>NC_070607.1:13080068-18080068 GCF_027172205.1 Podarcis raffonei | reverse complement strand
AAAAGTAGTGGGGATATTGGGCACCCCTGTCGTGTCCCTTTTTCAATAGCAATTTCTTCAGTAACCATGTTATTTACAATTAGTTTTGCTTTTTGTTCAGAATAAATTGCACCTATACCATTCTCAAAACCTTGGCCTACCCCCATTCCTTTGAGATTCTTTTTCATAAAACTCCAAGAAATGTTGTCAAAGGCTTTCTCAGCGTCCACAAATATTAATACTGCCTTGGTATTAATATTATTCTCAAGTAACTCCATAATGTCTATTATATTTCTCACATTATCAGATAAGTGTCTTCCCGGGAGAAAGCCAGCCTGGTCTTTATGAATCTCACCCACCAAAACCCTCTTCAGTCTTTTTGCCAAAATGTCTGCAAAAATTTTGTAATCCACATTAAGCAATGATATAGGGCGGTAGTTCTTAATCTGGTTCTTTTCAGTTTCAGATTTTGCTATAAGTGTAATATATGCTTCTTTCCACGATTCAGGTGCCTTCTTCCCCTCTAAAATTTCATTACAGACTTCCTTAAACGGTTGAATCAGCCAATCTTTCAAAGCTTTGTAATATCTGGAAGTCAGGCCATCTGGTCCTGGAGATTTTCCCAGTTTCATGTTTTGAATGGCTCCCTCTATTTCTTGCTCGGTTATTTTCTGGTTCAAAATCATTCTACTTTGATCAGATATTTTTTGTAATCCATACTTTTTAAGGAAATCTTCCATCTCTTTTTCCTCCACCGGCCCTTGTGCATAAAGTTTCCTGAAATAACTCTGAAAACAGTTTCTAATCTCATTTGGCCTAAAAATGTTTTTTCCTTCAACCTCTAAGCTTGTAACCGTGTTCAACTTTTGTCTCTTCTTCAATTGCCATGCCAGAAGTTTCCCACATTTATCTGCCGATTCAAATGTCTTTTGTCTCATTTGCTTTATTTTCCATTCTATCTCCTGGTTCATCAATTCCATATACTGTCTCTGGTAGTACTTTATTTCTCTTAAAATTTCATGAGACTTTGGCTTTGATCTCAATTTCTTTTCACCTTCTTTTATTTTTTCCAAAATTTTATTTTTCTTTTCATTCTGCCTCTTCTTTTTCAAGGTATTCTGCTGTATCAGGAATCCTCTCATAACAGCTTTACTTGCGTCCCAAATTATTCTTTTTTCCACCTCTGTTTTCAGATTTATCTCAAAGTAGTCCTTAATAGATTTCTGGGCCTTTCTGTACACCTCTTCATCTCTAAATAGGGAGTCATTCATCCTCCATCTGAAGGAGCCAGCTGTTGTTGTGTTCATTTCCATCTTTACGGCGTTATGGTCGGAGCAAGTCTTTGGGCAGATTTCCACTTTCTTTATCTTAGATGCCATTCCACTAGTTACCCAAATTTGGTCGATTCTGGTCCAGGTCATTTTTGCTTCAGAGAAAAAAGTTCCCTCTCTCTCCAAAGGGTTTCTTGTTCTCCAAATGTCAATCAAGTCCATGTTATCTGTCATTTCAAAAAAAGTCTTAGGTAGTCTCCCATCCTTGGAGACCACCTGTCTTAGTGCTTTGTCCATATTTGTAGAGACCACTCCATTCATGTCTCCCAACATAATTATATTGTAATCCATATAGTCCATTAATGTCTCATGTAGTTTCTTAAAGAACTCTGACTTCCCTTCATTCGGAGCGTAGATCCCAATTATCAACAATTTTTCTCCCTGGACTTGTATTTCAATTGCCAGGTATCTCCCTTGTTCGTCTTTAAACATCAACTTAGGGGCCAATTTTTCCTTAGCATAAATCACCACTCCTCTTTTTTTCACTTTATCTGATGAAATAAATTCCTGTCCCAGTCTTTTGTTAACAAGTAATCTTCTATGTGTTCTAGTCACGTGGGTTTCTTGCAAACAAATCAAGTCCAATTGTTCTTTTTTTAAAATATGGAAAACCTCACGTCTTTTTCTGGGAACGTTCAAACCGTTACAATTCCAACTTAAAAATTGTAGAGCCATATTGTTGTTTACTTTGTTGCTCCTCCAACTGCCCCCAGCAATTGTTCTTCCTTTGTTGGGGTCTGAAGTCCAAATGTCAAGTTCGATATATCCGCTAAATCCTTTGCCTCAGTAGTCAGGTCCACCACTCCCTTCACGAGGTCCTCTTGATTTTTTTCCAAAAACTGTTCTTTATCTTGCACTGTTTTTATTTTAATTTTTTTCCCTTTGTAGTTAAAAGACAGGCCTTGTGGGTACTCCCATCTGTATATTATGTTATTCTTCATCAACAGGGTAGTCAAATCCCTGTAGTAGGTTCTCACTTCCAAGATATATTTAGGAATATCCTTATAAATCTGCACAAAGGAGTCTTCAATCTCCAGAGATCTTTGATATTGTAAATTCAATATTTTATCTCTCTCCTCCTTAGATCTCAAAGTTATCAGGCAGTCTCTTGCTTTCTTTTTATTCTGTCTTCTACCCAGTCTGAAGGCCGTAACTATCTTGAATTCCTCTTCTTTCAAGTTCGCTTGCCAAAAGTCCACAAATTCTTTTGTGAGGAACTCTGCCAAATTGTCCTCCTCACTTTCTGGAACGGCCCTTAATCTCAAGTTCCTCTCCTTTCTCTGAAGATCTATTAGGGACAGGGCCGCCTCATGCTCCTCTAGCTTTTTACAAACAGGTTCTAGCTTTACCTGCGTCGATTCAGCTATAATTTTTGCCTCTTCGGCAGTCTTACGAATTACAACATTTTCTTCAATTAATTTATTTATAGTCTCTGTATTAGATGCAACACTTTTAGTATTCAAATCAAGCTTCTCTGATAACTCTGTTAATTGTTTAGAGTTTTCTGTACCTTGCTTGGTCAAGGCCTCTAATGATTCATTAATTTTTAATAGTGCTTGTGTCACTGTATCCATCCCTTTTTCCTGCCCTTCTACACCTGCAAGGGCTAAGCCTGATATAGAACCCCTTCTCCTTTGTGCAATTTTTGTTTTTGCTCTTGTTTTTATCTCATCCTCTTGGCCTCTCATGTCCCAAGGTCGTTCCCACAGGAATTGTTTCAGATGGAAAGCTCCACTGACTTATTCTTCACACTGTTAGATTTTTCCTCAACCCTCTAGAGGGAGCAGTTCACAGTTCACGATACAGGGAAACAAAGAAAGAGGAAACAAAAATGGCCACAACTTTTCTGGTAACTTTCCAATAAGAGAACTGTAATTTTATATCCTCAGCCTCCAACAGTAGCAAATAAAGTCTCTACTTTATATCCAACTTGCAGTGCACCAACTTTGTATCCAATCTCAAGTGACAGTTCCCAGTCCCGGTGACTTAATCCTTTTTTTAAAGCAGTCCTTTCCCAAGGGTTTAAAACAGCGGAGTAATTTTTCCTTTCACCTCTTTCCAGCAGGTAATACTAGTTCAAGTTCATCCCCCCCGCTCCTGCTGCTAAGGGGGGAGGTTCAGGTTCAATGCCTAGGTTGAATCAAAATAGAGCTGTCTTCCGTCAAATTGCAGCTTATATATCGTTGCTTTAGCTGTCATGCAGTCCGGGAAAGGCAGACTTCCTTATTTTAGCTCTTTCCCGTTTTCAGCCAAATTTTCAATTCTTTCCCTTTAAATCCCGGAGATTTCCCAATCTTACTCACGGGTAATTGTAAATCCAAATCCGAATGCCAGGAAGGAATCGGCGCTCTCCGTTATGGCGACGCGGCTTCACTCCGCAAGCTGGGTAGCGACTCTCAGCACCGCGCTCTCACCCGCTGCCGCTCCGGAGCCTTTAAAAAGGCTCCTTTACAGTAACGGGGGGCGCTTCAGGTGCCCACCGAGTCTCCTTGTTCACAGGCTTCCGCGCCTGTGATTTTAGGGGTCCCCGCTTCGCCGTAGCGGTCAGACCCGAACTCACGGAGTAGTCTCCCTGAGCGGAGCTCAGCAGGAGACCGCCATTGAACGCTGGCGCCGACCGGAAGTCTCCAGAACGTCAGATTTCTGCTGAAATTGTGACCGTGCGGCTTAGGGATTTTTTAAAAAACAAAATTCCCCATTTTTGATTGAATTGCAGAACGTCAGATTTTGCTGAAATTTATTTAAAGGACTATGTTGTTGGACATGTATCACTGTTGGTCTTAGTATGGGAAATGTAACCGATATGCTTTTGTGCCTAATTGAACCATTACGTGTAGTGCTGTATATAAGGAATCCATTACGATTGTAACTAACGCCTTATCTCGGTGGGGAGGGGTGTTATATACTGAAGTTCTCACCCGGGGCCAGCAGGGGGATACTGTAGATAGTTTTCACTCAGGTCCACGTTAGGCGGGAAAGCCTGGGTTGTTGTTGCTACAATGTTGACAGCTGGCTGCCTATAAAAGCAGGCCCGCTGAGCTGTTTGCTGTTCAGTTCTGTCCAGCTTACAAATAAAGAGCTGCTCTGGAGAAATCGCTGTGTCGTCTACTATGTTCACCCACAACCTAACACTTAGGGCTAACTAACGGCTTAGGGATTTAAATTTTTTATTTTTTTTGCAAGTACAGTTGTCGTGGGCTAATTCTTTTCCCCATGATAAAAACCCTTCTGTTTCCACCGAAAAACCTCTCAGGGGAGCATTTGCAAGAGTTTGGCACCATTTTTGATTGAATTGCAGAACGTCAGATTTTTCTGAAATTGTGACTGCGCACTTAAGGGATTTTTTTCAAAAAAATGTTTTCCGCAAGTTCAGTCGTCGAGGGCTAATTCTTTTTCCGATGATAAAAAGCCTTCTGTTTCCACCGAAAAACCTTACAGGGGAGTATTTCCAACAGCTGGATCCTATTTTTGAGTGAATTGCAGAACATCAGATTTTTGCTGTTTTCTGCATGTTCAGTCGTCGAGGGCTAATTCTTTTTCTGATGATAAAAACCCCTCTGTTTCCACCGAAAAAGCTTTCAGGGGACCATTTGCAACAACTGGGCACCATTTTTGAGTGAATAGCAGTACGTCAGATTTTAGCTGAAATTGCGGCCCCACGGCTTAGGGATTTTTTTTAAAAAAAAAATTCCGCAAGTTCAGTTGTTGAGGGCTAATTCTTTTTCTGATGATAAAAGCCCTTCAGTTTCCACCAAAAAGCCTTTCAGGGGACCACTTGTAACAGCTGTGCACGATTTTTGAGTGAATTGCAGAACGTCAGATTTTTGCTGAAATTGTGACCGCGCGGCTTAGGGATTTTTTCAAAAAATCGCTTTTCCGCAAGTTCAGTTGTTGAGGGCTAATTCTTTTTCCGATGATAAAAACCCATCTTTTCCCACCGAAAACCCTTCACGGGAGCATTTGCAGCAGCTGGGCCCCATTTTTGAGTGAATTGCAGAACGTCAGGTTTTTGCTGAAATTGTGAATTAGGGATTTATTCAAAAAAAGTTTTCCGCAAGTTCAGTCGTCGAGGGCTAATTTTTTCCCCAATGATAAAAACCTGTTTCCATCGAAAAACTTTTCAGGGGACCATTTGCAACAGCTGGGCCCCATTTTTTGAGTGAATTGCGGAACGTCAGATTTTTACTAAAATTGTAGGGTTTTTTCCAAAAAAAAGTTTTTCCGAAGCTTTAGTTGTGGAGGGCTCATTTCTTGTCCTGTGATAAAACGACTTCTGTTTCGACCGCCAAACCTTTCAGGGCAGTATTTGCAACCGTTTGGCACCATTTTTGAGTGAATTGTAGAACGGCAGATTTTTGCTGAAATTGTGACCCCGAAATTTCACAAAAAATCTGACGTTATGCAATTCACTCAAAAATGGTGCCATACTGTTCCAAACGCTCCCCTGAAAGGTTTGGCGGTGAAAACAGAAGGGTTTTTATCCTAGGCTTAGAAATCAGGACTTGACGCCTTAAGCTGCTGCCAATCTTTTTTTGCAAAAATCCCTAACCTAAATCCCTAAGAAATCAGGCCTCAACTCCGGATGCTGCTGAAAATCTTTTATTGAAAAAATCCTTAACCCGCAGGGTGAGAATTTCCCCAAAAATACTGACGTCATCCAAATAACTCAAAAATTGTGCCAAACTGTTGAAACTGCTCCCCTGAAAGGTTTGGCGGGGGAAACTGAACGGCTTTTATGCTAGGCTAATTAATCAAGTGTCGATTACTTCACCTGCAGAAAATATTTTTGGGGAAAAATCCCTAATCGGGGGTCAGAATTTCACTAAAATTCTGACATTATCCAATTCACTCAAAAATCCTGCCAGACTGTTGCAATGCTCCCCTGAAAGCTTTGGATTTGGAAACAGAAGGGTTTTTATGCTAGGCTTAGAAATCAGGACTTGACGCCTTAAGCTGCTGCCAATCTTTTTTTGCAAAAATCCTTAACCCGCGGAGTCAGAATTTCACCAAAATTGTGACATCATCCAATTCACTCAAAAATGGTGCCAAACTGTTGAAAACGCTCCCCTGAAAGGTTTGGCGGGGGGAATAAAAAGTTTTTTATGCTAGGCTTAGAAATCAGGCCTCAATGCCTCACGCTGCGGAAATTTATTTTTTTAAAAAAAATCCCAAACAATTTCAGCAAGAACCTGACGTTACCCCATTCAGTCAAAAATGGTACCAAACGGTTTTAAATTCTCCCCTGAGAGGTGTGGCAGTGGAAACAGAACGGTTTTTATCATAGGCCATGAAATATGCCCTCAACGCTTTCACATTCGGAAAAACATTTTTTTGAAAAAACCCTTAACCCGCTGGGGTCACAATTTCAAAAATCTGACATTATCAAATTCACTCAAATATGGTGCCAAACTGTTGCACATGCTCCCCTGAATGGTTTGGTGATGCAAAAATCACGTTTTATCATATACCAAAAAAATCAGCCCTCAGTACTTTAACCTGTGGAAAAATGTCAGTATTTTGGCGAAGACCGTGACCCCTCGTTCTGGGCGCCGTGGGCTCATTTTTCAGCTTACCTGGAAATGCGGCGTTTGCACCAAAAAGCCTTGCAGGGGGCAATTTGCAGGTTTTTGGCATCATTTTTGAGTGAATCGCACACTTTTGGGATTTTGGCGAAATCCGTGACCTTGTTTCACTGATGGTTTTTAATTGTTTTACTGTTTTACTGATGGTTTGTTAATTATTTTATCTGTTTTAAGTTGTAATTTTGATGTTCCATTCTGTTATTGTTATTTATTGTTTGTAAGATGCTTTGTGACTTGTGTGAGTGAAAAGTGGCTTTGGAATGTATGAAATGAGCTGTAGTCATTCTTCTGTCTATGGGTGATCAACATTCCTCTGCCAAACTGATAGGCACAGGGTCACCAAGTTCATTATTAGGAAAAAGGAGACTTGAAATACACTGGCAAATTTTGGATGCAAAATGGTTTGTTTAGCATGAACAGTTTTTTTCATTTTCAAAAAATGTGAAATGGTGTGGACAAGGACTGATATCCTATACTAGTGGTGGCAAACCTATGGCATGAGTCATTGTGCCAGCAGTGCTGTTGTTTAGGTTTTCAAATTGGGCAGCCACTTCCCCCCACATTTCCTCGTGCGTAAACCGATCCCTCAAGTGCGCGGCTCCCACAGCAGCTTATAGACAGTTTATTGGCCGCCAAGCAGGTGTTTTCCTGCCTCCCCCCCCCCAGCGATTGGTGGGATTTTTTGCAGTGAGCAGGAGATAGTCAGCGGCTGTAGTTCGTGTGATTGGTTGCTGCCTGTGATTGTTGCGACTATGTGTTGGGTCTGCTCCGTGTGCTACAGGAAGTATTTGTAATGGATGTGAGTGTTCCGCCCCCCCAAAAAACAACATTGATCCAAGCCCCCACAAAAGCTCTGCAAGTCTTTGCATCCCCCCCCAAATTTCTGGGCAATGACCCCCAAAAGCTCAACAACACAGGGCAGCCCCCCCCAAAGGCTCATTTTTAACATTTTATTAAATATTGTTGTTTAGTCATTTAGTCTTGTCCGACTCTTCGTGACCCCCTGGACCAGAGCACGCCAGGCACTTCTGTCTTCCACTGCCTCTCGCAGTTTGGTCAGACTCATGTTAGTAGCTTCGAGAACACTGTCCAACCATCTCATCCTCTGTCGTCCCCTTCTCCTTGTGCCCTCCATCTTTCCCAATATCAGGGTCTTTTCCAGGGAGTCTTCTCTTCTCATGAGATGCCCAAAGTATTGGAGCCTCGGCTTCAGGATCTGTCCTTCCAATGAGCACTCAGGAATGGTTTCCTTCAGAATGGATAGGTTTGATCTTCTTGCAGTCCATGGTACTCTCAAAAGTCTCCTCCAGCACTATAATTGAAAAGCATCAATTCTTCGGCGATCAGCCTTCTTTATGGTCCAGCTCTCACTTCCATACATCACTACTGGGAAAACCATAGCTTTAACTATACGGACCTTTGTCGGCAAGCTGATGTCTCTGCTTTTTAAGATGCTGTCTAGGTTTGTCATGTTAAATTGCTGTGTTGGCACTTTGCGATAAATGAGTGGGTTTTGGGTTGCAGTTTGGGCACTCTGTCTCCAAAAGGTTCGCCACCACTGTCCTATACCCTTTTAAAATGTGGGGTTTTTTGGGGGCGGGTTATTGGGTTGTTGTTTTCATTTTGATTATTATTTATTATTCATTTATAAAACAGCAAAATATATAAAGGGAGCAAGAGGACTTAAGACTGGGAAACAGAGAAGCAAAAGAAACAAAATCTATCCCTAGTTAGGGAACATGCACAAGATAATGTTATTGCATTATGGGCGTACCAGAGGTATATGATTGCTTACCATGGAAAACAGGACTAGAAAGGCTGATCTGACAGATACTTTCATGGTTTGTTAATATTGGGATTTAAGGACATAAGGAACAGATCATTACTCCCAAATTCCAGTAGCCACCAATGCAGCCACATATCTCATCTGTGGGGCTGTTAATATGCCAAAGGGTCAATACACTTGTCTGAGCATATTCAAAAGCAATGGTAATAGTCAGGGACATAATTTGGTCTTTCAGATTTCAGCAGTGTCCTATGTGGGGCCCAAATTCAGCAACCCCCCCCCTTCTGTTCTGTTCAATTCACCATGTCATAGTTGCGATGCCCTGTGATGCCCCAGGCTCAGTGCCCAGTACAGCAGAACCAGTCACACTGATCTAAATCCGCCTCTGTAATACTACAATCCTATAAACGTTAACCCTGAAGTAAGTTTCAATGTACTCAATGGGGTTTCCTCCCAAAGGTATGTAAGCTTGCTACTAGAACATTAAAAAACAATAATTTGTATGCTATGCGTTTTTATTATATACTAACAAAGGACATAATTTTTTTAAAACACGTGCTTTTATTTTTATTTTTTAATGAACATAATAGCCCTACAAGCTTACAAAAATTCACTGCAGTTTTACACAACTAGTGTATTATTTACAGCTGCTAGGCCTCACTGAGAATTCAAAAGTCCAGAGCTGGAAATGTTTATACAAAACTCTTGGGTTATTGTCTCCTGGTGTATTTCTTTCCTTCCTGTAACATTTTCCACGATGCTTTAAAGTAGAATTTATTGTAAGTGAACCAGGCCTACATCTATACTCATTGCATCAATCCTTAAATGTTACAAGTGTGTCTTCAAGGAAGTAGTCTTCCAATTTTAGGTCCATGATCCTTTGTGAGCAGCTGCATATGATCCATGGGGAAATCTATTGGTGTTTGTGAAGAAGTAGCTTGATTTGATAATATTAAAAATAAATCATCAATGAATTTTGAAGATCAGGTGCTGGTTAAAAATGTCTTCTGTATGCTTCTTCCAATTACTTTTGTTGTCACTGTTAAATAGAAAGAAAGCAATGAAAATGTAAGGTTACATACATACATAATTATCCTTTGTGTAGATACCTACTAAAAGTATTTGATTAATTTATTATATTAGACTGGTTCCCTCTGCAAGTAACACTATGTAATAATTATAAGATGGTTTCAATTTTTTTTGTCTAGAGTCACTCAACAGACACTGATAACCCCATTGCACAATCATTGCTGCCATTATTACTTTCCAAATTATCTGTGTTACAATAAAAGGTCAAACATCATTTTCCATGAGTGATGGCATTAAAAATCACATTCCACATGTACAAAATATGCCTTGTTAGGCAAACATTTCTGATATTGATAGATAAACTTTAACACCAATTTAAAGGGTTGGACTCAACCCAAGTTTAAAAAAAAGGTAAAGGACCCCTGACAGTTAAGTCCAGTCATGGATGACTCTGGGGTTGCAGTGCTCATCTTGTTCTATAGGCCGAGGGAGCTGGTGTTTGTCTGCAGACAGTTTTTCTGGGTCATGTGGCCAGCATGACTAAGCCACTTCTGGCGAACCAGAGCAGCGCATGGAAACGTCATTTACCTTCCCACTGGAGCGGTACCTATTTATCTACTTGCACTTTGACGTGCTTTCAAACTGCTAGATTGGCAGGAGCAGGGACCGAGCAATGGGAGCTCACCCTGTCACGGGGACTTGAAAAACCAGTCAGAAATCAGGTGCTAATACAGACTCAGTGTTGCACGGTAAAGAAGAAGAAGAAGAAGAGGAGGAGGAGGAGGAGGAGAAGTTGTAGTTTGGATTTGATATCTCACTTTATCACTACCTGAAGGAGTCTCAAAGCGGCTAACAATCTCCTTTTCCCTTCCTCCCCCACAACAAACACTCTGTGAGGTGATTGAGGCTGAGAGACTTCAGAGAAGTGTGACTAGCCCAAGGTCACCCAGCAGCTGCATGTGGAGGAGCGGAGACGCGAACCCGGTTCACCAGATTATGAGTCTACTGCTCTAAACTACTACACCACACTGCTGCTGTATTTATGATACCAGCTGAGATTTTTTGGGGTGTGTGTGTGTGAATTATGGAACTATCCTGGGGAATATTATGAATCCATTCATTCAGAGTGAAAGAGCAACAAGAGATGCTTACTCCACAATGTGACGATTCTGATGCTTAGGAGCACTGAAGTTTAAATGGTCCTGGTGAATTTATTCTAAAGGCTGAGTAAGGAAGCGCTAACACGCTTGTGGCATTTTATACCCAAAGGTGGATTGTGTCATGGCTTAATTTGGGCTTTACTTGTGGCAGCAGAACTACTTTTTTCTCATTTTAATTCTGTCTAGGACTTTGAGAGAGAAAGGAGAAAACAGTGAAAGAAAGGGAAGTTGAGAGGAGAAAATAAGAGATGATGAACAACAAAGAAGAGTAACTCTGAGAGGAGATGAGAAAAACGGGTATAGATGGGGGAAAAAATCAAAAATCTGCTGTAGACCAACAAAATTTCAAAGACATTTATTTTGTAATGCACATTGCTTTCTATAGTTTAACAAAAATCACAACGATGTGTGTTGAATTTTCTGTTATTATGCTTTAACTGCAATGTACCTACAGGTATACATCTTGGGTAGTCCAACTTGCCCTCTCTACATTGGGCTCTGAAGGGAGGCGAGGATGGATCTTTCTGAAAGCCCCTTTTGCAGTCAAACTCTGTCACGTCTCCAGATGCGGAATAGATTTTATTAGCGTATTGCCACTTCAGCCGTATATTGTTTTGATTCATATCTTCTTCGGTTGCTGTACAAGGAACTGTAGAAAGGCACAAATCATATCATCTAAGAGATTAATTTGACAACAATGAATTCACTTGACCAAAACAAAAAAACAAAAACAGCAACCCTTTGGATTGTGTCCAAAGTTAGTCATACTCAGTCAAACCCACTGAAATAAATTGAGATTGATAATGTGATCCCATCAGTGGGTCTCCTCTGAGGAAAAATAAGTAAAGCTTGGGGCCTACTGTACCTAAAAGTTCATTGACTTCTGTCAAATGAATAAAGAAATAGCAATTTGAATATTTTCCCCATTAAAACCAATTGGGAGTCACAAGCTTTAGATTTTCTGAGTTGAGAATCAGCCAACATGAAGAATGCATCAGCAGCAGTCCACATTTAATTCGGCGCTTTCTGAATTGGGGTCTAATACCAATATTATTATACATTATATACCAGTATGTGGTTTACCAAGTTATTCAAGAAGACCTCAGCACTTTTTATTCCAACATGACCTTTTCAGTGGGATGAGAGAAAGGGCACTTGATAGTGATTTTATTGACAGTCCTTCCATTGTTACATCATTCCATAGTGAAACTAGGGGCTTCACAGCATTGGTAGGGAAATCCCCCAGAGCAAAGGGAATCTCTCATGTTCTATAGGTTTCCATGGGCAGACCATCCCAATGATCCCCTACTCCCCACTGCAGGGAAAACCTGCTACCACAAAGTCAACTTCACCAGGACATAATCCACCTGTGACAACCGCTCCCACCAATGGGACATTCACAATCTGCTTTAGGACAAAGGTCAAATTGAAGGTATGACATAAGTCGGGCCCACATTGAACTGATAGACCCCTGCTGTTGTCGTGGCAGCTATGAGGTCCTTGAGTCAGTCTAGACTATGCAGCCTCAGCATGTAAATAAAGTCTCCAAGCACAAATATCACAAGGGCTGTTACGTGGGAGATGGAACAAGCTTTTTTTTCCTGCTCAAACCAATGGCTTCAAGTTACAAGAAAGGAGATTCTGACTAAACACCAGAAAAAAACTTTCTGACAGTAAGAGCTGTTCCACCTCCCTTGGGAGGTTGTGGACTCTGCTTCCTTGAGGTTTTTAAGCAGAGGTTGGATGGCCATCTGCCATGGATGCTTTAGCTGAGATTCCTGCATTGCAGGGGCTTAGACTAGATGACCCTTGGGGTCCCTTTCAACTCTATGATTCTATGAAGTGCTTGGGGATTCTCCAGTACATCTCCCCAGATCATCTCCACTAGCTTAAACAGAGAGGCTGGTGAACATCAGATCAAACAGTACACCAACAGGACCCCTGTTTTTTGTCTCTGGCCCAACAGCAGGAACAACTCAACCCTGGCTCCCAGGTGGATTGGCTTCCTGGAGAGGAAGATAGCAGGTCAGCCCCCTCATCCCCGATCAAGTCATGGAGGAATGTTTTATTGTGGCCTATCAGGGCATTCAGTAACAGCAGAACAAGATGTGAGGGTTGCCAGTAATTATTAAGTAGTGGGTTGACAAAGCAGACGACACAGAGATTTCTCCAAGTGGTTCTTTATAGTAAGCTGGAACTGAACTGAACTGAACAGCTCAGCCGGCTGTCAACATTCTAACAACAACACCCCAGGGTTTCCCGCCTAAATTAACTGACGTGGACCTGAGTGAAAACTATATACACAATAACCCTGGTGGCCAGGGTGAGCACTTCAATACATAACAATAATGACAGCCCAAATTTTGTCAGAAGAGGCAACAACCTTAAGATATCTCCTGTCCCTTCTCCTTATCTAGGGTAAAGAACAATATGGTATCCACAAGTGGTTATTGTTAATGTTCTTCTTAAACTATTGATTTTTGTCCAAAACATTACAGTGGTACCTTGGGTTACATACGCTTCAGGTTACAGACTACGCTAACTCAGAAATAGTACCTCGGGTTAAGAACTTTGCTTCAGGATGAGAACAGAAATCGTGCGGCGACAGCGGGAGGCCCCATTAGCTAAAGTGGTACCTCAGGTTAAGAACAGTTTCAGGTTTAGAACGGACCTCCAGAACGAATTAAGTTCTTAACCTGAGGTACCACTGTACTACAGAAGTTTATAAGTACTCAGTTCCAATCACACACTCTTGCAGGAGATACTTTCCTGCAGACCACATGGGTATACAGTGGTACCTCAGGTTACAGACGCTTTAGGTTACAGATGCTTCAGGTTACAGACTCCGCTAACCCAGAAATAGTACCTTGGGTTAAGAACTTTGCTTCAGGATGAGAACAGAAATCGCGCTGTGGCGGCGCAGCAGCAGCGGGAGACCCCATTAGCTAAAGTGGTGCTTCAGGTTAAGAACAGTTTCAGGTTAAGAACGAACCTCCGGAACGAATTAAGTACGTAACCAGAGGTACCACTGTACAACGTGAAGTTTGAAGGCTTGTTATAGATATGATTAACCTTGAGGCCCATCTAATAGTTTGTTGATGTCCTAGCTGTTTGCAGGGAGAGGCATTGAGGGGAATTTGAATTCATGGATGCGAGGAAAGTGGAAAGTCAGTGTCTGAGAGGAAAACCTTGCAAAGGGAAAGAGCTTGTGCATTCTGGGGGACTGTTAGACCACATGGCTGCCTATTATTATTAGTAAAGGCATCCAGAGTTTGGTGGGTGGCTCACTTTGCTTCATGAGAGAACTACCTGTAGTTCATGGGAGGAGCTGGGATGGAGGGTAACTAAAAGTGTGTAGTAAAGCAAAAACACATATAAAACACTGCCAACTGCTGGCACCACACTGGTGCCACTAGGTCACAGGTTTTTGAATTTATTGAATATCCTTCAATAGAACAGAAAAAGCAAAGATTTAGAGAAATTTCCTGTACCTATGCATGTTGGTGTATCTGTCCAATGCCCGTTGACACATTGTACATATTCATCTCCTTGCATATTGTATAGAGCTTGGCACTTATACCGTACATATGCCCCTGGCATATATTCCGAAGTTGATCTGCCCAGAAAGTCTCCATTTTCAATAGGAGGTGGAGGACCACATTTTCCTGCAGCATCTGTGATGATGCATTGAAACAGAAAAAGGAATCTATTACATGGCACTTACTAGGATTACACATATGGCTGCGCACACAAGCATTTCTATAATTCAGCATCTACATCAGGAAAAAAGAAAAGTATCACGCAAAGATTTAATTTAAAAAGGAAGAAAAGTTTTAATATACGTTTTATTGAGCTATGTATATCTGCTGGGTGAAATAATCAGTGAACAAATTGTCTTTCTAATGTCTCTTCAAGTGTGGCTGACATTCCATCAGCACCTCCTTAGTTGGTCAAACAGACCAATCATTAAAACAACTAGAACCTATTTTGACATGGATGGGATCTCATTGGCGGGGAGGAGCCGGCTGTCCTCTGAATTTTGCTCAGCTCTTCACTATCAAAATTTATCATATTCTGCTGTTTTTGAAAATCTCTTTCAGTATCTTGCAAGTGTCTATTTGTAAAAATTGATTCCGCAGAAGCATAGAAGTTTATAAAATGCTGGTTCCTGAAGGTCTTGTGTTTTCATAAACACCTCTGTTAGTTTCCTCCTTTCTGCCTGCGATGTCTGGAACTCCTGCCCCAAACATGCAACTTGGGGGTAGCCAGTGTGATGCTATCTAGATGTTGCTGGACTACAACTCCAATCAGTCCCAGAATGGCGAATGGTCAGGGGAGTTACAGTCCATCAACATCTTGAAGCACTAAGTTTGCTGCAGTTGAATGGGGGTCATTCCACTGGTTCTAAAACCGCCTTTGCCATGAAGCGTTTGGCTTTCTGCTTAGCAATGTCTGAAGTGGGATGGGATGAGGCAGGGTGCACCTCATCATTTTGGGCAGACATATTTGAATATGACCTATTCACCTCTCTCTTTCTTGCCTTGTCCCCGTCCAGATTTTGTCCTCCATGTGGGTTTCCCAAAGCCATCCTGTTAGGTACTGTGCAAAGCACAGTAGATGAATCTTTAGTCCCATCCAGTATTGTGTTTATGTTCCTACCTCTCCAGTCTACTAAAGTTCAGTTTGTAAGCTCTTTCAGGAACGGACCTGTTCTTATTTTTCTGCATGGTCTCCCCTCCACCCCCACTCTTATGCTTTAAAGCACCTTATGCATTGATGGTGTAAAAAACCATAATGTTATTCTTACTTATGAGGTTATAAGGGTTAGCCAAATGGTGGAACGAATGTCTAAATGATCCACAACACATATAACAACACAACCCTCACCACCTCAAATGGCATACTTCAAGGTACACAGGCAGCTCCCAGTCATCTAGAGCTGAGTAATCCAGCTGAACAATTGACTCAACAATTTCCTAGAGAACAAGAGGGCACGTGTGTGTCTTGAGAATGCATCAAGTACTATAAATTCTACTTGAATTTATTATAGAAAGGTTGAGATATCTCAGTTCTTCTGTACTTATTACAGCTCAAGGGACACTGGCTACTAGTGCTGGAAGAGACAAAAATACTTCTAGTCTATCCTTTGCTATGGATCACAGTCATCTGGGAGGGAGACTGGAAACAGATCGGCAGATCAACATGTGCCACAAACAGATGATTACATCGCAAATAGCTCAAATTGATTTAAATAAGCATCGCTAGCCACCTTGTGCTGTGGAAGGCCAATTTGGTCTGCATGGATTTCTTCCCAATCACAATCGTGATGATTGGTCAATGAAGGAAAACTACCACCTCCAACTATTGAGTGATCCCATAGGAATCTCCATCAGGCCCATTCTAGATGAAGCTTGTTGGTTTTCCCATAGTATACACTTCAGTCTTGACTCCCTCTGGTATATTCCTCATAGCCCAGAGATTAGCAGAAGGTAAATAATAAATGGCAGTCCAAGACTATGCAAGAATCCGCACAGTGCAAAATTTAACATACAACTTTATTTTTTTTAAAGGAAGAATGTTATATTCCTCTCTTTTAGACTATTAAAAAAATTGGACACCAAATACCTATGCATCTTGGTGATGCTGTCCATTCTTTGTTCACACACTTTACTGTAAAAGCTCCAAAAAGGCTGTATCTTTGGAGACAGCGATAGCGCACCTTCTCAAGAGGCAAGTACCTTTCCTTGAGAGCAGTCGTAATCTGACCATTAGAAACCCGGGGTGGGGGAGGGCATGTTACATCTGAAATGATAGAGAAAACTTCAGTCCTTGAAAATGCATTCTGTTCCCACAAAACAGCACCTACCAGTTTGTTCCAACATTCTGAGAGTGGACAAAAGATGTCATAAGAGAGGATACTGTCCTAACTGTGAGAATTGCTGGTCTCCAACCCCCATCGAGGGTATAGGCTCCTATCTACCCAGCTGTAACCATAAACACATGGACTTAGGAAAGAGCCCTGTTCGACTCAGAATAAACTTGCACTGGAGGAAGCTGAGAAAAGAGCACATGCTTGTGGGGTTGCAACCTCAAGCCTGCTATTTGCAACCCCAGTGCTGTCATTCTTAGCTATAAAAGTTAGAGGTCAAAAGTGTGTGCTTTCTGTTATGTATTCAGTGGTCTGTGTTTACCTGAGCTTGAGTCTGGACTAAGAATTCTGAGCCCCTATGTTCTGATTCGATACATGACATCCAATCACAGAACATTTCAGGATTTAGGCCTCTGCCATTGGCCCTTAAACTCTGAGTCATAATTCACAGCTTGGAAGTTTAGGCAGCCAATCACGTTGGGAGTGGGAGAGGCCCAGGCCTTCAGAAATGTACATAAGCAGTTCCTTTGCCCCTGTTGTCCAGTTCTGTTAGTGCAATAAAGGTTCTTGTTGTTATCACTGTGTCTTGCCTTGTGGAAAACCACCTACACTACACTTTTATAAATGAGTCCAGGAAGAAAAGTCCCTGAAAATGGCAGCTGTATTGGGTCATTTAAGGGTAAGTGAAGGTGCATATGGCAACTCTTCTTCCCTGCTGCCTGGAACACAAAAAGCACTGAGGTCCACCTAGATCAATTTTATCTGTGTCAGGGATCCTGTGGCCCTCCAGAGGTTGTTGGACTACATCTCCCATCATCCCCAGCCAGCAAGATTGATGGTCAGAGATGATGGGAAGTGCAACAACATTGGGGGGGGGGGGCACAAGTTCCCCATCCCTGGTCCATATGGATTGATAGAGGCTCTCCAGGAGTTCAGGCAGTGGTTTGTCTTAGCCTCCACATGGAGATGCCAGTGATTGAACGTGGCGCATTGTGCATACAAAACCCGTCTTCGATCCCTGCTAGTACATTACAATATTGAAATTCTCCTATACAATTCAAGTCTTCTTTGAGCCCAAAATGCACAGTCTGAGAGGCAGTTTCCATGCTCTATTGCTGCCCTTCCCCATCTGAGGCTGACTGGAAAGAGGCATGTCTTAACACTGGGATACCATTCTATCATGCAGTATTTTCCACTGCAGAGGCAAAATTGCCAGCTTTCAGAGGAGGGCACACGGAAAACAGGGACTCACACAGGTGGATAATTCTCCTTGTTAGGATTTTAAAAATAAACTTCTTTGGCTGTAACAGTAAAGCACGCCTCCAGTTTTAACTCAGAAATAAAATATCTGCCTTGGCCATCAGACATTTTGTAATCTCTTCCCAGTTTCTTCCACATCCTTTTTCACGTTTATATTTGGCACACAGAAGGAAGATCAGGAACCCAGTATACTTGAAGGAGCGTCTCCACACCCATCGTTCTGCTCGGACACTGAGGTCCAGCTCCGAGGGCCTGGTGGCAATTCCCTCACTGCGAGATGTGAGGTTACAGGGAACCAAGCAGAGGGCCTTCTCAGTAGTGGCATCCGCCCTGTGGAATGCCCTCCTATCAGATGTCAAGGAAATAAACAACTATCCAACTTTTAGAAACACCTGAAGACAGCCCTGTTTAGGGAAGTTTTTAAGGATTAATGCTTTTATTTTGTTTTTAGATATCTTGTAAGCCGCCCAGAGTAGCTGGGGAAATCCAGCCAGATAGGTGAGGTATAAATAATAAAAAATATGATCATCATCATCACCTGCAATGCCAGGTCTTACCTACACATGTCGGTGGTTCTGACCACTCTTTATTTTGACATGTTACATTAGGCGATCCAGAGATTTCAAAACCTTCATGGCACTGATAATGCAACTCGTGGTCAGGCAGGTAGACCTCTGCTGTCCCCGCCACAATTTCAGCACTGGCAACTGCAGGGGGCTCTCCGCATGTTGCATCTAAATAGGGAGAGGAAACCAACAAATAAGCTTTTCCTCCACAAATTGTGCTTTCTGCATAATAGATACCCATCATTCTTTTTAAAAAAAGAATACCAGAACCTAATGTGAACAAACACAAAGATAAGAGTGCAAGAGCTTAATGCAAGCAAACCTTGCTTACAGACAGAGTTGCCAAGTTCTCAAAACCATTGCAGGGGCTTATGCAATGCCCTGACGTCACATGTGCAACATCACAGAGAGCCGAGCGGTGGAGCCAAATGCGGCTGCAGCATGACCCCAGCAGCAGGTGGACCCCATCCTCCCCAGCTGGCTGCCATGCAAGGGAAAGAGGTAAAGGGACCCCTGACCATTAGGTCCAGTCGCGGACGACTCTGGGGTTGCTGCGCTCATCTCACTTTACTGGCCGAGGGAGCCAGTGTACAGCTTCCGGGTCATGTGGCCAGCATGACTAAGCTGCTTCTGGTGAACCAGACCAGCACACAGAAATGCCGTTTACCTTCCCGCCAGAGTGGTACCTATTTATCTACTTGCACTTTTTGGCATGCTTTCGAACTGCTAGGTTGGCAGGAGCAGAGACCGAGCAGCAGGAGCTCACCCCATCGCGGGGATTTGAACCGCCGACTTTCCAATCGGCAAGCCCTAGGCTCAGTGGTTTAACCCACAGCGCCACCCGCGTCCCTGTGCAAGGGAAAGAAGTCACCCCCAAATGTCTCGGCCCCTAGGAGTTGGTGCCTATGTTTACAGATCATGGTTAAGGAGGACCAAGCTTACCTGCAATCCTGCTGTCCAATGCCTAACTAAAGCCAAACATTGGTTTAACTGCCACACCTGCATGCAAAGATCAACAGTGGGTCCAACAGTTAAGAAGGCAGTTTCTACAAATGCTGTGAGGGGCAGATGGGGCTCACCAACTAGGTAGCCCATCTAGGAGAAGGAAAGCTCTGATCCTGAATCTTCACTGCCTTGCGGGATATCTTTAGGAGAAGGGAAGTAAACTCTACACAAATCCAGAGCAGAGTCCCTAAAACAGTTGGATGGCACCTTGAACACCTCATTCCAGCAACTGCTACAGCCAAGCTGGTGCCAAATGTATTGCATTGCTTTCCTTTGAACCACATCAGCAAAGCTGAGAGGGGGGTCTTCTTGTCTGGGCAGCCCAGGAAAAATGAGAAGCTGGAAGAACTGAAATTGACAGATCCATCCATACCTCAGACAGATAGTTATTTTAACCCAAGGCCATTTAGTTTAAGTACAGTGGTACCTTGGGTTACATATGCTTCAGGTTACATACGCTTCAGGTTACAGACTCCGTTAACCCAGAAATAGTGCTTCAGGTTAAGAACTTTGCTTCAGGATAAGAACAGAAATCGGGCTCCGGCGGCGCAGCAGCAGCAGGAGGCCCCTTTAGCTAAAGTGGTGCTTCAGGTTAAGAACAGTTTCAGGTTAAGAATGGACCTCCGGAATGAATTAAGTACTTAACCTGAGGTACCACTGTATCTCTAAGATACTTGACTTGTTCTGCTATAATATAGGCCAAGTTAAGCTCTATGTTGCATAGATTTCAGTGGGAAGAATAACTACGTTGAATAACTTGGCTGGATGTTGCCACTGCCCTTTAATTGAATTGTATTAGGCAATATTATTTCTTCAGGGCAAAATTTAAATTTGACAAATGGACATCTACAATTATGACGGCAGCAGAACCTGGGATTCAGCACTAAATTCCTAAATATAACCATCAGAAAACCAATTTACATTATGTATCACTTAGCAACAGTTTACATCAGGGGTGGGGAAGTTTAAGCCTGGGGACAGGATTTAAACGCAGCCAGCCTCTGAGGCCCTACAATCTAATGGTGGGGCAAAAATGCCTCATCCACAAAAAAATAATAAATGTTGCCCCCAATCACCCATTCCATTCATCCAAACATACCAAGTTCTAAAAAAGCATCCATTCCATTCATCCACACTTGCAATGTCATGATCCCCACTTCCCAATTCCTTCATAAAACAAATTGGAAATTACCGTATTTTTTGCTGTATAAGACTCACTTTTTCCCTCTTAAAAAGTAAGGGGAAATGTGTGCGCGTCTTATGGAGCGAATGCAGGCTGCGAAGCTATCACAGAAGCCAGAACAGCAAGAGGGATTGCTGCTTTCACTGCGTAGCGATCCCTCTTGCTGTTCTGGCTTCTGAGATTCAGAATATTTTTTTTTCTTGTTTTCCTCCTCCAAAAACTAGGTGCGTCCTGTGGTCTGATGCGTCTTATAGAGCGGAAAATATGGCAGAGCGGGGATCTACATTCCTCTCCTTAATGCTTTTGAGATTGGAGATGGAGGAGGAGTCAGGAGGTTGCCCTGTGGAGAATGATAGTAGGTTGAAGTAATCAGTGCTGTTTGTCCTCTCTGTTTGTGAGGCATGGGAGGGAAGCAAAGAAGGAGCTGTTGCCCCCACCATCACTTGCAACAGTGTTCACACCACCAGAGAGGATTTGCCAAAATGCATCTTGGCAAGGAACTAGTGCTGGCAGTAAGAGCCTTCATCTAAAAACTTACTGTTTTCAGTTTTTTAACGTTATATAGATTTCACAGCAAGATTCCAACCCAAAAAGAGGTTATGTGTGTGATGTGGACCCACTTCTTCCTGGGTTGATAAGGGAGGTACAGTACGATGGGACACACTGCTTGCGGGGACTGCTCAGATACTGATACAAATAAAAGGGTATCCTAGGGCAGCAGGAAGGCTGCACTAGAAGGACCTGTGATATTGATCAGAAGCTCTCTTTTCTCCAAGCGTAGGAGTGGCTGACCACTTCTCTGATTTGTCAGAGAACATTCTGCATCTAGTAGCATTCACATAAATCGGAAGCTGCCTTTTCCCACAAATACCCATTCGTTGCTGAATCGGAGCAAACAGCAATCCACAGAAAAGCTCTCAGATACGGAGCTTTAAAGCTTGGAGCTCTGCCTAGAAAGTGCAGGAGGAAAGGTCAGTGTGGATGAGCCCAGATTCTTGCCTGATCGAGCACACTACAGTGGTACCTTGATTTAAGAACAGCTTAGTTTATGAACAAATTGGAAATAGAATGCTGCAAACCTGGAAGCAGGTGTTTTGGTTTATGAACTTTGCCTTGGAAACGGAACATGTTCCGCTTCCTGTTGAGTGTGTTCTGTTTGTAAATTGAGTCCCCCACTGCTAATCAGAGGCTTCCTGTTGAGTCCTGAGCACCACACAATGCAGAGGTGACATTTGGAGCTTTTGTTTTTGCTATATTTTTGCCTTTTGGTTTGTGTGGCTTTTACATTTTTTTGACTGTGACTTGTTCTTCATTTTATGGGACTGACTTGTGACTGTGGCTTGTGACTTTGTTTTTGTGACTGTGGCTGGTGCCTTCGTTTTTGTGACTGTGTGGAACCCAGTACAGCTACTGGTTGATTGTGTGACTGCAGAAATGGATAAAAGCCCCCCATCCAAACAATGACTATCATCAGTGTACGTAAGGAATTTTTTTTTTTTACATTTTTATCATCTACAATACTGTCTTATTTATTTTATAGTACAGTACATTGATTATTGCCTTCATTTTATGGATCAATGGTCTCATTAGATAGTAAAATCCATGTTAAATTGCTGTTTTAGGGGTTGTTTTTCATCGTCTGGAACGGATTAATCCATTTTCCATTACATTCTATGGGAAAGCACGCCTTGGTTTAAGAACACTTTGGTTTAAGAACGGACTTCCAGAACGGATTAAGTTCGTAAACCGATGTAGCACTGTATTGCCAAAGCTGATCAGCAGAACTCTCCAAGGTATCACCAGAGTTCATTCCAAGCCTTTCTACCCCAGATCATTTTAACTGGAGATGTAAAGGATTTAAGCAGAATCACATTTGTGAGCCTAAACATCTACAGAGATGTACTTGCTTGTTCACTATGCCCCTTGCTGTTCAAACCAGTGCTTGAATTGCTCTGTTCCCAGAAGTAAACTACCTTTAGAATTGTTACCCAGGCAAAACATGCAACATACCTTCACAGGCTGAAGCTTCTGACCACTTTCCTTTGTGGCATGTAATATTCCGTGGTCCTTCTGTAGCATAACCTGGTGCACATTTGAAAGGTATCAGGTCCCCAGGCTCATAGCGATTTTTTATTAATCCTTCATATGCAGCATCAGTGAGTATGGGGGGCTCCCCACACGACTTTTCTGAGAAGATAATACAAATGAAAATATGATTCTCAAAAAATATCACCATACCTGTGTCTGGATTTCCCTACTAAAATACTGAACAAAGCTGCATTTCAAAGGCTGAGGGGAGTTGTGTGTTGTTGGTTGCCCCCCCCCCCAAGAGTGAGATATGAAGGCAGCCAGAAAGTGGGCAGAGGGATCAGTAATCAGAGAAGTTCACAATGGGTTAAATGTTGAAGAACATAAATATTACTGGGAAAGAAAACAGATGGTTTAGTAATTGAATATGTCTGCCCTGGCCAATCCACAGAATTTAGATACATGTTTAACTCTGGCCAGGTCCTTAGTCCAGAGGTTTTCAAACTTTTATACCACCTTCCTAATTGCCTGCTCTCAAGTTTCAATTTGACTCCCAAAGAAATCCTAAATATTGCAGGATTCTGGAGTCACAACCTAAAGCACACTCTCAGTTTAAGCAGGGCAATGGCTATACCCAGTGCTTTTTTTCCTGGAGGTACGCATACCCCTAAACATTTTGTGAATCTTTGTACTTTTGTCCATTTACTGTATTTATTTTCCTCAATCTGAACTATAAAATGGTGATTTTCTTGAGTCAAAATAAGAGTACCCCTAAACATTTTCTTAGAAAATAAGCACTGGCTATATCTGTTGGGTTTTGCCACTGTCCCACATAATCTTACAGTGCAGCCCATAATACACATTATGCCTTTTGCTGCTGTGCATTACAGGGGAAAACCAGTAAATGTGGATCAGGTTCTATCGATCAAGTTTTCTTTCACAGAAGCTTGTCTGTTCTGACTAGGGATGGTAAGCCAGTAAACCAGCATCTCACTGAGAAGCCCCTGAAAAGTTTCTGAAACATTCATGTGCTGCCCAAAACCAAAAGCAAGAACATGGTTGAAATATTAAAGCAACAAAATGTTAGACTGCAATTTGAATTACCCTCAATTCTGCATGAGGGAGAATATTTCAAAACTCTGAATGTTTGCTGGTTGGCAGGACACTTCAAGTGAGGCAGTGTCACAATTTCTATAGGTTTGGCAAAATGTCTTCCATACATACTCTTGATGGAACAAGACTGTAGTCTCATTGAAAGATCTTCATTGGATATATAGTTACCCTCCACTTTTGAATGGAAGCTGAGGTCCAGCTCTGAGGGTCTAGGAAATAAACAACTATCTGACTTTTAGAAGACATCTGAAGGCAGCTCTGTTTAGGGAAGTTTTTAATGTTTGAGGTTTTTTTGTGTTTTTAATATCCTGTTGAGAGCCGCCCAGAATGGCTGGGGAAACACAACCAGATGGGTGGACTGTAAATAATAAATTATTATTATATCATAAGAATATTTTCTTACCTCTGCAAGTTGGCGGTGGGGACCACTCCCTATTTTCGCATGTTGAAGTACTTGATTCCCCAAGTTCAAAACCTTCATGGCAATGATACTCCACACTTTCACCAGAAAGATACTTTCTCTGGGAACTATTATTTACCTCACCATGGGCAATTGCAGGGGGATCTCCACATCTTGTATCTGGAAAGGGAGTTATATAGCATGCGGTCTTCATGAATACAATTAAATGGCATAAAAACATTTCCAGAGTGTTTATTTATTTATTTATTTTCCTTTCTAATCTCTTCGCAGAGCACTTGGAGATGCTTTGTGGAGCACCGAGTGCTCCATGGAGCACAGTTTGGGAACCACTGATCTATTGAATAAACATCTTTATTACCTCACAAGTGCATTACTATTTATAAAAAAAGGTAAAGGACCCCTAGATGGGTTGCGGCGCTCATCTCGCTTTCAGGCCAAGGGAGCCAGTGTTTGTCCACAGACAGCTTTCCGGGTCATGTGACCAGCATGATTAAACCACTTCTGGCACAATGGAACACCATGACGGAAACACCGTTTACCTTCCCGCCACAGCAGTACCCATTTATCTACTTGCACTGGCGTGCTTTTGAACTGCTAGGTTGGCAGGAGCTGGGCAGAGCAACAGGAGCTTATCCCATTGCGGCAAGCCCAATAGGTTCAGTGGTTTAGACCACAGCAGCACCCACATCCCTGGTTTGAATCCCCATTATTAAATAAGAAGAACATAAGAAGAGCCTGGTGGGTCAATGGCCCTTCTAGGCCAGCGTTCTGTCCTCAAGTGGGCAGCCAAATGTCTGTTGGAGACCGACAAGCCTGATCTGACCGTAAGAGCAATCTCCCTTCCTGTGATTTGTAGCAACTGGTATATGCAAAGCATAGGCATCAATGGCCTTCTCCATGAATTTCTCCAGTCCTCTTTTCAAGCCATCTAACTTGGTGGCTGTCACTGTCTTCTGTCTGAGTAGGTTCCAAAATTTCACTGTGTCCTTAGAATAATTTGAGAGAGGAATTGCCATTTTTAGGCCACATTGTCATTTATATTTTCTAGTTTCTTTTCGTTTTTAAAAAAGGTTATGCTTCTTTAGTTTATAAATCACACACCACCGCCCTCAATTCTCTGACTTCTTGAAAACAAAAAAGGGAAATACGAAAGGAAGATCATACTAACCTAAACAGCGTGGTGGGGTTTGCCACTTTCCATTGTCACATTTTATTTTTTGTGGCCCTTGAAGAAAGAAGTTCTCCTGACATCTGAAGCTTATCTCCTCACCACTCTTATAGTTTCTCGTATCAGTTATGTCAATGGCATTGGGAAGCTGAGGTGGTGGTGGACAGAATGCTTTAATAAATAAATAAAAGTCCATTAGAATTCAATGATATAGAGTTATGCAAGGAAACGATGAAAGAGAAGAGCATTTAAGAATCTATGAAAAGTGAGCATCTAGTCAAACCTCCTTATCCCTTGAATGGATTCAATGTTGCAATGAGTTAGTTGCATTGGTCTTGAACCAAAGAGCTGCCTGGTAAAACCTGCAAGAGAAGCAGAACTTCTCCAGTTTAGTTCCAGTGAGATCCCCATGTTGCCTCATCAGGCTCTCCAAAACTCAGTGCAGGTGAGGTGTCTGTCTTCAGAAGTGTGGAGAGTTGCTGTCGCTCCTGAAATATTTGCATGCTAACCTTCCTCTATTGCAGTGTTTTAACCTGCGTATGGTTCAGTTCAGCTTTGCACGCTTCTTGTGGTATACCAAAAAGGTTCTTGCTGGCAACCTAAATCTGACATGTGAACTCAACCCAGATTTTACTATTATAAAGCTACCGGAAGGTCACTGTTGAGAAAGTAGCAAGATACGCCACCCAATCCAGTTTTATGTGTTTCTGAATCCTGGGCATCACAGTTGAGTTGACCTCCAGGGATGGTGCTCTCAGACAGGGATGCAGAAGGGAAAATGCACTCTGTGCCTCTATTTGCAAGAACCAACAGCCTGTAGTGACTGCTTTGCAAGCTGCTAATTCTGTCCTTGGGTTGATTGATTGCCTTTCCCATGTGGCAGTAATGCTTCTGCTCCTGAAGTGGATAAACTAATATCCTGATCTCACACCAGCCGAGTACATAAGGCATGCAGAATTCATGCAATCTTAAAGGAAGCTTTATGTGATCTTTCCAAAGGAGCTGAGTCTAGCCTACCCAGGAAGGCACTCTTGAACAGGTCTGTCCCACTCTTGCTTCCAGTGGCCACATCTGTCACTCAAGTTGAGAAACCATGCATTTGTATATAGCATGCAAAACTGTACCTGTGCATTCTGGCTCAGGTGACCATTTTCCATTAACACATTTTGTTTTATGTTGATTGGAACCACAGATGTAGGTTGCAACGTTGTTGTGCATAAAACTTTTCTCCAGAGAAGCAAATGGTACAAACTCTGCATTCTGTGGACGTGTACATTTTGCTGCAACATCTAACAATTCAAATATTGTTCAAGTAAAGTTGTTTGTTAGCAAATCACAATCAAATGGAGTTAATCAACTAGAAAATCTCACTGGTATTTTTCATGCACATCTATTTTCCAATACGCCTTTCAGTCTTTATTGCAGTCAATCCTTGCAGCAGTTTTGGAGGAGAAACCATAATTATTGCCATTTTTTATAGGGCAGCTGAGGTGAAGAAGTAGTAACAGACTTGATTAAGACCACAAAGTATGTCTGTGGCAGAAGTCTCCTGGCAGTAGGTCTAATTTCCCGTCCAATGGATCACAAGCATATAATTGCTTATGTTAATAAATGGCAATTAAATATGAAAGGTGTCTATATAAATATGAGTTGCATTTATTTGTAATTTGTAATTTGCTTGACACTCAGCTCTATTTCTCCTTTACATCTCCAGGTGAGGCAGTGGAAGTGTTGGACCAGTGCCTTGCCTTGGAAATGGACTGGATGAGAACCAACAAACTGAAGCTCAATCCAGATAAGACTGAGCTACTGTTAGTGGGTGGTTTCCTAGACCAGATAGGTGGGAGGTCGCCTGCTCTTGATGGGGTTACACTTCCTCTGAAGGAGCAGGTTCATAGCTTGGGGATACTCCTGGATCCTTTGCTGTCGCTTGAGGCTCAGGTAGCCCAGAGTGCTTTCCATCAGCTTCGGCTGGTGGCCCAGCTACTCCCCTATCTGGACAGGGATAGCCTAACTACTCTTGCCTATGCTCTGGTAACCTCAAGGTTAGATTACGGCAATGCATTATATGTAGGGCTGCCTCTGAAGATGGTTTGGAAACATCAGCTGGTGCAGAATTCAGTGGCCAGGCTGCTCACTGGAGCAAGGCTGTTTGAGCATATTACACTGATCCTGGTCCGACTGCACTGGCTACCAATTAGTTTCTGGTCTCGATTCAAAGTGCTTGTTTTGACCTATAAAGCCTTAAACTGCTCAGGACCACAATACCTCAAGGACCGCCTCTTTCCCTATGAACCTACCCAGTCCATGAGATCATCTTCTGAGGCCCTTCTTCATGTGCCTCCTCCTCGAGAGGTCCAGAGGGTGACAACACGACAATGGGCCTTCTCTGCAGTGGCTCCCTGTCTGTGGAATGCTCTCCCCAGGGAAGTTTGCCTAGCGCCTTCATTATACACTGTTAAGGCGCCAGGCAAAAACTTTCCTTTTTAACCAGGCCTTTGGTTGATCTGATTTACCCTTCTGGTTTTTTTTGGGGGGGGGGCTATTGGCTTGTTGTTTCTGTTTTTATTATGTATTTTGTGGTTTTATATCTTGATTTTATTCTGGGAACCGCCCTGAGACCCCTGGGTGTAGGGCAGTATATAAATTCAATAAACAATAATAATAGCTTACCAACACATGATGGTAACTCCCACTGTCCATGCAGACACACAGCTTCTTTAGTTCCAACAATGTAAAATCTTTCATTACATTCATATGCCACAGTTTCGCCATGCAGATATCTATCTGAGTCAACACTGACAGGGCGTCCATTTCTAATATTTGGAGGTACTTCACAAGCTCTGGTTTCCTCTGTTGAAAACAGAAGGAAATGATGTGAAACAAAATATGAGTTCTTTATTTTCTTAAAACTATAATCTCAGTCCCCAGTTGTTTTGGCTGCTCATTCTCTTCAGCCTCTCCTACACACCAGATAAAAAATGCCTAGGGCAGCCCTTCATTTTTCAGCTCATCAGTATATATTGCAGAAGTAGAATGAAGAGGCAGACTTTGATATTATTATGGCTTGTATGATTTTAACTTCATTCTTAAGAACTGAGCATTGATTTGTTGTTATTTTTCTCTGTTCCATTTTGATCTTATTTCCGGTCCCAAGCATTGGAAACTTAAGACTGGAATTTAGAAATGGATTCTTTTATTCCACATTTGGGTAAACATAGCATTTCAATGATAAAACAAAGCATGAAGACACTTAAGATGGTCTGTTTCTGCTTCATATGGAGACATCAAATGTTACGCTCCACTTTCCCTTTGGCAGACCTTTTTCTTCTCCTGCAACTTGGGAAACTTCTGGGACAGAATTCCCAGCATGTAAATAGAAAAGAAATCCTAGTGGAATATATGCACATGGTGGACTTTGCTGAGTTAACAAAAACAGTTTTATCTGCACATAGCATTTGCCTTGTGAACATGCCTTAGTTGCACCTGTAATTTACCTTTGCAGAGTGGTAAAGATGTCCACTGTCCATCCAAACACTCATTCAACTTTGATCCAGTCATTGCAAATCCGAAATTACACTTGTATTCCACCTTTTCTCCATGTTCATACCCTTCCCGAAGGTCACCGCTAATACTGCCATCCGAAATGCTGGGGGGTGGCTGACAAGGATTGACTCGTGCTGGAAGTAAGAGAGCATCACTTCAGTCTTGTATCTGTTGACTCAAAATAAGTCTAGACAGCACACCCTTCCACATAGAATTTTCACAATTATGAAATGATGTTGGATGTGCTGAGTTCCAGCCAGTTGTGTGGAATGGATGGTGTCATTTATGTGGGAAAGACTCAAATGATCAGCACTACTCATGTAGCTCCTAGTTTCACCCATTACCAACAACTGCGTAGAGGAAGCCAGGGGGAAATGGTTGCCATGTTGCTGAATGAACCCCCCCCCCCAGCTACAAATAGGTAGCGATGCTCACACAGGGCCATTCTGGGGTTACTCCTGCTTTACATAATTTTGCTTATACACATGGTAGCAAGGAATGTAACCCCTGCATATGATGAAATTTACCTGTATCAAATGGAACTATATAATGGAGTATATTGCATGTATAACATACCATATTTTCCCATATAATTTTGTGTTTCATTTCATTTCATTTCAGGCATTTTCTTTCTCTTTCAAAACTCAGCAATGCAGAGACAGCTTGGACATAACTGGCTGGTAGATGCAATATGCAGGCAATGTGAGCAAATCTCAATCAGGTTGGAACCAGCAAATTCCCTACATAAATCTGTTAAAAACAGATTCTTCCTCCATTGCTATACATGGAGCTGCCTTTATTTATATGTAATCCAAACTCCAGCAGCTAACTTGCTCACCCCATTGTGCAGATTCGAACCCCCGACCTTCCAATTAGCAAGCCCAAGAGGCTTAGTGGTTGAGACCACAGCGCCATCGGCGTCACCTCCTTCCCATACTCCATTGACCACACAACACTAAACAAAATGTATATATGTATACACTAGCCAGTGAAATCTTCCCCAGTAAGACTTGGGAGAAACATTATTTAAAAAGGCTGCCAGGAAATTTTTAAGCACACTGATATTTACTTTTTGTATAAGCTATGAAAAAAAATGCATACTTTTACATGTTGGGGGCTGTGGAGACCATCCAAAATGATAACACTGGGCAGAGTCAGGCCCAACTCTTTTGTATTTTCTGTGGCAGGAAAATTTCACCACGTCTCCATGCTGATATTGGCTCTTTCTAGGGTCAAGTAGCCCATTCTCCAGAAGGAAACCATCACAATGTATTGCTAAAGGAAATGTTGAGCAAAGCAGATTGAATATAATTAAGTGCATTTCAAAACAAACCTGCCTGAAATTAACCTGCTGAGCAAAATGTTTGCAAATGTTCATCAAACTTATTGCAGGCTTGCATAACCTCTGACCCCCTGGGAGTGGAGACCAATAAATCTTTAACAAGACAGCATGCCATGTTTCTCAGCTATTGGGTGAGTCCACCTTCCTCATACCTTCAAAATTTCCATGCCTGAAAATCTCTCTAGAAGAAGTCAAATTCTATTTTCTCACAACAACAACAACAACTGGCACACTCAGGTGAGTTGCTGGTGCTACTCTTAATCTAGAAGATGGTGTGAATTCTTTGAACAACCTGAGCTTGGATATATTCCATTAACTTTTTGCTTTCCTGTTGTTTTTTCTTCATTCTTTACATTCCAGGTGAAGGATTCTTATCAGTCTGCCTGGATGGAGGAACCACTGCAGAAAGGTGCTTCAGTTGGGGTATTTTATTCTCAGATGTTTTCTCTGAACTCTGAGCAAGCCAAACACATTGTTAAACACAGAGCAAGTTGCCTGACTCCTATATGTAGCAATTTCATCTACAGAATCAGATTGCTAAAAATCCAGCTTCATATCTTACTTTATTACATCCGAGATGAGTACATATATTCTTACTGATCATTATTAATTAGATCGCCAATGTATGCCAACTTGAGGCATTTTAGTTATGTAAAATCATTAGGAATCACTGGGAGAAAATTACTTGAAGAAAATAAAGGATATTGCTGGTTATAGCAATATCTGAAGAGAAACCAGAGTATTGCTGGTTATGACATACTAGATAATCCTAAAGTGTATATCTAGGATAATTGGAGGCCTTGCTTCTGAAAGATTATAAACTAGTGGCCTGTGTATGTAACCACATAGAAAACATCAGTGAAACAAACCTTGTTTGATGGACAAAGGCTGTGTTATATAATTATATCAAGGCTGTGTTATGTAATTATATAATTAAACAATGATATTTTATAACTTACGTAGACATTCAGGATTTGGACTCCATCCATTCTCTGTGCATACTACATGGTCAGCTGTGGCCTTTTTAATGGTTTCAAACCCATCTTTACATTTGTAGTGAAGTATTTCTTCAAACAAGAAAACCGATTGACTTGTGTTAAAGATTACATTATTTTGAGTTGGTACTTGGCATGTCTCTGAAAAAATAAAGAATGAATTATATTTATGATTGGTTTTATAGCATCAGTTTACATGCTCTAAAATCTTGTTAGTTCAGACTCCATGAACATACGTGTGAAATTAAGATTCCCCCCCCCCCAATATGCATCACTTTACAGTTGTTTAAATTGAATTGCCTTTGCCATTCTACCACCATTCACTCAGTTTGGAGAGTCCCTTTTGGAGCTTTTCACTGTCTCTTTTTGTTACAATGACCATGAACAATTTAGTATCACCAGCTTCCCTGGCCATTTCACTGCTCACCTCTAACTCTAGATTGTCTATGAGCTAGTTAAAAGGAACAGGTCCCATTACTGATTCTTAGAGACTTCACTTTCTTAATCCCTTCATTCAGAGAACTGTCCATTTCTTCCTTCCTGCTGGTTAACCAATTCCTGGTTCATAAAGGAACTTCACCTCTTATTTCATGACTGCTAAGCTTATTTAGGAGTCTTTGGTGAGATACCTTGTCAAAAGCTTTTTCAAAGTCCAAGTACACGGGGTCAACCAGATCACCACCATTCATATGTGCCTGCTAACACACTCAAAGAACTCTACTAAGTGGGTGAGACAGGATTTGCCCTTACAGCAGCCAGGCTGTTTCTACCTCAGCAAAATTTCTTTTTCTGTATGGTTGCTTATTTTATTTTTCACAATACTTTCCACAAATTTCCCCAGAACAGGCATTAAGCAAGCAGAATAGAAATTAAGCAACTGTAACCTCGTACCTACAGGACCGCCTCTCCTGGTATGCCCTGCAGAGGACCTTAAGGTCCACAAATAACAACACTTTGGAGGTCCCAAGCCACAAGGTGGTTAGATTGGTCTCAACTAGGACCAGGGCCTTTTCAGTACTGGCCCCAACTTGGTGGAACGCTCTGTCACAAGAGACTAGGGCCCTGCAGGACTTGACATCTTTCCGCAGGGCCTGCAAGACAGAGCTGTTCCACCTGGCATTTAGTTTGAACTCAGTCTGACCCTTATGTTTCCCTCCCCTTGTGTTTTCGATTTATGGGCTACTATTAAAATGAGGCTGCATTTTAAATTGTATTTTAACCTGTATTTTAATAAACTGTTTTTTTGTTTGTTTGTTTGTTTGCCCCCCCCCATTATGTTTTATTGTAATTTTATTGATGTTAGCCACCCTGAGCCCAGCTCTGGCCAGGGAGGGCAGGGTATAATATATATATATATATATATATATATATATATATATATATATATATATTATTATTACTTCCAGGCTCTCCCTGGATCCCATTTTAAAAACTGGAGATTCATTGGCTATTTTCCAGACCTCATTATGAAGGCTAATCTGAGGGACAAGTTACATATTGTAGCTAAATGGACAGCAATTTCACATTTGAGTTCCTTGACTACTCTAAGATGGATTTGCCAGTTTGCATTTCATCAATGAGGCCTAGAACTTTGTCTCTCATCAATTGATTGCCAAGAAAACAACTTCTTGTTGTTAGTTTGAGTCTCCTGCTGTAATACGTTCCTCAATATTTTGCTTTCGAAATTACTACCACTGAAAGAAGATGGAGGAAACAGACAGAAGAAGTCCATATTGTGTAGAGCAGACTGCTTTTTAAGCTTAAGTTAATGACTTTTCCAATGTGTGGTCTAAACCAACCCATTTTTCATGATTCTTTAAACTGCTTACTGATACACTTTGGTTCAGGCTTCCACCCTTCTTCATGGCATTGTATATCTCCCGTTTCAAGTCCTTGTGGAGTTGTGAAGCCAGGCTGACAGCGATATGATATTTTGTCATTCAAATTATATCGGTTTTTTCTTTCAGTGAAAAAGCCATTTGGTGGTTCTGCAGGTTGACATATTTCTAATGAGGAAAAGGAACATATTATATACATGAACCCATAAATTATGGTGGGCTTTGTTAGGTAAGAATCAGCTTCTTGTGAAGTCCACTACAATGTTTCATAAATTTCTCAACTGAGATCTAGTCTGGTTAAGCTATGTAGCTCAGGTTTTAGAGAGACTTTAAGGTTCATTCCACAGCCTGTTAGAAGTCCCACCCTTTGAGTGCAAATATTAAACAAGTTCTTCCAGGTTTAGCTCCATCTACCACATGTTTGGTAAGTACCCAGACTGCTTGTGATTGCTTCACCCAGTGAAGAGGAGATGTTCAGAAGAGATAGATGCTGCAAAGGCCTCTTTTCCTCTGCTACTCATTACAAATCAACATGAGATTTGCAAACATGCACATCCTTAAGCTTTCCAATAACTGTGAGAAATCCAAGAAAATAATATAATGTACTGGTTGTTCACAGCAGGACAGGACAGGCTCCAGGTTCTCAGGTTCTATATTGTCAAATTGGATTCCATAAATAACACTTACTTTTTACATTACAACGTGGAGTAGGTGACCAGCCATTTTTGGTGCACACGGCCTTAGCTTGTTGATTTATAGGATCATATCCAACCTCACAAGAATACGAAATTTCATCACCTTCTATGAACTTCTGCCAAATATGGGCATTGAATGTACCATGTGCAAGCAGTCTAGGAACACCACATTTTTCTAAAAGGAAAAAAAGAAGAAGCTTACATCATTGATTGACATATATTTTGGCAAAGACTCTCCTCCTGCAAAGAGGGGAGTGGTTGTGGTCGGGGCCAGACTCCGCCTCAAGCAGGGGGCGTTAGCCCCCTGCCTCCCACTCACCTGCCTGGCGCCCACGCCCGCTGACAGGCACCCAACCAGGTGCCTTCAAGGGGGTGTGTACGGCAGCGCAAATTGCTGCCGCGCCAGCCTCCTGGCCTCTCTCTTCGTTGGACCGCCGCGAGTCACCCACCCTCCACTCCCGTAGAGCTCAGGGTCTCAGCTTTCTTTTGGCCTTGCTATGGACCTTAGGTTGGTCACCCTGGTTGTCCAGGGGGCCTGGTAGGAATTTTTCCATTTGGCATTAGGCTTTTTGGTTTTTCGCCTACCTCGTAGCAATCGTCACAACTTTCATGGTATTGGTGTGTAGGTTAGGCATTGGAATAATGTGTTGTGGTGTGTGGAAGGGCTAAGTGTGGCCATCGCCTATGCCTTCAATTTTGGGTATTCCGTTAAAGGAATCCGGCGGTCGTGTATTCTGTCCGATGCCTGCGTGGCGGGAGGCCATGGCACGACCCTCGGTGACATCAGGGGAGAGCTTATAGTTGGATTAGCATCAACAGGCTCCACCTACTGGTGAATAAACCCCCCTGTTTTAGACTCACCCCTCTCCGAGTGGGTAGAGTCAGATGACGTAATCCAATGCCTAAGCCAATACCTTTTCACTTGCTGTAATCAATAAAGTTGTGGCCTTTTCTTGCCCATTAACCTTATATCACGTGTCCTTGTGTTTTCATTCCACTATGCGGGGATCGGGTCCTCGAACCGCAATTGAAATATTATTTTCAAGATAGATGGTGCATTACTCGAGAGACTTGGTTTAAAGTTTTCCTATATGCTTTTGCAACATATATATGTAGAAAATAGACACACAATGTGATTTATAAAATAGGTCTTTTATGGACCCCTTCATGTGTTGAAATAATCTTTAGGTGTCATAGTGTCACACCACTTTTTTCTCTTTTAACAACCTTTCCTAGCTGCTTAAATATGAATTGATCCGGTTCATATTTGAAGGTGAATCTGTATTTGAACGTGAATGTTATTTGCCTTCGCAAAACAATTCAGAAACCAAAACACAGACATCCTTCGAAATTCTCACTGCTCTGAATTTTGCAATGCAGTTCTCTGTTCAACTGATGTGTACAAAGGTGCATATGCTAGGGTACTGTGTGGATTAAAATACATACATATTTGGAAAGTAGCATACAAAAATGCATTGTGTAGGGGGAAATGGCTTTGCAAAAATGTGTATGTTAGGCAAACTGCCATACAATGTTAGCCAGCATTTACTGACAATTTGTCACTACACACACACCACACACTCAAACCAATAAACTGATGTGGAAATGTGGAGAAATGAACTTAAGATTGGAAAAATTAGAAACCCAAAGAAACTAAAACTAACAGATTTATCCATCACTGACAAGAGGCCCCTGGAAGCGGGGGGACGGGACACATTGTGATGTGTGACATATAGAGAAAAAGAGAGGTGACTCCATAGGTATCGGAGGGCAACCATTTTTCTCTCCATACAATTACCCAGGAAGGGGTGTCACATCATAAAGCACTATGGCCACCAGGTACTTATTACACCAAACTTGAGCAGTTAGATTTTTTGTTAAAGGAAAAAGTGTACCATGGAACCCCTTCAAATACCATTATAACTATTATTTTTTATACTTAAAGAAGAGGCATATATTTAGGATTTTGTCTTAAAATATTACACAGGCATTTGACAGAAGGGACTTACAATGTACTCGTGTGACAATCACAAGGATGAGAGATTAAGATGATCCAACCCACCCCTACGTCCATAGCCACCTGCCCAAATGCCAAGATCTTCCACTGATACAAGGGGGTGGTGATCACACAGAAAGCCTTTCCATCAGCCCCCCCCCCATATTTATGGAACACAATCGCCACTACCAAATGGGTCAACCTGGTACTCAGCTTATTATATTTTTGGTGCCATATGAAGACATTTTCATATTAAATTTTAAAGTTTTCCACTCTGATTACTCACTGTTTAACCACGTTACACATTTTCCTTCCACATCTTTCGGAAGAGGCATATTTTGTCGTTTCCATTTCTCATCAAAGTTGAGAATGCAAGGGAACTGTTAACTTACTGAAGCATTTTGGTTCTGGATCCCAGCCGAATTTGGTGCATGAACTTCTACCCCATGTTTCTCTATTTCTTGGTAGAAAACCATAACTGCAACTATAGTCAACTGTTTGTCCCACCCTTCTTGGAAAATAGTGGTCTTTCCAGCGTTCATAGGCATCAGATAGTTGTCCATTCTCAATCCGAATATAGTCACAGTTCTTTGCTTTGGAGAAGATGAGAAAAAGGTTAAGCCGAACATAAATAAACAGGATGTTCCACTTGCTATTTTCCTTGGACTGGCTGGTTTAATGGAGGATGCACATTTGGCTCAAGTGTATCAGTGTCTGAATATTATCTGGGTTTCCCTCTTTGGTCTGTGTATGAAAACAGAAATAGATGACAGTGGCAGAAGATGCAGGTGGTCCCCAGACCCACGTTTGCTGCCAGGAACAGTCAGAGCTGGGGAAAGACAGTTTGCTGGGGCTTCAAGACCACAGTCTTCTCCAGCCCAGAGATAAGCTTTTGACCCTTAGAACAAGGACATAGGGTAATGGTGCGGGGAACTCCAATATTTTAGCAAGCATTGAAATCAAATCTTTGCAAAAAGCTTGAGCCTATGCAGACATTCAGTCGGATGTGCCTGCATCCCTATTTCTGTATACCTGAAGGAGCGTCTCCACCCCCATCGTTCAGCCCGGACACTGAGATCCAGCTCCGAGGGCCTTCTGGTGGTTCCCTCATTGTGAGAAGTAAGGTTACAGGGAAGCAGACAGAAGGTCTTCTCAGTAGTGGCGCCCACCCTGTGGAACACCCTCCCTTCAGATGTGAAGGAAATAAGTAGCTATCCTATCTTTAAAAGACAAACTTCAGGGAAGTTTTTAATATTTAACGCTGTATTGTTTTTAATACTTGATTGGGAGCCACCCAGAGTGGCTGGAGAAACTCAGCCAGATGGGCGGGGTGTAAATAATAAATTATTATCATTATTTCGTCCGATATGTTTGTGAATGATGGCAATAAAACTTTGTACTTGGGAACAGCATTTCAGTGGGCAAAAATCTGAGCCCTTACTCTGACTGTGAATAACCCAGCCTCCATCCAAGGGACCCCATGTGCCTCCATGCACAGCCCCTCACCTCTAGTAATAGAGCAATAGGTAGAGGTTCTTGGCTCTTCCTTCACACACACCTCAACTATCATCGTGATGGGCATATAATTCATAAACTACAAAGTTGGATGCATTGAATGCTAGTTGTTCATGTTTTGAAACTGCAAAGAGAAGGCTACTTACGAATACATATCGGAGGAGGAGACCACCCCGTCTCTGTACACATGGAAGGGGATTGGCGGTTCTGAAGCTGATAGCCAGACTCACACTGTGTTTCGATTGTGTCTTGATAGTCATAATGACTCTGCTTAGGATGGAAGTCGCCATTTTCTACTTGGGGTGGGGAGCAGACAATTTCTATGGAGGAATACAAGGAGGACACTTGGTCAACAACAGATCAAGCAACAAACTCTTTCCCTGGCTAGATATAATTCAGTACATCAGTATGAGAATGTATTTATTATTTGTTAAAAACAAACTTCAAAGTGATTTATGAAATATTAATAAATTTTTCAATAAGATAGAAAAGCAATAATTTCAAAGACCAAAGTCTTAATAAGGAAAGGGGAAAATTTATATCTTAAAAACCATTGTAAACACCTAAAATTGTTAGTCAGGTTGGAATAACACTTGCAGTTTAATGGTGAATTTTGGACATAATGGAGATGCAAAAGATCTGGATAATTATAAAAGATGCAGGAAGAAAGGACTAGCAATAGGACCCACAAAGGAGATGAGGGAAGTCCAGGAGATTCTATGGAATCTTGTTTCTATATTGTATGTTGATATGCTATTGTAAAATTTAATTTGAAAAACCCAAATAAATTTACAAAAAAAGAAAGTAAACAATAATAATAATAACTTTCAAAAAGATAAAATAACAGTAGAATAAGAACAGATTAAAATTCACATCTAAACACCTTAGCAAAAGATTGCAAAACCAGAATCAGCGGAACTTGCTAAAGAAAATTTACTTGATTAGCAATATGTATTTTGTTGAAAAGGAACAAAAGTTGAAATGGAACAAAAGCACATGTATTCTGTTCTTGGATCACCGAATTATTAGTCCCTTTAAAATAATATAGGCACAGTGCTGCAACATGCCACTGCCATTCTAGATGTTCCTCTCTTCCCTTTCTGCTGTCATAGATCTTTTTTGTGAACCACCCTGAAACCTCTGGATTATTGGGTGGTATAATAATAATAATAATAATAATAATAATAATAATAAGTGCCTTTCCGGACACCACTGTGGAAGCATTCCCTCCTATATGCAAGATGTAAGTGAGGAATAAATAAATACCGGTATAAAACACAAAATGGCATAGTTTTAAAGGTGTAAAAATCATTGTCCCGACTCAACAAGGACAACGTTCTGATCTATTTTAAATTATCTAATCCAATCCACTTGACTAAAATTGCAGTCTTGTGCACAATTCCCTCAGAGAGCTGTGCAACAGAGTGGGCTTACTTCAAAGTAAGCATGCACAGGGTTACACTGAAACAACGACCGCTCTAGGAACTGGAAACATACAAACCTATGCACGCAATTCTTGAACTCCACCCATTCCGAGTGCATGTAGCATCCGATCTCTCAGCATGCTTGTACCCATTAGAACATGAGAAGTGCACTCGGTCCCCCTCTTTGTAAAGTTTCTTTGGGTTTAGTATATATCCATGATCAATGTTTTCTTCTTGGCAAGTAATTTCTATTGCAAAATGCAAACAAAATTTCCATATTAGGAAACGAGGTGTTAACTTGTAACAAAAAGAAATGTAATTCAATGTTTCTAAAAAGTTTCTTCCATGAACAATTTACTGTATTCCCATTTCTAAGGTGCCAGAACTCAGAAGGAGTCACGTAATCATGCATGAGAGCAGGATAAATGCAGAACTGAAGTCATAATTCTCATTCAGGAGTGAACTAGATTCAAGTCCAGTGACATAAAATATTCTCAACAGCTTCCATATGTTTCCTAGGTGTTGAAAGAATCTTTAGGAGTCACAGTGTCACACCACTTTTTTTTCTTTTAACAACCTTTTCCTAGCGGCTTAAATATGAATTGATCCGATTCATATTTGAAGGTGAATCTGTATTTGAACATGAATGTTATTTGCCTTCGCAAAAAAATACAGAAACCAAAACACAGACATCCTTCGAAATTCTCACTGCTCTGAATTTTGCAATGCAGTTCTCTGGCCAACTGATGTGTAGAAAGGTGCATATGCTAGGGTACTGTTTGGATTAAAATACATACATATTTGGAAAATAGCATACAAAAATGCATTGTGTAGGGGGAAATGGCTTTGCAAAAATGTGTATGTTAGGCAAATTGCCATACAATATTAGCCAACATTTGCTGACGATTTGTCACTATATATATATATATATATATATATATATATATATATATATATATTCACTCTCTCTCTCACACACACAGAGAGAGAGAGAGAGAGAGTGAGTTGTGGCTGGCTGGCTGGCTGGTGTGGGTGGTTTGGCACTGCTCACCTGGGCTACCCAACATTGTACATTGCTGCCAACTACCAAGAGTGGGGGGCAAGGCAGTGGGGAGTTGTGACACAGGTGCAGTGGCAGAGTCAATTCAGCACTGTCACTGCCACTGCACTGTGCTGAGCTCCTCACTGCCTTGACCTTCCCCTTTCTCTAACTGGCAGTGATGCCAGGAGAGTAATGCTCCCCTACCGGCCACTGCAACAAGGGTTACTGCCTCCCTATCATGCTGAGCATTTCCCTTGAGCATCTTGACTCGTTTACTCAAAAAGTGAATGCCTATGTCATAGAAGCGCAATGAAGGAAGTGAGCTGTGGTGACCTTGCCTCTCCTCCCTTGCTGGAATTGTGCTTGGCCTCATTGCCTAAGGATTCTGGATGCGTGAAAATGCCTTGCTCTACACTGGATTGCTTCTGTGCCTGGCCACAATCCAATATTTGGCCATTCATTAGCCCTGGTGAGAACAAAAATGGCCTTTCCCAAAACACTGTCTCTACAAGCTGGCATCTGGAAAGGCTAGTTGCCCAGGTTTGAACATGATACTCTGGATGGCAGAATCTATCCAATTTGCACAAAGTACTCATCTCTTACCTTTTCACTCAGCACCAATGGCTGAGAACAATGTGCTCAAGCAGCTTCTTAAACTACCTGTGACAGGAAGCTAAAAATACCCTACAGTACCTCATTTTTGTAGATGGCTTGCCTGTTGTGTCAAGTAACATCCCCCCACCTTTTAAGGAAATAAAGCATTTAAGAGCATCCCCGTTGTTCAATCTTCATTCAGTCTTTATGGGACCTCATCAAAATTGCTCCAGCCCAGTTCAGCTTTCCCCTCACCTCTTTCTCTACCTTTTACCCTTGCCTCTCCTCCATCTTTGTCATTTACTTCCATTCTAGTCAGGTACCTAGAGAGGACAGGAAGCCTCACACCTCCCCTTTAAAGCTATTTTTCAATGAACTGAGAAGGTTCAGGAGAATCCAAGCTGCTTGCTTTGGGAATCACACCATGTCGGGCTCAAAGGAACCTATGCATGTACAAAATCCCTTTAATTTACATGTCAGGGTTGTTCCATGAAATCTAGGCCTCTATTACAGTGTGCCAGATTCCTAGCAACCTCTTCTTGCTTTATAACATGACAGTAGCTTTCCCCACCTCCCTCCCTTTCTCTCCAGGCTCCGCTCTGTGGTCATAGTTATAGGCAGTTGCACATTTACTGCTTATTCTTCTGTGATAAATATGTACAATCCTTGGTTTTGTACCTATACTGCTGATCTCCCCCTGTTACTGTAAAAAAGAAAGTGTCCCCATGGTGAACCATCTTCTGACCCCCAAGTATCACAAGACATGCTTCCATTGATGGCACATGTACACATGAACATCACATGTGATAAGGCACACATGTTAACACACCATCAATAAATTCAAAGACTCATTAAATCATTGATTTAGTTAGGTAAAGCTAATGGGAACTGCAGACCCTATTTCCCAGGGATGTTCCTATTTTCCAGGGATGTCCCTGATTTAGAGAAGCTGTCCTGGTGTATGAGTTGATCCTGGAATGTCCCACTTTTCCATTTTTGTTGTTGTTTAGTCATTTACTTGTGTCCGACTCTTCGTGACCCCATGGACCAGAGCACGCCAGGCACTCCTGTTTTCCACTGCCTCCCGCAGTTTGGTCAGACTCATGTTTGTAGCTTCGAGAACACTGTCCAACCATCTCATCCTCTGTCGTCCCCTTCTCCTTGTGCCCTCAATCTTTCCCAACATCAGGGTCTTTTCCAGGGAGTCTTCTCTTCTCATGAGGTGGCCAAAGTATTGGAGCCTCAGCTTCACAATCTGTCCTTCCAGTTAGCAGTCAGGGCTGATTTCCTTAAGAATGGATGCATTTGATCTTCTTGCAGTCCATGGGACTCTCAAGAGTCTCCTCCAGCACCATAATTCAAAAGCATCAATTCTTCGGCGATCAGCCTTCTTTATGGTCCAGCTCTCACTTCCATACATCACTACTGGGAAAACCATGGCTTTAACTATACGGACCTTTGTTGGCACTTTTCCTTAGGATGTCCTTATTTTCATCAGAGAAATGTTGGAGGGTATGGAGTTATCTGACCCCCGAGCCATCTTTAGGTAATTCTGTATAGTTTTAAAAATGTTATTATGTTTTTATATATGTTGGAAGCTGCCCAGCATGTCTGGGGCAACCCAATTAGATATGTGGGGTATAAATAGTAAAATTAACATTATGCAATGGAACATCCCTATTTTCATCAGAGAAATGTTGGAGGGTATGGAATTGATGGATCTAATTTTAAATGAACAGCCCTATTATTTTATACAAACTCTCTGGTGATAATTTTTGGCATGCAAAAGGGGCTTTAAGCCCTGAGCTTTGACATATCTTCTGCTGCTTTTGATTGTTTGTTTTATCCCCTCCTCCCAACTAACCTACACATCTTGGTACATCGTCACTCCAGTTTCCATGCGCTGTGCAAAAGATTTGTTCAGACCCCTGGATTTTGAAACTTCCGGAGCATTCAAACCGTAACACCTGGCCAAACAGAAATTCCTGGTCTAAGTCTTGTACTCCAGTCATAAGGATTCTTCCATTTTCTGGTGCTTTTACTGGGAAACACTTCGTCACTATAAAACAAATAACAACGTCATGCAAAGTTTAGCAATATATATTTTTGAAGGTGATCAAGAAAAACAGCAGCAAATGAGTAGCATAATTACTACAACCATAATACAGTTGTACCTTGGAAGTCAAATGGGATCCATTCCGGAAGGCCATTCAACTTCCAAAACATTCTAAACCAAATTGCAGCTTCTGATTGGCTGCAGGAAGTTCCTGCAGCCAATCAGAAGCCCCGGAAGCCCCATCAGACATTCAGGTTCCAAAAGAACGTTCGCAAACTGGAACAAATACTTCCGGGTTTGTGGTGCTCAGAAGTGTTCCAGGGCATTTGGGATCCAAGGTACGAATGTACTCAACAGAAGACATTCAAATGTACTATTTATCAACCAAAGAGGAATGCAGAAAATGCAATTCCCCCATCATTTTCGGATTATTTCTGTCTGTCTCTCTCCACTGTGTTGGGAGAGGCATCTATCCCTTGGCACACAGGAAACAGGAAGCCTGGCCCAGACTGAATTATTGAGCAGATCTATCAAAATTAAACCTGGCTGTGTGTGGATTTAATACACACAAGATTGTCTGTTCAGCTTTTCTTATCTTTGCCATTGGCCATAACATACAATCTATAGCCTAAAGCGTTGGCTATCACAGCAGCCAAACATTCCTTTTAGAACCAGTAAATCTTCAATATCTACAGTATGAATCGCTAGCTATATCAATGTTTCCATTAGCAAAGAAGAAACTATTCCTCCACAAAAAAGTAGACCAATATTAATAGATTCTCACAATTTGGGAATGAGACACAGCGGTGACTGCGCTGTTTTGTGATATATGGTTTATTTACACATACATAGAACCTTAGTCTATGATGGAGGGATTCACAGCATCAGCACCCAAATGGATCTTGCGTCTCCCGTAGACACAACTTTGGATTCAAACAGGCATCAAATATTGTGCTCTGCCTCCTGCTCTTCTGCTTCTCTGTCACATAACACCTAACTCTAACCTTTCTAACCTAAGCTCTGTGGCTTTATCTTTTGAGGGAGAGGCCCCAACCATTTGCCATCTCACAATGAGTTCCTTTGACCTTTGTTGTCTTAATGGCCCATCTCAACACAGGAGGCTAGCTGAATTTAACTAGCTTTTAACACTTGCTGATTCCAGGGGATTAGAAGTGCCTAGCATACAGCCTAATACACATGGGTCTGGAACCCAGTTTTAACATTCCAAGCCTTCATTGAATTCTAACACTTGCTCAGCCTGGAGATTAGGGTGGTCTGGCACCAACAAACTTATAACACTATGGAATCCTGGGAGCTGTGCGAACAAAAGAGAAATGCTTCTTGCTTCAAGTAAAACAATTAAAGGACAAAGGCTCAGATTCAGTCCCCGCACACACATAGAAAGAACTTCCAGATATACACAGAGGGTTGCAGCACCCTGGAAATCTCCTCTGAGTTCCCCAGCCTTCAAAACAAAGGAGAAAGGGAATAAAAGATAATTGGTGGAAGCTACCTTATAGAATCTTAGAAAATTCCAATGTACTCTGAATTTCAGTCAAGATCTCTGAAGGTCCACTTACCTTCACAATGAGGGACATCGTTGCTCCATCCATCTGCACGACAGTCACGGTAATTTGTATGACTGAGCATCTTGTACCTGGAAGATTTTTTTTAAATAAACTGAAACTTTTTAAAACTATAGAATTACTGAAACTTTTTAAAACTATAGAATTCTGTAATATTACTTTGAAACATGATGAAGCTTCTGGAAAAGAAAGAGTGTTTTCTAGTTGTTTCTAGGGATGACACGAATATTCAGGAACTCCTGCAGCGTGCATACCAGGCAAAGTTGACAAAAATAACTTGCAGCTACTTGTTTTCTTCTGAGTGAAATACCTTGCGGTGAAATGGGTGCCTTAGCCCAAGAGCAGTCAGGCACCACAGCACTACCCAAGTACAACCACCCATTTAAGCATATAATATACAACTGATGTTCTATTTTTTAAAAAAAATGAGTTTTTTTAAATCAGTAGAGTTTTTAATCATAAAGCAGCTGTCCTAAAATTACTACCATGATTAATTATCTGAAGGGGGGGGAGAGACTTACCCATCATCACATCGATACACAACGCGAGCACCAAAGACAAATTCATTTTCATTAACAATATCAAAAGAGCCAGACTGAATATCTCCAGGATGTCCGCATGGCTTTTCTGGAAATTAAAAAAAGTGAGATAACACTTCTGGTTAGAAAAACATGGCATTTGAGAACCATGCAATGTTAGGAGGAATATATGAGATTGTGAAGAACAGCCTTGCATCTCCTTGTCTCTCCATGAAGAAATAGAAGGCATGCAACATCATTGAGCTCAAAATTCCCACACTCCTGCTCTGATTCACCAGGTGCCTCTCGTAGAAAGATTGGGGTGGAAGTCTTAAGTTGCTTCAAGCACCTTCTTTTAGAAGTCATAACCAGGGAGATACGGAGCTGTTTGTGGTGGCAAACAACTTTTCTTCATAACATTGTATTTGGCCCTCAGCTTCCGTGTGTGTCCGTGTTTGTGTGTGCAATGATTCTTCAACATCAACTTTGTTGGACTGGTCATGTTGTGCAGATACATGAATATCATCTTACAAAGCAACTACTCTATTCCAAACTTAAAAATGGAAAGCATAATGCTGGTGGTCAACAAAAGAGGTTCAAAGACTCTCTCAAGGCAAATCTTTAAAAATGTAGTATAAACACCGACAGCTGGGAAACACTGGCCTGCAAGCGCTCCAATTGGAGAACAGCCTTTACCAAAGGTGTCATGGGCTTTGAAGACGCTCGAATTCAGGACAAAAGGAAGAAACATGCTAAGAGGAAGGCACACTTGGCAAACCCTCACCATGATCAACTCCCACCCAGAAACCTATGTCCCCACTGTGGAAGGATGTGTGGATCCAGAATTGGCCTCCACAGTCACGTACGGACTCACTTTTAAAACCGTGTTTATGGAAGACAATCTTACTTGGCTATGAGTGATCACCAAAGAAGAAGGAGAAGAGAAGTAGTGTAGGCAGTATTCAGCTTTCAGTTAAAAAGGAAAATGATAATATTTATCCACCTCTCTGAGTGGAAACAAATAATGGAATCCAAATGTCAAACAAAAAAAGGAGATAGTGCCTACAAACTGAAATAGAACCTTGTCGTCTCTGTTAGAATGCTTTTAAAAAATGAGTCATCCCAATGATTATCACAAAGAGGAAAAAATTAACTGCTCAAAATATTTCAATTGCCTGTGATTCTGAATTTTGCAAAGTTATGCTTTTACTTACTTCTGCATTCCACACGTGGTACAGATTGCACCCATTCTCCATCATTACACTGAAATCTAAGGCGCCCAAGTTTTATATATCCAGGCCGGCAGTTGTAGATTACTTCTTCCCCATGGGAATAGGATGGTTTGCCTGGTAATTTTGCAAGTTCTTCACGGTCTCTTCTTGGGGGTGGTCCACAGTCATTTCCACCTAGATACAAGAGAGGGGGGGGAAGCATCAATCAAGTATGACTTCCAGGTCCTGTACACTAACATTTAAAGTATCTAAAGAAAAAAGAGCAAGAACTGAGGATTCCAATGAATCAAGTAATAAAAACACTGGCTTCGTAACTGTGATTGCTATCTAACCTCCCTTCATTGTACTATAAATCAGGTTTGAGCAGAAAGTACGCTGCTGTCCATCAGTGGAAAGTGTTCAGAATACCCCGTTGCTGGGATTCTCACAAAATACTGGTCTTATCCGGCAACACACTAATTCAGCACTGACACTAATCACTTGAATACCTGACCCGGGAAGGTGATAGTAATAATGGGCTAATATTGATCAAGATAATTTGAGTCTAAATAGGTTTTTCCAGGAGTGTTCTTCAGGGATGTTTAGTGAAGAATTAAGTTTCTTAGACCTACACCCCACCCAGTTAGATGCAATGCAATAAAGTAAAGGACCCCTGACAGTTAAGTCCAGTCGTGAACGACTCTGGGGTTGCAGTGCTCATCTCGCTTTACTGGCCAAGGGAGCCAATGTTTGTCTGCAGACAGTTTTTCCAGGTCATGTGGCCAGCATGACTAAGCTGCTTCTGGCAAAACCAGAGCAGCGCACGGCTGGGATTAACATGTGAAACAGATTGCAGAAAGGCTGTTAGATATCTTGAGTGGTGTTCAACTGAAGAGCTGCTGTTAATGGCTGTGACATCAAGAGATGTGGATGTTTCTTCATCAGATTTAAGCCATTAAATTAGGTTAGTTAACTTGTTTTGTTTTATGCAATATTGTTTCATTGAAGCAATCCTTTGCATTGTTTTACACAATGTTGTACAGATTGATCTTTTTTATTATTGATGTTAGTATTATTTCTAATTGTTTCTCTTTATCTGTTTTGAATGGTTATTGTTCATCTGATATGTTGTAAGCCATTTGGGGCACAATTTTGTGGAAATGTGTCACAGAAAGAAGGAGAAATAGTAATAGAAGAATGATTAAAAGCTTTAAATTCAGGTTAGAGGTATTACTTTTAGAAGCCTGAAACTTTCCCTCTAAACTCTATATAAAAGTAATCAAGAACTGAGATAACACCGACAAGTACATTTTGGTTTTTTTTGGATTCAAGTTTCAAGTTCAATACATTCTCTTTAATGACTTGATGAATAGTGAACTTTATGGAATTGATACATTAGTGAATTAACATTTGGTTAATGATGACAGGTGGAAGGAGGAGGTCTGTGCTCATGAAGCGATAGTAGTGTTATTTTAAAGGGAGTGGCCCATGTACAACCAGGCAGTTGTTGGCATCCATCTGTTTCAAGAGACAATGGAGTCTGCTTCTGGGGGGTGAAGTCAGACTGCTACTTTAGCAGCTCTGAAGTAACCTCTGTGGTGTGCAAGCCTGGGCTGCTGAGACGACAAGCCATGCTGATGTGGTCCAAAGGAAAACAAAGCAATACGTTTGGCACCACCTTGGCTGCAGGAGTTGCCAGAAGGAGGTGTACAAGGTGCCATTCAACCATCTTAGGGACTCTATTCCAGATTTGCGTAGTGTTTACTGCTTAGCCTTTTCCTCTCCTGAAGATATCCCACAAGGCAGCGGAGCTTCAGGAGAAGAAACTTCCTTCTCCTAGACCAGTGGTTCTTAACCTGTGGGTCCCCAGATGTTGTTGTGTTGGACTACAACTCCCATCCCTGAGCTCTGGCCTTGCTAGCTAGGGATGATGGGAGTTGTAGTCCAACAACATCTGGGGACCCACAGGTTGAGAATCACTGTCCTAGACAAACTTCATTGCCCCTCACTTCTTTCTACAGCACGTGCAGAAATCACCTTCATGACCATTGGACCCACTGTTGGCCTCATCCACTCAATCCATTAGAGCTTGTCTTATTTTAGGAGCCACAGGTGAGAGCTGAGTGCAGGGTGAAACCAACTATGGTCAAACTACCCCAGAACAGGCACGATTGTCCCCTACTAGAGGTACTCTTCCTCCCCTAACATCCCATACAAAACCAGACTAGTGCAAGGCAATTCAGATTGCTCTGCCAATCAATTAACTGAACGGCGTGATCCTACACAAGGCTACGTGAGCTCTGTGGTTTAGGAATGAGACTGATTCATCTGACTTAATACTACATTTGTAGTCACTGGAGCATAGCCTCAGACTATTATTGAAAAAAGATTCAGCTCTTTCTTTTTCAAGTGTGCAGTTGCATTTTATATAGTGCTTTTGCTCCCACTAGAGGGTGCAGTCATACTATCCAAAGGATGCACTGTCTGATTAAAGACTATGAAAGACCCATTCAAACTTGTTTTCTTCTACTTATTTTTCAAGATTTGTTTCTTTTGTTTGATATGCAGATACACTACTGTATCAACCTTCTCTGTAAAAAACAACAAACTCCAACTTTTTCATGATTTGAGAATCATGCGAGTAATTATTTTTTGCAAATTGTCCTGGCCGATAGCATAATCATCACCATTTTGCTTCTGACCTCACTATTTACAGGTCCACCTCTCCCCAACAAACCATGCAACTCAATGACACCTCATGAATTTGATAGACTTCAGTCTGCAAAGGTATATGACATTATAAATGCTATACTGTGACTTCAAGGAGGAATGGGAACTTTACACAAATTATTTAAAAACACAACAAAATGAACTGGACTCCTTGGCGGGTTTTGAATAAACATACACAAATTTACTGTTGATAACATGAAGGACAGATATGTAAGGATATATATAATTTTATAATACGCAAAGAAACTATGTGCAGCAAAATAGGGAGAGGAGCTGAGGAAAGTCCATGGTGAGGAGGGAGGGGGGGAAGGGGAAAATTATGTAGAGAATGTGGAAATTGAGCAGTAAAAATAATAATAATAAACACTATACTTTAAGTTAGAGTCATAGAATAGTAGAGATGGAAGGGACTCTGAAGATCATATGGTCCAACCCTCTGCAATGCCAGAATATGCAGCTGTCCCATATGGGGACCGAACCTGCAACCTTGGTGTGACCAACACCATGCTCTTACCAACTGAGCTATCCAGTCACCAGAAGACTCTTTGCTGTTTTTGCTGCAAGAGACTAACACCGCTACACCTCCGGGCACGATCTGAGAATGCCCAAATTCCATTCTGCAGGCAATCAATAGCGTTTAAAGTGCAAGGCAGATGGGAATCTTCTCTATGGGGCTGTTTGCACGAATGCATTGTATCCAACAGCAGCCAGTGATATCCCACTGAAAGCTCACAAGCAGCATGTGAAGGAATGCGTTGTGTAGGGGAGGAACCTGTGGATCCCCCAAAGACCTACTGCGACCAACTGGCTGCACACTTGGAGGATTAAGTCACTCAGCTTTGGAGTGATCTTGACTCTGCACTTGCTGAAGCTCCGGTTGAAATATCATATTGGCCCGAATATAAGCCACACTTTTTGTTTCCAAATTCCGACTGTGAAAAGTTAAAGTGTGGCTTATATTCGGAACTGAGTGCGCCTGCCTCCTGGCACTGCCACCCTGAAGCGGGTCTTATATTCGGGCCAATACAGTATGCAGTGCTGTTATCGAGGATGCTTTGCAGGGTCAGTTTCACCTTATGCAATCAGCTGATGTAGTCAAGGCAATGTGTCCGACCACGTGCCCCCTAGACCCCTGTCCATAGAACCATAGAACTGTAGAGTTTGAAGGGACCCCAGAGTCATCTAGTCTAATCCCCTGCAATGCAGTTGGCCCATCATCATCATCATTTTTAATTTGTATACTGTCTTTCTATCTTACAATACTCAAGGCGGTTTACAAGCTGAAGAAACAAAAAATGTGCATCTTATAACAATCTAATGCAATACAAAAATGTGATAATAAAACAACTTTAAAATAGCCAACCTACATCAAAAAAGTAACATTCAACAATCTTTAGAATAGTATAAAAATAAGAATATCAACATATAAAAGTTAAGCAGAAATCCACTCAGCAGTTACAATAAATATCTAAACTATAATCAATAAAACAGTGGCAAGCCACACTACATAAAATAATACAATACACATTGAGAAGCAGAGACTAGAGGGTAGAGCAAGGCAAGTGGAAGGAGGCCTTGACTGATGGAGTCTCTCCCCTCCATCTCCATATGGGGATCAAACCTGCAACCTTGAGTTATCAGCACCATGCTCTAATCAGCTGAGCTAAATCTAGCAAAGGGAGGAGGATTGGCCAGGTGTGGTTAACATTTCACTACACGAGGGGGTGGTCCCTGCTGCATTGAAAGAGTCAGTGGTGCAACCACTCTTCAAGAAGCTGGGCTGTGGATCCTTTGGATTGGAACAGCTATCAACCAACTGCCACAAGCCCCTTTTAGGGCTGGGAGTGGAGAGGACCTTTGTGGGGCAGCCCCAAGCATTCTTGGAGGACACAGATTATTTAGATCCATTCCAATCTGGGTTCAGACCTGGCCACCGTTTCGGTCAAACTGATGAATGACCTTTTGCAGAGAGTGGGACAAGGGGATTATGATCTTGTTCCAGCTTCTGGATCAGTCATCCGTGTTTGAGACCATAGACCATGACATCCTCTTGAACCAACTCTGGGGAATGGGAATTGGGGTATGACAGTGCTTCCAATACTACCTTTAGGACCAAGTCTAGAGTGTAGCATAGCTTTTGGGCCCCTGGTGGCTACTTTATGGGGTGCCGCAGGGGATATTATTATTATTATTATTATTTATTACTTATATGGCTCCCAACAGATTATTAAAAACACAATAGCACATCAAACATAAAAAACTTCCCTAAGCAGGACTTCCTTCAGATGTCTTCTAAAAGTCAGATAGTTGTTTATTTCCTTGATATCTGAAGGGAGGGCGTTCCACAGGGAGGGTGCCACCACTGAGAAGGCCCTCTGCTTGGTTCCCTGTGACCTCACATCTCGCAGTGAGGGAACCGCCAGAAGGCCCTCAGCGCTGGACCTCAGTGTCTGGGCTGAACGATGGCGGTGGAGACACCCCTTCAGGTATACTGGGCCAAGGCTATTTAGGGCTTTAAAGGTCAGCACCAACACTTTGAATTGTGCTCGGAACCGTACTGGGAGCCAATGTGGGTCTTTCAGGACTGGTGTTATATGGAACTATTAAGTTCCAGTGCTATTTAATATCTACATGAAGCCATTGGGAGCAGTCATTAGGAGTTTTGGGGTTAGATGCCCTCCGTATGCAGATGCCACTCAGTTCTATTTCTCCATAACATCTGAATCAGGAGAGGCTGCAAAGTCCCTGGACCACTGCCAGGACGCAGTGGTGAAATGGATGCGGGAAAACAAGCTGAGCTTGAATCCTGGCACTGTGGGTGAGTCGTTCCTATGTCTGAGAAATTGGTCAGTTGCCTACCTTGGATGGGGTCACACTCCCCGTGAAGGGACTTGCAGTTTGTGGGGGGTGCTTCGGCATCCAGTTCTGCTACTGGAGGCTCAAGTAGCCTCGGGGGCTAGAAATGCCTTTCTACCAACTGCATATGGTTCGACAGCTCTCTTCCACTCCCCTCAGGGCAAACACTTTCGTTTCCTACAGCAGCTCTTAAGAGCTAAAGGGAGTGGGCTTCGGGGCATGTACACATGAGAAGTGTTCCCATACTTGCACCACAGCCTTAATGATGTGATAGCAGGGGAGTAGTGGAGAGAAGGAAGAGGCAATTTTATACAGTGACATACAGAGAGAGAGAGAGAGAGAGAGAGAGAGAGAGAGAGCGCTAGTTTACTGGGCCTCATAGGCTCACATTATAATTTAGAGCCCTGTACAAATTGTCTCTTGGAATTCTCCACTTCACTTGTGGCTGAAGAAGACGGAAGGGCCACTTCAGCAAATTTCATCACAGGGAGAAGACATTTTCCAACAGGAGTCAGCTCTAATAGGAGTGAGACTCACTGTTAGCAGTAGCACAATGTTTTCCTTCCTTTCTATCTTAGGCTTCTCATTGTGGTCACTTTAAACCACAGAGGTGCAGGTTAATTCTGTGCCCAGGGCGGCTGTCTACCAGCTCCACCTGGTACACAAGCTAAGACCCTACCTGCCCGCGGACTGTCTCGCCAGAGTGGTGTATGCTCTAGTTATCTCCCGCTTGGACTACTGCAACACACTCTACTTGGGGCTACCTTTGAAGGTGACCCAGAAACTGCAATTAATCCAGAATGCGGCAGCTAGACTGGTGACTGGGAGTGGCCGATGGGACCACATAACACCGGTCCTGAGAGATCTGCATTGGCTCCCAGTACGTTTCCGAGCACAATTCAAAGTGTTGGTACTGACCTATAAAGCCCTAAACGGCCTCGGTCCTGTATACCTGAAGGAGCGTCTCCACCCCCATCATTCAGCCCGGACACTGAGATCCAGCGCCGAGGGCCTTCTGGCGGTTCCCTCATTGCGAGAAGTGAGGTTACAGGGAACCAGACAGAGGGCCTTCTCGGTAGTGGCACCCGCCCTGTGGAATGCCCTCCCTTCAGATGTGAAGGAAATAAGCAGCTATCCTATCTTTAAAAGACATCTGAAGGCAGCCCTGTTCAGGGAAGTTTTTAATATTTAATGCTGTACTGTTTTTAACATTTGATTGGGAGCCGCCCAGAGTGGCTGGGGAAACTCAGCCAGATGGGCGGGGTATAAATAATAAATTATTATTATTAAACAGGAGCAGAGGCAATGGTGTCAACAACCCACCCACTATTTTTGCCTTCTCCAAAATGCCCAGTGCCACGCCAGAGCTTTGGGTGGAGGGAGGTGTGAAAGTTGCAACAAAAATAGGGTGAAGAATATTCAGAGGAAATTTGGTGGTGGAGGGGCCTTTCTTTTCTGCCAGGAGTTGGGGGGGGTATCTCGGAAATTTCTCTCAGAAAAAAAGTGTCCTAAGGAATTTCAGCTTAGCTCCTGCTAAGTGCTCTTGCATAGCATGCAGCCCTGCTGGCTAATAGCATTAGAAGCATAACAGCCATGGGCTTTCAGCTTCTTTTCAGATTTTAAATGTATGAATTTTGCTTTTCAAAAAGATCCCCAAACATGCATGCCTTCCTTTGCCTTTATATAATGGAAACATTTCAGAACATGTTAGAAAACATTCTGGGTGAAGAATGGTTTTCAAAACAGTTATCAGCAACAACTCTTTGTGATTTGACAGCATGGAAAAGATTGCAGTTCCCGGTTATTTTAATCTAAACAGGAATCCTGATCAACACTGCAGACAAAGAATTCTTATTTCAGAAATAGTCACTTATTTCCCCATTACCACCCACAAGAATATCCGATGAGCAATGGATATAAACGGAAGTCTACAATATTATTTGTTCTATTATACCTGGGAGCACAGCATGAAAAATTGGACTTGAGCACTGACAAAAAGGAGCATAGCCTGACTCTTTCGTAACTAATGATTAACTACATTCTTGCCCAACGTCGACTTCCAATTGAGGTTTGCAGTTCATGGCAATATAAGGGTATTTACAAGGCAAGATCTGAATAATATAGCTGGTGTTGTGTGTGTGTGTGTGTGTGTGTGTGTGAGAGAGAGAGAGAGAGAGAGAGAGAGAGAGAGAGAGAGAGAGGTTGGAGGCAGAGTGCACAAATTAGGAATGGTTCACACATTACAGTTGCCATGGGAATGCTGTCAAAAATGGCTAGCCAGTGATGCTCTCTATTTGGCTCATAAGGTTTCAAGCATTGACTACACAACAGCCACATAATATTTGCAAAAGTGGCCCTCTATGCCCACAGTAACCACATTTGTCTGGCACAGTGTGCTGGCTAATACTGGGCACTATGAAAAAGTAGCAAATGGTTAGTTATTTAATTTATGGTTGTTCCATTTTTCTTCCCAGAGTAGAGGAGCATGTTTATGGGGTTTTTTCTATGTAAGATGCTAAAATAACTTTACTGGCCTTAGGTACTATGGGGAGATGCCATTTTCTGTGGTCCCTCAGGCAATAACTTGAGTGGGCCCCAACTGTGGGGGCAGTGAAAAACCACAGTGTAGTAGGGGGGGTCACATTGTATGATAAATACTTCCAAATGTTAGCGACCAGCTGGAATTTGCTTGCCAAAACAATATTTTTTCTAAGGTTATTCCCCAGCCTAACCATATCCCCTGCTTTGGGACATTCATGTTCATTGCATAGTGCATAATGGCAGCTATGGCATCTGATCAATGTTTTGTACCCATTAAGATAGTTACCAATAAGCCCTAAAATAATTAGTTTGAACATCTCAAGGTGATACAAAGTGCATGGTGACACAGAAATATTTTGAAAATGGGCTATTAAAGAATGCACAGAATAAGCATTCATTGCTAAGAAGGTGGATTGTAACTAATTTTTAGAAATAACAGTGGTTAAATATTTTTCTGCTTGCATACTTTTTTTAAAAAAATACTCTAACACAATATGCAATAGTAAGCTGTCGTAGTTCGATCTAGCTCAGTATTGTTGACATCGGTGTTTATCAAGCTTAAGTCCCCTGCTGTTGTTGGACGACAACTCCCACCATCCTTAGCTAGCAGGACCAGTGGTCAGGGAGGATGGGAGTTGTAGTGCAACAACAGCAAGTTTGTGAAACACTGGCTACACTGACTGACAGTGACTTCCCAGGGTTTCAGGGCAAAATGTTCCCCACCGCTAGTACATAGAACTGTAGCTTTCTTATAACAAATACAATTTACATGTGACATTTTGCACTACAAATATAAAAGAGACACTGTTCTTGCAATGTAACGGAACAGATATGAGTACTAATTTTAAGCTTGTATTTTGTTTTCCAAAAAACAGAAAAGCACAGTTCTTTCACAAATTGAGCATTTTGTTGCTCTATTAATGCCTCTCTTTAATTGGATCCAGAAAAAGGTGAATATACCAGGACGTGACCACCATACATACATACATTATAGTATGCTGGTGCTAAGCCACATTTCCAACATGTTGTACCTTTTGCTTCTCCACCTTTCCGCAAATGCAGTCCCCAACCATAACAAGCTACACCTCAAGAACGTCTTCTTTCATACAACCATTAAAGGTAAAGGAACGCTGATCGCTGAAGAATTGATGCTTTTGAATTATGGTGCTGGAGGAGACTCTTGAGAGTCCCATGGACTGCAAGAAGATCAAACCTCTCCATTCTTAAGGAAATCAGCCCTGAGTGCTCACTGGAAGGACAGATCCTGAAGCTGAGACTCCAATACTTTGGCCACCTCATGAGAAGAGAAGACTCCCTGGAAAGACCCTGATGTTGGGAAAGATGGAGGGCACAAGGAGAAGGGGATGACAGAGGACGAGATGGTTGGATAGTGTTCTCGAAGCTACCAGCATGAGTTTGACTAAACTGCGGGAGGCAGTGGAAGACAGAAGTGCCTGGCGTGCTCTGGTCCATGGGGTCACGAAGAGTCGGACACGACTAAATGACTAAACAACAACAACGCTGCCCTATGCCATCATATCTATACAGACAAAACCTCAGCAATGACATCAAATGCACGGCTTCTTCTTCTTCTTTTTTGCAAAGCAAATGAATATGCAAAACCCTCTCCACTTCTATGTTTATGCAAAATTTCTTGGATCCGTATACCTGCTTTTAGCCTCTCTGTTTTCTGTTCACACTTCAGTTGTGCATAACAACACACACTCTCAAAGTTCAGTGAGATGGAAAATTTGTTTCTACTTAATATGGAGTATTTTCAGCTGGGTGGTTCTACCATTTTGTATATACTAACAATGTAGTATTTGCAGTCTACTCAGAAGTTGCAGCTGCAATCCAGAGTGTTCAACGGAACTTACTCCTAACTGGCTTACAGCTGATGCTCAAACATCACCACGCATGCACACAAAAATGCCTCTTAATATGGTGCAAGTATTCATTTCTGATTCTCTGGTGGCAGGGTGAGTTACAATGCTCCCCTTTCTAGTAGAACTCCTACCTTGAGAAGATGGTAAGAACAATTACATGAGAGAGAAACCCATTGAACTTAGCGGGACATACTTCTGAATAAACGTGTTTAGGGTCACACTGCACAGCTCTCTTCTCAAGCATCCCTGAAACTACAGCTGAGTCAAACCATTCACATCTTTAACTGCACAATGGAAACCTGAAAGGAATGAATCTGGAACTCGTACAACTCTTGTAGCCAAATCCCAATGAATTAGAAGTACCGTATTTTTTGCTCTATAAGACTCACTTTTTCCCTCCTAAAAAGTAAGGGGAAATGTGTGTGTGTCTTATGGAGTAAATGCAGGCTGCACAGCTATCCCAGAAGCCAGAACACTGCGCAGCAATCCCTCTTGCTGTTCTGGCTTCTGAGATTCAGAATATTTTTTTTATTGTTTTCCTCCTCCAGAAACTCTTGTGGTCTGGTGCGTCTTATAGAGCGAAAAATACGGTATTTAGGATTGCAGCCTTAGAGAAGTAAAATACAGGAGTATCAACCACATCATTCAAACACTGAGATCTATTTTCTGCATCGGTTTAAAATTCAACTACTTACCCTTCTGCGCAGAGCAACATATCCACAGCAGAAGCAGAGCAGTATAGCTCAGCAAATGTGGCATCGTTACCGAGCCTTGCAAAGGGTTGACACCCTTTGAAAACGGATTCTGCCTGGTTGCCTCTTAGTCTCTGCTACATCCACTTAGCCTCTCCTGATTGTGCCAAGGAATGACCTTGCTTAAGCTTTTTCTTCTCACTTCACCAATCACTTCCCCCTCTAACCCTGTTGCAACATGCACACAATCAGCCTTTTCTTTTGGCAGAGAATTATGCAAACGAAGTAGAAAATACTTCCCCAATTTCTCAACTGCCTCTGTCCTTCCTGCTCTGTTTGCTTTCACTCTTTCACGCTTCACATATGTGGCTATTTTCATTGGGAATTTCCCAGAAAACTCAAAACAGAGTTGCACTGGGCTACAAGCTGCCCAAAGGATTCCAGATCTCACAGAGGTTCCAGAATTTTACCATATTGGCTGCTAACATTTACACCTATTCCTTGCTCTTCACCAACACTAACCCCAAACATGGTTCATGACATCTTAATCAGTTCTTCTGAAAATATTATTCGGGGAGGGGACCTGCATCGTTTACATAAGGTCAACAAGGTACAGTGGTACCTCGGGTTAAGTACTTAATTCATAACAGAGGTCTGTTCTTAACCTGAAACTGTTCTTAACCTGAAGCACCACTTTAGCTAATGGGGCCTCCTGCTGCTGCTGTGCCGCCGGAGCACGATTTCTGTTCTCATCCTGAAGCAAAGTTCTTAACCCGAGGCACTATTTCTGGGTTAGCAGAGTCTGTAACCTGAAGCGTATGTAACCTGAAGCATATGTAACCCGAGGTACCACTGTATTGGGTGCTGCACATTAACGTACGGTACTTATTTATTTGAAACATTTCAACTCCAGGCTGCTGGCTGCAAGGATAAAAACATGTATTTACAATTTAAAACGAAGTAATGTAAAATAAATCTTAAAGTATATCACTAAAACAGTAAAGGAGCAGCAGAAAATTACAGAAGACAGCAGGTAGGAATGGGTAAATCTGTCAGTCTTTCAGTTTATCATTTCCCCACAAAAGTTCAGTTCTCCACATTTACATATCAGTTTGCAACTTTTCTTTTTAAAAGTCCTCAGAAAGTCCATCAGAATGTTAGTGTGGATTTATTCCCCCCCCAATGAATTTTTGCCTAACATGCTTTTTTTTTTTGCAAAGCAGTTTTCTCTAATAAAATGTATTTTTATATGCTATTTTAACTAATATATGAATGTTATGCACATTTTACACCAGTATATGCATTGTGTGCACACGTGACTTGAATGGGCAATTGATTGCAAAATTCAGGGAGTGGTCTCTATATGTGGGAGAACAAAGTAGAGACCTTTGCAATAGAAAAGGAAGGCTAGTAGCAGCACAGAATGTCTTTGGAAATGTCTTTGGAAAAATTGGGGGCAATTCCACCTCTGACAGCATTTGGATGTAACATTAAAGAACGGTTTCAGTGCAATGATAAACTATAAGACTATGCAAGCCTCAGTATAGCACACACAGCCATGCTGAATGTCTGTGAGGATGAAATCAGCAGCTTTTGTCTGCATTTTACTGACAGCAGTGTAGTGTTACATTTGAACTCAGACAAACGGTGGTTAGTTAGAACTATGGTTTACTAAAACAAGCCGATTTCAAACCATGGTTTATGAAGCTGGCTTGTTTCAGGAAACTTAATATTAACCACAGGTTTTTGGGGGTTCAGATGTAATACTAAATTGGGGATAATTGAAAATAAAATTGTTGCCTAGGCTCATACCTGTAACTAAAAGCCACCATTTACATTGTTCCCGAACACCTTTAAAAGTAACTGCTTTAAAGCAATCTAAACAAATCAATGGTGTAGGCTTCCTTGGAAAAATACATTGAAAAATAATCTCAATGAAGTGTGCACAAGATTGCAGCAACTACCTATTGCTAGGTGTGCTTATTCATAAATGAGTTCTACAGAATTCAGTAGGATTTATTTCCTGGTCAACAAACTTAACATTTAAGTCTTAGAGTCAATTGTTGCCCTTTGGTTCAGGCAGCAAAACGAACATCATTGTGCTTTCAATTCGGCATGAAGGAACCCTGTACACACAGGGATGCACAAAAAGGCCTATAGAAGATATCCAGTTACTTCTCTTGCATCTCAGATTTTGATGTACCAACAGCTCAGAATTTGCCAAGGAATTCGACAAGGACTAGAACCCCCATGAACATTTTTATGTGATTTGGCATTCCTTTATGACATATACCACAGAAGCATCATTTTCAAGACTAGCCTTCGTCATTCACAAGCCTGGTAAATCTGGGGCTATGTCTGATGATCTGAAAATGCTGATAATCTTTACCTGGACTTTATTTTAACCCATGAGGCAACTACTCATTCTGCGTGCCTATTTTATGGTTTCGTATTTCATCTTCCAATTTTTGTCTGTTATAATCGTTCTGTTTTATATACATTATAAAATGAAATAATAACTTTTACCCCCCCCCCAATTCTGCCACCATCTATAGATGTTCTATATTTTCAGAATAGTATATTTGGTGTACAAAAGCAAGGCTCACGCTTCTATTGAGAGGGTTGAATTATCTGCTTTCCCCAAAATATTCCTACCATCTCTGTATGATTCTTTTGGGGGAAGAGAGATGCAAAGGTATAATACATCTCAATGAGAACAAATGAGAGAAAAGTAGTAATTCTGTTTGGTTTTTTAAAAGACCTCTTAACAGCAACCCAGTCTTGAATAAGTTTACCCAAAGTTTGAGATCCATTAAACTGAATGGGTGCACTGGATTGAAGTCTTAGAAGCTGAAATATCCCATTCTTTCCCCTTTGAAGTTTTTGAGTCTTCTGTCCTCTTACTCTGTTTTTTGCTCTCTCCTCCCCATTCAATTCACTTTTCATCAATATCCAGTCCCTCATTCCAGCTGGCTTTATGGTTAACTTCTTCAGCCTCCTCTAAACTTTGGCCAGCTGAAATTAAGTTTATCGTTAGTTTTGGCCTAAGAATTATCCAAGGGAGTTCCTTCTCGGAACATGAAAACAAACAGTCCTTCTGCAATGTTTGCTAACTAGACATGTCAGCATGGTAGGGAGGCAGAAGATCAGACAGATATTTGTGGTACCATAAATGGCTGGGGAAATTGCTTTCTTAACCTTTTTTTTACTTCCTTTAGTATGTTACTGTTGTTACAATGAAGGTTTTCTAAACCCAGATGTATTTCTTTAACAATAGGTAAAGGTTGAAATTTTAAGCCTAGAGTTTTCTGTTTAAATGTTTTGAGAAACCTGATGTTTGCACAGATAAACAAACAGAGTAAAAGAAAAACTTTAAAAAGGGGAAGAGAAAGAATAGCAGTCCATTTTAAGTTAATAGATATGTAACTATTTACATTTAATTAGGTATGTAGACTGATCACCATTTAGCTTCACTTGGAAGCTAAACAAGTGAAAACATCATATCATGAGACTGAGGTTGCATATATATGTGTGTGTGTGTGTGTGTGTGTGTATAATTTTATTGTCAGTCCAAGCACTTGTGGGGTTTTTTTCTAAATTGCTCAATTGTAATCTAGATCCATTGCATATTTTCTGAAACTGAAAAGTGCTTTTTGAGCAATTGGTTGCAATCTGAAAACAAAGGCTCATTGCGGATTGACTCTGCATCACCCCACAATATGTCCATTTGAAAACAGATGATAGCACAGGTAAGTGGACCTGGCAATGCGGGCTTCATCCGTACATCCCCGTTGACATGTGTGGCCAATGTACCAAGATGTTATTTATTTATTTGGTACATTTCTATATCACCCTTCATCCAAAGATCACACAGTGGTTTACAATAGAAAAACACACACAAAATAGCAAATAATAGCAAAAACAAGAAACCCTCCCATCACTAGTACAGGAATAATCATAAGTTCATTTATCATTGTTGACCTGCAGTCAACTGCAGAAAAAGCACAATCTCCACTTCCTTCTTCATTCACTCGAGGCATATAATTCTTTGCATATATCATAGTATCTTTGACCTTAACGGATGGACTTTACACCCAGTTCAAAAGAATGTAAGATAATATGGAGATAGCACAATATGGTTCAGAAGAGAGTACACAGAAGACTAGTGGGGCATCTAATGAAGTACTTCCAGCAGTTCAAGGATTTCTACTTGCACAATGGAATGTCCACTCCCTCTCCTTTACCCACGAGTCCTCTGTGCCCACCCCACATTTGCCCAAACTAATTTAGGTTAGCACAAGGGGAGAGCGGAGGGAGGGATGCAAAACTTTCTTACACAGCAAAATGTCACCACTGTACAGTGGTACCTCGGGTTACAGATGCTTCAGGTTACAGACGCTTCAGGTTACAAACTCTGCAAACCCAGAAATAGTACCTCAGAAACCCAGAAATTGTGCTCCGGTGGTGTGGCGGCAGCAGGAGGCCCCATTAGCTAAAGTGGTGCTTCAAGTTAAGAACAGCTTCAGGTTAAGAACGGACCTCCGGAACGTAACCCGAGGTACCACTGTACTAGACATACTTTGTGGGATGAAGCAACAGCCTAGTTTTTGACTGTGGTGCATGTTTAGTACTACTGATGACATCCACAACAGCAGAGGGAATAAAAATGGGAACACATGATGTGCTGTGTTTCCTGTTGCTCTCTTTGAGCGCCTGGAACATTTAAGGAACACCCTTGGCATTAAAATAAAGCATATCCTGCAGTTAATATAACAACCCACAATGTGCCTGCCTGTCGATCATTACATTTGCTTAGCCCTTTTTAAAATTAGATATCCAGTTCGTTGGGTTGCCAACCTGACCACAGCCAAGGTTGAACGATTCAACAGCTCAGCTGTGCCAGTTGTTCAAAACAAGTCCCTGGCTTACTGGTTTATTTACATTTTAAATCCTGCTGCTAGAAGATGTATGACGAACACTCTTGCAGAGACCCACAGGGATGTTTTAAACATTGGTTCTTATGGCAAAATGCATCTGTGGATTCAGTTTCTGAAGAATGGTTGCAGATAGTTCATTCCTGAATTTTGCAAATTTTATCCCATGCCTGAAATTCTCTGCTCCCAGGAGTTGAGTCCACCAAACTGTTTGCAGTGCCTGTTATTATCAATCTTCCTCCATCAGCATATATTTCTTAGCCTGTCCTAATTAGAACAAGCTAAAACAACCTTTGTGCCATACATTATCTGTTCTCTTCCCTGCCCATTTAAATTTGTTGCCGTCATTTCATGATTTACCTGTATTGAAAAACAAGGCCAGCTTCTACAATGTTCAGTATTTGGTAGGTTATAACAACAAAGAAGGACAGTCTTAAATGTTTGTTTTAAATAACCTGCTCAGTGAACTTTTGGAACTAACATATTTCTTCTCCCCCTCCCCCCAAAATAGATATTTTAAATTTATTTTCCTGTTGATTGTCATGATTGTTTCTAGTTAACAAAGCAAGGCAAGTGAATTGCTTAAAATATGTTAATGCATCTATTCAGCTGCCTTCTTTTAAACATATCTACTGAGAAGTCCCAGTGACTATAATGGGACATTTCTCATAAGTATTCATGGGAAAGATAGCAGTCCTTCATTAATCTAATCTATTTATCACTTGTGTTAGACCACAGACTCGATGCAAGGTTATTCTCTTAAATTACATTGAGGTTTGGAGATGGCTCTTTTCGGGAGCAATACACAATACACACCAACATATACCCAGATAACAAGCCAACACAAGATAAGACAATAACTTTTTAATGTGACTCAGAGAAAGATGAAATGTGGGCCATGAAGGAGACTGGGAATCCAGAAAGCATAGGAAAAGATTCATTCATTGTTAGTCAGACAGACAGAACAAACACCCATACCAATGGGTGTGTCAAGCAATAAAGGAATTTGGAAAGTCTGGAAAAACACACACATGGAAACCCACTTTGTGGGTAATGAAGATTCATATAAACATAGTGACACTGGATGTAATAATTAACTTATTAGGCGAATGAGCCTTTGGTATGAAGAATTTGTCCACAGCTAGCTTTCCTGGTCATGTGACCAGCATGACTTAACCACTTCTGGCGCAACAGAACACCATGATGGAAACCAGAGGACACGGAAACGCTGTTTACTTTCCCGTCACAGCGGTACCTATTTATCGACTTGCACTGGCATGCTTTCGAATTGCTAGGTTGGCAGAAACTGTGACAGAGCAACAGGAGCTCACTCCATTGCGGGGATTTGAACCACTGACCTCCTGATCTGCAAGCCCAAGAGGCTCAGTGGTTTAGAGCACAGTGCCACACCTGTCTGGTTCTGTCTTATTGGTGCAAGGGGACTCCCTTGCTTTGTGTGCCTGGCATCCTTGCTGTTTTTTTCCTTTGGCTAACACTTGGCACTAACAAACTGGTTGCATCTGTGCCCGGTCACCAGTTCAAGGAGCCAGTGTGGTGTAGTGGTTAAGAGCAGTGGACTCGTAATCTGGTGAACTGGGTTCGATTCCCCGCTCCTCCACATGCAGCTGCTGGGTGACCTTGGGCTAGTCACACTTCTCTGAAGTCTCTCAGCCCCACTCACCTCACAGAGTGTTTGTTGTGGGGGAGGAAGGGAAAGGAGGATGTTAGCCGCTTTGAGACTCCTTTGGGTAGTGATAAAGCCGGATATCAAATCCAAACTCTTCTCTTCTATAAGCTGTAATGCTGACATTGGTATTACATTGTTCCAGAGATCTTTGCTGCCATTTTTAGCCTCATCGGATACAGACCTCATTCTTTCAAGGATCTGTTTTACTCCTCTTCCAGTAAGTGCAGCAAATGGATGAAATGCGGGCAAGAAGCGTATCAATTTTTTAAAATGGAGATGCAATATTTTCTTGGAAGTTGTTGATGTTTTCCTTAACCAAGTTTGTTTTAGCTGGAACTTAAGAGTTGGTGGTGATTGTTGTGAAGGCGCTGTGCCAGTAGGCAAATCAGCTTTTATGCACATTGCCATAATAAGCTTGGTTAAAAAACAAAATGCAAGCCTTGGTTATGCTTCAGTATTTTTAATGAGATAATACTTTCCCCCGCTAGCCACTAAAAGCTATCCATAAACTCTATTTGAACCACTATGTTGTTCCTCTGTTGCTTTTACAAGAAGTTATCACTCCACCCTTCCTTAATGATGCAATCCTTGGATTCCTTTTGCCCACCAACAGTTCACTACCAATTCATATTTATTGATGCTTTCCAAAGAGCTGAAACAGGCCAGGATGTCAACAATTTGAGTTCTGGGTCCAGCAAATTACTCAGTTACCTCATCTGAGGGTCGCGGACTGTGGGCCGGGGGGGAAGGGTGGCATTATTAATCCGGGAAGATTGTCCTTTCAGGGCTCTACCATCGCCATCGATCCCCGGCATTGAATGTGTTGGCCTAGTGTGGGGCTCCGAGGAGAGCTTGGCTGTTTGGCTGGTGTACCGGCCACCTAACGCACCAGCAGCCACCCTGTCAGGCCTATTAGAGGCGGTGGCCGACTGGGCCTTGGAGTTCCCTAACCTATTGGTATTGGGGGACTTCAACATCCATGCTGATGCCACTCCCTCCTCACAGGCTCTGGACCTGGTGTCTTCCATGGCGACACTAGGGCTCTCCCAGTTTGTTTCGGGCCCCACACATCAAGCAGGCCACACGCTGGATTTGATCTTTGGCGTAGGTATAGATGTGATCATGTCTCCTTCGATGAAGGTGCCATGGTCTGATCACTACGCTCTGAAAACCAGGATTGACTTTCCACCCACCCTGCTTAGGTGGCAAGCCAATTTGGGCTCGCCCGCAGAGGCTGATGGACCCTGATAGATTCTGTCAAGCCTTGCGGGACCTTGCTCCCCCTGGCGACTCATTGACTGAGCTTGTTGAGGGCTGGAATATCCAGCCCCTGGCAGCCATTGATGAGATCACACCTAAGCGCCCTCTGCGACCCCACAGAAACCGGGCTCCCTGGTTTACCGAGGAGCTCCAGAAAATGAAGCTGGACCTCAGATGGCTAGAGTGAGTATGGCGGGGTGCCCGTGACGGAGCCTCAAGAACATCTTATAGGGCTTTTATGAAAACCTATGAGATGGCGGTGAAGGCTGCTAAGAAGTCTTACTTCTCGGCCTCCATTGCATCCGCTAGCTCTCGCCCGGCGCAATTATTTAGTATAATCAGGTCTTTCACGTCCCTTGAGGGACAGCCAAATTTAAATAACAATTTGGCACACAGCTGTGAGGCATTTGCGAGCTTTTTTGCGGAGAAGGTCTTGTTGCTCCGCCATGACCTGCCTGCCAATTTGGATACAATAAAGGAACTGGAGGCCCCTCGACTGTCCTCGGGTCCAGTATTGGACCACTTCGACCAGATATCCCCAGCCGATGTGGACAGACTCCTCCGAGCTGGAAAGCCCACCACCTGTCCTCTCGACCCGTGCCCATCTTGGCTGATTAGAGCGTGTCCAGACAAGGTGCGGGCCCTCCTGGGGGATATCATCAATTTGTCCCTTGGCACGGGGACATTCCCAGGGGAACTGAAGGAGGCAGTGGTGCGCCCGCTCTTAAAGAAAACATCATTAGATCCTTTAGATCTATCCAATTACCGCCCGGTTTCGAATCTTCCGTTCCTGGGTAAGGTGATTGAGAGAGCGGTTGCTGAACAGCTTGGTAGGTTTCTGGATGAAACATCGACTCTGGATCCATTCCAGTCCGGCTTCCGCGCTGGTCATGGGACCGAGACGGCTCTGGTTGCCCTAACAGATGATCTTCGTAGACAGCTGGATCGAGGCGGGTCGGGGCTGCTGATTCTTCTAGATCTGTCAGCAGCTTTCGACATGGTCGATCACGAACTCCTGGACCACTGCCTTGCCGACGTGGGGATCCAGGGCACAGTCCTTCAATGGCTGCGCTCGTTTCTCTCTGGTCGGGGACAGAGAGTGGCGCTTCGGGAGGAATTGTCATCACACCACTCCTTGGTGTGTGGAGTACCTCAGGGTGCGATACTCTCCCCGATGCTTTTCAACATCTTTATGCGCCCCCTTGCTCAGCTTGTCCGGAGTTTTGGGCTGGGTTGCCATCAGTATGCCGATGACACCCAACTCTATATGTTGATGGATGGCCATCCTGACTCGGCCCCAAACACACTGACCAGATGTTTGGAAGCTGTGACTGGATGGTTACGTGGGAGCCGGTTGAAGCTAAATCCTTCGAAGACAGAGGTCCTGTGGCTGGGACGGGACGATATGGGATTGGGGGGCAACTCCCATCTCTTGCGGGGGCGCAATTAGTGCCAGCACTGTCCGTTAAGAGTTTGGGTGTAATCTTCGACACCTCCCTTTCCATGGAGGCGCAGATTGCAGCTATAACAAAGGCGGCATTTTTCCATCTCTGCCAAGCTAAGCAGTTGGCTCCTTACCTCTCTCGCCCTGACCTAGCCACTGTGATCCACGTGACGGTCACCTCCAGACTGGATTATTGTAACTCGCTGTATGTGGGGCTGCCCTTGAGACTGACCCAGAAACTCCAGCGGGTGCAGAATGCTGCAGCGAGACTCCTTACAGGGTCTTCACTGCGAGACCACATTCACCCGGTACTATACCAGCTGCACTGGCTCCCAGTGGAGTACAGGATCAGGTTTAAGGTGCTGGTTTTAACCTTTAAAGCCCTATACGGCCTAGGACCCTCGTACCTACGGGACCGCCTCTCCTGGTATGCCCCACAGAGAAACTTACGGTCTTCAAATAAAAACATCTTGAAGGTCCCAGGCCATAGAGAAGTTAGGCTGGCCTCAACTAGAGCCAGGGCTTTTTCGGCTGTGGCTCCGATCTGGTGGAACACTCTGTCACAAGAGACTAGGGCCCTGCGGGACTTGACATCTTTCTGCAGGGCCTGCAAGACAGAGTTGTTCCGCCAGGCCTTTGGCCAGGGCACAGCCTGACTCCCTCCCTCGGCAATCTTTGCGGAGCTCTGGCCCAATGGTTGCCAGTGGCTTGATTTGAATTAATTTTATAATGAATAATTTTAGAGTGTTGTTTGTGCTGTACTTTTGTACTGTTTTATTGTTGTTAGCCGCCCTGAGCCCAGCTTCGGCTGGGGAGGGCGGGATATAAATAAATTTATTATTATTATTATTATTATTATTATTATTATTATTATTATTATTATCTAAGAGATCTTAGTTCCGGCCCTGTAAAAATACTAAAATTATGAATGAGGATCTCATTTCTGGATGGCATATTCCAAAGTTGCCCAGCTCTGCTTGTACCTAAGAGACTATTATAACAAACAATACACAAATAAGGGCAAACAACACTTTGGATAATTTTGCAAAGGCTGTATTCTGAACACTTGATGCTGAGCACCCTTTAGGAGTAAGGCAATCACACCAAGCCTTAAAGTATGGAAAATAAAAAGTTATGTCTATTACAATAAATACATATTGGATAGTAATGAATTCCAAGTTTTAGCAACGTTGAGGATACAAAGCAGCCATGTTTGCTGTTTGATCTCTGCAGGAGAGGAACAAAAGCAAGATGCAACCTCTCCTCTCTGCTTCAGAAGTAGGAGTGTGAGAAAGCAGGGAGGGGAAGCAGGAAGTCAAATCAACAACCCTGAGAATAGTCTAGCAATTTAGAAGAGGTCAGTGGTTAGGTTAGAAAAACAGTCTAGGAAGGATGAAGGTTCCTCTTTCCGTCTCGTTTCTCCCTGGGCAAACTCTTCAGCGTTAATATAAGTTGACACACCTTGTGTCATTTCCCGACACACAGTCCTAACCATTTGTCTAATTGACAAAATGTACCAATTGTGTAGTACATGTGATGGCCTGGGACTCGGGCTCAGACTCGGAACCAGATGAGTCTCAGTCCACACCTCAGGCGGCATCTGAACCTAGTCTGGGGCCTGATTCTGAAGAGCCCCAGTCTGCACAGGTTCCCCTGCAACAAGCACCAGCTGGGCCGAGTCGGGGGCCTGAGCCTGCCCTGGCTCCAGATGCGGGGATTACTTTGTTGCCTTCAGCTGGGCAATCACTTACAGCTGCTCCTCTATCAGTTGGGTCAGGAGAGGCTGAGGCGGCCTCCAAGTCTAGTAACCCACAGACAACTCCCGAGGTACAGAGACTAAGGTCTGAGAGAAGGCAAGACCTGAGTACTTGCAGGAGGAGTGCTTGCCTTCGGGCAAGACAGGGAGGTGAGTCACAAGGGGATCAGGACTGGTTGTGACGAAGATAAAAGGCTGTCGGACCCCACCCCAAGTTGCGGGAGCAACATTGCTGTTTGCCGGAACCTGCCTGAGACCCTGTGCCTGGTTTCCTGCCTTAGCCCTGTTGGACTGACTCCTCACGGAACCCTTGGATTTGGGACCGGACCTGGACTGCGTTGCTCGGGTTACCCCCCGGGTTCAGCACAGTACATAAAAAACTAATAGCATTGCCTCTTTTTAGTGTATTACTACAGAGCGGGTGGCAAGGAAGAGCAAGGAGACATGAAAGATCATTCAGAATATATGCATCCTAAAACCCGGGCCGACCTGGCAGCAAGTCAGTATGCCAAGACCCCAGTCCAGGACCAAGCTGTATGTCCAAAGTCCAAACCGAAGCACAGTCCTTCAGAGATCCTGGAGCATCCAAGCTGAGGGTCACCAACATGGGCAGTTGAGCAGACCCAGCACCTCAGCTCGGCTGCCCTTTTATACTTTGCCTGCTAACTGCAGGGCTGGATGAGGCAGGTGACTCCCACCTGCTCCAAGCCTACTCCAGCTGAGGTATCACATCCCTACTTCCCAGAGCTAGCAAGCTCCACCTGGCCAGCTAGAGAGCTGGGGTGTAGGCCCTTGCCTGCCTCAGCTTCCTACTGTGCCATTCCCACTGCTCCCTATGCCTTAGAACCCGCTGTGTTCGTGGGGACAGGGGCTCCTCTGGCTCTGGTGCACTGACCTCCATCCCCTTCCGTCACCCTGTGAGTCCTTCCTAGACCAGCCTCTCCTTCCCCATCTTGCCCTGGTGTGTCTCAGTACACCCTTGGCCGGGATCCTCTTCCTCCTCTTCCCCATTGTCCTGCCAGTTCATGATATCCCTGTTTAGAGAAGTTTTTAATATCTGAAGTTTTATTCTGTTTAACATTCTGTTGGGATCAGCCCAGGGTGGCTGGGGAAACCCAGACAGATGGGCGGGGTATAAATAAATCACCATCATCATCTTCATCATCATGCTCATGAATTTGCCCACATTCAAGTGGACCTCCGACCACTGAACTATGCAAAAGCTGATCAAAAACTTGTGTCTGGATTTTATTTTTTATTTCCCCTCCACTCCCTGCCCCTTTGTGTTTTTTGAAAGAAAGAAAGAAAGAAAGAATTATTTATACCCCACCCATCTGGGTGGCTTCCAACCGAATGTTAAAAACACAATACAGCATTAAACAGTAAAAACTTCCCTAAACAGGGCTGCCTTCAGATGTCTTTTAAAAGTAAGATAGATGCTTATTTCCTTGACATCTGCAAGGAGGGTGTTCCAGGGCGTGAGATTAGTGTGGGATCCCACAGCTAATTCTCCCCTGGTCTCCTCGCTGGCCCAAATAGGACTAATTTAGCCAGCTAGCCCAGGTGATCATCTAATGTTTATTGGATGGATTTTCCCCCTAAATTGATTTTTGATTTTATTGTTATTCACGTTTTATACCATATTTTATGCTGTTTTTTGTAGCATCAATTAAGGGTTTTAAATTTGTTGTTAGCCGCCCTGAACCCGATTTTCTGAACCGGGAAGGGCAGGGTATAAATAAAAAAATATTATTATTATAAGCCTGTGGTGTCTAGTTTTAATTTATTGTATCTGGTCTTTGGCCTGTTCTGGCAGGGGTTTTCTTAACGGTTCTCAAAGTTTCTCAAAGTTTCTTGTTAACTGATTTAAGCTTGGAGATGCAAGGGGCAGTTACAGCTTATGAGGATAATCAAGCTTGCAGTAACACGGCTGAGTCAGAAAAATCAAGTAAGAGAACAAAACATATGGATGTTCCATACCACTATATTAAAAATTTATTTGAGGAAAAAGTAATTAAAATTGTGCATAGTGCAACTGAAAATGTAGTAGCTGCTGTTCTCACAAGATGTTGCATGCAGAAAATGGGTTATGCGAATTGAAAAAAGCTTTAATGTAAAACTGTATAAGGTGTCATTTTTAATGTGAATTAAAAGGAGGGGTGTTAAATTATTTGATACTACATAAGGAAGATTGGGATGCGGGTGGCGCTGTGGTCTAAACCACAGAGCCTAGGACTTGCCGATCAGAAGGTCGGCGGTTTGAATCCCCGTGACAGGGGGAGCTCCCGTTGCTCGGTCCCTGCTCCTGCCAACCTAGCAGTTCGAAAGCATGTCAAAGTGCAAGTAGATAAATAGGTACCGCTCCGGTGGGAAGGTAAACGGCATTTCTGTGCACTGCTCTGGTTCGCCAGAAGCGGCTTAGTCATGCTGGCCACATGACCCAGAAGCTGTATGCCGGCTCCCTCGGCCAGTAAAGTGAGATGAGCGCCGCAACCCCAGAGTTGTCTGCGACTGGACCTAACGGTCAGAGGTCCCTTTACCTTTTTACTAAGAAAGATAGGCTAGAAATGGGGGAGAAGGTGCTATGGTTTTTAGCTCAATAGCTTAATTTTAGCTAAGTCTTTAATCCTATACAGTGGTACCTCGGGTTACAGACGCTTCAGGTTACAGACTCCGCTAACCCAGAAATAGTACCTTGGGTGAAGAACTTTGCTTCAGGATAAGGACAGAAATTGCGTGCCAGTGGCACAGCAGCAATGGGAGACCCCATTAGCTAATGTGGTACCTCATTAAGAACAGTCTCAGGTTAAGAACGGACCTTCAGAACGAATTAAGTTCTTAACCCGAGGTACCACTGTACTTGGAGTAGCATGTGTTTATCTATATGTGCGACAATACATGGTAGCATTTGAAGCCAAGTTCTGCTAGTAAACATCTAATGCCCTTTTAAGATGTTGTGGGAGGGGGCATAATTGGGTTGTCTTTGTTTTTGTTTTTATTATGTATTTTGAGGATTTTATGTTGTGAACTGTCCTGAAATCTACGGGTCTAGGGTGGCATACAAAATAAATAATTGAAAGCTTGTGGATATGCTAGTACAGTGGTACCTCGGGTTAAGTACTTAATACGTTCTGGAGGTCCATTCTTAACTTGAAACTGTTCTTAACCTGAAGCACCACTTTAGCTAATGGGGCCTTCTGCTGCCACCGCGCTGCCGGAGCAAGATTTCTGTTCACATCCTGAAGCAAAGTTCTTAACCCGAGGTACTATTTCTGGGTTAGCGGAGTCTGTAACCTGAAGCGTATGTAACCTGAAGCATATGTAACCTGAGGTACCACTGTACTATGGATGTGGATGGGTCAATGTATGATTTAGGGGTTTATGGGTTGTTGTTTTTACCTCTTTTGACCTTTTATGAAAAATATGAAAAAGCAACATTTTTATTTCTTACAAACACTTCATTGTTTTGCCATCCCAAGGAAGCCAGAGGACACCAAGCTAGATCCAGAAAGGTCTAAAATGTGGACCTACATGGTCCCTGGAGGGCCTAGGCAAAAAGAAGGGTGAGGAACACTCAGTGCTATTTTTTATATATATATAAAGAGGTGCCCAAACAACCATGAATGCCTCCCTCATTCTCTTAGAATGGCAATGGTGCCCACCTGAGAAGTGACAGAACTGAGTTCTGGTGAGTTTTGGCTGAGACTCTTGAGAGTCCCAGGGACTGCAAGAAGATCAAACCTCTCCATTCTTAAGGAAATCAGCCCTTAGTGCTCACTGGAAGGACAGATCCTGAAGCTGAGGCTCCAATACTTTGGCCACCTCATGAGAAGAGAAGACTCCCTGGAAAAGACCCTGATGTTGGGAAAGATGGAGGGCACAAGGAGAAGGGGATGACAGAGGACGAGATGGTTGGATAGTGTTCTCGAAGCTACGAAGATGAGTTTGACCAAACTGCGGGAGGCAGTGGAAGACAGAAGTGCCCGGCGTGCTCTGGTCCATGGGGTCACGAAGAGTCGGACACGACTAAACAACAACAAAGCCCTGGGAACACTTTTTTTATGGGCAGGAGCTCCATAGGTGACCACCAGTTTGGCTAGGAATCAAGATTCAAGACAGCCTCTTGGTCAGGGAGCCTCTTGGTTCGCCTCTTGGTCACACATCTGATTGTCGGGTGGGAAACAAATACCCAAACTTTCTACACTTCCTATAGTGACTTTCATTAGGCCAGTGATGAGGCAGGGCAGTGATGAATAGCCTGAGACTGGTTCAACTGGCATTCCACCTTACCACAATCACATGAGATGCATTGCTATGTACTCACATTGGCAATAACTGCAAAAGATTTTGATTTGAAGTCAACACTTGTTGAACAGGAACTTGGCTTTCCTTTGTTAGTTTATCATGGTATTAGAATAGAAGGGAACTCCCCAAACAATTTCACTTATAATCTGTGCTAAGCACATTCTTGGTTTAGTATACATTTCAAGATATGCTAAGTCCAGGCCTCTGACCTGTGTTTTTGGCAACATGCCATTGCCAGCAGTTGCTGGGGAAATGTGATTATTTGGAAATATTTATTTATTCTGGCAGGTCTGACTTCTAATAATAAAGGTCCAGCGCCGAGGGCCTTCTGGCGGTTTCCTTGCTGCAAGAAGCCAAGTTACAGGGAACCAGGCAGAGGGCCTTCTCGGTAGTGGCACCCACCCTGTGGAATGCCCTCCCACCATATGTCAAAGAGAAAAATAACTACCAAACTTTTAGAAGACATCTGAAGGCAGCCCTGTTTAGGGAAGCTTTTAAAGTTTAATAGGTTATTGTATTCTAGTGTTTTGTTCGAAGCCGCCCAGAGTGGCTGGGGAATAAATAATAAATTATTATTATTATTATTATTATTATTATTATTAGTCAGGTGGTGACCAAAAAATGGGAGGTAGACCTTTATTCTGTCGGTTCTTCCAAATGTTTTGGTTGTGGGAATGAGTCACAGCGGCATGTACCATTTCTGGCAAAATTGATATATTTGATGTTAAAGAGCCACACCCAAACACCTTTGTTGAAAAAAAATGCTTTGATAGCACACTGAAATTATAAATCTCTGGATGCTCAACAAGCTTATGTATTACTATTTCTGATGTTTTATAAGAAACACTATTTTAAAAAGAGTTCTTTGTCAACCAATTCTCCATTCTTTTGAAGAACTCTTCATTGTTGACTGAAAAGCCAGCTTCTAAATGTCTTTCTTCCTGGCGCTAACAGCCTATGAATGGTTAAGTGGTGGCATACTGTTCAGCAGACTCCCAAAGACATCACCTCTAAAGAGGCTGAGTGTTAAATGCCTCACATGATAATTACTTAGGCACTGAGTGATTATTTAAGCCTCTGGTGTAAACAGAAACAGCCATTATCCTAATGTAACTCCATCACTTCGAAAGGCCTAGAGACAACAGGAAATCCCCATGGAATATCACGAAAGTGCAACTTTCCATTAGAAGTTCTGATTTCAAAACCACGCAGAGTAGGCCTGATCAGAAACGCCTTCCTCAGCTTTGTCACCCTTTTCGAATGCTGCCAAATTTTGGAGAGGGGCACTTTGGCAGACTTGAGCACAGCAGCAAAAGGGGTCAAAGACATCAAGGATACCACCCCAAATCTCAAAAGCAGGAGGCTACCACATTTCCTTCCAGCAGGGCCAGCCCAAGACACTGTGTAGCCTGAGGCAAACAACAAGATGGTAACTTCCCCTTTCACCCTACAGAGAACAGATAAACTGGTGGCTGAATCATATTCAAACACTGGTGACGGAAAGATGTTCAGCACCACACTGGGGGATAACAGGTTAGTGTAGGGGACTGCTGCCCTGCATTCTTCCCTTTTCAACCATAACAGCTTTCTGAAGAAGTAAAGAAGGCCTCTTCTCCTTCCAGAGGGGAGGTGTTGTGAGCGGGAGATGATTCCCGCGTCACACAGGGGGCATTCTGCCCCCTGCCCTATCCTCATGGCTGGTGCGCCACGCCCCCGGTTGGGCACCCAACCAGGAGGCTCGGTGGGGGTGTGGTTTGCTGCCCAGAATGCAGCTGTGCCAGCCATTCTGCCTCATTGCACTCACTTTTCACCTTGAGTCACCCACCCACCACTCCCTTTAGGGCTTAGTTTTTCTCCTGACTTTGCTATGGACCTATGGTTGGTCCCCCTGGTTGCCCAGGGGGCCTGGTAGGATTTTTTTCCAACTGGCAAATTGGCACCGGCCTTTTGGGTTTTTTTGCCTACCTCGTAGCAATTGTCACAACTTTCGTGGTATTTGGTGGTTAGGCATTGGAATGTGTTGTTGGTGTGTGGAAGGGCAAGGTGTGGCCATCGCCTACCCCTTCATTTTGGGTATTCCATTAAAGGAATCCGGCGGTCGTGGATCCTGTCTGATCTCTGTGTGGCGGGGGGCCATCACATGACCCTCGGTGACATCAGGGGAGAGCTTATAGTTGTATTAGCATCAACAGGCTCCCCCTACTGGTGGTTAACCCCTTCTTCAGACTCACCCCTCTTCGAGTGGGTGGAGTCAAATCCTCCGTGGTCCAGTGCCTAAGCCAATACCTTCTCACATGCTGTAATCAATAAAGTTGTGGCCTTTTCTTGCCCATTAACCTTACATTCTGTGTCCATGTGTCTTTATTCCCCAAGCGGGGATCGGGTCCTCGAATCACAAATAGCATTTCCTAATCTCTTCTGGTGCACTGGGAATTCCCCTTAAAATCTTTGTTTGTGAGGCAGTGTCTGAGTTAAATCTAGTTTGCCAATGGATGCTCTGCAGTAGTTCAATAATAATTTTGCGTTTGTCAAGTGAAAAAACAAGCAACAGTGACTTTCTGTTCAGGATTGCCACTTTTAAAGTAGGTTGGATCATATTGCAACTTAATGATTAATCATTATCATCATTTTATACTTTATGCCAAAGGGTTATAATTTTAGCACCTGGTGACCCTTTAGCATTGCAGGATTGTGGGATGTTTTGAGTTTCCGCAGGCGACTCTGTGCCCAGTGGGACACTTTCCCCCCAAAACGCAGGTTAAAATGAAAGCATGTTTAAGGTTGTTTTGAAAAGCTAACAAATATAGGATTAAACAGACAAACAGTTGTACCTTGGAAGCCAAATGGAATCCATTCTGGAAGTCCGTTCGACTTCCAAGGGATGGCTTCAAATTGGCTGCAGGAGCTTCCTGCCAATCGGAAGCCGCGGAAGCCCAGCCGGTTGTTCGGCTTCCAAAAGAACGTTCGAAAACCAAAGCACTCACTGGCAGAGATGACGAGCAGAATCCGAAACCAGGGAAGAGAAGCAGCGGAAGAAGAATGGAAAAAATTTAAGGACTATTTAAAGAAATATTATAAAATTAATGAAAGTTAAAATGATGTTGGATTAGAAAATAAATGGTTACTATCGGTAATGGATTAGATAAGGAGAATAAGTAAGAACAAACTAAGTTAAAATAAGGGAAGATTTGCTGAATAAATGATTAGAAATTGGAATACAGAAAAGGGAGGCATGAGGAAGTCGGGGAAGTAAGGTACAAGAAAATAAGATCTGAAATTGTACTTGTTTTTTTTTTTTGTTGTGTTTATTGTATTGTATTGTTTTGTTTTGTTTTTGTTGTTATAAAAAAAAAACCTTTAATAAATTTTTTTTTAAAAAAAGAAAAGAAAACCAAAGCACTCACTTTCAATTGTTCGGGAGCTGGAACGTTCAACTCCCAAGGCGTTTGGGAACCAAGGTACGGCTGTACTTCTTTCGGGACAGAGAAAGTTTCAGAGATATTGAAACACCACTGAAAAGGCCCCATCTGCAGTGCCCAGAAGTTTGATGAGTAGTTTCATAGTATCATAGAATTGTGGAGTTGGAAGGGACCCTGAGGATCATGTCGTCCAACCCCCAGCAATACAGGAATGTCAACTAAAGCATCCATGACAGACAGTCATCCAAACTTTGACTGACTTTGGCCTTGATGGAAAGCTCTCATCCCTTTGAGCTGGCGCCACATTGACTAAGGATGAGATCCTAATTCCACTTACCTAGGAGCAAGCCCCACTGATTTCTATAGGACTTACTTCTGAGTTGAAATGGTGGGATTACACCATAAGAGTGTGAATTCTGAGTCTCAGTCTTGAACAATCTTATGCAAGCCAATTTGGGGGATATACCTTACAGGCTTTTTGTAACTAGCATTATAGAGATGATGTGTTTGAAAACCTACGAATACTCTAAAAAGTGATGCATCACTACCATGTCTTCCTCCTGGCTGAGCTCCCAGAACTGGGAATAAATATAGGCAGCATGTCAAACTGTAGAGGTTTTGAGAAGAAATACAGGGAACAGATCTATCTGTAAAGATATAGAGGTCAGATTTGGAAGGATTTGGTAGATTGGTCCCATAAGGGCTCAAATGACACTATATAATCATTTCAAATTGATGTGGCGCTTTCTACAGTTGGAAGAAAACTCACGAGCCAGACCATGATATAAAATATACTGTCTGCCCTGCAATAAGCAAGTGAAAGCAAATAAGGAGGATACATAAATCAGGATAAGAAGAATTTTCCAGAATGAAAAGAAATGTGTAGAATATATCAGGAACCCTCTTTCCAGTCTCTTATTACAGAATTCCAGGACGCCTCTTTCTTGTAAACTGATTTGTGTTCCCAGAGATACAAAACCAGGGTAAAAAATACACCAGTCAAGTCAAGGCCTTCTACATCGGAATGAAGGGATCTGTAGGCTAGGCACACTTGTCTAAGTATGTTGATAAAAGGGTTCCTGCCATTACATTGTTTCCCAGCCATCCACTTGGTTCCACCTTCTCCACTCAAGGCACAATTTCACGCTGCACTACATGCATATGTTTGTAACAAAAGTCGGATGTCAAAGGAGGGAGATGTCAAAGCTAGAGTACTGGAGCGATGTGCACAGGCAAATGTGTCTTTCTGTGTTTAATTGCTTCTCTACCCACCAGTTCTCCACTTCAAGTGCCCCCTTGCTGCTTCAGGGTTGACAGCCTTGTCTGGATAATAAATGCAAGCAGAAAGTAAACAGAGTTAAGGAGCCGTCGCCAACACCCCCCACCCACCCGCAGTAGTACAGCACCACATGTGATGTTTGAGATATCAACATCCTATGGGGTGTTAAAGCAGGGGTAGTAGCATTAGTAGGGGGCATGTTGTGCTCCTACTGAGAAGGTTCCCACCCTGAATTCAGTTTGCACCTGAGGCTCCTGGAAGCTGATCACATGTGACAGTGGCTACATCCTGGGAAGGGCTCTGGTCAGCTGGCTGAACCAGGTGAGGGCAGTTGATAGGTCTCAAAGCCTTGATAAGACACGGGTGGTGCTGTGGTCTAAACTACTGAGCCTCTTGGGCTTGCCAGTCAGAAGGTCGGCAGTTTGAATCCCCATGACAGGGTGAGCTCCCGTTGCTGTGTCCCAGCTCCTGCCGACCTAGCAGTTCGAAAGCACGCCAGTGCAAGTAGATAAATATGTTCCACTGTGGCGGGAAGGTAAATGGCATTTCCATGCGCTCTGGTTTCTGTCACAGTGCTCCGTTGTGCCAGAAGCGGTTTAGTCATGCTGGCCACATGACCCAGAAAGCTGTCTGTGGACAAACGGCAGCTCCCTTGGCCTGAAAACGAGATGAGCTCCCCACCCCATAGTCGCCTTTGACTGGACTTAACCGTCCAGGGGTTCTTTACCTTTACCTAAACCCTTGATGAGTTAAGGACTTCCCCTGCATGTGAAGACAGGCTCCAGTAGATTGAGTTGTTGTTGTTTAGTTGTTTAGTCGTGTCCATGGACCAGAGCACACCAGACACTCCTGTCTTCCACTGCCTCCCACAGCTTGGTCAAACTCATGTTGCTGGCTTCGAGAACACTATCCAACCATCTCGTCCTCTGTCATCCCCTTCTCCTTGTGCCCTGAACCTTTCCCAACATCAGAGTCTTTTCCAGGGAGTCTTCTCTTCTCACGAGGTGGCCAAAGTATTGGAGCCTCAGCTTCAGGATCTGTCCTTCCAGTGAGCACTCAGGGCTGATTTCCTTAAGAATTGATAGGTTTGATCTTCTTGCAGTCCATGGGACTCTCAAGAGTCTCCTCCAACACCATAATTCAAAAGCATCAATTCTTTGGCGATCAGCCTTCTTTATGGTCCAGCTCTCACTTTCATATATCACTACTGGGAAAACCATAGCTTTAACTATACAGGGGTGGACAAGGCCAAAAGAGGTTCTAATGGTCAAGAAGGTAGTTTCTGCACAAGCTGTAGAGGGAAGTGTGGGGCAGATGGGGCTTGTCAACTTGGGTAGTCCATGTAGGAGAAGGAAAACTCTGATCCAAAACCTCTGCTGCCTTGCTGGATGTCTTTGGGAGAAGAAAAGGCTAAGGAATAAGTGCTACACAAATCCAGAGTGGAGTCCCTAAGGTGGTTGGATGGTGCTTTGTATGCCTCCTTCAGGAGACTGAATGAAGCTAAGATGAGAATGAATCTCTGTCATGATTTTATCTCTGCCCTTTTTAATTAAGGTCAGGACTTTCCCTCATTTACACCTGCAGTACCTGCCTACATTGGAAAACCAAAACCAAATGATTTAGATAAGTAATTTAAAGGCTTCCATGAAGTCAGTTTAGAGTCATGAATGAGGTCAGAACTTTTCCTCATAATGCACCTGTGGCACATTCCCAAAATCGAGAGAAAATAACAGATGGCTTGGATAAGGAATTCAGAGGAAGGCTAGTGGATTAGCTAACAAAGGTAGCATGCTTAGTTTCATAGATAAGAACAGAGTAGAATAGTATTTATTGAATCAGACTACAGGAAATGTCAAACGAGAACAATATAAAATGCATACAAACTCCACATTTAAAATGCTGCATAAGTATACATGGCACAGAATTTTGTATTTGCTGAACACTACTATAATGAAATAAAAAAGTAGATTTACATGTCAAAATGAATTTCTACCCTGAGAACTCGGAATCTCCATCAGAGTTGTCTGAAATCAATTCCAAATATATTTTCCTGAGGCTAGAGACCTTTACCACAAAAGAGGCCACTTACCTAGCAGATCTTGCTATAGGATTGCCACCTTAGTGTTGCCTTGATACTAGGAGCACGAAACACCCATAGGTGGGGATGATGTGACAGACAGTTGTCTGCTTTGTGGACTTGCTGTCTGTGAACCAGGAATGGCCAAACTTGGCCCTCCAGCTGTTTTGAGACTACAACTCCCATCAACCCTAGCTAACAGGACCAGTGGTCAAGGATGATGGGAATTGTAGTCCCAAAACAGCTGGAGGGCCAAGTTTGGCCATGCCTGCTGTGAACAATGGGGTACAGGCTTTGTTTGTTTCTTTCAAATGTCTGCAAAACCTGTTTGACCGGGGGTGTCATGTATGCCTTGCTTTTACATTCTTAGTGCATTTTATTTATGTCCACATTTGTCCTGCATTTGACCTGTACATATTATTGAGAACAACAGCTTTTAGGAGTCTGGTTAAAGTAGGACAAGACTTATGTGAACAGTAAAGAATCTGCAGTAAAGCATTCTTCAATAGTAGCCTCTTGAGGCATGGGCAGGCATCCTTGAAATATATTAGCTTGCAGCACCCTATCAATCTTGTTGAATTCCTAGGAAACAGGTAGGTGTCTCATTCATGCATTCTTCTTCCTTCTGTCTAGCCTGCTGGAACTTATACGTCTCAAAATCAGAGTATTTCTTTGGAGAAAAATGCTTTGTCAGTGCCTCCATCATTTTAACCGTCACCTCCTGCATCTGTGAGGGTGATAAAGTTGTCAAATGCACAATGCAGAAGGAGAGCATATTTTCTAGCATTGTAGTCTGTTTCCATAGCAGGGAACACAAGTTACAGCCTCTGGTGCCATTTAACTCAGCCAGGCCCCAGACTTTTGTTTTTTCTTTTCATTTTTTTTTATTGATCTTCCAAAAAATCCAAAAACATAAATCATTACCTTATTTAAACCAATCTTAGTATCATTGTTAAGTGACTTCCTCGTATCCCCCAGTTGAATTTCAATATATATCTTTTTTAACGGTTTTCAAAACCAATATTCTCTTAAAATTAACTTAATCACTTAACATCTTTCTTTCTATCAAATTCAGCATTTAAACATATTAATTCAACACATTACATATTTAAATCCTAAGCCTATCTGGTATTTGAAAGCTTTCCAATTTAAATTATCTTAACATATTTAGCTAAATAGTCTTTAAATTTCCTCCATTTTTCCTGGTAATCCTCCTCCTTCTGGTCACGGACTCTTCCAGTCTGGTCGGCTAGCTCTGAAAAGTCCATCCTCTTCATCTGCCAATCTTCCACTGTTGGTACTTCTTGTGTTTTCCAATTCTTTGCTAACAAAATTATTGCTGCAGTTGTGGCCTACAAAAACAATTTAACATCTTTTCGGGCAATTCCAAACCTGTTATTCCAAGAAGAAAGGCCTCTCTCTGGTTTCTTAATAGATGTATATTTCAACATTTTTTTCAATTTGCTATAAATCTTCTCCCAGAAGTCTTTCACCTTGGGGCAGGTCCACCGCATATGATAAAAGGTACCCTCTTTTTCTTTGCATTTCCAACATAGGTTATCACTGTTGTGGTATATCTTTGCTAATTTTACAGGAGTCAAATACCATCTATACATCATTTTCATTATATTTTCCTTTAACACTGTACATGCAGTGAACTTAACCCCTTTCTTCCACAGTCTTTCCCAGTCTTCAGACATTATGTTATGTCCCACTTCTCTTGCCCAATCTATGATCCCAGCCAGGCCCCAGGCTTGTGTGAGAATCGTGAACTTCATATGGGGGAAAGGCAAGGATAGCAGCAACAGCAGCTCTCGTTATCTATTGTTGGTCTTATACAAAGCAGGGCGAGGAAGTAAAAGAATGCTCACACCCTTATTCTCTTATCAGTTGGGATGAGGAGCCTTCCATCTGTGAGGTAGACCTCAGTCTGTCTCGGAAAGTCCATGCGATGCTGGGCATAAGTTCATATTCTTCTTGTCATCACTGCCTGTAAGATGTACTCTTTACAAGACGGATGGTGACCAAACCAGTTTATTTAGAACAAACATTAGGCTTGAGAAAAGCCTATCAGAAATCTCTTCTCCTCAGCTGCCTCAGGGCCTCGTTTCTAGACTTCGTGAGCATTGTATAAAACCTGAACTGGAACAATTCAAGAGCACATAAATCAGACTGGATTCCATTAACATTAAAGATGGAAGCATGGGAACCCAACCAAGTGTGGTTTGTATGCTCAGGAAAAGAGATCAGTGCAGAGACACTCTCCGATGAAGAAATGAAGAACAGCCCTCCTCTGAGATGCGTATTTTTATCAAGAAGGAAAGGGCACACAACTGATTGGGTTGAGGCAGCTAATAACACAGCCCTAAATCGTGTTCAGTTAATGTCTCATCAATGTGGTGAATTAATACATGCGCACCTACCACTGAAACCATTTTGCTCTTGTTAAATTCCTGCCAGGACAGAGCCACAAACACCAGAACTGAGGACTCTTGGCTTTGTGTACAGCTGCTGCATGTGATTTTAGAAGGGTGGTTTGGAGCATCTTCTAGGGCAGGGATTCCCAAACTGTGGCCCACAGACCACCAGTGGTCCGTGAGCGTCATTCAGGTGGTCCATCTGTAAAAATACAATTAAAAATCATACAGCATTGCAACTGCAGTCAGGCAAATCTTTAAGTGGTCTGCTAAGACCATCAGCAATTTTCAAGTGCTCTATGGGAGGAAGAGGTTTGGGGACCACTGTCCCAGGGTTAAAAAGTATTCTGATGATGTGGGCTAACTTTTGAGGTGGCTGTTGGGATATCTCTAGACGGGGAGGACTATAAAGGGCTCTCTGCTTGGACTGGGATTTCGCCAAAGCAACAAACAGGCTTCCTGGCTCTGGATTATTTCAGGCTGCATGCACCCCTACATTCAAAACACATTAAAAGCACACAACCCACAATACCTCAAGGACTGCCTTTCACCTTATGGTCATCCCTGGACTCTGTGATAATAATCTGAGGCACTTCTTCATGTGCCACCTCCATGAGAGACCCAGAGGGCTGCAACATGAGAATGGGCCTTTTCTGTGGTGGCTCCCCATTTGCGGAACGCTTTCCTCAGTGCCTAGTGCCTTTGTTACATATTTTTAAGGACCAAGCAAAAACATTCCTCTTCTCTCATGCCTTTGGCTAACTATCTATGGCTTTTTAAACTCTGTGTGTAGCTGGAGGGGGTATTTTGTTTGTTACTATGTTATGTATTTTCGTCTTTTTATAGAGTAAGCTGCTTTGTCATCCACGGATGAAGGGCAGCATAGAAATTAAGTAAATAACCAAAAAAGAAAAAAGCAACCCTCCTCGAAGAAGAATCCTGAGAAAATGAGTTTACCTCTCACAGAGCTATAATTCCTAGCACCCTGAACAAACTGCAGTTTCCAGGATTCTTAGGGAGGAGAAATATGCTTTAAATATGATTGCGTATGCAGCCAGTTGGCTTCCATCTGACACCTGCTAATTCCTCAGCTTTGACAGTTTCTATCAAGTATTAGTTTGAAACAAGGGCAAGTTATGCTCACTGTCCAAAGGAGGAAACATCGGCTATATTAAGTATCTAGCACACCACAGAAAAACTTTGCTAATCATTTTTTTCATTCCCCAGGCAGAACGATGCTGCAGTCAGCAACTTAATTATGGAAGTACCTATTCTAGCGCCTTGCTTGAGCTTGCATTAACAAAAGACCAGATAAAGTGATTTTCTCAGCAATACTGGCAGTAAAACAAAATCAGCAAAATAGCAACACAAATATGTTTTTAATCAGTGATATAAGTGCCCCCAAATGCTCTAATTGACAAACCATGCTTCTAGGCTACCTGACCACTGAGTTTGTCATTCAAGACATTTTAAGGTCTAAAATGGCATTGGACATGTGATTTCCAATTTCTGAGCATCCTAGAAAAGTCCCACGTCCCTTGCATAGACAATGACATCAGGTATGATCCAAAGAAGAAGACTGAGATGTTTTCAATTTTGCCTCATTTTAATGGTAAAGCAACAGCCCAACTTTTCACCCCAAAGCCTTCAGGACCATAAACCAATTCTGGAGCAATACAAAACTCAGAGTGTTTTCTTGAGGGAAAGTGTTAGAGTTCCTGTAAAGAGTATCTCTGATCTGAACCTTGTGCTGAGTGGACATCAATGCTCTCCACCCCAAGAATGAGTTTCAAAGCTTTAGTGCAGAACAAACTTAAAATAGTTACAAATGAACATTATAAGATGCAAAGTAACACATTGCTCTCAAATAAGCAAGCAATGTGTTCCTGGGGAAGCCCAGGGAGATGGGCGGGGTATAAATAATAAATTGTTGTTGTTGTTGTTGTTGTTGTTGTTGTTGTTGTTGTTGTTATTCCTGCCTTCTTTAAGTCTTAAATGCAGTTCAATAAACTTTCCTCTCTCTCATCCCAGAGAAAGACATCCTATCAACTCGCTTGTCTCATCATCTTGAAACAGAGCCACTACTACTGCAGACTCTACGGACTGCCTAAGAGGCTGAGTTCTGAGGTTTCTGCTGTGAGAGATCTGCAGCTCAGGATTCCAGGTTCTGCCATCAGTTAGCAAACATACACCTTGCCGTATCTACAGACAAAACTCTCCGGCCCTAATGCAACCCTCTCTGCAAGCATTTTTAATATAATGCATTCAAACACAGTGTTTTATGTACTTAAAGCAAAAAGGTGATACAAGCCATTCTTTGTGCAAGACTGACTGGATCTGCAGAACGAAATGGGACCTAAATGTCCACACCCAGAAGGTTGTGAGCTCCTTTTATGAAGTCTGTGCACTGTAAAATGACAGCAGCCTTGCGAAGAAGCCCAGAATCATTGCAACACGGAAATGTCAAGTAGCTGTGACTTGGTTCCTAAGAGCATTCCACAACTATAGTGTCACTTGGCTGTGTCCATTCCCCCCTCAGATTAATTGTAGAGCAAGAACTCTAGGGAGTGGTTTCCAGAAAATTGCACTTATCCAAACCTGACTCTTTTCTTGCCCACTAAAGTAATCTTGTATAAGCCATAACAACACGGTGATGCTTTATGAAAGCCATTCCCCTGGTTCCTGACCTCTGGTAAATAGATGAACTCAAATCTTTGTTCACAGACTAACAGGGAACAGGGGAATGGCTTCATGAAACAACACAATTCTGCTGTGTGATGTATGAAAGCATGGGAAGCTAAAAACAGCAATCTTTTATGTTTGTGTGGGCTGCTTATGGGCTGCTTACGGAAATGATCGAATAGAGGAACTGGGGGTTTACTGCAGCAAAACAGATTTTGTAGGAATAAAATAAACTCAAGTGCCACAGGGGGATGAGCAGCATAGAACAGTGTGGCAATTTCTCTTCAGCTATGGGTCTTTATCCACCCCCACCACCATAGTGCACATATTATCAGCCTGGTCACTACAAAGCAAGCATGTATTCTTCATTTAAGGTGTTTATACACTGCTTTTCAGCATACCTCACAAAACAGTTCACACAGAAATATTGCAACAATAAGCATCAATTAAAAAAGGAAGAAAAGAAAAACAAACAGCCAAGGTAAACGGGGGGGGGGCTTTTTGAAAACTACATCAGGGCAAGCTGGCTATGTGGGGGCAGTTGGAGGACAGAAAGACCACCTTTGCTGGAGTACTGGGAAGTAAACATTGAATGGAAATTCACACAGATTTGCCCCCCCCTCTCCTTCTCCCTCTCCTTTCCTCCTTAGTAAAATGGAAATTCTGGTACTAGAATGTAGGTTTCAACTTACCTTTCAAACTGACACCCTCCAACTGGATACTCTTCCTTGGCAGAAAACAGAATAGGTTCAGATTTGTCCAAGGACAGGTAACAAATAAGTAGAAAAAGAAAGTAATGGCTGATAATTCACCTCTAGCCTCAGTTATCTGACAAGACGAGGAGAGATTTCAAGCAACAGGGAAAGAAAAAAACGATAAGAACTGGGTTGCAAAAACAGGTTTGTTTTCAAGAGAACATCTTGATTGAAAATATTGTTACCACGGAAGTAGCCAGATTAGACATTTAATTGTGCAAGAATTGGGAATAAGCCAACTCAGGGAACTAACTCATTTTGAAGCAACTTTGACAAGGGAATTAGAAGGTGCTATGAGTTTGTGGGTTGCAGGGCACCCTAAATTCCTGGGTCCAATTAAAGTTAGGCTTAACAAGGTTGGAGGCTCCTGGATTAAGTTTATGTTAAGAAGCCAGGCCAGCTTGCTGATTTCTAGCTGAGTGTGGACCATTGGGGGACAAAGACCGGTCACATATTTTGATGGGTCGTCGGGACATTCAATGTCAGACAGCAAGGGGTGTGTGGAGCCCCTTCTCCAGCTTCTGTTAGGGGGCAGAGGCAAAAAGGGCTTAGGGTTTCAGTTGGGATGAGGTGGGCTGGAGGGAAATTGTTTCACTGGGTTAGCCGTGACAAAGAAGAAGGAGAGGAGCCCAGGGGAGCTGCCTGTGACAGGCTTCAACAAAGAGACAGAAGGCATGGCTGATTTATCTGTTCTGAGCCCTAAGTCTGCTGCACCTATGGGATATACAAGAGGCCCTCTTGGAGTATGAATGCTTTAAATTCTCTTCATCTAGACACACATTGTAAAGGTAATAATAATAATAATAATAATAATAATAATAATAATAATAATTATTATTATTATTATTATTATTATTTATATCCTGCCCTCCCCAGCCGAAGCTGGGCTCAGGGCGGCTAACAACAATAAAATAATACAACATTCTAAAATCATTATATATAAAATTAATTCAAATCCAATTGATGGCAACCATTGGGCTGGAATTCTGTGAAGATTGCCAAAGGAGGGAGTCAGGCTGCGCCCTGACCAAAGGCCTGGTGGAACAGCTCTGTCTTGCAGGCCCTGCGAAAAGATGTCAAGTCCTGCAGGGCCCTAGTCTCTTGTGACAGAGCGTTCCACAAGGTACCCCTGACCATTAGGTCCAGTCGCGGATGATTCTGGGGTTGCGGCGCTCATCTTGCTTTATCGGCCGAGGGAGCTGGCATACAGCTTCTGGGTCATGTGGCCAGCAGGACTAAGCCGCTTCTGGCGAACCAGAGCAGTGCACGGAAGCGCGTTTACCTTCCCGCCAGAGTGGTACCTATTTATCTACTTGCACTTTGACGTGCTTTCGAACTGCTAGGTTGGCAGGAGCAGGGACTGAGCAACGGGAGCTCACCCCGTCACGGGGACTTGAACCACCAACCTTCTGATTGGCAAGCCCTAGGCTCTGTGCTTTAGACCACAGCGCCACCCGTGTCCCTTAGACACACATTGTAGATATGTGTAACTAAACCATATATCATAAAGACACCAGAGTCTCTGATGTGCCTCATCTCCAAAGAATACACAGATCCTGGACCCCTGGAATCTGACACCAATTGTGGAGATTGGGGTGGCTTGTAACCAGCACTGCCAACTTGGAAATAATAGAGGTCATAAAAGAATTGAAAAAAGGAAAGGCTCCAGGACCAGATGGATTTACAGCTAGTTATTACAAAGAACTGAGGCATACCCTGACGGTACCACTGAAAGAAGTCATGAATAACATTTTGAAGGAAAAAGATATTCCGGAAACTTGGAAAGAAGCCTTTATCACACTTATTCCCAAGCAAGATTCCGATTTAACACAAGTCAAGAACTATAGGCCGATCTCATTGTTGAATACAAATTATAAGATTTTTGCTGGAATATTAGCAAAAAGATTAAAAAAGGTATTGCGAGAATTTATTCACGAAGATCAAGCAGGTTTTCTTCCAGGCAGGCAGATGAAAGATAAAGTGAGAAACATAATAAATACTTTGGAATATCTGACTGCTAGGAATGAGAAACAAGCTATACTAATGTTTGTAGATGCGGAGAAGGCATTTGATAATATATCATGGGAATTTATGTTAAAAAATTTAGAATTTATGGAAGTGGGGAACGATTTTTATAATGGAATAAGGGCGATTTATACAGAGCAAAGAGCTAAATTGATTGTGAATAATGTAATAACAGAAGAAGTGAAGATACTGAAAGGTACAAGACAGGGTTGTCCTCTTTCGCCATTGTTATTCATAATGGTTCTGGAAGTCCTCCTGAGTTCAATTAGACGAAACGAATTAATAAAAGGGGTGACAGTAGGTCAAAACGAATATAAAGTTAAAGCCTTTGCCGATGACCTGGTAATAACGATAGAAGATCCTTTAAATAGTTTAAATGAGGTGCTAGAGGAGATGGAACAATTTGGCAAGGTGGCCGGGTTTATATTAAATAAGAAAAAAACCAAAGTAATGGTTAAGAATATGGACCAGAGTGTAATAGAAGCAATGCAACGAGAAACAGGGATTGAAGTGGCGAAGAAGGTAAAATATTTGGGAATATGGTTAACTTCAAAAAATATTGATTTATTTCAAAACAACTATATACCGGTGTGGAACGGAATGAAAAAAGATCTGGAAGTTTGGGGAAGGATGAAACTTTCTTTTTGGGGTAGAATTTCAACGATCAAAATGAGTGTACTTCCAAAGATGTTATTTTTGTTCCAAATGATTCCTATAATTAAGGGGACAACGACTTTCAAAGAGTGGCAAAGAGTAATTTCAAGATATATCTGGCAGGGTAAAAAGCCAAGAATACAATTCAAGTTATTAACAGAAGCAAAGGAAGAGGAGGCTTTGCCCTGCCAGATCTGAAATTATACTATCAAGCGTCTTGTCTCTGTTGGTTAAAGGAATGGATAAAATTAAAAAACAATAAACTGTTAGATTTAGAAGGATTTGATAACAGATTTGGATGGCACGCGTATTTATGGTTGGAGAAGAAGAAAAGTCATAAGGGCTTTGAGAATCATATCTTCAGGAGTTCCATAGTAGAAATATGGGATAGGTATAAAAATGTATTAGAACCCAAAGTTCCACACTGGTTGTCTCCATTAGAGGTTATGAGTGTAAAGAAAATTAATATGAGAGGGAATTGGATTGCTTACGGAGGAAAAGGGGGAAATGGAAAATGAAGCCATATGAACAAGTAAAAGAACATGTGTTTGATTGGTTGCATTATTTTCAGGTAAATGAAATGTTTAAAAAGGACTTAAAAGAGAGTGGATATACAGAAAAAGAATCAAAATTTCAAACAGAGATAATAAATAATGATTATAAGATAATGTCAAAAATGTATAAAATGTTGTTGGAATGGCAAATGATGGATGAGGAGGTAAAGTCGGTTATGATACATTGGGCCAGAAACTTTGGTTATAATATACACTTGGCTGACTGGGAAAAAGTATGGAATGAAAATATGAAATTTACTGCATGCACGGCATTAAAGGAAAATATTATGAAAATGGTATATAGATGGTATATAACACCGGTTAAGTTAGCAAAAATGTTTAAAACGTGTAATAAGTGTTGAAAATGTAAAGAAAAAGAAGGATCTTTTTTCCATATGTGGTGGGAATGTAAGAAGGTAAAGGGTTTCTGGGAAATGATATACAATGAGTTGAAGAAGATGTTTAAATATACATTTGTAAAGAAACCAGAAGCCTTTTTGTTAGGAATAATAGGAAGAGAGATAAATAGAAGGGACTACAAACTTTTTCAATACGCAGTAACAGCGGCAAGAATATTAATGGCCCAAAAATGGAAACAAGAGGAGTTACCGACCCTTGAAGAGTGGAGAATGAAACTTATGGACTATGCAGAATTGGACAAATTGACTGGGAAGATTAGATATCAACGGGATCACAAGTTCTTCGAGGACTGGGGAAAGTTTACAGATTATCTGAAAAGCATATGCGACGAACAGACAACGCTAGTGGGATTTAAAGAGGCTTTGTGAAAGTTAAAGATGTATTGTAAAAAAGAAATAGAACTGAAAGGATAATATTAAATGGCAATATTAAATTTAGAGAATGCGTAAAAATTGAAAATATGGATGATTGGTAGAGAAGCTGGTGGAAGTTCAAAAAGCTGAAATTTGTGAATATTGTTTAAGATGGTGAATTTGTAAAAGGAAAAATTTAATAAAAATTACTATAAAAAACAACAACCAGCACTGCCAACTTGAAATACAATATATGGGGAGGCCCAGATGAGCCCCACCCCGCATAATCGATCACATGATGCAGTGGACACACACTATTTGAATAGAAAAGCCCATCAACTGGGGGGGGGCAGCCCACTTCAAATATTTTATTTGGGGACTGAAGGGAACTCGGCCTCTAGGTTTTGGCTCCTACGTGTGTAAAAACATATTGCTATGAGGTTTCTTGGGGGGAGCAGATCCCCCTAAATTCTTAAATTAGTAAATGTTATAATTTAGCTAATATTTGGAATAGTAAGGGAAGATGCCAGGCACACTGTATTGTATTGTATTGAACTTTATTATGGCCATTGGCCCATCACACGACAGTTTCCCATACCAACATAATGTACTTAAACCTCCAAATTTAAAACCGCCAAAACTTACAAAAAACAGACAAGAACCAAAGCAAAACAAAAACAAAAGACCAACATCATACATTACAATAAATTTGTAACATAAACATCGCCCTCTACTCATAAATTAGTAGAAGACATCAATGGTGATATCACCTAATTACATCCTAAAACATAGATCATAGTTTAGAGGGATTATCCGAGCCGCACAGGAGTCCGTTTCTCTTCTTTAGGGATAGAACGCTGATCAAGAATCTGGCAACCATGAGTGATCTTAGGGGGTCATCATCATTTAATAGATATCTCAGTTTGGCTTCATTCGTATCATCGGCAATTCCCTTTAGATATTGAGCAAGAAACTTGCTCCTGGCCGATGAGTGAAATGCACAATCAAAAATTATGTGATGCAACGATTCTGGTGCCCCACAATTACAATCACATAAGAGCGATAGGCACACTGTAAAAATACAGGATATTCCAGTTTCCTGTTGAGGAAATCGTCTCACAGAGGTGCCATTAAGAGACAAAGAGAGGAGAGCACCTGGCCATTAAGGTGATTGACAAGGCAAATACTTAATGGGCAGAGACAGAAGGAAGAAGCAGGAGGTTGCCAGGGTTACGGGGGTCTGATGTTACCAAAGGGAAATGTGTCTTTTGCAGGTGGCTTTTGAAAGGGAGATTGGCAGGGTTGGGGTGGGGGTGATGTAAATGGAAGGGGGAGTTGAGTAAAGACTTCTTTCATAAAGACATTATATCCTCTGTAGTGCCTTAATTTTCCGAAGGAAACACAAACCCTGATTAAGTGCCAAGACTCCCAGCATCTAGGCAGAGATTGCGGTGGCCTGTAACAATATAGTCTCATGTTTATCAAACGGTAAGATATTTTAAGTAAACATTGGGAATTCTACAAGGTGATTTGGGGAGAGAACAACTACTGTTCTCTTTGAGCTACTGTGGGAAGGACTTGGCAGTTAACATAAGAGCTAAATAAGCACTTCTCTGAAAGAGACCCAGTTTTAGAAATTGTTTATATAGTGTATGACTGCTGAAAGAACAAACAGGATTTATTGAACTAATATTTTCAGATGTTGAAAATGTGACAGAATGAATGCAGATTTCTATATTATGCAAAATGTCCAAGTTATTAGACTCAAGTTTCAGATATAAAATCAAATAACAAAGGTTAGGGTTGTTGTTGCTGTTGTTTAATTTGCTGCATTAACCTCTGTTGTTATATTGCCTTTGCTCCTTAAGGGAAAACAGCAACAGTTCTTGACAACCAGAGAATCCTTATTTAGAACATGGGTTATTGTGTAAGCAGATAAAGTGAAATATGCTTTATTGCAGAAACTGGCACAAGGCACAATGATTATCTCCCCCACCCCGGTGGCATTTTTTCCCTATATACTTGAATTTTGCATTAGGGAAATTAAACAGTTCTTTATTTAAGGATTGTTGAGTTGTACGTAGAAACATATAAACGTATAAGTAGTTGAGTTTTGACTTGAATTTCAAAATTACTGTATGGCTCTCAGCAGCAACTCCTTTTCCAGAAGAACCATGTGTGACAGAGGCAAAGAAATGCACACATTTCTGCCGGGGAAGCTACTGTTCAAGGCACAGCAGAAAGGATATTTCGACTAAACATCAGGAAGAACTTCCTGACAGGAGGAGCTGTTCGACAGTGAAGCGGATTCCTTCGGGAGGTGGTGGACTTTCGTTCCTTGGAGATTTTAAAGCAGAGGTTGGATATTCACCTGCCATGAATATTGAGATTCCTGCATTGCTGCTGGTTGGGCTGACCCCCGATATTCCTTCCAACTCAACAGTTCTATGATCCTACGAGCAAATCCAGTTTGAGAGGAGAGAAAAACTCCCCTGGAAACTCATTAATTTGGGAATAATCTCAAAGAACTTAATGGAACTGGATGCAGGTTTATCCCGAGCGCATCTTTCAGACCTGCTAACCGGCTGCTTCTCCCCCAGCCACTTTGCTCAGTCCTGGCCTGCGCGAGGAAACCCCCTTCTGCCCTCCTTCGGCTAATGAAGCGAGGCTCGTTATTGGTGGAGGGGCCGAGGTTCCCGCCGACGTCACCGACCTCCGCTTCCCCACCCGGGCGGTCGCCGATTGGCTGCGCTCTCAGCGGCATCTCCAAACGGCATTTGCATGGCTGGCTGGGGATGTGCTGGCAGAGGATAGGAGCGAGCAAGGCGAGCCTTTTGTTGTCGGCTGGAAGGAGCTGCGCGTGCCTCGGAAGGCGCTGCCCGGTTGGCTGAGACGCACGCGGGAGCGCGCGCGCGCGTTTCTCCCCCTCCTACTTTGCCTCCTGTTGCGATTTCAGACGCCCGGACGGGGGAGCTGGAGGAGGGGGAGGGTCTCTCGCGCAGCAGGTGGCGGGGAGTTACAGCCTCACCTGTGGGGAAAAGATAGAGCCCCGCAGCGCCGGCGGCGCCTCCTCTCCTCTCTCGGCTCCAAACGCGTCGCTGCTGCCGCCGTCTTGTCTGCTTGCTGGCTGCTGCTTCTGCTGGTGGTACCTTGCAGCCTGGAGGGTTTATTTCCCTCTCTCCTAAAGGCAGGATGGTGGATCTGGAGAGCGAGGTCCCCCCGCTTCCTCCGAGGTACAGGTTCCGGGATTTGTTGCTGGGCGATCAGGGATGGCAGAACGACGACAGGTGAGTTGGAGAAGAGGTGGAAGGGAGGCTGCTCCGAGGGGATGTTCCTCCAAACGAGGAAGATGCCCCTGTTGACTTTTGCCCTTTGTTTGCAGCACGCATCGCCTGGAGATGCAATGATGCAGGGATGCAGCGTTCCTCTTGCAACTCCGTCTGTCCGTACGTGCCAGGGCTTGCATGCGTGCCCGCAGCTGCACCCGCACGTTTCTCGTGTATAGGCATAACGGCTCGCGTGTTCTTGCTGAGGGGGTTTATTTCCTTAGGCTGGCGGCGGCGCCCTGATGTTTATCAGCTCCTCGAAGTTGCCCGCGGCATTTCAGTGTCACTTGAGCCGGCGCCAGCCCTTTGTACCTGTTACTCTTCCGTGCGCGCACACGCATTTGTGCCCGTCTTGCAGACCCGTGTAAAGTCTAGCCTACTGCTGTTGTGTGTCTGTGTGTATGTCTACACACACACACAACCCGGCAGTTATCCCACTGTTATCCCACACTAATCTTCTTCCTTATCTGTGGACGCTACATTTCCTACCACCCTTCATGATATATGTCTGTACCTTTACCTTATGTCTGAGGCTACACACATGCCCATCAGTACTTCCCAATTCACGCAGGAGATTATCTGCCTCTGATGTGTGTGAGATCCCTGAAGTGTTTACCCAGGCTGGCTTTCCCTTTGGACGAAAGGATGAAACTACTAGCAGTGATTTCCCCCCTTCTCCCTCTCCCTTTCTCTCCGTCAGCTTGTGCCATCTGAAGCCCAGTGCCCGTGTTGAGCATTGCTCCTTCTGTATCACGTGCCCCTTATATTGGGAGAGATGTCTAATAATAAATGCATTGCTTCCATATATGACATGGTGATTGATGCTTGTCAGCTCAGATTGCGATGCACTTCTAAAAACATGGTGTATTTGTTCCACATTGCACTGAAGATGAATCCCGACCTCAGGTTGGTGGGTGCTCTTCTGGCCAGGTTGTGAGAAATTTCTAAAAACAAAAAGTCCATTTTACAAGCTTCTGTCTCTTAAAGCACATCCTGCTCTTATATGGGGCGTCAGTGGTCTTCTGCCAAGTGGATGATAAAGTCCACACCTGTTTTGCTCCAGCAGTCCTGCAGCACTCAGGTGTGCCGAGTCTCTTGCAAATTTCTCCTTAGGGTCTTAAAAAAGAAATGGTATTGATCACAAGAATATCTTTCTCCAGGACCCATATTTTAAGAATGGGTTCTTCTTGCCTACTTTCCCTGATGGGGCTGAGCTACCTTGTCTCAGGTGTTAGATATCCTATGAATGCTGTGCTGTGGTGGAATCTTTTTACAGTGATCACTGAAATTCAGAATGTGTGTGGGGGGGAATGTCTTGGTGGATTCTGATTGCAAAAAATCTTGCCAGTGTTCCTTGAAACCTGCATGGATTCCTTTTTACTTGAGTGGAATATGTCAGAAAGTCATGGCTCTAGAACGAACATCTAATCCCACTCCTGACCTGACTGATACATGAAACCCAGCACTATTGCATCTGTGTACAATCAGAGAATATTCCTAACCAAGTGAGATGGACAACCAAGATACTGTCCCAAAAATTTGTGCAGCAGATCTCTCTGATTCCCCCCCCCCCAATTTTACCTTTTCGTTTATATTTTATGTAAGATGGAATAAAATAATAAAATGGAGAAAATATGCATCAGAATTAAAGCAAACCAGAAGGCAAATTGTAGGCAAATTGTGTTACTATCAGTATGATCCTATAAAATATCTCCTTGGATGGAAGTCCCATTATGTACAATGAGACTTATTCCCTGGTATGTGGGTATAGGTTTGCAGCCTGAGAGACAGTTTTGAAATCCAATCGTATAGCTAAATTAAAAAGAGAGAGACCACTCTGTATATGGTAAGTGGAATCTAGAAGTTAGAAGGGACCCCAAGGACTTTTTAGAAATCTGGTCCAACCCTTTGCAATGCAGGAATCTCAGCATAGAATCATGAAATTATAGAGTTACCTGTGCCAGTTGGCCAAGTTTGTCAGGTATTGCAGTTCCTTAACCTCTGACTGCTGGTGGGAAGGTGAATGATTTAAGACCATCCCAAATATGTTGGTTGTTGTAAAACAACTGGTACTATAGAGATCCTTTTTTTGTAACTCTTAGCTCCGAGCTGCAGAGGGGAGCAAGGAATTGTTCCTGGTTTTCCTTGTGTTTCTGGGGAAAAAAGACATTTTGAGTTGGCTACCCAGGCGAGACAAAATTTGTTGATCCCTGGTGATGCCGCTGCGTCATACAATGTTTTAAGTTAGATATTATGAGGAAGAGGGGCAGAAAAGACATGAATCAGGAGCAGGAGCAGCTATGTCTCTTGACTCGAAGTGAGGGAACAGGAGTATTGAAGAGATAAAAGCAAATTGTTTGCCATTAAACGGAAGAGCTCTTTCTAAGGGAGGCCAACATGGCTCTCTCACGCCTACCATTTTTATGGTTGGCAAACCACTTTTGTTGTAAAAAGTGCACATATGGTTCTGGCTGCATCATTAAAACTGATTGCTGGCAAATGAAAGTTAAAGAAAGGAAGCACTGCTGATTTTAAGGAGTCTTTATAGGTGTTCATAGTGTTTTGTTTAAGTTGTAGCGTGAAAGTGACATCAGTGGATTCTTGTACACTCCGTGCTAGATTTATCAGGCAACACTTCTTCTCAAGACAAGATGCTTCAGTAAAGGATACTTTCTGAAGATCACAGGTGTTGGTGCACTACTGTATAGAAGTACGTAGCATTTAATTTGCTAAAATTGCCTAGCCAATATCTGAGAGCAGAGATTTGGACTACTGTAATTGTTGAGCTGAAATGGGGGCCACTGTGGTATGTCCGCTTGGGACACATCTGTTGGTCAAATTGCAAGTTCAGGTAATTAAGATGTAACGTGATGAGTTTTCATCCACCAATTTCATATGCTTATGAAAAAGAAAAACAAGGCAGATGAGCAAACCAATCCTTATAAATAGCTGTGACATTGCCGTGTTTGCACCTGTTTGTGCATCCTAATGAGTTTTCTGTAGCACGCCTTGCCCTGAACTTAAGAGCACTGGAAACTGCCTTGTACCAGATCAGGCTATTTGCCCATCCACTCCAGTATTGTAAACTCTGATTGGCAGAGGCCTTTAATATATTTTGCCATTTGATTCTTCTAGCAGGACATGCCAGTTATGAACCTGAACCTCATTTTCCTAAACATCTAGGACTCTGCTACATGGGTAAAGAAAAAGTGTTTTAGATGCGTTATAACACTGTGACACCGGATGGCGCTGTCGAGTCCCATCTTTGGCCAACGTGATTTCCCTTTGGAAGTTTAGAATGTGTTTTTCTGAAACTTTTTCTTTAATGTGTCTAGATCCAGCCCTAGTCTACTGCTGTTCTATAATCCTTCTCCAGAATAAATCCACGCAACTCTGCATCTCGAAGCCTACTGAGGCTTCCGGAGACAATACTTGGCTGCTACCACACCTACTTTGAAATATTCTTTTCAGAAATAAGGCTGCAATCGTAATCATGTTGACTCAGAAGTAAGTCCTCGTGAATTCAACGGGGCTTAACTCTCAAGTAAGTAGGGTTAGGATTGTAGCCTTAGTTTGTTTCATGGGAACATTGATTTTCAGTCATGTTAAATGGATGGTTCGTGTTTGATAGGTGCATATCACTCCTGTGCTATTGTGAAGTTTTTATAACCTCATATGAACTTGTTCTTGCATCTGGTTTCCACATGCATTTCCATCACTAGGTTATTCATCGCCATATCATTTGCATCAGAATGTATAAGCAGACATCACACGAAAAAGTATTTACGATGTGAGCTGATATGAATACTCTATCCATGCATGTGCAAATTGATGCTTTTGTGCTCCCATAATCAATCGATGAATATGCATATGTGAATCAGTACTTGGCCACACTGTATTGCTGAATCCAGCTTTTCCCGACCTTGGCTCTCCAGTTTTTGTTGAACTACAACTCCCATTGGCTGCAGCCAGCATGGTCCAATGGTCAGGTGTGATGGGACTTGTAGTTTAACAGAATCAAAGGACGAAAGGTAGGGAAGTGCTGGCCTAACTGAGCAATACTATGCAGCAAACATCTGTGTGCCTACTGCTGCTCTGTTTCAGCAATGAGAGAATGGGTGCTTCTGCTGCGCCCCTTGATGGCTAGTTAAACCACAGGTGGATAAGTTTAAGGATTTGTAAGAAGTTGGGACCAAATTTCATGTTGGTTAATACCTCTATTAGGTGCAGTATTTCCATTCCAAACAATCAAAGGCTTTGAGGATGTCCTGGGACATGATCATCAGTGGGAGTTTGGTTGTTTTGCTGTGTTCAACCAGATTCTGCAGCTTCCTAATGGAGACTGTTATGTTGCAACCAGCCTGGTCTGGGGCTATCAATTTGTGTAGGAAGCTTTTTAGTCAGTTAGCCAAGATTGATGCGAATATCTTGTAGTCTTGATTTATCAGTGAGATTGGGCGGTATGATTCTATTTTGAGGCTATCTTTCAGTGGCTTGGGGGTAGAGACTATTTTGGAGGAGGTCCAAGTTTTTGGGATGGAGGCCGCTATGATAATGTGGGTCATGTACGGTATAAGGATTTCTTTGAATTTCTTGTAGAATTCTGCTGTAAAGCCATCCAGGCATGGAGCTTTGTGTGGTTTCAGGTTTTTGAGGACCATCTCTATTTCCCCTGGGGTGACAGGACTCTCCACGAATTCTTGCGCCTCTGCAGTTAAGGTTGGCATGGTCAGCCCTGCTAGGAAATTTTTAATTTCCTGCTCAGATGGGTTGCGGGAGGTGTATAGATTGGAGTAAAATTTACTAAGGTTATTTCTTTGGATGAAAATGTAATACTGCCATCTTTTTTGGTGATGCATTGCATAGGTAGGTAAATTGTGACCCAGAGGCCACATGCAAGTCCAGCCTCAATTTATGCAGCTCCCTTCTGAAGTGTGATGGCCTGGGATTCGGACTCAGAGGCCGAACCTGAGGAATCCCAGCCCGCATAGGAGTCCCCGCCTCCAGAACCAGCTGAGTCTGCTCTGGCCCCTGAGGTGATGGAGGACCCATTGCCTGCAGGTGCTCCACTCTCAGCCCCGTCAAGGGAAGAGGAGGTTGCTCTGGGTCTGGTAACCCTCCAGCCTCTGCTGAGCTACAGAGGCTCAGGGCAGAGAGGCGGAGGGAACTAAGTTCCTGCAGGAGGACTGCTCGCCTCCAGGCCAGGAGAGGCGAGTCACCTGTGGACCGGGGCTGCCCTATGCCTCGGGGCAGATAAAAGCCAGCCAGCCCCAGTCCCAAGTTGCGGGAGCAATGTTGTTGCTAGCCTGTTCCTGCCCGCACCCTGTCCTGCTCTACTGCCAGAGTTCCTGACCCCACCCGACTCCCCGCCTTGGACCCATCTACAGCTTTGACAGACAGCCTCCATACCGCATTATCGACCTCGGACTGGACACGGACCTCACCTCGGTTAGCCCCTGGGACCACACATGAAGAAGTTTCCATCCCACCAAAGTTCATTTCTTCCTGTCCATTTCCCCCTTTCTTTTTCCTTGTGTTTTAGCATGTGTTCACTAGCCTTCTCCCTCACAACAAAACACATTTCTACACGGCTTCAGAACAAGTAGAAGGGGCAGCATTTTATTTGCTACAAAGAAATTGATTCCTTTTTGCTCCCCTTCCCACCCTTACTGTTTGCCTGGGAGAATAGAAGTCTTTTCTTAAGCCAAGAACAAATAGGTAGGGTTCTGCTATGTTTGACTCTGTTATGAAAGTAATTCCTTTCACTGGCTTTCAAGAACAGCAGATATATTTGGGTAGAGAAAAAGGTGTGCTTATTTGCAAAGCCATCAGTCCAAATGGAGTTTCCTTCCAAGCAGATCTGCCTGGAATTGGCAATTCTAATCTGATGTTTACCACTGAAGCAAAGTGGTCTTAATTCTGGATTAGTTAACCTAAAAGAATGTTGTCATTGGTTATGGCTTTGCCTATGGCTGGTATGCAGTCCCTGACCAATTCCCCCAAGGGAATATGGCTTTCGCTGGGGAAAAAAGGGTTCCCACTGGATGCTTTAAAGTTTAGACACTCCCTGTCAGTATCACTTCAGAGGTTTGTATTTCTCTCTATGCAGTAAAGGTAAAGAGACCTCTGACCGTTAGGTCCAATCGCAGATGACTCTGGGGTTGTGGCGCTCATCTTGCTTTACTGACTGAGGGAGCAGGCGTACAGCTTCCGGGTCATGTGGCCAGCATGACTAAGCCGCTTTCTGGCAAACCAGAGCAGCACACGGAAATGCTGTTTACCTTCCTGCCGGAGCAGTACCTATTTATCTACTTGCACTTTGACGTGTTTTGAACTGCTAGGTTGGCAGGAGCAGGGACTGAGCAACGGGAGCTCACCCCGTCGTGGGGGTTTGAACTGCCGACCTTCTGATCGGCAAGCCCTAGGCTCTGTGGTTTAACCCACAGCGCCACCCATGTCCCCTCTATGCAGTAGTGTCTGCTAATATTCAGCAGTAAGGATCCTTAATAATATGAAAGGGGAACATGTGATATCCATTCCTGAAACAGAGGATCAAAATAAGGATGGGGCATGTTTGAAAACAAAACTGGAATTCTATTTAAACATAATTGATCAGGGTTAAAGTTTAATGGTTACTCTGCTAAGGCACAACATTTTGTTTCAGTCAGAATCACTTTACAAGTGATTGATATTGACACACAAAAGGACAAAAATATGGCCTCTTTTGATCAATGGATAGATAAGACGACAACTCTTGCAACCCATGAACAGATCACTTTCAGACCAAAGGTTATATATTTATATATTTAATGATGTTGGAATGTATTTTTTGAAACCATGGTGACCCATGAATCAACGTATACTTGAGGGAAACAATAAGTTCATCCATTTACATATATATTATACAGTTCTGTAACCTTAATTAACTTTTATTGTCACGTGGTTACTGTTGTTTTCCTCTACCTTTTAAATTCTTTATGTATTTTCTCTTTTACTTTAAATCACTGTAATATTCTTAATAAAATAATAAGAATTGGAGCATACAACTCCAAAAAAAGAAGACAAACACTTTACAGAAGAAACTAAGAACCTTAATTAAAATGTCTGCTTCAAACCTTATTTCTGATTAAACTAATTCCTCCTAGAATGGCTATTTGTTCTGCTAGGCCAGTAAAGCACTTACAGCCCCTTCCAGGATCTTTTACTTCCCTTCAGGGAAATAAACCGAATTGCCCTGCCTAGCAATTCCCACCCAAGCTAATCCCTAGCCGAGCTATTTCTTAGCCCTATAAATCCTATCCAGGCTATAACCAAGTCCCGTCTGACAGTTTAGCTGTCAGGTGCTAACTTTCCACTCCCTCTTCATTGGTTGACACTCTTGCCAGCCCTGATTGGCTTCTGGGTCTGCAGGAGGATGACCCAAGGTCTGATGGTCACAGATAGGGTCTGGGGAATGAGAAACTAGGAACCCAGGAATAGTTTGACCCAGAAGAGTGTCCCAGCAGACTGGGAGGAAGAGACTTGGATCCCAGGGTGGGGCCTAGCAGGGTGTCAGAGGAGTGCTCAGCTCACATGGCACAGGATATCCAAAGCCTGATGTCTCCCAATGTGGAGTTGCATCTGGCTTCTCCCCCTCTCAACAAGGTGGCCTCCCTTCTTGGTGAGGCATCTGGGTAAAGGTCTAGCATTGAGCCATCTGTCTCCAAGGTCATGGCAGCATCAGCCCTGCTGCAGACCTGCATCACAGAAGCGGCCTCTGCAGAGGAAGAGTTGTTTACTTGCCTAGTCCTGGGCTCAGGACATGAACCACGCAAATGGATGTCCCTGTCCTGCTCTTCCAAAGAAGGGGGGACATTCCTAGTGTTGCATCAACATCTTGGCTACGCCTAGCGTTGTCTTGTTGTACTCCACCATGCGTCACCTACTTGTAGCCTGTCGCCCTATGTTGGGACACTATAGCATGGGTGGCACTGTGGTCTAAACCACTGAGCCTCTTGGGCTTGCCGATCAGAAGGTCAGCGGTTCGGTAATCCCCATTACGGGGTGAGCTCCCGTTGCTCTGTCCCAGCTCCTGCCCAGCTCCAGCAGTTCGAAAGCATGCCAGTGCAAGTAGATAAATAAGTACCACTGCAGCGGGAAGGCAAACGGCATTTCTGTGCACTCTGACTTCTGTCACAGTGTTCCATTGCACCAGAAACGGTTTAGTCATGCTGGCTACATGACCCAGAAAGCTGTCTGTGGACAAGCAAGATGAGTGCCACAACCCCATAGTCGCCTTTGACTGGACTTAACTGTCCAGGGGTCCTTTACCTTCACCTTTTAGTGCTTTGCTCAATAATGTTTTCAAACTTCCAGATGTGGTTATGAGTCCAGTTTCCAGTCCAAGGAGAAGAGCCAAGACAGGCACCAACTTTTCCCCATCAGCAAGTGATCAGTACTTTCAAGGGTGATGGCACACATAAATTGTGCAGGAGCTTTTCATGTGTGCCCATGGCTCCTGCGTAAGTCTCCCCTTTCATGCAGAAAGTTTCTGTATCTGCTGCTGGAAGCCAGAATTTGGGAAGCATGGATTGTGAACCTTTTGTGGAGCTGCCATTGGATGAACTAGACTAGAGTATCTCTAGGGAATCAGAAGAAAATTAAATATTTTCTCCTTGAAATACTTTGGTTGGTATTTATGGGAATGTCTGACTTCTTGTGCTTGAAATAGCTACAATGGTTCATTATCTTAAGCAGAAATTGAAAATATTCACTTGGCATTTTAGCTTAAATGGAGAATGAAAGAGAGTTCACAGATCAGAATTGCAAAAGACTGTGCCAATTAGGTAAATCACTTTTTGTTTTTTGCTGTGACATTAGCACTTATGTGGATGACTAGTGTGTACATATTTTCATAGAAACATTATTGCTCTTGGGGAAAATTTTGGTTACATTGCCATAGAAACTGTCAGCCCTCACTGATAGGAAATATTTAATGAAGAAGGATTGCATAACCTAGTGGTCCCTCGAGAGGCAGACAACTCTTTTGCTGTGCTTTGGCCAACACTGATTTATTTGGAGAATGATAACAACACAAATGTGTCACTGGCAAATATGATGCCTTTCTGCCCCCTTTGTAAAGGATCATATGCGCACGTGGCTATAGAATTGCTCCAGTTCCTCTCTGTGGGCTGCTGTAAATAGAATACAATATTCATTTCTCACATTTATTCCTTGTTCCTCTGCCTTCTGCCTTCACTGTTTTCCCTGTTGCTTTCTAAAGTGTAATGCACATTATGACGCTATATTAATAATCTTCTATTTGTGCTAAGGACTTGTCTGTGTGGGCCATTTGGCGGTAGGGTGAGAGTTGGGAATTGATAAGTGGACTCGGTGGTATTGTGTGGTTCGTGTCATCAGAACAAATTAGATGTGGCAAAACTACAAGACTTGAAGGAGAGCCACTCAGCTTGGCGAACCAACTGATAAACCTTGGATAGTGCGTTCTAGTGCTGAGATATGGTGGTGTTCATTCTTTCTTTTGTTATAAGAAGGCTTGGGGAAAGGGTGGAGCAGGAGCAGGAGCTAGGAGGCCTGTATAAGTTAGGAGGGCTATATGAAGAACTTGCCCAGAGCTTAGCAGTTTGCAACATAATGCTATGCTTGCTTACCTGGAAGAAAACCAGGCTAAGTTGAATTTGATTGCTCCCGACTAAGTGTTTAGAATTTCAGTGTCATGAACAAGAGCAGCTTATAGAGTATTTTGGGGTGTGGAGAGAGGGGCTTCTTCAGTTCCGCCAAATTCATATTTGTGTGTGTGGTGACATTTGGCTATTAGCAAGTACATAACTGAGCACATTTCAGTAAAGAATAGTGTTTTAAACAGAACAAAGTGCAAAACTGGTGTGAGGACAACTGAAAGAATTTAGCTTTGGCAAGATTGTTTTTGTGAGTTACGAACATATTTTACCAGCAGACTTTTCAGTTGGGCACATATGCTTTAAGGATGTAATTTCCAGCCCATAATACATAGGGCTATTGAATACTTCGCTCACTCAGTAGATCATGTGTGCATTTTTTAGAACAGGGGTTTCAAACCAGATGTTGCTCCACCCTCCCCAATCATTGGCTGTGCTGTCAGGTCTGCTGGGAGTTGGAATCCAACAACATCTGCAGGGCCACAGGTTGTTAAGTATAGGTGGTTTAATTGACACTGAAATGAGAATGTCGAAATTTGTCTTGGTGAAACGGTGTAAACATGGTGATTTTCCATGAAGCAATATTGAAAGCAAGAAGAGCTCTCTCTGAGCTGCAACTAGTTAATGATTACCTGTTGATTGTTTTTCTACTCTGTGCTGATCATGTGAAGAAGGTATTGGGTTGCAAATTCGCCATCTCCAAAGGTGTGGTGTTTTTAGTGTCTCTGAATGCTTCAGGGAGAACAATGCTGTAAATGGCTCTCCAACAGCTGTATAGCTTAAGCCCAATGGAGGCTGGAATGGGGAAGAGACACAGTTTGAAGTTTCAGAATTTTCTTTTCTTTCTAAGATGACGAGCTTGTGCTGGACAGCACAAGACCTTGCATGGCTATTTTGGATTTCTCCTTTGATGTATTCCGTTTTATTTTAAAGAGTTCTGCTAGTAAAATTTGAACAACATTTTTATGGGTCTGGACAATATTTCATTTCCAAAAGGAGTCAGCTTCAGTGAGATTTACTGCTGCGTTAGACCAAGCTGTAAGAAGAACTTACTTTCAAGTGAACTGGATGCTTAAGTTTGGTTCAAGCTAATTGCTAAGAGAAGCAAGAGGAGAAGAACATTGACTGGAAATCCTATTGTGATCTATGGCGTATGCCTTTGGTGCAGATTTGGGCTATATTGCTCCCACCTAATTGAATAGCTTATAATGATCAGCCATCACCCAGCCATCACCCAGATATTCCATTTCCAGTATGCGACAGGATGATGATTTGAGGTCGGAAATACAATTCTGTTGCTAGAACTGTAAGATAATGAGCAGCGATCACCTTCCACCTAATGCCGTGAGTGCTAAACCCCAAGGGGTATGTATAAATAGCTCTCCTACACAATTGGTGTCATTGTGGGAATATACTTGCACTTCATTAAAATTGCTCTTTTGGTTCTAATAGTCAGTATAACAAAAAAAGAAAAAAAAGAACCCTACCCCAATTATTTTACCATGAATATATTAAGCCATTTCTAACTGTGTTTGTTAGACGTTTAGCTGGCATTTGTCAGTGACAACGGCAGTAATTCTTAATGAACTTCCCAGAAAGGGAATTGGACCACTACATTTGATCAGGCTGCAGATGTCAGAGAGTCTGGAATGCATTTTAGGTCGTATTCTGTACAAGCAGGAGTGCAACGAGGGTTCCTGAGTCTGTGACGTGTCCCAGGTGAACTCTGCATCTCACTAGGGTTTGATTGTGAGCAGGCAAGGTTTTCTTCTGCAGAGAAAAGAGCTCCCCAAACATACAAAGATGGTCTGCCTCCTGCAATGAAAAATCAACAGGAAGAAGTCTTCACCAAGAAGAGACAGGCCACCCAGGAGACTTACAATAAATCAGAGGGACACTGTGATAGATGAAGTCTCCAGAAAGCATCAGCTGAGGGAGCTTTCTTGAGATTTCTCCTGTCACAGGAGCTGCACAAGTCCAACTCCAACCTCTATAGAGCATTTTTGGATAGGCAGGTACTGCAATCCACCCAGACATTGCTTATTGGGGAGGTGGTACTGTGGCTAACCATGCTTTATTGTTGCGGAGCACCTCGATAGGCTTGGATTTGTGTGTTGTCTCCCCTGTGGTGTGTTTTCATGGTTGCCTTTGGCTGCTGCTTGTTATTGACTTTCTGTCGGAACCTTGGGCCAAATAACTTGTTTGGAGGTGGAGAAACAGGAGCTGTAAGGAGAAGAACAGATGACTGGGTGCCTGAGAGGGACATATCCAAGAGATGGAGGCAGCAGGATGCTCCTAATGCTGTGGGCTGACCATTAATGGTGGCTGTGTTGGTTGAAGTTTGGAGCTTCAGGCAACTCCTCAAGGTGATCCTGCATCCCGTCACCTTTTACAGGCTGCAAGGTTAATGGGTGTCAAGTTCATGGGACTAGGGAATCATTTACCTATCCAGAGCATCCTAACTGGACCCATGAAGGTCAAGATCCCCTCACAGGTGGGGCTTGGTAGGGGACAATATGAATCCCCCTTCACACTGGGCTTGCTCAGTTACTTGCCTATATACAATAAGTAGTGCTGGTTTTGTAGAAATAGAGGTGCCCAAAGTCACCATGAATGTCTCCCTCGTTCTCTTATAATGGCAGTGGTGCCCACCTAAGAGGCGGCAGAGCTGAGTTCCGGTGAGTTCTGCCTGGAAAAAATAATCCTGGCATTAAATAGAAATTGTGTCCTGATATCTCCAGAGCATAGCTGTCAAGCGTCCCTTATTTGGCGGGACAGTCCCTTATTCCAGCACCATGTCCCGCTGCTGTCCCTTATTGATGATGTCCCTTAAATAAGCTACTGAAGGTAATGGGGCCCTTTCTATGTCCAGCTTGCTTTGTCAACAACAAATTGTTGCTGTTTTTTGTGTTGAATATATGCTATATGGTAATTTATGGACCTAATAGGTATCTAAAGTCATTTGCACGCAACAAAATATGTATTTTATCAAAGTAATTGTTGATCCCTTATTTTGGCTGCTGATCCCTTATTTTTGAGGCTGCTGGTCCCTTATTTTCAAATCTGTAAGTTGACAGCTATGCTCCAGAGCATACAATGAAAAACGATGGATTAGCTTAACATGGTTGGAGGGTTGCACAATTAATTAGTAGATGTTCATGTTTATCTTTCCTTTTACAAGCTCTGTTTTCCTACGGATGTAACCTTTTCAAAGCAATTTTCTCTTTGATATAATAGTGGGTCTATACCCAATTCTAATTCAGGAGCTGCATAACTAGACAAACATCGTGTAGAAGGGACATCTTGCTAAGAAGGGGCTGGGGGCTTGCCAGGTGTGTGTGACTTTGCTGCCCTTTGAAAATTGGCTCTTTATGCACACTTTAAGCTCCATTTGGTTTAACAGAGCTAATGTGCTCATAATTGTATTTTGTGCTGTGATCTTTTGTCTTCCCCCCCTCGGCACCAGTAAATATGAGACTTGACCTTCTGCAAGTTCCCACACTCAGATATTGACATTTTGTTGCCCGTGGTGATACCAAGGCAAGGCTTGCCACAGAGATGAAAATCTTTGCAATGGATATTCGATACGTTGCCTGTGTGAAGCCTGAGCCATTTATTCAGCATCTACCTTGACAAATTATATATATATATATATATATATATATATATATATATATATATATGTATGTATGTATATGGGTGCCTTGCTGGAGGGCTCCCAAAATCCTGAAGTTGGTACCAACATTTAGGGAAAGCTGAACCAACATTTAGGGACAAGTCATCTTAAACAATCCTGAACAATTAACTGATTAACTTTTTTTTTTTTTACAATCCACAGATGCAAATGCACAAATGAATTATCTCATCTGAAGCTGCACATCTGTAGTATATGTTGGTTACTCCTTAGTTTAGGGCAGGTGATGAATGGCCATTTGCTTTTATTTTGGATATGCAAAAGCAAAATACATATGATTCCTTTTCCACTCTTCTAATACACGTTAGTGCTATAGAAGGGAAGAAATGGCACTGAGAGAAAATTGCATGTACAGGGATATGTGCCAACATGAACAGAGCCAACTAAAGAAAGCCTAAGTTACCTTTATTCAGGGATTTGACTTGCCCCACCCTTCTTCTTTTGGGTTGCTAGGTCTTGGTACTGAAACGAAAGTAGTTTAGAATAGGTCTAAGTTTCTGCTTGCCTCATCCTGCCCCTGCCACAACCAGTGTTAGAAACTCAGATATGTAAGCTAGATGCTAAATGGTTCCTTAAACCAAGGCTGCAGTCGCCAAAACGGAATGTCTAGTTGCCATTTTTGCACAAGACAGCTCTAAAGTCTTATTTTTCAAATGATGGACTGGCTGCGATTGATTCTCAGTTGAACATCAGGCTAATTCAGATGACAACCTTGAGCTAGGTTAAGAGCTTTGAGAACTTAAAGAAGAGTCATTTGATCCAGGGACAGTCCACATATATATTGGAGTACCTCTTTTGGAGGTACTTAAAGGTAAAGGGACTCCTGACCAGTAGGTCCAGTCGTGACCGACTCTGGGGTTGCGGCGCTCATCTCTCTTTATTGGCCAAGGGAGCCGGCATACAGCTTCCGGGTCATGTGGCTAGCATGACTAAGCCGCTTCTGGTGAACCAGAGCAGTGCACGGAAACGCCATTTACCTTCCCGCCGGAGCGGTACCTATTTATCTACTTGCACTTTGATGTGCTTTCGAACTGCTAGGTTGGCAGGAGCAGGGACCGAGCAACGGGAGCTCACCCCGGTGCGGGGATTCGAACCGCGATCTTCTGATCAGCAAGTCCTAGGCTCTGTGGTTTAACCCACAGTGCTACCCACGTCCCCAGTGTAAATTCTGCTGGCTGAGCCAGAGTGAGGGACTTCTACCACTTCACAGTCCCAGCTGAGCCCTGGCTCAGCCCTGAAAGTCCACGAACCACTGAATCCCGATCCTTTCATCTCTGGAGATCTTGACTTTGTATCACACTGTTTGTCTTTCTTTTGCAGACTGTGTAATGCCTGTGTCTGCTAAGTAGCTGGACAGGGAGGGGATCAGAGTAGGTGCTTGGGACAGAAACAACGTTGTTGAAGAGTATCTTCAGATAGCTCATGCGAACAGTATTTCACTCTGGAAAGTGAATGTTCCGCATAAGGAGGGCAAGGGTTCTGTGACTTAAATGGGCAAACTACTATCAATCCATAATAGTTGCTGGAAAGGGTACATTGCAAATTCACTTAGGGAATTCCCAATAAATGTGGTGATGACTACTAGCCTGAATAGCTTTTAAAAGGATTACTCAGATTCATAGAGGGTATGTCTGTTAATGACTGTTAGTGCTAAAATCACATCGGAGGCAGTGCACCTTTGACTAATAAGAGGGTAGAAATGAGCCTCAAAGGGATAGCTCTCTCCATCTTCTTCGGCTTGTGAGCCTCCTAGGGTTTCTGGCTGACCAATGCTGGAGCTTTTGGGCTGACCTCAGCAAGGTACACGTTGCATTTTTAGGTTCTTATGCACATGGCTGTAAAGTACAAACTGTCTTTACAAAAGAAAATGTATTATCCCCCTACCGGTCTTGTGACTTGTTTAAAAGAGAGAGCAGGCTTTCTGTTTACATGCAAAATAGGCTAAGAGAAAAACAATATTATAAGCACCTGTTTGGGCGATAAAAAATAGCAAATGGTCTTGTAAATCACTTGGCAACAATAAAGAACCTGGAGGTATAAGTAAAGTATTCTGTAGGGGAGAAAACAGTACTAAAGGTGCAGAAAATAGTGGAAAGGTTTTGATTGTTTTGGCACTTGGGTACCGTAAACGCAGCTGGCTAGAAGAATAGCGGTAGACCTTAGAGGTTTGTTGTTTTGATAGTTGTCTAATGGTGGAAATTGCTTTCTGTTGCTTAAATTTTCATTTGAGCTACCCGAGCAGATTGGCAAAAGCTCATCCTAATTATGACTGATGCCAGCCTAGTGTTTTCCACTGGTATTTTTACTTGGGGATTTGGCACAGGTTTTTAACACATGGAGCTGCCCTAATATGGAAAGGTTCTTGTGTTCAATTCACCTCTTTCCTCTGTTTAGTTTTCAGGATGCAGTGAACTGTAGAGCATTGGGAAATGGCAACAGTGGGCTCCACATACCCAGGCCTAATTGCCTGTGGCGAGTAAGAATTGCTGCCAAGCAGGGAAGCTTTTGTGTGTTCTTCCATTTTTTTTTTTGAAACCGAGAAAATATTTGTGGGTTTGTCTCTCTCACTTCCCCACCTTTCAGGCCAGTGATGTGTTATGCAAATCTATGACTAGGTAGGTGGGCTAGTAAAAGGCGTTGTTGGCACAGCCTGCCTGCCCGTGAGGCTGGGTGAAGCAATCGCCTTAAGGTGGCAGGCTTAGGCAGCTGGGAGAGGCGGCAGATCTGGGGCCATGAGGTGTGTGCCGCTCAACTTCTCCTCTGCTCCCATGCTCCCTTTGCCTCCTTCTCTGGCCTCCACCACCACTGCTACCTCTTTCAGTGCCCCACCCTTTTAATTTGTCATTGAAGTTGTCATACCCTCCAACAGTTCTTCAGTAGAGATGTCCTATTCAGTAATGACGATGACGATACCAACAACAACAACAACTATTAATATTTAGGTAAAGGTAAAGGTAAAGTGAGAGGGACGCGGGTGGCACTGTGGGTTAAACCACAGAGCCTAGGACTTGCCAATCAGAAGGTCAGCGGTTCGAATCCCCGCGACAGGGTGAGCTCCCATTGCTCTGTCCCTGCTCCTGCCCACCTAGCAGTTCAAAAGCACATCAAAGTGCAAGTAGATAAATAGGTACCGCTCCAGTGGGAAGGTAAATGGCATTTCCATGTGTTGCTCTGGTTTGCCAGAAGTGGGTTAGTCCTGCTGGCCACATGACCCGGAAGTTGTACGCTGGCTCCCTCGGCCAATAAAGCGAGATGAGCGCTGCAACCCCATAGTTGGTCACGACTGGACCTAATGGTCACGGGTCCCTTTACCTTTACCTTTAAAGGTAAAGAACCCCTGGACGGTTAAGTCCAGTCAAAGGCAACTATGGGGTTGTGGCGCTCATGTCACTTTCAGGCCGAGAGAGCCAGCGTTTGTCCACAGACAACTTTCTGGGTCATGTGGCCAGCAGGACTAAATTGCTTCTGGCACAACGGGACACTGTGACGGAAGCCAAGCGCACGGAAATGCCATTTACCTTCCTGCCACAACAGTACCTATTTATCTACTTGCACTGTTTTACTAGTCATAGTTTATAGAATTTTGTGATGCTATTCTATTAATTTAGTTTCTAATTAACTGAGCTACATATGTTACAGTTATTATGTTGCTTCATTGTGCTGCTTTTTCTTCTGTTAATATGCATTTTATTTCATGATGATTTAGGTTTGTGAGGGTTGTGTCCTAAAATGGGGTCTGTAAATAATGACGATGGCGATGAAAATATTAGTATTCTCATGTAATATGTGGGGGCACTTCCTCCCGAAGTCCTTAAGTGAGTACTTACTTTAAACTTTAAGAAGCCCCAAACTGCATTATTTGTTCTAACGGCTTTCATCTTGGCTGTAGCAAGATGGCAAGTCCATGTCTGGAAATTGAGCTTCCAGATAATTTAATGTGCTTGCATTTATTCAACGTCCTATCCATCAATGGACCATTTGTGACAAGAAGGCTGGTTCTAAGGATCACAGCTGTAATCTTGTAGTTAACCTTCAAGTGTTTTTCTTGACCGGTATCTTGGTATCCATGCTAATCTTATTTGCATGGTATATAACAAGACCATATAATTAGCATATAACCAGATGGGCAATTCTTTAAGACGAAATCGACACCGGAAAATTATGCTGCATGCTGAAATTCGGCAAACAAATTACTAAAATGAAAAATTAAATAAGCTGCCCCCCACCCTGGTTTTGTATAAACATCCCCTTACTGTATAAGCGTTTTTTATTTTTAAAAATCAAAATAAATGTTTCCCTATCTCTGTTTGGCTGCAATACAGCACCTGGGAGAAGGAACACAGTGGGAGTTTACTTCTAAGTGGACATGTATAGGATTGCATTCTAAATCATTTTTTATAAGAATGGATGCCCAACCATAGCAAAATGAACCTTGTAGAGGTCACAGAATCACTCTGTTTAAGACAAGCTGGCATTTCAGCAATTCCATTCTCTTCCCAGGCCTCGTCTGTGCCCCCACCCGCTGGGCTTGCTGTTTGGGTAGACTTTAATTGAGTTTCACAAACTCACACAGTTTTTTGGGGGGGCATGGGAAATGGGCAACTGGCTAGTTTGGGTTGTATCTCATGCCATTCCTAGCAGCGGTGGAGGAAGCCGCTCAGGCGCCTGGGGCGGCATGCCCAGGGGCAGGGCAAGGGCAGGGTGAGTTGCCCATAGGGGCGGGGTGCACCGCTGGGCCTCCAGAGTCTGCCTGCCTCTTCCCACTCAGCCGCGGGTGGACTGTTTGGGCAGGAGAGACATGTGGCTTGGGTGCGCTGCAGGCCCCACGGTAGGTGCCGGCCGGCATTTTGTCACCCCCCTCAGTGGTGACACCCGGGGCGAACCGCAACCACCACTCCCCCCTTCCTCTACCCCTGATTCCTAGACCCATTCAAGTTTTCCCCCTACTACCCCTTTTTTGTAATATCTTTCCACCTTGCCACCCACATGAAATCAGACCAAAGGCCACAATAAATTGATCCAAGGGCCAAAAACGAGTAGTGGTGCGTTTCTGGAAAATTCAGGGAAACAGAGCCCTGCATGCTGAAGTCTATACCTGAAGGAGCGTCTCCACCCACATCGTTCTGCCCGGACACTGAGGTCGTCCTCCAAGGGCCTTCTGGCGGTTCCCTCACTGCAAGAAGCCAAGTTACAGGGAACCAGGCAAAGGGCCTTCTCGGTAGTGGCACCCGCCCTGTGGAACGCCCTCCCACCAGATGTCAAACAGAAAAGCAACTACCAGACTTTTAGAAGACATCTGAAGGCAGCCCTGTTTAGGGAAGCTTTTAATGTTTAACAGACCACTGTATTTTAATATTTTGTTGGAAGCCACCCAGAGTAGCTGGGGAAACCCAGCCAGATGGATGGGGTATAAATAATAAATTATTAGTACAAATGCTTTTAAATAATAATAATAATATCTTTCCCACAACATTTGAGAGCTGGAGTTGAGTATCTCTTCCTTATGTTCTGAACAGCTTCTATTTTGTGGTCTTTGTCATTATATCTTCTTTCAGAGAATTTGGTCTTGGAGCAATATAGGGATGGCAGAAGCTTCAAGGCCACCTCCTCATCTTCTGTAGGCACAGAAAGTGCCATCTAGGATTAGCAAAGCCATGAACTTGGAGGGTGCCTGCTGTTAGCAAAGGGGCTCCATATTTCTTTATTCACATATCTGCCACATTTGTGTTCAGCAGAAGTGTGGAATCTTTCTCTGTTGAAGATCACGTTTCAGAGGCAGGGAGGTAATCTATTGGGGACCATATGTCCCCAGTTGATGGGCATCGCCATTCAATGGCAAATGTGTGCCACGTATTGTAATCAATTATGTGGGGTGGGGCTTACCTGGGCTTCCCCAGTATTTTATTCAAGTTGGCACCCCTGGCTCCATTGCTCTCTGACATGGCAAACAAGCCTGTGGTGAATCCTTGGAAGATGCCAGGAACCTTTTTTCGAGTGTCTAATCCAGCCTTTTTGGAGCAGGGAGTTGAGACTGGTATGCCACAAGCACTCTTCAGTGCAATCCTGTGCTTCTTTTATTTAGAAGTAAATCCCATTGTAAACAAAAGCACAGGATTGCACCGAAGAAAACTTTGCTACAGAAGATGCAAGCCACAGAAACAATGGCTGATTAGACTGACAATAAAGATGGATAATATTAGTTTTGAATTTGAAATACACTGAAAATGCAGAGACATGAATGAGAATGATTATCTCTAGACATCTGGAACATGGGAAGTCCCAAGAAACTTTTTAATAATTGGAATATATAATTGGTGTATTGTTATTATTGTAATTTGGATTGATTTGATTTAATTTGTCATTAATTGGAAGATTGTTATTGAAAATGAATAAATTATTTAACAAAAAGAACGAACGAAGAAGTAAATCCCATTGTGATCAGTAGAGTATTGTCCCAGGAAACTGCATTTCAGGACTGCAGCCTAAATCTGTCAATAGTGTATGCATACATATTGGCTGAACCATAGAATAGAATAGAATTTTATTATTACGGTCACAGAACAGTTCTGGCTCGCTTACAATATCAGGAAAATCATAAAACACAACAGGAATACATTGAATTGCAATTGGGTATAACAGAGACAATTCAGATATAGCGGCAGGTAAAAATATATATTAAATCTTGATCACTAAAATTATCATTTAAAACCTTAATCAGTTTGGTAGTACAGCCGTAGAAATCATGTACCTGTGGGGTTGAAGAATGCTTCCGAGGCAAGCTTTGCCGGAACCATATTGCTTCGTAAAGTTTCAGTATATGAATTATTTGAACAGGATGGTGTGTTTCTGCAGTAATGAAAGAGACCTTTCATTTCTCTTTCTCTCTGTCTCTCGATGTACACAAGCTCTGAAGTACTCCAATATAGCTTTTCAAATGCCCAAGAGTTATAATTTTCCTGAATGCTTGGCCTATGCTACTGCTCTGAAACAGAAGAACAAATTTGCTACATATGGATGTAGCTTGAGAACACATGTGAAACATATTCTTCTTATTCTATTCTGAGCTCTTCCTTTGTTCTAGTTTTTTTTTTTTATATATATATATATATATATATATATATATATATATATATATATGCCCGTGTTCCGAGACAAAAGGTATTAGCTTATTTAGATAAATGGTTGTTGTATGACGTGTGTTGAAGACAGGCCACAAAATCCCAGAAGCACTTTATTTCGCAGCTTAGAACACTATAAACATCCTCAGCTGTCAACTTCAAAGCCATTTGCAAGGATTTTGCTGTGAACATGACAGAATATTTGACAAGCTGTTCCATTATTTTCACATTAAAATGGCATTGTTATAAAACAATAATGGACCATAAGGTGACATCTGAATTAACAATCAAAATATATTGCTGGGACCATTGAGGCACCTTTGTTTTTCTTTCATTTTCCTGTTTCATTTCATTTTCAAAGACCACCTTTCTATATTGCTACACACAAGGCGGTTTACAAGCTGAAGAAATAAAAAACATGCACAACAAAGTTCACACATCTTATAACAATCCAATCCAATCCAAACAAGTCACAGTAAAAATATTTTTTTTTTAAAAAAAACCTTATGTCAAATAATGCAATATTCAATAATCCATTAGAATATAACAGTACACAATAGAATTCACCCTCAGAATATAATTAAACAGAAATCCACTCTCAACTCCCAGACCAGGAGAGGAGAAAATTGGAGCTAAAAACTAAGATAATATTTGGACACATGAATGTATGGAACTGTATGATACAGGGATCTCCAACAGGTCGATTGCGACCTACTGGTAGATCCCCGCAAGGTTTTGGTAGATCACGGTCAATCTCTGGCTCCCTTTCCTTAGTGTCGCTAAAACTGACTCCTGCCCGCCCCCTCGCCCCGCCCTCCATTGTTGTTTGATCTCTGTGCTGCTGTTTTCATCCATAGCAATCTTTTTGTGAGTGACTTTACCCCTTTGTCCCTTGCCTTTAACCCCCCCAAAAATGGAAGTTTCCCAAAAACTCCTTTAAAACAAAACAAAAAACGGGGAATTTCTCCTCCCTAAAAAAAGTTCAACAACTTTGAGCTGATCCCCTAAAAAACAGGGGTAGATCACTAGATCACTGCCAGTTTTTAATTCTGAAAGTAGATCGCAGTCTCTTGAGAATTGGCCACCCCTAAAATTTTACACAGTATAACGTGTTGATTAGAACCTGCTGGGTTGTCTATTTGGCATGTTGGTTGTCACCCCAAACTTTTTTTGTTTTTGTTTGTAGAGCACCAGTAATGTTTAAAATCTTGTAGGGAATAGATTGGATAATTTGTAATTTATTTGAGCAGTGAAACAGGGTTATCCCACTTTATCCTCTCAATATCCCTATTAGTGAGCTTAATGCCCTGAGTTGGAATTTGAGCCTCAGTCTCTATATCACAGATCCTGCTGCAGAGATGCTCTAATTTGACCCACCCATCTGCCAGCTTTCTCTCCAAATACAGTAATATGAGCTTGATATATTCTGTAGCTTCCTGTCTGAAGTACTCCGATGGCTTATTAAAGTACTGTCTAATGAATACAGAGTGGCAGTCAACTTATGTTTTAGAGAGGCAAGGAGAAATCAAAACAAACATTAACTACATAATTGATTGTAAGTGACTTGGAAATGTTTATTGATTTCTGATGCCGTATGCCCAATCTCATAAAGAAATCAAGCAATTTTTGAAACGGGTGTGGCTTTCGCTTTGAGGAAAGCGATTCCAACAGGAGACAACGATGTCTTCCTTAGCCACCATATTGTTGCTAATGTCCATGACGTGTTAACGCTAAGTCATGAGAATGTGGGTTTGGTGTGGGTGGGGCGTATCTATATTCCAATTGTTCCCTCCTATCAAATCTGTAGCTGCCTTTTCTGAACTCCCAACGTGGTTCTTAAAACTCTGAATTTGAAAAGCACTTTGGGGATTAAGACTGCTCCAAGGTGGGGTGGAAATGGAGAATAAATACACTTCCTTTTTTGAGCAGCACTCCACCCTAATTGCCAACAAAGTTGTGTAGTCTCTGGAATGAAACAGCATCTAGGTGTTGCAGGAGGAAACTGCAAAAATTGCCGGGGATGGCAGTAAGCAATCTATGTGTGTTACATGAACAATAAATGAGGTGCTTAAGTGCCTGCTTCCTGTACACTAACCTCCTGTTAATACCCTAACTTAGATTTGGGAACTGTTGGGCCAGATCTTGATTTAGCTTTCCTTTTGGTGGAAAAATCTGTACAGTGGTACCTCGGGTTACATACGCTTCAGGTTACAGACTCCACTAACCCAGAAATAGTGCTTCAGGTTAAGAACTTTCTTCAGGATGAGAACAGAAATCGTGCTCCGGCAGCACGGCGGTACTTAACCCGAGGTACCACTGTATAGCGCCTGTACAATGTAAGTTTGTATTTCTTGGTGCAGAAAGTATTGATCTGATGTGTAGAGTTCTTTCCTATTCTAATTACAGTGGTACCTCAGGTTACATACGCTTCAGGTTACATACACTTCAGGTTACAGTACCTCGGGTTAAGAACTTTGCTTCAGGATGAGAATAGAAATCGCGTGGTGGCCGCGTGGCAGCAGGAGGCCCCATTAGCTAACCGTTTCAGGTTAAGAACGGACCTCCAGAACGAATTAAGTACGTAACCAGAGGTACCACTGTATATGTGAGACTTAAATAAAAGAGAGAAAAAGAGAAACAGAACCCGTGCAGAAGAGAAAACAAAGGGTGGAGGAGAAAACCCCCAAAACTTTACAAAGTTGTTGTACTTTACCAGATCTTAACTGATTACAGCATTTGCAAGAATGCATTCCAAATATCATTGAATTTGTCCATGGCAAGTCTGCGTTTATAGGCAAGTTGTTCATGTGTTGCGAGTTGGTATAAGTCTTCAATCCAATTGTAGAAGGGAGCTGCATTTTTATTTTTCCAATTCATCAGTATCAGTCTTTTTAGCTGTGGTAAGGGCACAGAGAGTCCACTCATATTATCCTTCTGTAAGGTTTCATGTGCTGGGTATATAATTCAAGAGGATATTTAGTTCTGTAAATGTAAGGTTTTTCCATACAGTTCTGTTGATGGTTTCATTTACCTCCTGCCAAAAATCTTTCAATATAGGACAATGAAAAAACATACGTTTTAGAGAAGCATTATCCCTATTGCATCTCTAACAGTTGATAGCCCTTTTTTAAACAAACGTAATGGGGTCCAGTGAAGGGACGCGGGTGGCGCTGTGGGTTAAACCACAGAGCCTAGGACTTCTTGATCAGAAGGTCGGCGGTTCGAATCCCCGCGACGGGGTGAGCTCCCATTGCTCAGTCCCAGCTGCTGCCAACCTAGCAGTTTGAAAGCACGTCAGAGTGCAAGTAGATAAATAGGTACCGCTCAGGCAGGAAGGTAAACGGCATTTCCGTGTGCTGCTCTGGTTCGCCAGAAGCGGCTTAGTCATGCTGGCCACATGACCCGGAAAGCTGTACGCCGGCTCCCTCAGCCAATAAAGCGAGATGAGCGCCGCAACCCCAGAGTCAGTCACGACTGGACCTAATGGTCAGGGGTCCCTTTACCCTTTACCTAATAGGGTCCAGTATATTCTAAATATTATTTTTGGTTGTATGAGCCTCAATTTAAGGTCCAGAGACACCCTTGTTATAGCAGTAAGAACAGGGTGCTGGACTAGATGGGCCTTTGGCCTTATCTAGTGAACAAGTTTTATGCTTTCTGTGAAAGGAAATGAAAGAACATTAAATGATCCCGCCAACAGGTATTTTTTTTTAGCATCTCATGTGCTATTTTCAGCACCCTTCCTAATTTGGGACTGGGGAGAAGGAAGTAAAGTAGCTGAGTAGTTAAAATATGAATACGTGCTGTTTTCTGTTCAAGCTAATGGGAGTAATCTGACCTTGCATAAAAGTTTCTGAAAGTTATTAATCCACTCAGCTTGTCGTTAAACTATCTGCCAGTGCGTAATAATGTAAAGACCACTGTGATACAGCAGCAACTTGAGGGGAGAAAAGACCCTTTCCTTGCCCAGTTTTTAAAATGCTGCTCACCTGGAGGTAGTGCTTTTTGACTATAGATGAGCGACGATTCGGAAGCCTAAACTCTTGTTGGGATCAAAATCTAAAAGAAGTTGGCAAAGTTCCTATGACCTTGAACTATCAAAAATCTGAACACAGATGTTAAATAGATACTGACTTTGGGCTATTCACTTGGGCTAGACCTTGTGGAGAACTATATATGCCCTATGGGTTTGTTGGAGGAAGAGTGTAATTGCATATAGGTCAATTTTGCGCAAATCTTATTCTGCCCTCCAACGAATGCCCTGTTTATGACAATGTTGTAATTCAGACATCAATTATGATATCCTGAGCAGGGATTAAATCAGTTTTCTCAGTTTGGGGGACACCAGAAGCCAGTGCTTTTTTCCTGGGGGTTTGCAGGGGGTACACATACCCCTAAACATTTTGTGAATCTTTGCAATTTTGTCTATTTACTGTATTTATTTTTTCCCAGTTTGAACTATAAAATTGTGATTTACTTGAGTCAAAGTGAGAGTACCCTTCAATTTATTTTATTTTTTAGGGAAAAAAGCACTGCCAGAAACTATGGTTTAACAAACCTTGCTTATTCTCCTTAAAGCTTCATGTGTGAAAGACTGCTCTCAAATTTGCAGAATGATTACCAAGAGTCCCCCAGCTTCTTCATTTTGAGGAACTAATATGTGGGAATGAAGCATCAGTCCCAAATGTTGCCTTGCATGCAGATTTATAGTGGTACCTCGGGTTACAGACGCTTCAGGTTACAGACTCTGCTAACCCAGAAATAGTACCTCAGGTTAAGAACTTTGCTTCAGGATGAGAACAGAAATAGCACGGCAGTGGCACGGCAGCAGCGGGAGTCCCCATTAGCTAAAGTGGTGCTTCAGGTTAAGAACAGTTTCCGGTTAAGAACGGCCTCCAGAACGAATTAAGTTCTTAACTCGAGGTACCATTGTACTGCACTTGTTTACCACCTTTCTTCCAAGGAGCAAAAGGCAGCATACTGTACATAGAAATATAGAATCACAGAACAGTGGAGTTGGAAGGGACCCAAGGGTCATCTAGTCCAACCCCCTGCAATGCAGGAATCTCAGCAAAAGCATCCATGACAGATGGCCACCCAACCTCTGCTTAGAAACCTCCAAGGAAGGAGAGTCCACAACCCCCCAAGGGAGACCGTTCCACTGTCAAACAGCTCTTACTGTCAGAAGGCTTTTCCGTATGATGCGTCAGAATCTCCTTTTTTGTAACTTGAAGCCATTGGTTTGAGTCCTCCCCTCTAGAGCAGGAGAAAAGAAGCTTGTTCCCTCTTCCATGTGACAACCCTTCAGATATTGGAAGATGGCTATGACGTCCCCTATTTTCCAGGCTAAACATACCCAGCTCCTTCAAGCACTCCTTGTAAGGCTTGGTTTCCTGATTGGTTTACATATAATAATTATAATTTATTATTTATACCCCGCCCATCTGGCTGGGTTTCCCCAGCCACTCTGGGAGGCTTCCAACAGAATATTAAAATACAATAACCTATGAAACATTAAAAGCTTCCCTAACCAGGGCTGCCTTCAGATGTCTTCTAAAAGTCTGGTAGTTGTTTTTCTCTTTGACATCTGGTGGGAGGGCGTTCCACAATAATAATAATAATAATATATCTATATACACAGACACAATCAGTATTGCTAACCCTCCCCACCTCATTGTTGGGTTGATGGAAATGCTGCTTTTTGCTTTGCCCAGATTGTTGCAAAAGTAAAAGGCAGCATTTCTTCCTATCCCCACTTCAGCACCAAAGTGGAGATGGTTCCTTCTAGTCTTAAAGCTCAGGCAGGCTTCGTCTTTGACCTTAGCACTGTTGTGCTTAGCACTAAGATAGGAGATAAAATATCTTCTTCTCAGAGGAGATCTCTAACAAGTAGACAGAGCCCTTTATCTGTCAATCAGATCAAAAGATAAAGCTGCAGGGCCACTTCATGCAGCTTGGTGAGCTGGCTGTGGCTTAGACGTTGTTGCTTTAGGTCCTGAAGATTCCTACATCTGGAGTCTAGTTGGGGAACTGCAGTATTTGGATTCAGGCTCCAGAGCTGCCTTCAGTGACAGAAGGCAACAGGTATGTGTAAGATTGCCTTCAATACTCACCCTCTAACTCACCAGGCCTGACCTTTCCTATTTTATTGCTTCTCTGTGTTGTGCTTCAATATTCTGCTTTCAGCTCCTAGCAAAAGCCAGAGCCAAAGCCAAAACAAGATCAGAACACCTCTAGTCTCAATTTAGATCTGGCTACCTACAATAGCGGGACGTGGGTGGCGCTGTGGGTTAAACCACAGAGCCTAGGACTTGCCGATCAGAAGGTCAGCAGTTCGAATCCCTGCGACGGGGTGAGCTCCCATTGCTCAGTCCCAGCTCCTGCCAACCTAGCAGTTCGAAAGCACAAGGTGCAAGTAGATAAATAGGTACCGCTCCAGCGGGAAGGTAAACAGTGTTTCCGTGTGCTGCTCTGGTTCGCCAGAAGCGGCTTAGTCATGCTGGCCACATGACCTGGAAGCTGTACGCTGGCTCCCTCGGTCAATAAAGCGAGATGAGCATCGCAACCCCAGAATCGGCCACGACTGGACCTAATGGTCAGGGGTCCCTTTACCTTTACCTACAATAGCTGTCAACTTTTCCCTTTTCTTGTGAGGAATCCTATTCGGAATAAGGGAATTTCCCTTAAAAAAAGGGAAATATTGACAGCTATGCTACCTACACAGAGTTGCCAGGTCAGGAGCATCCCAGATTCTGATGTTTGGGGCCCAAACCTGATACCTAGGAACAGGCCCCAGTGATGTCATTACGCATTTTCAATTAACCACAGTCATTGAAAAACAGGAAGTCAAACAAAGGAGCAAATACGTTCCTGGTTGTGGGGGAAAGGGTGTTCCTGGGTCCAGGTGAAGGGGGATCAAATACTTCTTCCCCTCACTGTAGGTTGTTGTGAACTGCTCTTGTGAACAGCCTGAGTACTGTATGTATTTAATTTCCTTCAGACCTCATTATCTGCACCCCCTTCACATAGGAGCCAAGTCCTAGGGGCTGAGGGGTCTTCAGCTCCCCAATAAAACATGTGAGCCCCCCCCCCGTTGATGGACATTACCATTCCAATGGTCTGTGTGACAATGTCATGTGATCGATTATGTGGGGTGGGGCTTATTTGCCCCCTCCCCCAATTATTTAAGTTATATGTATGGCATATAATGCAATCTAGAAGAAGTGGGGACATTCGCAGACACTCCCCCTCTGAGTCTATGTTATAATTTGCAGCTTTGCTCATGCCAGGATTAAACTTGCAAGTTGCATACGCAGTCTTCTTAATAACACCTATTTTTAAAGGTGTTCTCACTCACCTGGAGATTCAACTTTGCCCGCCACCTGGAGATGGCCAGGAAAATCTGGAAACTTCAGGTCAAGACTCAATAAGCAGGCTAGACAAAGACATTTTTAAGGGATTAAGAAAAAATCAAGGTGTGTCTACGACTTAAATGAGCATTACCACCTGTTGGTGACAGTGAGAGATTCAGGATAATTTCCAACACCTCTGCGCATCTCTAGGCCAATTGCTGTCCTTGTGATGGAGAGCTATTGCTGAGTGGCTCCTTTAATGCAAACCTCAAAATTCACTTTCACAGTCATTTGATCTGTTATTATTGAATGAAGCGCTCCTTTCTGCCGCTTCGGCAGGAAAGCACCTTGGGATTGTGAGCAGGGAAGCGGCCCACACATTCTCCATCAAAGGCTTTTTCAAATACCTGTGTTTAGTACTAAATCACCAGTGCTGGTGCTTTTTTAAGTTTCTACTTTAGCTTGGTTTATTCTCAGTAAAGTAGTAATTTAACCCTATTTTTTATTAAAAGGATAGGCAAGGGGCCTTCTAAACTGCTTACATTGTAAGTGTGGTCCCCAAGCCAATCTCTCTCCCTCCTTTGAGATTCCTGCCTGCAGTTGTGTCCATTGACTCTCAAGAATCTATGGATTGGGATGAATTGAGGTTTCTAGTTCCATACTATGCATATTTAGTCAGAAGCAAAGGTGATTTGGGGCTTTGATTTGAGAACCAGTGTGGTGTAGTGGTTAAGAGCGGTAGTCTCGTAATCTGGGGAACCGGGTTTGCGTCTCTGCTCCTCCACATGCAGCTGCTGGGTGACCTTGGGTCAGTCACACTTCTTTGAAGTCTCTCAGCCCCACTCACCTCATAGAGTGTTTGTTGTGGGGGAGGAAGGGAAAGGAGAATGTTAGCCGCTTTGAGACTCCTTAAAGGGAGTGAAAGGTGGGATATCAAATCCAAACTCTTCTTCTTCTTCTAAGTACATATAGGGTTGCAGCCTAAAGAATATTTTGGCAGGACAACTAATCCTTCTCTATAACCCTGTTTCTCCCATCCATCCTTCAACACCATTCCCTGGATAATAATAAAGCAATAAATTAATAATAATGGAAATTTCTCTACTGGTTTAATATTAAAGGTTCTGCTTTTTATTAAAGATTCTCCAAGCAAGGTAGAAGAAATTGTAACTCATATAAAGTAGAAAAGAATTTCAAAGCTATGTACAAGGTAGAGGTAGAGGTCCACTACCATATAGAAGACTACCACACCATGTATCAAGAGTTCCTAGAATAAAATTTTGAAACTTTAAGTAGCTATTTACTCCAGCTGCTGCTTGTGGAATTCCTATGTGCAGGAGGGCTCTTGGGAGAGAGGACTGGCATCTGATAGCAGCAGAGGATTGCTCTGAGTATCTTATCACTGGTGACAAGCTTCAAAAGTTCAGGGTACATCCATGTCGGGACAAGCGATAGAACTTTGAGACTTTGTGTGTTTGTGTGACTGATTTCTCTCCACCTAGAACTCTACCGTGTGGCCACTGTTTCAGATTCTAGGGTCTGCAGGGGTTGGAAGGATTCCCCTAGGTGCCTCATCTTTCCTTCTATCAGAGCACATGAAGAACCACTGAGCCTCTTGGGTTTGCTGGTCAGAAGGTCGGCGGTTTGAATCCCCACAACGGAGTGAGCTCCTGTTGCTCTGTCCCAGCTCCTGCCAACCTGGCAGTTCGAAAGCATGCCAGTGCAAGTAGATAAATAGGTACTGCTGTGGCAGGAAGGTAAATGGTGTTTCTGTGCTCTCTGGTTTCCGTCACGCTGTCCCTTTGTGCCAGAAGCGGTTTAGTCATGCTGGCCACATGACTCAGAAAGCAGTCTGTGGACAAACGTCGGCTCCCTCGGCCCAAAAATGAGATGAGCACCACAACCCCATAGTCGCCTTTGACTGGACTTAACCATCCAGGGGTCCTTTACCTTTACCTTTTACCTTACTTAGCTCATATCAAGTAGGTTTAATCCCAGCAGCTCCACCTCACAGACAGCAAACTGAGAAGTGAGTAAAAAGGATTGTAGGAATTCCCTACAATAAGATATTTTTTCACGACAATTTTTACAATTAACAATGTTGTTAAGATTCCTGATTCAGAACACAAATTTGTCCTTCTCATAACATTTGGATGTATTATGAATTTGGCATCATCATACCTCGCCACCTACCCGAGAAACTTCTTTTGGAATGTAAATTGGATTCTGCAGATGCACTCAAAGAGCAGAACCACAGAGCTAGTTGTTTTGTGGGAGTAATTTCTGCCAGTGCGGGGCCTATGGGACTTAGTGGTGGGGGTGTGGAGACCTTGCAAGCACCATTAAAGTGATCAAATGTTCTTTGGATGAAACCTTAATTATACAAAACAATACAACAGCTGCCCACAAAGAACTAAATGTGCAAGTAATTTGTTTTCACGTATGAACAATGCCTGTTGTTTTTGTCCATGGAGTTTTCTTGGCAGGAATACTGGAGTGGCTTGCTGGTTGCTGCTCCAGGTGGATCATGTTTAGTCAAAACTCTCAACTATGACCTGTCCATTTTGGGTTGACCTGCATGCCATAGCTCATAGCTTCTCTTGAGTTATTCAAGCCCCTTCACCACGACAAGGAGGCAGTGGAAGGCAGGAGTGCCTGACGTGGTCTGGTCCATGGGGTCACGAAGAGTAGGACATGACTAAATGACTAAACAACAACAATGAACAATGCAGCAGACCTCCTGAACCTAAAGAGATTTTTGGACAATTCCTGTTTGCAAATATTGCAGTCTCTTAAACCAAACTCACCTTTAATCTGGCAAGCAGATATGTCAGAGTTGCTTCTTTGCAAACAGCTTTAATCCCAATGGAACAGGAGAGCCATAGCAAATAACTTACGATTTGCAGCTTGAAGGACACTCAGCTCTTAAACAATGTGATAAGCCCATAAACATTACTCCATTCTGCAGAAGAGCAAGCTTTAGTTTCCTCTTCCTAGCTCTGCACTGAGTGACTCTTCCCTACTGAGCTTAACCAACCCATTCATGTTGGTTCCAGAGGCACACACAGGAGTTCTGTAATGTTAAATTCATATTCTTGGTTGCTCTGAACTACATGATAAAACCATTCAATTAAAGATTTCATTTGTTTGTTTGAGGACTACATTCTCTTCCGTGTGTGTGTGTGTGTTAGTTTTGGCAGATGTTTTGTGAGGTTGTTGCTCCCCTCTGGATCTTAAAACCCTCTCTTGTTTGTGTTGCATTTATAAACAGATTTCGGGCCTGGCTGATGCTGGGAACCACATTTCCTGGGGGGAAAGGCAGTAAGAGGCACACACGCAGAGCCATCTGCATGCGTGCGGCAACATCGTGAGCCGAAAAGAACTCTCTGAAAGCACATAAACTTTCCCAACTCCCAAGTGCTAATAAAGAGCCCACTGTCACTACAAAGGATAAGCCTATCAACAGCCATTAGCCATAATAGCTAAACAGCACCTCCATGCACAGAGACAACATATTTCTGATATATGGAAGAAGAACTTCAGTCTTTCTTTCCTGTTTGTGATATTCTGAAGACAACTAGATAGCTCACAGTGGAAACGATATGCTGGATTAGGTGGGTCATCATAGACCTGATGTAGAAAAAATAGGGGTGGCTGGCTGAGTCCCCTAAGTCCATGATTGATCAGAGATGAATGGAGGCAGGATGCAGTGAAAGCAAGGCAGATCTTTATTTTTCTGTTGCAACAGAGCTCCCTCCCCTCCTTGCAAGGACGCAAGAGAGACCCAGAACCAAGAAGAAACATCTCTTTTAAGGGTTTGCATTTTGGCATGAAGAAGAAGCTCCTCCCCTCTACAAACAGCCAGAAATTACATCACATACAAGGTGGAGTTACTGTGGCTCAGGCAGGCCAAGGTGTGATATTCCTGAGCAAGTTTTACATAGTTCCAGACACAGAACATTAGCATTTAATAAGGCAATCAGGATGCCTGTCAGACATTCCTCAATGCAGAGCATCTGGGCAAACAAAGACAATTAATACAAAGGAGGTTCATAGATATAGGAGAAGAATCGCTTCAGGAACTTTCCCGATTGCTACAGTGTCTGCCTACCTGTTCTCGGGCAAGGGGGATTAAGGAGGCAGCGGCAATACTGAGAGTCTTTAGGATAGCCAAGATGGCTTTTCGATTGCTCTCTTGTACTATTTTAGACATGCGGTTTATTTGTATGTGTGCTTACCTTGTGCAATTATCTATAAGGTCTATATTTAAGACCTTAGAATTCCTATAACAGACCTTAATCCACGCTAGGGCGTGAACACACAAGTGGGACGTTGTTTCCATGTGTGCATTTGTGCAGACATGAGCACTTAAAGTATTTTAAAGCATGGGAATCTATATGGCCGAGGATTAAATAAGCTCCTCCAAAAATAACCACTGTTCAAATGCTACTTGGTTTAAAGTCTGACGTATAGTGCCATACATACCATGGACTAATACAGTGATACCTCTGGTTAAGAACTTAATTCGTTCTGGAGGTCCGTTCTTAACCTGAGGTACCACTATAGCTAATGGGGCCTCTGGCTGCCGCCGCGTGATTTCTGTTCTCATCCTGAAGTAAAGTTCTTAACCCAAGGTACTACTTCTGAGTTAGCGGAGTCTGTAACCTGAAGTGTTTGTAACCCGAGGTGTTTGTAACCCGAGGAACCACTGTATGTGGAATAGTGAGAGAATAATAAATCCCCCCTCACCACCAAAGAAGGTGTAATGGATGACATCTATTTGTGAGCACACAGAACAGCAAAAAGCTTGTCCTACTTCATGTAAATAGGTCCCTTCCCCCTGACTCATCCATCAATGCCTGCTGCAAGTTCGATAGTGAAGTTCATTGGTAATTGGAAGTTCAAACTAGGGAACAGTCTGAGAAAAACCATTGCAAGCAGAAATAAATGGACACAAGAATGATATCAATCAGAGAGCTTTTCTAGAAATAATAATAATAATAATAATAATAATAATAATAATAATAATAATAATAATTTATTTATTTATTTATACCCTGCCCATCTGGCTGGGCTTTCCCAGCCACTCTGGGTGACTCCCAACAGAATATTACAAATACGCTAAAACATCAATCATTAAAAGCTTCCCTTAACAGTGCTGCCTTCAGGTGTCTTCTAAAAGTCAGATAGTTGTTTATTTACTTGACAACTGATGGGAGGGCATTCCATAGGGCAGGTGCCACTACTGAAAAGGCACTGTGCCTGGTTCCCTGTAACCTCACTTCTCACAGGGAAGGAACTGCCAGAAGGTCCTTGGAGCTGGACCTCAGTGTCCATGCTGAACGATGGGAGTGGAGATGCTCCTTCAGGTATACTGGACCGAGACCATTTAGGGCTTTAAAGGTCAGCACCAACACTTTGAATTGTGCTCAGAAATGTACTGGGAGCCACTGTAGGTCTTTCAAGACCAGTGTTACATGGTCTCGGTGGCTGCTCCCAGTTACCAGTCTAGCTGCCGCATTCTGGATTAGTTGTAGTTTCCGGGTCACCTTCAAAGGTAGCCCCACATAGACCGCATTGCAGTAGTCCAAGCAAGAGATAACTAGAGCATGCACCACTCTGGCGAGACAGTCCATGGGCAGGTGGGGTCTCAGCCTGGGTACCAGATGGAGCTGATAAACACCTGCCCTGGACACAGACTTGACCTGCACCTCCATGGACAGCTGTGAGTCCAGAATGACTCCCAGGCTGTGCACCTGGTCCTTCCGGGGCACAGTTACCCCATTCAGGACCAGGGATTCCTCCACACCTGCCCGCCTCCTGTCCCCCAGAAACAGTACTTCTGTCTTATCAGGATTCAACCTCAATCTGTTAGCCTCCATCCATCCTCTAAACGCCTCCAGACACTAACATCAACATTACAGTTCCCTGAAAAAATATTAAGAACAGCATCCATATAAATATCTGTAGACCATTTCTCATTTTTGATTGAGGCAAATGGTGATGTTTTGCAGTACTGCATGCTTTCTCCAGGCAAAATAATAAGGGGTCAGATGCACTGCCCTTGTTTATTCAAGTCGTAATCTGCAAGGCCAGCCCTTATAGAAAGGGTCATGCTAGCATTGTAGGAGTTGAATCCCTGTGGTTTGAACTTTGTCGTTGTCTTTAATATTTGCTTGCTTTGAGTGAATTTATTGTTTACGAGTTCAGAGGCTTTTGCATACTTGATACACCAGAAACCTGGATGGCAATAATATTGGAAATTTCAGAAAATTAACTTGAAGGAATAATGGCAAATTTATCAAACTATAAAATGTTCCCAGCAAACTTATAAGCTTCACACCCACTGAGAGGCAGGGAGGGGGACTCTGCAACACATAAAGTTTTATACAAGCTTGAGGAAACAAAACTGTCTGAAACATTTGTCTGAAATATTTCAGCTCTCATCGATTTTACTACATATCCTATAAAACCAACGAGTTGCATGGATATTTTTTCTCCCACCCAAACTATGTAGGGATGTCCAGCTGGTAATTTGAGAGCTGGATCCTGCCCAGAGCAATTTTATCTGTTGCTTTTCACCATACCAAATCTAAATCACGATGAGACTAGAGAGCGCGAGCGAGTGAGAGAGAGAATATGCCTCAGTTTGACTTAAACTTAAAAGGAGCAGTAAAAAAGAAAATGTATATTGTTTCAAGCTGCCCCAAACTCGAAGCAGTGTGAGATTCCAGGTGTACCAGGAACCCACCCAGGGTCATGTTTCCTTTTGGGAATGAGGCACAGCAGAGACTGTGATGTCTTTATGATATGTGGTTTATTTACACATATATGCAACCTGAGCCTACAATGGAGGGGTTCATAGCATTAACACCCCAATTGGATCTTATTGCTCCCATAGTCATAACCTTGGATTAAAGCAGAAATCAACCACAGTACTTTCTTTTCTCCAGCTTTCTGCCTTTATCAGCCTGCAACCTTTTCCCCCTTGGTCACATCACAGCCAACTCTAACACCCTAATTCAAAATTTTCTTTGTCTTCTAATTACCTCTGGGGGATGCGGGTGTCGCTGTGGGTTAAACCACAGAGCCTAGGACTTGCTGATCAGAAGGTTAGCAGTTCGAATCCCCACGATGGGGTGAGCTCCTGTTGCTCAGTCCCTGCTCCTGCCAACCTAGCAGTTCGAAAGCACAAGGTGCAAGTAGATAAATAGGTACCGCTCCGGTGGGAAGGTAAATGGCATTTCAGTGCGCTGCTGTGGTTCTCAGGAAGCAGCTTAGTCATGCTGGCCACATGACCCGGAAGCTGCATGCCGGCTCCCTCGGCCAATAAAGCAAGATGAGCGCCGCAACCCCAGAGTCGGTCACGACTGGACCTAACGGTCAGGGGTCCCTTTACCTTTACCTTTTTAACTACCTCTGAGCTGGCACAGAGTCCTCTCTCTGGTCCATGGGGTCACAAAGAGTCGGACACGACTAAACGACGAAACAACAACAACAACAAAAGACCCATCACATTTCCCTTTGTTCTCTCTTAATGGCTCATCTCCCAGGCAATTACTTCATGAGGAAGCCAGACCAGCGTATATTTTAACCTTTGCTGGACCCAGAAGGCTTGAGCATTTTCTAACACTTACAGGGCCCAGGGAGCCTGGCAGCCCCGAACTCATAACAATATAATTCTTTATAGTATTGGAAGTTAGTAGCGGTCAGCGGCTTAGAGTGTGGACTGTGAAGCAGGGGACAGCTAGCTCAAGGAGATTGCCAGCTTGCCTGTGTCTCAAATTTGCTGTTTCTATCCCAGCTGGTCATTTTAAGAATTATAGTTGGTGCCTGAGGTTGCTTTATACCTCCACCTTCCCCATCCCTCTTGCCTTTCGTATTGCTTCTTTTAGTTTGTAAGCCTGAGGGCAAGAATGTCTTCTGTTGCTATTGATCTGAAAGGCACTCTGGGAGGCTTTTTGGCTGAAGTATGAGGTAAAAACGCTTTAGATAAAAAGTAAAATAAGATGGCTTATAGAGCAATCCACAGTATCGGCTTCAGTTCCCCACTCCGCACACATCCTGCCCACCCATCCATAATACGGGTGAATAATACTGGTCCATTTAACAGGATTACCATGACAGATTATTAGATATGATTAAAACATTGAAAGCCCTATATAAATGCTAAGCACAGACAAATTACAGCAATGTGATATAAGGGGCATTCTGAATGGACAAATTACTCTTGCCAGCCTGCCATTTTGAGGAGATCTTTAAGGAAGCATATATTTAGCTGCTCTGAGCCCGGCTTCAGCTGGGGAGGGCAGGATATAAATAAAATTATTATTATTATTACTATTATTATTTGACTTTTGCATGTAGAACAGGTTCCATATTACAGCTGCATTGCACACGTAATATAAACATATGTACTGACACACCTTGGGATTCTCCTTGCTATTGGAATAAGTTCAGATGCTTATGTTCCTCTGCATGGAGCACCACTTTTAATGTTTGACATTTTATTATATGTGTTGGAAGCTTCCCAGAGTGGCTGGGACAACCCAGCCAGATGGGTGGGGTATAAGTAATAAAATCATTACATCATTATTATTATTATTGTTGTTGTTGTTGTTGTTGTTGTTGTTGTTGTTGTTGTTGTTGTTGTTGTGTTGGACTAGATGGGCCATGTGTTGATCCCTGATATTGTTGGCATGATATATTCATTGTTCTGTGGTGCTGTGTGGGGAAAATATTCGAAATCCCCCCCCCATGTATGTCTGCCATTGCGCATGCAATTTTGCCTGCCACTTTCCTATGTCCCTGTAGCCTGCAGATACCGTATTTTTCGCTCTATAAGACACACCAGACCACAAGACGCACCTAGTTTTTGGAGGAGGAAAACATTCTGAATCCCAGAAGCCAGAACAGCAAGAGGGATCGCTCTTGCTGTTCTGGCTTCTGGGATAGCTGCGCAGCCTGCATTCGCTCCATAAGACGCACACACATTTCCCCTTACTTTTTAGGAGGGAAAAAATGAGTCTTATAGAGCAAAAAATACGGTATTTTATTGGAGGGTCCATATGGAATGGGGGTTAAAAATGATCAGTGAACCTGAAGTTGTATTTCATGTGACCTGAAGGCATTTAATTTGGAGACACAATCTACTCAGTTAGTAAACCGTTTGCTACAGCGTGTCATTTCATACGGCCCTTCAAAAAGTAATAATCAGGAAACAAACAAAAGGGAGCAGGCAGGGGACACTTCACTGCTTTAACTGCATTTTCCTCCGCTTGTAGTCAGAGCACTTATACATCAGTTGAGATGGACTGTGAAATTCAAAATGTTCCTTTGAGACCATCAAAGGGTCAAAACTCTCACACATACTTATGGCTGAGCCTGCTATTTTAGATGTGAAAGGATAATCAAGTCTGTTTCATTGTTTTATAACGGGGGGGGGGGGGGATCTGCCAAACTCTCAAAATTCCCCTAGGTGTCTTACTCAGAAATTCTGTTTTGTGCTGCTAGACTAACACCATTGTGCCACTCGATTTGTCTAGAGTTTCGTTCCTATGGTGTAATTTATTATTCATCAACATACTTCCAAAATCAAAAGAAAAATCCTCCAACTGCCTAAGGAAGACAATTGACAAAAACATTGAGTGGTTAAATGGTGATGTTATATTAAAAAATAACCTCAGTTTGATGGTTAAACAGTGTTGTCTGTTAGGACTAGCTAAGCCAAAATTGGGAGCTGGATGCTTTTTCTGACCACATTTGGTCTTTGTCAAAAGTGTTCTCTTTTAGCCAAGTGTTCACCTATTCAGAGTGAGGGCAAAAGGCCTTGCCCTCAACTTCAGTTGGCTTTGTGAAGTAACCAATGAAGTCAAATCTGGTTGTCTACGTTGCATCATTCTATGAATGGCCAGAATAATGTAGTCCGCATGAAAAAGTCACTGTTTAAAAATGTTATCAAAAGAGCTGCTAAAATGGGCGGTGAACAGTTCTCAAGAAAGGCAAAAGACAGTGAAGGGAGGAGGGCTCTAGAGAGATTTCTGTGGCTGTTTCAAAACCACTACATTTCTCAGCAAAAATGTTCCCACGTGAATGCAGTGAGGGGCAGCTTCTACATTCTTTGAGGCCATCCTCAACTAGTTCCTCAGCAACAATGTTTGTTGCTGCCCTGGCCCAGCTTGCGTGTCTTGCATAGTCGGTGTATCCTGATGTATCACAGAAAGTAGCACCATTGAGGAAAGGCTGAGGAAACAGGCCCAGGTTCAACCAACAAGCTTAAAGCAGACTACAGTGGTGCCCCACAAGACGAAATTAATTCGTTCCGCGAGTTTTTTCTTCTTGCGAGTTTTTTGTCTTGCGAAGCACGGTTTCCCATAGGAATGCACTGAAAATCAATTAATGCGTTCCTATGGAGACCGCCTTCAGACCAAGTCCAGGGACAGTCTGTCCCCGGACCTCTTCTGAAGGCAGGCCGGGGGAGAACGGCAAGCTCCAGGGACAGAGGTGAAGGGGCAGCGCTCCTTCGCCTCTTTCCTCGAACCTCTTCTGTAGGCAGGCGGGGGGAGAACGGCTGTTCTGAAGGCTGGCGGTGGGAAGAAAAGCCCTTCTCCCCCCACCAGACTTCAAAAGAGCTTCGGGAAGTCCGGCGGGGGTCCAAGGGATTCCCTCTCAGCCCGCCCCGCTCCGCTGAAGTTTAGAGGGAGCCTGTGGGGAAAAACTAAAAAAAAAATTCGTTTTGCGAGAAAGGCCCATAGGAAAATTTGTCTTGCGAAGCGGCTAAAAAATCAGAAAACCCTTTCGTCTTGCGCGTTTTTCATTTAGCGAGGCATTCGTCTTGCGGGGTACAACTGTATTGCATTTGCATATATGTCCTGGCACCAGTTGTGTCCTTTGTTGGTGCACCAGGTGGGACCAGTGGCTGGGCATGGATTGTGAACAAAACTTGCTGCACCAAGCTAACACTCACTGCCGGGCGGGCGTGGGGCACAGAAGGTTCACCAGGCTGCGTTGTGCTGCCTGCCCGCCCATGCAAGGGGGAGCCCAGCTGGCTGATGCAGCCCTTGGTGGACACATCTCCCCAACATTGGTCAGGCGGCCATTCAGCGAGGGGGCCAGGGGCACAGTGGTAAGGCCTGGCCAGGCTCCGGGGATCAGAGACCCCTGGCGGCAGGCTCGCGCCACCTCAAAATCATGTGCCCGGGGTTACGACTCCCCCTGGCATTCCTCATGCTATGTCCCTGGCTGGCACCACGACTACTTAGCAGTCTATTTGAGCAGACCGCAAGCTGGATGGCATTGGAAGGAAGCATGGTGGATGCCATATACATGTTGCCCTGCACGCCTTCAGCTGGCCAGTTGTTCACAGACCCATGGAGGACACTGCCCTGCCACCACTGTTGAAGTAAAAACCAGCTATGACTCTGGTTGGCTTCTTTATAGGGAATACAGTGGCAGAATACAGTGGCAACACTTTGTCTTTCAAAATATCTCTGTGAGAAGAAGAAGAAGAAGAAGAAGAAGAAGAAGAAGAAGAAGAAGAAGGAGGAGGAGGAGAGTTTGGATTTGATATCCCGCTTTATCACTACCCGAAGGAGTCTCAAAGCAGCTAACATTCTCCTTTCCCTCCCCCCCCCAACAAACACTCTGTGAGGTGAGTGGGGCTGAGAGACTTCAGAGAAGTGTGACTAGCCCAAGGTCACCCAGCAGCTGCATGTGGAGGAGTGGGGAAGCGAACCCGGTTCAACAGATTATGAGTCTGCCGCTCTTAACCACTACACCACACTGGCTCTCACGAGGACCGTCCTAGCCCAGATGGATACTGTCCCAAACACCTTGGTAAAGTCAAGGTAAAGGGACCCCTGACAATTAGGTCCAGTCGTGGCCGACTCTAGGGTTGCGGCGCTCATCTCACTTTATTGGCCGAGGGAGCCGGCGTACAGCTTCTGGGTCATGTGGCCAGCATGACTAAGCCGCTTCTGGCGAACCAGAGCACTGCATGAAAACACCGTTTACCTTCCTGCCGGAGCGGTACCTATTTATCTACTTGCACTTTGATGTGCTTTTGAACTGCTAGGTTGGCAGGAGCAGGGACAGAGCAACAGGAGCTCACCCCGTTGCAGGGATTCGAACCGCTGACCTTCTGATCGACAAGTCCTAGGCTCTGTGGTACTCGAACATTTTGGCTCCTGAACGCCGCAAATACTTGAAAGAGAAGTTGTTGAATTACAACTCATTACCAAACTAAAAACTATGGAGAGACCTGGTCTGAACTGAGATATTGGATTCATGTCCCATTATACACACTAAAGCTAATTTTGGTCATTTATCCCTTTAAAAATCCCTTGCCCTTCCCTGTGGAACCAACTGCCATAACAGTCATCAACAGTTATAAGGTTGAAGCGACCTCTGCTTCAGAGTATCTGACAAAGTGTGTATTATAAACGAAAGCTCATACCTTGAAAGCTTATATTTAGTTGATCTTAAAGGTGCCACTGGAATTATTAAAAAAGATTTTTTTCATCTTTCATCTTGTTATTTATTATGACTATGACAGATCAACACGGCTATCACCTGAATCTGCAAACCCGGAAGTGAGTGTTCTGGTTTGTGAACATTCTTTGGAACCCGAATGTCTGACGGGGCTTCCGCAGCTTCCGATTGGCTGCAGGAGCTGTGCTTTGGTTTCTGAACCTTTTTAGAAGTCAAATGGACTTCTGGAATGGATTCCATTCAGCTTCCAAGGTACGACTGTAGTTGATCATCCTTGATAGAGAAATGAGAAACAGAAGTCAATCACAAGTTTGCTCAAGGAATTTGGACCCCGCTCCCCCTATAATCCCCCCTATAATACAACTAATCCAGAATGCGGCAGCTAGACTGGTGACTGGGGGCAGCCGCCGAGACCATATAACACCGGTCTTGAAAGACCTACATTGGCTCCCAGTACGTTTCCGAGCACAATTCAAAGTGTTGGTGCTGACCTTTAAAGCCCTAAACAGCCTCGGTCCAGTATACCTGAAGGAGCGTCTCCACCCCCATCATTCTGCCCAGACGCTGAAGTCCAGCGCCGAGGGCCTTTTGGCGGTTCCCTCATTGTGAGAAGCAAAGCTACAGGGAACCAGGCAGAGGGCCTTCTCGGTAGTGGCGCCTGCCCTGTGGAACGCCCTTCCAGCAGATGTCAAAGCGATAAACAACTACCTGACATTCAGAAGACATCTTAAGGCAGCCCTGTTCAGGGAAGTTTTTAACGTGTGATATTTTACTGTATTTTTGGTTTCTATGGAAGCCGCCCAGAGTGGCTGGGGAGGCCCAGCCAGATGGGCGGGGTATAAATAAATTATTATTATTATTACTATTATTATTATTAATATTATTATTATATGCAGGTATGATTAAATCCTGTCCCTAGCAAGATTAAGGAGGAGTTTCTTTTATCTTGTACCACCAGTCTACGCTTGCAGGATAAAGGCATGTAGAAATTATTATATATGCTTTTTATCTGCAAACCTGACCTAGATTTTGCAAGGTGTAAGCTAGCAACGTTTGAATTAAAAGGTCAGTTTGACTGCTGCCTTAAAAAAAAAGAACAACCAACTTCTTTTGTTACTGTATCTGCAGGCACATTTGGGTTTTTCTATTTAAAAAAAGATCTCAATGAATCTTCTGCAAGTTTTTACAGTGGCTAAAAACATTCATTAAAATGTGCCTTACAGCATTGAATCTTGGCTTGCTGGACCTTTCTTTTTTTTAATGGTCTGATATTATTATGATGGTCCATTTAATGCCTGTGCATTCTGTTGTTTCTGCTAAATTAAAACTCAGTTAACTTATTTATTCTACTGAGCTTATTAATTAGTAGCTTGGTCACCAGAGGTGGGTATCTACACAGTGCATAATACAAAATTACTAGTAACTATAGTTTTGGCTGCCATTAAAGTCAATTTTTCTTGTTGCTGCTTGAGCATTACACCAGTTTTTTCTCTCTGTATACACTTGTTATTCCTGTGCCATTCAAGAAAGGTGCTGTTGGGCTTTTGCTCTCAGATCCCTGTGAGGCTTATGGCATGTATGTATGTTTGAAAACATTTATATTCTGTATTTTATCAGTTAGTTCAAGGCAGCAATGAAGGTGCTCAGCAACATTTGCAGAGCCCTAGTTATTATTGGCAAGTAGTGATGTATGGAAGTGAGAGCTGGATCATAAAGAAGGCTGATTGCCAAAGAATTGATGCTTTTGAATTATGGTGTTGGAGGAGACTCTTGAGAGTCCCATGGACTGCAAGAAGATCAAACCTATCCATTCTTAAGGAAATCAGCCCTGAGTGCTCACTGGAAGGACAGGTCCTGAAGCTGAGGCTCCAGTACTTTAGCCACCTCATGAGAAGAGAAGACTCCCTGGAAAAGACCCTGATGTTGGGAAAGATGGAGGGCACAAGGAGAAGGGGACGACAGAGGACGAGATGGTTGGGCAGTGTTCTCGAAGCTACCAGCATGAGTTTGACCAAACTGCGGGAGGCAGTGGAAGACAGGAGTGCCTGGCGTGCTCTGGTCCATGGGGTCACAAAGAGTCAGACACGAGTAAACGACTAAACAACAGCAACAGTTATTATTGGCAAGGTGAGATGTGTTGGTGAATCTAGGCAACCACTTGTGCAAGCAGAGAACTTGAATATTTCTTGCAAAGGGGCAAAAAAGAAAAACCCCCAGTGAGGAATAATGATTGGGGAGGAATTTGATTCAGTTCATATTTAAAGACAAATCTACCTAATTAATCTACCTTTCCCCAACAATATGTAAAACAAAACACCGCAATCCTTCAAAAGTCACACTTCTCTGAATTTTGCAATGCGGTTCTTCAGCCAGATGATGCATGTGCAAAGAGACATATACTACATTAAAGTGTGTGTGAAATGCATGTATTATTATTATTTTTTAAAAATCAGGTTAGGGAAAATTGCTTGCAAAAATATGTATATTGCATACAAAATGGGAGAAATTTTGCAGTAAAATGCTAATGAGTTCTCATGAGGACTTTAAAAATATTTTGCAAACTAGCGTTGAGATGTGGTGTACGGAAATTAGGAAAGGAAGAGCAGGAAATGGATAGAAACCAAAATTGAAAGAGTCGCTCATCCCTAGCAAAGAATAGCTTTGGTCACTTCCTGTTTTGTTTTAATTTCTGGTGCCTGTGCTTTCCCTGATTTTCTGATGCTGGAAACTCTGGCATTGTCCCCAATACAATGATTTCGCCAGTGGTGACATTACCAAGAGAAGGAAATGTTGCCTGTTCCATTGATTGACATTTTATTAGTTAAAATAGCTTGCTGACTTTCCAGCTTTTGAGGGACGAGCACAATGCAATGTCTTTATAAGTCTCTTGAAGGAATTTAAGACATGCCGTTTTGGCGGCCTAGTCGATTGTTCAACTTTCCTGCAGTACAAGGCAACTCCCCAGATGATAGTTGGAATCCATTAAGGGCTGAATAATGGTGATATATTAGAGTTCATAATAAAAGAATTCTGATGAGATGGAAAATATAAATTATCCAATCCCATTATGTTCAGTGGAAATGATCATAAGCTCTTTAATATTTCTCTTTGGCTTAATCCTCACTACGTATGAAAAATGGCTCTTTCTACTAGCAGTAATGGCTTAATTTTTTTGGATGAAGAAGAAAAGTCTAGACATTTGCCAGATCCCTCCATACGGAAATGGTTTTTCATTTAGCTGCTTTTTAAAACAGAAACGGACTTCTCCTTTCTCGCTCTCGCTCTTTTGCATAGGCTGTGTATTCCAAAGGGCTACATGTAGTGGTTAAAAGTGAACATTTTGTATTACTTGAAGTTAATATTTGGGACCGCAATGTAAATTACTGGCATGATAACATGGGAGCTTATTTGCTTAGATCTCATTAGAATCATGGAACTCAGGCACATAGCTGTAATATATAACTGTCCCTACATAAACCTCCATAAATTTAGAGACACTCTGTTTAGTCACTTCTAAATATGTACCTCCCTTTGGCGAGGATGGATAGGGCCTTTCCCACAGTGCCCTGTTTATAATATTCCCTTCTTAGATAACCTCACCTGGCAACAGCTTCACATGCTTTTAGGCACCTGTTTAAACCTATTGTTTTTCCTGAGCTTTTAGTTAAACAGTGATGTTTTATTGCCACTACTGTGATTTTAATGCTGTGGGGTTTATTGTTACCTAGCTTAATCTTCCTTTCTGCTGGTCTCATTATGTCGTTTCATTATGAAACCAGTGGAAAGGAAGATAATCTATTATCGTTACACGCCAACCCAATCTCCACAGCAGCGTGAGATTCCGGTGGTTCCAGGTGTGCTTCACCCCGGGTTTGGGAAAAATGAGGCACAGCAGACACTGTGGCGGCTGTTTGATATACAGTGGTACAGTGCTTTTTTTCTGAGGGGTGCGAAGTGGTACGCATACCCCTAAACATTTTGTGAATCTAAGTTACAGCCATATTGAGGGGCAGTATTTCAATATGAGTAGGAAAATGAGAGTATCCCTAAACTTTTTTTTTAAAGAAAAAAAGCACTGCAGTGGTACCTTGGTTTTTGAACGTCTCTGTTGATGAACATTTCGGTTTTCGAATGCCGTAAACCCAGAAGTAAATGCTTCGGTTTTTGAACACGCCTTGGAAGTCAAACATGAAACGCGGCTTCCGCTGAGTGCAAGGTCCTGAGGCCTGGCTGTCAGCTGTTGAGTTTTCGATTTTTGACCATTTCAGAACTCGGAACCATCTTCCAGAACAGATTACATTCAAAAACCGAGGTACCACTGTATGGTTTATTTACACATGTATAGAACCTAAGCCTACCATGGAGGGATCACCAGCAATACAATAAGTTTTGACTTTACCCATAGCCACAGCACTGGATTCAAAACAGACACCAACATCCTGCTTTCTGATGCATTTTCCAACCCACTGCTTAGTAACTCTCTTGCATAACTCTAGCTTACTCGCTAAGCTACCATTACTTTCTAACCCTCCCTCTTTATTTATGCTTTGGCCTCACCTAACGCCAACCTTCATCGTAAGAACTCAGGGTAGTTTGGAGAGTAAAATACAGTCTGCAGTATAAATTGCAGTACAGTGGTACCTCTGGTTATGTACTTAATTCGTTCTGGAGGTCCGTTCTTAACCTGAAACTGTTCTTAACCTGAAGCACCACTTTAGCTAATGGGGCCTCCCACTGCTGCCGCGCTGCCACCGCGCGATTTCTGTTCTCATCCTGAAGCAAAGTTCTTAACCTGAGGTACTATTTCTGGGTTAGCGGAGTCTGTAACCTGAAGCATCTGTAACCCGAGGTACCACTGTACTGTTGATAAGTAAATATCTGTTTCATATGGGTATTTTATTTATTGCCAGCTTGGAAACCATTAACAAGATACCCGCAGCCAGCCAATGAGGCTCATATAATGGAGGTTCAGGGTAGCTTCTCAGAGTCACTAGATTTTTTTAAAAAAATGTTTTTATTTAAAAAGGGGGGAGGGTTACATATGTACACATAGTGTCTCTGCTTTCAGGCACTACCTTTGAAGAACTTTTCCGAGATTATTCCGTAATCTTTGATTTGCTGATTTGTATTATTATTAGACTTTATATCCCACTTTTGCAAGAAATTCTTTCAAGAAAACTAGCAACAATCCTGTATTCCCAAAGCACTTATCCCTTAGTACTTTAATGCACCAAATTTATTCTGGATTGAGACGGTTTACAAAACATATGATTTTTTAAAAAACACACTAGCCCAGGGTGTTCTTGGAATCTGTACGGACTTCTACCCTAGATCCTTGCAATAATTCTCATGCTCTCCTCCAAAATAACAGCACAGTGTCATGAAACTGCATATGCATGTGAAATTAATGTTTCTGCACTGAGCTTTGCAGTACATACTGTGCGGGCTGAGGAGGTAGAATCCTGGACTGAACCACTGTAGGCTGCAAGTTCCTGTGCATAGTTTCAAATGCTTCTTTGCATAACAACAACAACAACAACAACAACAACAACAACAACAACAACAACAACAACAACAAATTAATTATACCCCTCCCATCTGGCTGGGTTTCTCCAGCCACTCTAGGCAGCTCCCAACAGAATATTAAAAATACCATAAAACATCAAACATTAAAAATTTCCCTAAACAGGGCTGCCTTCAGATGTTTTCTAAAAGCCAGATAGTTGCTTATTTCCTTGACATCTGATGGGAGTGCATTCCACAGGGCAGGCACCACCACTGAGAAGGCCCTCTGCCTAACTTCTGTAACCTAACTTCTCACAGGGAGGGAACCACCAGAAGGCCCTCGGAGCTGGACTTCAGTGTCTGGGCTGAATGATGGGGGTGGAGACGCTCCTTCAGGTATGCTGGGCTGAGGCTGTTTAGGGCTTTAAAGATCAGCACCAACACTTTGAATTGTGCTCGGAAGCGTACTGGGAGCCAACGTAGGTCTTTCAGGACTGGTGTTATATGGTCTTGGCATAACAGCCAATCCAAGCATTGTAGCAGCAATTCCCAGGGTGTGTACTGAAGTGCAGGTGGTTTCAGGCATGACCCAAGACTGAGATTCAGCCTGGCTTCGGTCTACAATGCCTGCATACATAACATGCAGCATACATGGAAATGTTCTATGCTGAGAGGAAATTGTGGAAATTAACTGATAAAATTGAGCTCCTTGGCTGTACAGCTCTAGTAACCACCAGAGCAGCAGGGAAGAGAAAGTGTGACATTTTGCCTAGCTCCGCCAGTTACAGGAATATAATGATAGTCTTGACGGATCATAGTAGGGTACAAGTGGTCCTGTACTTTGCATCCAGCAGTGACCAGCAGAATGGCTTTTGTAGTTCAAAAGCAGCGCATGAAAGAGCTTCTCTGCTTGTTTTGTTCCTAGCACTGCCTTTCAACATGACACATGGGGGGGTTCCATTTAGCTATTATGACAGCACCCTGGTTCCTGAGTTCTTTGAACAGTCTCATTCACTGATTTCAGGGAAGCTTGTCACAATGATCATTTCCTCATGCTCCTGATCTGCCCATTGCAGAGTGTTTTTAAAGGCGTTTTATGGTGACTGTCAAACAGGGCAAGACTCTCTTGCAGGAACCTGGGAGTTGCTAAAATTGTTCTGACTGCTATCCAATTGAGGTCTATCAAAATAGGTCTGTGTGGATTAATTTTGCGTGCTAAAAATTGGTTCCCAAAATCTCTATATCTTTTTTCTTTTTGCACTGTGGAGAGTTGGGGTTCATCTCTGAAGGACAAAAGTCATTTGACCTAGTAACAGAAAGACATTATGGTTTCTTCCACAGCCCAGCACATTGTATTGATTACTATTTTGGCCTGTATTTAATGCTTCCTGGCTTCTTCATTTCATCCCTTTCTATTCCATAGATGCAGGGAACCAGTAATGAAGGCTCCTCACTTGTCCTGTGTCCATCTTACCAGTCTGCTGCTATAAATGCAAAAAAAAATATGAGGACCTTTACTCTTGCTTTTCATTTGCATGCTGTCTTTAAAGGCCATTGTGTGGTGCTAATGTAGTGAATTAAGGAGTCAATTAGAAGTGAATCACCAACCATTGCAAGGAGTAGGGCTGCATTTTCAGAATGACAACACTGAAAATTAAATGCTTAATTCCTATAATTAGGGAGGTGTCGGTAGTGAGTGCAAGCTTATCTTTTGTAAGCCGTTTTACCATACCTTTGGTACTGCTAGTTGGTTGGCATAGAAGCAGATGGGTTTGGAAGAGTGGTCTGAGAGAGCTACACACAGACCCTGTGCCTTATTAGATGATGAGTAAGTTCCTCAGAGCAGTTTGTTGTTGTTGTTGTTTAGTCGTTTAGTCATGTCCGACTCTTCGTGGCTCCATGGACCAGAGCACGCCAGGCACTCCTGTCTTCCACTGCCTCCCGCAGTTTGGTCAGACTCATGTTGATAGCTTCGAGAACACTGTCCAACCATCTCGTCCTCTACCATCCCCTTCTCCTTGTGCCCTCCATCTTTCCCAACATCAGGGTCTTTTCCAGGGAGTCTTCTCTTCTCATGAGGTGGCCAAAGTATTGGAGCGTCAGCTTCACGATCTGTCCTTCCAGTGAGCACTCAGGGCTGATTTCCTTAAGAATGGATAGGTTTGAAATTCTTGCAGACCATGGGACTCTCAAGAGTCTCCTCCAGCATCATAATTCAAAAGCATCAATTCTTCGGCGATCAGCCTTCTTTATGGTCCAGCTCTCACATACATACATCACTACTGGGAAAACCATAGCTTTAACTATACGGACCTTTGTTGGCAAGGTGATGTCTCTGCTTTTTAAGATGCTGTCTTAAGCCTAGAGCAACAGTCTCACTCTTTGAAGACCCTGGCTGATCCTCTCTGTAACCTTGGCTGACAGCATAGGATCAACTTGATTCTGCGGTGAGGACTGCTTCCATCCTACCATGGATGTTTGACAGCAGAGAGCCCATTGCAGATCCAAACCTGCATTGCCAGATGACTGGAGGAGAAGCAAGTGGCAAGTGTTTTTGTCTGGGACATAAAGGAGGGGTTGCCTCTGGTGATGGATGCCCTCAAGTGGGCACCCCCTGAGTCCAACTTCTCATGATTCCTTAAGCTGCAAGGGGATAACACATCTCCCTCCCTCTCTCCCAGTTTAAGTAATTGAATATGCAGAAAGAATTGCTTACCTTGGAATGGGTTTTCTCTTCCTATGCAGGCTGGAAACCCAGCAGCCATTTTCAGCAGGCAAGAAAAAACATGGTGAGGTTAGCAAAGAAGGGGAACCTAGGAGGAAACGTGGGGGCAGATGCAAGGAGAAAGGGGAATCCACTTTGAATCACCCAGAAAATCATTTGAAATGGAGAACTGCCTGCCACTCCACAATTTGAAGAGCTGTAGGTTGGGAAGACAGGTGAACTAATGCCAGTGTACTGGAAGAAGCAAAGATCACCAGTGTTGAAGCAAGGATTCTTCCACAACAACTTCGTTGGACTGGCCATGTTGTGCGGATCCCTGATTATCGTCTTCCAAAGCAACTACTCTATTCTGAACTTAAAAATGGGAAGCGTAATGCTGGTGGTCAACAAAAGAGGTTTAACGACTCTCTCACGGCACATCTTTAAAAATGTAGTATAAACACCGACAATTGGGAACCACTGGCCTGCAAGCGCTCCAGTTGGAGAACAGCCTTTACCAAATGTGTCATGGACTTTGAAGACACTTGAATTGAGGACAAAAGGGAGAAACGTGCTAAGAAGAAGAAGAAGAAGAGTTTGGATTTGATATCCTGCTTTATCACTACCCGAAGGAGTCTCAAAGTGGCTAACATTCTCCTTTCCCTTCCTCCCCCACAACAAACACTCTGTGAGGTGAGTGGGGCTGAGAGACTTCAAAGAAGTGTGACTAGCCCAAGGTCACCCAGCAGCTGCAAGTGGAGGAGCGGAGACGCGAACCCGGTTCCCCAGATTACGAATCTACTGCTCTTAACCACTACACTACACTGGCTCTCAAGAGGAAAGCTCTCTTGGCAAACCCTCATCATATCAACTCATGCCCAGAAACCTATGTCCCCACTGTGAAAGGACAAGTGATTGCCGAGGAAGAAAGAAGACTCCACAATTTGAAGAGCTGGGATGGACTTGTTCTTGGAGAATGTGCCTGTGTATGACAATGGAGCATGTTGGTGCTGTGGAACTACACAATTTTGGGTCACTCTACAAACCAGTGAAAAGCAGTTCTCTACTTGAAAATAGGGGACATTATTTTAAACCGAAGTGTATCTCAGAGGGAGAAGTTAAATCATGGCCAAGTGGCTGCTCATGTCTTCTTCCTTTTATCCTTTGATTTAGATGAGGCCTTGGATCCATTCTTTCCCCTCTTGTTACACTCATGAGCAGGGCCGTCTTAAGCATATCCGGTGCTGTAGTGCAAAGATCCCTCTGGCGCCCCCCCCCCAGCAAATCCAAAACAAAGGAGGGGGCAGTGGAAAATGTTCTCTGCCTCCCCCACCACCCTGATCCCCGGCGTGGTGGCGGCAATCAAGCAGGAAAACATGCTGGTGGACATGCTCTCTGGTGTTGGGGTGCCCGAGAAGGCAGCCTGGGGAGGCTGCGTGCTGCCTTTTGCCAGGAAGCAGGAGGAGGACAACGACCGGGACCAGGGCCATCTTTAGCAGATGCAGAGGCTTGGGAGGGAAGCTGTGCTTAGCTGATGGGCATGCAGGGAAAGGGGAGGCTTCTGGCAAAGCCACGCAGCTCCCCCACTCGCTAGGGCGCCCCTGAGAGGCCGGCGTCCTGGCGCAATGAACCAATGGGAAAGACGGCTCTGCTCATGAGGTGAACGAAAAAGGCTTTCTCTCCTCTCCTCGCTTCTCATCTCCTGGCACATCATATTTCCCTTTCAGTATTGATCACCTGCCCTTCCTTCTTACTTCAAGGCTAATATACCATCATTAAACTGCATTTTCCATCTTTGTCCTCCAATTTAAATCTTTTACATATGTAATTGCACTGCTGCTCTGGCTTTCCTATAAACTTACCGGCCTCTGAGAAACCTGGAAACCTTTTCCCTCTCTCTTGCCCAAGTCATGTTGCCCTGTTTATTTACTTTCTCTTTTATTATATGGCTACGATTCGGTACCTTTTTGTACACATCTCCGCCGAACCCTGCCAACTGCCTTATAAAAATGCAAGTACATGATGTTCACTTCGCAGCATTCCTGTTATCTGTGTGTTTTTCCCCTCAATTATCTCTTAATGTAGCAGAGTGCTGCCTCTCTTGATCTATTTATATACAGATATATTTGTCTTTTACCTTATTTGCATGAACAATCTAGCTTGCAGGTCTTGTCACCTGTTGATGTTTCACCCCCTGTTGACTCTGACTGGTGCAAGTGAATTTCCAATAGTAACTTATCTGGTACCTTTCTGATGCTGGACTACAGTTATTTGTCTCCTTCCTTTGGTAAACTGTTGTGGACTGCATAATTTATCCAGATTTCAGACCATTCTGGGATCACTTTACAATACCTGCAGTTTACCACAACAGCAAAACAAACAAACAAACGTTTTGCATTGCTTGTAAACTTTAAAGCTTTTTTTGCTGCCTCTAATGAAATGGCGTTGAAAGGAGCGTGCATGTTTATTACTTGGATTTGCAGCCCTTCCTGTCTCTAAAGTTTGTGTCAGGAAACAGCATTTCCTTTCCTCATCAGTCCTTGCAACAAGCCTCTGAAGTAGCATGCAATTGTTTCTGTTTTACAGATGGAAGGCTGAGGCAGGCAGAGAGACTTAAGACTCTCCTGTCTGGCTGTAAGTCAGTGATTCTTAAACTCTTTTTTTAGGCACTTTATGGATGCCATGGACGTGGGGGCGGGACTGAAGTTTGTCTCAAAAACTTAAACCACAGTGTGAAATACATCTCCTACTCCAGGGGTCAGCAAAGATTTTCAGCAGGGGTCCAGTCCTCTGTCCCTCAGACCTTGTGGGGGGCCGGACTATTTTTTTTGGGGGGTGGGGTGGGGAATGAACGAATTCCTATGCCCCACAAATAACCCAGAGATGCATTTTAAATAAAATGATACATTCTACTCATGTAAAAACACGCTGATTCCCGGACTGTCCACGGGCCGGATTTAGAAAGCGATTGGGCCGGATCCAGCCCCCGGACCTTAGTTTGCCTACCCATGTCCTACTCTGTCAGGGAGTACTTCAACAGTACCTATCCTAGAGCCATTACGAAGGCAGTGGCATTATTCTGAGACTACATCTAACTGGCGTACAAAAATGCTAGAAGCATCACTCTTTCCCAGAAATCACAATTCCATTCCTAACTGGGTAAAGTGGAGGGCAGTTTGCTAGGAGAGAATGTTTATTCACCTATTGCAGAGATGCAAGGCCGATGCAACATTGACACAGGAAGTAGCCACACCCCTGGGAGAGGTAACTCCTGGCTGAATTCTCTCCAGTTGTGGGTATGGGTGTATTACAGAACTGGGGAAACTTTTTGGCTCTGTGGGCCAGATCCTTATCAGGATCAGCCTCCTGAGACAAATTTGACAGGTGGGTAGAACCACTAACCTTTCATTTAATCATTTGATATCATTATGCCATCGTATAATTGGCAGGTGGGTTGTACTGCTCACTTGTCAAAATGCTTTGGGAAGCTTTGAAAGTCTCTTCCACACTCCCCCTTAAACTTCAATTATTGGAGATTTAAATGGGGAGCATGGGGAGGCTTTCAAAGGGCTTTGCAGGCCTTCTGATGCTCCCTATTTAAACCTCCAACCTTGGGAGTTTAAAGACGGAGAGAAAGAAGGCATCAGGTATATAATGAGAGAACTTGCAAAGGGGTTTCCCACCAAGAAAGAACTTCTTGCAAAGCTCCTTTGCTGGAGGGATTCCTCACACGTGCTACCTGTAAAATACCAGCTTCTTGTTTTACACTATATTCTGTTGAGGTCAATTGCCACCAGAGGGGTGTCACAAAAATAAATTTCATCTTTGCCCTCCCCCTCGTAGCTACACAAACTGTTCTTCCCTAGAGGCATTCTACTGAGATGTGTCCTCCCCACACAGGTGCCCCCTTTTTTCTTCAGTTGTTGATGATGACAACAACAACAGAATAATAATGCAATAGAACATCCAACATTAAAAACTTCCCTAAACAGGGCTGCCTTCAGATGCCTTCTAAAAGTCAGATAGTTGTTTATTTCCTTGACATCTGATGGGAGGGCGTTCCACAGGGCAGGCAGCACTACCGAGAAGGCCCTCTACCTGGTTCCCTGTAACCTCATTTCTCTCAGTGAGGGAACCGCCAGAAGGCCCTCGGAGCTGGCCCTGATATTTGGTCCTGATAAATGTAGGGATGAGATGGTATTGAAATCAGAAAGTTTTGATCTTCCTGCTTTTTTGGGATGGGCAGGTGGTGGAGTTACTGTGGAAGCCTCTGAACTCCTTAATAGTTGTTTCTTCTTTTAGCAGACTTGTTATGTATACCTAATTATACATCTCTGCTTTACTGTTCTCTTTCAGTGGCCTTATGAAGGTCTTGTGGTGATAAGTTGGAAAGTGGTTGGGGAGATAGCAGGGATATATTTTGGGAGGATCCAAGTAGGGCATCCAAATTAGAAGGTGTGGGAGGGTGAAATGCCAGTCACTTCATCTTCAAGTCTCTTTGGGAACTGTTGGGATCTTGGGTACTTTGGTGAGCATCTTTCTGGCCTTAAAATTGTGCTGTTGAATGCTAACTCGCTCAGTGAAAAAATTACAGCCTTTCAGGATTTGTTCTTGAACGACAGGCTGACCTGCCATGTATTACTGAGACCTGACTGGACAAGGGGTGGGTGGTGATAGAGTGTTTTGGTCCTTGCTTTGCTTGCCGGGGTTCTTCGTGCAGCATCAGTCTAGACAGTGTTGGTTCTATTTTATTTCAGCTGCTCATTCTGGTTCTGGAGCTGACAGTGAGGTTGCTTCTTATATTTGCATGAGATTTAGTTTTCGTTGCTGGCTTCCATGATATGCTTTTTGTTTTGTTTCTTAATAATCAGTAAGCTGTCCTGAGTGGCGTTTTGCTTTTAACAATATTTGTTTGTTTTATTTATATAAAGCATTTATAATCCACTTAGCTACAATTGTCTCTAAGTGGTGTAATACTACTACTACTACTACTACTACTAATTTATTACTTATTCCCCACCCATCTGGTCTAGCCTCCTCAGCCACTCTGGGCGGCTTCCAACAGGATGTTAAAAACATCAAACATCCAACATTGAAAACTTCCCTAAACAGGGCTGCCTTCAGATGTCTTCTAAAAGTCAGATAGTTGTTTATTTCCTTGGCATCTGGTGGGAGGGCGTTCCACAGGCGGGCACCACTAGCAAGGAGGCCCTCTGCCTGTTTTTCTGGTGTACAAGAATTATAGTACAGAAACAATAAAAATATAAAATCAGATATTACAATTATAAAATCAGACTTTGGTTAAAATACGTACCAGAACAAAAAAGTATCCAATAGGTGCTGGAAGTTCAGCAGGGAGGGGGCCTGTCTCAACTAGGCCTGGGCGATATATTGTCCAGAACTGGTTTGAAGTCCATATCATGTTATTGGATTCATAATTTTTGGCCGTGGCAATATAACATGAATCATGAAGTGCGTGTGTACATGTGTGTGTGCGGAATGCAAAAATCACGATGCAGGGAAAACAGTGAAGCCAGCTGATGCTTCTACATAGTGCCATCCTTATTTCAGGCATCATGGTATATCAGTATATCACAATGTTTAGCTCGTGATATATCACAATGTTGAAAACCAGATATCACCCAGCCCTAGTCTCAAGTGGAAGGACGTTCATGATAAGCATCTGTCCATGTTCTTGATAATCCTGACTGGTGTCAATGACATCACACAGACTGGTGTCAATGACTGCCTCAAGCCAGCTGAAATCCACCTGTCTTTTTTGCTCAACAGTATAATGGTAAACAGGGATGTGGGTGGCGCTGTGGGTAAAAGCCTCAGCGCCTAGGGCTTGCCGATCGAAAGATCGGCGGTTCGAATCCCCGCGGCGGGGTGCGCTCCCGCTGCTCGGTCCCAGCGCCTGCCAACCTAGCAGTTCGAAAGCACCCCCGGGTGCAAGTAGATAAATAGGGACCGCTTACTAGCGGGAAGGTAAACGGCGTTCCGTGTGCTGCGCTGGCTCGCCAGATGCAGCTTGTCACGCTGGCCACGTGACCCGGAAGTGTCTGCGGACAGCGCTGGCCCCCGGCCTCTTGAGTGAGATGGGCGCACAACCCCAGAGTCTGTCAAGACTGGCCCGTATGGGCAGGGGTACCTTTACCTTTACCTTTATAATGGTAAACAGTACAGTGGGATGTGTATCTCTCTCCTCACACCATGCCCCACTGTCTATCACTACATGAGCATCATGAAACTTAAAGAGGACCTTTTCCTAATTATGTCCACAAAGGGAAAAGGTAGCATAATCTTTTGAGAATGACATGGATGGCATGGTTGCCTGCGGTTCTAATCTTGATAAAGAGCATAAATCAAAATGCAGAAGTCAGTTATGAGTGAACTAGCAACATAAATTTAAATGCCTAGTGCACCTGACTAAGTAGGTGGGGGAGAGACCACTGCCTGAAGTCAATGTGGACAGTACCAACCTATATAGACTAATGGGAGATGTTGTTCCACGGAAGAGGGGCCACCAAAGACAGAGTCGGCCCACAGGCCCGTTCCTCATGAATCTTATTGGGCATGCATAGCACAACCAGAGCTTTCAATACATTTGGGCTGGTCATTATGAGAGGAGGCATTCTTTTAAATGTTTGAGGCCTAGATGGTTTAGGACCTGAAATATTTACACTCACATCTTGAATTGGGCCTAGACGACTATGGGAAACCAGTGTAATATTTTCAGAATGGATGCTATATTTGACATTCCAGGACAGCCACTAGCACCCAGATTGCAGTATTTTGCCCCAGTTCAGTTTGAAGGGCACTCCCATGTGGAGTTCATTACAATAATTGAACCTGGATGTTTCCAGAAGATCATGGGACATCATCTGGAAAAAAAGGTCTGTTGAAAGAAATTTGCAATAAATGAAAGAGCGCTTTAAATGGTGCGTAATTATTGTTAACTGATGGGAGATGTTGATGAACTAAGCACAAACAATTGGCTTGATTTACAGCAGTTGCCTGACAGTGGTATCCAAAATGGCATATAATCATACATTATAAATGTGTGCGTGTGTTTCGTGCATGCAGCAAAGAAAACAAGGAAACACAGGGTACTAACATAGCACAAATTTAGTAGTTTTAGTTTTCATTAAGTATAAACAGGAATGGTTATACTAGTTGCATTTTTGCATGGATGCTTAAGATTGCATTGTTATAACCATTGATAGTAGGGCTTACTTTCAGGAAAGTATGCACTAAATTACAGCATTAGTACCCCAATGGCTTTGTTTTCTGTTTGGGATCCAACAGTGAAACTGCTATGCTGCATTCTGCCTCAGATTTGCATGCCTTTTTGTCCAGCTCTTCTCTTCTGAGTCTTGCTATATATTACTTGTGCGTGTTTGTCTGTGTGGTGCTGGCCATTGCAAATGGAAAAAATTGCCTCTCCCTTCTTATCCAGCAAATACATTGGCTGTGGCTAGTTTAAACAAGGGAATATTATCCATGAATAAAAGATGCCAGTTCTTCGCATTCCTCTGCCTTGGGGCCAAACTGGTTATTTTGTATATATTTTTCAAGACTGGTTTTCACTGAAAAAGAAAATAAATAAATCCAGGGAGGCTGACATTGGGAGCAAAGGACTAGGTGGGGAGAGGTGTTTCCTTACAGTTCAAAATTACCACCGTCACCCATGCCAAGCTGTTTTTCCTTCTGTCAAAAATCTTTTTCGTCTTGTGAGTGTGTGTTGGGGAAGCAAGTTGAGGTGATCTTAGTTAGAAAATTGGTCCCTGAGAAAAAGATTAAGCAATTCCTCCTCACTAACTACTCTTCCGATCAAATCTGCACCCTCTTCAGACTGCTCTTTGTTACTATTAAATATCTGGAGCCATACATGAATTTGCATGAAACATTTAGTTTGGTCCGCACAGTACAGCATTTATCTCACTTGGAAAGCTATGGATTTGCTGCAGCAGAACCCGAAACTAGCATTCTCAAATTACTTCTGTATTGAGCTGACAATAGTGATTATAATTAATTGCCGGAGTAACTAACTGAGTTGAAAATCTCTCTATATTCTGCAGCCAGCCTACAACGTTGGCTAGAAAATGGATGTCAACGATTCTCCTAAAATTGATGCTATGAACTGAAGCTTGTCCCAGGCTTCACTTTTGGATTCATGTTCAGTTTTCTCTGCTGCTGCTTATATAGACTTCGAAAGATAATGCTGAATGAAATAGATCGGCCTCTGCCAATTTAACTGCATGGCCATCTGGATTCCTGTGAAGCTAAGACGAAACACATGATTTTTATTCTGAGCTTGTTCTCAAGGAGCGCTTGAAATGGTGGTGGGAGTTTTCACATGCCACGATCTGGAGAGTGGTACTGCATGCTGAAGAGATCTAACACATACAGGGTTTATCAGATTCTCCAGTCACTGTCCAGCGTATCTACTGCTGCCCCTAAATTCAAATATGCATTGTGTCTTTTCCAGACATTGCTTCATTTGCATAGTTGTGGTTTGGAGTTAATCTGCATGTGTGCCTGTGATTTTGTATTAAGCAGTCTGATTAAAATGAAGCTGTGCCTGTTACTTTGGCAGTGAACAAGTCCTATCACCTGAATAAGGGCATATGGGGACAGGCTGTAGTTTGATGCCAGAGCCTGTGTCTTGCATGCAGGAAGTGTCAAGAGTATCCTGTGCTGTTAAATAGATATTGGGTAGCAGGACTGGGAAAGACTGCTGGCACCTTCAGAAGCATCCAAGAACTTCTGCTATCCAAAGCATCATTTCACACTATTTTATACACGTATGTGCAGGAGCTGTGTCAGGGCAGGAGATCAGCAGATTGAACAGGATGGCCTCCTAAAATGCAGTGGGACTGTCTACATTTTCAAAGAAGGACTACACAAATAGCCCCCTAACCCATGAAGACGTCTTAAGTCTAGAGACTCAGATTCCCATCTACACCACTGCACACGTGTATTTTCCTGAGTGCTTCATCCCTTTAACCTTGCCCCTTTTAACAAAGTCCACTGGATGACTGAAACTTCATAATCAATGTTTTTATTGAGTTGTTAGTGGCACTTAGTGCAGTATGTATAATGCCAGGGTGCAGAGCTAAAATATCAAAATTTAAAAGTAAGTACACTTCTCTTATTACAGACAAAGGCTCTTTCTTCTTCTGGAAGTGGGATTTGAAAACAGTAGTTTTGCGTCCTGTTTCTTTATGGGCTTCAAATTGTCTTAGCACTAGCTGTTTCCTATAAAACACAATTCAAGTTTGAAAATTCTGCTTTCTAGTAAGTAATACAGAAGGCAGTAACGACACGTGCAAATGTACAGTTCCATCTTTCCATTTATTCGGGTACTCTTTTTCTTCTGTTGTGATTCTTCCTTCTGTTGTATTTTGAATGACATTGAAACATTTATTCTCTGATCTCCTGTAATATTCCAACTATGACTGTTGCATGACTCTGACATCTTTGATGCTGTAATGGGCTGTATGGTACCTTGAAATGTTAATAGTAAGATCCTTTCCTTCCTTAAATTCAGATTTCCAATTGTCTGCAACAAAACTTTTTTGTTGTTGCTGTTCAGTGTTGATGCCGACTTTCTCTGGATTACTTCTCCATTTTGATATCTACTGGATACTGTTAGCATGATGGCATAACTTAATATTTTGCACAGTCTCATCCCTCTTCTCCCAGAAAATAAACTTCAGTCATATGCCTGTTATTACAATGCCTTTAGATCTCTTTATGTTCTGTTTAAATTGAGCAATTTAAGTTCTGCCAAGTTCTCAGTTGATTCCGTTTCGTAATCTTACTGGAAGTATCAATGATCTGGGGTAAGATTATAATTTTTATTGGTACAATGCGACCATAGCTGCTACAGATCCAATTTAGACATTTTTTTCTATCTGACTACTTACATTTAAAATACAATTTATCTTAATTGCTACTACAGCTTGTTTTTAATTTATTGTCAAATAGATCCCCAGAAATGGCACTGCCTATTTAGTCAATTGTAACATAGTCCTCGTTACACACATAGACACATACACATACATACGTATGTATGTATATATTTATTTGCCATTTTTTTAACTGTGCAGCTACTATTTCTGCATTCATACTTTATTTAGGGTATAGTCCAATGATACCTGCAAAGGTTCTAGAAATATCTAATCTAACTCTTGAACTAACCAGGGCTTTTTTTCAGCTGGAGCTCAGTTCCGGCACCGCTCAGGTGGGTGCCATTGCCATTATAAGAGAACAAGGGAGACATTCCTAGTGAGTTTCAGCTCCAATTTTTCTAGAAAAATAGCACTGAAACCAATCATGTTGGATCAATATTGTCTGTACAGAAGGAACAGATCACACCTGAACCGGGATGGGTCTTAAGTGTTGGTACTTAAAATGGGGGGGGGGGGGGGAGAGATGGCAGATTATTTGAACTAATTGACAGGAGATGAGAAGTGACTGGTTCTCAGCAAATCATCCCCTAGGGATGAGGGTGCAAGAGGGTCCAGTGTTTCTGAGTGTTCAAACGGAGGAGAATGTAGAGGCTCATGGCAGCAATTCAGAGAGGCCAAAGCAGTATAGGGTAAAACACACATAACAAAGGCATCTGGAAAGATACAGTGGTGCCTCGCAAGACGAAATTAATTCGTTCCGCAAGTTTTTTCTTCTTGCGAGTTTTTCGTCTTGCGAAGCACGGTTTCCCATAGGAATGCATTGAAAATCAATTAATGCGTTCCTATGGAGACCACCTTCGGACCTCTTCTGAAGGCTGGCGGGGGGAGAAGGACTTTTCTCCCCACCGCCAGCCTTCAGAACAGCCTTCTGAAGGCTGGCGGTGGGAAGAAAAGCCCTTCTCCCGCCGCCAGCCTTCAGAAGAGTTCCCCAGGGCTGCCTAGGCTGAGGATAGCAGCCTGCTGCCCGGCGCGAGGGGCGCTCTGAAGCAGAGCACCCCTCACGCGGGGCAGACATTCGCAGCTTGGGGAGCCCTGCAGGACTTCCCCGCAGGGCTCTCCAAGCTGCGGATAGTAGCCTGCTGCCCCGCACGAGGGGCGCTCTTAAGCAGAGCGCCCCTCGCGCGGGGCAGACATTCGCAGCTTGGGGAGCCCTGCAGGACTTCCCCGCAGGGCTCTCCAAGCTGCGGATAGGGGTAGCTGTTCTGAATGTTGGCGGTGGGGAGGAAAAACCCTCCTCCCACCGCAAGCCCCGGGAACAGAGGAGAAGCGCTGCGCTCCTTCTCCTCTGTTCCCGGACCTCCCACCGCAAGCCTTCAGGACAGGTCCGGGAACAGAGGAGAAGGCGCGCTGCGCTTCCCCGCTGTCCCCGGAGATTTCCCTATGGGCTTTCGTCTTGCGAAGCAAGCCCATAGGGAAATTCGTCTTGCGAAGCCGCTAAAAATCGGAAAACCCTTTCGTCTTGCGGGTTTTTCGGTTAGCGAGGCATTCGTCTTGCGGGGCACCACTGTACACTGTTTTATATGGTGATGCTAAAAAGACTTCAATCCGAAATGGAATGCTTGCTTGTGTAAAAGAGCGTAAATATGGGGGGGGCATAACATAAACCTGGTAGAATAGAGGAAAGCAGTGGGGCACAGTTACCTTTGAAAACAATTTGGATAGGAAGAACAGGGAAAGGGTATACTGGTGGTGGTTTCCTTTTGTAAATATTGTTTGACTCTTTGAAGCCTCCACTGTTGATTCTGCAGGGTTTAGTCCTATGTACTGTGCTGCTTAACACCTACCTGAAACTCCAGAGTTTTGAAGTGCATCACGAGTACGTTGAGGGCAACACATCTCTATTTCTCCTTTTCATCTCAACCAGTGTGGCAGTGGATGTGCTGAACCAGTATCTGACCTTGACAATGGACTGGATGAAGCTCTGAGACAGAGATATTGTTAGTGGCTGGTTCCTCTGTCTGAAGTATTTTCTTCTTGGAATCACATTCTAGAAGGAGCAGGTGCACAGCTTGGAGCTCCTCTTGGATTTACAGTGGTACCTCAGGTTACATACGCTTCAGGTTACATACGCTTCAGGTTACAGACTCCGCTAACCCAGAAATAGTGCTTCAGGTTAAGAACTTTGCTTCAGGATGAGAACAGAAATCGTGCTCCGGAGGCCCCATTAGCTAAAGTGGTGCTTCAGGTTAAGAACAATTTTAGGTTAAGTACAGACCTCCAGAACAAATTAAGTACTTAACCCAAGGTACCACTGTACTGTTGTCCCTATGGGATGCCTTTTACAAGGTTGGGCTGGTGCCTTAGCTGTGACCCTGTTGGGATGGGGGTAGCCTGGTTTCTGTGATCTATGTTTTGGTAACCGCAAAGGCAGATTACGATACTCGGTTGTATTTTGGCCTCTGTTTTGAACAAGCTTCAGAAACGGCAGGCAGTGTGAGATTCCACTGTCAGATTATTTACTGGAACTGGTGCTCTGAATTTATAACTCCAGTTCTAGCCAAATGCACTAGTTTCCAATTTGTTTCTGCACAAAGCGATACAAAGGCTGTTCCTGGCTCAGGCCCACAATACCTCAAGCATCACCTTTCCCCATAGGAATTTACTCTGATCCAGGGATTGCCATCTGACTGTCATGGAGCCAGCTGAGATGGCTCCTGAGTTGGATGAGGGGGAGCGAGAGGGGCCGGCAGAAGAGGAAGCACTGGGAAATGTGAGACAGCAAGGGGAGGTGGAGGCTGGGCTGCCTGATGTTAGGGATCCCCAGCACCACTCCAGCTCTAGCACAGAGGAAGAAGGCACACCACTTTTAGCCTCTCAGTACAGGAGGGGGTTAAAGCATAGGGAACAACGCAGATGTATGAGATTACCCAGATTGCTTTGCTGGAGGCGGAGCCAAAAGCCCGTACTCTCGGGATCTGTTGCCGATGACTTGGATGCGTGAAGAGATGCTCTGTACTTTGTAAATAATTGTACAATAAAGACTGTAAATACCACTGCCGTCAAGCCAAGGGATTTATTTCGAAGGGCAAACCTCCCCCCTTTACACTGACATCCTTCACTGATAGTCCCTTTAAAGAGAATAGACCTTTTTGTGGTAGCCCTCCCCTGCTCCTGATTTTGGGATACTCTCCTGTGCTAGGCTGGTGTCAAAATTGCCATTTTTTTCCTCCACCATGTGAAAACTTACTTATGTGCACAATAATATTCTGGCTTTCAGTGGCTACTTTTGATGTTCCTGTCTGTGCTGGATAGGGGTGGTTCTTTTCCTTTCTTTAAAAAAAAGCATTTCAAAACAAAAACTATTTGTAAATTTGTATTGTTTTACTGGATACATTGTTACATCTGGTCATTGTTTTGCTTTTCTTTCCGTGAGTTGCTTTGGGGCCTCCTCTGGTTGTGGGAAGCGATGAATAAATTTAATAAAGTTTAATAAATGTATAAATTCACCTCTTTGATAATGTAATAAGCCTAAGGACAATGTACTCCTAGCTTATAAATCATATAGGGGACAAGAAAGGCAAAGAAGCACAGGAAGAACAAAATGTTGTTCTGTGACAACTTATTTGGTACTAATGATTGTGCAGGGCTCTGCAAAATAATCACGTTAACCAACGCACTGGCCTTCCTGCCTCATAAAAAAAAATCCTCTTAATAGTCTATTGAGCAGTCTTGAGTTTCAAGCTGTTGGTAAAAGCAAAACTATACTCAAAACGTGAAAAGACTGTGGAGGTAAATATATCCCAATAAACGGGGGGGAAAGCCTCTTCAAGCTCATACTTTGGAGTGAAAGAGCAGAAACCGAATTCACTTCAGAAGAAAGCAGAAGAAAAGCATCATGTCCCCCAGACTAGTTCCCTGTGGATCCACGTTTGTACCTTTTCCGGGACTTGACCCTCCAAGCTTCGATTCTGGACTGAGGTAATTGTGCTAGTGTGTGTTTCTAATGTAGACTGGGAAGCAGCGGCTGCTAACTTGTAGCAAGCCCTGTGTATTCATGTTTATGCTGCTGCTACTTTGGTGCTCAAGTAAAGGACTGAAATGACATTCTTATTACAGATATAGCAATACAACGGGATAGTTAACCCGCTGAAAAGTTTGAAGCGTTTTGTACGGTCATCTCTTAACATATCGCGTGCATTAGATATTACCACGAAAATAAAAGTTTCTATTTTCCAGGGATAAATTTTGCATTCTTGGCAGACCTTTCCACTTACGTTGATGGTAATTACCTAGGCTACAATTCTGATTTTTGCTAAGTGATGTGAGCACCTGCCTGCCATTAAAAGCCATTAAAAATTAAGTGCAAGACTGTTTTTAGCAAAAAAAAAAAAAAAAATTCTCAAAGAGAGACATCTAAGCCATGTTATTTGAGAGACCACATTGTAATTTAATTAGTAAAAAAATCTGAAAGGGGAGAAAACACCCATTTTCTTTGGCTCTCCGGTGTTGTGGTATATTTAGGATCCCATCTGCCATGGTGTTTTTCAGAGGTAATTTGAACATTACTAAACATAGTTGTTCATGCTCTCTCTCCTCCTCCCCTTCTTCATCTCCTTCTTTACTTAAATTATTTAATTTCATTTGGAAAGAGAGCTTTCTGCTTTCAAGAACACATTGTGCCTTTTCTATAGGATACAATAGAATTATAACCTCTGCTTTAGCACAAGGTGTCTTCTTCCGAAGTGTTTATATGGCCTGCCAGGGTTTTTAAGGCACTTGCTGCTATGTCTGGCATTTAAGCTGAATGCCATTTAATGAAAAGAGAGATACTCCTATAGAAACCTCCAGCAATAAGGCAGAAGAAAGAACTGAGGGATGTAGATGTCGCACAGAAACAAACAAAAAATTGACTGTGTATGTTGTAGGCTCCAGACTTCAATGAATGTTGGCATTCGTATGTAAACATCCCTGATGGTCCCAGGTGAATTTTGTGAGATGAGATAAATTTGCTTTCTTTTCAGACATACACCACTGAACAGTGACAATTGTTTCTTCAGTTTTCAGCTATCAAAACAACAACAACAAAAACCAGCCTCATCAATTGGTCTGAACTGAGACCTTCATTAAATTCTAGGCATCTACTGTAGCAAATATTTTTGTTTTCTATACATGTTATAATTATCTTCTCCATGAAATGCTTGTATAGAAATAGGCACTCTGCACCATATGTTTAAAGCAGTTGTTTCTTTACGGGAAACAAGAAAGTAAAATTAAGTTTAACATGTTACAGAATGATCAGTGAATTATTTTTTTTTTTTTTGCAAGAGCATCATATGAACTGTTGCTCTGTGCATTGATTCATTGTTACATGTGGTTTCTGCTATTTTATCTAAAACACAGGGCTGGTTCCAGGTTGTTTGTTTTTTGAAGAATGTGTGTGACCTCAGCGGTCCTCCTCATTGAGTGAGTTCACCTTCTCACTTCTCTTCCTGCTGTCCGTTCTGTCACAATCCGGTTCACGGGCGATCAGAGTCCTGGCAGGGGACGTCAGGACCGGGGCCAAGGTGGCACGGTGGGAGCAGGAACAGGGGTCCAGAAACCAGGAGTCAGGAAGCCAAGAGTCTGAGGGTCAGAGAGCTGGGAGCCAAGGGTCCGAGGGTCAGGAACCAAGGAGTCACAAAGCCAAGGGTCTGAGGATCAAGGAGTAAAGCCAAACCCAGGAGGGCAGGGAACGTATTGCTGTGGCAAAGAGCCAAAGGGAAATGCTGACCTTATATCCCTTCCCAGCTCTTGTCACCAGGTGCTGTGAGTTACCAATCGGCCTCACCTGTGTGGTCGCGCCTTGCCTCTTCAGAACAAACTTAAGAAGGCTCCAGTCCTGCAAAGTCCTATTGGTCACAGGGCCGGCTCCTGCACGCACACCTGACACATTCTCTCCCACTCTGGATGGCTTCCCACACATAAAAACAGTAAAACATCAAACATTAAAAACTTCCCGATACAGGGCTGCCTTCAGAGGTCTTCTAAAAGTCAGATAGTCTTTGTCTCCTTGACATCTGATGGGAGGGCGTTCCACAGGGAGGGCACCTCTTCTGAGAAGGCCCTCTGCCTGGTTCCCTGCAACCTCACTTCTCACAGTGAGGGAACTACCAAGAAGGCCCTCAGAGCTGGACCTCAGTCTCTGGGCTGGACAATGGAGGTGGAAATGCTCCTTCAGGTATACATGGACAAGGCTGTTTAGGACTTTAAAGGTCAGCACCAACACTTTGAATTGTGCTCGGAAATGTACTGGGAGCGAATGTAGATCCTTTAGGACCAGTGTGATATGGACTACAGACTGAGGAGGCCCTCAGGCTACGTGGTCACAGTCTCTCTCCCACCCCACCCTAGTGAAATTACTATATCTCTAAGTTGTAGTAATTATTTCTGAATTATCTATACATATAATTAAGCCTGCAGGAAGCTGTGTCCTCTTTTGTTCTGTGTGGTTTTTTGGGGGGGAGTGATTCATTTTCTTCCCAGCTGGGAATAATGCTCTCACAACAGCTAGGTAGTGCAATATAGTATTTTCATTTTACCATGAGACCATGGAAATGTGAACCCCAAAATAGTTCACTAACATAGCAATTTTGAGTAAGAAGAAGGGGGCACGGTCAGGTGCATGATTTTTGCATCAGAAGGTCCCACATTTGCTGTTTAGCGGCAGCAGAAATGGGGAAAGTGCTGATTGCGACAAACTCAGAATAGAAATTGCTGTCTCCTTACACTCCTGTTCCACTTCTAGTTCCTAATTCGTGTTCCAATTTTTATTTCATTTTGTTTGCTCAGAAAGAGAAAGCAGACAAATGGCACTCACAGACATGTGGAATAGTGTTGTTCAAGAGTCTAATACGCAATGCTGGTTTGTATATTAGCACTTGCAACTTTCTCAATTGGTGCGAGCCTCCTGGCAGGTGTTAATCATATTGTTTAATTGCTTTAAAATGATGGATGTAAATGTAGGAACCAGAGGAGTGGCGAGGAGTTCTTATTGCATTTTCAGGGTATGGTCTGTAACTGAAGTAATTATTGTGAACAATTATTTCTTAATGTGTTTAAGACTCGCAAGAGAATAACACCAGATTGAGTATAACAACAGCTTATTCACTAAGCTAATTCCTTCAGGAAATATTGTGAGGACTATGAAATGTGAATGGGCCATTGTGTATGTCTGTTTTTCAAGTGGCAATTCAGAGGAAGTGTAACATCACTAAGAAACAAAGTACGTTTTACAAGAGAAACAAATCACAACTATATAGAAGAACTGAATTGGTGATTGACATCAAACTCCAGAGAAAACTTACTAATGCTAGTTTACCTTCTCAGAACAGAGTAAAAGTAGATTACTAAGATTCAGCATGGCTTTCTCAAAAACAAGTCATGCAAGACAAATTTCATTGTTTTTTGATGGAGCTACAGGTTTGGTGGATCAGGGGAATGCTGCGGACATAGTGTATCTTGAATTCAGTAAAGCTTTTGACAAGGCCCCCAATGGTATTTTTTGCGAGGAAGCTGGCAGAATGTGGGTGGAATGAGCTAACGGTTCATTTTAACTATTGTCACCCAAAAGTGGGTGGGAAAACCCTCCTCTCATTCTCAGCAAATAGTTGATTGAATAGCCGGCCCTGGGCGTTGTTGTTACTGAGGTGGTAAAACCGATTTCTGGGCTATAACACTTCAGTTTGCAGTTGGGAGTGCTCATGATTGGAGGCAACAGTGCTTCTGAATACCAGTTGCTGGAAAACGCAGGAGTGGAGAGTGGTTTTGTGTTCGAATCCTGTTTGTGGGTTTCCCACGGGCATCTGACCACTGTGAGAACAGGATGCTGTACAAGATGGGTCACTGGCCTGCTACTGCTGGCTTTTTCATGTTCTTATGCTCTTGTGATGGAATAGTTCACTAGCTTCCCCTTCTCATTGTACTCCCCCCCCCCAAAACAACAACAACAACTAGCACCTTAAGAAGAAGAATTCTAGCCTACTGCCCTTTTAGCACACACTTTTTCCTCTGTGCAGATATTTGTTTTCTAATTTATTTACAGTTCTAGGAAGCATATGAAATAATCATAGAACTCACATCAATTGACTTCGGGCAAATGTCTTTGCTGCATCCTTTCCAGTGTCAGCTAAAAACTTCTTTTTAGGCAAGCCGTAAACTTGACACGTATTTTAAGCTGTAATCTTAGCTTATAATGTAAATTTTTGATTATTTTTATTGATTATTTTTTTCGTTTTTGAAACTTGTTTTTAAGTTTGGTTTTTTTGGGGGGAATTTTAATGTACTGTATATTGTATATATTTTGTAATCTGTTTGAAGGTTTTACATACAATTAAGCAGTATATAATTGAAAAATAGTGAAAATCAGTAGCAACAACATCAAGAACAACAGTAGAAGAAAGAAAAGGAGAAGAACTGAAATAGAAAATCTTGTTCCCCAAAAGGGAACTGAATTGTTTCTCTTTCCTGGTCTAGCTCTTATATTCCCAATCTCTTTATCTGCTTCCAACTGTTAATTTGCACTTGTGCCGGGAAGGAGATTTCTGATGTCAGCTGTTCTATCTCTTTGCATTGACAGTAGAGCCATTGGGATGTTGGAGATTTATGGTTCGTCCACTGGGATGTTTTAAGAGGCGATAGCTTTTCAACACTTGATTCCTCAGGATCTTCCACACACTTGATGCTCCATAATTTGCTTTTGCAAGCCCTTCCCAGCCTCTGGGTTTTCCAAGATCCTCTTTTGCCTCCACCGTTTTGGCATTCACCACCTCACTTTTCATGCAACTGTGAACATTCACCTTCTTTTAAGCAGGGGTTTATTGCCTTCCTCCCCTCCGATAATCTGTCTCCGTATAGCCATGCCTATATTTTTAAGTTCTAGGGTTTTCAATTGTCATTGTTGACACCAGCGACAACTTTTCAACAGAATTGCTTTTGTCAATCCATATCAGAGTGTGAATGAGTGCGTGTAGGAAGATCTGTTGTCATAGATTGAAAAGAATACCTGCTGACTATTTCTTGTCAACATGAGTCTGTCCAAAGTGCGGGAGGCAGTGAAAGACAGAGGTGCCTGGCGTGCTCTGGTCCATGGGGTCACGAAGAGTCGGACACGACTAAACGACTAAACAACAACATTTCTTGTCAACAATCAGCTTTAAAAGATATTAAATAAACTGCTTCAGGCACTTGACAAAAACCATAGAATAGTAGAATTGTAGAGTTGGAAGGGACCCAAGTCCAACCCCTGCAATGGAAAAGAATTCAAATGAAGGCTGCTGTGTTTGAAAATATTGATGGACTATATACATAAATTGCCCGTTTCATATTGCTGTACTCATATTTGAGTTTTGCCCCATCTCAGTCTGGGCAATGGCTAGCCTACCTTTTAAATCTTTCAGTGCATTGGGGAAGGCAATTGTGCCCTCTCTCACCCTCCCCCCCTCCAGTATTATTGTCTGCAGTCTCTTTCACCTGCGGTGAGCAGTAATAACGTGGTTTTCTAGGTCCAGTACACTGTATGGATTGGATTCTCTTCCCCATTTGCAAAAGCGGATACAAATTTCCAAAAACTAAAAAAAAGCGGATACAAATTTCCAACACCTTCAGTTATATACAAATCGTTACCCTCCTGTCTGAGTGGGGTGCAGGACCTGAAGTGAATTGAGGGCCACACACATGTTAATAAGGCAGGCATATTGTCACTAGGTGAAGCTTTCCCCGTAACTGCATTTCCATACTAGAAAAAGCTTCACCCATTGAATTTCTGGCTGCTGTGCATCTGTTGAAGGTTCAAGAGGCCAGTTCTCTCCCAGTGCCAACCTCAAACCACACAAAGAACTCACGTTTCATGAGTTGCAAACTAGTTATGCTACTGTAGGTCTTTCTTCAATTGCTGAATTGTAGCCAGCACAAAAACATCACCTCGTGCCTTGTGACATTGTTTTGAGAGATGGTTTAATGTTCCTTTAATTGGCTTTAAAATGTACTACAAATAAAGTAAGTTAGGTGCTTATTGCTATTATAATGCTGTGAGTCATGTCAGGGTGCTGTAAATCTCCAAGTCTGAACTTTCCTAGTATGTAAAATAAAAAAGACATTGTAATGGGTTGTCGCGGTAATGAGGCTACCTCTAGAAATAATGAGCCACAGGATCTTCTGCGCTCCAATCGATCACTGTGTAAATTTCCTGTTTTATCCTAAGCAAATTTCGGCTACAAGGGAAGAGAGTATGCCTGGGATCCGAGCCTTGTAGGATGCATAAATTGCATTCATTTAAGCCAAACATTTCTTTCATGAATAGATGAATAAAAATGGATTTTGACAGGATTATTCGGTTGTGAAATGCTCTAATGTGCCAACATATTTTGAGTCTAGACTTTGATGGCAGGTTAGGGTGATTGATGAGTGAAATGTTCACAGACCATGTATCCATTAGTAAATCTCTGCATCACTTTGGAAATCTTAGTATGGTTAGGTGGAGGTTTTTACATATTGCAGTTCTGTTGCCTTCATTCAGGATTAGTCTGCTGTTTGGCTGTTAGTATAGTACCTTCACCTGAAAGTAATTATTCTGAATATCCATGCTTAGTTTTGGATATTGTAAGAACTTGGCACAGCTGCGAAGAGTAGCAATATTTCCTTAGTAGTTCTAAACAGTGCTGGTTTTTTTCTAGAAAAAATAGGTGCCGGTACTCACCATGAAGTTGTTACAGTAAGTGCCACACTTTTTAATGATGAAAAAAAGAGGTGCCAGTCCTGTATATCTTTGAGGAGCTCCTGAAAAAAAGCACTGGTTCTAAGTATCAAATAATGCATTTCCTTGATTTTTGTTCTTGAATTATTCCCCAGAAAATAATAAACATGGACCCAGTGCACAGAAAATTATAAGATTAGCTCTAGACCACATAGATCTGACAGAGGGTGAGATCTGAGTGCTTTGGATGTTATGATTCCATTCTCCTGTGTGTGTGTGTGTGTGTGTGTGTGTGTGTGCAAGCAACAGAAGCAGCAAAGAACCTCTTCCTAGCTGCCTCAGCTGCTACTTGGTAGGTGCAGTTATGTGCCCTAGCAAGTGCTCTGCCGGCTTCAAGTTTTATGCCACCTGCTCCAGTCCTTTCTTGACTGTTTCATCACCTGCAGCTCTTCAGTGACCCAGGAGCTTCCTGGGCTCCACTATGCTAAAGAAGGATCATAAGAAGGGTTGTGTCAATGGCCCTCATCATCCCACCATTCCACAGCGAGACAGGATCCTCAGCAGAATCACTCACTCTATCCATTGTAGAAACACCCAGAGCATTCAGGTATCCATCCGTTTCCATTAGTCTCCAGGATGGGCCATCTTAACCTCTCCTCTGCAGGGTAGGTTAGCTGGTATGAGTCCAAACTTCACCAGGAAGTGGTCAGTCCATGGCAAATGGGTGATTCCTACCTCCCTGTATGCAGACTGTCTGCATATTACTTTATAGTCATTAGAGATCCATTAGTGTAGGATTAAAATTGCCCCCTTTTTGAGCACCAGTGGCACAAATAAAAGAAAAAAAATTCCAAGTGACCAGACAAGGAAATATTTTGTACTTTGAAAGATGGTTCTTTCCTTTCAGGCTGTTGCTGACTTTCAACACTGCTAATGTGTGAGCAGTTCATGTGTTGATGGCTAGTAACTTTTGAAGATTCCTTTGTGAAGCTGTGTTAGTGTGCTGAAATGCATCGAGAGGTCCCTGTGTGCAACAAGGAGTCCGTTATAGAATCAGAAAGGCACAGAATTGTAGAGTTGAAAGGGACCCTGGGGGTCATCTAGTCCGATGCCTGGCAATCCAAGAATCACATGGTCCCCCTTCTGGTTCGAAACCATACCTAATCCTGCTTAGCTTTGCAAAGGTGCCATCAGCTTTATTGCCAGAAGGACAACTGAAACTTTTCTGAGTGTGTTGAGTTTAGTGCCTTCTAAGCATCGTTGGCCCATTCATCCTCTTCATTCATTTATTGCTTCTTGATTAAACCTATTTATTTGCTTCCCCACTTAAACTGAATCAGTTGAGGACTGCATTCCTTCAGGGGAAATTTGTCAGGGAGTGCATGCTAGTGAAGCTGCTTAATACTGGATCAGACCATTCGCTTACCCAGATCAGTATTCTCAATTCTGACAGCAATTCCTGCTGGTTTGGGGAAGAGATCGTGATAGCCCTGTTTCCCCTCATGCGATTCCAATCATGCACATGAAGAGTGGAGGTGTGGGGAGAGGAGATACCGTATTTTTTGCACCATAACACTCACTTTTTTCCTCCTAGAAAGTAAGGGGAAATGTCTGTGCGTGTTATGGAGGGAATGCCTACGGGTGGCATGCCTACGGATTTTCCTCCTCTAAAAACTACGTGCGTGTTATGGTCGGGTGCGTGTTATAGAGCGAAAAATACGGTATATACTTTTTTCTGGCGGTACACAATGGCACACAGTATCGCCACCCTTCAGGGAGGGGGGGAAGGTGGCAGAAGGGCTCTTGGACCCCATCAGAACATTGCACCTCCTTCCCCAAGTCCGGGAAGTGTTTGCCCAGCTTAGAGAAGGTGGTGCTCTGACAGGATCCTGGAACTCTGCTGCCTCCTTCCCAAAACCAGGTTCTTCACCTGAGTGGCAGTGCCCCAGTAGGTGGATGGACGGGCAAGGGGTCTCAAACAGCTAAACCGTCCTCACCATCCAGCATTGGTGCCAGGTTTCACCCCCGCCCCACCATGGGCTGGCCCCTCTGCCTGCTTGCTGGTGAGTATCTGCCCTTTTTTTCTAGAATAAAAGCACTGGCCATGTCCCCTCTGTCCCTGTCCCCAAAGTCCTCCAGGTTAAACTTACGTTGCATGGAATTGTGTGAAAGAAAAACACTGGGGTCTAATTTGAATAGTAGAATGTCTGTCATCTGGGTGGGGCTGGGTGGGGGAATAGTAGAATGTCTGTCATCTGGGTGGGGCTGGGTGGGGGAATAGTAGAATGTCTGTCATCTGGGTGGGGCTTCTGTGTTCTGCTCCAGAAGCAGGCCCTCCCTTTGAGTGTTCAGTTCAGTTCAGTTAGAGAGGCCAACTGTCCTTCTTGCCTCACGATGTTGTTTTAGTTTCTCTCAGACGGTATGTTACGGTGTTACCATTTACTTTATTATTAAAGCTTTGTTTGGAATATACGTGAGCCGCTTGCTTTGCTGAAAGAAAACTCTGATGAAGAATGGTGGAATACCCTAAACTGGGGATATACCCAGTCTGACAGGAGGATTGGGGTTTTTTAAACTGCCCCACCCTCCACAACATTGTGTGCAGTTCTTACATAGGCTCCTCCTGTGATTTAAACATCTTCATTGTGACTGGAATCGCAGGGGAGAGGGTAGGCAAACAGGGCTTTTGTTTAGCCTTCTGCTTGAGCTCCTTTCAACTGGGGATTGAGATCTACATTTATACAGTCAAAGCAAAAGCATGAGCTCTGGCCCTTACGTAACTTACGTGTAGCGCTGGAATTACATTTAAACCTAAGTAAATGTCAGGCAAGGATTGAACATTTGTTTCAGCCAGCTTCTGAGATTCCTTCTCTTTTCATTTAATGCTATATAAAAGGTAACGGACCCCTGGATGGTCAAGTCCAGTCAAAGGTGACTGTGGGGTTGTGGCACTCATCTCATTTTCAGGCCGAGGGAGCTGGTGTTTGTCCACAGACAGCTTTCCGGGTCATGTGGCCAGCAGGACTAAACTGCTTCTGGAACAACGGAACACTGTGATGGAAGCCAGAGCACACAGAAATGCTGCTTACCTTCCCAATGCAGCAGTACCTATTTATCTACTTGCACTGGTGTGCTTTTGAACTGTTAGGTTGGCAGGAGCTGGGACAGAGCAATGTTGCAGGGATTCAAACCGCTGACCTTCCGATTGGCAAGCCCAAGAGGCTCAGTGGTTTAGACCACAGCACCACCCGCTATGTAGCCAAGGTCTGCTGGGTTCCCTTACTATAACTGTAACTTGCCTTTCAGGAACTGAGTTCTTACTCAGTTCTTACACCTTTATGATATTGGAGCCTCATGAGTGTTGACGCTTCCTGCCTCACCACAATAACTTGCATCACTCCAAACCACATAATAAGAGTGACCCACACTGTTGCAGCTCTCCACTCGAGCATCAGTTATTTGAAAGCTGGGGGTGTATGGGGTGTAGACACAATGTGGGGTTCTTCTGCATAGTCCCAGGCTTCACATCTTACCTGGAGATTACAGGAAGGAATGACATGGCTGCAGAACTCTATCATTGCTTTTCATAGTCTAAACTATGTTTAAACTATGCACCTTCAGACTGTCTACCTGCTTGTCGGCCACCTTCCTTTTATACTTCCTGCTGTGGGTATTTTGTTCTAGTCTTGTGACAAGGAAAGGGGGAGGGCGCAGACTTTGCCTGGAGGACCCGACAAGTTGTCATTGAAGTATGAAAGGGTGTTGAGGCATTCAAATAATCAATTGCTTGCCTTTTGCCATCCTTGTTTGTCATGGAAACTATCGCACAGGAATGCCAATCTGCTTGGCAGCTGTGGTTGCTAAGGAATGAGAAGCAGGAATAGGGCACTATTAGGTTATCAGAGCCACTCATAATGGGTGCTTTATAGGAAAGCGATTAGCTCCCCCACTCGCTCTCCTCATTAGCATGCCATCACCTCGCACTGTTAGCCTGCTATTCTTTTATGTCACATGAGTGCTGTAATTTTCCTCCTGAAAATATAGGTATGCAGCTCAAAACCACCTGAATAAAGTGGGAATACTTGCTTCCTTTTTAAGTTAAATTACCAAGGCTTGTGAACTTGAATGCCTTTATTCACCTACTTTAAATTTTCTGTGAAAAGTAGAATCTGTGGCATTGAATGCGGCATGACATCAAACAATGAGAGGATTAAAAGTGCCACTATATTAGTCACGCTACGGTTGAGTTTATACAACTGGTTTCCTTACAGGGTAATATTTCCAGGAGGAGACCCTTGGTTATAGAAACTTTTCCACTGCCAAGCCTTGGGAAAACCACTAGATTTGTTCTGGGAAAAACTGATCCTTGGATAAACTTGCAAATTAGCATGTGTGAACCTAAATACGTAGCCAGGCCTTGACTTATTACTGTATTTTTCTGTGCATAACACACACCCCCCCCCCGGTGTATAAGATGACCCCTATTTTGGGGGACCCAAATTAAGGAAATGGGGGGAGATTGGTCAGAGTTGTTGAGTTTTTTTGGGGGGGGGATTGCCGCCAATCGCTCACCCTCCTGACTGCTGATAAACAATCATATGCCTTGTCTAACCCAACAATTGTCTGTCCGCTCACTCCCAGCGTCCACCAATCGCCCACCCAATTACAGCAGCAGCCAATTGTCAGCAGGCCTTGCCGCAGCTACCAATCACCCGCCCAATCACCACTGACAATCTCCTGCTCACGGCTGACACCAATTGCTCGCACCCACTCTGCACTATCTGTGTATAAGACGACCCCCAATTTAAAACATTTTTTATAATAAAGAAACATCGTCTGATACACGGAAAAATGCGGCACATAGGGAACATTGGACACCTTTGAGGCTTATGAGAATGCCAGCTGCCCTGCTAATGTGTCCAACATTTCTATGAGTGTAGCAACAGTTCTAACATTAGAAACATAAATCACCTTCACACATTATAGGTGTGAAAGGGGTCCATGGATTTCATCCAGCTGTTTTACACAGAGCAGGCTCACTGAAATTAATAGACCTCGGTTACTTTTGTTCATTAATTTCAATGAGTCTCCTTGGAGGAGAACTAGCTTTCAATGCAGCCCCATGTGTTGAAAGCAGTGTTCAAAATTCCCCAGGCGCCAGGCACATTTTGCTACTGGTGTTGGTCCAGTTACAACTAGGTAAGGTAAAGGTAGAGGAACCCTGGAAGATTAAGTCCAGTCAAACATGACTATAGGGTTGCGGCTGTCATCTCACTTTCAGGCCAAGGGAGCCGGCGTTTGTCCACAGACAGTTTTCTGGGTTATGTGGCCAGCAGGACTAAACCACTTCTGGAGCAACAGGACACTGTGACGGAAGCCAGAGCGCACGGAAACCCTGGAGCCGGCTGACTCGTGCGCAGCAAAAGACACACATCTTTGCTTCTGTGCTGCTGTGTCTCAGCCCTCCATCATTACATTAAGGAAAGGAAGTGTGGGGCTGAGATCAGAAGGTCGGAGGTTCAAATCCCCGTGACGGGGTGAGCTCCCGTTGCTCGGTCCCTGCTCCTGCCAACCTAGCAGTTCGAAAGCACGTCAAAGTGCAAGTAGATAAATAGGTACGGCTCCGGCGGGAAGGTAAACGGCGTTTCCGTGCGCTGCTCTGGTTCGCCAGAAGCGGCTTAGTCATGCTGGCCACATGTCCTGGAAGCTGTACGCTTGCTCCCTCTGCCAGTAAAGCAAGATGAGCGCCGCAACCCCAGAGTCGTCCGCGACTGGACCTAACGGTCAGGGGTCCCTTTACCTTTACTATTATATAAGCAGAATGGGGTGGGGGCCAGGGTGAGGACTCTGTAAGAGGGCCGCACAACTGCTATGCTTACACCACTTTAAAGTCAGATTACAGCATGGGTATGCAAACTAAGGCCCGGGGACTGGATCTGGCCCGATTGCCTTCTAAATCCAGCTCGTGGACAGTCTGGGAATCAGTGTTTTTACATGAGTAGAATGTATCCTTTTATTTAAAATGCATCTCTAGGTTATTTGTGGGGCATAGGAATTCGTTCATTATTATTTTTTTTCAAAATATAGTCCCCACAAGGTCTGAGGGACAGTGGACTGGCCCCCTGCTGAAAATGTTTTCTGACCCCTGGATTACAGCATCACCCAGCAGTCAACCTAAATTTGACATTCAAAACTCTTGGTTCTCTGTCCACATTTATCTTGCTACTTGCTCTCCTGTGAAATACAGAGGTATTGTAAGATAAGTTTCCAGTCACTGAGGAGCATGAATGCGCCTTTTCAAAACTCTGTGGCCACCCATTAGTTGTCGGTTTAAAGAAATCAGGACAACCAGTTGCAATAACGCTGGATTCATTGCCTGCTACTAGATGGTGTTCCAGGGGCCAAGGGGTGAGAAGAGATGCAAAGCAACGCAGCTGAATTTCTGGCCATAGTAACTCCCTGGAAATATAATGTTTGAAGATGCTTCTGAATTTTACAAAGTAAGTTCGTGCTCGTGGTTTTTATGCTGGGCAAACACCGAAAGGCCATGAATGTAACTGTCGTGTCTTTGTATTTAACATGCTAGGATCAGCCTCCTATCTAAAGTTTTTCTTTTCTTTTTAGAGTACAAGTTGAATTCTACATGAATGAAAACACATTTAAAGAGAGGCTAAAGTTATTTTTCATCAAAAACCAAAGATCAAGTAAGCATTTCTCTCTCTCTTACTATGTGTGGGTGTAATAGCACTTCCTCTAAACCCGGGTTTCCTAAACTTGAGTTGCTGTCTGTTGTTGGACTACAACTCCCATCATGCCTAGCTAGCAGGATGAGGGATGATGGAAATTGTACTCCAGAAACAGCTGGAAACCAGCATTTGGGAAACCCTGCTCTAAACAATAATGCTTGTTGATAATAAGAAGTGGTTATATGTTACATCACTAGGGGAATGTAGTCATGTTCATTACTTTTGATGGGTCTATTCTGAATAAATATTAATTGATTGCCACCCTGTGTTCCCAAATTCACATTCTGCTTGCTAGTTGTTTGTTGCTTATGTATTTAATCAATTTAATATTTGCACAGCCTCAACAGTGTCTTAATGCTGCAAACTTTCCTCATCCCCTGCTCTTTTAATATACAGTGGTACCTCAGGTTAAGTACTTAATTGGTTCCGGAAGTCTGTACTTAACCTGAAGCGTTCTTAACCTGAAGCGGACTTTCCCATTGAAAGTAATGGAAAGTGGATTGATCCGTTCCAGACGATGAAAAGACACCCCCTAAAACAGCAATTTAACACGAATCTTACTGCTTCACGAGACCATTGATCCATAAAATGAAGGCAATAATCAATGTACTGTACTATAAAATAAATAAGACAGTATTTTAGATGAAAAAAATTAAAATTTATTTCCAAACTCACTGTTTGGAGGGGGCTCAGGGTCCTTTTCTACAATCACAATCGGCTTAGCTCCCTGCATTCGTGGAGGCCTCATAGAGCTCCTGCGGCTGGAGCCCAGTTGCAGAGCCTCTGCAGGCACTGTGGATGCCGGGAATGGCTCCCGACATCCGCAGAGCCACTCTAGGCACTGTAGATGCCGGGGCTTGGCTCCCGGCATCCGCAGAGCCGTTCTAGGCACTGTGAATGTCGGGGCTTGGTTCCCGGCATCCGCGGAGCCGCTCTAGGCTCCTGCGGCTGGAGCCCAGTTGCAGAGCCTCTGCAGGCACCGTGAATGTCAGGGCTTGGTTCTAGGCACCGCAGATGCCGGGGTTTAGCTCCTGGCATCCGCGGAGCCGCTCTAGGCGCTGCGAATATTGGGGCTTGGTTCCTGGCATCCGCGGAGCCACTCTAGGCACTGCGAATGTTGGGGCTAGGCTCCCGGCATTCGCGGAGCTGCTCTAGGCACCGCAAATGTTGGGGCTTGGTTCCTGGCATTCGCGGAGGCCTCAGAGAGCTCCGTAGGCCCCACCGATGTCTGGGTTTGCCTCCAGGCAGCGGCGAGGCCTCCGAGAGCTTGGACATCTTACTTCCGGGTTACAATCGTTCATAACCCGAAAAAATGTAAGTTGAAGCGTTTGTAACCCGAGGTACCACTGTATAACCATGATGCTCGATAAAAATCCAGGTGCTAAAGACAAACAGATCTAGGCACAATGCCACAATAAGAAGAAAAGCTTGCTGTGTTCCCCCCCCCTTCAAAGACTCAATTTATCTAAAATGCACTGTTTTGGGGGTCTTTTTGGGGGGAGGGGTAGCAGGTCTCTTACTATATCCTGGCCAATGGAACATTTCTGGAAGTGTAGCCTACAAACTGTGCCAGCTTTAAGATAGCTGAAGCGGGCAGCTTCCTTTCATGGCTGCCAAGAAGTATAGGAATCCAGCCAGAGATTCTGGTGGATATTTCTACAGCAAGCTGAATGTGAGAGAGTCCAAGTCAGACCAATGCCCCAATTACCCTACCTAGCACTGGACCTCTGGAGTCCCAAGCATAGATATCCTTTTTAACTTGTATTCCTGAGCATTGCATTTGGGTCCATCCACGAAGCATTTCTCTTATGCACTCACACATACAATTAAAAGTTACATCGTTTTTCCTATTAGATGTAATCCTCACTCCCTCAAGTGAATTTTTAATTTTAAAATCTGCCATTCTAGGGAAACCTGTAAACACTCTCCACCTATTCTGTCTGGTCTTAACCTCTTTATGTCACAGTCTCAGTTTTGAATGCAAATTCTACAATAATGCTATAATTGTTTGCTTGTATCAGAGTCAAGCTAAAGCAGGTTCACCCATCAGTAGCTTCCACTTCTGGTTCCACGGAGCTATTTTTGTGGGACTTTGAGTGTTATTCTTAAGCTACGTTGAAGCCACTTGAACTGCATCTGAATGTCAAGTCACTCTTAACCACTTGAGTTCAAGTGTATGTTTGTTTTTTTAAAAATCAGTTAGAGATTCTTCATGATTCATAAGACTGTATCTGGGATTCTTGGAGACATATGCTTTCTGATTTTATATATACTTAATGAAAAACGTTCCTATACCACTCACCCATAAAATATGGCAGCAATCATGCAGGCAGTAGCTTTTACATGTGTCCAATTGACATGCGATCATGCACACACTTGTCATTTCCAACCCAAAAGTGGCCCGAAAACGGAGCAGAACAGGGCTGAGGCTGGGCTTATGCGTGCTCCACCAACACAGACAGGGGTCAGGAACAGAACCCCCAGGCAAAATGTAAAAGCAGCACAGAACATTCATGAATTATTATTTTTTAAACAACAACATAGGCCAGTTGATGGAAGGGGTGGGGAGTATTCAAGAGATGCTTGAAAGTCAAAAGCATGGATGCCTGATAAATTTCTGCTAGACATTCGAAGGGAAACCAAAATGCTTGTTTAAAAAGCTATTGTACTGCCAACCTTACTGTATGCTTGTGAAACGTGGACCACTTATGAACTCCATCTCCAACTCCTCAAAAGACTCCATCAACTGTGTTTCCGAAAAATTTTACACATCACTTGGGAAGACGGGTGAACTAATGCCAGTGTACTGGATGAAGCAAAGATCACTAGTGTTGAAGCAATGATTCTTCAACTTCAACTTCGTTGGACTGGTCATGTTGTGTGGATGCTTGATTATCGTCTTCCAAAGCAACTACTCTATTCCAAACTCAAAAAGGGTAAGCGTAATGCCGGTGGTCAACAAAAGAGGTTTAAAGACTCTCTCATGGCATATCATTAAAAAATGTAGTATAAACACCAACAACTGGGAAACACTGGCCTGCGAGCGCTCCAATTGGAGAACACAGCCTTTACCAAAGGTGTCACGGGCTTTGAAGACACTTGAACTCAGGGTGAAAGGGAAAAACATGCTAAGAGGAAGGCACGCTTGGCAAACCCTCACCGTGATCAACTCCCGCCCGGAAACCTATGTGCTCACTGTGGAAGGATGTGTGGATCCAGAAGTGGCCTCCACAGTCACTTATGGACCCACTGTTTAAACCATGTTTATGGAAGACAATGCTACTTGGCTATGAGTGATCACCAAAGAAGAAGAGAGGAGTGTTCCATAGAATGGGGCCAGCGACGTTAAATGCCTAAATTCTAGTTGAGGCTAGGCAGGCATCTGTAACATGGAGGACCACCACCAATACTCCTCTGGATGATCTCAGTGATCAGACTGGGATATATTGGGCTGGGATTTTAGAGCCCTCACTTCTTCCAGACAGTTCAAGGCAGTGCATTGTCAGGAGCTGGAGTCAGGCGTAGGTCAGCAAAAAACAATAAAGAACCCAATGTCAGCGAAGTTAACTCTTTATTCAAAAAACAAAGCAGCTCAGTCCTAGTGGTCTTGCCCCAGTAAGGCAGCTGCGGCAACAGAAGGTCCCTGCCTTCCCACCACTTTCTAAAGGTGCTCCCCTGGTTCCTTCCCCAGAGCCTAAGACTCCATCATCTTGTCTCTCATTGTTCTGCCGTCTTCATTTCTCCACATGTTCTGGGAGATCAGTGGGGTGGAGAGCTGTTCATAGCAGCAGGAGGAAACTCCCTAGATTCTCCAGCTGCCTGTCTCATCTCTGTCTCCTGGCCCCCCTCCTCCCCTGCCTCTGAGTCTGGACTGCCTCTTCCTGCTCACTAAACCTTGTTACGTCTTCAGCTGCCATCACCTCCTCCTCCCAGTCTGTTCCCTCTTCTCCCTCTGACCATTCATTGTCATCCCACCATCAGTCCCCTGTCTCTGAGCCTCCTTCCCAGGGGGGTTCCCCAGCAGGTATCTCCCACCACTCCTCCGCAGTCAGCTAGTCCATGGCATGTATTCTGAGTTCTCACACGGTCTCTTGACCGAGCCTCAGAGCACACTAGTTTTCAGCAAGGTTGCTGCCTTGTATGCACCATGCACTGGACCTACTGTCAATGCTTCTTCAGTTCTTAGTTCTACCTCTTACATTAATGTCTTAACTACTTTATTTCTTTTATAGTTGCAACCCAGACTTTCTACTCAGTCACCACATACAGATTTTGCCAGAGCCAATTGTTCAAATATTATGCAGAGTATATAGCCTTTCCCCATTTATTTATGTATTCAGGGAGTCAAGATTTTCATTACTTACACAATAGCAGAACAACAAAAACCTTCGCCGGTGTAATAGTCCTCCCTTTCTGCATCTGCTCTGCATCTCCTATGCTTTGTTCTGATCTTTATACTATTTTGAGAGCCAAATTTTCATTAAGCTTCAATTGAAAATGCTTAGGTGTGAATGCTCCCATAAACAAAGGCAAATTGAGACAGGTAATTATGCAAAGGTTATTTTTGATAAAGGGGTAGTGACTGGAGCTTGAAAAGATAACTTAATAGAATCTCTAATTCTGCACCTGCGCACATACATTTTTTTCCAGCTTTTGCCAGTTTGCAGAAGGAAAATTTCCATTTGCAAGTGCTGTTTGAATCCATCGCTAGGATTTGCTGTCAGTGCCGACAAGGAGATTGACACTGACAGCCAGTGCCTTTGAAGCTGTCACCTGACATCGTAATGGCATCAGTAGTCAAAATGGCCTGTGGGGTTGCGGGAGGTCAGGATCCAGCCCGCTAGCTGGAAAAGGTTCCTCACTCCTCTGTATAGAGGGGCTAAAGGGGATTTTGCAAGATATGGACACAGCATGGAGGCCACTGCAAATCATTCCCCTTGATGACTTTCATCCATCAGGGATGTATCCATTTGCTGTGCTGATCAGGGAACATTATCCACACCACTATAGAACTTGGACATCCTGTGATTTTTGGAAAAAGTCATTCAATCTAAACACTGAACAAATGTGTACGAACGTCACAAATGGCCACTTAAAGTGACCTTCTCATGGTGGGTGAACTGTGTGCCTGGGCCAAAAACAAGTAAGAAAGATATTGAGCCAAGTGATAATTGTGCTGTAACATCAATTGTTTCATTAGACAGGTAATCCTGTAAAATTCAAAGGCTCGCATAGAATCCTCTGACAAAATCGATCCTAGACATTGTAATTAAACTTGCTATGCCTCTGAGCTGAATGAAAGTTATTTTTTTATCCTTGATTTGAATTTTCTGCTTGACTGCCCGTGTATCTTATTACGAGCAATATGTAGTTAGAAAACCAAGGTTCGTTTTCAGCAAAGGTTGCTTGTCTCCTCCCCACCCTGTTGGGTGTCTTTTCCCCCACCCCCAGCAAGAGGTGCAGGTGTGCGTCTTTGTGTCTGTGCATTAAATGAAATTTCACACCACCTGTAAAATTCAATTCAATTACCATTAAAACCATCAGGCTCTCTGAGTCTTCAGCTCCCTGTCCCCCAGAGGAAATAGAAAGCTTCTCTTAATTATGTTTGTTAGTAATCCAGAATAGTAAAAGATCTGCAATCTTTTTATTTGAGTCATCCAACATTTTTATTTTTTATTTTTTTTAAGGCCGCAGTTCTAAATATACTTCCTAGGGAGAAAGACTCATTGAACTCAGTCAGATCTACCACTTTGCAATCTTGAATTGAGCTACAATATTGCTTAGGGACGCGGGTGGTGCTGTGGGTTAAACCACAGAGCCTAGGACTTGCCGATCAGAAGGTCGGCGGTTCAAATCCCCGCGACGGGGTGAGCTCTCGTTGCTCGGTCCCTGCTCTTGCCAACCTAGCAGTTCGAAAGCACGTCAAAGTGCAAGTAGATAAATAGGTACCGCTCCAGCAGGAAGGTAAACGGCGTTTCCATGTGCTGCTCTGGTTCGCCAGAAGCGGCTTATTCATGCCAGCCACATGACCCGGCAGCTGTACACCGGCTCCCTCGGCCAATAAAGCGAGATGAGTGCCGCAACCCCAGAGTCGGCCACGACTGGACCTAATGGTCAGGGGTCCCTTTACCTTTACCTTTATTGCTTGGTCTTCTCCAAGAAATGGAGGCAAACCTTGGCTAACAGCAACAAGGTATTTCTGGGACTTTGGACAAATGGACGCAAAGAAAATGAAGGAACAGGATTATGTGGGTTTGTGAGCCTGCAAAGTTGGAAGCCAAAGTAAGAGAAAAAAGGATTGTCTTCCCATTAGAATTCCTGTGCTGGAGGAATGCACAGACCTTGAATCTCACAACATGGTTGCCATTTGCGTTCCTGCCATGGAAGGCAAAAGTAAAGGACCCCATGTCATTTCATAGATCCAGCTGAGATGATTTTGGGAGTGATAGATGGCAGAATCAATATGATACAGGAGACTAACATGATTTTCTAGAAGATTGAATCAAGTGTCCATCCATCCATCCTTTCTTTTCTTTTTTTAAGGTGGGGAGGGAGATTTGTGATTGTAATTTCTGCACGCATATGGGCATCAGGCTGGAGTCCTCTCCCCACACATTCTACATTCCAAGCAAAATAGACAGGATGGATCTGATCACTTTTAAACCATGGGAGCAGGATGTTCAGTTCTGGTAAACATCAGAACTGGGATTGAGGGAGAGTAATGAAAAGGTCTGGGGAAAGCCCATGGTCCTTAAAAACTGAATTACAGTTAACATTCAGTGGTAGGGAATCTGCTCACCTCTCAGACAGACCATTCCCTAGCTGTGCCCCCATTGCCCTGGCACAGGCTGCTTGATGCTTGAGACTCTTGGAAGATTAAGATGATGTTCCAGGTCAGGGATTGCAAGAGTGACCCTCCATATGTTGCTGGAGTGCAACTCCCATAGTGATTGGCCAGTGTTGGCTAAGGCTGATATGCCCTTGAGAGCCACTGCTTCTCCATCCCTGCCCAAATTGCCACCTCTTTGGTTCCAGTGAGAGCCAGTGTGGTGTAGTGTTTAAGAGCGGTGGACTTGTAATCTGGTGAACCGGGTTCGCTTCCCCGCTCCTCCACATGCAGCTGCTGGGTGACCTTGGGCCAGTCACACTTCTCTGAAGTCTCTCAGCCTCACTCATCTCACAGAGTGTTTGTTGTGGGGAAGGAAGGGGAAGGAGAATGTTAGCCGCTTTGAGACTCCTTCGGGTAGTGATAAAGTGGGATATCAAATCCAAACTCTTCTTCTTCTTCTTCCTCTTCTGCTGTCCCCTTCTGCTTCTCTATTAGCATTGGCCAAGTCCAGGTATGTTCTAGCTGCAAGAGACAGGCAGGAAATTATACTGATAGGGAGGCATTCCTTAAAGGGTTAGACTAAGCTTGGCAAAACCTAGGTTAAGTTTCCCATTCAGCCACAAATCTCACCAGGAGACCTTGGGCAGATTGCTCTTTCTCAGCCTAACCTACTTCGCAGAATTGTTTGTTCTTCCTCTTCCCAGTCTATCCTCAGTGTAAGCCACCATGAAAGGTAGGGAAGAAAGGCAGAATATAAACAGTATAGAATCAGTCTGAGCAGAAATGAAAAGGTGCTGGGGCGTGGCAGTGAAAATTTGAGGTGGCCTTAGAAAGAAGCCTGCAGCTCTTTTTTAAAAATGCTCTGTTTCCATTTTCTGTATTGATAGCTATAATCAGAATCCTCATGAGTGCCCTCAGTCCTTTTTCCCCCTTGGGGTACTTAAGAGTACGCGGTATCGGCACCTTTTTTCCTAGAAGAAAAGCGCTGGTTAAAGGTGTGTCACTTACTGTAACAACTTAATGGTGAGTACAGACACCTTTTTTCTAGAAGAAAAGGACCGAGTACCCCTCAGCCTTAACATACATGCATTACCTAGTCTAAGAAGAGTATTGCTGTTGTTTTCTCCACATGGCCACCACTGCACCCCATTAATGGGAATTTATGGTTGTGACTGGGACCCAGGTGGCGCTGTGGGTTAAACCACAGAGCCTAGGACTTGCCGATCAGAAGGTCGGCGGTTCGAATCCCCGCGACGGGGTGAGCTCCCGTTCCTCGGTCCCTGCTCCTGCCAACCTAGCAGTTCGAAAGCACGTCAAAGTGCAAGTAGATAAATAGGTACCACTGTGGTGGGAAGGCAAACGACGTTTCCGTGCGCTGCTCTGGTTCTCCAGAAGTGGCTTAGTCGTGCTGGCCACATGACCCGGAAGCTGTACCCCGGCTCCCTCGGCCAATAAAGCGAGATGAGCACCGCAACCCCAGAGTCGATCACAACTGGACCTAATGGTCAGGGGTCCCTTTACCTTTTTTATGGTTGTGACTGATGCAGCCTCATAGGAAGAAAATGGATTGTATTGGGGACATTAAATGTTTATTCTGAAACATTTTAAAAACACCACAGAAAGGTGTCAACTGCACAGATTACTAAAAATTCACAGTGTCATTAGCATTCATCAGCTGTCTTCAGCAGATGGCAATATTAACAGAGTAGGAAGCATTTGTTGAAGAATGTCAAGGGGGAGATGAATTGGGAGGATAATAGGCAGAAGAAATTGTTAGAGGTACTGGCCTGCCTGTCAGAGACAGGATTTGATATATCTCAGCAGGAGCTTCCTTCCCTTTCTGTGCAGTTCTTACTCACCACCACAAACACTGGTGTCTTCGCTCTGTCTTACTGTGGTCCCTTTCAAATCTCTAACCTTTAAGAAAAGAAGCAGCTAGTCACTCATTCCCAGGAGTTGTTCCAATGGGCACCAATTCCAAAGGCCTCTTCATTCTTCAAGCCTTCAATTGACGCCAAAAAGACATTAGAATGCCAAAGGCTAAAGACCCAACTCCTGTCATTGCGTGGAACTGACCTCTTCCTAAGGGTGGTATGTAGGAGTAACAGAGAAGACAGGAGGTTGGATGCAGGTGAGCTGGGCAGAAGCACGCTGGCAGGCATGCTCCAAGCAAGCTGCTGGCTAGCTCTGCCGAGGCTCCTTTTATTAGCAGAAGTCAACAATTGGAATTGGAACAATTGGAAACAGTAGTGAAACCACCCTGAACTTAACATATTTCCACCTAACCACATTTCCAGCATTAGCAAATACACGTGTCAGCAGGTGTTTCCCTCAGATGTTTCCCCCGATACTTGATTGCGTCTGCGTCCCCGGTCATGCTCCAGCCAAGCGATATGTCTAACAAACAAATTCTGAGAGGACAAAAGGTCAGGGGGAAAAACCTGTTTTCAAGCCAAGAAGGCAAAAGGTCAGGGAGAGCAGGCTTAATGCTCCTTGACGCACTGTTACATGTCTGGTGCGAGGTTTGCCTTCGCAAAGCGGAGCATCACCTCCACAGTGGTACAGTGGTACCTTGGTTGTTGAATAGCTTGGCTCCCAAACGCTGAAAACCCAGAAGTATGTATTCCAGTTTGCAAACGTTTTTTAGAAGCTGGACTTCCGACATGGCTTCCGCAGCTTCCAATTGAGTGCAGAAAGCTCCTGCAGCCAATCAGAAGCCGCGCCTTGGTCTTCAAACTGTTCCGGGAGTTGAACAGACTCTCAGAATGAATTAAGTTTGACAACCAAGGTAGCACTGTACTGTCGTAGTCTCATTGCTGAGCATCAACATGCAGAGCTCAGTGGAGTGGGAGACCAGTCAACCAGAAGAGTCTCTGAGGTGTACTTGCCTGGAGGCAGACACAGCATCCAAAGTCTGGTCCAGTCCTAGGGTCAGGCAAACAGCAATTCCATGTGGCCAGATGATCCAGGGGTCAGGGAATTCAATGTTCATGGGGTCAAGGGTCCAGATGAGCAAGAAGCAGCAAGGTAGAGCCATGAATTGCAACTGTAGTTACCAGCATCTGACTGGTGCTGGAAGTTCTGCTTAAGAAGGCTGAAGCCAGCTGGTTCTCACCAGCGCCTTCTCCTCTGAGTTCTTGAAGGCTGACGGGTGGAATCACTCTGCCTTCTCCCCCTTCAGACTGCTGTTCAGCAAGCGCAGCTGACTCCTGGTGCATGACAGGTATCTGCAGGATGCCCTGTAGTAAGTGGTTGGGTGTATAGGGGATGAGACTCTCTCGTAGGTATCCTGGTCTCAAGCTGCATAGGGCTTTGTACAGCAAAACCAGCACCTTGATTTACCCTGATGGCTAATTATTAAGCTGAAAGACGGTAATTGCCCCAGGGCCATCTGTTCATTTTCATGGCAAACATTGTTTCAGAGGGTTTCAGGGTTATTGTTTTGGTTTGTACAACTCCATATCTGTTTATAGTCGGCATGGTTTAAATTGGATGTTCTGTGTATATAACTTGTATATACATTGGATGCTCTTCCTCTCTCTAACTTGAAAAAGTACAAAATGCTTTCTTTGCTTCAGATGCGCCCTATAATATAATTTGTGCATGATTCAGTGACCGACAGCTATCTTTGTCCTGAGCAAATGAAAACTAACTTTCATCGAGAACAGATGAGCAAATCTGCTCTTGCAAACTCGCCACGCCCCATGCCCTGGTGTTGTCTCACAGATAGGAAGGAAGCACTGTTTTCTGGCCAAGGGTGTTTTGTCTTAAATAAACAAAGCTTTGAAGATATGAAATTGTATATTCAGCACCAGCTTTCAATTATCTGATTTTTAAGCGGTCTGTGAGCAGCTACAATTCTGAACAAATGTTGTTCAATATTTTATGGGCTTCCATATGCGTTTTCCGCACAAAAGTAATACTGGAAGTGTGTTTGTGTAGGATCCAAATTTGTTTGTTTGTTTATTTGTTTGTTTATTTATTTATTTATTTGGTTGGTTGGTTGGTTGGTTGGTTGGTTGTACTTTTGACCAGAATCCCTGATGTGGTTCCCAACACAAATGTCGCAGAAGAATTAATGACCCTACACTCAAGAAACAAAACAGCTGGCTGCCATCTGCTAGTATCTTTTCTCACTCCAGTTTCTCTCCAGCAACCTCCCTCCAGGGGCAGTTGGGGTCAGATAGTCCCATTGTGGGAATGGATAGTCCAAATGAAGTAGGAGCAGACATGTGGAGATGACTCTGCCTGCCACCTTCTCCTCATTCGCTAACACAGGGCAGTTGGTTTTACATGGCAATGGGGAGTGAGGAAAGATGCCATCTGATCTGGAACAAATGTCTGCTCTGGTATCTTCAGCTGCCCCGTCCCACTGTTCAATTCTTCCTCTATTAGTGTTAAATAGCTGTGAGTTGAGGGACGCAGGTGGCGCTGTGGGTTAAACCATAGAGCCTAGGACTTGCCAATCAGAAGGTCAGCGGTTCGAATCCCTGCGACGGGGTGAGCTCCCGTTGCTCGGTCCCAGCTCCTGCCAACCTAGCAGTTCGAAAGCACATCAAAAGTACAAGTAGATAAATAGGTACCGTTCTGGCGGGAAGGTAAACGGCGTTTCCGTGCGCTAATCTGGTTCACCAGAAGCGGCTTAGTCATGCTGGCCACATGACCCGGAAGCTGTACGCCGGCTCCCTTGGCCAGTAAAGCGAGATGAGCGCCACAACCCCAGAGTCGGCCCCGACTGGACCTAATGGTCAGAGGTCCCTTTACTTTAGCTGTGAGTTGAGGGAGGAGACTGTCTACCAAAACTGTAACCAAGATAGTGAGTAATCTTCTTTTTCTTTGGTGATTACTCAAAGCTGTGTAAGATTGTGTTCCGTAAACACGGTTTCAACAGTGGATCCGTAAGTGACTGTGGAGGCCAATTCTGGATCCACACGTCCTTCCACAGTGGGGACATAGGTTTCTGGGCGGGAGTTGATCACAGTGAGGGTTTGCCAAGTGTGTCTTCCTCTTAGCACGTTTTCCCCTTTCACCCTGAGTTCGAGTGTATTCAAAGCCCATGACACCTTTGGTAAAGGCTGTGTTCTCCAATTGGAGTGCTCGCAGGCCAGTGTTTCCCAGTTGTTGGTGTTTATACTACATTTTTAAAAGTTGTGCTGTGAGAGAGTCTTTAAACCTCTTTTGTTGACCACCGGCATTACGCTTACCATTTTTGAGTTTGGAATAGAGTAGTTGCTTTGGAAGACAATAATCAGGGATCCACACAACATGACCAGTCCAATGAAATTGATGTTGAAGAATCATTGCTTCAACACTGGTGATCTTTGCTTCTTCCAGTACACTGGCATTAGTTTGCCTGTCTTCCCAAGTGATGTGTAAAAAATTTCAGATACACTGTTGATGGAAACTTTCAAGGAGTTGGAGATGGCATTTATAAGTGGTCCATGTTTCACAATAATTGAGCGTTCTCATCCCACCCCTGTTTAGGCCTTTCTCTCCACACACTTTACAGTGAGTATGGACTTATAAATTCCACAAAAACTTCACTTTGTTTCATTGTCTTTCTTATAATAGGCCTCCGGATACGCTTGTTCAATTTTTCACTCAAGCTGCTTAGCTGTCTGTTGTACATAGTACGAGTGCTCCTGGATGATCCATCTCAACAACACGGATGGTAATGTTTTCTTCTTTTATTTGCCTTTCAAAATGCTTCATAAACTGTTTCACTCAACAGTTTATGCTTCATAAACTGTTTCACTCAACAATTTATGCTTCATAAATTGTTTCACTCATCGCTGAGCTTTAATTGTGCATCTGTAGCAGCCATAGGCATAGCTTAGCTATAGGCTAAACTGTATTAGCTATAAGCATAGAATTTACTGTATGTGGGTGGGAGAGCAGAAAGTACAAGAATCTTAGAAAAAAATCATCACCAACGTGTGGTGTTGTGGATAAATTGCAGAGGACCAGCATATTTTAAGACCATTTCTTGCATTGCCTGTCGTATGTCTCACAATAACACGTGCAGCATTCTCAGCACAGGTAAAAGAGTTACAAACCTTTTAACGGAAGGGCTTTTCACATCTGGAATGTGTGCATTGTATTTAGGTCACTATTATTGGCCCTTATTAATTTTTACTAGCACGTTGTTTCAGATATGTGAGTGTTCCTGAAGAATTTCAACTGTGTGGTTTGAGCAAACCATATTCTGCCCAGTTCAGAAAAAAATATGGTGTGAGCATGCAAGTGAAGGACGCGGGAGCACAGGGTATGATGATAGCTCATAAATTGCCAAACCTTTTTTGAGCATTATGCCTGAACTAGTTCACTTCCCATGGCAGAATAGTAATGGCGCAGGCACAAGTCATTTAGTAATTCCAAGCTTGGCATTAATAAGACTGGACTTGCCAAAGCTCAGTAGGCTATCTTGATATGACTTTAACATGTGTATCTGTGAAGAAATTAAACTGTCTGAATGCTGTCTTTTTATTATTCTGTTCCTCTGAGTTCTCATACAACTTCTTCTGTCTTAATGTGCTGCTTCGTAGAAGGGGAAGACCTTGTCTACAAAAATTGTCAGAGATCATTACATCTCATTGATTGCCTCTTACATTCTTGTTTCCTCTTTGGCTTTCCCTAACCATTTTCCTTGTGTCTTGCCTTCTTAAGAGCTGTCAAACATGCGGTCTTCCTTTTAATCATGTGCCATTTTAGATTATTGTTATTTTATTATCCCAATGTCTTTCTCCAGCCAGTTGCTCCAATGCATTCAGCGTGTCTCAGAATTTCTCCCCTTGCAGATTTTTCTGGAGGAGTTGTCCAGGAGATAAGAAAGTAGTATTTGCACATTGAAATTAGAAAGAATGCAACAATTATTGAGGCTTCAGTGGAGCTGTGCCCCCCCCCAATGAAAGGGGAAATATAAATGGCAATACTGTGTGAGGGAGTACCTATTCTCTTTATTTCTGAAAGAGGGACAAATTGGGAGTGAACGGTACTTCTTAAATCATGGTTTTAATTGAGCTGGCCACACAACCTGGGAGTGCTTTGGTTAGTGGCTACAGCCTCAAAGGGCCATTTCTAAAAACAGAAAGTTTTAAGGTATGACTTATAATACAAAACAAAGGTGAAAAACTTTAATTATTTTGAACAGGTATGGTACTTAAGATGTGACAAAAATGAGTGCCTTTTTTCTTGGATGTTCCCCTCACCGCAATGTAAGTGCTAGTGTATTCAGCAAATTTTGTTTTTAATGCAGACAACAACAAAAAATTTTTTTTTAACAGCTTTTATGAAAGACATGCTTAATCATACATTATTCAATTATTATACAAGCATATATCAACAGAAAGACTGTAGCTCAGCGTTAGAGCATCTATTTGGACACAGAACATCTCAAGTTTAATTTTTGGCATCTCCCAATAGGACTGGAAAAGACTTTCTGTCCTGGAAAACCACTGTAGTCTGTGTAGTCAATGCAAAATTAGATGGACCCAATGTTCTTACTTGGTATAGGGCATCTTCCTATGTTCGTGTTACTCAAAGTTTGTCAAAGTACTGGCTTTCTGTATGTCATGTCACTGTGGCTTTTAAAATAGCATGGCATGATATTTTTGGATAGGCTTACTCACCATCAGTCTGGCTAGGGTGATACTTCAAAAGAATTTTGAGGTGATTTTTTTTTCATAGGAGCCCTGAATTTTCTTTGGATTATTATTTTCAGCAGCATCTAATGGTACTTTCCTCTCCTTTCCTCTCTATTACCCATTTGGGGTAATATAGAGACCAATTTGATATATTCTGATATAAGTTGTTTCAAAATACATGCAATTATTTTAATGGAGCAGGCAATTTAAACAAATGATTCCTTGCATAAGTTCCCCCAAATGGTTGCATTCCTGAGGAACGTGCCTACAGAGGCTGTTAGTGCTGTTCATTTTAAATATCTGGCATATAAACCGAGCACTGTATAATCTAATTATAGCCACACACAAAAATGGTTCAAAAACTGACACTTAGTTTCATATTAAATCCCTTTTTTTGTGTGGTTAGGAATAGCAAAAATTTAGTCATGTTGGCAGGAGGAATGGAGATTCCTGCAAATTACTAGGTACGCGTGGGTGTCCCCGTTCTGTGTCTGTTATTGTTCCCATGGACTGATTGTGCCTCATCTTCCAGCTCAACTTGGATAATTTATCATATTAATTTCAGAACCAGCCCATGTGCAGTTTGTCGCAGTTTTCAGTTCATGTCCTCTCTCCCCCCCCCCTCCTTCTTACAGGCTACTGATATGCACAAGTACATATCAGGGTTAGTGCTCAAATCACAGAAGCAAAACGATGCTGACCACATGAATATTTCTCTTTGCGTGGGGTTTTCATGTCTGTGTTTGTGTGCAATGGCAGTCTCAGAGGGGGAAAGGAAAGGCATGGGCTGCAAAGTCTGACAAATGGCAAAATTCAGTTGTCTGAAATGGCAAAAGTTATAGATTTTGTTTATTTATTTGGATAGCAGTTTGATAACTGATCTATGCTGCTCCACAGCCAAGATAATAATAATAATAATAATAATAATAATAATAATAATAATAATAATAATAATAATAAATTTTATTTATATCCCGCCCTCCCCAGCCGAAGCCGGGCTCAGGGCGGCTAACAACAATAAAACAGTACAAAAGTACAGCACAAACAACACTCTAAAATCATTCATTATAAAATAATTCAAATCAAGCCACTGGCAACCATTGGGCCAGAGCTCCGCGAAGATTGCCGAGGGAGGGAGTTAGGTTGTGCCCTGGCCAAAGGCCTGGTGGAACAGCTCTGTCTTGCAGGCCCTGCGGAAAGATGTCAAGTCCCGCAGGCCCCTAGTCTCTTGTGACAGAGTGTTCCACCAGATCGGAGCCACAGCCGAAAAAGCCCTGGCTCTAGTTGAGGCCAGCCTAACTTCTCTGTGGCCTGGGACCTTCAAGATGTTATTATTTGAAGACCGTAGGTTTCTCTGTGGGGCATACCAGGAGAGGCGGTCCCATAGGTACGGGGGTCCTAGGCCGTATAGGGCTTTAAAGGTTAAAACCAGCACCTTAAACCTGATCCTGTACTCCTCCGGGAGCCAGTGCAGCTGGTATAGCACCGGGTGAATGTGATCTCGCAGCGAGGACCCCGTAAGGAGTCTCGCTGCAGCATTCTGCACCCGCTGGAGTTTCTGGGTCAGTCTCAAGGGCAGCCCCACGTAGAGCGAGTTACAATAATCCAGTCTGGAGGTGACCGTCGCATGGATCACAGTGGCTAGGTCAGGGCAAGAGAGGTAAGATCAAGCAATTTAGACCTCCACATTCTGGAGAGAAATTCAGAGGAATAAAAATCCCAGAAAAATTACAAATTACATCTCAGAAAAAAAAGGTGTTGGTTTTTAAAGGTGCCCTTTAACTCTAAGTAGTGGACAGAAAATACAAGGCAGAGGGTTTGGGGTGTTGTTGTTTTTGCAACAATACCATCCGAACAGATATTGATACCAATATAAGAGAGATAAATATAATGAGGCTGAGAAAAATAAGAATAGACTTCTGAAAATTCAGGTGGCCATTACATTTTTGGGTTGGTTACTTCCATTTTCTGTTGAGTGTCCCTTTCTATGCATTTGTTATCCAACGCCAGCAGGGTAGCCTTTAAATTAGAGGGTTAAATTCTTGAATAGCTGCCTATGTTCCAAAGCAATCCTAAACATGGAATTATTATTATTATTATTATTATTATTATTATTATTATTATTATTATTATTATTAATACCCCGCCCATCTGGCTGGGCTTCCCAGCCACTCAGGGTGGTTTCCAAAAAAATATTAAAATACTGTAATACAGCAAACATTAAAAGCTTCCCTAAACAGGGCTGCCTTCAGATGTCTTCTAAAAGTCTGGTAGTTGTTATTCTCTTTGACATCTGGTGGGAGGGCGTTCCACAGGGAGGGTGCCACTACCGTGAAGGCCCTCTGCCTGGTTCCCTGTAACTTGGCTTCTCGCAGTGAGGGAACCGCCAGAAGGCCCTCGGTGCTGGACCTCAGAATGATGGGGGTGGAGATGCTCCTTCAGATATACTGGACCGAGGCCGGAATGGGTTCTATAGCAAGCCAGGATAGAAGAGGGGCAGGCAGGGATTTTGGTTTTTAGCTGCACCAGCTCCCAGTCATATCAGGACTACAGTGGTACCTCGGGTTACATACGCTTCAGGTTACATACACTTCAGGTTACAGACTCCGCTAACCCAGAAATAGTGCTTCAGGTTAAGAACTTTGCTTCAGGATGAGAACAGAAATTGTGCTCCGGCAGCACGGCAGCAGCAGGAGGCCCCATTAGCTAAAGTGGTGCTTCAGGTTAAGAACAGTTTCAGGTTAAGTACGGACCTCCGGAACGAATTAAGTACTTAACCCGAGGTACCACTGTATATTGAGGGAAATGGCTTTGGATGCTGGATCTCTGCCCTGCCTGTATAGCAACCCAGTTTTGAGACCTTATGGTAGCAAGCACCACTGGGTTTTGAATGCGGACCACCACACTTTCTGCAGCATCTTATCCCCATTCTACATTGTGGATCAGGGTCTGCAAATCCTCTTTCAGTGATGAAAAGTGATGAAAGTGTCCTGTGTTAATCTAAAAGGGCAGCAGTTCATTTCTTTGGGGTGACTGTTCATGAGCAACAAGTTCTTTCATCAGGTTTATGAAGCAGACATGAAAATGATGGATACATACATAAGAACACCCGGCGTGGGAGGCAGGTTTATTTCAAAAGGGGAAATAAGAAAATGATTGTTTCATACAGTTAATTCAGTTGAAGGAAGCAGGATTCAGTGAGAAGGCATCAATGAGTCAGTCCATAGATGAAGGCGGTTCCTTTGCAGCTTAATTCCCAGGACATCTCAGGACATAAAATATAATTGCTTTTGGGTGGTATTCAGCTAAAGCTTACTCAGACTGATTGAAATAAATGAACCTAAGTCAGTCATGTTCCTTAATATCAATGGGGTCTACTCTAAATAAAACTTGGTTGAATACCACCCTGAATTATTATTACAGCATTAAGTATATATATTATCATATTATTAATAGCATAAAAATACACATATTTTTCTAAGTGCAATATTTATTATACTTATCATTATTATTTGTTCACTACAGAAGCACCCTGACTTAAGAGTCAAAAGACAGAGTAATTAAAAAATGCAACAAAACCATTATAATGAGCGATAAACAGCAAAAACATCATCCGCAGAAAACATTTCCTAAATAAGTAGCAAGAGCATTTATCACAATCTATCAAATGTATGGGAGAAGAGATACATTTTTTACCTGGCTTTGCTACATGAAGTAAATGCTCATGCAAGGTGTAATTCCAGTAAGATCAGCCTCTGGCTTAAATGAGGCCCATATTATAAATGTTACTCGTTACAGTGGTACCTTGGTTTGCAACCATAACCCATTCCGGAGGTCCGTTTGCAAACGAAAATGAAGGAACAGGATTATGTGGGTTTATGAGTCTGCAAAGTTGGAAGCCAAAGTAAGAGAAAAAAGGATTGTCTTCCCATTAGAATTCCTGTGCTGGAGGAATGCACAGACCTTGAATCTCACAACATGGTTGCCATTTGCCTTCCTGCCATGGAAGGCAAAAGTAAAGGACCCCATGTCATTTCATAGATCCAGCTGAGATGATTTTGGGAGTCATAGATGGCAGAATCAATATGATACAGGAGACTAACATGATTTTCTAGAAGACTGAATCAAGTGTCCATCCATCCATCCTTTCTTTCCTTTTTTTAAGGTGGGGAGGGAGATTTGTGATGGTAATTTCTGCACGCATATGGGCATCAGGCTGGAGTCCTCTCCCCACACATTCTACATTCCAAGCAAAATAGACAGGATGGGTCTGATCACTTTTATACCAGGGGAGCAGGATGTTCAGCTCTGGTAAACATCAGAACTGGGATTGAGGGAGAGTAATGAAAAGGTCTGGGGAAAGCCCATGATCCTTAAAAACTGAATTACAGTTAACATTCAGTGGTGGGGAATCTGCTCACCTCTCAGACAGACCATTCCCTAGCTGTGCCCCCATTGCCCTGGCACAGGCTGCTTGATGCCTGAGACTCTTGGAAGATTAAGATGACGCTCCAGGTCAGGGATGGCAAGAGTGACCCTCCATATGTTTCTGGACTGCAACTCCCATAGTGATTGGCCAGTGTTGGCTAAGACTGATATGCCCTTGAGAGCCACTGCTTCTCCATCCCTGCCCAAATTGCCACCTCTTTGGTTCCAGTGAGAGCCAGTGTGGTGTAGTGTTTAAGAGCGGTGGACTTGTAATCTGGTGAACCGGGTTCGCTTCCCCGCTCCTCCACATGCAGCTGCTGGGTGACCTTGGGCCAGTCACACTTCTCTGAAGTCTCTCAGCCCCACTCACCTCACAGAGTGTTTGTTGTGGGGGAGGAAGGGAAAGGAGAATGTTAGCCGCTTTGAGACTCCTTCGGGTAGTGATAAAGCGGAATATCAAATCCAAACTCTTCTTCTTCTTCTTCTAGCTAATTCTCATCACACTAAACTATGGTTTTGCATGTTGTCTAAACCTGACCGTTGTCTTGACTATATGTATTAAATATCCCAAGTTTAACTTTCTAATGCCTTATTCTTTTTTCTGATACCTTGTTTATTCTATCAATAAATGTTCCCCATCCTTAGTTGCAGTTCTTTTCCTGCATTTATGCTTAGTATCACTCCTTCTTCTCATATTTAACCTCTTTCCTTTCTCAGACAAGACATTATAGCATCTGTCCTGCATGCTATTTCACAACCATTTTTTAAAAAGTATTGTTACAGCTAGCTAATTATCTTGTCTGCCTTTCCTCTCCCTCTCCCTCCCCCTCTCCCCCTTAATACCATTTTTGTTGTGCAATTACACCGTTATCTAAACGAAAATGGATTTTATATTTGGATGCCTGGTAGCAAGGAATTAATTTGGGGATGTTCCAGTCAGAACAACACTTCCAGCAAGATAGATTGGTAAGTTGAAGGTTGTATTTACGGGAACAGTGATATGTTTTGAGCTAAGATACAATAATGCACTTTTCTTAAAGAATACACATATTAGTGTAAACAGGAACTGTGCTTCTGCAAGATGGATAGTTAGTTAGAAATTGTTATGCTGGGGAAAATTGGTCAGGAACATGAACCATTGGAAATTTGAATCCAGAACCCCCCACGATTCATCACAAACATGTATTTGGCACAAGCAAATCACCTTAGATTGTATGAGAGCTCAGTGAATCTACAGCTGTGTTAGAAGTAAACTAAGCTCTCCCAGGTTTTGTCATTTTGTCAACAGGTTTTTTTTAGGTATGTTTTTAATGGTTCACTGTAGTTTGAAATGGATAGTGAAGCCTTTGGAGAGTTTATTTCTTTGGGTTATTTCATTAATGAGTAAGTATTATTGATTCATCTATAAAAAATATTGCATGATAACTGCTGGATGCTTTTTCCCCCAAGTCCTCTTCAAGAATACACTGGAAGTGCAATTAATCTTTCTTATTCCGCTTCGATTATTTGAAAAAAAGGAGAGACAATCCAATTTTTAGACTATTATTATTCTGCACATTGAAGATTTATTAAAATTGAAGTTCAGCAACATCTGGCGGTCCAAAGGTGCCTGATAACTGGACTAGAACTTGTCAGTCAGTTCCTTGGCTGTAGGTTTCTAGTGTTTGTTACAATATGAATTAAAACATTTATAGGGCATAGGGGGTATAATTGTGTGTGTGTGTGGGGGGGTAGTTTTCTTTCCTATGGCTTATCTGAGCCTGACGTTGGAGATGTATTCATTTTGTTACTGTAATTTAACAGGTCACTTATCTTTTGGGTGAACAGAAGCTTACCTTTATGGGGATTACAGGTAATATATGGCTTACGTTTTATACAGCTCATTCAGATGTTGCTTAGTAATATTATCCCGGGGTGTGTGTGTGTGTGTGTCAGGAATCATGGGTACTTAAAGGAAACAACATAGAACGCTATTCAGTTAGCAAACCAAGGGTTGTGTAGGAAAGTTACATTCAGAAAGCCAGGCCTAATCTAAATTTCTTATGATGATTGAGATTACAATGGTTCTTACTTCCGAGTAGACAGGCAAAGGATCCCTCTGTGAAGCTGGTGTTCACAGATCCCTATGCGCAGTCAGAGCATTTCCAGTGCAAGGATAATTGAAGTCCTTTGCACCATGCACCGTCCTGGCCAAAACATGTAGCATGCAGCCCTCTGGAACTCAACCAAAGTTCTGGCCATGTTTTTCTGTCCACCTAAGCTGGGCATGAAGTTGCAGCTGAAAAGCTGCTAGCCTCAAAGAAAGTGTCTTGTATAGATCAGGTTTTGAAATGGAGTCCTGCTTTTTTTCTGAAGAATGTACCTGCCTATCCAGTACACAAAAAGGAATATGAACTGTGCAAGAGCCATTGAAGCAGTAGTATAGATTACAAGACACTAGTTTATAGTTGGGCTGTGTAAATTGCTATCGGCTTTCAGTGTTCCGTTTAAGAGATACATTTTCACTTAGTTCTGAAAGCTTGTAATAAACTGGACACTGTGTGACATTGTTGGTTTGTTTTCTTTTTTAAAAGAAAATAATTTCTTTCTTTCTTTCTTTCTTTTTGAATATAGGCTGTTGGGCAGAATATTATCATCTCATTAGTTAGGGGTTTTCTCAGTCTTGCTAATCATGAGCCTAATCTACTATTATTATTTTCCTACGCACCTTTGAAATGATTGGGAGCTGGGCAGCAATACAATGGCCTTCAGGTGAAAGGACAATTCTTTTGGGGTTTTTTTAGGTGGAAACCATCATCTGCAATGTTTAATATGGCTTACACTGTATTGTGCAATAATGGTGTTCCACCCCCATGCTCCATCACTGCCTGCTGATGGTGGGGGCATGAAACACAAAATTAATGTAGTCACAGGTATTAGATATTGGATATTACAGAGGAAGAGATGGGAATTAGATGTTGGATTAATCTTTCTGATGACATTCTCTCCCTCCTGCCCAGGAGACCCTGTCTGGTTCATGTGTGCATGCACATGTACATGCCCATTTAGATTTTTGTGTATGTGTTACGGGTGTGGAAATGTGTAATCATGCAACACAACATCACTTTAGACAGGAGTTAAGAACAAAAATAATTGCTTTTTCTGATTTGCCTTTTCTTGTTTATTAAATTTGCATGTTTTGGAGTTGCTGCTTTGCAATATTTTCCATTAAAATTACTTCTACCTTGTAATTTTTAAAAATAAATTGTTAGTCATTCCTGGATACAGGCAATCATTTCCTAATCAATTAGGCATGTGTGGTTTCTGAAATCAGAATTTTGTTTACCTGTTGTTTCCAAACATTTGGAAATTTTTTGATTGCTTAGGCTGAATAATGCAGGTTTTTATTGTTTTCCTTCACCACTTAGTATGTTTATTGTTGTTCTAGTCTTTCATTCTCTTGTTTCTCATCATTTCGTACATATGGGATTTAGATCTTCCTGCTCAGCAGCAGTTCATATAACCCATATACTTCTGGGAGTCTTTGCAAGCAAGTTAAGGCTGAACAGTTCAGTCCGGATGTCTATCATTACTTTTATTTAGCTTTTAAATAGTGAGATGAACCCATTTTTAACAGTTAGGTATGCACCATTAATTTAACACAGCACAATCAATTAGCTGAAGTAACATGTCCTAGTGATATCTGTGAGACTAGGAGTGGAGGGCAGGGAACCTTACATTTGGTTCAGGTCTAATGAATGTAGGATATTTATTCATCATAAAATCGGGGGGGGGGGGTTTCTGTGGACCTCTTCACCAACCCACCCAGGTTGAAATTATATATGGGGGTGAGTTGCCAGGTTGCATAAGCTAGCCTGCTCCTTGTGGTGATGCACAAAGCAGCCACACCCCTTCTGTGGTCTAAACCACTGAGCCTCTTGAGCTTGCCAATCAGAAGATTGGCGGTTTGAATCCCTGCGACGGGATGCACTCCCGTCGCTCTGTCCCTGCTCCTGCCAACGTAGCAGTTCAAAAGCATGCCAGTGCAGGTAGATAAATAGGTACCGCTGCGGCGGGAAGGTAAATGGTGTTTCCGTGTGCTCAGGTTTCCGTCATGGTGTCCCGTTGCACCAGAAGTGGTTTAGTCCTGCTGGCCACATGACCCGGAAAGCTGTCTGTGGACAAACGCCGGCTCCCTCAGCATGAAAGTGAGATGAGCACCACAACCCCATAGTCGCCTTTGACTGGACTTAACCGTCCAGGGATCCTTTCCCTTTCCCTTACCTTTGCATGCATTCTTAGATACATAGCTAGTGCTCTCCCACACAAGGAAGAGTATCTTGCTTGTGTCAGGATCCCCTAACAAATGGACCAGCTTTATCCATGGACAGTCCTGGCCAGCCCATGAGATGTGCTTGCCTAAGCCTAGAACTGTTCCTTCTTCACCTCCTTCCCATTATTAGCAGCTGCCTATGCCAGGTTCACAGAAGATACGTGCCCTTTTCTCGGGCAGCAGAGCAATAACCGTGCCGCTCTGAGCTCTGGCCATACAAAGCAGTGGAACTGGAGCCCATTTTCCACCCGTGAAATTTGAAAGTCAAGGAGATTAGAATTCCCTGTCCTGAAGATGAAACATTTCTTAGTGCCAAATCACTGGGTGCTGGCAGCATATGATTCACTTCAACCAGCACTGATTTGGTAGAATCTGAACATTTTTCGGATGCTGCTGTTATTTTTATACGTTGACAACTCCTAATCTCTGTGCTGAATCTGATTATGCAATTGTTCAGGATGTTGGGTTTTCATTAGTAAGGGACATTTGTTTAAAATTAGAAATTCTCATGCTAATCTTATTCAAGATTCCAGACTTGGTGAGGATATGTTTCTACAATTGCCAGTCCACAGAATATCCTGTATTTATTGAGTGCATGCTGTTATTTTAGGCCACTGAGTTCTTTTTCTAGCTGTTTTGTAGTTAGTTTGAGATGACTGAGGCAAATTCATCTGAAAAACATTGTGTTTTGAGAAGATGAAAAGAACCTTCACGAGTCTTGAGTGTGAGGGCTTAAACTTGTTTCTGATATGTTTTTAAGTTTTTTGAACTGGCTGCAACCTTTTTTTAAAGTGCAATTCTAGAAAAGCTGTCAATGACTTAAGCAACAGATACTGGATTTTTGAAGCCTCCTGTACGCAAGGAATAGTTTCTTGTAGTCATGTTTTTCCCATAGGGCTTAGTGGTGCATCGCGCCAGGGCGCCGGCCTCTCAGGGGCGCCCCAGCTAATGGGGGAGCTGCGCAGCTTTGTCGGCGGCCTCCCCTTTCCCTGCATGCCTGCCAGCTGTGCCCCGCCAACTATAAGGGTGGCGGGCATTTAGCTTCCCTCCCCAGCCTCTTCGGGGATCGCTCTCCTCCCGAGGAGGCATGGGAGGGGTGCAACTTCACTCCTAATCTTCTGCAGAGATTGCTTTCCCGCAGCGGCATGGGGGAGAATTGTGCTCCCCTGGATTGCTGGCAGTGCGTAGCTACAGCCATCCCAACACTATCCATGGTAATTTGGGGACGCTAAGTGGATATTTGCACCCCGGCACCACATCTGCTAAAGACGGGCCTGACAGGTCCAGCTCAAGAGATCAAAGGCTTTATTGAAAGCTTGCAGGATAGCTGCTTCTCCAACAATTCAGCTAGTTTTGATTTACACTTATTGAAAGTTTGCCTAATCCTCGGGTATTATTGCACAAGATTTCACGTGTGTCTCACTTCTTCAGGTGTCGGTGGCTTTGATAAGTCTACTGGAAACAACGCTCCTGAGCTATCTCAGCTATAAAGTAAGTATTTATGGCTACATTCTTCCATATCTATAGTAACCTGGGATTTTCCAGATCGCCTTAGATCCCAACCCCCATTATCCTCAGCCAACATATCTGCAGGTCAGGGGTGACGATGGGCATCGTGTAGCACTAACCATACCATTAGATGGAATGAGGTAGTTGCCCTTGGCGATAGATGCTAGGGGAAAGCAGGGGCAGCCCCCCTTCTTGCTGAGCCCCCCCCAATTATTGGCATCTGTTGGAGATCAGAGTTACGTATGTCTGCCATAGGTCCTATACTAGTCAATCAGATGTACTCAGAAAGAGTGAGGTGCCATCTTGTTTCTTGCTTCAGGCAACAAAAAGTGTTAGACTGGCCCTGAAAGTAAGCCACTTTCCTATGGGACAGTTCTGTTTCTGTCCGTTAAAACAAATGGGTTTGCAAATAGGTTTTATTAGTTGCGTTTAAAGCAGGGGTCAGCAAACTTTTTCAGCAGGGGCCGGTCCACTATCCTTCAGACCTTGTGGGGGGCAGGACTATATTTTTAGGGGGGGATGAACAAATTCCTATGCCCCACAAATAACCCAGAAATGCATTTTAAATAAAAGGACACATTCTACTCATGTAAAAGCACGCTGATTCCCGGACCATCCGCAGGCCAGATTTAGAAGGCGATTGGGCCAGATCCAGCCCCTGGGCCTTAGTTTGCCTACCCATGGTTTAAAGGTTGTTAAAAGCAGTGTTGTTTCAAAGGTTCCAGCTCCTTGTGGATTTTTAAAATTGGAGTGCTTGGGGGTGTCCCTTAACATTGAGAGAAAGCTCCTGTGTGTTGTGGAACTTTAGCTAATGCCCCCAGTGTTTTTGTTTAGAGAGTTCCGTTCCTAACTTCCTAATAGTAATTACCCATTCCTGATTTATCAGCTGGAAATTGTTAATGTGCTTCTAAATAAAGATAATTAATTTATGTTTGTTTACATTTGTAGCATGAAAGAAAAAGTAGGAGAGTTTCTTTGTATCTGTTTTTAAAAACGAGGTTCATTGCAAATATTGATGAGCCTGCCTAGCATTAGACACAATCTGGTAGTTTTTCCAGTTAACCCCCCCCCCCCCAATGTGGAGTGCATCTGCATAATTTTGTAGTATGTCACTCGCTGTGTGCATCACTCTGTGTGTCACTTGCATACCCCGCATTGTCACTGTGCAAAATATTACCGGTTGATAGTGCTGTGTTTTTGTTTTTGCCTTCATTTTTACAAGGGAAACCTATGGGAACAAGTTGTGCGGATGCCTTTCCTGTTGGAAATTATTAATGCTATCCCTTTCATAATTACAGTAAGTCTCATCCATTTAACACACAATCTGGGTTAAGTGTGAAGTTATTTTAAAGCAGTACAAATTCTAGAATTCAGGCTGAATGCGCGATCCTGTAATTATTTCCCTTAAAGCTACAAGCTTCAATTAGTTGAATCAACTCACATTTTGATTGATTAATTGGTAGGCCTAATTTGAGTTGGTTGAAGCAAATTTTAATTAGCGGGGGAAATAATTTATTTTTGAGGCTATTTTCAATCTGATATAATTTTCCTCTTCTTTCTTCATTATTAAACATTTGGGTTCCCCCACCACACAGCAACTTGTGCTTATTACATTGTTAATTTGGTTTGTAAGTTTATAGCCTACTTTTGTTTTTTTGAAATGTAATAATTGTTCAGCACCTAGGGTCAAAGGGGGATTATAAATATTGGGCAGAATTCACCTCAGCAGCCCTGTCAGCAGAAGCTTCATGCAAGGACTTCTGCTTGCACAACAATGCTTTTCCCTGTGCACCTGCCTAAATTGGTTTGGGGGGAAGGGGCTGCAGAAACTCCAAAAAAGCAGGAGGGGAGAGGAGAGGAGAGGGAAGGTATCATTCCATCTGGCAAAGTGAGATTCTTGTTCAGGTGGAATGTTTGTAATAGTGCAACATTGAATCCCACCCTATATTTCTCACATCTGTTATTATCTATTAAAAAAACCCACACAGTGGACGCCCAGGTTGCAAACTTGATCCGTGTGAGAGGCATGTTCGCACCCCGCGCGTCTGCGCACGTGTGGGTCGCAATTCAGTGCTTCTGCACATGTGCATGCGCCCAAACCTGGAAGTAACCGTTCGGGTAACTTCTGGGTTCAGCACGGTGCACAACCCGAAATCGCACAACCCGAAGTGTCTATAACCTGAGGTATGAGTGTACTTATATTGAAGTTTCATTACTATGTTCTTAAATCAGTTTAATTGATTGATTGCTTAAAGCAGAAGTTTTCAACCTTTTGGGGTCCACGGCTCCCTTGACCAATGACATTCTTTCTGCGGCACCCCTGTGGGGCTAAGGAGCCCAGTTATGGCACCCCTTGCCTACTCATCTGGCAGCCCCTCACCCCTTTTCCAACACCCTCCCTTGTGGAGTGTTCCCTCAGCCTCCTCTCCTCTCCCCTCTCCTTGGGAGTCCTCCAGACAGCTGCTGCTGCCCCTGGTCTCTGAGCTGCCCTTCCTGCCCCCAAAAGAGGTGTCTCCTCATATTGCCCCACAGAGGCCTGGGAAGCACCTCCTGGCCAGCCCCAGAGGCGCCATTACCTGGGGAGCTTGTAGCAACAAACAGTCACGCAAGCCTTTCGGAAGCAAAGACCCAAGAGGCCAATAGAGGCAGGAGGGAAGGAAAGAGGGTTTGTCTTTAAAAGCTCAGCAATTTAGGGGGTTTCCTAAAAAAAAGCTAAAGAATTTTTGTGGTCTCCTGGTTTTTAATTTTTCAAATATGGCAACCCTAAGAGAGGGACAGAGACCAGTGTTGCTCGCGGCAATCCTGACCATCCTTCAACGTACCCCAGGGTGCCACGGCACACTGGTTGAAAACCACTCGCATAAAGGGAAGCTATTTAAATGGTATAAATAAGTTATTTAAACAGTAGCATTTCCATGTGGGCTGCATGGATCTCAGTTCACAAATGGTTATAAAGCCCAAAAGCTTCCTGGTAAATGTGCTTAGTAGGATTCCATCTTTGCCCCCCGCAAGGGTGAAAAGAGAGTAGAACAAATATCTCAAAAGTTATCTCTGCTGAGGTAAATTCTTACTTGTGGCATTGCAATAAGGCTTGAAATTAGATCTTTTAAAATGAAACTACCGTTTCTGTACATTCAGTGCAGTTTTACTGGCAAAGTTAGCTGAATACATTTAATGTCTTTCTGCATTCTCCTTCAGATTTTCTGCCCTGCATTAAGAAACTTATTTATCCCAGTGTTTTTAAATTGCTGGCTTGCCAAACATGCGTTGGAGAATATGATTGTAAGTATAAGAAAGGACTTATTTAAGAAAAATGACAACAAAACTCTGTACTTTTATCTGTACAAATCACAAACCTAGATCATTAGTCTGCTTAAGCCACAACACCTAAATTCCAGCCTGTGAAGTGCCACTGAAAATGGATGGGAGTAAATTGGATTAAATCCAAATACACCAGGTTAATTGGTTTTTGAATTTCCATTCAAATGCTGAAGTAGTTTTATTGTTGGAATTTGCAGCCTTCTGTTTTACCTCCCTGTGGTTTACTTAGATTCACTTCTCAGGAAAACAAGTGCCTTGCCTATGTTTATAATAAAACTATTGGTCCAGCATCAATCCCTTTGCCTCATTGGTTATTTTTTTTCTGGCTCCAAACTGTTGGAGCTGATGGTTTCTTGAGCAAATACCAATTATACTTGGCTCCTAATCCATGCTTAGCACTCTTTCTTGTTGGTTGCCAGTCCAAAAACATAATCCTTTACGTGTATACTCAGAAGTAAGTCCCATTGAGTTCAGTGAGTATGTACAGGATTGAAGCCGAAGTTGTTATTTCAAAAGACTTTTAATCTGATTATTTGATTCTTTTAATTTAGACTGGTTGGTTTTACTGTAATTTATTGCATCAGTTTGTATTTTAGAGTGATTGTTCTATTGATTGGGAGCTTTGTTTTTGAAAAGGGTATGCTGGTTTTTGCTGTACAGTGGTGCCCCGCAAGACGAACGCCTCGCAAAACGAAAAACTCGCAAGACGAAAGAGTTTTCCGTTTTGGAGGTGCTTCGCAAAACGAATTTCCCTATGGGCTTGCTTTGCAAGAAGAAAGCCCATAGGGAAATCTCCGCCGGCCTTCAGAAGAGGTCCTGGACTGCCGCCCGCCAGCATTTTCAGATCGCCCCGGGACAGCGGAGAAGTCTCCGCTGTCCGGGGGCTTTTAAAATGCTGGCGGGCGGCAGCGCAGCGTTCGCTGCCCCCCACCAGCATTTTCAGATCGCCCCGGGACAGCGGAGAAGTCTCCGCTGTCCTGGGAGCTTTTAAAATGCTGGCAGGCGGCAGCGAAGCGTTCGCTGCCGCCCACCAGCATTTTCAGATCGCCCCGGGACAGCGGAGAAGTCCTTGCCCCCCCCCCAGCCTTCAGAAGAGGTCGGGGGACAGACTGTCCCCGGACCTGGTCTGAAGGCGGTTTCCCTAGGAACGCATTGATTGATTTTCAATGCATTCCTATGGGAAACCGTGCTTCGCAAGACGAAAAACTCGCAAGAAGAAAAAACTTGCGGAACGAATTAATTTCATCTTGCGAGGCACCACTGTATTTCTTTGTAACTATTTTGAATGCCTCAGTAGAAAGGCAAATAAGATTTCATATATAAATAAAATGTGAACCTTTGCAGTACTGCAGTGCTTCAAAACATGGAATCCAGATTGTATATCTGCATATGAAATACTGACAAAAGTTAGATGAGTTGTGGCATATTTAATATTTAATATAAAAAGCATTTCTGAACATTATGCATCTCTTTTCTTTTAATCTAGAATGATCTCCATAGAGCCATTCAACGCACACAGTCTGCAATGTTTAACCAAGTTCTGATTTTAATATCTACGTTGCTGTGTCTTATCTTTACATGGTAAGTAGTATGTGGTGATGTTACTAGTAGTAATGAAATTCCGTTCTTACACTGTTTCAAGAAAAAAGTTTTTATTACATTTTTTATAGGCATGTATTTTGTGGTAGCAAAAGTTTGGGGAAGGAGGGTGTTTATATGTTTGGTTGCAGTAGGAAAGAAAATGTCAGCCCTGCAGCTTATGTAAGGAGATTCCTCTAATCATCGAATAAGCAGGACTCGCTGTTTTGCAAATGATGCTTGTTATGTTCCAGACAGATCCAGTTCAGAGAAGTCACGCATAGGACAGAGCCCATTAAGACCCTTGAAAAGGGGAAAGCTATTTGTCATACATCTTCAACGTGGGAGTGGAGCTAAATGTTATAAACAACCTTGGCTGGAACAGGCAGGAAGCATTTCGGAAGATCATTATATCTATAATTTGATGGTTTGAAGCTTCTTCCTACCAAACATCCGGAACCCCAAATGTGAAACTTGAAAAGCAAAATCTAAGACTTAGCTGTTGCTTTCTGTATACACTTTGCACCGTACTGTTTTGCCTTTATTCTTTTTTTTAAAAAAAATAATATTTATTAAGTTTTCCAATTTAACAATCCAATGAATCCATTAAAACATTCAAAATTATAATACAATCATAAAAGCCAAATAATCATGCCAAATTATATTTTTGGGGGGTGACTTTCCATGCTCTGAAGTTTGGGGAGTGATGATCTAATATTTATACTACATTTCTTAATTAGTCAGAAAGTCCTGATAAACATTCCCGATGTTACTGTTTTGCATTTCTACTTATTTTATTGAAAATATGTGTTTAGTTCTGTTACAAGCTCTTCCACAGTACCAATAGGACAGTAGCCTGACTCATCTGCACTATATATTTAAAGCATTATCATACCACTTTAAACGGCTGCCCCCAAAGAATCAAGGAAACAGTAGTTTAAGGGTGCTGAAAGTTGTTAGGATATTTCTATTCCCTTGACAGAATGAGAGTTCACAGAGCTTGCTGGGGAGAGGGATTAGCTACTCTGAAACTGTAGCTCTGTACGGAGAATAGAGATCCCCCCTACCTACTCTCAGCTCCTTTAACAAACTATACTTCCCAGGATTCTTTGGGGAAAACCATGACGGTTTAGGGACATGGGTGGCGCTGTGTGTTAAACCACAGAGCCTAGGACTTGCCGATCAGAAGGTCGGCGGTTCGAATCCCCACGACGGGGTGAGCTCCCGTTGCTCGGTCCCTGCTCCTGCCAACCTAGCAATATGAAAGCACGTCAAAGTGCAAGTAGATAAATAGGTACTGCTCTGGCGGGAAGGTAAACACTGTTTCCACGCACTCCTCTGGTTTCGCTAGAAGCGTCTTAGACATGCTGGCCACATGACCCAGAAGCTGTATGCCGGCTCCCTCGGCCAATAAAGCGAGATGAGCACCGCAACCCCGGAGTCAGTCATGACTGGACCTAATGGTCAGGGGTCCCTTTACCTTTACCTTTATGACTGTTTAAAGTGGTATCATAGTGCTTTAAATGTATAGTGCAGATGGGGTCTTGGTGTGGCATTAATTGCTGTGTGAAACACAGCTTTAAGTATTCTTTGGTGAGCATGTCCTTTGATATTCTCTGGGATCTGATTCTCTTTCTAACATTACACAAGCAGTTGATAGAATATGAAGCAGGTCTCCACGCTAGTGCCTGGCTGGTTGTGGGAAACAAAAGCATTTGAGAGCAAGCCATGGTCTGTGACTGACAAGGAGAAGAGAGCTGTTTAGAACGGAACTATTTAGAGAGGAACATGACGTTCAGGTGCAGCCTGCATTTTGTAGCCGACACAAAAAGATGGAGAAAATGGCAAGTTGAACCACAGCAATTATTGCTGCCTTCAGCATCTGGAAGCTCATTATGCACCAAATTATTCTGTCCCTGTTATGACCCTTCCAGACAGGGGAAAAGAAAGAGACTAAACAGCAACAAGGGGGAAAAACACACCCTATAACACAATTGTTTGCTAAGGAAACGAATCCGTCTGCAACAGCCTGCAATATTAATTGAAATCATATTCAGTTGGCCTTAAAACAACCCTCAGCAGATCTGCCATTGGTTTATGTTGCTGTTCCTTTGGATTTTCCAAAAGTTAGGTTTGTATTTTTAGATAAAGGTAAAGGTAAAGGGATGGACGCGGGTGGCGCTGTGGGTTAAACCACAGAGTCTAGGACTTGGTGATCAGAAGGTCAGCGGTTCGAATCCCCACAACGGGGTAAGCTCCCGTTGTTCGGTCCCTGCTCCTGCCAACCTAGCAGTTTGAAAGCACATCAAAGTGCAAATAGATAAATAGGCACCGCTCCGGCGGGAAGGTAAACGACGTTTCCGTGCGCCCCTGACCATTAGGTCCAGTCGTGGCCGACTCTGGGGTTGCGGCGCTCATCTCGTTTTATTGACCGAGGGAGCCGGCGTACAGCTTCCGGGTCATGTGGCCAGCATGACTAAGCCGCTTCTGGCAAACCAGGGCAGCGCACAGAAACGCCGTTTACCTTCCCGCCGGAGCGGTACCTATTTCTCTACTTGCACTTTGATGTGCTTTTGAACTGCTAGGTTCGCAGGAGCAGGGACCGAGCAATGGGAGCTCATTCGATTGGGATTCGAACCGCCGACCTTCTGATCGGCAAGTCCTAGGCTCTGTGGTTTAACCCACAGAGCCAGCAAATATCGATATTGCGGACAGTTTCTCACACATACGCTGATATTTGCTTGTTGCACTCTGCAGAGCCATTGCAGTAATTAAGAATATCTGAATTTTCTTTATCAATTCAGCCTGCAAAGCATAGATAGCCCTGGGGTTCTGTTTACTGGGGGGGTGGGGTCGGGTGTATCCTGTTCCTCAGCAAGGATGAGGGTTGCTGGAGACCTTGGGGTACATTTCCAGTGCAACTGGTCAGCTTGGTCTTTCTGGATTTTGCCATTTGACCAAAGACAAATCAACTATGCCAGCTGAATTTACTCGATATACGATCAGCAGAGTAGGGGCTTCACCTTCCCCCACAGCAGTGCTCATTGATCCATTTAAAATGCTCTCCGTTTTTGTCACAATTGTTCTGGTTGGCTCTGAGCAAGATCTTTAGCAGAAGGTAAGTTGAGGTGAGCTCTCGACTTCTCACTAAGGACACCATTAAGGGGTCTTGGGAATGTCAACTCAAGGTTTAGCCAAGTTTGGGACCAGCATTCCTGCCTTACCCCCACATTGACAGGTGTAGCCATGACATTGGTGCACACTGTAGCTGGTCTGAAACTGCCATCCACCCCTTACTATTTCCCCCAGTATGCTGGCTGGGAAAATAAGCGGTCAGAAATTGGGCCATTGGAAAGCTCTGCTCTTGTCCTATTCTATTTCACTCCAAATTCTGTGCATCCGTGATGAGTTTTTGTGTTGTTCCTGCTCTCCTGTCTCCATGGACCAGGTAAAATTAAAACACTGTATGAAATGAGGACCTGGACCTAACAATCTGTTTCTCTGCAATAATAATTATTCAGCCATTGTGTGGGACTCTAGGGTCTTCAAAACACATTGCCTCAATCATTCGGTAAGTAGACTGGTATTATTGACACCATATTGTAACACGCAATATGGTGCCAATAGATTAGACTGAGTGGCTTGCCGAAGGCCACCTAGTGAATTCATGGATGGCTTTCAAGGTTGCAGCTCAGTCCCTTAGCCATTAGTTTAGATTTGTGCAGTCTGAAGCATGCATATCTTAAGTAAAATGAATTAATCCCTGATAAATTTTAAGATAAAGTAAATACGAGCCTATTAACACTAAGGATTTGGAGAACACCCCCTCACACACATTCAACATGAGATATGCTTTTACAGGTTACCCTAAGAATGGTTTCAACTGTGGTCTTCTTTTGAGTCCTGTGGGTTCATTTGCTATGGGTCCAGGGTGAAGCAGCCTCTGAACATCAATAAATGTATGCAGGATGTTGAGGCCTATTTGAACTCTCTCCCACCCAGTCTTGAGTTCTCAAAGAAACACTTTCAATAGTTTTTTTGCCCTAAGCTACACTCCTGATCCTATTTACCTGGGAGTAAGCCCAACAAAGGTCCGTATAGTAAAAGCTATGACTTTCCCAGTAGTGATGTATGGAAGTGGGAGCTGGACCATAAAGAAGGCTGATCGCCGAAGAATTGATGCTTTTGAATTATGGTGCTGGAGGAGACTCTTGAGAGTCCCATGGACTGCAAGAAGATCAAGCCTATCCATTCTGAAGGAAATCAGCCCTGAGTGCTCACTGGAAGGACAGATCCTGAAGGTGAGGCTCCAATACTTTGGCTACCTCATGAGAAGAGAAGACTCCCTGGAAAAGACCCTGATGTTGGGAAAGATGGAGGGCACAAGGAGAAGGGGACGACAGAGGACGAGATGGTTGGATAGTGTTCTCGAAGTTACCAGCATGAGTTTGACCAAACTGCAGGAGGCAGTGGAAGACAGGAGTGCCTGGCGTGCTCTGGTCCATGGGGGTCACGAAGAGTCGGACACGACTAAACGACTAAACAACAACAACAAGAGCCCCAGGGAATTAAGCAGACTTACTTCTGAGTTGACATGGCTAGGATCATGCTGTTAGTCTTCAGAATTTCTTAGAGGAACTGTGATATTCTTACTGTACGTAATTGTGTAGGGGCTTTTTTTCAGTTTGGGCTACCTGGGAAGCAAATAGCCTGATCTTATAGACGGATTTGAGTTTGAACAGCACAAACCAGTAAGCAGTTCATAAGCCAACAGCTTTCCCTGCAGTTGCTTCCAGGAACTTGTGCAAACTGGAATTGTGTAGAGGTCATGTTTTAGTGAACTAGTTTCTCCACACCATCTCCTCCTCTCTGCCGCTGCTTTCACAGATACACTTACAGGTGTGGTGAGAGATGGGGGAGAGAAATAGCCCCCCTCTCCCATTGGGCTAGTGGAAGAACTATTTGGGATCAAAGTGGTTGTCCGCAATAGCCTGGGTGTAAAGTCTGAAAACTTAGATGAAAACCAAGATGATCAAGGGTCTGGAAACCAAGCTTTATGAGGAGCACTTGAAGGAGCTGGGCATGTTTAGCCTGGAAAAGAGGCGATAGAGAGGAGATATCATAGCCATCTTCCATTATCTGAAGGGCTGTCACATGGAAGAGGGAACAAGCTTCTTTTCTCTTGCTCTGGAGGGTAGGACTCAAACAAATGGCTTTAAGTTACAAGAAAGGAGATTCTGAATAAACATACAGAAAAACTTTCTGACAGTAAGAGCTGTTTGACAGTGGAACGGTCTCCCTTGAGGGGCTGTGGACTCTGCTTCCTTGAGGTTTTTAAGCAGAGGTTGGTTGTCCATCTGCCATGGATGCTTTAGCTGAGATTCCTGCATTGCAGGAGTTTGGACTAGATGACCCTTGGGTCCCTTCCAACTCTACCGTTCCAAGATTCTATGTACAGTATGCTGCCTTTTGCTCCTTGGAAGAAAGGTGCTATACAAGTGCAGTAAATCTACATGTAAGACAACATTTGGGACTGATGCTTCATTCCCACATATTAGTTGGGAACTCTTGGTAATCATTCTGTAAATTTGAGAGCTGTCTTTCACACACGAAGCTTTGAGAAGGGTTGCAAGGTTTGTTAAACCATAGTTTCTGGTGTCATCCAAACTGAGAAAACTGTGATTTAAGCCCTGCTTAAGGTAAAGGTAGGGTGGCGCTGTGGGTAAAACCTCAGCGACTAGGGCTTGCCGATCGCATGGTCGGCGGTTCGAATCCCCACGGTGGGGTGAGCTCCCGTTTCTCGGTCCCAGCTCCTGCCCACCTAGCAGTTCGAAAGCACTCTAAGTGCAAGTAGATAAATAGTACCGCTTTATAGAGGGAAGGTAAACGGCATTTCCGTGTGCTGCGCTGGTGCCGGCTCGCCAGAGCAGCTTCGTCATGCTGGCCACATGACCCGGAAGTGTCTCCGGACAGCGCTGGCCCCCGGCCTCTTAAGTGAGATGGGCGCACAACCCTAGAGTCGGACACGACTGGCCTGTATGGGCAGGGGTACCTTTACCTTTACCTTAAGGTAAAGGTAAAGGGACCCCTGACCATTAGGTCCAGTCGTGACCGACTCTGGGTAGGATATCATAATTAATGTCTGAACTACAACACTGTCTTAAACAGGGCATTCGTTGGAGACGGGTAGAATAAGATGTGCACAAAATTGCACTTCATGCAATTGCAATCTTCCTCCAACAAACTCAAGGGGCACTCAGTCGAACGTCTTGAGATACAAACGTTTTGGCTCCCGAACGCTGCAAACCCGGAAGTGATTGTTCCAGTTTGTGAACGTTTTTCTGAAGCCAAACCTCTGTCACGGCTTTCGTGGCTTCCAATTGGCTGCAGGAGCTTCCTGCAGCCAATCGGAAGCCGCGCCTTGGTTCCTGAACATTTTGGAAGTTAAACAGACTTCCGGAATGGATTCTGTTTGACTTTTGAGGTAAGACTGTATATGGTTCTCCCTCATGGTCCCTTCCAACTCTATGATTCTGTGATTCTAGGATGCAATTCTGAAAACGGGGCAAACAGTATATTTAACAATTTTAATGCTGTGAGCGTTTTAACAAGCTTCAGAAGTGGGGGCATGTCTATGCTTGCAGAGTGCAAGCTGTGTTTGTTACTGTGCTTCTATAAATAGGGCATCTTCCATCAACTCCTCTTGACAGTCGTAGTAAATGACCCCCTTTCTCTAGCGTTACAATTGTTGCGTTGTGTTGGCAAAACTGCAGAAAAGTAAAGAGGAATTGTATTCTTTCCCCATGAATCATCAGCCAGGCAGTCAGCTACGCTGCAGTTTCAGAACAGTCTTGGGCAGGAGTAAAAGACAGAGTCCTATTGATGCTTCTCATTTCCTCCTAAAGCAAGCAGGGCAGGCCATGCCATCAGAAATACATCCTTTGGTTTGGAACAGGAATATACGTGAAGTGAAAAGAATGAGGAAAATAAATGTAGGAGGATACCAGACTTCAAGCTTTGATTTCTACTCTCCCTTTTCCATGGTGCGTAGCAAGCACTCTGAAATAAAAATAGTACCTTGGGTACAGTTCTGATCTTTAATGACATCCTGGCCAGATTCTATTCTATAGCTTCAAAAGGATCAGTGTTCCTAAATACAGATAAAAGTTTATAGCACGGCATTGTTCTTGCTCTGCCAGTGCAAGTGTGCATTATGAAATGGTGTCAGCAATCAGGATCCTTCCACTGGTCTTGTGCTATAATATAGACATCTAGATCTGCATATATACCTTAAGGTTCCATGGCGATGGTTTTTCAATTTTAATTGATAACTTGAGTGGCAAGGATGCCGGTCCCCTATGGCTGTGCCTTATGCTTTTCAAGTAATGCATAAAGTGTGGAGATCATGTGGAAAGTTGGCACCAGAACTCCAAATCAGGATAGTGAATTTTCCCATATCATCAGCTCCTCCCATATGCACAGCCTGAGAGTTATTTGGGGCTCACAGCTGTCCACGGAGGCTCAGGTTAATTCTGGGTCCAGGGCAGCTGTCTATCAGCTCTATCTGGTACACCACCTGAGACCCTACCTGCCTGCACACTGTCTAGCCAGAATGGTACATGCCCTGGTTATCTCCCACTTGGACTGCTGCAACACACTCTGTGTGGGGCTACCTTTGAAGGTGACTCAGAAACTACAACTAATCCAGAACGTGGCAGCTAGACATATAATACCTGTCCTGAAAGACCTACATTGGCTCCTAGTATGTTTCCGAGCACAATTCAAAGTGTTGGTGCTGACCTTTAAAGCTCTAAACGGCCTTGGCCCTGTAGACCTGAGAGAGCGTCTCCACCTCCATCATCCAGTCCAGACACTAAGATCCACCTCCAAGGGCCTTCTGGTGGTTCCCTCATTTTGAAAAGTGAGGTTATAGGGTACCAGGCAGAGGGCCTTCTCAGTAGTCGCGCCCACCCTGTGGAATACCCTCCTATCAGATGTCAAGGAAATAAACAACTTCCTGACTTTTAGAAGACATCTGAAAGCAGCCCTGTATAGGGGGGAAAGGTAAAAAAGGTAAATTTTAAAAGGGTGAAAGGCAGCGAGTGGCACTGTGGTCTAAATCACTGAGCCTCTTCAGCTTGCCGATCGGAATCCCTGTGATGGGATGAGCTCCCATTGCTCTGTCTCAGCTCCTGCCAACCAAGCAGTTTGAAAGCACGCCAGTGCAAGTAGATAAATAGGTACTGCTATGGCAGAAAGGTAAACGGTGTTTTGTTATGTCAGAAGTGGTTTAGTCATGCTACCACATGACCCAGAAAGCTGTCTGTGGACAAACGCTGTCTTACTCGGCCTGAAAGTGAGATGAACACCATACCCCATAGTCACCTTTGACTGGATTTAACTTTCCAGGGGTCCTTTCCCTTTTACAGGGAAGTTTTTAATGATTGATGCTTTATTATTCTTTTGTATATGCACCCAGAGTGGATGGGGCAACCCAGTCAGATAGGCGGGGTATAAATAAGTTGTTGTTGTTACATTCACAGGTGCTTTAAAAAGATCTGGATATTCAAAAACCTAATAATATAAATATAATTTTTCTTCATATTGTATGTTGCTAACGTTGATATTATATGCAACCATAAGGAAACAGCATTTGGGGTAGAATATGAATCTGCCCTTAGAAGCCTATGCTTGCCTACTTTAAAAGAAAACTGTTGTGCATATATACCGTATTTTTTGCTCTATAAGACTCACTTTTCCCCTCCTAAAAAGTAAGGGGAAATGTGTGTGCGTCTTATGGAGCGAATGCAGGCTGTGCAGCTATCCCAGAAGCCAGAACAGCAAGAGGGATTGCTGCTTTCACTGCGCAGCGGTCCCTCTTGCTGTTCTGGCTTCTGATATTAAGAATATTTTTTTTCTTGTTTTCATCCTCCAAAAACTAGGTGTGTCTTGTGGTCTGGTGCGTCTTATAGAGCGAAAAATACGGTAGCTACATCATCTAGGTGGTGCAAGGGTACAAGTCAGTTAGAGAGCAGGAGTCACCAGTGGTTGTGGCATCAAAGCCTAGAGACGGCTGCAGCTGACGATAAATCAGTCAGCCAGCTAAGGTCTCAGTCATGTCATGCAATTAATTCAGTCATAACAGGCAGAGTATTTTCTTTTAAATGTGTGTGTTTGTGTGCGTGCCCTGATGCACACAAACAAGCTGTGTGACTAACAGCTATTCCGCTCATATTGCAAAACATAATTATGTTTTGGTCGAGAGTTTTGCAAAGTGATCGTTAGCTTAGCTTGTTTGCTCTGGAAATAATACTGCTTGTTGTCTCTTGTTGCTATCATCATCCCTACTTGCTTACTTACTAACTTACTTATTATGATAACTTAATATACTGCCATTCAACAACAACAACAACAATGTACTCAGGGCAATTTGAGTACTGCCTTGTAGTCTGGTTTTTTCATAGTTAAATTGTGAGAGGAATAAAGGAAAGCCTCGGGTTTTAAAACGTTGGACGGTAATCTAATCTAATTTTTCTGACGATGTCCAGTGATCGCTCTGATTCTGGAAAGAAATAAGCCTTCTTCAGGCCTTCTGGTGAGGGGATAAGTAAACATTCAATGGTTGGTATGCGGACCAGTATGCTAGCTCTGCCTTTAGTGTTGCCATTTCTGTGGAAAATGGCAGTTCTAAAGTGCATGGGAGGGACGCAGGTGGCGCTGTGGGTAAAACCTCAGTGCCTAGGACTTGCCGATCAGAAGGTCAGCAGTTCGAATCCCCGCGGCGGGGTGAGCTCCCATCTTTCGGTCCCAGCTCCTGCCCACCTAGCAGTTCGAAAGCACCCCTAAGTGCAAGTAGATAAATAGGTACCACTTTATAGCAGGAAGGTAAACGGCGTTTCTGTGTGCTGCGCTGGTGCTGTCTCGTCAGAGCAGCTTCGTCACGCTGGCCACGTGACCCGGAAGTGTCTCCGGACAGCGCTGGCCCCCGGCCTCTTAAGTGAGATGGGCGCACAACCCTAGAGTCAGACACGACTGGCCCGAACGGGCAGGGGTACCTTTACCTTTAAAGTGCATGGAGACCCTCTATCAGTGCAGAAGTCTCCCCACTTCTGAAGCTCACCCTCCTCACTTACCCTAGTAAGTTAGCACTTAAATCAGTATGCCTAAAATTGGCTGTAAAAACCAGTATCTTCATGATTCTGACTGATCTCCTGTGGTTTGAAGGCTTTCCGCTTGTTGGGGCTGCCTTTTTGAGTAGCCAGTTGTTGTGAGGCAGTTGCACGTCATGGTTGCAAGCATGGCAGGAATGGTCAAAGCAAATACACATTTGTGAGTTGGGGCAGACTGCAACTTTTATTTGGTTGTACAGTTGGAAAGCCAGTCCACATTCCGATTCAACCCTTGTCGTTGGAATAGCATTTCCACCAATCGGTTGGGAAGAACCTGGAATTGTCCAGTGTTAGATCCCAACGTGGTACAGACCAGGCAAGTAAAAATCTGGCTATAATTGGCAACTCGTTGTTGTTGTTGTTTAGTCATTTAGTTGTGTCCGACTCTTCGTGACCCCATGGACCAGAGCACGCCAGGCACTTCTGTCTTCCACCGCCTCCCGCAGTTTGGTCAAACTCATGCTGGTAGTTTCGAGAACATTATCCAACCATCTGGTCCTCTGTCATCCCCTTCTCCTTGTGCCCTCCATCTTTCCCAACATCAGGGTCTTTTCCAGGGAGTCTTCTCTTCTCATGAGGTGGCCAAAGTACTGGAGCCTCAGCTTCAGGATCTGTCATTCCAGTGAGCACTCAGGGCTGATTTCCTTCAGAATGGAGACGTTTGATCTTCTTGCAGTCCATGGGACTCTCAAGAGTCTCTTCCAGCACCATAATTCAAAAGCATCAATTCTTTGGTGATTAGCCTTCTTTATGGTCCAGCTCTCACTTCCATACATCACTACTGGGAAAACCATAGCTTTTACTATACAGACCTTTGTTGGCAAGGTGATGTCTCTACTTTTTAAGATGCTGTCTAGGTTTGTCATTGCTTTTTGGCAACTCCAGTGCATTTTAATGTGTGGCCGTGGCCTCAGAGGTCAACAATATGTCATTTTGTGGAGTTTAGTAGTCTTTGTTTTATGTTTGCATTGCAGTTCATCACTAACAGACACAAGACCAAGAGAACTAGGACTAACTTACCTGGGTTTAAGCTCCTCTGAACTCATTAGGACTTACTTCTGAATAGGCGTGTTTAGAATTGTGCTCAATTAAGAACTGAATTACAAAGAGCTGGAACTTTTCTCTTTCTGACTACTTTTTGAAGGGCAATGAGGTTGTTGTGCTGGTGGTCCTTCCCAGCTACATTTAAAATCTTGGATTTCTCTATCGATTTTTAGGGGCAGTTCTCGTCTTCCTTCCTTGGGGAGATTATAAATAGCTTTGCTGTTTAAATTAGAAAATGAGCTCTCTGAAGGATGCAGTGCTTCTCTCTGCCCTTTTCAGAAAACATCTACCACTTCCCTCTTTTCCTCCCTTCCATCAGGGGAGAAAAATGGAGCACAGAGCAAAAAAAGCCCCACTTTCCACTCTCCCCCTCACGCCTTCTGTACTTCTTCACTTAGATGGGGGAGATTGAAATGAACCCCTCCATGTGCTGACATGGTCACAAGACCATCCAGCCCAACCGCGTGCTTCACAGGACAGATTATGATATATATAGAAAACCAAAGATACATAACATAGTAACAAACAAAGAAGAGATCTGGGCAGCTGTGAGAAGGTGGAGATTTTCAGCCTCCACAAATCCTCTACAAGGAGGGTATGTGCTGCGCTCGGGCCCCCAGGCATCTCCTACCTCCTGGTGTGGGCAGAGCTATACCCTGTTCCACTGGTTGGTCGTTTCACAGTCACTTGGTCCCTAAAGCCAATGGCTTGACTTGGGGGTGACTGCGAAACATTATTTAATCCCTGCGCGATGTTTCCTGGACCTCTTTGCCTTCACGCAGCGGATCACCCACCCACCCCCACTTTATCTGGTGCGTTGGCCTTGCTATGGACTTTGTTGGTCACCTGTTTTGCAGTGAGGGCCTGGTAGGAATTTTTTCCATCTAGAAGATTGGCAGAGCCATCTGGTTTTCGCCTACTGCATCACAATCGCCACAGCTTTGTCAGGTTGGGTGGTTATACATTGGATCAGCAATGTGTGGGGAGGGGAGGTGCGGCCATCACCTGCCCCTCCAAGCTCAAGGGTATTCCGTTAAAGGAATCAGGGGTTGGCCTAGGTTTTGTGCAAAACCCTGTGGTAAGGGCTAGTGCCATACCACGACCCCAAGGGGGCACCGGGGGTGAACTCGAGTTGGTTCGCATCGGCGGGGCTCCCTCTGGCGGTGCTTCACCCTTTTATCAGATTCCTTGCGATGCGGGCGGGAGTCTGATATAGTTTGAATGATTCCAATGCCTAAGCCAATACCACTCACATTCTGTATTCAATAAAGTTATGGCCTAAATTTTGCCAAGTAACTTAAACTAAAATCCCATGTCACTGTGTATTTATATTTTGGGGGTGGTTGGGGGTCTTGAAGTGCAACTGCCCCATAGGAGCAAGATCTACTGAGAAGAGTTGCTGTGCTCATTAGGCCTGGCTCCCCAGAATAGGCCCTGCATCTTCTAATAAAGAGTTAACTTCACATACTCAGTGTGATTTATTGCTGGCTGGCTCCCTGACACCTGCTCCTATTCAAATAAGCTCTCATCTGCTGTTATCTGCATATGTGCAGCCATTGTCTTGAACATACATACTCTCAGCTTAACTGCAGTGTGTGTTTTGATATCCAATGGAACCTGGTTTAATGGGAAATGCATCAAACAGAAGGATTTCTCAAGAAACTACAGAATGCATATGGATGGTGTCTAACGGCATGTGCACTCGGCTTCAAACACCGGTGGCGGACGCACCCTGGAGCTGCAGTAAACACTAATGTGCACATGACCTTTGCACCAGAACGAAGAGCTGATCAATCCTATAGCAACAAACAGATGCTACAGCTGCGCACCAAGTCCACAAATCCAGATAACAGTTGCTTGTGACCATCTCCTCTGAAAAACTATCAAGTTTTCCACAAATAAGTTACTCGGTTGCTTTCATCAGGACTAATTTTAGCTGGATCATATTCAATCACTGCCCTAACAATCTAAACAAAAGCCAAGGGCTGGATTAACAGCCTCTCCATTGAAGCTGTGCCTGGATGATTCACACTGAAATAGACCCTTGCCTGACACAGCAAAGAGATTGAACAATCACAGCGAAGGCTGTCACCGATATCCCTTATCTTGAGGACGTTCTCCAAATTGCAGGGCTTGAGTGCCCAACAAAACGCCACGAATGTTCTTTTTATCAGAACATCTCCCACTCCCATATCGGGCTAGAGAACATTTTGCAAATGCGGCGCCTTTTATTTTTGTACGTTTCAGATCTGGAGTGCCAAGTGTGGAGAGCTGCACGGGATGCAGTAGAAATTGCTCCATGATAACATGTTTCCCATCACTTTAGCTTTCAGATGTATCTTTTCAGTATCAAGATATTTCATAGATCGCTGTTAGCTTTGAAGATCTCCACTTTCTAAAAGAAGAAGAAGAGGAAACCAGAGCTGTTGCTATTAAGAAAGAGTGGTTGTGAGTATCATTTGTCCAAGGACTGAGAATGAAAGAAAACTTTGCTATCATCTGAAGGCAATCACTGAACATCCAGCTTCCCCAAAGCAACAAAATGATTTTGCCATCTTCCTTAATATGCTTAGTAACAGATTTTGAAGAAGGCTTTGTGGGAATGGCACCGTACCACACAGAACAAACTTTACCGTGTGCATTAATTTTCTTAAAATCATTAATTTTCTTCACCAGTTGTTATTATAGAGGAAGGCATATATACATATGTGTGGTATAAAAATCCATGCTTGCTAATGAGATGATAAAATGTTATGGCAAAATGTTTTGTTGAAATATAAATGAATGATAAGGACTCATTTCAGATGTGCTCCCTTTCCCACACTAGTCTACATGTGCTGAAATGAAAGAGTTGGCTTGCAATTCACAGTCATGGTTCAGTCTTCATCCCACAAAGATGATCAAATATGATCCAGTTGTTTTTGTATGTGGGATGTGCACATGATTTTTCCCATTTCCCATAATCCTTATGCCTTTCTCTTTTTGGTGGAAGAGAGGTAAAAATGAGACAAATTAGAGCTGCAGAAATATGTTTGTATGCATGGGTCATGCCACAGAGCTCTTGCAAATTTTAATACTTGTTTAGAAAAGGGGGGTTTCAAAAAGCAATAGCTTACATGATAAGCAATCTGGCCGCCCCAGTCTATCTCAACTTCCTATGAATGGGAACATTTGATCCCAAGGCCTGAACCCATATCCCATTGTATATTGACTGTTACTAGGAGAGACAACCAGTTCTGGAAGAGAATCATAGCTCTTTGAATTCTGTTACTCATGTATGAATAGAGACAACAATTTGGAAATGTTCTCAGTAGGAAAAAGAAGAAATGCCACCTTCCAGAAGTCTCTGTATCAATTAAAACCGGACAAGGGTGGCGCTGTGGGTTAAACCACAGAGCCTAGGACTTGCCGATCGGAAGGTCGGCGGTTTGAATCCCCGCAACGGGGTGAGCTCCCATTGTTCAGTCCCAGTTCCTGCCAACCTAGCAGTTCAAAAGCACGTCAAAGTGCAAGTAGATAAATAGGTACCACTCTGGCGGGAAGGTAAACAGTGTTTCCGTGCGCTGCTCTGGTTCACCAGAAGCGGCTTAGTCATGCTGGCCACATGACCCGGAAGCTGTACGCCGGCTCCCTCGGCCAATAAAGCGAGTTGAGTGCTGCAACCCCAGAGTCAGTCACGACTGGACCTAATGGTCAGGGGTCCTTTTACCTTTACTTTAGTTCAAGAGGAAAATCTGTTTGTGTGTGTGTGTGTGAGAGAGAGAGAGAGAGAAAGAGAGACAGACAGACAGACAGACAGACAGACATCTTACTGTAAGCTAAACTGTAGCTTACAGCAAGACATGAGACAGAACATAGGTTAGGAGATAAGTTTGTAGAGCTTCTGATGAAAGGTATATTGTTAGTCCAGATCATGGGATGCACAGGTTGTTTGTTCCCTCATGGTCCCTGGAGTTTTGAGTATCCTACCACCACAAACATATTTGCTTAGCTATATTTCAGCAGAAACTGGTGTCCAGGACTTTGACTAAAATATTTATTTACGCTTGAAGGCAAAGCACACTGTGCTCATGTGCTTTCCATTATGAGCTTCGGAAGAACTTTGAGGGGAAACAATGTTAGTTTTGTATTGCTTCCAATCATTACCAGCTGCACAAAACTTATTTTCTGAACCAGGTAATTCTCTCACCATCTACTGCTGCCAATAGAAACAAGAGTATTTGTTATTGACACATGTCTATTAGACCTTTTGGCTAGTAATCGTCATAAAGCATCACTAGAAATTGGTTCAGAATCATTCATTATGGCATCTGCAGGTGTGGCAATTTCTGCTGAAAGCATATTTTACTCAAATGACCTTTTTGAATAACTTTTAGAAGCAGGCAGTGCATTCTGATTCAGCTGTGTTCTTGTTTTCTGTCTCTGTGGCATTCCTTTTCTCACTCTGAGGTGCACATTTCATAGAATTTTAGGGTTGGAAGGGACCACAAAAGTTATCAAGTCCAACCCCCTGCAATGCAGGAATATTTTGCCCAATGTGGAGCTTGAACCCATGACCTTTGAGATTTAGAGTCTCATGCTTTACTGCAAAGATTTAGTAAGCCTTCTAGTTTTAATGCCCTCCCCCTTTGTCTTATTTCCTGTCATTGAGGAAGAACTCCAATTTATTTTTCCCCCCAATAGGTTTTTTTTTAATGTTACACTTAGGAAAGATGTACTTGCAAAAGAAAAAGATTGGCAAGAGGTTTGGTGTCAACACAGAATGAAAGTACCTCTTTACGGGAACTAGATAAAGATTTCGGTAAATAATGACTCAATGCTCCAAAGTTCAGGTAGTTTGTGAATGTGATTATTTTAAGAGGTTAGCGGTATCATTCTTCCCTCTCCTGGTGCTCACTTCTTCCTCTATCTCTGTGTATTACTTGCTTCTGGGTGATAACTGCAGTTCTGTTGGAATTATTTGCCCTTGCCTTAGGGGACAAAAGTTGCTATAACACTGAGTTAAATCTTCTCTATTTCCAGGACATCTATATTTCTAGCAGTAAAATAATAATAATAATAATAATAATAATAATAATAATAATAATAATAAAAAAACATGAAAGAACAGTATACAGACTTGAGTTATCATTTCAATCTTTTTATCTACAGTACTGTGATTTAGTTAAAGCAGCTTACACATATCAGTAACAAGATGCTACATATCCACAGGCTCACAATCTAAAAGACTGAATGCAAGAGGAAAAGAGCTTGGAAGGGAGGAGGAAAACAGCAAACCCAAACACTAATTCTACAGCTACAGTGTTCTCTTAACAACCAACTGTAATGGCAAAGAGAGGAGAAACCAAAAATTGCTATTTGCTCAGCAAAGCCTATGGGAAGCCCTGTAGTTCCATCTCTCATTCTGCTATATTTTGTTGGAACTTGAGCCATAATTTTGAATAACCAATTTTTAAATTTCTGCAGATGCCTGCGAACCATGCTACATGTGTAACACATTACATGGGGAAGCTGCTAGGCTTTGTCTGAGCACATGTTTCTTGCTGCTGTTTCAGTTCCCAAAACCTTTAAGGGAAATTCAGCTACAAGAGACAACAAAAGTGTGTGTGTGAATTTGCTAGCAGCTCATCCTTGCCTATGAACATGGGCAGCTGGTGGCTGTACATGAAAGTACCATTACTAATGCCAGCTAGGGAGCTGTCTCTTGGATACGATCAGGAAGATTCCCAGAGGAAGAAGACAGAAATGTTACCAGAGCCATTTGGAACTCTGGCCACATAAAAAACAACAACAAAAAAGCCTTGTTTTCAGCCATACTTCTGAGGTAATGTTTGAGTTGGCTGTTATTTGGGAACAAACAGAAACACTTCCCCATTCTGCCTTAAACATTCAAGAAGGTTCCTTTCAAGATCTTGAAATAAAATGCAGTACACTAGAACTTTCTTGTCACGGTGCCCTCAAATTCTATAGGGCATAGAATCTTGGAACCTCAAATCCTTTTTTCTTTTTCTTTTAAAATTTATAAAACATAACTTTACTGAATTTATAGAAATCACAACCTTCTTTTGGTGGTTGCCGCATTTGCTTCCAAACTGATAGGCACTTAACTCTCCAAGCATGTTATTGTTGTTGTTTAGTCATTTAGTTGTGTCCGACTCTTCGTGACCCCCTGGACCAGAGCATGCCAGGCACTCCTGTCTTCCACTGCTTCCCGCAGTTTTGTCAAACTCATGCTGGTAGCTTCGAGAACACTGTCCAACCATCTCGTCCTCTGTCATCCCCTTCTCCTTGTGTCCTCAATCTTTCCCAACATCAGGCAGTTTCCAGGAAGTCTTCTCTTCTCATGAGGTGGCCAAAGCATTGGAGCCTCAGTTTCAGGATCTGTCAAGTTTGTTGGAATAATTTCTAGACATTATCTAAAACTCAAATTAAATAGTAATAATCTACAGGCAAACCGGATCTTCTCACATTATGCCAGTGATGTAGGAACCAGTTGTCCATTGCAAGATCCCATTCTCTTCAGATGAGTGTCTATATTTCGGAATGACACAGCAGGGCCACTTGCACAGATCTCTTCACCTTAATTTCACCTTCTTTCACGCGGATGCGGGTGGAGCTGTGGTCTAAACCACTGAGCCTCTTGAGCTTGCTGATCAGAAGGTTGGCAGTCCGAATCCCCACGACGGAGTGAGCGCCTGTTGCTCTGTCCCAGCTCCTGCCAACCTAGCAGTTTGAAAGCACACCAGTGCAAGTAGATAAATAGGTACTGCTGTGACGGGAAGGTAAATGGCGTTTCTGTGTGCTCTGGTTTCCATCACAGTGTCCCATTGTGCCAGAAGTGGTTTAGTCATCCTGGCCACATGACCCGGAAAGCTGTCTGTGGACAAACGCCGGCTCCCTCACCCTGAAAGCGAGATGAGCACCGCAGCTCCCTTTGACTGGACTTAACTGTCCAGGGGTCCTTTATCTTTTACCTTTCACAGTAGGATTTTCGGCAGGTGGGACCCATGTGCTTGTCCCGGGTCGTATGAGTTTGCCTCGGTGGTTTCTTTGGCGATTAGGTAACATGAGCCAGTCCATCAGCGACATTTTCATTTCATCCCTTAGTTTCTCACTTCCTCTCTCCCTTTCTTTTCAGACCTTTTACTTCACTACAGTTATTTCCTCTTCAACCACTGCCTAATCTGATACTGGTTTGAACCTAGGATTATAGAAATGCCCACAGTTCCCCACCCCCCCGTCTAAATCTTCAATCCTAACCCCTTTTACCTAGGAGTAAGCTCCACTGAATTCAAGAGGACTTACATATAATTATAAATGATTAAGCTTGCACAGTTGGTCTCTCCTGGCTGTCACAAAATTGGTGAGGATGCTGTCATTCCCTCTGAGCCAGGGCTTTTTTTGAGCCAGAACTCACTGCAACTCAGTTCTGGCACCTCTCAGGTGAGCACTATTGCCCCTCTAAGAGAACAAGGGAGGTGTTCATGGTGAGTTCCAACACCATTCTTTCTAGAAAAATAGCACCGATGGTAGCTTAGCATAACTTTCCCCCCCTAAACTGTGGCACAGAAAGAGTTTATTCTACAGTATACTGAGACTGTGTATCTTGGGATATACAAAAGAATAAATCTGTTTTAGCTATATAGCCTGTTGACGTTTATGAAAAGTCCTGATAACTTTGCCTAAGGTCAATTGAGTCTGAATTGGGTATATTCACAGTCCAGAGAGAACCTGGCAGTCATGGTCTTCTGAAATTTATGAAAAGACCTGTTAACTCTGCCCAAGGTCAATCTGAGTGTAATGGGCACATCCACAGCCAAAAGAGAATATGGCAGAACACTGGGCATAATTTTTTTTTTGGGGGAAAGAACAATTTAAAAATGAGCATAAATTAGTTTCATTGGGGAAACGACAACAAAAGAGGTATTTCTGCCATAAGTATCCAACCTTGTCTACAGAATTGCTTATGTAAATTTTGGGATATGGTATAAAGGCAAGCTATTAGATCCAAGTTTGCCATGCTTGAATTCCCTTCCAATAAATGGATTGCTGACTGACTTCCTGGGGATAAGATGGAGGGGAGGGGATATGAAGTATGCTGCAGGCTTGAATGAATTTCTATATACACACTAGAATCTGAATATCGCCTAATTTTACGCTGTGAGCAAAGTCAGTGAGCCATCATAATCTTGATCAGACATAAGCTGCCTCTTGGTAGTGCATTGCATATTTCCAATCGAAATAGCATTCACTGAACAAATCCTGCCTGCTCGGGAAAATGTTTCCTGCTGAAATAGTACCATTAAGACTGCATGTGGCAGTCCCATTATTTGGATGTGGTCTTTCTGTGTCTGTTGCTACCTGATCCTTTAACACAGTGCTCCACCCCCTGGGGGACACTGGAAGGACCCAGAGAGGCAGTAGTAGACTTGGGGGGAGCATTGAATAAAAATAAGGGGGCGGTGGAAGCATAAGGAAAGAAGAGAAGGAAATTTTGAAAAACCGTTCCACCTGTTATGTAATGACGCCACCAGGTTGGGCGCCATTGTGGGACAGTGAACATGCCTCATGTTGGAGGCCAGGGGTTTTCCTGGGCTTGTGTGAACCATTTTCAGCTTCACCGAGGCTCAGGAAGTGGATCATAGCTTGTCTGCCTATTCACAACTTCATCTTTCTTTACTGTGTTGTAGGATGGAGATCCCACTTCTGACACATTCTTTTATGGGATGCAGGTGGCGCTGTGAGTTAAACCACTGAGCCTAGGACTTGCCAATCAGAAGGTCAGTGGTTCGAATCCCTGCGACGGGGTGAGCTCCCGTTGCTCGGTCCCTGCTCCTGCCAACCTAGCAGTTTGAAAGCACGTCAAAGTGCAAGTAGATCAATAGGTACCGCTGCGGCAGGAAGGTAAACGGCATTTCCGTGTGCTGCTCTGGTTTGCCAGAAGCGGCTTAGTCATGCTGGCTACATGACCCGGAAGCTGTACGCCGGCTCCCTCAGCCAATAAAGCGAGATGAGCGCCGCAACCCCAGAGTCGGCCCCGACTGGACCTAATGGTCAGGGGTCCCTTTTCCTAGGATGTAGGTAGACATATTGATACAAAAAAGAATGCAAATTTGTTAATGCATCTTCATTTGCTCGCTTAAAGAAGGTAGATTTTTGGAGGGCATTGAGTAATTTTTCTCTTAAAAAGGGGTGGTAGGCCAAATGAGTTTGGGAACCTCTGCTTTGACAGAAGGTAAAAAGAAAAAGAAAAGGTAAATGACCCCTGGACGGTTAAGACCAGTCAAAGGCAACTATGGGGTTGCGGCACTCATCTCGCTTTCAGGCCAAGGGAGCTGGCGTTTGTTCACAGACTGCTTTCCGGGTCATGTGGCCAACATGACTAAACCACTTCCGGTTCAACAAAACACCGTGACGGAAACCAGAGTGCATGGAAACAGCGTTTACCTTCATGCCACAGCGGTACCTATTTATCTGCTTGCACAGACATGCTTTTGAACTGCTAGGTTGGCAGAAGCTGGGACGGGGCAACGGGAGCTCACTCCGTAGTGGGGATTCAAACCGCAGACCTTTCCATTGGCAAGCCCAAGAGGCTCAGTGGTTTAGACCACAGCACCACCCGTATTTACCTTTACCGTTAACAGAAGATGCTTGGCATTGAACATTGGTCCTTCTGCATGCAACATGCATGCTCTTCCTGAATTATAGTCTGTCTGCACAATATATGTCATATGTATAACATATAGGATTCATCCATATGCCATGGAGAGCAGAACACCATATACCAGTATTATATCTACTGGTAAAATTACATGTCTTTGTAAGGATTTCTTACAAGCACATGTGCATCACACAGCAAGCATAATGGCTTGCCTGTATGAAACAATTCTCTACAGAGCTTTCATATCACCTCTTAACCCTTTTCTTACAGAAGCAGTTTGTGCATTTAGCCACAAGTCATTGTGATTACCCGTTGGGCGATGTGTTATTATGCATGTGTATCAGTCCTTTGCAGATTCCTCTTAATATATGAAATTTGCTAACAGTTGCAGTGCCAAAGTTAGGCATTTCAAATAAAGTTCATTTGAAGAATTGATTTCCATTATTATGTACGCAGCACCTGATGTTCTCTACTAAGCATAAATACAGCATGTAGACCCTAGGAATGAGGCAAGTTGGTAATTGCATTTGCTTGCAAAATCCATATCCATGCTCATTCTGTGTCCACGTTTAAAAGCCCTGGCAGCTAGTCTTCAGCACCTGGCAATTTTTACTCACCTGGTAATTTTTATTCACCTGGTTTTGCCTCTGGGACCACACAATTCTACCTAACTGAACAAGGGACATAAGCTGATAATAATAGCATTTCTTCACTGCACAGTCAAATTCACGGTGTTGATTAACAAAATATGGTGGTTTAAATCCCTAAAAAATGGCTGTAATGCAGCAAGTTCTCTAACAGAAAATGTAATTTCTCTAACAGAAAATATCAGGAATGGGGAGAAAATTATGAGTCCCTTGTACAACTTTTATTCCAGCTGCTTAGTAGATCCTATCAATTCCAATGTGTCTATCACCTTTTGAGATACAGTGGTACTTCGGGTTAAGTACTTAATTTGTTCCGGAGGTCCGTTCTTAACCTGAAACTGTTCTTAACCTGAAGCACCACTTTAGCTAATGGGGCCTTCTGCTGCTGCCGCGCTGCCGGAGCATGATTTCTGTTTTCATCCTGAAGCAAAGTTCTTAACCCGAGGTACTATTTCTGGATTAGCGGAGTCTATAACCTGAAGTGTATGTAACCTGAAGCGTATGTAACCCAGGGTACCACTGTAAAGGGGTATAAGGAAAATGTGTTAATATTGAAATACATGAGTTTTAAAGACACCCAGAAGTCACTTTTAAAGAACACACAGAACATAGACTGAAATGGAGTACATTATTTAAAGTTTTCTTTTTTTCCTACCCTGCTCCTTTGGTCATATCTGGAAAAATGGCTGTCCACTATCTAAACTGATGTAGCACAAGAAGGAAAAGTATTTGCAGGGTGGGGGTACACTTGAGGATAAGTTCTGAGAGCCCCTCGACATTCATCCTGATTAGCTTGCACAAAACTTAACGGAGGTTACATTATATCCCGTCTTTATTGAGTATTTGCTTTGTTTGTGGGGCTGCTATACAACAAGAAGTGTTTGTATTTGCTTGCAGGGTGCTTACAATTCTTCCCTTAGTCACCTCACAATTTTTAGTGCATTCAGGGCCGTCTTTACCTGGGGGTGCAAGGGGTGCAGGGCACTTGGGCGCTGAATTCTGGGGGGCGCCAGGCCACCGCCGCTGAAGCGTATTGTATTGAGCTGCTTTGTGGCAGCGGGGTCAGCGGCACCTTTGACACGACTGCCTGCTAATGCTGCTGCAGGGAGAGTTCTCTGGAAAGCCTCGCTCACCAAAGCCGGGAGGAGGGGGAGTGACAGGAAAGAGGGAGAGACAGACAGAAAGAGAATGCGCCTATTTAGCGATGGGAGCGCGCCCAAGAAGAACTCGTATATGCACGCTCGCAACGGCCCTCCCAGCTCCTCTAGAAATAAGGTTGCTTCCACAATGAAAGGCTGCCTGAGATGGCTCTCTTACATATGCGCCCATCTCATTTTTCAGACACCTCCCTATGACCATAAGCGCATGCATGGAGTCTTTACACCAATTCCCAATGTGTTATTTGTCTTCTTTAGAAAAGCTGGTTTTAAACAAAACACACACACAAACTCCTTTTGGAGCCGTGCATTTGGAGTGTTGTTTATCAAATGATAATAGTTACATAGGGCATAATAAAAGTTAATTTGGGGGCTAAACTAAATTGGGGGGCGCTGGGTGGATCTGTGCACCCTGGCGGTGCATATCTAAAGATGGCCCTGAGTTCATTTCTCCAACACTTTCCAAAGCACAGAAAGCCGTTTATAAAAAGTGGATGTGTTGCACCAGGGTAACAGAGTGCATTTCTTCCCCATACCTAAAATTCTAATGTGCAACTGAATCCCTCCTGCAAAATACTGACATTCTGGAGCAGTTCCTGGCTACAAGTTCTTCTAATGGCCAAGTGGGGTTGAAAAGGAAAGAAGGAACCAAAATTTTCTGCCTTGTCTGTGAACTGTGAAATATTATTATGTTGACAACAAGTGTATTTCGATGTGTGCCAAAGATTTGATCCCCTTCCAAGCATAATTGTCCTAGTATGTATCTACCCCTAGTTACAGGTGTTGTTTTTGTTTTTATTCATTCTTTTCTTTACATAGTATTTGTGGAATTCAACATCTGGAACGAGCAGGAAACAAGCTGACACTCTTTGACTCCCTTTATTTCTGCATAGTGACATTTTCCACTGTGGGCTTTGGGGATGTTACTCCCAAGATCTGGCCTTCAAAACTGCTCGTTGTCATTATGATCTGTGTTGCCCTTGTGGTGTTGCCAATACAGGTAATTTTTCCCCCTCGTTATAAAAAAGGGGCGGGGTAAATAGGGATGCATTGTTAAAAGTGAAATGTCCATTTTACACCATCTTTTCAAAATTGCCATATACGTATTCTTCCATTTATGTACAAAGCATCAGTTTCTGGTTTTCCTCTTTACTGGAGAAGGTTTCTGTTGACATTGAAACAAGCACTGAATACATTTTTCACATCTGCTTGGGATGAGTGAGCTTTTGTCTTTGTTCAATTGAAGCATGTATGGATGTATGCAACTACCGTATTTTTCGCTCTATAGGACACACCCGAGCAAAGGACGCACCTAGTTTTTAGAGGAGGAAAACAAGTAAAAAATATTCTGAATCAAATCAGTGTCGGGGCTGAAGGGGGAAGCCTGGGGTTTCCCCATAAAGCCCCGCCATCTCCAATCTAGAACAGCGAGACGGAGCGCTGCGCAGCACTCCGTCTCTCTGTTCTGGCTTCGGGGACAGCCTTTCAAGCCTCTGCAGGCACCCCACTGCCCTGCGGAGGCTTTGCGCAGCTAACCCCGAAGCCTTTGGAGTGCAGCGCGAGGTCCTGCTGCACTCCAAAGGCTTCAGGTGGCTATCCCTGAAGCCTGGAGAGTGAGAGGGGTCGGTGCGCGCCGACCCCTCTCGCTCTCCAGGCTTCAGCGAAAGCAACACGTAGCCTCCGGAGCGCGGAGGGAGCACTCCCTCTGCGCTTTGGAGGCTTCGCATTGCTTTCACTGAAGCCAAGGAGCCTGCATTCACTCCATAGGATGCACAAACATTTCCCCTTCATTTTGGGAGGGGAAAAAGTGCGTCCTATAGAGCGAAAAATACGGTAAATCATATTCCGTGCAGTCCCCTTGAAATCAATAGAGTTAAACTAGTATCATGCCCACTGATTTCACTTGGTCCACTCTGAGTGTACCTTGGCTAGTTTAAATCCCTAGATCCTATACCTTACTTTCAGAAGAAATTAGTTGTTGTTACTGAGAGGTATTTAATGAATTAAAATGTATTTAACTTGTATTCTGTATTTCTTGTTTAGTTTAAGAGGGACTGGACGAGGAACCAAAAATACCTGTTTCAGAAGCAGAATGTGTATGTGTGTGTGTTGCTGATTCCTCGCTTCTCCTCACTCCTAACCCCACCCCTCTCACACACTCACTTCCTTTTTATTTATTTATTTTGCAAGCGCATCTCTGGCCGGTTTTAATTTCCATCCAGATCTTTATTGCTTAGCCGAAGGCATCGCGAGTCATTCGACAGTGCAGTAAAAATGTGGAATGTGATTAAAACATAAACTCATTGGATCCACACAGAATGATGCACTGAGTTCAGAAATTTGATACAGATTGTAAACAATTATTTTTTAAAAAACTTCACTAGGAATTTAATTTTCAATGTTTATTTCATCTTTAACATAAAATGCAGGTATAATATTCCCCACTCCATACAAGACAGGGGGAATTGGAACCTGTCAACCACAGTCAACCAATTAATTACTTTTATATATTTAGGATATTCATTGGCAATTCTTCAGCAAAAGCTTCTCAAATCAGCTTACAGTAATAAAACCAATAAAGTTCTTGGAGGGATTCTTTGAGGAAAGCCATGACTGTTTAAAGCGGTATGATACTGCTTTAAATGCATTGTGCAGCTGTAGCCTTTGATCCAATAAGGAGTTCACTGTGTGTTTCTGCACACAAGGCACAAGCACATGAAGTCATTGCAAATTAGAAACCCTGGGCATTTTGATGGTGGTTCTTGTCAATGATATTTGCTTAATGATGAGGATTTGTTTAGTATAGTTCCACCTGGGATCCCAAATGTCTTGATACTTGGACGTTTTCAGTCTCAGTCAGTTTTATTCCACATAGCCAAAGGCTGCCGCAATGTACACAGAATTATTTGACAATTAAAAGAAAATATACTGAATTGATAAAAAAAGACTTAAAACATTTATATTATTAAAACATTACGTACTCTAAACAAAGCTATAAAAGTACCCCAATGTACAAATAAAAGCATTAAACAATAAAATTCATAAGCTAAAATACTTGGACGTTTTGGCTCCCGAACGCTGCAAACCTGGAAGTGAGTGTTCCAGTTTGCGAATGTTCTTCGGAACCCAAACGTCCGATGGAGCTTCTGTGGCTTCTGATTGGCTGCAGGGGCTTCCTGCAGCAAATCAGAAGCTGCACTTTGGTTTCTGAACATTTTGAAAGTCGAGCAGACTTCCAGAACGGATTCCATTTGACTTTCAAGGAACGACTGTATTAGAAACCCATAACAGTATAATAAACTCCTGGCATCATTTGCAGTTCTTTATGATTTAGCCTTTGGCAAGCATTCACACTGTGCTCTGTGGCTCAAGACATTTCACCCCACAATCTTGCCTCTCCTATCAGAGCCACTCGTCACATTTGGAAACATACCTTTCAGTTAAAGGATTGTACTTCTTCAAAATGCAGTCAGAAAACTGTATCAAAAATTCTAGCTTTCCAAATGCAAGTAGATTAGGCTATAGCCCAATCCTCTGCCTGAAGTCCTACCTTTGCATAACTAAGAAGCTTTACTGTGAAGGGAGCCTCTAAACCTGTGAATTTGGATTTGCTTTTTGCTTTCATATAACATATATATTATAACTCTTGCTGACAGTTCTTCCATGCATGACTATCATTCACTGAGTGCTGAATCAACGTGTGAATGAGCCATAAATCATCAGATTAAAACACCACAAATAAAAGTTTCTAGGCAACTGGACCATAAGGTCTCTCTGTGTCTGCTATGTTGGCTCCAGGGGATCTGCGTATTTGACATTTGCACTGAAATATACATAAATCACTCTTACCTTTTTATTTTTTATTTTGCAGTTTGAACAGCTCGCTTATTTGTGGATGGAAAGACAAAAATCAGGTGGAAATTATAGTCGACACAGAGCTCAGACAGAAAAACACGTGGTGTTGTGTGTCAGTTCTCTTAAAATTGACCTCCTCATGGATTTCCTAAATGAATTCTATGCTCATCCTAGGCTACAGGTAATCCAAGCAGATCAGAATATCAGTTGAGGCAGAAATCTCCTGCAGACTATCTTCTAAAACGTTTAGTTCAGGCATGACTTGAAATGTTCATCTTGGCCACCTTCAGTAGACCAGCAGCTTTAGGTAAATCAAAAGTCAAGCAGCATTAACAAAAAACTATGTTATTCCAGATGTTCAAAACCGATAGAGCACCCAATTTTTCCTTTTGTTGGAGTTTCTGGAGCTTGTTTCTATTTTTATTTTGGAATGGTGAGATGTCTTTGGGAACATGTAAAATTCATGTTTCCTTCTGCAGAACCACAGATTGTTTTCCATGGCATGCAATGCTTAAAAACCAAACACTTTGCTTTGGGAAGTGATTTGAATTCATCACAGCGTGGTGCATAGCTTTCTACTTCAAAGCTGCTGGGCAGCTTTGGCATCAGTGAAATCACCGTGGAACTAAATAGCATGGGACCATTTCGTTTCGTTTCCTTTTTTTAGAGAACCTGAAAGTGAAAATAAATTACCTGTCATAGATGTTCCTTTCCCACCACCAGATTTTTCTCTACTAAAAGTTTTAAAAAACAAAACAGTGTTCTACTGGCAAAAGATATATCCATATAGCATTCTCTTTTGCTCTTCCTCTGTTCCTTCTTATATGTGTTTTTGCAGGACTACTATGTGGTCATATTATGCCCCACTGAGATGGATGCTCAAGTTCGAAGAGTGCTCCAGATTCCAATGTGGTCCCAAAGAGTTATCTATCTTCAAGGTTCCGCACTGAAGGATCAGGATCTGCTAAGAGCTAAGTAGGTCAAAAATATCAGTGCTATTTTTTATTTATTTCCCCCCTTTCCTTTGCTGTTTGTTACATTATTTTTATCTTCATTAATAAGTGCTAGAGGCAAAATGGAAAGCAGGAGTTGCTTGAAATCTTATATCGTTTGGGATAGTCATTTCTCCTAACAGTGTCAAGAAACAATGTTTGAAATTCTGAGGATTAGCAAATCAGTTTTGAATTTTACTGGTCCAAAATTTCTCTGGACTTTCTTCTTACTTTATTCCTGTTGTGTTTTGCTTTCAAAACTGTTTCCGCGGGTCTTTGGGCCAAAGCAGAGAATGTGTGAATGTGTTTTATATATAATTTCTTACTTTGGTTTCATCTGAATTAGTGGAATTGCCACAGGGAAAAATACATCCTTAGTGATACCTTTACATACTATGCACAGGCAAACCTGAGTTTACTACTGAATATCGAGCTGCCAGCCATCATGACTCCCTAACACATAGTGCCTGTATAATAGACATATTTATCATATTCACACTAAAATACATTGAGTGTGATAGCATCTTTGGTGATGGGGGTCAAAGAAGACTGACATCCCACAGTGCTGCTAATACATTGAAGGTGGATGGGGTTAGTTTTCCTTGAGAACAGAATGACAATAACAAGTACAGTGGTACCTTGGTTCTCAAACGCTTTGGTACTCAAACCACTTGGAATCCAAATACTGCAAACTCAGAAATAAGTGTTCAGGTTTGCGAACTTTTTTCAGAAGCCGAACATGCTCCGGTTTGAGTGTTACACTTCCGTTTTGAGTGTTACGCTGAGGTCTGTCTGTTTTTGCTATTTATTTTGCATTTTTGTTTTTGCGGCTCTTTTTTTGTTTTGTTTCTGTGACTGTGTGCAACCCAGTTCAGCTACTGATTGATTGATTGTGTGACTGCAGTACATTGTTTATTGCTTTCATTTTATGCATCAGTGGCCTCGTTAGATAGCAAAATTCATGTTAAATTGCTGTTTCGAGGGTTCTTTTTAAAAGTCTGGAATGGATTAATCCATTTTGCTTTACTTTCTATGGGAAAGTGCGCCTTGGTTTTGGAAAGCTTTGTTTTTTTGGAACGGACTTCCGGAATGGATTAAGTTTGAGAACCAAGGTACCACTGTAGGTGGGAAAGTATATTATGGGTTTTAGCTTATTTCCGAACCTCATTTCCTTTCTATCAGAGAAAATAACATTGCTCGGTTCAATGGGTGATATCCAATGGTGAAGGGAATTAGTGAAATGGGAATAGAGGCAATTTTGGGGTATTGCCTTGGAACTTCAAAGGTTACCCTCATTGTGTCCCTCTGTCAGTGGACACAGTTATTACTGGAGACCTGCCAATGTGATTAAATGTTCTGTTTTCAAAATTTCTCCTTACAATATACAGTGAAATTGCAAGGACTTGGAGCAGCTTTGGAAGCAGCCATAGAAGCAGCAATTAGTCATGCTGTACTTTTAATGTACGGGGACGCGGGTGGCGCTGTGGGTAAAACCTCAGTGCCTAGGACTTGCCAATCGCATGGTCGGCGGTTCGAATCCCCGCGGCGGGGTGCGCTCCCATCATTCGGTCCCAGCGCCTGCCAACCTAGCAGTTCGAAAGCACCCCCGGGTGCAAGTAGATAAATAGGGACCGCTTACCAGCGGGAAGGTAAACAGCGTTCTGTGTGCTGCGCTGGCTTGCCAGATGCAGCTTGTCACACTGGCCACTTGACCCGGAAGTGTCTGCGGACAGCGCTGGCTCCTGGCCTATAGAGTGAGATGAGCGCACAACCCTAGAGTCTGGCAAGACTGGCCCATACGGGCAGGGGTACCTTTACCTTACTTTTAATGTAAGGATTTTTCCTGTGCTTTAATTCTTGAGGAAGGGCATTTCTGCTTTATGAAAGTATATGAGAGCCGTCCCCATCAGGCAAGCAGATAGAAAACTAGGCTCAATGAGTATCTAATGTAATCAACTTCACTGATCCTGACCTCACATCAGCTGTCTTAAGATGTCAGTCAAGTCACAGAAGGGGAAAGAATCTATCCATCCATTTATTTCTGCTTTTCACCTGCATCAGCTTTGGACCTGTGCTTTGCTTATGTAAATAATTCAAAATCTGGGGCCTTGTGAGGAATTATTATCTCAGAATGGTGTGAGCACTTGTTTGACACTAAAAATGTAATCACAACCAGTTCTCTTACCACATTCAGTTTTTCTCTGCTATATCTAGGGCTACAATGCAATGCTGGTGAGTTGCTGTTTTTTTCCCTTAAAAAGAGACATATCCAGAATCTAACAAGCAGAGTTAGAAACTGAGATATGAAAGCTAGGATCTAAATGGCACCTTAAACCTAGGTTATGGGGGCACCAATGGAATGTCTATAACAAGAATAAAAAACTGAAAATGAATGAACTGCATCTAAAATAAAAGGCTCATTTTTCACATGGTCTAGTTATTCCCCTGCCCACTCTCCTAATATTCTTAAGAGGGTCTCTTCTCCAGCCTCAGAGAGTAGCTGGAAGTGGGGAGGCAGAAAAAGGTCCTCCTTTCCTTCCACTCAGCAGTTTTAATTTGAAATCTTAAGTGCAGTACTGCACCCAGAGCTCAGAAACTGCTTGTAATAATAATAATAATAATGTACAGTGGTACCTCGGGTTACATATACTTCAGGTTACATGTGCTTCAGGTTACAGACTCCGCTAACCCAGAAATATTACCTCGGGTTAAGAACTTTGCTTCAGGATGAGAACAGCAATCGTGCGGCGGCGGCGCAGTAGCAGCAGGAGGCCCCATTAGCTAAAGTGGTGCTTCAGGTTAAGAACAGTTTCAGGTTATGAGCGGACCTCCAGAACGAATTAAGTACTTAACCCGAGGTACCACTGTATACCCTGCCCATCTGGGCAGCTTCCAACTGGATATTAAAAACACAGTACATTTTTTGGGGTGGGGGTATTAATTACCCCAAATCAATTTGAAAGAAAAAAGTAGAAAGAAATAGTTTCTATATATTTTGGGAGAGAAATGGTGCTTTAAGAAATCAGTGTTCAAATGCAGTCCAAGATTCGCCGTTTTTGTCATTTTCACATGGTGAACTTGTATCAAAAGACCTGTCCCTTAAACATAATCACAGGAATTTTATCCTATAATAACCCCAAAGCCAAGCAACCACAAGGATGTACTTTTCTCCCTGCAAAACATGTAATCGAATGTACCTTCACAAGAGCATTTTTAATGCTTTGTACGAGAGGCAGCATTGTGGGAGCTTAATAGGCCATATTATAAGAAATGTAGCCCAATAAACCAGGAAGTTGCTAAGCAGCAGTATGTCTCTCTCTCTCTCTATAATGAGGATATAGTAAAAGATAAGAAGCCAGTAACCCTTCTAGTAAATGAAGTGTTAGGTATGTTTTGGCTGCTAGTAACACACAAAAAACCCACCCTGAATCTATTCCGTTGCTCATTATCCCAATTTGCATACTATTCGGTAGTCTCTCTATTGAAAAATGTTGCATGTCAGGCTTCTGAAAATTAGTGGCTATGTAGTTCATCTTTTGTTAAAAGCAGCTGCATGGGAATTCTTTTCAAAGCCATTTGTTCCATTCTTTCCTGGAAGTCATTTTGGCTCTCTTGTTTTCAAGTGTTTAATGGGGGTGGGGGGAAAACTAATAGAGGACAGGGTGTGTGATGCTATGGAGAGGACCAGGAAGATTTGGGAAGGGGTGTAAAAAGAAGATTGCTTCCACAACTGATGCAATGGGTGGGCTTTGGATTCTAAGCTCAGCTCCCTGAGCGAAATCGCCAACAGCTTCCTTCCTAGGATGCCTTTTGGAATATGAATAAGATCCTGCACAGTTTGCGTTCTCACTTGCAGTGTCGGTCTCTGTATGTTGCTGGACAAATCTGCCTTTTAAACCTTTTCCTAGCTACATACTCCAAACAATCAAGCATGAAAAACAGCATTTGTCTCCTCACACTGTGAGACCCTGTTCTCCCGAGGCCCTAGGCATAGCTACATCTTACAGATTTGGTGCCAATTCCCTAAAAGACCTACTACTTCCTGCCCAGCGAAGAGCTTTTATGCTGGCAAGACTAAATGCTTTCCCCTCTGCAGTGGCCACAGGTGGATACTTGCAAATTCCTTATCAAGCCCACCTGTGTGCCTGTAATCAAGGAGTACCAGTATCACTGGACCATATTCTTTTGGACTTCCCTTTGCACAGCAGATTCTGCAAACAGATGCTGAGCAAGATATTGGACCTGCAACCCACGGCTCCGAGAGAAAGCCAAATGAGGCTCCTCCTAGAGGATAGGGACAAGCACGTTACTGCCCCAGTGGCTTCCTTTTTAACTTCCATCTTACCCGAAAGGGTTCTTAATGAATCATCCCTCTAGAGAACAGACAGGCAGAACAATCAAGCACCTTGTCATCCTCAACAGCCTCACTCCTGTCCCTTTTAAATTTATCCTAGTGTTTTGAAATGTTTTAATTCCTAATGCCAAGAAAGGTATTTGTATTTGTAACCTTTTCCTTTTCTCGCTGTCTTTGGTCATTTAGGTTTTCTTTAACTTGCTTTTGTTAGCCTGCGTGAGCTTTCTTTTTTCCTTTTTTTCCTTTTTCCTTTTTCCTTTTTTCCTTTTTTTCCTTTTAAGTAAAGGCAGGAAATAAATGCTTGATATTAGCTTTTGCCGCTTGTGTTTGCCACAAGTCAAGCTTTGCCGTTACACTTACAAAAACATGCCATTTCTGTTCCTGCTACTAATGTTGCAGCAGAACCGCTAATCTTATTTTAGCCAAAGTCCCTTTCAAGTTTGATTTGCTTACCTGACTGTTTCACGGTGTATTCATACAAATCCTTGGCAAGTCCTATCCAGAAAGATACATTGGCTTTACAGATTCCATGCTGGGTCATTAGGAAACAGACTGGAAATAAAACATTCAGTAATTTAATTAGGGACAAATACAAGTGAACAATGTGATTCTGCAACTGTTCTGGAATTGTGGCACCCAGTTAGTTTTTTACTGGTTTAAATCTGTTTGGAAATCTGAGTAGCAGAGCAGAATTTTGCTCCTGCGCCATTTCCTTAAAGATTTAATGCTGTTTAATAATAGCAGATTTAATGCTATTTTTAAATATTTCCCTATGTTTCACAAAAAGGGACACGGGTGGTGCTGTGGGTTAAACCACAGAGCCTAGGACTTGCCAATCAGAAGGTCGGCGGTTCGAATCACCCCTGATGGGGTGAGCTCCCGTTGCTTGGTCCCAGCTCCTGCCAACCTAGCAGTTCGAAAGCACATCAAAGTGCAAGTAGATAAATAGGTGCCGCTCCGGTGGGAAGGTAAACGGCATTTCCGTGCGCTGCTCTGGTTCGCCAGAAGCGGCTTAGTCATGCTGGCCACATGACCCGGAAGCTGTACGCCGGCTCCCTCGGCCAATAAAGCGAGATAAGCGTCGCAACCCCAGAGTTGGTCACGACTGGACCTAATGGTCAGGGGTCCCTTTACCTTTATGTTTCACAAAACACATGCACCCACAGATTGTTAAAGTACTTCTCCACACTTCTGATGATGTCTCCATTGAAATCAACAGGCCACATGAGAATGTTTTGCTAATATTTTCGTATGATTTTTAGGATGGATGATGCTGAGGCCTGTTTCATTTTAAGTAGCCGCTGCGAAGTGGACCGAACTGCAGCCGTAAGTTTTTCTTCTTTCTCTTTTTCTTAGTACGCATTTGCTTCTTCTGCGACTTCATTATTTGTTACGAATACATGGGGCAGAAATCAGGAAGAGCAGTTAAAGTGTGCCCAGTTGCAGCAGCTGGATTAAAAAACCACAGTTAAATATATATATTAGGGTGAACAAGTCTCCACTTGATTTAGTGGTGTTTGAGGTGGGGCAAGAAAGCGCATCATGGTCCTATCAAACCAACTTCACACGCCAGCTAACTTGGAGAGAAAGGCAGATTTTCACCATTCTTGCTTCACTTGAACATCACCCAGTTCAGACATTACCCACAACAGTGTGGAAAGTCAGTCTCTATGATCTGGTCTTGAATGACCTGATAATGTACGGGTGAAGGTCTCGCATGACTCCTGCTGATGTCAGTGCCATGTTTCCTAGGAAAAGGGCAATGCTTGCACAGGAAGGAACCATAGCAAAAACCCTTTACCATCTGACCATTGGGAAATGTCTCCTCTGGTGATGTATTACTTGGACCCCATGTAAATTTTGAATCTTTTTTTACCTCCTCTATAACCAGTGCCTATGGGGAAGGGCCTTGTCGTGGCGGCACTGCTTATACCAACGCTTCCCCCTTTTTACAGTCTCATATTCATCATGTATTTCGTTTGTGAACCTAGGCCCAGACAAGGATACTTCCGCTGAATTTCAAACTCCTGAAAGCTCCCTGCCTTTCCTACTGAAATAGTAAAAAATTCACTGCTCTTTGGATTCTTCGATTTCACAAATGGCTAAGCTCAATGGCAAATGGAGGCCCAGCATTGCAGCAGACCACATCTACGTAGCCTATCCACCCCTCTCTCCTCCTGAAACACAATAAAAAGATTTAGTTGAAACTTTATCGATACCATAGCACTGATACACAAGGAAGAAGGCATGCAGTCTGCCCTCCATTATATTAATGTTCTATCACTTGACCATCTGGTCCAACAATTTTTTAAAGTTTTATTTCCCCAGGCTTTTTATCATCTAGTGCAAGCTAGCTGTGCATTTTGTGTTTATTTCACTGCCCTGAGTTAGTTGTCGCTGTTGTTTAACTGCTGTTTGATCCATTTTATTATTGTTGGTTTTATATTTAATGTTCCTGTCATTACCTTGTGGCAAGCCACTCTACTTTTTGCTGAGGGACAGCAGAAAACATTTTAACAGCCAAGGCACAGTCTGACCCCCCCCTTTGGTAATCCGCATAGAACTCTAGCCCAATGGTTGCCATTAATTTTATTCTGAATTAATTTTAGAATGAATTGATTTTATAATGCTGTGATACTTTTATTGTTGTTAACCGCTCTGAGCCCAGCTTCGGCTGGGGAGGGCAGGATATAAATAAAATTATTTATTATTATTATTATTATTACAGCCTCTAGTATTTTAGACCAGACTAATGTTTGGCTATCTGATGATACTGATAATCTGTATGAAGGGACACTAAGTAAGGAATTGCTGGCATGGTTCCCAGGGGTGCAATGACATTCCTTGAAGTCTTTCCCCAGTGCCCATTCATTTACCCCTAGATCATGAAGTGAAGAGGGCGGCTAACTTGGTTTCTTTGTAAAATTACTTAGCTTAAGGAGGAAGTTTAAAGGGTTATCCTCTTTCCCACTTCCTCTTGTGCCAGTGTGGTGTAGTGGTTAAGAGCGGTGGACTCGTAATCTGGTGAAGCGGGTTCGCTTCCCCGCTCCTCCACATGCAGCTGCTGGGTGACCTTGGGCCCGTCACACTTCTCTGAAGTCTCTCAGCCTCACTCACCTCACAGAGTGTTTGTTGTGGGGGAGGAAGGGAAAGGAGATTGTTAGCCGCTTTGAGACTCCTTCGGGTAGTGATAAAGAGGGATATCAAAACCAAACTCTTTCAGCTCCACGCTTTTCAGTGCTTACATTCATTCCACTGACTTTTCCCCACCTCCCTTGAAAATTGAAGTCTGTTCTTCTTCCTTCCAAGTATTTCTCCTTTTTTGTGTGTCTCTGTTGGGTAGTGGGGATGACCCAAGGATCATATAGGTTTGCCTCCAATCAGGAATTATATCCAGAACGATCAAACATTGGAATGCCTTTCTCTGAAAGTGTGTAGTTCTTATTCTAAAATGTCAGTTTTTCAAATGTAATGGTAACGTCTGCCTCCAATTTTCACCTTTTTTTGGGGGGGGGGAGTGTGTTGGCTCTCAGAAGGCTTGAGAATTAAGTTCTTGGCCTTTACAATGTGACTTTCATGCTTACTGAATAGGGAAGCGTATTTTCACATGGGGTTAAGTAGCTGTGCCATGGAAAAATATAAATCCTAAATGAGTTCTGAAAAATAGGAAGCAACATGCAGTTTCTTGCTGCTGCCCCTTTATTCACACTAACATGAGTCATTATAAAATAAAAGAAACTTATGTTCATAGCTGTCAACTTTTCCCTTTTCTTGCAAGGAATCCTATTCGGAATAAGAGAATTTCCCTTACAAAAAAAGGGAAATGTTGACAGCTATGCTTATGTTACCTGCTTATTTAATTTATCTGCCATAAAAAAGTGGTGAACAGATTGCATGAGCAGGACATATGCTCCTAGAGATCATTTATTTACCAATCGTGAAAGAACAACAGATGTAGCAATGGAACTTTAGGGATGGAGGAACCTGCCTTGCACCAGGCCAGATCATTTGCTTGTCTAGCCCAACATTGTCCTCTCTCACCAGCAGTAGTTTTCTGAGGTCTTAAGGAGAGGAATTTCTCATTTCCCTACTATCTGATTATTTCAAATTGGATTGAACCCGGTATCTTCCGTATGCAAAGTGTGAGCTATATTCCATCCCTTAGTATTAGACCAATTCACCTAATCACATTTTTCTTCAGTGGCCATTGCAAGCTGCCCCATGCATACCTTCCAACACAATGTGGACACAATCCAGGAAACCATCTTCCAGGTCCACACATTTGTCACGTGACCTGCGTGAGGTTGTGGCCTCACCAAAAGCACTTTTTGCATGCATGGCACCCCAAAAGTGTGTTTTGGGGAGCTATGCCCCTCCCCTGAAATAGCATGACACTGTGGTGGCCATTTTGACCATTGTCCAGGGCAGTTGATGGGTATGCAATGAATTGATGAGAGTTTGGCTGTATGTATTTGCTCTGTCCTCACTGATACACACACACACATACACACACACACACACACACAGCTACTCTCATTGTGCAATTGTGATATTGGCTTCAGTGGTCTTGTAGGGAATGCTTTAAAAGTCAGGATATAAGTGAACGGTTATGGTTTGTATCCAACTGAGTCATACTTAGAATAGACCAAATAGGATAATTAAATTAGTCATGACTAACTTAAGCCCAGTGAGGTCAATAGATCTGTTCTTAGTTGGATGACACCATATGTATTAGAAAGATTAGGTCCTATTACAGTGTGTCAATTCATCTTTCTCTTACTAAAATAGAAATATTCCTTTGTTACTTTTATAAGTGAGCACAGAATTCTGGTCATTGGGCTTTAACTTTTCAAACTCAACTTTGTCTCCTTCTCTCATTCTTAGTTGCAATCTGTGTAGTGGGTATCACGGGGGGTGGAATCTAAAGAAAATGAGACGCCACATATTAATATCATCTTACATGAACCATAAATTCTACATAGGCATTAAGAGCAAATATATATTTGATTTACTGGGATGAAGGTGCAATGGTTTAATACACATGCACCATTCTGAACTGACATAAGACTTTTTCCAACTATGCTGTGTTATTTTACTTTTGTGGGAAACGTTATTCCTGTCACAAAACCCATCCTGTTGAAATAATTTCTAATTCTTATCAATTTAAGAGTCAGGTGAGATTAAACCATGAACCCTACAAACAGCTTGAGAAAGCCAAACTCTGATGAACCGTCAATCTTTCTCAAGTTGGGAATGACTTGCTGGTACCGTCCTGAGAGTAAATATTGTAATATCGAAAGAAGACATGAGGGCAACTCTAAAACATTACAGAGAAAATGAGTTTGTCACTTTCCAGAGGTGCTGAGTTCCATGAGACATTGGAGAGGGGCTCGCCACATATGTGTGGTGTCACACATGCATCGGGAGGAGGCCGTGAGGCCTGGGGAAGCCCACCGCCATTGCAGGGAGGCCCAAACGGACCCGGTCCCTCAATATTGGGGCGGGGGGTTCAGCCCTGTCCCCGTATAATTTGGGGGGCTGAGCCCCTAAGAGCTGGCGCCTATGTTGCTTTCACACTGCTGCTTGGGCCCTGGTCCTTGGATATGTGTACATGTATGCATGGCATTGCTTTTCATGTTTAGTGCATGCGCTTTTGACCTTTGCTACAGGAAGCACCAGCCAGAGCATGGTCAGTATGGATACAAATGTGATTGCTATGTAAAGGGTGGAGTTTCCCTGTGTATGTTGACAGGGTTATGATGAGGGCTGAATTGAGAATAAGTACCGTATTTTTCGCTCTATAGGACGCACCCGACCATTGGATGCACCTTGTTTTAGCAGGGGGAGAACAAGGGGAAAAAAATCTCCCCCTCTCTGCGCAGCACCCCTTCAGCAAAGCAGCAGGAGAAACGGAGCCCCTTCCATTTCTCTTCCAGCTTAGCTGAAGGGGCACCTATCCTTCAGTGAAAGGAACCTGAAGCCTCTGGAGCACAGTGGGAGCTCCCGCTGCGTTCTGGAGGCTTCAGGCGGCTATTCTGAAGGTGCGCACCCGGAGGTGCGCACCAACCCCTCTCGCTCTCTAGTCTTCAGCGAAAGCATCGCGAGTCCTCCGGAGTGCAGTGGGAGCGCTCCCACTGCACTTCGGAGGCTGCACGTTGCTATCACTGAAGCCAAGGAGCCTTCATTCGCTCCATAACACACACACACATTTCCCCTTAATTTTTGGAGGGGAAAATGTGCGTCTTATAGAGCAAAAAATACGGTAATTATGATAAATACCCATTGAATGGGGGCTTAAGGTAGTAAAGTGGTACCTTGGGTTACAGAGACCTCGGGTTACAGGCAATTCAGGTTACAGACTCTGCTAATCTGGAAGTAGTACCTCGGGTTAATAACTTTACCTCAGGATGAGAACAGAAATTGTGTGCTGATGGCACAGCGGGAGTCCCCATTAGCTAAAGTGGTACCTAAGTTAAGAATGGTTTCAGGTTAAGAACGGACCTCTAGAACTAATCAAGTACGTAACCAGGGGTACCACTGTAATGGCTACCTTTTCTCACTGACTTCAGTGGGATCAAAATATGAATCAGGTGGTCTGAATGCAACTCATGCAGTTGTGTATACAGTGAAGAAAATGGGGAAAAACAAAAGTGAACAAGCACATAAATCTGTGGAAGCAGGCTGCAACAGGGAACCAGACAGAGGGCCTTCTTGGTAGTGGCGCCCGCCCTGTGGAACGCCTTCCCGTCAGATGTCAAGGAAATAAACAACTATCTGACTTTTAGAAGACATCTGAAGGCAGCCCTCTTTAGGGACGTTTTTAATGTTTGATGTTTTATCGTGTTTTTAATATTCTGTTGGGAGCCGCCCAGCCGGATGGGTGGGGTATAAATAATAAATTATTATTAAATTATCAGTATCATCACTTTATGGGAGGGACGCGGGTGGCGCTGTGGGTTAAACCACAGAGCCTAGGACTTGTCGATCAGAAGGTCAGCGGTTCGAATCCCCGTGACGGAGTGAGCTCCCATTGCTCGGTCCCTGCTCCTGCCAATCTAGCAGTTCAAAAGCACATCAAAGTAGATAAATAGGTACCGCTCCGGCGGGAAGGTAAACGGCGTTTCCGTGCGCTGCTCTGGTTTGCCAGAAGCAGTTTAGTCATGCTGGCCACATGACCTGGAAGCTGTACTCCAGCTCCCTCGGCCAGTAAAGCGAGATGAGCACCGCAACCCCAGAGTTGGTCATGACTGGACCTAGTGGTTCCAGCAGTCCCTTTACCTTTATCTTTACCATCACTTTATACAAGATGTATAAATTAAACAAATGTCATCTTCAGGCATACAGCACCACTCGCAATAGCAAGAGAGGTGTAGGAGGCCAGCACTTGTGTGTATTGGCCCCAACTCCCCAAGGTTTCCATGTGTGCTGATTTCACCCCTTCATTTGCAGTCTTTGCATGCTCAGCAAATAGGTCCAAAGACCAGACATGCTTAAAAGCTTCCTTGCCAATGAGAGCCCTGCGTCATTCTAGTTGTGATGGAGGGTTGTTCAGGCAGGCATGCTTAGAAGTCTCCTACTGATCTTTGCACTCAGTGCAGGAAAATTGGGGGCGGAGGCAGAAGAAGGGGCAAGGAGGTGGTCTGCCCCAGGTGTCATCACTGAGGGGGGTGACGTCAACACACCGCCTGCCTGCGACTCCCAAGCCTACCCCAAGCCGTTGGGGGAAGGGGTGGAGCTGCGCAGCCTTGCCGGTGGCCTTCCCCCCTTCCCCCTTCATTTTGACAGCACAGGGGAGGCTTCAGAGTCACGGGCGGGCAGTGTGCCATTGCCCCCTGCTCCCGGGCTACTTCCGGGGGGGGGAGGAGCCTCCCCCGAGCTGTCAAAAGGAAGAGGGAAGGGAGGAAGGCTGCTGGCAAAGTGGTGTGGCTCCCTCTCCCCAGCCCAGGAAGCAGCCCGCCATGGGCGGCTCGCCCCTCGCCCCAGGACGCTCACCCTGCCCCCATGACCCTGCCCTGGGTGGATGAGCACTGCCCAGGAACATTGGAGATGGAGCCAACAGGGACGCACACTCTTGCCCTGGTACACATTCCTTACCCTCAAAAGTTCAGGCCAAATGCTTCAGAAAGGCTAAAGGCAGGGACTTAGCAACAGCAGCATCCTCAACTCAGATTTTGTTTGCACCAAAGGAGATGGCAGAAGGCAGAGGTGGATGTCAACAGAAGGGCAGCCCTTGCCAGGAACCCCAAACTGTGAAGTCCCCTGTCTCCCAGGCCTGCTTGTTCAATTCCAGCTATGACGGCATTGACCTAGAGGAGCAAATTTGGAGACAAATTTGCTAGATTACAATTGAGTCTTCCATAGGTGGTGCATGTTGCCAGATTAGATCTTTGTCTGCCTTTCCATGAAGGGCTATTGAAGTGAATGTCTAATATAAGAATCATTTTTAAATACAGCCAATGCCTTGGCTCTTAAGTATTTCATATTCCACACACACAGTGGGAGAATTTTCCTTTTTAAAAAAAAAGAAAATGTGTCACATTTTGAACATAAATGAAGATGGGTTTTATTCAAACTGTGTTAATATTCACGGGTGATTTTTAAGAAATGGGAACAAATCATTTTATCAATATAAATGTGCAGATCATTTTGTAGCCTTTGGAACAAATGTTATGGAGAGTATAGAGGATTATGAAACACCCTGGGGGGGGGGCAGGTACTGTAATTATTTCATTTATTTCAATTTTTTCCATTTCTAGTTTCTCTGCTCTATAGATATAGTTTTATACATACTGAGGTATTTACTGGAGTTATTTGATTTGTAACTTCTCCAATAAGAAAATCAGTTAAAAAAAACAGCAGTCTTTGGAAACACACAGGGAAAATAGGATAACATGTTCCTTGCAAGTATATGCAGGTATTGAGTTATATCAATTCACATTCATGGGTCATGTAGCATTCCTAGGTCTTGGCAGGCCCTTTTTTATCCAGAACTTGCCAGAACTCAGTTCTGGCACCTCTAAGGTGGGCACCATTGCCATTATAAGAGAAGAATAGAGGCATTCATGGTGAGTTATGGCACCTCTTTCTCTAGAAAAATACCACTGGGTCTTGGCAAAGGCCATTCTAAGTCTTAGGCGGAAAAAGTATTAAGTGTGAGGTGCTCTAGAAAGTTGGGATCTAGCTTGTTGTTCTAGGAACACAATATTTTGTGTAGGGCATGAATAATCCTGGGTTTAAATTCTACTAGATATATATTTTGGTGTAGATGTGGTGTGCGGAAGCAACTATAGCTCATCCGAGGACATTAAAAACAAAACAAAAAATCCCTCCCAGGCAATTGCTGACATACTTCTGTCTTGAGAGGCAGTCACTTTTATACACTGTTCTCTGTTTCTGAGATCTGGTTTCACTTCTTCTATGCTTTGTGAAGAAGAAAAAACCCACCTACCTATGTTTCGGGGTTTGAGTTGCACCCAACATTGGGGGGCTGATGTCACATGCGTGATGAACTTTCTGTGAGTGTGACATGCGTTTTGCATGTGTGATGACTGGGGGGGCGGGGAGCTGAGCTCCATCCCAGTGGACATTGGGGGAGGGGGAGTTGTAGAGGCCTCAGTCCCACAATTAACACACCTGTTGTCGATTTTTGTATGAGTGCTCTGTCCCTTCTTTTTACTAGCACGTCCTGACAACCCTTCTTTTCCTGTGCGCTGGAAATGCTGGCAGGAACTCTGGGACTTGTAGTGGGTAAGAGAGCATGTTGCTCTAACTATACATCCCAGAATTTCCTGTCCATGTAGTACACGGTCTGGACCACCATTGTCTCATTGTGCATAATGTTGGGTTGGTTTTTTTGTCTAAGTTCCAACCATGCTTCTGATTAGTTCCAGCAAATCTCCAAAAACCTTACATTTAGATAGAAGGAAATAAGTTTGAATAAATATCCTCAAATGTGATCTATATTTCCACCCCTCATGGCAATGGTTTTACTGCCTGTAGACCTCCAGGCACAGAGAGGAGGCACATTTCAGTGGCTTCCCAGCCAGCAGTGTAAATGGAGCAAAGGACTCAACATTTTAATGTACTATTTACTGGTCTCTTAACTCGGTTGCCTCATATTCTTCAGGTAGAACCAGGGCATTGTGTTCTATTTTCTTCTATCACCGTGTTGTTGCCTCTGTTCCTGGAGTTGGTTAGTATTTTCCTTTTATTGAATGCACTGAGAATGTCATAACTGGCAAAACTGCCCATCAAGCGCTTCTGAGTTTCCCTGAAGCAACTTTTTAATATATAGCATTGTGCTCAGGCAGTAGGCCTGCAATTACTGCTGGAACATTCTTTATGAATGTACCTAGGACACGTTGAGGAATATGTTGTGTCCTGGATTTTTTGTCTTTTGAATTGTGAGGAAGATGTCCCTCTCTGTCTCAGACCCTGACTTACTGCTGCTTTTTTGAGTTCTGGATCAGGAAGGTTTATTCACTTTCAAACCATTCTTAACTTAATAAATGAATAAATCTGAAAGCTGTTCCTGCCTTGGAAGCCATTGAAAGCCTTGGAAGCCATTTTAACATAACATATCATCACCAATCAAATAATTGTTGCTGAGCCTCAAATTCCTGGGTTTGCCACCCTTTACATCACTATTTTACTTCTCTGTGAGAATTGACTTATTCTACTCCAACTGCAATTATTAGCACTGTTATTTGAAAGTATCTATGGTCCTGAATTTTTGACTGAGATTTTAATATGGGTACCAAACCAAGGAAGCCCTTCCTATCTGGTGATGCTCTTTCTATCTCTTTTCCTGACACCAGCAAGCTTATGATTATACAATCCATTTCATTCCTTAGCATCATTAGGCCTCAGAAATTACCATCAATTGTACTTTTGAAAATGGAAAAAGGAGAAAAAACTGATATGGAGCTCCGATAATAACGTTTTAGACGTTAACGGCAATTCAAAAATGGAGCATTTTAATGTATTAGCACTGTTTGATTTGATTTGAGTCCTGTTGAGTCAAGCTCTTTAAATTTGCTAAGAGTAATTGATTGTAGAATTATGAAGTGAAAGTGAAATATACATAGATATATGCACATGAAATTTCTTGGAAACTAGATGAATTTATTGGTCTTTTATGAGTAAATTCCACCAACCCATCCTCATCCTTCTCAGGTTTGATTCAACATTAGTCCTACTCAGAACAGAGCCGTGAAATTAGTTGACATGGCTAAAACAGATCCATTATTTTCAGTGGGCTTACTCTGTATAATTTCATCCAACACAACCCATACATTTAATTGTGTGTGTGTGTGTGTGTGTGTGTGTGATTTGTTGTAACAATTTTGGTTGAAAATGCTTAACATTATGTTTTCTCGACATGGTAATTTAATAATTATGGAGCCAACATAGCACTTCTGTTAAGTTATCCTCCATTGGCATGCCCAGTTATGAATAGGATGGTTCTAACTTGAGCCCTGTTGGGATGCGGGTGGTGCTGTGGTCTAAACCACAGAGCCTAGGGCTTACTGATTGGAAGGTCAGCAGCTCGAATCCCTGCGACGGGGTGAGCTCCCATTGTTCGGTCCCAGCTCCTGCCTACCTAGCAGTTTGAAAGCACATCAAGTGCAAGTAGATAAATAGGTACCGCTCCAACAGGAAGGTAAATGGCATTTCCGTGCGCTGCTCTGGTTATCCAGAAGTGGCTTAGTCATGCTGGCCATGTGACCCGGAAGCTGTCTGCAGACAAACGCCGGCTCCCTCAGCCTATAGAGTGAGATAAGCACACAACCCGAATCGTCCGCTACTGGACCTAACGGTCAGGGGGTACCTTTACCTTTATCTTGAACCCCAATCCCTCATCTAAACAATTTAGAACAATTTTAGAGATTTTCTCAATCAAATTTTCTGATTCGTACAAATTTTCCTTCTACACTTAGATTAATGCCATCAGAACATGTGTTTTGTGTTTGTATGTGATATATATATAGGACCAAAAATGATCCTATTGTATATTTCATTTTTTTTTTAAAAAAAAGATATTTATTGAGTTTTTCCACCTTTATACATTAAAAAATCAAAAACAAAAAACAAAAAAGTTAAAAACACATAAAGTTTACAATCCTTATTTTCAATAACATATTTCCCTGACTTCCCCACACCTCCCCTTCTTATATTCCAATTCAAATTGTTAATTCAACAAGTTCTTGTCCCCAATTTTTGACCTTTTTATATTTAATTCATTTAAAAAAAACCAATTTTAACTTATAAACATCAGTATTTAAACATCAGTGCTCATTCTTAAAACTTTTTTCTAAAGTCGACCCAAATTCCCTTCCACGAATTCCCCAATTTTCATACTAATAACAAAACAAAATAAAAAAACAGATTATTATTCTGCACCCTATGGATTCCCAAACCCCACCCCACCCTTTCCCGGTTTCAATCCCCAACAAATGTCCATCAGTCTTAGTCTACTATCAGCCTGGAGACCTCATGTCCGAGGCTCTTAATTCTCTCTCAATTCCTCTCTGCCGGTTTTTTTGGTAGTCCTTAATATTAAACACCAGATCTCGGAGAAGCTCTGTCCCGATAGGGTCCATATTTCTTCCAGCCAGACCTCCATACTTAAAAGTGGAGCCTGAATCTTGTTTCTTACTCCTTTTAAGTCCAAATGTCCCAAAAGCTCCAACTTTCACCTTAATCAAATTTGTAATCCATAGGTCTTCAGATCTCCACATAAGGAGATCTCTCCATTCTTCAATCTTCAATTCAAAACAGATTTTCATCATCCAGTACTTATTTTCCTTTGTAGCCATCATGTCAGGCCTCTGGCTCTCCTTCGTCATCTGCAACATTACATCTCCTCCTTCCTTTTCCTCAGAAACAACATATATCTCTTTCTCCACACTCTCAAATCTTTCAAGTTTCTCTTCTTGTCCAGCTGCATGGACTTCATGAGTCAAGTCCTTATCAAATTCAATGGATTTGTTTACTGTTAAGTCCAGAGTTGCAACATTTGTAGCCAAAATATCAATTTGGCCTTGTAACTTTCCCAAGAGAAGAAACACTCTGTCCAATTTAGCTTGAATTTTTCCTCCTTCAGCCATTCTTGTAATGTCCCAAAATCCCCTCTAGAGGGATTTTGGTTACTTTATCTTCCTTCCAGTTCAAATCCAAAAATCAAGTTAGTTTGTATCAGTTCTTCCTTGTTTTCAACAAAATATAACCAAATTGTAGCAAATATATCCAGCAGAGATAGCAGAAACAAAGTTCTCTTTTTCCTTCTTGACAGCTAATTTGACAGCTGTCAAACTCTTCTATATCTCCTCAACAGGCTCTCTCACGGATCACTCCCGGGTCCGGGGGGGTGGCACTTCAGCTCTCAAAATTAGCTCTTATCCTCCAGTGAAATTACTTATACTGCCAAATCGTGAAATTAATGTCTTTTACCCAATAAAGAAGAAGAAATTCTCTCGACCTTAGTTAGCTAGTCCTTGCTTTAGATTATTTATAAGATGGGGAGACGGACTTCCTGTTTGCGCCTTCCCCGATCGTGCCTAATTCAAAAAAATTTTTTTCTTTACAAATCCAATTTCCGTATTACTCATGGGTTGTTACTTTTAGAGTCCAATTGTTCACAAGAAGAAGTCAGCGCTCTCCGACCATGGCATGCGGCTTCACTCCGCAGGAGAAGCAGTCGACTCTCAGCACCGCGCCGCTCACCCCGTCCCCCGTTCCGAAGCCTTTAAAAAGGCTCCTTTGCGGGTCGGGGGCGCAAATGGTGCCCGCCGAGTCACCAAGTTCACAGGCTTCAGCGCCTGTGATTTCTGAGGGTCCCCGCGTCGCCGCAGCGGCAAGACCCGATCCTGCGGAGCCGATTCCCTCCGGAGCTCGGAGGGAATCCGCCATTAGCTGATGGCGCTAACCCGGAAGTGATCCTATTGTATTTCAACAGAGGGCCAAGACTAGGTACAGCTGCTCACTCTTCTAACAGAATGATATGCATGTAAATCTGAGCTGAGCGCTTGTTAAGCATGGATTTCCAATCTTATAAGGAGAAAGGAGGATGTTTAAGGGCAATCTCTAAGAGAACCCCTACAAATGCCTGGGATTATTGAGTTTTCTACTATATTTAAATAGCAAGAGCAGCTTCACAATTGATTGTTTATTTTTGAAGAAAACTCTCTCTTCCCTATATGTTCCTACACCACAGACATTTTTCCTCAGATTACAAACATTGCCTCGGGATCACATGTGGTCATTGATAGATGTGCAGAGATGATAGGCAAAATATTAATCTCAAATATATGACAAATTATTCGCTTTGTCCAATAAGGGTTTTCTTGAATTTTCTGTTTCTTTCATGCCCTTTTAATATTGGATAGGATCAATTAAGAATTACAACTGAGGAGGATATTTCATATATGGTGGTGCAGTTCTACATTAGCTGCATTAGAGAATCAGTGGTTTTCCCCTATCATTGCAGAGAAACAATTATACTGTGAAACTATGTCCTCCATCACGGGTGAGATTCTGCTTGTATGGTGGTTGTGTAGCAGTCATGGACACTTATCAGGCATTCAATTTCAATGCTAGTATCCATAATAACACAATTATTTTATATTTAGAGCTGGTGTACCAGCAAATAGTGGAAACTGTACAAGCCAGCAGTTCTCCCAACTCAATTTTTGCCTCATTCAAACATTTACTACATGCCCTTATGTGAGTCTGTATTGACTCAGTCTCAGTCTTGCCTTTCCATTACAGTGAGGGGATAATAATCCTGTTTATTACTTTAATGTGTTCATGTAACAGTAATTGTTACATTACCTGTGGCTCTCTTGATGTTGCCAGACTACAACTCCCATAATCCTATGCCATTGACTATACTGGCCGAGACTGATGGAAGTTGTAGTCCAACAACATCTGGAGGATCACAAGTTCCTCATTCTTACCATATGTCAATGCTAAACATTAGTAGCTGAGGGAAGTTGCAAGGCCCAGGATACCTTGACCTGTTCCCCAAATTTATTTGGAACCCTAAGTGAGCCAGGAAATGTTCCTAAATCTTTATTTGGTCAACTGATTTATATTAAAATTATCCGAGAGAGAAGCCTGCGAGTCTCACTCACTTTGTGTTATTCTTGACAATAGCATCTACCTGTGATTTTTATTATAATTGATTGTTGGTGTGACAGCCATGGGAATTCCCTTTTCATTACACTAAATAAATAAAAGTATGAAATCTGGAGTGATAATTCCCAACATATATGTCCCAACAAGAAGGTTCTCTTAAAACATAATAACAATGACCTGTTAGTTCAACCAACGTGATAAATCCCATTATTATTATTATTTCCCATTTTGAGCTTTAGAAAACACGTTTGTCTTACATGGCGTCTTCTGTTTCATCCTAGGATCATCAGACTATTTTAAGAGCTTGGGCTGTCAAAGATTTTGCACCAAACTGTCCTCTGTACGTTCAGATACTGAAGCCTGAAAACAAGTTCCACATCAAATTTGCAGGTATGTCTGGGATACTGGTGATAATCCACTTTGGTCAGTAGGGATGGACATTTCCAGTCTGCCCACATCATTTTGACATCTGATCACCTATAATTCCATTTTGTCTTGTTTATGCATTTGGTGTTTCAATTCATTTCAACAAGGTTTGATCCCCAAATGTGGGCTTTTAATCATTTCCCTTTCCACTCTGCTCCCTGTGTATTCCCGCCCAGGACGGCCCTGCCCTCTGCCTCCCCCTCAAAGCTGGCACATCACATGGGGTTGGGCCTTGGCAGTGGCAGCCTCTCACCTCCTCTCCCGCTCTCTAGCAGCGACTATGAGCTGCCCCAGGGAGGAGACTGGCAACAGCAGCAGCAGCAGCTATGGAGAGCACTGGCGGAAGAAGGGGATGTGGTGGGTGCAGTCCGCCCTGGGTGTCATCCCGGGGGGGGTGTCATTGCTGCCCTGCCCCCTTGGGACACTCACCATGGGCAGCACCCCCTGAGATGTTCACCACTTCTGGCACCCCCCTGGGATGCTCACAGCTGGTGGCAATCCCCTGGGACACTCGCGGTACCCCCCTGGGATGCTTGCCACTCATGGCACCCCTTGGGGCACTCGCCGCTTGCCCCACCCCTGTGGGTGGCTAGCCCCACCACCCCCAGGTGCACAGAATGTGCACCACTCCAGGTGCCGGAGCAGCTATCTCCACCTCTGATGGAGAGGCAACGGGGTGCCCATTTGCCACTGCCATCAGCTTGGCACAGGTGTCTCGTCCTCCTCCTCCTCCCTGAGCTCTGTGGCAGCAGCACTAGCAGGGGAAACAGGAACATTCCTAGATCAAATCAGAAGCTGGAATGGCTTTTGTAATTCCAGGACTGTCCCTGAAAAATCGGGACACTTGTAGGGTATGTGGTAAGCTTGTGTCTGGATTATACCACGTCAAGCTACAGGTGAGTGTTCACATGGCTGAATGCTCCTATATACAAAATTAAACAGATAAATCTCTGCACAGAGAGAACTAATATATCAGGTAGGCCACTCCAGAACTCTTTCCCCTGGTGTGTGGGGAATTATTTTGTATAGAGTCCAGACATAGATTTACCACCTTGTGTACATCTCTCAGGGAAGCTTTACTGATTACTTCTTATGCAGTGGATATATTTACTATCCTTAAATATTGCCAGGGTAGTTTACAAATAAGTACAGTGGTACCTCGGGTTATAAACACCTCGGGTTACAAACACCTCAGGTTACAAACACTTCTGGTTGCAGACTCCGCTAACCTGGAAGTAGTACCTCAGTTAAGAACTTTGCTTCAGGATGAGAAGAGAAATTGCGCGGTGGCAGCAGCAGGAGGCCCCATTAGCCTAGTGGTACCTCAGGTTAAGAACGGTTTCAGGTTAAGAACGGACCTCCGGAACGAATTACCGTATTTTTCGCACCATAACACTCACTTTTTTTCCTCCTAGAAAGTAAGGGGAAATGTCTGTGCGTGTTATGGAGCGAATGCCTATGGATGGCGGGAGGATCTGCTGCAGTCGTGAGCAGAGGATCCATGGTTCCCCTTCCTTCCCTCCTCCGTGGCTCGCTTTGAAACAGCAAAGCGGGAGAAGAGCCGCTGAGTGTGGAGGAGAGAGAGACAGAGAGCCTACTTGCTTTAAAGCAGGCTTCCTCAACCTTGGGCCTCCAGATGTTTTGAGACTACAGTTCCCATCATTCCTGGCCACTGGTCCTGCTAGCTAGGGATCATGGGAGTTGTAGGCCAAAAACATCTGGAGGCCCAAGGTTGAGGAAGCCTGCTTTAAAGGAGCAAAGCGGGAGAGGAGAGGAGAGGAGCCGCTTACATGAGTGTAAGAGGCTCCTGTCCGGTTGGCTCCTTTAAAGCAAGCAGGCTCTCTGTCTCTCTCTCCTCCCCACTCGCTAAATAGCAGCAAAGATTTTTCAAGCAGGCTCTCAGTCTCTCTCTCCTCCCCACTCGCTAAATAGCAGCAACGTTTTTTCAAGCAGGCTCTCGGTCTCTCTCTCCTCCCCACTCGCTAAATAGCAGCAACGTTTTTTCAAGCAGGCTCTCGGTCTCTCTCTCCTCCCCACTTGCTAAATAGCAGCAAAGATTTTTCAAGCAGGCTCTCTGTCTCTCTCTCCTCCCCACTCGCTAAATAGCAGCAATGTTTTTTCAAGCCAGCTCTCTGTCTCTCTCTCCTCCCCACTCGCTAAATAGCAGCAAAGTTTTTTCAAGCCGGCTCTCTGTCTCTCTCTCCTCCCCACTCGCTAAATAGCAGCAAAGTTTTTCGCAAGCAGGCTCTCTGTCTCTCTCTCCTCCCCACTCGCTAAATAGCAGCAAAGTTTTTCGCAAGCAGGCTCTCTGTCTCTCTCTCCTCCCCACTCGCTAAATAGCAGCAAAGTTTTTCGCAAGCAGGCTCTCTGTCTCTCTCTCCTCCCCACTCCTCTTATAAGAGCCTTCTCCTCTTATACCTCTCTTCTGCATTATTAACAGCATCCTTCTCCACCCACCCCACATGTGTTATTTGTCCCTTGAGTGCTTTTCCTTCCCTCCCCACTTAAAACATGGTTACAAAGCACGGATCCACACGGATCCTCAGGATTTTTGCACTGGGTCACCCCAAATTCACCATCAGATCACATAGCATGTCCATGGCTACAGCTTGCACCAAAAAAATCACGCACCCACTGTTGCCTGGGGCCGCAGTGGTGCAAAAACGTGGTTACAAAGCACGGATCCACATGGATCCTCAGGACTTTTGCATTGGGCTACTCCAAACTCACCATCAGATCACATGTCTGTGGCCACAGCATGAACCACAAAAATCATACATCCACTGTTTCGTTTAGAATATTTTTTCCCCTCTAAAAACTATGTGTGTGTTATGGTTGGGAGTGTGTTATAGAGCGAAAAATACGGTAAGTTCGTAACCAGAGGTACCACTGTAAAGTATAGTCTCACTGAGGAACTACTGATAAAGCTTAAAAAGATAAGATTTCAAGCATCCCAGACTTATCCAAATAAATTTAGAAAGCCACCATTCTATTATTATTCTCATTAGCCATCTCTTTTCAAACCAAGAATTCTTTGGATTTTTCTTGTAGGGAAGTTGTGCCAGCCCCATAATAATGTTTGTTAGCTATCCTTTCCTGCACTTTATCCAGCTCTATTTAGTAGTTTATTTAAAACTATATACCACTTAATATTTCAAAGTGGGCTATGGTATCCTTCTGTGCTACAGCATAAATGTGCACACACTGTTATTTATTCAAGATGAGAAAAAGTGAAATAGCATTGTCATAAAGAGCTTGTAACTTTTGTACCTCTGATGTCTGGAACACTCAGCATCTCTTCAGAAATATATGCGTCTAAGGATAATATTTTGTTAAGCTGAGACTGCTCTGTGTGCATCACACTATATTCTTACAAGGCACTTTGTCAAGCAAAGGAAATGGGGAAGGCTGGCTTTTTTCCAGGAACATGTGGTCCCTGCTGTGTACTCAAAGCCCGACAAGCACCCGCTGAGATTAATGAAGAGACTTTCACATTGGAATTAAGATGAAAGAATGCACAAAATTTAGGTAACTGATATTTAGGATCTTTTGTACACATGCTGTCTCTCAACTACCTCAAAGCTTCAAAAAGGCTCTGCTGAGTTTTGGTGGGAAGCATAATTTTAAAAAGATGTTTGTGTACAGTACATATTATTAGATTCTTCACTCTTTGCAGCTAGTGCTGTTTTAAAAAATTAAGCATCCGCTGAATGATAGCTTTTGTACAGAATACAGAGGTTCCCAGAAGACCTACCTCTTCCAATAATATTGGTCTATACCAGGGATGGGAAGCCTGTGGCTCTCTGAATGTTATTGGATTATCAGCCCCAACCAACATGGGCGGTGGTAAGGGCTGATGGAGGTTGTGATCTGACAACATCTAGAGTGCCTCAGGTTCCACATCTCTGGTCTACCCATTATACTCAATATATGCAGTAATTGTTGGTGTTTCCTAAAATAGTGGTCCTAAAGACCCACCCACCTTGCTAACCAACTCATTATCAGTTCAGCTTGACATTTCCAGGACAGAACCCACAGAAAGCACTTTATTAATCCAAGGCAGGGAGAGAAAATGTGGCTCCCGCCAGATGTTTTGAACTACAGCTCCCTTAATACCCATCCATGGTCATGGATGATGGGCATTGTATTACTATTACTACTACTAGTAGTGGCAATTTATTTACTTACTTACCCTTCAACCTAAGGTCCCAGCCTAAACCACTGAGCCTCTTGGGCTTGCTGATCTGAAGGTCAGTGGTTCGAATCCTTGCAATGAGGTGAGCTCCTGTTGCTCTGTCCCAGCTCCTGCCAACCTAGCAGTTCGAAAGCACACCAGTGCAAGTAGATAAATAGGTACCGCTCTGGCGGGAAGGTAAACAGCGTTTCCATGTGCTCTGGCTTCCATCATGGTGTTGCGTTGTGCCAGAAGTGGTCTACTCATGCTGTCTGTGGACACCCCATAGTCACTTTTGACTGAACTTAGCCATCCAGGGGTCCTTTACCTTACCTTTACAACTTTAAAACAACTTCTAGGAGGCAGCACATAAATTGTATCAGGGTTGCACGTGTTTGCAAGTCCCCTGCCACCAAACAGTAAAATCCACGGGAGATATGGAGCTACAACTAAACATCCTGATTCATAATTGTAGCACAACTTAAGTGAATCCTGTGGTTCAGAAGATTGAACCCAGGGCTGGCCTAAGACATTCTGCCACTGTGGGCAAAACGCCACTGACTCCACTTCCATGATGCCCCCACTGCAGATCTATGGTTCCTTCCTGTCCAGCCCCTCCTCCCACCATTGCGCATATGATGCTGCTAGCCCTGCCACTGCAACAACATCCTCATCTGCCCCTGCGGTACCATCACAATGCAACAGCAGCAATGTGGGTGCAGCAGTGAGGGCAACCGAGCTGTGGCAGCAGCATGGGCAAAGCCCTGACTGGGCTAGGAGGGGCACAGGGGCAGGGGATGGATCTGCCACCCAAGGCAAATGGCTTCATCATGCCTCACTGATGGGCCAACTCTATTTGATATGTTTGAATTCTCTGGTTTTCTGTTTTATTCACTTCCATGTGTTTTCATGTGTTTTATATCGCTGAGGGTTTATGATTTTGTTTTGTTCAGAGATTTTTGAAACATTAAGCAGTTTATAAATGCTAATAAAAAAAAGTAGAGACATCACCTTGCCAACAAAGGTCCGTATAGTAAAAGCTATAGTTTTCCCAGTAGTGATGTATGGAAGTGAAAGCTGGACCATAAAGAAGGCTGATCGCCGAAGAATTGATGCTTTTGAATTATGGTGCTGGAGGAGACTCTTGAGAGTCCCATGGACTGCAAGAAGATCAAACGTATCCATTCTTAAGGAAATCAGCCCTGAGTGCTCACTGGAAGGACAGATCGTGAAGCTGAGGCTCTAATACTTTGGCCACCTCATGAGAAGAGAAGACTCCCTGGAAAAGACCCTGATGTTGGGAAAGATGGAGGGCACAAGGAGAAGGGGATGACGGAGGATGAGATGGTTGCATAGTGTTCTCGAAGCTACCAGCATGAGTTTGACCAAACTGCGGGAGGCAGTGGAAGACAGGAGTGCCTGGCGTGCTCTGGTCCATGGGGTCACAAAGAGTCGGACACGACTAAACGACTAAACAACAACAAATGCTAATAAGCAAACAGCACAGCTAAAACTCACAAACATCAGGGCAAACAGAACATCATGCATTTCAATGAAACCAGTTCACATTCTGAGGTTAGCAACTACTTTGTAGCACACAAAGTTCTGAAAACAACAAAGGAATTTTCCAAAAGTTTCTCTCCCCACCCCCTTTATTGTATTCTTCTTTTGGCATGTCTCCTGAAAATCCCTCTGCAGGATCTGTCCCTGTTTCTGCAGTGGAAACGTCCCAGCTTGATTTATCTGCATTGCAGCACCGATGCGGTTTATGATGATTTTCAGAACCCAAAATTCTATGCTAATTGAAATAGCAACAATTTTTAATCACTGCGTAACTTCGTAACAATAAATTTCATTTCAAGTGGAGTATCATCAAATGAGTATAAAATCATTTGAAGTATCTACCAGCTCTAATAAGTAAATCAACTATTCTTATACGGTGATTGGGGCAGTAGCTTAACATTTTCATATCTGCTAGATGAATACATCTGTGAAGGCATAAACACCTTCCAGGATTTTGTTCATTTAGCTTCAGGTTACTTCCTGTTCCAGAATATCACTTAGTTGGCTTCCCATCCATGTAAGCAACCCTAATCCTGTAATTGGGCACTTACAAAGCAAGAAAACCAGGTGGCAGCGATTATCATATTTACACAGTGCTTTGCCTAAGTGATGTGTAATAACATGTGCAATCATCATGTACCAGCCCAGTTGGGAAAATGTAGAATACCAAACAAACAGTAGTTACTAAAAGTTCATTCTGTTCAGCCTTTTCCTCTGCCATAAACAAGGATCCACATGGCTCTCAAATGTGCTAGAAACCCTCTATGCATTTACGCTTACAGTACAGTGGTACCTCTGGTTACGTACTTAATTCGTTCCGGAGGTCCATTCTTAACCTGAAACTGTTCTTAACCTGAAGCACTACTTTAGCTAATGGGGCCTCCTGCTGCCGCCATGTTCTCATCCTGAAGCAAAGTTCTTAACCCGAGGTAATATTTCTAGGTTAGCGGAGTCTGTAACCTGAAGTGTATATAACCTGAAGCGTATGTAACCTGAGGTACCACTGTATACCCATTTTTTGTGCTAAGCCCAGCAGTGTTTTAGAATGGGACAATCCTTTCTATCTTTCTTCCATACTAGCAAAACCATTCATTTCCCCCCATCTGTATCTCCTACCTGGGTGTCTAAACACTTAATTTGCTGAACTGGCCCAGCAGTTAAGTACAGAAGTGAAAAGAGCTAGCAATTTTCCATTACAGAATTGCATCCCTCTCTGTGGCTAATTAAATGCACTAAATTGTAGCAGGAGGTTCTTTTTGGTTTTTTGCTCCTATTATTCTCCTCATTACATTTCCCCAATGTTCCCTTTGTTCAGAAATCTCATGCAATTACCAGTCAAGAGTAACTGGACGTCACCTTCAATGAGCAGCTCTATCTCTGACAATTTGGGTAAAATAACACGTCGGATTGTCATAGCTTGGTCAAATGGTGCAATAAAGCAAGTGTGGTCAAAACTGCATGTAACACAAATGGGGCAGAGTCAGATATTGGGTTCCATCTTCTCTATGATGCCTAATTCAATTCATTTGTTGATCTGACATCACTGAGTGATAGAGCTGAATAAATGAATATGAAAATGAAAATGATCAGGGCAAAGATAAGTTGCCTTGAATGATGTGTTAGAAGAGGGAGTAGCAATGCCAGACAGCCTTATGGGTTGTTATTGTTGTTTTGTAATGCATAGGTGCACCCTCATTGAGCATAAAGGACTTTAGATTCCCTGAAATCGAATTGTGTGATTAGATAGATAGATAGATAGACAGCGGATATTCAGGCCTTAGTTGGACTACAACTGCATTCTGTTCCTGATGGTAGAAATTGATTAATTTCTTGTCCCTTCAGATTTCTAGTAGAATAATAATAATAATAATAATAATAATAATAATAATAATAATAAGGCCCCCAATCCTATAACATCATCCCTTATTACAGATGATTTCCTTCTTTGACAAAAGAGGCTTCCATCTTTCTGCTTCATTCTCAAGTTGCTTGAGAATTTCTTTAGATTGTCTGTGGCAGAAGGATTTTGACCTGACCTTATTGTTTGTTGCAAGGTGGCCGAGGATGGTGGATGAACTTTTCTTTTCAGTAAGCATCTCCTCAGTCTCCCCCCCCCCCGTTGCCCACACTTCCTGATCTGAAAAAGCCCCATGAGACTGATCATATAAACTGTGTTTAGTACTGCTTACGTGTTGTTATGCCTGCAAATCAATGCAAACTTAATTAAGCAAATATACAACAGGATTGTGATACATGCTGCAACAATGACCTGATTCGCACATATTGCTAAGCCAAGCTATAGCTTAGTGGGAACAAGCCAGATCACAGTCACTTTGCCCTTCCTTCCTTCCTTCCTTCCTTCCTTCCTTCCTTCCTTCCCCCTCCTCCTGCACTGCTGTAAGCTAAACCATGCTTTGGCTTATCATGCAATCCAAACTGAGGCTCTTGCACACAGCTGTCAATGTTTTCCCTTTTTTTTTAAGCAAAATTCCCTTATTCTGAATAGGACTCCTCGCAAGAAAAGGGAAAAGTTGACAGCTATGCTCATGCATACCCTCCAACATTTCTCTGATGAAAATAGGGATGCCCTATTCAATAATAATAATAATAATAATAATAATAATAATAATAATAATAATAATTTTATTATTTATACCCTGCATATCTGACTAGGTTGCCAGCTTCCAACATCTATAAAAATATAATAAAACATTAAATGTTAAAAAAAACTTCCCTATACAGGGCTGCCTTCTAAAGGTTGTATAGTCATATATCTCCTTGGATTGGGGGACAAGATTCTCTCCTCCATAAATGGTTTCCTTAGGGACATTCCTTGATCAATTGAGAAACCGGGATGGCTTCTGTAAATCCAGGACTGTCCCTGGAAAATAGGCACACTTGGAGGGTCTGTTCATGCCTTGTCTTGCTCCATTCAAACCAGGAGCTGTAAAAAAGGGAAAAGGAAAGGACCCCTGGACGGTTAAGTCCAGTCAAAGGCCACTATGGGGTTGCAGCACTCACCTCGCTTTCAGGCCGAGGGAGCCAGCGTTTGACCACAGACAGCTTTCCGGGTCATGTGGCCAGCATGACTAAACTGCTTCTGGTGCAATGGGACACTGTGATAGAAGCCAGAGCGCATGGAAACACCATTTACCTTCCCGCCATGCTAGGTTGGCAGGAGCTGGGACAGAGCAACGGGAGCTCACCCCATCACAGGGATTCGAACCGCTGACCTTATTGACAAGTTCAAGTGGCTCAGTGGTTTAGACCACAGTGCCACCCGCATCCCATATCTGCAATAGAGCATTTTGTCATGAGACGTTCAATGCTCTTGCAATTCCCTTCTATGTTACTCCTGTTTCATACCCCCCGCCCCCTGCCTTTGACTTCCCCACTGTTTAAATTTAGATTTGGGTCAAGCCCCTTTTCTTTTTTTGCTTACATTGTTCTGGAAGTTGAATGCACATTTCTGGAGTTAGAAATGTGTACCGGCACCTTTTTAAAAAAAGAAAAAATCTTAAAAGTGTGGCAGTTACTGTAACAACTTCACGGAGAGCAATGGCACCTTTTTTTTCCTATATAAAAAAAGCCCTGCTAAGGTGGCAATGGTGGCAGTGAATAATTTGCAGAGATGCCATTCATACTGGCAGCCAGCGCTATCTAGAAAAAGAGGTGCCAGAACTCACCATGAATGCCTCCTGTGTTCTCTTATAATGGCAATGGTGCCCACCTGAGAGGCGCCAGAACTCAGTTCTGGCAAGCTCTGGCGGGGGGACAGGGGACTTCCTAGCAGCCATAGTATGTAAGCCAGCTCTCCTAAGTCTCTGAATCCAGCAAATTCATTTCTATCTTATTTATGACCTGAGAAGTTAAATAACCTTGAAAATGTATACAAGTTAAGTGTTCTTTACTCCCACTGAAGAAATGAGACTATTCCTGATTTCAGTGATCTCAGGTTTCACAAATGTTCCCCTGCCTCATGCAAGTCAATTGAGTAAATTCAAATGCTTAATTGGTTTGCTGACTGTTTGAGGCTATAGTGACTTTTTTTTGGCCTCAGAAATACAGCCATCACTTCTCTCTGAAATTAATGCATTCTACAAGCAGCACAGTACCTTGGGTCTAATCTTTTCTCTGTATAACACAATAAAAAGTACTTTTAAAAGTTGTTGGCATAACCAGTAATAGCTTTGATTCTCCACCCCCAGCTCCCCATTTCTTTATTTTTTACTTTCAGAACAATCTTCCATTTTTCTTATCCCTAAATTGCTTTTTAGAAGTATGACTTTTCTCCGTAGGGTTATCTCATTTTCACGTTCCCAGAAATATTGATTTCCACTAACTTAATCCACATCTCAATTTGAGAGGAAAACCTAATCTAGTCACTGTTGGGCTTCTGAGTTAGATTTCTTTTTCTCATTCGCGGACTGCAAAGTACTTTATCTCCAAACTGTGCATAGGCAACGTAAGATACAGTCCTGTCTATACTACATGCATTATTCTGTTATTGCTGGATAACTCTAGAGTTTTATTCAGATTCTATCGAGAAGAGCAGGTATCTATAATGCACACATGCACCTGAAACTCTACTACACCTTACATATTGCATAAAACAGGGAAATAATCTTGAAGCTCAAATACCCAAGGGACATTTATCAGCCGTAACCTGTCCTGTTTTAATATGATTGTTGTTGAGCTGGTTCACATGTAACGCTAAGCCAAACTATGGCTTAGTATGAGTGTTCAAGCTTGAGGGATCCCAGAGACAAGACTGTGGCAACTGCATTCTGCCTCCAGTCTTCCTCCTGTTCCATGGATGTACGCCAAGTGATGGCTTGACTTAGCATGCCATTGAAACCCAGGCTCATGCTTTGTCACTCTCCAAACAAACCACAAATTGTAAATCCTAGAGCAAACCTTGGTTACAGCTTCAAGGACGTGGGTGGAACTGTGGTTTAAACCACTGAAGCTCTTGGGCTTGCCGATCAGAAGGTCAGCGGTTCGAATCTGTGTGATGGAGAGAACTCCCGTTGCTGTGTCCCAGCTCCTGCCAACCTAGCAGTTCGAAAGCACACCAGTGCAAGTAGATAAATAGGTACTGCTGCAGCAGGAAGGTAAACAGCATTTCCGTGCACTCTGGTTTCCATCATGGTGTCCCATTGCACCAGAAGCAGTTTAGTCATGCTGGCCACGTGACCCGGAAAGCTGTCTGTGGACAAACGCTGGCTCTCTCAGCCTGAAAGCAAGATGAGCACTGCAACCCCATAGTCGCCTTTGACTGGACTTAACCGTCCAGGGGTCCTTTACCTTTTACCTTTACCTGCTCTGTTGCAGGTGTGGGTAAGACTCTGTTGCACTACAACTCCCTAACAAGCATGGCCAAAGATGTTGGGAGTTGTAGTTCAGCAACATCTAGAGGGCTACATCTGCTCAGTTGTCAGCGCCAGATTTAGGGTAATGTTGGCAGTTACCCCACACAGAACATTGAGCCTAGCAGAGCACAAAATTGAGAAGATCCATCATTGAGAATATTCATTTGGGGGCACCAAACTTTGGCTTCGCTCAGGGCTCTGTCCTATCAAGTATTACCAAAGTCTGCTTCTGCTGTTGTGTCCTCTGAGCATCTGTGTGGGATGTGATCATGCAATATGAGAGCACAATATTCATAATATATTTTTCTAACCAGAAATTAATTTCTTCCTATTACCATTTTAAAATGTATTTATGTAGGAGAGACATATGCGGATGAGGCTAATCTTATGTTTTGCCTCGTTTTGTTTTTAATTATAGAAATGAATCAAGGAGCTGCATTTCAATTTCTTTTTCACGGCTGTGCGTCCACATTTTTATAGCTCTGAAATGTAATATCATAACCATGAACTTGAGTACATGGATATATACATATATAAAACAAGTCTAGAAGTAACTGAGGCTAAATGTTACTTTTTAAATGCACATTTTTAAACAGCATCACTCTCTCTCTTTTTAAAAAGAATTGCTTTTATTGAGATTTTGCAAAAAAATGGTAAGCAGTAAAATATATAAACAGAAAGAAGAAATAAATAATAAAAGCGGTCTCCATATGGAACATAGTTAAATGTTACCTCAGTTCAAGACAATGGTACATAGGCTGATACTTTCACTCTGACAGAGGGTTACACAAAAATGGATCCATCCAAAATGACAAATGTGATAGTCATCACGCCCCTCTCTTCTCCTCTCTCAATAGCGTAGCAGATAAATGGATACTAACTTAACTTAATCTGTCTAGGCAACCCCTCTAGCCATTCTGTGTTCCTGAGTAATTTCCTCATCAGACGTCACCTTTTTCTAGGAATTTCAGTGCTTCTGCTGGGCTATGCCTCCAACAAATTGAGGTGGAAAGGAGGTTGCATTTGTCAAAAAAAAAAAAAATGAAGCTACTCTTCTAAAGGGTAGGTTACTACTAAACAGTTCTGATATTGGGAGCCCGCTCAAGGTTTCCTGCTGAGAGAAGGGAGCTTTCCCCTTTCTCCTCTCCCACATGCTCCCCAAATCAACCCTGGAGGGGTCAGGAGAACCTCCCAGAGCAGCATACGAGGGAAGCAAAGTGTTATGTACTCAAGTTCTCACCCTGGGCCAGCAGGGGGATACTGTAGATAGTTATGAAAAGCAACGCTGACACCAAACTCTACATACATTAAACATAATAGAAACACCGCCACCCGACCCCACCCCCATCCATCCTCCCTCTCTCCACCCCCCTTTCTTTTTTCTTTCTTTTTTCTTCTCCCCCTAATGCCTCAACAAATGAAACGGATTTGTAAAAATGTTACATGGAAGAAGAAAAAATACGAGGCACTACACTTCTGTAAAACAAGAAAATCCTTAATAAAAAATATTTAAAAAAGAAAAAAAGAAAATGAAGGTTCGAAAGTGACGGTCAGTGATTGGATAGTTTTAGAAAGATGTTACAGTAACGTTGTACTGGAGCTCTATATAAGCAGGCTGATTGAACCCTTCAGTTCAGTTCTGTTCTGGCCTGTGAATAAACAAGAGCTGTTTGAAGAATCGCTGTGTCGTCTGATATGTTCACCCACAACTTAACACAAAGGGTAGATTATTATGTTGGGAAAGCAAGCAGAACGCTTGTTTTAGTGCCATGTTGAATTTCTCCCTATATTTTTGCAGGTTGTTAATAAGCAAGATTGCCACCAAAAAAAGGAATTTCTGGTTTACGAAATGCACTGGGAAATAAAAAAAAACATTTGGGGCACTTTGAGAACCCTTTTTCTTAAGTCCCCCCTCCTCCACAAGCAGTTAGGGGCAGCATGCAGCATGTTACAAGCATACCTTTACATGTGCATCTTACATGTATTTATATACTGCCCTTCGTTGTAAATTCCAGGAAGGTTTGTGAGGTTAAACTATTGCATATCATAGCAGACTACCACAAAAACAACTCACAAAGAGCAGTGAATGGAAACAGCAGGGCTGAATCGACACTGACCTATTTAATGTTATTAGAATGATATTAGATATGTCGTTCTGAAACGTCACAGGTCATACTTGTTAATTTAAGCTTTTTTTACCTTGGTTTTCTTATATAGTCAAAAAACTGTTTCCCTGCTGGTGGTTGCTGGTTGCTCTGCTGAACCCTCTGGTGTCACATTTTAATAATGCATTATGAATACTAAAAGTAGGACGCCCTATGTCCATATACGTTATGAAAAACCATTCCTTAACCCTTCCTTAACGTTAAAAACCATGAGTGTAGATCCGCCACAGGTCTAAACACATATGTGGTTTGCAGAAGCTAAGCAGCTCTGAGTCTTCTTTTTTTAATTAAAAAAAATTACTTTTCAGATATATACATTTCACTGATTTTACAATCATCTTGACATTTCAAAACTTGACTTCCTTCCCCCTCTTTCCACAGTTCCTTAAATTTATTTTTAATATCTTCTGCATATCCAAATTAACTTAGCTTACTCATTTATTCATCTTCTTTAAATATATACTCTTATGTAGCTTCAGGTTATTTCAATAATCCTGGCAGTGTTTTTATCTGTTTACAGTTTATCTGTAAATATTCAATAAACCATTTCCATTCTTTTATAAAAAGTTTGCTATCTTGATTTCTTATTCTTCCGGTAAGTTTCACCATTGCTGCATATTCCATAAGTTTTTGTATCCATTCACTGGAATTTCTTCTTCTTTCCATTTTTGGGCAAGTAACATTCTTGCCCCTGTAGTCTCATACATGGATAAATTTCTATACAATTTAGGTGGTTCTATCCCTATAATTCTCAGCATCTCTGAGTCTTGTCAGGACATGAATGGGTGACCATTTTGGAACCATGTGTATGCCAGTTTTGCTTCCATTATGAAATATATGTAAGTGGGGCAGAAATGTAAGTGGGGCAAAGCGTGTTCTCCATAACAGAGAGCATGTGTTGCGGTAGGGGCCTGCAGCCACCCCACTGTTGTTTGGTTAAAGGCCACGAGCTGTGATTGGGCAAAAGTGTGTTGCTGGGGAGTTTGTTATGTTGCAAATTGGTGAGAGGGGTCAGAGGGCTTAAATACAGGGCACGCAGCTTGGGGCTTTCTCTTGGGCTGCGTGCACCGGATCACCTGCCCACCCTCCTTGAAAAGGTCCATTGCTCTCTGACCTTGCTATGCCTGTCATTGGGTCATCTGCTTTTGAGGCAGGGGCCTGGTAGGAATTTTGTCCATTTGGCTGGCTGATTGGCTGTTGCCATTTGGTTTTTCGCCTACTGCGTAGCAAATCGTCACAACTTGTAAGGTTGGCAGTTAGGCATTGGTTAAAATTGGTTGGTGGAGGGGTAAGTGCCTACCCCTCCAATGGTTAAAGGAATCCAGGGGCTTGCCATCCTTTCGTCCTAGTCCCTGGCATCGGACTTCGGCCGTGCAAGCCCCCGGGGGCATGAGGGTGAGAAATGAGGGACTGATGCCCAGCTTCTTTTCTCCCCAAAATTGTTTTCCCTGACTGGCTTCCACTGGAATCCGGAAGTCAGTTTTGTGCCTGGGGCAAGGACAGATATTCGTAACTAATGCCTAAGCAACCACTCACGTGTGTGTATTCAAATAAAGTTGTGGCCAAATTCATGCCAAAAAAACCCTTAAACAAAAAATGATGTGTGTGGTGTGAGTTATTGGGGTGGCTCGGGGACCTCGACGTGCAAATAAAACAATGCAACAATGATTAAAAGTCTTGAGAAAATGTTTAAAAAGGTATTTGCTTGGCACTAAAAAATACATCCCAGGTGTTGGGTGGTCCTCCCAAGGTAGAGCATTCTACAGATATGGCACCACCACCACAAAGTCCCTCTCTTTATCTGCTTGCTACCCTGTTCAAAATACAAAGCAAAGATGCAATATTGACATTGTAGAACACTTCTCCTTCTCACCCTTTTGCTTACAAGTGGAACTGCGCAAAGGCATTTTACAAAGCCTTGGCTCAAACATGGCAGGCCCTCCAGAGAGAATGCAAAATTACTTCAGGGCCCACATCTACCCTGTGGGCAGCCAGCTAGCAATTCATGCCTTACATAAAATTCTCCCGCTTTTCTTGCAGATCACGTTGTGTGCGAAGAGGAATTCAAATATGCAATGCTAGCTTTAAACTGTATTTGCCCAGCTACATCCACGCTCATCACCTTGTTAGTTCATACCTCAAGAGGGCAGTAAGTATAAAATTCCTTAAAATTATGCTCTGCTGTTGCAGGTACACACTAGAAGGGTCCGTCTGTGAAAATCACATTTTATTTTATTTTTCTTAGAATAACTTTTTCAGGTGATCAAACATTTCCCTCTATATTTAGAACTGTGTTGCTGTGCTGTTCAATTGGCAGAACAGTCTGGGTTTCCAAATGGATTACTGGGAGAAGCTGATTTATTGATCTCATATATTTTGTATCTTTCCTCAGTTTAAGGAGTTTTTTTAGGCCTTGTTTATGACGTGGCTGTTTTAGGAATAGCTTTGCCATCTATATTCCTCCCCATCTGCTAGAGATAAAGCCTTATGTCTTTCTCCTTGCACTGTGGGAAGTTCTGCCTGTGTTGCTCCCCCAGAAAACATTTCTCTTACTTGTGGGGATATATATATATATATAATTCTTTTTAAAGAAATGCTAATAATCAAGGGACATCTACACATGTATTGCAGAGCTGAGAGACTGGAAGCAAGTTTTCAGTCCCATACCCTCCAACATTTCTCTGATAAAAATAGGGACATCATATTCCATAACCAATAAAATAAAAATAGCAAAAGATATGAAAGCAAAGACACATTTTTAGTAGAGTAGTATGTCTTTATTATGTTAGCAGTAGCAGCGGAGAGGGCGGGACCCTCTCACATTGTAGACTTTTTTGGCTGGTACCAAAATGGTTACCACATGACTCGAAGTATGGTGGCGTGGGATGTTTTCACTCAGAGAATAGAACAAATAATCTTGTAAATTTATTTCTGGCTACTTGACCGTATTAAGGTGCTGGTTCGGGTGCTTAAGTTGAATGCTGGGTCTGCTTAAGAAAATTAAAAAGTCAAGATATTCAAGAATATCTTGAATTGGCCAAACTTAAAGGTTTAATAAGAAATTATTCTAAGGAGAGAGTGGGAAGTCTTTTTGAATTATATGAAGAGAACTGATTCTCAGATTCATACTTGTTTAGCTTAGAATAAAAATCTCACAGGTAATTAGAATATTTCTCCAAAAATTTAATCCTTACAGACAATCAGTGATATGAAGAATAAAGATCCACATGGAGTTAGTTGGAAGTCAATTTTCCTCTTATTCTTTTTTTCTTTTTCAGTATTATTTTTCATTCTTCTTTTTCCTTTTTTAGATGAATGTAATGCTTGATGTTTTTTGATTGTAGTTTATGTTATGATCCTCGTCATTTCGCTTTTGTATTTCCTTCTGTTTTTGTATTATTCGTTTGTTTTATTCAATGCTTGTTTGTATGATGAATAAGTATAAATAAATAAATAAAATTTAAAAGTCGCAAGGTGGGAGTGGGGAGCCCTCTGAATAAAACACTGCCATTTGCTCACAGGGGAGTGTTTAGCCTTTTGTGTGGCAGCCGAGCTTCACCCACGGTGGACCAAACGCCACAACACACTGAGGCAGGCAAATGTCAAGATATTAATGGTTCCCATTTCATTGGCACCTGCTAAGAGAAGCGGAGGGGAGGAAAAAGCTTTGCTTGCCAGACGAGAACACTGAAGGGAAAGGGGGAAGAGAAACATAGCTTCATTAGCATTAATGTGCTCAGCCAAGTGTGTGTGGAGTTCTGAGCCCATGATCATTTGGCGGTTTTCTTTAGCAAATAGGAATTAATTAGCATAAGATTGGGGGGGTAGTTTTGCCGTTTTTAAATGTTCTTACTATTAATTCCTTATCACAGATGGTTTTTCTATTTTACATAGCATGTCCTTTCCGTTGCAGACTTCCACAGCAGGATATTCGTATTGAAGTGAAAAATGTTATACTGTAATGCAAAAAAAAAAAAAAAAAGAGGGGGGAGTTAAGCCTTTATTTCAGGTATTTGAATATTGCTTTTCAAGCCAACCTCACAAAACGGTTTACCTAAAATTATTAAAATGAAAAACACCAGCTAAAATGACAGAACGATGTGGTAGAGACCATGCAAAGGCGTGTGCAGATTTTAGAAAGCTAGATCTCTCTTCCCCTCAAGACAAGATGGTGCCCAGGTAGCTCTGAGGTAACTGCTGAGGGAGAGAGAGACAGCCTGAGGAAGATGGCAGGCAACTCTCTAAGCTGTTCTGTTTTTCTTTCGCTCCTCCCCACGGGGAAAGTTGGAGAGGCTATAAAATGACTTGTGACAGAGTGGGAATCCAACCTCAGTAAATTCCATGCATGACTTTCTATCCTAGACTTCTTCTTGGCACTCTTGAAGGTTGTTGTCATCACCATGTGATCAATGGTGGAGAAGAGGCTCCATTCATGTCATGAATCCGCCATCCATCTGCATGGTGAAACTGTTTAATATTGTTTTCTATATGTGTTTCAGGGAGGGCCAACAATCCCCAGAACAGTGGCAGAAAATGTACGGCAGATGCTCTGGTAATGAAGTGTATCACATTATCCTGGAGGAGAGTGTATTTTTTGCTGAATATGAGGGAAAGAGTTTCACATATGCATCTTTCCATGCACACAAAAAGTATGTTTCATTTCTAACGGTGGCATTTAACGTGACTTCTTTTCAGAAACTCTTTCTTTGGTTGACTAGAATGCACAGGGCTGTTTGGCCTGTTAGTAAGAAGCCTGCACCTCAGTTGATAGGGTTTTATGTGAATGTATGCTACAGAGACAGCCTTGGTTGGGTACACTGAAATTTAAAATTGTACCATTTCCGTAGCTCAGAAGCTACTATACCTTGCTCACTGCATTCTTAAAGTAGACTACCGCGTGTAGACTTTCATTTGGAAGCTTCTTCCCAGTTCCTATATGTTTGTGGGCTGATATTGACTGTTCTGGGCCTAACCAGATAAGACAAGAGCTTCATTAATGCAATTTTCACTGGGAAAATAGTGCTCTCCCTGGACGCCATGGTCCTGATCTCAGTTGGCATTGATATGGTTGATATCGAAGAGACAACAGATCCAATTGTCCGGCCCTCATCAGAAAATGTATGGCTAATCCTATGTATTGAAAAAACACCTGACTCCTAGTGAGATCTGTTGTTGGGTTATGCACTGAGAGGTCTTCCTTTACCACAGGCATAGGCAAACTCCGGTCCTCCAGATGTTTGGGACTACAATTCCCATCATCCTTGACCACTGATCTTGTTAGCTAGGGATGATGGAAATTGTAGTCTCAAACATCTGGAGGGCCAGAGTTTGCCTATGTCTACTTTACCACTTCCCCAGAGCTGGATTTAGCAAAATAAACACGTGCTTGAGGCATCAAGGGAAGAGAAGCAACACAGAAATTCAGATTTTTAACATGAATGGTCACAAATTGCTCAGCTGAGCATTCATTTTCTCAGCTGAAGGATATTAAAAATCCCAACAGAACGACTAGGCAACAAGACAGGCTGGGCATCTCATCTCTACTAAATACAGAAGCAGATGTGTCACATAAGATTAGTTTACAGGATCTGATTGAAGACTTTGTTTTCCGTCTCACTATAGGTTTCGTTTCATTAAAAAAATATTACAGTTTATTATTGTTTATATTTTTAATTAGATACTGTATATATGGAGGCACCAAAATATTTTAAGTGCTCAGGGCCTCCCTAAAGGTCTTAATTCAGCACTACACTCCTCCCTTCCCAAATCCCATGGCCATAGCCATGTTAAATCCACATCATGCTCCCCAACTTTGGTTTTCTCTCCTGTGCAAGCCCTGGTCCCAACTAGTGTTTGCAACTCACATAAATGGGGAGGGTGCTCTCAAGCAAAAAAAGTGTCAAAACAGAAAGATGTAAAAGATTGTAATTTGCCACATTTGGTGGTAGTGTCCCCCAAATTGATTCGAGCCACCATGTTCTCTTTTTAGAGGACAGAATTGAGTGTTCTTTCTCAGTGAGTTACAGTTAGAAAGACGTTCTTGCATATCACACAAGTTCTTGTTTCAAGAATAGCTTCCTTGGATTTCTGGTCATGTTCAGAAAAGTGTGGCGCATTCCCATTACAGTTTGGCAAAAATGGTACAGACAACTAGTCTGCCAAGTGGTTAATGGGTATTTGTGGGAAAACTCAATTCCTCTGGGTCTCTTTGTCTGGCCATTGGGATTCTCCCTAGGCCACACTCCTCACCCACAATGACACCCTCCTTGAGGGTTTTTCCCTGTGTGGAATGTGTCCTTGAACTTTCACAATGTCTTAGGTTTCCTGGATGGAAGATAGACAGGTATGTTTGAGAGAGAGTGTATGTGAGTGTGTAGAAACAAGCCTTCTGTAGAAAGCTGAATTTAATATTTTTTTGTCCACTATTTTCTGTGGCTCCTCTGGCATGTGACCCCAGGAAGGTTTCCCAGATGAGCATATAGACCTTGATCTGAAAAATATTTTTCACCTGTGCCACACAACAAACAGCATATGAGCTTAGATGGATTTGCTTTAGGACAAACCATTTCTGTCTTACTGTATAAAGCTCAGAAACACACACACAAATGCAAGCAATGTTCTAAATCATCAGAGGCAAAGCTATTTTCTCTTTACCTATTTTCAATTGTTTATAAATAGGTTTTAAGAACACTTTGTAGTAAGAAAAGGACCTGAAAATAGGTCTCTGCTCAGCAATAATAGCACAATTTTAATATGGTGCATAATATGAGTCGTCTTTCATTTTATGGACAGGGGGTGGGATTAAGAGTCTGATTAGAGAAATTAGCTGGTGCAACATGAAATAGGCTTAAAACATTTTCCTGTTATATCCCTTGAGATGTCATTATAATGCAGGAGCTGCATTTGATCACAAACATAATTTGAGGGGAACTAATTCTGTGTAAGGCAGAGCTTGAAAATATGCTGACTGTATGGCAATTTGTGTGATTTCATCAGTATATGAAAGGCATGAGTGATGACAATGTGATGACAATGGTATCCTAAGATGATACCTCTCGGGGCATCCTATATTTATCCCAGTCCAAGATGCTAGTTTTGACTTCTCAAGTCCTATATGCACTGAATAATACGTACTTGAGGATGTGTCCAGAACACTGTTCCTTCACACATTCAAGTTTGTTTCTTATTGTCCCATTTTTTAAAAAGAGAAAAACTTTGTGTTTTTCTACATCTTCTCTTTCTGGAGCTAAGAGTTCTGGTTAAGGGTTGATGCTTTATTTGCATAATTGCACCTGTATATCCTTCCACAAATATGAAAGAGTTCTGGTTAAGGGTTAATGCTTTATTTGCATAATTGCACCTGTATATCCTTGCAAAAATATGAAACCATTTCACCCCACAAAAAAAGTGGATTTGGAGCCCTTGAGATAGGTCTTAATTAATGCATATGGGATCAATAACTAGTTTAAAGAAAATGGAAAATGGAACAAATTCACAATTTAACAAAAAGAAAATTAGGACTCACCCACACGCGTTTAATGTGGATCTGAAACTGCTTGTGTCTCTATGGGGTTTTTTGAGGGGGGGGGCAGTGTCCACAAATTTTTCTTATTCAAGCAGCAGCCCCCACTCTCCCTACTAAATTCAGGTTTTGCTGGGCTGTGGTTAATCAATAAAGGAAGACACTCCAATATAAAATCACATGTTAACTAACTGTGGACCCACTGAAGCACACTGTGTTTTGTTTTTACAAATGTTGTGACAATTCATTGGCTGCCATCTATCACCACACACCCTACATCTAATCTGTTTCCATCAGCCCAAAGGAAATTATGCAGCCTACCATTTTCCACCAGCTGAAGGCAGGCTCACAGTATTTTATATTTCATTTAAAATAGATATTTGTGCAGAACTGCTTTTGCACAAAATACCTGTAGTACCAATAAAAACGGTCCTTTCAGGTACAGGAGACAGGAAAAGATAGTAGGAGGAAAGAAAGCAGCAGTCTTTCATGTGAGCAACTCAAAATTCTTGCTGAGCTTTGAAGCAACACACACACTTTTTACTGCTCTTTTGTGCAAATCTGATACATAGGGAAGCTTGTATTTCAAATATAGACCAAAAAAAGAAGAAGATGGAAGTACACAAGTAAATGAATACCTGCTTACATGCCCATAGAGGGTCTCAGATTTTGGGATCTTATTGTGGACAGAAAAGTAATAACGGAGGGGAAGAGACAGCAGTACACAGTGGGAATACACCTCAAACACCCCCCATTCTAAAATCTAGACAGATTTTAGAAGCATAAAATTGAATGCCCATGTGTGGATGAAGGCTCACAAACATCCACATGGAAACAGCAACACAAGTAGACATTAGCACCCTAGCCTAAGTCAAAAAACAACGAAACAGAGATGGAACAATTCTGAGGACAATGGACACCATGAGAACTTTGTCCGGACAAGTTATAAAAGTGGTTGAGCTCCTTTAAAAACAAAATAGACATTTTAAGGGCCATTTCCATTGCTTTTCTTTTTTTGCGCAAGCCCCGTGTGACACATTCTGGTTTGCAAGTTAGACTGCACCCTCTCAATGATAGTAGCAGTTTTACTGTGTTGGAATTAAAGCAGTTTACACAATCAAATATTACAGTGTAGAGAACTAAGAGATCCTAGTTGAGGGTGGGACATTTACTGGACCAGTAAGATTCATTAGATGGTGAAGGAGTGGACTATTGGCTGCAAGAGAGTGCTTCTTTCAAGTCTAATTTCTTTGTGAGCAGCAGAATCTGAGAACATGGAGAGGGGGCAACCTCTGAGATTGGAAGCTTGGGGGGGCAGTAATGTATTTTCATTTTGTCCAGCTTGGGCTTTCCACATAATGTGGGGATACAAAAATAAATTTATTTTTGGGTCTATGTTTATATACATCCTGGGCTTTATTCCAATTTTTCCTAACCACTTTTTTATATATACAAATTTTAAATTAAGGTTTGGTGTCTGTCTAATTGGTGTCAGGAGGGAAGACAACAAAAATATTTTGCTCAACCCAGGGCCTCGCTATATCATGAGCTCTTCAGATATATGTTTTTATATCAACATCACAAAAGAAGAAAATTCAGCTTTTAAGAAGCAAGAGCAGCATCGGAGAAATCACATGTCAAGGTCGTTTTATCATGGTCCTTCTCGGTTGCCAGTGCACAGCATAATTGCTAGTATGGGTAAGCAAAAGTAAAGTGATGCTGTTTTTGTTAAAATATATAAAAAAGAAGCAACAAAATAAAATCTACTATATGTCTTGGGAAGCAGTTTCTTCGCTATGTATTTGGGCATCTCTTAAGATATGACAACCAAACTTTGTATGGTGGTTCCCAAGATCAAGGACCAGGTTTGGACACAATCAGACATTAATTTGAATCAAGATGGCAGCTCAAACCTTTCAAATCTGCACTTTAAAAAAAATGAATTTCTGAGCAGTTTTGGGTATGAGACTACCAGTAATGTATGAAATACAAAACTATTATAAATTTGTATACTGCCCTATACCCACAGGTCTCAGGTCAGTTCACAAGATAAAATCACAGTATGAAAACAAAAAAGACATTAAAAAATTGACACTAATTCAATGGGATTTCTCCCCCCACTCCACATTCTTAGCATTGCATTTATTTGTTTATTTTTATTGGGTTTTACAAACAAGAATAATGTTATACAAACAAGTATACCAAGTTTTCTGATGTCATTTGTATATCACAAAAAATAGCATTACATTGATGGTACATTCTCCCTAAGCCTGTGTTGACTACATCCCCATAAAATGTTAATCGGAGACAGCATTTTGACATAACCTCAAATAAATTAGATGAGTCAAATCGAAGTTCCTGCACATCACTTTATGTAAAAGCACTCGGTGTTCTTGCCCTGTGTTGTTATTTCAAACCTTACTTAACGTAATCTTACAATTCATCCACTGATTGAGAGGGGAACAGCTCTATTTTTCAGAAGCTGATTTCCAAGTAATAGCTACAGAAAGAGTGAGTGTTAGAACAGGTAATCCAAGCCTTCGGCTCAAATAATTGCAGCCCATTTCAAGTCTCTCCCATGCTCATTAAAGCCTTGATTGGGTTAAAATGGGTGGGCTCTTCATCCCGCCCACCCAGATAAGTGTTCGTTCACCCTCACAATGCAATATGGAATTAAATACAAATCTCTCTCTTTTCTGGTCCCTCTCCTGGAATTGTAATCAATGCAATGATTATCAGTCTGCCAAAATTCAGAGGGAATAATTATCTTAGTGGGCCTTGCTGAGTGTTTCACAGGGATTGATGATGCCGTTGAGGAGAAAGCAGTCCTCTCATATTACAGTAGGCTGAGACTATTGCGATGGGGCACCTAAAAAAAGGGGTGTGTGTTCCTTATCTTCCATGGGCCAATGCATAACTAAGGGAAAGCTCTTTCCAGGGATGTTCACAATTATACACCTTTAGGCACCAGGGAAAAACGTTCCTCTTTAACCAGGCCTTTGGCTGACGAGCATCAGATGCCCTTTTAAAATGTGTTGAGAGGGGGTTGTTTTTGTTTTTATTTTGATTGTGTATTTTGTGTTTTTATATTGTGATGTTATCTACTGAACTGCCCTGAGACCTGTGGGCATTGGGCGGTATGCAAATCTAAATAAATAAATAAACAATAAGAATGTTGGTAGGTTAGTACTCTTATGTGATTCAGTCCACGGCCTGCCAATTCAGGGCCGGATTTAGGTTTGATGAGGCCCTAAGCTACTGAAGGTAATGGGGCCCTTTATACGTCCAGCTGTCCTTTGTCAACAATGAATTGTCACTGTTTTTTGTGTTGAATATTTTGAGGAGTAGACTAGCATTACTTATCATAGGAGCCTACACAGCACAAAACACTGTTGCTGTATATAGGTTTTATTTGTTTTTTTATCTTATATTTTGGAAATGTACATCCAGTTTTTTTAAAAAAAATTGGGGGGGGGCCCAAGAGAGTGGGACCCTAAGATAAACTTGTTTAGCTTATACGTAAATCCGGCACTGTGCCAATTCCATATGAAGTGGATATTGGGAAGTGATTTGAAGTGAGTGGGAACTAAACCCTTCATTCCATGGGTTGTTTTTTTTTTAAGTGCAGCAATTTTTAGCTGCCTCCCCCCTGCAGATTTCCAGCCACAGATCCCACCATAGAGTTGGTAAGGGAGGGGAAAGTATAGGAGATGGAGGGTTCGGATCTCTCCTGACCTGTCCATGGCAAGGGTTGCAATTCTGACATCACATCAAGTTTGGTTCTTAGTCCTCTGGATCAAATTGCATATTACTATATTTTTCAACTCATTTCTGAGAGCCAGTGTGGTGTAGTGGTTAAGAGCGGTGGACTCGTAATCTGGGGAACTAGGTTCGTGTCCCCGCTCCTCCACATGCAGCTGCTGGGTGACCTTGGGCTAGTCACTCTTCTCTGAAGTCTCTCAGCCTCACTCACCTCACAGAGTGTTTGTTGTGGGGGCGGAAGGGAAAGGAGATTGTTAGCCACTTTGAGACTCCTTCGGGTAGTGATAAAGCGGGATATCAAATCCAAACTCTTCTTCTTCTTCTTCAAATCAAATATGTTGGCCCTCCTGCTATGCACCGCCCCCCACCCACTTTTCAAATCCTAAATTGTTTTGTTTCTTTTCTGCCTTTCCTTCCAGGTACTGTGGCTATAGATTTGCAAGATACAAGCTGCAGATCCCCAAGTGTGGCTACCCTAACCCTTCCTTCAGAGGCAGGAAAAACAGGCAGGAGGCCCAGCATAGCACCTGTTTTGGAGGTTGCTGACACCTCAGCAATTCATACCTGTGACCTCTTAAGTGACCAGTCAGAAGATGAAACAACTCCCTCAGATGAAGAAGTTTCGAATGGCCTTGAGTATGTTCAGTTCACATAAATAAGTTGTGTTTTTTTAGCATGGAGCTGAAGAAAGGAAATTAGATGCCTGTGATGGAAATAAGTAGAAGCAAAATGTTAATATTTTCATGTGAGGCATGTACAGTGGTACCTCGGGTTAAGTACTTAATTCGTTCTGGAGGTCTGTTTTTAACCTGAAACTGTTCTTAACCTGAAGCACCACTTTAGCTAAAGAGGCCTCCTGCTGCCGCCACGCCGCTGGAGCACGATTTCTGTTCTTATCCTGAAGCAAAGTTATTAACCTGAAGCACTAGTTCTGGGTTAGCGGAGTCTGTAACCTGAAGTGTATGTAACCTGAAGCGTATGTAACCTGAGGTACCACTGTACCAGTTTCCCCCAGAATATGTACTTGGTGCTGAAGGATAGAATTCAAGAAAATGATTAGTGATAAAAGACAAACAAAGCAGTAAAATCCTAATTTTTAATCTTGCATATGACTAATAATAACAGAAATTAAAATTAGGGGAGAGGGAACTCGTGGCCCTAATGGTACAAATACACATTTATGCAGTGGAACTTACGACACCCACTGGAAACTGGGCCAGTTCTCTCCCGTGAGCATAATAACTGTTATCAGCAGATTCAGTTCCCTTTTGGCAAAGGCAAGTTTTTCTGAAGTAAAAGAAAAGGGAACAGAGTGCACTGAAAGGACAACAGAAGGTAACAGCCAGGAAGTCCGAAGCCAAAAGGTCAGGGTATGCAAACAGGGATGGTTGTATATGCAAAGTAAGATTTGACCAACAATTCAAAGCTGAGTTTTTCTGAAGAAAAGGAGCTTAGGAAAAAATGAGGCAGCAATGAGATCACAGGCAGAGCAATTGAACCAGGAAAGCCGTTTTTTGTTTTGTTTTTGTCTTTCGCATATACGCAGTAGGTTTTTTTTAAATTCCAGATTGCTATGTAGGGACACTAGTGAGACTGTATAAAAACTGGAATATTCTCCATAGTAACTCTGTCTCAGGTAAAGGAGGCTACAATGTACATGGAAATAAAGTTAGAGACAGTGGAGTCCCCACTGTACTGGGATGTGTCCTGAGGAAGCTCATAGCTGAGAGTGATAATAAGGCCACACATTTCTTTGTTTTAGGTATCTGAAAGGCTATCCCCCTTACTCCCCGTACATAGGAAGTTCTCCCACCTTCTGCCATTTGCTTCACGAAAAAGTGCCGTTTTGCTGCCTAAGGTTAGATAAGGTAAAGTTATAAGTTTTGTGTAAAGTGTTTTCTGTGTGTTTATTTTGTGGCTGCATTTGTATCCTAGATAATTCAACATTAAGTCTATAAGGCCTGTTACACAGTTTTGTTTGCATGGTTCGCGGCTTGCCATGTAGAATCATGGTTGCCGCTGCCCTGCACATATTAGTCTAGCACAGTGTTTCCCAAACTTGGGTCTCCAGCTGCTTTTTTGGACTACAACTCCCATCACCCCTAGCTAGCAAGACCCAGCGGTCAGGGATGATGGGAATTGTAGTCCAAAAACATCTGGAGACCCAAGTTTGGGAAACACTGGGCTAGCCCTATCCAGAGATGTTCTTCTGAAGGGGCAGAAGCTCCATACACTGTGAGAGTAGAGTTGCCATATACTGCCATGTAAGGTAGATGCAACCTTGAAATTGGGGTTAGGCTTCAGAGTCCTATGATTCTTTTGTGAGCAATGGGTTATTTCGAGAGGGGCAGGCAATTCAGAGCTAGGTTTCATTCATAGACATGGAGGAAGCAAAACCTTTTGTCTGCATGTATGTCCAAGAAGATGAGAAGCATACCTAGATCAGAAAGTATTTCCTTGATCGGATACGGCAGGATATATTTAACTGCCCTGTCTGGTTCCAGTCCAGTGCAAACATGAGACCAAACTTCTCATGTTCAACATGTGAAATTGTCCATCATGCAACAGCAGCATGGAAGATATGGGGAATGTTCATCTGTGTGGCCCAGGAAGAACTCAAAATCAAATTAACTATAAATTCATCTTATTGTTTATCACATTTTAAACTGCTGTTCAGTCTATTTAGAATTTCCGCAGCAGCTTACTATATTTCCACATCAGCTTACAATAATATTTTTATAATATTTTATTATTTTTCCCATAGAGAAAGTTACATTTGTTACTCAACAATTATATTCCGATTCAACAATACGAGTGACTTCCTGATCACTCAACATCAATGTTTATAACCCAAATTACATACAATTTTGTTTAAGGGTTCTATCTTATCCAAGTTCATCTTCTCTTACATGTTTCTTTATATTTTCTGCTATTTTCTTACCCTTCAAACCCCCCTGTGGTCTTCACGAATGGGAAATAACTTTTTATATAGACTAGAAAAGGTTTCTGCTCTTCTTTAAAAGATAATAAATTTGTGTCTTTTATCAGCACTGTCTATTTTGCCGTCTCTGCATAGGTTTTCATCAACCATTCTCCCATTGAGGGTTATCTTACAATAATCTGAATAAATAACAATATTATTATTATTTCTATTTTTATAGTACTGAACGTGATGAGTTTGTTCAATATAGGTACTCTGTTGTGCATGCAACAATATTTCATGAAGTGGGCAGGTCTTTAAATTCAACAAATTCAGCTACCATCAAGTTACTATGCTGAGGATGAAGTCTTCTTGCAGTCTCTCCTGTAAACAGAGGCCATGGTGCCTGTTTTAACTTTCTGGTTTTAGGGATGCCAACATAATTACTACGAAGATGCCAAAGCCTACGGATTCAAAAACAAAATCATAATAGTGGCTGCAGAGACTGCTGGGAATGGTCTCTACAACTTTATCGTTCCTCTCAGGGCTTATTACAGACCAAAGAAAGAACTCAATCCAATAGTATTACTACTAGATAATCCGTAAGTGGATTTTAAATGCTGTTTTTTTTTATTAATATACTGATATGGGTTCATATTCAGGGCACAGTTACGTTCTACATTATCCCTGGCTAATTCATTAAATGGGTGGTTTTCAACTGGAAGTATTATGGCATCAGTACCTTGAAGATGGTCAGCAGCAAGCGTTTATTCTATGCACCAACGGTGAACTTCAGATATGACAGATTAAGGTGCAACTGCCTTGAAAATATGGCAAAATGAAATTTCAACATGGCTATCGCATGAGCTGTACAAGGATCATCTGTACATATTAGCTTGCCATCCGTATTAGTGGGAATTGCAAAATGTTACATTTCATCTTGAAAGAGTCCACCGCCACCCTTCACACAGGCGCATGCATACACAGTTTTGTGGGTTTGTTTGTTTTTTGCACAAATTCAAGCTTTCAGCCCACTTTCAACACAACCTCCACCAGATACCGTATTTTTTGCTCTATAAGACTCACTTTTTTCCCTCCTAAAAAGTAAGGGGAAATGTGTGTGTGTCTTATGGAGCGAATGCAGGCTGCGCAGCTATCCCAGAAGCCAGAACAGCAAGAGGGATTGCTGCTTTCGCTGCGCAGAATATTTTTTGTTGTTGTTTTCCTCCTCTAAAAACTAGGTGTGTCTTATGGTCTGGTGCGTCTTATGCAGTGAAAAATACGGTAGCCTGTTTCTCACGTTCTGAACTTCTGCATAGGTACAGTTGCTTCACAGAGAAACGTAGATTAGGGTTACCACACGTCCTCGGTTCCCGGGGACATACCCCGGATTTGCAAATCTGTCCCTGGACAAATTCCGTCCCCAGAATGTCCCCAGATTTGCAAATCTGTCCCTGCGAAACGTGGCAGCGGCAGCCTCAGCAGCCCGGAGCCAGCCTGTTAGTGCAGTTGGCTCCGGCTGGCTTCAGGAGCTGCTCGCTGCCGCCACCACTGCCAAAGGGGAACCAGGGACGTCCGACGGTACAGATCTCCTGCCCCCTTCCCCCTTTCTTTTGACAGATAGGGGAAGGCTCAGGAATCACGGGCGGGCGGACGTTGCCCAGGAGGGGTGCAAGGTGCGCGGTTTCTCTGCCAGGCAAGGTGCAAAGCCCTTCTTTTGCACCCTGTGAAACATAAATGTGCAGAGTTTTTTAAAAAACTGGGCAACAGCCTCCTACCTGTGACTCCTGAGCCTCCCCCAATCTGTCAAAACAAACAGGGAAGGGGGCAGGAGATTGGGGAAGGCTCGGGTGTCACGAGCAGGCGGCCGTTGCCCAGTTTTTTTAAAAAAACTGCACATTTATGTTTCACAGGGTGCGAAAGAAGGGCTTTACACCTGTATACAATATGCATGTATGCTTGGGCCCAGGGTCTTTTGCCCCACCATCCCCACTACTGACTCCCTGTTGCTACTCAGCTTAAAAAAAAAGTGTCCCCGGATTCATTAAAAAAAAAATCTGGTAACCGTAGCATAAATTGGAATGCATTTGCCCTGACAAAGGCTTAGCTAATAATAACAGGTCGCTTTTACGTTAATGCAAAGGGTAGCTTTTAGTATTTTAAACAAGAACACAAGAAGTAGCCCTGTTAAGAGCAAGAACCCTGAACTGTCACGGTTCCCTTCCTTATGCCGTATAGTCTCATAATATCAGACTTCACTAATGTAAGATCTTGAACCTATGATCAATAGTAGATCTCTTTCTAGCTCTTCCTTTCCGGGAATCATAATGTGTGAAATGTCTTTAAGATATTGTTTCAATGTCACCTCTGAAAATTTCACACTGCGCTGAAATTTGGAGTTTAAAACCACAGTGCCCTCTAGTGCTTGCACTACATCCTGTTTGTGAGGCTTATATTTTAAATATAACATTTTAAAAGTATTGTTTCCCCCCAGTATTCTGTAGCACACTTCCCTCTCCCTGTGTTGCCGTTTCTCAGTATATTGACGACGACAACAAAAAGGGAATATTGACAAAATACGGTTCACAAATGTATTTATTTATATTTATACACTGTCCTTCTTCCCCACAGGAAGACAGTTAAAACATAAAATCAAAACAATTCAGCAGCAAGCATTGAAAACTATGCCATTTCACATGCCTCCTGAAAATGCATGTATGAAAAGTTTTGCTTACACAAAGCGTTACTGATCCTCTAGCTCAGCGACTCCGCAGTAATCCAACACTGAGTTAGATAGACTTAAATCCTATTGATTTCAACAGGATTCATGAGGATGAAATTGTGCACAAAAATGTGGCCATTTTATATGACATGATGGCTGGGTGACTGGGGAAACCCAGCCAGATGAGTGGGGTATAAATAATAAATTATTATGATTATGATTATGATATTACTAATCTGCTGCAGCAGCATCTGGCAAGGTACTGATAGGCTGAAAAAGGCCTATATGATCTGCCCTATGCACACTGTTGCGCCACCCACATGCAGCCCCTATTTGGGGCCACGTTGCAGGAAAGTAATACCTACAGGGTGTGTTTGAAAGGTATCTGTCTTTATCAATACAGTGTCATTAAGCATAGGGTTTATTCTGCCCTGTAAAGTGTCTGATGTCGACACTTTTGCTAGAAGTACTGATATGTATATAAATCATATTTATTTGATACTTTTCCCTAAGTGAAAACCCCTGTTACCTGGGGTTATAATGAGATAAACCTTTTGAATGAATAATAAAAAAAGTATTATTTGAGTTATCGTAGTATTTCCAAATTGCATTTGCATTTGTTAGCATTTTAGTTCATGACTCTTTGTGACAATATGTTTCGCTTTGTGACCCATCTGCTGCTTAGGCCAGATATGCATTTTCTGGATGCAATCTGTTGGTTTCCAATGGTTTACTACATGGTGGGCTCTATTGACAAGTAGGTAAAAAAAAGCCTTGGAACACTCAATATTGTAGTGTGCTGTGCTGTGCCGTGCTGTGCTGTGTAATTGCATGTCATAGTGTGGTGTCATAGTTCAAATGGTAGCATATTTGCATGCGTGTTTATCCTTCACCCTTCTGAACCATTGAGTTACTATTTTACCCTTTAAAAAATAACAATCCTGTTTCTGAGACCCAGATTCCAGTTTGCTTTGGAAGGGCTCTATTGTTGGGGACAAGATTTCTGCAAGTCTAAGTAACCATGACTCACTTTCAAGTCACTGGGGCACCTACAATACTGTCTTGCTCTCCAGAGACTCAAAAAGGTCGCGGGGAATTCAAGGTCACTCCACTATGACATGAAGGATTTAGGCTGATTCACAGGAGTGGTTTAGACATTTGGCAAGAATGCAGTGTCATATGAGACTTGGAGAGCTAGAGCTACACTGTTTCTGAGTTTATTTCTCTCCAACACACACACACACACACACACACACACACACACACACACACTTTGTGGCTAGTCTAATAATTACAGTACTTTGCACTATGTGCTGCTGTGACTTCTTGTTTAAAGCTTGTCCTTGTTTTAGAACTGGGTACATCCAGTGAAAAGACTTGTTTCCATTTGCACTTATACCACAAAAAGGGGAGCTAGACAGTCTTTACAAACTGACCTTGCATTTTTTAATTAAAAAAAATCGTTTTCATTTGATTTTACAAATACAATCCAAATGTATATCCATATACAGAGATTACTCTGAATCTTGAGACTTCCCCCATCCGCTCCATGGGTCCCATTGTCGACATTTAGAACTGCATATTATTCCATAATCTATATTTTATATCCAACCATATTTTCCATAGTATTTGTTACATTACAAGTGAGATTAAAATCCTGCTAATGTTTTCATCTGCTTGGAGTCGTCTATTAAATTTTTCCCATTGTTTTGTAAAGTTTTTGTCCTCTTGGTTCCTGAGCTTTCCAGTCAGCTTTGCCATTTCAGTATAGTCCATAAGCTTGGTTTGCCAATCTTCTCTGATAGCGACTCTTTCTTCTTTCCATCTCTGGGCTAACAGCATTCAAGCAGCTGTTGTCACATACATAGAGAGTCTTTTCTGTTCCTTTGGAATATTGGTACCTATAATTCCTAATAGAAAGGCTTCTGGTTTTTAAACAAAAGTTATTTTAAACATTTTTTTTCATTTCATTATATATCACCTCCCAGAAAGCTTTTACTACCTTAAACAACCACCACATATGATAAAAGGTACATGCGCAAGTTTACCTTACATTTTTTGTCCAAGCCAGTTTTTGTTTGGAACTGGGATTAGATTATTTTACTTCTGCTTGTCAAGGGCTTTTTGGTGTGCTATGAAATGCCCCCTTGCCATTTTATCTGTTCATCAACTTACAAGCAGGGCTTGTGATCCCCTCTTACATTGCTGTGGGCTCCTATTCCAGGCTTACATGGTGGTGAACAACAAAGGCATGCCCATAAGCAGAGGAGCAGTTTGCGGCTGTGTCAGGGAACTGCCATCGGAACGAGAGGAGGAGGAGAGGCTCCACGACGATGCTGGAGAGGGGCCAAGTAGGGAGAGAGGCAGGTCTCCTGTTGGGGAAGAAATTCAGCGCGACACCAGGGATGGAGGGGGGCCAATGGGGGAAGTGGAGAGCAGGCTCTGAGACTCTTCACTGGACACCAGTGGAGAGAGCACAGGTCCTCCGCTACCCACGCCCACCCTGCGCAGAAGGCTTCCGCGCAGGGAGGCTAGGAGGAGACTGGGCGTCAAACAACTTTTATGTTGGAAAAGGTTGAAGAAACGCCCACTGTCGGATTCTGCCAGCGACTGAGCAGCCACGAAGTGAGGGGCTGTCCAGCCAGGAAAGGTTTAACCAGGCCACCTACCCAGGAGTGGCGGCAACTTACGCACGAGCAACCCCATAACCATTACAGGCTGCTATTTACATTCCCCAAAATGCTTTGTAGAACCCCTCATGTGCCAGTACTTTGAAGCACTGTGGGAAGTTTAAATTTAAAAAGTGTTGCCATTGAAATTCCCCAGAGGGAAATGTTACATGACAGCTGCAGGCCATCCTTTGCTTCCAAGTTGGAAGTTTCCCCAAACTCTTCCCTGTGGATTAGTACAGAAGATGCAAATTTCCCTGGATGAATTTTTGCAGAGCTCTGTCTTAGTTGTTATTGGCAGCAATGGCTGATATATTTTTTAAAAAACCAGAAACACACTTAAGATTGGGAGCTGTTTGTTGCTGCCATATATAAAATCGTAATCTGAGCAATTTGGTTTGATATGTTGGGAATAAGCCATTTTTGTATGAATTTTCAACATCTCCCTATTTCTTCTCCATTATTTTTTCTTTTTTTGGGTGGCCGGGGGTGGGGGGTAAATATACTCAGTGGTTCATATCCAGACCTGCTATTCCAACTTCTGCTTTCCCAATCAAACTTTTCCATCCTCTCCTTTGAAGCTGCCTCCCCACCCATAAAATCTACACCCTATGGAGCAAATGTGTTTTGGTTTTTTTGAGGGGTGAGAGGAAAAGCAAGGAATTCCCATTGCATTAGCATAACTCTGCACACACAGTGTTGGATACAACCCAGTATTTTTGTAGGCTGCCATATATATTGAATATTTTTGTTTAAATATCAGTGTTTCCTGATCATCTTGAGTTAGGTCCAGATTAAGGAACTTGAACACAGTTCCCAATACTTGCCTCATTGTTTTTGTGTGATTTAAGATCAGCTAACTTACTTCAACTTAGCGGAGCCAACCAGTGCCGTTTATTTGGGCAAAACCTGCTGATACATTAAACTTCTCTTCCTTCTGGCACAAGGTGGATCCTTAGTTAATTGGAAAACTTAAAATGCACTGGAGAAAACAGGTTGTATGTAGTAGCAGTTATAAGCTGGAAGTTATATCTGAATTTAGTAAAGCAACATTAATCAAAAGACCCTTTTGTGAGAAGTACAAAGGTTTTTGGCCACAGCGGCATAACTTATCAATGAATCCCGTCTAGACCACCTTCTCTCCTGTTATTTCTCATTTCCAGTTATTAAAAGTTAATAGCCTGGCAAAAATACAAAAGAATGCTATAAAATTATAATGAGTTGGGAGGAAATTGTGGTAATTTGGCATCTTAATGCTTATCTGTTCAAATGATATTAAGACTGCATGTCTAATTTCATCTGTTAATAATTTATGTAGCAGATCATTATGTTTGCACTGTGGTCTAATACACTTGAAATCAAAGTAGTCTCAACTCCTGTTAGCTGCCCCAGTAAGCCCATATCCTGACTGGAAATACACACACATGGGGAACACCAGTGTTTTCAGAACCTTCTAGCCCTTAGTATATTTATGCACCCATTCCTTTGATGAAGAATCCCTGAAGATTCCAGAGGATTCTGGGACTCATTCTAAGTAGGCATTCTCAGTTCATTCATTGTCGAGCCTCACCATTGTCCCTCGTGAGTTCGGAGCATCGTGCTAATGGATCACAACGCTCCATGCCCTAGTTTCACCCACTTTTGAAACATTTTCTGTAACTTGACGAGCTGTCATCTGAACGTACGGTGAAGAATACCTACAACGTCCATTCACGATGCTGAAATCACAGTCAATTTGAATTTACCATGGACAGAATGTCAATCGTTTGTGTTCAAGCACATAATGATTGTTCTTCCAAGTCGACAGGAATGTCTAATTTATTTAGTGAAGAGTTCATTTTCTAGCCTTTGCATTCTCAATTCCCTGACTATACAAGACAACCTACATGTTGTATGTGACGGAGGGAATGGCATATGTGAACTTGCCTGTAAATATTGCAGTATTGGAGACTCAAGCTACAAATGATGTAAATGTGCTTTCCTGGAGTGTGGGTTGCTTTTTGCTTTTTTTGTTTTGTTTTGTTTCACCCAGAGGAGCTAAATCAACTGCAATTAGTAATGCACAAATTTGTCAGTTTTCATTACCTTACATTTCTGAATCTTATATTCTGTTTGCCATGTATCTGCATCTGCTTGTTACACAGCTTTCTCCTCATGGATGCAGTTTAACATAATTTTGCCCTGCATACGTTTTTGAAAGCATCTCCCCTTACTATAATGCATTGCTGTATATTATTCTTTTGCTTGCTAAGATGTGCATTTTTCTGCACGATTCCCCTAAATATATACCGTATTTTTCGCACCATAGGACGCACCGGACAATAGGACGCACCTTGTTTTAGAGGGGGGAGAACAAGAAAAAAAATTCTCCCCCTCTCTGCCCAGCACCCCTTCAGCGAAGCGGCAGGAGGCGCTGCACAGAGAGGGAGAGAATTTTCCCCCTCTTGTTTTCCCCCTCTAAAACAAGGTGCCGTTTAAGGTGCGTTCAGTCGCCTTCAGGCGGCTACCTTGGAAGCCTGGAGAGCAAGAGGGGTCGGTGCGCACCGACCCCTCTCGCTCTCCAGGCTTCAGGTTCCTTTCAACCTGCTCTTTGGGGCTGGCGGGGGGAAGCCCACCACCAGCCCCAAAGAGCAGGTCAGGGAGCAGCGGAAAGGTGCAGTGGAGAGGCTCCTTCCATAGCCGTGCGTCACCTCTCCAGAGGGTCACGGGGCTATGGCGTCTTCGCTCCATAGGACGCACACACATTTCCCCTTCATTTTTGAAGGGGGAAAAGTGCGTCCTATAGAGCGAAAAATACAGTACATTTTCTGGTTCGATAACTTCATTACAAAATTCACAGAAGTGTGAATTTTGAAAGACAGCAGCGTATGCTTGGCGTTTTATTTCCGGAAATTCCATTTAGACAGCTACTGAACTTAATTTCTTGTCTCTAGCTAGAATCTGGATTAGAAGTATCCTCCACCCACAGTAAAAGGGGTGGAGAGCATCTCAGAGTGGGTAGTTTTGATAAGACAAATGACCTGAAGTGAAAGGGGGAGTTCTCTCTTGTGCAAAATTCTGAACTAAACGGCACTTTTGTTTAGCTGCTACACACCCACACCCACACACCTTGGAAAAAGCATTCAGGCACCTTAGTGTCTTTGGGAGCTGACTCTTAGACCATCATGTTCACCTTAATATTAATTTAGTATGCCCCATCCACAGGCATTTACATGCTTGCATCAGCATCAAAAGTGTTTCTTTGTGTTTCCAAAGCAACATCCATATCTGTTACATTCCCCCATAGAGTGGTGTGGGGGATGCTTTCAATGGACCTTCTTGTAATTTGAGAACAACAGTTTGAAGTGCTAGAGCTAGCGTAGAGTAGTGGTTAAGAGCGGTGGACTCGTAATCTGGTGAACCAGGTTCGCTTCCCCGCTCCTCCACATGAAGCTGGTGGGTGACCTTGGGCTAGTCACACTTCTCTGGAGTCTCTCAGCCCCACTCACCTCACAGAGTGTTTGTTGTGGGGGAGGAAGGGAAAGGAGATTGTTAGCTGCTTTGAGACTCCTTAGGGTAGTGATAAAGCGGGATATCAAATCCAAACTCTTCTTCTCTTCTCCTGCTCCTTTCTTAATTATTGCTACTGTTGCATGACTGCCAGTCGTGGAAAGCTGCATGTGTCAACTGTCTGAATTTCCCACACCATATGGAAACAAACCCAGTTTGTTTTAACCTTAGTGTACATTCAACAGACAGCCTCTGTCTTGCTGTCTCTCTGACAAGCCTTCATGTATGATAAACGCCTGCAAATGTATTTGTTATGTTCACACTTTATGTCAGGCACCCCCAAACTCAGCCCTCCAGATGTTTGGGGACTACAACTCCCATCATCCCTGACCACTGGTCCTGTTAGCTAGGGATGATGGGAGTTGTAGTCCCTAAACATCTGGAGGGCTGAGTTTGGGGGTGCCTGCTTTGCGTGTTCACCCAAAACTTACGGGGCGTGCAATTAATGAACTTAATTTGTGCAATGCAATCCTTCCATGGAACAATCTTCTTGGTGGATTGAACAAGGCAAGGAGGAGACAGTGAGGGCTTGCGTAATGTCAAGCACTCCCAAACTTTGTCTCACATCTTAGAAGCAAATTAAATGCTTTCACACACCGGGAAACCATTGCAGGGAAGAATGTCATCATGCTGTGTTTCCGGAAGAATGCAGTTTCATGAGAAGCCTTTGGAAATGAAATATGATTATTTGAAATGCCATCTTAATGCAACTCAAGCAATAGTTTTACCAACTTTTTTTTAAAACGGAAGGCTTGTGCCTGCCACCCTTCCTAGCATGCTGTGTAATTACTTCCTACCAACTATCCAATATGGTATGTCTGGTTTATTCATTTTTTTAAATTGACCTTTACTTTTTTAGTTAGAAATAGTGTCCCAAAAGACAGTAATCAGCCAAGGGAAATTAATCATACTGTGGGTCAGTACATATGCAATGCCTAATTAACCACAGTTTAATAAGTTGGATGCCAGACTCAGAAAGATTGTTTCTTTCCCACTCCATGAAGCAAACATTGCTCTTTGGTTAAGCAGTATATTGGCAGTGACATTGGCTGTTGAAATCTGAAACTGGGTTTTAATGTGGGTTTCAGATACTGGTTTAAAGCAAGCTTTATTTGTGCTGTTCACATATACAACCACAACAATCTTTATTACGGTCCAGAGACCCAACAAATCGTTACAAAGCAATACACAATTCATACGGCCTACCTCCAGGTTAAACAAGCATTTTGTTCAGAATAATAGGGATCATTGGTTCTTGCAACCACCAATAAAAACTTTGCCACTGCTAATGTTCTAGCATTTGTCTGGTCTTCCAATAGGAACCTGACATAGTGAGCCTCTGATTTTCCTGGGAAAGGTACCAGCAAGGGTAGTATCAGTTCAGCCCTGGCTTGCTCATATTTTGCACAGTGCAACAAAATACGTTTTATGGAATCGATGTCTTGAGCACACGAGCAAAGTCTGTCCTGGTAGGGAACAAGCACATTAAGCAAATCACAATTGTCACCCACAAGTTAGAGGGTGAAGTCTAAAGGGGGCGGAGCCTTCTCTACTCAAGGATTTCTACTCATTTCATTTCATATATTAGGCTTATTAGTCACTTGTCATGCAAAGGTCTCCAAGGGAAGAAGAAGAAGAAGAAGAAGAAGAAGAAGAAGAAGAAGAAGAAGAAGAGGAAGAAGAAGAAGAAGAAGAAGAAGTAGTGCAATATATATTATCATAAGGGGGGAAGTGGGAGAAATAAGACAATACATTTATATTTTATATAATATAACATTCATTTTCATAACCTTTCCCCCCGCCTTTAAACTCCCCACCCCACCCAGATGTCTGGTGTCAAGGCCAGCTGTTGTAAATCAGGGGTGGGTTGGTCCAGTGTCTTCCAGGGATGGTCAACCATCTCTCCTTTCACTTCAGGGCGCAGCAATAGCAAAACAAAGCAGAAAGGTGATAATGAAAGCACAACTTGGAACCCTGAAATATTGGGATTATAAATCATGGTGGGAGCCTCCAGGAGGAGAGGAGCCCCCCCGCATTGTAGACCACCCTCCAAAGTGTGGAAGGCAACTGAGCTATCAACACAAGGGGCAGAGCTTCCTGTGTTCCCTTGTGCTTGTGCGCAAGATTTCCATGCACACTCAAATGGGTCTTGAGTCAACTTCGCTGAAGCAGCTATTACCAAAGTCAGCCATTATTAAAAGTGTGAGTGGGTGGGATTTCTCTTGCAAAGCTGGGGCTGCAGGAAACGAATGATCAATCCTGTGGCTGGCTCTTGATTAGTTAATCAAAGTTAAAACAGAACCAGATTTATCTGTGCATTGATCTTCTGAGGGGCTGAGTCATGCCACATGACCATTGGACCCATGGCAACCATCTGAAAGCCAGTTGAAATAAATGTCGTATATTGGCTTACTTCTTCCCTATTGCATATAAGGAGCCGCCACAACAGCAAATGTTAGGGGTTTTTGTTTTTTTGCATGCTAAGGTGCAACAAAGGTTGAGTTCAACGACTTGCAGGGCAATCAATTCACCACAGGTTGTAAATTGACCTCCAGGGTTCCAAATTCCTAAATATTGTAAAGGTTGCTTACAATATGTGGCTAATTTTATGACGAGCCATATGTATTTAACATTGCCTAACATTTTGCCCTGTTTTCAAAAGCCTAGATGATTTGCTAAGGTGTGGTGTGACCTTTGCTGCAAACGTGGTTGTGGTGGATAAGGAAAGCACCATGAGTGCTGAAGAGGACTATATGGCAGATGCTAAAACCATTGTAAATGTACAAACCCTCTTTCGGTAAGTGGCAGTACTTTTGTACCTTTGTTGCATATGGTATATTCTTGTTATGGTGAAGATTGCTAAGTGGAATGCACCCAGGGCAAAAAAACCAAAAAAACCTGACTGCCCACCCCCTAGATATGGCTTTGTTTAAATGTATGGTGGCGCTGTGGGTAAAAGCCTCAGCGCCTAGGGCTTGCCGATCGAAAGGTCGGCGGTTCGAATCCCCGCGGCGGGATGCGCTCCCGTTGCTGGGTCCCAGCACCTGCCAACCTAGCAGTTTGAAAGCACCCCCGGGTGCAAGTAGATAAATAGGGACCGCTTTCTAGCGGGAAGGTAAACGGCGTTTCCGTGTGCGGCTCTGGCTCGCCAGAGCAGCGATGTCACGCTGGCCACGTGACCCGGAAGTGTCTTCGGACAGCGCTGGCCCCCGGCCTCTTGAGTGAGATGGGCGCACAACCCCAGAGTCTGGCAAGACTGGCCCATACAGGCAGGGGTACCTTTACCTTTACCTTTATTCGTTAAAACCAAACCAAACCCCATGTGATCGATTAGGCGGGGCGGGGCTGACTTGGGACCCACAATATTTTATTCAAGTTGACACTCCTGGTTGGCACATACAGTATGATTAAGCCTGAAACTTCATGGCATGTTATATCTGCTCCAGCTCTTTCACCAATGGGTCCCAGAAGGTTCAGTTAAAATTGGGGTGTGTGTCAAGTATAGGTTTGAGGTTGCATTCCCACAGCTAACATTTGGCATCAAGCAGTACAAATGAGGCCTGCACTTTCTCTCATCTTGCGCATCATAGATACTTCTCCGCTGAATACGTACTACTAAGACACAACTGCTTGCTACACTTTGTGTGGCAGCTGCTAGAATACAGTAACCCGTTAGCAAGTGGTGTATTTACTACCGTGTGTAATTAACCACTTAGTAATCTTGGATGAATAAACTGCAGCAATACAGATGGCCATTGCTGGTTTTGCAACGGTGGCTGTTGTTTTGAACTATTCCTTGGTGAGTAGTTCTGTTGCTATGAAATGAAGTTCTTCTCCTACCTACCCCAATGTTCATAGCTAGTGTCAGCCCTTCCTGATTCCCTCTTCTTTTAAAAAAAGAAGAAGCTAGAAGTTATAGAAGAAAGTTGTGTTGGTTTAAGGAGTAGCTCTTGAGCAGTAGCTCTCTGCTTCTGTGTGTAAACTAAGAGATTGCTAGTAGGGTAGAAAACCTATGCGTGCACAACTATAAGCTCACAGGCTTCCATTACCAATGTTTCACTGAACATGCAGACTTCAGGAGCGAGACCAATGGGAAGAGTCCTGCTTGACATTTCAAAAATTAGGTATACACATGAGAGCGGTGTCAGAAAGCATTTTATGCCATTTTCTACAGATCAGTACACTACTGTTTAGTAGTACATATAATCTGCATTCACCTTCTCTTCTTTGTTCTGATATGGCCCTTTCTGTTTCTAGCCACATTTTCTTGGAGCTTAATTCTGTAGTTTCAGGATGACTTCGCTTCCACTTGAAGCTACCCGATACTGAGTTGAAACCATTGGCCCACTGAGCCCAATGCTGTCTACCCATTCTGGCTTAAACGATTCTCTTTAGCTAGAGGCACTGGAAAAGTCATTAGCTCTTCCACTGAGTAAATTTTCTCTGCCTTTACGATTCATTCACATTTTCTGCATGTGAATCTGCTTGTATTTTGCCACCTTACACCATCTATTTTAATGGTAGATTAATAGACTGGATGGCAGTGGATTTAAAAAAACCAAAAAAACCTCCTTCAGGCACCATTTTTTCTTATAGTCCTGCTGTCATCTGTACCCTGAAGATTAACCATGATGAAATTGCTTGGCAATATTGCCATTATTGGATCCATAATTACTTCATCACTATTTTTTTGTGCTCAAGGAACAAATGCCTCCAAGCTGTTAATTTGCAGTAATCCACAGCTGGGTTGCCCTTTCTTAAACAAACAAACAAACAAACAAACACAAACAAACAAACAAACAAACAAACAAACAAACAAGGCCCTGTTTCTTCTCAAAGGAACACAAGTTTCTAAATCACTAACCATGAGAGGAAAATTCAGGAGAATCAGATGAAATCTAAATTAAAGCTTACTTTCAAGATCCAGAAAAGATACTGGTATAGCCAAGAAAAATTAGACACACTTAACTGAAATACATTTTCCAGTTTAGTTATAGCTTGCAATAGGAATTATTTGCTATCTTCTGCTAGTCCATGCTTGTGTGTAGCATATAATCACTAGATGGCAGCCTTCTCCCGTATCTGAAATTTAGGAGAATATATATATATATATATATATATATATATATATATATATATATGGATATGGATATATGATTTAAACAAAATGTTTAGTTTGACTTAGTAAATCAGATAGCTACTCTATGTTTTAAAAGAAATACCAGTAATTTTGTAGCAGCAATGTGAGGATCTAGAAAACACATTTTTGGAAAATGGAGAAAAAGTTTTAGTGTTGTTGTGTTTAGTGTGTGAAGGTGCAACATAACTTTTATGTTTTACTAATTACAAAGATCTAGTCACGGCCATGAATGGGGAAATTAAACATGTGGCATGCTTGTTTTAATCTCTAGTGTAGATCATTGACAGATAGCAGCCCCATTTTGCCACTCCCTTTGCAGGTAACCAATGGAGGCATTTTTCCTCATGCTGTTTTAGGGACCACAGTTTAACGTCCAAACATTTCATATCACAGCAGCAGGGAGGACTTTTAAATGCTGCCTATCCTGAAGACAGCTTCAGTATGGCAGCAACAGCAGTAGAGCTGGGGCTGCCTGTCCCATCTCAAAATGTCACTTTGAAGGGCACTAGCATGCTCATGGTAATGGCCACCCTACTGGTCTACTTGTGGGATGCGGGTGGCGCTGTGCTCTAAACTACTGAGCCTCTTTGGCTTGCCAATCAGGTCGACAGTTCAAATCCCTGTGGCAGGGTGAGCTCCCATTGCTCTGCCCCAGCTCCTGCCAACCTAGCAGTTCAAAAGCATTCCAGTGCAAGTAGATAAATAGGTACTGCTGTGGCGGGAAGGTAAATGGCGTTTCCATGCGCTCTGGTTTCTGTCACAGTGTTTCGTTGCACCTGAAGCAGTTTAGTCATGCTAGCAACACGACCTGGAAAGCTGTCTGTGGACAAACGCTAGCTCCCTTGGCCTGAAAGCGACATGAGCATCGCAACCCCATAGTCCCCTTTGACTGGACTTAACTGTCCAGGGGTCCTTTACCTTTACTTGTGTCCATTTTGGATTTTGTCCATATGGCACTCACCCAACTTGGATGAATCCAAATACGAGAGAAAGACTCCTATATGATTGCTTTTGGTTGCAATCCTGTACACACTTAACAGGAAAGAAATCCCATTGAACTCATTAGGGCTTACTTCTGAGTACAGTGGTACCTCGGGTTAAGAACTTAATTCGTTCGGGAGGTCTGTTCTTAACCTGAAACTATTCTTAACCTGAGGTACCACTTTAGCTAATGGGGTCTCCCGCTGCCGCCACGCCACTGGAGCACGATTTCTGTTCTCATCCTGAAGCAAAGTTCTTAACCCGAGGTACAATTTCTGGGTTAGGGGAGTCTGTAACCTGAAGCGTCTGTAACCTGAAGCGTCTGTAACACGAGGTACCACTGTAGTGTTCAACACAATTCTATACACATGTCTATTCGGCAATAAGCCCCACCAAGTTCCATGGAACTCCCACCTAAAGTTTGTATACGATTGTGTAAGACCTGTGATTAGCTTTGGTAATGGACTGAATGAGACCCCAGAAAGTGAAGCTTAATCCATATAAGACTGAGAAACTGTTAATGGGTGGTTCCCTAGGAGGTGGCCTGCTCTGAGTGCGGTTATGCTTCCTCCGAAGGAGCAGGCATATAGCCTGGGAGTAATTCTGATAACACTTCAGGAGCCAGTGACCTTGATGTTGTGGAGTTCCTTCCATCAGCTTTGACTGGTGGTCCAGCTACACCCCTACCTGGGCAGGAACAGCCTAACCTCTGTTGTCTAGGTTGTGAGTCAAGGCCCTGCCCCTGCTTGGAGATATAATAATACACATGGACACAAGCACTTAGGTCAATGGGCTAAGAAGGCCACAACTTTATTGGTTACAGAATATGAGTGGTATTGGCTTAGGCATTGGATCAGACAGACTATACTTGGCGCCTGCCCGCTCTGCTGGGAGTCACACAAGGGTTAACAACCAGTAGGGGGAGCTTGTTGATGCAAATTAACAGGAAGCTTTCCCCTAGAGTCACCGGGGGTCGAGCCATGGCCACCAAATTCCTTTAACAGAATACCCTTCAAGGGGAGGGGTAGGTGATGGCCCCAACCTCCCCTCTGACACACAATGCGTTTTCCAATGCCTAACCACCAAACCTTACAGAGTTGTGACAATTTGCTATGAGGTAGGCGAAAAACCAAGTGGCTGGTGCCAATCTGCCAAGTGGAAAAAAATTCCTACCAGGCCCCCTGGATAACCAGGGCGACCAACCAAAGTCCATAGCAAGGTCAAGAAACGAAGAAAACAACCCTGGGTGATTCGAGGAAGCCAGGGACGAGAGTCTGTGTGCCCACAGTCATTCAAATACAGCTAAGCCACGCCCCCACCCAGCCGTCTAGGCTGGCTGGTGAGCGTGACACGGGCACAGGACTCAGTGACGCAAGGAGCTGAGTTACGCCCCCTGAGAGCACGGAAAGCAGTTCCCGCTCACAACACCTCCCCTCCGTGAAGAGGAGAGGCCCTGTGGGAACCTCTAGACTTTACTACAATGCATTGTGCATTGAGCTGCCTTTCAATACAGTTTGGAGACTGTAGCTGGTACAGAATTTGGAGCTCAGAATGTTGATCGGGTCAGGACGGTCTGAACAATTTAGAATGCTAGTTTTTGACCTCTAAAGCCTTATGCAGCTTAGAACTCCAATAGCTCAAGGACTGGCCCTCCCCGCAAGAACCAACCCAGACCCTGCCACCACCATTCGGCCCCTCCAAGGGAGGTTCAGAGGGTGGCAACACAAGATCCGACCTTTTCAGTGAGGTCACCTCTCTACTTGTGGAATGCTTTCTCGAAGCAGACATGCTTGACACCATCTTTAATTGTTGGTGTCAGGCAAATACTTCTCTCTTTACTCATTTGTCGCTTAATTTGTAGGGTGGCATTGTGACCTTGTAGCAAGGTGGGATCAGTAAGTCTGTTTTATAGGTTTATCTGGGTTTCTTTTAGAAATTTATTGAAAGTTCTTAACTGGTTTTACTGTAAGTTGCTGTGGGTTCCTCTATGAGAAAAGCAGCTAACAAATTTAAGAACGAGGGGGAAAAAGAGATGATTTCATTCCACATGTAGTTAACTGGTCTAAAAGGTTATTATCTGAAAGTCTGAGAGAATTTGTTTTAATGAATAAATAAATAATACACCAAATAGGCCAGGCAGTTTCCAGTATATCCACATGAGAGCCAGCATCTACAGCAAGACAAATTACTCAAAGCCAAGGGGACTGTTTTGTAGCTACTGAATACTTAATTGCTTCATAGCACTTGTTTTAAATATTCCACACTTAGCAAATATATGAAATGTTATCTTTACAGTGAGTTAGATTGCTGGGCACTTACAGAACCCCAGACTCATGAAAATATACCCTGTAACTTTTGAAATAGATACAGCCAGTGCTTTTTTTCTAAAACAAATGTTTAGGGATACTCTCATTTTCCTACTCATATTGAAATACTGTCCCTTAATGAGGCCAAGCTTAGACTCACAAAATGTTTAGGGGAATGCGTACCCCTGCGTCCCTCCAGAAAAAAGCACTGGATACAGCTGACAATATCAGCATTGTGGGATGGGTTTTAGTAGGTAGGAGAGGATAGATTAACTGCAATTTAACCCTCCACTGAGTTATAATGTGGGTTGAACAGGTTCCATCCTTCGTAGCAAAACTACAGCATATGTTGTGAAGCTTGTGTGTGTGTTGTGACTTAAGCTACCCTAGCTTTACAAAGCCAGTCTTCCCCAAATTCTCAAATGGGTAGTGATATGGTACAATTTCGTATGTGGTATTTAAACCATTTCAAATTACTAATTCCAGAGCATTTAACAATTTCAAAAATCAAAATGGCTATTTTTTTTTAATGGCAAGAAATTCACCCTAATCATTATTTAGTAGAATGCTATCCAAATCCTCATATGTCCATTTAAGTCAATATTTCTTAGAATTAGGTATGTTCCTAAACCACACTTCGGAATTCTGTCTGCTTTCCTTTTCGTAAAGAATATAATTTTGTGCTTTTCCCTGCTGATTTCAGTTTTAAGAAAGCAATAAAAATGTTAGTTTTGCTCTGTGACTAGCTCAGTTGATGCCTCTGGGATTTCCTGGCAGGCTGGAATGGAGCCATCATTTTAGTCATCTTCCATGAATCATGAGTGTAATTTATATTTTCAACACAGCTATATTTTTACATATTGGAAAAGTTATTTCTTTTATAGCCAGTAAAGGCTACATAACCATTTCAATGGTTTATCCAGGTTTTCTTCCATTTCTGCAGAACTGTCTCATTTCTGAGAATAAATTATCAAACACAGCTCAAATAATTACTGTTCAGTGCCTTCTCTGTCATATTAAATGTTATACAAGCCACCCTTCTAAAAGTAATATGCTGAATCTGTGCAGCACATTAGTGCTTTTAGAGGGACATGTTTGCCTCTGCCAAAAGTTGTTATTTCCTTGTGACTAATTATAATTTTGGAGCTACAAGTAATTAGTTTTTGTATATGTTGTCATGTTTTATCTTATCCAGTTGATGTTACTGGAGGAATAACTTATATTATCTCCTTGTAAAAACATTTAGGTTGTTCTCTAGTCTAAGCATAATAACTGAATTAACTCACCCAGCCAACATGAGATTCATGCAATTCAGGGCCAAAGACTGCTACTCTCTTGCTCTGTCAAAATTGGAGAAGGTAAGAAAAATATATATCTATATTGAGTTATAATTAAAATATGTTATTTAATGCCTTTCAAAAAGAACTAAGATAAATAATTTTCCAGTTGTTGTTTTTTTAAAAAATGATATTGCACAGAACTGCAAACCTTACCATCATAACCACCAAAGTAATTGTGAGAATATTAATACAAACCATTGTCAGTGGTGCAAATGCATGATTTCATTTATCACACATTAACGTTTGCAAATGTTCACAAAATTAGCAAATTTGCAAAATTTGGAAATTTTTAACGTGAAATTCAGAAGACATATTATGGATGTGAAATGTTTTGTCTTAAAATTCAGATTTGAATGTTTTAGGCTTCTTGCCATTCTTGATTTTTTAAAAAGAGTTTGGCAGGCTTCAACTACCACATGGATTTTGTCAGTGGTCAAATGTTAATTACCATTACATACTGCCTGTCAAGTGTTGCCAGATTTAGAAAACAAAAAAAATTACTTGCCAGCATCACATACTTTCCACTATTGTAACCTGTTCATGCAATATATTCAAAATGGAACTCAGCACTCTGGCAGGGTTTTGTGGGGAGATTGTGTGTGCTAAAATTCTCTGGTTTTTAATACTTCAGGTCCTGATTTTCCAAACTGGAAAGTAATCAACAAGTGTTTTAAGCAGCCTATTTAATTGCAAGAGCAAACAATAATGGGCATTGGAATAATTTTAGCACAGCAGTTCTAAACTGATGTATCAAGTATTAAGTCAATTATTTGTGGAAATTATTGAAGCTAATATATGCACTTTTAATATATGTGCATTCTTTTGGATAAGAGGGGCAATGCTAATTTTGTTCTGAGTTCAAATGTAGCATGCTATCAGAAGACACTCTTCATAATTGCCTTCATTCTGTTTGCTCTCTGTTTAAAATGTCCTTATATACAATTTCATTCATTAGCTATCTCCTAAGAGCCCATTTTTATGGAGTGCAAATATATGCAAGCCATCTATAAGCTATAAGAAAACTTAAACTTATGTTAAATTAGATATGCATGCTTGAGTGTGTTTGCATTTGTGCATTGAATGGCTGAGAAGTGCCAGGGACTTGGCCATTACAGATTTGAAACTTGAAGAGCGAGAGCATGGCAAGAACTGCAACATTCTCGGGAGTGGTAAAATATATAAACCTTTTCATGTAATATTTTCAGTAATATTTCCATGCGATATATTTTCCATGTAATGCCTGCTCCCCACATCAAATGGGGGGCGCCTTTTGTGTGGTCATGTGCAGCCCCCCAGATCCCAGTGCGGTTCCCGGTAGTACGGGCTGGCTTCACCCCCCCCCCAGGCTGGATACCTGGAGGTCTCTGCCTACCTCAGCCAATCGCCCAATCCCGCCTGGGGAGGCGTTGCCAGGGGATTGGCCAGGTAAGGGAAGGGACCACTCTGCCCACACGACAGAAGGTGAATCTTACCTGCAATATTTGTAGTAACCAGTCTTCCTTGTAAAACGTAGCATTAGAGAATATACTAAGAAAAGCCCGTCAGTTTCGGTAGAATGCAATTCATCCAACACCAATAAAACTTTTTATTCCATGAAGTAACTCAGTTGAAAGCATCTTAAAAAGCAGTGACATCACCTTGCCGACAAAGGTCCGTATAGTTAAAGCTATGGTTTTCCCAGTAGTGGTGTATGGAAGTGAGAGCTGGACCATAAAGAAGGCTGATTGCCGAAGAATTGATGCTTTTGAATTATGGTGCTGGAGGAGACTCTTGAGAGTCCCATGGACTGCAAGAAGATCAAACGTATCCATTCTTAAGGAAATCAGCCCTGAGTGCTCACTGGAAGGACAGATCCTGAAGCTGAGGCTCCAATACTTTGGCCACATCATGAGAAGAGAAGACTCCCTGGAAAAGACCCTGATGTTGGGAAAGATGGAGGGCACAAGGAGAAGGGGACGACAGAGGACGAGATGGTTGGACAGTGTTCTCGAAGCTACCAGCATGAGTTTGACCAAACTGCGGGAGGCAGTGGAAGACAGGAGTGCCTGGCGAGCTCTGGTCCATGGGGTCATGAAGAGTCGGACACAACTAAACAACTAAACAACAATAACTCAGTTGAAAATGCATATTGAGATGATGATGATAATAATAATAATAATAATAATAATAATAATAATAATAATAATTACATTACACTACACTATAGTGAGGGTAGCCACCTCTCCTGTATAAAACACGATTGTCCCATATTTCAGTGTAAAATGCTGCATCCTGTATTGGTACAGGTCTGTCTTGTATTTGAGGTCTTCTCTCTTTCTCTCTCCCTGCCAAGTTAGGAATCCTCTCCAAATGTGTCAGGGAATGGTCTGAAGCGGGGTGTGTGTGGGTGTGTGGGTGTGTGCCTTCCCACGCAGAACAGCTTCTCTGAGAAAAGGAGCTGGAGGGGGAAGATTCATTCCCTTTCCCTGCAGCTGTCTCAGAAGCTGAGACAGACTCAGACACAGAGCAGTTTAGGCAGGAGTTGCCTAGCTACGAGATAATGGCAAGTGGAATGGAAGGGAGGGAGCAGATAGCAGAGATGTCATTGGAGAGGACCCTCCGTCCGCATGAACTAAACAGTTCAACTGTATTAGAGAACAAAGGATGCAGAGAGGAGGCAGAACTTCCCGTTGGTACCTCGGCTGTTGTGGAAGACGAAAGCAGGAGGATTTAGAGAAGCCAACTGCTCTCCTTGGGAAGAGATGTGAATTTTTCCTTGCATCCCGATGCCTGAATAAAAGAGCAATAAAATATAAACTGCTCGTTTATTCTTATCTGTGAAGTTACCAGAGAGGGAGGCAGACTCTCCACACATGACAGCATGTGTTTGAAAGGGTGTGTGAATAATAATAATAATAATAATAATAATAATAATAATAATAATAATAATACCCTGCCCATCTGGCTGGGTTTCCCCACCCACTCTGGGCAGCTCCCAACAGAATATTAAAATCACGATAAAACATCAAACATTAAAAACTTCCCTAAACAGGTTTGCCTTCAGATGTCTTCTAAAAGTCAGATAGTTGCTTATACATGAAAGGCTCTGGGTAGCCAAGCACAGGCACATTTACAAATTCATGTGTATCTCTCTGTGTGTGACCAGTTCCAAAGGGACCTATTAGACTGCAATAGATTGTAATGGATTGCTTTGAAGTCACTTCAGCACCAAATGAAAAAACAAAATCTCCCTGCAACCGCCCCACCCTGCCCTATATCTTGCCAGAACAAAGGTGGCAACTCTAAACGGTAGTTCTTGAAAGTATGATGTTGAGCCTTGTTTGGCCTACATAGGGAGGAAATTCTAGAAGGATGGGGGCAGAACAGACACAGTTCTGCTCCCCCACCTTGCGAAAACTTTGAATGCTATTTTGGAAGGAAAACCTGAAAAACTAGGAAAATCCTGGAAAAGTTGCTTAATTGACTTCCTGCCTAGTCTCTAATTCCACATGGCGACAAGTGGAGACATTAGGTGAAATAAATAAGCTTCTTTATCATGTGGGGAAAGTCGCTGCAGTTAGTTCCCCCTTCCATTCGTTTCACCTTTACCAGTCACCACAGCCCATTTTGTTGCAGGTGTAGCTGTAGTTCATTAAGCTTCAGAGAACTCCCTTAGGCAAAATGAAATGCAATTAAAATTTGAGAGGAAATTGTCTTATGTGGTCCATTGTACAGCTGATTGTTAATTCCTCTGCTATGCTCCCCCCTTTACAAAGGGACTCTAAAAATGAGGCAGTTGCCTGCAGCTAAAGCGTACAAACATACATGGAAAATTGACTTCGTGGCTTAATGGGTTTCTGAAGCAAGAAATCCCTGAGTCACAGGAGAACTCCATCTGCTGCTACAGCTGCAACTTCCCTTGTTTTTCCTCTTTGGAAATAGCTAAGCAATCACAGTTGGCATCTGAACAAGCAAGAGCCCTTTGCTCAGCAGAAAAATGTGAAGATGAAAAACACGGCAACCATATGCCGAAGTCAAACTCTATCCATTCTGGTTTCTCCATGAAAATTAAAACTCAAGAAAGCCTCTATACAGCATCCTAATAGCTAGGAAATGTTTTGCAATTAAGGAGTAGGGAAATTGGCTGTCTAAGCATGCGTTCATTGCTTTCACTGAAGACTGGGTGCAATATTTGCATAATGAAGCTTCTTAAATCCATTCTGTTTAGTGTAATTTAAATCAGGAGTGGGGAACCTTAGGGTTTTGAGGGACTCCAACTACCACCAGTCCCAGCTAACATGGCCAAAGGTTAGGGACGGAGGAAGCTATAAGTCCAAAAAACATCTGGAGGGCCACAGGTTACCCATCCCTGATTTAAGTAATCTAAGACCTAGTTCAGAATCACAGCACTTGGTTACTGTACACTAGATAATCAGCACTTGTATACTGTATGAAAACTGACTCCACTGAGACGTGGGGTTCTGTCTCTGTTGTAACGTCTGTGCTGTTTTGTGGAGTCATGTGAGTCATTCCTTGATTTTGCAGTCATCAAGTGAAGAGCACATATCTATGAATCAACTTTTAACTGCTTGCAGGATTGCAGCCACTGTCCTTATGCTTACATTGTTGTTGTTGTTGTTTAGCCGTTTAGTCGTGTCCGACTCTTCGTGACCCCATGGACCAGAGCACGCCAGGCACTCCTGTCTTCCACTGCCTCCCGCAGTTTGGTCAAACTCATGCTGGTAGCTTCGAGAACACTGTCCAACCATCTCGTCCTCTGTCGTCCCCTTCTCCTTGTGCCCTCCATCTTTCCCAACATCAGGGTCTTTTCCAGGGAGTCTTCTCTTCTCATGATGTGGCCAAAGTATTGGAGCCTCAGCTTCAGGATCTGTCCTTCCAGTGAGCACTCAGGGCTGATACCCTCCAACATTTCTCTGATGAAGATAAGGATGTCCTGTTCCGCAATAATAATAACAGCAGCAGCAGCAGCAACAACTATTTTATTATTTGTACCCCACCCATCTGACTGGGTTGCCCCAGCCACTCCGGGTGGCTTCCAACTTATATAAAAATATAAAACATTTTTTTAAAAATCCCTATATAGGGCTGCCTTCAGATGTCTTCTAAAGGTTGCATAGTTACTTATGTCTTTGGTTCAGGGGTCGCATAACTCCATGCCTTCCAACATTTCTCTGATGAAAATTATGGGATCAAATCAGAAACTGGGACGGCTTCTGTAAATCCAGGACTGTCCCTGGAAAATAGGCACACTTGGAGGGTCCGTGCTTACATTTTAGAATTCTTTCTGTTATAGTTAAGAACGCTTTATCTGAATGGGAATATTTTCTAGTTTCATTTTGCAATGTCACTCTCTTCCAATATAAAATCACACACATATGTATCTTGATCCAGTCCTTCTTGTGTAAAGCACTCACCCATGGAGGGACCACAGAGGCTGATGTTCCCCTCTTCCCCTCAGCATACATCCATGGGCATCCTGTGTGCTAGGTGGTTACAGGAAATGGGAGACCCTGACCACCACTATTATTTCTTTGTGGTCAAATAACATGAATTCAATGGGACGTGGGTGGTGCTGTGGTCTAAACCACTGAGCCTTGGGCTTGCCGATCAATAGGTTGGCGGTTCGAATCCCCATGGTGGGGTGAGCTCCCATTGCTCAGTTCCAGCTCCTGCCAACCTAGCAGTTCGAAAGCATGCCAAAAAGTACAAGTAGACCTGTATACCTGAAGGAGCATCTCCACCCCCATCATTCAGCCCGGACACTGAGATCCAGTGCCGAGGGCCTTCTGGCGGTTCCCTCATTGTGAGAAGTGAGGTTACAGGGAGCCAGACAGAGGGCCTTTTCAGTAGTGGCACCCACCCTGTGGAACACCCTCCCTTCAGATGTGAAGGAAATAAGCAGCTATCCTATCTTTAAAAGGCATCTGAAGGCAGCCCTGTTTAGGGAAGTTTTTAATATTTAATGCTGTATTGTTTTTAACAATCAATTGGGAGCCACCCAGAGTGGCTGGGGAAACTCAGCCAGATGGGCGGGGTATAAATAATAATAATAATAATAATAATAATAATAATAATAATAATAATAATAGATTAATAGGTACCGCTCCGGCGGGAAGGTAAATGGCATTTCTGTGTGCTGCTCTGGTATCGGTGTTCTGTTGCGCCAGAAGTGGCTTAGTCATGCTAGCCACATGACCCGGAAAAACTCTCTGTGGAGCAGACAAACACTAGCTCCCTCAGCCTGTAAAGCGAGATGAGCACCGCAACCCCAGAGTCATTTGCGACTGGATTTAACTGTCAGGGGTCCCTTTATCTTTTAACATGAGCTCTGAGCTTATGAGCCTTGACTGAGGTTAGTCTACCTTAGGAGGTAGACTAGTCTGAGATTTCCCATCAATGCCTTGTGTGGTTCTCATGTACATATGCTGAAGGAAGAGAGTGGAAAGGTTTTGGTATGCCCTATACTCTCTGTAGATACCTTTCCACACATGGCAGCTAAATCTAAAATATTTATAATATTAAATATACTTATTGAGGAGCAAGTGGGTAATTAACTTAAAAAGTAGTTCAGCTGCCTGAATTAGTTCAATAACTGAGGAGGAAACATTGGGAGATGACATCTATTTCACATAACTAGTGAAACTGAATTTCCCATGCCACTCGGAGAACTTCCTGACATTTACTAGCTCTGTAACTTGGAGATCTAACGAAAACCATTCTAGGATTCTTCTCGGATCCCTTCTAAAAAGGCTAAGTAACCACTGGAATATTTATTGGGATGCAAGTTTCTGTGTACCAGAGCATAGGTCATCTAATGCATAAAGCGATCCATAGTTAAAAGTAGAAGTCGGCAAATGTGTTCCCTTTTTTACTCTTCAATATATGGCAACCTAGAACTGAATAAATCAACTGCTAAAAATAATAGTAATAGTCAACTCTCTCCTTTCAAAAACAAACAAACAGTAAGCTTCCTATAAGCTCCAACATTCATCTCCCCTTCCTTGCCCAACTCTTCATGTTTTACCATTAAAACTTAATTCATTTCCCATCAGTTAGAGAAGATGAGAAATAAGTTAAACATTGTTGCCAGTTTGCTAAAGTCCATTGTTAGCCTGAGGCATTTAGTCCTCAGTCTGTTGATTCCACTGTTTGTGTAGTTGTTTTCTAAAAGGCTTTTATGCAAAATAATTGTAACATAAAGATCAAAATGAATCACACCCAAATATTTTAAGCAGCCTTATGCAAATATTTCATATTTCAATATGCACATAATTTAAGTTTGTGTTTAAAACATGAGTGAGACACAAGAAGTGGAATACATTTACCTAATTCATCCTTTCCAAAACAATATGCAAACTGAAACGTGACCATCCTTCAAAATTCACACTTTGGTGAATTTTGCAATGCAGTTCTCCTGCCAAACAATGTGTACAAAAATGAACGCATCTGAGGTAAAGTTTGAATATGAATGCATATGTTAGTGAAAATAATGTTCCAAAATGCACTGCATATGTGAAAATAAAAATATTACAGAAAATACAGTTTGCAAAGATGTGTATATTAGGCAAACCTGCATACAAAATTGTTGACTTTGTTTATTACGTGGTTACTTTAGACTTCCTTCAAACTGTCAAAAAGGCACCAACCTTTGTAACTTGAAATTCTACATAAATGTAATCAACAAATTTGTTGAAACAAGGAGAGACGCTTGCCTTTTTTGGTTAAGCTAGCCAAACATGGTTCCCAACTGTAAATGTTGGAACTCCTTTGGGCCTTTCTCAGAGGGTGGCATTAATGGGGGGAGAGCCTTGGCAGAGGGTAGCCCCACTAACAGTTACAGCTCACCATGTGAATTCCTTGGATTGTTCCACCCATTGGTCATCAGTTTGGCACTGGCTGGGAGAGAAGAAGACATTCTGGAGTGCACAGAAAATGTCTCAGTGCAAAGTCAACCTGTAGTGCAGGGTCTCCCAAAGTTGAATCTCCAGCTGTTTTTGGACTTAATCCCATAATCCCTGCCCACTGATACTGCTAGCTACGAATTATGGGAGTTGTAGTCCAAAACATCTGGAGACCCAACTTTGGGAAACCCTGCTATAGTAGAACATAAAATTTCCATTCTAGGTCAGACTAATCTCCCAAGTTCACTCAGCGTCATTTGTAGAATCCACAGGGAAGTTCACAAGCAGACTTTGAGGGTAATATCCATTTTCTACTGAAACTCCTTATCTGGTAACCAGTGGCACAGAGTCTTCAAAGCTGCAGCTGGAGCTGAACAGATCTCAGAAGTCCTACAGCTAGGCTCTCTTCTGTAAGAGAACACACACAAACTTGAATCTCCTGCGGTCTTTCCACTTTCAGAGGCTTCTACTGCGAAATATGTAGGAGGACAGAACGATCTGGTTCCAGATAATTAAAGCTGCTGTGGTGGCTTTCATGGTGCCAAGGAGTAAATTGTATCTCTATCTCCGTGCAACTTGGATGATCAATTAAAAATGCATGAGAGCGATTACTGCCGCAATTCAAAAAGTATCTGTTTGCCACAAATCTCGGTGGACAAGGCCAGAGTTAACATCCAGAGCCATGTTTCATTATTCATAAAGCAGATGTAAACTTGAATGCTAGTCAATTGACATGTTAGTGCTGTGATAACATTTGCAATTCCGTAATTATGGGCAACCTGTGTTTTTTTTTAAAAAAAAAAAACTGTGGGAGTTTTTGGATGGGTTTTTTGTTCATTCCTTCTAACAGGGAAATATTAACATTTACTTTACCAGAATGGAGGATTAGAGGATGTTGATCTTGGATGAGGAAGAGCTGAATTTACATCAGCTCTCAGCCAGTGCCTCAGGGAGTGATCTTAGATAAGATGGCTTTATCTCAGCCTCCTCTCATGCAAATCTATCTCACAGGGTGGTTGGGACAAATTATGAGATAAGAACAGCACACCAAGACGGAAAACAATGGGCATTTGTACTGACTGACAACAAAGACTCATAAGAAAAGTCATTGGTACACAGCCCTACAGGGGGAAGGAATTGCCACATATATGATTAAGCTGCTATTAGCTTGGCAGAGATTTGTTGAGAAAGATAAGAGCTCCAGCTGCTATGTTGTGTGGATGCCATTTTCTCTCAGCTTTGTAGTGGAGCAGGAGGCTCTATTCGGGACGCGGGTGGCACTGTGGTGTACGCCACTGAGCCTTGGGCTTGCCGATCCGAAGGTCGGCGGTTCAAATCCCCATGGCGGGGTGAGCTCCCATTGTTTGGTCCCTGCTCCTGCCAACCTAGCACTTCGAAAGCATGTCAAAGTAGATAAATAGGTACTGCTCCGGAGGGAAGGTAAACGGCATTTACATGCACTGCTGTAGTTTCGCCAGAAGCGGCTTAGTCATGCTGGCCACATGACCTGGAAAAACTGTCTGCAGACAAACATTGGCTCCCTCGGCCAGTAAAGCGAAATGAGCACCGCAACCCCATAGTCGTTCGCAACTGGACTTGACTGTCAAGGATCCTTTACCTTTATCTTTTAGGAGGCTCAGTTGCTTTCTTGGACAGCAGGAGCAATGGTGTTCTGCGATGGCTTAGTACTTGCAAGTTTTGTCAGCTTGAGGTGTTAGAGGACTGGTCCAACCTTGTATATGATTCTTACGTTGGGTAACCCAATGTCACCTAGTTGGCTCCATGGAAGATCAGAGGCATGCAAACCCAGTTCTCTCCAGCCTAAGTCCAACATATTAACCAGTGCACCAACCTTTGCCAGCTCCCTATTTTCCAACTGTTAGCCGATCCTGATAAACTGAACGCTCCCATGGTGCCTAGCTATGGGAGCTGTTGCAATGAACTCCTCCATTCCAAAACTAATGGCAATACTGCTGTTCTCTTTATATGATGAAAAGTATTAGGTGGTCTTTTAGGTTGGAGTCCCATAACACCTTATTTATTTAAACACATTTATTGTGGCATAAGCTTTTGTGGACAGTAATATCTGTCATCAGTTGCATGACATGTTATGCCTAGTTGCCAGGTGTATATGGATGGGTGCATTGTGGGGGTGGAGAAAAACAGACAAACATCATGAAGCGCAAAAGAGAAGAAAAAGACACAGGACAACTCAGCGGAAGTTTAAATGTTAAATGTTTAAATGTTTAATGCACAAAGTATAGTGACTATCCCAGTATTATGACATAGTTTTGTGCTGTCCTTTCAATTTAACATTTCTTTGTAGGAGAATTGAACTTTTAGGTAATACAACAAGAGGTATTTATTGGCCAATCTGTATAATGGGAAGAGATTAGAGTCTCGAATAAATGCTCTTGCCAGTTGAGGAGCTAAAGTGATGGGCGAAGGTACATTCTTTCACCTTTGGTGGACGTGCCCTAGGATTAAGGCTTTCTGGGAAATGATATATAATGAATTGAAAAAGGTATTTAAATATACCTTCTTGAAGAAACCAGAGGCCTTTCTCTTGGGCATGGTTGGCCAAGTGGTGCCAAAGAAGGACAGAACGTTTTTTATGTATGCTACAACAGCAGCAAGAATACTCATCGCAAAGTATTGGAAGACGCAAGATTTACCCACTCTGGAAGAATGGCAGATGAAACTGATTGACTGTATGGGATTGGCAGAAATGACTGGCAGAATCCGTGACCAGGGAGAAGAGTCGGCAGAAGAAGATTGGAAAAAATTTAAGGACTACTTACAGAAATATTGTAAAATTAAGGAATGTTGAATGATGCTGGATTGAAATTGAGTGGTTTCTAGCTGTAATGATATAAAGGAATATGAAAAAAAAGGATTGGATTGAAAATAAGGTGTTATTATAAGCTGTAATGCTTTAAGTTAAGGATTTGCTGAACAAATAATTTGAAATGGAATACAAGAAGGGGAGGTATGAGGAGGTCAGAGAAATATGTTATTGAAAACTATGTATTATGAACTATATGTCTTTTTTAATTTTTTTGTTTGTTTTTTGTTTGCATAAAAAATTGAAAACTTTAATAAATATCTTTTTTTAAAAAAAAAGAGGAGCTAAAGTGATGGGAACTCTCAAAAGAAAAAGTTGTCCCCAAACTGTTGAGACTAAGCTTTTCATCTTGAAAGTTTAGTGAGAGTGTATCGTAGTTTAACAGTGATGACAGAACCTGTACATGTGTGTAGGCACTCCTGTGTATGCAGATACAAGGACAATCTCTCAAAAAATGGAGGGTCAGAAGGAAATAAAATCCATTTGAGAGCTGGCACTGCATTTCTCCAAGTAGTGTTTTAATGAATGAATCCGCAGCAGCATTAGAGGTTTACTTTGGCAGAATGCTTCCTGTGGGAAGCCCCAGTGTGCCATTCACTTAATGTTTGGAAGTGTTTACCGATTCTTTTCTCTCCCTCTCTCTCATCTTTTTCTCCCACCCACCCCTCTTCCCCATTTGAACAGAAAGAACGAGAGAAGGGCTCCAATCTGGCATTCATGTTTCGGTTGCCCTTTGCTGCTGGTAGAGTTTTTAGTATCAGCATGTTGGACACCCTGCTGTATCAGGTATCGTGAAGGACAGAATTTATTCCTTTTCTGAATTCATACTAGCACCCCAACCCCATACTAACATCATAACTCAGTGGTCTACCCCAACATCGGGATCTGTGACATTGTGCCAGAATGCTAATGCCGTTTCAAAATGTCATGCTGTTCACCCTGAGAAAGCAAAGAGACAACAATAACAAGCAGTTTATTGCATGCTGCAAAACATAGAGGAAAAGCTGATACTTCTGGGATGGGATTGATGCTGAGCTGAGAACAGCTAGCTAGCTACCCATCTCAAAAGTTCTTACGCCACTACAGACCCGGCTGCATTCATACAGCCCATCACATACTAATAATTGTATGTTGTGTAGTACATCACCATATACAATACTTTGCAGAGTTTATGCTGAGTGCTAGCCATTATCTAAAAATCCTTGATATTGGGGGTTGGGGGTTGGAAGGGAATTGGAGATGTGATGGAACCTAGGATTGCATACCTTGCTATTGTCCCCATTCTTTGAGGGAGCATGGCAAACAATTCAAAAGGTTGCTATGGACAAAGAAAAATGTGTTTCTGCAAACACAGTAGTTGTATAAAGCTCTCAAAAAGTAAGTGCATCATTAGTTGTGAAGCTGGTCTTCCCTCCACAAAGTAAATATCCACTGCAAAAAAAAAGCAATATATGTGTTTACCTATTCTGTTTAGGAATGTTGATTGCAGTGGTACCTCTGGTTAAGAACTTAATTTGTTCTAGAGGTCCGTTCTTAACCTGAAACCGTTCTTAACCTGAGGTACCACTTTAGCTAATGGGGCCTCCCGCCACTGCCGTGCCACCGGAGCATGATTTCTGTTCTCATCCTGAAGCAAAGTTCTTAACCCGAGGTACTATTTCTGGGTTAGCAGAGTCTGTAACCTTAAGTTAGCAGAGTCTGTAACCTTAACCCGAAGCGTTTGTAACCCGAGGTACCACTGTACTCTGATATATACTAAAGTACTTTTCTTTTTAAAACTTGCAGTCCTTTGTTAAAGATTACATGATATCTATCACAAGACTTCTGCTGGGCTTAGATACTACACCAGGTTCTGGCTTTCTTTGTTCTGTAAGTATTTTTATTTAATCCCATATAATTAAGTTTGTTGATACTTTGGTTGTTTCTTCATTTGTTTTTCATATTGCATTTTCTCCCTAAGAGTAGCTGTCTGATTGCTTTTGGTACAGAAAACAATATTAACAAAAATAGGTGCAAGGCATTCATTTTTGCTTAATGGCAAAGCAGCAAATTGGACTTCTCCCTGTGTTCTCTTCCAAATCTGTTCTCTGAAGCAGATATTGATTTCAGGGGGTGGGGACAACCTCCTACATTGAACAGGTAGAAGTCCTTTCTGCTAACGGGATGACTTCATCGGATACAGTCTCAAGTGCTTTATGAGGCGAAGGGGATTTATAGAAACTGACCCCATACATGAAAAATTGATTCAGCAATTATTTTTATTAATATTCTCCAGATGGTGCAAAGTTATATACAGTTCTGAATTGATTTATCTACAAAGTCTAAAGAGATAGTGTAGCCTAATATGTATGGTGAGCAACTGGGATAAGTCGTTTGTATGCTGCAACAATTGTGTTAATATATCATTTGAGTAAATAAAACGTCTCTAAACAGTCAGGCTCTTTTTGTTGCTGCTGTTGTCTAGATGAAAATCACAGAAGATGATTTGTGGATCAGAACATACGCCAGGCTCTACCAGAAGCTTTGTTCTTCTACGGGGGATATTCCTATTGGAATCTATAGAACCGAATCTCAGAAACTTGCAACGTCTGAGGTATGGATGGGTTACAGACAAGTTCTGATCAGGAATGTTTCAGAAACATTACTTAAGTAATTTGCAATGAACAGTGACAGAGTGGTTTCACTTAACTATGTTTTGCTCACCTTTCTTTCATCTCTGATTCACACTTTCTGCTAGAGTTTCAAAACAACAGTGCTGTTTTGAATCTATAAATGTAAAATGTGAGAGGGCATCACACATCTTCAAACATTTTGAAACCTGCACTGGATATAATTCAAACAAATTCAGTTTGCTGTTGCTCCTGACCCCTGTTCACTATTTGTTTAGAGAATTTAGTTCTAAAGCTGGCCCAATATCCCACACATGTATTGTAGTAGTTAAGTTCCCAGTGATCATTTGGGGAGAACAGCAGATTGAAGGTGAGAAACTAGCTATTTTTCATTTTATTATTGCCACTGCATTGTGTCATCATCCAAAGACACACCCCACATTTGTTATGCCATTGGTTGTGCTTCTTCAACTTCTCCATTGCAAGTTTAAAACTCTTTCACATGTGTCACTGCAACCTGAATCAAAGAACTGTCAAAATGCAAGGGGTACAAAGTTCGTTGTAATAAAACCTAGATACAGACCTACATTAAAAGAATCATGAGAATTGCTTCTGGCAAGATCTCTGAAAGACCAATACATATGTTTATGTTTGCCCACCAAAGTGTGTGCCAAGGAAGGATGCAAATTCTGACATAAAGTTACTATAAAACCAGCCCTGATACTTGGAAACAATTTGCTTGATTGCAGATCTTCAGCTTTGTTTCATTCTAGGGATATGTGAAATTCTCCTGGCCAATTTAGTGAAATTCCTCAGATACCGTACCTTTGCCCAAGCTACAACCTTCTGTTTTGCCTCAAATTTAGTTACAGAGAAAATTCAACAACAGCTTTATAGCTTTTAACAAATTCAGCAATCAACACTTACGAGAATCTATTATTTTATAACTGTGTAACCCTGAGGAGTGCGTTAGTAATTTCTGTTGAAATCATAGGCTATGATTTTTGTTGGAATCATAGACCTCTTGTAGCTGGAAGAAATCTCAGTATCATTGCTTCAGTTTTGTGTGCTGAATAATAATTTTGGCCTGGTTCAAACAGAAGGTAAGGTAGTGGAACTATGTAAGAAGAATTAGATCTTATTTGCCTGGAGCACTATCTTATTAGTTGGTAACTTATATTAGTTGTGAATGCTTAAATCTCATTGAGTGGAAAATACTATGGCATTAAAATATGACAGTGTGATATGTGAAAACATGGATCAGGCTCACATTATCCTTATGTATCAGAAACACTTATTTGTATATCAGAATAAAGCTTGACTACCATGGAACTTAAGTGAGGAATCTGTTTTCTCAAAACTTTGTGAAAATGTTAAGTGCCGTATTTTTTGCTCTATAAGACGCACCAGACCACAAGACGGACCTAGTTTTTGGAGGAGGAAAACAAGAAAAAAATTATTCTGAATCTCAGAAGCCAGAACAGCAAGAGGGATCACTGTGCAGTGAAAGCAGCAGTCCCTCTTGCTGTTCTAGCTTCTGTGATAGCTGCACAGCCTGCATTCACTCCATAAGACGCACACACATTTCCCCTTACTTTTTAGGAGGGAAAAAGTGAGTCTTATAGAGCAAAAAATACAGTAATTCTATACTTCTAAAGCATGAGAAACAGCTTGTAAAGAATAGGTCTATTCATTTAAGTCCATTTTTGTTTAAAAAATTAAGTAGTTCTGCAGTACACCTCTGATTTTGTTATAATTTACAGTAAAATAAATTTGCACAAATTTTCTGGTATGCAATTGGCATGAATGTATTTCCAACAGCATAACATGTGACTCTGCCATTTATTACATTCTTAGTTATATTCACATTCAGTTATGATGGCCATAAGGCCCATCGTTACTTAGAATCCACAATTTTTCATAATGCGAATTTGTGGAACAGAAAATGAAAGTTGCGGATATGTAGAGTTTTTTTAGTTTGTTTTTATTTTAAAGAGAGAGAACTTTCTGTGCCTTGAGGAGTCACTAATCAAGTTATAAAACAGGAACACTGCATAAACATTATCTAACACAAAATAATAGGGATTAAATATTTTGTTGCTTGGGCTAGGGGTGGTGTGAAGCTTGTTCCGGAAAGTTTTGTCACAAAAAAAGCTGGTCCCATTTTGAGCTAGCTGCACCTCTTTCAATCTGGGCCTGACTCAAAATGAAATGCAATTTTCTGTCATGGCTTCCCTGATGTCATTACATTTCTGGGACTTGGTCCAAAGTTGCTTTGCTTAAAATGGAACCATGTGTACATTTTACAGCAAAGGAGACCCCTTGCAGGACATCTGGTGTCAATCTGAGCCCATCCTCAGACAGATGGAGGGAGCAGGTAGGAAAGCAAGGAGTGGCCCATCACTTGGGCTTATCAAGTGTTAATATTGAACTTTTGACAGAAATGCTTGAAAAGCTCAATTGATTTTGGGAGTGGGCAAGAGTGGCTTTGTACATCCCTGACTTGTGCTGGCCAAATGTGTACTGGTGACACCAAACTAGTTTGTTTGCTGCTTTTCTTTAACAGGATAGTCAGATAACAAGGGGAAATGACAAAGAGAAAGTTAGATGGGAAAAGAGCACCTGGAGAGAGATACTGTAAAAATAATAATAATCAACCGTGGTTTCTATTTTGCAGGTTAGGATTAAAGGTGAGTCTCAGCTCTGTAATGGTTGAAGACTAACCATTAATTGACCAATTTCTAATAAATATTTTATTCACTCAATATAACTAAAGTCTTTGTATGAGATCCACAAATCTGGCTTTAGGACTTCATATAATGATGTCCATTGACTTTTTTGCGGGGAGGGTTTGTACATTATATATGTACTTGAGTTACATGGAGTGAATAGAATGTTTTTATATATCTATAACTTACCTTACCAAATAGGATGGTCAAGGGCAACTTGGGAAACAATTCCTTATGTGAGTCCCACATTCATTTGTTCAAACGATTGCAAATTGAAATTGCAAGAATATTTTACACTACACACACAGCTAGCCATGCATTTATTTGTACAATCCCAATATTGTGATCACAACAAATTGTCTGTCTGTATTCATTGTTTGGACACTTGTTTGAATGGTGTTCTGTTTTCTTTCCCCTTTGCCTGACCCCCCTCACTTTGTATCAGTCTCGAGAAATGGCTTCACAAGTAAGTATTTGTCAAATGTTTCCATATGCCCAGTCTTGGCCAGGAACAGCTTACCCTGGGGGGGGGGCTAATCTCCCCATCCAAGACCCCACCTATTTTGTCAGCAGTGACAGAAATATATTAGACACAGTACTGTTGTGTGTGAAGCCCAGTGCCCTATTGTGGCATCTCCTTCCAAGTTATCAGATAAATTATCTGATGAGAGGAGTGGGTTCAATAACACCTCCTCTTCACCTGGTATATATAGGTCAGCTGAGAAGGTGGAGGCCCTGTTTATGTATGTGTGCAAGCATGTGTCATGTGTGTGAGAGTGTGTCTGTGATGTGAGAGTGTGGAACAGCCACTCCCTTTCTGGTGGCCCCCAGAGAGTTGGCCATGGGTACATGCCAGCCTTGAGCTAAAGAAAGAAAATAGTGAGCTGTTAGATGAAAATCAGAAATCACAGTGAATCAATAGTACTTTTTGTATAGGTAAATTAAACAATTTCTAGCCAAAGATAATACAAATTGTTTGAGGGTCCAATTTAAAGTGCTGTTTTTGACCTTTAAAGCCTGTGAACCGCCCTGAGACCTGCAGTTATAGAGCAGTATATAATTTTTATTTATTATTTTTAAGAATTGCTTGGAACCACAAAAACTAAAGGATCACATTCCCCATATGAAACTTTTCAGATCTGGATAATGTCATCTGACTCCCGTTTCTGTGAGCTACCTCAGATGTAGGTTCAGAGGGTGATAATGAGAGAACAGACCTTTTCTGTAGTAGCCTCCATTCCTTGTTTATGGAATGCTCTCCCCAGAGTGGCCTGCCAGGCACCAACTTTGTAATCATTTCAGCACTGGGCAAAGATGTTTTGTTTTTCTGGGCATTTGGACAGTCCCTATGCCACTATGTTAAATTGCTGTATTCTTTTGTATTCTTTACTTGCGGGGAAATCGCTTTGGGACTTTTTAGTGGAAAGTGATATACAAATTTAATAAACCGACTTAAGGGGATGTGTTAACACTGCAATCTAGTAATTGCATATAGTCCTGATTGTGTATAATACAGACCACAGGGCATTCCAAAATGAGACATTATATCTAGTGGTTTTATAGAATTATGAATGTTGTGTGCATTCGTTTCATTTATAATATAAGCCAGTCCTCAGAATTATATCACACTCTGAATGTGACCAGGGAACTCTGTCCCCTATATCATCACCTATGGGAAAACGAAAAGCATAGGAATTCATTGAAACCTTATTGCTCTTGTATTATATAGGTTCTCCTATTATGAACACACACCCGATCAGTGATAACAAAATGCCATGCCTGTCATTATATTAATATATCATTGTGAATGTGGAAATTGCACCAAACTGGCCTATGTTCTTGTACTATTGTAGCTTCCACTCTGTTTTGCCCAGTGCTTACTCATTCTGACCCTCACATGGAATAGTAGATACATGAGCCTAAGGAACATGTGCTCATCAGCTTCTTTGATCTCCTGATGCAGCAAAGGCTTAGAGCCAGGGCAGTTGGGCTGTGCCATTTGGTTGTGGACCTTCAGGGGCCCAACGTAAAACTGAATCTGGTTCTGCAACAGGTTCAGGAATCTGAATAGTCTCCCTCTGATGAACAAACTTCTAGCTTGTTCCATTGTTTCCATTGCCATTTCTCAGACTCTGGTTGCTGTGAACCTATTGCACTTCTGTGCTGAATGCAGATGTGTTGTTGGAACAGGCAAAAGTAAAAGTGAGGTGCAAACCCAAACAAATGAATATGCCAAAGTATTTGGGCCTGATAGCCTTGGTGAGATTTAGCCACCACCTTCATGTTCTGCCCTTTATTTTTCTTCTGCATACTCTTTCACCAACACCATGCATTTTGTGCAAGACGGCCTTAAGTGATTCCATCCCAACCAAGTTCTTCCTACAATTGTCTAAAGGTTGGTCCAATGAGTTTCGCCAAAGAAATTCGTAGCTTTTCTTTTGCATGATTCATATCATGGGTCTACTGTGGCAAATATTGGCTGTATTGAATAGTGGAACTGGAGGCAGGGAAATGAAAGGGAGGGGAGAGGCACTGTCCTGAGTTATTTTTTAAAAAAATGATAAATGGGAAAAGCATTTTCAAAAGGATTTAATTTCTTGAATGTTTTGGTGTTGTTGTTTTTAGTCTCAAATTTCCATCAGTGTGGAAGAATGGGAGGACACTAAGGATAATAAAGAACCGTTTAACTGCCGTAGCAACCATCGTAACTCAACATCGAGTGATCAGTCAGACCATCCTTTGCTGCGACGGAAAAGTATGCAGTGGGCTCGGCGGCTGAGCCGAAAAGTGCCAAAGCACTCGGGGAAAACTGCAGAGAAAATCAGTCAGCAAAGAATGAATCTTTACAGAAGGTCAGAAAGGCAGGAACTTGCTGAACTGGTGAAAAACAGAATGAAACATTTGGGACTTTCAACAGCAGGATACGGTAGGACATTCCTCTCTAAAGATAGATGCAACTTTCATTTTATGTAGCAATGCATTGGATGAAAGAAAGTGGCTGCATTCCCTTGCCAAAGGCTCGTCAGTGAACTTTAGAAATAGTGGGATAAGAGGGCAGACCCCCTGACAGATAAATAGCTCTAGAAAGCAGGGAATAGGTATGAATGGACAGTTCTTTCAGTGGAGAGAAATAAGGTCCCTTAAAACTATGTATTGGGGCAGGTGCTACTTCATTTCTTCATCATTTTTCTGGAATTAGTGATAAGCAAAGAAATGGCCAAGTTTCTGGAATACACCAAATTATTCAGGTGAAAACCCAAGCAAAATATGTTTCTTGTGAAGAAAATGAAGATCTGGCGAATATTTCAAATTTGGTAAGGTAAGGGTAAAGGGACCCCTGACCATTAGGTCCAGTCGTGACCGACTCTGGGGTTGCGGCGCTCATCTCACTTTATTGGCCGAGGGAGCCAGAGTACAGGTTCCGGGTCATGTGGCCAGCATGACTAGGCCGCTTCTGGCGAACCAGAGCAGTGCACGGAAATGCCGTTAACCTTCCTGCCAGAGCAGTACCTATTTATCTACTTGCACTTTGATGTGCTTTTGAACTGCTAGGTTGGCAGGAGCAGGGACCAAGCAACGGGAGCTCACCCCGTTTTGGGGATTCGAACCGCCGACCATTGGATCGTCAAGTCCTAGGCTCTGTGGTTTAACCCACAGCGCCACCCGCATTGGTAGCCACTTTCAAATCATTGCTAGGTTTCTGTACAGGGTCATCATTTTTCTTTTAAAAAACAAATAAACAATTTTTTTAACTAAAATGCTTATAAAAGGATCAATGATAATTGGTTAAATATAGCTTTCTCAGTTCATGTAATTATAAGAGCTGGAAGGCACCACAAGAGTAATCTAGTCCAGAGATTCCAAATTGGTGGTTTGCAGACCCCCCCATGTGGTCTGTGGCACTATTCATATAACAAAATCTACCACAGAGATAGAAAAAAATCAAAAGTGGGGGGCCCATGGCCTGGCTTTTGAAAAACAGGAGGCCCACAGTACTTAGCTAATTGGAAACCACTGATCTAGTTGAACCCCCTGCAATGCAGAAATCTTGTGCCCAATGTGGGGCTCAAACCCATGACCCTGAGATTAAGAGTCTTGTGTTCTACCAACTTTCAGAAGCTATTCATAAATAGTATAATAGAGTAATATTCAACCATTTCAGACCAGGACCAACCTTTTGTTCCTCCCTGAAATACAACGTGGGACATACTTTCATTGATGATCAAATATTTTATACAGTAGTACCTCAGGTTAGGGATGTGGGTGGCGCTGTGGGTTAAACCACAGAGCCTAGGACTTGCTGATCAGAAGGTCGGCGGTTCAAATCCCTGTGATGGGGTGAGCTCCAGTTGCTTGGTCCCTGCCCCTGCCCACCTAGCAGTTTGAAAGCACACCAAAGTGCAAGTAGATCAATAGGTCTGGTGGGAAGGTAAACGGCATTTCTGTGCGCTGCTCTGGTTCTCCAGAAGTGGCTTAATCATGCTGGCCACATGACCCGGAACCTGTACGCCAGCTCCCTCTGCCAATAAAGTGAGATGAGGACCGCAACCCCAGAGTCGGTCACAACTGGACCTAATGGTCAGGGGTCCCTTTACCTTTAACTTTACCTCGGGTTAAGAACTTAATTTGTTCTGGAGGTCCGTTCTTAACCTGAAACTGTTCTTAACCTGAGGTACCACTTTAGCTAATGGGGCCTCCCACTGCTGCTGCTGCTGCTGCTGCTGCTGCGCCGCTGTCGTGCAATTTCTGTTCTCATCTTGAAGCAAAGTTCTTAACCCGAGGTACTATTTTTGGGTTAGCAGAGTCTGTAACCTGAAGCGTCTGTAACCCGAGGTACCACTGTATTTCTCTTTCACTTTCTGCTTCCCCTACCACCTCATTTATTCCTTATCTTTTCAATAAAATAAAGTGGCGGTTTTGGTATGTCTGCTTTGACCCATTATAGGCCTAAGTATGACCTTCATGTCTGAGTCATTTGAAGTACAAGCCACACATCCTTTATTATTCTCTCTCCCTCCCTCTCTTTCTCCTATAGATGAAATGAATGATCATCAAAACACTCTTTCTTATATTCTGATCAATCCTTCTCCAGACACACGACTTGAACTGAACGATGTTGTGTAAGTTGAAGTCATAAAACATAAGAATTCACTTCTAATTTGCACTTTCATGCAGCAGAGAACATTTATTTCTAAAGCTTAGCTGGGAATTCTCATTTTTTTTAACATTCCCAGCTTGAAATTGGAGGATTAAGCAGAGTGAAATATTTTGGCGTCCACACACTTATCACAACTGCTTCCAGTTTGCATAATCCTGATATTTCAAGCAATAGCACCCAGCGCTGCATGTCATTTATCTTGTCTATTTACTCATGGAATTGTCATGAAGCCAAATTGGAGTGAAGGGAGGAAACAATGCTTGCTCAACAAGCCATCTTGGTTTGTTGAAATAAATTGTGGAAGGTATGCATGATACATTGATATCAGTTGTGCTGTTACTAGCTATGATAGGGAATCATTGTGAATTCAGTTGGGAGTTTTCTTGTTAAATCTAATGGCAACTGTATGTCTATATTTTTGTAGATATTTGATCCGCCCAGATCCATTGTCATATGTTCCAAACACTTCATCCAGCCGGAAAAACAGCTTCTGCAATGCCGTTGCTCAGGACACCAGGGAAGAAACACAGCTTTGACGCTTCACACAGATCATTGATGAAAAGACGTTTTTATACAAATAGCTGTTTTGAAATTTAGTGAAAATAAGATGATGGATTTATTATATCCAAGCCTTTAGGCATAATGGTCAGCTAACACACACCGGGCAACTACTTTACCGTAACCACAGGAATGATTAGGAAAAGCTGGGTCTGGTTTCAAAAAAACTAATCTGTCTTGGAGATAAAAATAACAAAGAGAGACTAAAATCAAACAAGTGTGCCCAGAGTGTTGCTTAGTGAAAGGAGGATTTTAATGGGGAATCTAAATGGATTATTTTTTCAAAGAGATATTAGAAATTAATATATTCTTTTCTTATCCTGGTTTTCATCAGCCGCTGTGGGAAAGTGGCTCAGTTCTTAACCATGCTGTGTACAGCATTTGTTGTTATTTCTTTGTCCCACAACCATAAACTTCTGGTTGTTGCAGTTAAATTAAAAATCAAAGGAAGTTTCAGGCAAGTCCTAACATCTTAAAACTGGAATTCAAAGCGAATGTTTTGAAAATTCACTGCTTGGTGACAATAACCCAGTATGCATTTCCGCTGTCTTTAAGTTCGTCGCGTTTCATATCTCTCCTATAGCCTTTTTCAACCAATTTAAATTCCTGGCTAATTGGAAACATTGTTTGTTTAGATTTGTAGCCCTCAGCGTTTAAAGACTCAGGGCAAATGTAGCATCACAAACAAAAATGCAGCAATCAATCTCTGTAGTGGAGACTCACAGTCTAAAGGAGAGTGGTGTGGCTAACAGCTCAGCATTGTTCCCTGAGTTTGGAAGCCAGCAACCTGGTAACCACAGTCCTGCTTGCTGTCAATGTACGAAGACATAGAAGTTCAGAAGATTTTATCAGACTCAGGCAGAAAACTAAGCTATTTTGTACACTGGATATGGGGGGAGGGTTTTTGTGAAGTGTCTTTCTACAAAAACGTTTCTGCCAGACAGCTTAGCACCATGCTGCTACTGTATGGAGAAGGATTTGTCCACAAGACAGTCATTCTGTAAGAAAACGAGAGAACAGTTTTTTCGCTGGAGAAGGAGCTTTGAAAGCCGGAAGAGACCTACAGATTTTTGGGGTGGGTGGGTTGTTTTTAGTTTTTACAGATTTTCAGTTGCCTGCCCCTAGTCTAAGCCAGTAGTTAGACTATAATTTTGCTGGAGTCATGTTCTGCAGCGTAGTTAATCTAATAATTCATCCAGCCCTAATCCTATCTAAGGCAGGCCAAAAACCAGTTGGTTAACTTTGATGTTGTTCTTGACTGAGATTTATCCACATCTATGGCCTGATTCATTCATTATTGCTACTGTATGGGAGCTGCTTCTGTGTCACGCCAGTTAATGTCTTTTGGTTTGGACAACTTCAGATGCACATGTTGAAGGAACATGAGGTTGTGTCAGTTTCTCATATTTTTTCAGTCTTAAATTTAGTTCTCCACATTTGTGATTATTTATTATTTTAAAAGAGCCACCATGAAAATTCATCAGCATTTTGATGCGTATCTCTCCTAATATACACAGGTTTGTATGCAACTTTGCCTGTTATATAAATTTTTGCAAAGCAATTTCCCCAGATAAAGTGCATTTTGTATGTTATTTTCACTAATATATGCATTTTTAGGCATACTCTAGTATATGCATTTTGTACACGTTACTTGGATGGAGAAACTGCGTAGCAAAATTTGGGGAGGTATGAATTCAAAGGATGACTGTGTGACAGCTTGTGTACTGTTTCAGAAAATGCAAATTAGGCAGATTCATCCTTAAATGCAAGCTGAAATGAATTTCTTCCCCATCCCTAAGTATAAGTAGGGATGTTTATATATTTTTTACTAAAATAACAGGAGTACATACATATTACTACACAAAGAACTGTTGGGACATGACAAATGGAGTAGGTTAGGGACAACGTCGCCTGTTGTTTGAAGTCCTTATTAGTGTTACATGTATAGGTTATGTTTTCTATATTGTTTGAAAGAGCTGTTATAAGTTTGTGTGTACAAATCAAATGACGCCAAAACTGCTCAACAAAACTATCCGTGCATGTGACGGTAGCCTACTGCATACGACAGCATTTTAAATGGTTGTAATATTTGTTGTAGGAAACCAGCTATTGTCCCAGCCATATGCACTAACAGTTTCTTTATTTCTCTTTCTTCCATGTGTCAACTATGTGAATTAATAAAAGCCATTTTCTTATGCAGTGTCACAGTGGTAGCAACTTCTCTCACAACTCCCCCCTGTGTAGCTATGCTATCTGAAGCTCAAGTGCCTATTTCCATGTGTATAGATACAGCATGTTGCAGGGCAGAGGTCTGTGTCATGTTTTTCCAATTGTTCCATCTGTGCAAAAACTCCAGCTTGCCAGATGGAACAATACCCTCTCCATCTTCTCCTGACACCCTGAGCAAATTTCATAGGGTATGGGAAAAGAAGAAGGGGGTGGTGGAAGACCTGTTGTACAAGTGGAAGTTCTTGTACAGGGCTTCCACCTTCCACTGATTGAGCTAGTTAAGTGAATGCTGCTCAGAATATTTCCCCTCCTACTTGCTTCTTGGGTGTGTGATTTGTACAGGCTGACAACAACTCACTGAAAAATCAGAGGCCCTCATGTGGCAATTAGATATTGTTATTGCTGTTTTAAAAAGATCCAATTCATGTGAATGAAACCTTTTTCCTAATTACCATGTGGGGAGGGGATGGCAACTAAGGAAGAAAAGGTTAACCTTCTGCACCTTACATGTTGTGAGCCTTGAAAAATCACCTCCACTTGTCTGGTAATTAAGCCTGGGGGGCAGGGACGCTCCTATTGGTTCAGATGGGGAAACAATGACAGCCAAAGAGGGAATCGGGAAGAGAAGAGACAATGGATAGAATATGTGTAAGTGTAAGACAATGTGAGATGAAGGGGTTCATGCTTGGTTTTGCATGTGGATGGGGGGATGGGGAATAATAGTGCCATGCCTTTTTTTGTAAGGGGGCAGTGGATGGTTGTCATTGTGACTCTGAAGCCAACATGGACTCATAGGAATTAATTCTGTATCCTTCATCTCCTGGTCAAAGTGTTAGAAATTTGATGATCCCAACATTTTCCAGTGAAATTTTGCAACTTCACTTAATCATCCAGTTTCTAACACTTTGGTCAGGAGACAAAGGATATAGAACTAGTTTCCATAAGCCTCTGTCAAAATGCTGATGAATACTATTCTCTGAGCCATTTAAAATCTCAATAATTTATGGTCTGGAGAATAATATCAGAACATTTTGACATTTACTGATAAAAGTCCAAACAATTCCATTTCCAAACTATATCCATCAACAGCAGTTACCATGGTATGGACAAATGTAAAGAAAGAAAGAAAGAAAGAAAGAAAGAAAGAAAGAAAGAAAGAGGGGAAATAGGCTCATGATCCTAACATTTTCCAGTGAAATTTTAAAAATTCACTTAAAATCTTAAGGTTTCACTTTAAATGTCTTTCATGTTTCTGAAATAGCACAATGTTAGGATTTTCCCCCTGGCTAAACTGGGATGCCTTCCCTATGTCCCCCCCCCATTCCAACAGCTTAATTTTGATCTCCACTCTTCCACATATTGCCATTGTCAGTCCTTCTGTTTCGTCCATTTATCCTGCTTTTCATTCCATCCAGTGTTAGGGAAGAGCATTTCACCACATAGATTCTTCAGTTTCCGTCAGTCCTTCAGTTGCGCACAAGCAGAACGAATTTTCAGCAACAGCACTTTACAGTTTCCTAAGCAAGGATAAAGAAGAGATTTGTGCTACCTTTGGTAAGGAGAGGTTTATTCATAGAGGTTCCTTCATTGAGTAATTGAGTAGATGTGCTTGCAAAAGTGAACATCACTGCAGAACTCCCCTGCCATGCCACGCGACAAATCATTTTTCAAAAACTGGCCTTTTTTCAGAAGCAGTTGTGGGAAGTGAGAATCTATTGTTAGAGGTAAATAAGTTTTGTAAAAAAATATTACTTGACTGGACTTGACAAAGTTTTGTGCTACCAGATAACATGCATAACAGGCCTTTAGTTTTTAAAAGATTGTATGAAAAATATATGCGAAGCACAACATTTGACATCTGTCTGGCTAAATTGCATGAAAAATCGAACCCCCACCAATTCCAAGAAAGATATAGCAGCTTTCAATTATTTAGAAGAGGAACAGAATGCTTATAGGAATTGGACTATTTCGTTGCATATTCATGATGCTTTAAAATGGTTATTGCTCCCAAATTTGCAAAAGGAATAAAATATCCGTCATAATATAAACTAGCCTTGGGTGAATTTTCCACAACCCATCCCACTTAATTCACAATTCACTCACTCATTCCAAGCGTCTGTCTTGAAAATGCAAGGAAATTTCTCTCTCTCTCGTGCTTTCCTGGCAATTTTCTTCTGTTCCATAATGTTGGGGCATACACACACATTTACCGGTATTTATTCAATTCAAAGTCCTGGTTTTGACCTACAAAGCCCTAAACGGCTCAAAACACAATACCTCGATGACTTCCTCTCCCTATATGAACTAACCCAGACCCCGGACCCTGTTCTTGTCATCTGAGGCCCTTCTTCATGTGCCTTCTCCACCAGAGGTCCAGAAGGTGGCGGCACAAGAAAGGGCCTTTCCTGCAGTGGCTCCCTGTTTGTGGAATGCTCTCCCCAGGGAGGCTTGCCTGGCACCTTCCATACATATCTTTAGGCACTAGGCAAAAACTTTCCTCTTATTCTAGACCTTTGGTTCATTAAACAATCTATGGCCTTTTAAGCTTTTTTTTTGGGGGGGGGTTATTGCTTTCGTTTGTTACTACGTTATGTATATTTGTGTTTTTGTTTTGTAACGCTCCCCCCCGATCCTCAGATAAACAGTGGTATAGAAATTTAATAAAATAAATAAAGTGGGATTGGCATGACATTGAATCAGGGCCCGTATCCCGTAAGACTTCCTGTCTGAAGATTGATACACCATACCTGCTATGTCCTTTCATGCTGGTCAGCTCCCATGGTATTCCCATACCTGAAGACCCCTTAAGAAGACTCCTAGGGAAGGTGGGAGTTGTATGGACTCAGAACACCAGCATTCCAGGTGATTCCATGTTTACCATTAATAGCTGTCTATACCTAACTACAGGGATGCAGGTGGTGTTGTGGGTTAAACCACAGAGCCTAGGACTTCCCGATCAGAAGGTTGGCAGTTCGAATCCCCACGACGGGGTGAGCTCCCGTTGCTCGGTCCCTGCTCCTGCCAACCAAGCAGTTCAAAAGCACGTCAAAGTGCAAGTAGATAAATAGGTACCGCTCAGGCAGGAAGGTAAACAGCATTTCTGTGCGCTGTTCTGGTTCGCCAGAAGCAGCTTAGTCATGCTGGCCACATGACTAAGTGCACCAGCTCCCTCAGCCAATAAAGCGAGATGAGCGCCGCAACCCCAGAGTCGGTCATGACTGGACTTAATGGTCAGGGGTCCCTTTACCTTCACCTATACCCAACTACCTTTGAGCCACCATTTTCTTTTAAATAAGCAACTTAATACTAGGCTAGGCTTTGTAGCTAAGGGCTTACTTCCTGAAAGAACTCTCGCAAAGAGAAGCATATTCACAAAAATAACTGTCGTGTAGCATTAACATAGCACACAATCGATCCAATTAGCTATTCTGCTGCCATCTAGAATTTTTGCATATTCTCGTTAATTGTGAATTCTATCCACATGAGGGGTGGTTTTTTCTTTTTCTTTTTTTGGAGTGAACAATATGTCATTATAGCCTCTGAAATTCCTCGCAATTACGACTCAAAAATACATCCAAATGAATTATCCAAAGTTCTGTTCAGTGTTCCAAATTTGAAGCATCCCATTTTAATGCATCAGGAGGTTCTTTTGTATTGATTTATTTATTCGCCTCATATGCATCTCGTATTCTTTATTTGTCTGGCTAGCATGGCAAGGGCTCAAGCCTGCCAAGGTTCAGACTGCCAGGCTGAAAAACATGTGGCAGCTACTGGCCTGTGCACAGTGCTCAAATACTTTCTAGTCACTGTCACTTTAGCATTTATTCCGCTTAAGTCCATCCTGTCCCATTTCCACATTAAACTGCCTTTTTAAAAAACTGCAGGAAAATGTCTATGTAAACACATAGGTAAAGGTAAAGGGACCCCTGACCATTAGGTCCAGTCGTGACCGACTCTGGGGTTGTGGCGCTCATCTCGCTTTATTGGCCGAGGGAGCTGGTGTACAGCTTCAGGTCATGTGGCCAGCATGACTAAGCTGCTTCTGGCGAATCAGAGCAGCGCACGGAAACGCCGTTTACCTTCCCGCCGGAGCAGTACCTATTTATCTACTTGCACTTTGACATGCTTTCGAACTGCTAGGTTGGCAGGAGCAGGGACCAAGCAACGGGAGCTCACCCCGTTTTGGGGATTCGAACCGCCGACCATTGGATCGTCAAGTCCTAGGCTCTGTGGTTTAACCCACAGCGCCACCCGCGTCCCTATGTAAACACATACTTAAGAATTTATTTATTTTAAAGCATTAACAAATTAAAAGTATCCAAGTGGTATGGAAGATAAAAGCAAGAATATAATTTAAATAAACAACAACAACATAAAACTAGAAAAAGAAGCAATAGTATAAAAGCTTATAAAAACAAATTAGGAACTCAAGCAAATGAAAACCAGGTACTGATCTTCATGGATCAGGAAAAGCCTGAGGGTTGGGGGGAAGACAGTTATTTACAAGGGTCTGAAGCCAGTGATGGTTGCTGCTTCACATATTGGAGAGGGGAGGGTATCCCGCAGTGCAAGGACTATTATTATTATTATTATTATTATTATTATTATTATTACCCCACCCATCTGGCTGGGTTTCTGCAGCCACTCTGAGCGGCTTCCAGCACATATATAAACATAATAAAATGTCAAACATTCAAAACTTCCTGGAAAATAGTGGAAAATGCTAGATTTGGGGTCACAGGAACAGGGGTTTACCTAGAAGGAGTGCAGAACACACATACACGTGCTTTTGACTCACCAGTCTGTAGCCCTGCTCTCTGTAGGAAGGTAGAGATGGACTCCTCACCTGTCATTTGGTGTTAAAGCCAGACAGCCACCAACTTGCTTTCTATGTGCTTAACACATGGATCTGCCACTGTTACATTGTGCTGGGCCCTGATTTGTCCAAGATCGCCAAACAGGTGAGTTGCAAAGGAACCACTGACGGAATCCATAAATATTCAGGGAAGCCAACACATTTGACACATCTGCTGAACCACGCTGCTTCATTACAGGGCTAATTACCCTGGAAATGGATTTTGCCTGCTTGAACAGATGACTGCCTCTTGGGCACACCCAGCAGTTCCAGACTTTATTTAGCTGCCTGACAGGAAGCACCCCTTTTCAACCTTTTAAAAGGCATTTTGCACATTTACACCCATTTAACATGTAAATTATGTCCCTCTCAAATGTACAGCACATGCATAGGTGAAAGCCTATATTGATCTCCTCTTTGCATTCTACCCTCTGTTAAATTGTTTATTGAGGTCAAGCTGAGATCAAGCAACAGAAATGAAAACGTTAGGTCCATGAATGGTTTAGTTAACCTTGAATTATGTACACATGCGACCTAGTGCAGATGTTATTGAAATGTATTGGTGGTGCAAATCGAGGATAATCTTGATGGGCACAAGAACATTTCAGGAGTTTGAGTACATGGCAAATGCAAGGGCCAATTGTTTTATTAGGCATTAGTTGATTGGTACTATCTTAGCTGTTAAGATCAGGAATAGGTGACTTGTTGGTGCCTCCAGATGTTGCTGGATTAGAGCTTCTACTATCCAGGACCACTGGCTTTGCTGGCTGAAGCAACTCAACAACATTTGGAGGACCATCATTTTCTCCAGTGACGTCCACTGAGGCTTCTTCTTCTTCTTCTTCTTCTTCTTCTTCTTCTTCTTCTTCTTCTTCTTCTGCGATCACTTGTAGCCGAGTAAGATTGTCTTCCATAAACATGGTTTTAACAGTGAGCCTGTAAGTGACTGTGGAGGCCAATTCTGGATCCACATGTCCTTCCACAGTGGGGACATAGGTTTCTGGGCGGGAGTTGATCATGGTGAGGGTTTGCCAAGCGTGCCTTCCTCTTAGCACATTTCTCCCTTTCGTCTTGAGTTCAAAGCCCAAGACACTTTTGGTAAAGGCTGATGGAGCACTTGCAGGCCAGTGTTTCCCAGTGGTCAGTGTTTATTTTTTTAGTTTTGCCTTGTGAGAGTCTTTGAACCTCTTTTGTTGACCACCAGCATTATGCATTACCCACATTTTAAAGTTTGGAATAGAGTAGTTGCTTTGGAAGACAATAATCAGGTATCTGCACAACATGACCAGTCCAACAAAGTTGATGTTGAAGAATCATGGCTATGACACTGGTGATCTTTGCTTTTTCCAGTACACTGGCATTAGTTTTCCTGTGTTCTCAAGTGATGTGTAAAATTTTTCAGAGACACCGTTGATGGAATCTTTCGAGGAGTTGGAGTTGGTGTTTATAAGTGGTCCATGTTTCACAAGCATACAGTAAGGTTGGTAGTACAATAGCATTTTGGTTTCCCTGTGAATGTCCCGGTCCTCAAACACTCTGGACTTCAATCGGAAGGAAGCTGAACTCGCAGAGCTCAGGCAGTGCTGGATTTTGGCATCAGTGTCGGCCCTTGTGGAAAGATAACTGAGGCAGTGTGGGTGGAGCACCATTGCTCTCCTGGCTTCTCAAAGTAGTAGTGCACTTACCAGAAGCTTGGCCTGGAGCAATGTAGACTGGCACCACCACCACAAGCTGCACCAGACCAGACAGCCCCACTCCTGTCTTCATGGTAAGCACCAGCAACCCACTGTGATGGGAAGCTGGGAAACCAACAGTGCTCCAAAGCATCACCTCACCAGTTGCTACTGACTCTTCCCAGTCCTACTTTAAATGCTGCAATGCAATGAGATAAGACACAGCCCTGTGCAGGTCTCCTCAGTTGAACTCCCTGTCCGTTAGGCCAGCTTGCTGGTCATTTGACCTAATGCCTTGTGTTCCCAGAAAAGATGACCATGAAGGTAACACGCGAGTAAGCCGCTTCCCTGACCTACAACTAGCAAAACTGTACCATGGAAAATTATGCCCATAATTTTAATTCTGTTTTCATTTCATTTTATTGATTTAGTGACATGGCTAAGATTTCAGAAATGAAATCTCATTATCAGAGCCATCCCCTCGGGCTCGGAAAGATTACCATGCTATGTGCTGTACAATTACTTGATTGAAATTGGACAGATGATCATAATCTCTGAAGCGGCATACTGGATGCCAATGAGGAAGCTGGTGAGGCTAATGGGCATGGCTAACTTGGAGCCATTAATTTCAATGGGTCTACTCTGAGTAGGACTTTCTTGTAGCTTCCAACCTGAATGATTTAACACTGTAGCACTAGGGGAAGGTCTCAGTTAGCAGTGAGGAGTGAGGGATATTTTGCCCTTCATGAAATAGGGATTTTTAAAAATTGTTGCTTATAAACTTAGAAGAAGAAGAGGAGGAGGAGGAGGAGGAGGAGGAGGAGGAGTTTGGACATGATTTCCTGCCTTTCACACCCCTTAAGGAGTTTCAAAGTGACTAACAATCTCCTTTCCCTTCCTCCCCCATCACAAACACTCTGTGAGGTGAGTGAGGCTGAGAGACTTCAGAAAAGTGTGACTAGCTCAAAGTCACCCAGCAGCTGCATGTGGAGGAGCGGGGAAGCGAACCCGGTTCACCAAATTACGAGTCCACCGCTCTTAACCAGTACACCATGCTGGCTCCCCTTTGCACTCTGAAGTCATGTTTCAAGCTTAGCTTTGGTGAGGTCATACCTGAGCAGAATTTTAGATTGAGCAGGGGCCATCTGGGATCACAGTGCTGGCTGAAAATATCTCTGACTACCATACTTACTATACTGTATGAGGTGTGCTCCCTTTAGTGGCTATCCCAGTGCTGGGGACTCAGCTGATACTGAGTTGTGAGAAGTGCTGAGAAGTGTAATAAGAATCAAGAATCAAGTTTCTCATGATCTTGTTTAATGTCAGTTACTTCTTTGCCTCTTCTTTTCCTTTAAAGGTAAAGGTAAAGGGACCCCTGACCATTAGGTCCAGTCATGACCGACTCTGGGGTTGCGGTGCTCATTTTGCTTTATTGGCCAAGGGAGCCGGCGTATAGCTTCTGGGTCATGTGGCCAGCATGACTAAGCCGCTTCTGGCGAACCAGAGCAGCGCACTGAAACGCTGTTTACCTTCCCACCGGAGCGGTACCTATTTATCTACTTGCACTTTGACGTGCTTTTGAACTGCTAGGTTGGCAGGAGCAGGGACCGAGCAACGGGAGCTCACCCCATTTTGGGGATTCAAATTGCCGACCTTCTGATCAGCAAGTCCTAGGCTCTGTGGTTTAACCCACAGCACCACCCACGTCCCTTCTTTTCCTTTACAACAGTGTTTATTAATTGAACCAGTCTTGAGGTTCTGGATTCTGTCCCTTTGAATGCAGAGAATATCATTGATCTGAGCTGTCTCTTTGCATGTGCCTCCTCTGAAAGTGACAGTAGGCATTTATATGGCAGAGGCAGGTGACACGGTAGCTGTGGCACCCCAAACATTTATCTAGTTTTTTTTGGTTTTTTTAAAATAAATATTTATTAAGATTTTCCATTTTATACAAACAAAAAGAAGAGAAAAAAGCACAAAGAAAAAAAGACAATATTAAAAACACATAGTTTTCAAAACCTAGTTTCCAAACCATTGTCCTTTGACTTCCTCGAACCTCCCCTTCTTGTTTTCTAGATCAAATTATTTATCCAGCAAATCCTGGTCTCCTAACTTCGCACTTAATTAACCCCTTATTCTCTATTCAGCTTCTTATATTATTGTAACTTAAACCTTATTAAAACAAGAAAAAAAGAAAAAACATTTCTTCCATATTCTTTTACCATAACAGCTAGAAACCATTAATTTCAATCCAACTCCCTTCAAAATTCAGTAATATTACAGTATTTCTTTAAATAGTCCTTAAATTTCTTCCAATCTTCTTCTGCCGACTCTTCTCCCTGGTCGCGGATTCTGCCAGTCATTTCTGCCAATCCCATACAGTCAATCAGCTTCGTCTGCCATTCTTCCAGAGTGGGTAGATCTTGCGTCTTCCAGTGCTTTGCTATAAGTATTCTTGCTGCTGTTGTTGCATACATAAAAAAAGTTCTATCCTTCTTTGGCACCAATTGGCTGACTAGTTTATCTAGTTTGCTTCCTTGACTGAGTCATATCAGTCTTCTGCTTTGACCCTACTGCCAACTCCCGTAACAGAATATTACCCCCATTGGGAAGGTGTTTCCAAACCTCCATCCAGTTAAAGGAAACCTAAAATCACCATTTTCGCCGGTCATCAAAGAGTAATCAGGCTGTAATGTCTTTGCTTTGCAGCCTTTGAATTTCAGTGAATTGCCTAAGAGCCGAAAGCACTTCATGTCAGTACCATTTTCCCGAAGCTGCCCATTTCCTTACACAAAAGATTATTTTAATTACAGTGATATATCCTGCTAGTAAAGTTTGATACCTGTAATGAGACATGCCATTTTTACATTGTTAAATGGGCAAAGCTCAAACGCTGAAGGCTTCTCTTTGATCTTGTAGATGAAGATAGCAAATGGGAAGGGATTAAAAAAATAATATCTGGAACATAATTCTGAATTGATTGCCACATCTCCTGGAATCTACAGTAAAATGGTTCAGATAATGAATTAGTCTAATGTTTGCTCAGCACTTTGAAGATCACACACACACACAAATTAAAGCTGAAGGTCTTGTAGCAAGTGATCATAATGGACTGTGGCATTTGGCCATTTCCACTTCAAGTTAGACAGCTATCTCTGCAGGGCCAGCCAAGATTTTATACAGCATCACTCATGAAGGAGAGGGTGGCACCCTCCTTAACTGTGGCATCCTCCATCACACCTGCTGTTTTCCATCACCTTGCAAGTGCTCCCCACCTATCCCTTCCAGCACCAGCTTCCTGGGGAAGCAGCCTCATTCTGCCTAATTAGGATCAGGCCTGATTGCTAATGTGCAACAACAAATCAATTCAGCATTTCATTCCAAATTTCCAAAATTTCATACACAGCTTGCTATTACCTGCCTTTCACCCTAACGTCCCAGCGATAAGGCAGCAGACAACTTTGTGTGTGCTTCATTTGCCTTTATTAGTGAAAATGATGGCATTGAGCCAAAACTATTTATAGTTTCATCCCAGTGATGTGGACAAACACCATTTTGTCTTCTGATTCAGTGAAACCGTATACATTGTTTAAAGACAAATTTCCATGTGAAAATCAGAAGCCATCCCAAAAAAATGTTGCTTAGGCAGTAAGACTTTATGGAGTTCAGTTTAAATTAAGTAAAATAATGCAGTGAGCAATGGAGCAGAATCTTCTGGTGTCACGGCATCAATGAATTTTTAATAATAATAATTTATTTATACCCTACCCATTTATCTGGCTGGGTTTCCCCAGTCACTTTGGGTGGCTCTCAACAGAATATTAGAAACATGATAAAACATCAAACATTAACACTTTCCCTAAGCAGGGCTGCCTTCAGATGTCTTCTAAAAGTCAGAAAGTTCTTTATTTCCTTGACATCTGATGGGAGGGCGTTCCACAGCGTGGGCGCCATTACTGAGAAGGCCCTTTGCCTGGTTCCCTGTAACCTCACTTCTCGTAGTGAGGGAACTGCCAGAAAACCCTCAGAGGTGGACCTCAGTGTTGGGGCTGAACGATGGGGTGGAGACGCTCCTATTTTCTCTAATAGGATACTGAAACTGTGGTTGCTATTTCTGCTAGTGATACTATGATAATGCTTCGCTTGAGAATTTAAATGCCTTTAAATGGCTCAAGACCTCAAAGACTGTCTCTCCCCATATAAACCAACCCGGATCTTGTGATCATCATCTGAGGCTCTTCTTTACGTGCCTCCTCCATGTGAGATCTGAAGGATGACAATACCAGAACAAGCTTTATCTGCAGTGATTTCCTACTTGTGGGATGCTCTCCATAGAGTGGCTTGCATGGGGCCCTCATTATATATTTTTAAGTGAAAGGCAAAAACCTTCCTCTATAACCAGGCCTTTGGCATATAATTTTCTGTGGCCTTTTAGAAGTAGGTGGGATGTTTTGAATGTATCTCTATGGTTCTTTTATTTTATTTTTTTAATAGATTTTTTATTAAAATTTTCCATAATATCTCCAATCATACAATTTTCCAAATCACATATTTTAACTTATTGAACCTCCCTCAACTCCTCTGACAATCATCCATAGTTAAATTTCTATCTTCACATTCCTTAATTATAATATCGCCTTTAAGTAAAATTTTTCTGTCCTCTTTTACATTCTTGCAATATTCCTTATTTTTCCCACAAAGCTTCTTTAAAACACACTAGCGTTGTTTGTTCCTTACATACAGTCTTCAAATATTCTCTGAATTTTCCCCAGTCCTCTAGGAACTTATGGTCTCTTTGAAGTCTGATTTTTCCAGTTAGTTTGTCCAGTTCTGCATAGTCTGTTAGTTTTGTTCTCCATTCTTCCAAAGTCGGTAGTTCTTCTTGTTTCCATTTTTGGGCCATCAATATTCTCGCTGCTGTTATTGCGTACTGAAAGAGTTTACAGTCCCTCTTATTTATTTCATTTTTAGTTATTCCCAGTAAGAAGGTTTCTGGTTTCTTTACAAAGCTATATTTCAGCATTTTCTTTAACTCATTATATATCATTTCCCAGAACCCCTTCACCTTCTTACACTCCCACCACATATGAATAAATGTACCCTCTTTCTCTTTACATTTCCAACATTTGTTACAGGTTTTGTAGAATGTATCTCTATGGTTTTTTTAAATTATTTTTTAAATCTATAGGTTTGGTTGGTTGTAAGGTCTGGGTTGCCCTCTACAAATTACATTCTGCTCCAAGGGAACCTGATGTTGAAAGGGCTGTTGACTGGGAATCCAACCGTGAGACATCTATTCTTCATAGTAAAGATGAACAGCTAGAAGAAAGGATAATAGGGATTGATCCCAAGAGTAACAAATACAAGGGTGTACTGAAGTGCCTGAAACATTACCATGAAGAGTTAAAACCTGCAGGAGGACCCATAACCCACCTAGAGTCATTATGGGAAGAAGAAACCCTAGTGTGTGTTTGTGGTATTTTTTAAAAAAAATATTTTTTACTCACTTTTATACATTACATACAAAAAACAAAACAAAGAAAAAACACAAACTAATCTTACATTGGATATTTCTAGATTAAAGATAGTTATTACAGTATACATAATCATATTCTCAAACTTCTAGAATAAATGTGTATTATATAAAAGAAATAAAGAGAGAGAGAGAAAAGAAAAAAGGAAAAGGAAAAATGCACGACAATGAAACCGAAAAATTCACAAGACTAAAAATACCTATCAAACAAAAAACATTATTTTGTTAATTCAAACCAGTACTAGGGTATGCTGCTGACAAAGTCCCTCCTACTGGATTCAATCCCTTTTTTAAAAAAATGTATTTTTATTAAAGATTTTCTTAGTTTACAAAAGTATTGAAAAGATGGCTGGCTGCTTTTAAAGGCTCAAAGCTTCTGTTGTGTTTTATAGTAGAATAAAATGGTTTAAGTTATTTTCGTCAAGCAGCAGTGTCTTTTCTTACAGGAAGACACCTCTGACTCTGCTACCAGAAAGGGAAACTCTGGATGACTTCCGGTTAGCGCCAGCGCTTAATGGCGGATTTCTCCCGGAGCTCCGGGAGAGATCTGCTTCGTGGGTTCGGGTCCTGTCAGCTACGGCGGAGCGGGGACCCTCAAAAATCACAGGCGCGTAGCCTGTGAACTGGAGACTCGGCGGGCACCTTTGCGCCCCCCCGACGCTGTGAAATAGCCTTTTTAAAGGCTGCGGACCAGCGGAGGGTGTGTGGAGCGGTGCTGAGAGTCGTCTTCACCCAGCCTGCGAAGCGAAGCCGCGTCGCCATTAGCGGAGAGCGCTGATTTCTTCCGGTGAATTCGGACTAAAAAGAATAACTATCCGTGAGTAGGATTGACTTTTAAGTACAATTTTAAGTACAATTGGACACTAAAATTAAAGAAATTGGGCACCGAAACGGACAAGCACCAAAAAGGAAGTCTGCTTTCCGTTCTGTAGCAAGATCAAAGCGAAAGGCACTCAAGCTGTAACTGTTTGAAAGGAGAGTTTTGGGAACTAATAAATCCACCACCAAGCAAAGAACTCCCTCCCCGAAGGCAGGAGGGGGGGGAGAGAGGATTTTAAAGTGTTTTCCTGCCATTTTAAAAAGAAATTGAGTTATTTACCGCTGCTCCCATACCTGGGGATCGGACTGCCGGAGAAAAGGAACCGGCTAAGGACTGCTGTCAAAAGAAGGTAAAAAAGTATCTCTAACTGACTTTGGCTACTCTCAACTTGAAACATTTACTTTGTTGCATAGTAAAGTTATCTGCAGGACTTTATTGACTTGGATCTTTTAGAAAGAGGAAAAAAACAATTGAAAAGGACTAGGAGGACTTTTGTTTATTGTTTGGAGAGTGTGGGATTAACTTGGAGGTAAAGAATTGACTTTACGCCCTCTAGAGGACTTATAAATTGTTTCAGCAACAAGTGGAGTTTAACTTGAGAATTTCTGTCTGACAGCTCAAGAGTGTGGGAATGACCTTGAGCAAAAGACTTTGTTATGGCAGATGGTAAAGAGAAAAGTCACAAGAAAGAGGATTCACAAGAAACAACCTTGAGATCTGGCAGACAATACAAAGTTGATTCTTCTATGCAAAGAAGGGCTTCTGTATCAGGAGCCCCTGGAATTACAGTTGTCCCAAAGGCAAAAGTGAAAATAATGTCTTCAGAAGAAACCTTTGCTAAGGTATTGGAGAAGATAAATGACTCTTTAGAGGAATTAAAAAAGCAAGGTGCAGAAACTAAAGTACAAGTTGCTGAAACAAATAAGAAAATTGAAGAAATCTCTGGGAAAATTGATTCAAACACTAAAAGTATATCTGACCTTGGGAACAAAGTGAACTCAAACGCAGAAGCAATTGGGAAATTATTGGAAGAATCATCTACAACAAGAAAGATAGCTGAGGAAGCTAAGGAAATTGCAACTGCTGCTGAGGGAAAGTTTCCACCAGTGTTTAAGAAACTAGATGAATATGAACTGGCACTTTCTATGCAGGATATGCAACGCAAGGAGAGGAACTTAAGGATCAGACTTGTGCCGGAAAAGGAAGAAGACAACCTGGTGGATTATCTGACAAAAGAATTTTCTGACTTTTGGAAGCAGGAGCTGGACAAAGAAGAATTTAAGATAGAAAGTGCATTTAGACTGGGAGCAAGGCAGAGGAAGAACAGACCCAGAGACTGTTTAATAACCCTAAGATCAAAAGAGGAACGGGACAAAATATTGAACCTGCACTACCAAACAACCCTTCGAATTGAAGATTTTTACATTGAGATTTTTAAGGACATCCCTAAAAGTATCTTGGACGCAAGAGGACACTACAAGGACCTGGTGATATTGCTGAAAAGGAACTACATACAATTCAGGTGGGAGTTTCCTCAAGGCTTGTCCTTTAAATATAAGGGGAAGAAAAGAAGAATAAAGACAGTGAGTGATAAAGACAAGTTCTTAGGAGAACACGAAGAAGATCTACAGAAAGAGACGTTTCCAGGGCAAGGGCATCCTTCACTAGACACGAATACGGAACCACCGACAAACGAGGAACAAAAATTGGGAGCTGTAGGAGGAAAGAGTAAATAACCCCATCATGGCTCTGCAACTTCTAACTTGGAATTGTAACGGTTTGAACATTCCCAGAAAAAGGAAAAATATATTTCATGCTTTAAAGAAAGACCAATTGGACTTGATTTGTTTACAAGAGACCCATGTGACAAGAGCACATAGAAAGTTATTAATAAATAAAAGACTGGGCCAAGAATTTATATCTTCAGACAGAGTAAAAAAGAGAGGAGTAGTGATTTATGCAAAGGAAAAGTTGCAACCGAAACAAATTTTTAAAGACGACCAAGGAAGATATTTGGCAATTGAAATTCAATTTCAAGGAGAAAAGTACCTGATAGTGGGAATCTATGCACCAAATGAAGGGAAAGCTGAATTTTTTAAGAAGTTGCATGAGACTTTGATGGACTATATGGACTATAATCTAATCATGATGGGAGACATGAATGGAGTAGTTTCAACAAATATGGATAAAGCACAAAGACAGGTAGTAACAAAAGATGGAAGACTACCAAAGACTTTTTTTGAAATGACTGACAATATGGATTTGATTGACATTTGGAGAACAAAACACCCATTAGAAAGAGAGGGAACCTTCTTTTCTGAGGCCAAAATGACATGGACACGGATTGACCAAATTTGGGTGACTAGCAGTATGGCGCAGAATATAAAGAGAGTGGAAATCTGCCCAAAAACTTTCTCCGACCATAATGCAGTAAAGATGGTGATGAAGCAAACAACAACTGGCTCCTTCAGATGGAGAATGAATGACATCTTACTTAGAGATGAGGAGATTTGCAAGAAGGCCCAAAAAACTTTGAAAGACTATTTTGAAATTAACCTAAGGACTAAAGTAGAAAAAAGAATAGTATGGGACGCAAGTAAAGCCGTGATGAGAGGGTTTCTGATACAACAAAATACATTAAAGAAAAGAAAACAAAATGAGAGGAAGGAAAAAATTCTGGAAAAGATAAAAGAAGGGGAAAAGAAACTAAGATTGAAGCCAAAATCACAAGAGATCTTAAGAGAAATTAAACTTTATCAAACACAATATATGGAACTGACGAATCAAGAATTAGAGTGGAAAATTAAGCAAATGAGACAAAAGACTTTTGAATCTGCTGACAAATGTGGCAAGTTATTGGCTTGGCAAATAAAGAAGAGACAAAAACTCAACACGGTAACAAATATAGAAGTGGAAGGAAAGAATATAAGTAACCCAGCGGAAATTAGGAACTGCTTTCAGAACTACTTTAGACAACTCTACACACAAGGGCCGCAGAAGGAAATGGATATACAACAATTCCTCGAGGAAAATGGGCTGAAAAAGGTCTCGCAGGAAAGTAAGATGATTTTGAACCAGGAGATATCAGCACAAGAAATAGAAGATGCCATTCAAGGTATGGAGTTGGGCAAATCCCCAGGACCGGATGGACTGACTTCCAAATACTACAAGGTTCTGAAGGAAGGGTTGATACAACCTTTGAAGGAAGTCTGTAACGAGATTATGGAGGGGAAAAGGGCACCCGACACGTGGAGAGAGGCTTACATTACGCTTATACCAAAGACAGAGACTGAAAAGACCCAACTTAAAAACTACCGACCCATCTCGTTATTGAATGTGGATTATAAAATCTTTGCTGACATTTTAGCAAAGAGACTGAAAAGAGTTTTGATGGAGGAGATTCATGGGGACCAAGCAGGCTTTCTCCCGAAAAGGCATTTGTCGGATAATGTAAGGAATATAATTGACATTTTGGAAAAGTTGGAAGTGAATATAAACACTAAGGCTGTTTTGATATTTGTGGACGCCGAGAAAGCCTTTGACAACATTTCCTGGAGTTTTATGTTGAAGAACCTCCGGGGGATGGGGGTAGGCCAAGGGTTTGAGAATGGTATAGGTGCAATATATTCTGAACAGAAAGCAAAATTAATTGTAAATAATGTAGTTACAGAAGAGTTCAAGATTGAAAAAGGGACACGACAGGGGTGCCCTATCTCCCCGTTACTTTTTATATCGGTCCTGGAGGTTTTGCTTAATATGATTAGGAGGGACCAGTTGGTTAAAGGGATTCAGGTCGGAGCTAAACAATACAAACTGAGAGCATTCGCAGATGACCTAGTACTTACATTGCAAGAGCCAGAAGCTAGTACGAAAAGAGTTTTGGAAATAATCCAAGAGTTTGGTCAACTGGCAGGATTCAAATTAAATAGGTTAAAGACAAAGGTGTTGGAGAAAAACTTAACACAGGTTGAAAAAGAAAGGTTTCAGAATGAGACAGGGTTGACTGTGGTTAAAAAAGTGAAATATTTGGGTATAAATATGACAGCTAAGAATGTGAACTTATTTAAAGATAATTATGAAAAAACTTGGACAGAAGTGAAAAAAGATTTAGAGATTTGGTCAAATTTGAAGCTTTCCTTGTTAGGCCGAATTGCAGTTATAAAAATGAATGTATTGCCAAGAATGTTGTTTTTGTTTCAAGCGTTACAAATAATGGATAAAATGGACTGTTTCAAGAAGTGGCAGAAAGACATATCTAAATTTGTCTGGCAGGGCAAAAAGCCCAGAATTAAATTTAAGATTTTAACGGATTCAAAGGAAAGAGGGGGGTTTGCCCTGCCAGACTTTAAACTGTACTATGAAGCGGCAGCTTTCTGCTGGCTAAAAGATTGGCTGCTTCTTGAAAACACAGACATTTTGGATTTGGAAGGTTTTAACAATATTTTTGGGTGGCATGCATATCTGTGGTATGACAAGGTTAAAGCACATAAAAGTTTTAAAAACCATATTGTCAGAAAAGCACTATTAAATGTCTGGGTCAGATATAAAGATTTGCTGGAAAACAAAACCCCAAGGTGGTTGTCGCCAATGGAAGCTAAGGCAGTTAAAAAGTTAAATATGGAGCCGAAGTGGCCAAGATATTGGGAAATCTTGGAAAAGGAAGGGGATAAACTGAGACTGCAGAGTTTTGAGAAATTAAAAGACAAGGTGAGAGATTGGTTGCACTATCATCAAATAAATGAAGTGTTTAAATTGGACAGTAAAATTGGCTTCCAGGTGGAAAAATCAAAATTGGAGACTGAATTGTTAGAACCCAGTACTAAGAATTTGTCAAAAATGTATAATCTTCTGCTGAAATGGAATACACAAGATGAAACGGTTAAATCAGCTATGATTAAATGGGCTCAGGACATTGGTCATAATATTTTGTTTGCTGATTGGGAAAAGTTGCGGACCACCGGGATGAAGTTTACGGCATGTAATGCCTTAAGAGAGAATATTATGAAAATGATCTATAGGTGGTACATAACCCCAGTCAAGCTTGCAAAGATTTACCATTTGCCTGACAACAAATGTTGGAAATGTAAGGAAAAGGAAGGTACATTCTTTCACCTCTGGTGGACGTGCCCGAAGATTAAGGCATTCTGGGAAATGATCTATAATGAACTGAAAAAGGTATTTAAATATACTTTCCCCAAGAAACCAGAGGCCTTTCTCTTGGGTATTGTCGGCCAGGGGGTGTCAAAGATAGATACAACTTTCTTTACGTACGCCACAACAGCAGCTAGAATACTCATTGCGAAGTACTGGAAGACGCAAGATTTACCCACACTGGAAGAATGGCAGATGAAGGTGATAGACTACATGGGCTTGGCAGAAATGACGAGCAGAATCCGAAACCAGGGAAGAGAAGCAGCGCAAGAAGAATGGAAAAAGTTCAAGGACTATTTAAAGAAATATTATAAAATTAATGAAAGTTAGAATGATGTTGGATTGGAAAGCAAATGGTTACTATTAGCAATGGTTAAGACAAGGAGAATAAGGAAAATTAGTTCAAATTTTAATTAAAATAAGGGAAGATTTGCTGAGTAATTGATAAGAACTTGGAATACAGAAAAGGGAGGCATGAGGAAGTCGGGGAAGTAAGGTATAAGAAACTAAGATACGAAATGGTACATGTTTTTTGTTCTGTTTTTGTTTTTGTTTTTGTTTGTTTGGTTATGTATTTGTTATATGTTTGTGCTGTTATAAAAATCTGTAATAAAAATTATTTTAAAAAAAAAACAGAAAGGGAAACTCTGTCAGGAAAATGTTTCAGGTACCACAAGTGCTATTTTCTCTAGAAAAAGAGGTGCTGGAACTCATGATGAAAATTCTCTTATAATGGCAATGGTGCCCACCTGAGAAATGCCGGACTGGAGTTCCGGTGAGTTCTGGTTGAAAAAAAGCCATGGGTGTCACTATTATAGGCACAATTTTGGCCAGCTGAATCTCTTTCCCTCCGCCCCCACCCCAGTGTAGTCATATTTGAGGTTATTGACACCAGCACAACCTTATTGTAGCAGAGCCTAGTTAGAATTTATAGCAAGAGGTAGGGATTCTTGTATGCAATGCCCAGGAGCAGAGCTTGGGTTAGCATTGGTGTATAACCTGCTGGCTGTTGATATTTTGGCGTGTGATTGGATCAGGACGTGGGTGGTGCTGTGGTCTAAACCACTGAGTCTTTTGGGCTTGCCGATTGGAAGGTCGGCGGTTCAAATCCCCACAATGGGATGAGCTCCCGTTGCTCTGTCCCAGCTCCTACCAACCTAGCAGTTTGAAAGCACACCAGTGCAAGTAGATAAATAGGTGGCGGGAAGGTAAACAGTGTTTCCATGAGCTCAGATTTTCATCACAGTGTCCTGTTGCGCCGGAGGTGGTTTAGTCCTGCTGGCCACATGACCCGGAAAGCTGTCTGTGGACAAACGCTGGAATCCTCAGCCTGAAAGCGAGATGAGCGCCACAACCCCATAGTCACCTTTGACTGAACTTAACTGTCCAGGGGTCCTTTATCTTTTTTACCTTTTACCTTGGGATCACATGCTGGCTATGCTAACTCCAGGTTACTGGGGTCCTTGGGCAGAAGCTTTCATTTCCATGGAAAGGGCAGCTTCACAAGCATATTTCCATACATTAATGGACCTGCCCAACCCTATGTGCTAAGCAAGTACCTACTTGACTAGGGTGTATTCAGCATTCTGGATAGTGTTAAATTATCTTTGTTTTCAGACGGAATTTCTCTGCCTTTCAAAAGTCTACATTTTGTTTTAAAGCATTAATACAAAGAGCCTTCTTTAGGAATGGTTTGGGCCATTTTTCAAAACTGTGCAGCGGGACTTAATCTCCTCTATGAAGTCTCTTCAAGCATCACTCATTCCTTAATGCCTTCTCTTTCTTTTAAAATAAAAGTCTCTCTGCTTCATGAATATCCAAATCTCTTCAAGGACTGAAATGTGGAAATGTATTTCAATCTCTCTCTGTCTCTCTTTTAAATGGCAATGAGAGAAAAAGTATTTCGAAAATAAGAATATGGCATTGAACACACACACACACACACACACACACACAGCCACCGCAACTAAGTTCATCCTTAATCCTTGCAGCTGGAGGGATCTCAGTAGGCTTTATAAAACTATTGTACTTTGAAACTTGTTCCTAAATTATCCATTTCCAAAATAGGTTCCAAAATATGTTCCAAAATGGAGATGGCCAATTTTGCTGAAGGGTTGTTAAAACAAAAAGAGATTGTGAATAGCTCTGAAAGGAGCTATACAAACTGAGTAAATGTGTTGTACTCAATTCAGTGTGTGGAAAATTCAATTCAATGTAAACAAGTATAAAGTGATGCATGTTGGGTAGATAGATGATAGATAGATGATAGATAAAGGTAAAGGTACCCCTGACCGTTGGGTCCAGTCACGGACGACTATGGGGTTGCGTGCTTATCTCACTCTATAGGCCGAGGGAGCCAGTGTTTGTCCGCACACAGCTTCCAGGTCATGTGGCCAGCATGACTAAGCTGTTTCTGAAGAACCAGAGCAGCGCACGGAAATGCCATTTACCTTCCCGCCGGAGCGGTACCTATTTATCTACTTGCACTTTGACGTGCTTTCAAACTGCTAGGTGGGCAGGAGCTGGGACCAAACAATGGGACCTTGATTTCCCACCATAATTTCCCAACATTCACATAATGTTTGGAAATGAAGAAGTTATCATCTGGTTACATTCCACTTGGGAGCTGTTGAAATATTTCATGTGTATAGTTAGGGAAAATATTTGTTCGTCCATTGTGCATTTTTTACATCAGAGAGCTATTGAACAGGAGAAGAATTAGGAAAGAATGACTGATTACGAGCTCAGTGGAAAATTGTCTTCTATTTATAATCTAGAAAGGTTTTTAAATTACTACACTTCGGTATTTCACATTACTTGGTCTACTAACAGCTTGTGTTGTTGTTTTATATCAAGAAATAAACCCAAGTAGTGCATTAGAGAATATTGTCATTGATTTCACAAGGAAGCCTCAGACATTTAATAATGAAAAACAAAGCTTTTAAAACTATGTAATTACAATCCAGATAAGTCCAGCCACTGCATGTCTCATAATATCCATTCAACAAGAAAAAGTTTTATATACTTTGCGCAAGTCTCTTTGGATGAATAATCTTTGACTCCCACAGTCTGTCAAAAGCTGGTTTTAACATCTGGTGGTTTTACTGTGTGTTTTTAAATTTAGAATTCAATAAGGCAAGGAGAAAGATTGGAGGGTTATGTCTGAAAGAAGTGAAGTTGCCATGAAAGGTTCACGTTTATTGAGAGAGGTTTTTAGTACAAGGCAACAAATATCTAGCAAAACATAAAATAGGAAGCACAGGAAAACATTTAAAAAATGGGTTATTTAGGATCTCCCACAGAAGAGCAAAGTGGTGCAGACCATAATTCTTTAGAAGGAATGTGTAAACACAATCATTTGGAGCGGATGGGTTTGGACTGCAGTTCGGAGCACATCTGATTTAATGGTTCATTTGATATAATAATCCTACTCAGGTAGGTATTCAGTTAATCATGCTATTCAGCATAACTATGGTTTGTGAAAAATCAATAAGATTACATGACTATAAAGGTAGAATGAGTACTTCAAAACTTCTCTACTCCTCCACTTTGTCTTAACTACCAAATGTGACCGAGATTACCCAAAAGCCCATATTCTCAGTTCATCTGAAGGTCACAACAGGGTTACAGATTTTGGAGATGTTTGTGTTCCTTCTACAGATGGACCACTCAGTCTATTTCTGTTCCATATCTTGCTTGTATATGTTAAATTGTAAATCTGTTCTGTCTCATTTTGCTTTTATAAAATGACACCCCAAATGTACTTTAAATTGTACACGTTTCCCCTTAAAAACGCACTCCCGTGTACCTCTTCTCTTAAAATATTTATTATTTTATGTTATTTGATTCCACTTCTAAATCACTTCCCGTAAAATATCTCAAAGTGGTTCCACAGTTTAAAAAGTGCATTTTTGCTTGCACCCCCCTCCAAAGTATGCTTCCCCCTGCCACGTTAATGAGCCAAAAACAGCATCACACAATTTGGAGGTGTGACATTTGAAGGATAACTGTATTCTGCTCTGTGCGTTAGCCTGATGGGTACATATTAGGCTGGTTTACTCTAAAAGCACCAGACCCAACAAAATACTCTTCCACTCATTTGGGGGGTGGGGGAGTAGTTGTATGACCAGAACAAGGTCCACTTTGCTCCTCCCCCCTTTACTTACTCACACCACCTAAATTTGCTTTGCAGGTTTGAGGAAACCCCCAGAAAGGTTTAGGGGGTACACAGGTGGAGATGGAGCAGAATTCCATCCCTACTTTCTGATCAATTCATGGAAACTTCAATTGTTTATGTTTCTCTGTGGGATGCAGACAGGGATGGTCTCAGCCAGGCACCCCCAAACTTGGCCCTCCAGCTGTTTTGGGACTACAATTCCCATCACCCCCGACCACTGCTCCTGTTAGCTAGGGATGATGGGAGTTGTAGTCCCAAAACAGCTGGAGGGCCAAGTTTGGCCATGCCTGGTCTAAGCAGACTAATTTTATTCAGTTTCCGTTTTGGTGACGCTCAAATGATAAATCTATTTCATCCTGTTTTGTCTGCGTTTTTTTAAAAGAATGCCAAAAAAAAAGCATTTAAATTATACACATGTTGAATGCATTTTTGTCATAAAATACCCATTTTTCAATGCTTCCCAATCCCTTAATCCCTGTAACGTATGCGCTTATAACTTCAATTCTCATTTTCTACCCCTTTTTGTGCAGCAAAACTGCATTTCCAAACCCTGAGAAGCGCATAACCTGACTAGAAGCTGATTCCTAAGCAAGTTCTGCAATGTTTGGTAGAGTTAGTTAGCTTGAAGGGTAGACGGAACAAATTCTTCACCCGTTTTTTGAAATAAATAACAAATTAAATGCACTACCAATGTTTGAAGTGTACACTTATCTACTGCTTCCATTTTCAAATTGGATGGAACCTGGTTTGAGGGGAGATGCACCAAACAGCATTTCTTCTCTGGAAACTATTTAATTCATATGGACTGCAGAACTCATGTGTACTCAGTTTCATATACCCGCAGTGGGAGAACACTGGAACTGGGGTAGATGTTAATGTGCATATTGAATGCTTCCTCACATTCAAGGATGCCTTTGACTAGCCTGTGGGAATGTGAAATATTATTTTGCATTAAGTAATTACACTTGTCAGAGTGACCTCTTCAGATAATTTATGGATATGTTCTGAGTACATGAAGAATATTTTACAACACAAAAGCAAACTAAAAAAAAAAAATTAATTGTCTCTGGGCATAAAAACAACGCTCTGTAAATATTCAGAAAATCAATATATTTTCTGAGGCAAGACATTACTTTTTAAATTGAAGGACACAGGTGTGTGTGTGTGTCTTTTAAAAACTTTTTTGGATGAATGCATCCTTTTAAAATAGCTAGTTTCTGGTGAAGGTGCCATTTCATTCCCTTTTTTGATTTTTTAAAAATTAGTTTTCCAATATACCCCCAATAATAGCCAAATTATAACAATAACAATTAATTCCCAAATTGTATAATGATCAGAATGCCAATCAACTTCCAATTAATACATTTAAATTCCTCTCCGCATGGTAGATTGGGTGCATTTCTGATCTTTTATCACTGCGTTCCATAATCTTAATATCAGTTACATTTTAGTTATGATAATAATCCCTCTGTAAGAATCTCTTAATAATCCTAGCTACATAATTTATCATTTCCATTCCATTTATAAAGCTTCAGGTGAGGAACTCAAATTATTATCTTTATTCTGCCCTGCATGTGAAAACTGTAATGTCAGTGGAGATTCCTTCTTTCCATATATGGTGTTGTCTCTTCCCAGCTGTTGTTTTCTCCCATCATGACTTGGGGCGGAACTGAATCTCAAAGTTTCTCAGAGGGCTTATCTCTCTCTTTAAAAAAATTAAAATTATTGGTTTTTCACAATTTTATACATTTTAACTTTAGCCTTTTCAAACACTAAAATAAAAGTTATTTCGAACCTTCGGACCTCCTTCCCTCCCTCCATAGCTTCCATATTTAAGATTAAATTTACTGCATCTTTCACCATTGTTCATCTGTTATATATCCATAGTTACCACAGTTAATCCCACATTGCAAGTGTCATTACATCCCTGCCAGAGATTTTAACTGTTTACAGTGGTCTTTTAAATAAATTAAAATGTTACTCCAGTCTTTTAAAAATACTTGATCTTCCTTGTTTCGGATCTTCCCCATCAGTTTTACCATCTCTACATACTCCATCAGTTTTGTCTGCCATTCTTCTTTTGTTGGTTCTTCTCCTTCCTTCCATCTCTGGGTTAGTAGCATTCTCACTGTCATCGCTGCATACATAAAAGTATTTTATCCTCTCTTGGTATCCCTTCACCTATTATACCTGACAAAAAGGTTTTTGGTTTTTTAAAACTAATGTGTTCTTAAACATTTTCTTTAGTTCATTATATATCATTTCGCAAAAGTTTTTACCAGTTTACATGTCCACCACATGTGGTAAAAAGTACCCTCCTTCCCTTTACATTTCCAACAAAAAATTGAGCTTGTTTTGTACATTTTCGCAATTTTACTCTGTGTTAAATACCAACGATACATCATTTTCACAGTTTTTTTTCAACGAGCAGCATGCAGAAAATTTTATTTCCTCTTTCCCTAACTTTTCCCAAGATGAAAGTTGAATATTATACCCCAAATCTCTAGCGCAATGTATCATCAGTGTGTCTTATCTCTCTGTCCCTTTCCTTGATGTCTCGGAACAGGGGACAGGCTGCTAGAAACCATTCTGTCTCACTAGTTAAAAACATTGCAGATCTTCACCATTTTCCCCTCAGCCTAGGTGGGCGATTTTTGAACACGCTGAAGATTTAATACTGCTTTCCAACTCCAAGAATCTCTACAGTGTTCTTATCACAGCCCCCAAATTCCTTTCCTTCCAGCTAGAGATTTATGACCCAATTAAACTTTATCGTAGGTTACATTATGTCAGCAGCACAAACATATCTCAATCTCTTTTTCCTTGTCTGTCGTTTTTAAGTGGAGGTGAGCGGAATTACTCTGTCTTTCCAACACACTTGAGCTTCCCCTCTGCTGGAGGTGCCCTTTCATTCTCACTGTAGAAACAAAATGGTGGCCTGGAACTATAAGCAAATGATTTGTAAATTTTTGCATTTGTGGTAGGTGCTGTTACCATAGAAGCTGCTAAACAAAAGTGCTGAAAATAGTATAGTAGTTGCTATAAGAAACAAGCTAAATTAAAATGATGTAAATCACCCAAGAACAAGGCTGGATTGACAATTAAGCAAAATAAGCATGTGCTTAGGACATCAAGGGAAGGGGGGCAGATTGAAATTTTCTATTGCTGGATTTACAAGTGTAGGCAGGAGGAAGGAATGGACTGATATGTATGTGGGAAACTGGAGTTAACTTTCCCAGCCAGGGGCGTCTTACCCATAGAGGTTAGTGGCACGGGGCGCCGGGGCGCCAAGTTCTGGAGGGTACCAGGGAAGAGGTGGAGGCTGGACGCAGTGCCTCCTGGCATCAGCTTGCCACCCTTGCCCGCCTGCACCATGCTGCGCTAAAGCAGCGCCGCGCCCGGAGCCTCCATCTGCCATGGCCACCGCAGCATGAAGCGGCCAGCTGAACCGTGAGGCACCGCGTCCAGCCTCCACCTCTTCTCCACCGGAGAAGCTGCCCTTCAGCTGCTGCCTGCCTCCTCCAGCCCCTCCAGCAGCGCTGTCCTCCCTAAAAAATTCTTGTAAACGGGGGGGGGGGGAGGCGCCGGAGGGAGCTTTGCACCACGGTGCCGGATATGCTTAAGACGGCCCTGTTCCCAGCTCCTTCCCCCCTAAAAACTGAGCAGGAGAATATCACTATATATTGAGGGAGGGAGTTAACAGTACCTTTGAGACAACAGTGATCATTATCCAAGTCCACACTGTCACCTCAAGCTTTTAGCATGCCTCGCAACCAATACACCTTTCACCAAAGAAAGTGTCAGGCTCAATAGGTATGGAAACAAGGTGTCAAGAATGCATGCAGAAGTATATTTATGAGCAACAACCGATGTAGCATTTGTCTGGAAATATATTGGAGTGATAATGCAGGATTTGTGGGAGCAGGGACATGCTTTTTAAGATTTGGTGAAAGCCAATAACCTCCTCGCGCAAAGGGCTCACGCATTTCTAGACCGCAGTTCCACACATATTTCCACCATTTCAGCAGCATTTTGTAAAAGAGGCAATTTAAGAAAAAAGAAAGCAAAACTAAGCCTCTATGAAGCTCCAGGCAATCTGATTTCTAAAGTGCCAGGCAAAACTGTCTCCTGAGTGCTGTAAAGGCTGAAATTATTAAAACCCTGATAAAAAGCCAGGAGACCAATCTCACAGTAAGAATTTCAGTGAAATAAACAGCTCTGTTCTGTTGTCTCCTTGGATCTATGGACAACAATAGGGACAAGAAGTTGGAACCCAGGACCTTGTGAGTTTCATATTTTCTATAGAGGGTGCCATAATTGAAATCTCCAGGTGGTGGCTTTCACTTTGTGGTGGGCCAATTTTGGCCGCATACTTGTAAATATCTGTACTGAAGGCCTAGGACAGGCCTAGGTAAACGTGGCCCTCCAGATGTTTTGGGACTACAACTCCCATCATCCCATGTAACAGGACCAGTGTTCAGGGATGATGGGAGTTGTAGTCCCAAAACATCTGGGGGGCTGAGTTTGCCTGTGCCTGACTTAGGCTGTGATCCCATATATGATAACTTGGAAGCAAGTCCCACCGAACTCAGTAGGACTTATTTCTGGGTATATCGTTTTGAACCAAGTTACCCAAAATATCACTTTCTTCCTGGACCCTGAGATCTTTATCTTCAAGAGCATTTGTCAACTGTTACAATGTTCTGCTATTAGGATACTTTTGACTGCCCTTTCTGCACAAGTCTCCTGCAAGACTTGAGTAGAAGGCCAGACCACTGAAAATGGAAGGAAATATTTTCCCTACACATATTAGGAGGGATTGACCTTTGGTGGTGGTCTTTGGGGTCCAAAGAGTTTAAGGGAAGAAAATCTTTACTGTGTATAGTCACTTTTTGGAAATTTGCTTGCATTATTTTTTTAAAAAATATTTGTTTAGAGTGAGGGATCCAGCATGGACTTCCGTTACCAGTCATTAACATCATCATTTTTTAAAAAAGATGGCATTTTCAGATATACTGTTGTCATGAACACTCGTGATTTTCTGGTCCAAAAGACAGACCTCCCACTGTTTGTCCTTTAACATGAAGCAAATATTACAGCCACTGAATTCTTCCCTGGCTCAGATTTTCATTCAGCCAAGAACCTCTCCCTCTTTCCCACCCATGCATATACCTGGCTGATGTAGTTTTCTACATATTGGTGTGTAAGCTCCCCGAGCAAAGACCAGTCTTGTGCTTTGCTGCTATGTTATAAAGCACCGTAAGTGATGTAATAGTGATGTGTGTATTAATAATAGGTAATGCTAGTCCAATATTTTGACCAGCATTTAATTTGACAATTCGTGGAAAGGAAGCGGGGAATAGATACCCCAATGAAGTTTGCACGAGTGAGGCAGAAATTGCTGAAGAAAGGCACAAGATGCTGCTGGAACTGCTTGCCTGTCTGTTTTTTCTATTATGTTAGCATTATGAGGTGGCCAGTTGGAGTGTGCCTTTGCTTTTAACTTTTCGTCTTGTCCAGCTTTCAGCCTCTCTGCAGGTTGCTGGAACGCCATATAACATGAACCTCTTCGCTCCCTGTAGTCCTGCCAGCCCAGCTCTGTTTGCTGTGGTTTCCACGGAAACCAGATATTTTCATGGACACTCTAGCAAGTTCCGGCAAACTACAGAAAGCCATGAGAGCCATTTCTAACAGTTGTGCTCTAGTTATTCCGGAAAGCATTTGGGGTGCTGGAGGAAGATTGAAGAAGCTTCTTTTGTGGATTTTCTGCGGGCTGTTTTATTTCCTGATCCTACCCTATGATTCCTACTGCATTGTTAGGTCTTAAGGACTTTAAAGGAGCTCTGAAATCCCTGAGGACTTATAATGGAAGCTACTATAATGCACTAAGAGACAGAAGTGCTTCTCTGAATAATTATCGTTTTTTATTCCTAATGAAAATACTCACCAGGTCCAAGTTTCTTTAGCTTTTGCCCATCATTCATTCGTTCTGTGAATTGCTCAGGTATAATCCATTATTGACAACTGGCTGAATGTAGTGTCTACGAAGATGGTATATAACACCAGTGAAACTAGCAAAAATGCATAGAACAAATCAATGTTGGAAATGTAAAGAAAAAGAGGGTACTTTTCATCATACAGTGGTACCTCGGGTTAAGTACTTAATTCGTTCCGGAGGTCCATACTTAATCTGAAACTGTTCTTAACCTGAAGCACCACTTTAGCTAATGGGGCCTCCTGCTGCTGCCGCGCCACCGGAGAACAATTTCTGTTCTCATCCTGAAGCAAAGTTCTTAACCTGAAGCAATATTTCTGGGTTAGCGGAGTCTGTAACCTGAAGCGTATGTAACCCGAGGTACCACTGTATGTGGTGGATATGTAAGGAAGTGAAGGCCTTCTGGGAAATGATATATAACGAACTTAAAAAAATATTGAAATACACATTTGTGAAAAAAACAGAAGCCTTCTTATTAGAAATTGTAGGTAGAGAAATACATAGGCAGGATAAAACATTACTTTTATATGTGACAACTGCGGTGAGAATATTACTAGCCCAACAATGGAAGCAAGAAGAGATACTGTCAAAAGAAGAGTGGCAGATGAAATTAATGGACCATGCCGAATTGGCAAAATTGACTGGGAAGATTCGGAACCAGCAGGACCAGAAGTTCTTGAAAGACTGGAATAAATTTATGTTGTACTGTATCTGAAAGACAACTGTAAACATTTGACACAGCTAATAAGGTTACAAGAAGTTTTGTAGGTTTTAACTATCAGGTATTACTAAATGTAATTTATAAATAGATGGTGTAAAAGTGTGATTCAATAGTAATATTAATAAGGATAAAATGCATATACAGTTATTAGGTTGGAAAACCATTAATCAAGGATGAGGGAAGTTTTAGGCTTATATAGCCAAAAGTTTTTCTTTTGTATTTTATTTATAAAATGGATGTTACAATGGAAAATTAGGAAAATCAATAAAAAGTATTATTTAAAAAAGAAGAATGGAGTGTCTATGAGTAGGATGGGAGACCACCCACCTTCAGGCTGGATACCCTTGGAGCCTCTCTTTCCAGCTCACACCACACCCTCCTCAACCCCCCACTCAATTTGGATTGAAAAAGAAGTCTTTTGAACCCAGACATTTCACTACTAACTGTGGAGGGTGGGCAGCTGGGGAAAGAAGGGTTAACCCTACCATTCCTTTGAAAATGCCTGAGTGTTGTAATGGTGGGTGGGAATGAGGTGGGTGGGAATGGGGTGAAAGCCTTCTGTTGGCTCCAGTAGAGGCTCTTTCAAACCTTATTGCAGGTGAGGCTATCTGGGAAGGGAAGAGTTAATGCTACCACCAGCTTCCAGTATAGTAACTGGCCCAGTATACCTGAAGGAGCGTCTCCACCTGCATTGTTCAGCTTGGACACTGAGGTTGAACGCCAAGGGCCTTCTGGAAGTTCCCTCGCTGCGAGAAGTAAGGTTACAGGGACCAGGCAGAGGGCCTTCTCGGTGGTGGTGCCGTCCCATCAGATGTCAAGGAAATAAACAACTATCTGACTTTTAGAAGATATCTGAAGGCAGCCCTGCTTAGGGTAGTTTTTAATGTTTGATGTTTTATCCTGTTTTGAATATTCTGTTGGGAGCCCCCCCAGATGGGTGGGGTATATTATTATTATTATTATTATTATTATTATTATTATTATTATTATTTTCTTCAAGTAAGCTTTTAAAAGACAAAATGTCAAATCTTACTGCTGGGTATGTGCATATGGGTGGCCACACGAACCAGTGCTATGCAGTCCCAGAAGTCTGGCAAATTGGTAATGAAGCCTAGCCCAAAATGCTTCACCACCCAGGTCTAAAGTCAGCTGTGAAGTTCACTGGATAATTCTGAGCATGCTAATACAGTGGTACCTCGGGTTACATACACTGCAGGTTACATACGCTTCAGGTTACACACTCCACTAACCCAGAAATAGTGCTTCAGGTTAAAAACTTTGCTTCAGGATAAGAACAGAAATTGGGCTCCCGCGGCGCGGCAGCAGAAGGAGGCCCCATTAGCTAAAGTGGTGCTTCAGGTTAAGAACAGTTTCAGGTTAAGCACGGACCTCCGGAACGAATTAAGTACTTAACCCGAGGTACCACTGTAATTTTACTCCTAACCTACCCCACAGATTGTTGGGGGGATAAAACAGCACTCTGAGCTCCCTGGACAAAAAAGTAGATATCCAACGCAACCAGCTCCTGTGTTCTTCAGAGTAAGCCCCATTCGATATAGTGAGATTTATTACTGAGTAAACATGCATAGGGCCATGCCATTATTTACAGGGTCTCTCCCCCCCCTTTCTTTGCTGATACAAACCCCAGCAGCTATTATTTTATATACATATTAGATTTTTTTTTCATTTTCTGGTGTACTTCGTTGGGAAGATTTGCATGACTTTCTTTCAAAATTTGGGCTTGCATTAATGACTTGGCATTCTTTTAAAACCTCTTTCGCTTATAATGATTGAAGCAATTTGAATAACAAATAGCTCCATTATGCGTGAAAGGAATTAAGTACTTTTAAGATGCCAGCACACACACACACAAATTACAAACCATTAATTACATTTAATGGCACTTAATGATTTAGCAACTTTGGAAAGTATTTATTTTCTAAAGTTCCTTAGATTTACTTTAATACAGTTTTTCGGATTAAAATATACATCTTAGTTTTCGCATGTCGTAGTTACTGCTGCCTCTTGAAGTATAGCATCTTTAGAGCTACCAAATTGGCTCTATATTTTTCAGAATCTATTGACCTTGTAAATGCCTGCTGCATAGCCGTGAATGCATTTTATTAATCCTGAGACAGAATTCCTAAAACTACCAAATCCTGTCTCTTCCCTGGAGAGTTTCTATACTGAATGGAAAGTTTGCTCAGCCATTGCACAGTTTCAGTTAGGCCATGATCCTGCCACCCGTCCCCCCTCCCTCAGCCAGCGATAACAGAAGGTGCTTTGCCTGCACTTGAGTAATATGGGGATGAAGGAGTTTGTTTCTTTGCTGGAGGGTTTAAGCAAAATATTCCCTTCCTGTTATTTGTTGCTCTATTCCAGGGCTGCTCTATTAGGGATGTGGGTGGTGCTGTGGTCTAAACTAAGGTTACCAGATTTTTCCCCAAAGAATCCAGGGACACTTTTTTTTAAAGAGGAAAAAAAGTTATTAAAAAGTTATTATTTTTTTTAAATATCTTCTCTTCTGTGGTCTCTTCTGTTGCGCAGCCTTCCTCTGGGCCCTATCCTGCTCTCTTGGAGCTCTAGCCACCATGGCTACCTCTCCTACCTCTCCTCAGTGGTGTTGGTGCGGCAAGGTTGTAGCTCCCCTCTTTTTTCTCCTTCCTCTTTCTCTCTCTTCCTTCTCCTTCTCCTCTCCTCCTTCTCCCTGCATCGACTCCGGGGTTTTTACTGGCGTCGGAGCGCCACTGGACAGTCAGCCAGGTGGCTGGGCACTCTCACTCCTGGCTCTATTTGGGTCACAGGGGGGTGTCAGCGGTCCCCCAGTTGACGCACCAGGTGCCCCCGGTTCCCCCTTGGCAGTGGCGGCGGCAGCAGTAGTCTCAGCAGCCTGGAGCCCATCTGGTAGCGCAGTTGGCTCTGGCTGGCTTCACGATCTGGTCGCTGCTGTGGCGCCCACCATTTTGCCTTCCCTTCCCCATATGATGCGTCTTGTGCCGTTGAACCAATCACACAACTTTCATTCCCTACTAATAAATCTACAACACTTAAAATATAAATCCGGGGACATTCAATGAAATCCGGGGACATTCCAGGGACGGATTTTGTTTGGGGACAGATTTGTAAATCTGGGGACTGTCCCTGGGAAACAGGGACGTCTGGTAACCATAGTCTAAACCACTGAGCCTCTTGGTTTTGTTGATCAGAAGGTCGGCAGTTCTAATCTGCACAGCGGGGTGAGCTCCTGTTGCTCTGTCCCAGCTTCTGCCAACCTAGCAGTTCAAAAGCATGCCAGTGCAAGTAGATAAATAGGTACCACTGTGGCGGGAAGGCAAACGGCATTTCCATGCGCTCTGGTTTCCGTCACGGTGTTCCATTGCACCAGAAGTGGTTTAGTTCTGATGGCCACATGACCCAGAAAGCTGTCTATGGACAAACGCCGGCTTCCTGTGCCTGAAAGCAAGATGAGCGCCTCAACCCCATAGTCACCTTTTACTGGACTTCACCATCCAGGGGTCCTTTACCTTTACCTTACCATTCCAGGGTTGACCAACCTTTTGACATGTTCCTGTCAGTGTTCCTGTCACTTTAACGATGTGCTGATGAGGGGATTTTTTTGTTGAAGATGCTTTTGCTATATTCCACTGTTGCAAGGTGAGAAAACTAGGCCTGCCAAGATGTGCTTTTCTCCACATTATAATGGCAAAAGGTTACCACCTGGCTAGACTAAGAGATCCAACCAAATGCCTTTTCTTGCCAAAGTGATGACAGTTGGTGTGAAGAAGGCAAAATCCCCAAACGGAACTAATTTGTCTGCAAGGAAATTTCTCCCTGGCCCGAAATACACCAACCAATTAAGACTCCACAGCAAGGTCAAACCCACACAGCCATTCTTAAAGGGTGGGATGATAATTTGCTAACTGGAATCTGGTTCGGAGCACAGTCGGCTTAAATGTGCCAGGGAGGGAGCCGAGTGTTGTCTGAGTTCACCCGATCCGATTCTGGAACCCTGTGGCTGAGCTGGGCCACAAAAGAGGAAAGCGGTCTCTCCCATTTTATAAACTCCTTCTTTGAATCATCTACCAAACCACCCAAAGTCTGCAGCTAATATGAGCACAGTAATTCTTGCCGTATTTTCTTGTTCCGTTCCAAGGAAGGACTGAGGTTAGAGAATATTAATCCATCTACCTAAACTGCTCTCTTGATGAGCATATGGAGCAAACCTCTATTTTACTGGGTTTTATGGCTCACGTTGTACCACTTACCATGATAAATAACTGCGCTCGCTCACACTAATAAGCACTGTTTTTACTGTGGCGTTATAACTTTAAAATACATCCCTAGTTTTCTTTAAGCTCTGGATTTTATTACATCTATACACTCTGAACACTTCTTCTCCAAAGAGTTATTAGCATAAATATATATGAAAATCTTATACTAATTAAATAACACAGTCTGTTTACTGCATTGTTTCCTTATTGCTGAAAATTGTAATGTTCATTTCCGCCCACACAAATGTTGCTCTCATGGGTATCTATGTATCTTTCAATGTAGAATCTTGAGTGTATTTTTACAGCATAGTCAAGCACCTCCTGAAGACTCGGTATTCTTCTGCTTAAAGGAAGGGAAGTTTCCTCCAACATTAGCTAGAGGGTGGCAAAACATTTTCTTACTTCAATGCAGATCAGGAAAAAAATTCTGCTAACTTTTTAAAAGGAAAAAGTATCTTTATATACGTATTTGTTTTCGGTTGTTTTAAAGAGTTGTGAGCTGGTCCGGGAATCAGCTCTTGAATAGGGCTGCCATACATCTGGATTTTCACAGATATTTCCAGGACTTAAAAGGCAGAAATGACTTCGGGGGGGGGGATTTCCAAAATGTGGCGCTTTGTCCTGGATCTTAGGCAAGTCAATCGAAAAATTGCATTTGGGGTTTTCCTAAAAATAGATCAACAATTTTTTTTTTGGGGGGTGTCCTGGTTTTTACTTTTTGAAATACAGTGGTACCTCTTGTTATTAATGTTTCTGGTTACGAACGTTTCAGGTTACGAGCTCCGCTAACCCAGAAGTAGCTGCTCCTGGTTGCGATCTTTGCCCCAGGATGTGAACGGAAATCGCTCGTCAGAGGCATGCACGCAGCAGAAGGCCCCATTAGCGAAAGTGCGCCTCAGGATAAGAACAGTTTCAGCTTACCAGACTTTTAGAAGACATCTGAAAGCAGGCCTCTTTAGGGAAGCATTTAATATATGAAGGACTATTGTATTTTAATCTTTAGTTGGAAGCCGCCCAGAGTGGCTGGGGAAACCCAGCCAGATGGGCGGGGTATAAATAATAAATTTTATTCTTATTCTTATTCTTATTCTGAACAGACCTCTGGAATGAATTAAGTTCGTAACCAGAGGTACCACTGCATGGGAACCCTGCCCTTGAATTCAACATTGGAATAAATGCAGTTGCAGTTCTATAGAATATGGAAGAACGACTTCAAAGGCTGTATGCGGAGATCAATGAATAGAAAGGGTAATGTAAAAGAGTATTTGGATGCCAAAATTCATATGGAAAAATAAGTGAAAAATGAAACAGGCATTAGTTTCTTTTCCATGTCTAGCTGGACTTTTGAGAAAGTCTTTCCTGATAGTTCCATCTAGTGGCCAATAAGAAAATGGTACCCAAATGTAAAATAACACTTCCCTCCTTTCCCCAATGTATTTGTAATGTGTTGAAATATGGGAGCTGAATTTTGTCAGAAGATTATTCGCGTATTCTGAGCTAACAAACCCAAAGAACTGTTGGGATTTGTAAGGTCTAGAGCAGGAGTACACACGTCGAATCAACAATTTAAACATACGCCATGTCGTCATAAAAGTGGTAATCCGCTTACAGCTGTGCTGATATTTTAGCTTTCTCTTTTCCCCAATATGAGGTGGGAGTGAAGCTCCCACAGAATGAAGGGGAAATGGAAGAAATATCCCAAACTTTTTGGAGGGAGAAGGGTTTGGCTCATCTTAATTCCTTAAACAAGGTGGCTCTCTTTTGACTCTCCTGCAACTAACACCACAAATTCCATCAGACTGCAGCAAAGGAAGAGAAGGGAAACAGAACTATTCCATCAGCTTTACAAAGAGTTCAGCATTCCTTAGCTTTGCCTTGCAAAGATAAACCCTTTAAGCTCACCATTATGTTGGAAAGGTTGTGGAGAACGAAGTGGGAGCGTACCATGGTCAAGGTCTTTTGGGGGAAAGTTTCTAATCTGACCTCCAAAATCACTAAACAATCTATCCCTCCTCATTGGGCACTTGTCTTATTATCATTAGATTTGACCCCAAATTCTACCCTTATATCTAAAGAAATATTTCCCCTCCTGTTCACAGCAGCTAGACTAGTTATTGCCCAATGGTGAAAGGAAACTTCTAAGATACCAGTAGAGGCTTGGATTAATAACATCTGGAGCAGTGCTCTATCAGAACGCCTCATATACCATCAACGACTAATCAAAGGCATCTCCAAAAATGGTACCTTTGACACAATCTGGTCTCCTCTTTTCTCTTTTATTGATGAAGAACAGGATATTTTCATACCCTTGTCATCACAGAGGTATCTGTGGGGCAGATACAGTGGTACCTCGGTTTTTGAATGTAATCTGTTGTGGAAGACTGTTCAAGTTCTGAAACGTTCAAAAACTGAAAACTCAATACGGAAGCCGCATGGCTTGTTCGACTTCCGAGGTGTGTTCAAAAACCGAAGCATTTACTTCTGAGTTTACGGCGTTTGAAAACTGAAATGTTCGTCATTGGAGACTTTAGAAAACTGAGGTACCACTATACAGTGGAACCTCTATTTGCGACCATAATTTGTTCCAGAGGTCTGTCCGGAGGTCAAAACGGGTCGCTGGGAGAGGTGCCGTTGGGTGGCAATTGCCCACTTCTGTGCTGTGCGAACGGCGATTGTCCGCTTCTGTGCATGTGCAAATGGCTGCAAACCCTCTGGTTACTTCTGGGTTTGCCGCTGTCGCAACCATAAGAAGAGGCGGTGGTAAGTAGAGGTTCGACTGTATATTGATTGAAAATGTATTTTATTGTAACTGTATTGTAACTTTTGAATAAATGGTTTTTGATTGATTTAATTTAAGTACGACTATTTGCACCTGTCCTGCCCCAGTCTCTGGCTTTGGGAGTTTTCAAAAAAGCCAGTGCCAAGTTCACAATGGTTAAGGCATGCCAGAAACTGGCCCACCAATGAGGCAGAGTGAAGCAGCTGCCTCAGGTGGTGGAATTGCAAGAGGTGGCTCCCTAAATGCCCCACTGCTTCCACGGCCAAAAGAACAGCCTCCTGAGTTTTGATGAGAGGGGGAAATTCCAGCACACAGCATTGCCAGTCAACTTCCCCACCTCAGGGTCAGAGAAGACGAAGAAGAAGAAGAGTTTGGATTTGATATCCCGCTTTATCACTACCCTGAGGAGTCTCAAAGCGGCTAACATTCTCCTTTCCCTTCCTCCCCCACAAACAAACACTCTGTGAGGTGAGTGAGGCTGAGAGACTTCAGAGAAGTGTGACTAGCCCAAGGTCACCCAGCAGCTGCATGTGGAGGAGCGGAGACACGAACCCAGTTCCCCAGATGACGAGTCTTAACCACTACGCTCTTAACCACTACACCACACTGGCTCACTACAATGAAGATGATTGTGAAGGCCTTGTAGGGTGTCCCCTCTCTCGCCAAACTCAGCGAGAGAGGGCAGTTCCACTACACAACATTGCTGCTCATCTTTTCTGCCCTGGGGACAGAGAAAATCAAGCATTGCTGAGCGAGTTTGAATTTGGTAAAAGGGAAGGCGTTCTGGCATGCTGCGTTGATGCTTATCTTACCAACCCCTGGGGTTGATGTGACTTTGTGGAACACCTCCTCTCTTGCAGGATTCAACAAGAGAGGGGACATTCTGGTGGCAGTGGTGGTGCATATTTGTCAGAGATATGCCCAGCAGAGAGGAATCTCCAGAAGAAGAGGAATTGGCTGCACCTGAGTCGCCAAGAAGCAAGCGATTAGAGCAAAGGCGGGCCAGGAGGAGGCGGGGAAGGACTGTTAGGATATTGATGTTCTGTTTCACCTAAACAGATGTGTGGAGCTGTTGTATGTCACATGTCTGTTTACATTCCAGCACAGCTTGCTGGGAACCTCCGTTTGTGTATAGCTTTTGCTTATGCTTCTTGCTTGGACACGAAGGAGAGCAGACATGTTTTCCTTTGTCCTGATGCTGAATAAAATGCTTGTGAATACGCTTTACACAGTCTCTCTCTGCCCTTCCGTTGCAAAGAGTTCTTATCTCTGCTGGCTTGCGTGCCCAGCTTCTGATGGCTTCTGAAGCTTGTGTCGCACTTTACATGCAGAACCGAGGACTGGAGTTCGACCAGCAACTGGCCGGTGGGCTGGAGCCAGCTGGGGGCCTGCCAATTGCGCCCGTTCCCATGGACGCATCACAACATATATGGACGTGGCATATATCTGGCCTTGGGAGGGGTCAGAAGACAGTCGAGTCATCTGACTCTGACAGCGAAGAATGAGTTGTGGAAGCTTGGACTGATGTAAGCCTGTTATTGAGAAATAAACCTCAGCTACTTAAACTACCAGTGTTCCGTGTTTTGTGTGTGAGAAGCGCTAAACCTGACAATATTCTTGTTTCACCTCAGGTGGCAAAACAGGATGTGCCACCCCTGCATAATGCAGACCCTCCAAGTGTCCCTATTTTCCAGGGACAGTCCTGGATTTACAGAAGCCATCTCAGTCTCTGACTTGATCCCAGAATGTCCCACTTTTCCTTAGAATGTCCCTATTTTCATCAGAGAAATGATGGAGGGTATGGAGTTGTGCTACCCCCAAAACAAATAACTATAAACCTTTAGAAGACATCTGAAGGCAGCCCTGTAAACGATGTATACGGACATTTTTTAAAAAAATGCTTAGTGGTTTATTATGTTTTTCTATGTGTTGGAAGCTGCTTAGAGTGGCTGGGGCAACCCAGTCAAATGAATGGGGTATAAACAATAAAATGATGACGATGATGGAATAGGACATCTCTATTTTTATTGGAGAAATGTTGGAGGGTGTGCATAATGCTCAGGGTTTTGGAGCTGTGTGGAGCCAGTCATCAAATACCCAACTATTTCTAGGAGGAGGCATTGCAAAATAGGTAAAATTCAATCACAGTGCCCATATAGGAAGCAAGGGCTTATGGGGAAACTAGGTGTACATGGCAGAATACAGCCATCTATTTTGCAAATTAAAGGCAAGCAATGTATTTTAAGATTAACGCTGTGTCTTCCCCTGCTTTTGTGGCAGTGCCCTCTTTGCAAATGCAATATATATTTAAATGCCTTCTTTTTTCTGGCATTTAAGAATTGGGTTAATAACCTTGGGAGAAACGGGGAATCTGTTTACAATGAGTTACATGAATTTCGTTGTATGTTATATGGAGGCAAATCTGGATTATTATTATTTTTAATGCCTGGAGCTTATAGAAAACGAGAGGAGGATATCCAGTGATGCAATGAATGATGCTTTCAAAACCAATCCCAAGCAAAGAGGAAAACCCCTTGAGGAATTTACAAAAGTGCATTTATTTTGTTGATGCTGAGAAAAGGAAGCTTTGGTTTTTGTTTGTTTATTTGTTTCAGGCAAAAGTGATTTCATATAAAACATTTGGAAAACAGCAAAGGAATAATAATAATAATAATAATAATAATAATAATAATAATTTATTATTTATACCCCGCCCATCTGGCTGGGCTTCCCCAGCCACTCTGAGTGGCTTCCAAAAAATTATTAAAATACTGTAATACATCAAACATTAAAAGCTTCTCTAAACAGGGCTGCCTTCAGATGTCTTCCAAAAGTCTGGTAGTTGTTGGTCTCTTTGACATCTGGTGGGAGGGCGTTCCACAGGGAGGGCGCCACTACCGAGAAGGCCCTCTGCCTGGTTCCCTGTAACTTGGCTTCTTGCAGGGAGGGAACCACCAGAAGGCCCTTGGTGCTGGACCTCAGTGTCTGGGTAGAATAGATAGATAGATAGATAGATAGATTCTTTATTGTCATTACACACGTGCAACATTGCACAAGTGCAACGAAATTGGATGCCATCCCTTAAAAACAACAAAAGCAAAACAACAACAACAACCAACAAACCACATTCCAGCCACACCCACACCCATCAATCTCCCAGGTCACACTATCGAGTTACAGCATTCAAAAGGGCCACAGCTCTCGGGTAAAAACTGTTTTTCAGTCTATTTGTCCTTGACTTGATGTTTCTATATCTCCTGCCAGAAGGCAGTAGTGCAAACAGACTGTATCCCGGGTGAGATGAATCCTGCAGGATGTTGTTTGCTTTCCTAAGACAACGGGAACCGTACAATTCTTCCAAAGATGGGAGAGGTTGACCAATAATCCTTTGTGCTGTGGTTATGACCTTCTGGAGCACCTTCCTCTCCCTAGCTGTACAACTGGAGAACCAAGCACAAATACAGTATGTAAGAATGCTCTCTATGGAGCCTCGGTAGAAGGACACCAGCAGTCTCTCACTCAGATTGTTCTTCTTTAAAAGTCTGAGGAAATAAATTCTCTGCTGGGCCTTCTTCACCAGAGCAGTGGTATTTGCGCTCCAAGTCATGCCCTGATCGATAGTTACTCCCAAAAACCTGAATTCCGCCACCCTCTCCACCCGTTCCCCATTGATATGCAAGGGCTGAATGTCCGCCTTTTTTTTCCTGTAATCCACCACTAATTCCTTGGTCTTAGCCGTATTAAGAGCCAGATTGTTCTCTCCACACCAAACACAGAGCCGCTCCACCTCGTCCCGATAGGCGGACTCATCCCCTCCTGAAATGAGCCCTACCACCGTAGTGTCATCAGCAAACTTGATGATTTTGTTGCTGGAATAGGTGGCTGTACAGTCATACGTATAGAGAGCATAGAGCAGGGGACTCAACACACAACCCTGTGGTGAGCCGGTGTTAAGGCTAAGGGCTGTGGACATATGTGACCCTACTCTAACCCTCTGAGAACGTTCTGACAAAAAATCCAAAACCCAGAGACAGGTGGAGTTGGAGAGTCCAATCGCCTCTAGCTTGGACACCAGTCTATGGGGGAGGATAGTGTTAAAAGCTGAGCTAAAGTCCACAAACAGCAGCCTCACATAACTCCCCGGCTGCTCCAGATGGGACAGAGCAGCATGGAGAGTGGTGGTGATAGCGTCCTCTGTGGATCTATTTGCCCTGTATGCAAACTGGTAGTTGTCAAAAGTTGATGGAAGACAGGAAATAATATGACGGCGCATCAGTTTCTCAAAACACTTCATGATGATTGGAGTCAGTGCAACTGGTCTGTAGTCGTTCAAACTACTGATTGTGGATTTTTTAGGCAGAGGGACAATAGTTGACGACTTCAGGCAGGGTGGGACAATAGACTGGTGTAAGGACTTGTTGAAGATCTTAGTAAAGACCCTCGCCAGCTGATCCGCACAGCCCTTCAACACCTTTCCAGTGATGCCATCAGGTCCAGCCGCCTTCCTCGGATTCACCATCCTCAATACCTTTCTCACCTCATGCTCCTCTACCGTGAATGAGGGGCCCCTATGGGCTGGTGGCTGTAATACCGGCGTCTCAGGTGGCTCCTTCTCGAAGCGAGCAAAGAAGAGGTTAAGCTCCTCCGCCAGCAAAGGGTCACCGTCGACAGCACCAAGGTTAGGTTTGTAGTTGGTAATGTGCTGAATCCCCTGCACATTGATGGGGGTGGAGACGCTCCTTCAGGTATACTGGACTGAGGCCGTTTAGGACTTTAAAGGTCAACACCAACACTTTGAATTGTGCTCGGAAACGTACTGGGAGCCAATGTAGGTCTTTCAAGACTGGTGTTATATGGTCTCGGCGGCCGCTCCCAGTCACCAGTCTGGCTGCTGTGTTCTGGATTAGTTGTAGTTTCCGGATCACCTTCAAAGGTAGCCCCACGTAGAGCGCATTGCAGTAGTCCAAGTGGGAGATAACCAGAGCATGCACCACTCTGGCGAGGCAGTCCGCAGGCAGATAGGGTCTCAGCCTGCGTACCAGATGGAGCTGGTAAACAGCTACCCTGGACACAGATTTGACCTGTGCCTCCATGGACAGCTGTGAGTCCAGAATGACTCCCAGGCTGCGCACCTGGTCCTTCAGGGGCACAGTTACCGCATTCAGGACCAGGGAATCCTCCACACCTGCCCGCCTCCTGTGTGCGCATCCTCCCTTTTTGAAACTCGCTGATATTCCTTATTGAAAGTTTCATGTGCAGTCCTGAACCAGATTGTTGTTGTTGTTTTTCCCTTCTGCAATTTTCACTTTACAAATTCACATGCTGGAATCATGTGCATTTTGTAATTAGAAGCTCTCACAATAATGTGTTGTTCAGATCAAGTGCTACAGAAATTAGCATAAATGTAATTACAGGTCTTTTGTGAGCTTGTAGTTCACAAATGCAGTGTCTTGTCTCAGAGCTGCATAGTACAAATTCTGGGGAGAGCCCCAACATTCCAGGTGTTATTAATGGTACCAGCATGTCTGCCCCACTTGCTCCAGCACTGTGTAACATGTGTTTTTTACTTGATAAAATAGTGTGGATGATCCAGTCCTGTCAAATAAATGCAGATAAATAAATACATCTACCAACCAACCTACCTACCTATATAATAGCTCTCTGAAAACGGTTTGGAAACTTCAGCTAGTGCAGAATTCAGCAGCCAGGTTGCTCACTGGTGCTTTTTTGCATGCTCTTTTTACCAGCTTATACATTTCATACACATTTCCCCTTTAAATATTCGTACTTATTACTTGAGTGAAGAATAACATTGCAAATTCAGAGAAGTACAAATTTCAAAGGCTAGCTGTGTTTTGGCACATCTACACCATCTCCATCATCTATTCGATTTATATACAGTCCTTTATCAAAATATTCCAGGGCAGTATACAACATTAAGAACAGATTTTATGGAGCATCAATAATAAAAGCATAATAAAGACAGCATAAATAAACAGCTAAAGAGTTTCTTTGGGGAGAACATTCCAAAGACAGGGAGCCACAGCAGAAAATTCCCATTCAGGTGTTGCCACCCACCAAATCTCTTGGGATGGGTACACAGAAAAGGGCCTCAGATGGCAAGTGTAGAGTCCAGGCCTAGATTGTCTCCTCTCCCCCCTCCCCGCAGCACTGACACTGGGGCTCTGATATTTTATTTTTTATTTTATACATTCTTTTTTTGACAAAGTAATAATAAAAAATAAATAAGAATAAAAATGTGCACCCCACCACAGAGACCATTCCATTGTAACTATCCAACTTCCCAAAATTTCAAAACATCTTGCAATGGTTTGACCCCTTTCCGTTTTAACAGTACAAATTCTACAAACACCTTCCCTATCTCTTCAAAATCATTTCTTCTGCATATTCCCCCATCTTACCTTAATGGCACATGTTGATTTATTGTTACAGTAATAGCTATATCCCACACCTCTTTATACCATTCTTCCATTTTATATTCTGCTTGCCCCTTCCGCTTTCTAGCTATAATAATTCGTGTAGCTGTCAATAAATTTGTGAGCAAGTCCTTCATAGCCTGTGAACTTTCCACCTCATCGTAAATTGATAATAACGCTACCTCTGGACTTTTGGTCAGCTTTAAACTGGTGATTTCTGTTATCTCCTTAAAAACCCTTTGCCCCCAAAATTTGTACATATTTACACCCCCACCACATGTGAACATAATTCCCTGTTTCCTGGCATCCCCTTCAACAAAACACCAACTACTCCTTGTTTATTTGATTTAATCTGACTGGTAAAGGTAAATAGGTAAAGATAAAGGGACCCCTGACAATTAAGTCCAGTCGCGAATGACTCTGGGGTTGTGGCACTCATCTCGCTTTACAGGCCCAGGGAGTCGGCATTTGTTCGCTTCTGCAGACGGTTTTTCCGGGTCATGTGGCCAGCATGACTAAGCTACTTCCGGCAAAACCAGAGCAGCGCACGGAAATGCTGTTTACCTTCCCGCCCAAGCAGTACCTATTTATCTACTTGCACTGCATGCTTTTGAACTGCTAGGTTGGCAGGAGCTGGGACCGAACAACGGGAGCTCACCCTGTAGTGGGGATTTGAACCGCCGACCTTTCGATCAGCAAGCCCAAGCGGCACAGTGGTTTAACCTACAGCGCCACTCGCGTCCCCTTAAAAAGGTAATGGTAAAGGTAAAGGTAAATAAAAACCTTTCAAATTAATTTATAATATTTTTTTATTATTCTATTATTGTGTGAGATCAGTTTCAGCCAGTCGCTGTAAGGGAACTCCATCTTGAAGTCAAGTTGATTTCAGTGAGAGAGATTTAAGCTTTGCTTGCTTGTATTTCCATCAGTAGTACTAAAGGATGCTTAACTGGTTAGATTGGTCCCTGTGGTTGAAGCATTGACCTTGCAGTTACCCGAATCAAATAGACATTTAGACAGAGTGAAGGAAAAGTCTTCCAGGAGAAGTGTCAAGAGATGATAAAAGTGAGCTTTTTGCATAACAAGTCATTATGCACCAAAATGTCATCTCTTTCAGGTGTCAAGTATTATGGGTATTTTGCTTCATTATGCACATTGCCATACTCACTTTATTTCATTGCAAGACGGGTGGCACCTTAAATTATTTATTTCCCATTTTTGTAAATAGGAGGAAATGGCTCCTCTGATAGGCAATTCGGGTTATTGCTTATGAGTGCCATCAAGTTACAGATGCATTGAAGTGCAGCAGGAATGAAAATACCTATCACCCGGCTGCTGAAGATGTGTCCAAAAAGCTCAGGAGTTTTAATGGCTTGTAATATATTTTGTCACTGGAAGTCACTTTCACAACTGACTGTGCAACAAATCATTTTAACTCTTGCCAATCTTTCCCCCGGTTTCAAAGCACCAATTAATGTTCAAGTTCTGGCTGCTCAAGTGCCCTTTCCCAAATTTTATCTTACCTTATACAAAAATGAGCCACACCTCGGTGACTATGTCTTTCTCGCCACCTTCTCTTCCACAGAACAGTCTTTTTTCTCACCAAAAGCTGAGAGTCTGAGAACAGACTGAGGAATCTGCAAACTTCCAGCCTCCCAAATGCCTTTGCTTGGTGTTGGTGTTGACCTTTGAAGCCCTAAACGGCCTCGGCCCAGTATACCTGAAGGAGTGTCTCCACCCCCATTGTTCTGCCCAGACGCTGACGTCTAGTGCCGAGGGCCTTCTGGCGGTTCCCTCATTGCGAGAAGCAAAGCTACAGGGAACCAGGCAGAGGGCCTTCTCGGTAGTGGCGCCCGCCCTGTGGAACGCCCTCCCATCAGATGTCAAAGAGATAAACAACTACCTGACATTCAGAAGACATCTTAAGGCAGCCCTGTTCAGGGAAGTTTTTAATGTATGACATATTAGTGTATTTTTGGTATTTGTGGAAGCTGCCCAGAGCGGCTGGGGAAACCCAGCCAGATGGGCGGGGTACAAATAAATTATTATTATTATTATTATTATTATTATTATTATTATTATTATTATTTACACTCCCTAAGGAAGTCAGTAGTGTCTTTATGATATTGCAAATATTTCACCAATCCCCATCTTCTCCTCAGCCCTGTTTGCAGGCTTATCAATTAACACGCCTCAGCCAAAAATGAATTTGGGCATATGGAGCTGAGCAACAACTAGCACATCTGCTTGTGGTTCAGATCTGACACAGCTGAATGACAGTGCAGAACTTGTGGAAAGTGAGACATGTTCTCAGGACTGCTGAAAGGCAGGTACAGGAATGAATGATGTACCCAGCCCACGGTCAGCAAGGGCCTGAGTCTCTGAACTTCCTTCTTTTAAAATAAGTCTCTAGTGCTCCTGGAAAAAAAAGTTATGAACCAAAATGTTCATGTACCCTTCTAAGTAATTTCTGTGAGATGGGGCAGCCTGACTGCTCCTGCCTTTCAGTGTTAGCCAACTGGTGAAGTCAGAGAGCTGCGATTGACAATTGATTGTTTGCATAGGAGAGCCAGTGTGGTGTAGTGGTTAAGAGCGGTAGTCTCATAATCTGGTGAACCGGGTTCGCGTCTCCGCTTCTCCACATGCAGCTGCTGGGTGACCTTGGGCCAGTCACACTTCTTTGAAGTCTCTCAGCCCCACTCACCTCACAGAGTGTTTGTTGTGGGGGAGGAAGGGAAAGGAGAATGTTAGTCGCTTTGAGACCCCTTCAGGTAGTGATAAAGTGGGATCTCAAATCCAAACTCTTCTTCTTCTTCTAATGAGCTGCTGTTTTCTCTCCCCCCCTTTCGTGCACCTTTCCTGCTTTTGTCTATCCGCTAGTCCTTGGAAACTCTGCAGTTTAACCTTGCCCTGTTTCCCAGCAACCAGGATACACCTTTCCTGTGGTGGGATTGTCTGAGATCAGATACCCCCTAGAACTTATTATCTGTGAATACACTATACAATAGTTGTGAGTGGATAATAAAGAAATCCTCCACGGGGAAAAATGGGAAATGTCACAAAGAGGCTTAGGCATGTCTCCTGGTGTGCAGAAGCTAAGAATCAGGCACCAATAATAATTCACTGTGTACCTAATTCAGTAGAATTATATGCATGTCTATTCAGACGTTGTCAGAAGAAATATCCACAACCTCAGATATGCAGATGACACAACCTTGATGGCAGAAAGGGAGGAGGAATTAAAGAACCTTTTAATGAGGGTGAAAGAGGAGAGCGCAAAATATGGTCTGAAGCTCAACATCAAAAAAACGAAGATCATGGCCACTGGTCCCATCACCTCCTGGCAGGCAGTGAGAGATTTTACTTACTTGGGTTCCATGATCACTGCAGATGGTGACAGCAGTCACAAAATTAAAAGACGCCTGCTTCTTGGGAGAAAAGCAATGACAAACCTAGACAGCATCTTAAAAAGCAGAGACATCACCTTGCTGACAAAGGTCCGTATAGTTAAAGCTATGGTTTTCCCAGTAGTGATGTATGGAAGTGAGAGCTGGACCATCAAGAAGGCTGATTGCTGAAAAATTGATGCTTTTGAATTATGGTGCTGGAGGAGACTCTTGAGAGTCCCATGGACTGCAAGAAGATCAAAACTATCCATTCTGAAGGAAACCAGCCCTGAGTGCTCACTGGAAGGACAGATCCTGAAGCTGAGGCTCCAATACTTTGGCCACCTCATGAGAAGAGAAAACTCCCTGGAAAAGACCCTGATGTTGGGAAAGATGGAGGGCACAAGGAGAAAGGGACAACAGAGGACGAGATGGTTGGACAGTGTTCTCGAAGCTACCAACATGAGTTTGACCAAACTGCGGGAGGCAGTGGAAGACAGGAGTGCTCTGGCCCATGGGGTCACGAAGAGTTGGACACAACTAAACAACAACAATCAACTCTCAGGTAGGTGGGTACCACACTCCCCTAGCTTTGATTTAGGGATGGCATTGGGGGTAAGCAGGGTGCCTTTAACAGATGGGGGTGGTGGTGAACAGAACAGGTTAAGCCTTTTCTAGTGTGGAAATTCAATTATGGGGAAAGCTTCCACTGTTCTCATTCTCTCCATCATATGTTGTATGTTTATGGTCACTGATTTATTTTTAGGCCTGAAATTATTTTTGTTGTTGTTTGGCTGTTTTATTCTTGCCTGTATACTTGAGAAAACCCATTCCTTCACTTGGTTTTAATGTTCATTTTTCTGTAGGTTGCTTTGAGTGTCATTTCTGGGGGAAAACAACAACAACTAAATAACAACAGCAGCAGCAGCAGCACATGAAACCATAGAGTGGAGTTGTTACTCTCACCCATATTTCAACTGAATCACAATTATTCTATTACAAAGGGCTGTTCTTATGCCTTGGTATTCTTCTCTATGGCATCGGCATGTAAACTTCTTTTTTTCCACCTGTCTAACTGCATTGCAGACTAATATACTTTACATTAGCTATTACTTCTACAAATTCTCATTTTCTCTGTCAAATGATGCATGAAAGTTTGAATCACTATAGCTTAATAGAGTAAGCGTCTTATCAGCACACTATATCAAAGGCATCCCTTTCAGAACACCCAAGGACAGACTCTCCTCTTCTTTAGCTCAACTTATTCTGCTTGTAGGGTTAAGCTGCTCCGCTTTAAAAGCTATATGTTTGTTTGTTCATTTTACTCTATCCTTTAGTCAAAGCGGTTCTCATAAATCAATATTGAGTTGAGCTCTGCAGTCAGGCTTACAATCTAATAAGAAATGGCGTGCAAGGAAAGAAGGAATGGGAGGGATGAGGGGGAAATCAAGATTAAGCAAAAGTTTCTGAAGAGTTTTGGCTCAAACTAGTGAAATTTCTTAGAGAGCTCTGCAAATATTTAGGTTCTCGTGCATTGAGTGAAATCTGAAGCATAAGTGCAGGTTGAAGTGAAAGTTTGAAGGAAACTGTGATGTTTCCCCCTCAGCTGAAAGTTCTGTGGGATATCAAGAATTACCAAAAGAGTTTCAACAAGTAACTGAAAGTTCTGTGGGATATCAAGTTCTGTGGGATATCAAGAATTACCAAAAGAGTTTCAACAAATAACTCAGGGAGATTCCTCATCTCTTTAATTTTTGAAGGCTTTGTGGTATCCCTCATTCTCTTAAAATTGCAATGGCGCCCACCTAAGATCCACCAGAAATGAGTTCCAGCTGAAATAAAAGCCCGTCAACGATAAAGTGTGTTGTTCATACTAATAGAAGTTGGTTCGATATGAGGCCTTGCCTATTTTATATGCCCACATGACCAGGGTGTGATCAATATAAAACAACTTTCATACAGACCAGGGATTTCCATGGTTAGCCAGAAAAGTGTGCAAAGAAATGGAAGAGGAAAGATGGAGTTCCACTAGCAGCTTGGAGCATAGGAGTCTGCCCTATGAACAATCAAATCTTTGGTCCCTCTAGTATGGTATTGTCCTTGTTGACTGGCAAGGTTTCAAGTTGGATTCCCTCCCAGTCCTACCTGGAGATGCTGGGGTTTAGATTCGGGACCTTTCTGCATGCAAAATAATACTCTGTTACAGAGCTACGGCCATTCCTGTAGAGCTCCACCAATGCTTCTGACAGCCTAAAAATTTCAGGTGGAGTTCATTGCTTATGGCTACCAGCAATTGAATAGAATGGGAGAAAGGGGATGGGAAAGCAAGTAGATAAATGAATGATAACAAACTCTTGCAGTACCAGCAGGGTATACCTATATCAGACTGAAATGTATTGTTTATGAGCGTTCAGCTTTCAGGCAAGGCAGCAGGAGTCATGCTAGGGCACTGTGTGTTTCTGAGCACAGTTCAAAGTGTTGATGCTGACCTTTAAAGCCCTAAATGGCCTCGGCTCAGTATACTTGAAGGAGCGTCTCCACCTCCATCATTCTGCCTGGACACTGAGGTCTAGTGCTGACAGCCTTCTGGCAGTTCCCTCATTGCGAGAAGTGAGGTTACAGGGAACCAGGCAGAGGGCTTTCTCAGTAGTGGCGCCCACCCTGTGGAACGCCCTCCCATCAGATGTCAAGGAAATAAACAACTATCTGAGTTTTAGAAGTCATCTGAAGGCAGCCCTGTTTAGGGAAGTTTGTAATGTTTGATGTTGTTATGTACTGAGTTGAATAGGATCCAAAATGCATCGGTCTGATTGGTCCTAGAACAATAGGATTCAGAATGCAGCAGCCTGATTGGTCCTGGAACAATAGGCTCCAGAATGCAGCAGTCTGATTGGTCCACAGGAGCCACCTAATGGTGGTCCACTGGAGCCACCAGCTCCAGGTGGAAATGAATCTGCAACCTGATTGGCCTACAGGAGAATCCTGGAATTAGCCAATCACGTGGGGCCCATTGTGTAAATAATGTATACAAAGCAGACATTCTGGGGGAACTTCCATTCTTCCTCACCACTATGAGCTGAATAAAGAGCATGAAATCCACTCTCAACTCTGAGTATATTTCAGATGTTTTATCGTGTTTTGAATATTCTGATGGGAAAACCTAGTCAGAATATTTTGATGGGAAAACCCAGTCAGATGGGCGGGGTATAAATAATAATAATAATAATAATAATAATAATAATAATAATAATAATTACGATCATCATCATTATCATCATTACAGTGGAGAAAGAGCTAGCAGATGGCAATTATATAGAGTTTGCTCCCACCTATCAAATGGTTTTGGCATAATGTGGACTTCTATAGTCATCTTCACTCATTTCCATTTAAGCAGAGCTGTGAAGTGGTTTCCTTTCCTTGACTTCTTTTTAGCAGATTTTATCATGCTGTGTGGTTTATTGAAATTCTAACCTAGATTACGAAGGGATTTTATTTTAAGAAGAAGAACAGCAGCAAACAAATGAAGGAATTAAAACCACCCAGGCCCAGGGCCTGTTGCCAGGTCATGGGCATCTTGTCTATTTCATTACACACATCAACACCTCACCCGACGATAGTTCTTTTTTCTTTCAAATTGTGCTTCTCGGTGCACAGTGTGGCAGCACAGCTCCTTTGGCTGGAAAACAATGTTTTTGGCATCTTCAAGTTCAGCTAATATGAGAAAGATGGAGAGGTTTGACTATGGGAAGAGCAGTGAGATGGGGGGTTTGGAGATGTCTGCAGCCTGCTTTTTTGGCAGGCAAAGTTAAGAAGAACACACTTCTAGTCACCAGTTGACTTTATATTGCCCAGTTTGCTAAACAGCAGAGACTGCTGAGGAGCTGGAGCAACTGACAGCAATTTAAATTCAATTTCAACCTCGGTCTGTTTTGTTGCATGCAGACAACTGGGGATGCCAACAAACCTCTGCTTTTGTCTCTTGCTTATCATAGTGTGTGAGGTCAAACCATTCCCCTATAAAGTCACCCCAAGGCCCAGGTTACGACCCATGAGCCAGATAAGAAATTGCTTAGCATTCAGCGAGTTATTTGTTATAGCCAAGACTTATAGAGGGCTGACTTCCCAGAGGGTTGTTATGCTTACCCTGAGCCCAATCCTTGCTCCTTGTGATTGCTTGCAAAGCAGAAGTCAGTTGCACTGTCTCAACCCTGAAACAACCTTTGGTCAGGCAAGGTTAAAAGCAGAACTTCCTGAGGCTGAGCAAAGACCTTATGTACAGTTCAGGGGCACAGATTAGCTCTGCTTGGCTTGGAATCACAGCAAAGGCTTCAGAAACCATGCCCTTCTGGCTAAGGTGAAGCCACCATGTCTTTGTAAAATCATTACAAATATCTTACAACACCCTGATATGATCTTGATGGTCTCCTTTCCATAATTTGGTTTTGCAAATGTTGGGGTGAAAACTAAAACTAAAATTAAAAAATGATGCTAATTTTCATACATGTTAGCAGTGGGCTGTTTTCAGTCTAATTATTAAAATGCCTATGGATCAGATTACTCATCCATCCCTAGTCGTATATAGTACTGTTTCCTGTAAAACATGCAAAAACTTCAAAACCTAAAGTTAATAACTGCAGCCCACTAGGAAGTATTTCTCTGTACCACTATCTGCAAGTCCATTACTTGTAAAACAGCTTCTGTTCACTAGTCTGGGACTTGTATGTGGAGATAAATGCAGCTATTTTGTGGAGTAGTTTTGGTTCTGAAAAGTGTGCACAGAATGCATGTTTTCAGGGGGGGATGTACGCAAGAATGCTAATGTTAGGAGAAAATGCATTCAAAACATGCACATTTTTAGGGCAATAATATGCACAAAATGTGTTCAAAAAAGATACTTCAGAGGAAAGGGTGTACAATTTAAATGGAAAATTTATATACATTTTCTTGAGGTGCAAAAACTGGGCAGAACGGAGCTATATGATCAACTGCATGCAAAACTGATATGAAACACAAATAGACTGATTTGTCACTTCCTCTACAGGACACAAATCCTAATTTACTATAGTCATCACACACATACCCTTATGAAATTTTTGCTCTTGCATATGTCATCCCAACTCTTGTATTCTATAGCTGCTCAAAATATCTGCTAAATTTGCTGTGCTTTTACTCTTCCCTCAAATGGTTATATTTGGAAGATCAGAAGCATATTGATTAAATGGGCCCAGCTGCTGATCTCAGTACCAGTAAGTTTGTTTCGATTCATTTTGATGATATTAGTTTCTGACTGTGTGATATGTGCTCAGGAAGAAGAGGGGGGGGGACATCTGCAGTTAAAATTAAAAATGTCTACAGTATTTGGCTGTTTAAGCCATTTGCAAAGCTACTTTGCAGGCAATAAGTACCAAATAGAAATGTTAAAATGAAGAGTGGCTGGCTTCAACATGCTCATTCAAATGCTGCTACAACTTTGACCTTTGAAGTCCCCAATTACTTATTTGAACCTCCATCTTTACCTCTGAATTTCCTTCCTAAGCTTGCTTAAGAGCTCATATCAATCTCTTAGTGAAAGGTCACCATGGCCTGCCATGTTACCTGGATTTTCATTATTTCCTCATAAACTATGACATTTCAAAAATGTCAGCATCTAAGGAAATCTGTGCAATATGGATATGGGAGGAGAACAAAGCATGTTTATTCCAATATTTTTTTGCAGAGCTACTCGTATAACTGTGTTGAATATATGCAATGGATGCTGTCTGCAGTCCAAGTAAACCAACTTGGTATTTTCCACACCATGAATAAAATACATATCTTCAAACCTTTGGTATGTCTTTTGGTTTACCGTATTTTTCCCTCTATAACACGCAGATTTTTTCTCCTAAAAAGGAAGGGGAAATGTCTGTGTGTGTTATTGAGCGAATGTGTGGTCCCTGGAGCCAAAAAATCAGGCAAAAATCAAATCGCGAGTCACGGAGAAGGGAAACCTGAAAAGAGGAAGTGGCTGCTTTCCTGCATTCTGCCTCAGGGTCTTACTGCCCACCCTCCTCTGTTTCCTTGCTGTGTTTGCTGAAACGGAACAAAGAGCAGGGAAAGCCCCTCCCCTCCAGGCAAGCAGAGGGGAAAGCAGAGTGTGTTCCTTCTAATTCCTCTCTGTGCTCCGGTGCTGCTGGGGGAGAGGGAGAGAGAGGGGGGGGAGGGAGAGAGATAGGGGGGGAGGGAGAGAGAGGGGGGAGAGAGAGAGACAGAGAGAGAGAGAGATGGCTGGCTTGGGTGGGGGGAAACTTTTGCCTTTCTTTTCTCCCTCCCGTTAAATCCCTCTCCTGCATTCTTAGCCAGCTGCTTCTCTGCACACCCCTCTCATGTCCCTTCTTTGTTTTTCCTTCGCTCCCCACTTAAAATGTGGTTACAAAGCATAGATCCACATGGATCCTCAGGATCTTTGCATTGGGTCACCCCAAATTCACCATCAGATCACATAGCATGTCCATGGCTACAGCCTGCAACAAAAAAATCACGCACCCACTGTTGCCTGGGGCTGCAATGGTGCAAAAACGTGGTTAAAAAGCATGGATCCACATGGATCCTCAGGATCTTTGCATTGGGTCACCCCAAATTCACCATCAGATCACATAGCATGTCCATGGCTACAGCCTGCACCAGAAAAATCACGCACCCACTGTTGCCTGGGGCTGCAATGGTGCAAAAACGTGGTTACAAAGCATGGATCCACAGGAATTCTCAGGATTTTTGCATTGGGTCACCCCAAATTCACCATCAGATCACATGTCTGTGGCCACAGCATGAAGCACAAAAATGATACATCCACTATTTCATTCAGAATGTTTTTTCCCTTGTTTTCCTCCTCTAAAAACGATGTGCGTGTTATGGTCAGGTGCGTGTTATAGAGCGAAAAATACGGTATATTCAGCTCACTGGAGAACACCAGATTGAGGGCAATTCTTTGGATCTAAACTCAATGAATTAACCAAAAGTTCCTGGGTAAATTGCATCCTGGCCATTCACTGCTTGTAAAACTGAAATGGCAATGACCCACCTGCTGCACAGTGTTTCTTTCTTTCTTTCTTTCTTGCTTGCTTGCTTGCTTTCTGGAATGAACTAGATGAGTCTTGCAAAACGTCCTGCACACTGAACTTCTGTAACAGCAGATATTCTAAATGCTGAAAGAGTTGACAGTCATCAGAAACTGGGCAAATGTTTGAAATGATACATTGGTGACATTTGGCAATTATCAACAAGTGACGATCCAGATTCACTGATCTATTTTTCTCTTTTCAAATATTTACATCCTCTGTGAGATTGTCAGTACACTCCCGTGCTCTGTGTTTTGTATATGCCCTGAAATGCAAATATAATTTAAAATAATTTGCTTCCAGGCATAATAGTCACTTGGCCCATGCTTGTGATACTATCAAGCAGACCTTGAATTTTGTTATGTTTGATTCAATTGCTTCATTTAATCATTTCATTTTTTGCATCTAGTCAGTCTTTTAAAGTTCTTCATGATAGAGTAAACACTGACCCAAAGCAGGACGGGGAAGAACCTGTAGCAAAGTGAAACTCATAAAACTGCTATCAATCTCATTTTCACTTAGAACCATAAATTGTTGGCTCAACCTCCATGGAAGTGCAAATCCCAATGGGTTGCCTTGATTCATCAAAACTGTTCTTACATCTAGCAAAACAGATTAAGATCATTCAAGGATTTTCTCCACTTTGGGACTTGAAGCATTCTAGCATGACATTTCTTTTGTCAGATGCACAATCTCCACCAAAAAGGTGACATTTGTGTGTCATAAGGACTGCTGGCTTGCAATGCCACCGGGATGGAATGCCTGATGCCCATGTAACATTACAATTCCCATTTGAAATCATTTAATTCTAGAAACAGCCTCAGTTGCAAGACACTGTCATTCCTCCTCCATAATTTATCTTCAAGAGTACATATGGCATGCATCTTGGCTCATTACGTTGCCCCATTATATGCTTAAAGAGATGGTGTTTCTTTCCTTTAAGTACATCATTTGATATTGTCAAGGACAGAGCTGTTGTTGTTGTTGTCATTTAGTCTTTTAGTCATGTCCGACTCTTTGTAACCCCATGGACCAGAGCACGCCAGGCCCTCCTGTCTTCCACTGCCTCCTGCAGTTTGGTCAAACTCATGTTAGTAGCTTCGAGAACACTGTCCAACCATCTCGTCCTCTGTCGTCCCCTTCTCCTTGTGCCCTCCATCTTTCCCAACATCAGGGTCTTTTCTAGGGAGTCTTCTCTTCTCATGAGGTGGCCAAAGTATTGGAGCCTCAGCTTCAGGATCTGTCCTTCCAGTGAGCACTCAGGGCTGATTTCCTTCAGAATGGATAGGTTTGATCTTCTTGCAGTTCATGGGATTCTCAAGAGTCTTCTCCAGCACCACAATGCAAAAGCATCAATTCTTCAGCGATCAGCCTTCTTTATGGTCCAGCTCTCACTTCCATACATCACTACTGGGAAAACCATAGCTTTAACTCTACGGACCTTTGTCGGCAAGGTGATGTCTCTGCCTTTTAAGATGCTGTCTAGGTTTGTCATTGCTTTTCTCCCAAGAAGCAGGCATCTTTTAATTTCATGACTGCGGTTACCATCTGCAGTGCAAGAAAGGAAAATCTCTCACAGCCTCCATTTCTTTCCCTTCTATTTGCCAGGAGGTGATGGGACCAGTGGCCATGATCTTAGTTTTTTTGATGTTGAGCTTCAGACCATATTTTGCACTGTGCAAAGACGGACAGGTCGTAGTGGAGAGTTTTAACTAAACGTGATCCACCTGGAGCAGGAACCGACAAGCCACTCCCGTATCCCTGCCAAGGAAACTCCATGGACAAAAACAACAGGCATATAAGGACAGAGGCATATAACGACAGGCATATAAGGACAGAGCTCGAAAGTAAGAAAGGGAATATATCTATCTATCTGTCCATCATCTATCTATCATCTATCTATCTATTTATCTATCTATTTATCTATCTATCTATCTATCATCTATCTATCATCTATCTATCTATCTATCTATCTATCTATCTATCTATCATCTATCTATCTATCTATCTATCTATCTATCATCATCTATCTATCATCTATCATCTATCTATCTATCTATCTATCTATCATCTATCTATCTATCATCTATCTATCTATCATCATCATCTATCATCTATCTATCAACCAATCATCTATCTATATCACCTATCATCTATCTATCTATCTATCTATCTATCTATCATCTATCATCTATCTGTATCTATCATCTATCTATCTATCATCTATCTCTCTATATCTATCTATCATCTATCTGCTTATTGAAATATATCATAGGATGTTTGAATCTTAGTGGCACATGGAATCAGTGTTTCATTTTGTATGTCTCTTTCCAAAATGTTGTATTAAAAGAGAAATGTACATGCAACTGGGAACTGTTGTGTTACTAAATCTAGAGTTGGCTGCAGAATAAAGCCCCTTCTATAGTAATTTGTTCAGTTATTTTACAACTTCTTATGAGCACTGGGCAAGCAGTTGTGTTGAGATAACATCTCGAGTTACTGAATATGAAATCTAGATTTCTCAGGCTAAACTGTAGGTTCCTGGTAGATGGGTGGTCCTGCTTTGAAGTGGGGGATCAGTCAAGATGACATTTTATTGTAACAAATCAGCCCTTGAACATGACAACTTCTCACAACATGTTATTAGGCAGTAGAGTTCCCACAAAAGCATGGGTATAAAATGAAATGTTGTATGAAATGAAATTCAGGGAAATATCTGATGTTCCCCTTCAGTGGAAACATCTGAAGAATGTGGAGGTAAGTTAAAAGAATGTAGCACAGGCCATGGAATTTCTTGGGTGCTTGATTTCCCTTATATTCCTAGGTCATCATTAGTTTTCATCCAAAGTGAAATTCATTGTGGGTTTGGAGAATCTACCTCAAGGCAAAATGTCTGAGAAAATTTGAGGGAAGCAAGAAGAGTTTGATAACATTAAAGTTTCTAAGCACTTTCACTCACCTCTACTAAGCAGCTGAGCAACAAAGGCCCTCAGGATGGCAGCACAGTTGCCTGACTGAAAGTTTAAATCCAGCAACCCAAAATGAGTTTCATTTATTATTCTCGGTGTGCTCAAAATGTTGGTACTGACCTTGTACTTCATTTTTTTTTTTTGATAGTGCAGTTCCAAAGCTTGAAGAAATTGGGTGAGTTATGTATGAGTGGTTCCAATTGGATTACGCCTACATCCCATAAAAAATATCAGTCAACATCCACTTTTATGAGCTAAATTTAAAGTGCATCTGCATACATTTGCACATGAATAAAACCAGAGTTCTCATGGGAGCAAAGTGTGTGCTTTCTCTGTTTTTAAATCACGCAGGCATTGTACACTACATCTTGGGACATGCACACACTGTGTGATAATGTATGTTGGAGACGGAGGGGGAAATCTTTTTAAGGCAGCGTTTGCCACCTGCAATTTTATAAGTGCTTATATTAATTCAGAGTTAAAATCGTTTTTTAAAATCTGGTGCCCAGTTAACATGTTTAAGTGATCATATACTGTTAGGACTACCATGTGGCAGTTGAGCTTTCCTCATTGCCCAGTTACCCAGAGAGAAATTTCAGAGAGCTTTAAAGTCATAGATCAAAAATTTAGTTTATATGCAATAACATTAATCCGTTTGTCCCGTGTTAGAAATAACAGGTGGTATGCAATTCTGTCTTTCTGCTGGTGAGAGGAATCTATCAGCATAAGAAGAGAAGAAAGCAATTTCCCGCAATTTCCCCTCCTTTCTGGGTCGTATCTAATAGAGTGGCAGTAAGATAAATACTTATTCACAGTGACTTCTAATTTGTTTGCCTTTATTATTTATAATACAGGGTAAGCTAATTCATTTTATTGCATATAAACGAAACCTTGCCTATATTGCAATAATTCAACTCAGGGAACAACTGTGTGCTGTCTTTTTGGACAGATTAATGAGTGGTTTTATGGAAAGAGCTCGTTTAGGAATGATGACTGAAGCCATATTCGCACTCACACACACACAAAATCATCTCCAAACAAGTACATTAAAGGTGGTAAAATATTTAGAATTACTTTAATTAATCAATTCTTATTTCCAAGAGAAAAGCTAGGCTGGCACTTCATGCTGTTAGGTATTTAATGGGAATGGTTTATATGCTGATACATACTGTTTAGTTAGCTTTCCTGCAGCTAATTTGCTCTGTATTATTGAAAGCTTCCTACAAGACATGCTCACAGGAGTGGTGTGTTTGGTTTTTTAAGTAGCATCAGCAATTTTCTTAAAATTACTGTACTGTGGAGTTAACTTGTGGGCTACAAATCCATGCTCCTAAATGTGCAACTGCACACATAAGAGGAGACCTATTTAGACCTTGATGGGGTTTTTCCCCTCCCCACCTCCTCTGAGCTGCTAGCTATGAATGAGCACACCACAATGTTTCTGGCCATTATCAGGCAAGTGTAGGGGATTCCCTGGTCCTGAATGCAGGGACGTAGGAAGGGGTGGTGCGGGGGATGCGGTGCGCCCTGGGTGTCATCCCTGAGGGGGTGACAAAATGGCACACCGCAGGAAGTGGCACGTACTGCGGGGCCTGGCCTGCAGCGCGCCTGAGCAACACGTCTCTCCTAGGAGTGACACGGGGGCTCAGCCTGAAACGGCAACTTGGGGCTTGCGTCTGCCAGGCAGATGAGATGTGCAGCCTGTGAGTCATTTTGTACTCATGGCTGCCCATGGAGGCACAGGTCAATTCTGTGTCCAGGGCAGCTGTCTCACAGCTCCATCTGGTATACAGGCTGAAACCCTACCTGCCTGCGGACTGTCTTGCTAGAGTGGTGCATGCTCTGGTTAGCTCACACTTGGACTACTGTGTGGGCTTGCATCATAGTGAAACTCGGACCAGGTCCAACTTATCATTCAAGGCAAATGTAATTCTCTCCAGCTGTTACTCTACAAGTCAAGAGCCAGTCTTGGGAATGTGCTGCCTTCTTTGGAATAATAAGCACCGATACTACCTGGTACGATACCTTCTCAGGGGATGCTTGAAGAATTTGGCCATTGCAAATTCTGAAAGGAACCAAACAGATCCACACTTCCTGTGGAGAGCAGAAGTTATCCATTCACTTCAATGCTCTGATGGAATTGCTGCCCCCCCCAAAAAAATGTATTTTTGTGTATTTTGAGAGAAAACACATTTTAAACTGTGTTTGACTATGTGTTTAAAGGATATTTTTCATGCAGGTTTTATGTGGAAATGAGATAAATTGATTTATGAGAAAACACAAGCAAAATTGATATGGACTGGAATGATCTGATTAATCCATCCCTCTGCCCAGCAGGACATATTCCTAGGTAAATGCATACAGAATTGGACCCTATATCAATTTCATTCCTGGTTGTTTATTCAATGAATAGATATTGTTACATTCTGCACTAAGAGCATCACAAAGTAAGTACTTTATATAATTTCCAACGGTCATGGGCTTTACTAGCAACTGACATTTCTCCTATTAACCAGTTTATGTCTCTCCACTAGATGACACTGCCACTCCTAAATAAAACCCTATATTTTGTACCAAAATAAAAATAAAAATCCATCAATGAAGAACAAGTTCAGACAGTAAATGAAATGTACACTATAGAAATACATACAAGTACATCACAGAGAGAATACAGTTTCTACAATGAACCTCAATACCTGCTTCATTCCAATACAACAGACTTTTGGATAGGATTTTTCAAAATATGTTTTCTCACTGATTTCAGTCTGAAGAAATGGAAGCTGCGCTTTCCATTCAATATGCAACTGAATGCAGTAGCAAAGGTTACACTGTCAAGGATACCCATATGCAACTGTGCAACAAAAGGGGACATGTTCTTGCAATGGAAAAAGAAATAATAGCATGGCAGTGGCTTTCCTTAAATGTGTTCATGGGGACCCTGAGTGTTTCCAAAGTTGGAACCTAATTTAAGTGCACTCTGTCCACAATGCATTTTGCAATTTCTGCTTCAGCTTTTAGCTAGAGTCTCCTTCATCTTCCTTAGTCCTGCATTCCATTTCAGTGCTTTGGGGGCATTTCTGTGTACACAAGGAACTCTGCACATGCTTATAGTCCTTTGAACGGGAGCAACTGTGAGCAACTGGAGCTCACACACCCATAGGAAATTATTGGATTGTCCACTTGCACATTAGAAAATTGTTTATGGGGAAAGATGTGCTTCTTACCCGTATTGCTGCTATGAATGTGCTTTACCCAAAGATCTCCAGGGGCACAGAGACCCATAATGGCAGCAGTACATTTTGTCTACTGTCTGTTGTGGGGGGTGCAAACTGTGGAAGAGGGGAAGGAAAGCAGAAAATGGTTCCTCCCTCTGCATCACCTTCTTTGGCCACCATAATTATTGTGTGGTACCTTCAAACCCACCAACTAGTGTTTGTTTGTAAGCTGGTCTTTCGTTTCTAGTGGGAATAATTTTCAGGCTCATGAAGATGCTTCAAAAGCTGGAAGGCACTGAAAACACTTTGAGAATACAAATGATCTGCTGAATGTAGTTTTGTGGGAGAATATTGAACTAGTTTTTTGAAGACTCGCTTTCTACAGATTTCTGGGCAGAATTATAGCCAATTTATGTGGACTTCTTCTTTTTTAAAAAGTGCTAAGTGGCTGGGCTTTGAATACCACAAAGATCTAATGTCTCCTCCTTGTTTTGCAAGATGGTCTTCTTATTCAAGGTGTGAAATGAGTGGATATGTCAAAGTTTTCAGGGGTCAAGATGCAAACAGGGAGTGAGTACTGATGGAGATTGGAACTAGAACTCTAGCACTAGACATTCATTGATGGTGTCCAACCATAAGCCCAGCATGAACAGCTTTTGAAAATACACACAAGGCATTTTAGTTGGATACTTATAACTTCTATTAGGGCTCTTTCTGTTATTACATTGTTTTAGCTACATGGGAGCCACAGCAGTATGTGAAAGGTCCATGGTCACACTGGAGAGAATCACAGTTGATTCTTCCCATGCCAAGTGATGCTGGTATGAGAAAAAGCCATGGTGTTGTTGTTGTTTAGTCATGTAGTTGTGTCTGACTCTTCGTGACCCCCTGGACCAGAGCACACCAGGCACTCCTGTCTTCCACTGCCTCCCACAGTTTGGTCAAACTCATGTTAGTAGCTTCGAGAACAACCATCTCATCCTCTGTTGTCCCCTTTTCCTTGTGCCCTCCATCTTTCCCAACATCAGGGTCTTTCCCAGGGAGTCTTCTCTTCTCATGAGGTGGTCAAAGTATTGGAGCCTCAACTCCAGGATCTGTCCTTCCAGTGAGCACTCAGGGCTGATTTTCTTCAGAATGGATAGGTTTGATCTTCTTGCAGTCCATGGGACTCTCAAGAGTCTCCTCCAGCACCATAATTCAAAAGCATCAATTCTTCGGCGATCAGCCTTCTTTATGGTCCCGCTCTCACTTCCATACATCACTACTGGGAAAACCATAGCTTTTACTATATGGACCTTTGTTGGCACGGTGATGGAGGCAGTGAGAGATTTTACTTTCTTGGGCTCCATGATCACTGCAGATGGTGACAGCAGCCACGAAATTAAAAGAGGCCTGCTTCTTGGGAGAAAAGCAATGACAAACCTAGACAACCATGGTGTAGATGCCTTCAAAATGACCTCAGATGTCTGAAATCACACACAGCTTTATCACAGTCCACAGACTCAAAATATGCAGCACAATACAGTGGTACCACGAGTTAAAAATGCCTCAGGTTACAAACGTTTCAGGTTACAAACTCCGCTAACCTGGAAGAGTTGTTGAGAACTTTGCCCCAGGATGAGAATGGAAATTGTGTGCTGGCGGCGCAGTGGCAGCAGGAGGCCCCATTAGCGAAAGCTTGCCTCTAGTTAAGAACAGTTTCAGGTTAAGAACGGACCTCCAGAATGAATTAAGTTCGTAACTAGAGGTACCACTGTAGTCAGAAATCACCAAGACAGTCTTCCCTAACTTGGCGCCCTCCAGAGGTTTCAAATCCCAGCAGTCCCATCAAGCATGGCCAACGCTTAGGGTTGATGGGAGTTGTAGTCCAACAACATCTGGAGGGTACCAGATTGGGAAAGGTTACAGGAAGGAGCTATGCTGCAGGAATTTCCTCACCACTAACAGTAATGTAAGGTGGGGCATGGAGAATAGTCTTTTGTACCCTTAAAATGCTAAAGCACTCTAAGCCTTTGAGAGTGTATGGATTATAAGGGTGAAGTAGGTCTAACACTAGGAAATTTGGCATATAACATAAACTGTTGTGGATTGGTGATGTTGCCAGTAAAGTTAATTGCAAAACTCTCATTGTCCTTAGTGGTGCAACACTGATGCAAAAATGAGAGGATATAAAGAAAGTCAATGCACTATCCTTATGGTGTCCTGAAATGATGGAGACTACCAAAGAGAACTGGGAACAGTCATGGTCCAGAAACAACTCCAACCATCAAACGTCTACTCCTTTGATTATCTTCTTCCTACAATAAAGAAGACAGACCTCCTTAGTAACACTGAATTTGCACAAACCATTTGTTTTATTGTTTGCAATCATGCCGCATCATTTGGTTCCTTAGCCTCTAATTGTGTTTAATTCCAGATGTTTAGCTCTACAGCATCTGACCTTCTAGGCACTATTACAATAAAGTTCTTAAGCGTTTGCTGACAAAGCAGATGCATCCATAATCACTCCTCTTTTACCACTTATGAGCAAAAGCAAGTTTTCTACAGTGTGTGTTCAGTTCTGTACCTGCCGGGGGGCGGGGGAGGGGGCTGAATAAAAATATGCTTAAAGCAAAAGAGTTTTCAGTTGACAATGTAACAAATCTGTGAGGCATTTTCCTAAAGATTTAAGATTTGAGGTTGAAGAAAAGCCACACAATATTAGCACAACTTTAGCTCTGCCTTACATATTCTGTAAAAAACAACAACAGCCCTCTAAGGTTTTGGTTCATTATATAGCAGGTTGTATTTCATGATGATGCCTAAGCTAGTCTCAAAACAAGGTGATAACATACATAAGGGAGGGCAACACAATTCTCTGAGCTTGGTTATAGAATTATATTTCAGAGGCCTGTAAAACCTTGCCTCGTAGGACAGCCCAAATTTACCCATTCCAACATTTTATCTGGTTCAGATTCTAACCACAACCTACCAGAGAAGGGTCTCAGAAGGCAGTATGGAGGTCTGGGTAAGTGATGGGAGGTGGTAAGAGGATATATTAATTATATTTAATCTTCTAGAAACCCATGTGTGGGGGTTAACCAGAAAGGAATCGGCTACAAGCCTGTATACCAAAGCAAAGGGCTTTGCAGACTCTCCGACAGGAGAAAGCCCCTAGCAGAGTTTATTTCTCATCCTTAGACATATTAGTGAAGTGTATGAATAGGCTATTAAACCTTATTTAATTCCGTTCAAGGGATGCAGGTGGCACTGTGGGTTAAACCACAGAGCCTAGGACTTGCCGATCAGAAGGTCGACGGTTCGAATCCCCGCGACGGGGTGAGCTCCCGTTGCTCGGTCCTTGCTCCTGCCAATCTAGCAGTTCGAAAGCACTTCAAAGTGCAATTAGATAAATAGGTATCGCTCCGGCGGGAAGGTAAACGGCATTTCCGTGTGCTGATCTGGTTCACCAGAAGCGGCTTAGTCATGCTGGCCACATGACCCGGAAGCTGTACGCCAGCTCCCTCAGCCAATAAAGCGAGATGAGCGTCACAACCCCAGAGTCGGTCACGACTGGACCTAATGGTCAGGGGTCCCTTTACATTTACCTAATTCCGTTCAGCTGCGTGACCCCACCTGTATCCCACCTGTAGTGCAACAGACTACAAACTGAAATAAGTTGAATAATGCTTTACTTACTTTTTAAAAGTCACAGCCATGCATTGTCCTCCACAGCAACATTGAGAAATACGGGTAAAATATTCTTGGGTAGAGACACAGCAAGCTAGCTTCAGACACGTGTCTGAAGCTGGGAGCTACTGAGAAGCATGTTCTTCCTCCATGAGGGAGAGAATGAGGAAATGAAAAGAACAAATACAGTGGTACCTTGGGTTAAGAACTTAATTCGTTCTGGGGGTCCGTTCTTAACTTGAAACTGTTCTTAACCTGGGGTACCACTTTAGCGAATGGGGCCTCCCACTGTCACCGCACGATTTCTGTTCTCATACTGAAGCAAAGTTCTTAACCCGAGGTACTATTTCTGGGTTAGTGGAGTCTGTAACCTGAAGTGTCTGTAAGCCGAGGTACCACTGTACATTGCTTCTTCCCTCACGTATGTGAGGGGGCATGACCTAACTGAGCCTAGTCTAGTAATTAGAACTGTGTAGTCCTTAACCCCTTCAAATACTAACTAACAATCATGCAGTTATGTTTGAAAGAAAAATCTCCCACAGTAAGTACATGGGAGGATGAGTGGTGCAATGCAGAAGATAGACCTTTCAAAAGCTACTGTATACCGGATCAGAACACTAGTCCATTTAGCTCAGCGTTGTCTACATTGACTAACAGCACCTCCCCAGAATTCAGACAGATATCTCTGTCTTAACCCTCAACCTGGATATGCTGAGCATTGATCATGGGGCCTTCTGCATGAAAGGCAGATGGTCTACCAGGGAGCTGTGAGCCTTCCCCCTGTTGAAGAGTTACCATATTTTTCGCTCTATAGGACACACCCGACCATAGGACGCACCTTGTTTTAGAGGGGGAGAACAAGAAAAAAAATGTAGGCCCTTCCATTTCTCCTTCTGCTTTGCTGAAGGGGCGCTGCACAGCTCTCCCTCTCTGCTGAAGCCAGGACAGTCTTGCTCTCCCGGCTTCAGCAAAAGGAACCCGAAGCCTTCGGAGCACAGTGCAAGTTCCCGCTGTGCTTTAAAGGCTTCAGGCGGCTATCCCTGAAGCCTGGAGAGCAAGCGGGGTCGGTGCTTCAGGCTTCAGCGAAAGCAACGCGTAGCCTCCAGAGCGTGGAGGGAGCGCTCCCTCTGCACTTCAGAGGCTTTGTGTTGCTGTCGCTGAAGCCAAGGAGCCTGCGTTCGCTCCATAGGACGCACACACATTTCCCCTTAATTTTTGGAGGGGAAAAAGTGCGTCCTACAGAGCGAAAAATATGGTAGTTATTCAGGTACTCTGGTCCTGAGTTGTGAAAGGCCTTAACGTCAGCCTTGGCCCATTTTATGTCAGACATTAAAATCCTCATTTTAGCAAGCCATTTTCGGTAGCTACTTTTAGATTTCACCCCCTCACAAAAGGCTTCTCTCTCTTTCTGAAAGCGACCATTGCCACAGGCTACAGATACAACTGGCTCTTTTCACAAAGATAACTAATACAACGACTAAAATACGTCTCCAAAGGAATCGGTGGTTAATTGTAACAGAAGTATTTGGAAGCTACAGAAGAGAGGGACAATGTGTGAAGGCCATTATGAGCCGCAAATGCAGACATAGGGGAGCCTGTATCTGTCTCAAGCGATACAGCCTAATTTAAAACACATGTGATTCAAGCACCCACAATAGGAGCCAAATAGAATCTATAAAACTTGGATCATTTTGTTCAGCAGCTGAGTTCTCCTTACCACCTGAACAAAGAGACAGAGATAGAAGAGAAGTTGGAGGAAAAGAAGGGTGACAGAAATGGATACACCACTGAATATATTCTTCCCCATGCTGTTGATTAATAGCTATGCTTCCCATCTCCCATGTAGTAAAAACCTGACAATTCTGAATTGTATTTTAAAAACTGTCCAGCTTTCAGACTTCCCACAAGTTTACCACTGTGAAAATGCTGGCTGTTCTTGTGTTAATTCTGTTCCATCTTCTGTTGTTTGGACTTTGTCCCCACAAAGTAAGCTAACTTTGGACCAAGTTAGGGGCTGGTGCTTAGATCACAGATTGGTAAATTAGTCTCAGCTAGGGATCAGCATTTAAAATACTTACAAACCCCCCCCACACACAATGACAATTCAAAGCACAGTTGCTAATGTTTTTTGGGTACCAGAGAATTCCAGCACCAGTGAAAATCCAAGTGTAACAGAAAAATCTTATCCCAATTCATAATCTTATGCTTAAAGTTATGACTTGTATGCTTGAGCATGCATCTTTGAATTGTTGTGAATGGAATTGAGATGGTAACAGCCTGCCTTGAACCAGGATTGGGAAAATCAGTTTCGGTTTCATTCTGTCCCTTATTTTTCCAATCTTAAGTTCAGTTCCCCACAATTCCACATCAGTTTGTGATTTTTTTTCCCCTTCCAGAAGTCCTCATGGAAATACAACAGCATTTTAGTGTGCCTTTCTCATAATATATACATTTTTTTTTGTCTGCAACTTTCTCTAATATTCATTGATCCCGATAAATAAATACATCGGCCACCAAGTCAGGATGAACATAACACTTTAGTAATGAGAATAAGTGAGTTTGTAACAAGCACTGAAAGCCAAGATCAGTATTCCGCATCTCAAAGGAGAAGTTGTTCCTTAAACTGAGTGCCACAACTTAAAAGTCTCTCCTCCTGATTGTCACAAGATGGACACCTGCAGTCTGTGGAATAACTGTCTGTCTGTGGGTGTGGGTGTCATTTGAAGATCTTAGTGTCCAGGCAGGTTTACGCAGGAGATGCATCACTCCTATAACTTGGTCGAAAGTTGTTTTGGACTTTATAGGAAATGTCACAATCCTAGCGTATTGGCAGCCCATGCAGTTATTTTGAAAGCAGTGTTAAAGGCTTGTGGAAACTGTCTCATTCAGCAGACCTAGCTGCTGACTTCCATGCTAGCTGAAGCTCCCAGGCCAGCCATAATGGAAGCTCAATACAAAATGAATTACAGCAGTCCAAGTCCAGTCTTGGAATTACCAATGCATGTGTCACTGCAGCCTGGATATTCTGGTCCAGAAACAATTGTTGCTAGCACATCAGCCCAAACTGAATTTCAGTCCTGAATTTCCCATTGTGTACAGAAGTATAGTTCTTTCCCTGAACCCCCAAAATAGAAATCAAAGGGTCTGCTGCTGATGCCAACTTTGTGGGAAAGAGAGCAAAAGCAAGGAGAAAACAAGGAATTAAAAATAGATTTGCAAATTATCTTTATTCGGTGTCCATTATTGCCAAGCTATTCGATAAAAATAGTACGCTATAAAAAGATTCAAATGGGATTGATTTTCCTACTTTTCATTCTACAATGCTTTCAGAGGATTGATGGAGACAGCTGAACGCTATAAGCCAAAACAACAACCACCGTATAATAAAATAAAAGGGAAGTTTTCAGTTAAGGGCTGAAGTATTTGAAATAGGTACAAAGTTCTAGTAACTGAAGTGAATTCTGAAGTTAACAAAATCTCAATGGTATGCTATCCATTTGGAGGCTAACAATTTTTTAACGAACAGTAGTTAAATAGTTAAAATCAGTACCCTGCTTGCATTTCTTGCTTCCCTTCGTTTTACTCTCCCTTTCCCACAATTCCTCTGTTTCCTTAGTTTCCTTCTCAATGGTATCCTCTCTCCACCAATGGTAGACAGCCACACATTTTCATTGATTGATTCATTCCTCAGTTCCCTACTTCCTTTCTCCCTTTCTTTTCAGACCCTTTAAAAAGGTAAAGGGACCCCTGACCATTAGGTCCAGTTGTGACCGACTCTGGGGTTGCGGTGCTCATCTCGCTTTATTGGCCGAGGGAGCTGGTGTACAGCTTCCAGGTCATGTGGCCAGCATGACTAAGCCGCTTCTGGTGAACCAGAGCAGCACATGGTAACGCCATTTACCTTCCCGCCAGAGTGGTACCTATTTATCTACTTGCACTTTGACATGCTTTCGAACTGCTAGGTTGGCAGGAGCAGGGACTGAGCAATGGGAGCTCACCCCGTCGCGGGGATTCGAACCACCGACCTTCTGATCAGCAAGTCCTAGGCTCTGTGGTTTAACCCACAATGCCACCCACGTGGTTATAGAAAAACCCACGTCCCCCCCCTGTCTAAACCTGCAATTCTATCCCCTCTTACCTGGGAGTAAGCCCCTCTGAATTCAATAGGACTTACAGCTAAATATAAATGGTTAGGCTTGCCCTGTGGGTCTCTCTTGGCTATAACAAAATTGGTTAATATGCTTCCGTTCTCTCTGAGACATCACCTTTTTTGTCACCATTTCCCCTGAGTTGAAGTTTTCTCCTGAAGGCTCCATGACACCAATTGCAAATGGAGACTTTCAATTGGAAGGTTACTGCTATTTCTTACGTTGGCTATTTACATACATTCATTTTATTTTTTTAAGGGGCGGAAAATCAAGTTAACTTTTCGTGATTAAAATATTTTGTAGAATGCTCTACATTTTACTAGTCAACGACTTCATTTTTAAAACACCATCTGTATATTAAAAAGTAGCTTAATTTATCCTCCGAGACTGACATATTGGCCTATAGCTCAGCTTTGCTATGACAGTGATGGAAGCAGCCATGGAAATAATATTAAAAGGCCTGTAAGAGCTGGATAGACAGGGTGTGGGGTGTGTGGGGGGGTAACCATTCACACTTTGCACTGCACATTTGCATATGCACATGATGGTTTTGAAACACAGCCTGGCTGAATAAAATGCAGATAACACTAAGTGGAACTCAGAGCTATTTTTCTAGCCCAATTATGTTTTTTGAAGCCCCAGAAAATGGAAACATCTGCTGGAGCTACAAATAGCTGCTCACTGGCTGAGAACAGCGGGAGTGCTCACGGTTAATCATCTGTGCTCCTAGCAAGAATCACTTTAGCCAACATGAATGAGTAAAGAGGTTTTCAGGAGTCGGAGTGATAATGGAGTATCTCTATCCATAAAGCAGGTGGGATGGGGAGACCCACACTTCAGTGCAAAAGGAGAGACTTCTCCTTGCTGCGAAGTGTGTGTGACAGAGCGTTCTCCTCACTACTCAAAACAGGATGTCTGCAAATGGGTGCTACTGGGTTTCTTTGTAAATCAGATATTGAATAAGCAGTGCTTGTTGTGCAGGCAGGTGTCAGAATGAAGAAAATCAATTGGCGAGTTGTATTTAACTAAGATGTAAGAAAGTAGAGCAGAACCAAAGTCAACTTAGTGCAGTTTTGAAAAGGGAAGGTAGCAAGATTTACGCTTATTCTAACACACTGCATTGCAATAAGTAATTTGCATTTATACTGACAGAGGATTATCATATTCAGAAAGAGAGGATATAAGAAGGGAGCTTAGTGAATCAAAACGAGAGTATTATATTCTGCTCCAAGATGTCCTCTTTAACCATATCCCTGTTATTCATGCATTATCAATAATACTATAGGGATCATTGCACATGCATCCCTGTGTCTTAAACTTATCCCTTCTTCTACCTAAAGCTAATTATCAACAAATCTCTAACAGAAGTGCTATCTAAATTAACCAATGGAATATTTGTTTTATTTTGATGAATATTCAGTTTATAACACAAGCTCTCCAAACCCATAAAATTTAACAACTCGAACAATCCCTATGAATATGGTATGTGAAGTATAGAGTAGATGAAAAATGTCACAGTGGACTTAATATAATTCTTTAGAAATCTGTCCAGCTTGCAAACCTAATTATTCTTGCTTAGGTACTGTGAAGGATGCATCTCACACATCCTTCATGGGGTCCTCCTTCTCAAACTGATTGCCCAAGGTCTTGGAAGGTGTCACGATTCCTTTCCGCATTGTCTCCAGCCATGTTAGATGAAGATCAACAATTTCATATTCCCGTTCCTTAAGAACTCTTATGTGGACACCATCTGAATCTGGTGCTTTGTACATTTTTAATTTGTCAATAAGGGCTAGAACTTTGTCTCTCGTCACCACTATTTGCCACAGTTTGTCTCGGGGCCAAGCCAGCAGGCCTAGTCCTTGATCAAGATAACCTACCACTTGGCCAGGCCAGATGATTATGAATCAGAGATCCAGCCAACCTGGTGTAGCTGTATCTCCCTGAAGGTTGTTGAAGGTTGAAAGAGAGGGGAGAGTCCATGTTTATGTTGAGCTATATTGTAGTATAATAATAGTAATAATAATAACAATAATAATAATAATAATAATAATAATAATAATTTATTTATACCCCACCCTTCCCGGTTTAAAAACTGGGCTCAAAGCAGCTAACAGCAAATATAAAACATTGATTAAAATGTGACTTAAAAACAGCATAAAAACAGCATAAAATGCAACATAAATAAGAGATAGGAGAGTTTTGAAAGTGGATCTTGTGTTGTGTTAACCTACTCTGGCATTGAAGGCATTTAATAGAGGAAGAGAGAGAAGAAGATATATAATCTATATATGCAAAGTTCTGTGCACTTGTATTTATACCATATTTGCTGAATGGAAACCAAGTCTCATATGGCACCATCCTCTGGAGTAGACAGTCAGCTATAAATGCCAAGTTCTTTGCATAAAGGATGTAACTGGTAATACATGGGAGGCTTTTATGACCCATCTGAAACCAAATGGAGCAACAGCTGCGCAGCACAGAATGCCCTTTCCACTGATGCAAAGGTGATTTCAGATTAATTCAATATTTCTTTACTCCATATCTTCTCAGCAGCGACAAGATTGCACAGGGTCATAGTCTGATCTCACCTTAAGACTCTGACTGTGTTAAAATTGTTCCCACATGATGCTATATCTTCTTTGAGCACTTTCTGACTTTCTTGCTATTTTTAACCCTCCACCTCACCTCTAGGGTTCTATTGATTCTTACTTAATAGAGCTGGTTGTTTAGTTTCCCGTAATTGCAAGGTTGTTTCTGGTGCAACGTGTGTGTCTCTGTGTTTTTCACCTGCCTTTCCTCCACTAAGAGATCTACCGGTGCTTTTGAAGCAAAATAAAAAATAAAAATTTAAGCTCTTCTCTGCATCCCTGTCAAGTTCAGTATAAAGGGCTGTGGTATTAAAACAATTGTGGAATAAGGTATCATTTTAAAAAAATGGCAGCATGAGCAGGCATTGAAATCTGATCCAAAAATATTGTTTGCGTCTCAAGGCCCCAAAACCCACCCCCAAAATAAATACACACGGACACTTATATTAGTTTAAGTTTTCGGGCAACATTTTTGGCCACAACTTTATTGAAATACAATCACGTGAGTGGTATTGGCTTAGGCATTGACTCCCCACTATAACTGGCTCCACCTCTCAGGGTGATCGTCAAATGGAGTAAACCAAACGAGGGAACTAGGTCGATGAGGACCAACCTAAGCTCACCCTGGGGTTCCTGTGGTCCTGGCATGGCCCTAGCCCCTCAAGTGGACTTCGGACGAGATCCAGGACCTCCAGATTCCTTTAACGGAATACCCAGTTCCTAGAGGGCCAGGTGATGGCCGCACCTCCCCTCCCCACAATCCAACTGAGCCAATGCCTAACCGCCACCTTACAAGTTGTGACGATTTGCTAAGGGGTAGGCAAAAACCAAATGGCTAAAGCCAATCTGCCAAATGGAAAAATTCCTACCCAGCCCCTGTTCCAAAACAGGCGACCCAAACCAAAGCAAGGCCAAGCGACTCTACCTAAACTAGGGAGGGTGGGCGGGTGTTCAACAGTGTGAAGCAAGTGCCCCTCCTTGCATCACACTGCTGTTTTAAAAGCCCCTGGGATCACGCCACCCACTGGCTATTGGCTAAAATCACCTGGTGTGATCCCAGGGGAATGGCCAGGACGTCTTGCTCCTCCCCTCCCCATTTTAACCCTATCAGGTGAGCTCTTGGGTCCCGCACACAACCAGGACCCTCTGTTATGAGGATCCCATTTGTTTGCCTCCTATCCATGTCTCTATGAAAATGTGAAAAGCTTAGGAGTCAATGGAACTCCCCAGTGCCTTGTAGATGCAGTCTATTCACACATTCATATTTATTCCATTAAGTGTAGGACTCCAGAGTTCCATCTCCAAGTTACCAGCATGTTAACAAGCTCTGAACCACCAGAAGCTTTCTCATAACTCCATCAGGCACAGGTCCAATCCTGCTTGGCTCTCCCTATCTGCTACATACTGTTCCTTATTTCCAAAGTGCCTCACCTTAAACCTCATTGTTTGAAGCTCCGTACTAGCAAACTTAGCACTAAGTGATGATTCAGATTTGTGAATGGACCACCCCCAGAATTCTAAGCTACAGTGCCCTGTTGTATCATCCGTCCAGGACAGCGGAGGGGATGCCTTGAAAACACAGCTCGCTGAAAGTGAATCCTTTCCCTCTAGGATGTGTGTGAAAAGCCAGGGACTGAGACCCAGCCTTTGGTCAGACCTTTTCACAATCCCAAATAACCAAGGAGAAGCTTATCCCTTCAACAAGTGACTTGACTCTTGCAAAATGTAAGGAACTCACTCCTCTTCCCACAAATAAAGACTTGGGTAGGAGAATTATGCACAGCTGAAACAGATACCTATAATAAGATATAATAATAATAATAATAATAATAATAATAATAATAATAATAATAATAATAATAGAATAGCTGTAACAAACACTAAATTTGTCATTTGTCCAGTTTTAATTTAAATTTATTTGAATTAATTTGGGGATGCATTTTAATCAATTGATTGCTTGTTTTTATGCATATTGTATTATTTATATGATGTTAGATGCTCTGAGCCCAGCTCCGGTCAGGGAGGGTGGGGTACAAATAAATTATTATTATTATTATTATTATTATTATTATTATTATTATTATTATTAAATGCACTGCTGTTTTTAGCCCTTTCACCCACATTGAGACTTTTCTCCCTCCACCTCGATAAACAGCAAAACACAAAAACTCCTGAAAGCATGCCCCCCGTTAACTATGTTTTCCCCTCTCGTATTTGAATTCCTCATTAACCTATTTTTTAAAAAATTCTGAGCATAGAGGAGCACTCGCCACATCAAATCTGTAATAATGATGCTCTTATTTTCAGAAGAGGTGAAAAGCATACAATTTACTCTGTGTGGCATTTCTTCTGCCAGCCAAAGATAAAATAGCTATTTTCAACCTCTGTGGCTGTATGGAGTTGATGAAATTGTCTAGTCTTGAATGCATTTTATTTTTTGTTGAAGCTTCACTATTTTTGTTGCTGTGTTTCCTCCCCCCCCCCCCAGTGCCAATGCAAACATACGGAAAGAGCAGTGGAAATATGCTGTGACTTTCACCCATCAGAAAACATTTCTTCCAGAATTTACAGCTCTGTATCAGAAACTGGAAGGGACGCAGGTGGCGCTGTGGGTTAAACCGCAGAGCCTAGGGCTTGCCGATCAGAAGGTCAGCGGTTTGAATCCCTGCGACGGGGTGAGCTCCCATTGCGTGGTCCCTGCTCCTGCAAACCTAGCAGCTCGAAAGCACGTCAAAGTGCAAGTAGATAAATAGGTACCGCTCTGGCGGGAAGGTAAACGGCATTTCCGTGCGCTGCTCTGCTTCGCCAGAAGCGGCTTAGTCATGCTGGCTACATGACCCGGAAGCTGTACGCCGGCTCCCTCGGCCAGTAAAGCGAGATGAGCGCCGCAACCCCAGAGTCGGTCACGACTGGACCTAATAGTCAGGGGTCCCTTTACCTTTACCTTTATCAGAAACTGGTAGCTCTGGGATTGTGCGTGTATATTAAAGTTACCAGATGTTTTTCAATGAATCCGTGGACACTTTAATTAAATACATACATACACACTATGTTTGGGATGTTGAAGCTGCAGCGATGGCAGTGGCAGAGGGGCGGCCGCTGCCTTGACCTCAACCACCACGTTTCCCCTTCCTCTGAGGCGTCTATCTCCTTTCTCCATGAGCCTAGGCAGCCCCTAAGATGTAGGTTCTTCATTGGTGGTGGTGGTGGGGAAGCAGTGCATGGTGGGTCAGGTGAGGAAGGCGGAGAAGGAAGGCCGAGAGCAGCAGCGGCGGCAAGGCTCGGGCAGCATGATGCCTCCCTTCCCATCGGAGCAGCCCCAATCCCATTCCTACTTGTGTGCAAGCAAGGTGGGGGGATCCCTCAGCTGGGAAGGGAGGCTTCCCGTTGCCTAACTGAGGGATCCCTGCCCCATCCTGCTTGCACACAAGCTCTGATAGGCAGCGTGAAGCCTCCCTTCACAACTGAGAGATCGCCGCCCCGCTCCTGCTTGCAGGCAAGTAGGAGTTGGGGGACTGCTCCAATAGGCAGCATGAAGTCTCCCTTCACAGCTCAGTTGCTGGGGTCAGGGAAGGTGGAGGCAGCCCGGAAGCTGCATCTTAGAGCCCCTGCACCACCATCATATGGGGACTTCTGAGCAGCTCCTGAAGCCAGCCAGAGCCAACTGCTCCAGGCTGCTGAGACTGCCGCTGCTGCGTTTCCCGGGGACATTAGATGTAATCGAGGGACATTCCGGAGATGGAATTTGTCCGGGGACTCATTTGCAAATCCGGGGACTCGTAACCCTAGTGTATATTCCAAGTATCAGCTTTGCACCGCAGCATGGTTTGTGCGATTTGTGTGATATGGGCAATATTACAGAAATGGCTTGTAAAAAAAGGGTGCAGGGTTTCTTATTTGCTTGATTTTACCACATCTGTTCTTGCAAAATAAAAATGTCCCCGTACCGCACCCAGCCTTCGGTTTGATACAGCAGGATATTTGTTTCATTACATATATAAGACCTCCTAGATAATTTAAATGTATGTGCGTATGTTTGTTTTGTGCTGGTGGGGTCGATTGGGGAGCCTGCCCTGGGGGCTGGAAATTTCCTGTCTCTTGAGTGCCTCAGAGGCATCTGCAGTACTAAAATGGCATCCTGGAACAAAGCGTGGAGCTTCAAATTGACACACTTAAGAGCGAAAAGTTGCTCTTCCTCTTTTTAAATTCCACTTCAGCCTCTGGATCATCCTTAATTTATAGCCAGTTTTTTCTACAACAAAGGGACAGCTGAGTGCTATATAAAACAGTAAAGCAGGAGCAAAAGCAGCGATAACAAGTAGCTGATTGAGGATGACAGGCCTTTCTAAAATTTATGAGATGACGTGAAGTGGAGTAGCTCCTTGTTTAAAGATTTACAGCCAATTTCAAAAATATCTTCCATTACCCATCGACTTGGGAAATCTCGATTTAAGCACATCCATCCATACAGAGGGCTTCTGACGGTATAACATAATATGTTTACCTTATCTTTTATAAAATGTGCATGAGTGTCTCTTAGTATTACATCATTTGCTTTAGTAATAATAAAAATGTCCAAACTGACAAGTCACGTTGACTGCAAACTGCCATCGTATTAAACCAAGATTTACCAGAGGTTCATGGTAGATCAAGAGTATTACTGAATTATATCTCATGCTTCCCCAGTTGCATAGGTAAGTCTGCACAGAGCATAAATCAGCATCACAGGCTGACCAAAGCTTTCATTTTCCCACTGAAGCTGCTGAACTATCACCTTTCATAATAAAATGGTTGCCGTCCTGTACTGGAACTGGTGAGACACACATTCAAATCCATATTCAACCACAAAGCTCAATGGATGGGCCAATCATGATCACTTAGCCAGTTGTATCTCAACTAGGATGATAAAATGGTCATTGAGATGATAAAATGGGAGAGGAGAAACCATGTACACTATCCTGAACTCCCAGGAAGAAGAGAGGGATAAAAATATTATATATATAATCTAGTCCAACTTCCTGCAATTTCTAATTTACAAAGTACCATCCATTATTTATTTATGTATTTCTTTTATTTACTTATAATAATAATAATTTTTATTATTATTTATATCCTGCCCTCCCCAGCTGAAGCCGGGCTCAGGGCGGCTAACAACAATAAAATAATACAACATTCTAAAATCATTTCATTATAAAATTAATTCAAATCAAATTGATGGCAACCATTAGGCTAGAGTTCTGTGAAGATTGCCAAAGGAGGGAGTCAGGCTGTGCCCTGGCCAAAGGCTTGGTGGAACAGCTCTGTCTTGCAGGCCCTGCGGAAAGATGTCAAATCCCACAGGGCCCTAGTCTCTTGTGACACAGCGTTCCACCAGATTGGAGCCACAGCCGAAAAAGCCCTGGCTCTAGTTGAGGCCAGCCTAACCTCTCTGTGTCCTGGGACCTCCAAGATGTTTTTGTTTGAAGATCGTAAGTTCCTCTGTGGGACATACCAGGAGAGGCGGTCCCGTAGGTACAAGGGTCCTAGGCCGTATAGGGCTTTAAAGGTTAAAACCAGCACCTTAAACCTGATCCTGTACTCCACCGGGAGCCAGTGCAGCTGGTATAGCACCGAGTGAATGTGATTTCACAGCAAGGACCCTGTAAGGAGTCTCGCCACGGAATTCTGCAACCGCTGGAGTTTCTGGGTCAGTCTCAAGGGCAGCCCCATGTATAGCTGCTGTTCTATTAAAAATGTAGGTAAACCATGAAATGTCACATGGGTTTGGGAATGAGTGGAATATTGCCACTCCAAGGTATCAATTCAACAATCAATTTGCATGAAAGCTTGGTATAGATTTCCAGTGCTGCTCCAAGGGTTATTTTGAACTGCAGCTTGTGGTGTTAAATTAGATCTAGGGAAGACAAATGTCAAGTTATAAATAGTGTGGCTTGACTTAATCATAACATTGTTAAAAAAAAGTTGCTCTTGTAACAATTAATCAACTACAATTAACAATTACCAATCAGTAATGACACGCAGAACAGATAAACACATCAATCTTCCATTCTCTTGCATTCTGATGCTAAATGCACATGAGATGGCCACAGCTTCTGTATCACTGAGCTGAACAAGCTGATCAGATGGGAATATTCCCTAAATATTAGTAAATAGTGGAGCAGTTCTTATGTGCATGAGGAAGCTGATTCTGTTAGGATATTTCCGTTCCACCTTAAAAGGGAGCAGGATGTTTGTGTCACAGCCTGTGTATTTTCCTGTCTCACAGGATGTTTATGTTGTCTGTTCCTTTCGTTTTCTTCTGTTTTTGCCTGAGCAGTCGGAGCAGACGGTCATGTCTTCTTTTGTTCTGACCAACGCCAAATAAACTGTAAATATGCTGTCCTGCTGTGCAACTTTTGCTGTGTGAATTCTGCTGAAAGAGTGTGCACAAGTTCAAGAATGTGGCTATCTTTGCTTGAGGCTTCGTGCCGCTAAATTGCTGATATTGCCTGACTACGGGAGGTCAATGGATCGTCCGGCGCCGAGCTTGGGGCTCAGATGGACTTTATCTCCCTGGCAGTATCCCAACAGATTCAGGTGGTGGATAAGGCATTGGGGTGGATCCTTAGTCTATTGGGTACCCCAATAAAGGGATCCAGGAAGGGAAGTCTCTGTCTGGAAGTCCACAGGGGGCAATGAGCCATAGCACACTTCTGAGTGGTGGTTCTGATGGGCTCACCTCAATTTGATGCACTTCATAGGGTGGTGACCCTGTCAGTTTGCATTTCTGAGTGCAGAAAGTACAGTGGTACCTCGAGTTAAGTACTTAATTCGTTCTGGAGGTCTGTTCTTAACCTGAAACTGTTCCTAACCTGAAGCACCACTTTAGCTAATGTTGCCTCCTGCTACCAACACGCCGCCGGAGCACGATTTCTGTCCTCATCCTGAGGCAAAGTTCTTAACCTGAGGTAATATTTCTAGATTAGCAGAGTCTGTAACCTGAAGCGTATGTAACCTGAGGTACCACTGTATTGGTCTGATGTGTAGAGATCTTTCCTATTCTACTTAATACAAGAAGCTTCTGGAAGCTTCTCTGTGTGAAAGAAACAAGCAGAAAGTTCATGATGTTTGGCTTATTTCTTCAGAGAAGCTGAGTACAGCTGGCTTAAACTGGTTCTCTTATCTCTTCTGTCAAGGTCATGCTGACTATAAAAATAGGCCAGAAGGAGCCTGGGTTTCACTTTCTCTTTCTATCTCTTTTCCTTCTGGGGTGGTGTTCTGTACATAGCATGCTTCATGTTAAGGTTTTAGACTTATTGTAAGTTACTTTAAGTCAAGTCTGCTGCAACTGGATTTCTTATGGACAGTGCCAATCCTGAATGTATTGGATTTGCGACCATGATGCTCATTTGCCTTCAGCAGCAGTAAAACTCTGCTAGATGAAAACGTCTTTAAGTTTTTACTCTGCTAAATCTACACTGGAATTGGCTCTGGATCAATATTGTGTAGTATTTCAATGACAGACCCCAGACTCAGGGATGACCCAGCCTCCTACGAGTCAGCAGGCGGGTTGGTTGATACTTAATGCCTTCAACAAAGCCTCACCCCAAGCAAAATTGCTCTACAGTATAGATGGGATTTTGTGGAAATCAGATAAATTGTATCTGATCTTGGAGCAGGGGAGTTCATCTAATGGCTGCCTATACCTTGCATGCAGAATCTTTTTTTAGAGAATCGCTAGGGGAGAAACTTGCATTTTCTGCTTGGTTGTCTCTAAATTAGATATCACATACCTAACAAAAAGCACAATATGAGGGGATAATTAATAGGTGGATGAGGACCACTGGTCCATATAATAAATATTTGAAACCAAATATTTTATGTTAGTTGGGATCAGAATCATATTTAGGCAGCCTAGCTAGAAATGAACCAAATAATCAAAGATTGTAATGACTTGGTCCTAGCAGCTAACACTAAGAATCCCTTTTGAGGTTACATTTTGGATGTGAGAACCAATACAGTGTGTTCCACTCCCACTGTTTTCATCTCACAAAAGTGTATCTACATTTAATTAAGTAGTATCTAAATGTGCATTTTCCTGCATTTCTTAAACCATAGGTGAATGTGGAAGTGGGACAGAATTGAATTAGAGATGAACATATGTATATGGGACATGTATTGCCAACAGACTGATTTGACCCACGCCTAGATGAATCTAAATTGTGTCTGCTTCCCACACTCAAGGTAAAGGTAAAGGGACCCCTGACCATTAGGTCCAGTCGTGACCGACTCTGGGGTTGCGGCGCTCATCTCCCTTTATTGGCTGAGGGAGCTGGCGTTTGTCCTCAGACAGCTTCCGGGTCATGTGGCCAGCATGACTAAGCCGCTTCTGGTGAACCAATGGTGTCCCTCTCTCTGTCATCTTCCATGATGCTTTGGTGAGTGCCCCCGGTCCTCTGGATCAGATTTGAAGAGGGATGAGGGGCAATCTACAAGAATTACCTCCTCATGTTGGTTCAAAGGCCTTTCTCTGAATGGAAGAGCACCACTGGATGCAAATCATAGATGTTCTAAATAATATTATGTTATTTTGGCAGGGGTGAAAACCACTGGAACCGCTGAAGGAAAGAGATTCTGTCAAGGGCTCGGTAACTAGATCAACATTAAGAACCAACAGGAGAAACTGTCATTGCAGGAATGTGACATTCATCACTAGTGCAACTGCAGAAATGGAAGCCGGGCAAAGTTGAAGATAGCTGACGTGCATGGAAAGAGAATGGAAAGAACACCAAACAAAAAACAGCAAAAGAATTCCAAGAGCCACAATCCACAACATGCGAGGAATCTGAACTGAGGAGTGTGTTGAAGACCCTGGGGAAAATACAATGAATGCAAGTAAAACAACTGGTGAGAAAGAGAATTTATCTTCAATTATCATCATACAGGTCAAAGATTGTGTTGCAGACATATCTCACCAATATGAGAAAAGGCGAATTACACTGTACACTTCAGATGTAAAGGGTAGCTGGTTTACAAAGAAGGTTATGTAATGTATAGTATTAGCCAACCTTAGGAGCACTTCCTCACAGGTTATCAGAGTGGGGAGTAGAATTCATTCCACACTGAATTGTAAAATAAAAAAGGAAGCCTGAATAATGTCCCTCCCTGGTCATGACTTGGTCATTTTCAAAAGATGCTTTACATGCTTCACGAAAAGTGGCTTGAATTTTCCTTTGCCAGCATTTTCAGACCAAGGCCATCCCCGCACTTCACAAGATGCTTATTTATAGCAAATTCATGCCAGACCTTGAGGTTTCAGTTGCCCCAAGTTCAACAGAGAAATATGAAGAAAGCACAACCCCAGTTGCCAACCTTCTCCTCATTCTGTCCTAGGTCAAACATACTACACAAGTTGCTTGTCTCCTGCTGCCAGAACCCTAAAATCCATCCCTCAGTAAGGTTAAATAAGTTTATTTTATTTTTATTTTTTGTTACTTATTTATGTATAAGATTTGTTTTCCATCTTTCACCATAAGGTCCCAGGGTGGGTGAGTTACAACAATACAATTGCATAAATGTATAAAATCATTACAGTTATAAAGCATGTAAAACAAATGGAGCAGATAGGTATAAATTCAGCAAAACATATATTTTCAGCTACAGTGGTACCTCTGTTTTTGAACGCCTCTGTAGTCGAATGTTTCGGAACTCGAACGCCAAAACCCAGAAGTAAATGCCTTGGTTTTTGAACGCACCTTGGAAGTCGAACAGAAAACACGGCTTCTGTTTTGAGTTTTCCGTATTGAGGCTTCCACTTTCAGTTTTCAGTTTTTGAACATTCTGGAACTCGAATGGACTTCCGGAACGGATTACATTCAAAAACCAAGGTACCACTCTATCTGTATCTTGGTATGGGTGCATTACAAGTTTAAGATATCTTAACTTTGTGTCTTGTGAGGATATGCTCAAATAAGAAAATGGAGGAGTAGTTCTACTGTAACTCTTGAGGCGATGGCAGCAGACATTGTGTGGGCCACTGGAAGCAGACCAGACTGCATTCTACAGGACTCTTTCAGAAAGCAGACAAATAGAATCGACCCTTTCTCCTATTATCAGTCTCCAGAAACTTCCCTCTCCTGATTCTGATGTTTAGGAAGATGGTGCTCTAGAGGCAACGCCACAGCCTTCTCTACCACGCCTTTCAAAAAGTTGAAAGGTTTTGAGGAGATTGTGTTGCATTACTAGTCTTCTGCAAAAGCATGTGCTTCATAGCCCAATATATATTTAAAACTTATGATGTGTAATAGTTGCTCTTTAACTATCTGACTCCAACTGCAAAACTGACTCAGACATTTGTATCTGGAACACTGAGTAAGCACACATATTTAAAGGTTTCATAATGCTGGCTGGGGAGATGGGGGAGACGGGGTGTTATTTTTCCTCCTGAAACTTGGAGGGAAGATTGGATGATTGGAGTCAGATGGGAGATGTCTGCAATATACCTTCTTTCCTTGCCAAAGTAATTCCAGCTTTAAGGTGATGCTAGTGTGGGAAGCAGGGACACGGGTGGGTTAAACCACAGAGCCTAGGGCTTGCCGATCAGAAGGTTGACGGTTCAAATCCCCACGACGGGGTGAACTCCCGTTGCTCGGTCCCTGCTCCTGCCAACCTAGTGGTTCAAAAGCACACCACAGTGCAAGCAGATAGATAGGCACCGCTCCGGTGGGAAAGTAAACGCCGTTTCCGTGCTCTGCTCTGGTTCGCCAGACGCGGCTTAGTCATGCTGGCCACATGACCTGGAAGCTGTCTGCGGACAAACGCTGGCTTCCTCAGCTTATAGAGCCAGATGAGTGCACGACCGCAGAGTCGTCCGCGACTGGACCTAATGGTCAGTCCACGACTGGACCTAATGGTCAGGGGTACCTTTACCTATTTTATTCTGTAAGGTGCTTTGGATGTGGGCCTCGTTGGTTGAAATGCGGGATAAAATAGAATGAATATAATGAGTTGGGATTTGAATGAAGAGAATGGTAAATGTTCTAGGAGGAAGTTCAGGTCATAAACAGAGAATCAAAGGGGGCTGAGCAACCTTTTAGTGGCTTCTGATTATCTTTAACGAAGGTAGACTGTTTCACTGAATCAGTAGGGGGAAAGGTATTTGTTTGTTTTAGTGGAATGAAATGGTAAGTTTTGGCCCAACCCTGTCATTTACACCAATAAATGCAACTTAAGCACACACACATAACATTGTTTGCTGCCTTGTCTCTTTAAGTTTTTTAGGAAACAGTAGGAATTCAAAACTAAATGGTGAAAACAAGACAAATTAGGATTGTATGCCAGAGATCAGGGCTGGCTGTGTAATTAAGCCGAGTGAGGAAGCTTCAAGAGGAAGATGCTGGTGAGATGGAGTGGGGAGCACCTTCAAGGTAATGAAAGAGTCATATGTCCTGCTGCCCTCAGGTGTGGTGGAGGATGCCATAGTTAAGGGGGGCATCACCCTTTACTTCACCTCAAGCTGCATAACATCTTGGCTGACCCTGTAGAGTTGGCTATCCAACTTTAAGTGGAAATGGCCATAACGTCACAGTCTATTATGATCACTTGCTACAAGACTGTGGCTTTAATTTGTGTGTGTGTGTGATCTTCAAAGTGCTGAGCAAATGTTAGGATAATTCATTATCTGAACCATTTTACTGTAGATTCCAGGAAAGGCGGAATTCAATTCAGAATTACTTTTCTGATTTTTTTTAAAAAAGAAAATCCCTTCCCCTTTGCTATCTTCATCTACAAGATCAGAGAGAAGTCATCAGCTTTTGAGCTTTGCCTGTTTAACAATGTAAAGATGGCATGTCTCATTACAGGTATCAAACTTTACTAGCAGGAGATATTACTTTAATTATAAAAAAAATCTTTTTCTCTCTCTATGGAAATGGGATGCTTCAGGGAAGTGGTAATGGCATGTTATGCTACCAGCTCCTAGGCAACTTATTTAAATTCAAAAAGAAGCAGAGCAAAGACATTAGAGTCTGATTACTGCTTGATGAGGGATGCGGGTGGCACTGTGGGTTAAACCACAGAGCCTAGGACTTGCTGATCAGAAGGTCGGCGGGTCGAATCCCCATGACGGGGTGAGCTCCTGTTGTTCGGTCCCTGCTCCTGCCAACCTAGCTGTTCGAAAGCACATCAAAGTGCAAGTAGATAAATAGGTACCGCTCCAGTGGGAAGGTAAATGTGCTGCTCTGGTTCGCCAGAAGCAGCATAGTCATACTGGCCACATGACCCGGAAGCTGTCTGCGGACAAACGCTGGCTCCCTCGGCCAATAAAGCGAGATGAGTGCCGCAACCCCAGAGTCGGTCACGACTGGACCTAATGGTCAGGGGTCCCTTTACTTTTACCTTACTGTTTGATGACCGGTGAGAATCGAGGTGGGTGGTTTGGTTTTTCTCCATCTGAATGGAGTTTTGTTTGGAGACAGCTCATATTCAGTGACATCCTCCTCATTCAATGGGACAGAATTCAGAGCCTCAGGACTGGTTAAATAATAAACACAGGGTTACAGTAAGTAAGGAAGTGATACACACGAGGCAGGAACACACACACACAAAACCTGGTCTTCTAGTTGATTCTTGTTATGCTCCTCAGCATGCACTAAGGCGTAAGAGAGAGAGTATGAACATTTTAATCCCCTCCCCCTTAAGATTTCCCTCCTTAAAGAAACAACAGCTTTGGGAGAAAGGGTGCTGAGGGCTATGGCAGGGGGATAAATGGTTAAACCAGGGGTCAGCAAACTTTTTCAGCAGGGGGCCAGTCCGCTGTCCCTCAGACCTTGTGGGGGGCCGGACTATATTTTGGAGAAAAAAATATGAACGAATTCCTATGCCCCACAAATAACCCAGAGATGCATTTCAAATAAAAACACACATTCTACTCATGTAAAAACACGCTGATTCCTGGACCGTCCGCAGGCCGGATTGAGAAGGCGATTGGGCCGGATCCAACCCCTGGGCCTTAGCTTGCCTACCCTTGGGTTAAATTCTCCCTCACACTCACTGCAGTTCTGATACTACTGAGCCTCATTGCAGGATTTTTGTGTAATATATTTTATGATGTGACCGCAACTGGGATGCTCCCACCCTGTTTAAAATCGTGAGTCCATTGGAGTTCTTTCCACTATCTGAACCAAGCAGAGATAAATCAGACAAGTCTGAAAGACCTTAAAGTTTTATTAAGCTACAGCTGCAACAAACCACCAAAGAAAGAACAGTGCAGACAAAGCTATTGGTTCTTCGAACACATAATGTTCTTTTAGCTTGAAAGCACAGGTGACCTCTGATTGCCCCAAATACAGGTCTCTCCTCGGGTCCTTTAGTCAATTCTATATTAAAAAAAATCCTGTCAAGCATCTTCTGTGATTTTTTTGGGGGGAAACAAACAACAAAAGGAAGAAGCCACAAGAGAGAGGAAAAATCAGGTGCACCAAGTGCTCATAATACAATATTTTTCACCTCTTCTGGCCCTTTGTGTGCATTTTCTTCAAAACGCTATGTGAAGTTGGTATCAATTTACCGTAAACACACTTTGCTCTTTACTTGAGAGTGTACATTGGAGTGTTCTACACCTGAGTGTACTATGTTGGCTACCCCCGCTTTCTTTCTTTCTTTCTTTCTTTCTTTCTTTCTTTCTTTCTTTCTTTCTTTGCAGTATTTATATACTGCTTTTCAGGTGGACCTCACAAAGCATTTTGCATAATAATATTACGGCAATAAGCATCACTTCTTCTTTTTTTACCATAAAAGAGAAAGACAACTTTTTATTGCTTAGAAAAGACTGTAGCTGCTTTTTCTCCCCTCAGAGCAAGGTGGTATTGAAGGTGCCCTTGCGGGGGCTGTGGGATAAGGGAGAAGCCACTATAGTCTATGTCTTTCTACAGTATGTTGTAATATTGTACCCATGCTGAATATTTTTGGAGTGACCTATTAGAGAATAGGAGAGTGCAAAATATGGTCTGAAGTTGAAGCTGAAGCTGAAGCCACTGGTCCTATCACCTCCTGGCAAATAGAAGGGGAAGAAAGGGAGGCAGTGAGAGATTTTACTTTCTTGGGTTCCATGGTCACTGCAGATGGTGAATGCAGTCACAAAATTAAAAGACGCCTGCTTCTTGGGAGAAAAGCGATGACAAACCTAGATAGCATCTTAAAAAGCAGAGACATCACCTTGCTGACAAAAGTCCATATAGTTAAAGCTATGGTTTTCCCAATAGTGATGTATGGAAGTGAGAGCTGGACCATCAAGAAGGCTGATTGCCAAAGAATTGATGCTTTTGAATTATGGTGCTGGAGGAGACTCTTGAGAGTCCCATGGACTGCAAGAAGATCAAACCTATCCATTCTTAAGGAAATCAGCCCTGAGTGCTCACGGGAAGGACAGATCCTGAAGCTGAGGCTCCAATACTTTGGCCACCTCATGAGAAGAGAAGACTCCCTGGGAAAGACCTTGATGTTGGGAAAGATGGAGGGCACAAGGAGAAGGGGATGACAGAGGATGAGATGGTTGGACAGTGTTCTCAAAGCTACTAACATGAGTTTGATCAAACTGTGGGAGGCAGTGGAAGATAGGAGTGCCTGGCGTTCTCTGGTCCATGGGGTCACGAAGAGTTGGACATGACTAAATAACAACAATTAGAGAATAAAGAAGAGAAAAACCCCAATTTCCTATGCTGGAGCTCTGCTAGAATGCCTATTAATAAAATAAGGTATCAGGATGGGGATTTTCTATGTGCTGATATTCATTTCTGCTTTTGTTCCTAACCACTTTTGACTATGATTTTGTGTTTGTCCCATGTTTCTGGGTTTCCAGAATTTTAATCCCCTGTGCTACCCACTCTTTCTACATGCAAGCAATCAAAACATGATTTATCAGTCACATATACAGCAAGTTCTAGTGCTACATTCCATGCACCTGCTATTTACACCCAAACACCCATACACCCAATCACATTTATTATATCTTGCAGTCAATGTCATGCTTAGTTGGCACTAAGAATCACACGTGTGCATTTCTGCACAGTACTGCCTTCAGCTCTCCCAGTGTGGGGTTTGGAGTCCAAGAAGAAACAGATAGTTAGATGATAGATAGACAGATAGATAGATCATAGAATCATAGAGTTGGAAGAGACCACAAGGTCCATCGAGTCCAACCCCCTGCCAAGCAGGATAGATAGATGATAGATAGATAGATAGATACATAGATAGATAGATAGATAGATGATAGATAGATAGATAGATGATAGATAGATGATAGATAGATGATAGATAGATAGATAGATAGATAGATAGATAGATAGATGATAGATAGATGATAGATAGATAGATAGATAGATAGATAGATAGATAGATAGATAGATGATAAATAGATAGATACATTTGTTCCGGAGGTCCGTTCTTAACCTGAAACTGTTCTTAACCTGAAGCACCACTTTAGCTAATGGGGTCTCCTGTTGCTGCCATGCCACTGGAGCACGATTTCTGTTCTCATCCTGAAGCAAAGTTCTTAACCCGAGGTACTATTTCTGGGATAGCGGAGCCTGTAACTTGAAGCGTATGTGACCTGAAGTGTATGTAACCCGAGGTACCACTGTAGATAGATAGATAGATCCAGTACTAATGTGATACAGTTAAAATGTCCTTCTCTTCCAGGCCATCATCATCATCATCATCACTACTACTTCTACTACTATTTATTGTCTGCCCTCCATCTTAAGGTCCCAGGGCATGCTACAACAATTAAAACACAGTATCATACCGTATTAAAACACAATTATTGCACAACATTAACAGTATCACACCGTATTAAAACACAATTATTACACAACATTAAAAACAATTTAAAACAACCTAAACATTCTGCTTCTCAGTCTTATACGTTTGAGCCCATCGCTCTGAGCAGAAAATGTTGTAGGCATCCGACTACAAATCCTTCTAGGAAATCAGCACCTACATTTCACACACGAGGAATTTGAGCAAAGGGACAGTGCCTTCTGCAACATCGCCTGGGCTGCCTAGGTGCAGCACAGGCTTTAAACCTGGAAGTGCACAGTCTCCATGGTTACGCTCATCTTCAGAGCTCTGAAAACAACCACAACTAATGACAAGCTTTACTTCTGAGGTGTGGTGGCAGCAGTGGAGGCAAGGAATAGACAAGCAAAGATTTGAGGTGTTGCATTAGAAAAAAAAAAGGGGGCCACCAGGTGCCATCTGTTTCATGTACGTACAGAATTAATCAGTAGAATGAATAGGATAATGACAACAGCACAAGCCTAGATATCAAGGATGGCTACGTTTTTGGGTCCAAACTCCGGGGTGCACATGCCAGCTGAAGTTGTGCCAAAAAGTGAATGCAGCTTCACTCTTGCATGATCTCCCTATCACACACACACACACACTCACCAGAGCCAGTGTAGTGTAGTGGTTAAGAGTGATAGACTCATAATCTGGTGAACCGGGTACACGTCTCTGCTCCTCCACATGCAGCTGCTGGGTGACCTTGAGCTAGTCACACTTCTTTGAAGTCTCTCAGCCCCACTCACCTCACAGAGTGTTTGTTGTGGGGGAGGAGGAGAAAGGAGATTGTTAGCCACTTTGAGACTCCTTTAGGTAGTGATAAAGCGGGATATCAAATCCAAACTCCTCCTCCTCCTCCTCCTCCTCCTCCTCCTCCTCCTCCTCCTCCTCTTCTTCTTCTTCTTCTTCTTCTTCTTCTTCTTCTTCTTCTTCCTCTTCTTCTTCTTCTTCACCTGACTCATGCAAATCAGCTAAGGAAGGTTTTTCTTCCACCATCTCCCAACTCATCAAATTGTTGTGGGTAGGAGAGCAAAACAGAAAGATGATGTCACATGGTTATGGTGTAGAACATGGGTCAGCAAAGTTTACCTCGCCTGGGCCAGTTCACTCCAGTGGAGATCCCTCCGTGGGCTGGATCACGCGCATGTGTGCGCCTGTGATTTCTAGCATCTGTGTCTGCACAGACGCGATTTCCGGCGCTGCGGAAGCGAGTCCCCACACCGTGCTGCGCCAGTTTAGAGCCGTGTATGGGGGCTGGCCAAACAGGCGGCTCAGTTCGGGGGCAGCTTGTGGGTCGGTTAAATTACCCCCATAGGTCGCTTGTGGCCCATGAGTCTTAGGCTGCTGACCCCTGGTGTAGAACTAGGACTTGGGAGACCAGAAAAGTTAAACTACTTACAGTACAAGTTACAAGCTGCTTTTTTGCCTTTTCATACATTATACATTTTTTCTACATGAAAATAATATCCAGGTATATAAAAAAGGACATGAATAGCATTGGCCGACCAACCTAGGCACTGGTGTGATATAAAATACTTCATGTGTGATATGGTACACATATGTCCCAGTTGAGATTTATTTCAGTATAGGGAAAGGTAATGCATGAAATGACCCCCCCCCCAAATAGCTTATATGTCTTCCTCTCATCTTAGTAGCAACTACCATTCAGAAAACACATGTGGTACAGCTCTCCTAGGACTGGACTGAGACTGGTGATGGGGCACCATGTGTGCGAATGCACCACTACCACCCAAACTCATTGCTTGTTGAAAGCTATCTTGTCCAGTGAAATGGTTGAAATGTAGTCTCCATGACGTACACTTCCTACATGCATGGATTTTATCAAGGACCTCTTATCTATACTTTGAAGTGGCACAGACCCTGGAGAACTGTACCATGTGACTTGATAACAAAAGGATTTTAATGTGCTTGGTCTCATTCTGCTCCCGAGCCAACTTAAACCAGAACTATAAATGAACTAGGTGGAAAGTGGGTACAGTTTCCCGAACCCCAAACTATGATTCTCTTAGGCAGACTCCACAGCCTGGACTGCTGCAACGAAGACCCTTCCATCTACAGTGGACCAAAGCAGGGCTAGGTGAAGGGAAGAAGTATCAAAGCCTGAAGTCACCAGTCAGTCCATATGGACTGTGAGGGACAAGTGCTTTCTATAAATCTTTGGATTTTTGAAGCTTGGCTCTTTAGTTGAGTACACCCTAAACACACGTGAGAATTGGAAGTGGGGTACAAAGCAAGTTCAAAATTGTGTTGGAAATGTGATGATGAGGAGGGTACTTTTTACCACATGTGGTGGACTTTGGTAAAGGCTTTCTGGGAAATGATATATAATGAACTAAAGAAAAGGTTTAAAAATACATTTGTTAAAAAACCAAAAGCCTTTTGTTAGGTTTAACAGGTGAAGAGTTACCAAGAGAAGAGAAAAGACTTTTTATCTGCGCAACAACAGCAGCAAGTATGCTACTAGCCCAGAGATGGAAGGAAGGAGAAGAACCAACAAAGAAGAATGAATCAGTTGAAATTGATGGAGTATGAGAAGATGGAGAAACTGATGGGAAGATTCAAAATCAGGAAGATCAAGTATTTGACCTAGCCACTGTGATCCACGCGACGGCCACCTCCAGACTGGATTATTGTAACTCGCTCTACGTGGGGCTGCCCTTGAGACTGACCCAGAAACTCCAGCGGGTGCATAATGCCGTGGAGAGACTCCTTATGGGGTCTTTGCTGCGAGATCACATTCACCCGGTGCTATACCAGCTGCACTGGCTCCCGGTGGAGTACAGGATCAGGTTTAAGGTGCTGGTTTTAACCTTTAAAGCCCTATATGACCTAGGACCCTTGTACCTACAGGACCGCCTCTCCTGGTATGCCCCACAGAGAAACCTACGGTCTGCAAATAAAAACATCCTGAAGGTCCCAGGCCACAGAGAGCCAGGGCTTTCTCGGCTGTGGCTCCGATCTGGTGGAACACTCTGTCACAAGAGACTAGGGCCCTGCGGGACCTGACATCTTTCTGCAGGGCCTGCAAGACAGAGCTGTTCCACCAGGCCTTTGGTCAGGGGGCAGCCTGACTCCCTCCTCTGGCAATCTGCTCAGAATTTTGCTTAACGGTTGGCATCAATTTGATTTTAATTAATTTTTATAATGAAATGTTTTTAGAATGTTGGATTATTTTATTGTTTGATTGTTGTTAGCCACCCTGAGCCCGGCTTCGGCTGGGGAGGGCGGGATATAAATAAAATTCTTATTCTTATTCTTATTCTTATTCTTATTCTTATTATTTACTAAAGACTGGAGTCAATTTGTAATTTACTTAAAAGACCACTGTAAACATTTAAAATCTTTGGCAGGGATGTAAGGACACTTGTAATGGGGAATTATTTATGAGAATTATGGTTAATTAATAGGTAGATAATGGTAAAAGATGCGGCAAATATGGAATCCATGGAGGGAAGGAGGTCAGAAGGTTCAAAAGAACCTTGCATTTGAATGTTTCAAAAGGTTATGTTTTATGTGTATAAAATTATCAAAAACCTAATAAAATACTTTTTTTTTTTTAAAAAGAGATAATTGGAAGTGGGTTCACTAAATCTTCCTCTCTCACTTCATTTAGAGCACCCAAAGACATTTTCTGAAAGTCATTTCCATACCAGTCCTTTACTGGTTGGTAGTCATGTTGGCTATATATTACCTGCAGTATCAGAGGCATAATGCATGGAGAAGAAGAAGAAGAGGAAGAAGAGGAAGAAGAAGAAGAAGAAGAAGAAGAAGAAGAAGAAGAAGAAGAAGAAGAGGAGGAGGAGGAGGAGTTTGGACTTGATATCCCGCCTTTCACTACCCTAAGGAGTCTCAAAGCAGCTAACCATCTCCTTTCCCTTCCTCCCCCACAACAAACACTCTGTGAGGTGAGTGGGGCTGAGAGACTTCAGAGAAGTGTGACTAGCCCAAGGTCACCCAGCAGCTACATGTGGAGGAGCGGGGAATCGAACCCGGTTCACCAGATTACGAGTCCACCGCTCTTAATCACTACACTTAATCACTTAATCCATGAGTGAGGTGTGCTGTTATGCTCATGTTTCAGTTGGCTACTTTGCAGGAAAGGTACTGAACTAGAGGAGCTGTGGGCCTGATCCTGATGGGTTCTTCTTATCACACACTGCAGAGAAAGCAAATGACAGACAAAGCTTCATTTCCCTTAACGACTTGATATTTCTTTCCATGAAATCAGCAGCAATGCTCCAATAGCTAAAATAGTCTGGAGACTACCCATCCATTTTACCATAAAGGGCTAAATTAGAGCCTCATTGAACATTATTTACTTGCCCTTGTCACTCAGCTCTTCGATAATTAGTGAGGGAGTTCTTGTCCCTTGTCAGGTCTTTCATCGCCCATCAGCTGGTCGTCAAAATGACACCACCTTCTCAGCATCATTAAGTTACTCAGCGAAGGATATGATTTGTATACATCGTAGGGACACTTATTCCAGAGGACCTTTGCAAAGCATTGAAAGGAACATTTTCTTCGGTAATAAACACAACCATAATGATGGACAATTAGCTTTGGGTGGTTGACGCTTGCTTTGTTTGAGTGATGAAGACATTATGCCCAAATCAAATGTTATTAAATTCTTTTTTTAAAAAAATGTAGAGGTAATGAATGAGTGTATACCAGCCAAACACATATGGCACACCACACAATGGACCATGTTTTCTCAACTGGGCAAGAAGAGAGTGATTTGAAAGTGGGAGATACTGACATCAGTCCCTTGTCATGGTCAGATCCCTTCTGGTTGAGATTTAGGCTTTCAGAATTTCCCTCCTCTGCAAAGGCAGATCCAATGGGTTCCCAGAAGCCTGTTAAGCAGGTTATGCATGCAAAAATCCCTTCCCATGGTTATTTCCCAGCACCTGCTATTGAGAAACATGCAGCTTCTGATTCTGGAGCATGTATGCAGCCACTGCGCCTCTTGGGCTTGCCGATCAGAAGGTCGGCAGTTCGAATCCCTGCAACAGGGTGAGCTCCCATTGCTCTGTCCCAGCTCCTGCCAACCTAGCAGTTCGAAAGCATACCAGTGCAAGTAGATAAATAAGTATTGCTGCGGTGGGAAAGTAAACGGCGTTTCCATGTGCTCTGGCTTCTGTCACAGTGTTCCATTGCACCAAAAGTGGTTAGGCCATGCTGGTCACATGACCTAGGAAGCCGTCTGTGGACAAATGCCAGCTCCCTTGGCCTGAAAGCGAGATGAGCACCGCAACCCCATAGTCGCCTTTGACTGGACTTAACCATTCAGGAGTCTTTTACCTTTACCTTTTTTACAGCCATTGTTACTAGGGATGAATAAGAATAATAAGAATAATAAGAATAAATTTATATTCCACCCATCTGGCTGGGTTTCCCCAGCCACTCTGGGTGACTTCCAACGAAATATTAAAAATACAATAAAGCACCAAACATTAAAAACTTCCCTAAACAGGGCTGCCTTCAGATTCAGGATAGATTACCATAGATTTGCCCTAAGCTGGTTTTGCTCCTCCTCTCCCCGAAACTGTCTCCACCTCATCCTATTAATGGGCATATTTTCTATTTTAAAAAATCGTAACCAAAACAGTACATACAAGGTGGACTGAGGGCTGCCTCTTTCATTCTTGAACCTTTGACATGTTTTAAGCTGCATAGGGCAGTTCCATGACCAGCCATGCAGTAAAGAAATGCCTTTTAAAATGCTTCTGAGAAGAGACTCTACATCATAATGTGCAATCCCTTCCGAGGGAATTGTATGGGAGGGAAAGATGGCTGCCCCCATGCATCCATGGGGGAAGCCACCTTTTTAAAAAAAAATACCAGACATTTGGGTTTCAAGACAAGAGGTAGAGGTAAACTGTACTTGTTACAAGCTTGAGGAAACAACTAAAGAAGACAATTAAACAGCTTATAAGTGTTTGCATTTTCATAATGGACCACTAAGAAGATGCTACCAGTCCCACCTGTGACTGTATTCTTTTTCGGGGGGGGGGCGGCAGTCCTTCATACATTTAACTTCTCTCCCATGCTGCCAGTACCATTGTAAAACAATCAGTGCTTTTAAAAAAGAGCAGGGCAATAACCAGGAGGAAAAGAAATGTTATTCTTCTACTCCAGAAGATGTGGTAAAAGAAATTAAAACCATAAACTCTCTTTGGCAGTTTTGTTTGTAAATTTGCTATTTGCAAGGATATTTCCCGGGCCCCTTGCTAAAGACAATTTTTCACTTTTTATTCGCAGAGAAAAGAGGAAGGGGATGAGAAAATATCAGGTTTATTATTTTAAGCAAGGCAGAACTTTTAATGCCACACTTTTACGCCATTCAGAAGAGCAGAACAAAATGGTGCCTTGAGATCCTAAAAAAATTATTCTGGCTTTAGTTCTAGCTGTGTGAGGGCAATAGCAGAGTGGGAGCGTATTGCAAATGAACAAGACTCATAAAGCCCTAATGTAAAGGATAATTTCCCATGCTCCCCTAGGTTTATTGCCAAAATGCGCAAAATCAATGCCGATCAGAGAACTCTGTAAAAAAGTCAGCCCAGTCCATAGCCCTGAGTGCATTTTTGATGCGCACATGACAGCATTTGCACATGCAGACTACCCCACTTGTAACAAAACAGAGGGCGGCAGATCTGTGCTTTTCCACCATTGAAATGAGTGTGGAAAATCATTAAGGGAATTCTATGTGCTTATTAAATCCTCTATGCCTACAAGAAGTTACTTGGTTGCAGAGACTGTTTTCATATGTTCTAATATCGCAAAACACTAAGGGCTAGAAATCTATATTCTGAACCTGTGTGAAATTGCAGACACCTGGCGCCAAAGAAGATTAAGCCCTCTATACCCCAGCAGTGTGGAAGACATTTACCAGTGCTGTGAAGGGCATATTTTTATTTATATATGTGTATATATATATATGTAGAAGTTCAGAAGTGATTTTAAGAAGAAGAAAAACACATGACTTCCTGCAGCCTCAACTACTTAATCTGCTAATCTTACTTTAGACTCATCTCATTTCTTTCTTTCAAATAAGGCTTAATACAAAGATACCCTGAGAGAATAAAGGAATGAAATAGCTTATGGTGTCCCAAAAACCTTTAGTTAACCTCAGGCTACCCGGGGAATGATATACAGCCTATAGCATGTTTTATTGTGAAGAAATTATAATTTGCACTGTGGGATGTTACAAGGTACATGCTGCAGCCAAATGCTTCTACTCCCCAAGGCCCAATTATCTCATGATAATTATACTAGTTGATGCCACATGTTGTTCTTATTCAAAATGTTGCCTGCCAAGGTAAAATAGATAGTTTTTGAGGGCAGAAAATGAGCAGGGATATATATTTTTTTCTTTCTGGGAAGGTATTATACTTTTAAGTCCTGAAGACTGACAGTCTTTCCTTTCCTATAGTCAAGAAAACCCAAGATTAGTTAAGTAATTCCATTTCCATTAGCAGGTAATCTGAATATAAATTCTGCTTCTCAGTACGTCTTTCATTAAAACGAAAATATTAGATTCGCATAGCCTTGCTCATCCTAAAAAATGATCTTGCTATGCACCCCAGTTTATCAAGGGCTGGTTCACACATTGGCCTGTCAGTGCCAGAATCCCACATATACAAGGGTGTGAACCCATTCATTTGTTGCCATGTGTCATGAAGGTCATACATCTGATTCCCCCCCCCATTTATTACAACCTCAGAATAAACTCATGGGAAGGGGTTGCCTGTTTGAATGTGCCCCTATGTCAAAATCTCCCAGTGCAAAATCGTAGAATGGAAGTCAACGTGACTGATCCTAACTCCAGGTATGTAAAATTATCATCATTATATTAAAGTATGGGATTTATTTCCACAGATACAGGCATGTATCCATCAACAAGCACCTGAACGCATAAACTGAACCATAATTCATCATCCAAACAGCAGTCTTTAATCTGGGTTGGGAATTCAATGCAGAGCACACATATTGATGGGACACCAGCAATGAATTGTGGCATCTGAGTTGTGCTGTCATTTCCCAAAGCAACTGATGGATTGTTCCCAAAAATATGCAAAGGAAAGCAACCTCCACCTTCATCTTATCTTGTAATGTGCTTTCGGCTGTGAGACCTCACTACGAAAGGTCGGTGCATAAGCAATAAGGGAGTCAGGAAAGAGGTGGCAAAAGAAAGACAGAGACTTGCTAGAAATAGAGAAATGAAGAAGAAGTTCAGAGAGATATGGGAGAAAAAGAGATGTAGGGGAAAAAGAGACTGGTCTACCTCAATGCTCCTTTGGGGTTGCTACTGAAGACAGATCAGTGACTGTCCATGGTGCTGAATTATGCCGCCCTGTTAGGCAGGCTGCCTGCCTAATTTCACGTGGCTAGTTTAAAGTGTTGTAGTTATTACCATTACACAGCTTGAGTCCAGCAGTTTTCAGGCAGCAGCTTCTCCCAGAACGTGGATCCATACCAATTAAGGTTCACAGCTCTCCAAAATAAGGTGTGCATGTGTGTGTGACCTCTGGAATAGCTGCCACAATTTTGGGCTGGTTACCAAAAACCCCAACACCATCCTGAAGCCGAAATTATTTTCCCAGAAGAGGAGCCCTCAAACTTGCTCTAAATGTTGTTTTAAGTGCCCCCTCACTGCTTCCCTTTCTTATGATCATTTGTCACTATGTGTGTGAGAGGCTGGCACAACTTTTCAGCTCAGCACAAGCCTACCAGAGACTTTATTAATCTATTTTTGCTATCCTTGTGGGACTGCAAAAAGATGTGGCGTGTGTCAAACATATGGCATATACGGCCTAGGACCCTTGTATCTACGGGACCGCCTCTCCTGGTATGTCCCATGGAGCACCTTAAGGTCCTCAAACAAAAACATCCTGAAGGTCCCAGGCCACAGGGAGGTTAGGCTGGCCTCAACCAGAGCCAGGGCTTTCTTGGCTGTGGCTCCGATCTGGTGGAACGCTCTGTCACAAGAGACTAGGGTCCTGCGGGACTTGACATCTTTCCGCAGGGCCTGCAAAGACAGAGCTGTTCCACCAGGCCTTTGGCCAAGGCACAGCCTGACCCCCTCCTTTGGTAATCCTCACAGAACTCTAGCCCAATGGTTGCCATTAATTTGATTTGAACTGATTTTATAATGAATTGATTTTAGAATGCTGTATTATTTTACTGTTGTTAGCCACTCTGAGCCTGGCTTCAGCTAGGGAGGGCGGGATTTTAACAACAACAACAACAACAACAACAACAACAACAACAACAACATCACAATACATGGTGTCTGGGTTGCATTTAATATAACTGGCTGAAAGTTTTGCCAGTCTGCTGTATGATATAACTTATGTAGAACTGGGTTTCCCCAGCCACTCTGGGCAGCTCCCAACAGAATACTAAAAACATGATAAAACATCAAACATTAAAAACTTCCCTAAACAGCATATGATCAGTATTTGTACAACATATGATCTCTGAGAAGTGCCAGTTCCAAGATGCTGAGGGCCCTTGGGCAAGACCCCCTCCATCAGTGATGTTTTGATGCCCTTCCTCGTTGCTCCCACTTGCTTGCTTTATGGGCAGATAGATGACGAGCAACCAATTAATGCTATCTACTGCTCCTCCTTGTTACTACCACTTTTGTCTGGACCAGAGTGAGGTGAGATGGTAGAATAGAAGGCTGCAACAGTGCAGCAGCTCCAGGGCCTCTCCTGCTGTTATGTAGACCTCACCATGTTGAACCATGATGCCAGCCCATGCTCTGGGGACACCATGCTTTCAGACAGGATGGTTGTCTATATGCACTCTCACCCACAATGAATGGCATGCCAAGTAGTACACACTGCAATAACTATAAATTCTGTATTTCAGTATATACAGCCCTTCACCAGGAACTGCGTTAAGCTTCTGCTGGTAATTATAGGGGAACTGCCATCTGAGCAAATTTAATTTTCTTCTGGAGTAAGTTGGGAGACTCAGTGATAAACCACAATCACTTCTTATAATCTGGGGAAATGAAATAGGTTTACAAAAAACAAGTCAGCGGTAAGACAAATATCCCAAATGCTTAAAAAATGAGCAAACTGTAAAGAATGCTAATAAGTAACCAGAAGTAATATGCCTTCATTGTAATCTGCTTTAGGATCCACAGGTGTGTCTAGGGATATCTTTCTAAAAAGCTTCATAAATGCGTATCAGAAAAGGTACTTACATAAGGAGTCCCTAGCTAATAGCAAGTTGCTCTGCAGCGACTTTCCATTATAAATTTCAAAAGAGCCTGGCACTGAACTGTGATGTGGAATACATTTCAAATATGTTTTCCTGGGAGAGGAGCAATACCTGTATATCAGCCGCAACAATTTATGTGGAAGAATGAAAAGTAGCTCGTCTAAATAACGGATGGGCATGTTCTACCTGGATGTTTTCCTTCACAAGACCTACTTAAACAAGGGGGACCAAGATCTGCCAATGACATAGAAAATGGTCTTATACCAATTTAGGCTATTGGTTTATCTAGTTCAGTGTTATATGCATTGCAACAGAACTCCAATGAGTTTGGATAAGACCAATGAAATTCTGAATGTGTTTTAGCTCTGCATAAGAAGTGTAAGTGCTCTAGACTTATTTACATCTCTTGATTGCTTCATCAGGCATCAAATATAAAACTTCATAATCCGTTAGCTATCACAAAACAACATTGCATGCTGTCTGTCATATAGTATGAGGAATGAAATATTCTTGTATGGCATGCATCAAAAACAGTCAAATGCTAGCATCCTTACACTTTTGCTATAATATCCAGTCAAATGTCCAGTATCAAATATTGAAATCACAGCATATTATGTAGCAGTATCAAATATTGGTGCGCACCCAGCAAGTATTTGAGTGTCTAGAGTACAGATGTACAGATAAATGGCTCAAATCTGGGAGAAGAGATTTGTTTCAGCTGGAAATGGTGTTTCCCCTCATTAATTTCAATGGAAGTTTGTTCACACAATTGCTTCAGGGTGCATTATGTGCCAACACTTCTCAGTTTTCCACCACCAGCTGAATAAACGTAGGCGAAATTCATTACAATAAAGAGCATGTGAATTGTATGTGTCAGAAAAATTACTTACAAATAGCCTGTTTCTGTACATGTAAATATGGCAGCAACTCCCCAGTCTGTTTAATGAAGTTTACTACACGGATTTCAGGCTAAGTCCTATGAAGAAGAACATTTTTCTTATTAGTACACACACAGCCTGTTTTCCAGAAACATGAAGCAAGTCTCCATTTGAAGCCTATAAGTAATTCAATTTAATATTGTATAACTTGATATTCACTGGATATCTTCTCACCATCTCGATTTTCTTTGGCTGTCATGATAGAATGGTGAGAAACTTGCTGGTGAGTTCATTTTTCTGCTTAAATCGAGAGGTCTGCTATTTCTGCTGGGAAATTGTTAAGAATATATCATTCAGCCTGTAATAACCAACTTGTCAGTGGATGTCACCATGAGCCCACAAAAATGATCCCGCAGTGAGAAATATTTTGCATTTAAGCAATGTGGTGTGGAATTGGAGAACACTGTCTGCTACACTTGTTAAAACAGATTGCTCTAAAGCAATAATAAATAGATGGTGCATATCTGAAATGCAGGAGGGGAACAGAGGGCAGCAAATATACAAAGCAACTCGCCCCTCACCTTGTAAATATCCAGGCTTTCTCTACACAGAATATACTTGAAGAGAAGCTACTTATCTTTTTTGTAGCTGAACAACCAGCTGCACAGTGATTTTAAAAAATGATTTTCAAAGTAATAAGGGCTGGAAGGAGACATAAATAGGCATGGTGAAATGAAGATAACTGATGGATGGCTTACGGTGCAATTCTTTATGCATCAGCTCCAAAGCACACCCCATTGATTTTAATGGGATTTACTCCCACGAAAGTGTGCAAAGGATCATGGTCATACTCATTAAGATCTACCATGTAGAAATCTGGGATATGGATAGCGTGGCTGGATGAGGAGAACAGAAGTATATTTAAGGTAGGATTATGATGACCTGGAAAATTCAGACCAGAAAAGGCAAGATAAATGACAAGTTGGGGAAAGAGGTGACTCAGGAGACGGCAGAGGAGCCTGGATGTGAGGCTTGTTGTTGTTTAGTCGTTTAGTCATGTCCGACTCTTCGTGACCCCATGGACCAGAGCACGCCTGGCACTCCTGTCTTCCACTGCCTCCCGCAGTTTAGTCAAATTCATGCTGGTAGCTTCGAGAACACTGTCCAACCATCTCACCCTCTGTCATCCCCTTCTCCTTGTGCCTTCCATTTTTCCCAACATCAGGGTCTTTTCCAGGGAGTCTTCTCTTCTCATGAGGGGGCCAAAGTATTGGAGCCTCAGCTTCAGGATCTGTCCTTCCAGTGAGCACTCAGGGCTGATTTCCTTTAATGTATAGGCTTGATCTTCTTGCAGTCCATGGGACTCTCAAGAGTCTCCTCCAGCACCACAATTCAAAAGCATCTATTCTTCGGCGATCAGCCTTCTTTATGGTCCAGCTCTCACTTCCATACATCACTACTGGGAAAGGATGTGAGGCTAGCTGAGCTAAACCAAGAACAAATTAACACCCAGCCGTCCCACAAATGCATCTCCCATTCCAGGAAACATTTGAAAGGTATGAACATGTTGTGGAGCGGGCGAGGGGTATTTTTGGAATTATTATTTTTTAAAAATACTCATACATATTTTTGTCTACCAAATTGCAACATGGTTTTAAAAAGAATTTCAGTGGGTATTAGTGAAGAAATAAAGGCTTTAAACTAGGGAAGGGGAACCTCCAGAGGTTGTTAGACTACAATTCCCATCACCCCTAAGCAGCATGGCTAATAATCAGGGTTCCTGGCAGTTGTTGTCCATCAGCATCTGCAGGACCACAGATTCCCAACCACTGCGTTCAACAAAGAATACTTCAAAGCACTTTCCATGTTTGCTTCCTATTTAGAATTTTAAAAAAGCTAGAGCTGGAATCTTAAAGTATGCACCAGTCAGTTACCCAACACCCCATAATTGACTTGCCCATAATTTCAGCATCCATTTTGGCCACCATATGACACCACTTCTGGGATGATGATGATGATGATGATGATGATGATGATTCAAACCACTTTGCCCCAGATCAAGTTGGGAGAGAGCAAGTCTTATTAAACCCTTTGATTAAAGTTACAAGCAATATTTTTAAAAAAATTTCTTTCTCTGAAATATTCACATTTTGTGATCTCTGACTTAAATATCTGTCCAATGATGCATAATGATTATTGATGGGTTGGATTTCAATTTGGGTGTATTATTTGGCTGCTCCTATTTATTTATGTTCAGAAAATTTCGAAAAGACCTGGCAGGTCACACTACTTGATTGGCTGGGTTAATCTTGGAGGCCTGTGTTGTATTGTTTAGAGTAGAATCCAGTTCAATTCCCTAGTCATCTCACTGACTATGGGCCAGCCTAGCCTACCTCATGGTTCTTGTGAGGATAAAGTGAGAATGGATAGAACCATGTAGGCTGCTTGAGCTTCTTGAAGAAAGGGCAGAATAAATATTAACACCACTTCTTTGTCTTAAAACAAACAAACAAAACAAACAAACCTTCTTAAATATCCAGGTCTAGCACCAATTTTGAAATTGTACCTCAATTTACATTCAACAAATTTTCCAGTTGCCATATCTGGAGTCAGGCACCTTCAGAGTCATTCAATGGAACGTTACTGACAGCAGCAAAATTCTGTATAGCTCAGTTTTGGAAAAGTGAAAATCAGTCAGCATTGACAAAACGACTGGAAAAAAACAACCCTCAGGAGACTGTTTTGCTGATAAATCAAACAAATATTAGGAAAGGAATACATAACAATTCCTGAATCTATTGAAATCTATTGAAAGATGGGCCATCTTTTGGAACGACACTTTCTTATAAATTATTTGTGTTAATTTAACTCTGCCACAATGTATTATTTCTATGTATTCTGCCCCCTCTTTTTCCTCATCACTTTTTGTTATTATTTTATTATTTCTTATTGTATAACTATTAAATTTAATAAACATTATTTTAAAATAATAATAATAACAGGAATAAAAATAATACAATTTCCAGTGTTTTTGCCTTTACCAACATTGTGCCATTGTATTCACAAAACAGGAACAAGGCCATAACCATTTGTCTGCAAGGTAAAATGTGATACCGAAAAAATGAATGGCCCTCATTGATCTACTGGTTAAAGAAAGCCAATTTGAAGAACTCTGGACAATGTTATTAACAGTTTATTGGCTCCTATTATCTCAAATGTATTGCCATTTGGCTCCCATTCACAAGAGAATCTGAAAAACTACCCACTAAAGTGCATAAAGGATAAACTGGTCAGATTACAAATGCTCTATATTTATTAATCAGAAGCTACCTGTTAAATGCGACATTTTATGCTATCACGCCGCATTAGTGGCAAATTACAGCAATCCTTTCCAACCTTCCAGCTGATACAGCCCAATCAGCTACGCAGTTTTCTTTTGCTCCCTCGTTTCTGAAGAATTGGCTTTCTGCTGAAAGAAATCAAATCCCTCATCAGGCTCAAAAATGCAATCAAGATGGCAGTCTCTTTCATCTGCACATTGATTGGTGAAATGGGCTTTTTAACATACCATGTTGTTTTAGCAAGCTGAAGGGGGAGTTGAATATCTCGAGTTTACTTGCACATTGTAGCCTGTTTGACATGGCTAAATGGGGTGCCCTGAATGTGTGGATATAGGGGTTCACAACCTCTTCTGAACGGAGCCTGTATGTGTAAGAGCTCACTCCCCCCCAACCCTCCTCAACCCCCAATTCTCTGCCCCCCCTAGAACATTTCTTATCAGAAGAAGGGCAAATGCACCACTGCACCAATGGGACACAGCACATATGCCCTCCACCATCGTGGGGGGAAAAAACCCCTTAATTTTATTTTACTCTTTTACAAAAAGTAAATAAAAAACTAATAAATAAATTTTAGAAAGGGGCAAGATTAAACATATACAGTGGTACCTCAGGTTAAGTACTTAATTCATTCCGGAGGTCCGTACTTAACCTGAAACCTGAAACTGTTCTTAACCTGAAGCACCACTTTAGCTAATGGGGCCTGCTGCTGCTGCCGTGCCGCTGGAGCACAATTTCTATTCTCATCCTGAAGCAAAGTTCTTAACCTGAGGCACTATATCTGGGTTAGTGGAGTCTGTAACCTGAAGCGTATGTAACCTGAAGTGTATGTAACCCGAGGTACCACTGTATACCCAAAGCATTTCTAAGACACCTTTTGTTCTGCTTTCTTCCCGGTCCATGAAAGCCAAAGATTTCTTGCTGCCCAGGGTGGCCTTGCCCTCTGCCTGCCCCTCAGAGCTGGCCCGTCACATGAGGTTGGGTCTCAGTAGTGGCAGCCTATCCTCCTCCTTGCCTGTTCTCCAGCAGCTGCTATGAGCTGCCTGTCAAGGCTCGGCCAAGGCTTCCAGAAAGGTATTCCCCGCCCCCCGCCCAGTTGCAGCAAGAGCAGAGAAAACAAGGAGAGCCTTTTTTTTTGTCATTGTCTTTGTTGGGCTGTGTATGTGATAAAGGGGAGCCATACCGGGGTGAAGGTGTCTTCTTCTATTTGTCCCCGTGTCAGTTTCAGTTTATTGGTTAGTTTTTTCCCCTAATAAGGCTGTTTCGCATACTATTTTGTACCATTGGTCCATGCTTACTCCTGACAGGTCTCTCCAGTGTCTGGTTATGATGTTTCTGGCTGCTGAAAGTAGGTGGGTTATGAGTTCTTTGTGGTGTAAATGGGCATTATTGTCTTGGAAGATGTAGGGCCAATTCTAGGGTGATTTCTAATACTTGCTTAGTTATTTTACATATTTCTCATATGGCTGTTGTCCAGAATAGTTGGATTTGGGGACACTCCCACCACATGTGGAGGTATGTGCCTAAGGAGAGTCCTTTTTAATGAGTTTTATTCAATCCAAATAGACAAAAGAACGCAATGAGCCTTAGCAATGGCATTGCTCCAAACTGGGCTCCTTCTTCCTAACAACAGCACCTTCCCTTACAGTGGTTACTCGTGGTCGAATGTCTCTGATTTCGTTGCTCCTCCACCCTCAATGAACGTCGCATTCTGGGAGAAGGGGTATCAGAAATATTCTCAAATGTCATTTGGCTGCCCCTCTGCAGCTTCCCCCCCTCCTTCTTCCAACACTGTCCAGCTTCTCTGTTCGTCTCTCTCAGAGCTGTGACCTCCCTCAAACTCCTCAAAGCCCTGCTGTAATTCCGTGCTGCCTTCCCCCCTCCTGTAGCGTCAGAAGGGGAAGGGTGATATCCACCACTCCTCCTCCTCCTCCATCTCACCCTCTAGAGTTCAATCCCTGACACTGCCCAAGCGAGGAGGAAAGCAGCAGCGGCCATAGAGAGGCAAGGGAGTGCTCCCTCACAGCCACCACAGCTGCCATGCCCATTGCTCAGGGCATTTGCGTGGCAAGACACCCAAGCCGATCCCCCATTAGAATAAAGAAATTCACACAGACACAGATATTTGTTTAAGGTTTTTGGGCAAAAAAAAATGGCCACAACTTTATTGATTACAGGAATGAGAGCGGTATTGGCTTAGGCATTGGCAAGACTATATCTGACTCCTGCCTGCTTTGCAGGAAGTCTGTAAGGGTAAACTACCCAAAGGGAAATTGATTTGGGGGAATCTCCCCTGGTGTTCCCAGAACCCTGGCATGGCCCTAGCCCCTCAAGCAGACTTCAGACAGGATCCAGGTCCCAGATTCCTTTAACGGAATACCCTGGAAATGGAGGGGCAGGCGATAGCCGACCTCCCCTCCCCCATTCAACAATAAGTCAATGCCTAAACGCCAAGCTTTACAAAGTTGTGAGGATTGCTAAGAGGTAGGCAAAAACCAAGTGGCCCGTGCCAATTTGCCAAATGGAAAAAACCCTACCCGGTCCCCGACTCAAGACGGGCAACCAACCAAAGTTCAAAGCAATGCCGAAGGACACTTAAATTAAAGGGAGGGTGGGCGGGTGTTCGGCAGAGCGAAGCAGGAGCTTGGCACACGTCGCACTGCCGCTTTTATACTTTTCCCCACAATTACCCTTCAAAATGATTGGGCAATAACCCTCGGTGATTGTGGTGCCACCCTGGCGTAAGGGTGATTGCTCCACCCATGCCAGGGTGGTGGTGGGGAACCAGTTTGAGGGCCTGCCCGCAACCAAGACCATCTATTAAGATGATCCCATGTGCTAGCTCATCTTCTTCCCCAAGCTCATCAGTGGCAGCACTGGTGGGGGAAATAGAGGCAATTCCAGGATCAAAAGCCAAGATGACTTTCATAATTCCGGGACTGTCCCTGTAAAATAGGACCATTGGGAGGGTATGCCCAAATTTTAAGAGTGATGGTTTACAACTGAAACTATTACAGAAGACACACAGAACCCAACCGAGTACAAGCAAAGCATTTTCGGGTGCTGTTTCAGTGAGAGTTAAGCATGGCTTCATAATGAGAGTAAAACAAACAAACAAAAACCTGTATGACTTATTAGAGGATTGGATAAAGCATAGTGACGGTGGACTAATCATAAAATGAATAATACGAACTGCAATATTATCAGGATTGTGCTGCAACGGCGACACATACTCGAGAACATTTGGAGCTGTTCTGAATTGCCAATCTTTGGCTTTCATGGAACGAGAGATATAAAGGATATGCTATTACAGTGAGAATTTAATTGTAGTGTGAATAGGAGAGAGGGCATTATTCCCGGCCATTTTAGATGCCAGGGCTGTGGGATATTATAATTAAAGTTTTTTTCCATTAATCCCTGAGATGGGGGAAATTAGAATTGAATACTTGCTCTAATTACAACAGCAGTTATGTAGTTTATGTGATTAAATGTGCATGTGATTTGCTTTTTGTGGGGAAAATCAGTTGAGCTTTAAGAATAAGAATTTTGGAGCATAGGAGTAAAATTAGGAACAGAAAATTAGAAGCACCTTCACATCTACATTAAAAAAAACACACACAAAACCCAGCAATTTTATTCAGAAACGATTTTAACACTTTGCTTGGAGAAAGACCGGAAGCATAGACCGTAATGATTGCCAAATTCAACAAGATGTTTGAGGTCTGTGATTGAATCAGCAGTCCCTCTGCATTTTTTCCCATTTAGGAATCAGGTAAATTGGGTTGGTACTACAGAGTTATTGGTGGAGGTTAACCCTTTGTCCCATGTCCTCTTGTTCAGGGATCTCCACAGCTGCTTTTAAGAGACATTGAAAGAGACCTGAAATATGATTATGGATCTTTTCTCATGTTCAACTCTTGTATTGATTTGGATTAAGATGTAGATCAGCTACCTAGGTAATCTTTCACCTTTAAATTGTCAAACACAGCTGTCAAGAGTGGTGTTGGAAGGCAAGGGGAGTGTTTTCAGTGCTTTGCAGGCACTCAGTTGCAACTTCCTGAATCACCCAACATATATGTGGGGCACCAAGGTCTGTAGGCCACACAGGGTGGTGCTGGCTTGCAATGCCACATGTGAATGCCCGCCATTGTTCAGCAGAAGTGGCCAAATGCATCTCAACTCCATCTCATTGACTGTAGGTGGATCTAAACGTGGGGGGGACGGACGGACACTATAAATAAGTAAGAAAACAGATCATTTTAATAAAAGGAAAAAAATCTCTATGGAAAACTGAGTTTTAAAATTTTCTGCTCTCTAGCACTCTCTGGTGTTGCATGTTTATAGTGCATTCAGTTTGCTGTTTCTTTACTAATGTAACTGAGTCCTGTGTCAGGTCATTTAAAGTGTGTGTGTGTGGTGGGTTGGGAAAGAGAGTCACTAATCTGGAAACACTAATTTGGATATGGTTTTATCTCAGTAGAAAACCTTTTTGATCTTCATACAGTAACATTTCATGGTTTAAATAAATAAAATAACAACAGAAATTATATTTTATTTGTAGATAAAGCCAGGCCCAGTAGCTATTTGTTCTGTGTCTGTTAATTATAATGATGCTGGCAATTTTCAGATATTTCTGTTGTTTATTGTATTAACATTTTTGTTCCTGTTTCCTGTATACAGTGATTAATTCTCTATAAGTGTGTGTGTGTGTGTGTGTGTGTGTGTGTAACACCCTGTATCAGGAAGCTTTTAATGTTTGATGTTTTTATATATGTTGGGTTGCCCCAGCCAGATGGGCAGGGTAATAATTATTATAATAATAAAAATAATAATAATATATCGTGTTCACACAGTCACTAGGGGCAGTCACCCCTGCTTGCATTGTTCAACAACAAACAAATAATGTTAATAACTATTACATTTTGAATTAGAGCAGCAACATTTTATTCAGGAGTGACATCCACATGCAGTTTGGAGAATAGGAAAGTTTCTTCTCTTCTATATTATTTGAGTGGGGACTGGCACTATAGTGAATTTTGCTATTTAAGCAAAGGTGAGAGGCTGGGGCACCAAATTTTGTCCTCGCACAGGGTGCCACTGAAATTTGAAAGATCAGTCCACCTCTGAGGCCACTGAACACAGTGCAATTTCCATCTGAGTAAACATGCAAAGGATTGAGAGAATACCATAACTTTCAGTGTAATATAGGGCTTTCTTAGTATGCACTGCATGGAGGGCAAAAGTTATGAAGACACCTGGATAAGATTCTTCTGAGTTTCATTGAACAAGTTGTTAAAAAAATGTTTCTAGGCAAGGTGACATAAATCAGTATTCATGAGGAATTGATATCATTGACTGGAGTCTTTGTAGATTTGAGTTTCACTAAGGTGAAAAGTTATTAAACTGAAAACCATGGTTATATGACTTTGTGGAAGGGTGTTGCATTCACCAATCTTGATTGGCAGAATGCTTTGTTGCAATATTCCTATGCTTTGTGTTTTTATTATTATTAAGAGGCTTGCTCAGCGGTGAGAAGTTCATGAAACAACCCAGGGAGTCAAAAAATGGGTCAAGCTAAACTTGAACCGTATGTATCATACATGGAAGCTCTGCTTCTGTTACAGCTAAGGTGTTATTTATATAATACATTTAAAGCAATATCATGCCCCTTCAAAGAGCCATGGATTCTCCCAGATAATCATGGGAGCTGTAGTTTCTTAAGGGTGTTGAGAGTTGTTAGGAGATCCCTATTCTCATTGGAGAGCTACGATTCCCAGTGTTCCCTGGGAAGAGGGGTTGATTGTTAAACTACTCTAGGAATTATAGCTCTGTGCAGGGAATAAGGATCACCTCTCAGCACACTTAACAAAGACTCTCCTCCCTGAAAGAGAGGGGAGTGGTTGTGGGCGGGAGCCCGAGCACCGCCCAGCAGGGGGCGTTGCCCCCTGCCTCCAGCTCACCTGGCTGGCACTCACGCCCCCCCGATGGCCACCCAACCAGGTGCCGTGGAGGGGGCGTGTTCAGCAGCCTTTTGCTGCAGTGCCAGCCTCTCCTTGGCCTCATTCCTCATCAGCGTCCCATCGCAAGTCATCAGCTAGGAGAGTCATCACAGAGAAGAGCCATGAGGTTTGGAGTCGGGGGAGGGGTCTGGTTCCTTGCATGCCTTTTAACTTTAAGAGGCTTGCGTGCGCTCATTGCTTTACTGCTGTTAAAAACCCAGGCATCCAGGTTGGCCTTGCTGTGTCCTCTTTTCCGTGTAAAAACCTACATTTAACCTTCTATTTCCCCCCACTCCTGGTGCTTTTAATTTTTGGCCAGGATGCTTGTATGTTTTCCCCTCTATTGCCCTTGCCTGTCCACCTGCATGGCTGGTCTGGGTGACTGAGAGGGTTTGCCTTACATTTAATTTGTTGGCCAGGGTGCTTATGTGTTTTCCCCCTCCATTGTCCTTGAGAGCCTGTATGGGACAGTTAAATATTTCTGCATTGCTGGGGTTGGACTAGATGATCCCCAGGGCTCCTCTCCAATTTTAAGTCGTGCGTGTGTGTGTGCTTGCAGCGTGTGTTTGTGCCTGCCGTTTATTGATTATTACTCTTCTAGTGTGGGTTTAATTTACCCTGCCACCCCTTCCATTGGTACCACTTAAATCGGGAGCCCACTGTAAAATTTAAAGGCTGCTGGGGCTTGGAATACATTGTGCACTTAAACCTCACCCCTCTTGGTTTCTCTAAGCCACCCCCCCTCCGCTTGATGTTTGGGGGAAGAAATAAGGCAGGGCTTGGGGTGGACAATTCAGGGTTTATGATCAGGGAACCATTCCTCAGCACTGCACGTTTAGAACCTTTGAAGGTGTGCCTTTGCCTGGTTCTTGTCATTGGCTGCATTTGCCAGTACAGGCTCCCTAAAGAAAACTGCTTTTAAAGTTCCAAGTTTTATTACGGCAAAAGCCAGTGACACTAAACACCACAAGAACTGCTTTTAAACAACAACAACAAAAAAGGTTTCGGCTTATAATACCTTACTAAAAAGTCCAGGTTAACTCACGGTTTATATTTCAAACTTTTCCTTGCCCCGCATCGTCATTTTACTCCCTCCACCCCCTCCTCCCTCCAAACTCCCCCCCACACTTTCCTTCTCCTCCCTCCACCCCTCCTCCCTCCCTCCACCCCCCACCCTTTCAGGAAAGAGATACATCACATTAACCTTAAAAAAAAAAAGAAAAAAAGAAAAGAAAAAAGGTGTCTTTGGATTTCCCTTTGCCTGAGTCATCACAGTTACCAGACAGGTTTTTCAACTGCTCGGCATTGTCTTTTAAGCACCGGGAAGTTCAGCAGCTCTAGTTGCATTGTCAGTTTAACTAACCAGCAGTTTGACCAATTGCAGTCTTTTGTCTATTTAAGCACCTTTATTTCCATCAACTGGTCTTGAGCCGACCTTGTGGGCAAAAAATTTACTTTCTTTGTTTGGCAAAGTTTCCTTTGTTTGGTGTAAGTTTAAGAGCAACCTCACCCCTCCTTTCCAGAGGGCCGCTGGTGTGGGCCTGGAATCTTATTGATTTCCTTTTCTCTTAAGTTGGCTGCAGCTTCTGAGCATCTCCTTGTAAGCAGTTATTTTCAATTCTGTTTGATTACTTGGCAATGCTTTGCGCCTAGATTTGCCTATCATTTAAAAGGGGCAACTTTTTATTGTAGGCAATTATCTTCATTCTGTTTGACTGCAGTTGGGGTTCCTTTGTGTATGGGATTGTTCCTTGGAGCCAGGTGCTAATATGTAGCTGAGCGCTGCTGCTTGAACTCTTGCTGGGTTGTGATTTAATAAATATAAATAAATACAAGCGGTGCAGTTAAGTGACGTATAGCTTGTTCATTTTGTCAGCAGTTACGTGGAGCGATTGATAACAGTAATTTCTACTCATAGCTATAAATCCATTGGCTATTAATTGAGATACTATCGATTAATGATTAATTCATCAACCGTGCTCTGAACTTTATTGATACACAATAATTGTACACTGACATTTAATTACAGTCAAGTTATTAATTGATTGGTGATATTAACACTAATTAAAAATAACAACAATAATAAAATAAAATAATAAAATAAAATAAATTTGAAAAATAAATAATAATAAATAATAATAATAAATAATTATAATTATAAAAAATAAAAAATTGTAATAATAATTAATATTAAAAATATAGATAAATAAATAAATAAATGAAAATTAAATTTAAAATAAAATAATATAAAATAATTAGTGACGAAATAAATAGTAGGCGCATTTTACTAGTGCACAGAGCAGCTCATGGTGCCCAAGAGGAAGCGCACGGGTGCAGTACCAGCACACACTGCAGATGGCAACCGTCGTAATAATAAACCCAAACCCATTTCGCAGTTCCTCAATGCCTTCAGATCATTCATTGTTGACTATGAACAGCACTTTCTCCTAGCTATTCTTTAGTTCTATTTGCCTTGTGTTTCTTACTTCCTTGTTTCGCAAACCAGTGGCCAGCCTTTAAACTACCCAGGTGCAGGCCCAAGCCCTCAGACAGGAACGGCGGCTGTGCAAACTAGGTCTCAGGTTTGCTCGGCGACTTTCAGAAACGCATCGGGGCGCCTGCGTGGAGGCTGCCGGCCCGTATTAATAGCCTGGTTGCTTCCAGTTCTTCTAGTTCTTTGCAGAATAGGCAGCCCAGGGTCCAGCTTCCAGAATCAGGCACCTCATCAGCTGGTGATGATGAGTCAGAATGGCTTACGCCCTTTCTGGGGAGGCCGCCGCTCTTAGCATCTGGCAGTTAGCCCGTATGTCGGGAAGAAGCCATCAGAGGTGTATCACACTGGAAAGCTGGACCTTAGAAAGGATTTAAAACGTAAGGTGTGCTGGTAATTCAATAAAGGGCAATGCCAAAGGCAGTCTTGTAAGTACCCGCACAAGTGTGAGAGATGTGCAGGGGCTCACCCAGCCACGGCGTGTTACTAAGGGAAGCGGCCCTTTCAGGGAGGTCAGGGCTTCCACCACTCTAGTTCCAGATGAGCCCCCGCAGCAGGGAACCATCGTTAAAGTCCTTCTGGGTCTAGCATTTTCTCCAATTTAGCTTTCTCCTCTCCTCAACCTCTTGTCTATCCATCCAGACAGAAGTGCAGCATCCTATCTTTGGAAGGGTTTCTCAGAGGGTTTCAGAATCCCGGTAGTGGCTCCTTAACCGCGAAGGACTCTCCTAATCAAGTCAGTAAGGGAAAGGACATTCGCCTCACCCCACGGGTAGCTAGCCCCACCCCTGGGTGCACACCACGTGTGCCACTCCGGGTGCCAGAGCAGCTAGCTCCGCCTCTGGAGTCACACTATGGCATACAGCTAATTGGGATGAACCCAACAGGGCCGCCACTTAGCCCCTGCTTGGTCTCCAGGACAGAGGCACCCCTTCCCAGACCCACCCCCCTTTGGTGATAATTAGGCAACCAAATGTATCATCCCATAACACCTCATACAGGAATTATTTTTTCCTGGGGAACCTGCCTTTTCCGCCCAGATCAACTACAAGAGCAAGACCACAGCTTTAACAAAATGACAGCCCAAGCAGGAAGACACATGGGAGCAATGGTACTGCTTTGAAGTGTTCCAGATCCATTTCCTGTTCTCCCAATGAGCAGGGCAGCTGTGGACAAAATTGCAAAGAAGTACAATACTGATTTAGTCCTTAGTCCTAGAATCTAGTAAGCCTTTAAGCCCAACAGTCGGAATCGCATAATTTCAATGCTTTAACCATATTAGGGAACATGTATAGTTAGTAAACAAATTGCTAGTTTTGTGAGAAATAACACTTCACTGAAGTGGATAATGCTTTGGCCAAGAGCTCACCTTTGGGAATCTTCTAGAACATGTTGCATATGTAGCAGTTCTGTCTAGCTACAGTGAAACTGAAACCTGACATTTACAGTATCAGATAGAATTGTTCTGGAATGTCCTGGCTGTGTCTGTTGTACAACAGTTTTGGAAATCTGTAGGAGAGTATCCCACCAATCTCTTGTCATACTAACAATCTTGTTATCAACTAACAATCAAAAATGCTAAAATTTTAGCTATATTGGCAACAGGATGTTGGCTAGAAGCAACTGGTTTTATGAAGCTAAAACGTACAATTTTGTTCTAGGAGTTACTTGATCACAATATAGAACTATTTGTTTATTCCTTATGAGTTTTACACATAATGAAAACGTATACTCAAGCAGATATTCTTATAATCACTGTACCATACTATGATACAGTGCATAATGAACATCCACATTCAGTTAGTCTGTGTGCCTCACGTACTTGGGCATAGAGCTGGACACAGTTGCCCAATCATCCCGCTTACCTAAGGAGAAGATTGACACCCTTAAGGAAATAATTCATACTACCCTTGCACTAACAAAAATCACCCTCAGACAGATACAATCCCTGTTAGGTCATTTCAATTTTGCTTGTAGAGTGGTTTTCCCCGCCTAGCCAGGCTTTCAGTGGGTCTCAAGCACCCACACCACAGGTTCCGTCTTCCAAAGACAGTTAAGGCCGACCTAGAGGTTTGGGTGACATTTTTGGAACACTACAATGGAGTATCCCTATGGCAGGATGTTCTTAACTTGTCCTCAGATTTTCAGGTCCATTCAGATGCGGCAGGGTCCCTGGGCTTTGGCTTGTATTTCAGGGACCGATGGGGCGCGCAACGTTGGCCAACGGGGTGGCAGGGCAAGGGCATCACGCGGGATCTCACTTTTCTCGAGTTTTTTCCAATAGTAGTGGCCGTGCATATCTGGACGGAGGAGTTTCAAAATCGCCGGGTGTGCTTCAGAACCGACAACCTGGCAGTGGTGAACATACTGGCGAGACAGTCATCCCGATCTGCAAGGGTCTCCTCCCTTCTGCGATGTCTCGCTTCCGGTCGCTGGCACCTGGAGCACAGCTGTTGCCCAAACCCTTTCCGGAGCACCTGTGGAATGTTGGTGACGCAAAGTGATTAAGGGAGTATTAGCGTCTGTCGCACCCTCCACTCTCAGGTCTTACAAGAGGGCCTGGTGCGATTTCTTGAGCTTCAGGTCTGGGACATCTGGGCTTTCGCCTAACGTGCCGCCCACCACTGACTACGTTCTGCAATACCTTTCACACCTCAATGACTTAGGACGTGCGCCTAAAACCTTAAAATACATGCCATTAGCTGCCATTAGCTTCTTCGCTAGGGCCACGTTCTCCTCCGATCCATGCAGTGACTTCCTGATCCGCAGAGCTATCGAGGGCTGGGGCAGGTTACGCGGGATCTCACCTTTCTTGAGTTCTTTCCAATAGTGGTGGCCGTTCACATCTGGACGGAAGAGTTTCGAGATCACCGCGTGTGCTTCAGGACCGACAACCTGGCGGTGGTGAACATTCTAGCCAGGCAGTCATCTCGGTCTGAGTGGGTCTCCTCCCTTCTGCGGGCGTTCGTCCTCCGGTGCCTTGAGTACAACATAATATTTTCAGCCAAATTCTTACCCGGAGCCAATAATGACATAGCCGATGCCTTGTCTCGATTTCAGATACCTCGCTTCCGGTCGCTTGCACCTGGAGCACAACTGTTGCCCGAACCCTTTCCGGAGTACCTGTGGAACGTTGGAGACGCAAAGTGATACAGGGAGTATTAGCGTCCGTGGCACCTTCCACTCTCAGGTCCTACAAGAAGGCCTGGTGTGATTTCCTTGGTTTCAGGTCTGGGTTATCTGGGCTCTCACATAACGTACCTCCTACCACTGACGATGTCTTGCAGTACCTTTCCCATCTCGATGATCTGGGACGTGCTCCTAAACCTTAAAGATTCACGTAGCCGCCATCAGCTTCTTTTCAAAAGCTACATTTGCTCATGACCCGTGTAGTGACTTCTTGATCCGTAGAGCCATTGAGGGTTGGGGCAGGTTGCAACCTCCCAGGGCCGAGAGCCGTAAGCCGATTTCTTACGGGTTGTTATCTCAGATACGCATAAAACTCAGGTCAATTTGCTGGTCTAGGTTCGAGGCACGTCTCTTTTCCGCAGCATACGCTATCGCCTTTTTTTGGCGCGCTCAGAGTTGGTGAGGGGGTGTTTGAAGTTGGTGCACGAGGTTCAACACGCGGCCTCCTGTGCGAGGACGTGCAGTTGTCCGAAACTACCGTGACAGTGCGTCTACGTCAGTCCAAGACTGATCAGGCGGGTAAGGGTGTCCTAGTTAAGCTCACGGCGTCGGCACAGCAGGGCCCATGCCCGGTAAAGGACACTAGGAGGTACCTCTACCTCAGACCGCCCGGCCCGGGTCCGTTTCTGGTCCACGAAGATGGGTCACCCTTGTTGAGGCACCAATTCACCAGAGTGCTTCGCAAGGCTATTGAGGCTTGTGGTCTATCCTCCCAGGAGTACGCTGCGCACTCCTTTAGAATTGGTGCCGCAACCACGGCTGCGCACCTGGGTTACCGGCGGACAGGATCAAAGAGATGGGCCGGTGGAAATCCAATGCTTATAAGTCTTATATTCGCTAGTATGCGACCTGCCGCTTTACCCTACTTACCCGCCTTTTCTTTCTGTCTTTTACCCCCAGTTATGCTCAGAAGAAGCGTGTGGATTTGCGGCCACAGTATAGTTCATTGGGCCCGCGTACAAGCGGTGAGCTGCGGTCTTGCATCCAATCTTGGCCTTCCACATGGTGTTTGAGTTTCCTGGTTTTCGAGAAGAGGCATGCGTTGGGAGGAGCTGATGCCATTGCTGTGGGAGAAAGTAGCCAAGTTTGGCCCTCCCGACATCCTTGTGATTCATTTGGGGGAGAATGACCTTGCTAACAGAAGGAGTGTGGACTTGTTGTGGAGCATAAAAAGAAACTTGAATGCATTTGCAGCCTTGTGTCCCAGAACGACGGTGTTCTGGTCCTCCTTCCTGAAAAGAACTGTTTGGCGCGGTGCGCAAAGCTGTATGGCCATTGAAAGAACCAGGAAACTCGTAAACCGGGCGGTAGCCCGTTGAGTGCGCTTTATGTATGGCCAAGTCATTTATCATGACCGTATCCGGATCGGCGACCAAGCTTTATACCGGAATGACGGTGTCCACCTATCGGATTTGGGGAACGACATTTAGTTAGCTAGTGTCATCAAAAGTATCTGGGATTGGTTGCAGCTTTGAGGGTATTGGCGGCGAGCCTTTGGCTCGGGTGGCGGTTAGGCATTGGAATAATGTGTTGTGTGTCGAAGTGCTAGGTGTGGCCATCGCCTACGCCTTCAATTTTTAGGGGTATTCCGTTAAAGGAATCTGGCGGTCGTGTATTCTGTCCGATGCCTGCTTGGCGGGAGGCCATGGCACGACCCTCGGTGACAGCAGGGGTGAGCCTATAGTTGGATTAGCATCAACAGGCTCCACCTACTGGTGAATAAACCCACTTGTTTCGATCCAATGCCTAAGCCAATACCTTTTCATTGCTGTAATCAATAAAGTTGTGGCCTTTTCTAGCCCATCAACCTTATATCACTTGTCCTTGTGTCTTCATTTCACTTCGCGGGGGTCGGGTCCTCGAACCACAAACTACAGTTCCCAGGATTCTTAAGGGAGAGCCATGGCTGTTTAAAGCAACATGATACTGCTTTCCATGTATAGTGCAGAGTGGCTGGTCTGTATGTAATTGGGGAAGCTTAGCCAATTGCAGCTTGAGGGCTCAGTAGAACCATAGCTACGTATGTATGCTCATCACGCAAAATTTTAACAATAATTTTCATAATACATTAGAATAATAATAAATCTAATCTAAACCTGAGTCCCACACAACTGTCCAGGGTCTTACTACTGATGTAGAAAAATAGCTTTAAAAGCTGAAAACCAAGACCAGATAAACCAAATGAAGACAACCTAAGAGTTATATATAAACCTTTCCCTCAATTTGACGTTCTAGTCCGCTCTCCTTTTAATTCGCTTCTTCCATTATTCCCCTCCTTCGAATCCCTTCTTTCCTTTCTATCAAATAAAGCATTTTTCTTTCTTCCTTGCACTGCCCATTACCCTGTTTCCTCAATTTACCCTATCTTTGTTTGTATCCATGTATTCTTTTGTAGTTGTATCCATTATTATTTTTATAATTGTATCCAGGTAATCTTTCTTCTTCTTCTTGTAATTGTGTCTTTACTACTTGTAAATGTGAATCCTTACTGTGACCCTCATGCAAATGTTACCTGTGGCGTCTTTGCAAATGGAATCAACTCCTTTGTATCCTTGTGCCTTATCAGTGTTTGTTCAACTTCTCAATGATTGTAAGTACTTTCAGGATGCAGGTGGTGCTGTGGTCTAAACCACAGAGCCTAGGGCTTGCCGATCAGAAGGTCGGTGGTTCAAATCCCCGCGATGGGGTGAGCTCCCATTGTTCGGTCCCAGCTCCTGCCCATCTAGCAGTTCGAAAGCACATCAAAGTGCAAGCAGATAAATAGGTACCGCTCTGCTGGGAAGGTAAATGGTGTTTCCTTGCACTGCTCTGGTTCGCCAGAAGCGGCTTAGTCATGCTGGCCACATGACCCGGAAGCTGTATGCAGACAAAGGCCGGCTTCCTTGGCATATAGAGCGAGATGAGCGCCACAACCCCAGAGTCGTTCGCGACTGGACCTAACGGTCAGGGGTACCTTTACCTTTACTTTCAGGAAAATAAGAATTGGAACCCATATATACAAATTGCATCACTTTATTGTAACCATCAAAGTATAAATGTTATTTTTACATCAACCTAACTAATCACTTCCGTTCAGCTCCCCTTCCTTCTTTCTTAAAGTGCCAGAGGACCAGATTGATTTCCTCGGACCCAGGTGTTAGATAAAACTCTCATCCCTACTGTTATTCTCAAAAAACCAGATTACCATATCATTTGCCATCTCTTCCTGGATTTCTAGGTTACGCATGTAGACAGGATTCACACCCTGCCTTGTAACTTGCACCCGAACCTCCCTTTTGTACCCTGCACCCATATACCCCCCCTTACCTTGTAAATTGGCAAACCTGTGATGAATAAGATCACCTACAATTGTTACTGTATAAAATACTGGACTTACCTTTGGGCGGGGTTCCTTATACCTTTTGTCACCTTTACATACGGAACCTGGTTGCAACTGAATAAAGGATCTTTGCTCTTAAAAAGCCACTTGCTTCCTTCTTTCCTTGTTTGGACATCACCCATCTTCTCGGACTGTAGCGGACCCTTTCAGGGCCCCGAACCAAAATGGTAAGTGTTTTACATCACTGCAGATTTGTGTTGTAAATTAAGCTTTGGGCCTTAGTTTTCCCATCTTGCCTATTTGTATCGTGGGCGTATTTAATATTTGTGCTGTGAACTTCACCACAGTGAATTAGAAAGAATGGAAGGCTGCTATTTCTCATTTAGTAACCAAATATTTTAGTGTGGGTCCAAAGAGGTAGAACCAGATTTAGCCTGACTCGGATGGTAGGAAATGCCCAACCATTTATCAATAGCTAGAAAAGTTTCCGGGGCTCAGAACAACCATTTCTGTTGATACTTAAAAAGCAGAGACATCACCTTGCCAACAAAGGTCTGTATAGTTAAAGCTATGGTTTTCCCAGTCGTGATGTATGGAAGTGAGAGCTGGACCTTAAAGAAGGCTGATCGCCGAAGAATTGATGCTTTTGAATTATGGTGCTGGAGGAGATTCTTGAGAATCCCATGGACTGCAATAAGAACAAACCTATCCATTCTGAAGGAAATCAGCCCTGAGTGCTCACTGGAAGGACAGATCGTGAAGCTGAGGCTCCAATACTATGGCCACCTCATGAGAAGAGAAGACTTCCTGGAAAAGACCCTGATGTTGGGAAAGATGGAGGGCATAAGGAGAAGGGGATGACAGAGGACGAGATGGTTGGATAGTGTTCTCGAAGCCACCAGCATGAGTTTGACCAAACTGCGGGAGGCAGTGGAAGACAGGAGTGCCTGGCATGCTCTGGTCCATGGGGTCACGAAGAGTCGGACACGACTAAACAACTAAACAACAACAACAACAAGGCTTGGCTACCATTAGCCTGTGTGCCACAGGAACCCCAAATTACTCCTTGCTTTTCTCAAAGTTTAGCACTGGAAGTTTTAACTTGTGAGTGCTGATTAACCCGCCAGATAAAATTGATGCATTTTCCATCCTCCGTATCTTGTCTCCTGGCCCTCTCCCCCTCCTTCGTACTGCACCAGTGTCAAATATTTAAGTGTTGGAACAACTGGATACCGTTACCTAGCAAGCATTGCCGGCTAATTGAGTTTCTAAATCTGTTTCATACCAATTGCAAACTCAACCAATTTACACTGTTGCACAAAGACAATCTTGAGGTGAAATGTTGCCATCCTTACTAATTATTCATAAGAAGTGCAAATTGCTGCAAAGCGTATTAGCATTTTCCCCAATAAACAAAACCTGTTCCCTCTGCAAGGTAGCTCTCAGCAGTCTCCATTGAAGTCAAGGGACTTGCAAAAGAGGAAAGTTGGCGCGAATGCATCTGTTCACTTCCACACCAATGATTGCATATTCAAAACCTAGTCAAGCTGCTTCACTTTTTAATTTATTTTAATGTCTATCAGACCCTCCAAATGTCCATATTTTCCAGGGACAGTCCCAGATTTACAGAAGATGTTCCGGTTTCTGATTTAATCCTGCAATGGCCTGCATTTCCTTAGGATGTCCCTAAGGAAATGTTGGAGGATATGGAGTTATGTCAATGAGATAAGTCACTATACAACCATTAGAGGACACCTGAAGGCAGCCCTGTATAGGGAAGTTTTTAAATGTTTAATGTTTTATTATATTTATATATATGTTGGAAGCTGCCCAGAGTGGCTGGGGCAACCCAGTCAGATGGATGGGGTATAATAATAATAATAATAATAATAATAATAATAATAATAATGGAATAGGGTGTCCCTATTTTCATCAGAGAAATGTTGGAGGGTATGGTATATCCAATAGTTCCTTCTTCGATTTGCCCAGTAACAGTTCCTATCAGGTTGACTCATGTAAAATACTGGTTTTTAAAAGTACTTGGAAGGCATCATAAGAATCAGTATACACACCATACATTTAAAGCACTCTTATACACTTTAACAGGTGGGATATAGGTGGCGCTGTGGTCTAAACTACTGAGCCTCTTGGGCTTGTTGATCAGAAGTTTGGTGGTTTGAATCCCCATGACAGAGTGAGCTCCCGTTGCTCTGTCCCAGCTCCTGCCAAACTAGCAGTTTGAAAACACACCAGTGCAAGTAGATAAATAGGTACCGCTGTAGCGGGAAGGTAGACGTTATTTCTGTGCCCTCTGGTTTCCATCATGGTGTTCCATTGCATCAGAAGCGGTTTAGTCATGCTGGCCACATGACCCGGAAAGCTGTCTGTGGACAAACGCTGGCTTCCTCAGCCTTAAAGCAAGATGAGCGCCACAACCCCATAGTCGCCTTTGACTGGAATTCACCGTCCAGGGGTCCATTACCTTTTATACACTTTAACAGCCAAATCTTTCCCCAAAGAATACTGGGAACTATAGATTGTCAAGGGTGCTGAATATTGTCAGGAGACCCCTGTTCGCCTCACAGAGCTACCATTGTCAGTGTGGTTTAGCAATCAATTCATCTGCATAGAAAACTCTGCGAATAGCTCAGTGAGGGAAACAGGGATCTCCTAAAAGCTATGGACAAATCCTTGCACTGATTGAACGAGTTAATTACAAACCACATATAGCTACTACTGCTACTAAATTAATAATAATACAATGAGCGTGAAGATTGAAGAAAACTACCCTCAAGTCTTTGCTGTTGGTCAGCTTGGCAATGCAGTTTCTTGCTAAGTGTTCACTCTGTTTCTAAGAACAGCAGCAACAACAAGTGCGTTTTACACAGAGGAAGTCTTGTAAGAAAGACAGGCAGTCATTAAGGAAATGCAGACAGTGGCATTATAAGTAAGATCTGTGCATTACTACAATACATGCTGCAGTAAAGGGAAAATATATTGTTCTGTGGCTGGGATTATGGAATCCTTAAGAGCCCCATAAACTATAATTAACAGGATATCACAGCTTTATAAAGTTTTAATGTCATAAACTTGCCATTCATCTATTAAAATAAAGAGAAGCAATTTCTCATCTCAAAATTCTTCCTCATATTCATTATAATGGGAAGTGAATTATTTCCATGCAGCGGGCGGCTCAGCCCGAGACTCCTTGTTAACGCAAGTTTGAATTATGCTTGAATAAAAGTGGCTGGGAAGAAATCAATTATTGCTCTCTCTTTCTCTCTGCACTGCCTGGTGTAGAGGAAACAACTTAATATTGTACCTAAGTGATATCAATTATAAAATTTGATTGGCAAAGACTCATTCGTGGGAATAATTCTCTGTTTGCTTTCCCAATGAAAACAGCAAATGCAAAGCCAAAGGTACATGTTACAATGGAGGTGTGTGAATCCATTTCTGTTGTTTATTTTATTTTTATTTTGCAAAAATTAAGTGCATGGAGGGGGGGAGGCAATCTGTTTCAGAACTGAGTTATATGGGAGAGAGAATGATGCTTTCCCCCTCCCAATGGAAATTGCAGAATTCACAAAAAAGTATGCACAACTTACAAGAGAGAGAGAGAGAAAAGATTGGATTCCTGGCAGGGATGCCTACTGGAATAAAATATTGGGGGGCAGGTAAGCCCTGTCCCACATAATTGATCACAAGATACAGGGCACACACACCATTTGTTTGGCAATGCCCATTGAAATATACTCACTCGAGAGTGGATTTCATGCTCTTTATTCAGCTCATAGTGGTGAGGAGGAATGAAAGTTTCCCCAAAGTATCTGCTTTATATACATTATTTACACAATGGGCTGCACGTGATTGGCTAATTCCAGAATTCTCCTGTAGGCCAATCAGGTTGTGCATTCACTTCCATCTGGAGCTGGATTGGGTGGCTCCTGCAAACCAATCATACTGCTGCATTGTTCTAGGACCAATCAGACTGCTGTATTCTGAATCCTATTGTTCTAGGACCAATCAGACTTCTGCATTTGGATCCTATTGTTCTAGGACCAATCAGACTGCTGCAATTGTATCCTATTCAACTCAGTTCATAACACCCATCAACTTGGGGAGGGGAGTTTTGTTGGGGGGGAGTGAAGGACCTTGGCCCCCAGCAGTTGGCTCCTATGACTCCCAGGTATGCTAAAGCTATCCAGTATTAGATGAAAATTACACATGCACACATCCCAAATTATTATTTGCTGTTTGTAAAACCATATAAGCACTCAAGCTAGGGAGCTGAGAGGTTTAAGCCTCTGCAGACCAGCCACTGTCTTCCCTGTGGCTTCTATCCACACGTTTCTCCTTGAAAAAAGAATAGTTTTGCCCTACAGCAGTGGAGGGGATCTTGTGGCTCTACAGAAATGTTGGACTCCAATGCTGTTGTAGTGTTAACATTCTGTGCTGTGGAAATGCTGACTCAGCAGCACGTTATGACTAAGCAACACAAGACATGGGGATTTTCCTAACTGGCCTATAACCAGCTAGTATTTCTTTTTCTGTCCCCGCAAACTCTCAAAAGTAATCATCTGAGAAAAGCAATGAACTGATACGTCATTAAGAAACTAACATGTGAGCCAGCCCTTTGGAATACAAGGTGTGACCGGAAAGTTCGGTGAATGGTCACAGAAATCGGACAGTGAGAAATATTTGAACATACAATCAGCATTGGAAACCTACAAAATGCTCACAATTGTGTAACTCAAAAGACAGTGTATGAACAGTTTAAGCGTTTTTGTGAAGGGCGGCAAACCATCGAAAATGACCCTCGGTCTGGCAAACCGCCGATGAGCAAAACGGTGGCAAATGTCGACAGAGTTCGTGTGAGCTATTGATGAGGGATAAGCGTTTGTACGTCTGAATGATGGTGGAAAAATTGCATATTCTGCATGAAATCGTTACTGAGGTTACTGAGTTGTCCCACCTTCCATATTCTTCCAATCTGGCCCCACCGGATTTCTGTCTTTTTCCAAAACTGAAATCTGCACTGAAAGGGCACAGATTTTCCAACATTTCACATGTCCAAGCTGCTGTGATGAGGGAACTGAAAGCAGTATGAAAAGAGGACTTTTCCAGAAGTTTCCAACAGTTCTATGAATGTTGTCAACGGTGCATTGTATCAGAGGAGGCCTACTTTGAAGACCTGTAAGGCCTGTACGTTCGAATATTTCTCGCTGTCCAATTTCTTTCCAGTCACACCTTGTATTATCATGGCCAAGATTGTTTGGCTAGCTGAGAACTCCAAGGATAAGATGAACTCTGTTTTTCAAATAATGATGCGTTTGTGGAATTGAACACTGCAGAAAGCGCCAACATAAACATATATAAGGACATGGTTTTCCTACCTGACTATTGGAGTTAAAATGAATCCAATATATGTGAAGCTCAAAAGAAGTTAACCGAGGTAAAAAAGAGAAAGGCATAAGAAATGCCCAGCTCGACACTCTAAGAGCTGAGTACTATATTTGAATGTCACTAGCTATCAGTGCTGAGAAGATCATCTTATTATATAGTAAGTCAAAAACTCGTTTCCCAACATGTTAAGGCTATGCCTGTATTCTTGGAAATTGGCTCAGACTTTGAAGGATACAATTTCAGTGATTGTGGTATAGGCTATACATTTCTCAGTCAGGGATTCAACCCCCCCCCCCCGAATTCCATGCTCCTTTGAAATTACATGGGTGTGAAATTGCAGCATGTGAAAGATAGTTCCTATCACCACTTTGGTTGTGATTTGAATAAACAGCAACAGAGAGTCTGTAAAGGAAATTTGAAGCATCGGCAATTGGACAGCGTGGGGAAGAATGAGCTTTTCCTGTGAGTTCGCAGCATTAGGGCAAGATTAATCATTATGCTTATTATGCCGTAGGTATTGGTTACCTGGAGTTCATATGCTACTGCATTTTGTGAATTCCACTGTGTGAACTTGTGAATAGCTTCCTCAAAACATGATGTGAGATTAGAATTGAACCAAAACGGCATACTTTTATGTTCAGTGTTGTGAATGTTAAAAGCACCTCCCATTTTTAGCCATATTTGATACTCTTTGCAAACGTAATTGCATTGTTTAAGTACCATTCAGTGAACTTCTGTTCCTTTCTTTACTCTCACTATAGTTACCTTCGTTTGCTGTGAGTAACATTGAATTCGATTGTGTGTAGTAATTCACTACAGTCAGTTTACGTTCCATAATTTAAATTGATGTAAACTGGGAGTATGAACAGTGAATAACTGATTATCATTCCACAAGGGGGAAAACTATTGTGAGACCAAACCCTTCATTTAAAACAATTATTAGGTTATATAATAGCAAGAACAGTAACAACAAGCTCTTACTGATCTTAACCCCTATTTTACAGTATTTTACAGTATGCTAAAGGAAGGGCAACATGAGGAAAACATGTTGGTAGAAACAGCTTCTTTCTCTGACATTAGAAGTCTTCCCTCATACTCTAGAAAGGATAATAAAAACCTCATTTTATTCCAATTTATATGTCCACATCATGGTCAGAAAGATGTGTATTCAGCCTTCCCTAGCAAGAATGCAAAAGCTGACCTCTTTCTGAGAATAAAAAATCCAAGAAATAATTAGATCAGCAGGATTGTTTTTTCCTATCTTTGCATTTTTCTTTAGCAGACCACCAAAATACATTTTAAACTCTGATGAGAAAAAGTGCCTGCAGCTCTCGAGATGAGCTCCACAGGAATGAAACTGATTACAATTTTATATGAGAGAGCTGGGAAACAAAAATGTTGGCTTTAAAATACTGTTTGGTGTCATTACCAAATCTTCCTTTAATGTAATAATGGCAATAGATTAAACAAGGACCTGTCGGTTGTGTTATCAAAAACAATATCTCCATAGATGCATTAGAGGGTGTTACGATCTATAGTTTCAGATCATCCCATTATGCTGTTAATATTTCTGTTTTCAGGTTTCTGTTTCTGTTTTCAGGTTTACGTAGCATGAACAAATATTGGCTTTCATCATTCAAGTCCATTTGAATTTCATTTTTTTGGCAAGCTGTAATGGGAACTTCCGGGTCATGTGGCCAGCATGACTAAGCCGCTTCTAGCGAACTAGAGCAGCGCACGCTTCCTCGGCCAATAAAGCGAGATGAGCGCCGCAACCCCAGAGTCAATCACGACTGGACCTAATGGTCAGGGGTCCCTTTACCTTTAATGGGAACTTAGTAATTTGCACAAGCCATATAAAAATGGGTTTCCTTCAGGAGGTTCCAAGGTTCAGTTCCTCACAGGACCAGTTAGGGCTGAGAAGGATTCCACCCTTAAACCCTGGCAGCTACTACTTGTGTTCAAACTGAAAATGGGGATGAGGAATGGCAAGAGATTTGGAGGTGAAAACTTTTCCCGTTAAACTTATGCACATTTCAGAGTTATAATCAACCTCCGTGCCTGAAGAACCTAACATTCTGTGGTCTCGCTGCATTCATTTACCTTATCTGAATCCTCACAACATTAATCTGTGAAATTTATCAGTGTTCACCGTGAATAATGATTTTAGCTTTAATGCTTATCATTTTTTTGTTATAAATGCTGAAACCTCCACATTTTCACACAGGCCCAGGTATACATTAAAGCACAGTGTGATTATATTATCTGTGCATAGTCATTCACGAAATTACCCGATAGCCTTAGGCAACTCATTACCTCTCAACGTCAGTGACCTACCTCACAGGACTATTGGGGAAAGTGTAAAATTAAGATTGTCACCCACTCTGCAGGCCAAGTTGTATAAAAAACCCCCCCAACATTAATAATGAGCCCTGTTAGCTTCATGGATGCGGGGGGAAATGAGATGACCTAGCACTTCTGTGTACCGTATTTTTCGCTCTATAAGACACACTTTTTCCCTCCTAAAATGTAAAGGGAAATGTGTGTGCGTCTTATGGAGCGAATGCAGCCTGCGTGGCTATCCCAGAAGCCAGAACAGCAAGAGGAATCGCTGCGCAGCGCTCCCTCTTGCTGTTCTAGCTTCTGGCTTAGCCGTGCAAAGCTTCTTCAGGGCACGGGGAGCCTTCATCCTGCTGCCCTGAGGAGGCTTCACGGGGCTATCCCTGGCTTTTGCAGGAGTTGGGGGAAGGGACAGAGGGCAGCCCCTCAGTCCCTTCCCCCACCTCCCGGAAAAGCCCGCAAGAGCTGCGTGGAGTGTGTGTGCAGCTTTTGGGGGCTTTTCCCCGAGGAGGGAGAAGGGCAGCCCTCCTTGGGGAAAAACCTGCAAGAGCCGCACACATGCTCCTCGCAGCTTGTGAAAGGGAGCACTGAGCAGAGCCTGGGATGCATACAGGCTCTCCTCAGCGCTCCCTTTAAAGAATTTTTTTTTCTTGCATTCCCCCTCTAAAAACTAGGTGCGTCTTATGGTGTGAAAAATACGGTAAATACTGAATAATGCTTGAGAAGTTTGAGAAGATGTACTGTGCCTATATCTTTGGACAAGACCCTGATTCCTGGCTGAACCCCAAGCAGAGATAACAAATGGGTGGTGTTGTTGTTGTTTTGGAAGAGGTTCCCAGCAGTGGAGCGTATTTTCCCAGTACCCGGGAAGATGGATGCAGACAGCAACGTGAGGAAGACACAGCAGGGCAGTCATGTGCCGGATTTACGTATAAGCTAAACAAGCTATAACTTAGGACCCTACTCTCTTGGGGGCCCCCAAAAAAAATCAAAGGAAAAAACCACACCTGGATGTACATTTCCAAAATACAAGATAAAAAACAAATAAAATAAAACCTACATACAGAAACAGTGTTTTGTGTTTTGTAGGCTCCCATGATGTAAGTAATGGGCCCCGCCTGCTAGCCTGCTCCCTGAAATATTCAACGCAAAAAGAACGACAATTTGTTGTTGACAAAGGACAGCTGGACATATAAAGGGCCCCATTACCTTCAGTAGATTAGGGCCTCATCAGACCTAAATCTGGCCCTGGCCCAATAAGTCTGATTTGAAGGGCGTGTGCCTGTTGCATCCTCCTCATGTCTGCCATTTAAGAAGTCACAGATCTGAGGGGGGTGGTGAATGTGGTGTAAGTGGCTTTCAGAGAAAGAATTGATTATAAATGTGTGGAATTGTAAAAAGGCAGAAAAATATATTTATAAAAAATGAATGTAAAAGCCATGAAAGAATATTGTAAGGTTTGGGGTTCATTATTTTTTTAAAAGCAACTTTCCACCTCTCTAGACGAGAGTTAATGAGAACTTTAATATTGGCTTTTGGAGGGAACACACATCGCTTCTAGTTTTTGAACTCTATTACAATAAATTGACTTTAGTAAGAAATGTCCAGGGGATGCTTCCTTATACCCCATGGGAATATTAACTTTCTACCAAGATCATACTGTTTGTAGTGTTCTTTTAATAAAAAAGTTTTTGAAGGTGAAAAAAAGAGATCAAATTTGGACCATGTGAGGTTCTAGCACAGCTACTATTGTCATTGTTTAATTTGCTTTTTCCTGCCTGAGATACATTGACAGAATGAAAAAGGGTTAGGAATGGAATGCAATGTATATTGATCACTGTATGCCCAGCTGTGATATTGGTACAACTAACTTCATTTCCAAAGGCCAAGGAAAGAGAAATCTGTGTCACTGAAGAAGACTGTTACCCTCAAAACCTTTTAGGACTCTGGAGATGGGAAGGTGATCAAAACCGACAGGTATATAAAAAAATGGCATTCCAGATAAGGGTTTCAAAATGGCGAGAATACATCATCTAATGAGCTCCCCTCAGAGGTTCAGCCTGAAAACCATGAGGGTAAAAAGTGTGCCAGAGAGCCATGGTTTTCTGTTCTGGCTCCACCCTCAACATCTCCATGAACTTCAGCCTCACCTCCTCCTCTCCTCATCTCTGTGTATTTTCTGCAAAAGTCTGTGCCAGCAGACTTGCTGAGTTCAAGGAAGCTTCTAAGCGTCTTCAGCTGAGCGCATGTAGAAGCTTCCTTCAAAGTGTGTCACTCCATGCAGGAAGATGGAGATGAAGTATTTGCACCCAACATGAGCAGAGAATTCAGGGGCAGAGTGATGTTTAGGCTGAAAGACAAAATAAAGGCTACAGATTTTTGTCTTCCAAAACGAACTTCAATTATGTCTTCTTCTTGGTGAACTTAATCGCTGGCCTGCCTGGGGCAAGGGACTCTCCACAAAGAGTGTTACACATTTGACATTATTCTGAATTCCCCTTTGCCCCATTAGAAACAACGACCAATCTCTCCTTTGACTCCACCCTCCAGTTAAGATGTTTGATACATGTTTGATGCACAAACATAGGTGTGCTGCAATGAAATATCAACCCACCCCTACTATTCTGGCATTTGTAATTATAAGGAGTTGCTGAACCTTGACCAGTTTATCTTTTTTGGGTAAACCCATCTCTTTTGAAAGTTCATTGGCATTCAGATTACACTTTTCTAACTCAGCCACAATTGTGAGAGATAATCAAAACTGAGGTAGGTAGTGTTGCTGAGCAATGAGGAAGCTGGTGTCTTTCCCATAGTTGTAGATTTCTTTAAAACTCTCCACTTTATGTTGCATTTATAGCTTAGGCTATATACATTGTGGCTCTAACACCCCTTGATTTAAGTCTATAATTACACTTCAGTCGTGATTCCAGCACACATGGATTCCATTGTCTATTGAGTCAGTTCTTGTGTTTGGCACATGCCATAATTGCATACTACTGAGAACTGAAACACTAGCCAAGAAAATGGAAACGAAAGCATCAAGAAGGAAGCAGGAATTTCAATTCACAAACACTTTGCTGTAGACACTCTCCCCAGAGTCTCTTCCTCCACCACCCACACAAAAAAAGAAAGAAAAGCACCAGCAAATGAAGAATGAAACAATAAACACCGTGTCCCATTAGGGTAATTCAAGAATAAGAGGAAATGAAGCAGTCATCATCATCGCTAGTGCACACATCTTTGGCTCAGCAATCTGGTTTTTTCCTCTGTGTGAAGGTGCCATAGGAACAGAAGAAGAACCATGCTAGAGTAGACCAAAAGCCCACCTAGTATCACAGCATCACCAGATATCTTATAGGAAGCCCACCAGAAGGACCCGGTGCTGCAACACTCTCCACATTTATGATCCCAAGCTGGTGGCAATCAGAGACATATTGTCTTATCCCTCAGCATGGTATACGACTAGTGTGGGGTCATAACACCCCCCACTTTTAGAAGCCATGTGGAGAGAATTCAGTTCAGGGATCTGTAATACCACTGATGTCCTTTTTCTGCACACCCCTTTCTACGTTGTGGGAAAGGGCACATATGTCTAACGCTCTTTTGTTCATTAGGTGTCAAGACAAACAGTTCAGGCATCCTTCACTACATGTCTGTCTGCCAGTGTTTTTTATTAAGTTTTTTTTTTTTTAAAAAAAGCTAAAGGTTAAGTCCAGTCAAAGGTGACTATGGGGTGCGACACTCATCTCACTTTCAGGCCGAGGGAGCAGGCATTTGTCCACAGACAGCTTTCCAGGTCATGTGGCCAGCATGACTAAACTGCTTCTGGCACAACAGAACACCGTGATGGAAACCAGAGCACATGGAAACGCCATTTACCTTCCTGCCGCAGTGGTACCTATTTATCTACTTGCACTGGTGTGCTATTGAACTGCTAGGTTGGCAGGAGTTGGGACAGAGCAATGGGAGCTCACTCTGTTGTGGGGATTCGAACTGCCGAACATCTGATTGGCAAGCCCAAGAGGCTCAGTGGTTTAGACCACAGTGCCACCCACATCTCGCATTTTTATTATTGATGTTCTGTAATGTGCTTTTAATCTTGTACACAGCCCTGGTATCTTTTGATAAAGGGTGGTATACAAATTCAATTAAGAATAATAATGAATAATGATTTCCCCTTAAGCCCCCTTCTGGAAAAATAGATCCACGCCCCTGGCCTTGGCCATGCTCCCATGCCAATTGAAGGGGGAAAAGTCTACACACTGGCAGTTGCTCACAGGTGGGCTTCCAGAAATGATAGGTACAGTTTCCCTCCTTCTCCAGAGGGAATGGCATTAGATTACATGGCTTAGAACAGCAGCCATACAATCTGATCCAGCTGTAGAGACTTTTGCATTGGCTGTCATGGTGATATTCATACTCACAGATATGACACTTTGCTCTCACATTTAGTGGATTGGGAGATTCATCAAAGTACTGCAAGATCTGGTAAAAATATTAACAGGTGGTAAGCTAATTGGGCCCCAACTACACCTTTTGTTCATGTCAGAAAGACACTGATCAATGTTGCAAACTTCTGTCTAATCAGATATCACTATCCGTTAATTTGATACAATGTGGGCACCAAAGAAAATTAAGAGACTTCAAAAAATGGTATCAAAATAAATCTTCCCCTGACAGAATGAGAAAGCAGATGGCTGTGGCTGTAGGGCAAAAATTTCAAAGAGGCAAAGTGGGATTCAATTACAAAACAAAAAGTAATGCATGGAATTCTGTGACTTGCGTGGGATTTTAAATAAAATGGCTAAAACTCTGGCTTTTTTTAAAAAAAAATTCATTTGTTCAAACATAGTAACCACTTTTCAGTTGGAAATGCAAAACCAGTTCACAGCATCAATGAAAACACAAGTCACCAGTAAAGAGGAAATGGGGATAGGAAAGGAGCTGCAGAATAGGAGGGGATGGTGTGTTCATAATTAGACAGGAGGTAAAGATGGTGCAGGGGACGCGGGTGGCGCTGTGGGTTAAACCACTGAGCCTAGGACTTGCTGATCAGAAGGTCGGCGGTTCGAATCCCCGCGACGGGGTGAGCTCCCATTGCTCGGTCCCTGCTCCTGCCAACCTAGCAGTTTGAAAGCACGTCAAAGTGCAAGTAGATAAATAGGTACCGGTCCGGCAGGAAGGTAAACAGCGTTTCCGTGCGCTGCTCTGGTTCACCAGAAGCGGCTTAGTCATGCTGGCCACATGACCCGGAAGCTGTACGCCAGCTCCTTCGGCCAATAAAGCGAGATGAGCGTCGCAACCCCAGAGTCGGTCATGACTGGACCTAATGGTCAGGGGTCCCTTTACCTTAAAGATGGTGCTTAGTAGCTTCAATGCATGAGGACAATGCAGAGGGTTTTCATGGGGGTGGTCTTTGTACAAGGGAGACTATGCAAAAGGAGCTGGGAACAGAAGACATGGGGTGAAGGTAGAAATGAGTGCAAAATAGATGGGAGAAGATGGGATGTTTTCTTGATTGGGCAGATAGTGCAAGTAAAGTATCTCGAAGTGGAGCAAGCAGGTGGCCAGAGCCCCCCCTCCCCATGTGAGACAAATTTGCTGGTGAATTTTCATGAGGACTCCTAAAACAAATCAATAAATGACACAGAAATATGGAAAGCCGAATTTAAGAATGGCAAAATGAGAAACTGAGAGAAACCAACATTGGCAGACTCACCCACCCCTGCACAACTTGCAATTCACAAACCAAACCAAACCAAACTTGCCATCATTTGTGGGTGCTTAATAGCTTCTACTAAGGGACGCGGGTGGCACTGTGGGTTAAACCACAGAGCCTAGGACTTGCTGATCAGAAGGTCAGCGGTTTGAATCCCCGCGACGGGGTGAGCTCCCGTTGCTCGGTCCCTGCTCCTGCCAACCTAGCAGTTCAAAAGCATGTCAAAGTTCAAGTAGATAAATAGGTACCGCTCCGGCGGGAAGGTAAACGGCGTTTCCGTGTGCTGCTCTGGTTCACCAGAAGCGGCTTAGTCATGCTGGCCACATGACCCGGAAGTTGTACGCCGGCTCCCTCGGCCAGTAAAGCGAGATGAGCGCCGCAACCCCAGAGTCATCTGCGACTGGACCTAGTGGTCGGGGTCCCTTTACTTTTTAATAGCTTCTACTACTCACTTTTGCAATAACAGAAAGGGAAGAGAAGAGGACTTTTGCTGAGCTCTATATAGAGTACCATATATATAGAAAGCGGAGGGAGATTGTCTTGGGTAGATACAAGCCTGTAATAGAGAAGGCACCCTTATTGGAAAACTTTGTTATCTCATTTCAATTCATTTCCCCCCTACAGCTGTAATTATGAGCAATGTTAGTTCATTCCATATTCAACAGATCTTCCTCAGAAAGTCGCATTATGCAAAGGAACACTAACAGACTCTTCAACAAACAGCTTTTTCATTAAAGTCTCTGGAGAAGTAGAGAGAACATACACAATTGGCATCTCTTACTTGGGGAAAACATGGCATTGGATCAAATATGCCATTCATAAATGATGGAGATGGGTATACTCCACGTCTTTGGAAAGTGAACTGTGTACCATGCATGGCTGGTACATTTTAAAGATTAATTGGGAAGTTTAGCACTCTATTTATTTGTCTGTATTTACCTGTTTACTTATTTAAAAGCATTTACATGCTGGCCTTTCCTTGGCCGAAACTCCCAACTCAGAACTCCGAAAGCCAGAACAAAACAAAACCATCTCAAACACACAGTAAAATGATATTTAAAACTGGCAGAGCAGAAACAGTAGAAAAGAAAGTCTGTCCTAAGCTACTTCTTTAAAAATAAATAAAAATACTTTGTATTTAAAATAAGCAATATTAGTAGCACGTTTCCATGGAGCTCATAGGTCCAAGCCTTCAAGCTTTCTTTATCATAGAATTGTAGAGTTCCAAGGAACTCAAAGGGTCATCTAGTTGAACCCCTTGAAATCGAGGAATCACAGCTAATTCAAAGTGCCATGTTACAATGTTTGAACTGGTCTTGTTCAGATGTGCTTCCTTATTGCTTGAAGACAGAAGACACAGTAGCTATATGCAATTGTTTCATGAGCGCAGGGAGAGTGGTGGACAAAACAAACTAAACCTAAGGAAGACAGCAGGAATGAGCAATCCCTATCACCTTCCAGCTTGTGGATGATGAACTTCTGAAATGGGGATTCTCCAAGCAGTTGTGTAGGCTCAGTGGGTTGCTGTGGTCTAAACCACTGAGCCTCTTGGGTTTGACAATCAGTAGGTCGGCTGTTCTAACCCCAATGATGGAGTGAGCTCCTGTTGCTCTGTCCCAGCTTCTGCCAACCAAACAGTTCGAAAGCATGCCAGTGGAAGTAGATAAATAGGTACCACTGTGGCGGGAAGGTAAACAGTGTTTCCATGTGCTCTGGCTTCTGTCATGATATTCTGTTGTGTCAAAGTGGTTTAGTCATGCTCGCCACATGACCCAGAAAGCTGTCTGTGGACAAACATTGACTCCCTCAGCCTGAAAGCGAGATGAGCACTGCAACCCCATAGACACTTTTGACTGGATTTAACTGTCCAGGGGTCCTTCACCTTTACCTTTTACTACATGGTTTAGAACCTGAATTGTGCAGGTTTCTGAAACCCTAGGCAGTAGAGGCAGGGGCATACAAAGTGGGGGCGGAGGGGGTGGTTTGCCCTGGGTGCCACTCTGGGTGGGGTGTGACAAGATGGCCCCTGCCTCCCCCCAGCTGTAGAGCGGCCGAGGGCATGCACAGTCAGTAAGGGCACCACTCACGCGGCGTCCGTACGGGCTGCCTTTCACATGGCAACCGTACGGGCTGTCACTTGTGCGCACCATCCATACAGGTGTCCGTATGGGCTGCCTCTCGCACAGCGACTGTACAGGCTGCTGCATGTTCGCACTCTGTATGGGATGCCGCACATGCGCACTCAGTACAGGATGCCGCTCAGTACAGTACAGCCGTCACGCGCAAGTGGCAGCCTGTACAGACTGCGCATGTGCAGCATCCCATATGGATTGCACATGTGTGGCAGCCCTTATGGTTGTCGCGTGTGCCCACTCTGCACAGGATGCCGCACATGCGCAGTCCATACGGACGTTGTGTGTGAATCACTGGCAGTTCGCCCCACCCCTTGGCATCCTGCCACGGGTGCAGGAGAGGGTTCCTCCGCCACCGAGTACAGGAGGAGCTCCACTTCAGAAGTTCGAAGTAGTCAGAGCTTAGCACACTCATACCTGTCCTCTCTGGCCACTTGGAACATTTTCGTGTAAGCAGAGGGCTTGAGTGATGGCATGCTTATGTAAAATGAGCCATTCCAAGTGAAGAACCACAGACAGAACCTTTGCAGCACTGCACACCTCCAAGATAATATGTCACAATGGAGACAGTTGCTCATGCATTCAGTCACAAGGGGTACTCTTCACACATGACATTCAACAAATGTACCATCTGAGTAGCCATGGACACAATAGCTGAGCCAGTCAAACAACAAGTGTATAGCCTCACACAAACACTGTAGAGAAAGCATGTACCTGTGTTTAGTGTAACATGTGAACAATTAAGCAAGTAATCAAGCGATGGGAGCAGAAAGGATTAGTATGTGAATCATATACAGAATTGATAGCTATAGGGTAGCTGGGGAGCTCTATTTAGAATAACAGAACTCCAGAGATGGAAGGGACCCTGAGTCTAACCTGCTACAATGCAGGAATATGCAAGTGTCCCATATGGGGATTGAACCTGCAACCTTGGTGCTATCAACACCACGCTCTAACCAACTGAGCTAGAACCCTCCCTTTTGCCAGTTTGGGGAAGTGTGGGTTGGTCTGGATATCTGGAATGGCATTGGAAGATCTGAGCTTTTCCAGAGATTATTAAGGCTTGGTCTACCTGGGCTCCTTGAGAACTCCAAACCTGCTATTCCCCTCCGGTTACAGCATGGACTCTCCCTGGTGCTCTGGATAACTCCATGCAGCTATTTGACCTATGCAAGGAAGGGTGCAGAAAGGATGCCATTGGCAGTGAATTGAGGCCTAAATTTCCTTCGGCATCCAGAGTTAGATGACAAATAGGTTTGGCAATCCATCCTTTCTTGGATTAATCATTAATGAGGCTGGCAGCGGAAGTGCAAATAGATAATACTTTATTCGGCTATAAGCCCACAAGGTAAAACCAATCAATAAATAAAATAGCATTTTACATTCTAAAATATCAACTAAAATATTTCAACGCATAGTCTCCTTCACGTTACATACAATCTCTAGATGTACCGTATTGTGGCCTTGAATATAAAGATGGTGGATAGAGTTTACTAGATTTTTAATAGTCATGCAGCATTCCATGAAGTCTTTTATATGAAAGAACTGAATTCAGGAATCTGGCAACCTGTAATGTTCTATAAGAGTCAATGTCCTGGAGTAGATAGGCTAGATGTAATTCAGGTGGTTTAGCAACAGTTTCCAAAATGATTGAACTCAGAATCCTTGATCGGGGAACAATATATAAAGGGCAATTAAACAAGATATGAGAAAGGGATTCTATTGATTTGTTGTCACATGCACATAAAACAGAGGTTTTACCATTAGAAAATCTATTGCTCAGCACATTTGAGGGGAACACATTAAATCTGGCTCTAACAAAAGCGAATCTATGCGACGCAACCGATAAGGTAGACAGATATTGAGGTATCTGGGACATAAATGTAATGCCCTGATTTATCGGGGAACATGTACCTCCACCTGTAGTAAGATTTTGTTGCAAATCAACCTCCTCCAATCTTTGTTTGATGACCTTTTTTGCTGTAATTAGATCTAAATTTAGTATATCGGAAGGAGAGATTCCATAAGACAACAGTTTGGAATGGATTTTTGTTGCCCATGGGCTGGTAAATTCATCTCTCCAAAGGCACTGAATAAGATGGTAATTGGGCAATTTATGCCAAAGGGACAGCCAGTAATTAAAGGCATGTCTCCACATCAGGATCTCTAAGGAGGTGGTCTTAAGTTCTAAGCGAATAGCCGAGTTGCTTACACAGGAGGGTAGTTTCAAAAGGCGTCTGAGAAAAAGATTTTGCAATGTCACCAGAGGCATGAGGTTTACAAAAGCGCCCCATAAAGGGACCGCATAGGCCATAGTTGCAACCACTTTTGCACTATAAACTTTTAAGGCAGGTGGAACATGCATAGCCCCCTCTGTAAAGAAAAAGCGTAATAGAGCGTAGATAAGGGCTTTGCCCTTATTTTGTAAGTATGTGATATGCGCTTTCCATCCCATATTATGCTGGAAGTAAATTGCTAGATATTGAAATTTGTAGACTTGTTCAATTGGCTTCCCCTCGAGTTCCCACCTATACAATTTACGACTCCTGGAAAAAAATAGAACTTTAGATTTGGAATGGTTAATAGTAAGTAAATTTGTTTGGCAATATAACGCGAAGATCTTAAAGGCCCTCCTCAAACCGATTCTTGAATATGAGAGGATCACCGCATCGTCAGCATACTATAGTAAGGGGCAGCGATAGTCTGCAAGCCTGGGTGCATGAATGGTGTTTTGGGCCTCAACTAGGGGAGTTCTCATGTCACTAATATAGAGGTTAAAGAGATAGGGGGCAAGGATGCACCCTTGTCGTACCCCCTTATTTATTGGTACAGAGTTTGTGAGATCGCCCTCAGGTGTTAACCTCACCCTAGTGGCCGTCCCTTCATGTAATTTGATCATAAGCCACAACAGCCTTTTATCTATGCCCCACTTTGCCAATTTTTCCCATAGCAGCTCTCTAGAGATACTGTCAAAAGCTGCCTTCAGGTCTATAAAAGCGGCACATAGAAGACCATGAGTGGGGGAAGAATACTTCCGCGCCAAATGATATAGAATTATTGCATGGTCAGTAGAAGCACGATTTGGTCTAAACCCGGCCTGTTCATGGCCTATCAGATTGGAATCTTCGGCCCGTTGGGTTAGTCTGGTTAGCAGGAAGCGAGTATAGATTTTTCCGATGATTGATAATAAACTGATATTATGATAGTTTCCTGGGTCCTCTGGTGGTCCTTTTTTATATATAGGAATTATGATGGACTCCTTCCATGATCTAGGTATCTGGCCCGTGGCATTAATTGCATCAAAGATTTTTGCAAGAATTTTGGCCCACCATGCTGGGTGTAGACTGGCAGCGGACTTCCTGAATAGCTGGATACTGCAAGGGATGGTGGGGTACCTGCTCTTCAATACCTCTGTGTTGTACCCAGATGTGGTTCATCACATTTGGGTTATCCTAAGGCATTCTCTCTGCTCTGTCCTCTGTGGATAATTTTTCAGCATAGTTAGGATCTGCTACAGGACAAAATATTATTGTGAACAGCCAAGTTCTCTAATACAGTTTTGGAATACTTTACTTTTTATTATCTCGTACTACGAAATGACTTAATTTGTTTTCTGTGCAAAGATTCTAAGAATAGAAAATCTATTATGTTGGTACAATAATAGCGCCTACATTTCCTATAGCAACCTGCATTGCATTCTTAAGGCGTAATGTGGTCTGCAGCGATAAGCAATAGTAACTATGCTGGACTTTGTGTGGATTCAGATTTATTTATTTATTTTCAATGCCCATCGGTTCTAAACTTCCATTTTTGTACATTATTTAGTTACTCACATTTCTGGTGCATACAGACCAATTAAGAGAGTATTGTGGCAAAGCAACTTTGGCCTTCTCAATATGATTTACATGTGCTTTGGACACGGAAATATATGACACTACTATATTGCACCAATTCTAGAATCCCAAAAGGGCTGCTTTAGGAAAACTTTCTATCAAACTATAGGATTAGTGCACAGTGGCCTCACACCTGTTCACATGGCTGATGAGAACAAAGTCACAGCCAGACTTGCTTTTAGTGTGTGTGCATTGCCCAGGAGCAGTGGCTGCTGGTACCTTTTGGGACTGGTAGAGCAGATGGCAAGGAGCCCAACAGCAGGTGGTGCCAGAGCTAACAGAAGGCTTTGCCAAATAATCATAGTTCTGTCTCCATCCTCCTCCCTGTTGAATTCTACAAGAATACCCTGAGACTAAGGAGGGAACTGTAAGGCAGTCTTCTTCCTTTTCTTTGGCGATCACTCGTAGCTATGTAAGATTGTCTTCCATAAACACAGTTTTAGCAATGAGTCCGTAAGTGACTGTGGAGGCCAATTCTGGATCCATACATCCTTCCAAAGTGGGGACATAGGTTTCTGGGCAGGAGTTGATCACGGTGAGGGTTTGCCAAGCATGCCTTCCTCTTAGCGCATTTCTCCCTATCGTCCTGAGTTCAGGCATCTTCAAAACTCATGACACCTTTGGTAATGGCTGATCTCCAACTGAAACGCTCACAGGCCAGTGTTTCCCAGTTTAATATTTGCCTTGAGAGAGTCTTTGAACCTCTTTTGTTGACCACCCACATTACACTTTCCATTTTTAAGTTTGGAATAGAGTAGCTGCTTTGGAAGATGATAATCAAGCATCCGCACAGCATGACCAGTCCAACGAAGTTGATGTTGAAGAATCATTGCTTTGACACTGGTGATCTTTGCTTCTTCCAGTACACTGGCATTAGTTCACCTGTCTTCCCAAGGAGATGTGCAAAAAAATAATAATTGGAGACTCCGTTGATGGAATCTTTCGAGGAGTTGGAGATGGGGTTTAAGGCAGTACTGTAAGGCAGTACCACCCCCTGAACTAGATGTAGGAGGAGACTCTTGAGAGCCCCATGGACTGCAAGAAGATCAAACCTATCCATTCTTAAGGAAATCAGCCCTGAGTGCTCACTGGAAGGACAGATCCTGAAGCTGAGGTGCCAATACTTTGGCCACCTCATGAGAAGAGAAGACTCCCTGGAAAACACCCTGATGTTGGGGAAGATGGAGGGCACAAGGAGAAGGGGACGACAGAGGACGAGATGATTGGATAGTGTTCTCGAAGCTTCCAGCATGAGTTTGACCAAACTGCGGGAGGCAGTGGAAGACAGGAGAGCCTGGCGTGCTCTGGTCCATGGGGTCATGAAGAGTCGGACACGACTAAATGACTAAATGACTAAACAACAAGAACAACAAGGAGGCAGGAAAGGTAGGGGCTGGCTAAGTGAAGAAGAAATTGGTGGGACAGCACCCATTCACCCAAATGGATCAGCCTCCACTGACCAGGAGAACAGGTACCGCCAGACTCCCGACTGTGTGTTTGCATGTGAAGACCCCCAAAACCACCCCCAAATAAATACACAATAGACACAGAATTTTAGTTTAAGGTTTTTGGCAATAATTTTGGCCACAACTTTATTAATTACAGCATGTGAGTGGTTGCTTAGGTATTGGTTCCTGACTACCTGAATCTGTACTGTGTCAGGAACAGGACTGACAACTGGGCACCACCTTCTGTCAGTACAGGAAAGCATCCTGGGCGAGCGAGAAGCTGGCTTCGATCTCGCAGCTCACCCCAGATGCTCCCAGGGGCTCTGGCGTGGCCCTAGCCCCTTGACAGGGTTCGGACAAAAGCAAGGCGAACCCCTGGATTCCTTTATCGGAATTCCCTAGCAGCAGCAATGGAGGGGCAGGCACAGCCAACCACAGCCCCCCCACAAAACATTGAACCAATGCCTAACCGACAGCCTTACAAAATTGTGACGATTTGCTACACGGTAGAAAGGCTGATCGCCGAAGAATTGATGCTTTTGAATTATGGTGCTGGAGGAGACTCTTGAGAGTCTCATGGACTGCAAGAAGATCAAACCTATCCATTCTTAAGGAAATCAGCCCTGAGTGCTCACTGGAAGGACAGATCCTGAAGCTGAGGCTCCAATACTTTGGCCACCTCATGAGAATAGAAGACTCCCTGGAAAAGACCCTGATGTTGGGAAAGATGGAGGGCACAAGGAGAAGGGGATGACAGAGGATGAGATGGTTGGTCAGTGTTCTCGAAGCTACATGAGTTTGACCAAACTGTGGGAGGCAGTGGAAGACAGGAGTGCCTGGCGTGCTCTGGTCCATGGGGTCACAAAGAGTTGGACACGACTAAATGACTAAACAAACAAGGCAAAAACCAAGTGGCACCAGCTAATTAGCCAAATGGCAAAATTCCTACCGGGCCCCTGCTCCAAATCAGATGACCCCTAGACAGCCACAGCAAGGTCCAAAGAACAGCCCTAAATATAGGGAAGGAGGGTGATCCGGTATACATTGCGATCAAGTGGAAGCTCCATGCGACGTGCAGCAGCTTAAATAGCCCCTCGGTAGCCAATAGCCATCCCCAAAGCCAAATTTCTGCCCCAGCAACTGAGGGGCATCCAATGGGGTGTTTTGGCTATCCAAACAGTCCCACCCCAACAACCAGGAGGCAGTTTAGGTGATCTCACCGCAACACGTGCTCTCCATGGTGGAGGACACGATTTCTGTGACGCACGGAAAAACTGGGGGCAGTGTGAGCATGCCCTGAGTCACCCAGCAAACTTTTGCAGGCTTGTTCCCTCTTTGTCTTTCCACCTCACCCCAAGGAAATGATTCTGTGATTAAGAAGCAACAGCTGAATCTTACAAAATGTAAAAGTATTTTAGTAGCTGCCGAGTTAATCAGAATCAATTAACTTTTCGCACAAGAGCGGGCCATTAGCAATGCATAGTAGTCACATTATCATCTGCTAAGCCTGTGCTTCTTGCACCTCTGCTTGCTAATGATTTTTGCGCTTAAAACTGTAGTAAGGTATCTTAGCATAGACTTAGACGTCACATGACATTTAATCATGCGAGGTTGGTTCCCCCCAGGATTTGCTTTCATAAATAAAGACAGCAGCCACTCGGACAGTAACCTTCAATGGGAGACCAGTATTTTCTATTTCCAAATGCCCATTGCCTGCTTCATTTGCCCCTAATGGGGGACAGGTACATGTGGGTACACATTACTGGCTTAAAACACAGCTAAGCTCATTCTTGTTCTTAATTCAGATAGAAGCTCATTTGGGGGAAAATGCATCAAATTGCAGCATTTCCTAAGAAACAGCAGAATAGATAGGGCTGAGGCAGTATGGAGACCACTTTGATTCAGAGTACACATGCCTATGCCAAAGCCTACTAACATCTTAAATTGATAAAGTTGCAGCTTGTTTCATGTCTTGTGGTTACTACATCTTCCCAGTGTTTGGCCCCTGCTGCCTACAGCCTCACTGCCCCTGGGCCAAAAGCACTCTACAGCGGTACCTCGGGTTAAGTACTTAAATCGTTCCGGAGGTCCGTTCTTAACCTGAAACTGTTCTTAACCTGCAGCACCACTTTAGCCTATGGTGCCTCCTGCTGCTGCCGCGCCGCCGAAGCACAATTTCTGTTCTCATCCTGAAGCAAAGTTCTTAACCTGAAGCACTATTTCTGGGTTAGCGGAGTCTGTAACCTGAAGCGTAAGTAACCCGAGGTACCACTGTACTCTGAATTGGCCCACTATCCATAGTGGTGAACTGAACTCCGTCTTTGGTGAAAATTCGCTAGACGATACATCACAACATTTTGTTGCAGATCTCTTCTTCCTTATTTTTGCTATCACCAGATGATGGTGATGATCAAGACGCAAAGGGAACGTTCCAAGCAAAGCCAAGAAAACTTCAATGACGCTTTGTATTTCAGGCAAAAATAAAAGCCTGACATTTCGACCACATCACTGCAACAGTTTTGTAGCACTGCTGATAAAGCTATGCATTGCTCACCGTTCTGTTTGTGAGATGACCTCTCTAAAGCAAAATGAAAAAGTCTGCAGTCCTACCCATTGCATGTAATGGAACTTACATCCAAGTAGACATAATAGGATAACATTGGAAATTGTTTTAGAAGGGCGAGAACAGCATTTGAGCATTCCTGCATCTGCTACTAAACATTCATTTTCTGTTCTTCCTAAGTAAAACAAAACATTACAAATGGAAGACAAATTGCCAGGACTTGCAATATTCCATAGAGATGTTGTTGTGTAGCTAACCAGATTCATTATTTGCTCTTTATCTGGAGGGCTAATGACAGCTCAGCCTTCACAATAAATAAAAGTGCTGTCTGCGTATGGTCATTTCTATGCATTCAGATATTTTATATTTTCCTAGGGTATTTTCAGCTGCATATAACAAATGGTGCTAGCAATAATAGCTTCTTTATGTTTTTGCCCCAACTTCGTAGTTTTATTGTAATATTCCAATAACTTATTTCTATCTGATAACAAGGGAGCACTTCCCATTTATTAAATTTCGCCTATTTCATTAATCTCCAGCATGCAGCAGGCTTTATTTTGTCCGCCCTGCAGCGGCATCTTTGCTCCTGGGCACTGTTTTTAACTTATTTAATAGGAAAGGACAGGAATTGCAAGTCTGCCTTTCTTTCCCAGGCAATGAAGGACTGATTTATGCATGGTGCAGGACACTCACCAGAACAGGGTTCCACACATCCCTGCATCTCATTTTAAATGCTTTTACCCATGCGGCAGTCCCTTCATGTGCATAGTTTGCACCCCAATGTGGCTCTCTTCTGGGTTACTGCTGGTTGATGTTAGGGACCCAACAAGTGTGAAATGCATCTTGCACTTCAAGACCCCCAAGCCACCCCCAGGAATAAAGACACAAGGACACAGAATTTAGGTATATGTTAATGGGCAAATTTAGGCCACAACTTTATTGGTTACAGAATGTGAGCAGTAGTGGCTTAGGCATTGGCAACAACAGACTATATCTGACTCCTGCACACCTTGCAGGAAGTCTGGAAGGGTAAACCACCAATAAGGGGAGCCCCGCCGATGCAGATCAACTTGAGCCCCCCTGGGTTCCCGCTGGGGTCGTGGCATGGCCCTAGCCCTTCCCCGGGCTTCGGACAAGAGCCACCCCCAAGGGATTCCTTTAACGGAATACGCTTACGCATGGAGGGGCAGGTGATGGCTGCACCTCCCCTCCCCCACACATTGCTATTCCGATGCCTAACCGCCAAACCTTACAAAGTTGTGACGATTGCTACGAGAGTCAGTGTGGTGTAGTGATTAAGAGTGGTAGACTTGTAATCTGGTGAACCGGGTTTGATTCCCCGCTCCTCCACATGCAGCTGCTGGGTGACCTTGGGCTAGTCACACTTCTCTGAAGTCTCTCAGCCCCACTCACCTCACAGAGTGTTTGTTGTGGGGGAGGAAGGGAAAGGAGAATGTTAGCCGCTTTGAGACTCCTTCGGGTAGTGATAAAGCGGGATATCAAATCCAAATCCAAACTCTTCTACGAGGTAGGCAAAAACCAAGTGACTGGGGATTCCACACTATGTAAATGCATACTGGGTATAATCCAAAACTGAAGATGTAGTTCTACTTTGGTTTATAGAAGCCCCAAACAGCTCCCCTGCAACCCACAAACTAGATGTGGTTTCCAGCCACACAATTCAAAAACCAGTTGTTTCACTTCTGTAAACCAGTGCAATAAGACCAATGAGTGCAATGGGGCTTTCTGCTCCTTTTCTCATCCCATGTAATCTTTCCTCATATTTGTTCAGCAGGGTCAGGAGAAACCCTAGAACAGCACCCATGACAAGCTGGAATACTTGTGCTGGCGAAACAATCTCCTCAGGGATAAGTTGAATTGCATCCTTCAAGTCTGCTTTCGAAGGAGCAGTGGATAGCTTGCTACTTTGCTGGAACGATTAATGTATCTGTCTGATATTTACACAGCACCAAATAGAAATGGATATAACCCAAGCTTCCTACTAGCACCAGAACGAATGCCAATTGCCAGGCATTGGAAAGACTCCAAAGGACCAAATCTCCAGAAATGGTACAACATGGTGTGGGAAGTGGCACTCACAGAAAAGTTAGCACAACAATGGCAAGTAGATCCAGCCTGTACCTTTTTCAACTCTACGATTGTCAGGCTTCAGGGAATCTGATCTGTCTCCCCCCCCCCCCAAGGCAGGCTGCCAGTAATGGATAGACAAGAAGCTCTTACCAATGTCTTTTATTCAATATTCAAAGAGAGAGGCTTAGAAATGCTGTCTCTTAGGGTAATGGCATTGCTCCGAGTAAACTCCCCCCCTTCCTTTCTCAGTCGTCAACAGCACCACACCCCTTACGGTGGCTGCTTAAGGCCAATTGCCTCTTAGCTCTCTGCTCTCCTACTTTCATTGCTCACCAGGTTCTGGGAGAAGGAAGAAGAAGAAGAGGAGTAGTAGTAGTAGTTTGGACTTGATATCCCGCCTTTCACTCCCCTCAAGGAGTCTCAAAGTGGCTAAAAATCTCCTTTCCCTTCCTCCTCCATAGCAAACACTCTGTGAGTTGAGTGGGGCTGAGAGACTTCAGAGAAGTGTGACTAGCCCAAAGTCACCCAGCAGCTGCATGTGGAGGAGCGGGGAATCGAACCCAGTTCACCAGATTACGAGCCCACCGCTCTTAACCACTACACCACGTTGGCTTTCTAGTGATAACATGTCAGCCAGCTGTTCCTGCTCTGCATCTCCCATTATTTCCCAGCTTTGCCCCTGTTATAGCTCTGAGCTGTGACCCTCTGCAAACCACCATTGGAAATCTATACTGTCTTCCTCTTCTCAGAAAGGCTCAGGAGGAGGGGAAGGCAGTCTCCACCATTCTTCCTCCGACGTCCAGTGCCTGACAGTGATATCCTTTTTGAGGTGAGGTGTCCACAGCTACACAGTACTCAAAATGTGGTTGCATCATAGATTTGTACAATGGCATTATGCTATTGGCAGTTTTGCCTTTTTCAACACTGTCACACACTGGAACGACATCTTCCTCACGCTGTTTGATATGACCTCAAGGTCTTGCTCCTGGCCCATCGCAGAAAGTTCAGACTTCCATGAATGTATATGTGAAAGTAAGGGTTTTCCCCCTCCCTGGCAACATGCATTGCTTTACACTTGTTTACACTGAACTGAATTTGCCAAACTGAGGCCATTCACTCAGTTTGGAGAGATCCTTTTTGAGCTCCTCACTGTCCCAGTCTCTGTCTCTGTTTTTGTCTCTCTGTCTATCCATCTATCTGTCTCTCTAAATGACCTTGAACAATTTAGTATCATCAGCATACCTGGTCACCTCACTGCTCATTCCTAACCCTTGGTCATTTATGAACAAGTTAAAAAGCACAGGTCTCAATTCATTCCAAAATGAGCACTTAAAGCAGTGATATTTTCATCCAGCTTCATCAACTTTTCAAGCAGAAACAAAATTATCCACTCAAGAGAAGAAGAATCTAAACCTTATATTTACTGGAGAGTTGCAATGAGGGAACAAGGAATGTATGGCTGGCGTTTTAAGAGAATATTTGTTACTGTGCAGCACAATATCCTCGCAGGGGGCCACTTTCTTTCCATTCCCATTATCGGGCTTAGACTGCTTCACCATCTTATTCTTGTTATCTTGAATACCTTGTCCTCTCTCCAAAGCACTTCCTTGCCTTTTGCTATTGCAGTGAAGATGGATGTGCAGTCTTGGATGATATATTTAACTAACAACAGGAAATAATTTATGGAGTAAACACAGCGCTTAATGTAACCGTGATATATCTTATTTGCTGCAATTGATTCTCCTCTCTGCTGGATGTGTGGCAACTTTTAACATTTCCTGCTGGGTCCTAAATATCTTCCACCCAGGAAAGGTGCTGGAGGGAGGAAGAGAAGATGAGGGCAAGGAAAAAGAGGGAACCTCCAGTGCATATTTGTTGAAAGACCTCAAGTTTTCGAGATTAGTCTCTGGCCTGCTGGGCTCAGACAGCAAAATCAGTTAAAAGGATAGTCATAAACATACAAATATGGGAGATGGGCATATTCTCCAGTGGCCCCTATTTACTTCAAACTGATTTATTTAACTTGGTAGGCATTGAAAGTAAATTGCTGTTCCTTTCTCTTTTGTTTTTTTGCCTTTAGGAAAGTGAGGCAGCTGTGCCATCTCATTTTGGATGTCATGGAAGCACACAGGGCCATCTTAAGTATATCCGGTGCCATGGTGCAAAGATCCCTCTGGTGTCCCCCCTTTCCCAGAGTTGTTGATCTTTTTCAGGGCTGGAGGAGGCAAGCAGCGGCTGGAGGGCTGCTCCTCCGGCAGGGAAGTGGCGGAGGTTGGACACAGCAGCTACCTGCTCAGCTGGACGCTTCATGCCGCGATGGCCATGGCAGGCAGCACACCGAGCGAGCGGGCCTGCGCCAAGCAAGCAAGCAAGGGCACATGTGCTGCTCCCAGGGAGCATTGGCTCGGTTTTTTCCCTTTTAGCCTCTGGCACCCCACAGACTTTGGTGCCTGCAGGCTAAAAGGGAAAGAACCGAGCCGACTCACCCTCACTCACTCAGCGCACTTGTTCGGTGTTCCTAGGACTCTCGCCTTGCACTCTCCAGAGCTTGGCGCCCTGGTGTCTTGCGCCACTAGCCTCTATGGGTAAAACGGGCCTGGAAGCACAGCACATTGTTGCTGAAATAAATAATAAATAAGAATTAAATAAACAAGAATAAATAGTATTACATCTTTTATTACTATTGTTGCTGTATTTTTATGGCCGGAGAGGAGGAAAAAGTGCTCATAGAATTTTCTGCCTCGGGTGCCAGAATAATTTGGCTAGGCTTGGGCCCTGCGTATCTTGTCTTGGAAGGGGCAGAAATTCTATTTGGAGCACCCTATGTTGTGGAGATTTGTGGATACCATTTAAGATTTTAGTTAGGATGAATTACAAATATTTCTGTTCTTCAGGATCCAACCCCCCCTCCCCTTGCAAATGGGTGGAATGCACCATCATTTAAGTGCATATGCATGTTACATTCATAAGCATGAACACTAAATGATTTTGCTCTTTCTCTCTGTATGTGTATGTGTGCATATTTGGCTACATTTACACTCCTGAGAACTATATTACAACACTTGAAGAAGTATGAAATCTGCTTGGTAGCTAAATTCCAGTCTGCACATTAGCCTGAGAAGTGGGGACCACCAGGTCACAGAATTCACAGATATTGAATTCCTCAGGCATCCCTTCAAGATATTTTATCAAAAGTATAAACACCTCTGGTTTTACATCTATGTAAGGGTAAGAATTTCAGGCAAAGAAGAACCTTCAACTTTATTTAGTAAAAGGGTGAGAGAAGATGCCTTGGAGTTATTTAGGTCTGCTCATGCACACTAGTGTGTAGTGTCAGAGGATAAGAAGGTAAGTAAAAGTCCTTTTTCATCCCCCTTGCAAAATACCTACAGGAGCTGCAGAGGCTGGTGTAAACACACACCTCTTCCCTTGGCAATAGCATCTGGGACAGAAGGCTTCTTAGAAGCACAATGCAGCTTGCAAAGCCTGCTTCACTTGTCTGAAATATAATCACAGCTGAGCTGCAGTGGTAGAAATTGCGGCATGTTCTGATACACTCAAAGGCAATCTCTAAGATCAGGCTGCCAGAGAGCCTGGCAGAATGTTTCGCCATAAAAACAAGTAGTGCCTCTGAGAAACAGAGATATTGATTAGATCTAGTATTTGTTTGTTTTTTCTTTCTCTGGAGCTGGGTTTTGAAAGCTAAGATGCAGAAAATGGTTAGCTTTATAGCCTTCTGTGAAGATTAGACCAGGGGTGACCAACCTTTTGGGTAAGTAATGCCAAAGTTCCAGTCAAAGAATAATATGCTGCCACTTTTGGGTGCTATGCAACATGTCCATTAGTGTAATTTGGTTCTTGTACCCTAAACCTCAAAAATTAGGAGTGCAGATTTCACTTTATGACAGTTCTGTGGTCTGTCATGCTCCAGCCTAGGAATACCATGTGCTCCCTTTCCAATATGTTTGCCAGTCATGAACTACAGACTGACAACTCCTCAATAGATTCCATCAATGGCGTCTCTGAAAATTTCTACACATCACTTGGGAAGACAGGAGAACTAATGCCAGTGTACTGGAAGAAGCAGAGATCACCAGTGTTGAAGCAATGATTCTTCAACATCAACTTTGTTGGACTGGTCATGTTGTGTGGATGCTTGATTATCGTCTTCCAAAGCAACCACTCTATTCCAAACTCAAAAATGGTAAGCAAAATTGTCAACAAAAGACGTTTAAAGACTCTCTCAAGGCACATCTTTAAAAAATGTAGCATAAACACCAACTACTGTGAAACACTGGCCTGCGAGTGCTCCAATTGGAGAACAGCCTTTTCCAAAGGCATCATAGGCTTTGAAGACACTCAAACTCAGGACGCAAGGGAGAAACATGCTAAGAGGAAGGCACACTTGGCAAACCCTCACCGTGATCGACTCCCGCCCGGAAACCTATGTCCCCACTGTATAAGGAAGTGTGGATCCAGAACTGGCCTCCACAGTCACTTACGGACTCACTTTTAAAACTGTGTTTATGGAAGACAATCTTACTCAGCTACAAGTGACCGCCAAAGAAGAAAGAAGAAGAAGAAGAAGAAGAAGAAGAAGAAGAAGAAGAAGAAGAAGACAGACTGACAGCCAAAGAAAGAAGAACCTGCAGGAAGTTTTTAATCTCTCTCTCTCTCTGCTAATAGCAGCTTAGGGGGAGCAATCACAGTTGGTGCTATGACATGGGGGTAAGGATAGAGCCCTTCTTCTTTTCTTTTTTTAAAATAGTTTTTATTTCATTTTAATACACCACATACAAAAAGAAAATATGAAGATACACAGATATCCATCACCTCCTAACACCTAAGAAAGAATGAAGAACAGAAAAATACAAAACAGCAACAACACCAATACATTGAATATTGCTCACAATACATTTAACATAAAAATGACTTTTTCCTATGTAGCTGACTTCCTGTCTACTCCTTACTTCTATTTCTCATCCGTTATTCAGTGCCATATTATAGCTTATTTTGGCTTTAATGTTATTTATTCTATCCTCGGTTTTCCATCAGATTTAAAACTCCTACTGAAGTTATTCAAATGCTGCTACAGACTTCAAACTGCCATTACTATTTTTCAAATAAATTTTAAAGACTTCCCATTTTGTGGTAAATACTTCCTTTGATTTATTTTTTTATTCTTTCTGATAACTGGTCTAATTCTGCATATTCGGTCATTTTTTGAATCCACTCTGATCTAGAAGGGACTTTATCACTTTTCCAATTTGTCGCAATGAGTATTCTTGCTGCAACTGTAGCATAGAGAAAAAGGATAGGGCTCTTCAATGTGCAACCACCCCGAAATACGTAAGTTACCTACTTCGCAGCTCCTTTTACAAGAATAAAAGTACACGAAGCTGCAACATAAAACATAGTTTGGCTGATAGATTCTCTGCCTCCTGTGATCTCTTTACGGCATTTAGTCACTGGTAATCTCAGCAGTGACTCTCAGAGGCTTCACTGCCACAAGCAAGCACAATATAATACAGAAAGTAGATTGGGAGCTGCTATAGATCTCTGGGTTATTTGCAGTAGATGAAGGATTTCTGACTCCCAAATGTTTAACAATAGCAGCAATAAAATGACCCCCAAACACCGACATTTTACTACTCATATGAAGAAAGCTTGCGGTGACCTGGAATTGGTGTGTGTGTGTGTGTGTGTGTGTGTGAAAGGACTGTGAACTCTGGTGCTCAAAAGAAATCCCTGAACTCAATAGTTGCTCAGAAGCACCATGCTCTTTAATTCTAATTCATGTCATTTGCACCAGGTTCTGGTTGCTAGATTTTAGGGTTCTGAAAAACAAAAACAAAATTCGAAGCAGATCTCACAAACCCAAAGTCTGTTTTACCCTGATCTAGATAACCTTTGACTTTGTTCAGAGCAGTTACAGTTTTTCATTACTGCAACAGTTAGAAAGTTTGTGAACATTCTGTGACATCATAACATTTCAGCCAATGGCTGAGGGGCTGGCGGTGGTGGGGTGACAGAACAAAGAAAGCTAGTTTTCAACTCTCTATATGCACTTGCTACCAAAGGACTGACATTCTAAACAAGAGAGGAAATGAAATGCGCCAATATTTGGGGGGGCACACGACCATTTAATTCTTCTACATAAAGCATCACATCCACTGACTTCCTTAAAGGAAGTCAGCAAAATGAATGGAAGCAATCATTTTAAGGGTATAGCCAATTTTTATTGTCATCTGTGACAGATTTCAGTAGAAACATATTGCCTTGTAGATTATTAAAGTGAAAGATGGAGGGATATATATCCCGAAGTTTCAGTCTGAAGCCATCCATTTGTTAAAACTATTGATAAGCTGGAAAGAGACCAAAATAGTCAATAGAAAATGATGAATGCAGATTATTTTCCCCATAAAATCCTCGTAGATATTTGTGTCTCACCATGAATATGCATAGCATGCTAACAGCACAATGCAAAATAAAAGCAATTTCTTTCTACATCTAGAAAATAATTCACACCACAACATAAAATAGCTCTTAATATGATATTAGAATGATATGCTACTGGCCAATTCCGTTTATCGGCTTCTGTTGGGCGGCAGGTGGGGGCCCAGGACAGCAAAATATACCACAGACCTTGAGAAACTCCCCATCTTAATTACATTTTGAAAACTGCTATCATCTGTCTTGCCATCCTGTCATTAGTCATGTGTGACCTTTCCATACAAGAACAGATTTGCTCACACATTTCAGAAACTACAACAACAAAACCTTTTAAAAAATAACCCAAAGATGTTTGTTTGTAACCGAAGCTAAGGAAACCAGACTTGGCTAGACCGAAAATCTCCCATCTCTTCTGATGTATCTTTGACAACCAAGCTGTGGCCTCGATAGAGCCCAGAAACAGGCACATTAATAACTATTCTGCTCCTTTCTAGCATCAAAAACAAGCCATATCCCATATAACTTAAGTGATGCCACTTCTCCAAAATGTCCTCCATGCCAGTTTTGCTGTAATGCTCACAATGGAATGAGTTTGCCTGGTCTCTGTCCTTCCTTAAAATTTTCATCAGGATTTTTGTGCTCTCTCTACTTCAGTCTGTGCTTTGGGTTTTAAGCCATTCTCTATAATACGAAGCTCTGTGTTCCTCGTTCACTATAATGGAGGATCTGAAAATGGCTAGAATCTCTCCTCCCCCCCTTTTTTTGGACAAAGTAGATGAGATGTACAGTGGTCTCTCGGTTTTCGAACATAATCCGTTCTGGAAGACGGTTTGACTTCTGTAATGTTTGAAAACCGAGTCACAAAGGGCAGCCTGCAATCTGAGTGGGGAAAGTTGGGGAAAAAACCCAGGGAAGCCGTTGGACTTTCAAAAAGCATTCAAAAACAGAAGCAATTACTTCCAGGTTTTTGGAGTTCGAAAACTGAAACGTTCGGCTTCCGATACGCTCAAAAAACGAGGTACCACTGTACAGGCAAGGGAGCCCTTCCATAGTGCAGTAAGCATAGCAAATTGTGGTAGATACATCCAGTGGCTTTAATGCTGGAACCTTTAAAGTTTGATAATAAAAACCCCCAAAGAAAATGTCTATATTATTTTCCAGAATTTGCAGGGATGTTTGTGCCTTCTTCGGGGATGAAGCCTGCCCAATTTCAGAATGATAACTGCAGTAATGATCCTACAAGCCATCAGTCATTAAAGTTTTGGGAAGGGTTCAGTAGGAATCACAGGAGGTGGGTTGTTGGTGGGGAAAAGAGCATGGATTCTCCCTAAGAAATGACCCTCTTTCACCAAATATAATGGGTTATGAGTTGGATTGTGCACACACACACCCCAACATGGCTGTAGGGAATCTTTTTGAACCAGATAGCCACATTCCCTTGTCTCTAGCCTAAAATTGTCAACACCTGGGAAACAAGAAAAAGGAGGAATAGAAAGGAAGATCACTTATATTTCTGAAAGAACCACACCAAGCACCAACTTCAAAAACTCCTTAGGCACTGTTACTCCTGCTGTTAACAGAAAGATAGCAAACTAAGATCAGAGAACTCTTGGGAACGGCTTCTTCCACATCCTCTTCTACTTGGGCTTCCTCATCAAAGGCAACTGCACAGCTCTAAAGCCTTGTAACATGGAAAAATCATGCACAGTCACCGTGTGTTCTCTACATAGCCACAATTTATGAATCCAACCCAAGGACCATTTTGCAGGTTATGTTTAAAAAACACATGGCTAGCGGACATTTGACTCCATGAGTGTGAAAACTGAACATGACAAGGGCTGTGCACACATCCAATACCCAAGCCTGCACAGTCATGAATGTTAGCCGCTTTGAGACTCCTTTGGGTAGTGATAAAGTGGGAAATCAAATCCAAACTCTTCCTCTTCCTCCTCCTCCTCCTCCTCCTCCTCCTCCTCCTCCTTCTCTTCTTCTTCTTCTTCATACCTCTGGTTGTGTTCGCTTTATGTTGCAGATTTTCAGGTTGTGAATGTGGCAAACCTGGAAGTGTATACTTCCGGGTTTCACCTCACGTACATGTGCAGAAGCGCTCTGTGCACTTTATGCATGCGCAGAAGTGCTCTATCGTGCTTCACACACACGCAGTAGTGACGCTCTGCTTACGGACTTTTCAGGGTGCGAACGGCACCCCGAAACAGATCAGTTTCATGAGTAGAGGTACCCCTGTATTTTGGAGTGGTATATTTCCTTTGGTGATTATGAAAGCATGGCCCACTTTTTAATGCAATAGGTTCATACTCCTAAAAGCAGGAGTAGAGAAACTCTGGTTCTCCAAATGTTGTTGGAAAGAACATTCAGTGTCAACTCTAACTGTTGACCACCTTGTCTCAAGCTGATGGTAGTTGGAGTCCCACAAGAAAAGAAGAAGAAGAGTTTGGATTTGATATCCCACTTTATCACCACCCGAAGGAGTCTCAAAGCGGCTAACAGTCTCCTTTCCCTTCCTCCCCAAAAACAAACACTCTGTGAGGTGAGTGGGGCTGAGAGACTTCAAAGAAGTGTGACTAGCCCAAGGTCACCCAGCAGCTGCATGTGGAGGAGCGGAGATGCGAACCTGGTTCACCAGATTACGAGTCTATTGCTCTTAACCACTACACCAGCATCCCTTTCCTTTGAATGTGGCTTTCATTGAAGTCACAGGAAGAGCAACCCTATGGTGACAAGTGTGACTAGAGAAGGAGAGGTGATAGACAACTTTGTGGCAGGTAGTCGGCAAAGGAGATGGGGTGGAACATCCAAGAACCTTGGTTCTGATAGCCAGATTGATTGACCACATGGCTGCAGCGGTGGTAGTAGTGGGATTATAGATTTAATTAAAAGGCTGAAGCCAAGAGTCTCTTTTGCAGAAGAAAGGAAATGACTCTCACAGCCAGGATTTATCTTTTTGTCTGCCTCAAGCAAACGACACTTGCACACTGCTGAGCACTTGCAATTAGTGCCCACATTTTCTGTTTATGTGATGTGATGTCCTGTTTACTTTTCTAGATACTGAAATGTATTAGGTTTAGGTGTGTACTTAACAATGGCTGTGTTCCCCTCAGGGAACCTACCTTCACTCATGGTATAATTATTTCAGCCATTTCTTAAGTTCTTCAACTGCAATTGGATTTCTGACACACTATTGTCAGACCAAATGGCTCTAATAGCAAGGGCGCAATCCAGGCAAACCTAAAGCAGTTTAAGGCTGCAATCCTAAGTTAATTCTCTTCTTTTGAATTCAAACTGTTTGCTGATGGCTGAATCATACCCCAACATCTTTTTCTTTTCTTTCTTTCTTTTTAAAAAACCATATTAAATGCTAGAAATCCAGTAATTTTTAAGAGGTAATACTCATGAAAGCTCCTACCCAGCAAAATTAGCAAGACCACATTATTTCCAAAAACTGAGATGGAAATAAAAATTGTACTGAATTTGCACATTACAAGAGTGAATTGGTCAGCAGTAGGGATGGAAGGATCTGTCAGTTTTGGTGCAGGTTCTCATTTTTCCAATCTGAAATTCAATTCTCCACATTTCTGCAGCAATTTGAGGGCTGTTTTTTTGGTGTGTGTGTGTGTTTAAATCTTTAGAAGAACTTCATCATTTAAGTGTGAATTTCTTCTAAGAAACAAACTTTTGTATGTAGTTTTGACAATATGTACATTTTTGCAAGCCCTGATAAACAAAAATAACCCCAGTATATTCAGTTTCACAAAACAAAGAGGGGAAACTAGAGAAATACACTTTAAAGTACCCCCATAACTCAGAATTCTTTGTTGTTCTCCTGTTGATGCTATGAACTCTCTCTCTCTCTCTCTCTCTCTCTCTCTCTCTCTCTCTCTCACACACACACACAATAATAACAATAATAAGCATTTTTCAAAAAAGAAATTACGAAGGTAATCATTTCACAATTTAATTACTGAGCTAGCTCCAGTCTCTTCCTTTCACTGCCTCCCCGCTCACAGTTCTTTAGTTCCTCCATAAAAGGAACAGATGAGGAAAGAGGAATATAATACTTTCGAGAACAATCCCATTTATTTCTTCAATCACACTCAACTTGTGTTGGTGAATCCTTACAGGCACAGCTTCCTGAAGGCTATATATACCGTGCGCTTATTTGTTCAATTTTTCAGGAGCTTCTCTGACAACCTCCCAGATTTTGCTTGGGGGCATTTTCTCTCTCCTCCCCCCCCCTCGTTTTGTTCAACCTGCAAAATCCATGGAGGGATCCTTCTCAAATTTGTGACAGTTACTTAGGAGAATGACATGGCCCGTCAATGGCCTCCAGGTTTAGCTGGCTCTCTGGATGTCATTGATAGCTCTGTAAGCTCCACCTGTGAACCTGCCTGAAAAGATTTTTCCCCCTCCTCTGCTGATGCTTTTAACTCACCAGGCCAAATTAAATCCCCAGCGAAAGTCCAACAAGGATATACGGAGCCCGGCAGCTTTAAAAGCTGCACAGGACTTTCATATTTTTAACAGCTTGTGCACAAACCTGAGCTTTGCCTTTCTTCTTTCTGAATTTTTCCCCGCTGTTATCTGGGGGAAATATCTTCGTTTCTCTAAGCTCCTTGGGGGTGTAAGGAATTGCACAAGCTTTTATTAACCAACAAACTTGGATGCAAGAAGATCGGCACACTTCTCTAAAGTTATGAATAGCCCATTGAAACCAAGTTTATTAGCACATTTAAAGGGAAGGAAGAATACTCACTAAAGGTTGATCACTAAAGCAGGATAAAATCTACCACTGGTGGCTCTCTGTTGGTCCCCACTGACACGTAGGGGCTGCAATGATGTTGGTGGTGTTTGGCAGCTTCATTGCAGTAAAGGCTCCTCACTGTACCCATTGGTGAAGAAAGCTACCATCATCAGCTCTCCTAATAGTGACAGCAGGTGGAAATCTCTGAAACATGATGCTTTCACGGGATGGGCGACTAGGGGCATTGATTATTCTTGATCCCCAGGCCTCTGTGGTATGTCATGAACTGGCTCTACTTTGACTTGTTCTATAAAATATATTTTCAACCAGAGAGAGAGAGCCAGTGTGGTGTAGTGGTTAAGAGTGATAGACTCGCAATCTGGGGAACCGGGTTTGTGTCTCCGCTCCTCCACATGCAGCTGCTGGGTGACCTTGGGCCAGTAACGCTTCTTTGAAGTCTCTCAGCCCCACTTACCTCACAGAGTGTTTGTTGTGGGGGAGGAAGGGAAAGGAGAATGTTAGCTGCTTTGAGACTCCTTTGGGTAGTGATAAAGCGGGATATCAAATCCAATCCAACCGTATCATCATTCCTGTCTACTTCTTGACTGGAGATAAGTTTTAATAAAACAACATCAATTCAGGCTGTTTCACGCGGAGTCTTTTTCTTTTTAATAAAATTTTTATTGGCTTTTCAACATACATTATAATACATTACAAACAACAAACACAAACAAACAAACATAAAAACATGTATAATTTCATGAATTTTTTCATGTACCCAATTTCAACGACTTCCCCATGCCTCCCTTTTCTGCATCCCTATTTTAAACTTTTTCAGCAACCCCTGTTCTAGATTACTTATAAATTCCTTTCTTTAGCCCTTTTCTTTCCTCTTGTCCAATCATTTATCTCTGCAAATCTGCTATGCTTTACCCATGACATTTTAACACTCACTAATTTTACAACAATTTTTAAGATAAAATTTAAATTTCTTCCAATCTTCTTCCACCGTCTCTCTCCCTTGGTCACGGATTCTGCCCGTCATCTCTGCCAGTCCCATATAGTCAATCACCTTCGTCTGCCACTCTTCCAGTGTGGGTAGTTCTTGTGTCTTCCAATACTTTGCTAGTAGAACTCTTGCTGCTGTTGTAGCATACATAAAAAACGTCCTATCTTTCTTTGACACCAATTGGCCTACCATGCCCAGGAGAAAAGCCTCTGGTTTCTTATGAAAGGTACACTTAAGCACCTTCTTAATTTCATTATAAATCATTTCCCAGAAGGCCTTAATCCTTGGGCACGTCCACCAAAGGTGGTAGAAAGTACCTTCAGTTTCATTACATTTCCAGCATTTGTTATTGGGCAAATGATAAATTTTTGCAAGCTTGACTGGGGTCATGTACCACCTATAAATCATTTTCATGATATTCTCTCTTAAGGCATTAACGCGGAGTCTTAACTGCGAATGTTCTGCATACGTTAGCAGACTGTGCTAGACTTGGGCTCACATGTTCTCATATGAACACAAATAGAATGGATGGAATTCAATTGCACTCATGAATCCAGTGGAGGCATCAGCTAGTGGAAGAGAAAAGTAGCCATTTTTGTCCTTATTTTTGCTCCCCTATGCTTCTTGCAACATCACGAATAAATCAGCTCCAGGGAGTTTTGGGACCCCATAGAATATACATACAGGTGTTTCCTAAACCTGCACACAGAGGCCTGGCATACATTGTGTTTGCAGGTGCAAGGGAAAATACAAAACCCATTCTTATAAGCTCACCAACAGAGAGAGGGTTGAATCCAGCTAAGTCACTGTGGGAGTGGAATGGTTTCTGCTTGTGCAATGGAACTTCCTTGCTCTCCCCTTGTATCATGCAATGACTTAGTTGAAACTGGGGAATAAGGAAAACAGCTATGTGGAGACTGGGAGGCAAGAGAGATATCAATAGATTTAAATTGCCACATGCATTTCTGGTCTACCAGATACCTTCACGTGGAGGGTCCCAATTGAGAATCAAAGTAAACAGGGCGTCTGTTATGTGTTAGGTTTTATGATTGCTTATTACATCCCATAATGTGAGCTTTTCCCTTTTAACAAGCCCTTTATTTATTGGTGTGGCTTCCTTGGCTTTGAAAACAAGCTTTTCCACTACAATTTGCACTCCAGATTAATTCGATAAATTGCCACACATTTACTTCCTTTGGATAATTTCTTTTAACTGCTGTGCTATTTCCCTCAAGACCACTTTCATATAGAAATTTGCCAGCGCCACTCTCTAACTGCCTGGGTTTCCCTGGCACAAGCAAAGTGCCCTCACAGCTAATTGAAATGATTGCAGAGAAATGGCACATAAGCAGAGGAAAGCAAAACAGAGTTTCCGCAATGTAAAATTCTCCAGCATTAACTCATTAAAAAATGTGTTTTTCAGGTCTGATAGAAACAACCACATCATGTGCTGCATAAAAAGTAGTTTTAAAGTAAACCTCAGGGTCAGTAAGTGTAATGGCCACTGCAGAACTTTGAGGGCCCCTGGCCCCTTCATTGATTAATTTTCGGGGGCACCCCAGTACTTGGTGCACCTGTTAGAGGCACAGGTGTTAATTCACCAGACTCTTTAAGCAGTTTTAAATAGTCCTATATACGATGACCAGATCTGCAATTAAATCTGTCCTCTTTTTCCCCTGAAAAGAGAAAAGTAAACACCATTACATGCAAAAGTTAAAAGAAAGACATCACCTCAACTCCTCCCGTGTCTCTTATTCTGATATAGCAATGAGGCAGGCAACCACACATTATGCTCTCGGAATGTAGGTTGCCATTTCTATATCAGATTCAGAGTATCAGCTATAGCCTCAGGGATGGTGCTAGGAACTATTCATTAAAGCTAATATAAGTGGCATTTGGGGGTGTTGCTGCCATTTGACAGCAATAATTTGGCAGTCAATTTATCTCCAGCCTGAAAGGATTGATGAGCTTGTGCTTACAAGGGAGTTAGAAGAAAAAGAAATTTGCTGGATATCCTCTTTTTGTGTTTATTTGTAACTAAAACTATTATTGTGCCGTACATTTGAAAGTGCAACATTTCAGCCATAGAAATCTAGCAAAGGGTGGCAGGTCTACCCAGCTATTCATTTACTGGGATTGCCTGACCCAATTGCAGTGTACAAAGCAATGTGTGCAGAACTCTTGAGTGTTACCGCATGGGAAATATAAAAAACATGAGAAAGCAATCCAATAGCCCTTGGGTTAGAGGGCTTACAGCATTCCAATTAAGACAGCAATAAGGAGCTTGTTGCATAACTTTAGAAAACAGGCAAATCCAACTGCAGGAAAAAGTGCAGAAAAAAGTTTCCTACCTTTGCACTCACAAGCTAATGGGGTTGCTGTTGGGGGGGGGAGTTGTAAAACTTTTCTGTTTGATTCTGGGGTTGGTTTTGTGCAAAATTGAGTCACACCACACTCAATGTGTATGTAGTCAGATACCCTATTGTGTTTCATTGTAACCCATTTCTTTTTTGGGGGGAAATTATATGTTTATGAAAACATTTCTATGCTGCCTACCACATCTGTCTTGATATGTGCAACAACTTTTTTAAAAAACATACTATCCAAATTTATATATTTTTTACATGCAGCTAATAGTCAGGGGCAGAGTGAAAATCATGATAACTTACCAGAATTAAACACTTGCAGAGGACTGCAAGCATGAATACATTTTTAATATGCACCAAGAGGCCATCAGTCTTGGCGTCTATCTAAGCTCAAAGAGAAGGTATATAGAACGACTAATAGCCAGCCCAACAGACCCCAGCACATGAGCATTGAAGGCCTTCACTGAAATGCTGTTACACCTTTCTGTCTGTCAGTCAGCCACCAGAGTAAAGCCAAGCCTTTCAATAAGGCCAAGTCTCAAGGAGGTCCAGTTGAATGATTCTTTTCTCTAAGAGAGTAGGTGCTAACATGGAAGGCCTAGTGCACACACAAGACTGTCTCTGTGTCATCTCTTGCTTAAGGTGGTTCAAGGGTTGGTGGCCATTTTGGCAGAAACATTGTGCTGGAGTACCCAAGATGGTCCTAGACTGGAAAGCCTGCTGCTTTGAATCATGAGATTATCTTGCTGCTACTTAAATGGTGTAGGGGTATACAGCTTCCAGAAAACAGATGATGTGGGAAATTGCTAAGCACACAGCGACTATCTGGAATCTTAATCCCTTTACAGCATTAACTGTTAACTCGGCTCTTAAGGTTGAAGCGTCTTCCCACCTTTCTGATAACAAATCTTTGAATCTCTCTTTGGCAGGAAGAAGTCTTTTAAAGGATTTGAATCTTTAAAGAGATTTCTGCATCCATAGGAAGCCACTTCAAATATATGTTATAGTCTTTTAATAGCTTGCTTAACCATGCAAATATTTGAAGTAGCTAGATCACTGAATGGTCTCTCAACATTAATTTCAACCATAGAACAAGAGGCCTTCCATGTCAGCCCTAGGTTAAGTCTAGCAGTAGTGAGTTGCCCAAGACCATCCAATGACCTTGCCGAGTGAACATAGCTTTGAGTCCTAGGTACACATCAGAGTCCTAGTCTTCCACTATGGGGTGCAGGTGGCGCTGTGGTCTAAACCACTGAGCCTAGGGCTTGCTGTTCTGAAGGTCGGTGGTTCAAATCCCTGTGATGGAGTGAGCTCCCAGTGCTCTGCCCCAGTTCCTGCCAACATAACAGTTCAAAACCATGCCAGTGTAAGTAGATAAATAGGTACTGCTGCGGTGGGAAAGTAAAGAGCATTTCCATGCGCTCTGGCTTCTGTCACGGTGTTCCGTTGCACCAGTAGCAGTTTAGTCATACTGGCCACATGACCCAGAAAGCTGTCTGTGGACAAACACTGGCTCCCTCGGCCTGAAAGTGAGATGGGCACTGCAACCCCATAGTCACCTTTGACTGGACTTAACTGTCCAGGGGTCCTTTACCTTTACCTTTTACCTTTGTTAGTCTTCCACCACACAATTATCAGTGGTGGTGATTCACCATCCTTCTGTTTCTTCCTCATCCCACTCATCAGTCTGAGCTTGCCAATTCATGCTCAGTCCTGACAGGGCTGTGGGGCTCATGATTGAAAATTGGTGCTAAGCTGATTGTCAAGGCTTACAGAGAGTAAGCCCCGCCAATCACATAATCCTTCATAGGGCAAAAGTGGGCCTCCTTCCACAACTGTGATGTCAACCTCAGCTTGCAGAGGGTGGAGGAAACAAGGATCCAGCCAGCCCCCCACTCTTGGCATTCTGGTGGAGCTGGTTTCATAATTTTTTTGGCTGTAGAATCGGCCTTGGGCAAGATTCTTTCCTTCTTTTTTATCCAGGTGTGAATGACAACCATGTGAATCACAGAACAACTCATAAAACAAATGAACGCGATAGGACTCTCAGTCAATACCATTTTGAGATGTAGGTCAGGTTGAATCCGTGGGGAGAGCTGGAAGTGCTATCTTCCTCTCCCCCCTCAGAGAAATACGTTATTTATTAGACCAGAGGCTGCAGGCCTAAGCTGAATAACAGGTGCAGCGATTGCAAGTTGATCCAATTAGCCACACAAAGACGACAAGATTTAGATGGATCAGGTAAATCAATTGCCATTGGCCCCGTCTAGTGTAATTGTTTTCTTTCAGCCATGTTCACTCTTAAATAAAGATGTGTCAGACCAGTTCTTTAAAATTCAGACAATGACCACAAAAGTTACCATGTTGCAGTTAGGTTACGACAAGCTCAACAGCGTGTGTGTTTGTGTGCAGGGGAATTTTCTCAATTAAAAGTGAATTTTATTGAAAATCAATAGCAGCTTAGATGAGTTGCCTCACCGTCTCTCAACAATTTCGATTTGGCTAAAGGCAGGAAGAAGATTCTCATTACCTGTAGTTTAAAGTTGTCTTTGTTCTGCACTGGCAAAGGCTACAGTACGACACAAGCAGCAGCCCAAAGCAGAAATGTACAGAATGCTCAAAGTCTTGGACAATTTCCGTTAACAACAGTAGGTGACTTTGGTACAACTTTGGAAACAGTAAAGGGCAGCAGCAACAGGGAACAGCAACACAATCACAACACAATAAACAGGTAACTGACGGTGGAGAGGAAGAAAGAAAAGTGGGCATTGCTTTTGTGCCACCTATAAATACCAGCAAGCATTGCCGGATCAAATTGACTGAGTTTTAAGGATTCTTATTTATTGTTGTCTTATTATAATTAAATTTTGATCTATGGTTTTGATCTATTTAATCTATGGTTATTGGTGCAAGTTGCTTTTATTTTATTTTATTTTATTTTATTTTATTTTAGCTGTTGCTGCTGTGTCTGAACCAACACTCTTGGACACCTTTGACCAAAAAGTAGAGTAAATGAAGTGTAGGTGGGTTCCCACAAGGCAGGACACAGTGATAACAGCAAGAACCTTTATTGAACTAACAGAACTGGACAACAGGGGCAAAGTAACTGCTTATCTACATTTCTGAAGGCCTGGGCCACTCCCACTCCCAACATGATTGGCTGCCTAAACTTCCATGCTGCGAATCATGACTCAGCGTTTAAGGGCCAATGCATAGCTGTCAAGTGTCCCTTATTTGGTGGGACAGTCCCTTATCCCAGCGCCATGTCCCGCTGCTGTCCCTTATTGATGATGTCCCTTAAATAAGCTACTGAAGGTAATGGGGCCCTTTCTATGTCCAGTTGTCCCTTGTCAATAACAAATTGTTGCTGTTTTTTTGTGTTGAATATATGCTATATGGTAATTTATGGACCTAATAGGTATCTAAAGCCATTTGCACGCAACAAAATATGTATTTTATCAAAGTAATTGTTGATCCCTTATTTTGGCTGCTGATCCCTTATTTTCGAGGCTGCTGGTCCCTTATTTTCAAATCTGTAAGTTGACAGCTATGCCAATGGCAGAGGCTCAAATCCTGAAATGTTCTGTGATTGGATATCATGTATCGAATCAGAACACAGGAGCTCAGAATCCTTAGTTTAGGCTCAAGCTCAGGCAGACACAGACCACTGAATACATAACACCGTAAAGATGTGATATGTATTTGTATTTACATCCAGCGTTTTTTCCCTAGAAAAAGGGTGCCAGAATTGTCCCCTCACCACCACACAGTCCTTCCCCCCACCCCACCACATGCCCTACAAACCCTTCTTTCATTCACATTTCCCATCCTTTGGCTGGGCTGGAGGCTATGTTTGTCCACAGATAGCTTTCCGGGTCATGTGGCCAGCAGGACTAAACCACTTCTTGCGCAATGGGACACCGTGATGGAAACCAGAGCGCATGGAAATACCATTCACCTTCCCGCTGCAGCGGTACCTATTTACCTGACCTGGTGTGCTTTCAAACTACAGTGGTACCTCGGGTTACATACGCTTCAGGTTACAGACTCCACTAACCCAGAAATAGTGCTTCAGGTTAAGAACTTTGCTTCAGGATGAGAACAGAAATTGTGCTCCTGTGGCGCGGCGGCAGCGGGAGGCCCCATTAGCTAAAGACAGAGCAATGGAAGCTCACCCCGTTGTGGGGATTCGAACCGCCAACCTTCTGATCAGCAAGCCCAAGAGGCTCAGTGGTTTAGACCACAGCACCCCCCACGTCCCAATGCAAACTGGTCTACTAGCTACAAGACTAGGTAGTTACTTTTAGGATTCTTTCCCTGAATATTTGATAGAAAAACCTGCAGTGCCATGGCACATATTCTCTCAACTTGGGGGAATACACATGTCTCCAATGAGAAATACAATCAGTTCCTAAGACTGCATTGGAATCAAGTTATGCATAATTTATTTTATAAGAATTCTACCTTGAAGAGCAGTTATGCACAAAGTGCTTATTTTTTATTCCACACAGCATTTGGCGATGAATAAGAAGTGGCGCTGCTGTTTCTAACCTCTGTTTCCTTGCATTATTCTCAATGTTCTCTGTAATAGAAAGAACTATGAAACAGGGAATGATTCTACCAAACTTAAGCACATTTTAAGTCTTACTGATAAGAGTGGGAGAGAGTTAAGCGCTTCCTTAGCTAGGGATATGCATGTGTGGGAAATTTCTCTGGTTGAACTGGAATTTCTTTTTGCTTCATCAAATGTGTCTTCACAGGAGGAAATCCAAATTCTCCTCAAAATATCACTGCAGGAGAAATTAGTAGGTAACTAGTTTCTTCACTCGTCCCAGATTCCCCAAAACATATCTAGTGTTGGTGATAGGCAGATACAGTGGTACCTCGGGTTAAGTACTTAATTCGTTCCAGAGGCCCGTTCTTAACCTGAAACTGTACTTAACCTGAAGCACCACTTTAGCTAATGGGGCCTCCCGCTGCCGCTGTGCCGCTGGAGCACAATTTCTGTTGTCATCCTGAAGCAAAGTTCTTAACCTGAAGCACTATTTCTGGGTTAGCGGAGTCTGTAACCTGAAGTGTATGTAACCTGAAGCGTATGTAACCTGAGGTACCACTGTACAGCACTGCTTAGCAGTGAAATCCTAGGTATGCCCTGTTTAATCCTGCTCATTGCTGTAGCCAATGAGATGATGGTGTATTTATTAATGCTAAGACTATAGGCAATTCACATTTAAGATGAATAAGTACAGTACAAAACCAATGCAGCCTAAGCAGGAATAGACCCTGTCTTCCATCCATCAGCTGACATCACCAGTGACATCAGCTGATGGGCAGATGGGCATGGTTTGGGGAAAATAGCCTAGTGGAACCAAATTGCACCCACTGATGGGCCAAGACTGGTTCATGGGCTGTAGATTCTCCTTCCCTGCTTCTAGTCATCCACACGATCAGTTCCAAACCCATGTTCAGTCAGAATAAGGGAGACATTCCGTTGCTGTGCTCATATTTCAGACCTCCCTGCCTAGAACGGGTCATTTTGCTGCCTGTGTCGCTGGACGTCTGCAAAAGAGTTAAGACTTTCCCATCTTATTGCTGCCCTGCCATGTACTGTACTGCTTGGTCTTCTCATCATTGGTCTGTAATCTTTTTACGGGCCTTTGGAAGGAAACATGAGTTATATCAATGCTCAAAGATGGTCCATCAATCTGTAGCTCCACCCACTTTGGGTTCTGGCCACACTCACTGTCGCAACACCACCCTGACAGATTTTGGCTGAGGCAACGCAGATCTCAAGAGGGAAAAAGAGTTCCTTGCCCTTGTGTAGTTGAAATGCCTCTCTTTATGTGAGCCTTTATTGAGAAAATTGAGCATAACGGTGGCGCCGTCTAAATTATTTAGGCTGTGTTTTGTTAACCTGTCTGCTACACAAGCTCATTTGCCAGACAGTTTTTAATGCCATGTCTTCATGCAGGAGCACTAAAGACTTTTTTATGTGCATGGAATTTATTTTTCAATGACGATTTCCAAAGTTTGAAAGGTAAATATATGAAGGTAAGGAACAACAGCATAAACTGTGGGTATGAAGCCCATATATATAATACAGTGGTACCTTGGGTTAAGTACTTAATTCGATCCGGAGGTCCATTCTTAACCTGAAACTGTTCTTAGCCTGAAGCACCACTTTAGCTAATGGGGCCTCCTGCTGCTGCCACACCGCCGGAGCAAGATTTCTGTTCTCATCCTGAAGCAAAGTTCTTAACCCGAGGTACTATTTCTGGGTTAGCGGAATCTGTAACCTGAAGCATATGTAACCTGAAGCATATGTAACCCGAGGTACCACTGTGTGTGTGTATGCAACATGAATTAAAGTCTCTGCTTTCTTGTCTTTGGGTATAATTCCACAAGGGGGTGATATGAGGCAGTGGGAATGGGGAACCGGGGGCAAGATGTTAAATTATATCTTTTATTCCAGCTGGTTGATCTTGGAGAACAGTGAGCTAGGGTTACATGAACCTTTGAAGTACACTTGCAAGGTCCTCGCCCAGAAGCTGTGCCTACACCTCTCAATTTTCCGAGGCAGCAGGAGGAAAGGCCGCAATTGCATTTCCCACTTCACTGCTTACTGGTCCTCTTGGTTCCTTCCCTGCTGTGGCCCAACAGGAGAAGGTTTAGGCCGGGGTTAATGGAGCATCAGGGCAGGAACTGGAACTGGAACAGCTGCTAATTCTGTGTACCTCCCTCAGAAGACTTGAAAAGAACAGGCAGCAGGAGAACATAGCAACTTTTGTCTTGCTCTGACCAATTTTTACATTTTTCAGGATGGGTTTAAATTATGGACGTATTGAACAATTTTGACAGATCTGTTGAAACTCCTCCACCTTTCAAGATTCCTCAGACGTTTCTCCTAAGCAGGCAATTTTTACCGTAAGAGAAATTGTTTGGCCAGCTTGCAGATTTGGGGACCTCATGGCTGGTCTTTAACGCTGGTCCTACTCAGAGTAGCTCACTGAAGTTGATAGACTAACTTGGCTCCATTGATTTCAATGTGTCTACTCCGTGTAAGACTATCATTGAATGCAGCCCCCTCGACTCTTTTGAGGAATTTCCTGCCTTCAAAAATTCCTTGTATGTTTTAACCCACTCTGGGTTTTGATGGTTTATTTATTTATTTAAAAAGTTGAAACTTAATAAAATATATAATTATAAAATATATTTGGGGAAAAGTAAGCTCCTAAACCTGCACTGACAGGAATTCTAAACTTTGCATCCAGAAAATTAAGCAGAAAAATCAAAGCTTCTTTTGCAGGAAAGGGGACATTTTGAAAAGCTGGAGGAGGGACTTTGAAACAGGACGAATTCGCTTTTCAGTTTATGAGGAGTGACGACTGCATTCAGCTGTCCTCGCGGCCATTTGGGGGGGGCTATCTTTGTCGATGAACTGCTAGTGGCATCCAAGCAAGGCAGCTCTGAGCCAGTACATTTCCTTTAGTACATTTATTATGCTAATTGTTTCAGTACATTCTTTCCCAGAATATTGTTTTTTATGACAGCAGTTCCTGAGACCAAGACTTGGAGGAGTAGGCTGGGGTCACTTAAAACATAATTATTTGTTGAGGGTTCTTTGACTACTCTACGAGCCATTTATTTACCATAGTTAAAATTTTAATTTTGTTTCTTCCCGCCCATCCAATATATGCTCATAAATAATATATTTTGTGCATTGACATCATTTAAAAGTCTTAAGTTAAGAGCAGCACTCTTTTACACAGAGATAAATTTTATACGCAAAGGCAAAGCTCGGGGTTCTTTCTTTCCCAGAGCACCAATCCTTTGTAACAAAGTGTAGCAATATTCCAACCTTGAGCAACTCAATAGCTCATTGCCATCTGCTATGTAGCAACTGCAAACTGTACTCAAGTCTCCAACATATTGATGCAAACGCAACGCAATATAACATATTCAGAACAGGGAACACATTTTATTGATCCCTTAACACCTTTAATACAATCTTCACCCACCATCCTGTCAAGAGCATTTATGATGCAACACCAAGTAATGACTTAAGCGTGTGAATGAGCCACTGCAAATATAACACCACAGAAAGATTTTTGAAATCATATGGTCCAAGCCTCATATCTCTGAAGGCATATGAGACTTGTTGTTGTTTAGTCGTTTAGTCATTTCCGACTCTTCGTGACCCCATGGACCAGAGCACGCCAGGCACTCCTGTCTTCCACTGCCTCCCGCAGTTTGGTCAAACCCATGCTGGTAGCTTCAAGAACACTATCCAACCATCTCGTCATCTGTCGTCCCCTTCTCCTTGTGCCCTCCATCTTTCCCAACATCAGGGTCTCATGAGGTGGCCATGGATCACTGCCTTGCTGTGGTAAAGGGGCTTGAATAACTCAGAGAAGCTATGAACTATGCCGAGCAGGGCACCCAAGATGAACAGGTCATAGTGGAGAGTTTTGTCCAAACGTGATCCACCTGGAGGAGGAACCGGCAAGCTACTCCAGTATCCTGCCAAGAAAACTCCATGGACAAAGACAACAGGCATATGAGACTACCCCCTTGCAAAAGCTAAGCAGGTCTGGTTGGGAGACTTCCTGGGAACTACATGTATCTCAACTTGGGTTCTATGACAGAAGAAAGATGGAATGCAAATTTGTTGGGTAAATATTGGGGCTCAATATCCAATAACATGTTGGTCCAGCCTAGATGGCCAATAAAATCCAGGTTCCAATTGTCAACAAATGGGACATTTATTTAGGCATTGTAAGGTCAGTGTGATACAACCTCAACCAGCAAGTCGTCGAGGGGGTGGCACCTCAAAGATAAAAAGCACAAGCTTTTGTATACTTAGAAGCTTTTATATACTTCCAGCCAATTTCTATTTATGGTTTTCTTTCTGTACACAAAAAAAGCATCGGGGGGGGGGAAGGTTCCAAGAAAACCAAATTAATATTACATGGGATGTGATTTTCATTTGGTTGTGTTTATTTTTACCCTAGCCAATATAGCATGTTGGGGTAAAAAATAAAATAATCCAAGAAAAACTGATTTGATTACATAAATTCAAATTTTCTGAGAGAGTTTTTTTTTCAGAATCCAAAAGAGCCTGTGACAATAAATATGTATATAGCCCAAGAAATCTCTTGATTTTTGCTGCTAGACTGCTTTTTTGTCCCATCTAATATTAACATATGGGGATAACAAATGTCTTGTTGCTTTTTTCAAACAAAAACTGATCAAGGGGAACAGAATTAAGTGCCATTCTACTGACACACACATGGCTGTTTTGAGAAATTTCACTACCCCCAGATACAGCTTTGGGTAGAAAAAATGTTCCAGGAAACTCTCATTTGTGTTATTATTTTTTCTAGGTGTGTGGCTTAGTGCTAGAAATACACAATCACAATCATAATAATATTTGATTGTTGAGTTCATTATGCACCAATCCTCCTGTTTGGGCAAAATTTTCAAATCTATAAGGTGTGTCCCCCCCCCTACTGAATTACCCATGTTTTTTGTCATAAATGACACATTCACTCACCCATTTATCACTACAAACTTCATATTTATTTGCTATATCAAATGGGGCATCCGTAAAGGCTTTGGCGTTCCCCTAAACCGTAACATCACATTTTCAAATGTTCTTGACTGATGCAACATGTGAATAACTTGAATATATAAAAGCAAGGCCATGAAACATTAAAGACTCCATAAATCCTGTGCAGTCTGCATGCTGAACATTAATGCATTATTCTTGTCAAATGTGGTGTACATCAAAATAAACATTGTTTCCAGTGCCCCATGGATGTAAGTCACACAGGAAATGAGATTGTCCTCTCATTATTCTTCAGAAAATTCCAGCACCCAGATAGAATATATTAGTGTCTAGCAATTAGTGTCAAACCAAGATTCACACATAAATTTACTTACACACACAAATAAACAATGTATTTGTTCAGATTCCATATTATTACAGAGAAGCAGCTATCATTCCCCATTGTAAATTAATGAATAGATTAATTTCTGTTTTCTGTTTAATAAACATCACTTGAGAAGGCCTGTTTACATATCCAAATAAAGATAGTGGAAGAACCATTATGAACGAAGCTGATGGGGTTTCATCTTATCAAGTTGCCAAGACATTTCTCCATTGAATAACATTAAGTGCTTTATTTAATCATGGGGCCACTATGGACTTCCACTTTTCAAGCTACGGGAAAAATATACTGACCTGACTTTGGTAAATGATGTATGCAAAAAGAAATCATTTACCAAAGTCAGGTCAATATATTTTTCTCGTAGCTTAGCAACTATAGCCAGTTAGTGGGAATTATTTGCTTTTTTGCTTTGTTTTCCTAAGCATAAGCAGAATGCTAAAAGCGAAAGAGCACACAGATGGAGGATTGTTCTTACAGTACAGTTAAGCACGCTGCATATGCTGGATTTTGTTTATGTCAGCTGGCCAGAAATCCCCCAGTATCTTCTCTGCAAGATGTTATCATGCAGCTCAGTTAAAAGATCTCGCCCTTCGAATATGCGTGCATGGAGGACAGAATGCAGACCTCAATGTGGACAAAATAGTCCCAAGACACAAAATCATCTGACGCCACTGGTAATGCGTATGCACTGCATTCCTTTTTAGTTTCAAAGACCTCCAGTACACTCAGAACCAGTGGCATGAAATTAAATCTTTATAACAGACTTTAAAAGGGTGAAGTGAGCAGAGCAATGAAATCTTGAGTAGCATTATAAGACATGTCTTAATAATAGAGCAACAGATGAAATTAGGTGCTTCTGTTGGCTGCCCAGAAACCATTAGGAATATGGTTGAACTTCTTTTAGGTGGGAATTCAACAACCAGGATGCAGCTACAGAAAAGGCCTGGCTGTAAATTCTCACCTACCAAATCTCTTTAGGTGGTGTGACAAAGACCAGGGCCTCCAAAAGCAATAATAAGATATGGGCAGGTTCATATGGGAGGATGTGGAGTTTGTGCAGTTTTCAACAGAAAAAAATGGATATATATATATATATATATATATATATATATATATATATATATTTCTGCCCTTGGCAGCAGTGGGATACTATGCTGTATTGAATAATGAACAGCCTCATTCTGAATTAAGCATGTTAGGAAAACCATTGTTATTCTGTTAGGCTTTGGAGACTTGGATTTAATCACACCTCTGGAATTTTGGGCTTGCATTGAAAGTTACCAGAGCACTTAAGGAACTGTTAACCTGTGATCCGTTTCTTGTTGCTATGCTGGTGTGAGGAAATCAAGAACAAGAACATGCCAATGCAGCTGAACCCTTTGGGTTCTCTTTACGTGTATTATCATAGTCAGTGCTCCCCCCCAAAAAATGTTTAGGGGGTACAGTGGTACCTCGGGTTAAGAACTTAATGCGTTCTGGAGGTCCGTTCTTAACCTGAAACTGTTCTTAACCTGAGGTACCACTTTAGCTAATAGGGCCTCCCGCTGCCGCCGCACAATTTCTGTTGTCATCCTGAAGTAGAGTTCTTAACCCGAGGTACTATTTCTGGGTTAGCGGAGTGTGTAACCTGAAGCATCTGTAACCCGAGGTACCATTGTACTCTCATTTTGACTCAAGAAAATCACCGTTTTATAGTTCAAATCGGGAAAAATAAATACAGTAAACGGAAAAAAGTACAAAGAACATGCATTACCTCATATTACATAGCTGACAGCTCACAGTAACTTCCACATGGGCATGAGGTTGTGTGCACTAACACAATAAAACTTGCTTCCATCTGAGACTCAGGAAACATCGGGAAAGGAAATTTAGGCCACCATCGGGGGTAGCAACGGAACTGACGATTCACCGTGCTAGGGAAGAAACGATTTTTTTCAAAAATTAAAATAAAATAGTTTCTTCTCCTGTTAGATTCACAAAATGTTTAGGGGTACGTGTACCCCTGAATTCCCCCCCCAAAAAAGCACTGATCATAGTAGTTGCTCCCATACCATTCCAATCATGTGTGACTTACTGTGTGGCCTTGACCAGTTAGATGGACAGCATGTAAATATTATTATTATTATTATTATTATTATTATTATTATTATTATTATTATTATTAGCTTCACATTGTTATGACTGCCACATCCACTTTCATCATTCCATGCAGCATCAAGTGGCAACTTGCATGTGTGAATGAAGCATTACAGATCAGACAGAATTTAACACCCAGTGTCACACCACACACACAATATGTTCCAGTGAATTTGATTCACTTTTTCATCTGTGTGCCATCTGACATTAATAACCAAGTGGTAAGAAATCTAGCAATGAGTCTGGGTGTGTGAACCACCCATTTTTTGAGAACAGAACCCAATAGCATTTTCAGGACACATTGCAAATTAAAATTAGCTTATTGAAGGATTTGTTTAAAAATACCAAGAAGTAAGGTCTGGCTTGAAGATCAAAGGTAATGTTTCTTTCCACGGTGATCTACAAAAAGAAGTAGCTGATTCAATTCCCTTTCCTCGCTGATCCACAAAGAACTGTGTCTCAGAGGGCAATTTTATTTGAAATCATAAAACCTGCATGACAAAATCCTGAAGGAGAAGAATGGATATGAATCACTCAAAAAATGTGCCCTACAGATACACTGAAAACATATAGGAATAGCTGAAAATACAATATTCCATTTAATAAATCATTTCTTCTTTCTCTCTCTCTCCAAAGTTTAACAAATTATCAGAGTCACAGCATGGTTTTAGAAACATTATCAGGGAATCTGTGGGAATCAAACCTTGTAATGCTCTTAGTTTATGAAATGTTCTTCCGGGCCTAAGCCACAGAGTAATTCTCCCCACTATGAACATTAAATGTTATTTTAATGTTGTTTTGTCTGCCTAACAACTGACAATCTGAACATCATAAATGTTTCTTCAGGATATTTCCATGCATTGCTCAGCTTGGTTTGATACTGTTTACTTGGGGCTATTCTTTAAAGGGCCAAGACAAGATTGTATTAATGCTTCCAAAATGTTAAAATTACTCTGGTTCTCTGGAGATGTATTAGCAGCTTTCATAAGTTTTGCTATTGTTAGCAATAAATAAATATCAAATTGTTTTCACATTTTTTTTCTACCTTCCAAAATACAGTGGTACCTTGGTTCTCACACACCTTGGTTTTCAAACACCTTGGTTCCCAAACGCTGAAAACCTGGAAGTAAGTGTTCTGGTTTTTGAACGTTTTTCAGAATCCGAATATCCGATGCGGCTGTGGGCTATTGTTTCCAGGGTGCCTGTTTTTTGAACATGTCGGAAGTCAAACGGACTTCCGGAATGGATTCGGTTTGGCGCTTTTGCTTTTGCTATTTATTTTGATTTTTTTATTTTTGAGGCTTTTTTGGTTAATTTGTTTTTGTGACAGTGGGGAACCCAGTTCATCTAGAATCATAGAATCATAGAATCATAGAGTTGGAAGAGACCACAAGGGCCATCGAGTCCAACCCCCTGCCTACTGATTGATTGATTGATTGATTGATTGTGTGACTGCGGAAATGGATAAAAGCCCCCCCATCCAAACAATGACTATCATCAGTGCCGGGAAGATGAAAAATAATTTTTATTTTTATCATCTACAATACTGCCCTATTTATTTTATAGTACAGTACATTGATTATTAGAAGGACGCGGGTGGCGCTGTGGGTTAAACCGCAGAGCCTAGGACTTGCCAATCAGAAGGTCGGCGGTTCGAATCCCCACAATGGGGTGAGCTCCCGTTGCTCAGTCCCTGCTCCTGCCAATCTAGCAGTTCGAAAGCACGTCAAAGTGCAAGTAGATAAATAGGTACTGCTCCGGCGGGAAGGTAAACGGCTTTTGGTTTGCCAGAAGCGGCTTAGTCATGCTGGCCACATGACCCGGAAGTTGTATGCCAGCTCCTTCGACCAATAAAGCGAGATGAGCGCCGCAACCCCAGAGTCGGCCACGACTGGACCTAATGGTCAGGGGTCCCTTTACCTTTACTTACATTGATTATTGCTTTCATTATATGGATCAATGGTCTTGTTAGATAGTAAAATTCATGTTAAATTGCTGTTTTAGGGGTTCTTTTTAGGTCTGGAACGGATAAATCCGTTTTGCATTACTTTCTTTGGGAAAGCATGCTTTGGTTTTGGAATGCTTTGGTTTTGGAACGGACTTCTGGAACGGATTAAGTTTAAGAACCAAGGTACCACTGTACTTATTGCACATGTTCAGTATACTATTGATAAAAATGTGTACAAAATTGTAACAAGGAAAACTTTACGTTTTGGAACCATTGTTTCTCCATGCTGTGTATACATTTGCCTTAACAGTGTCTTGTTTCCCATTCAAAAGCGTAGGATCACTTCCGGAGGCGGCGCGAAACAGCAATGGCGGTCCTCTTCAGTTGTTGAAGAGGGGCTCCGCGGAAAAGGGTCGTGCGCTGCGGCACAGCGACGACCCGTTTAGGAAAACCACGGGTAGAGTGAGCCCGTGGCCGTGGGATTCGGCGGGCACCAGGAGCGACCTCGGATACGCAGAAGGGACCCCGTAAGGGGCTCCGGAACGTGGAGGGGGTAGCGGTGCTGTGAATCCATCGCTCTTTCCGCGGAAGCGAAGCCGCGCGGCTGCTGCTGATGAGCGCTGACCTTTCTTCTTTGAACATTTGATTGGAAACAACAAACTCGTGAGTAAGAAATTTGAGGCTTTATTTGGACATCAAATTGGTGAATTTCGGCTGAAAGCGGGAGACGCTAAAAAGGAAGTCAGTCTTCCGTCCCTGTTTAAAGTACTGAGCAAAGTTTTTTTAAAGCGGAAGCGTTGAAAGGAGTTTAAAAGAAGTTGGAACTTACCCTGCAAGTTTGGATTTGATTGTGAGACTGTGCTATACCTCTCTATATTTTGTGGATTATAAAGTTATAAGCCCCAGCTCACGGGCTGCCTGGATACAAAGTAACATCAGACTGTGGCAACTGTGTATAGAGACATAAAGTTACATTGGGCTACTTTGCAGTTACAAAAAAGGAACTGTTGTTCACACCTTCGCAAAGAACCTTTATCATCTGCAGTTTAAAGTGAATTTAGAGGGTTTCCCCCCCTTATTTTGGATTTTACCATATTTGGGAATTAAATGGTGGAAACTTTTCGGGAGCTCCCCCTGCTGGATTGTGGAAATATAAACCTCTGAGAACTGCTGGTTGTTTTGGAAATCTTTTTGCCTGGATGATTGCTTTTCCCATGGGATTTACAATTTGACCTTGAAACCTAGACAGTTGTGGAATGAGTGTGGCAGGAAAAACAAGGGCTGCCAAGAAAGCAAAACAAACTGAACTATTGCAATCAACTTTGCCTGTGCAGCCACGTAGATCATCTGTTCCAATTGTGACAGGTCTGCAAGAAGGACAATTTAAACAGCCAGTTTTGGAGGATATGGCTGCAGGAGGATTAGACCCTATTTCTAAAGAAATATTGGATCAACTGGCAGCATTAAATAAGAAAGCTGATGAACAAGCGGCTAAATTTGACCAGGTTACAGCAACGATTAATAAGTTGACAGACCAAGTTGCTCAAAACACACAGGCGATAGGAAATTTTGAAAAGACTATATCAGAGAACCGAAAATTAGCTGAGGACGCAAACACGAAAGCAGACCAAAACAAAAAAAGGATTGAGGAATTAAGAGGGGAAGTAAGACCACTGAGTAGACAGGTCACTGAACAACAGGCCTATCTGTCTATGGCGGAGCTGAAAAACCGGGAAAGTAATCTTAGGATTAGAAATATTCCAGAACTAGAAAAGGAAGATTTGGCTGGCTTTTTGACTGCAGAAATATCCAAGTTCTGGGGTTTGGCAGAAGAGAAAGACTTCAAAATCGTCACCGCTTTTAGATTGGGAAGAGTGGCCAAGAAAGATAAACCAAGGGATTGCTTGATCATATTGAGATACAAGCAAGAAAAAGACAACATACTTGGCCTACATTTTAAAAACCCATTGGTGATACAGGGAAAGACAGCAGAAATCTTCAGAGACATACCAAAACAATTGTTGGACTTAAGAACTACATACAAGGATCTGGCAAGATTATTAAGAAACAACACAATCCCTTACAGGTGGGAATTCCCCCAAGGATTATCTTTTAATTTGAAAGGGAAGAAGGTGAGAATCAGAACAGCAGAAGAGCAAGAAAAATTCCTAAACGATCACGGGGAGGACCTTCGAAAAGGGACAGCAGGTACCTGGCCACCCCCCACGCCTGGTACAAAAGATCCACCTCCAGACATAGACGAGAAGGGAGACAACCCCATCGGCTAACAAGCTGATCCAGGATGTCTCTGCAGCTTTTTAGTTGGAATATCCATGGGGCAAATTCCCCTGAAAAAAGGAAAAGGATTTTTCACATTTTGAGGAAAGAACAACTAGACGTCATTTGTCTCCAGGAAACCCATGTGACTAGGCTCCACAGTAGAGTGCTAATAAACAAGCGACTAGGCCAAGAATTTATTTCATCAGCTAAAGAAAAGAAAAGGGGAGTCGTGATATATGCAAAGGAGAGCCTAGCACCAAAATTTGTGTTCAAAGATGAACAAGGAAGAATTTTGGCGATCGAAATACAATCACAAGGAGAAAAATTTTTGATAATTGGAATTTATGCACCAAATGAGGGGAAATCTGAATTTTATGGGAAGCTGCATGAGACAATGCTGGACCATATGGACTATAATAACATCATTCTGATGGGAGATATGAATGGGGTTGTCTCCACACACATGGATAAGTCACAAAATCAAAACGTGACTAAAGATGGCAGACTACCAAAGACTTTTTTTGAACTCACAGACAATATGGACTTGATTGATATCTGGAGGACAAAGAACCCCCTAGGTAGAGAGGGAACATTCTTTTCTGAGGCCCACCTATCCTGGACAAGAATCGACCAAATCTGGATATCTAGAGGACTGGCACCCAAGACCAAAAAAGTAGAGATCTGCCCTAAAACTTGCTCCGACCATAACCCCTTGAAAATGGACTTGAGACTTACACCAGCTGGATCCTTCAGATGGAGAATGAATGATGCATTGTTTAGAGACCAGGAGATAGTGAAGAAGGCCCAAAAGACGATGAAGGACTACTTTGAACTAAATTTGAACACTTCGGTGGAAAAAAAAACAATCTGGGACGCAAGCAAAGCTGTTATGAGAGGGTTTCTGATACAGCAGAATTCTATTAAGAAAAAACTCTGGAACGGTAAAAAGGATAAGATCTTGGAAAGGATAAAAGACGGAGAGAAAAAGTTGAGACTAAATCCAAAATCAAAAGAAGTTTTGAGAGAAATAAAATTCCATCAAGCACAATATGTAAAACTGATAAATCAAGAAGTTGAATGGAAAATCAAACAGATGAAACAAAGATCATTTGAATCGGCAAATAAATGTGGGAAGCTGCTATCATGGCAGCTGAAAAAGAGACAAAAACTGAACTTTGTTACCAATCTAGAGGTTGAAGGAGAATGTATTCAGAAACCAGAGGAAATTAGAAAGTGTTTCCAGAGATATTTTAAAAAATTGTTTTCCCAAGGACCCCAAGTGGAGACTGAAATAAATAAATTTTTAAAAAGCTATGGCCTACAAAAACTAACACAAGACAAACAAACTGACCTGAATTATAAAATAACCCAACAGGAAATCGAAAATGCCATTCAGAACATGCAACTAGGCAAATCCCCGGGCCCAGATGGACTTACCTCCAAATACTATAAGATATTGAAGGAATACCTGACTCAGCCATTGATGGAGGTATGTAATCAAATTATGGAAGGGAAGGGGGCACCAGAATCGTGGAAAGAGGCATTCATCACTTTGATACCAAAATTGGAATCTGAAAAGACTCAACTTAAGAACTACCGTCCCATCTCACTCCTAAACGTGGATTACAAGATTTTTGCTGACATTTTGGCAAATAGATTGAAAAAAGTCTTAAATGGAGTTATTCATAAAGACCAAGCAGGCTTTCTCCCTGGCAGGCATTTGTCAGATAATACTAGGAACATTGTTGACGTTCTGGAACTTCTACAGACAAATTTGAACACAAAAGCAGTTTTGATATTTATAGACGCGGAGAAGGCCTTTGACAATATATCTTGGAAATTTATGAAGAAGAATTTGGAAGGGATGGGAGTGGGAAGGGCGTTCCAAAATGGCATAGATGCAATATATTCAGAACAAAAGGCTAAATTGATAGTAAACAATGTGGTGACAGAAGAGTTTAAAATTGAAAAAGGAACACGACAGGGGTGCCCCCTATCACCCTTGCTATTTATTTCTGTCCTTGAGGTTTTGCTAAATTTGATCAGGAAGGATCAGCAGGTGGAAGGAATACAGGTCGGAGGAAAACAATATAAACTGAAGGCCTTTGCAGATGACTTGGTTTTGACATTACAGGAGCCGGTGTCCAGCACAAAAAGAGTATTGGAATTAATTTCTGAGTTTGGTCGGGTGGCGGGATTCAAGTTAAACAAACAAAAAACTAAGGTTTTGGCAAAAAACTTGACACCTTTAGAAATAGATGGGTTTCAGAAGGAAACAGAACTAAACGTTGTTAATAAAGTGAAATACCTGGGGGTCAACTTGACTGGGAAAAATTTGAATCTGTTTAAAGATAATTATGAAAAATGTTGGTCTGAAATTAAAAAGGATCTAGAAATCTGGTCAAGATTGAAACTTTCCTTGTTGGGAAGAATTGTAGCAGTAAAGATGAATGTATTGCCAAAAATGCTGTTTCTGTTCCAGACCCTACAGATCGTGGACAGAGTGGAATGTTTTGGAAAGTGGCAGAGGGACATTATGAAGTTTGTCTGGCAGGGCAAAAAGCCCCGAATAAAATTTAAAATATTAACAGATGCAAAGGAAAGAGGGGGTTTTGCCCTGCCGGACTTAAGGTTGTATTATGAAGCTGCATCCCTCTGCTGGCTGAAAGATTGGTTTTTGCTAGAAAACACTGATGTCCTAGATCTGGAAGGGTTCAACAATGCTTTTGGGTGGCATGCATATTTGTGGTACGACAAGGTAAAGTCTCATAAGTTGTTTAAAAACCATATTGTAAGGAAATCTCTGTTTTCTGTCTGGACTAAATACAAGGACTTATTTGAAAACAAGACTCCGAGGTGGCTATCACCGATGGAGGCTAAAGCCACAAAAATACTTAATATGGGGGGTGGCTGGGCAAAATACTGTGAAATAATAGAAAGAGTGGGTGACACTTGGAGGTTGCAGAGCTTTGAAAAATTGAAAGGGAAGGTGCGAGACTGGTTTCACTATGCCCAAATTTTAGAGATCTTTAAAAAAGATAAAAAAATTGGTTTCCAGGTGGAAAAATCAAAATTAGAACTAGAATTACTTGAACCTAAGACGAAAGTGCTTTCAAGAATGTACAACTTGCTGCTTAAATGGAATACTCAAGATGAGACAGTCAAATCAGCCATGATAAAATGGGCACAAGATATTGGATACAACATTATGTTTGAGGACTGGGAAAGGTTATGGACCACCGGTATGAAATTTACGGCATGTAGTGCCTTAAAGGAAAATATTATGAAAATGATGTACAGGTGGTACATGACCCCAGTCAAACTTGCAAAGATATACCATTTGTCTGATAATAAATGTTGGAAATGTAAGGAGGCTGAAGGAACTTTTTACCACCTCTGGTGGACATGCCCGAGGGTGAAGGCCTTCTGGGAAATGATTTATAACGAGTTGAAAAAGGTATTTAAGTATACCTTTCAGAAGAAACCAGAGGCCTTCCTCTTGGGCATTGTGGGCCAGAGGATACCTAAGAAAGACAGAACCTTCTTTCTATATGCAACGACTGCAGCAAGAATTCTCATAGCTAAATACTGGAAGGCACAGGAGCTACCCACACTGGAAGAATGGCACACACAACTGATGGACTATATGCAACTAGCCGAAATGACTGGCAGAATCCGAGACCTGGGAGAAGAGGCTGCGGAAGAGGATTGGAAAAAATTTAAGGACTATTTACAAAAACATTATAAGATATATGAATGTTAAAAATTTGCTAAGGTTTGAGGTAAATATGCTTCAGTATTGAAATTCGGAGTTGATAGAAACAAAGTTAATGATTGAGAAAAGTTTTAATTTCAGAGTGAATAATTAGATGAAAATACAAAAACACAGGAAACAAGGTATTAATTTGCTGTTTATATTTATTATAAAGAATGCAGGGATGGAGGAGATGGGGAAGTCCAGTGGATGATGAAAAAAAAAAAAAAAGACTTCGAAAAATGAATTTTTTCTTGTTTAATTTCTTTTTCTTTCTGTAAAACCGCTTTTGTTGTGTTATTGATGATGGATTTAGATTCTGGAAAAAAGCAATAAAAAAATTTATAAAAAAAAAAAAAAAAAAAACAAAAGCGTAGGATCATCATTATTGTGTCTCTCTCACACACAATATTGCACAGTTAAGATATCCCTTTCCCTTCTCCAGTCTAGAAGTTTGATAAATCCCTATCTCAATTTAAAATAGGCTGAGAATAAGGGAATATCACTGGTTGTAATACTTAATCCAAACAGGAAGAGATGGTCTTGTTACCTTTATTGGCTGATAAAGTTTGTTTGGATTTATAATAAATCTAAACATAAAAACTGCTGCTTTAAAAACAAGCCAATTGGTGAATGAAAACAGAAATGAAAAAAGGAATTCACTGTATGCACCGGAAAGGAAACAGTTTATCTGAAATCATTAGGCTGCAACAGTACCAACAACTAAGGGTCCTAAATAACTTTTAGACCACTGCATTAGAAGGAACAGATTCAAAATGTGGCAGCTACTGAAAACTTTAAAGGTGCACAGTATGCCATCTAATTTTTTCTAAAGTCTGTGTACTATCATTTTAAGACACTTTTAGAACATTCCATTTGAAGAATTGTACTGGCTTGAGCATCAAATGTTATTCATAGATGGGTTGTGGTTTGTCTTGGCAAGTTCCCCTTGGGGGCCCACTCAATGGCATTCTACCGGCCAACTGAGCTGCAGAGAATATAGGCCTCGGGAGCGGACCTGAGTGAAGACTGCATCTCCCAGGTCCATTTTCCAAGTCATGTCCCCCCCCCCGCCACCTAGGCTGCTGTGGATTGGCTGGATTGATGGTCTGGATTGATGGTCTGGTGGGGACCCATGTGCCTCCATGGCGGCTGGGAGGACAGAAAAATGGCCCCAGAAAAATGGCGCTGGGCTGTGGGGCATGCCAGAGGTGTCACGGCGGGCAGCAACTGCCACTCACCCCAAAGTTGGGTAAGTGCCCATTCTCCTTCCTTGCTGGCATGTGGGCCTCATTGGGTGCCCATCTTTGCCTGCCCATGATACTGGGCCTCAGCAGTTATATCTCTTAATGCCAGATGCCAAGAACCTCGTGGGACTATTGCCTTCATGAACTTCCTGAAGCTTTCCAGATGCATTTTGTGGGCAATTGTGTGTTCAGACTCAGAAACCTCCCCCGTAAATAAATTCACACTTGACTCAAATTTTAGGTTTGCTTTTTGCCAGAATTTAGGCCACAACATTATTGATTACAGAAAGTGAGTGGTTGCATAGGCTCTGGTTCAACTAGCTCCCTGCCATGCAGGTAGCACTGACCCAGGGTTCCAGCATAGATCAGCCAAGGATGAACACCTGGATAAGCGGAAAGCCAGGAACAGGCTAACTCTGCCACACAAATGTCCCCCTGGACTCCGGCACAGGCACAACCCCCTCTCAGGGGTTGACCAAACCATCGAGTCCCTGGATTCCTTTAATGGAATACCCTTCACATAGGGATGGCGAGAGCGTTCTCCCATCCCTATCACCTGAACCAGAGCCTATCCACAACCTTACAAGTTGTGACGATTTGCTACGCGGCAGGCGAAACTCAAATGGCAACAGCCAATCAGCCAAGTGGGGAAAATTCCTGCCGTGCCCCTGTCCCAACTACAGATGACACATGACAGCATAGCAAGGTCAACCACAACAGTAGGGAGAGGTGGGCAGGTGTTCCGAATGCACGCACCGAAAGAGGAAGCTCTGGGTCATGTGCATGGGCATAAATACGTCCCTTGAACCGTTTGGGCTGCGTCCCATTGGCCAGATTGTACCCAGCTTCGAGGGACCTACCAATCGGGTGTTGTGGCTTACCAATTGAACCCACCCATAACACAGGGTGTCGGTTGTCCAGGTCTCACCGCAATACGTGCCCTCTTTAAGGGAGGACCCGATCTGCTGAAAACACAGTGCTGAAATAGATGGACTTAGTCTAGCAAGACTCTTGTAATTTTATTATTCACATCTCTAGCAAAATATGTCTCCCCATAGTGAATAAATATATACGTTTGATGTAAGGATAGATTGTCCATTTTTTCTACTGGAAAAGATGAGAAATGGCTTAAGCAATACTGGGAGCAGGGGATGGGGAATAGCTCTCTCTCTCTCTCTCTCTCTCTCTCTCTCTCTTTCTGTGTGTGTGTGTAATCCAGTTGTGGATTTATAAACCTCTATTCATCCAAAAGATAAATAAGATTGCCATATTTTTCTGCAGGAGATAAACTTGAAGCATTTCCTTTTATCTGCAGTCTTTGGATTTTTGTCTTTAGGCAGAAGTTTTAAATCTCTTCTTTGATAGCTGATAATATGCTCGCTGACTTTATCAATGAAAGTCATATTTTATAGATGACAATATAGAGGAGAGCTTGCTTTTTGTGGGCAATGTTTTAGCTCCTTTCAAAGACAAATTGATTGGAGGGGAGTGAAGAGTATTCAGCTGAGGACAGCGTACACAATGCAAGACAGATGCAACGGAACCCCCCCCCCCCTTTAAAAGCAGATACAGAGATGAAATGTTTGTATTTACAGATGGAGATGCATGGCTGGTTATGCTTTATGCTTTATGCTTGTATTCAGAGATTGCGGGGGGAGAGAGAAGGCCACAGATTCTCATCTGTTCATTTCTCGAGAATGAGCGGAGTGTAACATTTTTGTAGATAATGCGCTATAACTTATATAGCAAATTTCACGTGAAAAAAAATCTTTATGGTCTATCTTAGCTATGACTTGAAGTGTATGAGGTTTCTGCGGCAGCAGATAAGTGGTTAGGATGGGACACAATAAATGCTTTGCAAGGAGCTGTGGCTGAGTTGCAGAGAAGGGGGAGGTCTAGGAGCTTAATATGGGGGGAATGGCAGTGGGGGGGGGCAGAGCAAGCTGGGGCACAGCCCCTAGGGAAACATACTTCAATAATTATATAAATGCAAATGTCTGCTTCTTTTTTTAAAAAAAAATCACAGATTAATTCAAAAACAAAACAGGCTACATCTGAAGTTGGCGCAGACTAGAACATAGGTAACTGCCATATGTTGTTGTTATTATTATTATTTGTTACTTATAACCCACCCACCTGACCGGATCTCCCCAGCCACTCTGGGCGGCTCTCAATAGAATATTAAAAATATGATAAAACATCAAACATTAAAAGCTTCCCTAAACAGGCTTGCCTTCAGATGTCTTCTAAAGCGTGTTCTCCTTCATGGACAGCACGGGTTGCGGTGGGGGCTGACAAGACACTCCAAAATTGTGGGGCGGGCTAATTAATCGTTGGCCACTGTTGTGATTAGGCTTCCCTTGTTGTTGTGAAGAAGTTAATGTTGCCATTTTGTGACTGACAGCCAGAAATGTTAAAACTCCCTGCATGAAGCTTAGAGCTTCCTCTTTTCACTCTGTTCATCAGATTGCCCGCCCCCCCTATATTTAGGGTTGTTCGCATTGACCTTGCTATGCCTGTCATGGGGTCGTCTGCTCCTGGGGCAGGGGCCCGGTAGGAATTTTGTCCATCTGGTTGATTGGCTGGGGCCATTTGGTTTTTGCCTACTGCATAGCAAATCGTCACAACTTGTAAGGTTGCGGTTAGGCATTGGTTTATGGTTTGGTTGGTTGAGGGGCATGGATTGGCTGTGCCTGCCCCTCTAATGCTGCTGCTGCAAGGGATTCCGTTAAAGGAATACAGGGGCTCACCATTGCTTTTGTCCGAACCCTGTCAAGAGGCTAGGGCCACGCAAGAGCCCCTGGTTGCAATTGGGGAGGGCTGAGGGCAGGTTCCCTGCTCCGTCGCTATCCCCAAAAAGTATTCCCCTTTTCTGACTTTCGCAGGTTTGCGAAATGTCAATCTGTCTCCACTGGGGGCAGATAGTTGCAACCAATGCCTAAGCAACCACTCACATTTTTGTATTTTAATAAATTTGTGGCCAAAACTAATGCCAAAAACCTTAAACAAAAATTCTGTGTGATGTGTGAGTTATTTGGGGTGGCTAGGGGACCTCGACACGCAAAAGTCAGATAGTTGTTTATTGTGAAGATTTGGTTAGACCATAAGATATAATGCAGCTGACCGTAATATAAGCCTTCACACACAGATTTCTTTTTCCAGGTGGTCTCTCTCCACAGAAAGTAGGTAAATTGAAGACTGATGGTGAGTTTTTCTGACTTTGATGGAGCTTTTTCCAAGCTAGCATACTTAGAAATCCAGTCTGAGAAGCATGCCAATTTTATACGATATAAAAAAAATGAGTAGGTTGGAAAGTCTCAGTGCTGATTCCCAAGAAACATTATTGAGAACTAGCAAAGGTGATACCTGAAAAAACCTGAAAAAACAATATTTTAAAGGGGTAATTTAGGGCTTTGGGGTTTTTTAAGAGGTCATTTCCCTCTATGTGGTTCTGTGAAAGTGGTATATAAAACTACCTGTGATGTTTTTATGGAGGGGCAAGGCTGAACTGGGTTTTTGAAAGTGGGTTTTAACAAGGTTCATTGCCTGTGGTATTTCAGGAAGGGTCATAGTTAATTTTCTTTGCTACATCGGAGTGTTCTGGAGGTAGTTAGTGATGATAAAAGAGCAAGCTCTTCCTTAAGACATTTTAAGAGGCTGTGCTCCATTGTTTTCTTAAGGGGGTGGGGGCGAGGCACAGTTTTTAAAGCAAAAGTCTCCCCTGACAGCTTTCGGCTTTTATTTTAACAAGACATTTTGGGAAGTTACTGTTGGCTGTATTTTTCTGTCATTGTTTATCTCATAATCTCCTCTGTCCACAATCCAATCCCCTGTTACAACACACTTTCATTTAATAGAACTTAAACATGCCTAATTGTTGTGCACTACAGTCAATGTAAATTAGAAAATATGTACTTTGCTTTGATAATATTTACTACAAGTAAATAGCCCAACATCTGAGCAAACTGCTTTCCCTCCGCTATCTCAAACTTAAATATTTTTTGCTGCAGTGCAGATAACAGGTCCCAGAAAGGGGACTCCAATTCACAGTTTATAAACCTTAGGTATTTAACCCTACAGTTCAATAATTATTTATTTTTCTGTCTAAATTGGGGATCAGAATCAGGTTCCAATGAGAAATTGAATGCAGTCTAGATTAAGGTTACCAGATTTTCTTCAAAGAATCCAGGGACACTTCTTTTTTTTGAAAAGAGGGATTTTTTTTTGAAAAAAATAATTATTTTAAAAAATAAATAAAGAAGTAATATCTTCTCTTCTGTGGTCTCCTCTGTCACTCTGCCCTCCTCTGGCCTCAACCTGCTCTCTTGGAGTGCTTGCCGCCATGGAGCAGGCTGAGGTCGGGCCTGGGCTCAGCCACATGTCCTTGCCCTCCCGGTGCTCTCCTCCCTCTCCTCCTTGGTGGCAGATGTGCAGCAAGGTCAGGGCTCCCCTATTTTTTCTCCTTCCTCTTTCTCTCTCTTCCTTCTCCTCCTCCTCTCCTCCTCACTGTGTCAGCTCTGGGGGTTTAACTGGCCCCGAAGCGCCGCTGGGCCATTGGCTGGGTGGCCAGGCGCTTTTGCCACCAGCTCCATTTGGGGTGTGGGAGAGGGTCAGCAGTCCCCCCAGTTGACGCACTGGGCGTCCCTGGTTCCCCCTCAGCAATGGCGTGGCAGTGGTAGCGCGGTTGGCTCTGGCTGGCTTCAGGAGCTGCTCACTGCCGCAACGCCCACCATTTTGCCTCGCCGGAAGTCCCCATATGATGTGTCTTGTGCTGTTGAACCAATCACGTAACATTCATTCCCTACTAATAAATCTACAACACTTAAAATAAAAATCCAGGGACATTAAATGAATTCTGGGGACAGATTTTGTCCGGGGACAGATTTGTAAATCCGGGGACTGTCCCCGGGAAACAGGGATGTCTGGTAACCATCGTCTAGATCCTAATGGCCCCAGGAGAAGGAAGCCCTGAGGTTATGGGACAGACCTCACTTTGCACTTCATATCTGAAAGTTCTTTAATAACATGTTAGTATTTTTAAAACCTGAAATAGGATGTGAGGCTTAATCCTCCCTAGTCATAGACTTTGGACACAATATCTCATATTCCTCCTCAGTGTCAATCCATACAATTTATTGATTGTGGTAGCATCTATGATGATGGGTGTTTGACTGAGCCCTCTCGATGCTGCTGCCCCACTTACAGAATGCATTCCCCTGGCACCAAATTTGTTTTCATTTTTGTACCAGGTTAAGACATTCAGGCATTATTGAGCTTAAGGTTTCATAGTGTAGTGCTTTTTGACGTCCCGTCTTTCAGATTGTTGTACCACACTTTGAGTGGCAATCATATGAGCATTAACTTGAAAATGAGTCCCATTGAAACAAAGGTGATTAACTAGCAAATGTGTTTCAATGAAACACATTCTGCACGTATTAAATATCCTCATGGCAACTAAATAATGAATTTGCATAGTCAGCATTGGATATAAACATTATGGCACATGGGAAACCCTCTGAGGGTTACTTCTAAACAAAAAATTTTTTTCCTTCCAGTAGCACCTTAAAGACCAACTAAGTTAGTTCTTGGTATGAGCTTTCGTGTGCATGCAATATTGCAGTCGTTAAGAGTCGTCAACAGGCTCATCACAGCTATCTGCCAATCACCCATTCCCACCACCCTTCTGAGTAATACCCCTCCCCACCTTCTCACTATATAGAAGGACCTGGCAACTTCTGTTTCAGTGTATCTGAAGAAGTGTGCATGCACACGAAAGCTCATACCAAGAACTAACTTAGTTGGTCTTTAAGGTGCTACTGGAAGGAAAAAATTTTTTTGTTTTGACTATGGCAGACCAACACGGCTACCTATCTGTAACTATTTACTTCTAAGTAAGGTATAGCTTTTGTCCAGCTCTAAGTTTTCACAAGCATCAATAAAGCGATTAATCGGAAGCGTCATTCTGAGGTGTTGTTTGACAATAAATGGTAAAATTGCAAAAGAAGAAGAAAAGTAGTAGAAGCCAATGCTGATTTATACTTTCTGTAGGTCTTTTACTTAATTAGAATAACATATTTTTTCATGAAGTAGTAATCCTGTGAGCAATTGAATTCAATAAGATGGTTAAGTCCAGTCAAAGGTGCCTATGGGGTTGCGGCGCTCATCTCACCTTCAGGTAGCCGGTGTTTGTCCACAGACAGCTTTCTGGGTCATGTGGCCAGCATGACTAAACCGCTTCTGGACACTGTGACAGAAACCAGAGCGCACGGAAATGCCGTTTACCTTCCTGCTGCAGTGGTACCTATTTATCTACTTGCACTGTCATGCTTTCGAACTGCTAGGTTGGCAAGAGCTGGGACAGAGCAATGGGAGCTCACCCTGTCCGGGGATTCGAACCACCAACCCTTTGACTGGCAAGCCCAAGAGGCTCAGCGGTTTAGACCACAGCGCCACTTGCGTGTGCAGTAAGAGGTGCATCTGAATACATGTACACAGGACTGCCCTGAAAATGCTTTTGTTAGCTCTTAAATTCCATCTCCTTTGTCCTTTCCTATTGTGGTCATACCACTCCTTTGCTGTCAAAACACAGCCACTTTAATAATATTGAGGGGATAGCTCATAACAGTTAGCTTCTAAACACACACAAACATACAATGCATTGAGGTGATCTTCTGTGCCCTGGTGCCTTCCAGGAAGGGAAGGGAACTGCTGAGCGCAGCAGCGAGTAAAAGATTCATGCTGCGAGAAGCTGCCTACCTTGGAATAACATGTGTTTAAAAATACCTTCTGCTCCAGGTAATTTCAGCTTTACAGTCCAATGAACATCAGCTGCTCTCAAGGACAATGCTCATGATCTCAAGCTGTCTGAAAGGGAGATTACAGGTTTAGCATCAAGAGCAACAGAACCAGATGTTTTTACACATGAAAATCACATTAAACCAAAGAGAGGCAACATATTCAGAAATTTAGGAGCTTAGGAGAATATTAACCTCAAGTACAAAGGCCTTGAACTTTTCTTCTTCAGTGTTCTGTTGTATATCCTCCAACATTCTGCTAATGAAAATTGTGTCTTTTAGTGCCATGCTCCCAGAACCAAAAGATGTGTGTTTTAATATCCAGGTAGTATTTGACTTCCTCACCTCAGCCCTGGCCAGCTCTGGCCCCTGCACCACAGACTTCAGCTGAGGTGGCTCCTGCTGATCCTGCTGAGGTGGTGGCAGTGATTCCTGGTTGCATGTTGAGGTCCCCAAGCCACCCCTAAATACACAATTCACACATAATTTTTGTTTTAGGTTTTTGGCATAATTTTGGCCACAACATTATTAAAATACATAAATGTGAGTGGTTGCTTAGGCACTGGTTATGACTATCTGTCCCCACGCCCGGGGACAGAACTGACTTCTGGATTCCAGTGAAAGCCACTGGGGAGAGCATGGAACCGGGCACCAGACCCTCACCCCCCCATGCTCCTGGGCGCTTGCGTGGCCCTAAGCCCCATTCAGGGGTATGGACGAAAAAATGACAACCCCCTGGCTTCCTTTAATGAAATTCCCTTGCAGCAGCAGCATTGGAGGGGCAGGCAGCGCCAATCCTTACCCCTCCACCAACCAATTTTTTAACCAATGCCTAACCGCAACCTTACAAGTTGTGATGATTTGCTATGCAGTAGGCAAAAACCAAATGGCACCAGCCAATCAGCCAAATGGACAAAATTCCTACCAGGCCCCTGCCCCAAAAGCAGATGACCCCATGACAGGCATAGCAATGTCAAGGCATTAGCCCTAGATTAGGGAGGATGGGCGGGTGATCCGATGCACGCAGCAAAAGAGCCCAGGCCATGCTGCATGACTTGATTTATAACCTTTGGTCCGTCCTGCTAAATGGCAACACCAAAATTTGCCCAGTAACCCAACCGCCCAATCACTGCAGATGGTCATCCATACTAACCTGCCCAGCAACAGAGGGGTGGCCTTTTCAGACCCCACCGCAACATGTGCTCTCTATGAAGGAGAACACGCTTTGTCACTGGTCTCTGGCTTGGTGGCAGTGAAGGGCATGCCGAGGAGCCGCAGAGAAAGGGGCAGAAGTGGCCACAGCTGCGTGGGGCCCGCCATTCCTGGAACCGGAATGATGTGGCTCAAACCAGGATAGTTGGGCAGCATGAAGTTGGATATAGGTTATCATTATGGTTATCCTTTGTGTGATAGAGAGCTTGAGAGCTTGTGTAGTGACAATGGGGGACCAATAAAAACTCACTGGGTGACCCTGGGCCAGTCACCAGTTTACATCCTAGCATTTCTTAGCATTCTTTGCAGGACTGTTGTGGGGATGTGGGGTGTGGGAGAACAGAGATGCATTTAGGGCTGCATAACCGGTTCTGCCACACTGGGCAACAATGGTGTAGTGAATTTATTACTTATATCCCGCCCATCTGGCTGGGTCTCCCCAGCTACTCTGGGCAGCTTCCAACAGGATATTAAAAATAGGATAAAACATTAAACATTAAAAACTTCCTCAAACAGGGCAGCCTACAGATGTCTTCTAAAAGTCAGATGGTTGTTTATTTCCACAGGGTGTTTATTTCCACAGGGCAGGCACCACTACCGAGAAGGCCCTCTGCCTGGTTCCCTGTAACATCACTTCTCGCAGTGAGGGAACCACCAGAAGGCCCTTGGGGTGGACCCCAGTGTCCGGGCAGAATGATGCGGGTGGAGACGCTCCTTCAGGCATACTGGGCTGAGGCCATTTAGGGCTTTAAAGTTCAGCACCAACACCAAGGTGGGGTTTAAATGAAATAAATATCTCTCCATCCCATGATCTTCCATCATTTGTCCAATGAAGATAGGGACTTCTAAGGGTTGTATAGTTACCTTTCTCTTTGGCTCAGGGGTTGGATAACTTCATACCCTCCAACATTTCTCTGATGAAAATAGGGGATCAAATCAGAAACCGGGATGGCTTCTGTAAATCCAGGACTGTCCCTGGAAAATAGAAACACTTGAAAGGTCTGTGATCTATCATGAAAGGGAAATATATTTATTTCCCCACCAATCCCTTCCCAAGCCACTTAAGGTAGGAATCACTCTCCTTCTTCTATGGTTTTTGCATAGCTGTCAAGTGTCCCTTATTTGAAGGGACAGTCCCTTATTCCAGTGCCATGTCCCGCTGCTGTCCCTTATTGATGGATGTCTCTTAAATGATGTCCCTTAAATTTCAAAGGAAGCAGCTCCTCTCCCTCCATCCCTGCCGGCCAGGGAGGAGGGAGGCTCCACCTGTGTTGCTTGGCTGTGTTGCTCACCCAATAAGAAGTCTAAGAATGACTGGGGGGTGGAACTTGCATGCCTTGTGTGTGGCTAGTTAATGCAAGCTGAGGGGGGTTTTGAATGCTGGACGCCAATTTGTTGCACGTGCTGCTGCAAACTTTGCAGTGCAAAGCCAGGCCGGGGAGCCATCTTAAGTTGAGGCTGCATACGCCTTGTGGTGCATGTGATTCAGATTCTATTCAGTTGAACCTCTGGTTACAAAGTTGGTTGGACAGTGTTCTTGAAGCTACTAACGTGAGTTTGAGCAGACTGCAGGAGGACAGGAAGACTGGAGTGCCTGGAACAGGTGAGGCTGCAGGTCCCTTATTTTGGCTGCTGGTCCCTTATTTTCAAAGCTGCTGGTCCCTTATTTTCAAATCTGTAAGTTGACAGCTATGGGTTTTTGCAGTTCTAGGGCTTCAGTTTTATGGAGTAAATATTACCGAGAAGATTAATCTTTTCTCCATAGTGTAAGATGAGCACCCTGTAGTCCTCCAGATGTTGTTAGACTTCAATTCCTCTTAGTCCCAGCAATCATGGTCAATTGCCAGGGATTGTAGGAGTTACTGTATAGTAACAACACCTGGAAAGTCACAGCTTCCCAACCCCTATCTCTCCAGGAACAGATAAGGAAATAAAATTATTTGCAGCTTACAGATGGGGGCCTTGCCTCACTGAGTTCAGTTGCTTGCAGGCCTATTAACCCCATCCAGCTGACAGAGGGTGTCACAATGAATATTTTAAAACTGTGACTCTGCTATTGAGCCCTAAACTATGAACCGGGTGCAAATGGTTTCAGCAGCCACAGACAAACTTAAGGGGGGCAATTGTGCTCTCCTAAAAAAATCGACTATAGAGAAAAGAAAGTTAAGGATAAAATGATCAGCAAATGTACAAGTAGATCTTTAATATCCCATAAAATAAAATCAACACTACCGATACATTATCATGATGTGTTTATAGTGTTGACTTGAGTTTGTGGAATAGTAAATATATATATATATATATGAATGTTTGTAACTCTCTGTTAAGCCCTTTATCCTTAACTGTGTTTTCTCTGTTCAGCAGCCTGAGAATTAAAGTCCATGGAAATGTAGTATATTCATCATAATAAAGTTACTGCAATGACAAAACGGGAGCCCAGTTTTATTATGGAAGTAGAACAAGTGATTTGCACTTTTCTTTCACCTTTCAGAATATCATGGGGAATAGGATTCATAGATTAAACTTACATGAAGGTCTGTGAGACAGAGAAATTGCTCTGCAGAGAAAGACTTGCCAGTTCTTCCCAGAAGCAGAACTGTGTGTAGCCCAAATTTTTGTAAATCATGCACCAGCTCTTTGTTGGTTGGATTTCATGTGACAGAGATGGAGTTTTTCTGAGGTTCTGAAATCAAGACCACTGAACCTATAATAACAGCTATAGCCCTCTGAGAACTCCCTATGCACAAGAATACAGTGGTACCTCATGTTACGTACCGTCCCCCTTACGAATGCTTCAGGTTACACACTCTGCTAACCTGGAAGTAGTTGCCCCTTGTTGCGAACTTTGCCCGGGATGCGAGTGGAAGTTGCATTCCAGTGGCGCAGCAGCAGTGGGAGGTGCCATTAGTGAAAGCGTGCCTCATGTTACGAGCGGTTTCTGGTTACGAATGGACCTCTGGAATGGCCCCTATATGGCTTAGGACCCTTGTACTTACGGGACCGCCTCTCCTGGTATGTCCCATGGAGGACCTTATGGTCTTCAAACAAAAACATATTGGAGGTCCCGGGCCACAGAGAGATTAGGCTGCCGTCAACAAGAGCCAGGGCTTTTTCATCTGTGGCCCCGATCTGGTGGAACGCTCTGTCCCAGGAGACTAGGGCCCTGCAGGACTTGACATCTTTCCGCAGGGCCTGCAAGACAGAGCTGCTCCACCAGGCCTTTGGCCAAGGCACAGTCTGACCCCTCCTTCTGTAATCCTTATAGAACTCTAGCCCATTGGTTGCCATTAATTTGATTTTGAATTGATTTTAGAATGAATTGATTTTAGAATGCTGTGCTACTTTTATTGTTGTTAGCCGCTCTGAGCCCGGCTTCAGCTGGGGAGGGCGAGATATAAATAAAAAATTGTTGTTGTTGTTGTTGTTAAGTACATGAGGTACCACTGTAGTTGAAATTCTGCCTAAGAAACTTTGAGTCTTGGAAGCAAAGCGGTGATTTACATTGTGAAGACACTCAAGGTTCCAGCATTTGGGGCTTCTTTGTTTAGAAGAAAGGTGAGTGAGAGGTAACATGATAGAAGGTTACAACATTACGTGTGGCATGGAGAAAGTGAATGGAGAAAAGTTTTATCCCCTCTCATGTAGCACTTAAAATTATGGACACCCAATAAAGCTGAGGAGGAGGAGGAGTTTGGATTTGATATCCCACTTTATCACTACCCTAAGGACTCAAAGTGGCTAACATTCTCCTTTCCCTTCCTCCCCCACAACAAACACTCTGTGAGGTGAGTGGGGCTGAGAGACTTCAAAGAAGTGTGACTAGCCCAAGGTCACCCAGCAGCTGCATGTGGAGGAGCGGAGATGCGAACCCAGTTCACCAGATTATGAGTCTACTGCTCTTAACCACTACACCACACTGTCTGAGTGTTGGAAGATTCAGGGCAGATAAAAGAAATTGAAGGAATGGGTCTCTGTGCAGTCAGTTTGAAACAGGACCCAACCCCCCCTTTTCTTCTTTCTCCAAGTAAGCATTTCTAAAATGCATAAACTTGAGCTGTTGAGCAAATGCATAACAAGAAATGCAGCTGTATAAACAAAGCTCTCTCCTTTATCAGTCACGGCAACGGATGACCTTGGCTGTTCCAGTGGAGTAGGGATGACATGTCTAGGTCTTATCTTACATCCTGACCACACTCTGACGCACAGACCTAGTCCGGGAACAGCGCCAGAGTATGCTCTTGGAGTTGGTGACCTCTTGTTCCAATAAAAGAATATAGGAACAGGAATACCCTGGTCAGAAATACAGGAAGGAAAGCCCTTTTATGGTTAAGAGTACCGGAGCAGGAACATCTGTGATGTCAACCTGCATGTATAAGCTGACGTGGCTGGATTCCTGGGGGAGGGGGGAGAGGGTGCCTGGATACTGCATAAAATCTCTCATTTCATTGGACTTGCTGTGGACTGACCACGCAAGTGCCTTTCTGCTGCTCCGGAGAGCATAAATAAAGAACTCTTTCTCTGAACCAACCCTCGGTGTCATTTGACTTCCTTCCTCCCGTCCGGGAGCAACACAGAGCCCACCAATCGGTAAAGTCTAATAAGGCTACAAAATGAATTCTTCATGCAGCGCAAAGCTGAATTGTGCATCTCACTGCTACAAGAGTTAGTGATGGCCTCCAACTTGGGTGGATTTAAAAGATGATTGGACAAATTCATGGAGGAGAACACTATTGGTGGCTTTTAGCCATGACAGCCATGTTCTGCCTCCACAGTTGGAGGCAGTAATGACTCTGAATGCCAGTTTCCAGAGTGTTCTTGTGCTCAAATCCTTTTTGTGGGTTTCCCACAGGCATCTGTTTGGACACAGCAAGAACAGGATGCTGGATTAAATGGGCCATTGGGCTGATCCAGCAGGCTCTTCTTAAATTACTATGTTCTTATCTATTTCTTAGTATTTTAAAAAATGAAAGAAAGTCACGGGGGCTGTGATCAAGAGTAGAGGAACAGGGCAGAAGGCTGCTCTCTCCTCCTTTAAACTGTTCAAGCTGTTTCTCTCCCAGTGGGTGGAAAAGCAGCTGCGGGTGGAGGGATGCATTTTGAGAAGCAAAATGGCATTGAAGGAAAAATGATGAGTTGCTCTGCCTGCTGCTATTTATCCGCTTTCTGCAGCTGCCTTGCATAGCCAATTTTCATTAAAAACAAAACAAAACTGGGGTTTAGTTAGAGACATTTTTTTAAAGAAAAATGAGACACTTGCTGACACATCAGTCAAGATTTTTTTGTTTTTTGTTTGCATCCCTCAAAATATTTTAGAAGAAGAAGAAGAAGAAGAGTTTGGACTTGATATCCCGCCTTTCACTACCCTTTAAGGAGTCTCAAAGTGGCTAACAATCTCCTTTCCCTTCCTCCCTCACAACAAACATTCTGTGAGGCGAGTGAGGCTGAGAGACTTCAGAGAAGTGTGAGTAGCCCAAGGTCACCCAGCAGCTGCATGTGGAGGAGCGGGGAATCGAACCTGGTTCACCAGATTATGAGTCCACCGCTCTTAACCACTACACCACACTGGCTCTTACTTTACTGGGTCTTATTTTACAGGGTCTTATTTTACTTTAATTTTTTTTTGCTTTACTGGGTCTTATTTTACTGGGTCTTATTTTATTTACTGGCTCTTATTTTACTAGGGAAGACCTCCCAAATTCACCTAAATATTTTTCCTTAAGTGAAATATGTTGGTAACTTTATCTGTTTATCTATAAGGAAAAAAAACTCACAGCATTCGGTGGAATATAATAAGTGCTTTTGGTCTGAAGGTATTTTCAGCTTTCTTGGTGGCTCAGCACCAACCATTACCTCCCTACCCACCCCGAAAAACGTCCCCATTTCTATTACCAGAAAGCATCCACAATATTCTTCTCTCATCTCTTCCTACAGAGAGGGTTTTCCTAGTTGATTAAGGGACACTGTTTTGTGGGACTGTAACATACTGAGCAATAAACTTATTTTGTACTTGATTAAATGTCAAAGAGAGGTAGAATTGTGACTGCTTAAAAGATAAGTCGCCTTGGATTTCACCAGGCATGCCAGACCTAATTGTAAATTATGATTTTAGTTTATGCTTGTTTGGACAACTGGAAACTTTATTGCATTGTGTGTGAAAAATGGAAGACTACTTTTGCTGGCACCTTGATGACTTCATGGATTTATTTATTTGATGTTACCTTTAGGTTTTGGCTCCATTCACGGATATAGAAAATAATACCAGTGCCATCTTCTTTTTACCCCTTTGTCCCACTGTGCTGGGTATAATTCCCCCATACTGATTCATTGACACAAATAAGGTTGGAAACTCAATAATTTTAAATTGCTGCAAATAGCAAGGGTGGGCAACTATGAAGACTAGAACACAGTGTTTTGCCTTCAGAAATCTGAGAGGAAAGCTCAGCTGCACTGTTGCACTCAGGCCCTGCTTCCCATTCACATCTGGTTGGCCACTGCAAGAACAGGACTAGATAGAAGACATGAGAGGGAATGTTTGGTGCAGCCAGTCAAAACTTCCTCTTCCTCCTGGCTAGAGAATCCTTCCTTTTGCATGTGCTAGAAGTTGGGTATGGCCTAACCTGTCCAAGTATCAAAAGGACAAGTCACACAGCACACTTCTCTTTTTTGACTTCCTTTTTCGTTTGACCAGCTTTTAGCAAGGACTGCTCTGCTAGCTCTCAGCTAGCAGAAGCGCTGGGATTATTCCCCCATATGCTCTCAGATAGCAGAAGCACTGGGATTATTTCCCCATATGAGGTAGATTCACATGTACATATTTGTAACTAAGTCTGCCTTCAGGAATCCAACTGTGAACTGATGTGAGTAAGCTTCTTGTATTGACTTTTAATGAGATTGTGGTATCTTTATTCTTTTAAGAGGGATTCAAGGGAATTTACCAGGAACATACAATTCAATCTGAGACAGATTGAGTTGTATAATAGTGAGAGGCTCACACGAGCCTGCAACCAGCTATCTGCTGTGCATGTAAAAGGGGAATGTAACTCTGCTACATAAAGGAACTTGCTAGCGCATGTTAGGGAGGATATTAATAAACAATATATCCTCTCCTGCCACCCTGAACATTCCCACAAGCGCTTTTTATGATCTCATATTTGGTACCTCTGATGTGCCAGCTAATGTGAAACGTGGTAAAATTTCTCTATGTTCAGATACAGCAGAAAACATCTCCCTGCCACCACCCGCCGAACCTCCAGAAATGGGTCCATGAAGGTCTACTTTGTCAGGCCATATAGAGAAGAAAAGGTGTGTGGATATCTCTTGCAAAAGTTACACGTTTTGTTTCCATTTACTCAAGCATGGTGGAACTTGGGTGAAGTAGTTGCTTGTTGCTACTGGAAGCAAGAGTCCATAACACTTTGCCTGGTTGGTTGCGCTCTGCATCCTTTCCACACATGCTTACTATCAGCTGTTTGCTCATTGAATTTAATGTCCGCTGATATTTTAGCATTAGTCATAACATGGGTGGGTTGTAAGTGATGGGTGGAAGGCTGTTGGTGAGACTCAGGAGAGCAGAGTGCCTGTGATTTGAGCAGGTTCTCACAGAAAGGATCAGCCGAGCCTTTTAGCTATTGAAAGTCCAGCCTGTGTTTGTTGGATAATGGAATAAGAATTTTTTATGGCAGTGGCTGAGGTTACCTACTATCACAGAGGGGCAAGGGCAAGCAAAAGACCTTTGGCTGCGACTGGTTGAGCTGTTCACATCCTAGAGAGATGGGAAGAGTAACTAGAACTTCAAAAAGGAGATGGGCAGGGGCCTAAGGTAGAAAGAGCTGATCCAAGGATGCATGGGATCCTCCAAAAAGGATGGGGAAGGGTTGTAGCTCAGTGGCAGAGCATGTGGATTCAATCCTCAGCATCTCAAAGCAAGGGTGGGAGACAACCCTGTCTGAGATTCTGAAGAGCTGCTGCCAGTCAATTAAGACAATACTGAACTAGATGAGGAGGAGGTAAAGGTAAAGGACCCCTGGACGGTTAAGTGATGTTGTTGTTGATGATGATGATTTTAAATGCTGCCCATCTGCCTGGGTTACCCCAGCCACTCTGGGCGGCTCCCAACCACCGCCACACATCAGCCATTAAAAACTTCCTTGAATAGGGCTGCCATCAGCCATTAAAAACTTCCCTGAATAGGGCTGCCTTCAGATGTCTTCTAAAAGTCAATTAGTTGTTTATGTGTTTGACATCTGATGAGAGGGAAGGCAGGCACCACCACCAAGAAGATCCTCTGCCTGGTTCCCTGTAGCTTCATGTCTCACAGTGAGGGAACTGTCAGAAGGCCCTCACAGCTGGACCTCAGTGGAATGATGGAGGTGGAGACACTCTTCCAGGTATACAGGGCCGAGGCCGTTTAAGGCTTTAAAGGTCAACATCAACACTTTAAATTGTGTTTAGAACTGTGAAGATCCTTTAGGGTAGGCCAAAGCTCTCATTTGTCATAAGGCAGCTTATGAAATGGGGAAGGGTTCCAGTCAAATGAAGGGAAAAGGACAAGCAAGAGAGAGACATTTGGCAAAGGAAGGCACACTGCAGAAGAAAATGAGCAGAGCTGTTACCATGCAGTTAATAGTGTGAGGCATATGATAATGCCAAAAACTCAGTATAAACTTCCATGAAGACATGTTAGACTTCATCCCAGCTGTATTTTCCTCACTGCCGCTTGATTTGAGATTGCAAACTGTGAGGAAAATATGTAAATTTAATTTAATGCTTTAATGATTCCCGTGTCATTTCAGGAAAGAGTAAGCAAAAATATTTATTTGCTTTCTATAGAGGATGATGACCACTTTAATGCTGAACACATCCCTTCCTGCACAGGCGTGCCAAAAATCAGCATTTCCACAGCTACGTTTGACAGCCCTGCACTTTCTTTCTGCTGACATTTTTTGCACGGAACAATTCAGCAGCAGATGGCTCAAAAATTTAATCAAGAGATTTTCTACAAATCAACAAGAAGAGTTAGCTGGGGTCTGTAGTTATTGCAAACACACACACACACACACACAGATCTGTTTTGGTACCCTTTGTCCTATGTGATGCCTGAATATAATTTAATCTAAGGATTGATGAAACCTTTTCCCCACCTTCCCCTCATGATTTTTTCTTTCCCAAGTATTTCCCAAATACTGGCATTCCATGTTTGGGATACGTCGTTGTAAATACAGATAAGCTTCCAAAATTATTTGCATGTGCAGTTTCCTTAATTTAGCATTGCTTTCCATTGTAAAATCTTTCTAAGCAATATAAAGACAATAACTGTAGCCCTATGCATGTCTGCTTAGAAGCAGTGCTTTCCCCTGCGTCCTAAAAAAATGTCTGGGGATACTTTCATTTTCCTACTCATATTGAAATACTGCACCTCAATGAGGTCAAACTTACCGTATTTTTCGCACCATAGGACGCACTTTTTCCCTCCTAAAAAGCAAGGAAAAATGTGTGTGCGTCCTATGGAGCGAATGCAGGCTTTCGCTGAAGCCTGGAAAGTGAGAGGGGTGGGTGCGCACCGACCCATCTCGCTCTCCAGGCTTCAGGAAGCTATCCGCTAGTCGTGGGAGACCCAGCTCTCCCACGGCTAGCGGAGCGCTGCATTAATCCCGAAGCTTGGGGCGTGCGGAGCTCAGCGCCCCCCAAGCTTCTGGGTGCCGGCAAGGTCTCCGCTAGCCGTCTAGACCTTGCCGGCACCCAGAAGCTTGGGGCGCGCTGAGCTCCGCAGCCCCAAGCTTCGGGATTAGCGCTCCGCTAGCTGTGTCTAGGCTGCGGATAGCAGCCTGCTTCCCGGAGCGTCGGGCGCCCTGAAAGCAGAGCGCCCGGCGCTTCGGGAACTCATCCGCAGCCTAGGCAACCCTGCGGGAGATCCCGCAGGGATGTCTAGGCTGCGGATAGCAGCCTGCTTCCCGGAGCATCGGGCGCCCTGAAAGCAGAGCGCCCGGCGCTTCGGGAACACATCCGCAGCCTAGGCAACCCTGCGGGAGGTCCCGCAGGGATGTCTAGGCTGCGGATAGCAGCCTGCTTCCCGGAGCGTCGGGCGCCCTGAAAGCAGAGCGCCCGGCGCTTCGGGAACACATCCGCAGCCTAGGCAACCCTGCGGGAGGTCCCGCAGGGATGTCTAGGCTGCGGATAGCAGCCTGCTTCCCGGAGCGTCGGGCGCCCTGAAAGCAGAGCGCCCGGCGCTTTGGGAACACATCCGCAGCCTAGGCAACCCTGCGGGAGGTCCCGCAGGGATGTCTAGGCTGCGGATAGCAGCCTGCTTCCCGGAGCGTCGGGCGCCCTGAAAGCAGAGCGCCCGGCGCTTCGGGAACTCATCCGCAGCCTAGGCAACCCTGCGGGAGATCCCGCAGGGATGTCTAGGCTGCGGATAGCAGCCTGCTTCCCGGAGCGTCGGGCGCCCTGAAAGCAGAGCGCCCGGCGCTTCGGGAACACATCCGCAGCCTAGGCAACCCTGCGGGAGGTCCCGCAGGGATGTCTAGGCTGCGGATAGCAGCCTGCTTCCCGGAGCGTCGGGCGCCCTGAAAGCAGAGCGCCCGGCGCTTCGGGAACTCATCCGCAGCCTAGGCAACCCTGCGGGAGATCCCGCAGGGATGTCTAGGCTGCGGATAGCAGCCTGCTTCCCGGAGCGTCGGGCGCCCTGAAAGCAGAGCGCCCGGCGCTTCGGGAACACATCCGCAGCCTAGGCAACCCTGCGGGAGGTCCCTGCAAGGCTCCCCAAGCTGCGGATAGCAGCCTGCCGCCCGGCGGGTGGGGCGCCCTGAATCAGAGCGCCCCTCGCGCCGGGCAGACATCCGCAGGGTGGGGAGCCCTGCAGGAGTTCCCTGCAAGGCTCCCCAAGCTGCGGATAGCAGCCTGCCGCCCGGCGGGCGGGGCGCCCTGAATCAGAGCGCCCCTCGCGCCGGGCAGACATCCGCAGGGTGGGGAGCCCTGCAGGAGTTCCCCGCAAGGCTCCCCAAGCTGCGGATAGCAGCCTGCCGCCCGGCGGGTGGGGCGCCCTGAATCAGAGCGCCCCTCGCGCCGGGCAGACATCCACAGGGTGGGGAGCCCTGCAGGAGTTCCCCGCAAGGCTCCCCAAGCTGCGGATAGCAGCCTGCTGCCCGGCGGGTGGGGCGCCCTGAATCAGAGCGCCCCTCGCGCCGGGCAGACATCCGCAGGGTGGGGAGCCCTGCAGGAATTCCCTGCAAGGCTCTCCAAGCTGCGGATAGCAGCCTGCCGCCCGGCGGGTGGGGCGCCCTGAAGCAGAGCGCCCCTCGCGCCAGGCAGACATCAGCCAGCCCCACAAGCTCGGGGGACAGCAGGGAGGCGCAGCGCCACTATCCCGCTGTTCCTCGACCTGGTTCGGTTTCCCTGACCTGCTTTTGGGGGGGGGAATAAAAGGAATTTTTTCCCCTTTATTTCCCCCCCAAAAAACTAGGTGCGCCCTATGGTCCGGTGCGTCCAATCGTGCGAAAAATACGGTAGATTCACAAAATGTTTAGGGGTATGCGTACCCCTTCATCCCCCTCCCCGAAAAAGCACTGCTTGGAAGTGATGATTATGGGAGTTTAATGGTACAGTGGTACCTCAGGTTACATACGCTTCAGGTTACAGACTCCGCTAACCCAGAAATAGTGCTTCAGGTTAAGAACTTTGCTTCAGGATAAGAACAGAAATCGGGCTCTGGCGGCGCGGCGGCAGCAGGAGGCCCCATTAGCTAAAGTGGTGCTTCAGGTTAAGAACAGTTTCAGGTTAAGAACGGACCTCCCGAATGAATTAAGTACTTAACCCGAGGTACCACTGTACTTACTCTCAGGTGAGTGTTTATAGGACTGAAGCCTAATATTTGTTGTGCAATGCATGCCCCATCTGTTTCATTATTCAGCTCCTTGCACAGTTACTTTGTTTTCTTCCTTTTTGCACATGCATTGAAAACGAAAACTTGTTGCTTGTTCAAGACAGTTATCCAGAGGAGGCAACAAAATTCCCACTGGTCTTCATCCAACAGTGCAGGAAACAGAGGCTTGTTCTGCCTTGGTGGCTGACAAGCGCAAGCCAGCATGCCTCCACTTTTCATCTGTAGTTCAGAGCAAAAGGAGGAAAGCAGAGGCCCATAGCTTTGCTCTACACCTGCACTTGAAGTGCCTTCTATGCTCAGAACAACAGAGGAAAGACAGTACACCTCTGGCACTCTCCTTCATCTCAGAGCCAGAGATGGAGATGGAGATGCATTGGGTTCACAGACTTAATGAAGTATTTTGGTTAGATAAAAAAAGAAAGGTTTTTCCCCCCAAATAAAACCTCCCAATTTGAAAAAAGAGTTGATAGAAAATTCAAACAAATCAATTTCCAAAATGTATAAACTTCTATTAGATTGGCAAACAAAAGACAAACAGGTCAAATCAGTGATGATACAATGGACGAGGGTTTTGGATATAGTGATATATCCAAAATCTCTCTCTATATAGATTTTCTTTTTCTTTTTCCTTTCTTCTCCTGTGATGAAGCTGCATTTTAATATTTTAATGTTTCAATATTTTAATGTTGTATTTTAATCTTGTTTTTAAGTTGTATTCATTCAACTTGTTTTTATTATTGCTTGTTAGCCGCCCTGAGCCCGGCCTTGGCTGGGGAGGGTGGGGTATAAATAAAAATTATTATTATTATTATTATTATTATTATTATTATTATTATTAGTGTAAGCAGTATGGGAGATACTATGGACTATAGATCTGAAATTTACAGCATGTTATACTTTGAAAGAAAACTATATGAAAATGATGTGCTGTTGGTATTTAACTCCTAATAAATTAGCTAAAATGTATAAATCAAACTCTAATATGTGCTGGAAATGTAAAGAGGTAAATGTAAAAGGCACACTTTAACATATGTGGTGGTCATGTAAGGTGATATAAGCTTTCTGGGAAATGATATATAACGAGTTGGGGGAAATGTTGAAAATAACCTTTTCTAAAAAAAGCAGAAGCTTTTCTTTTAGGAATTATAGGTGCAGAGATCCTGAAGGATCAGAATAAATTGTTTATGTATGCGGCCACAGCTGTCCGAATATTGTTAGCTCAGAAATGGATAACAAATACAGTTCTGACTAAGGTAGAGTGGCAGATAACATTAATGAATTATGCTGAATTGACAACACTTACAGGAATGGTTAGAAGTCAAGAAGAATCAAACTTTAATAAAGAATGGAGGAAGTATATAATGTAGTTGAAAAATTATTGTCAACAACTGCATTTATTAGTAGGTTTGACAGAAAACTTGTAGTAAAAGTTTGAACTATGGATTGAATAAGGACTTATACTAATTGGAGTCAGTGATGAGATGCAGAATGAAAATTAAAACATAAGGATCCACAAAGAGCAGGGAGAGAGTGAAGTAAAGAGTAGTATTTGTCATGTGATAGACCAACATGTGAACTTTCTTTCCATTTCAAATTGCAAATCCAGGACTGCCCAATTCCAATTGCTTGCAGGTGCAAAGTTAAAGTCCCTGTCCCCATTGCATGTTACACGATCTGGTTAAGGCTTCTCCATATTGACTATTTGTTTCCTTACTTAAAATCTTGCATTAAGTGCTGTGGACTGATGCCATGAAGTGACAATTTTTCCAAAGCAGAAAATTTCCCAGTGATTATTATTTTTCCTTCTGCTGAAAGCTTTCCATTTCATAAGTTCATCAGTAATATTGAATGGATGCCAATAGCAAAAAAGTACTTGGCAAGTATAGGAGTTTCAAAGTTTTTAGCTTTGTTTACTAGATGTATGTAAAATAAGCATTTCTCTTAGAGCCTCAGAAAATGTTCCGATGAAAAATGAAACAATATTTTGATGCCAATTACCCTAATATTTCAAAAAATGTTCCTATTCAGAATTTTTGAGAAAGCCCACACCACTGCTTACATGCCAAGGCTCACCACATGACAATTGCTACATCTAGTTAAGGTTCTTTATAAATTTGGTCACCTCTGCTTTATTTTACTGAAGTATGCAGTCTACAGTCTTGCTAAAAACTGCCCCAAAACATACAGGACCAGATCAGCATTTATAGTTCCTTCCCCTCAGGTCTTTAATCTTTGTTGTTGTTTAGTTGTTTAGTCGTGTCCGACTCTTCGTGACCCCATGGACCAGAGCACACCAGGCACTTCTGTCTTCCACTGCCTCCCGCAGTTTGGTCAAACTCATGCTGGTAGCTTCGAGAACACTGTCCAACCATCTCGTCCTCTGTTGTCTCCTTCTCCTTGTGCCCTCCATCTTCCCCAACATCAGGGTCTTTCCCAGGGAGTCTTCTCTTCTCATGAGGTGGCCAAAGTATTGGAGCCTCAGCTTCAGGATCTGTCCTTCCAGTGAGCACTCAGGGCTGATTTCCTTCAGAATGGAGAGGTTTGATCTTCTTGCAGTCCATGGGACTCTCAAGAGTCTCCTCCAGCACCATAATTCAAAAACATCAATTCTTCGGTGATCAGCCTTCTTTATGGTCCAGCTCTCACTTCCATACATCACTACTGGGAAAACCATAGCATTAACTATACGGACCTTTGTTGGCAAGGTGATGTCTCTGCTGTCTAGGTTTGTCATTGCTTTTCTCCCAAGAAGCAGGCGTCTTTTAATTTTGTGACTGCTGTCACCATCTGCGGTGATCATGGAACCCAAGAAAGTAAAATCTCTCACTGCCTCCATTTCTTCCCCTTCTATTTGCCAGGAGGTGATGGGACCAGTGGCCATGATCTTAGTTTTTTTGATCTTGAGCATCAGACCATATTTTGTGCTCTCCTCTTTCACCCTCTTTACAATGACAAATTTGTCATCCTCAGCTACTCAATATGTTTCCAGCCCACCTCCTTGTGCAAAACTCATGCTCTGAACTATGGTAGGACTCAAGATTATGTTGCCACAGCAAGATATCCCAGTTATATGTTGTGTGCAATTTGTTCTCATTACATTGTACACTTGCTTTTTAATCATCTGCTCATTTCCATCTGCTTATATGCCTATTCATTTCTACTGTGTCTCATGCAAGTTCCTAATGCAAGTTGCATTCAATTCAGTGTTGCTTACTCCCAGGCAAGCGGGGCTAGGATTGTGGCCTAGATGAGCAGCACTCATTGTCTAGCTGCAACTTAGAGCTGGTTTGTACCTGCAACTGGAAAACTGTATATTTGATTATTGGCAGCTGGATGTGCGAAGTGACAGAGTCTATGGAGTCATCAGAGAAATGTTGGAGGGTATGCTATTGTGTTCAGGATGGTTTACTTCCAGGAAAGAAGCAACACTGCAATCCTAGACCCATTACCTTGAAGAAAGAACCACGGGGGACTTATTTCTGCATAGATATTCACAGTGCTTTTTTTTTTTTTTAATGCTTAGGGGTACTCTCATTTTGACTCAAGAAAACCACCATTTTATAGTTCAAATTGGAGAAAAGAAATACAGTAAATGGACAAAAATACAAAGATTCACAAAATGTTTAGGGGTATGTGTACAGCTGAGTACCCCCCCCCAAAGCACCGGATATTCGTAGGATTGCACTGTAACTTTCATTGAACTTCTTTTGACTTATTTTTAAGTAAGCATTCAAATGTTTGGCCTGTTAGTTCATATAGACAGGCTTTCTCCTTGCTAGTTAGGGTTATCCTAGTTTACTTCCTTCCATAGCATGCTTTGAAAAACGGAACACTGCTATTTTTCTGTATTGGCCCAATACAAAGATGTGACAAAAGAAAAGCAACAAAGATGAGAAAGCGCCTGAAAAGATTTATTGTCCGAGCATGCAATTTCCTGAGAAGAGAGGTCGTTTTCCATTCTGCAAAACCTGTTACCACCAAGAGCCCTTGGGATATGTTGGGCTGTGTATCTAATGCTGCAATCCAGCACCTGCGTACCTGGGAATAAGTCTCATTAAACTTAATGAAACATACTCCTGAGTTGACATATATAGGATTGCTAGGCCGGTAAATCAAAGGATTAAAAATAAGAGTTTTGCCCTGTACATTCGTGTTGTGCTTGGATGGTCCTTTCCCAACATTCGTTCCATTGCCTGTTTGTCCCAGTGAATTGAAGTGGATTTTCACTCTGTAGAAACGACAGGTGATCGATAAAATCACAAATTTAGAGACTGTAGAATATGATCTGTCTGAAGAAGAAATATCGACATCCGTCATGACAGCTGGCTGCTGCACTAATGGCGGTTGTAAAACATTTCAAAGCGAGAACAAGAATCACAGCACGTGCACCAAGTTTATTTGTACAGAAGAAAAATTGGATTGCTCTAGCAGCAAACAAGCTTTCAGAGAACTTAGGGAGACATTTCCAAAGCCACCCAACGAGGATTAAATTATAGCAGAAAAAGAACCCTGAAACTTGTCCTTAACAATTATTATAGCTATAACAACTGTGACCTTTCAATGCAGGCATAGCAAGACTGACCGGGGAAATTGATTGCATGATCAAAAGATATGCAGGATTTCACTACCTTGTCAATGTCAAAATCTTGAGCATGCTTTCCTCATGCTATTGTGACATCATTTAGTTCATTGGTGCCATGGAAAGCATTGCTTCTGTGCCTGTGGGTGTGGGGACTCACCTCAGAGAATAATAGCTGACATCAGATGTCCCTTCCTTACCACTTCAGAAACTCCCATGGCTTTCGCTCTCCTGACATCAGAGCTCCATTATTGGTAGGGATGAAAGGGGACATTGCTGGAGTTACATAATGGAAGAGAAGGGATGTGCGTGGCGCTGTGGTCTAAACCACTGAGCCTCTTGGGCTTCCTGATCAGAAGGTCAGCGGTTCGAATCCCTGCGATGGAGTGAGCTCCCATGGCTCTGTCCCAGCTCCTGCCAACCTAGCAGTTTGAAAGCATGCCAGTGCAAGTAGATAAATAGGTACCATTGTGGCGGGAAGGTAAACAGTGTTTCCGTGCACTCTGGCACTCGTCACGGTCTTCTGTGCACCAGTAGCGGTTTAATCATACTGGCCACATGACCTGGAAAACTGTCTGTGGATAAAAGCCGGCTCCCTCAGCCTGAAAGCGAGATGTGCGCTGCAACCCCATAGTCGCCTTTGACTGGACTTAACTGTCCAGGGGTCCTTTACCTTTTTTTAACCTAATGGAGGAGAACTGGGGGAAGGGTTGTATTCAAAAGATCTATTGCCCTCCCAGTCCGCTGACATCTCCCTCCCAATGGAGATTAAACTACACCAGCACTGCAGTTATCCTAGTTGATTTTCCTCTCTTTATTTCCAATGGGAGACTCCTATGCCCTCAATGTTACCCTACTGGTGAAAACATGGCAGGGCATTGGATGATCCCTTTGGCCATTCTCTTCCCACCCCTACGCCTGCCTTAGAACTGCTGTCTTAACAAGCTGCGATGGTTATTGGGTATTACAGGAAGTGGTCATGTATTTGACATTGGTGCTGTTTACTCATGGTTCATACTCACTGTATACAGTGGTACCTCGGATTAAGAACTTAATTCGCTCTGGAGGTCCGTTCTTAACCTGAAACTGTTCTTAACCTGAGGCACCACTTTAGCTAATGGGGCCTCCTGCTGCTGCTGTGCCGCTGGAGCACGATTTCTGTTCTCATCCTGAAGCAAAGTTCTTAACCTGAAGCACTATTTCTGGGTTAGCAGAGTCTGTAACCTGAAGCGTCTGTAACCTGAAGCGTCTGTAACCTGAAGCGTCTGTAACCTGAGGTACCACTGTATGTGAGACTCTCACTTGCTGGAGCATCTTGTCATGTTGAGAGGGCTTGCACGTTCCTGTGACCCTTGTGAGCAAAGCCATCAGGAATCTTGTACTCCCAACAGGGTCACCCAAGGCGGTAAGGTCAAAGGGAAGGAGCTAGACAAAGAAGGATCCAAGAAGTCCTCAACGGCAGAACAGGTGGATGATAACAAGTGGTATGTTACAACAACTGTGAAGGCAGAGGAAGGCTGCAGCAGATAGGATCTACCAGTTCGTCGTGACTACTCATGCCATCGGAACAGAGCCCTACCGCGAAGACTGTGCGTTGATCAGTCTGCACTGATCTACACACATAAAACAAATTCATGCACAGATGTCTTCCTAAAACCCAACCCAAACCCTCAAAGTCCCATGGCGATTGGCAAATGGTAACGGGGGCAGGACCGTGAAATCTGGAACACCCTAGTCATGAAACGGCACATGGGCGGTGGATACAGTTTCAGTCATTCTAACTAAAGGAACGAGGCAGTTGAGCACTTGGCAGCTGTATCCATGACTGAGAAGCCCTTTTTAGGATCCACTCTGCTCACCCTGAAAAGGGGGAGGGGCTAGAAAATGTGCCCTAAACATAGTCTGCCTCCCTTTTTTCCTGACTGGATTACTGCCCCCAGTGAGGGATATGTAAGAGTGTATTGACAATACAGCCTTCCTCTCCTTCAGCTTGCCCACTGTTCTGCAGGTCATTACTCACAACAGAAAAGTCATACTGGCACTTCTTATCCAGCAATCTAACCCACAAGCAAGTCATGTCTGGGCTACATATGGGAGTTGCACATAGGCTTGCCATTGTAAGTAATGATCAATACGTTGTGGTCTTCATGTGTGCCTAGCAATGGAGAGAGGGAAGGGGGTCCATTGTGACTTATACCAATTCCTTTCTGGGAACAAAAATGTGTGTGTGCTTTGGAGCATGCCCTAAGTTTATTTGAGTTGGCCTTTTGTGAGGCTCATTTTCCTCTCATTTACATTTGGGGAATTAGAATTCTGCCGAAGTCTTCGAATAAATATATACATATTATGCAACAATATTAAAGCCATATGCAGAAAATGCTTTACAAAGAAAAGATAATGCATTTTAACCTTTGCAATACTTGGTTTTCTTGCTAGCACTGCTACTGGCAATGCACCAGTTTGATCCCCCGTGACAAAAAGACTTACTACATGTTTCAAAACACTATGATCTGTGCAACAATTTTGTCTAATTATGGCTTAGCAGAATTGCTCATTCCATCATCTTAAACCGCACTCCTGGAATGCTTCGATAAATTACTGACAATAAATAATAATGAAAGGTTTGTCAAGGCTGGGTAAAGAAAACACCCTGTGATATAAATAATGATGATCAAAGTACAGTGGAGTTCCTGGAGCATTTTTGAAGAAGGCATTAGGCTCTCCTAGCAAAAATCTCTTGTCCTTTGGGTCTCAGCGCTTGCATCCGTCACAGAGTTTTCCTTGACAATAAACACCTTTAAGTGCCAATTGCCCAGTCCAGGGAGGAAGCAGAGCACTGTAATCTTGCAGCTGAAGGTACAATGCCATTATTACAGCCATATGAGAGGCAATTCCACATGAAAATATAGAAACAACAAAAGGAAATAATTAGAGCTTATGGGATTTTGGGGGAGACGCGTATGCCGAGGGCAAAAGAAATTCATAAGAGTCAATTGAGATTTTCAGTTGTAAAAGGAAAAGGAAATAGCTACTAAATCAGCAGAAAGAATGCACGTTAGGATGAGCCAGAAGGCCTGTTGCCATTTATGAATTATCTGAGCAATAGAGAATGGCAAGGAGCATTCTGTTGCTTTTAAAAGACTCGGGAGTCGCTATCTTTTCCTTCATGCATACTTGCATGCATCATCCAGGCTTATTAGCACAACTGGCCTGGTGGATGGAGAAAATATTCTTCAGGAAAATACAAGGTTACTTTTGTTGCTTTTCTGGGGGTGATATATACCTCACAAGCACATAGAGATGCATAAACGTAGGCTTGTGGGTACATTGGTGGTCTGGCAGCTATCCAAAACCCATTGCTTGGTGGTAAAAATCCCTGCATTGCATGCAGAAGGTCTCAAACTCAATCCTTGATATCTCCAATAGAGGACTTCCTACACTTACCATGCTAAAAACTACTGAAAAGTCATGTATGGAGTCTAGAAGAGACTCGATAAACATCCAGCAGCTTGCAAACAAAAGCACAAAAGAGTGTCAAGGAGCTGGTAGGGAACACAAGTGTGAGCTAGTAACTGTGTATTACAACACAATCTTGTTGCTGACCAATGTTGTACTCTGTATTATATAGAACAGGGAGTGGTTAAACCTTTTTCAGTTATGGGGCAGCCTTCGTGGGGGTGGGGGTGAAATTCTAGTTGTGGATGGGATGAGAGGCAAAAGCAGGTAGAACACTGAATGTGAATTTTATCTTAACTAGGTAACAAGTTCTACATACACTCAAAGGCCTTCTCTCTACTTTATGTAAGCAAGAACAATGCAGATGGAGCCTCAGATATAGGATTGCCTTAGAGCAGGCATAGGCAAACCTGGCCCTCCAGATGTTTTGGGACTACAATTCCCATCATCCCTAACCACTGGTCCTGTTAACTAGGGGTCATGGGAGTTGTAACCCCAAAACATCTGGAGGGCTGAGTTTGCCTAGGCCTGCCTTAGAGATTCAGACTGAAACCATCCATACTTGTCCTCACAGACCCAACATCCCTTCACAAAACTATGCCCCCTCCTATTTGCCTGGAGTTTTACAATTATGGAGAGTAAAATGGTGGCCAGGCTGCAGAAGTACTTGCTGCCATTTGCAGCAAATGAACAAAACCCAACTGGGGAAGTGGAGGAGAGAAGTTGTTCTATTGTCATCGTTAATGGTGAGGCTAACCCTGAGTATTTCTCCTCCCTCTGGAGAAATTTGATGAAATGGATCTTCTTGCACCTCCTGCCCAGAAGTAGGGTGGATAATTTTATACGCTCAATTGTGCACAGTTCTAGCATAAACTGTCATTAGAAAAGTTGCTAAGGCGGATGTGGAAAACTATCCCCTTAGATTTGGGATGGGGAACCTGTGGCCTTCCAGATGTTGTTGGATTCCAGCTCCCAGAAGTCACAAACAGAATGGCCAGTGGCCAGGGATGATGGGAGTCAAAATATAGTAACATCTGGAGGTCCACTGTGTATCCATTTGTGTATTAGATACAATGGTGTTCTGCAGTCACTACTGCCTATAACTAGGCGTGGGCAATTCCTCTTCCTGTTGCAGCTTCCCTTGCCACATGATTCTCAGAGAAATACTGAAGACTCCATTTTCTAGGGAGCGTCAGGGACTGGGCAGAGGAGGAATGGTGGAGACCGTCTCCCCATCCTGAGCTTTCCGAGGGGAGGAAGAGGAACACAGTATAGATTTACAACAGGGGTTTGAGGGAGGTCACAGCTCAAAGGCAGATGAGGGGGAAAGTTGGGAGAGGAAGAGGTGGTGGCAGAACCCAAGCAGAAGCTTGCTGACATGATGTCATTAGAAAGCATCCCAGACCTTCCATTTCCCTGAACTCGGCAAGCCTTAAAAGTAGGAGAGTAAAGAGCTCAAAGACAGTGGGCACATAGCAGCAGTGGCGGAGGAACCCTCTCCATCACCCGGGGCGAACCGCTTAGCAGCCCCATCGGACTGTGCACACACGGCAGCCTGTATGGATGCTGTGTGAGCAGCAGCCCATACAGACGCCCGTATGGACGCTGTGCATGAGTGGCAGCCCGTACAGATGCCGCGAACGATGCCCATACTGACTGCGCACGTGCCCTTCGCCGCTCCACTGCTGGGGGGGAGGAAGCTGCCCATCTTGTCACCCCCCCAGGGTGAACTGCCGCCTCCACCCCCCTTTGTACACCACTGCATAGCAGCACCCATAAAAGTGATGAATGAAGAAGTGGGAGAAACGAGGGGTGGAGATTCACTTGGGACAACGCCATTATCCAAGAGGCTGGGTTCTATAGCCTCTCTCTGTAAATATTGAAATAAAAAAGGATGGCAAGAAACCTTTCCTTGTCTTTATACTTTCCTAGGCAAACAGCTGGGAGCTGCTTACAGCATCCTGCCAAGGAGAGGGAATGCAGAACAAAGGGGGAGGTGGGAAAACTTCAGTCCAAACCTATTGTATATGTATGTGCATAAACTAACAGCAATGAGATAATAAAGAGAGAGGGTAGGGTAAATTGTGTATGTTTCCTTTGGAGGGAAAAATGGATGTCATTTTTATGCTGTCAAAATAATTTTGCAAAGGAGCAGGAAGCATTCTAATAAATATTGTGGCTATGTATACACAAACATAGGGACGCGGGTGGCGCTGTGGGTAACTCCTCAGTGCCTAGGACTTGCCGATCGCATGGTCGGCGGTTCGAATCCCCGCGGCGGGGTGCGCTCCCGTCGTTCGGTCCCAGCGCCTGCCAACCTAGCAGTTCAAAAGCACCCCCGGGTGCAAGTAGATAAATAGGGACCGCTTACCGGCGGGAAGGTAAACGGCGTTCCGTGTGCTGCGCTGGCTTGCCAGATGCAGCTTGTCACGCTGGCCACGTGACCCGGAAGTGTCTCCGGACAGCGCTGGCCCCTGGCCTCTTGAGTGAGATGGGCGCACAACCCCAGAGTCTGTCAAGACTGGCCCATACGGGCAGGGGTACCTTTACCTTTATACACAAACATAATCCTTGCAGAATTACGAAAGGGGTAATAAAGATGTTCAAGGAACATTAAAAGCCTTAATTGTGGAGATAGCTCCCCCTACTCTTTCCCAGAACACACACACACACCTCTGCAGGTACACGGCCAGCAAGTATCTGCAGTAAGTTTAGCCATTCCTAAAGTTATTGAAAGCTCAAGTGGCAAAATATACCATTTATTTCCTTTATAAGTGGTTCTGATCACCACTAAAATATTTATCTACATTCATTATATTTGTGGCTGTACTTAGCACATGAAATTGCTACCACCACTAGTTTTGTGAAAGATTCATAGAGGGAGTGAGGGGGGAGCCAAACTCCATGGTTAATTCCTCTGTATAGTGAAATTCTTCACAGGAGTAAAGCCAAGGAAGGGTGAAAGCCTATTCTGCCGAATCAGATTTAATGGCTAATTTTGATTCAGAAGAGTATCTGGCCCGCACTACTAAAATGCTGACTGTAAGATTTCCATGCTGCGTTACACATGAATGAATATACGCTGCAAGGGGCTACAGCTTTCTCCTCACATGAGCATGAAGGGATGAGATCATTCAGGCAGAATGACCTGCTACAACAACAATATCCTTACGGTGCAATCCCTTGCTTGTCTACTCAGAAGTAAGTCCCACTGAGTTCAATGGGATTTACTCCCAGATAAGCGAAGATAGCATTGTGCCAGCATCCATATAATTTATTTGGGTTGTATGTGAATCTAGAAATGCTAAGCCTCCGGTAGCCAAAATGTATTTTTCATTGCATTTTGCATGCGGTGCGCTATGCTATTTTACAAGCCATTGCACATAAAGCAGATTTTTCTTCCTGAAACATCAAATGGCACTAATATGCAGGAAGTGTCCTATTGCTGTTTGTTAACAGGTATGGATTTAAGACAACAGAGACTACAGGTTCTCCAGCCTAGCTTTGTAGGTGCTCCCTCAAATCTAAAAGTGAACTGAATTGAATTTCTCCCCCATCCTTAAAAGTAAAGGTAAAGGGACCCCTGACCATTAGGTCCAGTTGTGGCCGACTCTGGGGTTGCGGCGCTCATCTCATTTTATTGGCCGAGGGAGCCGGCATACAGCTTCCGGGTCATGTGGCCAGCATGACTAAGCCGCATCTGGCGAACCAGAGCATCGCACGGAAACGCTGTTTACCTTCCCGCCGGAGTAGTACTTATTTATCTACTTGCACTTTGATGTGCTTTCGAACTGCTAGGTTGGCAGGAGCTGGGACCGAGCAACGGGAGCTCACCCCGTCGCGGGGATTCGAACCACCGACCTTCTGATCGGCAAGTCCTAGGCTCTGTGGTTTAACCCACGGCGCCACCCGCGTCCCTCCCCCATCCTTAGCTTTAGTCCAATAATGTTATGAGAGCCACAGGTTCCTATCCCAACTCTAGAATATGATGTGCTGGACTGTTAGAAATTCTCACAAATACACATACACTCAGGGACACCTATTTATAGATGTGCATGTGCGTGGGTTTTTTAGAACTAAACCAAGGCACTTAATCTTATTGACAGAAGCAAACACGAGAACCTCATGAAATGACTTTTGGCAACACTGAATAGTTTTGACAAACATAATTCCATTATTTCTTTAAAAAGAAAAAAAAGGGAGGTTTAAATGGAGTTTGTCAAAAGAGAGGCTCAAACTGGATGACAAACTGAATTTCACAAATGATTAAACCCTCATGTTGGAACTCGTTCGTCTAATGTATAGGACAATTGATCAAATGCACCTCCTACTTCCGTTTTTGATTTGGAAATTGACTTTCTATTCTTTCCCAAAATTAGTTTGATCAATGTTTTGAGAATGAGATGAAATTAACCAACAGAACAATTTCAGTCTGCAAAAAAGGCACTTTAGGACTCTGCAGGATTCATAACCGTGATGGGAAAGTGACAAAAGGCAAAGGCGGGGAAGATTGACAGCCTACTACTGCGGAAAGTAATTGTGAGCAAAATAGCCTTCTGTCAGCCAGTCTTCTTACACAAATAAAATAACAAATAAGGTGCATTAATGGGACTGTAATCCCAGGTAAGTAGAAGTGACACTGGTTTGGGGGGCGCAGCTCCACAGTTCTGCCCCACCGCATTTGCCACTTTTGAAAGCAAGCAGGCAAGTCTGGGAGAAGATTGATCTTTAATTCAAGCACAAGTTTCACACAAAATTTTGACTTTATAATTCCAGACAGTAGAGGACAGCATGGTGGTGTGCCCTGTACACTTGTGAAACATGGACCACTTATAAACGCCATCTCCAACCCCTCGAAAGATTCCATCAACGTGCCTCCAAAAAAACTTTACACATCACTTGGGAAGACAGGCGAACTAATGCCAGTGTACTGGAAGAAGCAAAGCTCACCATTTTCTTTACAGTGGTACCTCTGGTTACGAACTTAATTTGTCCCAGAGGTCCGTTCTTAACCTGAAACCATTCTTAACCTGAGGCGCACTTTTGCTAATGGGGCCTCCCGCTGCTGCCACACCGCTGGTGCACGATTTCCGTTCTCATCCTGGGGCAAAGTTCACAACCCGAGGTACTACTTCTGGGTTAGCGGAGTTTGTAACCTGAAGTGTTTGCAATCTGAAGCATTTGTAACCTGAGGTACCAGGTTACAAAACTGGGGGGAAACTACAAGGAGGCTCATAAAAAACCCCAAACCCTGTACAGTGGTATCTCTGGTTACGTACTTAATTCGTTCCGGAGGTCCATTCTTAACCTGAAGCACCACTTTAGCTAATGGGGCCTCCCTCTGCTGCCGAGCTGCCACCGCACAGTTTCTGTTCTCATCCTGAAGCAAAGTTCTTAACCTGAGGTACTATTTCTGGGTTAGCGGAGTATGCAACCTGAAGCGTTTGTAACCTGAGGTACCACTGTATAAAGGAGTTGCTTGAACTGGCGTGCAGCTCTCTAGCTCTGTGAGTCAGGGCTCCTCCCCTGTAATCTTCTAGTATGGCGAGCTCCAGGAGTCTCTCTCTCTCTCTGCCTGCCAGGCTCATTGCTCAACAACATGTAACATCCTGTGCATTCTGCGAGTCAGTGGGGCTGGATAGCCTTCAGCAGAGAAGCTGTCAGGACGGATCTGCAGGAGAGCTGCAGGGTCCAGCTCCCCTCTGTCATCTCCACATCCAAGCATAGCTCTCTGGAAGTAGAACATTGTCTGGAAGTGGAATGCTGCAGGGACAGCAGTTCAAGGGAGACACTCTAGCATGCACCCCAGCAGCATGTGAGGCATCTGTTAGAAGCTTAGTAGTTGCTTCCCAATGTTCCATTCTTTACTGTACTCAACAAAAGTTTGGTAGGTAAAGGTAAAGGACCCCTGGACGGTTAAATCCAGTCAAAAGTATCTATGGGGTAGCAGCGCTCATCTTGCTTTCAGGCTGAGGGAGCCGGTGTTTGTCCACAGACAGCTTTCTGGGTCACGTGGCCAGCAGGACTAAACCGCTTCTGGCACAACGGGACACCGTGACAAAAAACAGTGCACACGGAAACGCCGTTTACCTTCCCGCAACAGTGGGACCTATTTATCTACTAGCACTGGTGTGCTTTCAAATTGCTAGGTTGGCAGGAGCTGGGACCAAGCAGTGGGAGATCACCCCGTCGTGTGGATTTGAACCACCAACCTTCCGAAGAGCAAGCCCAAGATGCTCAGTGGTTTAGAGCACAGCACCACCCGCTCCCATTCAACAACAGAAGAATCCAACAGCAGGATCATTTGGAAAGGAACTGTATTAACGTTATTGATTGACTGATTTTGTATCTCCCTTTTCAACTGGAGTCATCAAAGTGGTGATTTGAAGGCTTATAAGTCACCACCTTGTTGAAGCGAAGCAGGTTTGGGGCTGGTCAGTACCTGGATGGATGGCTGACTGCTTGGGAATCACATGGATACCACACTGGGTTCCACATCAGAAGTAAAGCAGGATTTAAATGCAAGAAAATTAATGAAGAAATGTGGCAATTGGGCCTAAGATGTTATTACATTATTAAGTTACTTCCAGAAATCCCTCAGCACTATATCTAGAGAAGGGGGGGAAAGGGTGGAGGGACTCATTGGCTCAGGAACTGGAGTGATCATTGGTGTTTGGGGATGGTAATTTCTATTCTCAGCATGATTGACACCATCTCCAGTGCAGTACAATTCTTGTATGAATTGCAGGCTTTTGATGTGCTACTCCAGCAAGTCAGTCAAAACTTTCGACTGAAGTCCCTTAGTAAATCCAAAAAAGCATATTTAATGCCAAGAAAGCAATCCATAGATGTCGGCATTCCTAAAAGATTTACAGTTTTGAGGTACAACATCACAAATGTTGAATCCCCAATTTCTGAAATAGTCGAGTCACAAAACTGGGAAGTGGGTCAAATATCAAACACATATGAACACTTGTTTCAGCCCTGCTCCTATTTTGCCTATTAGAAAACAGAGCAACGTGAATATAGAGGGGATTCAGGGCACAATGGAAAATGTTGGATGTTCTGGTGTAAAAATAAGTCAAGAAAGAAGGCAGGAGGGGTGGGAACATAAATCCAGAATGACTCCAACGACCAATGATGTTCTTTCAGTTTTCACTGTTAAAAGTGTCTGCGATGAAAACCCAGCTCCATATTTCTAATAAAACAGCCACTTTGCTTAGCTAGTCATGCATTTGCAAGCAATTTCTAGCACTTTAAAACAATGTCAGATCTATCCATCTTTCTCAAGAAGCAGCTGAAGTGAAACAAACAGTCATACTCTGAAATATCCAAGCGCCTGTAATGTTCTATTTCTTTGAAAAGACAAATTATCCATATATTTCATAAAAAGCAGTGCAGTACATTCTTTCACATTCATCTTTGGCACACTTAGACACTCCCTGCCAATAGCCTACGCCAGACTTGGGACGAGACAATGGATGTAATCTTGTTTCACTTGCTCTTTTGGTGTGATAACAAGATTAGTGGCTGGTATTACTCTGAGGGATAAACAGAGCTGTAGAAAGCAATCAAGCAATTACTGCATGTTTGCTTAACCTACTTGCATAAAACATTCCATAAACATTCTACAGCTAAAAGGAAGATGTGTAGTGTTTGGAACAGTCTTCCAGTTGATAATTAGATGGAAGAAGACAAATCCACATATCTGCCAGCTTCTACATGTGCTTTCCAGAAAGCCTTCAGAAATCCGAATGTGTGATGTTAATGATGTTCTTAAAACCTCATTTATACCTGAATACAAGTCCTATTGACCAAGTTCTTGGCATTCTTCGATATGCCTTATCTCAGATACTTGGTCTAAAAGACTTTCAAGAAACAAAACTTTAGCCAGCTAAATTTTATGAGAATTAAGGACAGAAGGCTCTAAAGTCTCAGGTATTGTTTAGGTACACCATAAGATAACTGAAAAATATATATGAGTCAAGCTAGAAACTGAAGAAGCCTACAGGTTGTTGTTTTTTTTAAATCAGAGTTGTGGTTAAAAAAAAATAAATTCAATGCACACATAGTCTGGGATCTCATCCCTATAACCACCTACCCTTGCTATCAGGGCCAGCTTACTCATAGGCACTAGGGGCGTGGGGCACCCGGGCACCAGGCTCTCAGGGGTGCCAGGCTGAGAGTCTGGGGCTGAGATTTGGAGTCTGGGGATTGGAGAGCCAGGCCAGCCAACAGCCGCTGCTGAGCGGAGCAGAACCCATCGGAGCACCGCAGGCTTTTCCACTGCAGGTGCTGAGGCAGCCAGCCGACTTCGCCCTCCTGCACAGCTTTCATCCCAAGCCTTTATTGGGGTTGCTCTCCTCCCACAGTGGCATGGGAGAAAGTTGCACGTCCGGCATCCATATGCAGCTTCCCTCCCAAGCCTCTGCGGGGATTGCTCTCCTCTCTCCCCCTAAAATAGCAGTTTTCTGCACCCCGGCACTGCATATGCTAAAGACGGCCCTACTTGCTATAGTAATATAAAATATAAGTTTTCACCTAACACATTCAAAGCTTTTCAAAATAAATTGCAATACAGCAAACCACTCTTGGTTTTACTTTATCCCCTGACCCTCTCCAAACTGGAAGAACCGCCAGCTCCTCACATTACGCCTGCTGCATCCATACATTGGGGTTATCATTGCTCTCAGACACATATCAGGGCCTCGGGATAAAGAAACCTAAATTACAATAGCCAAAAAAGTGCATGCTGAGATACCGATGCCTTGGACAACAAATAAGACATAAAGGAAACAGTGGGGAGTGCGGAGAATGAAGTTGCAAGCCAGTAACCTCATATTAGCATTGCAACTTATTTCATAGGACGTTTTCTTGTGACGTGATTTTGATTGGTTTCTGAGCCAACAGTGTTTGACGAGAGTGTATTTCCATTGAACATGTCTCGAATGAGCAGGTATGCTTTTGTGAGCATGAGTGCACATGCACAGGTTGCAGTTTGCCTTTCGCGATAAGGCACTACCTCCTCCACTCCTTTCCCCCAGATAGCATGAGATACAACATACCAGGAAAAAGATATTCACATAACCTAGTTATCAGGGTCGCATGACGTAATATGGTTGGCAAAGGGAGAACTGTGAAAGCTACAGGGGGACCTGTGATCAGATGTAACATTTAACTAAGTTGGGCAAACATGCTTTGAAATGGAAAGGCCAACTTTCAAAAGGTTTGACCACAAGTGCGGTTGTTTGGGAAAGCCAAGTCGGGTTCTTTTCAGCTCTTCTATTTAATCTATTCACTAAAGTTGTGAGGCAAAGAAAAAGATTGTTTAAGTATCCTGGTGCATTTTTACCTTTTCACTCCATACCTTTGCAACCATAAAAAAGAAGAAGAAAAGAAAATAGCAAATTTGGGAATAACATTATATCCACTATTGAAATTGCTACCATAGTTCTTTCTTGAAGTGTAGGCAGCCTAGACGCATAGTATATGTATGGAATTGTTCATAAATGTGTGTAAGGGAGACAGAGACAAAAATTTTTTTTTCAGACCTAAGGGGGGACTTTTTAAAGAACTGGCACTTATTTATATGAAAGGTGTTCTGCTTCCTCTGCTGCATTTAAAAGAACTCCTGTGTCAGGGAAGCCAGTATTTTATATTTATCACTATTTTTTTTTTAAAGCCAGCATGACCACTAAAATATCATGCTATTCAGCAGAATTTTCTACATCTTTACTTGCTGGTTCTGTGATCCTAACGGCATGAACAATGAGGGCTATTCATTCTCCTTTTGTACTTCTCTGGGGTATATCATCTCTTCTTTATAGCACAAAACACTAAGAAAAGCAATTTATGTCATGTGTCAGATTTTAATGCGCATTTTCCTATCATTTGGTTTGTTTTCCAAGATGCTAGAAAACCAGGGGAGCCATTTCACTCTCAGGATTGTGGGTTCCCATTGATGTGCTTGTGTCCTGCTCCTCTTGTGACTACAGATTCCAGTTCTGGACAGGGCTGAACTCCTATAGGAATCGCTCAGAGTTGGTGGAGGCACCTTGAAACTTGCAGTTCTCAGGATCTATTCTAATCTATTTTATTTGGAGGCAGAGACATTCATGAATGGTTGAAACATAGCTGTCAAGCGTCCCTTATTTGGCGGGAAAGTCCCTTATCCCAGCGCCATGTCCTGCTGCTGTGCCTTATTGATGATGTACCTTAAATTTCCTGGGTTTCAAAGGAAGCAGCTCCTCTCCCTCCCTCCCTGCCGGCCATGGAAGGAGGGAGGCTCCAACTGTGTTGCTTGGCTGTGTTGCTCACCCAATAAGGAGTCTAAGAATGACTGGGGGGTGGAGCTTGCATGCCTTGTGCTGATCAAATCGGCCGCGTTGCCTGGGGACTTGCCTTTGCTCAGCGCTTCCCAGTGGAGAGGTGATGGTGGTTTTCCTTGCTGCATCCCCTTTGCTGGGTTGCTGCGCTGTGGGAACCACCGCTTGAGGCTTTGTTGGGCTGCTGGCTGGGCTTTCTGCCTTTGGCTCGGAGGGGCTCAGAAGTTGAACATACCTGTGCCCGAAAAATCCCTTATTTTGACTGCTGATCCCTTATTTTCGAGGCTGCTGGTCCCTTATTTTCAAATCTGTAAGTTGACAGCTATGGGTTGAAAATGGATGGGAACGTGCCCTTCTGAAATCGTTGGTGGGATCTGAGACTGGGCCTTCTCAAATGGGCCATTGCCCACATTTGCCAGCCAGAGTTTCTTTCTCTTTTGCTTTTTGCTATTTGGTGTGCAGAGGTGATTTGAGGTGAGGGACGACAGCAGGGAAGGATTAATCCACGCCTCTCCACTTGCTGTGGCCCCAATCCAGAATGTTTCTGCTTTTACTTTTTAAGTTAAAAGAAAACCAGCACACTACATATTTAACATGACATTTAGTTTGACCCTGAGTGGCTCAGGTTACAAGCATGTTTCGTCAGCTGAAAAACTAATGGGCTACACCATAAAAAATTATTGTTTCCCATTACAAGAGGTGGGTCAGAGAGTACAATGTTGTTGCTTAATAAATAAATAAATAAATACAAATTAATGACAGAAAAAGAAACAGGAATCCTTGAAATGTCAATTTGCTACCATTTTCACTATGACTTCACTGAAAATTGTGTACAAGATACCAATTTCAGGCTCGGTTGCAAAAATAAAGGTTAACAAGCCCTGCAAAATCTGTGTAACAGGCATAAATAATCCAGTCTTGAAATGACATAATTGCCATCAGTACACAGATGGTAGCTCGCTGAATCATTGGGATGGGAGAGAGCAATAAAAAAACACAACCCTGACTGTTACTCAAGAAAAAGTGCAATCCAACCCCCACACCCACACCCACCCAACTTGGGCTGGGAAGTATGGGAGTTGTCAGGAGTCCCTTTGCCCAGCTCTCCCATCTAATATTGATCTTTGTACCACTCCAATGGTGGGATCCATCCTGTTTCCATTCACTGACTATGCAGGTAGCCAAGAGTACTTCTGGAGATCGTGTCCTCCCTAAAAGAGGGCACGTGTTGTGGTGAGACCTGGAGACCGACCTCCTGTGTTGTGGGTGGGTTGGATTGGTCAGCCACAACACCTGATTGGTAGGTCCCTCATTGCTGGGTTCAATCTGGCCAGTGGGGCGCAGTCTAAAAGGTCTGAGGGACTTATTTATGCCCATGCACATGACCCAGAGCTTCTTCTTTCGGCTCGTGCATTCGGAACACCCGCCAACCTCTCCCTACTTTTAGGGCATTGTGCGCTTGACCTTACTATGCCGTCGTTTGTCATCTGTTGTTGGGACAGGGGCACTGCAGGAATTTCCCGACTTGGCTGATTGGCTGTTGCCATTTGGGTTTCGCCTGCCGCGTAGCAAATTGTCACAACTTGTAAGGTTGCGGATAGGCACTGGTTCAGGTGATAGGGATGGGAGAGTGGTCTCGCCATCCCTATGTAAAGGGTATTCTGTTAAAGGAATCCAGGGACTCATCTGGTTTGGTCAACCCCCGAGAGGGGGTTGTGCCCGTGCTTGAGTCCAGGGGGGCATCTGGGTGGTGAACATAGTCTGTTCCTGGCTTTTTGCCTACCCAGGTCACCCTTGGCTGACCTATGCTGATGCCCTGGGTCAGCGCTGCCTGCAAGGGTGCAGGGTGCTAGTCAAACCAGAGCCTATGCAACCACTCACCTTCTGTAATAAATAAAGTTATGGTCTGTTGTTGTTTAGTCGTTTAGTCATGTCCGACTCTTCGTGACCCCATGGACCAGAGCACACCAGGCACTTCTGTCTTCCACTGCCTCCCGCAGTTTGGTCAAACTCATGCTGGTAGCTTCGAGAACACTGTCCAACCATCTTGTCCTCTGTCGTCCCCTTCTCCTTGTGCCCTCCATCTTTCCCAACATCAGGGTCTTTTCCAGGGAGTCTTCTCTTCTCATGAGGTGGCCAAAGTATTGGAGCCTCAGCTTCTTTTTAAAATAATAATAATAATAATATTTATTACTTTTAAAAAGAAAAAAGACAGAAGAAAAGGAACAAAAAAGAAAAAAAGAAAGACAGGACAAAAAAGACAATACAATACACAAACAATACAATATATAAACAATACAAAAACACAATCCATCAAGCTGAAACATTTCTTTCATTCTCTTGTTTCTTCGACCTCCTCTCACCTCCCTTTTTGTATTCCACTTCTACTAGTTATTTCAGCAAATCCTTTCCATCTTTCTCTATTCTCTATCAAATTGTAAATAACATTTTTTTTAACCTTATATAGCATTAAAGCTAAAATACTTATATATGCTTAACTCCTTATGACATTCCTGCTAAATCCATAAAATATCAATCCACCATTTTTCTATCACTCATTAATTTTGCAATAAACAAACTTTAAATTTTCCAATTTTCTTCCATCAACTCCTCTCCCTGGTTTCGGATTCTGCCAGTCCTTTCCGTCAATTCCATATAGTCCATCAATCTGGAGTTCTTATGTCCGAGGCTCTTAAGTCTTTTCAAGGTCCCTTCTGCAGATCTTCTTCATATTCTTTAATTCTAAAGAGCAAATCTCGAGGAAACTCCATCCTAACATTACTTTTATTCCTTCTGGTCATTTCAGCCAAATTTCTATAACTGAAGCTAGGGTCTATACAGTGTTTCAGGACATACTTCAACATTCCTCCAAATCCAAAGGCCCCCAAAACTTCAATCTCCTCCAAATCCAAGTCCATGTCCCAAGAGTCAATTAATCCCTGGATAGAGGGATCTTTCCAACTTTCCTTCTTCAATCCAAGCCGGGATCCAATCTTCAAAATCTGGTTTTTTCTAACTTCAATCATAAAAGGCCTCAATTTATAGTCCTCCATTTGCTTCTGTAGAACTAAGGATCCTGCTTGTGCTATTTTAGGTTCAAAAACAACAACTTTCTCCTTTTCCTCCACCATTTGTTCTGCCAAAGTAGGTTCCTGTGCCAGGTTAGTGCTCGCTTTTTGTCTCAAATTATTCACTTCAGCCCTCATATCATCCGCCTTTTTATGTAGCTCTTCCAGCAAATAGTTTGTCTTCCATAATGCAGTCACAACAGCTTCTTCTATCAACATTTTGAATAGACCAAGGTCAATCTGGTTCTCAGAATCTTTATCTTGCAGCTGGAGGCCTCTCAGCTACTCTCCTGTAACAGTTTCAAAGGCTCCCTCTAAAGGGAAACAGTCTCCACCTGTATCAGTTCTTTCAAGCACAGCTCCAGCAATAAACATAGTTCCGATTTTCAGTTACTTTTTCCTCCATTTTAAATGCAGAAGAGGACAATGGAAACAGTATCTTACTCTTGTATTAACTAGCTGTCAAATCCATTCTGTCAGCAAGCATTCCCCGAACGTCATCTGGCAGCCCGTTCCCAGGTTCAGAGCTGTGGTAATTTGATTTTCCCCTCTCTCCTGCAGGCTTACTAGATTCGAAACCTGCTTCCAAGGGGGTTTTTGTGTTCTTAACCAATGGGGATTTAATCCTTTGTCAAAAACTTTCAAAGACTTTAGCTTGTAATGTCTTTGCTTCAGTCTATTTACAAAAGCGGAAGGCAGACTTCCTGTTTGAAACCTTCCCGCTTCGGCACCAAATTAAGATATTTAGAAATCCAATTTTCCGTTCTACTCACGGGTAGTTGTTTAAAATCCAATTGTCCACAGGAAAAAGTCAGCGCTCTCCAGCAACAGCAATGCGGCTTCACTCCGTGAAAAAAGCAGTCGATTCAAAGCACCACGCCACTCACCCCACGTCGCTCCGGATCCCCAAAACAGGGTTTCCCCGCAAGTAGGAGAGGCGCAAAAGGTGCCAGCCGAATCCCAGGTTCACAAGCTTCTCCCGCTTGTGATTTCTGTGGGTCTCTGCCTTCGCCGTGGCGGTCAGACCCTATTTTTCACGGAGCAAGTTCCTCCCGATCGGAGGAGCTCCACCATTGCCTGGAGGCGCCAACCCGGAAGTCGGAGCCTCCGCTTCAGGATCTGTCCTTCCAGTGAGTACTCAGGGCTGATTTCCTTAAGAATGGGTGCGTTTGATCTTCTTGCAGTCCATGGGACTCTCAAGAGTCTCCTCCAGCACCATAATTCAAAAGCATCAATTCTTCGGCGATCAGCTTTCTTTATGGTTCAGCTCTCATAAAGTTATGGTCTAAATTCTGCCAAAAACCAAAACTAAAATTTGAGTCATGTGTGAATTTATTTTAGGGGGGGAGGTCTCTGGGTCTCAACACACAATCAGCTGAAGTCTCCAAAATGGGGATTCCAGGGGCAGAGGAGACCAAGTCACTCCAGGATCCATGGAACCAGAAGGTAGTCTGATTGCCACTGTAAGATGGCACTGGGCCCAATTGCTTCACCAGCTCTAGGCTGGTAAACTAATATTACTGCCTGCCATCCATCTTCTACCTTGGGCACCATGTGCTGATAATTTGTCAGTGGTCCCACTGCTCCATAAAGTCCTGCTGGCTGAGGACAGAGAAGGTTTGAATTGCAGCTCAAGTAAGTATGTGTGGTGGTTCAAAGAAGTGATGAGGAAGAAACTAGTCCCTGTCAAAATAATTCTGGGGGTCAGTAGGAGCTGGAAGTTCTTTTCGGAAGGGGTGAGCAAACCAGAACAAATTCCTTTTTAAAATGAGCTTCCCAGGCACAGGATGCCCGTAACTGCTGGAGATGCAGGCCTGGGAAGTGTTTTTTGTTTGATTTTTCATTCCTCAAATTTGTTGTAGTCAGTGAGGTGAAAACAAAACAAAACACCCTCGTGCTTGCGCCTCAGTCTGTCAGTTTGGTAGTGATGGGCTGCTGTTTTAGCTCAGCCCCCTGGCTACGCTATGTCCTTCAGACTTTTGATCATCTTATATGCAAGTAGGAGGTTGTATAAAACTGAACTTTAATCTCAGGGAATCACAGCCCTCCAACATTCAACCTCTTTTTTGTATCTTAAACTCTCATGCCCGGGGTATCTATCCATAACCACAGGGATGAGTTGTGACTCACCCCCAATCTGACAGTCTCAGATGGAAGCAGAGAGTAGTAGCCATCCCTATTGTTAATTTATCTTGGGGCCAAACCAAGCATGGCATTAAATCTGTCTGCATTTGTTGCTCACCTGACAATCAACAACATGAAGGAGCCACTTCCTGTCCCTCACAATGCCAATCCAGACTGCAGCTGCATTCAATGACAGCAGGAGTGAGGAATCTGTCCCCCTCCAGTTGTTGCCCGCCAACAATCAGTGCCAGACCATTTTGTGCCCTAGTAAAGGCAAAGGGACCCCTGACCATTAGGTCCAGTCGTGGCCGACTCTGGGGTTGTGGTGCTCATCTCGCTTTATTGGCCGAGGGAGTGGGCGTACAGCTTCTGGGTCATGTGGCCAGCATGACTAAGCCGCTTCTGGCGAACCAGAGCAGCACACGGAAACGTCATTTACCTTCCCGCTGGAGTGGTACCTATTTATCTACTTGCACTTTGACGTGCTTTCGAACTGCTAGGTTGGCAGGAGCAGGGACCGAGCAACGGGAGCTCACCCTATCGCAGGGATTCGAACCGCTGACCTTCTGATTGGCAAGTCCTAGGCTATGTGGCCACCCGCGTCGCTTGTTTTGTGTCGTAGGCAAGGCTAAATACTTTCACATACCCCCCCACTAACTTCTCTTTTCAAAAATAGATACCTTGTAGGCAAAAATGAAAAGCACAGAACTATGTAACAAAAACAAATTTGTATAAAACTGTGCCCCACAAAGACCAGCACTGTGTTCAGGGAAATCTGCACCCTAGGTAGCTGGCTGGTTGGCACCAGCCCTGCTGACAACTCAGTGGCACCAACTTGAATCAGGAGGGCTCACCATCCTGCCACAAGCCAGGAGGTCTCAGGAAGGATGGACAGATGGACAGAGGCTGGAGTCAAGCAAGCCCAGCCCAGAGTGAGTCCCCCCAGCCCGGCGGAGGCTGTGCCACCTTCCTCCCTCGCCCGATACTTCTGAGACCAGGGCAGCTGGGCTCTGGGCATGGGAGATGACACTGCCCAGGCTGAGGCTGAGGCTGAGAGGCTGAGCTGAGTGGCTCACTGAGAGACAACAGCAGGCCGAGCCTGAACGCAATTCCCTCCTCTCCCCACCTGGAGGCCAGCAGATATTGCTGGCAAAGTCCCCTCCATGGCAGGGGGCTCGTGGGACCAGGTCCAAGCTGAGGCCACTGGAGAGGAGGAAAGGAGGGAGGGTGCCCTGGGAGGGAAAGTGGGTGGCCAATTGGGCACTTTACCTGCACTCTCATGTGGCTCAGCATAGGTAATTTGGGGGGCAGCCCCCAAATATTTGGGGTGCCCAAAGAGTCTGGGAGCCCTTAGAATTGGTGGTGATTACTTCCATCATCCTTCGTCATTGGCCATGCTAGCTTGGGCTGATGAGAACTGGAGTCCAAAAGCTTTTGGAAGGCCACAGTTTCCCCACCCCTGAAGCATAGCCGCTGTTTATTACACTTGTCTCATTGTCCGGTGGATTCAAGCTATGCTGTCCACCTTCAGATTCTGCTCCTAGCAATTCAAGCAGTAGTGCTCACAAACTGTAACCGAACATGAATGATCAGGAAACCAGGCAGAGGCCTTCTCGGTCGTGACACCCGCCCTGTGGAATGCCCTCCCACCAGATGTCAGGGAAATAAACAACTACAGTGGTACCTCGGGTTACATACGCTTCAGGTTACATACGCTTCAGGTTACAGACTCCACTAACCCAGAAATAGTACCTCGGGTTAAGAACTTTGCTTCAGGATGAGAACAGAAATCCTGCTTTGGCGGCATGGCGGCAGCAGGAGGCCCCATTAGCTAAAGTGGTGCTTCAGGTTAAGAACAGTTTCAGGTTAAGTACAGACCTCTGGAACAAATTAAGTACTTAACGCAAGGTACCACTGTATCTGACTTTTAGAAGTCATCTGAAAGCAGCCTTGTTTAGAGAAGTTTTTAATGTTTGATATTTTATTGTGTTTTTAATATTCTGTTGGAAGCTGCCCAGAGTAGCTGGGGAGGCCCAGCCAGATGGGCGGGATATAAGTAATAAATTTATTATTATTATTATTATTATTATTATTATTATTATTATTATTATTTCCTCCCTTACCATTCCCCCAATCAACATGATGCCCCAAAGTCTCTGTTTGCCACCACTGATAGTACAGAGACCACAATAGCTTCTACCGGCTAACATTAGCTTTCCTGTCTTTTATACCGGATCTGAAATGGAGTGAACGTCTGAAATGTTCCCTGCATTTAAGGTGTCACAAGGCTCTTCTTTGCTCTCAGACTTTTAACGTTTCTTTTTTTCTCTCTCCGTAAAAGTTGTCTGCAGAGCGCAATTTAGAAGCAACACATTTTCCTCCTCTCTGGCAACCAGAATTGCTGAAGTGCGGTCCCTGAGCAACAAAGGGGCTGCTGATAAACCTAAACCAAATCCTCCTTGTTAACAATTTGTATTGCATAAGTGTTGTAAATGCAGTCCTGGGACTTCCATTTGGGCTGCTCTGAATATACTCAAGCTTCATTAGCCTTGGAAAGAGCCACTGAAGTGCTGCAATGCCAACCCAGGGACTGCGATAGCAACACTATCGCCTACTTAATGCAAAAAAGGGGAGAGTAGGGACCGCTCAGACCTCTAGTGAGGTGTAACAGCAACAATCAGGCTTTTTTTGTGCCACTTGCCATTAACTAAGAAGTGACAATGACTGGCTTAATTGCTGTGTGTGTGTGTGCGCCCACACACACACATTTGTGTCTGTGTGCGTGCAAGCACACCACATGAGGGCAGGTCCAAGGCATTTTAGGAACTGGCAGGAGAAGTGATATGTGACTGCCTCACTCCTTGGAGCTGGCTGATTGCAGAGTTGGTTTGCAACTATTAAAATAGTGAAATGCTAGAATAGTTTCTAAAAGCAGAGCTGGGGGAAATCCGAGCGTAAAAAGAGTCTGCTGGATCACTTCACTTTTTATTTTAGCTAATGGTACTAATCATTTCAAAGACTCTCACTATTTTAAGGAATCTCATGGACCCCCACCTCTCAATCTAGCTTGCTCATTTTACATTGCAGATATGCAGATGAAACAACATTGATGGCAGAAAGTGAGGAGGAATTAAAGAACCTTTTAATGAGGGTGAAAGAGGAGAGCGCAAAATATGGTCTGAAGCTCAACATCAAAAAAAGAAGATCATGGCCACTGGACCCATCACCTCCTGGCAAATAGAAGGGGAAGAAATGTAGGCAGTGAGAGATTTTACTTTCTTGGGCTCCATGATCACTGCAGATGGTGACAGCAGCCACGAAATTAAAAGACGCCTGCTTCTTGGGAGAAAGGCAATGGCAAACCTGGACAGTATCTTAAAAAGCAGAGACATCACCTTGACAACAAAGGTCCGTATACTTAAAGCCATGGTTTTCCCAGGAGTGATGTATGGAAGTGAGAGCTGGACCATAAAGAAGGCTGATCGCCAAAGAATTGATGCTTTTGAATTATGGTGCTGGAGGAGACTCTTGAGAGTCCCATGGACTGCAAGAAGATCAAACACATCCATTCTTAAGGAAATTAGCCCTGAGTGATCACTGGAAGGTCAGGTCGTGAAGCTGAGGCTCCAATACTTTGGCCACCTCATGAGAAAAGAAGACTCCCTGGAAAAGACCCTGATGTTGGGAAAGACTGGGGGCACAAGGAGAAGGGGACGACAGAGGACGAAATGGCTGGACAGTGTTCTCAGAGCTACAAACATGAGTCTGACCAAACTGCGGGAGGAAGTGGAAGACAGGAGAGCCTGGCGTGCTCTGGTCCATGGGGTCACGAAGAGTCGGACACAACTAAATGACTAAACAACAACAACAACAGAGCTGGGGGAAATCCGAGCGTAAAAAGAGTCTGCTGGATCACTTCACTTTTTATTTTAGCCACTGGTACTAACCATTTCAAAGACTCTCACTGTTTAAAGGAATCTCATGGACCCCCCAATCTAGCTTGCTCATTTTACATTGCAGATGTGTTTTAAAGGTCTATTTCAATGTTACGCTGCTGTTTCCAGGACTCACATTACGGGGAAAGGACGGAGGAAATCTTCCCCCTTACCTTTTGTAACAACCACCTGGAATATTGTCTTCTGAAGGCTACAGGGGCGTAGGTTGGATAAATTTAGGGGGGAATCCACAGAGCCTAGGACTTGCTGATCAGAAGGTCAGCGGTTTGAATCCCCGTGACAGGGTGAGCTCCTATATTCGGTCCCTGCTCCTGCCACCCTAGCAGTTTGAAAGCACATCAAAGTGCAAGTAGATAAATAGGTACCACTCCGGCAGGAAGGTAAACGGCATTTCCGTGCACTGCTCTTGTTCACCAGAAGCGGCTTAGTCATGCTGGCCACATGACCTGGAAGCTGTACGCCAGCTCCCTCGGCCAATAAAGTGAGATGAGCGCCGCAACCCCAGAGTCGGTCATGACTGGACCTAATGGTCAGGGGTCCCTTAGGACAGGGTTGGTGCAAGACATTGTGCCATCCGAAGCAGGAAACAGTGCCACCCAGCATTCCACTTCTTTCAGCTCCTTCTCTCGCTACTTGTTATCATTTTGCCACTGCCTTTGTGGTGTTATCTTCTGGATATTCTCTCTCTCTCTGTGAGAATCATTTGTTCCAGAAGCAGAAGAAGAAGTTTCAAGAAGCAGCAGAAGGGTGGAGATTGTTTTGTCTATGCAAGGACATTTTCTGTGGGAACTGTTCTTTGGACATGCGCAGTGTGACAGGAAGTACTGATAACAACGGCTCTGTGTAAACTTGCTGTAACTTCTTGTGAATCTCTTGCTTGTGTCTTGCGGTGAGAGAAGCAGAGAGAGTGTCTTGGACTCCTGTTGGACTCTAAGCATGCCTTGACCATGACGGTGGTGAATGTCTGTATATATCTGCTACCAATATGCTTTTTTGTCTGTCAAGTCTACACTTGCCTGAATCTTTATGACATCCATAAGTGTTTATTGCCTGTTGTGTACCTTCAACCCTGAAGATGCTTCCAAGGAAGGAGCTGCCTTGAGATGTAACTCTGCTGAGTAGGGATACTGACACACACAGACACAGTCAAAGTGGTGCTGGACCCAATCCTTCTGAATCATCCATCAGAGGTTGATGGATTGATCCAACAGTTATCATTCTGTCTCTGCATTTCCTCCCCCCTCCTCTGCCTTGAGGGTTCTTCCTCAGACCAAAGAATTCTGGGTAAGGTGGGAGAATGCCTGCACTTTTAAAAATTCTAGTTAAAAATCAAAGTTGCTTTAAAGTAACTTAATTTGTTCCACCAACTTTATTAAGTAGGAGGTGGCACCAATGGTCTCCGGGGCCCTCTCATCAACAACACTGTGCTTTGCAGAAGGACCGCTGTCATTTTGCTAAGATGTTGTCCTATAAGCTGCTCTCCACTGACAATTCATTCCTTTAATAAAATGGATGGCTTTCCTTCACATCTCCCTCCTCCTTTTCCATAGTGTTTACAGTGTTGAAAAACACTGTTGCATACAAATGCTCTGCTTAATATGATTGACAGCTTTCTTTGGAAGCTAGAGGTAGTTGCAGGCATTCAAAATGCAAAATTAAATTTAACAAGCTTTTAAAATGCTCTTGTGGAGTAGACCACTGGATGCAATGGCTTCCCTTGAATAATGTTTCATAACTATGCATGCTGCTTTATGTTCACTTTTTTATTTCTTCTTCTTCTTCTTCTTCTTCTTCTTCTTCTTCTTCTTCTTCTTCTTCTTCTTCTTCATTGAATTTATATACACAGAAAGCACATACTAGGAAGGAAGTCCCAAGAAACATAGCAAAACTCACTTCCAAGTAAACATGCATAGGTTACAGAACAAAACAATGAGGGGCAACATGTTATTATTATCATTAATTGCATTATTAGTCTTTTTAAAATGAAAAATAGAAATAATTTCATGAATAAATTCAGATGTAGGCAAAACTAGGAAGAGTTGTACTTCAAGTAAATGAGTTGGAGTTGTGATATAACTAACATTTTGAAGGCAAAGCTATTAAAAATCAGTGCATATTTAACAATGATCCTTATATTTTTCTTGGTGGCTCAGCTGAGCTGTTTGAGCTCACGGCTTGCCATTTTCCTAATGGAAAATATCCTGCCTTTAATGGAAAGAGGAATGACGGGCAGCAGAAATCGAGGTTGGAAATGATCGTGCTCTGGGTTGTTTAACTTGTTCCTGGAATTTGAGAAACTTCCAAACATGAGCATCAAAACTACAAGGGCTACACTTTATCCATATGTGCTAAGAGAAAACAGGGCATTAGAGAAGGGGTGTTAGGGAAGAGGCACCACAGACTATGCTTTTTGGTCGAAGGTTAGTTTGCTCATGATGTGATTTCTTTGCATGGTTACTGCCTTTTTATGACTAGCAGCTGAATGGGAAAATGAACTCAACTGAACAAATTTGCGTTTGCCATGCAATGAGCATGAGGTTGCATCCACACCTGTGCATTTTCGCGTGATGCTGCAGTCATCAAGTGATGAACATGCATAGTTGAAACACGCCTTGATTTACCAATTCATAATTACTGTTATCAATAATAATAATAATAATAATAATAATAATAATAATTATTATTATTATTATTATTATTATTATTATTATTATTATTTATTATTATTTATTATTTATACCCCGCCCATCTGGCTGGGTTTCCCCAGCCACTCTGGGCGGCTTCCAACAATAGTCTATTAAACATTAAAAGCTTCCCTAAACAGGGCTGCCTTCAGATGTCTTCTTAAAGTCTGGTAGTTGATTTTCTCTTTGACATCTGGTGGGAGGGCATTCCACAGGGTGGATGCCACTACCAAGAAGGCCCTCTGCCTGGTTCCCTGTAACTTGGCTTCTCGCAGCGAGGGAGCTGCCAGAAGGCCCTTGGCACTGGACCTCAGTGTCCGGGCAGAACGATGGGGGTGGAGACGCTCCTTCAGGTATATTGGAGCCAGGCAGTTTAGGGCTTTAAAGGTCAGCACCAAGACTTTGAATTGTGCTCGGAAACGTACTGGGAGCCAATGAAGATCTTTCCGGACCAGTGTTATATGGTCTTGGCGGCTGCTCTCAGTCACCAGTATAGCTGTCGCATACTGGATTAATTGTAGTTTCCAGGTCACCTTCAAAGGTAGCCCCACGTAGAGCACATTGCAGTAGTCCAAGCGAGAGATAACTAGAGCATGCACCACTCTGGCGAGACAGTCTGCAGGCAGGTAGGATTTCAGCCTGTGTACCAGATGGAGCTGGTAGACAGCTGCCCTGGACACAGAATTGACCTGCGCCTCCATGGACAGCTGTGAGGCCAGAATGACTCCCAGGCTGCACACCTGGTCCTTCAGGGGCACAGTTACCTCATCCAGGACCAGGGAGTCCTCCATACCTGCCCGTCTCCTGTCCCCCAAAAACAGTACTTCTGTCTCATCAGGATTCAACCTCAATCTGTTAGAACACTGCCTTGTGGGGTATCTTCAGCAGAAGAAATGGCTAGGGAGTAAAACCAACAGAAATCTGGAGTGCAGTCCCTAAGATGGTTACATGGTGCTTTTGACGCCTCCTTCCAGCAACTCCTGCAACCAAGCTGGTGCCAGATGTATTGTTCTACTTTCCTTTGAACCACTTCAGCAAGGCCAAGAAGGGAGTCTTGTCCATCTGGTTAGCCCAAGACCTCCATGCACACTGCCCAGGCCTGTGCCCTGAAGAGGAGATGTACTCCATTGTCTCTTGAGACAGATGGATGCCAACTGTAATAACTATAGTCTTTGGGAGAATCCCTGTTAGTGGCAGACCCTCCAAGGGTCCCTATTTTCCAGAAACGTCCCTGATTTAGAGAAGCCATCTCAGTTTTTGATTTGATCCCGTAATGTCTCACTTTTCCTTAGGATGCCCCTATTTTCATTGGAGAAATATTGGAGGGTATGAAGTTCTTTGACTCCCGAGCTGTCTGAAGGCAATCCTGTATACGGATTTTTTTTTAAAAAAAATGTTTAATGTTTTATTATGTTTTAATATATGTTGGAATCTGCCCAGAGTGGCTCGGGCAAACCAGGAAGATGTTGTTGCGTGTTTTTGTTTATTAAATTTGTATTCCGCCCTTCGTCTATAGATCTCAGGGTGGTTCACAACATAAAACTACAATGTAAAAAACACAAAACTGCTTAATAAGCAAATAGCAAACACAAATAGTGTTGTAGTACTGTGTACTGTGCCTTTGAGGGAGTATCCCTTGCTATAGGAACTCCAGATGACTGCCATGGTAATGTCATTTTCTCCTTGAAGTATTTTGAAATATTTTAATCTAGAATAGAGATCACATGTGGTTGTGGGTTTCAGCATTTTCTTTCCATCGGTAGATGTGTAAGGTATGAACAGTAAAATTATCATGATGGAATGGGCTGTCCCTATTTTCATCAGAAAAAATGTTGGAGGTACTCCATGGCTTGGTCCATGACACATAGCCAACAGGAGCCATGTACTCAGAGTTAGAGCTCTCTTCCAACTAAGGTCAGACATTACCCCTTCCTATTTAATACAGACCTCTCTCCCTCCTGGTAAGTGTGGTGAAGTTTTTGAGAGTTCAGATGAATGTTACTTCCCCCTCTACACTGGCGACTGCTGACACTGGGAGATGGAGAGGGATAGTTCAACTGGAACGGACTCAGATTCAATCTTCACCTACCTCCAGCTCTCTTTTGCAATCCTTCTCACTGGACAATTGCTAGTCGATAGTCTTGGGAGGTGAAGGTCCAGGTGAAGGAGGCCATGGCATCTTCTTTGACTGACTCTCTACATAGATCTTCTTCGTATATTTCCCACAATCACCAGGTCTATCATCTTCCCCTTTCACGACTACCATTGCACACTCACAACGCACATACACCACAACATCCAGAATTCTATCTTATTTTTAAATAAACCAAAGAAAAGGCAGCCTAAGGATAAGCTACTTGAACGGGAAATTTGAAAATGATGCCAATACTTCTCAGTCTGAAGAAGATGCATCATAGAAAAAGAAACAGCCTCCCACTGGGAAATAAACAAAGAAGAAAGGAAGACATGTAAAGAGGGAGACAGTGGAAGATTTTGTGTTGCTTAAGTGTGCTGGTGCCAAGGAGCACTTCTAGCCGTTTGCAAACTACCTCGCTTACTCGGTCTACGTGAGTACAAACGGCTGTGCTGAGCTTTTAAAATCTATTTTAAAATCGCAGTTTGGTGTTCATACAAAGTGTTGAACTGCAGCAGTTTGCAGCAGGAACCGGCAGACTTTCCACTCGTGTTCCGACAATGTCCTTTTTCATTCAGAAGAATGTGGCATAAAAGCAGAGTAAAGGATTGCTCAGGTGCCTTGCTTTGCTGCTCGGGTATACTTGAATTAGCTCAAATTAGCAAGCTCCAAAAGTCCCGAGTCTAATTTGTTTCACAGAGTCCCAGTTCACACCTAAGTGAACCTGCAAATTCACAGCCAGAAGCTTCAGACCTGCCAAATGCCCCTTATGTCTGCATCAGGAAGAAACCAGAGGGGGTTGGGGAGATGCAAGACAGGAGAGATATGTCAGATCCACCTCTTTGGATAACAAAATGCCCCATTGTGGTAACAAGATCAGATCTCCACGCCTTCAGGTCCACGAGCCAATTAGAGCTGAGAAAGTTATGAATGGCATCGGGCACTGGAGCTGAGTAATCATAACCCCATCAGGTAACAAAGCTTATTAGCATTTAAATTGAGAATCCCAAGAGGGAAACACTGTCTAGACAGTATGCACAAATGCGCTCCCTGTCTGTGACAGATGAGAATCAGGCACAGGAAATTAAGCATGCCCACACCCCAGTTATAAATGGAGTCTGGATGCTTAGATACTTTAGTATAAATGTTCCATCTGTATATCCAGGCACATTGGTATTACATCTTGGAAGTTTTTGATCAAATTACATATCCTATGCCACTGGAATGCTGAAATTATTGAAGGTGGGATGCAGCAGATGGATATATATATACAGTGGTACCTTGGGTTACATACGCTTCAGGTTACATACACTTCAGGTTACAGACTCCGCTAACCCAGAAATAGTACCTCGGGTTAAGAACTTTGCTTCAGGATGACAACAGAAATCGTGCTCCGGCAGCACAGCGGCAGCGGGAGGCCCCATTAGCTGAAGTGGTGCTTCAGGTTGAGAACAGTTTCAGGTTAAGAATGGACCTCTGGAACGAATTAAGTACTTAACCCGAGGTACCACTATATATATATATATATATATATATATATATATATATGCATTTGCCAAACTTCAGTGCTGATGGCATCAGAGTGGTGACCATCTCCAGCTTTGGAAACGTTAAATTAATTATAAATTTCTAGATTTTTTTAATGGTACGTTCAGAATCTGTATGAATTAAATAGCATCCAAAGCAACATCATGGGAAGGTTGTTTTCAGCTACCCTACCTCCTGCCATGCTCAGATTCAAACTTCAGACTCTCAGTGAACTTTCTTTCAAGTAAAAGCAGTCTTCTAATTAGTCACCCTGAATTGGTTGTGCACTCAGAGGCTCCTTAGAAAGATAGAAAATTTTCTGGGTCAAGGCTACAGCTATCACTGCCCCATCACTTTATTGCTGCTCTGGACAACTGCTAGGCATGATCTTCTGAGATTGTTCTATATGTACAGTCTTTGCAGCTAGAGAGAGGGACGGAACTGCTTGTGCTGTACCCACTGAAACTAGAAATGCTCAAGGATTTTCTTCAGCCCCCATTTTTAAGAAAACCAGTCTGAGTTGAACTTGTAAGTCCAAGGCTACAGTCCTAACCCACTTGGGGGAATGCCCCTTTGAATTTAATTGGACTTACTTCCTAGCAGACAAGTTTAGGGTTGCAATATTCACTGCAATGCCATTTTAAAACCTCTCGGAATTTTGCAGTACAGTTGCAAGCCCCAAAGGTATACAAAGGTATACAAAGATGTGTGCAAAATGTATATCTGGGTGCAAAAAAATTGCATATGTTAAGGTAAAATTCATACCCCCCAATTTTCATGCTTAAAAAGAAAATCACTGAATTTTACAAAAATGGGATGGAGCAGGCTTAATGAAGGAGTACATGTGAATCTGTTGTGGACCATGAATAGAATGATATATCCATTCCAGGCTCATGCGGTTTGACTGAAGCCCAGAATGGGATTCTTGTTTTTGGTATAACAGCCCATGTTGAGCAGGCCCTTGGTGCCCCCCCCCAAGCCAGCTAAGTCCTCTTAGGCCCAGGGAAAGTGTATCCAGCTCCCCACCCACCCCGCATGGGCCTGATCCATTCCTAATTGGCACGCATGATTTTACATCCATCCAGAGATACTGGCCATTCTCTGGATTGTGGCAAGAGATTTTCAAAGAAAATTGTTTTTGTAATACAAGTAGACACTAAAGTAAAATGTCCCTTAGAAGTAAACCTAAACAAACAGGCAGACAGAAATAGATGACTGAAGCAAAATTTCGTATTGATCAAGTAGTAATTGACATTCAGCCCCACACAATTATAATGAAGGCACCATTAAACTTGCCATACCTGAAAAAACTACTGGAAGCCATGTGAAATCAAAAAGTTGACTAATGATGCTTAAAAGCCATAAATTATACCAGCAGCGAGACAAAGGAATGATTCAGTCAGCAATCTGGGAAGTTGCAGCGATTTGACTTCAAATACCCTTCTTGTGCTAAACTTTTATAGACAATTGTGAGGGTGTCCCCCCCCCCGAATATGGTGATCTAAAAGGTTGTAATGTGTTTATTGGATCTGGAAAATTCTGGTGCCAACCAAAGTGAAAGGGATGTGAAAACATTGGACGCAGGGAAAGCAAAGACACGAAGGGGGTTCATCAAAGAAATGGGGTTAAGATGGTTTGGTCAAGAGTAAGGATGCTTGAGGAATTTACCTGGCAATTCTGGTGTGAGCTGGCTTGCGACTCCTGGATTATGTGAATTTGAAGGTGGTTTTCTTTCAAATTTTGCACCTCTCCCAATTTTGGAATGAACCTTTGGTTGGCAACCATGACTGGGGTGTTTTCTACAGTGGCACCCTCAGAAAACACCCAAATCTACTTCTCCAAAATGGCCTCTCCAGTTAGCTCTGTTGATTTTGAGAAAGTTAGTGGGAATCTTTCTTGGACCAGTAGACTTTTTGGGTGGTATGAGTGAAAATTAATAGACAATATGGTTTGTGAGTATGATTTCTTGTGGTAGACTTTGTGTGTCTTTTTCCTGCTGAATCTATCTATCTATCTATTATCTATCTATCTATCTATCTATCTATCTATCTATCTATCTATCATCTATCTATCTATCTATCATCTATCTATCTATCTATCATCTATCTATATCTATCTATCTATCTATCTATCTATCTATCTATCTATCTATCTATCTATCTATCTCTATCATCTATCTATCTATCTATCATCTATCTATCTATCTATCTATCATCTATCTATCTATCTATCTATCTATCTATCTATCTATCTATCTATCTATCATCTCTCTCTCTTCTCATCTAACCTTAAATGTAATACTAGATACTCTGAGAAGAGTCTAAGCAGCCTTGTGTGATGCATTGAAATAGACAGAGTTCTATGCAATATAAGAGTCATCAGACTCTGGACAAGACGGTTTTTCTGCCACTGGAAGACTTCCCTCAAGGTTTTTTTCCTCTCAGGGGTGATTCATTAGTGCTTAATAAATGGAGCCACAAAAAAGCTCGAGGCAGGAATAACCTTCTTAGTAATGTCATAACATGTTTAGGGATGGAGAAGAATTTGGCTTGCTTTGGAGAATTATTGTGGGGGACGGGGACCATGAGATTTTCTGACAATTTTCTGCAAAGACTTTGAGAGATCTGTTTTGGGGATATTTTGCCCATCTTTATTTGTGAACTTCTAGTAGTGATGTATGGAAGTGAGAGCTGGACCATAAAGAAGGCTGATCGCCGAAGAATTGATGCTTTTGAATTATGGTGCTGGAGGAGACTCTTGAGATTCCCATGGACTACAAGAAGATCAGACATGTCCATTCTTAAGGAAATCAGCCCTGAGTGCTCACTGGAAGAACAGATCCTGAGACTCCAATACTGTGGCCACCTCATGAGAAGAGAAGACTCCCTGGAAAAGACCCTGATGTTGGGAAAGATGGAGGGCACAAGGAGAAGGGGACGACAGAGGACGAGATGGTTTGATAGTGTTCTCGAAGCTACCAGCATGAGTTTGACTAAACTACGGGAGGCAGTGGAAGACAGGAGTGCCTGGCGTGCTCTGGTCCATGGGGTCACGAAGAGTCAGACACGACTAAACAACAGCAAAAGCACTGTTGTCTCATAGCAGGTTACCACAAGGATGCTACAAAAGACTATCAAATGTTTCCTAGAGTAGAGGTCACATCCTCTCAGGTCTAAATGACACATGACATACAAATGTATTAAAACCTAGATGGTTCCAGAGAAAAGAATACATTCAACAGTGCAGTCATGGGAGTGTTTAACACATCCCCACTTTTCCAGTTCATCCCCACATCGAGGTGTTTTTGCTTTCATGGGATTCTGGGTTTGCATTTGTGAGGGTAAAGATGCACATGAACCATCCAGAAGAAAAACCTTTGCGGTGAACTGCAAAAGAAATTTTGCAGGCATGTGAACAGGTTAAACACATGCCCCTCTCCAACATTCCCCCAAAAAGGTAGCACATAAAAAATTAAGTACATGTATTTTTATTTTCAATTTGTTGGAATCTCATATTGCCATTGAATTCCACCTTCAATGAAAAAATTCATTGCTGTACTAAAACAGAGATTTTGAGATGAATTAGTCCCCATCATATTTATTTATTTAGAACAACACATTTTTCTCTTAGTTTTTCGAGTTCAACATCTCATTTGACTGCAGGATTTCTGGTTGTGAAATTGCAAATTGCTTTTAATTTGTGTGCATATATCTATGCAAGAGCTGCAGGCCTCAGCTCTTACAACCAATGAGATGGTGGGGATTTTGTTGCGCTGTTCCTTGCATAATTCATATGGTTTGAGTCTTGCCTATGTAGACTGAGCACTGCTGAAGCAGCTTCGTGCTGCTATGTCTGCTCTAGTTCACAAAACAAGCTCCTTGTCCACATCCATTAGCAAAGGGTTACCAAAGCCAATCATGTTCTTCATTGCTTCACATTTCAAGGGAAAACATTTCTGTGGCAGCAAGCTGAACAGCTGCATAATTCAAAGGTTTGCATTTGACACACATATCCCACAGGACTGCAAAAGCAAATTTACTGGGATGCAATCTATGTTGTGGTCCTAGGGCAAGAGTGGGCTCCCCATGTTACTGGACTCAGTCAGAAAGGCCAATGATCAGGGATGATGTGAGTTGTACTTCAGCAACATTTGGAGGCCAACAGATTCTCCATCCCTTTTCTCTCTCTCCCTGTATCATGGTGCCTTGTTTATTACAGTGGTACCTCAGGTTACATACACTTCAGGTTACATACGTATCAGGTTACAGACTCTGCTAACCCAGAAATAGTGCTTCAGGTTAAGAACTTTGCTTCAGGATGAGAACAGAAATCGTGCTCTGGCGGCGCGGCAGCAGCAGGAGGCCCCATTAGCTAAAGTGGTGCTTCAGGTTAAGAACAGTTTCAAGTTATGTATGGACCTCCGGAATGAATTAATAATAATAATAATAATAATAATAATAATAATAATAATAATAATAATAAATTTATTTATATCCTGCCCTCCCCAGCTGAAATCGGGCTCAGAGTGGCTAACAACAGTAAAACGATAAAACATTCTAAAATCATTCCATTATAAAATTAATTCCAATCAAATTAATGGCAACCATTGGGCTAGAAGTTCTGTGAGGATTGCCAAAGGAGGGAGTCAGGCTGTGCCCTGGCCAAAGGCCTGGTGGAACAGCTCTGTCTTGCAGGCCCTGCGGAAAGGTGTCAAGTCCCGCAGGGCCCTAGTCTCTTGTGACAGAGCGTTCCACCAGATCGGAGCCACAGCCGAAAAAGCCCTGGCTCTAGTTGAGGCCAGCCTAACCTCTCTGTGGCCTGAGACCTCCAAGATGTTTTTCTTTGAAGACCGTACTTAACCTGAGGTACCACTGTACTTGTATTATTATTATTAAACACATCAGTATCCTTTCTTTTCTCCAGAGAGCTCAGGGTTTTGTACACTGAGTTATATATATTTTATTCCCATCACCTGCATCAGGGGTAGCTAATTTGGTGCTTTCCAGATGTTGTTGAACTACAGCTCCAATTACAGCTGTCCACTGGCCATAATTACTGGCACTGATGCCCTCCAACAACATCTGGAGGGAACTACATTGCACAACTCTGACCTACATTAATGAAAACAAAATGGCAGCATGGAGGCAAATATTAGATCATGGACAATTTTCCCAACTATGATTCAGCCCCCTCCTACTGCAAGTTCTGGTGTTTGCTTTTGCAATTTAGGCTTCTCTATAGTGAAACAGGTTTTTAGGAGTTCTTTGAATGTTCCTGCTGCATTCAGGCAAACTTGTTCATATTTATGGAAGGAGACAGATTGCACAAAGTAGTTTTCTTCATCTATATTTCATCAAGGAAGTCATTCAGGCAAAGACACATTTGGAAGGCTGTTCCATATATAGCAGTCCCCCAAGTCACAGAGATCGCAATTAGCATAACGATACTTGAAGTAAGTCGCTTTCTCACTGGAATTTCCAACAATCTATAATTAAACAAATCTGCTTTCCCAGCATTCTTCACCAGGACATAAATCTCCATGCAATTGTGAAGAAACCGTAGATGAAAGGGATTGTAAAATAATGCTACAATTATGCTGTCTGTATGAACAAAGTACAGAATACATGAGTGTGTAGCAAAGGTATAACAAAGGAACCCAAACATACAGAGTAAATAAGGCATTAGAAGGAGCAAGGAAATGTATTATATAGTAATGAAATAGTTACATACTAGCTTGTTTGGTTCATGAAATTTCAATGCCCACATATTTATTCTCCCCCTCCCCTTTTGGTATTGTTCATACCCAAGTGATGATATGTTCACTTGGAAGGGACGCAACCAGGCACTTGGCTATAATCATCTTCTTTGTTCACTCGTGGCGAACACGGCTTTAACAGTGAGTCCGTAAGTGACTGTAGAGGCCAGATCTGGATCCACACACCCTTCCACACTGGGGACATAGGTTTCCAGGTGGAAGTTGATCATGGTGAGGGTTTGCCAAGCGTGCCTTCCGCTTAGTACGTTTCTCCTTGCGTCATGAGTCTTAGCATCTTCAAAGCCCATGACACCTTTGGTAAAGGCTGTTCTCCAACTGGAGCACTCGCAGGCCAGTGTTTCCCAGTTGTTGGTGTTTATACTACTTCCCCCCCCTCCAACGTAGGCATCCAATGTGAAGACACACATACAGAGGTGCCATCTTGTGTCCAAGATTAAAGGGGCCCAGTGTGTGTTGTGTGTGTGTGATATCATATGTCTAAAGTGTGTCCTGTGTGTGTCACCATGCACCCATAGCATGTTGTGCATACGTGGAATCATATACACAGCAAGCGATGCACGCACAACATTGCATCATTGGCAGGAGTCCAAGTGTGGAGCACAGCATCTTCAATCGCTGGTGGCTCCTCTGCTCTCACACTTAGTAGGAGCCCACTCTGTGCCCAGCTCTGAGCTTGGCCTCCTCAACGTTGAGGGGGGACGGTCCCTTGCCAAAAGATATTGAGGGAGCCGAAGACACCTTGGCCCTATAGAGTTGGCACACCTGCACACATAAAGCCCTCTTATGTGGATCATGTTGGAATCCATGTACTCAGTGCAGCTTGGCACGTTAGCAATTAGTGTCTCCACAGCAACCTGGGAAGACAGAGCATGAAAGGAGTCTGCCTAGAGATAAGGAGACCCAGCAACAGGCCAGTGATTGGCTGAGGTCCCTTATATAGGCATGACCTATAACCCTGGTGTTGAGGAGTGTTAGTATGGTGGGATTACTGCTGAGGAGTTGCTGAGAGTGAAGAAGTCGAGTTGTAAATAGTAACTTGTAGGTAGACTTGTATGTCTGCTGCTGTAAATAATAAAACAACAAGTATCAAGTTACTAGTAAGGAGTTTTTGTTCCTGAACGTCGTCCTGCCTGGGCAAGCTCAAGAGTTGCTCAACAATCGCTGTGGTACTCTGCTATACTCCGCTAAGCTGTGCAACAGGCGAAAGCACTTCGAAGGTTCAGACGGTTCCAAAGTTGTAACAGATCATCCACTTCACATGTTACAGTGCATTCTTAACAAGATCTACTCAGAAGAAAGTCTATTGTATTCAATGGGCATCACTCCTAGGTAAGTGAAGTTAGGATAGCAGCCTTACTTTTACTTCATGTTCCTGGGGAGAAAGGTTGTTCAGCTTTGCACAAAATTACCACTTGAGTAGATACGAACCATACAAGTGCAAGTATTTTGAAAGTTTGGTTTGGCTTCAGAAGCAGATAGTGCCATTTATTAAGGAAGTAGTTTGGAGTATGGCTTTCAAAATACAGAAATGCAAATTGCCATAGCTATTTAAAAACAACAACCATATAAAATTCTGAAATAATATAATTCCTGCTTTGGGTTTCTAGATCCAGTTTGCAAACAACTGTGGATATTTTACTACTAACATTCTTGTTTCTTTAGAAGAATATGCAACAGCCTCTGGATTTAGAATACCAACCATATCATTCACAATATACTGAAAGACCAAATATATCACACCAAGTTCCCTAAAGAATATCCACTCACTTGAGTAGCCCAGTTGGCAGCTTCTCAGCTGATGGCTACTTCCTGATATCTGGTGGTTCATCTGTACAAACAGAATGACACAGAAGAGGAAGAAGAGATCTTGGAGGGCAGTTAATTAGGCAGTAGTCAGGTTCCTGCCTCCCCTAAAGAATAAAATGATGCTATCCTCCCAATCTGGGTGCAATTACCAGTGTTAATTAGGGAGGATGATACTTCCTAATTGGACATCTGGAGGAAGAGTTTCATAAGGTTATTTGCTTGTGTTGTTTTTAATTACAGTTTGGTAAACTTTTGGCGAAGGGACAGAAAAATAATTTGCTGATGCTGCTATGGCTACTGCCCTTGCAGCACAAATTTGTTTTTTAAGCTGCTGCCCTTAAGCTATTTAGTTCAGTAAAAAATGTAAAGGTAAAAGACGCCTAGACTGTTAAGTCCAGTCAAAGGGGACTATGGGGTTGTGGCGCTCATTTCGCTTTCAGGCTGAGGGAACTGGCGTTTGTCCACAGACAGCTTTCTGGGTAAGCATGGGTAAATCGCTTCTGGCGCAACAAAAAACCATGACAGAAACCAGAGCGCACTGAAATTCCGTTTACCTTCCCATCACAGCGGTACCTATTTATTTACTTGTACTGATGTGCTTTCAAACTACTAGGTTGGCAGAAGCTGGGGCAGAGCAATGGGAGCTCATCATATTGTGGGGATTCAAACTGCCAACCTTCTGATCAGCAAGCCCAAGGGGCTCAGTGGTTCAAATCACAGTGCCACCTGTGTCCCAGGTTGCAATATGGAGAATCCCTCTAACTCTCTTCACATGTTAATTGCATGAAGTGTGTTGATAGGGGCAGTGGGTCCTGAAAGTCCACCATGTTAATGTTCATACCAAAAAAACACTAGAACTGTTAGCCAATGAAGAGCAGTCAAGAAAATACTACAGTCAAGAATACTTTGCAGTTTTAACCATTTTAACATTGCTACTACAGAAGCACAGATATGCAGTGCTTAAGATAAATTGTCCAGAACACCATTGCCACATTTTGTCCAGAATTTTTTGCTGGACTTTTGTGATTATTGTAATTCAGCAAGTGAAGCAATGGAGGCCGAGGTAACTGAAAAACAATTGCAGCTAGATGTAATTAATATGTCTTTTACGTGCAGCCCTGGTTCATTATATGTTGAGCGTGCAAGTATTGCAGCTGTAGATGCCTTATCCCAAGGAAGAGGTTTTGCTTCCTATTCTTCTGATGGAAACTTAGCTAAGTGGTCAATTGATCTGGACTTGTTAGCAACTGATATATATTCTCCCAGGCAACCTCAGCTTCCTCCATATAATGAAACCTCAACCATACGTAATAACAATATTTGCATAATAGACTGAGCCACAGCAGAACCTGAAACTCTCTCACTGTGGGAAATTTTACACAAACTATGTTGCCTGTCTAAACAAACCACAGAGGGGATCTTTAGCAGATTTTTTTAAAAAAAATTATTAGCAATTTCAATATGGCAAAATATCAAAACATATCAAATTCATTTTCCCCTTTTTTCCCACCTCCCCCTCAAAGCCTCCCCTCCCCCCAGAGACTGTTCTTAACCTGAAGCACCACTTTAGCTAATGGGGCCTCCTGCTGCTGCCGTGCCACCGGAGCCCGATTTCTGTTCTTATCCTGAAGCAAAGTTCTTAACCTGAAGCTCTATTTCTGGGTTAGTGGAGTGTGTAACCTGAAGCGTATGTAACTTGAAGCGTACGTAACCCGAGGTACCACTGTATGCAGTTCTGATTAAAACTCCTTTAAAGTATAAATCTGTAGAATAGAAAATAAAATAAAATTGGAGAAGGAACACCAGGAGCTCTTTTTTGTTCAGAATCTGGGTGACCAACAATTAAGGCAAGAGAAGACTGTGCTCAGTTAAAGTATATTGAAAAAATTGCTACTATGCCTATTGAGCCTAGTAGCTGTGCTGTGCTATATGGAATTGAGGGATGACCAACTCTAGAAAGCAGCGTGTTAAGCTGTTTTAGACTATTATTTTTCGGGACTGAGCTCTGCTTTGACCTTGAATAAGAGTCAACAAAAGGATCAGCTCTTCTGGATAAAATCCAGAAGGGACCTGCAACTAAGTAGAAACACCGAAGTTTCTTCTTTGTTTCCATTCTTGAGAACAGAGCATGTTAGAGCCAGTTATCTGACCAAATTCTTACCAGTTTCCTTAAGAAATGCCCTTATTAAGCTGGGTCACCAAGTGATGCCCACTGCAGTCTTGGATGGCTGCTACAACAAGGTCCCATACACAGACAGACTTTGCATTTGTGGTTAGCTGCAGGGGGAAGATATCACTCATTCTGTTAGCTTGCCCCTTATATAGAGACCCAAGAGATTGCTTTCTGAAACCTTTGTTCACACAAGAAAGTAGATGCACCCTGGCAGAAATGGTTCTATTTCTTTGGAGTGACAATAATAGCTTCTTTGCACACAGAGTGGCCCTCTAATGCACTGGTTGCAAATAATAATAATAATAATAATAATAATAATAATAATAATAATAATAATAATAAAAAATCAGGAAAATGTGTTAGATAAAATTATATAATTTGTTATGGTGGTTTTAAGGTACAATCAAGCTGGATTTGAGTTTGTTAGTGTCTCAGGTAACTTCTCTCTTTTACATCATGGATGGTGGATTATGGATCTACATTCTGTATTGATTTATTAATACTATAACTACATGTTTGTAATGGCCTTTGGCTAGAAAAATAAATTTCTGAACTGAAACAAAAAGATATCCAAAATAATATAATTCCCAATCTGGCTATCTAGATCCAGTTAGCAAACAACTACAGGGATCGTAGCACTGTTGTTCTTGTTCCTTTAGAAGAATAGCCTCTGGATTTGGAATACCTCTCATACCATTCACAGTATATTGAAAGACCAAATGTATCACATCAAGTTCCCTAAGGAATGTCTTCTGTCTTCAGTAGCCCAGTTGGCAGCTTCTCGGCTAATGGCTACTTCCTGATATCTGGTGGTTCACCTGTACAAACAGAATGGCTTCTCAAATAGGGCAAAGATATCCCAGAGGGCAGTTAATTAGGCAGTAGCCAAGTTTCTGCCTCGCCTAAAGAATAAAATGATGCTAGCTTCCCAATCTGGGTGCAATTACCAGTGTTAATTAGGGAAGATGATGCTTCCTAATTGGACATCTGGAAGAAGAGATTCATAAGGTTATTTGCTTGTGTTGTTTTTAATTACAGTTTGGTAAACTTTTGGCGAAGGGACAGAAAAATAATTTGCTGATGCTGCTATGGCTACTGCCTTTGCAGCGCAAACCTGATTTTTAAGCTGTCACCCTTGAACTATTTAATCCAGTATTGGGTTGCCAAGGTTGCCAGGTTGCCATGTGGAGAATCACTCTTACTCACTTCACATGTTAATTGCACGAAGAGGGTCTGTGTGAGTCCTGAAAATTCACCATGTTTAATTGTCAAACCAAAAAAAAACCAGAATTTTTAGCTTAGCCAACAATGAGAAGTCAAAAAATGATTTTCATCTCATGTTTCTCAGACATTACGCAGTAGAGCTCTTTCACTTGCCATTAACATACATCTCTGGTGAGTCAAACTGCTGGAAGAAGAAGAAGAAGAGGAGGAGGAGGAGGAGTTTGAATATTCAGGAGAAATAAAAAATGAAGAAACCTGTGGCATAGTCCTATCTATTCACAGCCACAATAACATCTTCATGAAGAAGAAGAGTTTGGATTTGATATCCCGCTTTATCACTACCCTAAGGAGTCTCAAAGCGGCTAACATTCTCCTTTCCCCTCCTCCCCCACAACAAACACTCTGTGAGGTGAGTGAGGCTGAGAGACTTCAAGGAAGTGTGATTAGCCCAAGGTCATCCAGCAGCTGCATGTGGAGGAGCGGGGAATCGAACCCGGTTCACCAGATTATGAGTCCACTGTTCTTAACCACTACACCACACTGGCTCTCACAGGGCCTGGAGAATCACAGCACCTGGTATGTCTTCAAAGACTGGTAACTTGTAACTGCTGCCTCCTGCATTGTTTCTGCCACATTAGCAGCACTGAAGTGGCCTCTCTGGGGTGCAAGCCTGGGCAGTGTGTATGGAGGTCCTAGGCTGCTCAGACGACTAGACTCGCCTCTCAGCCTCACTGATGTGGTCCACAGGAAAGCAGGGCAATACATTTGGCATCAGCTGGGCTGCAGAAGTTGCCAGTATACCTGAAGGAGAGTCTCCACCCACATTGTTCTGCCCGGACGCTGAGGTCCAGCGCCGAGGGCCTTCTGGCAGTTCCCTCATTGTGAGAAGCAAAGCAACAGGGTAGCAGGCAGAGGGCCTTCTTGGTAGTGGCACCTGCCCTGTGGAACGCTCTTCCATCAGATGTCAAAGAGATAAAGAACTACCTGACATTTAGAATACATCTGAAGGCAGCCCTGTTCAGGGAAGTTTTTAATGTGTGACATTTTAATGTATTTTTAATCTTTGTTGGAAGCTGCCCAGAGTGGCTTGAGAAACCCAGCCAGATAGGTGGGGTACAAATTATAAATTAGTAGTAGCAGTAGTAGTAGTACAAGATGCGTCCAACAGTCTTAGGGACTCTACTCTGGATTAGCGTGGGGTTTATTCCTTAGCTTTTTCTTCCCCCTAAAGATGTCCCACAAGGCAACAGGCAACCTCAGTAGAAATCTCTCTCGAAATTGCCTGGAAACCCTATACAGTGATCTTTTGATCCGGCTATAATCAGGAGCTTCAGTTAAGTTGCACCTTGGCGGACTCAACAGCATCCATGAATATTGCTGTGGGTGACTTATTGCTAGGAAATCCCATTAAATAAAGTATTTGGCATTCGTTTAGCATGTTTAAGTCCCATTGATTTCATACAGGACCAGATTCCTCTCTAATTAGCCATGCAATAAAATATATAAGGGAATGCGTCAAAATTCTTGTTTCACATACTGTCAGGGAAGTTTGAAAGAGTGGGTAGCGAATGTTCCCTTCAGTGTTTATTCCTCCACTTATGAGGGAATTATTATGATCTTTGCTCTTCCCAAATTGGAGGCATGTTACCCAACCCAGGGGAGCATTTCTAATGGGAGGATTAGGCAAATTGCTGGAGGATGGATCTATCCAGAGCTACTCATCGTGATACTGATGCTCTACCTTCGAATGCCTCTACTAGTTCCTGAGAATCACAAGTGGGGAGACGACACTCAAGTCCTTTTTGTGGGCTTCTGGATGGCCCCTGTGAGAATGGGATGCTGCATTGTAAGGGCCTTTGGTCCAATCCAGCAAAGCTCTTCTTAGATTCTTAGGTTCTTATCCAGCCCTAGGCATGAGGATCAATGCAAAATTGAAAGATTTTCAGTTTTACAAAAACTGAAGGCAACTGTTGCCAAGCGTTAAAACTCTTCTCTCCAGAAGAGATATTTCTGGTATATTGGAAAGCTGTGTGACATTGTGCATTAAACAAAATAAGCCCTTATTTCTTTTCTGAACGGATCTCGCCGTGTTCTTTGAAAACTCCCCTCCCCTCCCCTCTTTAATTTCTTTAAAAAGATGAAATGCCTGCAGGGTAGTAATGATAATAGAATGCAGGGTGATGCAAGGTTTATCACCTTATTATCATTCTGCACTGACATCTACCCAGATCAGTAATAATGTATGCACAGCACACACATAAACAACAATAATGGAAAAGCATCCATGTAAGGAACCACTAAAGTCACGTTGAAGCCGGGATTCCTTTTGCAGATGTTTAATTCATGCAACCTCTGCATGCACTGCTTCCTTAAAAAATTGAGGCTGAACCTTTGGGGAGGAAGAGAATTTTAAAATTCAGATTAAAAACTATGGAGAAAAAGGAGCACACACATGATGTTAAGGAAGTTCACCTAAAGTGAAAATGGAGGTATAAACTGCCATTATGAGTGGATCTCTAACCTCCTGGAAATGTGATCTCAGCTCATTCTGGCTCGCCAATGGCACTGGGCCTCCATGCTACCAATCCCACTTCAACTTGGCTCTGTGTAAGAAGAAATAGGCACCCAGTACAATTCTGCTACAATGTGTGCAAGGGCCAACATTGATGCCGAAATCCAGCATTGCCTGAGCTCTGCGAGTGTGGCTTTCTCCTAACTGAAGTGCAGAGTGTTTGAGGACCAGGACATTCGCAGGGAAACCAAAATGCTTGTTCACAAAGCTATTGTACTACTAACCTTACTATATGCTTGTGAAACATGGACCACTTATAAATGCCATCTCCAACTCCTCAAAAGATTCCATCAATGGTGTCTCCGAAAAATTTTATATACCACTTGGGAAGACAGGTGTACTGGAAGAAGCAAAGATCACCAGGGTTGAAGCAATGATTCTTCAACATCAACTTCATTGGACTGGTCATGTTGTGCGGATGCCTGATGATCATCTTCCAAAGCAACAACACTATTCCAAACTTAAAAATGGAAAGCAGAATGCTGGTGGTCAACAAAAGAGGTTTAAAGACTGTCTCAAGGCAAATCTTGAAAAATGTAGTATAAACACTGACAACTGGGAAACACTGGCCTGCGAGTACTCCAGTTGGAGAACCATGGGCTTTGAAGACACTCGAACTCAGGATGCAAGGGAGAAACCAGCTCCCCCCCCCCCGGAAACCAATGTCCCCATTGTGGAAGGATGTGTGGATCCAGAATTGGCCTCCACAGTCACTTACGAACTCATTGTTAAAACCGTGTTTATGGAAGCTAATCTTTGTTGTTGTTGTTTAGTCGTTTAGTCGTGTCCGACTCTTCGTGACCCCATGGACCAGAGCACGCCAGGCACTTCTGTCCTCCACTGCCTCCCGCAGTTTGATCAAACTCATGCTGGTAGTTTCAAGAACACCATCCAACCATCTCATCCTCTGTTGTCCCCTTCTCCTTGTGCCCTCCATCTTCCCCAACATCAGGGTCTTTTCCAGGGAGTCTTCTCTTCTCATGAGGTGGCCAAAGTATTGGAGCCTCAGCTTCAGGATCTGTCCTTCCAGTGAGCACTCAGGGCTAATTTCCTTAAGAATGGATAGGTTTGATCTTCTTGCAGTCCATGGGACTCTCAAGAGTCTCCTCCAGCACCATAATTCAAAAGCATCAATTCTTCGGCGATTAGCTTTTTAAGATGCTGTCTAGGTTTGTCATTGCTTTTCTCCCAAGAAGCAGGCGTCTTTTAATTCCGTGGCTGCTGTCACCATCTGCAGTGATCATGGAGCCCAAGAAAGTAAAATCTCTCACTGCCTCCATTTCTTCCCCTTCTATTTGCCAGGAGGTGATGGGACCAGTGGCCATGATCTTCGTTTTTTTGATGTTGAGCTTCAGACCATATTTTGCGCTCTCCTCTTTCACCCTCAATAAAAGGTTCTTTAATTCCTCCTCACTTTCTGCCATCAAGGTTGTGTCATCTGCATATCTGAGGTTGTTGATATTTCTTCCGGCAATCTTAATTCCGGCTTCGGATTCATCCAGCCCAGCCTTTCGCATGATGAATTCTGCATATAAGTTAAATAAGCAGGGAGACATTATACAGCCTTGTCGTACTCCTTTCCCAATTTTGAACCAATCAGTTGTTCCATATCCAGTTCTAACTGTAGCTTCTTGTCCCACATAGAGATTTCTCAGGAGACAGATGAGGTGATCAGGCACTCCCATTTCTTTAAGAACTTGCCATAGTTTGCTGCGGTCGACACAGTCAAAGGCTTTTGCATAGTCAATGAAGCAGAAGTAGATGTCTTTCTGGAACTCTCTAGCTTTCTCCATAATCCAGCGCATAAGCTAATCTTACTCGGCTACAAGTGATCACCAAAGAAGAAGAAGAAGAAGACGTGTTACACAGTTCCAGAGTGGCTTAGCTGTTGTGTTTTGTAGCAGCTTCTTAACCTCAAGGGCAGCCCCATATGGACTGCACTGAAATAGTCCAGTTTAGAAGTTACCAATAAGTGTGTCATTGTGGCTAAGCTATCTCCATCCAGGAAGCATCTCAGCTGGCATAGCTAAAGGATGCTCATTGCCTCCAGTGACAATCATAAGGTGAGGAGCAGCCCCAAACTAATACTCAGAGTTCTGGATCAGATTCACTGTATGCAATTAGATATGCTTTTCCAGGATTTATTTTTTTTAAGCACACACACACACACACACACACACACACACACAACCACCCAGAAATTATCCAACAATTACAGAGAATCCTTGCAATGAAATTAGTTATTTATCATTTAGATTCAGTACTTAAAGGACCATTCAGAGTTAATCCTAGTGTTTAAAATTAGTGGATCAAATGTTTGAAAATCATGAATAAGAAGAGAATTCTGCTGTGCTATTTTCCACGGAAAACTATTTCCAAACTGTAGTTCAAAGCAGCAGCTGTAAGGTATTCTTCTAGAAATTACACATTTCATAAACCTCACATTCTTCAAAATTATCCTCTTCAATGTCTAAAGACTATATCACAGCAATTATACTCCTCATTCTATGTTCCAATTCATGTTTCCTTCTATAATTTGACATCTAATAGTTGAAGCACTAGGGGAAGAATTGGCTGTTTTGTTGAATCTTTTCAATATGAAGGTTTTTTTTATATAACCACATTCATTACAAGTAACTTTATCATACAGAAGTCATTTCCAGACTGATTCTGTAATCACACAAAGGCTCAGCTACACTATCAGCAGAATCACATGTTATGAGTCTTACTGTTCTGTGCCCCTTCTACACTGCAGAGAGTAGGATATTTTGATGTTCCTGTAAATATTCCTTCCATGTGGAAAATAAGCACTGCTTTCTTACACGTAGATATCTTAATCATTTCCCCCCTGCTAAACAAATGACTAGTGAGTACTTACAAACTCCAGTGGTGAAGCAGTATACAAATAGCTCCAATAAATAAATAAGCATTCAATCTTTGAACGATGTACCAAGTGGCATCTGCAGAGGTTAACTGAGATCCTGAGAAGACAGTTTTTTCAAACAAGGATCTTTCCTCCCAAAGCTCATTTTTATGAATTCTGTTCTCATTAGAAAGCCATGAACTTTGCTAGAAGCAGAGTTCTCTGGAAATCTTTGTACATGAGGATTTTGTTGCAAGGGCGTATGTAGGATTTAATTGGGAAGTTGACCCTCTGATTTTCAGCAAAAAAGTGGGCAACCCTCTGGGTATGTTTAGCTTCAGTGAATGATGTGCTTTTCACCAAAATATTCTCTCCTCCGCCCCGCCCCCCAGGATCACATTCATTGCAGGATGTGGTACATTACACATTTCATTCATATTAATGGGGATCATATTACATTTGTCTGCTGTAAAATCTGCCGCAATTTATCTTCACGGTTTCGTTTTGTTTCCCCACTTTTTCTCCAATGAGTTCAGAGAATGGGGCTTTGCCCTCACAAAAGCCCTGTCAGGTAATTCTTCAAGCAGAGAGAATGATTTTCCCTGAGGATCCCCAGTGATTTTCTTCATAGAGCAGGCATTTGAACCCATGTTTTCAAAGACCATACCTAGATTTTTAGGCACTATACCACACCAGCTCCCAGTTCGCGAGGCTTCTAATTTCCTAAAAAGGGGTATTGAATAAAGCAGCTGCCCCTTGAATAAGAGATCTAAGATACTGTCCTGAGAGCATGAGAGGCCTCTGAATATGTGTATTGTTTTGGAGTGAGCAAATTAGGTAGGCTTGCCTTTTATTTCTCCTCCACCCTTACTTCCAACCTTGTAGGTATGGCCTTTGAAAACATGGTGTCAGCGCTGCCCAAGGTCCCAGCTCACACAAGACCAACGCTGTTTCTTTCTTTAGTATAAAAGTCTTTATTGAAGTTCAGTTTCACTTCCTCACGCGCAGCGTGCAATGCTACGTCTGTACCTTAGACCGCCGAAGCTCCATCTGAATCTCCTCCCCCCTGACACCAGTTTAAGATTCTAGCCTTACTCCACCTCTTCCTCTGTTCCTTCCTTCTCTGGGTCTGCCTGCTAGTCGGAGTCTCACCCTTCCTAGACTCCTCTGACGCTGAGTCCCCTGACTCTTCCCCCTCCCTCCTTCGGGCTTTTGGACCTGGCTCCCAATCCAGGTTTTCTGCTGTCCCGCGCTCCTGCACATTTGAACTTGGCGCGCGCGCACAGCCTCCCACTTTCCTTCTGACCGTTACACTTGTGTCACTGCTCCCTCCTTCGGGGAGGCTAGCTGGACCTTCCCTTCCCTCCTTTTCCCCACTTTCCGATGGGGGCGTGGTTATCCCTGACTCATCTTCTCTCCCCGCTGGAGGAGAGGCTGGTCCTGACTCATGCGACTCTTCCCCCCCACTGTGCTCTGGTGGGGGAACTGGTCCTGATCCTCCGCTGCTCCCTTGGGAGTCCCTGCTGGCCCCTTGTTTCTGGAGCGTCCCCCCTGGGACCCCCCTTGCCCTTACCATAGGCGCCCCCTTCTGGGAATCTTCTGATTTGCTGGAGAAGCTCATGGAATCTCTCGGGTCACTGTCATATTCCCCTACGCTCCCCTCGGATTCCTCTCCTCCGCTCTCTATTTGCTCTCTCCCCTGTGCTTCTGCTCCTGAGCCTCTGACACACGGGTTCAACCTTGTAACCCTGTGACTACTGATCACTTTGGTCTTTCCTTATATCTGGCTTAAAGAGAGAGCACATAGGTTGGATTAATGCAATGCATTATATGCGGGGTCGCCTCTGAAGATGGCTCAGAAATTTCAGTTGGTGCAGAATTCGGTGGCCAAGATGCTACTGTGATAACTGGTTGGAGAATATAACGCCAATCCTGGCCTGACTGTACAGGCTGCCAGTTAGTTGTTTCTAGGCCCAATTCAATGCATAAAGGTAAAGGTAAAGGTACCCCTGCCCGTACGGGCCAGTCTTGCCAGACTCTAGGGTTGTGCGCTCATCTCACTCTATAGGCCGGGAGCCAGCGCTGTCCGCAGACACTTCCGGGTCACGTGGCCAGCGTGACAAGCTGCATCTGGCAAGTTAGCGCAGCACACGGAATGCCATTTACCTTCCCGCTGGTAAGCGGTCCCTATTTATCTACTTGCACCCGGGGGTGCTTTCGAACTGCTAGGTTGGCAGGTGCTGGGACCGAACGACGGGAGCGCACCCCGCCGTGGGGATTCGAACCGCCGACCATGCGTTTGGCAAGTCCTAGGCACTGAGGTTTTACCCACAGCGCCACCCGCATCCCTCTAATTCAATGCATACCCTCCAACATTTCTTTGATGAAAATAGGGACATCCTATTCAATTATTATTATTATTATTATTATTTTACTATTTACTGTATATCCCACCCATCTGTCAGGTTTGCCCCAGCCATTCTGGATGGCTTCCAACATATACAACAACATAATAAAACATTAAACATTAAGAAAAACCTTCCCTGTACAGAACTGCCTTCAGATGTCTTCCAAGGGCTGTACAGTTACTTATCTCCTTGGCTCAAGGGTTGCATAACTCCATACCCTCCAACATTTCTCTGGTGGAAATAGGGATGTCCTAAGGAAAGGTGGGGTGTTCCAGGATCAAATCAGAAGCTTGGATGCCTTCTGTAAATCCAGGACTGTCCCTAGAAAATAGAGACACTTGGAGAGTCCATAATTCAACATTGACCTTAAATGGCTCAGGACTGCAATACCTCAAGGATCGCTTCTCCTCACAGGAACCAACCTGGACTCTGTGATCAGCAGCTGAGGCCCTTCTTCTTGTGCCTCATACCCTCTAACATTTCTTTGATGGAAATAGAGACATCCCATAATGATATTTTTACTATTTATACCCCACACATCTTAATGGGTTGCCACAGCCACTCTTGGCAGCTTCCAACATGTATAAAAACATAATAAAGCATTAAACATTTCAAGAAAAAATCTTCCCTATACAGGATTGCCTTCAGGCAGCTCGGGTCAAATAACTCCATACCCTCCCACAATTCACCAATGAAAATAGAGATATCCTAAAATAAAAGTGGCAAGTTCTGGGATCAAATCAGAAATTAGGGTGGCTTCTCTAAATCAGGGAAATCCCTGGAAAATGGGGACACTTGGAGGGTCTGGTGTCTCCCCCGCAAGAGGTCTGGAGGGTATCACCCTTTTCCACATTGGCTGTCCATTAATAATAATAATAATAATAATAATAATAATAATAATAATAATAATAATTTTTTCTTTATATCCCGCCCTCCCCAGCCGAAGCCGGGCTCAGGGTGGCTAACAACAATAAAATAATACAACATTCTAAAATCATTTCATTATAAAATTAATTCAAATCAAATTAATAGCAACCATTGGGCTAGAGTTCTGTGAAGATTGCCAAACGAGGGAGTCAGGCTGTGCCCTGGCCAAAGGCCTGGTCTTGCAGGCCCTGCGGAAAGATGTCAAGTCCCGCAGGGCCCTAGTCTCTTGTGACACAGCGTTCCACCAGATTGGAGCCACAGCTGAAAAAGCCCAGGCTCTGGTTGAGGCCAGCCTAACCTCTCTGTGACCTGGGACCTTCAAGAAGTTTTTGTTTGAAGACCTCTGTGGGACATACCAGGAGAGGCGCTCCCATAGGTACGAGGGTCCTAGGTCGTATAGGGCTTTAAAGGTTAAAACCAGCACCTTAAACCTGATCCTGTACTCCACCGGGAGCCAGTGCAGTTGGTATAGCACCGGGTGAATATGATCTCGCAGCGAGGACCCCGTAAGGAGTCTCACCACGGCATTCTGCACCCACTGGAGTTTCTGGGTCAGTCTCAAGGGCAGCCCCACATAAAGCGAGTAGAATGCTCTCCCCAGGAAGGCTCATCTGGCACCTTCATTACATATCTTTAGTTGCCAGGTAAGAACATTCCTCTATGCCTAGGCCTTTGGCTAACTAAACAGCTACAGAACTAAAGAAAGAAAGAAATAGGTAGTTTTGATGACTGCCTTGAGGCAGCAGAAGTTGGAAGTGAAGAAGACAGATGGACACACGAGAAAGTTCTTTGCCTGCTGGGGTACAGTATCCTTATTTCTGAAATGAGTAGGAATATCACAAGGTTCCTGAATCTCAGAAGGTGGGGAATTTGGGGGCAATGAGCCAATGGCAGGGTCCCTCAGCACCATGTTCACCAATTTTAGAAACATCTGGATTGCCTCTTGTCCTGTCATGACTGTCAGCTGTGCTGACAGGAGAGAACCAGAAGCTGCTTCAGTCTAATATCCCCTGCCAACAAGGATACCCTAAATAAAACATGAGATCATGAAACTTTTACTCTGTATTAAGACATTAACGGCATCTAAAATAAATCAGAGGAATCTGTAATGCTGAGGACTAAATAATTCAGACAAGCCACTTGTACTTAAAAGGATGATGAGTCACAAGAAACTCAGAAATGACACGCAGGGCATGTCATACCGTACAGTGGTACCGTACAGTGTTTATGGTGTGACACAGAGGAACCAAAAGGAATATGAAAGCGTTTTAAGCCAGATCCTTACTCCCTTTTAAACAGAGTCTCCCTCCACATTTACACTTCTCATTACCTTTTTCTATAGGTTTATCAACACAGGAAGCACTTGGTCTATGTTGCCAGAATATGGAAGAGGTCTCCTCCAGAGTTAGGGAGCTTTCATAGGTAAAGGTAAAGGGATCCCTGACCATTATCATAGAATCATAGAGTTGGAAGAGACCACAAGGGCCATCGAGTCCAACCCCCTGCCAAGCAGGAAACACCATCAGAGCACTCCTGACATATGGTTGTCAAGCCTCTGCTTAAAGACCTCCAAAGAGGGAGACTCCACCACACTCCTTGGCAGCAAATTCCACTGTCGAACAGCTCTTACTGTCAGGAAGTTCTTCCTAATGTTTAGGTGGAATCTTCTTTCTTGTAGTTTGGATCCATTGCTCCGTGTCCGCTTCTCTGGAGCAGCAGAAAACTTTTCCAGGCTAAACATGTCCAGCTCCCTTAGCCGTTCCTCATAAGGCATCGTTTCCAGGCCTTTGACCATTTTGGTTGCCCTCCTCTGGACACATTCCAGTTTGTCAGTGTCCTTCTTGAACTGTAGTGCCCAGAACTGGACACAGTACTCCAGGTGAGGTCTGACCAGAGCAGAATACAGTGGCACTATTACTTCCCTTGATCTAGATGCTATACTCCTATTGATGCAGCCCAGAATTGCATCGGCTTTTTTAGCTGCCACATCACACTGTTGGCTCAAGTCAAGTTTGTGGTCAACCAAGACTCCTAGATCCTTTTCACATGTACTGCTCTCAAGCCAGGTGTCACCCATCTTGTATTTGTGCCTCTCATTTTTTTTTGCCCAAGTGCAATACTTTACATTTCTCCCTGTTAAAGTTCATCTTGTTTGTTTTGGCCCAGTTCTCTAATCTGTCAAGGTCATTTTGAAGTGTGATCCTGTCCTCTGGGGTGTTAGCCACCCCTCCCAGTTTGGTGTCATCTGCAAATTTGATCAGGATGCCCTTGAGTCCATCATCCAAGTCGTTGATAAAGATGTTGAATAAGACCGGGCCCAAGACAGAACCCTGTGGTACCCCACAAGTCACTCTTCTCCAGGATGAAGAGGAACCATTGATGAGCACCCTTTGGGTTTGGTCAGTCACGGATGACTCTGGAGTTACGGCGCTCATCTTGCGTTATTGGCTGAGGGAGCCAATATAGAATTAAACACTGCTGTGCTTAATTCCCACTGGGGTGGGAATGACACCAGCCAATCCTTTGAAAAAATGAAACAGTTTGTGTGCTTGAGCAAATATTCAGGAATTGCCCTTTCACTCTCGCAGTGAGTCTTGTCTTCTGCCGACTGAAACTTCCCTATTTGGCACTATTTGTCATCTGTAGCAAACAAAAGCTGCACAGCAAAGCAGCCCTTTTTAGTATTCTCTCAGACACATTGCCCACTTGGAAGAGCTTGTTGCCTCCCCAGTTGCTGGGGTTGAACTTCTACAATGGGAAACCTGCTTTGCACATGTGGTGCCAACCTTGATTTTTAGAACCATGAGTGGACATGGTGGAAACCTGCATGAACAGAGCAGACTCCCTGCTGCAAATGTTTAGTTGCAATGCATGGAGTGGCTGTGGGTCCAGGCCACTGGGAGTGCAATGGAGGCAGCAATCCCAACTTATTGCCCTCGTGCATTGGGATACAGGGAATGCCTGAAAAGGATAGTTTTCTTCCTTAATTCTGCCTCTTTCTCCTAAGTGGTAATGGTGGAAGTTTTTGCCCTTCCCATCACATATATTGATCCTGTTCCATTTGCCAGGTAGGAGGGAATAGGAGGAGAGAGATATTGAGAGAGATCTACTTCTCTCCGTCCCAGTCGCAGCTGCCATAGCAACAGCAGCCAGGAAGATGGCTGATTGAGAGGGATAATTTTTCCCTAGGTTAATATCCAAGCTGGACAGGAACTCAGAGGCCATAAGGCTCACCTCATACTGAAGGCAGGCATCGTAAGTTACCAAAGTTCATACCCAAGGATTTCTGAACTTTGCCAACATCACAAATTAGTTGTAAGCTTGGTTTCTTTAGGTGGCTAAGTACTGTTCTGGATTTTGACAGCAGCTCTTAATTAAAATAGCAGTGCAACCCTTGGCACACACTCCCCCCCCCCCAATATAGCTTTAGGTGAAAAAGTAATTGCAGTGTGCAGCATAGGAGACTTGGGTTTGCAGACTTTGAGAACAGGCTGTAGCAGTGAGAGCAAATTTTCTTCAGAATGACAGCCTTTGATGTAGAACTGAGTCTGTATCCCTCCTTTGATCTTTACTTTGCTCCCTCTAAAAATAGCATATGGAGTTGAGGAGAGTGAATGACCAAGAGTTTTATAATTGGACGGGCACACAGAAAAATCTTCCATTTGGGACACCTTGAGGTAAATCAGAGCGAGCAAGAGGGAGGCTGCTGTTTATTTTGCAATGCCAATCTGAGGAACTGAACAAAGAGAGAATCGTTTGCTGATGCATTTTCCTCTAAGGTGATATGTATCATTGTGTTTATACACGCTTGGTTGGACGCCTCTCTTTTTTACAGCCGGACAACTACCAGAGTCATTTTTACAACTCATTTATTTTATATGGGGAAAGTGTTGGCCAATTTAGTAATGATTTCTCCTATCCCCTTTGTGACACTAAGAGAAAAGAAAACAGCTCCAATGTTCTTCCCACTCCAGCCTCACCAAATGTTCTTTTTCTGAGCTAACAAAATAATATCTGGAGCACCTCATGCAATAGTCACAAACACAGGGAAGCATGGACCTTGGAGGGTCTGTTTGCACATGATTGCATGAAGAGATTCTCAGTTCTCTGCTCTGTGAGAAGGATACAGGCCTCAGATCAGGGGTCAGCAACCTTTTTCAGCCATGGGCTGGTCCACCGTCCCTCGGACCTTGTGGTGGGCTGGACTATATTTTGAAGGGGGAAAAAAGGAACAAATTCCTATGCCCCACAAATAACCCAGAGATATCTTTTAAATAAAAGCACACATTCTACTCATGCAAAAACACGCTGATTCCTGGACTGTCCGTGGGCTGGATTTAGAAGGCATGGACCTTAGGTTGCCTACTCCTGCCTCAGATCAATGAGGCACAAATGTGATTTTAAAAAGAAAAACACAGGAACGAGTCACAACTACAAATGCTAATTCCCAATCACTTTCTGGATGACACTTCATTCTCATTATATAAAACAATGTGCTAAAGTCACTAATATGGAACAAATTCCCATAAAGCCTGATGGTTGTGTAAAGAATACGAGTATGCTGTAAAACCATGACATCCACAGTTCACATCTCACCCCAGCCAAGAACTCACTGTTCGCTCATCCTCAAATGCTGATCCCCTCCCGTTTTACATGGGAATAATACTTACCAACTTCTACAAAGTTGTGGGAAGGATTTTTTGAGGTAACGTGTATGAAGTTCCATGAAGACCTCATGTTGCTACCAGGCACTTAGGTCAATATATTAATGTAGTAGAGCTCTCAGTTCCTGGAGACATTTCAAATGTCTGCCCATAGAAAATAATTGCACCTGTAGATGCATCAGAGAAACAGGTAGGAAGGTGGCACAAAAGGGCCACCATATGGTTTAGCTTTGCGATGAGTTATCCAGACTTGAAAGGCTGCCACATGCAGGTGGGACATCATAGGGCTTCCAGATTCACTGGATGTTCAACACCAGGCTTGGAGACCTTCCTGGCTTGAAGGTCTACAGTTCTTTTCTTTGACTAGCAGCCTAGTGGTCAAGTGGGGGGGGGCAGGATCTGTGTCTAGGTTTGAGCCTATAGCTCTTACCACATCACTAGTGGACCACATCACTGGCGGAGGAAGAGGGGGGCAGGGGGAGCACACCGCCCCAGGCACCATGATCCCGGTGGGGTGCCATTGCGGCTGCCCTCCCTTGCTGGTGACATTCCACACCAGCCATGCCCACACCTGCTCTCCGCCCTGCCACTGAACCACATATCCAAAAGGACAGCCTTCCAAAAGCCGTGTGAGCAGAGCAAAAGTGAGCAGAGCAATAAATGTGGATATTACCTTTGTAATTCCAGTGGCGGAGCTAGGGCCTATCTTGGTGCAGCTGTGCGATCTTCCCCAGGAGCTGATCTTGGCACGGGGGGTGCCTAATGTCACCCCTCTTCAGGTTGAAGGTGGTGACATTTAGCACCCCCCTGCGTGATTCCCAAGCCTACAGTGAGCCAGTGGGGAGGGGGAGAGCCGCAGCAGCTGCTTCACCACTCACCGCTTTGCTGCTCGCCGGGCTTGGGGGAGTTGCGGGCGAGGGGGCTGCGCCGAATGTCACCCCCTTCAGGATAACACCTGGGGTGGCCCACATCCCTCGCACCCCCTTACTATGCCCCTGTGTAATTCTTCACACTTCACACTCACACATCCCCCCTTTCCTACTATCTGGGAGAGCAAAAAGCATTATCAGAGTTCTGGAGTTATTCCAGCCAGGCAAAAACACTCACAGAGGGTGCTAATGGAGAGGTGTGGCTGTGTGTAGCCCAGAGAGAGATTCAAAGCCCACACAGAGAGGTAGGAAGAGTTGCATTTGCCACACACACACACACACCCAGCCTGAGATTTCTTGTCCCTGCCCTAGAGTAATGGTGAGCTTTACCATTCTTTGAATTATGGTGCTGGAGGAGACTCTTGAGAGCCCCATGGACTGCAAGAAGATCAAACCTATCCATTCTTAAGGAAATCAGCCCTGAGTGCTCACTGGAAGGACAGATCCTGAAGCTGAGACTCCAATCCTTTGGCCACCTCAATAGAGGAGAAGAGAAGACTCCCTGGAAAAGACCCTGATGTTGGGAAAGATGGAGGGCACAAGGAGAAGGGGACGACAGAGGACGAGATGGTTGGACAGTGTTCTCAAAGCTACCAGCATGAGTTTGACTAAACTGCGGGAGGCTGTGGAAGACAGGAGTGCCTGGCGTGCTCTGGTCCATGGGGTCACGAAGAGTCGGACACGACTAAATGACTAAACAACAACAAACCATTCTTCCCCCAATGTCCTTCCCCCATTTCCTCATTTTGATACTGAATCTTGTGCTTGTGCAAAACTCGGGGGGAAAGCCAGACTGATTTGCCATATTTCACCACCCACTTCATGAAATCCTCAGTTACTGCCATCAAGTGGGATGGATGGCCAGTAAAATGCGAGCTTTGATTTAATGACAATGGGGCTGTTGAAAATGTAAATACCACTCATCAGACTTTGCAGACGTTTATTTGCACTGAGAATTCCATTTGTATCAATGTGCAGTCTTCCCACTTTGCTGACAGCAGTAGCTACCCAGCTTCTGCGCCACTTGAAACGAGAGCAATCAGTCAAAATATGTTATCGGTTGCAAATGTGTTTGGGTTGTTTTTAGTTTTAGTTTCCTTCTTATCTGGTAATTGCATGCCATCTTGCTAAATTCTCATGGCAGTTTCAATCAGATAAAGTTATTTTTCATTTCTAAGTCTATAAGGTTGCATACAGTTTAGGCAAACATACATTTTTGGGGAAATTTTTTCTGTGCTTCAACTGACTTGGTTATAGAACTGAAACAGAAGAATATGCATCATAATTTTATCTAGATATCATGCAAGGAATGGACTAGGATTCTACCTTCCAAAAATAATACTTCAAGAACTATCACCATATATCTATCTCTTTCCATAAGACAGCCAAAAAGCAAAACACAGCTTGCCTTATTTAAATGCACTGCCTAACTCTCTTCACAATAGATGTTGTTAAATTTAAGCATTGATAATCATTACCCTCGAGTGATTTTCACTTACTTTAACTGATATTGAACCAAGAAGTAGAGAGAGGGAGAAGAGGGCTTTCAGTAAAGCCTGAGAAAGATGATAGAAAAGAATTTGCCTTAAAAATGTGCGTGAGAGAGTATGTGTAAAAGTGCGAGATGAATTAGGAAATAAATTTCTCAGAATTACTTGCAACATTGTATTATCCTTTTAGACAGAAAAGCAATTAGCAGTCTGCTATGTCGTGTACAAAAATAGCAGAAGTCTCCTTCAGCTTCTGTGAAACCAGCACTCTTCAGAATGATCCAGTATTTATTGGTTTTTTTTGGGGGGGAGAGAGAATTTCACACAAATTAGAAACTTGGTAGCATTCCAGGATTCAATATTTTGAATGACAAAGGACTTACAAATTTTGTGCTTTGCCTAAAGAGCTCTGCCAGTGCAACCCTTTGCTCAACGACCTCCACGAGCTTAATGTGACTCCCTCCTGCACCCCCAAAATCAGTGCTTTTTTCAGGGGGTACTCAAGTGTACGCAGTACGGGGACCTCTTTTTGCTGCTGCTGTTGTTGTTAAAAAGTGTGACACTTACTGTAACGTCATGGTGAATACCGGCACCTATTCTTCCAGAGAAAAAACACTGCCCGAAATTGACTCTAGGGGGTACAGAAGAACCCCCATAACAGCTTGTGGGTAAGGAGAAGGGAGAATCATTTCATCTGGGAAGCTGAACCACTCGCACATATGGAATTTCATAAGTGTGTTGAATTCAAAATTGAGTGTGTGTGGTGAGTACTTTAAACACACGCGCGCACGCGTGCGCACACACACACTGTAATGAAATGGTGGTAATATAATAATAATAATTTATTATTTATACCCTGCCCATCTGGCTGGGTTTCCCCAGCCACTCTGGGCAGCTTCCAACCAAATATTAAAAACAATACAGCATCAAACATTAAAAACTTCCCTAAACAGGGCCGCCTTCAGTTGTCTTTTAAAAGTAAAATAGTTGCTTATTGCCTTGACATCTGCTGGGAGGGCGTTCCACAGCGCATGCGCCACTACCAAGAAGGCCCTCTGCCTGGTTCCCTGTAACCTCACTTCTCGCAGTAAGGAAACTGCCAGAAGGCCCTCAGCGCTGGGCCTCAGTGTTCAGACTGGACAATGGGGGCGCTCCTTCAGGTATACAGGTACCGAGGCCGTTTAGGGCTTTAAAGGTCAGCACCAACACTTTTAATTGTGCTCGGAAACATACCGGGAGCCAATGAAGAACTTTCAGGACCAGTGTTATATGGTTTCGGTGGCCACTCCCAGTCACCAGTCTAGCTGCCGCATTCTAGATTAATTGCAGTTTCCGAGTCACCTTCAAACATAGCCCTATGTAGAGCACATTGCAGTAGCCCAAGCAGGAGATAACCGGAGCATGCACCACTCTGGTGAGACAGTCTGCAGGCAGGTAGGGTCTCAGCCTGCGTAGTAGATGGAGCTGGTGAACAGCTGCCCTGGCCACAGAATTGGCCTGTGCCTCCATCGACAGCTGTGAGTCCAAAATGACTCCCAGGCTGTGCTCCTGGTCCTTCAGGGACACAGTTACCCCATTCAGGACCAGGGAGTCCTCCACACCAGCCCTCACCCTGTCCCTTAAGAACAGTACTTCTGTCTTGTCAGGATTCAACCTCAATCCATAAGCCGCCATCCATCCTCCAAAGGACAATCTTATATGTCTATTCAGTAGTTAAGCCTAATTGAATTTGACATGTATATTCTGCAGGACTGTAGATAACATTCAGTACTTTTACATCTTTGATGGCAACCAAGACAACCAAACCATGAGTGGAACAATTTTCCATTCAGGGGGGAAAATTGTGCTCATTGAGGGGTGGGTGGGTGTGTTTCACTCACCCACTCCCAATTCTTTAAATATAATAGAATCCACAACAAGTTGAGTACTTATTTACTTTGCTGGAAGATTTATACTGGCAGAAGTTGTTGGCAAATTACTGCCTCTCTCCCGCCCGCCCCCCCTGCCTGGCTTCTGCCTCCACTAGTGAGATGTGTTACATCAAACATCAGGTGGCTGGAAGAAAAATAAGGAATGATAGCAGTAAACTTATCTGGCATGACTTTACTTCATATATTAATAAAAGAAGAACTAGACAGGCATCCACCAACCCAAAATGCCAAAATAATGAACTCATGACCTAGCTCATATATGGACAATTTAAATTTGAAGAGACTTCCTGCTTTAGGTAGTGAGAACATTGAAGAATATGAAAGCAAACTAACAGTTCTTCATTCTGCAGTATGTTTTTATTATGTTTTCTTTATTGATGTTTTGTAATGTGTTTCTAATGCTGCACACCGTCCTAAAATATTTTGATAAAGGGTGTTATATAAATTTTAATAATAATAATAATAATAATAATAATAATCACAACCTATTTATATTACCTGCTAGCAGCCTCATACTCAACACTACTTGGGAATTCTAAGGAAGTAAAATACCATTGTCATTTTTAAAGCTACCCTCTTGATTCAAAATGGCACCCAAGAGGGAATATGCCACGCTCTTGATTCAAAATGGCACCCCATCATATCCAAACAAAGACAAAACCTTGTGCCTTCCCAACGGTATCTCCACACAAAAATTATGATATCTTAAGAAGTGTCCAAACACACAGAGAAAAGGCAAACAGCTTTCCAAAATATGGTAGGAATGATGAAAAAATTGAGATTAGGGATTTATGTAACATATAGTTTGGTTATTGGAATAAGCTGCAAATTACTGAATAGAAAAATTACTGCATGTGACTGCATGGTGAGTGACGCCAGAATGAGAGTGTGGAATGATATGGACATTGCAAACAGGGCATAAAAGCATGTGGATATCACACAATACACAAAACACAGTGTGGTGTAGTGGTTAAGAGCGGTGGACTCGTAATCTGGTGAACTGGGTTCGATTCCTCCCTCCTCCACATGCAGCTGCTGGGTGACCTTGGGCTAGTCACACTTCCCTGAAGTCTCTCAGCCTCACAGAGTGCTTGTTGTGGGGGAGGAAGGGAAAGGAGATTGTTAGCTGCTTTGAGACTCCTTAGGGTAGTGATAAAGTGGGATATCAAATCCAAAATCCAATCCAAACAATATATCATACTTCCAGATACCCCGATTCATACCTCCCTTGAAAAATGTCACAGTTCTTACCAAATCTTTGGGCTTTCCCGCAGAAATCCTCACAGATATTTCACCAAAGGCTGGAACCTCCAGTTTTGCTTGAAATGTTTGTTGCGCATGAAATTTCAGGGTCAACTCTAGAAATTTCCTGGTTGGGTGTCTCTCGGCCCCCTGAAACACCAAGACATTTCTGACCTTAGAAGACTCTTCAGTGCTTCTAATAAAAGCAATTGTGCTGTTAGATGCATTACCTTAGCAGACGTTAGTGAGGTGAGATGACATTAGGGGCTTCGGGAAGCCATAAATAAATCATAGAGCATTGAGTAGAAACCATTCTTTCAATTTAAAAGAAAGGTTAACTTTTAAGTGCATCATTTATTTAACAGTCAGTACACCACAGGAGAGACTTTTGCTCTCTGGAGCAACACGTCAACCACAGGTCCTTTCACTTTACCACTTGCTTTAATTGATAACTTTGGAGTAGGAGGTAGCAAATTAAAATAAATGTACTTCATTTCATAGTTGTTTTTGCGCTGTCAGAGGAGGATTACATAGCTCCTCTGAGATGAACAAAGGTCGGAAATCTCTGCTCCCAGAGCATTTTTTTAAAAAATGAAGAGGTTTTATTGTGTGTCTCCCCTCCGTTTTTTTTTTTTTTAATAAGGAAGATCAGTGAGTTGTAGCAATACCACAATAAATAACACCCCCACCCCCTCCTCAGCCACACTCCCTGGCCATGCAATCACCTCAAGTGTTTTTGCAAAACTAGGATATGTATTTGAACTCTCATAATGACTCTGCTCAGCTGGGTGGAAGACAGAGAAGGCTATTTATGTGTATATATAAAGTAAAAAGGTAAAAGGTAAAGGACCCTTTGCACTGGCATGCTTTCAAACTGCAAGGTTGGCAGGAGCTGGGACAGAGCAACGGGAGCTCACCCTGTCATAGGGATTCGAACCGTCGACCTTCCGGTCAGCAAGCCCAAGAGGCGAATCACCGCAACAGGGTGAGCTCCCGTTGCTCTGTCCCAGATCCTGCCAACCTAGCAGTTCAAAAGCACACCAGTGCAAGTAGAAAAATAGGTACCACTGCGGCGGAAAGGTAAACAGTGTTTCTGTGCGGTCTGGTTTCCATTACGGTGTCCCGTTGAGCCCAAAGTAGTTTAGTCATGCTGGCCACATGACCCGGAAAGCTGTCTGTGGACAAACACCGGCTCCCTTGGCCTGAAAGCGAGATGAGCGCCACAACTCCATAGTCGCCTTGGACTGGACTTAACCATCCAGGGGTCCTTTACCTTTGCCATATCTAAAGTAGCCTAGTGTACAAAGGCTCGTTTAGATTAGGGTGTGTAAAAACCCACAGACATTTTCAGTGAATGGACATCAGGAGCAGGGGTTGATGGCTCTCTCTGAAACAGCTTCTTTAGATCAGAAGAGACCACAATGCTCAATAATCACAACTATCCCAAATTCAGCACGTGAACTTACCTTTTTTGGGAACTAAATATGTACACCTGCATTTATTTATTTCCTGCAGGGATGGGAATTTACACTGTATGTTTTCCATACTTGTACTTTTTTAATATTACAGAAAATGCAAAAATAATGATGATTATTATTTTAATGACAATGTTAGGAGCTTGGTTACCTCAACGTGATACTATTCTCCACTCACTCCAGCCATTGGATGGACTTGTGACAGGTTTGAATAGAAATAATGTTAACATTTGCATAGGTCCTTAGCTTTTAAATGTCAATTTAAGATGGAAACTTGGTCTATTTTTCTTAGGTTTGGTTATATGGACCTTAAGTCCTGTGAGCTTCGCATCTATTTTGGCCAACATAGCCTGGGAATCTAATGATGAGTTAGAAAACAAGTGAAGAAAATGGGACCCAGCTGTCATTGTCAGGAAAATAGAACACCACAGAGGCAGGAATGGGTCTTGGACAGCCATCTAGGTCTGTTAGGTTCTAAGAGGCTGTGCAAAGGATAAAATAATGATCAAAAACAGAAATCCCGGTGACAGCAACTAATTTTCAGTCATGTGATGGGCTAGACAGTGACAGCTTGAGGTGTCAACTCAAAAGGCATTTTGCCTCACTGCCGCACCTTCCTAGTTTGAGATGGAATTATATTTTAAAACACAGGAAGCTATCTTATACTAGGGGTGCAGTTACCGCACAATTCAGATCAGGTCTGCAGCATTTGGAACCATCCTGAAATGTCTCAGAGCTGCATTATGTCATTCTGATTTGCTTAATTATTTGGGTCAAAAATCTGATCTCTGTTTCATCACAGTTGACTGTAATGAGGAATCTAAAAATAGCCATAACTCCCCGCCTTTCACATTGTAGCCCACAAAAAGTTGACCGCTATACAATGTGGCCCTTCACCCAAGGCATGGCTGGATCTACACAGCTATTAAAAAACGCTATTAAAAACATGATAAAAGCTCACAATGGAAATTATTGACTTTCGATTTCAACTCTACAGCGTCATCTGGTGTCACATTGTTATAACACATTTATAACATTATAAATTGACGAATGTATCCAAGTCCCATGTTAGCCATCCCCTAGATTCCACTATTGAGACTGGGATGTTTCAGAATTGTTTTTAAGGCTATTTTATTGTCTGTTTTCTTTCTTTCTTTCTTTCTTTCTTTCTTTCTTTCTTTCTTTCTTTCTTGTACCCCATTTGGGATCTTTTGATATGTTTATGAAAAGCTTTAAATAAATACAGCTCCAATTTTATAAATATTTGGGAATTACAAAGCGGCTGCAGCCCTGATATTGAACCTCACACTGAAGTTCCCAGTGCCAAACTTGAATGGAATGCAAGTCTAAAAAGCTGAAGCTGGCATTTAATGAATGGGTAGGCTGCATTTGGCAGAATGTGGATGACCTTAATCACTGTAACAAGCCAGAACAGCTTAGGAGAAATGGGGTCTTCTCGAAACGCTACCGTGTGGCGAGATATCTCCTCCACTGCAGAGTTTTGAGGCTGGCATCCACTCTGCTCCTGGTTGGTTAATTGAATTAATTTGGTGTTTACATCATTTATAAAGCATTGTTCTATCAATTTTCTGTGGGGGTAGAGGTTTAAAAGGGGTTCAAGCGCGCTGTCATATTGGGCACTGGCATTCAAAATGAAGCCATTAACCGAAGGAAAATCGTTTGATCCGACTTAGAGCTCCCTTTCTCGCTGACTCCTAATTACCATTCCATCAATATCTATAAAGTTGAGAACAAAGGAGTAAAAGGAAATGCTAATGCGTGTCTCAGCCACAGTTTTGCAAGTCTCAGACACCCTGGGGAGGTGGGGAATCTGACATTATACGTCCCTCAGGGAAATATAATGAATTGCGTTGTCATCACACAACCCCTATTTTATTGGTGTTAAACACTCTGCGATAAGAGCTGTCAATTCCACTGCCCATGAAAGAGAACAGGGAGGATTCTCATGGACAGTCAGTTGGCTGTGTGGTAGGGTAAATGTCTTTCTTTTCCGGATGTTAAAAAAAAAACAAAAAGCCCACAAACCTGCTTGATACCTGTTCTTCCTTTGAAAATGCATCTAGGAGACAGGGGTAATTCGAAACACAGTCAACCTAATTATCCTCCCATCTAGCAAATGGCCCCATTTGTCTCCAGCTATAAATGAGAGTAGTCAAGGGACAAGGGAAGTAGCCTGCATTTTGCCCTTTCTTTTCCTTGATTTGTACTTTTCAATCTCCCTCCGACTTCTGTCTCCCTGCTCTTAGCAGCCCTGTTTAGGGATGTTTTTAATGTTTGATGTTTTATCATCTTATTAATATTCTTTAGGGAGCCGCCCAGAGTGGCTGGGGAAACCCAACCAGATGGGTGGGGTATTATTCTTATTCTTATTCTTATTAATAATGATAATTTGAAGTTCAGTGCAAAGGGCTTCTAAAAATGTACATAGATGCTAGTGGTCCTTTGCTGGTCTCTAATGTTCACTGGAATGCATTTATTGGCCATGATAGCATCATATTAAGAAAGTTCAAAATTATCCCGTATTAGAAGCAAGCCCACGCTTACTTAGAAGTAAGCTCATTCAGTCTTTCTCTTTCTTTCTTTCTCTCTTTCTCTCTCTCTCTCTTTCTTTCTTTCTTTCTTTCTTTCTTTTTCACTTTGACATACCAACAAGGAAAAAAGGAACAACAGCAATAACAAATATCCATCAACATAAAGCAAAAAAATAACATTAATACATCAGCTTATACTCTCGAAACCTTTCAATAATAATGGTATTTTTCTATAGACCCGACCTCCCATCTACTCCTTAGTTCAATTTCTCATCAGTTGTACTCTGCCACGACATAACAAGTTATATTAAAGTTTAATAATCGTTAGTCAATCTTAAATTTTACATCATACTTAAAACTACTACTGAAATTATTTGAACGCTGCGACGGACTTTAAACTACAATTGTTATTTTTTCAGATAGATTTTGAAGACTTCCCATCTTGAGATAAATACCTGTTTTGTTTTTTGTTTTTTTTCTGACAAGCTGTCTAATTCCGCATATTCAGCCAGTTTTTATATCCATTCTAGTCTTGATGGAACTTTGTCACTCTTCCAATTTGCCGCCATCAGCACCCTTGCTGCGACCGTAGCATATAGAAAAATCTCTCTTACCCTTTTGGGAATGTCCGAGTCTGTAATTCCCAAAAGGAAAGCTTCTGGTTTTTTATTAAAGGAAATTTTTAACTTTTTTTTCCAATTCTAAATGGGTATCCTCCCAGAACACCTTAATTTCTTTACACAGCCACCACATGTGGAATAGAGTACCTGGCTTTTCTTACCACGGCCATAGGATCACACACACACCTGGGAGTATGTCCCATAAGACTCAATGAGCTAAGCAAAGAAAAGCTCATTGAGTCTTATGGGACATACTTCCAGATGTGTGTGCGATCCTATGGCCCTGGTAAGGGCATCTCAGGGTGATTATTAGATTCTATTGGAAAGGAAGGAGTATAAAAGGGCTAACTGTTCTAGTTAAGCCTTGCCTAAGAACATGGTCTTCCTGAGCTTTGGTGTGTTCATATAGCAACCCTGTTTGGTTGATCTTCAGTTCTGCCTCCTTGTTTGTTCTTTGGTCTTGACTCTTGGTTTAGTTCCTCAATTCTGATTCAGCTCCTGATGCCTGGCTCATCTCAGACCACTGCCCATGGTTTAGTTCAGTTTAGCTCAGTAACTACAGTATCATGTGAGCACTGATCCAGAGCATATTTTCTACAGCGTTTACATTTGCTTACATGCAAGATTGACTTGTTAAGAAATTGAACTGCATCCTTCTCATATTAATTCTTACAAGTCTGGCTGCTGAAGGATTTATCTAGATTGGCTGATGAAGCATTGAACGAAACAGATTGGTTATCCAGAAACTCTGTTCCGACGATATTTGTTGACAGATTATGTATATATCAAACTGTTGAATTCTGGCGATATTTGATGACAGATTATGTATATATCGAACTTTTGAATTATTCTACCGCGACTGGTGAAGAAGATTTAGAGACTTTGGTTGTAATTTCTGAACATTTGTATTAGTCTATAAATAGTGTTTAGTGCCATTGTTATTGGCCATTGTGTTGTGTTATATTGTTCAGCTTATGGTTTAGCTCTGACAGAGGGAAAGGTCCACAACCTAGTGATAATGGGCACTATAGCTTTATTCCACATAGGTATTTCTTGTTGAAATGAAAATCGCTGTATAATAGTTCCTGTTGAAATACTACTACAGGCTTCCTCCACCACGTCCCTCCAGATGTTTTGAGACTACAATCCCCATCATCCCTGGCCACTGGTCCTGCTAGCTAGGGATCATGGGAGTTGTAGGCCAAAAACATCTGGAGGGCCAAGGTTGAGGAAGCCTGTACTACTACTTCAACCATACATTCCTAATTTCTGTCCAATTCGGATAAATTTCCCCTCAGGAGGAAAGCTATTAAATTTACGAGAACTCTGCAAACTTGCTCCTTTCATTGTGACAATTTTGACTAACAGAAACAAAAAATTCTCAACAGTCCTTTGATGTGGCATTGCTTCTTTTGACAAATAACTCTTCATTCGGATGAATAAAATTTGCATATACCTATAAAGGTTTGCTTAAATGTGGAATGGAAAAAACTTTAGGTCTTCCGTTTGTGCTGTGTTTCTTAATTGAAGCTTTATTATGGAAAAATGCCATATATTAAAACATAGCAACAATTTCACGCTGAAGTGATGCATTTTTTTAAAAAAGTGGTAAAACCATCACTTCATTATAATGAGAAATGTTTATGAATGTCATCTGAGATGACAAACGGTGGCCTTTCAATTTTAGCCAAGTCGTGACAGACAGCTGTGCATTAATGTACTAACTATAATGCTGCAAAGGGAGCATCTTTTCTTATTGCTTAATCCAACCTTCTTGAAATGAGTGGCTGACACTAAAGCCCTTCAAACAGCTTAGACTCTCAAGTGGGATTTGTGTTCCACCATGTACTTGTCATTGTAATGGAAAACACATTGTGCTAATGCCAGATTTCTGAAGCTCCAAGGCCCCTTTACAACAAATGTAATAGTAATTCCAGGATTTATGTGGTGTGTGCAGTAAGCTTTCTCTTAAGGGTGGATTTACACTAATCATGTAAAAGGATTCCGTGTCACCACGGACACACCCAGTTCTCCCCCCCCTTTTTAAAGTCATGTTTTATTGGAAATAACTTTGAAATAGAGTTCCAATAGAGAATCGTTAATGCACATAGCTGAAGGACCTCTGCTATGTAGAACCAAGAAAATTGAAGCAAAATGCTTCTATCATCACATATTCTGTGCTTTGGTTGGAATGCCTTTTTTTCTTCCCCCAAAAAGCATGCAATTTCATTAATTTGGAAATGTTTTCAGAGCCAAATTGTAAATTCAAGGGAGCATACACCCATGTTTATTCTGGTATAGATTCAGAATTTGTAAATTAATATTTTGAACGTTCTCCAGATGGGTGAAAAAATTGACCCAAACTTCAGGTTCAGGACCAGTGGTGGAGCTTCATGCTCCGGCACTGGGGGGGCGGAGAACATATGGGGCGGGGCTGGCATGCATCCCGGGGGCAGGGCGGGCCACCTGCAGGGGTGGGGCACCATCCTGGGGGTGGGGCATGCCTCCTGCAGAGGCATGGCACCCAACACAGGCTGGCGGCAGTCACAATGGCACCCCACCAGGACCATGTTGCTGGGGGCAGTGCGCTCCTCCCACACTCCTCTTCCTCCACCAGTGCTCAGGACCACAATACCTCAAGGACCACTTCTTTCCATATGAACCTACCCAGACCCTGAGATCATATTCTGGTTTTTTTTAAAAGATATTTATTAAGATTTTCAAAGTTAATACAGTAAAGAAAAAAGAATCAAAAAGAAAAAAGAAAAAAATACCAAAAAGTAGAAAAATACAAAAAAATTAAAAACACATAAAGTTCACAACAGTTATTTTTCATTAACATATTTCCCCGACCTCCTCATACCTCCCTTTTTTGTATTCCAGTTCAAATTATTAGTTCAGCAAATCCTTGTCAGTAATTTTTAACCTAATTCCACACCTTTTTCCCCCCTATCCCTCAAAACATTACAGCTGGAAACCACTTAAATTCTATCCGACATCATTCTAGCATTCATTAATTTTACAATATTTCTGTAAATAGTCCTTAAATTTCTTCCAATCTTCTTCCGCCGATTCTTCTCCCTGGTCACGGATTCTGCCAGTCATTTCTGCCAATCCCATATAGTCAATCATCTTCAACTGCCATTCTTCCAGAGTGGGTAAATCCTGTGTCTTCCAGTACATTGCGATAAGTATTCTTGCTGCTGTTGTAGCATACATAAAGAAAGTTCTATCCTTCTTTTACACCAATTGGCCGACTATGCCCAGAAGAAGGGCCTCTGGTTTCTTCAGGAAGGTATATTTAAATACCTTTTTCAATTCATTATAAATCATTTCCCAGAAAGCCTTAATCCTTGGGCACGTCCACCAAAGGTGAAAGAATGTACCTTCATTTTCTTTACATTTCCAGCATTTATTGTCGGGCAAGTGATAAATTTTTGCCAGCTTGACTGGGGTCATGTACCACCTGTATATCATTTTCATAATATTCTCTCTTAAGGCATTACATGCCGTAAATTTCATACCTGTGGTCTACAACTGTTCCCAGTCAGCAAACATAATGTTATGTCCAACATCTTGTGCCCATTTAATCATAGCAGATTTGACCGTCTCATCCTGAGTATTCCATTTCAACAGCAAGTTATACATCTTTGACAAAATCTTAGTTTTAGGTTCTAACAGTTCTGTTTCCAATTTTGATTTTTCCACCTGGAAGCCGATTTTCTTATCCAAATTATATGCCTCCATTATCTGATGATAATGAAGCCAATCTCGCACTTTGTTCTTTAGTTTCTCAAAACTCTGCAATTTCAGTCTATGTCCTTCTTGTTCCAACATTTCCCAATATTTCGGCCATTTGGCCTCCATATTGAGCTTTTTCTGTGCTTTCGCTTCCATTGGTGACAACCACCTTGGGGTTTTATTTTCCAATAAATCCTTATATCTAATCCAAACATTAAACAATGCTTTCCTGACAATATGGTTTTTAAATGCTTTATGTGCTTTAACCTTGTCATACCACAAATATGCATGCCACCCGAAAACGTTGTTAAAACCTTCTAAATCCTGAGATCATATTCTGAGGCCCTCAAGAGGTCCAAAGAGTGGCAACAGGAGAACGGGGCCTTCTCTACAGTGGCTCCCTGTCTGTGGAATGCCTTCCTCAGGGAAGTTCACCTGGCGCCTTCATTATACACCTTTAGGTGCCAGGCAAAAACATTCCTTTGTTAACAAGGCCTTTGGTTGATTTGATTGACATCCTATGCCCTTTTAAAATGTGGTGGGGGGTTTTCGGGGGAGCATTATTGGGTTGTTTTTATTTTGATTATATATTTTGTGGCTTTATATTTGGATTTTGTTCTGTGTACTGTCCTGAGACCTCCAGGTATAGGATGGTATACAAATTCAATAAATAGAAATAAATAAATAGATTAGTGCTCAAGATCCTGCTGTGCAATGATGACATTGCTTTTGTGCTACAGGTTCTTAGTCACTGTTGGGACATTTCATGTAGTAGTAATTATTATTATTATTATTATTATTATTAATAATAATAATAATAATAATAATAATAATACCCTGCCCATCTGGCTGGGTTTCCTCAGCCACTATGGGCGGCTCCCAACAGAATATTAAAAACACGATAAAACACCAATCATTAAACACTTCCCTAAACAGGGCTGCCTTCAGATGTTTTCTAAAAGTCAGGTAGTTGTTTATTTCCTTGACATCTGATGGGAGGGCGTTCCACAAGGTGGGCACCACTCCCAAGACAGCCCTCTGCCTGGTTCCCTATGGCTTCATTTCTCTCAGTGAGGGAACTGCCAGAAGGCCCTCGGTGCTGGACCTCAGTGTCTGGGCTGGACGATGGGGGTGGAGACGCTCCTTCAGGTATACAGGACTGAGGCCATTTACGGCTTTAAAGGTCAGCACCAACACTTTGAATTGTGCTCGGAAACGTACTGGGAGCCAATGTAGGTCTTTAAGGACCGTGTTATATGGTCTCGGTGGCCACTCCCAGTCACCAATCTAGTTGCCGCATTCTGGATTAGTTGTAGTTGAAGGGTCACCTTCAAAGATATCCCCACGTAGAGCGCATTGCAGTAGTCCAAGTTACTTCATAGAGTCCTTCTTAACAGTGCTGGATCTATGAATTTTGCTGGAAGGGGCAGCAGTCTGCACTGTTACTGCCTCCTTTCCACTGGTTCGAACTCCAAGCTATAAACCTGCAACCCCAAAGTGAAAAGACAGAGGAAGCCATAGTTCCTAAAAAGATTCCTACAGAGAGCCTTTAATGAGGCTTATTGCTTTTACAGGTTTGTGAAAGCCAGCAGAAGTAACACAGCAGATCAGACCCATGTAGCTGTGAGTTGGCAGATCTGCAATGATTACACAAATACAAACTAGAAAGGAATCAGCTTTTGATTGTTTTTATTACAAGTTCCTGGTAATTTCGTTATTCTGTGTTCCCGTCTAAGCTGTTTTATCAGTGCAACTTCATTGGAGTTATGCATGATTTATGACTGAGCAGACAACAAGGGAAACAAGCTTGGTAGTCGTAAATGGAAAACCGAGAAGAATAGTCTCCCTTAGTGCATATTAACACAATGCAGTATGGATCCAGCCACTTTAATGTATTGGTTTGCTTTTAGCTCTCAGCCTGCAGCCAAATTAATTTCAACAGTTTGCAGTGGGCAGAGACCAATTATCAACCCGCATCTCCCGTTTTCTAGCTTGTTAATAGGGCTACAAATAATGGTTTGAAATTATCCTGTCGGTCAAATACCTACTCATGTGATCTCCAGAGCAGCAGCTGGAATGATTTAATGATCTGACATAATCTGTATTGTTCAGGGGTGGGGAGCCAATTCAAATACCTATAGCAGAAGGAAAAAAGGATTGCAAACTTCAGAGTGGTAGGCCATTTAAAGAAGGACCTTCTTCCTTCCTTCCTTCCTTCCTTCCTTCCTTCCTTCCTTCCTTCCTTCCATTTCTTCTGGTTACTCCAAAAGAAAGCCTTTTCCATCCCAATTCAATGCATGGTTTACTTCAAAAAATCTCAGTAAGTCCAATGGGATTTCCTCTCAAGTAAATATACATATACCTGTAGCCTTAATCATCTTGTGATGTAGAAATTGGTGCTTATTTGTCAAATGTTAGCTGTTAAAGTAGTGTTCTAACTGACTTGCAATACTTGCAACAAGCAAATCGTCTTGAGATGATGGTTGCAGTGGTTTTCAACCTGTGGGTCCCCAGATGTTGTTGAACTACAACTCCCATCATTCCTGAGCTCTGCCCTTGCTAGCTAGGGGTGATGTGAGTTGTAGTTCAACAACATTTGGGGACCCACAGGCTGAGAAAGGCTGGTTTAGAGGGTGATTAATAAATTAATAGTAATCGTAATAATAATGCATACTATGTAGATAACATAGGAATGCGATCACTTCACATTTATTATCTCAGTCATTCTTACCATAACCCTGCAAAGTAGGTCAGTGTTTTCTCCATACTGCAGATGAGGGGCTGAGTCTGAGTAATTATGACTTGCCTAATACCATCTAGGTGTTGGGATACTGCCAGGGAGACAAAGTCTAGGGGGAGGATGTTAGGATATTTCCGTTCCACCTTAAAAGGGAGCAGGCTTTGTGAGTCACAGAGTCTGTGTATTTCCTGTCTCACAGGATGTTTCTGTTGTGTCGTTGCTTTCATTTCTTTCTTCTTGCCTGAGCAGACCGGAGCAGACGGTCATGGTTTCTTTGTTCTGATCAACGCTGAATAAACTGTAAATATGCTCTCCTGCTGTGCATCTTTTGCTGTGTGAATTCTGCTGATAGAGTGTGCACCAGCCTAAGAATGTGGCAATCTATTCTGAGGCTTCGTGTCGCTAAGAGCTGATACTGCGTGTCTACGGGAGATCGATGGATCGTCCGGCAGTCGGCTTGGGGCTAAGATGGACTTTGTCTCCCTGGCAGTATCCCAACACTAGGGAGTTTGTGGCAGAGGACAGATTCTAAATAAAGCAGGTATTTGAGCTCACATTTTTGCTAATCCACCACTCACACTCACTGCAGCAGGTATGTAGTACCTTTCTCAGACTGAGGGATAAATTCCCTTCTGGGCAAGTTTCATAAAACCACATACCCATGATGTTCATGGTTGGAGGCAAAAGAGAACATAGCAATGAATGGAAACCTGACTCTTATACTGTGGGTCAGTTTCTACACACTTCCTGGGACCTGCTGGTGAAGGACAGGTAGTCATTTCCATGCTGCTGCTCCTTACTATTCTATGTTATTTTCACAGATTTCTCTAATTCCCAATTGGTGGTCCACACACCCCAGGGGGTCTGTGTAACCCACCCAAGGGGTCCATGGCACCATTCACATAACAAAAACTACTTTAGAGAGATCAAAATTTTCAAAAGTAGGGGGTCCATGGTGTGGCTTCTGGAAAATAATAATAATAATAATAATAATAATAATAATAATAATAATAATAATACCCCGCCCTCCTTGCCCAGAGCAGGGCTCAGGGCAGCTAACACCAGTAAAATTACAATAAAAACATAATGGGGGGGACAATTTAAAATACAGGTTAAAAATACTATTTAAAATGCAGCCTCATTTTAATAATAGCCCATAGATCAAAACCATAAGGGGAGGGAAACATAAGGGTCAGACCGAATCCAAACCTAAGGCCAGGCAGCACAGCTCTGTCTTGCAGGCCCTGTGGAAAGATGTCAAGTTCCGCAGGGCCCTAGTCTCTTGTGACAGAGCATTCCACCAAGTCAGGGCCAGTACTGAAAAGGCCCTGGCCCTAGTTGAGACGAATCTAACCACCTTGTGACTTGGGACCTCCCAAATGTTGTCATTGGGGACCTTAAGGTCCCCCGCAGGGCATTAACTAATTGGGAACCACTGCTCAATGCATTTTTGGTTGGAGAGCTGCACTGCAAGTTCCAAGAAAGTGTGCGCTACAAAGGGCAGCAGGGTTTCAGTTCACATATTGGTTCGCGAAGTGTGAATGTGGTAAAGGTAAAGGGACCCCTGGCCATTAGGTCCAGTCATGGCCGACTCTGGGGTTGCAGCACTCATCTCACTTTATTGGCAGAGGGAGCCGGCGTACAGCTTCCGGGTCATGTGGCCAGCATGACTAAGCCGTTTCTGGCGAACTAGAGCAGCACACGGAAATGTCATTTACCTTCCTGCCAGAGCGGTACCTATTTATCTACTTGCACTTTGATGTGCTTTTGAACTACTAGGTTGGCAGGAGCAGGGACCGAGCAACGGGAGCTCACCCTGTCACGGGGATTCAAACCGCCGACCTTCTGATCGGCAAGTCCTAGGCTCTGTGGTTTAACCCACAGCGCCACCCGCGTCCCTGTGAATGTGGTAGGTTCGCATTGAAATGGAAACTGAACAGATCTCTCCTCCTCACCCCTGTGAAGCATATGTGCAGATCACAATGCTCAGCTCAAAATCTCCACAGACAAATCAGAGTTGTACGTTTACATTACTTGTTTCTTGACGACTTCTGGCTCCCATCCCTGGTGCTTGTGAACTATTTAATTTTGGCAAAAGGAACCACTGGCAGGCCTTCAAGCTACGTTTGGCAGTCTAACGGTAAATTAATTGTGCTTGGGACTGTCTCCCAACACAACTGGCATGCCTATTTATAGTGGAAAGCTTACCTAAAATGATAAGCCAAGTGCCTATTTATATATTCCTGTTGTGCTTCTCTGAATTGGAGACATGGTGGGATGGAAAATGTACTACTCAGGGGTGAATGTGCAGCTGGATCTATAAACATCAATAGGTTAATCATCAATCCACCACTGAGCTTGAGTCAACAAAAAACTGTGTATGAAGAGTAATAGGATTCTTGCAAAATACACAAATGATGAGAATGACAAGTCCTGGAACCAATAAAGAATTCATGTTTATGTTATGATTTGCCTGCCCTATAGTGATAGAAAAAATTAAATAGAGTTGAATGGTGTTTTATGCACAGACTGTAATCTGGATGGCAAGGGTTTGCTTTAATAATGGCACCTGAACAATCAAATTAAGGACTATTATGACTTCCAAATGTTAAAAGTCACCTGGAATCTACATACTTGAAATCTACAGAAGCCATATAAACCAACAGGACAGAATTTGAACCAACCAAGTACCTTATCAACAAGGTGTCAGAAAGTTCATATTTGTCCTAATAATTATACAGCTAATATTTATGCAACTAATAATGCCTGCTAAATTTACATAATTACATTGACCCTTATGGGTCAAGTCAGTGCTCTAGCTCCAGAATACATAGAATTAGCCTCTGAAATGATCTATTAATTTGTGTTACAATTCAACAGATGCCCACTTCGACAGCTGGAGGTCCAGCTCTGCAAGATTTCTCTGTGACACCCAAATCTAGTGCTGCAGACATGTCAGTTTCTGCATTTGCTACCAGAATGCAAATTCAAAGTGAGTCTCTTGGAAGCTTTTATCATGCACATTCTTCTGTAACAGAGGTTTCTTGATCAAATTTGCAAAGAAATGGAGAGTATGTCTATATGGGTTATAAGATATGGCTGGTTTCAGTTTAAATAGGTTCCTTGTTGGTAAGTTCCATCTGAAAAAAAGCCTTTTTTATAACATATGAGTGCATTTCTTAAAGGTTCCAATGTTTTTAAATGGATAGTTGAGCAACTGTTGTACTGTTTCTCACAGCTAAGCCCTTGATAAGCGCAATTGTGCCAAAACGTGTCCGACTTATCTATAATAAGGCATTTCCTTGTTCGCGCATCTTTGAGACACATTTCTCACTATTCTTCTATAAGCAGAAATTGTGACCCAGATAAATAATCTGTGTGTTTGTATACCGAATCTCCCTGAACATATCTGCAACCCATGAGCAATTAGTGGGTCGAGGGTGATCCTGGCTAGAGATAAACCACAAGCCGCATTTAGACAGCTTCATTTCTCAGGAAGCCCATGGACCCTAGAGCAGAGAAATGTAGACAAACATAGGGATCTGGTGACCAGGAAAATAGAGAGTACAGAAAAACAGGACAACAGAGTGACATGAGGCTTTGTGGGGGCTCATATCTAACTGTGGGCACAAATTGGCATCATTGCTCAGATTAGAAAGGGGTACAGTCGCCTAGTTATTCAGCTCCAGCACAGAGCAGTTATCCACTCCTAATAAATAAATGTCACTTGATGACACACACACACACACACACACACACACACACACACACCACAAAAGCTGGGGTAAGCAGAAGCCCCATATTAGCACCTGTTGAGGACAATTTTCATTGGGATCACAACTGGGAAGCAGAAAGATACCCCCCTCCCTTTGTAATACACTTCTGGTGAAAACCACACATGCAAATACTTCGTAGTAAAGGAAATGACACAGAAATGAAGTGCAAGTTATGTATTTAATGCAACATACAGTTATGCTCATGCTCATGATCAAGGAAGGAATAATCTAATAAATGCATCACAAAGAATTCCAGCTTTTCCTTAAATCATCTGCTTCATATCTAAGGCAAGGATATGCACATTTTTATTTTTTTAGAAAAGTTTGGTTTTTACAATATATTAACAAAAGGGTTACTAATACACCAGCTCTATGACGTATTCTCTACACTGATTGGCAAAGCGTGTTCTCCTTCATGGAGAGCGCATGTTGCCAGGACACTCCAAAGTTGGGGGGAGGCTAATTGATCGTTGGCCACTGATGCGATTGGGGCTTCCCTTGTTGTTGGGAAGAAGTTAATGATGCCATTTATTGATTGACATCCAGAAATGCTAAAACTCCTTGCACGAGGCTAGGGCTTCCCCTTTTCACCCGTGCATCGGATTGCCCATCCCCCCTCCCTAGAATTAGGGTTGTTTGCTTTGACCTTGCTATGCCTGTCATGGGGTCGTCTGCTCTTGGGGCAGGGGCCCGGTAGGAATTTTGTCCATCTGGCTGATTGGCTGGGGCCATTTGGTTTTTGCCTACTGCGTAGCAAGTTGTCACAACTTGTAAGGTTGTGGTTAGGCATTGGTTTATGGTTTGGTTGGTTGAGGGGCATGGATTGGCTGTGCCTGCCCCTCTAATGCTGCTGCTGCAAGGGATTCCGTTAAAGGAATCGGGGGCTAACTATTGCTTGTCCACCCTGTCAAGGGGGCTCGGGCCATAGCAATGAGCTCCTGGTTGCATTTGGGGAGGGCTGAGGGCAGGTTCCCTGCTCCATCGCCACCCCCAAGTGAATTCCCCTTTTCTGACTTTCGCATCGTGCAGAATGTCAGTCTGTTCCCCGTGGTAGATAGTCGCAACCAATGCCTAAGCAACCACTCACATTTTGTATTTTAATAAAGTTGTGGCCAAAATTATGACAAAAACCTTAAACAAAAAATTCTGTGTGATGTGTGAGTTATTTGGGGTGGCCCTGGGGACCTCGACATGCAACAGTTCTCTAAGGGTTCAGGTGAGGTCCCTTCCAACTGGAGATGCCATGGATTCAATCTAGAACCTTTTGCATGAAAAGTACCACCGTTGCTACTGAGCCACAGCCCTTCCCTGGTTGTTTACCAGACCCCAGCTTTGTGAAATCATTTGCAATTTTAAAGAAGGCATAAGCTAAAAATAAAAATAAAATAATGGCGTTTAGCATAGCATCTGGCAGCGCTATTTAATATCATATTGATTGGCAACCCTTGCAATTTAATATTGCTATAATTTACTCTGCAATACTATATCTATCCCAGGCAGGAAATGAAGAGCAAGATGTTAACATACTTTTGGCAGAGCTATTAAGTGTCATAGTTATCAGTGCAATCCTAGACCCGCTTACTCCTAAGTAAGTCTGATTGCTTTCGGTGGAGCTTACTCCCAGGTAAAGTGTGTGTCGAATAACAACCATGTAGCACTACTTCATATGAAATGGCAACCCACGGGGTATTTTTTATTTATTCATTTATTAAATTTATATACCACCCTTCATCTGAAGATCACAGGATGATTAATGATAGTATCTGGTCTATACAGCAAGCAGTTCAGCAGTTCAGGAACCCTGATCATTCAGGGTTCCAGATCCCATGGAAGTTACTGTGCATCTAAGTACAGTGGAGGGACGCAGGTGGCGCTGTGGGTTAAACCACAGAGCCTAGGACTTGCCGATCAGTAGGTTGGCGGCTTGAATCCCTGCGACGGGGTGAGCTCCCGTTGCTCAGTCCCTGCTCCTGCCAACCTAGCCATCAAGTGCAAGTAGATAAATAGGTACCGCTCCAGCGGGAAGGTAAACGGCGTTTCTGTGTGCTGCTTTGGTTTGCCAGAAGCGGCTTAGTCATGCTGACCACATGACCAGCTTTACGCTGTACGCCAGCTCCCTCGGCCAATAAAGCGAGATGAGTGCCGCAACCCCAGAGTCGGTCACGACTGGACCTAATGGTCAGGTCTTTTAAGTACAGTGGAACCTCGGTTTTCAAGTGTCTCGGAAGCCGAACAATTCAGAATGCAAATGCCGAAAACCTATAAGTAATTGTTTTCATTTTCAAACATTTTTCAGAAGTCAAAAAGCTTCTGAGGCATGTTTTTCATCCCCCCCCCATTGACTTTGCAGCCAGCTCATTGATCCTCATTTTTTTGAACATTTCGGAAGCCAAATCGTCTTCCAGAATGGATCACATTAGAAAATCGAGGTTCCACTGTACAGTGGTACCTCGGGTTACATACACTTCAGGTTACATACGCTTCAGGTTACAGACTCCGCTAATCCAGAAATAGTGCTTCAGGTTAAGAACTTTGCTTCAGGATAAGAATAGAAATCGTGCGGCAGCGGTGCGGCGGCAGTGGGAGGCCCCATTAGCTAAAGTGGTGCTTCAGGTTAAGAACAGTTTCAGGTTAAGAGTGGAACTCTGGAACGAATTAAGTACTTAACCCGAGGTACCACTGTATGTGCAGAAAAGTCTCCTGCCTTCAAATGTTTATGCTGTGCACACAGTGTTGGCACCCATCTGTCTCCAGAGACAATGGAGTGTGCCTCTGGGAGTGAAGCTAAACACCGAAGAGCAATATATTTGGCACCAGCTTGGCTGCAGGAGTTGCCAGAAGGAGGCATACAAGGCACAATCTAACTGTCTAAGGGATTCAGCTCCAGATTTGTGTAGGGTTTACTCCTTAGCCTTTTCTTCTCCTCCAAGGTATCCTCCAAGGCAGAGATCATGAGATATTGTGAGAAGTTGCACTATTTCAGGTGAGATCTCACCCCAAATTGGCACGATCTTGCCCCAAGCCAGCATGTAGTGATCAGGTGGGATTGCTATGAGGAATTATAACAAATATAGAGTAAGCCATCTGTGTCAGCAATGAAAGCATTGCGTTGACTGGGTTTAAACTATTTTGATATGATTCTTGATCAATCCACACCTCTGCATCACTGTTCCGTTTCTCTTTCTTGACCAGTCACATACACTGCCAGTTGCTTTGCCAGGCAGGCATCCTGGGTCATCAAAGACAGTGGGCAGGTTATTTGATGTAGCTTTTCTGATATGTTAATCTTAGGATGTTAATCTTAGGGCCAGGAAACAGATCTCACCTGAAGGTGATAATGATCGCTGTCTTCCTGACCATCCTCCTTATCATGTATATTGCTTGTTTATGACCTCAGGGGTTGCCTTTGTAGTTCTATTTTGTTTACCCCAGAAATATGTGTGCTTAATTAGTTTTGGTAGTTTAACTTTGTCCCCACATGGGGTTTGTTGAAATTCTAAGAAGAAATCTGATTGGTTCTTACGAACACAAAAGAAAAAGTTCTTTTGTGAATAAAACGACCTGGGCCGAGGGGTAGAGGGGCAGAGATTATTATATGCACCCTTCCCAGAGTCTTGCTGGTTCAAGCCTCTGTGTGTATTCTTATTCATCAGAGTTCAATCCTTCCTTTACTTTGAGTACGCCTCACCAGCACTTCTGGCAGAGTTAGTAGGACAGGGCACCTGTGGTCATGCCTCCTGGAGGAATTATGCCACCTGAGGTAATGGCCTCACCCTGCCTAATGGTTGGAGTGGCTCTGTGCCTAGCTATGATAGCTAATTGGCAACCCCATTGTCAGTGGTGGGTTTCCTCCTTGGGTGCTGGAAGCAAACTGTGGAGTGGGCTGTTGTTTTCATACTCTGCTTGTGAGTGGGTGGCACTGTGGTCTAAACCACTGAGCCTCTTGGGCCTCCGATCGGAACGTTGGTCATTCGAATCCTGGCAATGGGGTGAGCTCCCATTGCTCTGTCCCAGTTTCTGCCAACCTAGCACTTTGAAAGCATACCAGTGCAAGTAGATAAATAGGTACCTCTGCAGTGGGAAGGTAAACAGTGTTTCCGTGCGCTCTGATTTCTGTCATGGTGTTGCGATGCACCAGAAGTGGTTTAGTCCTGCTAGCCGCATGACCTGGAAAGCTGTCTGCGGACAAACACCAGCTCCCTCTGCCTGGAAGCGAGATGAGCACCGCACCCCATAGTCGCCTTTGACTGGACTTAACCATCCAGGGGTCCTTTACCTTTTACCTTGTGAGCTTCCCAGTGGAAAGGCAACATAGCTCAGCAACAGAACACATCTTGCTTGTAAAAGGCACTGGTTCAGTTCCCAACATCTCCAGAGAAAAGGGTCTTGGGTAAGTAGAGCTGAAAATTCTGCCTTAGATCTTGAAGAGCAATCTTCAGCTTATTCAAACCCAGGAACCACCTTTAACCCAGGTATGTATACAGAGATCAACATTTTAACTTATAGCCATATATTATATGGTGGCACTGATGTTGGGAACCTTCTTAGATCAGTAGCTGAGTTGAAGACCAATGGAGCAGACCTTATTGGACTTGATGGACCAGTGTTCTGGCTGAATATAAGACAGGGTAATATTTTCATATCTAGCTGTTGTGAAACTGAACGGAAGACTGGACAGAGAGAACTACCTGCTCATATTGAAGCTTCTCACTGCCCTTTTTCTCGAGATATCTCAGTACACTTCAGATACCACATTCCCAGCTGAATACATCTGAAAACCTTGGAAAGCATATCACAGACACATTCAGCCCAGTCACCTTCTGTTTCTAAAATAGGTTTTTTGTTGAATGATTAAAAATATAAAATAAAAACAAAGCAGACGTGAAATTAGGATACACAGCAGGATGTTATTTATAGCAGCCCACCAAGTTCTTCACAAGGGGAAGTCATCATGTCAGGGAGGAAGGAAATTTATGCAGCTTGGCTGCATTGCATCTGGAGGTCGACAGCTGGTTATTATGTACACCTAATTTACTTGAGCAGTAAATACCGCAAGCAGAAAGCAATCTATTCACCTAAGGCTTATGGTTCAATAGGTTTAGTGCTTTGCCCTGAAAATAAACCGAGGAATAAATTAATAAATCCATAACAATGGAAACTGCCCCACTGTGAAAACATCTCTACACAAAGGGTCTTGGGTGCAATTACGAAGCTGGTAATGAAGCTGATCCCACCATGTTTCGCAGAACAATTGCAGTAATATTAATTCTTCTTTAGCCCATAAACAGTCCCAGGATTTTATTTTATTTTTTTAAAAAACAATTCTCAATAGTTATTCCATTGCAAAAGAAAGCAAATGAGTAGCACGCTCATCTCCTGCAAGATATGGGAAATTAATTTAATTAATTAACCAACACTCCACAGAAAACTACAGCACCAAAAGAGAGGGCAAAAAACAGCAACCTCACTGCCACTTTTTCCTTGGCAGGCAGAATCCTGTGCAAACCAGTGGGGAAATGTCACAAACAGCGGAATCAAAGAGATAGCAAGAGAGCTCTCTCATTGCCATTACATGCTATCTATATCATGATTAATGGGACGCGGGTGGCGCTGTGGGTTAAATTACAGAGCCTAGGGCTTGCTGATCAGAAGATCGGCGGTTCGAATCCCCGCGACGGGGTGAGCTCCCGTTGCTCGGTCCCTGGCTCCTGCCAACCTAGCAGTTCAAAAGCACGTCAAAGTGCAAGTAGATAAATAGGTACCGCTGCGGCAGGAAGGTAAACGGCGTTTCCATGTGCTGCTCTGGTTCGCCAGAAGTGGCTTAGTCATGATGGCCACATGACCTGGAAGCTGTACGCCGTACCCTCGGCCAGTAAAGCAAGATGAGTGTCGCAACCCCAGAGTCGGCCATGACTGGACCTAATGGTCAGGGGGTCCCTTTACCTTTATATATGATTAATGTTTTATAATCTTAATGAATTCTGTTCTGGGAGGGGGAGAGAGCTGACACAGACATCATTTCCATCTAGAGCAACCTTCTTCAACCTGTTGCCTTCCAAAGGTTGCTACAAATTCCAACCCTCCTGTGTCCTGACTATTTAGCCATGCTGGCTGGGGCTGATGGGATTTTGAGTCCGATTACATCTAGCAGGCTTTAGGTTGGCTAAGACTAATCCAGAGGCTGTGAGTGTTCCAGCAAGACAACCAGAAATTAGGAATATATGAAACTATGGAGACTTCACATACTAAACTGGATCATTGGACATTTAGTAACACTGTGTTCATAGATTCCCTTTCAGATCACCATCACTAATGTAGGCCTCCTGTACAGCGGGTGGCTACTGAGCCTCTTGGGCTTGCCCATCAGAAGGTCAGCAGTTCGAATCCCCATGACGGGGTGAGCTCTGTCCCAGCTCCTGCCAACCTAACAGTTTGAAAGCACAACAATGAAAGTAGATAAATAGGTACTGCTGTGGCGGGAAGGTAAACAGCGTTTCTGTGTGCTCTGGTTTCCATAATGCTGTTCCATTGTGCCAGAAGTGGTTTAGTCCTGCTGGCCACATGACCCGGAAAACTGTCTGTGAACAAATGCTGGCTCCCTCGGCCTGAAAGTGAGTTTAGCGCCGCAACTCCATAGTCGCCTTTGACTGGACTTAACTGTCCAGGGGTCCTTTACCTTTTTACGTGCCTGGGATAGGCTTCCCTAGGTGAGGAGTGCAAGTAGTAGGGTACAGTCTATATACAGGGTCCGCACACTTGAGTTTTCATCTGAACTATCTTCTGCACCACCCTACTTTTTGTAGTAGCAAAAGATTTTAGTCTTTTTATCCTCACACCGCCACCACTATGATGCAAAATAGGAGGTGAGAGGTGGGAGCACTGAAATTTGCCATCGCAGAGGCCGCTGCTGAAATTTGAGACCCCAAGGTCCACCACCACTGGTAAGTTAGGACTGCTCTTCAAGCATCTTTATGTTTTCCTATAAAGGAGAGCAACAGTGAGCAAAAAGGCAATCGTTGCCTAGAATTGCTCTCATAGCGACATGAAGGCAGGGAACCCTTCACAACAGGAGCTGAAAAGCTGGCAGTCCAGATTCCAAAATTTTGCATGATATTCCCAGAGATGTGTGGGAAGGACCTCTTTGCATAGCTTTACTTTTGAATTAGGATCCGTTGAGTGGTGCAGAATTCAAATAGAAGTGTAAAGTGCAGGGCACAGGCAGAAAATAGTGTGATAGGGTATTTCATATTATTATTATTATTATTATTATTATTATTATTATTATTATTATTACTTGACATTCTCATTTGGAGTTGGCCTCACTTGCTGCTACTATCCTTAATATCCTGAAAACCTGTTAGAGGAAGAGGACCTGGCGCCGATTGAAAACATACATATTTCAAAAGCTAGATGGATTCATGATGTGAATGGGTAAGGAAGCTGTTGTGCACAATTTTTGGCTAATCATCCAGGATTATCCAGACAATATAACTAGCCCTTTAGACAGCAGAAAGAAGGGAACACAGGTTCATACATAGGAGAGCTATGGTAGGAAAAAAGGAAGTAGTTAAGGGTTGTTGTTTTTTGTTGTTGTTGTTGTTTTAGGACAGTCATTTTCCAAAGCAGTGGCTGTTTATTCCCATTTGTCCAAAACGTGTCTGATAATTGAGGCATGTGGGGCAAAGTGGCAGGCAGGGAAAGGGTTCTTTCATGCCCCACAGACAATTTATCCACCCACTCTTCACACCTGCTATGTACATTTGGTAGCAAACTCTGGATTTTAAATCCTGTGTTTGCTACTGAGTGTCAATGGAAGTTTCATTCCTAGAACCCGATAGAGCCATTCTCTAGCTATTCTAAAGTTTTTTCAGGTTTTAATCCCACTTAATATCGAGCTGTTCTGATTAAACCGCAGATAACAAGAACAAGCACCTCAACTGACAAAAATAATCTCATGGTTCTGAATTTCCAAATTACATCTGACTTGTATTTGCTGATGGTTCTAATAGGCCGGAGCATAACCAATCGCTTTGTTGACCTCGTGAGAATCGTGATTGAGAAGGGCTTTCTCATGAGGGAGAGTTTTATTTTAAATGAATACCTGAGCTTCATTTTAATGGTTGACAGGTGCTTCTTCTTATCCCCTTTCAATCTAGGAGACGGGGGAGAAATTTGGTTTACCTACCTAATTCACACTTTTAGAAGCAATATGTGAACCAAAACACAGCTATGCTCCAAAATTCACACTTTTTTGAATTGTATTACACTTTCTCCAACTCCACCAAAGAGATACAAAAATGCATTTATTAGGTGGAAATGGGACTAAGGTTGCAAAACAACAACAACCCACTTATAAAATACTGCTTCATTTCCCCCTTCATATAAATAAAGGCAAACACAAAACCAAGCATTGCTAGATTATGGGACCAGGCAGTTGGAGATTGGTGTTGATATTTTGTTTGCCAGTAACAAGTTCTGCCAAGAAGATAGCAGAGCTCCCATTGAGTAACTCATTATGGACAATAATATGCTAGTAGAAAATCTCTTTTTAAGCACAGCTGCTGATGAGTGTGTATTCTAAATAATGAGAATAGACTGTTCCACATTGATCACCGTCACAACAGGATGCCTTAAAATTAACACACAGTGAGGCAACAGCTACTTAAATTAATCCTCCATTTTTGTCCTCCATTCAGGAATGATACACAACAGATTTCTTTGAAGCAGAAAAATCACTGTGTACAAATATGTAACAATGCAAAATGAATAACAATATCTACAACGGAAAAAAATACCTGACATTCCCAAAAAAGCAAAAGTCTGATTTTTGGGTGTGAAATCCACTGCACTTGTGAAGGGCTTTTTCATCCAAGACACCACCATTAATGGAAGAGCTGCAGAGGGAAAGAGGTCTGGCAAGAATTACATGGTATCCATTGGATCAAAAGTCCTCCAGACATGTAAGGGCACAAAGTGGATTCTACTTTGTAGTTATTTAGTTCATAAAATGTATACATCTCTTAATGGTAAAATAATAATACTCTAAAAGCAGTTTCCCCCCCTTCCCCTTCTATCTTTGAAAACATTGCTGTTATGATACAGGTGAAAGCTAGCACCATAATCCAGGTCTGTTTAATAATAATAATAATAATAATAATAATAATAATAATAATAATAATAATAATTTTATACCCTGCCCATGTGGCTGAGTTTACCCAGCCACTCTGTGTGGCTACCAACAGAATATTAAAAACACAATAAAACATCAAACATTAAAAGCTTCCCTAAACAGGGCTGCCTTCAGATGTCTTCTAAAGGTCTTTGACATCTGATGGGAGGGCGTTCCACAGGTCGGGCGCCACTACCAAGAAGGCCCTCTGTCTGGTTCCCTGTAACCTCACTTCTCGCAGTGAGGGAGCTGCCAGAAGGCCCTCGGAGCTGGATCTCAGTGTCCAGGCTGAACGATGGGGGTGGAGACGCTCCTTCAGGTATACTGGGCTGAGGCTGTTTGGGGCTTTAAAGGTCAGCACCAACACTTTGAATTGTGCCCGGAAACGTACTGGGAGAAATGTTTAAAAGCAGGTCTGTATATAGTAGTAGATTTTAAGCAGCCGCTCAAGTTTAAATAGCATCACAACTACAGAACAGCTTCTCTAGAGTTGTCCACTAGAGTTGTCCAGTCATAATTAGTGCTGTTGATTCTGCACACAGAGAGCTGGCATCTGTCTGTCTTGAGAGACAACAGAGAGCATCTCTGGGGGTGAAGCGAAACCGCTGTGTTAGCAGCACCAAAGTGACCTCCCCGCAAAGCCTGGGCATTTTGTTTGGAGGTCCTGGGCTGCCCAAATGACAAGAACCCCCCCCCCCGTACAAGGTGCCATCCAACCGCCTTAGGGAGTCCACTCTGGATTTGTATAGGGGTTAATTCTTAGCCTTTTCTCCCCCCGAACGTATCCCACAAAGCAGCAGAGGTTTAGGGTCAGAGTTTTCCTTCTCCCAGATGAGCTACCTTCCCAGGTTGACGAGCCCCATCTGCCCCTCACTTCCCTCTACAGCACATGCAGAAACCGGCTTCTTAACTGTGGGACTCACTATTGGTCTTGCCCACTCAATCTGCTGAAACCTGTATTTGCATGCAGGGGAAATCCCTAACTCACTGAGCGTTTGAGACCCATCAACCGCCACCACCTGGCCCGTCAGAGTCATTCCTGGGATGTGGCTGCTGTTGATTGCTGACAGCTTGCATGCCAAAGCACACGAGCCACAAAGTTCCCAGGAGAATAATAAAACACATCGATACACAGTATTTTGGTTTATGGGTTCAAATAGGCCACAACTTTATTATTTACAGATGTGAGTGGTTTGGCTTAGGCATTGGGGTGAAGCCAGGCGTCCTAGTTTCTGACTAGTTTCCTGTCAGGAGTCCTAGTTTCTGACTTGATAACACAGCAAGTATGGTTATTTAAAAAGGAAGATTTATTGCAAAAGCAAACAGAGTTCTCCAGACAGCTCTAACATGCCGTTACAGTGGTACCTCTGGTTATGTACTTAATTCGTTCCGAAGGTCCGTTCTTAACCTGAAACTGTTCTTAACCTGAAGCACCACTTTAGCTAATGGGGCCTCCAGCTGCCGCCGTGCTGCCGAAGAACGATTTCTGTTCTCATCCTGAAGCAAAGTTCTTAACCCGAGGTACTATATCTGGGTTAGCGGAGTCTGTAACCTGAAGCATCTGTAACCTGAAGCGTGCAGGTGTGTAACCCGAGGTACCACTGTAATCTCATTAATCATGACGACCCTTCTAAGGAGTCCTTCCTCTTACGCCAACACAAACAGAACCTATGACCCTTACATTTCTGATTCTGTTTCCTGTCATACACTTTCCCCCAGCGACAATTCCATGGGCTCTTTGGATTCCCTCCAACTTCTTCCTGAGATTACAGACTGTCAATTTTCTCTTTTTCCTCCCCCGAGAGACCTGGCTGAGATCCTGCTAGTGCTGGAGATTGTTCCCTTGGCAACCTGCATTGCAAGGGACGGTGGAGTTGGCACCAGCCAATGCTTGCCCTGCCTGGCGGTTAACCCTTCCCTGGAAGCTGGCTGCAAACCTTTCCTGGGAGCTGGCTCATTCATGAACTATAACTTGACTCCTGCCCATTTGCAGGGAGTCCACGAGTTCCAATAGGGGGTGCCCTGTAACTTACGTCAGATAGTAACACCACCCCGAGGGGTCCTCGTAGGCCATGCGTAGGCAAACTAAGGCCCAGGGGCCGGATCCGGCACAATCACCTTCTAAATACGGCCCACGGACGGTCCAGGAATCAGCGTGTTTTTACATGAGTAGAATGTGTCCTTTTATTTAAAATGCATCTCTGGGTTATTTGTGGGGCATAGGAATTTGTTCTTTTCCCCCCCTCCAAAATATAGTTCAGCCCCTCACAAGGTCTGAGGGACAGTGGACCGGCCCCCTGCTGAAAAAGTTTGCTGACCACTTTTGTAGGGGCTGTGACATGGCCCTAGCCCACGCCCAGGCTTCAGACAATATTCACACCCTGGATCCCTTTAACAGGATACCCTTACTGAGGAGGGGTAGGTGAAGGCAACAACCTCCCCTTCAACCAAATGAAGGCTTACCCAATGCCTAACCACCACAAATGGCCCATGGCCACACCCACCCTGGCAGCAGATTGGCTGGGGCTGTCTCCAGCACAGATGGTGTGGCTGGCCGTGACGTGGGGGGGGGGACAAAAACAGCATACCTCTCCCTACACCGGAAAACTGTTGCGGCTCAGCTGACTGGCTGCAACGCTGTACACCAGGTAAAAGGTGAATGGACTTCTAGGAGCCACAAGTGAGAGCTGAGTCTAGGTTGAGGACCAAAGTATCAGGAGCTCAGCCTATACTTGAGTAGGACCCTGGCAGAGACACATGCCCGACCAGCATGTTCCCTCTCTCCTGGTCGATCGTTCTGGAGCTTCAAAAGCTTTCTTCTGCCCAAACATCATAGCGACTAACACCGCACACTTAGGGATCCACAGAGTTTGCGTGGCGGACCTCAGAAACTCAGCATTTTGGCTAATCTACTTTATTTGCATGTAAACACACACGGAGCACTGCAACATGTCTCCCTCTCTCTCTAGGATCAGACAGCAAAGAGAAAATGAACAAAGGACAATAGTCCCACTTCACGGAACACAGTAACACAAACATCCTGTCTTCGTCACTTCCCACTCTGTGGAGTCAAAACATATACCGTCATGTGATAGACAACAATCCTATGACTGCAAACACGGAGCAGGAATTCTAACACAAAGGTGGACCCAAAGGAGCACAACGAGTTCTCCACCAGATATACTACCCCTCCCCTAACATCCCATACGGCCCTCTGATGCACTAGGTAACAAAATAGAAGAAAACATTTTTTTTAAAGCTGATAAAAATTCAAAAATATGACCTCCCTCACCTGCAGCTTGAAGTGATACGGACTAGAAATCTACCATCTATTTCTGCATAATATTTACGATTAAATCTAAGTTTTCCCCTGCTGAGTTACACATTTTCAGTTATTCAGTTTGCAATATGCTGATTTGGGGACAGTTTTTAGTTTGGGATGGCGGTGATTTATTACGATGATTTCCATTTAACACACATTTCTTTTCCTGTGGCCTAAAAATGATTGTTTAAATACTTTTATATTTGCCCTCCAGGGGTTTAAATATGTTATTTTCTTGTGATATCTCCCGTGGTGCTTTATTGTGTTTTAAAATTCAGCAATGCAAAATAAAATAAAATAAATGAACTGCAGATACAGCTGCCTGTAGTTTGTTTTTTGCTTACATAAATGGATTTATAATGCCTACACTATGTATCAGACTGTGATATTCTACACTGTTTAAATGCCCAACAGGCTGATTATACAGTGCCGTGCTATTCCAGCTATAAAAGCTGTTGTTTCATTTTAGCAGCGCTGACTTGCTTTATCCTTTGGCAAGAAAAGCTTGCAATTATAATGCCTGTGGTATCCATCAAAGTCATTAAGGTACAAAACAACAGGAATCAGTATTGTGTAGCGTAATTTAAAGTAATATTCTGTCTCCCTGTATTTGTGATTTAATAACTGATTAGTTTATTCCCTTATATTAAGTTTCCCGTGAATTGCTCTGACTCATTATGTGCCAATTAATAGCCAATGTAATAAAACTCCAAATACTTAATGCATTTTCCAGGATATCTGTACACTACCATAAACAGGCTAGATTTTTTTTTATTAGCTATTGATTGAGTTTCAAGCAACTAACTGTGAAATGAACAACCTATAACTGACTTATTAAATCACAAAAATGCTATTTCCATAAATTTGATAATCAGACATGAAAAATTATGATGCTTTGGGCCAGTAGTGTACATATTGGAGCTTTCCAGCACATTATTCATCCAGATATATGAGCTCTGAAACGCAGGAATGGAGAATCTGTAGCCCTCCAGATTTTTCTGGATTCCAACTCCCATCATTTTAATGTTTCAATGTTTGAATGTTGTATTTAACCTTGTTTTTTAAGTTGTATTTCAATCAACTTGTTTTTATTATTGGTTGTTAGCCGCCCTGAGCCCGGCCTTGGCTGGGGAGGGTGGGGTATAAATTATTATTATTATTATTATTATTATTATTATTATTATTATTATTATTAATCAGCTTCACTCAGTACAGATCAGGAATGAAGAAGTTGTTGTCCAACAACATAGAATGATAGAATTGTAGAGATGTCAGACTTCAGAGGATCCACACATCCCATGGCAGGTTGCCAGGAATGGATAAGACAAGGAAAGTTCTTACCAATGTTGTTTATTCAATATTCAAAGAGAGAGGCTTAAACATGCAGCCTCTTGGAGTAATGGTGTTGTTCCAAGTAAATCTCCACCCCCTTTCTCTTCCACTTCCTCATTCATCAACAGCACCACCTACCTTACGGTTATCATTTAGGGCCACCTGTCTCTGATTCCTTGGCTCTCCTACTTTCAATGCTCGCCAGGTTCTGGGAGAAGGGGGATGTGTCTAGAATGCTTTCCAATGATAACGTGTCAGCCAGCTGCTCTGGCTCTGCTTCCTCCTCCTCCTCTCCCATTATTTCCCAGCTTTTCTCCTCATCTGCCTCTGAGCCTTGACCTCCCACAAACCACTGTTGTAAATCTATACTGTCTTCCCCTTCTCTGGAAGGTTCAGGCTGGGGAGGCAGTCTCCACCATTGCTCTTCCGCCCAGGCCCTGACACCTGATCACTGGCCATGTTGGCTGGGGCGGATGTAACCACATGTTGCCTATCCCTCTTGGGGCTTCCCATCAAATTGCTAATTGTGTGGCAAGACCCTCAAGCTGACCCCCCATTAGGGTAAATAAATTCACACAGACACAGATATTTTGTTTAAGGTTTTTGGGCAAAAATTTGGTCACAACTTTATTGATTACAGGAATGAGAGCAGTATTGGCATAGGCATTGGCAAGACTATATCTGACTCCTGCCTGCTTTGCAGGAAGTCTGTAAGGGTAAACCACCCAAAGGGAAATTGCTTTGGGGAAACACGCCTGCATCTCTCCTTGTGTTCCCAGAGGCCTGGCATGGCCCTCACCCTTCAAGCGGACTTCGGACAGGAACCAGGCCCCGGCTTCCTTTAATGGAATACCCTTGAAATGGAGGGGCAGGCGATGGCCACACCTCCCTTCCCCCACATTTCAATGAGTCAATGCCTAACTACCACCTTAAAAGTTGTGATGATTGCTGAGGGGCAAAAACCAAGCAGCCAATGCCAATTTGCCAAATGGGGAAATTCCTACCCGGCCCCAGACTCAAGCTGGGCAACCAACCAAAGTCCAAAGCAAGGCCAAAGGATCTAAATTAAAGGGAGGGTGGGCGGGTGTTTGGCAGCGCAAAGCAGGAGCCAAGCACATGTTGTGCTGCTGCTTTTATACTTTCCCCCACTATCACCCTTTGACATGATTGGGCAATTGTTGTTGTTTAGTCGTTTAGTCGTGTCCGACTCTTCGTGACCCCATGGACCAAAGCACGCCAGGCACTTCTGTCTTCTACTGCCTCCCGCAGTTTGGTCAAACTCATGCTGGTAGCTTCGAGAACACTATCCTACCATCTCGTCCTCTGTCATCCCCTTCTCCTTGTGCCCTCAATCTTTCCCAACATCAGGGTCTTTTCCAGGGAGTCTTCTCTTCTCATGAGGTGGCCAAAGTATTGGAGCCTCAGCTTCACGATCTGTCCTTCCAGTGAGCACTCAGGGCTGATTTCCGTCAGAATGGATACGTTTGTTCTTCTTGCAATCCATGGGACTCTCAAGAGTCTCCTCCAGCACCATAATTCAAAAGCATCAATTCTTTGGCGATCAGCCTTCTTTATGGTCCAGCTCTCACTTCCATTGGGCAATAGCCCTGGGTAATTGTGCTGCCACCCTGGCATGAGGGCGATAGCTCCACCCACGCCAGGGTGGGAGGAACCAGGTTGAGAGCCTGCCCGCAACCAAGACCATCTATTAAGATGATCCCATTTGTTGAGAGGGCAACCAAGTTGCTAAGTATGTTGTAACTAAGGCAAAATTCCCAAGGCAAAAACAATCCCTCAGGGCCGTTCTACACATCCCTATTACAATGGAGAGGTTAGCTTGGAAAACACCATTTCTACAATTCACATTCCACGTACAGCTTGATCCAGTCTCTTAGGAGAACATTTTGGGTTTTTGCATGTTGCATATATAAATGTAGAACATTCTTTTCACGATAGCCTCTCTCCGCAGCTTGCTTAATCAAAATGTCACTTCTGCGCTGCTGTCCACAGTGGAGTGCTCATCCGTTCTTGACAATCCTCCTGTCTTTCCGCAACTCGATTTCAAAACTTGTGTCCTCTTTAAAATGGAAAAGTGTTCTCTTTTCCCCCTGCGCTGTAGTGCCTCTCTAATAAATCATCTTGTGACAGAGAATAAAAGAAACATATTTTTTATTCTTGTGGGATACATATGTGCACTCAAGATGTGCTTTCGGTTTATATCTTCCTTTTGTAATCGCATCATTATGTCATCGTCACAAGGTCACCACAGATTTGCATTGAAATAGCTTCCCATCATCTCATATCATGTAATGGCTTTGTAATAGGTGCCCTATGGTCTTTGGAACCATTTTAGAATAATAATTGCAAATAACAGTGTGCTAATTCCACATAATTCTGAGATGAGATATATATGTATCTCAGGCATCACTCCATTTCAAGGCTACAGCAGGTGGGAGTTGGGAAGAGAGTAGAGATCTAGGTAGGGCATTTTCTCTGACATGACCCGTTGAATGATCAGAAATCTCACAGTACTATATTGCTGGATCACACCAAAGGACTCTCAGTGGCCAACCAGATGTCAATGGGAAGCCCACAAACAAGACACGAGTGCGGTATAAAGCTCACTCAGATCACCAGCAACTTGTATTCAGAAGCACACTGTCTCTTGATACTACAGGTAAAATGACCATCATATCTTGAAAATTTATGTCCCATGATTTTGTCCAACTCATGATAAGGCCATCCAAGTTGGTGGCCATTCCTACATGTGTAAATTCTATTTCAACTGGTCCCCTCCCCTCTTTTAAAGAAAAAAAGTATATCACAGCTTAGATAGAAGCAGGATACTTATGAACACATGTGGAACCAACACAAACCAGAAACAAGCAAATACATCCAACCCTAATCTGAGTTGAATAGTGCACTGTACAAAAATGCCATGTTTCTATTGTTGCAGACCTCGATATTTTATTGCAAGTTACTGGATCATTAATATTTTACATGAAAAAAACTTGTCATTTTAATTTAGTAGGCTTCTGAGCATCTTAGAATATCAAAATCTTGCAGAAAAAAATGTATACTTCAAAGCTATCTGACTTAATATTTTATAGGGAAATGAACTTTGAAGTCAGGTCTGCTGTATTGCTCAGTTTGTGTTTTCAAATTAGCTGCATATCGGAAATATATTCTTACTAGCATTTCAGAAGAAGGTTTTCAAAGGGCTCAGCCTTTGTTTCTTACATTTCCTCACAGGGTTTCACAAGTTCAGGAAATAATACCAAAGAATATTAATGAAAATGTGAATATTTTTCATTTCCTGGGGTGGGGGGGTGGGGAAATTGAGAACCACAAATGTATTTTTAAAAACATACCTACAGTCTTCAACCTCTCTCTTAGATGGCTGCAATGGGAGTGTCCCGGGGAAAATTTTTAGTTTGGAATGCAGCAAGATGAACAATACACAAACAACACTCCCTTTCTGTCTTTCTGGCCCAACACCACAAACCACCCATGAAAATCAATGAAGAAGAAGAGTTTGGATTTGACATCCCGCTTTATCACTACCCTAAGGAGTCTCAAAGCGGCTAACATTCTCCTTTCCCTTCCTTCCCCACAACAAACACTCTGTGAGGTGAGTGAGGCTGAGAGACTTCAGAGAAGTGTGACTAGCCCAAGGTCACCCAGCAGCTGCATGTGGAGGAGCGGGGAAGCGAACCCGGTTCACCAGATTACGAGTCCACCGCTCTTAACCACTACACCATGTTGATTGGTTGTCTGGTGAGGGGGTGGAATTTTCCTGGATAATGGCAGAACCCCTTCTCACCTGACTCCTCTAACCTGGAATGTTATTGTACCATACAAACAGGCAGACATAGCTGGCCTATCCATCTTACTTTCCCTGGTCTCTCCTATTCACATCAGGTCAGCCCCATCATCAATCAGACTGTATGATAGATGTTTTATTCTGGGCAGACCTGGCAATGAGGTTGGCTGACCATCACCCCCAGTTTCTGAAATACGGGGGGGGGGGTGAGAGAGAGATGAAGAACCCCGAAAGAACTAGCCATCTTCCTTCTCTCTCTATACTTCTGCCCACCTCTGTATCTCTCTGTACCTGCCATCAGTCCCACTTCCATTCTCACCTGTCCTGGACAGAAGAACTGTTGGGATACTGCCAGGGAGACAAAGTCCATCTGAGCACCCAAGGCGGCTGCCGGACGTTCCATCGATCTCCCGTAGTCACGCAGTATCAGCAATAGCGACACGAAGCCTCAAGGATAGATAGCCACATTCTTAGGCTTGTGCACACTCTATCAGCAGAATTCACACAGCAAAAGATGCACAGCAGGAGAGCATATTTACAGTTTATTCAGCGTTGGTCAGAACAAAGAAACCATGACCGTCTGCTCCGGTCTGCTCAGGCAAGAAGAAAGAAACGAAAGCAACGACACAACAGAAACATCCTGTGAACAGGAAATACACAGACTCTGTGACTCACAAAGCCTGCTCCCTTTTAAGGTGGAACGGAAATATCCTAACAAGAACATCATTCCCCTGACCCAACTCTAATCAAACACAATGATGCAAGAGGTGGTTAGTGTCAAGGAACATCACATAAAACACAAAAGTGCCAGGAATGGCTCACATCTGGAACAAAATCAAACACTTTCCCATCTCCCATCTAGGAAAGTCAGAGTTCCATGCTCGAGTGAAAACTCTCCCCACAGGCATTCAGCTACTTTTCTCTCTTGCGCACCCCACTCCAAGCCATCGAAAGCCATAGAAATGTCCAGCCCAATCCTAGGCATGTTTACTTTGGAGAAATCTCATGGGATTTGGTGGGATTTCCTTGTAAGGAAGTATACAAATGAAGCTTATTTTCCTTCAGAGGAAAATTTCTAGATTTCTACTGGCCCCACATTCTTTGGGGAGTTCATCTTCCAACCAGTAAAACTCACAGCCATTTTCTGATAGAGCTATTTGTCGATTAAGTTAGATTACTTATTATAATTATAATTATTATTATAGAACAGCTATCACACCGAGCGGATGCAATTGTGGGGATTATTTATTCATGAGGTTTCCCTTTGATCTTGTATCTCCTCACTATAAGTTTTGCTGCTGCTAACATTTATTCAAGCCTGAGTATTTCTTTTCTGCATTCCCTCTCAGCAACCACTGAATGAATACAGCAAATACCATTGGCATAAATGCATTCTGTTTATCTAGTCATCCATTTACCATGAACATTTAAACACAGCTCTGTTTGATGAGTACGCTGATTTGCTTACTGTAAAGCATACAACACCAGACCTCTAGTTCACACAACCATTTCCCCACTAAAATTGCATATACATGTATTTTTAACTGCAAATCACATTTTTAAAAAATAATAATAATGCAGATTTGAATCATTGTTGCATATTGCATGCACATTAGACCATCTTTGCTGTCTCTTAGTCCAGCCTGAGCTTCCACAGCCCTCAAGAACCATCACTGGCAGAACTGGAAGCAACAGCAGCTGATATGTTCAATGCTGCTGATAATATTTTATCCTCTTGCAAATTATGCTGTTTTCAATGTGTGTTTTATATTTGACTTCCTTTAGTAATGTTTTCTTTAGGAAACATTTAAGATAAAATAAATGGTTAAGTTTCCTGCATTAAATGTGCGTTCTTGTAATTGACCTCCTTTGTAATTATTTATTTTGAAATCTCTACAATAATACTTTAGCTTCCAGTAAATTACATTGTTTTGAATGGTTACTTAATATCTGACTTTCTTCGGTAATGTTTTATTCTGGATTGTTTTACTGGATGTTTTAATGTAGGTTGTCAACCACTTTGAGATTTTTTTCTTAAATATATAAAGTGGTATGGAAATAAAATGAATAATTAGAATAAAATAAGAATAAGAAGACCCTGTGTCCCTTCCAATTTGGATGGTGGGCTCTTTGTACCTGTTATAAGAGCTCCCCACCACCACCCTTTGAGGAAGAACATAAGAACTTGCTGAATCAAGCCAGTGGTTTCATCTATCCTGTTCCCACAGTTGCGTGTGAAGACCCCCAAAACCACCCCCAAATAAATACACAATAGACACAGATTTTAGTTTAAGGTTTTTGGCATTAAATTTTGGCCACAACTTTATTGATTACAGCATGTGAGTGGTTGCTTAGGCATTGGTTCCAGACTGCTTGAACCTTCAGTGGAAGACAGGAGTGCCTGGCATGCTCTGATCCATGGTCCGTACTATCCCTCCCTTGCTTTTTCCTGCAGGACTAATTGCAGTCGTTAACAGTCGTTAACATACGTCAACAGGTTTACCTGTTGAGCCAATCGCCCATCTCCTACTACCCTTCTGAGAAATACCCCACCCCACCCTCCCACTATATATAAGGGTCTGGTGACTTCTGCTTCAGTGTATTTGAAGAAGTGTGCATGCACACTAAAGCTTATACCCAGAAAAAACTTAGTTGGTCTATAAGGTGCTACTGGACAATTTTTTTATTTTATTTTTTGTTCTTTGTTGTTTAATATGCCACTGGAGAACCTAAGTTCCATAGACTGATAAAACTGTGCAAAACAAACAGTTCTGTTTCCTCTTTATCATTTCTTCTCTATACCCAGGGTAACATCCTGTCCTGTCTGCGGGGCATGGATTTGCACTGCTGCTGTGATTTCCTTATCCAAGCACTGACCTTGATAGACTGACCAGCTGCATTTCTCTCCCATGGCTGCCTTGGCCGAATACCTAAAATAAAGAGCACTCACACATGTAGCCTTACATGCTACTTTCTCTAGATTGTGTCCAACATACAGTGGTACCTCAGGTTAAGTACTTAATTCATTCTGGAGGTCTGTACTTAACCTGAAACTGTTCTTAACCTGAAGCACCAATTTAGCTAATGGGGCCTCCTGCTGCTGCCACGCCGCCAGAGCACGATTTCTGTTCTCATCCTGAAGCAAAGTTCTTAACCTGAAGCACTATTTCTGGGTTAGCGGAGTCTGTAACCTGAAGCGTATGTAACCTGAAGTGTATGTAACCTGAGGTACCACTATATTTGGAAATGGCGTGTCTGCCTTTCTGAACTAAGTTTTGCCATTTGTATGACAAATGGTCAGAGAAGAGCCGGGGGTGGAAGGGAATCCAATATTCTTTTTCCTTAGCAACAGTTGAGCAAAGTCTTCACAGGAAATCTATTTCCCTCCCTGCCCCTCGCCACTGAAAACTAAGTTCATTTCTGCCTCAGGCAATTTCTAATCTATTTATTTCTCTATTTTATTATTTCTTCCTAACACTTGAAAGAGAATGGAATCCTCTTTCTGAACCTCTGATAATTATAATTCTTAGGCCCATATACTGAAAGCAGCTGGGGTGTAAATTACGGCTTGGAACCACCATAATGAGCTGTGCCTTGGCCCTCAGAGGTCATTTTTCCACACTTTCTCTTCCCACCTTCTTGAGAGTGGCAAATTATTCAGTAGCTTTGTCAGCATATCAATGACCTTCTTACACGAAGGAGAATTGTAATTGAAAGCCGTTTGCTACATGGTTTAGTGATGAGAATTACCATTAACTGTCTAATAATAATGGCACCACCTGAAGGCAACCTCTGACTGCTATTGAGCTCCAGGTTAGCAAGGAATGGGAAACAGTATTTTATTTCATTTTATTGGAAGACCTTGGATCTGCTCTTCTTGCCTCAAATAAGTATTATGTCAAACTCCTGTCGACTTTACGAAGAAGCAAAATAATGGAATCATTCAGGCTGGAAGGAGGGGGAAAGGGCTTGTGTTCCATCAGAGCAAAAGAGAACACCGGTAGCCTTTTCTTCCACAAGGCCTTGACCACTTCTGCCTTTTTTTATTTCTTCTGGTGCTGTCAAAAGTAGAACAGGAAGTTTAAGAAGCTTCAGATTGACTACCCTACACCATGAGTGTTGAGCTGTTGGGCATGGGGGGAGCGGTTCAGACATGCAATTCCAGCCCAGCCCAGGCCCATCTGATGGAAGAGCATTCCACAGGGGGGCGCCACCACTAAGAAGGCCCTCTGCCTGGTTCCCTGTAACCTCGCATTGAGGGAACTGGACCTCAGTGTCCGGGCTGAACGATGGGGGTGCAGACACTCCTTCAGGTCTACTGGGCTGAAGGAAATGAGGGGCTGGTGGGGCTCATCAATCTGAGAAAGCCCATCCAAGAGAAGGGAAACCCTGATCCCAACCTCTGCTGCCTTGTGACTATACTCATTTGTGAGAAAGACTTTGGGAGTAAACCCTGTGGAAAAATCTGTAACTGCTGCCATGCAGGACATCTTAAGGAGAAGAAAAGGCTAAGGAGTTGTTGTTGTTTAGTCGTTTAGTCGTGTCTGACTCTTCGTGACCCCATGGACCAGAGCATGCTAGGCACTCCTGTCTTCCACTGCCTCCCTCAGTTTGGTCAAACTCATGCTGGTAGCCTCGAGAACACCATCCAACCATCTCGTCCTCTGTGGTCCCCTTCTCCTTGTGTCCTCCATCTTTCCCAACATCAGGGTCTTTTCCAGGGAGTCTTCTCTTCTCATGAGGTGGCCAAAGTATTGGAGTCTCAGCTTCAGGATCTGTCTTTCCAGTGAGCACTCAGGGCTGATTTCCTTCAGAATGGAGAGGTTTGATCTTCTTGCAGTCCATGGGACTCTCAAGAGTCTCCTCCAGCACCATCATTCAAAAGCATCAATTCTTTGGCGATCAGCCCTCTTTATGGTCCACCTCTCTCTTCCATACATCACTACTGGGAAAACAAATCTGGAATGGAGTCCCCTAAGACAGTTGGATGGCATCTTGTGCGCATCTTTCCAGCAACTGCTGCAGCCAAGCTGGTGCCAAATGCATTGCTCTGATTTCCTCAGCAAGGCTGAGAACGGGTCTCATCGTCTGGGCAGCTCAGGAGCTCCATTTACACTAGCCAGGCTTGTGCCCCAGAATGGTAACTTTGGTGCTGCTAACACAGCAAAAAGAAGAAAGAAAGAAAGAAAGAAAGAAAGAAAGAAAGAGGCAGCAGATATGAGTTGCCAGTCTCTGTAGCCATTGCAAGCACTGTGATTCTCTATATGTTTGACTTCACCCCGAAAGCACACTCAATTGTCTCCCAAGATGGATGCCAACAAGAAGATTGCCTTGAGATAAGAGGCCAAAGTGATTCTATTCTTGGAAGCATTTGGAATATTTTGACTCTATTATTATTATTATTATTATTATTATTATTATTATTATTATTGTTATACAAATGTGTGGTGCTTTTGACTCATTTCAACATTGAATTTTATTGTTTTTAGATGCTATTTTAATTTTGTGTATATGTGGATTTTCTTTGAGAGTTGTAGCTTTGTTGGGGTGGAACTAAAGTTCATGGGGGACATCAGGTGCTTTAAATGTGCACTGAATGCGCTTTAAAAGTATTGTGTGAGCCTGAACTCTTCTCCTTGCTATATTAGGATTTTACTGTTGAATGGTTTATTTAAATGTAAAGGTTCATCATTGTTGCACCCGATGTGTATGTCTTTAAGGGGCCAGAGCAAGGGCCAGAGTAAGATAACGAGACCCAGCTTTACAGCTGTGAAACACAGCAGGTGCTGCTGAGTTGTATTTGATTAAGGTGTGTCAGCATTTGGGTGTAGTATATAAGGAGCAGCACCTAGCTCTCCCATTACCCTGGGGGATGGGTTGGTGGTTGGGTCTGGTTTGGTTGTTAATGTATTTAGTGTAAAAGGAGTTTTTGTTTTTCTTATTAAAACCTTGTTTAAGTTATTTTTGAGTCCTTTACTTTTTAATGCATGGTCTCCCCAGCAAGCTCTCTGCAGCGTTACCATACTGCAACCAGCCAACATCTTTGGTTATGGGCCCAGCTGCTGAGTGGATGACTGCATATTTTTGGACTCTGAGAAAGGTTTGAAAACTCCTTCTCCTGTTAGTGTAGTTCTGTGGGTCTGGAAGAGTTCCAGAATGGTTGACCGGGTTCCTGAAGCTGAGAAGGCTCTGTTCTTCCCACAGCTAACAGATGAGAACTATAGTTTATGGTCTTTTCGGGTGGAGGCGCTTTTGACCTCTAGAGAAGTATGGACCTATGTAACTGATGACCCTCCTGACCCTGTGACTAATGCTTGGTCGAAAGGAGATGCAAAAGCCAGGGCGATAATTAATTTGGCAGTCAGCAACCAGCAAGTAGTCTATATAAGAAATAAGAAAACTGCCAAAGAAATGTGGGACAGTCTTGCAGCAGTGCATGTTAGAAAAGAGTCAGCATCTGCATTGACGTTTTTCAAGCAGTTGTACCAGACGAAGTTGCAGCCTGGTGGTGATTTGGCAGCACACTTGAGACGTCTGGAGGCAATACGCTGCGAATTAATTCGAAGGGACATGGACATACCTGATATTCAGTATGTTTTTATCATTCTATGTTCCCTTAATGAGGACTTTGATGGTATAGCTAGCCAGATATCTGCTGTTCCACCAGCACAATTAACTGTGGAAGGGGTAACGGCAAGATTAATGGGCGAGTTGGATAGAAGGGAGGCTTGTGCCATAAGCACTCCTATTTCCAGAAGTAATGAGGAACGCCATATGCAAACCTGTGGTGATACAACTGCATTTAAAGCTGCAAAGCGTTGTTGGTTCTGCAATAAACAAGGACATTTTGCAAAGGACTGCAGATCCAAAAGAAAGCAAAGTACTCCCAAGCCTGTTTCTGTTCGTCAGTCACAGTTGTCATCTCAGCAGCCAACATCGCACCGTAAAGACAGAAACGAGCCGCGAGCTTTTCATGCTCGGACAACAGATCGTAAAAGAATTAAAGATGCCAAGTGGAAGTCTTTTATTATCGACTCAGGAGCATCTCAGCACGTTTGCAATGATCGGAGCTTGTTTATTTCTTTTGAAGAGGAAATTGGTAATGTACATTTAGCCAATTCACAAGTCTTGCAGTCGCTTGGCAGGGGTACTGTTAAACTTGACTCTTTAAACATTACGATAGCGAACTGCATTTACTGCCCGTCAATGGACAATTTATTATCAGTAAGGTGTTTTGCTCGTCAAGGCATAACTATGCGTTTCTTAAAGTCAATGTGTGAGTTTTTCGATGGGAACAAACGTCTATTATATGCCCGGGAATCTGATGGTTTATATAGACTGTATTTTCGCACCTACTCCCAATCGCCTATAAATTGCAGAGCAGCACAGTCAAGCCAGGGGTTGAGGAATGTAAGGCCACATTCCGGGTGTGTCCATGAGGCACACAGAATTCTGGGACACCTGAATTTTGCTGATGTAATTAAGACAAAGAATATTGTTAATGGCCTCAACTTAAAACCATGTAAATTCTTTATGCAATGTCTATCCTGTTGCAAGAATAAGATTAAGGTTGCACGCAAGGGTAGGTGCTCAGATAGGAAAGTAACTGAGCCATTTGAGCGTGTACATTGTGATTTAGTTGGGCCACTCCCACCATCATTAGGAGGTTCTAAGTACTGGCTCACTCTGATAGACCAGTATAGTAGATATTGTTGGGCTTATGCAATAGCTGAGAAGTCCCAAGCATTTGAGAAGTACAAATTTTTTTGCAACTGGGTAAAAACGCACTTTAACAAACCTATTAAGAACCTGTTTTCTGACCGGGGTGGAGAATTTGTTTCTGAGGATTTTGAGAATTTCCTGGAAGCGCAGGGGACTACTCATGAGTTATCTTGCCCCCGAAGTCCCTGGCAAAATGGGCTTGTTGAAGTAGTGCAACGTGACCTACAGGCAGGGGTTAAAACGTATTTGCACGATGCTAATCTGCCCAAAGACTTTTGGGCTGAAGCGCTTAATGCGTTTTGTTATGTTAAAAATCGCAGTTATCATTCTGGTTTAGATGTCACCCCCTATGAGAAGCTGTTTAAAAAACGCCCTAATCTGAAATACCTACGCATTTGGGGTTCAGATGTAATTATGTATTATCCCGCTAAGCAGAAATTGGGTGAACGTAGTGTCCAGGGAAAATTAATGGGCTACCAGCAGGGGGCGTACAGAATTTACATACCAGCAACTGGCAAATTTCATATTACCAGAAGCATGATACAAACTGTAAATTGGAATGGAGTTGCTGTCTTCCAAGATACTGATGGTATAGATAATACTGAGGAAGAAGAGGAAGAAGCAGCAGCAGCAGGAAATGGTGCTTCTGAATTAATGGAAAAAGACAAAAAGTCTGTTAAATCTGATTTGTTTGATGATTTAAAGTCACAGGCACCCGAGGGGAGGTTAGATTCTCTTGAGTTTTCTGACCGTGAGCTTAGCCTACAGGCATCTCTTCAATCTGACAATGATTTACAACCTGAAACTAGTGGTTCACTTAGTCCCATTAAGTCTGAGGAGTCTGACTCTCCTTCCGGACTGAGACGTTCAGATAGAAAGAGACAGAAGCCACAACGTTTTGCAGATGAACATTTTAATACTGTGTATGCCAATAAGGCAGTTTTTGAGCCAAAAAGCTACAATGATGTTCAGAAATTACCTAAGCACCAAGCTGCAAATTGGTATAAAGCTATGAACTCTGAGATAGCTTCTTTAAAAGAGCATAACACTTGGTCTCTTGTACCACAAACCCCAGATATGAGACTTATTGATTCAAAATGGGTTTATAGAATTAAAATGAATGACAAAAATGAAGTTGTAAGGTACAAGGCAAGATTAGTTGCTAGGGGTTTTCAACAAATTCCAGGCGAAGATTATGATTTGTGTTATTCACCAAGCGTAAAATATGAAACAGTTAAGCTTTTGTTAAAAGATGCATCACAACGTGGACATTCTGTTTATCACCTAGATATAAAAACTGCATATTTGTTTGCAGATTTAAAAGAACAAATTTTTATGCGTGTTCCTGAAGGCATAGACGCTGCTGAAGGTTTGGTATGCAAGTTAAATAAATCCCTTTATGGTCTGCACCAAAGTGGAAGGAATTGGCACCAAACTTTAGCAAAAGAATTGCTGGATATTGGTTTTTCACAAGGAAAGGCAGACAATTGTGTATTTATAAAGGAAAGGGCAAACTCTGTAACAAAAATATGTGTGTATGTAGATGACGTGTTAATTTCTACAAAAACTAAACAGGAATATGAACTGGTAGTATCACAGTTACAGAAGAAATTTGATGTGGTGGAATTAGGCATAGCTAAAAATTACTTATCCATGCAACTTGAGAAAGGCAAAAATGGATCTTTTCTGGTTCATCAAACTGCAAAAATTTGCAGACCTACAGATGCAAGTAACACTACCAGTAAAAGTTTACCTTGATTCCCAGAGCGGACTTGCTATCCTGTGTTCAGAGACCAATACGCAGCGCACTAGAGTCTTAAGGTTACGTTTACAGTTTGTAAAGAAACTAATTGCTGACGAAATGATTGTATTTGAATATGTTCCAGGTGACAATCAAATTGCGGACATTTTTACTAAAGCACTTCCAAAGGTTACACATGAAAGACATGTACAAAATATGCTTTATGTTTTTGTTCCACAATGATGAACCGCAGGGGAAATGTTGAATGGTTTATTTAAATGTAAAGGTTCATCATTGTTGCACCCGATGTGTATGTCTTTAAGGGGCCAGAGCAAGGGCCAGAGTAAGATAACGAGACCCAGCTTTACAGCTGTGAAACACAGCAGGTGCTGCTGAGTTGTATTTGATTAAGGTGTGTCAGCATTTGGGTGTAGTATATAAGGAGCAGCACCTAGCTCTCCCATTACCCTGGGGGATGGGTTGGTGGTTGGGTCTGGTTTGGTTGTTAATGTATTTAGTGTAAAAGGAGTTTTTGTTTTTCTTATTAAAACCTTGTTTAAGTTATTTTTGAGTCCTTTACTTTTTAATGCATGGTCTCCCCAGCAAGCTCTCTGCAGCGTTACCATACTGCAACCAGCCAACATTTACGTGGCTTTAGACTTCCGGTTAGCGCCAGCGCTTAATGGCGGATTTCTCCCGGAGCTCCGGGAGAGATCTGCTTCGTGGGTTCGGGTCCTGTCAGCTACGGCGGAGCGGGGACCCTTAAAAATCACAGGCGCGTAGCCTGTGAACTGGAGACTCGACGGGCACCTTTGCGCCCCCCCGACGCTGTGAAATAGCCTTTTTAAAGGCTGCGGACCAGCGGAGGGTGTGTGGAGCGGTGCTGAGAGTCGTCTTCACCCAGCCTGCGAAGCGAAGCCGCGTCGCCATTAGCGGAGAGCGCTGATTTCTTCCGGTGAATTCGGACTAAAAAGAACAACTATCCGTGAGTAGGATTGACTTTTAAGTACAATTGGACACTAAAATTAATGAAATTGGGCACCGAAACGGACAAGCACCAAAAAGGAAGTCTGCTTTCCGTTCTGTAGCAAGATCAAAGCGAAAGGCACTCAAGCTGTAACTGTTTGAAAGGAGAGTTTTGGGAACTAATAAATCCACCACCAAGCAAAGAACTCCCTCCCCGAAGGCAGGAGGGGGGGGGAGAGGATTTTAAAGTGTTTTCCTGCCACTTTAAAAAGAAATTGAGTTATTTACCGCTGCTCCCATACCTGGGGATCGGACTGCCGGAGAAAAGGAACCGGCTAAGGATTGCTGTCACAAGAAGGTAAAAAAGTATCTCTAACTGACTTTGGCTACTCTCAACTTGAAACATTTACTTTGTTGCATAGTAAAGTTATCTGCAGGACATTATTGACTTGGATCTTTTAGAAAGAGGAAAAAAAACAATTGAAAAGGACTAGGAGGACTTTTGTTTATTGTTTGGAGAGTGTGGGATTAACTTGGAGGTAAAGAATTGACTTTACGCCCTCTAGAGGACTTATAAATTGTTTCAGCAACAAGTGGAGTTTAAAACTTGAGAATTTCTGTCTGACAGCTCAAGAGTGTGGGAATGACCTTGAGCAAAAGACTTTGTTATGGCAGATGGTAAAGAGAAAAGTCACAAGAAAGAGGATTCACAAGAAACAACCTTGAGATCTGGCAGACAATACAAAGTTGATTCTTCTATGCAAAGAAGGGCTTCTGTATCAGGAGCCCCTGGAATTACAGTTGTCCCAAAGGCAAAAGTGAAAATAATGTCTTCAGAAGAAACCTTTGCTAAGGTATTGGAGAAGATAAATGACTCTTTAGAGGAATTAAAAAAGCAAGGTGCAGAAACTAAAGTACAAGTTGCTGAAACAAATAAGAAAATTGAAGAAATCTCTGGGAAAATTGATTCAAACACCAAAAGTATAACTGACCTTGGGAACAAGGTGAACTCAAACGCAGAAGCAATTGGGAAATTATTGGAAGAATCATCTACAACAAGAAAGATAGCTGAGGAAGCTAAGGAAATTGCAACTGCTGCTGAGGGAAAGTTTCCACCAGTGTTCAAGAAACTAGATGAATATGAACTGGCACTTTCTATGCAGGATATGCAACGCAAGGAGAGGAACTTAAGGATCAGACTTGTGCCGGAAAAGGAAGAAGACAACCTGGTGGATTATCTGACAAAAGAATTTTCTGACTTTTGGAAGCAGGAGCTGGACAAAGAAGAATTTAAGATAGAAAGTGCATTTAGACTGGGAGCAAGGCAGAGGAAGAACAGACCCAGAGACTGTTTAATAACCCTAAGATCAAAAGAGGAACGGGACAAAATATTGAACCTGCACTACCAAACAACCCTTCGAATTGAAGATTTTTACATTGAGATTTTTAAGGACATCCCTAAAAGTATCTTGGACGCAAGAGGACACTACAAGGACCTGGTGATATTGCTGAAAAGGAACTACATACAATTCAGGTGGGAGTTTCCTCAAGGCTTGTCCTTTAAATATAAGGGGAAGAAAAGAAGAATAAAGACAGTGAGTGATAAAGACAAGTTCTTAGGAGAACACGAAGAAGATCTACAGAAAGAGATGTTTCCAGGGCAAGGGCATCCTTCACTAGACACGAATACGGAACCACCGACAAACGAGGAACAAAAATTGGGAGCTGTAGGAGGAAAGAGTAAATAACCCCATCATGGCTCTGCAACTTCTAACTTGGAATTGTAACGGTTTGAACATTCCCAGAAAAAGGAAAAATATATTTCATGCTTTAAAGAAAGACCAATTGGACTTGATTTGTTTACAAGAGACCCATGTGACAAGAGCACATAGAAAGTTATTAATAAATAAAAGACTGGGTCAAGAATTTATATCTTCAGACAGAGTAAAAAAGAGAGGAGTAGTGATTTATGCAAAGGAAAAGCTGCAACCGAAACAAATTTTTAAAGACGACCAAGGAAGATATTTGGCAATTGAAATTCAATTTCAAGGAGAAAAGTACCTGATAGTGGGAATCTATGCACCAAATGAAGGGAAAGCTGAATTTTTTAAGAAGTTGCATGAGACTTTGATGGACTATATGGACTATAATCTAATCATGATGGGAGACATGAATGGAGTAGTTTCAACAAATATGGATAAAGCACAAAGACAGGTAGTAACAAAAGATGGAAGACTACCAAAGACTTTTTTTGAAATGACTGACAATATGGACTTGATTGACATTTGGAGAACAAAACACCCATTAGAAAGAGAGGGAACCTTCTTTTCTGAGGCCAAAATGACATGGACACGGATTGACCAAATTTGGGTGACTAGCAGTATGGCGCAGAATATAAAGAGAGTGGAAATCTGCCCAAAAACTTTCTCCGACCACAATGCAGTAAAGATGGTGATGAAGCAAACAACAACTGGCTCCTTCAGATGGAGAATGAATGACATCTTACTTAGAGATGAGGAGATTTGCAAGAAGGCCCAAAAAACTTTGAAAGACTATTTTGAAATTAACCTAAGGACTAAAGTAGAAAAAAGAATAGTATGGGACGCAAGTAAAGCCGTGATGAGAGGGTTTCTGATACAACAAAATACATTAAAGAAAAGAAAACAAAATGAGAGGAAGGAAAAAATTCTGGAAAAGATAAAAGAAGGGGAAAAGAAACTAAGATTGAAGCCAAAATCACAAGAGATCTTAAGAGAAATTAAACTTTATCAAACACAATATATGGAACTGACGAATCAAGAATTAGAGTGGAAAATTAAGCAAATGAGACAAAAGACTTTTGAATCTGCTGACAAATGTGGTAAGTTATTGGCTTGGCAAATAAAGAAGAGACAAAAACTCAACACGGTAACAAATATAGAAGTGGAAGGAAAGAATATAAGTAACCCAGCGGAAATTAGGAACTGCTTTCAGAACTACTTTAGACAACTCTACACACAAGGGCCGCAGAAGGAAATGGATATACAACAATTCCTCGAGGAAAATGGGCTGAAAAAGGTCTCGCAGGAAAGTAAGTTGATATTGAACCAGGAGATATCAGCACAAGAAATAGAAGATGCCATTCAAGGTATGGAGTTGGGCAAATCCCCAGGACCGGATGGACTGACTTCCAAATACTACAAGGTTCTGAAGGAAGGGTTGATACAACCTTTGAAGGAAGTCTGTAACGAGATTATGGAGGGGAAAAGGGCACCCGACACGTGGAGAGAGGCTTACATTACGCTTATACCAAAGACAGAGAATGAAAAGACCCAACTTAAAAACTACCGACCCATCTCCTTATTGAATGTGGATTACAAAATCTTTGCTGACATTTTAGCAAAGAGACTGAAAAGAGTTTTGATGGAGGAGATTCATGGGGACCAAGCAGGCTTTCTCCCGAAAAGGCATTTGTCGGATAATGTAAGGAATATAATTGACATTTTGGAAAAGTTGGAAGTGAATATAAATACTAAGGCTGTTTTGATATTTGTGGACGCCGAGAAAGCCTTTGACAACATTTCTTGGAGTTTTATGTTGAAGAACCTCCGGGGGATGGGGGTAGGCCAAGGGTTTGAGAATGGTATAGGTGCAATATATTCTGAACAGAAAGCAAAATTAATTGTAAATAATGTAGTTACAGAAGAGTTCAAGATTGAAAAAGGGACACGACAGGGGTGCCCTATCTCCCCATTACTTTTTATATCGGTCCTGGAGGTTTTGCTTAATATGATTAGGAGGGACCAGTTGGTTAAAGGGATTCAGGTCGGAGCTAAACAATACAAACTGAGAGCATTTGCAGATGACCTAGTACTTACATTGCAAGAGCCAGAAGCTAGTACGAAAAGAGTTTTGGAAATAATCCAAGAGTTTGGTCAACTGGCAGGATTCAAATTGAATAAGTTAAAGACAAAGGTATTAGAGAAAAACTTAACACAGGTTGAAAAAGAAAGGTTTCAGAATGAGACAGGGTTGACTGTGGTTAAAAAAGTGAAATATTTGGGTATAAATATGACAGCTAAGAATGTGAACTTATTTAAAGATAATTATGAAAAAACTTGGACAGAAGTGAAAAAAGATTTAGAGATTTGGTCAAATTTGAAGCTTTCCTTGTTAGGCCGAATTGCAGTTATAAAAATGAATGTATTGCCAAGAATGTTGTTTTTGTTTCAAGCGTTACAAATAATGGATAAAATGGACTGTTTCAAGAAGTGGCAGAAAGATATATCTAAATTTGTCTGGCAGGGCAAAAAGCCCAGAATTAAATTTAAGATTTTAACGGATTCAAAGGAAAGAGGGGGGTTTGCCCTGCCAGACTTTAAACTGTACTATGAAGCGGCAGCTTTCTGCTGGCTAAAAGATTGGCTGCTTCTTGAAAACACAGACATTTTGGATTTGGAAGGTTTTAACAATATTTTTGGGTGGCATGCATATTTGTGGTATGACAAGGTTAAAGCACATAAAAGTTTTAAAAACCATATTGTCAGAAAAGCACTATTAAATGTCTGGGTCAGATATAAAGATTTGCTGGAAAACAAAACCCCAAGGTGGTTGTCGCCAATGGAAGCTAAGGCAGTTAAAAAGTTAAATATGGAGCCGAAGTGGCCAAGATATTGGGAAATTTTGGAAAAGGAAGGGGATAAACTGAGACTGCAGAGTTTTGAGAAATTAAAAGACAAGGTGAGAGATTGGTTGCACTATCATCAAATAAATGAAGTGTTTAAATTGGACAGTAAAATTGGCTTCCAGGTGGAAAAATCAAAATTGGAGACTGAATTGTTAGAACCCAGTACTAAGAATTTGTCAAAAATGTATAATCTCCTGCTGAAATGGAATACACAAGATGAAACGGTTAAATCAGCTATGATTAAATGGGCTCAGGACATTGGTCATAATATTTTGTTTGCTGATTGGGAAAAGTTGTGGACCACCGGGATGAAGTTTACGGCATGTAATGCCTTAAGAGAGAATATTATGAAAATGATCTATAGGTGGTACATAACCCCAGTCAAGCTTGCAAAGATTTACCATTTGCCTGACAACAAATGTTGGAAATGTAAGGAAAAGGAAGGTACATTCTTTCACCTCTGGTGGACGTGCCCGAAGATTAAGGCATTCTGGGAAATGATCTATAATGAACTGAAAAAGGTATTTAAATATACTTTCCCCAAGAAACCAGAGGCCTTTCTCTTGGGTATTGTCGGCCAGGGGGTGTCAAAGATAGATACAACTTTCTTTATGTACGCCACAACAGCAGCTAGAATACTCATTGCAAAGTACTGGAAGACGCAAGATTTACCCACACTGGAAGAATGGCAGATGAAGGTGACAGACTACATGGGCTTGGCAGAAATGACGAGCAGAATCCGAAACCAGGGAAGAGAAGCAGCGCAAGAAGAATGGAAAAAGTTCAAGGACTATTTAAAGAAATATTATAAAATTAATGAAAGCTAGAATGATGTTGGATTGGAAAGCAAATGGTTACTATTAGCAACGGTTAAGACAAGGAGAATAAGGAAAATTAGTTCAAATTTTAATTAAAATAAGGGAAGATTTGCTGAGTAATTGATAAGAACTTGGAATACAGAAAAGGGAGGCATGAGGAAGTCGGGGAAGTAAGGTATAAGAAACTAAGATACGAAATGGTACATGTTTTTTGTTCTGTTTTTGTTTTTGTTTTTTTTTTTTTGTTTGGTTATGTATTTGTTATATGTTTGTGCTGTTATAAAAATCTGTAATAAAAATTATTTTAAAAAAAAAAACATTTACGTGGCTTTAAATAGATCCGATATCCCTACTTCTTTTTTTTAAGGAAGCCTTTTAATTCCTCTGACATTTTCCCTTCGAGAATATTTCTATTAAGCTTCTTCCTTGCGAAGAGGAGCCACAATGGTCCCACAAAGGATTCTGTAAATGCCTATATAAACTGTGCCTGTTGCAAGAAACCTGGGAAAAGTAAATACTGAAAATCAATTAACTGACTGAGGCATTTCACCAGATAGTGCTTGTTTAGGTAGGCAAACTAAGGCCCGGGGGCCAGATCCAGCCCAATCGCCTTCTAAATACGGTCCGCAGACGGTCTGGGAATCAGTGTGTTTTTTACATGAGTAGAAGGTGTGCTTTTATTTAAAATGCATCTCTGAGTTATTTGTGGGGCATAGGAATTCATTCACCCCCCCATATAGTCCGGCCCCCCACAAGGTTTGAGGGATTGTGAACTGGCCCCCTGCTGAAAAAGTTTGCTTACCTCTGTGTTAAACCCTCCAAACTTGTTAGCTTTGCTGAACCTCTTGTTAGGGCTGATGGGATCCAGCAAAGTATTGCCTAATAAACACATTTACAGTGCAATCTTCTTGCATGCCTCTTTGAAAGTAAGCCCCATTGAGTCCAATGAAACTTGCTCTCAGGTAAGTGTATGAAGGATTGTAGCCTAATAGTGCAATCTGGGCCTGATTGCTCTGCTGTCCAGATTTAAGTGTGAATTCTTCGGCCTTTCCATTTCCCACCTTGCTGGTGTTGTAAACAAAATCTGCCCTTTCCCCCTTATGGGCTATCCAAGAGCCCGTATAGAGTCCTTACGTGGGTTCCCTATTGGTAGGAGAAAATAACACAGGCCAACCAGAGAATATTGCGAAGCAAAGCAGCTAGGAAGCCTGATCTTTATTGATCAGGTTGCTCCCCTCACACACAGGAGGACGGAGGAGGACCCAGAACAAAGGTGTGCCTGCCCTTATATAGACATTTTAAATTCCCTGCCCTAGAGCTCAAGACCACCCCCCACAAACATCATACCTACATCACAGAAAAGGTGGTCTACAACAGAAATTTGAATGTTGTTGTTTTTCCTGTCTGTCAGGTTATCTGGTAATGCCTTATCTGATTGCCTTTCCTGGTAGTCTGCCCATTCCTTTGAGATGGTGATTTCCCAATTCCTGAGGCAATGGGAAGGTTCCCTGACCCTCTCCCTCCTTTCAGAGAAAACATTTGGTGAGTTTGGGGGTCAAAATGGTTTCAGGGCGGTTTTCCTGTGCTCATCTATGTAAGTGCTTGGTTGGTACATTTATGAACATTTATTATATATAAAATTTTATTATTACACTGGTCCAGGCGTCATGCTCCCCAGTCCCCAAGTGTTTGTGAAAGTTTTTCAGAAGCCAAACGTCCGACATGACTTCCGCAGCTTCCAACTGAGTGCAGGAAGCTCCTGCAGCCTATCAGAAGCTGCACCTTGGTTTTCAAATGGTTCCGGGAGTCAAACAGACTCCCGGAATGGATTAAATTCTAGAACCAAGGTACTCCTGTATTAAGCACCCAGTCTTTGTTACATAATCAAAATACAGTATGCTTTTTGTTAAACTTTTGACATCTTCACAGCACCCTTTTAAAACCATAAGTGGAAGGGAGAGCCAGGAACATACCACAAATATTCGTTGTTGCTTGTGGCTGTTGAGGAACTGGCTCAGTATAAACATTGTCAGGATGGCAGGGAATAAGGTCGCTTTGATTTTTAGTGGCATTTTACCACTAGCTATAATATCCGCCAGCAGTGAAAAGCATTACAGTGCAGAACATAAACTGCCCAAGAGCACATCTACCCTCCAAAGTTCAAAAGCACACAATTTAGAGTACGCCCCTATGACTTATTAAAGGTTAAAGCGTAGGCCGGCCGCGGAGGAAATTACAACCGTGGTATAAACTCTGTTCAAACAGGTTTGAATTTGAAAGAAATCCTTGGACCTTCCTCTTCATTGCACTTGAAATACAATAAATAGGGCAATGACATAGGTTTTTTGAAACCCAAACCACAGAGGGTTGAGAGTACATATGGCACTGCCTTGCAGTTAGAGGTAAACAGGTTTCAGCCTAGGAGAGTGACTGATTGGACTTTCTGCGAGCTGTTCTGTGCTTCTAAATGGAAGAGTGGAATAATATCCAGACAATGTGTACTTCACACCAAACTATTTTTTTTTTTTTAAAAAAAACCACCTTACTGTGTGCAGGCAATGGGGCGGGAGTGACTGAATTATTCTTTGTGCAAAAATGATGTGAAACACTTATCTTGATTGCATTATTTGTGGTACAATTTTTGCAGTACTATTACTACTACTAATCCTATTACTATTGCAACCAGAAGACAAAATGTATCGAGGAGTTAGTGATCTAACATGGACCCCTTCCTGCCTCTGTTCCTTCCCCTCCCTCTTTCTTGTTAAGTTTTTTGATGGTGTGAGAACAGTCTTTAATGTCCTGAAAAAGTTGGGAGGAGGTGAAGCCCCCCCCACACAGCTGGTTCATCAGTTATGGAGGATAGCGCTGGGTACCTTCTTTGATGTTGGACATTGCTTTGAGAAAGTAAGGCATTGGGAGGGGGTGGCTAATGGATGATCTGCATGTAGCCAGTCTTGAAAGCCACACAGGCTATCTATAAAATCAGCCGGTTTGGGCAGAGTTTCTCTGAAGCTCGTGCATGGACTGATTGGCTGCAGGGCTGTGAAAACTGAGGCTACCTGGGGGAGTCGCCACACTGATTCTTGAGGGCTTCCAAGTGGCAGATTGAACTGCCTGTTTGGTATAGTGTGTTCTCCCTCATGGAGAGCACAGGTTGTGGGCGGGGCTGACAAGACACCTCACTGTTACTAGGCAAATGGTTTGGCCATCCTTTAAGCAGGGGCGGGCTGTTACTGGGGAAATCTAGATGTTGCCATTTGTTGATTGACAGCCCTATTTGTTAAATACAATGCTCGCAGCGAGGAACTTCCTCTTTTCGCTGCTTACTTCGGATCACCCGCCCTCCCTTCCATAATTTTAGGCTGTTTGCTTGACCTTACTATGCCTGTCATGGGGTCGTCTGCTTTGGGGCAGGGGCCTGGTAGGAATTTTGTCCATTTGGCTGATTAGTGTGTGCCACTTGGTTTTTGCCTACTGCGTAGCAAATCATCACAACTTGTAAGGTTTGCGGTTAGGCATTGGTCTTGGAATTGGTTGGTGGAGGGGTATGGATTCGGCTGTGCCTGCCCCTCCAAAATGCTGCTGCAGCTGCTGCTTCAAGGGTTTTCCGTTAAAGGAACCCAGGGACTCCCCATGCTTTTGTCCGAAATCCCCTGGCAAGGGGCTAGGGCCACACAAGCCCCTGGGAGCATTCTGGGGAGAGGTGAGGCATGGTTCCCAGTCCTGTCTTTCTCCCCAGGTGACTTACCCTTGCTGACTTCGCGGCGGGGGGGGGGGAATGTCAGAGCTGTCCCCGGGCGGGGTCAGTTAGTGCTACCAATGCCTAAGCAACCACTCACATTGCTGTAATTTGAATAAAGTTGTGGCCAAAATTATGCCAGAAACCTTAAACAAAAATTAAGTGTCAATTGTGTTTTTCTTTGGGGGGGGGGGTGTCTTGGGGACCTCGACACGCAAGTATACATTGCTTGCTGTTTTAGAATAAAATCTTTAATCTTCTCACTCACTTGTGTATTTTGTACTGCTTCTGAATCTCCGCTAACCCAGAAATAGTACCTTGGGTTAAGAACTTTGCTTCAGGATGAGAACAAAAATCGTATGGCGGTGGCAGTGGGAGGCCCCATTAGCTAAAGTGGTACCTCAGGTTAAGAACAGTTTCAGGTTAAGAATGGACCTCCGGAATGAATTAAGTTCTTAACCAGAGGTAGCACTATACTTATTTGGTTGCATAAAGATTAAAAACTTCATGCCAAGCAGAACAGCAGCTACATCCTCAGCTTTCTGTGCAACAAAGCTATTTATTCTTGCACGTATATTTTGTCGCTATCGCTGCTCTTTTTCCTCGGTAAAATGTATGGCTGTAGTCCAACTAAAGTAAAGCACTTTCAGGTGCCTTTTTGGGACTTCAATAGAAGAAATTGAGCTGAAGATCTCTTGAAGTTAATGGGTACAATCTGACAGACCTATGTGCGCTGCTCTGGTTTGCCAGAAGCGGCTTAGTCATGCTGACCACATGACCTGGAAGCTGTCTGTGGACAAACGCCAGCTCCCTCGGCCTATAGAGTGAGATGAGCGCACAACCCCAGAGTCGTCCGCGACTGGACCTAATGGTCAGGGGTACTTTTACCTTTACTTTACAGTGCAATCTTATGCATGTCTTCCCTTTGAATTAAATGGGCTTTACTCCCAGGTAAGTGGATTCCAAATTGTATTTTACAAGTGCTTAACTTGGGCAGGATCATGCTCAATCACACATAGAACATCACAGATTTGGCCCCTTTCAACCAATTTTCAAAAGTCACAAAATGTGACATTTTCCTCTTGCTTTTTCCCCCAGGCTTTGTTGCAAGCATGTATTTAAGCCATCTCAAGTTTTGTGTGTGTGTGTGTGTGTGTGTGTGTGTGATGCGTGTGTGTGTATGATTCCTCCTTCTGAACAATAGGCAGCTTTTTAATCTCTGTATTCTAAAGATATGAAGTCTACAAAGAAAAGACAATAAATAAAGTATTTATAATCTGACTTGGTATGGTTCTCAGAGCACATCCAGAACACACAGGAGAACAATATCTGAGCCCATAAAATATATATTGTAGCTACAATAAAAATTGATAACATGCAGTTGCTCTCTATAGTGAAGGCCAGCTTAATAAGAGTTGACACTTTTATTAACAAAACTGTCCTACTTGTTTTATTTTATTATTCTCTTGGGGACAGTCCAGGCATCACTGTTCAATGATTTTCCCCTAATGCCTGAGTAATTAAGGAGAATGCTGACGATCTGTACCTTACAACAGATCTAAAGAATTGATTCCAATTAAATATCATTCCCTTCGAAAACAAGAACTTGACTCTTACCTCTTTAATGCAAATGTAGCCAAAGTGTTGGAAATACCTTTGAAAAAATAATAATGGTGGATATAATTCATCCATAGCTCAGCACTAACTAAGAGCTTAATAACTGAGCTCTTAAGATTTCGTTGGGAAAACATTCTTAAGCTGGGCATGGCATGGCAGTGCCACAGGGACACCCCACTTTTGGGGCCTCTTATCTGATTGGTGCTCAGGTGGGGCAGGGCGATGACAATATGAGGGCCATGGATGTGCAGTGGCAGGAGCATCAGTTTGGCTCTGCCACTGTGCCCACACCACGCCAACCTTGCTGCCACTTTACCCCCAATTGTTCAGTAAGAGGCAGTGATATTGCTTCAGAGAGGGTGGCTAAGGGCACTGCAATGCCAAGACCGCTAGAGAAAGAGGGCGAAGAGAGACCTGTGAGTGGAGAGGTCCCCTCTTCTCATCCTCGGCCCCCCTGGGAAACTCTACAATCCTGCTGAATGTGGGCAGTTTGAGGAAGCTCCATCCACCTTGGTGTCCATCTGCCCATAAATAGCCAGTCTACAGTGAGACAAGGGTGATGTCCACTGTTTCTAGGAAACAGTGTTTTCTCATTGTGAGACTTTTGTGAGTAAGCTGGGAACAAGGCAGAGGGCCTTCTCGGTAGTGGCGCCCACCCTGTGGAACGCCCTCCCATCAGATGTCAAGGAAATAAACAACTATCTGACTTTTAGAAGAGATCTGAAGGCAGCCCTCTTTAGGGAAGTGTTTAATGATTGATGTTTTATCGTGTTTTTAATATTCTGTTGGGAGCCGCCCAGAGTGGCTGGGGAAACCCAGCCAAATGGATGGGGCATAAATATTATTATTATTATTATTATTATTATTATTATTATTATTATTATTATTATACCTGGAGGCTGAGAGTGAGGACGTATCAGAAGGAAAATGTGCATGTGGATGTGGGTGTGTAACTTTGTATTGATGTAACATTTTCACATGTAACTATATTTTTGTAATATTTTATTTAGGTTGTCTGTTGTTGCTTCAATTTTTTGCACACCACTTAGAGACAGTTTTAATATATTTAGCAGTATAAAAATTAAATAATCAGTACTCAGCAATCAGTTCTAGCTGCTCTGAATCCTTCACTTAATTTCTTTTTTTAAAAAAAAAAATGGAGTTGGGAAGTTTACACAAATCTCTTTGTATATATGTATCTTGTTCTATGCACCCCACCCCACTGTTCTTATTTATTTCATTAGTTAGTTTTACCTTAGTTCATTTATATCCCACCTGAGTAACTGGCCCAAAATCTTGCAGTGATCCCCCCTTTTATTCTTACTGTACATTTTTGTACAGTATATTTTTTTCCTACAATTCTTCAACTCTGAAACATGGTTTATGAGTTTATATTACTCTTTATAACATACCAACTAAAAAATAGCTTTCGGCTATTTCTTGTATGAAAGATAGGATGTTTTCCCCATCTGTCAGCCTCTTAAAGTGATGTGCTTTGAACATATTCTAGACTTGAAAATACAAAGGGTATTATAGTTACAAAAAACAAAACAAAAACAAGAAATGTTTACTTTTGAAACTAGCAACCATATTCAGCTGAAAGAATTATATGATTGGCGGGGGGGGGGCAGAGAGTTGTCACAAAACAAAAAACAAATATGGTTTCGCATTTTCTGGGGATAAGCACCATTGAACTATGAACCATTGATCTTGAATAAACATCTGACTCTGCTTGGCACATCAAAAAAATACCTGATTCTGGTAGGCACATTGACAAAACACAGACCAGAAATTCCATTATTTCCTTGCCCACAAAACCAGAAGCACCACAGTTTATTGGTTTTCAAGAAGATTACACACTTATAATTTCTGTCCCAAAGAAAGGAAGCAAAGCCAATCTCCTTTCTTCAGTGCATAATGATGCAGCAATCTCAGATGAGAATTCCATATCAGAGATCATTTTTTTTAATAAGAATATTTTAAAAGCAGAGACATCACCTTGCCAACAAAGGCAAGCTATATAGTTAAAGCTATGGTTTCCCCAGTAGTGATGTATGGAAGTGAGAGCTGGACCATAAAGAAGGCTGATCGCCGTAGAATTGATGCTTTTGAATTATAGTGCTGGAGGAGACTCTTGAGAGTCCCATGGACTGCAAGAAGATCAAACCTATCCATTTTGAAGGAAATCAGCCCTGAGTGCTCACTGGAAGTACATATCCTGAAGCTGAGGCTCCAGTATTTTGGCCACATCATGAGAAGAGAAGACTCCCTGGAAAAGACCCTGACACTGGGAAAGATTGAGGGCACAAGGAGAAGGGGACAACAGAGAACAAGATGGTTGGACAGTGTTCTCGAAGCTACTAACATGAGTTTGACCAAACTGCAGGAGGCAGTGGAAGACAGGAGTGCCTGGTGTGCTATGGTCCATGGGGTCACAAAGAGTTGGACACAACTAAACAACTAAACAACAACAACAAAAAGATGACATGGACACCTGTGACCAGAGAATTTCCAGCTAGTAGGGTTGCCATATTTCAAAAAGTGAAAATCTGGACAACAAAGTCACTGCATGTGGCTGCAGTATTCCAGATGTGTATGGAAAATTCCAGATATATGGCAGCCCTACAGATAGGCAAAAAGTGGTCAATTCAGGGTGACACCCCATCAAATATGATGGACATTGTGTGCTTCATTTCCTGTACTGTTTGGAAGCTGAGCAGCCCAACGATAGTGTGAATGTTTCACAAGATACCATATTTTCCTGTGTATTGGACGCCCCAATGTATAGGACAAGCCCTATTTTGGGGGACTCCAAATTAAGAAAATGGGGGGGGGGGAGATTGACCTGAATTGTTGACGAAAATCGCTCACCCGCCGGACCAACGCTGACAGCCGCACGCCTCTAACAAGCCGCCTATCAGCTGTTCCCTTGCAGGCAGAGTCAGACAATCACTGAGCTTTTTTTTTGGGGGGGGAGCCCAGAGTTGTTGAGATTTTTTGGGGGGGAGGCTCTGTTACCCAGGAGGAACACAAAGTGTGAGGTTTTTATGATGGGAAAGGCACAGATGGATGGTATTACTTCAATTGCCGCGGCCAACTGAAGCGGCAGCGATGCTCGTGCGTAGCCAGCCGCAAACTCCATGTGGCACAAATGGACCGCCTTCAGTCTTCCTCCCAGCTGTAGGGTGGGCTCAGCGGGAGGGGGAGAGGGCAAGCAAACTACGGAGGCCCTGGGGGAAAGGCGCAGAGGGGTTAGATATCTTTGAACGCCGCAGCCAACTGGAGCGGTGCCACTGATCGCGTGGAGCCACCACCCGGACTCCGCGTGGCACAAACGGACCACCTTCAGCCTCCCTCCCAGTTGTAGGGTGGGCTGAGTGGGAGGAGGCAAGCAGACCACGGTATGTATGGCAGCAAGTACCGTATATATTTAATTGCTATATTCCATGTATAAGACGACCCACCTTTTTAAACTTAAAAAATGGGGGGGGGGGACCTCGTCTTTTACACGGAAAAGTATGGTATCTCTGTTGGGATTTTGAATACGTGCAGCTTCACACAGTTAAGAGTTGGCTGACAGCCAAGGCAATGTAAAGGAGTAAAATCTGCCTGGTAATATAGAGGCCTGGAGACAGCTCCCTCATTGGTCAAGCTCACTCACTGGAATAATGATTTATGGCCTACTGATTGGAATGCGTTAGCAGAGTGTTGAGAGCTGAGTGTTAGTCTAAGAGTCGTGTGGTGAGAGAGCTAGTTAAAGATCCGTGTTCTGGTCTGTTCCTGTAAATAGTAACTTGAAGTCCACTGTACATATAAACACCTATAAGTAACAAGTTACTGGTTCCTGCTTCGTCCATCCTGCCTGCAACCGATTGCTTTCGTGAACTCTGCGTATAATCTGCTAAGGTCTGGCTAAGGTCCTGCAACAAGTCAGAATGTTGCAAAATACCAATAATCTCTTCCTAGTAGCATTGTCTTGTTGTTCTTTAGTCGTTTAGTCATGTCCGACTCTTCATGACCCCATAGACCAGAGCACGCCAGGCACTTCTGTCTTCCACTGCCTCCCACAATTTGGTCAAACTCATGCTGGTAGCTTCAAGAACACTGTCCCACCATCTCGTCCTCTGTCGTCCCCTTCTCCTTGTGCCCTCCATCTTTCCCAACATCAGGATCTTTTCCAGGGAGTCTTCTCTTCTCATGAGGTGGCCAAAGTATTGGAGCCTCAGCTTCAGGATCTGTCCTTCCAGTGAGCACTCAGGGCTGATTTCTTTCAGAATGGAGAGGTTTGATCTTCTTGCAGTCCATGGGACTCTCAAGAGTCTCCTCCAGCACCAGAATTCAAAAGCATCAATTCTCTGGCGATCAGCCTTCTTTATGGTCCAGCTCTCACTTTGTCTAGAGCATTGTCTAGAGTTTATGAAACCTTGGCCTGAGTCTAGACACATATTCAGCTTGACCGGGATAGCTGGATTGCCCTGTCACTACTGACACCAAGAAAGGGGAAAGGTGTTGTTTCTGCGATCAATCCAATTACGAGAAAATCTGCTTCATGTAACTGCCTTATCTGTCCTCCCCATGCACGTTACGGCCAAGAGACTGTGAACAAGCAGCAAGAGGAACAAGATGCCACAGAACACTGAATCCCAATAAGGGATGTGTGGGTGGGTATTTGGGTAATTAGTTTAAATATAATAACTTTCTCAGCTATGGGATAGCCACCAGGCACACCTGTTGCTGATCCTTTGTCACTCAGCCTTGATGCATGGCTGGTGCCTCCAACGAGATGCTCTCAATCTATTTTAAAAATCCCAGGCCAACACAGGTGCAGAAGCCTAGAGATTCCAGACTCAAATGGTTTTGAGCTCTATTGCCAAAATGAGGATTGATCCAACTTCTGGTATGAAACGTTCCTATTATTCACTCCAAGGTGACACCAGTAAGTAACAGGCAACTTCTGAGCATTTTTTAAGTGAAGTTTTGGATTCTAGAAGTATATCTGTGGCAAGAGAAGAAGAAGAGTTTGGATTTGATATCCCGCTTTATCACTACCCTAAGGAGTCTCAAAGCGGCTAACATTCTCCTTTCCCTTCCTCCCCCACAACAAACACTCTGTGAGGTGAGTGGGGCTGAGAGACTTCAGAGAAGTGTGACTGGCCCAAGGTCACCCAGCAGCTGCATGTGGAGGAGCGGAGACGCAAACCCAGTTCACCAGATTACGAGTCTACTGCTCTTTTTTTTAAAAAAAAAATATATTTATTAAAATTTTCAAAAAATATAAAAGAAAAACAGAAAAGAAAAAAGAGTGAAGAAAGAAAAAGAAAAAGCAACAGTTAAAAAAGTTTACATTACTTACTTTCCATACCCAATTTCCTTGACTTCCCCACACCTGCCCTTCTTGTATTCCAATTCCAATTTTTAGCTCAGCAAATTTTTGTCCCCACACTTTACCTTATTTCCTCTGATTCATTTTAATTACCCAATTTTAACTTATAAACCTCCATCTTTATATTTCAAAACTTATTCTTCAAATACTTTTCCTAAGTTCACCCCATCAATTTAATTAACCCATTTTAACTTAAAAACCTCAATCTTTATACTTCAACACTTATTCTTAACAATCTTTTTCTAAGGTCGACCCCAAATCCCTTCCCCAAAATCCCCATTTTTATGTTAGTGGCAAAACCAACTTAATTAAAACAAAATATATTTGTACACCCTTTGGATTCCTGAAGCCCTACCACCCCCTTTCCCGGTTTCGAACCCCAACCAAAGTCCATCAGTCCATCTACAATCAGCCTGGCGACCTCACATCCGAGGCACTTAACTCTCTCTCAATTTCTCTCTGCCGGTTTTTTTGATAGTCCTTTATTTTAAATTCCGAATCTCGAAGAAGCTCTGTTCCAATAAGGTCCATATTTCACGAGTCTACTGCTCTTAACCACTACACCACACCAGCTCTCAGAGGTAATATAGGAAGCTGGTTTGCAGGGCCGTCACACATACAAAACATAGTTAAGCTGATTACTTGTGCCTTTTTAATCAATTAATTGTTTACCCAATGTATGTAAAGGTTTATATGACTGCAGGTGCATGTTTGAGATATTTGATGTTTTGGAATACTGAAGGTATTCCAGCCTGTTGCTATTTTGGGGTGGGGTGCAATCACATACCAGCAATTAAATCTGATTTTGTCACTTGTGTGTAACAAATCTTCTTCCCTACACCAATGGCTTTTTGTGATAAGGAAAGTCACGGGAAAATGCACTGATAAGTGTGGGATTGCTCAATGCAACATTGTATAACCTCCCTGCAAGCAAATCAGACTGGATGCTGACGTTGTCTAACCTCCCAGCAAAGTCTGTGCAAACAAATCAGGATGAATGCTCAATACACATATTGTCAGGAAGCAACTGGAGTCCGAGATAATCTAAAGTTTGATAATCAAAATGTATCATTCACTGTTAAAGTTTCCCTTTATGAATTTTCTTTAATTTCCCATTACTTTAAGATGCCTGAATCGAAATATAAAGCAAATGGTCAGGAAAACTCTGATACTAGATGGAAAGAATACAATGTCTTGAATAAAGAAGAGTGGCTACAAAAAGTATTGGAGTATGCAAAAATGGCGAAACTTACTGGAAGATTGAGAAACCAAGACAGTACAGTGGTACCTCGGGTTAAGTACAGGTTAAGAACAGTTTCAGGTTAAGAACGGACCTCCGGAACAGATTAAGTACTTAACCTGAGGTACCACTGTAAAGGTTTTAATACTGAGTGGAAATCATTTATTGAATATTTGCAATTTTTTTAAAGCATTATCAGAATTAATGTAAAAACATGCAGTGGTATAATATATATATTGATAATATGGGATAAATAATAATTTGGTTCAATTTGGAAATATAGTAAAGTATTATAACCATAAAGAACTGCAGAAAGCAGGGGAGGTAAGTTGAAACATGACATATATAATAATTTGTTCTTTTTGGGTTTATTTGTTCTTTGCAAAATGAAAATCACAAATAAAATTATATTTTAAAAAAAGAAAATTCTGATCCTATACACCTGCTACCTTGCAGGATGTCTTCTGGACAAGAAAAAGCGAAGGAGTAGATGCTACACAAATCTGGAATGGAGTCCCTAAAATGGTTGGATGTAGCCAAGCAAAACATGTTGCTCCGCTTTCCTTTGTACCACATCAGTGAGGCTGGGGGGGGGGGTCTTGTCGTCTAGGCAGCCCAGGACCTCCATACACACTGCTGGGACTTGCACCCCAGGAAGTCACTTTGGTGCTGCTAACACAGCAATTTGACTTCACCCTGGAGGTGCACTCCATTGTCTCTCAAGACAGACAGGTGCCAACAACAGGTCGTGATTTACCCAACAAGCCCCATCAGCAGAACCCCTGTGCAGGAACTACTACTTGGGCAATAGGGTTTTCGCAATTCTCTTCCCCTTGTTTATCCTTAAAATGGCTGGGTGGCAGGGCAGGAGAACCCTCAGAACAGTGTTGGGGGGGAAGAAGAGAGGGAATCATTCCTCCGGCAAGCTGAAATACTTGCCCTGACAGAACATTTGTCACAGTTTAATGTTGAATTCCACTCAGTGTGTCTTAGCTCTTAACCTATACAAGTAAAATTTTCAAACTCTCAACCTCTACAATAAGTACTTCAGGGAAAGCTTTACTGATTTAAAGCAGCCATGAATTCCTATGCTCCATATGCAAGAATACATCCCATTGAATTAAATGGGTTCGGCACCAAGGAAGTTTGCATAAGATTTCAGCCAAAAGCTTGAAACCTGAATGTAAACACATATGACATTTTAAGTCGAAGGGGAGTGGAGGAAAAAAGAAAAATCCTTTTCACAAACAGGATAATATTTTCCTTTCATCTTTCCTCTGAAGTTCCTATCTTGCTAAGATAATAAATAAGCTTCCTTAAGATCTTTGAATTAAATTCACACTCTAGTTCTTTGGAGTTTTAGGAGTCAAAGTGACAGATTCCTTGCTTTATGGTGTGGGGGTGGGCTTGACATTTTAATTTGGCATGAAAGGCTCATTCACAACAATGCCTTAATAACTATATAACTGCAGGGCAAAGTCTTGCCCTTAGTCTCTGTGAAAAGTGCCCCTCTCTCTTCCTCCCCTTTTGATGTATGGTCATGGCCTTTTAAGTACAAACATTTCAGGTACATTTAAATCTTGTCATTTTCAAATGCCAGCTTGAAATGTTAACTTGCAAAGCAGATGAAATATTTGCCGCCTTAACAGGAGCACGGCTTTCTAAATTTCCAAGCCGCTCCACTTAAGGGAAAGAGGATTGGCAAGCAATTTAAGGTACTGTCCAAAGTTTGTCCTCCTTTAAATCATCCACTATAAATCCAATTGTGCAGATTCTGTGAGGCAGGGTGGAATGGAGTGAGTGGAGCTGAACTCTTTTAATTACCTTCCACAATGAATCACAACTCTGAATGCATCAAACACGCAGGCACATCACTTTTAAAGGATTATGAACAGCAGTAGAGGTTTATAATGAAAGACACTGTGCACTGTTGCTTTTCGACTTCACATGGTATCTGCAAACAGAAGCCCAGCTCGGGTATTCATCTGTGTGGAAAGGAACGTGTGGGAGGGAATGTGTGGGATGGAGGGAGGACTGGGTCAGTAATTTTTGATTTAGGACAATCGAACATTCACAATCCATTGCATGAGACTTCTTTTCATTTTGACTGCATGAGAGTTTGAATTACATGTGAAATTTTCTTTGGCTGGAATGTTAAAGGATTTCTTAAAAAGGGAAATAAATGGTTATGAGATTTTTTTTGGGGGGGTGTATTAAGCTGGGTGTCAGACCCCTTTAATCCCTGCGCCCAGCAAGTGTTGAAAGGTAATAAATTCTTTGAAAAACCTCCTGCTGATGCGTAAGGAGAACACAAGAAGAGGCTCTCTGGGAGATGGCAAATGTGTGGGACCACCTCCCTCAGCACTGAGCCTCTTGGGCTTACTGATTGGAAGGTCGGTGGTTCGAATCTACACAAGAAGGTGAGCTCCCATTGCTCTGTCCTAGCTCCTGCCGACCTAGCAGTTTGAAAGCACACCAGTGCAAGTAGATAAATAGGTACCATTATGGAGGGAAGTTAAACAGTGTTTCCGTGCACTCTGCTTTTCATCACAGTGTTCCGTTGCACCAGAAACTGTTTAGTCCTGCTGGCCACATTACCTGGAAAGCTGTCTGTGGACAAACACCAGCTCTCTCAGCTGAAAACAAGATGAGCGCTGCAACCCCATAGTTGGCTTTGACTGGACTTAACTGTCCAGGGGTCCTTCACCTTTTTTATCTTTTAAGGAGAACACAAGAGGCTCCCTGGGAGACGTTAAATGTGTGGGACCTCCTCCCTCAGCAGATAAAGCCAATCAGAGACTTGTGGAGTTGGAAGGGACCCTGAGGGTCTTCTATTCCAACCCTTTGCAGTAATCTCAACTAAAGCATCCATGACAGATGCCCATTCAACCTCTGCTTAAAACCCTCCACTGAATGAGAATTCATAACCTCCTGACGGAGACCGTTGCACTCTTTAACAGTTCTTACTGTCATAAAGTTCTCCCTGCCATTTAGTCAGAATCTCCTTTCTTATAACCTGAAGCCATTGGTTCAAGTCCTACCCTCTGGATCAGGATCAAACAAGCTTGCCCCACCTTCCATGTGACAGCCCTTGACATATTTGAAGGTTGCTGTCATGTCTCCTCTCAGTCTACTCTTTTCCAGGCTTAAAAAGCATACCCAGCTCCCTCAACCATTCCTCATAAGACATGGGTTCCAGAACTCCGATAATCTTGGTCACCCTCCTCTCTGTGCATTTCACCTTGTCAGCATCCTTCTTAAATTGTGTCACCCAGAACAGGACACAATATTCCAGGTGTGGCCTGACCAAGGCAGAATAGAGTGGTACTATTACTCCCCTTAGGACAAGATGGTTGGACAGTGTTCTCGAAGCTACGAACATGAGTCTGACCAAACTGCGGGAGGCAGTGGAAGACAGGAGTGCCTGGCGTGCTCTAGTCCATGGGGTCATGAAGAGTCGCACACGACTAAACGACTAAACAACAACAACATTACTCCCCTTGATCTGGACACTATATTTCTAGGAGTCAGTGATTTTGGCATAGAGAAGTAAAGCCTTGAGATGGAGAGTCAGATAGCACAGTGGTTGAAGTCTGTTTGAATCCAACTATGGCTATGGGAGAAACAAGACCCTCTTGGGATATTGATGTTGTGAGCCCCTCCTTTGTAGTCACAGTTTTTATATATGTGAATAAACAATATACCATGAAGACACCATTCATTCCTAAAAGGAAATATGAACCCTGGGTGAATGTCTGGAACCCCTGGTGGTGTGCGACAATATATTTCTGAAGGGAATATGGTTATGCAAGGGTTTGTGGGAAGAAAATGGGAGGGGCCAAAACTCCATGCAGGGCTGGCTGGGAGAGGCTGCACACAGAGACCAGGAAGCTTCTCTCGCTTATGCTCTGGACTCAAGCTTGCTGAAGCTATGAAGAGAGCATCAAGAGACATTCTTGGGGCATAATGTTTTGCATCAAAGCTCAGATGTAAACATGTGTAAATAAACGATATTGATTAAAGGCACTGCAGACTCCACTGTGCCTCATTCCAAAGGAAAGTGTCAAGTGTCAAGACCCCTGGAATTTTGTGCACTGCTTGGCAAAGATTGGGGCCCCCGGTAACAATATGGTGGCAAGGCTGCTGATAGTTAAGCAGCTTTCAAAAGGTGCAGGGAGTGGGCAGGGGGAAAGGGAAAACCTAAGAGCTCAAGCCAACATATGTTTTATGGGCAGGTGGGCATTGTCGGCTCTCACCCAATGGAAATAAACTTGTATGGACATATTTTAGTTATGAAGGGGTTTCAAAAATGTACATACGCAAATCTCACAAGACCTTTGATAACAATTAGAACACCAGAAGCTAATTTTGATTACAAAAGATTTTTCCGTCGCACCAAAGTACTTACCAGTCACAGATCAGTCCTGATTAGACAACACACACAACAAGGAAAAGGTTTTGCAAGCATATTACTAGGTGGTAGATTCAGGCTAAGCACTATTATTGCTTGTTTAAAATTCAGGGGAAGTATGTTTAATCAAGCCAAGTTAAAATGATGCGCTTGTTTATATTCCAAATGCATATGAGATGGTAATTTTATTGGTACTTATGATATTGTTTTTACTGCCCCTTTGGAGCATTTAAATCCCAACCAGAAGATTACAGTATAAGAAAACAAATTTATTTGCATATGCTAATTTGAGGCACGGCATCCACTCGGGAATGGGTGATATCTTGGAGCAATGAGAATGCAGTTCAGCACATAAGAGCAGAACAGAAGCTCCCAGTTGGATCTGACCTGTGGTCTGTCTAGTCTAGCATCCTCTTTCCAAGGCTGGCTGCTCAGGTGCTTCCATGAAGCCCACAGTTGGGAACGAAGGCAATAACCTTCACAGGTATATTGCTTCTGAACTTTGAAGCTTCATCCAGGCATTGGGTGATAGCTCTTGATAGATCGATCCTCTGTGTATTTGTCTTAACTCCCTTTAAAGCCATTTAGGAACCTATATAGATGATGGTGCAATAGGAATACATGCATATTTTCCTTACTCGGTGTGTTCTAAAAAAAGACAGGATGCTGATGTCAGGGACTAGCTGGATGAGGAGGAGCAGAGAGAGCCTTGCTCCCAGGAGCCCTCTAGAGGGACAGGGAAGAGGAGGACTCCAGAGTGAGAGGCTAGAGAAGAAAGGAAGGACCAGAGTTCGGTTTCCAGCAATGTCTCCAGCTGAAGGAGTTGAGCCGTGGAGACCTCACTGTCCCACTTTCTGTGAATGAAAGTCAATTGCATTTCAAGCCCCCAGCCTTTTCCTGACCTGCAGGAGATTTCCTGTCAGCCCTTGTGACAGCTGGCAAGTGTGACCGGGGAGAAGGGGGCCATATTCTGACCCAGGAGATGGGATCAGTGGTCTGTGGGAACCTGTGCCAGCCGGGAGGCAATAATCAGAGGCAGGGGAAGCTTCGGAGCTGGAGGAAGAGGCAGGCCAGGCACCTTTCCCTGCAACCACTGCCTCCCAGAACCAGGAGAGAATTGAAGCAGGAAGAGCAGAAACTGTGCTATGCTTATTTATAAATGTAAACCAATTTCTGTCAGCTAGTGCAAGCATGTTTTCTTGTTCTTCTCTAGGTTTTCAAACCTCTCTTGTCTGATCACTTTATTACGGCCTGTCAAGCAAAACTCTTCCTTTCTCTAGGCCGTCTGATGGGCTACCCACTTTTTCCGTGACTCCTCTTTTCTTCAACTCCAGATCTACGTACCACCTGCTTTGCCCAACCTCATTTTACCACCAAGAACTCAGCTAGACTGGTAAAGAAAAAGTGATTTATATGCGCTGGATGTATGATGTAACATTGTGCCATTGGATGGCGATGAGGAGTCCCATTTTTCTCTACCTGTTTTCCCTGCTTAAATTTACAACGCTTCACACTGAAACGCTCCTTTGATGTGTCTAGATCCAGCCTTATATTGTCAACTTTCCCAGCATTCCTTCCCTCAAGATATAGCACCTCATGATCCTAAGTGGTTTGTAGTTTCTTCAGCGCTGCCTCCCTTATTAGCCTGTTTCTGCACTTCCCTGTTTCCTCTGTTCCTTTTCTCAAGTTTCATTTGCCCACCTTTCCATCGAGTTCCTATTTTGTAATCCATTACCAATTCTGTATACTTATTTCAGCCACATTGCTACTAGGCTCCTTAACCTTTAGCTTCCATCCTATCTAAGAACTATTCCATTCTTTGGGTTTGCCCCTAAAGCTACTAATATCTCTATGACATGTTTTATTTCTAGCCAGACTGACAACTCCCTTTCTCACAGAAGTTGGACTTCAAACATTCCGACAAATGATCTGTGAGCAGTTGAAATGTCCATGAACATTAAGTCAGTCAGTGTCATAGGCTTTACCTCCACAGGTGCATTACAAAATAGATTCTCCTATGTCCCCCCCCCCAATTTCTCAGATGAGATGATTAAAGGTTTCCAATTCAGCACCTCACCATTTCCCACAGATACCTTCCTGCTCATCTTTTTGTACTGCAGTGACAGGATGTTAAAATTAATTTCTCTGTGTTACTCTCCTAAAAGACACTTCAATGATTGCTACCGCTTATGAATTAAATAGGTAGGAATTAATGAAAGTGTTTACCAGTCATCTGGGAAACGGCCTCTTAAGTAGTGGCAATACATCAACCAGCCACATCATTTGTAAGTCCTGAAATGATCTATCAACCTCAAAGAAATATGCTGCATTTTTAATTAGGAGGCTCGGTCTGGATTCAAATCAAAATCTGAGTTCCAGTGACACTGTAAGGAACTTGATTTTGAAGGAATCAAAAATTCAGCATCATACCAACTGGGTGAAATCTCTCATGGTTATGGAAGGAACAATGGTTGGAACCACCAGTGTATCTTAGAATGACTCCATAATTGGAAAGCCCAGAGTTCAGAAGTTTGATATCCCCACCACCGCAGTCCAGTGGAGAAAGAATGGGCCTAGCCTGCCTCTGCCATGTCCCCTTCAAGCCCCCTCTTTTTATAAAAAAGGATCCTCCATAGAGATTTTAAAACGTCCATATTATGAACACTTATCTGAACCTGTGAATAAGCAAAGTTCACTCACGTAAACTATGGATACGTGTTGCATCTCTGCATAAACTTTGGTAGATGGTTTTATTCATTCCAGTGACTACTTCCAAACCTCTCCAATCAAAGTCCTGAATAAGCAAAGGAAATTAATGGCACATATATTTTTGCCATCACATTATTCATATTTCCACTCAGGTTGTCAATCACAAGAACTTTAAAATTATCTGCCCCCGCCCCCTTCTGAGCTAGTCTGATCACCATCAGAACTGTTTTGTTCTCCATTGTATTCTGATGGGTTGTCTCTGTTTCTGATCATTGTCTAACCTGTTCCTTTAATTATCCACCACTTATTAATGTTTCAGATTTCTTCTTTCCTCTGAGAATATCTTTACCATGCAATTAATGTATCACTTCTTGACATGAACCTGGCCACCTTGGCTAATTTTATCATCATATTTCTGCTCTTAATGAGATATATTGATTGCTTCCATTGATTGATCTTGCCCTTGCATGCCTCAAATCCCTCCCCCCTGTTTTCCATTATTCTTCAGATCATTATGTTCTCTAATTCAAGACACATTCCTTCTGCTGAGAAATATTTCAGTAAAGCATGCCGTAAGGGAGGGAAAGTCCTTTATACCAACTTCAGTACAATTTATCAGTTTGGGAAGGTGTCTGGTGCATTCTGCATAAGTGAGCACCCATGTGCAAGTGCTGAGCAGCAGGAGTGACACTTGTACAGCCCGATTTGCAGTCTGCTGCATGTGAGGCTGTGAATGTCTTAATGCTATGGCTGTCTTTCCGACTGTGGACTGGGCATTCCCAGTGGGAAAACAAATCTGTGTTTGTCATTCCTTTAAAGGAGAAAGAGACCTTCTCCTTGGTGGAAATGATGCATGATGGGGCTGGATTTTAAGGGAGTGATGTCATGTGACAAAGGTATTTGAGAGCGGAAGCTGTAAAGGAGTCTAGAAATGTTGTGGAATGCTGAAAAGCTGCAGAATCATTCAGCATGCTGAATCACTGTGACTCATCTTGAGGATGACTCAAGTACCTTGAATTACAAACACCTCAGCTTACAAACGCTTCAGGTTACAAACTCTGCTAACCTGTTACAGATAGATAGATACTTCAGACTGTGTATCTGAAGAAGTGTGCATGCACACGAAAGCTCATACCAAGAACTAACTTAGTTGGTCTTTAAGGTGCTACTGGAAGGGAAAAAAATTTTTTTGTTTCTGCTAACCTGGAAGAGTTACCTCGAGTTGAGAACTTTGCCCCAGGATGAGAACGGAAATTGTGTGCTGGCGGTGCAGCAGCAGCAAGAGGCCCCATTAGCGAAAGCACACCTTTCATTAAGAACAGTTTCAGGTTAAGAACGGACTTCCAGAACGAATGAAGTTTGTAACTAGAGGTACCACTGTATTGTATCTGCTTGCAGGCAGACTCAATCTGTGTCTCTGTCTCAGTCTCTCTGTGCGTGTCTGTGTCTGTGTGGTGGAGCCTGTGCTCAACGGAGACTGTGTGACTCAGTAACTCTGTGTATTCTCTGAAGTTAGTTTAACTTTCTGTTCACTACAGTGGCGTAGCGTGGGGGGGGGCCGGCCGCACTGGGCGCAACATCGGGGGGGGGCGCTCGCACTCGCAGCTCTCTGCCCCTACCTGGCTCACTCTCTCTCTCTCACTGCAGTGCTGGCTGTGCGAATCTGATCCGAGCCGCCGGGTCGCCGCCCACTGTGGAGGGGGTGGGTGCTAGGCGTGCGGTGCGGAGAGAGAGTGAGGGACTATCTGGGGGAGGGACAGTGCAGCGGCCGCCCAGCGCAGCGCTGAGCGTGGGAGAGAACCACACCAGACCAGACCAGGCAGCAGCAAGAAGAAGCTGGCAGCGGCGGCAGGTTAGGGGTTAGGGGGCACAAATTACTTGCCTTGCCCCGGGTTAGGGAGCACAAATTACTTGCCTTGCCCCAGGTGCTGACAACCCACGCTACGCCGCTGGTTCACTATGCTGTTATTTGCAAACAAGTTTACTTTAAACTCAGTAAAGCTTTTATTCTTTTACTGAAGAAGACACTGTGTTATTAATTTACGCTTTGCGTCAATTCAACTAATAAGTCCCATCAGCAGGACCCCACACAAAGATTTCCACTTGTACAATGGGTTTTTCCTCACCTCATCTCTTCTCCCCTTGCACCCCTGACATTGGCTCAGGGGTTGGGAGAACTCCTAGAACTGTTGGGGGCCAAGAAGGAGAAGGGGATCATTTCATTTGACAAGCTTTCCCTGACGGAACAATCAACATAGAACCATGCTGAATTGCTCCCTTATGTCCTAGTCTTCAGTAGAAAAAGGAACCCTACCGTGCCTTGAAACCACTTACAACCATCTCCCTCTTTCCTTGCCACAGAAGTAAGTTTCAGATGTTTAGCCTTCAAGCTGTTGTTAACTTTTGAATCAGGGGCAACATCAAGTCTGCCTTTCTCAGCTCCTTGGAAATCTACAGAAATCCAGTTATCAAACATATGAAACTGACATATTGAGTTGACACATTGGCCCATCTAGATTCTCAACAGAGAAATTAATAGCTGGCCACCCTAGAAGGGGAAAGCGTGAAAAATGCATTTAAAAACTGGGTCTTATGTCTCATGATGGGGCCAGCCCTAGCATTAGACAGAGGTTGAGGCAGCTAATTTAGGACATCATGAAAGGAAAGCAAATGGCGAGATATTTAATTTATCAATTGACTTTTTTACCAGGAAGGTGGAGAGGGGCTTATGTGATTTTTTAAAATAAATTAAATAATACATTTTATTAGTATTTTCCACACAACAACAACACGAAAAATATCGAAAAATAACAAAACACGAAACGCAAAAACCAACATACAAAAATAAATAAATCCATATCTTACAAGTTAATAATATAAACACTAAAGAGAAAAACAAACATTGACTTCCACCAACCCCACAACACCTCCTTTACCTCTCATTGTGTCTTCCTGTTTTCCATATCATCTCTATCCTAGCATCTAGATATAAATCCCTCTTTCTTATCCTTTGACTTCACAAGGTTATTCCAGACTCAGCCAGATTTCTGTCCTCGAACCTTGGCTTTTAAGGTATTAATTTAGACACTCCTATTCCTTTTTCACTTCACTTTTTCACTTCACTTATGGGATTTTTTTTTGTGAGCTTCCAGAGTAACTCGGCTGGCCTTGGGTACAATGCACCTTGTTTTGGGGCGGGGACATCATCAGGCAGCAAATGCTTTCAGGCAGCACTGTTATGGCAAAAGGTCTGGAAGGTCTGAAGAAAGGGAGCCCCAGACAGCCACCCCTAGCAAAACAGGGCATTTCAGAGGATTAATGTAATGGTGTACTTAAGCATTTAAAGTCTACTGGATATAATTCAGCAAGACTGTCAAACTTTTATTTCTCTTTAGACAATAGAAAAGGAGGGGGGACCCATTCATCACCACAAAAAGGACATAAACATTTCTGTTTAGCAGGAGCTTGCATAATTCTCAGATTGATGCAGCGTTAGTCTGTTTATTAATTTCTGCTTCAAAGTGCATAAAATCTGCATAATCGCCATGTGCGTCTCCTTACATACTGATCATCTTTTCTTCTCTTACCTCTAGCATTACAAAGTAAATCATAAGTTTTATGCAGAAGAAGGGTGAAGGACTTTAAAGGATGATAGCATTAGCATAACAACCGCCTGATGCACGGGAAAGGTCAAGATAAAATATCAGCCCAAAATGGATTGTTAGGGTGGTGCGATGTCTAAGCACACATTTCCAAGGGCAAATTACACCCCCAAAAAAGTACTAGTATTTTTGTGCACCACAGAAGGTCTGTCTCTCTTAGGCCTACACTATTTTATAACCCACCATACAATGTTTTGTAGGCTGTGGATTATGTGGCTACCACCCTGTTTCTGAAGTCCAAAACAAGAACACAGCACAGCCCCACCTGCCCCACCCTGACAGCTGCTACTTGCAGTGTGATGAACCCCACTGAATTTGGAGTGGTTGAAATGTAGCTAAGAATATGAAGTAGAAATAAAATATGGAGAAACCTGTGGCATAGTCCTATCTATTCACAGCCACAATAACATCTTCATGACGAAGAAGAGTTTGGATTTGATATCCCGCTTTATCACTACCCTAAGGAGTCTCAAAGCGGCTAACATTCTCCTTTCCCTTCCTCCCCCACAACAAACACTCTGTGAGGTGAGTGAGGCTGAGACACTTCAGAGGTCTCCCAAGGTCCTAGCCCAAGGTCACCCAGCAGCTGCATGTGGAGGAGTGGGGAATCAAACCCAGTTCACCAGATTACGAGTCCACCGCTCTTAACCACTACACCACATTGGCTCTCCACACTGCCAGAGCTGTGGGAAGTGAAGTGGAAGTTGGTTTTTGCTTTTGCTTTTTGTTGTTGGAGGGCAGTTTCACAGACACCTCAAAGCCACACTTTTCACCTCAAAAACATCCAATTGTGAAAAATCAGCCCAACTTATAGTTACCAGATTTTTTCCAATGAATCTGGGAAAACTTTTTGATTTATTTTTTGAAGCTGAGTAGCAGCAGGGAGTCGGTAGTGGGGATGGCGAGGCAAAAGACCCTGGGCCCAAGCACACATGCATATTGTATAAAGGTACAAAGCCCTTCTTTCACACCCTGTGAAACATATATGTGCAGAGTTTTTTTTAAAAAAACTGGGCAGCGGCGCACCGCCCACCCGTGACTCCCGAGCCTTCCCTGATCTCCTTCCCCCTTTGTTTCGACAGATCGGGGGAGGCTCGGGAGTCACGGGCGGGTGGCCGTTGCCCAGGAGGGGCACAAGGAGCACAGTTTCTCTGCCAGGCAAGGTGCAAAGCCCTTCTTTTGCACCCTGTGAAACATTAATGCGCAGAGTTTTTTTAAAAAAAACTGGGCAACACCCACCCGCCCAAGACTCCTGAGCCTCCCCCAATCTGTCAAAACAAAGGGGGAAGGGGGCAGGAGATCTGTACCACCGGATGCCCCCAGTTCCCCTTCGGCAGTGGCGGTAGCTGCAAGCAGCTTCTGAAGCCAGCCAGAGCCAACTGTGCTACCAGGCTGGCTCTGGGCTGCTCAGGCTGCCACTGCCACATTTCCCAGAGACAGATTTGCAAATCCGGGGACTGTCCCCGGGAACCAGGGACGTCTGGTTACCCTAGCCCAACTCCTCTGGAAAGCAACTAGAGAACTGGAGAAATGTAGCAGCCATTTAGAAAGAAGAGCAGAGAAAGATTACACTTCACTCTGGTTTTGTAAACTACCGTATTTTTTGCACCATAACACTCACTTTTTTCCTCCTAAAAAGTAAGGGGAAATGTCTGTGCGTGTTATGGAGGGAATGCCTACGGGTGGCATGCCTACGGATTTTCCTCCTCTAAAAACTACATGCGTGTTATGGTCTGGTGCGTGTTATAGAGCGAAAAATACGGTAACTGTCAGCTTTTTGTTGCTCTGCGAAAGCAAATGTGTTATTGCAGATGGAGAGGAGGAAAAATGGCCAAATATTCATTTCGCAGATTGCTCTCAACTACCACAGTGCTTAATATTACAGCTGCACCAAATGTTTTCCCATTTAGATCTTTAAGCTGAAATGGTGCTTTCAGGAAGGCAGAAATCAAATCTAAAATGTGTGAATGTTTGTGTTTGTTTGATTTTTTTAAAAAAGATAACCACTGTCGTTGCTTTCTCTATTTACTTGACTGAAGCTGGACAACAAAGGATCATATAGCGAAGATGACGAAGTCACGTGGCCACATAGCCAATAAGATCTGGCTGTGTGCTGCTTTTGCCGAAGGCCAACAGCCAGTTTTGATGGATGACAGATGTTGATGTTTCCTAGACTGGATCGTTGATCCCATCCAATCAGGGGTCATGGTCTGCAAACAAAACCAAATCAGAGAGAGGGCAATGCTTCTAAAGCAGGTGAAGCTTCTTCTCCCCTTACCCAGGAAACTCTTGCGTGCGATGCAGGTGTGTGAGAGAGATGCCTTCTAAATGTTCCAGATAAGTGTCTGCAGAAGTAATGGCTCAGGCACACACATTATTTGGACTTGTGCCTGATTTCTTCCAAGATTTTTGCTCTTGGTACATTTCCCTGGCTGCACCTTCACTTGATAATTATGGGAAATGACACAGAGCATTAGCAGTTTTAGAGCACTGACTATTTTCCAGTCCATGGCTGGGCAGAAAAGCAAGCTTCATTTCACATATTCATAATCCCTTATTGCTTTGTTTTCCAGGAAATCTTCCCATATTATTAACCTAAACTCATGTGTTTAAATAGATGGGGGGATACACATGGGCAATACAATAAAATCTACAACTTGGAATACATTGTCAGTATTTGTAACACTGCAACAGGGAAAAGTGAACACTCAGACCCCCCCCCTTTGTGCAGTTGCATATGTACTGTTGAATAGTATAATCATGAAAAAAATCTCCATCTGCTACTCACAACTTTTTTGTGCTGGAAACTATGTTGTGTGTATGTGCTCAGATCAATTATGGTGGCAGCACGCAATGTGTCCTGTTTAGAGATGTGTAAGGATTTCATTTGGTCTGCATTTTTAAGCAAACTGACCTGATCCGCACACCACATATTAACACACGGATCAGAACACAGTTTATCTTTCGGACTTTACGCTTCTCCAAGATTCACAGCACAGTTCTCAATGCAGAAAACCTGCAAAAATGTGTGCCGTGTGAAAAGTATGTTAATAAAAGAAAACAGCAGATTGGTATGCAAATGACACAGATTCTAGTCTGTGAAAGAAAGACCAGTTCACTCCTAATTCCATATCATAGCGTTTTGGATGTTATTCTAGTTGTGCAAGATAAAGGTAAAGGACCCCTGGATGGTTAAGTCCAGTCAAAGGCGACTATGGGGTTGTGGCACTCACCCCGCTTTCAGGCCGAGGGAGTCGGTGTTTTTTCACAGACAGCTTTCTGGGTCATGTGGCCAGTAGGACTGAACCGCTTCTGGTGCAATGGGACACTGTGAAGGAAACCTGAGTGCACAGAAACGCCATTTACCTTCCCGCCACAATGTTACCTATTTATCTACTTGCACTGGTGTGCTTTCAAACTGCTAGGTTGGCAGGAGCTGGCTATTGTCGGCTCCACCCCTTATTTATAAATGGGGCTGGCCCCACCTCCCAGCAAGAAACTTGATTACTGAGGCTGGGTGTGAACCTCTAAAAATTAACACTGAGAGGCAGGCCAGCCCCTGTTTGCCAGTAAGATCCCTGGGAACTGTAGCACCATGCACGATCCCACAAAGGGCACTCACAATGTAAAGTGTGAGCGCTCATTACAGACAGAATGCAAGCAAACGCTGGCTATTTTGGTGGTTGTTGCTTTAATGACAGTTTCAGCACAAACTTTAAGCAGCAAACCTGGAGCGAAAGCCCCCTCCGTTCTTTGGAAGTGGGGGGAAAGTATCAAACACCATGAGAATCTGAGAACAATCAAAATGCCACCTTTGATGAGTAACAACTTAATATAACATTAAAGTGAGAGAATGACTGTAATGGAATGTGTCCATAACCAAGGTTTAATAAGCATTGCACCTTCAAAGTCTAGGTACAGTATGCTAATCAGAAATTGCTTTGATGGGTTTGGAATCAGAAAACCTTTTAGAGAAAGGAAATTTCAAAGCAAAACTCTAACCTACAAGTTTCTTTAATAGACAGTCTTAAATCCCTTTGTGAGAATGTATTTTCATCTCAAAATTTTATATAGCTTGGGAAAGATTAGTGTTCCCAGAATTCCCTGGGAAAGGGGCTGGTTGTTAAATGAACCATTCTTGAGAACTGTAACTCTGCAAGGGAAATAGGGTCATCCTAACAATTCTTAGTTCCCTTAACTACAGTTCCCAAGATTCCTTAGCAGAAGCCACAACTGAAAAGTTTTATTCAGAGGGAAAATAAATATAGATATACCCCCCTACCCACTCACTCCTAGTTTCCTCGTTAGGTATCTTTGAATGTATTGTACTACCAGCCTTACTGTATGCTTGTGAAACATGGACCACTTATATATATATATATATTTTAAAAAAATATTTATTGAAGTTTCCAATAGTAATACAAAAAAAAATCAAAAAGAAAAAAGAAAAAAACAAAGATACAAAAATAAAGATAATTAAAAACACATAAAGTTTCCATTACTTATTTTTCATTAACTTATTTCCCAGACCTCCTCATACCTCCCTTTTTTGTATTCCAATTCAAATTGTTAATTCAGCAAATCCTTATCAATAAATTTTAACCTATTTCTAATTTTAAATTACTGTATCTTTACATTCTCTCTTTCATCAATTCATTTCTAATTAATCCTTTAATATCTTTTTACCAAAACCACATTAATTCCTTTTTCAAATCTCTTATCAAACAAAATCCTTAATTAAGACTAACCATATTTTTTTTAAAAAAACACTTTTTTACTTTATCCAAACTTAACTCTCATCCAAACTTATATAACGGTACTTAAAACATTTCCCTAAGGTCAAAAGAAAGTTCCCTTCCATGAATTTCCAATTCTCCTAAAAGTAAGACCAAAAAAAAAAAAAAACACAAAAAAGCAACTTATATTATGTACACTTTAAATTCCCATTTTTCATTCCACCCATCCCCCTTCCCGGTTTCAGTCCCCAACAAATCTCAAAATAAGACCATCAACCCGGTGATCTTATGTCTGAGGCCCTTAAATCTCTCTCATAGCTCCTCTGCCAGTCTCTTTGATAGTCTTTAATATTCAAGACCAAATCTCGGGGAGACTCCCGCCCTGCAGCATCCATGTTTCTTCCGGCCAGGCCTGTGTACTTGAAGATAAAACCTATAAGGTATTCCACATCTTGTTTCATTCTTCTTAGGATTCCAAATGTCCCCATAGCTCCAACTTCCAACTGAATCAAATTTATAATCCAAGGGTCATATGATCTCCAGATAAGGAGGTCTCTCCATCTTTCATTTTCCAATTCAGGCCAGGCTTCCATCTTCAGAAGTTTGTTTCTTCTTGTTACCATCATGTCAAACCTCAAGTTACAGCTCACCTTTTGCATCTGCAGGGTTGAGTCCCCCCCTTTTTCCTCTTCAAAGGCAACATTATTCTCCTTCTCAATTTTCTCTGTTTGTTCAGTTAAGTAAAATTCCTGTACCAAGTTCTTATCAAGTTCATTGCTAGTACTAGCTCTTGTGCCCAAAGTTGTAACATTTGTAGTCAAAACACGTATTTGACCTTGCAGCTTTCCCAAGAGAAAGAAAGTCCTGTTCAGTTCAGACTGGATTTCCTTACCAACTGCCATTCTTAAGCATATCAAGGTCAGAAAACAATTTCTCAGCTGTTTCTTAATGCAATGTCCCAAGACTCCCTCTAGGGGGATTTAAGTTTCTTTTTACTCCTTTCAGCACAAAACCAAAAGTTCCATACGTTAAATTGTAGCAGTCCTTCCTTCTTTTAAAACATAAACTTGTAACCAATATAAGCAGCAGAGACAAAGTCCTCTTTTTGTATCTTGACAGCTAACTTGACAGCTGTCAAATTGTTCAATTGCTCCTCAACCGGCTCTCACAGACCACTCCCGGGTCTGGGGGGGTGGCACATCAATTTTTAAATTTAGTTCTTCTCCCGCAGGTTCCCCTGCTTCCAGATAAATTTTCTTGTAATCTCAATCAGTAGAATTAAAATCTTTTGCAAAAAATAAAGTTCTCCACGACCTTAGTTGGAGGTTCTTTGCTTTAGAATATTTACAGAAAGGGGAGGCAGACTTCCTGTTTGGACCTTCCCCGATCAGTGCCGAATTTAAAGATATTAAAAAATCCAATTTCCGTACTACTCACGGGTTGTTGTTTTAAAGTCCCAATTGTTCCAGGAAAAAGGCAGCGCTCTCCGGCAACAGCAATGCGGCTTCGCTCCACGGAAATAGCCGATGACTCTCAGCACCGCGCCACTTCCCCCTCTTCACTTCGGAGTCCGTTGGTGGGTTCCTTAGTGGGTTGGGGGGCGCTAAAGGTGCCCGCCGAGTCCCATGGTCACAGGCTTCATCCGCCTGTTATTTTTTAGAGGGTCCCCGCTTCGCCGTAGCGGATACGACCCGTTTCGCGCGGAGCTGGTCCCTCCAGTTCAGAGGGAGGCAGCCATTGCCGAAGGCGCCACCCCGGAAGTCGAAACATGGACCACTTATAAACACCATCTCCAACTCCTCAAAAGATTCCATCAACGGTGTCTCCAAAAAAATTTACACATCACTTGGGAAGACCGGTGAACTAATGTCAGTGTACTGGAAGAAGCAAAGATCACCAGTGTTGAAGCAATGATTCTTCAACATCAACTTCTTTGGACTAGTCATGTTGTGCGGATGCCTGATGATCGTCTTCCAAAGCAACTACTCTATTCCAAACTTAAAAATGGAAACCATAATGCTGGTGGTCAACAAAAGAGGTTTAAAGACTGCCTCAAGGCAAATCTAAAAAAAATGTAGTATAAACACTGACAACTGGGAAACACTGGCCTGCGAGCACTCCAGTTGGAGAACAGCCTTTGCCAAAGGTGTCATGGGCTTTGAAGACACTCAAACTCAGGACGCAAGGGAGAAACATGCTAAGAGGGAGGCACGCTTGGCAAATCCACACCGTGATCAACTCCCGCCCGGAAACCAATGTGGAAGGACGTGTGGATACAGAACTGGCCTCCACAGTCACTTACGGACTCATAGTTAAAACCGTATTTATGGAAGACAATCTTACTCAGCTATGAGTGATCGCCAAAGAAGAAGAAGGAGTCTCAGAGAAGGTAATCTTCATAAAAGGGGAGGGGGAGGGAAGAGAAGTTCTGTCTTACAGGCCCGGTGGAAGGAGGTTAAATCCTGAAGGGCCCTAGTCTCTTGGGACAGAGCATTCCACCAGGTTGGAGCCATTACTGAAAAGGCCCTGGCCCTGGTGGAGGGTAGTCTGACTTCCTTAGGGCCCGGGACCTCTAAACTATGATTATTCATGGACCTTAAGGTCCTCTGTGGGGCATACCAGGAGAACTGTTCACATAACTTCAGAGCACTAAATGGGCAAATCCATCAGTAGACATCAATGGTGCCATTTGGAGCAGATATATGAATGCATTGAGGTTATTTTTGTATTGGACTTTGCCAATGCTAACATGGGCTGACATGTAGAATTCCACACAAAAAGGAATAATTATAACAAAGTTGATAAAACAATGGATGGAAAGCAACCCTCCAACGTGCATCAGTCTTGCAACACAACTTGCTAAAAGGTAGCTGTCGTTCCATATTACTCAACAGAGAGTACTTCTTTTTTTAAGGGACTTCTACCCTGCCTTCTGGAAGTACTCATAACTCAAAGCCTAAGGCCATTTTTATATTCTTATCTGTACCTATTACTTTATTTTAGGTTGCAATCAGTCAAGAGAGGACAGCAGTCCTAGGAGAACCACTCTTGTATTAACCTCCCTCAAATGGATGCACACAGTGTTTGGAAGTCAGGGATACTTGCAGGAGGCCAGCCAGCCAGCTGTGTGGTTTTTCACAAGATCTATTTGATACAAAAATAGATGCATGTCTGCCTACCTTTGTCAACGTCACAGGAGTTAATCAGCATGTCCTGCTCTTTTCAATGCCTGGGTGAATATGCTAATCTAACTCTTTGTCTGGTGCATAAACAATTGGTTTATGAAGACTCTTTTGGTTTCCAGCAAGGGCATGATTACATTTCAGCTCACACAGCTACCCTCATCATGCAGTGTGAATACATACGCAATTTATTTTAATAGCTTATCTAGTATTCACAGTAACTGAGTGAAGTCATTATGAATTCAATCACTCATGTGAATGTCATAGGTACTTCCACAGGAGTTCTGTTGTAATTGAGAATATTTAAGATCCAGTTGACTTCATAACCTGATGACAGTCACCAATAACATCTTCAGGGAGGTTACAGATTCTTCAGATATCAGCTCTGTTTGAAATGAAGGGGCAGGAGTGTCACATGGTATTAGGAGTGCCAGCAACATTGCCCCCAAATGAAAAATCAAAGTCAGTTTGGAGTCTACCTTGTAGACAAAGCCTATTCAGAATACTGAGGGTATCTCAATAGACATATTGAAAAGAGTGCCAAGAAATAAAATTAGGAACACTGACAAATTCCACCTGAAATAAAATTTGCAATGGAATCATCTAGTCTACCTGTCATTGAGTCTCTGTTGAGAGAGAACCATGTATGTGTGACTTTTGGAAATGATTTTGAAGTCTACTCAGTGGTGAAAACTATTCAATAGCTTGGTGATGTATCTCTGAGCACACACCCCCCCCCCCAAATGTGCAGTTTATTGCTTTGGAGAGCAAATGGAGATCTTCACAATACTCAAGAAAACACTCAAGCACATCAGAAAATTGGAAGAGGCTACTTGATAGAGCACTGAAGAACTCCACCAAGTTCCTCACTGATTTGCATTGCACCTCAATCCCTTTTAGCTATGAAAGAGGTAAGATGACTTCAGGTTGCAGCCATTTCAGTTATGGTCATTTTTTTGGCCTTCAAAGGTTTCCAGGAATATTAAAGTATTTGCAAAGCAATGAAGCAAGCAGGCTTCCAGATGAAGGGAGCTCAGGTTCCGGCAGCAATGAATGAAAAGGCCTTCTCCATGTGGCCACCCTACTGTGACAAGATAGTGGCAGCTCGGTCATGGATCAGGACCACACACGGAGACTTAAATGAATGGGCAGGTTGATAGTTGCTCTCATACCACTTGTAGGCTTCAAAGGTAGTGCCAGCTCTTTGATTTGGGCTAAAAGCAAAGGGAAAGCCGATGAAGATGGAATCATGTGCTCTATAGAACTTGCCTCATTTAGACTTTAACAGCTAAGGTAAAGGTAAAGGTACCCCTGCCCGTATGGGCCAGTCTTGACAGACTCTAGGGTTGTGCGCTCATCTCACTCTAGAGGCCGGGAGCCAGCGCTGTCCGCAGACACTTCCGGGTCACGTGGCCAGCGTGACGAAGCTGCTCTGGCGAGCCAGAGCCGCACATGGAAACGCTGTTTACCTTCCCACTAGTAAGCGGTCCCTATTTATCTACTTGCACCCGGGGGTGCTTTCGAACTGCTAGGTTGGCAGGCGCTGGGACTGAAACATGGGAGCGCACCCCGCCGCGGGGATTCGAACCACCAACCATGCGATCGGCAAGTCCTAGGCACTGAGGTTTTACCCACAGCGCCACCCGCGTCCCAGCTACATATACCTAAAATATGGTTCCACATGGTAAACTGAATCACCATTTGTTTTAAGAGGCAAAATACTTTATTCAGTATAGATATTTTCATTGGTTTTTATGCTGATCATAATGCTATAAAATCAGGGTTAGGCAAAATGGAGCCCTCCAGAAATCATTGGACTACAAATCTAACAATATGTGACCATATTGGTTGAGACCGATGGGAGTTGGAGTCTAGCCACATCTCGAGGGCCCCGTGTTGGCTGTCCCTGTTATAATAATAATGATAATAATTTATTATTTATACCCCGCCTGTCTGGCTGGGTTTCCCCAGCCACTCTGGGTGGCTTCCAACAAAGTATTAAAATACAGTAATCCATCAAACATTAAAAGTTTCCCTCAGCAGGGCTGCCTTCAGATGTCTTCTAAAAGTCTGGTTATTGTTCTTCTCTTTGACATCTGGTGGGAGGGTGTTCCACAGGGCAGGTGCCACTACCGAGAAAGCCCTCTGCCTCGTTCCCTGTAACTTGGCTTCTCGCAGTGAGGGAACCTCCGGAAGGCCCTCAGAGCTAGACCTCAGTGTCCGGGTAGAACGATGGGGGTGGAGACACTCCTTCAATTATACTGGTCCGAGGCCGTTTAGGGCTTTAAAGGTCAGCACCAACATTGTGAATTGTGCTCGGAAACGTACTGGGAGCCAATGTAGGTCTTTCAAGACTGGTGTTATGTGGTCTCGGCGGCTGCTCCCAGTCACCAGTCTAGCTGCCGCATTCTGGATTAGTTGTAGTTTCCAGGTCACCTTCAAAGGTAGCCCCATGTAGAGCGCATTGCAGTAGTCCAAGCAGGAGATAACTAGAGCATGCACCACTCTGGCGAGACAGTCCGTGGGCAGGTAGGGTCTCAGCCTACATACCAAATGCAGCTGGTAAACAGCTGCCCTGGACACAGAATTGACCTGTGCCTCCATGGACAGCTGTGAGTCCAAAATGACTCCCAGGCTGCACACCTGGTCCTTCAGGGGCACAGTTACCCCATTCAGGACCAGGGAGTCCTCCACACCTGCCCGCCTCCTGTCCCTCCAAAACAGTACTTCTATTTTGTCAGGATTCAACCTCAATCTGTTAGCTGCCATCCATCCTCCAACCACCTCCAGACACTCACACAGGACCTTCATCGCCTTCACTGGTTCTGATTTGAAAGAGAAGTAGAGCTGGGTACCATCCTCATAGTGATGAACACCCAACCCAAACCCCCTGATGATCTCTCTCTCTCTGTTATAAATACATCATATTTAGATATCATTTCCTAAGTGAATGGTTTCGGTCTATTGGCAGACAACCGCACGGTCATGTATTTGCCCACAGAATCTGCAACTGCAAACTACCCCTTGACTTAATTGAGGAGAGCTGTCATTTACCTCAATCGATATAAGCTTTCAGCATGACAATGCTGTTTCCCATGTATATTTCCAGAGGACGTCAATCAAAGGCATATTACAGATGCCTCCAGTCAGTGCTGGCATGCAGTAAACAACTGGTGTTGACAAGGGCAAAGTCTTTAATCACTTACTGTGGAGGAAGGAATAACGAAAAGCTATTGCTTGAAAATAACTCATTTGTTAGTCTTGGTGAATGCTTGCTGCTTGTGAGTTCTAATGGAGGCCTGCTCTGAGGGGCCGGTTGCAATGTACTTTTATTCTGGCATTCAATCACAATCAACTCCTCCTGCTGTAATAAATGGTTGAAAATGCCCCCAAAGCCCTGTAAAATAGGAACGTCTGAGATCCCTGACCTTGATCTTTAGCGAAAGGTACGAAGCTATTAAACCTCAGCCTGAACTGTACACATTGATGGGATGCTATCCTTTAATAGGTGAGGCGTTTGGAGAGAGATCATGTACAATCATTTTGATTTAAGTGTTTTATGGCTTCTCGACTACAGTTCAGGACTCGGTGTTTCTAATTAGATGTAATTGAATCTAATTTCCAGCACACAAGCATTAGAAATCTAGACAAATGCTTCTATACAGCGTGACCTTTTCATTATCGCTTGGTCAAGACATCTGTCAAAAGGCATTTCTTCCGTCCCAAAAGCACTCAGACTTTTCAATGAACTGAAGAAAGATATGGCTCAGTGTGAAGGCAAAATACCTTGGCTAGTGGCATTCTGGATTAACTACGGACAATAAGATATTGTGCTGTGAAGTACATAAACAAAACATAATTTGTCTTTCTGCAGAAATAAAGGTCAAGAGCCTACCGCTTTTTTCAGGAGGGGATCAAAGAATATGGAGGAAAAAGATACAGAAATTGTTTTGTACAAAGCTTGTTCTTATGCATACTTCAGGCATGTCTGGCATATTAATTAACAGCATAATCCTCCATGTGTCTTCTCAGAAGTAAGTCATTCAGTTAAATGGGGCTTACTCGCAGGTGAGTGGGTTTGCAGTCCAAGTGTACAATTGCACACCAGTTCTCCAGAAAGCAAAGCAAGTTATCTATATCTATCTTAATTCTTCCTCCTTTCAAGGTTTAAATATTTGTTCTGATTGTCCAAAATGGCACTCATAACATGTAAACTCTAGGGTTGCTGTTTTTTCTTCCAAAATGTTTAGTGTGCTTTCTTGTACCCAAGGAATAATTTCTTCCATTTTTAAAATATACTTCCAAGTGGGATTGGTCTCTCTTTTTCATTTCATTATTATCAGAGATTGGGGTAGTCTGCATGGTGCCATCCAAATGTGGTTGGACTGCAAGTCCCATCATCCCTGATCACTGACCATGCTGCCTCTGACTGATGGGAGTTGTAGTCCAATGACATACGCAGAGCTTATGTTGGCTATCACTGATTTCGAAAGATATCTGTATGTCATGTTGCAAACGCAACACGATGGCTAATAACTGTTAGTGAATATAAAATCGGTTATGATGTCATTCGAAATTTACAAATAAGTCACTTCAAAATGATATATATATCATACAAGACATCTCACAACATATACAAGTAACTATGGGATGCGGGTGGTGCTGTGGTCTAAACCACAGAGCCTAGGACTTGCCAATCAGAAGGTCGGCAGTTCGAATCCCTGCGACGGGGTGAGCTCCCATTGCTCAGTCCCAGCTCCTGCCAACCTAGCAATTCGAAAGCATGCCAAAGTGCAAGTAAATAAATAGGTACCACTCTGGCAGTAATGTAAACGGCATTTCTGTGCGCTGCTCTTGTTCACCAGAAGCGGCTTTGTCATGCTGGCCACATGACTCGGAAGCTGTACGCTGGCTCCCTCGGCCAGTAAAGCAAGATGAGTGCCGCAACCCCAGAGTCGTCCACGACTGGACCTAACGGTCAGGGGTCCCTTTACCTTTACCTTTTTACAAGTTGATATATGTATCAGAGTCAAACTGGGTCCAGTGAGCACGGATCCACTAGCATGTTCCCCACTAGTATGAATATTTCATTGATAATTATTCGCTGATGAAGACTTTATTTCGAAACAGTTGAACTATTCCGGATATACTGTCCTTTTGAGACTTTTGTGAGACGTCTTCCTTCGAGAGATAGCTTGGCGTTCCTTGCTATTTATTGATTTGTTTGATTCTTTGTTTGACTCTGATACACAGAACAACTTGTAGTTACTTGTATGTGTTGTGAGATTTGTTGTATGATATATATATCATTTTGAAGTGGTTTATTCATATATTTTGAACGACATCATAACCGATTATATATTCACTAACAGTTATTAGCCATCGTGTTGCGTTTGCATTTTTAAAAGTGGGTGAAGGCCGATGTAGATCTAACAGAGTTTTAATGTGCTAACTCTGCTATGGGATAGTAATAAATAAATAAATAAAATCTCCCTTCCAAAACCCTCTCTCTGACATCTCTCCCTTCCCCACAAATTTCTCTCCATCCTCTCTGCAGGCAAGAAAGGAGCATTATCACAGTTCAAGTACACATTCCAGCTGAACAAAATCACTCAAAGAGGTTGCAGAAAGTGGCTCCTTGGGAGAGGAGATGTGGTCTTGGAGAACTCTAAGAGGTAGATACATATGCCACCCAAAAGTTTCTCACCCCTGAGGCATGGTAATTGCAGGCAGAACTTGAGTAGAGAAAGAAATAAGCTGTCTTCAAAGATTAAAGCAAACAGGCCAAAAAGAAAAGCCCCTTCAACTCTAGACAGATACCCATCCTCTGTCAAGCATTTCCTCTTCACGGAAAGAAAACACAACCTCTCAAATGCCCTTTGCCCACCGCAGGCATACATAAACACTCTGGGTGACATGGCTGGATGCAGCCCAGCAATTCCATTCATTGTCGTTTTCAGGGATGGAGTTATGTTTCGACATGTCCAGTTACTATTATCTCCCTTAACTTCAAGTCAAGCACTGAGTCACTGGTGCTTTTTGAGGAAAGCAACCCTAGGGCTGCTTCTGCTGCTGTCTGGACTAAAGAAAGATTTAATAGTGACATGGATGACATTGAGAGCTTGACATTCTGCAGAGAGTTGAGTGCTGAAATTACGCTTCCATCAGGAAAGAGGAGATTCGTATCTCGGCCACTAAGCCCTCTTTAATGCTGCCCATTTCAAACCTCGATATTGCCGAACACACGCACACTAAACTTCCGTTCACAAATAATTGACAATGGGCACAATCCATCCAAAGGTTAAACAATTTCAAGTCCCATTTATTTCAAGGAAAGAGAGTTGAGTGTCTGTGTGGAAATCCCACTGAAATGAATAGGATGGCTAAATTCTGCCCTAAGGAGTGTATTTTATTTAGAAATTAGTTGAATGTGTTGATTGCTGTGAAGTTGTCGCATGGAACAGGAAATGAAAAGCATTGCTTTATGATATTTACAAAGGGGCAGAAGGAGGGTGATGATAGTGGGAGTGACAGATGGGAGATGATACTGTGAAGTGTGGATTAATGGATGGGGCAAGAAGTCCTTCATCTTCCTTTCCCAGCCTCTAATTCTCAGATCAGAACTCTGGGTTTGGACAATTTATTATTAGTATTATAATTACTATGAATCACTTTTCTTGCAAGGCTAACTCAAAGCAATTTACATTAAAAAAGCAATTAAAAACAACAATAAAAACATGTTTTTGGCATACATCTGTCTTGGGAGACAATGGAAGAGTACATTTTTGGAGGTAAAGCAAAACACAAAAATCAAATAAAAGACTAAAGTAAACCACAGTTCAAGAGGCAGGGCTTCAAATTATACCCCACTGAAAGAGGCCACAATAGCCTTCAAGAAGAGGAAGAAGAAGAAGAAGAAGAAGAAGAAGAAGAAGAAGAAGAAGAAGAAGAAGAAGAAGAACAACCAAGCAAATGTGGTTCCAGGTATGCCTACAAATGGAAGGCCAACACTGAAAAGGCCCGTTCTTATGCTGCCACCTTCTAAAGCTCCCATGAAGCACATGAAAAAGGGCCTCACCTCTATAACCACTAGGCTATAAAATAACTACTAACTCACACAACCATATGTTTGTAACACTTTTGTGTTCCCACTTCCAGCCTTGTCTCTGATACCTTTCTCAAGCAAAATGAGAGGGGGTGAGGGGAAGAGAGATGAACTTTCTGTTAGTATCCCTGGGTACAGAGCACCCACATACACCTTTGACACCCGTCTCTCTATAATGGCATTGAAGTGTCTCCAAACATCATCAAGTTCAGAGATGTTCTCTGCTGTCACTTACATACAGCGTGCTCACATCCCACCAGCTTTCAATTTCACAGATAGTGGAGGACGGCATCCAGCTGGCGTTTGCTGGATCCAAATACATTTCCATCTCTTCCTGTAGGGCACTCTGCCTTTCTCCATATTCTGTCTACTGGGTATTTCCACAGTGACATAATTAAAAATGGGAGCCAGCGTGGAGAAGAGACCAGAGGGTTGGACTAGGGCTTGAAAGAGGAGGGTTCAAATCCCAACTCAGCCAGTTTCTCTCTCTCAGCTTAAACTAATTCATAGGGTTGCGATTAGAACTCATTGAAGGAAAGTTAGGATATAAATGTAAAAAAGATTGCAGAGGATGCTGGTTGCTTCATGTTGAAAAGCATGAGTTTCATGGCCCCATGCTGCACAAAAGAATGGTAGAATGGTTCATGTCCCAATGAATACAAAAGACTTGATAACTGGTCCTTCTTGTTAAATATGTTCTTAGTTTTACATTTTTTTCCCTGTTCATCCATAATTAACATGAGACTAGAGAATGGTTTAAATTACATTCTACAGTAAACACTGTTTTTCTTTCAGTTTCATTTGCACATATTTTTCTTGTCACAGAACTGGGGGATATCTTTCCCCAGTCTAATTTTATTTAAAATATTACAAGGTTTAAATAAGTTTATGAGGTAAATCAAATTTTCATGCAGCCCTGGAAAGAATATGAAATCTAGTCATGATTTATTAAATAATTTAGAACTGTAATTAAAAAGAGGGCAAAAGAGAGAGAAGGAACTAAACAGGGCTGGATATTGTCCAACAAATAGATTTGGTATGAGAAAGATGTTCTCAGGGGGTAGGGGGTGGGTCAAAAGTGTTCCAAAACATTACCCTTTTCATGCCTCTTTTCTTGCCTTCACAGCCCTTTCAGCTGCTACCATGGCACCATTTTTGTTGTTTTGCTTTTTAATCACCTGTCTGCTTAACAGCAGGGGTGTCGTGATGTATTAGTAGATATGTTTCACTGGCTCTTATTATATTAACCCAAAATAAATAGCATTTTTCTGTTACTTCTATATTTAGGTTGGATAGACAAAAGAAACATGGCAGGGCACAGAGAAGCCATTTTGCTCTTGATGGCTCCATAAGGAGATCTCTCTCCCTTTATTGAAAGGGGGAGGGGGAAATCTCAGACCGCCGACCCAATGCAACAAATAAAAAAAGGTAAAGCTAAAGGACCCCTGACAGTTAAGTCCAGTCGTGAACGACTCTGGGGTTGCAACGCTCATCTCGCTTTACTGGCTGAGGAAGCCGAAGTTTGTCTGCAGACAGTTTTTCTGGGTAATGCGGCCAGCATGACTAAGCCGCTTCTGGAGGAACCAGAGCAGCGCACGGAAACGTCGTTTACCTTCCCGTCGGAGGGGTACCTATTTATCTACTTGCACTCTGACATGCTTTCAAACTGCTAGGTTTGCAGGAGCTGGGACCGAGCAACGGGAGCTCACCCCATCGCAGGGATTCAAACCTCTGACCTTCCAATCAGCAAACCCTAGGCTCAGTGGTTTAGACCACAGCACCACCCTTGCTGACCCCAATGCAACCTGCAATGGAAGACAGAAGTGCTTGGCGTGCTCTGGTCCATGGGGTCACGAAGAGTCGGACACGACTAAATGACTAAACAACAACAAAAGGCCCCCCAAATGTCCTGTGGAGAACATTTTGGGGCATCATCTAGAGTGGGAAGGGTTAACTTCTCCCTCCCCATACAACCCAGCCCCTCTGAAAATACCCTCACATAGAAATTAGGCTTGAAACCAGCTATCCATGAGAGCCAATGGTGGGATGATTCCAAGTAGGGGAAAATGTTACAGATACTTGACTCCCAGGAAGCCTATGCTCTTCTAAATGAATGCAGTGGTTCAAGAAAAAGAGCTCCAGCTTCTCTCCAGAAACATTTTGGTTCAAGTCTACTTATGAACAATGAAATCATAAGCAGACTGTGGTAGCTCCAAATGGAGTGAATGGGCAGCAGAAGAGATCAGGTATGGAAAAATCTTTCTGTTTCAGATTCTCTGTATCTCGTTTATCAAACCTAAAGTCAAATTCTCCACAGTTCCATATCCATTTGCTTAAAAAAAAAAAGACCTCTTGAAGAATTCTCAGCATTTTAGTGCATATTTCTCTTACTATGCATTTTTGCATGCTGTTTTCAGTAACCTGTATTTCCATGAACAATTTCCCCAAATATACAGAGTTTTGTACATATCATTTCTTCAGAGAACCGCACCACAAAATTCAGAGAAGTGTGAGCTTTGTTGGATAACATTGTCTCCACCCCCATTGAGGTCCAGCTCCGAGGGCCTTCTGGCAGTTTCCTCCCTGCAAGAAGTGAGGTTACAGGGAACCAGGCAGAGGGCATTCTCAGTAGTGGTGCCCACCCTGTGGAACGCCCTCCCATCAGATGTCAAGAAAATAAAAAAACTATCTGACTTTTAGAAGACATCTGAAGGCAGTCATGCTTAGGGAAGTTTTTAATGTTTGATGTTTTTTCGTGTTTTCAATATTCTGCTGGGAGCCGCCCAGAGTGGGAAATCCAGCCATATGGCGGGGGTATAAATAAGTTGTTGTTGTTGTTTCAGTATTAGGGATTTTTATATTAAAATGTGAACTGAGCCACATTTCTCCTGAATCCATACATGAGAGTCACAGTAAGAGCAATCGAAATATTGCACATTGAGAGATGAATGCTAACCACATTTATCAGTGGTGTGTGGTCAGTGGACTAAGGAGACTAGTCTAGTCCCCTAAATGTTCTAGGTTAATAATAATAATAATAATAATAATAATAATAATAATAATATCTTTATTGTCATTGCCCCCTTTGGGGACAACGAAATTACTTGACTGCTCCATAAAAACACTAATTAAACAATACAGTATAGTACAGCAAGGAAGATTAGATGACTTTCAAAGTCCAGGCTTCCCATTCAGGGCCGAGATCGCTCTGGAGAAGAAGCTGTTCTTAAGACGGCTCGTTCTTGTCTTCATCGTCCTGTATCTCCGTCCCGACGGCAGGAGCTCGAAGAGACAGTGACCAGGATGCAATGGATCTTTTACTATGTCCAGTGCCTTCCTATGGCACCTTGTGGCATAAATCTGCTCTAAGGTGGAGAGTGGGCAGCCAACAATGCTCTCTGCTGCCTTAACAACTCTGCACAACCCCATCCTGTCCTGAGTAGTATAGCTTCCATACCACACACATAAGCCATAAGTGAGCACGCTCTCAATGGCACAGTGATAGAAGGCAAGCAGCAGTTTCTGCGGAAGATGGTTTTTCCTTAGAATTCTCAAAAAGTGCAGTCTCTGCTGCGCCTTCTTCACAAGCCTCCTTGTGTTGACACTCCAGGACAGATCCTCTTGTAATTCAATGCCCAAAAATCTGAACGTTGTTACCCTCTCCACACAGACCCCATCAATCAAAAGTGGCTGGACATTGCTCTTCTGTCTCCTGAAGTCCACCACAAGCTCCTTTGTCTTCCTTGTATTTATGAGCAAGTTGTTAGCTCTGCACCACTCTGTCAGCCACTCCACCTCATCTCTATAATCCGTTTCACCCTCCCTTTCAGGGATGAGCCCAATCACGGTTGTGTCATCTGCAAATTTGACAACCCTATTACTAGGGTGAGTAGCGACACAATCGTACGTGTAGAGAATATAAAGGAGCGGACTGAGTACGCATCCCTGTGGTGTTCCTGTGTTAGTCTTAAGCATATTAGAGGTATAAGGGCCCAACCGAACCCTCTGGGGGCGGTCTGACAAAAAGTCCAATATCCACCCACAAAGTGATAACGGAAGCCCCAGATCTTCCAGTTTAGACATCAGACGTTGTGGTAGAATGGTATTAAATGCCGAGCTGAAATCTAAAAATTAATTAGAGTATTAAAGTCTGGTGCCTCCTTCCCAAACTCCATAAAGTTTCTGCCCAGCTTGAGGGAAGCATGATGCTCTAACAGGGTCCAAGAGCTCTCCCACCATGTTCCCAAAGCCCACCCAGCTACAGCCACACTACTGACATTTATGCTGACATACCTAAATGGGTTGTGTTCACCCACAATGAAATATTGGGGGGAGGTGCAATATATATAAAAAAATATTAAAATGTTAGCTCTATGTGTTTTCAGCTGCAGTGAAAAAAATCTAATTTAGTATTAGGGAACTATTAGGAAAGGGGTTAAAACTAAAACATCTTCTACCACAATGTCCTTATGAAACTTTGAGCACAGCTTTTTAATGTCATTTCCTGATCCCCAAAAAAGGACTGAATGGGAATATTAAAATGTTTGGGTATTCCTTTGGCTCTAGCAACAGACTTCTATTCATTTTTGTAAAAGCCTTTGCTCTTAGAAAGCTCTTGAGAGATTTTTTCCTAGAAAAAATATTTATTGAAACAGTGCTATTACATATTCCCCTGGTATCTTCCTCCCAAGTAAAAGGAATTACTTGATGATCCTAACTTATACAAGTTTTTATACCAATAAACCAAAGCTAAACCAGAACCTCAGGAAGTGGCTTCTGTTGAATAATGGTGAAAAACCCTGGCAAAATGTTGTGGCCAGATTAGCTTTATTCACTGATTAGCATTTAGATGACACTGTTATTCTTCCTGCCAGCGTCCTGTACTGTATATACTTATTCACAAATATGTTTAGTGGTACTTAACAAGACCACCATAAAAAGGAAGGTCATCTGATATTTTGATAGAGGGCAGTTGTTTGTGCAGCTTGCCATAAAAGATCTTTCAGCATTTACATGATCAAGCAAGTGCAGCTAGTCTTAAAAAAATAAATATCAAACAAGTCTTTATGTGAGTTGGCTGCAGTTTCATTGAGACGCCTTGTTTTTGCTTCATGAAAGTACATGCTTTAAACAGCTTGGTTCCTCAGCGTTCTAATCCAAAAGCCTTCATTTTCTTGAATCAATTCTAAGACACTGTAGCCTGGTCCTCTATTCCCTTTCCCCTTTCCTTTTCTATGAAGAAACCCTTCTGGGACCCCACATTTAAACTCTTCCCTGGTGTCCTTGCTAGCCATAGTAGGACCAACTTGGCCAGTTAGCCTGGGTGATCATTTGATGTTTACTGACTGGGGTTCCCCTCCAAAAAACTGACCCCTGAATTTTTGAATTTTATTGACATTGATGCTGCATTTAAGTTGTATTTTATACTGTTTCTATGCTGTTTTTAAGTTGCATTTTAATCAATGTTTTATATTTACTGTTAGCCGTCATGAGGCCGGTTTTTAAACTGGGAAGGGCAGGCTATAAATAAAAATAATATTATTATTATTATTATTATTATTATTATTATTATTATTATTATTATCATTCCTCCCAGATCCTTTTAACAGGATACCCTTACCCATGGAGGGATAGGAGGAATCTGCAACCTCCCCTCCAACCAAGACCTATGATTACCCAATGGGTTGCCAATCAGAAGGTTGGCAGTTCGAATCCTCATGACGGGGTGAGCTCCCGTTGCTTGGTCCCTGCTCCTGCCAACCTAGCAGTTCGAAAGCACGTCAAGTGCAAGTAGATAAATAAGGTACCCCTCCAGCGGTAAGGTAAACAGCGTTTCTGTGCACTGCTCTGGTTCACCAGAAGAGACTTAGTCATACTGGCCACACAACCCAGAAAAACTGTCTGTGGACAAACACCGACTCCCTTGGCCTATAGAGCAAGATGAGCGCCGCAACCCCAGAGTCATCCATGACTGGACCTAATGGCCAGGGGTACCTTTACATTTTATCTGCCTTACAAAGTTGTGACGATTGCTATGAGGTAGGCGAAAACCAAATTCCCCCCACCCCCAAATGGGCTTTGGACTCAGAGCTGAATCAAGCTGCTTACGAAGGACTTTGGATCAAGTGGAGCTGTTTTGTGAAGGGTTGAAATGGGATCCTAATATTCCGGTTGGTGCATGCTGCTAAACTGCCATCTTTCTTGGTGTGACATGACATACAGTTCCATTTATATCATAAGCCGTGATATTAGGATATATGTACTTGCATGAGGAAACTGAGTTCATCTCGTTGTGGAAACATAGAACATCCTGAAAGTCGTACTGTAGAATCATTTCCTGCTTCCAAATGCATATGGGCAGAAAATCAATACATCTTAATGGACACATTGGATCATTTATGGCTTCCTTGGACTCAGCAGCTGACTGTGTTATCTCCTACTGTTTGTGGATAGAAGGCTAACTCAATCAGCACAGTGAAGGGAAATATTGATCCTTTTTTTGGAGATTACTATCAACTACTGTGAAATAACTTTAGAGAGGGTAACTCCCCCCTCCCCAATAAATCTCAATCCGTTTCCTCAGGCTTTCAGTACAATCCGAATGTGTGTCTACTCAGAAGTAAGTTGCGCTGAGTTCCAACCCATACAGGAAATGATGTTATAAGTTGTGTAGCACATGGTACCTGTTTCTCTGTCTCCTTGCCATGCACACATGAGGGGAAGAACTCCAGTCAAGGGAAACTATGGGCAAAGGATGCTTTGCAGACAAAGGGAACAAACTTTGGCTCAGATGTAAGTCAAAGTAGGTGTGGGGGGGCAATCTGAAGAATTTCCATGAAAATCTGAGGAATTTCAAGGAAGCCCAAAAAAGTAGCAAGGTTTCTCAAGCTGGTTAGAAGAAGAAGAAGAAGAAGAAGAAGAAGAAGAGGAGGAGGAGGAGGAGAAGGAGGAGGAGTTTGGATTTGATATCCCGCTTTATCACTACCCTAAGGAGTCTCAAAGCAGCTAACATTCTCCTTTCCCTTCCTCCCCCACAACAAACACTCTGTGAGGTGAGTGAGGCTGAGAGACTTCAGAGAAGAGTGACTAGCCCAAGGTCACCCAGCAGCTGCATGTGGAAACGAACCCGCTTCACCAGATTATGAGTCTACCGCTCTTAACCACTACACCATACGACCAATAGGTCCAGTTCAACTGTGAATTATTTCAAAGAAAGAAATATCAATATGACGTGTCACTTAGTTGAAAATCTAACTTTTGACTAAAGCCGCTAACTTTTTTTCATGCAATCTCTCTAGCCTCCTCTTTATAGTATAACCTGCATTGTTTTTGAGCAAGGTTGAATATCCCAGACAATGCTCATTGTCCTTCATCGCTCCCTTGACTTGAGGCTCATCCAGCCCTGCATAAAATTACTGAAAACAGTATTAACAACCTTTGGAGAGTTCGGTAATAAGCTGTCAACATTTTCATTTACAGTGATTGCTTGAGAGAACTTATTGCTCTGATCCGCTCGCACTGGCACTGCCTCTGCCTTCATATGTTTTGTACATTCCCCAAAGGATTGAAGCTTGTTCCCCACACTCTTCTAAACTGACACGTGTTAATCAAATTATGGTCAGGTTTCAATATACTTCGCTTTTGTTCTGCATGTGCAGGTTTGAGATTTTATGTTAGAAATTCATTTTTTGAAATAAAACAGCCTTTCTTCAAGGTCTTAATTATATTTATGGAGAAACTCTTAAATACTTTAATCAGGTTGGAACATGCCATACTGTATATGTATGTGTGTGTGCAGTCGGGATGGCAGTACAATGGTGCCTCTGGTTAAGAACTTAATTCATTCTGAAGGTCCATTCTTAACCTGAAACTGTTCTTAACCTAAGGTGCCACTTTAGCTAATAGGGCCTCCCGCTGCCGCCGTGCAGCCACCGCACAATTTCTGTTCTCATCCAGAAGCAGAGTTCTTAACCCAAGGTCCTATTTCTGGGGTTAGCGGAGTCTGTAACCTGAAGCGTCTGTAACCCGAGGTACCACTGTATTCTTCTGAATGTATTCTGTATTCTGTACACTGTATTCTTCTGAATGCCAGTTGCCAGAAGCCACTAGTGCAGAAAGTGTTGCACTCAGGTCTTGCTTGTGGGTTTCCTAAAACTATTTTTCGCTCTATAAGACGCACTTTCCCCCTCCTAAAAAGTAAGAGGAAATGTGTGCGTGTCTTATGGAGCGAATGCAGGTGGGAGGCTCTGCGCAGTGCTCCCTTTAAAGAGCCGCACACATGCTCCGCACACTCTTTAAAGGGAGCGCGGCTCTTGGGGGAGCCAAGCCTCTCCCGGGCAACAGGAGCCGAGAGGCTGTGTGTGGCTATCCCATAAGCCAGGACAGCAAGCGGGATCGCTGAGCTATGATCCCACTTGCTGCCCTGGCTTCTGGGTTTCAGGATATTTTTTTTCTTGTTTTCCTCCTCCAAAAACTAGGTGTGTCTTATGGTCTGGTGCGTCTTATAGAGCGAAAAATACGGTATCTGGTTGGCCACTTTGAGAACAGAATGCTGGACTAGATGGGATACAATTTATAAGCTAGGAAGAGGAAGAGGAAGAGGAAGAGGAAGAAGAAGAAGAAGAAGAAGAAGAAGAAGAAGAAGAAGAAGAAGAAGTCACCCATCTAACTGAGTTGCCCCAGCCACTCAGGGAAACAAAATATTCAAACATAAGAAACCTCAAGCATTTTAAAAACAACAGCCCTGTACAGAGCTGCCTTCAGATGTTTTCTAAAAGTCAGATAGATGTTCATTGCCTTAACATCTTATGAGAGGGGGTTCCACAGGGAAGACGTGACTACTGAGAAGGCCCTCTGCCTGTTTCCCTGTAACCTTATTTCTCACAATGAGGGAACAGCCACATGATAATCCAGGCAAGCTCTTTATTTATGTATTTATTTTTTATCACCACCACCACCACCACCATTTTTACTCTAATGAGTCAGCAAACAGTTGCAGAAAAAGTAACTATGATGGGATAAAAAGAGTCATTTGACATTCCCCTGCTAGGTAGAAGAAAACCAACATTTTAAATGGTGACTCTTCGTCTAGGGCTGCGTAAACATCGTGCATTTAAAGCAACCCTCCAAAGAGTTCTGGGAACTGTAGTCAACCCCACAGAGTTAGGACCCTTGATTTACTTCAATTAATTAACTACAGAATTATCTTTCTGGGTGTAAGTATGAAGTGCTTTAAACGTGTGGTGTGTCTGTAAACTAGTTTGCAAGTGAGGTCAGCAAACACTTTGCTGCTTTCTGATTAAAATTTGATAGGGTTGCCAGGGACCGGATGAAATTGCTTGGGGCCTTTGTTCAACCCCCTGGGCAACAATTGGCTATTCCTGATCCCAATTATATAACTGCATTCTTGTCTTGAAACCTCTCCCTTCAGTAATTAAACATCAATTCATGTTTGATATATTAATCAGAATGGTGCCCACTATGATTGTTTTTCTTTCCACCCTATAGATTTTCTGTCAGGAAAATAAAAAGGCATAAATACAAGTCAGGTGGTATTTACAGTTCATGCTGGTTTATTTCTTGTTTTGTTTCTTGCCTTTGGACACTACTGTCTACCTTATGCATTTTTTATCTACGTTTTTAATTAAAATTCCCCCTATCATGGCTTTTTTATTTTCAAAAAGCGTATTTATAGAAAGTGGTAAAGCTAGTGTACGCTGCATTCCTACAAACATTTAATTGGGAGGGAGATGTGACAAGACTCCCCCCCCCCCACTGACTACCAGTCAGTCACTTTCTTTCTGTTTACCGAAAAAAGATAGATTATGAAGAGGCAGGACAAGTTTTCACTGTTTCGCTTGGAAATGAATATATCAGAAAAAAGCCTGAAGGGCTTCTGTTAGGGATTATGTGGGCAGAATCACCCCCCCCAAAAAAAAAAAATGTTAAAGTTTTTTAAGTATGTAACAGCAGCAGCTAGGATTCCATATGAGCAGAAATGGTAGGAAGAAGAAGTTCTAACCAAAGAGGAATAGATAAGATAATGAACTCTGCAGAACTGGCAAAATTAACAGCAAAATTAAGAGAATCTAATGATGAGTGTTTTATGGAAGAATGGATGCCTTTTTCAAATTATTTAAAGAAATATTATAGTATGATGAACTCACCATCAGGATTTGAGCTATGAGCAACAGAAGTAATTAGATTATTCTGTTGTGGTTATGATTTAATAGTTAGGTTGTAGCAGAAGGAGAGAAACAACAATTCCATGCGAAAAACGGGGTGGGAAATTGATAAAAATAAGAGAAAAGATTAGATTGTGTTCTGACTGTATATTTTAAAATTGTTGAAATATAACTGAGAAAAAATAATTTGTCATCTGCAGGTATAGTTTCACAAATGCAAGCAAACCTCTACCTCCTTTAGGGAGACCAGCCAACAATTAGAGCAGCCTGGATGGGTTAAAACTTAATAAAACATAATGGGAGGGAAACATTTTCACTTTTTCACATAGTGTACATCAAATCTCACATCAAAATCTTTTCTATTCACTTATTTTTAATGGTAAAGTCACGCCTCAGGGTGAGTTTGCTTTTCTACCCTTTCTTCTGCGAGGAAGACCTGTGAGGACAGCTAGTGAAGGCAGCTATTAATTGTACAGCAACAGGCATCGTGTACTGAATTTATGTTTTGTTTTTCTGCTTTCTCTCTGGAAGAAGTACATTTACACTAATCTGAATAATAGGAGAGCATCAGCAAGGTGCTCTTCTCAGACGAAAGTCCATAATCCATTGTATCAGACCCCAAACAAACCTAAATCAGTTAGCATTGCCAACCATGCCTCCCCAAACTGAAGGTAAATTCAGGAGTATATTTTCGGCTGAATTTAAGACTCATGTGATATACACAGGAAAGATACTTCAGTGTCAAGCCAGACTGTTTAGAGCAAGGTCTTGAAACTTACTGGTAGCCAATACAACTTTTTCAGAACAGACACTATGCTCAGTAGGAACATGGGTGGCGCTGTGGTCTAAACCACCGAGCCTCTTGGGCTTGCCAATTGCTAGGTCAGCAGTTCAAATCCACACAATGGGGTGAGCTCCCGTTGCTATGTCCCAGCTCCTGCCAACCTAGCAGTTCAAAAGCATATCAGTGCAGATAGATAAATAGGTCAATGGCATTTCCATGCGCTCTGGCATTTATCACGGCCCTCTGTGTGCCAGAAGCGGTTTAGTCATGCTGGCCACATGACCCAGAAAGCTGTTTGTGGACAAACGCCGGCTCCCTCAGAATGAAAGTAGAGTTGAGTGCCACACTCCAAAGTTGAATTTGAATGGACTTAACTATCCAGGTTTCCTCTACCTTTTTACTATGCTCAGTATTTATTTGATCCTAATAGTGGACCAGTTTCCACATTTAGACAAACTTCTTGATACTTTGCAAAGGCAGTCCTACTACATTGTAGTAAACTAACGTTGCACCATCCTGGGACAAAGGGCATGCCACACGTTGTGATATTCTACACAGACCGATGTCACTGTACCATATCATCAGCACATTTTATATACTGTGGAGACTCTAAAGTTGGGAACGTTAATAGCCATTTTGTCTTATGGATTTTGCTATCAACTCTCAAAGTCTATTTTAGAACTTCAGAAGGAAACCATTGCAGTTCCAAATTCACTTTGATTATAAACTGACTTCCCAAGTATAGTAAGTGCCAGACAAAGTCCTCTTATCTTCTAGACACCCAGTAAAGTGAGGCTTGTGGTTTTAACATTTTCCAATTATCCTCAAGGAACATAATTCTTCAGTAGGCTAGGTAGCTTGAAGGAATCTGTGCAGCTTTGTCCAAACGTCTTTGAAGATTTTAGGACACTGGAACAAGCCTGAACCTTTTTTTTTTTCAATTCAGGAAGATAAAGTGAGAATCAAAATTAGACTTTTTTGATGGATTTTCTTCAAAAGAAAAACAGCCAGAGTCCATTTTGCACAAACCTTTTCAGGGCGCGCGCTCTCTCTCTCTCTCTCTCTCTGTGTGTGTGTGTGTGTGTGTGTGTGGAGAGAGAGAGAGAGAGAGAGAGAGAGAGAGAGAGACTAAGGAAGAGTTAGCTAACTCCAACATTGAACTTGTCTTGCTATCTCTTTAAAAATAGTAGCATTTTGTTCCTCCTTCATAAAGAACCTGTCATGTTCCAGATGAAGAGAGGCCTTGTATGGTTTGGGGCACAGAGGATTGTGTAGGATTGGGCTGACAGAACTCTAACACAAAAGAAAGAAAGAAAGAAAGAAAGAAAGAAAGAAAGAAAGAACAGGGTTTGGGGGGGCACACAAAACGAATTTGAGCAGAGGAAGAACGTTGAAGAATCAGGAAGTAGGTTGGGTTCTTAGCACTTTCTAGTCTTGAAGAACAGGCTTTGCCCAGAGAATATTTTATATCTAATATGGTGTATGTATTTGGCAGGTCCCAGTGCCATCTAGTTATAAAAGCCACTTCCATCTTTTTGTCACACGCTAGTGTGACTAAGAAACTGAGCCCAGAGTAAGGTTCTGCAGGTGAGTGCATGGACTGACACAGATAGATGTTCATTGGTATGTTATAATTCTCTGTTTGGGAATCAAAGATAATACACAGCTATCCTTTTGAGTTACTGCAAACTCTAAAAATGAAACCCTCCACATAGGGATGGATGGATCGTAAAATTTTAAGAAATGCAAAAACTGAACAATTATTATGTTTCTCTGTATATTAGCCAGAGTGGTGTGAATTTGCTTAAAATTCACTTAAAAAATGCAGACCGAGTAAAATTATTCTCCATCCCCAATGTTGAAGTTGTACATTCAGCCTGAATTATGAGACATTGTTGATGCTGTTGAGTCAACCAGTCACCTTCTCCTTTTCCACAAAAGCATAAAATAAAAAGGGAGTTTGTTTAAGATTTAAAAAAAAAGTCTGTCTTCCTTCTAATATTGTTTGGTGAAGTATCACACCCAGGCTGCTCCATTTGCTAGCCTCGATAAAGGAGGTAAAGGTTTGCTCATATTTGTAGAACTATATCTGCAGGCGACAAATTATTATTTAATGCAGCCCTAGATGACACCAAAATGAATTGATTGTCTAAAACTGACTATTTGTGTTTGCTCAAAGGAAGAAAAGATATGCAAGAACTGAACAGCTGAAACCATATGGATGTTGTCAAGACCACGTACAAACAATGAAGGTTACAGTTCTGCTGTGTTTTATCATGGTCAGATGCAGAGGATCCATTCATTACGCTAAGCAAATACAAAGAGTTTAGAGCTCACTCATATAATAGATGAGCCCTTCACTGTGGGCACCAAACTGTTTAAAGGCTAATTGGTGCAATCTGCATGTGTATCAATCTGATAATTACTCAGATTAATGATACTAATGCTCCCATAGTCATTTATGAGCAATCACTATAGTAAAGTGTGTTCCCTTTCAATGTGAATGTGACCTACACTCAGAAAAGGGCTTCCGTATGCAGCAGGAAGAATGCATGATTATACTACAATTACTGGATAAAGCCATAGGTCAGCACCTCAATAATTTTACTGTATAATGTGGGGTCCAGTTTGGTTTACAACCCCTTTTACTATCTTCTTCTGCAGGTATTTCTTCTCTGAGTAGAAACATATTCTTTCATTTATATTGCTGTTGGCTCCCGGTAAAAGAAAAGAAAAGAAAGAAACATCAGAATACAGAAATATTTCTCTTTCCCTCAGATTTCATCTCAGAATTTGGCACAGTAAATTCTGAAGGGGGATAGTAATTAAATATAAATGACATCTTTCATTTGCTGTAAGCATTTGATTTCCAGCTGTATTTTATATCTGACATTTAGTAAGTACAGTGGTACCTCGGGTTAAGAACTTAATTCGTTCTGGAGGTCCGTTCTTAACCTGAAATTGTTCTTAACCTGAGGTACCACTTTAGCTAATGGGGCCTCCCGCTGCTGCCACGCCGTCATCATGCAATTTCTGTTCTCATCCTGAAGCAAAGTTCTTAACCCGAGGTACTGTTTCTGGGTTAGCGTAGTCTGTAACCTGAAGCGTCTGTAACCCAAGGTACCACTGTAACAACTATTGCATGACATGTGATGACCACCAACAATATATGTCCAGCAACAAAGTGTTTGATGAGGCGCTTGTATTTGTAATGGCAGGGGAGGCATTGGGAAGGGATGGGGGGGGACACACCCATTGCCACTCTAGTAGGAGATCTCATAAAGGGAATTTGAAGGATGGTGCTTTCTGTCCAGAAGCCCAGCTTGGGAGCTGATGGGCAATACCACCCCCTACCAGGTTGTATGTAAGAGTTTCCCTGAAACAGTTTGTGCTGTGGTCAACCCTGGCATTAGACAACTGTCTGTTGGTATGATGGTTTATCGATCAGCTGGTTGATCAGCCCATTCATGGCCCGACACCTATACCAAAACTATTCTGTAATTTAATCAATGAAGTGGTAGTCTTATTTCATGCCAAGATATATCTCATGCTTCAATTTACTTCCTTCCCCCGCATCCCTGCACATCTGTCCACAGATGATCCTACCTTTGTGGACTTACCTTTAAGAAGAACTTTGTGCTGGTTCTTCTTAAGCAAGGCTTGTTCTTGCATGGTTGATCCCCAAGAGCCTGTTTTCATTTCTTTTGGCAAAGTTTCTGTACCTTTTCCCGTTCTGCTCCCTTGCACAATAGTTTCCTTTGTGCTCACACCCAGAAGGAAGACTCAAGAGGCCAACTTGAGTTTCAGGTTATATTTATTAAATGCATCTGTAGGATCTGCATACCAACGTGGGGAAATTCACCCCAGATGACTCAGCTCATGCACCATGCTAGCATCCTCTTCACCTTGGTAGTATCTTTGCTGATCTGTGATTTACATTTCAACCGAGCTTCTGTCTCCACCCCCATCGTTCAGCCTGGACACTGAGGTCCAGCTCTGAGGGCCTTCTGGCAGTTCCCTCACTGCGAGAAGTGAGGCAACAGGGAACCAGGCTGAGGGCGCCCTCCCTGTGGAACACCCTCCCGTCAGATGTCAAGGAAATAAAAAACTATCTAACTTTTAGAAGACATCTGAAGGCAACCCTGTTTAGGGAAATTTTTTATGTCTGATGTTTTATCGTGTTTTTAGTATTCTGTTGGGAGCCACCCAGCGTGGCTGTGGAAACCCAGCCAGATGGGCGAGGTATAAGTTTTAAATTATTATTATTATTATTATTATTATTATTATTATTATTATTATTATTATAGTTTTAAATTATTATTATTATTATTATTATTATTATTATTATTAAAGTCACCATCAAAGAGTAAAAGGATTCTGACTGTGACAAAACACAGTTAAATTCATGGCTTATGTGACAAAATTCCCAAGAATACAGAAATCACTTAGGGGGCAGTATACTGTTACCCACAGCTTATTCTTGGTTATAATGTTCTTATGAGTTTTATTCCTTCTTCCTGGCAGGTAGACAGAAGCTTCCTGTAAATGAAAATTATATTTGCATTATCACTTTCAAGTACTTCCCACAGAACAGAACAGCCTTAAAGAGAACGCATGGTTCCACAGGAACTGTTCTGAATCAGATTCACACCGATTTTGTCCTGACAAAAACAAAGATGTATTATTAACACATAGGGCTGCCGTATAATAAATTGATCAAAGACCTTCACCAGAGGTAACACTGAAATATTGATTTTTATAGGAGGCTGTGTTAACTGCAATTTGTCACATAAGCCACGAGTTTAACTGTGTTTTGTCACAGTCAGAATCCTTTTACTCTTTGACGGTGACTTTTTAAAATCTAATCCAGAAAGGTTAACTCTCTACATATGCAGCATTCTAAATGAGGCGAGAATGGACCTAAAACATTATAGTCGAGGAAGTGGAGAGTCCGTGGGCTGCATTGCTGTGAACATGACCTTACATATCCATTTTTCTCCCTCCTGTTATGCAATCTGCACTTTGTTGAAAGCCTAGACTTTTAAAGCGGTTTCTCTAATATGAAAGCCTTTGATGAGTCATTTTAAATTGTACATGTCACTATGAATTCGCATTACAGGTACATTACACTTTTTTCTTTCTTTCATTTTTTACTTTTTATCTAATTTCCCCCAAATTCAGACAGACAGACACCCCCCCCCCTTTGCAGGTAACGAAGGGGAGAAACAGATTGCCCTTTATCCCTTTTTACTACTAATTGCATAGTTACAGCCGAAGGAAAGAGAAGTGACGGTGAGATGAAATTACACAAAGGTCAACAGTAATGAAGGCTTTTATCTTCCCATGGCATTTGCTTCATGTTAACTTTGATTAAGGCTGGAAACAAGAAAGTGATCAGTAAGAAAAAGGTGAGGCCTATCAAAAGGCAAAACAAAAGGATTGTTAGCACCCCATTTCAGGGCAGATTTACACATCATAGGAAAATTGGGACTGCCACTGAGAATGGCAGCCCCATGGCCTCCCCCATCAAATACATGGGAACTTAAATCCTGATGTTATTAATCTAGCAACTTCCCCATCCCACCACCAGAAGGCAATGGGCTGGGAAATGCAATGAGAAACTGTACTGGGACTGGGACTGTTATTACCATTGCTATTTTTCTAGAAAAAAGAGATGCTGGAACTCAACATGAATGCCTTTCTTGTTTTCTTATAATGCCCGTGGCACCCACCTGACAGGTGCAGGAACTAAGTTCCAGTGAGTTCCGGCTGAAAATATTTATTCCCCCCATTAGAGGATGCTTACATGGGTCAAAATTATGTATTTTAGGATCTAGTCCTGTGTACATACTTGCACATTTATCGTAGTGGTGTAGCACACATACCTGCTTATGTATGTAGATGAATGTAGGTGAGTTCCCGTTTCAAGTGTGTGAGGTTTTCAGGATTTCTCCCTCCCTCCTGCTTGCCTGTCCTTCAATAAATAAATAAATAAATAATGCTAGAAGCACTTTTTGTAATCCCCAGCTGATTTTTTTTTTAAAGACTTCTGCTTAAATAACTGTTCTGCCTCTCTTTTGAAGAAAACAAACCCAACTTTCTCAGATCTCCTTTGTAACTGGAAATGTTGAGATCATTCAACACCTTGGCTGTTCAGAAAATCCCACTGGGGCAATTGTGGATTTCCTCATGTGTCCATTATTGTATGAAAGCACCTCACCGAAGATCTCCCTTGTGGATCATGTTTATTTCATGTTCCCAAATCTAGGGGGGAGGGGAATAGGTAAAGGTAAAGGACTCCTGGACAGTTACGTCCAATCAAAAGCGACTATGGGGTTGCAGCACTCATATCACTTTCAGGCCGAGGGAGCCGGCGTTTGTCCACAGACAGCTTTCTGGGTCATGTGGCCAGTATGACTAAACCACTTCTGGCACAACGGAACACAGTGATGGAAACCAGAACTCATGGAAATGCTGTTTAAATTTCCGCTGGAGAGGTGTTGAATGGTTTCTTTAAATGTAAAGGTTCATCATTGTTCCACCCAGTGTGTATGTCTTTAAGGGGCCAGAGCAAGGGCCAGAGCAAGATAACGAGACCCAGCTTTACAGCTGTGAAACATAGCAGGTGCTGCTGAGTTGTATTGATTAAGGTGTGTCAGCATTTGGGTGTAGTATATAAGGAGCAGCACCTAGCTCTCCCATTACCCTGGGGGATGGGTTGGTGGTTGGGTCTGGTTTGTTGTTGATGTATTTAGTGTAAATGGAGTTTTTGTTTTTGTAAATAAAACCTTGTTTAAGTTATTTTTGAGTCCCTTTTTAATGCATGGTCTCCCCAGCAAGCTCTCTGCAGCGCTACCATACTGCAAATAGCCAACAAGAGGTACCTATTTATCTACCTGCACTGGTGTGCTTTCGAACTGCTAGGTTGGCAGGAGCTGGGACAGAGCAATGGGAGCTCACCCCATTGTGCAGATTCGAACCGCCAACCTTTCGATCGCCAAGTCCAAGATGCTCAGTGGTTCTGACCACAGCGCCACCCGCATCCCTTATCCTAATCTAGAATACATGCTGGCAATGGATCCTGCTTCTCTGAAGATGCTGGCATCTATGAAGAATGTGAAATGTCCCATCAGCTGCCTCTCTGAAATGTTTTGAAAGAAACTGTTTCTCTCACCCTGCAGTTATTTCAACTGACTTCCTGTGCCTATAGTTTTCATATCACTGTTCTGATATTTACTTGGCTATTGAAGACACTTTCATTTGAGAAGGCTTTCTCCCAAGTATGACCCAGTCGTTTTATGGAATAATAACTGTATAATGGTATAACTGTGCAATTCTTTTTATGGTCTTCCATTTTACTGAGTGTGTTATCTTTTGTATTTTATCTTATTTTATTGCCCACCGCTTTGGTAACTTTCTGTTATGAAGCACTTGGTACTATTGGAAGTAAATAGGAAAGCTTCTAAGTACATAGCTCCTCGTACATCACACCTCTGCACACTCTCTGTCCCATCATTTCCAGAAGCAGAAAATGTGGGAGCATGAAGTAGGTCTTTTTTTAATACTGTAGAATTCTCTGCCCTCTTCCTAATGAGATATACAGTGGTACCTCGGGTTATATACGCTTCAGGTTACATACGCCTCAGGTTACACACACCTCTAACCCATAATTAGTGCTTCAGGTTAAGAACTTTGCTTCAGGATAAGAACAGAAATTGGGCTCCGGCGGTGCGGCAGCAGCAGGAGGCCCCATTAGTTAAAGTGGTGCTTCAGGTTAAGAACAGTTTCAGGTTAAGCACGGACCTCCGGAATGAATTAAGTACTTAACCTGAGGTACCACTGTTAGCTGCTATCCAATAGATGTTGATGTGTGTCATTGAAGCCAAGATAACATAAAGCCAGTTCAAGAGTACCCTAAGCTAATAGGATATACATAGCTGGGGCAACTGATACTGAAGCTCCTTCTACCCACTGGATATAGACTTTTTAAAGGCACCTGAGGCATTCAGTGGAAACTGAGCTACTGGAATTGGCCTTGGTCAGAGGATTCCTCCCCCCACCTCCTCAGATTATTCACATAGGCATATTTGGGTGTGTACCTTCATTCACTTGGCAGGTTCCCTACACAGAATCATAGAATTGTAGAGTTGGAAGGGACCCTGAAGATCTTCTGGTCCAACTCCCTGAAATGAAAGATGATGCAGCTGTCCCATACAGGGATCGAACCTGCAACCTTGGCATTATCACCACCACACTTTAACCATCTGAGCTATCCATGGTGAAGGATGACTCATCAGCGTAAATTTGGAACCTTGACCCCATCATGGTAACTAGCTACATCATCCTTCCCCAACCTGGTGTCCTCTGGATGCTGTTGGACTACAAATCCAAGCCAGCATGAACAGTGGGCATGGTTGATGGAAAATGCAGTCCAACATCTCCTAGGGGTCCACTCTTTGGTGCTGGGCTTGTGTGTCAAGAACTAGGATGCAAGTTGGGGAAAATAACAAGAGGCAACCGACATTTAAATGTATGTTAATGATGGAGTTTGCTTGAAACATTAACAAACAGCAGGGGGAAACAGCTCTGAATCCCTCAATATGCCCATGTTTTATTATATATTTATTTGCTCTACTTTCCCCTTTCCTTACATGCAAGGTGACAGACTCAATGGACTTCATCTCTATTAGATTCTCTCCCCTCCCCCCCCCCGCTTTTACCCTTTGTAGTGTTCAGATTAATTTCCACATCCTATGAAGTCTCTGCGGAAGAGGCTAATTGATATTCAAATGTTCTTTTGTAGATTCTGACATTCTAGATTCTAACACATTAATGAAGGCAATCATTTAGGATTAGATCTATCCCCTGAACATTATGCATCTAGGAACAGACTGAGGTATAGCAGAGAAGTCCTTTTAAACACATATTCTCTTTGGATGAAGAAAGAATTAAATCCCATTGAAAACTCACATGTAAAAGAATACTGACGTCCCAGCACAGAAAGTAAAATAGTTTTCATTCCCTATACTAATATTTTATACACACACACAAACAGAGAGAGAGTGAGAGAGAGAGAGAGCAGGTAGTGTGCTTAGTCTTGTTGCCTTGCTGGTGAATCACATTAGGAATGGCAGATCGACATGCCATTGTATTAACAAAAGACCCTGAATGTCCTCTAAATTCGCTTTGGTTTTTGCATTTTGTCCATCAGTGATGACTAAGAGCACACCAAGTGTCATGTCGGATCAGAACATTTATCCATCTAAAACTGGCTTTGCTGCCTGCAGCAGCTGCGATCTGTACTTAATGCTTCAAAAGTAGAGTTTAAAAAATATATTATATAAAATGCCCAAAATGTCTGCAAATCTCTATTTGCCTTCTGTTTCTGCCCTGCTTTACCATCATGGATGGGCAAGGTATGGAAGAAGGTGACACTCGTAACAAAGAAGAGAGAGTTTGGATTTGATATCCTGCTTTATCACTGCCTGAAGGAGTCTCAAAGCGGCTAACATTCTCCTTTCCCTTCCTCCCCCACAACAAACACTCTGTGAGGTGAGTGGGGCTGAGAGACTTCAGAGAAGTGTGACTAGCCCAAGGTCACCCAGCATGTGGAGGAGCGGGGAATCGAACCCGGTTCACCAGATTATGAGTCACTCTTAACCACTACACCACACTGGCTCTGGGGAAAGCAAATTACTTTTAATACAAGCATACAGTCCAGTCCCGCTAGAAATTGCCAAGGATAATATCACTGCTTTCTCATGCTTTAGGTAGACTTTTGTTATATTACTAATCATTACAGTCATACCTTAGCTCCTGAATGCCTTGGGAGTTGAATGTTCCGGCTCCCGAATGGTCAAAAACTGGAAGTGGGTGTTCCAGTTTTCAAACATTCTTTTGGAAGCCGAATGTCCACCAGGACTTCTGATTGGCTGCAGGAAGCTTTCTGCAGCAAATCAGAAGCCGCACTTTGGTTTCCGAATGTTTCGGAAGTCGGACTTCCAGAATGGATTCTGTTTGACTTCCAAAGTATGACTGTACAGGAATCAGTACCCCCAGACCTATCTGTATGGCAAGCAACAAGAACAAGTCACAATAAGGAAATGGCAAATTCTGCCCTAACTTATGGGATTGAAAGGAAAATGACTGTAACTTTATATTCCCCGTAACCTCAGGGAATTCACAGAGGGCGAATAAGATCACATCAGTTGGCTCCATCCTGACCTGTGTGGATGGGCCCAAGGGTGAAAACATTTATTTCTTTAAAACATTTTTAAATCTTCATTGCCAAAGCAGTCCCACAGCAGTCCTGTGGTTCCAACTAGCCAGCAGGATACTGCTTCCTTACCATGTAAGATTAACTCAGAAGACACCTTTTATATCCCACACTGGTCTGGAGGCACACTGCCTTGCCCCTGTAACAGAGGGTGCCCAGGGTATGCCAACATCCCCTCAGGATGCATGCATGATTGTCAGGGATCGGACACAAGAAGGCAAGATGTAGGAGGAGGAATGGTGGAGATCACCCTCCTACTGACACGGCAGGAGAAGAGAGACACAGCCTAGCAGGGCTTTGAGGGCTTTGAGGAAAGTCACAGCTCAGAGAGAGACCAACAGAAAAGTTGGGAACTGTTAGAAGAAGGACGGGGGGGGGGGACTGCGGCAGGGCAGCCAGAGACACGTTGTCACTGGAAAGTATTTCTGACCCCTCTTCTCCCAGAAGTACAGGAACAAAGGACTCAAAAACATTTGACCACGAGGGGCCACCATAAGGGAAGATGCTGTTGCTAGGAAGGAGGGAGGAGGATCCCAGTTTGGAGCGACGCCATTGTTGAAGCCTGTTGTGTTCTTTTGTCTCTTGCTACTAGGATTGAATAAAACTCAATAAAAAAGGACTATGCCTCATTTTCTCTGCTATTGCTGAAACCGGGGGAGGAATAGCTTTCTTGAAGCCTTGACGGTGATGTTGGCACACTGTGTGGCATCTTTCCCAACATCAGGGTCTTTTGCAGGGAGTCTTCTCTTCTTATGAGGTGGCCAAAGCATTGGAGCCTCAGCTTCAGGATCTGTCCTTCCAGTGAGCACCCAGGTCTGATTTCCTTCAGAATGGAGAGGTTTGATCTTCTTGCTGTCCATGGGACTCTCAAGAGCACCACAATTCAAAAGCTTCAATTCTTCAGCGATCAGCCTTCTTTATGGTCCAGCTCTCACATCCATACATCACTACTGGGAAAACTATAGCTTTAACTATACGGACCTTTGTTGGCAAAGTGATGTCTCTGCTTTTTAAGATGCTGTCATTGCTTTTCTCCCAAGAAGCAGGCATCTTTTAATTTTGTGACTGCTGTCACCATCTTCAGTGATCATGGAGCCCAAGAAAGTAAAATCTCTTTGCTGTCTTACTATTCTATTATTCTATTGATTGTTCTGTGTTTTAAGACATTTATGTTTTGTACATGCGAGATTTTCAATAAAACTTAAAGGTTGGATATAACTGTTACCAAATAAAATAAAATGAAAATCCCTCCCCCAAACACTTAAATGAGCAACAAACTTGCAGTGTTTGAAATTGCCTGTATGGTGTGGGGAATACATTTTGGTGTATGTTCCAAACTTATTCATCTAACACCCCTCCACTGTTTTCCAGTGATGCAGATCTCTCTTTAGAACATCTCTTAAACTGTGTTCACTGTTCTTTTTGTCCTAATGCAGTCTGTCATTAAAAAAAAATGAAAAGAAAATGAAAAACAAGCACTCGGCACTAAACAGGGTCCTTGCCAGTGTCACCAGCTGAAGATTTGTTCGGAGAGCAAACACAGAATGATAGACAGTTCTGCCCTTGAAGCACAGATCAAGTAATATTGCAAAGATGTCTAAAAGTCTTTCTTTTTTTAAAAAAGCAACACACTGAATTTAAGAAACTTAAAAGCTAGGTTCCCCACTTGGTTGATTTCAGAAGCGTCTCTCGACATTTCAGATTTACCTTTCATTTCATTTCATTTCAGCCACCGATGGAAGAAATGCAGATGACAGATGAACAGTACCACAAAGTGTATAAGATATCACATTGCATTTCTCTCTACTTCCCATGAGCCTACACCTCAAGTGTCCTTCTCTGCCATGGGTGTCCTCATGATCTGGGCAAAGGCCCTGCTTCCCACAGGATTCTCCCATTTTCTTCTCCTTGGTAGCTCTGTTGCTGCTGATAACGCCAAGGTTTCAGGTTCCATCCCCATACGGGACAGCTGCAGATTCCTGCATTGCAGGGGTTTGAACAAGATGATCCTCAGGGTCCCTTTCAACTCTTCTATGATTGTTTTGTAACCATGGGCTGATTCATGCAACCATATCCCCACCACAGATGTTTGTTTTGAGGCTGACACCTCCTGGTTGAGATCACACCACTCTGCTCTTTAGAATGGACTGAGGTTATGCTTCACCACCTTGCCGTAGCATCTGAAGAAATGTTAAGGGTTGCCAGAAATGAAAGGGGAAAAGAGAGTCTTGATAAAACTAGCAAAACATCTTGGTGGTGGGTGTCTACAATTGAATTTGGAGCGTCTGGCCCTGAAAGAACATATGTGGCACGTCAAGGCAGCAAGAGGTTTAATAAGTTTATGAATTTTCAAAGCATATTTTTAAAATAGGAGGAGGAAAGCTTTCATTAAAAAAGAGAGAGAGGTGGGTGAGGAGCAATCGTTATATGAGATTCTAGTGATTATACACAATTCTACCCATTTTTTGTTGCTGCTCTGTGATCCGGAACAAATTATTGCATGTTGGTGGGTTGGGAGGAAATGTACACTAACAGTAGTAGCAAGACTTTTTGAAGTTACAGAGCTTTTTAAGAGCCCACTGATGGTTTGTATTTGAGGAGCTGACTGTGATGAACACCTGCCAGCGCTTGAGCAGCGCACTTCAAAACACTTGAACTCAGAAGCACTTCCCAAGTGCTAATTAACAAACTTTGGTCTGGGTGGCAGGTGTGCAATAGCTTTGATTCGAGAAATGTGTGGGTGCATGCCCCCTCCCGCCACCTCCCCCATTAAATCTGGAAAGGTACTTCATTATGAGCTGAGAAGGAAAAAAATGCTCCGACTTTGTCAAAATTGAGTTAGCTCTTCAGCGATGTCAAGGAAGACACTCCTGCGCTCCGTGCCACTCAATACCCTTCGTGTCGATTGCTCTTCCTAGAAGGCAAAAATTGGAGCCTGGGACCAGGCCTCCTTTTCTTCTTATTCAAACAAAATCTCCTACTGGTTTTGCTAAGATGGTTTTCTGAATAAGTCTGTCAGATTTAAAGCTTCTGACTGTTTCTTTCCTGCGGGTGATATTAATAGCCAAATCCAAAACACATTGAGATTTGAAGAATCTGGCTGTAGGTAATATTGTTATCTCTTGGGATATTCTCAGTAATATCGTTATCTCTTGGGTTTAAATTGGATGAAATGTACCAACTGCCCCACTGAGACCCAGAGGGAAGCAAGCATTCAGGGGAAAGAATCTGAGTAACCATTTTCAATTGCGAGAGATCATCACTAACTAGAGCCTTCTTGTATTGGGTCAAATACATGCAAGCACAGCCCAAGAAGGAGAATGCCTGAATTCTACATTCTTTCACCTTAGTTTGCCAAAATGTAGGGTGAAGAATCTTATATGTGCCAAGTATATTAGAAATATAGAAATCAATTAAATATTATTAAATTAATATTAAATATTAATATAATGTTCAGCTCCAAAGTAAATTCAGGGTTTTGAATGCATATTTCTTAATTTTAAAAGAATTAAACAAAATGTTACTAAAATGCAGTACTATACTTGCCTACTCAGTGGCTGGCTCACTGAGTTCAGTGGGACTCTACTCCCAGATAAGTGTGTACAGCAGAGCTGCAGAACCTTTGTCCCTTCGATGCTACTGGACTCCTATAGCCCAGCCAGGATGGCCAACGATCAGGGATGATTGGAGTTGAAGTCCGGTGACATCCAGCAGGCCACAGGGTCCTCCATTCCACAAGACCATAATCTGAGTCAATTACATGCCATAAGCACAACTACAGACTGTCTTACAGCAATAGTTCTTATAATCTAAGGCAAGAAGTTATAACGTTATATGCATGGATAGATTTTGCTTATGTATTCAGTTGTGTTATGACATCTTTTCCCTTCTTTAAATCTAAAGGGGGTTGTTCAAACACCTACCTGAATGGGCCTCTACATTTGAATGATGAAGAACCTTGAGCGCACATGCATCCACTCACCCATGTGCATATCTACATGTGAAATAGTTTAGATATTCATATGTATTTTAGCCCTTTTTCCAAGGGAGAAGAACAGCTTGTTATGTATATATAAAATAAATAAATGTTGATGATATGCCAAGTAGCAGAGTAGCTTACAGCTAGGAAGCTAAATAACTCTTCTAGGTGATTGATGGCTTCTTCGTAAAGGCTATACCATGTCCAGACTCTTTACATTCAAAAGAACTTTACTTTCATAAGCATATAAACCACTGAGCCTCTTGGGCTTAGCAATCAGAAGGTCAGCGGTTTGAATCCCCACAACAGGGTGAGCTCCCATTGCTCTGTCCCAGCTCCTGCCAACCTAGCAGTTTGAAAGTATACCAGTGCAAGTAGATAAATAGGTATCACTGTGGTGGGAAGGTAAACGGAGTTTCCGTGTGCTCTGGTTTCAGTTGCTCTAGAAGCGGTTTAGTCCTGCTGGCCACATGACCTGGAAACCTGTCTGTGGACAAATGTCAGCTTGCTTGGCCTGAAAGTGAGATTAGCACCACAACCCCATAGTCGCCTTTGACTGGACTTAACTGTCCAGGGGTCCTTCACCTTTACCTTACCTTATAACAGAGAGGAATGCATTTACAATCTCACACTTATTCAAACATGGGTATGTTCTCACTTGAATTGTAGATTGAAGTCTTCTTACTTAGGAAGAAAACTGTGTTGAGACTTGCACCATAGTTTTACCTCACTCAGGCCTTACAGTTTCTTATGAAAGGTTTTTACTTTCACCTCAGCAGTGTTTTCTTTGTTCCTTACAGAGAGCTCCTGCACAAGTTTCTCCCTATTAACGTTTAGGGATCTTCCTCTGACTGTTTCACTTCAGAAAGATCACACCGACACAGCACTGTCCTCAGCAGTATCCTGAGAAGCCTCCCCCAGCAGCCATTCTCCCTCACAGAGAGAACAACAGAGAGCACTTAAAAACAACAGGTATTGGAATAACAGTCACAACAGAATGGAATGCCTCTCTCATGTAACTCACAGCCAGCCAATCACATGAAAGCTACTGCCAGAGGGGGGAAAACCCATGTTAAAAGTACGGAGTAAGTTAACATAAGTAAACATTCCCATTTCAGGAAATTAAATCATTATCCTTAACACAGCACATACCGGGTATGAATGCAGCCCTTGTCACACATTAGATTTTAGGCATGATGGAGGTAGTGAATATTCACCCCATGAACGTTGGCTCCATCAAGTTAGGGTCATGATCGTTAGGTCTGTAGATCAGCGGTACAGCACAGGACTTGTATGCAGACAACCCCGAGACAATCCCCACTATCTCCAGGAAATGCCTGTAGAGCCACTGCCAGTCATTTGGCAATACCAACCTTTCTTTTCAGCAGCAGTTGCTATGCAAAAAGTCTGCTGCACCCACAACATTCATATATAAAATGAAGTCAATCACCATTGCAGAGGGTTTGCAACAACAACAGAAAATTGGTCCCACTGTTGTCCTGCTTACGAAGGATGACAAAGGCTTGGCTGTTGGAAAACAATCTGTGGGTACGTTCTATGGAAATGGCACCTGCTAGCCTCAGTTTTATTATGACCTAAATGTACAGATATAGCAAGCCTGGCTTTCTCAAAGGGAGAAATGATTCCGTGCAATACAGTGGTACCTTGGTTCTCAAATGCCTTTGAAACTCAAACAACTTGGAACCCAAACACTGAAACCCAGAAGTAAGTGTTCCGGTTTGCAAACTTTTCTCGAACATGCTCCATTTTGAGTGCCACGCTTCCATTTTGAGTGTTACACTGAGGTCTGTCTGTTTTTGCTGTTTATTTTGTGTTTTTGTTTTTGCAGCTTTTGTTGTTGTTGTTTTTGTGACTGTGTGGAACCCAGTTCAGCTTCTGATTCATTGACTGTCTGACTGCAGTACATAGTTTATTGCTTTCATTTTATGGATCAATGGTCTCATTAGATAGTAAAATTCATGTTAAATTGCTGTTTTAGGGGTTGTTTTAACCCCTAAAACAGATTAATCCATTTTGCATTCCTTTCTATGGGAACATGAGCCTTGGTTTTGGAACGCTTTGGTTTTGGAACGGACTTCTGGAGTGGATTAAGTTTGAGAACCAAGGTACCACTGTATGTCTGGGTGTTCTTCTTGACCAGATAACTGCTTGTCATCTAATAAGAAAGCGATTTTTAAAAAAATCTAAAACTTTCAAAGTAAATAAAAAATATATTGCTGCTGTACGCAGGACTGGCTGTGACATTTTGCTGCCTGAAACAAAGGACAAGATGGTGCCTGCTGTCCCCACTCCAGCTGCACAAACTGAACAGGCTGACAGCTGAATTTTATTTCAGCACCACAGACAGGGGACAGCACCCTCCACCTCCACCTGAAGACAGCAGTTTGTCACCACACACTGCCCGCTGTGCCTGATGCCTGCAGTGCAGCAGTGGGAGAGATGCCAACATGCATCATGTGAGCAGAGCAACACATGAATAATAATAATAATAATAAATTTTATTTATACCCCGGTGGCACTGTGGGTTAAACCACAGAGCCTAGGGCTTGCTGATCAGAAGGTTGGCGGTTTGAATCCCCGCAACGGGGTGAGCTCCTGTTGCTTGGTCCCTGCTCCTGCCAACCTAGCAGTTCGAAAGCATGTCAAAGTGCAAGTTGATAAATAGGTACCGCTCCGGCGGGAAGGTAAACGGCGTTTCTGTTTCTGGTTCTGGTTCGCCAGAGGTGGCTTAGTCATGCTGGCCACCAGAAGCTGTACGCCAGCTTCCTTGGCCAATAAAGCGAGATGAGCGCCTCAACCCCAGAGTTGGCCACGACTGGACCTAATGGTCAGGGGTCCCTTTACATTTACCTTTACCTCCCCGGCCAAAACTGGGGTCAGAGAGTCTAACATCAAATGTATGACACATGGCCATAAAATCAAGCCATCAATTAAACTACATCTTAAAATCAAGTCAGAATCAAAGTGAAATCCAATCAGATGGCAACCCGCAGGAATGAGGACCTTAAATGCTCACCAGGCCTAACTGTTTATGCTGATCTTATTTGAGCCTGTGAGAAAGGTTCGGAGGCCACTTTCATGCAAGTTTTTATAAGGAGAGAGGGGGAGACAGACGGGACCCTGGCCAAAGGCCTGGCAGAATAGCTTCGTCTTGCAGGCCCTGCGGAAAGATGTCAAATCCCGCAGGGCCTTGGTCTCTTGAGACAGAGCATTCCACAAGGCTGAGGCCACAGCCGAAAAGGCCTTGGTCCTGGTCGAGGACACATGGACACACAATGCCTGCTTATGGCGTGGGCTGGATACCAATCTGCCTTCGCACTCATTATATTCCCCCCCCCAATAATATTTATTAAGTTTCATACAAATACAACACATACTATAAAATCAATGAAACAAAAAGAAAAGAAAAAGAAAAAAAGAAAAAAACCAAATATAGCAAATGTTAACCAAAAATACCACCATAAACAATAAAAGTTCCTTAATTAAACTTCCAACTTCATAAACATATTACTCTAATCTCTTCCACCTAAATTTCCTTGTAATTGAATGTAGCAGTTTTCCAATATCATTATTCAAAAAGATATATTCCGATTATAATCAAATTTCTTAACTTTTCTTAACATTCTATGTCTCATTTATTTATTTAATCCTAATTTAATCCTAGGCCTATTTAGTACCTTCAATTAACTACTAATCTTTAATATTACAATATTTATTCAAATAATCTTTAAATTTCTTCCAGTCTTCTTGATATTCCTCTTCTTTCTGGTTGCGGATTCTCCCAGTGAGATCAGCCAGCTCCATAAAGTCCATCATCTTCATCTGCCATTCTTCCACAGTTGGTAATTAGGTAGGACCTAATATTCCAAGGAGAAAGGCCTCTGGTTTCTTTATAAATGTATATTTCATCATTTTTTAAAAATTCATTATAAACCTTTTCCCAGAAGTCTTTTACCTTGGGACAGGTCCACCATTCGCACTCATTATACGCATTTTCCCAGTAGTGCAAATACAGAGCACTACATCAGGATGATAGGAACAATGAAGAGGTTGGGACTGCTCCATTCCAGTATCTTAAAAATATTCAAAGGACTTCATTTGCACTCCCATTTCCTCTAAAAGTGAACCCAGGTGGCTGTGGGCATATTAGGATGCAATTTTTTGTGGGGGATGGGGATAAAGCAAACATTTTTTTAAAATCTACATTAACATAGTTACATGTATGTGCTAATATAAAACAAACTAAGACATGGAAGCCACACATGACCTCCCCCCTTTCAAAATATAACAAGTTTTTGTTAGCTGCACCTGTTTGTCTAGCATTCAGCCAAAGTTCCTTCCAAGTAAATGTAGCAGAGAACTTCTGCCACATGAATAATGTAAATTATCCATCCTTTTAAAGCTTTGATAAAGAAACAAAAACAAACCCCCTTTTCTCAATCTTCAAGAAAGTCTGTAATTGCATTTATCTATGTTCTCTTGCATTCTCAAAAGAATTTCTGCTAGCTAGGGTAGGGGTGCTCAGTAGAGGGATATTAATGTTCATTCCTATAATTAATACCAGGAATTCAAAAGAGACTGCCACATAATTACCATGCAACTTTGAACCAGAAATGCTGGTGTTCAAGCTGTGGTTCCTCCTTGTAGCAGTTCTGCCAAGAGTTACACAGGTGTAAGGAAAAGATCATTATAATCTTCTTTTCCCCCAGAACATAGCGCTTCTGTAGGAAAGGGACTCTGATGTATTTCACTGAAGCCTACTTTTTATGAGGATTTGCAATGTGCAAAGTTGTCCCTCAAACCACCAGGGCTTTTCAATCATACCTGCCAAAAACTCAATAGATTTGGTCACTTGAGAAGGCGGAATATGTGAAGCACAGTTAACTTTCCTTACCAATTATTTCCATGCCCTTCTCCAAGCAAAAAGGGTTAGCTTGATAGAAAGAGTTAACAGATAGAAGAGGCTCACTCACACCCAGGAGAAGCCCTGCAAGGCCTCTACATAGCTGGAAATGGAAGGGATGCATTTTCTGTTAGAATTCCTGATCTATGATTGCAGTCATAGGACTGTTGTCTTTCACTTGACGGTATATGTTTTGACTCCACAGAGTAGGAAGTGATGGAGACAGGATGTTCGTGTTACTGTGTTCCATGAAGTGGGACTATTGTCCTTTGTTCTTTTTCTCTTTGCTGTCTGATGCTAGAGAGAGAGGGGGCCATGTTGCAGTGCTCTCTGTGTGTTTATATGTAAATAAAGTAGATTAGCCAAAACGCTGAGTTGCTGAGGTCTGTTATGCAACTGCGCAGACTCTGCAGATCCCTAAGTGTGCCGGTGTCTGTTGGCATCAGTCACTGTGATGTTTGGGCTGAAGAAAGCTTATGAAGCTCCCAAACGATCGACCAGGAGGAGGGAACATGCCAGTCGGGCATGTGTCTCTGCCAGGGTCCTACTCAAGTGTAGGCTGAACTCCTGACATTTTCCACCAGAGGATCATGAGGCTTATAGGTGGGAGAGCTACGAGGCACATTATTCCTAGCAGGAAATGACACTGTCTGGTACTGAGGATGCAATCAGGCATGAGGAATATTGTGCTAGTTTTCCTGATTACAATGCTAGCACTTCTAGCATTTTCAAATATTTCTTTCACACCGCAGCACCTGTTGTGTTACAGTACTGGTTCTTCTTATTTTTTACTAATATACTGGCTTGTCAATCTAAATTTCATTCACATCAGTAGGTGCTGTGTGATACAACAACAAATGCCAGTTTTAGGCTTGGTGTGTTAAATTTGTGCAGAACAGAACCACTGAGCTGCTTTCCTGAGGAATATGCATCAGGTTACAGCAGAGGAGGGAAGGGAGGAAATCTAGCAGCATTCTATTGGTTGCAACAGAGAGATCAGCAACTTTTGGAATCTCCCCTCCTTTAATTTTTCCATCCCATTAGGACACCTTGAAACTAAGAACCTGAACCAGAGAATAGGAGCTAAAGGTCCCTTAGCCCCTTCCTCAATAGTATTTGAGCTCCCTGCCCCCCAAGTTGATAGGCATTGCCATTCAAATGATGAGTGCATGCCACATCTTGTGATTGATTATGTGGGTAGGGACCTACCTGCTCCCCAAATATTTTATTCAAGTTGACACCCCGAACCAGAGTTTGCTATTTGTCTTCTCCCTCCCTATCCATTTCCTTTTTCCTGCTGTGTCTTTTTAGACTGCAAGTCTGAGAGCTGGGGGTGTCTTATATGCAGTGATCTGTAAGCAGCCCTGAGGACCTATTTTTGACTGAAGAGCATCATCATCATCATCATCTTCAAATACAGCTGAAAATGCTGGCAGCATTAAGATAAATTCAACAGTGCAAATAAGTTTTGATGGATTCAATAATGGAATACCGAATGGTACAGTTTTTGAAAAATATGCGGGGATTTATGATATGGAAAATGAATGATGGAAAGAGAAGAAGGGATGTCCTTGATATCTTAAGGATGTAAAAAATGAGCATTTTAAATTGTATAACAGAAAATTTAATAAAAATTATATACAAATAAATAAATCGCATGCTCTCTGAAACAAATGAAAGGTGGTACAACACTCCTGCCTAATTGTGTTGTGGGGTATTAATAAGTGATGACTTTTTTGTTTTTTTGTTGATGGAAACTCAAACACTGTTTTTTAAAATGTCACCTGATGAAGTGCCTTAATTATTTTAATCACTTGCAGTGAAACAGTAGCATTATTTTTTTAAAAAAATGTACAATTTGACTGTGCTCGTTTCTCATTGCTGTCAGGAACAGAAGTGGTATTGTTTTCATTATGGTCTGTCCTAAATTTCTATTGATAATACAGCTGTCCCAGAAATTTGCCAAGTGTGTGGTTTGGCACAGAATCTGGCGAGGCTACATCACTCAGCATATTCTCTTAGAAAATCCGCTTGTCACTTTCATGGCAGCTCAGATCTCCAGATCTTTGTCTCCTGTCCTTTCCAAGCTGTCTGGGAGAATACAAATTGAGACAGATGCTATTACAGTGCTAAAAAAAACCCAGAACTTTGTAAAGAGGAATTTGCCTTCTATACTATAATTTGGACCTATATACTTTACAATATTGATTGTCCTTCATCCTAATATCAACCAGTTAGAGTGAGTGAAAGTGTCCACTGGCATTGCTGAATTTCGAACCAGATCATTGAGATCACTCAAATCTTCTGCTTTGTGGACTTCAGCTTCACCCCAGAACCTACAAGTGAAGGAATGGGTTTCCCAAATCTAAAAACCTGACTGTGTAGTCAGTCTGGAATGGGCCCCCAAATCCACATTTTTTCCTTCTCCAAGGGAGCATTTCTAAAATGCATTCACTTGAGCTGTTGAGCAAATGCAAAACAGGAACCCAGCTGTATAAACAAAGCGCTCTCCTTTATCAGTCCGTGACGGCAATGTATGGCCTTGACTGTTCCAGTGGAGCAGGGATGGCACGTCTGGGTCTTATCTTACATCCTGACCACACTCTGATGCACAGACCTAGTCCGGGAACAGCACCAGGAGAGTTGGTGACCTTCTTACCTCAAGATAAGAGTGCCGGAACAGGAATACCCTTATATGGTCAAGAGTACAGGAAGAGGAACACCCTTTCATGGTTTAAAAGTACCGGAGCAGGAACATTTGTGATGTCAACCTGCGTGTATAAGCTGACGTGGCTGGCTTCCTGAGGAAGGGGGGAGAGGGTGCCTGGAGGATATATATACTGCATGAAATTTCTCATTTCTTTGGACTTGCTGTGAACTGACCACGCAAGTGCCTTTCTGCTGCTCCAGAGAGCAGAAATAAAGAATTCTTTCTCTGAACCATCCTCGGTGTCTTTTGACTCTTTCTTCCCTCTCTGGGAGCAACGCTCACCCAACCAATCGGTAAAGTCTAATAAGGCTACACAAGGATGAAGGCACAGGCATCTATAGTACAACTGAAACTGGTATTAAAGGACATTCTCTTGCCCCAAAGAACCCTGGGAACTGTAGTCGTGGGAGAAGGAGGAGCGAAACCCCCCGCACAAAAAAATCCCATGCTCATGAATCAAACTACAGTTGTGGTCCCAGTTGCAGCTCCACTCTCCTCCTAGGCCATGACTAAAGTAAGGCATGATAAAATAAACTCAAGCACACAACAATCTGGATTAAAAATGGCCACAACTTTACTGATTACAGATGTAGGTGGAATTTTGGCTCCGGCACTGGATGTATATATGTCAGTAAGTAGGGGAAAGAATAATCCTAACAGTGTCTGAGGAGGAACAGTCGTATATCCAAGGCCCTCCTGGCTCAAATGGCAGTTGGGGCTTTTGGGGTCCTTTTTTACTGCACCATCTCCAGGCAATAAGGTAAAAGGGTAAAGGACCTCTGGACGGTTAAGTCCAATCAAAGGTGACTATGGGGATGCGGCGATCATCTCACTTCAGGCCAAGGGAGCTGGCGTTTATCCACAGACAGCTTTCCGGGTCATGTGGCCAGCATGACTAAAACACTTCTGGCACAACAGGACACCATGATGGAAACCAGAATGCACGGAAATGCTGTTTACCTTCCTGCCACAGTGGTACCTATTTATCTACTTGCACTGGCATGCTTTTGAACTGCTAGGTTGGCAGGAGCTGGGACAGAGCAACGGGAGCTTGCTCTGTTGCGGGGATTAGAACTGCGACCTTCCGATCAGCAAGCCCAAGAGGCTCAGTTGTTTAGACCACAGCGCCACCCGTGTCCAGGCAATAAAACTTCCTGTTTCATGTTGTTCTCCTGGCTACGTTCTACCTTCCACTGTCAGGGACGGTTCCTGGGAATCACAGTCAGTGGGGATGTTATGCTCAGGTTCTGCTTTGTGGGTTTCCCATGGGCATCTTGTTGGCCACTGTGAGAGCAATATGCTGGACCAGATGGGTTCTGGGCTTGATCCTGCAGGGCTTTTCTTACGTTCTTACGGCTGGCAGCAGAGCCACCAGCTTCCTGCCTGCTTGGGGCCACCACTGTGGGGTTAGGCAGCCAGTTGTTGGCATCTGTCTGTCTCAAGAGGCAATGGAAGAATGCGCCATAGGGGACAATGTCAAACCATTGGAGAGTTACAGTGCCTGCTGTGGCTGTAGAGACCAATATGGGAGAGAAATGTTTTATTGCAGCTGGGGCAAATGAAGGCGTCTGGTTTTGATGCTCCTTGGTGTGTTTTTTCTCTGTGCTCCTCCCAGTGGTCATTTCTCAGGGATACATAACCTGATTGTCTCCAGGCACTGTAGTCATTTGCAAGGGATTCCCACATGGCAAGATAACTGTTGCCAGCCTTCATTTCATATTTGCAGACATCTTTATGATGCAGAGTTGATCTCCCAACAACAGACTTGGTGCCTGAAGCCAGTTCCCCATAAAGCACATTCTTGAGGCTCCTGCCATCTTCCCAAACAAGCAAGTCAACATTAATGATCTGACTTCACTTTTCTGTATAACTGCATATTTCAGCTGTCACCATTTACTCAGCAGTTTCTCCCAATGCACTTTGAAAAATAAACCATTTCGCATATCAACACCTACTTTCTCCTGTGATTAAAAAAATCCTACATCCACTGTGGTTAATATTGCAATATTTCACACTTATGTAGCTTTTGTATCCCCCTTGGTAAATTGTTTTGGATGTTACTTCTCTCGCACGGTAATTCTTATCAGTTATTGATTAAAATTATAACAGCTTACAAAGTAAGGAGGAAGCTTAATATCTCCTCAAATGAGGGAATACAGATGCAAGACAGGCTCCGAAGCTACGAATCTCAGAACTGCAAAAGCAGAAAGTGAGCTTCAAACCACAGGGTTAGATCAAATGAGTAGGTGAGAAAACAGAAATAAAGTGCCACCAGAATAGCTGTGATGACAGTTATTACACTCCATAGCTAGATGCCTTCTTTGATTCTTAGCCTTTTTGGATCTGAGACCTCTTTACTCTAGCACATGCAGCAAGGGATTGAACCACAGTGTTCACATTAAAGACTATTTTTTTACTAGGGCTCTACCAAATGTTCAGCTCTTTTGAATTGGAGGCTGCAATGTATAGGGGGGAGGGGCTGAAGTATTCACTGATTCTCTCTTCCAGTAACCACCGTATGCTGTTGCTCATCCTCTCTCCCTACCCCCTGGTACAGACAATTATTGTTTCTTATTTATTACTTGTTTCTTATTGTTTAATCTTTCTAAAGAGTGCCAAAATATACAAAAAAAATTCAATTACATTACGAATCAGGAATGCTTGAGGAATTCAATCTTTTTGAATTTCTACACGAAGTGACCTGATCTGGATCTCTTGAAGAAATGTACAGGTCAGAACTTGGTGATTCATCAGAATTTGCAGTTCTCTGAATGTTGCAATGTAGATATCAAAAGTTAAATATATGGGGGAAATGGGGAAAAATGCAATTCAATACATATTTTGAGAGAAAACACACATCTAAATAATATTTTGAGGGAGGGAAATGAACATCTAAATATGTATTTAAGTATTTTGAGGAGATTTTAAAATTGTAAATTAATAGAACAAAACAAAATTACAGTGGTACCTCGGGTTAAGTACTTAATTCATTCCGGAGGTCCGTTCTTAACCTGAAACTGTTCTTAACCTGAAGCACCACTTTAGCTAATGGGGCTTCTTGCTGCTGCTGCGCCGCTGCAGCACAATTTCTATTCTCATCCTGAAGCAAAGTTCTTAACCTGAGGTACTATTTCTGGGTTAGCGGAGTCTGTAACCTGAAGCGTATGTAACCTGAAGCATATGTAACCCGAGGTACCACTGTATTAGTAAAAGCATATATGAAACCTACACCAGAGTTTCATATTCACCCATTCTTAAATTTTCTGTGATCACTGTATTTTCACTCTCTAAAATTGAGGGACTCTGGTTCTTTTTTTTCTTTTTTTTTAAAGACCTGGGCAAAGCCTTTTAATTCGTTAACTTCCAGAATAGACTTGGTATAGAAGCTGATCTTCTCAGGTATTAAGATCAGCAGAGGAAACTCTCTCAGTAGTTCCTCCACTTTTAGAAGTGCAAGGAATTGCAGCTCAGGAATGGACTTTCTCTGTGTCTGTCCCTAAATTGTGGAACTTCTTGCACACAGAAGCACATATAGGATTTTGATTGTACAGCTGGCCTTGGCTTTTTGAAACCCAGTGCTGAATTTACACTGTTTTGCTCCATTTTGGAAAGTTTTACTTGTTTTCCAGTTGTTATGGTTCTATCTGATTTTTGTAACTCTATTCTGTACTGTGCATAATCCACCTAGAGACATTATGGGTGGAGGACAGGTAAGAAATCAAATAAATAAATGAAATAATCCTCACGGTACATGTTGGAAGGTGTCTCGCTCACTAAATAGGGAGATGATTACAGAAGCTCCAGAATTAAGGATGTAGTACTGTAGCACAGGGACGTGGGTGGTGCTGTGGTCTAAACCACTGAGCCTAGGGCTTGCCAATCAGAAGGTCTGTGGTTAGAATCCCCGTGATGGGGTGAGCTCCCGTTGCTCTGTCCCAGCTCCTGCCAACCTAGCAGTTCGAAAGCATGTCAAAGTGCAAGTAGATAAATAGGTACCGCTCCAGCGGGAAGGTAAACGGCGTTTCCGTGCGCTGCTCTGATTCGCCAGAAGCGGCTTAGCCATGCTGGCCACATGACCTGGAAGCTGTACGCTGGCTCCCTCGGCCAATAAAGCGAGATGAGCACTGCAACCTCAGAGTCGGTCACGACTCGACCTAATGGTCAGGGGCCCCTTTACCTTTACCTTAGCACAGGGATGTGGGTGGTGCTGTAGTTTAAACCACTGAGCCTAGGGCTTGCCAATCAGAAGGTTGGCGGATTGAATCCCCGCGATGGGGTGAGCTCCCGTTCCTCTGTCCCAGCTCCTGCCAACCTAGCAGTTCGAAAGCTTACCAGTGCAAGTAGATAAATAGGTACCGCTCCGGCAGGAAGGTAAACGGCATTTCTGTGTGCTGCTCTGGTTTCAGTGTTCTGTTGCGCCAGAAGCAAATGACCCGGAAAAACTGTCTGTGGACAAATGCCGGCTCCCTCGGCCTCCAAAGCGAGAAGAGCTCTGCAACCCCAGAGTCGTCTGTGACTGGACTTAACTGTGAGGGTCCTTTACCTTTACCTTTTACGGTAGCACAAGCAATGAATGAGAGCAGGCATTTCAGCTAGAAACCTTGTACAGAAGCATACAGATAACTTTTCTTCAGGATTGGCCCTGAAAAGTTTAAGACAGAATCCATCATGACAAGCAGTTACAATAAGGAATGGTTTGGCACATGAGCTATTACCTGATAGTCTTCAGTTCAATCTCAGTTCACACATCAATTCCTTTGGTGGTTTAGGAGCCCCCTTCAGGAGCCGGGGGCGTGTAATAAGACTACAGCTATGCCAATAGGTCCTGCATACTGTATGCCCCAATGGAAAATATTATTCTCCATTCCTATCAAAACCAGCGGAAAAATACACCCCACTTTGGGCTTTGAGAGACTTATGTGAAATCAGCGGATGGGTTTGGCACAGCACTAAGCAATCCTATCCTATCCTTCTTCAAGAACAAATGGATTGCTCTTCAGGAAGCAAAGTAAGGCATTTTGAGCAAAAGCTCTTGACCTCCTTCCTTCCCTGCTCAAAACTTTTCCAGCGAAACCCTTGGCACAATCTCCCAATATTTATCCTAGTGCCCATTCTCTTTCTTTTTCTCAGTTGTAACAGCTGCATCTGTTTCTAGAATGCAACCCTCTTAAGGTGCCCTGTATGAAATACACCATCAGTCACATCATCATCATAATCTTTAAAAGATGATTTCACTAAAGCAATGAGGAAACAAAGGCAACCTATAGGAAACTGAAAGGCCAGCTAGTTTTGGCCAATTTGAGATTTGGTATATTTGAGTTAAAAACAAAACAAAATCTGTACCATAAGAATTAGGAAGTGAAGGAATGTGTCATGTGCTCGATAAGCACACTTTTGTTAACGCTAATGGCTTATATTTCTCAGCATTTTTGAAAAATACTGGGAATTATCCTTTATCTCTGCATTTCAGTATGACAGCTCCTATACAGGCCTTTTTAGTTTCAAACTGCAAATGCCAATAGTGATCTCCTATCAGCCCACTGCAGTTCTGTTTATTATCTCTCCAGCTATACAAATTCAATATAGCTCCTCGCCCTCCCCTGGTACCTCAGTCTATCAAGGATTACAATGTGAGGAGAAGAAGGGGGGGAACCTGCAAAAATGTCATTCTTTAGTGTGCTGAGTCCTGTGCATTCATTGCTAATTATTAGTGTTGGTAAACTTTGACCCAGCAAGATTTACAATAAAGCCGGTCAAACATAAGTGACTTTACAGCAAGTTCTTTTGGGGAAACTAAGTCAAGAAAGAAAGTTCACTCCTGTTTAATTATAATAGGCACGCAAAGCACATTGGCTTTAGAAAGATAAAGGTGGAATCTACACACACACACACACATATAAAAGAAGAAGAGGAGGAGGAGGAGGAGGAGGAGGAGGAGTTTGGATTTGATATACCCTAAGGAGTCTCATGGCCACTGGTCCCATCACCACCTGGCAAATAGAAGGGGAAGAAATGGAGGCAGTGAGATATATTTTTCTTTCTTGGGCTCCATGATCACTGCAGTTGGTGACAGTAGCCACGAAATTAAAAGACACCTGCTTCTTGGGAGAAAAGCAATGAGAAACCTAGAGAGCATCTTAAAAAGTAGAGACATCACCTTGCCAACAAAGGTACCTTTTACCTATAGTCCAAGAACATCTGGAACCAGGATAAAGCCATTCCATCATTTTATCTGGGCTTTTAATGAAAAGGAATGCTGCTTTCAAATTGTAGCATTACAGTGGTGCCTCGCAAGACGAAATTAATTCGTTCCGCAAGTTTTTTCTTCTTGCGAGTTTTTCGTCTTGCGAAGCACGGTTTCCCATAGGAATGCATTGAAAATCAATTAATGCGTTCCTATGGAGACCGCCTTCAGACCAGCCTTCAGAACTCTTCTGAAGGCTGGCGGGGGGAGAAGGACTTTTCTCCCCACCGCCAGCCTTCAGAACAGCCTTCTGAAGCCTGGCGGTGGGAAGAAAAGCCCTTCTCCCGCTGCCAGCCTTCAGAAGAGTTCCCCAGGGCTGCCTAGGCTGAGGATAGCAGCCTGCTGCCCGGCGCGAGGGGCAGACATTCACAGCTTGGGGAGCCCTGCAGGACTTCCCCGCAGGGCTCTCCAAGCTGCGGATAGCAGCCTACTGCCCCGCGCGAGGGGCGCTCTGCTTCAGAGTGCCCCTCCTGCGGGGTAGACATTCGCAGCTTGGGGAGCCCTGCAGGACTTCCCAGCAGGGCTCTCCAAGCTGCGGATAGCAGCCTGCTGCCCCGCACGAGGGGCGCTCTTAAGCAGAGCGCCCCTTGCGCGGGGCAGACATTCGCAGCTTGGGGAGCCCTGCAGGACTTCCACGCAGGGCTCTCCAAGCTGCGGATAGCAAGCCTTCAGGACAGGTCCGGGAACAGAGGAGAAGGCGTGCTGCGCTTCCCCACTGTCCCCGGAGATTTCCCTATGGGCTTTCGTCTTGCGAAGCAAGCCCATAGGGAAATTCGTCTTGCGAAGCCGCTAAAAATCGGAAAACCCTTTCGTCTTGCGGGTTTTTTGTTTAGCGAGGCATTCGTCTTGCGGGGCACCACTGTACCATATTTTTCGCCCTATAGGACGCACTTTTCCCCCTCCAAAAATGAAGGGGAAATATGGGTGCGTCCTATGGGGCAAATGCAGGCTTTCGCTGAAGCTTGGAGAGTGAGAGGGGTCGGTGAGCACCGACCCCTCTTGCTCTCCAGGCTTCAGGAAGACATCCGCATCCTAGGCAGCCCTGCGGGAGTTCCCGCAGGGCTGTCTAGGCTGTGGATAGCAGCTTGCTTCCCGCAGCACCGGGCGCGCTGAAAGCAGCGCGCCCGGCGCTTCGGGAACACATCTGCAGCCTAGGTCCCGCAGGGCTGTCTAGGCTGCGGATAGCAGCCTGCCGCCCGGCGCGAGAAGCGCCCTGAAGCAGAGCGTCCCTCGCGCCAGGCAGACACCCGCAGCGTGGGGAGCCCTGCAGGAGTTCCCCGCAGGGCTCCCCATGCTGCGGATAGAAGCCTGCTGCCCGGCGCGCAGGGCACCCTGAAGCAGAGCCCCCCTCGTGCCGGGCAGACATCCGCAGCGTGGGGAGCCCTGCAGGAGTTCCCCGCAGGGCTCCCCACGCTGCGGATAGCAGCCTGCCGCCCGGCGCGAAAAGTACCCTGAAGCAGAGCACCCCTCGCGCCGGACAGACATCCGCAGCGTGGGGAGCCCTGCAGAAGTTCCCCGCAGGGCTCCTCACGCTGCGGATAGCAGCCTGCCATCCACCGCGAGGGGCGCCCTGAAGCAGAGCGCCCCTCGCACCGGACAGACATCCACAGCATGGGGAGCCCTGCAGGAGTTCCCCGCAGGGCTCCCCACGCTGCGGATAGCAGCCTGCCGCCCACCGCGAGGGGCGCCCTGAAGCAGAGCGCCCCTCGCGCCGGACAGACATCCGCAGCATGGGGAGCCCTGCAGGAGTTCCCCGTAGGGCTCCCCACACTGCGGATAGCAGCCTGCCGCCCGGTGCCCCGAGCACCCTGAAGCAGAGCGCCCCGCACCGGGCAGACATCGGCCAGCCCCACAAGCTCTGGGGACAGCAGGGAGGCGCAGTGCCGCCATCCCGCTGTTCCTCGACCTTGTTCGGTTTCCCCGACCTGGTTTGGGGGGGGTAAAGGGAAATTTTTTTTCCTTTATTCCCCCCCCAAAAAAAAACTAGGTGCATCCTATGGGATGAAAAATACGGTACCTTTGCATTACGTACCATGCAATTGTCCCATATTAAGGTTTCTGAGTTTCAGAGGATTGGGTTAGATGACCCTCAGGTTCCTTCCAACTCTACAGTTCTATGATTCTATTATTTGAATTATCCATAGATCCAGACTAAGGAGTATTAAACAAGCAGAACTACCTTCTGGTAAGCAGAAAAGCAAAGCAAAAGGTTTACGCTCATGCCATCTCTGTTATGCAAGTCTAGCCTTGCAGAAAAATATGAAATGTTATTTGAGCCCCCTATGGATGCGGGTGGCGCTGTGGGTAAAACCTAGGACTTGCCGATCACATGGTTGGCGGTTCGAATCCCCACGGCGGGGTGAGTTCCCGTCGTTCGGTCCCAGCTCCTGCCCACCTAGCAGTTCGAAAGCACCCTTAAGTGCAAGTAGATAAATAGGTACCGCTTTATAGCGGGAAGGTAAACAGCGTTCCGTGTGCTGCTCTGGTGCCGGTTCGCCAGAGCAGCTTTGTCACGCTGGCCACGTGACCTGGAAGTGTCTGCAGACAGCGCTGGCTCCTGGCCTCTAGAGTGAGATGAGTGCACAACCCTAGAGTCTGTCAAGACTGGCCCGTATGGGCAGGGGTACCTTTACCTTTACCTATGGACAGCATCTTAAAAAGTAGAGACATCACCTTGCCAACAAAGGTCCGTATAGTAAAAGCTATGGTTTTCCCAGTGGTGATGTATGGAAGTGAAAGCTGGACCATAAAGAAGGCTGATCGCCAAAGAATTGATGCTTTTGAATTATGGTGCTGGAGGAGACTCTTGAGAGTCCCATGGACTGCAAGAAGATCAAACCTATCCATTCTTAAGGAAATCAGCCCTGAGTGCTCACTGGAAGGGCAGATCCTGAAGCTGAGACTCCAATACTTTGGCCACCTCATGACAAGAGAAGACTCCCTGGAAAAGACCCTGATGTTGGGAAAGATGGAGGGCACAAGGAGAAGGGAACGACAGAGGACGAGATGGTTGGACAGTGTTCTCGAAGCTACCAGCATGAGTTTGACCAAACTGTGGGAGGCAGTGGAAGACAGAAGTGCCTGGTGTGCTCTGGTCCATGGGGTCACGAAGAGTCGGACACGACTAAACAACTAAACAACAACAACAAGGAGTCTCAAAGTGGCTAACAATCTCCTTTCCCTTCCTCCTCCACAACAAACGCTCTGTGAGGTGAGTGAGGCTGAGAGACTTCAGAGAAGTGTGACTAGCCCAAGGTCACCCAGCAGCTGCATGTGGAGGAGCGGGGAAGTCTACCACTCTTAACCACTACACCACATTAGCTTTCATGATGCACCTGAAAGGAAGCACACAGGCCTGGGTGAACAATCTGTGCTTCTGGATAACATCCAGAACTATCTCTAAGACAAAGAGAGGCAGATGCCTATCTGATTCAACCACAAACTTTTGGCCCTTCAGGTGTTGCACCTTCCTCCATCATCCCTGAAATTTCGAGTTGGTGGTGTTCAACAAGTTCCCGAAGGTGACCAGTCATCCACCAGTACTTTACAGCTACCAAGGTGAGTAAAAGGGAGTCCTTCCTAGAAACTCTTTCCATAGTAACACCAAAGCAAAGGGCAGGGTGGTTATCTATGTTGCCTGCTCTCCATGAACTAGGTAGAGATCCTGCCTTCCTTGTTGGTGAAGCTCAGTCACAGAAACTCAAAGGCTAAATGGTTTTACATAGGCACAGGAATAATCTGCTCTGGCGAACATTTGAAGGCTTGGTGGGTACATCTTTTTCTTTTTTCTTTTTTGGTAGCCGTTCCAAACCATCTAATTTCAATATACATGTCATGCTCTTACATTTATTGTTACAAATGCTGAAGTCTGCGTACACATAAAGAATGAAGGATTATTTCTACTGTAATATGGCATTCCAATATGTGGGAAAGTGGCAAACTGAAGTTCAACTCTTCAAACTCTAGTTCGAAGGCAGAGGCACATAAATCTAAATAGCCCCCCCCCCTATTTTCAAAGGAACTATTTATTAGAGTCCTTGGCAGCTTCCCTGAGCCGCTTGTCTAGCAGAGCAGTTGCCATAGAAACAAGGTTTAAAATCTTTCCATACGTTATGGAAGCATCAAAATCCATATTAAAATTATAAAATAAAAGATGCTCATTTCTCATTTTCCCCTTCAAAAAACCCAACGTTTCCCTTTGCCAAAGCCACAGTTTGTGCATCCACTTCTGAAAAGAAGCAGAAGTCAGGCTCCATGTTGCATTGAACACGCTTCCTGTGCTATTCAGCTGTTTATATGGATGACATAAATATTATGCATGAACTCCAGAATAGAAGGTTTGGAAACTCATAGGAATTCTCCTGCATCATCCAGTAATGAAGTGAAACAGAAAAACCTGAAGAGGACAATTTGCCATTAGACGGTGCAGAGGGCAGGGATCTAGTAGCTACAAACATAATTCTGCAAAATCGGTGGCTGTGCACACACTTCTGTTTGCTCTGTATCCAGTGACCGTTACCACAATAAATATCTATCATGCCATTTCTTAGGAAATATTGTGTTTTGCTGCACCCCCCCCCCCGCCTCAAACTGACTTTGATCCAAACTGAGAAAAGGAACTGCTTGGCTGTGTTTAAGCTGGTAATGTGTACACAGACAGCGATTCCTTGGGATCCACCATGCAGGTGTGCTGGGTTTCTCTGGGCCTTTGGGGGGGGGGAGGGGGTGCTGGAAAAGTGATGAAATACCAACTAAAAAAGAATGGCAAAAAAATTAATGGAATGTGCTGAAATGGTGAAGCTAACAGAAAGACTTAGAGGCAAAGACAATAGAGACTTTAAAAAAAGACTGGGAACCATTTATGTTGTATCTACAGAAACAATGTAAAGAAATAGACTCACTAGCAGGGTTTGAGTAAACACTTACAATAAAAAAAACGAATACAGAAAGTACAAAGAGAATGTTAAAATGATAAGAGAATAACAATATTTGATACAAAGAACTCACTATGAAGATATGATAAAACAAGCAGGGGAAGTTAATACATAAAAAACCAGAAGAGGAAGTTGATGTAAGAGGCGAGTCCCCAGGCAACGCGGCCGATTTGATCAGCACAAGGAATGCAAGCTCCACCCCCCAGTCATTCTTAGACTCCTTATTGGGTAAGCAACGCAGCTAAGCAACACAGTTGGAGCCTCCCTCCTCCCTGGCCAGCAGGGAGGGAGGGACAGGAGCTGCTTCCTTTGAAACCCGGGAAATTTAAGGGACATCATCAATAAGGGACAGCAGCGGGACACAGCGCTGGGATAAGGGAATTTCCCGCCAAATAAGGGACGGTTGACAGCTATGCATAAAGATGAACTTTACAAGAGATATAAAACAGGGAGTTTCAAGCATCTTGGGCCACAAAGGAGTTCCCATCTCAGCCTCTGGTTTTAGCTCTTCCATCAGCTAGGAGGCAGGTATCGGTTCTGGAGGTGGATTGCCAATCCGACCCAATTTGCTACATGAACTCCCAAGAAAATAACTCATTAGCAGAGATCCCCAGGGCAAATTTCACATTCATTCTGCTTATGATGCGGTCAGTTGGGTAGCTGATGTACATGAGTCTCAAATGACTCATCAAGTGCTCTGCTGCTGCCTACAGGAACTTCTCTTGACCCTTTTGACTGACCCACAGACGTACAGCCACATTCCAGCAAGGTGGAGTAGACAGAGTGCTGTACCAAGACTGAATCAGCCCCCGAAACACACCAGAAATCCTAGGAGTGATGTGAGGATTAAAAAGTGGGGGTGGGGTGGGGGTAGCATAAGGATCCCTGAACTACCTGTAGGAATGGCAAGATAAAACATGTAATAAATATAGAAGAAACAGATTAGACTGAGCTAGATAGGGCAAAGACATGTGGTGATGGAAATTGCTTTTCAACAGGAAGCAATCAAGAACAACTTCACAGAGCATCTCTGTCTCCCTTTTTTAAAAGGAAAACGGGTAGCCCAGTGCACACCGTGAATTGTCAGACAAATAGGTTTTACGGGGCAGGGAACCAACGCAACAGAAGACAAAAGGGGGTACAGCAAGTCAGACAGTTGCATCAGTCTCAGTCTACATGCTCAGTATGGAAAATTCAGGTGGTTTATGGACCACTCCTTTTCATTTCATTCCACATCCATTCATTGTGATTTTTTTGAAAGCAGATGGGGAAATGGAGGTGAGAGAGAGGTGACACAATTAGCAACCTGAATGAAAACAACAAACCACTAAGGATAAACATTTCTTCAATTCAGAAGTACAAAGGAGCTGTGTGTCAGAAGATGACATTTCTACCTTTATGGACTTGGAAATAATGTGTGTACATGATTCTTATTTGCACCAAGTGTCAAGTGTATGCAGAAAGCTTAGCACAGAACATGCATAAGGCCCACATGATATCAGGACATCAGCGCTGCTAGTCACTTGTATGTTTCATCCCTAGCAGTGAAATTAGGCGTTTCTAAGCTGTATGGGACATGGGTGGCGCTGAGGGTTAAACTACAGAGCCTAGTACTTGCCGATCAGAAGGTCGCAGTTCGAATCCCTGCGACAGGATGAGCTCTCGTTGCTCAGTCCCTGCTCCTGCCAACCTAGCAGTTCAAAAGCACGTCAAAGTGCAAGTAGATAAATAGGTACTGCTCCAGCGGGAAGGTAAACGGCGTTTCCGTGTGCTGCTCTGGTTCACCAGAAGCGGCTTAGTCATGCTGGCCACATGACCCGGAAGTTGTACGCCGGCTCCCTCAGCCAATAAAGTGAGATGAGCACTGCAACCCCAGAGTCAGCCATGACTGGACCTAATGGTCAGGGGTCCCTTTACCTTTAAGCTGTATGTATGTATGTATGTATGTATGTATGTATGTATGTGAAGCAGGTGGAGCTGTTGTCTAAACCACTGAGCCTAGGGCTTGCTGATCAAAAGGTCGGTTGTTCGATTCCCCATGGCAGGGTGAGCTCCCTTTGCTCAGTCCCAGCTCCTGCCAACCTAGAAGTTTGAAAGCACATCAAAGTGCAAGTAGATAAATAGGTACCACTCCAACGGAAAGGTAAACGGTGTTTCCATGCGCTGCTCTGATTTCGCCAGAAGCGGCTTAGTCATGCTGGCCACATGACCTGGAAAAACTGTCTGCAGACAAACGTCAGCTCCCTCGGCCAGTAAAGTGAGATGAGCACCGCAACCCCAGAGTCGTTCGCAACTGGACTTAACTGTCGGGGGTCTTTTACCTTTACCTTTAAGCTGTATATAAAGGGTTTGGAGATGGAACTCACTAAAAAGCTCTTGAAAGACTGATTTTCCAATGTACGTCTTCAGCAGGACAGAGCAGAACTGTACCAGTTTCTAAAAATAGTCCACTGCATAAGAATTTGCTTCACATTCCTCTTGTACTACCTTGCTATTCTAAGGATTTGCATGAACTGAGAGATAGGATGGTCATTACTAAAGCCCAGTTAAATCTGATGCCATATTCTGAACAAACCCATCCTTGTTGTTTAAACTGGGTTGAGGTCCCTGCACATATACAGTGGTGCCTCGCAAGACGAAATTAATTCGTTCTGCGAGTTTTTTCATCTTGCGAATTTTTCGTCTTGCGAAGCACGGTCAAGTCACAACTGCACCTCTTCAAGCGGTTTTAAGAAAAAGGAAACAAACTTGCAAGACATTTTCGTCTTGTGAAGCAAGCCCATAGGAAAATTCATCTTGCAAAGCACATCAAAAAACGAAAAACTCTTTTGTCTTGCGAGTTTTTCGTCTTCCGAGGCATTCGTCTTGCAAGGTACCACTGTATTGACTTTGTATAATGCATTAGGAGAACAGTACTTGGGACAAGTTTTGGAGAGAAACGTAGGAAGCTGCCTTATACCAAGTCAGACCATTAGTCTATCTAGCTTAGTATTGTCTATCCTGCCAGGTAACAAACAGATCACCAGGGTTTCAGGCAGGGATTCCCAGTTCTATCTGAACATGCCAAGGATTGAACCTGAGACCTTCTGCATGCAAAGCAGATGTTCTATCACTGACCTGCATCTCTTCATCAGAAAGAGATAAAGAGAGGTCTGATCATGCATCTCTAGTTTACCTACTGAGTTGACGAGACAGAAAATGTGCCAACTTTACAGTTGTGTGTCAACAGTATTATTATTATTATTATTATTATTATTATTATTAAAATGTAAATACCGCCCTTCATCAAAAGATCTCAGGTGGTTCACAGAATAAAATACAAGACAAAATACATGCTTAAGAGAGAATGATGTGTCATCAGGTATATTCAGAATTTCAAGTTTGTTTTATGATTTTATTCATTTAAGTTATATATATATTTATTCAGGTTTGGGTAAGTCCATTTCAATATTTTATTTTATTTGAACATGTGGCAAAAAAGGGACAATTTTTAAGGGACTTTTTGGGATTTGCTACATTTATTTGGTGTTTAAAGTCTGCTTGTGTTGCATATAGTTTTAATGGGGTCCGAGTTCACGTCTATTGATGTTACTTTGCGTTACTTTCATATGGTTAAACTTATGTTTTGTGGTGGTCCGATGACTGGATGAGAATAAATGAGCCTGATCTTATCAACCATGGGTGAGATTTAATCCAAGCCTCTCTTTTTCTAAAACAGGGAACTGACACTATCAGAAGTGACAGCCTCAATGATCTTGATAAGAAAGGAAGTATAGCTAGCCAACACAAACAGTTAGAAACCCAGACACTGTAGTTAGGTGTTGGAATGATATACACCAATTGCTTTATGACTGCTCAGTTTCATACACTATTTAGAGCAAGAACTTTTATCAATTTTAGAGCTCAGAAGAAATAGCGGAAATTGGTCCCAGAGAGTCTTTCGGCTTCTCATGAAGAATAGAGTAACTCTTCTTAAATTATCTTCTCCTGTAGCTGGCTGGAAAACTACCCAGCCATCCTTTATTAATTTGAAAATTACTTCATTTATTCTGTCCACAGCCACAGCTCCCCTTGCTAAATAACTTCAAACCGAGAATGGTCAAGAGTTCTTTTGCTTGGTATGCAGATCTGGTTACAAATTGGCCTATAATGAAGTTTCTCTCGTGGGTTTCTCTCTTGGGTGCCATTCATCAAGCCTGACTCCAACATGGTCTACATTAAAAACTACAGGTTTTCTACGCTGACTAAAGCTTACAGGATTGGCCCCCTGAGCCACAAATACACTGGTATGATTCCCTGTGCACACTCAATTGAAATAAATGGGAGCACAGCAGTTGTCTTGTGCAGACATCGTTCATTTTTTAGAAAGGTTGTGCAGAACAAATTATCAGTGGCTAGTGCCTTCTGTCAATAATTATGGATACTTTTTATATTATCATTGTTATGGTTCTGTATATAAAGCTGGTAATTTATTGTGACACTTTATTTAGGAAACATCTCATCCTGGTTGGTTTTTTTTTAAGAACTTACTGAAAATATTTCCTCGTTTAGACCACCCTGTTGAACACCACCACAGTGATACCTCTGGTTATGAACTTAATTCATTCCAGAGGTCTGTTCTTAAGCTGAAACTGTTCTTATCCTGAGGCGCGCTTTCACTAATGGGGCCCCCCGCTGCACACGAGCCTACAGTGCACGATTTCCATTCATATCCTGGAGCAAAGTTCACAACCAAGAGCAGCTACTTCCGGGTTAGCAGAGCTCGTAACCTGAAGCGTTTGTAACCAAAGGCATTCGTAACCAGAGGTACCACTGTATACCAGTTTTTAAACTGAATTTGTCACCCACAAACAATATTTCTAGTAGCGAGCCTGATGGGGAGTGGTGTATGGGAAATGGCCCTTGCTATCTACTTTGTTTTAAAGAAAGCTTCTGGGTAGGTTTACTTTTATGTATTTCATACACAGTGACACAGTAACACCGTCATGGCAGTATTATAAGGTTGTACTAATAAGGTTAAATAATTAGTTGATCTAGCCCCAACAGCTTTGCATCTAAACCTTCATTATAGTAGCTGAACCAAAAGGCACCATTCATTGAGTTCAAAGTCCTGAACGACTTGGGTCTAGGATATCGTAAGGACTGCCTGAGCCCTTATTTGCCATCCAGAGAAGTTCACTGGTTGTTCCTTGTACTACAAGGTGGCTTCACTAGAAATCTCTCTGTGTGTGTCTCTGTGTGTATGTATAGACTGCCTTATATTGAGTCTCCACCCACATCTTTCACCCCAGACACTGAGGTCCAGCTCCAAAGGACTTCTGGTGGTTCCCTAACTGTGAGAAGTGAGGTTACAGGGAACCAGGCAGAGGGCCTTGTCAGTAGTGGCGCCCACCCTGTGGAACACTCTCCCATCAGATGTCAAGGAAATAAACAACTATCCAACTTTTAGAAGACATCTGAAGGCAACTCTGTTTAGGGAAGTTTTTAATGTTTGGTGTTTTATTGTGTTTTTAATATTCTGTTGGGTGCCGCCCAGAGTGGCTGGGGAAACCCAGTCAGATGGGTGGGTATAAATAATAAATCACTTGTTGTTGTTGTTGTTGTTGTTGTTGTTGTTGTTGTTGTTGTTGTTGTTAATGAAGGGTTTCTCAAACTTGGGTCTCCAGCTGATTTCGGACTGCAATTTCCACCATCCCTAGCTAGTAAGACCAGTGGCCAGGGATGATGGGAAAGTGGTCTGAAAGCAGCTGGAAACCAAAATTTGGGGGAAACTGAATTAGTGGTATATAAATGCTTTCATAATTTTTTTTTTAAAAAAGCAGTAGTCAGTAGGTCTGTTTTTAATTTTAATGTTTGATCGCTGTGTTTTAATTTGTTGGAAGCAGCCCAGAGCAGCTGGAGTAACCCAGTCAGATGGGCGGCATATAACTCTTTCTTTCTTTCTTTCTTTCTTTCTTTCTTTCTTTCTTTCTTTCTTATTACTATGTAAAAGCAAAGACACTGGTAAACTGGAGTAGGCAGCTGGTGCAAAGAAGGATATGTGTCCAGAAGATTCTGTTGCTGTGCAAAGTGAAGAAAATTTGTCCTTAATTTTATATTTGCCTTGGATCACGTGGTAGCCAGTGGTGGATTAAAGCCTTGGCGGACCTTTTGTCTCCTCTCAATTCAAAACATTACTCTGGATAAAAATTAGCTGCCGAATATATGGATAAAGCTCTGCAGGAATATATATTTGGTGAGAATACGGAATGTTATTGGCAGGGCATGACAATGAAATTAGACAGACAGGCTGGATATGCAACTGGCTGATCCTACAACAGATTCATGGGACGATGGCCCTTGTGAAACAAAAATAACAGGATTTCAAAGAACTCCATTCCAGGTGCTGCATTTTTTTGTCACAACCAAGACTCGGATGTAGCATCAATACCTTCTGGTAGCTAGCAATAGAAGTTAGGGCAGTTGTGATCAACCAATACAATATGGGAGTAAATTTTTATTTTTATTTTCAGAAATGCATAGAATATGATAGGTGTCTATCATAAATTATTTTAAAGGGGGGAGGGGAACCATCTTTTCTTCAAATCTGTTGGGTGAATTATAGCTTTCACTTACTGTTACGTACGTTGATATTGTAGTTATATTTGGCTTAAGCAGAAAATGTTCCTTCAAAGGATGCTCAGCACATAAAATTATTTGGTTCCTTATAAGGTAACAATCAGGTTGGTTCTATTTACAGATTGCGTATGCAGCTTGTTACCTGGCAAAGGGACGATTTAGAAATTAAGAGCCATTTTTAAATATCCCATCTACCATAATCTATAATTGTCTGGGATAATGGATGATAATGTTTAAATGCATATCTGAAGAGGGATTCATCTACATATTTTAAACTAAGCATCAACATTTATACAAGATGGGGACAGACAATGCCTTAAAATCGCTCAACTCATGTCTTAATCATAGCTGTCAACTTTTCCTTTTTCTTGCGAGGAATCCTATTCGAAATAAGGGAATTTCCCTTTAAAAAAGGGAAACGTTGACAGCTGTGGTCTTAATCATATGGCTGGACAATGTACATACATTCATGTACTATTTTGCTCTAACTCGCAGAGGATCAAGTGGATTGGGGGGACACCCATTTTTTGCAGGTTCAAACAAATACACAGATCCAAAAAAGTACACCACATGTAATGGCTTAATTTCTGACAAAGATGAAGAGGGTTGATCTCATCTGGAAAATCATACTTGGGCTCTTCCCCTGTCCACAGATGTGCAGAGAACAATTGGTACGTTGTTGTTTTTAGGAGAGGAGGAGACAATGGCACTCTGCACATGCGTAATGGTGCACTTTCCTAAATAAGTGCTGTAAAAGTCTTATTGTGATGAAAGCAGCAAGGTGAAAAACTGCACTTCTACCAAGTCAAAATGCTACCAGTCACTATTGTAAATGTATTGGTGATGTCTGGGAGATCTTTTCAGTTATGGCTTCACTATTGTGGAACCACCCTCCCAGGAAATCTGTCAGTGCCGGGAACTTGGGCTAAATCCCTTATTCAGATAAGCTTCTGAATGCCTAATCTATTTATGTTTTTATTTATTCCCCAGAGTAGCCATATAGGTGGGGTGGTATTATTATTATTATTATTATTATTATTATTATTATTATTATTATTATTCCACACTTTCATAATGCATATTAGGGTGGCTTATAACAAAAAAAATACAATAAAATCAGTCCATAACTAGTGCTATTTGATTACTTAATTGCTTATATGCTGCCATATGTTGCCCTCCACCTGGGGATATAGTGGATGGCATTCAGCTAAGTTTTCCTTAGAGTTGACATGTTGAAATAAATGAAATGACCAAGTGGATTAATTTTGAAGGATCTACGCTGAATAAACCAGCTCCATCTGGTACACTGGCTGAGACCTAACGTGCCCACAGACTGTCTCACCAGAGTGGTACATGCGCTGGTTATCTCTCGCTTGGACTACTGCAATGCGCTCTACATGGGGCTACCGTTGAAGGAGACTTAGAAACTACAACTAATCCAGAATGCAGCAGCTAGACTGGTGACTGGAAGGGGCTGCTGGGACCATATAACACCAGCCTTATAGGATCTTCACTGGATCCCAGTACGTTTCCCAGCACAATTCAAAGTGTTGCTGCTGACCTTCAAAGCCCTAAAGGGCCTTGGCTGAGTATACCTGAAGGAGTGTCTCCATCCCCCATCGTTCCAAATGCTGAGGTCCACCTCTGGGGGTCTTCTGGCGGTTCCCTCACTGCTAGAAGTGAGGTTATAGGGAACCAGGAAGAGGGCCTTCTCAGCAGTGCAGCAGTGGCGCCCACCCTGTGGAATGCCCTCCCATCTTATATCAAGGAAATAAAGAACTACACAGCTTTTAGAAGACATATGAAGGCAGCCTTGTATTGTGAAGTTTTAAATGTATGACATTTTATTATGTTTTTATATGTGATGGAAACCACCCAGAGTGGCTAGGGAAACCCAGCCAGGGGTGGTATACTACTACTAGTAGTAGAAGTAGTAATAGTAGTAGTAGTAACTTTGCTGAGTAACACCCTTTGTTGACTCACCTATTGGTCAGAGTTGCAAAGAGGTTTTTATGGAACTTTACCACAACTGTTAGGCGCTGTGGTCTAAACTACAGAGCCTAGGGCTTGCTGATCAGAAGGTCAGCGGTTCAAATCCCCAAGACGGCGTGAGCTCCCGTTGCTCGGTCCCAGCTCCTGGCAACCTAGCAGTTCAAAAGCACGCCAAAGTGCAAGTAGATAAATAGGTACCGCTCCAGCAGGAAGGTAAACTGCATTTCCGTGCGCTGCTCTGGTTCTCCAGAAGCGGCTTAGTCATGCTGGCCACATGACCCAGAAGCTGTACGCCAGCTCCCTCGGCCAATAAAGCGAGATGAGCGCCGCAACCCCAGAGTCGTCCATGACTGGACCTAATGGTCAGGGGTCCCTTTACCTTTACCTTTTTACCACAACTATTAGATGACCTCTGGCTGCAGAAAGATGGAGTAGGTCAGTGTCATTGTAGCAGCACCCCTTTTCCTCCTGGCAAGAACACCAGCAAGAGAAACATTGGCATGACCATGTCCATATTTGAATGTGCTAGAAACTAAGCTATTTGATTAGCCATTCCCAAACCAATCTCCCTCCTTTGCTCTTCCCTTGTGAGTCTAATCTTTCAGTTTGTTAGCCTATGGGCAGAGTCTGAGTCTCCATGTTGATTTACACACAGTGCCAAGATACTGTAGACACTCTAGAAATATGAAATAATAAGAAAATAAATTTAACCGGTTTATTAGAGTTCTTACTATATATATTATAGTATTATACATACTTGCTATAATTTCTCTTGCAGATGACAAGCTTGTCAAATTTCGCTTTCTGGGTTGTGGTATTTTGGTTTTTATGATCCTTAATAAACTATGCCACTTTTTGAGACTTTTTTTTTAAAAAAAAGGAAAATAGTTAATAAACAAATGTGTGGCCTTTGGTAGCGGTGGTTGGGCAGCAGGAACAACAAAAACATTTTTAAAGAAACCAAGCTAGGAAATTTACGAGTGATGAAATTTGATGACATTATGGATAGATGAACTTTCTTGTTCATGTAAAATTGGAGCTCATTGACTCCAGGCACCATCAAACAAATAGCAAATAATCCAGTTTTGTGATTGAATTCCTGGGTACAAATAAAATATTCAAAGGTGTGTCCAATCATAGCATGCAGCCTTTGTGGCAATAGATACCCCTGAGCAGACGTTCAGTTTCTCACTGCACCTCATCCTTTATACTGCATAACTACACTCTCTCTCTCTCACACACACTGATATCTTCTTCTAATGTATTGATTTACTATTTCATGAGGACAGGAATGCTGGAGATTTCTATTTCCTCTCATCTCATTTGTTCATTTCCCAAGAGGCTTCCTGAGACAGTTCAATAGCAAATAACATAACAATACAGATTAATATAACACAAGCAGTCTGTTTAAAAAAAATATATGCTAAACAAATTTAACAGGGCTGCTTTGGCAATGGTTTCCAGTTGATTTTAATAACTTTTTTTATGGGGGTGGGGGAAGAGAGCGAGCGAAAACTATTATAAGGAGTAATAAGTTCCTTTGAAATGAGTCAACTGGGCCAAGGAAGAACAAGGAAACAATAATAATAAAGACTGCTCAAGCCTTGTAAGCTCTGATGAAACAAAAGCTCTACAAGGTTGTACCAACCTCGGTCACTGATAGCTTCTTCTTTTTCACCTGTTCCTCTGTCTGGATTTCTTTTTTCAAAGAAAAAAGAAATGCTAACATTCTGAATTAGTCTTCAGAAGTCCAATACTGCTCCGGGGGCATAGGATTAGGCTTAAAGTTCAACTCCATTTCGGAGTAAACTACCGACTTTAATTGCTCCTGCTTAAAATCTTTGGAGGACATTCTCTGGGTACCCCCCTGTGGTAGTGGAACCTCCTCTCCTCCTTCTACCAACTACACCAGGAATAGCCAACATGGTGCCCTCCTGATGTTATTGTATGTCAACTCTCTTTGGGCCAGTGGTAGAGATGATGGAAGGTATATTCCAAAAGGGGATGCGGGTGGTGCTGTGGTCTCAACCACTGAGCCTCTTGGGCTTGCTGATCAGAAGGTTGGCAGTTCAAATCCCTGCGACGGGATGAGCTCCCATTGCTCTGTTCCAGCTCCTGCCAACCTAGCAGTTCAAAGGCATGCCAGTGTAAGTAGATAAATAGGTACCACAGCAGCAGGAAGGTAAACAATGTTTCTGTACACTCTGGCACTCGTCATGGTGCCACAACCCCATAGTCACCTTTGACTGGACTTAACCGTCCAAGGGTCCTTTACCTTTACATTTTACCTATAGTCCAAGAACATCTGGAGGGCAACACATTAGTTATGTATACCGTAACAGTTTAGGAACCAGGTTAAAGCCATTCCATCATTTCATCTGTGCTTTGAATGAACAAGGATGCTGCTTTCAAATTGTAGCATTACCTTTGCATTATGTACTGTGCAACTGTCCCATATTCAGATTTCTGAGTTTCAGAGGATTGGGTTACATGACCCGCAGGTTCCTTCCAACTCTACAGTTCTATGATTCCATGATTTGAATTGTCCATAGATCCAGACTAAGGAGTATTAAACAAGCAGAACTACTTTCTGGTAATCAGAAAAGCAAAGCAAAAAGTTTACGCTCATGCCATCTCCATTATGCAAGTCTAGCCTTGCAGAAAAATATGAAATGTTATTTGAGCCGCCTATGGACAGCATCTTAAAAAGTAGAGACATCACCTTGCCAACAAAGGTCCGTATAGTAAAAGCTATGGTTTTCCCAGTAGTGAGGTATGGAAGTGAAAGCTGGACCATAAAGAAGGCTGATCACCGAAGAATTGATGCTTTTAAATTATGGTGCTGGAGGAGACTCTTGAGAGTCCCATGGACTGCAAGAAAATCAAACCTATCCATTCTGAAGGAGATCAGCCCTGAGTGCTCACTGAAAGGACAGATCGTGAAGCTGAGGCTCCAATACTTTGGCCACCTCACGAGAAGAGAAGACTCCCTGGAAAAGACCCTGATGTTGGGAAAGATGGAGGGCACAAGGAGAAGGGGACGACAGAGGATGAGATGGTTGGACAGTGTTCTTGAAGCTACCAGCATGAGTTTGACCAAACTGCGGGAGGCAGTGGAAGACAGAAGTGCCTGGCGTGCTCTGGTCCATGGGGTCACGAAGAGTCAGACATGACTAAACGACTAAACAACAACAACAAATGGTGCACCAATTATATCTTGATTCTTCACAAGTTTACAGGTGGGATATTTTGCCATCTCCCATTTCATTGAGAGAGAAAACTTGACACACAATTATCCAGTGACATACCTTCCTTTGATAGTTTTGGTGAACCACATTGCGAGTGTCTTCTCTCCTATTTATCATGACGCAACTTTGCACAGAAGTTGCCTGTTGACATCTGTAGCGAAGCTCGGTTATTTTTAAGCATTTTACCAGGAAACGTGTTAATTCTTGCCAATGTTAAATCATTGCCGACAAGTACTAATTAATCATTTTTCTCTCCAAGCCACAACACTGGTGTCTACAGATACAAAAAATCAAAATGCTGACACGTGAAGTTGCTCACTGTCAGACATAATGATTTCCTGCGCAGTTAGCAATTCTTAATTAACATTCTCCTTTAACTCATAATTTATATTGCCAAATTATCATCTGACATGATGTAACACTTCCAGCTGCAGCCGCAATAAATCTTCCTGGCTGTTATAAACTCCGACAATCATTTTATTCCCCATGTTTCAATTTTACCAATATGGTGTAACTGATGAGAGTCACACAAGCCAGCTGCAAAACTACCATCAGTGGTTGCTGGATTATGTCTTGGGAGCCACAGATGGTGCAAGATTCCTCTCAAACATGTCTCCTGGATGGAAGAAGAGAAATAAACTCTCTTCAGTCATTTCTTGCATGAAGAGGCAAAGTGAGTACAAAGGCTCTCAGTCTTTGCCACCACACTCTTGTGCTGGCTGGTAAGTTCTGCAGATGAGCACTTTCTATATCCATGAAGGATCATCTCTAGGGACGTGTGAGAAGGATCATCACTAGGGACGTGTGAGACATTTGATTCCATTTGTATTTAGAGGCGAGCCTATCTAATTCACACTTCCTGAATCAATACTTCCTTCAAAACTGATATGAATTTTGTAATCCAGTTTTCCAGTCAAGTTACGACTACAGAAATGTATATATGTAAAGTATGCATATAAATGAGTGAAAAGAACACTAAAGTTCCTTTGAAAACATATCTATCGGGCAAAACTGCACACACACAAAGTATATTGAGTGTCATTCGCACTAAAATATTGACGAATTTTCATTCATTCAATTTCTATGCCACTTTTGTCGATACCGAAATCTTAGACCTGGAGTGCTGGGACAAAGTTTTCGGGTGGCATGGCTACCTGGGTCACGATAAAATAAAAGCACATAGAGGATTCACTAATCACTTGGTGAGAAAGGCCCTATTCGAAGTCTGGGAAAGAAATAAAACAATAATAACAGCCAAAACTCCCTGGTGGCTATCACCTATAGAGTCATCAGCCTTGCATAGAAGCAATATGAAAGATACCTGGCTAACATATAGGGAACTCGTAGAAGAGATAAAAGATTGCCCAACAGTAAAGAAATTTGAAGAATTAAAAGAGAGGGGGGTGAATTGGTTAGAATATTTCCAATTACAAACAATATTTGAGAAGGATAGTAAGCTTAAGGGGTTTGGTAAAAAAATATCGGCATGGGAGAAAGAAATTTTATATAACAACCAACAGACTCTCTCAAAAATATATAAACTGTTACAAAATGGGAAAGTAGAAAAGGAGGAAAAGGGAGATGCTATTAAAAAATGGGAACAAGATCTGGGCCACCCAATTGAATATAATGAATGGGAAAGACTATGGACAAAAAATATAAATTTTACAGCATGTTACTTAATAAGAGAGAACTATATGAAAATGTATCACAGGTGGTACCTGGCACCAGAAAGGCTTGCAAAAATGAATAAAACATATAAGATGACTACGTAAACAACATGCAGTACCCAATAGCAAAAATAACAAGACAGTTTCACCTTCGTCCTAGAAACACTCCTCTTATGATGTTACTCACAGGCCCTCTCCTGCAGCAGTTCCTTCTATGGCTTCCATGTGAAAAGGGATAGGGTAACACCCCTTCCATGTTGCTCCATTTTTACTGAATTTTCTTTTGAAATCAGCAAACTGATGTGGAAATATGGAGAGCTGAATTTAAGATCTGAAAAGAGAGGGGGAAAGAGATACCAACAGATGTGTCCTTCCTATAATTTTAGATTAACATAAGGATATGGGATAGGAAGCATGGCAAATTTAGGCAATTAGGCTTTGGGGATGAGTTGAGATGGTTTTAATGGGCATATGGTGCGAATTTTGTGCAATCTTCAATATGCATGTAATCCCTATTTCACATTAGGGTTTCCACAAGTTTCTCAGACAGTCCCACTCTGTTGAACCAGGCAGTGATATTTCTCCCTTTGCGCCACAGCTAATCACTCTTAAATTTCCGGCTAATGCCGGCTTTATGAATAATTAATCTGCTGCAAAATAATCTGCTGGAAATTATGGAACTGTTATTCCAACACCATGAGAGGCAAGAAAATGGAGCCATTCTAATGAACTTGTTCAGTTTCCATAAAACTTGTGCTGTTTCTTTTTTTCATTTTAGAAAGCACAGTTGACTACCAGAAGTGTTGAGCATGTATAGAACAATACATAAGTACACAGAAGTCACTTTTAGGTATCCCTACCTCCCTTGCAGGACGTGGATGGTGCTGTGGGTTAAACCACAGAGCCTAGTGCTTGCCGATCAGAAGGTCGGCAGTTCGAATCCCTGCGACGGGGTGAGCTCCTGTTGCTTGGTCCCTTCTCCTGCCAACCTAGCAGTTTGAAAGCACGTCAAAGTGCAAGTAGATAAATAGGTACTGCCCCAGCGGGAAGGTAAACGGCTTCTCTGGTTCGCCAGAAGCGGCTTAGTCATGCTGGCCACATGACCCAGAAGCTGTACGCTGGCTCCCTCAGCCAATAAAGCGAGATGAGCACTGCAACCCCAGAGTCGTTTGCGACAGGACCTAATGGTCAGGGGTCCCTTTACCTTTACCTTTTACCTCCCTTGCAGGCCATTGGTCATTGATTTAAGAACACTGAAAACTTTTCAAATCCAGATGTCTCAAAATGGCTGCTCAGAAACAGATTCCCTCCCCCACGGGCAGCAAGGGAATGGAAACTGCTATCAAAATTAAACATGTAGTTATAGGAGTCACGGGAATACTGAATCAGGCCATTAGCCTTGCAGGGTAAGGTTTGCACAGTCTATTCCAGGCATGGGCAAACTCGGCCCTCCAGATGTTTTAGGACTACAACTCCCATCATCCCTAGCTAACAGGACCAGTGGTCAGGGATGATGGGAACTGTAGTCCCAAAACAGCTGGAGGGCCAAGTTTGGCCATGCCTGGTAAGAGGTAGGTGTTGTGGTACTTTTCACCTATTACAGTAATTTATTTTTAGAGTTAATTTTTAGAGTTACTTTTAGAGTTAAGCACAGTTGGTAGGGTGTGAGACTCTTAATCTCAGGGCTGTGGGTTCAAGCCTTACGTTGGGCAAAAATAAAAAAATAAAACCCTCTGCATTGCAGGGGGTTGGACTAGATGACCGCTGTGCTCCCTTCCAACTCTTCTATTCTATGATTCTAAGAACAGTACATCTTTGTACTCTCTCTCTTTCTTCCTCATGTTCAAATTCCTGGTTTCTGTAAACATGGCTAACAGAGCATGTAATATGGTTAAATACTTGCACATGGAGATTTATACCTGAGTAAAAGAAACAAGAGTCAGCTTATATATCCTCAGCAATTGACACATACCAGGCAATCATCAGCTGAAGTAAGTAGGAGCGAGGTTGTACTCCTCATCCCACTCAGTTGCCATCAGGAAGAGAACGACACCAGAATACGACAACACATTGATGACAGAAATCTGCAAGGAACTCCTACACATCAACTGACACACATCTAGGGGTTCAGCATAGCACTAATCTATACAATATAGAAAGACTTTAGTAAACCAATTTTTAGTGGTAGGTCAATGTAAAATATCAATGGGACTCTCAGGGCATAAACACACCACACACTCACCAGTTGGTTCATTCAATAGTCCTAGAATCTTGTTTTGGCTGTGAGAAATTTGGAATCAAATCTCTACTTAACCATAAAAGGCTTGGGTAATCTGCTATTCCGCATTGTTTATTTGCATGCCACCTTTCCAGTTTACAAAAAAAGATTTGCCTAATTACAGAAATGTAACAAAATTTAACCAGTCATAGAGAGTGAATGAAAACACATCAGTGGGAATAGGATAAAGAATCCCTACATAATTCATAATTAGCTCTAATAATAAAGATAGAAAAAAATGTTTTTTTGTCAGGTTGTATTCTTAGTACAGAAAGTATTGATCTGATGTGTCTTTCCTATTCTAATTCATTCAAGAGGGTTCTGGAAGCTTCTGGACAAGACAAGAATTTCAAAAAGAATGGGGAAAATGCAGAGAATATATTTACCAAACAGTGCCCCCAAATATACACCTGGACTTGTTTCGATTAATTTCTACAGGAGACTTTGAGGTTTTTTAAAGTCATAATTAGGAAAAATTGTAATAATCACGTATAAAAGGAAGCCATTTACAGGATAAAGGAAGTCTTTTATTTTTATGTTATGTTTTCTTTGTGTAATGGGATACGAGTTTATTTTTGATAATTAAATTGTCGATGGTGGTGGATTTGTTTGTATGTATGAGTTGTTGTGGACTATGTTGTAAATAAATTATTAATAAAAAAGAGAACAACAGGAAGGTTCATGATGTTTGGGTTATACCTTCAGAGAAGGTGAGTACAGCTGGTTTAAACTGGTTCTGTTATCTTTTCTGTCAAGGTCATGCTGGCTATAAAAGTAAGGCCAGAAGGAGCCTGGGTTTCACTTTCTCTTTCTATCTCTTTTCCTTCTGGTGTGGTGTTCTGTACATAGTATGTTTAGTGTTAAAGTTTAGAATTATTATAAGTTATTGTAAGTTTAAGTTAAGTCTGCTGAAAATGGATTTCCAATGGACAGTGCCAATCCTGAATGTATTGGATTTGTGACCATTATGCTCATTTGCCGTCAGCAGCAGTAAAGCTCTGCTGAATGAAATATAACTCCCTGTGGTCTATTTTTTGGGAATCCTGCAAAATGTTTTAAGTTTTTACTCTGCTAACTATACATTGGAATCTACTCTGGATCAATACTGAGTAGAATTCCATGACACTTATAAATGGGATCCTCATAATTGCAGGTCCTGGTTGTGCACGGGCATTCAGGGCACACCAATGGTTAATTTAGAGGGAGGGGTGTAACCCAAGCCCTAGCCTTAGCCCTGGGATCACACCAAGCTGCCTTGGACCAATCGCCTGGAGGTGGAGTGATCCCAGGGGCTGTTAAGAACAGCAGTATGATATAATTGGGGGCACTTTCTTCATGCTGCCGAACACCTGCCCCCCTCCCTTGTGTTAGGCAGTATTGCTTTGGACTTGCTTTGGTTTGGGTCGCCTGTTTTGGAACAGGGGCTGGGTAGGAATTTTTCCATTTGGCAGATTGGTTTTAGCCACTTGGTTGTCGCCTACCCCCTCAGCAATCGTCAAAACTTGTAAGGTGGCGGTTAGGCATTGGCTCATTGAAATGTGGGGGAGGGGAGGGGAGGCCATCACCTGCCCCTTCAGGAACAGGGTATTCCGGTAAAGGAATCTGGGGGTCCTGGATCTCATGCGAAGTCCGCTTGAGGGGCTAGGGCCATGCCAGGACCACAGGAACCCTGGAGTGAGCTTCAATCGATCTTCACCGATGTTGGTTTTCCCTTTTAGACTACCAATCAGAAAGGTGGAGTCAGTTTTAGTTTGGAGCCAATGCCTAAGCCAATACCACTCACATGGTTGTATTAAAGTTGTGGCCAAAATTTGCCCAAAATTTAAACTAAAACAAGTGTCAGTATGAAGTTATTTCAAGGGGGGTGGGATCCTGGGGGCCTCGAAACGCAACAACAAAAATTAAGCATTCCTAAAGTTAAATTTTGACCCCCAACAAAAACTTCTAAACAATACCTCAGTTGTCTCTGGGAATCCTAGGAAACAGGCCTTTTAGGACTAACAAATAAGATCATTAGGGCCTAGCCCTCCCAGCCAGGTGGAACTAGGACAGCAGATCAGGTCTAGTAGGTAAAAAGGTAAAGGTACCCCTGCCCGTTCGGGCCAGTCTTGACAGACTCTAGGGTTGTGCGCCCATCTCACTCAAGAGGCCGGGGGCCAGCGCTGTCCGGAGACACTTCCGGGTCACGTGGCCAGCGTGACATCGCTGCTCTGGCGAGCCAGAGCCACACACGGAAACGCCGTTTACCTTCCCGCCAGTAAGCGGTCCCTATTTATCTACTTGTACCCGGGGGTGCTTTCGAACTGCTAGGTTGGCAGGCGCTGGGACCGAACAACGGGAGCGCACCCCGCCGCAGGGATTCGAACCGCCGACCTTTCGATCGGCAAGCCCTAGGCGCTGAGGCTTTTACCCACAGCGCCACCCGCGTCCCGTAGAACTCACTGCAAACATGTAATACCTCTGTAATACCTCTTAGTCTCAAATTCCTATTCGTAGACTTGGAAGAAGGTAATGATGGGAATAAATAGGTAAGGTAGAAATTCACTTTGCTTGCTAAAAGATATATGGGATTATAATAATAATAATGATAATCCAATTTTGGGAGTAGGATGGGTCTTTTGCTACAGCTTTGCTTCAGCCCACGAAAACATTACCTAATGACCAATTTTTGCGAGCGATATGGGCACTGCATCTTCCCTCTGATCAGCTTTCGGTAAAACTGCCCTGAGGCTGTTTGACATGCAGCTTTAGAAGATCAGGAAACAGCTTTACGTTCACCCTAACACATTTGAGGCAGATATACTGTAAAGTGGGTCAGCTGTAGCTATTATCATAATGAATGGATTGCTGTAAACTACCTCAAAAAGCAACGTTTGCTCACAGATGGGCTCCAAAATGGTTTTACAAGGTTTTTACAGCAGCAGGATTTGGTGCACCTGCTCTCTGATCACTCCCCGTCCCCCAGCAACTCATTAGTGTGATAGCTACGTACACACAAACAATGAAGTTTTTTGGACCATGCAAATATCCTGCTTGTTCCTCTTTCTTTAAAATTGCGGGAAACTGCATCTGATAACTATTTACAATTGTGTGCTATGTTCCCCTGCTTTAGTACACCGTCGGTATAACAGCAAATAGACTTACTTCAAAGTTGAAAATAAACTAATTTTTGCTTTGCTTGCTTGAGATGTTGTTGTGCATTTAATTACCATGGATGAGTGGCAGGGCTGTATTAACCATTAAGCCTGTGCTTAGGGCATCAAGAGAAGAGGGGCACCACAGAAATTTCCCATTGCTGGGTTTTTAACATTAATGGTCACAAATTGCTCATCTGAGCATTCATTTTCTCAGTTGAAGTATGTTAAAAATCCCAACAGAACAGCTATGCAACAAGGCAGGGTGGACATCTTATCTCTGCTAAGTACAGTGGTATCTCGGTTTTCAAATGTCTCCATTGACAAACGTTTTGGAACTCGAATGCCATAAACCTGGAAGTAAATGCTTCGGTTTTTGAACACGCCTCAGAAGTTGAAAAGGAACCGCAGCTTCCACTGAGTACAAAACCATTAAGCCCAGCTGTCAGCTGTTGAGTTTTGAATGTTTCGGAACTCGAACGGTCCTCCGGAACTGATTAAGTTCAAAAACCAAGGTACCACTGTATAGAAGCAGATGTGTTATGCAAGATGAGTTTTGAGGATCCGATCAAAGACTTTGCAATTGGATAAAATTAGGAGAGGAGAAAATCGAATCAAATATAAATAAAGTGGGGAAATACAAAAATAAACGTTATTTTCCATCTTGCTATAGGTTTTGTTTCATTTTTTAAAAAAATATATTTTACGGTTTGTTATTTTTAATATTTTGAATTAAGTGCTTAGTGTCATAGTATTGCCAGAGAATGAAGGGGAGGAGCAGAGACAGTCAGAGGAAGGGGGGCAGGAAGTGGCAATGGAGGAAAGAAGGGAAAGCCAGGAGGGACAGCTCACAGATGTTGGACCAGAGCCTCAGCACCGCACAGGAAGTTCTGGCACATACAGTGAAACAATGCCTATTCCGTATGCCAAAGAAAGGAGAGTGTTAAAGAGGAGGGGACAGAGGCATCACGTGAAACTTCCACGCCTTTTCTGTTGGAGAAGGGACGGGCATAAGGCACTCCCAGAATCTGAGCCGGAGGTTTCGGATGCATGATTGTAACGTGCTGCTTGTACAGATGTAAAATAAAGACTGTATATATGTATCTCTGAGTGAGCAGAGACATTTCTTGCGAAGAGCATTCACAAGCCATCACACTTAGGACATCTAAAAGTCTTAATCCAGCACTGACAGGAATTTTAACAAAGCAGCCTTAATGTCCCTTAATGCCTTGTGGATTGTCTTCCTTACCTACTGCAATCTAGCCTTCCAAATGGGCCATGTCTCAGAGTGAGGGCAGAAGAGGAATTTGGAATTATGACTGAGGAAAGTGGAGAAGCGAGAGAACTCTTGAGTTGGCTGAAGATGGAACATCTTGGTGTACAGAGATTCTTGGTATTCATTTGTCCTCATTGTACAAGAGGCACTGGTTTCTCCCACAGAACTCTTGATAATAGTCTTTTGACCTATTCGTGATACGTATCTGCAACACTGTGACAGCAAATGCGCATAGGGTTGGGGGTACTTTGGTTTCTATGAAGCTAAAGTTCATGAAAACTGGTGATATTCTTAGTACTTCCTGTATATAAAGCTATGAGATTCCTTACCCATTATCAACATTTCCGTTGCTACCTCTGTAGCTGACAGTGGGTTCCCAGCATTTTAGCTTAAAAGAAATGTCTCTTCCTTTTTTGTGGCACCTCATGAAGCACTGAACATTAATGCAAATTGAGAAAAGTGTTATTGTCTAAGGATAAGATAACTTGAAAGCTTTAGTGCTTATATATCAACAATAATGGTAACGTTGAACTCTGGGAAAACTTGCTACACCATAAAAGGAATAAAGAACTTTGCTTTGTGCTCAGTACTTTACAAATAAAGATAAACACACACATTATTATTCCTAGCCTAAATTGCTATTCTCATTGTGTCAGACTGGGTAACAAAAAAATAAGTCCAAAGAGAGGGAAAATATAAAAGGTCTTTAGAACTCCTTCTGTTCAGAAGAATGGAAGGTATAAAGTAAGAACAATGTTAAGAAAGAGTGAAATATTTATCTACTTCACTGGTTTCTCTTTCTCCTTTTTTGAAATGCTAAACAGGCACTTCTGAAGTTTAAGAATCTTTTCCCCCCTTTGCCTTTTACCAAAAAAAATGTAACCTGAATCATCCCTCCTAATCCAAGTTAGCGGTATTTGCATGAATGATATCTATCTACCTGCCTACCCACCCATAGATAGATACATGCATGCATACAGTGATGTGCAACATTTAGGCTGTTAAAAGGACTTGGAAGACCTGGGTTCCAGTTTGAACTTCACTGGGTAACCTTTTGCCAGAAAAAGAAAATGTTATGTGTTAAACTTTTGGGAAGAACCAAGACCACTAAGCAACTCAGAAGCTTAGGTCGGGGGTTGGGCAGGTGGGTTCATTCATCTTGCAATGCTTTGTTAATTGTGTAATTTACCTCGGGAGTGTGATATGAGGATCTGAATCACCTAAATGTGCCTCATTACAGTGGTACCTCAGGTTACATACGCTTCAGGTTACAGACTCCACTAACCCAGATATAGTGCTTCAGGATGAGAACAGAAATCGTGCTCCGGCGGCGCGGCAGCAGCAGGAGGCCCCATTATCTAAAGTGGTGCTTCAGGTTAAGAACAGTTTCAGGTTACGAACGCACCTCCAGAATGAATTAAGTACTTAACCCAAGGTACCACTGTATTTGGAGTATAGACAGAGCCAACACACACCCTTAATACATATGAGATAAACCTCAGGCCCAAATCTCCACTTGTGGCAAGAAATATGAGTTCTTGTGCAATTTGTTTAACACCTTTAAATGTTGAAAAGTGCATAAGTTTCTCTGGATGTGGGATTCTTTTTCTGCATTATTTAAGTATCCGTTTCCTAATGACAAAAGTGTCTTCCAATAATTGAACTTAAAAGGCGTATGCACTTATCAGTCCACACTGTATGCATGGAGAAGAAAGCATTCTCTGCACACTGTGCTGAGAGGCAAATACATCAGTTTTGGTTTCTTTGCTTCTCATTTTTCCAGTTTTAACTTCTACTCTCCACATTTAAACACCAGCTCGCCATTTTTGGAAAAGAAAAAGAAATAACCCCTCATGAAAGTTAATCTGTGAATTCCTCCAGCCACGCCCATGGCTGTGCAATTTTGCCTAATATACACACTTTTGCAAAGCCATTTCCCCTAATGCGATGCATTTTGTATGTTATTTTCACTAAGACGTGCATGCGTACACACACTTTCCCCCTAAAATTTGCATTTTTGTATGTAGTACTTGCCTGGAGAACTGCATTGCAAAATTCAAAAAAAGTGTGAATTTCAAAGGATGGCTGCATTTTGGTTCATGTGCTTTTTTGTAAAGTGAGAATTCAGTGAGTTCACCTTTCAATGTGAGCTGAGTCAAATTTCTCCCTCTTACCTAATGTTCAGTGGACAGTACAATAGATAGCCTATGCCTATATAGTTGTAGGTGTGCAGGCTCTGAAAGTTTGCAATTCCTGATTGGATAGGAGAGCCTATAGACATATAGGCCTTCCTTTCGACATGTGCATTGCTGGAGAACATATAGACATTGGAGGCTGTGTCAGCAAATGTGGTCCTGCTCTTAGCATAGAGGAATAACATGTGAACATCCTTATATTCTCAGTTGTTGTTTTTATCCTTCTTCTCATGTTGTTCAATGCATGTCCGTTGCTGAGAATCCACTCAATGCATTGGCGATCAGAAGGTCAGCGGTTCGAATCCCTGCGATAGGGTGAGCTCCCGTTGCTTTGTCCCTGCTTCTGCCAACCTAGCAGTTCAAAAGCATGCCAGTGCAAGTAGATAAGTAGGTACCACTGTGGTGGGAAGGTAAATGGCGTTTCCGTGTGCTCTGGCTTCTGTCACGGTGTCCTGTTGTGCCAGAAGCGGTTTAGTCATGCTGGCCACATAACCCGGAAAGCTGTCTGTGGACAAACGCCGGCTCCCTCACCCTGAAAGTGAGATGAGCGCTGCAACCCCATATTCACCTTTGACTGGACTTAACTATCCAGGGGTCCTTTACCTTTTTACCTTACCATATTAATATTGCTTAGTAAATTTTATTTTCCTTGTTATTGTGCATGATGAACATGCCCTAATTTAGGCTGGGATAACTGTCTGCTGTTGAATTTGATGCAAAATGAAAACTACTGTTTGAACACGTAGCTGTACAATTTCTCCACTTTAGAAACCAGGTAGTGCACGCACACTATTCAATTAGTGTCATACTTGTTTCTCTAATTATTATTTTTTTCTAAATGCATTTGGAAAGCTCATACTATGCACATTTCCAGGTGTTAATACAATAAAGTGTTATACTCCTTGCTAATCAGAATGTACAAGAGTAATTACAAATCACAGTCCTCTGATTTGCCCTGACAGCAAACTAAGTATACTCTCCCCCAATCCTCCCCCCGCCCCATTTTTGGCAAATGTGCAGCATATAAAACAACTTCCCTTATGAACAGGAAGCATTACTAGAGATATAGTTGACTGCATTGGCAATATTTTGAATTTCCATCTGTAGGCTGCTCTCTGCATAGTTTGTTTAGTTAATTGATTTCTACACATTCTTCCTGATTTATGCTTATTTATAAATTCATAGAACACAAATAATGACCAGTGCTTTAAGAAAAAATAAGAAAGCGCTCTCTCTCTGTCTCTCTCTCTCTCTCTCTCTCTCTCTCTCTCTCTCTCTCTCTCTGTGTGTGTGTGTGTGTGTATAACATAACTCTGAACCTGCAATTAAATTTAAAGCTTCTTCAGCAGAAAAAAAATATTTAAAGTAACTTGAAAATGTATGATTTGGTTGGGTAAAAAACAAACAAACAACTACCTGTAAGAATGGTCAGGATCTGGGCCCCACTAGTACTTCAGGAAGGTTCAGGAGCTACATTCTGAAACCCACAGCTGATGTCCAGTAACTTTTGGCATAACAATCTCCATAGACTTGCTTCTAACCTAGCACTACGGGACAGGTCATCTGCCTGGATGGGTAGGTCAAGCATGGAGGATGTTGACATTTCACAAGCTGATTCTGGCACTCGTTTTAGGTTGCTATATACAATGGGAGGGGCAGTTTGGAAACAGAATAAAATTCATCCCGGAATATGGAACAGGTTGTACAGTGCATTGGATCCTACATATGTGCATTGAGAAAGAAGGCAGCTTATGGGAGTACCCCTACACACAGAGTGCATTTTGTTAACTGAGGGGTGGATGGAACCCCATGAGAAATCATAGCAGTCTTACTGAAAAGTCTCAAAAGTCCTTCTGATGTTTTCATGCAGCAGAACTTCAACAGACATTGGTGACAGACCAGACATGTGCTGAACCTCCTGAGAAAATTCACGAGTCTCATTTGAAAGCCTTTAAAATCCCACAGATGTTTAGCCCAAGGAGAACTCTAAAGCATTATTATGCTTTAGGCGAAATCTGGTGGCAACACACTTTTTAGCTTCACCCAACTACTTATACCCTGCAGGTAGGTAAATGAATGTAAACTAACCATCATAGAAGAAGGCAAAATTACCATCTCTCTTGAGGAACATCTCAGAATAGTAAGGCAATTTATTTATATTTAAACAGTCTCATCCACCTAACAAATTGTCTGTATGACACTGATATTGGCCTAATTTTTCCCTCAGAAATGCCTACATTTAATTTGGCAAGAGGTGCTGAATGAGTTTATAGAAAGCTTGAAGTTTTACGTGATTGTTTTTTATAAAACTCAAACAACCACATTTTTAAAAAGCTTGCAAAAGGGGTCTATCCAAACATTTGACAGTTTGTAAACATAATCAAGAGGACATTTAAACTTTGACAATTAGTTGGTGATTGACACCATGAATTGGTAGTGATTTCCCACATAACAACATATTCAAGTATTGGGGGGACTTAATTCTTTCTGGAATAGTGGGGTTAACACCTCATGCACTTGAGTCATAACTGTTTCCCTCCCCATTGGTCACAGCTTCTGCAAATAACCTAAGTGAAGAAAGGGTACCGTCTGAAGACACATGAGATCACCATGAAAATAAACAGGTCTGGGTGTGGTCAGTACCCAGATGGGTGAACACATGTAATCCACATGTACACAGTTTGGACCTCCATGGTAGATGAAAGGCAGGACAGAAATGTAAAAAAGAAAACTATGCAAAAGTGTTTTCCAGTTACCACTATATGGAAAGTGTTGTGTTTTAATTCCTTATTCCAGTTGAGTTGGTAAGCAGTTTAAGAAAGAGCATAGTTTAAGCATGCAAAAGAGAAGAAAAAAAATAGAGAATGTGGCATCTCTCACATAATTACTGGGAAATGAATGTACGCCTGCAGATGCATAGAGAGCCGTGAGGGAGAGCAAACCAGCAGGCCACACAACCTTCTCAAGGAAATCAGATTCCCATAGGTAAGCACTCTAGCCAGGACCTAGACATTGTGATCCACCAAGCAAAAATTGGGCAGGATCAACATAATATGAGAAGGCCCATAGGGCACCTGAGGGGAGGATTGGCCACTGCGCCCCCAAGCTTGGGGTATCTGCCTGGTTGCAATCTGCACCCTGGTCACCCATTGAGACCTCACTTGCTTGACTTGCATCACAGCAAGGTTCAACACTGGTTGACTTCACTGGGTCCAAACACAGTGAACCCATTCCATCAATATGGGGCTTGTGGAATGATAAACTTATCCTGGGACCCAATGCCATGCCAACCCTTACCCTGCCTGCTTTACTCAATAAAGATCTGGACTGATTTTATTCCACCACCATTCTACGGTCTTGTCGTTTTGCGGCTCTCGTGAGTCACATAATGTGTCTCCCTGGGCAAACGTTCCCCTCTGCAAAAAGGCTAGTACAGATTGAGGTTGAATCCTGACAAGGCAGAAGTACTATTTTGGGGGGACAGGGGGTGGGTGGGGGGTGGGGGACTCCCTGGTCCTGAATGGGGTAACTGTGCCCTTGAAGGACCAGGTGCGCAGCCTGGGAGTCATTTTGGACTTACAGCTGTCCATGGAGGCGCAGGTTAATTCTGTGTCCAGGGCAGCTGTCTACCAGCTCCACCTGGTACGCAGGCTAAGACCCTACCTGCCCATGGACTGTCTCACCAGAGTGGTGCATGCTCTAGTTATCTCCCACTTGGAATACTGCAATGCACTCTACGTGGGGCTACATTTGAAGGTGACTCGGAAACTGCAATTAATCCAAAATGCGGCAGCTAGACTGGTGACTGGAAGTGGCCGCCGAGACCATATAACACTGGTCCTCAGAGATCTGCATTGGCTCCCAGTACGTTTCCGAGCACAATTCAAAGTGTTGGTGCTGACCTTTAAAGCCCTAAATGGCCTCGGTCCTGTATACCTGAAGGAGCATCTCCACCCCCATCATTCAGCCTGGACCCTGAGATCCAGCACCGAGGGCCTTCTGGTGGTTCCCTCATTGGGAGAAATGATGTTACAGGGAACCAGACAGAGGGCCTTCTCGGTAGTGGTGCCTGCCCTGTGGAACGCCCTCCCATCAGATGTCAAGGAAATAAGCAGCTATCCTATTTTTAAAAGACATCTGAAGGCAGCCCTGTTTAGGGAAGTTTTTAATATTTAATGCTGTATTGTTTTTAATACTCGATTGGGAGCTGCCCAGAGTGGCTGGGAAAACTCAGCCAGATGGGAGGGGTATAAATAATAAATTATTATTATTACAGGTTTCCTCAACCTCGGCCCTCCAGATGCTTTGAGACTATAATTCCCATCTTCCCTGACCACTGGTCCTGCTAGCTAGGGATCATGGGAATTGTAGGCCAAAAACATCTGGAGGGCTGAGGTTGAGGAAGGCTGAACTAGTACAATGCATGAAAATAAGAAAATGTTAAAAAACAATACACTAACACTTCATCCGTGGATAATCAATCACAAGACCCTCCTGTTGCCAAAACAGTCATCCAAACATCAGTGCCAAAATGCCCAGGAGAGTAAAATGGAGATAAGTGGAGATGGAATTGTCGTCTAAATATTATTTGTTCAAAGCTAACCCCATTTTGACACAACATTGACATTCAAATTGCTTCTGTTCAACTTTTGAAACTAACTTCACAAAGGTAGCTTTTTAAAAAAGAAAGAAAGTAGAAGCAAAAAACAAATCAAAAAACAAAAATACACAATTCAAACATATAGAACATAGATGTGACAGCAAGGCAGTGCTTCATCTCCTGAAAATATTTACTTTCAGCTATTCAAACATTTAGTGCCCATAATGTGCTTATATCCATCCTTGCATTCCTTTTGTTATCTCATGGCCACTCTTTGAATTGGAATGTCAAGTCATAATACTTATTTTGTTTCCAACTTGAACACAGCTTTCTAATATGTGCTGTGAAAATAATCTTGCCACATAATGAGGGGGGAAAGACTAAGTAAGCCATTTGAATAAAAGAGAAATTACCATACAAGCAGAACGCATTATTCGTATCTCTTTTTGAATAGTGGAAAAGATGCTTACATAGCAATTTCACATTTAGTTTGGCTGATTTGATGTTTATTGAGTGATATGAATTATATTACAATGGGGCTTCCTTTGGATGGCACTTTCAGAAAGTTTAGTATTCTGTCTCTCTCACTCATTTTAGCAATATATATATCCTATTTCCAAGTCTGGTCAGTCTGTGTATAGATGATCAAGGATGGAACATGGGGAGGTGTCACTTCATTTGAATTACCGGTACACTTTCTTTTGTTTCTCCTGGTTTATGGGAAACATAGAGAAGACCTCTTAATTCTTCATCTTTGCAAAAAGTGCAAACACTTTACAAAGTAGTGTTCACTGAAGACTGGGTTAATAATGGAATATTAATGAAACCGCTTTATTTTTATCCCATTCTTTCTGAAATTGCAGCCTGATAATGATTCTATTATTGAATAGGACTGCAATTCAAATGGGTATATTTTCATTATGGGGGATGGGGGGGAGCCACAACACTTAGAACTTTGACTGCAGAATTCTTACAGCTTTAGCTCCAAGCGCTGGCCCCCGGCCTATAGAGTGAGATGGGCGCACAACCCTAGAGTCTGTCAAGACTGGCCCGTATGGGCAGGGGTACCTTTACCTTTACCTTTTACATACTGTTTATTCAGGAAAGATTAAATATTATCTGCAAAAATGAATCACAGTGTTTAGAAATCTTAGAATTCTTTCACGTTGAAAGGTACTGTAGATAGGAAAGGTACTGTAGGTACTCAAAAGGAAAAAAATTAATGTGGAAGATTCCATTTTATGGATCCTGAAACTGGCACCTAACCTGAGCAGGGTTGTGTTGAAGACGATGGATACTGGGAACCCAGAAACTGAGGCTGGGATCTAGCATGTTGAAGTTACCATGGTTTATGTGAGCTTTATGCCCTCTTTAGATACACAGAAAAATAGGGGTGTGCGACAGCAGTGTCTGTGTTTGTATGAAGCTTCTAGATTAGTCTAGCATGAATGCCAATTTCCTGACCTCTTCTGCCCATGCCTTGTTATAGAACTGTAGCTTTAGCTTGGTTCATTTCAGCCACTAGCTTCCAGATCGAGCCATTGACCTCATTTGAAGAACTCCAGGTCTAGATTTTTGGTTTGGTAATCCAGGAGGGCTCTGATTTTGGGGGTGCAGTCTCCAGTTTTGGTGTGAACAGGTGGAGAAATTGGCCAGTAGAAAGTAGCAGAGGTGTCTTTGCCCAAGTGTCCACTCTGTGAATGGCCTTTTGCGATGAAAATTGATTACAGATTACCAGCTGAAGCTGACACACCACTCACAACTGGGGGAAAGGGCATCTGATTATTGCTGCAACCTTATAATCTAACAGTTGTATTAGATCTAGGAGCAACTCCAAGATGGAACCTCAGACTGTTGTGCACATGTTCCTTTCAGCTGAGTTTCCAACCAAAAATACTCGGGATTATGTTCAGCTTGTTTGTCTACATCCATCATGTTACCAGTCTGGAAGCCCCCTTGGCAGGAGGTAGACTAGAGATAGAACTTAATGCCATCTATATATTGATAACAAGCAGAATCCAAAGCTCTGAATGACCTCGAGTTTAATGCACATGCTTAAAAAAAACAACAGCACAGGATGAAAGATAGAACCCTGGAAAATGCCTTAAGATGACAAGTGGAACCTGTCTGGAACCTGTCTTCCAGGAAGGTTGGAACTATGAAACAGTGCCTCTCTCAATCCCACCTCCATTGGTGTGGAAATGAAGTGTAGGTGGGTTCCCACAAGGCAAGACACAGTGATAACAGCAAGAACCTTTATTGAACTACATAACTGGGAAACAGGCTACTAAACATCTTCCAAGACAACAATGCCCACTTACACCACAAAGAACTCATAACTCACCTACTTTCAGCAGCCAGAAACACCATAACCAGACACTGGAGAGACCTGTCAAGAGTAAGCATGGACCAATGGTACCAAATAGTATGGGAAACAGCCCTACTAGAAAAATTAACCAATAAACTGAAACTGACACGGGGACAAACAGAAGAAGACACCTTCACCCCGGTATGGCTCCCCTTTATCACATACACAGCCCAACAAGACAATGACAAGAATCCACCAACAGCATACAAATCAATATGGCTAACCTGATCCAAAACACACACACACCCCACTCACACATGGAAACAAAGATCACCACAGCCAATCACAAACAAGCAACCACACCCTAGGCCAACCCCAACCTCTCTCACCACCAAAGGAACACAAGTGAACAGCAGAGAACCGGCACAAGTAACGCTGACACCAAACCCTACATACATTAAGCAAAATAGAAACACCGCCACCCCACGCCACCCCACCCCCACCCATCCTCCCCCCTTCACCCCTTTTCTTCCTAATGTCTCAACAAATGAAATTGATTTGTAAAAATGTTACATGGAAAAATATGAGAGACATTACACATACTTCTGTAAATCAAGAAAATCTTTAATAAAACAAAAAAACCAAACACATAACTGGGAAACAGGGGCAAAGCAACTGCTTATACACATTCCTGAAAGCCTGGGCCACTCCCACTCACATTGTGATTGGCTGTCTAAACTTCCAAGCTGCGAATTACGACTCAGAGTTCAAGGGCCAATGACAGAGGCCCAAATCCTGAAATGTTCTGTGATTGGACATCATGTATCAAATCAGAACACAGGAGCTCAGAATCCTTAGTCCAGGCTCAAGCTCAGGCAAACACAGACCACTGAATACATGACAGGAAATATAACATGGTTGATGGTATCAGGCCTTGTTGAGCCACCCAACAGAACTAAGGACCGTTTCCCCCTGTTCAGTGACTGGCATTAATTGTCCATCGTGCTGACTGTTTCCATCCTTAAAGCAGGTGTAAACTTAGAATGAAATAGGATCAGATAATCTATCCTCAAACTGTGGATATTTCAAACTTTTTCAGAGAGACTGCAATCCCATCTAGAACTGGTTAACACAAACTTCATGGTCCAATAAAACACCTATCCACAGCATTTCTGATTAGCCAAGAATTAGTTTCATTTTATAGCTTCTTCTTCATCTTTGCCACCATTTTGTTTGCATTCTGCCTTTCCATAGTTAAAACCATGCTCAAGGTGGCTTACATTCTGACTACAGGACATCCTGAGAAACAAGGCTGTGTAGGGATGGAAAAAATGGGAGCATATATTCATCCCTCTTTACCCCTGCCTAACCATCTCCTCTGTTCTCTTCTCTTCCTTTATTGTCTCACCCCATTTAGATTGCAAGCATCCTGGGGCACAGATCTGCCTTTTTTGATTATGTTACTCAGAAAAGTGTCATGGCGATGAAACTATATAAATGAATTAATAATAATACCTTTATTGTCAATGTACAACCTGTGTACAATGAAATTAACTGAGCCTCCCTCTCCCCCCCCCAAACATTCAATCTCATTGCACTCTGTGTGCTTGTCGCACAACACACCAACCCCGAAAGTCAGTTGCACTATATTGTTTTCCATTCAGCAGCCTAACAGCCCACAGATAGAAACTTTTTTTTAGCCTCATGGTACGACTGATTATACTTCTATATCTCCTGCCCGAGGGTAGAAGATTAAAGAGTTGCTGGCCGGGGTGTGAATCATCCCTGATAATTTTTCTTGCTCTCGGGACTTCCGGGGTGGCGCCTTCAGCAATGGCTGCCTCCCTCTGAACTGGAGGGACCAGCTCCGTGTGAAACGGGTCGTATCCGCTGCGGCGAAGTGGGGACCCTCTCAAAAATCACAGGCGGATGAAGCCTGTGACCATGGGACTCGGCGGGCACCTTTAGCGCCCCCCAACCCACTAAGGAACCCACCAACGGACTCCAAAGTGAAGAGGGGGAAGTGGCGCGGTGCTGAGAGTCACCGGCTATTTCCGTGGAGCGAAGCCACATTGCTGTTGCCAGAGAGCACTGCCTTTTTCCTGGAACAATTGGGACTTTAAAACAACAACCCGTGAGTAGTACGGAAATTGGATTTTTAAAATATTTTCAAATTCGGCACTGATCGGGGAAGGTCCAAACAGGAAGTCTGCCTCCCCGTTCTGTAAATATTCTAAAGTAAAGAACCTTCAACTAAGGTCGTGGAGAACTTTATTTTTTGCAAAAGATTTTAATTCTACTGATTGAGATTACAAGAAAACTTATCTGGAAGCAGGGGAACCTGCGGGAGAAGGACTAAATTTAAAAAATTGATGTGCCACCCCCCCCCGGACCCGGGAGTGGTCTGTGAGAGCCAGTTGAGGAGTAATTGAACAATTTGACAGCTGTCAAGTTAGCTGTCAAGATACAAAAAGACGACTTTGTCTCTGCTGCTTATATTGGTTACAAGTTTATGTTTTAAAAGAAGGAAGGACTGCTACAATTTAACGTATGGAACTATTGGTCTTGTGCTGAAAGGAGTAAAAAGAAACTTAAATCCCCCTAGAGGGAGTCTTGGGACATTGCATTAAGAACCAGCTGAGAAATTGTTTTTCTGACCTTGATATGTTTAAGAATGGGAGTTGGTAAGGAAATGCAGTCTGAACTGAACAAAACTTTCTTTCTCTTGGGAAAGCTGCAAGGTCAAATAGGTGTTTTGACTACAAATGTTACAACTTTGGGCACAAGAGTTAGCGCGAGCAATGAACTTGATAAGAACTTGGTACAGGAGTTTTACTTAACTGAACAAACAGAGAAAATTGAGAAGGAGAATAATGTTGCCTCTGAAGAGAAAAAAGGGGGGGACTCAACCCTGCAGATGCAAAAGGTGAGCTGTAACTTGAAGCTTGACACGATGGTAATAAGAAGAAACAAATTTCTGCAGATGGAAGCCTGGCCTGAATTGGAAAATGAAGAATGGAGAGACCTCCTTATCTGGAGATCATATGACCCTTGGATTACAAATTTGATTCAGTTGGAAGTGGGAGCTATGGGGACATTGGGAATCCTAAGGAGAATGAAACAAGATGTGGAATACCCTATAGGCTTTACTTTCAAGTACGTAGGCCTGGCTGGAAGAAACGTGGATGCTGCAGGGCGGGAGTCTCATCGAGATTTGGTCTTGAATATTAAAGACTTTCAAAGAGACTGGCAGAGGAGTTATGAGAGAGACTTAAGAGCCTCGGACATAAGATCACCGGGTTGATAGTTTTATTTTGAGATTTGTTGGGGACTGAAACCGGGAAGGGGGATGGGTGGAATGAAAAATGGGAATTTAAAGTGTACATAATATAAGTTGCTCTTTTGTTTTATTTTATTTTATTGTCTTATTTTTAGGAGAATTGGAAATTTGTGGAAGGGAACTTTCTTTCGACCTTAGGGAAATGTTTTAAGAATAAGTACCGTTATATAGATTTGGATGAGAACTAAGTTTGGACAAAGTAAAAAAGTGGTTTTTATAAAGAAAAAAATATGGTAAAACTAAGGTCTTTGTGATAAGGACTTGTTGAACTTACAATTTGAACTGGAACATAAGGATTTGCTGAACTAATAATTGGAATTGGAATACAAAAAAGGGAGGTGTGAGGAGGTCGGGGAAATATGTTAATGAAAAATAAGCATTGTGAAATTTATGTGTTTTTAACCATTTTGTATTTTTGTATTTTTTGTTATTTTTTCTTTTTTGATTTTCTTTTATTGTATTAATTTTGAAAACTCTAATAAATATCTTTTTTAAAAAAAGAAAGAATTTTTTCTTGCTCTCCTAAGGCATTGATTCCTTGCAATGTCATCTAGTGGGCTCAGGGGACAGCCCATGATATCTTGTGCTGTGTTCACCACCCACTGTAAAGACTTTCTGTCCGTGGCTGTCAAGCCAACGTACCACACTGTGATACAATATGAGAGGACACTTTCTATTGTGGACTGGTAGAAGGAGGTCATCAATTGTTGTTTAACATTGTTCTTTCGCAAGACCCTGAGGAAATGGAGTCTATGTTGGGCCTTACTAACTACCTGAGTTATATTGTTTTTCCAAGTGAGGTCTTCACTAAGGTAAACTCTCAGGAATTTAAAGGAAGGGACTCTCTCCACACAACGCCCCCGATATACAACAGGGCTAGTTCCCCTGTCTTCCTCTGAAAGTCCATCTCCTTTGTCTTGCTAATATTTAGGTGCAAATTATTCTCTAGGCACCATGTAGATACTTTTTGAACCTAAAACCATGTAGATGTTACGATATTGAAGCAATGCAGCTGCAAAGTGCTAGCTTGAAAACAAAACATGATGGGAATGTTGGGAGTGTCTGTGGGAAACAGAGGGACAGTCATTTCACAGTGCGAAGCACCGGAATTAGCTCAGAGTGTAATATGAGCTGTACAGGAAGTACAGGAAGTGTTAGTCTCTAGACTGCTGGAGTTTGAAGAGAGCAGTCATGTTTTTTGTAATGATGCAAAGACAGAAATAAAGGCATGTAAATACGTTTCTGTCTATCTCTTTCCCCTGCCAGCGGGGGCAGGAAAGAGGGGGGGTGTTCTTCTCATGCTGAGAAGAATCGCCTATAGCGGCCTTGCCTGCGTTTGCTGGGGAATGCAGCCAGGGAGGTCATCGGAACTCAAGCCAGGTGCCTGGGAGGGTTGCCAGCTTCTCCTGATAGAGGCTTGAATTCCAACAGTAGATACTTTTTGAACCCCCGTACACTGATTCATCTCCCCAATAATAATCACGACTACCACCCAAATGCAACTGTGGGTAATCAGGTTTTTTGCAACCCAGTTTTGTGCAAATGGAGGGTCTGAGACCTCAGGTAGACTGGTAAAGAAAAAGCTATTTATATGAGTTGTATGTGCAATATAACATTGTGCCATCAGATGACTACGTGGAGTTTTCTCTACCTGCCTTCCCTGTTTAAATTTACAACACTTTAAACTGAAACGTTCTTTGATGTGTCTAGATCCAGCCTGAGATAACAAGAACTATACCAATATACAATGAGTTATGGAAATTGGCAAGTAGAAAATTTGCCTCCGAACACACTTGCATACATTTAGGAAATGCAATGAGTTTACGCATTAAATAAAATTTCACACATTTCGTGCTATAAGCAATTGGTTTAATGTAATTCAGGCAGCAACCCAATGCCCACTTAACCTGGGAATAAGCTTTAATGAAATTAATAGGGCTTACTTCTGAGTAGAAATGCATTGAATTGTACTGCTAGTGTCATTTCGATAGTTTTAACAAACAGCTGGATGGATATTGAAAAGAACAAGTATCTTTGCCTCATTCTTCGCTCCTAAATATGTTCAGACATGACTTGTGGCATTAAAAGAGCACTCATTGAAACAAATGGTTGCTAGAATTGTTAATGCAATCAGCAGGGATTTACACAGAATGAGGTATGCAAATTCCAGAAGCATTTCAAGGGATTTGCCCTACAGGCATTTTAAAAATATCTAGGGATTTTGTGTGTGTGTGTGCCACAAGCTAGCCTATTTGCAGTAGGCTTAGATACAGAACAGGAAAGCAACATATTTTAGTCTGATGACACATTTGACATAATTGCCATTGTATATAACATATGTGTATGTGACATTTTGCTGACCCAGGGAGCCAAAGAGCTAAGTATTCTGGGTAAATTAAAACTGAGACTCTTTGACAAATATAGCTCCCAGAGAAGATTGCTTCTGCCTTGAGGAGCTATTGGCTTCATCACATTAAATCATCCCATGGCCTGGAAAGAACTATCTGTGATATTGCACAACACTAGTCTGGCTCAGAACAGAGTCTCAGAAATCAACACCAAGGGTTTATCCGTTTTGCAAAGCTAAAATGCAATGGAGGGTCCACAAATAAATTCACCCTTAAACTTGCCAGCACACATTTCAAGCGTGAATGAAAACCGGACATGTGGCCAATAATCTGAGAGTCATTATAGTCCAGGTACTTACCTGACTAGCCAACCATTTTTGCATGCTGCATTATGCTGCATTCTTTGTCAGTTCTTTATTTTATTTTATTTTATTTTAATTTATTCAAAGTTATAACAAAACATATTATCCAAAAACATATCCTTATTTCCCCCCCCCATTTTTCCTCCCTCCCCCCTCACCCCCACAAAACCCACCCCCACCCCACCCCCCGACTTCCCTCAGTTCCAGTCTTTGGTTTCTCCAATAATGCTATTTTCTGCATGTTACAAAGTTATATAGATCCTCAAACCGTTTAGCTGATTATTATCAGTAAAAAAAATTGTGAATGTTTATTCAAAACCTGCCAAGGAGTCCAGTTCGCTTTGTTGCGTCTTCAGATACTTTGTGAAAGGTTCCCATTCATAGAATCATAGAGTTGGAAGAGACCACAAGGGCCATTGAGTCCAACCCCCAAATTCATCATTAAAGTCACAGTTATCCTTGTCCCGTAGCTTATATGTCAATTTTGCCAGTTCTGCATAGTCCATCAATTTTTCTTGCCACGATTCTTTAGTTGAGATTTCTTCAGTCTTCCATCCTTGTGCTACCAGAACTCTCGCGGCGATTGTCACATACATGAAAATGTTTTTCAACTTTTTTGGCAGGTCTTTCCCTACGATCCCCAACAAAAATGCCTTGGGTTTTTTTAACAAATGTTAAATGGAACATTTTCTTCAATTCATTGTATATCATTTCCCATTTTTTTTAATTACCTTACAATCCCACCACATATGATAAAATGTTCCCTCCTTTTCCTCACACTTCCAACATATATTTGAACTAGTTTTGTACATTTTCCCTAACTGCACGGGTGTTGTGTACCATCTGTACATCATCTTCATGTAATTCTCCTTCAATAGGGAACAATCTGTAAATTTTAAGTCAGTTTTCCATAATTTAACCCAATCTTCCATGATAATGTTGTGCCCTACATCTTGTGCCCATTTAATCACTTTGTCAGTTCTGATATCAACTCAGCTCATCTGTACCCCCTGAACTAATGTGTGGATTGTGTGGAACTTCACTTATCTAACTGTGTTTCCACTTCCCAAATGTTCTGATGTAGTTCTCAGCTAATATAAGACCATAATACGTTTTAGAAAGCACATTATGAAATAACATGCATTTAGTAATGCATGTTTTCTGAGAAACTATGTTTAAACAATGCACATTGATATGTAAAAGCCCAATACTGATTTTCTCTCTCTTTCTTTTCCAAATTTCAGAGGAATGTGGAAATGAGATACAATGGACTTTGGAATGAACACCTGTGCACCTGAAAGACATTGATTTCCCCATCCCTATTTCTGAGCTTCCTTACAGGGGCTCATAGACATGTGAGTATAATTCACACTATTCTTCCTTGTTAAGTTAGACTGTCTTGAGGGCTAGTGGGTTCCAGCTTAGATTATGGGCATGGCAAAAACCCTGGTGTCTCCAGGTATGGCCAAGAAAGATTCTATTGCATCTCCAGAAATGGCCAAGGAAGATAGACTTGAGAATCAAGTCTATTCCTACCAGAGGCACCATGGGGGGGGGGGGCTGGACCTCCTCAATATTGTGCAGTGACATGTGCACAAGCTGTGCAATGTGCTCATGTTGTGTATGGTGTGCACACATGATGTGAGCACACTGCATGGTGCCAGCCCTTTCAATCACGGGGGCAAGCTGGCACGCCTTATTCCTACCAACAAAGACACATCCTCTAGAATTCTATGCAGGGTACCATTTCATGGACACATTATTATACAATTCTTCAGTATGACTGGACCATGGAATGTGTGAGAAAGAGAAAGAGAAAGAGAAAGAGAAAGAGAAAGAGAAAGAGAAAGAGAAAGAGAAAGAGAAAGAGAAAGAGAAAGAGAAAGACAGACTTTGACTGTGAGCTAAGGCTCCAATACTTTGGCCACCTCATGAGAAGAGAAGACTCCCAGAAAAGACCCTGATGTTGGGAAAGATTGAGGGCACAAGGAGAAGGCGACGACAGAGGATGAGATGGTTGGACAGTGTTCTCAAAGCTACTAACATGAGTTTGTCCAAACTGCAGGAGGCAGTGGAAGACAGGAGTGCCTGGCGTGCTCTGGTCCATGGGGTCACAAAGAGTCGGACACAACTAAACAACAACAACAAATGAGAATACAGTGGTACCTCGGGTTACATACGCTTCAGTTTTCAGACTCTGCTAACCCAGAAATAGTCTTCAGGTTAAGAACTTTGCTTCAGGATGAGAACACAAATTGTGCTCCGGGGGCGCGGTAGCACCAGGAGGCCCCATTAGCTAAAGTGGTGCTTCAGGTTAAGAACATTTTCAGGTTAAGAACGGACCTCCGGAATGAATTAAGTACTTAACCAGAGGTACCACTGTATTGCATATCTTTCAAATCCCTCTTTATGTTTAATTTGTGTCATTATGTAAAGAAGAAACACTTCTTATGTTAGTCTGCCCCTTCTGCAAGCCAATTGCTGTCACTGAAATTGTCGCTCTCTTCTCCATTGTGGCATAAATGCAGGCCCTTTGCCCTTCATCGATTTCTGAAAGAAGCAGTAATGGTCCTCATAGTATAGGTATAATTTAGATAAATGCATGAGTATCAAAGAGGATTTCAAGTTGCTTCCCTGGCTTTGTTGTGTATTTTTGGGTATTGGAGTGCTCACTTTCTCTGCATCTGTATACATGCCTTCTGGCAAATCAGTAGAGCCAAAACAGTAGGTCTGATGACAAAACACACACACACACACACACACACACACACACACACACACACACACAGAGCTATGTGTGAAAATGCCCTCCCAAGTTTTCTTCCTTTTAGCCATTTCTAAAACTGTGACTTGAATTTTCTGTGCCTGACAGTATCTTGGTGGATCTGTTACATTTTCTGAAATTACAGCAATATGAAATTATGAATCTGTTAATTTGCTGAAAGACTGTGATCGTCTTGTGATAAACTGTAATATTGCAGGTTTGGTAAAATAAACAAATTTTGTACGAGAAAGTGCAAAGGGCATCAGTTCAAATACTGCTTTGTTGAAATTTGGCCATGATTTGGCCGTTGCTGGGATGAATAATATGACACCATGCAATTGTGTAGTTTATTTTCAGTAATTAAAGTTCATTCATGAGGGGTGGCTGCCCTACTGCCCTGCAGAAGTTGGGCTACAACTCATTCCTGGGATAGCTTGGTTGCTAAAGCATGAGACTCTTAATCACATTGGGTAAAAGATTCCCGCATTGCAGGGGATTGAATTAGATGACATTGTGGTCCCTTCCAACTCTACTCTTCTAAGATTCTACAATCATCCATGACCATTGGCCATACTCACTGGGTCTGGTAGGAATTGGAGTCCAACAACATCTGGAGGGCAACAGATTTGTATAACATTTTTTTGCATATTTTTCCATGTCCCTGTTAGAGACTGGTTTTCACAAGTGGTTTTCTTAGGTGCCAGGCAAAAACATTCCTCTTCTCATAAGAGAAGAAGGATTGTCACATGGGGATTCTTATATTCTCCAGGAGAGCGCCTGAATGCATAAAGTATACTAGTTTACAGGTACTGTATTTTTTGCTCTGTAAGACTCACTTTTTCCCTCCTAAAAAGTAAGGGGAAATGTGTGTGCGTCTTATGGAGCGAATGCAGGCTGCGCAGCTATCCCAGAAGCCAGAACAGTAAGAGGGATCGCTGTGCAGTGATCCCTCTTGCTGTTCTGGCTTCTGAGATTCAGAATATTTTTTTTCTTGTTTTCCTCCTCCAAAAACTAGGTGCGTCTTATGGTCTGGTGCGTCTTATAGAGCGAAAAATACGGTAGTTCATGAGGGGGTGCCTTTCAGATTAAACTTATGCCAGCTGCACTAGTGCCATAATCAATAGAAATAAACCATGTACAAAGTCTAGGCTACAACACATTGTTTCAATACTCAATGTATTTCCCAAATTAGCGACAACAAAATGGTCAAGCAGCTTTATAGCTTCCACGCTACCATTTCTGGTGATGAAATTGAGTAATGGTGAAGCTCAAATTATCCCTCCTGAAAATGTCCACTATCTCCCATAAAACTGTGTTGAGAAATGCAAATATTGGCATGCATTTTGAAATATGCAAATTCTGTTTTTTCCAAATCTCTGCAGTGCAATTCAAATAGGCAATTTAGAATTTGTTTTCTCGGCATTCCAGCTACCTCTAATTATATGACACTGGAGAAAATAAAAAGAAACATACATCTTTCTATGTGCTGCGGAGACTTTGAATTGTAAGGCAACTGCTACATTAAATTCCTACAGGTGTTTCTGTAATAATCCAGAGGCCATTTTGGACCCAGAGGCAAAAATGCAAAGTTTGATAGCCTAAAGCAAGCTTTCCCACATTCTGTCTCAGACAGTGTCTTTGAGGAAGTACAGGACAGAATCTCACAAACGGTGAAACTGAGTACAAATAAATACAAAGGGAAAGTGCAATACCTTCCATTCCTCAGGACTCTCACAAGAGTCCTCAAATTATTTCATCCTTCTCTCTCACTTATATTCCCTGGTTCCTTGTCGCCCTCTAGTCATTCTGTCAATCACCTGCTCCTTTCTCATCCATTTGTCATGCTTCACACATTCTGTAATACCTATATATTTCTTGTAATCCCCCTCACCCATCTGGCTATTCGCATGTAGAGAACTTTAGAACTTAGTATTAACCCCCCATCTTTCACCAGCCATTAGAACTTAGTAACCAGTGATTCTCAAACATTTTTCTGGACCACACCTTCAGAAGAAAAATTGTCTTGCACCACACCAAATGTTTTATTGATAAGAAAGAGATCGGAAAACACAGCTGGATTGTCCTCAGTATCACTTGATGTTCCTGCTCTCTTTCTGAAAATGTATCTATCTATATATATATATTAAGCAAATAATATTTTTTGGGGGGGATACTATACTATACTATACTATACTATACTATACTATACTATACTATACTATACTATAAACTACCATACTATATACTATATATATTATACTATACACCATACTATACTATACAGTGGTACCTCGGGTTACATACGCTTCAGGTTACATACGCTTCAGGTTACACACTCCGTTAACCCAGAAATAGTGCTTCAGGTTAAGAACTTTGCTTCAGGATAAGAACAGAAATCGGGCTCTGGCGGTGCAGCGGCAGCAGGAGGCCCCATTAGCTAAAGCGGTGCTTCAGGTTAAGAACAGTTTTAGGTTAAGAACAGACCTCCAGAACACATTAAGTACTTGTTGGTACTAAAGGGTTAAGAGGTAACAAGTCGCTCTAATCACTGAGCAGCTGGAAGTCATTAAGCATCCAGGAATGTGAGTTAGTTTGTATAAATAGTCAGTTCACTCAGTTTGTGGGCGGTGGGCTGATATGAGTTAGGTTTAGAGTAAAGTTTTCTTTATGCCGGAGATAAGAGCATGTGTGCTTTATCGCCAGGGTTTTTTCTTTTGTAAATAAAGTTTTTTCCTGAGTTCCAAAGTGCTTGCTCCAGGATTCTTCATTGAAAGGTACTGACTCTCCTGCCTTCTTAAACCGCTGCACGAAATTCTCTGCTGAGATAAGATTTATGGCGTTGGAAGCACACTGGACGTTTACTTAACATTAAACTAATTAAAGTTTAATGGACAGTACTTAACCCAAGGTACCACTGTACTACACTGAAATGTTTAAATATTTCTTTGATCCACTAGGGAGGCCCTTTTGGTTATACCAGCACCAAAACGGAACTCATGAGCAGTGGTGATGGCACCATGAGTGTGGACAGTGCTTTTTTCTGGGGGGGGGGGAATGGACGCAGGAGTACGCATACCCCTAAACATTTTGTGAATCTAAGAGGAGAAGAAACAATTTTAAAAAATAGTTTCTTCTCTGGCATGGTGAATCATCAGTTCCGTTGAATAACATGGTGAATCGTCAGTTCCATTGCTACCCCCGATGGTGACCTCATTTCCTGTCACAGTGTTACCTGAGTCTCAGATGGAATGAGAGTACCTCTAAACATGCTCTTTTTTTTCTTTTAGAAAAAAAGCACTGTGCTGTATAAAGTTTTCCTGTTCTTTGAAGTAAAGATACATATGTGCCACAGGGTTCTGTCCTGGGCCTGTTGTTGTTCAACATTTTTATAAATGACTCAGATGAAGGAATGGAAGGGATGCTCATCAAATTTGCAGATGACACCAAACTGGGAGGGGGAGCTAATGCCACAGAAGACAGAACTGGAATACATTTTCATATGGGTCACAATGAATCAATTATGTGGAACACTCTTTCTTCAGAAGGTGATGCTTTGTCGCCTTACACCCAACCCCAAAGTAATGAAGTTGGGGTGGGAAATCACTGAAAGTATAGGAAGAAATCCTAAACTAGGCCTGCCCCCAAAGAGGTTTTATTTTGCACAGGGATAATACAAACTCAGATCCACGAAGGAATATGCTCAAACAGGTAGAAAGTTCAGTAGCATTAGCACTGCATACCACCAAAGGGAGATCTATATTCAGATCAAAGCCTGCCTAATTATTGCAGCACAATTAGACTATTAATCAGCAGTGCCAATGACCCAAACATTTCAGATTATTTTATTCACAGGCAATACACAATCTAAAATAGTGTTTTCTTAATGTGGGTCATATGGGTAGCTGCTTAATTTACTGAATAACACTTCCCATCACAGAAATTTCAGCTCAAAGAAATGATGCTATCAAAGCCTCTTTTGGTGGTGGTAGGGAGGGAATAATGTCATTCCTGATTTCATTTGTAAACCCTATTATCATGCTTTCAGAGGCAAATTGCTGGTTGAGTTCAATCACTTCTGTCATGTAATATCCCACTGTAGTATAATGGAATAAGAATGGAAAAATAAATCAAGAAATGGAGAAAGGATCCTGGCAGATAATTACTCTTTCAAATCTGTTGCTTTGCAATGAACAGAGACACAAAAAACATAAATATACGGGAATGTGTGAAACCCTCTTGATACCTTTTGTTAGGCATTTCAGAACAGTTTCCCTTGTACTAAGGAACCCCAAATTCACTTTGAAGCCCAGTATAAGCGCTCCAATTGGAAAACAGCCTTTACCAAAGGTGTCATGGGCTTTGAAGACACTCGAACTCAGGACAAAAGGGAGAAATGTGCATGCTTGGTGAGCCCTCACCATGTTCAACTACTGCCTGGAAACCTATGTCCCCACTGTGGAAGGATGTGTGGATCCAGAATTGGCTTCCACAGACACTTACAAACTCACCGCTAAAGCCCTGTTTTGGAAGACAATCTTACTTGGCGAAGAAGAAGAAGAAGAAGAAGAAGAAGAAGAAGAAGAAGAAGAAGAAGAAGAAGGGAAATGTTGAAGGCAAGTCTAGCACACTTGGTGCACAATTAGTTTTCATTCCATGTTGTATCATGGCTAGGCCAAAAATTATCACATTCTAATTTGACCCCAGCAGACTTTACTGTAAGGTAGAATAACATAATTACTAAGAGCACAATCCTAACCATTTCTACTGAGAGGTAAGTATATGGTAAAAGATTGTAGGAGAAGAAACCAACAGTGACCTTACTGGGAGTGTGTGTTATAGCTCTCCAAGCCAGACTGAAGGCTTGAATGATGCCTTCCTACAGCAGATTATGAAACATTCAAAAATGAGAGATACAGCAGTCATGGGAGACAACTCCCCTGATATTAGTTGGAACTCAAACTCAACCAAGAATGTAAGGTCCAACAAATTCTTTAGTTGCGTTGCTGACAATTTCATTTTCCAGAAGGTGGAAGAAGCCACAAGGGGGTTATCTCTCTTGGATACAACAGGTAGTTCTCCCAACCAAGTTTCTTTGAATTGTGAAATGTTAGAGAGTTCTCTTGCACAACTGCTGTTCATTTCAGGGAAGTTTGTGCAGGATAATTTCCCAAGAGATTGTGCACTTTGTCATTCATTATCTCAAATATTACAGAAGAGCAGGTTGGGGCACAACGTTCCTTACAGCAAACATTGTGGGAATGAATTTGCTAGGTGAAAAGTTTTCCATGGGGCAGAATGTTGAAAATGGACCCACATTAAAACACAAGCAAAACACCTTTACTTTGACTAGGGAAGGGGGGGATCGGGAACCAAATACCTATTGACTGCGCAAAAATCCACCTAGCAGCCCTTAGATGATCTCCTCAGCTGTCAGGCAAGTGATATTCATAAGGTTATCAGTTCAGTATCAACAGTTTCTCTAAAATTGTATTTCTTACAGGTGGTTCAATACTGAACAGAAAGGCTTAAACTAAACGTTGCAAAGAAGAATCCTGTTCTATTGATTTTTCTGGGGTAATTTGAAACTATAAAAGAGGGGGGAAATGGCTCCTTCAGCAGCTCTGAGACCACAAATGTCACCAACAATGCAATTAGAGACCAAACATTGGACTGGATGACATTTACTATGCCCCACGGGACATTTTGAATTGTCTAAAATGCGTCTGGTTTGTGCAAAGGATTATTGGTTAACCACACAGGCCTAAGAATTGCCCTTGCTGATAACCAAACAGGAACTGTACTTATTCCACTTCATCACCCAGACAACGAAACATCAATTTCTTTCACCCTTGGCTTTCCTTACAGTAAATGAATTAGTGTGTGTGTGTGTGTGTGTGTGTGTATACAGGTGAATCTTTGTTCTGCCGGGGTTGATCATGAGCTCAAGAAATAAAAAGATTCCTGGGATGTTGGTCTGTGGACCATTACGCTAGAGAAAGCCAATGCATTTCAAGGGAACTGGTGACAGAGCAACTGTTTCCCCTAGTGTGCACATCTTTATTGAGTATTATATATAAAAAATTGTATTATAATAGACAATATTTCCATTTGCAGTGTTAATCAGCGACAGGGAACCTAAGGTTAGTGGCTGGATGTACCCTCCCAGGCTTTTCTTTCTGTTCTTGACAGGGACTGGGCAGATGAGGAGGAGTGGTGGAGATCTCCACCCCAAGAGGCTTCTGGGCAGGAGAAAGATGGCTATAATATGGGCCCAGGTTCATGGTGGCAGGGAATGGGACACACCCCAGAAGAAGCAGCAGCAAAGAGCTGGGAAGTAATGGAGGATGAAGAACAGGAGCAAGCTAACTGATGCTCTAGTCTTGAACAGACAGGACTCAGAAGTGTATAGCAGACAGTGGACACTACATCACTTGAAAGCCTGGTAGAACTTCCTTCTCCAAGGACCAGACACTCCCTTCGTATCTTGGAACAGAAAGCCAAACAGAGACAGAAAGATTTCTTTGCCGCCCACTGCAGGCAGTAAGGAGGGTTTTGGAAGCTAGGAAGTACCGCAAGGGAGTGGAATGGGTATTCTGAGCAAGGTTTGAGACTGAGGGAACATAATTCATGGTCTCTGTGTATTCTGTTGATTTAAATAAAAGAACTGGAAGAAGCTCTCCTCGTCTCTGGTCTCACTCGGCAGCTGGCCCATGAGTTGTGGCAGGTCCTCAGGTTATGCCCCATGCCAAACCCTTTACAATCCCCACTTTGCAGCCTCCTTGTGGGTTTTTCTCTGGCTGGAATGTGTCCTTGAACTCGAATGGTGCTTGTTGCTTGCATGGATGGGGGATAGAGGATGCTTCAAGCGAGTGTAGAAATTAGGCTACCGTTACAAAGGTGTTGTTTATATTCATTGCTCTACTCACTTCTAACTCTGGCCATGCCCATCACTAGCATGTGGCCGTTGAAAGGGAATGTGGCCTGCAGGGGCCTGGTATAATTAAACCAGAGTAGGCCCGATGTAGATATAGTTGGCGGCCATTTTGTGTGCTTCCAATTAATGCATAACCGCTGATGCACCGATCCTTTTTGGGCCCAGAAGAGGGCAGAACGAGGGCAGGGTGGGGTATAACAGGCTTATCCACACTCTGCTGACATGTGTAGGAGCCAGGAACAGAATCCCTGAGCAAAATGGTTGCTGCCTGTATAGTATTCTTTTGTATGATCATTGTGTGCCAAGAGGTACACTAGTATAACTTTGAAGTTACTACTGGTAAGCCATGAGATATTAATTAAAAACAGCATTTAAGGTTCTCGTGTCTTCCTCTGAGGCCAATACATTTTGCTTTATTCTGGTTTGGAAGTGATTGGATGATCCTGGGAGATTATCTGCAACAGTCTGTGCTCCTTCCAGTTAAGAGGCCATGCCCAAAGGAGTAGCAATCCATGGGCACATCTGCACTCATGTTTTTAACGTTAAGAAAGGGTTAAGGAAAGGTTGTGGTAACACAAAAGGACAAATGACACATTCTTTTTAACATTCTTAATGCGTCATTTGGATGGAAACAAACCAACAACAAGGTAAGAAAAACATTTTAAATTACAAGTATGCCCTGTGACGCTTTAGAACAATATAGCTAAACAGGTTCAGCGTAGATCCAGCCCATGTGAGATCAGTGTGTGATTTCACCTCAGGACAAGTTGTTCTGCAGCATCTGACTTAAATGAAAATCTGCCTCACTTGATGCAAGTAGGAGCAGAGGGATGGAAAAGGAGAGAGGCTTCTTTGCCCTTTGTCTTCCTATCACTTGTCCATTGAAATCAACCCACTTCCCAAGCTATTTCTCCTGTCCAAAGGAAAAGATAAAGGGCAACAGACCTATCAGAACTTAAAGCTGAAATGATTTTCAAGGTCATTGGATTCAACTCCCTCTACCTTAAAGAATGACATTTGAATTTGAATTATGGTGCTGGAGGAGACTCTTGAGAGTCCCATGGACTGCAAGAAGATCAAACCTCTCCATTCTGAAGGAAATCAGCCCTGAGTGCTCACTGAAAGGACAGATCCTGAAGTTGAGGCTCCAATACTTTGGCCACCTCATGAGAAGAGAAGACTCCCTGGAAAAGACCCTGATGTTGGGAGAGATGGAGGGCACAAGGAGGAGGGGACAACAGAGGACGAGATGGTTGGATGGTGTTCTCGAGGCCACCAGCATGAGTTTGACCAGACTGCGGGAGGCAGTGGAAGACAGAAGTGCCTGGCGTGCTCTGGTCCATGGGGTCACGAAGAGTTGGACACGACTAAACAACTAAACAACAACAACCTTAAAGAATGATTATCTGGTTTTTTTCTATATAATAGTGTCTTCCACATTATTATTATTATTATTATTAATAATAATAATAATAATAATAATAATAATAATATTATTATTATTATTTGAATTTATATACCGCCCTATACCCAGATGTCTCAGGGTGGTTCACAGAATGATTCATGTAGGACAGCATTGAGGAATCTATGGTCCTCCAGATGCGGTTGGAGTCCTACTCCCATCAGCCCCAGTCAGCATGTCCACTGGTTAGGGATGATAGAAATTCCTGCCACATTCTTGATGTACAAGTGGACAAAGCTATTACTACATGACCCTTCAGCCCCTGTTTGATTTAAACTACCATCTCTGTTTAATTAGTTACTGGCAAGAACAAACTAATCACAGGTTGTTCTTGCTGGACATAATAGCAAGAATTCGTGGTTGGTCTAAAAATGGAAGTACATTATTCCAATCTTGAAGAAGAGGAGGAAGAGGAAGAGGAAGAAATATAGGAGATGGGAGGAACACACAAGCTCCTGAACTCATTTCTAAACTATGGTTCAGCATTCTATCTGAACCAGGCCAAAATGTCGAGTGGAATGAGTTCTATCAGCTGAAAAGTAGAGTGGGACTGAAATGTCATTAAAATCAATATCCACAGTGCAACTGCCTCAGGGAGGGATCTGTGGCCACTCCACATATCCAGAGGTCATCATCAGATATTGCTTAAAGCAAAATGTGAAGCAAATTGGAGAAGGAGGGAGACATCTTTCAGAAGACGACTTGTTAAATTTTGAGGAAAGCCAAATCAGTTTTGATAAGACTAGAGATTTTTTACGTGGGATATTTGCACACCCCTAATCGAAAGGCATTTTTAAACACCGTCGTTGAATATTCATCTCAAAAAGAAGAGGAGGGGGGGAGCTCTGGTTGCATATTAAACTATAAAGCCAGACAACAGTCTATAGATCTGCAGACAAAGAATTACTCAGTGTAAATTTGCAAATAATTTAGTTCTGTTTACAGACACTGCACAAACAGAAAGAGAGATTCAATTTGTTGAATAAATGATTCTGGTGAATTATTCACTTGGCTGTAATCACAAGTAATAATATTAAACTAGGGAAAAAGGGGGGGAACCTCACACAGCGCGACTTGCAGAAATTTCATTAAGAACATTACAAGTCAGTGGAAAAACAATGAGGCTTTGCTGAGGAATTCACTCAGGAAGAGCTGATTTGGCAAACTGATTATCAAGGGATCATTGCAAATTGCTTGTATCAATAGCACTGACACCAGTAGGTGGGATATGTTAATAGTATCTTGCTTGTGTCATAATTTTGTTACCATAATAATATTGTTACCATGATGACAGAGCACTAGTCCCTTCCTCCCTCCCTTGAACCATCCCTAATTTTCCCCCCTGGGGAGGAACGACTCTGTACCTCACAACATGGGGAAAGGCTGTAGCTCAGTGGTAAGGTAAAGGTAAAGGGACCCCTGACCATTAGGTCCAGTTGTGGCCGACTCTGGGGTTGCGGCACTCATCTCGCTTTATTGGCCGAGGGAGCCAGCGTACAGCTTCCAGGTCATGTGGCCAGAATGACTAAGCCGCTTCTGGTGAACCAGAGCAGCGCACGGAAACGGGGTTTACCTTCCCGTTGGAGCGGTACCTATTCATCTACTTGCACTTTGACGTGCTTTCGAACTGTTAGGTTGGCAGAAGCTGGAACAGAGCAAAGGGAGCTCACCCTGTCATGGGGATTCAAATCACCGACCTTCTGATTGGCATGTCCTAGGCTCTGTGGTTTAACCCACAGCGCCACCCGCGTCCAGCTCAGTGGTAGAGTACCCCAATTTTAATCCCTGGCATCTTCAGGTAGAGACTCCTACTTGAAACCACAGAGAACAGCTGCCAGTCTGTGTACTAAGATAGACCAATGGTCTGACTCAGTATAAGGCAGCATCCAATGTACTTGTCTTCCTATGTTCAGGGTGCATGGTGCCTTAAAGAGTACAAGAGTAGCCCCAAGAAGCTTAAAGTCTAAAATTCAACCCAGTGGAGAGAACAGAGGAAGGGGAATGTGGCAGCAGGGATAAAGAACATGGACTGTTCCAGTTATTATTAATTAATTAATTAATTAAACCCAGAAGTGTTCTGGTTTGCAAACATTTTTCAGAAGCCGAACATGCTCTGTTTGGAGTGTTACTCTTCTGTTTTGAGTGCCGAACATCTGTTTTGACTGTTACGCTGAGGTCTGTCTGTTTTTGCTATTTATTTTGCATTTTTGTTTTTGCAGCTTTTTTTGTTTTTGTAACTGTGTGGAACCCAGTTCAGTTACTGATTGATTGATTGTGTGACTGCAGTACATTGTTTATTGCTTTCATTTTATGAATCATTGGTCTCGTTAGATAGTAAAATCTATGTTAAACGGCTGTTTTAGGGGTTGTTTTTCAAAGTCTGGAACGGATTAATCCATTTTGCATTCCTTTCTATGGGAAAGCACACATTGGATTTGGAACGCTTAGGTTTTGGAACGGACTTCCGGAACGAATGAAGTTTGAGAACCAAGGTACCACTGTACCACCCTATACCCAGTCACACAGGCTTTGGCTGGGTTGCAGGTTTAGGATGCAATCCAAACCTTTGCATTCCACCAGTGGGGCTTTATAGAGAAGTGGGGCTCACAGTGGCCTGGGCAGAAGGTGGGGGGCAGTAAGATCACTGCACCAGCCTGGATTTGGTGCAGCAATCAAGCCCAAATTAGATCCCATGCCACTGCTCAACAGCAGTGATATCGGTTTGGGATCCAACAGATTGCATACTGGATCAGTGCTACACCTCCCTGCCTTTGGAATTCCCCTGTTTTGGGACTTTTCACTGGCTCCTGCAAGTGGACCTCCTACCCACCATTATGTAACCATGAAAGGGTTTTTTTTTAGCTAGGAGAGCTGGACAGAAACACACACCTGCTCATTCCAGTCCCCCCAAGCTCAGGCTAAGTAGGGTTTGGACTACTCTGTTAGTTGTGTGTGTAGGTCCCCAAGCCACCCCTCAAAATAATTCACACATCACACGTAATTAAATTTAAGGTTTCGGGGCACTATTTTGGCCACAACTTTATTAAAATACAAAATCTGTGAGTGGTTGCTTAGACATTGGTTATGACTATCTGTCCCCCCGCCTGGGACAGAACTGACATTCCGAACTCCATCCGAAGCCAGTGAAGGGAAAACAATGTTGGGGATCAGTTGAGCTGAGCGTCAGTCCCTCAACGCTCATCCAACCAGCTCCCCAAGGCTTGCCGGCCCTGGTCCCATTTCAGGGATTGGACGAAATCGTGGCAAGCCCCAGGATTCCTTTAACGGAATTCCCTTCCAGCACCATTGGAGGGGCAGGCACAGCCTATCCTGACCCCTCCACCACCAGCTTTTTCTAACCAATGCCTAACCGCAACCTTACAAGTTGTGATGAATTGCTAAGTAGTAGGCAAAAACCAAGTGGCACCAGCCAATCAGCCAAATGGCAAAATGGCAAAATTCCTACTAGGCCCTGCCCCAAGGCAGGCGACCCCATGACAGGCAAAGCAAGGTCAACCGGAACACAGGGCGGGCGGGCGGGTGATCCGATGCACTCTGCGAAAGAGAAACCAAAAGGCAGAGTGCTCCAATATTTAAAGACTATGGTCCCACCTACCAGTTTGCTACATGCAATTTGCCCCAGCAACCTGGTCAGCCAATCGTTGCCCAGGCAATAGCCATTAACCTGCCTGGCAACAGAGGGCTGGCCTGGCGGCCCACACCGCAACCCGTGCTCTCATTTTAGGGAGAACACACTTTGCAATAGGGCATGGGGAGTGGGCTCTGAGCCAAAAGTCTCCAGGAACAATCTGAAGGCATAAGATAACTGTCCTAGTGCACTGGTAGCCAGCTAGAATGTGTACTGTAAACAAGGGCCCACAGATTCTAGGGGGCTCACCAAACCCAGAACTCTTCTTAATTTTTTCCTTATAAAAAAGTTTTACATTCTTGATTTCTTACAAAAAACAGCAAATTGTAATATTGTACTCTAACTGTAGTAGGTCCATCAATATGACATATAACACATCTCTAATTTATGTGCATTTTGAAGATTTTCACTTCATATTAAATTGCATTTCTTCTTTTCACAATAATGTATCCAGCGTCGTCTCCAATCCAGTGTGCAATTGGATGTCCCTGGGAGGGAGAGGTTTAAATGTATTTCACACAACTACAGTAAAAGATCTGCAAACCTAAAAAATAAACCTGTGGATTGGCTCTAATCTCTACTGTTACACATGTGAATAGTTAAATGGGTGTCATATGACAAGAGCATTAAGCAATACGATTCATAAATATTGAAAAAAGAAACTTGGCATGTATTAAGGAAACCTTTCTTATTAAGGTTTTTTTGGGGGGTTTGCATAAATATCTGTGTAGGCAGACAACAACAACAACAACAACAACAACAATAATTGTACCCCGCCCATCTCGCTGGGTTGCCCAGCCACTCTGGGTGGCATCCGACAGAGATTAAAAATACATTAAAACATCAGTCATTAAAAACTTTCTTAAACAGGGCTGCCTTCAGGTAATTATCCATTAGTTGCTGCTAACAATAAGCAACTCACTAAATGCGGAACACTTTTAAAATGTCCAAAAAAACTAGCGCTTTCTCTATCTGTCTCTCTCTATATAATTGAAAGAATGAATAACTGATCATTTTAAAGATAGGGGGGGGGAATCATTTTGAGATTTAACCTGCAGCTAAGGAGAACAACTGCCTGGCTTGGAGTCAGCGAAGCACAGAAATTACCTGAGTAAATATGTGTTAACGTTATTAAAGTTTTGTTTTAAAATTAGATTATAATGAGCTAGCTTTCATTTTCACACGGTTTTGTTTTCGCTCGGCTGGCGACGGGAGTAGCCAAGCTGCAACAAGCTCTGAGCGCCACGAGACCAAATGGACCCAACGAGGTCCAGAAAGTGAATTATCACACACTGTCGTGCATCTTCTTATTGGAACAAAGTCATTTTAATTTTATGGCCACAGCTAATACTTTCATTACTGCATTTCATTTCGTTTAATGTGGGGAAAGCTCACTGGACCTTAAGTGGAAAGCACTTAAACTTCACATACTCGGAGCCTTGAGTACCTCTTGGAGCAAACTCTTTGAGCTGTATCGGCATAACATCGTGATGCCGTACCCAAGAAGAATCTTACAACATTTGTAAGCAGGAAAGTGGGCACACAATCCTTAGCTTGCTCTAGCCTTCCTCAAGGCCATTGCCTTCAAGATGATATGAGTTATTATGTTTGACCTCCAGTATTTGAGACAGTGGGCTTCTGAATCCCAAGTGTGGAGAGCACATTTACTCTCAGGTAGGGTTGCCATAGGGACGCGGGTGGCACTGTGGGTTAAACCACAGTGTGCTGCCTTGGTTCTCCAGAAGCAGTTTAGTCATGCTGGCCACATGACCTGGAAGCTGTATGCCGGCTCCCTTGGCCAATAAAGCGAGATGAGCACCGCAACCCCAGAGTCGACTGGACCTAATAGTCAGGGGTCCCTTTACCTCTACTTTAGGATTGCCATATGGGGACGCGGGTGGTGCTGTCGTCTAAACCACTGAGCCTCTCGGGCTTGCCAATCAGAAGGTTGGTGGTTCGAATCCCTGTGACGGAGTGAGCTCCCGTTGCTCGGTCCCAGCGCCTGCCAACCTAGCAGTTCGAAAGAATGCCAGTGCAAGTAGATAAATAGGTACCGCTATGGTGGGAAGGTAAACAGCATTTCCATGCACTGCTCTGGTTTTGGTGTTCCGTTGTGCCATAAAACGGCTTAGTCATGCTGGCCACATGACCTGGAAAAACTGTCCATGACCTGTGGACAAACTTTTGCTCCCTCAGCCTGTAAAGCGAGATGAGCACCGCAACCCCAGAGTCGTGTGCGACTGGACTGAACTGTCAGGAGTCCTTTACCTTTACCGTTTTTAGGGTTGCCATATTTAAAAAACCTCTGAAGTGCTTGAGCTTTTAAAATACAACCCCCAATTTTTCAATTGACTTGCTTAAGGTCCAGGACAAAGCCCCACATTTCAAGAATCTCTCTCATTTCCCGGATGTCAATTCTGCCTTTGAAATCTTGGTAATGTCCAGGAAAATCCGGACACCTATCTCAGGTCGTGTTTGAAGCTTCCCATAGGCAACTAGTTGGGCACTGGGAGAACAAGATGCTGAACTAGATGGGTCTTTTTGGACCAATCCACCAAACTGTGGCAAAGTGTGTAGGGAGCACAGGGGTGGTTGCCCCGGGTGCAAAATTGTTAGGGGTGTAAATTTTCAGTACCCGGTGCTGACGCCATACAGATGTGTGCTTCCATCACTGGACTCCATTGAAAACATTGTCTCTGTGTGAACCAGGAGGTGGCCTCTCCAGACAACAGAACAACTCTCTCCCTGTTCCCCAGCGACTGTGATCTCCTGAGTGATATGGATGCCATTAGGCAGTTGACTGTGCATGCACACTCTGTCTGTTTCCCTCTCTGTGTGCTGGCAACACACGCTATTAAATCACCTTCTAAATCTGGCCCACAGACGGTTTGGGAATCAGTGTGTTTTTACATGAGTAAAATGTGTGTTTTTATTTAAAATCCATCTCTGTGTTATTTGTTGGGCCTGTCTGGTGTTTTTACATGAGTAGAATATGTGTTTTTATTTACAATACATCTCTGGGTTATTTGTGGGGCATAGAAATTTGTTCACCCCCCCCCAAAAAAAAGAATATAGTCAGGCCCCCACAAGGTCTGAGGGACAATGGACCGGTCCCCTGCTTAAAAAGTTTGCTGATGCCTGGCTTTGACCCCCCCTCCCCCCAAAAAGCCTAATGGACAGGCAATATTCTCTCTCTCTCTCTCTCTCTCTCTCTCTCTCTCTCTCTCTGTGTGTGTGTGTGTGTTAATGCTGTGAGCCATTCATCCTATGCTCAGGTTGTATATATGTGTAAATAAAATCATATCCTAAAGACACCAAAGCCTCTAAGGGTAAACTGAACCCTGGGTAATGCACTTGGAAGCATGGAGTCTCTTGCCATTTGAAGATTATGGTGCGTGCAACAAGTGCAATCCTAGCAATGTCTACTCAGAAGTAAGTCCAATTGAATTTAATGGGGTTTACATCCAGGTAAGTGGTGTTAGGACTGAAGCCTTCCTTTATCCTTTTAATCATAGAATTAGGATGTTGGAAGAGACCCTGATTGCCTTTTGCACTTCGAAAATGTTATGGCTCAAAGACAAGTTTTTTTATTTAAAAAAATCTAAATATGTCTAAAATGTTTAGTTGAAATAAAATACACTTAAGAAATGTGCATTTTGAGGGGGAAATGTTTTTAAAATGTGTATTTAAATGCAAATGTTTCTGTCTTTTTAAATGTAGATTGATAGAGGAAAGGGATGGGATGGATTTATGGGTGAACGTGGGCCAGAAAATGGCAACCACTTTCCTGAAGTGACTACCAAGAGCTCCACTGGACTTGAATTGAAGAGAGGACCACAAGGTAAAGCATCTTTTCATGCAGAAAGTCTCAAGGTACTATCACTACCATCCCCAGGTAGATCCATTGCAATTAAAGAGCATGACTACATTAGGTTCATTAATTTCAACAGGGCTACTCTGAGCAAAACTTCCACCCTATGTTCTCAGAGCACAGCCTCATCCCAGCCAAGGCAGCCCACATGATGAGTTCAGTGGTAAATGTCAAAGGACAAAGCATTGATGAGGACAAAGGGAAAGGTCAAAGAAAAAAGACCATCTTACCGATTCACTCCTTGAGAAAAAAATGTGTGGCAAGAAGTTGGATGTGGCAGAGTGAGAAATCTCATCTCCTGCTCCTGTCCTCCACTGCTCACTCCATCACTGCAATATTTTATGGGTGGTTGTGAGAAGCTGAACTTCTCATTTGAATTCAGAAGGTCCCAGGTTCAGCTCCTGACATATCCTTGGGCAGCCACTGACATTCAGCACACACAATGCTTAATTCGGTGGACCAAGGAAAGAGTCAGTGCTCAGAGCATCCGATTGACATGCAGTCTCCACAGTTCCGCCCCCGGCATATCCAAGCAGAACTAGGAATTGTGGGATGTGATACATAAGAAGCAGTCAAGTACAACATTCCTTGTTTTCCTAGAGTGGACATGTGAGGGAATGTTTGGTCCAGCCAATCGAAAACTTCCTGTTTCCTCCTGGTTGGGACATCCTTCCTTTGCATGTGACTAGAGCTGGGCATGTCCAGGTAACAAAAGGACAAGGCACGCAGCACTCTCTCTCTCTCTTTGACTCCATCCGTCTTTGGACCAGCCTTTTAGCTAGAAATGCTCTGTGGCTTTCAGCCAACAGAGGACACTGGGATTATCCCCATGTGGGATAGATCCACATGTATACAGTGGTACCTCAGGTTAAGCACTTAATTCGTTCTGGAGGTCTTAACCTGAAACTGTTCTTAACCTGAAGCATCACTTTAGCTAATGGGGCCTCCTGCTGCTGCCGTGCCTCCGGAGCCTGATTTCTGTTCTTATCTTGAAGCAAAGTTCTTAACCTGAAGCACTATTTCTGGGTTAGCGGAGTGTGTAACCTGAAGCGTATGTAACCTGAAGCGTATGTAACCCGAGGTACCACTGTATGTATGTATGTATGTGTATATATATATATATATATATATCTGTAACTAAGTCTGCCTTCAGGAATCCCACTGTGAACTGATGTCAGTAAACTTCTTTTACATACTTTAAACAAGATTTTGGCATATTTATTCTTTTAAGAGGGATATAAGGGAACTTACCATGAACCTAAAGGGACGCGGGTGGCGCTGTGGGTTAAACCACAGAGCCTAGGACTTGCTGATCAGAAGGTCGGCAGTTTGAATCCCCGCAACGGGGTGAGCTCCCGTTGTTCAGTCCCTGCTCCTGTCAACCTAGCAGTTCGAAAGCATGTCAAAGTGCAGCGGGAAGGTAAATGGCGTTTCCGTGCGCTGCTCTGGTTCACCAGAAGCGGCTTAGTCATGCTGGCCACATGACCCGGAAGAGATGAGTGCCACAACCCCAGAGTCGGTCATGACTGGACCTAATGGTCAGGGGTCCCTTTACCTTTACCATGAACCTAATAGTGAGAGGCTTACACAAGCCTGCAACCAGCTATCCACTATGTGTTTGAAAGGGGAATGTATAACTCTGCTAAGTAAAAGAACTTGCTAGCACAAATTAGGAAGGGTATTAATGAACAATATATCCGCTCCTGCCTCCATGAACATTCCCACAGGAATGTCCCCTGTCCGAAACCCCAAAGACTCACAGCCTATCAGTGTAGACAATACTGAGTTGGACAGACTAATTCTTTGATCTAGCACAGGGAGGCATAGCTGTCAACTTTTCCCTTTTCTTGCAAGGAATCCTATTTGGAATAAGGAAATTTCCCTTTAAAAAGGGGAAAAGTTGACAGCTATGCAGGGAGGCATCCTAAGGCTCTAACTCTGAAGTAGAAGGCAGCTTCCTATGTCCCTACATAGTCTGAGTGAGAAAATAAATAATGCCTAGCAACCATAGAAGCAATTCAAATTCCTCCCAAAGTGCTCTGCAAGTGATTTACCTTTCCCGCAGCTGTTGCTAACCAATAAACATTGCCAACCCTTAGGTTATTCCTTGGTGATCCTAGAATTAAAATGGTTACACGGTCAAATGGGCGACTTCGAGTTTCGTTCCCCATTTACATCGACCCCTTTATACAGACATCATTCTCAAAGAGGATTTCTGGACCTATTTTGAAGCACAGACATTAAATCTATGGGCTAATCTCGCCTGCTGAATCATCTGCCCTTGCCTAGCTGGCAATAAACCTGCCAGCATTCACAACAGTAAGCAGATTTAGGATGGGGGAGATGACCTTTATTTTGCCAACACTGACAGAAGCCCTGGACCTTTTTCATTTTGCTATTAATTAGCTATTGATTTATTGCTAGCCAGACTACATTGTCCCCTGTTTCTCTCTCTCTCTCCCTCTCTCTCTAAAAACAAGGATTAGTTGAATCATTCTCCTTCCCCCACATCTTTTGCAATTGTAGGAATACAATCCTCAGGAAAATCAGTATCTTTACGTGAATGTTTGTGAGAAGCAAGAGCCAGCAAATATTATTGACAGCTGTCTTCTTGTAAAGCATTCACAAAAGACTTGAGAATCAATTTTAAAATCTGACTAGTCATCATAAGAACTTGTTGGATCAGGCCCCAAACCCATCTAGACCAGCATCCTGTTCTCATAATGGCTAACAAGACGCCTGTGGGAAACCGCTGAGTAGGATTCAAGCACAAGAGCCCTCTTCTTCCTGTCGTTTCCAGCAAGTAGATCATGGGTAAACCCACACATAACTATTTTTCACATGATTCCCAATAGCCAGGACTTCAGGTTCTTTTTTTGGGGGGGGGGTTGTGTGTGTTTTTCTAGTTTTTATTGTTAAAATAATTCAGCATTAAATTTTTCCCAATCTTCTTCTGCCGACTCTTCTCCCTGATCACTATTTACAGAAATATTATAAAATTAAGGAAAGTTGAATGGTGTTGGATTGAAATTGAGTGGTTTCTAGCTGTAATGATATAAAGGAACATGGATGGGAAAAAAAGGGTTTGGAAAATAAGGTGATATTATAAGCTGTAATGCTTTAAGTTAAGGATTTGCTGAACAAATAATTTTAAATGGAATACAAGAAGGGGAGGTATGAGGAGGTCAGAGAAATTTGTTATTGAAAAGTATGCTTTATGAACTATATGTGTTTTTTTAATCTCTTTGTTTGTTCTTTTTTTGTTTGTATAAAAAATTGGAAAATTTAATAAATATCTTTAAAAAAATAATAATTCAGCATTAATACACACATATTGTGAATATACAAGCATACAAACACACATTTCATACAATCCTTAAAAATATTCAAACATACCTACACTTAGTCCCACAGATAATTCCCTTTCCCATCACCATCCACCACCCCTCACCCCACCTTTGTGTTAGACTTCCAGTCTACTCAGTTGCAATTTCTTTCCACTTCTATTACTTTCTTTCACACACCTTTAACCTAATTTCATGCTTCTTTTGCTATTACACATTGTTATCCATCTTATTTAGTATTTCAGTATTTAAAACGGAACTTGTTTATTCTAACAGGAGTTCTGATTTTTCAATATGGTTTTGCAAGTATCCTTTAAACACCTTCCAGTCCCTGTCTATCTTCTCTTTTGAGATCCTTCCAATTTATCCCGGGCTTCAGGTTCCTTTGAAGCCTTCAGCATTCAGAAATTGCACCTTCTCTGCATCCAAGTTTCCCCTTTGGCTCTCCCCCGATAAGTAGCTGGATCAGACTGGACCCTGAACATGCCAGTGCAGCTTTCAAGATGCAACATTGTTTGGCATTGCAGTTTCAATACACGAGCCTCCGCAGCCCTGTACCTTTCCAGATGTTGTGGATGACAACTTCCATTAGCCCAAAACAACATGGAAAATGGCAAGGGATGGTGGGAGTTGTAGTCCAAAACAGCTGAAGGGCAGTAGGTTGAGGAAAGGGCACATTATTCAGACCTGTTGCAATCTAGGGATGCTTATGTTTGAGTAACACAGACTGCTAACAGATACTGTGCAGTGGGGTTAAGTAACAAGGTTTCACATTTGTATTTACATTATTGGCATTGTTCTTCATGTCTTGAGTACCACCACCCCACAAACAGGATGGTGTTGGACTGCTTTGTGGTTCTACAAGTCCATCATGTCTGTTGAGCAGGAATGGGCTGCTTCTGATGTGAAAAGTGACATACGGTAAACTGCTACATTCTTGATAACTCCCTGGCTTTGCAATCCCTCAAATGGCAAAAATAGAAGATGCATTGCATCTCCAGTGGGTTGACATGTCTGACAGGTGATAAGTTTCTTGGCTTACAACAGGGCTGGAGAACATGTAGCCTTCCAGATGTTGTTTGACTCCAACTCCTGTCAGTCCCAGCCGGTATGTCAAATGTTCAGGGATAATGGTAATAGTTTTTCAACTGTTGGCCATCTGGAAAGCCACAGGTTCCCCAGACCTATGTTATAAATTGTGCAGCCTTGCTAGATGTGGAAGATAAATCGATACCTTCAAAAGATGCTGCTAATATTGAAAGAGGTACTTAAGTGCAGCTTAGGAGAGCTGTTATAAATGTACCTAAATGCTGTGCCATTCTTCTCAACTGTCCTGCTTTAAGTGGGACATCCCAGAATTATAGAAGCCATCCCAACTTCTGATTGGATCCTGGGATGTCCTGTTTTGGCTTGCATGAGAGTATAGCCCCCAAAGATGGGGCCATGCTCTCATGTGAGTCACCAGGCTCCCTCTAGATTGTGGTCTCAAAAGATACACATCCCGATTTTCCTCTGTGATGTGTTGGTGGTATGCTGTGGGTAGGATAGAGCTATGAGGCAGATTATATTTAGAAGAAGCCTTTATACTACCACCTCCCCATACATTTACACTACTTTCAGACATACACCAAATTTCACATGATATCAGGATACTTTCCAGTGGTTCATTTTCCAAATAAATAAAAGAAGACAAGCTGAGATGTGCTGAAATACAGTTGTACCTTGGTTTTTGAACAGCTTAGTTCTTGAACGTTTTGGCTCTCGTATGCTGCAAACCAGAAGTGAGTGTTCCGGTTTGTGAATTATTTTTGGAAGCTGAATGTCCGACGGGGCTTGTGTGGCTTCTGATTGGCTGCAGAAGCTTCCTGAAGCCAATCAGAAGCTGCGAAGCAAACATTTTGGAAGTCGAGTGGACTTCCAGAATGGATTCCGTTCGACATCCAAGGTATGACTGTACTTAGGGTTATGCTTATGCTTTAAGAAAGTGAAAAGTGAACCATTCAAGAAGGCTCCAAAGCCAACACAAGTCTAAAGAACAAAGCAAGTCCTCCTTCTGATCCACGAAGATGGAAACAAAATCCTATTCTCCAGACACCCTATTTAGCTTCAGCAGCCCTTTTAACTTTGATGGCACTTTCCCAAACGTCTGAGAAAGGACAGAAGCAATTTCAAGACTTTCTGGGGAAAGCATTGCCTAGATTTCAGAAGAACCCCAGTCCAAATTTCGCTGTCTCTTCTTTTTCTCCTCTTCCTCTTCCTTCAAAAATTTAATCAATAAGCAAAGGCCAATGTTTTTGTGAAAAGTCGTTTTAGGCTAAGTGGCACCCTGTTGGTTTTCCTGCCAGGGCTGCTATTAAGGTTGAAAGATTTGCGGGATTCCCCCTGAGCAGGGGCCAATCGAAGGAAATGAAGCAGATGGTGACATAAACAGTGTCGATCTGTGATAAGACACAAGTTGCAAGATGTTTAAGAGAGAAGTCAGAACTTTGAATCACATATTGTGGAGCAGAAGAAAATAACTCATCCTTAATCAAGGCTGTTCACAGGAGTAACACACAACCTGGGCTCAAAGGTTTTCCTTTTCAGTTAGGTAGCAAGAGGCTAAATGTATTGCATGATGAATGGAGTGCTGCCATGTCTTCCATATGTCTGGAATAGCTTCCTCATTCCCATCCATCAAGTCAACTCCCTTCACATTAAGTATCTCCTTTGAATGTATCCACTATGTTTTGCAGTCTTTCATAGATTGTCATGAGCACAGTGTGATAAATTAATGCCTGTCATTTTCTCCCCATGGCAGTGACTTTATCAAATCTTGTCAACAGCCCTCACTTTTGTCATGCCCACCTTACTACCATGATAGGAAATGCAATGGCACTATAAAAAAAGTCCAAAGGAAAATAAATGACTTATTAGCAAATACAAATAACTCTCCTGTAAAAAGCAAGCATTTTCTGAACAAAAATTGCAAACCTGAGGGAAGAGAGAGAAAAAAAATTGTGAGCTGTTATGCAAAATATTGTGTGATGATGGTGCCAACTGCACAGAATGGGGAAGGATTTAATAGTCCGGCCTTTTGAGCAACAGTCTGGTAACATCCAAAATGGAAACTGGTGCACACTTTGATGGGAACCACAGTAAACAGTAAGTAGAGAAGGTGGAGAATTCAGTTCACATTTAAAGATGAACCTACACAATTTGCACTTTTTGAAACGAGACAAGAACTGAAAAAGCAACAATCTTTCAAAATTCAGTATTTTCTAAATCAGGCATAGGCAAACTCAGACCTCCAGATGTTTTGGGACTACAACTCCCATCATCACTGCCCATTGGTCCTGTTAGCTAGGAATGATGGGAGTTGTAGTCCCAAAACAGCTGGAGGGCCGAGTTTGCCCATGCCTGTTCTAAATTATGCCAATGCAGTTTTCCCACCAAGAAATGTGTGCAAAAAATGCATATGTTGATGAAATTAGCATATGAAAATGCATTATATTAGAAGGAAATTACTCTGTGAAAATGTGTTTATTTGGCAAAGTTGTACAACAACAAGTATATTAGAAGAAATTCCTACTAACCTACTGATGCATTTTAACGATCGGTTATTTTAATAATATTTTTATTTGAATGTTCTTCTTTACAACACATGATAGAACCTTGGTTAGATCACAGGAACAACATTCCCTCTTCACTCTCCTCAGTTGGAAACAGATGATTGATATTAACCAGTAATGGCACACTGCAGCTGTTCATGTGACACCAAAGGATGCAAGTCTCACTTATTTAGTTTATATAAACCAGGGATGTCCAACTCCCAAGAGACTGCAATATCCTCCCAGAAAAAAAATGGCAGTGATCTATCCATTGGGGGGGGGGGCGTTTCAGAGTTGTCAACTTTTTTTAGCGGTTCAGGTCAAGGTTGTTATAAAGGAATGTAGTACAGTGGTGCCTCGCAAGACGAAATTAATTTGTTCGGCGAGTTTTGTCATCTCGCGATTTTTTTCGTCTTGCGAAGCACGGTGTCGGGAAAGCTTTGGAAAAGCTTCAAAAATCACCAAAGTCTTTAAAAACCTCAAAAAAGGCTACCACGCCGCGTGCTATGAGTTGCTCCTCGAAGTCAAGTCGCAACTGTATTAACGGTGTTAAGAAAAAGGAAACAAACTTGCAAGACATTTCCGTCTTGCGAAGCAAGCCCATAGGGAAAATCGTCTTGCGAAGCAGCTCAAAAAACAAAAAACCCTTTCGTCTTGCGAGTTTTTTGTCTTGCGAGGCATTCGTCTTGCGAGGTACCACTGTATTTCCAAGAAGTCTTTGTCTTCTTGTTCACCATTTAGAGCTTTTAACGTTTTAGTAAATTTCTCCGTAAGAGCGGTTGTCCATATCTTTTGTCTCCCAAGTATTAAAAATCAGAAACTGATGTGGAAATGTGGATAACTGAACTGAAGATTGAAAAACTGAGAAATGGAGACAACTTGAAACTGACAGATTCACCAATCCCTAATTATTAGTACTCTGGCAGTAAACAATGATCAGCAAACAGCAAACCAATCAGCACTTTGATGGAGACCAATAATAAACCACTGTCTGGCATCATTGCAAAAGCAAGCTGTGCGGCATTTTATGTGGAGAACCTTATGGTACAATGTCAATTTAGAATTAGAAATACAGTGGTACCTCGGGTTAACTACTTACTCATTCCGGAGGTCCGTACTTAACCTGAAACTGTTCTTAACCTGAAGCACCACTTTAGTTAATGGGGCCTCCCGCTGCCGCCACGCCGCAAAGTTCTTAACCTGAAGCACTATTTCTGGGTTAGCGGAGTCTGTAACCTGAAGCGTATGTAACCTGAAGCGGATGTAACCCGAGGTACCACTGTACACAAACACACACACAATCATTCCATGGACATCTGAATGATGGCACTGAAGCTTGTAGTCCCATGGTTTGCTATTCAAATTTGTCCAGTTTATCACAATGCTTGGCTGTACTGCTCTCAAAAGTTCTTCTCTGGGGCAGAACTTTGGAAAAGATTTTGCTTATCTGTACTCACACTCAGTGTCAATTCCTTAATTCCTTTCTAGTTATAGGCAGAAGCTCTTTATACGTAACTCCTTCCTCTTAATAAAACTCTGGTTAATTCTGAAAGTACACAAACTCTTTGAATGCCCATATACAGTGGTACCTTGGTTTAAGAAGAGCTTAGTTTATGGACAACTTGGATTAAGAACACTGCAAACCCAGAAGTAGGTGTTTTGGTTTGTGAACTTTGCCTTGGAAGTAGAACATGTTCCGTTTCCCGTTGAGCGTGAATTGAGTCCCCCGCTGCTATGGGAAAAGCACTCCTTGGTTTAAGAAAGCTTTGGTTTAAGAACGGACTTCCGGAACAGATTAAGTTCGTAAACCAAGGTACCACTGTAGTGGGAACTTTTTATCCCTAACAGTCATGAGTGTCGTACAGTTCCTGTGGGTAAGGTAGTGATGTGTAGTCCCATGGTTTCATCATTATGCATGGGCCAATATTACAACCTAGGAGAGAACACTTGGTAAACAGATGAGCTTTTTCCAAATGCTTGCTCAGAAAGATTGTAAATACTAAGCCAATTCTAAATTGAGCCAAGGGAATCTCACTCATGCCTTCGTTTCGGCAAATCAGAAACGTCCACAGAATTAACAGATAAGGATTGCACATTTATAATGCCATTTGTTACTGCGAACTGTTCCTAGAATAGCACTGCAGGTGCCGAGTAAAATGTTAATACGGTAAGCAATAAAACGAGAAAGCAAATAACTCTTCTTATTTATGCTTGGAGATATTGCAGCCAGTACAAGCCCATAACCAATCATTGCTATATTACACATTTAATTTTGAAAGGACTTGGATGTGCTCACTTCCACAAGGCTGTTATTCCAATTTAATCAATAGGGAAATCAGGCCAAGAGATCCATGGCAAAGATGAAACTTGAATGTGTTTCAGTACCAAGTAAGGGGTGGGGGAGAAATTCGATTCAGTTCACATTTAAAGGGAAACATGCCTAATCTGCCATTTGCGTGGACAGGCGGAGTCCCCCAAACCCTGGGCGGCCCCCATGTGGAATAACAACTCAAAACAACGTGCTATGGGATTAAAATTGGCCACAACTTTATTATGTTTCAGATGTGGATAGACCTTGGCTCAGGCATTGGGCGTTTATTCCTCCCAGTCCCTCCTCTGGGGATCTGGGGAACATCAGGGTTATCCAGTGTGGGGCGGGGATGGGCTGGCTCTGGAGAACATATGTTCAAGCAAAGAGAGTCCACCCCCATTACGCCACTGTCACAGGGGAGAGCAGTGACAACCTCTAGGCATACGGCCAAAGCCTCCCCTCAAAACAACCCCTTTAACGGGGAACCCCGGTATCGCCGCCGCAAAGAGGAGGGGGCGTGGGTCACTGCTGCACGCCCCCCCCATTCAGGGAAGATAGACTAAAGGATTATGCCCAAGGCCTGATACCGCCAAAGTTGTGATGTTTTGCTACAGGAAATGCAAACCTGCCAATGCAGGAGAATTCCTTTCCAGCCCTTCAACAGCGATCTTGACATAGCAGCGCCCGCGTACCTGTGGAGAAAAGGTTAAACTGCAAAAGAAGGCTTAACTGAGGGAGGGTAGGGTGGGAGAAGCTCTGGAGCCAACTGACGATTCCCAGGTAAGATCCTCCCCCTATTGTGTGGTCAGGTGGTCCCTCCCCCTACCTGGCCTGATCACCTTGGCAACGCCTCCCCAGGTGGGATTGGGCAACTGGCTGGGGTAGGTCGAGACCTCCAAGTATCCCACCTGGGGAAGGTGGAGTCATGTTGTTGTTGTTTAGTTGTTTAGTCGTGCCCAACTCTTCGTGACCCCATGGACCCGAGCACGCCAGGCACTTCTGTCTTCCACTGCCTCCCGCAGTTTGGTCAAACTCATGTTGGTAGCTTCGAGAACACTGTCCAGCCATCTCATCCTCTGTCGTCCCCTTTTCCTTGTGCCCTCCATCTTTCCCAACATCAGGGTCTTTTCCAGGAAGTCTTCTCTTCTCATGAGGTGGCCAAAGTATTGGAGCCTCAGCTTCACAATCTGCCCTTCCAGTGAGCACTCAGGGCTGATCTCCTTAAGAATGGATAGGTTTGATCTTCTTGCAGTCCATGGAACTCTCAAGAGTCTCCTCCAGCACCATAATTCAAAAGTATCAATTCTTCGGCGATCAGCCTTCTTTATGGTCCAGCTCTCACTTCCATACATCACTACTGGGAAAACCATTGCTTTTACTATACGGACCTTTGTTGGCAAGGTGATGTCTCTACTTTTTAAGATGCTGTCTAAGTTTGTCATTGCTTTTCTCCCCAGAAGCAGGCGTCTTTTAATTTCGTGACTGCTGTCAACATCTGCAGTGATCATGGAGCCCAAGAAAGTAAAATCTTGGAAGCCAAGCCTGTGCTAATGGTGCCGCATAGGGTCCAGGGGGATGCGCACGACCACACAAAGGGCGCCCCTCATTTAATGTGGGGAGCGGTCATTCTGAAACAATAGTCTGACCGAAACACAGTCGTCCTTTGAAATTCTCACTTCTCCAGATTTTGCAATGCAGCTCTCCAATCAAGAACCAGTATCACACTTTCCTGGATAAATGGGTGTGACTACCAGTATGAGTTCTAAGGAAATACTGTCATTTCCCAATTGGACCCCAATGACTTACCAGGTACAAGTACCTGTCATACTTTCTATGATCTTAAAAAGTCAAAACACATTCCCCATTGGATTTCTCCCCCAGTGGTTTATAATATCAGCATGACTTTGTTACAGCCACAAACGCAGTAATAAATCACAGCTATGCAATTGCTTCTCTTTTGCTAAGCGCTTACCTTAACTGAGATGGATCCTAATTTTAAACCCTGCATACGTTTCCCAGGAAGAGCAGTAATTTGCACCCCATTGGCTTTTTAAACATGAAGTGATTTGAATCTTTTAGATATTCCCCTTCCTGTTAATTCACAGTCGCTGAAACCTGCGAAGAAGAGGTGGAACAGCCCACCAGCGAAATTAGTACAATCTAAATGCTTATAGTGGTAAATCGTAATGATGCCTTTCTCCTATGAATTACAATTGCTATTAATTTCCCCTCTCCTGTTTGACAAAGAGTTCAATGGAAAAGGGAGGCGGGACAAGTGAAATCTAACTGGTGTGGTGGAAAGTGTGTTTTTAAAAAAAGATAAGGGAAGTTGTTAACATATTAACTTCTTGCAGCTGTAGTTATCCCTGTGTTAGGACAAGCACCAGGAGCCTTATTTCAGCAATAATAATAATAATTTTTATTTATACCTTGCCCTTCCCAGTTCAGAAAACTGGGCTCAGGGCGGCTAACAACAAATTTAAAACACATAATTGTAATACAACATAGAAGCAGCATAAAATACAGTATAAAAGCATGAATAACAATAAAATTCAAAGAAAACAATTTGGGGAAAATCCATCCAATAAGCATTAGATAGTCACCAGGGCTAGCTGGCTGAATTAATCCTACTTGGGCCAGCGAGGAGGCCAGGGGAGAATCAGCAATGATTCTTCAACATCAACTTCTTTGGACTGGTCATGTTGTGCGGATGCCTGATGATCGTCTTCCAAAGCAACTACTCTATTCCAAACTTAAAGATGGAAAGCATAATGCTGGTGGTCAACAAAAGAGGTTTAAAGACTGCCTCAAGGGAAATCTAAAAAAAATGTAGTATAAGCACCAACAATTGGGAAACACTTGCCTGCGAGCGCTCCAGTTGGAGAACAGTCTTTACCAAAGGTGTCATGGGTTTTGAAGCTGCTCGAACTCAGGACGAAAGGAAGAAACATGCTAAGAGGAAGGCACACTTGGCAAACCCTCACCGTGATCAACTCCCACCTGGAAACCAATGTCTCCACTGTGGAAGAATGTGTGGATCCAGAATTGGCCTCCACAGTCACTTACCGTTTAACTTATTGTTAAAACCGTGTTTATGGAAGACAATCTTACTCGACTATGAGTGATCGCCAAAGAAGAAGAAGGGGTCTTCATAAAAGGGGAGGGGGAGGGGGAGGGAAGAGAAGGGAAATAAAAGATCAGGCTGAATTCAAATTAAAGGCCAGGTGGAATAGTTCTGTCTTACAGGCCTTGTGGAAGGAGGTTAAATTCTGAAGGACCCTAGTCTCTTGGGACAGAGCATTCCACCAGGTCGGAGCCATTACTGAAAAGGCCCTGGCCCTGGTGGAGGGTAGTCTGACTTCCTTAGGGCCCAGGATCTCTAAACTATGATTATTCATGGACCTTAAGGTCCTCTGCGGGGCATACCAGGAGAACTGTTCACATAACTTCAGAGCACTAAGTGGACATCAATGGTGCCATTTGGAGCAGATGTCTAAGGCCCCACTCAGCAGAATGAGTAGGAGGATCCCCAGATGTTGTGGGGTTGCCACATTTTGAAGTAAGTAATGTTATATACATTGCCATCTAAATCAGTGTTTCCCAAACTTGGAGCAGCAGAAAATTGGGAGTATACCCTGTGCATAGAAAATTCTAAAAATTACTAGTATCTACAGTTCTGTATCCATGGTGCAGATAGGTAATTTTAAACTCTGGACTTAATGGTTTTATGGGGGTCTATTCAGTGTTTCCCAAACTTGGGTCTCCAGCTGTTTTTGGACTACAATTCCTATCATCCCTGACCACTGGTTTTGCTAGCTAGGGATGATGGGAGTTGTAGTCCAAAACCAGTTAGAGACCCAAGTTTGGGAAACGCTGAATAGATCCCCATAAAACCATTAAGTCCAGTTTAAAATTACCTATCTGCACCATGGATACAGAACTGTAGATACTAGTAATTTTTAGAATTTCCTATGCACAGGGTATACAGTACTCCCAATTTTCTGCTGCTCCCCGTTTGATGCTCCTACTTTGGGAAATGCAAGTGAATTACTACTAATGAGCCTTACTCAGTACTAAATGGTTCTTCCTTGAGAGAGGGAACTAAGACAGGATTAAGGGGAGATAATTGATCTGTAAATAATCCATTGATTGCAAAGATATGCATGCCTATTGTGCACTGTGATAGACACAGAAATCTGCGTACTTCCACAACAGCAGACAACAAAATGGAAGACATGTAAATGAATTTCAAAAGAGATTGAAACATGTTTGCATATCCCTAGTGAAAGAATGTCTCCACCCAATCCAATCACTCCAGGCTGGCACAAAGGGAAATTGGGTTGCATTCTTGCAAGCTGGTATGCTTCAGATAGATCCCAATTGGGTACCTTTTTTATTACAAAGTTGCCCCACTATAGACTACCATATTTTTTGCTCTATAAGACTCACTTTTCCCCTCCCAAAAAGTAAGGGGAAATGTGTGTGTGTGTCTTATGGAACGAATACAGGTTGCACAGCTACCCCAGAAGCCAGAACAGCAATAGGGATCGGTGCGCAGCAATCCTGCTTGCTGTTCTGGCTTTTGAGATTCAGAATATTATTGTTTCTTGTTTTCCTCCTCCAAAAACTAGGTACGTCTTATGGTCTGGTGCGTCTTATAGAGTGAAAAATACAGTATATGTGAGACAGTGTTCTGAGGACTATAACCAGTGGCGTAGCGTGGGTTGTCAGCACCCGGGGCAAAGCAAGTAATTTGCACCCCCTAACCCATGGATTTTAGCACTCGAGTGCGAGCGCCCCCCCCAGATGTTGCGGCCGTTGCGGCCGGCCGCCCTGCACCCCCCACGCTACGCCACTGGGGCTGGGGGCGAGCGAAGGAGCCAAGGACCCCCCCCAAAGGCTCAGCAGGAATTTATTAAATTTATTATTTGCGGAGCTCCGGCAGGCTGAGGCAGCCGAAGCCCCCTCCCCTCGGGCGCCTCCCCGCCCCCTCCTCTCCTTGGGCTGTAGGTGGAGCCCGCGCTCCGAGGCGCTCCAGATCCGGGCTTGGCGAGCGCCTCTCCTCTTCCCGGCTGGGTCCGGGGGCTTCCAGCCGCGCTCCGTCCTCGCCCCCCCCCCCCCGCGGCTGAGACTTGCGCTGAGAGCCGGAGCCAGCGGTGCCCCCTTCCGCCGGGAGACCCTCGCCCGCCGGCCGGCTTCCTCTCGGAGGGTTTTGGGGAGGGGAGGGCGCGGCGAGGCCCCTCAGAGCTCTCCTCCCTTCCAGTCGGCAGAAGCAGCCGCCGCCTGTGGCTGGGCCGAGGGGATGGCAGCGGCGTCTGCGTCGGGGTGCGGAGGCTGCCCGTGCCCGGCCAGGCATTGGTGGCGGCATCGGCGCTGCTGCAGCGGCTTCTCCTCCTGCGAGCAGTGAGTGGAGCACAGCCGCAGCGGCGGCGGGGGGCGCGCGCACGCTAGGGCACAAGGCTGGCGGCGGCGGCGGGGAGCCCGGCGGAGGAAGGAACTTGTCCCTTCCCTCTGGACTCATGCCCCCCCAGATGTTGCGCCCGGTGCGCCCAGCACCCCTGGCACCCCCCACGCTACGCCACTGACTATAACCAAATTCCCCAATTTATAGGGAAATAAATACAGAAAGAGCAACGGTAAGGATAATATTCTTGATTAGGGGTCAGCAACCTTTTCCAGCCGTGGGCTGGTCCACTATCCCTCAGACCATGTGGTGGGCCGGACTATATTTTGAAAAAATATATGAATGAATTCCTATGCCCCACAATTAACCCAGAGATGCATTTTAAATAAAAGGACACACTCTACTCATGTCAAAACACCAGGGAGGCCTCACAAATAACCCAGAGATGCATTTTAAATAAAAGGACACATTCTACTCATGTAAAAACATGCTAATTCCCGGACCGTCAGCAGGCCGGACTGAGAAGGCGATTGGGCCGCATCCGGCCCATGGGCCTTAGGTTGCCTACCCTGTTCTTGATGGAGCAGGGCACTTTATGTGGAATAGTGGAAGGGGAGATCACTGATTACTTTTTTCCTAGTGTCCTTCCCCCCGAAAAAATAAAGTCTTGCCAGGTCTGTTCCTAATCCTGGCCATATGGAGTCATTTGTCAGGTGTTAAACTAGGGCAAAATAATTAGGAGTGAAAAAGCATTCAAGATCATTTGAGCATGCAGTGTGATAGATATCAGATTTTACAGCTGCCATGGGGGCCTTCATTTTCATTTCTGTCAGTCGGTAATGAAAGTCTTGTCTAATTTTACAACCTCCCGATTGCTCACTTTTCGGTTGCCTCATCTGATATGAATGGAACAGGAAGGGGGATGGGCAACAGTAGTGATTGATAAAAGAAAGTCAAGGAATGTCCCTTAATGCGGGATGACAGGATCTCTTAGATCACGGTCATCTTAAGGGGGAAGCAGCTGACACCACGACTCATCAGGATTCCAATGTCTTGGTGGGTAGAATAAAAGAACTCCTACTTGGAAACAAAGAAGAAAAATATGATTTCTTGAGCAGCTTGAAGAGATTGCTATGTGTGGATTAAACAGGAGCATAAAGTCACCTGCAACAGAATGTTTTGAGGGAGAGAGAAATAGATGCGGAAATGAATGGGAGTAAAATTCAGTCAAGTATAATTTTTAACAAGTATTGTGTAGTCTGATATAGGGTAGTCCCATTGTCTCAGATAGTAGACTTTCACATCTTCCTCCTGATCTCCTGGTTCCTTTTAAGTGACTTTGCAATCCTATATCAATAATAATAATAATAATAATTTCATTATTTATCCCTAGCCCATCTGGCTGGGTTGCCCAGCCATTCTGGGTGGCTTCCAACAGATGTAAAAACATAATAAATATCAAACATTAAAAACTTACGGATACAGAGCTGTTTTCTGATGTCTTCTAATAGTTGCGTAGTTCTTTACCTCCTTGAAATCTGATGGGAGAGCGTTCCACAGGGAGGGTGCCTGCTAACTTTGCCTGCAACTTCACTTCTCACAATTAGGGAACCAGCAGAAGGCCCTCGGAGCTGGACTTGGGTGTCTGAACAATGCGGGTGGTGACGCTCCTTCAGGTATACTGGAGCAAGGCTATGTAGAGCTTTAAAGGTCAACACCAACACTTTGAAGTGTGCTTGAGACATACTAGGAGCTCAGAAGTGGTTCTTATTTGTGACTAAGCATGCCTTGGATTGCAATGCACAATTGTTATTCCTTTATTCCTTTATTTATTTTACAATTACATGGACGTCATAGTATTAGATAAGAGCAGTCATCCCCAAACTGCGTGCCAAACAGGAGGCATACTAATATGGAATGCGTTAGGAAGAATATGCCTACAGCCAGAAAAATTCATCTGTTTTCTCTTTTCCTGATATCCTATTCTATTTTAGTTGGTTGCACTACTTTGTGTTGTTACCTGATTTGATTCTACTCATGATGCTGATTTATGAGTTTGGATTTGATATCCCACTTTATCACTACCCTAAGGAGTCTCAAAGCAGCTAACAATCTCCTTTCCCTTCCTCCCCCACAACAAGCACTCTGTGAGGTGAGTGAGGCTGAGAGACTTCAAAGAAGTGTGACTAGCCCAAGGTCGCCCAGCAGCTGCATGTGGAGGAGCGGGGAATCGAACCCGGTTCACCAGATTACGAGTCCACCACTTTTAACCACTACACCACACTGGCTCCCATTTAGTTTTTGGTTTGATCATTTATAGTGTTAATATAATTTTCCTGTTTTGATAACTACTCTTGAGGGTGCTTTTCAGGGCCCAAACTATGAGATATAAATAAATACTGCGTAAATAGCTTCATTTGAGCAGAAGGGTGATTCACATAGCACAGAAGTGTCATGGGTCACACAACAAAATGATTGCTGGGTTGGGAGTTCTATGGAATGAATAAGCACAGTGTTCCCCCATTGACTTGGGTAATTGGTCTCCAGGGACTCTCGTTGACCTCAGAGATATGCTGGGTTAACTGGAAGAAACATTGCCATTATTGTTTTGCCTTCTGTTGACCAGGTGCACCGCATGGGTCAGCTAGAACCCTCTTTTATACAATTGCCCAAAGTGCTAAGGGAATGCTCTGTTTACACAGGTTGTGCCCCAGGTCGACTAAATCTCGGCTGCTAATTACCAGGAGTTAATAGCAAAGTTGCTTGACTTTTTTGCTTAAAGTTGAAGCCAACAACAATTGGCTATCCACAATTTATCAAATAAATTGGTCTGCTGAAGTTCACTCCTAACACTGTGCCAAACATCTTCATGAGAGCCTGTGTGGTGTAGTGGTTAAGAGCGGTAAATTCGTAATCTGGGGAACCGGGTTCGCGTCTCCGCTCCTCCACATGCAGCTGCTGGGTGACCTTGGGCTAGTCACACTCCTCTGAAGTTTCTCAGCCACACTCACCTCACAGAGTGTTTGTTGTGGGGGAGGAAGGAAAAGGAGAATGTTAGCTGCTTTGAGACTCCTTCGGGTAGTGATAAAGCGGGATATCAAATCCAAACTCTTCTTCTTCTTCTTCTTCTCTTCTTCTTCTTCATGTTGATAAGGAGCTTGGCGGATTTGAAATGCTCCCTGCCCCAACTTTGTCTGTCTTTTTTTTTTCTTTCCTTGCATTAGTGCCCACTCTCACACACACTTCCTGTTATGTACTGAAGTTCTCACCCTGGGCCAGCAGGGGGATACTGTAGATAGTTATGCAAATGAAGGATCGAAAGTGACGTTCAGTGATTGGATAGTTTAAAAAAGTTGTTACAGTAACGTGGTACTGGAGCTCTATATAAACAGGCTGACTGAGCCCTTCAGTTCAGTTCTGTCCTGGCCTGTGAATAAACAAGAGCTGTTTGAAGAATCGCTGTGTCGTCTGATATGTTCACCCACAACTTAACACTCCCCCCCCCCCGGGTCCTGCTTCAGAGCCATGTCCCTGCAACTCAACTCTTTCCCAGGCAGTCAGGGATCACATAATATGTGATGACACCACAATGCAAACCACCAATTATGTTTGGTGATGTAGGAATATGATGAAGACCATTCAAAGCAAGGTCAGGAAACATTACTTCCCCTCTGAATGTCACCTTGTTAACATTTTTGTTCCATTTGAAGCCCTTCATAGAAAAACCATTGAAACAGGTGGGCAATTTTCACAGCAGGGGGAATGCTTAAAACACGCACAAAGAGAGAACTTTGGCTCAGCTATTTTCATTGATTTCTGTGGGATTATGCACGGGTAACTCTGAACTACACTGTGGTCACAGAGATTAAAACAAGCAGTCTATCGGGAACATACCTGCTTTGTAAAACCTAATTATTACTAGCATTTAAAATGTTTTAATAAAGAAAGAAACAGTTCAGGTAACACAGGGCTATCTGCAATTCATAGGAGAGATTTTCATTGTTTCTATACTAATGATCCCACAACTATCTTCCCACATTCAGAATCTGGAGAATGCAAGAATCTGGAGAATGCAAGTGCACCCCACTGATTAATACAGAGCACATGTGTATTTATGTATGCAAGTATATGTCCATGTGCACATGCATGTGAAAGGGTGTTCATTTGTGCATATAGTTCATGGTGAGTAGAATGAATTGGTGTAGATTTATTCTAATCCCCCCTCCTTCTCAATCTATATTATCATGTGACTCCTTTGCTTGCCATAGCTAATACCTGGTAATGGACCACAAATGAATCAGTATATGTCCATTTTTTTAAAAGAAGCCATCAGTAGTTTTCAGAAGCCATCTAAGCTACCTTGTGGTAGTGAATTTCAATATGTAATTATGCCTTGGTGTGAGAGATTTCCTCCCTGGGGAAGGACCACAGCTCAGTTGTAGAGGTCACACTTTGCACAGAAATGGTCCCAGGTTCATTCCCTGGCTTTGAGAAAAACACCTGTCTGAAATCCTGAGAAGATGATTCCCAGCAGTGCAGATACATTGTAGAGACTCATGACTTGACTCAGTACAGTGGTACCTCGGGTTAAGTACTAAATTTGTTCCGGAGGTCTGTTCTTAACCTGAAACTGTTCTTATCCTGAAGCACCACTTTAGCTAATGGGGCCTCCTGCTGCTGCCGCACCACCGGAGCATGATTTCTGTTCTCATCCTGAAGCAAAGTTCTTAACCTGAGGTACTATTTCTGGGTTAGCGGAGTCTGTAACCTGAAGCGTCTGTAACCTGAAGCGTATGTAACCCAAAGTACCACTGTATAAGACAACTTCCTATGTCCCTGTCCTCCTGAGTCTATTGCCCCAAGGAACTGTTTCTTAGATATGATAGGTAAAGGGACCCCTGACCATTAGGTCCAGTCGTGACCGACTCTGGGGTTGTGGCGCTCATCTCGCTTTATTGGCCGATGGAGCCGGTGTACAGCTTCCGGGTCATGTGGCCAGCATGACTAAGCCACTTCTGGCGAACCAGAGCAGTGCACGGAAACGCCATTTACCTTCCCACCGGAGTGGTACCTATTTATCTACTTGCACTTTGACGTGCTTTTGAACTGCTAGTTGGGCAGGAGCTGGGACCGAGCAACGGGAGCTCACCCCGTTGTGGGGATTCAAACCACCAACCTTCTGATCAGCAAGTCCTAGGCTCAGTGGTTTAACCCACAGCGCCACCCGTGTCCCTTTAGATGTGATAGTAATCTTCAAATATCTCAAGGGGTGTCACGTGAAAGATGGAGCAAGCTTGTTTTCTCAAACCAATGGCTTCAAGTTACAAGAAAGGAGATTCCAACTAAACATCAGGAAGAAATTTCTGGCAGTAAGAGCTGTTCAACAGTGGACCAGTTTCCCTCAGGAGGTGGTAGACTCTCCTTCCCTGGAGGTTTTTAAGCAGAGGTTGGATGACCATCTGTCATGGATGCTTTAGCTGAGATTCCTTCATTGCGGAGAGTTGGAATAGATGACTCCTGGGTCCCTTCCAACTCTACAATTCTGTGATCTTTATGGGGCAATAGATTTCTGTACACACCTGTTCTTATTGCTTATAGGTGAACTGCTACACCATTAACATCCATTGCAGTTTGGCCACCATGAATGGGAGATGGAACCAGGTCTATGTACATGCCAGGATATTTTCTATCATCGTATCTGAATTTGTCACCAGCAATCCTGTATGTTTTGCTCAGTGACTGTGAAATTTGGTGACTTCAATACCGTTTCACTGGCATGGCATTCGTTTAATGGTCACCACATATTAATTCAGGGCTATTGCTTCAAGGTGCCCCCTCCCCCTTTCCACCCATTCTCCATTAACAAATACTCATAGCTCAGGATCATGTAGGGTCAATTTCCGCCAGCAAACATTTTCGCACAGCATTGTAGCTGAAGCGACAAGGCCAATGACCCCTTAAGGCACAATTCAGAACCGTTCAAGGTTTGTGATGCCTCCGTTTCTGCCACATGTTCTCTTTTGGATCTGGCTGGCTGCCAAAAGGATGCATGTCACAAGGACAAATGTCTCTGAAATGGAAAGAGTTCTGTATGTAAGACTTAGCCATGATTATTTCGCTGGTGCTGTGATAGGATGGGAAAGGTCTTAAGAGCTTTGTCACCTTAAAACTCCATGAGTTTGCAGTGGTTAAATAAACAGGCAAATTGGGGAGCTGCAACTATGATTCGTGGAATGTTTCATGGGATGGGATGTTTAATAGGTTATTGGATTTTAATATTCTGTTGGAAGCCTGCCAGAGTGGCTGGGGAAACCCAGCCAGATGGGCGGGGTATAAAAAATAAATTATTATTATTATTATTATTATTATTATTATTATTATTATTATTATTATTATGGAAGGAGGGGAAATGAAGAGTGTGGATGTTATTGGTGTTAAACTAATCCTCTCAATAAACCTCAAGTAAATAAGAGTTTTTCCATGAAGTTTCCCACTGACACATCTTCAAATGATCTGCATGTTTTTTTAAAAAAAAAATCATACACAAGTACATATTTATTTATTTTGGACCCTGGACTGTTAAGTCCAGTCAAAGGCGACTATGGGGTTGCGGCGCTCATCTTGCTTTCAGGCCGAGGAAGCCAGCGATTGTCCACAGACAGCTTTCCAGGTCATGTGGCCAACAGCACTAAACCGCTTCTGGCGCAATGGGACACCGTGACGGAAACCAGAGTGCATGGAAACGCTGTTTACCTTACCACCACAGCGGTACCTATTTATCTACTTGCGCCAGTGTGCTTTCGAACTGCTAGGTTGACAGGAGCTGGGACAGAGCAACAAGAGCTCACCCCATCGCAGGGATTCGAACCGCCAACCTTCTAATTGGCAAGCCCAAGAGGCTCAGTGGTTTAGGACCACAGCGCCACCCGTGTCCCTATTTATTAATATATTCATATCCTGCCTATCCTGCAAGGAGCTCAAAGAGGCATGCATGAATGTCCCCCTCTCCATTTTCTCCTCAAAACACACCAGTGACGTAGCCTGGGCTGAGATACCATGACTGGCCCAAGAGGTCAGTAAGAGGTTTTCATTGCTGAGTGGAAATTTGAACCCTGGTATCCTAGGAACTAGTCTGACACCCTAACCACTGCACCACACTGCCATGTTACTTCTCCTACATGAACAGCAATGCTCTCTAGCCTGTGGTGATTATTGGCACTTGGTTGGCTTTTATGGAATGTTTTTACCTCTCTGGGTGTGTTACATGTTCAGTTTGTCTGACATTTGCTTTATACTTCTGTGCTGGCTTAGTGTTTTTAGTGTTGGATTTGATTATGTTGTGGTTATGCTTTTAATCCTCTTTTATATTTGATTTATTGCAAATCACCTAGAGGACTTATATTATAAGATGACTAATAAATAAAAATAAATAAAAATCGGCAAGGAAATCAAACAACATCTGGTGCTGTGTTTGTATTAGACCCCAAAAAACACAGGATGAGAGCCAACGTAGTAGTTCCAGTCGCAGAAAGCAGCTTCTGGCCCTTGTGGTCTCTTCCAACTCTATGATTCTATGATTCTATGATTCCTATATTCTTCCCTACCTACAGAGAATATGGGCAGCGACAGGCTTTGCATAGTGGAAGAATTATAGGGACATCCATCATCTCCACTACATATATACATATGCAAAAACATATGTATATGCATAACAATTCCATTCCATTCCTGCTGCCCACTAGGGACCAACATAGTAACATCCATTGGTATCCAAGTATTGTCTTTAGAGCATGGGTAGGCAAACAAAGGCCAGGGGGCTGGATCCGGCCCAATCGCCTTCTAAATCCGGCCCACGGATGGTCTGGGAATCAGCGTGCTTTTACATGAGTAGAATGTGTCCTTTTATTTAAAATGCATCTCTGGGTTACTTGCGGGGCATAGGAATTCATTCATTCCCCCCCCCTTCAAAATATAGTCTGGCCCCCCACGAGGTCTGAGGGACAGTAGAAAGGCGCCCTGCTGAAAAAGTTTGCTGATCCCTGCTTTAGAACTTAATTCAGCAGTGTTTCCCCACCCCCACCCCACTAGAATTACCCCCCAGTTTTGAGGCAAATTTAGAAGACAAAATCCGTGCAGAAATTTTCAGTGAGGGGTAAACGAATTGAGATCAAACTGGGGGACTTTTCTTTGATCGGTCACAGTGAGATATCTTTGGGGGGAGTTTCTGCTCATGGAGGATGCGGCAAGAATGTAAATAAAATTAGCAACGTTTCTCAAAGGGTATTTCTCACATATCTAATTCCTACCATAGTTCAACACTCATCCCACTCTTGGCACTAGTTTTCAAAAAGTTTCATTTTATTTCTGTCACCGTTGCAAAACATATAAAAGAACTGTCAAGCTACAAAACAAAACAACAACACCAAACCCAGCAATAAATAACCCTAAAAAGAAAAAGAAAAAAAGTGAAGAGAACAGTTTAAGCATATATTCAAAGACAGCTGTTTATGATTAAATATTGAAAATATACTACAGGACTTTTTTCACCTTCAGTTGCAACTCGTCAGAACTCCATTCTGGCACCTCTCAGGTGGGCACCTTTGCCATTATAAGAGAACAAGGGAGGCGTTCGCCATGAGTTCCAGCACACTTTGTCTAGAAAAATAGTGCGCTCTCTCTCTCTCTCTCTCTCTCTCTCTCTCTCTCTCTCTCTCTGTGTGTGTGTGTGTGAATGATTCCATGAAATTAAAAACATCGAGATTTGTAGCACTGTTAATTCCACATGTGACACCAGTTGTCAGAGTTTCTATTCCCCCCCCCCCAGGTATTCTGCTGTATAAATGCAAAGGCAATACTGAATAAGGCATCTGGCAACCTTGAGGTATACTTCAGCCACAGAGAAAAATAGATATTACTAATCATATTAAAGCCAATTGAATTGCTTTGGTTGAAGAGCTTGATGTCCCCCACCCCCCTTAATGTGTAAATTGATGGAAATGTATAGCACGCTTGGTCTCTTGACAACACTCTGTTTGCTTAACTCATAGGAAAAGCAAATGAAGACAGAAGCAAGGTCATAGAGTGTATCCAATAGATTATATGAACCTTGCATGTAACACTTTCTCCCTGCACCTGCACTGAAATATTAATGAGAAAGCTAACAGAAAATTATATTCTATTCAGGAATTGCTCCTGTATAATTAATATATATATATATATATATATATATATATATATATATATATATTATAACTTTCCTTGTGGTCAGGGGTCCCTTTACCATTTTATCCTTTGGCATTTTATCCTTTACCATTTTATTCCTAATGGCCAGGGGTCCCTTTACCATTTTATCCTTTGGCGTAGGGTTTGGCCTGTTTGTCCAATATAGAGGGCTGAAGGGCACTGTTGGCATTGCTTCTATGTGTGTGTAGTTGGAACTTGCTGTGGACATGCAAGGAATGTGATTTTGATTGTATGGACAGAGAGAAAATAGATTGCACTAGCTAGACTAGATTTAAAAGTTGCTCTTCAGTAGAGCAAATTCCTTGATGTCAGGGACGGCCTTGTACTCACCAGATCAAAAGCCCCCTTGCTCCCCAAATATGCCCCTCAAAGGATGAAAAAAGTATACTACTCTTTGAGTGGGAGCAGTTATTTTACTCCCATTAGGGTCAACAGGAGAGGTTTTTTTTTTAGGAACAAAGGTGAAGTAGGGGGAAGGAAAATTTGCCCACCACCACGAAAGGGCTTCCACGGTGTCCATTTCACTGCTGTGCAACCATCATGACACAACTTTTCTTTGGCACTATGTCATATAATTGACCATTCCTACAATCTCGATGTTTTCAATTGACCACTCCCTCCCTAACTTTCTAAGCAGAAAGCACCAAGTATGTTGATTGGATAATCAGGCTGGAGATGATACCATCAGTGCAGATCTAAATCTGTGTGTTTGAATTCTGGGGATAAAGTAAAGACCATGAAGGAGTTTTGCTGAAGCCTCTGTGGGTGGCGAAACAGATTTGTTCGGGAACGACATGAGATTTTCACAGCAACAACATCTCTGCGAGGCAATTAAAATTTTGCATTGGAATGATTAAGAGCTGCATAAATAGATGAATCTGCAGACCTTTAAAAGTGGTGTGCCTGGGAAAAAAATGTTATTTACATGTTTACAGAAAACCATATGCCGTCCCACAGTTTGTTGAGCAAAGAAACTTTCCACCCACACAGTTTATTTGTAAGCTAGGTGGGGAATGAGGCCTTGATAGCACTGCATTGTCATCTCTGCTAAAAAAATTACAGAATGGTGTCAGGTTCTTCTAAAACTACACACTTTTAATGATCAAACAATGACTCTGAATCATTACCCAGCACACACACCACACTCCACTATGCTGTGCAGCCGAGACCTTAAATACAATTTTAATTCCTCTGTGACAATATGGTGCTGTGTTGCGGAAATGGCTGGAATTTAAAACTGTTGCTTTTTGTAGACCCCACCACATAGTAAGTCCGTGGCTCTCCAGATGTTGAGTTCAGAGTTCTTAGCTGAGAAGCTTCAGCTGAATTCTATACAAACCTAAAGGCATCCGCATCCAGAAGGAGTTATCGCAGGGGAACAATGCCACATGTACTCTCGGAAACACATGCTTGAGTGTTGCAGGCATTTGGAATCACTTCAGCGAACGATCTGATATAAAAGATACTTCTTGGGTTAGGAAATGGAATACTAATATTGATTTGCCCCGGGTAGAGAAGTGTGCTTGACTTGCACATGGCACTTAATGTTTGAAGATGCCTTTCTGAGAGGGCCTGAAGTTTCCTGCTTCTGCCACATCCGCAATGCCACTGCACAAAATGTGCACAGGAAAGTGACGTTACCACTTCTGAAACATAAAATGAGAGTAATCCAGTCTTTGCTGGGTCTGTGAGTTTTCGGCTAGACTAAAACCAGCCTTTGAAAGGCTCAAGGAAAGATGAAATTCTTTGTGAGAGGAAGCACTCTGCTGTGGCAGCTCCTTTCAGAGAAAGGAAGTCATTTAGTTCAGATCCTTTGGATCAAGCTTCTAAAGTCTGATTAGCTGCTCCTTATTTGAAACAGGAATGGACAAGTCAGTTTATTTTAGTCTCATGCCACTTTTGCACATAATCATCCTTAAATTAGCCCCATCCTGTTTCTGTAGAAGTCTGCAATTTTTTTATTTTTTATTTTAAAAAGCATGAATTTGCTTGTAGAATTTGCCTTTCTAAATCCATTTCCTCCCCAAATGCACCCTCCTTAAACTTTGTTTACCGGTATATACAGATTTTGACCCTTTATTTCTAAATCATAACTGCATTGGAATATTTGGAAAGTGCAAAAGCCAGTGGATATAACTAAGTTCTGATCTGCCTCCTTAGTGAGGGCATTGAATATCCAACCAGTGAGGGAGTACCGGAATTTGAATTCCTCAAGCATCCTTAATTGGTTACCTGGTTTCCTTTTTTTTTTTTTATAATGATTTTTTATTGCAAATTTTTATAACAGCACAAACATATAACAAATACATATACAAACAAAAAACAAAAACAAAACAAAAAACATGTACCATTTCGTATCTTAGTTTCTTATACCTTTCTTCCCCGACTTCCTCATGCCTCCCTTTTCTGTATTCCAAGTTCTTATCAGTTACTCAGCAAATCTTCCCTTATTTTAATTAAGATTTAAGCTAATCTTCCTTATTCTCCTTGTCTTAACCATTGCTAATAGTAACCATTTACTTTCCAGTCCAACATCATTCTAACTTTCATTAATTTTGTAATATTTCTTTAAATAGTCCTTGAACTTTTTCCATTCTTCTTGCGCTGCTTCTCTTCCCTGGTTTCGGATTCTGCTCGTCATTTCTGCCAAGCCCATGTAGTCTATCACCTTCATCTGCCATTCTTCCAGTGTGGGTAAATCTTGCGTCTTCCAGTACTTCGCGATGAGTATTCTAGCTGCTGTTGTAGCATACATAAAGAAAGTTATATCTGTCTTTAACACCCCCTGGCCGACAATACCCAAGAGAAAGGCCTCTGGTTTCTTGGGGAAAGTATATTTAAATACCTTTTTCAGTTCATTATAGATCATTTCCCAGAATGCCTTAATCTTCGGGCACGTCCACCAGAGGTGAAAGAATGTACCTTCCTTTTCCTTACATTTCCAACATTTATTGTCAGGCAAATGGTAAATCTTTGCAAGCTTGACTGGGGTTATGTACCACCTATAGATCATTTTCATAATATTTTCTCTTAAGGCATTGCATGCCGTAAATTTCATCCCGGTGGTCCACAACTTTTCCCAATCAGCAAACAAAATATTATGACCAATGTCCTGAGCCCATTTAATCATAGCTGATTTAACCGTTTCATCTTGTGTATTCCATTTCAGCAGAAGATTATACATTTTTGACAAATTCTTGGTACTGGGTTCTAACAGTTCTGTCTCCAATTTTGATTTTTCCACCTGGAAGCCAATTTTACTGTCCAATTTGAACACTTCATTTATTTGATGGTAATGCAACCAATCTCTCACCTTCCCTTTTAATTTCTCAAAACTCTGCAATCTCAGTTTGTCCCCTTCCTTTTCCAGAATTTCCCAGTATCTTGGCCACTTCGACTCCATGTTTAACTTTTTAACTGCCTTTGCTTCCATTGGCGATAGCCACCTTGGAGTTTTATTTTCCAGCAAGTCTTTGTATCTGATCCAGACATTTAATAATGCTTTTCTGACAATATGGTTTTTGAAACTTTTGTGTGCTTTAACCTTGTCATACCACAAATATGCATGCCACCCAAAAATGTTATTAAAACCTTCCAAATCCAAAATGTCTGTGTTTTCAAGAAGCAGCCATTCTTTCAGCCAGCAGATACCTGGTTTCCTTTTTTTCTTGCTGAGCTCCGAAACATCGTACAAATATTCTGATGTCCAAACAACCTTCAGGAGCAGAAAAGGGACATAGAGAAATAGAAATGAACCATGACACATTCAAATTGCACTATTCGAGTGCCAAACCCCATCCCACCCCGCCCTACCAAAATACCTGCCACAACAGCTGAGCCAACTGATGTGGAATGTGGATAAACTGAAGTTAAGACTGCAAAAATGAGAAACTGACAGATACTGAAATCGACAGTTCAGCCTTGCCTAGCCATGAACAACCTTCCCTAAATGCAAACCCCATGTGAATGTACACACACATACACACACACAATAAAATTATTACTATTACTGTTGAACAGGACGTCCCTATTTTCATCAGAGACAGGATTTAGGTTTGATGAGGCCTTAAGCTACTGAAGGTATAAGGGCCCTTTATATGCGCAGCTGTCCTTTGTCAACAACAAATTGTCACTGTTTTTGTGTTGAATATATGCTATATGGTAATTTATGGACCTAATTGGTATCTAAAGCCATTTGCACATGCAGAATGTAGGCACCCTATCTATAGAAATGAGCAAACTGGTGATATTTTAGGGAGCAGGCTAGCAGGCGGGGCCCATTACTTACATCACAGGAGCCTACACAACACAAAACACAGTTGCTGTTCCATAGAAACATGGAACTGTTCCATAGAAAACCTTCTGTTGCCCATTTCAAGGTTTTTGGGTCTCATGTGAGGACAGAAGCTCCAGGTGGAGTAAAGAATGCCAGAGGCATTTTTGTGGGATATGAAAAGGGTCTCTACAGAGTAATTTTGTCTGAATCTGGTCAGGTGATTCTCACAAGATTTCTAGAGAGTGCTCCTGAACAGGAGAGAGTGATAGTACACACATTTCCCACAGAGGACAATTCAGATGATGATGATGATTTTACAGATTACAGAGGTACTGAGAGTGATGACAGTGATAGCTCAAAGAGCTCAGTTGTCACAGTCATTGAGAGGAAATCTCACAAAATGGATAGACCTTCACAGGTGAAGGATGAACCACTGTTTACCATTGGTACTGGTTCTCAACAGAGTCCAGTGAGTCCAGTGAGCAGAGAAGATCAGCACCTCATATGAGAGAGTTACAAAGGGTGTACCACCCAAGAGGTACTCAAAAGAGTTTGCTACCTTAGCTGTTGCATGTGTTGCTAATGTACACAACCGAGGACAGGTTGGAGCTGTGTCTAAGTCAGAGACAAAGACACAACAGAGAGTTGCTAGCCAAGGTAATGCGGATGCACTCATTCCTTGGAAGCCAGACAACCAGAGAGGTACACTGGGGAAACCAGTGGCGAGGAGTTCCAAGGGTGGAACTGTAACAACAGGGGAGTGTTATGTGTATAACAACTGTTTGTTTTCTTCTCTGGATCACGCTTTGCTCGCCGCAACACGCATTGATTCTTTTGGGGGAGGATGTTACGAAAAAGGAGCAATGCAGCAGCGAGCTCCAGATGGCTGGAAAGCCAAACAGGATGTTGATGTTTGGGACTGTTCCGTGGGAACAAAGGAACAGTCTATTCACTGTACTGAGCACCGGATGTTAGCTCAGAGTGTCATCTGACCTGTACTGGAAGTACATGGGAGGAGTTTTCTCTCTCTGCTGTTGGTGTTAAGAGAGTGCAGACACGTTTCTCTGTACTGCTGGAAAGACAGAAATAAAGGCATGTAAATACATTTCTGTCTGTCTTTCTCCCCTCCCTGGGGATGGCAGGGGAGGAGTGGTGTGTTCTTCTCACGTTAGAGGAGGATCGCCGATTGAGATCTCGCCTGATCTTGCCAGGAGTCGCAGACGGGGAGGTCAACAAGGAACTCAAGCCGGGTGCCTGGAGAGTGGCCAATTCCTCTGACTAGGCTTGATTCCTACATGTAGGGTGTGTTTTTTTATCTTATATTTTGGAAACGCACATCCAGGTGTTTTTTTCCCTTTAATTTTTTTTTGGGGGGGGGAGTGTCCAAGAGAGTGGGGCCCTAAGTTATAGCTTGTTTAGCTTATACGTAAATCCAGCACTGGTTGGAGGGTATGTTTTGATCAACGGCAGAGCCACACAAAGTTGGGAAGCTGGGAGAACAATGCTGCCCCACCCACAGAGACCTGCCAGCTGCTCTTGTACCACTCTGAAATCCCTGGAGAGATAAAATTAGCAAGCTGTCAATAGCTGTGTTTGCATAGTTCCTATATAGTTCTGGTCCAGCCTTAGTAATGCTTTTCTGCACAGATTTCCTATAAAGCCTGATAGAAACTGGAGACAGGCATTTGTCTAAGTGAATATTCAGCTTGGGGCTTTGGACCTGAGGCCTGGAGCAACTTTCACACTTACAGGGTTCCCTAGATGGAGAGGTTGGCTGATAATTATTTGTAGCTATCCTTCAAAGTACAGCCCTTCAGTTTACTGCCAAGTGACTGAATGTCAAGTGGCTGTGCAAGGAAAGCATACTTTAATAATCAAGTAAGAGAATAGAGGACTGAGATTTTAAAAAGAAGACCCAGCTGGTTTGAAGACAGGAAGCAAAAGGTTTTAAACAAGTGAAATCAACTTCTTTTTTTTAATGTTTACAAAGAAGGGGGGGACTGGTACTATTTTTACAACTGATTATCAGTTCTTGCTTAAAAAGACTAAACTGCTTCTAAATTAAGAAGCGGATATGGTTTCATTGCACTTATGTAAGTCTAGCAGCCATTCATTTTAAAAAATGCTAAAACATCCTAGAGGGGTGAATATTGCAATGAGAATAAAAGGATCTGGCATGTTCTAAGAATTCAAAATGTGCTTCACCAACAAGTTAGGACTGATTAATCTGAGCTACATTGTGTTCAATCCTAGTTTTGTATCTTGATTAGGGATTAAAGCACAGTTTATTGGCTTGGGTGTAATGGGAAATTTTGGTTTAAACATATCATAGTTATCTTGCTTGAACCTGGGTAAATGAGAGATGGGGCCTAGCGGGAGCAGACAAACTGATGGGTTTATTCTCAGGCCAATAAACCATGTGTGTGTTTGTGTGTGTGTGTGTGTGTGTGTGTGTGTGTGTACGGATTGACAACATTGATTAGCACCATCTCTCCAAGGTTCCTACAAGGAAGTATTTGCCAGCCCTAGCTGGAGAAACAAGGAATTGATCCTGGTCCCTGTCCTACTGAACCATGCCACTTCTTCACAAATGTGGGAGCAGACAGGACAGAAAGTTTGACATGGAAACATCCTATACAGTAACACATGAACAGAGCTCAGGCCTTCAGAGCTCCCTGAGCTTGTCCTCCCTTCAGAACACTGCAAGAACGTATCAATAAATGATCAATTTTCCAAACAGCACACCGCCACTCATCCATTTCAGGAACGCTTCCAGTGAGAGAAACAATTTCAGAGAGCTGAAACAAATGGGAGAAATAAAATGAAAGGTTATTATTTATTTCTCCCATTTAGTATCTCCAGCGCTTTCCCCCATAAACGGATTAGAACTGAAACAATCTAACACAAATTAGAACCATTCATTTTTGTTTTTCCTTCATTTTAGAAAAGAATGCAACCGCCTAGTCCAGGCATAGGCAAACTCGGCCCTCCAAATGTTTTGGGACTACATATCCCATCATCCCTAGCTAACAGGACCACTGATGTTGGGAGTTGTAGTCCTAAAACATTTGGAGGGCCGAGTTTGCCTATGCTTGACCTAGTCTGAGCCAGGGCTGTGTGAGATTAGGCTACTTTACTGTTACAGAGGCGGCACGGCTATCACCAATGCACATCTCAAAACAAGTTACATGGTTATCATCAAATTCAGTGATTTACTGCCCTCTGAAAGTGGGAGCCAATATTCATTCATTTGTTGTTACATTTATATCTCACCATTCCTCCAAGGTGCTCAGTGTTGTATACGCTGCCAGCCCTCTCTCCATTTTTATCCTCATAACAATTCTGTGTACAATGGTACCTCGGGTTACATATGCTTCAGGCTACATACGCTTCAGGTTACACACTCCACTAAGCCAGAAATAGTGCTTCAGGTTAAGAACTTTGCTTCAGGATAAGAACAGAAATCGGGCTCCGGTGGCGCAGCAGCAGCAGGAGGCCCCATTAGCTAAAGTGGTACCTCAGGTTAAGAACAGTTTCAAGTTTCCAAAGTACAGACCTCCGGAACGAATTAAGTACTTAACCCGGGGTACGACTGTATAAGAGAGCAACAAGCAGTGACTGTCAGGGACTGGGCAGGGGAGGAATGGTGGAAACCGCCTCCCCCTCTTGACCCCTCCAGGGAGGAAGAAGAGGAAGACAGTATAGAATTACAACAGGGGTTTGAGGGAGGTCATAGCTCAGAGGCAGATGAGGGGGAAAGTTGGGAAATAATGGGAGAGCCAGAGCAACACCTGGCTGACACGTTGTCATTAGAAAGCATCCCAGACCCTCCATCTCCCAGAACCCGGCAAGCCTTCAAAGTAGGAGATCAAAAAGCTCAAAGACAGAGGGCACATAGCAGCGCCCATAGTGGAGATGAAGAGAATGACAAATGAGGAAGTGGGAGAAACGGTGGGTGGAGATTAGCTCAGGACAACGCCATTATCCAAGAGGCTGGGTTCTACAGCCTCTCTCTGTAAAGATTGAAATAAAAAAGAATGGTAAGAAAATTTTCCTTGTCTTTATACTTTCCTCGGCAACCTGCCAGGAGCCACTGACAGAATCCTGACAGTGACTGGCCCAAGGCTACCCACACGTTTCCTTCACTAGTTGTTAAAGCACATGTGTCCCATAAAGTCCTATTTGACCCTTGGACCGTAATGCTTATTTAGGACTGTAGGAAGTCCAACTGAACCTGTATACAATTAAACATGGATGGAAATGAGGTACACACACACACACACACACACACACTCCACTTCAAACTAGAGCTTATAAACCTGGCTAACAGACTCCATAGAAACTGGGACTGTTTCCATCAAAGGAAAATCTTGCACCTTCAGTGATGAGTTCCTCTGTCCTGGCATGACACAAGGTGCACATGAAGGTTCAATTTGCTACTCAGATAAAAGGATAAACAAATACCAAAGAGTTCCCTTTCGAGAGTGGCTTTGAAACTTCTGACTTTTATTCCTATGGCAGAGTAACATAAGCCTCATTTCCAAAGCATAAAATTGTGCTGCGATGTTAGAGGTGATCTGTGTATACCCTGTGCTTAGGCAGACAGGGGAAGGCTTCTGATCATATTTGTACACAGACACACCCCACAAAAAATGTGTGCCGTGGGTTTTTGTTGCTTTAAAAAAGATTTTTAAAAAGATCATCTCAGCTTCCCAAAACAAAACAAAAAAATTCTTTCCAGTAGCACCTTAAAGACCAACTAAGTTAGTTCTTGGTATGAGCTTTCGTGTGCATGCACACTTCTTCAGATACACTGAAAGCTCATACCAAGAACTAACTTAGTTGGTCTTTAAGGTGCTACTGGAAAGAAAAAAAAAAATTTGTTTTGACTATGGCAGACCAACACGGCTACCTATCTGTAACTTCAGCTTCCCAAGTTATAGATCAATCATTTTTGCTTGCCCATTGCAGAGAACCAAGAAGCAGAAGGATGTGAAAGACTTCCTATGAAAAGCTGTGGTGTACAATGATCAGTAAAGTAAAAGGTAAAGGACACCTGGATGGTTAAGTCCAGTCAAAGGTTACTATGGGGTTGCAGTGTTCATCTCGCTTTCAGGCCAAGGGAGCCGGCATTTGTCCGAAGACAGCTTTATGGGTCATGTGGCCAGCAGGACTAAACTGCTTCTGGTGCAATGGAACACTGTGACGGAAACCAGAATGCATGGAAATGCCGTTTACCTTCCCGCCCCAGTGCTACCTTTTTATTTACTTGCACTGGTATGCTTTCGAATTGCTAGGCTGACAGGAGCTGGGACAGAACAATGGGAGCTCACTCCATTGGGGAGATTTGAACAGTCGACCTTCTGATCAGCAAGCCCAAGAGGCTCAGTGGTTTAGACCACAGCGCCACCCAAGTCCCCAGTCAGTAGCAGCACACAAAGTCAGGGCACTCTCATTGGCACAACTATGTGGCCCCAACTTCACCACCACCCTGCCCCCTCCCCATCCATGTCAGAAGAGACAACTGTGGTATTGGCCATGTGGCTCTGCCTCACCATACTGATGAGAATTCATGTGTACTTTGTTACTAGGATTTGAACTTTTTCCAGTTTCCTACTCTATCAGCCCTTTTCTCATGAGCAAAAGATCAGCTATCAAGCCTAATCACAGATTGGCTTCATTCTACTAAATGCTCCTTGGCTTGGCTAATAATAATAATAATAATTTATACCCCGCCCATCTGGCTGGGCTTCCCCAGCCACTCTGGACAGCTTCCAACAAAATATTAAAATACAGTAATGCATCAAACATTAAAAGCTTCCCTAAACAGGGCTGCCTTCAGATGTCTTCTAAAAGTCTGCTAGTTGTTGTTCTCTTTGACATCTGGTGGGAGGGTGTTCCACAGGGTGGGCGGCACTACTGAGAAGGTCCTCTGCCTGGTTCCCTGCAACTTGACTTCTCGCAACGAGAGAGCTGCCAGAAGGCCCTCAGTGCTGGACCTCAGTGTCCAGGCAGAACGATGGGGGTGGAGACGCTGCTTGAGGTATTCTTGACTGAGGCTTTTTAGGGCTTTAAAGATTAACACCAACACTTTGAATTGTGCTCAGAAACGTACTGGGAGCCAATGTAGGTCTTTCAAGACTGGTGTTATGTGGTCTTGGCGGCCGCTCCCAGTCACCAGTCTAGCTGCCGTATTCTGGATTAGTTGTAGTTTCCGGGTCACCTTCAAAGGTAGCCCCACATAGAGCGTATTGCAGTAGTCCAAGTGAGAGATAACCAGAGCATGTACCACTCTGTCTCGAGCTGCAACACCTCCACTTCCAACTCATTGCATGCACTCCCTCTCTCCTTCCTTCCCTCCACACTGTCCCAACAGTGTGTTACTATTGGTGACAGGGCCCCAACAGCTCTCAACCTGAGCAGCACACAACTGTCTCACATGGCAATACAACTCTAAAAGACACATGTTCTAAGTTTCAATTGAAAAATGTTGGTGGCTCTGCTATAGAGTTCCAAGTATTATTGAGTGGATTTTGAGGTGTTGAATACACAGTTATGGGGGAAAAATCATACCCACACTTCGATTCGCCTTTGAAATGATTGAGACTACAAGGCTATTTGGTAGTTTGGTTGCTTATGGAAGAAAAAGTTTGTATGTGGAGGAAAATTGTGAAAATGGAACAACAGCCTTAAAATAACAAGTTATATGGCACACACACACACACAATAGATTATACTTGCTTGTTCAGTGTAAAAAAAAAAGTAAGACAAAATTCTGTGTCTTGGAGACACTGTACTAATTTATAATGCAATGCCTCCTTCTCAGATGACTCCATGCATTTTGTAGTTCATTACAGTAGCTCTGGCATTAAACAGAGAGAATAATATACTGTTTGCAAAAAGTAAAAGATTTTAATTAAAAAAACAAAAGCAAACTTTTTTTTTTTTTTTACTGAGCTCAAATTAAACCCTGGATACTAAAAACACAAAAATATGCTTATGAGGCTCGCAATGATAAAAATGCATGGAATTATTTTCTTTCATGTGCTAATACCGACAGGGAAGACAACCTTTTCTCCGTTTCTAATCAACATTTCAAGAGGGCAATGCAAAGTAAATCTGAACTAATTAGCAGGTCTCCTTTCCTCTGGAGAATGGCAGGAATCTGAAGACACTAATGAAAAATGACTAAATACTTTTAAAAGAGCCTTATAAACGTGAAGTGTCAATATACGTACACCTGGGTAAAGTATTGATCTGGAAAAGAGAACAACAAAGAGTGCGCTTGACAGCAAGAGTTCATGTGTGTGATGTGATTTTTCAGTTTAGAGAGCATAGGGTGAATTACTGATTTCTCACTTACTCGACGCAGTTGAGCACATGTACTGCCACAAATTTCCAATAATTTACAGTGTCATATCTGTATCATATTCATGGATGATGAACCCACTCACTTTTCTGGCCTATTATAGGTGTTGTATTTTTATTTTTTTTTATTTCACATCTGACTGTTTCTACATTTTTCAAATACATTCACATGTGATGTTCAGCTCGTATGCTATGGAGAGACTTTGTAACTTCAGGAGCCCATACTTCTTGTTTTATAAATCCAACACTTAATGTGTGTAAAACTAAAACAACAAAACCACCAATCATGTCTAAGCCTTTGTCTCCTACTTGTATTCAGGCAGAAAGGAAGACAGCTTGCTTTGCTATTTCCCCATGTAATCTTTGCTTTGAAGTGAACAAACACTCAGTGGAACTTGACTCAGTATTTCTCATTTTAGATCTACACAAAAAAAATTTAAAGCCTTCATTTTCATAAACAAAAGCCACTGCAGAGATAAGGAACATTTGTTGTTATTATTAATAATAATAATAATAATAATAATAATAATAATAATAATAATATATTTATACCCCGCCCATCTGGCTGAGTTTCCCCAGCCACTCTGAGCGGCTTCCAATCAAGTGTTAAAAAGAATACAGCATTAAATATTAAAAACTTCCCTAAACTTCCTTTAAACATTGAAGTGCTTGAGAAATTTAGTTCTGAAATCTGTTTTTTTTTTTTTTGAGGGATTTCTTATTGGTTCCATGAACATTTTGTTGTTGTTGTTGTTGTTGTTGTTGTGGCAAAGAGTCTACATTTACTTAGTATTACTCTGAAAGGAAATAAATGACAACTGGCATTTCATTAAATTGTGCTTTGACTTGAATTGCTGCTGCATTTGCTGTATTCAAATAACCTTTAAAGGTGAACATTGGCTCCAAATAATGGGAATCCATTTTTAATTCATGTCCCAGAAAGATAATACCGATACTAATAATTGCATTTTGTGTGTGTGTGTGTGAGAGAGAGAGAGACATATTCCAAACAACAGTGCATTGATAACACTTGGGAGACCACGATTACATAGCCCCTCAATCCCCAAAATAAAATAAAAAGTGTTATGAAATCATTGTTTACATTTATCTCCTGCATGGAAGCTTAATAATAATGATGATGATGATGATGATGATGATGATGATAATGATAATAATAATAATAATAGTAATAATAATAATAATAATAATTTTATTATTTATACCCCAACCATCTGGCTGGATTTCCCCAGCCATTCTGGGCTGCTTACAGCACATTAAAAATGCAAAACATTAGACATTAAAAATTTCCTGATACAGGGTTGCCTTCAGATGTCTTCTAATAGTTGCGTTGTTCTTTACCTCCTTGACATCTGATGGGAGAGCATTCCACAGGGAGGGCACCACTGCTTATGAGGCCATTTGCTTGGTTCCCTGAAACTTCACTTCTCGCAATTAGGGAACCAGCAGAAGGCACTCAGAGCTGGACCTCGGTGTCCAGGCAGAACGATGGAGGTGGAGACGCTCCTTCAGATATACTGGGCTGAGGCCATTTAGGACTTTAAAGGTCAGCACCAACACTTTGAATTGTGCTCAGAAACGTAGTCAAACATCTGATCACATTCTAAACAAATGCAAATACATTTTTTTCTTTAACTATGCTTTGGCTACAAAAGTTACACATCCAGACTCTCTATTTCCCTCAAAGGGATACAATTTTCAGAGTTCCCCAAGAAGAGGGATTGGCTGTTAAACCACACTATGAATTGTAGGTCTCTGAAGAAAATAGTGGTCTCCAGCAACTCTCAGCACCCTTATCACACTACACTTCCTAGGATTCTTTGATGGGGGAACTAAGACTGATTAAAGTGGTATGATACAGCTTTAAATGTATTGCGCAGATGCGGGCTGAGAGGTGAAAGTTGGAGTCTAATTTAAGAAGCAAAAGGATACACAATTGAAGAACATAGACAAAGGCAATTAAAGCAACAGCAACCCTACTTTGGAGGAGCAAATTGGATAGCAAATTAGGAGAGCGAATATTTAACCCATGCTATATAACAAGTGTAGAGAACTTCAGGTCTAGGGCCTAATGCAGTCTTCCATGTCCCTCTTTCTGGCCTTCTGATATTGCAGGCCTGTGTTTAAGTATATGAATCAGCTGCTGTAATGCCTAGCTTAGCCCTGAATTGCCAGCAAAAAGTCCATGGTGAATGTATGGAAGAGATTTGAGGCAAATCAGAAGATGAGCTTGTGTGAATTTTCCCTCATAGATATATAGCTCTGCATCATGGTCCTATTCTGAAAGAGCTATATTGCTTTTCAGTGGTGCCAATTTACATGTTCAGATGACTGTTATGAAAGGTACAGTGACAATGCACAGATATCAAATAATGTCCATTCACAAGTGAGCCAGCCTTAAGATGTCATTGCTTGAATGCACTTAAAGAGAAATCCAAGGTACATTTCAGGGGTCTTGTTAAGGGGAAGCACCCATCAATATTTTGAGGGAGGTTAATGCCTATAAAATTAGCAAAGATATTCATGCTATTCTTTCTTCTAGATATTTTTTGCCATATGCTTCTTTGTAAGTAAGCCACTTGTGAAACAAGGGACACTGAACATAATGGTTGAAAAGCATTTCCCTATAGTCCCAGGCTTTCTCCATCACTGCTACGATATTCTGAATTCCTTCCACTTCCTTAATACTTCTTAGTTCAACTACCAGCCCTTGCTGACTGTGGCGTCCCTTATTAAAATAACTCCACTAAGCATTTTGGTTGCCGAAAAGCCAAATAATCAATGTATTGTAACATCCAAGTTCCCTTCCAGCACTGCTTGAATACATTTGCACTCTAAAAGCCTGCTGTTTATAATCCCTTTGACATTCTACATGGCTGCACCGTTGTATTTTCAAGCCCCATCGTACAATGCTAGCATTCTCATATTTCCATTTTCTAAAATTCCACCTTCTTTGCTAGCATCCATTCTGTACAAAGGCTCCATTTGTACGTTCCTGTGGTATAAAGAGCTGACATTCTCACCTCCCAACTAGATAAAACTGACAAGCATTTGACCTCGATCCAGAACAGACAGTGCTATTCCATACTGTTACTTGATGGGAATTAAAGTCTAACAAGCATCTGAAGGGCATGTGCAAATGTACAGAGAAGGCAGAGTTTTTCACTATGTTGGGCCTCCTTCCTAGTGCCCTTATCGCTTATACAGTGGTACTTCGGGTTAATTTCTTTTGGAGGTCCATTCTTAACCTGAAACACCACTTTAGTTAATGGAGCATCCTGCTGCTGCCACGCTGCCGGAGCACGATTTCTGTTCTCATCCTGAAGCAAAGTTCTTGACCCAAGGTACTATTTCTGGGTTAGCGGAGTCTGTAACCTGAAGCGTCTGTAACCTGAAGCATCTGTACCCCAAGGTAATACTGTATACCCATGTGGTCTGCAGGAAAGTATCTCCTGCAAGTTCAAAAGATCTCAGAAGCCGGCTCCTCAGTAATTTAAAGCTAAAGGTAAAGGACCCCTGACAGTTAAGCCCAGTTGTGGGTGACTCTGGGGTTGCGGTGCCCATCTCGTTTTACTGGCTGAGAGAGCCGACGTTTGTCCACAGACAGTTTTTCTGGGTCATGTGGCCAGCATGACTAAGCTGCTTCTGGTGAAACCAGAGCAATGCACGGAAATGCTGTTTACCTTCCTGCCAGAGCGGTACCTATTTATCTACTTGCACTTTGACGTGCTTTCGAACTGCTAGGTTGGCAGGAGCTGGGCCAGAGCCATGTGAGCTCACCCCGTCGTGGGGATTCGAACCGCCGACCTTCTGATTGGCAAGCCCTAGGCTCAGTAGTTTAGACCACAATGCCACCTGCGTCCCTCAGTAACTTAGAGCAGTGCTTTAAAGTGTGGCTGACTCTGTTCTTTGTGGTAGCTTTCCTGTTAACGTGTGTCCGCTAACTGCACTTTCCAGAAACAATTGTGGACATTTTTTGTTCCAGCAGTCTTTCCCAGCTGGATAAATGGGCCTGGAAAGCCTGTTCTGTATTGTTTTAATTTTGTTTTAAATGTGTTGGCTGATTTTTTTTAATAAAAAAATTTAATTGAACATTGCAGTTTTTATTGTGTATCTCATAAATATGATTGTGCAGAACGTGATGATGATGATATTTTTTCACATTTTTCTATGATGTAACTTTCCCCTCACAATGTTATTAGCATCTTCTCTGCAAGGGATGTCTCGAGTAGTTTAGCATTGTCGCATTCTTTTGTCAAATGCAATAATCTCCATTTGCCCTTATCAGCTGCCCAAGATTTGCAGGGTCTTTTATTTCTCGCGGCGTAAGTGCCAAACTCAATCAGTTCAAGCACTAGACTACCAGATGAATATGGGATGAATTTGCTGCTGTTGGTTCCTTGGCTGATCTATTAGGTCAGATGCTCAGATTATGGAAGTGGGGCCACATTTCTCCCCCAATCCATCCCAGAAGAGCTTTTAGAAATGATACGCAGCCCCCATGTGATATCCCAGAAGGAAATGTGGCCCTTGAGATGGAAATGGTCCCACCATAACAAACACATGAGTTAGTGCTGGAACACTAGTGCTGGAAGGCATTTTAAGGAGATTTCCCTTTTCCCCATCACTGCCCCCCCAATCACTTTGCAGATTTCCCCCCAAATAGCTCCATAAATGTTTTATTTCTTGCAGTTGTTTTCCTTCTACAGAATGGTATGGGCCCAGGGCAATGTGAAAGATGCCAAACAGTGGCCAGGTTGCCAGCAGAGCTCCTATTGGTACTAAAAACCAACATTCGCTCTTTGTGGGAAGAGGAGGGAAAAGCTGTGATATTGTCACTGCTAGCTGTGAGCTCCACCTTGGAAAAAACAGTTGGAGAACTCCCCCACGTTGGATAAATTTAGTGAAATTCTCTCCCCAGTCCCTCTGCCTGCAAAGAGAGAATTTAGTGAAGTCGTTTGTATACAGCTCTATCAGGGATTAATTGAGCTCAGAGACAGAACATCTGTTTTGCATGCAGAAGGTCCCAGGTTCATAGCTGTCAACCGTCCCTTATTTGGCGGGAAAGTCCCTTATCCCAGTACTGTGTCCCGCTGCTGTCCCTTATTGATGATGTCCCTTAAATTTCCCAAGTTTCAAAGGAAGCAGCTCCTCTCCCTCCCTCCTTGCCGGACAGGGAGGAGGGAGGCTCCAACTGTGTTGCTTGGCTGCGTTGCTCACCCAATAAGGAGTCTAAGAACGACTGGGGGGGGTAGAGCTTGCATGCCTTGTGCCGATCAAATCGGCCGCGTTGCCTGTGGACTCGCCTTTGCTCAGCGCTTCCCAGTGGAGAGGTGATGGTGGTTTTCCTTGCTGCATCCCCTTTGCTGGGTTGCTGCGCTGTGGGAACCACCGCTTGAGGCTTTGTTTGGCTGCTGGCTGGGCTTTCTGCCTTTGGCTTGGAGGAGCTCAGAAGTTGAACATACCTGTGCTTGCAAAATCCCTTATTTTCGAGGCTGCTGGTCCCTTATTTTCAAATCTGTAAGTTGACAGCTATGCCCAGGTTCGTTCCTCAGCTTCTCCAGTTTGAGCCGAGAGAGATCCCTGTGTGAAATCCTGGAGAGCTGCTGCAGGACAGTGTGGACAATATGGGGCTAGATGGACTCAGTACAATGCAGCTTCCTATGTTCCTATGACCCACTTGATTATTATTTTTCTGCTTTGTTGTTAGATGCATCAAGAAAAAAGAAGCATTTGACAAGTTTTCTCTTTGCCATGCCCTCCAGCAGCTCATCAAGAGTATCAGCATTTGTGACATGTTGTTTTCCGGTGTCCATCTTTATTGTAATATTCCTTTCAGTCGAGAAGTGACATTTTTCAAAACCAGTTCAGTAAAACAAGGCATCTTCTGAGGAGTGTTTTCCTCTCTCTCCTCCCAAGGGCTTCTCACGCAGGATGCCAGTTCTTGTAGTTATATAGCTTTAAGCTTATTCAGAGTGAATCACAGCACCGATACAATTACCTGAGATTTCGGAAGGAAATGTAACTTGTTATATAAGCAAACAAAAGGTGCCTGGGGTCAGTTACTGGAGCTGACTCATGATTATATGCTACATTTATCTCTGCTCCACCTATATTAGATGTTTTCAAACTTTCAGGGTCTCTTTTCAATTGAAGGCCAAGTTCCTCTGCTACAAAGACCCTGAATTGTTGCATGTGATTAGAGGGACGATTTGAACAAATATTCTCAATTTAAATGACATAACTGCCAGACTGTTTAGCTTCACCGCCACCCCTGATAAAGTAAAAGCCCAAAAATACAGTCAGTACTGCAATTGTGCTTTATCAGGGAAGGCTGGTCATGGTAGACTAGTCTTTTAGGGAAGCAGGCCTAACATTGCCTATCTTTTCTCCAAGAAACTCCAGGGTTCTTTGGAGCATAGAAAGAAAGCCACTGGGCTACATTCAGGCTTGTTTTTGATAGGTATCCCTGATGTAAGTTACTTTCATACTGTGCCACCAAAGTACATAGCACATTGCAGAGTGCCATAGAGAAAGAGAGAGAGAACAGTTGCAGGTCCCTGAATTCAAGGCTTTCAATGTGTTGGGGGGAATCAATAATAGGAGGGGCAGACAAGAGTTGTGAACAACAACTCATAAGGCAGACTGCTGCATTGGATCCTGTTGTGGTGCGAGGACCCGACCCCCGCGTCGAGGAATAAATACGCAGGACACATGATATATGGTTAATGGGCATGGGATGGCCACAACTTTATTGATTACAGCAGTGAAAAGGTATTGGCTTAGGCATTGGATGTTCAACACATGGTGGGTTTATTCAACAGTAGGTGGAGCCTGTTGATGCAAATCCAACGAAAGCTCACCCCTGATGTCACCGAGGGTCGTGCCATGGCCTCCCGCCAAGCAGGCATCGGACAGAATACACGACCGCCAGATTCCTTTAACGGAATACCCCTAGATTGAAGGCATAGGCGATGGCCACACCTAGCTCTTCGACACGGTACAACACATTAATCCAATGCCTAACCTACCCACCAATACCAACAAAGTTGTGACGATTGCTACGAGGTAGGCGAAAAAACCAAAAGGCCGAGTGCCAGATGGAAAAAATTCCTACCAGGCCCCCCAGGCAACCGGGGCGACCAACCTAAGGTCCATAGCAAGGCCAAGTAACCTAGACCCTAAGCTAAAGGGAGTGGAGGGTGGGTGACTCGTGACGGTGCGGCGAAGAGTGAGGCTGGGCCGAGGCTGGCGCCGCAGCATTAAGCTGCCTGGCACGCCCCCGGAGGCACCTGATTGGCTACCTGCCGGTGGGCGTGGGCGCCAGCCAGGTAAGTGAGGGATAGCAGGGGGCTCCCGCCCCCTGGGCGGGGGTTCGGCTTCCGCCCACAACCACTCCCCTCTCTTCACGGGAGGAGAGTCCTTGTCAGTATCAGTATTTGACAACCAGTTCAGTTCGCTTGTACATGGAATGAGGTGGAGGGAGACATGGGGATGACATTTTCTCTTTTCCCCAACGCAACAAAATGTCTTGTGCCAGCCCTGACCATACTTCCTGCAGTTTTGGAGAGTACCCAAAACCAGCAGCCATGTTAGGGGCATGGCAACTCTTTCTGGTCTGGTAGGAGAAAGACGACAATAGTAGAGCCAGCATTAGAAGCAGTTTCTAAGAAGCATGAAAATGTTACATCTGTTGGTTGGAATAGGCACTGTCAGAAAACACAATTGATGATAGGTGAAATATCTGTCCTTTTCGGGCAATTCAGTCCTCTCTTTTAAACTGAAATCATTTCTCCTCTACCTATAAAAATATATAATGTAATGCACTGCAGGCTTTAAATATTCTGCATGTGGCATAACCACCATGGACAGTTGCGGGTGCAGAGAAAACTTCTCAGCCCTGCCCCTGTCCATCATAATGAAGGGTTTCTGCCAGAGCACCTAGTTAGCTGGCAAGACGTAGCTGGCAAGAGCATGACCCTGTCATTTTCATACATCTCCTCTATCACCTTACCACCATGCCCAAGGTTGACACTGTCTATTGCATTTGATTGACTTATCTTTAGGAACATGCATGCATATGACTCATTTGCAAGATGGTTACGTTGCTTAAAAAAAAAAAGGCTGTAGCCTGGCATATTCTGAATTAAAGAATGAAAACTGCACTAAATCAAACAGGTGTGTGTGTGTAAGATTACTCAAATTGTGCATGATGATGATGATATATTTTATATGCCACCCATCTGACTAGCTTGCCCCAGCCACTCTGGACAGCTTTCAACAATTAAAACGCTTAGCACAGTAAAACATCAAACTTCCCTATACAGGGATGCATGTACACACTTGCATCTCTTGTTCAAACTGCCAAGCTCTTTATTTTGTAGGAAGTTGAATGCTTCCCCTTTCCTTTCCTAGTGTTGGAAACATAGGAGGAGAGTGGATTGACATCAACATAGGGGCAGATTGACAAAAAGGGTATTGGTGTATTTTGCTTGATAATCAGTACAGAGAACTTCAGGGACCAACTGGCATGGAAAGGAGAAGTTGCCCAATGCCTCTCTCTCAAACTGACCCCACAGAACCACCATGTCTCCAACTCCACCAAACCAGTCCAGCAATATGCCATGGTTGATGGCATGAAAAGTCATTGAAAGTCCCAAAAGGTTCTACAGGGTTGCACCCACCTCGGAATCTCTAGCCCTAGGCAGGGTCATCCATCTGGCTGGCCATAGCCATTTCAGTACCATTCAGAGGTCTAAACCCAGACTGAAATGGGTGAAGGTTATCAGTTTCTCCAAAGGGCATCTGTAAGTCGCCAGGGGTCACTCTCTCAGGCATCCTGCCCCCCAAAGGGGAGATTGATGTCTGATCATTCTAACACTTTTTGTTCCAATGAAAGTGCATTATGGAGCGGTCAGACCACCACCTCTCTCACAAAGGCATATTAAGTAATTCTAGGACCCACCCAGTCAATATGCTGCGTCTAGATTTTATCAGCCACAATGGGTAAGCCTTCAGACTAGCGGACAACTACAAGCATGTTTTCAACATCCGTGGACCTTAAGGATAAAACCGATCCCATGAATTCGAACTAGATGGCATGCTGAACACCTCCGCAGGCATCCAGATCCAAGTGTATCTGTGTGATTTGGTCTTAGCCTTGCAAATTTCTCACAGCAAGCTACCAAGGGTTCCAGTATTCATCTGTCTGGAATTGGCTCTGTCAATTCCAGGGTGAATTCCTTAAAATATCAGAAAGAATATATTTCATTTGTTTGTAACAGACGAATTATTTTTATACCAAAGGGCAGGGGTGGGGAAGGATGGAACCATGCAGGGCATCAAAATACATCTCTGTCCAAGTTGCTTTTGGCGATACCGACTTATTAATAATTCATTCCAAGCATCCCATTGTCCTCTTGGTCGAGGAGAAATGAAGTGACATTGTCATCATTTGCTATGTTTTTAAACTCAACATCTTGTCAAATTGTCCCAAAATAAACTCTGGACTGGGGCAGGTTCCCTGGGCAAAGCAATAAATTAAATCAAGATCTTTCACAATGGCTAAGCTAGAACATCACTATGCTAAGAAGCAATTCACTCACTGACTGCCCAGATCTAACATGCATTATTATTATTATTATTATTATATTATTATTATTATTATTATTATTATTATTATTATTATTAACCCTAACCCTAACCCTCCCCAGCCAAGGCCGGGCTCAGGGCGGCTAACAAGCAATAATAAAAACAAGTTGAATGAATACAGCTTAAAAACAAGATTAAAATACAACATAAAAATATTGAAACATTAAAATATTAAAATGCAGCCTCATCACAGGAGGAGGAAGGAAAAAGAAAAAAGAAAAAAGAAAAAAGAAAGAGGGGAAGGGAATCAAATTGGCTCCAAGCCAAAGGCCAGGTGAAACAACTCTGTCTTACAGGCCCTGCAGAAAGAAATCAGATCCTGCAGGGCCCTGGTCTCATGAGGCAGAGTGTTTCACCAGGCTGGAGCCAGAGTTGAAAAATCCCTGGCTCTGGTTGAGGCTAATCTAACTTCCTTAGGGCCCGGGACCACTAGGGTGTTGCTGTTTATGGACCTTGAGGCTCTCTGTGGGGCATACCGGGAGAGGCGGTCCCGTAGGTACAAGGGTCCTCGGCCATCAAGGGCTTTAAAGGTCAAAACCAGCACCTTAAATCTGACCCTGTACTCCACTGGGAGCCAGTGCAGCTATAAGGCAGTGGCTTCCACATAAACCAACTCATGTGAATTTTATGTTACATTTATATGGAATACAAACACATGCACAGCAGAAAACAAAAGCTTGACTTCATTCATAATTTTTTTAGGATGGCTGGATGACAGGAATCAGGTATGTATATATGGTTTTACAAACCTTTCCTCCATTTCATCTTTTTCATCATATAGATGAGTCAGTGGGCACAGAGAATGCATCCAGGGCCCTGCTGCCCTCTCTCTCCTGCATGCACAATATGTCCAGGTTACAAATGTGTGAACTGGCCCAAAGCCACTCCACACTCTACTATGAAGGCTGAGACATAAATCGTGGCATTTTGTCGTTCGTGAAACGGCCAAGGTTTCCAGCATGCTCAAGTGGCATTTTTGACATTTATATCCTCACACGAAAAGAATGCAATGAGAAGTACTGGTAGCTTTCCTTGTGCTTCGGGTAAAGGGAAACAGTCTGTGTTGACTGGAAGTGGAGAATGCCTCATTACAGTCATGCCAACTGCCTTGAAAGAGGTGGTGAAAGATGGATGGTGGCTAACTGATTGAGGTTGAATCCTGACAAGACAGAAGTACTGTTTTTGGGGGACAGGGGGCGGGCGGCTGTGGAGGACGCCCTGGTCCTGAATGGGGTAACTGTGCCCCAGAAGGACCAGGTGCGCAGCCTGGGAGTCATTTCAGACTCACAGCTGTCCATGGAGGCACAGGTCAATTCTGTGTCCAGGGTAGCTGTCTACCAGCTCCAACTGGTAGGCAGATTGAGACCCTACTTGCCCGCAGACTGTCTCGCCAGAGTGGTGCATGCTCTGAATATTCCCCGCTTGGACTACTGCAATGCCCTCTACATGGGGCTACTTTTGAAGGCGACCCAGAAACTACAACTAATCCAGAATGCGGCAGCTGGACTGGTGACTGAAAGTGGCCGCTGATACCATATAACACTGGTCCTGAAAGACCTACATTGGCTCCCAGTTTGTTTCCAAGCACAATTCAAAGTGTTGGTGTTGACCTTTAAAGCCCTAAATGGTCTTGGCCCAGTATACCTGAAGGAGCGTCTCCACCCCCATTGTTCAGCCCTGACACTGAGGTCCAGCTCCAAGGGCCTTCTGGCGGTTCCCTCACTGCGAGAAGTGAGGTTACAGGGAACCAGGCAGAGGGCCTTCTTGGTGGTGGTGCCCGCCCTGTGGATCGCCCTCCCATCAGATGTCAAGGAAATAAACAACTATCTGACTTTTAGAAGACATCTGAAGGCAGCCCTGGGTGGGGTATAAATAATAAAATATTATTATTATTATTATTATTATTATTATTATTATTATTATTAACCATAATAACAGTGAACTTTACTCCTACCTTGAGCTGTCTGCATAGCCTGGCAAATAGTTATGCATGGATTTAAGGGCACTGAAAACATGTAGTACTAACTCAGTCCTCAGTTAAAGTTAAAGGGTACACATCCTTTGCAAGTATTCTTGTTAATGGTCTTCCTTTAATAGCATTGAAATATTCATAGATTTATTTGTTTCTTCATTTTACCTTCCTAAAGATACATGTTACTTCAGTTTATCCTCTTAGAATGGCACTATCCCAATTACCATTTATGTGGTATTTCTTTTCTATTTCAAAGCAAAAAAGCACAATACATGAAAACATAGGAATATCTCACTTATGCCTAATTAAAGAACATTCCCTCCAGCAAAACATTCAATCTGAAGTCTCTAATCCCCCCCCCCTTTCCAATTCAAAACTATGTTTTGAGAGTTATCATTTTCTCATTCAACATTTCAGGTCCTTTTGTTTTGAGACACACAATTTTCCGGCATCCTCTTTTATGACAATTCACTGTGATAAATTATGATACAATGTCACATTTCCTATCATTTTTCATGTTGCATTGATTTCCTTTGTGAACACGGTTAGTCATTATTTTACCTAAGAGTCTTATTGCATTGCCATTCCAATAAAAAAATCTGCAGAAGCCAGTTACTGGCAGCACTTATGTGAGGAGGAAGCAGAGGTTTTGGAAGAGAGAACTAGGAAAATAATTTGAGCCAAGGGTTAGCCAAATGTTGGGAGTAAACAGGTTTCCTACACAGGAGAAGTGAACAGCACCAAGGCTACAAATAGAAGGGCAGTCAATATCTGCACATATGATGGGAACATTTCGTATGCAGTGAATTTCATGTAGCTGGGTGCACATTTATCTGTGTGCATGCAGCTATCAGAATAGCAGTACACAAGCATCATGTCATTGACTGAAAGTGCTGCTGCATTTTCTTTTCAAAGCAGTTACTAGCTATGCAGATACACTATGGGGCAGTAAAATCTTCAAGATGATATTTAAAGGTACAGGACCCCTGGACGGTTAAGTCCAGTCAAACTTGACTATGGGATTGCGCTGCTCATCTCGCTTTCAGGCCAAGGGAGCCAGCGTTTGTCCACAGACAGCTTTCCAGGTCATGTGACCAGCATGACTAAACCACTTCTGGTACAAGGGGACACAGTGATGGAAACCAGAGCGCACAGAAACACTGTTTACCTTCCCACCACAGCGGTACCTATTTATCTACTCGCACTGGTGTGCTTTTGAACTGCTAGGTTGGCAGGGGCTGGGACAGAACAACGGGAGCTCACTCTGTCGGGGGGATTTGAACTGCCGACCTTCTGATCGGCAAGCCCAAGAGGCTTAGTGGTTTAGACCACTGCACCACCCGTTCCCTTAAGTGCCCCACACAAATACATGTTTGAAAAGATTGTCTGAAGTGGGCCATTGTATTTCTTGATTATTCTCAATTAACTTCCATTGGTATATAGATATAGATGACATAGATATACACATATACATATATACATATGTTGTTGCTTAGTCATTTAGTCGTGTCCGACTCTTCATGACCCCATGGACCAGAGCACGCCAGGCACTCCTGTTTTCCACTGCCTCCCGCAGTTTGGTCAAACTCACGTTTGTAGCTTCGAGAACACTGTCCAACCATCTCGTCCTCTGTTGTCCTCTTCTCCTTGTGCCCTCAATCTTTCCCAACATCAGGGTCTTTTCTAGGGAGTCTTCTCTTCTCATGAGGTGGCCAACGTATTGGAGCCTCAGCTTCAGGATCTGTCCTTCCAGTGAGCACTCAGGGCTGATTTCCTTAAGAATGGATACGTTTGATCTTCTTGCAGTCCATGGGACTCTCAAGAGTCTCCTCCAGCACCATAATTCAAAAGAATCAATTCTTCAGCGATCAGCCTTCTTTATGGTCCATACATCACTACTGGGAAAACCATGGCTTTAACTATCCGGACCTTTGTTGGCAAGGTGATGTGATGTAATATATACATATACATTTTCTCTATTTTTAACCACATTCTTCGTTTTGTTTTAATCTTCAAAAGAAATGTAAGTTGCCCTCCCTTTCCACAATCATGGGTAGATATATATTTCTTTCAGCTTTTCTCCTTTAATTGTGCAACACACACAGAATCCTATTTAACAGCCTTATGAATACAAAGTCATTGTTTTAACACACACTTCGCAGGTTGCAAGTGTCTAAACATCTGTTTGCACATCTCTTTTGCACTCACCCTGATAACAGACTTTTCCACCAGTGTTTTGCTTTGTGAAATAACACTTCCTGTATAAGATGTCACAGAACTTAAGTAGGGACTCATTGTTCTTCATTCTATAAACAGATCATTAGGGATGCAGGGACAAATAGGATTCATTTTCCAATTAAAGGTGAACCAATCTAATCTGCACTTGCTGCAGTAATATGTGAACTGAAACACGGTCATCCTTTGAAATCTGCAGTTCTCTGCATTGTCTCATACATGGAGAAAAGCTCTCAAATGCATGTGGGATTCATTCCATGAAAGCCTTATGGCAGGGATGAGAAAGCTTTGGCCTTCTAGATGTCACTGAACTACAAATCTCATTATCCAAAGCCATTGGCAGTGTTTGCTGGGGCTGTTGAGGTTTGTACTTTGGCAATATCTGGAGGGCCAAAGATTCCTCACTCCTGGCTTATGGGATAACTCCAGGAATGCAAAGGTGGGGTGCAAAACTTAACAAAGAAATCATACAGGGATAAAGGAAGTGAGACTGTTGGTCTGTATAGCTTTGTTTTTTGTCAAATCTTTTTTTTTAAGTTCTACATTGCAAATTAAAATTCAAACATTAAATGCCAACATCACCATTTAGGATTCCTTGAATCCTTCGACACCCCTCCACCCTTCCATGGTTACCATTATCACTCTTTTCCCAACTGCTTCTCTTATTTTCTCTATTTTTCTTAAATAATCTGTTTTTACCATATTTTTTTGATACATTACAAGCGTTACTCAAAACCTGCCAAAGTTTTTAGTTGTTTACAGTGTTCTCTTAAATACATTGTAAATTTTCCCCACTCCTTCTTAAAGTTCTTCTCTTCCTGGATTCTGAATTTCCTGGTCAATTTCGCCATTTCGGCAATAGTTCATCATCTTCATCAACCATTCGTCTCTGGCCGGGACTTTGTCTTCTTTCCATCTCTGGGCCAGGACTTTGTCTTCTTTCCATCTTCTTTCCATCAGTAGTATCTGTGCTACTGTCATTGCATACATAAATAATCGTTTCTGCTCCTTTGGTATCTCTGCACCTAAAATTCTTAATAAAAAAGCCTCTGGGTTTTTCACAAACGTTATTTTAAACTTTTTTTCCAACTCATTGTAAATCATTTCCCAGAATGCTTTTGTTATCTTGCACATCCACCACATGTGGTAAAACCTGCCTTCCTTCTCCTTACATTTCCAACAAACATTTGAAGCAGTCTTACACTTCTCTTCCAACTCTATGATTCTATGATTCTATAGGAGTGCTCTGATGGTGTTTGCTGCTTGGCAGGGGGTTGTACTCGATGGCCCTTGTGGTCTCTTCCAACTCTATGATTCTATGATTCTACACATCTTTGCTAATTTTATAGGTGTTAAATACCACCAATACATCATTTTCATAAACTTCTCCTTCAACGCGCAGCATGCTTTAAATTTTAAGTCACTTTGTTGGTCTACACCAGGTGTCCTCAACCTTTTCAGACTCAGGACCCATCCGAACATGCATTTGGGGATAGATTTCTTTTTTTTCTTTTTTTCCAGATATTGACATGGTCATGGCCGGCAGGGTGAGGCAGCTGCCTCAAGTGGTGGACACCCCCAGGTGTGTCCCTCCCCCACTGCCAGCAGAGAAGTGGTCCTGGCAGCACTGCCAGTTCCCAGCGAGATCTCACAAGATCTTGCCAAAATCTCACTGGGTTTAACTAGAAGCCATCATTGCTTCATGGGTGCTGCCACATAGCCCAGGCAAGGGAGACTGCAGCAGAGTGAAATAGGATGCACAGCGTCTGGACATGGTTTTAGTGTTCCTGTTGCAATCTACCTTGGATCATGCCCTGGCCCACTAATGAGTCTTGACCCACCAGTTTATGACCAGTGATCTACACTGATTGGTAATGGCTATCTGGGATTTCAGGCAGCAAGCTTTCTGAAGCTTGTGGTGCAAAAGATATTGATGTTTAACAACTTTAACCTGGTGCAGGATCTTAGTCAAACCCAGTTGAATATAGCAGAGCATACGCAGACTTCCAGAAGCAATCAGTTGCAGGCAGGATGGATGAAGCAGGAACAAGATGCTGCTACCAGTAACTTGGTTACTTATAGGTGTTTATTATTTACAGCAGACTCACAAGTTACCATATGCAGGATACAGATACAGATCTTAACTCTCTCACTTAACAAACTCCAAACGACTCTCAGAACACCACACTGACCAAAAACTATCCAGTAAGGGAGGTCATGAGTCATCATGCCTAAGTGGAGACCTTGACCAATAGCAAAGTTGTATCCAAGGCTGCATATCTCTAGGCAGAATAACTCCCTCTGCTCACTCTTCTTGGCCTTCACCAGCTTCTTAATTGCTTTGTGGGAAGCTGAATCAAATAGCATGTAGGCAAAATTTCCTGGTCAAAGGATTGATCCCAGATGATGTTTTGTTTTGTTCTGTTCTGTTGTTGTTTTTTTTTTTTTTTGGTGTGTGTGTGTTAATTTAAATTTCCACATTCTCTTATTTTATAATGCAGTGCCACTGGGGGGGGGGAATGAACAAATTCCTTTGCCCCACAAATAACCCAGAGATGCATTTTAAATAAAAGGACACATTCTACTCATGTAAAAACACACTGATTCCCGCCCGGACCATCCGTGGGCCGGATTTAGAAGGCGATTGGTCTGGATCTGGCCCCCGGGCCTTAGTTTGCCTACCCATGGTATAAACTTTACCACTGAATTATTGCCCTATTATTAGCCAATAATTCACTGGTCTCAATCCAACACAAAGTTAAGCCCGTTGAAATCAATGGATCAGGGTCAGTATATATAGTTGTTCACCATGACCTGTGACCCTCCAGGTATTGTTGGACTACAACTCCCATCATCCCTGACTATTGACCATGTCGGCTGGGGCTGATGGGAGAGAAAGTCCAACAACTATTGGAGGGTGACAGATTTCCCATCCCTCAACATGTCCATGGGCAGAATCAAGAAAGCAAGGAAACTGTCAACTTCATAATATGAGTTAGATAACTCAGCAATAGGAGCAGTAGCCTTATCATGATAAGAACTGACACCATCTGAAATAATTCTTTCACTAGTTCCCTACATAGCCATGTCCAATTTTTGTCCTTTTTTAGTGTTAACATTTAGCTGCTTCTTTCTTCTTCTCCTTCGGAAGAGGGCTATGTCTATTAAAAACCATCCTGCTAATTTATTATTCCCTTTCATCTGCTGCTCACCTAATATATTTTTGCCAGCGGATTAATAAAATCAGACTCAGGCTTCAGAGGGTGACAAAGCATGAGTCAGTTAGGATGATTTATATTTCAAGGGAAGAGCAGAAACTCTGCTTTAGATAAATATGCCAATCAAGGTAAAAGTCAGCTCCTAATGAGGTGGGTGAATAGGCGCGATAACAGTGTATCACCTTGTATTTTGTGGCACCTAAGTGTTAAAATCGCCAGCAGAGAGGCTATGATACTAAGGAGGTACACTGATGATATATTCTCACTGGGGACAATCATATTTTATGATCCCTGGTTTTTCCTTCCAAAGAGGTAAGAGGCATTAATTCTTTTCTTACGCATAGAGCTCAGAAATCCTTTTCGGAAAGCACACCTGATCTTCACGCTGTGTTCTTGGTGGATCCTGGGGTTTTTTCAGATGGTTACTTCTGCTTATAACCTTGTCTTCCCTCGAGCCAACTTTTTATCCTTCCTTGACATTTCCGTCTCCTACCTCCCTACCCCATGTCTGTTACGATAAAAGAGACTGGCTCTCAGTCACATAAAACAGTGAAATCCAGGATGTTTCAGAAAACCATTGTGCGCCTCAGAAGCTTATAGGAGCCCTCAGTGAGAAGACCAGCAATGAGGGAGAAGATAGCTTGACCACCATAGTCCCAGGAGAGTATTTAATGTGTTCTAGGTTGCCCTTCTTTATGGTCCAGCTCTCACTTCCATACATCACTACTGGGAAAACCATAGCTTTTACTATATGGACCTTTGTTGGCAAGGTGATGTCTCTGCTTTTTAAGATGCTATCGAGGTTTGACATTGCCTGGAGGCGGTTGGAGGATGGATGGTGGCTAACAGATTGAGGTTGATTCCTGACAAGACAGAAGTACTGTTTTTGGGGGACAGGGAGCGGGTTGGTGTGGGGGATTCCCTGGTCTTGAATGGGGTAACTGTGCCCCTGAAGGACCAGGTGCGCAGCCTGGGAGTCATTTTGGACTCACAGCTGTCCATGGAGGCGCAGGTTAACTCTGTGTCCAGGGCAGCTGTCTACCAGCTCCACCTGGTACGCAGGCTAAGACCCTACCTGCCCGCGAACTGTCTTGCCAGAGTGGTGCATGCTCTAGTTATCTCACGCTTGGACTACTGCAACGCGCTCTACGTGGGGCTACCTTTGAAGGTGACCCGGAAACTGCAATTAATCCAGAATGCGGCAGCTAGACTGGTGACTGGGAGTGGCCGCCGGGACCACATAACACCGGTTCTGAGAGATCTGCATTGGCTCCCAGTACGTTTCCGAGCACAATTCAAAGTGTTGGTGCTGACCTTTAAAGCCCTAAACGGCCTTGGTCCTGTATACCTGAAGGAGCGTCTCCACCCCCATCGTTCAGCCCGGACACTGAGATCCAGCGCCGAGGGCCTTCTGGCGGTTCCCTCATTGCGAGAAGTGAGGCTACAGGGAACCAGACAGAGGGCCTTCTCGGTAGTGGCGCCCGCCCTGTGGAACGCCCTCCCATCAGATGTCAAAGAGATAAATAATTACCTGACATTCAGAAGACATCTTAAGGCAGCCCTGTTCAGGGAAGTTTTTAATATGTAACGCTGTACTGTTTTTAACACTGATTGGGAGCCGCCCAGAGTGGCTGGAGAAACTCAGCCAGATGGGCGGGGTATAAATAATAAATTATTATTATTATTATTATTATTATTATTATTATTATTATTATTATTATTATTATTTTCTCCCAAGAAGCAGGTGTCTTTTAATTTTGTGGCTGCTGTTACCATCTGCAGTGATCATGGAGCCCAAGAAAGTAAAATCTCTCACTGCCTCCATTTCTTCCCCTTCTATTTGCCAGGGGGTGATGGGACCAGGGGCCATGATCTTGGTTTTTTTGATGGTGAGCTTCAGACCCTATTTTGCACTCTCCTCTTTCACCCTCAATAAAAGGTTCTTTAATTCCTCCTCACTGGACCATAAAGAAGGCTGATCGCCGAAGAATTGATGCTTTCGAATTATAGTGCTGGAGGAGACTCTTGAGAGTCCCATGGACTGCAAGAAGATCAAACCTCTCCATTCTTAAGGAAATCAGCCCTGAGTGCTCACTGGAAGGACAGATCGTGAAGCTGAGGCTCCGATACTTTGGCCACCTCATGAGAAGAGAAGACTCCCTGGAAAAGACCCTGATGTTGGGAAAGATGGAGGGCACAAGGAGAAGGGGACGACAGAGAACGAGATGGTTGGACAGTGTTCTCGAAGCTACCAGCATGAGTTTGACCAAACTGTGGGAGGCAGCGGAAGACAGGAGTGCCTGGTGTGCTCTGGTCCATGGGGTCACGAAGAGTCGGACATGACTAAACGACTAGACAACAACAGGTTGCCCTTCATTAATATGTTGCAGGATCTAGAACAGGGAGGCTCCAACTCCCAGCAGCCCCAACCAGGCATGGCTGATTGTCAAGGATTATGAGAGATGGAGTCCAACATCTTAAGAATCACAGGTTCCATGTCCCTGAGATGCCTTCAAATCCTTTGCAGGGTCCTTGATAGATGTGCTGGGGTTCTTCAGGCCAACGAAAAGGTTTACGGAAGATAAATGGTTGTTAGATGGGGTGTGGGCAGCTAAATTTAAAGATTCTTTAATCTTCCAAAAGCTGTCATTCTCACCTTGTAATATTCCGTTAAGGCAAAATAAGTCTGCGGAAGCAGTTAATGACTATGGGTATATTCCTCTTATAAACAGGAAGCTACAGTGAACATCTAATGTGTTGAGGGAAAATGACTCATACCACAGAACATGATGGCAATGAATGCCTGCAGACATGGACTTTCACCCAGCATCAGCGATTTTGTGAAGAATTGCTATTCATAGAAGCACAGAGCTGAACAGGTGCAAAAAAGACCATCTAGAGACCCAATGTGCAATGCAGGAACACACCTGTGCTTCCCACGTTTCTTTCTTGTTGGAATTGTCTGCATTTGTGCCTTTGATATTTCACCCTTAAGAAAATCCCATCCATCTTGGACCCCCTTCTCTAAGAATATACATCCTCAAGAAACAAAGGAAAGCCAAAATGATTGTTATCTATTTGTTACTATGTATATATCTCACCTTATCTCAAGGAATTAAGTAGCATACATGGTTCTCCTCCCCCCCATGTTATCATCACAACAACCCAGTGAGGTAGGTTAGCCCAGCATTTCCCAACATTTTCCTGACAATGGCCCCCTTCTGACCTTGTTTCCTTCCTGTGCACCCCCATGGATGTAGCCAATAATGTAACCCAATAAGTAAAAATCAATACAAATCAATACAAATCTGAGGTTCTGGCCTGCACCCCTCAGCAACTTCTGAAGGCCTTGATCTGCTAGCCACTGGAGTGGATTGTACCCTGCACCTTGCAGAGTCAGGCCCAGGCAACCACTGGGCCTAGCACTGGTAGCAGCAACAAGCAGTTCTGGCATGCCCAGCCCTCCCAATTGCCACCCCACCACTGCACTTACCTGACCTGGGGGTTCTGGATTGCGGGCTCTACTGGTCAAATGGGAGCCTCAGCGATTTCCCTCTCTCACCAGAAACAAACCAGGACTGCTCCAAGAAAATGCCTGTGACCAAAAGGAGCGCTGGGCCCTGGTGGGCTACCCCTTGCCCGCTTTTGATTGGCGAAGTGGGTAGCAAGCCAATCTGGATTTTTTTAAATAAAAAAATGATTCCCTCCTTCACTTTTCAATTTCCTCTGTGGCCCCCTAGCCTCAAGCTGTGCCCCCCCATTTATGCAATTTGTTGGGAATCTGAATATGTGCAGCTACTCACACAGAGTCAATTAGGGTTTGGCAGACAGCCAAGGCAATGTGAAGGAGTAAATCTGCCTGGTGATACAGAGGCATGGAGACAGCTCCATGATTGGTCAAGCTCTCTCACGGGAATAATGATTAATGGCCTACTAACTGTTAGTTCAGTGGTTCAGTATGTCAGTGTAGGAGTTGTGAGTCATGTACGAGAGAGCAAGCTAAAGATCTGTGTTCTGTTCCTGTAAATAGTCCACTGTATATAATAAACACCTAACTACAAGTTCCTGGTTCCTGCTTCGTCCATCCTGTCTGCAGCCAAGTTGCCAATTGCTTCCATGGATTCTGCATTTACTCTGCTAGGTCTGGCTAAGGTCCTGCAACTAGTCAGAAAGTTGTGAAACACCAATAGGTTTTGCCAATACAATTTTCACCTGTGGCCCCCTTGGAACATCCTGGGGTCCCCCAGGGGGCCATAGTGCCCCCAGTTGGGAAACACCGGGTTAGACTATTAACTCTGACTGCTATGTTCCACCTCCACTGTTGGGGACAGTGTATGTTTTGGAAAGCCAGGAGGGGAGAGTATTGTAGAGCTCATCCCACAGGTCTCTGGTTGGCGACTGTGAGACTAGAATGCAGGATATAAATATTACAGTGCATATCAGCCCAAATCCCTTTTACATTTGTAATTGTATCCACATTGTTTCATTTTATTTTTCCAGTTTATGACAGATGTACTGTCGGATTTGATTTCCACCTACTGGTGTTTTTCTCCCCGTCGCAAAGCCAGCTCCAACACAGATTCACTAAAGAGAAAGAGAGGCTCTTGTTGGCTTGGGGAGCGGGGGAGGGGGGTGAAGAGAGAAGGATTATTGACAGCAACCCTTCCGATCTAAGGCAGTGGGTATTGCTATGCAAGGGAACACAAGAAAATTACTGACAACTCTTCTGTACTCACAGGGTCTGTTTCTGTAGATTTGAAGCTCGGCTGCCCATTGCATTTGAAAATTAATTTCACACATTTGAATCAGAACAAGCATTACAGGCAGGTCTGCTGTGATCAGAACTCCCTTGCAATAAAAATTCAGAATCACAGAAGCCTATTATTGCAAATTGAAGGCACAATAATGCAAACCAGGAACAGTGTATTAAAAATAATACTTTCTTTTTACTTGAGTACTGTGCTTATTGTAGGTAGCTTGCTATAAGTAGTTTCTCGATATTAAAGAATTAATCCCTCTTCTTGAAGTTTTCCAAAACTACAGTGCTCATGGTGTAGCAAATCAGCATCAAAACCAGAGTTGCCAGACCACAGCCTCCTTAACTAGAGATAACACAGTAGGAGACATTTCTTCCTGCCTTTGTGGATTCTCTCCCATCCTAGAAAAGACGCAGAAAATGTCAACCGAAATTATCACTGGGGTAAAGCATCTTCCCTAGAAGGGCTGAATTATTTGGTCTTGTTGGTTTAGAGCAACACCTGGGTCTCCAGCTGCTGTTGAAGTACCAGCATCCCTAGCTAGCAGAACCAGTGATCATGGATGACTGGAATTGTAGTCCAAAAATCAGCTGGAGACCCAGGTTTGGGAAACCTGCTTTATATATATAAAGGTAAAGGTACCCCTGCCCGTACGGGCCAGTCTTGACAGACTCTAGGGTTGTGCGCTCATCTCACTCTAGAGGCCGGGAGCCAGCGCTGTCCGCAGACACTTCCGGGTCACGTGGCCAGCGTGACGAAGCTGCTCCACCAAACCGGCACCAGAGCAGCACACGGAAACGCCGTTTACCTTCCTGCTATAAAGCGGTACCTATTTATCTACTTGCACTTAAGGGTGCTTTCGAACTGCTAGGTGGGCAGGAGCTGGGACCGAACGATGGGAGCTCACCCCGTCGCGGGGATCTGAACTGCCGACCATGTGATCGGCAAGTCCTAGGTGCTGAGGTTTTACCCACAGCGTCACCCGCGTCCATATATATATATATATATATATATATATATATATATATATATTAGTTTTACATAAAAGTTATACACCATAACCATAACATTTTCACACATTAAAAAAGAAAAGAAAATGGTTCTTGAGACCTCCTTCCCTCCCTCCATGGGTTCCAATTCTAAATTTTATTTCTGCATCTTTTACTGTAATCTATCTGTTATATAATCATAGTATCCAAAATCCATGTTACATTACAAGTGTCATTGTATTCCTGCCAATGATTTCAGCTGTTACAGTGATCTCTCAAATATGTTAGAAAGTTATTCCAGTCTTTTAAAAATACTTGGTCTTCCTGATTTCCAATCTTTCCCGTCAGTCTTGCCATTTCTGCATATTCCATCACCTTGGTCTTTTCTGGTCCATACTTCTTCTTCTTCCCATATCTGGGCAAGAAGCAGCCTTGCTCCTGTCATTGCATACATAAACAGTCTTTTATATATATATTTGGTAGTTCTACACCTATAATACCTAACAACAAAGCCTCTGGTTTTTTTTAACAAAAGTTAGCTTAAACATTTTTTTCATTATATATCATTTCCCAGAAAGCTTTTACCACCCCACATAACCACCACATATGATAAAACTTACCCTCTTTCCTTTTACACTTCCAGCACACATTTGAACTGGTTCTATACATTTTCACAATTTTACTAGGTGTCAGATACCAACGGTACATCATTTTCATATAATTAAGACAAGGCATTTAAGATGATGCTACTACCTCCATGCCCTTCGTAGCCAGTGGGGATAGATTGGGTAGATCAAAAGTGTGGTCAATGTATCTTTGCAGGAAGGCTGCGTTCATGTGGTCCTTAAGGAGGCTGTAGTGCACCCACTCTTCATTGATTTCAGAAATTGTCAATATCTCCCTTTCAGGGAAAGTGCTTGAGAGGGTAGTGGCTATCTAGCTTCATATGTTCTTGGATGAAGCTGGTTATTTAGACCCATTGCAATTTTGGTTCAGGCTTGAGACTGAGTCAACATTGAACACCCCTTGATTCAACAACAACTCCTTGATTCTCCTTGATCTTTTAGCAGCCTTTTATACCAATGACTATGGCATCCAGCTGGAATGGGTCTGTGGGTTGGAAGCTGGTGGTGTGGCACTACTTCTGTTTGCAAGGCTGCGTGGTAGCCCCATGGCTGGGGTCCCATATCTTCCCAGTGCTGTTTACTAGACAGATGCATGAAGACATTGGGAGTGGCAGCCACAAGGTTGTCCAAGTTGCCCAAACAGATGTTTGAGGCACAAAGTGGATCCAATAGGAAGGGGATTTTGGTGGATGCTGCCTGCCTCCCTTCTGCTAGTGGGAATATCATGAAAGCAGAACTCCGTTCACATCAGAACCTTAATTAGGATCTAAGACTGCAATTCTAACCATGTCTCCTCAAAAGAACTTTGGAATTTAGATGGCCTTACTCCCAGGTAGGGATGTGGGTGGCGCTGTGGGTTAAACCACAGAGCCTAGGGCTTGCCAATCAGAAGGTCGGTGGTTTGAACCCCCGCGACGGGGTGAGCTCCCGTTGCTAGGTCCTGCCAACCTAGCAGTTTGAAAGCACGTCAAAGTGCAAGTACATAAATAGGTACCACTCCGGCAGGAAGGTAAACGGCGTTTCTGTGCCCTGCTCTGGTTTGCCAGAAGCAGCTTAGTCATGGTGGCCACATGACCCAGAAGCAGTATGCCGGCTCTCTCAGCCAGTAAAGCGAGATGAGCGCCGCAACCCCAGAGTCGTTTGCGACTGGACCTAACGGTCAGGGGTCCCTTTACCGTTTTACTCCCAGGTAAGTGGGGTTTGGGGTTGTAGCCCAAAACCTTATCCTTTCAGCACACAGGAATCTTTGTTCTAGCACAATGGGACATAAATATTGGATCTTATTAGTATTTTTTTTTATTAATACTAGTGTGATGCTGTTACTCTTTGGTGTGTACGCACACAGGTTTGTATTATGCTTCTTGTGTTGTATTGTTCTTGAAATACAATATGTGTGCACACATAGGTGCAGTTTTCTGGTGTTTTAAAGCCAACTTAATATTACACTTGCTTCGAACCAGCTTTGAAACACACAACATTCTATATCCACTGGAACTCTTCAAGAGTTATTCCCATGGATTCAGATTTGTGAAAATGTATCACTGGAATAGGTTGTGCCCATAGTTTAGCCAAAGACAATTCTAGTAACTGAAGCTGAATAACATAAAAATAGCCTTAGTTATGCTTTCAACTCAAATATATCCTCAGGGCAGTTTATAGTCAATGACTTCCAAAAATAGTCAAATACCAACCTAAGAGCAATGCTAATTCAGTTATTCTACAGTTTCATGAAAATCAGTTGGCAAGGAAAGATAGAGCTTGTTATCAATGGTGGTTTCATGTAGATCTTAGCATAAAACATACTTCTATAGATGCGCTTTCTGATGGAAGATTTCCACATTGTTGGATCCATGGGAATTGTTCCAAAAATAATCCAACAATTGAAACTATCTCATTAGAAGAGACTGTTGGGTATTGGTGAATCCTTCCTCAGAAACTAAATATTTTAATGAGTTGAGCATTAATTAAACTGTGCAGTTTACATGACAGGAATTAAAATCCCCACCCCTGGCATATGAGAAATTCTAATTTTACTGAGGTTTACTGGGCTATATAGTTTATTCAACAGATTAAAAACCTATTATATCCCTTCATCATAAAAGGATATTAATTGCAGCATTGTTAAAGAATGACTTCTGGTTTGACCATGCTTAATGCTTCCTCAGAAATCAACGCAATGCCGTAATATTTACAATAAAATTAAAGGCTGCTGGACAGCAAATGTCATGTCCCAGTATTATACAACACAAAAAAGGTTTCTGTTTATAGATTTCATTATCAACCGGATTTATGTTCAAAATGTCTAATCTGTCCTTTTTATGGGAAACCCCGCGTTGACCTTCATTATCTGCAGGCGGATTTAAACTGTGTACAATGCTGCTGTTTAATCAGCTTTATTTTAGCTTCTCTGAAAGCAGTCCAGAGGCTTAGAGAGCCCCCATTAAAATCCAAATTCAACCCAGACAAATGTCCTACTCATTCCTTTGCTGTTCTTACAAGGCTGGCTAAAGTGACAGAGGTCAGTTACTAATAGATCTATTGCTACAGCCCTTCACTTGTGATGGACCCAAAGGAGAACTGTGTGCTTTAAAAGGCTCCAGGGTCATTCCCTTTTGCCTCACACTCCATGCCACACAGCTCTTGCTGGCCCCACCTCCATCATCCATGAGTTAATGCAGACATCTGGGACAGGGAAGCCTTTGAACGTAGCACTCTATGTACAGAAGCTCTCCCAAGATCCTGGCGTAATTCTTGGGACCCAAGAAGCTAAAAGAGTGCCTTTCCACAGTATCAAGCATCTTGGGCCCTATGTGAGGCCTTGGTGGTGGTACTACCATTTTGGGCTGCCTGGTTGCTGTAGGTTCATGATAGGGCCTTTTTAGTGCTGGGTTCTCCTTGTGTAGAATGCTCTCCCTACAAGGAGCTTATATCTCTGTCATTATTGACGTTCAGGAGCAATCTGAACACATTCCTGTTTACCCAGGCTGAGAAGTTCTGGCAACCATCAAACTATTCCTGGCAACCCTGAGGTGACTGGATGTAAGTCCTATTGAATTCAATGGGGCTTACTCTGAGGCAAGTGGGGTTATGTTCACAGGCTTAGTCAGGGTCCAACCAATTTTGAATACTTCTTCCCTTCTTCCAGAATGCAGCAGCTAGACTGGTGACTGGGAGTGGCTGCCGGGACCACATAACACCGGTCCTGAGAGATCTGCATTGGCTCCCAGTACGTTTCCGAGCACAATTCAAAGTGTTGGTGCTGACCTTTAAAGCCCTAAATGGCCTTGGTCCTGTATACCTGAAGGAGTGTCTCCACCCCCATCGTTCAGCCCAGACACTGAGATCCAGTGCCGAGGGCCTCCTGGCGGTTCCCTCATTGCGAGAAGTGATTTTACAGGGAACCGGACAGAGGGCCTTCTCGGTAGTGGCACCCACCCTGTGGAATGTCCTCCCTTCAGATGTGAAGGAAATAAGCAGCTATCTTATCTTTAAAAGACATCTGAAGGCAGCCCTGTTTAGGGAAGTTTTTAATATTTAATGCTGTATTGTTTTTAACACTCGATTGTAAGCCATCCAGAGTGGCTGGGGAAACTCAGCCAGATGGGCGGGGTATAAATAATAAATAATAATTCTTATTCTTCTTCTTCTTCTTCTTCTTCTTCTTCTTCTTCTTCTTCTTCTTCTTCTCCTCCTCCTCCTCCTCCTCCTCCTCCTCCCTTCTTTTTTCCCTTCTTCGTTTTCTTCTTCTTCCTCTTCTATTTCTGCTCTGTGATTCTATTTAGATCAGGTTTTTAGTCTTGATAAAAAGATATCTCATATTAATATTTGCATTTCGCTCCAAACTTTAATAAAATTTCATTCAAAAGAGAGAGTGCGTCTCAGTTGGTTAGAGCGTGATGCTGACAATGTCAAGGTTGCATGTTTGATCCCTGTATGAGCAGCTGCATATTCCTGCATTGCAGGGAGTTGGACTAGATCACTGTTTCCCAACCTTGTGTCTCCAGCTGTTGTTGGACTAGAACTCCCATCATGCCTAGCTGGCAAGACCAGTGGTCAGGAATGATGGGAATTGTAGTCTGAAAACAGCTGGAGACACAAGCTTGGGTAACACTGGACTAGATGATCCTCAGGGTGCCTTCTAACTCTACAATTCTATGTTTCTATTTCTATTAATGTGTGCAAGAAACAAGATTGGCTGCACATCCACGCATATTCAGCTCTGGAGACGGGTGCCTAACCTTTGCCCCTCCAGATGTGATGCAGTTTGGGAATTACAGCGGCAGGCCATACAATATGCCCTTTGTGGGTAACACCTGGAGATCTAGAGCAGGCATCCCCAAACTCGGGCCTCCAGATGTTTTGGGACTACAACCCCCAGCATCCCTGACCACTGGTCCTGTTAGCTAGGGATGATGGGAGTTGTAGTCCCAAAACAGCTGGAGCGCCGAATTTGTGGATGCCTGATCTAGAAATTGGAGGGAGAGACCTGAATGAATGAACAGTGCTGGCTCCTGGATTTCATGGGCCTTTTGAACAAGGCACTCCAATGGAAGAGGCATTACAGATCTCTGGACATCTTGTGTGCTGCATGCTCATCCAAGTGAGAAGTGTTGCACTGTTTGGGTTCTCTTTTACCATTCTTGCAGCCTTCCCAAATGACCAGCCTTTCCATTCCTCTGGAGCCAGCTCTGATAAATAACCCTTCCGCTGCACAGACTTTTAACACGGTGCGTAAAAACATTTCTAAAACTTCTCCCAAAAGACAAAATGAGGAGAGCGGGAGATTTATCAAGGACAGGTCCCAGAATACTGGAGCTCCTCTTCAGCCAGCCGCACACCAAAGGAACTTTTTTCTGCAACACAGTGACACTGCACTGCTGGTTTTGCAGCTTATTTATTTTATTCACTAGAGGTCAGAGTTGTGCTGGTAGATTCATAGCAGCTCCATTGCAAATAACTTAAAACTAATTAATCATATCCTGACATGGAGACAGAAAAGAAAGAGTGATATTTTAGAAATGGTCTGGAAAACCCCTGTGACACAGCTGTTTGCAATGCAATTAAGAAGAAGTGTGTCCAGGAAAGGGAGGGCGGGAGGGAGGGAGAGGAATCCACAAAAATACTGTTTCTTCTGCTCCATAATATCCTCACAAGGCCAATATCAAAAGTGAAAAATAGAGAGGTCTTAAAGAAAACCCATACTGGTGGGCAGAAATGCATCTGTTGCTACTTTAATTATATTATTTATTTGTTTTTACAGCTGCCAATTTATTCTTAAATTTTAATCTGGAATTTGATTTGAGGATTTAACGATGATTAATGAATTTGATCTGGAGCCTCTCAAAGTGCTCAATGGAAGTGTCAGGTAAAAGCCTTTTTGCTTCCCCAAAGCATACTGCCCTGCCAAAGGGGACCTGGAGGACTGTATGAGATTTCCTGCCACTGGAAAATAAGAATACTTAACGCACCCCCCCAATAATTATTATATAAATTAAATTTATATACATCTCCCAGACTAAGGTACAGATTGAAACATAGATATCCACCAGTCTCTACATTTCCCAGATGTTCTGAAATAGTTCTTGGCACACAAATTGTTTTAAAATGTGTGTGCTTTGAGAGAAAGTGCAATTGGGAATGAGTATTTTGAATGAAAAATGTTTAGAAGTTTGTATTTTGAGGGGAAATATGTGAAAACGTGCATTTCATATGCAAGTCTTTTAAAAAAATTAAAACATAGATAAATGCAGAAAGTGACACAGCCTGGAAATAAAATTACCGTATTTTTTGCACCATAGCACTCACTTTTTTCCTCCTAGAAAGTAAGGGGAAATGTCTGTGCGTGTTATGGAGGGAATGCCTACGGGTGGCAGGGGGGGATCTGCTGCAGTTGTGAGCAGAGGATCCATGGTTCCCCTTCCTTCCCTCCTCCGTGGCTCGCTTTGAAACAGCAAAGCGGGAGAAGAGCCGCTGAGTGGGGAGGAGAGAGGGACAGAGAGTCTGCTTCTTTAAAGGAGCAAAGCAGGAGAGGAGAGGAGCCACTTACACGAGTGTAAGCGGCTCCTGTCCGGTTGGTTCCTTTAAAGCAAGCAGGCTCTCTGTCCCTCTCTCCTCCCCACTCAGCTCGCTACATAGCAGCAAAGTTTTTCAGCTCGCTAAGCCGGGAATGAGTGGGGAGGAGGAAGAAAAGCAGAGCCTGCTTGCTTTAAAGGAGCAAAGTGGGACGGGAGAGGAGCCCTCTCCCCTTATACCCCTCTTCTTCATTATTAGCAGCATCCTTCTCCACACACCCCACGCGTGCTCCTTGTCCCTTGAGTGCTTTTCCTTCCCTCCCCACTTAAAACGTGGTTACAAAGCACGGATCCACATGGATCCTCAGGATTTTTGCATTGGGCTACTCCAAACTCACTTTCAGATCACATGTCTGTGGCCACAGCATGAACCACAAAAATAATACATCCACTGTTTCGTTTAGAATATTTTTTTTATTGTTTTCCTCCTCTAAAAACTACGTGCGTGTTATGGTCGGGTGCGTGTTATAGAGCAAAAAATACGGTACTCATCCCTCCTTACCAGAACATCTCATATTAACTAAGCAGCTAGGGAAGGCAGCATAAATGTCTACACAACATCCTGGACACAGGGAATATGTGGTCCTCCAGATATTGCTGGACTATAGCTCACACCATCTCTGGCTATTGACCATGTGGAGGAGGAATTGATGGGAGCTGGAGTCTAGAGTCTGAGGTTCCCTGTTCCTACCAGAGGTAATGGCACAAAAATAGTGATTTTGGGCCTCCTGGTGGCGCTGTGGGTTAAACCACAGAGCCTAGGACTTGCTGATCAGAAGGTCGGCGGTTCGAATCCCTGTGACGGGGTGAGCTCCCGTTGCTAGGTCCTGCCAACCTAGCAGTTTGAAAGCACGTCAAAGTGCAAGTACATAAATAGGTACCACTCCGGCAGGAAGGTAAACGGTGTTTCTGTGCCCTGCTCTGGTTTGCCAGAAGCGGCTTAGTCATGCTGGCCACATGACCCGGAAGCTGTACGCCGGCTCCCTCAGCCAATAAAGTGAGATGAGTGCCGCAACCCCAGAGTCGGCCACGACTGGACCTAATGGTCAGGGGTTCCTTTACCTTTATCGCCTTCCAGGGCACATTTCAATAAATGATAATAATTTCCACACTGTTGCACTCACCATGTTCATTCAGAAGTAACTCCTATTGTTTCTGGCGGAACATCCTCCCCAGAAAGATTGCTGTGTGCTGTGTTTACTAATTTTTTAAAAAAGAAAAAGAATCTAAAGATCATTTTAGAAAATATTTACCTCTAACCAATAAAATTTCTCCCACTGATACCATTTTCAAAGCCTGCATTGCAAGAGCAAAGTTGTGTTTACAGTTTCCTGAATTCCGTGATAAAGCATATCATATCTCTACTTCTTAAAAAAGCTCCAATAGCCATAGGGAAGACTAAGAGATATGTAAGGCAGATACTACATTAGGAACCAACTGGGAAGGTCAACATTTGTACATAGCTTTTTGACGATCAGAATGTATTCTGGTCTTCCATTCTCTTATCTAGAGCTGGAAAATATTTTCCATCATATCTCCCCCCCTCCCCATAAATAGCACATAAGACAGCTCCTGAATTTACTTCTGCCTGAAAGAAGACACACAACATTCTGAAACCTCAGCAGACTATGTGGCTTACATTATAATAATAAACTCTGTAGCCTCTAGTTGCTAAAAGGTACATGATGACTTAAAATGAAAATTCCTGGAATTAATATTACTCTGATTTCCTGGAATTAATAATGTTTAGCACTGATAAGGCACTTTAGTTATTTTATATATGTTATCTTACAGACCTCTCTCTTTCTCTCTCTCTCTATATATATATGGAAAGTATTAGCTTGCAGGGTTGCAAAAGACATCTCCACTTGAGATTCAGGAGGGTCACTGAGAGTGAAAACAGGCAGTAGATGCACACCCAATGGACTGATCGTTTGGTTCATTGTAAGGCAACTACATAAATTGAAATATTGTCATATGTTTTTGAAAGTTTGTTCAAATTTCAAACAGGTTTGTCACACAAGATGAACTGATTTTGTTCATAACAAAAATGTCAAAACCCAATGGGTGGGATAAAGCTATGCACTTGTGTGTGGCGCTGTGGTCTAAACCACTGAGCCTCTTGGGCTTGCCGATCAGAAGGTCGGCAGTTCGAGTCCCCGCAACAGAGTGAGCTCCTGTTGCTCTGTCCCAGCTCCTGCCAACTTAGCAGTTTGAAGGCAGGCCAGTGCAAGTAGATAAATAGGTACCACTGCAGCGGGAAGGTAAACGGTGTTTCCGTGCACTCTGGCTTCTGTCATGGTGTTCCGTTGTGCCAGAAGCAGTTTAGTCATGATGACCACATGACTCAGAAAGCTGTCTGTGGACAAACACCAGCTCCCTTGGCCTGAAAGTGAGATGAGGGCCGCAACCCAATAGTCGCCTTTGACTGGACTTAACCATCCAGGGGTCCTTTACCTACCTTTATTCACTCACCAACAAAGACATTATTCACGCCTTGTTATTGTGTCATAAAAAGGTAGTAGGCAAGAGGCAAGAGGGGGGATCTGGATTGGGACCATAGCGTTGGTGGCTTAAACCCTTTGTTCTCAGAGTGGTCCAGGTCTTGATCAGGTCCATTGATGACAGTGGGAGATTTCTTCCCAATGCAAATAGCTGCCATGAGAGGTCCTGGTCCAAATGATTGTGGTTTCCTTTTATCACATACATAGCGCAATAGGACAATGACCTATCCCCCACAACAGCATGCAAATCAATTTGGCTAACGTGACCCAACAACTTACTCCCTGCACACACATACAAACAGGCCACACTGCTACCAATTAAGCTCTGGACCCCCTAAACTCTTGCAATGTCTACACACACACACACACACACACACACACACACGTGACCTATCCACGTGATGCTGACAAAATTCCTACACAAACACTACACAAAAGAAGAAAAGAACAACAAACCTATCTCTCTCCCTACCACTCTCTCTTCCCTCTCTTTCCCTCCCAATCTCAAGATGTCCATGCCAAAGCGTCTCTCACTACATGTAAACAAACAGTGAAAAAGACTCTATGAATTGATAGTGGAGACAAAAGATGTACCTTCCCCCGTTTATTTCTTCATTTGTAGCACAATAAAATCGTTAATAAAAACTATTTTTTTAAAAAAGCTACCCCCAAGTATACCACAATTTGAATTAGTCTTCATGCCTGCTATTTTTGAAAATGCAATTAGCAATTGTATGAATATTTTCACAGCAAGCTTGACCTTTACTTTTCTTTCTTTTTTAGATTATGGATATTCAATTTTCTCATACTTTTTGACAGTTCTAGAAGAATGCAGAATGTTTCTCTGCAGGGCTTTTCTAGAGCTCCGTCTAGAAAAGTACTGCCCTTTGTTTCCAATGCAGCCACATCTTACATTTATTTACTCAGATGTACATCCTATTTAATTCATTGGTACCCAAGCAATAATGCATAATAGGATGGCAGCCTATGAAACATTCAAGTGTGTGTGTTCCAAATAACTAACGGTTGCTGACAAAAAGTTTTTAAATGGCTCATTTTCCAAGGTTCACAAAATGCCAGACTTTCAATAAATATATATTTAATGCAAAGTATGGCTCTCCTCACTGTCAAGTACAGATCAGAGCCTTGATTCACAGAAGACATGACCTTTTCCAGTAGAGGTAAGAGAGATATGCCATGAAAAATGTAACAGGTTGTCTACAGCTGATCTATTTGGTTATGCTCAAATAAAAATCATTTTCTCATTGTATGAGAACAGTCAAACATTCCCATACCTACATACATACAATGCTAAAGGTTGTGTATATTTCACATTCAGAAAATGCATGTAGCATTCCTGTAAGTAGCACAGCACTCAAGAGGGCTGTTCAACATGCTTTCTCTACAAGGCTGTGTCTTGCTATATAGCTCAAAGTGTTGCCATTTAGTCGTTTAGTCGTATCTGCCTCTTCGTGACCCCATGGACCAGAGCACGCCAGGCACTCCTGTCTTCCGCTGCCTCCCGCAGTTTGGCCAAACTTATGCTGGTAGCTTCGAGAACACTATCCAACCATCTCGTCCTCTGTCGTCCCCTTCTCCTTGTGCCCTCCATCTTTCCCAACATCAGGGTCTTTTCCAGGGAGTCTTCTCTTCTCATGAGGTAGCCAAAGTATTGGAGTCTCAGCTTCAGGATCTGTCCTTCCAGTGAGCACTCAGGGCTGATTTCCTTCAGAATGGATAGGTTTGATCTTCTTGCAGTCCATGGGACTCTCAAGAGTCTCCTCCAGCACCATAATTCAAAAGCATCAATTCTTCGGCGATCAGCCTTCTTTATGGTCCAACTCTCACTTCCATACATCACTACTGGAGCTCAAGGTAGAGCGTATATATTTAATATAGGAGGTCACAGGTTCAGTCCCCAGGATCTCCAGGTAAGATTGGATACATCACCTCTCTGAAACCATAGATAGCTGCTGCCAATCTGTGCAGATGGATTAATTATATGGTTCAGTATAAGACAACATCCTATGTTCTTATGATGCCGGGCAAAGCAAACATGTTTGGTGGTGGTGCCTGATTGGTGCAGGAAGACGTGTGCACTGGCGGAGGAACATGGGGTTGGGGAGTGCACCACCCCTGGCACCACCGAGGGGGGTACCATCGCGGCCACCCCCAGACACCCACCATGCACCCCCCACCGCACCGGGCGCCATGGCCCCGTGGGCAGCATGCCATGCCCCCGGAATGCACACCACACCCCTGTGGGCCATGCCCCAGGACGTGCGCCAGCCATGCCCCTGCCTGCTCTCCACCCCCAGTGCTGGAGCATGCAGCTTCACCACTGGACGTGTGGATGGACAGAATAGATTCCTGACTTCTGGGATGCTCCTCAATCGTACCTCTTGATTCATCCTTCAAACCCAACTTACTCTTTGGCAACAAATATGGGCTCTTGACTCAACTCAGGCCACTGCTCAGTCCTGGCAAAAATGAATGACTTGGCTCTAGTCTGACTTTCAGATATTTAGCTTCTTGGGACATGGCCATGTGGCTTTAAACCAGAGATGGAGACCTTCCAAATATAACATACGGTAAATTTCTCCCATTCTTTATTAAAATTTTGGTCTTTCTGATTTCCCCAGTCATTCTTGCCATTTCTGCGTAGTCCAGCAATTTATTCTGCCATTCCACTCTGGTAGGGACCTTGCCGTCTTTCCAGCTCTGGGCTACCAGCATCCTGGCAGCTGTCATTGAGTGCATTTGAACTCTTTAGCAGGTTCAAAATAACTCTTGTAAGGTAACGAAGGCTTTGGATATAATGGATAAGTGGAAAATTGGAGTGATGTACGATATGCAGCAAAAAAGGTTAAGCAAAGAACTCATGGAGGGGTGGAAGGAGGTCTAAAGGTTCAGAAGGATCTTGTTTATTTGTTTTTTAAACTATGGTTGTGAATGTAAACATTAATTTGTAGACTCCAATATTTTTTAAAAAATAAAAATAAACCAGAGATGGAGAACCTCTGGTCTGTGGGCTTGATCAGACCCACTAGGACTCTTCATTTGGTCCATGAGTCTGTTTTGGAAAAGCCATGCCTACCTGCCCCACAACTATAAACAACGGCTGGGCTGAAATTTCTTCCTCTACCTTAACATATTATTCCCCTGTGAAAATGAGGGCATTTTTAAAAAAAAATTGCTTTAGAGATTATTATTTTTTTTTAAAAAAAAGGAAGGTAGTTGATGCATACCTGCTGGGCCGCACTGAGAAATGCAGTCTATATCCCCTGCCCATTTATCCCACATGCTTTATGAACGATGTGATGCAATGTGGCAAACTTTCCTACCTGAGGCATTCCAGGAACTGTGGTGGTAGATAGAGCCTTGAACCCCTGTGAGTTTTAATGTTAAAAAAGCAATAATAAAGTGTAAATTTTAGCAAGGTAAGCAAAAACCCACTCCTAAAAAACATAGGTGACATTTCTTTTCTCATCCCTCCTCCCCATAATAATATTTTGGGGTGGTTTTGTTTCTACTCCCAAGGAAGGGTCAAAAAGAGAATTATTGACAGCTCTGGAAGGAGCTTGAAGAACTCCAGTTCTCACATATCAATGTAAAAATGTAAAAAACAACAACCCAAAAACCGAATTCAAGCTGTTCTCTAGTTAGAGAAATAGGATGAAACTGATAAGGCATCTTGTAGCTTTTATAAATTCCAACTGTATCTGTTAAAATGTGCTGTCAGTGACGATAACTCTTTTAGGCGGAGTGGGATAAAACTAGGAATAAACAAATAAAGCATTGCTGTAGACCTATTTCCAGGGGGAGAGAAATCCAATCTGATAATCTGACTGTTCATCTGGTTTGAAGAATAGCATTTCTTGTAATTAATTAGCTGCAAGTTTGTTAATTCATAGCTACTTTCACACATTTTAAAATCAACATTAATTGGCATCAGTGTGCTCTTCGGCGCTGAAAACAAAAACACATTTATTTCAAAAGAAACACTTCTGGTGCTCTTTTCTTGCTCCACCATTGTAGGATGGAGGATAATAGTCAGGTCATGATTCCTTCCTGTGTCTATGCATGAAGGGACTGTCATTAGACCCAACAGAAGATGAGCTGCATCTAAAAGAAGGGGGGAAGAAGAAGAAGAAGAAGAAGAAGAAGAAGAAGAAGAAGAAGAAGAAGAGTAGTAGTAGTAGTAGTAGTAGTAGTTTGGACTTTCACTCAAAGCGGCTAACATTCTCCTTTCCCTTCCTCCCCCACAACAAACACTCTGTGAGGTGAGTGGGGCTGAGAGACTTCAGAGAAGTGTGACTAGCCCAAGGTCACCCAGCAGCTACACATGGAGGAGCGGGGAATCGAACCCGGTTCCCCAGATTACAAGTCTACTGCTCTTAACCACTACACCAAACTGGCACCACTGGGAAGCTAACTTGTAGACCATGGGCTGTATGCACCTCTACAAAGCAATATATAGTGCCAGCAACAGCGCTTGTCATTAACAATGGCACATTTTAATTTAATCACTTACAGTTCAAATTCGTTTAGAGAACATTAAAAAAATAATGTTTATTTTCACTAATTGTCGGCATTTTCTTTGACTAACTACTTAGTACTTAGGGCTTTACTACCCATGCGTTTCAGCACGTGATTTGAGTTTTTGGGGGCGCTGGGCGGATCTTTGCACCCCAGTGGCACATATGCGAAAGATGGCAGTGGTCTGTTTCCTCAAGCTGTCTATTTAGTTCCCCTCATGTTCAGTGCTTGAATTACGTGGAGGCAGAGAGGGCCTAACCCACTTTTGTAATGCCCAACCTTTGTTTTTAGAAGGCTATGGAGGTGGCACAATTCAGGAGTCGGGGCAGGATTTGCTGATTCTGTTGCCTTTCCTCCCATGATTGAAACGTGTCATTGCATGGATAGTACTTTCTCATCATAAGGCTGCTGCATCCTGCTTTGCTGCATCCGAAGCCGGGCTCAGGGCGGCTAACAACAATAAAATAATACAACATTCTAAAATCATTTCATTATAAAATTAATTCAAATCAAATTGATGGCAACCATTGGGCTAGAGTTCTGTGAAGATTGCCAAAGAAGGGAGTCAGGCTGTGCCCTGGCCAAAGGCCTGGTGGAACAGCTCTGTCTTGCAGGCCCTGCGGAAAGATGTCAAGTCCCACAGGGCCTTAGTCTCTTGTGACAGAGCGTTCCACCAGATCAGAGCCACAGCCCAAAAAGCCCTGGCTCTAGTTGAGGCCAGCCTAGCCTCTCTGTGGCCTGGGACCTTCAAAATGTTTTTGTTTGAAGACCATAAGTTCCTCTGTGGGACATACCAGGAGAGGCGGTCCCATAGGTACGAGGCTCCTAGGCCGTATAGGGCTTTAAAGGTTAAAACCAGCACTTTAAACCTGATCCTGTACTCCACCAGGAGCCAGTGCAGCTGGTATAGCACCGGGTGAATGTGATCTCGCAGCGAGGACCCCGTAAGGAGTCTCGCCGCGGCATTCTGCACCTGCTGGAGTTTCTGGGTCAGTCTCAAGGGCAGCCTCACGTAGAGTGAGTTACAATAATCCAGTTTGGAGGTGACTGTCGCGTGGATCACAGTGGCTAAGTCAGGGCGAGAGAGGTAAGGAGCCAACTGCTTAGCTTGGCGGAGATGAAAAAATGCCACCTTTGTCATAGCTGCAATCTGCGCCTCCATGAAAAGGAGCTGGACAGCTCCCAAGCTTCACTGGTCAGAAGAGAATCTAGGGAATGGTGGCAATATCAGGATGCTCAGCTCCAGCAGTAGCCACAACTCCAGACCTAGCTCTGGCTCTGGCTCAAGCCCCAATTCAATCCCTCATTTCCATCAACTGACCTCAGAGGCTCTGGTCTGCTGAATCTGAACATGGCCACATGCTGTGGAAAACACACCGAGAAGGTCTTGGGTGTGTCCTTCAAGCAAAACTCAGTTCTGATCAGCTTTCTCTGAGGCAACGTAGGAATAGCAGCAACATGCAATGTTCTCTTCCCCCGGTCCATGATAAAACCCACAAAGAATCCACAACAATACTGAGTTGTGTGCATTCAGCTCTCTCAGTGCATTGCAGTTGTGATTCAAGCCTGGACTGCATGCACCAGAGCAAACGTGAACTTGGGATCTGTATTTTGTGAGGCACCAGTTTGCCTTTTCCATATCACGATTGACAAAAACGGCTGAGATTTCCCTCAGGGTCCTCTGGCAAGTCATTAGTCACAGTGGGATTAGGATTCTGGTCTCCTATGTGTAAGCCATGCAGGTTCCCAGACACTCTCTCTGGAATTTTCCTCTCTTTGTACAGTCCCTGTACTTGTATTTTATTTTATTTTATTTTAAAGAAGCATGTCTGTGGTTTCCAAATTGGGTAGAAAAAAAATCAATGAGACAAGCCAGTTCAGCCTTAAGGGCAAGTCATGGGTTGCCAAGAGTGCAACATTTCTTGGGACATGAAGTTTGATGAGCACTGAGCCCCTATTACCAATGTCGTCTTGTTCCGTTCAATTAACTGTCCTGCTTTTGTTCTGCCTCCAAGGCTACAAGATCACTAAGAATCTGTGATCTGAAACAGGGTTGAAGAAAGAAACCCCTATTCATCCTATCCTGTAACAGATAAAGCTGAACTTGCTGGAATAAATATCTCCTTTGCCATCATGACAATGAACTGGACTGATCTGTAAAAAGGAAAAGGAAAAAAATTCCTCAAAGAGAAGCTGATATTGAAGGAGTTGACTGCATAAGTGGGAGGAATAATTAAAGGACTATGGGTGTAGTCTTAAGATAATTAAAATTCTGCACCCAGGCAATCCAGATTCTGTGGTAAAGAAAACTGGTTTCTGTGACCTACGTATGCATTATGACAATTGAGCCAATTAGCATAATTCATTTTGGGTAATATATTTTGCAGTTTTTAATATTTGGCTTAATTAATTCAGGATTTGTTAGCCATTGAAATTGGGAAAGAGCTATACAGCGCACAGAAACATTGCCTCTAAGAATGGGGGGGGTTACATAACAAGCCTTTTTACTTCTGAAATTTAAGCAAGTATTGCTCATGCACATTGGAGCATTTTAAAAAAAACCAGCACTTAGAACTAGAAGCTTGCCTTTTCTTTTCTTTTAATAAAAAACATATATTCAAAAGTTACAATACAGCATTTTCAATGAATATATCCCCTCCACAGACACCTCTGTGACAGATGCCTGCCTTTTGTCAAATAACAATAACTCTGAAATTCTCAGGAAGGTAAAATCTATGCTTAGGTATTGAAATATGGGTCAAAAATCCCCTGCACTTTTGTGAAACTTTTCATCTCCCTATGAAGGAATGGGTTTCTGTGCAGTCAGTTTGAAACTGACTCAAAACCCCCCTTTTCTTCTTCTCCAAGAGAGCATTTCTAAAATGAGCTGTTGAGCAAATGCATAACAAGAACACAGCTGTATAAACAAAGCTCTCTCCTTTATCAGTCATGGCAATGGATGACCTTGGCTGTTCCAGTGGAGTAGGGATGACATGTCTAGGTCTTATCTTACGTCCTGAGCACACTATGATGCACAGACCTCGTCCGGGAACAGTGCCAGAGTGTGTTCTTGGAGTTGGTGACCTCTTGCTCCAAGATAAGAGTATAGGAAGGAAAACCCTTTTATGGTCAGGAGTACAGGAAGGAAAACCCTTTTATGGTTAAGAATGCCGGAGCAGGAACATCTGTGATGTCAAACTGCGTGTATAAGCTGATGTGGCTGGATTCCTGGGGGAGGGGGGAGAGGGTGCCTGGAGGATATATATACTGCATGAAATTCCTCATTTCTTTGGACTTGCTTTGGACTGACCACGCAAGTGTCTTTCTGCTGCTCCAGAGAGCAGAAATAAAGAACTCTTTCTCTGAACTAACCCTCGGTGTCATTTGATTTCCTTCCTCCCGACCGAGAGCAACGAAGAGCCCACCAATCGGTAAAGTCTAAAAAGGCTACACCACGAACACCGTGGTAGTGGGAGGTTCTCTTCTGCTTTGGTGTGTGTGAGAGAGATTCTGTGGAAATTGGGTTTATGTTAGGCAGGGTGGCTGAAGGGTTTTTATATATGGTTTTGATTGTGTGTTTTTTTAAAGGATGGCAGGTGGCGCTGTGGTCCAAACCACTGAGCCTCTTTGGCTTGCTGATCAGAAGGTCGGTGGATCGAATCCCGTGATGGAGTGAGCTCCCATTGCTCTGTCCCAGCCCCTGCCAACCTAGCAGTTCAAAAGCACACCAGTTCAAGTAGATAAATAGGTACCACTGTGGTGGGAAGGTAAAGAGCATTTCCATGCTCTCTGGTTTCCATCATGGTGTTCCGTTGTGCCAGAAGCGGTTTAATCCTGTGGCCACATGACCCGGAAAGCTGTCTGTGAACAAATGCCGGCTCCCTCAGCCTGAAAGCGAGATGAGCGCCGCAACCCCATAGTCGCCTTTGACTAGACTTAACCGTCCAGGGGTCCTTCACCTTTTTTTACCTTCAAGGGTAGCTACCTGAAGCAGCTGTGTGACTTGCAACAGCATATGCACATCCTTTAGGCTGCAGTGGGATCCTCACTTACCTAGGAGAAATGAGCAGCACTGAATAGAGTAGGACCTTCTTCTGAGTAAAACACACATTTCTGATGCAGCCCTTGAGAAACATGCAGAGAGCCTTGAATGTTGTATAGCTGCTTCAAGCCTCCACACTGCTGTTGTTTTTTTAAAGTAAAAAAAGAATTTTAAGAACCCTCAGCAATCTCATGTAACTAAACTGAATAAAACCCACCCACTAATTTCACAGATTTGTTCTACCACTATTACACAGTTTGGGGGGCCATTTCTGTTTATGTTAACACACACATAAACAAGAGAGAGAGAGAGAGAGAGAGAGAGAGAGAGAGAGAGAGACGCCAGATCTATTTCAGATCTCATTCTCTACTGACTATTTCTTTTTGTATAAAGCCCTTAAAAACTTCTAGTTGTTTGTCTTAAGTCTATCATGGAGTCAGAAGAGAGACCAGTTGTTTCCACAGGACAAAATAACCTCTGACGGCATGTCTTCAGCCGGTCAAAGGGATGTGTTAAAATAATTTGAATTAAAGCTCCATTTGCTGCTTAGTTGTGGGTTTGTTTGATGAGTGGGGCGGGGAACACGTACATTACTCACTGACCACATTGATCAACTTTCCTAGCCTGGCTCTTATTTATTTGTTTTTGAGTCAGTGACTCTGTCAGAGAAAATGACAGCAGTTGCCCAGATCATTTCAAGATCAACTTTTATTGCTTCAGAGCCAATTTAGCCCTTTCAACATGCTGGTTAATCTGAAAGAACGCATAAAATGAAGGCAGCTCTCGGAAATTTGTGTCAAAGGCCCAGCCCCGATGTCAGTTCAGGTAATTCACCCCTTATAGAAAGTAACATGAAGCAGGAACTGAACAAGCCAACAACATTATACAGCAGTCCTCTGACAGCTGGCTATTGATCATCAGTGGAGGGCCATTACTTTTCAGACATTGACCTGCTGCCAACATCAATCCAGGAACAACATCAAAATGTTCTTGGCACCATTTACTGTTCCGAAGATGAGTGCTTTGGTGGGGAAGAAGAAATCCGTGAAATCATAAGTATTCAGGCCTTGGGAGTGGGGGAAGATACATAAGTTTAGGTTATAGAACTCTGTATTTCACTTTTTATCTAATAATATACTAAAGGGATGCTCAGAAAACAGTGAGAATATAGAAAGAGTTCTGCTAGATCAGACCAGAAACCCATTTAGTTTGAATTTTTTTCCCCTCAGCTCTCTACGGGAAGCCCACAAGCAAGATCTGGGCACAACAGCACTCTCCTCTCCTGCAGTTTGCAGCAAAACTGGTATTCAGAGCCATTCTGCCTCTGACAGTATTTTGCCATCACAGTACCCACATGCCAACCAACTGACATCACTGGGTGATGTCAGCTGATGGGTGGAGAGGATCAGAATTCAGAACTGCTGGGGGATGCTTTTCCAGCTCATTCTCTGAGGAGAACAGGCTGGTGAAGACCCCAGGAGGAAACAGGATTTGAATCTTCCAGACTTCAGCTGGTCAGCCCTTTTGGTGCTGTTTCACCAGTGTGTTTGATGCAGGTCTAAACCACAGAGCCTAGGGCTTGCCGATCAGAAGATCGGCGGTTCGAATCCCCGCAACAGGGTGAGCTCCCGTTGTTCGGTCCCACTTCCGGCCAACCTAGCAGTTCAAAAGCACGAAGTGCAAGTAGATAAGTAGGTACTGCTCTGGCGGGAAGGTAAACGGCATTTCCGTGCACTGCTCTGATTCACCAGAAGCGGCTTAGTCATGCTGGCCACACGACCCGGAAGCTGTACACCAGCTCCCTCGGCCAATAAAGCAAGATGAACACCGCAACCCCAGAGTCGTCTGTGACTGGACTTAACGGTCAGGGGTCCTTTAGCTTTTTTGCACTGGTGAAGCAGACCTCACCCCCCTCCAGAGGTCGGCATTGGCAAGTGTGGAGGGGGCTAACCACCTATCAGTTATTTGGCATCATCATCATGCCAACAATGACTGGCACTTTACTAGCTGTGCCCACCTGCAAAAGCTGGATTGCATGGTGAGGGGAAATATAGATCTGGCCCACTAGGCCAAAAATGTTCTGCATCCATTCCCTAATCTATTGAATCAGGAGGCTTATGCCCATAACACAGGAGGGGAATCATAGAATTGTAGAAGTGTTTTGTTGATAGGGCCCCTCAGGACCATCTAGTCCAGAGTTTCCCAAACTTGGGTCTCAAGCTGTTTTTGGCCTGCAAAAGGAGATTAGGTCTGAGTCAATGACATAGCTAGGCTTCTATGCTCCTGTTAGAAGGTGACACAGGTACCCTGTAACTCTTCCCCCACACTATAACCAGATGGTCCACTAATCTCCTGTTTGAGGGCAGAATCTCAACAACAAATACAGAGCTCAAGCAGCACTTATCCCATTCCTTGAAAGTTCCCCATCCAAGCATTGACCAGATGGAGCCCTGCTTAGCTTGCACAACATGGCTGCATCAAGTGCTTTCAGACTATTTCCTTGGCCTACCACCAACTTTCAGGTAGGCAGACAGGCCTGGCCTATTGAGCGTGAGGCTTATATGGCAAAGCAGTGGGGGGACAACTTGTCACTGACATAAAAGCTTTGCAGTATACTGAAACATTAGAATAATTGTTTTAATAATCTGGGCTCTCCAAGGCAGTAAAAGACAGGCAATGCGAGCTCTGTATTGAGGAGATGTTTGCAATGCAAGCCCTTCGATAACTGCTGTCTTTTAGCAGCAGGATATTATTCTATTGTATCATTTTGCTGACTGTTCTTCTAAACTAATAAGATGGTGACATTCCTTAGTGGAGTGGAAAGGTCACGCCAACCCGGCAGCTGTAGTTAAAAACCACAAACACATTTTGTCATGAACTGTTTTGCCCTGTATGTGTTTAGTCTTAGGGTAATTCTAAGGAACCGACAGTACCAAATCACACAGAACCTGAACTGCTTTTCATGCTCTCATCCTTTCAGTCCTTTTGTTTGTTTGTCATCCTTGTTTCTTTCCCTTGAACAAAAGGCATGTGACAATGGCATGAGGAATGCATTCAGTTATCCCAGCATCTTCTGAAGCAACCCCAGTGCTATATATAATTTCTATTCATTTTCTTTCTTTCTTTCTGGTAGGCATGTTGGCAGCCTTGCATTCTGTCTGAAGAGAGTCACTTCATTTCTCGACACTAATATTCAATGTAGATCATAATGGGTAGCAATTATCTGACAGTGGCTGATTTGGGCTTGCTTCACAGAATATTTCAGAAGTGTTCTGTCTGAAAAGAACCTCTCTTCTGGTCACATTTTAAGGGACAGGCTAAAGAAATATTTGTGAAAGGCTGTTCAGTTGTCACAGGAGGTGTTTTAGAGTAGCTTTCCCATGCCAGGTGACCACCAGATGTTCAGGACTACAATTCTCATTATCCCTGATGCTGGTTGGGAATTATGGGAGATGAAAAACATATGGAGAACATCAGGTTTGGGAAGGCTGTTTTAGAGAAGGCACAACCTGTGTAGAGTTGCCATCTCTCTCAGAAAAATAACTATTACTCATCTTATTTATTTAACATGGTTTTTTGTGTGTGTGTGTGTGTGTGTGTGTGTGTACTTAATCATAAAAACCTCTGATCAGTTTATGTAAAGCAATATAAAATGCACATCTGAAAATACTAATAAAATCAGATTATTTCAGGGGTAGCTAGTCTGTGTCCCTACAGATGTTGTTTGATTGCTTAACTCCCATCAGCCCCAACCAACATGGTCAATGATCAAGGAGGATGAAAGGTGTAGTTCAGCATCATTTGGAGTGGCACAGATTAACCGCTCCTGGTTAAGTTAAACTAAGGGTGTGTAGGCCATGGTCCCCCAGCTGTTGTTGGAATGCAGCTCGTATTTTGTTGTTTAGTCATTTAGTCGTGTCCGACTCTTCGTGACCCCATGGACCAGAGCACGCCAGGCACTCCTGTCTTCCACGGCCTCCCACAGTTTGGTCAAACTCATGCTGGTAGCTTTGAGAACACTGTCCAACCATCTCGTCCTCTGCCGTCCCCTTCTCCTTGTGCCCTCAATCTTTCCCAACACCAGGGTCTTTTCCAGGGAGTCTTCTCTTCTTATGAGGTGGCCAAAGTATTGGAGCCTCAGCTTCAGGATCTGTCCTTCCAGTGAGCACTCAGGGTTGATTTCCTTAAGAATGGGTAGGTTTGATCTTCTTGCAGTCCATGGGACTCTCAGCAGCTCCTATTAGCCCTATAATTTGTGTTCAACAACAAACAGAATTGTGAAAGGGATTGATCAGCCCTGATTAGTGGTGTTCTTCTGTGACACCTCTCCTCAGTCTTTCTTCTTGTCATGGACTGGTTGGGCACAGAATAATGGTGGAAGGAACCATCTGGGGAACCACCAAGGAAGAAGGCTAAGAACCCAGGGAGTAGTGGTGGGACATTGATGAACGGTCAGAGGGAGAAGAGGGAGAAGACTGGGAGGAGGAGTTGTCAGAACCTGAAGAGGTAACAGGACTTAGAGAGCTGGAGGAGTGTGTGGCAGAGAGAAGTCCAGAATCAGAGGCAGAAGCTGAAGAGAGGAGGGAGACCAAGTGGCAGAGACTAGTCAGGTTGGTGAAGTGTTACGGGTGTCTCCCCATCCTGCTGTGGAAAGCTCCCCTCCTCCCTGGTCTCCAAGAACCAGAAGATGCATGAAAAGCATTGAGGACAGCTTGGCTGCACAGAGGCACAAGTCTTCGATTGCTTGGGGAAAGCCCTGAAAGGGGGGGGGGGCTTAGACAGCTACGAGGAGGTGGGAACTTTCCATCTTGGCAACTGATTTTCATGGAGAAAGACCACTAGGAATGGGCTAATCTGCTTATTAGGCCAGGTGCTCAACCAAGTCTATGGAGGTCATGTTTTTGCTGATAGAGTTGCCTCCATATTTGAACTGTGTGATTACTGATTGGCACACTCCTATCACACCTCTTAAGCTCCTGCTCTCATTCATAGCAAAGCATCTTCTGAAACATGTAATAATAATAATAACAATTTATTATTTATACCCTGCCCATCTGGCTGAGTTTCCCCAGCTCTCTGGGCAGCTTCCAATCGAGTGTTAAAAACAATACAGCATTAAATATTAAAAACTTCCCTAAACAGGGCTGCCTTCAGATGTCTTTTATCTCCCGCTTGGACTACTGCAATGCGCTCTATGTGGGGCTACCTTTGAAGGTGACTCGGAAACTACAACTAATCCAGAATGCGGCAGCTAGACTGGTAACTGGGGACGGCCGCCAAGACCACATAACACCGGTCTTGAAAGATCCCAGTGTACATTGGATCCCAGTACATTTCCGAGCACAATTCAAAGTGCTGGTGTTGACCTTTAAAGCCCTAAACGGCCTCGGCCCGGTATACTTGAAGAAGCATCTCCACCCCCATCATTCTGCCCGGACGCTGAGGTCCAGTGCCGAGGGCCTTCTGGCGGTTCCCTCATTGTGAGAAGCAAAGCTACTACCGAGAAGGCCCTCTGTCTGGTTCCCTGTAACCTCACTTCTCGCAATGAGGGAACCGCCAGAAGGCCCTCGGCGCTGGATCTCAGTGTCCGGGCTGAACGATGGGGGTGGAGACACGATGTGTCTCTCACTCATCAGTGCAGAAATATCAGAAGGCCAAGGCCATGTGAAGACCTCATTCCATGACTTCTTGCCACAAGGGGTAAAGCTAGCAGGGAAGGGAGCCATGTTCTGGACTCCTCCCCCAGGGCCCAGGTTTTCTGATACTTCTAGAGAAGACAGCTGTGGTCACTCCCCTGTAGGGATGGGAGGAATTTAATTCAGTATGCATTTAAAACTGCACCTATCTCATTCTCCCTTTCCAAAACAATATGCAAAGCAAAACACAGCTATCTTTTTCAAAGTTCACACTAATCTGAATTTTTCAATGCAGTTCTCCAACTTACGTTTCAAAAATGCATATATTATGGGAAAGTGTGCGTAAAAATGAATATATTAGTGGAAACAGCAGACAAAAATGCATTCCTTTGGCGTGGGGAATGTTTGTATATATGCTTACCTGGAGATACAAATGTGTTTCTTAGGGGAAATGCACACTAAAAAGCTGATTTAGCATTTGCAAAGTTTTGGTTTTTAAAAATAGCAAATTGCTGCAAAAGGTGGTGAGCTGAATTTAAGCTTGAGAACCAAAATTGACAGATCCCCTCATCCCTAAAGGTAAAAGTAAAGGGAACCCGGCCATTAGGTCTAGTCGTGACCGACTCTGGGGTTGCGGCACTCATCTCACTCTATAGGCCGAGGGAGCTGGCGTCCAGCTTCCAGGTCATGTGGCCAGCATGACTAAGCTGCTTCTGGCAAACCAGAGCAGCACACAGAAACGCCGTTTACCTTCCCGCCGGAGCGGTACCTATTTATCTACTTGCACTTTTGGCATGCTTTCGAACTGCTAGGTTGGCAGGAGCAGGGGCCGAGCAACGGGAGCTCACCCCGTCACGGGGATTCGAACCGCCGACCTTCTGATCGGCAAGTCCTAGGCTCTGTGGTTTAACCCACAGCGCCACCCGCATCCCTCCCCTCATCCCTACTTCCATGATATTATTTACACCAGAAAGTGTCCTTAAGAAGGGTTCCCAGAATGAATTGAGCGAAACTTACTGATTTTAAAAAGAGCGCTTGCATAAATAAATTGGTCCCAAACATGCCTAGGCTAGAGCAATATTGCTAAATAAATCTGTTGAAAGAATATTTTGAAGATGCCCCCCCCCCATCTTACCAGCACTCCTAATGCAGACCTATGTGTTTAACATAACATTAGTCAATGTGTAACTGATTGGGTAACTCACTATGGTTAATTTCATTTCTAGCTAGTTAACAAAAAATGTGTAAGTCATCAAGGTTAAATTCTTATTCACATGAAATGCCCTATTGCGTTCTGTTCTACCTCACTTCATTAAATCAAATTTCTCAGCAAAGATGGACCATTAACCTACAAATTATTGCCCATCCTTCCCCAATGCAACCTATATAAAACAGGATGCAGATTGTATGCTTCAGTAAAGGTGCATATATAGAAGTCTGTACTCGCACCTACTTAACTTTCTCAGTTAGCTATGTCTCAATTAAGATTGTGGCCAGGTGCCATGCTTATGAGGCATTCTTTGTAAAGTTTTCTCTTGATGATAAATTGGATCAAGAAAAAAGACACCTTGTTCATATATTGGCAAAAATGGATTTTGGCAACATCAAACAGATATCCTCTCTTCAGAAAAAAAGGGGGGAAATAAGGATGCTGGACTGAGTTTGGCTGATGATTTTATGTTAAATGCTTAACTTCTCATTTTTGTCTACTTGGTGGTAGATTGCTGGCTTGTTTTTTTTTTCTGTTTTCTGTATGACATTCCAAACCACCCTCAGATCGTAATCCAACAAACATTGGTATAAAAGTTGACTGAATAAACAAATAAATATACAGCAAAGCGTGTCTGAATTTAAAGGCAACAATATCAAAAATGCATTGAGATGAACCGCTTAGTTATCTGGAACATTTTCAGGTATGTTTCAGATGCTGTTTTTGGGAGCAAAACTGCCTTGGTTACCCTAATGAATTACATGTTCTGGAGGCAGATGTGATCAGATCCATACCGTACATGTTAAGTTGTGGGTGAACATATCAGACGACGCAGCGATTCTCCAAACAGCTCTTGTTTATTCACAGGTCAGAACAGAACTGAACTGAAGGGTTCAGCCAGCCTGCTTATATAGAGCTCCAGTACAACGTAACTGTAACAACTTTCTGTAACTATCCAATCACTGAACGTAACTTTCAATCCCTTATTTGCATATGTGACCTAACCTATCTACAGTATCCCCCTGCTGGCCCAGGGTGAGAACATCAGTACATAACAGTACACATCAAACGGACATCATTATTTCCCCAAAGGAATTCTTGGAATTAATCGTGCTTGGACCTGTAGCTCTTGGAGTGAAACTGCAGTTCCAAAGGTTCTGTACGCCGGCTCCCTCAGCCAATAAAGCGAGATGAGTGCCGCAACCCCAGAGTCGTCCGTGACTGAACCTAATGGTTAGGGGTCCCTTTACCTTTACAGTGGTACCTCGGATTACAGATGCTTCAGGTTACAGACTCCGCTAACCCAGACATAGTACCTTGGGTTAAGAACTTTACTTCAGGATGAGAACAGAAATCGCGCAGCGGTGGCGTGGCAGCAGCAGGAGGCCCTATTAGCTATATGGTGCCTCAGGTTAAGAACAGTTTCAGGTTAAGAACGGACCTCCAGAACAAATTAAGTTCTTAACCAGAGGTACTACTGTACCTTTACTGACTGTATTGACAGTCCACAACAGTTTTTCTGTGACTGATTTCACATATTTGTTTTTTATAACTTACCTCAGTTCCTATTATTGCTTTGTTGGTTGGATCCCTGGGTTTATTTTAGTGATTTAATATTTGAGATACATGTTCTGGTACAAAAATACTTTGCAATAGAAATTTAATTTAATTTTTTTTATAAAAAAAAACCTAACAAAGTTAAATGTTCTCCTGCGAGCCAGCTTTGACACCCAAGCAACATAAATATCTTAATACTTTGATTCAGCTCTATGTGGACTGTAGCACTTGCTGGTTGAGGATCACAATACAAAATTCTCAGTACCTACAAAACTGGCGCAGCACAGCCAAGGGTCCAGAGATTCTCAACTAGCCTTCTTCCTGACTGGATGTGAACCTGGCCATGTAAGCAGGGTGTGTGTGTGTTTAAATTCTGGGCCATGCAACTTCCCATCAAATGCTGCAAAAAGGTTAAACCAGTTATGTACCAATAAAGCCAAACAGTGTGACCTGTAGGAATTGGAGATGTTCCTGAATTCTGCATGTTGGGATTTGGGAAGGAAAACTCAGTGTCAGAAGCATTTTTGGAGCAGGATGCCCTCACACATACCACACAGTGGGTGGAGTTTTTACTGACTACACAAGTCTCAGAATGTCTTACATATTCTAAGATTGTCTGGTGAGAATATTGCCCACTCATCACACTGGAAGCTCAGTGGATAGAAAGTGGCTTCCAAATGTACCTCATGACGTCCTCAAGACAATCTTCCTCTTGCACACAAGGTGGCCAGAATGCATCATAAGGACTCAAAGCCATAAGATCTAGTCTAGCATTCTGCTTTCACAGTCGTCAACCAAATGCCCATGGGTAGCCTCTAAGCAGAACATGAGTGAAGTGGCACAAATCCCCTAATTTAACTATGAGCCGTGTGAAAAGGTACTTTGTTTTGTCTGTTCTTGTCAGGGATCGTGCTGAGGAGGGCTGCACTGGTGGGAGCCTCCCCCTGCTCCTGCTCCGGATCCTGAATCTTCCCAGGAGCAGGAGGACAGTATAGATTTGGAACAGTGGTTTGCAGAGGGGCATAGTTCAGAAGGCAGAAGCTGGGAAATACTGGATAGGGAACAGCTAGGAGAAGAAACGCTGGAAGGGAGAGTATTAACAGATTCACAGTTGTTTGACAGCATTCCTCCACTCTCCCCAAGGTCAAGAAGAGCTCAGAAAGTCTCAGAACAGAATGCACAGAGGGTACAAGCTCAGATTACAAAACATAGGAGAGACGTAGATTAATAGGGACAAAGGGGTTGTGAGCCTTAACTGGGAGCACCACCAATCTAGGAGATGTGTTCTTTGTTCTCTCACTGTGATTATTACAGTTTCAACTGGTAAGACTTCATTTCATTTCATCTTTTGTTTACTGCCACGGGGGAGGAAGCCTGTCAGTCCTGAATCTTCGAACATTCAACTTCATTGGATTCAGGGCTTTATTTTTCAGGGGGAACTCAGCAGAACTCAGTTCCAGCACCTCTCAGGTGGGTTCCAGAATCTCTCAGGTGAGTGCTATTGCCATTCTAAGCAAAAAAAAAAAAAAAAGGTGAACTCACAGTGAGTTCTGGCACCTCTTTTTCTAGAAAAATAACACTGATGGGATGTCTTCTAGTACTATGAGGGAGGGAGAAAAGCTTTTCTCTAGCTGCTTTCTGCACGTCACACAATACAAGGTGGCTTCCAAAATGCAGCCCAGTGATTTATTTCAACATTTCTCATGCCATCATTCATTAAAATGTCTCAGTAGCATACAGTATGTTAATGGAAACAGTAAATATAAAAAGCGCTAGGAAAACAAAATGGAGATAGACTACACCAAATTACATCAAAAGAGGTGCAAATTGCATGACATAATTCCTACCCATTCTCTTGGGACAAAAGCCTGGAGGAATGAAGTCCCTGATGTTATCCAATGACTGAGTTCTTTGCAGACTTATTGCTGCCTATCTTCTCTGAGGTAGCAAGACCAGGATTGCCACATAGAATAGGTGAATGAATACACATCCAAAAATATTATTTCCCTTCTAGTCATTTCATAGTAGAGTAGTTGATGGCATTTATTTATTTATTTTAATGGCAAACCATGTTATCCATTTTTGTTTAGGCATATAAAAAAAGCATGAGGTGTCATGACGATCACAGTGTAAGGGAGGTTTTGCCCAAACACTTTTTAAAAACACATTTTTGCATCCCCTAAGGCAGAGCTTTCCAAATGGTGTGTCACGACAAGTTAGTGCGTTGGCTGCAGTGTGTAGATGCATTGTGTGACCAGGCCGCGACAGCCCCAGCCCTCAGGGATCATAAGGAAGGAATAAAGACTCTGACAACATGTTATGGAATTAAAATTAGGCCACAATGTAGGAAGACCTTGGCTTAGGCCTTGGGAGTGCATCCCTCCCAGCCCCTCAGCAGTGGCGTAGCGTGGGAGGTGCAGGGGGGGCCGGCCACACCGGGCGCAACATCTGGGGTTAGGGCAAATCCACGGGTTAGGGGGCGCAAATCCACGGGTTAGGGGGCGCAAATTACTTGCCCCGGGTGCTGACAACCCACGCTACGCCACTGCCCCTCAGCCAGGGGGAACTGGGGCTCATCAGGGTAAATGGGATATGGGGATGGTCTGTGAGACGTAAGTGTAGCAGGAAGCCCAGCCCATATCCGCGCATGCAGGGTAGTTCATGGATGACCTTTCAGTGTATGGCCAGTGACACACATTATATACCACCCCTTTAAGAGGGGACCCTGGAATCGCCGCCGCAGGGGGGGTGAGTCACCACTTCACACACCCATCCATTATAGGGAAGAAAAGACTAAAGGATTCCACCCAAGGCCATAACCGCCAAAGTTGTGACGAATTGCTATGGGGAAGACAAATCCTGCCAATGCAGGAAAATTTCTTCCTAGTCCCAATAGCAACCAGTGAAAGACCGTAGCAGCTCCTGCTAAACAGGAAGAAAAGGTTAACCTGCAAACAAAAAAATGTTAAACTAAGGGAGGGGAGGGTTGGTTAATCTCCAGAGCCAACTGCCTGGCTACTGTCAGCTCCACCCTCTATTTATAAATGGGACTGGCCCCACCTCCCTGCAAGAAATTTGATTACTGAGGCTGGGTGTGAACCTCCAAAAATTAACCCTGAGAGGCAAGCCAGCCCCTGTATGCCAGTAAACTCCCTGGGAACTGTAGCACCGCATGCGATCCCATAAAGGGCACCCACAATGTAAAGTGTGAGTTCTCATTATGAGAACAGCCCTGTGCTCCTCCAAGAGTTTAGTTTAACCTCTGACTTGCTGGTAAAATTGAATTACTGTGTCACAAAATGATGCTTGTCTAAAAAGCGTGTCACCAACATGAAAAAATTGGAAAGCTCTGCCCTAAATGGTAGGAACTTGTTTTTAATTAAAAGCCTGGTCTCTCAGGAAACTGATATCTTTACAGAGTGCTCAAGTCGTAGCATTTTCTGTGTTTTGCAGAATCACCACAGTCCATTGCTATCGCAGAAATCCGATTTATGGGATCAAACTGTAAAACTGTAATCCTATGCTCAGTTCCTTGAAAAGAACTACTAGTGAAATTAATAGATTACATTTTCACATTACTGAGGGCTGTGTGTGTGTGTATTCAATTCAATTAAACTGCAGGAAGATGATGGAGAAATGGTACCAATGAAAGCCACAATGAACACTTAATAAAACCAACTTTACAGAAATAAATATTTTGAAAGAAAACAGCATTGTGGGGGGAAAAGACTCTTTCTCAAGCTCAAAGAAATAATTAGAAGGCACAACTTAACAAAGAGAAAAGCTAATAGAAAACCTTCCCTTCACACAATCTGTAATTATAGGAAATAAAGACACACACACACGATTATATATATATATATATATATATATATATATATAGACACACACACACACAGAGAGAGAGAGAGAGAGAGAGAGAGAGAGTGTATATATATAGTCAGACACAGCTAAACAACTAAACACACACACACACACATATATGTTGTTAATTTCTCTAGGCTGTGTGACAAGGATGAAATGGAAAAAATGATCTACACAATCAATGGGCTGGCTGAGGCATTTGTACCACACACACAACGCGACAGACTGTATATAATTATATGAATTCTTTTTTTAAAATTCTTATTTAATTCTTTTTTAAAATACAATTCAACATGTCATATCAAAACATATGGTTCTGTAGACCAATTTATCATATAAACAAAGCATATTATGAGAAATTAGAGTCCAGCAGATTGACCAGGAAATACAATCTATTCAGTTCTTATGTTAGCAATATCCACAATGTGGAATTCTTATATCAATCTTGTAATATTCCACGTGAAGATGCTTTAAAGAATTCTAGCGTTCTTTGTATGCAGGTTTCAGACAAAACACTTAGAAGAATGACACACGCAGAAAATAAGACAAGGATTCCAGGATAATACCCTGTTTCGCCCAACTGGGCTTCGTCAGTCGTGTATGTGCCGTTGATATAAGAATTCCACATTGTGGATATTGCTAACATAAGAACTGAATAGACTGTATTTCCTGACAAAGGGTTTGGTAGTGTTTTGAGGCATTTGTATCAGCAATAAGCTCTTATGGGTGCCAGTGGGTCACCCAAAGCATGCGGGTGGGGGGGGGGAGCAATAAAAGAAGATGCAATGATGAGAATGAGGCCAGAAAATTTGGCTCTGCTTTCTTCCTCCATGCAGTTATGGTCATGTAAAACAGGAATTGGGAACCTCAGATCCAGGACCCTCTACCTGGCCCTGGGGACACATTCCGGGCAAAGCCACTTCCGAGCTGGGGAGGAGGTGGGGTTGCGGGCTTCACGCCCTCCCCACGTGCGCGGGGGCTGGCTTACAGCCCCCGCAAGACTGGGGGAATCCTTGGACGCGTCATCTCCTTTGCCAGCCAATCGGCTGGCCCAGGAGGCGTGGCCCACGCTATTTAGGGCTGGTGCGGCCAAGGGTTTCCCTCTTTCTCCGCTCCAGCTGCTCCGGTTTCCCACCCTCCCTCCCTTTAGGTTTGGCTCTCTGACATTGCTATGGACTTCGGTTGGTCGCCATCAAGGGGCCTGGTAGGAATTTTTTCCACTTGGCAAATTGGCACCAGCCATTTGGTTTTTTCACCTACCTCGTAGCAAATCGTCACAACTTCCTCGGCATTGGCAGTTAGGCATTGGTAAGGGTATTGTTATGTAGAGGGAAGGGGGGAGGTAGTGCCATCACCTCCCCCCATATCGAAGGGTAGTCCAGTAAAGGATTCCGGGGGGCGTCGCCCTGTGCGAAGCCTATGGAGGTGTGGGCCTAAGGCACGCCCCCGAGCGGTGACCCCGGGGGACCTCCTAGTTGATGTGCATCAGCAGGACTCCCCCTACTGGTGGTTAACCCTTGCCAGTCTTCAAGCAATCAGGCTGAAGCCGGTTAGTCAATAGGACCAATGCCTAAGCCAATACCGCTCAATTCCTGTAATCAATAAAAGTTGTGGCCTATTTTCGCCCATTAACCCAAAATATTGGTGTCTTGTGTCTTTATTTCCGATGGGGAGGCGGGAACTCACCACGCAACACCTCTTCCCCAGTCACACACCTTTGTTCCAAGTCACCCAACCTTTTCACTGTCCTTGGGTGGTATTTGCCTGGCTAGAATGTGCCTTTGAATTCTCATAGAGCTTCTTGCTTGCCTTGTTGCAGAATGGAGAGGTATATTTCAGTAAATTAACATGCCTTGCTCCATCTACGTTTGTTCCTGCCTCGGCCCATTGCTTCCATGTGGCCTTTGTAAGGTTGCCTAAAAGGGAATCTAGCACTCAGACTGGGGGGGGGGGGGGGATTGTTCCCAACCCTTGTTGCAGAAGATTGTCCAAATATAGCTGTTGTGTGTTGATGTTATATAAACGTGTGCCAGCTCGTTTTGGTTCTCTCAGTTTCCCATTTTCCCCATCTTAAATCCAGTTCTCTAAACTTCTGCAGGAATTTGCAATTTTTAATTTTAAAAAAAATCCTTGTGAAATTTCTTTAGCATTTTAGCAAAAAACCCACAATTTGTGATGCAGTTTTTTTTTCGGGGGGGTGAAGAAACATAAACAGTTTTGCAAGCAATTGTTCTAATATGATGCATTTTAATGTTATGTTCACAAATATCTTCGTTTTTATGCACACTTTCCCTTTAACTATGCATTTTGTTGCACATTGTTTGGAGAACTGCACCACAAAATTTGGATCAAGAATTTTGAAGCAAGGTTGGATGGCCATCTGTCAGGGATGCTTTTCATGTTCACACCCAAAAACCTCCTCCCTAAATAAATTCACACTTGACTCAAATTTTTGGTTTGGTTTTTGGCAGAATTTAGGCCACAACTTTATTGATTGCAGAAAGTGACAGGTTGCATAGGCTCTGTTCAACTAGCTCCCTGCCATGCAGGTAGCGCTGACCCAGGGCACCAGCATAGGTCAGCTGAGGGTGAACACCTAGATAAGTGGAAAGCCGGGAAAGGGCTAACTCTGCCACCCAAATGTCCCCCTGGAGTCAGGCACGGGCACAACCCATTCTCAGGGGTTGACCAAACCATCAAGGTCCTGGATTCCTTTAACAGAATACCCTTCACATAGGGATGGCAAGAGCATTCTCCCATCCCTATCACCTGAACCAGAACCTATCCGCAACCTTACAAGTTGTGACGATTTGCTACACGGCAGGCGAAACCCAAATGACACCAGCCAATGAGCCAAGTGGGGAAAATTCCTGCCGTACCCCTGTCCCAACGACAGACGACACACGATGGCATAGCAAGGTCAAGCACAACAAGCCCTAAAAGTAGGGAGAGGTGGGCAGGTGTTCTGAATGCACACGCTGAAAGAGGAAGCTCTGGGTCACGTGCATAGGCATAAACAGGTCCCTCAAACCGTTTGGACTGTGTCCCATTGGTCAGATTGTACCCAGCTTCGAGGGACCTACCAATCGGGTGTTGTGGCTGACCAATTGTACCCACCCACAACACAGGGTGTCGGTTGTCCAGGTCTCACTGCAATATGTGCCTTCTTTAAGGGAGGACCCAATTTAGTTGAGATTCCTGCATTGCAAGGGGTTGGACTAAATGACCCTTGGGTCCCTTCCAATTCTACAATTCTATGAATGGCTGTTTTCTCATATTGTTTCAGAAAGTGCAAATTTGGTAGATCTGGCTTGAAATCTAAACCGAAATTAATTTCACTACGATCCCTGGTGCCTGCTTCAAACATTTGATACTGTGATGTGTGTGTGTTAAATTGATGTTCCTTCTAAGCTAGGCCGCACATTGAATTTTGTGTTTTAAAAACAGGAACTTCTATCTCATTTTGTTCCTGCCTTGTAAAATTGACTGCTACTTGGGCTAAAAGATCCAGCCTAACCATCCTGCAGACTCCAATCCCTGTAACCAGAAATAGCCTGCATTTCAAATGGATCCCATTTCAAGGTAAATAAAGAGCCATTTAGCAACTCTGGTCTTGGGCGAGTTTCACAATTCACTTCTCCACAGGTTACAACTTCTGCATTATGCTACAATGATAGCTTATCTAAGCCGCTTCCCCTCTATAAAATGGCATTTCACATTGAACAAAAAGACAAAACAACTTCATCCGTACAATGACTAGAAGCTGAAAAGCTTGCCATTAGCATTGGACAGAATACCGATTCCAAGGCAGAAGGCTCTTTAAAGTAGCTGCAGGAGACCACTGAAGATTTGCAGCACCCAGCCATTCCACTCCATCATCTAAAGAGGAAAGCCTCTAGAGGAGATGCCAAGAAACATTCATAGTTTGAGATCCTCATTAGTTTTACAAATGCACTGGCCAAACAGTACAGAACAAGAATAGATAAAATAAGGCATAGCTTTTATACACTTTGTGTGGGTGTGTTTTGCTGTTGTTTTGCCCTAAGGAAGCCAGACTATCCTCCACCAGGGCCAGGGCTTTTTCAGTGACAGCTCCGACCTGGTGGAATGCTCTGTCCCACGAGACTAGGGCCCTGCAGGACATAATCTCCTTCTGCAGGGCCTTTAAGAAAGAGCTATTCCGCCTGGCCTTCAATTTGAATTAGCCTGATCCTCTATTCCCTTTTCCCTTTCCTCTTCTATGAACAAACCCTTTCTGGGACTCCACATTTAATTCTTCTCTGGTCTCCTTGCTGGCCCTCATAGGACCAGCTTGGCCAGTTAGCCCTGGTGATCATCCAGTGTCTACCAGCTGGGGTTTCCCCCCCAAAAGGACCCCTGAATTTTTGAATTTTATTTATATTGATGCTGCATTTTATGCTGTTTTAAAGTCACATTTTAATCAATGTTTATATTTGCTGTTAGCCGCCCTGAGCCCAGTTTTTAAACCGGGAAGGGCAGGGTATAAATATTATTATTATTATTATTATTATTATTATTATTATTATTATTATTAGCAAGGTTTTGCAAGCAATAACCATCTGATTTGTGTTAGGTACTGATTTGCAGTTGTAGTTTGCTTATACAACTGATGAAAGCCACCCTCCACCCCCTTTTCCTTGCCTTTCTCCGGCTCAGGAATTGGCAGCAACACTTGACTTTGGAAAGGCATTGTCATTGTCAATGTATTTATATACCACGTTCCCCACAAGTAAATCTGTGCTCAAAGTGGTTCACACACAAATCAAAGTCTAAATATAGTGGTGTTTAAATAACAACACATATAACTGCAACTTCGCACTAAAAATTACTAAAAAGGCAACTGAGTAATGAATGCCTGATTAGTACTGCTGCAGGATACTTCAAGAGTTGTTGTTGTTTAGTCGTTTAGTCGTGTCTGACTCTTCGTGACTCCATGAACCATAGCACGCCAGGCACTCCTGTCTTCCACTGCCTCCCTCAGTTTGGTCAAACTCATGCTGGTAGCGTCGAGAACACTGTCCAACCATCTCGCCCTCTGCCGTCCCCTTCTCCTTGTGCCCTCAATCTTTTCCAACTTTAGGGTCTTTTCCATGGAGGCTTTTCTTCTCATGAGGTGGCCAAAGTATTGGAGCCTCAGCTTCAGGTTCTGTCCTTCCAGTGAGCACTCAGGGCTGATTTCCTTCAGAATGGATAGGTTTGGTCTTCTTGCAGTCCATGGGACTCTCAAGAGTCTCCTCCAGCACCATAATTCAAAAGCATCAATTCTTTGGCGATCAGCCTTCTTTATGGTCCACCTCTCACTTCCATACATCACTACTGGGAAAACCCATAGCTTTAACTATACGGACCTTTGTTGGCAAGGTGATGTCTCTGCTTTTTAAGATGCTGTCTAGGTTTGTCATTGCTTTTCTCCCAAGAAGCAGGCATCTTTTAATTTCGTGACTGCTGTCCCCATCTGCAGTGATCATGGAGCCCAAGAAAGTAAAATCTCTCACTGCCTCCATTTCTTCCCCTTCTATTCACCAGGAGATGATGGGACCAGTGGCCATGATCTTAGGTTTTTTTTGATGTTGAACTCCAGACCATATTTTGTGCTCTCCTCTTTCACCCTCATTAAGAGGGTTAGCTTCCCACATTGCCATTTTCCTCCGCATATATTGTTTGCCATTTCAAAATAAACATGTCCCTAGTTCAGTCCATTTATCCATGCCTCCCGCTAATTATTCCCAGGTTCTGGGTGCAAGCCTTTAATCATGTGACCTCCCACATGCAGTCTGAAGGGTACGTTTCAGAAACAATAGCTTTCCCCCATGAAATTTTGACTGCCAGAGTTGCTGCTTGCAGATCACCCACTGAGCCAAATCCAGTTTTAGCCTCTTGCCCTACTTTGAACATCCGACACATTCCACAAGCCTAACGATCGTCTTAATCAACCAACTTGTCAACTGCTAAGGATCAAGCAGCACTGAGCATGTTGTTTGAAGAAGAGAGCATAGCTGTAATATTATCATTTCAATTCATTTTCCTTGATTAGGAATTGTTTTGATGTGATAGGGAGAGGGGAGCTCAATAAGACTAGATTCATCTCTTTCCACACTCTTCATTCCTTGCTGGCCCTCAGCTGGACGCAAACATGTGCCACAAAATTATTCATGCTCCAGGAATGTGTCACACCCTGTATTTTTGGAGAGAGTTACATCCAGTGGTACCTTGGTTCTCAAACACCTTGGTACTCAAACAACTTGGAACCCAAGCACTGCAAACCCGGAAGTAAGTGAACTTTTTTTGGAAGTTGAACATGCTCCTTTTTGAGTGCCACACTTCTGTTTTGAGTGTTACGCTGAGGTCTGTCTGTTTTTGCTACAGTATTTATTTTGCATTTTTGTTTTTGCGGCTTTTTTGTTTTGTTTTTGTGACTGTGTGGAACCCAGTTCAGCTACTGATTGATTGATTGTATGACTGAGGCCTCCCTCAGAGCACTCCGGCAGCTTTCCTAAGAGTGGAAGTAGGATTACCCTCTGTGTCTGCCAGGGCCCACTTAAGATTCCTGCGTTTTTTCACCAACCTCATAGATGCCCCGAACACCTTATTGGCTAAACAAGCCTTTGTATCATTACAAAATAATACCACTTGGCATAAAAACCTACTAGACATTCTATCTAGATACAACCTACCTGAGTTTAATACTCTCAAATTGTGGAGCCCTGATAAAGTTCGGGAATGGATCTTTGAAAAAGACGCCTTTTTGGACTCCACTAAGATAAAAAACTCTGGGTTTTCCTACTGGTTCCCTCGAGTAAAAGCAGTCAAAATCTGTGCCAACTACTTGGTGGAGATCACTGATCCCACCCTTCGGAGAGCTTTTACTATGGCACGGTTTCAAACATTGCCAACTGCTTATTTGACCGGTAGATACACAAAAACCCCAGTAGAACATCGTTTATGTCCCTGCCTTATGAAAATTAAAGAGGATCTTACACATTACCTCCTCTATTGCCCCATTTACTCGGGCTTTAGAGACGCACTGCTGCAAATTATACCCAACTCTATAACCAGTCCTGAAGATAGAGTAAAATTTTTGTTAGTTGATGCAAAACCACGCATTACCCATGTGGTAGCGGTTTTTGTGATGAAGGCCATGAAAGCCAGGGAAAGATTTATTGACGACAATGTAAAGACCCCTTCATCGTCTGTTTAACTCGTTGCTCGTTTTCCCTCCTTTTCTATTCTGTGGGAAGAAGGTTTTGTTGGCATAGTATGTAATGAATTTTAATATTTTTAACTATTGTAGTGTTGATGTTTGTGCACAGGCATGGTCCTCACAATAAATGGATTTTTGACTTTGATTGTATGACTGCAGTACATTGTTTATTGCTTTCATTTTATGGAACGATGGTCTTGTTGGATAGTAAAATTCATGTTAAATTGCTGTTTTAGGGGTTATTTTTAAAACTCTGGAACGGATTAATCCATTTTGCATTACTTTCTATGGGAAAGCATGCCTTGGTTTTGGAACACTTTGGTTTTGGAACGGACTTCCAGAATGGATTAAGTTTGAGAACCAAGGTACAACTTAAGTGTCCTGACAGGTGCTTGCCAATGACCACCCTTAAAAAAAATAAAACCACAAGCCCAATACTCTGAACTCATTCCAGCCACCATCTTAACTTACCACAATTAATGGATTGCTCACCATATTAATTTCCTACAAAATGCCACACAAAGCATAGTATAATTCCTGGGTGTTTATAACTGGCCTTACTGCTATCTCTCCTATGTTTGCAGGTGCATCTGTTTATGCAGGCATTCCCTTGATCTTTCAGCCTGAATCTCCTGTTTTAAAAGGGTTGTGCCCCCCATATTTTAATATTTAAATGGAACTATTTTAATATTTAAATATTATGTATTTTTGTTGTGGATGTTTATATTTGTAATGCTTGTATAACTGGTTTTTATACTTGAAAACTGCTTAGGAGCCTATTTGGGCATTAAGTGGTATACAAATTATAGTAATAATGTTCGCCACTGTTCAGTTCTGCCAGTTAACATGCTGGGGGCCACTGTTGTGAGAATTTACTTTATCCAGGGGCCACTTCATACCTGGAAGCTGCTCAGCTCAGGTCCAAGCCCAGAAGAATAAAGGATTCCATTCACTCCTATGGGAATCCCCACTGAGGTTGATGGTTCATCCCTGCAGCTTTTACATCTTTCATTCAGTTCTCTTTGCTGCGTCTAGCACAGTAAAAATAGAAAACAATGTTCCAAATCTCATCCAGAGTAGCAAGGGGGCATGGGGAATGAAAAGCAGGTTTCAATGATATTCACTAAAGGCTCAAGACCTCTGCTTGATTCCCTGATACCTGTATAAAAACAAACATATTAAATCAAACTTCCAGGTAATTTCCAGTGTTGATATATTAGCATAAGAGGAATTTTTTTGTGGCCAATTAGTAATCATATGTTGGTTGCAAAGGATTGATTTTATACAGCATGAATATCCAAAGAGTTAAAAGCACGAGTAAGTTTAATTGGCCATTTACAATAAATATATCCAGAGTCACACACGTGTTTCTGCTAATGTTAATTGATGCCAACTGCCAGAGAAATTTCCTTAGAAAAGATCACAGTTGTGCATTATTACTATGGATCTGATATCATCTTCTTGTACTACAAACATCCATAAATTAAACGAACACATCAATAACAGGGGCAGGTGGGAGAGGAATACTATGAAATACAAATGGAGGGATTCTCTGAAACAGACTTTATTTCCATGGATACTAGGGTTGCCACTGATATTTTGTCTCAAGTAAAATCTGACAGTTCTTCCTTAACTAGGCATTTGAACCACCACTTCTCCACAAAACTGAAGTGGCCCAGAATGAAGGATGTGTAAATTAGTCTAATTCTGGTCCATGTCATGTATTCATTCATTCAATATTTCATGTATCCATTCATTCCATATCCTGCTCACATTAATGTACAAGAGCAAACAAATCTGCATAGCACTTTGCATGGAAACTTGATCGCTCTCTCCTCCCAAAATATGCATTTCTTTTTATTTAATAGAATCGATACCACTGCTAATATTTTTTTTAAAAAAATATTGTAAATTAAAAATAATAATAAATTATACATTAAAGTCACAGCTTAAAGCCAGAAGTTAAAACAAGTTGACCCAAAATACTTTATAGGGTATGCTTACCCAAACATTTTTTAAAAAAAGCAGGCACCATATATACAGTTCAGTGAAAGCACCTGCCTAATGTGATTGAGCAGGGAGTTCCAAAAGTAGGGCTGCTGCCATGCTGAAAGATCAATTTCTTTCAATAGTGGAATGAACATTATGTATATATATTTTTGATTAAATTTTCTGTTTTTCAACTTAAAGCACTCATTTACACATCCTTAAGATATGAATGAGGGGTGGGACGCGGGTGGCGCTGTGGGTTAAACCACAGAGCCTAGGACTTGCCGATCAGAAGGTCGGCGGTTAGTCATGGAAGCTGTACGCCGGCTCCCTTGGCCAATAAAGCAAGATGAGCGCCGCAACCCCAGAGTTGGTCACGACTGGACCTAATGGTCAGGGGTCCCTTTACCTTTACCTTTAAGATATGAATGAGGGGCATGGGTGGTGCTGTGGGTTAAACCACAGAGCCTAGGACTTGCCGATCAGAAGGTTGACGGTTCGAATCCCCGCGACGTGGTGAGCTCCCGTTGTTCGGTCCCTGCTCCTGCCAACCTAGCAGTTCGAAAGCACGTCAAAGTGCAGTAGATAAATAGGTACCACTCTGGCGGGAAGGTAAACGGCATTTCCGTGCGCTGCTCTGTTTCTCCAGAAGCGGCTTAGTCATGCTGGCCACATGACCCAGAAGCTTTACGCCGGCTCCCTCAGCCAATAAAGCGAGATGAGCGCTGCAACCCCAGAGTCGGCCACGACTGGACCTAATGGTCAGGGGTCCCTTTACCTTTAAGATATCAATGACTTCCCTTCTTCTCTTTCTATGGTTCATTTTACATATCATAAATCCCTGCATATTTTATAGAAACTATACCATTCAAGATTCCATCATTACCTCCATCACAACCTATTTACACTGTTGAATTTATCTTAATGCTGCCAGCGTTTTCAGCTGTACACACTTATTTCCCAAATATTCAATAAACGTTTTCCAATCTTCTCTAAACGTATGTTCTTCTTGTTCTCTTATTCTATATGTTAAGTCTGCAAGCTGTGCATATTCTATCAATTTAAGTTGCCACTCTTCTTCAGTTGGGACCTCGCTCGTTTTCCATTTGGGGGCTAACAAAACATGGGCTGCAGTTGTGGCATACATAAATAACCTTTTTTGACACCTGGGAATTTCAGTCTGAATTATCCTGAACAAAAAAGACTCTTTTTGGGGGGAGGGTAGTACTTTTAAACTTTTATTTCAATTCGTTATGGATCATTTCCCAATACTCTTTCACCCTTTTACAAGTCCACCACATATGAAAGAATGTTCCCTCAACCTCTTTGTATCTCCAGCACTTATCTTATTCAGTCTTATACATCTTAGCGAGCCTACTCAGAGTTAAATACCATCTGCAAATCATTTCCAAGTAGTTCTCCTTTGAAGAATAGCATGCTTTGAACTTCAAATCACTTTCCCAGAGTTTTCCCCAGAGGTTAAAATTTATACTGTGACCTATATCTATTGCCCGATGTGGCACTTTTCTAAATGTGTTTACTCTCAAGCTATTTACCTTTTAAGATAAATTTTGATACATGCTGGAGCTGAGATCTCCATCTGGAGGTGTGTGAAATCTGGATGGCTACATTTCAGCTTGTGCATTGGAACATCCAACTAAGGTAAACTCAGAGTAGACCTATTGAAATTACTGGGTCTGCCCTGTACTTCCATTTTGATTTCAGCTGACTTTTTCTTTTTAGTTAGTTAAGGTTTAAGCTTGTTGATTTATCTGGTATCTTCTCTCTCTTGCATCATGGATGTTGGCTTATGTTTTGGATATATGTTCTGTATTATTTTGTTGATACTATTGCTACAAGCTTGTCATGGCCTTTGGCTAGAACAATAAACTTACGAACTAAACTGAAAAGGTTAAGGCCTTCTGGAGCATTTTTCTCACTTTGACTATTTGCTCTCTCATTGATTTTAATTTATTTTGCTGTTTCATGTTAAATATTTGTAAGTTGACTTGTAGGTGCATTGCATAGAAAGGCAGGGTGAACGTCTTGCAATAAATGAATTCCACCATGCAGAATTGGCAGGAGGCTAAAATGGAGTTGCTCACCCTGAGTTTCTTGGAGGAACTGGGAGGGGAAATACAAATATGATAAATAAGTGTTAATGAAAGAAAGCTTTGTACAAGCTACGGCATATGAGATTTCCTTGCCTTGCTATGCCAAGTCAGATGTCACCATTATTTTGACAGTGTATCTTCAGAGGCCTTTCAGCGGCAAGTGATTGTTTTATGATTAAGCTTCCTGCTGGCTTGCTAAAAAGTGAAAAAGAAGCAATATCCGATGCACATTATAAAAGCCAGTGGGAGATTAAACCCTGCTCATCACAGATATGTAAAATAAGTATCTGCCTGTCACTGCTGAGATGTTCTCTCTTGCACAAAGCCCAAGCGCTCCCCCACCCCCCAAATTTTAGTTCATCGCTCCGGAATGTTCCAATTGAGCTTGTCCTCTCACATGAAATGTGAAATGGGAGTGCTAAAAATAGTCTCATTAAAACAGCTCTTTCAAAAGTTGTGTTGTATTAAGAATTCTCTTACTAGAAAGAAAGAAAGAAAAAATCCCACTCTTTTCTGGTTCAGGAAGAAAAACTGCGCATGACAGCTTGGTCTGACTATAGCATTGTTGCTTTTCAAAGGATCATTTTCTAACGAGTGATGCTCAGCTCCTGCTCTCTCTGGTCAGGGAAAGCACTTTGTAGAGAAAGGGCAACTCCAAGTGTGTTTTTGGTGGATGAAGATCTCCGTGGCAAAGTGCCTTCTGGTGGGCAGCATCCTACCCTGGTGGGTCCCTTGTAGCAGCAGGTTTTTAAAAAAAATATTTATATATATCACCCTGTCCCAGAGTGACTCTATATCAGGACATTTGGGAAAACTAAAATGACCATCCAGTGCAGCTGCCCACAAAGTCAGGGACCCAGGGAAAAAGAGAAAGCAACCATGGGGCCTACTAGGGCACTGTAGTCCTCATGACTGCTTGAAGGTGCCAGATGTTGATGCTGGTGTTATTGCAGAGGGCATTACTTTCCTTTCCTCTGCAATGTTGCCCTTAACCAAGCACTGTACTCCATACCAGCCGGCGGGGGAGGGGGAATTGCTCCCCAGCTCCCCAATGCTAAGTGTTGCTGCCAGTTCCCAAGAGAAGGGGCGGAGAGCACAGTGCAGGCACAGTGGTGAAGCCAATATGACACCCACACAGTGTTGAGATTCCCAGTGCCCCCGTCTCTTGATAACTGGCAGCAGCACTCAGCATTGTGAAGAGACGTGAGCAAATCACTGACAGACCCTACTGATCATACTACTACATCTAAAGATGGTTGGATCAGTCAATCTCAGGCGAGTGTCATTTTGTTACACATTGCGTGACCAGGCGGTGACAGCCCCAGCCCCCAGGGGTCATAAGGAAGGAATAAAGACTCTGACAACGTATTATGGAGTTAAAATTAGGCCACAACTTTGTTAAACTTCCGAATGTAGGAAAACCTTGGCTTAGGCCTTGGGCGTGTATCCCTTCCAGCCCCCAGCCGGGGGGAACTGGGGCTCTTCAGGGTAAATGGGAAATGGGGATGCTCTGTGAGATGTAAGTGTAGCAGGCAGCCCAGGCCATATCCCCGCATGCAGGGTAGTTCACTGACAACCTTTCAGTGTATGGCCAGTGACACCCATTATATATCACCCCTTTAAGAGGGGTCCCTGGAATTGCTGCCACAAGGGAGTGAGTCACCACTTCACACACATCCCCATTATAGGGAAGAAAAGACTAAAGGATTCCACCCAAGGCCATAAACCGCCAAAGTTGTGATGAATTGTTACGGGGAAGACAAAACCTGCCAATGCAGGAACATTTCTTCCCGGTCCTTCAACAGCAACCAGTCAAAGACCATAGCAGTGCCAGCTAAACAGGAAGAAAAAGGTAACCTGCAAACGAGAAAACATTAAACTAAGGGAGGGTAGGGATGGTGAATCTCCAGAGCTGACTGCCTGGCTATTGTCAGCTCCACCCCCTATTTATAAATGGGGCTGGCTTCACCTCTCAGCAATGAAACTTGACTACTGAGGCTGGGCGTGAACCTCCAAAAATTAACACTGAGAGGCAGGCCAACCCCTGTTTGCCAGTAAGTTCCCTGGGAACTGTAGCACCAAGCACAATCCCGTAAAGGGCACCCACAATGTAAAGTGTGAGTGCTCATTAATCTTAGAAATCTACGCATACGTTTGTGTGTAAGAGCACACTGGAAATTGTACTAAAGTATTATTTTCTCATAAAATACATTTTTGGAACTTTTCTTTAATTAAGTCTATGTTTCTAAATGTATATTGATCTTGGCATGTTTTCTTTTAGTTGAGAACTGCATTGCAAAACTTGGAGAAGTGTGTGAGCGAAAGGATCACTGCATTCGGATCTACAGTGGTACCTCGGGTTAAGTACTTAATTCATTCCGGAGGTCCGTTCTTAACCTGAAACTGTTCTTAACCTGAAGAACGACTTTAGCCAATGGGTCCTCCAGCTGCCACCGCACCACCCGAGCACGATTTCTGTTCTCATCCTGAAGCAAAGTTCTTTTCTTAACCCAAGGTAATATTTCTGGGTTAGCGGAGTCTGTAACCTGAAGCGTATGTAACCTGAAGTGTATGTAACCCGAGGTACCACTGTACATATTAGCCTAGCACCTAAGGATCTGTTAAATTGGTGTTTGAATTTGCAAAGGTTGAATTTCCCAAGCATCCTTAATTGTAGCAAGCATCGTTAGGCATGCCTTACATTCACAGAAGGCTGAGCCCCTTTACTGTTTCACTTGAGGCATCCATTTTGACTCATCATCCTTGGTCCCTTCCCTTCCATTTCCCCACCACCATATATGGACATTGTATTGATGTTTAATAAAATTGTGCAACAGATATAATCATTTATTTGAATGAGAAAACAGATTTACCAACAGGCAACTGATGCCGTTTCGAAATCGAAGCTTCCCTTTGGTTCAATTATATAGTCCTATGACAATGGAACAGAATTACCTGATATGCTGCAGAATCTGTAATGTGAATTTTCTTCGACACCCAGTTTCTCTTTTGTGGAGATACATTGGTACTTTAATCTTTTTTTTTTTTTTTTTGCCTTTTGCAAAATTGTATATTGTTCAAATGTGCACTGGAGAGATGTTCATTTTTTTTATTTTAAATACATTGCATTTCAGTAAAGCCTCTGTGAAAGGAAGGGATTTTAAAAAATGACTAATACACACAAAAAGGAAATAATCATTCTCATATCCCCTGTCACTAAATGCCTGTTTTAATTAAAAGGTGTAACATCTTTCCCACACAACACCACATCTGATGGTTCCTAACAGGAACTGAAGTCTAAAGCTAAGCGGCAGCCACTGAAAATGTTGTGGATATTGCAAATATCCATAATATCTTAACTTTTGGTGTAAAAGCTGGGTGTGGAAAACTGTTTCACAAAGGCAGCATCTTCAAGAACATCATCTCAGGATCTGTACTCCCCCCCAAAAATAATAATAATAATAATAATAATAATAATAATAATAATAATAATAATAATAATAATGGTGATCATATGTATAAGGTGTTCCACAGTTAAACCAAAAGTGGATAACAACCTGATTAGAAATGTATATTGGCTTCTGAATGCAGAATATGATCCCCAGTAATACCACATGCATTATGCAGTACTTGGAATGAACTGGTTGATTTTTTTTTTTTAAATCTCTGAACTATGTGTGAAAGTAGTTTCAATAATGGCTGGGTGAGCTTAAGGTGAATTAAGTTCATTTGTGGGTACAACTTTGAATGATTTCATTTTTCTTTTTTCTCATTCGCCTCACATTCATTCTCTCCCTCCCCACCCAAATGTAGAACCAAATGTCTTAGCTCCCAGTTTTTTAAAAGGAAATCAATAATGAAAGGTAGAAAGCAAAACGAGGAGGGAATGTTCTAAGGCTTATTAGGCAGCTACGGAGGACACTGCTATTGCTAAGGTTGCTTATTCACTTAATCACTGTTGCTAAGCAATCAGAAGGAAGGAATGTAAGGAATTTCCTGTATCTATCATGCTGCACAAATTCATTCTCTGCCAACAGGAACAGCCAGCAGCAAGTAGTACAGGAACAAAATGTTTGATTCCTTGTGCCTTTAAAATCTCCCTGTGTTAAATCAAACAAGGTAAGCCTTCGGAAATTCAATATGGAAATGCAGTTACTTGTTGTTCGTGGCCCCTGAATTACTTTTGCATCCTATGCTTCAGAACAGCAGCTTGTAACATGCAGAATGTCAATTCCCCCTGCCCTCAAGGATGATTTTGATATTAACTAAAAAGTTCATTTGGATGAGTTTCAGTTGAACTACTATGCAGCACATGATTGTAGACTCTTTTGGATAAGAGTTCCAAACATCCTAATACAGGTGATGGGAAGGATCAGGCCCTGGAACTCATACAGTGTATTTCCAGAGTACTTATTTAAATACTGTGATGAAGCAGTGCGATTTTATGAAATAGACTCCATTTTATGAAAGTAGGTTTCTGACAAGTTGGATTTATGGCTTATGTTTTAGAGTTTATGCATTAAATCACATTACGTACATTATTCATAGAACCTATTACCCTGTTGGTACAAAGTAGAATAGTCCGTGCCTTTATATAATACACAAATTTCCAGTGCTTTGTATAAACAATAGGGATCAAAGCTATTAAAAACCCTGAATTTTCCATTCATCTCATCTTTCATCATGTGTTTTTTTACGTGTGTTGCATTCACTTGTAGTGATTAATATGCAGTTAAAATGTAGTGGGGGGGGATGACATCACCTATTTATCTCTATGTAAATTTTCTGACACAATAGTTTGAATCTTCCTGAGTAATTCCCAAATCCCAGACCTCCATGGATGCAAATGTGCAGGTGAAAAAAGAAAAGATTTGGGTGGTTACCTGGTTGCAAAGGTCACAGGAGCTTCCAATAAGAATGGAAACGGACTGTCTCATGCCATGCCCATGGAGATGCCCAATTGCTTGGAGAAGGGACAACCAATGTGTTGACCTCCAGATGTTTTTGGACTACAACTCCCATCAGCTGAAGCCAGCATAGCCTATGGCTGAAGTGATGGGAACTGTTGGCATCCGTCTTGGGAAACAATAGAGGAGTGCACCTTTGAATTATTATTATTATTATTATTATTATTATTATTATTATTATTATTAATATCCCGCACTCTGGGTGGCTTCCAACAGAATATTAAAATACAATAGTCTATTAAACATTAAAAACTTCCCTAAACAGGGCTGCCTTCAGATGCCAAAAGTGAGGTTACAGGGAACCAGGCAGAGGGCCTTCTCGGTGATGGTGTCTGCCCTGTGGAACGCCTTCCCATCAGATGTCAAGGAAATAAACAACTATCTGACTTTTAGAAGACATCTGAAGGCAGCCCTGTTTAGGGAAGTTTTTAATGTTTGATTTTTATTGCTTGATGATGATGATGATGATGATGATGATGATGTTGGGAGCTACCTATAGTGGCTGGGGAAACCCAGCCAGATGGACAGGGTATAAATAATAAAGTGTTGTTGTTCTTACTGATGATTGAGTTCAAAGTTTGCAGTGTGAAGGTGCAGTCTTGGCCCCTGGATAAGATACTTGAGTTGTCAAAGGATACAGTCCAAACCCAGGTTTGAAATTTAAAAAATAAGGATGAAGAGAAAACAATTCCCATTTACAATGCTTCCCAGGAATAATGGAAATTGCAGTACCGAAACATCTGGATGTCTCCCCTTTTGTAAGCAATACTTGGCTAATGTATCTGAAGTATTGCAAACACTCACAAAGTTCCATATAAATGCTAAACATTTTCATTTTCTTCTTCTTCCATCATTTTCACAGGGGAAGATTGTGCTGGGACTGGCATCCAAAAAAAGGTTTTGGTTTTTTTAAGTGCCTCCTGAAAAGGTATGTTTTTTTACTCAAGCCTCTTCTGACCCTGGGTAGGACTTTTCAGTTCTGTACTTCTGCAATTTTTTTGTTTTGTTTATCGCTTTTAAGATGTTTGTGGTTGTTGTATATCATGTTGTGGGCCAAGTTGCAGCGCCCTACCTCTCCTCAGTGTGAAGACGAAAGGCCAATAGTTCTGTGTAAAGGAACAGACTTGGCAATAAAACAATCTGGGATAAAAATGGCCACAACTTTATTGATTGCACACTGTAAGTAGACTTTGACTTGGGCATTCGGTGTAAATTCATTTGAGTCTCCTGTTGGAGGGCTGAAACTTGAACAGAGTCCTCCCAAGGATTATCGCTTCCCTAAAATGCTAATCTAGGGGATGCAGGTGCCACTGTGGGTTAAACCACTGAGCCTAGGGCTTGCCGATCAGAAGGTCGACGGTTCGAATCCCCGCGACGGAGTGAGCTACTCTTGCTCAGTTCCAGCTCCTGCCAACCTAGCAGTTTGAAAGCACGGCAAAAGTGCAAGTAGATAAATAGGTTCCGCTCCAGTGGGAAGGTAAACGGCGTTTCCGTGCGGTGCTCTGGTTCGCTAGAAGTGGCTTAGTCATACTGGCCACATGACCCGGAAGCTGTATGCCGGCTCCCTCGGCCAATAAAGCAAGATGAGCGCTGCAACCCCAGAGTCATCTGCGACTGAACCTAACGGTCCGGGGTCCCTTTACCTTGCTAATCTACTGAGGTGGCCACCCTCAGACTGCTGCTGCAAGCTCCATGGTGTGTCTGCCCCCAATTGGCTTCTGGACAGAGACTTCCACCTAGACCCCTCTAACGGGGCACACACAGTTTGCCTGCTTTAGGTTGAGATGATACCAATTCACCCATAAACTTGATAACTAGGCACAACACAAAACACAGGAGATTGATGCTGTCAGTGTCTATTCCATCACAGGGAATCCATTTGAGAACTGGGAGGGAGGCATGCAACGTATTTGCTGTACCCGGCACCTCCTGCATCTGTGCAATGGCTTGCTTCTCCCACACAGACGCAAGACAACTCCAGCAGTAATTATCTCAGGTTTATTGCTCAAACTCATAAATCACTGTGGAGCTCAGTCTTCGGTGCGTTTATCCCAGCTTGCAGTTGCCGAGTCTGAGCTCCCACTTTTGCTTTCTTTCTTTTCCCCTCTTCTCGCAGATTCTCTCGAGCCTACGATTTTTTGGACAGGCTATTTCTGGGTCTCTCTCCCCCCCCCCCGGCTTCTCCTCTTCCTGCTCTTTGTTCTGTGAGATTAAGCTTCTACTGCAGCTTGGCTGCTCCTCCCCCCCTTCACATTCCAACCCAATCACATCCCTTGCATTCTCAGGCTCTGTCAGCGGAGGTACGAGTTTCACGGAGTTTCACGGAGCTGACAATCTGCCACCAGGACTGGGGCTGTGAGAAACATCATGTCCTGAACCCCGGCATACCCAGAGGTAAGTTCTGATAGCAGACACAGTCCCAAGGGCAACACTGGCAAGTAGTCACATAATCCAAATGGTCAAATACCTGTCCAGGTTCAATGCAATCAGTAATGTCTTAAGTCAACCTGCAAGGTCGGATTCCCACCTCTGCAGAAGATTCAGGGTTGGAACACCTGGGGACATTCCAGAAGTCACAGTCCAGTGCAGTTCCTGAAGCAGCCAAGCCATGGTCCATCAACGGAGAAGGTTGAGCAGATACAGAGTCTCTGCCTGTTCATGACACATCAGTAGCAGCCACTCAGTGAGGACATCCTGGCCTCTTTGGGACTGGCATCTAACGTCTTCAAGAGCTGCAGAAGGGCATTTTCTGGGCCATCAGACAAGAAGAGGAGTGGGGACTTACACATACATTGTTGCTCTGCTGTTGTTGTTGTTTTAGTTGTTTAGTCATGTCCAACTCTTTGTGACCCCATGGACAAAATGAAGCAGGGCAAAGGCTAATAGAGTTCTGTCAAGAGAACAAGCTGGTCATCACAAACACTCTTTTCCAACAACACAAGAGACGGCTCTACACATGGACATCACCAGGTGGGCAGCATCAAAATCAGATTGATTATATTCTTTGCAGCCAAAGATGGAGAAGCTGTATACAATCAGCAAAAACAAGACCTGGAGCTGACACATATCATCGGCTTCTTATAGCAAAATTCAAGCTTAGACTGAAGAAAGTAGGGAAGGCCACTGGGCCAGTAATATACAATCTAAATCAAAACCCTTATGAATACACAGTGGAAGTGAGGAACAGGTTTAAGGATTTAGATTTGGTAGACAGAGTGCCTGAAGAACTAAGGACAGAGGCTCGTAACATTATACAGGAGGCAGCAACTAAAACCATCCCAATGAAAAGGAAATGCAAGAAAGTGAAGTGGCTGTCCAACAAGGCCTTACAAATAGCGGGGGAGAGAAGGCAAGCAAAATGCGAGGGAGATCGTGAAAGATACAGAAAATTGATTGCAGATTTCCAAAGAATAGCAAGGAGAGACAAGAGGGCCTTCTTAAACGAACAATGCAAAGAAATAGAGGAAAACAATAGAATGGGAAAAACCAGAGATCTGTTCAAGAAAATTGGGGATATGAAAGGAACATTTTGTGCAGATTACCATAATAAAGGACAAAAGTGGTAAGGACCTAACAGATGCAGAAGACATCAAGAAGAGGTGGCAAGAATACAAGGAGGAATTATACCAGAAAGATATGGATGTCTCGTACACCCCAGGTAGTGTGGTTGCTGACCTTGAGCCAGACATCCTGGAGAGTGAAGTCAAATGGGCCTTAGAAAGCACTGCCAATAACAAGGCCAGTGGAAGTGATGATATTCCAGCTGAACTATTTAAAATTTTAAAAGATGATGCTGATAAGGTGCTACACTCAGTATGCTCTGCTGTAGTGACTATTATATTCCCATCTATTTTAATTGCTACTTGAATATATAATGTAAGCCTCCTCTAGAACTTTGGTTAGTAGGTGGGGTATAAATACGCCTAAATATTTTTTTAAAAAACAGATAGTGTTGCGTGATGGTGAACCTTTCTAATCAGATGTGCAGAAAATGACATTTGCTGTTGTATTTGGGTTTTCATTACATATTGGCTTATTTTTTTGGTGATTATAAAAGCTGCTCGGAGCACATAAACAGAAGGGTGGGTTATAAAATTTTAAAATCAAATCAAACAATTACTAAAGCACAGAACTCTTGTAGCCATCTATAGCCTTGGGATTTTTCTGCCAAATATTCCAGATGTCAATCAACGTCTCCAAAAGGATGCCTGCCAGAACCATGCACACATCAGTTTTTAATGCTTTTGTTCCTTCTGAATAGCAAATGTCCAATAAGGCTTTTGTTTGTACGGGGAAATTATATTGACTAATTCTCCTCTACTGAGTCTACATTGTTTCTACACTTTACTCATAAGTCAAGCAGAGTGGGCACCAATTTGCAAACTTAAGTTTTAATGGTGGCATTTCTCCCTTCATTATTCATGGGTTTATAATTTCTCTACATCCACTTGTGTATAAAACTCCTGGCTATCTGGGTCATATCAGTCACATACTATCCAGCATTTCAAGATGAAATTTATATACTTGCATACTTTATATACTTGTATATTTTTTAAGCTATTATTGCACCAAGAATTGCTGTCTCTATTTGTGTGTACACACAGAGAAAATACACACACACATGCATGCACCCACACACACCTGTCTACCTGCTTCCTTTGCTTGCTGTATACTGTGCAACAGCTTGTTCTGCACTTCCTTCTGGAAGATTTGTTAGTAAACTTTCCCTAATAGCTCCCTTCAAGGATATTTAAGAAAATGTTTAATTGGACATTTCAGGCTGCTATCCTCCTAACAACACATTTTAAGAAGCAAGACCTATTCAAAATAGTGTGATTTACTTCCAAGTAAATATGTGTAGCATTATACTTTTAATTAAATACTACTACTACTACTACTACTACTACTACTACTAATAATAATAATTTATTGCTACTAACATGAGTTTGACCAAACTGTGGGAGGCAGTGGAAGACAGGAGTGCCTGGTGTGCTCTGGTCCATGGGCTCACAAAGAGTCGGACACGACTAAACAACTGAACAGCAACAATAATTTATTGGAATAACAAAACAGTCATGCTATATTTGTGACTATTTTTTTAAACACACACACACACACACAAAACCACACACAGAGAGAGTATTGTATTGCTGGAACACCCCCTTGGATGATAGGTGGATAAGAAATCAAATAAATAATAACAACAGTAGCAAACACTTTACAAAATCCATATTATAATAAAAAAGATTAACAAAACAATGGACAATGGCAAAAAAAAACCCCACACTAAAAAATCAAACCAAATCTTTCTTGTAAATGGATTCAGATATGTTTAATTGAAATTAGAAACAGAGATGACATACCTCCAGGCTCCAAACATTATAGTGACATTTTATTTGACTACCCAGCCATACCGCAATGTGAGATTGAGTTGCAACATTTACTATTTGCAGTAGGCAGATATGGAGACGCAGAAGGCATATGCTATGAATGGACATTTTGCATTCATGCACGTCCACTGAAACGTTTTGTGCACTAGAAAAAGATGCATCCGGTCCTATACTCAAAAGATTTAACTTCTAGAGATTTAAAGGAAGCAGCTGAAGCCAGAAGAACTCTAGAACATAGATGTGCATACTTGAGGACCATCCTCAAAAAGGGAACTATCGACAGATTTTTCTGAAGGGCAAATCCTAGAAAATAGGATCTGTCCCTGGGGAATAAGAACAGTTGGAGCATATGTGATCATGGCTATGCTCCTTTGTTGTGGCTCTAATCATCAAAGCAAAAGGCATAAGACTGACATTGTCAGAGTCTGCTCCACCACAAGGAACTCACTGAAGCAAAAGGCCATGAGAAAGTTGCATGTCATTTTCCACTTCTGTTCTTATGTAAAATGCATGTTGTGGAAGTGATGTAATGTACTATTATTCCAACTGGGCTACAGGGAGGGAGAGTTTTTGAGGAACAGTTAGTATGTTGCTGCTCATCTGGACCCTTGGACTGAGGTGAGCTGAGCTCTAAGTCAAAATGTGAAAAACAAACTTGGTTCACATATTGGAAAAATGCAGATGGCGGAAAGCATATAATCAGATATTCCTACTACTACCATATTGGTGGAGTCTTTTGCAATCCATTCAAAAGGACCTGTCTAATTAGGGCTGTTCGTTTTCAGTGATTCCATACACCAGATGTCCTTGCAGGTGCACTTCCATTTTAGCTGCCATAATGGTGACAAACAGCATCTGTAAATATATGGGCAGAGGGAGAGATTTCATTTACCTTGCCTTTCCCCATCCGGCTATCTTCAGTCACTGTCTCCCTGCTCTAATTTCCCTGTGGTGTAGTAGTTAAGAGCAGCAGACTCGTAATCAGGTGAACCGGGTTCGCTTCCCTGCTCCTCCACATGCAGCTGCTGGGTGACCTTGGGCTAGTCACACTTCTCTGAAGTCTCTCAGCCTCACTGAGTGTTTGTTGTGGGGGAGGAAGGGAAAGGAGAATGTTAGCTGCTTTGAGACTCCTTCGGGTAGTGATAAAGCGGGATATCAAATCCAAACTCTTCTTCTTCTTCTACTGCCTGTCACTCATTCACCACTCACCTTCTCATAGCAATTCTGCTCCTTAACATTTCAAACTGAAGGGGGAAGGGGGGGGTTGTTCCTTCCAAAAAGTTTAACAAGCAAACGGAGGGGAAAGGACAAAGGGGGCAAAGGACAGAGCCACTGTTGGGGGGGGGGGGACAAGCAACAAAGTCCGGATGTGAAACACCAACCGCTCTCTCAGGCCAATAAGGGGCAAAACAAATCATCCCAGAGGGGACAAAGCAACAGAAACCCAAAGAAAATGCAAGGCTACCGCCCCACCCGCCCCACCAAGCCAGTCTCCAAACCTCACGGTTTGCAAACCGCTGATGATTCTGCTTCCTTTGAGGCACTCCACTCAGAAATCTGCTGCCAAGACAAAATACTTGAGCCCCTGCTTCCCTGCAGGAACTGCTCCTCCTGGCTCTTGCTGCCCACACTCCCAAACCAGCCAAAAAAACAATAAGCTCCTCCAGAGGTCTTGATCCGATTAAAACCAGTAGCGGAATGAAAGAGAAGTGCTGCCGCGGCCACGTTTGAGCGGCAAAACCCTGCACCCAAGCCTCCACCTGGTTGGTTGGCTACCTGGGGGTGTGGCGCGGCAGCCAGGCCAGCTGGGCAGGGGGCTGGAACACCCCCTGCCAACGCGGGAAACGGCTCCTGCTCACAGCTCCTCCCCTCTGTAAGGAGGAGAGGCTTTATCATTTCAAACGAAACACCTAAATTGTGCAGAAATTAATGTACAGGACTGGGAATAAAACAATTCCAACTGAATGCAAAATAAGGACACAAGCTAACTTCTGCAGGGTGGATGGAGAGTGTAAGTACAGTTATAAAGGTAAAGGTAAAGGACCCCTGGACGGTTAAGTCCAGTCAAAGCCGACTATGGGGTTGCGGCGCTCATCTCACTTGCAGGCCGAGGGAGCCAGTGTTTGTCCGCAGACAGCTTTCCGGGTCATGTGGCCAGGATGACTAAACCGCTTCTGGCACAACAGAACACCGTGACAGAAGCCAGAGCACATGGAAATGCTGTTTACCTTCCCACCACAGTGGTACCTATTTATCTACTTGCACTGGCGTGCTTTCAAACTGCTAGGTTGGCAGGAGCTGGGACAGAGCAACTGGGGCTCACTCCATCGCAGGGATTTGAACCGCCAACCTTCCAATTGGCAAGCGCAAGAGTCTCAGTGGTTTAGACCACAGCGCCACCCGCGTCCCTCAAGTACAGTTATAGCTTGACACCAAAACACAAAAAGATTCAAAACAGTCCAGAAGAATACTCTATAGCATGCATGATCTTTTATGGAACATTGCATGCATCACCAGCTCCTTGAGCATCCATATTGTGATTAGGCATTCTTCAGCCTGATCTCTGTGAAATCAATGCATGGACAGCTTCCGTCTGTTATTCTGTTTTTTGTCATTCTTTGCTTGCACCGTTAAGCCTTATATAGCAAGCTAAATATTTCTCATAGCAAGTCCCTCAACAGGCCGTTTTGCCACAAACCACAGCCATCCCTTGCACCTTCCTTCATACTTACTGAGGCACAGCAAAAGGCAGCTAAAAGGAAAATTCATTACGTAAAGGGTTTTTCCTTTATTAAAATGGAGTTCACCTTCACATCCAAACAAATTCCAGACTTCTCCAATGTATTTAGACAGTGTGTGCTCCCAAATAGCCATAATCAGCACATAATCACTACAGCAAATGTTCGTACACAAACCTAGTTTTCATGTTTAATAGTCGATGCAAGAAAAAAAGAAAGAAAAAGAAAATATTCCTAGTGTAATCCAGTGTTAACGCCACAATTAAAATGTAGGACTCAGCTACACTGGCAAAGAAAAAGCACTTTATATGTGTTGTTTATGCATTCTAACACTGATGCCAGATGGCGCTATGGAGTACCATTTTTGCTAACCTGATTTCTCATACAAACTTAAAAATGTGTTTAACTGAAATGCTTCTTTGATGTGTCTAGATCCAGCTGAAGTCTTCCACAGCTCTGCCCAGCAGCAGATTTTAGATGGAAATAAAATCTTTTAAATGCTGAGGCATGAGATTTTGAAGAGCTACTGCTCCAGAGATGAAATGGGAGGGGCCCAGTAATATTATGTAAGCATCGCATAACCTACAATGCAATCCAGCAAATATAATTTGTAACACATTCTACACGTTGTAAACAAAGCTAAATTAAAATGCGGTATAACAAGCCAAGGAAGCTTTGGTAAACAAGATCCTTCAAAAGAGTGTATTTGCACTGCGTAAAGAGAGTATCCCAATTTGAAGCAGTTAAGTATGGAATATTATCAAAGGGATAATAACCACCTCATATTTATGCATGCAGCATAATGAAGAGAAAAACACAATAGGGCAGATACATTAGATTAGCATAATTTTATCCCACTATTCAGATGTGTAAGTTGGAAACGGATTTTGTTTCAATTACTGCTTCTCTCCGTGAGGTTTAGACATTTTTATTCAAAATCCTCGCTCTGTTTTTATTTTGTCTTATTCATTATATCCCACTGACGTTTGCTCTGCCTCTTTTTATCAGTAGATGTGTTTCAGTAATCTGTCCCCAAACATTTGCACTGCACCAAACTATTGCTGAACTCCTGATTATCACATTTATCTTAGGGGTATTTCCAAAGTTTGACTGAACACCTAAGTTGACTGAATACTAACAGGGCCATTTCTTCACATCCTCCCTGCCCAAGATTGCAGAGTAAAGAAAATAGTAATGAAACCTAGAATGTTGTTGGCATTTTATGAAAGCTAACTAATGAAAGTTATTAATAAAAAAAATGTAATATAAAAGCAGGCTGTAAATGTGAATGACGCAAAAGGCTACTTCAAGGAATGAGTGGAAGTGTTTGTCCATGTTCCCATATTCCAGCATATGCATTAACCAGGCACCCCCAAACTTGGCCCTCCAGATGTTTTGGGACTACAACTCCCATCACCCCTGACCACTGGTCCTGTTAGCTAGGGATGATGGGAGTTGTAGTCCCAAAACATCTCGATGGCCGAGTTTGGGGATGCCTTCATTAAACCATGCAGTTAACTAAACTACCACCCTAGAGTCAGTTTTATCAGCCCAAGGTAGCTAGGTCACCTGTGGAACCAACGAGACATGATGTTAAATACATCTTTACATTCAACATGCACATTTTCTGAAATTGTAAAATTCAAATAACAGCTTCTGGGGAAAGCATGATTATTAATCATATCACAGCATTGAGAGTTTGAAGGAAGAGTTCAAACTAGCCCTTTCCTCCCGAACGACATTGACGTACCCTCCAATGCTTCTCAGATGAAAATAGAAGAAGAAGAAGAAGAAGAAGAGGAGGAGGAGGAGGAGGAGGAGGAGTTTGGATTTGATATCCTGCTTTATCACTACCCTAAGGAGTCTCAAACCTATCAATTCTTAAGGAAACCAGCCCTGAGTGTTCACTGGAAGGACAGATCATGTAGCTGGGGCTCCAATACTTTGGCCACCTCATGAGAAGAGATGACTCCCTGGAAAAGACCCTGGTGTTGGGAAAGATGGAGGGCACAGGGAGAAGGGGACGACAGAGGACAAGATGGTTGGACAGTGTTCTCAAAGCTACCAGCATGAGTTTGACCAAACTGCGGGAGGCAGTGGAAGACAGGAGTGCCTGGCATGCTCTGGTCCATGGGGTCAGGAAGAGTCGGACACGACTAAACGACTTAACAACAACAACACAGAGTCTCAAAGCGGCTAACAATCTCTTTTCCCTTCCTCCCCCACAACAAACATTCTGTGAGGTGAGGCTAAGAGACTTCAGAGAAGTGCGACTAGCCCAAGGTCACCCATGTGGAGGAGCAGGGACGTGAACCCGGTTCACCAGATTACGAGTCAAGGGGCAGCTTGAGGCAATTACAACCTCTCCGTCGAACCTACCTCACAGAATTGTTGTAAAGGAAAAATGTGTGAGGAAAGGGATCGTGCACAACACCGTCAACAGATAAAGGGAATAAAACAATATTTTAGCTGTAAGCTGCCTTGAGTCCTTGTTAGGGGAAAAGGTGCTGGCCACCATTTGCATTTAAAACAAGAAGAACGTGCAATTAAATGCCAAGATGCATTTAATGACAAGTGTAGTTTGGCCCTGTATCATCCCACTAAGGAGAATCTACCCTTTACCAAGAGGGCTAAGTGGTAAAATCATGGTCTGCTTAGCGTTGTTTTTTACAGGATCCGATTTTCCCAAAGGCAGGGGAACACAATGCATTTCTGTTTATCCCATTCATGTGTATTTTAAAGTGGAGCGGAGCGAAAACTGCAAACATTTACCCTTGGTGTGATGCGAGGGTGTTTTGTACTCAGGTATGCCAACTGAGTACAAAGTGTCAAGTGAAAGTCAGCCCCGATACAGAAGCAAGCAACAAATCTTCATATCTCAGCACGTAAAGCACATCTCGATTTGTCTGTGTACGATCGACGAAAGGAAAACCTCCGCCAGTCTGCCATGACTCTTAAACCCGGAGAACAATATTTCTTATTATATTAAAGGCTTTTAGATGACTCATTAAACTGAATCTATTTCTGCTTCCACACTCAAAAATCCCATTTATTGACTCCCAGATATCTCATAAAGGATTAATACCCACATCGTGATGCCACAAGGACATCCTTAGGGTCATGTGAAGTGCAATATTATTCCTTCATTCCTGATTTTGCTTTACAATTTTAGTGGGGTTGTTGGAAGCAGGGCCAGTGTTTGGCTCCAGTTTCCACATTGTTAGGCCGGTTTCCAAGTGGTCAGCAGATGGCTGGTGCTCTTTGTCTTTCTCATCCAGAGATTATTACATGCCAGCTGCTTTTTTGCAAACATTTGATCTATAGGGCGGCAGGACGATTTACTATCGGTGGCACAGCTAAATTAGATTCGGTCTCCCTAAATTTAAAAAGAACATTTAGGAACAATGGATATTTATATGAAATTGAGGGAGCCACTTATTTATGAACACAAGTGTTAGCTCTTGGGGTGATTCATTGTTTCACAGAATAACAAGGCTGATCTACAATCCAATTAAGGCAAATGTTGGTTCTCAGATCAATTCTGTCCCAGTCAAGTCAAGTTTAAATGAGACTATATACAAAAACCGCAGCTCAGATCAAGGTGTGCTCCACAGTGGACAAATATCCAAGTGAAAAACAACAACAACCCTTTATTTATTTGAAAGGATATATGCTTTAAGTGAAATCTCTTGGGGAAACAAACTTCTATAATGACCGCTCCCCGCTTAAAAACGGGGGGCGCCCTTTGCGTGGACGCGTGCAGCCCCTGGATCTCGAGCGGCTCCAATAGCTTAGGCTTGGCCTTGCCTTCCCTCAGGTGGGGTACCTGGAGGTCTCCGCCTACCTCAGTCATTTGCCCAATCCCACCTGGGGGAAGCGTTGCCAAGGAGACCAGTCCAGGTAGGGGAGGGATTACCTGCCCACACAATAGAGGGAGGATCTTACCTGGGAATCCTCACTTGGCTCCAGAGCTTCTCCCACCCTACCCACCCTCAGTTAATGTCTTATTTTGAAGGTTAACTTTTCTTCACAGGTTTCGCAGGTTAACTTTTCTTCACAGGTATGCGGGCGCTGCTACGTAAGGTCGCTGTTAAAGGGCCGGAAAGGAATTTCCCTGCATTGGCAGGTTTCGCCTTTCCCGTAGCAAAACGTCACAACTTTGGCAGTATCAGGCCTTGGGCGGAATCCTTTAGTCCATCTTCCTCTTTGCGGCGGCGATACCAGGGTTCCCCGTTAAAGGGGTTTCTGAAGGGAGCCTTTGGCCGTGCGCCGAAAGGTTGTCATTGCTCTCCCCTGCGGCGGCGGCGTAACGGGGGCGGCTGTCTCTGCTTGAACATATGTTCTCCAGAGCCGGCCCATCCCCCACACACACACTGGATAACCCTGATGCTCCCTAGATCCCCGGCTGGGGACTGGGGAGGGAGAACGCCCAATGCCTGAGCCAAGGTCTACCCACATTTGAAATTCAATAAAGTTGTGGCCAATTTAATCCCATAGCACGTTGTCTCGAGTCGTTATTCCGCATGACGGGGGGACCGCGGGGGATCTGGGGACTCCGCCTGTCCACGCAAATCCAGTTTGAGGCCCACAATTACTTATCACTCCCTTCTATTACAGTCAAACCTCGGCTGTCGAACATAATCTGTTCCGGAAGGCCGTTTGACTTCCAAAACTTTTGACAACCGAGGTATGGCTTCTGATTAGTTGCAAACGCTTCTTGCACTCAAGTGGAAGTCACATCAGACATTCGATTTCCAGAAAATGTTTGAAAACCAGAGCATTTACTTGCAGGTTTTCAGGGTTCGGGAGCCAAAACGTTCGAAAAACTGAGCTGTTCGAGAACTGAGGTTTGACTATATTGAGCTCAGCAGAAGAATAATCAAATGCCATTCCAGAGATTCTATCTGCTCCAACACAGGCAGAAGGTGTCTACAGGAGACCAACCTAGGAAACTTTTGACATGCTCAACAACAGGTTCTTAAACTGGAGGAAAACAGTCTTAAACCACCTGAATTTCCGAACTGCCTAGTTTTCCTTTATTGCTGTTTTCCAACCAAGGAAGCAGAATCTTTAGCCTGAGGATGGAGGCCGATATGAGCATCAGCTGGATTTTCTGTTTCCAAAAATGAAGGAGTCACCTTTTCTGTGTGTTTCTTCTTCCTGTCAGCCTTTGTACAACCTGAAACCTGAATAGCACACAATAGACTCCAATTTCAATGTCTGCTTCTACTTCCCACGTTCCCTCTTAAGACTGCAAACAATTGCAGACTCTGTGGTTTCACCATGTGCCCTTTTTTCCCTCCTCTCCTTCCTATGCTTACCATCCAACCTGGTGAAACGTTCTGGAGAATGTGAGAGCATGCACTGTAGGGATGATCGCGGAGTGGGCAGTGGGGTCCGGAGGAAGCACACTCCCCACCTGCAGGCAGCCTCAGCCTGCCTGCACGCATGACCTTGGGGTGCGGGGTACACCCCCCCCCAGACAAGCCACAGCTGTCTGAACATTGTTCCCTCTGTCTAACCTTTTGCGGTCTCAGTAGTCTGCGGTGTCCTGTCTGTAACCTTTGTCTCTGAGACCTTTTGTCTCCTTTGTCATACACTGTGCAAGGGGAAAATGACATGGTGGAAACAGGTGCCAAAATAACTTTGTACCACCCCACTATCTCAGGACCAGAAGATGTGTAAAGGTCACAGCCCAAAATGTATTTGCCTGGTTTGCATTTTTATCCCAATAAAAGGAGGCTCCACAGGGCTGGCCGGCAGCTTGCATGCAGCCCACCTGTGCACAGCTCACCTGCTTTATCAACTCCTGCCTCATGTCCTTCACTTCAATGCACACTGCAGCTTTCAAAGCCAATTTGACACTCCTGCTGTCTTCCCACTGCCTTGCCTTTCCTCTTCTCCTGTCTGGTAAGCACACCAGTGTGGCTGATGGGAGAGCGATGCACTGGTGGGAGTCTCTGCTGTTTTGTGACATTTTGGCTCTAAAATTACAATGCTCTAGTGCAGATGTGCCAGGGATTTCAAAGGCAGAAAATAAAAATAATGGTAAATGCCATTGCCCTGTGATGCAAAAGCCATTTGGATTTCACACATCAGATGGCAAAATGTCTTGGCTAAACCCTCCCCTGTAATAACATTGCATGCATTGTTCTAGAGCATGAAAGCTTGTGACATAACAAATGAGTTGGTCTTTAAGGTAATTTTATTGTCTAACATGGCTATCTTGTGCACTCTGTAAAGTGTGGTTTTTTATGAATGAATGCTGACCTTTAGCAAATAAAAATGGAGTGACAAAGGTAAACAAAAATTCTTGCACATCATCAAATGTACCCATGTTGCGACCTTATTGTATATTCTGTGCTTTCTTGTCTATGCCAGCAGCTGGGCAGGAAAAACATGTGATTTCTCTGCAAGGGTGTTTCTAAGCATTATGGGGGAAATGTTGATAGAGGGATGTCATTTTTTTAGAGCAGCCTCATGCCAAGTATAACTTGTAGTTCTTCATGGCATTGTCCTTAGTATATGGGCACCCATATTGCTCACAATATCATGGGTATCCACATGTAGTTGAAGAGAAAAACATATACACAACTCTTTAGAAAGGTCCTTGTTACCTTAGAGCCAGGAGGCTGCCTATAAATGAGATGTTCAGCCTTGCTAATCAAATTACTTATTGAAATCACTTACAATAATATAAAATAACTAGGCAGCAAGGGAGTAATAAAACCATTAAACCCATAAACATAAAAGCAAATAAAACGACAATTATTGCAATCATACACTAGTGTATTTCCCTAGATTACAGCATTACATTCCAGTCTAAACTAATACGTCCAGAACAGCTTCCTTGCAGGATGGGAAGAGATAATCTCAACTATTTCCCAAGGCAGTCAAAGCAACATGGTAATAGGAGCAGAAATAGCCAATTATTTACCATGCTAAATAACATTTCCTGTGCCACTTGCTTGCTGTTTGAAACAAGCAGCACAGTAGGCTTTCATTAGGTAACTCCGAGCAATTGGTTATGTACTGTTTGGAACAATTAGAAACCGCAGCAATTTTTCCAGGCCAGAACCCAGCCAAATCCTTTTGCCACAGTGCATTTTTTGCATGGGATTCATGTGCCAGTACGGTGCTTTTGGTTTGGTAAGAGTGCAAAAGAAATCAAGTTCAAAAGAGTGCTGCTTTAGTATATATACACTTTAATTGGGGAGGTCCTGGCATTAGGAGATCATCTAAGGCAACTGTTTTTGGGTATCATGGAATGACAGCAAATTGATAGTCAATGTCCTTTTTTTACTTCCAGAATAAGGACATTTGTGACATTTTCTGCTGCATGTGTCAAAATAACCAAGGCAATACAGTGGTACCTTGGTTTCTGAACGGCTTAGTCATCAAACAAATCAACTCCTGAATGCCGCAAACCCGGAAGTGAGTGTTCCAGTTTGCGAATATTTTTCCAAAGCCGAATGTCTGACGCAGCTTCTGATTGAGTGAAGGAAGTTCCTGCAGCCAATCACAAGCCGTGCCTTGGTTTTCGAATGGTTTCGGGACTCGAACGGACTCCCGGAATGGATTAAATTTGAGAACCAAGGTACCACTGTATTGGGCACACTCACTATACACCTTTACTTGGAAGGGAATGCCATTTGCCTATTAGCAACACTTTATGGAGGGCTGAAGCAACCTTTGTGTTAAGTTGTGGGTGAACATATCAGACGACACAGCGATTCTTCAAACAGCTCTTGTTTATTCACAGGCCAGAACAGAACTGAACTTAAGGGTTCAGTCAGCCTGCTTATATAGAGCTCCAGCACAACGTTACTGTAACAACTTTCTAAAACTATCCAATCACTGAACGTTACTTTCGAGCCTTCATTTGCATAACTATCTACAGTATCCCCCTGCTGGCCCAGGGTGAGAACTTCAGTACATAACACTTTGGATACAGCATCAGCTGCTGTGTGTAGGGATGAAGTTAGGGTGATGACAGTCATCAGCCAAAATTCAGAGAAGGAGGCATCCTTCTCCTCAACCATTGGAGCCAAACCATTTTAGTCAGAGGTTAGCAAAGCTGAGCCAGCATTTCATCACAACTTGCTGCTGTTAAAGCGGGATAGTGCCAAAAATATGTTACATATACTTTTTATAGTTTGAAATTTCAACACGATAAATGTGTCTTTGAAATCTTAGCCTAATGTGAAATTTAAATACCAGCTGCTACAGTAGAATACGAAAATAGAATATATATATATCACCTCTAAATGAAACAATTGTTTCACAAGCGACAGTGTCAAGTTCCAATGGCATGAGAAACTGATTGCTTTGGTAGGCGCATTGTGACCCAGAGGAGCAAAAAACAAGTCAAATATTTATTGACTGCATCAGGCAGGGTAAGGGCTGGCATGGCTCTAGCAAAGGCTGGCATGCTGGTGGAATAGAATCAGCTGAGGTTGAACCATGCCAAACCTGTCCCTTGGGAGTCACCCAGTATTGAACATTGTCATGGTACAAGCCAAACCAGCAAAGTCTTGTTGAGTGACCGGGATGAGGATGCCAGCCAGGCAGAGACCCCAACCGCACCTTGGGGGTGCCAGGATCAATTCCCACTTCTTATGGCCCCCATTTTACAATGTTGATCCTGCCCAATGCCAGTTTCACTCTTATACAAAAAGTTATTCCACCTAACAAAATGAAGCCGTAATATTCACTGTGAGAAAGGTTTAAAAACCACAACAACAGCCAAGTGCCAATCAGGCTGGAAGACAAAAAAATATTTCTGGCTTAGTCAACCAGCGACCAGAAAATCCAAGTAAAGGCTCTAACCCGAGGGTGAGTGGCAATTTCACAGTATGAAAAGTCTTCTCCTCTCTCCTCCTCTCATGATAGTTTCTTCACATGCTTCCCCTGTGCACTTTTGATGGACTTCAAAATGAAAAGAAGAAGAAGAAAGGGAAACCTATTTAATTATTACTTTTCGTAAAGTTACGTACTTGAACCCAAACACAATCTCTCCTCTGAATTTTGCAATGCAGTGTGTACAAGGCACGGAAGGTCAGCACACATACCAAGGCCTTAATATATATAAATAAGAAGCTTAGGGCTGAGTGGTAATGGCTATAAGAGAGCCAGTGTGGAATAGTGGTTAAGAGCGGTGGACTCGTAATCTGGTGAACCGGGTTCGATTCCCTGCTCCTCCACATGCAGCTGCTGGGTGACCTTGGGCCAGTCACACTTCTCTTAAGTCTCTCAGCCCCACTCACCTCACAGAGTGTTTGTTGTGGGGGAGGAAGGGAAAAGGAGATTGTTAGCCGCTTTGAGACTCCTTCGGGTAGTGATAAAATGGGATATCAAATCCAAACTCTTCTTCTTCTATGCAGCCTAAACAGGGTTAGTAAGAAAAGGGAAAGGTACCTTTTGTTGAGGAGGGGACTCAAAGGAGGCGACAAAAGCCCCCAACACCCCATGTTCAGTGGTCATAGAAGACTGTGTGTCTGTTGACGGGGTGGCAGGAAGGGCAGAAAATCATAGGGCAGGGAGCATAGAATGGAATATCTTAGAAATGGCTGACTGGCACCCTGAACAGGAGCATGCACATTGCAAGTGTTTTTTGTTAGGCCCTGAGTATAACCAAGTTTCACAGACGTGGGTGGCACTGTGGGTTAAACCTCAGAGCCTAGGGCTTGCCGATCAGAAGGTCAGCGGTTCAAATCCCCACAACGGGGTGAGCTCCCGTTGCTCGGTCCCAGCTCCTGCCAACCTAGCAGTTCAAAAGCACATCAAAGTGCAATTAGATAAATAGGTACCGCTCTGGCGGGAAGGTAAATGGCATTTCCGTGCATTGCTCTGGTTTCACCAGAAGCGGCTTAGTCATGCTGGCCACATGACCCGGAAGCTGTACACCGGCTCCCTCGGCCAGTAAAGCGAGATGAGCACTGCAACCCCAGAGTCAGCCATGACTGGACCTAATGGTCAGGGGTCCCTTTACCTTTTCCTTATAACCAAAATATTGGAGTACTTTGGAAGTGAAGGTAAAGGGAAATGTTCTAGTTAACGCCACAGGAAGCAAGTTAGAATAGGAAAAGGTCACTGAAGGTTTATAAACAGAGGTTGGGTGGCCATCTATCAGGGATTCTTTCGCTGCAATTCCTGCATTGCATGGGGTTGGACTAGACTTTTGGAGACCCTTCCAGCTTGATGATTCTATAAAGGCATTACATGAAGTCAGAAATCAATTTTCAGACGTGTATTACAGTTTTTCAATGCAATTAACTTTTTCGCTTTTGCTATAATCATGCACAGTAACTAAATTGTCTCTTTTAAGGTGGCGGGGGGCCAAACCTAGTAACTTGATCTAGTAACTTGAAATCTCAACTTGTCTGGAATTCCACTCATCAGTTTGAACTGGGTGTACACAAGGTATTTTGCCATAGAGAGCATCAAATATATTCCAAACAGGTGTGGTGGTTTTCAGGAAAAGGAAAAGCAAAATTAAAGGTCCAGTTGACCCCTAGGCAGCATGTATTGATTCAGGAAGATACACACAGAGGTTCTTTAGTGAACACTGAAATGTTCCATGCATTGCATATGTCTATTGCCAAACGGCTGTCAAAAGTCGTGGTTCCCCATGTCTTTGCTGAATATACGTCGCCTATCATTGCCAAAAGCAAATGCAAAATAAGATTATTACAAAAGGGTTTAGAGCACTGGCTCTAGTTATTTCAATAAATGGAGGCAAGTCAATTTCTTCCTAGAATACAGATATCAAGAATTAATAGTTTCATATCAAAGAAAAAGAGTCTTGTTTCTTCGCAATGAGGTTTCTAATGAAATGCAAATTTTGGTCTGGGCTTTAAAGATTTGTTCTTCCTTATCCAATTCAAGTTTATTAATATTGAGATTGTAGGTCTCGTGGTTTATTTGGCCTATATACTGTAAAACTGGTCAAGTAATAAGAAATGACATTTAAAGTTCCAAAGTATAGTATGAAGATACAAGATTCACTCCTAGTACAGAAAAAAAATTAAGCAGATCTGATTCAGAGCACCGCCAAGATGGGAGAACAAATGAAATCCATTCTGTAGCCTATGGAGAACTGTCATGTTAAAATGAACAAGCAAGCAAGCAAGCAAAAAAACCAAACAGGTAGTTGTGAGATAATCAAATGAGATGTAACCATGTAAATATATGTAAGATATAGTCCAGTGACCTTCATGGAAATATATGTAATCTAAGTTACTGGTATGCATTCTCAATATATATTTGTTTCGTTTCTATACTGTATTTTAAATTATAAATAGTGCTGGACATGCTTTCATAAGGAAATGGCATGAGGACCTTACTGTACTGCCAGGTCAGCATGGGTGCTGCTGGGGGGCAGTATGCCCCCCCCAAGATCTCATCCCCTAGTTCCCTCTCCCTGATTGCTGGACTCTGTCATTAACATATTTGTGATTTTTCTTTCAAGGATCTGAACATGTGAGACACAGCTCACCCACCTAGGCATATACATTTTTTATGGTGCCACCACTGCACGTCAGACCCTGAAGTCTGTAGGAAAGGCTTGTCTAACAGTTACATCAGTGAACATGACCCTCAGTTTGTACAAATCTCTATCTCTGTTTCTCTCACTTAAAACACATCATATCATACTGGCATTTGGGGGAATGTCTGCGAGTAGGCCTGGTGATTTTGATGCTTCCGATTTTATCCGTGTTATGCTCGAATTAAACTCTAAAGGAACTGCTCTACAATTTTAACTTGTGTTTTCACTGTCCTGGCTTCCTATGGCAGGAAGGGTGGTTTATAAACATAAATAAATAAATAAATAAATAAATAAATAAATAGGGTTATACTATAGGGCAGGCGCACCAACTCTAGGGGGCGGAGGTGTCATCAGCCCCCTCAATGTTCCTTAGCAGTGGTTTCAGCCCCATCCCACCCCAATATTTAGGGAGTGAAGGAGACTGAGCTGCTGAGCCAAGAGCAGCGTGGCATCAAACGCAGGCTCCTCGTGAGTGCAAGAGTTGAGGAGAAGTTGTGCATCACTGGGCAAGGCCTCCCACTGATGACCTGCACGCCACGCACCATGCGCATTACATCACAGGCACATGATGCACTGCTGCCCAAGCTTTTAAAAAAATCATTTTTATTAATTTTCCAATAAAAAACATCCAATTAACATATCCAATCATAATCCAATTAAAATAGAAAACTAAAATAAAAAAGACCAAATTACCATCCAAATTATAATTATTGATTTTTGGGGGCTCCCCATAGTCTGGACCTCTGAAGCATATCTCCAAATCTCAGTCCTGCCTCTCCTCGTTATTTCCATATTTTCCACATCTTGATTTTAATGCTTTAAAGTTCTCCATCTCTGGTTCTACGGTTCTCAATCATGTCAGACATCATATATATCCAATACAGTTTTATTTGTGTATATTTGTGACCCAAGGCTGCACCTCTGCTATACGCTTCTTCAGCTCTCCTTCTCTAAGCATGAGAACACAGAGTTCCACCCTTGTAAAGACCCCATAAGTTAAAGATAAAGGTGTATGGAAGTGAGAGCTGGACCATAAAGAAGGCTGATCGCCAGAGAATTGATGCTTTTGAATTATGGTGCTGGAGGAGACTCTTGAGAGTCCCATGGACTGCAAGAAGATCAAACGTATCCATTCTGAAGGAAATCGGCCCTGAGTGCTCACTGGAAGGACAGATCGTGAAGCTGAGGCTCCAATACTTTGGCCACCTCATGAGAAGAGAAGACTCCCTGGAAAACACCCTGATGTTGGGAAAGATGGAGGGCACAAGGAGAAGGGGACGACAGAGGACGAGATGGTTGGATGGTGTTCTCAAAGCTACCAGCATGAGTTTGACCAAACTGCGGGAGGCAGTGGAAGACAGAAGTGCATGGCATTCTCTGGTCCATGGGGTCACGAAGAGTCGGACACGACTAAACGACTAAACAACAACAACCCCTGGATGGTTAAGTTGAATCAAAGGCGACTGTGGGGTTGCAGCGCTCATCTCGCTTTCAGGCCGAGGGAGCCATCATTTGTCTGCAGACAGCTTTCTGGATCATGTGGCCAGCATGACTAAACCGCTTCTGGTGCAACGGGACACCGTGACGGAAACCAGAGAGCACGAAAATGCTGTTTACCTTCCCGCCACAGGGGTACCTATTTATCTACTTGCACTGGCGTGCTTTCAAACTGCTAGGTTGACAGGAGCTGGGACAGAGAAATGGGAGGTCATTCCATCACGGGGATTCGAACCTCCAACCTTCTGATTGGCAAGCCCTAGGCTCTGTGGTTTAGACCACAACGCCACCCACGTCCACAACCCCTAAGACCACTCCCTGCCACTGCAGAAATCTCTGACACTCTTCCCTTACCCACAGTGAAGTTCCAGCATTGGCAGTGGGGAAAAGGCAGCGTACTGGAGCAGATCAGTGGAAGTTGACAGATGCAGTCTCCCAACACTCCCCTAAAATGGATGCATACACATACCAGCCCCGAAACAGGTGTATCTGTTTTCCCTCCCACTGGAAAATGGTATTAAAATAAGAAAGGTTAAGGCTCTTTCTTCCACCCTGTCAGCACAAGCCTGGCAGGTCCCTGCAAAAGGTGGATGATCCATCTTGGCTTCCGACTCCTGCTACCTTTTGGATTGCTCTGCCCATAAATTAATTAGCCAACTAAAGTGTTAATTGTGTAATTGGCGGTAGGTCAACTTTAATAGGTAGGGCTGTGAGTTACAGACATACTTATTTGTTACCAGAAGCTATTATGGCTGGGGAAAGTTACAGTAATAGGAAATGAAGCAGAAAATGTCTTTCCTTGTAACAGTGAGCAGGAATTGGGTCATAGCTCAGAGGTACGGAAGATGCCCTTGCATGCAAAATGTCTGTAGTTCACTCCCTGACATCTGGAGGAGGGGCCAAGAAAGGCAGAAAGAGATGAACTGCAGTTTCCTACAGTATGTGTTTTAAGAACTACAAGTTATCATACGCTTCCTTCAATATCTCAAAAAGAGACTCATATCCAGAGAGGTATTGATGATATTCAAATTAATGAAAATCTGGTTATTAATCAGCAAAAGACAGCAGATTCTTCCACTTGAAAAATAAGGTTTGAGATGAGAACCCTAGAATTTATCGGTCTGATTAAAACCACATTTCATATTTTATCAATGGATTGTGCTGTTTGTGCTTGTTTCCAATGCAATTTAAACTAATTCATAAACAGCCTTGTGCTTTCACGTTGGTCTCCTTTATTAAAGAGAGGATGTCATTTGAATGCTTAATTGTGTTATTTATTGGAGCTTGGGATGTTTTGATTAGCTCACCATGGAATGGAACTAAGGACAATTTGGGCTTATAAAATATAATCAGATTTTTTAAAATAAAAAAACATGCTGGCAAGTGCAATGATGGTAGATTAAATGCTTACTAAAACAGACTAGGTAGAAATGTATTAATTCAACAGAGCTAATATTCACACACACACACAGGTTCTTAGCATCATTCACCTTAATTATTTCAGATATTTTCATATAAAATGGGAACTTTCTAGACACACTGCACAGATCACAAGCGGTACGATTAAAATCTTACTGCCACACTCATCATTTTAGTTTACAAGGTCATGAGGCAATACGTATTTTACATTGCTTTACAGTAGAGTTAAAGGACAGAATTCAAGATGAAGACAAGCTGTGTGTGTCCCAGTCTCCTCCCTAATTAAAGGCTGACAGCAGTTTCTACACCATTCTGTATGTCCTAGAAATGTCAGCATGTGCTTGGAAGAAGACTGATAAATGAGGCCTGTGGCTTTATTCCCTCCCCACAATAGTATGTTGAAAACCATCATGTACTACCAAAGCACTTAGGTTATAGGAAATAACCTATTTTTCACTTTCACTCCCAGGATGGGACCTGATATTCAACACTTGTCTCATCAACCGAGTTATATATACACTGCAATGTAGAACTTTTCACAAGTGCGTCAAGGAAATTTCATCTGGAAGGTCTGTACTCTCAGATTATGCCTATAAGATGTGTCCCACAAAGGTAAGCACAGCCATTCAGCTACATGCGAGGCCATTGCTCCATGTAATCCAACATTGGCCAAGGCACAGTCCTTTGGTAATACTCATAGATCTCTAGCCCAATAGTTGCCATTAATTTGATTTTGAATTGATTTTAGAATGAATTGATTTTAGAATGTTGTGTTACTTTTATTGTTGTTAGCCGCTCTGAGCCTGGCTTTGGCTGGGGAGGGCAGGATATAAATGAAATTTTATTATTATTTATTTTATTATTATTTATTAACACTGCTTAGTCTAATTAACAGAAGGCTTGTTCAAGCATTGCACTGGACGCAGGCACTGTTAAGTAGCATAACTGATTTAATTGACACAGAAATGGAAAAAGTATGTGTATTCATGATAGCTCAGTTGGTTAGAGGATGGTGCTGATAACGCCAGAGTTGCAGGTTTGATCCCCGTATGGGACAGTTGTGTATTTTTGTATTGCAGGAAGTTGGTCTAGAACAGGTGGCCAACTCCCAAGAGACTGTGATCTACTCACAGAATTAAAAACTGGCAGTGATCAGGGTTCAGGTCAAAGAAGTTGTTGAGCTTTTTTTAGGAAGGAGGAAAGCCCCATTATTGGGGAGTTCAAGGCTGAGCTGTTGGCCATTTTTAGGGAGAAAGAGGAACAGCCACTCACCAACAGATCACTGAGGAAACAATGAGTATACTCTGTCTGCCGTTCTGCAGATCATGCAACAATGGAGGGCAGGGCGAAGGGCCGGGGCTGGGTCCTATTTTAACGATAAGGAAAGGGACCCAATGATCGACCGCAATCTACCAAAATCTCCTGGGGATGTACCAGTAGATCACAATCGACCTGTTGGACATCCCTGGACTAGAAGATCCTCAGGGTCCCTTCCAACTCTACAGTTCTATGATTCTAAATGGAAGGATTTTTCCACAGTAGTTTTTTAAGGGACTCTATGCTCCTAAATGGATTAATGACTCCCTGTTGATTGTTTTCTGTTACTCACTGCTGTACCCTTAGATCAGGTGACAAAGGTATTGAGTTTCAGGTTCGCCATCTTGAAAGGGTGCTGGCTGTTAGTCTTTCTTTGAACATGACTGAGAGCAGAAGGATGTAAATGAAGATCTCAAGGAAAACAACTCCAGGGAAATGGATAGTGTTAAAGAGAGAGAGACCTTTCTTAATAGGTCTGCTTAGGGTTATCTTTCATTTCTAAGATGCTGAGCCTGTGCTGGACAGCACAATACATTGTATGCATGTTTTGGATGTATCATTTACTGTATTTTGTTTTGCTTCTGAAGAGTTCTGCTAGTAAAAACTGAATGCTCTTTTTATGAGCCTGGACAATGATTTCCTCCAAAGGGAGTCGGTCCTTATGCTTCCGGTTGTTTCAAACTGTGCAATAGTAATATCTGCAACAGGTACTAGCTGTGTAGAAGTGTTTGTGTGAATGAGTGTCCACTTGTTGATTTGTCCAGCTGAATTATATGTCTACCCAGGTACACAGATTGTACAGTGGTACCTTGGGTTACATATGCTTCAGGTTACATACGCTTCAGGTTACAGACTCCGCTAACCCAGAAATATTACCTCGGGTTAAGAACTTTGCTTCAGGTTGAGTTCAGAAATCGTGCTCCGGCGGCGCGGCGGCAGCAGGAGGCCCCATTAGCTAAAGTGGTGCTTCAAGTTAAGAACAGTTTCAGGTTAAGAATGGACCTCCGGAATGAATTAAGTACTTAACCTGAGGTACCACTGTGCACTTGTTGAGTGCAATCTGTTAATACCCCTAGTTACAGCAGTGTTCTGCTACAGAGCCAGAACTTCACTACATCCTAAGCTATTCATCCCATCAGATCTTGCCATAGATTGCCTCCCTATAAGTCAAAGTGGACAATCATTCTAGCATGCCCCTTTTGTCTGCCTCCATGCCCACTCCTGACTGATTATTCTGCACTTCCTGTATAGAGGACTTCCTTGATGGCTACTCATGGGACCCCATACCTTCACAACAGCCTTTGCTTTTCGCAAAAGCAATGTGCAAAATGGTCTAAACAAACTCATTTAGTATTCATTTTGTTTATCTAATTTAGAGATGCTGCAGTGTTACCAGGCACTAATTTATCTCTAGGTTCATTGCTAGACTAAACTGTATGAGATTGCTCTTGCATATTTATGGGAAGGGATTTTTTTTTTTTTTACTGCCCCAACAATCTATTAAGCACAGCATAAATACTGGAAATAAATCAAGAGTAAATAGAGTCTGCTGTTGATTTACTAAGCTTATAACTTCTTCAAGTATCTCCTGCTAAACAGGGCAAATGACTTCAAAATTTCCTACAATCCATTAAATGCTATTTCAGTATTTTTTTGGCTGGACATGCCTATAAACCTTGCATTAGGGAGTCCAGTAGGATAAGAAATCATACTTCTAATAATCCAATCCATGCCATGATTACTCAAAGGTAATCTCATTCCTTTCAGTGGAATTTACTTCCAAGAAAGTTTGCTTAGGATGTAATGTGAGCCTGTTTTACTAAAAATAAGTCTCACCGAGTTGAATAGAGCTTACTCAAATTAGCATTTAAAAACCTGCAGCAGCCTAATATAATCCCAAATCCAATACATAAAAGTTTATAAATTTTCTAAATCAAAAGGAAAAGAAGCTACTCTGTGAGTTTCACCTGGTCATTGGTTGACTTGCTATGATGGCAGGAAATCTCCAAAATATCCTCACAGTGGAGGTGAATGGTGCTCCGTAAATTAAATGTTGACAAACCTATAAGAGAAGTGAACGGTTAGTTTCCCTGGGATATAAACCTCATATAGGGACTAAGTACAAGACAAACTATTTGCTGTAGAGGGAAATGGCTTGGAATCTGAGCAGGAACATGAAGAGGTCTAAGAAGACAGAGGACCCAAAGAACAGAAACAAGAGGGCTGGAGGAAATGTGGGGCAGGTAAGAAGAAAGTGAACTGAGACTAGAAAGAAGGATGGATGAAAGAGGTATATGGGGACAGAGGGGCAGGGCAGTGTGTGGCAACCAGATCCAAGAAATGAATTGTTGAGAGGAAAATTGAGACCAGATAGGTTGTGATTTGTTGATTGGTAGGTTGCCCACCTAGCAGTTCGAAAGCACGTCAAAGTGCAAGTAGATAAATAGGCACCGCTCTGGCGGGAAGGTAAACGGTGTTTCCATGTGCTGCTCTGGTTCACCAGAAGTGGCTTAGTCATGCTGGCCACATGACCCGGAAGCTGTACGCCGGCTCCCTCGGTCAATAAAGTGAGATGAGCGCCACAACCCCAGAGTCGGTCACAACTGGACCTAATGGTCAGGGGTCCCTTTACCTTTACCTTAGCGGGTTGACAGGCAAACCACAGAGACAGTGTGATAGTTAGCAAGGATAAGGCAGAGCTGACAAATGATTTCCTGTTTGCACTAACTTGCTGCTTGCTAATATGACCAGTAGGGTAGCTAGATAAAAAAGACAACAGAGCTCCTGAGCCTTTAGTATTTATGTGAAAGAGGGAACTTTAACTGCTGAAATTCTTCCTTCTGTACAAATATTGAAGACTGAATTGCTGTCTCTTTGTAACATACTGAAATATTTCAGCTATTCACATTTAACCTCCCTTGCATATCGTTAATTTGCTTGGGCTTCTGAACTCTTGATTGGCACCACAAATTCATAGAATCAATGATCAATCAGGTCTGGTACTAATGTGTGTACAATCGTACCTTGGTTTTCGAACGGAATCCATTCCGGAAGTCCGTTCAATTTCCGAAAATGTTCGAAAACCAAGGTGCGGCTTCTAATTGGTTGCAGGAGCTTCTTGCACTCAACCGGAAGTTACGGACGCCATGTCAGATTTTTGGCTTCCCAAAAAAGTTCTCAAACCAGAACACTCACTTCCGAGTTTGCGCAATTCAGGAGCCAAAACGTTCGAGTCACAAGGCATTCGAAAACCAAGGTATGACTCTATTAGATTGTATCAACAGTCACATGTGTGCAATTGTAAGGAAACTTCTTGTTTTGGAAACGCCTCTTAATTTCAGAAATTGTTAACTGGTGTATAGTGATGTGTTGGAAAATGTGAAAGATATGTTACCACAAGGAGAGAGACACACATCCATCAGGCTATCTCTCTGATGTTTTATGCAGAGCCTCTATAGTGACCTGAAACTGCTTAGCTAATAGAATCCTTTTTGGCTGTGTATTTTAAGGAATTGGATCTAGAGTTGTGTATGATGTCACAAGAAAGTGCTTCAAGCAAGTCCACAGTGTGAGACAGTACAGATATAGGGGAGTGGGCTTCCCTAAAGGCCATCATAAGTCCTTGGACAGCTGCCTAAGCATCGTAGATGCATGAGGTTTGCATGGGAGTAATGAGCTATCTCCCTTGGCTACTAACCATTCCTTTGAAATGACACAGCCATAAGAGCGATAGTGGAATGTGGGTGACTTCATTTTAAGATACTATAAATATTATAAAGCTCAGTAATGCCCCTGCTTAGTAGAAGATTTGGAGACCATCTGTGAGAGACTGGAGGAAAGAAAGGATGTGCTTTGCTCAGGAAGAAATTATCCAGCAACTCAAAGGAACATGAGAAATCTGCTTTATTTGTTTTGTGCTTTGTATTGTTGTTGCTTAGTCGTTTAGTCGTGTCCGATTCTTTGTGACCCCATGGACCAGAGCACGCCAGGCACTTCTGTCTTCCACTGCCTCCCACAGTTTGGTCAAACTCATGCTGGTAGTTTCGGGAACACTATCCAACCATCTCATCCTCTGTCGTCCCCTTCTCCTTGTGCCCTCCATCTTTCCCAACATCAGGGTCTTTTCCAGGGAGTCTTCTCTTCTCATGAGGTGGCTAAAGTATTGGAGCCTCAGCTTCACGATCTGTCCTTCCAGTGAGCACTCAGGGCCGATTTCCTTAAGAATGGATAGGTTTGATCTTCTTGCAGTCCATGGGACTCTCAAGTCTTCTCCAGCACCATAATTCAAAAGCATCAATTATTTGGCGATCAGCCTTCTTTATGGTCCAGCTTTTACTTCCATACATCACTACTGGGAAAACCATAGCCTTTGTTGGTAAGGTGATGTCTCTTAAAAAGTAGAGGGGGGGAGTGCTTTGTATTATTAGCTTGCAAATAAGCCTGCTAAAGTGCAACTTGGTGTTTCATTCATTGTCTACCAGAATCCAAAAAGAACTCCTTGGCAAGGCGGTGGTCAGGACAGTACCAAAGAGCATGAGTCCAAGCTTCACGGAGTGCATGAAACCTGGGGCATAGCATTTTGGACATCATCTTTAATGAAGCTTCTGACAGTTCCAATGTTTCAGTTCTGTGACCAAACTCATAAAGTGTGGGGAGGGAAGTTGGTTGAGACATTTCTTCAAAGCTTCCAGTGGCCCAGATGTAATCTGTCCATGGTACTGAACTGAATGGGGAAATTTCAAAAACTAACTGATAATTATTGCTTCAATTATAGAAACATAATTGTTTCTAAAAATTAGAAACATATCCTTTATATTGTACCTTTTCTAAAATGGCAGTTATGGCATTTTCTGTCTCTTCTGCAGATTGTATTCAATTTTGCAAAAAATGCAAACATTAAGGGGGGGTCATATTGGTTATGCAATGATCAGTTCAGGGAGGAGGGTGAGCTAGTGCTGGAATGAAGGGAGAAGGGGCCACATCTCTCACTAAGAATAATAAATTGTCTAGGTTGGATTGAAGGAATGGGTTTCCCAAACCCAAAACTGACTGTGCAGGCAGTTTGAAACAGGCACCAAAATCCCTATTTTTCCTTAGCTAAAATCCATTAACTTGAGCTCTGAGTCAATGTATAAACAAAAACCCGGCTGAATAAACAAGTGCTCAGAGCCCTCTCCTTTATCAGTTCATGATGGCAAGGATGGCCTTGACTGTTCCAGTAGAACAGGGGTGACACGTCTAGGGCTTATCTTACATGCTGACGCATAGACCTAGTCCGGGAACAGCGCCAGAGTGTGTTCTTGGAGATGGTGACCTCTTGCTCCAAGATAAGAGTAGGAACAGGAATATCCTTTTATGGTCAGAAGTACAGGAAGGAATACCCTTTTATGGTTAAGAATACCGGAGCAGGAACATCTGTGATGTCAACCTCCATGCACAAGTTGACGTGCTTGGATTCCTGGGGAAGGGGGAGAGGGTGCCTGGAGGATATATATACTGCATGAAATCTCTCATTTCTTTGGACTTGCTGTGGACTGACCACGCAAGTGCCTTTCTGCTGCTCCGGAGAGCAGAAATAAAGAACTCTTTCTCTGAACCAACCCTCGGTGTCATTTGACTTCCTTCCTCCCGTCTGGGAGCAACGCAGAGCCCACCAATTGGTAAAGTCTAATAAGGCTACAGGATGAATTGAGGGTCCTATCCCAAACTGCAGCACTTCTACTTTGTAGCATGGTTAACCATTCCCTTGCTTACTCGTGTGGGATGCTTGGGATCATTGTATGGGCAATCTATCCGGAAGATAAATTGTATCGAGAAGTTAGTGATCTAACATGCTTGCCCTTCCTGCCTCTGTTCCTTCCTCTTCTTATCTCTTGTTAAATTCTTTGATGGCATGAGAACAGCCTTTAATGTCCCAATCCAGGGGTCAGCAACCTTTTTCAGCCAAAGGCTGGTCCACTGTCCCTCAGACCATGTGGTGGGCCGGACTATATTTTTTTTGGGGGGGGGAATGAACAAATTCCTATGCCTCACAAATAACACAGAGATGCATTTTAAATAAAAGGACACATTCTACTCATGTAAAAACACCAGGCAGACCCCACAAATAACCCAGAGATGCATTTTAAATAAAAGGGCACATTCTACTCATGTAAAAACACACTGATTCCTGGACTGTTCACGGGCCGGATTTAGAAGACGATTGGGCTGGATCTGGCCCCCGGGCCTTAGGTTGCCTACCCCTGCCCTAATCTGTTGAAAGGAAGTGCTAGGGCTAGGTACCTTCTTTGATGTTAGATAGATAGATAATTTATTACGGTCGGAGACCAGCTTATAAAACACACTTGGGGGTACTGTCACAGAAGGAAAACAAACAATTAAAACAATGTACAGCAATAAATGTAAAAACCATGTACAACAATAAACTACCACAGGGAGCTGACCCAGAGTCACCCATAGAACCAAGTTTGGGGATTTTCTTAGCGAACTAGTTTGAATTGGGAGATGGTCTGCACCTACAGTTCTGTACACAGAATCTGGCGACCATCCGGGTCGTCTTCTGATCTTTGCCTAACAGGAAAAGGTCAATTTTTTGCTTTTCTGGGAGGTCAGCGAGCCTCACCAGTAGGGCATCAATGGTCTTACTATGCGCCTCTTCATAAAAGGGCATCTAAAGAAGAAGTGCTCTGGGCTTCCTATCTCCCCCAATGAACAGGCGCAAAGTCTTTGAGCATATGGGACTCTTTTAAAGGCTCCTTCCAGGACCGGCGAGGGCAGGGCCAAACTTCTGGCGAGTGTAAAGGCCCTTCTTGCATTTTTAGATATGAGAAAGAAGAGATATGCTGCCGGTGCAGCTATCTCTCTCTCGATATTCTTTGATGTTGGACATTGTTTGGAGAAAGTGAGGCATTGGGGGAGGGTGACTAATGAACAATCTACATGTAACTAGTGATCTGCACCTAGTCAGTCGGGCAAACCACACAGGTTAGCTATCTATAAATTGGATGGTTTTGGACATAGTTTAGAGAGAAACTTGTCACAGACTGAGGGCCGTGCAACTTGAGGCTATCAGGAATAATAATAATAATTTATTATTTATACCCCACCCATCTGGCTGGGCTTCCCCAGACACTCTGGGTGGCTTCCAACAAAATATAAAAATACAGTAATGCATCAAATGTTAAAAGCATCCCTAAACAGGGCTGCCTTCAGATGGGAAGTCACTTTCCTGATTCTTGAGGGCTTCCAAGTAGCAGATTGAGGTGCTGGCTTGGTATGTATATATTGCATTGAAAATCAACACAACCTCGCCAGGGGTGGGGGTGTCTGCTCCCCCAGGTATCACGGAATAACCCCACCACTTGGCCTTCCATCATACATGTCATCTCTCTCATCAGTACCACACCGACTTGCATTTATTCGTGCAAGGTTCAATGTCCTTCCATCGAACCTGCTGAGCCACAGATTTTCCAAGGGTTTGGTGTCTCCGCTATGCGTGTGTGACGGGGAAACTGTTGAATCTCTTTCACATATAATGTTCAACTGTCCCCTGCATAGCATAGCCAGGACTAAATTCCTGGGTCCTGCTTTACTGCGCTTGGTTGGCAGGTCTGTTGAGTCACACGCCGCACTGCTTTTGCAGGATACAGATCCTTCTGTAACTCTGCAGGTGGCGAGATTCCTGAATGCGGTTATCTCACACTCAAAAACCACCAAAAAACAACAACAACATCAAAACTAATTGGACTGTTATGATGAGAGTGCATGTCGGATTTCGTCTTCAGTTTTCCTTTTTCTGTGATCCGTCTCTTGGAGCTCTCCTGGCCCCAAGCTGTCATTTGGCTCTGCTCAATGACCCACCCTTGCATCGTGGTGTTCACCTTCTGTTGTCGGATATATCGGTTTTTATGTCTCTGTGTTTTTATGTTTGTACATATTTTATGGGCTAATAGCCGTAAATAAATAAATAAATTTGCTGTTTAGAATAAAATTGCTGCTTAGAATAAAATCTTTAATCTTCTCACTCACTTGTGTTTTGTATCACTTCTGAATCTCATTTTAAAAGAACTACCTTGCATTTGGCAAGACAATCATGAAGGTGGGAGAGGACTTAAACCTTTGCCCAGTGCTGCATTCCAGTTACAGATTGCCCCCCACACCCACTGGTACTTTTTAAGAGCTACTCACACAGGTGTTAATTGTGTGAATTGCACTCTTGACACCAAGGTCATCTTTATTTATGTATTTGTAGTATTTGAAGAAGAAAAAGCCATTAAAAGCAAGTAGGAGAGAACCAGCCAGTTTTATCTCTCCATGGAAGGGCATTCATTAAATACCTGGGTCTCCTATGTAATTGTCATTTAAAAAGAAAAAAAATGAAATGCAGACTATGGGACATATCTTTAATGGCATGCGTTGGGAGAGCTTTGCAACAAATAACCAGTAAGACCATGCAGGGAATGCACAGAGATAAGAGTGGAAATCAAGCCAAAGAAGTGTCAAGACGGACGTGAGCAGTGTACACACTGGACAGCATGCAAAGCTCAGATTGTGGGAGAAACTTGGCTGATAAATATAAACCTTGGCTCCAGATTTATAAGCCTGTCAGTCTATATGTACAGAGTCGCAGCCGAACCACGCCAGAAGGCAGTTTTAAAATGTAATTTGACTGATACTCCAAATGAGTTAAGTCTTAGCTAACTAGCATTTAAATTAGCATAATGTGTATGAAAAACAGGAGCACGTCCATGACTCACGTAATAAATGCTAAGTTGTTGTTGATTTCTAAATTCTACAGAGCAAAGTGCTTAGAATGCAAGGGATTTGTGTACCTGTGTTCAGACAACAGAATTTCAGGCTGTGTACACAACACACATTTAAAGGACTACCCCCCCAATAATAATCCTGGAAACCATAGTTTGTTAAGGGTGCTGGGAATTATGGTTCTATAAGAAGAAATCTACATTTCTCGGGATACTTGAGAAGTATAAGCTTTAAATGCATGGTGTATATACAGCCTCCCCCTCTCCATTCTCTCTAATATGCTTCGTAATTAAATAAAGGCAAGTTTAAAGGGCACCTAATTATAAATTCAGCATGTTGAGGTTTTCTCATCCAACTTGCAAGACCACTCGGTTATAAATAGCGTCTATCTCCAGCTGAAGAATGCTCACCGCAAATACCATACATTTGTCTTTGTCTATGCAGTGTGTGTGTGTGTGTGTGTGTGTGTGTGTTTATGGACACAGCACATGCATATTCACTAAAACCCTTTCCCTATTGTGTCAATGTATGCAATGCACAGGCAGTGTAATGTGAAGGGAAATGCATGTCCTGCGCTGTCATGCCTTGATAAGGAGGGGATTGCGGAGGTGACCCTCATCATTTTGCTGAGTGCATTTGGCCACAGTGCCCATGTGTGTGTGTTCATTTCCTCACTATTGTTGAGGTATATCTTCCCTTCAGCAGAGTACTTGGTTGCCATCGCAGACTCTGTTGGAATCTAGACACATATAAAAGACGCTGTGAAAATGTGTGTTGTTTTTTTAAAGCGTTTTGAAAAATATATTGAATTTCCCATAAGCTCACCATCTCCACCTAGTGTCACATTTGCATAATGCACTTAAAAGTGCACTTAAAATGTTATATTTGCAGCTGTATAGCTGAGTCCTCTTTCTTGGGTTGTTGGAGGTGGGGGCACTGCCATCTAGGCAGGCAGGCAGGTAGATAGATAGATAGCATCCTCCATAAAGTCTCCATAAAGTATGTGAGGAAGCATCCCTTTCCCAAAGGAAAGACACATTGTGCATGCTCTAAGGAACTTATCCAGCACAGTGGTACCTGAACTTGCACCCTAGAACAGAAGCCTCTCCAGCATATTCCTTAGCAGACATATTAATGTGGAAATTACAGTGGTACCTCGGGTTAAGTACTTAATTTGTTCCGGAGGTCCATTCTTAACCTGAAACTGTTCTTAACCTGAAGCACCACTTTAGCTAATGAGGCCTCCTGCTGCCGCCGCACTGCCGAAGCACGATTTCTGTTCTCATCCTGAAGCAAAGTTCTTAACCTGAAGCACTATTTCTGGGTTAGAGGAGTCTGTAACCTGAAGCATATGTAACCTGAAGCATATGTAATTTGAGGTACCACTGTATGCCTGATTTATTGTGAAGATGAAATGGCAGTCATACATGCACAGGACAGCTCAGCTCTCCCCCCAGTATGTGGGAACATGGCTGAGACTCCTAATCTTGAGGGGCCAGGCCCTGCCAGGCCTCCGTGCAGTGCCACCCCATGGTGGTGGAGTGCCTCATGGCCTGACACCATGATGTCACACATGTGATGTCACACTTGTGATGTCACACACAAGTGACAAGGCCCCCCCTCCATGTTACATGGAAATCGGCACCTCTGATAGCAATCATATCTGCCTGACTATTAAAAAGCACAGCAGTCCTGTCTGTTTGTGCCAATATATTTTCTCTTACTAGCATGAGACCAGGGTACCAAGAAAAACCTTCCAGCTTGTGCACTGGGAACAAGAACCATCAAGGTATGCTAGCTGAGCTTTGGGGCATGTAGTTTTTCAGCTATGAGAAAAATAACACAGACTCACCAAGTCACAAGGCTCCACAAGGTTTAAATATGGAGTCAATACTTATTCAGAGATTGATTCAGCAGAGGGGAAAGAAATGGCCTACAATTACACGACAGCATCAATGTTTTGCTCTTTAATTCCTCTCCTCCCTTCCTTTTCTTTTGGCTCACCAAGAAATAAGAATCCAATGAAATGCGTTTCCTCACAACCAGCATAAGAGCAATTTAGATTGCCCTGCTTAATGGACCAAATCAAATGGCATTGCCTTCCTATGAACAAGCCTCTAATAATATGTCGAGGTTGAGGCTTTCATCTCAATTTCTTACAGTTCTATTTTTTTCCCTACTTAAACAAATGTTTCAGCAGTAGGGAAATCCTTTCCTCACACTTTCAGTATTCAGTGTCTAGAAGTTGCACTTATTTTGTCTGCTTGGCAAAAGAGATCACATGGCTGTATTGGAGTCAGTTCTGAAGGCCCTTGATTCAATTCCTAGAATTCAGCTGCAACCAAAACCTGGATGAGAGCGGTAGGAATAATAATGCTTAAGATTTCTATAAAGCTTTGGAATATCCAAAGCAATTCTGATCTAGTAGCCCCGTTAGCATTCTGACAACTCTGTAAGATATATCACTATTTTTAACCTCATAGGGAGAGGGGAACAAAACAAGATGGCTTCACTTATTATTGACTCTAGCTCCACCAGACATTTTCTTTGTTCCTCTTGTGTTGATCTCTCTGCATTCCACCTTACCATTTTCAGTGGGAACCAGACTCCCCTGACTGTACAGGTATTGCTCCTTCCAGAATCAGGACCTGAGATAATTTATCCACTTCTAATATTAGGATGTTGCTTCAAAAGAAAATTCACCCATTTTATTAACCTGATGAGATACCGGGAGCTAAAGCTTTGCTCGGATCATAACACAGAACAGTCTGTAGTCTATTGTTAGCATTTCATTCCGAAAGATCAAAAGTTGAGCATCTTCAGAGACTGAAGTACCCTTTTATCTCCATAGGTGCTGGTCTCTGTAGGTTAGGTAGGGGTCGCAACTTCCGATAGTTGGCCAGTGAGTCTGCAAGACTCTTGTTCCTGTGGGTGTGGAAGAAAAATCCATTAATGTAAGTAAAATAAAAGTGGAATGTACATTATAGCTTTGCCCCTTGGCTTTCAAGCAGGAGAATGAAAGCCACACACCCAGAGATTTCTCATTTTCTTTTCCCTTTCATATCAACAAATACCTGCTATGCTGCTTCTTTTTGATATACTTCTATATTCTCAGTAACAATTTGTATGCCATAAGGTATGGTATTTTTTTTCTGTATGTGGGAGCATTCAAACATTCAACCCATCCAACAGCAGCCAAAAATTGAGCAGCTCTGGAAAACTTTACCACTTGATTCTGCTGACTATAAAAACTGGTCCTCAGTAGATGAGAATTAATAAGGTGGTAGTGCTCTGGCATGCTCTGGTCCATGGGGTCACGAAGAGTCGGACACAACTAAACGACTAAACAACAACAAAGGTATAAAATGGGCGGCCAGACACCAGGTCTGGTTCTGCCTACTTTGGGCTCCAGCACAACACACAGATAACTCTGGACAAACCTACCCCAGATGTGTGGACTCCAAAGATTTCACATGAAGGACTGAACTCAATATAAAATAGAGTTATCCATTTCCTACATAGCAGAGGATGATTTCCGTGTCTGAATGGTAAGCTGCCGAGAAGGCTCATACGTGCCTTATGAGCTTACATATTCATTCAAACTGAAGGAGGCAAGGGCATAATGTGGAGAAACAGATTGCCATGAAGGAGTTAAGGGCTGATAAGGTAAATTGTAAGCAGTCCTGAAAATCTGTAGATAACGTATTTGAATGATTGATTTGGCCTGTTTAACACCCTTCAAGTATTTGCTGGTAATAAAGGCTTGTCAAGGGTTCTTCAATGAGATTATGAGTGATGATGCACAGGCTCCACCACAGATCTTCCCCTAGAGTGCATCACTACTAGAAAAGGTTGGGCGTGTTTAACACAAACTGAGTTTATTATATGGAGTGAGAATAATCTAGATAAACTTCCCATGGGAATTGAACTTAAACCCTAGAACAGAAGGCTCTCCAACATATTCCTCAGCAAACATATTAATGTGGAAAGTGTTGCTTACGGGTGGAAAGTTTAAAAACTTCTGATGTAGTAGATCAGAGATGGGGAACCTACAACCCTCCAACTGCTGTTGAACTCAAGCACCCATCAGCCCCACCCAGCAAGACCGAACATCCTTGAGCCAGAATGATGGGATTCAGTGGCGTGTGGTCAGTGGACTAGGGGGACTAGACTATCCCCTAGATGTTCCCTTGGCACCTCCTTCTCAAAACCCAGGAAGCTTTTGCCTGGCTTAAGGAGGAAGGCACAGTGCTCACAAGTGTGATGTCAGAACATCACATGCATGACGTCCTGTCCCCCCAATCGCCCTTGCAAGTGGCCTTCTCTGGCCCTAACTGTTCCTCTACAAAAAATAAATAAATCACCGCACGCCACTAAATTGGGATTTGTAGTCCAACAACATCTGAAGAGCCAGTGAGGTCTTGCTTATAATGCTTGCTCAATACTTCCAGATGACCCTGCAGAAGTCACAATCTTTTCATCCTTAGTTACCCCACAGGGATATTCTGAAGACAAAAGGTAAAGGTTAAGGGACATGGGTGGCTCTGTGGTCTAAACCACTGAGCCTCTTGGGCTTGCCAATTGAAAGGTCGGCGGTTTGAATCCACACAATGGGGTGAGCTCCCATTGCTCTGTCCTGTCAACCTCCTGTCAGCAGTTTGAAAGCACACCAGTGCAAGTAGATAAATAGGTACCGCTGCGGCGGGAAGGTAAACGGCGTTTCCGCTTGCTCTGGTTTCTGTCACGGTGTCCCATTGCGCCAGAAGCGGTTTTGTCCTGCTGGCCACATGACCCGGAAAGCTGTCTGTGGACAACGTAAACGCCAGCTCCCTCAGCCTGAAAAGCGAGATGAGCGCTGCAACCACATAGTCACCTTTGACTGGACTTAACCATCCAGGGGGTCTATACCTTTACCTTTATTCTGAAGACAAAAATGGGGTGATCCCAACTATATGCCACCCCGAACTCCTCGTGCAATGGATAGATTCCAGATATAATAAATACATAAAAATGAATGATGTCATAAGATTTCACATTTTTAAAAAAGTTGCCTGAAATACCTGATCTTTTCAAAATAATTTATCCCTACCAGCAATGTTCCTTGCAGCTGTTTTGATTTCAAATTTGCTTCAGATGTTGATTCTGGTGAAATTAGACAGAAATTCCACAGTGAAACTCATTGTGGCCATGAAGAGTCCTGTACTGTTCTATTGTTAAGACTTGCTTAGCAAAATTAAATGAAATTTGGTAAGATTCAGGGGTTGCACATTGTTACCTTGCTTGCTCAGGCTGCACATCCAAAAATGTCTGTAGGCGCCTTTGTGTTAAGAGATTAAGACATTTCAGAAGTTGAATGACTAGAGTAAATTCAACTCAAATGGAGAAATGATTCCCATTGCGACTTAGGCTCTGTCCCATTTGTCCAGTACAGCTAGTATGAAACTGTAATTCTAATTAAAATTCCCAAAGAAGCCATGAGTAAGTAACATTTGGATCATTTATTCCCTGGGTGGGGAACCTCAAGCCCGGAGAGCTTTATATTTCCAGACAAAAAATGTAACCTTTTAGAGACAATGAGATAAGGAACACACAGAATGACAGTGCTCTCTGGCTACAGCATGTAGTCATGTGAAATTTTCATGGCCTATGTCAATTGCAAATGGGGTTGCCATCTTTCTTTTTCCGATGGGGCTCCTGTGCTTTTAATTACAGTGTGACATTCAACAAATGAAACATTCCCCAGCTCTGAAAACTTCTCCTACTGTATTTCTGCTTTTTTGTGCAGCTGTTAAAGGCAGAGACCCCACTAGAGAATATTGTAGCAACTCCAAAGTCCCTCATTTGGAATTTTGAAAGAATGTTTGTAATTGCCAATGGGTGAGGGAGAGGAGGAAAAACCACTTTAAATACTGAATAAACACCCTTTTGGGGAGTAAGGCAAAATAACATACAAGCAAATTCACCCTTAATAATTTCAGTGCCTTTCAGTATTCTTCATAAAAAGCCTCTCATCTCAGGGAAAGCTATCATTATCCTTTTCATTTACCTCATGTTTACCTCACCATAGGCAATTTCAGCTCCAGAGGCTGTTCTGAAAGATCCAGCTACAATCTGTGGCTTTTTTCTTTTTCTTTTTTTTACCTCAGGCCAATATCCTATCAAGCTTTTGAGGCTCTTTTTTGGATGAGCAAATGGAGAAGGAAAAGAGCTCAAAAGCAGCTTCCAAACCTCTTTCATTATTAGGTGTAGTGAAAATATAAACATGGCTTCTCATGAAATGAAATGCCTCCAGGTATTATAATAGTATTTGTAAACTTTTCGGTTTCTATCTTTGTTGTTATCTTGCTACTAGTTTATATATATATATATATATATATATATATATATATATATATATATATATTCCTCTCAAACATATATGAATATATATTCAATAATATAAGGAACAAGAAGAAGACAAATGTAAGAGGAGTAGGTTCAGTTTATAGAACTTCCATAACTTCCGCAGACCAAGATGGGAGCAGGATTCCTTGAGCACAATCTAAAGCTCAATCGTAGGATATTTGCATTGTGTGCAAAAGTTCCCAGGCCAAATTCCCAGCATCCCATATTTAAAAAGGGTCTCAGACATTGCTGTGTCCAAATCTTTATCAAAAGGTTTATTGAATACAGATGTAAGGAAGCAGTAATTTCTGCCATATTCTGGGTTCATTGCAACTAGCACTGTTTCTATGCTGCCACAGTTCAGCTTCCACTGAAATCCAAACTATTAATCTCACCATCTGCTATCACTGAAACAAATGTAATTACAGTGGTACCTCGGGTTAAGAACTTAATTCATTCTGGAGGTCCGTTCTTAAACTGAAACTGTTCTTAACCTGAGGTACCACTTTAACTAATGGGACCTCCCGCTGCCGCTGCACCGCTGGAGCACGATTTCTGTTCTCATCCTGAAGCAAAGTTCTTAACCTGAGGTACTATTTCCGGGTTAGCTGAGTCTGTAACCTGAAGCGTCTGTAACTTGAGGTACCACTGTAATTCCAATGTGTTTTTCAATGGAAGGGAAACACAAAAAACAATGCAGAAAATTACATAACTATTTCTGTAACATTTGCAGACTTAAAAACAACAGTGGTGATAACAAATATTGGCTCATATCCACTTGTGTGGTTTCTGTTTCTAACTCAGGTAGCAGCACTTGAAAACTGACCTACATAGGACCCCCAAAATCCATAACCACCCCCAGAACAGCCAGTAACAGAACAAGGATTCAGCTAAATATGAGGCAGCTTCTTGTGCCTATTGTTCTGCATGACGAGATGCAATTCAACAGCAAATAATAACCCCCGGTGCCTTTCAAATGGGAAAACTACACCTGGTGAGTAGGTGGTATGAAAAGCCATGAGCTGCATCCTCAGTCTTATGCCTGTACCATGTGTAACCTCTATCTGGAGAGAAGATAAGAGACAACATAAACTGGGTCTGAGCTTTGCTGTATAGTGTGCCACTGGAGACCTGGATATAGAATATTTATTTCTAGAAGGTTAAGAGTCTGAAAAGAGGACGTTACATAATTGTAGTAGTTAAGGAGCTATAAACAGACATCATTTGGTGTCTTCTGCAATAAATAAATACACCTGAAGCGTCAAGCAGATTTACCGCAGCCAGCAAATAATTTAAATTTAGCACCGCTCGCTTCTAAAATGCAAATTCACGCCATCGTAACTTCTGCATTTATTCAAAGTGCACAGCACTATCCAATTCCAGAAAAGTGGTATAAAGGGACGCCGCCTCCAACCTGTGTGTCTATGTTAGAATTCCTGCTCCATGATTGCAGTCATGGGATTGTTGTCTATCACATGACGGTATATGTTTTGACTCCACAGATTGAGAAGTGACGAAGACAGGATGTTTGTGTTACTGTGTTCTGTGAAGTTGGACTATTGTCCTTTGTTCTTTTCCTCTTTGCTATCTGATGCTAGAGAGAGGGAGCCATGTTGCAGTGCTCCGTGTGTGTTTATATGCAAATAAAGTAGATTAGCCAAAATGCTGAGTTGCTGAGGTCTGTCACACAAGGTGCACAAACTCTGCAGATCCCTAAGTGTGTCGATGTCTGTTGGCATCAGTTGCTGTGATGTTCGGGCTGAAGAAAACTTTTGAAGCTCCCGAACGATCGACCAGGAGGGAGGGAACATGCCATTTGGGCATGTGTCTCTGCCAGGGTCTTCCTCGAGTGTTGGCCGAGCTCCTGACAGTCTATAGCTGTGGTGGATGTCAAATCTCAGTATCCCTGATCATTGCCATGTGGGATAGATTTGGACAAATTAATGAAGGAACTCAATGGCTACCACTCATGATAACCGTGTACCGCCTCCAGTATTAGAGACTGTAGGTGTCTGAATATCAGTTGCTAGGAATCACAAGTGGAAAATGATTCCACTCATGTTTTATTTGCAGACTTCCCATAGGCATCTGGTTGGCCACTGTGAGAAAAGGACGCTTAACTAGAGAAGTCTCTTATGTTCTCATATAAAAGAAACTAACAAGAGCCCTGTCCTCTTTTGTATCTGACCATCCTAAAGGGAAGGTTCTGCATATTTCAAAGGATTCAGCAACACTCTTATTTTTTCCCCCAGAGATGAAAGCTGTCAGTTAACCCTGAGTCAGGATAAACACATAAGCTTGGGGCTTGCACAGAATTTGCTGAGACTCAGGCCTCTTACTTTGACCAAACTGCGGGAAGTAGTAGAGGACAGAGGTGCCTGGCGTGCTCTGGTCCATGGGGTCACAAAGAGTCGGACACGACTAAACAACAACAAGGCCTCTTACAAAAGAGGAGAGGCCCATATATCTTTGCTGAACATAAGGCTTATTAACACATATCTTTCTTTCTTTTAAGTGCTGCAATAGACTTCAACTTTTTCAGACCCACCTGTGACTCAATAGATACATTTGCGGGTACACTTTTTGATGTTTTTGCGGCTCACTTTGGATCAGGCTGCAGCCCAAAAGCGGATCCCAACACACCAGTTGAAGACCAGTGGCATAAGCGTTACAGAATTACAATAAAGTTAAATGTCATTAACATGTGAAATATGATAGTTTTGTACTATACTTTTTGGCACTCAGTCCATCCTTTGAAAATATTCACTCTCCATAAAGCCAGAGCGGTTTCATGTATGGAATGTTGGCTTGTATTTTACTACATCTGTTTCTCTGAATTTCAACATTATCCACCACTTAAACCAGGGATGAAGAACAACCCTCCTGATAACATTGGACTCCCAACTCCCATCAATCCTAGCCAGAATGTTAGGTGTGATGGAAGTTGTTGTTCAACAACCAAACCCAATTTAAATGTACAAAAGTTTACAGCCCCATATAAAATACAACCTTTGCACATTCACGTAGCCACTGGAAACTATAAAAAAACATAAGTGAACAGCTGTTCTCAATAGTATTTCCTGCACTGAATACCAGTTGACTTTTTTTCTTTTTTTAATGGATTCTATATATTTTTAAACTATTTTATTCTTTTAATGATGGTGGGACTCCTGCTTCTGGAAATAATCAAGCAACAACAGATACTAACTTCTAGTATTATTTTATTAGTAAACTCTTACTTTCTGAGGGCATAATGATTGAAGCAACTAATTGCAAAATGTGATTGAAATAATGATATTTTTTCCCAATAGAACAAGTTCCAAATTTCCATAAATTGTGTAATATAGATCAGAAAATTGATTCCACCATTTTCTTTCTAGAGGGAAAAGAAATAAAATATATATTTAAAAATAGTTTATCAGATCTAATTCAATGATATAAATCTCTTCAAGCAATTAGTGTGTTATCTTAATGTGGAATGTGTGACCTACATTAGCTTCTAATACAAACAAATAATACAGGGTGTATTAACTGGCATTTTAGTTCAGGTTAATCAAAATGTAACAGAATTATGCATTGTAATAGGGTCCTTGGGAATGAACTCATATGATTAATAAGAAATGAGTGTTGCATAAGAAATTAGGCTGAACAGAATAGAGTTGCTTAGTCTTAGGAAGCGATAGCCAAATTTGTCAATTTCAGTATCTCTGTTTCTCATTTGTCCAATCTTAAATTCACCTTACTCGGTTTCCTCATCAATTTGCAAACAAACAAACAAATGTTGTTGTTGTTGTTTAAAGCTGATGAGAATTTCCATATACATTGTTGTGTCCATTTCTTCTAACACATGCATTTTTATTTGCAAACAGCAGTACTGCCTAATATTATGCATTTTGTGCTTCGTTTTGACTAATATACACATTCTTGTGCATATTTTCTCCTAAGAATTACCTTTTCTTGTACACATTTTTAGTTGGTAAACAGCATCAGAAAATTTTGGTGAAGGATGAATTTTGAAGGATATCTGCATCTCAATTTGCATATTAGTTCAGGAAGTGCGGATTTGATAGGTAACGGACGGGACAAATTTCTTTCCCTTCGTTTTGGGTATATATGGATGTATGAAGACTTCATGAGAATATCGGAAAATTCAGGGGTATAGCTGATCCACACATTATCCCTTGAAGTATGGATTGGTCATTTTGTACAGGAATTGCCTAAGATTGAATTCCTCAAGCATTGCTAGCCTTTTGCCGCAACCCTGTTTATTCCTTCAAGCATTTTTTGTACCTGGATTTAGGACATATGCACATGACTAGTGTTATCAAAATATCTTTTGTACCTCTTGAAATTGAATGTTCCTCTTTGGAAAGAAGATCCGTATTTGTTTTTTAAAAGTTGCTCTAGATCTGTGGTTCCCAGCATGGGGCACGTGCCCCACAAAGGGGCAATTTGATTTTTAAGGGGGGAAATTCAGGAATGAGTTATTAACAGTTAATGGTCCTTTAGGCTTCCTCCACGTGAATATGAGTTCACTTTTTGAATAATAAAAATTATATGTCATGGGGGGGGAGCATCAGGATTTTAGAGATGCTTAAATATGGCATGGCAAAAAAAAAAAAAGAAAAAAGGTTGGGAACAACTGCTCTAGATGAAATTCAGTGGAAACTGTAGTTCCAGGTCTAATCAGCTTTAGTTTGTCCGCCCTGGACTCACGAGTTATCCACATGGCACCTGCACTCATCTGGAGACCTTGTCCAGAAAGATTTATGTCCTAAGTATAAGTAGGGACACGGGTAGTGCTGTGGGTTAAACCACAGAGCCTAGGACTTGCTGATCAGATGGTTGGCGGTTCAAATCCCCGCGATGGGGTGAGCTCCCATTGTTCGGTCCCTGCTCCTGCCAACTTAGCAGTTTGAAAGCATGTCAAAGTGCAAGTAGATAAATAGGTACCACTCCGGCGGGAAGGTAAACGGCATTTCCGTGCGCTGCTCTGGTTCGCCAGATGCATCTTAGTCATGCTGGCCACATGACTCGGAAACTGTACGCCGGCTCCCTCAGCCAATAAAGCGAGATGAGCGCCACAACCCAAAGTCGTCCACAACTGGACCCTTTACCCTTTACCCTTTACCTATAAGTGTGCCTCCTACACCAAGAAATTTCACAAGGCCATTGGGAATGGTTGAATTTAGACACAGCCAAATACGATTGTACATTTAGAATAGAGCCACTGACACTAAAGGGTATAACCAGTTTAGGACTTTTAATTTCAATGGGTTTAGGCTGAGTAGAACTTAGTTGGATACAACCCATCATCTCAAATAAAGGAAAACCTTAAGAATTAATTAAATCCTAATTTTCTCATGCAGTTTGCATTCCACAGAACCAAAACGCAGGTCTCTCCTTTCAGAACCCAACGCCCAGATATCAAAGCGAAAAGGCGATAGATCAAAACTGGGGAATAGCCATCATCTCCCACAACACATACAATATTTTCATGTCCTTTGTGTCTCAGTTTTTGAATTCTGGTTAGTCTTTTTAAATAATTTGTTTCAGCTCTAATGCTAACAAGTGAGCTCAGTATTCCTCTTCACACCAGTCAACAATTTGTTTCCATGGTGAGCTATCCATTTAGCTTCTTAATGCTGCACAAAGAGGCTGCTCTCAACGTGAAGCAGATAAATCAGCACAGTCAAAATGAGCAATCATGGTTCAGTTCTCTCATGAAGACACGCTGAATACTAACCATGGATTTGTTCAACTAATCAAATTTAATAAACTCCCTCCCACTCTTTTGAGTGGGCACAGAAATCTTCTGTGGAGTGCAATGGATAACTTGGGAAACAGCTTTCCATCCTCATTAGGTGAGAATGATTATAAATCAGTGTTATTCCGCCAAACTAAATTAAGTAATGGTGATTTGCTGAGGGCTTGGATGTTTTTGACCATTATCTCTGCAAAGTTAATGATTTACTGCAAAGGCTGTGGTCATTATTTCCATGTTTTCTATATTCAGTAAAAATGTGTTTATATAGTTGTGCCTATTTAATTTACCCAGACTTCTTAATCCAAGACAGCATGGTACATTAAATCATTTTGGGAGTGGTTGATCTGCAGAGAAGTCATGGATAGGAGGAGCATTAGGCAAATATGTATCTGGGATCCCAGATTGGGGTGAGTGGGGAGGGAACAATTGGGACGAGTTACAGGGGGAAAGCCATGGATGGAAGTGGGGAGATAAGCATCCCTTTCCCCAACCACCATTGAAAAAATGTGTGAGAGGCATGTGGGGTCATGCTTTGTAGCTCTCCCCCCCCCCACACACTGGTTTTCTCAGCTACACATGCAGTAGCTGTATCAAGGTGCTACTAACATATGCACAAAAAACTCCTCAGCATGAGGGTGTATCTTCACCAATACATCAGCCCCTTTGCAGCAGTGACATAACATGGGTTGCCAGTGCTTGGGGCCGCATAGAGGCAGTTGGGAGAGAGGGAAATGGACAGACTACGAATGAACATTCAACTGCCTGGTGCCCCCCACATCACCCAGGAGATTGCAGGTGCAGAGATAAGAAAAGAAGAGTCATTCCATTGTCTGGAGAGGCCACTTTCTCGTTTGCATGGAGAAGCCATTTGCAACATAGCTCAGCGAGGGAAGCACACAGCTCTATTGAGGCAACACCAGGTGTTGAAATTTTGCATCCCTAACAATTTTGCACCCGAGGGAACCATCCCTGTGGCACCCCCCATGCTATGCTACTGCTATGCAGGGCCTCTTCACTGAACTGTAGAATGCACAGCTGTTGGGGCATGGCTGATTTGCACAAGGGTTGTTCAGATTAATTCTTCTGGTGCTGATTTATACAGTGAAGAAGCAACAGCCTCAGTCTGGAAACATACCTTTCCAAGCCCAAAAGTCATTTGCTAAAATCAGCACTTTTTGTAGCCGTAAAACTCCTATTCAGAGAGGGCTTCCAACAGCAAGTCCCATTGATTACATTAGAGCTGGCTTCTGAGTAAACATGCACAGGATTGCAGTTCATACTGATTAGAGAGACTGTTGCCCTAACTACTTGTATGCTGCTCAGAGGGGAGCCCAAAGGATGCAAATTTCAAAGTGGCAATTTGCATCTTGTTTTCTTTAAGCTTAAATGCTAGTGCATGCTATCTAGAACCAGAAAACACACACCACAGGCAATTTAGAAATGTATATAATTATGATTTACTTTCTATACCATTTCTGATTATTGCATTTATGTTAATATCTCCTTGTCAAGAATTCAGAACTCGGTTGTTTAGTAGATGTATTCATAGCTTGGGTGCTCAAGAGAGGCTTTGCCAGACAATTTGGGATTCGCTGCTGTGCAATATGGTTTGACTGGCTAGCCAGGAGGTTCCCTATGGCAAAAGTCCTTTATAAGACTGTTAAATCACTCACAAAAAATATAGATTTCCAAGACTACGCATTCATAAATAATAGTTCTGGAAAATGCATGTTCTCTAAGATGAGGGTTTTAGGATGGCTATATTTCAAAACAGGCCAGGGGTTCTCGCACCGTTAAAATCCTTAAGAAAGATCAAAGTTTTTTATGGGCAGCAACTGCCATCACAGTGTGCCTGATGCCCATGACAACCATAGCAGTAGCTTTGCCAGCTCTTGAAATAAAAGATAGAAATCTGTTCCTGGGGTTGTCCTCAGAAGTGAAGTCCAGAGTGGGCTGAGGAGTGGTGCTGGGGTTAAAAACAGCATAAAAATTCAATTAATGACAGCAAAAAACCCCCCCGAATGAATAAAATCCCTATGAAAACATTGACTTGCATCCAAAGAAACACAAGGAGAATGGTGAGCTTGCACAATGGGCCTTCCTTACCTCTGTAGCCCCATGTTTTTGCTGCAATGACACTCCTGAAGCTAGAAACCTTTCAAAGGGCTGCCATTTGCAGTTAGACTCACGGGGGCTTGTAAACCACTTAATCTCCATCTTAAAATATTGGAGGTGGAGCATGAGCTCAAATTTTGGCAAGGGCAAACTCTGACCACTGCATCCAGCTTGAAGTGGGGTTGCTTCTGAATCTGCTCAATTCAACACCACCAGTTCTAATACTCAGCCCCATACTTCACACATTCCACCCATACAATCTGTTCACATTCTTGTGCCTGTGGCGGAGAGACCATAACTCCATGGTATATACGGATGGGGGAGAAATGCAATTCAATGTGAATGTATCTGAAAGAAAACACAAACAACCTTTAACATTTTCATTCCTCTGAATTTTGCAATACAGTTTGCCAGCCAAGCAATTTGTATAAAAAATAGATAAATGGGCTGGGAAATATATAAGTGGGTTGTGAAGGGGAAGAACTGGGGGTTAATGTGAGGGAAATGGAGGGGGTGACTCGGGGGAGCAGGGGCACAGGCCCTAGTATCTTATAGTTTTAAAGAAATCTGTAGAATGTACACAGTAAAATTCCAGCATGTTTCCTTTAGGAAAGTGATCAGTTATCCTGTGCAACTCAAGTTATTTCCCATGACACACACCAGACAGATTTCAACCCATCTTCGCCAGAAATTACTGATGTTCACATTTATCTGTATTTTCACTAAGAGTGCAGCTGGGATGTAGCCACATTATAAGTAACTCAAACACAAAACAAGTGGATTTCTCTAGTTCCTACATATTACATTATTGTAATACATGGGGTATTATTGTAAAAATGTGGGGTGGTAGGAATGACTGTTAAGAAATACAGAGAGATGGCATGCCTTCTAGAGCTTCTGCTTCTATCTCGAAACAGTTTGAGTTTTATCTTGAATTCATTTAAAGTAACTAGTTCTTCCCTTACCACCTCTTTTCTGATGTATGAATTGCTTCAAAAAGGATAAAATTCTTCAAAATATAAAATACAGTCGTCCCTCAGAAGTCAAACAGAATCCATTTTGGAAGTCCTTTCCAATTCTGAAACATTTGACTTCCAAAGCACAGCTTCTGATTGGCTGCAGGAAGTTCTTGCAGCCAATCAGAAGCCTCAGAAGCTCCATTGGACGTTCGGCTTCTGAAAGAATGTTGAAAAACTGGAACACTCACTTCCGGTTTTTGATTGTTCGGGAGCCATAATGTTTGACTCCCAAGGCGTTTGGGAGCTGAGGTATGACTGTAACAGTAAAATATCGTCAGGTATTTTATAAGTTCTAACAAAAACTAATCTGTCTAAAACTGTGCCCCACAAATGTCAGCACTGTGCCCCTCAGAGGTCCACACCCTAGGCAGCTGTTTAGTTGGCCAAATGATAACACCACCCTGGTCAGGCAGGCCACTTCCCTGTCAGATGGGAGGGGAGTTCCACAGCACAGATGGAGCTGTTGGGGAAGGAGGAAAATTATGCACTGTCTTCAAGGCAATTGCAGCACATCAAGAGGCCCAGCCACCAACAAGGTGTGCCTCACTTCAGCCCAGGAACTCTTAGTGGGGTAGGGGACGCAGGTGGTGCTGTGGTCTAAATCACTGAGCCTCTTGGGCTTGCCGATCAGAAGGTCGGCAGTTCAAATCCCCGCGACGGGGTGAGTTCCCATTGCTCTGTCCCAGCTCCTGCCAACCTAGCAGTTCACAAACATGGCAGTGCAAGTAGATAAATAGGTAGTGCTGCGACGGGAAGGTAAATGGCATTTCCGTGCGCTCTGGTTTCCGTCACTGTGTTCTGGTGTGCCAGAAGTAGTTTAGTCATGCTGGCTACATGATCCAGAAAGCTGTCTGTGGACAAACGGTGGCTCCCTCGGCCTGAAAGCGAGATGAGTGCCACAACCTCATAGTCACCTTTGACTGGACTTAACCAGCCAGGGGTCCTTTACATTTTTACCTTTACCTTAGTGAGGTAGGCATCGCCATGAATAGCTGATACAGCTTCTTGCCAGGGGCACTGATATAGCTCCTTACCAAGACTAAAATACATCCTAGGTATGTCTCTGCCTAGAATCCTGACCCCTGGCCTTGTCCCTCAACTATGTTTCCTTGCTGCATCCCAGGCACCTAAGGGCATCAGAACTAATTCCATCTCTTCTCTTGTGCTGAGTTTACACTGCCAGTGTGCTAGAGTAAACCTTGGCTTCTTTCCTTACAAGAAAGGGCATCCGTTGTTGTTCTTGGGCAGCAGCCAGGACAGACTGTAGGAGACCTACAGTTAATCCTAATTTGCTTAGTACCTGCAGTGGTGTGGTAGCTATTGGAACCATAGTCACTCCCAGGGTATACTCTGGGTAACATCTATAGCAAAAGAGGTTAGGGTGGAGCATGTGGCTGTGTACTACATGAATGGTGCCTGTCAATAAATGGCAAGGTTTTTTTAATAGAGTATTTTTATTAAACAATTTCAACATAACAAGATATCAAACCACATAATCAATCACATTATTTTTTCCTCTCCCCCCAAGGACTTCCCTCAGCTCCTCTCTCTGATTTCTTAGCACATATTGTTCTCTGCATATTATAAAATTATTCATATCCTTGCTTTATCTATCATGTGTTCAACTAATAAATTTGTGGATGTTTATTCAAAACCTGCCAAGGAGTCCAGATCATTTTGTTGTCTTTTTAAGTAATTTGTTAAAGGTTCCCATTCTTCCTTGAAGTCACTGTTGTCCTTTTCATGCAGTTTATATGTCAATTTGGCCAATTCCACATAACTCATCAATTTTTCTTGCTACTGTTCTTTCGTTGGGATTTCCTCATTCTTCCATCCTTGTGCTAAGAAGACTCTTGCTGCTGTTGTAGCATACATGAATAAGTTCTTTATTTTTCTTGGAAGGTCTTGTCCTACAATCCCTAAAAAAAATGCTTCTGGTTTTTTTTACAAATGTCACTTTAAACATTTTTTTTCCAATTCATTATATATCATTTCCCAATTTTTTTTAACTTCTCTGCATTCCCATCACATATGATAAAAAGTCCCTTCTTTTTCTTTACATTTCCAACTTGTGTTTGACCCGGTTTTATACATTTTTGCTATCTGTATTGGTGTTATATACCATCTATACATCATTTTCATATAATTTTCTTTCAATTCAAATAAATGGCAAGTTGATGGATAGGCCGTAACCCTGTGGTCCTTGTGAACAGAACAGAACAGAACACCACACCACACCACACAGAGACAGACATTAATTCCTGGGAACAGTGCCCATAAAGTTTGCCACAACCGGTAAAATGTATAATAAAATCATATAAATCACTAGTATTTCCTAGAGATGTGTTGTTTATTTCCCTTTTGAGATCATCTACAAGACAACTGATAAAAGACCACAAAAGTTTATTTTCCTCTGGAGAGCATATACAAGACAACTGGGATTGGAATGCTGATCAACATTCAGAAGTATTATACAGCAGAACTCTCATTATGTGAATTGTGGGTGTCTGATGCATCTTATCTGAATTTCTCAAACGTCTTCCCACAGTGTATGATATCTGTGTATCCTGTTGTGAATTGCAGTATTTTTCGAACTGCGCTTCTGATTATTTAAACCTTTAAGCAGCAGCAGTGATACTATAAATCATATCCACCCACTCCCCATGGCTTTGGGGTAAAGCAGATTGCACTGTATATAGGAACAGTGACTTGCCTAACCCTTATTTCTTAAAATATTCCTCGGAGCACACAGATGGACTTCTCCTTCAATATGTGCAACATCTGTGAGAAGTTGTCTCAAATCAAAAGTTGTTACTGGCCCAAAGTGTCTATCCCCTGTCTATCCTTCATTCAGACAAGCAAGAGATACTATAGAGGGGCAAAAATATGCAAGGTTCAAAGCAAATCTAGTGAGGGATGTGGGCCTGTGGAGAAGAGGAATGGCCTGGGAAGAATTTCAAGGCCCAGATATAGAGACAGATGTCTATATTTTGCCCTGTGGCCCGAGATTCCCCAGTCTACTGCATCTCTGTTAAGAATTATGATAGACTGAATTCCCCTCACAATTCTTACCTTTTCTATCTTGTTGTTATCTACTTCATTATTTATGTTTATTTGTGAATTTAACTATGCAGATTTGTTTCTTCAATTATGCTACTGGATGAAGTATGGAGACACACATAAATTGTTTTAATATTGTGGCTCATCTGATATTTCCACACCAGGACAGAGGAGAGGAGTAAATATTTGAAACTGTTGCAATTTGAAAGAAGGAACAAGAGCAAAAGTTTGAAAAAAGGAATGCTACATTAAACCACTCGTATTCCGTGCTGATGGTATATAGCGATGCATTAAATTATTGGAGCAGCCCAGCTAGCAAAGGAAGAAAGTTCAGTTTAATAAAAAGGAAAGTAATTCAGATTCTGTGCACAAGATAGACAATCTCTTACTTCAGTTCCCCAAAATTGTTTATTGGATTGTTGCTTCACTGGAGCTGCAAGATCCAATGTGGACTGACATATCTGTGACAGAATGCGCCTGTATGGAAGGAAGCTTTGTGCTAAATGACAACTCACATACTCATGACAACCAACCGAGTACAAAGCTGAGTGAAATGTTTTAATATCATTTCCCCCTGAACTTTCCTGTTTCCTTAGAACTTGTTTGTGATTTCCCATTTCTTTTTACACTGCACTGGATCTGTGGTCATGGTGGTGATCATAGTATGAGGTCCACTTCACTTCACACATGGCCACTCATCTAGAAAAGGAGATGCCTGCAGACAGACAGTGGAAATGCTCTTCTGGTCTCCACCAGACTTCATGGATGTGTCTGCTGATGTTGTGTGTCCCAATCCATGACCATTACTCACAGGAAACACATGAACTGAACAGATTTCTACATAACTGTACACAGCTGGGCCCATCACCTCCTGGCAAATGGAAGGGGAAGAAATGGAGGCACTGAGCGATTTTACATTCTTGGGCTCCATGATCACTGCAGATGGTGACAGCAGCCATGAAATTAAAAGATGCCTGCTTCTTGGGAGAAAAGCAATGACAAACCTAGACAGCATCTTAAAAAGCAGAGGCATCACCTTGCCAACAAAGGTCCGTATAGTTAAAGCTATGGTTTTCCCAGTAGTGATGTATGGAAGTGAGAGCTGGACCATAAAGAAGGCTGATCGCCAAAGAATTGATGCTTTTGAATTATGGTGCTGGAGGAGACTCTTGAGAGTCCCATGGACTGCAAGAAGGCCAAACCTATCCATTCTGAAGGAAATCAGCCCTGAGTGCTCACTGGAAGGACAGATCCTGAAGCTGAGGCTCCAATATTTTGGCCACCTCATGAGAAGAGAAGACTCCCTGGAAAAACCCTGATGTTGGGAAAGATGGAGGGCACAAGGAGAAGGGGACGACAGAGGACGAGATGGTTGGATAGTGTTCTCGAAGCTACCAGCATGAGTTTGACTAAACTGCGGGAGGCAGTGGAAGACAGAAGTGCCTGGCGTGCTCTGGTCCATGGGGTCACGAAGAGTCGGACACGACTAAACGACCAAACAACAACGTACACAGCTGGCGGAAACAACAGAGCTACTTTTGACATCCCAAGTGGGATTTTTTAATCTTTCCGCCTTTAAACTCCAGATATCCCATCCCACTGCTTTCAAAAGTCTCTTCAGATTCAGAAACAATTTTCTGTGTGGCATTACGACAACATGCCATTTCTTATTGTTTAAGGAACATTAGCATAAGATCTCTTGGGTGCATGGAGTAAGCTGTGTGTGTTTCTGGATCCTAGCCATTACATACTTCACTGTGAGGGGTAAAAAATCACACCTGTTTTGCACACAGCAAAATTTATATCCATGTAATTTTCATACATTACAGTAGACATGGATATCTTTATCTATCTATGGATACACTATATGTTTTGGAAAGTGGTTTGTCTGCTTATCCATTTGCCTATTTGTCTGTTCTCTGTTGGTTTGGATGCCTCTCAACATATCATTACCAAACTCAGTTCAAGGGTTCATGAGTTGGGGGGTGGGGTGGTCTTTGTTGACCCTGGGATGCTGGGTGTATTTAAAATCAAGATGGTGGGCTGAAATGTGACTTTGCATGGCTTCACCCAGTTTTTGGGCTTCACCCAAACTGTGCCAGTTTGGATGCCACTGAAGATATCATTGTCACCCCATTTGGCGGGACTTCACCAAATTTGGCATCCAGATTCCAACCTGTTCTGATTTAGAAGCTTCTAAAGACACCATTGTCTAACTCAACAGGAGTGTTCCCAAGGGGAATTGGTGTTTGTCTACGTTTGAACACCTGGTACCATTCTGAATCAAGATGGTGGACAGAAACATGACCATGGTAAGTTTTCTTATATGCAACTGCTGCGGCCAGAATGATTATAGCAAAAAATGGGAAGGGAGAAAAAACTCCCTCAATAAGAGAATGGCAAATAAGATTTTGTGAATATATAGAATCAGCAAGACTTACAGCAGTGATAAGAGGCCAATCAGACCAAAAACTGATAGAGGAGTGGACTTGCCTGAAGGAATACACCAAAAAACATTGTTCTGGTATTAATATACTGATATGTAATGAATGAAACTTATAGAGTAAAACATTAAGAAGAAATGGGTATAAGATGAGATAGTCAAAAATAATATTGATAACACAGTGAGAAGAACAAAAGGAACCAAGGAATCCACATATAGGTCAAGATTTATGTCTGTATGTTTAGTTTGTATGTTTGTTTTCTTTTTTGTAATCTAAGTTGAGAGGTGTATGTATCTATGTAGAATAAGTTTGTTTAGTGTTCTGGTTTGTGTTTGTAAGTATTGCATTTATCAATAAAAGTTAAAAAGGGAAAAAAGGTGGGGGGAGAAATGTGACCTTGGTGTGCCTTCACCCAGTTTGGTGCCATAGGTCCAAACTGTGCCTATTTGGAATACTCTTTTTTAAAAAAATAATAATATTTTATTAAGTTTAACAATAAAAAAGTAGAATAAAAACACAAAATAAATATAAAACACAACAATACAAACTTTCACGATACATAAAATACAAACGTTTAACAAGAAAGCAAAAAAAGACAATCAACACTCAAAAAGTAGAATAAGAAAAACACAAATCACTCTTTTCCAATTATTCATCTTCAATTAACTTATTTTCCTGACTTCCTCACGCCTCCCTTTTTTATATCCCTTTTTAACAATTAGTTCAGCAAATTCGTATCCTACTACTTTATCCTTATGTATTTTACCTCCCAAATTTCAAATTTTTATCTCTTATTACTAGAACCCCTTCATTTTAATTCAATGTCATTAGCATACATACATTTTACAATACTTCTGTAAATAAGTTTTAAATTTCCTCCAATCTTCTTCCACCAACTCTTCTCCCTGGTCTCAGATTCTGCCAGTCATCTCAGCCATTTCCATATAATCGATTACTTGCACCTGCCATTCTTCCAAGGTGGGTACTATTTGGATTACTCTTAATATATTATTGCCCAAGTTTTGGCATGAAGGTTTGCAACTGTGCTCATTTGGATACCTTTCAATATATCATCTCTGAACTCAACATAAGCGTTCCTGAGGTGGAGATCTTCCTCAATATTTGAATGCCGGGTGCTTTTTTGAGTCCAGCTAGTGGACCAAAATGTGTCTTTGGCATGACTTTATTCAATTTGGCACGGCTCAAAACTCATAAATCACACTACCCATTAAAAAATCACAATATTTTTCCGTTTCCCAAAATTCCTTGGCAGTGCCGGGCACTTTCTGCTATACCTCCCTGTTTCCCATGTAGGAAAAATGATACACAAAACATCCCCCAAGAACACTAGCTGTACATCAATACAAGCCGAAGCCCTATTTCATCAGCAGTCAGAATAAAGATAGCACAGGTGCAAAATGGAGATCACCTTTGCAACTGATTGGGAATGACACTTCCTTCTGGCACACATAATACTCTTCCTGATTCCTCTGGCCATCTGACAGAATGGCCTGTAATGCTAGATTTTTGCACAGGGAAAAGCCACAGAGGCAAACATATTGTGTGAGTTATTACGGACATTTCACTCCATGACAGAATGCTGAAATGCAAAATTACTCTATGCTGCATGTGCATCTTGGGATGCTACTGCATGCATTACAAATTAATGCTGGATATTCCAAAATGCATGTGAGAAGCCATCCCTACTGTCTAGGGTATTGATGGAAAGGAAATAATAATATTCACCGTGAATGACATCCATTGCTTGATTCCAGCCAAGTAACACTTTGCCCATTTAAATTCTAGTTTCATTCATTACATAAATTCTGAGCATGGTGTATATATATATATTACTTTGCTCTGTACATTAGGTGTGGAACATGAGATATTACAAATGAATTCTGAACAATTCTCCCCCAATTTTAAAAATTCTAGCCATGTTCCAAACAGCTCAGGTTGGTGTACTTGAGGTCTGTCTCATTGTGTACTCAAACTGTGCTGTGTTGGACCACCGTATCATTTCCTGAAGGCCACCCAATGTTATGTTTCAGGAATTTGAACTCCTATATTTCTGGGAATGCACCATATTGATTCTCCTTTGAGTTTGTCACAGGGGAGAGGGAGGGAAGGTTTAGCGGGCTTATTTAGCCTGTCTTTTCTCCTTGCTTCCGTGAGTTCAAATGTTTGTGTGTGCGATCTGAGCGTTGCTCACTCCAGATCATATATCTGAAACTGGTTAGCTTTTGGAGCAATGACAACATAAGAAGATTCCTGCTGGAATCTGACTAAGGAACCTTCTGGTGCAGCATCCCACATCAGCCATGGAGAGCCAGATGCCTTTTAAAAAGTATATACAGCATGAACATAGAAGCCTTTCCCTGTTGCTTGTTTTCAACATCTGACGTTCAGAAATATACAGCATTTGAAATTTGAAGTATCTTGGTGTTATGTACTGAGTTGAATAGGATCCAAAATACATCAGTCTGATTGGCCCTAGAACAATAGGATTCAGAATGCAGCAGTCTGATTGGTGCACAAGAGCCACCCAATCCAGCTCCAGGTGGAAGGGAATCTGCAACCTGATTGGCCTACAGGAGAATCCCGGAATTAGCCAATCACGTAGGGCCCATTGTGCAAACAATGCACCATATTTTTCGCTCTATAAGACGCACCAGACCACAAGACGCACCTAGTTTTTGGAGGAGGAAAACAAAAAAAAAAATATTCTGAATCTCAGAAGCCAGAACAGCAAGAGGGATCGCTGTGCAGTGAAAGCAGCAATCCCTCTTGCTGTTCTGGCTTCTGGGATAGCTGCGCAGCCTGCATATGCTCCATAAGACGCACACACATTTCCCCTTACTTTTTAGGAGGGAAAAAGTGAGTCTTATAGAGCAAAAAATACGGTATATAAAGCAGACATTCTGGAGGAACTTCCATTCCTCCTCACCACTATGAGCTGAATAAAGAGCATGAAATCCACTCTCGACTCCGATTATATTTCACTTGGCATAGCTAACAGATGCTGAAGAGTGGGACCTGCAGCAAAATGTTGCATTGTTGAGTGTTCCTCTTCAGGGTGAGTTTTCTGTGCCCCCCTTCTTTTGCTACTTCAACAAGTCTTGAGGTTTGCCCCTCCCCCCCATATCCCTGTTGTGTGTGGATGGTGCTGTTTTGATTTCATAAGATTCAGCACCTTTTTCAAGAGCTCCACTCAAGTGCTTGCATAAATCTCTGTAGCCTCACTTCCATTGTCACCCCCCCTGCCCCCTGCAAGTGAAAGCTTACTTACCGCAGGGGAAGAGAGCAATAGGTACTGCTGCCCAACTTAAAATAACTGTTAGTTTCATTGACATTTGGAAGGAATTGGACCTTACTATATGGACTGTTGTGTTTTGTATGGGAATGCATATATTTTTCTGTCTGTTTCCTGGGGATTTTAGAGTTAACCAGTGTAGCTTGCTGGGAAGAACCAGTGATGTAAAGGGCTTTTTAAAAAGGCAGCTACTCTGGAAGTGGGCAGATCAAGGTGGATCTCAGCTTAATAAGGAAAGGCTTTTCTGCACTTGGGAGAGAAAGGCAGAAAAGGAGGACTGTGTGAGAAGAACAAAGGAGTTTGCATAAAAAACTGTCTTGAGAGAAGGCACTGAGAGATGGTGCAGAGGATTGCATTTAATCCTTGTTTGTTCTTCTGCTCTGTTGGGTTTTCTGCAACTTTTTGCATACAATATCTTTTGCTTAAAACTCAGAATCTTGAACAACATCTTTCATAAATCCTTGTGGTCTCCTTTTAATATAGAGACCCTCATGCCTGGAAGCCATAACCTCTGCTACTTGGAGCGGTTTCAGGAAGACCCCCAGGGAAGCATTTAGGCCATTTGATAGGGAGCAGACTGGTAGAGATACCGTATTTTTCACTCCATAAGACGCACCTGACCATAAGATGCACCTAGTTTTTAGAGGAGGAAAACAAGAAAAAAAAATATTCTGAACAAAACAGTGGATGTATGATTTTTGTGATTCCTGCTGTGGTCACAAGACTTGTGATCTGATGCTGAATTTGGGGTGACCCAATGCAAAAATCCTGAGGATCCATGTGGATCCGTGCCTTGTAAACACGTTTTTGCGCCATTGCGGCCCCAAGCAACAGTGGGTGCGTGATTTCTTTGGTGCGGGCTGTAGCCATAGACATGCTATGTGATCTGATGGTGAATTTGGGGTGATCCAATGTAAAAATCCTGAGGATCCATGGGCTTTTACTTCCCCCCTCCCAGGCAGCCTCCGCTAGTGTCCCTTATCTCTCTTCAGATCCCACCGATCAGTTGTTTCCTTTCAACACTCCCTTCCCTCTTGTTTGCCTTAGTGTCTTTTCCTTAGCTGGAGCAGTTTTTTGCTCCTCCTTTTCTTCTAATTTCTCTCCTTATTGCTTCAGTTTTCCTGTTTCCCCCCTTTGCAAGTTTGCTGTCTTTACCTCCCCCCTCCCAGGCAGCCTCCTTTATCTCTAGGGTCCCTTATCTCTCTCCCCGATCAGCATACGATCAGCGGCTTTGTTCAGCATATGATCAGCGGCTTTTGATCTGCTTTTTGCCCCTGGGCAATTCGGCTCCAGGGACCAAGCATTCAATTCACTCCATAAGACGCAGAGACATTTCCCCTTACTTTCTAGGAAGAAAAAAGTGCATCTTATGGAGCGAAAAATACAGTAATTCCCCCCTTTATCTGGTGGCAATGAGTTCTTAAAGTGGGAATGGGAAGGTGCAAGCAGAAGGGAATACACTGTTGTGACCCGGATCTCTCTTCCACAGCCAACACCAGACCCAGGGTGGCTGGGAAGTGGCTGTCACAGATATCAAGGAAATGTATGTCTTTTTATTTTTTTCATTACAAACCATTATTCTTTATAGTGGGGCAGGGGGTGGAATACTCAAAGCCCGTTGCTTGGTGAATCCATCTCCTACACTCTCCTTGTACGTTTCCTGTCTTCAGTGTCACTGTTTGTTTTTAGAATTATTTCAAGGACATTTCATGTTGTCCTAGATTCCACAGCCAGCCAGAAGAAAGAGAAATTTGGAGTCATGGCCTGAAACAGAATCTCATCACATTTTGGAATGCTGTATGTGGCACAGACAGACAGACAGACAGACAGACATTTGCTTATGGAGAAAAATAATGCATGCAATGGTTTTCTTACGGTTTTCAGTAGCATTGGAATATATCTCCTCTTAGAAATTGTTACAGGGGCAGCTGAATTGCACCATAGGTGGAATTTGATGGCAGATAAATAATTCAGTGTGCAGTCCTACTGCTGTGTCACACAGGGAAATAACTCATCCATGCACATGAGCAAAATGCATCTTTGCCATAACTGCCTCTCCATTCTGTGGGAAGAAGAGATAGCAACAATGGAGCCTGAGACTCAACATAACAAAAGCAGATGTGGTCCGGCTTTTTAAAGGGGGGGCAGTTGTGGAAAATGGGGAGCCTGGTGGTTTCTTGGGGGTGATCATTAGGCAAGGAGCTGCACATGTCCTTTCTATGTAGTAGGAAAAATACTTGGAGAGTGTGCATGTGGAAAGCATACTTTCAATACTGTGTAATGGTAAGAGCTTTCTGTACAGACAATGCAGCCCAGTTTTGTTTATTCTGAGCTGGCAACAGCTCTCCATCAAGAGCTGTACCAAAGTTTTACTCATTTTGAGGCGTGAGTTTCAGGTCAAAACAGTTGCCTTGAGTATTATTTTTGAAGGGTGTCAGGACCTAATATTGAGAACAACTACTTTTTGTTGTTGTTCATGGCCATGTTTCCCCCATTCTGTAGCTGTTTTAGCACCATTATGTCATTTATTTACTGAGTTGAAAGAAAACGTGGGCTTTCATTTCAGTGAGTAAAGAATTTTGCTGTCCTTTGAGACAACGTTCCTTCAAAAGTCATCGCCCAAAGATGAGGGGACTGTTTTCTGAAAGTACTCCAACTCAGTCCTAGACCTTGATATCTGTGAGAGCTTTACGTATTGTATTGTATTGTATTGTATTGTATTACATTGCTTTGCATTGTCTTTATACAACACCTTTTTATCCAAAGAGCTCAAAGTGGCATAGATAGTTCTTCCCCTCCTCATTTAATCCCCACAACAACCCTGTGAGGTAAATTAGGCTGAGAGGCAATGATTGGCCTTAGGTCACCCAGGGAGCTTCATGGCCAATTGGGGATTCGAACCCTGGTCTTCCAGATCCTAGTTGGACACTCTAATTTCTACACCACACTGCTTCTCTCTTGTAGTGGCGCGGGTGGTGCTGTGGTTTAAACTACTGAGCCTCTTGGTCTTGGCAATCAGAAGGTCGGTGGTTCGAATCCCCACGATGGGGTGAGCTCCCGTCGCTCTGTCCCAGCTCCTGCCAACCTAGCAGTTCATGCAAGTAGATAAATAGGTGCCGCTGCAGCAGGAAGGTAAATAGCATTTCCATGCACTCTGGTTTCTGTCACGGTGTTCTGTTGCGCCAGAAGTGGTTTAGTCCTGCTGGCCACATGACCCGGAAAGCTGTCTCTGGACAAATGCCGGCTCCCTCAGCCTGAAAACGAGATGAGCGCTGCAACCCTATAGTCGCCTTTGACTGGAAGTAACCGTCCAGGGGTCCTTTACCATTTACCTTACTGGTTCCCTCATTGTGCTCTCATGCAATCTATTGTTTTAAATTGAAAACTTAGACTGTTAGAGCTACTTGCACACATCTGCTCTAACACTGATCTTTGGCCCCTTCAGTATCAAGAAAGTGATGTTTTGCACATTGCCATTCATGAATACCCACATGCTGATAAAACTAGGTATAATTACATTTCCTCCCCACATAACATAATATTTACAAATACATTCATGAGTATATGTCTGGATATACATGTGGAATTCAGGAAGAAAATTGGGGAGCACAAGAAATGCTGGAAAAGGTTGGTTTGGGCTTTTGTTTTCTTTTTGGCTGTCATAGAAGGCGCAAGGACATAGCTTGATTCTATTTTTCCTCCAAGCAAGTGATTTGTTTCTTATGCCTTCAAGGAGGCAGAGTGTTCTTCCTCTCCTTTGAGCTAGCTGAAGAACTTGTGGCTGTTCAAGGTAGCAACAGTCGCTTTGAAACTGGGACACTGTATAGTGCAAATGTTCCCCAGAGGGATTTGAACCTTGAAGAAATCTAGATGCGCCTTCAGACAGCATTGGCCTTTTATGTCATTGAAACACACAGCTGATTGATGCCACCTGGCCTATCCACATCTTTTAGCACAATGTTCTTCAGAGAGTAACCTTCAGGTGTCACCCAAATAGCAGAAAAGAAAAAGAAAGATAACGGAGTCGCCATCAATGCGCTCCCCCCCCCCAGCATGCTAGAGTAATAAAATCATGCAGAATTGGCCCTGTAAAATAAATAAAAGCAATAATACTTAAGCACGAGATATATTGCATTGCCACATTTATCAAAAGCCCACACAAGAAATGTAAAATCATTAACATAACTAATATTGCCTAAAGACTGAGGGAAGCAAGGAGGAGTGAGCATGAATCAGACATTTTGGTGCCTTATCTTCTTCAAGCAGGGAAGTAATTTTAGAAGGTTTCAGCAAAACATTTGAAATTTTCAGTCATTTAACATTCTTCAGACTATTAAACATTAGGGAAAAAAACAATTAACCGCAGCAGAAAAGGGGGAAATGAAACCAAGTGAAATATGCACCAGCTGACTGGCTTCTCGCAAGCCTCAGTGCAAGGTTTCCATGGGAACCAAACTAGGACATCCATTTCCAAATAGACAAATACAGTGGTACCTCGGGTTACGGACACTTCAGGTTACGCGTTTTCAGGTTGTGCACCACGCCAAACCCAGAAGTTACTTCTGTGTTTTGGCTCTCGCGCATGCGCAGAAGTGCTGAATCGCGCTTTGCGCATGTGCAGAAGCGCCAAATCACGACCCGCGTGTGCGCAGATGCGACGCTGCAGGTTGCGAACGCTGCGGGTTGCGAACGTGCCTCCCGCACGGATCACGTTCACAACCTGAGGTTCCACTGTAAGTAACCCAGTCCTGCAAGGACCTCTATGAAGATGTATTTTTTAAACTTGAACAACTGCCTAAACTTCAGCAATGAGCCTATTGTGGCCTACAATTACCAACAGAATATTAAAAGGAAAGTTATATTTTAAAGCAACCACATTCTACTGGAACATTTATATATCCACGTTGTTTTAGTCTTGTGTTGATTTCATTAATGGATCTCAGACTAGGACCCCACCTATACTATGGATTTAAAGTATCATTATACCACTTTAAACAGTCCTGGCTATCCCCAAAGAATCCTGGGAACTGTAGTTTGTTAAGGGTTCTGAGAGATGTTTGATGACCATCACAGAACTACAATTCTGATTGGGTGGTTTGGCACTTAATCCCCTTTCCAGGGAACTCTGGGAATTGTAGTTCTGTTTGAGGGAATAGGAGGTCTCCTAAGAACTCTCAGCACCTTTAACAAACTACAGTTCCCTGGATTCTTTGGGGGAAACCAAGTGGTATGATGCTGCTCTAAATGTCTAGTATGGATGGGGCCTTGCTATTGCAAGATTATATAAAGAAAATACCAGCAACGATAAAGGAATATCACCCATTCCAATTGCAGGTGATAATTACAAAGGAACAGGATGCCATCAAAAATACTATGTAAAAATGACATGTGAATAGAAAGGTCACATTTCCACTTCCCGGTCGTCGTCGTCGTCTCCTTCTTCTTCTTCTTCTTCTTCTTCTTCTTCTTCTTCTTCTTCCTATTGTTGTTGTTGTTGTTTAGTCATTTAGTCGTGTCCGACTCTTCATGACCCCATGGACCAGAGCACATCAGGCACTCCTGTCTTCCACTGCCTCCCGCAGTTTGGTCAAACTCATGTTAGTAGCTTCGAGAACACTGTCCAACCATCTCGTCCTCTGTCGTCCCCTTTTCCTTGTGCCCTCATTCTTTCCCAACATCAGGGTCTTTTCCAGGGAGTCTTCTCTTCTCATGAGGTGGCCAAAGTATTGGAGTCTCTGCTTCAGGATCTGTCCTTCCAGTGAGCACTCAGGGCTGATTTCCTTAAGAATGGATAGGTTTGATCTTCTTGCAGTCCATGGGACTCTCAAGAGTCTCCTCCAGCACCATAATTCAAAAGCATCAATTCTTTGGCGATCAGCCTTCTTTATGGTCCAGCTCTCACTTCCATACATCACTACTGGGAAAACCATAGATTTAAGTATAAGGACCTTTGTGGACAAGGTGATGTCTCGCTTTTTAAGATGCTGTCTTAAAAATTGGAGATGTTCCATGAGGGATTGAAGAGACTCTTTTTGTCTCAAGTGTAAGTAGGATTTCTAATTCTTTCTGCATTCTGCTTCGTTCACTATCCCTCAAGATTTAGAAACATAGGGTAGGTTTAGCTGCCAGTTGCCCCAAATTCAGCACAGAGATATAATCAATGAAGTATCTAGAACTCATTTCCTTATTATTTTCCTTCTTCTTCCCTAGGTTTCGAAGGCTCTGAAGGATCTGTGGGCTACTGGTCTCCTGCTGTCACAAGCCGAAGATCCACCCCCTGGTCTGGGATAAGGAGGTGGATGTAATAAACAACGACAAGTTGGAGAAGGTTGAAATAAGATCATGCAACCAGGGAGTGGATGCCACCGATACCAACATGGATGCTGAGTGCTGATCTTTGTTCATGAGGAACAGGGAGGCCAGAGAGAATTTGGATCACTGGTGGGGGGGCAACTCCCTGATTCAAGAAGAGTTCAGGAATGGGATGAGGAAAGGAGAAAGGTAGAATAATGTAAGCCACCTTGAGATTGTTGTAGAAAGCAAGAGTTCTTTTAGAAAAGTATTGGAAGACACAAGAACTACCCACGCTGGAAGAGTGGCAGACGAAGGTGATTGACTATATGGGACTGGCGGAGATGACGGGCAGAATCCGTGACCAAGGAAAAGAGACGGTGGAAGAAGACTGGAAGAAATTTAAAGTTTATCTTAAGAACTGTTGTAAAATTAATGAGTGCTAAAATGTCATGGGTAACGTAAAACAGAATTGCAGCGGTAAATGATTGGGTAAGAGAAAAAGGATTAAAGAAAGTGAATTATAAGTAACTGAAATCAGGGGTTGCTGAAAAAGTTTAAAACAGGGATGCAGAAAAGGGAGGCATGGGGAAGTCGTTGAAATAAGGCTTAAGAAAAAGAGGTTATGAAATTATACGTGTTTATATGTTTGTTTGTCTATGTATCGTGAGTTGTAATGTGTTTTAATTCATGTTGGAAAATCAATTTAAAAAATTATATATATATATATATATATATATATATATATATATATATATATATATAAAGAGATTGTTGTAGAAAGGTAATATTAAGAATCGTTTCTCTTCTTTTGTCCAACAGTTGTGGGCCTGGGAGGAAGCCCGGGTCTTGCTGCAGGAGTCTATGGTTTGGCTCCTTCCCTTGTGGATACATTGCCCAAAAAGGAAAGAAGAAGAAGCCCTAGTGAAAGAAGAATGGATACCAAATCCTATGGAAGATGCAGAAATGGTGAAGCCTACCGGAAAAACAATAAATTAAGATAAACTGATTAATTCTGTTTATAAATTCTGTTAATAAACGATAAATTCTGTTTATAAAAGAGTGGAAATGGTTTATTGAATATTTACAAATAAACTGTAAACGGAAAAGAACATTGCAATAACTTGCAGTTTTATAAAAGTATATATATATTTACAGTAGATGAATAAATGAGCAAATCTGGATATGCAGAAAATTTATAAAAAATAAAATTTAAGGAACAGTAGAAAGAGGGGGATGGAAGTCAAATTTTGAAATGTTAAAATGATTGAAAAACAATTGAAATGTGTAAAATTGAAAATCATAAATACTGGTAATAAAAAAAGAATGTCCTCCTGGACTTTTGGGTCTTCCAGGAAAAAAGCCACAAGTGGGGTGCCACAGGGTTATGTCCTGGGCGCATCGCTGTTCAATGGCTTTACAAATATAAGGTTTTGCATTTAGGCAGAAAGAACCAGATTCACAAATATGGGGGGGGGGGACACCTTGCTTACTAGCAGTACAAGTGAAAAGGATCTAAGGGTCTTGGTGGACCACAAGCTTAACATGAGTCAACAGTGTGATGCAGCAGCAAAAAAGAGCTAATGATATTCTAGGCTGCATCAACAGAAGTACAGTGGTACCTCGGTTTACAAACACTTAGGGTTACAGACTCCACTAACCCAGAAGTAGTACCTTGGGTTAAGAACTTTACCTCAGGATGAGAACAGAAATAGCGCGCCGGTGGCATGGTGGCAGTGGGAGGCCCCATTAGCTAAAGTGGCACCTCAAATTAAGAACAGTTTCAGGTTAAGAACGGACCTCCAGAACAAATTAAGTTCATAACCAGTATAGTAACTGTATAGTGTCCAGATCAAGGGAAGCAATAGTGCCACTTGATTTAGCCTTGGTCAGACCACACCTGGAATACTGTGTCCAATTCTGGGCACCAAAATTTAAGATGGATGCTGTCAACCTGGAACATGTGCAGAGGAGGGTGACCAAGATGATCAAGGGTGTGGAAACTAAGGCTTACGATGAACGCTTGAAGGATCTGGGTATGTTCAGCCTGGAAAAGAGGAGACTGAGAGGAGAGCTTCAAATATCCTAAGGGCTGTCACATGGAAGAGGGAGGATGCTTGTTTTATCCTGCTCCGGATGGTAGGATTCGAACAAATGGCTACAAGTAAAAAGAAAGGAGATTCTGACTAATCATTCATAAAAAACTTTCTGACAGTAAGGGCTGTTTGGCAGTCGAACAGACTCCCACGAGAGGTGGTGGGCTATCCACCCTTGGAGGTTTTTAAGCAGAGGTTGGATAGACATCAGTCATGGATGGTTTCACTGAGATTCCTGTGTTGCAGGGGGTTAGACTAGATGACCCTTGGGTCCTTTCCAACTCAAAGATTCTATGATTCTCAAAAACCAAAAGATATTGTAGACCAGATCTGATAGTTAAGTGAGGAAGGATGAATTGAGTTAAGCTTACAAGAGTTGCCCTCTTTTCTGCAGCATAATCCACCATCATTAAGCCATGGATGCAAGCATTATGGGAGATAATATTTTATTATTATCCCCCAGCCCCCAAGTACAATAGGATGAGTTGCAAATGGTACAGATGTCTTACATCTATCTTAAAGACATTGGCAAAATTCTTTTGACATGTTACTCCTAATCAGAAGTAAAGTTTTTGAAATGTACCGTATTTTGCGCTCTTTAAGATGCACCAGACCACAAGACGCACCTAGTTTTTGGAGGAGGAAAACAACAACAACAAAAAATTCTGAATCTCAGAAGCCAGAACAACAAGAGGGATCGCTGCACAGTGAAAGCAGCAATCCCTCTTGCTGTTCTGGCTTCTGTGATAGCTACGCAGCCTGCATTCGCACCATAAGACGCACACACATTTCCCCTTACTTTTTAGGAGGGAAAAGGTGAGTCTTATAGATCAAAAAATACGGTACTTCATTCTTTTCTTTCTAGCATTATGGTCCTTCTATCATAAGACAAGGCACACCTTAACAATTATAAAATTATAAATAGTGCTATAATAATAAATTTCTTCTCACACAAAAATACAATTTCCCTAAGATTATTCCACAAATGTCCTCCACAACTATGATTCCAACCACTAAAGTAAAGTGAAGTATCACATTTTTTACATGGTGTTTCTCAGAGTATAAGTAAGATGCTGAAATTAAGTGGCTGGAAGTTATTAAACATTCTACATACTTGCTTTGTTTGTTTTGTTTTTGTACTACCCTTTCAGGCAGAGAAAGCTCGGCAGAGAAAAGCAAAAAGATAAATTGACATGGGTATGTTCTTTTTTCTCTGTAGGTTTTAGAGTTCATTAAAGTAGCATTTTAACAGTATGCTGCTGTATTTATACCTTTTTATGCCTCTTTGGTTCCCTTCTGTTGACACCAAGATAAATGGATCAGTGGAAATTGCAATCATCATTAACATTTTCATGGAAAAAAATGGTGCTGAAGTTGCAGTTAAGATGATTACTTGGAATTGATTTTGCCCTATTAAAAGACACTCTAATTACTGAGAAACAGGAAAAGCTGAAACACGCTTCATGCTAATAGCCCTGATTAGAATAGATTTGCAACAAGCTTTAACTACACAGATTAATAACTTGAACTATCATATATAAGAAAACCATTCCTGGAATTTCTGAAGTCACGGAATTCAAGCATGACTCAGGAATAGAACTCTATGTGAGCAGATGAAGAGGCTCATTTCAACATGTTGAGTCAGGCTTGATTTTCATTGGCTTTGATTGGCAATCTTGATTTTCATTGGCTTTGATGGCAATCTTGGGGCACATTTGGTGCAAAAGGCAGAGCTTGCTTGGCCTCCACTTTTTCTGGGCTTGGCTGTGCCTTGTGAGCCACTTTGAGAGGACTTTTTGTACAGAGCAGCAGCATAAAAGTTGCAGTATCACCACCCTCATCGATGTAAGCACAGAGCACCCAGGTGCACCCTGGAGTCCTCCAAAATATACACCCTTCCTCTGCCTGCAGGCAAAATGATGGGCATTCTGATAAATAAGTTGTTGCTTATTTTATCCATTCATACTATGCAACCATGCTAGACCTGCTCTCAGTACTGTCTCCAACTCCTCTCCCCTCCCCTCTCCAGCATCCTTTCCCCACTACATCTTTTGTCACCTTGTGATGGCAGCCATTTTGCTCCCACAGTGCCCTGGGATGTCTGGGACATGTTGAGGTCCTAAAACATGTCAGCACATGCTGTCAGAAAAAATTGGTCCTCTTATTGCCACCGCCCAATTTGACAAAGAAGAAAAGGCGTACCCTCCATTAATGAGGCAAGCAGTTCTCCCGGGCTTTTCTATGCCAATGGCTTTTAGGAGGACAAATTCACCAAAGTAGGAATGTCAGAGACTTTAAATGAAAACAGAACTGGGAGTAGAAATTGCCAGAGTTAGCATGTCCAGAACAGAAATCAGTCTGGAGAATATGATAAGTGTTCACTGTTGCTATTTTCAGTCAACAGACAATGTGTAATTGATGATCCCCCAGCCAATTTGCAATTTGTTTCCTTTGCATTGGAGTGAATGGTGTGAAATGACATGATTATAATGTAATTAAATATGCAAAATCTCATCATTGTGAACAGCAAGGCAAATAATGTGTTTTTTGCTGAAAGCTGGACTGCAGTGTAACAGAAACAGTGTTGAACTAGCTGAGCATAGGGTTGAATGAAAATCAATACCTTCTCACATCCTTACCACAAGGATCACTATAATGATATTTTGGCAAACCTCATTTCAGTCCTACTATGCTTGTCTGAGTAGCATATTCAGGCAGCAGACAGATGACCACCTTCATGATTAGTGCCTTATGGGTGTTGATGATCATCACTGGGATCAATTAAGACACTCCAGAGTTTTTGCTTCCTTAAGGGTAGAGTTGTGAGCAGGAAAAATAAACCTTGCGATATTTCACTAATCTTAACCAAATCCTATTATTTTTGCTCAAAGTGGCTGTGGATAGTTTACCTGAGCAGGATGTTCCAAATTCATTTTGAGTTTTGCTCAGGGAGTGTGCTGTGGCCCAATGGCCCAAAGGCATACTCCTTGCTTTTCTTCTGTATGTCCCTGAGCAAACAAACAAAAAAACCCTCCGAATAACTGCAAGGTTTACCATTTGCCTTTGTTTTCCCCAGTTGCACTCGTGAAAGCCTGAACATTTGTTTCTTTGCCTTCAGGCACGAGGAAAGGTGCTGTTTGTACCAGTTCTCAGGTACTGCCATAGAGCAGACAGTTTCTGAAAAGAAATACATTTCACAGAGCTGAGAGTGGCAGGCAGCACACATCTTTAAAATAGTGAATGTAAAGTTTCCCTTTGTGTGTCTGGCCAAGCAAGGTTATGCAGGGTGACACCGGGCTCCCAATTTAGGGACAGGGACTCTGTTGACTCATTACCTTTGTAGTATGGAAGCCCCTGGTGCTGTAGAATGGAAGCCAATGGAAGTTGAGCTCTTTTTTCATGCTGCAAAGATAATGTGGGAAGCTTCAGGTCACAACCATACAGTTGCTTCAGTCATGGCTTGTGCACTTTAGGACCAGCAGGGTGAGAGGCAAGGAGATAAACAGTAGCTGGAGCCAATGGAAGGCAATGGCAACTAAATTATAGTTATGTCCCCATCCATCTCTCTACAGAGTTCTACAAGAGCAACACTGAGACTAAGAAGGAGGAAGCTGACAGCCAGTACCACCTGCATGGCTGAACGTAAGTAGGAAATCATTATCATTATTATTTATTGAGTTATATATTGCCCTATACTGGGGGTCTCAGGGCAGTTCACAGAATAAAATCAAGATATAAAACCACAAAATACATAATAAAAAAGCAACAACAACCAAATATCCCCCCTCCCCCCCAAAAAAAACCTCCCACATTTTAAAAGGGCATAGGATGTAAATCAGATCAAACGAAGGCCTGGTTAAAAAGGAACGTTTTTGCCTGGCGCCTAAAGGTGTATAATGAAGGCGCCAGGCAAACTTCCCTGGGGAGAGCATTCCACAAGCGGGGAGCCACTACAGAGAAGGCCTGTTCTTATGTTGCCACCCTCCAGATCTCTCAAGGAGGAGGCACATGAAGAAGAGCCTCAGAAGATGATATCAGGGTCTGGGTAGGTTCAAATGGAAAGAAATGGTCCTTGAGGCATTGTGGTTCTGAGCCGTGGGGGCTGGCTAAGGGCATACTGAGATTGGTGGGACATGACTACATTCATCCTAATGGACTAGCCTCCTTCCCACACTGGTATTGCCCCTCTTGGAAACCAAAGCAATGGCGCCATGGAAAGAACATGAATCTACCACCAAACCAGCCACGTACGAACTATTTAGTAATGCTTTCCAGCATGCAAGGGAGAGTCTTGCACCCAATTGTTGATAAAACAAACCCAATTTCCATGTTAAGTTCAAACTCGATGGTTTTGTATATGAGCCTTAAACAAGTCTTGAATCTCCACGTTGAACACAGCCCACCATCCATGGTTGGCAGCCCAACAGGAGCTCAGTAAAGCAGTTTTCCCTGCTTACATGGACTGCCGAAACAGAAGAACAATAATCACTTGGTAGGCAAAATATGTGGCTCAAAAGATTTGCATGATTCAGTGGGTCTCAGGTGGCGCCGGTCCACTTTGCACACTCCAAAATTAAATATTCTGTTGGGCTTTGAAATGAATTTCAATTTATTCTAGCATGCCTTGGGATTGAGTCCGAATGCTTTAAGGGCTTTAGTCTGATCCCAGGTAGGCTGGAGGACTTTACCGTCACACAGGTGCCTATTGATTTTTAAGGTTCCATGTATTTTAATGTTCATAACTTTCACAGGACTGAGCAGCTAGTTTCTTTCAGAATCTTTCCAGGCACATCAAATGAAGTTGGATTCATACAAATGGACACAAAAGCACTGGGATTTTGTAGCATCAACTACCAAAGAGAGAATGTTAGCAGACAGTCAGTCCCAAGAGGCTGTTGGTGATGGCTTGTTTGGCTTTGTGAAAATCAGAACTAGGATCACAGGGGGAGCTCAGTTTTTAGAAGGGGATAGCAACTGCATGATTTGGCTTAAAGTTGAAGGAGTCATGGGGAGCTTAGATTTTATTAATTGTCTGTTCTACCTCCCCACTTCCAAATAAGTCAAGTACTGTGGAAATAAATGGTGAATGGTTGGTGAATGATAACTGTGAAATCAGGACTTATCTGAAAATCCTTATCTGTTTCCCTTTATTTTATATCTTCTTTGAGAGATGCTAAATGAAGCTAGATGGCTATTTAACAACTTCATTAGGATAATCAAAACTATACACAGGACAAAAAGCAGCATGCCTGGAGAAAAAAAAGATCAGTTTAGAAATCAAAATGGGATGGTTGTTTCTTGTATTCAGTTAAAGAAGCAAATCAAGACCACTTTAGATGATATTTCCAGGCCTACTTTATACAGAAGAATGGGGGGGGGGTGCGCCATGGCATCAATTCAACAATGCCTGCATATGCAAAATTCAGTGTACACATTTGCTGGTAACATCATCAGTTTACCCAGGAAAAAAACCAAAACTGGCTGAGGAGGGGAGGCTTCCTTCCGTCTGCACCCTGTGATATTGAGCCAAATATCTGCCCCTGCCTCCCCGCCAAGTGTATGAACTGGCCTGCAAGAGATGAGAAAAATTCCTCATCATCTTTCCCTCCCCATTCAGGTTAATGAAGGCTGAAGCAGAGGCGTAGCTCATGGGGGCAGGGCACACTGGGTACCACATTGTGGGGGTAGCACTCTGGGGGCCTGCAGCACACCCAAGCCATGTGTCTCTCCAGCTGAGGGGGTAGCGGTGGGTGGAGTCCATGGAGGCTCTGCACAGTGTGCCCCGCCCTGGCTCACCCCACACTGTGGGCAACATTCCCTGCCCCCGGGTGCCCGAGTAGCTAGCTACACCGCTGAGCTGAAGGCAAGTTATAGACATGTTAAATGAAACAAACCCATAACTTGAATTAAGCCTTCACAATGAAATGATAAATACAAATACTGTTCTTGCTGGCATCCGTTTGTCTTGAGTGTGCCTCCAGGGGTTAAGTCAAACTACTCTGTTTGCAGCACAAGCCTTGGCAGTGGGTGGGTATGGAGGTCCTGGGCTGCCCAGATGACAAGACCCTACTCTTAGCATTGCTTATGTGGTTCGAAGGAAAGCACAACAATATGTTTGGCACCAGGAGTTGCCTGGAGGCAGCTTACAAGGTGTTACGAAAAAGGAGCAATGCAGAAGCCAGCCCCAGGTGGCTGGAATGGTAAACAGGAAACTGATGTTATTGGAATGTACCGTGGGAACAAGAGACAGTGTACTGAGCACCGGATGTTAGCTCAGAGTGGCACATGACCCTGTACTGGAAGTACATGGGAGGAGTTATTCTCTCTCTGCAGTTGTGATGTGAGGGTACAGACGTGTTTTCTCTGTACTGCTGAAAGACAGGAATAAAGACATGTAGATATATTTCTGTCTGTCTCATTCCCCCCCCCCCTGGAGATGGGAGGGGGAGGAGTGGTGTGTTCTTTTCACGTTTGAAAAGGATCGCCGAAGAGACCTCCCTTGATCTTGCCGGCAGACGCTGGCAGGGGAGGTCAACAAGGATTCAAGCCGGGCACCTGGAGGGTGGCCAAATTCCTAAGAGCTGGGACTGGCTCTGCTGGCTTGAAATCCGACATCTGGTAGCAGAGGTTACATCTGGTAGCAAGAGCCGATGGGTTAAAGATCCATGAGAATCTGCATGAGAGGTGAGAGGTCGATGAATCGTTGCCATCCTCTGCACCTAAGGAGATAAAGAAATCCAAATAGCCCCATCCAAATATCTAAGGGACTCCACTAGGATTTGTGTAGGGTTTACTCTTTAGCCTTTTATCTCCCAAAGATATTTTGCAAGGCAGTGGAGTTTTAGGATCAGAATTTCTCTTCTCCAAATGGGCTACCTTTCCAGGTTGATGGTCCTCATCTACGCCTCACTTCCCTCTAGCCTATAGCATTCTTGACCGTTGGACCCACTATTGTCTTTCAAAAGACACAGAGTACAAAAAAATGTTTGAAGACTCCATAACTGCATCCTATTAATACATACTGTAGGATGGGATCCGCCCCCTTGATTGTGATGATACATGCTCAGTATATAAGCATGGAGAGCCCCCACAGAATTCTTGGAAATGACAAAGAGAGAATGATGAAAGTCTGTTCCTGTGGCATGGTGATTTCACTTTGGAAGCACTGAACCATGGCTGGCACGAGAGGAAAGCCATTTCTTATTCAAAATGATGAATGTCACTGTGTGAACATGCTTAGAAAATTCAGCTCCTCAAGCTAGCGCTAGCAATTAATATCACATATTTAACATTCCAGTCAAATCTTTAGCCCTTCTGGCCATTTCTGACTGGACACATTTTGTCAGCCCCTCACCAAGCAAAATAACTTCCTTGGAATTTCACCTATTTGACGATTTGTTCTTGACAGTAGTTCATCGACATCCCTGCCACCAAATTTGTAATTTATTTCTATATGTTTGTTTTTATTTTGAGTGTTTGTGTTTCAATGAATATATAATAGTGAATGTATAAATTCTGTGTGTGTGTGTTAGTTATAGTCAGTAAACTTATTTCACAGTATATACATAGCTGCAGAGCTTTCTTTTCTGGGGGGACGTTGGGGTACATATACCCCTAAACATTTTGTGAACCTTTATACTTTTATCCATTTATCGTATTTATTTTCCTGAATTCAGCTATAAAATGGTGATTTTCTTGAATCAAAATGAGAGTACCCCTAAACATTTTTTAGGGGGGAAAGCACCGCATAGCTGCATATAATAGGGATGGGTATCATCTTTGTGAGGAGGCCAAATAATGAGGTCAGTAGGGTCTTCTCCCCTCCTGAGTCAAAACACAAGGTCAGTACCCCTCTGAATTTGACCAAGGCTCCCACAAAGCCTCATCTTGCTCTGTTGCTTCCCCCCCACCCCCCCACCCCCCTGTGCTTTTCTGATAAAATAGTTTTATGTTTCTGTATATTTCAATGTTTCTGTATGCCTTAATGTGTGGAGGCCTTGCAAGAAGTAAAGCTATACAAAATGTTGCCTGTGGAGGACTAAAGGGTTCTGGGTTGTTTTGTTGTTGTTGAAGCATAGCAACAGAGAGACTTAAAAAAAAAAAAGTTTAAAGCTTCATTTAAGTTGGTTTTTTTTATTACTATTCTACATTGTTCTGCTTTAACAAAACAAACAAATAAACCCAGAGCTCTTCAGAACTCCACAGGTCCCCAGACAGACTCATGTTGTAAGGCCTATTGGAGGCCTGAAGGCAACTCAGAAGACACAGACAAGCACTGGAAATGTTTTTAAAATGTACAATAAAAAATTCCTATCACTTGACCATCTCATAATTATTTCAAGGTAACAAAGAGCAAGAGAGAAATGCTAGCTCCTGCTTTAAAATATATGGAACTAATATGGATTTTGGAGTTTTAGTTGGCTTAGTAAAACTATTGCCCTAATGTTAATTATAGAAGAAAGTTCTCCTACAAAGGTCCCTGGACCTATTTGTCTACAATTTGACAGGCTTAATCCACTCTGCAGGGACCCCCATGCTTGTAAATTTCATCCGCTTTGGCCAAAAGGGAGGAAATATTACTGTTTTTAGATTTCCTGTTGTAGTGAGTGGGGAGTACAGAGCTTTTTTTTATACAGAGTGGATCATAACCCCAGATTGGAGTGGAGAGAGCAAATCAGAAACAGGCCAGAATTGGTTATGCCATACTCTCCAACCTTTCTCCAATGAAAACAGGGACGTCCTAGTCATTGTTGTTGCTGTTGTTGTTGTTGTTGTTGTTGTTGTTGTTAATACTCCACCCATCTGACTGGGTTGTCTCAGCCACTTTGGGTTGCTCCCAACACATATAAAAACAATAAATCATTAAACATTTAAAAACTTTCATATACAGTGCTGCCTTCAGATAGCTTGGGATTGGATAACTCCATACCCTCCAACATTTGTCCAATGAAAATAGGGATTTCCTAAGGAAAAGTGGGATATTCCGGGATCAAATCAGAAGGTCTGCTAGTGAAACAAGACAAAACTTGGGACCAGTGCACAGCCCTAACATGTAATAATAATAATATGTATTCTAACAATTATCAGCAATTAGAATACCAAATCCTTTTTAAGCATATTTTGTCATTGTTATTCATCACAGAGATACAGAATGTCAGAGTTTATATGCTGCTCTAAGCCTACAAAGCTTTGACTCTCTTGGCGAAATGATATTAGAAAAGAAAAGATGAGCATTAGCATTCTAAAGTAGGATTTTATAAAGATTGAGGTGAATGTTGTTATGTTAATAAAAATGTGAATACAAATGGAAGGTATTAAGAAGAAAGTGGCTAAATGGGAATATTTATCTTGCTTATATCACTACCTGCGGCTGGTTATTATTATTTTTTCCACTGCAACTTATTTTGACATTTAGGATCAAGGTTCATTCCCAGCCAGCCTTCGCAGTTTGAAGAGCCACAGATTGTTTAAGTAGCCAAAGGCCAGCGAGAAGAGGATTTTTTTCTGCCTGATGCCCTAAGATATGTAATGAAGGCCCTAGGCAAGCCTCCCTGGCATTTTGCAAACAGGGAGCCATTGCAGAAAAAGCTTTCTCTCATGTCGCCACCCTCTGGACTTCTCATGAAGGAGGGTCACAAAGAAGGGCCTCAGATGATGATTGCATGATCTGGGTTGGTTTATATGGGAAGAGGCGGGCTGAAGTTAAAATAAGTTTTTAAATGCCAGTACTTTGTATGGACCTGGGAACTAACTGGCTGCCAGTGCAGTTGGGCAAGGATTGGTGTTATATCCTCAAACCTGGCTGCTGAATTCTGCACCAGCTGAAGTTTCCAAACCATCTTCAGAGGTAGCCCCATGTATAATGCATCAGAGTAATCTAACCTAGAGGTTACCAGACAGTGGTAATCATACAGGGCAACCAAAGCAGTTTCTGTGTCCAGACTTGGTCTAAACTCTGTTTGAAATGGCACTTTCCTCTGAGAGTGTCTGGATCTCTACCCTAAGCGGAGTCATCAAGGTGAATGAATGGGAATCTGCAAATTTGTGCAGCTGTACACTCTTATCACTGCCTGCTTCAACAATATCAGTTAAACAGTAAAGCTGATATATCAATGCACAGATGAGAGCAAGCAGAATCTCATTTACTCAAAGAACCAACATCTACCCTCTGACTACAAATTACTGCATATTATCCCTCCAGAACCCCATGTTTGATTAAGGGAAATTAGATAAAAACTTGTGCTTTCAAGGGAAGGCAATAACTTATAAAATATTCCAAGAAACTGTTTACTCTCTTTGTAGAGCACTTGGATATGTCATAACTCTGTCGAGAGTGCATCAGGTTTAGGAAAGACTGGAGTAATTAAATCAGAGCAAGCCTAATGTGGCATTATTCAGATAATGTTGGGCTCCATCTCTCACCAGCCTTTGCCAGTGTGACCAATGGCCAGGAATGATGGGAATACAGCAGCATGTGAAGGGCATCACATTGGAGACCCTTGGTTTTTTTTGGGTTTGTTTGTTTAGAATCATAGAATCATAGAATCATAGAGTTGGAAGAGACCACAAGGGCCATCGAGTCCAACCCCCTGCCAAGCAGGAAACACCATCAGAGCACTCCTGACATATGGTTGTCAAGCCTCTGCTTAAAGACCTCCAAAGAAGGAGACTCCACCACACTCCTTGGCAGCAAATTCCACTGTCGAACAGCTCTTACTGTCAGGAAGTTCTTCCTAATGTTTAGGTGGAATCTTCTTTCCTGCAGTTTGGATCCATTGCTCCGTGTCCGCTTCTCTGGAGCAGCAGAAAACAACCTTTCTCCCTCCTCTATGTGACATCCTTTTATATATTTGAACATGGCTATCATATCACCCCTTAACCTCCTCTTCTCCAGGCTAAACATGCCCAGCTCCCTTAGCCGTTCCTCATAAGGCATCATTTCCAGACATTTGACCATTTTGGTTGCCCTCCTCTGGACACGTTCCAGTTTCTCAGTGTCCTTCTTGAACTGTGGTGCCCAGAACTGGACACAGTACTCCAGGTGAGGTCTGACCAGAGCAGAATACAGTGGCACTATTACTTCCCTTGATCTAGATGCTATACTCCTATTGATGTTTGGAAAAATAATGTTATGTATAACATTCTCCTCCTGCTGCACCCAGAATGTACTGACACCCCCTTCTGATAGCTGCATTTATCCAATTTCCTAACAGAATCAGTGATGTGTTTTCAGATTTGGTAAGATTGCTGGGCTAAGTTTGCATGCTTGCTCCTATCTCATTGTCACTTGCTAAAGCTAATGAGAGTTGACGGGAACTGAAGGTGTCTGGGGTCTTAAGAACCCTGCACATGTTTTGTTTTGGGTTTTTTTGGCTCTTTTTTTGCTATAGTAAGTACTTTTCAATGGTGAAGTTTCTTTTTCTCCCTTGCTGTATGATGATCACAGTCCTTCTTCCTTAATCTTAGCTTAAGTGAAGAGAATTTACAGTTCTTGTGTCTTTAGAATGCATTCCAGCCAAAGGAGGCAATGTCAGGCCCTGAGAAACTATGGGCTAAGTATAAGGAGTAGTGACATCTTTTATCAATGATGACAACAGGTTGGGGGGGGGGAACCAATGCAGGACTCTCTCCCCTCCCCCAAAGAATCTCTGGTGCATGTTGTAATTAAGTATGACAGACAAAATCCCCAAGCTGCGATTGACCTTTCTCTTCTCTAAGAAGCTCGAAAGTAAGTAAAAGTGGTGTAGGGCTTTGCTTTAGTGCTTGCAAGCCAATTGGTGGCTTGTTTTTTGTTTATTTTCATGGTTGTGGTTTTTTTTAAATAGAGGCATTAGCAAAGCTGCGTGAACTAACTGCTGAAGCAATAAAAATCGTGTGTGAGAAGAACCCAAAATCTATGACAACAAAACAGGGATTCTGCAGCCCATAAAGAATATGCAAATCTACATGCTCTCTCCTATTTTAAATCATTTATTCTGAATTGTTATTAATGTGATTTTCAGTGTGCTTCCCTTGTCTTCAACTTGAGGAGGGACAGAAAGCTTTTTTTAAAAAAATGCTTACTGTATTTAGCTATTTTTCTGTTCTCCAAGATACATATGATGCTTCTTAAAGCATATGTTTGCAAGATTTTTCAGGAAGTTAAAAAGGAATTAGACCAACCTTCACTAGTCTGGCAGTCTCCAGATGTTGTAGATGGCATTGCCCATCATCCTGAGCCAGGATGGTTGTGCTGGCTGGGGCTGTTGGGGTTGGGTGCCATAGCCATTCCAAGAGAAATAGGAAGAGGTTCATGGTGAGCTCTGACACCTCATTTTCTGGAAAAATAGCTCTGTGTACACAGATATGCACAAATGATGAATTTCTTGCAGCCTTTGTTGTAATTTGAAACAGGTTGGTGCAGGCTGGATTGGATTAATTCATGGAAGATGAAGTCTGTCAATGGCTATTAGTAACGATGGCCAGTGCTTTTTTTCTCGGGGGGGGGGTGTCCGTAGGGGTCCGCACACCCCTAAACATTTTGTGAATGCAAGTTTGGCCTCATTGAGGGCCAGTATTTCAATATGAGTAGGAAAATGAGAGTACCCCTTAACATTTTTTTAAGGAAAAAAAGCACTGACAATGACTGCTGATGTTATTATTATAAGTGTTAATAATTGCAATACAGTGGTACCTCGGGTTACAGACGCTTTAGGTTACAGATGCTTCAGGTTACAGACTCCGCTATCCCAGAAATAGTACCTCAGGTTAAGAACTTTGCTTCAGGATGAGAACAGAAATCACATGGCAGCAGTGCGGCGGCAGCGGGAGGCCCCATTAGCTAAAGTGGTACCTCAGGTTAAGAACAGTTTCAGGTTAAGAACGGACCTCCAGAATGAATTAAGTTCTTAACCCCAGGTACCACTGTATTAATATTGTTATGATTTGGGGATAGGCTGCATGATGAACGAGTCCCTTCAAATCCCTGTATCAAACAAGGCTTAACGTCTAATGGAAGATTCCATTGTTGAATTAGCCAAGCAAGGGCCATAGTTATGACCTAAATATGGTCCTTATTCTGGCAAAGCAAACTGCTCTGTGCTCAGAGATTGGTGCGCCATGCAACAATAGGTTTGTGCATGTCACACCTTACTACGTATAGCACCCAAGGCAGCTTACAGCTGCAGTGGAGTCTGGTGTTAGTTTCTGTTTGCCACTGTGCAGCACTTTGGAGTCACAAGACTCTGTTTACATTCCATACTGTTGGAAGTCTCACGGGAGACGGATGTGACGTTACTGGTTTCCTGTTCCTTTGTTTGTTTGGTTGCTCTCTGCTTTCACAGAGAGAGGATGTGTTTTCTGTCCGTGTAGTAAGAAATAAAGCATAGCGATGTAGCCATAACTCTCATCACTTCCACGTGCTGCTTTGATTCTCTGCTGAATGGGAATGTGCCTGAAGCCTCTTCAAAGGCTCAGGTCGTTAAGCATCATCGGAGGGCGATTCCGGAAGATGAGCTTTATCATCTCGGTCGAATGGAGATTCTGACAGCTGGTTTATTAGGGCACATGCAGCTCTACTCACCAACCTCAGTTTGTTCTCAACCACCCCTACCAGCCTGCCTTCTTACTTACAATTCCAAGGCATAGCATGCTCTGTCTGCTTCCTTCTCCTCCTTACCGTTGCTGTTGCAGAACTCATCAAGGGAGAGGATGGGGTTGACAATGGAATTAGTTGGCCCAACTGTCATTGGTGTTGTCTCTGCCTGTCACCGCCACCGCCACCTTCAACCCTATCAGATCCAATGGGCACTTGCCACCACAAAATGGTTATAATAATAAACTAATGAACCATTTTTGAAAGAAAAAGCCAACGATTTTCAAGAAGTCTATAACAATAAGGTAAAACAAATAAAAAATGCCAACATCAGCCACATTAAAACATATTAAGATAAACAGTAAATGGGGAGGGGGGGTCAGCTCAACTCAAAACCTGTTTGAATTATTTTTAATAATATTGCTGCTACTACTACTATTAATAATAATAATGATAATAATAATTTGTCCATCAACTGAAGAATATCAGAGACAGGGCTAAGCGGGATCTGTTAATGAGTGCTGAATTTTGCAGCTTAAAGAAAAAAATCTGCAACATTGTGACATACACATAAGCCTGAACATAAGAATTTGCTTTGCTGGATTTAACCAGCGCTATGTTTCCAAGAGCACCTAGCTTCTGAAAACTCCTAGGAAGGGCATTATTGTGATAGCTAATCTCTGTGCTTTGTTTCCATCATAATGAGATCTACAATGGACCTGAACATGGAGATTCCATTTAGCTATCATGAGCTTCGGACACTAATAGACCTCCATAAATTTATCTAATCCTTATTAAAATGCCATTTAACCTAATGGCTATAATCACATTTGGTAGTAATTGAATTCCATACTGTTCATTGCTGTTTGGGAGTGCACATGATGCTTCAACTTTTATCCTTTTCTGTAGATGCTAAAATCCATTTGGACATCAAAACACAATTGCTTCTCTGTGAATTCTGCTGGTTTGTTGGTTTGTTGGTCATCCCAGGCCAGCAGTAGAAACAGGAGGTTTATTAAACTCCTGGCTACCCAGCATAGAGTGTGCTGTGGTCAACTTTGTGAGTTACAAGTTGCGGACACATGATATGCTTTGTACCACTATCATCTCAAGTAAGTTTGTGAGTTTTTGAAGTATTGAAGAAGCGGGTGGGGGAAAGTAATGAATGTACACAATGAAAGCTCAAGTGGTTTGCTATTCACAAAAGTCGATATGAGGCACCTCTTTTCCTTTATATCAGGTATGAAGAAGGAGACTGCCACCCTCCAAATGACTTTCATCATCCCTGATCATTAGCCATGCCCACTGAGGCTCATGGGAGGTGGAGTCCAGCAACATTTGAAGGGCCACAAGTTTCTCATCCCTAGCTTATATTGAAAAGAAAAGACTGTTCACTATTAGGGAAGAAGAAGTTTGACTATTTATGCTTTGCCATTTAAAATGGTAACAGGCCTGCTGTTACAGTTCTGGTCTCCCGCTGTCCAAGGTACTGGCAACATTGGCGCTGTGGTCTAAACCACTGAGCCTCTTGGGCTTGCCGATCAGAAGGTTGGCGATTCGAATCCCTGTGATGGGGTGAGCTCTCTTTGCTCTGTCCCAGCTCCTGCCAACCTAGCTGTTTGAAAGCATGCCAGTGCAAGTAGGTAAATGGGTACCGCTGCAGCAGGAAGGTAAACAGCATTGCCATGCACTCTGGTTTCCGTCATGGTGTCCCATTGCACCAGAAGGAGTTTAGTCATGCTGGCCACATGACCTAGAAAGCTGTCTGTGGCAAATGCCAGCTCCCTCGACCTGAAAGCAAGATGAGCGCCACACCCCATAGTTGCCTTGGACTGGACTTAACTGTCCAGGGGTCCTGTATCTTTTTTACTTTTACATGTAAGATGCCAGCTGTTTTGATCAACAAATGGTTGATTGGTTGATTTACCTCTTTGAGAGATATTTGTAGCACATTTACTGTTGTGTGTGCCATTATTACTCCTTAAAACAAAAATTATAGTTCTTGAATTCCCAGCTTTTTCTGCTTGAAACCACAAAACAGAGTGTCTGAAAACTCACATGTAAGTTGTGCTCCAGTGAATAGGATAATAGCCTTATTGTCAAACTACATGTCATGTCTTAATGTGTAGCATTCAGCCTGCCTCCATGTACATATCTCTATCTCTATCTCTCTATCTATATTAATAGAAATGGGAGGATTCCTTTCTGGACCACAGCATGGCAGGGAGGGGAAGTTGATATTCTCTCTCACCCTGGAGCTGCAGTCAGGGTGAAAGTCACACATATACAGAGCTGGAAGAAAAGCTACCTTTGTGAGAATTATTTCTGAAACATCTTAGCTGCACAGGGGGGTGTTTTTCATCATGATAACGAGCTAGGGAGGAGAGATACCCCACAACCAACTGTGGTCTAGATAAAAATAACCCTCAAACACCTGTAATTAAAGAAAGACCAGCAATGTAATTGCATGGTACACATTAAATGTCGTGAGTAGTTTGACACACACAGTAATATTATGGCAAGGACGAACTTCTCCTGGGGTCTAGAATATGGAAGCAATTGAATGATGGCGGCAGCTGGAGGGCAAATCCTGACATTCTCACATAGTTCTGAAGAAATGAGAACAATTGTCAGAGAGAATCAGCAAGGCAAGATCCAATTTGAGGTTTCAAAAAGTGAGTGCTGTGCACTGACAAGGAATATTAATGTGGATGTGAAAGAAGTGTTTACAGTCAACTTAATTTAATTGTGAGTGAAGCACCAGTGAGGCAGGTGGTAATGGAAGAGTTCATTTCTGAAATTCCATCAGTTCAGTCTGGCATATTCTTTGCACCATAGCACATTAACTCTTTGGGTCTCGTGCCTAGGTCTCTACCATTCTTAACCTTCAAATACCTCATTTAGCTCCATAGGCTTGTTCATACATGATGACAATCCCAAAATGAACACCTTGAGAAAGTGTGGAACTGTTATGGGGTTCCATGTTGGGTAATTCCCAATGGGACACATGCCATTGGGTAATCTGTTTGATACTGAAGTTGAAATGATATAGAGAGAGCATGAACAGCATGCTCATCATTTCAACTTCTATATCAAAGAGAATATACCCAGTATGTCAACTGCTGAACTGCTATATTTCCTAAAAATAAATTAAGATGCATTTTTGTACAGACACACAACAGTTTTTGTTCTGCCCTGTAGCACAGTAACATACTGATTCAAGTCTAAGTCCTACTTAGATCAGTGGAACTTCCTCACAGGAAAGTAGGTGTAAGATTGCAGCCTCAGAATATCTGTGCAGTACTACTTCTTTAGCTCTAGTTTGGAATGTGTCAAGGCAATCCCAGATCACTCCAAGCTGGTTCCACTTGGAGTCATCTATGGCTACCAAAGAGGGAGGAGAGACTTTTGCCTACACCACCTGCTACAACCCCCAGACTCACCATCAACCACATATTTAATTTGGGTTTAAAGCTCTGATTCAACATGCATGCCGGGTGGAGTGGGCAGATGATGCCACCTACTACATGTTTAATTGGGGTTTGAAATATTCATTTTATATTGGGGACTGTGCAAGTCCCCCTATTCATTTCAAGCCTCTCGTCAAGATCAGGCTGGGTCAAGAGCAGTTCAGGTCTGACTGGGGCCGGGACTTCCGGAGGCGGCGCAAAACCGTGATGGCGGACCTCTTCGAGCTCTGAAGAGGGGCACCGCAGAAAAGGGTTGCTCGCGACGGCGCAGCGGCAACCCATCAAGATAAACCACGGGCAGAGTGAGTCCGTGGCCGTGGGACCCGGCGGGCACCTGGAGCGACCCCGAAATCACAAAAGGAACCCCGTAAGGGGCTCCGGAGTGAAGGAGGGGGAGCGGTGCTGTGGGTTCATCGCTCTTTCTGCGGAGGCGAAGCCGCGCGGCTGTCACGGATGAGCGCTGACCTTTCTTCCAAGAAACATCGGGCTGAAACATCAAACCCGTGAGTAAGGACCTAAGATTTTACAAATTAAATCGGAAAATTTGGCTAAAAACGGGAGACGAGAAAGAGGAAGTCCGTCTTCCGACACTGCTTTCAAGATCAAAGCAGACGGTCTAAGGAGCGGAAAGCGCTGTGAACAGGGAAGCTTTGAAGCTTTAAATCGGGACTTTCGTGCACATTTGAATTTTACTGTTAAAGAATAAATACAGCATAAAATTGACCTGGAGCGGACACCCCAAGGGCAAGGGAAGACTCTAACCCCAAATTCCCGGGTGGCCGGGTAAAGTTGTTTAAACTGCGGAACTGTTGCAAGCTTCCAGATACTTTTGCAACTTTTGAGCTCATCTAGCTGAAGTGGATACAATTGCAGGCACCTTGCTGGAACTTTGTTATATATTGAAAAGGGCTCTGCAGGACTTTTCTTTTAGCATGCTGGAACTAATTTGTTTTTAAAATTGTTTTTAAAGTTGGAACAAAGAGACTTTAATTGTGGAAAGTTACCTTCTTCTTACTAAAACTTTGGTGGCACTCCCCCTAGAGGACATTGGGAATACAGAGGCCTGGGAAAGTTTTTTTTTGTTTACCTTCTCTCAATAGACTGTTTTTAATTCTGGACTTGCCTTTCCCATGGGATTACAACACTTGACCTTGAACGTTGACTGATGAGTGGCACAGGAAAGACAAGAGCAGCCAAAGCTAAGGAAGCTAAGGAGAAAGAGAAAGCAAAAAAGCAAGCACAGCTTTTGCAAACAACTTTAACTCAGGGACGTAGATTATCAGTTCCAGCTGTGCTTGCGACACAAAAAGTAGAAACCGAAAAGCCTGAAAAATCTGAAGAGGAAGATATGGCAGCAGGAGGAGCTGAGGCAGTACTGAAACAAGTTTTGGAACAACTGTCAGCAATAAATCAAAAAATTGATAACCAATCAACAAAAATTGACCAAGCAACATCCTCGATTCAGAAATTGACAGATCAGGTTTCCCAACATACTCAAGCAATTGAAAAATTGCAAGGAGCAACAGAAGAGAATCGTAAATTGGCAGGGGAAGCCGTTCAAATTGCAACATCAGCCAAAAAAGAAGTCGAGGAAGTTAAAGCGGAAGTCAAGCCTCTTCATAAACAGATAGGGGACCAACAAACCTATCTCTCGTTGGTGGAATTGAAAAATCGCGAGACCAACCTTAGACTAAGGGCAGTCCCAGAAATTGAACAAGAAGATTTGAAAGGACTTTTGACAATAGAGTTTACAAAGTTCTGGGACTTAAAAGAAGAAATTGATTTTAAAATTGTATCGGCTTTTCGGTTGGGAAGATTAGTAAGAAAAGATAGATCCAGAGACTGCTTAATAGCTTTGAGATCAAGGGAGGAGAGAGACAAAATACTAGGCCTACACTTCAAAAACTCAATTGTGATACAAGAGAAAAGGGTGGAAATTTATCGAGATATTCCTAAACAGTTATTGGACTTGAGAGCCACCTACTCAGATTTGGCTAAGTTACTGAGACTCAACACAATTCCTTATAGGTGGGAGTTCCCACAAGGGCTATCATTCACTTACAAACAGAAGAAGGTTAAAATAAGATCACCAGAGGACTTACAAAAGTTCCAGCACGACCACGGAGAAGACCTCCAAAAAGAAGCAGCAGCTAATTGGCCTATACCCAACCCAGGTGGAGCAATACCTGCACCTTCGGAACCAGAGGAGAAAGAAGATACACCGCTCTAGGTGTAGCAGAATAGTTCAGGATGTCTCTGCGGCTACTCAGTTGGAATATAAATGGCGGAAATTCCCCGGAGAAAAGAAGGAGGTTATTTCACATATTGAAGAAAGAACAATTGGATATTATTTGCCTCCAAGAAACCCATGTGACCAGGCTCCACAGGAAGGTTTTGGTAAATAAAAGATTAGGCCAAGAATTTATTTCGTCTGACAAAGTAAAGAAAAGAGGAGTGGTGATCTATGCTAAGGAGAGCCTGATACCCAAATTTCTATTTAAGGATGAACAAGGAAGAATTTTGGCAATTGAAATTCAAACCCAAGGAGAAAAAATATTGATATTAGGAATTTATGCCCCAAATGACGGGAAATCAGAATTTTTCAAGAAGCTGCATGAGACGTTGCTGGACTATCTGGACTATGCTAACATCATAATGATGGGAGATATGAATGGAGTGGTGTCTACACATATGGATAAGTCTCACAACCAAAACTTAACATCTGATGGCAGACTGCCCAAAACTTTTTTCGAACTGACTGACAATCTGGATTTGATCGACATATGGAGGACAAAGAACCCCCTAGGTAAAGAAGGAACTTTTTTCTCTGAGGCCCACCTGTCTTGGTCAAGGATCGACCAAATCTGGACCTCCAGGGGGCTGGCACCCAAGACTAAAAAGGTGGAAATCTGCCCAAAAACATGCTCCGACCACAACGCCTTGAAAATAGAACTTAGATTAACTCAACCCGGTTCCTTCAGATGGAGAATGAATGACACACTACTAAGAGATCAAGAGATTGTGAAAAAGGCCCAAAAAACATTAAAGGACTATTTTGAGATAAATCTGAATACTACAGTTGAAAAAAGAACGATCTGGGACGCAAGTAAAGCTGTTATGAGAGGGTTTCTGATACAACAGAATTCAATCAAGAAAAAACTCTGGAACGGAAAGAAGGACAAAATATTGGAGAAAATACACCAAGGAGAAAAAAAACTGAGAACCAAACCAAAGTCCAAGGAGGTGCTGAGAGAAATTAAATTCCACCAAGCAGAATACTCAAAATTGATCAATCAGGAGATTGAATGGAAAATAAAACAGATGAAGCAAAGATCTTTTGAATCAGCAAATAAATGTGGAAAGCTGCTAGCTTGGCAGCTGAAAAAAAGACAAAAGCTAAACACGATAACAAATCTAGAGATTGATGGAAGGACCGTACAGAAACCAGAAGAAATTAGGAGGTGCTTCCACAGATACTTCAAAGAACTGTATGCACAGGGGCCCCAGAAAGAATCAGAGATAGATCAATTTTTAAAGACAAATGGACTATCAAAAATAACTCAAGATAAAAGATCAATCTTGAACTCTATAATAACCGCACAGGAAATTGAAGGTGCCATTCAGAATATGCAACTAGGCAAATCTCCAGGCCCGGATGGACTTACCTCCAAATATTACAAGGTTCTGAAGGACTATTTGATACAACCTTTGTTGGAGGTATGTAACCAGATTATGGATGGGAAGAGGGCACCAGAAACGTGGAAAGAAGCCTTCATCACATTGATACCTAAGTCAGAATCTGAAAAGACTCAGCTTAAAAACTACCGTCCCATCTCACTCCTAAATGTGGATTACAAAATATTTGCAGACATTTTGGCAAATAGACTTAAAAAAGTCTTAAATGAAGTAATTCATAAAGACCAAGCTGGCTTTCTCCCTGGTAGACATTTATATGAGAACACTAGAAACATCATTGACATTTTAGAACTTTTGCAGACTAACAGGAACACAAGGGCGGTGTTAATCTTTATTGATGCGGAGAAAGCATTTGACAATATATCTTGGATGTTTATGAAGAAGAATTTGGAGGGGATGGGAGTGGGACGGGGGTTTGAGAATGGATTACATGCAATCTATTCAGAACAAAAAGCTAAATTAATAGTGAACAATGTGGTGACGGAGGAATTTAAAATTGAAAAAGGGACACGACAAGGGTGCCCTCTATCCCCTCTGTTATTTATTTCAGTCCTGGAGGTGCTATTGAATATGATCAGAGAGGACCGGTTGGTACAAGGGATAGAGGTCGGAGTGAAACAATATAAACTGAAAGCTTTTGCAGATGACCTAGTTTTGACACTGCAGGAGCCAGAATCCAGTACAAAAAGAGTTCTCGAACTTATATCTGAATTTGGTCGGGTGGCGGGATTTAGGTTGAATAAACAAAAAACTAAGGTTCTGACCAAAAATTTAATAATTACAGAAACAGAGGGGTTTCAGAGAGAAACAGAACTGAATGTGGTTAAAAAAGTGAAATACCTTGGGATCTATTTGTCCTCCAAAAATTTGAATTTATTTAAGGATAATTATGAGAAATGTTGGTTGGAAGTTAAAAAGGATTTAGAAATTTGGTCAAGATTGAAACTTTCCTTGTTGGGAAGAATTGCAGCTATAAAAATGAATGTGTTGCCGAAAATGTTATTTTTGTTTCAAACCTTACAGATCGTGGACAGAGTGGATTGCTTTGGAAAATGGCAGAAGGATATATCTAGATTTATCTGGCAGGGCAAAAAGCCCCGAATAAAGTTTAAAATATTAACAGATTCGAAAGAAAGAGGGGGGTTTGCCCTGCCGGACTTGAGGTTGTATTATGAAGCTGCAGCCTTCTGCTGGCTGAAAGATTGGTTTTTGTTGGAAAACACCGATGTCCTAGATCTGGAAGGTTTTAATAATGCTTTTGGATGGCACGCATACCTATGGTACGACAAGGTTAAAGCACATAAATTGTTTAAAAGCCACATTGTCAGAAAAGCAATTTTTGCAGTCTGGATGAAATATAAAGACTTACTAGAGAGTAAAACTCCGAGGTGGCTATCACCAGTGGAGGCCAAGGCCCGAAAAAGACCCAATATGGAGGCCTATTGGCCGAAATATTGGGAATTGACTGAAAAAATTGGAGACAATTGGAAGTTGCAGAGCCAGGACAAACTAAAAAATAAGGTGCGAGACTGGCTACATTATGCTCAAATTCAAGAGGTTTTCAAAATGGACAAAAAAGTTGGTTTCCAGGTGGAAAAGTCGAAACTAGAGACAGAATTGTTAGAACCAAAGACAAAGCTGTTATCTAGAATGTATAACCTGCTGCTTATGTGGAATTTACAGGATGAGACAGTTAAATCTGCTATGATTAAATGGGCACAGGATGTTGGACACAACATTATGTTTGAAGACTGGGAAAGGTTATGGAACACCGGAATGAAATTCACGGCCAGTATGGCCTTGAAGGAAAACATTATGAAAATGATATACCGGTGGTACATGACCCCAGTCAAGTTAGCTAAGATACATCACCTGTCTGACAATAAATGTTGGAAGTGTAAGGAAGCAGAGGGGACTTTCTTTCACCTCTGGTGGACATGCCCAAAGGTTAAGGCTTTCTGGGAAATGATTTACAATGAGTTGAAAAAGGTATTTAGGTATACCTTTCCCAAGAAACCAGAGGCCTTCCTGTTGGGCATGGTAGACCAGAAAGTGTTAAAGAAGGACAGAACTTTGTTTATGTATGCTAGTACAGCAGCAAGAATACTCATCGCAAAGAACTGGAAGACACAAGATTTACCCACGCTGGAGGAATGGCAGACGCAGTTGATGGACTACATGGAGATAGCTGAACTGACCGGCAGAATCCGAGATTTGGATGTAGAAACAATTGAGGTGGACTGGAAAAAGTTTAAAGACTACTTGCAAAAGTATTACAAACTGTATGAATTTTAAGACGGTGCATGATTTGAAAATGATACGCTTTAGCAATTATGATTAAGTAAATAGTAAACTAAGTGATAAAAGAGAAAAGGAGATAATATGAAATTGAACATGTTATGTTTATTTTAAAGGTATAAAAATTCTGACATAATACATTGAATATAGATACATAACATGCAAAAGTTACAATAAGGTATGACATAAGGTAACAAATTGCTGACATTGTTAATATAAAGAACGCAGAATCGGAAGGGGTGGGGAAGTCCAATTTGGGATTTTTGTTAAAAAAAAAAAAAAAAAAAATGGTTTCTTGTAAACTCCTTGTTTGTAATGTATAAAATTTGGAAAGAAACGTAATAAAAAATATTATAAAAAAAATAATAATAAAAAAAAAAATGACTGGGGCCTAACTGGGATCACCAAATTGGGTCCCACATTGAATCAGAAGTGGTCCGCACAGCCCTACTTCACATGTTCAATCTGTGCCACCAATGCATGGGTTATAGAAATGAATATTTTCTCTTATATGAGACCCAGTCTCTTCTGCTCCTTCATCTAACTGATGCTTACAGATTCAGTAGCAGTCGAGTTAGATTACTATAAAGTGAATGAAGAAGAAAAAAATAAAACTGGTATAAGATGAATTCAGTGGGGCAAATGTCATTCTCACTCTACCAACACAACTTCCACACATGGCTAATTTTCTTCTCTGTTCCTTGTTTGAGCTTTTCTATACAATTCCCCACCCCACTGCTGAAGGCAAAACAATAATGTTTTTCTTAGGTCCAACTTTAAAATATAAAATGAAAGTGACAGGTGTAAGATTACTACGAGTCTGGGAGAATTAGCCTGAACAGATTTGTTTGTAAGAAGATGGATGATAAGTACCTTGAAATCCCATTATCACTCCAATAGTCATAACCTGCAGAAACATCATTTATTGATGCAGCCTTCCTTAGAGGCTTTGAAATATTTGCATGGCTAGCAGTTGTGAATGAAAACGTATTATGATTTCACCAACCCATGCTCACACCTGTTTAGTAGCCAGTTTGGGGCTTTGTTTTCCATCCTCCCGATTTTATCAGTGCTCTTATTTTTATCACCATCTCATCTAAATGCACAGTTGACTGTGCAGTAAAGTCCCATGTGGATCAAATGAGACTTAACTATAGTTATTTATTTCCTTTCTTCCCTGCCTTCCTCAAGATCGTGGACCCAAGGGAAGTTATAAATTCAGTACAGTGGTACCTCTGGTTAAGAACTTAATTCGTTTTGAAGGTCCGTTCTTAACCTGAAACTGTTCTTAACATGAGGTACCACTTTAGCTAATGAGGCCTCCCGCTGCCGCCACCGCACAATTTCTGTTCTCATCCTGAAGCAAAGTTCTTAACCCGAGGTACTATTTCTGGGTTAGCAGAGTCTGTAATCTGAAGCGTCTGTAACCCGAGGTACCACTGGAATGTGATCCATCAGTTTATATAGTAAACAAAAACAATCACTGATGAAACCATCATAAAAAGACATTGCAGCAGCACAAATTAAAGCCATCCTTCACCCTGCTCCAAACACTTTCTGGGGGCGAAAAGGAAGCATCCATGTCATTCCAGGTGGTTTTTAAAGAGTGAATCACATTGACCTGAGAAAGTGAGTTCAATAACTGTTGAGTCACCACAGATAAGATCATACTCTTGGAAGCAACCAACTTAACTTCAAAAAGGGATGCTTCAAGGAATACGCTTCTCCTAAAAGATCCAGGGAGACTAGGTGTCAGGGGCTCAGGAGCAGAAGCGCAGGGAAGAGAGGAAATGGAGAGCGAAGGGGAGGAATCCGAGGGCAGCGTAGGGGAGTATGACAGTGACCCGAGAGATTCCATGAGCTTCTCCAGCGAATCAGAAGATTCCCAGAAGGGGGCGCCGATGGTCAGGGCAAGGGGGGTCCCAGGGGGGACACACCAGAAACAAGGGGCCAGCGGGGACTCCCAAAGCAGCAGCGGGGGATCAGGACCAGCTTCCCCACCAGAGCGTAGTGGCGGGGAAGAGTCACATGTGTCAGGACCAGCATCTCCTCCAGCGGGGAGAGAAGATGAGTCAGGGCTGACCACGCCTCCATCGGAAACTGGGGGAACGGAGGGGAGGTCAGTTCCAGCTAGCCTCCCCGAAGGGGGGAGCAGTGACAGCAGCAGTGCAACGGTCAGAAGGAAGGTAGCAGGCTGGGCGCGACCGCCAAGTTCAAATGTACAGGCGCGCGGGACAGCAGGAAACCCGGATTGGGAACCAGGTCCTAAAGCCCGCCGGAGGGAGGGGGAAGATTCAGGGGACTCAGCGTCAGAAGAGTCTAGGAAGGGCGAGACCCCGACGGACAGGCGGAACCAGACGAGGAAAGAACAAAGGAAGAGGTGGAGCAAGGATAGAGTCTTAAACTGGTGTCTGGGGGGAGGAGATTCAGACGGAGCTCCAGCGGTCTAGAGTTTGAGACGTAGAGCTGCACGCTGCGGCTGTGAAAGCGAAACTGAACTTCAATAAAGACTTTCGTACTTAACAACGAAGCGGCGTTGGTCCTTTGTGAGCTGGGACCTCGGGCAGCTCTGACACTAGGATATTCCTATGACACAGAACTTTTTCCTGGAGAGCATAGCTAGATAGTTTTCTCCCCACATCTCCCCACTGGATATTATGCTGCAGGAGGTAATTGCCAGTGGTCTTGTTATTGCCAATAGAAGGGGAATGTTAAGGAACATACCTTGTACATGGACTGAGGAAAATGGTTAGAGGAAACCACATTTGGCTTGTTGGCTAGTTTCATTTAAACATAAATAAAAGGTGCTTGCTTTACCCAAACCTCCAATTTAATGAGTCTTGATTTCCTTGTCAAGGAGGCTCCCACACGCCCCTGTCACCTTGAAAGCAAGGTACGCACAACAAAAACCCCACCCATGACTATTTTGTATTTTCTCTCTGTGTGCTTTGATAATTTCCAAGTGAAATTTCTTTCCCCATTAATTGATGAAGAATGGGGAAAGCATGGATTAAATTTTCAGCACAGTACTGTAGAAAATGCCTCATGGGGCATTAGAACTCCTGCCAGATCAGCTAATAAACAAGAGGATTTTGCAGTACAAAAACCTCCTACTTTGTGCTTGTTGTTGTTGTTTTGGAAGCCCAGCAAAGCATTCTGGTATTTGAGGCAACTAGGGACGGGCAATTCTGTCAATTTCAGTTTCTCTATTTTCCAATCTAAAGTTCAATTCTTCACATTTTCTTTTTTTAAAAAAGCTCATCAAAATTCATCATCAAATTTATCCTGGTCTACACATTTTTACATGCAACTTTTCCTAATCTACACAAATATAATGCATTTTTATTTGTGGTGTTTTCAAGAAGTTATACATTACTGTACCCACTTCATCCTCGTATATGCATTTTTGTGTACATTCTTTGACTGAATGGACTACATTGCAAAATTCAGAGAAGTGCAAATTTTGAAGGGTGTCTGTAATTCAGTTCAGTTTCATGTATTCTTCTGGGAAACAGGCCCACCCTTAAATATGAACTGAAAGATATCCTCCTCCTCTGCCACCAGCCCGGGCAACAAGAAAACCATTCTATGAGCTCCATGTAGGATTCCCTGTGCCCAAGGAATGTTTGTGATGCTTTCAGAAATCGTTTCATTTTCCTCAGCTGCTTTGCCTGAGGTGGAACCCAGAGATTTGTCTTTAGTTTCACCAAATACAGATCCACCAGTTGCCAAGGCTGCTGTTCTACACTGAAGCTCTTCTTAAAAAAATATCTTGAACAGGAAATCTACAAGCCATTACAAAGGCCATTTTACTGCTGAGAGGTATATGGACCTCCCCTGCCAACCTAGCAGTTCGAAAGCACACCAGTGCAAGTAGATAAATAGTTACTGCTGTGGCAGGAAGGTAAACGGCATTTTGTGTGCTATGGTTTTTGTCACGGTGTTCCATTGCACCAGAAGTGATTTTGTCTAAGCTGGAAAGCTGTTTGTGATCAAACACCAGCTCCCTTGGCCTGAAAGCGAGATAATAATAATAATAATAATAATAATAATAATAATAATAATAATAATTTATTATTTGTACTTCGCCCATCTGGCTGGGTTTCCCCAGCCACTCTGGGCAGCTTCCAACAAAGATTAAAAATACATTAAAATGTCACACATTAAAAACTTCCCTGAACAGGGGTCCCTTCAGATGTCTTCTAAATGAGCACCACAACCCCATAGTCGCCTTTCACTGGACTTAAGCGTCCAGGGGTCCTTTACCTTTTTTACATGCACCTAGAAGGAGCATGTCTGTGAGGGCTCAAGAAGCTGTGTGGCAGTAGAATAGTGGGTGGAAGATTTTTAAAGAAAGCTTCCCATTGAGATTTTGACATGTCTCAGAGAATCACGAACCACTTTGCTCTTTATCTATTCGTAACTGTGAACTAACTCTGCAGTTTAATTAGCTACAAAAAAGTACCAAATCTTCCCTGAAGCTAAGGAAGATGCAGAACATCCTCCAGCCTCAACTTCACCAACTTTGGTGACGTGGAAGGCACTCATTGGAAACATTGCAGGGGCCGAAAAGCAGATCCGTTGATTATCAGCACAGGGATTCCTTTTTTAAGAAAATCTTGTGAAATCATCCTGAAATTGCAGGGGCTGCAGGAAACTGGCGTGAATCATGGAAAAGAGATGCTGTGCAAGATGAATGGATTTATGATGTTTTCCTTTGTGCGTCTTACTGCTCCGATTCACCTGGATTTCTCCATCGCTGTTCAAATCACAGCTTATGCTTGGTCTTAGCCAATGGTAATTTAACAGCCCCGTTAAATTGCTTTGTTCATGTATTTAAGGAAAAGAAATAAAGTGGTCAATTAATGAGCTGGGACTAAACAGTTTTGCAGCACATCCCTTCTAGATTTGTATTAATGCAGATCCAAATTAGGGGCAGGGATGAGGGGAATATTGTCAGTTTCTATTAATCCCCATTGTCCTAGCCTCTGTTCTCCAGTGCCATGAAACTTCACTTGTGCAGGCTTTAAAAAAATGAGGGTTAGGGGAAATAACCAAATGTGAGTGTAAAGCACCTGCTTTGCATACAAGAAGCTCCAAGTGCAATCCAAAGTATCTCCAATTAAAAGGATTCAGGTACCAAAGTAAGAAAAAGGAAGAGGTCATAGACCCTGAAGAGTCACTGCACCAACCCCAATGTATTTGTTGTACCTGGTGAAAGATATACACCTCCCAGACTAGACTGTAGATCTGAATTTAACTAATCCACCATGCAGTGACCAATTTGCATTCTTTTACGCATCTTTATTTCCACCTACATCCTACAACATAGTAAAGGAAATGATGTTGTAAATATGACACCATTTGTTGCTGTTCTTTAGTCGTTTAGTCGTGTCCGATTCTTTGTGACCCCATGGACCAGAGCATGCCAGGCACTCCTGTCTTCCACTGCCTCCCGCAGTTTGGTCAAACTCATGCTGGTAGCTTCGAGAACACTGTCCAACCATCTCGTCCTCTGTCGTCCCCTTCTCCTTGTGCCCTCCATCTTTCCCAACATCAGGGTCTTTTCCAGGGAGTCTTCTCTTCTCATGAGGTGGCCAAAGTATTGGAGCATCTGCTTCATGATCTGTCCTTCCAGTGAGCATTCAGGGCTGATTTCCTTAAGAATGGATACGTTTGATCTTCTTGCAGTCCATGGGACTCTCAAGAGTCTCCTCCAGCATCATTCAAAAGCATAAATTCAAAGGCATCAATTCTTTGGTGATCAGCCTTCTTTATGGTCCACCTCTCACTTCCATACATCACTACTGGGAAAACCATAGCTTTAACTCTATGGACTTTTGCCAGCAAGGTCATGTCTCTGCTTTTTAAGATGTTGTCTAGGTTTGTCATTGCTTTTCTCCCAAGAAGCAGGCGTCTTTTAATTTCATGACTGCTGTCACCATCTGCAGTGATCATGGAGCCCAAGAAAGTAAAATCTCTCACTGCCTCCATTTCTTCCCCTTCTATTTGCCAGGAGGTGATGGGACCAGTGGCCATGATCTTAGTTTTTTTGATGTTGAGCTTCAGACCATATTTTGTTTTTGTCCACTGAATTTTCTTGGCAGGGATACTTGAGTGGCTTGCTGGTTGCTGCTCCAGGTGGATCATGATTAGTCAAAACTCTCCACTATGACCTGTCCATCTTGGGTGGCCCTGCACAGCATAGCTCATAGCTTCTCTGAGTTATTCAAGCCCCTTCGCCTTGACAAGGCAGTGATCCATGAAGAATAAATATGACACCATAGTAATATTCAAATTACATACAGGGTTCACCCAAGTGTAGGAAAACCCCTCGCCTCCAGCATGACTGCCAGATCCTGGGGAGGCGTTGTCGTTGTCCTGCAACAGTGCCCAAGCGGGTGGTAAGCATCATTACACAACAGATGAAACATGTTTCAGTGGCTTTCCAAAAGTAATAATAATAATAATAATAATTTATTATTTGTATCCTGCTCATCTGGCTGGGTTTCCCCAGCCACTCTGGGCGGCTTCCAACAAAGATTAAATATACATTAAAATGTCACACATTAGAAACTTCCCTGAACAGGGCTGCCTTCAGATGTCTTCTAAATATCAGGTAGTTTTTTATCTATTTGACATCTGATGGGAGGGCATTCCACAGGGCGGGCGCAACTACCGAGAAGGCCCTCTGTCTGGTTCCCTGTAACCTCACTTCTCGCAGTGAGGGAACTGCCAGAAGGCCCTTGGAGATGGACCTCAGTGTCCGGGCAGAATGATGGGGGTGGAGATGCTCCTTCAGGTATACTGGGCTGAGGCCATTTAGGGCTTTAAAGGTACTGGGAGCCAATGTAGGTTTTTCAAGACTGGTGTTATGTGGTCTGGGCGACCACTCCCAGTCAGCAGTCTAGCTGCCACGTTCTGGATGAGTTGTTGTTTCCAGGCCACCTTCAAAAGTAGCCCCACAGAGAGCGCATTGCAGTAGTCCAAGCGGGAGATAAGCTGAGTAGGCTCTACTCTGGCGAGACAGCCTGCGGGCAGGGTGGGTCTCAGCCTGCGTACCAGATGGAGCTGGTAGACAGCTGCCCTGGATACAGAATTGTTTCTTGGAATTGTTTCCTGGATACAGAAAGTTTCCTCTTTTTTATGCTTCCACTGCCTCCTTATTTTTATTCAATGCCTCCCAATTGCAACTGAGGCTAATACTGCTCCCCAAGTGGTGGTATTGCCCATTTTGGGAAACACTGGCCCATACCTGCATAGTACCTAATTTTTTGAACGTTGGTGTGCTTGTGCATTCTTATGGTCACTTTGAATAAGACCTTCCCTAGGGTAACCAGCTTCCCCTGACAGCCTGTGCCTTTCTTCTTTCCATCACAGAACGAAGGAATAGCTATGCAAGGTACTATTTGTAATGCTAAAGAGAAATGGATTAGAATGTGCTTGAAAACCATTGTTCTTCTTGCTTAGGCTGTATCAAATTTGGAATGCAGAAATAAATTACTGAATCTCAGAGTAAGCAATGGTACCTAGCACATTTCCAGGCAGTGCAGTACTATTTCAATTTCAAAGTTCAGCAAATGTATTTTCCAGCAGAGACAGGTAAATCAGTCAGGTTCCTGTTCATAGCAGTTTCCTGCGTGTTCACTCACAAATCTGTTCCATTCCTGCATCAGTGTGATAATTATTTATTGTTCAAGTCTACACACAAATCACATATAAATATGGGCTTTAAACTAATTTTCTCCCGAAACGAACTTTTCTAAACAGCTTGCTTTTGCATTTGGCTACCTTTTTGCCCAGTGTGCTCTGGTCCATGGGGTCGCGAAGAGTCGGACACGACTAAACGACTAAACAACAACAACAACACCTTTTTGTTGCTAGCCAAGATCTCTAATGGAATATTAGGAAGTGTAGTACCAGGATGATCTAAGAAAGCATCTGTGGAGGCACAGATCAGAATTCAAAAGAATGAATTCCTCGAGCATCCTTAATTCACAAGAAGATTTATATATGAAGATTTGCAGTTTTATAGCCCTATTCAAAGGGTTCCAGATGTGTAACAGCTGAATTGACTCCTTCATCACCAGTGAACTTTCCATCTTCAGTCAAATAAGTTAAAACTATGTAGGAAGAACAGAAATGTTAACTGTGGAAAATGAAAGTTGCCCCATCTCCTCTCCCTCATATTCTGTAGTCCTATTAATTTTCTTTATGCAACCCAGGTGAGTCAAGAGAATCCATTAGCTGTGGGCACAAAGTACTCTAGCACAAACAAACAAATCACATAACGCGCACATAAAAGTGAAAGACTGCCTTTGTGTCCCATTCACTTATATCACATGCAACACAAATCACAACCAAACACCATTTGAGCTATTTTCCTACTGAAAGGAAGCATTCTACAGAAAACCAAATGGTGGAACAGGCTTCAACTATTATAGACTTAGTACTGCCCCACCCCCTCCAGCAATATGTCTTTATGGCAATATATCTCCTTTTACTTACAACAACTTTACCTCAGTGTTGCAGCATTTGGATTCGCTATATCAATTACAAGCAGAGGAAACACGGAGGCAGCAATCTAGGGAATTGGTTCAGCCTGGACACTGAGTTCCAGCTTCAAGGGCTTTCTGACGGTTCCCTCATTGCGAGAAGTGAAGTTACAGGGAACCAAGCAAAGGGGCCTTCTCACCTTGTGGAACACCCTCCCATCAGATGTCAAAGAAATAAACAATTACATGACTTTTAGAAGATATCTGAAGGCAGCCCTGTATAGGGAAGTTTTTAATGTTTGATGCTTTGTTGTGCTTAATTTTCTTCATCATTTAACAGCTGAAAAAGTTACATGGCCCAGCCTCACAACTAAGTTTTGACAAGACCAATGCCCAACTATTGGAATGAAATTCTTCTATAAACTGCCTGTCTCTTAATCCTCAGCTTTTGTTTGATATCGCTGTTTGTTCGTTAGACTTCTTAAAACAATTTCCCCTCAATTCTTGCAAGGTGGGGAGCTCCTTTTCCTATTTAAAAGACTAGCAGAGAATGTGAAGTACAGAATCTGTTGCAAGAGACCTTAAAAAAAAAAATCTGGCTGCATCCAGGCAGATTTCCTTTTCTCTGTCGGAATGGTATCCAAAGAAAATGATTAAAAATAAATGGCCATCAAGATCCAACCCAGGTAATTCTTCTTTTCAGTGAGAGCAAAACCTCAGACGTAAAGATAGATACAAATCTCTGAAGGGTTGTCATAGTAATCGACGCACCAAAAGTAATATTTCTTCACCTGGAACTTTTTTCTTCCTTTTTTTACAAGAGAAGAAGAAAAATGATTTGAGTTTCTAATCACAGCAGGAGACTTGGATGGAATGGGAGGTTGACTGTCTTCCTCCACAACCACCTGCTTTTGAGACAAGAAGAGAAAATCTTGCACAATGGAGATGATTTCAGAAAGCATTTCAGTGTGGTTCTTGGGTGCTGGCTTTACCTGTGATGTTAAAAGAGATAGAAAATCTTTTATTTCCTGGCAGGACACCTTACTTTTCTTTTCTGCCACCCAAAGTGAATGGAGCGAAAGAGTGCTGGAGAGACTGGGACACAATTTTTCAATCACTCATGAGTTTATCTGCTGACTTTGAGCCAGCCACTCTCACTTGTTCTAGCCTACTTCACAGGGCTTGTTGTTGTTGTTGTTTAGTCGTTTAGTCGTGTCCGACGCAGTTTGGTCAGACTCATGCTGGTAGCTTCGAGAACACTATCCAACCATCTTGTCCTCTGCCTTCCCCTTCTCCTTGTGCCCTCCATCTTTTCCAACATCAGGGTCTTTTCCAGGGAGTCTTCTCTTCTCATGAGGTGGCCAAAGTATTGGAGCCTCAGCTTCACGATCTGTCCTTCCAGTGAGCACTCAGGGCTGATTTCCTTAAGAATGGATAGGTTTGATCTTCTTGCAGTCCATGGGACTCTCAAGAGTCTCCTCCAGCACCATAATTCAAAAACATCAATTCTTCGGCGTACTGAGAGAATAAAATAAGGTAAGTCCCATGGACTTCTTTGGTGAAATTGTTAGAAAGTCAATATGATTTACATTTTTAATCTGTTTGCCATCAATGAATGTCTGTGCAATGGAAAGCTCAGAGGTTTGTGTAAGGTGTCACCTGATGACTAAGAGATTGGGAGGAAAAAAGTGTATATCTCCAGTTCAAACTAGGAATGTACAAACTTGCCCCAATCCATTCTAACTATTGTTTGTATCCAGTACTTTTAGTTCTGCTGCAATTGTATTATTTTGCACAAGCTTTTGTTCCATTTCAACATCCACTGATGTGGAAATACACCTATTTTTTATATAACTTAGCACCCAATGCACACACATTTCTCAGTTGTCAACAAATATTTACAGATCAGTTACCTGGCTCATGTTTTTCCTTTTCCAGTTCATAAATTTGCAGTTCGCAGGCCTTGGTAGTCTTTGCTAGCAAAACCAACAGAGTCCTTTGTTGCCCTAAAGTCAAAGTGAATGAAGGAGTTAATGGACCATCACAAAGCCATCCATCCAAAGTAATCCTAACTATGTTTGATCAGTTGTCAGTCCCATTGAATTAAAGAGGGCCAAGGTAAGTCTTGTTAGGATTGCAACCTATCTGGGTGGCTTGATTTCATTCCTTCCTTCATTTTCATTGTAGGCTGCTTTTCTACAAAGAAATCATGCTCAAAGCAGCTTACAACAAAGAAACAGGGATGTATTAAAACATCATCATCATCATCATTTATTATTTATACCCCACCCATCTGGCTGGGTTTCCCAACAGAATATTCATAGAATCAATCATTAAAAACTTCCCCAAAGAGGGCTGCCTTCAGATGTCTCCTGAAAGTTGGATAGTTGTTTATTTCCTTGACATCTGATGGGAGAGCATTCCACAGGGGGGTGTCACCACTGAGAAGGCCCTCTGCCTGGTTCCCTGTAACCTCACGTCTCACAGGGAGGGAACCGCCAGAAGGCCCTCACCGCTGGACCTCTGTGTCTGGGCTAAACAATGGGGGTTTATGACCAGGGTTGCTGTGTGTAAGAGAAACCTGGTGGACAAGCAGCGGCAAGATCTGGCCCATCTGCTTCATCCAACCAAGTCTCTGTTACACATGCCAGATCAAGTCCTCCATCCACGATCAAGTCACGGATGGCAGTGGTCTTATGAATAATTGACGTGGCATTGCACAGCAGCACCTTGAGGTGATTCCAGTATCTTTCCGGTCAAAACCAGACCCAGAGGCAGGGATAGTCTTCAAACAATGACTAAACCTGCCTCCTCGGTAATGACATGGTCTGGTCTTAGCGTAACTCCTCCTCCTGCCCGTGATCACTGAAATTGGGTGTCCCAGTGCATTCTCCCCCTGTGGAACCTGCCCCAGGCAGCTCTGACCACCTCTTCTTCAGAACAAAGTATAAACAATAGAATAGCCAATAAAACAGTGGGGGGGGGAATACAATTATACCCAAACTGCCAGGAGTCTAGGTTCTCAGCTGGATAACATAGTAAGCGTAGGTCAGGCACGTCCAACTCCCAAGGGACTGTGATCTACTCCCAGTATTAAAAAATTGGCAGTGATCTACCCATTGTCATTGCCCAGAGTTCTTGAGCTTTTTTTGGGGGGGAGGTGCAAAACAATTTCTAAGCTTCTTTTAGGGATCACCACAGAACACCCCGCAATCAACCTGTTGCATCCCCTCAATCGACCAGTAAATCATGATCGTCCTGTTGTACACGCCTGGTGTAGGTAATTAAAAAGGAGCATTATTGCCAAAAACAACAGGTAGCTCCGGATGGTTTAAACAAAGCATCCGGCATCATTACTCAGATGACCCTTCTAAAAAGTCATTCCAGGATCTACAGAAGATATTCAACTTACGACTCTTACGTCTTTGGTTTTTCTTCCTGTCTAGCAGCCCCCCCCCCCCATTCACCAGCTTTTGGGACTGGTTCTAACAGACTATCTTCTTGCCTGTTCATGCCTAATTGATCTTCCAGAGAGCTTTGGCTGCATTCCAGCCCGCTCTCTGTCATTCCCTCGGCAACTGGCATTCCAATGCCCGTGGCAGTTGCACTGGGCACTGTCCGCTGTTCAGCCGGCTGCAGATCTAGCTCTCTCTGTTCTGCAGCAGGCTGTGAAGTTTCACCGGGAGCTGGCTCATTCCCAACAAAAACTAAACCAACCCGGAGCCCCAACCAAACACCCACCCCACCCCAAACAGAGCAAAAAAACCAAAAATGCCACCAACTGCGTAAGAACATTTCAAAACACATGGACAGTTGGAGCAGGGAAGCAACAGCAGAACACCCACCCACCCCTATCACTTCCCCAAGATTTCACTCCAGTGAGTCCAGCAATGGGCCCTGCAGTCTTCTCTGCAGCAGATGGTTCCTTGGCTTCCCAGGGTAAGTAAGTACCTGGAAGTGTGAGGGCCTGGGCCCCACCCCCTAGGCCGGCTGGTGAAAGCCTTGAAAGGGAGCAGGCCCTGCAGTCCTCCCCGCTGCCGATAGCATTGTAAATCAACCGGAAATGGAACATCCGAAAAAAATACTGTACTTTTCCATGTACAGTGGTACCTTGGGTTATGTACTTAATTCGTTCCAGAGGTCTGTACTTAACCTGAAACTGTTCTTAACCTGAAGCACCATGTTAGCTAATAGGGCCTCTTGCTGCTGCCGCGCCACCGGAGCACGGTTTCTGATCTCATCCTGAAGCAAAGTTCTTAACCTGAAGCACTATTTCTGGGTTAGTGGAGTCTGTAACCTGAAGCGTATGTAACCTGAAGCATATGTAACCCGAGGTACCACTGTATAAGACTAGGTGGTTTTTTTACTCAAAAATAATATTAATAAACGGGGGTCATCTTGTACACGGGCAGTACGTTGTGGGGATGGGTGATTGGTTGTAGCTGCGAGCCACAGCATGTCAGTGGTGATTTGGTGGGTGATTGGTTGCTGCGGCAAGGGCTGCTGTGGATTGGGTGCCACTGCGGCAGTTGGGCATTCAAATTCCGGCTGCTGTTGGCGAGTGGACAGACGGCAGTTGGCTTCTGCAACACGAGCGATTCTGAGCGTTTGTCATCCGGGTTAGTGATTTTCTGCTTCCCCCCGAAAAAAATAGAAGCTCAACAACTCTATTTTCTTAAATTTGAGTCCCCCCAAATATACATGAAGGCGTGTTATACACGGAAAAATATGGTACATTCCAATACTATAAATATAACAAGATTACAGTGGTACCTCGGGTTAAGAACTTAATTAGTTCTGGAGGTCCGTTCTTAACCTGAAACTGTTCTTAACCTGAGGTATCACTTTAGCTAATGGGGCCTCCTGCTGCCGCCGCACCGCCACCACCCGATTTCTGTACTCATCCTGAAGCAAAGTTCTTAACCTGAGGTACTATTTCTGGGTTAGCGGAGTCTGTAACCTGAAGCGTCTGTAACCTGAAGCATCTGTAACCTGAAGTGTCTGTAACCCAAGGTACTATTGCCCTTAAAAAGCATGTAGTACCCAACAGCAAAAATAACAAGGGAATTTCTTTTTAGTCCTAGAAACACCCCTCCCTTGATGTTCCCCATTGTCCGTCTCCTTCAGCAGATTCTTATAAGGCTTCCAAAGCAAAGGATGTGGGGGGAGCTAAAAACACCCATCGCAAGATGTTGCTTCATGAGGTTTTCAGTGCAAGCTTGCCATCCTCTCGCATTCTCTTTACTCAAGCATCAGGGAGGGACCACTTAGCACTCAAAATTTTGCTCGATGGCCTGGATTATATGGATTCCTGTGGGCAAATCACACTTTTTACAGACGCTTTCCTTTGCTCCCTGTACTGCCACTGAACCACATATAAACCCTTCTTTCAATTGTGCATTTTATTCCGGAAATGCATATTCTATACAGGAAATGGTCGTGTGTGTTCATCTGCTGAAGTATAACATTCATGTTAATTTATGTTGAAATGTTTGTAGTAAAGGGGTGGAATTCAGCACTGTGCTATTTTAAAGCAGGTGGGTGGAAGCACAAGCTATGATCATGTTGCTACTCGATTTGATAGAACAAATCCCAGTTTTTCTCTCCCCCCCCCCCCCCCGGTTCCATGGCGCATCTTTAAAATTATGCAATAGAACAATTTTGTGATAATCTTTGGAAAAAACATATATTTCTTTCCTGACCATTCATTTTCAGATAAGACGTTTGCATGAGAATTATGTTGCACATTTGATATACATATCTTCTCCAGAGACGAGTTTAATCCAGAGCTGCCAGAACTGCACAAATGTAGGTTAGTCACAAATATCTGAAATAATTTGAATGAAAAATTGATGGCTGTCTGGTAAAGAGTTATAGAAATAACGGAAAAAGAAATGTAGGTTAGCCTAGACTGCTAAACAATCTACTTTTTCTCCTCCACAATGATCCCCCCCCCCAAATAACATAAAAATGCTTACATTGGGAAAGAAAGAAAAAGTTTCCTGATTCCCAAAAGTAAAGCCACCCTTCCGTAGGAACAACTTCCAGAGAAAACTGGCAACGAACATGGTGCCAGCAGAGATTCATAGATGACCTACGTGTATGTAAAAGAGTTTGCATGCATGCTTTTCCAAAGCAGGAGTTCATACCACCAAAGATATGAGGAAAGCCACCTTTAAAAACGAACAGCAGCTTCTCTCATCGGCAATAAGCTTTCCATGCTGTTTTTACTGCAGAAGTCTTGCATGAAGTGACACACAAAGTTCTGATGGCACATGCAGTCCTCTCATGGAGGACCTTTTAAGGTCCATAAATAGCAACACCCTAGAGGTCCTGGGCCCTAAGGAAGTTAGATTAGCCTCAACCAGAGCCAGGGCCTTTTCAACACTGGCTCCGGCCTGGTGGAACGCTCTGCCTCATGAGACCAGGACCCTGCAGGATCTGATTTCTTTCCGCAGGGCCTGTAAGACAGAGTTGTTCCACCTGGCCTTTGGCTTAGAATCAGTTTGATTCCCTCCTAATGTTTTAATGTTGTACTTTAATCTTGTTTTTTAAATTGTATTTTAATCAACATGTTTTTATTATTGGTTGTTAGCTGCCCTGAGCCCGGTCTTGGCTGGGGAGGGCAGGGTATAAAAGAAATATATTGTTGTTGTTGTTGTTGTTGTTGTTGTTGTTGTTGTTGTTGTTGTTATTCTACTGTAACATAATCCCACTTAACCTAAGGTTACCAGACGTCCCTGTTTCCTGGGGACAGACCCCGGATTTACAAATTAGTCCCCTGACAAAATCCATCTATTTAGTAGGAAGTCGAAAAGTGTCCCTGGATTCATTGGAAAAAATCTGGTAACCTTAACCCCCCCCCCCAAAGAAGCTGCATTCTAGGCCAAATTAGGTCCTGGAACCCCTTTGCCCACGGCTGGTGAGGAGCAATGGTGGGCAAGAGTTTTTGCACATGTCATGATCTCCATGGAGGCCCATGGGAGTGGGAGGGAGTCGAGGCTTCCCACACTGGAGTTCAGGAGCATTTTGCCCCATGAGCTTCCCATCCACCCTTAAGTTAGCCTTCACTGTGCTATTTGGGTCACTGGTGGACTAGGGCTGGAAACCATTCCTCTCCTCCCAACCAGGTTTGCACTAGGTTGGGGTTTCCTTGCCTTTCCCCCAGTGAAAATTATGAATTTCTTTCGTTGGGTGAAAGATTGTTGTCTTTGTACACTTGCTGGATACATATTCCCTCATTCCCTTTCATTGCTGCCGCCACCATGTGAACATGGGGCATTAGTGTTTTGAAGAAAACTGTAGATTCATTTCAGTGTTTGTGAAGAGCAGCTTCCATTCTTCTGTCTCTTGATTATGGATCTGTATGTAGATCACTTGGGGCATGTTGGAAATAATAATAATAATAATAATAATAATAATAATAATAATAATAATTTATTATTATTTATACCCCACCCATCAGGCTGGGTCTCCCCAGCCACTCTGGGCGGCTTCCATAGAAACCAAAAATACAGTAAAATATCACACGTTAAAAACTTCCCTGAACAGGGCTGCCTTAAGATGCCTTCTGAATGTTAGGTAGTTGTATATCGCTTTGACATCTGCTGGAAGGGCGTTCAACAGGGCGGGCGCCACTACCGAGAAGGCCCTCTGCCTGGTTCCCTGTAGCTTTGCTTCTCGCAATGAGGGAACCGCCAGAAGGCCCTCGGCACTGGACCTCAGCGTCCGGGCATAACGATGGGGGTGGAGACGCTCCTTCAGGTGTACAGGACCGAGGCCGTTTAGGGCTTTAAAGGTCAGCACCAACACTTTGAATTGTGCTCGGAAACATACTGGGAGCCAATGTAGGTCTTTCACATAGGCGCCGACTCCATGGGGCTTGAGGGGGCCCGAGCCCCCTCAAAAATTCGTTTGGGGGGGCTCCGCCCCCCCAATAATCTCCGGCGCCCCTCCAGCAGAGCGCCATCGCCGCCCCTCCCCCAGCCCAAAATGCACAGGGGGGGCGGGCTGCATGCCTCCTGCCCTCCCTCCCGAGCAAAAGCTCCACCCAATTTCCTTTGGAGCTGATTAATAGGCGCAGCACGCTCTCCCCTATTCGCTCACGAGGAGGCGGCGCCACTTTATTTGCATATTCATGAGCTTATTTATTATTCATGAGCTTTCCCGGGCCCCCCCAATATTTTTTATAAGTCCGCGTCGCTGGTCTTTCAAGACCGGTGTTATATGGTCCCGGCGGATGCCCCCAGTCACCAGTCTAGCTGCCGCATTCTGGATTAGTTGTAGTTTCCGAGTCACCTTCAAAGGTAGCGCCACGTAGAGTGCATTGCAGTAGTCCAAGCGGGAGATAACCAGAGCATGCACCACTCTGGCGAGACAGTCCGCAGGCAGATAGGGTCTCAGCCTACGTACCAGATGGAGCTGGTAAACAGCTGCCCTGGACACAGATTTGACCTGTGCCTCCATGGACAGCTGTGAGTCCAAAATGACTCCCAGGCTGTGCACCTGGTCCTTCAGGGGCACAGTTACCCCATTCAGGACCAGGGAATCCTCCACACCTGCCCGCCTCCTGTCCCCCAAAAACAGTACTTCTGTCTTGCCAGGATTCAACCTCAATCTGTTAGCCGCCATCCATCCTCCAACCGCCTCCAGACACTCACACAGGACCTTCCCCGCCTTCACTGGTTCTGATTTAAAAGAGAGGTAGAGCTGGGTATCATCCGCATACTGATGAACACCCAGCCCAAACCTCCTGATGATCTCTCCCAGCGGCTGCATGAAAATGTTGAAAAGCATGGGGGAGAGGACAGAACCCTGAGGCACCCCACAAGTGAGAGCCCAGGGGTCTGAACACTCATCCCCCCCCCACTTTCTGAACACGGCCCAGGAGGAAGGAGCAGAACCACTGTATGACAGTGCCCCCAGCTCCCAGCCCCTCAAGGCGGTCCAGAAGGATGTTATGGTTGATGGTATCAAACATCGCTGATGGATCCAGCAGAACTAGGAAACAGCTCTCACCTTTGTCTCTAGCCCGCCGGAGATCATCAACCAGTGCGACCAAGGCAGTTTCAGTCCCATGATGAGGCCTGAATCCCAATTGGAAGGGATCCAAATGGTCTGCTTCTTCCAGGCGTGCCTGGAGTTGTTCAGCAACCGCTCGCTCAATCACCTTGCCCAAGAATGGAAGATTTGAGACTGGGCGATAGTTGGTCGTGGCCGCATCTAAAGATGGTTTTTTAAGAAGCGGTTTAATAACCGCCTCTTTCAGCGGGTCTGGCAAGGCTCCCTCACGGAGGGAAGCATTCACCACCCCACAAAGCCCATCGCCCAGTCCTTCCCAGCTAGCTTTTATAAGCCAGGATGGATCCTTATCCAGGAGACAGGTGGTTGGTTTCACTCGTCCAAGCAGCCTGTCCACATCCTCGGAGGTAACAGATTGGAACTGATCCCACTCAACTTGACTAGACAAAACTCTAGCACTCTCCCGCCCTGGCCCTGCTCCCACGGTGGAGTCTACTTCTTCCCGAATCTGAGCAATTTTATCTGCAAAAAACTTTGCAAAATCATTGCAGGAGAACATGTGGCCCGTACTGGGCCCCGATGTTGCAGGTGGTTCCGCTAAATTGTGAACCACCTGAAAAAGTCTCCTGCTGCTGTTTTCTGCAGATGCAATAGAGGCGGTGAAGAAATTCTTCTTCACTGTCGCTATTGCTACTTGGTAGGCTCGACATTGAGCTCTAACCTGTGTCCGGTCAGATTCGGAATGAGTTATCCGCCACCGGCGCTCTAGCCGTCTCAACGATTGTTTCATTGCCCTCAGATCCGTGGAAAACCATGGGGCTGTCCGGGCTCCATGCAATCGGAGAGGGCGCTTCAGAGCCAAACAGTCAATAGCCCTGGTTAACTCCACATTCCAGCGGGCCACCAGGGAATCAGCTGAAAGGCCATCAACATGGGATAAAGCATCCCCTACCACTCTCTGGAAACCATTTGGATCCATTAAGTGGTGGGGGCGGACCATCCGAATTGGTCCCACCTCCCTGCAGAGGGGATGGGTCACAGAGAAGTCCAGTTGCACCAGGAAGTGATCTGATCATGGCACTTCTTTCATTTCGCTTTTACTTAGTGTCAGATCACCAACATCCATAGAGGTAAACACCAGGTCCAAGGCATGTCCACGGCTATGGGTTGGGCCAGACTTATTCAGGGACAGCCCCATGGAGGCCATGCTTTCCACGAAGTCCCGAGCGGCCCCTTGTAAGGTCGTGTCGGCATGCATGTTAAAATCCCCTAGGACGACCAAGCTAGGTGTCTCCAGGAGAACATCCGCCACGACCTGAAGCAGCTCGGGCAGGGAATCCTTGGTGCAGCGGGGAGGTCGGTACACCAAAAGGAATCCTGTACTGCCCCTATTGCCCAACTTCCAGAACATGCACTCGGAAAACTGGGTCTTCCCAATAGGACGCCTGGTGCAAACTAATGACTTCCTAAAAATCACTTCATCCAACCAAGTCTCTGTTACACATGCCAGGTCAAGTCCTCCATCCATGATCAAGTCATGGATGGCAGTGGCAGCACCTTCAGGTCATGTGGGTATCCCTTGCTGATTCTAGTATCCATCCGGTCAGGACCAGACCCGGAAGCAGGAATAGTCCTCAGACAACGGCTAAACCTGCCCCCTCTGTAATGACGTTTAAAGCATTAAAATCTATACCATGTGGGGATAAGGCCGTTCAGAAAATAGCTACCCTCCTCTCTCAATATCACCCTAAGACACACTAATAAATTGTTTACTTCTCCTTTTCCCCTGATCCCTGTCTGATGCTTTCCTTCCTCTTTGCTAGCTTCTCCTCCTTCCCCGCCAGTTACTTCCCTTTGCTCTGTTTTCTTTCCCCCGTCACCCCTTCCCCCTCCCACATCCTTACCCAAGCAAGTGATGATACTTCTATATGGGAGCCACTCAACTCTCATCCTTTTGAGGCGACAGCCATTTTAGAATCCTCCTCAAATGCATTGCCCAGCATCAAGTTGGACTTCTGAGTTTTTGGGATTCCAAAATAACCACTGCCTCACGGGGCTAGAAGTAGAGCTCATATAGAAGCACAAGTGGCACTGTGGTCTAAACCACTGAGCCTCTTGGGCTTGCCGATCAGAAGGTCGGCAGTTCGAATCCCCATGTCGGGGTGAGCTCCCATTGCTCTGTCCCAGCTCCTGCCAACCTAGCAGTTCGAAAGCACGCCAGTGCAAGCAGATAAATAGATACCGCTGTGACAGGAAGGTAAATGGCATTTCCATGTGCTCTGGTTTCCGTCACGGTGTCCCGTTACACCAGAAGCTGGCCACATGACCCAAAAAGCTGTCTGTGGACAAACGGCAGCTCCCTCGGCCTGAATGTGAGATGAGCCCAACCCCATAGTCACCTTTGACTGGACTTAACCATCCATGGGTCCTTTACCTTTACTAGAATTGCCATCATCCACTTGAGTGACAAACATGCAGTAAAATCCCATTTTACAGTAAGTCTTTTAAAAAAAGAAATGCAAAAGGACCCGTGCGGATAAAACCAATCTAAAAGAATGTAGGGTGGGGTATGGGAACATTTATTTGTGTTTTTATTTTGAGCATGCATGTGTAACGACTGATGGTCCAGTGCAAGCATAGCCCGGCAATTCAATTAAAGTGCCATTTCTAGAAACTCACACACCTGCTGATTTCTATTTATATTTAGGGATAATTAATAAACTACCCTGCAGAGAGTGTCTGTCGCAGATGGGAAGTAAGGAAAGGCCACGTTTTCACTAGAATGGCAAAGCGGGACAAAGCCATACCCGACATTCCCCTTTGATGCTGAAACCAGGTCTGCTGCCAGGGCAGAGGTTGCAGATGAGGAAATATGTTCCCCATTTCCCTTGCTGTCCGTGATTAATCTTACTGTGGGCAGTACTGCTTTGCCCCTATTATATTCTGAAAGGTTACAGTGAGTTTAATAAGTCTTCTATCAAATGAAAGCGGTTTCAAAACAGGAGAAAATACTCAAATATTCTCAACACAAAGAACAAGCAACCACTCCCACCCCCAATTTACACGGGGTTATGTTCTGAGGTACTGCAAGAGCCATTGAGACAACCTTCAAACACCCTGTTCCACCCCTTTTCTGTGATGTTTTTGTGACATTTTCGGGTCACTTCTGTGTAAATTGGGCGACTGAATCATCACAAATGATAATTGTTTGCATGGGCTCGCCACCTTAGCAAAGAGGATTTTGGAGCCCTCACAGCCTGAACAAGACCAGTCCAGCCAAGCTTATTACAGGGATGTGAATATCAGGTTTTTCTCTTTCCTTCTAACATGTGCTACTGTGAATGGAACAATGAGACAGGCCCAAGCCGATTTTTCTCAGATGCAGGAAATTGTTTTCCGGTTGCACTGCTCATTTTTTCCATGAGTGTGCTGCTTCTGCTGCCACCACCAGGACCACTACCCCTTCCTCCAGGCCTCACTCTAGCAAAAGCCAAGGGAGTGCTTCCTCAGAACAACGTGCTCGTGAGAGTGCCTGTGGCACTGTCGGTTTCCACAACCACTAGTTTAAATTTAAGGGAGGTGGGGAGTTGAAAGTCACTGACTAACTTAGTAGTGTTAAGCTTACTTTCTAAATCTATAGCATTTTCATTGCTAAGGCAAACCACACCAGGGCACAGGGGGCTCTCTCAGCTATCTTACCCAGAATGCCTCACTCTGAGGGAGACCGCAGCTTCTTCAAAGGTCATCATCACTTGCTTCAGAAACGGTGACAGCAGCAACAAGGGACAGAACCCCCACATGCACTCGCCGCATGTTGGCTTAGGGCAGGCATCCCCAACCTTTGGCCCTCCAGATGTTTTGGCCTATAACTCCCATGATCCCTAGCTAACAGGACCAGTCAGGGATAATGGGAATTGTAGTCCAAAACATCTGGAGGGCCAAAGGTTAGGGCTTATCGTAAGTAGCATGGGGAGAGTGGTTCTGGTTTGCCTACATTTTACTGGCTGAAACTTTATATACTGAGCTGTACCCTAACCATTGTTTTCTTCCTTGTCATTTTTAATGGCATACACGTTGGCACCTTTGGAGCCCCTGTGTTAAGCCCTGAATGAATTCTCAAAAGCTTGTCTGTGGTGCAGAGTGTCCATCCATAGACTCAATAAAGCAGACTCCATTAATCTTATCAAATTGGTTCATGTGGAATTGTACTCTGAAGTGTTTCTTTAAAACAGTGGAGTGTGGCAGGGGGAGAAACCTCTGAATGCCTCAGTTTCTGTGGAGAGATATCTTTATCGTCAAGCCACTTTCTCTAGAGTATTCCTGTTGAACTCAGTAATGCTACCCTTCCGTAAGCAATCTGTAGGTTGCAGCCTACAGTGTCTGCTTCCACTCTTTATTAGGCCAGGGTCCCTCATCAGCATTCCTTCCTGTGCTCGTTCCTCCTTTTAAGACAGTTTCTTGGAAGTCTTCACAAAGGACAGTTACACAGTGTGCAGGCAGCTTGTTCATCTTTCGATTCTGTCCACCTGGCCTGCCCCCCTTCCCGCCCACAGAAGCACAATGGGAACTGCACAAGTTCGGCTTTTTTCAAAGCCATTCTCCTACCTGTGAAAGAGAAAGTCGGATTTGCCAATGTTCCTTTTCAGAATCCATCACAACTGCCTTGCCTCCCCATCCCCCCCTCCTTTTATTGTGGCTGCCTCTGACACTTAGCCACATCGTTCTGAAGTTGTTCCTCTTCTTCCTCTGCCTTGTTGTATTCGACACTTTTGGCTTTTCGAGATAAGGGCATCTTCTGAGCTGCAGCAGCATCCCATTTGCAGGAGAGAGCCTTGCGGAAGTGTGTGCAGTGCGGAAATCATATCCACTCAGCTCTGCACTCAGAAATGGAGAGACTTTGCTGGGTCACTCAACAAAGCTGATCTCCACCCCCCTGGCAAAAAATGCACTCTCCCCCCCCTTCATCCTTTGTTTGCAGGAGTGTGGGGAAGCTGTGGGGCGTGGGGGTGATTGTACATGTTCTATTTTCCTTGCTACCACTTGGTTCAATTGATCCACCTAACAACAATGGAGAGAATGCTATTCTTATGTTTCTTTTTTTGGATCAAGAGAACCAGTGTTGTATAGTGGTTAGAGCAGAGCTTTCCCAACAGTGTGTTGTGACATGTTAGTGTATTGGCTGCAGCGCATGAATGTGTTGCATGATTGCTCCCAGTACTCCTCCTGAGGCTGGAAAGGGTGCTGTGGTCTAAACCACAGAGCCTAGGGCTTGCTGATTGGAAGGTCGGCAGTTCGAATCCCCACGAAGGGGTGAGCTCCCATTGCTCGGTCCCTGCTCCTGCCAACCTAGCAGTTCGAAAACACGTCAAAGTGCAAGTAGATAAATAGGAACCACTCCGGTGGGAAGGTAAACGGTGTTTCCTTGCGCTGTTCTGGTTCACATGACCCAGAAGCTGTACTGGGCCAGTAAAGCGAGATGAGTGCCACAACCAGAGTTGTCCGTGACTGGACCTAATGGATAGGGGTCCCTTTACCTTCACCTTTATGCTAGTAAAACTGAATTACTGTGTCGTGAAATGATGCATATCTAAAAAGTGTGTGCATTGCCATGATCTCAAGGTGGCTTACATTATTCTCCCTTCCTCCCTTTCTCCCTTCCTCATCCCATCCCTGAACTCTTCTTGAATCAGGGAACTGCCTCCCCCCCCCCCCAGATCCAGATTCTCTCTGGCCTCCCTGTTCTTCATGAACAAAGATCAACACTCCCCATTGGTAGAAGCACTGGTGGCATCCATCCCATGCTGTGAGAAACAGCAGCCGTCATCTAGGCCAGAAGTGTTTTCCCTTGGTGACCCCTCCATGTGTTTGCAAGGTGTTTCTTGTCCTGTCCAGAAATGCACCATGTTGGATGAAGTCAACTCTAGATCTTTTCAACATAAATTGAATAAAACCACTTAACCCACTGAAAGATAGATATATTTGAAAAATAAATATTAAGGGGAACAATGCCCATTGTTAAGCAAGGTAGCTAAAGTAACCGTGTCATGTCCTCCATTGTGGCACATCCCCCTGCTGAGTGACTTGGCTGAGAACTTTGGGTAGAGCAACTATTTGAGGTTATTGAGTGAGAAACAAGTTGGATTGGGTGAATTGTGTTTGCTGAAAAAAATGCAGATTTCTTCATCACGCTTGTAAGTAGGATCTCTTATTCTTTCCACAGTCTGTTTCTTTTGCTATCCCTTAAGATTTAAAAACATAGGGAACCAGGTCATGGTTAGAATTATTTTTAAAGATTGTCCTCAGGGCCCCCTTAGATGCTCTGAGGGAAATGGCTTGCAGTGCAGAGATAGAGTATCGAGGAAATAACTAGAATCCATTTTGTGACCTTCTTCCTTTTCTTCCCTAGATGTTCCAGTCTGCACAGGATGAGAGAGCTGCTGGCCTCCAGTTGCCGCTCCATCAAAATCCATCCCCTAGACTGTATGAGGGAAGAAAGCGTCATAGTATATGGAAGGAGGATTAAATTAAGAACGATTTATGTGAGACCGAGGGACCAGGGGATGGATGCCACCAGTACTTCCACCAGTGGTGAGCGTTGATCTTTGTTCATGAAGAACAGGGAGGCCAGAGACAATCTGGCTGGCTGGGGGGGGGAGGCAGCTCCCTGATTTAAGAAAAGTTTAGGGGTTGGATAAGGAAGGGAGAATAATGTGGGCCACTTGGAGATCCTTGCAGGAATAATAAATGGAAATATTAATAGTATCTGAAGAAGTGTGCATGCACACGAAAGCTCATACCAAGAACTAACTTAGTTGGTCTTTAAGGTGCTACTGGAAGGGGAAAAAAATTTGTTTTGGAAATATTAAGAATCTTTTCTGTTCTTTTCTCTTCCAGGCAGCGGCAACAGTGAGGCCAGCAGCTCAAGCTGAGCTTTCCCCACCAAGGCCCAGTTCCCCCTTCCCCAATTAAATATTTTTCCTTCTATTCTAATGAAGGTTGCATTACAAATATGCTAGTCTTTGGTCGTGTTAATGGAAAGAAGAAGAAAAAGTCCCAGAGAAAGAAGAATGGATATAAAAACTTATGGAATATGCAGAAATGGTAAATCTTACTGGGGGGGGGGAATCAAGATAACAAACTTTTTAGATATTTCTTATTAAAATGAGAGAGGAAGTATCAATTAAAAGAATTTAAGGAATTATCATGCTGTTTTACAACATGGATACGATATCATCATTTGAACCAAGTATTTAAGAAAGATATGATACGAGGGTTTGGGGAACAAATATCTCAACTGGAGAGAGATCTGTTGGAATGTAATGTAAAAGTGCTGTCTAAAATGTATAAGATATTATTGGAATGGGAGACCAAGGATGAGCAAGTACCCGGTAAATTCCTCAATGATACATTAGGCAATAGATACTGGTTATAATATAGATATGGGAGCATGGGAATGATTGTGGAATATGGATATAAAACTTACAGCATGATAGAAAATTATATGAAAATGTTATATCAATGGTACGTAACACTGAGTAAATGGCAAAAATGTATAAATCAAAATCAAATAAGTGTTGGAAGTGTAAAGAGAAAGAAGGTTCTTTTTATCATATGTGGTCTTGCAGTAAGGTTAAAGCTTAATGGTAAATGATATATAATGAATTGAAAAGGATGTACAAAATAACTTTTATTTTTTTAAAAACCCAGAAGGTTTTCTTTTAGGAATTATAGGGACAGAACTACCTAAATTGTATAGAAATTTATTCATGTATGCAAATGGCTTATTGAATATCTAGAAATAAACTGTAAACAGATAAGATTGGCAGGATTATTGTAATAACCTGGAGTTTTATAAGAGTATTTAAAGTAGCTGAATAAATGAGCAAATAAAGTTAATTTGGATATGCAGAAAATATAAAAAACAAATTTAAGGAATTGCAGAAAGAGGGGGAAGGAAGTCAAGTTTTGAAATGTTAAGATGATTGTAAAATTATTGAAATGTATAAAATTGAAAATCATAAAAAATAAAAAAGGAATGAGGCACAACAGAGACTGCAGTTTCTTCTTGATGTATGGTTTGTATAAAACTGAAAACCATAAATAAAATATATATAAAAAAGAGAAAGGCAGGGCATTGCTATCAGCATTCACCTGCACAGTGCTGGCTGCCCCCACTCACCTTACCCCTTTTCCGGTAAGCTGCAGTGATGCTGCTGCCAGGAAACTTGCAGCTAAGGCACCTCTTCTATCAAGCTCTTTTATTACATTGTTGTTGCTGTTTTTTGCCCAACTTTCTGTCCAAGGAGTTAAAGATGGCATACATGGTTCTCTTCCCCCTCCTCATTTAATCCCCATAACAACCCTTTGAAATAAGTTAGGTTAGATGCATCAGATTCCTAGAATCGTACAGCTGGAAGGGACCCATCCCATCTAGTCCAACCCCCTGCAATGGATGAATCTCAGTGAAAGCATCCCTTGTTGGGATACTGCCAGGGAGACAAAGTCCATCTGAGCCCCCAAGGCGGCTGCCGGATGTTCCATCGATCTCCCGTAGTCACGCAGTATCAGCTCTTAGCGACACGAAGCCTCAAGAAGAGATAGCCACATTCTTAGGCTGGTGCACACTCTATCAGCAGAATTCACACAGCAAAAGCTGCACAGCAGGAGAGCATATTTACAGTTTATTCAGCGTTGGTCAGAACAAAGAAACCATGACCGGCTGCTTTGGTCTGCTCAGGCAACCAGCAAGAAGCGAAAGCAACTGACAACATAAACATCCTGTGAACAGGAAATACGCAGACTCTGTGACTCACAAAGCCTGCTCCCTTTTAAGGTGGAACGGAAATATCCTAACATCCCTGACAGATGGCCAGCCAACCTCTGCTTAAAAACCTCTGAGGATGGAGAGCCCACCGCCTCTCGTGGGAATCTGTTCGACTGCCAAACAGCTCTTACTGTCAGAAAGTTTTTTCTACAAATGTTTAGTTGGAATCTCCTTTCTTGTAACTTGAAGTCATTGGTTTGAGTCCTACCCTCCAGAGTAGGAGAAAACAAGCATCCTCCCTCTTCCATGTGACAGCCCTTAAGATATTTGAAGATGGCTATCAGATCTCCTCTCAGAATTCTCATTTCCAGGCTGAACATACTGTGATGGCCTGGGATTCGGACTCGGATGCTGAACCTGAGGGATCCCAGCCTGCACAGGATTCCCCACCTCCAGAACCAGCTGAGCCGGGGCTGGGGCATGAGCCTGAAGGGTCCTCACCTGTGCTGGATCCTCAGGTGCAGGCACCACCTGAGTCTGCTCTGGCTTCTGAGGTGATGGAGGACCCATTGCCTGCAGGTGCTCCACTCTCAGCCCCGTCAGAGGAAGCTGAGGTTGTCTCTGGGTCCGGTAACCCTCCAATCTCTCCTGAGCTGCAGAGGCTCAGGGCAGAGAGGCGGAGGGAACTAAGTTCCCGCAGGAGGAGTGCTCGCCTCCAGGCCAGGAGAGGCGAGTCACCAGAGAAGGCCCTTTGCCTGGTTCTAGGGGTACTCTCCTCAAATCCATTGGCTATGTAGCTACAAAATGATCACACAGCCCTCGAGGGTGGGGGGGGGGATTGATTACTTTTATCCCTTATCCTTCATCCTGCAATCCCTTCCCTCCAAATAGGCCTGAACAGTTTACAAGACTCCTGTAAAATTGGAGAACTCCTCTTAAAGATGGGGATACACAGCAACATGGTGTTAAGTCTCACTAATTTTTTATTTGTTAGCTCTTTGAGAAATAATATACATGGAAGGAAAGCCTAAGCATTATTAACATAACAGGGTTTTACTGTATCTTGGCAAAGTCTTCCCTTGAATATAAGGGATACAGGAGTAAAATGTCCATCACTTAAGGAGAAAAAATTCACCTTTCCCTTGCTAAAATGTCTATTACATACTATAACTTGTAACAGATTAGTAATTCAAAGTGTGTTTAAACAGGATTAGAAATTGCATGTTTGTCATTGTTATTTGGTTATATTTCCTAGCAATGTGTAGTATTGATTCAACTTTATTACAGAATCTATTTGAAAGCACAGCTATGGATTTTTGATATTTGTTTAGTTTTGGGTAGGGAAAAATGGGTGAATGTGTTTAAGCAAAGCATTCTTCCATAGCTTTCTCTCACACAAAAATTAATCTTTCTAAAGCAGATGAAAATTAGCATTTTGGTTTGGTTCAGACTACTAATTTTCCAGTCATCTTGACAATGATGATGTGAGACTCAACTTTGTGTTTTGTACCTTTAGAAAATGTTCATCCTGCTCATGGGATAAGTCAGTTGTCGCCTTGCTTCTATTCCACCTCCAGAAACTGTTCAGTTGGAAGGAAACTGATTCTCTTTTGTCTGGTATGTCTCAAATTGGTGGATGAAATGTTTTTCATCTCCTGTTATTTATTTATTAACAGCCTCATACTCATTTTTGCTTGGGAATTCTAAGAAACAAAAAAATGTGGCTCTGGAAGATTTAGTCCACCATCTTGATGCAAAATGGCATCCAATTGTATCCAAACATAGATGAAAACCTGCTCCTTTATCTCAGGAACTTTCATGCAATATTTAGTAATGATATCTTAACAACAACAAATTTCCAAAATATAAAGCAGATTTGTTTGTTTATTCCTCCAATCTGTAGAACATCCATCATGCCATTGTGCTCCCAGGGTGGTTTCTAAAAATACACAAGCAGTAATAATGCATAAAATTATTGAGACGAATCCTATTTTTTCAGTGCTTTGCAGTGCATTTCTCCAGAAGATACACATATTAACCATAAAATGCACATTTTTGTGCACACTTGTTGCACACTACTTTGCAAATTCCAGAGATGTGTGAAATCTGATCAGGCGCTGGGTTCCAATCTGCAAGCAAGTTTGGAATTGTCAAATTGGATCAGTCAGCTGCAAAAAGTGCAGACAATGAATGCTTCTTCCTTTTCTATCCCAAGCAAAGACTTGAGCAGTGGTTCCTGAGTCTTGGACTCCAGGGATATAAAAGAAAAGAACTTAAAATAAGTGTTGGAACTGTGTTGCAAACAGAGCACACAGTTGGTGCCCCTCTATGGACAGAAGGCTTTTTGATCCAAGCGAGTGGAAGAGGGATTGAGTAGTCTTTGCCAATCCACCTTCCACTGATTTGTAAGAGCTGGCCTTGACACCAGACTTCTGGATGGGATGGGCAGGTTAAATGGGGGGAAATGTTGGTTCAATGTGAGCGATTTTTTTAATTGGGGGGGTGGTTGAGTTTTTGTTAATGTTGCTCACTAGCATTTATATGGCTGGTATGCCCCCCCCCCGATGTAAGCTTATATGAAATATTAATATATTATATGGTTTCCCTTCTCCCCCCCCCCCCCCATGGTATTATGTACTAAAGGTACATAACGTGGGTGGTGCTGTGGTCTAAACCACTAAGCCTCTTGGGTTTGCCAATCAGAAGGTCGGCGGTTCGAATTCCTGCGACGGGGTGAGCTCCCGTTGCTCTGTCCCAGCTCCTGCCAACCTAGCATTTCGAAAGAATGCCAGCGCAAGTAGATAAATAGATACCACTGCAGCAGGAAGGTAAACAGTGTTTCTGTGCACTTTGGTTTCCATCACGGTGTCCCGTTGCACCAGAAGTGGTTTAGTCATGCTGGCCACATGACCCAGAAAGCTGCCTGTGGACAAATGCCGGCTCCCTCAGAATGAAAGCAAGATGAGCGCTACAACCCCATAGTCGCCTTTGACTGGACTTAACCATCCAGGGGTCCTTTACCTTTACCTATTACCGTATTTTTTGCTCTATAAGACTCACTTTTTCCCTCCTAAAAAGTAAGGGGAAATGTGTGTGCGTCTTATGGAGCGAATGCAGGCTGCACAGCTATCCCAGAAGCCAGAACAGCAAGAGAGATCGCTGCTTTCACTGCGCAGCGATCCCTCTTGTTGTTCTGGCTTCTGAGATTCAGAATATTTTTTTTCTTGTTTTCCTCCTCCAAAAACAAGGCGCGTCTTATGGTCTGGTGCGTCTTATAGAGTGAAAAATACGGTATGTACTGTATATTGTTTTTTGCCGTAAGTCACAAGGAGACCTTCAGGTGACAAGCAACTAATAAGTTTAATAAAGAATAATAAAGAATACAGACACAGCTGTTCTAGAACATTGAGCAAGTCTAAAAGCCGGTCACAAAAATTTCCTCAGTAGTATAACAGTTGAGGAGGGCCCTGATTCTTGCTGCACCACCAATAATCTGACAAGTACAGAGCTTTTGAACTGATTCAAAGTGATGTTTCTTACTCACACATGCAAATTCCCACACTTGATTTTCCTGCCATCCATTAATCAACACATTCTGTGTGAATGTGCCCTAACAGCCTGATCCCAATGAGGTAAAAAAGGAATCAGACTTACTCCAAGGAAGTCTGCATAGGATTGCCGCCTGTAGGTCTACTTAGCTGTTCCAGAAGCGAAGAAGTGGGAAAGGAATTAGGTGAGAACAGCTCCAATGCATAAAAATAGTGTAATTCTTTAAAAGTCAATAAGACACTCTCCTTTATTTAAGAAGTGAGAAATATTTTTTAACGGTGGAATGCTTCAAACAATTCTACCTATTAAAAAGCCATTAAACCCGGGGAGGCACAGAAGCATATCCACAACAGCTGTTCTGAGGAAATACTTTGTATTACGAACTATTATTGGAAACTGAAGGTCAAGTAGAACAACACTGTTCACATGAAGTTGTTTTCCTTTTTGTTCCACCTCTCCCTCTCTCACACAAAATGAACAAGACTTTATTCTTTTAAAATGCATCAGATGAAGGGAACATTGGGGAATACACAGTTGAGGCAAAGTCAGTGTGACTATAATTTTGAGGATTGATGGCGGAATAGAAAACGACTTAACACAAAATCCATATAACACACTTCCCTATGGATATATATCATCTGAAAAATGGGGAGGGGGGTGAGATTCCCCCAGTATGAAGGGGACATGAAAATGAATGATATCATTTAGTTTAGTTATATAACCTAATGGCTTAAAGTGTGAAGCCTGTGGGTTTGGCTGAGGAAGCACTTCTGATCATAATTCAGGAAGTCAGGTTGCTACCAGCTCCTTTTAGGGAGGTTCAGCTGAAGCCTTCATTATACACGTTTAGGTGTTAGAATTCCTGCTCCATGATTGCAGTCATGGGATTTTTGTCTATCACATGATGGAATATGTTTTGACTCCACAGAGTGGGAAGTGACGGAGACAGGATGTTTGTGTTACTGTGTTCCGTGAAGTGGGACTATTGTCCTTTGTTCTTTTTCTCTTTGCTGTCTGATGCTAGAGAGAGAAGGAGCCATGTTGCAGTGCTCCATGTGTGTTTATTTATATATAAACAAAGTAGGTTAGCCAAAATGCTGAGTTGCTGAGGTCTGTCACGCAAACTGTGCAGACTCTGCAGACCCTAAGTGTGCCGGTGTCTGTTGGCATCAGTCACTCTGATGTTCAGGCAGAAGAAAGCTTTTGAAGCTCCCAAACAACTGACCAGGAGGGAGATAACATGCCAGTCGTGTATGTGTCTCTACCAGAGTCCTACTCGAGTGTAGGACGAGCTCCTGACATTAGGCACCTGGCAAAGGTGTTCCTCTTTAACCAGGTCTTTGACTGATTGACACCTAGTGCCATTTTAAAATGTGTTGGGGGGGGAGGTTACTTGTTTGTTTTTGTTTTCCATTTCATTTATTAATTATTATGCATTTTGTGTTTTTATATTGTGATTTTATGTTTTAACTGCCCTGAGACCTGCGGGTATATGACGGTATACAAATAATAATAATAATAATAATAATAATAATAATAATAATAATATAATAATAATAATAATAATAATAATAATAATAATAATAATAAACCCCCCACTAAGCCCAGTATGGATTTCGTTGCATCAAGGCATTTTCCCCCTCCTTCTCACTGATTCTATGGCAATGGTGATCTTGGGCGTTGCGCTGGGCCCAAAACCTAGCCTCCAATTTCTCTCATGAAAGATGATTCTGTTCTTCTGACAGACTCACATGGCAGTTTAGAATTTCCTTACAATTCTGTGAGTCACAAGGGCTGTCCCAGAACACTAAAGGCCTCATGGTTCTAAAACTGCTGAAATGGCAGGAACATGGGGAAGAGGTGATGCATTGGTGAGACTCCCTATCCTCTTCTTCTCTCCCCTGTAATGGCAGAGTTTGTAATTGGTTGATACTCCTTTAGCGATAAGAACCTGGTAGTTTGAGGGCTACCTGACCTGGGCAGTTTCTTAGGCCTGCTGTTTCAGTTATGGCAGAAGGTCTTAGAGGCTCCTCTGAATTTTTATTAAAATGTTTCCCATTGTTGGTGTCTGTTCTTGGGCCAATAAACTGTTCATCCTCTATGCCTTCCTGTCCAATGATACCTCTTCCTAAAAATTCCCACTGTTTTCATTTCTCCTTGAGGAAGGATCAGCTCAGAGTTTTGCAGGGGTTGATCTCAGAGGGGCTACATTTGTCCTGCAGGCATGCGTTTATGCACATTTAAATGCATCACCCATCCCAAAGACTCAGGTGGGCTTTTTTCTGCTCCGCTTCCTCACATTGTTGCTTTCCTGAATTAATTTCTGAATCTTATATCCAGGCTGGAATGAGAAGAACAAGAGGAGAAGGAAGAAAGAACACCCCCCCCCCCAAAAAAAACCTGCACTTGCCCTGGGCTTTGATGTAAAATAACTGGACTTGTTCTGCACTACAACCAAGTTATCAGTTATGACCACCGAAGCATGCTGTAGCTGCTGAGCGTCAAAATCCCTTTCCATGCTTGCATGTGTTCGCATTGACAGCTTGGCACCTAACAAAAGACAAGTAGGCAAGCTTCAAATTAGACCATTTGTTCCCCTTTATTAACGAAGCAAAATAAAAGCCCCCACTGGCAGGCTGCCTGTATAAGCTGTCCCTTCAGCACCACATAGCATAGGCATTAATTAAACCAGTGACTTCTCCCTACCCTCTCTCTGTAATAAGATGCAATGATGCAAGTTAAAGTGAATTTTCTATAAAGCTGACCCTCGCCCTGGTATTTCTAAGACATTGCGATTTGCATTATCGATTTTGTTAAATGAAGAGAGAGAGAGAAAGTTAGCTACTTGTGGTCACCTTGACTAAATGTCAAAGTCCTTAGAATGCCACTGACAAGAGAGGGAGAGTTTATTTTCGAATTCTGCATGCATTCAAGCTAAATGAAGCCACTGGTATCAAAACAAAGTCCCAGATCATATTGCATTGTGATGCTAGTATATTTTAAAACCTTCGTTTACTGTGGACATACCAATTATGTACACCAGAAGTTACTTTTGCAGTTGTTTCTCTTTCCCCAGCAAACTGCAAAATTATATTTCTCTCAGCATATTCATAGCAGCTGCTTCATACAACAATTCACACGATAGTTTGAGGAAGCCATGACAACATACTGGTGTTTGTTGAATTTCTCTCTTGCCTCCTTCCAAGCAGCGCAGGGCAGAATACATGGTTGTTTCACAGAAACCTTGTGCAGTAGGTTAGGCTGAGAGACTGCGATGACCCAGAAAGTTTTATGTCTGAGTCCCGATTTGAGCCCAGATCTCCGCAGTGTTAGGCCAGCACTCTGTGCCATTAGCCTGTAGCAAAGATAGACAATGTAGTGCTGTATAGATACTGCTGGACTACAACTCCCATCTTCTCTAACCATTGTCCATACTGGTTAGGGCCAAAGGACCTTGATTTTAGTTTTATTCCTCTTTGAACTGACGCACCCTATGCTGCAAATGTATTGTTCCACATGCAAAAGGGGAGCGGGTGGTGCTGTGGTCTAAGCCACTGAGCCCTTTGGGCTTGCCTATCGGAAGGTCGGCGGTTCGAATCCCCATGACAGGTTGAGCTCCTGTTGCTCTGTCCCAGGTCCTGCCAACCTAGCAGTTCGAAAGCATGCCAGTGCAAGTAGATAAATAGGTACCACTGCACTCTGGTTTCTGTCACAGTGTTCTGTTGTGCCAGAAGTGGTTTAGTCATGCTGGCACATGACCTGGAAAGCTGTCTGTGGACAAACACCGGCTCCCTTAGCCTAAAAGTGAGATGAGTGCCGCAACCCCAAAGTCACCTTTGACTGAACTTAACCATTCAGGGGTCCTTTATCTTTCTTTTTTACCACCTCCATGGGTGGCGCTGTGGGCTAAACCACAGAGCCTAGGGCTTGCTGATCAGAAGGTCAGTGGTTCGAATCCCCGTGACAGGGTGAGCCTCCATTCCTTGGTCCCTGCTCCTGCCAACCTAGCAGTTCGAAATCACGTCAAAGTGCAAGTAGATAAATTGGTACCACTCTGGCGGGAAGGTAAACGGCATTTCCGTGCACTGCTCTGGTTCACCAGAAGTGGCTTAGTCATGCTGGCCACGTGACCCGGAAGCTGTGTGCCAGCTCCCTCGGCCATTAAAGCGAGCTGAGCGCTGCAACCCCAGAGTCGGCCACGACTGGACCTAATGGTCAGGGGTTCCTTTACCTTTACCTTTACCTAGAACAAATGCAGATTGTGCACAGCTGTATGTAAGAGGGGAAAATGTGGTATGAGCATCTGCTCATGTGTCGATCCCACATGATTGGGACACCAATCACTTTAGGTGTTCCCCATCCTTTGACTATCCAGCACAGGAGCCAGAGATCACAGACTGAAGTTTCCTTATAGGCGAGTGTGGACAATGCATAGTGGAATCCACACAGGAAGTGGAGCTGGCACCAGGCGTGGACCTAAAAACATAGCATCAAAGCCACTCACCCCAGTCAACACTCAGTTGCCCCATATGTGGATAAGACATGAACAAGTTTCAATCCTGAGATCTGTTTTAATTGTTTTTTAGGTTTTTTTATTTTTTTATTTTCAATGCAAAATTACAACAAAAATTACAAACATTGAATCCCAAATACAGTGGTGCCTCGCAAGATGAAATTAATTCGTTCCGCGAGTCTTTTCGCCTTGTGATGTTTTTCGTCTTGCGAAGCACGGTCCGTCGCAGCTGTGCTTTGTTTTTGCTTTTTTGTGTGCTTTTTTGTTCTTTTTGGGGGGGTTCCACTGTCCAGGCGCTCGACCTGGCCCGAGGCCCCGCCGGCGGGGAGCCTCGCGACCGTGGGGCACGGGGGGCTAAGGTGGACGAGGGGAAGCTGTCGGCGGGCGAGGGGAAGCTGTTGGCAGGGCTGCGAAAAGACGGGGGCGGGATGCGGGGGCGGCAGCGCCGCCTGGGAGCGGGCACCGTGCACAGATCGGGTCGCTAACCGAGGGCGACGCAACGCCGGACGGACGCAGGGAAGGGGAGGCTGCCGCTCCGCCTGAACGCCAGTCTCCGGCCGGCCCGCAGAGGGCCCTCCCCGAGGCGACCGTCGCTGCCCGGGAGGCCTGCGATAGCGACGTGGGCCCTGTCTCCACTACCAAGCGCGGGGTCCACCCCACCGCGGGGCAGTCCCCACCCTCACTCCCGCGAGAAGGTGGGAAACGCTGCCGCGGCCACGGGAGCACAGGGGCCGCACGAGGGTTGCAGGTCCTCGAGCCGGGATCGCAGCCCGCCGCCAGCCGCTCTCCCACCTCGCCGCCCTCTCCCGGCAGAGACCCGAAGGCCAGTGGCACGGGATCGGAGAAGGAGGCTGCTCACCGCTGATCCGAGGGAACCGCGTCGGACGCCGCGCCTGCCCCGCGCCGTGGGTCTACACTGGCCGGGGAGCGCGGTTGGGTCGTCTTCGGTTCAACCAGAAGAGAGAGAGGGAGGGCGGCGGGCCACCGTCCCCGACCGCTGACAGGCCGGGCGGCATCCCGCGTCAGTGGCCTGGGCTCGCTCGCTCGCTTGTGGCATCGGCATGGCGTGGCGGGTCGGAGCCTCGCCTGGGCGCGACCGCCCGGGCCCTCGCGCTCTTGCGAAGCACGGTCCCGCAGCTGCGCCTCTTCAAGCGGCTTTAAGAAAAAAGCGCAAGACGTTTTCGTCTTGCGAAGCAAGCCCCTAGGGAAATTCGTCTAGCGAAGCAACACAAAACCGAAAAACCCTTTCGTCTAGCGAGTTTTTCATCTTGCGAGGCATTCGTCTTGCGGGGCACCACTGTAAAACAGTACAAACAAGAAAAAGAAAAGAAAAAAGAACAAAAAACAAAAAATACACATCTACAAATAAAACCATATCATCATTCTAATCTAGTCATTACATACATATACACACATTGACTTCCTTCCTCTGTTCTAAGACCTCAAAATTTTTACTCTTTCTAAGTTGTTGTGTCTAATGTAGATTATTTCTATCTTTATACTTTTTGCACCATTTTTCTCTTTAACCCTCAAAGCATCATTCATTACATACCAATATTTAACATGATATTAAATTTACGGCATGTTACACAATCAGAGAAAATTTGATGAAAATGGTGTAGCAATGGTATTTAATTCCGGTAAAATTGGCTAAAATTTACAAATTAAAATCAAATACCTGTTGGAGATGCAAGAAAGAAATAGGAACAATGTTCCCATGTGGTGGGAATGCCAACCTATTAAACAATTTTGGAATGAAATATATGAAGAAATCAAAAAGATGTTTAAAATATCTTTTAGTAAAAAACAGGAGGCATTCCTTTTAGATATAATCACAAACAATATTTCTGACAATCAAAGGAAAATATTCCTCTGTGCGACAACAGCTGCTAGGATGCTTATAGCAATAAATTGGGAAAGGGAGAAAAAATCCATCAATGAAAGAATGGCAAATTAAATTTTCTGAATATATAAATCTGGCAAGACTCACAGCATTCATAAGGGGACAATTGGACCAAAAATTATTAAAAGAATGAAGATGTGCTAAAGAGTATATGAAAAAACATTGTTCTGGAGTAAGCATATCTGTTTTTTAGTTTTTAATTGTTGTAGCAATATTTCAAAAAGATGTGAACTACCCAAATGACATGCTAGTTACAAATAGATTTTGTAAGTGACAGACGGGATACTTCTTGTAAACATCCTCCCCCCTTTCCCCAGTGAAAACTGCCCATTTCTTTTGGCAATCAGAAGGCCTAAAAAATGACATTTCTAGTTTGTGTTGTGCAGAGGTGGGTTGAGAAGAGAAGGATTGCCTCCTCATTGCCTCAGCAGTGGGGATGCATATATTGACCATAAGAGGAAGGCAAGCGAAGTCATTTGAGAATGAGGCAAGAAGAAGAAAATATAAATTAATTAAAATGAACCCCATAAAACTATCAAACATGGGAGAGCCTCCTTGATGCTGCTAAAATATGAAATAATACAAGTGGCTTGAGCTCATCAAACCAGTCTGTCCAAAAATTCAAAATTTGTTTCAGCTTGTTTGAAGCTTTCCCACCACAGCAAGTCTTATTCGGTTATGTGTGTGCAGACAGCACCCACCTTCATTCTAATCTCAAAAAGGCTTTTTGAGTTTAGCAAAGTCATATCAGCTTCATGCTGCAGTAAGAGCAATTGCTTGGGGGAGGCCTTTGCCTGTTACAGATGTGCTATTGCTTAGTGACTCAAAGAGGATCAAACCAGCTCCAAGAGAATCACGGAGGGAATACATCATCTGATATGTGAAGTGTTTACAATAAGCTGAGCAGCAGGGAAGTGACCTATTGCCAAGCATCTAAAACAGAATGTTGACTTATTTGTTCCTTCGCATCTGTCCCTTGAGGTAGCACCTAAATCCTACTGTTATTTATTTAGGGAGTTTTTCTTTCTGCGCCAGGCAGAGGCTTTCTTTCTCTTCAGTTTGGTTCCAGCTGTGACAACTCTCATGGAGAAACTAATTCAACTCCTAGTGGGCGTATGATCCTGTGGTATGTCTGCAGGTGGTTGTGTTACAAAGGCAAAGACAAAACCAACTCAGAGCTGGTTTGCAGCTCAATCATGAACACATTTTCTTTCCTGCAATGCACACAGGAAAACAATGGATAGATAGCATGCCCCTTGTGTGAAAATAGTATGACGTCTGGTTTGCTACAATGCCTCACCTGTTGGGAAGCGCCTCTGCTATCATTTCAAATGGCCAGCCATACTTATTCAGTATGTTTCAACAGAAAAAGGGGTGGCATGGTGTGACAGCAAAGGCTGCAGCTTGAACCATGAGGGGAAAGGAAGGCAGCAGCAGCAGGAGCAGCAGCAGCAACAACAACAACACAATACCTTCCTCCTTGTCACTGCCGCCAAGCAGATATCTCCTCCCCATCCTTGATTGCCTCCACTACAAAGCACATTGAACTTTTGGACATTTACTGGCTCCTTGTATTGGGTTGAGTGGCAGAGCCCCTAGCTGTGAGGTGGAGTAACACACCATGAGTCTGCCGCGGGAGCCAATGCGGGAGCAGCATGGGGCAGCAGCGAGAGAGGGCGGGAGCAGCCTTTCCTAAAGGTTAACAACTTTGGTGTCCCCCCCCCCCTTAAAACAGGTCGACAACTCTGGGAAACGGAGGAGGGGGACTGGAGGGATCTTTGCTCCATGGTGCCGGATATGCTTAAGATGGCCCTGCAGTTAACCCTGGTTCGTTCAGTTCAGCAGTGTTGTGGGGTGGTGGAAATCTAAGCTGAGAAGCCTATAACAATGCTCTTGTTTCTTAGCCCCAAACCTAGTTAGGGAAAGGAGAAGAGGGAAGGCAAAGAGTGGGAAACCAAAAAGCAGGGAGAAATAACTTTGGCATCAACAGCTTGAGGATCTGCCTCCACCGCAGTCCTGCTAACTGCAAGCCAGACAGGTCCTGTCTGAGGCTGCCAGTCCTGTCTGTCCACCAGAGGAGGTTCTTCCAAAAGTAGAAGACCACTCCAGTCTGGAGCTTCTAAACAACAGGTCTCTAGAGACTTGTTGTCTCCAGGGAGCTTACAATCTAAATTTTGACAGGTGGAGACCAACTGGGGGGAAATGGAAAGGGTAGAAAGGGTACAAATTAAAGTTTGGGTTTGAAACGAGATTAAGGCAAAGGCTTCAGTGGAAGAGGTGGCATGGAGTTATGGTTTGAGGGAAAGAGTGGAGTGGCACCAGGTGGGTGTTTAGAGAGGCATTGCCATCATAATTCCATCATAATAGGTGGAACGGGCAAAGTACTATAAGAAAAAACAATTGCCATAACCAGGTTATATTACATAAGGGTAAAGGCAAAACCACAAATGTCTTTAATATAATTCTATTAATTTACGCACTGGAGATTGCAAAGAACAAAATTGACCAGAAAGCCCAGGAACCAAGAAGACCAAAACTTTAGCAAAGAATGGGGAGGGGGATATATAGTTTATCTTGCAGATGAAAACATTAGCAGGATTGCTATAATGCTTGTAATGTAGCAAGTACTATGGAGATAATGGAGTGATATTAAAAATGGACTATTGAATAATATGCAGCTGAAAATGTTAACAATAGGACCCATGGAGGGGTAGGTGGGAAGTCCAGAGATTAGGAGGAATCTACAAATATTATAATTTCAGACTTGTAAAATCAAATTAAAAAATATTTTTTTAAAAAAAAGATTGCAAAGCACTTGCAAACATCTTTGAATACATTAAGGACTTTCTTTCCCCTTCTTTTTCTTCAGCAGGAAGAAATGGCCTGGCTCACACTGCCTTGTGTATGCTAAACCCTGGCTTTGGTCCACAGAAAAGCTGGAAAAGAGCTTGCATAATGTCCCAGGGTACCATATCCCAGGAAATAAACCATATTCAGAGGACATTCATAATTCAGGGTGTGAAAACCTGGCAACTGCAAGAGGCTAACTTTGTGCAACACAAAGATTGCTTGGACAGCCTGGGAGGCTGGTGGGCTTGATGTCAATGCTATTGTTTTTATCTATCCAGATGCAGATTCAAGAACACAATATGCATCTGCTTTCCCAACCAACAAGGGGAGGGGGTTGATAATGGAAAGAAGACTACTACTTATGTTAAAGAATGGTTCAATTCAGGCAGATAGGAAAATGTGAATAGCCTGTACATGGAGGAAGTATTCCAGAATCCGCAACCTGCAATTGTCCCGCTGAAGGCATTTATTCAAATTCCCTCTGAGAGGCTGTTGTTTTGCTTTCTTTCATGACGGCTATGCCATTGCCTTCCAAGTTTAGAAATATCTATTTGGGGGCACAGCCTATGGGGATTTAGGTTGGTCTTTTCAATAAGCAGGGGAAGGACAAGGTGTCAATAATAATAATAATAATAATAATAAATTTTATTTATACCCCGCCCTCCCCAGCCAAGGCTGGACTCAGGGCGGCTAACAACCAATAATAAAAACAAGTTGAATGAGTACAACTTAAAAACAAGATTAAAATACAACATTAAAACATTAAAAACATTAAAACGCAGCCTCATCACAGGAGGAGAAAGAGAAAAAAGAAAGAGGGGGAGGGAATCAAATTGACTCCAAGCCAAAGGCTAGGCGGAACAATTCTGTCTTACAGGCCCTGCGGAAAGAAATCAGATCCTGCAGGGCCCTGGTCTCATGAGCCAGAGCGTTCCACCAGGTCAAAGCCAGTGTTGAAAAAGCCCTGGCTCTGCTTGAGGCTAATCTAACTTCCTTAGGGCCTGGGACCACTAGGGTGTTGCTATTTATGGACCTTAAGGTACTCCGTGGGGTATACCGGGAGAGGTGGTCCCGTAGGTACGAGGGTCCTAAGCCGTGAAGGGCTTTAAAGGTCAAAACCAGCACCTTAAATCTGACCCTGTACTCCACCGGGAGCCAGTGCAGCTGGAAAAGCACTGGGTGAATATGCTCCCATGGCAGAGACCCCGTGAGGAGCCTCGCTGCAGCATTCTGCACCCGCTGGAGTTTCTGAGACAGCTATAAGGGCAGCCCCGCATAGAGCGAATTACAGTAATCAAGCCTGGAGGTGACCATCACATGGATCACTGTGGCCAGGTTGGGGCGAGAAAGGTAAGAGACCAACTGCTTGATGCGGCGAAGGTGGAAAAATGTCGCCTTGGCTGTTGCTGTAACCTGTGCCTCCATGGAAATTGAGGCGTCAAGGATTACACCAAAACTCTTAACAGAAGGCAATGGCACTAATTGGGCCCCTGCAAGAGAAGGGAATTGGTCCCTCATCCCCATACCATCCTGACCCAGCCAGAGGACCTCTGTCTTTGAAGGATTTGGTTTCAATCGGCTCCCATGAAACCATCCAGCCACAGCTTCCAAGCATCTGGTCAGTGTGTCCGGGGCTGAGTCGGTTTGGCCATCCATCAGCAGATAGAGCTGAGTGTCATCAGCATATTGGTGACAACCCAGCCCAAAGCTCTGGACAATCTGGGCAAGGGGGCGCATAAAGATGTTAAAAAGCATCGGGGAGAGGATTGCGCCCTGCGGCACTCCACACACCAAGGAGTGGCGCGACAACATCGTCCATAAGCAAACAGCCTTCCTTTCAGCATGGCCAGAGAGAAAACATTCCACTGAAGCAAATGGCGCTGTGTATGTGAAACATTTAGGCAGTCGTAACAAATCATCATACCATTACCACAATTAGGCTAGAGACAAATTAGTGTTGTTGATTACCCAGAGAGCTGGAGATGGCCTGAAAGAGGATAGCTGTCTGCTATGTTGCACAAGACACACTCATGTATTTATTTCCTAGAATCACAGCATTCAAAGAGATCTACATGAGTCCAACCATCCAGGCAAGACGTGCAATGAAAAATGAAACTACAGAATTCCTGATGAAAGGCCATCTACCCTCTGCTTAAACACCTCCAGTGAAAGAGAGCCCACCAGAGACTGTCTGATCCACTGTTCCGTTGCTCCAACAGTAAGGACGTTTCTCCTACTGTTTGGCCAAAACCTGCTTCCTTAATCTTTCCATGTATACTGTCTGCCTTCCAAAAGCAGAATGGATGAAGCCATAACCAAAGCAACTTACATCATATGCTGGATCATGCAGTGCTGAACAAGTAAAAAGGTTTTCACCTGATTCCAAAATGACATCTAACCTGATGCAGGTGGGCATAGGTGAGGAGGCTAATCCATCAACTGGGCACCATGACTGAAAATGCCATCTGCTGGACATAAACTAACCTAAAATGGCAGAAGGTCAGGTAGGAGGACCTCATGTGATTGCTGCAGAGCCCAGACAGCAGGCTTATGGTGTTCCATCCTGCTGTTGTTGCTGGCAAACGGATTTTGAATGATTATCAAGTTCACTGAAAACTCGGCAAAAATGCTTTGAGCAGAGATTATAGTAGGACAGAAGAAATGAGTATATATACCATGGCCAATTTATTTGCTAGATAACTTTAAAACTCGGTCGGGGGGGGAGGGAGGGTGATTTTACTCTAATCCAGTGGTTCCCAACCTTTTTTTTTGCCATGACCCACCTAAACACCTGTAAAATCCTAGTGCCCCCCCATGACATATAATTCTTATTATTCAAAAAGTGAAATATTCATGTGGAGGAAGCCTTAAAGGCCATTAACGTGGTCTAAACAAGCTTCCAAGTTGTCCCCCTGAAAAATCAAATTGCCTCCTGTGGGGTGTGTGCCCCACATTGGGAACCAAGGCTCTAATCAAATATTTAGGCTACCCATGCACAACAATTAGTGTAATGGACTACTTTGTATATGTGTGTCAGAGGAAGCAACCGCCACGGCAGGTTGCCAGGAACGGGTAAGACAAGGAAAAGTCCTTACCATCTGCTTTTTTATTCAATATTTACACTTGGAATGAATGCAGCCTCTTGGAATAATGGCGTTGCTTGAGTGACTCTCCATCCCCCTTTTATCCCACTTCCTCATTCATCACCTTCTCCCCTATAGGCAGCACTGAGGGCCCTTTGCTTCTGAACCCTTTCCTCTACTACTTTCAGGGCTCAATGGGTTCTGGGAGAGGGGGGAGGATGTCTGGAATGCTTTCTAAAGACACTGTGTCCATTAGCTGTTGCTCTCCTAGTGCTTCCTCCTCCTCCTCCTCCTCCTCTTCCTCCCCATTATCTCCCAGCTTTCTCCCCTCATCTGCCTCTGAGCTGTGATCTCCCTCAACCTCATCCCCATACCATCCTGACTCAGCCAGAGGACCTCTGTCTTTGAAGGATTTGGTTTCAATCGGCTCCCATGAAACCATCCAGCCACAGCTTCCAAGCATCTGGTCAGTGTGTCCGGGGCTGAGTCGGTTTGGCCATCCATCAGCAGATAGAGCTGAGTGTCATCAGCATATTGGTGACAACCCAGCCCAAAGCTCTGGACAATCTGGGCAAGGGGGAGCATAAAGATGTTAAAAAGCATCGGGGAGAGGATTGCGCCCTGCGGCACTCCACACACCAAGGAGTGGCGCGACAACATCGTCCATAAGCAAACAGCCTTCCTTTCAGCATGGCCAGAGAGAAAACATTCCACTGAAGCAAATGGCGCTGTGTATGTGAAACATTTAGGCAGCCGTAACAAATCATCATACCATTACCACAATTAGGCTAGAGACAAATTAGTGTTGTTGATTACCCAGAGAGCTGGAGATGGCCTGAAAGAGCATAGCTGTCTGCTGTGTTGCACAAGACACACTCATGTATTTATTTCCTAGAATCACAGCATTCAAAGAGATCTACATGAGTCCAACCATCCAGGCAAGACGTGCAATGAAAAATGAAACTACAGAATTCCTGATGGAAGGCCATCTACCCTCTGCTTAAACACCTCCAGTGAAAGAGAGCCCACCAGAGGCTGTCTGATCCACTGTTCCGTCGCTCCAACAGTAAGGACGTTTCTCCTACTGTTTGGCCAAAACCTGCTTCCTTAATATTTCCATGTATAGTGTCTGCCTTCCAAAAGCAGAATGGATGAAGCCATAACCAAAGCAACTTACATCATATGCTGGATCATGCAGTGCTGAACAAGTAAAAAGGTTTTCACCTGATTCCAAAATGACATCTAACCTGATGCAGGTGGGCATAGGTGAGGAGGCTAATCCATCAACTGGGCACCATGACTGAAAATGCCATCTGCTGGACATAACCTAACCTAAAATGGCAGAAGGTCAGGTAGGAGGACCTCATGTGATTGCTGCAGAGCCCAGACAGCAGGCTTATGGTGTTCCATCCTGCTGTTGTTGCTGGCAAACGGATTTTGAATGATTATCAAGTTCACTGAAAACTCGGCAAAAATGCTTTGAGCAGAGATTATAGTAGGACAGAAGAAATGAGTATATATACCATGGCCAATTTATTTGCTAGATAACTTTAAAACTTGGTCTGTGTGTGTGTGGGAGGGAGGGTGATTTTACTCTAATCCAGTGGTTCCCAACCTTTTTTTGGCCATGACCCACCTAAACACCTGTAAAATCCTGGTACCCCCGTATGACATATAATTATTCAAAAAGTGAACTATTCACATAGAGGAAGCCTTAAAGGCCATTAACGTGGTCTAAACAAGCTTCCAAGTTGTCCCCCTGAAAAATCAAATTGCCCCCCTGTGGGGTGTGTGCCCCACATTGGGAACCAAGGCTCTAATCAAATATTTAGGCTACCCATGCACAACAATTAGTGTAATGGACTACTTTGTATATGTGTGTCAGAGGAAGCAACCGCCACGGCAGGTTGCCAGGAACGGGTAAGACAAGGAAAAGTCCTTACCATCTGCTTTTTTATTCAATATTTACACTTGGAATGAATGCAGCCTCTTGGAATAATGGCGTTGCTTGAGTGACTCTCCATCCCCCTTTTATCCCACTTCCTCATTCATCACCTTCTCCCCTATAGGCGGCACTGAGGGCCCTTTGCTTCTGAACCCTTTGCTCTACTACTTTCAGGGCTCAATGGGTTCTGGGAGAGGGGGGAGGGTGTCTGGAATGCTTTCTAAAGACACTGTGTCCATTAGCTGTTGCTCTCCTAGTGCTTCCTCCTCCTCCTCCTCCTCTTCCTCCCCATTATTTCCCAGCTTTCTCCCCTCATCTGCCTCTGAGCTGTGATCTCCCTCAACCTCCTGTTGTAATTCTGAACTGTCTTCTTCTTCTCTGGAAGGGTCAAGCTGGGGAAGCAGTCTCCACCATTCCTCCTCTGCCCAGCCCCTGACAATGTGTGTGGTGTAGTGGTTAAGAGTGATAGACTCGTAATCTGGTGAACCGGGTTCGCGTCTCCACTCCTCCACATGCAGCTGCTGGGTGACCTTGGGCCAGTCACACTTCTTTGAAGTCTCTCAGCCCCACTCACCTCACAGAGTGTTTGTTGTGGGGGAGGAAGGGAAAGGAGAATGTTAGCCGCTTTGAGACTCCTTAAAGGTAAAGGTAAAGGGACCCCTGACCATTAGGTCCAGTCGTGGCCGACTCTGGGGTTGCGGCACTCATCTCGCTTTATTGGCCGAGGGAGCCGGCGTACAGCTTCCGGGTCACGTGGCCAGCATGACTAAGCCGCTTCTGGAGAACCAGAGCAGCGCACGGAAACGCCGTTTACCTTCCCGCTGTAGCGGTACCTATTTATGTACTTGCACTTTGACATACTTTCAAACTGCTAGGTTGGCAGGAGAAGGGACTGAGCAACGGGAGCTCATACCATCACAGGGATTCGAACCTGCTGACCTTCTGATCGGCAAGTCCTAGGCTCAGTGGTTTAACCCACAGCGCCACCCTTGAGACTCTTTAGGGTAGTGATAAAGCGGGATACCAAATCCAAACTCTTCTTCTTCTCTTCTTCATTCATAATTTTATTGAAATAATAACTATTCTGAGAATACCATTAGAGTTGCATAAGAATTAGGATTGATGTGCGGGTGCTGGGAAGGAGGAAGGGGCAGCATAAGTTTCAGAATGGGAAATGAGAGAAAGCACAGAGGAGGCTATGGGTCAATGTGCCCAGATGTATTTGTCTCTTCGTGCCTTTTTTGCAATCCTCCAATGCTTCTTAGAGCCATGCAAATATATCTAGATGAAATAGTATGGGATACAGACAAGTTATTTCTCACATCTATTGGGAACAACATTAATGTTAACAAAATTGCTTCATTAACTGGAAGCACTTCGCAGGTTGAAACTGCTATATCAGAAGACTAAAGATTTTTGACATTACAGCTTACTGAAGATATGGAGCAAATGGAATAGGAAAAGATTTAGAAGTATTATGTTCTGCAAATAACCTGATCAGAGTGGGTAGAGAGAAACCAATGAATCAAGCTAAGCATGGATTTTCTTTTCCCCCTTTTTCTAAATGACCTTTCTTAATGGATCTGCAGAAATTCCGATGCAGAGCAGAAATGTGTATATTGTGTCACATCATTCTAAAAGCTGATGTACTGCATTGCAACTATATGAGAAAAAGCAGTAATAAATGGAATCGTGTTTTTTTCAGATGTGTAGCTTGAATATGATAGTTGTTATCTGTATAAATGTACTCTGGTCAGAAGCCTTATGCATTTTCTCAGCATCTGCAAATTCAGCAGACGCCTGATTTCATCACTACGTTTGCATGTACCGAAAAATTCTGTTCTCAACAATGAGATGGAGAGAGAGAGAAAATGAAAATTATGTACATTTAGGAAGCGGGGCATATTTTTAATGCTAACTTGTCAGAAGGAACATAATTACCACTTCCAGTGAGTCATGATCCTTCAGCAAGACACATTTCCATTCCCCATACAAAAATGGAATTTGCAGAGCACCACATCTGAATTTTATGCAGTGGTTGACAATAAAACCTGTTTGGGTTATTGCCATATGAATAAACAAGCTCATGCCGCATGCCATGTAGCTTCTGAAGCATATTGCAGAATCTTACTCCTGAGAGGGAAACTGCTATTAAAAGAGATTGGAAAGATGTGATTCTAGGAATTCTATCAAAAGCACATAATCTTCACTGGATTGCCAGAGCTTGTTCCAGAATGCAAATTCCTAATAATAATAACAATAATGTAGAAAAATGTGCAAAAGGAAATGAGATATGGAAATGTCATCTAAAATATGGAACAGACTACTTGGGCTCAGGGCTAATACCTCTCATACTTTTATTGATTATTTTAAGCCACCTTTTTATGACATTGAACATGATCCTACCACATCTAAATGCATTTGAGTCTCATTGATTATTATTTTTTTTAAAAAAAGATATAAACATATGTCTGTCTGTTTGTTTATCTTATCCAGGCTATGCTAAGACATGATCCAATCCCACTGTTCTCATGAGCCCAATTAATTTCATTGCAAAGATTCAACCATAAATTTAAATCTCCCGCTGAAATAGTAATCATTTCCATTGGGCATACATTTTGCCTGAATTGGAACCTCCAAATTCCGTTCATATTTCAAGACTGTGAAATCTTCCAGCAATTGCAGATCTGCAAATCCTGCAAATCTCCTTGTCCAAGCTATTGTATTCTCCCTTGAAATGCCTGCAGATGCCACAGCAGGGAACTCCAAATTAGGCCCATGCATAAGTTCTGTCCAGTGCCCACCCACTGGTCACTGCACCTCAAATTAAAATTACACCTCAAAGACTTCGCAGACAATAACTCCATCAACGGCTCAACTGACTAGTAAACTCAGAGGAAACTCAAAGCAAAAATTTGTGGAAAAATGGGGTGGTTATAGAAGATATGTTCAAAAATACAATAATTATAATTTTGACTCCGTGCTAGCACTCGAGTGATAAAGGAACTAAAAGGAGGTGGACAACAATTAAGGATTTAATATGTTTTCAGAATGTATTAGAAAAAAATATATAGAAAGGTTTATTGTTTTATGTACATTCAAATGTAAGATAAAATATATGCAAAGGGACTTGACAGGAAGTCAAAGTTGAAGAAAAGATTTTGGAAGATAAAAGGGGGAAAAATATTTACTTTCATTATTATCATTTTGTGTGCGGGTGTGGGTGTCTGCACATCTGTGTGTTGTTGCATGCAATGTTTGGGAGGAAATAAGACGGTGAATAACAAATAACAAACTAAATATCGATGTATGTAATTTTTATTTCTTAATTATATTTAGTGGTAGTATGGCTGTATTGTTTTTTGTAACATAAAATCATTCAATAATTATTTTTTTTAAGAAGAAGAAGAAGAAGAAGAAGAAGAGGAGGAGGAGGAGGAGTTTGGATTTGATATCCCACCTTTCACTCCCCTTAAGGAGTCTCAAAGCGGCTAACATTCTCCTTTCCCTTCCTCCCCCACAACAAACACTCTGTGAGGTGAGTGGGGCTGAGAGACTTCACAGAAGTGTGACTGGCCCAAGGTCACCCAGCAGCTGCATGTGGAGGAGCGGAGACACGAACCCGGTTCCCCAGATTATGAGACTACCGCTCTTAACCACTACACCACACTGGCTCTCAAAGACAATAACTCCATCAACGCCTTTTTGCTTGGCGTTGTTTTTTGCAGTCTGTATCTGGGCTCCTGTCCTTATTTCCCTTGCTTCTAAAAATAAAAAAGGTACTTTCAAGGTCTTCTTGCTACAGCTGATTTTGACAAATACTTCTGGCTGTGTTTCAGAAATGGCTGGCCCACTAGAGTGGACTCACAAAGCTAGTTTATTGCTGGATGGGTTGCTGTTGCTTACTAAGAAGGGAAAGGCTGGGAAGGTGATTGCCTTCACCAATGTGCTTTCACTGTGAGGACCTCCCCACTGCCTTGCCCCTCCTGCTCCCAGTAAGCAACAGTGACTCACCTGTCAGGAAGCTAGCATAGCAGATGCCCAACCACCCAGCATGCTACTTCTGCTCTGTTTGCTATGTATCCAAATGCAGCAAACTCCAGCATTTCTCTCTGAGATAAAGTGGAGATAAACTAACTGCATGGAGACCTTTTTTTGCCTTGCAGCGGGTTTATCTGTATTCGAGGCAGGAGGAGGAATATTAGGTTGTCCTCAAGTCCTCTTCCCCTTAAAGGCAAATGTTCTACACGAACAATAGTAAACAACTTAGTTTGACAGCTCCCAGGTTGCGAGAACATAGTGTGCCATGCATTAATTAACAGGAGCTGAAAGAATGGGAAGTGGAAGAAGATTAAATCCAGCCAAGTGAATAAATTGATTGAAGAAGAGGACTTTGCTGTCAAATGCTCCACTTAATGATGTTTAATTATGTATTGTTAACAAGTTATGTTTGCTTCCCTTGAACACAGGATCATTAAGGAAATTTTGGTTCCTGGCCATTGGTGTACACAATTAAGCCACTCTCAAGTCGAAGGCATCAACTTGCCAGAACGGAGATGTCTTGGCCAGCGCTTTTTATTTCAGATTATGCAAGGGCTACATGAAAGCAATGGCCTAATATAAAAGGAATGCATAGTTCTTGTGCTGGATGTATTCCAATCGGAATTAGTGAACCTATGGCAGGTTTTTGTCATAAATATCAAAAGGGATTCGGATGATCTGGCAGGAATTTACGGAGAACCAGATCACCCATGCCAACACAATCACCCGAATAAAATCCGTATAGACTAAAACAAGTATCCATCATTTACAGTTCCTGAATTTTATTGTGAGGAGGTGTTGATTCAGTTCAAAATTAAGCTGAGCAGCAGTGACAGACTTATGGACCAGAGACCTGAGTTTGAAATTGTGAGGCTTTGGCACAGAAAATTATTTTCGTATTCCACTTTCAAGAGCCATTCGGAAAGCATAACACACACACACACACACACAGAGAGAGAGAGAGAGAGAGAGAGAGAGAGAGAGTTGCAAACAGAAAAGTCAGGTGGCTTAAAAAATGTATGCAAATTGTTCTCACCTTGAAAAATTATAATACTTGCGACGTTGATGCAGCTAGCTGATCAGAAGATGGCTCTCTCACATGTTACAAGTTAATGGTCGCCATCTCTTCTCTTTCTAAAGGTTTAACATGGGAAGGATAAATGGATGGTACTAGCTTAGGCCTCGTCTCCATCATCTGCAGCTTGGTGGCAGACAATCTGGTTTGCATGCTGAAGGTCCCAAATTCAATACCTAGTATCTTCAAGTAGGGGGTGAAAAAGACCTCTGCCCTAAAACATTGGAGAGGCACTGCTAGTCGGTATTGACAACACGGAGCTGGATGGGCCAATGGTCTGACTCTGTATCGGGCAGCTTTCTATGTGCATTTGAGTAAGCGCACTAATAATCCTCTACATAAAACAATGGGAACATTGGAATATCAATATATATAGCCCTGTTTCTCCCAATTTGAGAATAGGCAATAACACATAAGTAGGGCTCCTAGCACATCACAAACAAGTGACAGGAATTAAATAAGATATATTTGGAAGTTGATCTCTTTAACTCCCCAAAGTTGGAAGCTGCATCGACCATAGGATTTTATTCAGAGTCCAATATAGAGCTTCAGGAAACAACCCACCTCAGTGGGGGATGTTTTATAGGTTGCTCATTCCAGCTGAAGGCTGGTCTGTGTCTGTTTCATTATTTCTACCACCACCATTTGGGTTTTTTTGTGTGTTTGGGGGGATGGAACACACAACTTCAACTTTTTTTTTTCTTTTTAGGAGAAGTCGATGACATTTTCAGTCATGCTGGCCTCTACAGCATGGGTGAAACCTGCCAATTTTCAGACAAATAGGTCCAAATAGCCTTATGTGTTGGACACCTTTACATTTTGAAAATACCATATTTATAAACCCACCCATCCCTCTCTCCCGTGTGTGTGTGAGTGGGGTTTAAATTGGCAGTTAAGGTCACACTTTCTGATGGCATGTATCCTGCTAAATTTCAAAAAAAATAGCAGCACTGATTTTCCTGCAAGTTTGGGGAGGGTGAAAAAAGATATTATTTCATCCCTAGTGTATTGTGGGCAATTGGTGCAAAAACTGCAGACATAGGGATGTGTTCCAGCAACTTCCTCTCCCTCATCATTTGGACAGAATAAGGGAGAGGGAAGGGATTATGAAAGATAGTCTAGCTTCATATTACTGAGGGGGAACAGAGTGGGGGTTTTTTGTAAGTAAGGGGATCCCACTTTGTTTTCTTTTTTTTGCAAATCTGAAATTTCTAGAAGCCCTTCTAGTGTTCTAGGCTGTCTACATGTGCAGCCTTCATCGGTCTTGTATAAATTTGGAATACCAGAAAATTCTAATGAAAACAGGAATGGAAATTCCCAGTGTTTGCTCATGATTCCCATGTGTGGAATGGAAATAAATCCAGGAAATATGATTAGTATTCACTGTTGTTGTTGCATGCAGTCCACAAACAATATGCAATTGATTGCACACACACACACAATTTGCACTGAAATGAATGTAACAGAATAACGTAATAACAATTAATATAAGTCCCCCACAGCTGACATCAAGGCAAATAATGCAATTCTTTTGTGGAAGGTGAACTACAGTAGAAATGAAACAGTGTTGCATGCAACAAGTAGTGGGCGGAACAGCAAATGATACCTTTTTTGCATTCTTAGCCTAGATACAAACACAACTCTTAAAGAAGTGTTTTAACCACCTTCTCTACATAATTATCAGATAGAGCCTAATTTAAAACTAGGCATGCTTTCCTCAGGTGCATTTTCCATTTTATTTTAAAACTGTCCAATTGATTTACAGAAGGGACAGCAACTAAATGAATACCTCAATGTAAGTGACAAAATATTTAGGGTATCTCAATAATTTGATCAAGTTTCCCTAGAAGTGAATATTTTCTTGGGCCTCCACTGGTTGTAAAGTGAGCAGTGATTGACTGTGTGTCTGAACATACAGTACATCACGGAATTCAGAAACTGCGTTGAGCAATTACTTGATCCAGTGCTGGCAACCATCTCTGATGCTCTCTACAAAATATGACCCAGTGCTCAAGAGTGACAGAGCTAGGTAAAGGTAAAGGTACCCCTGCCCATTCGGGCCAGTCTTGCCAGACTCTAGGGTTGTGCGCTCATCTCACTCTATAGGCCGGGAGCCAGCGCTGTCCGCAGACACTTCTGGGTCACATGGCCAGCGTGACAAGCTGCATCTGGCGAGCCAGCGCAGCACACGGAACGCCGTTTACCTTCCCGCTGGTAAGCGGTCCCTATTTATCTACTTGCACCCGGAGGTGCTTTCGAACTGCTAGGTTGGCAGGCGCTGGACCGAACGACAGGAGCGCACCCCGCCGCGGGGATTCGAACTGCCGACCATGCGATCGGCAAGTCCTAGGCGCTGAGGCTTTTACCCACAGCGCCACCCGTGTCCCAGTGACAGAGCTATCCATCATCAAATCTGGAAACAGCCGACTACAGGGTGGAGGTAAGGCATCACATTTTTAGCCCAGCTGGCAAAAGCCACATTTGAATCCTTCATATCCCAGCAGCAGTACTGAACCTCAGCGCTTTACTACGTTATTTGCTTTTCACCTATATTGGCTAAACCAATAAATTTCACTAAAGAAGTCTGGTTTCCGAACAGCAGATGCATCTACCTTTGCTTATCAGGTTCTCCCAAGAAATTCATCATGCTCGTCAAGAAGGAAACAATGATTAAATCCCAGCACTCTCTTTCACTATCTCTCAGTACCATCTGAATCAGGAGGGGCAGTGCAGGGCCAAAGGTGGCAACATGGTGGATGTGGGCTGATAAATTGAAGTTGAATGCAGACAAGTTGAAGGTTCTGTGGGTGGGTGGTGGTTCTCAGGTCCTGGAATTGCTTGGTCAACCTGCTGTAGGCAGAGGGGTAGGAAGAGGGGTGCGGTGGGTGCGATCCACCCCGGGTGTCATGACTGAGGGGGTGACAAAATGGAAGGTGAGTGGGCGGCACACCTTGTGCCCGGCGGCGGCAGCTCTTCTGACCTGGTGGCAGAGAGCAGCCCTCAGTCGTGGTGAGGCGCACCCGTTGCCAAATTATGTCTGACTCGGCTGCAGAGAGCAGGGGGAGAGTGAGCAGCAGCTTCCTTGCCCCTCTCCTAATCCGTGTGGGATGTGGCACACAAGAGCAATCAAGTACAACATTCCTAGAGTGAACATGTTTACACATGGGGAGGAATGTTTGCCCAACCAGCAGGTAAACTTCCTGTTTCCTTCTGGGCTGGGACAGACTTCCTCTGCATGTGACTAGAGGTGGGCGTGGCCTCACCTGTGCAGGTAACGACAAAAGCACAGGGCGGGGCAGCCATCTCTCTCTTTTTGACTACATGCATTGAAGAAGCAACATCTGCTTAGCCAAAGATGCTCTCTTGGCTTCCAGCCAAGAGAGGACAAAGGGACTGTCTCCTTATGAGATAGTTTCCAGGTGTATGTTACTTTTCTAAGCTAAGTCTGCCTTCTGGGATCCGATTGTGAACAGGATGTGAGTAAACTCTTTTTATACTTTTATAGAAGACTGTGTCATGTCTTATCTTTTATAAGAGAATAAGGGGAAAATACCAGGACAGTTATTATAAAGGCTTTAGCGAGCCTGAGCAAACGCATCCGCTGTAAGTTTAAAAAGGGGAATGTTACTCTGCTAAATTGTGAACTTGTTAACACAAGTTGGAAAGGCTATAATCAAACAATATATCCTCTCGTGCATCCCTGAACATTCCCACACCCTGAACTGTGGCGCATGGGATGGCACCCTCCGCGCCCCTCAGGAGTGCACCCCCCCCCTTGGGAGCATGCCCCATGCCCCTTGCTGCTGGCTATAGGTGGGTTGCACTCCCCTTGAAGGAACAGTCGCATAGTTTGGGGATGCTCCTTGAGTCATCTTTTCCACTTGAGGCCAGGTGTTCCTATGCTCAGTTCAGCTGTTGTGCCAGCTATAACAATTTCTGGACAAAGATTTGTCGATTGATGGATTTATTTATTTATTCATTCAATTTATATCCCAGTTTATATCCTCCTGAGGGAGCTATCCCAAAGGACAGCTTTGCCACAGTTTCCCATGTCCTGTTAACTTCCAATATAGGCAATATGCTCTATGTTGGGCAGCTCTTGAAAAGTTGCAACTAGTTGCAAAATGCAGTGGCTCAACAGCTGGTACGTGCCTGGAGATGCTCACATATAAAACAAATTTTGAAGCAGCTACGCTGGTTGCCTTTTGGGCCAGATTTATGGTGCCTATGTTAGCAATTAAGTTCTAAATTACCTGGGCCCCAAACAGAGGCACCAATTTGCGCCAAAGATTGAGGGGGCCCAGGTAGGTTGAGGTCCTATTGAGCCCCTGAATCCCTCAGTCAGCGCCCAACTTGGCTGATCGCTGGCACCAGTCTGGAAGGTAAGCATCTATTCTGTTCCCTGCATTGATTATTTGCATTGGTTATTCCCCTTTTCTTTCTTTTTTTACAAAACAAGTTCTTATTTATTCTCATTTTTACTGACCATTGTGTTGTTTGAAATCTGGGGTGGAGTTGGGTTGACACCAGCATCTGTGTCCCAATTTCACACCCAGATGAGGCAATGGACAAAATTCAAAGGCATAAAGAAATACAGCCATCCAGATGTGAAGCTAATGGGTTAGTGTCAGGAAGCAACCTCAAAGAGCTCTGAATATGCTTGTTAGAGTCCAAAATCTAGCTCACTTGGCAATTAAAATACCCAACAACATACTGCTTTTGTCTTTTTGTCTTTTTAACTAGCAGAAAATACAGGTTTGGGCTCGCCAAGTCTTCCTAGTTTGACTGAGTCCCTCTCATTATGGAGTGGGACTTAGCTACTTCTTTATTATTTACAAAAAGGTTCCAGCAAAGGATTGAATTCCCACTCTTACCTGTTTAGGCTTACGGATGCACCCACAACCCTTACGCCCCAGCTCAAAGCTGAGGAAGTCTGTGGCATGAAATTGCTGCATTTGTGAGATGCTTTTGCACTGGTGACCTAGATACTCAGAGATAAAAAAAATAAATCGAGAAGTGCTCTGAGGTTTTTAAAAGACAGATTTAACACCTGCTCAGTTCAATGGGGCATTCTCCAAAGACTTCAAAAGATGGTGGCTCGGTCTCTCTAAGGTACCGCAATGTAAGAGAGGCTTGTTTTCTGTTGTTTTCCCTCTCTTGCCTCCATGACCACATGTCTTCCCTAACCAGCAGGGAATAAAAGCACCTGTAATGCTATTATCTAATGTGCAAGGGAGGCAATTTGCTTAATGCCACTAATGATTGTAACAATGCAAGCGGGTTAATGTAGTTAAATACAAGGGGGAGAAATGGAGCGAACGGTTGCTTCTGCTCTGAGAAACCAGGTCACAGAGTCTATTTCAATGTCACACCAATAAAATGCTCCAAATATAGGCCACCGCTCAGAGACAGGCGAGGAAGGTACGTTCTACAGTTTTGTTTGTTGCTCAGAATGTATGGGTCTCATACACCTAGTCTCTGCCCCAAAATGCAACAACAAGGCAGTGCACAACAACGGCAATAAGAGTAAAATCCATCAAATGGTGGTAAAAATAGCAGAAAACAATGAACACTTTAAACAGTAGACTCAAAAGTCTGGACCAAGGGTGGATGTAGTTTAAGAGAGATCTTGTAGGCCACATTTGGCTCACAGGCCAGAGGTCAGTTGTCCCTGAGTTACAGGATTACAGTCTCCAATTCTCTTTGAACATTGTTTCTCACATGAAGGGGGAAACCGTGGTGAAGGGGGCAGTGGGGCGACTCATTTAGCCCTGTCTCCCAAGTTACACAGCACTTACACATGCACCATGTAGGGGCATAACTTCTGAAGCAGGAGCCTGATCTGTGCATGGAGGCTCCTCTAGCAATGTAGAGTCCTGCTCACTTGGAGATCTCCTGGAGCCCTGGCTCCCATATGAACTTCCTCATCACTTCGGATTGGCTGAGGAGACAGTGCTGCAGATTCATACTCTGAGGCCAGATTGTCCTGCACAAAAAATCAGGGCTTGCTTCTGGTTGTGTGCTTAAGCTGTGTGTGGCAATGCAAGGGGCAAGGCAGATCATTAAAAAGTTCTCCTTGGCAGTAAAGTGGGACTAAATTGTGTTTCATTCCTCTTTTGTGGCAAGGAGGTACAGGAAGGGAAGTGGGTAGAACAGCTTGGTGACCTCCTTAAGGACCTCTGAAGGTGATGGGTGGCTCCTGAGGCTTGTAACTCAGGAAGACTTTGGGGACAACTTGTTCATCCACTTGGTGGTTTAGGGCCCTGGAGAATGGTGATGCAGAAGGCTGTTTGGGGGGAAGAATGAAATGGTTCAAGGCAGAAGGACAGGGGCTTGTTGCCCTTACAGCTACAGGCATGTGCATGAAATATGGTTGTTCAGCTCCTGCACTGATAACTTTCCCTTTGCACGTTCTGTTCATGTTTGAAGTGTCCCGTAGTTAAACCCAGGTATGGGCATAAGTGTTTAATTTCAGGCTTCATCTGCAATGACTTCCTAGAAACTTCAGTAGGCACTGATATCTCAACAGGGTTGACACCTTTCTAATAGTAACTGGAAGAGAATTTCATGGTAAAACAAAGGTAAAGGACCCCTGGATGGTTAAGTACAGTCAAAGGTGACTATGGGGTTGTGGCGCTCATCTCGCTTTCAGGCAGAGAGAGCCTACATTTGTCCACAGACAGCTTTCTGGGTCCTGTGGCCAGCATGACTAAACTGCTTCTGGCACAACGAGACAGAGTAATGGAAACCAGAGCACATGAAAATGCTATTTACCTTCTAGCTGCAGCTGTACCTATTTATCTTCTTGCACTGGTATGCTTTTGAACTGCTAGGTTGGCAGGAGGTGGGACAGAGCAATGGGAGCTCACCCGGTCTCGGGGATTCGAACTGCTGACCTTCTGATCGGCAAGCCCAAGAGGCTCATTTGCTATCATGGACCAGAATTTGGAGACATATGGCACAATCAAAATAACTCCCTACTGATTACTTCAGTGTGGCAGCTATTATGGGGTATAAAAGGTAAGGTGCATTATGTGGGTTATTGATCTTCTCAAGTAGCAATGTCCCAATTCTTAAGGACTTTAAATACTAACACCAGACCATAAAATTTGCCCAGTGGTATATTGGCAACCAGTGTGGTTCCATCAACATAGATGTTAGCTGGTGATGGCAGATTGAGGCAGCACTCTTGCTACTACATTCTGGACCAAGTTCAGCAACCAACCCCCTGCAGTCTGGCAGTAACTGAGATGGAAGTTTGCTGCTCTTCTGCTGTTCCCAGTTTTATTTGAAATGTACCGGTATTTAATACATTTGTGCTTGCTTCCATCCATTTCTCTGAAAACCACCTTGAAATGCTTCTTGGATTGAAAGCGGTATACAAATCACTACCATAACAAGAATAACAGCAGCAAGAGTAACATGGCAAAGGTCTGAATGAATCTGCAGGGCAGAAACTTGTTTTACTGCTATGCAAGTGATTATTCAGAATAGACTGAAGTTCATGGCACTGTGAGAAGGAAAGGAGAATCAAGTTCACTTTGCCTGTCTGCATTATGGAGCAGCTTCCATTGTGAATAATGTAAAGCCTTAAGAAAATACAGCTTCTACAAGGCTATGATGCTGTGACATTCATAAGCATAAATGCTTGCTTAAATTTGAAAATCAATAGATTTTTTTTTATTCTTATGTGTGAGCAACACCTCCTCACTGTCTTTATTGCCCTGTCTATGGGGCCATGTGATGTGCTTCTCAATCTTTGCCTCATCATACTGAAAGTCTGCCCCATAAAACCTGTCCCTCACTATACTTAAGCAGTAAATCATGGCAGCACATTAACTGCAAACTGTATTTACCGTCTCTGTGCTCCCATCAGGCAAGCCAGAGTACAGAATGGATTCTGCCTACACTTTGGCAGAATGTATAAAATAGATGATTGAAATCAGCCAAATGGACACGTTTCATTCTGCCTTTGCTCCAGTGAGCATTTCAAGGAATAGACACAAAGGTTGTTCCAGTACTGTGGATAAGGAAATATTATTTCTTGCATTCCACTGCCACCCCTCCCAACCCCATCTATTTCAGTTGAATTCTACACTGACCGTATCAATTAATTAGAAGAAGGACATGCAGCTTATTCAGCCCAGAGGGCCGGATCAGGAATTCATAGCAAGCAGGATGGTCAGAGCAAATATCAGTGCATTTTGCATATTAAATTTGTGATGCGAGAGGATGCCAAGCTGAGGTTCATGCCCATGTTGGCTTGTGTTGCAATGTAATTATCCTAAAATTATTATCCGCCACAAGTGCAAATATATAATTCAGCTGCTCCAAAATGCAAACACAGAGAGAAAGAGAAATCTATCAAAACTGTGAAAAGGACAGACATAGCAATCCTAAACCCCATTGCAGGTGGGCAATGAGATCCCTACAGACAGCAGAAAGCTGTAGTATGGTGTTTGGATAGGGAGGAATTGAACCAGAGCAAGATCCCAAGCTGGCCCTGCTGCCATTGCATGATGTCATCAGGTCTGATTGTTCAGATGTCAGATTGTTCAATTGCCTGTCATGCCAGCTCAATTATTCTCCTCTGGTGGGGTGGGCAACCAGTGGCATGGTGTGGGTTGCTAGCACCTGGGGCCGTGCAGAGCGGGGAGTGGGAGAGATGGACTACGCATGCACATTCAACTGCCTAACAGTATCTGTGTCACCCAGGAGAGCACAGAAATAAGGAAATAAGAGTTATTCCATTATCCGGAGAGTTCACTTCCTGGTTCTCATGGAGAATCCATTTTCAGTGGAACCCAGTGACAGAAGCACACAGCTGTATTGAGGCAGCACTGGGTATTGAAATTTTGCACCCCTAACAACTTTGCACCCTGGGGCAACTGACCCCCATGCTACGCCATTGTGGGCAACAATGCCCAGTGAGTAAGGAGGCAGTGTTAGGTGGGTTATGGGTAAAGCGAACAGGTCAGGAATGGAGTCGGAATAGAATGTGGTGAATAAAGGAGGAGGCAAACTATGGATAATTTTGTGTATTAGTTTGAACTGGGGTGGAACTTTGGCTGCCATATGGTTTCAGCCTGGCTGGATCTGATAGGTTGCACGGAAAGCCAAGAAGATGGCAGAACTTACTGGATTTTCAGACCTCACTATTGGCTACCTAATCAAGCACAGTTTTACTTGTCAGACCAGTAATCTGCTACTTGATTGGGCTACCCAGTTTCCTGTAGCAAAAGGTTTCCCCAAGGTTCCTCTACAAAATTGATTTCCAAAAGTTTGGCTTCTTCTAAACTATGAACACGCCAATCTCTCTCCATTCTTACTATTTGTAATGAACAGAAGGGAATTGGATTCTTTATAAGGACCAGACAGAGTCAGTGCATCATTCACCTGCAAATCAATCATCCAGTTTCAGTCTTCACTTAAAAAGTGTCCATCTGTAATACTGAAATAATTTTGTTAGGGCACTTTCCTCCCCTACTCCATTCAATGCATCATGCCTTTTTAAAAAAACAGGCCTTATCTCTCAAAATGGATTTTTATATAGTAGTTTTAGAACTTGAAATGCAATTTACTACTCTGAGAAGCTCCTTTAAAAAAAAGAAAGAAAGAAAAGATAACTGCATTAGAAATGAGAATCTAAATTGTGAAACTGTGAAATTAGGTTTTCAGAGACAGCTGCTAATTGAAAAGTAGTCACATCTCTCATGGAACTTCCATTGCTGCAACTTGCAAATAATTCAGCATTTATCAGATAAGGGTCCTTGCTCAACTCAGATATTAAATTACTTCTCCCCACCCCACCCACCTAAAAACGCAGGAAATTAGGAACAATTAAACAAGTCACAGTATATGCATTTGACTCAGGAACTTTGGACACACATTTACAATGCCAGAGAATGTAGTTATTTTTTACATGGCACTCTCCAGAAGATTCAGACAATTAAGTCAAACTCCAAGGTTGTTTTTATTTATTGTATTTGTTTGTCATTTTGTTTTTAAAAAGTCTCTCAAAGTAAACTAAAATACAAACAGGTTAGATCAATGAAAAACAATGTACAAAACTAAATTTCCTATACTGCTCCTCCAACACTGTAATAAAAATGACAAATCCCATTCCACTAAAAGAAATTAGCACCACAGCAGCAAAGTTAATAATAAACCAATACGATATCAAAAACCTAACTGCCATAAGATTGGGTTAATAAAAATGGCTTAGCCTGGCACCTAAAAATGGCAGTGATAGTTAAGTATAGTAATTTAACTCACTGAATTTGTAAATGCTTGAATGCATTACTATGTGTTTACATTTGATCAGTTGGTAACTGAATTCTAGAGAGTTCTCTAGTAGTTCTCATGTGATTGGCTAACACCAGTGGCATTGCAAGGGGGTGTGGGGGGGGTGTGCCCTGGGTGCCATGTCCGAAGGGGTGAACGTACCTTCTTTCTCTTCCGGTCATTTTCGCCATTTTGGCATAATACATCAACTTAATCTGCCATTCTTCTCTGGTCAGGACACTGTCTTCTTTCCATCTCTGGGCCAATAACTTCCATGCAGCTGTGGTCGCATACTGATTTGTGATACAATGATCAGTCTTTCAAAGGGGACAACATTTTCAGTGAAAAGTAAGTAAGAAAGAAAGTGTCATAATGTTTGTGGGCCAATTTTTTCGCTACATTTCCCATAGTTCTCAAGTCCTGTTCTTGACATGACATTTCCCAGTGTGGCCCAGGTCCATGTTTGTGTTCCATTTCCCACAGTGCCCCAGTGTCTTCATCATCAGTATATCCAGTTCATGTAAAGAATGGGTTTATATAAAAGGTGTGCAGGTATTTTGTTCCTTCTGTTGTGTGAGTGTGCACCGTAAACCTGCATGAATAGAAATTAGCAAGAAGGTCAAATCTTGTAGATGAGCCCACTGTAACCTTTAGAACAGATGGAATCACTACCCCTTTTGCTCTTAGTACGTGAAAGGCCTCTTGCCAGACACAATTAAAATTGTGAAACAGTATTAAAAGCTAGCAATCAGTTTTAAATTATTAAAGACCGCCAATTAGGAATTAAATGAATATTGTAGGGAACATTTCTTTAAATCTGATCTAATCTTTAGGACAGATCAAGGTTAGTGGTGACTATATGGAATAGCTCTTTGCTCCTCTGTCCTTTGTATCTCTGACTGAAAAGGATAATAATTAGCACTCCCTAAAAAGATCTAATTGGAAATGATGAAACTTTTTTTCATTATCATTAACTAACCATTGAAGCTATGCTTGCTCTCTGGTTAGCAGTCAGAATAGAGGCACTTTTCTGGTATGTGAATTTCAAGTCCCAGTATACTCCTTTTAATGCATGTTAATATAATTATCTGAAAAGCATAATGCTCAGAGGAGATAAATTTTTAAAAGGTTAAAAGGTGGAGGCGGCGTGAGGAACCAACCTAAGAATTTGTATCCCTGCATATTGCAATTGATTAAATTTAAGAGGCTGTTACAGCAAACATTTTATTTTAAAAAAATTGCTAGGTGACCAGGAGTATTCCTGGCACTGATCTAAGCAGGTTATATATTAATTAATTGGAACGTTTTCACTTGCCAGGTTCAGAATCTTTTACTAACTTCAGGCTTCTTCTGTTCGTGCAGCAATTTGAGACTCAAATCCACACCAGACAAAACTTCTGTTTGTGGCCTCTTAAAAGCCACAGGGAGAGAGTGTGGATATAACTATTTGAGGAAGTCATGCCTTTCGAGGGAAGTGGGAAGTAGAGGGGTCAATAGCTCCCCCAAGGTTAGCTGGGGATTAGAAATAACTGTTTCAGGGTGATCAGCCAAAGGACATCTATCTTATTCTTGAATTATGGTGCTGGAGCAGACTCTTGAGAGTCCCATGGACTGCAAGAAGATCAAATCTATCCATTCTTAAGAAAATCAGCCCTAAGTGCTCACTGGAAGATCATGAAGCTGAGGCTCCAATACTTTGGCCACCTCATGAGAAGAGAAGACTGCCTGGAAAAGCCCCTGATGTTGGGAAAGATGGAGGGCACAAGGAAAAGGGGACAACAGAGGACGAGATGGTTGGACAGTGTTGTCGAAGCTACCAGCATGAGTTTGACCAAACTGCGGGAGGCAGTGGAAGACAGGAGTGCCTGGCGTGCTCTGGTCCATGGGGTCATGAAGAGTCAGACATGACTAAATGACTAAACAACAACAACAATGGCTGAAGGAGAAGAGATGCAGCATGTTCTCTAAGATTCTGCAGCCCAGCCCACAATCTTTGTTGTTCTTCCTTGGGAAGAGAGTTTCCTTGTGGAAAGAATTGCTGAACTTATCTAACATGGGAATCGGGGAGACAAAGAAAGAGAAGGTGGTGTCAAGGTTGTGATATGAGAGATTGAGCTATAGACTGAGCTTCAAGTTCTACTTTTCTAGAGGAAGATGGATTAGAGCGGCTGGCAAATGCTTCTGCCAGTTTTGCATGCACTAAGGAAGGGGGGTCAACTTGAATACAATATTGGAGGGGCAGGTAAGCCCCGCCTTGCATAATCGGTCACATGACACAGTACACACACACCATTTGAATAGCAATGCTCATTAACTGGGGGGGCAGGACCCTCAAATATTTTACTGGGGGGTGAAGGGGCCTTGGCCACCAGGAGTGGCTCCTGTGCCCTAAGGGAATGCTTATGCCCTTCGAGCAGCTATCTGCTTACCCTGCAGGGTAGGACGCATGCGATATTATTGTGCAGTGAGAGATCTGGACAATGAACTGAGGACTTATAACCCTAGCACAATCCATTCTGTGGGTGTGGAATGAGACTGGCACAGGGATTTGTGAGGAATTTGATATCTGTGAATTCCAATGTGAAGAAACTTAATTTGTACTTCCTGGATAAATGTGTGGCTTGGAACTTAATTATCTACTGACATTCACACTTCTTGAACATTTCAACACAGTTTAGAAAAAGAAGTTTTAAATACAAATTAAATGTGAATTATCATACAAACTTGTGATTCTTTTGTTTGTGTTTTGTTTTTTAAGGAAATAGGATGTAAACATATGCAAAAAGCGTCAGATTGTGTGGAAGGGAAACACATATTTGGGTCAGCTTTGGGTTCTTCTGCTAAAATACTGAAAACACATTTTCTCCATTGTGCTTATCATCACTTCCTTGCACATGTCCCTAGCCATGTTTCTATTTCTCTGTACAGTGGTACCTCGGGTTAAGTACTTAATTCGTTCCGGAGGTCCGTTCTTAACCTGAAACGGTTCTTAACCTGAAGCACCACTTTTGCTAATGGGCTCTCCTGCTGCTGCCACGCCGCCGGAGCACAATTTCTGTTCTCATCCTGAAGCAAAGTTCTTAACCCGAGGTACTATTTCTGGGTTAGCGGAGTCTGTAACCTGAAGCGTATGTAACCTGAAGCGTATGTAACCCGAGGTACCACTGTAATACAAAGGGGATTCTCCATACTGTAGTGTAAAAGAGGCCAGGCCTTCCAATCACATCTTATTTCAGACATTTCTAGAGGAGAAGCTCAGTCTCTCATATCACAACCTTGACACCCACCTTCTCTTTCTTTCTCTCCCCGACTCCCATGTTAGTTAAGTTCAGAAACTGTATAGGGCTGATCCATCACTCCTGGGAATTCATATATATACAGTGCTCATTTTGGAGTGACACAGTCTCATCATCCCTTGCTATAATTAACCCACTACTGCAGTACTTACTTAACATTTGGTGACTACATACATTGGCATTTACAGAAACATAGACACAAAGAAGACAAACACACCATGTCACCATCACTATCCGTGAAAAATGGAACCCTCAATTTTTAATACATTTCTTTCTCAGCAAAAGCCTGGGAAATAAATCAGATCTGAAACATGCCCTGAAGGTTAACTGAAAGGTGGGAGTGAGTTCCAGAGCGGATGGCCCTGCTCTGGAAAAAAATACCCTGCAATCAACAGTTTTGTAAGGCTATAATTCAGCAAAGCACTTGGTTTGTTGAATCACAACCTAAATGGATCCCTTTAAGCCCTCCCATGTGGTCAAGGCGAATCTTTTTATTAATGTTCATGGACTTTGGTACAGGGCCTCTAACAAAAGCCAACTGATTTCAGTGTTCCTGTTATTTCCACTTGAATATTTTTTTAAAAAATTGTCCCCCACCCCACAAAAAGTAAATGCCACCCAAGGTTGGAATCCTCAAAGCTTGGATTCTGGTTGCTCACAATACTTACCTCAAATACAAGGTGAACATTATAATGCTCACACCCTGAAAATTCTTCTGCAGCTTGGATCAAAATCTGAGCTACAGAAGAAGTCAACTGCTACCTCCTTTCCAACCATCTGCATACAGCTAATTCCTCCTCAATGGCTTACGTTGCTACTAAGGTAAAGGTACCCCTGCCCGTACGGGCCAGTCTTGACAGACTCTAGGGTTGCTACTACTTGAACCCTAATACATTGTTGTTGTTTAGTCGTTTAGTCGTGTCCGACTCTTCATGACCCCACGGATCAGAGCACGCCAGGCACTCCTGTCTTCCACTGCCTTCCGCAGTTTGGTCAAACTCATGTTGGTAGCTTCGAGAACACTGTCCAACCATCTTGTCCTCTGTCGTCCCCTTCTCCTTGTGCCCTCAATCTTTCCCAACATCAGGGTCTTTTCCAGGGAGTTTTCTCTTCTCATGAGGTAGCCAAAGTATTGGAGCCTCAGCTTCAGGATCTGTCCTTCCAGTGAGCACTCAGGGCTGATTTCCTTAAGAATGGATAGGTTTGATCTTCTTGCAGTCCATGAGACTCTCAGTTTGAGTCTCAGTTAAAGGCTAACCTACCAGATACACGCTTTCCAAAACAATATGTGAACCGAAACACAGCTATCCTTTGAAATCTGCACTTCTATAAATTTTGTGGTGCAGTTCTCCAGCTAAATACCCCAAAATATGCATTTTTGTACACACTGAAGTGTGCATAAGAATGCATATGTCAGGGAAAGTAACATACAAAAATACATTATCATAGGGGAAATGGCTTTCAAAAAATGTGTTATTAGGGAAAATTTCATACAAAAGTATGCATGTTAGGAGAAATTTGCACAAAGATATGGAGGAGCACCTTTTAAAAAAAACTTTACAAACTGATGTAGAAATGTGGAGAACTGACCTTAATGCTGGGAAAGAGAAAATGAGAGAAAAAGTACTTGACAGATTCACCCATCCCTGGTACTGGCTACCATATTCTGATGTCCACTTAACTGTCCAATCCTAGGAGGTGTCTATTCTGCTTGCCCCACTGACTATGATAAGTGTTTACCACATCCTTGGATGAATGTAGATGAACACCAACCTGCCTCCTAACTTTGGAGCAGGAGAAGAGGTAGAGAATCAGACATTACCTGGCCAAACCCTTCATTAATATTTTGTTTTGTTTTTTTGGAGGCGATGCTACATAGTAAAATGGTACTGTTATGTCTTACTACTTCTGGAGAACATTCCTTTGGCTATTCCTGTTCTAGATTGACTCAGCCATTTTTACAAGCATTTTACATACCCTCCAACATTTATCCGATGAAAATAGGGATGTCCTATGCCATTATTAACAGGGACACGGGTGGCGCTGTGGGTTAAACCACAGAGCCTAGGACTTGCTGATCAGAAGGTCAGCAGTTCGAATCCCCATGACGGGGTGAGCTCCCATTGCTTGATCCCTGCTCCTGCCAACCTAGCTGTTCAAAAGCACCTCAAAGTGCAAGTAGATAAATAGGTATCGCCCCGGCGGGAAGGTAAACGGCGTTTCCATGCGCTGCTCTGGTTCGCCAGAAGTGGCTTAGTCATGCTGGCCACATGGTCCGGAAGCTGTACGCCGGCTCCCTCGGCCAATAAAGCGAGATGTGTGCCACAAGCCCAGAGTCGGCCACGACTGGACCTAATGGTCAGGGGTCCCTTTACCTTTACCTTTATGCCATTAATAATAATAATAATAATAATAATACCCTACCTATCAGACTGAGTTGCCCTAGATACTCTAGGTGGCTTCCAACATATATAAAAACACAATAACATGTTAAACATTAAGGGGGGAAATCACTATATAGGGAGATGTCTTCTAAAGGTTGTATAGTTACTATCTCTTGGCTTGGGGGTCACATAACTCCATACCCTCTGGTGAAAATAGGAATGTCCTACCATACCCTTCTACATTTTTCCAATGATAATAGAAACATCCTAAGGAAAAGCGGGACATTCTGTGATCAAATCAGAAACCGGGACAGTTTCTGTAAGTCCAGGATTGTTCCTGGAAAATAGGGCCACTTGGAGGGTCTGCTTTATTTACAATTGCCCTATTACAGCTAGCAGCAAATTTATTTCTATGGCACATAAGGAAATTACATGAGTGTGCAAAGCTGGAGTATCTCCCCTATAGATCCAGCTTCAAAAACCATGTGGAAGAACACATTAGCTACTGATGCAGAAGTGCTCATATTTTAAAATGTGATGCCATGGGTCTTTTGCACGTTGCACTTAAGCAAGTTTCTAATTGCAAACAGACAGTGAACACAGCAGGGTGGAAGCTAGCCTTTTTAGAAACAAAAGAGCTCATGGGTAAGTATCAGAACAGAATTGGCTGTGTTTTTACAAAAAGAACCTATTTATAAATATCTGCTCTCCATCTTTAAGATAGAATGTCATGGCTTGTAACTCCTGCTCAGTTCTTTTCCCTCTGGTATATATACTATGTCAGTATTAACCTGGAGAAATGATTACGAACAATGGAAAACCAGAGTGTTATATATTCAAACAGGCTTCAATAAAGACAAAAAGAACAAAAGAACAAAAATGGAGAGGGAGCACAGTGAATAATCATCTTACCCATCTCTAGATCCAGACAAGCTGAAAAGGCAACCGATGCTTTCAAAGTAACTTCCCTTTTCATCATCTCAGATTAAAATCATATGGAAATGGATAGTTTGCACAGGGTAGGTGCAGAGTGTGGTTTCTTTTTATACTAACAAAGACAAATTTGTGGGCATTAACTTTAGGAAACAGAGGCATTAACAATGCTCTGTTTCGCACTGTGCCTCTGCAACCTGCTCATATTTTCATCAAGCATGATGGGAGATTTTCCACTGAGCTTTCTAAAACATAAAGCATGAAGATGTTTGTTTTCCCCATACACAAGCACCCTGCACTTACGGCTCTCCATTATTTGTGAATCATTGGTTTGGTTCTGGAACGTGCTTCTAGTCTCACTAGCAGAGAAATGCATGGCTCTCGATGCAAGAACGTGATGTGGGATGAACAAAGCCCCCTTTGTTTTGCAATCCCAATTGGAGGCCTAAAAAAGGCAGGCCTAAAAGCTAATTTTGGAGTGTTTGTGTGTGTAAAACTCACTAGCACTCCTTGGCTTCTCAGTCTAGTGGCTACCATTTTAAGTTTCCAACAATACCCTAGGACACAGGTGGGGACTGTTTTCCAGCTCAAAGCCCACATTCCCTCATGGGCAACCTTCTGAATGCCACACACCACTGGTGACAAAAGAGTGGCTGGGGCAATGAAAGGTGGTATTATGTACTAACCTTGGATCCTAGAACAATAGGCAAGTAGGATCCTAGAATGCAACAACTGATTGGCTTGCAGGAGAAGACCAATCAGGCTCCGGGAAGAAGTTAATCATCCTATTAGGTTGGAAGGATCCTAGAATGCAACAACTGATTGGCCTGCAGGAGAAGACCAACCAGGCTCCAGGAAGAAGTTAATCAGCCTATTAGGCTGATAGGATCGTAAAATGCAGCAACTGATTGGCCTGCAGGAAAAGACCAATCAGGCTCCAGGAGGGAAGCAGAATCAGCCAATCATACAGGACTCATGTAAATAATGTATACAAAAGCCTGGGGTTTGGGGGAAATTCAATCACTGTTTTACAAGCTGCAATAAAGAGCATGAAATCACTACAGGACTCTGAGTATATTTCAGGCACGTTTGTACAGTAGGCAACATTTTAGCCAACTAGAAGTCAAAGACCCATAAAGGCAAGCAAGCCAGAGCCATTATCACAGCTGAAGGCACTTGAGGGGGACGCATGTTCCTGACTAGACCCACAGAAAATAGCAAGCATACAGAAGAGGCAAGGAGACCAGTTAGAGGAAACAGGAAGTGAAGTGAGCTAGAGTTGAACCAACCAATGCTGAAGGTTCCAACTGAGACAACACAGAGAGAACAATGTAGTCTACTGAGGCAAGGGTAGCCTGAGTTATTTTGGTGCCTGCGAAGTCTTAAACTTCCCTCCTACCCAAAGCTGGGTGGTGTAATGCCTCCCTTCTTGTTGACTTGATGAGAGGCGAGGGATCCCACAGACCTTTGTTGCTTGTCCATCTTTGCCCCTAGAGGCAGGGGAGACTGGCAGCAAAGCTAGGCGGTAGAAAATTCTTCTGCTCTGCAACAATTGAAGCCTTCCTTAAATGGGTTGCTTCTGCAGCAACAGTGGGGCAGGTGGGGCACTCGCAGAGGTACCGCTTCTTCTGTTTCTACTATCTGAGGCAGCTGTCTCACTCCACATCATGGGCTAGCTGTGCATTGAAGGCAAGAACTTAATGGATAACCTAGGACATTTGCATCCATCTGAATGTTCTTTAAATCATCCCCACTGTGAGTGACAAGAAGCTTTGGGTTCTTTAAAAAATGTGGCCTCTCTCCATCTCAATATTGGGTATTGTTTCTCTTCTTCTTCCTTGCTGCTCCCACCGCGGGCACAAAAATTTGTGCATAAAGCGGAATGATCTACACAATTGTTCTGGAGATTGTGAAACTTACTTTGCAAACATTTATCATGACAGTAACATTTACTAGTGCAAATGGAAAATAAACAATGAGGATTGCAAATGCCCTGAAAATGCATTTCTGCCAAAGTCAGCAGCTACTAGGGAGGAAAATAATGAATAACAGCACCCTCCTTTCTTGTCTATTATGTGATACGACTGGTTTTCTTTCTGGACGATATACATGCCACTCTAGAGACACAACAGGGTGTTAATTCAAAACCATTTGGGGGTTATCAGACAGTACAGGAGTCTGAGAAAACAAAACTTCAGAGCTGATAATAAAGAAACAGCTAAAGTCTGTGGGAAAAAAGATTTGCTTGTCCAAGAATAGGAGCTTAACTCCAACAATAAACAGCAGATTAGTCCTGAAGCAGTTCCTACCCCCTCCAGCAAGTTTGTAAGGCAATTGTTATTTGGGCTGTTTATATGTTATGTTCTCTTTTTTTGGAAAAAAAATCATTAAATATTATGTTCCTTTCAAAAAGAGTGCAAGTTTGAAATGGCTGTCAAGGTTGCCTCACATATAAATCTCAATGAAATCAATGGTTTGGATCCAAATGAAGTTAGTTGTACTTTGTTCCCATTGATTTCATTGGGAGAAGTTAGATGATACTTGGGTCCTGTTGACGTCAGTGATAACTTAGCACAGTTGATGTACAGTGCAGTGTTATGCATGTCTTCTCAGAATAAGAGTGTATAGGACCTCAGCCTGTGAAGTGTTTACTGCCTGCAGCTTTTTATTTTGTTAACAGACATTATTTTAATGACAAGTGTATTTATGTTTTTATTGTTAATTTCTTTGTTGGTTGCTCTGGGAGCTGCAACAGTGAAAGGCAGCACACATGGTTCTAAATTGATAAATGGAATGAATAAATAAAAAGAGAAGAGGTGCTTTTCATAGTATATACGGAAGATGATGTTTATTTTCACTTTTTTATTGTCCCATCCTCTAAGGGTCTCTTCTTCTCCATTGAATGTTAGCAGAAAACCTGATCACAAAAATGCTAGCATTGAACCTTCTAGTATTTAAAATTAAACAACCAAATAGCTCATTACAACATCAACATTTCTCAGAACCTTGAGCCAACCCTTTGAGCTACGTTGAGCAATTGTGCTTTGCCCTAATTATTTCCCATGGGAGAAGAGCTGCCTTGAAAGGTCTGGGGTATGGGAAGTAGTTAATAGATTCCAATAATACTTAGAAGGATGCTAAACATAAGTACACCCTGTTACTTTGTAAGCTAATTGGAACCTGTCCTTGCGAGTAACTGTAGCAACCTGCGACACCACCAAATATCAACAGTTTCTATAGAACCAAAGGTCATTTGGGCAGTTGTGAGAAAAGGTAGGCAGTCCAGTCTGTTTTGTCTACCTCAAAACATTTTTTTCTATGCATATCAGGGCAGAAGATGTTCTGATCTGTGTGTCTATGATTGGTATACCTCAAGACTGCAGCAAGGCAAGAGACTGGGGGTTGCATCATATGACTAATTCTTGGTAAGGAAATCACTCCAACAAAAGGTGGAGGCAACCTGAGGTCTTAAAAGTCTCTGCTTTCACATTTCCTAAGCTCCACCCCATATTTGAAGTTTATTTACATGCAGCGGAGAAATGGAAATCCCTTAATTGGCATTTGTCTGTGGATATAATCTCCTCTAGTTTATGGAAATAACGAGAGTTCAAGTAATGTTGGGTGATTCTCCAAAGCCACTCTTCATAGCTGACTGAGAGATTCAAACCCAAGTATTTTCAGTCAAAGTCCAATGCTTTACATCTGAATGTAAAGTTGTTAGAGGTGTTAGAAGACAAGGAGGAGGAGGAGGACGAGTTTGGATTTGATATCCCGCTTTATCACTACCCGAAGGAGTTGCAAAGCGGCTAACATTCTCCTTTCCCTTCCTCCTCCACAATAAACACTCTGTGAGGTCAGTGGGGCTGAGAGACTTCAAAGAAGTGTGACTAGCCCAAGGTCACCCAGCAGCTGCATGTGGAGGAGTGGGGAATAGAACCCGGTTCACCAGATTACGAGTCTATTGCTGTTAACCACTACACCACACTGGCTCTCAGGACTAGCTTTGGGTATAACCAACCTGTAGCTCCTGGGGCTTTAAAATATATGTGACTATATATCCTGAGGACCTGCTGCCTTGAAGCTCTTTCCTCTCACCAAGAAGCATGGCTTTGGTTGCCAAGTCTCCCCCTCCTACTCCCCAAGCCCTGTGCTTTTAGCACCAGTCTGATAAGCTGAAGCTTGGTAACTTTTTCATCACTGATACAAAAAGGAGTGATGAGCAAAGGTTCCCTAGCTTAATTTTTTGTGTTCAGGTTGCTGTTGAAAGACAGAGGAGTAAGGACAAAATAGAAGCTGACAACCCTATTGGTGAGCAGGGGTGGGGGTCATTGTTAGGAGTTCAGCCTACACTCGAGTCGGACTCTGGCAGAGACACATGCCTGACTGGCATGTTCCCTCCCTCCTGGTCGTTCGTTCTGGAGCTTCAAAAGCTTTCTTCCACCCGAACATCACAGTGACTGATGCCAACAGACACCGGCACACTTAGGGATCTGCAGAGTCTGCACAGTTGCGTAACAGACCTCAGCAACTCAGCATTTTGGCTAATCTACTTTATTTACATAATTTTACTCAGCATTTTGGCTAATCTACTTTATTTACTGCCACAGGGCACGTCTTTCATACAGAGGATACCAGGTTCCATCTAGGACAGATGGTTTGAGCCTTCTTCATGAAATGCTGGAGAGCTGCTGACAGTCAGTGCTGGTAGCACTAAGGTAAATACGTCATTGGTCTGACTTGGTATAAGGCAGCTTCCTAAGTTCCTATGTTGAATATTAATCCTACCTACATGCCCACAGCTCCTGTTGCCCTCAGGCCCCACAGAAGGTTGCCAGCTGTTTTTTCCAAGCTGGTCTCCTGTGCTACTTCCTAATGAACAGACTTTTAGCTGCTGGAGCAAGGCAACCAAGGAAATAGAATTTCAGTAAATTTGCCATATTATACGCAGGGTGGTTTTGTAGTGCAAACCCACCTCCCCAAATCTGAATCCTTTACCAAGGAAGCTTATAAACTCCATGCACTGTGCAAATGTGGATCCAATCAATTTGCACACATCTTCATATCTTTACTGCACTATTCAAATGTTTACAAATTATGGAATTGTGGGGTTTTTCAACAAGGAATTTGAGAATGAGGAATAGGTAGAAAATTGTGAGGGGAAGAAGGTTTATTTTGTAAACTGGAATTGAAAAGTCAATGTTTGATGAAATACTTTCTTAGTGAAGATTAAAATAGTTATGATTTAAGAAATAGTATTTTTGCTACAATTCAAACCATAGTCATTTTTTCCAATTCACTATAAGAATTTAAGCCTTCATTGAAAACTGACAGTACTCAAGAAGTAATGAAAGCTTGGAACCTGTTGACTGTAGATAGAGCAAAGTCAGTTTTGGTGACCAACCTGTCAGGCTTTGAGGAATTCTGTCCCTCCCCCAGTGGCAGCAAGCAGCAGAGAAAACAAAGAAGAGTTCCTGCTAATGAGTTTATTCAATTATCATGGTGTGAGACAAAGGAATGCAGTCTGTCTCCCACTGATGGCATTGTTCCAACTTAACTCCACCCCCTCCCTTCCTAGCATCAGCACTTCCCCTTACGGTGGCCGCCAGGGGCTAATTGTCTCTTGAGTCCTTTGCTCTTCCACTTTCAGCGCACACCAGGTTCTGGGAAAAGGGGGGTCAGAAATGCTCTCCAGTGATAACGTGCCAGCTGGCTGCTCTGTTTCTGTCTCCTCCTTTCTCTTTCCCCAACACCTCCCAACTCTTCTGTTCACTTGTCTCTGAGCTGTGACCTTCCTCAAACCATTGCTGTAATTCACTACTGCCTTCCTCTTCTCTGGAAGCTTCAGGAGAAGGGGGGGGTGATTTCCATCATTCCTCCTCAATCTCTTTCCCCTTCAGTCCAGTCCTTGACATGACCAGATGCCCACAACCAGGACATGAACACAACAGCATTCTCATAAGTGCAATACTGAGGTGTAAGGACGGATTGAGCAGTTGAGATTAATAGGGAGTCCAACGGTCAAGAAGTCAGTTTCTGCAGGTGCTGTAGAGGAAAGTAGTAGTAGTAGTGGTAGTAGTAGTAGTAGTAATAATAATTTATTATTTGTACTCCACCCATCTGGCTGCGTTTCCCCAGCCACTTTGGGCGGCTTCTAACAAAGATTAAAAATACATTAAAATGCCACACATTTAAAACTTGCCTGAACAGGGCTGCCTTCAGAAGTCTTCTAAATGTCAGGTAGTTGTTTATCTCTTTGACATCTGATGGGAGGCCATTCCACAGGGCGGGCGCCACTACCGAGAAGGCCCTTCCCACCAAGAAGGAAGTGAGGGGCAGATGGCGGCCATCAACCTGGGAAGGAAAGCTCTAATTTTAAACCTCCACTGCCTTGCAGGATATCTTCGGGAGAAGGAAAGGCTAATAAACCCTACACATACCTGGAGTGGAGTCCCTAAGATGGTGTCTTGTACCTCTCCTTCTCGCAACTCCTGCAGACAAGTTGGTATTGCTCTGCTTTCCTTTGGATCACAGCAGTGAGTCTGAGAGAGGGGTCTTGTCATCTGGGCAGCCCAGAACCTCCATACACACGGCCCAAACTTGCACCCTGGGGAGGTCAATTTGATGCTGCAAACCCAGTGGTTTGACTTCACCCCTGGAGGTGCAGTCCATTGTCTCTTGAGACAGATAGATGCTGACAACAATTGCTATACTTTTAACAGGATGATACCCTGCACTGTAAGAAGCCATCTTACACAAGGCAGATTAATCAGTTCACGTAGCCTGGTGATGTAAACATCTCTCCAGGATCAACAAGGATGAGTCCTAACCCAGCCTTATTAATGGAGAGTCTCCTACTATCTCTAGAGATGTCAGGGACCTAATATGGTCCCTCATATATTCAAGACCCATGCTCTGCCACTGAACTCTGGCTCCTCTAGAATGCTATGTATTTAAAGCAGTAAAATGTACCCACCTCCACTTTCTGCTGTAGGATGAACCCAGAGGAGAAATGTGCTGTGCAGAAGTTGCCATGGAACACATCCATCCGGCATTAAAGAAATAAATGTGTTGGCATTTATAAGAGAGCTCATTATTTTAAATTAGCCGGCAAGCGCTGTATAGGTGAAAGCCACTTTTTCTTGCTGCATTGACAACATTTCTGCCTCTCCCAGGACACTTTCAAATGAGCTATCTGTTTTGTTCCGTATTTACATTCACCAAAAGTAAATTTTAAAAAATGACTAGCAAAATATTCCAAAGAAGAGATGAGCTTAGAAACAAAACAAAAAACACACCAGAGGTTGCCATATTAAAGGTCTTCTGGGGAATGTCAAACAAAGAATAGAAACCCAGAAAAGGATGCTATTTAAGAGATTATATTGGAAGAGCTGTTGAGCTGAAGGAAAGCCAGCACCCTGCCTGCATCTTTTATGCTGTTGGCAGAAGCAAAAAATGTGTGAGAGATTCTCAAGTCCTGCCTTCATCTGCAGTATACATTTAAAGCAGGTGGGGCCTAAGAGGCAAAAATATTTAACTCCATCCCAACTACTTATGGAGGACGAGGGAGCAGTTTTCCACCCCACTATGTCTCACCGATCTTCAAGACCACATGTCACTACTCCTCAGAAGCACAGACACCATTTCTCTCTGGGCAGCTCTACTGAGTGACTCTTGTTATGTTGTATGTATGTGTTTATGCCATTTATGTTAGAATTCCTGCTCCATGATTGCAGTCATGGGACTTTTGTCTATCACATGACAGTATATGTTTTGACTCCACAGAGTGGGAAGTGATAGAGACAGGATGTTTGTGTTACTGTGTTCTGTGAAGTGGGACTATTGTCCTTTGTTCATTCTCTTTGCTGTCTGATGCTAGAGAGAGAGGGAGCCATGTTGCAGTGCTCTGTGTGTGTTTATATGTAAATAAAGTAGTTTAGCCAAAACACTGAGTTGCTGAGGTCTGTCACACATGATGCGCAAACTCTGCGGATCCCTAAGTGTGCCAGTGTCGGTTGGCATCGGTCGCTGTGATGTTTGGGCTGAAGAAAGCTTATGAAGCTCCCGAACGATCAACCAGGAGGGAGGGAACATGCCAGTCAGGCATGTGTCTCTGCCAGGGTCCTACTCGAGTGTAGGCTGAACTCCTGACAATTTATATACATTTAATATTTTCCTCCAAGGTCACCTTGTGAACTTCTTTTTTTAAAAAATAAATGTTTATTAAAGTTTTACAAATCAAAAAGTTCATCATTTCACATAGATCATTCCATTAAGTAAAGCCCAGAGAAAGAACAAAAAACAAAAATATATAACAAAAAAAGAAAAAGAGAAAAAAGAAAAATCCATTTTTTAAAATTTCAAAATTCCATGTCCCTCTGTCTTGACCTCCTCACATCTCCCTTTTTTGTGTTCCTCTTTATTCCAATCAAATTCAGCAAATTCAAACCCTTATTCAGACCATACTTAAAATTATATTTTTCTACATATTATGTCCCAAATTTTCATTATCTTAGCCCATTCCTCATCTTATATACTATGACATAATTTTATTTTGTTCATAACCCCCTTCTCCTTTTTAAAATTCTTCTTTTCATTCACATTTAACCAAATCCCACATGCCCTGTTACCTTCACTTCCCACATCATGTTAACACTCAGACATTTTGCAATGTTTTTGTAAATAGTCCTTAAACTTTTTCCAGTCCTGTTCCATCAGTTCTTCTCCCTGGTCCCGGATTCTGCCAGTCATTTCAGCCATCTCCATGTAGTCAATCACTTGCATCTGCCACTCTTCCACGGTGGGTAAATCTTGTGTCTTCCAATACTTAGCGAGAAGTAAGGTCACCTTGTGAACTTCATGGCTATGTGGGGATTATAAATCAGGTTGGTATGCATGTAGAAGGGACACACTTCTTCACCAGGTGTAGTTAGTAATTTTAGACTTACTGAGACATCCTAGAAAGACTCGAGATTCATAGAACCATAGCGTTGTAGAGTTGGAAGGGGCCTAGAGGGTCATCTAGTCCAACCCTGAGCTTATGTAAGGCCAGTGCATAACACCAATATTTAAAAAGCTTGCACCATTCCCCATATGCTACTTGGCCACATTCAAGTTTCTTGTATTAATTTAAACTTGGATTCCCAGAATCTTTGAAGAACCCTCCTGATCCCTTGCCCAAACACAGAGATAATTCAGGAGAGTCTCTGTTTATCTATGCATTTATTTCATAAAATCTACATGCAGTTTGATTGTAAACAAGCAAGCAATACCCTGCAAGACCCTCAGAGCGCTTTGCAATACTGTGCCCTCTGTGTTCATTAATGATTTTGATGTATCAAGATGAAAAAGAGATCAGCATGGGCTGAAAACAGGGGTATGTAGCAAATGAGGAACAGGTGCATTGAATGATACTGTCTGAATCCCAGGCTAAAACCCAAATAGTTTCACATCCCACCTCCCAGTTCTCTATAAAGAGTAGTGACACATCTAGGGATGTTTGGGATCTTTGTTTTAATTTCTGCCCATGGTCACTGCACATCCTCACACACAATCGTGTGCACACTGAATAAAACACAGCACAAAAAGAAACCATGCAGTGCTTGTGTGGTGTTTATCAACCGTCATGATTAAAGTCAGCTTTGTCATCCAGCAGGATGAAGCAATCTTTTCCAGGCGTCACTGTATGGATGACGATAGCAGGAGTTGACATGTGAAAGGTATAGCAAGACTTGTCAAAATATTGGCTTTAGCGAGGGTGGTATTGGTAGTTTGGAGTCCAGCAGCAAACTGTCTTGGCTGGCACCACACAAGATCATTTATGCAAAAAGATAATATTAGGAAGGGAAAAGATTAGGACAAATAGCAGGGGGAAACCACCATGAATACTGCAGTAAGCTGTGTATGTGTCAGAATTTGAATTAATTTTAGGAAATGCCTACGTGAAATCAGAAAGGCGGCAGAGGAAAGTGCAGACCTTGAGCAAAGCCGTGAAACAACATTGTTAACGGAACCAATAAAATAAACTCATCCTAAAGTTGTGGTGCTCAGTGTAGTAAGATTTGGAAGCGCTTAAACAAATACGTCCCACTCGCAAGGCAAAAGGCTCAATGCTACCTTAAATGATTTCCCTTTTGGAAAGTTTCATGTTTTTAAGGAAAGGAAAGAATAAAGTCCAGAAAAGCAGTTACCAACATTATATCTGCACAGCTGAAATCTCCTTCCATCCCCCTTTGAAATGGTAGCAAAATTATATACAAGCCACATGACACCATGTGATTTCTGCTGCTATTGAATTATAGCTTTGTGTGCCAACTCAAGTGCTATATAGAACGTGGCAAAACACAATTCTCAGAACTCAGCTATTGATTATTCTTGCAACAAAAAAGCATTAAAGGCCGGCATTTATTGCCACTACTTTGGGAAGTGGAAGATATGACAAGCACAGGTTTAAACAAAAATATGTACCTTTCCAAGGCAATTCTTTTAAAAAAGGAAAAGGGAAGGTAGTATTTCCTGGACTAGTTTCTGGTTTGACAAGAGCTCTTCAAAACTCAGTAGCTATTCTTTTTAATTTCAGATCTGAGCAACATCATAAAAATTACTTTTGTTCAAAGCCGAGGAATCAATAACATTCTATTTACTACTGTATCAGCATAACAAATCCATGGGCAAGTTATTGATTGCATGTTGACAACTGTTGACAGATTACAGAAAATAAGTGGCATTCAGTACAGTGTAACTTAGAAGCTATGAAGACAGACAAGAAATCAAAAATATGCCATTTGGTATATAGTCCACCCAAAGTTAAGTCATGCTTAGGCCCAGGTTCATCCTTTTTCTATTGAGTAATTAGGGATGTCAGAGAATTCCATCAGAAAGGAAAATGGGAACAGAAATGGCCACAATCTGCATATTCAGGAAATGGAAATTTGCTGCCCCCCCCCCCTTCTGGAAATACGTAAATAATAACTTCCCTCTTTATTTTCTCTTCCATTGAAATGCACGGAAAATAATTAGTAATCTGAGTTTTGGCCATAGCAGACAATGAGAGGAATAAAATATCTAATGTAGTGGAAGGGAAATATGGTAAGGGTAAAAAGGTAAATGGTTAAGTTCAGTCAAAGGTGACTATGGGGTTGCAGCCCTCATCTTGCTTTCAGGCCGAGGGAGCCGGCGTTTGTCCACAGATAGTTTTCTGGGCCATGTGGCCATGACTAAACCACTACTGGCGCACAGAGGATTGTGATGAGTGCCAGAGCACATGGAAACACCGTTTACCTTCCCAGTGCAGAGGTACCTATTTATCTACTTGCACTGGCATGCTTTCGAACTGCTAGGTTGGCAGGCGCTGGGACAAAGCAACGGGAGCTCACCCCTTCGTGGGGATTCGAACCACTGAACTTTTGATCAGCAAGCCCAAAAGGCTCAGTGGTTTAGTCCACAGCACCACCCACGTCCCGGAAGGGAAATAGCACTAATTGCAATGGAAGCAGGACAGGAGGAAAATCACGGCCTCCTTACATCCATAGCAGCGATCTCATTTGCTGTCAGGGACTGGCTGGATGAGGAAGAGTGGTGGAAGCCGCCCACCCAAGAGCTCCCGTCCCGGGAAGAACACAGAAGATGATGACTTAGATCCTGGATTGTGATGGTGGGACACTGAAGAAGAAGAAGAGTTTTGATTTGATATCCCGCTTTATCACTACCCGAAGGAGTCTCAAAGCGGCTAACATTTTCCTTTCCCTTCCTCCCCCACAACAAACACTCTGTGAGGTGAGTGGGGCTGAGAGACTTCAAAGAAGTGTGACTAGCCCAAGGTCACCCAGCAACTGCATGTGGAGGAGCGGGGACGCAAACCCGGTTCACCAGATTACGAGTCCACCGCTCTTAACCACTACACCACACTGGCTCTAGTCAGTGAGTAGAAGAGTAGTCTGCAGAAGAAATGAGCAGGGAGGTGCTAGAAGCAGGGGAGATTGAGCAATCAAGGGGGGTCAGGAGAAGGAGGGTCTTCCAGGACAGGCTGAGAGGCTGAGAGTGACAGTGTGAGCGCAGACTCTGACAGAGAGGACTCAGAGATTGGCCTTGCTACCAAGCAGCAGGACAATCCCAGTCCTGCTGGATCTCCTCCTCATCTGTCACCCTGCTCAAGGAGAGTCCTGCATGTTGCTGAGCAATGGGCCAGACAGGCCAAGAGGAAGAGCTCACTTCCTTGACGCAACCTTCGTCTGCTTGGGAGGGATCCAGAGTGAGCGGCTAGAGGGGGAAGGCCGGGGCTCATGTTCAGTTTCAGCAACGTCTCAGCTGGATTAAGAAGAACCAGAGGACTCTACTGTGTTGTTCTTTTCAGGTAATAAAAAGTTAATTGCATTGCATACCTCCCGTGCTTCCCTGCCCTGTGGTTGACCTGGGCTCGCTTGACAGCTCCTTGACATTGCATGGTTAAGGACTAGGGATGGGGAGGATAAAAGTTTGCGGTGCATTTTGGAGCAAGCCTCCCCATCTCTCCTCCCTTGGACCGATGTGCAGATAGAACTTCTCATTGGCAGATTAAGCCACATATTGGCTGTGAGTCCTGTGAAGTTTGTGGGGTTTCATTTTAGGGGTGGTCCTTGCTGGTTTTGATGCAGTTTTGTATCTTTATTTTAGATCTCGTAACTTCTGTGGAAATTGTTCAGTTTCGTTGCGTATTTTAAAGTGTTTTATTTGTTGTTTATTTTTTTAATAAATATTTTTTATTAGATTTTCCATAAAAAAAAAACATTTTTACAAAATTATACATCCATTTTTAACTTAAACCCTTTTTTCCAGAATTTCCCTCAGCTTGTCTGATAATTTTCCGTTTATTTTTTTATCCTCGTCTCACATTTCCCAATATTATATTGCACTCAAATACTCTTAATAAAATAAAATTTTTTAACAATATTTCTAACAGTAATTTCTCAGAGCTTCTTGAAAGCCAACGAACGTTATTTGCTCATCACAGAAATTTTTGATATACTCTGTAAATTTCTTCCAGTCCTTGGAGAATCTCTGGTCACGTTGGTTCCTAATTCTCCCCGTCAATCTGTCCATTTCTGCGTATTCCATCAGTTTCATCCTCCATTCTTCTTTCGTGGGCATCTCTTCCTGTTTCCATTTCTGTGCCAGCAAAATTCTGGCTGCTGTTACTGCATACAAAACTAATTTCACATCTTCTTTACTAATTTCATTATCCAGTATTCCCAACAAGAGAGCTTCTGGTTTTTTTAACAAAAGTATATTTCAACATTTTCTTTAACTCATTATAGATCATCTCCCAGAAGCTTTTTACCTTCTTACATTCCCACCACATATGGTAAAATGTTCCTTCTGTCTCCTTACACTTCCAACATTTATTACACACTTTATACATTTTATCCAGTTTTACTGGTGTTATATACCATCTATATAACATCTTCATAACATTTTCCTTAATCGTTGTACAAGCTGTAAACTTTAACCCATCCTTCCATAGTTTTACTTGTTGTTTAATGGGATGTGGGTGGCACTGTGGGTTAAACCACAGAGCCCAGGACTTGCCGATCAGAAGGTCGGCGGTTCGAATCCCCGCGATGGGGTGAGCTCCCGTTGCTTGGTCCCTGCTCCTGCCAACCTAGCAGTTCGAAAGCACATCAAAGTACAAGTAGATAAATAGGTACCACTCTGGCGGGAAGGTAAACGGCGTTTCCGTGCACTGCTCTGGTTCACCAGAAGTGGCTTAGTCATGCTGGCCACATGACCCAGAAGCTGTATGCCGGCTCCCTCGGTCAATAAAGTGAGATGAGCACCGCAACCCCAGAGTCAGCCACGACTAGACCTAATGGTCAGGGGTCCCTTTACCTTTACCTTTATTTGTTGTTTATATCTGCTTTTGTTATGTTGTAGTTATGTATTCTTTTCATGTTGAGCATGGTTTGAACTGTGGAAAGGTGGCATACAAATAAAATTATTTATGTATGCATAATCAGTGGACCAAACCATGCATGGGTCTATACTGTCTTTATTAGGTGGTCTGACTCTGCCGCCACCACCTCCTCCTCCTCCTCCTCCTTCTTCTTCTTCTTCTTCTTCTTCTTCTTCTTCTTCTTCTTCTTCTTCTTCTTCTTCCTATTTTTAACAGCTCTAACTTACTCCAAATAACAGGGATTTCTTCCTCCACCCCAAAGGATGTCAGGTTTTGAATAAGCAGTTTAGCAAGTAGTAATATGGCTCAACTATATGCACCAAATATGATGGCATTTGAAGGCTGTTGTTTTGAAGTATCTGTTTCAACCTTCTGCCTTTCTAGCCTTCCTGTTATGTTTACATCCAATTAATCAGAAAAAGCCTACAGAACTAGGCCAAGTTATTATTATTTTTCCTGAAACATGAGCTGGTCGAATAGCATCCTTATATCTTTTTGACTGTACATATATTATGCATATGAAATTAAGCTTTGATGTATATAGCCAAGACACTCATGAATTTTGTAGTGAGCAGGGGTGGAAAAGGAGTAACAAAAGCAGAGTATGGATGCTATTCCTGCATATTTTTTAAACACCAAGCTTTGGAAAGTTCATTTTTAAAAGGAACTAGTTCTAGTTCAAATTCGACGAGTCCAAAAAAGGAAGTTATTCCAGTTCAGCTTCAGCCCTTTCCAAAATGAACTAGTTCAGATCACATTCAGTTCACAGTTCAAGTTCACCCAAATGATAATCGTGGGGGAGGGATCAGCATTCAGAAAGTTGTGAGCTGCTGTGCTGAAGAATAAATATACTTAAGAAGACTAAGGAAGCTTCAACACATGCACTGTGGAATGTGAATTATTTATTTCCCCCAACTCTTATTATCTTTAGATACCCAGAGAGTAAAAAGCACACGTAAGAAAATGAACTTGAAGAAAATTGTTCAAAGTTCTACTCCCAAAGAAACTTAATTTGCTTTCAGTTCATCAGCAGCTATGGGAACGTCTTTCGGGTGTAGTTGAGATTTTTGAACTAATTCAGTGAACTTCACTAAACTGAACTAATTCATTCCAAGCACTGGAAAAGACTGAGGCTGTACACACTGATATGGGAGTAAATGCCATTGAATTCAGTGGGAATTAAGTAAGAATGAGATATTATTTTTCAAGGGAGCACCAAACAATTTATCAAGGATTCACCTAACCAGCCCCATCAGCAGAAACCGTGTGCCCTAGGCTCTCCTGCTGCACCTCCCTGATAATTGGCTTGGGGTAGGGAGTCAGAAGAGTAGGGATTTCTCCACCTGGCAAGCTGAAATCTTTGGGCAGACAGAATGATTGGAAGAGTGCAATTCCACCCAAAGTTAAAAAGAAGGGAAAATCCCTCACATTTAAATGTGCACTTGTATTGCATTCAGAACCTTTCTGATGGATTTGTAATAGGCATTGCTGTCAACCGTCCCTTATTTGGCGGGAAACTCCCTTATCCCAGCGCCGTGTCCCACTGCTGTCCCTTATTGATGATGTCCCTTAAATTTCCCAGGTTTCAAAGGAAGCAGCTCCTCTCCCTCCCTCCTTGCCAGCCAGGGAGGAGGGAGGCTCCAACTGTGTTGCTTGGCTGCATTGCTCACCCAATAAGGAGTCTAAGAATGACTGGGGGGGTGGAGCTTTCATGCCTTGTGCCGATCAAATCGGCCATGTTGCCTGGGGACTCGCCTTTGCTCAGCGCTTCCCAGTGGAGAGGTGACGGTGGTTTTCCTTGCTGCATCCCCTTTGCCGGGTTGCTACACTGTGAGAACCACCGCTTGAGGCTTCGTTTGGCTGCTGGCTGGGCTTTCTGCCTTTGGCTCGGAGGGGCTCAGAAGTTAAACATACCTGTGACCTGAAAACCCCTTATTTTGGCTGCTGATCCCTTATTTCCGAGGCTGCTGGTCCCTTATTTTCAAATCTGTAAGTTGACAGCTATGGTAATAGGGCTAGATGTGATAGCACCCAGTGGTCACTGTGATCCATCCAGGGTCATTTCCACACAGCATTGTGTGTCTGTTGTATTTTTCACAATGTCAGCAGCTCAAAAAAACATAAAGAAACTTCCAGTTCTATCATGAAATTTGCAGCTGCTACATATGTCAGTCAAAAGAAAGACAAGATGGAGACATTCAACCATTTTGGATTTTCTGCATATATGAGGGGTTGATAGCAGAGAGGGTGGGGTATGAACTTGCCGAACCTCTCCATCTTTGCCTGCTGTACCCCACCCCACAGGTATTTTGACACCCCCACAGGTATTTTGACCTTGGCTCAAGGTCTCTCATTCTAAGGTTGTCAGCCATGAACCCAAAAGCTGCCACCCAAGCAATATACATAAGAAGGAGATGGCTATGGCTTATTAAGGGAGATTTGAAGTAGCAGATTGCCAAGTGATTGCCTCCTTTACTTTACCTCAGTCCATCTCTACTTAAAAAAAATACAGGAAGAAGTATACAGTAGTGCAGTGTATCCTACGACAATTAATTACTAAATACATTTCCTGAAATGCAGCCCAACAAACAAGCAATTAGAAGGGGAAATCACTGTAGTGGGGGTGTATTTTAAAGAGCCGAGCCATTTTTAATCATACAAAGCAGTTGCTAGCATTCATGAAATTAGAGATTCTGATGTATGTATAGTTCCCTTAATTGCTTTCAGCTTATTCAGTGCCCCTATATCATGGTGCTGTTGCCATTCAGCCAGCTAATTAACCTCCTTTATTAGATGTTCTGCCCACCAAAATCTCTTTCTAGTTTATAGTTAATTACCGCATTCAAATCCCAGAGCAACATGGCTTCCTTAATGATAAGGGTGAATAGCCATCCTTTCCTAAATTGTAAAAGAAAGAGGAAGGAGAAAGTAGGGGTGGATATTTCATTCAGCACGCCACATGTGCTTTTATTGCTACACAAATAAGGGTTAACAAGGCTACAGTTCAATTTAAAACTAGCTTTAAATGTGGGCAAAATGTAGCGCATGAGGGGATTGCAGAAAAAGGGGGGGCAAAAATACAGATGAGCAAATACGTATTTCCCTCACAATGTTCCATCTCTACCGATTCCATGGAGGACAATCTTTGGGGGAAATTCTCAGTTCCAGTCAAGAGGAGCTCCACTGAAAATAATTGTAGCTGCACAAGTAGATGGCTATGAAGTTGCAGGCAACAGCAGTTGAACAAACCAACAAACCAGTAGGTAGGTTCAGTAGGTAGTGCAGGATTCAGCACATGAAGATCAGAGTAGGGATGGGGAAGAAATTCACTTTTGTTTGCATTTGATTGAGAAACTAGCTAATTCACTCTTCTCGAACCAATAGGGACGCAGGTGGCGCTGTGGTCTAAACCACTGAGCCTCTTGGGCTTGCTGATCAGAAGGTCGGTGGTTTGAATCCCCACAACGGAGTGAGCTCCCATTGCTCTGTCCCAGCTCCTGCCAACCTAGCAGTTCAAAAGCACGCCAGTGCAAGTAGATAAATAGGTACTACTGCGGCGGGAAGGTAAACAGCATTTCCGTGCGCTCTGGTTTCTGTCACGGTGTCCCGTTGAGCCAGAAGCGGTTTAGTCCTGATGGCTACATGACCCGGACAGCTCTCTGTGGACAAACACCGGCTCCCTCGGCCTGAAAGCGAGATGAGCACCACAACTTCATAGTTGCCTTTGACTCGACACTGGATTATTGCCATTAAACATGCTTTAAACCCTCGTCAGGCCTTCTTGTTGATTAGGCGAGGATCTGAATAGCAGCCTGGGGAATCTGAGTACGGATCTTGCATGCAACCCAACTTCAAGATGCATCAAGGATAGCAAAATTTGTAGCCCATCAATTCCTGGAGCACCAAAACTCCCATCATACTTGACCATTGGTCATGCTGATGGAGGCTGATGGAGTCTGGCAACATCTGGAGGGCCAGGTCCCCCAACTCTGGTGTTTATCTTTAGGTGAAGAATAAGGTCTGTCATCTTCAGTTCACCCAAAGGGCTGCATCACAAAAGGGATGAGCAGGCATCATCCACTCAGCCCCTGCCATTCTGTAAGGGAACAGACCAGTACCATTTTCCCCCATCTAGTTCTGTAATCCAATCCTCCCCACTTCCCAAGTCTCCAAGTTTCCCCTCTTCTCCTGCAGGCAGACTCTACCACCTACTTTTTCCTGGCACCAATCTCCATTTGGGTAGGGGGGAGCTTGTTCCGCCCTGCAAGGGGTCCTGTTACACTGAATAAAGGGTACATCTTCTTTAAGAAGTGACATTCAACAAATAAAAGCCTGATGCCCTTGAAGCAATATCTTGCATTTAACATATCACAAGGAAGCATAAAACGGTGGATAAATGACGATACTAAGCACAGCACAGCTGGTGTGCATGGCTTTATGACTGCCCATCCAGCAAACACTCTGCATTACAGAGCAATGGGGCATTTTGCCGCAAGTCTAATTTACATGCAAAAGGACTGAAGAGTAATTGCAGAGGGAAATGCCTCCTTGCCAAATAACAAAAACCCAAATTCCAGGGCAGCTGATTTTTTTTAAAAGCCATGCTTTAAAATTATTATTATTATTAATTATTATGATTCACATCATTTGTGGGTCCATACAGCTACATCGCAGAGGTGACTCCACAGAGATTTCAGTCATAAATTCCTTCACAAACATTTATGGCACTTGAAAAGGAAACGGAAGAGATTTGAGGAGGCTGGAAATTGTAGTGTGAGAAGAATCCCTTATCTCTGCTCAGTCACAGTGAAGTGTGCTAAAATGATGGATGAGAATTACTGTTTTCCCTCTCTCAGCATTAACAGCATTTCCTATCAGGAGCAAACCATGCATTACTGATAGGCTGTGTTATTTCAAGTGAAGGAGGAGTCCAGCAGAGGAGATCATAGAATCATAGAGTTGGAAGAGACCACAAGGGCCATCGAGTCCAACCCCCTGCCAAGCAGGAAACACCATCAGAGCACTCCTGACATATGGTTGTCAAGCCTCTGCTTAAAGACCTCCAAAGAAGGAGACTCCACCACACTCCTTGGCAGCAAATTCCACTGTCGAACAGCTCTTACTGTCAGGAAGTTCTTCCTAATGTTTAGGTGGATCTTCTTTCCTGCAGTTTGGATCCATTGCTCCGTGTCCGCTTCTCTGGAGCAGCAGAAAACAACCTTTCTCCCTCCTCTATGTGACATCCTTTTATATATTTGAACATGGCTATCATATCACCCCTTAACCTCCTTTTCTCCAGGCTAAACATGCCCAGCTCCCTTAGCCGTTCCTCATAAGGCATCGTTTCCAGGCCTTTGACCATTTTGGTTGCCCTCCTCTGGACACGTTCCAGTTTGTCAGTGTCCTTCTTGAACTGTGGTGCCCAGAACTGGACACAGTACTCCAGGTGAGGTCTGACCAGAGCAGAATACAGTGGCACTATTACTTCCCTTGATCTAGATGCTATACTCCTATTGATGCAGCCCAGAATTGCATTGGCTTTTTTAGCTGCCGCATCACACTGTTGGCTAGTAATGTGGAGGAGGAAGAGGAGAGTTTCCACTTATGAGAAGTCATTCTTGACAAGAAGTAAGGTGGCTACAGGTGGCTATTTACTTCATGGGTGCTGCTTGATAACTAATTTACTTTCTGAGGAGAGATTCCCCGCTATGTCACACACAGAACCGAAACAGACCAAATGTTAGAAGGACGGTATCCAATGCCTCTTGTCCCAATACCAATTACAAGATTTTCTGGTGACTATGACTATTCTGACCACAGCAAACTATGGCAAGTTGTCAGGGAATTGGAGGCAGAGAAGGAGGAGACGGGGGAGAGAATGGGCACTTACAGAGATCCTGTGCCTTTAATTAGCAGTTGCTCTTCTTCAGACGAGGAAGGAGACAAAGGGCTGTTGGGAGAGAATGAATCTCAGAGGGGAGGGCCATTTCCGGGACCCAGCCACTCTCGGAGCAGAGGTAGAAGGGGGGCTGGGCTTAGAAAGTGGATCTGCTGGGGGAAGAAGCAGAAAGAGCCATTTGAGGCATCTGACTGATCATGACGGTGTCGTTCTTTGAACTCTTGTAAATACTTTGAAGCTGCCAATAAATCTCTGTATATATGGCTGGATTCCCGGATTCTTATCTCAGCTGGCATTCACAGCACATTCTCTAACACAAGTTCTTAAAGAAATGGGAGTGCCTGATCACCTCATTTGTCTCCTGAGAAATCTCTATGTGGGACAAGAAGCTACAGTTAGAACTGGATATGGAACAACTGATTGGTTCAAAATTGGGAAAGGAGTACGACAAGGCTGTATATTGTCTCCCTGCTTATTTAACTTACATGCAGAATTCATCATGCGAAAGGCTGGGCTGGATGAATCCCAAGCCAGAATTAAGATTGCCGGAAGAAATATCAACAACCTCAGATATGCAGATGACAGAACCTTGATGGCAGAAAGTGAGGAGGAATTAAAGAACCTTTTAATGAAGGTGAAAGAGGAGAGTGCAAAATATGGTCTGAAGCTCAACATTAAAAAAACCTAAGATCATGGCCACTGGTCCCATCACCTCCTGGCAAATAGAAGGGGAAGAAATGGAGGCAGTGAGAGATTTTACTTTCTTGGGTTCCATGATCACTGCAGATGGTGGCAACAGTCACGAAATCAAAAGACACCTGCTTCTTGGGAGAAAAGCAATGACAAACCTAGACAGCACCTTAAAAAGCAAAGACATCACTTTGCCGACAAAGGTCCGTATTGTTAAAGCTATGATTTTCCCAGCAGTGATGTGTGGAAATGAGAGCTGGACCATAAAGAAGGCTGATTGCCAAAGAATTGATTCTTTTGAATTCTGGTGCTGGAGGAGACTCCTGAGAGTCCCATGGATGGCAAGAAGATCAAACCTCTCCATTCTTAAGGAAATCAGCCCTGAGTGCTCACTGGAAGGACAGATCCTGAAGCTGAGGCTTTAATACTTTGGCCACATCATGAGAAGAGAAGACTCCCTGGAAAAGACCCTGATGCTGGGAAAGATTGAGGGTACAAGGAGAAGGGGACAACAGAGGATGAGATGGTTGGACAGTGTTCTCAAAGCTACCAACATGAGTTTGACCAAACTGCAGGAGGCAGTGGAAGACAGGAGTGCCTGGCATGCTTTGGTCCATTGGGTCACGAAGAGTTGGACATGACTAAACGACTAAACAACAACATGAAAATGGACAAGAGGCACTTAAGAGATTGTCTCTTTAGGTCTGATGCAGAAAGGGATCTAACTATGATGGCTTCTACCAAGAGTTTGCCATGGTTCCCACTTATTAAAATGGAGCATACCCAGGCCAGTTACCTGTCAAAGCTCCCACTTGCCATGCTTAGAAAGCCATTTCCGACCTGGGAGGAGAGGGGATTGCAGGCTAATCCCTCCCACACGCGCGGGGGGGCCGGCCTGTGCCCCCGCGTGAACAGGGAATCCCCAGGCGTGTCTCTGACCCGGCCTGCCAATCAGCGGGTCGGGGAGGTGGGGCATAGCCTATTTAAGCCCAGGCACGCCCGGGGACCGCCCTCTTTTCCCCTTGCCAGCTGTGAGGTTTTCCCATCCTGCCCACCCTGAGGTTAGGCTCCCTGAGGTTAGGCTAGCGATGACCTTGCTATGGACTTCGGTTGGTCGCCGCAAGGGGCCTGGTAGGAATTTTTCCAACTTGGCGCATTTCGAGCCTTTTGTTTTTTTCGCCTACCTCGTAGCAAATGTCACAACTTCCGCGGTATTGGCGGTTAGGCATTGGCAGGGGTTAATTGTTATGCAAATGAATGGGGGGGAAGGAAGCGCCATCACCTTCCCCCCAATGAAAGGGGTAGTCCGGTAGAGGACTCCGGGGGGCGTGGCCTTGTCTGAAACCTAGGGAGGTAAGGGCCTCCGGCACCCCCCCCGAGCGGTGACACCCGTGGGATCCTAGTTGGCGTACTTCAACAGGACTCCCACGGCTTGTGGACAACCCTTCCCGGTTCCCATGCCGGGTAGTCGATAGGAGCCAATGCCTAAAGCCAATACCTTTCAATTCTGTAATCAATAAAGTTGTGGCCTTTTATGCCCATTAACCTTAAATAATGTGTCCAGTGTCTTCATTTCACATGGGGGAGGGGACTTGCCACGCAATTGCTTTCACAGAATTACAATTCCAATCGATGCCCTCAGTGGTGTTGGATGCATGCTACGGCAAAGTACATTATGAAGAAAGATTTTGTCTGTGTGGGCAATCCTGTGTGGAGGACCTGTGCCACTATTTATTGCAGGTGCCCGTTATATATAGACCCAAGAGACCGATTCATAAAACCCCTGTTTCCGAATGGAACTCACTTGAATAGGGTGGAAAGGGTGAAATGGCTGCTGAGGGATACTGATGACTTTGTAACTTATAAAGTAGCACTATATGTGTTGGCAGCTAAGAAGTTCAGGAGGAAAGAACTAGATAAAATAGCAGTCAACTGCAAACGGTATTCAAATATTTAATTTGGCACATTTTACTAGAGAATCTTCTGCTATTCTATTTAATGCAACAAACAATCTTAGTAGTTGTGACCGTTGTTTATATTGTAAGTGTGGTGCCTAAGGATTTTTATGGTTATTGCTGTTTTTCCTTTTGTTATTTTTCTGAATAATGTCATGGCCTATGGCTAGTGCAATAAAAGTCGATGATGATGTTGATGTGATGAACTTTTGTGATAAAATAAAATAAATAAAAAGCCACTCCATGTATGGGACAAGGAAGTGGAGCCAGAAACAGCAGTCAAGGCTGCATGTCGGAATGTAAGAAGAGCCAGCTAGATCAATTCAAAGACCCACCTAGTTCTTCTTCTTCTTTCTTCTCTTCTTTGGTGATAACTCGTAGCTGAGTAAGATTGTCTTCCATAAACACGGTTTTAACAATGAGTCCGTAAGTGACTGTGGAGGCCAGTTCTGGATCCACAAATCCTTCCACATTGGTTTCCAGGCAGGAGTTGATCATGGTGTAGATTTGCCAAGCGTGCCTTCCTCTTAGCACGTTTCTCCCTTGCGTCCTGAGTTCGAGTGTTTTCAAAGCCCGTGACACCTTTGGTAAAGGCTGTTCTCCAATTGGAGCGCTCGCAGGCCACTGTTTCCCAGTTGTCAGTGTTTATATTACATTTTTTAAGATTTGCCTTGAGACAGTCTTTAAACCTCTTTTGTTGACCACCAGCATTACGCTTTCCATTTTTAAGTTCGGAATAGAGTAGTTTCTTTGGAAGACGATCATCAGGCATCCGCACAACATGACCAGTCCAACGAAGTTGATGTTGAAGAATCATTGCTTCGACATTGGTGATCTTTGCTTCTTCCGGTACCCTGATAGTAGTTTGCCTGTCTTCCCAAGTGATGTGTAAAAATTTTGAGGACTGGGACATTCACAGGGAAACCAAAATGCTTGTTTACAAAGCTATTGTACTATCAACCTTACCATATGCACCTAGTTCAGCATTCTCTTCACACTGTGACCAGCCAAATGCCTCTGAAAAGCCCACAAGCAAGACCTGAGTACAACAGTATCCTCCCAAACTGTGATTTCTAGCAACTGATATTCGGAGGCATACTGCCTTTGATAATGAAATCAGAGCATAGTCAATGTAGAGATTACTGACTTCTCAGATCACAGCACTAGTTACTTTGCATGACATTTTAAAAAAAGATGCATGACATGAGATTCCTGCATGGGATTGGGCTAGATCAGGCACCCCCAAACTCGGCCCTCCAGATGTTTTGGGACTACAGTTCCCATCATCCCTCATCACTGGTTCTGTTAGCTAGGGATGATGGGAGTTGTAGTCCCAAAACATCTGGAGGGCCAAGTTGGGGGATTCGTGGGCTAGTTGACCCTCAGGGTTCTTTCCACCTCTACAGTTCTGTGTTTCTATGCAGGTGTCTTCCCAGGCAAAAAAACCAAAACTCTTAAGCATGTTCACAAATAAAATTACAGGACAAAGGCAAAGATACAATTCACTATAACAATATAAAAGCTTTTCAGTCCAAGCAAGCAGTAAATTACAACAGCAGTTAAAATTACAGTGAAAAGACGACATACATCTTCTGGTCTTGATACTGAACCAGAATCAGCCAGACATTTGCTGTTTAGTGCAAGAAACACTGTTGGAATGCCAGCATACACGTTGAAAACGTATTTGCATAAAAATAAACCTGGCTTAACTCCCAGTGTGGATGTGGAATACCTGAACCGAAGTCTACAGGTGCGCCAGAGTCATTTAGCAGATATTTATCCCTGTGTGCTATGCTTTCCACCTACAGAAAGTACAATATTGATTTGTTACTATAGGAACAGCCAACGAGGGCTGTAAACAAAAAAATGTAACTCACTGAGTCATAAGCTGCATTTATTTATCCCAGGGTTGCAATGTCAAGTCTGTTCGCGCATTTTGTGGGGCTGCAACTTTCAGCTCAAGATTTGTGCATTTTCGGTCCAAGTCTCTTAAATGCTAACATCACATCTGTTCAAAGGGACGATGAAATCTAGTCCTTCCTCTCACCAAACGATCAGCAGTCAGACCTGACACCGCCATGCTGCACTCTGGAGCAGGAGCCACCCCAATCTATATACACCTGAAGCCTGAGTGCAGAAAAGAGTGTCTCTCATTGCTCCTCTCATATCTTTAGCAAGCTTGGGTCCAAGGAGCAGACAGTCATGCCCCACCCCCAGTCTCTTAGTGCAGCCTCTCCTAGCCAGTGCATATGAAATTCTGCCCACTGCTTCCTCCTCCTTCCCAGCAGCCTTTGCAGAAAACAACTCACCTTCTCCCACTTCCAGCATCCCCCCCCCATCACTCTGGCAACCTTCATTTCAAAAGCCTCCTGCAAATGACACTTTTTCCTGTGGTGACATCATACCCCTTGTTACCCTGGCAACTTCTCCCTCTGTGCCTGAAAGAGTCTTCTGCCTGATTCATGACTTCCATTCAGGAGCTAATAGCTGTCCATCAGCTCTTTTGTTTCTCCAATGACCGACCATCATCAGGCTTGCCTCATGAGGAAGTTAGCTGCTGTGATTCCCAGACCTTGCTAAATTTATGGGCTTGCCCTCTAGACCATTGTTGAGGAAAAGCATGGTCACAACCGACACAATGACTAAGAGAGTCTCCTGGACCCTCGATGTACCATAGAGAGGGCAGCCAAACTGGTGTCATGACCCCAGATACCACACACTACACAATGGAGGATGAGCCTCCAGCATCATCTGTAGGGGAAGAACTGCCTTCAGGATCCTACCAACTTGCCACCAATACAGAGCGACAGTCTTCCATAGTTGCCCTGTCTCCTGAGCCTCAGGGCTGCAGAGAAAGATGAGAGCCCTTTAACAGCCAGACAGCTCTTCTGGGGAAGGCTTATTGGTTTTATAGATCTAAGCAACATATGCAAGGCTGGTGCTAGGTGACTGAAGAAAAAAATGACTTGCAAGTCTTCAACAATATGATCATAGGAGCTCTCCAAGGTGCTGCAGATGCCCTGGTCTCCTGATCTGGCCTCTTGATGAGGCACCACCAAACTTTCCTTGTGGGCCTTAAGCTCCAATAAAACAGGACACTGTGCATATATAGGAGGCCCACTGGATTATGCCTTCAGCTCTAGAGCTGGCTCTCAATAGTGAATAGTGGGGAGAATTAAGTGCGCTCATACTCCCAAACCAAATTTGGCAGCGTCTCAATTGGTTTGAGCCAAACTGGGCTCTTTTATGGATGCCAAATTGGGATCCAGCTTATTGGCATACATCTGTATCAAGTGGCAATAGAGTGTGCCTTTGGGGGTGAAGCCAATCCACTCCATTAGTAGTACCAAGTGACCTCCCCAGGGCACAAACCTGGGTGGTGTGTATGGAAGTCCTGGGCTGCCCAGATGGCAAGACATACCCCCCCCCCCTCGGCCTCACTGATGTGGTCTAAAGGAAAGCAGGACAATATGTTTGGCACCAGCTTGGCTGCAAGAGTTGTAGGAAGGTGGTGTACAAGTCACCATCAAACCGTCTTAAGGACTTCATTCCAGATTTGTGTAAGGTTTACTCCTTAGCCTTTTCTTCTCCCAAAGATATCCCACAAGGCAGCATAGGTTTAGGACCAGAGTTTTCTTTCTCCTAGATGGGCTACCTTCCCAGACTGATGAGACCCACCTGCCCCTCACCCCCCTCTACAGCATGTGCAGAATTTGCCTTATTGATGATGATGATGATGATGATGATGATGATAATAATAATAATAATAATAATAATAATAATAATAATAATAATTTATATTTATTTATGCCCCACCCATCTGGCTGGGTTTCCCCAGCCACTCTGGGCGGCTTCCAACAGAATATTAAAATATAATATTCTATTAAACGTTAAAAGCTTCCCTAAACAGGGCTGCGTTCAGATGTCTTCTAAAAATCTGGTAGTTGTTTTTCTCCTTGACATCGGTGGGAGGGTGTTCCACAGGGCGGGTGCCACTACCAAGAAGGCCCTCTGCCTGGTTGCCTGTAACCTGGCTTCTCACAGTGAGGGAACCGCCAGAAGGCCCTTGGCACTGGACCTCAGTGTCCATTGACCATTGAACCTACTATTAATTTTGTCCACTCAATCCGCCGGAGCCAGTCTTTGCATGCAGGAGAAGTTCCTAACTTACCAAAGGGTTTGAGACCCATAGGCTACCCTCAACTGGTTTAGCTGGCCAGTCAAAGCCATTTCCCGGTGAAGGGGCACTGTTATGTGCTAACAGTTTTGAGGAGCCACAGGTAAGAATTGAGTGCAGGGTGAGGACCAAAGATGAACAAAAGTGAGCAGGACATTTCCTCCACCAGAGATACTACCCCTCCGGTAAAATAAAGGTAAAAGACCCCTGGATGGTTAAGTCCAGTTAAAGGCAACTATGGGGGGTGACACTCATATCGCTTTTCAGGTCAAGGGAGCCGGCGTTTGTCTGCAGACAGCTTTCCAGGTCATGTGACTAAACCACTTCTGGCACAATGGGACACTGTGACAAGTGCCAGAGCACACAGAAATGCTGTTTTACGTTCCCAGTACCTATTTATCTACTTGCACTGCTATGCTTTCGAACTGCTAGGTTGGGACAGAGCAATGGGAGCTCACTCCGTTGCATGGATTTGAACCGCCAACCTTCCTATCGGCAAGAAGATACCACCTAAACATTAGGAAGAACTTCCTGACAGTAAGAGCTGTTCGACAGTGGAATTTGCTGCCAAGGAGTGTGGTGGAGTCTCCTTCTTTGGAGGTCTTTAAGCAGAGACTTGACAACCATATGTCAGGAGTGCTCTGATGGTGTTTCCTGCTTGGCAGGGGGTTGGACTCGATGGCCCTTGTGGTCTATTCCAACTCTATGATTCTATGATTCTAAGCCCAAGAGGCTCAGTGGTTTAGACCACAGTGCCAACTGCTTCCCTACCACTAACAGCCCATACAACCCCTATTCCTGGTAGAAAATTTTCCATTCTCATATATTAAGATTTCCCATTGTGTGTAGTACAATCCACATGACGTAGAACTGAAGTTCGGTACAGAGTAAAACTTTGTTAACACTGGAAAGGAGGAATGTGAGGGAATTGGAAGTCATTCATCATTGTAACATTCTTTACTAGAGACTGAAATGAGATAAAGTGTTCTGTTCAAAACATGCCTCTCCATACTCCAGAGTTGGCACCTGCCTCTTTGTTAACCACTACACAGTCAAAATACGCCCAGAGTTTACAGTCAAAATGATTGGACTTCTCCTGCCCCCATAATGACTCCCTCTTTCTCCTGGAGGGAAATTTTGGGCACAATTTACAACCTACTTACTCTGCAAGAGTTTTGTTAACTTGCTCTGGAGTAAATAGGTAGTAAGGTAAAGGGACCCGTGACCATTAGGTCCAGTTGCGGACGACTCTGGGTTGCGGCGCTCATCTCGCTTTACTGGCTGTGGGAGCCGGTGTTTGTCTGCAGACAGCTTCTGGGTCATGTGGACTGGAATGGGTAGTAGATCAGCCTATTTAAATGTCTGAAGCATTAGGCAGTTGGTAAAGCAATTTATTGCTCACAGATTTAAAATGTGGGTTTGCAATACAACTCAGGCTTCTCTGCACTTCTCCATGGCGCTGCCATCTTGTGAGGCCTCCACAGCCAGTCCCAGAGAGGTAGCAGCCGCATCTGAACTTGGTGGGTTTCATGGGATTCACCAAGAGTGTACTTGCTGCAGGCAGATTTCTAGCAAAGGCAGGGCTTACCTCAGCCTTAAAAGAGAGCTCTGACTATGGCCTGTTTTGTCCAAAGTTTGGGTTAGTTCCGTTGCATCCTCCTGTATTCAATAAAGTTGTGGCTGTTTTACCCATATGTGGTTCCATTTTTCCTTTGTTGTGCTTCCTGGGGGTGGCAGGCTGGGCGCTCTGTGCATCGTGCACAAGTGTCCTCTCCAAATGCAGGATTATTGTTCATGAGATGGTTGAAAATGGTTGCTGTATCTTTCTGGATGATAAGATTCCTTGCCCTCTGAAAACTGCTGTCACGGTCCAGTTCATGGGCGATTGAAGTCCCATCTGGGGACGTCAGGACTGGGGGGAAGATGGCAGGGTGGGAGCAGGAAAGGGAGTCCAGAAGCCAGGAGTTAGGAAGCCAAGAGTCCGAGGGTCAGAGAGCCGGGAGTCACGAAGCCAAGGGTCCGAGGGTCAGGAACCAAGGAGTCACAAAGCCAAGGGTCTGAGGATCAAGAAGCAAGGAGTAAAGCCAAACCCAGGAGGGCAGGGAACGTATTGCTGTGGCAAAGAGCCAAAGGGAAATGCTGACCTTATATCCCTTCCCAGCTCTTGCCACCAGGTGCTGTGAGTTACCAATCGGCCTCACCTGTGTGGCCGCGCCTTGCCTCTTCAGAACAAACTTAGGAAAGCCCCAGTCCTGTGAAGCCCTACTGGTCACAGGGCCTGGCTCCTGCATGCACACCTGACAACCGCAAATGACATGGCTGTCAGGTCATTAGACAGGAACAATCTGTTCCAATAATCTAAAAGCACCCATAATGAGCAAGTATCTTTAACATATCTAAAGAGCTTCATAAAGTAAAATGTATGTGTGCATGCTTTTTCTTTATGATCACAGATGGTCAAGGAACCTATGAAATATAGTAAAATTGATGACAATACCTGCATGTATTGGCTGTAAACTGCTCCCAAGCTTCTTGTTCTCCCTGACATAGCATCACAGTCATGCAATCTCACATGATTGTGCTCCACTTGGATGATCATTACAGCGGTCATTTCTCCACCCCTTTCACTTTTCGTACCACATTTCATGTGACAACAATAATTCATGGTCTCGCTCTCACACACACACAATCATCCTGTCCAGTGGTGCAATGACAACCAAGCATTTCAGGAACTGGGCCTATAATTGTAGTCCCTTCAGCATATAACTCTTTCCCTTTTTCATTCCAACTATTCAGGACAACGTGTATCAGAATGAAATTATCACAAAATTACAAGGAAGAGACAACATGGATTTATGCAATTGACCTCAAGTCAGTTTAGTGTTATTTTAACATGTGCATTTGCCCCAGAATATCAACAATCAGCATGATTGATAGTGTAGATGAGAGCAGAGCCCTAGATATGAGACAATTCACTATAATTTGTAACGTAAGTTATGGAAAAGATTGCCAGCCACAGAGACAGAAAGATGTGACACTTGCAATGGTGAACAGGACTTTCATTTTGTGTATCTCTCTTCCCCTTTCCAGAAAATTCCACTGATTTAGATTGTGTGTAGGAAAACTCAGATTAACATAGGAAGTTACCTTACATGCACAACCAAATAATAAGTCCATTGCATACAGTGACACTGAGTAGCAGTGACTCTCTAGAGTAGTGTTTCCCAAACTTGGGTCTCCAGCTATTATTGGACTACAACTCCCATCATCCCTAGCTAGCAAGTCCAGTGGTCAGGGATGATGGGAATTGTAGTACAAAAACCGCTGGAGGCCCAAGTTTGGGAAACACTGCTCTAGTGTCTGATAATGCCAGGCTGAAATGTATTGCCTACCTTTTATTCAACACTTTGTGGGGCTGCAAGCATAAAAATGAAAATGCTCCAAAGACTGTGGAGTGGTAGAAAAACCCCTCATCTCTTCAGGGTGGCAGACTATCATCATTTAAGTTTTTGAGGTGTATTAGAGTTTTCCCCCTGCCTTTAAGAGTGTTGCAAAACACACAAACACACAGTGTTTCTCCTTCCCTTTTCCATTACATAAAAATCTTTAAAGCTTAGTGTTGGCTCCCACATCACACAGGTTGTATGTGGGGGAAGGAAGGAAGGGGCCACATTAAAACTAGCCTTGGTATATGTGATTTCTAGAAACCCGCACACTTGCATTAAGCCATGGTTTGACTTAGCATTACATGCAAACCAGATCAGGGTGGAAGCTTTCGCTCTTGGGCAAACAAACTTAAGGGGACACGGAGGAGAGCCTCCACCAAAGGGTGGAGCTTCTGGGCAGTTCCATCATGGAAGAGACAATTCCCAAGATTTTCTGACTTGCGTTTTCCAGACTAACCATGAAGGACAAATCCTCCCTCCATATGAGGGACAGATCAACATAACCAGGAGATGATGAATCATAGAATCATAGAGTTGGAAGAGACCACAAGGGCCATCGAGTCCAACCCCCTGCCAAGCAGGAAACACCATCAGAGCACTCCTGACATATGGTTGTCAAGCCTCTGCTTAAAGACCTCCAAAGAAGGAGACTCCACCACACTCCTTGGCAGCAAATTCCACTGTTGAACAGCTCTTACTGTCAGGAAGTTCTTCCTAATGTTTAGGTGGAATCTTCTTTCTTGTAGTTTGGATCCATTGCTCCGTGTCCGCTTCTCTGGAGCAGCAGAAAACAACCTTGAGGTGCAGCTAGTTCTGGACTATACCACTGTAGACTTCATGCTGGAGACTGGGGTGGGTTATGTGCTTGAAGTGCTCTTCCACCCTTGGAAATGGCATGCTGGAGTAACTCAACTCTCTTTGTGATGAGGGCCTTCTCGGTAGTGGTGCCTGCCCTGTAGAAAGCCCTCTCATCAGATGTTGAGGAAATAAACAACTATCTGACTTTTAGAAGACATCTGAAGGCAGCCCTGTTTAGGGAAGTTTTTAATGTTTGATCACTTTATTATTATTAATATTATGTTGCAAGTCACCCAATAACAACTTCAACAACAACAACAACTTCTTCTTCTTCTTCTTCTTCTTCTTCTTCTTCTTCTTCTTCTTCTTCTTCTCCACAAAAATGTACACAGAACTGACCCATGAGCCCCAGAACAGCAGGGTGACCATCCAAGCACATTTCATTGGAAGTAAGAATCACTGAGTTCAATGGAATTTCCAGGAGCATGAATTGCTTATCCCTTTAGGGCTCCATCACTAGAATTCCTGTCTAAATATTAAAGAATCAAATATTTAGTAGATAGTGAACATAAATTATGTAATGTATGTATGCCCGCAAAGGCTCTCTTGGGTCATTTTTTACTCCATACAAAAGTGTGTGTGTGTGTGTGTGTGTGTGTGTGTGTGTATGTGTGTGTGTGTGTATATATATATATATATATATATATATATATATATAATCACCTCCCTACTCTCATTTCTTTCAACTTTTTTAAATAGAATTCTATTCTGTTCAGGAATAGAATTAAATCTAATTGTTTGGCTGTTATTCATAGATGGCCCATGTACTTCATATCTGAAGAAACTAAATTACAATATGGATAGGGATCATTTCTTAATTTGCTTAAGTGATCTGACATCAGTCATTGCAGATCTTCCGTTTCTAAATGTGGCGAGATAATTGCAATCTGTTATGAAGATAGGTAGTCAGTTGTGTTTGTTTCCTTTTTTAAAACAACAAGAACGCAACACCGATAGCAATTCTGGATCCAAAACCCCCCAGCAAACTGTAAAGGACAATGCATGCTTTACACAATGTCAAGCAAGTTGTGTTTTTGGGAAAGTGGGTCAACTTCTTTTGGAAAAATCAACCATGATTGTGCAACCTGCTAAGATGATATCCTGAAAGAGATGAATTAGTATCTGATGGCAAAGGAAACTGCCAGCCTATTTTTAGTACTGAATTCTATGCCCTTGCTCAGAGATGGAATTCACTGCCATATGATTGTGATTCTTCCTAAAATGGTTGGATGGCGTCTTGTACGCCTCCTTCCAGCAACTGCCACAGCCAAGTTGATGCCCAAAGTGTTGCTCTGCTTTCCAGCGGTTTGACTAAACCAGATATTTTTCAATGAATCCAGGGACACGTTTTGGGGGGTTTTTTTGGAAGCTGAGTAGCAACAGGGAGTCAGTAGTGGGGATGGTGAGGCAAAAGACCCTGGGCCCAAGTACACATGCATATTGTATAAAGGTGCAAAGTCCTTCTTTTGCACCCTGTGAAACATAAACGCACAGATTTTTTAAAAACTGGGCAACAGCCACCCGCCCGCAACTCCTGAGCCTCCCCTGATCAGTAAAAACAAAGGGGGAAGAGGGCAGGAGATCTGTAGAGCTGGATATCCCCAGTTCCCCTTTGGCAGTGGTGGCAGCAACTTCAGCAGCCCGGAGCCAGCCTGGTAGCGCAATTGGCTCTGGCTGGCTTCAGGAGCTGCACGCAGCTGTGGCACCCGCCATTTTTCCTCACCGGAAGTCCCCATATGATGTGTTGCTCACATCATATGGGGATTTCCAGTGAGGAAAAATGAAGGATGCCACGGCAGTGAGCAACGAGCAGCTCCTGAAGCCAGCCAGGGCCAACTGCGCTTCCAGGCTGGCTCCGGGCTGCTGAGGCTGCCGCTGCCACATTTCCCAGGGACAGATTTGCAAATCCGGGGACTGTCCCTGGGAACCGGGAACCTATGGTAACCCTAGACTAAACCCCCAGAGGTGCACTCCATTGACTCTTGAGACAGATGAGTGCCAAAAAACCTGTATTGTATCTATTATTTTTTTTGTTGGTTGGTTTTATTTGTAATTTTGGTTTTATTGTTTCATTTGTGATGAATACCAAGTCAGGCCACTGATCTATCTAGCTAAATACAGCCAGCCCTGACCGGCGGTGTCTCTCCAGGTTTCCAAGCAGGGTTCTCTACCAACCCTACCCTGGAGATGCTGGGGATTGAACCTGAGGCCTTCTGTATGCAAGATAGGCACTCTACTACTGAGCTGCAGTTTGTGGCTACTGGTTTAGACACCAGTAAGAGGAATCACAGGGCGCGGGAGGTGCTGTGAGTTAAACCACTGAGCCTAGGACTTGCCAGTCAGAAGGTCGGTGGTTCGAATCCCCGCGATGGGGTGAGCTCCCGTTGCTCGGTCCCTGCTCCTGCCAACCTAGCAATTCGAAAGCATGTCAAAGTGCAAGTAGATAAATAGGTACTGCTCTGGCGGGAAGGTAAACAGTGTTTCCGTGTGCTGCTCTGGTTCTCCAGAAGCGGCTTAGTCATGCTGGCCACATGACCCAGAAGCTGTACGCCGACTCCCTCGGCCAATAAAGCGAGAAGAACGCCGCAACCCCAGAGTTGGTCATGACTGGGCCTAACGGTCAGGGGTCCCTTTACCTTTTAAGAGGGATCACTAATGAATATTTACAATGACTATGAAAGAGAATACCTCTGACTTCCAGGTGCTGGCGAACAAAAAATGGGAGGTTTAATATTTCTTTGTCCTACTTGTGGACTTCCTGGACTCATCTGGAGAGTCACTGTTGGTAACAGGACCAGCTGTGCTAAATGTGGTCTATCTCCGTGACTCTCTTCTTAGGCTGCTATGTTAAGCTGCCTGTTATAACATGTGCAAGTAGAATTGGGATATTCAAAACTCTGCTTGCATGTGTGGCTATAACGAGAAGGTGACACAGATGCCTGCCTCTCTGGTCCCTTCCACTTCAGGAAATCCAGTCATATCTGATTGCTAAATACTACTGTGGCTTTGCTTATTCTGCTCCTTTATGGAAGAGTGTTGTAGAGGGGGGCAGAGAAGGAGGGGGAGACAAGTATTATGCCCTATCTGAGAGCTCATCCATAAACCATAAGATTGATAAATGATGCATTAAAAATTTGTTGTATGTTACCTCTAGATATAGGGACGCGGGTGGCGCTGTGAGTAAAACCTCAGCGCCTAGGACTTGCCGATCGCATGGTCGGCGGTTCGAATCCCCGCGGCGGGGTGCGCTCCCGTCGTCCGGTCCCAGCGCCTGCCAACCTAGCAGTTCGAAAGCACACCCGGGTGCAAGTAGATAAATAGGGACCGCTTACCAGCGGGAAGGTAAACGGCGTTCCGTGTGCTGTGCTCGCTCGCCAGATGCAGCTTGTCACGCTGGCCACTTGACCTGGAAGTGTCTGCGGACAGCGCTGGCTCCCGGCCTATAGAGTGAGATGAGCGCACAACCCTAGAGTCTGTCAAGACTGGCCCGTACGGGCAGGGGTACCTTTACCTTTACCTCTAGATAGAGCAGGTAAGGTGTATACTGGAGAAGAAAATAAACTTTTGCTCTGACGTATTTTGTTTTAGAAGGGGATGTACTCTCTGCTTTTGAGGGAACCTATACATTAAAAAACAAAACAAAACAAAAATCTTGTGGTACAATCAGTTTTAATGGCTTGTAAACTGCTTAGAAGCCATCTGAGAATTACGTTGTATATAAATGAATAAACTAAATAACAGCAATCACTAACATTCCATTGTTCCAATAAGCTCTCAGTTGTACTTTGATTTTCCACAATTTCCTTCTGATATTCTGGGAGGCAGTGGAACAAGTAGAATGAACTAGCAAATCTCAGAACCGGTGCAACATAGCGATAATAACTGGAACTTTACTTTCCTCTCAACTCAACCCATGGGCCTCCAAAGTTATAATACAGAGGCAGCATTTCTCAAAGCTCAAAAAATACTGCATAAAAAGTAATGCATTAAACACAAAATATATGAAACTCTGCACAGATAAAAGCTTGCCTATCACCTATCAATCCTGTAGCACTAAGCTATCTTGACATCCATAATACAAGGCAGAACTTAACACTGGAAGATCAGTATGTCTTGAGTACAGCTCTGATTTCAGCTCCTAATTCAAAGAACTGTTTACGAAGATATCATTTCCCACCTCAGCTTTTACAATTCAACTACTGCTAGAGATCCACACATACACAAACACCATTAAGGGCCTGGTATGCATTTTAAGGACGCAGGTGGCACTCTGGGTTAAACCACTGAGCCTAGGGCTTGCCAATCAAAAGGTTGACGGTTTGAATCCCTGCGACGGGGTGAGCTCCCGTTGTTCGGTCCCTGCTCCTGCCCACCTAGCAGTTCAAAAGTACACAGTGCAAGTACATAAATAGGTACTGCTCCAGTGGGAAGGTAAACAGCGTTTCCGTGCGCTGCTCTGGTTTGCCAGAAGTGGCTTAGTCATGCTGGCCACATGACCCAGAAGCTGTATGCCGGCTCCCTCAGCCAGTAAAGCGAGATGAGTGCCGCAACCTCAGAGTCGGTCACGACTGGACCTAATGTTCAGGGGTCCCTTTATCTTCTTATGCATTTTAAAACTCCACGGCCTTTAAGTACTCAGACAATCAGTGGGTGCAAATTGTGTTTCTCCCAGTGGTCTTGCAGCTGATCTTCTGGAGAACCAAATTGCAAACAAGAATTAACAAACATACACATACCCCCTGGTTCGTTCCTAGTGCAACAAAAGAAAACTATTTCACATCTCATTTGCAGCATAAATTCAATGTTTTCTGTACCATAGTGTGTGAGTGCCCTTTGGCTGTTATTATATATAGTACTAGCAGCCTCATACCCAGCATTGCAAATAAATGGTAAGAAACCAAAAAAATTGGTGCAGTTTTGAAATCAGTCGTTAAACTCAGTGCAGTTCTGAAGGGGTCAGTCAGCCATCTTGATTCAAAATGGTGTCCAAATGTATCCAAACATAGATGAAAACCTACTCCTTAATCTCAGGAACCATCATGCAAAATTTGGTTAAAATCAGTGCAGTTCTGAAATGTTCAGTCCAGCACTTTAAAAAAAAATCACGATTCTATGTATGTTCCAAACTCAGCTTCTGTTTCAACTTCACTTTTGAGGTGGTGCAAATCATTCCTTCATTGTGGTCTAATAGAACAAAATAATAATAATAATAATAATAATAATAATAATAATAATAATAATAATTTATTATTTATACCCCACCCACCTGGCTAGGTTTCCCCAGCCACTCTGGGCGGCTTCCAACAAAATATTAAAAACATGAACAAACATCAAACATTAAAAACTTCCCTAAACAGGACTGCCTTCAAATGTCTTATTAAAAGTCAGATAGTTGTTTATTTCCTTGACATCTGATGGGAGGGCGTTCCACAGGGTGGGTGCCACTACTGAGAAGGCCCTCTGCCTGGTGCCCTGTAACGTCACTTCTCGCGGTGAGGGAACTGCCAGAAGGCCCTCGACGCTGGACCTCAGTGTCCGGGTAGAACGATGGGGGTGGAGATGCTCCTTCAGGTATACAGGGCCAGCCCACTAAATCATAGATGCTATACTGCAACCCAACCCAATAACTTAATATCTCAGTCAAACACATACAGTGGAACCTTGGTTCCCAAACTTAATCTGCTCCAGAAGTAAATTCCAAAACCAAAGCATTCTAAAACTTAGACATGCTTTCCCATAGAAAGTAATGCAAAATGGATTAATCTGTTCCAGACTTTTAAAAACAACCCCTAAAACATCAATTTAACATGGTTTTTACAATCTAACGAGACCACTGATCCATAAAATGAAAGCAATAATCAATGTATTGTACTATAAAATAAAAAAGACAGTATTGTAGATGATAAAAAAATTTTTAAAAAATTATTGCGTGCACTGATGATAGTCATTGTTTGGGTGGGGGGGCTTTTATCCATTTCTGCAGTCACACAATCAATCAATCAGTAGCTGAACTGGGTTCCACACAGTCACAAAAACAAGTCACAAAACAATGTCACAAGCCACAGTCACAAAAACAAAGTCAAAAGCCACAGTCACAAGTCAGTCCCATAAAACGAAGAACAAATCATAGTCAAAAAAATGAAAAAGTGACACACACACACACAAATGCAAAAAAAGCAAAAACAAAAGCTCTAAATATCACCTCTGTGTTGCGTGGGTGCTCAGGACTCAACAGCCAACAGACTCAACAGGAAGCAGTGGGGGACTCCATTTACAAATGGAACACACTCAACAGGAAGCAGAACATGCTCAGCTTCCAAGGCAAAGTTCACAAACTGGAGCACCTACTTCCGACTTTGCAGCATTCAATTTCAAGTTGTTCATAAACCAAGCTGTTCTAAAACCAAGGTACTCACCTACTTTCTGACCAATTTCACATATCCTGAGTTGCTTTCCCTTCACATAGCACTTCACCATCCTTGGGCATTTGGGATGTCTTGAGTTTCTCCCGGTGAATGAATCACTTCAGTACCTTTTCTGCAGGTCAAGCTTTGCCACATTCAGTCTTCTGTAGTTTTATTCATTTTTACAAGACCTTTGCACACGCTTGTTCTCTTCCCTTGCAAAGAAGAAAAAGACCGAATGACCGAAATCAAAGATGAACAATTGCTGAGCCACAGGCTAGAGGAGACATTCAAATAAATTTATTTGAATCCAAGTGGCTCTACCAAATTGCAATCAAAGCGTGTGGTGTGGTTTTTTTTGTTTTGTTTTGTTTAAAAAAGCACAAAGTTTCCTCTGTAAAAAACAAAACAAAACAAAAACACCCTTGATTCTCAAAGTATTTTCTATAACATTTTCTATATGTATATCTTGCACACTTTCTGGAAAAGCAAATGGCCACCTCTTGCTGGGATCTTTGCATCCTGATTTGCTTGCAGGGAGATTATACTTTGCTATTTAATGAGAATGCGTTCTGATTTCTTTACTAGGACACTGCTGCATCAAAGCAAGTGTTGTCTCACACTTTCAGTGTTATTCCCCTATCACTTTCCTTATTGCAAAAAGGCTGATCTTTTGGGAAAGTGGGTTTATTGACCAAGGCCTCCCAGTTAATTATAATTGCAGAATCTGAATACATATGTGATGGAATCCCACCCCAAAGGTAGGACAGTGTGAAAGCTCTGTAGGTCACTGGTTGGAAACCTCCATCCCAGGGGCTTAATTAGTCCTCCCCTAGCCCTTGGACCATAAAGAAGGTTGATTACCGAAGAATTGATGCTTTTGAATTATGGTGCTGGAGGAGACTCTTGAGAGTCCCATGGACTGCAAGAAGATCAAACCTCTCCATTCTTAAGGAAATCAGCCCTGAATGCTCACTGGAAGGACAGATCCTGAAGCTGAGGCTCCAATACTTTGGCCACCTCATGAGAAGAGAAGACTCCCTGGAAAAGACCCTGATGTTGGGAAAGATGGAGGGCACAAGGAGAAGGGGATGACAGAGGATGAGATGGTTGGATGGTGTTCTCGAAGCTACCAGCATGAGTTTGACCAAACTGCAGGAGGCAGTGGAGGACAGAAGTGCCTAGCGTGCTCTGGTCCATGGGGTCATGAAGAGTCGGACACGACTAAACGACTAAACAACAACAACAGCCCTTAAAGGTTGGTCTACCAAATGTTGAGTGAACCACACCCACCTTTTGTGGGCATCTGATGTCAGGCATGGCTAAGTTCCAAAATTCTTCCTTTGCAACTTTGGCTTGAATTCAAGATGGGACTGCAAAGGAAGAATGTCTCTTTGTAGCCCTGGCTTGAACTTTCAATGACCTGCTGTCAATATGATGCCAGGTGACTGAAAGATGGGTTTGCCACATCAGAATCTGGCCTTCCAGCTGAGTCTAGTTCCTCACCATTTTAGCTAATATGTCAACTCCTCTGCCACCTCAATGACCTCACACTATCTGAGTCAGTGGCATAGCATGGGTTGCCAATGCCCAGGGCAAGGCAAGCATTGTGCCCCCTAACCCGTGGTTCCTCTCAGGGTTGGTTGATGGCAGTGATGGTGAGCAGGGAGGTCGAAGCTGGGGAGGGGAGAGTGGTGCTGGTCATTTATTCTATTTTTATTTATTTCATGAAATTTTCACACCACTTGATTGTTAAAAAAAGAGAAAGCCCTCAAAGTAGTTTCTTTTTCTTCTGAAATTTTGCGTACACAAATTTTGTGCCCAACACAACAACCCCTCTGACCCCTCCATACTATGCCACTGATCTGAGTATAAGTCTTCCTTACTTGTGAAGCTCTTACGGTTAGATGATGTCAAATCATAGAGACTGACTGTCCATGAGTGAAAAAATTGTCCAGTAGCACCTTAGAGACCAACTAAGTTTGTTCTTGCTATAAGCTTTTGTGTGCATGCACACTTCTTCAGATATCCATGAGTGGTTTAAGCAGCTATGGGCTCCAGAATAATGTGAGAACTGGTGGGCCCCAAGATTACAACCACTAACCTTCTCCTAATCCAAGTATTGGCCATGTGAAATGGCTAAATTCAAGAGATATTATCAGACTATATTGGGACACACCAGTTTTATTTCCTTTTCTGGGTATCTACAAAGTAGCTCACAGGAAGCTTGCTGCCTTTGATATTTATGCTTATTACATGAATCAACATCTTTGGGTGTGTGTAGATACAGTAAAACATGACAGTGGGGCATCCGCCAGGGGATTTCAACAGATTTAGTGCTTTCCTGCTGGGCAGCACATTGGGATGTATATCCAGATTCACAGAGAATGTAAATTAGCATCCTTCTATCATTGCCAGGGCAATATGTCAGTTTCAAAAGCAGAAGGTCTGGAAACCAGGCATTAAAACGTTGTCTAGTCCTTCAGTATTTCATCTACTTACCCTTCTTTTTCAGTTCCCCCTTCTCTCCTCACTGCACCTAGTACCTATTTGTTTTTCATTCTGCAGCCATCTTAATGGCCTCACATTTAAGTAAATTATGTTTAAGTGTTTAGCTGTATTTCCAAGCAAACTGAAAGTTTACTGTCTCTTGTGTTATCCAGTTCATCCCCTCACACACAGCTATACTACCATTTAACATAATACTGCTTAACTACTGTTCAAAGTGCTTCCCATGTATTATCTAGGTGGCTTCCAGATGGCCTGTTTATAGAGCATTCATCTTGATTTGTTTGCACACAGGTCACATTCACACCATACGTTTAAAGCACTCGTATCCCACTTTAAAAGTAATGGGAAATCCTGCAGTTTGTCAAGGGTGCTGAGAGTTGTAGGTCTGTGAGGTTCGCACCCTTAAAATTCCCAGGATTTTTTGGGGGGCAGGGGAGATTTATTGTATGATATGGATGTCGCCAAAGTTTGTGGAGAGGTTGCATCAAGGTTTCCCAAACTCGGGCCTCCGGCCATTTTTGGACTACAACTCCCATTATCCCTAGCTAGCAGGACCAGTGATCAGAGATGATGGGAATTGTAGTCCACAAACAGCTGGAAATCCAAGTTTGGGAAATTCCAGGTTAGATTATAAACACTTATTGAATGTGTTTATGGCAATGTTAAATTACATTGAATCAAGCAATTGTTATCCCATACATTCCAGGGCATTTTCACATCATTTTCCTTATCACAAAATTGCTTGGGTTTTGGGAAGCAGGTCTGTTGTGCAAGTGCTCCAAATCAATAATAATTGTGCAATCTGAAGTTGCTGTTATGTGATTTAAAATAGTGGCCTACCACAAATAGTGATAGACTGGAAGCATCCCTAGGGTGGCGCTGTGGTCTAAACCACTGAGCCTCTTGGGCTTCCTGATCAGAAGGTTGGTGGTTCAAATCCCCACGACGGGGTGTGTTCCCAATGCTCCTGCCAACCTAGCAGTCCGAAAGCACACCAGTGCAAGTAGATAAATAGGTACTGCTGCAGCGGGAAGGTAAATGGTGTTTCTATTCACTCTGGCCTCCATCACGGTGTCCCGTTGTGCCAGAAGCGGTTTAGTCCTGCTGGCCACATGACCCTGAAAGCTGTCTGTGGACAAACACTGGCTCCCTCAGCCTGAAAGTGAGATGAGCGCCACAATCCCATAGTCACCTTTGGCTGGACTTAACTGTCCGGGGGTCCTTTTTTTTTTAGATGTAGTTTTTGCAATACTCATGTAATATAAACCATGATTATTATCCCCATGTTGCAAATGTGAGTACTGAGGCTGGGAGTAGCTTGCCTAAGGTCACTTCATGGCAAAGATGACATCCCCATCAAGAGTTTCCTCAGTTAGTACTCAGTCTCTTTCCCACTAGCCCTGAGTATGACTGTAACTTTAGTGTAAAACTTCAAAACTCACAACTTTAGCAACACTTAAATACCAGCACTTCTATGGCAGCAATCAACATCGTACATGTCATAAGCCTTTATTCTCTTGCAGAACAGAGTTATGCTACATTGGATTACCCCCCCCCCCAAAAAAAAACCCAACGAAAAACTGTGAATGGTTTGACAGCAAGTTAACTACTGTATTCATGAGCTAATCTCAGAAGGGCTAGATGTTCAGTTTGGATAAGCATCCTGAAGTCTAGATTTTTGAACAGTCTTTGAACATCTTTGATAAGGAACTAAAAGGGAGGCAGAAAGAAAATAAGGAAATAAGACAGCCTTTTTTTGAAGACGGGAAGGATTATTGCTTCTGCCTTTGTAACTTTCCAAGAAGAAATTTCTTTTTAAAAGTTCTTTCCCAGAAGAAGAAAAAAATCAAAGGGAAAGACTCACACTAGTAAATATGAATTAATTTCTAGTCGGTTACATCTTTATGAACTGCCACGTTGTATTACTGCAATTGGCGAAATACCAGAACGTTACTATGGACACTTACTGCCAGCTGGAGGGAAGCAGCAGTTGCTGTCCAGTGCTGCTGAGGCAATATTGAGTGGTCTTCTGGCTTCCTGCTCCAAGGAATCAGATCCAATGGATCCATTAAAGGGATCCAATGGAAGGTAATTCTGTCAGGACACCCAGACAGGGGCTGATGGGCCATAGCACCCCCAAAATAATTGAAATTGCAGACTGAATTGAATTGCTCCCTCTTCCCTACCTTCTACTCGGCAGTGTCCCTTTTCCAGGAGCATATATTTCCCTGCAATGCTAGCCTTTGTGACGATAGACAAAATCAGGGAAGTCCACTCACTATATATGCATTATTTGTGCACTAAGGGTAGTTTGACAATTTGAACATCCTTCTCCCATCATCGTTTCACAACGGTTCACATTCATGACCATGTGCACACACACTAGCATTTGATTAGGAAAAGCATGACTTTGCACCCTATGATAGCACTGGTACATGCTGAAAACACGTGCAATGCATTTCCCTGTGGCCAAATGTCTGCTAAAATGTCTGCTAAAACATGTTTTGAAAGGATTCAGTGCTGATGGGGGGGCGGGGAATTCCCTCAAGTCATTTTGAAGGTGCACAAGAGAGAGGTGGCTGCTACAGGTGAGAGACTGAAGGATGTATTTCCACTACTGGGACATATCATTTTGGCAGCAGGTGAGAACAAAGCAAAATTAAGACAACAGAAATTTTTTAAAATGTTCAGGGATCTAAACTGCACAGACCTTTTCCCTCACACTGTGTACAAATGACAGGCCAGAGGGGGTTGGGCTTAGAAATGTGACCTCAATCCTCGTCACATTTTTGAGATTCAATGAGACCAAACACCTAAACTGGGCAGAAAATGTAGAGGGGAAAACCTGGGTGGAAATGGAGAGTCTGAAGAATGGGAGGACCTGCTGGTTCTGCTATCTCTCAGGGCAGTATCCTAATGAATTTGTTTTGTCAGCACGAGGATTTCTGCTTGCACAACAGAACTTTCTTCCATCTCCCTGCATGACCCCCAAGTCTGTTGGGGGTTTTCCCAACCCTCCATAGCAGACGTGCAGAGCTGCAGGGGGGCAGTGCATGCGGGGAAAGAAGCAGGGGGCAAGTTCTATTGCATAAACAGAGAATTAGATACTGGGATACCAGCCTCAGTTTCTCATTTTTCCCCAAACTTACGTTTAGTTCTCCACAGCAATTTGTCAGTTTATTCATTTGTTTACAGTCTTCCCCTCATGAAAATTCACCAGCCTTTTTTGTGTATCTCTCTTAATATATATATATTTATTTTATTTTATGTGCAATTTTCCACAAGGCACTTTTTTGTAAGCAATTTTCCCTAATGTAATTTCTGTATGCTAATTGCATCAGTATATACTTTCCCCGAACGTACTCATTGTTGTGCACATTATTTGTTGGAGAAATGCATCGCAAAATTCAGATAAGTGCAGATTTTGAAGGACAGCTGTGTTTCATGAAATCAAGATAGGTTCACATTTAAAATCCAAGTCAAAGTGAATTTCTCCCCTGCATCTTTGGGTGTAAACCCATCAGGGAAATTAAACCTGAGAGTTCAGGTCTTAGCCCAGGCAAGACAACTTGGAAAAAGGAGTTCAACCTCTGTTTCTTTTTCTTTCTTCTTTAGCGATCCCTCGTAGCCGAGTAAGATCGTCTTCCATAAACACGGTTTTAACAATGAGTCCGTAAGTGACTGTGGAGGCCAATTCTGCATCCACACATCCTTCCACAGTGGGGACATTGAGTCAACCTCTGTAATCTGCAATGGCAGATAAAGACAAGGCTGAAGAATTGATGGAAGAGGATTGGAAAAAGTTTAAGGATTATCTACAAAAATATTGTAAAATGTTTGAGTGTTAATATGATGTGGGAAGTGAAGGTAACATGGCATTTGGGATATGGTTAAAAGTGATATGAAAAGAAGAATCTTAAAAAGGAGAAGGGGGGTATGACCAGAATAATATTATGTCAAAGTATACAAGGTGGAGTAAAGGACCAAGATAAGGGAAATTTGAGACATAATAAGTGGAAATATATAATTATAAATGAGGTTTGAAAGAGGGTTAGAATTTGCTGAATTTGATTGAATTAAAGAGGAACACAAAAAAGAGAGATGTGAGGAGGTCAGGACAGAGGGATATGGAATTTCGGAACTTAAAAGTGGATTTTTCTTTTTTCTTCTTTTTTTTCTTTGTTAACTGTGTATTTTTCTGTTTTTCTGTTCTTTGTTTTGTTATTTATTTTTATGTTTTGTAAAACCTTAATAAACATTTATTATAAAAAAAATAAAAATAAAGACAAGGCTGTGATAAGCAAACTTTTTGTTCTTGGTTGGAGAAGGAAGGGGATGTGGTAAGATACTGTGCCAGCATGCCCCAGGTACAAGCAACCAGGCTGCATTTAGTGGCTCCTTCATAATGTTATTAAGAAAATATGTAAGGAAGGGGGAGAGAAACTGGGGGAGGAAGAAAGCAGTGGAGGGATAGCATGGACCAGCAAATGATAGGGTGAGAACCTGCATCCATCCTTTCTCCTTCCTTTCAGTAGATTGTAATTAATACTCATCCCTAAGCAAAGTGGCACACTTATTACGCATTAGCCATCATCTCCCCCAGTGCTAATTAATCGCCTAAGATACAGCATAACAACCTCTTTGTGATGCCTGACTGACATGTTGAGAAAGGGGGCTGTGTGGATGAGTGCAGAGCTCAGCAGATGCTGCTGACAAGCAGTTCTGCGGACAGAGGAAAAAATTGGTCTCCGGTCTCAGCCCACCCGTTTGGCCAAGAGAATAATAATGGACAATCTCAATTTCACACGCTCGTCAATTATCACATGAATAATAATAATAATAATAATAATAATAATAATAATAATAATAATAAAGTTTATTTATATCCCGCCCTCCCCAGCCGAACCCGGGCTCAGGGCTGCTAACAACAATAAAATAGTACAACATTCTAAAATCATTTCATTATAAAATTAATTCAAATCAAATTGATGGCAACCATTAGGCTAAAGTTCTGTGAAGATTGCCAAAGGAGGGAGTCAGGCTGCACCCTGACCAAAGGCCTGGTGGAACAGCTCTGTCTTGCAGGCCCTGCAGAAAGATGTCAAGTCCCGCAGGGCCCTAGTCTCTTGTGGCAGAGTGTTCCACCAGATCGGAGCCACAGCCGAAAAAGCCCTGGCTCTAGTTGAGGCCAACCTAACCTCTCTGTGGCCTGGGACCTTCAGGATGTTTTTGTTTGAAGACCGTAAGTTCCTCTGTGGGGCATACCAGGAGAGGCAGTCCCGTAGGTACGAGGGTCCTAGGCCATATAGGGCTTTAAAGGTTAAAACCAGCACCTTAAACCTGATCCTGTACCTCACCAGGAGCCAGTGCAGCTGGTATAGCACCGGGTGAATGTGATCTCGCAGCGAGGACCCCGTAAGAAGACTCGCCTCCCCATGTGTTGTTGAGATTAAAGAGCAACTTTGTCCTCCACACCGGCTATCATCAGAGAGAGAGAGAGAGAGAGAGAGAGAGAGAGAAGCAGGCAGAGAATGGTATCTTCAGTGAGTAGAATGAGTCAGCAGCAGGGTCTGAGGCTGAATAAAACCCAGAGAAGTTGATTGATGATGCAGCCCTTAAGCAAGCAGAAGCTGGTAATAAAAATCACATTAATGGGTGCACTGAGTGTTTCTCAAAATGCAATTGCGTCCGCTTCTGACAAAGAAGGAATGTGCGCAGGCAGAGGCAAATGGCACCAGATAAGTGCTTGTCCTCTCTTGTATTGAGTACAACATTTGCATCTGTTCTGCATGGGCAGTGCTATAAGACAAAAGGGGAGTCTCGCCGCTGTTTGTGTTTCACGTTTGCGCAACACCGTCCTTTCAGGCGCTGTACTGTTAATGCAGTCAGAAGCCAAAGTGCTCCAAAAGGCTTTGGAATTTGGCGGAACACAAGCTCTAGTTTCCAAAGGTCAATTCCTCCCATTTTTCAGAGGCTTGCGATAGGTAGGATTAAATCCTTCAACTATTGAACCATTTCTGTCTGCATTTTAAAAGTGAGCGCCATAATAATGAATAAACAGTTTCCTCAATACAAGGGTCTGGATGTGTTGTAGTTGGTTAGGCTCCGCAAACAATGAAAGGATTTTCAATGCATCTAGCAAGTCAAGTAGATTTTTAAAAAATCAAAGGGGGAGGGCAGCCTTTATGATAAATTATTTGTATGAAAAACAGCTCATTTTGCTTTTTTCTCATTCCATTATCTAGGAAATAGTTGAAGGTTTCCTAGGTTGTGGGAGGGGGGTCAGGAAAACCCACTGATATGTGTTTCTCTGTTTCTGATTTATCCAGCCTCCACATTTCCACATGAGTTTGTATAAATGTCCTCATCAGCATTTTAGTCTGAATTTTATATGCAGTTTTGCCTAATGCACACATTTTTGCAAAGCAATTCTTCCTAATATAATGCTTTTGGTCTGTTATCTCCCTTAATATATGCATTCTTATGCACTCTTTACCCTGGTATATGTAGTTCTGTACACATTAGTTGGCTGGAGGACTGTATTGCAAAATCTGCACTTCTCCAAATTTCAAAGGATGCCTGTGTTTCAGTTAACATATTCTGTCAGGAATATCATCATCATCATCATCATCATCATCATCATCATCATCATCATACCCCACCCATCTAGCTGGGTTTCCCCAGACTTTCTGGGTGGCTTACAGTATATATACATATATCACATAGTAAAACATCAGTCATTAATTAAAATTCAAGTTAGGAAGATTCGCCTTTAAATGTGAACTGAACCAAATTCCCCCCACCCCCTAATATCATTCCCTATTCCTATAAGACATATATCCAGACAAGTCATGCTGGAGAAAACCAAAGTTTTCCAGCTTAGCATCCACTTTTCCACAGTGGTTATCCAAGTGCTTCTGGGAATCTTGCAAACAGGAGATGAGGGCAATCACTATCTCTCAATATTGTTTCCCAGTGACTGAAATTTGGAAACATGAGAGCTTAGAAAGTTCATTTTTGAGAAAGTACTACTTCTAGTTCAAGTTCAACATGCTGGAAAAGTTCTGCTTCATGCTTGCCCCTTTACAAAATAAATTCGTTTGGTTCTGTGGTGTTTTCCCATTCCTTGTGATTTTGTTTGTACAGTAATGGTTAATGTAGATTGACCAATGAGAAAGCTCAGAGGCGGAGCCTACCTGGTTTTGATGGTCAGCCCAGGGATTTTACCATGGGGAGATAGAAGAGCCAGACAGCGCCAGTAAAAGACGAACATAGCAGTTGTGACAGCTAGAGCGATAAACAGGGATAGAACTGAGAGAGAAGAGTGTGACAGTGTGAGGTAGTGCCACATCTAAAGAGCGCACATTTGAGAAACCGTTCTGAATATATTTAAAACTTCTTTGTTCTTCAATAAATTTTAATCTTCGTTGTTGACTTTGCAACCTGCCTGAGACTCAGTATTTTACCAGAAGAAACCTGGTTGGTGGCAGCGGAAGAATAAAGCAGTGGTGTACAGGTCAATAGTTCGGGAAACGACCAGGAGCTCTGTACGAATGCCACAGGTTCATATTCAGTTTCCAGTTCAATTCAAGTACACCCAGATGATCCTCAGCAAAACATAACAGAATGGTAGACTTGGAAGAGACCCAAAGTTGAACCCATGCAATGTAGGAATATGCAGCTCTCTCATACCAGGATCGAACCTGCAACCTTGGTGTTTTCAGCACAGTGCTCTAACCAGTTACAAAACCCAGCATTCAGAATATTACAAGCTGCTGTCTTGAAATATAAAAATATACCGAAGAAGGTTAAGAAAACACCAAACCATACACTCAATGGAATGTGAATTGTTTATTTTTTGTTTTGTTTTACAAAGCCACTTCCGAACTGGCGAGGAGGTGGGGTTGCGGGCCCACAACCTCCCCACACACGCGGGGGCTGGATTGCAGTCCCCACGAGAATGAGGGAATCCTCGGGCACGTCAGCTCCCTGCCTAGCCAATTGGCTGGTCAGGGAGGCGTGGCCCGGGCTATTTATTAATTTACCGCCCTCTCTTCACCCCTCGCCGCTCCAGCTGATCAGTTTTCCCACCCCGCCCACCCTTTAGTTTCTCCTCTGACCTTGCTATGGACTTCGGTTGGTCGCCATCATGGGGCCTGGTAGGAATTTTTCCACTTGGCGAATTGGCACCTGCCATTTGGTTTTTTGCCTACCTTATAGCAAATCGTCACAACTTCTCGGTATTGGTGGGTAGGCATTGGTAGGGGTATTGTTATGCAAATGAGGGGGAAGGAAGTGCCATCGCCTTCCCCCAAAGCAAAGGGTCGTCCGGAAAAGGATTCGGGGGGGCGTTGCCCTGTCCGAAGCCTATGGAGGTGTGGACCTAAGGCACGCCCCCGAGCGTTGACCCCAGGGGAGATCCTAGTTGATGTACATCAGCAGGACTCCCCCTACTCCTGGTTAACCCTCACCGTCTTCATGCAGTCGGGCTGAAGCCGGTTAGCTGATAGGACCAATGCCTAAGCCAATACTGCTCAATTCCTGCAATCAACAAAGTTGTGGCCATTTCCCGCCCATTAACCTTATATACCATGTCCTGTGTCTTTCTTTCTCAAGGAGGGAGGGGGACTTGCCACGCAACAATCATGATCTTTAAGCTTTAATATTGAAGTCAGCTATGTGGAATGTCACTGAAGGCTTCGAAAAAGGCATCCTCAGAAAACCTGTCCTCATTTCGAATGCCCAATTTCCTTGACAATTCTGGCAAGGCAAAAACTTGCAAAGGGGGGGCGGATCCAAGAACCAGACACATGTAATCAATGTGCACAATTCTCGCATTATAATAAATTTGCTGCAAAGCTTATTTCAACTTAAGATATAAACAACCATATTTAATGAGGGCACTCAAGGCTTTCAAAGGGATGGATAAATGGGAAATCAGCTGAAACTGAGCTACCCTGACATAGGAGATACATGGCAAATTCAGAATGCTGTAATTTCAGATAATAAGATTTCTCTTATTAATTGTCATCAGCGTCAACCGCACAATCTATTAATATAGTGCTATCAGTGTGCGTGCCACTTTAGAGAGTAGAATAAGCAAGAAAAAAATGCCATTTTCAATGAGGTTTACAGGCTGAAACCTCAGTAGAAGAAGTGATCAGAGGGAGGGAGGGAGTCCAGGCTAACACGGAACGAATAAGCAAATGTTGCCACACCTACTTGGGCATTATGAAAAACTAGGAGGCTGGGCCAAAGGCTTCACAAAAGGAAAAGTGAACTCTGAGGAACGAGGAACGAGAGAGTTGGTACCATGGAGCTATCCTTGAAGAGAATTCTAGCTTTCAGGGAAATTGAAGGAGACTAGACAGACTCAAGTGATCATTTAACACAACAGGGTGGGGGCATTGAATGAAGCCGCCCAGCGCCATCACTCTGACCCTCGGGACTAACTTCACACCACAGCTCTCTCTAAGGTTGGCCCTCACTGGCACATGCCAGCACACTCCTTGAGTGCTTTTGCCTGTCTGGAATGTATTGTTAATGCGATGATGTGCCTTGCTTACCTGAATGTAGTGGCCTGTAGGTGTAGAAACCTCGTGACTTGTGTGGCTGGGATGTAGTCCTCTATAGAAGAAGCTGCATCTATTCCTCTCCCAGGTTATCCCTTTAGCCACATCCTACATTCCTAGGCAGCCCCCAGAAGGGGGACGTACCCACTAAGTGTCCCAGAAAAAAGGGGGCATCCCATTTTTTGTGCAATAGCCATTTCACGTGCAATGCTCTCTTGCCCCCCAAGCACTTTATCAGGGCTGTGTTTTCGAGTGCTGTGCAAGATCACACCCCAAAATGTGTGTTTTTTTGGGGGGGGAGGTCATGGTGTGGGCAACATGACTTGCCTGGGAACGCATCCCAGAAAAAGCACATCCCAATTTTTGACCCAAAAAAGAAGTATGGTATGAGAAAGGCCCCATCACCGGTGGCATAGCATTCTTTGTTGGTGCCCGGGGAACATCTTCACACTAGGCAGGAACAGGGGCTAGGCATAGAGGGTGAACGAAACCTGCTATGCCAGCCCAAACTTTGCTGCCACCTGCCCGTACACCCATGCAGGGGGGAGCCCAGCCAGGCAACGTGACCCTTGGTGGGCACATCCCCCCAACACTGGCTGGATGGCCATTCAGCAAGGGGGCCTAGTGCATGGCAAGGCCAGTCTGGGCTTCAGGACCCAGAGACACCCAGTGGCAGGCAGGGCACGAATCCCTACGTGGAGGCAACAGGATTGCACCCCTCAAAATCATGCACCCAGAGCTATGGCCCACTGGCCCTCCTCAAACTACACCCCTGCTCCACTACCCTACTGACTGAGCTATCCCCATGCCACTCAAACTTTCTGAAGAGCCCTCCTAGACAGAAGGAGCTAGAAAAAGGCCTCTTGTTTGGGGTGGGCTCTTGCCTGAGCAGCTAGGCTATCCTGGTTCCTGTATACATTTGCATGTTCCATTGGATCCCAACTCTCTGGGCTCATCTTGGACAGCTGCCTACACTTCAGCCACAACCATCCTGTAAGTTAACATGAGACAACAGCAGAACAGCTACAATAAACACCAGTGTCAAACTAAGCACTAAAGGGAGAGGAGAATAAAACCAAAAGGACAAGAAGATTGGTGTCATGCAAGTGTCTCTGTGCCTCTATCTTCAATATAGGTTTAAAGTAGTATTATACCACTTGAAACAGTCATGGCTTGCCCCCAAAGGATCCTGGGAACTGTAGTTTGTAAAGGGTGTTGTGTTGTGTTAGGTGACCCCTCTTTCCATCACAAAGCTAGAGTTCCCAGAGTTCCGTGGGAAGAGGGACTGATTGCCAAACAACCCTGGGAATTGTAGCTCTGTGAAGGGCATAAGGATCTCCAAACAATTATCAGCACTCTTAACGAAGTACAATTCCCATGATTCTTTGGGGATATCCATGGCTGTTTAAAGTAACATAAAAGTGCTTTAAATATGTAGTTCAGCTAAGGCCTGGAGAAGGTATTCCATAAATAGGGTGGCAGCACAGAAGCAAGAAAGAGGCTTAACAATTTAGGACCAAAACAGGAGATTAATTTTTTTAACATGGCCGTTTGCAACGTAAAAAAGTCCAGCCAACTTGGGAAAGACAATTTCTATTTTTCTGTGGGAGAAAAGAGTTAGGCTTAAATCATTCTCCAGGAACCCCTTACATTCTCCTTCCATTTCATCTAAAGTTTGCAATATTTGGATTCTTTTTTCCCATGTAAAGATTTAATCATCTTATTGGACTTATGTGTTAATCTCCCAGCTAGCAATTCAGGTACTACAAAAATCAATTTTGACCTGCAGGGCCTGTGAACTGCATTTGAAACAGCCTATAGAGATTTCTTGTTATTTATTTTTTCTTAATCAAGATGCATTTTTTTCTTTGCCACTGGCATATGGTTCATCTGATGCTATCAATCCAGCAATTTAACTGTGTGTGTGAAAATCCTTGCTTAAGGTAGGGTCCCAGAAAATACACAAATTAATCTATATATCACAAGACTTTCTTCTTTTTCTTTATAAAAAAAATGATTATTTTTGCAGATACAAGTATTGGAGAAGAAAAGCGGGGGAACCTATGGTCATGTTATTGCAGAGGTCACTGAGCTGTTATAGGTCCTGTTTCATGAATGGCATGAATCTGATCAATGGATGAAAACAACAGGCATTATTTCTGAATAGATGGAATGTCACAGGCCCGCCCAGGTTTCCATAGTCTAAGAATCATGACTGTTTATCACTGCCACCATCAGATGCATTCTCCAGGCTTGGAAGAGCATTCATTGATTGGGTCCATAAAGGCCACTGCCCTAACCTCATAGAGAAAAGATGAGTTGTCACCTCCTACTATTCTATATCATAATGTCATATCTGTTGCAGTGACTGTGGTCAAACTTCTGCTCATGCATGCTCTGGAACAGTGGAAAACCTTTTCCCCCCTCTTGAGGGCTTCATTCATTTGGAGGAATCTATCAGAGCCATCTTGGGTGCCCTGCTCGGCATAGTTCATAGCTTCTCTGAGTTATTCAAGCACCTTCGCCATGGCAAGGCGGTGAACGTTAAAGCTATGATTTTCCCAGTAGTGATGTATGGAAGTGAGAGCTGGACCATAAAGAAGGCTGATCGCCGAAGAATTGATGCTTTTGAATTATGGTGCTGGAGGAGACTCTTGAGAGTCCCATGGACTGCGAGAAGATCAAACCTATCCATTCTGAAGGAAATCAGCCCTGAGTGCTCACTGGAAGGACAGATCCTGAAGCTGAGGCTCCAATACTCTGGCCACCTCATGAGAAGACTCCCTGGAAAAGACCCTGATGTTGGGAAAGATGGAGGGAACAAGGAGAAGGGGGTGACAGAGGACGAGATGGTTGGATAGTGTTCTCGAAGCTACCAGCATGAGTTTGACCAAACTGTGGGAGGCAGTGGAAGACAGGAGTGCCTGGCATGCTCTGGTCCAGGGGGTCACGAAGAGTTGGACACGACTAAATGACTAAACAACAACAACATCAGAGCCATCCCTTTTCTCTCTTGCACACAGACCTCCCTTCCCCACTTTCTGCTATACCTCTCTCTCTCTCTCTCTCTCTCTCTCTCTCTCTCTTTTATAAAATTTTTATTGGTTTTTCAACATATAATATAAGACAATACAAACAACAAACACTGACAAACATATAAACATGTATAATTTCATAAATTTTTTCATATACCCAATTTCAACGACTTCCCCATGCCTCCCTTTTCTGCATCCCTGTTTTAAACTTTTTTCAGCAACCCCTGGTCTGAATTACTTATTAATTCCTTTCTTTAACCCTTCTCTCTCTCTCTCTCTCTCCCTCCCCTTTCCCCCTTCAGTGAACTGATGCAGGGAAGAACACATGCAGCTACTATTTTGAATTCTCTCTGCCATATAGCTGGCAGACAGCTTTCAAAATAAGCTCAAAATAAGCCACATGCAGCCCCAATGCTGAAGATTCCTCCTCACCTCTGCTATAAAACACACCCAACACTACCCCATGGCTCTGTGCTGCAGGGGAAGTAGGACAAACTGGTTGTTGTGGATAAGGTGTTGGACTAAGGACTTGTATTTTAGTGTTCTGTTGGAAGCCGCCCAGAGTGGCTGGGGAAACCCAGCCAGATGGGCGGGGTATAAATAAAGAAGAAGAAGAGTTTGGATTTGATATCCCACTTTATCACTACCTGAAGGAGTCTCAAAGCGGCTAACATTCTCCTTTCCCTTCCTCCCCCACAACAAACACTCTGTGAGGTGAGTGGGGCTGAGAGACTTCAGAGAAGTGTGACTGGCCCAAGGTCACCCAGCAGCTGCATGTGGAGGAGCGGAGACGCGAACCCGGTTCCCCAGATTGCAAGACTACCGCTCTTAACCACTACACCACACTGGCATTATTGTTGTTGTTGTTGTTGTTGTTGTTGTTGTTATTGGCAGATCTGGGTTTGAATCTTTGGTCAACTATGAAGCTCAGTAACATATGCTACCCTGATCTCCATGGACAAAGGGGTGGGATGCCGATGTGAATAAGGCGTGCTATCTTTGCTAAATTGGCTTTCTCATTATGGCATCTCAGATAAACTCCTAAGAAACTCCACTGCTCCCCTAAAACGTAATCTGAAAGCCGCTGTGTTCATTACATGTATTATATCAGTTTGGGTGATTTTCCCTGCTCATGTTGCATCCATGTGATCCACACCAAGATGCACAGCTGCAGGAGTCCTTGTATGATGCTTGGTTCAGCTAACACCTTGTTGAAACATACTGAAGAGAGTACAATGCTGGGCTGTATCATTTTCACAAGATGATTCACTTCTGCTTCTGTAATAGAACAACATGTCTACAAGGTAGGGTTGGAAATCAAGCAGCTGGGGCATTGTATAGCTAAAGCCATTCTGAGTACAGTGGTACCTCGGGTTACAGACGCTTCAGGTTACAAACGCTTCAGGTTACAGACTCTGCCAACCCAGAAATTGTACCTCGGGTTATGAACTTTGCTTCAGGATGAGAACAGAAATCGCGCAGCAGCGGCGCGGCGGCAGTGGGAGGCCCCATTAGCTAAAGTGGCGCTTCAGGTTAAGAACAGTTTCAGGTTAAGAACGGACCTCCAGAACAAATTAAGTTCTTAACCCGAGGTACCACTGTAATGGTGCAAAACTCCACCCAAGGAGCCTTAATAACAGAGTCTTGTAAGATTTTGTGTCCACATGATCAGATACATGTAGTGTTTTCCTCATCAACACACACTCACATAATATATAGCTTTCTGCAACAGACGAAGCATGCCTATCTCCCTAGATGTCATCTGTGAGCCTTGCTTATGTCATTTTGACCTTGAAATCTCTATATATTCAGATACCATCCTAGCAAGATTTTCATAAGTTGTTTCTCAGAAACTTACAAGACATTCCTCAAAATGAAGATTAGCAGTAGTGCTGCCCACCACACCAGTTCCTTCCCTGTAGGGCACCCTCAACTCTCCCACAGCAGCAATAAAACCCAGCAAGTCTGCCCAGATGTATGTGTCATACTAGAATAATTCCCACAACCCGTAGACACAGCATAAAAGTAAACTGAGCCTTCCAATACCCATTACTTCTGCCTGGGGGATGCAGGTAGCGCTGTGGTCTAAACCACTGAGCCTCTTGGGCATGCCGATTGGAAGGTCGGCGGTTCAAATCCCCGTAGCGAGGTGAGCTCCCATTGCAATGTCCCAGCTCCTGCCAACCTAGAAGTTCAAAAGCACACCAGTGCAAGTAGATAAATAGGTACTGCTGCAGCGGGAAGGTAAACGGCATTTCCGTGCACTCTGGTTTCCATCACGGTGTTCCGTTGTGCCAGAAGCAGTTTAGTCCTGCTGGCCACAGGACCTGGAAAGCTGTCTGTGGACAAACGCCAGCTCCCTTGGTCTGAAAAGTGATATGAGCGCCGCAACCCCATAGTCGCCTTTGACTGGACTTAACTCTCCAGGGGTCCTTTAGCTTTACTTTACCTTACCTACTTTGGCCAGGCCTGTGAAATCCCACTGCAAATCAAGCCTTTCCAGCTATTGCCTTGCAATACTGCAACATTTCAACTAAAATAGCTGCCATTACAGCAATATAAAAATGGTGATATATGTCTCTATGTTTTACTAACACTGAGGTTTGTTTTTTAAAGGAAACCTGGCACCACCCCACGTAAGTTGTTTAGCTCTGCTGGAGTTGAACAGCCATGGCTGAACAACCCTACTATCTGTAGTAAATTTTACTCCCTAATAAAGGCTACTAGTCACAAGTGACATGGACACAGTTTGCAAAGTGATTTGCTGCACAACACAAGACCATAAATACTGGTGACATTTTGCAAACAATTCCATTCAAGTTGACTGTACAACAAAGGTTCTTTGCTTGTTTCCAGAGCATTACAACAACATTTCCAGATTGTTTCAAAATACCTCAAATCTGAGACGTATTTATCAATCTGATAATAATTTAAAATAAACATAATATTACATTCTGCTCTGGTTGCAAGAGGTAATCTGTGGTAAAAACACACACACTGGGGAACATTTAATTTCATTTTATTAAAACGTATCCATTACATTTATATTCTGTCTTTCTTCCATCATGGGAATTCTAAGCTTCATTGAGTAACTACTTAACTCCTTCCAGTGAAATAATTTGAACTCAACATAGGCTGAACTGTGCCTTTGCACTTTTAAAGGAACACACTCCTGGAAGTTTAGAGCAGAAATAATGCAATACAGTTGCACTCCCCGTCCACTTACCTGGGAGTTACTTCTGAGTAGACATCTATAGGATTCCTTTGTGTATAGTCTTTCCATGGCATTCACTGTGGACGTTGGTTAAAATAGACAGGATTAAGTCCCCTGTATGGCTTCACATTTCTTTCTTCGTAGCTCATTTGTTATTTTAAATGTTTCTAATTTTTAAGAAATGTGGATTTGGAAGCAGAATAGATCAATCAAAGTCAATGACAATAGCTGTCATTTACCTAATTGTTTATGAGACTGTGAGGGTACAAGTTGTCAGACAAAGGCCTAGCGATGGACCCAAGCAAGGTGCAGGCAGTGCTGGAGTGGAAGGCTCCCAAAACCCGGAAGGACGTGCAGAGGTTCCTAGGGTTCAGCAACTTCTACAGGAAGTTCATCAAGAACTTCGCCCACTTGACAGCGCCCATCACAGATTGTCTCAGTAGCAAAAGGAAGTACGTCTGGACAGAGGGGGCCCAGCAATCCTTTGAAAGACTGAAGAAGGCGTTTGCATCGGAAGAGCAGCTCCTGCACGTAGATCTGGAGAAACCCATGAGGGTAGAAACCGACGCGTCCGACAGAGCCATTGGGGCGGTCCTTTTGCAGCCCGGGAGGAGCAAGCAGGAATGGAAACCGTGTGCCTTTTTCTCGAGAAAGCTGAGCAAGTCGGAGCAAAACTATACTGTGTATGACCGCGAACTGCTTGCGATCTATGCGGCATTTTGTCGATGGCGCCATCTACTAATAGGGGCGCAACACAAGATCCAGGTTTGTACAGATCACAAGAACTTGGAATACTGGAGGACCGCACGAGTACTCAACCAGAGACAGATTCGATGGGCACAGGAGTTCTCCAAGTTTTCCTTCGAAATCCGATACGTGCCAGGAGAGGAAAACGTAAGAGCTGATGCTCTCTCCTGGAAGCCAGAGTACATGGAAGGAGAGGGGCCGCCGGAGACACGACACGTGATCCCCGAGGACCGATGGGTGTGTGTGGGAACCTTGGTGGGGAAACGAGAACTGGCCGGGCTTACTAGAAACGACGTATTCGCACAAACTAAAATCCGGGAACTCCGAGACGGAAGAGAAACCCAAGGAGGGTTTGAGGAGAAGGAAGGGGTGCTGTACTATAATGGGGCGCTGTATGTACCGGGGGAGACCCTAAGGGGAAAGGTACTCAAACAACTCCACGACAACTCCACAGCTGGGCTCTTTGGACAGCACAAAACCATGATGCTTGTCACCAGGCAGTTCTGGTGGCCCAGGGTGAGGGAGGATGTACGGGAATATGTACGGGGGTGCAACCGCTGCCAAAGGGCAAAGGGGGAGCGGGCTGCCCCCGCAGGATTACTGGAACCCTTACCCACGCCGGGAAAAACCTGGGAGGTGGTGTCCATTGATTTTATGACCGATTTGCCCAAGTCCCAGGGGAAGACAGCGGTCTTGGTAGTGGTCGATCTACTGACAAAAATGTGCCATTTTATAGCTTGCTCACATGCGGTTACGGCAGAGGAAACAGCCAGGTTGTTTGTGGAGCACATCTTCAGGTTGCATGGGGCTCCCTCGAGGGTAATCTCCGACCACGGGAAACAATTTACTTCCCGGTTCTGGAGGAAGCTCATGAGCTTGCTGCAGGTCGAAGTGGGCTTCTCGGCGGCGAGACACCCGGAGACCAACGGGCAAGCAGAAAGAGCGAACAGTATACTCCAGCAATACCTACACTGCTACGTCAGTGAGAGGCAGAACGATTGGGTAGAGAAACTAGCGCTGGCTGAATTTGCGTACAATAACGCTGAACACGTGTCCACGGGAATGAATCCATTCATGGCCAATTATGGGTGTCATCCCAGGGCCTTCCCAGGGAGTGGGGAGGAAAGTTGGAGCGTATCTGCGGCAGAGCAGTTTGTGGAAGAAATGGAGGCCCTGCACCAGCAACTTAAGATGAACTTGGAGCGGGCCAAGGAAATTTACAAGAGGCAGGCAGACAAGCGCTGCAGGGAAGGGGAGACCATACGGGTGGGGGACCGGGTGTGGTTGTCAACCCAAGGGTTACCCTTTAAGGGGGGGTGCAAGAAGTTGCAGCCCAGGCAGCTGGGACCGTTTGAGGTAACACAGCAGGTGAACCCCGTGGCATTTAAGCTCAAGTTGCCTGACAGCATGAAAATACACCCGGTGTTCCATAGGTCCCTACTCTCACCGCACAGGGAGGGGCGGGAATTCCTGGGGCGAGAGGGAGAAGTCACCACACACCCGCAGGTAGAAGAGAGGGAGCACCACCACTTGGCCACGGAAATACTTGACTCAAGGTGGCAAGGACGCCAGGTGGAGTACTTGGTAGCTTGGGAGGGAGAACCCGGGTCGGAAAACACGTGGGTTCCCGTGGAGGCAATCGATGACGGGTATCTGGTGGAGGAATTCCACCGCCTGTTCCCGGACAAACCCAAACCCCTAGCGAGATTCTGGGAGGAGCAATTTGGAACCACAGACGATGAAGAGGATTTTGAGGGTTTTTCTGCCTCCGAGGGGGAGGGAGGAGAGGTTTCGGAGAAAGAATCAGACTGGGAGGCCCACCCCGTGGGAAGGAATCAGAGCGGGTGGGAAGCGGGTTTCGAATCCTCAGAGGATGGCGACAGCCCCTTCCGGGGGTTCCCCGCCTCGTCGGCCAAAGAAAGTGACGAAGTTGGATCTACAGGTCGGGCCGGGGGTGGGGTGGGGTCCTGGGGGGAGGTGGATGTCAGGGAACTGACATCGGAGCTAGAGGCGGAGGGAAGGCTCTCAAATGATGCTGGAGAAGGGCCCAGCAGGGAGAGAGGCAGCTCAGCAGAGGGGGAAGCAAATCAGCGCAACACCAGGGATAAAGGGGGGCAGGTGGGGGAATCGGCGAGAGGGCTCCAGGACTCTTCACTGGACACCAGCGGGGAGAGCACAGGTCTTCCGCTACCCACGCCCTCCCTGCGCAGAAGACTTCCGCGCAGGGAGAGTAGGAGGAGACTGGGCGTCAAACAACTTTTATGTTGGAAAAGGTTTAAGAAACGCCCACTGACGGATTCTGCTAGCGACTGAGGCAGCCACGAAGAGAAGGGCTGTCCAGACAGAAAGGTTTAACAAGGCAATTTAGCCTGGAGAGGCGGCAGCTTACGCACGAGCAACACCATACTCATTACAATACTAATCTCTTCTTAACACCTAGCGGGCTTATACTGGGCAAGCAACTCTTCCCACCTTGCTTCCTTGCTCCAAGGAAACCAGGGTGATTAAATAAATACAGTAAAGGTAAAGGGAGCCCTGACCATTAGGTCCAGTTGTGGCCGACTCTGGGGTTGCGGCACTCATCTCGCTTTATTGGCTGAGGGAGCCAATGTACAGCTTCCAGGTCATGTGGCCAGCATGACTAAGCCGCTTCTGGCAAACCAGAGCAGTGCACGGAAACGCCATTTGCCTTCCCGCTGGAGCAGTACCTATTTATCTCCTTGCACTTTGACGTGCTTTCGGAATGCTAGGTTGGCAGGAGCTGGGACCGAGCAACAGGAGCTCACCCCATCGTGGGGATTTGAACCGCCAACCTTCTGATCGGCAAGCCCTACAGACTTCCTCCTTTAAACCTGCCAAAACCAGGAGGAGGCATTTAGCTGCTTTTAATAATAACAATGAGAGAAAGTCTCGGTTATCAATGTTTATCTGCGTATGTCTGTGTGTGTTTTCTACAAGGCTGCTTAATAGTCATTGAAACAGGCAAGAACATTGGCAGGATTATTGTAATAACCTGCGGTTTTATAAGAACATATATTTAAAGTAGACAAATAAATGAGCAAATTAAGTTAATCTGGGTATGCAGAAAATATTAAAAATAAATTTAAGGAAGCACAGAAAAAAGGGAAGGAAGTCGAGCTTTGAAATGTTAAAATGATTTGTAAAATTATTGAAATGCATAAAACTGAAAATCATCATCATAATAAAAAAGTCGTTGAACATTGATAAGCTGTACTGTCCTTCCTGATGTGAGCAAATGCTCTTTGCTGCTCCTTCCCCATCTTTGCACAGCAGAAGCCAGAAACAAATACAAATAAATTGGTAAGAAATGCTTAATATCAATCTAATTGTTCTGCATAAATACATCAACCTTTTGCTTCCCATTACATGCACAGAAGCCAGAGTGACAGTGGAATTTCAACTGGTGAGCGACCAGTGTCCTCCTCTGCTTTACCCAATGGCAACAGAATAGCTTATGGGATGCAGGATAGGCCATGTGGAAATGACCAGGGGGGAAGGCTCCCAGCATTCACCACAAGCAGTGAACACTTCACTCTGTCTGACAGTAGAATTTATGCTACTGATATATGCAGAAGCATGATATACCACACAATCCTTTTGTTGTTGTTTACTTGTTTAGTCGTGTCCGACTCTTTGTGACCCCATGGACCAGAGCACGCCAGGAACCCCTGTCTTCCACTGCCTCCCACAGTTTAGTCAAACTCATGCTGGTAGCTTTGAGAACACTGTCCAACCATCTTGTCCTCTGTCATCCCCTTTTCCTTGTGCCCTCCATCTTTCCCAACATCAGGTTCTTTTCCAGGGAGTCTTCTCTTCTCATGAGGTGGCCAAAGTATTGGAGTCTCAGCTCCAGGATCTGTCCTTCCAGTGAGCACTCAGGGCTGATTTCATTAAGAATGGATAGGTTTGATCTTCTTGCAGTCCATGGGACTCTCAAGAGTCTCCTCCAGCACCATAATTCAAAAGCATCAATTCTTCGGTGATCAGCCTTCTTTATGGTCCAGCTCTCACTCCATATTTTTAACTATACGGACCCTGCCCTTTGGATGGAAAGGAAATATGCAACATGATGGCGCCAAGAGGACACAGTGGAACAAGGTGAACTCTATATAGAGCAGGTGCACTGTGTTTATTTTAATACTTTCACCCACTGAAGTGGATTTTCTAGGGCACAAAGAATATAGACTTCTCTGTGAATAAGGGAGGGACTGTGAAGAAACCTGGAGAATGTTGAAACCAGCCAGGAACCCAACTGGATGAATATATCTCTTGAAGTCTTCAACCTTTACCCTTTGTAGACTACAGTGAGATGCACTAAAGACAAAGAGCTCGCTTCATAATTATTTCTTTGATACACAGAAGCCAATCTCCATCCCCCTGATTCCAGCTTCTATGGTGTGTCATGTACTTGCAAAAGCCAAAGCCTAAAATAAACAAATAATAATAATCACACTTACATTTTTCTCTCTACATAATGATGTGCCTTGTTTATTGGTCAGCTTATCTTATCTAAATTTGCAGTTGCCAGTTACTGTAATGCTCTTCATTAACAGAGTACAGTATACAGACCTGAGAAAAAGCTGACATTTCAACCATGCATTGAAATATACATTTCTCTCTATTTCCACGAAGCCAGTTATTGGGAAAGTGTGAAACCTAAAGGCATAGGGCAGCCCATTCCTAAACATATTTATGTACAGCAACAAAAATTCCACTGGGATTGACATCAAAAAAACTCACTCCTACATTATTCTGCAGGAAATATAGCAGAGTTCTTTATGCATCTAGCCAGTGAGCCCATTCGAAATTGTGTGGTAGTGCTGAGGGTGGCAGTCGCAAAATGGTTGCTACATCCAAAGGAGCAGAAAAAGAGAAAGAACAACAAAATTGTGTGTGTGCACACCATCCATGCAATTCTTTCACACAGAGCAAAACTCTTCACCCCTCTCCCTTGTTCACAATCCAGTGGTGGGAGTCTAATCCTGGCATCCTATGACATGTAAAGTTAAAAAAAGGTAAAGGACCCCTGGATGGTTAAGTCCAGTCAAAGGCGACTATGGGGTTGCGGTGTTCATCTCGCTTTCAGGCTGAGGGAGCCAGTGTTTGTCCACAGACAGCTTTCTGGGTCATGTGGCCAGCAAGACTAAACCACTTCTGGCGCAAGAGGACACCATAACAGAAACCAGCGTGCACAGAAACGCCGTTTACCTTCCTGCCACAGCAGTACCTATTTATCTACTTGCACTGGGGTGCTTTTGAACTGCTAGGTTGGCAGGAGCTGGGACAGAGCAATGGGAGCTCAGCCCGTCATAGGGATTTGAACCGCTGACCTTCCAAGAGGCCCAGTGGTTTAGACCACAGCGCCACCCCTGTCCCTTGCCATGTAGACATGTTCAAAGGGGCATAGAATCATAGAACTGTAGAGTTGGAAAGGACTCCATCTAGTCCAACCCCCTGCAATGCATCCATGAGAGATGTCCATCCAGCCTCTGCTTAAAAACCTCCAAAGAAGGGGAGTCCACAACCTCCTGCGGGAACTGAGGAGGAAGAGGAACCAATCAAGAAGAGCATGCTGGTGTTCCATTTATGGTATATGAGTAGAATCTCCATGCCAATGAGTATTTTTTGACACTACTGGACTGAAATGCACCAAACTGTGCTGAAAACATCCCCTAATCGTATGTCAAGAAACCACAGTTTAATATTAGTTTTAATATTAATATTAATACTAATTAATATTAATTAATTAATATATTTTTTTAAAAAAACTGTCTGACCAGAGCCACTGTGAGCAGCAGCAGGTAGCTTTGTCAGTTGCAATCAAAAGTACACACCTTTTGTACAATTAGTCATTTTTTTCTCCATAGTGTTAAGTGACTGATAAACACGTATTGATGGTTCAGCAAGATTCCAATCTTCCTGTGATTGCCGCCAACAGTCAAAACTGTTTCACAGGTTTATCCTCTATGCAGATCCCATGTGTGTGTGCATCACATTTCATTAGGGATTGCACCCATAATAATAATGAAATAAGAATAGAGGGGGGAGACAACAAGACAAACTAAGAAGGACAATTTAAAGAGGCGAAAAACTAACAAAACAACTGCGACCAGAATGGTCAAGAAGCCAAAGTTTATTTTGTGTGGGAGGGAGCAGTCAACTCAGTTCCACTCAGAGCAAACCAGTTCAAATAATTAGACCTACATTCATCATGTTCATCCATTTCAATGGCTCTACTCTGAGTATGACTAATGCTGTTTACAACCCTTTGTGTTTACATGTTGATTGTTTCATTCTTATTGTAAACTGTCCTGGGGAATAATCTGAATGTTGGCCTAAAAATACATATAATAAACAACCAACCATTAGATTTAACCATCTGCTCTTGTTGTGTACAGGGCTTGTCATTTCTGAACAGGCCTTGACAACTCCCAATGTTTGTGTGTATATAGCCACTTTTTTTCTCGTTCTTATTAACTCTGCTTTTGTTTACCAAACTATTTCAAGTTGGTTAATCACATTCTGAATCATATGGCAGGAATTCCCATTGGAAATGCAAAGCAAAATCCTTGACAGACCTTCATATTGCAAAATAAACCAAACAGCGGGTACCATATCCTCATTATTTGTGAACTGACAAGCACTCAAGTTTGCCGTTGTTCAGCTCAGTGTTCAACTTTTGGGTGCGTAATGAAGTCAAGCTAATTTCCCGTAGCTCCACCTTCCATATAATGAAGAAAATTAATTGCACGCTATAAAAAAGTGTGTGGGGGGGGAGAGCTAGGAGTTGCAATCTGCTGTACTAATTACTGTCTGTGTAGCATTACCTGACTTTCTTCATCTTTTCTCATCTTGAGACTAACGATCTTTCCCCAGAGGCAAAATTTAAGCACTAGCTCAATATATATGCCTCAGCTAGCTGCGGTCCCAGAGAGGCCACTTCTCAAAATCCAAATAAGACTAAGCTGAGTAAGTGTGGAGATCTTCTTCTTCATGTCACACTCTTCACACTGTATGCGTCAAAGACGATTTGGAGGGTGAAACAAGCTAGCTGAAGAACACAGATGAAGAATTTTAACCATCCATAAAACATAACTGCTACAAAACTAAAATTAAGGCAATCCCTCACTCCCTGTATCAAGTTGCAGAAATCCCTTTTATTGCATAGGGTTGCATTGTATGGAATGGCTTTATGGGTCCATGGAAGTTTAGAAGTTAGTCTCTGAGACAGGGATGAAGGACCTGAGGTTGGACTCCTCAAGTCTCATCAGCATCAACCAGCATGACTAGCATGATCAATAGTCGGGGGGGTGGGATTTGTAGTCCAACAACATCTGGAGGTCCACAAACTGAACCATCCTTGCTCAAAGAGATATGCCATGATGTCATCATAAAAATTAATGTGCATTCCATGAATAATCCAGGGATGCCTGAGGGAGCTTTGCCACTATTTGGGGATGAATAAATTTCTCCTCACTGGTCCCATCACCTCCTGGCAAATAGAAGGGGAAGAAATGGAGGCAGTGAGAGATTTTACTTTCCTGGGCTCCATGATCACTGCAGATGGTGACAGCAGCCACGAAATTAAAAAACGCCTGCTTCTTGGGAGAAAAGCAATGACAAACCTAGACAGCATCTTAAAAAGCAGAGACATCACCTTGCCAACAAAGGTCCGTATAGTAAAAGCTATGGTTTTCCCAGTAGTGATGTATGGAAGTGAAAGCTGGACCATAAAGAAGGCTGATCGCCGAAGAATTGATGCTTTTGAATTATGGTGCTGGAGGAGACTCTTGAGAGTCCCATGGACTGCAAGAAGATCAAACCTCTCCATTCTGAAGGAAATCAGCCCTGAGTGCTCACTGGAAGTACAGATCCTGAAGCTGAGGCTCCAATACTCTGGCCACCTCATGAGAAGAGAAGACTCCCTGGAAAAGACCCTGATGTTCGGAAAGATTGAGGGCACAAGAAGAAGGGGACGACAGAGGACGAGATGGTTGGATAGTGTTCTCGAAGCTACCAGCATGAGTTTGACCAAACTGTGGGAGGCAGTGGAAGACAGAAGTGCCTGGCGTGCTCTGGTCCATGGGGTCACGAAGAGTCGGACATGACTAAACGTCTAAACAACAACAACAAATTTCTATCAGGTGACAGAGTATCCCCATTCATGACTACCACAAATGTGATCTAAAGGCAGAAAATGTTCACTCTGTGTATATTGTGGTTGGGAATCAACCTTGGCAAACATAGGGTGGCCTAGCCTACAGGTATTTCATTGGTCACAAAGTGATCTGAGCTGTCTTTTCCCTTGAAATGACCTCAATCGTTTGTTGACACTTTCCAGATTTGCTGGCAGCAACTTCTGTAGGTTGATGGTGTGTTGTGCTATTAAAAATGTGCATGTTTCTCTTTTTTCCTTATTATTAGTTTAGTTTTGCCTTTGTGAAATTCTATTGGAGGTCGAAATGAAGTTTTAGCCTCACTTAAAATGCCTTCCCCATTATCAGGACAATGACTTTCGTAAAGATCTGTTTAATATACACCATCATGTTCAAACTCTAAATTGCCCATTGCCAAACTTCTCCTTGTAGCAGAAGTTGAATTTTTAATGCCTTCTGCCTTTAAGATATAAGTGACCACCAGTCTTTCATTCTGATTAAAGATTTGACATTTTGCATCCTATAGGCAATATAAAAAAGAAGAATGCTGCAGTGGGTAATATTTTATTCATAAAAATATGTGTGCCAGGAATTAAATCCAACTTTTTATCACTTTATCTCCATTCAAGAAAACTATTTGTGGCAAAAAGAGATATCACTATTGGCCTCTTGGGTTTTAGGATTATTTAACATTATGCTTTAGAAGGGTGCCTAGGGGAATGGGAGACCTGGTTTCTTCTATATATACAGTAGTATTAAAAACAGCTGTATTTTAGAGCACAAAATTGATATTTTAGCCATCAAAAATGAAAGGTCAGACTGTGCGTACAACAGGGGGCTTAACATATTCCTAGTTTTTAAAGAGTTGGTGAACCTCAACACGCAGCCAGATCCTATGCTTCTGCACTCAGAAGTTAGTACCACTGATAGTTTGACTTCAACAGAACTGACTCTATTGTAAATTTTCAAATGAATGCCGTCTTCAATAGACAAATCCCTATAAAAGGCCTCCTTTAACTGGATAAATAAGAGCCAGTGCACTGGTCACTGTGATATATGCCACATAACAATGGAATGACAAAATAAGGGGGAAGAGTCCCTGCATACTCCTAATCATAATAATGATTTCTATATTTTATCAAGAGCGTTGATAGTGTTTTTCAGGCCCTTGCATTTATACCTTGGGATGTATGTTTGGTGGCATTGGATATATGACAAGAAATAATGTGTTTTTACTCCCCTAGTCACACAGAGAGACTATAATTCCAACCGGTATCTTGAGATTTTTAAGATTGACAGTCATCTTCGTATGGTGGTGCAGAACAGGGAAGAGTTCAGCAGGTCCATCTCTATATGCATAATATGGGATTAGAAAGAAAGGAAGTTGCTTTATACAATGTCAGACCATTGGTGTAAACCAGGGGCTCCAACGCCTGGAGGCCCAACACTTTGGGGCCCCCAATATTTTTGGGGTGCCCAATGTTCCCAAAAAATCAGGGCCTAGCGTGGAGCCGAGCAAAGCATGTCTTCAGTTGGCTCCTCCTCCTGACGTGGAGGGGAAGGAGCGGGGGGGACCAGCCCTTGGCTGATGGCAGCAGGAGGAAAAGGAGCCATCAGCCATTGAAGCTGCAATATCACCCCCCATTTTCTCCCTCAAAAGTTGGTGCCTCTGGTACGAACTCAGAATTGTCAACACTGGCAGGTATTGGCTCTGCAGGGTTTCAGACAGGGTTCTCTCTGTCAGGATATAGTTCCATTCCACCTTTAGAACAGGCATGCGGAGCATAGCTGTCAACTTACAGATTTGAAAATAAGGGACCAGCAGCCTTGAAAATAAGGGACCTGCAGCCTCACCTGTTCCAGGCACTCCAGTCTTCCTGTCCTCCTGCAGTCTGGTCAAACTCATGCTGGTAGCTTCGAGAACACTGTCCAACCAACTTTGTAATCAGAGGTTCAACTGAATAGAATCTGAATCACATGCACCACAATGCCTATGCAGCCTCAACTTAAGATGGCTCCCCGGCCTGGCTTTGCACTGCAAAGTTTGCAGCAGCACGTGCAACAAATTGGCGTCCAGCATTCAAAACCCCCCTCAGCTTGCATTAACTAGCCACACACAAGGCATGCAAGTTCCACCCCCCAGTCATTCTTAGACTTCTTATTGGGTGAGCAACACAGCCAAGCAACACAGGTGGAGCCTCCCTCCTCCCTGGCCAGCAGGGATGGAGGGAGAGGAGCTGCTTCCTTTGAAATTTAAGGGACATCATTTAAGGGACATTTAAGGGACATCCATCAATAAGGGACAGCAGCGGGACATGGCGCTGGAATAAGGGACTGTCCCTTCAAATAAGGGACACTTGACAGCTATGATGCGGAGTTGTATGTCACATGTCTGTTTACTTCCAGCACAGCCTGCTGGGAACTTCCGTTGTATATAGCTTTTGCTTATGCTGTTTGCTTGGACAGGAAGGGAAGCAGACATGTTTTTCCTTTGTCCTGCTCCTGAATAAATGCTTGTAAATATGCTTACATATGCCTCTGTCTGCTACTTCTGTTGCAAAGAGTTCTTATCTCTGCTGGCTTGCGTGCTCAGTCTTTAAAGGTCTCTGAGACTTGAGTCGCAGTTTTTGATGCTGTTCTGAGAACCGGAGTTCGCCCAGCTGCTGGCCAGAGGGCTGGAAGCAGCTGGGGGCCTGCCAAATGCCCCCATCTCCCCATACTCATCCCAACACTCTCCCAGCCCCACTGTCCTGCCAAAGGCAAGATGGTTCTTCTAAAATTAGATTCAGAAGCTATCCAAACACAAGTGGGTGAGAAGATTACAAATAATTTTCTGGGGAAAAAATTATAATGAATTAAAAAAATGATGAAATATACATTTATTAAGAAACCAGAGGCCTTTCTCCTTGGGATAGTAGGTTCTGAATTGCCCAAAAAAGATGTGAAAGTATTTTTGTATGCCACAACAGCTGCTAGGATTTTACTAGCCAGAAAATGGAAAACACAAGAATTACCAATGGTAGAAGAATGGCAGATGAATATGATGGAAGTTATGGAGCTGGCTGATCTCACCGGGAGACTCCGCCACCAGAAAGAAGAGGACTACCAAGAAGATTGGAGGAAATTTAAAGACTATTTGAACAAATACTCTAATATTAAAGATATGTAACCACTTGAAAGAACCAATCAGGCCTAGGATTAAATCAGACTTAAATATATAAATAAGAAAATGTATTATAAGAAAGGTAAAGAAATTGGAATACGACTGTAATATTGTTTTATGAAATAATGATATTGGAAACTGCTACATTCAAATTAAGAGGAAATTCAGATGGAGGAGATTAGAGGAAGTAAACCAAAATGTTTATGAAAATGTATTCTAAATAATTAACTGAGTTTCTTTTTTTCTGTTTAGGTATTTTAAGTTTGTTATTTTCTTCTTCTTCTTTTTCACCTTTCTATTGTGTTGTTGTATATTTTCTTTTTTGTTATGCCTATTGATGAAATTCAATAAATATTATTGTAAAAAAAAGAGAAGATTACAAATTTTATTCTGAACAGCAAGTGAAATATATATTGCTGAGCAGCACTTCAATCTGCCACTGACAAGCTCTGAAAGTGACCCCCAGGTAGCCTTTGATGCACAGCTCTACGGCCAACAGCCTGTGCGCAAACTTCTGACTGCCATGCTCAAAAACTAGATATCAAAGACAAAAAGCTTTTTTCAAAGGCTTTTACTGACCGGTGCCATTTGCCAACAGATCACACATCAAAGACTTTTTACAAGGGATAGAGAAAGTAATAAAACATAGATAACCAGAGCCAGGAAGAGATAGGTGGATAACCAGGGCCAGGAAGAGTCAACCATGTCAGATCACTAATCTCCTCAAAATCACAATAATCTTCTGGAATAAGTTTCCCATACACCTACCTTGAGAGATGTTGAGGGTTGAACCTGCGATCCTCTGCATGCAAAGCATATACTCTACCACAGAGCTATAGCCATTCTCCATGACCAATGGCTCATCTAAGAGAGTTGTAGTGTATGGGCAGAGTGACCATTATGCCGGTTGTTCAAAGGTGCAAGTTCATAACTCAATGCATGCACCAGGGAAGAAAGAAAGTAACATGACTAGACCACTGAGAACATGTGTGGCATGATGCCAATAATAATAATAATAATAATAATAATAATAATAATTAATAATAATAGTTTACTTATACCCCACCCATCTGGCTGGGCTTCCCCAGCCACTCTGGGAGGCTTCCAACAAAATATTAAAATACAGTAATGCACCAAACATTAAAAGCTTCCCTAAACAGGGCTGCCTTCAGATGTCTTCTAAAAGTCTGGTAGTTGTTTTTCTCTTTGACATCTGGTGGGAGGGCATTCCACAGGGCGGGTGCCACTACCGAGAAGGCCCTCTGCCTGGTTCCCTGTAACTTGGCTTCTCGCAGTGAGGGAACCGCCAGAAGGCCCTCAGCGCTGGACCTCAGTGTCCTGGTAGAATGATGGGAGTGAAGACGCTCCTTCAGATATACTGGACCGAGGCTGTTTAGGGCTTTAAAGGTCAGCACCAACACTTTGCATTGTGTCGGAAACGTACTGTAGAACAGAAGTCACCTCTGTCATTAAATAGGTAAGCAAGCCTTTGCTTCCTCGGCCCCTAACCTCCCATCTGCGGTACATAGGGACAATCATATTTCTCTGCCTTACAGGGCTGTTGTTTTAGGGATTATTGTGATAAAGTGCAACGTAATTCTAAGTTTACTTTTGGAAATTCATCTGTGTAAATGGGGCAAGTCTACAAATGGTCTGTCACAGTCATTGTGTAAGCATTCCCTGAGACAAATCTATAATTTTGTTTGTTTTCTGTCCTTTTTCTCTTGCTACCCTAAAAAGGATTTACAGTCTATACTTTGCAAATATAACGCATTCCTTAAAGAGCAAGTTTGCACTGGAAATGTATTTGTTTTAGCATCATGCATCTAAGCTCCGAAGTGTGCTCAGTCTCAGTAAGGGGGAAGGACGGATACAGAATACAGAAATTAAGTATCATTAATGGATCCATATGGAACATTTCAGTTTTGAAACACACATACTCAGTTTGTTACGCAATTATCTTGTTCACTAGCTTGGTAATGGAGGTCTAATATTTCACAAACTCAACAAATGATGTTGGATGGCTCATTTTGTTGCTACCTGCAGTTTAATTTTCTCTCTGCCCTACTTAGCAAGGTTTTGATGATTGCAAAGAGGAGCCCACTGTAATACTGATAGAAATATAAGCAAAAAGCCATTTCCGACCTGGGAGGAGAGGGGGTTGCGGGCAGAAATCCCTCCCACATCTCGCGCGGGGGCTGGCCCTTGCCCCCGCGTGATTAGGGAATCCCCGGGCGTGTCAGCAACCCAGCCCGCCAATCAGCGGGCTGGGGAGGCGTGGTCTAGCCTATTTAAGGCTAGGCACGCCCGGGGACCTCCCTCTTCGCCCCCTCTACAGCTGAGCGATTTTTTAGCGATTTTTCTGTGTTTTCGACGTTCCCGGAGCCGTTTTCCTTTGCTCGCTCAGGCCGGCAGAAGCTTCCTCTGGAAAATTATTAGGCGTTCTTCCTCGCCTTTCCCTGGTTCAGATTTCGAAGATCCGGCTGCTAGGGGCGGAACTAGCCCTTACGATCAGCTGTCGGGCGGCAGCGCTTCGGGGATCCGGCGGTCGGGAACAGGACCAGCTCTTGCGACCAGCTGACGGGCGGCAGGGCAGTTCAGCGGCGGATTTTCTTCATCGCATTTCTAGCGGTTCACGAAGACCAGGTTGTGCGGTTCTTTCTATTTTTTCTCGGGCAGGGGCCGTTTATTTCAGTTTAATTGGCCGTGGGCGGAGTATTGCAGGTTTGTGCGGCGTCTTTTTCAGGGTCAGAGCGCATTGCTGTGGTTAGGCAAAACAGCGGGGCTTTTGTCTTATTAGCGTGGGTGCTGCCCCCGCACTTGGGGGGGGAGGAGTGTCTCTCTTCTACTCCGTGAGGGTGCCGATCGGCCCCCGCGCTTGGGGGGGGGAAGCGCTATTCCATAGCCGCTTGTACATCAGGGTCCTTCTTTGTTAGACCACGTGTTCTCCCTAACGGCCGCCATCTTCCTAGAGGCAAATACCGTGGGAGACTCCTTGGCGTTACAGCCTCCGACTCCGTGCTGCCTCAGCATTAAGTCCGGCAGAGCGGCCACTATACCGAGCTCGCTCCCATCGCTGCTTGGGGGATTGGGGAACTCGAAAAGTCATCGCGCAGGCGGGTTAACCGCTCGCTCGGACAGTATCCCGGCTAAGAAGCTGGTTTGTTGTTAGGCGACCTTCCTCCCCAGCGCCATTTTGAGTACCACGTGGCTTGCCTAGCGGTCGCCATTTTACCAGAGGTTAACGCTGAGTGACTATTTCCTTTCATTGCTTCCAGTTATCCTGCCTTCTGCCAGCACATTAACGCAGGCAGGGGCCAGAGGGCAGGATTAAATTTTCCCCTTTATTCAACAGTTTTTACCAGGCACCTACAGGGATTTCATTGCTGATTGCTTTTAAACAGGTTTTCATTTCCAGCGGCTCTCTTTTAGAATCTAATCAGTGCTTGCCTGAGGGCAGGTTGTTTAGGGGTTACTTTTGACTGAGAAGCTATCTCTTTACCCTATTCCTTTAAGTAGCATTCTATTTTCCGCGGAGTTGATTTAAGGCTTTCCAAAAGCGATTTCATTTTTTCCTTTAGGTTTCAATTCTTTCTGATTTAATTCACATAAGGCGTGGCTTAGAGCATTGCAAAGACAGTAAATAGTTACAATAATAATAATAACAATAAACATATAGGTTGATAAAGATAATAATAATATTAATAATAACAATAATAATAAAATAATAATAATAATAATAATAATAATATAATAATAATAGAATAGTAATAATAAATAAATAAATAATTTTAATAAATAAAATAAAATAAAATAAAATACAACAGGCTACACCCAATAGCCCTTCTCTTGGTGCGGTTGACAACCACTGCATCTACTCTTCTGTAGTTGGGCAAACTATTATATAAGTAAAGGCAGAAAATTTAAGAGGAGAACTGCTTCTCAAAATTACTAGCGGGCCTTAACCAGTGTTTACAATACTGAACTAGGCAGATCCCTGTGTCTGCGCATCAATCCGAGGAGGCGTGTTAAGTGGTGTAGACAATTCTGAACTAGTCGAAGCAGCGCGCCAATTTTGGTGTAGGTGCATTTTCGGTGGGGGCGGTTAAGTGTGTTCAGTTGGCCCGGATATAGCTGGCAATGGCATCTGGCGGGGACCAGCAGCCATCCACTTCTGGCAACCAGCAGGCACCATCTGCAGGTGCCAATAGCGCCCAAGTCATGGCCATGCCCTGCGATCCTCAAGCTTTTGCGCAATTTTTTAGAGCGTTTGAAACATTTTACAGACAGTGCAGGCCTGGGGCCACGGCTCTGCCGGCCCCGGAGCCATCCCAGGAGGTAATTCCTGATACCCCCCCTAGCAATCAGGGTCGCCAGGGCACCATGGTGCCAGCAGGAGGTGCCGCACAATTGGAAAACCCAAACACAGGTCGACCCAATACCCGTGCCCAGGCAGCCATGAATAAGAAAGCCAGCCAAAGCGCTGGAAAAGGCAAGGCACCAGTTAAAGGTCAAACCAGGGGGAAGGCTATGGCTAAAGGGACCAGTAGCAATACGGTTTCTCAGGTTGTAGACATTCCTAGTGTTTTCCAGGAGCAACAGCAGCAGCAGAGCTCTACCGATGACAGCGCGGGCTCGGCCTGGGAGGAGGAGCAAGAGCAACCTCAAAAGAGTCGGGCACCCGATAGTGGGAACTCAGCCAACGTCGAGGCCCAAGGAGGGAAAAGAAAGGCCAAGAGAAAGCACACCTCTTCGAAGAAGAAAAGAAGTAAGCGGTCCGAGACTGAGGACGATTCAGGTACGTCATCCTCGGATTCTGATAGCGAGGGCCCCATGGATAACTACTGGGGCCTGGGCGAAGCAAATCACGGGATTCCTCTTTGGGCGCATGAAAGGAGGGCGAATTCCCATCGTAAGACCTTCAATGGGGTGCTGGACTGGAAGGATGGGGCCCTAGTGGAGGATGTAAAAGTCGCCACCAATCAGTCCACCGACTTTATACTGGGGAACCATTTGTCTCAGAAAAAGAGGAATAAAATCCTCAATGGAGACTACGTGGACATATTCACCCTCCTTCCCCCGACTAAGCTAATGGGTAAAGGTGAGAAGAGGCGAACATTCGGTAAGCGGAGGTATAGGACCCCTAGGGCAGAGAGAACCTTTGAGAATTGGCTGGATGGGTTCCAGGTTTTCATGGGAGTCGTTTGCGCGGCTTATCCGCAGCGCTCCATGGATTTGGTTGCCTACCTGGCTCATGTGAGGAGGGCATTTGCGCTGGCCGGGGAAATCGCTGCCTTAACGTATGACGAGAATTTCCGTAGAAATGCATCTCTCCTGCCTTCAACTCGATGGGATCTAACTGATCCTAATTACTGGGGCGAGGACGTCAATCCGTACATTGAAAAGAAAAACCAGGATTCGGCCAAGGCGGGTAAGACGGAGCCAAGACGGCGCCGCCTCTGTTGGGAGTACAACAGGGGTGTTTGCTCACGTCCCACCTGTAAGTACCAGCACGAATGTGAGCGGTGCTGGGGCAACCACCCCGCCTCTGCTTGCTTTAAGAACAAACAGCAGCCCTTTCGGGGGGGCCGGGGGTTCTTCCACAACAATAACAGAGGTGCCCCCGGATCCTCCCATCAAGGGACCGGTGGCCGCCAGTAACTTGCATCTTGGCCTGGCCTTTTCCCCTATCCATCTTCAGCCCCTCAAAACTCTGCTGGATCAGTACCCCGATAGGAAATCCGCCCAGTACCTGTGGGAGGGCTTCTCTACCGGCTTCAGAATCCCCGTGTCTTTTCCACCTAACACCGGGGACCCTCAAAATCAAAAATCAGTTAGAGAAAGGCCAGAGATAGTGAGAAAAAAGATAGAGAAGGAAATCAGTGCAGGTAGGGTAGCAGGTCCCTTTGCTGAGCCGCCTGTAGAAGGACTTCACCTATCCCCATTGGGTATTGTACCTAAAAAGACCCCAGGGGAATTCCGCATGATCCACAACCTCTCTTATCCAAGGGGAGGCTCGGTCAATGACGCGATCCCCCAGGAGTTGTGTACGGTGAAATATGCCTCTTTCGATCAAGCAGTAAAGATGATCCGCAAATTTGGGCGTGGGGCACTCCTCGCCAAGTGTGACATTGAGTCGGCTTTTCGCCTTCTTCCCGTCCATCCAGCGGACTTCCGGTGGCTAGGCTTTAGATTCGAGGGGGCATACTTCATTGACAAAGCAATGCCTATGGGATGCTCTGTGGCTTGCTCAGCTTTTGAGTCCTTTAGTACCTTTCTGGATTGGGCCCTGCGCATCAGGACAGGATCGTCGGGCGTGTCACATTACCTCGATGATTTTATTCTGGTGGCAGATTGCAGACAACGTTGCTCCGCCCTTCTCGAGGCTTTCATGGCCCTGGCAGCTGAGCTAGGAGTACCTCTGGCTGCCGAAAAAACAGAGGGGCCAGCTACATCATTGGTCTACCTAGGCATCGAGTTAGACACGGTAGCTCAAACATCCAGACTGCCTCAAGAAAAACTGGTATCCCTTAGGGAATTGATACATCAGCTGCTGCCCCTAAGGAAGGTGACTTTAAGGCAAATTCAATCCCTGCTGGGTCACTTAAACTTCGCTTGTAGGGTGGTGGCACCGGGCCGTCCCTTCTGTGGCCGCCTGGCCAGGCTGTCGGCTGGTCTCCGGGCTCCGCAGCATAGGGTCCGCCTTTCTAGGGAAGTCAAGGCAGATTTGGAAGTCTGGCTACAATTCCTGGAAAAATACAATGGCATATCCCTGTGGCAGGACTCCATGTCACTCAATGCTGACTTTCAAGTTCAGTCAGATGCAGCAGGATCCCTGGGCTTTGGAGTGTATTTTAGGGGGCAGTGGTGTGCGAAAAAGTGGCCGGAAGAGTGGCAGGGTCAGCCCATATCCCGGGATCTTACATTCTTGGAATTTTTCCCTATCTTAGTGGCAGTACATCTCTGGGCGGACAAGTTTCGCGATCACAGGGTCTGTTTCAACACAGATAATCAGGCTGTGGTAGCTGTTCTGTCTAGGCAGTCCGCGCGCACCCCTAGGGTGGGAAACTTGCTGCGGTCTTTCGTCCTCCTGTGTCTGGAGAACAATATATATTTCTCCGCCAAATTCGTACCTGGTATCAATAACGACATTGCGGATGCTCTGTCTCGCTTTCAGATGGAGCGCTTCCGCTCATTAGCCCCGGAGGCGGAACAAGCATCGATGCCTTTCCCGGAGCATCTTTGGAGTCTTGGGAGGAAGAAGTGATGAAGGGAGTATTCGGTGCAGTCGCCCCTTCCACGATGAGATCATACAAAAAAGCATGGGCGGATTTCCTAAAGTTCCGCTATAAATTTCCCAGCGCAAAACAGGAATCTGTTCCCTCAGCGAGGGAGGTCCTACACTATTTAGCTCACCTGAAAGAGTTGGGCAGGGCTCCTAAGACCCTCAATATTCACTCTGCAGGGATCTCATATTTCTGTAAAACCTTTTTCGACATAGACCCGTGCGCAAAATTTATAGTGCGGAAGACCTTGGAAGGGTGGCGCCGGCTCCAGCCCCCCACCCCTGACAGAAGGAGACCCATAACTTTCAATATTTTGTCCCAGATACACAAAAAATTGCGTGAAATATGCTGGTCAAAATACGAAGCTCGCCTATTCTCAGCCGCTTATTCCATAGCCTTCTTTGGGGCCCTTCGCATAGGGGAATTGGTTTGCGAAGGAGGGGCCCCCCGCGCCCAGAGGGGTATTCTCTTAAGTGATTTGACCCTGTCAGCGAACGAGCTTATAGTCCAAGTTCGGAGCTCAAAGACCGATCAGCAGGGCAGGGGGGCCCTCCTACGGTTACCAGCTGCGCAAGGTAGAGGTCCCTGCCCAGTCAGGGATACAAGACGTTTCCTCTACCTAAGACCCAGAAGCCCAGGCCCCCTATTAATTCATGCTAACGGAGCACCGTTGGCAAGGCACCAGTTTACGCGGGTGTTGCGCAGGGCCTTGGCGGCATGTGGGCAGCCCGCGGCCGAATTTGCGGCTCACTCCTTCCGGATCGGGGCTGCAACCACGGCCGTACACCTCGGGCTCTCCACGGAGAGGGTGAAGGACCTGGGTCGGTGGAAATCTAATGCATACAGAGCTTACGTAAGAAAGAACCTTTGACTTCTGGGCGCGTCACTGATCTTTGTTTCCTTGTCTATTTGCTTTTCAGAATTTCGAAAGGTACGCATTTGGTTGGTGGGCCACAGCATTGTGCACTGGGCCAGGAATCGTGCCATTTGCACCGGGCTGGGGCAAAACTTGAACTTACCTGCTGATGTTGAGCTAACGTGGATAGCGCGAAGAGGGATGCGCTGGAACGAGTTTATGCCAACCGTGATGGCGAGAGCCGCTTCAGAGGGCCCTCCGGATGCCTTGCTCATCCAGTTAGGGGAAAATGACTTACCATACCTCAAAGCGATTGATTTGAGATGGAACATCTTTGACGATTTTGATGGCTTGTTGGCGGTTTACCCAAACATTACTATCCTGTGGTCCTCTTTGCTTGAGAGGAGGACATGGAGGGATTGTGTGAGCCCAGTTGGAATCAATAAGGCAAGAAAGGTCTTGCAGCGGGCTGTGGAACGTAGAGTGGCAGCTCTGGGCGGGGGCGTCATCCGCCACCCGAGCATCCAGTACAGCAGTGAGGCCCTCTACAGATGGGATGGCGTGCATCTGTCTGATGAAGGAAACGATATTTGGTTGGGCGACATCATAGCAGGGATTAGGAATTGGTTGCAGGCTTGAAGGTATTGGCGGCGAGCTTTGCTCGAGTGGCGGTTAGGCATTGGCAGGGGTCAATTGTTATGCAAATGACGGGGGGAAGGAAGCGCCATCACCTTCCCCAAAAGGTAAGGGTAGTCCGGTAGAGGACTCCGAGGGGCGTGGCCTTGTCCGAAACCTACAGAGGTAAGGGCCCCCGGCACGCCCCAGAGCGGTGACACCCGTGGGATCCTAGTTGGCGTACTTCAACAGGACTCCCACGGTTTGTGGACAACCCTTCCCGGTTCCCATGCCGGGTAGTTGATAGGAGCCAATGCCTAAGGCCAATACCTTCCAATCCTGTAATCAATAAAGTTGTGGCCTTTTTATGCCCATTAACCTAAAATTCGGTGTCTGGCGTCTTCATTTCACATGGGGGAGGGTCTTGCCACGCAAAGCCATTTCCGACCTGGGAGGAGAGGGGGTTGCGGGCAGAAATCCCTCCCACATCTCGCGCGGGGGCTGGCCCTTGCCCCCGCGTGATTAGGGAATCCCCGGGCGTGTCAGCAACCCAGCCCGCCAATCAGCGGGCTGGGGAGGCGTGGTCTAGCCTATTTAAGGCTAGGCACGCCCGGGGACCTCCCTCTTCGTCCCCTCTACAGCTGAGCGATTTTTCCCATCCCACCCTCCCTTTAGGTTTAGCTAGCCTTGACCTTGCTATGGACTTCGGTTGGTCGCCGCAAGGGGCCTGGTAGGAATTTTTTCCAATCTGGCTCACTTCAGGCCTGTTGGTTTTTCGCCTACCTCGTAGCAAACGTCACAACTTAATCTGGTATTGGCGGTTAGGCATTGGCAGGGGTCAATTGTTATGCAAATGACGGGGGGAAGGAAGCGCCATCACCTTCCCCAAAAGGTAAGGGTAGTCCGGTAGAGGACTCCGAGGGGCGTGGCCTTGTCCGAAACCTACGGAGGTAAGGGCCCCCGGCACGCCCCAGAGTGGTGACACCCGTGGGATCCTAGTTGGCGTACTTCAACAGGACTCCCACGGTTTGTGGACAACCCTTCCCGGTTCCCATGCCGGGTAGTTGATAGGAGCCAATGCCTAAGGCCAATACTTTCCAATCCTGTAATCAATAAAGTTGTGGCCTTTTTATGCCCATTAACCTAAAATTCGGTGTCTGGCGTCTTCATTTCACATGGGGGAGGGTCTTGCCACGCAACAAATGAAATAAATAGAGTTGTGTTCTGAGTTTAGTTTTATTTTTGCTTCATATATTTTTGAAATCCCCAATGGATAGCGCCCTGAGTGGATTACACTACTTTTAATATAAGTGCATACAATGTGTTATCAAGTAGATACTTTTTTAAAAAGGAAAGGAAAGAAAACATACCCATTTAATAACATTGGGCTGGTTTTAGAGAATCAACAAAGCTGGTGGCAGGGAATTCCACATATGGTGGTACCTCAGGTTACATACGCTTCAGGTTACAGCCTCCGCTAACCCAGAAATAGTGCTTCAGGTTAAGAACTTTGCTTCAGGATGAGAACAGAAATCGTGCTCCGGCAGTGCAGCAGCAGCAGGAGGCCCCATTACCTAAAGTGGTGCTTCAGGTTAAGAACAGTTTCAGGTTAAGTAAAGACCTCCAGAACAAATTAAGTACTTAACCCGAGGTACCACTGTACAATTCACTGGGTTTCTGAAGCTCAGATTTTTTCAGCATCAGCATATTGCAAAGTGTTCTGTTATGGGTTCGTTTTGCACAATCAAATTAAGCTTTTAATGACAGAAATTATTTTTGCCTCTTCAAATTTACAACATCTTGTCTTCATATGGTCTTTCATCCTGAAAGAAAATGAGTATGTTTCTTCAGAGGAAGCCCCACTGAAATCAATGTGCAGGAGCATGGCGATGCTTTTTTCTAGCTCCCATACTTTTCTTTTTTTTAAAAAAATAAAAATTTATTAACAGGCCAATCACATCACATTATCCAAATCACATTAGTTCCAAATTATACAGCCAAATTTTAAATTTTGTTGGGGGTACCCATACATCAAGCTCCGAATGAGTCCAAACATCACTTATATTGCTGCTTTAATTAAACAGTTCTATCCAGTTCAATCCAGATAGTCCTTTATTACTTTCTTCATCTTCTTGTTGTTATCGTATATTCCTTTCTTTGCGATCTCTGATAATTTTCAAAAGCAGATTGGAAACAGGTATCCTCTGTGTGGGTTTTGTACTCTCCAAAGATCATATCGCTCAGGGACAGCCGCTGTTCCACGCTTCCATAAAAAAATTAATCTTCGGTCTGTCCTTTACTTTTCTCAGACTTGCCAAGTATATCAGGAGGCTCTGTCAGGTCAAGATTACATTCCAGCAATCCTTCTCATTCCAATGGTCCTGATTCTCCTCCCCCTGTCCTTCTTTCTCCGGCAAGCCTGTCTTGGCGAGACGCCATTTTTTTAAACTGCGTCACAAAATTTTCCTCCGTTCTCATTGTTTACCAATCCTTTCTTTAGCTACAATCCATCCCACACAGTTCTTGAATTCCTGCTTGTGGTTAGTAAAACGCAACGATCTTGTTTCTTTCTGGGGTGAAGGGTTAATAATATCACATAGTACAAAGAAAAAAAAAGTTTTTTCCTCCACCCCCCCCTTCATTCCTAACATACAGTCTCATAATGGTGGTTCATCAGAAGATTTACTTATTCGTCCGTCACTCCCGGTCACAGAGATCCATTAATCAGCAGTCTTATCTCTCGAGCGTTGCTTGATGTATGTGCTTCAGCTTCATTCCAATCGTATGTTTCCAATTATAATTCCGAGCTGAAGCTAACCAGCACGCGCTGATTGGAATCGGCGTCAGGAAGAGCTGACCTCATCAAGGGCTTGTGCCAAGTGACCGGCACCCCCATCTCACGGATCCGGGGGTGCATTGTGGACACCGCTGGCAAGGCAGCCCCCCCACCTCCTTGGGGGGGGGGTAGGAAGACTGCATACTTCCCATAGCAGCCTCTTAATTACCTCGTATGGGTCAGAGAGATGTTATTGTCAGCCATCTTCCAATGCGCCACCTGGTGGCCCCCAGCTCCCATACTTTTCAGTGGTACCTGCTATGGTGAGATTCCTAATGAATTGTGTTCCTCGGTCTTATTTCATACTCGAGAAAGGCTCTGGGGGCCTTTCTTGCTCCTAAAATGAGCAGCATAATTTATACTGCATTTAATGATATGATAGCCATGTTCAAATATATAAAAGGATGTCACATAGAGGAGGGAGAAAGGGTGTTTTCTGCTGCTCCAGAGAAGCGGACACGGAGCAATGGATCCAAACTACAAGAAAGAAGATTCCACCTAAACATTAGGAAGAACTTCCTGACAGTAAGAGCTGTTCGACAGTGGAATTTGCTGCCAAGGAGTGTGGTGGAGTCTCCTTCTTTGGAGGTCTTTAAGCAGAGGCTTGACAACTATATGTCAGGAGTGCTCTGATGGTGTTTCCTGCTTGGCAGGGGGTTGGACTCGATGGCCCTTGTGGTCTCTTCCAACTCTATGATTCTATGATTCTATAATGAAAACATTTGTTTACTGATACTAAGGTTGTTAGCACGATACACTGAACACAGGTTCAAGCTGTCTCTACACATGTACAAGTGACTGTGTGAAAGAGTGTAAACTTATTCATTTGTACATCTCACCTATGGTGCGCACAGGTACGTACTATATATGTATGTACTATGTACGTTTCTGAGCACAATTCAAAGTGTTGGTGCGGACCTTTAAAGCCCTAAATGGCCTCAATCCTGTATACCTGAAGGAGTGTCTCCACCCCCATCATTCTACCTGGACACTGAGGTCCAGCGCCGAGGGCCTTCTGGCGGTTCTCTCACTGCAAGAAGCAAAGCTACAGTGAAACAGGCAGAGGGCCTTCTCAGTAGTAGTGCCCGCCCTGTGGAATGCCCTCCCATCAGATGTCAAAGACATAAACAACTACCTGACATTTAGAAGACATTTGAAGGCAGCCCTGTTCAGGGAAGTTTTTAATGTGTGGCATTTTAATGTATTTTTAATCTTTGTTGGAAGCCGCCCAGAGTGGCTGGGGAAACCCAGCTAGATGGGCAAGGTACAAATAATAAATTATGATGATGATGATGATGAAACATGATATCATTGAATGAGTATACCGATAAACTATCTATGCACACAGGGGCACAGATTGTACACTCATTGAATGTAAAACCCATGCTTACAACTCTCAGCACACCCCTTGACCTTGACCATTAACATATATGACAATTATGAAGCCCCCCCTCCACTTAACTCAATGTACTCCTTAACCTGGGGCCAGCCAATCAAGGTGAATGTTGGAAGATCCAGAGCAGATAAAATAAAGCAGTTAGGGGGGGAAACCCCGATGGAGGATAAGGTAAGGTAAAAGGTAAAGAACCATGGTAAAAGGTAAAGGACGGTTAAGTCCAGTCAACGGCAATTATGGGGTGCGGCGCTCATCTCTGTTTTCAGACCAAGGGAGCCTTCCCACTGCAGCGGTACCTATTTATCTACTTGCACTGTTGTGCTTTTGAAATGCAAGTTTGGCAGGAGCTGGGACAGAGCAATGGGAGCTCACTCTGTCGCAGGGATTCGAACCGCCGACCTTCCAATCAGCAAGCCCAAGAGGCTCAGTGCTTTAGACCACAACGCCACCCATTCCCTTTGGAGGATAAGGCAATCAGTGGCTACAAGCCACAGTGGCTATGTTCTGTCTCTCCTATTGGAGGGAGTATGCCTCTCTCAATACCAGTTGCGGAGAATCACAAATGCAGAGAGTGCTATTGCGTCCATTTCCATAAGGGCTTCCTGTAGGTTAGTGACCATGAGAACTGGATTTAGGATTAGATGGGCTTTTGGCCCATTCAGCAGACTCTTTTCCAGGCATTACCCATGATATAATGTCCATGGACCTGCTTCTTTCTCTATACCCCTTCCTTTCCTCTATTTCCCAAAGACAGCCCCCCCCCCACACACACACACATAGGAAGGCACAGTTGACACTCTCGTGTATAACTTTTAGATGTAGCTGTTTCCTTTCTTTCTTTTTTAAAGGAAGACAATTTTAATGGGAAAGTCACATCGATCCAAGTCAAGGCAGGGGCAGCTGAGTCACCCTTTTCCTCCACTCATTCCACCCATTTGTCCATCCTGCTGCTACCTTGCCCAAGTGATTTTTGAAAGTTCCAAACCTATTAATTTCCCAAATTCAAATTGATCTGCAAGGTATTCCTTACTGATAAGCTGGAAAGGATTCCATATATTGCTTTTCAATTAAATAAAACCGGGCCCCATTCAATTATTCTTTGCCACTGCCACAAAAGAGAGGAGAGACTTGGGTACAGTCCAAAAGATGGAAAATGGAGGCTTATTCATGAATGTCCTGTATCAGTAATTGATGATTATCAGCTTGTGGTAACACAGAGGTGAGTTTTTTCACTGGTGGCACCAGTAATGTTGCTCCCAGTGTGGCTGGATGCTCTCTCTGTGGTACTGGCATTTTGCCAGCTCTTGAAAACATAGGCATTTAGACAAGCATTTCCCCAAACTCCTGTCTAGGATCTCATGCGTTGATTGTTGTTTTATGGTTTAAAACATTCCGCAGTTTTAATGGGCTTGTTTATTATGTATTTTAATTATGGATGTTTTCGTGCGCTTGCTTGACTATGCATTTTAATTACAGGTAGTTGTATATTTATAATTGGTTTTTATTCTTGTTATTTTGCTGTTGGCTTTTATTTGTCTGAGAACCACCTTGGTCTTCCTTCTTGAAATGAAAGGTGATTTACACATTCTTTTAATAACCGCAAGGACAGCGTAATTGGAAAATGGGGAGAAGGCTCTTCTATTATAAAAACGTTTTTAAAAATTTTCAATAAATGATTTGTAGGCATCCATCTGTCTCAGGCCACAGTAGAATGGTGTGCCTATGGGGTAAGGCTGTTGAAGAGGTACAGCATCTGCTGTGGCTTTAGAGACTGATATGGGAGCGATACGGGGGGTCTCCACCCCTGTAGTTCAACCCAGACTCTGGGATCCACCTGCAAGGGCTTCCTGATGGTTCCCTCACTGTGAGAAGCAACGTTACAGGGAACCAGGCAGAGGGCCTTCTCGGCAGTGGTGCCCGCCCTGTGGAACACCCTCCCATCAGATGTCAAGGAGATAAAGAGATAAAGAACTACACAACTTTTAGAAGACACCTGAAGGCAGTCCTGTATCAGGAACTTTTTAATGTTTGATGCTTTATTATGTTTGTTTTATGTGCTGGAAGCCGCCCACAGTGGCTGGGGAAACCCAGCCAGATGGGCTGGGTATAAATAAAATGATGATGGTGATGGTGATGACTACTACTACTACCCAGTTTTGCTGCTACAGGGTCACCATGGCTTTATCTTCTCTATGTGCTCCTCCCAGCAGCCATTTCTCCTTTAGTCACTGTGGAATTCCATTCCACCTTAAGGAACAGGTATGAGATTGTTGCATGTCACATGTCTGTTTACACTCTGGCACAGCTTGCTGGGAACTTCCATTTGTGTATAGCTTTTGCTTTTGCTGTTCTCTCCAAGACGACATGAGAGAGAGAGACGACATGTTTCTTTGTTCTGATTTATGTTTAATAAATCTGTAGCTGTAGCATGACTTACGCCTCATGCCTACTTCTGGGTGCAAACTACACTCTGCTAATTGTGTGCCCTGTCTTTTGAAGTTTGGGTCACTGATTTATGTCGGAGCACAGGCCGATGGAAGGAGACGTCCGAGCTGGGCTTGCCAGCTGGCCTCCTGGCTCCTCTGCATGTCGACAACTATCTCCAGGAACTGTGATAATATTATTTTTTAACCAATAAATGATAAGCAAAACAGAATTGTGCAGTTTTATGCAGACTGTTGTAAACAGCTCCTTTAAAAACTTGATAACGGTATATGAATATATTTTTTAATAAATGACATTCAATAAGCAAGCAGTTTTGGCTCCTCCATTCTTCTACTCCTCTCCTTCTTCTACTGGATTTTAAGTCAATTAATATGGGATCAGTTAACAGCAAAGCTGAAGGGGTGTTGGAGGCAGGCAAAGACGCACTGTTTGCTCTGGCAAAGACACACTCTGGTTGCAGAATGGAATTTACTCTCCCTGCACAACAGCCAAAACCTGCACTGGATAGATCCATGTGATCCAAAAAGCCCTCATTCCCCAGATACATCTGGACAGAACAGGCCTGAAAATACTCCAGGGATCAATGGAGTTAAGCTTGTCACCAGGTATAAATTGCCAGCTGATCCCATGGTCTTTTTACTTAGCTGGTTGGATGGAATGATACCAGAAGTTAAAAAGAAAGAAAGAAGAAGAAAACATATCTGCTTATAGTCTGGTGGCAAAAATTCTTTTGGAGGAAGGCAAAGAAAAATATGGCACAGATTGCTAATCCAAAATATTAGAAGTTTGGGAAAGAGATGTTATCCCGCCTTGAAAAAAAAAAGTTCATTATAATGATATTCTATATTGGAAACTGAGATCCAATACCAGAATGTAAGAAACGAGCTATTAGAGTTGTATAACAAGTATGAATTACAAGGTATATGAACTATGCTAATTATGACAGTAGATAATTAGATACTGCCATTTTAACTGTGATTCCAAAGTATCTCAACCCCTCTGTTGCATTTCTTTGCTATGATTTATTTCATTTTTTTTTTTAAAAAAGGAAGCCTAAAAAAAATGGATGATCCGCTTAGCTGAAATGAAGGCTCAGATCGACGTGAAGAACTCTGTGTTTAAGTATCAGAAATGCATTCAAAGAGGAAACTTAGCTATATTTGAACCAAAGCCTGCAGCAGGCACCCTTCAGAAGAATTAAAATGAATTCCCAAGGAAAATGCCTTCATAACCAACTACATCACAAGGAGCCTTCCGCTGATTCTGAAGGGTCAACATTTTTCCGACAAGTGCGATTCCCTGAAGCTTTCAGAATGGAAACAGCTTCTTCATCTTCTTTTTTGTTCAACAATTAAGCATTATAAAAACAGAACGGAATTGATGCATCACAGCAACCTTGCTGATGCTCCAGCGGATAATCTTATTATGGCAAGCATGAATGCACTACCTCTTGAAGAGTTTAATGTGAAAAATGCTTTTAGTCACCATTGGTGTTCACCTGATGAATCAGTAGAAATACAATGGTGCTTTCAGATTAGTACTAATTACACACAACCCCAGCCTAAAACACACATTTGGAAGTGGGGAAGAGAGGATCCATGCATGATTTAAGGACCTTTACTGTTACCAGAGAAACAGCCATATAAAGCTGGACTCTGTGTGTGCTTGTGTGTGAGCAGGTGGGTAAACACATGGACATATTGGATTGGGTTGGCTATAATTAATTATAATCCTAAAACAATGTTTCATCTTCACTGTTATGGCAGGTAAATGATAGTAGCATCTTGAAAGTGTGTCAATTCGTCAGAATCAGAAGACCAAGGAATCTGGCAAAAGGAGCCAAATCCATCGTCCTAATATTGATGTTCAGACTTCAATGCTATTACTTCAGCAACAGCTGGTGCAACTTCAGCTGGTGAAATTTCAGCTGGTAGAAAATGTAATAGCCAGATTGCGCACCAGAAAAAGATGGTTTCAGCATATAACACCGGTCCTGGTCCAGCTGCACTGGCTGCCGATTAGGTTCCGGGTCCAATTCAAAGTGCTGGTGTTGACCTATAAAGCCTTACATGGCTCAGGACCTCAATATCTCAAGGATCACCTCTCCCCATCTGAACCGACTCGGACCCTTTACTTGTCACCTGAGGCCCTTCTCTGTGTCCCTCATCCCAGAGAGGTTTGGAGGGTAGCAACAAGAGAACAGGCCTTTTCTGTGGTGGCTCCCCAATTGTGGAATGCTCTCCCCAGAGTGGCTCACCTGGCACCATCATTACATGTCTTTAGGTACCAGTCAAAAACATCCTTTTTAATAGCCCAAGGCTATTAAATAATCTATGGCCTGTGAAAATGTGGGGGAGATGACTATTATTATGATGGCTATGTTATTATTAGACTTTCTGTCAGTGTGCTTTTTATTATGTTTTTATCACTTAATGTGTTTTTAATGTTGTACACTACCCTGTGATCTTTTGATAAAGGGCAGTATATACTGTATTTTTCCATGTATAAGATGATATTTTTTCCTTTGAAATAATAGGCAAAAATTGTGGGTTGTCTTATACATGGATAGCGGGGGCGGGATGGGTGATTGGTGGCAGCAGCCAGCAAGAGATTGGCAGCGGCGATTGGACGTGTGATTGGTTGCTGCATCAAGGCCTGATGATGATTGGCTGCGGCTGCAGCAATTGTACGTGCATGCAATCGGCCATGGTTGCGTCAAGTGGGCAGGTGGGCTTTTAGCGGTGTGTGTTGACACCCCACCCCCCAGATAAGCTCAACAGCTCAACAACTTTAGGCAATCCCCCCCCCCCCGTTTTTTGTTGCAGTTCCAAAAAATAGGGGGTCATCATATATCGTGTTATACACAGGAAAATACAGTAAATGATGTAAATTGAATGAATATATTAAAAAAACAAATAAAATAGCAAGCACAATTAGTGCTCCCCAGTTGCTTCTTATCTTCTGCAATGTCAAAAATGTACAATGTCAGCAGTAGTGGACTTTGGGCTCTCAAATTTCAGTGGTGGCTTGTTCAGCACTAAAATTTGGTGCCACCCCCACCCCACCCCCGCACTCCATCTACAGCATTGTTGTGGCGCCCCCTGTGGCAGAACGCTCAGGGCGGCCAAACTGGTCATGGTACCTTAAAATTCTTTCTGATGTCAGAGTCCTTCTGAGAGGGGAATCAAGATGGGGGTGGAACAGTGACTGCACTTGAACCTGGGATGTGACCACATAACCTCGGCCCCACACCCAGATCCCAGTTTATATCTAAAGCAAACTTTAGATGGAGATTCTCCCCCACTCTGAGAGGGTAGAGTTTGCTGTGAGAGGAAAATTGCAGTAACTAGAGAGGGAGAGCGAGAGAGAGTGCTATGTCAGATCTCTGTTTGAATCCTAGGCTGTGGCTATGGCGGAAGCAAGACCCTCTTGGGGTGTTAATGCTGTGAACCCCTCCATCATAGACTAAGGTTGTGTATATATGTGTGTGTGTGTGTGTAAATAAACCATGTATCATGTCAAGGCACCTATGCTGTGCTTCATTTCCAAAAGGAAACATGAACTGTGGTTAAGTGCTTAGAACCGCTGGAATTTTGCACCGCTCAGAGACTGTAGTGGGGTGCAACGCTATCTATATATTTTATTTTTTCCTATAAAGTAAGATACAAAAGAACAGGAAACAATGCAATGAGATCATGAAGTGTATCCACTGACTTAAACAAAGAGATTGAGCTGTCCCAGCTTTTGGAGAATAACACTCACATCCAGCAAAGACGAGATGAATTAAGAAAAGGAGAGTACCAAATGTATGTTGCTTTCAAGATTCGAATACCATCTTAAGCAAACAAATGAAAATCAGATGAACTAGAATTCCATTTATACAAGGACTCGGAGCCATTCATTTCCTTGAAATGAATTTAAGTAGCTTGTCTGTGTGTAAGCCTTCTTCCCGTCAAGGGTAATCTTTCTCCAATAGTGTCAAATATAAATAACACAACAAAAGCAACCAGCTGGTCCTTCTCTCTCTCTCTCTCTCTCTCTCTCTCTCTCTCTCTCTCTTTCTCTTTCTCTTTCTCTTTCTCTCTCTTTCACACACACGTGCGCACGCGCACACACACACACACCAGATTTGGAACAAGCAGCTTAAACAAATAGCAAGGGAGGGGAACAATTGTACTAATTTTGTATTCATTTCATATCTAGACACTTTGCAGGTGGGCGTCACAATTCCCCATGGAACAAATTACTTACATTAATCACTCATAAAAAAGAAAATGCTAAAAAAAGAGCATTTGCAAACTCTGTTGATGTACACATTTCAGTATTTTAGGTGCTCTCCCTTTTACTATTTTAGTGTAAAGATTTATTTTTTAAATACTCTGCTGTATTCAAGAAGTGCTAATGACAAGTGATATTGTTGCCTTTCATTCTGCTCTGGAAATCCCAGAGAGGTGATTGTCAACATTCACCAATGATTGTCAATAATTCCAGACACCTCTTACATATTCTGCTAGAAATGTCAGTGTCCCCCCCGCCCCCGAGAAACATCAAGGAATGATACTTGATGCGCACCAAAACAAACTGGTGGAGGTTGGAACCGCCAGCTTCTGTATCAGCACTGCAATCACAGAGCAATATCAAGAGGTCACTGCAGTCACTGAGCAACACTGAAAAGTCACTGCCAACATAAAGTATGATGGTGAATACTGAGAGAGCAGCCCATGGCCACTCCTCTCCAAACCCACCACCTGGTTTGGGAGCAGGAGATTGTTCTTGAGCCCAGAATGAAAGAAAAGTGATCTGTTTGTGGAGATATGGAGAAATATCACCAGAGCAAACAGGCAGCTTGCTTTTCTTGCTTGATGGATGCTGAGGAACAGGCTTACCTCTCCAAGTCTTCCCATTCCAGTTGAGTGGTCATTCAAAGACGAGGAGGAAAACAGAAACTGCCCAAGTCTTTGAAGATGCCTTCAATTTCTCAGCCTGTTGAAGGCCAGAAAACAAATAATTAAGAGTAGCCTGCAGATTTCAGGATCCGTAAAGGGCAACGCCTTGAATATTCCTTAAAAGGGCAACACCTGTGTGTGTGTGTGTGTGTGAGAGAGAGAGAGAGAGAGAGAGAGAGAGAGAGAGAGAGAGAGAGGATGGATGGGTAAAGAAGAGAATGAATAAACAGGACTGTCTTAAGCATATGCGGCGCCCCCCCCCCCCCAGGTTGCCCCAGTCCCAGGAGCGCAGGAGGGTGGAGCTGGCCGGCCGCCTCAGCGTCTTGCTGGCTTGGTCACCCCTAAACTCAGGGTGCAGAGCCGCCCGTAGCAAAAGAGCATACCGCGGCACTCCGACCAATGGGCAGGCTCTTCCCCGGACTCAACTCTTGGGCCTGGTGCCCCTGAGAGCCCAGCGCCCAGGTGCCTCACACTCCTAGTGCCTATGGGTAAGAAAGCCCTGTGAATAAAGGACAAAGGGGATAAAATTGGAGAGAGGAGGAGTGAGTGGGTGACTAGTTGGGGACAGGGGGCATATATGCGGATAAGTGGGTTTTGTGTGAGTAGGTGTGTCTGCCCAGTCTGCTGATAGGGAAATGCATGTTTGGGGATGAATTTGTCTCCACCCACATTTGGTTTGGGTTACTCCTGCCACTGGAATGTGAACCCTCTCATTCATGTGACTTACAAGGGCAACATTTGATCTGAATGAAGTTCCCCTCCTCTGCTCTAATCCAACATTTGTTTACAATGATGTCTGGCCAGAAGCTTTCTGGAAGCTCACAAGCTCTTTGTCCTCAGGATGTGGTATTCAAAGGGGCATTGCCTCTAAAGATGGAGGTTCCATTAAGGTGATCCTGATGCCTAGACACTGATAAACCTGCTCTGCTTGGATTTGTGTTGAGGAATGGAAATAGCACAATCAAAGTCTTTCTTTAGACTAGACTTGGGTTTCAGTATGGTATACTGTATGTTTGTGAAACATGGACCACTTATAAACGCCATCTCCAACTCCTTGAAAGATTCCATCAACGTCCGTCCAAAGAAGGACAGAACTTTCTTTATGTATGCCACAACAGCAGCAAGAATACTCATTGCAAAGTATTGGAAGACACAAGATCTTCCCACTCTGGAAGAATGGCAGATGAAGGTGATGGACTATATGGAACTGGCAGAAATGACCGGCAGAATCCGAGACCAGGGAGAAGAGTCGGTGGAAGAAGAAGGAGATATGGAGGGCTTTATAATGTGGCTTTAGCATCTGTCTCGTTATTTTATTGCTATCTGCTTCAAGAACATTGCTAAGAACATGGCAAAAAAAGAAGCAGCACATGACATTACATAAATATGTGTACACACACATATATATATATATATATATATATATATATATTACATGGGGAAGGGGGCTTGTTGTTCCCCTTGCGGAAGGAGCTTAGGTATCACTGCTGCATCAGATTTCCAACAATAGCATCTTTTGAGAAGCAAGCCCGCTGCGGAGCGGCAGTCACAGACAAATCTATAACTCTTCTGATTTTCTCTAAATAGGCAACTGGAAAAAAAAATATATTACCCCTTGTGTACTCCCAATACCCTCTGGTAATGTTTCACCATGTCTCCTATCGCTCGTTAAAAGGCAAGTACACTGATTTAAACAAATTTATGTCTGTGACAGCACTGTATGTTAGCAAGGACGGCATGCACCAAATGGATTGCACTAGCAGGTTTGCTGAGAAATAGCACTACCAGTAGATTCTGTGATGTTTTCTAGAAAGATCAAAGCATTTTGCCTTAGCTGATGCTCTCCAGTAGCCTAATTTCCTTGCCCTAGTTATGTTTAGGAATTTTGCCAGCCTACCAACCCACTTATCTGCTTTTCTTATGCATTACCTTGTAACAGTTTGCTCAGCAAGAGTTCCGAGTTGCATTATAGCGGCCCTAGGAAATCCAATTTACTATTGACTTTGGAACAACACTTCTGACTTTAATGAAGTGTTTGCTTAACAACAATCTTACCCAAGCTATCAAACAAATATGAAGTGGCATGGCATATATGTATACAGCCTGCTTTCTGTGCAAGAATTGTTCTGTAGCATTTTTAAATCCATTTCTTTTCTTCTTCTTTTAAAGTGTAGTACCATAGCGATCGGTGTAAATCAAGAAAGCTACCAACACAATACATCTTTTCTAAGGGTTTCAGTCTACTACTGCAGTCCCTGCAGCATATTCTGTTACTATTCTTACATACCCTCCAATTTTTCTCTGGTGAAAATAGGGATGTCCTAAGGAAAAGCGGGACATTCCAGGATCAAACTGGAAACCAGGACGGCTTCTGTAAATCTGGGACTGTCCCTGGAAAATAGGGACACTTAGAGTGTCTGTTTTTGTTGTTAAATTTCGTATAAAAGCAGTGCAGGGCAACAGGTATGCCTGAATTAGCTAAGTAACTTCCTACTTAGCACCTGTTGCTATGTGGATATCACAATATGGTGATTCCAAATGGAGGCTTATGTCATCCTTACAGCTTTCAAAACCAATGCGGCCTTCCTGCAGTGCTCTCCTGCGTTGATGGTTTCCTCAGAGGATCCTCTGAACCTGGCAGGTCCTCAATTATAAAATCATCTGGATGGATGAGAAAATAAGAGAAGCGATACATCATTACTACGACTACCACTATTATATAAATCATACTTAATACATCATCTTGTCTTTACAATCACCATAAAGCAGAGGAAGTCTATAGCTGAATATTATCCTGATATTTATCTTTCCAAAACATCACAGATAAAACCATTTTTCCCTACCAATTTGTTTTCCTGTTTTTCCTTGCTCATTCTTAATTATAGGTTTTTTATTTTTTTATTTGTTTAATATTACATTTACACCACACCATTTCTTTAAGGAGTTCAAGGCAAAAAGAGCACAAGATAGTTCTTGCAAATCAGCACTCAAAAGAACACTGGCTCTTAAATGGAAACTTTCCCTTTCAACATCCTAGAGTATTTCCTTTAATTAGCAGGCAAAGTGGTGTTTTTCAGCATCGGTGAAAAGAAACTGTGAATAGTTTTGGCTCTGCACCAGCACACACATTTGAAACACCGCATTCATCCATCTGAAAAAGAAAAGATTGTGGTAAGATGCTTAATATCCCCCATTTTTCCTGTTCATCTGGGGCTGATGGGAGTTGGAGTACAACACATCTGGAGGGCACAAAGTTTCTCCAACCCTGATCTATAAAATAGCCACGTTTACTGACAAAGAACATGCACAAATAATTCTCAACATTTTTGAACTCTTTGTACTTTGTGTTTATCTGATGTTAATGTATTTGAGTGTAATAAGGGCTGCCACTCTCCAGCCACAAGGATGGTACTAGACCGTATGCTCTGGGGACTCATAATAAGTCACCACCACCATCTTATCTCTAGCTCCTATATGTTTGAGGCCATCTTGAAATTGGTTTGACAACTATGGCAATTCATGGACTGGGAAAGCCTTGCCACACTAGTTCATGCATTGGTTACTTCAAGATTTAGTACTGTAATGTGGTCTGTGTGGGCTTTCCTTTGTGCTTGATATAGAAGCTACAGCATGACTTCTGACAGGAGTGAGGCCTTCTCAGCATGTCACATACCCTCCAACCTATCTTCAATGAAAACAGGGACATCCTATTCCATAATCATTTTGTTATTTATACCCTGCCCGTTTGGCTGGGTTACTGCAGCCACTCTGGGTGGCTTCCAACATACATAAAAACATAATAAAACTTTAAACATTTAAAAACTCTCCAATACGGGGCTGCCTTCATATATCTTGAAGGTTGTATAGTTACTTATCTCCTTGGCTCAGGAGTCACATAACTCCATAACCTCCAACATTTCGCCGATGGAAATAGGGGCATCCTAAGGGGAAACAGGACATTCTGGGATCAAATCAGAAACCAGGATGGCTTCTGTAAATTCAGGACTGTCCCTGGAAAATGGAGGGTCTTGGAGGGTCTGATATAACATTTTCCCTCAGAGATTGGCACTGGTTGTCAATTTGCTACCGGGCCAAATTGAAAGTGTTACTACTAGTGTATAAAGGCTTTAACAACTTGGGACCAGTTTACCTACATCACTTTACCCTACCTGTGCCCACCTAGACACTTCAGTTGGTGGAACTGAAACTGCTATAGGTGTCACATAATGCCTGTTCCACATTTGTAAGAACTCAATCGTTTATTGCTGCAGTGCCTACACATTAGAACTCGCTGCCTATTGATATCAAGCAAGTGCCTTCATGGTACGTTTCAATGTAGAGTTGTAATCTTTTCTTGATTTTAGCAAATCACTTTGAAGTAAATCACTTTTTGAGGTAGGTTACTGATCTGTAAATCTCTTTGACGTTCCACCAGCCCTTTAAACCCAATGAACTCCTCCAATGGCAACCTACCACCCCTAAATTTAGATGGGATTTGTCACCTAACATCTGGAGAGTCACAGATTTGTGGCCCCTGACTTAAAGGGAGTTGGGAGCAGGGATAGACAAATCTATCAATTTCAGTTCTCTCTCTTTTTTCCAATCTGAAATTCCAGTTTTCCACATTTCTGCAGCAATTTGTGCTTTTAAAAAATCCTCCTGAAAATTCACCAGCATTTTAACATGAATTTCTCCTGATACACACACTTGTGTTTGGCTTTGACTGATGTATAGACTTTTGCAAAAGCAATTTCTCCTAATATGTGTATTTTGTCTGTTATTCTCACATATACATTTTTATCCACACTTTCCTCTAAGGTAATTGTTTTCGTTAACACTGTTTAGCTGGTGAACTGCATTACAAAATTCATATTTTCACATTTCAAAGGATGGGTGCAGTTTGCATATTGTTATGGAAAATGTGATTTAGAGAGGGGCACTCTTAAAGGTGAATGGAATCAAATTTCTTCCTCATCCCTAGTTAGGAGTCTATCAACATCTGGAGGCACTAGCTTCCCTCCTCTGCAGCATAGTGCAGACTCACCCTCAGATTGGGAGCAGAAGGGGAAAATAAGACACGAAAGATAGACTTTTCTCAGGTATGTGCAACACACTTGATCTTTTCATTTAACTTCCTCATCCTTTCCTCCTTCCTTGCTTCCCACTCTCCATTTCTTCTTGCCAAAAATCTATCAATGTTTTTGACTTTAAATTACTGGAGACACGAGTCCCTTAAGAGTATAATTAAGCAATGATTCATTGATTTTATCTTTAGAAGTAAAATTGAAATGCACTGTATTTTTCTTAATTGTCTCTCGTACTGTGTGTCCTTTCCTTCTAATTATATCCTTTCCATGTTTAACAAGCTGCTACTATTCATTCTGCTTAAAATTTACTAGGCTATTATGGTGCTACTAATTCCTTTTCAGCTTCTTTTCTGGATACCTTTTTTTGCCTTGTTTACATGTCTTCCTTTCTGGGTGAAATGAGGAAGTTACAGAAACATTTCTACTTCATGTACAGGGGGGAAAAGAAACATTATGCACCCAAGTTCTCACACCAAATCCCGAATCCATTTTGACTACTCTAACTCAGGTGTGGGAAACCTTTGACCCTCCAGATGTTGCTGATGTACAACCCCCACCTGCCCCAGCAAACGTGGCCAAGGATTATGAGAGCTGAAGTTCAGCAACATCTGGAAAGCCAAAAGGGCCTTACATTGTTTTGTGAGCAACTTATGATCTCACTCATATGTGACCTGGGGTCCATCTGTGTTAGGAATCCAATATCTGCTGAGTTGTTTTTTCTCTCTTCCTACTTTAAGAATTTGAATGTATCAAACTACCACCATCTATTTTCTAAAGCCAGATTGAATGTTTTTCCATCTGAAGTGCTGAGTGGAAGATAAGCTGGCATCCCATTTCAAGACAGGCTGTGCCCATGTTTCTAGGCTGTTGAATGTATGAAACACATTTTACTGCACTGTAGTCTGTATAAACAGATTAGACAGCATCTAATCAAATCCATATTAACAGAACAACCCAGAATTGCTGACTCCTTTTATGTTCAGGTTCTCCTTGAGAATAAGACTGATACTATTACACTGGCCGTAGCAAAATTTCTCTCGGAGGCAGTAAGAATTAGAAGCCAGTATGTACGAGCTAAAGCTCCTTTGTTGATTAGCAAGCCTGCTCTTACACCTCAATAACTGTCAATATTTATCATTGCTGTACTGTGCATTTTGGGTCTATGGACTGCAATAAAGTTGTATGTGTGTTTTGTAAACAGTTACACCAGCTCCATAAATTGGAAGACCTTATTCATGCCAGGACACAGGGGGCCTTCAATTGCAGTTCTAACTCTCTCTGTCTTTATCACCGTTCCTTAAATCATGATGAAGCATTTCTGCCTTCTGTTGCAAAGCAAGATAGCAGCATGGCGCTCTCGTTTTTATCAAGTTCAGCCACATTCAGCTGCACTTTCACACTGCCCCTGTTTCTACAGCTGAAGGCCACTTGTGATATCACATTACCTAAAAAGGGCAGGAGCAAATATGCTGGTAGCACACTGGTATAAGAGCTGGATTGCCAGCGAGGGAGCTGAATCTTTCTCTACATGGATTATTCTAACTTGGAATTTATGGAGCTGCTGTAACCTTTAACTCAGCCAGATTTCTCCCAGTGGGGCTTTGGGACAGGAAGTAATCCCCATTGAAAGATAAACAGTTGTGAATAGATTATTTCAAACAAAATTTTTAAGAGGGTGGGAGAATTTAGCTCGCCTTTTCAAATCACTACAACCTGCTTATATGATTTCACCATGAACAAAGGTTGATTAAACTTATGGGCATCTTCAAGGTGGGGAGGGGACAGTCTCCCCCATAAACTATGATCCTCAAATTCTCAGGTTTCATTTGAAAAAAGGGAAAGGAAGAAGAGTAATGTTGTAGTATTTGTAGAAACTGAAATATGAGAGATAACATGAAGGCACTTATCTCATTTGTTTGTGAGAAGCTATTCTGCTTTCATTTTCCAGTATTTTTTTAGCCAACGAATGAAGTCATAGCATGGCTGGCATTTAGGAAAGCAGGTCTAGCCAATTAGCCAAGAAAAGGCTAGAGTAATACACGTGTTGTCTAGACTCTTGGTTTCTTCCCAGGTTTCTTGGTTTCTTCCCAGCCCCTCACTTACCTCTACAGCAGGTGCAGAAACCGCTTTCTTGACCACTGGAACATTACTAGTCTGTTCTACTCAATCTACCATAGTCTGTGCAGGGGAGTCCTTAACTCACCAAGAGCTGGAGCTCCATCAATTCCCCTTACTTATTTCAGCCAACCTAACAGCTTCTTGGATTCACAGGTGAGAGCTGAGTGCAGGATGGAGACCAAAGGTGGACAATGTACCCCAGAAGGAGCATGATGAGTCCCTCACCAGAGTTACTACCCCTCTTCTAACACTTCATACAACCCAAGTCTTTGTAGAAACTAGTTTAATTTAGTACAACTATAACATTTGCATTTATTGCTCCTCCCACATTTCCCTCTGGCCCCGCTTACCACCATCAAAAGTCGCCCGGGAGGGAATGCAGCCCTCAGTCTGAAATAATAATAATAATAATAATAATAATAATTATTATTATTATTATTATTAATAATAATAATAATAATAATAATATATTATTTATACCCCACCCATCTGGCTGGGCTTCCCCAGCCACTCTGGGCGGCTTCCAAAAAAGTATTAAAATACTGTGATACATCAAATATTAAAAGCTTCCCTAAACAGGGCTGCCTTCAGATGTCTTCTAAAAGTCTGGTAGTTGTTGTTCTCTTTGACATCTGGTGGGAGGGCGTTCCACAGGGCGGGTGCCACTACCGAGAAGGCCCTCTGACTGGTTCCCTGTAACTTGGCTTCTCGCAGTGAGGGAACCGCCAGAAGGCCCTCAGCGCTGGACCTCAGTGTCCGGGTAGAACGATGGGGGTGGAGACGCTCCTTCAGATATACTGGACCGAGGCCTTTAGGGCTTTAAAGGTCAGCACCAACACTTTGAATTGTGCTCGGAAACGTACTGGGAGCCAATATAGTTTTTCCCATCCACTGACCTAAAGCTTTCCCTAATATGGAAGACTTTTAGAGATAGCAACTGAAATGGATTTGTATTTTTACCTTGGGACAGGTTTCATCTGTCATTTCACACTTATGGTTTCAATGGTTTTTAGCTACTCCTGTTTCATTTATGTTTTATTTTTATTTTTGCTGAGGCTCCATTTTTTGGGAAGCTTTTAATATCGTTGTTAGCCACCCAGGGAGCTCGCTTGAGCTATGTGGCAGCACTGTAAAATAAAATATAACCTAATGTAGCTCACTGTAAAAAAACAGCAGCAACAACACGACAACAACCCAGCAACTGACTGAAAATGCAAGGACGCATACAAACAGGAGCAATCTCTAGCACTATCTAAAGATATATTTATGATTAAAGGCTTAATTGTATGCTTATCTTATTTTTTCTTTAAGCCAGCATGAGCTGGTTAATGAATCAAAGGACACACACTGAAACAAATAATCCACTGTGTCTCGTATCAAAGAACTTCTATGAAAAAGGGAAAGAGGTCATCAACTCTCATAAACTCTGGAGATTTCTCATTCCTCATCCAAGAAGTATAGCCTGACCACACTTTCCTAAGTGAAGCAAATTCTTTTCTGCTGATACACAGTGCTTCGTTCCCTCTCTATCACTCTTCCTATTTCTGCCCAGTTCACTGGGAACGGCACTGCCCTCTGAGCTAATGCATCACCCACCCTCTGGTTCATTCCCCTTCTCTGTTTCCTTTGTCACCTCACTTCTTCTTCCCCAAAGCTTTCATTGACAGTTGCTCATTATTTCTGTTTATCTGCTTCCAGCTAACAGGCTCTGAAATAACAGGGAAGACAATGATCTATTTATGTTATTGATCCCCTTTGTGCTAATTGCGGTCTCCTTTGTGACCACTAATTTGCCAGGCACCACAACAGGCCTTGGAAAATTCCATTTTGCAGACTGTACGGATTAATCTGTTGGGTGGTGAGGTTTACCGACAGGGCAAGCATGGTATACTATGTGGTTTAGAAGACTTTGCTTAAAAGGGTTGTGTCAGTCAAACCAGTGACCCTTTTCAATATTATCACTTGTGTGAGATCAAGGCTAACTATTTAACACTTACTTGAAGACCTGGAATCAGACCCTCTCCCTCTCCACTCCCTTTCCTCCTGCTACATATCAATGTAATATTTATGCTTAAGAACACAACCATTGCCCTGCTTCCTTTTCCAGATCCTCCAACATTTCAATAACATTTCAATATCATCATCATCATCATCATCATCATCATCATTGCTATTATTACCCTGCCCAACTGGCCCCAGCTACTCTGGGTTGCTTCCAACCAATGTGCTCTTGCCGCACATCTTCATGTGTGGCTTGGTGTCTGTTTAAACCTCTCCATATCTCACAACTTCTTCCAATTCCCATCTCATTCATTTTTCTTGCCTTCCGACACCACCCATTATCTCCATTTCTTTGTTCAAATTAATTGGCACTTGCATAACTTTGAATAAAGTTATCTATTGCCATTATTGATTTTTCCAAGGCCAAATATTCTACTGACTACATATTAATCTAAAAACAAAAGGCATAACCTTGCAAGTTCAAATTTATGTACTCCACAGCTCACACTTTTCATTACCTATCTTTATTACTTATTGCGCAATGCATCAGAGTTCAGTGATCTAAATGCACAACGATATCAACTAATTCACACATCATCTACTTTGATATTTCAATGGCGTATCTGTGCTGCAAACGTAAATTAGTTTACTATTATCTCTCCCCAGGACCCTGGAAATGTTATAAAGGGTTTTCTAAGGGTTGCAGAGTGGCCACCGGGACCATATAACATTGGTTCTAAAGGATCTACACTGGCTCCCAGTACGTTTCTGAGCATAATTCAAAGTGCTGGTGCTAACCTTTAAAGCCATAAACAGGCCTTGGCCTCGTATGCCTGAAGGATTGTCTCTACCCCAATTGTTCAGCCTGGACACTGAGGACCAGCTCCATCGGTCTTCTGGTTGTTCCCTCACTTTGAGAAGTGAACTTACAGGGAACCAGTCAGAGGGCCTTCTTGGTAGTGGTGCCCACCCTGTGGAAAGCCCTATCAAATGTCAAGGAGATAATGACCGCTCCCCGCTTAAAACGGGGGGCGCCCTTTGCGTGGACGTGTGCAGCCCCTAGATCTGGAGCGGCTCCAACAGCATAGGCTTGGCCTTGCCTTCCCTCAGGTGGGATACCTGGAGGCCTCCGCCTACCTCAGTCAGTTGTCCAATCCCACCTGGGGGAAGTGTTGCCAAGGAGACCAGGCCAGGTAGGGGAGGGATTACCTGCCCACACAATAGAGGGAGGATCTTACCTGGGAATCCTCACTTGGCTCCAGAAATCATTGGAGAAATGTTGGAGGGTATGCATATTGGTCTATTTTGGAAGGAGGTAAAGAATATTTTATTTGCCTCGGCTTTTTCTGTTTTAAAAATGTGGCTGGATGCTTTTTATACCTTGAACACTAGGTTTTATCCTAATGCTTAAATCTGTTTTTACATTTTATGTTCATATTGTATTTTTAAATATGATGGCATGCCCTTTAATTGTACACTGCCCTAGAAACTTATTCTTAAGTGGTGGTATATAAATGCTGTCAATGAAAATACACATAAATTGACCAATATTACAAGCCGGAAGAGAACTCTAAAAAAAAAAAAAGGGGGATGAGCTTTCCCCAAACAATCTCCAATAAAGTTCATAATTTTCAGCTGATTCCACATTGAGTCAAATGGAGTTGACTCATCATGCATCATAAAGTTCCTAAATATGCAAGAGGACTGCCTTTGTAAGAAGGATGATTAGAAGAGAAAATGAAAAGTTGGATTTTGCTGCTGCATGCTTGCACGCCTAATGCAAATGCCACTCTAATCAATAGAATTATTTCCGTGTTGCTTGCCACTGCAGTTTCCTCTCAAAAGAAGCGCACTACTTGAGGGAAAGTCGCCTGGAACTCTAGGTTAGCTTATTGAACCAAGCCATTATGAGAGAGCTGCCATCAACAGTCTCCTTTCTCCGATTACGCTAATGCACGACCCAAATAGATACCTCCTTATTCTTCATTTATAGAATCTCAGGATGGAAAGCCCAGACATTGCTAAAATCAGGAATTAGATTGCTACATTTTCTATTAGGAGCAACCGGGATAAATTCAGCTGACTGAGAATGCTGTCGCCAACCCAAAGGCAAAAGAAAGACACAAAGAGAGTGGTTGCTGTTCATTAATGCTGACAGACCCCTTTGGGGGCTGCACACTTTGGCTTGGCTATCATACAATTGTAGAAGTGGAAGAAAACCTGAGGATTTTAAGCCAACCTCTGCTTAAAAACCTCCAAGGAAGGGAGAGTCCACAACCTCCAGAGGGAGACTGCTCCACTGTCAAACAGTTCTTACCATCAGCAAGTTCTTCCTGAAGTTTAGTCACAATCTCCTTTCTTGTAACTTCAAGCCATTGGTTCGGGTTCTACCCTCCAGAGCCAGAGAAAACAAGCTTGGTCCACCATCCACGTGACAGCATTTCAGATATTTGGAGGTGGTGCTGTGGGTTAAACCAGAGAGCCTAGGACTTGCCAATCATCAGAAGGTCAGCGGTTCGAATCCCCGCGATGTGGTGAGTTCCCTTTGCTCAGTCCCAGCTCCTGCCCACCTAGCAGTTCAAAAGCACGTCAAAGTGCAAGTAGATAAATAGGTACCGCTCCGGCGGGAAGGTAAACAGCATTTTCGTGTGCTGCTCTGGTTCGCCAGAAGCGGCTTAGTCATGCTGGCCACATGACCCGGAAGCTGTACTCCGGCTCCTCGGCCAATAAAGCGAGATGAGCGCCACAATCCCAGAGTCGGTCACGACTGGACCTAATGGTCAGGGGTCCCTTTACCCCTGGGGTCATACCCAACTCCTTCAACTGCTCCTCATAAGGCTTAGCTTCCAGATCCTTCATCATCTTGGTCGTCCTCCTCTGCACACGTTCCAGCTTGCCAATATACTTCTGAAACTGGACACAGTACTCCAGGTGTGGTCCAACCAAGGCAGAAAAGAGTAGATCTATTATTTCCCTTGATCGGGGTGCTATACATTTGTTAATGGAGCCTAGAATAGCATTAGCATATTTTTGCTGCGGCATCATACTGTTGAGCCAAAGAATTATAGAATTGTAGAGTTGGTAGAGACCCTGTGATCATCTAGTCCAACACTCTGCAATGCAGGAATATGCAGCTGTCCCATGCAGGGACTGAACCTGCAACCTTGGTGTTATCAGCACCATGCTCAACCAACTGAGCTATGGAAAGTACACGTTAAGCTTGTGGTCTGCTAAGATCTTTTCCACATATACTATCATTTTCTTGCTCAGAACCGTGTGCTAGCCAAACTAGTTGTTGACCAGAACCAAAAACACACAACCCATTTTCAGTAGCTTCGTGGGCTCACCTTTTACAGTGTTCAGATTCTTTGAAATTGTTGTGTCTGACCTGGCACCAACACTTTACTCTAACCACTGAGCAAATGTGTATTTTGTCTACAATGCAAAATGAGTATAAAATTCTGAACGAATCATGGTTGTATGACTGTCCTTTGTTAGATATCTGGAGTGTTGTTAGTATAGTTTATCAGCAGTGGGGGTGATGGCCTGTTCAGGATATTCCATTTCCTCTTGGTTTTCCTCCCCCTCAGTCAGTTGGTATTCCACGGCCATGAACTGTTTGAGGTTTCCCCTCTTTAGGCATTATTTTAAAGACTTTCCCCCTGTACAGTGGTATCTCGGGTTAAGAACTTAATTCATTCTGGAGATCCGTTCTTAACCTGAAACTGTTCTTAACCTGAGGTACCACTTTAGCTAATGGGAACTCCCGCTGCTGCCGTGCCACTGCCAGGCAATTTCTGTTCTCATCCTGAAGCAAAATTCTTAACCTGAGATGCTATTTCTAGGTTAGCAGAGTCTGTAACCTGAAGCATCTGTAACCTGAAGTGTCTGTAACCCGAGGTACCACTGTACTTATGCAAGTACCTCAGGGTTCCTCTGAGACTGATGGTCTCTCCTTGTGTGTACAGTGCAACACTGATGACATAAAGACCAGCACCTAAGGAACTGCAATCTCTCTAAGTACATATGATTTATATAGAGAAAAAGAAATAACCAGAACTTTAATCTGGAGGAAAGTGCTTAATCACTAGTTGACTCTTGCCTGCATCCACTGAAAATAAGTCCGGAGGCTCGTGGCAAGCTGCTCATTTTGTGTGTCATATTTGAACTTGCTGCACATCTACATGAGCCCCTCTTGAGAACTGGCCTCTCTCCCTTCTATTAGAACTTGGGTAATAGTTTCTCTTTATTCATCCATTCGGTGACCTGAAGCCACAAACAGAAGCCTCCCAATGTTCCCAAAAATGTCAACAGAGCAATTGCTCATAAGGATTTATCTGGCTTTGGAGTGAGTGCACTGACCCTCTGTTATATATCACCTTGCAATTTTTCTCCATTTTGTCAACAAGAGGTTGCTTTGTTTGTAGAATAAAGGTAAGAGGATTGATTCAAACAAAAGAGTGCCAGTGACCTAGGGGAGTCAGACCGTGAGGAGAGTTTGGCTTCAGGGAGTGGAAAGCCCAGGGAATCGAGTAAGAAGAAAATACACATAACCGACACAGATTGTTGCCTCATGCAACTCGTTGAACAAACGAACAACCTAAACCAAAGAAATCTCCAGACCAGCAAACGGTATCTAGAGACAGAAAGCCAGCAGGTGAGTGGGTGGCTTTTGCACTGACTATAGCATGTATGAATATTTGGCAGTTGAACAGAGTTTTTATTTAAAAAAAACTCCTTACTTTCAGGGAACAACACTGGGTGTCATCATGCCTAAGCTGGTGGATCAAAGGGAGAGGGTAGCTTAAACGGATTTTGAGGAGTTATTCCTTCTACCAGGGAACTCTTGAAACTGGGTGCAGATGTTCAGAACACTTTGTTAGAGATGGGTTGTCTCTGCTCCCTCAACAGAAAACTATAATTCCCAGGGTTCCCTTACGTTCTGATGCAAGTTAGGGATTTCTAAGAGAATGGGGATGAGATGAGGCTTCAAAAGGAAGAAGATGGTCCTGGTCCAACATGGGGTTTATATCTCTCACCTGCTGTTCTCCTGTAAGATCCCTTCATCTCCCACAAAGAAAAAAGCTTACATGAGTAGAATGTGTGCTTTTATTTAAAATGCATCTCTGGGTTATTTGTGGGGCACAGGAATTCTTCCATTCTTATTTTTTCAAAATATAGTCCGGCCCCCCACAAGGTCTGAGTAGACCGGCCCCCTGCTGAAAAAGTTTGCTGACCCCTGTTCTACATAGTGCACATTTTTTAAAAATCTAGTTATCTTACCTAATTAAGTTGGAGAATGCCTTAACCCAGAACAGCCAACATGGTGTCTTCTATGAGTAGTTGAACTACAAGTCACATTACCTTTACCAATGGTTATGGTACCTTTAAAGCACACTTTCACGAACTACAGCTCCCAAGATTCTTTAACCATGTGCTTTAAATATATGGTGTAGATGATGCCAAAGTCCAAAAACTTCTGGGGAAAACCTTGGGATAACAGCTGGCTAACAACAGTTTATTACTGGTCGATTGGTCCCTACTGGGGATAAACAGATGCACATACATCAAAACAGACCGGAGCCCAGTGCCAAGTGCAGATATCATTTTAACTGCCATATCATACATCTGCAGCTTAATTGACTCAAATACGTTTAGGCATGCAGTCTGTAACCATGAATATTAAAAAAAAGCTGGCATGTGCAATAGCAGGTGCAACTGCAAAGGGTGTTTAATAAATCAATTCTTGGAAGGCAGTGGATAGCTGGCTACTGTCTAACACTGTCTATTTTTTAAACCAAGATAGTTGCCTTTTTAATTGTTGCTGCTTCTGTGTGGAAAAATTCAAAGAAAGATCCAGCTATGCTTAAGATTCTTGCCCACTCATTCCAATGGAACTGGGGGTGTGGAAAGGAGGGGGGGTTGCTTTCAGTAGATTGCTGTTGTTTAGTCGTGTCTGACTCTTTGTGACCCCATGGACCAGAGCACGCCAGGCACTCCTGTCTTCCACTGCCTCCCGCAGTTTGGTCAAACTCATGCTGGTAGCTTTGACAACACTGCCCAACCATCTCGTCCTCTGTCGTCCCCTTCTCCTTGTGCCCTCCATCTTTCCCAACATCAGGGTCTTTTCCAGGGAGTCTTCTCTTCTCATGATGTGGCCAAAGTATTGGAGCTTCAGCTTCAGGATCTGTCCTTCCAGTGAGCACTCACGGCTGATTTCCTTAGGAATGGATAGGTTGGATCTTCTTGCAGTCCATGGGACTCTCAAGAGTCTCCTCCAGCACCATAATTCAAAAGCATCAATTCTTTGGCGATCAGCCTTCTTTGTGGTCCAGCTCTCACTTTCAGTAGATGCCTGCCAACAAATGGCAATGACCACTCCCCACATCAAATGGGGGGCGCCTTTTGTGTGGTCACGCGCAGCCCCCTGGATCCCAGTGCGGCTCCCAGTAGTATGGGCTGGCTTCACCCTCCCCAGGCTGGATACCTGGAGGTCTCCGCCCACCTCAGCCAATTGCCTGGGGAAGCGTTGCCAGGGGATCGGCCAGGTAAGGGGAGGGACTGCCCTGCCCACACCACAGAAGGTGAATCTTACCTGCGAAGCATCAGTTGGCTCCAGAGCTTCTCCCACCCTGCCCCCCCTCAATTAAGCCTTCTTTTGCAGGTTAACCTCTTCTCCATAGGTACGCGGGCACTGCTACATCAGGTTCTCTGTTGAAGGGCTGGAAAGGAATTTCCTGCATTGGCAGGTTTTGCCTTTCCCATAGCAAAACGTTACAACTTTGGCGGTTTCAGGCCTTGGGCAGAATCCTTTAGTCTATCTTCCTAAATGGGGGGGGGGTTTGAAATGGTGACCCACGCCTCCCTTGCGGCGGTGATTCCAGGGTTCCCCATTAAAGGGGTCTTGAGGGGAGGCATTGGCCATACGCTGAGATGTTGTCATTGCTCTCCCCTGCGACGGCGGTGAAATGGGGGGCGGGCTCTCTGCTTGAACATATGTTCTCCAGAGCCAGCCTAATCCCCACACATTCTGGATAACCCTGATGTCTCCCAGTTCCCCAGCTGGGGACTGGGAAGGATAATTGCCCAGTGCCTGAGACAAGGTCTCCCTACATCTGAAACATAATAAAGTTGTGGCCAATTTTAATCCCATGGCACGTTGTCTTGAGTCTTTATTCCACTCGGGGGTCGCCTGGGGTTGGGAGGACTCTGTCTGTCCATGCAATGCTATACAGTGGTACCTCGGGTTACAGATGCTTCAGGTTACAGACGCTTCAGGTTACAGACTCCGCTAACCCAGAAATAGTACCTCGGGTTAAGAACTTTGCTTCAGGATGAGAACAGAAATCGCGCAGCAGCGGCGTGGTGGCAGTGGGAGGCCCCATTAGCTAAAGTGGCACCTCAGGTCAAGAACAGTTTCAGGTTAAGAACAGACCTCCAGAACAAATTAAGTTCTTAACCTGAGGTACCACTATATCTATAATACGGCATTCAACTTTGCAGTGCTTGCCCCTGCAGGTTACCATAAACACAACAAGCCTAGGAGGAAACAGAAGCGCTGAGATCCACCTGACACCTGAGTTTGTCACATGTGTGTGATGTCACATGTGTGACATCACACACATCAGGAGGAGGCTACGAGGCCTAGTGGGGACCTCGGCCAGCAGGGCCCTCCACCACTGACCCTCAGGATGGGGGGTGGGTGTCAACCCTGTCCCCACATACTTCCAGAGGAGGGCTGAGGTGTTCTCAGCCCCATAGCATTGGCGCCTATGGGAGGAAATGTTTGTCACTTCCAGCCAGCCTGTGGTCATTTGCACAGAAACTTTAATGCACTCAATTCTCTCACTGTGTAAGAAACCATATAAAGTTCTATTTCTCCCATCCTTTCATTCTGCTTCCTCCACCACTGACGAAATCTGACCTGGTTGCCTGTGCCTTTGAAGTCTACATTTGATAGGGATGCGGGTGGCACTGTGGTCTAAACCACTCAGCCTCTTGGGCTTGCCAATCGGAAGGTCAGCGGTTCGAATCACCGCAACGGAGTGAGCGCCCGTTGCTCTGTCCCAGCTCCTGCCAACCTAGCAGTTTGAAAGCACACCAGTGCCAGTAGATAAATAGGTACCGCTGCAGCGGGAAGGTAAACAGCGTTTCCATGCGCTCTGACACTCGTCATGGTCCTCCATGCACTAGTCCTGCTGGCCACATGACCCAGAAAGCTGTCTGTGGACAAACACCGGCTCCCTCAGCCTGAAAGCAAGATGAGCGCTTCAACCCCATAGTCGCCTTTGACTGGACTTAACCGTCCAGAGGTCCTTTACCTTAACCTTTTTTTTACCACATTTGATCTTATATTCAGCTTCATCAACTGTTCACTAAGAAACCCATCGTTTTGCACATGCAAGGCAGGTTCAAGGCCGTTGCTGCAACTTAAAATTTACCACAAGCTTAATTGTTTGCTTGGTTTTTTTACTGCTTGCATCTTTATTACTGTGTTCCAATAAACTGGATTTACCTATACTTCGATTTCAACATCTTGCAATGCATATTCCTTAGCACTCATAACACTTCTTATATTGTGAGCCAAAAAAGAAAAAAAGAAAAGCTTCGCTTCCAGGATATTAAATGAATAACTAAGTTTGAAAATAATAAAATGTAAGTACTTTGTTGAATAGAATTCCTACAGGGTTTAATAGTTCCTCTATAAAAATTTTAGCAGTGCGCTGGGAAAGGCACCAACATAGCGCTCCTTATTTTTTCAATCATAATTAAATCTTTAATAATGTATTAGGAAACTACCAGTCATTGACTTGTCAAATAGCCTAAAGTAGATGAAGGCAGAATTGGATAAATCTGTTTTGGAGTCTGATACCTCTTGCATTCTTAAATGTGCAATCCTGCATACTTACTACCTAGTATGAATACATTTTCCCAACTATTAGTATTATTACTACGTCTATTACCTATCCTTCACCAGGGCTGGTTACAACAATTTAAAATTCAGAATTAAAAACAGATTAAAAAAATTACAGTCACGGGAATGGGGTGAGCCCTGAAAACACACATCTCAGGTATCAAATGTCAGGGTAAAGAGGTGTTATTTATTAAGAAAGGGCTGGTTCATCTACACAGATCCATAACTTGCTATCTGCAGCACCAAGTGATTACTGCTTGTCTATGTATGATTTATTTATTTTTTTAAAGGTAAAGGACCCCTGGACAGTTAAGTGCAGTCAAAGGAGACTATGGGGTTTCGGCGCTCATCTCGCTTTCAGGCCGAGGGAGCCAGCGTTTGTCCACAGACATCTTTCTGTGGCCAGCATGGCTAAAACACTTCTGGTGCGACAGAACACGATGATGGAAACTAGAGTGTATGGAAATGCCATTTACCTTCCCACCACAGCGGTACCTATTTATCTACTTGCACTGGTGTGCTTTCGAAGTGCTAGGCTGACAGGAGCTGGGACAGAGCAATGGGAGCTCACCCATTATTACGAGTGAGATCTGGAACCTTCTACTTGTGGTACCATGTTCAACATGCCAGCCAGCCATGACCATCTCCAAAGGATTCCATTCTACCCCACTCCTGATTTTCTATCTGTTTTCAATAGACAGCTAATATTATATGCCTATGACTATGTTCAGTTCTCACTGAGCTTCTTAAAAAATTGGAAGGGATGCCCCATTAGGTTTTATTTTTAAAGAATAATTTTCTTTTGTGCATCCTTTGAGCTATTCTGAGCATAATGATACTTTCCACTTCTTTCTCTAAGGCCCTGTTCTGTCTCCTGTCAGCGGCCACCAAAGCTTGCTATTATATTTAATGTTCCACTTTTCTGTTAGCCTGTTTGGGTGGGGCAAACCTAAAATATCATATTCAACTATACAAGATAAGTAAAATGAACACTAAAAAGAATAAAATTTGTAACTTTAAAATAATAGATTTACAAAGCAGCCAATAATAACAATTTAAGCTTGCTGGGATTTAATAACAAAACTGCAGTAGATGCCTAAAAACTAAAATGAATGGAATTTCATACCTTGAGGGAGAGGGCATTCCAATGTATTTGTAAATTGGTGTAACCAGCTCTGGTACCGCAAAATGAGGGTGGTCAAAAAATCTAATAAACTTTGGCAACAAAGGTGCATTGTGGCCAAATTGAAGAGCTAGGATTTGGCCTAAGCTGTCAAAATGTTCGCTGTAAATCACGAATAATGGTTGTTTTTGTTTTTTAAAAATAATTTAACTAAAAAGTATTAAATCCCTATGATCACTTTGATCCTAGAAATATAATTTTGCACTTTGGAACAAAGAAATGGCTGCCTTTCTGGCGAAAGGCTGAGGCAGGGGGAGGCTGGAGCAGAACACTGGTTTATAGGTAAAGCCATGGCAGAATCTGGCAAGATTGGGGGGGGGTTGGGAAACACTGCACAGAGCATGTCAGGATCTGCTGGATCATGAGGAAGGCCTAGTTGACTTTGGAATTCCCTGGCTTTTCAGACACCAGCACTGGTTATCTGGTAGAACATAAATCTTAATTGATCAGACCAGCAATACACCCGTTGATGGGTAATCTGACCAGGTGGACATGGACAGTTTATTATTTCAGCTTCAAATTCCTAGAAGAGTTAAGTCTCTCATGTCTTAGTGCTGCTTGGCTCATATATTATCAATTTGTTAACCAGTGTCAACCTTTACATCACATAAGGGGGTTTGCCAGCTGCTGTATATACAGTTATTTTGTAACATAAACCGGTATATAACCCGCAACACAATTATTCATTTTAAAAGGTCTATTAATCATTATAGTTTGTCATTTCGAGTGCGCCATGGTCCTCTATTCATTTTTCAAGTTACTTTTTCCTTTGTCAAATATGCATTAAGAATGTTTCACTGTCACACAGGTTTGCTACAAAGCCAGCACAATCCTTTCTCTTGTTTATTTATCAGACTTAATGTAATGGGATCCCTTGACAAGTACATAGATGAAGAAGTAAGAGCCAATTTCAGAATACTAAAATCGGGAGCACCAAATGAGACTTTGGGAACCAGCACTTTCCCCCTTCCCTTATATTCCGGTGTATCTTTTTGCACAAAAACTTTTAGGCCTGGGTCCAGCATGTATAAATCACTGCCTCTGTTCCATGTTCCTCCATTATTGATTAAAGGGAAATGTGCTCTAAAGCTCACTATGTATGCAGACCCACCAAGTGTCCCTATTTTCCAAGGACAGTTCCGGATTTATAGAGTGGAACCTCGGTTTTCGAACGTAATCCATTCCAGAAGTCTGTTCGACTTTTGAAAGTTTTGAAAACTGAGGATCAAAGGGGTTCAATGGGGAAAACTGAGAAACACACCTTGGAAACTGTTTGACTTCCAAGGTGCGTTCAGCTTCTGAAACGTTTGGTAGCCAAGACGTCCAAAAACCAAGGTGTGACTGTAAAAGCTGTCCTGGTTTCTGATTTGACCCCAGAATGTCCCGCTTTTTCTTTAGGACATCCTTACTTTCACCAGAGGAATGTTGGAGGGTATGGAGTTATCCAACCCCAAAGCTGTCTGAAGGCAATTCTTCTGAGCACAATTCAAAGTGTTGGTGCTGACCTTTAAAGCCCTAAACGGCCTTGGCCCAGTATTCCTGAAGGAGCATCTCCACCCCCATTGTTCAGCCCGGACACTGAGGTCCAGCTCCAAGGACCTTCTGGTGGTTCCCTCACTGCGAGAAGTGAGGTTACAGGGAACCAGGTAGAGGGCCTTCTCAGTAGTGGCACCTGTGGAATGACCTCCCATCAGGTGTCAAAGAGATAAACAACTACCTGATGTTTAGAAGACATCTGAAGGCAGCCCTTTTAATGATTGATGTTTTAACGTATTTTTAATCTCTGTTGGAAACCCAGCCAGATGGGTGGGGTACAAATTAATAATAATAATAATAATAATAATAATAATAATAATAATAATAATAAATTTTATTTATATCCCGCCCTCCCCAGCCGAAGCTGGGCTCAGGGCGGCTAACAACAATAAAACAATACAAAAGTACAACACAAACAACACTCATTCATTATAAATCATTCATTATAAAATTAATTAAATTCAAGCCACTGGCCACCATTGGGCCAGAGCTCCGCGAAGATTGCCGAGGGAGGGAGTCAGGCTGTGCCCTGGCCAAAGGCCTGGCGGAACAGCTCTGTCTTGCAGGCCCTGCGGAAAGATGTCAAGTCCCGCAGGGCCCTGGTCTCTTGTGACAGAGTGTTCCACCAGATCGGAGCCACAGCCGAAAAAGCCCTGGCTCTAATTGAGGCCAGCCTAACTTCTCTGTGGCCTGGGACCTTCAAGATATTTTTATTTGAAGACTGTAAGTTTCTCTGTGGGGCATACCAGGAGAGGCGGTCCCGTAGGTACGAGGGTCCTAGGCCGTATAGGGCTTTAAAGGTTAAAATCAGCACCTTAAACCTGATCCTGTACTCCACCGGGAGCCAGTGCAGTTGATATAGCACCGGATGAATGTGATCTCGCAGCGAAGACCCCGTAAGGAGTCTCGCTGCAGCATTCTGCACCCGCTGGAGTTTCTGGGTCAGTCTTAAGGGCAGCCCCACGTAGAGCGAGTTACAATAATCCAGTCTGGAGGTGACCGTCGCGTGGATCACAGTGGCTAGGTCAGGGCGAGAGAGGTTTTGTTTAATGTTCAATGTTTGATTATGTGTTTTATATATGTTGGAAGATGCCCAGAGTGGCTGAGGCAACCCAGTCAGATAGGTGGTGTATAAATAGTAAAATTGTTGTTGTTGTTGAATAGCACAACCCTATTTTCATCAGAGAAATGTTGGAGGGTACGTGCATGAGACAAGGAGAGCCTTCTCATTGACTGCACTCAACAGTGGTATTCTCTTCCTCTCAGTCATCACTAAAACCTAAGGTCAAACTGGACTTACCATTAAGGATCCGCTTGGTCCTTGAGGTCTCTTTGTTTGTTTCTAATTAACTAACGAGCAGCTGGATGGGGAAATCTAGATCAGGGCCACAGCATGAGGGAGAAGGGATTTAACAAGTATTGAATTGCCCTGACAGCTGTTACTACTTATTAGCAATATGGCAATCTTTCCTTCCAGGACACATAGGGTGTGTTGTGAGGAGATCTAGGCTGGGATGTCTCCCGCAATCTTGGATGCCAGTCTGAATTACCCACTCTGCCCCAAAAGTTCCACTTAGTAAACAAAGCAGTAAATAAGCTAGCAAGGGCTTATCAGGTGTTTAACTTTGCCAGTGCCTGAAGTATTTGTTTTGTTTTGTTTTAATTCCAATTTGCAATTTGGTAGCCAAATATTAGACACTGTATCGTCATTCACTGCAATCATGTATGCTATGCAAGACAGTAATCAGCTAGTTGGCATATTTTGGGAGGATTTAATACAAATGTTTTCACAGAACTAAATCATGATAGATGATAGATAGATAGATGATAGATAGATAGATAGATAGATAGATAGATAGATGATAGATGGTTAAGTCCCCACTCTGGGGTTGCAGCGCTCATCTCATTTCAGGCCGAGGGAGCCAGCGTTTGTGCACAGACAGCTTTCCGGGTCATGTGGCCAGTAGGACTAAACCGCTTCTGGCACAACAGAACACCATGATGGAAGCCACAGAACACGGAAACACTGTTTACCTTCCTGCCACAGCAGTACCTATTTATCTACTTGCGCTAGCATGCTTTCAAACTGCTGGTTAGAAGGAGCTGGGACAGAGCAACGGGACCTCACTCCTTTGTGGGGATTCGAACAGCCAACCTTCCGACTGGCAAGCCCCAGAGGCTCAGTGGTTTAGACCACAGCGCCACCCACGTCCCTGATAGACATATAAAACAGGGTGTAGCTATATAGTAATATGCAAGTAGAAGGAACTGATGAAAACCCATGAAAACAGTAGGCCTCGAATGACACTCAGGCATCTTTATAGAAATATTTTTTACTCACACCAGAGTGGCCTTTGACTCCCAGTTGGCAGAAGCAAAGCCCAGTTTTGTGAGTTGGCTGAACACATCTACTATCCCCAGAGCATTTTCAAGCCCCACAAAATATTGGTGTAAGGGTAAAGGTAAAGGGGACCCCTGACCATTTAGGTCCAGTCATGGCCGACTCTGGGGTTGCGGCGCTCATCTCGCTTTATTGGCCGAGGGAGCCGGCGTACAGCTTCCGGGTCATGTGGCCAGCATGACTAAGCTGCTTGTGGTGAACCAGAGCAGCACACGGAAACGCCGTTTACCTTCCCGCTGGAGCAGTACCTATTTATCTACTTGCACTTTGATGTGCTTTCGAACTGCTAGGTGGACAGGAGCTGGGACCGAGCAACGGGAGCTCACCCCATCACGGGGATTCGAACCGCCGACCTTCTGAGCTTGTTTGGAGGTTCTAGCAGGGGAGCGCAGCTATCGTATACCCTTGACCGAAGAACCGTACACTCCTTCTATCTGGGATGGTCGTCCTCTTCCACCGAGCGCGCAGCTTTGGGAGGGACGCACATGGAGCGGTGAGGGAGGAAGGGGACACCTGCCTAGCCAGCCAGATCAGCCGAATCAACCCTGGCGATCAATGGGGTGACAGATGTCGCAGCCAGATCGCCCTCACATCCCGAACCGCCGACCTTCTGATTGGCAAATCCTAGGCTCTGTGGTTTAACCCACAGCGCCACCCGCATCCCTAAATATTGGGGTAGGGCAGCTCAAAAAAAATACTGAATCCATTTCATGTGGATCGATATTTAAAAATACTAGCAAGAGACTCATTCAATTGTGGGAATGTTTGCAGGCCTGCCACATGTCCTCATTTTCCAGGAGTGTCCCTGATTTAGAGAAGCCGTCCCAGTTTCTGGTTTGATCCCAGAATGCCCTACTTTTCCTTAGAATATCCCTATTTTCATTGGAGAAAAGTTGGAGGGTATGTGTTTGTGTTCTGCCACATGACTCAGCTAAAAATTTTGCACCCAGGTATTTCAAGATATTCAAGGGGGGACAGGGAGTTTACCTAATACATCATCCCCAATTAATCCCTGTTTTCGCTAATTGACATGTTTCTCTGTACTTCTTCCATAGACTCAAGTCTAAAGCCTAGTGCTCAACTTGAGGCAGGAATCAGGCTGGACCTGGGATAATTCCTGCAATGTGAATAAGGAATAATGGAGCAGAATCTGCCTTTGCAACAGGATAAGTGCATCATCGTATATTGATATTTGGGATACAGACTTGCAAAGTTTCCACAAAGGTTTGAGTTCCAACACCTTTCATTTTGGAAATCACACCATATTGTCCACATTACCTGAATCAGTGTCAATAGAATTTACTTCTACATAGGTGTGCTTTGCAAAGCAACCCAATATTCATTGAAAAAGTCATTAAGCAGTATTGTCCTATGAGACAGGCATATTGACAGTGTTATCCCTCTCAGCATTCCATTAGTATAATAAGAGCTCTATTTGAGATTCACTGGCAGAAGCCAACATTTTCCCCTTCTATAAGTGGATCTCAACATTTGCCCAACTATATCGTTAATTTTCCATATCTGCCAAGCAGTGTTTGCATCCAATTTAGACACATGCTAAGAATTTTATTTATGGTTATACAATTTCTGTCTACCACCTGCCTCATTCCATTTGTCCACACCAATATGCCTGTCTTGCCCTTTTTCTCAGACATATGTGAGCAGTAGCCACAATTAGCAACATTTAAAACACATTATATATAATATTTAGTGCAAATCTTAAGCTAGGGTTCATCCAAGAGAAGTACAGATACATATATTACTATAATATACATGCATATTTGCATAGCTACGTATAGCCATTTCCCATATTCTCTTACTTGCACATATCTCAACATTAAAATAATTTTGCAGTAATGATTCGTGACCATCAGGAAAGAAATACTACTGTACTTTTGTTTTGTATTATTTTTTTTTAAGAACTTGAATGTCCAAGAGAACATTCCCTCAAATGCTAGGGTTTTTTATTATTATTATTTCTAGAGGTCAGGGGGTAGGTGGGAAGACTGGAACTTTAAAAGAGGACTTTCCTCACCAAATGCTACAGTGCATTGGCAATTAGTTCCTTGTGATCTATTGCATTTTTGGATTTCAGGTTCTGATCTTTTTTTGTCAGGCATAGTTTCACAGAACTTGGCTGTAAATAGGTTCTGCTTTCAGTTTTTGAGTTTGCAACCTGCCAGTGGGTTTTTCTTTTGTGAACTGGGCTTTCTCTGTGGGTGTGTTTTAAGGCAACACTTGGACATAGTCTATTAATAGGCTTCATGAGAGCTAATTGTTAGAAGACAGGGACTTACCTGGGAGGAACTGAATAAGGAAAACTGATCAGAAATGAGGATACAGGACATATCTCCCTCCTACTCCATCTCCCAAACTGACATAATTCAGGTTTGCAGCTGTAATGAGGAACAAAGGGGACAGACTAAGTGTAATGAGCACTCACACTTTACATTGTGGGTGCCCTTTGCAGGATCGCATGCGGTGCTACAGTTCCCAGGGAGCTTACTGGCAAACAGGGGCTGGCTTGCCTCTCAGTATTAATTTTTGGAGGTTCACACCCAGCCTCAGTAATCAAGTTTCATTGCTGAGAGGTGGGGCCAGTCCCATTTATATATAGGGGGTAGAGCCGACAGTAGCCAAGCAGTTGGCTCTGGAAATTTACCCTCCCTTAGTTTAATGTTTTCTGCTTTTCAGGTTAACTTTTTCTTCCTGTTTAGCGGGCACTGCTACGGTCTTTGACTGGTTGCTGTTGAAGGACCAGGAAGAAATTTTCCTTCACTGGCAGGTTCAGTGGCGGAGCTTCATGCTCCAGGGGGCAGAGAGCAGGTGGGGGAGGGGCTGGCGCGTGTCCTGTGGGTGTGGCATGCTGCCCGCAGGGGTGTGACACTCTGCCCACAGGGGCGTAGCGCCCAGCGCAATGGCACCCCACCAGGATCGCGCTGCCGGGTGTGGTGCGCTCCCCCCGCACTCCTCTTCCTCCACCAGTGGGCAGGTTTTGTCTTCCCGTAGCAATTCATCACAACTTTGGCGGTTTATGGCCTTGGGTGGAATCCTTTAGTCTTCTTTTCCCCTTTAATGGTGGGGGTGTGAAGTGGTGACTCACCCCCCTGCAGCGGCAATTCCAGGATCCCCCTCTTAAAAGGGGTTATATATATGGGTGTCACTGGCCATACACTGAAAGGTTGTCAGTGAATTACCCTGCGTGCAGGGATATAGGCTTGGCTGCCTGCTACACTTACATTTACCCTGATGTGCCCCAGTTCCCCCCGGCTGGGGGGCTGGGAGGGATACACCCCCAAGACCTAAGCCAAGGTCTTCTTACATTTGGAAGTTTAATAAAGTTGTGGTCTAATTTTAATTCCATAACAGGTTGTCAGAGTCTTTATTCCTTATGATCCCTGGGGGCTGAGGCTTTCGCGGCCTGGTCACACAAAGAACCTGAAAGGGAAAAAGTCTTCTTATTCTTAGGGAACTAATTCTCTCCAGAGACCTGATGTAGTTTTGGCTGACTGCTGACAGTGTGCAAAGATGTGACTCCATCTGTGTGCAACTTGAAAATGTGCAGATAAGCACAAAGCGTGTTCTCCTTCATGGAGAGCACATGTTGCGGTGGGGGCTAGCAAGATACCCACTGTTGTTGGGCGGGAAAAGAGTTTGACCACCTTTATCATGGAGCTTCCTGTTGCAGGGGAGATTTATATGTTGCCATTTTGTGATTGACAGCCATAGCCTTTAAATACCCTGCGTGCAGCGTTGAGCTTCCTCTTTTCGCTGCACGCATCGGATCACCCGCCCTCCCTCCCTATTTTCAGGTTGTTCACTTGACCTTGCTATGCCTGTCATGGGGTCGCCTGCTCTTGGGGCAGGGGCCCAGTAGGAATTTTGTCCATTTGGCTGATTGGCTGTTGCCATTTGGTTTTTGCCTACTGTGTAGCAAATCGTCACAACTTGTAATGTTGTGGTTAGGCATTGGTTTAGGAATTGGTTGGTGGAGGGGTATGGATTTGGCTGTGCCTGCCCCTCCAAAATGCTGCTGCTGCAAGGGTTTTCCATTAAAGGAACCCAGGGGCTCACGCAACAGCCCCTGGGAGCATTTGGGGAGAGGTGAGGCATGGTTCCCAGTCCGGTCTCTCTCCCCAAAATGTTTTCCCTTTCTGACTTTGCAGGCAACCAATGCCTAAGCCACCACTCACATTGCTTGTAATTTTATTAAAGTTGTGGCCAAAATTATGCCAAAAACCTTAAACTAAAATCATGTGTCAACTGTGTTTTATTGGGGGGTATCTTGGGGACCTCGACACGCAAACATTCTAAACCGCTATAAACCTCCAGCGACCTCCTTCCAAAGAAAATCAAACTGGGGCAAACCCCACACGCCTGGACTCAGAGAAGTGGGGAAAGCAGGACATTGTCAATAATAAAGATATACTGGCCTGTCTCTGTGTTAAAACAACTTTGATAGTCTGGATAGCCTCCCATATAGTTCTGTGGTTAGATACCAGAATAGGGAGAAGGGAAGATACAGCCAAATATGCAGACACAAGCTTGGATACAAAAAAAAGTAATAAACCTATAAGTGCTACAGAGCAATCACACCGACTTGATTCTCATAAACAAAGGGACATATTAGGCTGAGTGCTGCAGTGCTAACAGCTGCGTGCAGTAGCCCTAGCCAAAGGATGCCCAGTGATAAGGAAAAAGTCAATGTACCCACGCTGAATGCAAGCAGATCACTCCCAACCTTCTCTCTCTCTCTCTCTCTCTCTCTCTCTCTCTCTCTTGCTTGAAGCCAACATTATGCAGCTGGCGATTCCATCTGTCCCTTTCCATTCCCAGCCAAAACCATTGGGCTTCCTATTGGACAAAGGTAAGGAAATCAATAAGGGATGAGAATCTTGGAGGTAGAAGTTACTAATGGCACTCAGCTTGGCACACAGAAACAGTGAGATTCGGTCCAGTAAATGCAGCTTAGATTTTTATTTTAATCTTCTTCTAGCCCGCCACCCTTGCCTTTGACTTTTTCCAGGCCGAAGAAGAGCACAAAACTCTAAAAAGGCCTAGCCATTTAATCCTGGATCTGGTCATGTTTCCAGAGGTGCTTGTTGTGTTTTGGCAGACTGAAATCTAGAGAAGGCATAAATCATGCCTGCGGTCATCAATCAAGCTGGTCATAAACTGAAAAAGTTGAGACCCCAACACATTTTAAAAAGGCCAATAAAATACATAATTTTAGGCTGCATACACGTGGCATTTTATTCTAGAAGCAACGGAAGCCAAGTTCTTGTTTTTTCCTACTTTCTCCACACAAAATCTTGATCTGTTGCCTATGTTTTGCCCCTGAAAAGTGCTTCTTGAGAAACTGGCTTCATTTTGAAAATAAAAGCTTGTCGCAGATTGATTCTACGTTATGCCACAGTGTGTCCATTTGAATTCAGTGGCCTTAGCAGGTTATCTGTGTGTCTACTCCATCCATAATGCGGCAACTAAATTGGTGACTGGGAGCAGCCACCGAGACCGTATAACACCGGTCCTGAAAGACCTACATTGGCTCCCAGTACGTTTCCGAGCACAATTCAAAGTGTTGGTGCTCACCTTTAAAGCCCTAAACAGCCTTGGCCCAGTATACCTGAAGGAGCATCTCCACCTCCATCATTCTGCCCAGACACTGAGGTCCAGCTCCGAGGGCCTTCTGGCAGTTCCCTTACCATGAGAAGCAAAGCTACAGGGAACCATGCAGAGGGCTTCTCAGTAGTGGCACCCACCCTGTGGAGCGTCCTCCCACCAGATGTCAAAGAGATAAACAACTACCTGACATTTAGAAAACATCTGAAGGCAGCTCTGTTTAGGGAAGTTTTTAATGTGTGACATTTTAATGTATTTTAAATCTTTGTTGGAAACAGCTCAGAGTGGCTGGGGAAACCCAGCCGGATGGACAGGGTACAAATAAATTATTATTATTGTTGTTGTTGTTGTTGTTGTTGTTGTTGTTGTTGTTGTTGTTATTATTATTATTATTATTATTATTATTATTATTATTATTATTATATCTATTGTCCAGGTGTTAACTTCTGATGAGCAAGCAACTTCAAGGCCCCTCCTGATCTTTGGGTTAACTTTGGACTGAACAGCCCTTCAAAATAGAGAAGACTGTCCTCTGTAAAGTAGGACACATAATTACCCCACTTGGTGCAATATGTTTTTCAGTTATGTAAGCAACTTGTAGACTTATGAACAATAAAGTAGGACTTGGGCAGTTATCCTGCCCCCTCACATCAGAGTAAGCCTCATTGAACACAATGGGACTTCTGGGTAGGCATGCTGAGAATTGTGCTGTCAGGCTGCAGTCCTCACATATTTCAGAGAAAGCTCCATTAAACATAGCAGGATTTGGTTTCATAAAACAAGAATAGAACAGGACTGAGAATTTATCACTGTCATTTCTAATTTATACCTGGATACTAAAAAGCTGGAAGCCCACCAAAAACATGGTAAACCAATGTCCAAATGTTACTTCCAAACACCACACAATACACACAGGATTCTGCTCATGTCTTTCAATGACAAAGAATGCTCTTCTGTGCATGTTCTGTACTTCAAACATATTTTATGCATGAATAAAAAAATTGCAATTATTATTATTATTATTATTTTCTTCAGATGCAATTTGGGAACCTCAAATGACTGTGGGCCCAACACTGTGATTTTAATTTATTTCTCCTGCTTCCAAGTGAAGTCACGCGCTGTAGGTGATTCATAGATTATTTGAAAAGCTGCAGGAATTCATTTGAAGAGAGCACACTTAAAAAGTAAAAATAAAAAGACTTTGGAGTGTTGCAATATTTAAAAGGTGGTTTTGCATTGTAGGAATGAAGAGCAAGCACCCAGGTGTGTGCAGACAAGCGAAAGAGATGAGGGATGCTTGACGAGTTCGATCTTCCTGTGCTCCATTATGAACTGATGTGATTCATATCTTCCAGACAAATATGTTGATTTGTGACTTAATTTATCCAGAGGTTTTTTGCCCTTTCCAAATGTTCAAACACAGTTCACTTCTCAAAAACAAACCAACATCAAAATATGTTTTAGATCTCGTGCTATGTGAGAAAAACACATTTTAAAATGCATGTTTAAGTACCTAAAGTCGTACCTCGGAAGTCGAATGGAATCCGTTCCAAAAGTCCGTTCAACTTCCAAAATGTTTGGAAATCAAATTGCAGCTTCTGATTGGCTGCAGGAAGCTCCTGCGGCCAATCAGAAGCTGCGGAAGTCCCATTGGATGTTCAGGTTTCAAAAAAATGTTCGCATACCAGAAAAATCACTTCTGGGTTCGCGGCATTTGGGAACCAAAACGTCCAAGTTCCAGGGCATTCAGGATCCAAGGTATGACTGCATTTTAATGTGAAATTTTATGTAGTTTTTTTTTAAATAATCACAGACTAATGGAAAATGGGACAGAATGGACTGCAAAAAAAAAAAAAGTCACACAGTGATTTAACCATCACTAATAAAGGCATTAGAGAGAAATAACTTGTCACCAGACCGGTTCTTTCACATGGCATACAAACATATAGTCAGAAGCTTTTATCAATTATCCATTTTGATTCATCAAGAGTAGGTTAGCTAATGGGACAGGGTGCTTAGCTTATCCCCTGTTCATACCCTACAGTTCCTCCCGTTATCTGATTTTCCTTCAATCAGGGCACTAGACTTGTTTTGGTTTTGCAAACCTACTTCTAGATCCATGGCATAGGAAAGTGATGGTTGCAGGGATAAATCTATAGACAGGGAGGGTGTTGACCCTGACCAGGCACTTGGCTACAAAGCCCCTTTCCTAACACTACTTTGTAGAGAAGAAGCAACCGTCAGCATTGACTATTTAACAGATAAGGTAAAAGTAAAGGGACCCCTGACCATAAGGTCCAGTCATGGCCGACTCTGGGGTTGCGGCACTCATCTCTCTTTATTGCCGAGGGAGCTTCTGGGTCACGTGGCCAGCATGACTAAGCTGCTTCTGGCGAACCAGAGCAGTGCACAGAGACACTGTTTACCTTCCCGTCAGAGCGGTACCTATTTATCTACTTGTTCTTCGTGCTTTCATACTGCTAGGTTGGCAGGAACAGGAACCGAGCAATGGGAGCTCACTCCGTTGCGGGGATTCGAACCGCCAACCCGCGTCCCTAGTTCCAACTAGTCTTGTGCTAAAATGTTTCTCAGTCAATGGGGATGGGAATTTACTGAATATAAGGATAGCAAAAACAAAGATAAGAAGTTCAAAGCATATATATGACAGACACTCTTCTTTGGAAATTAAACCAATGTCCCGACTTTAAAATTCAAAAGCTTTACTTAGAGAAGCTCATAGTTATAGATGAATTAAAGCATAATATTTACAGTCACGTGTTTCTCCAAGCATGGGTTTACAGTCTTGTCTTCTAACGTCCAAACAACTGTATTTTCCTCTTTCCAGAACTGAGTATTCTGTCTCTCAATAAGGCCATGCCTTGCAGCTCCTATGAGAGATTTCCACTTCTACCTTCTCCTACAGCTTTGCTCTCTTTCTTTCCAGCAGAGAAGAGACACTCTAACATTCTATTCAACTTAGCAGTGTTCACAGTGGATTCTAAAACACATAAAACAAAGTCTCTCCTTCAGTAGATCCCACCTATGTGACCGACATTAGCCAATCACGCAAGAACTACTAGAGAACTCTCTAGAATTCAGTTACCAACCAATCAAATATAAACACATAGTAACACATACAAGCATTGTAATTTCAGTGAATCAAATTACTATACTTAACAGGAATTGCATCCAAACATTTTCAGAGGGGAGAGAAAATGTTTGCAAAGTTTTCATGCATAGGGTGCAGGGTGTTGTCAGGCTTACTTTACTTTTGAGGAGGCCAAATGTTGCTGGTGCCCTTTCATATTCCACATATAACGTCACTGAGGCAAAAGTACCTCACAGTGGCAAATAACATTAATTTACATTCACTACTTTGCCCATTTTTGCCTCAGGACATACCCACCACAGTCATGACACCGTCTGGAAGCCGGCCAGAAAGGACTGTGCCCCTGAAGCTGAAAAAGGCTCCTCACCTCTGATCTAACTGCTAAGCTTGATCTCAGGTCATTTAATTAAATACTTATATTATTTTCTTCCCTTTCAAGTTCTGAGTTCTGGGCTCCCTTCACTGCTTTTGCTGCCCCTGATGCGAGGAATGCATTCCAGAAATTTCACATTAGCTGGAGAGCACTTCTTTGGTATCTTAAATACATGAACTCCAGAAAATACGACGCCTCCTTCATGGCCTCTGCCAAATCCATTTGATGGGTGTATTGAGTGTAGTCAATCTGGCTTCTTGCCTGAGTGCTAGGGTAAGAGGCACTTACGTTGGAGGGTAAACAAATGTTGTGAGTTGAAAAGGCAGCCGTGCATGCTGGGATGAAGAGATTCAGGTTCCAAGTTAATCTTCCTTCCCTGTTGAAACCCATCCATTTTGAACAAACTCTCCCCAAAAGAGGACTAACTTGGCATATTTAACTCCTGCCAAACAAATAACAGCATTGTTCAGTAGGTGAGACAGCAATTCTGTAGAGAGGTTTTGTAGACTCTCCAGTTGTCACAGTGTGGATTCTGTATAGCTCACCTGGAGTACCATTATCTCAATTGCTTCCCCTGTCTTTAATAATAATAATAATAATAATAATAATAATAATAATAATAATAATAAAGGACCACTCAATCCTACTTAATACTCTGGCTTGCAATATCTTCTATCAGTTCCACCAGAGGGAGCTGAAACCCCAAGGTAGAACCTCTGTTGACCAGCTCTGCTCCCTCATGGTGAAATGGATGGTCCCCGCCCCCTTTACGATTTTATTGTCTAAATTATGCCAATAAAGGCTGAATTAATGAAATGAAGAACTGGTTTCTACATTAAACAGAACTGAGTGGTAGAGCTTTTCTTGGACCATAACACTTTGATCTGCAGGTAAAAGGATCCCATTTTTTTTGCAAGGTCAGCCATGCAGAACCCTCCCCCAAAGAATTGCATGTCAGGTGGACATTTCCAGATTGCAATTGTTTTGTCGCTGATTTGTTAATTGGTTTATATGATTTATGCTGTATTTGTGATGTTACTATTGCTCATTGTTTGCCTGCTACTTTGAGATTCATTTGAATGAAAAGCAGCATAGAAATCTAATGAACCAAATCAAATCAAAGAGAATGTAGGAAATCTTCTTTTCAAGTTTTCCTTTCCTATCACTGACTAACGTTCAGAGCCTGGAGTATTTTGGTGTTCAAATCTACCATTGGCTGTCCTCCCAGAGTGTGCAATCACTAAAATTACAGATTTATTATTATTCTTATTATTTCTTTAAAGGTACTGCTTGCTGTGAACTGAAAGCATCTTGGACCAAAACTGCATTACTTTGTCATTTTCTTGCCAAACCTTAAGCTTAAAAAGCTGTCCTCAAGTGACCTCACATTACAATCAATGGTTATATCCTACTTTTATGCCTATGGAAAAAAATATCCCTAAGGTGCTTTACAAAACTCAGTATTACTGGTTTTGTTTTAAAAATACATTAAAATTTATCCTACATTAAGGATTGAAATGAATTCCATTCTTAAATTCTACAGAAATACATGTAAAGGTGAATGCTAGGTAGGGTGGATTAAAATGTTTCGCTTGAAAAGGCTTTAAAAAGCCAAGGAATACCTAGCTGAAAATAGAATTATGCGACACTTGTTTAAAATCTGGATGTTTTTATCATTCTAGATAATAATGATTATTTAATACATTTGGGAACTACTTTACAATTTTTATTTTTATTAAAAAAAACCTTTAGTTGGTTTACAAGCTACATATCAAGGACTTGGGCAGAAAATTATGCCTAATAATTATGCATGCCCTCTATCACTGAACTGTGGCTCCTACTTCTTATTTTCACATTTGCCCTCTTCACAATATCTAAGCTTTGAGCAAATATTCAAAATTATTCAATAACTTTAGAAAGAATAATAAGCATTTTAAATAATAATAAGCTTTTAAGCCTGAAGGCTTAGAGAAATGTGTATAGCCAAGTCAAAATAATAATAATATTTCATCAATTATGTTTGCTGATTTGCTATGAAAATTGGGTCTCCTGTCTAAAAATCACCCATTATAATCAACCCTAGATTGATTTTGAGACTTGAGTAATGAGCCATGAATTGGAGCCAGGCCAAGACATGAAAGTAGTACCCTTACACTGAATAACCACCACACCTCTGTCTAGACCAGCGTTTCCCAAACTTGAGTCTCTAGCTGGTTTTGTGAATTAATTATAAATCCTCACCCACATCTTTCTTATATGTTAAATTTGCATTAGTTAATGAGCATGCAGCTTTTTGTGCTCTTTTCCTTGTTATAAACTACCGGTAATCTTTCAGATAGTCTGGTGCAAGAGTTTGTTCTTGGGTAAAAAGGAATTATTAGGCACACATTAAGAATGCCATATGGTTGTTTCTGTCAGGAGTTCAGCCTACACTTGAGTAGGAACCTGGCAGAGACACATGCCCGACTGCCATGTTCTCTTCCTCCTGGTCGATCGTTCGGGAGCTTCAGTATGGTGTAGTGGTTAAGAGCGGTAGACTCGTAATCTGGGGAAATGGGTTCGTGTCTCTGCTCCTCCACATGCAGCTGCTGGGTGACCTTGGGCTAGTCACACTTCTCTGAAGTCTCTCAGCCCCACTCACCTCACAGAGTGTTTGTTGTGGGGGAGGAAGGGAAAGGAGAATGTTAGCCACTTTGAGACTCCTTTCGGGTAGTCATAAAGTGGGATATCAGATCCAAACTACTACTACTACTACTACTACTACTACTACTCTTCTTCTTCTTCTTCTTCTTCTTCTTCTTCTTCTTCTTCTTCTTCTTCTTCAGCTTTCTTCAGCCCAAACATCACAGTGACCGATGTCAACAGACACCGGCACACTTAGAGATCCACAGAGTTTGCACATTTCACGTGACAGACCTCAGCAACTCAGCATATTGGCTAATCTACTATATTTACAAATAAACACACACGGAGCACTGCAACATGGCTCCCTCTCTCTCTAGCATCCGAGGGCAAAGAGAAAAAGAACAAAGGACAATAGTACCACTTCAAAGAACACAGTAACACAAACATCCTGTCTCTGTCACTTCCCACTCTGTGGAGTCAAAACATATACCGTCATGTGAAAGACAACAGTCCCATGACTAGAATCATAGATCAGGAATTCTAACATGTAAACGATCTCACTACTCTAGGAAGCATGACTCCAGGGACCTATGTGCATCCAATAAACATTTAACATGTTTCTCCAGAATGAGGTCCTATGCAGGGGTCAGTTTTGTCCCCCAAGTTATTTAACATCTACATGAGTTGGGTCATACAGAGTTGGAGATGTGTTGTCATCGGTATTTTGCATCTTGAGGCCCCAAGCCAGCCCCCCATGAAATAACTACACACGAACACATAATTAAGGTTGATGGGTAACATTCAGGCCACAACTTTATTGATTGCAAATTAAATGCGAGTGATATTGGCATGGGCATTGGCTGAAGACTATAACGGACTACTGCCCCAGTTGACAGAGTCTACGTAGGTAAACCCATTGGGGCAGCAACATTAGGGATTTGCCCAACAGAAGGTTCCTGTGATCCCGGCATGGCCCTAGCCCATCAAGTGGACTTCGGACAAGATCCGGGACCCCCAGATTCCTTTAACGGAATACCTTTTGATCATTGAGGGGCAGGTGATGGCCACACCTCCCATCCACACACAAAATTAAGCCAATACCTAACTACCAAACCTGGAAAGTTGTGACAATTGCTAAGGGGGTAGGCAAAAAACCAAGTGGCCAGTGCCAATTTGCCAAATGGATAAAAATTCCTACTCGGCCTCTGTCCCAAGACAGGTGACTCACACATAGTCCAAAGCAAGGCCGAGAACCTACACTAAGGGTGGTGAGGGCGGGTGTTCAGCAGGGCCAATCAAGTGCCAAGGGCACTCTTGCGCTGATGCTTATATAATTCCTTTAACCACCCCCCACCCCTTTCCTGATTGGCTGTGACCCGTGATGCCTATTTAGACCTAGAACGAAACCTGCTTAGTCAGAGGTGTGTCCAGGGGCCCAGTTGTAAGAAGGACCGCCTTCTGAGGATGATCCCATCTGATGACACACAGCTCTGTTTCTTCTTTTCATCTTCTGCAGGGGAGGCAATGGATATGCTGAATCAGTACTTGGTTGAGTTAATGGACAAGGGCTGGTAACTGAAACACAATTCATACAGGACTGAGATTCCCATTAATGGCTGTTTCATGTGTTTGGATGAGTGGTGTAGAGCATGCTCTAGAATGAGGTCACACTCGTTCTGAAGGAACAAGTTTGAATATGGTGGATATTCCTGGATCCATTGCTGTAACTTGAGGCCCAAGTGATTTCAATGGTGGAGAGGACCTTCCACCAGCTTAAGTTGGGGGCCTAATTATAACCTATCTGGGCAGGGAATACTTGGCTGAAGTAATGAATGCTCTTGTAACCTCAAGACTGAACTATTCAACTTCATGAGGAACTGCCTTTGACAATTGTTTGGAAGCTTCAAAATAGTGCAGAACACAGACGACAGGTTCAAGGAGATCAGATCAGACAACACAGGTTCTGTCCCCCCTATGGTATGTGTGTGTGTATATATATATATATATATATATATATATATATATATATGTCACTTGGAGACCTTTCAGGCAACAAGTGACAATTAATTTTAAATAATAACATGTATATTTGTAAGCCAGCTGACAGAGAGGGAAAACGAAGCCAAGTAACTTGCTATATCAAATATGATACTGATTATTCAAATTATGATCTATGATATTAAATTAAAATGGGTCTTTAGTCATCGTGTTTTGTCTTTATTATTTTAATATACAATGCCAATCTTTCTAATTTAGCTAACAACCATACTTCGTTTAAGTGTATGTTATATCTCTACTCTGTACTCAAAGGAATATTAACTGATTTTTATTCAGAAGCAATCAAGATAATCATTGCTAATAAAGAAAGATTGCTGATCAGAACTTTTGTTTGAATTCACTCCATCTTCTGTTAGCAATTTCCAGAGCAATAGAGTTGTGTACGTCTGACACAGCAAAAACAAAACAAAACCCAGAACAACCAAAAAACAACAACAAAGAATATTCTGGCACCTTTAAGACTTGACACATTTTTAGCAGGCTCAAGTACACAAAAACTACTGCCATAATAAAAAATTGCTAGCCTTTAAAGCGCTACAAGATGTTTTGTTATCTGTTAAATCTCCTAATAAAATAACTGCTGGTTCCAATATTAACTGATGCCCTGCAGTATCTTTTTATGTAGTTGAATTCTTCCACCTGGAATATTTTTATACAGGAACAACTCCACATAACACAGCTAAAATCTACTTAGGTACCACTAACAGCCCGATCCTATTGTCAGAGACCAGGCTGAGGAGTACTACTCTGATGCGGAATGGTGGGAGCCTCCGCCTCACCCTGCTCCTGACCAGGATCCTGGGAGCAGTATAGATTTGGAACAGTGGTTTGGAGAGGGGCATAGTTCTGAAGACAAAAGTTGGAAAGAACTGGGGGGTTAACAGCAAAGTGGAGACAGTGGCGGAGCATCTGCCTGCACTGCCCAGGGCGGGCACACTCCCGAGGGGGGCCAGGCATGCTCCCAAGTGGGGTGGGGTGCAGAGGGTGCCCTCCCAGGCACGGGATAGCCGCTCAGGTTCTGCCTTGGTCACACCTGGAATACTGTGTCCAGTTCTGTGTACTACAGTTTAAGAAGGCAATTGGCAAGATGGAACGTGTGCAGAGGAGGGCAACCAAGATGATCAAAAGTCGGGAAACTGTATGTCGAACAGTTAGTGAGTTGGGCATGTTTAGCCTGGGAAAGAGAAGACTGAGAGGAGATATGATAGCCATCTTCAAATATCTAAAGTGTTATGTACTGAAGTTCTCACCCTGGGCCAGCAGGGGGATACTGTAGATAGTTATGCAAATGAAGGATCGAAAGTGATCTTCAGTGATTGGATAGTTTGTATGCAAATGAAGGATCGAAAGTGCCGTTCAGTGATTGGATAGTTTTAGAAAGTTGCTACAGTTACGTTGTTCTGGAGCTCTATATAAGCAGGCTGACTGAGCTCCTCAGTTCTGTTCTGTTCTGGCCATCTGAATAAACAAGAGCTGTTTGAAGAATCGCTGTGTTGTCTGATATGTTCGCCCACAACTTAACATAAAGGACTATCACATGGAAGATGGAGCAAGCTTGTTTTCTTGAACCAATACATTCAAGTTACAGGAAAGGAGATCCCAACTAAACAGCAGGGAGAACTTTCTAGCAGTAAGAGCTGTTTGGACTCCCACAGGAGGTAGTGGGCTCTCCTTCCTTGGAGGTTTTCCGCAGAGGTTGGATAGACATTAGTCATGGATGCCTTAGTTGAGTTTCCTGCATGACCCTTGGGATCCCTTCCAACTCTACAATCCTATGATGTACATTAGGAATCTGTTATCCCTCTCTCTAGCCTATGCATTCCTGAATAACGTTTTGAATAATAATAATAATAATAATAATAATAATAATAATAATAATAATTTATTATTTATACCCCGCCCATCTGGCTGGGCCTCCCCAGCCACTCTGGGCGGCTTCCATAAAAACCAAAAATACAGTAAAATATCACACGTTAAAAACTTCCCTGAACAGGGCTGCCTTAAGATGTCTTCTGAATGTCAGGTAGTTGTTTATCGCTTTGACATCGGCTGGAAGGGCGTTCCACAGGGCGGGCGCCACTACCGAGAAGGCCCTCTGCCTGGTTCCCTGTAGCTTTGCTTCTCGCAATGAGGGAACCGCCAAAAGGCCCTCAGCGCTGGACCTCAGCGTCCGGGCAGAATGATGGGGGTGGAGAAGCTCCTTCAGGTATACTGGACCGAGGCCGTTTAGGGCTTTAAAGGTCAACACCAGCACTTTGAATTGTGCTCGGAAATGTACTGGGAGCCAATGTAGGTCTTTCAAGACCGGTGTTATATGGTCTCGGCAGCCGCCCCCAGTCACCAGTCTAGCTGCCGCATTCTGGATTAGTTGTAGTTTCCGAGTCACCTTCAAAGGTAGCCCCACGTAGAGTGCATTGCAGAAGTTCCAATCACTGCTATTGAAGCTCCAGTTTCAAGTATTTTGCCATGTGGTTTTATGGGGCATTGGCAGAGGGTGAGCCTTAAAAAGAAGAAGAAGAAAAAGGCACAAACATCAAAAGCAATACTGGACACATGTAAGCCAGGAATGACCCAGTTTCACAATTATAATGTAATTAGAAGAGTAGATCCTGGGATTTTCTTCCAGGACTTCAGCTTACAGAAAGTGAATAATGATCTCTAAGGTCACAGACGACTGAATCCTACTTCTTATACCACAAAGTTGTAGCTTAAAAAATACATACATACATACATACATACATACATAATACATACATACATACATTGTGGCTTGTAGGAGGCACTTTCTATTTGCATATCCTGAACATATTCGTGGCCGTTTTAGTCTTTTTGCACTTCTAGGTTTAGTTATGCCTCCTGATTAATCATGCCTTGAGGGAGGGAGGGAGGGAGGGGGTTTGAAATCACACACTACGTTTCAAAATCACAAACATCACACACAATTAAAGAAAGGATTTGCCTAAACAGCTGTCTTGTTTCCAGTATAACAACGGGCATCCAAGGATAAAAGCCATTCTTAATTTTCAGATAATCAGATAGAACAATTGCATTGTTCTCTTTTTGACTTGAAAAGAGAGCCAAAGCATATGAAGCGCTATTTTCTTCTGCAGCTCAAGAATAAATTTGTGCTAAACTGTGTGTGACATGAGAATTATGAGATGAATATTTACTATTCTCGCTCCTACCACAATCAGTGGAAGGGTGGCCATTCCCTTCCATTGAGCCAGGAATGACCCAGTTTCACAATTATAACCGCTGCTATATTTGGATTTGGAACGATACCCAAGCTGTAAGGCAAAAATATGACGTTTCCTTCTCCGACATTTTAATTTCATACTCTCTTTCCCATGGAACAACTCTAACATTAACCAATTCAAAGCATGACATTATATTGAAGTTTTTGGCTGAGTCTCAAGAATCCGCATAATTACATTTGAACGTCTAAAATATTTATTTACTGTCAGATTCTTTTTCTAAAAAAAAAAAAGTCACAACATTAAGCAACTTTTACACGGCACGCCAGAAGAATAAATGCACTACTTAAGCAACTCACTGAAGCTTGATTACTGTTTCTGTCGAACAGCTTTAATTGAATCATGAAATGACTGAAAACCCTTCATGAATGACTAAATACACTTTGTTTCTTTTCATTCAACTTGCAGCGCCTGTACTGTAGAGAATGCAGCTATTTTTAAAGCACCTCCATACATATTTACACATGCTGGCCCACCTATTTTACGGGGGGGGGGGCAGAGTGCTGCAACCTACTTCACTCAGCAGAGCTAATGAGGTTAAGCACATAGCTTGGGTAATGGAAGTGTTCGGATACCAATGCAAATGCAGATTTGCAGAGCATTCCAAAAATCCATTTAAAACTAGAATTCTAAGTCAAATGCTAGAAAAGCTCAGGTTTATACAGTTACCTAGGCAACCTTGATTTTACCGCCTTGTCCAAGAAGAAATAAAGATGTGTACTTGGAACTTACATCTCATTTAAATGCATTGGGCAGATGGGTTTTCTGAAAGCCACCAGCAATGCAACTCCCAACATCCACAGCAGGGTGAAGGCTTCAAAATGCTTGTTCAGAAGGAAGGGAATGGCATAATGGTTTTGCTGCATAACTATACACTTTAAAAACAACAACAGATTGCACTGCTTCAGTTGTTTAGAATCTATTTCAGTGGATGCGCAGCAGGAACATGCAAGTCAACCCCCATGCTTCTCCAACGCTGAGCAGAAAAGTCTGAACACGTATTGCGTACCTTCCAACATCCCTCAGGTGAAAATAGGGACATTTCTCACTCCCCATCCCACCCCACAGCAGACCACCCTCAACTCCACATTTTTTTGACTCCTCCCTCCACCCACAGAGCATTTCCTCCACAACTACATGAATGGGACACAGCACACACACCCTCCACTGTCCTGAGAAAACGTCTTAATCCCAATTTTGAGAGAAGAAGTGCGGCCATGGAGTTTGTACGCTTCCTAACCCAGTCAACGAAACCACCCCAGAACTGGCCTTACTAAACATCTTCCAAGACAATAATGCCCACTTACACCACAAAGAACTCATAACCTACCTACTTTCAGCAGCCAGAAGCATCATAGCCAGACACTGGAGAGACCTGTCAAGAGTTAGCATGGACCAATGGTACCAAATAGTATGGGAAACAGCCCTACTAGAAAAATTAACCAATAAACTGAAACTGACACGGGGACAAACAGAAGAAGACGCCTTTACCCCGGTATGGCTCCCCTTTATCACATACACAGCCCAACAAGACAATGACAAAAATCCACCAACAGCATACAAATCAATATGGCTAACCTGATCCAAAACACACACACACCCCACTCACACATGAAAACAAAGATCACCACAGCCAACCACAAATGAACAACCACACCCTAGGCCAAATCCAACCTCTCTCATCACCAACGGAACACAAGTGAACAACAAAGAAGCTGCACAAGCAACGCTGACACCAAACCCTACATATAAAACAAATATAAAATAAAACATATAAAATAGAAACATCGCCACCGACCCCCCCCATCTTTCCCCCCATCCTCCACCTCTTTCCCCCTTTTCTTCCCAATGTCTCAACACATGAAAATGATTTGTAAAAATGTTACATGGAAACATACGAGAGAGAGACATTGCACACACTTTGTAAATCAAGATAATCTTTAATAAAAAACAAAACTAGGTAGTCCTTTTATTGCAGACTCTCCTGGCTGTTCCTGTATCTTCTTCAACCTCTATGAATTTATAGTGAGATATTTTGAGACACATAAAAAAGTAAGGCACAAAAGGAAATGGACTTTGTCCCAAATTCCTTGGATGTTTGATGCAAATGCTGAATATTTTATGGCTCCTTAGGGGAACCCTCATGCCGCACAGCAACGATCCCACTTTGACAGCTGAATAAAGTCCAGAACTAAAGACACATTTAAAAAGATTAGGGCATGACTGTTTGTACATCTACAGAACGCTTGCTGTTTGTTATTCAGTGGCACATAAAACATGCCCATAAGGTATGCAGCTGACTCGATGCCACACTTTTGATAGGGCACATATCAGAATGCCTGCGCAAGTTCTTTACTGCAGAAGTGTAGCATAGAAAAGTACAAATTTATTTATGTACTAGACTCTACGACTGCAGGGCCTTTGTTTAATTAGACAGTTTAATTGGAATTTGCTTTCTTTATCTCCTCCAACAGAAATAGAATAAAAACAGTGATGTGCAGCATTTCATTATCCATTCACTTAAGGGTAAACATCCAACAGAGCTAGTAACACAGTTATGCTGCTGAGATCTGTACTACTTCACAATTTGTTTTCAAGTCACCTCAGCCCAGCTTAAAGATCATCTGCCAGTATTCAGATAAATACAGTAGTCAGGGCTTAGAGGGTTGTGCCCATTACTCACACCATCACATTCTACAATGATCATGGCATCAACAGGAGTCTCTGCCAAAACAACCAGAAACCCATCAAGGGTTCTCTTGAATCCAGTGGATTCCTCTTCAGGCAGAACATCCTTCTCAGTCCTCAGCTCTGCAACGCAAAATACCTGTAGCTGCCTCAGTGGGGAGTGATCTTACCATGACAAGGGAGTTGGAATAATAATAATAATGAAAAACCTACTCCTGGACCACAACTGTGCAGGAAGCACAGTTCAGAAACCTAAGGGTGTGGCCTGCTACAAGGGTTAGGAAAATGGAGTATTGGGACCAACCACATGGTTGACCTGGCAGCTGCCCCAAGCCAGTGCTGAATCAAGGATCAGGAAAGAGATACAATCGACAATATTCTGGCCTAATAATAATAATTTTTTATTTGTACCCCACCCTCCCCAGCCGGAGCCGGGCTCAGGGCAGCTAACATCGTAAAACTAACACAGTATACAAAGAACATAAGAACATAAAAACAGACAATCAATTAATTAAAATACATCTTAAAATTAGTTCAGAGCAAATTAAAATTTGGACAGATGGCAGTCCACGGGTAAAATTGAGATGTAATGTCTTATGGTTTGGGAGGCATTCAGAGAGAGAAAAAGCAAATGTTATTTTGGCCCCAGTTCTGCCCCATAAACACAACAAAGCAGGGTGCAAAGTGGTTCCATAATGGCCCCTATAAGGGCTTCTTCAACCCCACCCTATGGGAATCACTTGCAGATGACCTCAGTGCCTGAAGACAGGCAACTCCTTTATTCATACCAGTGACCAGAGGAGGAATGACTGCTGGGAGGAGCACAGAAGGATGAAACACGGTTCTATAACTGCATCAGCAGAACCAGACACCTGTTACGAAAAAGGAGCAATGCAGCTGAGTGCTCCAGGTGGCTGGAAAGCCAAACAGGATGTTGACGTATGGGACTGTACCGTGGGAACAAAGGAACAGTCTATTCAGTGTACTGAGCACCGGATGTTAGCTCAGAGTGTCACATGATCTGTACTGGAAGTACATGGGAGGAGTTTTATCTCTCTGCTGTTGGTGATGAGAGAGTGCAGTCACGATTTCTCTGTACTGCTGGAAGGACAGAAATAAAGGCATGTAAATACATTTCTGTCTGTCTCTCTCCCCTCCCTGGGGATGGTAGGGGAGGAGTGGTGTGTTCTTCTCACGTTGAGGAGGATCGCCGATAGAGATCTCGCCTGATTTTGCCGGGAGTCGCAGACAGGGAGGTTAACAAAGAATGCAAGCCGGGCACCTGGAGGGTGGCCAATTCCTCTGACTTTTGGCTTGATTCTGACAACTTCATCCGCCCCAGCTACAATAAAACATGTCTCTCCCATATCACTTTCTATAGCCAAAGCAGATGCTGCAATCTCCCAACAGCTTGACTTCACTCCCAAGAGCACATTCCTTTTTTGTCTCCCTAGACAGACAGATTCCGACAACAATGACTTCTTCACAGCAAAGATAACCCTACCCTGTGACACAACAGGCTGTTGACCCAGACGCAAGTTCTTTATTTCGTATGATGGGCTGTGAGGACGCAATAAACTCAGGATAGTGGCGGCATACCAATTCAGAGCTTGCCATAGTAAAGCTTGAGAGATGTGGGGTGGAGCGGCTTATATCGTTGCTCGATTTCCCATTTCTCTCTTGGAAAGGAAAGCCTCTATGGTCACATGAAAATGCAAAGTTTAGAATCTGAATTAAGTATTGTACGATGTGCTGTTAACAGTCTAGTATCCTGGGAGTTGGGCTTTATGGCTGTGTAAATGACCTGAAGGGTGTATAACTAAATGACAGTGGAGTTGATCATTGTTAAATTTTTAAAAGCAAAGCTAAAGAGATCAGTCAATAGCTATTAATGGATAAATGGTACACAAAGGAAGTCATTTTGAATTCAGTATATATAAAAAAGAACCACTTTGTAACAGCTTTATTCAAGCGTAGCTTGCAATGGCTAATCCATTCAGTTGTTTATGCCAATGGATCTTTTAGACTTCTCTAGCATTTGACTTGGCTAGGCAACAACTCCTCATATATAGCAAAAGGAGCTAGAGAGACAAAGGAGGGGGGTATTCATATTCCTTTACCAATATTCCTTCAGAACCTTCATTGCTGCTCTTTTTCTATTTATATGCCTCTGGTCACCCTCATCTACTCTGGTTCCCATATAATGCCTTATTTGCTCTATTCTACCCCTGTCCCAACGGGTGGTGCTGTGGATTAAACCACAGAACCTAGGACTTGCTGATCAGAAGGTCGGCGGTTCAAATCCCCGTGACGGGGTGAGCTCCCGTTGCTCGGTCCCTGCTCCTGCCAACCTAGCAGTTCGAAAGCATGTCAAAGTGCAAGTAGATAAATAGGTACCGCTCCGGCGGGAAGGTAAACTGCGTTTCCGTGTGCTGCTCTGGTTCGCCAGAAGTGGTTAGTCATGCTGGCCACATGACCCGGAAGCTGTACGCCAGCTCCCTCGGCCAGTAAAGCGAGATGAGCACCACAACCCCAGAGTCAGTCACAACTGGACCTAATGGTCAGGGGTCCCTTTACCTTTACCTTACCCCTGTCCCAAAGGAACTCTTTAACATCATGTGTTGCATGACCCAGACAAAAGTGTCATTAAGAACGTGGTGACACAATCATGACAGCGCACACTTCTTTCTTTCAGCAGTGTGTGTCAGAAACAAAGTGTCTCAGGATCAGGATCATAATACCCAAGAATTGCCTGCTGCTGTGTGAGTTTTCGCACACTCATGTACTTATAGCACTGGATTTCTGACAGCTGAGGGACATTTTGCACATTACGTAGAGGAAAATACAGATCTGCAACTCAGCCCAGGAGCTGTGATCAATAATGGCTCCCTGAGAAGTGTAACTAGAGGTGCATACATCTTCAAGCACGTTTGTCATGTGCACACTTATGGTGTTGTATGTGTGAATGTGATCATCCCAGTTCCCTAACTCTTGCACCAGATAATTTAACAGGATCACTGCAGATGGTGACAGCAGTCACGAAATTAAAATATGCCTGCTTCTTGGGGAAAAAGCGATGACAAACCTAGACAGTATCTTAAAAAGCAGAGACATTACCTTGCCGACAAAGGTCCATATACTTAAAGCTATGGTTTTCCCAGTAGTGATGTATGGAAGTGAGAGCTGGACCATAAAGAAGGCTGATCGCCGAAGAATTGATGCTTTTGAATTATGGTGCTGGAGGAGACTCTTGAGAGTCCCATGGACTGCAAGAAGATCAAACCTATCCATTCTTAAGGAAATCAGCCCTGAGTGCTCACTGGAAGGACAGATCCTGAAGCTGAGGCTCCAATACTTTGGCCACCTCATGAGAAGAAAAGACTCCCTGGGAAAGACCCTGATGTTGGGAAAGGTGGAGGGCACAAGGAGAAGGGGATGACAGAGGACGAGATAGTTGGACAGTGTTCTCCAAGCTACCAACATGAGTTTGACCAAACTGCGGGAAGCAGTGGAAGACAGGAGTGCCTGGCGTGCTCTGGTCCATGGGGTCACAAAGAGTCGGACATGACTAAACGACTAAACAACAACAACAGGATGGCTGTGTGTCTTGTTTCATGGAACATGGTGCTCTTTTTGAAGGTGCCCTCTTTTCTATGGCTCTCCAATCCAAAAATAAGGAACCATAAAAAGGGAGAGAGGGGTTTTGAAGTTGCTCCTCAATGATACACAGGTTGCCTAGTGTCTTCTCCACTATGCTAAGATGTACAATTATTTCCAAATGTAAGCCTATGCATATATAACTTACTACGTGCAAATGGATGTCTTCTTTTAAGATGATGCAAATCCTTGTTAGGGACGCGGGTGGTGCTGTGGGTAAAACCTCAGTGCCTAGGACTTACTGATCGTATGGTCAGCGGTTCGAATCCCCGCGGCGGGGTGAGCTCCCGTCGTTTGGTCCCAGCTCCTGCCCACCTAGCAGTTCGAAAGCACTCTTAAGTGCAAGTAGATAAATAGGGACCGCTTTATAGCGGGAAGGTAAACAGCGTTTCCGTGTGCTGCACTGGTGCTGGCTCGCCAGCTGCAGCTTCGTCACGCTGGCCATGTGACCCGGAAGTGTCTTCGGATGGCGCCGCCTCACGGCCTCTAGAGCGAGATGAGCACGCAACCCTAGAGTCGGACACGACTGGCCCGTACGGGCAGGGGTACCTTTACCTTTTTAAATCCTTGTTACTGACAAGCCATAACTGGGCACTCTAGCAGCCCAGACACACAGGAACTTCTATTTTCACAATTTTGTATGGCTTATAGATTTTATTATCATTCCTAGAAAACTGAATGTCACCCTTTGTCACACATATACAATTCTATACATAATTTTCATACTGATTTATTCTTTTGTGGGTTCCTTTCTTCCGTGGGCTGTATGTGTGAAAAAAATACAAGTCACCATTTGATGCTACAGTCATCAAGTGATGAATGTTCATCAGTTGTCAAGTGATGAATATTTATGAGTGAAGTGAACCTAGCCCTGCCTTCCTTTTTGTGGCAGCTGCTTCAGGTTCACAAAAGCTATGCATAGCTTCATATTCTACAGAACCTGTTTCTTCAAAAACACTCATTAGTATTCTCTGCAAAAATTCCCAGGATATTGCCAGACTGTTCTCAAAGGTAGAATTTAACACAAATTCAAATCTTGAAGGATCAAGGCCCAGCATTCACAGTTGTACTAATGCCTTTCTGAAGCAAAGATTAAAATTACACTTTTATTGCTTCTTATAATTCTACCCTAGCTTCTAGAAATAGCAAATGAAATAACTATGCAAAATACAGTCTCAGCTTTGACAAAATCCGTAAATCAGAATACATGAACAAAGCCCACTTCTCAGAATTTCGAAAATTAATAAGGGGGTAAAACAATATAATCAGAATATGTATTGGGTCAAAAAACGTGTTGCCCAGCTGAGGCCGTGGAATCCCAAACAAGCTTTAAAATGGAGTTAAAATCCAAGGACCTTTGGCAAATGATTGATTTTGGACTTTCTGCTCATTGAACTGATTTCCTCCAGTCCAAATCATCAAGCGAACTTGCCCCATTCAAAGACAGTTGAATTGCTGCATTTGCATTATAGCCTGTGGTTTCTGCCCACCCATAATTCCTCACGGAGAATATAGTTAGCAGTGCCTTCTAGTTATGCCATTTCTGGAATCAGTGAAAACTTCTCTCTGAATACAACTTGCTGGGGGGAAACAGCTGAAGACAGCTTTTGCCCTCATGTCCTCTTCATGACCTTCCCTTGGATTAGCCACTGTGGAAACATGGTGCTGGATTTCTGATGTATTTGATCTGAACCAGCAAGTCTCTTACATTCTTTATTCCTACACAAAGCGTACACATCATTTTTGGGAAAGTGCTTCCCTGCAAGGCTGCTGTTGTACAATGTGGGCTCAGTAAACCCCAAGATGCACTGGGGGTGGGGTCCCCTGCATGTCTTCCCACATGCTTTTTCTAAGGTTGCTCCATGGTTTTCTTGGGAGTTGGAGATACCCTGGTGGTATGTGGGGGGTGGGGGACAGTACCCTCAGCTACAACTCTGCACTCAAATTCATACCAGAGAATCCCCATACTGGATGCATCTTAAGCTAGCCCAAACCCAATCCACTTTAGCCACAAATAAGAGCTGGTGTTTGCTAAAAGAAAAGTTCCTATATTGATACTTGTTACTCATTTGACATGTCTTCCAACAGCTAGCAATGCTTCAAAGGAAGGCAGAATCTGAACTGGTTTCTATTCACAAATCTTTTTTCACAATTATTTCATAATTACACACTAGGTATACAGTGGTACCTTGGTTCCTGAACTCAATCCGTTCTGGAAGTCCGTTTGACTTCCAAAACGTTTGCAAGCCAAGGCTTCTGATTGGCTGATTGGCCCCGGAAACGATGGCAACAGCTGAAACGGGCGTTCAGCTTCCAAAAAACCATTCGTGAACAGGAGCACTTACTTCCGGGTTTGTGGCGTTCGGGAGCCAAGTCGTTCAGGAACCAAGGTACCACTGCATATATAAACTGATACTGGTCCTTTTATGTCGTTGGGGTACAATTACTACCTGAATCTTCTTCAGGTCCAACGGTTAAAGCTGAGGGAGAATTAAGATAAGACTGCAGGCAGTCGACACTCAGCAGATGATAACACAAGTATTACCTTTACCTACTATTATTACTATCTGAGCTGGCATGTAGTTGTAACAAAGCAATCTCGGCAGCAACAACAGAAGCGAGAAACCACAGTTCCTCACTTCAAACTTGTTTGAATGTGGGCAGCTCAGATTTTTCAGACAAATGCAAACTGATAAAGCCGTTATTTCATTCTTTGCAAAGGCTTCCTATACTCAAGGGCCTTGCAGTTTCTTGGCTGGTTGGCAGTCTTGGGTAATAGTCACCCTGGGGATCTGAATTACAGGTTAGCGTGGGCAAGGGGATTATCTCAAGGTTTTGCTTTAAGCATTAAAGTTGAAGAGGCAATTTCCCCTCCAAAATAGCACATATTCTCATGCCCATCACTTGCTACAGACTTGGTCAACCTAGCTTTGCTGTCTGTATGGGACAGCAAATAGAGGGAGGTTGTCAGACACTTAATAGGCCATTATATAATGGGATTTGTTTGCTTAAGGAGGTCTCCCAATAGCCTGTGTTGAAGTGTTGTGAAATCACAGATAAGAAGGTCACATCATATATGTGACTGACACATTTGGTCAACGTCCGTTCTTTAACATTCACAATCATTACTTGCAGAAGCTCATAGTTATAGATGAATTAAAACATAATATTTACAGTCACATGTTTCTCCAAGCATGGGTTTACAGTCTAGTCTTCAAACTTCCAAACAACTGTATTTTCCTCTTTCCAGAACTGAGTATTCTGTCTCTCAATAAGGCCATGCCTTGCAGCTCCTATGAGAGATTTCCACTTCTACCTTCTCCTACAGCTTTGCTCTCCTTCTTTCCAGCAGAGAAGAGACACTCTAACATTCTATTCAACTTAGCAGTGTTCACAGTGGATTCTAAAACACATAAAATGAAGTCTCTCCTTCACTAGATCCCACCTATGTGACCAACATTAGCCAATTGCGCAAGAACTACTAGAGAACTCTCTAGAATTCAGTTACCAACCAATCAAATGTAAACACATAGTAATGCATACAAGCATGTACAATTTCAGTGAGTTAAATTACTGTACTTAACAGTCCGGCTTATGTTTGAGTTTGGATAGGGAGAGATCTTGACTGAGATATGTTGCTGCCTGAAATAAAGGATAAAGTTCCAAACTTTCAGGAATGTAAGCAGTTGCCTAATCCATAGTTGCACAAGTTAGCTGGGTATTGTCTTGCAGTGACTTGACAGCGGTTCTCCAGGGTTTGAGAAATAGGTTTTTCCTAGTCGTAGAAAGAGATGTTGGCAATTGAACCAGGGATTTGCAAAGCAGATGTTCTAACACTGGACCTCAACACTTCCATGCACACAAGCCTACCCAAAAAACCCTGGAAATCATTCAAAAGCATTCTATTTGCAAAAATGGTGAATGTTCTGAAATTAACGAGTGGTAATCATGTGCTAATTTAACTAACTACATACAGTGTAGTGGTGGGATGCAGGTGGCGCTGTGGGATGCGGGTGGCGCTGTGGGTTAAACCACAGAGCCTAGGACTTGCCGATCAGAAGGTAGGCGGTTCGAATCCCCGTGACGGGATGAGCTCCCATTGCTCGGTCCCTGCTCCTGCCAACCTAGCAGTTCGAAAGCACGTCAAAGTGCAAGTAGATAAATAGGTACCGCTCTGGCGGGAAGGTAAACGATGCGCTGCTCTGGTTCGCCAGAAGCAGCTTAGTCATGCTGGCCACATGACCCGGAAGCTGTACGCCGGCTCCCTCGGCCAGTAAAGCGAGATGAACACCGCAACCCCAGAGTCAGTCACGACTGGACCTAATGGTCAGGGGTCCCTTTACCTTTACTTTAATCATGTTGTAATTTAACTAACTACCTACAGTGGTTTGACGTTCTTTGAAAGAAGGGTGGGGTGTGTGGTTTTTTTATAATGAACTAAGTTATAGTGATCCAAAAGTAACTTGAAAATAACTCCAAAAGTATTCTATTTGCAGCAAAAAATGATGAATGCTCTGAAATTAGTCAGAGGTAATTATGTGCTCATTTAACTAACCACATACAACCCAGTTATGGAACACTTAGAATAGCAATTAACAGACACGCATGCTCATTAATACAAAGGAAATGACAAACAATGCTCCTGAGTTTATAGTACAGCCTCTGAATTACTTGGCGCATCTCCCCCCCCCTCTCATTCTTTCCTATTATTAATCTGTCTGCTTTGTTATAGTAGAGAGGGGGGGAAGGGATGATCAAAATGAAAATATCTGGCTGGTTTCCTGAAATTCTACATGGAACAAAATGCGAGAAATTTATTGCTGGGAATATCTAAACCGAAATGTTTGCAGAAGCCAATAATGACATTGTAACACTTTGGGCACAGTTTAGCCCGGCACTTAAATTTGATTTCGGTGTCTACAAATCTCTAATAGTTAATGTGAAAGACATCAGAGCCCAATAGAATCTAATCTAAGATGGAAAAAGTATTGAGCTAATAAAAACTATTGTGTGCCTTAATGGGGATGCAGTGTTGAGCAACAATAACTAGAGGAATCTTAACAACATTTGGGCATTATTGAATTTGTGCTTTGCGTCTTAAAAGCCATTTAAAAAATGTCAATGCATTTGCTCCGTTCAAATCCATATGTAAGAGTTTAATTTAAGACTGTGATAGCAATCAGGCCCCATCAGCACTATGGATAGTAATTTAGCAATGCAGACATCTCCCTTTTTGCAACACAAGATTTCATTTTCTGTAAGAGAGATATAGTTGTAGATGCTGTGGATGTCACTGCACAGAGGTCCATGGTGTGCCAAATTACCATCTTAAGGGGGGTGGTGAACCAACCGCCATCTCCTTTTTTTACTGTGCTCATAACACAGGACTCGAAAGAGGGAAGGATACGTTCACAAGAGCAGCTGAACTGTGAACTGTGCTCTCAGTGGTCCCCTGCAATAAAGGCCAGAGTGCTACACTAGCTGCTGCCCTGTTAGGTCAAGGGACCAGGTGGGGTAAAGTACTCATAGGTTGGCTGATGTACCAAGTGGCTATTTTTATTTTTATTTTATTTAGAGCATTGTTGTTGTTTAGTCGTTTAGTCGTGTCCGACTCTTCGTGACCCCATGGACCAGAGCACACCAGGCACTCCTGTCTTCCACTGCCTCCCGCAGTTTGGTCAGACTCATGTTTGTAGCTTCGAGAACGCTGTCCCACCATCTTGTCCTCTGTCGTCCCCTTCTCCTTGTGCCCTCCATCTTTCCCAACATCAGGGTCTTTTCCAGGGAGTCTTCTCTTCTCGTGAGTTGGCCAAAGTATTGGAGCCTCAGCTTCACGATCTGCATTAGTATCCTGCTTTTCAGCCAAAAAGGCTGCCAGAGCAGCTAAACATACAAACAGTCCCTACCCACAGGCTTTAGATCTAAAGTGGGGGGGGGGAGGCATGACACCCAAAGAACACCCAAGGAAAGAGAAAAATCAGAATCAAAGTGTTATGTACTGAGTTGAATAGGATCCAAAATGCAGCAGTCTGATTGGTCCTAGAACAATAGGATCCAAAATGCAGCAGTCGGATTCGTCCTAGAACAATGCAGCAGTATGATTGGTCTGCAGGAGCCACCCAATCCGGCTCCAGATGGAAGTGAATCCACAACCTGATTGGCCTACAGGAGAATTCTGGAATTAGCCAATCACGTGCAGCCCATTGTGTAAGTAATGTATATAAAGCAGATACTTTGAGGGGACATTCTTTCCTCCTCACCACTATGAGCTGAATAAAGAGCATGAAATCCACTCTCAACTCTGAGTATATTTCACAATGCTTGGGCACCAATCTCCTACACCAAATGTTCCTATGATGACCAGCTGGCACAGTTCAGGGGAAGGGGGTACCTGATGGAGCTGGGCCTACAGCAAAGCTGATGAAGTGAGACCTGCTTCCTATCTGATTCAACCCAAAGCTTCCTCTTTCATTTCTGCATTTACTTCATGCAGTGTCCCTTCCTGATCCAGGAATCACACTTTGAGCAGTCACCATTCTACACTTCTCTTGGTTTCTTTTTAAAACGCCAAGTGCTGATTTAGCAATTAAATAGATGCTCACTCTTCTGTATGAACCAACAGAATGTCAGTGTGTTTATGTACACACACAGGATACCTCCACTTAAAACTGGGCACAGGGGCACAAGGGACTGAGGACTTATACAGTGGTACTTTGGTTCTCAAACTTAATCCATTCTGCAAGTCCGTTCCGAAACCAAAGCATTCCAAAACCAAGGTGCGCTTTCCCGTGTTAGTAATACAAAATGGATTAATCTGTTCCAGACTTTTAAAAACGAAAAGACGATTTTCCCTATGGGCTTGCTTCGCAAGACGAAAACGTCTTGCGAAGCAACTCAAAAAACGAAAAACTCTTTCGTCTTGTGAGTTTTTCGTCTTCCAAGGCATTCGTCTTGCGGGGTACCACTTTATCAATCTGGCATACTACTTAGCCATTTCTGCTTTTCTTGTCAGCAGGGAGAAAAAGATAAATGTTCCGGCCACTCTTGTTAATCACTGGGGCACAATCCAATGAAACATTCGCCTGCCTTGCCTAGGGCACTTAAGCATTTAATCGTGCAGTTTGGCTCCTCCGGCGCTTACGTTTACCATTTGCTAGATTAGAATTGTAGCTGAAGGGTACAATGTAAGATCAGTTATACATTGCGGGGAAGGGAGGAATCCCTTTGAAATGAGTGATGCTACTGAAGTTGTAAATTCTTTGGCTTGGAATACAAACCTTAGCAGGTTGCAAATGCTTGCCTCCCACCCAAAGCAATAATCACAACCTTGAGGTTGGTTCAAGAATTCTCTCCCTTTCACCTTCTTCCCTCTCCCTTCAACCCCAAACTCATTCACTCTCCTTCAGTTGCCCTCTTTCTGTTTCTGGATACTTAAACTAGAAAAGCTGGCAGCTGTGAGTCTCTGTTGCCGTGTGGCTGTGGGTAGGTCCTTAAAGTCTGGGGGGAAATGAGGTGTTTCTCCACCACTTGCTCACTACAGTAAGGTGATGGAAGACCCTCACCAGCAGATGTGCCCAAAAGGAAAGTGGGAGAGATATGTAGATTGGATGGGGTGGTATGTTTGGAGGTTAATAATAATAATAAATTTTGATTTATATCCCACCCTCCCCAGCCGAAGCCGGGCTCAGGGCGGCTAACAACAATAAAATAGTACAACATTCTAAAATCATTTCATTATAAAATTAATTCAAATCAAATTGATGGCAACCATTAGGCTAAAGTTCTGTGAAGATTGCCAGAGGAGGGAGTCAGGCTGCGCCCTGGCCAAAGGCCTGGTGGAACAGCTCTGTCTTGCAGGTCCTGTGGAAAGATGTCAAGTCCCACAGGGCCCTAGTCTCTTGTGACAGAGCGTTCCACCAGATTGGAGCCACAGCCGAAAAAGCCCTGGCTCTAGTTGAGGCCAGCCTAACCTCTCTGTGGCCTGGGACTTTCAGGATGTTTTTGTTTGAAGACCGTAAGTTCCTCTGTGGGACATATCAGGAGAGGCGGTCCCATAGGTACAGGGGTCCTAGCCCGTATAGGGCTTTAAAGGTTAAAACCAGCACCTTAAACCTGATCCTGTACCCCACCGGGAGCCAGTGCAGCTGGTATAGCACCGGGTGAATATGATCTCGCAGCGAGGACCCCGTAAGGAGTCTCGCCATGGCATTCTGCACCTGCTGGATTTTCTGGGTCAGTCTCAAGGGCAGCCCCACATAGAGCGAGTTACAATAATCCAGTCTGGAGGTGACCGTCGCGTGGATCACAGTGGCTAGGTCAGGGCAAGAGAGGTAAGGAGCCAACTGCTTAGCTTGGAGAATGATTTGGAGCCATAATGCACTCAGCAGTTGTCAGGGTCCAATGATAATGACAGAGCTATTTCCCAACTTTAAAAAACAACAACAACCAAGCCAAATTATGAATTGAGCCACAAGTCACAGCAAGCTATCATTGGTTCTGTCACCGCCTTCGGGCCAGACAATAGAAGGCCCTGCACTATCTGGGAAAGCTCTCCTGGACAGCACAATGAGGATGCAATGGAGGCAGCAAAGTATGCCTTCTTTGCTGCCATCACTGCCACTACGTAGGCTTAAGGAGGAGAGTTTGATTGCATTTGACAAGTTTTCCTCCACTCGCGTTTGAGCTGTCTCCCAGTTTGTTTCCTCGCCCTAAGATCGAGGGTATTCCAGGAATCCAAACGGGTTCCATGAAGTGGGAGAGGGTCTCAGAGGTGATCGTGTCAATGGACCCAGCCATTCAGACGTTCCAGAGGTCAACCAGGACTTTGACAGAAGCACCAGTCATAGCAGCTGGAAAACCCTCCAGAGCCATCTAGAAACCTATTGAATCCATCAGTCTTTGAGGCTGGACCATCCTAATAGGCCTTTGCAGGGGAGAAAAGGTGATGAAAGCCTAAATCTCATCAGGAAGACATGACTAGAGACTGATGCCAATATCCCACACTTTCAGACCACCCGCTTCCTGAAACTATCTAAAACCTACCAAACCACCAATATACACTCAAATTAATGTTAACATCCAACTTGTTTAAAAAACAACTCTAGCAGTGCAAAAGTAACTGAACCAACAGAAATGATACAATTAAGCAAAAGGCCTTTTCAAGGAGCTGGACTCCAACAACATTTGAAGGACCACTGGTTGTCCACTCCTGATGCAGACTAGAAAAAAACTAAGGGATAGGAGATAAAGGCTGCACGAATTTGGTGGGTACCCTCCATCTGAGATGTGGCTGAAACCTTTAAGTGGGCATTGTCCTTGTTCTTTTCAAACACCTCCCTTTTCCGCAACTAGATTCTGCCAATGTCATAACTTCTAAATCCTCCCCGGTATGAACACATCAGTGTCACCTTTGCTTTCAAGCTCTGTTTGCATTTTATTCCAAACAGAAAGTCACTGCCTACTTTTCTTCTAAGTCTGTTTGATCTGTCACAGTAGTGTCTGGAAAATCTCGGTTTATGTATAAAGATTATATAAACAAACATATGCAATGCACACACTGAAATATTATCCTGCAGAGAGATTACAATTTAAATTTTTTTTTCCATAGAGGGAGCTGTATGTAGGGATGAACGAAACCATCTTTTGGTCCCCATGTGTTGACTCAGAAATTCTTTCCATCCCATTTCTAAATTGACCTGTGGATTTGCTTTTTAAAAAATGTACAAAAGATTACATCCAAATTTTTTTTTCAAAAGAATGTATTTTACCTCAAAATACACATGAAAAAAACAAGAACCCTGCTGTATCAGACAAAAGACATATCTAGTCCAGCAAATCGGTTCCGCTTCCAAGTGGGACCAGCGTGGGTTGGGGTAGCATCCTGCATCATGCTGAGGGTGCCCCGGCCATGCCATTTGCCAGGCGACCAATCAGGGTGCTGTGGGGGCGTGGCCAGGGCCAATTTAAACACAGTGCGACTCTGGGAGCTCCTCTTTCAGCCTTGTGCCACAGGGAATTTTGTGTATTAAACGAGGGACCTATATATACCGCTGTGCGTTGCGTTGAGCTTCCTCATTTTTGCCTTGTGCACCAGATCACCCACCCACCCTCCCTATATTTAGTGTCCATTATGACCTTGCTGTGCCGTCATGGGTCGCCTGTTTTGGGGACAGGAACACAGTAGGAATTTTCCCATTTGGCTGATTGGCTGGTGCCCCTTGGGTTTTGCCTGCCACGTAGCAAATCGTCACAACTTTGTAAGGTTTGGCGGTTAGGCATTGGTTCAATGTGGAGGAGAGGGGAGGTTGTCACACCTGCCCCCCCATGCACGAAAGGGTAGTAATAATAATAATAATAATAATAATAATAATAATAATAATAATAAATTTTATTTATATCCCACCCTCCCAAGGCAAAGCCGGGCTCAGGGCGGTATGCTGTTAAAGGAATCCAGGGGCTCACCTTGCTTTTGTCCAATCCCCTTCCAGGGGTTAGGGCCACGCCAGAGCCCCTGGGAACATTTGGGGTGAGCTTGAGTCTGATCCTGGACCATTGCTCCCCCATGATGTTTACCTGTACTGACGATGTGGTGGGGCCCAGTCGTCAGTGCTGTCCTGCTGCAATCAGGTGCAGCTAGTCTGGAACCAATGCCTAAACAACCCACTCACTATCTGCAATCAATAAAGTTGTGGCCAAAATTATGCCAATAACCTAAAAACTAAATTCCGTGTCAATTGTGTCTTTATTTATTGGGAAGCTCCTGGGACTCTTAACATACAACCACTGAACTAGAGTTTATGGAGGGTGATATATCCATCTCATGTTTTCATCATCTTCCTCTGTTTGGTGCCACATCTCCCTGATTGGCGGGTATTGATTGGCATGTTTCCATGGATACTGGGGTTTGGCTGCTGCTTGGTGGCCATTTTGTGATTTTCTGGGCTGAGCAGTTATTACAATGGGGCGGCCAGTGTGTCTGCCCACTCCTCCACGCAACTGGCAAATGAGAATGAATGCTCACTAAGTTTCTTCTGTCTTTGGCTAGAAGACGCTTTATCTTCATGTTAGGCCCTCCTCAATATTTCACTGTTTAATAAATGGACCACAAAATATCCTGTTCAAATAAGGGATCTAAACAACAAGACCTGCTTAGTCAGAATCAAGGGCAGGGAATATCAGGCAACAATCCCGAGCGATATCCGCTTCATTACAGTGCTTCACAGCAGTTTATAGAGACTGTCTCACTTCTAATAATTTAGCTGTCTCCGATCTGCCTTGTCTTTCTTTAGTGAGACCTCTGTTATTACAAAGAGAGAGTGTCAAGTCACTATGTTCCCTCACCTTGAGTGACATCTTGAAATGTTCAGGCAACAGAAACCTACTGTTATTCTACTGGGTTTATCGTGAGAAGAAAAGCAGGAAGGATGATAAGCAAATAGGCAGAAACAAATAAACCAAAACTCATTCCTTCTCTCATCTGTCCACTAGACAAGCAGCACAGGCTCGGAAATATCTGAGCAGGAAATTAAAAGGCCATTAATTCCTAGATGTGCTGATTTGGCCTTTATAAAATGGTAATAAATTCAAACATAAGTGACTATGCTGGGCTGAGTCATGTACTCATCTGGCTAAGAATAGTCTCTGTGCAGTGGTAGACTTGATACCTCGTGCCTCCTCCCAATTGCATATGATGTCTGACTTAAAGCTCTCAATATATATTTACATATTCATTTTCTCCATTGATATGGGTTCTGGGAACTCTGCGATAGGCCTCAAGGCTCCATGGGTTTGCCATAACTCTCTAGAAATCAAACCTCATCTGGATTTCCTACCCATTTTCAAAACTCAGGCAAATTAATCTTCATCGCACTGAATCCGTTCTGGAAGCACTTTTGTGCCCTCCCAATCAATGCTATGTGGTTAGCCAGTCCCTACTTGTGTTGATTCGACAGTGCTGAGAACCACATCCATTCTTCTTAGGCTTTTTGCTTTCTTGGTCATTCCCTTTCAGGGACCATAAACTGCACTGCTTGTTTCTGCAGTCCCAATCCCTGCTGTGTTCTACCCCAGGATATGGTGAGAGTGCATGTCAGTATTCATGCAATCTGCCTTCCTTACATCCTGGGATGTGCAGATTTTTCCTCTCCTTGCTATAGATATACTTGCTATCGTACTGTTTGAAGCCCCCCGGGGCTATAAGATATTCAGGACACCTGCTGTGTCTTCTGGTATATACATAAAGAACAGTGACTGATTGTAGCAGAAATAAATAATAAATCTTTCCCCCCTCTCTCGCTCTCTGATGCACCAGAGAGTTGACTGGATCTAGAATGCTTTCTAAAAAACAAAACACTGACTTCCAATCGCTGCCTTACCTTGCCTAGTGAAATAAATGGTGCAAAATAATTAGTCGGCAGAGCAATTGCTGACATTATTTGCATGGAAGTTTCCGATTCAGATGGAATGTACATCATTTCCATGCAAAGCGTCGCTCATAAAGACCCCACAGAGCAGCTGTTGTGTGGTTGCAAATAAGTGTCTGTAGACACACGCAGCAGACCTTTGAAATCTCAGGTTTTCAGTCCTCAGCTGCACCATCAGATCCTGCCATTCCTAACAAGTATTACCACTGTAATTGCAAGAAAATCCTTTGAGCAGCAGCAACAGCCTGGATGTCTGAAGCTTGGGTTAATGATGTCAGATAAACTCAACAGCATTTGACAACTGTACTGTCAGTCATCAGTAATCAGGCCTTTTTATTTCCCTTTATTATGGTGGCAAAATCCAGTCTTTTTGCCGCTGGACAATAAAAAAAGAGAGTACTACCGGGACTCCAACCTATGCAGCCAGAATTTATGAATGTTTACGTAGAAATATCCTGTTCAAATCCAATGGGGCTTATCTACCAAAACAGTGTGCATTGGGTTTTAACCTTAATTGGTTTTTTAAAAATTGATATTGTCCAGACTGTCCCTTAATACTACCCAATCCCAGACCCTCCAAGTGTCCCTATTTTCCAGAGATGTCATTGATTTAAAGAAGCCATCCCGGTTTCTGATTTGATCCCAGAATGTCCCACTTTTCCTTGTGATGTCCCTATTTTCATTGGATAAATGTTGGAGGGTATGGTGTTATCCGACCCCCGAGCTGTCTGAAGGCGATCCTGTATAGGGAAGTGGTTTTTTTTAAAAAAAAAATATTGTGTTTTTATAGATTTTGGAAGCTACCCAGAGTGGCTGGGGCAACTCAGTAAGATGTGTAGCTTATAAATAGTAAAATTATCATCATGGAATGGGATGTCCCTATTCTCATCAGAGAAATGTTGGAGGGTATGCAATCCCTCTGAATGTTCCTTGCTGGTCCTTTAACTGTAACCTGACCATACTGTGGCTTGCCCCTTGGCATAAGTTTGTTCAGTCAGTCAACAGCTAGGATTAACTGTGAATTAAATATGCATTTATCCGTATTTCTAACCTTCCTTCAGGGAATGCAGGTAGGTCTACATGCTTAGCTTATTTATCCTCACAATAACCCTGAAAAGTAGCTCTCCTGAACTTACCCAGCTCACCTCCAAGAAAGTACCCAGAGAGACTCTCCTCCCTGGAAGAGAGGGGAGTGGTTGTGGGCGGGAGCCCGAGCACCGCCCCTAGCAGGGGGCGTTAGCCCCCTACCTCCACCTCTCCTGGCTGGCGCCCATGCCCCTCGGCAGGCACCCAACCAGGTGCCTCCGAGGGGGCGTGCTCAGCAGCCTTTTGCTGCAGCGCCAGCCTCTCCCCGGCCTCATTCTTCGCCGTCGTCTCGTCGTGAGTCACCCACCCTCCACTCCCTTTGAGTTAGGGCTTAGGTCATTGGCCTTGCTATGGACCTTAGGTTGGTCGCCCTGGTTGTCCAGGGGGCATTCAGCCTTTTGGTTTTTTCGCCTACCTCGTAGCAATCGTCACAACTTTTGTGGTATTGGTGGGTAGGTTAGGCATTGGAATAATGTGTTGTGGTGTGTCGAAGGGCTAGGTGTGGCCATCGCCTATGCCTTCAATTTTTGGGTATTCCGTTAAAGGAATCTGGCGGTCGTGTATTTGTCCGATGCCTGTTTGGCGGGAGGCCATGGCACGACCCTCGGTGACATCAGGGGTGAGCCTATAGTTGGATTAGCATCAGCAGGCTCCACCTACTGGTGAATAAACCCACTTGTTTTAGAGATCCAATGCCTAAGCCAATACCTTTTCACTGCTGTAATCAATAAAGTTGTGGCCTTTCCTTGCCCATTAACCTTATATCACGTGTCCTTGTGTATTCATTTCACATTGCGGGCGTCGGGTCCTGGAACCACAACACACTTTTATAGCAAACAGCAACTGTGTGCATGTCAAAAAAATCATTCAGAACATAGAAAGCAGCATGAGTTGGAAAGAGGAAGTCATAAATTGACAGAGCATAACACTGACTGCCAGATGGATAATTTTCAGCATTCATTTTCAGGTAAATAAATACCCAGAAGATTAGCAGTCATGATATCTTGCCTTATTATTATTATTTTCCTGGAAGAAGCAAACATATCTGGATTTTAACCTTAAGGCATGCATACGTAACAACACAGTTGGAGTTTAACTGCATTTCTCCTTGCCTAGTATGAGACAGCCGTGGCTCAGGTTACTCCTTCGCCTTTCTATAAAACTTGTGCGGCGAGGGGTGGGAGTTCAAAGACAGTCCCAACCCCCAGCTCACCACAGACAGTACATTCAATGGGACATGGGTGGCCCTGTAGTTGAAACCGCTGAGCCTCTTGGGCTTGCTGATCAGAAGGTCAGTGGTTCGAATCCCCGTGACGGGGTGAGCTCCTGTTGCTCTGTCCCAGCTCCTGCCAACCTAGCAGTACGAAATAAACCAAGTTTTACCAAGTTGTATTACGGCAAAAGCCAGTGACACTAAACACCACAAGATCAAACAAAAAGAAATCAACAACAACATCAGAAAAGAAAAGAAAAAAAGGATTACACAAGGGAACTTCGCAGTGTGCCATTCAACAGAAGAGATTTACGCTTCCTGATTACTAAAGTGCAAAATTTGGCCACCTCAGGGGCAGAGGCGCGCATGCATTGGTACCCGCGTGAATTTGCCGTACAGCACTGCTGAGGGCATTGTCTCAAAGCGGGCTCTAGAGAAAGCCCATCTATAAGCTTCGTTAGTGATGGTTAGTTAAGTAAGGGGCAGTTGCAAAATTAGGCCAAGCTTTTAAACATCTATACGTCTCCGGGAGTAGGGCGTCTTCTTGTTGTAATTCGACATCGTAAAGTCTCTGAGTGATAATTGCTTTTGCCTTATTCAGAGTTGCAGTACGAAATTATACCAATGTGAGTAGATAAATAGGCAGTACGAAATTATACCAATGTGAGTAGATAAATAGGTATTGCTGCAGCAGGAAGGTAAACAGCATTTCGTGCGCTCTGGTTTCCATCACGGCGTTCCGTTGCGCCAGAAGCAGTTTAGTCATGCTGGCCACATGACCCGGAAAGCTGTCTGTGGACAAACACCAGCTCCCTTGGCCTCAAAGCAAGATGAGCGCTGCAGCCCCAGAGTCACCTTTGACTGGACTTAACCATCCAGGGGTCTTTTACCTTTTACCTTTTTTTACACTCAACACTGATCTATCAAGTTCAGCTTGGTACCAGGGGCAAAGCTGTCCAGCTCCTGTACCCCACAAGCTGGCTCTGAATTGGCATTACAGTGAAACTTCCTAAGTGTGACACTAGAAATCATATGAAGTTTAGTTCCCATGGTTCCTTCCAAGCTGCCATATACAGGTGAAACTTGGAAAATTAGAATATCGTGGAAAAGTTCATTTATTTCAGTAATTTAACTTAGAAGGTGAAACTAATATATGAGATAGTTTCAGGACATGCAAAGTGAGATATGTCAAGTCTTTATTTGTTATAATTGTGATGATCATGGCATACAGCTGATGCAAACCCCAAATTAACAATCTCAGAAAATTAGATTATTAAATGAAATCAGCAAAACAAGGACTGCAAATAGAGCAATATTGGACCTCTGAGAAGTAGAAGCATGCATATGTACTCAGTACTTGGTTTGGGCCCCTTTTGCATCAATTACTGCCTCAATGCGGCGTGGCATGACCTGAACCCCATAGAGAATCTATGGGGCATTGCCAAGAGAAAGACGAGAGACCTGAGACCGAGCAATGCAGAAGAGCTGAAGGCTGCTATTGAAGCATCCTGGTCTTCCATAACACTTCAGCAGTGCCACAGGCTGATAGCATCCATGCCATGCTGCATTGAGGCAGTTCCAACAGTAGAAATATTTTTTTGTTCCAACAGTAGAAAGATTTCTTTGTTCTTCTTGGAAAAGAAAAGAAAGTGAGGGAGTAGTAATTTGGGGCTTACTTATCATCCAATTGTTAAAATATCTCAAGTGGCTGATTTCCTTTCCCCCACTTGCTCCATAATGCACTGTTTACTCTGAAACTAATATGGATAATCTAAAAATAGTTACATGGAATATTAGTGGTCTAGAGACACTCATGAAAAGGAGACAAGTTTGGAAAGAATTAAAAAGAGAGATTTGATTTTAATTCAAGAAACTCACCAGAGGAGAAGGGAGGCTACAGTAGATACATCTCCACTCAATCCTTCCATCATTACAATAAATTATAGTAAGATTTAAAAGAAAGATACAAATTTAGTATCAATAACAGCAACAACGACCCCCAACAACCTAGTCCAAGAGTCCATTCAACATTCTCAGCTTTTGTATCTGGAGTCAGTCCGTAAGGGCTCCACCTTCTCAGGCCAGATTGGAAAAAGGCCTACAGTGAAAGAAGCAGATCTCCCAGAACTCATAGCCAAGATGGTCAATAAGAAACGCAAGAATGAAGTAACACATGATATCTCATGAGACTTTTAATCTCAGGGTTGTGGGTTGCAAGCAGAAAAGCTGGCCTGGTCAAACTTCCTCAAGTCCCAGAAACATGTTCAATCTCACCAAAGTTGGAAGGTAACACAGGAAGTTGCCTTATACAAAGTTACACCACTGATTCCTCTTGCTCCATTTTGTCTACACCACAGATAGCCCACATACCCAGATATTGTGGAACTCAATTCCCATCTGACCATTGGCCATGCTGGCTGGGGCTGATGGGAGTTGTTGTCCAAAACATCTGGAGGGCACCACATTGAATACACCTGAATATACTAACAGGTACTTGGGACGCGGGTGGTACTGTGGGTTAAACCACAGAATCTAGGACTTGCCGATCAGAAGGTCGGCGGTTCGAATCCCCACGACGGGGTGAGCTCCTGTTGCTTGGTCCCAGCTCCTGCCAACCTAGCAGTTTGCAAGTGCAAGTAGATAAATAGGTACCACTCTGGCAGGAAGGTAAATGGTGTTTCCATGCGCTGCTCTGGTTCGCCAGAAGGGGCTTAGTCATGCTGGCCACATGACCCGGAAGCTGTACACTGGCTCCCTCGGCCAATAAAATGAGATGAGCGCAGCAACCCCAGAGTCAGCCACGACTGGACCTAATGGTCAGGGGTCTCTTTACCTTTACCTTATACTAACAGGTAGTAGCTCTTCTGCTTTGCAAGCAGAAGCCTTTCCAAGTCCTACCCAGAGAGGCCAGTGACTGAATCTGGAGCGTGTGCTCAACTGCAAATCTACAGCAGATTAGGGTCATAGTGCCTTTCTTCTCCTAAAATCCAGTTTCCCGTTTTCTCCCTTTCTTGCAGTGCTAGAGTTTTGTTACAAGTGGCAGAGGGATGCCTCCAGTTCAGGATTTATGCTTTCTTTGATAATTTGTCCACCTGTTAATTTTTAGGCAAATGAAGGGGGGGGGAGGAGAATATTTGACACCACCCTTAGATGAACGCTAGGAGTAAGAAAATAGTCTCATAAAATCCAAGTCCCAAACCCCTCATATATTTGCCTTCCAAGAGATGATTCACTAATATTCAGGAAAGTCATGCAGCAAAGCCCACACGTACAGCAGCAGGAAAATATAGCTCATTAAACAAAAGAGAATGTCATCTGCAGACGAGTGTAAAATTAATCACATTTCACTTCCATAATGACTGTTCAGTCAGAACTGCCGTTCTGCCATGTGGACAAATAAACTACCGCAGGTAGCTTGCGGAGCACACTTTGTTTTAATATTCTCAAACAATTATGGTATGCAAATATTACTTTTGAGTACACTTGGTTTATGCTGCTGTGTGTGACAAAGATTTACCCTGTTTGACTTTACCAACTTGATACAGTTGATTTTTCAAGGCACTTATTGGAGTCAGGTGGCTTATGGGGGTGGGGAGCTAGTACACATTAATAATAACAGTGGGAACTGATGCTTAATGCAGAGGCAAAACATGGAAATCAAGGTGCTCAGGGTCAAATGCTATAGCAGGAAAAGGTGCAGAAAAGGACAACTAAGGTGATCAAGAAGTTCTCACAAGGAAACACCAGACCCTCCAAATGTCCCTATTTTCCAGGCACAATGCTGGTTTTACAGAAGCCGTCCCAGTTTCTGATTTGATCCTGGAATGTCCTGCTTTTCCTTTGTTGTTGTTGTTTAGTCGTTTAGTCATGTCTGACTCTTCATGACATGTTCTCATCCTGAGGTAAAGTTCTTAATCTGAGGTACTACTTCTGGGTTAGCAGAGTCTGTAACCTGAAGTGTTTTTGTAACCAGAGGTGTTTGTTACCCAAGGTACCACTGTACAGTGGTACCTCAGGTTACAGACGCTTCAGGTTGCGTGTTGAGTCCCACAATGCCACCCAAAAAAAAATTTCACACTTCACACATCAATTTTTGTTTAAGGTTTTTGGCATAATTTTGGCCACAACTTTATTCAAAATACAAAAAATGTGAGTGGTTGCTTAGGCATTGGTTATGACTATCTGTCCTTGCCCTCAAGGACAGAGCTGGCCTTCTGGACACCAACGGAAGCCAGCGTGGGAAACAAGTATTGGGTGAGAAAATGAAGCTGGGCAACAGTCCCTCACTTCTCACCCTCATGTTCCTGTGGGGCTTGCACGGCCCAAGTCCGACTCCGGGGACAAGGACGAAAAGAATGGCAAGCCCCTGGATTCCTTTAACGGAATTCCCTTTCCGCATCATTTGGAGGGATAGGCACTTACCCCTCCAAGAACCAATTTAACCAATGCCTAACCGCCAACCTTACAAGTTGTGACGATTTGTTACGCAGTAGGCAAAAACCAAATGGCACCAGCCAATCAGCCAAATGGCAAAATTCCTACCAGGCCCCCGCTCCAAGGCGGACGACCCCATGACAGGCATAGCAAGGTCAAGCGATCAAGAAAAACCACCCTATAAAAGGGAGGGAGGGCGGGTGATCCGGTGCAAAATGGCCAAGAGGACGTCCAACGTCTGGCCCCTGTATTTAAAGACTCTGACCCCTCCTCCAAATTGGCAACAATCAAAACTCCCCAGCAACCCAAATTTAACCACTTAAAGGCTTGGGTTCCTTACCAAATTTGCCTAGTCACTGCAGGGTGGCTTGTTCCCCCAACTGCAACACGTGCTCTCTGTTAGGGAGAACACGCTTTACAGACTCCACTAACCCAGAAATAGTACCTTGGGTTAAGAACTTTGCTTCAGGATGAGAACAGAAATTGCACAACGGCGGCGCAGCAGCAGCGGGAGGCCCCATTAGTTAAAGTGGTACCTCAGGTTAAGATCAGTTTCAGGTTAAGAACAGACCTCTAGAATGAATTAAGTTCTTAACCCAAGGTACCACTGTGTATCAAGACCATTTCATGCAACTCCAGAAGCCCTGTTAGTTATGCCAACATTGGTGGGGTCTAGTTGGCTGAAACACAAAATGGGGCTCTCTCAGCTGGCTCTGGGATGCCCCCCCCTTGAGATCTGGCAGGAACCTATGTTGGGCAGCTTCTGGCAACAGCTTAAAAAAAAGTCTGTTCCACCTGGGTTTGGGGAAAACTGACACACTGTCAATTATCTGTTTCCAGATATATGAAAAAATTGTGTTATTCTGACTTACAGTTTTAAAGGGTTGTGGGTTTCTTTAAAAAAATAAAATAATGTTGTTATCTATTGTCGTTGTTGCATATGCTACATGATGCTGTGACCCACTCTGTGACCTTGTGGTGAAGAGTGGAATGTGAGTTTCTAAAAATTAAATGTGATCAGACAGATTTGTGGGGAAGAGATCTACAAATGGCTCTTAGCCACAGCAAATCAAATGGAACCTCGGTGTTCAATGGTACCTGGTCTGGGGTAAGCAGCAGGAAAGGGCTGTTGCCTTCAGCCCCATTTGCGTACCTTGGGGTGACATCTTATACACTATGGATGGAAAGAGGGTGCTGGATTAGATGGATCCTTGAAATGAAAAAGAAAGAAAGAAAGAAAGAAAGAAAGAAAGAAAGAAAGAAAGAAAGAAAGGTCTTCCTGTAACTTCAGCTGACTTTATGCATGAGGAGTTGTTGTTTTCTTCTTTGCTTTTCTAATTTATTTTCTTAAGCATATCACCTGCCAGTAGAGCTAGTGAACTATGGCTAGGATTCTGCACCAGACTCATCACATTGACTGGTTCTGTCTTTCATTTCCTTTCTTGCTTATAAGCTTTATCAGGTGCCCTGATTATTTCCATGGCATTTGTCAATGTATAAAAGGACACGGGAGGGTTCTCCCCCCTTCCCCTTTTTCATCATCTCCAGCATCTCCTTTATGTCTCGCTGCGCCTGTGACACCTGAATGTATTTTGAGGTGCCTTTCAAAGGATTTCAAGAGATAATATAGTCAGTTCAATTTAAGCTTCATCTGTTTGGAACCACAAGAGGAGGAGGAGGAGGAGGAGGAGGAGGAGGAGGAGGGGAGAGAGAGAGAGAGAGAGAGAGAGAGAGAGAGAGAGAGAGAGACCAAACCGCAGAACTTAAAAAGTGAAGTAAATAAAGACAAGATGAAACAGGAAGGGGAGAATTCTGTGCTCTGTCTTATTTGTCCTGGTTTCGTGCAAAGGTGACCTGCTCTTTAAAAAACTAACAGCATCATGGAAGACTGAAAAGAAAGGACTACATAATCACAATAATAATTGGCATTGGTGCTTTTAGATCAGAATCCCGGGAATTGTAGTTTACCCCTTGGAGAGGTACACGCAGTGCTTTTTTTCTGGGGCTATGCAGGGGTATGCATACCCCGAAACTTTTTGTGAATCTTTTTACTTTTGTCCATTGACTGTATTTATTTTTCCCTATTTTAACTATAAAATGGTGATTTTCTTGAGTCAAAATGAGAGTACCCCTAAACATTTTTTTTTCCAGAAAAAAAGCAGTGGCTACACCCTTAACAAATTGCGGTCCACTGAATTCTTGCAAGGGGCCAGTGGGGAGCTATGTATTTTAAATGTGCAGTGTCCATGTGACCATTATCACAGGAAGTTAAAACAATTGCGCAATTATTTGGTATATACACAGCTACAGAATACATATCCACAGCTCTGTTTATGAACGGGACTATCCTTTTTGCTACAAATTACACAAGGTGGCAACTAGGATAAGCTCGTACAAGATCACTTGCGATTTATGCATGGCAGTGCCCCTTAGAAAGGGGCGGAAATGGGACGAACATGAAATTCATTCATTTGCTTAAAACATTTATAGGCTGTCTCAAAGACAGCTTTGCCTTTTCCATATCATTTGTAACTGGCTGCTACTCAGACTGCATATTCATCATACATGCACAGCACATTTAAAGCATATGGTAACTGCAGCTTACTTCTCGCAGAGTTCTCAGCACCATTAACAAACCACAACTCCCAAGATTCCTAGGGGGAAGTCACGTGTTTTAAATGTACAGTGTCCAGCCTACTACCCTTTTGGTAGAGGGGCAGCTCTAGTTAAGCCCACTTGATTTAATTGTCTTGGGTAGGGCTAAAAGCAGGGACGTGGGTGGTGCTGTGGTCTAAACCACAAAGCCTAGGGCTTGCTGATCAGAAGGTCGGCGGTTCGAATCCCCACGACGGGGTGAGCTCCTGTTGCTTGGTCGCAGCTCCTGCCAACCTAGCAGTTTGCAAGTGCAAGTAGATAAATAGGTACCACTCTGGCAGGAAGGTAAATGGTGTTTCCATGCGCTGCTCTGGTTCGCCAGAAGGAGCTTAGTCATGCTGGCCACATGACCCGGAAGCTGTCTGTGGACAAACGCCGGCTCCCTCGGCCAGTAAAGCGAGATGAGCGCTGCAACCCCAGAGTCAGTCACGACTGGACCTAATGGTCAGGGGTCCCTTTACCTTTACCTAGGGCTAAAAGCAACAATTATGATCGTATCAGCCAACATATTCCAGTGGCCAAACAATAAATATGCACAGGACTATATCCAAAGCATCACTCCCGGACCCTCCAAGTGTCCCTATTTTCCAGGGACAGCCCCAGATTTACAGAAGCCATCCTGGTTTTTGATTTGATCCCAGAATGCCCTGCTCTTCCTTAGAATGTTCATTGGAGAAATCTTGGAGAGTATGAACTCTCACAGACATGCTACAGTGATAATGTTGTCCTTCTCCTTTCCTGCTCTAGCCATGAATGGATGTGGAAACTAGACATTTAAACCTTTCCTATGATAAAATAATTTAACTGAAAGTCATGCAAAATGCAGAAAATCTGCAACTCTCTCTCTCTCTAATTGAGAGCTTTGAACGATGCTTCGTCATTCCTGCAGCGACAGGCAAGGAGGTAAAAATAGGAAACCTCACAAATAAAACCTGCTTGTTTGAAGATTTCTGGGCCAAGCAAACAAACTGCTGATAAAGGCCCATGTGGAGAAGGCAAGATAAGTATCCAAATGCTTCTTGGGATGCTCACCTCTGCTGAGCTAAACTCTAATCTTCTGAATGATTCAAGTGCTAATCAGCAAAGTTTTGCAACAAGCCCTCATATTTCTAACTTTCAACCCCTGGTACTACACTAGAGCTTGAACATACAGCAGATGTGGGGTTGCTATTTTTAAAAAAGCTCCATTCCCTTTCCTGTCCCTCTCCTCTCCAGTGTCTAGGAATACTCAGGGCATAATGTGACACACAGAACATGTCCCCACCCAAGTGTCAGACAATGAAATCTAGCAGGAGCAAAGAACTCACAGCACAATGAAGTCTCATCATGTTTTGAGTCTCTTTAGGCAATATGCAGACTACCAGAGAGAGTCCTGAGCCAATACAGTGGTACCTTGGGTTACATACGCTTCAGGTTACAGACTCCACTAACCCAGAAATAGTACCTCGGGTTAAGAACTTTGCTTCAGGATGAGAAAATTGTGCTCCGGCAGTGCGGCGGCAGCAAGAGGCCCCATTAGCTAAAGCGGTGCTTCAGGTTAAGAACAGTTTCAGGTTAAGAACGGACCTCCGGAACGAATTAAGTACTTAACCCGAGCTACCACTGTACCAAGTTATTTTCAGAATTATAACCTTGTTTTTGCTCAGAATTAGAGGAGGCACCCCTTTTCTCTGCCAGTACCTATTCTGTTATCTGGGCAGCCATAGTGTTGTAAACAAAATCTGCCCTTTTTCCCTTATGGGGTATCCAAGAGCCTGTATAGAGTCCTTACGTGGGTTCCCTATTGGTAGGAGAAAATAACAGTGGCCAACCAGAGAATATAGAGAAGCAAAGCAGCTAGTAAGCCTGATCTTTATTGATCTGTTGAAACAGGGTGCTCCCCTCACACGCAGGAAAGGAGGATGACCTCGAACAATGGCGCGCAAGGCCTTATATAGACATTTTAAATTCCCTGCCCTGGAGCTCAAGACACTCCTCCATACATCATACACACATCACAGAAGGGGTGTAACCCAAGAACACCCCCCACAAACATCATACCTACATCACAGAAAAGGTGCCTTATCTGATTGCCTTTCCTGGTAGTCTGTCACCCTTTGAGATGGTGACTTCCCAATTCCTGAGACAATGGGAAGGTTCCCTGACCCCCTCCCTCCTTGCAGAGAAAACATTTGGTCAGTTTGGGAGTCAAAATGGTTTCAGGTCAGTCTTCCTCTGCTGATCTATGTACGTGCTTGGTTGGTACATTTATGAACATTTATTATAAGACCTTTGTTGTTGTTTTTTAGTCGTTTAGTCGTGTCCGACTCTTCGTGACCCCATGGAGCAGAGCACGCCAGGCACTTCTGTCTTCCACTGCCTCCCGCAGTTTGGTCAGACTCATGTTTGTAGCTTCAAGAACACTGTCCCACCATCTCGTCCTCTGTCGTCCCCTTCTCCTTGTGCCCTCCATCTTTCCCAACATCAGGGTCTTTTCCAGGGAGTCTTCTCTTCTCATGAGGTGGCCAAAGTATTGGAGCCTCAGCTTCAGGATCTGTCCTTCCAGTGAGCACTCAGGGCTGATTTCCTTAAGAATGGATCGGTTTGTTCTTCTTGCAGTCCATGGGACTCTCAAGAGTCTCCTCCAGCACCATCATTCAAAAGCATCAATTCTTCGGCGATCAGCCTTCTTTATGGTCCAGCTCTCACTTCCATACATCACTACTGGGAAAACCTTAGCTTTTACTATACGGACCTTTGTTGGCAAGGTGTTGTAAGACCTTAAATAGCAATCATGTTTCTGAAGAATCTGGATATCCCCACACAAACTTTCAAAGGCTTCAGAGAGCAAGTATTGTCCTCACTCTGATTTCACTGTGTCATCTTGTGGCATTCTCCTAAAGCCAGATTGGAGTGAGGGTAATACTTCCTGCCCTCACTCTAGAGTCTTATGGTGAGGGGTGGGATTCCCACCAGCAACGAAGAGCACAACCACCACTGCGCATGCGTGCGTGCATGTGTGTGTGTGCGTGCACACACACACACACACACACACACACACACACAGATATGGTGAGGAAAAACATGCTTCTGTTATTCTTCAGTAACATTACCAGGAACAAATTTCCAACTTCCAGTGGCTACTAGATACCTGCCTTTTTCTAACAGCAAAAAGGTGCACATGAAATCGAATCACCTATTTCCGTTTTTCCCGTTAAAGAAGAAACATTATTTTTAAACGAAAGAGAAACTCCTTAATGTCAGGCAATCCTAAATTACTAGAAATTTCTCAGGCACATTAACTGCTCTGCTGAGCAAACTCTTCATTATCACGATGGGCTTTGCAGCCTGATGGTAGCAAGCGCTGGTACAGAGAACTCTCCCAGCCAGCTGGTTGTCATAACTGAATTACAGAACAAAACCTTTCTGGGAGGGAGGAAATGGGAAGAGTTATTCATGCTGAAAATGAAGGCAAAATTAACCGTACAGAAATATGTAGAAATTATCATCCATGCAGCAATCGCTTTAATATATTTACTCAGAAGTAAGTCTCACTGAGTTCAATGGGCCTTACTTACTAATATGTGTATTTAGGTCTGCTGACTGGATGGAACAATGCAAGTGTTTTGTTTAAGTCCTTTCTTTGGAGGCCACAATACTAGGAACACTTACTCAGAAGTAAACCTTGCTGAATTTGGGGGGGGGGGGTAAGTGCCACTGCCAGAGTGTATGGTTTCCCTGAGTGCTTAGGCCCCACCAGCTGCCCAAATCCTGGGCCAGGCCTGTCAACTTAACTTCTGGAATAAAATGCTTAGAATTGGGGTGAAAAACTCATAGAGCTGTAGAGCTGGAAGTCACAATGAGGGTCATCTAATCCAAACCCCTGCAATGCAGAGCTCAAGAAGGGGCTCAAACCCAGAACCCTGAGATTAAAAGTCTCAAGCGCTACCAACTGAGCTCTATTTTAGCTCAAATAATTTAAACTGGATCATATTCATTGAAATAATTACAATTAAGGTGACAGTGATCAAGTCTGGGTTGTGTGTTGAGGTCCCCAGGGCCACCCCAATAACTCACACATCACACAGGAATTTTTGTTTAAGGCTTTTGGCATAATTTTGGCCACAACTTTATTAAAATACAAAAATGTGAGTGGTTGCTTAGGCATTGGTTGCGACTATCTGCCCCCAGTGGTGACAGATTGGCATTTCTCAAGCCTGCGAAAGTCAGAAAAAAGGGAATACACTTGGGGGTAGCGACGGAGCAGGGAACCTGCCCTCAGCCCTCCCCAAATGCAACCAGGGGCTTTTGCATGGCCCGAGCCCCTTGACAGGGTGGACAAAAGCAATAGTGAGCCCCTGTATTCCTTTAACAGAATCCCTTGCAGCAGCAGCATTAGAGGGGCAGGCACAGCCAATCCATGCCCCTCAACCAACCAAACCATAAACCAATGCCTAACCGCAACCTTACAAGTTGTGACGATTTGCTACGCAGTAGGCAAAAACCAAATGGCCCCAGCCAATCAGCCAGATGGACAAAATTCCTACCGGGCCCCTGCCCCAAGAGCAGACGACCCCATGACAGGCATAGCAAGGTTAAAGCGAACAACCCTAATTCTAGGGAAGGGGGATGGGCAATCTGATGCACGGGCGAAAAGGGGAAGTTCTAGCCTCGTGCAAGGAGTTTTAGCATTTCTGGCTGTCAATCAACAAATGGCAACATTAACTTATTCCCAATGACAAGGGAAGCCCAATCACATCAGTGGCCAACGATCAATTAGCCCGCCCCACAACTTTGGAGTGTCCTGTCAGCCCCCACCGCAACACACGCTCTCCATGAAGTAGAACATGCTTTCTACCACAGGAGCAAGCAGCCTGAGGAATAGCAGGCAATGCTTTGATCTGTGAGCCGTACCATGTTCTGGCCAGGTGAGGGAGGTGTGTATGACCAGGCTGGAGAGCAAAGAAGCTCTTTTAACTTCAAGGGATGTGGGCTGGCCACTTTAATAAAACCTCCAGGGATAGACTTGCTCTCTGGTCAAAGCCATCTGCAGCCCTCAAGGAAGGGTGTTACACAGACGTTATTGCACAACTCTTAAAAGACAGGGTCAGTTGACCTCCATTTTGTCCCCACACTCCCATTTTGTGTCTCCCTGCCTATAACTGTTTACTAGTGAAGGAACGGACTGGCTCTCATCAGCCTTTGGAAAAGAGTATCCCTGATGCTGTGATCTAAGCAACTCCTGGATGTGCCTAGCCACATCTCCCCATCTTACATTTACAGACCCTCCAAGTGTACCTATTTTTCTGGGAGAGTACTGGATTTACAGAAGAAGTCCCGGTTTCTGATTTGATCCAGGAATGAGCTGCTTTTTCTTAAAGGTAAAGGTAAAGGACCCCTGACAGTTAAGTCCAGTCACAGACGACTCTGGGGTTGCAGCGATCATCTCGCTTTACAGGCCAAGGGAGCAGGTGTTTGTCCGCAGACAATTTTTCCGGGTCATGACTAAGCCACTTCTGGCACAATGGAACACCAAAACGCCGTTTACCTTCCCACCAGAGCAGTACCTATTTACTACTTGCACTTTTTGGGGTGCCATTGAACTGCTAGGTTGGCAGGAGCTGGGACTGAGCAACGGGAGCTCACCCCATCGCGGGGATTCGAACCTCCGACATTCTGATCGGCAAGCCCAAGAGGCTCAGTGGTTTAGACACAGCGCCACCTGCGTCTTTCTTAGGATGTCCCTATTTTCATCAGAGAAATGTTGGAGGGTATGGAGTTATCTGACTCCTGAGCCATCTGAAGGCAGCCCTGTATAGGGAAGGGTTTTTTAAAAAAATGATTAATGTTTTCTTATATTTTTATGTATGTTGGAAGCTGCCCAGAGTGGCTGGGGCAACCCAGTCAGATGGGTGTGGCATACATAGTAAACATAAAGGTAAAGGTAAAGGTACCCCTGCCCGTAGGGGCCAGTCTTGCCAGACTCTAGGGTTGTGCGCTCATCTCACTCACGAGGCCGGGAGCCAGCGCTGTCCGCAGACACTTCCGGGTCACGTGGCCAGCGTGACGAAGCTGCATCTGGCGAGCCAGCGCAGCACACGGAACGCCGTTTACCTTCCCGCTGGTAAGCGGTCCCTATTTATCTACTTGCACCCGGGGGTGCTTTCGAACTGCTAGGTTGGCAGGTGCTGGGACTGAACGACGGGAGTGCACCCCGCCGCGGGGATTCGAACCGCCAACCTTTCGATCGGCAAGTCCTAGGCGCTGAGGTTTTACCCACAGCGCCACCCGCGTCCCTATAGTAAACATATATTAATATTATTACTATTATTATATAAGACATCCCTTTTTTCATAGGTGTTGGAAGGTATGTGCTCCCCTACCCTGCTAAGTAACAGCCACAATGAACAGATCATAGACAACTGACAGGTGTTCATATAAGAATGAAAATGATACAATTAACAATGGGATGAAGCATGCACATGGCCTTTCAGTTGAACCCTTCCCTTAAATTTATTTGTATTTTTAACACATATACTTCTCTGAAAAATTGTTGTTAGCCAGAGTAAGTTTATCAGGAAGACTGTGACATTTCTTAAATGACAGGTACACGTACACACACACACACACACACACACACACACACACACAGCACAAACCACCAACACTCTCTTTCATCTTCCCTGGCATTTGGAGCATTCATGTAAAAACAAACCACCTCAGTCTCCATCTGGGTTGAAGCCAAGCTGTTGCAGCCAAGAATAAAAATGTCATCTCTAAAAATTTACAGTCCTCCTGTACCTACGGAAGAAAAAAAATTATACCAGCTGTTTTTTTCACAGTTTGTAGTTCCTGACCTTACACAGTAACTTACAGGTGTTGACATGCATCAGTGCTATTGAAAACAGACCACTTCTCAATATCCCCAGAAGAAATACCTCTTCTCTATTAGCTAACATCCATTTTCACTGTGCACTGTATGCCAATAATGCTCTTAAAGGTAAAGGGACCCCTGACTGTTAGGTCCAGTTGCGGACGACTCTAGGGTTGCGGCGCTCATCTCGCTTTATTGGCCGAGGAAGCCGATGTACAGCTTCCGGTTCATGTGGCCAGCATGACTAAGCCGCTTCTGGCAAACTGCAGCAGTGCACGGAAACGTTGTTTACCTTCCCGCCGGAGCAATACCTATTTATCTACTTGCACTTCAACATGCTTTCGAACTGCTAGGTTGGCAGGAGCAGGGACCGAGCAACGGGAGCTTACTCTGTTGCAGGGATTCGAACCGCTGACCTTCTGATCAGCAAGCCCTAGGTTCTGTGGTTTAGACCACAGCGCCACCCGTGTCCCTAATAATGATCTTACTACTGTTTAAAACCAGTGGGGCAGGCAATGCAAAGTCTGTATGCTGTAAGGCATGGGTAGGCAAACTAAGGCCTGGGGGCTGGATCCGGCCCAATCGCCTTCTATATCCAGCCTGCAGACAGTCCAGAAATCAGTGTGTTTTTACATGAGCAGAATGCATCCTTTTATTTAAAATGCATCTCTGGGTTATTTGTGGGGCATAGAAATTCATTCATTCCCCCCCCAAAATATAGTCCAGCCCGCCCCCAAGGTCTGCAGGACAGTGGACCGGCCCCCTGCTGAAAAAGTTTGCTGACCCCTGCTGTAAGGAGACTACGCTGCTGGAAAGACTGTACTTCAACTGTATACAGTCGTAGCTCAGATCCCGAACACCTTGCGAGTCGAACGTTTTGGCTCCCAAACTGAGTGTTCCGGTTTGTGAATGTTCTTTGGAACCTGAATGTCCGACGTGGCTTCTATACTTTCCAAATGTTTCCAAATGTTTTGGAAGTCAAACGGGCTTCCGGAACGGACTGTTCGACTTCCAAGGTGCGACCGTATAATTGAAACTGCATTATACCATCAGGAAAGCAACTGACTCTATCCAGAACTGTCTGGCGTTTCTCTGTTCCTTTGGCACGCTCTGCTGGCAAGAGAATGGGCACTCTACACTTGCCCCAACAAAAGGAAGGATCCTCAATAATTGGGGAGATCCAGGTTCCAGTCACATTGGACAGCCACAGTCTCTCCATCTAAGCAATCTCCTGGGGTCGCTATGAGGATAAAGGGAGAAACTAGTGCATCCTTAGAGAAATTATATGGTGGGTGGAACAGGGCACAGAGGCTATACTGCAAGTTCTGACTATGCCTCTCTGTGTGATTCTATCTGTCGTCTGCCTCAGCTAGCACTGTGCAAAAGAGGTTGAAGGTAATCAATCAGATGTCTCAGCTGTACACCTTTCCACTCTCTTTTTTCAGAACATCAGCTGCCTTGCTTGCCGACACATGTTTTAAAACTGATTAAATAATGACAGAAGGTTTGCAACAGTGTTAATAAATAAATGACTAATTCAATTTGTAGCTACTCTTGTGGGGAATCACACAATTCATTATTTGTTAGCTTCTTCTTTTTTTGCAACTGTCAGCTTTCGGGAAAAGATTTGAAAATCCCAAAGGTTTCTTTGAAATCACACCACATGTCTATTTTGGAGATTTAGGATTCTTTGCTCACTTCCCTCCCTCATTAACAGGATCCTTCTAGTGCCTGGCCTGAAACTGGAGAGGGCAAGGTGGAAAAAAACAATTAACACTGCACTATGAAATCTGCAAATAAGCAGGAAAAATCCTGCAAAATATTGTAAGGGAAATACCTTCAGGTTGCGGGGGTGGAAAGATATATAAAGACTATTGGGAGGATTCGCTTGAGTAACAAATACATTTGACAATATATCTAATAGTCTTCATAACAGTAGACTTGAAGATGGAAAATACATTGACGTTCAATTTCATTTTATGATCCCTATTTTCCCTTTCCCGTTCTTTTCAATATCCTATCACAGATTTGTCCAGGTATCTTTTCCAAAATATAATTATGTTTAATTTCATTTTATGATCCTTAGGCTATTTCCGTTTTTGCCATTGTTTTCAGTACCCTAGCACAGATTTTTTTTTTTTTTTAGATCTCTACCTTTTATTTTTTCAGACAAAAGAAACCATTACAAGGAATTACAATTGCTTGCATTTGTATCATTACCTGTCTAAGATTCGGGATAGCTGAACTATTCTACTGGTCCCTTTTTATATTTTCATTGGAAAGTAATTATACACCCAGAGTTCAATATCATTGGACTATTAAAACTACTATCCTACATCAGAACAGAGCCTGAAATGCTTTCTAAATTGCAATCCTAACAAAGTTAATTGGGAAAGTCTTCTTACAGGGCAATCTTCATAGAACATTAATTACTCTGATTACATCACCTGGGATTAAGCAAAGAGGTATAAACACCCTAACTCTTACCCAGGAATTTTGCTGATTTTCACACACAGAGCTATTAGAATACCTTCAATCTCTTTAACCCTTTCCACACCAGGGTAAAAATTATAATGGCCACCTGAGCTCCTCAAGCACTGCCCACTTTTCTGTTTGGTTATCTATTGTTCTGATTGGCCAGAAGACTGGGGAAGACCAGTGGTATCCAATTAGAAGAGGGTACAGTTCCAATTGGACACTAACAGTGGAGAGAGGAGTTCTAATTGGATGCTACCAGCTCAGGGAGCATGGACTCTAGGGAAAGAGGTATCAGTGAATGGCTGTTCCTGTGTCTCAGTGAAATAAGGAAATGTAGATAATGGGAGAAAGAAAATCTGCTGGTTTGTGTGTTTTATTTATCCAATAGGGGACCATGGGTCCCGGGGCCTTGGCATGCAAGTAGATAATGGGAGAAAGAAAGCTATAGGCTATGGGCCCAGAGGGAGAAGAGAAAACACAAAATAGCCAGGGACAAGGGGGCTGAGAGGAAGAAAGACTAGAGGAGGCAGGTATTTTGGAGTCATTCAAGTCCTGCTTGGATGGTTATTTCCATGGAGTCTTCAGTGTGGAGTTCCTCAGGGTTAATGTTATCCCCTATGCTGCTTAATATCTACATGAAAATGCTGAGTGGGGTTATCCGGAGGTTTGCAGTATATCGTCAGCAATACAGTTGTACCTCGGAAGTCGAACAGAATCCATTCCGGAAGTCTGTTTGACTTCCAAAACGTTTGACTTCCAAAGTGTGGCTTCTGATTGGCTGCAGGAAGCTCTTGCAGCCAATCAGAAGCCCCATCAGACGTTCAGCTTCCAAAAGAATGTTCAAAAACTGAAACACTCACTTCCTATTTTTGATCATTCGGGAGCCGGAACATTCGGCTCCCAAGGCGTTTGGGAGCCAAGGTACGACTGTATGCTGATGACACACAGCCCTGCTTCTCCTTTACATCTGCAGGTAATGGATGTGCAATACAACTCATAGTTCTTGCCTGCATGTGGGTGCAGTAGAAATGGCATCCATCCACAACACACTTTCAAAATTCCAAATGTGCCCATGGACCCCCAAAGATGAGGAAGTGCGCAGTAAAATGATATTTCCCTACGGAGATGTCTACACAATTAGCTGAATTGTTGCATGTTGAAAAAAATGAAGTATGAAAAACATAGCCTAAGCTTATCAGGTGATGGTGATGACATTTATGGGTTAAAATACAAGCTTGGGACAAGCAACCAAGCTTTAAGCAATAAGGCAGAAAACAAATAATAATAATAATAAATGAGCATCTTCTTCTATCAGAAATGTGGCGGCTGTCTTTTAGGAAACGTGTTATAAAGAAAACTGATACCGTTGTCATATCAACCACATTAAATAATAAGCAGAGGACAAGAGAAAAGCATTGTTTCAAATGAGAATTTCATTTAATACATTCACACCAGGAACACTCGAGAAATAAAAAAGGATATATTGAAATATGAGCGTAAAAAAGCTACAGAACATGGTTACCATAGTAAACGCCATCACAAAAGTATTGTTTACACAGTACATTCTTGCATGGATAAATCATTCTTATTAGGGCGAGGTGGGGCTGTAGACCCCATTGGAAGTGCAAATAAGGTTACTGGCTCTCTTGGCAAATATTTGTTTCATTGTGTATCCATATCTGGATAAACATATCCACAAATAAACCAATTATTATGATGAATCCTGGGAACTGAGAACAAACAGATGTGCCCAGTACGCACAAAGTTGTATATAAGCTCTGTTTCCTTAATGGAAGCCAAGAAATTGAGTGATCAGGCGCCTGGCTGCCCTCAACTTGCATGATGAATCTAAGTGGGGTTTTATGTAGCCTGTGCAGAATGAAATGGGATTCAGATTTCTCAGCCATATTCCAATATTACCTATATCACAAGATCACATACACCTTGTCCCTTATGCCTCCAGCAAGAAACCAAGGGCAAATTGAGCATATATGGCATCTAGGACAGCTCTTTTCCCTTCTTAAAGAGCTCTAAAGGAGTATAACATTCAGCAACTGCAATACTCTTCTACTTCACAGAGACCTAATAGAATATGGCAGGCGTTAGAATCTTTGCCCCTCCACATGATGTTGAATTTCAATTCCCATCAGCCCCAACAAACATGGCAGACTCTCCAAGTGTCCTTATTTTCCAGGGACAGCCCCGGATTTACAGAAGCCATCCTGGTTTCTGTTTTGATCCCAGAGTGTCCCACTTTTTCTTAAAGGACCCCTGACCATTAGGTCCAGTCATGGCCAACTCTGGGGTTGTGGCGCTCATCTCGCTTTATTGGCCGAGGGAGCCGGTGTACAGCTTCCAGGTCATGTGGCCAGCATGACTAAGCCGCTTCTGGCGAACCAGAGCAGCGCACGGAAACGCCGTTTACCTTCCCGCTGGAGCAGTACCCATTTATCTACTTGCACTTTGAGGTGCTTTCAAGCTGCTAGGTTGGCAGGAGCAGGGACCGAGGAACGGGAGCTCACCCCGTCGCGGGGATTCAAACTGCCAACCTTCTGATCAGCAAGTCCTAGGCTGTGTGGTTTAACCCACAGCGCCACCCGCGTCCCACTTTTTCTTAGGACACCCCTAATTTCATTGGAGAAATGTTGGACTCCTCAAGCCAAGGAGATAAGTAACAATGCAACCTTTAGAAGACATCTGAATGCAGCCCTATATAGAGGTGGTTTTTATCTAATGTTTAATGTTTCATTGTGTTTTTATATATGTTGGAAGCTGCCCAGAGTGACTGGGGCAACCCAGTCAGAAGGGTGGGATACAAATGTTGTTGTTGTTGTTTGGTGTCTTATTACTTAAAGCTCAGTGGGTAGCACTGCCTCTCAGCTTCCAATACAGACAGGCAATTCCATAAATTTCAGTTCACTATGCCCCTAATTTTTCAAAGCTTCAATTAAATTTTCCACAGTTTTGCAGCAATTTCTGGTTTTGCCAAATCCTCACGAAAATTCATTGACAAAAATTCAAGTTTCTCCTAATATGCAGATCTGACTATTCGCAAGCAATTTTCAGTGTTGTCCTCATAGAACTTAGAAAGGAGAAAGAGGGGAACCAAACCACAATTAGTTGGCCCTGCCCTCCATTACGCTCTGGCTCCTGGAGCCATCGTGGTGTAGTGGTTAAGAACGGTGGACTCATAATCTGGTGAACCGGGTTCGCGTCCCCGCTCCTCCACATGCAGCTGCTGGGTGACCTTGGGCTAGTCACACTTTTCTGAAGTCTCTCAGCCCCACTCACCTCACAGAGTGTTTGTTGTGGGGGAGGAAGGGAAAGGAGAATGTTAGCCGCTTTGAGACTCCGTCGGGTAGTGATAAAGTGGGATATCAAATCCAAACTCTTCTCCTCCTTCTCCTTTCACTGTTGATCTACCTGCCTTCCTCTCTACCAGTTCCAGTGGGCACCAACCCTGCACTGTAAGAAAGATGACGAACCAAGGGTGAAATCTAGTCGGCGCCCTGTGTGTGGCGTGAGGATTGTGCATGCGCATTGCAAGTGGAGTGGAGTCCTCTATGCGCAGGACAGGGACTGGTGATAATGTAATCCTGCATGTAGACAGAGAGAGTTGTGGTCAGAGAGAGAGAGAGAGAGAGAGAGAGAGCAGCGGAAAGAGACTGTATTGTCCCCTTCAGTTACGATATCATTTACAACCCACTTTAATACTCTGTGTTGCAATCCTATGCATGCTTGCTTGGAAGGAAAAATCCACTGAAACCAGCAGGGCTTTCATCCAATTTGGGATTAGACTGTAAGCCTTCTCTCTCCCACTGATGTCTGTTTAAACAGTTAGTAGATCACAAGCATTCTCAAACAGCAGCATGAGGGGCTGCTAAGCTAGCCTTCCCAGTCACATTTGCCTAGTTCTTTTGAAGGGAGGCTTTGAGCAAGGTGACATGAGCACTTTGATGCTCGATACAGAACCTCTCTCTCTTCCTCCCTCCCTCCCTCTCTCTCTCTCTCTTGGTAGGCGCTAGGGGAAACTGTGAACGGACTGAACTCTGTTCCACCTTCAGTAGCTGGAAGCTTTCAAATACCTCATTAAAAATTGCTCAGGCCACTTCAGTAATCCTTCAGGGGAAGGATTATTCCGACTTCTGTCTTCTGGCTTTCATGATGAAATTGAGATCCTATTGTTCACATAATGTAATAAGCCACGCTGCATCTCATAGGCCTTCATAGTACATTGGGATTATTTGAACAGTTTTCAAGACGTCTCTTAAAAAAATATATACATTCCCATTCCGCCTGTATTATTGTATTGATGAGGGAAAACGCATTATCAAGTCGAATTCATCCAATCGTTTTAGTCATATGGATTTTGATCCCACACTATAGTCCCAAAACGACAGACTAGCCCTATATTATTTTTGCATAGGCCAGCATATAAGCATCTGAACATGACATAGTAAGGGGAGGGGAATTCAGAAAGATTTGATTGGCAGCGCGTGGGGGTGGAGAGATTCACAGTGAGGATAAATACAAAGACTCATCCTTTATCCTATAGCTTTGTGGGGAGAGTTGCTCTGCAACAGCCCTTAAACTCTGACAATTCTGATTATGCCTCACAAAAAGAATAAAACTGTCACAACCGCCGATCATGAGATGTTTTATCTATTCCCTTCATGATATGTATCAAAGCCTATCTTTATCAAGCCTTTGGAGGCTTAATGCACTCGATGCGAGAAAGACTTCAGTTCAAAGGGAATGAAGCAAATGCCAAACTCAAGTTACACAAAATAGGCAGAGCCAGGGGGCAAAATATTTGTAATCTAGTTTGGCTTTTCGAAACAAACAGAAACATCACTGGGGACAATAATTTTTTGTAAAGATGAATCTGAGTGGACAATGCCCCCATCGTTCAGCCCAGACACTGAGGTCCAGTGCTGAGGGCCTTCTGGCGGTTCCCTCACTGCGAGAAGTGAGGTTACAGGGAACCAGGCAGAGGGCCTTCTTGGTGGTGGTGCCCACCCTGTGGATCGCCCTCCCATCAGATGTCAAGGAAATAAACAAGTATCTGACTTTTAGAAGACATCTGACGGCAGCCCTGTTTAGGGAAGTTTTTAATGTTTGAAGTTTTATTCTGTTTTTAGTGTTCGGCTGGGAGCCGCCCAGAGTGGCTCAGGAAACCCAGACAGATGGGCGGGGTATAGATAATAAAATATCATCATCATCACCATCATCATCATCATCATCATCATCTCTCTTCTGTGTTAACATTGACCCCAAGGGGTGCAACCTTTGGGGTGTGGTGCACTGATGTAACCTAGTAAAAGGCAATGGAATCTTTAGCAAGGAAGGAGGAATTCTCACCTGCAAATTCTCTCTCCAGCTTTATGAGGCTAGCAGTTTATGGTTGGGTGGTACTAGACATTTCTACAGAGATATGCATCAGATTTGTATGAATCTTGAATCCTGAGCTGAATTGGGCCAGTTTGGAGAGATACAGGATTTGTCCGAGCCAAAGCAGGCCCATTGCAAAAACTGAAAGATTTATTCCCAGAGTTGCCGTGCAAGTAGGAAATGGGAGGGAGAGACAGGAATGGAAGAAGGAAATACTGTAACTGGCAGCTATATGTCCTAATCAGAGGAAATGAGTTTACCAGGGATCTCCAGCCACTGTGCTCCGAGGGAGGAATGTGGAAGTAATGTATCGTCTTGTTCTTGTCTCTTCAGTGCTCAGTGCTAGTTTTCCTCATGGTACTTGCTTGGCAAATTTCTGCCTCTTTGCACATGCATCCACTCCTGTCAAATGAGCTTTACACTAAGTTTCTGTGACTTTTGATGCCAATTAAACAGAACACAAGCCTGAAGCTGTTTTTCTTTAAGCACAACTCCCTAACTCCTAGAGCTATCCTTCTAAAAATTTGCAAGTTACATTCCTAGGGTCACCTCTAGGATATATACCAATTTCACACCAGATTTGTTGCTGACAAAAGGAAGCAAAACCTTTAGTTTAGAAAAAACCACCTAAAAAATAAAGCACCTAGCACAAAACCCTGAAATTTGTCAGGCTTCTCAGAGGCATACAGAATAGCATATTATATATGCTATGTTTATACAAATTGATTATAAAAAATAGGAAAAAATTAAAGAATCCATGTTAACCACCTCTAAACTTTAAAACCATTACAGGAATACCATTGCAGCTATCCTTATGAAAAATGGCATTGTTCATTCCCATACCTGCACATTTCACTGAATTCTGCCAAAAATTGCAAAAGATATTGATGTTTCCTCAAAATGAAAAAGAACTTTAAAGGTGCATCCAACCCTAAACTTCCTTGTGTATAATTTGACAGGCTTTCTTTTTGCCTACTATGTCTGCAGATTTTATTTACTTCTTGGTTGGAAAGCCATGTGTTAGAAGAAAGGCATGTATAGAGCAGTTTCAGATAACTCCTACAGATTTCTGAATATCAACGCATTCCTATACAACTCATAATCAATAAATGGTGGCATCCTTTGGGATTAGGCTGGACTTGATCTACTATCCTCCCCAGCCAGCATGGTCAGTGGTTAACGATGATGAGAGTTGTATTCCAGAAATATCTACAGGGCCACAGGTTCCCCAGACATTGTCCTAGTGTAAAATCTGGATAATGTTACTTGGGAGCTTTTGTTAAAAGTAGTCTCCAAACTCTTCTGAGATTTATAAGTGCAAGGTCATCCAGAAAAGTTTTTATCAAAGACTACAGGAATAATGCCCCCTTGCTTTCCCCTCAGAATAACACTGCTCTAGAATAATCACGCGAGATGCGGGTGGTGCTGTGGTCTAAACCACAGAGCCTAGGGCCTGCTGATTAGAAGGTCATCAGTTCAAATCCCCGCAACAGGATGAGCTCCCGTTGCTCAGTCCCAGCTCCTGCCCACCTAGCAGTTCAAAAGCACGTCAAAGTGCAAGTAGATAAATAGGTACTGCTCCGGCAGGAAGGTAAACAGCATTTCCGTGTGCTGCTCTGGTTCACCAGAAGAGGCTTAGTCATGCTGGCCACATGACCCGGAAGCTGTCTGCGGACAAACACCGGCTCCCTCAGCCTATAGAGCAAGATGAGCGCCACAACCCCAGAGTCGTCCGCAACTGGACCTAACAGTCAGGGGTCCCTTTACCTAGAATAATCACATCACGTAGCACATTGTGTAGATTACCTAGAATTATGAAGATTTACCAATTCGGGCCCATTAAAAACCACATTCTCTCAATCCACTGAGCTCTTCAGCTTGACATTTCAGAAAGCTGAAGCAAACATTAAAAATACAAAGTATTTGAAGAGCAATTCCAGAAAACAGAAAGGCAATAAGGCATCCAGTTTTATGCATAACAAGACCTCAGCAGTCATTGGTTGGAGACTCTTGAAGGCACCAAACATGCGTCCTTTTTCCCCCAAGACATCAGAAGATTCTCAGAGCAGCACGTAACAGTTTTGCCAGCTTACAGGCAGGCCACTCAGATGAAGGAGAAAAGAAAATATCCTGTTCCACATTTGAACAAACAGGATAAGAGTTATTGGAGAGAAAACATTTCAAATATGCTGATGTTCTCTTGGGAGCATTAATGCACCTCTGAAAGCACTATGATGCGTTCTCTTGGCATCTGACAACATTTATGACCACTTCAGTCCTGCTGTCAGATTCATAAACAACAATGCTTGCCCCCACCCCATTCCCTAATATATCACATAGCCCTCCTTGATAATAAACAGGCTAACTGTGTCTGAACAGGGGGAGAAAATGGATTCCTGCCTAGAGACCTTTTATCTCTCCCACAGCAAACTTTGATTTGATTTCTTCTATTTGTTTTCTTTCTAAAGGAAACTGAAAAGGTAGCTAATGAGGATTAAACAGCACCTTTGATGTTCTTAAGTATTATTAGACACATAGGCACACAAATGCAAGCAGCTGACTTGGTCCATTAGAGAAATGGGGATCGCATAGTACTGTAATACCAACATAGGGCGAACTGAAAATCAGATAACTCTTCCTCAAGCAAAATGTTAAAGGGAAAGGAGTTTCCTTAGTTTTCATAGCATTTCCAATGTCTCACTATATACCAAGGTGATAAAGTTGACATTTTGGATATTTTCTACCTATCTTTACATGCTGTTCATGCCGATATCAGAACATTATGTAGTCATACAAATCAAAGATCAACATACCCAAGACTAAACAAATAACACTTCAGTCTCCCTTCCCTGGGGATTGTCTATATGAGTGTGTATTTTATTCTGTATCTATGTTATGGGTCGTTGGACCACAATAAAGATTATTATTATGTAATACTTTTATTACATGTAGAGGTCAGGAGAAGGGATAGTGCACATTATCCCATGCTCTCCTCAATATTGAAATATTTGTTGAAATATTTGCTCAGAATCCATGAAACCTTTAATTGCAATATTGGATCTGTGGCTCATTCACTTATGGATAGTATAATTTGAGGCAGTAGAGATGAGCCCTCAGACCCTCATATCTATAAAACAAACTGTCTTTTAAGGTCTGTTTTACATATTTGTGTAGATTTGTCTCCCAAGCAGATGTGTCAGTCTGCTCAGATAATATATTTCAGTTGCTATTTCCTTCCTACTTGCCTCCCGAGGCTTATTACTCAACCCAAGAAGAAATTGTTATGTACTTTAGTTTGTCTTAAATTGTACCTTTGTGAAGTGGTTAGGTTTGATGTTTGTGTGTGTGTGCTTTTGCATGCAGTGGGTGGACAAGTATACATCTCCATTTATCATGTTTTTCATTATTTTCAGACAGCGCAACCACAAGTTTCATATAAAATATATTAAGACAAATTAACAAGCCAGGAGCTGGGGTTTTTGTTATGTTGTTCCAAAACCCACCTACATTATGGACTCGGTATATATACATTGCAGGAAGCAATTTAATGCTTTATACGTTCATAATCCTCATGCTTTAACATTCCAAGACAAAATCAAAAGTACTATTTACAATTCAACGCTAACTTTAATGATTTTCCCTCTAGGACACCCTGTTAATGAAGTATGGATTTTGTGAAGGAGAGAAGATTTGCTTCATGCACCAGTCACAGGGAGCAGAGGCATGTGGCAGCAAAGACAGGCAGAGACAGGGTAAATCAGGGTTTTATTGGTTACAGAAACAATGGAAATATATTTAAAAAATAAAAAAAATTGTCCAGTAGCACCTTAGAGACACTGGGTACAAGCTTTCGTGTGCATGCACACTTCTTCAGATACACTGAAACAGAAGACACCAGACCCTTATATATAGTGCAGGGGTAGGCAACCTAAGGCCCGGGGGCCGGATCCAGCCCCATCACCTTCTAAATCTGGCCCACGGACAGTCCAGGAATCAGCATGTTTTTACATGAGTAGAATGCATGCTTTTATTTAAAATGCATCTCTGGGTTATTTGTGGGGCATAGGAATTCATTCATAATTTTTTCCCTTCAAAATATAGTCCAGCCCCCCACATGGTCTGAGGGATGGTGGACTGGCTCCCAGCTGAAAAAGGTTGCTGACCCCTGATATAGTGGGAGGGTGGGGTGGGGTATTTCTCAGAAGGGTAGTAGGAGTTGGGTGATTGACTCAATGGGTATGGTAAACCTGTTGGCGACTGTTAATGACTGCAATTAGTCCTACAGGAAAAAGCAAGGGATAGTATACAGATGATTAGCATATGATTTCTGTTTCAGTGTATCTGAAGAAGTGTACATGCATGGAAAGCTTATACCAAGAACAAACTTAATTGGTCTCTAAGGTGCTACTGGACAAATTATTATTTATTTTTGTATATATTTCAACTGCATCAGACCAACACGGCTACCTACCTAAATCTAGAAACAATTGAGTTTGGCATAGTATGGGGCAAGGATCCATCTCCCAATTGCTGGCCTGGTCTACTGCCCAGCCCATCTGCTGGGCAAAAAGAGGAGGTTCCACCAAGTCATGAACCAGAACCAGAACCAGTACAGTTGGTCACACTGCAACCTGGCACCCAGTCCCTGCATACAAGGGCCATAGCATGCCTGTGCCCCCTCAAGACACCTTAAATTATGGGTCCTACCTAAAGCTTTCACCACCAAGCTGTGACAAACAAGTGTACGGTGGTACCTCGGGTTAAGTACTTAATTCGTTCCAGAGGTCTGTTCTTAACCTGAAACTGTTCTTAACCTGAAGCACCATTTTAGCTAATGGGGCCTCCCACTGCTGCCACGCCGCCAGAGCACGATTTCTGTTCTCATCCTGAAGCAAAGTTCTTAACCCGAGGTACTATTTCTGGGTTAGCAGAGTCTGTAACCTGAAGCGTATGTAACCTGAAGCGTATGTAACCCGAGGTACCACTGTATGTGAGAAAAGCTGTGCTCTGGGGAAGGCAATCCCACCACCACAAATGTAGGACACTTTGAACCATGGATAAAATCCCTCCCTGGCCCCATCAACCAGTGACCAACAACTGGATAGCTCAGTTGGTTAGAGTGTGGTGCTGATAATGCCTAGGTTGCAGGTTCGATCCCTGAATGGGACAGCTGCAGACTCCTGCATTGTTAACTAGACGATCCTCAGGGTCCAGCTCTACAATTCTATGGTTCTATGAACTGTCCACAGCAAACTGAGTGTAATCAACAGAGGATGGGTGGGTCTGTAGGTCAATAGCAGGAACCCTGAAGGAGCTGTAGGCTGGACCTCCTTTCTTTTATAGGCCAGGACAAAGGAAGCAAAGTCTTCCATAAGGGCTGTGTCCCAGCCCCTCCACCAGCAGCCAGGCAAGGATGTTGATTGGCCCATCAGACCAACAAACGCCTAAGGCAAACCAGCCAGGAAGCAACTGGATTCCTCGTCCCCTTTTGCTCACCCCACCATGGAGAGGAGACAAAGCTCAATTTTTGTTATACCAGTTTCCACAGAATTATTTAGGTACACACTGGATGGAATCCTAAACGGCCTCAGCCCAGTATACCTGAAGGAGCGTCTCCACCCCCATCGTTCAGCCCAGACACTGAGGTCCAGCGCCGAGGGCCTTCTGGCGGTTCCCTCACTGCGAGATGTGAAGTTACAGGGAACCAGGCGGAGGGGCTTCTTGGTGGTGGTGCCCACCCTGTGGAATGCCCTCCCATTAGCTGTCAAGGAAATAAACAACTATCTGACTTTTAGAAGACCTCTGAAGGCAGCCCTGTTTAGGGAAGTGGTTAATGTTTGATGTTTTGTCGTGTTTTTAATATTCTGTTGGGAGCCACTCAGAGTGGCTGGGGAAACCCAGCCAGATGGGCGGGGTAATAATAATAATAATAATAATAATAATAATAATAATAATAATATGAGAAATTCCTATTCATCATATGACAAATAACATATTTTAAAATATTGACTGCTGCTTAGGAATGGGTGGTGTCAGGGAACTGCCATCGGAGGAGCAGGAGGTGAAAGGGCTCACAGAGGGTGAGAGAGACCATTCAGCTGAGGAGGGAACCAGCAGGGGGAGAAGTGGAGTTCCAAGGGAAAGTGAGTCGGAGGGAGGGCTCAGAGACACTTCCAGCGAAAATAGTGGGGAGGTTTCAGGACCTCCCATAGGGACACCTACTCCTCGCCGGAAACTGTCACGCCGAGAGTCCAGAAGACGCGTTTCCGTTAAGGAGCTTTTATGCTGGAAGAAGTTCCGTAAACGCCCACTGTCCGATTCTACGAGCGACTGATGGAGCCATGCTTAAGGAGCTCCGTCACAGACAGAGGTTTGTAGACTTAGCCAAACTCTGAGGGACTAGGATTTTACGCACAAGCAGCTCACCATCCCATCACAGCAATCGGACAGTCCCTGAAAGCAGCTTGTGCAGAGAGGCATCATGAGCAACCCAGCCGGAGCCGGGGGAGCAGGAGGAGCTGGAGAGGGTCCAAGCCTGGAAGAAAGGTACAGGGTGTTGGAAGTCCAGCTAGCGCTGCAAACGGCGAGGCTAGAGGAAAGGAGGGCGCAGGATGCAGAAAAGGCAAAAGGCGCTACACTAGCAAGAAAGATGCCAGGATTGGTGCAGAAGTTTGGGGGGGACCCCAGGAACTATCAAGCCTTTAGGACAGAGATGCAGTATGCTCTCGAGCTGCAGTTTGACAACTTTCCCGACGAGGCATCGCGAGTGGCGTTTGTGATTGGCCATCTCGAAGGGGGGGGGCGAGAGACTGGGTTAGACCCCTGATGGCAGGGAATAGTGAAATGCTGAAGGACACGAGGAAGTTTTTTCGCGCCATGGATTTGATGTTTTCCAGCGAGATTGAACAGGGACTGGTGTGCAGACAATTGATGGCTTGTAAACAGGGTAGCCGATGGGTTCGTGAGTACTGGACTGAGTTTACAATGTTGATACATAAATTGGGGTGGGACCTATCGGCGGAACCCATTCAAATGCTTTTTGAAGAGGGGCTTTCTTCGGCGGTGAAAGACGAACTTTCCCGGGCGCCCAGGGCGGAGTCTATGGACCAGCTGACCAAATCAGCGCTGACCATTGGAGCGCGCCAGGAGGCAAGAGCCTTGGAGAAGCGGGAGGGGAAAGGAGAGCATTGGAGGGATTTCCGCATTCCAGAGATTCCGGAGCCAAATTTCCCGCCAGGAGAGCCGATGGAAGTTGGAACAGCGCGCGCACGCGCAGTTTCAAATCCCAGTGAAGGGAGGAAGAAGGAGGGAAAGAGCACCAAGAAATGTTATCTCTGCCAGCAGCCAGGTCACTTTGCCAGAGTCTGCCCGCAAAGAAAGGAATGGCAAGGGATGGCGGGAGCTGTTGGGGGGAAGGAGGAGAGAGTCCAGGAGCCAGTAAAAGCCAACGCCTGGCTGCCACCGTCAGGGCACTGCAGCCAGGCCAAGGAGCAGTAAAAGTGCCCACTCCGGAACCTCCAAGACCAGCCCTGGTAATAGAGGTGTTGCTAGAGCTGGCAAACGGATACCCACTAAAGACAAAGGCGCTGTTGGACTCAGGCAGCTCCTGTAATTTTATGAGTAAGGAGTTTGCAGCTGAACACCAGATACAGATACTCCCTTTAAGCAACCCCCTGCAGGTGACCACGATCGATGGGAGGGAGCTGTTGGGAGGAGAAGTTAGCCTACAGACCGTCCCAATGGTATGAGGGTGGCCAGGCACACCGAAAGGATAGCGTTCAATGTGGCCACCCTGGGAGGGGCTCCCGTTATTTTGGGAATGAGCTGGCTAGCGTTGCATGATCCGCTAGTGGGCTGGCATCAGAGAGTGGTTTCCTTTGGGTCAGCACATTGCCTGGAACACTGCAGAGAGGGAAAGGTGCCAGAAGGGGCAAAAGCCTTTCTAGCAGGGACGGAAGTGGCGGACAAAGGGAAGGTGCCCAAACAATACGCTGACCTGAGCAAGGTCTTCAGCGAAAGGGAAGCAGATAAACTACCACCGCATAGAGCCTTTGACTGCCAAATTAACCTGGTCCCTGGGGCCCAGCTCCCCGTGGGCAAGCTGTACGCCATGTCAGACAGAGAAATGCAGGAGTTAAGGGAGTTTATTGATAAAAACCTGAAGAGGGGCTTCATCAGAGAGTCCAGAGCGGTGGGGGGGAGCCCAGTGTTTTTTGTGGACAAAAAAAACACGGATAAACCCAGGCTTGTAGTGGACTTTAGAGCCTTAAATGCAGTGTCAGAACCAGTGGCTTTCCCCATGCCCAGAATTGATGACATTTTGACCAGGGTGAGGAAGGGAAAGATATTCACGAAACTGGACCTGAGAGGGGCATACAACCTGATACGAATAAGGAAAGGGGATGAATGGAAAACCACCATGTTCACCCCTTTGGGGGCTTTTGAATATTTAGTTATGCCATTCGGATTACAATCAGGCTCCGCATGTTTTCAATCGTTCATGAACCATGTCCTGGGACCTCTGCTCTACAAGAATTGTGTGGCCTTCCTCGATGACGTGCTGATATATTCAGAGAATGAGGAGCAGCATGTAAAGGATGTCAGGGAAGTGCTGAGCCAACTGCAAGCAAACCAGCTGTGGGTGAAATTGGAGAAGTGTCAGTTTCACACCAAGGAGGTGGAATTCCTGGGGTACCGCTTATCAGACAAGGGATTAGCCATGGATCCAGGCAAGGTCCAGGCGGTGCTGGAATGGAAGACACCGAAAACGAAAAAGGATGTGCAAAGGTTCTTAGGGTTTGGGAACTTTTACCGTAAATTCATCAAGAACTTTGCCCACTTAACGGCTCCCATCACGGACTGTCTAAGCAGCAAGAAGAAATACGTTTGGACGGCGGAGGCGGAGCAAGCATTTGAGGAATTGAAAAGGGCATTCGCTTCGGAAGAACAGCTCCTGCATGTGGATTTACAAAAACCAATGAGAGTGGAAACTGATGCCTCAGACCGGGCGGTGGGGGCGGTGCTGCTTCAGCCGGGGAGCAATAAGTCGGAATGGAGACCGTGTGCCTTCTTTTCGCGTAAGCTGAACAAATCCGAGAGGAACTACACCGTATATGACCGAGAACTACTCGCCATTCACGAAGCGTTCCGGAGATGGAGACATTTACTAATTGGCGCACAGCATAAGGTGCAAGTGTGTACGGACCACAAGAATTTGGAGTATTGGAGAACGGCACGAGTGCTCAACCAACGACAAGTGAGGTGGGCCCAGGAGTTCTCCAAATTCCATTTTGAAATTTGCTATGTGCCAGGTCCAGAAAACATCAGAGCGGACGCTCTCTCACGCAAACCTGAATATTTGGAGGGGGAGGGAGCGCCTGAAGAGAGACATATTATCCCAGAGAACCGCTGGGTGTGTGGGGCAGCCTGGGTGGGGCAAAGGGAACTGGTAGAGGGAACGGTAAATGATGAATACGCCCAGAATAAGCTCAGAGGTTTAAGGAGAGAGGGAGAAGACCCCGGAGGTTTTGAAGAAAGAAACGGGGCATTGTATTACAAAGGGGCACTATATATACCCGAAGGGGAATTGAGGGGGAGAGTACTCAAACAGCTGCACGACAACCCCACAGCGGGGCATTTTGGGCAACACAAGACCATGTGGTTGGTGACCAGGGAGTTTTGGTGGCCCAAGGTGAGGGAGGATGTACGGGAGTATGTAAGAGGGTGTGACCAATGCCAGAGAGCCAAGGGAGAAAGGCGGGCGCCAGCGGGGTTATTAGAACCGTTACCCACACCAGAACGACCGTGGGAGGCGGTATCGATAGATTTTATGACTGATCTGCCTAAATCCCAGGGGAAAACCGCCATACTAGTCGTAGTAGACCTGTTAACTAAGATGGGTCACTTTGTAGCTTGCTCACATGCAGTCACGGCGGAAGAGACAGCGAAATTGTTTGTAGAACATATTTTTAGGCTGCATGGCGCCCCCTTGAGGGTGGTCTCCGACAGAGGGAAACAGTTCACGTCCAGGTTCTGGAGGAAACTTATGAGCTTGTTGCACGTAGAGGTCAACTTTTCGACTGCCAGGCACCCTGAGACCAATGGGCAGGCGGAGAGGGCAAACGGTATCCTCCAACAATACCTGAGGTGTTATGTCAATGACAGAGAGAACGATTGGGTCGAAAAGTTGGCGCTAGCGGAATTTGCCTACAATAATGCGGAGAATGTGTCCACCGGGATGAGCCCCTTTTTGGCTAATTATGGGTGCCACCCCAGGGCGTTTCCAGGGGGAGGAGGGGAGAGATGGAGTGTCCCGGCCGCCGAACATTTTGTAGAAGAAATGGAAGCGATCCATCGTCAACTCCAACTCAACTTAGAAAGGGCCAAAGAAGAATATAAGAGGCAGGCAGACAAGAGCAGAAGGGAAGGTTAAACCATTAGGGTGGAGAGTCAGGTCTGGCTGTCAACCCAAGGGTTGCCGTTCAAGGGGGGTTGCAAGAAATTGAGACCCAAAAGATTGGGACCATTTGAGGTCATCCAACAGGTCAACCCAGTGGCTTTCAGACTCCGGTTACCGAACCACATGAAACTGCACCCAGTATTCCACAGGTCATTACAGTCACCATATAGGGGGGAAGGTGAAGGGGTATCCACACGGGGGCCAGTCTTAGAAGAAAGGGAAAGCAGCAACCATGTGGCGGAGATCATCGACTCCAGGTGGAAGGGTAATCAGGTGGAGTATTTGGTCGCGTGGGAAGGGGAACCGGAGTCGGAAAACACCTGGGTGATGGCAGAGGAGGTCAGTGACGAGATCTTGATCGAAACGTTCCACCAAAGGTTCCCCAGGAAACCTCAGCCAGTAGCGAGGTTCCGGAGGGAGTACTTTGGCACCACCGACGATGAGGAGGAACTGGAAGGATTCAGGGAATCGGAGTTGGAAGAAGGAACAGACTCCGATGAGGAGGAGTACTTGGAAACCGGAAACAGCAACAGGTGGAGGGAAGTGTTCGAAACTTCGGAAGATGAGGGAGGTTCTTTCAGGGGTTTTGCTCCCTCGCCTCCCGCAGAGGAGGGGAGGGAAGGGGGTGAAGGGGGCCCTGGAGGGGAGGTGGATGTCAGGGAACTGCCATCGGAGGAGCAGGAGGTGAAAGGGCTCACAGAGGGTGAGAGAGACCATTCAGCTGAGGAGGGAACCAGCAGGGGGAGAAGTGGAGTTCCAAGGGAAAGTGAGTCGGAGGGAGGGCTCAGAGACACTTCCAGCGAAAATAGTGGGGAGGTTTCAGGACCTCCCATAGGGACACCCACTCCTCGCCGGAAACTGTCACGCCGAGAGTCCAGAAGACGCGTTTCCGTTAAGGAGCTTTTATGCTGGAAGAAGTTCCGTAAACGCCCACTGTCCGATTCTACGAGCGACTGATGGAGCCATGCTTAAGGAGCTCCGTCACAGACAGAGGTTTGTGGACTTAGCCAAACTCTGAGGGACTAGGATTTTACGCACAAGCAGCTCACCATCCCATCACAGGTGGATTGGCCTATTTCCATTCTGTGAATATGTAATCATAACCCTGTTCTGTCCCATTTTCTGCATATATTGTTTAGAAGCTACACACACACACACACACACACACACACACACACACGAAACACATTTAAATTGTATCTATTTTTATACACTTCCCCTAAAATATGCATTTGTCTCCAATATAAAATCTGCATTTTATATGCATTTCTCCCATAAAAGTATTCCCCACACACACACCCAAAGCTGCATCACAACAGAAGTGAGCAATCCAGATTGTTAACTGCATTTCAATCAACATATAAATCCAGGTACTTCAAATTCAGTCTGTTTGCTTTAAAATGCATGCCAGATTCTACTCCACACCCCACCCCCTTTGCCAACTGAAAAACTTGCATGCCAAACATCAACTAAATATCCACACACAGAGAGAATATTCATGTTAGTGAATGGTTGTTATTCCAGAAGTAAAACTGAGGTATCTAAAAAGCAAAAATGCATGAACCATCTTTTAAAAATAAAATGAAAGCACAACAAACATGAACAAAAACTGGAACTTCTTGTGCTTTTGCTTACTGGCTCCCAAAATGATGTTACTACCCACTTGTGTTCTTATAGGCACCACGCTCATGGAACAATAAAGACTGTTTTTAACAGCATCCAGCCAGGAGTCTATTAAAAATGAATCCTATGTGGAACAAAGTTTAGCTTCCCAAAGGAAAACACTGACATGACCAGCATGGTTATAGCATCAGCTTGTTAACTGAAGCTGTTGAGAGAAATGCTTGAAGGGGGGAAACCCACATAGCTTAAAGTCAGCTATCACCCACCGTTGTATAGTTCTTACCATTAAACATATCCACAGCTTTTTTGAAGTCTAGCCAATCTTGAACCTGCACTCCCAAGAAATGGCATTTAAAGCACATTGGCTTGTACATTGTACTTGCAGAATTCCACTCACATTTCGTCAAAAATGCATCTGTATGTAAAGCAAGAGATGGGCTACATGCCTTTAACAGACTGACAGGTGTTATCTTTAGGAAGAGAAAAAACCTATTGATCAGAATTTGACATTTAGATTCGGCTCTTTCAGAATCGCTTGTATATGCCTCCCTAGATCAGATCAAGAATTATGTAAAAACTAGAAGGCTTTTTTGCACAAGTAAGATCACACAAGGAATTTATGCCTATAGGTTCCAGGCCTCAGGCCAGCTCATGGTGAAGTTGATGGATCTGTCAGAACTCCCACCTGGCATTGCTTATACCCACAACTCCAAACTGACGTGGAAATGTAGAGAAATGGAACTTATGATTGAGCATCTCACCACACACAGGAGGGCAATTGAAGGTACAGTGGTACCTCAGTTTAAGAACAGCCCTGTTTGCACGTTGAGACCTTTAAACCTCCCCCTTAAATAAATTCAGACAAGACTCAAATTTTGGTTTGGTTTTTGGCAGAATTTAGGCCACAACTTTATTGATTACAGCAAGTGAATGGTTGCATAGGCTCTGGTTCCACTAGCTCCCTGCACCGTTGCAGGTAGCGCTGACCCAGGGCACCAGCATAGGTCAGCCTAGGGTGAACACCTGGATAAGCAGAAAGCCAGGAACAGGCTATTTCCGCCACCCAAATGCCCCCCTGGACTCAGGCACGGGCACAACCCCCTCATAGGGTTGACCAAACCATCGAGTCCCTGGATTCCTTTAACAGAATACCCTTCACATAGGGATGGCCAGAGCGTTCTTCCATCCCTATCATCTGAACCAGAGCCTATCCGCAACCTTACAAGTTGTGACGGTTTGCTACGCGGCAGGCGAAACCCAAATGGCATCAGCCAAGTGGGGAAAATTCCTGCCGTGCCCCTGTCCCAATGACAGATGACACACGACGGCATAGCAAGGTCAAGCCTGCAAGCCCTAAATATAGGGAGAGGTAGGCAGGTGTTCTGATGCACACACTGAAAGAGGAAGCTCTGGGTCACCTGCATAGGTATATATAGGTCCCTTGATCCGTTTAGCCTGTGTCCCATTGGCCTGATTGAACCCTGCATCAAGGGACCTACCAATTGGGTGTTGTGGCTATCCAAACGTACCCATCCACAACACAAGGTCAGGTTGCCAGGTCCCATCGCAACACATGCCCTCTTTAAGGGAGGACCCAATTTACAAACTATTCGGTATACAAACTCCGCAAAACCGGAAGTAGTGTTCCGTTTAGCGAACGTTACCTCAGTCTACAAATGGAAGGCGAACAGTAGAAGGGCACCAGTGGCGGGAGGCCTCATTAGGAAAACGCGCCTTGGTTTAAGAATGGCTTTGTTTTAAGAACGGACTTCTGGAACGGATTAAGTTTGTAAACCGAGGTACCACTGTATAACAAAAAGACACCTTCTAAGAAATGTGGACCCCTTTTTCTATGTTATTGATCAAAATCAAGCCCTTGTGATACCAACTGCTCAATCTTCTCAGTGGAGAGGTTATGTATATGTTTGTGTTATATGTGTGGAGGAAAACTTAAACACATTGCAGAGTTCCCCCAAAATAGACCAGAGGCAATTGTATCTCATCCAGCAGAGCTTTACTGCTACTGAAGGCAAATGAGCATCATGGTCACAAATCTAATACATTCAGGACTAGCACAGTCCGCAAGAAATCCAGTTGCAGCAGACTTAACTTAAACTTAACGAGAACTTAATAAGACTAAAACTTAACACTATAGCATACAGAAACAGAACACCACATCAGAACAGAGATGGAAAGAGAAAGTGAGTGGAACCCAGGCTCTTCCTGGCCTGACTGTTATAGTCAGCAAGACCTTGACAGAAAGGATAACAGAAACAGTTTAAACCAGCTATACTCAGCTTCCCAGAAGGAATAACCCAGACTTCAGAAACCTCTGCCTGTTTCTTTCACATAGAAAGAAACCTGCTTGAACTAAGTAGAACAGGAAAGATCTCTACACATCAGATCAATACTTTCTGTACTAAGGAAACTAACGGTTTGAACATTGAATGTGCAACTTTATTTTTAAAGACAATGGATTTTAAAGACACCATTAGATGTACTGCTGGATAAGGGTTTAATGGTTATTGTTTTTGTTTCAATACCAATAAAAGCAAGTTGGTTGGTTTTTGGTTTCTTAAAAGCAGCAGGGGGGGGAGAGAGAGATTGGACAAGTGAGAAGTGGAGAGAACCCAAATTTGGCATATTTGCCCATCCCTACTGAGTGTTGTTAATACCGACTGACCCCATGAGCCTGTCATAAGGCCCTACAACATAAAATACACAGAACATACATCTGAAAATTTATGGACACTCTTCATCTTTTTGTGTGCTGTGGGGGAGGAGATAGGGTCCCAACAATAATCTAGAAGGGAAGAGCAAGCAAGGATTGATCCTTAAGCAGTAGTTAAGGAAAGGAGGGGGTAAATTGTGATGCTGGGAGAGCTACTTGTACTGTTTCGCAAATGCGATTCCCTCCATTTACGGGGGAGATGAATTGGCCACACCTGTCCTCCCCTGGAAGAATAGGAGAGATAGTATCTCCTACAGGGAGGATGTTATGGCCCGAGAACGATTGCACCCAATGAGGAGAAGTGGTGAAAGGCTTTTTAAGCCTGCTCCATCCTGCGCTTTCTTCTGCAACTGGGAAGAGTGCAGTGAGTGTCCGCCTTTTTTAGGCCAATGCTGAAGCCTACCTTGGTTGTTCAAAGTTTGATCTGTTACAGCATAGCTAGCAAGGAATGGCAGTGCTTTTAACTGATTCCACTGCCTGGTGTGATGGCCTGGGATTCGGACTCAGAGGCTGAACCTGAGGAATCCCAGCCTGCACAGGAGTCCCCGCCTCCAGAACCAGCTGAGCCGGGGCTGGGGCCTGAGCCTGAAGGGTCCTCACCTGTGCTGGATCCTCAGGTGCAGGCACCAGCTGAGTCTGCTCTGGCCCCTGAGGTGATGGAGGACCCATTGCCTGCAGGTGCTCCACTCTCAGCCCCGTCAGGGGAAGAGGAGGTTGCCTCTGGGTCCGGTAACCCTCCAGCCTCTCCTAAGCTGCAGAGGCTCAGGGCAGAGAGGCGGAGGGAACTAAGTTCCTGCAGGAGGAGTGCTCACCTCCAGGCCAGGAGAGGCGAGTCACCTGTGGACCGGGGCCACCTATGCCTCGGGGCAGATAAAAGCCAGTCAGCCCCAGTCCCAGGTTGCAGGAGCAACATTGTTGCTAGCCTGTTCCTGCCTGCACCCTGTCCTGCTCTTCTGCCAGAGTTCCTGACCCCACCCGACTCCCCGCCTTGGACCCAGCTACAGCTTTGATGGACAGCCTCCATACCGCACCATCGACCTCGGACTGGACTCGGACCTTGCCTCTCAGTTAGCCCCCGGGACCAGCACACTTGGAGAGTTGAGGCTTGACACACATACGCTATTTCCTCCTGTAGCTAAATGGGTAGGAATAAACTAGTTTTCTCTGACAGCTTTCTCGCCGTGTAGAATTTCCCTATTTATAAAATTACACTTTCGCCTTATAGACACAAATACTCCTCTCTCACACCTTATTTCTTCCTTGTTTTCCAGAGTGTGCAATGAATAAACTGAATTGGGCTGCATTTATACCTGAATGCAAGGTGTCCCTGACCCCACAATTCAACCTTACCTTTTCAGTCTGAGGACGGAGTACAGGGTTGAGAAGGTGTAGTGCAACACAGTTACTATTTTTATCTGCACAGGAAGGGATGGCATGGCAGAGAAGACAGAGCACATGGATGACCACATCTTTTATAAAATCAAGATTTTTGACTGAAAAACTACAGGTGCTCCCTGCTTCTTTTATCCTTTTTTGAACACAAAACTGGGGGGGTGGGGAGGCAACCAAACCTGGAAAAAGCGTGAAAGGTTTCAATTCTCTCATTTCCCCCCAGTCTTAAATTCAACTCTACACATTCCTGCAATAATTTGTGATTTTTTAAAAATAAGAATACTCATGAAAATCCATCATCTTTTCAGTACAAATTTATCTTAATACATCTCTGTAGGCAGTTTGCATTAACTCACACATACCTGCAAAGAACATTTCCGAATAGAATGCATTTTTGTATGTCATTTTCACCAATATATGCATTTTTATTCACGCTTTCTCCTGGCATCCACAATTTTAGAAACATGGCTGCCATTCTGCTTCATTGTTTCAGTAACTCTGAATTTGGTAGATTCACGTAGAAATGTGAACCGAATTAAATTCCCCCCACCCCTACCAGAAACCCTCAAGAAAGAATGGGTTGCATAGCTACATTAAAGCACAAAGTGTGTTATGTCTGAACTCCACAAACCTCTAACTTTGGATCCAAGAAACCACTTCTTTTGCTTCAGATTTAGTGTGTGTGTGCATGTGTGTGTGTCGCTTTATAAGACTTTCCAAAAATCACACACACACACACACGTGCAAAATGACCTTTCCCTATTATATTGAGCTGTTTCCTGTAAAGCTGTTCATAGCCATGAATTATTCATTGGCATTTCAAAATATGTGGGGAAATTCAGTGAATGAACAGTACTTGTCTAAACTATCTCTTTCTCAGTACAGATAAAAAGGACTATCCGTACGGCGGAGCCGGAAAGCGCTATCTCTCAAATCCACTGAACATGGCTTTCGTTCAGCTTTTCACAGTGCCTGCCTCGCACTAAAGGATTGCAACAAAAGCACACAAACAATCACAAACATCTTAGGGAAGGGGAAGGGGAATGAAAAGGAGCGAAACCCAAATGCTTTTGAGATTTATACTCGCTCAGTTCCGTAACTAAATTGCTGTCGCGTTTGGAGGTGCTCAGTTAATTAAATGCCTCCTAGGTGTGGCGATAAATTCCATTTACATACTCTGCTCCAAAGACATACGCAGAATAAAGCCAAAATGTTGGCATTTGGTATCTCCCAAGCTTGTTTTCTTGGTTCTCTGGTGGATCTCCTGCATGGCCTGATAAGAGAAGTGTCTGAATGGCACAGTGCTTTTGGCCTTTTAGAAATGGCACAGAATGGAAGCCAGAGTGAATGGGATACTTTAAAGAATAGAAGGTATTTAAATATGACTGAGAACAATACTGCTAAATGGGGGTTTTTTGCAGGCAAGATGTCAGAAAGTGGAATCCACATGTTGCAGATGTCAATAGCAAAACTCTTGTTGATATGCATGTCTCTGGCTTGCATCTGCTGCAACACTCCACTACTCTGTGATCAATAATTGAACTCCGTTAACTCTATGAAAATAGGGACGCGGGTGGCGATGTGGGTAAAAGCCTCAGCGCCTAGGGCTTGCCGATTGAAAGGTCGGCAGTTCGAATCCCCGCGGCGGGGTGCGCTCCCGTTGTTCGGTCCCAGCGCCTGCCAACCTAGCAGTTCGAAAGCACCCCCGGGTGCAAGTAGATAAATAGGGACCGCTTACCAGCAGGAAGGTAAACGGTGTTTCCATGTGCGGCTCTGGCTCGCCAGAGCAGCGATGTCACGCTGGCCACGTGACCCGGAAGTGTCTCCGGACAGCGCTGGCCTCCGGCCTCTTAAGTGAGATGGGCGCACAACCCTAGAGTCTGTCAAGACTGGCCCGTACGGGCAGGGGTACCTTTACCTTTTAACTCTATGAAAAAAAGGCTTTTAGTGAATTTTCCTTACTATTGTATGTGTGAATGTGGATTACTGAGAAGGGACCTAACATGGCTCTGCATAACCTTGTATTTGATGAGACACAATGGCCCAGTTCACAACTCACTATGGTTTAAAAATGAGCATTCAGCATGCTGGGGCACAGGAAATAAAATCAGTGGTTCGTTCCTGCCCTGTTCCTACTGAAATACTGAGACCTGAACCATAGCTTGGCTTAGCATCATGTTCAAAGCTGGGTTGGTATTTTGTTTATCTCCAAACAAAGGTTTGCTCTTGGCTTACCACACATGGTTTGTTTAGGAGAAGCAAACCACAAGCCTGAGTTTGGGGGTAACGCTTTGCTAAACCATGGCTTAGCTCTCAGCAGCACAACACGAGCAGGAGAGGAATAAAACCTCTGATGTTCTTCCCATGCACCAGCACACTGTGTTTGTCCATGAGCTAAACTATGGTTTGGAGCGATATGACAGCAAGGCCAACAAAACTGAAGAGGTTCAAAAACAGGAAAATTCTCTCTGGCATTTACAAGGTCATAAATTATAAAACTGGAAGTCGTCTGATAGATGTGAATATGAACATTTCTTCCAAGAGATAGAGATAAAAATATTAAGCTACCAAAAATGTTAGAATTGTTCAGTTCTAAATATATGGTGAGGATGTGCCCCACTTAATGGATGCACACTAAATGCTTTAACCCAAGTCTTCACATGTATGTGTGTGTGTGTGTAGGTTATCACTCTGTTGTTGTTGTTGTTGTTGTTTAGTCATTTAGTTGTGTCCAACTCTTCGTGACACCATGGACCTGAGCACGCCAGGCACTCCTGTCTTCCACTGCCTCCCGCAGTTTGGTCAAACTCATGTTGGTAGCTTCAAGAACACTGTCCAACCATATCGTTCTCTGTCGTTCCCTTCTCCTTGTGCCCTCAATCTTTCCCAGCATCAGGGTCTTTTCCAGGGCGTCTTCTCTTCTCATAAGGTGGCCAAAGTATTGGAGCCTCAGCTTCAGGATCTGTCCTTCCAGTGATCACTCAGGGCTGATTTCCTTCAAAATGGATAGGTTTGATCTTCTTGCAGTCCATGGGAAAACTCCATGGACAAAAACAACAGATTATCTCCTTCATGTATCACTGCCTTGTCGTGGCGAAGGGGCTTGAATAATTCAGAGACGCTATGAGCTATGCCGCGCAGGGCCACCCAAGACAGACAGGTCATAGTGGAGAGTTTTGACTAAACGTGATCCACCTGGAGCAGGAACTGGCAAGCCACTCCGGTATCCCTGCCAAGAAAACTCCATGGACAAAAACAACAGGCATATAAAACCTTATTACTCTGGCAAGCTATTAAGAATTTATCACACTGCCTGGTCAAGCCAGGGACTTTTCAAAGGTCAGAACCCAAGAGATAATTCAGCAGGTTTGGCTTTTAAAAGGATTCGGTTCTCCATGAAACGACAATTTTTTTTCAGTTCCATCATCTAACGTCGTATCAGAGATGGCCACCTGGGGGAGAGCATCCATATGGGCTTCTTAGACAAACCTTATCTATCCATACCAAGTCATTAATCTTTACATTCAAGTACTACTTTCAGACGCTTCTGTTCAACCTGGCTTATCCTAACTGACCCTCCTTTCCTTTTATATTCTGTTAGGTTCCTTCTTAATGTGTCTTGTCTTTAGATTACAGACTTGAAGGGCAGAGCTTGTGTTCTTTTATTATTATTATTTTGTACAGCACCTAGCAATGATGCTTTGTAAATAAATGTGTGAGCCAGAAATCTCAAACCTATTGAAAATTATTTCCTATCAGGTAATAATTAGGAGCCTGGGCCAAGCACAGGCCCTGAACACAAGGAACAATGCAACACATGTATTTCTCTTTTTCATTAAAAACCAAATGTGGTGGCTGGTATGTGTATGTGTGTGCCTGGCCAGCAGATGGACAATATTTGAGGGCATAGTTTTGTGTCTTGCTCCACCATGTTTTGAGTTTCCATGTGGGGGGATTGTCTGAATATTGTGGCTGTGTTAAGCTACTAAATTAGAAATTATTGAGGTATTTATAGCTAATTATTTACGTCCTTACTAAACACTGAAAAGTATATATAGCTGTAAGATTTTTATTTATATTACATTTTATTATGAAAAAAAAATCTGTAAGCAGTTTACATAAAATAGTATTTTATTTGTTTTTTATCTTATATTTTGGAAATGTGCATCCAGTTGTTTTTTCCTTTACATTTTTGGGGGGCCCTCAAGAGAGTGGGGCAAGCTATAGCTTGTTTAGCTTATACGTAAATCCAGCACTGTATAATACACTGATAAAATCCACAAACTTTAAAAACTAGGAGTAATAAATAAAACTATCAAAACAAGAAGTCCAGCTATGTACATAACTTTAGCTGCATGCATGCATGTATTCCTCTCTGAACAGAGCCACAGTATTCAGGAGATTCTCTCTTAGGATGCTAGATGCAAAATCCATGGTCTATCTGCCTTGCAGGTCTTCATGGGCTAAAGGAGAGATCTGTGAGCAATAACTTTTATTGATAATCCCAAACAAACTGGAGCTGGTTATTGACACCAAAGTGGCTTTTTGTTCTGAAAAGAAAATTGTATTAATACATTTGGGCCTCAATCCTTCATACACACAGCAATCTGCTTTAATCTGCACAAAGGTTTACAGATTTTATTTCACTTCCTGAGATAATTGAAAAAAAAATTCAAACACTTTTAATAGCAAATTACTTTTGAAGATGAAGACTGCAATCCTACACACACCTACCTGGGTGTAAGTCCCAGTGGACTCAAGGTAGCTTATTCCAAGTACCGGTAAATGTTTCTAGGATTGCCCTGAAAATGTATTTCATGTTACGTGTGTGTGTGTGTGTGTGTGTGTGTGTGTGTGTACTCACAGCAAAAAGACACTTGGGTTCCTTAGAGTCACTTTTTATCTTCTAAACCATTTGCCTGTTTAGATCAGGGGTCAGCAAACATTTTCAGCAGGGGGCTGATCCACTGTCCCTCAGACCTTGTGGGGGGCCGAACTATATTTTGAAAATAAGTAAATTCCTATGCCCCACAAACAACCCAGAGCTGCATTTTAAATAGAAGGGCACATTCTACTCATGTAAAAACACGCTGATTCCTGGGCCGGATTTAGAAGGCGATTGGGCCAAATCCGGCCCCCAGACCTTAGTTTGCCTACCCATGGTTTAGATGTAGCATTTGGTGCTGCTGGCTGCAAAATTGACTGGGATGTCATGAGTCATATGCCAGCTACTGAACATGAGGTTCCAGTAAAACTAGTAATAATAAAAGTAACAGACAATACTTTATAGGTTTATGATTTTTCCTGCAAGGCTGATGTTTAATTATTGCACTCATAATTCCTCCTACACTCCACCATAAATCCTCTACACGCCGATACTCATTTTACATTTTTGAACAAACACCAAGCCATTTTCACCTTTTATTGGGATGTTTCTGTGAAATCATAAACAAAACAAAATGTCTCTCAAGTTGCCCATAAAATTTTCCTAAAATTCATATTTCAGGTTCATTACTAACATACTTCAGCATAGTACCACCCTGCCCACACAACTTCATACAAGTCATTAAATTCAGAATTCAAAACAGGGATGATTTCTCCCACCTTCTAGAAAAAAATTACTTTTAACATTCCTATAAGATTGTTAGTCTAACGATAGCTTGTGATGCCTCAAAAATTCCTTTTTATTTCAGTGGGGCAGGGGGAGTTTGGGAGTGTTTGGGTTTTGCTTTTTTGTTTTGTTTTGCTTTTAAACCCCACCCCCCTTAACAACATTTTAAAGAAAGCACATGAAAGAGCATTTCCTAGACTTCTGGGAGCCACATTATTCTAGATTTTAAAACTGGGCAGCTACACCAGTCCTATACCCAAAAGATTTGCAGTGGGTAAGAACTGCCCGCCTTCTGAGAAGACTTCCTCCTTTGTGTGCAAATGAATCCCTGTTGCGCGTGGAGGTCCCCACGCCACCCCAATAACTCACAGCACACACATCAATTTTTGTTTAAGGTTTTTGGCATGAATTTTGGCCACAACTTTATTTAAATACACACATGTGAGTGGTTCTTAGGCTTGGTTATGACTATCTGTCCTTGCCTCAGGGACAGAACTGACTTCTGGATTTCAATGGAAGCCAGTCAGGGAAAACAATATTGGGGAGAAATGAAGGTGGGCATCAGTCCCTCATCTCTCACCCTCATGCCCCCGGGGGCTTGCTCGGCCCAAGTCCAATGCCAGGGACTAGCACGAAAGGATGGCAAGCCCCTGGATTCCTTTAACGGAATTCCCTCTGCAGCACCACCATTGGAGGGGTAGGCACTTACCCCTCCACCAACCAATGCCTAACCGCCAACCTTACAAGTTGTGACGATTTGCTACGTAGTAGGCAAAAAACCAAATGGCCACAGCCAATCAGCCAAATGGACAAAATTCCTACCAGGCCCCTGCCTCAAAAGCAGACGACCCCATGACAGGCATAGCAAGGTCAGAGGACAATGACCCCCCCCCTTTACAGGGAGGGTGGGCGGGTGATCCAGTGCACGCAGCCCAAGAGAACGCTCCAGGCTGTGTGCCTTGTATTTATGCCCCCTGACCCCTCCCACCAATTTGCAACATAGCAAACTCCCCAGCAACACACTTTTGCCCAATCAACTCGTGGCCAATATCAACCAATATAACAGTGGGGTGGTCTGCAGGCCCCCACTGCAACACGTGCTCTCTGTTTTTGTTTTGTTTTTATATATATATTTATTAATTTTCTGATACAAAACAAAATTATACACTCCATACATCTTAATTACATGTAATTTCTTTTTTTTACTTCCCTCAACTTGTCTGCAAATCCTTCATATTTTAACTTTAAACACATTTCTATTTTGTTGTTTAAATTATTGTTGTATACTTCTCCCTTTTAATACTTGTTTCCCATCACACTGCTTCATTAAAACTTACAAACGTAATCTGGTTATCACTTAATTTTTGCAAATATTCAATAAATTTTTCCCAATCTTCTGTGAATCTTTGATCTTGTCGGTTTCGGATCCTTTCTGTCATTCTGTCTAGTTCTGCATAGTCTATCATTTTTGTTCTCCATTCTTCTAACGTAGGTAGCTCCTCTTGTTTCCATTTCTGGGCCATCAATATTCTTGCTGCTTTCACTGCATATAAAATAACTTCTTTTCTCTCTTATTTATCTCATTACCTGTAAAGCCTAGTAAAAATGCTTCTGGTTTCTTAACAAATGTATATTTCAACATTTTCTTCAATTCATTATAAATCATTTCCCAAAAGCTTTTTACTTTCTTACATTCCCACCACATATGATAAAAAGTACCTTCTTTTTCTTTACATTTCCAACACTTGTTACTTATCTTATACATTTTTGCTAATTTTACCGGAGTTACATACCATCGATACATCATTTTCATCACAAACACGTGCTCTCTGTTAAGGAGAACATGCTTTATGGCAACTAAGAGCAAGCAATTCTCTTGCTGTTTCAGGCAAGGTCTTGGGCTTCAACTCTTTGACCCAACCATCAAAATCAGGGCTCCTCTTATTTCAGTAGCTGAAACAGTTTTCACTCTGCATGAGGCACTATACCTGGCAAAACCTTCCCCTTGTACAAAATCATTGAAGACCATTCTTCTGTATTAGCAGGGCCACCTCTGCTAATTTTAACACCTAAGGGAATCACCGTAGGGAATAAAATGGTATGTCTGAGGCCCTGTGGCAGAGGCAGAGACCATGGCCCAGTCGCCTCCGCACCACTGGAACACCAGAGGTAAGGTGTTGGGGTGGGCAGTGGCAGGGGCGGAGGCTGGGCACACGCAGCAAAACATTTGTGGGTGCCCCTGGAGTTGGCGCCTACGTTTGGAGCGCAAGTTGTCTAGGACTTAAAACGTTGGCAACAGCACCTTAACATCAGCCTAGAAGTCAATCGGTAGCCAGTGGGATTAGATCCATTCTAAAAGCAATTCCAGTCAGTAATCTTGCCAACTACTAGGTTGTTTTCTGCTGCTCCAGAAAACTAGGTTGTTTTCTGCTGCTCCAGAGAAGCGGACACGGAGCAATGGATCCAAACTACAAGAAAGAAGATTCCACCTAAACATTAGGAAGAACTTCCTGACAGTAAGAGCTGTTTGACAGTGGAATTTGCTGCCAAGGAGTGTGGTGGAGTCTCCTTCTTTGGAGGTCTTTAAGCAGAGGCTTGACAACCATATGTCAGGAGTGCTCTGATGGTGTTTCCTGCTTGGCAGGGGGTTGGACTCAATGGCCCTTGTGGTCTCTTCCAACTCTATGATTCTATGATTCTATGATACTTGAAGTTTCTACATCATTTTCAAGTGTAGTCCCACATAGAACACGTTGCAACCAACTCATCTCTGTCCAAAAGGCACTATAGCTGGCAAATTTCCAGCCATGGCCAGACACAGGCACCCCTAGCCACCGGGGCTTCCCAGGTCTCAAGTGACAATGTTGGATATGGAAGTATCCCCCAAGCAACAAACCTGCTCTTTCCAGGGGAGTGCAACCCCATCCAGAACAAGTTGTCTTCCCACCACCCAGACTCAAGAACATGGAACACATAACACCTCTGTCATATCAGGATTCAGTTCCTTCCTTCCTTCCTTCCTTCCTTCCTTCCTTCTAGCTCACCATTGCCTTCAAACACCTGTCTAACACCTCAGCCACCTCTTCTGATTTAGAGGGACTAGATAGAGTTGAGTGCTATCCCTAGATTGGTAACACTTTACTCCAAAACTCTGGATGGTAGCTCCCAGCGGCTTCATGTATATGTTAACTAGAATGGGGGAGAGTTCCCATGGTGTAAAATGGTGGCCTCCCATAACTACATTCTGGTATTTGGTCTTGGAGCAGATCTACCAACGTCAATGGTGATTGATGCAGCGGGGGGGGGGGGGGAGCTGTGCTAGACTACATCAACAGAAATAGTGTGTCCCAATCAAGGGAAGTAATAATACCGCTCTACCCTGGGCTTGGTCAGATTACCTAGAGTACTGTGTCCAGTTCTGGACACCACAATTTAAGAAAGATATTGACAAGCTGGAACATGTGCAGAAGAGGCGACTAAGATGGTCAAAAGTCTGGAAACCAATCCTTATGAGGAATAGTTGAGGGGGTTGGGTACAATTGGCCTGGAAAATAGGAGACTGAAAGGAGATATGATAGCCATCTTCAAATATCTAAAGGGCTGTCATATGGAAAATGGAGCAAGTCTGTTTTTTCCTGCTCTGGAGGGTAGGACTCAAACCAATGGTTTCAACTTACAAGAAATGAGATTCCGACTAAACATCAGAAAAAAACTTTATGGCAGTAAGAACTATTAGACTTTGGAACGGACTCCCTCAGGAGACTGAATATTTTCATTGATATGCAATATCATCAGTGGTATTCCAATTTAAAGTGGTACATAATTGTGTGTTATCAATTCCCACCCTAGCATTAAAATTGCCCGCTATTATTAATGAGGAGTTTGGGTTTCTATCAGTCAAATTTTCAATATAAGAATTTAATTGTGACCAATTTTCAGTGGAGATAATGTTTGATGTAGTTGGGGGGATATAGACATCTACAAGCAACAATATATCATTTTTAGTAGTTAAAAGTAGAGCTTGTGGAAGTAAAGAACATTTTTCTGTTTGACTTCAAACCCTAGATAAAATCTGACAGCAAAAACCTGCTTTAGCCCTTAGAATTAGGTATCAATGCAGGATTCATATAAGAGGTAAAAAAATTAATTTTGATATCTTTAGTTGACTAGGTTTCTTGTAAAACAGTTATATCAAAACCTTCGATGAAATTCATTATATCTGGGTTATATATTTGCTTCCCCACCCAGCGATATTCCAGGACAGCAGGTGTAAAGTCTGGTTTTGACTGATTGGGAAGGTTTAGTCAATCTAGTTCAGTTATTAGATTCAGAGAAAGATTTTCTTCTGTGTAAATACAACCATTTGCCACTGCTTTGGGTGGGGAGCCTTTTGGCAGATCCACTGGATTCTTCCTTGAAGCACTGGAAGTTGAACCTCCCTCCCTTTTGTGCATTTCTTCATCTGATATTCCTTGACGCTGGAGGGCTTCTATAGATGTCACCTTCTTGAGCCACTACAGAAGGATACTATGGTCAATAGTATCAAAATCATCCAACAACAAAACCTTAGGACCCTCGTACTTATGGGACCGCCTCTCCTGGTATGTCCCGCAGAGGACCCAAAGGTCCATGGATAATTATAGCTTAAAGGTCCTGGGCCCTAAGGAAGCCAGACTATCCTCCACCAGGGCCAGGGCTTTTTCAGTGACAGCTCCAACCTGGTGGAATGCTCTGTCCCACGAGACTAGGGCCCTGCAGGGCTTGATCTCCTTCTGCAGGGCCTTTAAGAAAGAGCTATTCCGCCTGGCCTTCAATTTGAATTAGCCTGGTCCTCTGTTCCCTTTTCCCTTTCCTCTTCAGTGAAGAAACCCTTTCTGGGACCCGATATTTAAATTCTTCCCTGGTCTCCTTGCTGACCCTCGTAGGACCAACTTGGCTGGTTAGCCCTGGTGATCATTCAACGTCTACTGACTGGGTTTCTCCCCCCCCCCCCCGCCCCAAAAAAAATGATCCCTGAATTTTTGAATTTTATTGATATTGGTGCTGCCTTTTATGTTGTATTCTATGTTGTTTTATGCTGTTTTTAAGTCACATTTTAATCAATGTTTTATATTGCTGTTAGCTGCCCTGAGCCCGGCAAATAAATAAATAAATAAATAAATATTTTATTTGTTTATTTCAAACTGACCCTGTAGCAAATTAGCAAATTAGCAGCCAGTACAGTTCTTCCAGAAGTGACTGCATGCTCATGGTAGGTAGCTCTAGTCAGCAACCCAACTGTTGCATTCTGCATCAGCTGCAGCTTTCAAACTAACCTTAAGGACCATTGTGCATAGAGTGCAGTTGAGTAATCCAGTCTTTGGGTTACTAATCCATGGGGTAATCAAGACCAACCCAGGACTGTCAATAGCTGGCACAACCAGCCCAAACTGGTAAAATGCACTCCTAGTCATTGCTCTATTATGCCATCACATGAGACCTCATCAAAATAAACAAGAAGAGCTACCTACGATAGAAGAATGGAGAATGAAAATGATGGACTACGCAGAGCTCGATAGACTGACTGACTGGAAGGATCCGAAATCGACGAGATCAAAGATTTACGGAAGATTGGAAGAAATTTATAGAGTATATGCAAAAATTAAGTGATAATCAAATAACGTTTGTAAGTTTTAATGAAGCTCTGTGAGAAGAAATGTCAGAATATTACTAAAAATAAGGTTTAATATACAATAATATTATAAGCAAAATCTTAGAAATGTGGAGGAAGTAAAGTTATGAAAGAGTCTCAGACAAGTTGAGGGAAGTAAAAAAAAAAGAAATCGGATATAATTAAGATGTATGAATTGTATAATTTGTTATTGGAAAATGAATAAAAAATATTATATATATATATAAAAAAGAGACCTCATCAAAATAACTTCATCTGCCTCTAAACCTAGCTTTTCTAGATAACTTCAATGAAATTCTCAGCTTGCAGACTGAGTGTCTATATTTCTGGTATTGATACTGCAACATTTTATTCCCATATAAAGGAATAAAAATTGATATGAGAAAAAATGTGCAGCTATTTTGTTAAGTGGAACCCTCACAAAATCCATTTAAAACATTTTGATGAGATACTTAAAGTTAGTAGGAATTAATGTAGGAAATGTATGTCAATGAAATGTAATTGTAAAGTCAATTCTTCATAATACTATGTTTATGGCTTTTATTGCTGCAGTGATAATATTCCTCCTCTGGGATGGGTGAGCCAGGGGAGGGAGACATTGACTCGAGCTGCTGCAGTCATAAGCACAGTTACCTGGAAGTAAATCCCATTGAACTCACTAGGACTTGTTTCTGGATAGGCATGCATAGGATCACTCTGTTAGAACTGGCTCTCACAGGGGCTTTCCGTACTTAGAGTGTGCTATTTCAGATTGCAGGTGGGAGATCACATGATACCACCCCCGTCCCCCAATACTCCACACACAAAGCAAAACGTTAAGCAGAATGGTTCTAGCATAGCATTCTAGTTTCTATATGTAGGAATTTCTTTTTTAAAGCTCTCTACATAGCTGTCAACCGTCCCTTATTTGGCGGGAAAGTCCCTTATCCCAGTGCTGTGTCCCGCTGCTGTCCCTTATTGATGATGTCCCCTAAATTTCCCGGGTTTCAAAGGAAGCCGCTCCTCTCCCTCCCTCCCTGCTGGCCAGGGAGGAGGGAGGCTCCAGCTGTGTTGCTTGGCTACGTTGCTCACCCAATAAGGAGTCTAAGAACAACTGGGGGGTGGAGCTTGCATGCCTTGTGCCGATTAAATCGGCCACATTGCCTGGTGACTCACCTTTGCTCAGCGCTTCCCAGCGGAGAGGTGACGGTGGTTTTCCTTGCTGCATCCCCTTTGTCGGGTTGCTGCACTATGGGAATCACCGCTTGAGGCTTCATTTGGCTGCTGGCTGGGCTTTCTGCCTTTGGCTCGGAGAGGCTCAGAAGTTGAACATACCTATGCCCAGTAAATCCCTTATTTTGGCTGCTGATCCCTTTTTTTTGAGGCTGCTGGTCCCTTATTTTCAAATCCTTAAGTTGACAGCTATGGCTCTCTACCATGTGGATTCCTAACTGCCGACAGAAGTATTGCAATGAAGACAGAGCAGGTAGACAGCCTCAGTGCGGGACATCAGGTTCAAGGTGGCTTCCCATTTAAAATAATAATAATTAAAATTACAATAAAACGTGACAATAAAACAGCAGGATGAAACCACAGAGAACAAGATGAATAGACTAGCTCAGCAGCCATGCTGGATCTACAAGCATCCCAAAAGAAACCCAGATATTTAAGAGGGAGCCTGCTCCTGTCCAGAACAAGCAAATACCAGTTTCCTAGAATGGCAAAACGTTAACCAATAAAATCTCTTTTGCCTGTAGGAGCTTAGGTTTGTTAGCCCATTACTGACTTGGAGTTCTAGCCAACTAAGTTCTACTCAGAATAGATCCATTGAAATTAATGGACCCAAATTAGCCATCCCTTTAATTTCAGCAAGTATGCCAAATGCTGGATACAACCTTAAGCAGGGCCAGCCTGAGACATTTGGGCACCTGAGGTAAACTACAAAGTGCACACACACACACCAACCACGAAAGAAGGGGGTGAGTGAAGTTCTACATCAGGAATAAGGGGAAGGGAGTAAAGATCAGTAACTGCTCCCCCTGCAGATTCTGCCACCTCAGGTTGCTGCCTCATCTTGCCTCATGACCCTAAGCCTGGCTGTGTTCGGATTACTGCATCTCCGTTTAAGAAGCTGATGTATAAATGAGACTTTTGCTCAGTACACACAGACCCTCCATTCCTCCCATCGCAGCACTAGCAACCAAACCAAGAAGTAATCAATGTTGCAAATATTAATATTGTGCAGTTTGAAGTGACTGGATGCATAAGAACCATCTCCTTTTGGAATAAATCATTGTCCAGACCCCTACAAATATTATTCACACTTTTACTGGCAGAACACTTTAAAATAAAACAGACTACATCAAATGATACAACCAAAATATCTATGCAATGTTGTGCGCTGTCCAGCACTGGCTCAGCATGTTACAAAATATGACAATTCCAACAGACCTAGAAGCAGAAGTCTTTCTCTTTCATAGCATCCATTTTAGCCTAGAACTGCTTTCTCTCTCTCAGTCAGAGAGGGTACTTTACATATCCTTACTTCACAGAGCCTTGAGGACACTCCCTTCAAGACAAAGATTTGCAACCCAATACCTTCATCACAAGATCTAAGGTTACAACACTCACATGCTAGCTACCAAGGAACAATCAGTTCATTTATTATCAACTCAGCAAGAGCTCAGAGTGCTCTTTTTGGCTTTAATCTAGCCCCATGGAAAAACCCCACCTTCAGCAACATACATTTTGAAGTGTAGGTGGGTTCCCACAAGGCAAGACACTGTGATAACAGCAAGAACCTTTATTGAACAAACAGAACTGGACAACCGGGGCAAAACAACTGCTTATATACATTTCTGAAGGCCTGGGCCACTCCCACTCCCAACCTGATTGGCTGTCCAAACTTCCAAGCTGCAAATCATAAGTCAGAGTTTAAAGGCCAGTGACAGAGGCCGAAATCCTGAAATGTTCTGTGACTGAAAATCATGTATCGAATCCGAACACAGGGGCTCAGAATCCTTAGTCCAGACTCAAGCTCAGGCAAACACAGACCCTTGAATACATAACACATTTAGCAATGTTTCATTTCTTTGCCAGTTAAATGATGGCTAACAGCTTGAAGCACACATTAGGATATCAAAATATGGTTTGAAGTCGTTTGTTATTCTGGCTTGTTCCCAAACTTGGAACCATAGGTCCAGATTCAATTAACTTAGCTTGCTAGCAAAAGGCAACAGAAGAGCTTCTATTGATGCAACAGGGATTTCTTCCTTCTTCCCCACACCTCCCACTAATATGTTGTGGAGGGTCAGAAGAACCCCCAGAACAGCACACAGGGAAAAGTGAGTGGGGAATCTTTCCATCTGACAAGCAGAAATCCTTGTGTTGATGGAACGATCAGAAGAGTGTGACACTGAATTTCTCCCCAAGTCCCAGTTTAGATGGTGCTGAAAATTACAGTCAGTTTAGAGGCTTCCTGGTTCAATCACATTTATCACAAAGGGAGGAGCAAAGAGGCAGTGTGAGCCGGGGAAATACTTGTTCATAACTCAGTTTATTATGCTGAGATATGATTGTCTGAACCGGCTTATTATGAAGCTATAAACAAACATCTACTACAAGTAGTTAAATTCTTCCACATTTTATCATTCAAAGTAATGAAAGCAAGACTTCATCATTGGAAGGAATAGGTGACACTGAGGGCTGTGGTTAGAAAGGGTTCCAAGTTTTGTTTTGTTTTGTTTTACTACTTTTGACTGATTTGAACCAACTCATTATACACAATATTTTAGTGTCTTAATAAAACAGATTATTCTATTATCTAAAACCTTAGGGAGATTTTGGTTCATTACCGCTGCCTAGAAATACTAATGCATCTTAAAAAAAATACTTTTAGCTATCTCCATTTGGAATCACTTAAATAACTCTGCAAAGGGGAAGGGAAGAAGCTTAAGTAAAAAAAAGGATTTTTGATTTGCATTTTCCTAAGAGCAATCCAATTTTTGTCACAGCAAAGCTGTCAGGAGGACCCTGTGCAAAGCAAACATTCGGATCAAAGGTTGTGGCTTTGCCATCTTGAAATTACAATATGACAAGATTTTCATCTCAGTGTAAGATTTAATTCCAAGCTTAGCTCCTGCAGATACCCATTACTTAACAAATCTTAAAAGGCACAAATATGACACACACAGCACAGCTGCGAATTTTAAAATGCTGAGCAGAATGAAAATATTTGTGTTTTGACTCTCCTCTTCAGCCCTTCCCAGATCATTATTTTTTTAGCAAAACGTTTGTCCTTAGAAAGACACATGAATATGGGTATAGTGCTTCTCTGATAGCTCTGTGCACAGAGACACAGGACTCCCAGTCCCCCCATGAAGAGGCCACCCAGACTAGGGATCCAATTTCCCCTAGGAAAATTAACCCCCTAGTGAGGGGCATCATTTGCCTGGTGGCGCAGCAGCAGTGGGGAAGGGGCTATAGACTTCTGCCTGGTTCTTACAAGATCCTGCAGGACGATAACAGATATTGTGAAAGAATCGTGTGCTGAGCAGCAACAAGAAAAGCTCAGTGGAGTGGGAGGCCAAACAACCAGCAAAGTCTCTGAGGTGTACTTGGCTGGAGTCAGTAGGGTTGGGCAACCAACAACCCATGTGCTCAGACAGTCCAGGGGTCAGAGAATCTGATGCTCAAGGGCCAAGATGAGCAAGAAGCAGCAAGATAGGGCTAGGAACTACAAGCATTGATTCCAGCCTCTGACTGCTGCTGGAAGCGCTGCTTAAAAAGGCTGGAGCCAGCTGGTTCTCATCAGTGCCTTCTCCTCTGAGTCCTTGAAGGCTTATCAGCTGCAGGTAGAGTCACTCTATGTCCTCCCGTCCTGGCCCATGATAGTACTATTATGAATGACTCCTGGCCCATGACGGTATTATTATGAATTGGAGGAGAGTAGGCTATATGCCAAGACCCTTCTAACTCATGGATCCAGCAAAGGATATAAATTCCTGGAATAGCCAGGCTAGCTTCCTGGTGAGGTAATGGTGAGGTAATGGCCTAAGCAGAGGTTGTTAAGGTAACAAAGGAAGTGTCTCAGTGTCAGATGGCAAATGGGTGGGCTCCCCTCCCTCAACTTGTTGGTAGTAAGACAAAGGTCATTGTTGAGAGTGGAGTTATGTGCACTTAAAGTTGAAAGCGAGCTGGGGAGCCAGAGAGACAAAGTCATGTCTGATTTTTGTTGAAATCCAAGGGTGTGGCTATGGAAGAAGAAGAGTTTGGATTTGATATCCCACTTTATCACTACCCTAAAGGAACCCCTGACCATTACGTCCAGTCGTGGCCGACTCTGGGGTTGCAGCGCTCATCTCCCTTTATTGGCTGAGGGAGCCAGCGTACAGCTTCCGGGTCATGCGGCCAGCATGACTAAGCCGCTTCTAGCGAACCAGAGCAGCGCCGTTTACCTTCCCGCTAGAGCAGTACCTATTTATCTACTTGCACTTTGACATGCTTTTGAACTGCTAGGTTGGCAGGAGCAGGGACTGAGCAACGGGAGCTCACCCCATCGCGGGGATTCGAACCACCAACCTTCTGATCGGCAAGTCCTAGGCTCTGTGGTTTAACCCACAACACCACCCACGTCCCTCCCTATCACTACCCTAAGGAGTCTCAAAGCGGCTAACATTCTCCTTTCCCTTCCACCTCCACAACAAACACTCTGTGAGGTGAGTGGGGCTGAGAGACTTCAGAGAAGTGTGACTAGCCCAAGGTCATCCAGCAGCTGCATGTGGAGGAGCGGGGAAGCGAACCCAGTTCACCAGATTACGAGACTACTGCTCTTAACCACTACACCACACTGGCCCAAGACCCTCTTGGGGTGTTTATGCTGTGGTTGCATATATGTGTAAATAAACCATATATCAGAAAGGCACCACAGTCTCTGCTGTCCCTCATTTCAAAGGAAACACAATCCCTGGGTAAGCGTCTGGAACCCCCGGAATCCTATGCTGCTCGGAGATTGGGGTAGCATGCATCTTTTGTCCTCATTCCTACTGCACTCATGAGTCACAACCTGTAACTAGTGCACAATCAATGTCAGCCAGCATGACTTTTTGCAATTAAGAAAGTGGTGGAGACAGAGAAAGACAAGCGTGGGATGAACAAATGATTAATGGGAAGACATAAACACCTTGCAAGCAAATCAGGATGAATGCTCATTGCCCTACCCCAAGAAATCAGAACAAATGCTCATTGAAAATCAAATATAGTCTAATTTCCATGCAAACTTTGTGCAAGCTAGCAAATTAGGATTAATGCTCAATAGAACAGGTCATCTGGAGGAGCCCTAGATCTTTAGGAATTCTTTTTCACAAAAATCCCATCATTTCTGGATTTGGCAATGTTGTTTGGTTTACCTGTTACATGCTCACTGCTCCATGTAAAAATCATGGTAGATTCACTCACTTCTTACATTAAGAATTTTGGTCCATCTCAATAAATAGTGACAGTCTGGTTATGTTTTAATTAAAAGCAGAATAAATAGATATCTGTAGGCAGTTTCTATTTCTATGCTTTGTGCTTGGGTACAGATGCTCAAATGAAAAAATACTTGCATGGCACATCAGCTGAGAACACTGCCCGTATGGAAAAGTATCCAAATTTCAATGGAAATTAAGGCCGATGCCGGATTTCAGAAAAGCCAGGAATTTATTAGTGGATCCAAGTGTCTAATACCCAAGCCAGCGAAAAGCACAAGAGGATGGGCCCTGGCTGCACCTCGGTTTAAATATCCCGCAGCCACACCTCCTGCTGGCACTGATTGGATGGCAGGGCCGCCATTGGGCGGGGCCCCGACCCAGCGCTGGCAATGTGGCCAGACAGCATGGAGTAGGGCTCTGATCTCCACTCCCAGCTGGATCACTGTGGGGGCCAAAGCCTGCCCACAATGCATCCCACCAGTGAAGGGAAGCAGAATTGAAAGCTTTTGCAGATGACTTAGTATTGACATTACAGGAGCCAGAACCTAGTACTAATAGAGTATTAGAACTGATTCATGAATTTGGTCATGTGGCAGGATTTAAGTTGAATAAATCAAAGACGAAAGTTTTGGAGAAGAATTTAACACCATTAGAGAGAGAGAGGTTTCAGAAGGAGACGGGATTGACATTAGTGAATAAAGTTAAATACTTGGGGGTTAATATGACTGCTAAGAATTTGAATTTATTTAAGGATAATTATGAGAAATGCTGGTCAGAAGTGAAAAAAGATTTAGAAATTTGGTCAAATTTGAAGCTTTCCTTGTTGGGCCGAATAGCTGCTATAAAGATGAATGTATTGCCAAGAATGTTGTTCTTATTTCAATCATTGCAAATTTTGGACAAGATGGATTGTTTCAAGAAGTGGCAAAGAGACATCTCCAAATTCATCTGGCAGGGCAAGAAGCCCAGAATAAAATTTAAAATACTAACTGATGCGAAGGAAAGAGGTGGATTTGCCCTGCCAGACCTTAAACTTTATTATGAATCAGCAGCACTTTGCTGGCTGAAAGAATGGCTGCTTCTTGAAAACACAGACATCTTGGATTTGGAAGGATTTAATAATGTCTTTGGGTGGCATGCATATTTATGGTATGACAAAGTTAAAGTACATAGAGCTTTTAAGAACCATATTGTCAGGAAAGCATCGTTTAATGTCTGGACAAAATACAAAGACTTACTCGAAAATAAAACCCCAAGGTGGCTGTCACCGATGGAAGCAAAGGCTTAATATGGAGGCCAAATGGCCGAAATATTGGGAAATTTTAGAGCAAGAAGGGGATAAACTAAAATTGCAAAGTTTTGAGAAATTAAAAGACAAAGTGCGTGACTGGCTTCATTATTATCAAATAATGGAGGCCTATAACTTAGACAAAAAAATTGGCTTCCAGGTGGAGAAATCAAAATTGGAGACAGAACTGTTAGAACCTAAAACAAAGATATTGTCAAGAATGTATAACTTGCTGTTAAAATGGAATACTCATGATGAAATAGTGAAACCGGCTATGAACAAATGGGCACAAGATCTTGGACATAACATCACGCCAGCTGACTGGGAACAGTTGTGTACCACAGGTATGAAATTTACGGCATGTAATGCCCTAAGACAGAATATTATGAAAATGATGTACAGGTGGTACATGACACCAGTCAAGCTTGCAAAAATCTATCATTTGCCTGATAATAAATGCTGGAAATGTAAAGAGACAGAAGGTACATTCTTTCACCTTTGGTGGACGTGCCCAAGGATTAAAGCTTTCTGGGAGATGATATATAATGAAATGAAAAGGGTATTTAAATATACCTTCTTGAAGAAACCAGAGGCCTTTCTCCTGGGCTTAGTCGGCCAATTGGTGCCAAAGAAGGATAGAACCTTTTTTATGTATGCAACAACAGCAGCAAGAATACTCATCGCAAAGTATTGGAAGACACAAGATTTACCCACCCTGGAAGAGTGGCAGATGAAGGTGATGGACTATATGGAACTGGCTGAAATGACTGGCAGAATCCGAGACCTGGGAGAAGAGTTGGTGGAAGAAGATTGGAAGAAATTTAAAGACTATTTGCAGAAATATTGTAAAATTAATGAATGTTAAAATGATGTTGGATTGAATTTAAGTGGTATCTAGTAACAAAGTTATCAGGAATATGTAAAAATGAATTGACAACGGAAGAAATTACGAAAATCCCATTATGTTGAAATATAAAGATAAGATAAATGAAAGGGGGGAAGAATTTGCTGAACAGAATAAGTGACTGGGAATACAAAAAAGGTAGGTGCGAGGAAGTCAGAGAAACATGTAAATGGAATTAAGTTGTGGAATGTATGATTTTTCTTTTTCTTTTTTCTTTTTCTCTTTTTCTTTTTCTGTTTTTCTTAATTATTGTCTGTTTTTTCTTAATATGTAAAACTTTAATAAATATCTATATATATAAAAAAAGAAGGTAAGCAGAATTGTTGAATTAGAGTTGGTACAGTGTTTATGAAGTTCACAGCAGACCATGATCAGATCCATATCTGTTTGTCCTCTGTTGCACACAGAATAGAATAGGACTAGTGTGTAAGTACTTCATTTGGCTTCTAATCTGCCAGCTGTGCCTTCTTTCTCCTCCTGCTGAATTTGTCATAGGTAAAGGGACCCCTGACCATTAGGTCCAGTCGTGGCTGACTCTGGGGTTGCGGCGCTCATCTTGCTTTATTGGCCAAGGGAGCTGGCGTACAGCTTCCAGGTCATGTGGCCAGCATGACTAAGCTGCTTCTGGCGAACCAGAGCAGTGCACGGAATCGCCGTTTACCTTCCCGCCAGAGCAGTACCTATTTATCTACTTGCACTTTGACGTGCTTTTGAACTGCTAGGTTGGCAGGAGCAGGGACCGAGCAACGGGAGCTCACCCTGTCGCGGGGATTCGAACCGCCGACCTTCTGATTGGCAAGTCCTAGGCTCTGTGGTTTAACCCACAGCACCACTTTGTCTCAAAAACTTTGTGGGTGCGAATGTGTGAACATGCCCCCAATCCATTCCAACATTCACGTTTTCCTTTGGTATTTTCCATTCTCCTGCCAATTTCACAGACATCTTTCTTCCCTTTCATCATTTCCTGATGGAAAATACATGTATTATTTTACATAGAACTGTATCTCAGGAAAGGCATCTGCTTCTCATCCATCAACACATATTTATGAATAAATTACCTTCCCTGCATGTTCCCTTTCAAAGTTAATGAATTTCCAGAGGGTATCCCTGTTAGCTTTCTGCAGATGCAGCAACCAGGAGTCTTGTGGCACCTTAAAGACAAAGTTAATGAACTGGCTAGTTGCCCATTACAAAGCCATCTATAACTGCAATTCTAACTCTCAAGGAAGAGGGGCGCACTCTTGATTTCACAGTGTGAACTTAAACCTGTCTCATTTCCCTCACTCAGGAAATAAACGTGAGTTCAGCCAGGTCTGCCTCAGCTGGCTGGGCCCAAGAATGGGAGAGTTATGACAGTGTTTCTCTGGCTGAGCCAGGGTTGGAATCTTATGCCACTGTAGCCTGGTTGAGCCAGGAACCAGCCAGCCAAGTTGGAGATCTGCTACATCCCGAGTCACTCAGATCACCAGTGGATCTGAGGGATTGCTCCCTCAGGCACCAGGGAAGGGAATTTAGCACCCAGTTGATAATTTGCTCTCTGTGTCCTGGACTGTATGAATTCCCTCAGGGATGTTCAGCATTTTATAGGCACTCTCATATTATCGTAACGCAAGCCCTTTTTGTCACGCAGCATTTTATTTCATAAATGTGTGTTTTGTACAGAAAATGGCCATGCACATGCATCTGCCGAAATGGAATGCTGAAGCTAATATATGTTTTAAATGATAGTAGTAAGCATGATTTTGAAATCCTCTGTCTTTAACTGAGGAGGAGATATAAAGTCCACAGGAAACAAAAGAAGCCATTTTTCCCATGTGAAAAGAACAATAACGAAAAATGCATTCCATTGCTTTTAAAAATTCACAGTAGGAAGTGGATTAAGGCTGTAATCATAACACTACTTACCTGGGTGTATGCCTCACTGAATTCATTTTGAATAACTGCAACAACAAAAACCCAGCCCACAAAAAAACTCTATAAAGTATTTGAATGTCAAGGTAGAAATTTCACATCCAAACATTTGAATGGCCAAAAAAAAAAAAAAATGCCTAATGTTAATAATCTAGATCTGGGTATTGCTCAGCTGTGGCATAAAGCAGTGACATTTCCTCATGCTTTCAGGATTTTTGGTACAGCATAAAACCGTTAAGTTGCAGCTGAGCTGAAATTTCACAGAAGCATTTTTGTGAACCCCCGAGGAAAACAGGACACTTTGCATTTGTTTTTTGTTTGTTTTTTATGAATATTCTCTACCATTTCATAAGATTCATTTTTTTAAAAAATAATTTTTTATTAACCGGCCAATCAAATCAAATTAAATCACATCACATAAATTCCGAATTACAAAGCCGAATTTTAAATTTTTGTTGGGGGGACCCATATTTCAAGATCCGAAGGGGGATTCTGATCATCTTCTTGCTACTGCGTTAATGTCCAAATCAATCCAAATCAGTCCAAACAGAGTTCATAATTCTATCCAGTCTTATCTTGCTGTTTCCACATCACATCTTGTTCATATATTTTCTCTTTTTTCTTTATGATCTCTTCTGATAGTCTCCTTAAGCCGATAAACACCAATAATAATCCTGTGTGAATTTTTCCGTTCTTCCAATCCTCAAATCGATATGGTTTCCATATATCATCGCCTTCATAGATAACATCGCTCTTTCCATCATTAATCTCGCAAAACTGTTGCTCTTAAGTCCCTCTGAGGAGTTTCACCTACAATATAAAAACAGCTCTATTTCTCTATTTCTCCTCCCAGACTCAAGTCCTCCGACAGAACTTCCCAATATGGCGACGGCATTTTTAACTGCGTCATTCCAAAGCTCTTATACATTCCACGCTCTTCTTAAAACATGCTTTGGTTTGAAAGTTTATCTCCACACAGCCTTAAATCCACAGCTTAAGTCCTTAAAGCAACATTTCTGACTCGTGAGGGGAGGGGATTCTTGTTTAATCACATAAGGAAAGAAAGGAAAGTTTTTTCCCCCTCCCCCATCAGTCATTTGCCATATCGTGTCTTGGCGTATCTTCTCATGATTTAATCTTGTCTTGTTTTATCAGAGATCTCTTCTGTTAGCAGTCTTTACTCCCCCTCCTTCCTTGAAATATGTGCATTCCTTCATCCAAATTGTTTCTTTTGAAGTTCTTGCAGCTAGTGGCGCGGATCAGGGACGGCGTCCAGGAGCACCGGAATCCCACAGGAGGGCTTTGTGCCTAGTGCCCCCATCCCCACAAATTCGGGGGTGGTATAGGGCACAGCAGGCAAGGCAGTCCCCCCCCACCATCCTGGGGGGGTAGGGAGGCTAATTACTCCCATCATAGCCTCCAAATTACCTCATGTGGGTCAGAGAGATGTTATTGTCAGCCATCTTCCGATGCGCCCCCTAGTGGCCCCCCATTTCATAAGATTCAAAGTGGGGTCAAGCAGGCAACACAGTAGCTGTGTGTCTATAGTGTGTGTGCCCCCCCATACACATACTGTGGCAGAAATTCAGTGAAATGGCCCCCACCATTTCCCACCTAACAAACTGGGTGGAGAACTCTGAAAGGCTGTTTGCAAACAACTTTACAGATAGATGATAGATAGATGATAGATGATAGATAGATAGATAGATAGATAGATGATAGATAGATGATAGATGATAGATGATAGATGATAGATGATAGATAGATGATAGATAGATGATGATAGATGATAGATAGATAGATAGATAGATAGATGATAGATAGATGATAGATAGATAGATGATAGATAGATGATGATAGATGATAGATAGATAGATAGATAGATAGATGATAGATAGAGATAGATAGATAGATGATAGATAGATGATAGATGATTGATAGATAGATAGATAGATAGATAGATAGATGATAGATAGATAGATAGATGATAGATAGATAACACAGCTTGCGATGTCAAGTTTTAGGGAATCTCAGGCAAATAATAATGCTATTGTTAAAATAGAATTCAGCAAAAATGTTCTAAGGTCCTTACCATGCCCTTCAAAATCCCAGGGCTTCGTGCCCATGCATTTACCATAACAGATATGTAGATGTCTAAATGTGAGGTCATTTGCGGAAGTCTTATCTGCTTTTAAAGTCTTGAGCTTTGCAGCCATCAAGTATGTCAGATCAGCCCATAAATCTTCTCTGGGTAAATCTACATTTTTCTAAAAGCCTCTTTCCGTGGGCACTGCTTTTCGGGCAAAGCAATATATTTTATTGCGTAAACATCACTTGGTTAAAGAGAACACGTTGCTTTTAGAAGGTGGTTTCTGTGAGGACATTTAATGTTAAGCCTGCCAGGCTCAAAAACTGCAGGAACTCCTTATGAGATCGATCCAAAGCACACTTGCTTGGGAGCATGGAAGTCAGGTCCCAGAGCCTGGATCCTGTGGTCCTGCAGATGCTGCTGGACTCTAGCTCACATACCCCACCCCCCACATTTTTGCACCGTGGAGTCCCTGACATATAACCAGTGTTTTTTTCCATTAAAAAAATGTTTAAGGGTGCTCTCATTTTGACTCAAGAAAATCACCATTTTATAGTTCAAATTGGGGGAAAGAAATACAGTAAATGGACAAAAGTACGAAGAACATGCATTACCTCATATCACACAGCTGACAGCTCACAGTAACTTTAAGAGAATGAAGATAGAAGGGGAAGCAACTGAGCTCGGCGCCACCCTCTTTGCTGCAGTGATAAGCATTTTCCTTTTCATCTGGAAAAACATTTCCTTTAGTTCGGGTTTTGAAAGCGGCCCCTGTGCCAATTTTATGAGACGGTGTCTTACAGCTTAACAGGGGATCCAAAACGAGATGGTCAGGGATGATGGACACATTTCCCTGAAAAACACTGCCAGTCTCTACCAAAGGCGCCATGGACTTTGAAGACGCTCAAACTCAGGGCGAAAGGGAGAAATGTGCTAAGAGGAAGGCATGCTTGGCAAACCCTCACCGTGATCAACTCCCACCTGGAAACCTATGTCTCCACTGGGAAAAGACGTGTGGATCCAGAATTGGCCTCCACAGTCACTTATGGAATCACTGTTAAGTCTGCGTTCATGGAAGACAATCTTACTTGGCTATGAGTGATCGCCGAAGAAGAAAAAGAAGAAGAGGAGGAGTTTGGATTTGATATCCCACTTTATCACTACCTGAAGGAGTCTCAAAGCGGCTAACATTCTCCTTTCCCTTCCTCCCCCACAACAAACACTCTGTGAGGTGAGTGAGGCTGAGAGACTTCAGAGAAGTGTGACTAGCCCAAGGTCACCCAGCAGCTGCATGTGGAGGACCGGAGATGCGAACCCAGTTCCCCAGATTACGAGTCTACTGCTCTTAACCACTACACCAGGAAGAGGATCCTGGTGAGGGGTGCAGCTGGGAGTGGGACGCACGGGGGCAAGCTGGGGATGGGGAAGGAGGGCTGGTTTAGGTAATACTCACAGAGAAGGATGAGGGGCCAGGGGCCAGGGGCCAGTGCACAGGAAGCCGAACAGCGGGACCCCTTGCCAGAGCCAGAGGAGCCCCTGCCCTCACAAACACGGTGGGTCCTGAGGCATAGCGAACAGCGGGTGCGTCACTCCAGGAAGCAGAGGCAGGCCAGGGCCTGCAGCCTAGTTCACTAGCTGGCCCCTCAGGCCTAGTGAAACACCTGCCAATTCCCTATCACTTCTTTAGAGCTTACAATGACAGCGCAGGCGCCATGTTTTCTAGGTCGCCACTGTATTGTTTAAAGGTCTACCACTACACTAGAGCAATCATGCAGGTCTTTGCCACATAGTTGCTATATAGATGGGATCAAAGGCAACGACTGGGTAGCAAGGACATGATTTTTCCTGCCCTCATTTAAATGTTACTGAGGTGCTATGGGATGAATCCATGGCTGGCCATAGTCAGTAGGCAGGAGTGAATCAGGCTATAGGAACTGGGACTCAGGACTGACAAAAATCCAGGTGAGAGGGCAAAAGCCAAAGGACACACCCTCCAATATTTCTCGAATGAAAATAGGGACATCCTAAATAATGATTATTATTTACAGCGGGTGGCGCTGTGGTCTAAACCACAGAGCCTAGGGCTTGCCGATCAGAAGGTCGGCAGTTCGAATCCCCGCCACGGGGTGAGCTCCCGTTGCTCAATCCCTGCTCCTGCCAACCTAGCAGTTTGAAAGCACATCAAGTGCAAGTAGATAAATAGGGACCGCTCCGGCGGGAAGGTAAATGGCATTTCTGTGTGCTGCTCTGGTTCGCCAGAAGCGGCTTAGTCATGCTGGCCAGATGACCTGGAAGCTGTCTGCGGACAAACGCTGGCTCCCTCGACCAGTAAAGCGAAATGAGCGCCGCAACCCCAGAGTCGACCGTGACTGGACCTACCGGTCAGGGGTCGCTTTACCTTTACCTTTAAATAATAACAATAACAATAATAATTTAATTATTTATACTCCGCCTAGCTGACTGGGTTGCCACCCACTCTGGGTGGGTTCCAACATATATAAAACATAATAAAACATTTAACATTTTAAAGAAATATTCCCTATACAGGGCTGCCTTCAGATGTCTTCTAAAGGTTGTATCGTTACTTATCTCCTTGGCTCGGGGGTTGCATAACTCCATACCCTCCAACATTTATCCAATCAAAATAGGGACATCCTAAGGAAAAGTGGGGCATTCCGGGATCAAATCAGAAACTGGGGTAGCTTCTGTAAATCTGGGGCTGTCCCTGGAAAATAGGGACACTTAGAGGGTCTGCAAGGAAGGAATGTTAGAGCAAGTCAGGATCAGAACAAAAGGACAGCAAGGATTACAGGGCAAATCAGGAATCAGAGCCAAGGGGCAAAACCAGAACACAAAACACACTTGGGTTCAAGCAAAAAAGGCTCATTTGCACAAGGGAACACTTAATACCCCTTCTTGCCCAAAAGGAGCAATGACTAACCTGGGCAAGTGGAGAAAAGCCAGAACTGGGAAGTTCTTCCCTGACAGAATGCAGTTACACAGCTTTAGAAGTGCCTGACACCATGGGAAAGTGGCTATATAATCTAGAGTGCACTACAGTTTGAGTTAGTTCAGCATGAACACACAGAAGATTAAGCTGGGCGAAGCCTTTCCCATCACAATCCTGGCCTAATCAAATGTGTGCTTGGTGGAATTTTCCCTTCTGTACAAACCTTAAAAGTAGAGACTCCCAGGTCCTGAACTTAGCATACTAACTTGACAACAGATGGATACACCCCGGGATTATTTTGTTTTGTTTTGTTTTTTGTTTTTTTAAAGAAACTTTGCTAATCAGGATAAGTCAGTGGGCAGATTTAAAGCTAATTAGTGTGCAATTTAAATTTGCATAGATATTAACAAATGCAAATTATTAACGGTTGAATATTTTCTCTGGATCAGGCAGCAACTGCAATTTCGTTCTACATAGAGTTAATCTTTACTTAAAAAAGAAGAAGTGTTTGCTGTAAGTGTAATGTGTGAAATGTGGCATGAATGTTTTCCACAACGTGAGTCTGCAAATTAGGCAGCTGCTGTACTCTCTTCACGTTTCACAGATTTCAGTAAGCATGCATTTTCCTCATGAAAATTACTTTTGTGCAGTGAAATTTTAATATGAACCTGACCCTTAATTCAGATATGCACTCCCTCCCACAGGCAGCCCTGGCATGAGATTTGGGGTGGGGATGGGGGGGTTCAGTAGTCCCCACCCTCCAGTGCTTTCTCCCACTTGGACCCCACCACATCCCTCTCATGCTCTCTCAGGACAGCCAATCTGGTGACTCGTAATCTGGTGAACCAGGTTCGCATCTCCGCTCCTCCGCATGCAGCTGCTGGGTGACCTTGGGCTAGTCACACTTCTCTGAAGTCTCTCAGCCTCACTCACCTCACAGAGTGTTTGAGGTGGGGGAGGAAGGGAAAGGAGAATGTTAGCCGCTTTGAGACTCCTTAGGGTAGTGATAAAGTGGGATATCAAATCCAAACTCTTCTTCTTCTTCTCACAGGTGAACCCAGTCTGCGCCCAGCTGTGCAATGAGCCAGGAACCAAGTATCTGCTGTTCCCTATGTGTAAGTGAGCATATACAAGGGGATGAGGCAGCCATGAGCTTTTCCCTTGTCCATGCTTGCAGGCTTCTGACGACCATCTGGTTGGTCACTGTGAGAACAGAACATGCATGTATATCAATTTCCCACTTTGTCATGACTTTAATTTCTTCATCCTTTGTATGCCTCAAATGGTTAAAGTTATGGAACATTGGATTAAAATTTACCGCTTGTGTGTCTTTGAAGGGAAATATATTAAAAATGATGTGTAGGTGGTATCTTACTCCAGCCAGGCTAGCAAAGATGAAAATAATAATAATAATAATAATAATAATAATAATAATAATAATAATAATAATTTATTTATACCACACCCTCCTCAGGCAAGACTGGGCGGCTCAGGGGGGCTAACACCAGATATAAAACAATTGATTGAAATACAACTTAAAAAACAAGATTAAAATACAACATTAAAATGCAGCCTCATTTCAGCAGAAACTCAAAAACATTTTTGGGGATGAAAACATCAAGTCTTCACCAAGGCTCACTATCCAGACTGGTCCTACATGGGCCAGAAAAAAGCCAGGAAAGTCCCCAAGTAGGAGTTCCATCACAGAAGGAAAAAGGAAAAAAGAATGAAAATTAAGAACTGTTGGAAATGTGAATTGAAGGAAGGAAATTTTTTCCACGTGGTGGTTATGTGAAAAAGTTAAAGCTTTCTGGGAAAATATATATAATGAGTTAAAAAAGATTTTTACATACACTTTCAAAAAAAACAGAGGCATTCTTGCTAGGTTTAGCTGGAGACGATATAATAAAGAGTGACCAGAAATTGTTCCTTTATGCTACTACCACGGCGAGAAAACTACTCACACAGAAATGGAAGCAACATGAAATACCCAAAGTCAAAGAATGGCAGCGAAAACTCATGGAGTATGCAGAAATAGCAAAATTGACTGGAAAAATCTGAGAACAGGGCAACAAAACATTCCAAAGAGACTAGATGAAATTTACAACATACAAAAAACTACACACAAATAAAGACACTCGCGGGACTGAAATAGACCTCATAAGGTTTATTAAAAATCATTCGGTTTGGACTTAAAAACATTGAACAAATATATTACAATAATTGAAGGATGTACACTAACGAAATTTTGAATAGTACTGCTTCATAGTATTAAGTACCGTATTTTTTGCTCTATAAGACTCACTTTTTCCCTCCTAAAAAGTAAGGGGAAATGTGTGTGCATTTTATGGAGTGAATGCAGGCTGCACAACTATCTCAGAAGCCAGAACAGGAAGAGGGATGATCCCTCTTGCTGTTCTGGCTTCTGAGATTCAGAATATATTTTTTCTTGTTTTCCTCCTCCAAAAACTAGGTGCGTCTTGCGGTCTGGTGCGTCTTATAGAGCGAAAAATACAGTATATATAGAATGTAAACAGGACAAATGCGTATAGATAAAGAAAATATAGTGAAACCAGAAGAAGGAGAGAGGGAAGTACAAACTCGTTGGAGTTAAAGTACAGTGGTACCTCAGGTTAAGTACTTAATTCATTCCGGGGGTCCGTACTTAACCTGAAACTGTTCTTAACCTGAAGCACCACTTTAGCTAATGGGGCCTCCTGCTGCCACCATGCCACCGGAGCACAATTTCTGTTCTCATCCTGAAGCAAAGTTCTTAACCCGAGGTAATATTTCTGGGTTAGTGGAGTCTGTAACCTGAAGCGTATGTAACCTGAGGTACCACTGTATTAAGGTTAAAAGAAATAAGGTATGTATTATGTATTATGTATTATGGTGGCAAAATCTGTAAAATTTGTAAAACCAATAACGATCATTAATTAAAAAAGAGAGAGAGAACAGAACGTGCACGCGTTCTCCGCAACCCATGCTACGCCACTGGCAGCAACCACTATTCTTCCCACTGTTAGACAGGAAGGACAAGCCTTGAATTCTATTTGTTAAACGCCATCTGATCACTACATATCTACACTGAATTGCCGCTGCTCTTAATACCGCAAGAAGCATTGTGCAGCGTTATCTGTGCCACGCAGATAATGCGGTATGTGTGTTTAGCTTATGTATTTTGGGGGGAAAGCAACCTTCATATTGTCTATTGTTCTGCTGAATTATTGTTGCACCTAAGGCTCAAGAGTAAACATAAGCAGATTGGAATTATGTACTGGTACAGCTATAAAGAGCAACATCCCTTGAAAAGGAGGACTTTTATGTTATATTGCCCTACACCAAATATCCCAAGGAATTCGCTACTGAACAGCTCTCTGCTTTTGAATGTAAAATCTCTGATGCAAAAGAAGCCTTCTGAGAAAAATCTGTTTCGGGAGGTATAAATGGGAACCTGCCAAGGAGTGGCAAAATTGTGGAAGATTTAGTCTCCATCTTGACTTTTGCAGGGGAATGTGCCTAGGGCCTAAATATGATAAATTTATGTCTTGGCTGTACACTTCAGATGGCAGGTAGGGGTTCACACAATGGGGTAATCTTATATTATTTATATATTAAAATATTACTATATATCAAATACAGGCATATTAGGAGAACACTATTCACCTGGCATCTAGATTTTTTCTTTTTCTTTTTTAAAGGAGAGAATTTTTTTGCAATTAAAATGGTATAGTCAAGAAATAGATTTACCACCCCAGTGAGGACTAAACCAGAAATGTTAAGATGTTGCAGTCATTTGGCAGAATAGCTAAAGCAAAGCAAAATCTGTTACTAATTTTTCCTCAAAAAGTGGTTCTTCTAGCGACTCCTGGGCTATATAATCGTTGTAAAACTGCAAACTTGGAAGGTACTCTGAAGGCCAGGCAAACCAAATCTTCTGAATCAAAACATTTAGTTGACAGCACAACAAATGAGTAACCATGGTCAATACTCTGGCAGGCAATATAAGGCAACTGAGAATAGAGAAGAAACCTAAAGACTACACCTCTCCCTCCACAAAAGCACATACAACTCTGGAGAATTAAGCCGGCTGGTATAAAGGTTAGTTTTGTGTGGCTACTTAGATTTTCTTATTTTTTAAAACGTTTGACTGCAACTTGACGTCATTGGTAAAAAAAATATTATCTTGCTATATAATACATTTTTTAAGGGTGTTGTCACGCTGAATTCACATGGCCACCAAAGGGGAAGGTCTAACTCATGCTGTGCTGATCTTCTCAATCTTCAGTCTCCAAACCAAAAAAAGAAAAAGGAAATCAGCACAGGGCAGGCTTTGCAAGCCTCCCTGTGCTCACCCTGTCACTGCCACCACTGGTTCCACTGCCACACCCCAAGCCTCCCCCTCCCCTTCTCAGTTACCTGCAGTGTTGAGAAGCTGGGAGTGCAACAGAGCCCTCCCCCCATGCCACCCACTGGCCAATACTGTAGTGTAAGGAGAGGAACAGTATAAGAGTACTACCTCCTGTCAAATGCTTAAGCCCTTCCCCTAGAGTTTGATTGGTTCCCCAAGAGTTTGATTGATGACATCATAAGACATATCACCCTGGAAGTTCCACCTCTGAGGGCCACAATGGCATGCCTTTGGGAGTCATGTGACCCATCTGCAATGATGGCATGCCACTGTGGACCAATAGGATGAGATTTTGAACTGATTTCACACACACACATACACACACCATGCATGTGGAAATCTAGCACACAAAATAGGGTGGAAATAGCTTAGCATTAACAGTATGATGTTTTTCTCTGTGCAGGGAATCTTTTTCATGAGACTCTATGTGGATCGTATCATTTCTCAATATAGTCATTAGTTGGAACTGAATTAAATTGTATTTGGGTGGTGTTGTAAAACATTGCCTGTTCATGTTCTTGTTCTTGTTAGAGAGAGGCAAAAAAGTTCTCATCTAGTTTTGTGAGCGGAGTCAGGAGTTTCCTCTTATTGTCCTTTTTTCTTGTTCAAGAGAAACAATAAAGCTCTTGTCTAACCTTCAGGACTGATCAATTTGGTATGCTGGGGTGGAGAACTTTTCTAGCCCAGTGGTTCAAATTGTTATCTTTCCCATCCCCCACAGGCCAAGTTTAGTGTTTGAGTGGAGTCATAATGTCATCAGGTGTCATGTTTTGCCTGCTATTTTCCACAATGTTTAAAACCAGGTGGTTGTTAGATCTTCTGAAATTCCATTCAAAGGGCAGTAGAAAATACATCATCCTGTGCTGTGCTTTGAAAGGGAATTTACAGCCTGTCTATGGACCAAGGCTCACTCTTACCTGTCCCTCACCTGATATTATATATGGCACCATATATGATCTCAGGTGGGCATGGGCTGGCCAGAATGGCCTTGTGGACCAATTGGAGTTGGTTGACAGGCCTAATTATGTCCATAAGTGAGATGTTCCCCACACCACACCTTCTATGGAAGGCAACAATTAAATATCAACTTCAAACCTGTAACCTGAAGAAAATGGAACAGCGTGAGGTATCAGTTAAGGCTGATGAAACCCTCTATATTCTCCTTTTTGGGAGTCAGTCCTGTTTAGCACAGTAGGAACTGCTTCTGAGAAAACCTGCACAGCATTGGGCTATTAATATGTTTAGATATTCTAACAAAAAATCGCAACAAGCTCTGTGCACAAAGCATTTCTCTTCCTTCCCTCCGTACTTCCTTTAAAAAAAACCACAACAATAACTTGGTTTTGTTGCCAAATAAATTAATCATCTTAACAGAAACCTGCTGGATGCTGCTTTTCTGTTGATTCAGAAAGAATTTTAATACGAGTTCTTCACAAAGAGATTTGGTTCTCCGAGTTAACATCCCATAAGCAATATTTGCTTTGTCCTCAGTGTGGGCCCAAGACTGTAAGAAAACATCAATTTTCTCACTTTGGATTTAAATCCCTTTATTTTTTATTCTTTTTAATGCACATGCTGCTTTATTTTTTATTTATTTGTTGTGCTTATAACCTACTGCTCACTGAGTGGTCCTAGGGCAGGTTACAAAGTATAATTAAAGCAGGTACATTTTACAATGAAATTGTAAAATAAAACTACAAAGTGAAGGGTGGAACACTGATGCTCAGCATTGATTGTTAGCTACAGGAGCTCCCCAGCCTACCAAAACAATCTGTGCCTATACTAATCTCTCTAGAACACAACTTTAACAAAACCTGAGTTCCCTGTCTGGACCAAGTGGCAAATGTCTCTAGGAGTAAGTACCTTGCTATTGCTGAAAGAGCTACAGCCTGCCAGTTGAGTACTCAACCAAAATGGCGCCTACAATTCAGAAAGCCTCAAAGCAGACCCTCCAAGTGTCCCTATTTTCCAGGGACAGTCCCAGATTTACAGAAGCTGTCCTGGTTTCTGATATGATCCCGGAATGTCTCGCTGTTCCTTAAGATGTCCCTATTTTCATCGAAGCAACGTTGGAGGGTATGTCAAAAGGAGCACAAACTTGTTATTGATCTGAAGTGTAGAGATCTTTCCTATTCTGACTAATTCAAGAGGGTATTAGAAGGTTTTTCTTTCTATGTGAAAGAAACAGGCAGAAGGTTTTTGTTTTGGCTATTCTTTCTGGGAAGCCGAGTACAGCTGGTTTAAACTGGTTCTGTTATCTTTCGGTCAAGGTCGTGCTGTCTATAATAGTAAGACCAGCAGGAGCCTGGGTCTCACTCAATTACTTTCTCTTTTCTAACTCTTTGTTCTGGTGTGGTGTTCTGTACATAGTAGGGTTAGTGTTAAGGTTTAAAGGTACCCCTGCCCGTACGGGCCAGTCTTGCCAGACTCTAGGGTTGTGCGTTCATCTCACTCTATAGGCCGGGAGCCAGCGCTGTCCGCAGACACTTCCAGGTCACGTGGCCAGCATGACAAGCTGCATCTGGTGAGCCAGCGCAGCACACGGAACGCTGTTTACCTTCCCGCTGGTAAGCGGTCCCTATTTATCTACTTGCACCCGGAGGTGCTTTTGAACTGCTAGGTTGGCAGGCGCTGGGACCGAACGACGGGAGCGCACCCTGCCGCGGGGATTCGAACCGCCGACCATGCGATCGGCGAGTCCTAGGCGCTGAGGTTTTACCCACAGCGCCACCCACGTCCCTAGGTTAAGGTTTAGTCTTGTTATAAGTTTATAAGTTTTATTGTAAGGGCTGCAACTGGATTTTTATGGACTGTGGCAATCCTGAATGTTTTGCATTTGTGACCATTATGCTCATTTTCCTTCAGTAGCAAGTAATGCTCTGCTGGATGAAGTACTGTACAATTGCCTCTGGTCTATTTTGGGGAAACTCTGCTACGTGTTTAAGCTTTGTCCTCGTCCGGAACTGGTGCGACAGTCCCAACTTCTTGGAAACTGTTATTTGCATTTCAATTGAAGCCTCCATTTTTACCAAGAAGAGTGCCCCTTATAATGCAGATCGCAGACAGAAGCCATTTTTGTCAAGACCATGGCAGGGAGAGAAAGAGGTAAAGATCATCTCCCAACCGCCTATGGTCCTGAAGCTGCCATTTGCATGACACAAAACATGTAGGTTCATTGCCTTTGCACAAGTTAATGTCCCATCAGATTAGACCCATAACCTCTTCCAGACCTCCTTTCCACTTGAACAGTTGACTGGTGCTTTCTAAGAGGCAAGTAGGATGACACATGGGCCAGACCCCCACAAAAATCTGTGCAAAGACAGACTGCGACAAGGATTCAAAATTCTAGATCTCCGGTATTGTATTGATCTTTATTACGGCCATTGGCCCATCACACGACAGTTTCCCATACCAACATAATGTACTTAAACCTCCAAATTTAAAACCGCCAAGACTTACAAAAAACAGACAAGAACCAAAGCAAAACAAAAACAAAAGACCAACATCATACATTACAATAAATTTGTAACATAAACATCGCCCTCTACTCATAAATTAGTAGAAGACATCAATGGTGAAATCACCTAATTACATCCTAAAACATAGATCATAGTTTAAAAAGATTATCCGAGCCGCACAGGAATCCGTTTCTCTTCTTTAGGGATAGGACGCTGATCAAGAATCTGGCAACCATGAGTGATCTTAGGGGGTCATCATCATTTAATAGATATCTCAGTTTGGCTTCATTCGTATCATCGGCAATTCCCTTTAGATATTGAGCAAGAAACTTGCTCCTGGCCGATGAGTGAAATGCACAATCAAAAATTATGTGATGCAACGATTCCGGTGCCCCACAATTACAATCACATAAGAGCGATATCTGTCCATTGGAGAATCTATTTCTCAGCACGTTTGATGGGAAGGTGTTGAATCTTGCCTTTACAAAGGCATATCTATGAGCCGAAGAAGTTAAGGAATTCAAATAGTTTGGGAGCCTTAAGAGGGGTAATAAACCAAGGTTTAGAGGTGAGCAGGTACCATTGCCCAAGACCATTTTCTGCTGCAAGATCTCCGGTAAAGAACACATTGTGCAGTTTTGCAAGTCCTCTTAAAATTAATTACGCTCCCTGGCGGAACATTGGGAAGCTTGATCACTCAAGAGTATTTTCAGATTTCCCCTTCATGTGACTCCTTTTCGTGTTTGTTTGCCTCTCCCCCCGCCACATCCTGCAGAAATTGCTATTTTGATGAAAAGTGAAAGTGAGCCACTGATTCAGAAAAGCAACCAGTGAGTTAAAGAGTTTTTATACTGCAAGCCTCATTATATGAGGCCTGTCATACTTCCATTTCAGGGATCAGTGGTGCTCCTCAAGCTATGCAACATGCCTCTTTCTTTATTCCAAGATGCACTTCATAGAGTATATATCCCTATGCTGGCTGCTGTCTCACTCAGCCATTACACACTCTTGCTCCCATAACCAAGTCATTTCAAATTGCCTCTATATTTTTTGATGTTTTCGAGTTCAAAAAGCCATGCTGAGCTCTTTGGCATGAATTGCTCACATGGCATAGGGAGAGCGACAGAAAATGCAATGACGTCTGTGATTCCCTTCCACTAGTGCCTGATACAACTTTTTATTTCAGGTTTTGTTGGCAAAGTTGGGGGTGCAATCTGTCAGAGAAGGGGCTGAACCAGCACCCACTTATGCCAGAGAGAGCTTCAAAACACAACAGCTGCAGAGGCGCGTGAAAAAGATTATTGGTTCAATGAACACAGCATAGTTGAACAGTATCTCAACATTTCATTGGAACGGTTGACGATTTGTTGTTCTGGGCCCTTTACCAACTTTGTTGTTGTTTAGTCGTGTCCGACTCTTCGTGACCCCATGGACCAGAGCACACCAGGCACTTCTGTCTTCCACTGCCTCCAGTTTGGTCAAACTTTACCAACTACCCTGGGGCAATCGGGTAGGCACCAGTGGAAACTGCTACCCTCGGGTTGCCTCTAGATTTAGTTGATTCTGCTTTAGCCTGTTTTGAGATTCACTGGTGGGCATTGATGTTCCTATAGGAGAGATGAGTTAAAGAGAAGGCAATGCATCCCAACAAAACACACAATGGGTAGCAATTGAAATGGTATAAAATGAATTTGGCCATATAAATGAGTAAGGGAAATGTAAGTATAAAAACAAACAACCAAGCTTCACCTAAAATATCTTATAAAGGTAAAGGGACCCCTGACCATTAGGTCCAGTCGCAGATGACTCTAGGGTTGCAGCGCTCATTTCGCTTTATTAGCCGAGGGAGCCAGCGCATGGAAACACCGTTTACCTTCCCGCCGGAGTGGTACCTATTTATCTACTTTCACTTCGGGCTTTCGAACTGCTAGGTTGGCAGGAGCTGGGACAGAGCAACAGGAGCTCACCCTGTCGCGGGGATTTGAACCGTCGACCTTCTGATTGGCAAGCCCTAGGCTCTTCTTCCATGGTCCCTATTGTATTGTTGTATAAAAACATATACACTACTTTTCTTATGAATGGAAAAAGTGTTTCGAGTGATAGACTTAATTATTCAAAATAAGTGCATCAGTCTGAAGGAGCAACACCCAATTAGGCTCATTATACTGATACTGAGTGTCACTGATGAGCCAGCATGGATTTGGGGGAAATGCAATGCTCCCTGCTGTCTCAAGAGTGAGGCCACAGAAGACCCATGTTTCTACCAAAGGACAGCTCACACCTTTGCCCCAGAGTCAGTCTTGATATATTATGATATACCTGGGGCAACTCATGCATACATACATAAAAATATTCTCTGACATCAACTTTCAGTGGCTTCTGACAGAGAGGAGCCACTGACACTTAAGATGATGGATGGCCTCTACCTTCCTTCTAAAAGCCTAGAGGTGGAGAAACTTTTCTCTCTTTTTTAACGTTGAGGACTGAATTCCCTGGAGGGTAATCTTAGCGAAGGGTAGGTCAGTGGCATGCAGGAATGGATCTGAAAGTGGAGAGGGACAAAGGTCACAGTGGGGTGGATCACCCTGTCCTCTCTCACTCTGCTTCTCACCCTTTCTTTCCCACCCCACCACTCATAACCATTAGTTGTGTGTGTGTGTGTGTGTGTGTGTGTGTGTGTGTGTGTCTGCAGGGAAAGTTCCCATTAATATGAAATAGCAGTTCGAAAGCACGTCAAAGTGCAAGTAGATAAGTAGGTACCGCTCCGGCGGGAAGGTAAATGGCATTTCCATGCACTGCTCTGGTTCACCAGAAGCGGCTTAGTCATGCTGGCCACATGACCCGTAAGCTGTACGCCGGCTTCCTCAGCCAGTAAAGTGAGATGAGCACCGCAACCCCAGAGTCGGTCACGACTGGACCTAATGGTCAGGGGTCCCTTTACCTTTACCTTTAAGCATAATTGAATGTGGATTTATTTATTTTTGCCATAATGGTGATGCTAACTGGGGTTTGGGGTAGTTTCCCACTCTCAGAGATGACTTGCATCTTTCTAACTGCGCACCACCACTTCCATTTTTTCTCATGCCTTTTAAATACTGAATGTGGAGATAGCTTAAAGCACACCTTGGCTTCCTCAGTTGGCTATTTCCAGGAACAGGAAGACACTATCAGCAGTTTTGCTACTACATTACTGAAAAGTAGAAGCAGAGGGAGGTTTTGAGAGACCACATTCTTCACCAACTTGAACCAATGGAGTGTGTGGGGGAGGGGGATATATAACTGCACAGCAAACACACTCTGTTAGTGTTTAAACAATTAAGAGAGCCTAATGCACTTAGTTTTGGCTTCCAAGCACTAAACAGACTTCCTAGCAATTTCATTACCTGGAATTACAGTAATCATCTGTCTGTCTGTGGAGCAGTATTATCTGACTTATAATTACATTTATGCTGAATGACAAGGATACAGCCCACACTCTTCATCTCAGACATACTAAAATTCCGTCTGAAAGGCGACTGAATGGGAGCCTAGATTTTGGCTTCAACTTTTTCCTCTTTCCTAATTACAAATATTCCCAGTCAGCTGCCTAAAGCTGCCACTATCTTTCTAGGTCAGGCATAGGCAAACTCCGGCCCGCCAGATGTTTGGGACTACAATTCCCATCATCTCCAGCTAACAGGAACAGTGGTCAGGGATGATGGGAATTGTAGTCCCAAACATATGAAGGGCCGGAGTTCTCCGGGGAGGAGAACCATGCTGGTGGTGTTGACATCTGGAAAAGGACCATACACATGTACATGTACATGTACAAGCCTATGCATTACTATGGAGTGATGTCTGGGCATACAGCATTGGCCAAATTCATGGAGGCTAAAACTATCAATGCCGAAAAGCCACAGGAGAGTAGAGTAGCCCTGTGTTTGAATCCTGCTTGTGGAGTTGCCACAGGAACCCAGGTGGCCTATGTGAGAACAGGATGCTGAACTAGATAGGCCATTGGCCCAATCCAGTATATTCTTCTAAGTGTGTGTAGTCTATACAAATTATGTTTTCAATAATATTCAATCAAACCTGCTTAGTATTGCAGTCCTAGGTGCCCTTGTGTTCGAAGTTTGCACTGTGCAGGCAATTCACTTACAACCTACCATAGGTTCCTGAAATGTCTCTAGATTTCATCAAATGGTTATGCAAAATATCAAAGCATTTTCAGCAGCATATAGCTGAACCTGAAAATTGCCGTTTGTGGCAATCACACAGGGTCCCTGGACGTTTGATGGTCTATTGATCCCTGTGCCACCACTGTGCTCGATTTCCCGCTGCCACAACCCGTTACTCTCGGGTACACACTGAATCCAGATAGTTATTAACATGAAACCAAATAAACAAGTTTATTTTATAAGCATTAACAAGTTTATGGTTTCTCAGATAATTTTCTTGTCGGTTTCTTAACCTTAGTTTCTTTACCGGCCTATACCTTCCTAATACCTTCTGACTGATTATCTCAACTGTTTGACTGACTCCTCTTAACAGATTCTCTCACTCTCTCACATCAGACTAGCCCAACCCACAGACTTATCCCCTCTCTCTCTTCTCTAACTCCAGACTGACTTCTTAACAACTCTAACTCTAACGCCTCCCCTTGGGTTCCTATAGGTTAGTCTTTTTACAATTAGTTAACCCTTTCCTTATGAACCCAGTACAGTGGTGCCCCGCAAGACGAACACCTCGCAAGACGGAAAACCCGCTAGACAAAAGGGTTTTCTGTTTTGGAGGCGCTTCGCAAAACGAATTTCCCTATGGGCTTCCTTCGCAAGACGAAAGCCCATAGGGAAATCTCCGGGACAGCGGGGAAGCGCAGCGCGTCTTCCCCACTGTCCTCGGACCTCCTCCGAAGGCTGGCGTTGGGGCGGAGAGACTTCCTCCCTCACTGCAGGCTGTAGTAATGGAGAAACTAGAAGCTCTTACCAAGTTCTTTTATTCAATATTAACAGAGAGGGATGTAGAAATGCCATCTCTTGGATAATGGCGCTGCTCTGAGTAATCTCCTCCCCCCTTCCCTTCTCAGTCATCAGCAGCCCCACCTCCCTTGCAGTGTCTGCTGAGTGACAATTGCCTCTGGGCTCTCTGCTCTCCTACTTTCATTGATCACCGTGTTCTGGGAGAAGGGGGGTCTGGAATGCTCTCTAGTGATAATGTGTCAGCCAGCTGTTCCTGCTCTGCGTCTCCCATTATTTCCCACCTTTGCTCCTCTTTTGTCTTTGAGTTGTGACCCTCTGCAAACCACTGTTGTAAATCTATACTGTCCTCCTCTTCTTGGGAAGGTTCAGGAGAAGGGGAAGGTGGTCTCCATCCAGTCCCTGATGTCATCTTGAAGAGGCAATTTGAGGTACCCATCATTTTCTCCCAATAGCTTTTTTATCCCAGAGCAGGAAAGATAATTAGTGTTTCCTCCACAAACACAATAGGATTGTGCTTTATTATGCCACATAAAATTAACTTGATTACAAACCTGCTAGAAATGTGTTTAAGACCTTTTTCCGTATACATTTTTCTGCAATTATCTAGCTGACCCTGGAGTTATTGGAAAATTCAATCTTCTCCAGAAATGAGAATATTCAAAGGGAAACCACATTTCCCTTCAAAAGAAATTGCTTACCCTTTAATTTTTTTGCACATGCAACTATATTAGTTGTCATAACCAATAAAGCCCTTAACCAATCTGTAGTGCCAGGTTAATTGAATGACACACTATTGATGTTGAGAGAAGAGACTTAAAACAATAGAAAAATATCAGGATGCAGCAAAAAGTTTTTCCTCCCCCAGCTAAAACTTCCTCATCAAACTGACGTTCATCACACATCTGAACTCTTGTGTTCACTGTGGGCTTTTCATCAGCTTTATTAAAAACCATCACATCCAATAGGGCGAAAAAGTACTGATACTCCATGTCTCTTTCGATCAAAACAAGCATTATATTTGCACAAAGACGTCACCTAACAATATTTCATTACGGTGACTAACAGAATATCATGTTCTGATGCAATCAGAAGTGACATCTCCCATATTTGGGTGCCAGCCAATTAGGAAGCTTCGCAGCAAAAGAGAAAGACAGCTGTGAGAGTGTAAAGAGAACACAAATGAAGTCCCCGGAGTCAACATGCAGGTAGTCATTATGGGAACCAAAAGCTTTTAAAGCTAGATTTCAAAATGCATCATCTTCAGCATAACTACGCTATTAAAAGGCTGCTGAGAGGTATATAGAGCATCCAATTCAAGGGAGACCCCATAACAAAGGACATAGATGCTTTTGAGGTTTCATAAGGTTTGGAAAATTGATACAAATGATCGCCTGCCTTCTCTCTCTTTTTTGAGGGGAGAAACACATCTAGCCTGAATTACCTTACCTTACGATATAACAAAAGCCGATCTTGCTTCTGAAATCCATAAGGCACGCAGCTGAAAACAAAATGATTGAGCGTCTAAGTTTTTACACCGCAAACACCTTGTTTTTTAGAAAGGAGGAAACAAGATGGAATGTAAGTGATAAAGCGCTACGTGCGAGAAAAGCAAATAAAAAAGAAAGGCAGTTGCAGTGCTCCTGCTGAGAGTCATGTCAACTTTCTATGACACACGGGGAGTGGGGGGGGGAATCTCTTGGCCAAGGTCCCTATGTTTGCCTCAGAGCACTCTCCTCAAGACCCCTCCTCAGGTCACTCCTCAGGTCACGGGCTTGGTTAAAATATGTTCTTGAATGATGGCAATACAGTGGTATCTCGGGTTACATGCACTTCAGGTTACATACGCTTCAGGTTACAGACTCGGCTAACCCAGAAATATTACCTCAGGTTAAGAACTTTGCTTCAGGGTGAGAACAGAAATCGTGCTCCGGTGGCGCAGCGGGAGGCCCCATTAGCTAAAGTGGTGCTTCAGGTTAAGAACAGTTTCAGGTTAAGAACGGACCTCCGGAACGAATTAAGTACTTAATCCAAAGTACCACTGTATATCATTCAAGTGTATATCATGTGAAATATCTGAGGAATTTTGAGAGACGCTGAAGGTGTGGGGCTCGTAGTGGTAGCATCAGATTTCAACCTAAACAAAATCAATGCAAAGGTAAGTGTCCCCTGCTAAGGTGTAAGGAAATCCAAATTACCTCAAGAAAAACTAAAGAGTTATGATAAGTTTAGGTGTCTATTGCTCTTGCCTTTCATAGTGGTATAGCTCCTGTTTGTTTGCTTTTTCCTGGGGGGTTGGCTTTGCACGCTTCCTCATGATACCATTGTTATTCAGTTGTTATTCTGGAATAACAGACTCCTAAACCACTATTTCTTCTACCATAAAAAAAACACACATTTGTGAAAGATCCAGAACGGCTCCTCGATATTTTCATTTGTGTGGAATGTGTTTGAGCACCATCCCACTTTCCATGTGGAAAGGTTGGTGGGCATTGTCCTGTGGTTTTTAATCATGTTTTCTGTCAGGCTCAACATTAGGCTGAGAAAGTGCTGTCTCCTTCCCAGTTGTGCATACAGATACTGATATTTTGTCAACATATTGCCCGTGACAGCATTCGTTAGCTGCAGGTGGAATTTAATCATGATAACCAGGTTCGCTATAACTCAGACAGATACAGGTAGCTCCTTCTTTCTAGTCTCCTAATCTCCTGCAGAGTTGGAATTGTGGAATACTGATAATTGCTATTTTCATCATCATTACTATTAATTTGTCACTTTGCTCATGGAAATTACTCAGAGTGATGTGCAGACACAATTACGATAGGCACAATAAATGAGCAGATAAAAAACAACAGCACTTCTATACAATTAAAAGACAGGTCTTAACAGATCCTTCCCCACTAAAAGAGGCCACAAATACTTTCAAAACCCTTCAAATTAAGGCGGGAAGTCCTTGCCTGCTACCTAAAAATAGGTTTATAAAGGCATTAGGCAAGCCTCCCTGAAGAGAGCATTCCACGTGGCAATGGCCATCAACCATTGCATAGGCCCATTCTCACATTGCCACCCTCTAGACCTCTTGTAGAAGAGGTCCATGCACAGAGGTGGCCTTGGACAATGACGGGTAGGTTCATGTGGGGAGAGGTAGTCCTTCAGGTATTGGGTTCCTGGGCCACATAAGGCAGTATATGTCAAAGCCAGCCAGTGCAGTCTTGCCAGAATTGGTGTTGTTTTTGGAACATCCTTTCTCAGTTAACAATCTGGTTGCTGAGTTCTGTACCAGCTACAGTGTCCTACATATAACATGCTACAGTAATCCAATGTAAAGGTCACCAGAACACAGGACACAGAGGTTAGGTTACCCCTGCCTTAGATAGAGGCACAGCTGGGCCACCTGTCAAAGCTGATAGAAGGCCCTCTGCATCACTAAGGTTGCTTGAACCTCAGCTGACAGTAATGGATACAGAAATACCATATTTTTCTGTGTATAACATACCCCCCATGTATAAGACGACCCCTATAAGACCCCTATAAGACGAGCTTTTTTGGAAGGGGGTCACCACCGCCAATCGCTCTACGGTCTAACCTCGGGTTACAGATGCTTCAGGTTGCGGTTTTGTTTTTTTGTTTGTTTATGGATGCACTGAAACCCAGAAGTACCAGAATGGGTTACTTCCAGGTTTTGGCGCTCGTGCATGCACAGAAACGCTAAATCACACTTTGTGCATGCGCAGAAGTGCCAAATCACAACCCGCGTGTGTGCAGATGCTGTGCTGTGGGTTGCGAATGCTGCGGGTTGTGAACGTGCCTCCCAGACGGATCATGTTCGTGACCCGAGCATCCACTGTACAGCCTGCCCAACCATGGAAATAGCATGCACCACCGCAGGCAAACATCGTCTGCAATCTCACCACCTAAAGCACACCTGAACACTGGACACAACCACTCGACGCTGCCGTAGACAGCCCGCCCAATTGCCACAGCCGCAACCAATAATGAGCAGGCCTTGCCACAGCAACCATTCACACATCCAATCTCAAACTAGACACAGGGAAACATTAGTGAAGTTGGGGAAAACCACTCTCAATATGCCATGCACAGCTAAAATTGACAGAAGGTAGGGACAATAAAGCTCCAAATTCACGCACCAAAAAATATTGGATCAAACAGCAGCTGAACCACTATAAAAAGTAAGTGGCAGAGGAGTCTTGGTATAATTTATTGGGGTGAGGGATAATTGTACACTTAATATTCACACTTAAGTCAATTTTAGGCATCTACTTCCAATGTTCAATGCTCAGGAATCTCACGGCCCTGCACAGCCCTCCCCAGTCAAACACCCTCTCCCCATACCCCCCACACCAACCCTGCATTGCCTCTTCAATGTGTGTTTTTGCCTGGCTGGAATATGTCTTCAAATTCTGATAATGAGCCTTGATTGCCTCCTGGGTGGAAGACAGAGATGTGTGTGTAGAAATGTGCCTAGTGTACAAGGGTAAAATTCACATTTGCTGCTCCCACCCACCACTCACATGTGACTTCCAGGGGGTTGCCCAGAAGTAAATGCAGTCTTTGGGCTGAAAAGTGTCCCCCACCTAAGTAAGTCCTACCCTGTACAATCAATCACATGACAGTGCACAGATACAATTTAAATGGCAATGCCAACCAGCTTTTGGTGGGCCCGGCCCCCTCAAATATTTTATGGGGGGGGCAGAGGGACCTTGCCCCCTCTGAGTTTGCTCCTATGTGTTGCTGTAGAAGCAGAAGCAAAACTAGGACATGGACCACACTGGTGAGACAGTAATAATAATAATAATAATAATAATAATAATAATAATAATTATTATTATTATTATTATTATTATTATTATTATTATTATTATTTATACCCCGCCCTCCCCAGCCAAGGCCGGGTCCAGTACGCAGTACACAGGCAGGTACAATCTCGGCCAGCATACCAGAAATCTTGTTGCTTATCTGAGGCTGCCCACTTACCTGAACTCAGTAGGATTTACTTTTAATAGACATTCGTAGGATTGCAGTGAGAGATTGGGAGTATGTAACATTATTTCAATGGAACACTTTTGCTTCTCTTCACAATTGTAATAGTCTTTTTTAAAAAAATTAAAAACAAAAAGAACCACCTCCAACAAGAAATAATTTAAGCAAGTGTTGATATGATAAATGTCATGGTTGAGTCAGAAAATAATTTTGTTTCAAGCTACTCTTCTCAGGTGATGAATTTTCACACTAGTTCTTATCAACTGGAACTAACTCAAGCCAAGGACACATCAAAAGATGACCCCGGGATTGGTGGCGGACGTGATTCTGCTTTCTCTAGCAGCAATTTATTTTATTTTGATAAAGCAAGTCTAGTCTGCAGCCTGTAATTTTCATATCTTCAAATGTCATAATACTGTGTGTGAGGTTAAAACTCAAGTGGGAAAACTAAATCTTTCCCCAAAAGTGACATAAAAAGGAAATTAGATTATTTGTATTTGGAACCACAATGTATTTACTGAGGAAACATAATTTCAAACTTGTAACCACTGTTATTTACTTTGCCCTGTTTTTGATGAGAGACTTGAAACAAGACCTTTTCTTTTCCTCGCTTAAATAAAAGCAATTCAGAAAAGCCTGCCTGGTGTTCCGGTGTGACATTAACATTTGCAAATACAACAGCATTGCACAAAGGAAGAGGACTGTTATGATTAGAGATAATAATAATAAAAAGTTTGCCTCTGGAGTTCAAGCCCAGCTGGATGCCATTAGCAGAAGTTTAGAAATGTGTAGGTAGGGATCTACCAAAGAAGTCCTCAGCTGCCTGTTACTGACTGAATATTTCACTCCGCCCAGATAAATTGGATAAATATGGCCCTCAAAAGACCAGAATCGTCTCCATTGTCACTTGTGATTTATTTACACATATATACAACTTGAGCCTATGATGGAGGGGTTCACAGCATTAACACCCCAAGAGGGTTTTGCTTCTTCCAGCCTTGGATTCAGATTTTATATATTGGATTCAACCTGCTCCTTCCAGCTTCTAGCTTCTAGCTCACATTACTCAGCTCTCCCCTCCCAACTCTGGCCCTTGTCTTTCTAACTACCAGCAAGTTGAGGGAGAGGCCTCACCCATCCATTGTCTGACACAGGCCTTTGTTCCCTTAATAGCCCATTGCTTGGCCTATTACCTCACCAGGACCTTATCCTGGCTATTCCAAGAATTTGAGTCCTTGCTTAGATTTTAACACTTGCTGGGTTCAGGAATTAAAAGGGTCTTGACATACAGCCTGATCCCCCTCCCCCCCAAAAAAAATCCCCTCACAATAATTCTTTAAATTGGACTGGATTGGATCGCTTCACAACTTTCTTCACAATCTAAAACCACAAATAGGATTGGAGGGCCAAAACCTCTCTGTGAACATGTCCTGCAGACAATGGCAGGAAGAGAACCCACCAAACAGTCAGGGACCTATGCACAGCCTTCTTGAAACAGCCCAGCCGTGGACTCTCAGTTAAGCAATAGTCATGGGGATCAACCAAAGGCAGGGTTAATGTATCATAATGAAACCATTTACACTAAATCCCACCTTCTGCTACAAAGAAGTGGCAGAAGGTGGAGACAGATTGCCCTTTGTGACAGAATGGATCCGGCAGCACAACGGAATTCTCTAGTAGAAAAACATGCAGACATTTCTTAATAATACTCCAGACTGGATTATTGTAACTCGCTCTACGTGGGGCTGCCCTTGAGACTGACCCAGAAACTCCAGCGGGTGCAGAATGCCGCGGCGAGACTCCTTATGGGGTCCTCGCTGCAAGATCACATTCACCCTGTCCTATACCAGCTGCTTTAATAATGTATTCGGATGGCATGCATATCTGTGGTATGATAAGGTCAAAGTACATAGAGCATTTAAGAATCACATTGTTAGAAAATCCCTCTTTAACGTTTGGATAAGATATAAGGATTTATTGGAAAACAAAACCCCAAGGTGACTGTCTCCTATGGAAGCGAAAGCTCTGAAAAAACTCAATATGGAGGCCAATTGGCCGAAGTATTGGGAAATTTTGGAACAGGAAGGAGAGAAGTTGAAATTACAGAGTTTTGAAAAGTTAAAGAATAAGGTGCGTGATTGGCTCCATTATTATCAAATAATGGAGGTCTACAATTTGGATTAAAAAAATGGTTTTCAGATGGAAAAATCAAAATTGGAAACACAGCTATTAGATTCCAAAAGTAAAAATCTGTCAAAAATGTATAACTTGCTGCTGAAATGGAATACTCAGGATGAGACGGTAAAATCAGCTATGATTAAGTGGGCACAGGATGTTGGACATAATATAATGGCGGCTGACTGGGAACAGTTATGGACCACCGGTATTAAATTTACAGCATGTAATGCCTTAAGAGAGAACATAATGAAAATGGTTTATAGGTGGTACATGACACCAGTCAAGCTAGCAAAAATTTGCCACTTGCCTGATAATAAATGTTGGAAATGTAAAGAGACTGAAGGAACATTCTTTCACCTTTGGTGGACTTGCCCAAAGATCAAGGCCTTCTGGGAAATGATCTATAATGAAATTAAAAAGGTATTTAAGTATACCTTCTTGAAGAAACCAGAGGCCTTCCTCTTGGGCATGGTCGGCCAATTGGTGCCAAAGAAGGATAGAACTTTTCTCATGTATGCTACAACAGCAGCAAGAATACTCATAGCAAAATATTGGAAAACAGAAGATCTACCCACCTGGGAAGAATGGCAGATGAAAATGATGGACTATATGGAAATGGCAGAAATGACCAGCAGAATTCGAGACCAGGGAGAAGAGATGGTGGAAGAAGATTGGAAGAAATTTAAAGATTATCTACAGTAATATAGTAAAATTAAAGAAGTTTAGAAAGAGACTGGAATTAAATAATTTGACTCTTGCATAAGTTGTTTTAAGATAATATGCTATATACTATTGTGGGAAAGCAGGCAAGGTTAAATCATAAGGATTTGCTAAAAATAACAATTTGAAATGGAATACAAAAATGGGAGGTGTGAGGAAGTCAAAGAAACAAGGTAATGAAGGGATATTTTAGAATGTTTAATTTTATGTGCTGTCTTTTTTAAGTGCTTGTTTGTTTATTTTTTGTATTTGTGTAGTGTGGTTTTTGTTGTTATTGTTATCGTTAGTGTTTATTGTTAAAAATTTTAATAAATATTATTTTTTTTAAAAAAGAAGACATCTTTCTGCAGGGCCTGCAAGACAGAGCTGTTCCACCAGGCCTTTGGCCATAGCACAGCCTGACCCCCTCCTTTGGCAATCCTCACAGAACTCTAGCCCAATGGTTGCCATTAATCTGATTTGAACTGATTTTATAAATAAATTATTTTAGAATGTTGTATTATTTTATTGTTGTTAGCCGCCCTGAGCCCGGCTTTGGCTGGGGAGGGCGGGATATAAATAAAAATTATTATTATTATTATTATTACTCCATCACTCACTTTATTTCCATGTTGGTCCTTGTTGGCAGCTTGCCTTTTGTCTATAGGCTGCTCTCTGGTGCGCAACAGCCCTTGAAGCAGTTTACAATAGTCAAGTAGGAACAAACAGTGGTGTCATAAAGTAGGGAAGAAGTGCCCCCATTGTTTCATCTCAAGAATGGTGATGTCATACCCTGGGGCACTATTTGGCAAATCTCTGATTGCCAAATAAAGACTTCCCCACCACCCGCCCAGAGAGAAACCCACCACATTTAATGAAGCAAAGACATACCCTCCAACATTTCTCCAATGATGTCCTATTCCATAATACTGATGTCCTATTCCATAATACTAGGGACGCGGGTGGCGCTGTGGGTAAAAGCCTCAGCGCCTAGGGCTTGCCGATCGAAAGGTCGGCAGTTCGAATCCCTGCGGCGGGGTGCGCTCCCGTTGTTCGGTCCCAGCGCCTGCCAACCTAGCAGTTCGAAAGCACACCCGGGTGCAAGTAGATAAATAGGGACTGCTTACTAGCGGGAAGGTAAACAGCGTTTCCGTGTGCGGCTCTGGCGAGCCAGAGCAGCGATGTCACACTGGCCACGTGACCCGGAAGTGTCTCCGGATAGCGCTGGTCCCCGGCCTCTTGAGTGAGATGGGCGCACAACCCTAGAGTCTGTCAAGACTGGCCCGTACGGGCAGGCAGGGGTACCTTTACCTTTTATTCCATAATACTAATACTAATAATACCATGTTTTTCCATGTATAAGACTAGGTTTTTTCCCCTTAAAAATAATGTCCAAATTTTGGGGGCGTCTGTGACGTTAACATATGAGAGTGCTGGAGGTGAAATAGTTAAACAAGTTACCCAATCAGAACCCAGGGGTGCAGTCAGAGGGACTATAAAACCAGCTCTGGGAGGGGAGAAAGGGGAGTTCGTTGGGGAGTTGGGTGGTTGGTTGGAGTGGGAATGAATTGGGATAGAGTCTGTGGTTAGGTTGAGTTAGTGTAGCGAAATAAGCTGAGTCAGGAACAGTTAGGAGCTAGGAAGACAAGTAAAAATCTGAGAGGTGGTTTAGTGAGTGAGAGCAGGTAGCGGAAGTTATAGGTCTGGATAGGCACCCTATGATTGTAATTGACCAATACTGTTTATGAAACCACACACTTGTTAAACTGCAATAAATAAACAGAAGTTTATGTTCCAATTTAAACCTGACTGGACTCAGTATTGTACCAGGTAGGGCCTGGGTGGTGGCAGCGAGAAATAAAGCGGTACAGGGATCAATAGACGGTGAAACGTCCGGGGACCCTGTGTGATCGCCACAGTGTCTTATACATGGTAAGATCTCTCCCCATTTTCTTAAATCGGAGTCCCCCAAAATAGGTGGCGTCTTATACATGGAGGCATCTTATAAACAGAAAAATGCGGTAATTTTATTATTTATACCCCACCCATCTGACTGGGTTGCCCCAACCACTCTGGGCAGCTTCCAACATATATAAAAAATAATAAAACATTGAACATTGAAAACTTCCCTATACAAATATCCCATAAAGGTTGTACAGTTGCTTATCTTCTTGGCTCGGGGGTCACATAATTCCATAACCTCCAACATGTCCCTAATGAAAATATGGAAGTCCTAAGGAGTTTGGATTTGATATCCCGCCTTTCACTCCCTTTAAGGAGTCTCAAAGCGGCTAACATTCTCCTTTTCCCTTCCTCCCCCACAACAAACACTCTGTGAGGTGAGTGGGGCTGAGAGACTTCAAAGAAGTGTGACTGGCCCAAGGTCACCCAGGAGTTGCATGTGGAGGAGCGGAGACGCGAACCCGGTTCCCCAGATTACGAGTCTACTGCTCTTAACCACTACACCACACTGGCACACTAAGGGGACATTCCGGGATCAGTTCAGAAACTGGGACAGCTTCTGTAAATCTGAAACTGTCCATGGAAAATAGAGACACGGAAGATCTGGGGAAAGGATCAAGGGATCATAGGACTGCAGCCTTAATGTGTTCCTGGATTTTTAATACGCTGTTGGTGTTCTATATGAATTTCATTTTGCATTTGTAAACCACCCTGAAAGCTCCGCAAAGCGCAATAGAGAAAGTTGGTGAAATAAGTAAATAAAATGTGCCCAATTCAAACATGAGTATTGAAGCAGCCAGCACTTTTATCCTTTTTTATTCATGCAAGTATAAAATGTCCCTTCCCTTACCATGTCAACTTTTTCAGACAGATTTTTCTCCCATGTGACACATCTAAGGTTATTTTCAAAACGAAAGTAAGAAAGCCAAGCTCATTTTAGGTTTCTTTTTTCCCCTCAAGGATATTGGAATCGCAAAAAGATGCTGAGTATTTTGCTGAGCTGTGAGATAAAAATGGCAGCACAGAAGGCTGTGCAGATAAATCTCAAATCGACAAAAACACTTATCTGCTAATCTGTTTGGGAGCAGAAAATCATATCCCATTTAAATCTCCTGAAGTCTTCCTTTTCATTTATTAGCATTAAACAGGTCTTGACTTTCACAAAATGCATACTCCTGGAGATATTTCTCCTACTTATAGAATTATCTGAACAGAAGACATTATGTAAACAGCTATTTCCAGACTGTTTAAAAAAAATACAAAGAATATCCTTCATAAATACATAATATATGGTGAAGTCAATAAAAAAAAGCATATGGTCTCACATTGCCATTAAATCTATCAGCCCAGAACACAGGAAACCAAAGAACACTTTTCTATATAATATACCCTCCAACATTAACTGATGAAAATAGGGACATTGATAACAACAACATCCACTTTTTAAATGATTTTTACCCAGCCCATCTGACTGGGTGGACCCAGCCATTCTGGGCAGCTTCTAATGTACATAAAAAATAAACATTTAAACTTTTTTTTAAAAAAAAACTCGACCCTGTACAGGCTGCCTTCAGATGTCTTCTAAAAGTTGTATAGTTACTTATCTCCTTATCTTAGGGGTCACATAACTCCATACCCCCCAACATTTTTCTGATATAAATAAGGGCATCCTACCATACCCTCCAACATTTCTCTTATGAAATTAGGGATTTCTCTTATGAAATTCCCACCATCCCTAGCTAATAGGACCAGTGATGAGGGATGATGGGAATTGTGGTCCCCAAACATCTGGTGGGCCAAGTTTGGCCATGCCAAACGTGAGCTCCTCTTCTTCTTTTGATGTAATCTCTGGGTCACATTCCTGTGCACCTCTCTGCATGGTTGAGTCAATTAGTTCATCCATGCTGCCTTTGTCATGTTGACACTAAGTTATGTAATATTCTCAGATTTCCAGCTTCAACCAATTCCATTATTTATTTATTTTTACAAAACAAATCACTAGAATTTCGGTGTCTAAATTGCCTTTGCTGGTTTAGACCTTCTTTGATGTTGTTCTGTGCTAAAACTTGGCTTTCTTATCCCAAGTCCCATCAGTTCTCTCCTCCCTCAGCTTGACTTTCCAATGCTACTAAAAGAGCTTAAATTAGCTTATCTTTAAATGATATTTATTATAGAGGTGTGCATTGGATTTGGACAAATTTGAGCTAGTCCAACTGGAGGCAGGATGTCTCCAAAGTGATCTAAACCAAAGCAGGGACCTTGGTTGATTCAGAAATTCAGATTCGATTCAGCTTCAGTGTGTCTGCAAAAATTGAATCATTTCTTTCCAAGCTTGCCATGTAATGAAAGCACCAAGGATGGCGAGAGCTATTATGTGACTGACAAATCAGTTCTGTCTCCTAAGTTCCTGGAATACCATCTTAGAGAAAGCTACATTCTGGAGCTTCCACTGAACTGTGGCTGACCAGGATAATAAATTAACCATTTGCTACTCTTTCACATCATCTCACCCTGCCTAATGGCCCCTACAGGTGACCACTGTATTGGGGGGGGGGCTTGTTTTCTAATGTGAAGGTAAAGTAAAGGACCCCTGGGCGGTTAAGTCCCGTCAAAGGCAACTATGGGGTTTGGCGCTCATCTCGCTTTCAGGCTGAGGGAGTCAGTGTTTGTCCACAGACAGCTTTCCGCGTCATGTAGCCAGCATGACTAAACCGCCTCTGGAGCAACGGAACACCAGGACAGAAGTCAGAGCACATGGAAATGCTGTTTACCTTCCTGCCAGAGTGGTACCTATTTATCTACTTGCACTGGCATGCTTTCGAACTGCTAGGTTGGCAGGAGCTGGGACAGAGCAACGGGAGCTCAGCTTGTCATGGGGATTCGAACTGCCAGCCTTCTGATCGGCAAGCCCAAGAGGCTCAGTGGTTTACACCACTGCGCCACCTGCGTGCCTTTTTTGTACTGTAGGTTCAGCTAAGACATAGTAATTAGACCCAGGGTTCCCTAATGAAATTCATGACCGACAGGTCTCTAAGTCAAAATATAAAACCCTGTCAATTACACGCCAATGACTTGTTCTATAAAAACAAAATAAAAATGATGATGAAGGGGGCATTATGGGAGCATCAGAGAAAATGAGAGATAATATTTCATTGTTATACCACCTTTGCCAAGCCACTAAAATACAGCATTTGACAGCACTATAGCAGAGCACAATGAGCAACATTTTAAGAGGTTTTCAAGCAGCTTTTGAGGAGATTGGAGCCCTCTATAGATTCGCTTTCCCCCTCTCAACTTAGTCTAATCCCATGATCACAAAATCAAAAACAGTTCTGGATGATCATTCATTGGCACCATTTTCAGGAAGCAATGGGGGAAGATGCACAAGAAGGTCCCATTGTTAGACATACTCAAGATAAGTGTACTGTTTTTCTCAAGAGCTCCAGGATTGCTATCTTTTGGCACCTCGCAAATCTAAAGCAGTGCTATCAATACAGATAAAAATGCTCCTTTTGATTTATTTCAGCAAATGTGTTCTTGACATGCAGAACTTGATCTGCATAAACCCACAAAATGGTTTCTAATGATAGCTGGCTAATCAAACTTGGGGTGCATGCATACAAGAGTCGACTTCTATGCCTGTATCAGTAGCTGGATGGGGAATTGTAAATTATTGTACATTTGTTGTTGTTGTTTAGTCGTTTAGTCGTGTCCGACTCTTCGTGACCCCATGGACCAGAGCATGCTAGGCACTCCTGTCTTCCACTGCCTCCCACAGTTTGGTCAGACTCATGCTGGTAGCTTCGAGAACACTGTCCAACCATCTCATCCTCTGTCTTCCCCTTCTCCTTGTGCCCTACATCTTGTCCAACATCAGGGTCTTTTCCACGGAGTCTTCTCTTCTCATGAGATGGCCAAAGTATTGGAGCCTCAGCTTCACGATCTGTCCTTCCAGTGAACACTCAGGACTGATTTCCTTAAGAATGGATACATTTGATCTTCTTGCAGTCCGTGGGACTCTCAAGAGTCTCCTCCAGCACCATAATTCAAAAGCATCAATTCTTCAGGGATCAGCCTTCTTTATGATCCAGCTTTCACTTCCATACATCACTACTGGGAAAACCATAGCTTTTACTATTAAATAGATTTTAAATTAGTGTACATAAGAGATGTAAATGTTGGTTTACCAGCCCAATCCTTCTGGCCCAAGGTTTAAACCTCTGTCTTCTCCCAGGCACTTCATGGATTATGACAAGTTGTCAAAATGTTTTTGTTGCTTATGGTTTTCTGTCTACTCTTGGATCAGTTTGGGGCTATTGAATTGCATTATTTTGGTTATGGTGTTTGGGCTCTTTTTGTAAGCCACACCTTGTGGAGCTGGTATGTAGATCAATGTGCCCCATCCAAAGACAAATTTCTCACTAAGAACGGACCACCAGATACCTCCTCCTGAAAAAAAATATGTTTGCATGGTTTTAACTTTCTCATAATCTTACTGTTTGTTTAGAAGATGCCTTTGCTCACTCTCCAAGGAGTAAGCAGCTGCTCAGATTCAAAACAATGGCCACAGGTGATTCTTCTTTTTATGCTGCACATTTCACAGATTTGTTTTCCAACCAAATTTGCTACAAAAGCATCTGGGCAGCCATAAGGCAGAATAACCATAACAGGTGCCAAGAAAAGTTACGCATGTTTTAGTCAGAATATTAGATCTGACTGTTGGTGCAAAAGCCTGATTCTGATGTTTCCTTACCTTGGGATTCTCTATTTTTGGTGAAAGCAAGGGGAGAATCCTTATATTCCAACTCTCCCAGGCAGGAGGCAGCGAGGAGGAATACTGGGTCTGATCAGGGTGGGAAATCTTTTCTCACCTGAGGACTGTATTTCCTCACTTGCACCATTTCAGGTGTCCCATAACAGTGTTGGTCCATGTCAAATCCAAATGGGAGAACAGTCGTACCTCAGCTCCTGAATGCCTTGGGAGCGGTGCTGGATTTACGAATAAGCTAAATAAGCTATAGCTTATGGCCCCACTCTCTTGGCCCCCCCCCCAAAAAAAAATTAAAGAAAAAAACAACCTGGATGTACATTTCAAAAATATAAGACAAAAAAACAAGTAAAATAAAACCTACCTACAGTAACAGTGTTTTGTGTTGTGTAGGCTCCTATGATGTAAATAATGGGCCCCATCTACTAGCCTGCTCCCTAAAATATCACTGGTTTGCTCCTTTCTATATATAGGGTGCCTACATTCTTCATGGACTGGTTGCATGGCAATATATGCAAATGGATTTAGATACCTATTAGGTCCATAAATTACCATATAGCATATATTCAACACAAAAAACAGCGATAATTTGTTGTTGACCAAGGACAGCTGGACATATAAAGGGCCCCATTACCTTCAGTGGCTTAGGGCCTCATCAAACCTACATCCAGCCCTGCTTGGGAGTCAAACGTTCTATCAAAAACCAGAATTGAGTGTTCCGGTTTATGAACACTTTTTTGGGAAGCCAAACCTCCAGCGCAGCTTCCCCTTTTGTTTCTGGTGCGCCTGAAAAATCAGGAACCAATCAAAAGCTGTGCCTTGGTTTCCGAACTTTTTGGAAGTCGAACGGACTTCTGAAACAGATTTTGTTTGACTTCCAAGGTACATCTGTAGATCCAAAACCACATACACACCCTATTCTCACACAACCATACCACCCAGTCACATTTTCCCCTTTCCCACAAAGTCATTTAAACCTCTCGTCCCCTCTTCCCATCACAGTTAGGCTTAGAAAAAAAGCTCTCACCCGTGCTGCTGATTTTAAGGAAACTTAGAAAGATCCTTCAGACAATGCCTTAGTAGCCAGGATGTCCTCAGCAGTAGGTGGTTCTACTACATCACTCTAGTAATGTTGAAAGATTGTGGAAGTCATCCACAACTGCTTCCCACAGCAGCTTTACTCTGGTTTCTGTGAGGACAACCCATGAGCCACATTGTGGGCTCCTACCACATGGTCTAAATTTCGCACCTTCATATCAGCAGCTTGGGAAGTGTTCATTCTGCAACAGCGACCATCAGAAGAGGCTTCTGACTTGATATTTCCTGCAATGTGCCTAAGGTATTTTAGCATTATGGATTTTTACGTGAATATATTTCATATAATTCTATTTGTTCAACATCAAGTTCTAGATTCAGATTTGAAATATGGAAGAATAAATGTGCAAGCTTTTTTTTTACCCAATCACTCTGCGAAACTGAATTATCCTAACGTGAATAATAGCTCCAAAGGTTTAGAGAAGGTGTGCGGTGAATTATCTATGCAGCTTTCCGTAAATTTGTTTTCCATTTAGGATACTTTCTTCTTTATTTATTTTGCAAACTTCCTCAAGAGTACTGGCCAAGAAGAATTTGATTTCACTTTTCTGAGAAGAGCATCACAATGAGGTTCTTGCTTAATTATCCTTAGAGTTGTTGCATAAAATGGCTTTGCTGCCCATATGTTTAGCGACAACTAAAAACCCCTTTTATTGCTACTTAAAATGAATTATTGAAGCATGCCCAGAGGGTGTAACATCTAATCAATTAAACAGATTAATTGATTCAAAACCTTTTAGGCTGCAATCCTATACTTGTTTACCTGGAATTAAGTCCCATTGAACTTAATGGACTTTACTTATTTATATTTATGTATAAAAGTATGTATATACTTATGTGTAGATATGTATAGGATTGTACTATTCACAGACATATTAGTTTGTGGAGCTTTCCTGGTCTTGGTTCCATGCGATACTGTCTTCCAATACAGTCTTGCATACTGTATTGCCAAAATGTCACAAAGTGAGTAAACTGGCTTTTCACCTTGAAGGTCCAGTACAGAAATATTAAATAGTATGATGGTTAGCTGCTACCCAAACCCACATTGCCTGGACCATATGCTTAAACAGATCTTTTCTTTTCTTTTCTTTTTTACAGAAGTAGAGAAAGGTAGAGAAAATGTCTTAAATGGAATAAAGGTATAGATTTTGCTCATTCTGCATATGTACATTACAGATAAACATTTTCTGTAATAGCTGTAGTTTTAAACCTTTAAACCTTGTCTCTGTGTTTTTGTGTCTGTATAACTATACTGTTTTGATTTTTGAAAAAAATGAAATTGCAGTGATCATTTTTTTAAATATAAAAATAAGTAATAAATAAAGGTGGGGGCAAGGGAGGCAAAATTGCAATGGTGGTCTAAACACACCTGTAGGTCATAACCAATTCTGGCATTTGTGTGTTCAGTTCCAGAAACCTCCCCCCTAAATAAATGCACCCAAATTTTTGTTTTGGTTTTTGGCAGAATTTAGGCCACAACTTTATTGATTACAGAAAGTGACTGGTTGCATAGGCTCTGGTTCTACTAGCTCCCTGCCATGCAGGTAGCGCTGACCCAGGGCACCATCATAGGTCAGCCAAGGGTGAACACCTGGATATGCGGAAAGCCGGGAACAGGCTATCTCTACCACCCAAATGTCCCCCTGGACTCAGGCATGGGCACAACCACCTCTCAGGGGTTGACCAAACCATTGAGGCCCTGGATTCCTTTAACAGAATACCCTTCACATACGGATGGCGAGACCGTTCTCCTATCCCTATCACCTGAACCAGAGCCTATCCGCAACCTTACAAGTTGTGATGATTTGCTATGTGGCAGGCAAAACCCAAACGACAACAGCCAATCAGCCAAGTTGGGAAAATTCCTGCCGTGCCCCTGTCCCAATGACAGATGACAGACAATGGCATAACAAGGTCAAGCGCAAAGCCCTAAAAATAGGGAGAGGTGGGAGGGTGTTCCGAATGCACGTGCTGAAAGAGGAAGCTCTGGGTCACGTGCATGCGTATGAATAGGTCCCTCGAACCATTTGGGCTGTGTCCCACTGGCCAGATTGCACCCAGCTTCGAGGGACCTACCAATCAGGTGTTGTGGCTGACCAATCGTACCCACCCACAACACAGGGCGTCCATTTCCAGGTCTCACCACAATACGTGCTCTCTTTAAGGGAGAACCCGATCTCTAATGAAGGCTAAGCAAAATGGAAATATGATGTGGAAATCCATCTAGTTATCCACTGATGCTGAGCATGTGAGCTATCAATGAACACCTAGAAAAAGGCTTTCTAGGCTCAAGAGATGATGCAATTCACCAAAGGTTTTATTTTTATTTCTCATTTGATATCACTTCCCTTCCTCCCCAAGGAACCTTTGTAAGTGAGTCTAGGAAGACTGTGTCAATGTACTCACATATACTCAATTACCATTATAGTAGTACTGTTTGTAATATAATCCGTTCAAAACTGTATGAATGAAATGGATGAACGAAAAAATTGCAATGAAAGGTGACACTGTAGGAGTTAAATTCTGATGTGGATAGAAGTTTGCCAGAGAAGAAAAGCAAATTCCATGGCCAGATAGTTATCTCAAATATACCGAGGTTTTTGGGTTTGTTTCTTTGTTTCTTTGTTTTAAAAAGCAATATTCCTTGGAAGAATATATGCCCCAGTACAGGACAGTTGTCTCCATTTATCTACCACTGATCAAAGTCCGTGATGATGGACTTTGAGTCATATAATTAGAAAACGGGCATAAAAATCCAAGTTTGTGGGTCTTACTGTTGGTTTTGGAGTATATTTAGCAACTTTTATTTATCCTGACTTAGTAAAAAAAAAGAAAAGAAACAGCTTCACCTGCAGAACACTCACAACCCCCCTGGAATGCACAACAAAATCCCTGGACCCCAGCCACAAACATCTAGCCTAAAAACTATCTGCCTTTTTCCCAAGGTAAAAGACTTCTGGGAAAAGATTTATAATGAATTTTAAAAAATGATGAAATATACATTTATAAAGAAACCAGAGGCTTTTCTCCTTGGAATATTAGGTTCTGAACTGCCCAAGAAAGATGTAAAGGTATTTTTGTATGCCACAACTGCTGCACGAATCTTAATAGCCACAAGAAAACACAAGAATTACCAACTGTCGAAGAATGGCAGATGAAGATGATGGACTTTATGGAGCTGGCTGATCTCACTGGGAGAATCCGTGACCAGAAAGAAGAGGAATATCAAGAAGACTGGAAGAAATTCAAAGACTATTTGAACAAATATTGTAATATTAAAGATTAGAAATTACTTGAAAGAACTAAATAGGCCTAGGATTAAATAAGGATTAAAATATATAAATGAGAATTAGAATAACAAGAAAAGTTAAGAAATTTGATGATAATCGGAGTATTGTTTTTTGAATAATGATATTGGAAAACTGCTACATTCAGTTACAAGGAAACTCAGTTGGAAGAGATTAGAGGAAGTCAAGTACCGTATTTTTCGCTCTATAACACGCACCAGACCATAACACGCACGTAGTTTTTAGAGGAGGAAAACAAGAAAAAAATATTCTAAACGAAATAGTGGATATATGATTTTTGTGGTTCATGATGTGGCCACAGACATGTGATCTGACAGTGAGTTTGGAGTAGCCCAATGCAAAAATCCTGAGGATCCATGTGGATCCATGCTTTGTAACCACGGAGGAGGGAAGGTAGGGGAACCATGGATCCTCTGCTCATGACTGCAGCAGATCCCCCCGCCACCCGCAGGCATTCGCTCCATAACACGCACAGACATTTCCCCTTACTTTCTAGGAGGAAAAAAGTGAGTGTTATGGTGCAAAAAATACGGTAATATGTTTATGAAGTTGGAAGTTTAACCAATTAATTTTTATTTTATATGTTTTGTGGTTGTATTTTTGGTTATTATTTGTTATATCTGTATTTTTATTATTATTATTATTATTTTTATAGTATGTAAGGTGTTTGTATGCAATTCAATAAATATTGTTGTGGGGGGAAAAACACAAACTATCTGCCTTTTGATAATTTCCAGGTATCGACTGAAGGGAGCCATGTCCCTGCTTTGCCCAGTATCTCTCTCACACAGGAAGAAATATCACTTCTATTGTGCCTCTTCTGATACATGAATCTGAAGAAAACATAGATTGTTTTCTTGCTTGTTTGTTCATTTATGCAGATTTCATTGATGAATCACTCAGTTAAGATTTCTCTAATTGGACAACAGCTCAAAATAAGTTGCTTTCACCCTTGTTCTCTGCTGTGTGGAAGCATATGTTTTGAGAGTAGCAGATTTTTTCGAACAATCCCAAGGGTTTCCGGTTGTATACGCTTAAAAAGAAAAAGCGCCACCGCTCTTGTAAAAACCTGCACAAGAATTCATTGTCTGTCTCACGTACAGAAGGCACAGCTTACATGAAAAATAAATATGGACTACTAAGAGGATATATTTTCTAAAAGAGAGTACCTGGAGATACTAGGTCGTCACTAAATTTATACCGTTCAACAGGTGAGATGCATCAACTGGCGTTGTAAACCACAGCCTCACGCTGGCTGAAGAGATTTTTATATACATATTAAAAATGGGCACAAATGCCTGCCCTACAAATCTACTGGAGGCAAGAGAACACTGATTAGGAGACAGATTTTTTCTCACAGGGTACTTGATTTTACAGAGCTGGTCTCAGAGGTGTTAAATACAACTAGTCTCAGAATAGCACAGTCTCCACAGATTCATCCTCAGACTTGTATGTAGAGTGTTGAAAGGCTAGAAATCACGGTCCGTATGAAAGTGTTTCTCACACACCTGCTGTACATTGGGGAGACTTAAATCCTACTGCCTGACACACACATACACACAGAGAGAAAGACATTCATTAAAATAAGAATGTATCATCAGAGTCTGCCTCAGATTTATGCTTATATCTAACTCAAGTTTAATAGTACGTGAAGTGTGTTATTTTTTTTCTTACTAGTTTTCGACTACATTAATCCTAATACACCTCTAGCAATCTTCATTAGAGTGAAATACCAACTGTTAATATAGCTATCACTTGGGGTGTGTGTGTGGCAGGAATCAGAAAAGCGTTTGCAATAAAACCAATGTCAGTAAGCGTAAGTTGCATAGCAAATTAATTTCTCCTATAACACCAATTCAGTAATGTAATGATTTAGGAACAAATTAGTTTCTTATCCATGTGCACAGAGTCACCATAATATTCATCAGGGTTGTCGTGGAGCCAGGTTTTTCATACTTTTTCATACTGATTTGACTCAGTTTCTATCTGAACCCTTCCCAAGGGCTAAGGATGGGTCACAGCTGTTTGAAGTTATAGCACCATCCATACGTATGCATTAGAGCGATAAATAAATATACAAGTCTCTGCCCTGGTGAAGTTACAATCTGAAATTTTTCGTGGAGAAAGGAGGGAGGAGGGAGCTCAGGTAACGGAGACTGAATATGCAGTCACTTCAATTGCTTCATTCAGATCGGGGGCAAGAATTAAGACATTTTCACAGAAAGCTTACATGGGATACACACCCTGCATTTAAAGCCCTTCTCCTCTCTAAAAGAAGCATGGGAACTGTAGTTCACAATTCCCAGTGACCTTAACAAACTACAGTTCCTAGGATTCTTTTGGGGGCATGATTTAAATATATGGTATGTATGCAACCATACAGGCGAAACTCGAAAAATTAGAATATCGTGGAAAAGTTAATTTATTTCAGTAATTCAACTTAAAAGGTGAAACTAATATATGAGATAGACTCATGACATGCCAAGTGAGATATGTCAAGCCTTTATTTGTTATAATCGTGATTATCATGGCGTACAGCTGATGAAAACCCCAAATTAACAATCTCAGAAAATTAGAATATTAAATGAAATCAGCAAAACAAGGACTGCAAATAGAGCAATATTGGACTTCTGAGAAGCAGAAGCATCCATATATACTCAGTACTTGGTTTGGGCCCCTTTTGCATCAATTACTGCCACAGTGTGGCATGGCATGGATGCTATCAGCTTGTGGCACTGCTGAGGTGTTATGGAAGACCAGGAAGCTTCAATAGCACCCTTCAGCTCTTCTGCATTGCTCGGTCTCATGTCTCTCATCTGTCTCTTGGCAATGCCCCATAGATTCTCTATGGGGTTCGGGTCAGGCGAGTTTGCTGGCCAATCAAGCACAGTAATCCCATGGGCACTGATCCAGGTTTTGGTACTTTTGGCAGTGTGGGCAGGTGCCAAAGTCCTGCTGGAAAATGAAGTCAGCATCCCCATAAAGCTCGTCTGTGGAAGGAAGCATGAAGTGCTTCAAAATCTCCTGGTAGACGGCTGTGTTGACTCTGGACTTAATGAAGCACAGTGGACCAACACCAGCTGATGACATGGCTCTCCAAATCTCTTTTCTGATGAGAGCAGCTTTTGCATCTCATTTGGAAACCAAGGACCCAGAGTCTGGAGGAAGAATGGGGAGGCACACAAAGCCAGATGCTTGAAGTCCAGTGTGAAGTTTCCACAGTCTGTGTTGATTTGGTGAGCCATATCATCAGCTGGTGTTGGTCTACTGTGCTTCATTAAGTCCAGGGTCAACGCAGTTGGCCTCCACTGAGCCAAGTATGGCATGTAGAATTATTGTGAAAGGGAGTGAATATTCTGAGAGCTGCACTTGGGGAGTTAAAAGCAGTGGCAAGGCATGACAAAACGCCTCCTTCCAAACTAAAATAAATGTTTGATAAAATATTGAGAGGAAGCAGACAGAATTATGATTTGCTGTGCACACCATCTTTTGTGGGCCTGACAAGGCTGATGTCTCACTTCAATCACTTTAAGTGTTTGCAGTACAAGACAGAAAATGATGTTCCACATTTTTATTTCCTTAAGGTGCTTTATACCCCTTCGTAATGACCTCCATCAAGTTATGCTTTTTCTTGATTACTTTCTTTCCACATCTTAAGTTGCATAAGACAATCATGACAGCAACAAGAAGCTTCTTGAGTATCTAAGTGATACCAAGGGAAAGGGAACTGCTTTCTTCTTTTATTTTTATTTTTTTGTCAAGGCAATTCATTGTGAGAGTTAGAAGCAACACACTGGCAATGAGACAAATTGCATATGCAAGCCACAATTTAGAAAACACCGAATCTATACTCTTCTGCACACACACACACACACACACACACACACCCCACTAAAAACACCACCACCGAGCCATGATAAAAGTAACTAACTGGGTGTTGTTGTTTAGTCGTTTAGTCGTATCTGACTCTTCGTGACCCCAAGGACCAGAGCACGCCAGGCACTTCTGTCTTCCACTGCCTCCCGCAGTTTGGTCAAACTCATGCTGGTAGCTTCGAGAACACTGTCCAACCATCTCGTCCTCTGTCATCCCCTTCTCCTTGTGCCCTCCATCTTTCTCAACATCAGGGTCTTTTCCAAGGAGTCTTCTCTTCTCATGAGGTGGCCAAAGTATTGGAGCCTCAGCTTCAGGATCTGTCCTTCCAGTGAGCACTCAGGGCTGATTTCCTTAAGAATGGATAGGTTTGTTCTTCTTGCAGTCCATGGGACTCTCAAGAGTCTCCTCCAGCACCATCATTCAAAAGCATCAATTCTTCGGCGATCAGCCATCTTTATGGTCCAGCTCTCACTTCCATACATTACTACTGGGAAAACCATAGCATTAACTATACGGACTTTTGTTGGCAAGGTGATGTCTCTACTTTTTAAGATGCTGTCTAGGTTTGTCATTGCTTTTCTCCCAAGAAGCAGGCGTCTTTTAATTTCGTGGCTGCTGTCACCATCTGCAGTGATCATGGAGCCCAAAAAAGTAAAATCTCTCACTGCCTCCATTTCTTCCCCTTCTAACTAACTGGGTAGAACAGTCCTATGTTTAGTGGATATCCATGGCAGAGTTAGCACTGCATTCAGAGTGTCTCTGAATTGCTCCATGAAGGGCAAGAGGGCTTCTGTTTTTGATCCTTGGATGTTCTTGGTTTTGCTTTGCTTTGATTCTCCCCCTCCCAACTACTGCAACTTGAGGCTAAATACCTAACCCAGTATCAGACAAACATAGGCTAGGGACCCAATACAGGTCATATTGGGAGAATGGCAGACCTTTGATTTGGCTCGCAGGAACACTGCCGATGGACAGATCTGTTGGCTTTCAGTTTTCTCTGTGTCTATATATCCCATCTTAAATTCAGTTCCACACATTTCTGGAGCATTAAAAAACATTAAACAAAACCTCCTTATGAAATTCTGCAGCATTTTAGCAAACACATTTTGTTCCGAAGTGTTGACAGATGTACAGATTTTGCAAGCAGTTTCTCTTAATATGATTCATTTTGTACGCTGCTTTCACTTGCACACACATTTATAGGCACGGCTTCCTGAAAGGTGTGTCTTTTTGCATAGAACTGCATGCATTGCAATGTTCAGAAAAATACGAATTTTGAAGAATTGCTGTTTTGTCTCACTTGTTGGGAGAAGAGTAGGGAAGTTCCCAGGTGAGAACTGGGAGGGTCCACTCTTCTGTGTGTGGAATAAGTGTGAAGATATAATTATGATGGAAGACATTGTGGGGTTTCCTTCTTCTCTTCTCTACTTCTTTAGTTTCTTCTTTTTGCTTCTTTCCTGTTTATCTCCTTTAGATTAGTTTGGCTTTTATTGTATTTTATGTTGAAAACTCTTAATAAAAATAAAAAAGACAAGTGGTATCCCAATACAGTGGTACCTTGGGTTACAAACACCTCGGGTTACAAACACTTTGGGTTACAGACTCTGCTAACCCGGAAGTAGTACCTCGGGTTAAGAACTTTGCCCCAGGATGAGAACAGAAATCACATGGCGGCGGTGTGGTAGCAGCAGGAGGCCCCGTTAGCTAAAGTGGCACCTCAGGTTAAGAACGGTTTCAGGTTAAGAATGGACCTCCGGAAGGAATTAAGCTCGTAACCAGATGTACCACTGTAGTCTGTATCATACTCTCCAAGTGTTTGTAAAATAACCAGAAGCATTTTTGTTAGGGATTGTAGGACAAGACCTGCCAAGAAAAACAAAGGATCTATTTATGTATGCTACAACAGCGGCAAGAGTCTTGATAGCACAAGGATGGAAGAATGAGGAAATTCCAACGAAAGAACCAGTGGCAGGAAAAATTGATGAGTTATGCAGAACTGGCTAAATTGACATACAAACTGCGGGACAATGACAAGTGTGACTTTTAAGGAAGAATGGGAACTTTTTACAAATTATCTGAAAAGACAACAAAATGAACTGGACTCCTTGGCAGGTTTTGAATAAACATACACCATTTATTGGTTGATAACATGATAGATAGACAATGCGAGGATATGTATAATTTTATAACATGCAGAGAATAATATGTGCAGAGAAATCAGAGAGAGGAACTGAGGGAAGTCCCGGGTGGGTGGGTGGGGAGGGAGGGAGGGATGGAAGGGGGGCAGGGTAAAAGGGGGGGGGAAACAATGTATGTGATTATATGATTTGATAATTTGTTATGTTGAAATTTCTTAATAAAAAAATTTTTTTAAAGAAAAAAGAATGGTTTCAGGTTAAGAACATACCTCTGGAACGAATTAAGTTTGTAACCAGAGGCACCACTATAGGAATACTGAGTGGTCGGTCTAACTCAGTCCTGTCAACAAGGTGACAGTGGCTCTCCAAAGTTTCAGATGGGGTCTCTCTCCCAGGCCTACCTAGAGATACCAGGGATTGAAACTAGGGCATTTTGCTTGCACAGGCTGGGCTTTTTCACACTGAGCTATAGGCGCTCCCCAGCCCCTCCCCAAGAGTGAGGTTCTATCAGACCTACATAAGCGGGTCTCATATCGACATGATTTGCCTTGAAAGCTTCGTGACAAGAAGAACAGATCCTTCCCACCAACTGTGTTGCACCTCACAGAGCTACACAACTCCTTTGCAAGTCAAAAGCGACACTTCTGAAACAACACACTTGGGAGGAATACTTTACATTTTCGTCTGTTAGTTCTTTTGCCCCTTGCAATGTGAAACTATCAATGAGATCGTATCACAAAGCGCACAGGAAATGACTGGCAACAACATTTTCTGGAACATCTGATTGACAGTTCAGAAAACGCAAAATCTTTTATAGATCTCATGTAGGGAAATCTGAGCATGTGGAATTGAACCACATTGCTTCTTGACTGCAGGAATTGCTTCCTTTTTTGCTTCTTGTATATACATAAAAAACCCAAGCAGATACTCTCAAGCAACTAACAGAAGAAGAAGAGGAGGAGGAGTTTGGATTTGATATCCCACTTTATCACTACCCTAAGGAGTCTCAAAGCAGCTAACAATCTCCTTTCCCTTCCTCCCCCTCAACAAAACACTCTGAGGTGAGTGGGGCTGAGAGACTTCAGAGAAGTGTGACTGGCCCAAGGTCACCCAGCAGCTGCATGTGGAGGAGCGGGGAAGTGAACCTGGTTCACCAGATTACGAGTCCATTGCTTTTAACCACTACATACCCAGTATTAGATTTATTCTCAGCTGCTTGGTGCAAAGATATAAACCTCATTCTCTTGGTATATTGGGAAGAACTAAACATTATCCCTAATGTCTGACGGCCACTGACAATGGGACCCAACTGTTGAGATTTCCTCTATCATTAAGTATAGGAATGCTCTAACATCACCTGAGGTTCTGACCCCTCAGCTGCCATTTGCTGGGATGAAGGGACACGTGAGATAGCACAGCACAGGTAGAAGAGAAGGACAATGCTCCTGCAGGTTTTATTTTGAATGCCATGTTGTTTATTTAGTTAGAGCATTTATACCCCACTCTTCAGCCAAGAAAGGCTCCCAAAGTGGCTTACATATCAATTAAAGGAGAACAACCCCTGCCTGCAGGATTACAGTCTATAAGCCATGGCATAAAAGGAAAGGGGGGTGGTCAGGGAAGAGGAAAAAAGCAAATGCTAGCACCAAATCTTAAAGTTAAGCAGAAGTGATTCTTATATTCTTATATTGGTAGTTCCATCTTCCATATACCCCAAGATCACACACTTGGCCTACATAAATTGGAGTCAAACGACAGTTTTGAGAATTTGTCTGATGTAGAGGGTTGGGTTCTATTTCTGAAACTCAGATTTCTGAGCTATACAGCTTCAGTTTTAGTACTTGCAATGCATGCCTCATATATGGGGGAAAAAAACCTGGAACAAGCTTGAGGATGGAAAGACGACACCTCCTCCTGCTGCTTCTCCCATGCCTGGCAGCATTCCAGATCACACTTATTCTCAGCATCTACAGATAAGGCGGAGAATGCAACCAGTCTGGAATCCCAGAGAATCACTGCCAGTCTCTGTAAACAGCACTGAACTAGCTGGGCTAGTTGGTCTGACAGAGCAACTTCCTATGTTCTCCAAGGGCTACTGCAGCATCAGTAGGCACTGGGAGACCCAGTATGGAAATCAGAGATAGGGAGAAGAGAAGGAGGATGTGAATTAGGGGGGTGGGGAGTCTGAAGAGTTTTGTTTTGTATGCACAGGAGCAATTCGCAGAGAAGGTGGGAGGTTAGTGCTTGGCCCTTGTTCCCACGACACACACAACTACCACCTCCCCACACTTGCTTTCTCCCAACTGGGCTCCCAGAGGAAGTGTGCTGGTCCCGTGGGTTATCTGTGAGGCAAGGTCCAAGTCCAGTCCAAGGTTGAGGGTGCAGTATGGAGGCAGTCCGTCAAAGCTGAAGCTGTGTCCAAGGCAGGGAGTCAGGTGAGGTCAGGAGCTCCAGCAGGACAGGGTGCAGGCAGGAACTGGCTACCAACAATGTTGCTCCCGCAACTTGGGACTGGGGCTGGCTGGCTTTTATCTGCCCCGAGGCATAGGGCAGCCCCTGTCCACAGGTGACTTGCCTCTCCTGGCCTGGAGGCAAGCACTCCTCCTGCAGGAACTTAGTTCCCTCTGCCTCTCTGCCCTGAGCCTCTGCAGCTCAGGAGAGGCTGGAGGGTTACCGGATCCAGAGGCAACCTCAGCTTCCTCTGACAGGGCTGAGTGGAGCACCTGCAGGCAGTGGGTCCTCCATCACCTCAGGAGCCAGAGCAGACTCAGCTGATGCCTGCACCTGAGGATCCAGCACAGGTGAGGACCCTTCAGGCTCAAACCCCAGCCCCAGCTCAGCTGGTTCTGGAGGGGGGGAATCCTGTGCAGGCTGGGATTCCTCAGGTTCAGCCTCCGAGTCCGAATCCCAGGCCATCACAGGAAGGAAAGGAAAGTTTTAGTTCAACGGTACACAATGTAGAAATGTGCAGCTTGCGTATAAGGGTGGTGTTGCGCTCATGTGAAGGAGAACCACGTGAGCGCAGGCGATCCGTTCGTCACGATCCCTTGGTGCATTGTTGAACAAGTTCCGACTCAGATCCTTAAGCTGCAGCACCATGGGCGGCAATTTGTTTCCCAACTTGGGAGTCATTCCGAGGTCTCCCGTATATCTTAACACTAAAGATCTGATTCTGCGTGGGAAAACAAGTGCAAAAGAGAGGGAGAGAGAACCAACTCTATTATACACACCGTTTTTTTCCCAGGCAGTTATGTACAAAAAAATAAGAATGCATAATAGAAAAATCCTTCTGAAGCATAACTCTAGTGGAGCTAGCAGAATGCAATATTAAAAGCATATAACAGAGCGGGTGCTAGATGCCTGGAGGGGAAGTTAGCTAGGGAATTTGAAATGGATAAAAAGAATGACAAGTCATACCTTTAGTAAGGGATTTCCTTTGGGGGGGTGTTCAGGAATGAAGGTGTAGTAGCTTTGAAAGGGGAGATTGGACTGGGGAACCTGAGATCCAGGGGGCAATGTGGCCCTTCAAGTCTGCCTATATGGCCCTTGGAATTCTCCCCAGGCCACACACCTTCCCCAGACTCTGTTTGGTGCCCTCCTCCAGTGCTACCTCCTCTGTTGCTGCATCCACCACTTGTATGAGGGTCCCCAGAAGGTTGTCCATGAACAAATGTGGCCCCTTGGGTTCCAAAAAGTTTCCCACCCCTGAACTATGTGCCATTTGCAAGGCAATGGGATAGTACAGAATCATATAACTAAGTTGGACAGAACTTTGAGGTTCATCTAGTCTAACTCCCCACAATACAGGAATCTCAACTAAAGCATCCATGACAGATGGCCAGCCAACCACAGCTCAGAAAAAAACCACTGTACTGTACTGGCTGCTAATTTACTATAGAAGAAGAAGAAGGGGGAGTTTGGACTTGATATCCCGCCTTTCACTCCCCTTAAGGAGTCTCAAAGCGGCTAACAATCTCCTTTCCCTTCCTTCCCCACAACACTCTGTGAGGTGAGTGAGGCTGAAAGACTTCAGAGAAGCGTATCTAGCCCAAGGTCACCCAGCAGCTGCATGTGGAGGAGCGGGGAAGCGAACCCGGTTCACCAGATTATGAGTCCACCGCTCTTAACCACTACACCACACTGGCACTCAGGTTAAGGTAAGTTTTATAGGGTATGTTTTAAGATTGGTTGTTGGAGGATTTTGTTACTATTGACCATAGTGTTCTTCTGGAGTGGCTCAAGAAGGTGGAGGGTTGGGGGCACTATCACAGAATAGAATACTATAATTATAGAGTTGGAAAGTTACCCAACACTCATCTAGTCCAACCTCCTGCTATGTAGGAATCTCAACTAAAGCATCCATGACAGATGGCCATCCAACCTCTGCTTAAAAACCTCCAGTGAAGGAGAGTCCATCACTTCTTGTGGGAGTCTGTTTAACAGGTCTTACTGTCAGAAATTTCTTCCTGATGTTCAGTTGAAATCTCATTTCTCGTGACTTAGATCCATTGGTTTGAGTTCTACTCTCAGCAGCAGGAGAAAACAAGCTTGTTCCCTCTTCCATGTGATATGTGAAGGTGGCTCTCATGTCTCCCTCTCAGTCTCCACTTTTCCAGGGCTGAAGGCAGCCCTGTTTAGCGAATCTCCTGTTGGAAGCTGCCCAGAGTGGCTGGGGAAACCCAGCCAGATGGGCAGGGTATAAGTAAAATAAAATAAAATAATAATAATAATAATAATAATAATAATAATAATAATAATAATAATAATAATAATATTCTAGGCTAAACGTACACAACTATCTCAACCATTCCTCATAAGGCTTGGTTTCTAGACCCTTGATTAGAAATATGTAGTTTATGATGTGAAGAAGGAAAATGGAGATGTGGATTCAGTGTGCATTGGCACAGAAGTCACAACACTATCCCATCCAGGTTGATTTCAAAGTTTGTCCCATGGAGTACAGTAAGGCTTATTCGCAGGTAAGTGGAAATGGGCTGAATGTGTCCTTATATGTGCACATAGGGACGTGGATGGTGCTGTGGTCTAAACCACTGAGCCTCTTAGGCTTGCCGATCGGAAGGTTGGTGGTTCAAATCCCCGTGATGGGGTGAGCTCCCATTGCTCTGTCCCAGATCCAGCCAACCTAGCAGTTTGAAAGCATGCCAGTGCAAGTGGATAAATAGGTATCACTGTGGCGGGAAGGTAAACAGTGATTCCATGTGCTCTGGCTTATGACGTGGTGTTCAATTGTGCCAGAAGTGGTTTAGTCATGCTGGCCACATGACCTGGAAAGCTGTCTGTGGACAAACGCCGGCTCCCTCGGCCTGAGAGATGAGTGCCGCAACCCCATAGTCGCCTTTGACTGGACTTAACCATCCAGGGATACTTTAACTTTACCCTTTTTTTACATCTGGACCATAAGGTGAAGACAGCATCCAGTCAGTAAACATAAGCATAGATGATCAGTGAAGTTCTCCTTTGGGTAGTAAGCCAGCCTAAATATTTTCTCTTGACCATATAGAGAGTGACAAGTGAAATAAGGATCTCTAGCATTCCCTGGCTCTGTGCGCATAATCATTAATGTGGATTAGAGTCCCCTTTTTACCTATTATGTCTACCATGAATGGATGGGACATGTCTACCCGCTTAGCTCCCAGATTATACGACAGGGAGGTTAAAGCGAGTTGATAGGTAATTATTCTGTTTTAAGTGATCCCGGGGACCCTGCCAAATAACCCCTTCCAGCCTTACGTAATTCCTAAACTTAATTTGAAATAATGTGATGCTTCTGAGATGCAATTCCTGTAAAGTAGTTGGAAAGGGTGCCGGGGAGGAGAAACCCTGTAAATTATTTAAGAAGTTATGCAATGCAGATAAGAACACAGGCTATTTCTCTCCCGATGTTCGGATGTCAAAAGGGGCGATTATATTGAAACCAGCAGCCACTTTAGGAGAATTATATATTGATGAGATTTTGAAATAGGAAAACAGGCTCTTACTTCTGAATGCATGATGGATCAGGGATGGAAATGGTAATTGATCAAAATGGTCTTGGGAGACAGGATGCCTTAGATGTCATTTACATAAAGAGGAAAAATCTGCCGCTCTTCTCTGAAGAGCTTCTGGCACCTTGGAAGAAAAAAGTTCTGCAAGCTTACAAGTTTATTTGATCTGAGGAAGGAGGCAGAGCGGCAAAAGAAGCTACTGTTACAAACAGAAGAAAAGCCCTGCAGGTTCTGATGGAAGGTTCATCTGGCCCAGTGTTTTGCTTCCAACAGTGGCTGGCAGATGCCTCTAGGAAGTCCGCGAGCAAGACACAGAGGTAACAGACCTCCCCTGTCATTATCATCTGGCAGTTAGAGGTTCACTGCCTCTGAAAATGTCGATTTCAATTAGCTGCAATGGCTAATTGCCACTGCTGGGTGTTTCCTCCATTGAGTTTGTCCAGTCCTTTTCAAAAGCTGTCTAAGCAAGGGGCCATCACCACTTTCTGACAGTGAGTTCCATAAATTACATAGGCACTGTATGAAAGAAGTTGTGTGCCAATGGTTCACATTTCAGCAATCAGAAATGAGGATTAAAAGTGGACAAAGAAAAGGGAAGGAAAGAGCAGCCCATGAGGTTGCACAGGTCTGACAACAATGAATAAATGCAGTGAAAACAGTTGGTGGAGCAAGAAAAACAACAAATATAATGTTTTTTGATATCTGACGAAAACAAAGAAAGCAATACAATAATTTGGAACTGTGGGTGAAAAAATAGTAGAAATAATAACACAATGAGTCTAATTGGAAGTCAAATGTGTTTGCTTTGCTTTGTTTTGTTTTCCTTTTTCTGCTTTCCCCCCTTTCTCTCTCCCCCCCCCTTCTTAAGAGCGGTGGACTCGTAATCTGGGGAACCGGGTTCGCGTCTCCACTCCTCCACATGCAGCTGCTTGGTGACCTTGGGCTAGTCACACTTCTTTGAAGTCTCTCAGCCCCACTCACCTCACAGAGTGTTTGTTGTGGGGGAGGAATGGAAAGGAGAATGTTAGCTGCTTTGAGACTCCTTCGGGTAGTGATAAAGCGGAATATCAAATCCAAACTCCTCCTCCTCCTCCTCCTCCTCCTCCTCCTCCTCTTCTTCTTCTTCTTCTTCTTCTTCTTCTTCTTCTTCTTCTTCTTCTTCTTTTCTTCTTCTTCTTCTTTGTGCCTCCTTCCTTCGTCTTTCTCTTTTTGATTTGTTAAGAAAGAGATAAAGAGATAAAAGTGTGATATGAAAACTTCAGTAAGTTAAAAGTGATGTTGTGTAATTTTTCTATTACTATTTGTTGTTGTTGTTTAGTCTTTTAGTTGTGTCCGCCTCGTCATGACCCCATGGACCAGAGCAAGCCAGGCACTCCTGTGTTCCACTGCCTCCCGCAGTTTGGTCAAACTCATGCTGGTAGCTTCGAGAACACTGTCCAACCATCTCGTCCTCTGTCATCCTTTTTTCCTTGTGCCCTCCATCTTTCCCAACATCAGGGTCTTTTCCAGGGAGTCTTCTCTTCTCATGAGGTGGCCAAAGTATTGGAGCCTCAGCTTCAGGATCTGTCCTTCCAGTGAGCACTCAGGCCTGATTTCCTTCAGAATGGATAGCTTTGATCTTCTTGTAAAAATTGGTTAATTGTAATTAATTAATGTAGCAATTACTGTGGGGTTTTTCCCCTTTGTTATTGTTGAATTCTAAATAAGGTATTATTTTTTAAAAAAGAAAAAAAGAAAAACAGTGCTCAGGCACAAACCAGGAAAGTGCAGAACTGTGCTTAGATAACAAGTCTTTAGGTCCTGACTTGTTCCTCTAGATAGGCTTGTGCGTGGCTCAAGACACACCTCCCATCTTTCCACTAGGCAGTACGGTAAGAGGACATGTCTGTGTTATAGGGCACAGCCCCTTAATCCATTTACTTTTAACAATGAGCTTCCTGCTATGAGGAAAATATACACACATGCACACGTTCCCTTTCTCCACTTTGGAAAGAAATGAACTACCTAGCAATAGATTGTACTTCTTAACAACAGCTATTAGGCCTGAAATATTATGGCATGATATTTGTAGCAAACAACGCCATTAAGCGCTCAGGCTTTTTTTCATTGTTATATGAACTAGGCAGTAAAAAGATTAATCCAAAGCCATTACTTGCTGAATTGGCCAGGCACACAACTGGATGCAGAATTAAATGACATATACTACATCTTTGAAAAAGCATAGAATGGGGATGAAGCGGAAAAGGACTGACAGAGGGGAAAGAAATTGCCACTGGAGCCCCATCATGTATAGCAGGACCCAAGCAAAGTCTACTGCTAGCAATGTTATCCCAAACTCACTGGGAAAGCACATGTTTCAGACATGTCATCTGTAAATGTGGTGGAAGGGTGTGGATTGATGAAATGCAAGTGAAAACAGCACCTTTCTAGAGCCCTGTTAAGTACCGTATTTTTCACTCTACAAGACGCACCAGACCACAAGACGCACCTAGTTTTTGGAGGAGGAAAACAAGAAAAAAAAATATTCTGAATCTCAGAAGCCAGAACAACAAGAGGGATCGCTGCACAGTAAAAGCAGCAATCCCTCTTGTTGTTCTGGCTTCTGGGATAGCTGCGCAGCCTGCATTAGCTCCATAAGACGCACACACATTTCCCCTTACTTTTTAGGAGGGAAAAAGTGAGTCTTATAGAGCACAAAATACGGTAATTCACATAATTAATAACCATGCAGGGTTCCCAATCACTGAACACCCTCCAGCACTTCTCTGATAAAAATAGGGATGTCAACAACAACAACAACAACACTTTTCTTATTTATACCCTGCCCAGCCCACCTGACTAGATTGCCCCAGATGCTCTGGGCAGCTTCCACCATATATAAAAACATAAAACAATAAACATTTAAAATTTCCTTATACAGGGATGCCTTCAGATGTCTTCTAAAGGTTGTCTATTTACTTATCTCCTTGGTTTGGGGGTCACATAATGCTCCAACATAACGTCCAACATTTCTCTGATGAAGATAATGACGTCCTACCATAGCCTCCAACATTTCTCCTATGAATCTAGGGGAGTCCTAAGGAAAAGCAGGTGGTGGGTGGCACTGTGGTCTAAACCACAGAGCCTAGGGCTTGCCGATCAGAAGGTCGGCGGTTCGAATCCCCGTGACGGGGTGAGCTCTCGTTCAGTCCCAGCTCGTGCCAACCTACCAGTTTGAAAGCACATCAAATGCAAGTAGATTAATAGGTACTGCTCTGGCGGGAAGGTAAACAGCGTTTCCGTGCGCTGCTCTGGTTCGCCAGAAGCGGCTTAGTCATGCTGGCCACATGACCTGGAAGCTGTCTGTGGACAAACGCTGGTTCCCTCAGCCTATAGAGCGCCGCAACCCCAGTCATTCGCGACTGGACCTAATGGTCAGGGGTGCCTTTACCTATAAGGAAAAACAGGACATTCCAGGATCAAATCAGAAACCGGGACGGCTTTTATAAATCTGGGACTGTCCCTGGAAAATAGGGACACTAGGAGAGTCTGTACTGTGTAGCCCAAAGGCATGGATCAAGATCTGATGGTGAGAGCTGATTAACAGTAGTAGAAGAAGAGGAGTTTGGATTTGATATCCCGCTTTATCACTACCCAAAGGAGTCTCAAAGCGGCTAACATTCTCCTTTCCCTTCCTCCCCCACAACAAACACTCTATGAGGTGAGTGGGGCTGAGAGACCTCAGAGAAGTGTGACTGACCCAAGGTCACCCAGCAGCTGCATGTGGAGGAGCAGAGACATGAACCCGGTTCCCCAGATTACGAGTCCACCACTCTTAACCACTACACCACACTGGACTCCCTAGCACTGATTCCTGCACTGCAGGGAGTTGGACTAGATGGACCTCTGTAATTCCAAGATCCCTCCCACCACACTATTGAGGTGAATGTTTTATGTTTTTAAAAGATGACATCTTGGGTTATCTCGCTCTATATAATTAAAACTAGTCCATTCTGAATGAAAGCGCAGACAAAAGACATTGTGGGAGCAGATAATGCACAATTCTCACACAGAAGGTAAAGAGAAGAACATGGAACAAATTAAAAATAGATTCATAAAATGGCTGAGAGAGAGAGAGAGAGAAACCATTTGACAACCTACATTTTACACCGAAAGTGCACAGGAAACACGCCTTTGCAATTGCCAAATAATTTGAAGTGTCGCGAAATTAAGGCTACGAGCAACATTTCTGCTGTAATGAACAGCTGCTAGATTCAATAGAGAATATTTTGCATAACAACAGAAAGCATTTGCCATTGGCCTTGTGGGAGGAATAACAGTCTAATAATTGAAATGAACTACACACTACAGTAGCCAGTTACCACAATGAGAAAGATTATGCAAAGCAGAATGCTTCCTACAAGCTGAAAATCGCAGCCTTTCGTTGTCATGCAAAATGGAGCCTCTCTGTTCATCAGGTTGGCAATAAAATTGAATCATCCAGATGATATCCCGCTTCGCAGTGCGTAACTTTGACATAATTGGACCAAATGGAATACTTCACACGGTTAAACTTAACGGAGGGGCTCAGAACTGCAGATGCCCAAAGGACATAGTTATTGCAAAGGGGTCAGCTGGGAGCTAAGAGAGCTTACTGCATTGCTCAGGCTAGGTTTACAGAGGCAACTCATTGAGGTGTGCATCTGTTTCTCTAAAAGGAATGAGTAAGAAAACAAATGCACCCCACTGGTTTGCAATTCATTTCTGTTAAAAATAAATAAATGCAAATGGGAGGGGGAATGAAAACACTTTTTCCCTCTTTCTCCCATTCGTTTCTCATAGAAATCCATGAGGCTGACTTTTCGTTGCATTGCTTAGTATGACAGTTAAGTCCAGTCGTGAACGGCTCTGGGGTTGCGGTGCTCATCTGACTTTACTGGCCGAGGGAGCTGGCCTTTGTCCGCAGATTATGTAAAGCAGGGACTATTTGGGCAATCACAGAATTATAGAGTTGGCAGGGACCCTGAGGATCATCTTTCCCAACCCCCTGCTATGCAGGAATATGCAACTGTCCCATACAAGGATTGAACCTGCCACCTTGGCATCATCAGCATCACACTCTAACCAGCTGAGCTATCCAGGCATGGAACCTTTTTCAGCCAGAGGGCTGGATTACCTTGTGGAGAGCCATCGGGGGTGTGCTGGTCCCAGGGGGTTACCGTGCAGCATGGTCCAAGTCCAGTCCGAGGTCGAGGGTGTGGTATAGAGGCTGTCTGTCAAGGCTGAAGTGGGGTCCAAGGCAAGGAGTCGAGTGTGGTCAGGAACTCTGGCAGAAGAGCAGGACAAGGTGCCGGTAGAAACAGGTTACCAACAATGTTGCTCCCGCAACCTGGGACTGGGCTGGCTGGCTTTTATCTGCCCTGAGGCATAGGGCAGTCCCGGTCCACAGGTGACTTGCCTCTCCTGGCCTGGAGACGAGCACTCCTCCTGCGAGAACTTAGTTCCCTCCGCCTCTGCAGCTCAGGAGAGGCTGGAGGGTTACTGGACCCAGAGGCAGCCTCAGCTTCGCCTGATGGGGCTGAAAGTGGAGCACCTGCAGGCAATGGGTCCTCCATCACCTCCGGAGGCAGAGCAGATTCAGCTGGTGTCTGCACCTGAGGATCCAGCACAGGTGAGGGCCCTTCATGTTCAAGCCCCAGCCCTGACTCAGCTGGTCCTGGAGGCAGGGACTCCTGTGCAGGCTGGGATTCCTCAGGTTCAGCCTCTGAATCCGATTTCCAGGCCATCACAGGGGGGCACAGTACAGTGGGGTATTCAGTCCGAGACATTTTTGGTGCATGGGGTGAAGGACAATATAGTGTGTCCCCCCCCTCCATGTTCAGAAGCTGACTGGACTGGAAATTGGATCTTAGTTCAAAACTGGTGATGGACTATCATCCTCCAATGCGCCTGAGCACATCAGGCTAGCTTAGGGGGTTCAGGGCAGGCTGTGTGGCACATACAGGTCTGCAGTACTGATACACCTTGCAGTCGTTCGCCTCCCTACCTGCACCTGCTGCCTGAGGCTGTTGCTTCGCTCTGTGCCCTGACAATGGCAACCTGGGGGGGGGGGCAGAGAGTGAAGAAGAGGCACAAATGAAGAAAAATGAACTCCACGGACAAGACAAGGTCATTCGGAGCCTCAAAACCCATGAAATGTTTTTCAAAGCACTTCCAAATGTTCTAATGTTCTTTTTAAAAAGTGGTATCCGAACTCTTACAGCATCTACATGCAACATCAGGAAGAAGTTGAGGTATTTCAATTATTTCTCAGGTTGCTCGAGGCCGCAAGTAGCTCAGCAGCATCAGCTGTAATGATTTCCTTCCTTCCTTGCATCCTTCAGGGGAATAGAGAAGATGCAGATTCTCACAGAAATTGAATTGGTAAGAAAGGCTTCCAGTCTCAACATTTGGGCAAGGTTCCCGTAAGCCTCTTACCTGCAAATCTTAAACTCACCCATCCCATTACACCACTAGGTAACCAGCTGCCTTCGCATAATAATTCACCCAGCTCTGATAGGTCAGCTTTCTCAACTGACAGCTTCAGTGAAATGGTTTGAGGTTGGCAACATTCAGGTTGCAGTACAGTCTTGGCATATATTTGCCTAACTTTTGTATTACATCATCTGCTAGCTATGAGCAGATGTAAGGAGCTCTGAAGAGCATTGTTTGACAACTAAATAAGTCCATTTTTTTGAGATTTGACAAGGTACTGGTCTTATCTGTCTGTCTGCCTGTGTGTGTGTGTGTTCTTGGTTGCAAAGTTACTGAAACAACACAGATGGAATCCAGAGAGAGATATTGACTAGACTTTGCTGAGGGAACTGAACAAAATGGTGTACAATTTGAGGCGAACAGTGAGATTTTCTCTTTCCTGGTTTGGGCCTCATCCGTAGAAGGGAGACATTCGACCAAATATATAGCAGAAAACTCCCTTAGAACTACAAAGCTAATCAGAACACATGGTACCTCAGTAAAGCGGGGTAAGGGTCAAATCAGCCTAACCCAATGGTTGAAATGGGAATCAAAGGTGGTCGGGGAGGGAGCTACTCTGAATCATGTTGTGTGGGTGCAAAGCCTATGAGATCCCAGACGGCAGCCACCACCATTTCCTCCTTAAGGATGGGAGGAGAGCAACAGATCTAGTCCACCAGTAGTGTGCTTCAGCTCTCCTCCCATCCCTAAGGAGGAAATGGTGGTGGCTGCCAAGGGCCTTCTGGCAGTTCCCTCACTGTGAGGAGTGAAGTTACAGGTAACCAGGCAGAGGGCCTTCTCAGTAGTGGCACCCGCCCTGTGGAACACCCTCCCATCAGATGTCAAAGAAATAAACAACTATCTGACTTTTAGAAGACATCTGAAGGCAGCCGTGTTTAGGGAAGCTTTTAATATTTGATGAATTATTGTATTTTAATATTTTGCTGGAAGCCGCCCAGAGTGGCTGGAGAAACCCAGCCAGATGGATGAAGTATAAATTATTATTATTATTATTATTATTATTATTATTATTATTATTATTATTCAGAGGCCACGGAACCCCTGTCTTCGGGTTCCAAAGAACTTTCACAAACCAGAACACTCACGTCCGTGTTTGTGGCATTCGGGAGCCAAAATGTCTGAGTACCAAGGCATTTGACAACCAAGATACAACTGTACATGAAAAGCTATTTCATACATCCCTCCCTCCTCAGACCAATATGAATATTGCTTCTGGAATCTGAGGCAGGTTTCGGGGACAAAAACTCCAGACCCTTGTTATTTCCAATTTTCCATATGAGACTTTAATAATGAAGCTTCCATATGTTCCTAGATCAGCGCTTGAGCTGAAAGTTAGCTCTGCTGAGGATTAGAAACCATTTCCAGTCCTGCTTTATTAAGACCCAGGGCTTCGCTTTTCTAACTCACCAACGGACAAAGGCTTTCACTCCCCAGAATGAACAGGTGTGTTCATTAATTTTAAAGAGCAGGTTCTTTTCTTTTTAAAGAAAATGCTACATGAAGACTGTCTGGTTTCTTTGCAGTTGTAAAAGAAGGGGTGAAAAAAACTATTCAGGTTCACTCCCTGTTGCAAGACACTGACCAGATTTTGCTCCAGAATCTTTCACCTTTTCAACCGACCCCAAAGTCCCCATTTATGTTAATGGGAAAGGCCTCCATCCAAAAGAATCCATCAATCAAGTGATGAGCACAAATGGCAAACACTTTAGGCAGATGGATTCAATGGGAGATCGGCTCCTCCCTTAAAGAGGGCATGTGTTGCAGTGAGACCTGGCAACCAAACCCTGTCTTGTGGGTGGGTATGATTGGATAGCCACAACACCCAATTGATAGGTCCCTTGACGCAGGGTTTAATCAGGCCAATGGGACGCAGGCTGAACAGATCAAGGGACCTATATATACCCATGCACGTGACCCAGAGCTTCCTCTTTCGGCGCGTGCATTCGGAACACCCACCCACCTCTCCCTACTTCTAGGGCTTTGTGCTTGACCTTGCTATGCTGTCATGTTTCGTATGTAGTTGGGACAGGGGCACGGCAGGAATTTTCCCCACTTGGCTGATTGGCTGTTGCCATTTGGGTTTCGCCTGCCATGTAGCAAATCGTCACAACTTGAAAGGCTGCGGATAGGCTGTGGTTCAGGGGATAGGGATGGAAGAATGCTCTCGCCATCCCTATGTGAAGGGTATTCCGTTACAGGAATCCAGGGACTCGATGGTTTGGTCAACCCCTGAGAGGGGGTTGTGCCTGTGCCAGAGTTCAGACGGACATATAGGTGGCGGAGATAGCCTGTTCCTGGCTTTCCGCTTATCCAGGTGTTCACCCTTGGCTGACCTATGCTAGAACCCTGGGTCAGCGCTACCTGCAACGGTGCAGGGAGCTAGTCGAACCAGAGCCTATGCAACCATTCACTTGCTGTAATCAATAAAGCTGTGGCCTAAATTCTGCCAAAACCAAAATTTGAGTCAAGTGTGAATTTATTTAGGGGAAGGTTTCTGCGTCTCAACACGCAATCCCAGAATGTAACATCATCCTAGCAGAGGCACTAAGCCTTACACTAAGTCACAAAAGTATTGTCAACATTGACTGATAGCACCTCTCCAGGGTTTCAAACAGAAAGTCTCTCATAGCACTACTGGGAGTTGCTAGGAATTGAGGTTGGGACCTTTTGCATGTAAAGCTCCAGTGTTAAAAAACACATATCCTGCCCCCAGAGAACTGAACCAAAAAGGCTGCCCCAATTTCACAGCCCACAGAAAGGCATTTGACTCAGTGCTCCCTGAGTCCCACTCCTATCTTAATTTGCAACTTTGCAATCTGCGTGAAATTTTGCATTTCGATATATTCAAATGTGCATTCCTTAATGCGTTTCTTCTCCAAATGCACATTTTAACGTATGGAGTAGAGCAAAGCATTCTCTAAAAATTAAGATGAAGTATCAAACTGTCTTTGCAAATGTTTATGTGGCTTTGGAGGTACAGATGATCATTTTTATAAATGAACCACATATATATGCATATGTTTATCATAACATTCATAATCTATTTATTACATTATTTTGCAAAATAAAAATAAAAATACAGATTGCTAAGTGTGTTTTCTCTCAAAATGCACGTTTCTAAGCATAGTTCTCTCAAAATGCATAATTAAAAATGTATTTTGATACTTTTTGGAATGAGAACTTCACTGACAATTTAGGGACTATGAAATTCAGTGAATAATTAGGATCCAATATGCACATTAATCTGGAAGGTGCATAAAAGAAATGATGAGGAGGATGGCATTCTTTCTCCCCCCCCCCCAAGACAATTCATGGCACCAGCATGGGGTGCCTAATTCAGTGGGAAGCAAAGACCTTGGACCCTCTTGAGAACCTTCTCATAGAAGGTCTGCTCCCTTTCCTCTACTCCCCGATATCCACATACATACTGAGCCTTTTCCTGGCCACTGAGATACTTCCCAACTCATTCAGTACTAGTAGATAAAGTTATAAACATCAAAGATTTAGAAATTCAGTAGGCATAGCTCCTTATCTTCTATTCGCACCTGAATTTCATGTTGAGCTGTAAAATATGCTTAGGTCAGATATTCAGTCTAGCTATGAGAGGAAAAGATGGAGCTGCATGTTTGAGGAGATCTTGATAAAACTTTTTCTCCTTTTCATTTTTTTTATTTCTACTCCCCTATATTTCGTTGCGAAAATGGCAGGGAGAAAGCTTTGAACTAGTTTAAGAAGATTTCCCCCTCCAGGGGTCTAATCCTTGCTAAATTGACTTAAGAGTTAAGAGATTTGCCATTTGCTTGACTATCTCTAATACGGAGCCAGATCGTTTAATGTAAGTAGGTTTAATTGCGTCTTTGCTGGCAATTTTGTGACAACTATAATCAAATAAGGCTTGAATAGCCTACTCCCAGGCTTCCTTTTAAAGTAAACAAAGAGACCTTTGACTTTAAATCCAACCACAGCAGAGAAAGATTAAACAATGGAAAGTGGGGAAGAACTAGTGGGACCTGCAAGAAAATGTTGCAGCATGGAATGTGCCTACTCAGGACACTCCATTCCATTCCTCCTGGTCTTCTGTTTATTCCCCCAGTCAGCAATCTCAAGTCACTGAACACCCTTGGGTCACACACAAGCCGTACAGTTAAAGTGCATTTTGAGCACAATGGCTTTCTCTAAAGAAGTCTGTAAACTGTAGATGAAATGCCCTGCTTTAAAACCCTCTGTAGAGATACATTACACAGGTTTCAAGGCAAAACTGTGTGTGATTTCTCCTATCTTTTATAAAGGAAGTTTGGTTATGTCGGGACCTATCTCCTTTGAGTCAGGAAGGAAACACCACCCTGCTGGGGGGGGGGAAGTCACATTTGCCAAAAATAACTTTTAAAACTAAATTGCGCTGCTTTAATAGCACCCTCAAATCTCTTTGAGACTGAGATAGACTGCTTAAAAAGGTAAAGTTAAAGGGACCCCTGACCATTAGGTCCAGTTGTGATTAACTCTGGGGTTGCAGCGCTCATCTCGCTTTATTGGCCAAGGGAGCCGGCGTACAGCTTCCGGGTCACGTGGCCAGCATGACTAAGCCGCTTCTGGTGAACCAGAGCAGCGCACAGAAACACCATTTACCTTCCCACCGGAGCGGTACCTATTTATCTATTTGCACTTTGACATGCTTTCAAACTGCTAGGTTGGGAGGAGCAGGGACCGAGCAACGGGAGCTCACCCCATCACGGGGATTTGAACCGCCGACCTTCTGATCGGCAAGTCCTATGCTCTGTGGTTTAACCCACAGCGAGCGTCACCCCCATCCCTTTTGATAGACTGCTTACTCTGCCTAAATGTATGGAGAAACTTCTATACATGTCGAGAGCAGGGATGAGGATCCTCAGGCCCAGGGCCAATATATTTGACCCTTGAAACTCTCCCAAAGCTACACACCCTGTCAAAGAGTGAACTGGCAGTAAATCACACCGTTCAGAAACACAGTCTTCACAGACTTGCTAAGTGTCAGGTCTAATGAGCCCAGAAGCTCATTCCCATAGTTCTTGCCCCATGAATCAATTGGGGAGACTGAAAATCCCTGCCTCCACACAGACGTCTAAATCCCCTCTTCTCCAGAGCTTTTTCCGAGCAATTGGAGACTGTGCCTGCATGCGACCTGCCACTGCTCCACCCTTTTCATCCTTCTTCTGATTCTGGGAGACAGGGCGGAAGGAGCTTGTCGCAGAAGGAGGAGGAGACACCAGTGATTCATCACCAGCCTTATTCATCTCTGCCTCTTGGCCCCCCTCCTCCCACTCTTGTGTTTCAGCTTCTGCCTCTGATTCTAGACCTCTCTCTGCCCCAACTCACCAAGCCCTGCTACCTCTTCAGCTTCAGACATGTGCTCTTGCCATCTTCTCCCTCTGACCACTCATCATTGTCCCACCACCACTCCCCAGGCTCTGAACCTTCTTCCCTTAGTGGTTCCCCAGCTGGTTCCTTTCACCATTCCTCTTCACCCAACCAGTCCATGACACCCCCTCTCTATAGGTCACCCCCCTCACTGCCCCTACTTCATACCCCGAGTATTTTTGTCTGGCTGGAATGTGTCCTTCAGTTTTTATGATGTCCCTTGCTTGTCTGGATGGAGGCAAGAGCACAGTACTTCTGAGTGTGCATAGAGTCAAGCCTAGGGTACATAGGTATTTTTCCGTACATTATTGACAGTGTTCCCATCCACCATCCGAAGACTTCTCAGAAGGAATCTGGCTCTCAAGCTGAAGAAAGTTTCCCCATCCTGGTCAAGAGGATGCCAAGGTATGCCTGGTTATTTCAAATCACAGCGGTGAGCTCAGGCTTCCTGTCCCCATGTTGAGAACTTTGCCTGAATATAAGGCAGCTGCCTTCAAACTAATGTCAATTAAGCACTGGCTGTGTAATTACAAAACGTCCAAATATCAGCACTTAGGGAACAATTTATTTCAGTAGACGGATCCCAGCTTCTTTGAGGCTATGTGTAACCTGACGGCTTAGCTGACAGCCCTACTAGGTGAACCTTTTTCCTCGCTGTCTTCTATTGCCCATAGACTTTTCTCCCATTATTGTAAATTCAGAGTGATACTGCACCCAGTCAGTCAGCGTCTACACAATTCCTATATGGTAATTGCTGCTTTTCTCTCTTGGAAGCAAGATATTACATGGTTTCTCTAGATAGCATTTTGATGATTATATTAGACCCGGTATAATGTTTTGTAATAGTGTACTTTATCAGACATTAACGTTTTCAACAGTAAAATGGAAGGTATAATAGGTCAATATTTCCAGGGTGCAAAATGAATTCCTGGGGTACCAAGAAGCACATTCCCATTTGTGTGCATATAAGCACACACAGGTATTTTGTTTGCATGTGAATGTCTGCTTCTGTTTATTGGATATATGACTATTGTAGTGCCAGCTAGTCTTCCAGCACTACCACCCCATTTCAGCTAGAGATGCAAGGAGTACAAAAGCAGAAGTCCATATTTGTATTCACAGTGGGATGTGGAACCAAGCATGAAGACTTGCCACTGAAGTTGGGGCAGCCGGGGTTGTGCATACTGTGCGTGCATGCTGCACAGCATGCTAACATCATGCATGCAAGCAAGCCTCAGGGCATGTTGACATCACTTGCACAAACCACAATACCTGCTGCCACAGTGCCCAGGCTTGCACCCTGGGGACGTGCTGCTAATGTAGTGGTTTGACTTCACTCCCGGAGGTGCACTCCGTTGTTTCTTGAGACAGACAGATACCAACAATCCCTTAACAAGGAACCCAAGCCATTCAGGACACCAGTACCAAAACCTGGTCTCTTCTTCTTTGGCAATTCTGAAGCTGAGGCTCCAATACTTTGGCCACCTCATGAGAAGAGAAGACTCCCTGGAAAGGACCCTGATGTTGGGAAAGATTGAGAGCACAAGGAGAAGGAGACAACAGAGGACGAGATGGTTGGACAGTGTTCTCAAAGCTACCAGCATGAGTTTGACCAAACTGCGGGAGGCAATGGAAGACAGGAGTGCCTAACATGCTCTGGTCCATGGGGTCACGAAGATTCGGACACGACTAAACAACTAAACAACAACAACAACATAGCCAAGTAAGATTGTCTTCCATGAACACGGTTTTAACAGTGAGTCCGTAAGTGACTGTGGAGGCCAGTTCTGGATCCACACGTCCTTCCACAGTGGGGACATAGGTTTCCAGGTGGGAGTTGATCACCGTGAGGGTTTGCCAAGTGTGCCTTCCTCTTCGCATGTTTCTTCCTTTTGTCCTGAGTTCGAGCGTCTTCAAAGCCCATGACACCTTTGGTAAACGCTGTTCTCCAATTGGAGCAAGTGTTTCCCAGTTGTCAATGTTTATACTACATTTTTTTTAGATTTGCCTTGAGAGAGTCTTTAAACCTCTTTTGTTGACCGCCAGCATTAAGCTCTCCATTTTTAAGTTCGGAATAGAGTAGCTGCCTTGGAAGATGACAATCAGGCATCCGCACAACATGACCAGTCCAACGAAGTGGATGTTGAAGAATCATTGCTTCGACACTAGCTCACATTCAGCCAGGGCAATGCTTTCAAGACCAGTGACAAATAGTCCCATCTCACTGCCCTGCACAGCAGCCTGCCAGAATCAATGGGTCTGGCTCACTGTCTGATCTAGTCCCAGGCTACTCTCTGGAGGGGAGAAGTTCCTTGCTAGCAGGAGATGGCATTGGGGTCATGTGAGTCTGCTGTAATATGGCACTTGTGACATACGTGGTGTCCTTCCCCTGGATCTGGACTGACATCTTCCAACTCCCAGGATCCCTGTTCTCCATCCTTGTCTATTCCTCCTCTACCTCTGAGCAATCCCACCAAGATATCTCCATGGGACTCCTCCTGATGCCACCACCTGTGCTTTATATGAAGGAAAGAAGCAATTTTTCTCTATCTAGGTAGATAGTAACAAAAGATATTTACTTGATTTTATCTCTGCAAGATTTTGGCAAATTAAAACTTTAATGAATGTACTTACTGAAGCATAAGCAAAAGAATATTAAAGCCTCAATATAATTTTTCACTGTATTAAAAATTTGTAATTGTGTTTTTTCCCCTTTCTCAGTTCTACAGTGCAGTCAAGGAAAGATATTAGCTATTATTATTACTATTGAGTTTTGTATATATTTAGAGAGCAATCTACATACGTAATGTCACTGGGGAGTAATGCAGGCAACGAATTATGAGAGCTCAAAAAGAACCGCCATGGAATGTGTCAAGTATTTTAAATTCAGCGTAGAAGCCCCCTATCTAATGAGGTATCAACACAGAAAAAGGTAGTAGCAGAGATTAATAGAAACAAAACAGAAAGATGCTAAATGCATTTTCACATAATTCCGAGAAAAACACTTCTCCGTTTTCCAAGTCCTTGGGGGAAGCTGACATTTTGGTCCCATAAATAATCTGTTTGAATATAAACCACCTCCCAGAGCCAGAATTTACAGAGTTGTTTAAGAATCAGCCCCTCTCCTATTCCCTTCCCAGGAATTATAGTCCTGGGGAGGGAATAAGGTAGAAGGTGCATGTTTTCTCAGCACGTCCACATCCTTACGTGGTCGCCAGGTACTACACAAAAGAGCATGACCCACTAAGAACCTCAGTACCTAAATCTTCTGCCTAAATCATGCTACCTAAATCTGCCTCTTCCCCAGGATTCCAGACAGTGGATCTTTCTCAGCCCTAGGGGAGACATGAGGGATTGAACCCAGGGTCTTTTCCCCGAATGGCGTGTGCTCTGCAACTGAGCTATGGCCCTTCTGCTTTGTTGCTTTCTTCTTGGGGCCGTTTTAGCAGTGTGGTGTACTTTTAACCCTTTTTAACATTAAAAATGCATTGAAATTAAAATATTAACACTGTAGTACTGCAAAACAAAAACAAAATGTTGAGTGTCATTGTTAAATATTAATTAAAAAGTAAAAGCCCTGCTAAAATGGTATTCTTAGATGAATTGTTACTCAGATGCCCACAGGGCTATGTTGCAGCCACTAGTGTAGGAGCATAGTGGGGTACGTACACATCAAAAGCGATAACTGCCCAACCATACAAAGTCAACCGCAATTCTTCATGTCACCTTTCAGAGTTAGAGCAACAATTACATTAAAACTTTGCCATCTGGAAGCGCCATCCATTGCTGTTTCTCTGTAGATCCTGATCACTCATTGACCAGAGAGAGCCACAAAGCTACTTCCATTTTGGGTTTCACTTTCATTTGTCTTTTATCTGCATCGTCAGTCTAGCTGAGCCTCCTTTGCCTTGCTCATGATCCTGCCTCCCTGTGGCTGAATGGAGCTAGTCACCTAGAAGAGCCAACTACCTCAGCCTTTCATCATCATCATCATCATCATCATCATCATCATCATCGTATCCCTGTTATGGGTCCCTCAGTTCCATCAGGATCTGGCATGGTTTGGCAGCCCCAGGTGGACTGGAAGGAGGAAAAAAAGAGGAGGAGATTGTGGACTGGAAGCCTAGCACCCAGGAATGAGGAGAGAGGTCCTCCCCCTTGTGATGCTAGATGTCCAAGAGGGAGACGCAAAGCTGCTGGCTCTCTCCTCCCTCACCCTTCCAGTCTCATCAGCCTCATTAGAAGGAAAGAGGACTTCTATATGCCAGATGGAGGTAGCTGTGGAGCTAGAGGCAGAACTGCAGGACATCGTCTTATCACCAAGAACTGGGTGCCATCTTTGTAGGTGGGTTCAGACACACCCTCCCAAATGGAGTGCACACGTGTGTATGCAGCAGACTCATAGGGCAAGGGCGTCCTATGAGTGAGCTCAACCCTACTCAACTTTGAAAGCTTGGCAGGGAGGGCATCTCAACTGTTGGGACATCTTCCTTCTGTTTGATTATGAGCTTATTGCTTCATTCATGAACCTTGGAATCTTGACCTTTGGGTTTTGCGCTCACTGCTGAGCTTGTCCGCTTTTAGCCTGAATAAAGATTTCTTCCTTACTTGCAAGTAAGAGTCATTGTCACTGTGTTTTGGGATGGGAACCTGGCGGACCCTGTTCCCACATTTGTATGCTTTGGCTCAAGGGAGGGTATTCCCTGGACCCCCACAATAACTTAAAGTAGATTATATGGATTTGGATTTGATATCCCGCCTTTCACTCCCTTTAAGGAGTCTCAAAGCGGCTAACATTCTCTTTTCCCTTCCTCCCCCACAACAAACACTCTGTGAGGTGAGTGCGGCTGAGAGACTTCAGAGAAGTATGACTAGCCGAAGGTCACCCAGCAGCTGCATGTGGAGGAGCAGGGAATCAAACCCGTTTCCCCAGATTACGAGACTACCGCTCTTAACCACTACACCACACTGTACGGTGCGGTATAAAATCACAGGGCCTAATATATCAAGCTATGTAACAAGGCAGTGAAAGAAAAAGAATTTAAGTGAATCTTTAAAAGCCTATGAAGCTCTTCATTCAGTGATAAAAATTTCCATATAACTTCCCACTGACTTCCATCCAAGTCATAAACCGACTTATTCTGAAACCAGAATGACTGGGAAGCAAAACAGAGGACAAAGGCATTTCCCAAAAGCAATAGGTGAAGATAAATACAGAGGGAATCTAAGATCTGCTGCAAGACCAAATGGAGTTAATAGGTGCTAAGGAAAGTGCTGGTTCTTGCTTTCCCAGATCTCATACCAGCTGTTGATGACCTTTACCTTAAACAACATTGTAAAGGGTTTAGACATCATGGAGGGTCTCTTTATCAGTGGAAGGGCTGGAGGAGAAATCCAATTCAGTTTGCATTTATTGGCGAACCAACATAATTTGCAGGTTCCAAAACAAGGCATGAACTGAAACAACCACCATTAAAAAAAATTGCACTACTCTGAATTTTGCAATGCAGTGCTCCAGCCAAGCAATGTGCACAGAAGTGCATATACTAGGGTAAGGTGTGCATTAAAGTCCACATTAATGAAAATAGCAAGTGGAAATGCATAATATTCGGGACCACTGCTTGGCAAAAAAATAGATACATTGGACAAAATTGCATAGGAACACGTGCACATTAGCAGAAGGTTGCACTAGAATAATGATAAATTTTCATAAGGAATTCAGAGAAAAACTTTGCAAACTAATGTGGGCACGTGGAAAACTTAATTTCAGATTGGGAAAATGTGAAATGGAGAGAAACCAAAACTGACAGATCTGCTCATCCCTAATCCCTTCTGTCACCTCCTCGCCTCTTTCAGACAGTTCTCCCACCTTGTTTCTTTGTCCTTTGGGTACTCTAGAGCCTGCATAGAGATCACTCCACAAGAAATATTACATCATCCTAAGCAACTTGCTTGGAGGGGAAGCAGAAGGAAGTGTAAACATATTCTGGAGAGTCCAATATGTTGATGAGATGGAAGAATGTTCTGTTCCTCTACCTCTGCTTAAGGGGCGGGGGGAGTAACAGATGGCTAATAACAAAAATCTTAATTGTTTAGCTGGTGTAAAGCACACAATAGAGAGACGGCAACTTTCATCTATCAAAACAATTCAGTTTCTGATCTCAGCCTTGGGCTCTTTCTTACTGTTTCTTGTGAAGGTGCAGTCAATTGTAGTGAACATTTTCCATCTGAACACCTTGATACTATTGTCCTCCTTCTGGGGTTTCCCCACAAAGGAATCAAGACCCATTTTTATTCTAAAGTTCTGCCCGCCCTTCAGTTTGCACAAGTTTTTTTTCTCTTCAAAGCCTACGCAAATAATATTTTCACAGAGAATTCTTCAGTGCTGTCACCCTACCTTGCACATAATTATCCAAGGGGCTCATCATTATTAATGTAGCTATTTCTTTGCATATATATCATCTATCCAGTGTTTTTTTTCTTTAAAAAAATGTTTAGGGGTATTTTCATTTTGACTCAAGAAAATCACCATTTTATAGCTGCCATCGGAGGTGGCAACAACTGACTAATCACTGTGGTAGATTCCAACTTCTACTTAGAATCATAGAATCATAGAGTCGGAAGAGACCACAAGGGCCATCGAGTCCAACCCCCTGCCAAGCAGGAAACACCATCAGAGCACTCCTGACATATGGTTGTCAAGCCTCTGCTTAAAGACCTCCAAAGAAGGAGACTCCACCACACTCCTTGGCAGCAAATTCCACTGTCCAACAGCTCTTACTGTCAGGAAGTTCTTCTTAATGTTTAGGTGGAATCTTCTTTCTTGTAGTTTCGATCCATTGCTCCGTGCCCGCTTCTCTGGAGCAGCAGAAAACAACCTTTCTCCCTCCTCTATATGACATCCTTTTATATATTTGAACATGGCTATCATATCACCCCTTAACCTCCTCTTCTCCAGGCTAAACATGCCCAGCTCCCTTAGCCATTCCTCATAAGGCATCGTTTCCAGGCCTTTGACCCTTCTGGTTGCCCTCCTCTGGACACGTTCCAGTTTGTCAGTGTCCTTCTTGAACTGTGGTGCCCAGAACTGGACACAGTACTCCAGGTGAGGTCTGACCAGAGCAGAATACAGTGGCACTATTACTTCCCTTGATCTAGATGCTATACTCCTATTGATGCAGCCCAGAATTGCATTGGCTTTTTTAGCTGCCGCGTCACACTGTTGGCTCATGTCAAGTTTGTGGTCAACCAAGACTCCTAGATCCTTTTCACATGTACTGCTCTCAAGCCAGGTGTCCCCCATCTTGTATTTGTGCCTCTCATTTTTTTTGCCCAAGTGCAATACTTTACATTTCTCCCTGTTAAAGTTCATCTTGTTTGTTTTGGCCCAGTTCTCCAATCTGTCAAGGTCGTTTTGAAGTGTGATCCTGTCCTCTGGGGTGTTAGCCACCCCTCCCAGTTTGGTGTCATCTGCAAATTTGATCAGGATGCCCTTGAGTCCATCATCCAAGTCGTTGATTAAGATGTTGAATAAGACCGGGCCCAAGACAGAACCCTGTGGAACCCCACTAGTCACTCTTCTCCAGGATGAAGAGGAACCATTGATGAGCACCCTTTGGGTTCGGTCAGTCAGCCAGTTACAAATCCACTGAGTGGTAGCATAGTCAAGACCGCATTTTACCAGCTTCTTTACAAGAATATCATGGGGCACCTTGTCGAATGCCTTGCTGAAATCAAGGTAGGCTACATCCACTGCGTTCCCTTCATCTACCAGGCTTTTTCTGTCAAAAAACGAGATCAGGTTAGTCTGACATGACTTATTTTTCAGAAATCCATGCTGACTATTGGTGATCACAGCATTCCTTTCTAGGTGCTCACAGACTGTTTGCTTAATGATCTGCTCCAGAATCTTCCCTGGTATTGATGTCAGACTGACTGGGCGATAATTATTTGGGTCCTCTCTTTCCCCCTTTTTGAAAATAGGGACAACATTTGCCCTCCTCCAGTCTGCCAGGACTTCGCCTGTTCTCCAGGAATTCTCAAAGATGACTGCCAGTGGTTCTGAGATCACATCTGCCAGTTCTTTTAATACTCTTGGATGCAGTTCATCTGGCCCTGGAGACTTGAATACATCTAAACTAGCCAAGTATTCTTGTACTATCTCCTTAGTTATTCTGGGCTGTGTTTCCTCTGCTGAATCATTTGCTCCAAATTCTTCAGGTCGGGCATTGTTTTCTTTATTGGAGAAGACTGAGGCAAAGAAGGCATTGAGGAGTTCCCTGTTTGCATTTCACCATCTTCTCCTCTGAGTGACCCCACTGTTTCTTTCTTCTTCCTTTTGCTACGGACATACCCATAAAAGCCTTTTTTGTTGCTTTTAACCTCTCTAGCAAGCCTGAGTTCATTCTGTGCTTTAGCTTTTCTGACTTTGTGTCTACATGTGCTGGCTATTTGTTTGAATTCCTCTTTGGTGGTTTCCCCCCTTTTCCATTTTTTGTACACATCCTTTTTTAATCTTAACTCAGTTAAAAGTTCTTTAGATAGCCACCCTGGCTTCTTTAGGCACCTTCCATGTTTCTGTCTCATTGGTATTGCCTGAAGTTGTGCTTTTACTATCTCCCTCTTAACAAACTCCCAGCCATCATGAACTCCCTTTCCTTTTAGTATTACTGTCCATGGGATCTCACCCAGCACTTCCCTAAGTTTTATGAAGTCGGCTTTCTTAAAGTCAAGAAATTGAGTCCTAGTATGCTTGGCTGCTCCTTTCCGCTGTATAGTAAACTTCAGAAGAGCATGATCACTCGTGCCTAATGATCCTTCCACTTCTACCCCACTAACCAGATCATGAACATTGGTTAGGACCAGATCTAAAATGGCTGTTCCTCTTGTTGCTTCTTCCACTTTCTGGACAATGAAGTTGTCTGCAAGGCCAGTGAGGAATCTGTTTGACCTTATGCTCTTGGCTGAGTTTGACATCCAACAAATATCCGGGTAATTGAAGTCCCCCATTACTACTATCTCCCTTCCTTTTGCATGCTTGGCTATCTGTTCCAGGAAGGCATCATCTATGTCCTCCGTTTGGCTTGGGGATCTATAGTAAACTCCCACAATGAGGTCTCTGTTATTCTTCTCTCCCTTAATTTTGACCCAAATGCTCTCACTTTGGCTTTGAGGTTCTAAATCTTGGATCTCTTCACAGGTATACACATCCCTGACATATAACGGCACTCCTCCTCCTTTCTTGTCTGGTCTGTTTCTCTGAAATAGATTGTATCCCTCCATTGTTACATTCCAATCGTGGGACTTATCCCACCAGGTTTCAGTGATGCCTATTATGTCATATTTAGTTTGCTGTACCAAGAGCTCAAGCTCATCTTGTTTATTTCCCATGCTTTGCGCATTAGTGTACAGACATTGAAGTCCATTAATCATTCCCCAGTGTCTCTTATTTAAGGATTTTTTCCTCCCACCACTAGGTCTGCGTGCTGTTTGCTCCATTTGGTCTATGACATTTGGATGATCATCTTCATCAATTGATAGTCTCCTACCTTCAGGAGCACTGTCTCCCTCCCCCACATTAGTCAGTTTAAAGCCCTCCTGATGAGGTTTCTGAGATTTTTGGCAAAAACATTCCTCCCAACCGTTGTGAGGTGCAGCCCATCGCTTGCCAGAAGTCCATCTTCAAGAAACTGCAGTCCGTGATCTAAGAATCCAAACCGTTCCTGTTTACACCATTTGCGAAGCCAGCTGTTCACTTCCACTATTTTTCCCTCTCTCCCTGGGCCACGTCGTTCAACTGGGAGGACAGATGAGATGACAATTTGTGCATTTAATTGCTTCAATTTCCTGCCCAGAGCCTCGTAGTCTCTTTTGATCTTCTGGAGGCTATTGCTTGCAGTGTCATTGGTTCCCACATGAACCAAGAGGAAGGGGTATTTGTCAGTGGGTTTTATGATTCCTTGCAGTCGTTCAGTTACATCTTGGATCTTAGCCCCAGGGAGACAGCACACCTCCCGAGACACCTTGTCAGGCCCACAGATCACTGCTTCTGTTCCCCTCAGTAGGGAATCCCCTATCACCACTACACGCCTCCTCTTAGGTCTGGTCGGGGTTCTTCCGTGAGCTGTTCGTTCCAAGGTCGCCTGCACATTCCCTGAGGACTGACTTTGCTGCTCGTCTTCATATACCTGATCGACTGTAATGAGGGAGAGATCCTCAAATGGAGTCTGTTCTTCGTCTTCCATGCTAGGGGAGAGGACTTCAAAGCGATTGTGTATTTCTAAACAATCAGAGCGAACCCTGGGCCTCCTACTTCTTTGAGTCACGTTTCTCCATATATCTGGCACCTGTGTTGGTGAACTAGCCTCCTTCTCAGGGGTGTCCCCTGTCTCCTCCTTGGTGGAGACGGTGTTCTCTGTTGCTTCTAAGAAGAGCTCCAGCTCTCTAATTCTTTGGAGCGTAGTGTAAAGGGAATTGGCGTTGCTTGTGCGTAAAGGGTGCTGCAGCTCTAGACAGCGTTGCCTGGATAAATCTTTCCCTGGCTGGACAGCCCTTTCTCCATGACTGTCTAAGTCACTGGCAGAATCCGTTAGTGGGCGTTTTCTGAACTTCTTCCAACATAAAAATTCCTTCACTCCAAGTCTCCGCCTAGCCTCTCTGCGCGGAAGTCTCCTGCGCAGAGTGGGCGTGCCCAACGGAGGTCCTGGGCTCTCCCTGCTGCTCTCTGTGGAAGAGTCTCGGAGCCCTCCCTCTGCAGCCTCCTCTTTCTTCCTGGTGTCCCTCCTATTTCCTTCCTCCAAGGAAGCTCTCTCTCTCTCTCCCTGCTGGTTCCTTCTCCTGCATCGTCAGGGAGCCTTACCTCCACCCTAGGCTCCGATGGCAGTTCCCTGACACGTAGCTACACGTTCCTCCAGTTGATGGACTTTGTCTTCTACATTAAATGCTCTCTTCCACCTGATCCTCAGGAAACAGCATGACAGGAAATGAGGCCGTCCAACAGGGGTAGCAACAGAACTGACGGTTCACCATGCTAGAGAAAAAGCTAAAAATGTTAAAATTTTTAGTTTCTTCTCCCTTTATATTCACAAAATGTTTAGGTATGCGTACCCCTGCGTCTCCCCAGAAGAAAAGCACTGCATCTATATCTATATCTATATCACTTTCAATGTGCTACTGTAAGTTGCTAATTAGGGATGCCATGTTCAGTTCCTCATGTTTCCCCTCTTACATTCAGTTCTTCACTTTTCCACATCAACTGGCATTTTTTTAAAAAAAGTCTTCATGAAAATTCAGCAGCATTTGAATGTGGCTTTATCCTGTTATACGATTTTTTGAAGGCAATACTGCCTAATATAAACCTTTAATTCTGTTTTGTGCTGTTTTCACCAATATATGCATTTGTAGGCATGATTTACCCTAGTATATTGCATACTGGCAGTCCCCTTTTTCTTGCACTTGCCCCTAATGACACAAGGTCCAGAAATGACAACATTTTGGAGGTCCCAAGTCACAAGGTGGTTAGATTGGTCTCAACTAGGGCCAGGCCTTTTCAGTACTGGCCCCGACTTGGTGGAACACTCTGTCACAAGAGACTAGGACCCTGCGGGACCTGACATCTTTCTACAGGGCCTGCAAGACAGAGCTGTTCCGCCTGGCCTTTGGTTTGGACTCAGTCTGACCCTTATGTCTTCCCTCCCTTATGGTTTTGATTAATGGGCTACTTTTAAAATGAGGCTGCTTTTTAAATTGTATTTTAACCTGTATTTTAAATTGGTTCCCCCCCCATTATGTTTTTATTGTAATTTTACTGGTGTTAGCCGCCCTGAGCCCAGCTCTGGCCGGGGAGGGCAGGGTATAAATAAAAATGTATTATTATTATTATTATTATTTATTATTATTATGCGTGTGTGCACGTGTGTGTGTTAACCATAGTGGTGGGATACTTCAAGATCTTTCACCCACAGTGTCACACCTTGTTGAGTGACGCAAGGAGCCTGCACTCTGCACAACTTTGCCTCAGCTAGTTAGGGGCAGTGGAGGCTAGTCCACCAGGGCAAATGGGGCGCTGCCCCAGCAACCTGTCTGCCTTAATTCTTCAGGCATAAGTCTTATTACTTACAACTAGTCCAGAGGTGGCCCTGTCTTATGTGTGGCCCTTGTAGAACTCAGCGGGGGTGGGGGGCAAAACTGGCATTGGCTATGGCTCCACCTAGTGGTGGGCAGGGAACTTCCCATTCCCAATTGGAGCCAGCCACTGCCGCTAAGGAGAATTAGCAAGAGTCGCTGAGTCCTATTTTCAGTTCAAATGAAACATCACTTATTGTTACAAGCATCAAAATGCCTTAATGAATTAATAGTCTTTCAGCTTCAACGGCCAATAATGCAGCATTTACAGGAGAGTAAAATGGCTAGTTAGAATAAGATTGTAAACAGGATCCCCAACCCCATCCTGCCTTGACCAACCACTTACATTTAACACAACGCAGATGGCCTTTCTCCTTCTGTTTGCACACTCCGCCAGTTTATAATGCAGCAGCCTGAATATTCCTCAATTTCAATGGAGGTTGCATTGGTCTGGATGCTAACATTCATTTCACTACACATTGTGCCTCAGGGGCAAACTTGGGACTGTGTGGGTTGGGAACATTTAATTATTTCTCTCCCTGCCAAGGCCCAGGCAAAGATTGCTCTGAAACTGCTAATTGCATTTCATCTCAAAAGATTTGTCTTTCCCCCTCTTCATCCCACAGAGTTTGGAGGCTGTTCAGGATTTCCCTTGGCTGCTATTTACAGAAAGAAAAAAACTGTGCAGGTAGATTGCATGCGCGCTATTGATGTCATGGCCAATTTGGCCCAAACCATTCATGCATATGGGGGGGACCTGTCTAACTAGAGTTGAGATGCATCTGCACACCAGGAATGGACTATTTCCAGTTCATAATAATTTCACAGACATTCATTCATAAGTCTGTCCCCTCAGTTTCTGAAGCGTTCTGAATTTTTTAAAAAACTGCATGAAAATGTGTGTTGTCAAAATGTATGGTACTCTTAAACATGTGTTTTATATCTTTGTTATTCTAAATGCACATTTTGTGGACGTTTCCCCCTAAAGCACACCATTTCTGTGTTACTGTTAACAAAAAAATATTCATGTTTCTATGCATTTTGGTGGTATTACAGAATTCTAAGAAGGGGGGAAACAGAAGAATAATGGTCTTCAAATCTGTGTATTAGTCCTGGAAGTGCAAAACAATCTGGTTCGTTTAGAAATGCAGACCCAACAAAATCTGTGTCTAGCCCTACTGCATATAGACATACCCCAGAGACTGAACATTCAGAAATGTAAGGGAAACTTGAAGAATGGCAATTCGTATGTACATCTCAGCAGCAGCAACAAAATCAGACATTCCCAATATACAAAAGAGGGGTCATGATTTAGGAGAGACAGATGCTACCAAAAAAAAAAAAGGACTGCCCTAAGAAATAGGATCCATTAAAGCAAATGTTCATAGGGATCTGGTGATCACTGAGAATGGCAGGATGTAAGGCAAGAGAACAACAGTAAGATGAGCCAGAGACAATGTCAGGTGCCACCATAGCCAGAACCAAGAAACAGTGGCAGAGTGTGTCTTCATGGTGCCCACAGAAAGAGGGTGTGCTGGGGAGATTCATCAGCCCAGCCCTCACCCACAATGCGATGCCAGCCCTGATCTGCTTTCGGAGGCTGAGATCATCACAGAGTGGCTCAGGGAGGGCAGCGTGAGAAGGACACAACTGTCAGCTTGCATTTCTTAGTACAGGAAGTATTGGTCTGATATGTAAAGATGGTTACTGTTCTGCTTAGTTCAAGAGGGTTCTAGAAGGTTTCTTTCTATGTGAAAGAAGCAGGCAGAAGGTTTCTCATGTTTGGGTTATTCCTTATGGGAAGCTGAGCACAGCTGGTTTAAACTGGTTCTGTTACCCTTTCTGTCAAGGTCTTGCTGACTATAACAGTCAGGCCAGGGGAAGCCTGGGTTTCACTCACTTTCTCTTTCTATCTCTTTGTCCTGGTGTGGTATTCTGTTCTGTATGCTATAGTGTTACGTTTTAGTCATATTATAAGTTCTTGTTAAGTTTAAGTTAAGTTTGCGCAACTGAGCCTCTGGTCTATTTTTGGGGAACTCTGCAACGTGTTTAAGTTTTTCCTCCTCCAGGCGACCATGAACCCTTCGATCCCAGCCTCACCCTCGCTTTGCAAGGCTGGGATCAAAGGGCGTATGGCTGTTGCATCCTCCGCACGCTCAGAGGCATAGGAAGGGGGGTGCGGTCTGCCCCAGGTGTCATGACTGAGGGGAGTGACAAAATGGCAGACAAGTGGGCCTGACGGTGGCAGCTGTTCTGACCCGGCGGCAGAGAGCAGCCCTCAGCTGCGGCAAGGCGCACCCATTGCCAGGTGATAATAATATTAATATTATTATTATTATTAATAATAATAATAATAATAAATATTTATTTATACCCCACCCTTCCCAGTTCAAAAACCGAGCTCAGGGCAGCTAACAACAAATTTAAAACACTTAATTGATGCAACAACAAAAAAAAAAACAGCTTAAAATACGGTATAAAACGTGAATAAAGATAAATTCAGAATTGAAAAATCAATTTAGGAGGGAAATCCATCCAATAAACATTAGATGATCACCAGGGCTAGCTGGCTAAATTAGTCCTATTTGGGCCAGCTAGGAGACCAGGGGAGAATTAGCTGTGGGGTCCCAGAGCAGGCAATCTTTATAAAAAGGGGAGGGGGAGGGAAGGAAGGGGAATAAAAGATCAGGCTAAGTTCAAGTTGAAAGCCAGGCAGAATAGCTCTGTCTTACAGGACCTGCGGAAGAAAACTAAATCCTGCAGGGACCTGGTCTCATGGGACAGAGCATTCCACCAGGTCAGAGCTATCACTGAGAAGGCCCTAGCCCTGGTGGAGGATAATCTAACTTCCTTAGAATGTCCCGCTTTTCCTTAGGGTGTCCCTATTTTCTTTGGAGAAATGTTGAAGAGTATAGAGTTATCAGATCCTCCGAGCCATCTGAAGTCAGCCCTGTATAGGAAAGGGTTGTTTGTTTGTTTGCCGACGTGGGGATCCAGGGCACAGTCCTTCAATGGTTGCACTCGTTTCTCTCTGGTCGGGGACAGAGGGTGGCACTTGGGGGGGAATTGTCATCGCGCCACTCCTTGGTGTTTGGAGTACCTCAGGGTGCGATACTCTCCCCAATGCTTTTCAACATCTTTATGCGCCCCCTCGCCCAGCTTGTCCGGAGTTTTGGGCTGGGTTGCCATCAGTATGCCGATGACACCCAACTCTATCTGTTGATGGATGGCCATCCTGACTCGGCCCCAGACACACTGACCAGATGTCTGGAAGCTGTGGCTGGATGGTTACGTGGGAGCCGGTTGAAGCTAAATCCTTCGAAGACAGAGGTCCTGTGGCTGGGACGGGATGATATGGGATTGGGGAGGCAACTCCCATCTCTTGCGGGGGCGCAGTTAGTGCCAGCACCGTCCGTTAAGAGTTTGGGTGTAATCTTCAACACCTCCCTTTCCATGGAGGCGCAGATTGCAGCTATAACAAAGGCGGCATTTTTCCATCTCCGCCAAGCTAAGCAGTTGGCTCCTTACCTCTCTCGCCCTGACCTAGCCACTGTGATCCACGCGACAGTCACCTCCAGACTGGATTATTGTAACTCGCTCTACGTGGGGCTGCCCTTAAGACTGACCCAGAAACTCCAGCGGGTGCAGAATGCTGCAGCGAGACTCCTTACGGGGTCTTCACTGTGAGATCACATTCATCCGGTGCTATATCAACTGCACTGGCTCCCGGTGGAGTACAGGATCAGGTTAGAGGTGCTGGTTTTAACCTTTAAAGCCCTATACGGCCTAGGACCCTCGTACCTACGGGACCGCCTCTCCTGGTATGCCCCACAGAGAAACTTACGGTCTTCAAATAAAAACATCTTGAAGGTCCCAGGCCACAGAGAAGTTAGGCTGGCCTCAACTAGAGCCAGGGCTTTTTCGGCTGTGGCTCCGACCTGGTGGAACACTCTGTCACAAGAGACTAGGGCCCTGCGGGACTTGACATCTTTCCGCAGGGCCTGCAAGACAGAGCTGTTCCGCCAGGCCTTTGGCCAGGGCACAGCCTGACTCCCTGCCTCGGCAATCTTCGCGGAGCTCTGGCCCAATGGTGGCCAGTGGCTTGAATTTAATTAATTTTATAATGAATGATTTTAGAGTGTTGTTTGTGTTGTACTTTTGTACTGTTTTATTGTTGTTAGCCGCCCTGAGCCCAGCTTCGGCTGGGGAGGGCGGGATATAAATAAAATTTATTATTATTATTATTATTTAATGTTTAATATTTTATTATCATTATTTTGTATGTTGGAAGCTGCCCATAGTGGCTGGGGCAACCAAGTCAGATGGGCAGGGTATAAATTGTATCATCATCATCATCATCATCATCATATTGGACACCCCTATTTTCATTGGATGGCATGGGTTTGGCTGAGAGCACATTGGAACTCTAAAGGAAGCTGACAGAGTAGAAGGGGTTAGTGCAATTTGTGCGATAAGGAAAAAATAAGACTGATCCCTTTAATGCATTTGAAAAGGCCACCAATAAATGCTGATAACCAAGAGACACAGAATTCATGTTCGCAAGAGGCTTTGCCACGTAGAATCACTCAACAAATGATTGGAACAGACGTGTGCTCTGAAAAGCCCCAGTCAAAGGCCTTGTAGAACTGGGTGGCCTAGATATTAATAAGTATATCCATACTAATGATGATGAACCAGCTGTCCATGGAAAAGCTGATTTCAAAGCCTATTCCATTTTATCATCCTGACAGCTCACACAAGAGCCCAGAGAGAAATAATTTCTATTTCTTGTGCTGGTGTCAAATTAGAGTTTTATTTAAAAGATAAGGGGGGCAATATCAGAACATTTTACATTCCCATTCACACGACCTATCCCTTTAATACTTTTACATTAAGAACATTCTGACATGCACAGGCCAAGAGCCAAATTTCCGCTGTCATGTGTATGAAAATTAAAGCAGGAATGATTCCACAGATCTGAGGCAGAATTAAAGCTGCCTTAATGGAGACAGAATGATTATGTCTACAGAGTGCTTTGGGGGAAAGAACAAGTTGATTTTTTAAAATGGGTATTAAAAAGAACCCAGGGCCCCTCACTGTGGTAAATTTCCAGGCATGTGGGAAAGGACATATAGTTCTGTCGAATAGGAAATCCTTTGCTCACAAAGACACCTGCTTCAGTGATAACCATATCTAGACAAGGCTAGGAAAGTGACCTGTCTGGAGCTTCGGTGTAGACCAGCGTACTTTGTAGTCTAAAAACCAGTGACGTAGCACAGATTGCTGAGGGAAGAGAGACTTTCTGCAGGCAATGGCTTTCCCATCTGCCTTGTCCCACCCTCCAGCCCTGGGAGCCTTTCCCAGACCATGACTCTGAGAACAGCGGAAGCAGCTGGGGAGAGAGAAATTCAGGGATAGTTTCTAAAAATAATTTTATAAGTTGTGTGCCCTTATTTCCCAATTTGATCCTTTTACATGGCTTTGTACGCTTTCTAGTATTTTATGCATTGTGATTTGCTGTTATTTTATTGATTATAGATTAGTAGTTCTTTATTGTAACTGATAAGTGTAAATTGTTAAATGATTATTTGCTGATGTTTAATTTACTGTTTGCTTTTGGATCTTAATGGATTATTGAATACTGCTTTATTTGATACAAGCTGTTTATCTTAAAGTTATTGTGATTTTTTAAAATATAGGATCTGATTGTTAGTATGAATGTTTGATGTATTATTATTATTAGTATTAGTATTAGTATTAGTATTAGTATTATGTGTGTTGGAAGCCTCCTGGAGTGGCTGGGGCAACCCAGCCAGATGGATAAGGTATCAATTCTATTATTATTATTATTATTATTATTATTATTATTATTATCAACAGTGCCTGAGGCCATGTGGAGGCCATGTGGGAAAGAGGGAAACAGATGGAGTACACATGCGCATTCAACTGCCTTATGGCTTCCACATCACCCAGGAGAAGATTGCATCCATAGAGATAAGAAGAGTCATTCCATTATCTGGAGAGGTAACTTCCTGGTTTGCCAGGAAAAGCTATTTTCAACAGAGTCCAGTGATAGAAACACGCAGCTGTATTGAGGCAGCACTGGATGTTGAAATTTTGCACCCCCTGACAATTTTGCACCCAGGGCAACCATCCCTGTGCCCACACATACTATGCTACTGTCTACAACATCTGGAGGGCATCAGGCTGGCAAAGGCTGATGTAGGCAATACTGAACTCGATGGTATAAGGCAGATTTCCTGTTAAGTCAGCTTACATTTAAGAGGATTGTTGGCAAGGCATATGTCTGGCCATCATTGTATAGCAGCAGTTACAGATTCCCAGGGAGGCAAACAAGTCCCAGAAGCAGATAAACCTAATCTGTATCTGAAATAAATGGCAAAGATCTCCATCTTTGCTCCATACTGCCCTTTATCAGAAGACCCCAGGATTGTGTACATTAAAAACATATTACAGAACATCAATGATGCAAACATAATGACAGACAGACAAATAATAAAATAGTTAATAACAGTCCTCTCCCTCACACTTTCACAGACCATAGATTATTTAATAGCCATAGGCCTCGGTAAAGAGGAATGCTTTTCCCTGGCACCTAAAGGCATGTAGTGATGGCACCAGGTGAGCCTCTCTGGGAAGAGCATTCCACAATCAGGGAGCCACCACAGAAAAGGCCCATTCTTTGGTTACCACCCTCCCAACCTCTCTGGGATGGGAGACACAGAAAAGGGCCTCAGATGACAAGTGCAGTGTCTGGGTCAGTTCATATGGGGAGAGCCTATCCTTCAAGTATTGAGGTCCTAAGCTGTGTAAGGTATTGAGGTCCTGAGCTGTGTAAGTGCTAGTTCAGCACCAGCACTGTGAATTGTGCCCGAAAGCTAATTGACAGGAAGTGCAGTTGTGCCAGTGTAGTCACTGACATCATCACATTGCACCTTGAACATTTCTCCAGCTCCTGCTGGTGGAATCGAGCTGGAAAGGCACCAAGTAACAATGTTACAAGGCAAGTAACTAAAGCTACACAGCAGGAGAGAAGGAGGCAAAAATCTGGCAGAAGGTGACCATTTTCAAAGTCGATTTTTCTGCCATCAATCGGCGGTTCAGCCGCTTGGGGGAGTAACCATTTCTCCAGGGAGATGAAGAAAAAGGCGCTTGAGAAAAAGGTACAAAGAACTGAGGGAAACCAAGCCTCTTTCTTTAAGCAATATATTGTTGCCTTTGCACTCACATCTATATTTAAAAGTAAGAGAAACCGTACATCTCACATCTCTTCAAATTATAGGGAGAAAAAGATAGAGATGGGTACTGCGTTGAAGCCATGAAAATCCCCTTGTTTGAGGCAGAGAGTCACAATCCCACACACATTTACTCAGATGCAAGCCCTCACTGAGTTCTCCCAAGTAAGTGTAGTGTAGATGCATTATCCAGAGGTTCCTCACGCTATCACTATGCAATTACCAAAATCCTATTCATTTTAAAATTTGTTTTGCTTCCATAAATAATGCCCAGTGTTGGCTTTATGTATAGGCTAAGTAGGCTGAAGCCTAGGGCCTCCAAATCTAGGGGCGTCAGCAGCCTTCTTGCTCCCCAGCGCGCAGTCTCCCCTCTCCCAAAATTGCAAACCCAAGACTTCATGCGAAGGCAGGGCAACTCAGGCCTCTAAATCTAGGGGGCCTCACCAGCCTGCCCGCTCCCCAGTGCCACAGTCTCCCCTCTCCCAAACATGTAAACCCAAGACTTCATGCAAGGGCAGGGCAACTCAGGCCTAGCAACTCGCGGCAGTTCCTTTGACAGCAACGGAGCCAGGGAACTCAGGCTCAATGCCACATTTGGTCACACCACAGTTGCAGCCAGAATTGGGTGGCCAATTCTCTGGTATTGGCCCTCGACGGTCCGGCAGGGTTTCCAAGCGCCCAGCTTATTTAAAAGACTATGTTCACTGGACAAACTGCACATGTAACGCTGTATGGTGCTGGAAATGCACCAACTGACAATGTTACAAGGCAAGTAACTAAAGCTACACAGCAGGGGAGAAGGAGGCAAAAATCTGACAGAAGGTGACCATTTTCAAAGTCGATTTTTCTGCCATCAATCGGCGGTTCAGCCGCTTGGGGGAGTAACCATTTCTCCAGGGAGATGAAGAAAAAGGGTCAATTAGGATGTGATGGTGAGTCTTACGGACAATATAGTTGATAGTGAAACATTTATGCCTGCAAATTTGTAAAATTGAAATCGATATGCTTATGTGCCTTACTGAATCAATAAGGGTAGTGCTGTGTGTAATGGAACCACTATGATTGCAACTAATGCCTTATCTCGGTGCAGAGGGGTATTATGTATTGAAGTTCTCACCCTGGCCACCAGGGGGATTGTGTATATAGTTTTCACTCAGGTCCACGTAAGTTAATTTAGGCGGGAAACCCTGGGTTGTAGTTGTTACAATGTTGACAGCCAGCTGCCTATAAAACCAGGCCGGCTGAGCTGTTTGCTGTTCAGTTCAGTTTCAGCTTACTTATAAAGAACTACTTGGAGAAATCTCTGTGTCATCTGCTATGTCCACCCACTACTTAATAGTAAGTTCTTTTAATGACCAGCCCAGAGCATTCAATCAGAGGAGGTGTCAAAAGTTGCTAGTCTCTCAGGAGTGCTGATGAAGTGACCCTGCAAACCTCTTCACTAATACACAAATAAACATTATATTCAAACATTTTCTGCATGATATTCTAACCTATATCTGGTCCAAAAAAAGCACATTCCATACATCATTTCTGAGCTGGGCCATTGATGTCAAATGGTATCACAGCTGTCCTTGCTTTCAAAAGCTCTGGAAGAATTTAAATAGACTACTCACCCTTAAGCAGAGTTTGATCAATGTTGCATGCTGTTTGAAATACAATTCTTTTGTGCTCATCCTTCCTTTTTCTGGAGCAGTTGACAAAGTCTCAACTCTGACACTGCATTCAAGTAGTTGACCTCTGAGAAGTGACTTCATGGGAGGGCCAGGACCTAGTGACAGAACAAAATTAAGGCTGAGAGAAATAGTCTCCCCAAATGTCCACCCCATTTGTGGGATGAGGAAAAACATTTCACTAAATATTATCTTCAGGGCAACAGAATCCCTCCACAGTTTGGGAGGGGATAGAAGGAAATTATCAGAAAATTCCCTGAAAACTTTGAGTCAGTTACTACTTAAATATTGTTACTTGGTGCTGGTGGATGAAGGAAGTGATGGGCTAAGAGAGGAGGATTGGAAGGAGGAAGAGCCAAGGTCATTGTTTCCTCAGCAACTCAGCCAGAGGGAAGTCAGCTGAGCAACACAGCCCCAACATACCACCTGCGGCTTCTACTGTGTGTGTGTGCGCGCGCATATAGCACACTAAAGTCAGGAGGTAATTACTTCCACTTGCTTTCTAGAACAGTAGCTGTTTAAGAAAGAAAGAAATCTCTTTGCATTCTTATTTGAGAGCAACTCCATTAAATCTATTGGGGTTAGTTAATCCTTTTGTATCCAGATCCACCCATCATTGGCACTGGCACCACTCCTTCATATAGAAATGGATTTAAGCACTAGGAGAGGATATGTTATTTAGTTATTATCCTTTCTTGTTATTGTAAGATCAGCAGAGTACCGTCCTTTGCAGCTTTAAACTTGAAAGCTAAGACAAGGTTGATTTAACATTTTGGAAAAAATAATACAAATACTTTATGACAGAAACACACACACAAAAACAACAACACAGTTTTGTGAAGAAGTAAAAGTAGTATTTACTTACATAATCTAGCAGTTACAGTAGCAAAATGAAGGCAGGTCTATAACTACATTCTAAGTTACAAAAGTACAAAATCTAAATTCAAAGTAGTGTATGGGCTGCAGACATGTACTTGTGGTCAGCTTGGAGGCATGATGAAGAAAGAGAGAGATGCCCAGGCAGGGAGGAAGTGTAGACCCCCGCTATGTGAAATAAACACACAAGGACACGTGATATAAGGTTAATGGGCAAGAAAAGGCCACAACTTTATTGATTACAGCAGTGAAAAGGTATTGGCTTAGGCATTGGATGACTATAGGAGGTGGGTTTATTCAACAGTAGGTGGAGCCTGTTGATGCTAATCCAACTACAGGCTCACCCCTGATGTCACCGAGAGTCGTGCCATGGCTTCCCGCCAAGCAGGCATCGGACGGAATACACGACCGCCAGATTCCTTTAACGGAATAACCCACGGTAGATAGCATAGGCGATGGCCACACCTAGCCCTTGACACACATGAATCCAATGCCTAACCTACCCACCAATACCACAAAAGTTGTGACGATTGCTACGAGGTAGGCGAAGAAACCAAAAAGCCTAATGCCAAATGGAAAAATTCCTACCAGGCCCCCCAGACAACCGGGGCGACCAACCTAAGGTCCATAGCAAGGCCAAAAAACCTAGACCCTGAGCTAAATGGGAGTGGAGGGTGGGTGACTCGCTGCGGGACGATGACGACTGAGGAGGAGGCGGAGCTGGAGCCGCAGCATTAAGCTGCTAAACACGCCCCCCGGAGACACCTGGTTGGCTGCCTCCGGTGGGCGTGGGCGCCAGCCAGGTGAGGAGGGGCGGGGGCTAAGGCCCCCGGCCAGGGGCGGAGCTCGGGCTCCCGCCCACAACCACTCCCCTCTCTTCCAGGGAGGAGAGTCTTTGTTGGTTTGACTGCAATTATGTCCCACACATACACACCCAATACATTTCCCACAAGCAGATACAGCCCTTAAGAAACAAAAAGGCCTGCATTAGATGAACATGTTTTGGTTGGCTCCATCATCTGAGCACTGTATGCTATTCCTCGACTCCTCTCAAATTCTGCTCAGGTATCAGAATTGTATCTTGCCAACCACTGTCTGATTCGACTGGCTACCCTTTACAAGTGTTATGGGTGCCTGCACTGGGGAATGCTACATTACAATGCAACAGTTCAACACATGAAAACCAACCAGCAACAATTCAGCAGTAAAATCCAACACAGCATAAAGCAAACACATGGTGGCCCCAGCAACCAAACCTCCTGTGAAAACTAAATAGGGATCAATTGCCATTAATTTTGAGTGACTAAAATAGTGAAGAAAGATTTAAAATATGTTAAATTGCCATAACTTACAATTGAATAAAAAGCTATAAATGAAGGGTGGTACTCAGAACTAGTCCAACTCAGAGTAGACCCACTGAAGTTAATAGACATGACTAACGTATGTTCATTAATTTCAATGTGTCTACTCTAAGTAGAACTTTATATATTTACACGCGCACACCCCATATATATATATTATTATCGCTTAAGTTCAGCCCCCACCATTTAATTAAGAAAATACTAAGGCTGCAATCCTATATTCACTTTTCTGGGATAAAGCCCTATTGAACCCAATATGACCTGTCCAGATGAGTATTGGATAGCAGTCAATTAATTTGCCAGTCAAACACATTACCATGTCAGAGATAATATTATTCCAAATACCATCGGATGATGTGGGGGCTTCTCTCATCCCTTCAATTCTCTCATTACCATGAGAACTAATATGTGCAGTTCTAAGAAATCAGAGAGAAATTGCATAGACCTTCATTCCCCATCTGTACCAAGTATACACTATGTTTAAAATAACACACCACTTCAGCCTTGCTTTTTCCTGAGAAACTTAACATATACACTTCACTTACAGGATTCCTGCTAAGAAAATAGGCAGACCTTCAATCACGATTCTTTACAGAATGTTTCCAGCTGATAAATAAATTACTGGAAAAGACAAAAATAATTAAACTCCCCACTGTGTGGAAAATTCATTTATTATACTTTCATGTCACAGGGAATGCAATGTAAGGGAAAGCTGTAGAAATTCACAGGCTATTTTGCCCGAGGCAGGAAGAGGGAACCTATTGAACTCCACATCCCATCTGCTCTAGCTAACTCAGCCACTGGTCAGAAATGATGGGAACAGTAACATCTCCAGGGCCGCAGGTTCCTCATCTCTACCCGAAGACAATATAGCTTTTAAGAGAATGAATGAATGAATGAATGAAACTTTATTTGCGTCAGCCATCGGCCATAGCAACAAAAGAACATTGCGATATACACAGAACAAAATAAAATAATCTGATTGTATAAAACACAGTTTAGGGTCCTGAATCAGCAGTCAAATAGTGGACCTTATTCTGATTGCCCCAGCTAGAAACCTTGCAACCTTTGCAGTCATCTGCTCCTCTTGAGCTGCCAGGAGGAAAGACACTGTGGCAGTGGTTGGGCAACCCGGAATGGACAATAAAAGGGGGGATAATCTCGTTCCTGAGGTCTTTGTAAAGAGTGCACGCGAGGAGGCATGAGCCACTGATTTGGTGCTGCCACCTCCGCAGGGACATAAGCATCTTTCGTATGGGATCTGTTGGAATCATACCTCAAGTATAGCCAAGGGCAGAAAGCCATTTGAGAGGTGTGTTGCTTTCCACGTTGAACCAATAGGTATCTGTTGTCCCAGCTCTTGAATTCTGGTCAAGTAGGTTTTGCAGTCTTTTAGAACCAACAACAAAACAACCTGCAAAACTGGTGCATCTAGGGCAAAAGATTGGAACCTTTGCTATAGGTAGCTCCCCACCTCTCCTTCTCACCATGACGCTGTCATTCAAGCATGCCCAAAATAAAATTGACTGCTGCCAACCTAAGTTTCTATGCTACTGAAATGGGAAGAAAATTAGCGCGCGCACGCACACACACACACACACACACACACCACTGCTCTGGGTGGGAAAGAGAGCCAAGAACAACTAAAGGGGATACAAAAACAACAGATTGTTAGCCAAGCTCTTCTTCAGATTCGGAGTGCAGCACTCATTAAAAAGTTGGCAATGTGCTCACCCTGTGAAAATGTGCCATCTCAGGAAGGAGGAGGATGAAAAACAAAGACAAGGAGAAGCAACAACCAGTTGCCAAGTGGTCACTTTAGGGATGGAGTTGTGTTTTTTTGGCTCTGCCAAATGCGCAGGTCACCTTCAGAAAGGCAAGCACATATGAGAAAATCTCTTCCAGACTCCTGGAAACTGGGCGTTGGTTCTTTAAAGGACAACCTAAACAAATATTGCCAGGATCAATTTTTGTCTGAAATGGAGACAATGTGCTTTCAGACCTGAGGTAGGTTGTTATTGGAGGCAAGGATTTCCTTGATGTAGCACTGAGATGCTGGAACACTCAACCAAGCTAGATTCATTACTTACATAGCTATGATTAACAGCAATCCTAAACACAGCTACTTAAAATCAATCCCATTTTATTTACTAGGGCTTTATCTCAGGGAAACGGGTGCAGGCTTGGGAAGTAATGAGAAATGCTCTATATTTATTTCTTAATACTGAAGATGAAGAAGATGATTTAAACAATCCCGATTACGGTGATTTCCCCCCTCCTTTGATTTGTACATTCTATTGACTTTTTCGGTTGTATTTTCAAAAATCAGTGAGCATATATTTCAACAAATATAAAAATAAAGAAAAATGTTGAGCATCTGCAGATGATGGTTTCATGAATAGAAGTCAGGGCGGTCACAAATTTGGGGGAACCAAACGGTTAATGCACATCAGGTGAAAACATTCCCTCGCCCTCTCTGGTATGTGCATCAACATGCAAATGCAACTTGAAATTCAGTGGGTGGAAATGAGTTGCCAATGTGTACATAGCCTAAGAGACAGGACCCTTCTGGGAATTAAATATCTGGGCAGGAGAAAGGTGATAAAGTGAAGCATGTATTTACCTTTCACCCATGACAATTGCTATGAAATCATTTTTATCTCCTAGGTAGCCATTTCACAGCTGATTTTACTTTTGAGCCAACGTGGTATTTTAGAATATTTACATGAATGTAATGTTAAGGCCTCTGAAATTACCAGCTTCGCAGGCTGCAGCTCTTATTACAGTGGACGCTTGGGTTGCGAACGTGATCCATGCGGGAGGCACCTTCACAACCCGCAGTGTTCACAACCCGCAGTGCCACATCTGCGCATGAGCAGGTTGCAATTCAGCACTTCTGCCCATGCACAAAGCGCGATTTAGCACTTCTGCGCATGCGTGACCGCCGAAACCCCGACGTAAGCTGTTCCAGTACTTCCTGGTTTTGGCGCATCCGTGACCCAAAAAAACGCAACCTGAAGCGTCTGTAACCCAAGGTATGACTGTAACGGCATTTAAGGCAGATACTTTCATTTATGGCCAAGACGATAAAACAGCAGGATGTGCTGAGCAGATGTCCAGATGCAGGGCTGGAGATAGCCTCAGAGTCGTCAGCTTTAGCGGGTGGCACTGTGGTCTGAACCACTGAGCCTCTTGGGCTTGCCGATCAGAAGGTTGGTGGTTTGAATTCCCTGCAACAGAGTGAGCTCCCGTTGCTCTGTCCCAGCTCCTGCCAACCTAGCAGTTCAAAAGCATGCCAGTGCAAGTAGATAAATAGGTACCGCTGCGGTGGGAAGGTAAACAGTGTTTCTGTGTGCTCTGGTTTCCGTAATGGTGTTGTGTTGCGCCAGAAGCGGTTTAGTCCTGTTGGCCACATGACCTGGAAAGCTGTCTGTGGACAAATGCCAGCTCCCTCGGCCTGAAAGTGAGATGAGAACCACAACCCCATAGTCACCTTTGACTGGACTTAACCATCCAGGGGTCCTTTATCTTTACCTTTACACCTCATAGGCTACTTCATTAGCCATAGCAATCAATGCGGGGTGGGGTAGGGTGAAAAGGCATGCAAATATCACAGAAAATAAACGATACCATAAAAAGTGGAAGCCATTTTGCAAGTTAAACCTCCAAAATGGAGTCAGAGTAATTTGACTTTAGTCACCGGAGCTGCTCTCACTTTGCACCAGGCTGACACAAATTGTGGCTCACTAAGGCCACATTCATGCATTCACGCATAGCTGCATGAATGCATAGATGGGGTGAATGTGGCCCTAGTGAGCCACAATTTGTGTCTTAACCATCAATAATAAAATAATAATAATAATAGTGTGTGTGTGTGTGTGTGTGTGTGTACACACACATACATACCCCGCCCATCTGACTGGGTTTCCCCAGTCACTCTGGGTGGCTTCCAACAGAATATTAAAATACAATGATTCATCCAGTATTAAAAGCTTCCAGAAACAGGGCTGCCTTCTGATGTCTTCTAAAAGTCCGTTAGTTGTTTATTATTTGACATCTAGTGGGAGGGCTATCCACAGAGCGGCCGCCACTACCAAGAAGGCCCTCTGCCTGGTTCCCTGTAACTTCACTTCTTGCAGTGAGGGAACCACCAGAAGGCCCTCAGCGCTGGATCTCAGTGTCCAGGCTGAACGATGGGGGTGGAGATGCTCCTTCAAGTATATTGGGCTGAGGCCATTTAGGGCTTTAAATCCTTCTTCACATGGAAGTCTGGGAATTGAAGATCTGCGAGGGGAATGGGGTCTCCTAACAACTCTCAGCACCCTTAAAATCCACACTTCCCTTAATGAGGTATGAAGTTCACGGCATGTAATGCCTTAAGAGAGAATATTATGAAAATGATATACAGGTGGTACATGACACCAGTCAAGCTTGCAAAAATATATCATTTGCCTGATAATAAATGCTGGAAATGTAAAGAGACTGAAGGTACATTCTTTCACCTTTGGTGGACGTGCCCAAGGATTAAGGCTTTCTGGGAGATGATTTATAATGAAATGAAAAAGGTATTTAAATATACCTTTCTGAAGAAACCAGAGGCCTTTCTCCTGGGCATGGTCGGCCAATTGGTGCCAAAGAAGGATAGAACTTTCTTTATGTATGCCACAACAGCAGCAAGAATACTCATCGCAAAATATTGGAAGACACCCGGGAAGAATGGCAGATGAAGGTGATGGAGTACATGGAACTGGCAGAAATGACTGGCAGAATCCGAGACCAGGGAGAAGAGTCGGTAGAAGAAGATTGGAAGAAATTTAAAGACTATCTACAGAAACATTGTAAAATGAAGGAATGCTAGAAGGATGCTGGAATGAAGTTATGTGGTTTTAGCAGTAATGTTACAAAGGAGTATGTAAAAATGGATTGTTAACAGGTGAGAATGTAAAGTTATAATATATTAAGATAAATTATTAAGATAAAAGCAAAAATGGAAAGGATTTGCTGAAATAACTAACTGAACTGGAACACAAAAAAGGGAGGTGTGAGGAGGTCAGGGAAACAAGTAAATGAAAGACAAGACATGGAAAGATTGATTTGTTTTTAATTATTTTTACTTTTCTGTATTTTGTATTTTTTGCTTTTTGCTTTTCTTATTTTTGTAACTTTTTTGAAACTTTAATAAATATTATTTTAAAAAAATTAAATAAAAAAAATAAAATCCACACTTCCCAGAATTCTTTGAGGGAAGCCCTGACTTTTTAAAAGTGGTATCATAGTGCTTTTAAAGGGGGTGTATGGGGTGTGAGGGGAGGGGTAGTACTTCTGGCAGAGACACATTACGGTCCTTTAGTTATTTTGTTTCTTTAATTGAGTAAAAGCAGATGGGTTTGGCCATTGCAAACATAATGACTGAACTACATATAAGTGACCAGCAGTTAACTTTGTGTCCTATTAAAGGCCTTGGGGTCATGATTTTTTCATTTGTCTCTGCTACCATCTGTGTCCCTGGTGGTGAAGCATCATTAGATTTATCGGTGGCCAGGACATTCCACAAGTCTTTTTCATTCTACTAAAAGAAGCAACATCATTGAAATTCCAATGCTTCATTCTTCTACTCAGCCAAGCCTTAGGGGTCACTTACACAGGAGATATAGGCATTACGTCCTGCATCAATATCAAAATGATCTAATCTACTTGCTGCCAACATCTAAATGTGGGGGAAATAGTTTTTAAAGGCCCAGACAAGTGAATATTATTCATATTTTTATTTCGGTGGATACAATTAAAGAAGCCTTTAAAATAATTTTGTCTTCTGATTCACTTTGCCCTAAAAAAAAACTATTGATAAAAATAGATTTGGGGCTGCTTATAAACTAAAAATAAAGACATAACACTCAGGGCTAGGTATTTACACATATTCCTAATTCTATCATTATTTGTAAGGAAAGCATCTTGTGAATTTCTGGATTCTGTTGAATAAATTCCAGTGCATCAGCAGATAAATCTTTGATTACCTTTTTAAAACAAGGTAAGAAAAGAAAAAGGACTAAGAACACTGGACAGGGCTTTGTTCATCAGTGTAGTACTCAAATATATTGTGGGATGACACAAACAGGGCTAGCGCACCATAACGAGGGTCTTCCTCCATCATTCTCAACATCCTCCAGTTCATATTTGCTCCAGATTCCTTGTCCATCAGTGGTAAAGTGAGTGGCTAAAAGGAGCAGGCCTTTTCAGTAGTTGAAACCTGTCACACCGCAGTATTGTGACCTTTTAGGCATTTGAATAAAACTTCTGTTATCGAGAAGACCTGTGGCTTTTTAGCTTGATGTGTGTTTACTAGGGGCTGTACCCCTGCCTGTGTGCCCCCCTCCTTCAGTTTTCCTTCATCTTTGCTTTATCCTTGACCTGGGAAGCAGAGAGAGAAGGAACCAGATGGGTTTGCTGGCCATGGAACTCTCTAAAAAAAAATCCAAATGTTGTCACGGACCCCAAAATGTTGGCAACCACTGCAGAGGATGAAATTTGGCATGCCCATTTAGGACACCACACAAAATGTTGTGTGCTCCTGTTCAGGATACTCCGTTCCACTCCCCCTGTTTATGGTCATCGCCCCCCCCCCCCGCATCCAATCAGTATTCCATACCCACTGAGCATGCTCAGTCCTCACTGAGTTCTTTTTAGGTTTTACCACCCACTGTCATCATCGTGCCCCACAGTGCAAAAAGGGGGAAATAAGAGGAGGAGGGTGATGATGTTGATGATTGGTACTTCTGCAAAATTTGCAGTTCTCCCAAATTTCCCAAGACTTCTTTCTTGTGCATGAATGATAACATTTTGCCTATACAGTGGTACTTCGGTTTTCGAATGTAATCTGTTCCGGAAGACCCTTCGACTTCCAAAACATTCAAAAACCGAGGTGCAAAGGGTTATCTGCAAATTCAGTAGAGAAAATTGGGGGCGGGGACTCAGCAGCAGCCGTTCGACTTCTGAGGTGCATTCAAAAACAGAAGCATTTCCTTCCGGGTTTTTGGCGCTGGAAAACTGAAACATTCGAAATCTGAGACACTTGAAAACCGAGGTACCACTGTATTAGGATAAGTATCTGGAAAAATTGAGTTCAAAATTATAATCCTATGGTTTGTCATTCAAACACCAGCTCAACACACATTTTTATGGTGAGGAAAGGAAAGATACACAGTAGCATGATATCTCCTTCCCTGGCTAAAAAGCAGTAATGGATCCTAATAAGTGTGTTTGCAATGCAATTCTCTATTAGATGTTCAAATAACCCACACCTGTTCTCAGGGTGTGTGTGGAAGGAATAATAATAATAATAATAATAATAATAATAATAATAATAGAAGATGACGACGACGATGTATTTGAATCGTAGCCTCTCAGATTTTCTGCTTTGCTGGTAGAGTATGCAACTAAAACTGTAAAACTCTGAAACATTTCATGCATGCAGCACAGGAAACATAAAAAGCATCCATCTCATCAACCCCAGACAGACACACCATGGCACCTTGCTGACACCAACAGGAATCTCTTCCAAAGCTTTTCCATTTGGCAGCCTGCAGAGGGGTGCTGACGGCACATCCCATGAATTATTCGCTATCCCCTCCTCCCTAACAAGCTTAATTGGACTTCCTCTGCACAGACGTGAGCCCAAAATAAACATGTCAAAAGCTTATCAGGTATAAACCTGGAGCAGCAATGTGTGCAAGTCATTCTACTAACCCAAGGAAGTACCGCAGCAGAGAAATTCCAGGACTGTTTCCTGTGGCCTGGCCTTGATTTTGGGAAATATGTCGGTGTGTGCACATGTGCATGTGTATGTGTGCATGTGTGTGTCTTGCCTGTTCTGGGTGCAGCATGATTTTGTAGGTTACGAACATCAAAGTGATGGTGCATAGCGCTAAGGAACAAAAATGAGTAGGTAAAAAGGTAGAGGTAAAGGACCCCTGAACGGTTAAGTTCAGTTGACATTGACTATGGGGTTGTGGCACTCATCTCGCTTTCAGGCCAAGGGAGATGGCATTTGTCCACAGACAGCTTTCTGGGTCATGTGGCCAGGATGACTAAACTGCTTCTGGCACAACAGAACACTGTGATGAAAACCAGAGTGCATGGAAACGCCATTTACCTTCCCGCCGCAGCTGTACCTATTTATCTACTTGAACTGGCGTCCTTTCGAACTGCTAGGTTGGAAGAAGCTGGGACAGAGCAACGGGAGCTCACCCCATTGCACAGATTCGAACCGCCGACCTTCTGATCAGCAAGCTGTGGTTTAGACCACAGCGCCACCTGCGTCCCATCTGAAAATGGATGCATGGACTGTGCAAACCCTTTGCACAGACAGAAATCAAATATATAACTTAGTCTACAGAGGAACTGATAAGCCTCAGTGCATTGAAAACTTTGACTGCTACCACTTCTATTTATATATACCACTTTTAGGCTGCAGACCCAGAATTAGGTGAGCACTGTTAGGAAGCTGAGATTTTATTCTAAATGAACAGGCATAGGAGTGCCCAGTTAGGCAGCAGTTCAACTGAACATGAAGTCCAACTGAACAAAGTTCAACTCCCACCCCCCCAAGTAAACATACTTATGGCTGAGCTATTGATTTACAGTGGTACCTCAGGTTAAGTACTTAATTCGTTCCGGAGGTCCGTACTTAACCTGAAACTGTACTTAACCTGAAGCACCACTTCAGCTAATGGGGCCTCCTGCTGCCGCCGCACCGCCGGAGCCTGATTTCTGTTCTCATCCTGAAGCAAAGTTCTTAACCTGAAGCACTATTTCTGGGTTAGCGGAGTCTGTAACCTGAAGCATATCTAACCTGAAGTGTATGTAACCTGAGGTACCACTGAATTATGTAAACCTCACAACAACCAACAGGGTTAGCATTGGTCCATGGCTGAGAGGGAGGGAGGGAGGGAGGGAATGACTTTGAGGACTCCTCCTTCAGAAAGGATGTGTGGATGCGCATGTTTGAGTGGTGACAAATTGTGTGCATGCGTGTAAGGGTAATGATCTGGCAGGGGGAGTTAGCCGACAGAGAGAATATGAGTGTATTGAAGGTTAGATAGGATTTGATTTTAATAATGAACTGAGAGGAATTGGGTGGTAGGTCAGGGGATGTCTCAACTCACAGGGGGATGCCTCTCATAGCAGTGGTTTTGTGACTACCAAGGCCCAGACAGGATAGGGTACCATCCTGGTAACAGCAAAGATGCCCCATCTTGTCCTGGCCTTGTAGTGCTTTGCAAAGCATCTCAGCTGTAAAGACTCTCCTCCCTGCAAGTGAGGGGAGTGGTTGTGGGCGGGAGCCGAGCACCGCCCCTAGCAGGGGGCGTTAGCCCCCTGCCTCCGTCTCACCTGGCTGGCGCCCACGCCCCTCGGCAGGCACCCAACCAGGTGCCTCCGAGGGGGCGTGTTCAGCAGCCTTTTGCTGCGGGGCCAGCCTCTCCCCGGCCTCATTCTTCGTCGTCTCGCCGCAAGTCACCCACCCTCCACTCCCTTTGAGTTAGGCCTTAGGTCATTGGCCTTGCTATGGACCTTAGGTTGGTTGCCCTGGTTGTCTAGGGGGCCTGGTAGGAGTTTTTCCATTTGGCATTAGGCTTTTTTGGTTTTTTCGCCTACCTCGTAGCAATCGTCACAACTTTTGTGGTATTGGTGGGTAGGTTAGGCATTGGAATAATGTGTTGTGGTGTGTCGAAGTGCTAGGTGTGGCCATCGCCTATGCCTTCAATTTAGGGGTATTCCGTTAAAGGAATCTGGCGGTCGTGTATTCCGTCCGATGCCTGTTTGGCGGGAGGCCATGGCACGACCCTCGGTGACATCAGGGGTGAGCCTATAGTTGGATTAGCATCAACAGGCTCCACCTACTGGTGAATAAACCCACTTGCTTGAGAGATCCAATGCCTAAGCCAATACCTTTTCACTGCTGTAATCAATAAAGTTGTGGCCTTTCATTGCCCATTAACCTTATATAACGTCTCCTTGCGTATTCTTTCCACATCGCGGGGGTCGGGTCCTCGAACCACAATTTCTGTGTTGCTACAGGCATCCCCCTGTGAGTTGAGCTATGCCTGTTTGTCGTCGAACGCACCCTGCCAGCTGCTGATGTAAACAGTGGGAGATGTGTGTCTCTTCTGATGCAGCATGGGGTGAGAGTAGCACTGCTGCTAATGGCTTGGGGATGTGATGCACGCACCTGCGTTTCCTGGGACATCTTTGCTCACCCCAGGCACCCCATCTTTTCCAACGGGATTTGGGCCTCAAAAAACAAGGAAAAGTGTGGGTGCGTGGAGTTAAGCTAGCACAATTTGTGGCATTGCAGAAAATGATTGCTGATTACATGACACATCTGTTAAGGAATCAGTCTGAGGTTTCAGTTCCCCAGTTTTGTGGAGCCTGAGCTAACTTGAGATAGCCTTAACTCTGGTGTTAAAACAGCAAGTATTATTTGGGGGGGGTTAAATCATTTAAAAATGCATTCTTTCACCTGTAGCGCATGCTTGCGCATGCTAAGAATAATCAGCATGGCAGTTTGCCAAGTGGAGTTATTAGGGGTCAGCCAAATTCGGCTGAGCATCTCTGCAGTTTGTAAAAAGCTGGTTGACTAATGGCTTATCCACACTTTTTCTTGTCCCTCTGCTTCCCCCCAGGGAAAAACCAATCTTTAGCACTCAACAGGAGCAGAAAGCAATTCGGGATTTCCTGATGCCATTTGTTCTGATCTACTGCTACAGAAGGTTTTTCCTTGGATAGGAGTGGAGCCAGGGCAAAACTGCTCAAACCCATGCAGAAGTGTGGACAAGCCTTGAGACCTGTCTCAAATGGATGCTCTTCCCTTCAATTAATTAGTCTTAGCTCTAATTTGGACTGTGTGCATCCAGCAGTGCTATGCGTCAGTGGAGAAAGAACACTTTGCTATCGTTTCCCTGAGAATCTCAACTTTCGTTTAAAGCACACAAGTTACTAGTCCTTAAGTTGTGAAAGTATGTTTGAAAATTTGTTGTTGTTGTTGTTTAGTCGTTTAGTCGTGTCTGACTCTTCGTGACCCCATGGACCAGAGCACGCCAGGCACTCCTGTCTTCCACTGCCTCCTGCAGCTTGGTCAAACTCATGCTGGTAGCTTCACGAACACTATCCAACCATCTTGTCCTCTGTCGTCCCCTTCTCCTTGTGCCCTCCATCTTTCCCAACATCAGGGTCTTTTCCAGGGAGTCTTCTCTTCTCATGAGGTGGCCAAAGTATTGGAGCCTCAGCTTCACGATCTGTCCTTCCAGTGAGCACTCAGGGCTGATTTCCTTCAGAATGGATAGGTTTGGCCTTAAGAGAGAATATTATGAAAATGATATACAGGTGGTACATGACCCCAGTCAAGCTTGCAAAAATCTATCATTTGCCCGACAATAAATGTTGGAAATGTAAGGAAAATGAAGGTACATTCTTTCACCTTTGGTGGACGTGTCCCAGGATTAAGGCGTTCTGGGAAATGATATATAATGAATTGAAAAAGGTATTTAAATATACCTTCTTGAAGAAACCAGAGGCCTTTCTCTTGGGCATGGTTGGCCAAGTGGTGCCAAAGAAGGACAGAACTTTTTTTATGTATGCTACAACAGCAGCAAGGATACTCATCGCAAAGTATTGGAAGACGCAAGATCTACCCACTCTGGAAGAATGGCAGATGAAATTGATCAATTGTATGGGACTGGCAGAATTGACGAGCAGAATCCGTGACCAGGGAGAAGAGTCGGCTGAAGAAGATTGGAAAAAATTCAAGGACTATTTACAGAAATATTGTAAAATCTAAGAAAGTTAGATGGTGTTGGATTGAAATTGAGAGGTTTCTAGCTGAAATGATATATAAGAACATAGACGGGGGGGGAAAAGGGGTTTGAAAAATAAGGTAATGCTACAAGCTGTAATGCTTTAAATGAAGGATTTGCTGAACAAATAATCTTAACTGGGATACAAGAAGGAGAAGTATGAGGAGGTCTGAGAAATTTGTTATTTAAAAGTATGGTTTATGAAATTTATGCTTTTGTTTAATGTTTCTGTTTGTTTTGTTTGTTTGTTTTGTTTAAAAAATTGGAAAACTTAATAAATATTCTTTAAAAAAAAACAGAATGGATAGGTTTGATCTTCTTGCAGTCCATGGCACTCTCAAGAGTCTCCTCCAGCACCATCATTCAAAAGCATCAATTCTTCGGCAATCAGCCTTCTTTATGGTCCAGCTCTCACTTCCATACATCACTACTGGGAAAACCATAGCTTTTATTATACGGACCTTTGTTAGCAAGGTGATGTCTCTACTTTTTAAGATGCTGTCTAGGTTTGTCATCGCCTTTCTCCCAAGGAGCAGGAGTCTTTTAATTTTGTGGCTGCTGTCTCCATCTGCAGTGATCATGGAGCCCAAGAAAGTAAAATCTCTCACTGCCTCCCTTTCTTCCCCTTCTATTTGCCAGGAGGTGATGGGCCCAGTGGCCATGATCTTAGTTTTTTTTGATGTTGAGTTTCAGACCATATTTTGCGCTCTCCTCTTTCACCCTCATTAAAAGGTTCTTTAATTCCTCCTCACTTTCTGCCATCAGTGTTGTGTCAGCTGCATATCTGAAGTTGTTGATATTTCTTCCGGCAATCTTAATTCCGGCTAGGGATTCGTCGCATGATGAATTCTGCATATAAGTTAAATAAGCAGGGAGACAATATACAGCCTTGCCGTACTCCTTTCCCAATTTTGAACCAATCAGTTGTTCCATATCCAGTTCTAACTGTAGCTTCTTGCCCCACATAGAGATTTCTAAGGGGTTGCAAATCAAGGGGTGGTATATGAATGCCAAACACATCACCTTGCCCCATGACCAGCAAAAGAAAAGTGATGATGCAAAAGAAGAGAAATTAGGAAAATATGGGGCAAATTTGCTTTTCTCAGGTTCAGAGTACATGTAGTCCTAAGTGTAAAGGTACAGAAGCCAATGGTTATGTTGAATATACAAAGTGATGGTGGCATTTGAAATGAACACTTCCCCAGGATAAAAAGCAAAGCACCAAAGGATGCAAATATATGAGATGAGCATCTATTAGTTGTGCTCCACGCAAAACATGTGTAGTTGTCATGCTGAGGCTCACCTGATGAACCCTTATGTTCAGGGCTGCTGCCAGGCATTCTTCTGCAGCACAGATTAACACATAATGAAGGTAGCTGTTCATGGTGCAGCTGTAAACAATCTCAAAACAAAAGAAAACACATTGCAAATGACTGCTAGTCTCCGTGGGCATGTTCTTAAAGAATTCTGATAAAGACTCCGACATCATTCATATGCTGCAAAATTTAGCCACAATTAGCAACACTCTTGCTGGAGGGAAGAGTTTTTAAGCTCAGAGATCCCTCACATCAAACGCATATTTGAAAGCTCTTTTCAGAGCTTCCTACGAGCGGAATTGCACACAGACTTATTTCTCAGCCCTGCCCCACCCATTTATGGGTAGTACATGGGTGTTTTTCAAACCATCTTCTAAGACACTGGGCGGATCATCATAAGCTTATCATGGGTTCAGTGATGAGACAATATGTGACGACGGACACACGTCTTAGAAGGACAGTTGGGCCCGCTCTTCCCCTGCAATGTGCAACCACAGGGGAGTGTTCTGTGTATTCTAGGACACCATTTCCATGCACGCAGATCTAGTTCATAGCAGCAATAACCACCACAAAATGGAAAACCAGCAGGCAGGGTAAGCAAATCAAGTCATGGCTAATAAAACGTTCACCCCCTTTGTTGACAACCTAAATGCTTTAAAAAGATGACAAGTGGTTGCAAATAACTAATTCAGTGACGGTAGGCACTGTGTTTTGCTCAGCAAAATGCATCATATTTGACAGATTAATTATATCGCTAGGCTAATTTCTTATGCTTTCATAATAGTAATCATTGCAAATATCTTGGAATCTGATATATTTTGCCACTGTACCAATAATTTCATAATTGTGGATAATAAAATATATCTTTCCTTTTTAAAAAGCATTAACTTCACAGTATTAAGTTGCATAATATTTTCTGCCACATGGATATATTCACATTCATCCAGGTTCATGTACCTTGCTTGTAGATCACATAGATTTGAAAAGTTACCACACCCATTTGGTGTCTCTGTACATTTCTGCATACTCCTTTTCCATGCTTTGAGAAGTCCGCTCACCTTTCCCAGTGGGCGGTATTGTGGCAGGGCATCTGGGACCCCCCCAGTGACCCGGCTGGAGGGCAGAGGGATGCCGCCTGCATCACAGGGACTCCTGGCTGCGTCATGCCCCCGGCTGACCAATCGGCTCAGCTGGGGGCGTGGCTTCAGGCTGTTTAAACTGTGGTGTGGCCGGGGTGGGGTGGGGTCTTCCTTTCACCTCCTCACCAGATCTCCCAGCCCACCTGCCCTCTTTTTATGCATTGCTAGGACAGCGATCTTGCTTTGGACTAATGTTGGCCGCCATGTTGGTGGGGCCACTTGGCAAATTGGCACCAGCCATTTGGTTTTCACCTAAGGTAAAGGGACCCCTGACCATTAGGTCCAGTCATGGCCGACTCTGGGGTTGCGGCGCTCATCTCGCTTTATTGGCCGAGGGAGCCGGCGTATAGCTTCTGGGTCATGTGGCCAGCATGACTAAGCTGCTTCTGGCGAACCAGAGCAGCATGCCGTTTACCTTCCCACCAGAGTGGTACCTATTTATCTACTTGCACTTTGACATGCTTTTGAACTGCTAGGTTGGGACTGAGCAACGGGAGCTCATCCTGTTGCGGGGATTTGAACTGATGACCTTCTGATAGGCAAGCCCTAGGCTCTGTGGTTTAACCCACAGCGCCACCCGCATCCCTTGGTTTTTGCCTACCTTGTAGCAATTGCCACAACTTTTTAAGGTTAGGCATTGGGTAAGCCTTTGTTTATGGGAGGGAAGGTTGTAGCCTCTGCATGCCCCTCCTCGATAAGGGTATCCTGTTAAAGGGATTTGGGGGGGTGGATCCTGCCCGAAGCCTGGGTGTGGGCTAAGTCCATGCCACGACCGCAATGGGGACCCTGCGGGGTGCTCCGATTTGACATATGTCATAGGGCTCCCCCTACTGGTGGTTTACCCTTAGTGAGACTCCCTGCAGATGGGCAGGAGGTGTGATATAGTCCACTTTCACCCAATGCTTAAGCCAAACCGCTCACATCTGTAACCAATAAAGTTGTGGCCTATTTGAACCCATAAACCTAAAATATTTGTGTCCATGTGTTTATTATCTAAGGGAACTGTGGGGCCCGGGGCTTCAGCATGCAATAAACCCTTCCAGAACACAAATGACTGGAGGGCGAAGCATTTGGCTCAAACTTGCTAGGGAAACCATTACTCAGTGAGACCCTATCTCTATTCTACTGGAAGATAGGCTACTATCTCTATACCCAATAGAGATCAGAACTTAGAAATGATTGTGTTTTCGCTGGGGCACAGCATGAGTAACTCTGGGCTGAAGTCTGGATAGCAGAATGGCCCCATAAGGTACTTTTGGGGGAAGCAGAGCTTTTGCAGAAAATGTGTTTTTATTAAGAAAGTAAACAACATGGTGAGGGTGGGGAAAAAGAGATAAGAAGTGATATGCCAGTCAGGAAAGTTATTCGGTGAATGCTGCAGCTTGCAAAAAGGAGAAGGAGGGGAGGAGTACAGCAACGAAGTTGAAAAGCTGGCAGAACCGATAGGAAGACTTGTACCTTTGCTTCCTTGTGGCGTTTCTGTAATACAGTGGTGTGAGCAAAGACCCTTAGCACCAAGGCAACTCCAAAAAGAAGTCAAAAATATTATTCCCCCAGGTGCAGCAAGGCTTTACCAGATGCTAGGTTGCCCCCTGCACATCATCACATGTATCATATGTGTCATGTATGTGTGAAGATGCACACATGATGGAGGAGGCCGTGGACCCTGAAGGAGTCGGCCACTGGGTCTGCAATGTGTGTCACGCACATGACATCACACACAGGCAGCGCATGGAAGGCTGCCTCAAGTTTGAGGGGGCCCAGCTCCCTTTAAAAAATATTGAGTACCTTTGGCAACCTAGATTTGGCATGCCTGTCCACTAGAAATGGGGGTGCAGGAAAGGGACATCAAAAAATGAGACTCCAGGATTGCTCAAGTCAAATTTTATGCTGGCACTAACCCAGCCTGGAATCAACTGGAATTAAGGGGTTTGGAAATGCAAGAACAGACATCCGATATTCAGCCAGACTGAATATATGAAAGGCAGAAGAGAGGGGCAGGGAAGGGAGAGTTTGGCATTTTACATCATGTTGAAGCAGGAGCAGTGGATTGGCTCCACCCTAATGCAACAAGCGCCCAGAGCCTCACCCCTCCTGCTTGGTAAACCCCAGTGACCCACTGTGTTGGAAAACTAGGAGGCAAGCAAAGCCCCAACCACACTATCTCACCAGCCAATATTGCCTCTGTTTGCATCCAAGAATGCAACAGGTGCTAGAATGGGACAGCTATGTGCACTTTGGGCCACACCCACCAATAGTATTTGGCCCATGGAGGTTTGGCCAACCTCTGCCCTACAGGGCGATTTAACAATGGGAACTCTTCCCATGGAACTTTGGGAATTGTCATTGTATGGGGGGAATAGGGGTCTACTAGCGATGCTCAGCTACTTGATATCCCGCTTTATCACTACCCGAAGGAGTCTCAAAGCGGCTAACAATCTCCTTTCCCTTCCTCCCCCACAACAAACACTCTGTGAGGTGAGTGGGGCTGAGAGACTTCCGAGAAGTGTGACTAGCCCAAGGTCACCCAGCAGCTGCATGTGGAGGAGCAGGGAATCGAACCCAGTTCACCAGATTTCGAGTCCACCGCTCTTAACCACTACACCACACTGGCTATAACCGTGTTTAAAATGTGTGGTGCAATGTGTGGCCTTAAGCACACTTGTCCCACAAGACAAGCCGGTGTTTCATCACAGCACTGCCACTTCCAAGTGCCATCATCCACTTATCTCACAACAATTCTGCTTCAAGATACTTGTAGCTAAAGCACTAGCAGAAGCAATTTAAGACCACAGCACTGTCTTGAATACATTTCTCTAGCGCTGCTATTTTACCAGTCGCTCCAAATGTATTCCTGCCTCCGTCCCATTTTTAAAAGGGCCTCATAGTCAGCAGAACTTAGACATGACCACAAACCCATATATTTCCAGCCTAATCCGTGTTTTGTTTGTAATAAATGTAAAGATGCCTGTACACTGAATTGAATTCCTTCTATTCCCTATGATACTCGAAGTAATAGGATTTTGTTTTTAAAAATTGCTTCTCCGGCAATATACTGAAAAGGATTTTTTTTAACAACTCCCCTCTTCTATATTATTACCCCCCCCCTTCTTAGAATGTATTTATTGGGAGACATCAGCAACGCTTCAGCCCATTACATTATGGCCATCGTAGTTTAATTTGCCAGAATTACAGAATTCACTGTATGATATGTCATGTGTAAAATTTGATTTTCTCCAGTAATAAAAGGCTTCCCTTAATGTGCTTAAAATTAGTTTGGGCATTTGAATTTTGATACCTAAGTGGAATATCAAAATGAGGTGATTATAACAATGAAATGGTAGAATGAAACCTGGGGTGGATTGCAGCTGTACTAGATTGCCAATTTCAAGGAGCCTGCAGATAGCGATGGGCATTAACTTGAAAATTCAGCCACCTTGAAACAGAAGCTGAATTTTACCCCAATTTCACAATTTCAACATCCCTGCACCTGCACAGGGTAAGCACATATCTCTTGACCTGTCTAGTGAATCCCTGAGAGTTTAAATCTCAAAGTTATGCAGTTATGCTTGAGGCAGTTCATCCCTTTTACCCCTTCTGAGTATGCATATAAACATGGGTAGGCAAACTAAGGCCCGGGGGCCAGATCTGGCCCAATCCCCTGCTAAATCCAGCCCACGGACGGTCTGGGAATCAGCATGTTTTTACATGAGTAGAATGTGTCCTTTTATTTAAAATGCATCTCTGGGGTATTTGTGGGGCATAGGAATTTGTTCATTTCCCCCCCTTCAAAATATAGTCCGGTCCCCCAAAAGGTCTGAGGGACAGTGGACCGCTCCCCTGCTGAAAAAGTTTGCTGATCCCTGCTTAAAAGCTTTACTTATACAGTGGTAAAAGGTAAAGGTAAAGGTACCCCTGCCTGTACGGGCCAGTCTTGACAGACTTTAGGGTTGTGCGCCCATCTCACTTAAGAGGCCGGGGGCCAGCGCTGTCCGGAGACACTTCCAGGTTAAATACTTAATTCATTCTGGAGGTCTGTTGTTAACCTGAAACTGTTCTCAACCTGAAGCACCACTTTAGCTAATGGGGCCTCCTGCTGCTGCCGCGTCGCCGGAGCACGATTTCTGTTCTCATCCTGAAGCAAAGTTCTTAACCTGAGATGATATTTCTGGGTTAGCAGAGTCTGTAACCTGAAGCGTATGTAACCTGAAGCGTATGTAACCCGAGGTACCACTGTACAGTCATACTTCTTGTTACGTTTGGTTCAAGTTATGTCTTTTCAGGAAGTACTGGAAAGGGTTACTTCCAGGTTTTGCCGCTCACGCATGCGCAGATGTACAAAACGACATCATGCACATGCGCAGAAGTGTCAAATCGTGACCCGTGTGTGCGCATACACACAGACGCTGGTTGCGTTTCTTTCAGGTTGCGAACGGGGGTCCAGAACGGATCCTGTTCACAACCACAGGTACCACTGTATAAACCAAGGTCCAATTCATGCATCATTCAAAGCCACAGCAAAGACAACTCCGGCAAAAATATCCTTGGGTAAAAGTTACAGCAAGGTAGCTTAAGGCCCGTGTCTGAAGCTGGGAGGTATTTAGAGGCACATCTGCCTCCATGGACTGTAGCTTAAGGGGGGGGGAGAGGAAACAGGAAATGGGCATTACGTCCTCCCTCCCAGGAGAAGAGGGGGTTTGACCTAACAGAGCCTACTCTAGCAATTAGAATCCCGTGGTCCTTAACCCTTTCATGTGCTAACTAGCAAATAGGCATTGTTAGGTTTGACTGCAAATCTCCCACACTTTTGCCACATCTGCCCTAGATAGTGTGAGTCATGTCACACCTTAACATCAGTTAAGGTTGGGGAAAGGATGTAGCTCAGTGGTAGGAGGTCTGTTTTTCATGCAGAAGGTCCCATGTTCAAACCCTGACATCTCCAAATAGGGCTTGGATAAATCCCCATCTGAAACCCTGTAACGTAATGTTGAGTCAATATAAGTCAATGCAGATGGGCCAATGGACTGACTCTATGCTGGTCTATGACTGTAATAAAGATTTGATGGTGATGATGGTCTTACTCAAGATAAGGCATGCTCCGGTGTTCTAATCTTTATAAGTGATGTGGTTCATTATGGTGATTTATATTACTAACTGCCTGTAGTTACTGTCAGTTGATTTATTTACATATTTAAAAATCACAACATTTTAAAGATATACTACTCCTCACAAATTGCTCTTGATTATATGTTTCTAAGAGTGGGGTTTTGAATTATGACGTGCAACATCCCTCGTCAAAATTGTTAGAAAATGGTTGTTGTCTGTGGATTTTGAAACTTGAAAAGTATGTAAGGAAATGGCTTCATCCCAACTGGATAGCGATCTGTCTTTCTTCCTAGGGTTTTCTGGTACCAGCAAATACAACACAAGTTGCGCCAGTTGGCATCTGTCTATCTCAGGAGACAATGGAGGAGTGCACCTTTGGGGGTGGAGTCAAACTGTTGGAAGGTTGCAGCGCCTGCTGTGGCTGTAACTGATAGGGGAGAGACATGTTGTGTTGCAGCTGGGGCAGATGAAGTTGTCTAGTTGTGCTGCTGTAGATGCGCCGTGTTGTTTCTTCTCTCTGCACTCCTCCCAGAGGTAATTTCTCCTCTGGTCACTGTTGGATACATGACCTGACTGTCTGTCTCCAGGCACTGTGGTCACCTGTAGGTTGTGCCCAACAAGTGAAATTTTCGTGTCCTGAAGGATGGCAATACAGACCTTCCAGCAGATAAAGCCTTCAGTCCTTCACGAGTCTTATTATCATACTTGCGTTGTCCATTCTCAGTGCTGCAGGAAGAGGCTTTTGAAAGCTAGAGAGATTCAGCAATGAGTTAGGGGAAGATAAACTATTTCACTCACTTCAGGCATTTTAAGCTCTCCAAAATCTCTGCTCCTATCGGGAATCAATGAAACAAATATTTGGAAATCCAGGTTGGCTCACAGAAAGGGCAGCCTTTTTCCTGTCCAGTAATTGATCCTGTGACTCTAATAATTCAGGGCCTAACTAGACATTATGAGGTAGAGAGCTGTTGCCATTTCTTGCACTTCTCTCTCCCTCTCTCTTCCATGCAATGCCTCATACATTTCTCATATGCTCCCCTTATCACATTGGCTGACCAGCAGGGCTGGCCCAAGACATTTTGCTTCCTGAGACAAAGGACAAGAAGGCAGCTGAATTTTGCTTCTTCAACACTGGTGATGGGACAATACCCACCACTGTGTCTGATGGCAGCTGGCTAGCTGAGGAGGTATAGGACATGGTGCACACAACTCCAAGCCTTCACTACCAATCTGAGCAGTGCCTTCCCAGCACCTGTCAGCTGAGGCAGCTGCCTCACTCTGCCTGATGGTAGAGCTGGCCCTGCAGGCTGGAATGGGGTCAACAGAGAGTGTGAGAAAAGTAATCTGAGGCAAAAGTAATCTGAGGTGGTAAGAGAAGGTAAAGAAACACAAAGCAGTGGCAACTCCTCAAATCACTTCTTCCATACAACCACCATTTGTTTATAGTGATTAACCAGCAGTGTAAATAGTGGTTGTACATGATCTAAGGCATGAGTCAGCAAACAAAGGTCTGCGGACTGGATCAGGCCCAATCGGCTTCTGAATCCAGCCTGCAGATGGTCTGGCAGCTGGAATAGCGCACACGCAATGGTTTTTGTAACTCAGTCAGGCTTGGGGGTCAAAAGTGAGGCGGGAGGCTGCTCAATACAAGCTCCTTCTCCGTCCATCGCGTGTGCACAGCAATCTTTTCTTCCAGGGTAGGGGCTGGGGAAGAGGGGAAAGAAGCCACAGTTTGGATTTTCACCATGGAGCTGCTGGCGACTGACCTCAGGAAGGGCAGTTGCGGCGGCAGGGGCTCAGAGGCGCCTCAGGAGCGACAACCGCCGGTGTTCTGCGCTCTGCTTGTGAGTTCACTCTGTAGCTACATGGTGCGAGTCATGGAAAGGTAAATAGCAGCCACCTCATCTTCCTTCACGCCGGGAAAAGAATGTTTTTGCTTGAGCGGCACCAGCCTGACTTAGCATGGCCAATGGCTTTCCCCTTCACTCATGCATGCACACATGCTCCCCAGGTCTGACATGAATGGCACGCTTACCCCAGCCCCCCGCCCCCCACCCAGCCTTACAAGAGAAATAATAACTGTCAACACATAAAATGCAAAGGAAGCAGTGTGGGTGTATAAGGGAACACCCCCCCCCAAAAAAATCACATTTGGGCAACGTTGGGGTTGGTCCCAACAAGGGTTTTTGCCAAAAATGTGGGTCATAATCATGGCAACATACAGTGGTACTTCAGGTTAAGAACTTAATTCGTTCTGGAGGTCCGTTCTTAACCTGAAACTGTTCTTAACCTGAGGTACCACTTTAGCTAATGGGGCCTCCCACTGCCATTGCGTGGCCCCCGCGCAATTTATGTTCCCATCCTGAAGCAATGTTCTTAACCCGAGGTACTATTTCTGGGTTAGCAGAGTCTGTAACCTGAAGCATCTGTAACCTGAGGTACCACTGTATAGTCCGCCCCCCCCCCCAAGGTCTGAGGGACAGTGGACCAGCCCCCTGTTGAAAACTTTGCTGACCCCTGATCTAAGGGTTCACCAATCATTGCCACAGTTATGTTTTCACTAATGAAACATCTGTCTGCAGAGCACATGCATTGCATGAAGAAGACTCCAGGTTCAAACCTTGATGTCAACAGTTTAGGCAGCCTTCCACAACCCTGGTGTCCTCCAGATGTATTTGGACTTTGGTTGCTGTGGCTGATGGGAGTAGTAGCCCAAACATCTGGAGGACATTAGACTGGAGACGATTGAGTTAAAGGGTCCTAGGTAACAGTGGTGTGTGGTGAATTTTTTTGTAGGGGAACAGTTAGGGCCAGAGGTGCCAGCTTGCAAGGGTGATAGGGGTGTGCCGTCCCATCATGGGCTCTGGGAAGGTGGCGGAAGGGCTCTTGGATCCCGTCGGAACATCGCGCCTCCCTCCTTAAGCCGGGCTGAAGCTTCCCAGGCTTTGGGAAGGAGGCACCAGTCTTTAATACTCTAATTTTTCTGGGAACATTTAGAGGACTAGCCTAGTCCCCTAGTCCACTGACCACACACTACTGGTTACACCTCACATACTCTTCCAATGGCCCATTATGAAGAAAAGCAGTAGTAGTGGGTAAACTGTCTTTAAATGAAGTTTGTCTACCATTACATTTCAATTGACTGAAGAGCCTTAGGTTTCCTGGAACAACTTTGAAAACCACTAATTGAACTAATGACAACATAAAGGTGAAATGGACTTCAGAAAGATCCGCATGCAACTTTAGGGAGATTTTGTTATTGTAGATGTTATGCCACCAGCCATTTCTGACTTTAACAGAAATAAATCTGAAATTCTGAGTATAAACATAGGTGAACCTTTAACGGACTAAATAAAAGAAGAGTTTGATGATTATTTGAATGATAAGCCAATAAGATGTCTAAGTATAAAGTTACCTAGTGGCCTTTATAACATATGAGCACAATTATGAATTACTGTATCAGGAATTTTCTTTGTTATTTGAGCCATGAAATAAGCTGTGATTGTCCTTTTTAGGTAGCATTTAAGTGATCAAAAATACATTTATTTCCTGAAGTAAGCTATTTGTTCCACTTTCTTCCCATTAAGCTAAACCATGATCATTTTAAGAAATGTAAGTAGCTAATGATGAGATACATTTATATGGAGCAATAAGGTCTAGAATTACTGCAACTGTAGTACATTGTGAGGGGGGGATACAGTGGTTCCCACATTTAATTTAAAGTTGCATTATGTTGTTAATTGCATTAAGTAGATAACTTAATGTATGAAGGTTTAAAAATGGGACTTTTTACAATCTAAAAATGCAGTAACTGCCATTTTATCATACACATGGCATTGCAAGAAAAAAATGATATTTGACCAATACAAATAAAACAGAATTTATATTAGTTTAGTTTATTCAGAATATGGGACAGGTATAAGTCCCTTGGTATCACCACAAGTTTCTGTAGTAGATGGTCTATGTAATGGTTCTAGGGGTTGCTCGTGCGTAAGCTGCCGCCACTCCTGGCTAGGTTACCTGGTTGAACCCTTTCTGTCTGGACAGCCTTTCATTTCGTGGCTGTCTCAGTCGCTGGCAGAATCCGTCAGTGGGCGTTTCTTGAACTTCTTCCAGCACAGAAGTTCTTTGACGCCAAGTCTCCTCCTACTCTCCCTGCGTGGAAGTCTTCTGCGCAGGGAGGGTGTGGGCAGTGGAGGACCCGTGCTCTCCCCGCTGGTCTCCGGTGAAGAGTCCTGGAGCCTCCTCTCCGATTCCCCCATCTGCCCCCCTTCTCCACTGGTGTTACGCTGATTTCCTTCCCCAGCAGATGGGCTGCCTCTCTCCCTACTGGGACCCTCTCCGGCATCCCTCTGGAGCCTTCCCTCCGCCTCTAGCTCCGATGGCAGTTCCCTGACAGTCTAGAATTTAAATTAAGAGCAATGTGGTTTAATGTCAGAAAAATAAATGGATGCTATCAGTATGGAGGTTTTTCACCCATAATCAGTATTGTGCAAGGAAAAATGCTCTGTTTATCCATTTGTTTTCATTTTAAAAGTTTCATTTTCTATTGATTCCAACAGAAGGCCCAGCTGAATTTCTCTTGCTTGTAACTTTTGCATTTCCCATCCAAATATCATGAATTTTTCAGGCCTTCTGTTACTCCTTTAATGTACCAGATTTCAGATACATTAGCAAAAGGCACCTGTTTCTGCAGACAATTAAATAGGGCTGTGCAGCAAATTCAGATGAATTCCAAGAGGAAACAGAGTGCTTTGTAAGGATTCTTGGCTTCTTGGAAGCAGGTGGCATTCATATGAGGCATCCTGAATGGAAATGGGATTGGGGAATCCTTCAGAGAAGGTTTTTTGTGGTGCCCAGGGAGGAGGAGAGGAAAGGAAAGCCCAGCTTCATCACCAGCTTCATTCAAATTCCTGCTCAAACCCAACTTGCCTCTTGTTGACTTTGGCTTCACCTCTTCACATCTCATCTTCTAATGAGTTGCAATCCTTGGCCCATTTACCCGGAAATAGACCCGACTGAACTCAATAGGGGTTACTACTGAACAGAAATATAAGCCTGCTATCACAGGGCCGGCCCACCCATGAGGCAAGATGTGGTTACTGCCTCAGGTAGTAGGATCCCCAGGACTAGCAGATCCTGATGTTGATCTTTATTCCCCACTTTTTCCTGAGGTAAATATTTGTTCATTTCTTCTTCCCTGGCTGGGGTTGGGGGTGGAGAAAGCATTTTGTGGTTCACTTCAGGTGCCAAAATCTCTTTGGCTGGCCTATGCTACTGTGTGTACACTCCGTTGGGAATAAGATCACGGTACTTTCTGATACCTTCTTCTGGGTAAACAAATATTGTTGGATGATACACTGAAGTACATTTTCATGCATTCATCTCACCATTATTATCTTTCTTGAATTTCTCTCCCCTTGCTCTGTCTTCATTTCCCTCAAGACAGGATAGGGGACTTATCTTTTTTATCATGTTATTCTGTTAGATGAATCTTAATAACAACAAGTCAACAACTTGCATTTAATTGAGTGATTAATCAGTTACAAGGGAGATGATTAATAAATTCAGAATTCAATTGGCAGCCTCAGTCTTGGAGAGATGGAAAGAAGGAAAGACGTGCCGAAAATTTCTGCTTTACAAACCGCTAGAATGACAACATTTGTAATGTAGATAAAAATATTTACACCATTTGATTTGTTTTTCCAAACCTGAGGCCTTTGTAAAATGTCAGAATCTTTAAATCTGGCCTGCCTCTAGCTTTCAAATGTCTCAACCATTTCTCTTCATCTTTTCAGTTACAAAAGTCCAGCCAACAGCTAGAAAGAGAGATGTGTTTTTAAATAAATTATTATCCCTGGGAAGATCTTTCGTGCTACTTCTGTTTAATGCAAGATATACATACGTTCCTTTTAAGGGCAGAATGTATGCTGAGAACACAGCTATGATGGTTGCATAATTAGGAGATTAAAAGCTGGCGACACTGTTCCATATGCAACATTTGTTCTTTATTCTAACAAGCTTTTCTTTTTTTTTACAAATAAAATAAAAAAGAGGTGGGGAGGACCACAGTTGATAAATATGAAATAAGGGAAAAGGCCAAAGATCAGTGGCAGAGAACATGCATTGCATGTTGAAGGTCCAAGTTAGAGACCCAAAACAATTTTTAAGGATTTGAGAGGCACTGCCAGTCAGAATAAACAGCAATGTGACAAGTGAGCCTATTGTCTAATTCAGTAAAGGTCAGCATCATATAATTCACTATTGATTTAGAACATAGATAAAAGGTAAAGGGACCCCTGACAGTTAAGTCCAGTCACAGATGACTCTGGGATTGCAGTGCTCATCTCGCTTTACTGGCCGAGGGAGCCGGCGTTTGTCCACAGACAGTTTTTCTGGGTCATGTGGCCAGCATGACTAAGCTGCTTCTGGTGAACCAGAGCAGCGCACGGAAACGCCATTTAGCTTCCCGCCAGAGTGGTACCTACTTATCTACTTGCACATTTTTGGGGCGTGCTTTCAAACTGCTAGGTTGGCAGGAGCTGGGACTGTCACAGAAGGTCCCACATTCAACCTCAGGTATCTCTAAGCCCATGATCTCTCGAATTTAACTATTTTATATTTACCCATGGAAACAGCCTTAATCATGATCCATGTAGTCTAGTACTGTTTGGCAATAGCTCTCCAAGATAGTTACCTAACAGTGGCATGTGGTCAGTGGACTAGGGGGACTAGGCTAGTCCCCTAAATGCTCCTGGTAAACAACAACAACAACAATTTATTATTTCTACCCTGCGCATCTGTCTGGGTTTCCCCCAGCCACTCTGGGCAGCTTTCAACAGAACATTGAAAACAGAATACAACTTCAAACATTAAAAACTTCCCTAAACAGGGCTAATTAGGGTATTAAAGTGTTTAAGCCTGGTGCCTCTTTCCCAAAGACTAGGAAACATCAGCCCAGCGTAGGGAGGGAGGCGCAATGCTCACTTGTGTGATGGTGGGACTGCGCCCCTCTCCCCCAAATTGTTGTCACAAGCTGGCGCCTCTGGCCCTACCTGTTCCCCTATGAAAAAATTCACCACACACCACTGTGTGTGTTTTAGGATGTCCATCACCTATATACACCAGGACCCTTTGTAGCATGCAAGAGTATCAGAGTAGTTCCCTTGAAAGTCTCAGAGTAAGGGAAAAATGTTGCTGTGTTACATTTCCTTCCTAATTACAGATCCCAGAAAGGGCCTAGGTAGTCTTGTAAGGACGCAGCTGCTGAGTTGCACTAATTTAGCCCCCCGCGCGCTCTCCTGTCTGGAGAGGTGACGCGCGGCTATGGAGGCTCCTGCCATAGGCGCGCGTCACCTCTCCAGCCGGGAGAGGGTCGCGGGGGGCTGCTTTAGCCCCGCGCGCGCTCTCCCGGGTGGAGAGGTGGCGCGCGGCTATGGAGGCTCCTGCCATAGGCGCGCGTCACCTCTCTAGCCGGGAGAGGGTCGCGGGGGGCTTCTTTAGCCACACGCACTCTCCCGGGTTGAGAGGTGACGCGCGGCTATGGAGGCTCCTGCCATAGCCGCGCGTCACCTCTCCAGCCGGGAGAGGGTCGCAGGGCTATGGCGTCTTCGCTCCATAGGACACACACACATTTCCCTTTCATTTTTGAAGGGGGAAAAGTGCGTCCTATAGAGCGAAAAATGCGGTAAGTGGTTTATCAGTAATAAAGGAAAGAATAAACAATAATATATAAGGAAACTACCAATACCATCAGAAAAAAGAAACAGAGCAATTCATCCAGATGCTCTTGTAGTATTTAATATATCATAATTATATATTTACCTAGAAAGCGTTCTCGAGACATTTTTATTTTGATCCCCATTTGAGTAGTTGCTGTGTCCTGTTCATTGTCACTGCTCATTTAAACAGGGATGTAATGTGATGTTCATCTGATGGTTTTATATGATTGTTATTAATCTTTGTGAGGGCAGGAGAGCTACAGTGGTAGTTTTAAACATCTGTTAATAAAATAAATACATTCACAGGGGAGAACTGGAAAATGGGGAAAGAGTTAAGCTCTCCCCATTTCTCCATTCTTCCCTGCAAATGCTTCTTCAGCCCCCCACCATTAGTCCTGTGCAATAAACACATTTGTCTTGTGATATGCAGTTCCATACTAATTCACGATAAACTTATTTTGTAATTCAGATGCACCCAAGGCATTCACAACTGTGCTTCCCTTTTTACTCTCTTCTGGCTGTGAAGATAACACCATAACTTTACTTCACTTTATCCCCTACACTTTGACTTCTGTTCTGGGCTTCTCCCCCACACTTTGACCTCCTGCAGTCAAACTTTAGTAAGATCTAGAAAGCAAGATAAGAAAAATGCCCTCTTTCTCCTTATCGGCCTGTAGATAACTAATAGTGCTCCCGGAGGGAGCTGTCCAAAAGGTGTCTTGCTGTGTTATCATTTCTTCAAAACGTGCAGCTTCTCTGAGCTACAGGAGCCAAACGTTATCGTAAAAGGATATATCCGGAGTTGTCTTTGGTGGAGCTCATTCCCTGGTTACATTGGGGTACCGGGAAATATTTTCATCAACCTACAGCCTTTATGTGAAGGGCAGGGAATTTTTTAATTCTTCCTTGTTGTTCTTTGGCTAAAGTGGCCGTTGCCAAAGTAATGCTTGCTGCACTCTGCAGACCTTTACGTAAAAAAACTCACTTTGCTAAAGGAAATGAAAGTGTACTACATTGTGCCATTACATCAGGTGACTCCACCCCCAATAAAGGTCCAAGACACAAATGACCAGAGATCCATAAAGTCAGGTTGCAGAATCCACCAGCTCACATGTATTGTTCAGCATACGGATCTACACACTGAGCTCCAGTGTGTCCGCTGGATGTTATGACATTGAATCATTGAATTGTAGAGTTGGAAGGGACCACGAGGGTCATCTAACCCAACCCCCTGCAATGCAGGAATCTTTCACCCACGATGGGGCTTGAACCCACGACCGTGAAATTAAATGCTCTATCAACTGAGTCATCTGAGTTCAATATGTGAGTGAATTTAAAGGAAGTGATTCTTTAGACACCACTAGAAAGTGAGAGCTGGACCATAAAGAAGGCTGATTGCCGAAGAAGTGATGCTTTTGAATTATGGTGCTGGAGGAGGCTCTTGAGAGTCCCATGGACTGCAAGAAGATCAAACCTATCCATTCTGAAGGAAATCAGCCCTGAGTGCTCACTGGAAGGACAGATCCTGAAGCTGAGGCTCCAATACTTTGGCCACCTCATGAGAAGAGAAGACTCCCTGGAAAAGACCCTGATGTTGGGAAAGATGGAGGGCACAAGGAGAAGGGGACGACAGAGGACGAGATGGTTGAACAGTGTTCTCGAAGCTACCAGCATGAGTTTGACCAAACTGCAGGAGGCAGTGGAAGACAGAAGTGCCTGGCATGCTCTGGTCCATGGGGTCACGAAGAGTCGGACACCACTAATGACTGGGGGATGGTGGTGATGAAGCCTCTAGAAATGGTTGAGTCGTACAATTGTGGATGAGTATCTGGTTGATGTTGGTTGAGCTGGTCTTATCCTAGAAATGAATATGGCAAGCATATAGGCCTAATGCAGGTGCGAGGAACCTTTGGCCCTCCAGATGTTTCTCAAATGCAACTCCTACCATCCCTGGCCACTGGTCATGCTTGATGGAGTTGATGGGAGCTGTAGTTCAGTCACACCTGGAGGACCAAAGGCTCCCCTCTCTTGGCCTAATGCAGAGAAGAGGTCTAAGAAGCAGAATTCTAAGTAAAACGGTGGCACGGTCCAAAGGCAGGAGTGGTGAGTCCTGAGATGGTAGCAGGACAAGGGGGGAGAGAAGACGCTATGGCAGAGTCTTGAACAGGAGGTGGTACGCAGGGATGGGATGCAGAGAAGAAGACTGGACTAGGAAGACACAAAAGCAGGGGGAAAGACTAAGTACAAAAGAAGAGGTGTGTATGCAAAGGCAGAAATCATGCATTATTTCAAATTAACCATAACAATATTTTGCTGAAGAAGTTACACATTTTGCTGTGCTCTCTTACTAGTTGAAGTAAATGAAGGTCAAGGGTGTTTTTCAGTATTTTTGTATCGCCCAAGAATGACCTGCACATGAGAATAAAAATGCCTTTCCACATCAACTGCTTTAAGTTTCATGCATTTTTGGTGAAGGTTTGAAATTCCCTAAAGTTGGGATTAATTACCAGATGCTCAAGCAATCTCATCATCACAGCTGAACAGCCTCACCTCTCACAATAGCAGCGTGCTTATGAACTTTGCAAAATCTCCAGGCAGTCCCAGTCGGCAGCATGTTCCACCTGAAAACATTGATTTTGCAATTTAGCCCACTCTTAACTTCTGCAAATCATATAATTTGATCTTACTTTCTTTCTGTACTGTAAGTAGGAAAGATACTGTTCCAGAAGATCATTATCTACTTGTACTTTAGGAATTAGACTCATGTAATATTTTTTGCATGGTAAAGCCACAAAACGTTGCTGTGGATTCCTGTGGGCGAGGACTCATGCTTCTTGGGGTGAGAGAATGGGTGCTGATCTTTAAAGCCCTAAACGGCCTTGGCCCAGCATACCTGAAGGAGCATCTCCACCCCCATCGTTCTTCCTGGACACTGAGATCCAGCGCCGAGGGCCTTCTGGTGGTTCCCTCACTGCAAGAAGCGAAGTTACAGGGAACCAGGCAGAGGGCCTTCTCGGTAGTGGCACCCCCCCCGTGGAACGCCCTCCCATCAGATGTCAAGAAAATAAACAACTATCTGACTTTTAGAAGACATCTGAAGGCAGCCCTGCTCAGGGAAGTTTTTAACATTTGATGTTTCATCATGTTTTTAATATTCTGTTCTGAGCCGCCCAGAGTGGCTGAGGAAACCCAGCCAGATGGGCAGGGCATAAATAATAAATTATTATTACTATTGAAAGGTACTGAGTGATAACCTATTAGCACAGGGGGCAGTGAGTCAGCTGCTTCAAATAAGAGATGGGGTGAGTACATCTGGTTGCTTCCATCAGTTGGATATCCTGTGTACTTTTACCTGGGTATTTCATTAATAAGATAGTCTAATTTTTATCCTCACTGTAATTAGCTCTGTTTGCTTTTTGATGGGAGCTGTTAATTTGTTTGCTTTTTTAATTTGAACTTGCTTTTTTATGGATTCTGTCTTTTTAAATACCTTTTTCTCCCTATGTGTTTTCATTACCTTCATTTCATTGGTTTCCACTCTGGGATTGAAAATGTTAAATGAAGAGGCAGTTATAAGAAGTTGACTTTTCTTTGACAGTTATACATTTCTTCAGTATGTTTGGCCATGAAGACCAGAGACAAGAGTCTTCCTATGAATACTGAAATTTCCTGAATATTGGAGAGCATAACAGAGTTGGATAACATAGGAGATTTTGTTGGTGGAGAATGGCGGCAGCAGGTTGGAGCTGAGTGGGAGGCAGAGTAGTCAGAGCAGATCTGGGGATGACTGGAAGCAGTTTGCTGGGGATTGTAGGATTGGAAGGCTAGAGGGAAGTTAATTGTGTGCACTAACCCCACTTGTATAGAGATGATACCCAGTTGTCTCCATCAATCAGTCCCCTTCACTCCAATCCCACATTTCAAGCCGCCTCTTCTGTTTCGATGCTTCCTTATCTTGGACTTTTCATCTTTCCTCCCTGACCTTCCTAGGCTGAAATTCACATAGCAGTTTATTCCATTTTCCTGATGTTTCCCTACCTGCTACTTTCTGTCTTATATTTGAGCTTCCTTCCGCACGGCATAAAAGCCACTTCCAGAAATACAGCAGAATATAACACAAGTTTAGTGCTCAATTCCATGTTATTTGCTTCCAGGGGGGAGGGGGAATCAGTTTACAAATAACACAGAAATGAGTGCTAAACTTCGGCTATATTCCTGGAAATGGCTTTTATGTCATGCGAAATCTCAAATATAATGCAGAAACTAACAGTTAGGGAAATGTCGGAGAAACAGAATAAACTGCTGTGTGAATGCAGCTGTAGCCTCATACATTTTCCTTATCTACTGATAATGTCACCATCTATCCCATTGAATAAGCACCAACCGTTGGCTTCATCTTTCACTCTGTTCCCATATTCAGTCAGTAACCAAGTCATGTCACTTTTTTCTTTACAACATTGCAAAAACACGGTGCTTCCTTTATGTCACCTGAGCAAAATCTCTTGTCAATGCCCTGGTCATCTCTCACCTGGACTACTAGAGCCTTCTGCCCTCTGATCTTCTGTTCTCTCATCTTGGCCCCCTCACATCTATCCAGCATTTTGGTGTTGAAATAATTCATGCCTCTCGTTGCACTCACACTCTTCCTTACACCCCTACAGTGACTTTCTGTACATTCTTGGATCCAGCACAATGTGCTTCTCTACCTTTGAAGTCCCCCATGACCTTGTCCCACGTATCTTTCTGCTCTTACATCATGATACCTCCCTGCCTCTGATCTTCACTCACCCAGCTCCATTAAGGTACCCCTGCCCGTACGGGCCAATCGTGTCCGACTCTAGGGTTGTGCGCCCATCTCACTTAAGAGGCCGGGGGCCAGCGCTGTCCGGAGACACTTCCGGGTCACGTGGCCAGCGTGACGAAGCTGCTCTGGCGAGCCAGCACCAGCGCAGCACATAGAAACGCCGTTTACCTTCCCGCTAGAAAGCGGTACCTATTTATCTACTTGCACTTAAGGGTGCTTTCGAACTGCTAGGTGGGCAGGAGCTGGGACCGAAAGATGGGAGCTCACCCCGCCGCGGGGATTCGAACTGCCGACCATGCGATTGGCAAGTCCTAGGCACTGAGGTTTTACCCAAGCGCCACCCACGTCCCGCCTAAAACAACTGCGCCCAACGTGGTTCAATTAAAATTACAATGGTTCAATTAAAAACATAAAGTTATAAAATAAAAAGCACAGCAATATAGAGAGTGCAAGGGGCATAACAAATCACAATATTAGAAAGAACAGGAACATAAAATCCAATTTTGCTGAAAACACAGCAAAATAAAAATGTACTAATGATGCATCTAAACACCATAAATAACAATGGCTCTCCCCCAGGGCAGAGAATTCCAAATCCTGGGTGCCACAAAAGAGAAGGCCCTGTTCTGGGTACCAACCAACTGAACATCTGCTGCTGGGGAATATGGAACCAGACTGCTGCTGAAGACTTGAGTGGGTGGATAGAATCACATGGGGAGATGTGAACCTTCAACCTGGTCCCAAATCATTTAGGGCATAGCAGCTGCTGTTTGAGAAAAACACATTTCCAAAACTCCATTGAGGACACAGAATTCATTATTTTTCCTTGTTTGGATCCAGGGTAAAGTGTTTCAGGGATCAGAAACATGTCATACAAGAGAATCTTTCACTTCTCCTACACATCTTCAAATGTGTCACATCCATGTAGTGTGCTTTTCTCATGGGCAGCAATAAATCATGCAAAACTGAAAATACATAAATAAAACTAAACCCAACAGCCTCATGCATCAGCTGACAGAAAGCCGGGGGGGCAGGAAATATTATTTCCTAGGTTGTTCATTGCTTCTGAATTGCAGCTACTGGGAAAGGAATCCAGCTTCTTTTCTGGAAAACTACTTAACAAAGGACAAGGAAGTGATATTAGCCGAGAACTGAGGTCACTAATGGAGTGTGTCTTCTCTGTTTGATATGATTATGAACACAGTTTGCACTGAAAGCACAACAAAAGGAACAATTGTGGGGAAATCCATGGTATATAGTTTGAGTACTTGTGCTATTGTTTCAGCAGCAGGAAAAAATAAATGGAAATGGTGAGGGCATCAAGAGAGTCTTTCATTCTCTTGATTTGCAGACAATAGGGTAGGTTGTTTGAGAGTGATCTCTGATGCCTTGTGCTGGAGGGAGGGGAAAATTCATTTCCAGGAGGTAAGATTGGTTTTGCTGTTGACACAGGCTTTGTTTGAACAATAATGGATTCAGTGTAGGAAATCAGTTCCACTTCTGAAGAAGAATCTGCATGGGTTGCCCAAGGTATGGTCTTCTAAAAAGTGCATCTCTGACCCTCTAGGCATTCACTTTATTTTACCCTGAGAAAATGGAGTGGGCAGGATCTTAAACATGTTCTCTGCTTGCAGAGATACTGGATTTATTGAACATATACCCCCTGATTTATATCAATCTTAACATTTCTAGTTATGGGTGGGTGGGATGGTGGTGGTGCACGATGTGTTTTGGGAAGTGTTGAATTTGAGAAGTTGATAATAATGCCATTGTTCTGTTTAAAAGTTGAAATATTGCTCATGAATAAGGCTGCAGGCATAAGTCTCATTGACCACAGTGGGGCTTACTTCTGAGTAGATATGCATAGGATTGCCAGTGTCTGGCGCTGTTTTCGACTAAGGTCATAACGTGAACAGGTGTTAAAGTCACAAATGTCAGCTGAAATTTTAACAGCTTCACAGTAGTTATGTAAAGGTAAAGGGACCCCTGACTGTTAAATCCAGTCATGGATAACTCTGGGGTTGCGGCACTCATATCGCTTTACAGGCTGAGGGAGCCGGCATACAGCTTCCGGGTCATTTGGCCAGCATGACTTAGCCACTTCTAGCAAAACCAGAGCAGCACATGGAAACGCCGTTTACCTTCCCACGGGAGCGGTACCTATTTATCTACTTGCACTTTGATGTGCTTTCAAACTGCTAGGTTGGCAGGAGCTGGGACTGAGAAAAGGGAGCTCACCCCGTCACAGGGATTCGAACTGCCGACCTTCTGATCGGCAAGCCCTAGGCTCTGTGGTTTAGAGCCTAGTATGTCACAGTATATGTCTGTTTTCTGCAATGTAACCAGGAATACAAAAATGTGTTTATATCATTTCTATAAATAGTAAATTCCAGAGCAATCTAATGCAAACAAAAGTTCTGCTGAGTCCTGTCAAAGTTATTTTCAGGTTAGTGCGCATATTTATTGCGGTCACAGTACCTGTAAATTATTGTTTAAATGCAGTTAACAAATTTACCAGAGATTTCCAATATGATGTTTCAATGCTACACTTCATTAAATTTATCTGCATGTCCATGCAGCATTTCAGTTGTGGCTTCAGAGGCCATCATACTAGTCAATATCTAGATTGGACCACTATGCGCACAAACATCTTTCATATTTGTGATGAAATGAGGTTCCATAAGGTTTCTGACTCAATCCCCGGAGTCCATTTGTATGTATCGTGACATTTGGGTCTGGCAGACCATGCTTTTATTTCTTATGCTTCTTTACATGAGTTGTAACTCTGCTTTACAATAGTTAAATCCTAATGGAACACAGAAAAAAAACACCCCAACCTATAAAAAAAGGTGTAGCACTATTTTAGTTGCACAGCATGGCCCTTTGTAACTGGCAATTTCCTTGTTGTTGTTTGTTGTTGTTTAGTCGTTTAGTCATGTCCTACTCTTCATGACTCCATGGACCAGAGCACGCCACGCACTCCTGTCTTCCACTGCCTCCCGCACTTTGGTCAAACTCATGTTAGTAACTTTGAAAACACTGTCCAACCATCTCATCCTCTGTCGTCCCCTTCTCCTTGTGCCCTCCATCTTTCCCAACATCAGGGTCTTTTCCAGGGAGTCTTCTCTTCTCATGAGGTGTCCAAAGTATTGGAGCCTCAGCTTCAGGATCTGTCCTTCCAGTGAGCACTCAGGGCTGATTTCCTTCAGAATGGATAGGTTTGATCTTCTTGCAGTCCATGGGACTCTCAAGAATCTCCTCCAGCACCATAATTCAAAAGCATCAATTCTTCGGCGATCAGCCTTCTTTATGGTCCAGCTCTCACTTCCATGGCAATTTCCTTATACAGCTCCATATGGGGCTATTAATAATACACACACACGTGCACACACACACACACACACACACACACACACACAGTCTAATCAATAACTATGAAATATCTAGGCAATCACGTTTTATTAAAGCAGTGAAAAAAAGATTCTTTGATAGACAAAAGTTAGAGAGTAATTTCCATGTACATATTGCGGAAACCTGACATCAGGATTCTCCTAGACGCTGCAGTATAAGCAAATGACATTTCTTATTTTGCTGTCTTAGCACTTGGGCAATGGTCCAGGGTTCTGCTCCTCACTTTTCCTGACAATTTTCTGCTTGACAGCTTTCTCCCATCACAGTCATAAACCACTTCAAAAAATCCCTGAAATGTAAAACACATTTTGAGGAGGTCTAACAGAAAAGCTGGAGAAGACAAATATATATTGGGGGGAGTGGGGGGCAGAATCTTATGTGCATGCTTATCACTTTGCACACAAACTTTGGTTTTTGTGAGAGCCTTATTCAGGTCTTCTTTACAAATACTGCACAGACTAGCCTGCCTGCAGCGTTCGTCTTCACTGGGTCCACCTCCCTGCGTTGAGTGGTAAGATTCAAAGTGGAATTTTATGCATGTTCAGTTTGAATGTGCTTACAATCTTCCCCACAACAAATCTTCCTGATTGCAACCTGTCTTCAGATCTCCTCACACCACGTGGGAAGCTCAGGGGCAGAGGAGGCAGCAAGCATGGGGGTGATGTATGGATTGTGTTTGATGCATGGATGAATTTCTTCTATAGACCCGTGAAGGCCTGGGGCGGTGACACAAAGTTTAGAAATTAATAAACTGCAGAATTTAGATAATATCTGAAGCAACGAAGGGAAGATGTCAGATGTTAGAATTAAAATGCAGGAGATTGCTTGGGGTGGGGTGGGGGGAGGCCAGGAAGGTTTAATTACAGGAGGCATGATGTCACACAGGAAAAAAAGTATCCTTTTGAAATTCAGAGATTCAGGAAGATTGGGGAAATTGGGATGAGTTGCTGTGGGGGCTACAATCGTTTGGGTGAGTTGGTTGAGAAAGAGGCACAGAGATGCTTGGGAATTCAATTCTGGGCTGCTGTGAAAGAGTGTCTCCCCCGACATGTGAAATCTCTCCATTGAAAGCTTCTAGTGTAAATATGTGTAGAAAAATCCAGTGGTGAAGCTGCATGCTCTGGCACCGGGGGCGGAGAGCAGGCAGGGGCATGGCTGGCGCGTGTCCCAGGGGCGTGTCCCGCAGCCCTGTGGGGTGTGGCACATCACATGCAGTGGTGTGGCATGCGTCCCAGGGGCGTGGCATGCCGCCCGCGGGGATATGGTGTGCGTCCTGTGGGCGTGGCACACTGCCAGCAGGGGTGTGGTGCCCGGCGCATAGGGGGGTGTGCGGTGCGTGTCGGGGTGGCCACAATGGTACCACTCTTCCCAGTGGTGCCAGGGACGGTGCGCTTCCCCCTGCCCACCCCTCCCGTTCCTCCACCAATGGATAAATCATATTTTGAAGACATTGTAGCCCCTGCCTTGCCTCATTTCCCCCCAAAGGAGCACAGACCCTGGCTGAGTGCCAAGACACCTTCGATTCTCATGCACCGCTAGGCAGAGATTGGGGTGGCCAGTAACAATACTGTGTAGCTTTTGATATTGTTTTAGCTCCTTTTTTTAACAAAACAAAACTGTGCCAACCCCCTCTTCCAAAACAGAGCAGTAACATCTGGAAAGTTTTCTGACTGCTTTGTGCAGAGACTAAATTTGCCTCATGCAAGCATCCAGTGTGTCCCCCCCACCAAAGATACTCTAGGGTATGCAAATACTGCCCCCCATACACCCCCGATGTTAAAATGTGGCACTTACTGCAACAACTTCATGGTGAGTTCTGGCACCTTTTATTCTAAACAAACAAGCAACACACTACAAGTGTCCATTTGTGAGTCTCTGCTGATGGTGAAGGCACCCTGAGCTGATTGCATGAGAAAAGCCAGAAATAATTACTATAGAATTGTGACTATTTGCATGTGCAACAAGCCCAGCTTTGATTTTTGTGCTGAAATAATATCGCTGCCGTGCGCTTGTAAAGGAAGGCATAACTCTTCATGAATGAGCTCTGACGCAGCCTGCGGGGTGATCGACTGCGTTACGTTTCCGCCGGTGATGAATCCCTCCAAAACTGGCTTTGATTGGTCGTCCCCCTCCAGAAGTCTGCTTTTAATCAGTACAAATGGCACTACATTATTTAGCACCGAGAGCGCCAGCTCATCAATTATTGATCCTTCGTGCGGCAGAGTTATGCGCCGCTAATTAGGCGGGGGAGAGTTTCAGAAGTTAGGGCATTCTGACCTTTCCCCACTCAAGTGCGCATCGTAGAATCGTAGAGCCTGCAATCATAGCATTGTAGCCTTGGGAGGGACCCTGAGGATCATCTAGTCCAACCCCCCCTGCAGTCAAACCTGCAACCTTGGTGTTATGTATGCTACAACTGTGGCAAGAGTCTTGATAGCACAAGGATGGAAGAATGAGGAAACCCTGACAAAAGAACAGTGGCAAGAGAAATTGATGAACTATGCAGAACTGGCAAAATCGGCATACAAATTGCGAGACAAGGACAACTGTGACTTCAAGGAGGAATGGGAACTTTTTACAAATTATTTAAAAATACAAAAAAATGAACTGGACTCCTCGGCAGGTTTTGAATAAACATACACAAATTTATTGTTGATAACATGGTGGACAGATATGTAAGGATATATACAATTTTATAATATGCAGAGAAATAATGGGGAGAATTCTGTTGGTGATTATATGGTTTGATAATGTGTTATGTAGAAATTGAGCAATAAAAAATATTTTTTTAAAAAAAAACTGCAACCTTGGCGTTATCGGCACCACACTGTAACCAACTGAGTTTTCAGAATCACATTACTTTGGAAAAAGCCTGGCTTTGCAGGGGTAGTGTGCAAGCTCTGGTCTGAGCATTCTGCAAATAGAAGAGATAGCAAACAGAAGTTCTTCAGTATCTGATGACATGCCCCAAATTGTGCATTTCATGATGTAGAGGAAGGGGGTCTAGTTTGATGCATTTTGTTTCGTTACTTTTCTTCCTTGAACATAGTACCTCCCCCAGTCAATAACTTCCTTTGCCATATCAATTTTGATAATACAGTGGTACCTCGGTTTAAGAACAGCCCCGTTTACGAACTATTCAGTTTACGAACTCTGCAAAACCGGAAGTAGTGTCCCAGTTTGCGAACTTTACCTCAGTCTAAGAATGGAAGCCGAATGGTGGAAGGGAACCGGTGGCGGGAGGCCTAATTAGGAAAAGCACACCTTGGTTTAAGAACGGTTTTGGTTTAAGAACAGACTTCCAGAACAGATTAAGTTCGTAAACCGAGGTATCACTGTACTCACTGTGGTCATTTCACCCAGTGAATGTAAGAACATGAAATGCAAATCCATGTTGTGATATGCTGTGTGTGTGTGTGTGTGTGTGTGTGTGTGTTTCTTCCTTACCTCTTTTCAACAGAAATGAAAATAATTCCTTCTTTTCTACTACAGTTTATGAATATGCAAGACAAAGAAATGATGCAAAATTATTCCCAACAGCATGCTTTGTAATGAATGGAAGCTGTTGCAGGATTCAGTTCCTCTATTTTCCCTTGTTACGCTGAAGCAGGGTTGTAGAAAATAACTGAGAAAAGTAAAATTTAGCAGAACCTCCCCCCTGCCTTTCCTCCCGCTAAATCACTTTGGCTCTTTTAATTGTTTCCATTAATCTTCTTGACTTTTTCTTTCTGATACCTGAATGAAAAGCCAACAGACTACATGAAAATGCTGGCCTTTTTGTTAACCAAGGTAGCATGGAATAATAGTGTGTACTTATGTTCACATCCAAATGAGAGATATTTATGAATTGTTCTTTTAGAGGTTTTAAAGGTTTTTAGTTCATAGGGGGGTAATAACAGTAAGTTAATTTTTTTTTTGCTGAGATTTAAAAGCTTAGTCTTAATGTTTATTTAGAAATAAGCCCCACTGGAATTACTTATGAAGGGTAAGAAGCTGACCTTGAATTTCAGAAGCACTGCCTATGCCTAGATAGATCCTGCCCGAATTCCACTGCCATCTTCTGATGATCGCTAGAGTATTTGCTTGCTTATTTGAAAGGCAGTCTTAAGCTTGGCTGCCAGGTTGTTCCCAGAGGCTCAGAAGAGTCCAGGTGGTGCAATTTATTGGCTCACTTATAATTGCAGGATAGGATAGCATGCATAAATTGTCTGAGATTTCACATGCCACCAGAAGAGTCCTCTGCTATCCACTTCCAATCAGCACACTTGGGTACCATTGAACTTGTGTGGATCTTCAGACAGGGTGTAGGCTCTTTTGAATAACTGGGTATTTTTTTTTTAAAAAAATTGATATTTATTGGAAAAAGGTTGTTGTTTTTTTTAAAAAAAGAAAATTACACACACAAAGAAAAAACAAGACAGAAAAAAAACCCATCATTCTCAAATTCCCCACTTTCAATACCTTCTTTCTTTGACCTCCTCCTCCTCCCTTTTCTTGTATCCTGATTAATAATAATCGCAGCAAATCCTTTCCTTAATTCATAATATTCTGTCATTACATTACCTTAATCTATTTTCATCTTATCATATAGAAACCTTAAAGTTTAAAGCTTAAATCTTATTTTTACCAACTTCTCCTAATCATAACATTCTTACCTAATTCTTTAGACATTTTTACAAGAGCCAAGTAATTTCATTTCAACATTTTTCTAACATTCATTAATTTTATAGAACAATCCTAATTATAAAAAAAGAAAGAAACAATCCAATCTTCATCCAGCGTCCCTTCCTCCTGGTCCTGGGCTTTGTCGGTCCTTTTTAACCTATTAATCTAGCACATTAACCTGGTAATCTTATATCCGAGGCCCTCAAGTCTCTTCCATGTCCCATGGACATGGACATGAATAACTGGGTATTTATAATGGATATGGTCTTCTAAGAATTCTGGTGCAGTGATCTGTTCCAGTTTGAGTAAAAAAGGGGATATAGTAGTTGGAGCAAAATTCCAAAGCTTTTCCTCGCATACATTTTTCCCCACTGCCTTGTTGGAAAATTATCTTCTAAAGCTTGGTTTTCTCATCTCAAAGGGACCCTTTAGACTTCACTGTAGTCATGGCAGTGATATTTCTAGCCCTGACTCCCATGATTAAATGACCCCAATCAATCTAGGCTTGTTAACACGTAACACTGAACACAGATAGAAGCTGTCTCTACACACGCAGAAGTGTTTGTGTGGAAGAGTGTACACATGTTGATATATACAGCTCAAGATGTGTACAGACTGTACACTCATTATTACATGTGAATATCTATGAGTGTACACCTTATCTGTTTGTTTACATGCGTACACAGATTGTACACTGGTTGGATGCAATATGTGAATATACTTATAGCTGGGAACTGATGGCATGGAGTTCTAAACACAGAACTGGAACCCCATATGGAGAGTATTAATTCTGTGGGAAAGGCCTATGCAATAGGGGTGTGCATTTGTCTTGGGATAAATGAAAATCTGAACTGTATGTTGAGGTCCATTCACTGTGCAAACAAATATGTTAAGGAATGAATGGGGACACATTTTGTAGCCCTTCATTTCCATTAATGCCATTTGAGAGTGGGGGGACGTATCTGGTCCAGTGACAGCACAGGTCTTCTTAGTGGCTGCCAATTAATTTGCCCACTGAACCATTATTTCGAATTGTGGACGCTGCTGTTTTTTGTGGGACACTCTATGGTTCTCACATTGGCTCAGAATGATACAACAGCATAGGCATTCATTCTGCCTGTGCTGCCTAGACAACTTCTGCTACCACTAGTTGCAGGAAAGCAACACGGTTTAAAGAAGCACATACATCATAAACGTGATCATTGTGCAAAATGAATAACAAAACAAGATGATTTCCATGAATGAATAATGAAATTAATGTAGTCTTTCAACGTGAAGACAAATGGTGTAGCATCCAACCCACATGGGCAGTGAGGAGGTTCAGGCAGGGGAAAGCCAGGATTTATGAGGCAAAAATCATGGCAATGTTCCCCAGTGGGGACTGGGGAGCTCATTGCATCCCATTGTGCTGCTCAAGCCCATGTCTGTCAACTTGAAAGGCAGAGTGGGTGTGACCTGGGAGTGTGTCTCTGTCATGGAAGAGCCTCTATCTCCACCATGATTTGTGGTTGGTTTCTCCATAATTTGGACAATTGGCATTAATCAAGAGGCACTTCTGGACCGGCATATGCTAATGAGCTGCAATCAGTCAGCTACCAAAAGGACAAAAGGACTGGGCTTGGCTCTTTGAAGGTATCTGAATGTTTTCTTTGAAGCTTGAGAATCCTTACAACAGCCAGGAAAGGACGGGGGAGAACAAGGTACTTTGTGCTTTCTTATGCTTTCTTATAGTTTTTCAAATTGCCTCCTTTTTTCCTGTCCTCCCCTGCATAATGAAAAGGATGTGTACACCCGCTGATATGTTATTCTGTTTGTTTTCATAAAAGAGGGGGAAGGCTTTTGATTTATGCTCAACAAGGAATTTAACAAGGTTTTACTATTCCCTCCCCCCTTCACCAAGGCTGAATGGACTTTATTTAAAATTATTCCAGGACTGCTGTTGGAGGAATGCAGTGGGGGGGGGGATGAACTGCTGCAGAACAGATGTGGTAAAGAGGCTGAATCTGAGAAAAGATCTTGCTTTTAACTGTGCCGAGGAAGAACTCCAGAGCGGAATTTTAATGGGGGAGGGTTCAGATATGCTCTCTATAAGTTATTTATGGCTTCAGCTCGTACACTAGTCTGTAAACAGCGGATGGGATGGGATGTGACCTTGTACCATCCAGATAAACACTGCAAAGAACTGAACGATGGAAGGCAGTAATTAACTCTCCCAGCACACCAGGTCTGGAACAACAATGTATATGAAGGACTACACACTTGAAATGGATTATTTATTTATAAGATGTAACGGAGGTGCTGTTTGTAAGGTGAAAAAAGCAGCCAGCTGGAAGAATGGTTTAACAGCAAGTGAAGGATGTCAACTGGACTCTAAATAAGAAATGATACAGCTATGCGAGAAAATGATGATGATCGTATGTTTGGAACAGGAGCAGGAAACCTGATTTTAAGAAACTGTATTAAATTAATTTAATTTGGTTTGTTGTAATGATTTGGAAAATTAATAAAAAATAATTTGAAAAAAGAAACCTTATCCCATCCCTATTGGAGCTGGCCATTCAACTAGGACAGGCATATGCAAACTCGGCCCTCCAGATGTTTTGAGACTACAATGCCCATCATCCCTGACCACTGGTCCTGTTGGCTAGGGATGATGGGAGTTGTAGTCCCAAAACATCTGGAGGGCCGAGTTTGCCTATGCCTGAACTAAGATGTCATTCAAAGGGTGCTTGATTCTGAAGCAACTTATAGCTTCTGGAAGTTCAACTTCAGTGCAGCACCAAATCAGTAAGCAGAGAGGAAGCAGAAAGCTCTTTTTAATTACTTGGGGCCTATACCCAATTAAAGCATTGTTTAAAGGTTAGCAATCAGTGTCAAAACAAGTAGGCCACTTTAATGCCTGTTCTGTGCTTACAATGCAAAAAAGTTCCGGGTCTCACATATTTACTCGTAATGTAAATGATCTGTATTGTATTTGTGTATTGATTTAGAATCCAAGTTAATACAAGGAGAAGTCTACCTTAGAAGGTAAAAGGCCAGAAGCATTTCATCACCACACTTTCCAATGTAGGGCTTTGTTCCACAAAAAGGGCATTAATGACACCAGTTCCTCTATGGTGCTATTAAACAGGGCTTTAACAGGGCTGCCCCATCCTCACCTAAACCTTGGCATTTACTGAGGCAAATCATTTCAACCTGATCTCTGCACTGTATTCCAGAATGATTGAGGGACTTATTCATCTTTCGCTGCTTCCAAACATAACAGTTCCACTTCAATGTTCTTTTTCATGCTATGTTCGGAAAACAGGTCACCTTCTGTCTGATCATGTGAATGAACAAATATGTATCATAGATTAATTGAAGGGCTAGAACTACTCAACTCACCAGAAGTGGCAGAAGTGAATGTACTATGTTTGTGAAGTTCAGAGTAGTGGAAAATTACACCAAATAAACAAAAGGGATGTACATGTAACCGAGAGCCAAACAGCGCATGGTTCTTTGCATTTAATATGCACGCTTTCAGAAATGCAAATCTGCATCAGCTGTGAAGCTGATAATTAATGAGATCAGGGCAGAGATGGAGGGGGGAATTAATCCTTTCCTCCCCTCCTGTAGAAAACCCTGAACTGGCATTTGCTTTAGGAGGAAAATGTCTCACTTTTTATCTATGAAACGTGAGGCTCTAAATCTTCAGTTCTGTCCATTTCATAAAATGGACAGAACTTAAGATTTATAATGACAAAAATGCTATCTTCCCTTTGGAACTCAGTGTAGGCACTGCTCCCATTTGTCAATGTTTTCTCGACTGCCTAGTATTGAAATCCACTAATGACCTGCCAATTCTACCCGAGGAGGCTGTCAGCGTTAGATGTTCCAGAAAATAATACTTTTGTTTACAAGCTTCCCCCCTCCCCGTCAAATTAAAAGAGTTCATGTATTTTGCTACTCTAATGGAACTTTCATGACCCTTCCAAGCTGTACAGAAAAGGGTTTGTTTATATAACCAGTCCAGTTATTTGCATGTCTTGCACCAAGGAGTTTGTCTGCACTACACATTCGCGTTGGTTTTATACTGCTTTGTGGCATCCCCCCCCCAAAATAATCTTCAAAATATGAAAAATTTGGTTGATTAACAATTAACGTACCATCATTTACATGTAGGAGGAATGTCCAAAATAGAACAATAAATAAAATCACCCCCAAGTTTTAAGAAATTTAGGCTGCAATACATCTTGCCAGGTAAAGATACAGCTAGATTATTCTTTTTTTCCAATTCAGATCTTGCAAGTGTTTCATAAAATCTGGTGAGAGTTCTGTGAGATCTCACAAGATCTTGTTGGAAGTCACCACTGCATGATTCTGCTAAGTGAGACTTTGGCAGGGGAAGACCAGTGAAGAAATACACCTTCCCATTTTGCCTCAGGTGGTGAAATAGAATAGCCCACCCTTGCCTGGAAGGTCTACCTGTTGAACAGCAGAGGTGTGTGTGTGTTACTTTTATGGGAAGATGGTTTAGCCTCCCTTCAAGACAGCTTGCGTGAGAGATCTTCTCAGGGTAGTCTGACCCTTAGGAGCAGACAGGGCTGGATTTAGGTTTGATGAAGCCCTAAGCTACTGAAGGTAATGGGGCCCTTTATATGTCCAGCTGTCCTTTGTCAGCAACAAATTGTCAGCATTTTTTGTGTTGAATATATGGTAATTTAGAGGGACACGGGTGGCTCTGTGGGTTAAACCACAGAGCCTAGGACTTGCCGATCAGAAGGTTCGAATCCCTGCGACAGGGTGAGCTCTCGTTGCTTGGTCCCAGCTCCTGCCAACCTAGCAGTTTGAAAGCACGTCAAAGTGCAAGTAGATAAATAGGGACCACTCTGGCAGGAAAGTAAACGGCATTTCCGTGCACTGCTCTGGTTCGCCAGAAGCAGCTTAGTCATGCTGGCCACATGACCCGGAAGCTGTACGCTGGCTCCCTCGGCCAATAAAGCGAGATGAGCATCACAACCCCAGAGTCGGTCAAGACTGGACCTACCGGTCAGGGGTCCCTTTACCTTTACCTATATGGTAATTTATGGACCTAATAGGTATCTAAAGCCATTGGCACATAACAAAATACATATTTTATCAAAGTAGTTGTTTAACTGAAATATAATTAAGAAGAAGTATATTAATAGTGAAATACAATTAAGAAGTATATTAATAGTGAAATAATTATTAAGCTCTAACTTAAAATGATTTTTTATTCATAACGAACTTAAAAATGCAAACACATTGACATTTGGCAATAACAAAAGTTCCTTTAGAAATACAATTTCCGAAGACTCATAATTTGGGGGGCGGGCAAGAGAGTGCTGCCCTAAGCTATAGTTTATTTAGCTTATACGTAAATCCAGCACTGGGAGCAGGCATGGCATTTTCTGCATGCTAACACAGGTTATTGCCTTCCCCCACTTCTGATCAATTCGGCATTGGTCTTCCTTGTTATATTTTAATGAATATAACTTTTCGCCATATTCCTGTGTCAAGTCTTTATTCTAGGGTTCGGGCAAATGCAAAGGTGAACAGAAACTGATCCAATACCAGCCCAACAGCAAAAATAATCCGGTTTGGTGGGTGGAGTTATTTAATTTCACCAACCAAAACTAAACCTTTAGATTATTTGAAGTTTGAAAAGCAAGGCCACTATCTGCTTTCCTTCCTACCCAAACCTAATTACTGCAGATGTCCAGGTCTCATAAGATAGATAAATAGGTATTTTCTTCTGCTATTCAAGTCTCTTAGAAAGAATAAAAAACATTTAAAGTCAGACTAAGGACATATTCTTATTCTCCAACTAACAAGGTTTCAGGAACACAGTGTCCATAGGCCATCATTAAAATAAAAATAAAAATCAGTTCTAACTGTTCTGGATAGGTTTGCATACACACACACATTTGAAGGATCAAGTTTGTTGTTTCTGGGTACTCCTAGATCCAGTTTTGTCCCTGGAGCCCAAATAGTCCTGATGGTTTGCAGCACCTTTTATCAGTTGTGGCTTGTTGACTAGGGCTATAGACTGGTTGTAGTTTATGTCCTAATAACCTCCAAGCTGAACTATTATAATGCATTATTGCAGGGAAACTGGTGGAAAGCACTGCCCAAGATAAAATTACCAAGCACTAAAGTTGTCACCCACTATTTAAGCAATCACTGAATGCCTTCACCTGCCCCAGCTGCCTCAAAACATGTCTCTCCCGTATTGGGTCTTACAGTTGCTGTAACCTTCCAACAGTTTGACTCCACCCCAAAGGCACCCTAATATATAGTCTCCTGAGGCAGATGGATACCAACAAAAACAACCTATCTGAGTTTATTGAGGGTGTCAATAGAGGTAATCCAGTTGACATTGTGTATTTCCCAAAAGCTTTTGACGTAGTACCTCACTGCAGAATAACAGACTTGGAAGGGACACTGAAGGTCATCTGGTCCAGCCCCCTGCAATTCAGGAATCTCAGCCAAAGGCTCCTGACTAAGCTTAGCAATTACAGAATAAGATCAGTAGAAAGATGGTGATGATGATTAATTTAATGAACAGGAAGCAGAGAGTAGGAAAAAATTGACACATGACCCGGAAAGCTGTCTGCGGACAAACGCCGGCTCCCTTGGCCTGAAAGCGAGATGAGCACCACAACCCCAGAGTTGCCTTTGAATGGACTTAACCGTCCAGGGGTCCTTTACCTTTACCTTTACCTTACAGAGACTGGTGGTAGTTGCGCATCGAGGTCCCCCAGGCCACCCCAATAACTCACACTTCACACATCAATTTTTGTTTAAGGCTTTTGGCATGAATTTGGCCACAGCTTTATTTAAATACACACATGTGAGTGGTTGCTTAGGCATTGGTTACGACTATCTGTCCTTGCCCCAGGGACAGAACTGACTTCCGGATTCCAGCAGAAGCCAGTGAAGGAAACAATTTTGGGGAGAAAATGAAGCTGGGCCTCAGTCCCTCACTTCTCACCCTCATGCTCCTGGTGGCTTGCACGGCCCAAGTCCGATGCCAGGGACAAGGACGAAAAGAATGGCAAGCCCCTGGATTCCTTTAACGGAATTCCCTATGTAGCACCACCATTGGAGGGGTAGGCACTTACCCCTCCACCAACCAATTTGAACCAATGCCTAACCACCAACCTTACAAGTTGTGACGATTTGCTACGCAGTAGGCAAAAACCAAATGGCCACAGCCAATCAGCCAAATGGACAAAATTCCTACCAGGCCCCTGCCCCAAGGCAGATGACCCCATGACAGACATAGCAAGGTCAGAGGACAACGAACCCCCCCCCCTTTTCAGGGAGGGTGGGTGGGTGATCCGGTGCACGCAGCCCAAGAGAAGGCCCCAGGCTGCGAGCCCTGTATTTAAGACCTCTGACCCCTCCCACACTTTAGCAACATAACATTCTCCCCAGCAACACTCCTTGCCCAATCACAGCATGTGGCCAATTTGCCCAACAACAGTGGGGTGGCCTTTTTGGCCCCCACCACAGCACCTGCTCCCTATTATGGAGAACACGCTCTCTCTGATGTTTCAGGCAGAAGTCTTCCCACCCCTATGTGGAGATGCTGGGATCAAACCTAGGACTTTCTACATTCAAAGCAGATGTTCTGATGCTGAGCTATAGCCTTTCCCCAACCAGGCAAAAACCTTTTTATTTCCGAAAGCTTTTCATTTGAGAAAGGAATTTACTGTAGCCAGTTTTATCTTCTGTTTCATCTCTATTTTTATTGCAGTGCTGCTACTGCATTTGACTCTTGTGTATTTTTGTCTGGCTGACCTGATTATTTATTTATTTAAAAATCTATACCCTGGTTGTTGTGGGGGGGTTTTTAGGAACTTCCTCCACAAAGCAGCTTTGACTCTCCGATAAAAACCAAATCCGCCTAGCAATGAAATATAAAAATACAAAGTAACAAAGCAATTTATTTAATTACGTGGAAAAGTGGAGCTCAGAAACAGAATATATAAAAACAATATGAAGAAATAAAAATAAACAAGAATTAAACACTGCGGAAAGCCCCAACCATCCAGAGGTTTTTAAAAAAGTAAAGAAACTCTGGATGGTTAAGTCCAGTCAAAGGCGACGATGGGGTTGCAGCACTCATCTCGCTTTCAGGCCGAGAGAGCTGGCGTTTGTCCACAGACAGCTTTCTGGGTCATGTGGCCAGCAGGACTAAACCACTTCTGGCACAATGGAACACTGTGACAGAGACCACAGCGCACAGAAATGCTGTTTACCTTCCCACCACAACCATACCTATTTATCTACTTGCACTGGTGTGCTTTCGAACTGCTTGGTTGGCAGGAGCTGGGACAGAGCAACGGGAGCTCACCCCATCACATGGATTCGAACCGCCAAACTTCTGATCTGCAAACCCAAGAGGCTCAGTGTTTTAGACCACAGCGCCACCCACGTCCATCCAGAGGGTAGCCTGCTCCTGAAGTTGGACAAGGACTTTGAGGATGTTTGGATGCACGCAATATCCATGAGTTTCAGCATCCATCATTTAAGTCACCTTCCCACCCCTATAGGTGTTAGGTCTAGTTGTTCAGCCTGGACACTGAGGTCCAGATCCAAGAGCCTTCTGGCAGTTCCTTTACTGCAAGAAGTGAAGTTACAGGGAACCAGGCAGAGGGCCTTCTTGGTAGTGGTGCCCACCCTGTGGAATGCCCTACCATCAAATCAGACCTGCTTCTATGTCTTTGAGTGTTGGAGACATGTGTGCCTCCAGTATTAATTCAGAAAGAAGCTTTCTTCACATCTCCAGTATCAACAGTTCAGGAAACACTGCCTAATAAAAGCACCACATTTGATGTGGAGGGAAAAGATGGAAGCAGCAGCTTTCTCTCATATCTTCACAGAAATATTCATTAGCACTGTCATATCCTGCCTGAATTATCAGGGCTGGAGTGTGCTCAACTAAATATCTGCATGGATGAATGAACACAGAACAACTTATTTTAGCCATTTTCCTTACGTGTTTGGCTGACAACCTGCCCTCATTTTGCATATCCCTGTGTTGCAACTGCCAATACATTTCTATTTTTACCCTTATTAACATGGGCTTAAAGTCTACCCATAGGGCTTTTGCTCATTTGCAAAGAAAAATACTATTCATGATATCAGATACAAGCTCTTGATGCAAATTATGATACGGAAGACAGCAACTTTTTCATCTCAGCAAAAGAGAAAAGCTTCCATGCACAGATTCTTCTGAATAACTCCTTTATGTCTCCTGTGTGCATTCAAAATAATCAAAATTAATGTATTTTCCTTCAGATACAGAAGCTGGTTGCAGTCATCCAAGGACTGTGTGAACCAGTTCTTTCTCTACATCAGCTCAACAGCAGTCACGAAATTAAAAGACACCTACTTCTTGGGAGAAAAGTGGTGACAAACCTAGACAGCATCTTAAAAAGCAGAGACATCACCTTGCCAACAAAGGTCTGTATAGTTAAAGCTATGGTTTTCCCAGTAGTGATATATGGAAGTGAGAGCTGGACCATAAAGAAGGCTGATCGCCAAAGAATTGATGCTTTTGAATTATGATGCTGGAGGAGACTCTTGAAGGTCCCATGGACTGCAAGAAGATCAAACCTATCTGTTCTGAAGGAAATCAGCCCTGAGTGCTCACTGGAAGGACAGATCCTGAAGCTTAGCCTCCAATACTTTGGCTGCTTCATGAGAAGAGAAGACTCCCTGGAAAAGACCCTCATGTTGGGAAAGATGGAGGGCACAAGGAGAAGGGGACGACAGAGGACGAGATGGTTGGACAGTGTTCTCGAAGCTACCAGCATGAGTTTGACCAAACTGCGGGAGGCAGTGTAAGGCAGGAGTGCCTGGCATGCTCTGGTCCATGGGGTCATGAAGAGTTGGACACGACTAAAGAACAAGAAGTTGGCACAATATTGATTTGCATTACCAATTCCCATGCATTTGTATATTTTGCTTTCTCCATATTTAAAGTTTGAGCCGAGCTAGGACTCACTAATGCTGAATCCTCAAGCATGGGGACTATTTTCAAGTCTGCAGCCAATCGGAAGCCGTGCCTTGGTTGTTGAACTTTTTCGGAAGCTGAACTGACTTCCAGAACGGATTCCATTCAACAACCAAGGTACGGCTGTAATGCATAATTTGGATGGATTTGCACTTCCCTGAATGATAACTTACTTTGTAACTTATAAAGTAGCACTCTGTGCGTTGGCAGCCAAGAAGATCAGGAGGAAAGAACTAGATAAAATAGCGGTCAACTGCAAAGGGGATTACAATATTTAATTTGGCACATTTTACTAGAGAATCTTCTGCTATTCTATTTTATGCAACAAACAATCTCAGTACAGTCATACCTCAGGTTACAGACGCTTCAGATTGTTTTGTTTTTTCGGGTTACGGACCACTGAAACCCAGAAGTACCGGAACGGGTTACTTCTGGGTTTCGGCGGTCGCATATGCGCAGAAGCGCTAAATCACACTTTGTGCATGCGCAGAAGCACCGAATCGCAACCCGCACATGCGCAGACGCACCGCTGCGGGTTGTGGATGTTGCGGGTTGCGAACATGCATCCTACATGGATCACGTTCGCAACCTGAGCGCCCACTGCAGTTGTGAACGTGATTTATATTGTATGTGAGGTGCCTGATGATTTTTATGGTTATTGCTGTTTTTCCTTTTGTTATTTTTCTGAATGATGCCATGGCCTATGGCTAGCGCAATAAAAGTCTATGATGATGATGATGATGATGATGATGATGATGATGATGATGATGAATGATCACTTTCAAAGTCGGGGGGTATTCCTAAACCCAGCTTTGTTCATGGATAGGCAGGTAGCAGCTGTAGTCAGGAACCATGTGTGTCCCAGCTACACCTTTTCCTGAAGAATCTGGCCACTGCCACACATGCCTTGGTCCCATACTGGCTGAGTTACTGTTTCATACAGGCTCTGCATGGGCTGCCTTTGAAAAGTGTTAATCAGCTACAGCTGATGCCAAATGCTACTTTCAGATACCAGCTATATGAGCCAGGTTACTTTGTATTGGCTCCAGATTCCTTTCTAGGTAAAATTCAAAGTGTTGGTAATTAAAGTTTATGCAGTTTGGTGCCAAGGCCTTCAAAAGAGTTGCATGTCCCCATCCATACTGCTTTGGACTAGTGAAATCTGGAAATGGTTCTCAGAACAAGCTAACACTTCTGTGTTGTTGGCACAGGTATCAGGGGAACCGAAATAAAAAGTACAAATCTGTAATATTTTTGGCCCACCATCATCCAAGGGAACTTTTAAAAAGCCAGGAGAATAAAGGAATTCTTTCTTTGTATTCATGCCACTTAAATGGGTTTTATGGGAATACATTAACAGGAAACAAAAGTCCATTCACACGGTCTGATTACTGTGGTTCAGAAAAACCCTTCATCCTCAAAGTTTTATACTTGGTTCCATCAGCAGCAAGAAAATCTTTTAAAACAGGGATGGGGGATATTGTCCACATTTTGTTTTGCATAAACAGGGGGGATTTCCATTGTGCCAAAGATCTGGATCCAACTTTCGCAGCTTCTCGGTCAGCTCCTGAGTAACGAGCTGTGTTTGCTTGTTTGCACTGTAAAGTGCACAGCACAGCTCACTGCAGGAATGGTCGCTGCTAAGTGTTTTCAGAATCTTCCTTGCGTGTAGAGGTCCCCAGGGCCACCCCAAATAACTCACACATCACACAGAAATTTTGTTTAAGGTTTTCGGCATAATTTTGGCCACAACTTTATTAAAATACAAAAATGTGAGTTGTTGCTTAGGCATGGGTTGCGCCTATCTGCCCCCACCGTGGGGGACAGACTGACATTCCGCACGCCTGCGAAAGTCAGAAAAGGGGAATACATTTGGGGGTAGCAACGGAGCAGGGAACCTGCCCTCAGCCCTCCACAAATACAACCAGGGGCTCTTGCGTGGCCCGAGCCCCTTGACAGGGTTCGGACAAAAGGAATGGTGAGCCCCTGTATTCCTTTAACGGAATCCCTTGCAGCAGCAGCATTAGAGGGGCAGGCACAGCCAATCCATGCCCCTCAACCAACCAAACCATAAACCAATGCCTAACCGCAACCTTACAAGTTGTGATGATTTGCTACGCAGTAGGCAAAAACCAAATGGCCCCAGCCAATCAGCCAGATGGACAAAATTCCTACTGGGCCCCTGCCCCAAGAGCAGACGATCCCATGACAGGCATAGCAAGGTCAAGGCGAACAACCCTAAATAAAGGGAGGGGGGACGGGCAATCCGATGCATGGAGCGAAAAGAGGAAGCTCTACGCCTCGTCAATTATCAAATGGCAACATTGACTTCTTCCCAACAACAAGGGAAGCCCAATCACAACAGTGGCCAACAATCAATTAGCCCGCCCCACAACTTTGGAGTGTCCTGGCGGCCCCCACCGCAACACGTGCTCTCCATGAAGGAAAACACACTTTTCCAGATTCACAGATTATTACCATTCTGTATTCTCCTCATCTTGCTCCTCCTCCTGTCCACTTTGCAGTCTCAGCTTCTGGAGAACACCATGTTGTCTGTCCCTGCATTATCCACCACATTCCTATTCTATGCATTTAAAGAGTGCTATCACAACACGTAAATGATGAGTCGTGTTCCTTATCTAACTCCCGCCACATCCTTGACTAATAAAGGCTGTTAACAGTGGGATATGCACATGTATATCGTAGGTCAGAAGATCCTAGTAAAAATGCATTTATCTTGCGTGTTGCCCGCCTGCAATTATGCCTGTGAGTTTCTTGGCCAGAACAGGGCACTAATGTGCTCTCAGCTTTGCAATGGACATAATAAATATCCATTAACCTAACTGTAAATTATCATAATAAAAGAAAACCGAAGGCTGCTTTGGGCCTCATAAGCACCTTTTGAAAGTGAACCCATGGGACAGAAATGAAACCTACTTAATGTAGGCACAGCAGTCCAGGTTGTGCCGTTAAATTAAGCCTGCCTTTACAACCATTTTCCCTCCCTGTACGGTTCATAACATCAGAATCAGAAAGTATACCCGTACTTCAAAGTGTCTGACCTGTTTGTTCTAATCCTCAGTAAAATGAAACCTATGCATATATAGAATTCCAACAATCCAAATGGTATCTTTATTTCTCAAGCATACTACAGATGCAGGCAGTATGTGAAGGTGGGACTTGATTTTCCAGATTCTCTTCCAGGGAACCAAAATGCAAATCTCCCTCTACAGCCTCAGCAATACCCAAATACTTTTTGAGGCAACACAGAAGGTTTCTCATCAAAACGTTCTTCTGTTTCCATCTCTAGCAGTATTCAGTGCTATTTTTTCTAGAAAAAGAGGTGCCAGAACTCACCATGGACACTTGTTCTCTTATAATGGCAATGATGCCCACCTGAGTGGTGCCAGAACTGAGTTCTGGTGAGTTCTGGCTGGGGGGGGGGGAAAGCTCTGGCAGTATTAAATATTTGGGATGGGCCAAATATGGGCTTATACTAGCACCCAGGTCAGCTGTTAAAAGATACTGGAAATACTGGAAGAATGCCACTTTAGAATGTTGGCATGATAAGGTCTGGTTTTTGACTCTAGCTGAAAAGTTAACCCAAATGATGCATTTATAAAAGGGCCCAACATACAAAAATATACAATGGTACCTCAAGTTAAGAACTTCATTCGTTCTGGAGGTCCGTTCTTAACCTGAAACTGTTCTTAACCTGAGGTACCACTTTAGCTAATCGGGCCTCCCGCCACCACGCCGCCGCCACACGATTTCTGTTCTCATCCTGAAGCAAAGTTCTTAACCCGAGGTATTATTTCTGGGTTAGCAGAGTCTGTAACCTGAAGAGTCTGTAACCTGAAGTGTCTGTAACCCAAGGTAACCACTGTACATTTTATTTAACATGGTGTGATTTTATTGAATATTTCAATGAAGACAGTGAGTCTCCAGTAATTTTGAAGAGGAATGTGACTATATGACACTCTTCAAAGTAGTAATAATCTATCTCACACTATGCATTTCCAATTGCATTTGCTGAATAGTGTTAAAAAGATGAAACAGCTGAAAATGACTCAGATGTCTACGATGTATCTAGATTTGTTGACTATTTAATCTTTTTATTCTTCTCCTTTCTATTCTTTCCTTTTAGGTTGTTGGATAGAACCTTGTATGATACTGAAAGACTGCAGATCAGTACCCATAGCATGGAAAGAAGTCCTCTGATGAAGAAGGCCTCTTTAGAAAAGACACAGTAAGCCCCAGCTGGTCAAAGCTTCTAAGAATGTCATTGTCACATCAGGCAAGCACCTGCCCTCTAAGTATTAATAGCATTTGCCCTGTGGAGACGTACACATGCAACAGGCAAAAAGGAATCCACATTCCCGGTAAAGACTCTCCTCCCTGGAAGAGAGGGGAGTGGTTGTGGGCGGGAGCCCGAGCTCCGCCCCTGGCCGGGGGCCTTAGCCCCCGCCCCTCCTCACCTGGCTGGCGCCCACGCCCACCGGAGGCAGCCAACCAGGTGTCTCCGGGGGGCGTGTTTAGCAGCTTAATGCTGCGGCTCCAGCTCCGCCTCCTCCTCAGTCGTCGTCGGATTCATGTGTGTCAAGGGCTAGGTGTGGCCATCGCCTATGCTATCTACCGTGGGTTATTCCGTTAAAGGAATCTGGCGGTCGTGTATTCCGTCCAATGCCTGCTTGGCGGGAGGCCATGGCACGACCCTCGGTGACATCAGGGGTGAGCCTATAGTAGGCTCCACCTACTGTTGAATAAACCCACCTCCTATAGTCATCCAATGCCTAAGCCAATACCTTTTCACTGCTGTAATCAATAAAGTTGTGGCCTTTTCTTGCCCATTAACCTTATATCAGGTGTCCTTGTGTGTTTATTTCACATAGCGGGGGTCGGGCCCTCGATCCACAATATATTACACATAGCTCTACCTTTAGCACCACCATGCAGCTCAGAGCCACAGTCATTCTGCATCTTCATTCTCGGCCTTTTAAAACTTGGGATGTTCGGCCACTCGGATTTCTTTAAAGCTGAACATCATCTGTGTTTCTCACACAAACCCCACATTCTTCTAAGCCCCTTATCACATCTGATGTGCCCCTCTGAATCTTCTTTGACATATGGTGAGATGAAGCAGGGGAAATCATCCCTCTTTAAACAATTTCCAGCTCTCTTCATATGTAACGCTTGGTAGGAAATGCAGCAGCAGCTCACCAATAGTTGCAAGCTTGAAACTTGCAGCTATTGTGCAATGTGATTTTGCAATGTGATTTTGCCATTATTCTTTTACTGGCAGCAGGTCCATCACTAGACCTTCCAAGTATCCCTGTTTTCCAGGGACAATCCTGAATTTACAGAAGCTATCCTGGTTTCTGATTTGATCTGATTTGATGTCCCACTTTTCCTTAGAACATCCCTATTTTCACCAGAGAAATGTTGGAGGATATGGAGTTATGCAATGCCTAAGCCAAGGAGATAAGGATAGGGAAGGGTTTTTCCCCTAATGTTTATTGTTTTATTATGTTTTTATATATGTTGGAAGCTGCCCACAGTGGCCCAGAGTAGCTCTTTGGGGGATAAAAAACAGTTCCCAGGATTCTTAGGTGCTGGTAAAATATGCCTTAACTGTGTGGTGTGCACACAGCCTCAGTGGGAAAGGAGGGGGTAAAAAATACACACCCCTTTATTCCTTTCTGAAATTATTATAGACATACATGACTGCATGGAGGAAAATTAATGCCAGCTGTCTTGTAAGCTTCAGGTGGTGCTACAACTGCCAAAAAAATTTTGATCATTGCTTTCCTCAAATGTCAATGTAGCAAGAACCCTCCCGCCGCACAAATAATTCTGGGAACTGTAGTTTGTTAAGGGAATTGTAGTTCTGTGGGGGATAACGACAGTTCCTAGGATTCTTTGGGTGGGTGGGTGTGCTTAAAATGTGCTTTAAATGTATGGTGTGTTTGCAACCAGACAGCTATTGCTAAAATTAGGATAACTTTAGCATGCCTTTTTATCTTAAGTCCAGAAAACCCTTTTGGGTTCTCCTGTCATTGCCTTGGGACACGGGTGGTGCTGTGGGTTAAACCACAGAGCCTAGGACTTGCCGATCAGAAGGTCGGCGGTTTGAATCCCCGTGATGGGGTGAGCTCCCGTTGCTCGGTCCCTGCTCCTGCCAACCTAGCAGTTCAAAAGCACGTCAAAGTGCAAGTAGATAAATAGGTACCACTCCGGCGGGAAGGTAAACGGTGTTTCTGCTCTGGTTTGCCAGAAGCGGCTTAGTCATGCTAGCCACATGACCCAGAAGCTGTATGCCAGCTCCCTCGGCTAATAAAGCGAGATGAGTGCCGCAACCCCAGAGTCAGACACAACTGGACCTAATGGTCAGGGTTCCCTTTACCTTTATTGTTGCCTTATGGGACCAATCCTGCCCCATTCCACCAGTTCTGGTGGGGTGTGAGTTGTTGCAGCGACGCAGCTTCCCTGATGCCTCTGTCCCTAATTCATATTCTCATCACACAGGAACCCTGCAAAAACCATGTGACTATTTCAAATGCTTAGGGATGGCTGAACTCACGGGGCTTGAAGGTACCAAATATAATTTGCCTGCAGATGATCATTTCTCCCCCATCAATAAGGCAATGTTGATTCCTCACTTTTGCCGGCTGTTTTGACATCACACGTGAGAAGCACGATGGAGCTAGCAATTATTGCATCGTCTTTTACGTCGTAGTTAAGAGGCAATGCTGAAGTTTTCAGCCTGAGACTTACACACCCTCCACTTTTCACACACTCATTAAGCTCTGCAGATGTCTCCTCTGGGGCTAAACCTTTCCATGTTTGATCTCAACCAAAGGTTAATTTGTTTGGAAACCTTCAGTGAAATACTTTTTTTCTCCCTATTCAGGTTACTCGGGATAAAGCCTTTCCTATATTTTAAGCAGGGTGGAGAAATAAAATGGAAAGTTTATGAACGATTTGAACTTCACTTCCATTTAAAAGGCTTCCCTGGAACAAGTTTCGTAGAGTCTATGAATTCTCAGCTGTTACATAGCATTATGCGGTGGAAGCACACCATATATTTAAAGCACTTTTAATTCACATTTAAAGTACATGGCTTCCCCCAAAGAACCATGGGAACTGTAGTTTATCCTCACTGAACTACAGCCCCCAGCCCCTTTAGCAAACTACAGTTCCCAGAGTTCTTTGGGGGGAAGGCATGTGTGTTAAATGTGCTTTAAATGAATGGTGTAAGTGTGATCTCCAAGCATGGTGATCACCCAGCTACAGTTTCAAGCCTAGCTGTTTCCCCACCCTGCTGAGGAATGAAGAAGGCATACATGGAATGGTATTTCCAAGGATATGGTCCTGATCCCAAACTTACATCCAAGATCATCATGGTTTTCCAGTCGGTAGTACATTCAAGGCACGCACATAGAAGCATATCTATCTACAGATACTGAAAATGAACCCACAGAGTGGATTGAATCCAGCTAAAATTACAAGTGTTATACTCCTATAAAGCACTTTGCAGCCGATACCTTTCCCTCACATCAAATGTCAAACAGATAAACAACTATTTGAGTTTTTAAAGACATCTGAAGGCAGCCCTGTTGTTGTTTGTTGTTGTTGATTGAACTTATATACCACCCTATACCCAGAGGTCTCAGGACAGTTCACAGAAAATATCACAACATATGTAATCAGAATAAAAACAACCACCCAATAGCACCCCCCCAAAGAAAAAAGCCACATTTTAAAAAGGGTATAGGATGTCAAACAGATCAACCAAAGGCCTGGTTAGAAAGGAACATATTTGCCTGGTGCCTAAAGGTGTATAAAGGGACGTGGGTGGCACTGTGGGTTAAACCACAGAGCCTAGGACTTGCCAATCAGAAGGTCGGCGGTTCGAATCCCCGCGACGGGGTGAGCTCCCATTGCTCGGTCCCAGCTCCTGCTAACCTAGCAGTTCGAAAGCATGTCAAAGTGCAAGTAGATAAATAGGTACCGCTCTGGCGGGAAGGTAAACGGCGTTTCCGTGCACTGCTCTGGTTCGCCAGAAGCGGCTTAGTCATGCTGGCCACATGACCCGGAAGCTGTACGCCAGCTCCCTCGGCCAGTAAAGCGAGATGAGCGCCGCAACCCCAGAGTCAGTCATGACTGGACCTAATGGTCAGGGGTCCCTTTACCTTTAAAGGTGTATAATGAAGGTGCCAGGTGAACTTCCCTAGGGAGAGCATTCCACAGATGGGGATCCACTGCAGAAAAGGCCCTTCTTGTGTTGCCACCCTCTGGACCTCTCAAGGAGGAGACACACGAAGAAGGGCCTCAGAATATGATCTCAGGGTCCGGGTAGGTTTGTATGGAAAGAGGTGGTCCTTCCAGTTCAGGGAAGTTTTTAATGGTTGATGTTTTATTGTGTTTGTAATATTTTGTTGGGAGCCACGCAGATTAGCTGGGGCAACCCAGTCAGAGGGGTGGCATGTAAATAAATTAATATCATCATCATCATCATCATCATCATCATCATCATCACTATTATTATTATTATTATTATTATTGTTGTTGTTGTTGTTGTTGTTGTTGTTGTTGTTGTTGTTATTTCAAGTCAAAAGTCGTGATGACTTAACCAATTTCGGGATCATTCCTACAAAATTCGTGGCTGTTCAGGAGGTATATGGAGGTGTGCAAATCAACAAGCATACACTCTTTCACATGAACACTTGTATATGTGTAGGAACAGCTTGTAACTGCTTTCATTGTATGTGTGAACAGGCCTACAGTGATAATTAACTAAGGAAGGTGCCCTCAAATATAATAAGATCGCAGGCAAGAAGACTTTCACTGGAAAGTTTCAAATGTGCTCTCCACAAATCTCCACTCAGTTCCTACCAGCTCACCTCTAAAAAGAGCTTAGAGACGTTTTTGTTCTATCAGTGCTTTAAGAGAACTGAGTATTTATTCTCATGGGTATTTTTTTTCCAACGCTCTCTCCTATTTTCTCTCTTTTAAAAAATGGATTATAAATGCTTATTTTACTGCATTGTTTGTTATGCGAAGTGCCTGAAGCACCAATTATTACAGTGTTTATCTGTTTATCAGTCCAATTGTTTTTAGCAACAACAGTACCAGAGCTATTAACACTTTGGAAATGTAAGTCTATATATATCTACTTACAGAGTCAAAGCCAGTTTTAGGTAATATTTTTTGTGCATTTACTGTTGTCAAAAAGAGACTAACGAGATAAATGAAAATATAGTACCTACAGATTTGCAGAAAATAGTAGTTTCATGAATTTAGCTTCACAATCAGCTAACTGTACAGCACAATGCAGCTTTAAAAATCTCTGTAACACTTGCCAGCAAACATTTGCTAGTCATTTGTTGAGCTGCTGAGATGTTAAGGAATGTTTATTAACATTCCAAGTGCTAGATTCGTCAAAATACAAGGCCTAGGGACAGTTGGATATTTATATTGTTGGTAAGAAAGGGTATAACAGAGGAGAGCTGGCAAAAGCAACCTAATGCTGGTGTGTTAGACTCTGGGTGTGAAGTGTGTCTGTGTGTGTCTGTGTGGAAAAATGTTTGCGAGAGTGAAGGGGAGAACAGGTATCATGCAACACACATATCTGTAAATATTTTAATGGCCTGTCCAGTGATGATTTATTTTATATGACTGATCAAAAGTACATGATTTCATAGGAGTCGAAATGGGAGGGTAGCAATTTCATTAAAAAACTCAAGGCAGGAGCAGAATTGTCCAGGAGGGCAAAATGGAAATTCACTGGATTCCCTTCACTCCCAGAAAATTCTCTTTTGAAAAACTTTGGCTCCGTTAACACTAAATGAAACAATTTGCTGTTTAGTTCATACAGGTGAGCGAAGGGAGGAGAGCTAGAAAGAGCAGGAGCCGAACCCACAGCTTCATGCAACGTTCTTAAAACATCTTGTATATGTTTGAAAATCCTTGCAAAATGTTGGCCTAGATCTATAACGGAACACGGCTGTTTTCTTAGTCACCACAGCAAAATGAAGCGATGTTTAACAGTACAAAGTTCAAACATTCTGATAAACATTTGTCCTGCACGCATTTACTTAGAAGTAAGTCAGACTGTGTTTGACAGGGTTTACTCCTCAATAAGTGCATGCACACTTTGGTCACTCTGTTGGTCACTCTGAATGCCTCTGTTGCATATTTGTTAATATGCTATGCTGGAAATAGTAAAGCTTCCAGATCTCCAGTGAGAGGGAAACTGGAGCAACATTTTGAAATTCCAGTGCATACATACCTGGGAAATATTTAATAGCTATTACTACTCTGAGGCAAATACTTTCCAGATCCAATCCAATAAAATACTAAGAAATTGTAATAAATAATAGATCATAGAATAACATGTTGTTGGAAGGGATAGAATATGTTGTTGTTGTTGTTGTTTAGATGCTTAGTCGTGTCCAACTCTTCGTGACCCCATGGACCAGAGCACGCCAGGGACTCCTGTCTTCCACTGCCTCTCGCAGTTTGGTCAAACTCATGCTGGTAGCTTCAAGAACATTGTCCAACCATCTCGTCCTCTGTCGTCCCCTTCTCCTTGTGCCCTCCATCTTTCCCAAAATCAGGGTCTTTTCCAGGGAGTCTTCTCTTCTCATGAGGTGGCCAAAGTATTGGAGCCTCAGCTTCAGGATCTGTCCTTCCAGGGCTGATTTCCTTCAGAATAGATAGGTTTGATCTTCTTGCAGTCCATGGGACTCTCAAGAGTCTCCTCCAGCACCATAATTCAAAAGCATCAATTCTTTGGCGATCAGCCTTCTTTATGGTCCAGCTCTCACTTCCATACATCACTAGTGGGAAAACCATAGCTTTAATTTACGGACCTTTACAGATAGAATATACGGGTAGAATAAATATACGGATAGAATATAGAATATAACAAATTGGAAAGGACCATGAGGGTCATCTAGTCTCACTCTCAGCAATAAAGAAATCCTTTGCCCAATGTGGGATTTGAACCCACACCCTTGAGATTAAGAGTCTCCTGCTCTACTGACTGAGCCATAAAGCAGATTCTATAAAATAGTCTGTATTCTTACGTGAGCAGGACTTGAAATGTAAACAACAGCATAAATTATTAAGAGAAATAGGTTTAAATGGTTGTATAGGTGAAATATGCAGCATTTAAAGGTAAATATGGAAACCATGGAAGTCAATAGACAAAGTAACTTATGGTTTATGTTAAAATTTGTAAAGTTTTATTTTTTGTGAAAAATTAATAAATAGGATTTTTTTATTTTAAAAATAGCCTGTATTCTTATGGAGCACCTTGCAGACTGTGCTAACTAAAGTGTATTTATTAGGTAATTAGGAAAGGAATTATTCTTATTTGTTAAAAAATGTTGAAATACGATATTATATTCATTTATATTATTTAGAACATGTACAACTGATGAAGCCCAGAAGGGCGAAACAAGGCATTATTCTGGAAATCCTTGTCAAGATTCTATGGAACTGTAGTAAGCTCCCATTTGGATTTTATGAACATACAAAGACATACGTGGAACAGAAACTAGCAGATATTTGGACTCTACGAATGAACTGATCTATTGGGACTTCTGTTTACATTGTTGTACTTTATGTGTTGCTTATGTGCAAGAGAAGTATTTGACACTGTGATCAAAATACAGAAGAGAATGGTTTATGTAAATGCACAGCCGGTTTTGTTTTGTGTGTTTGGAGAAAGGAGCTATGTACAACAGAAGTCATTTTTCAGTCCTCACTAGTTAGACGTGAACAGCACTAGTCTCATCTAATCAGTTGCATGCAATAACTGGTAGTTCTGAATAAGGGAGAGTACTTCCTCATCAGCAACAAAGGTACAGACATGCAATTCAGTTGGGCCACTGCTAATTGGAGCAAATACCATTCAGAAAGGGGAGACACGGGTGGTGCTGTGGGTTAAACCCTAGAGCCTAGGACTTGCCAATCAGAAGGTTGGCGGTTCGAATCCCTGCAACGGGGTGAGCTCCTGTTGCTCGGTCCCTGCTCCTGCCAACCTAGCAGCTCGAAAGCACATCAAAGTGCAGTAGATAAATAGGTACCACTCTGGCGGGAGGGTAAACGGCATTTCCGTGCGCTGCTCTGGTTCACCAGAAGTGGCTTAGTCCTGCTGGCCACATGACCCGGAAGCTGAAGATGAGCGCCGCAACCCCAGACTTGGCCACGACTGGACCTAATGGTCAGGGGTCCCTTTACCTTTACCTTTACCATTCAGAAAGGCATACACAACAACACTGAATTTACACAGAAGCTTGCTTCCATATCCTGCGTTGGAGCAAGGCATAAATCGTTTCTGATAGAAATGAAAACCAAACCATCTTGAATAGCACATGCCTCAAAGTGCTAAAAAAATTTCTAAACTGTCTCCAGCAACCTGCTATTGGGAACATTTAGCATGTAGAAGTGTTTTGGTTCCATTTCCTCCTCAAAAGCACACTCCGTACCCATGCTGAATTTGCACAGTGTTGTGTGCTGTCCCTACACCCTTGTGCAAATTAATTGAAACAAACAATGAATTTAGTAGTTTATTGTACAAACCTCACATGTACAAAACTCACATATACAGTATGTACATTAGTAATGGATATGACCTCCGCTATTTTTAAGCAGCATTTAAACACGGTTTGGCATGGAGTCTACTAGTTTTGAACAGTCACTGTTGATTTTCGGATTCCTGTACCACACTTGAATCAGCAACTGAATTAGCTTCTCCATACTTGTACAGTCTACAGCATGGAGGCGACTTTTGCATATAGCTCACAAATTCTCAATGGGATTTACGTCCGGGGAATTCCCTGGCCAATCAAGTACTTGTATTTCCTGCTCTGTCATGAATTTCTTCACCACTTTCGATGTGTGACAGGGGGCTAGGTCCTGCTGCAATATCCCAGTACTGTCAGGATACCTCTTTTCCAGCTCTGGAATAACTCTCTTTCGTAGAACCTCAATCAATATATTGTGGCGATTGCATCATTCCTTCTATTAGTGGCAGGCTTCCGACACCATAATGATCAACTGACTTTTCGTGTTTGTTTTGAGCACGGGATTACGAGTAAGATAGAAAACATGCTTTGTTTCAATTAATTTGCACAAGGGTGTAGATCGACAGCATGCTTGTCTCCCAAAAGGAAGAGACCCATCATCTTAGCTCTGTAGGACTCCTATCTACAATTAGGGAAAGGGGAAATACAATTCATTTCCACTTGCCGCACCTCTATCCATCACCCTCATTTTTCAGAGCGCAAACCACTGCTGGGGGTGGGGGGGAATGGGAAGAAACACTTTTAAAATATGTTCTTTGCTGGAGCTTCTTTTTACTTCAATGCAATACATCTGCATGCAACCTTTTACTCCGCAGGATCAGAATGCAATTATGCTATTACATTACTCAGGCATTCACCTTTTACTTTGGCGCTTTGAGGTTAATTGACTAATCATTAGTAACCCATATTGTCTGGTACAATGGAATTGAAATTGATTGGAATTCAAACGGAGCAAGCACATCGCCTTCAAACTTACAGTACAAAAGGGCAAGGGTAGATGGGAAGGGAGGAGCCAGGGGACCTCCAGGAAAACATAGCCCTCCCCACCATTGGACACCTTGGCAATAGTAGTTGAATGAGACTTGATTATCCGAAATTATATACACTCCATCTTTCTGCCGGCTCCTTAGCATTTTCCTGCTGGTGGCCCTATTATGTTTTTATTACAATGTGTAGCTTGTGCAATGCATAGCACAATGGATATATCTAAACCTCCACTCAAAACCAAGGGCTGGTGTATTTTTAAAAAATGTGTAGGCATACAAGCAATGTTTGCCTGAAAGAAATGTGTGCCTCATGGACATACCCACCCCATGAGCCAAAGCCAGTGTCTTAATAATAATAATAATAATAATTTTTATTTATACCCCGCCCTCCCCTGCCAAGGCCAGGCTCAGAGCGGCTTACAAGCAATAATAAAAACAAGTTGAATGATTACAACTTAAAAACAACATTAAAATACAACATTAAAATATTGAAACATTAAAATATTAAAATGTAGCCTCATCGCAGGAGGAGAAGGAAAGGAAAAAAGAAAGGGAGGGAGGGAATCAAATTGGCTCCAAGCCAAAGGCCAGGCGGAACAACTCTGTCTTACAGGCCCTGCAGAAAGAAATCAGATCCTGCAGGGCCCTGGTCTCATGAGGCAGAGCGTTCCACCAGGCTGGAGCCAGAGTTGAAAAGGCCCTAGCTCTGGTTGAAGCCAAACTAACTTCCTTAGGGCCCGGGACCACTAGGGTGTTGCTATTTATGGACCTTGAGGCTCTCCGTGGGGCATACCGGGAGAGGGGGTCCCGTAGGTACGAAGGTCCTAGACTGTGAAGGGCTTTAAAGGTCAAAAGCAGCACCTTAAATCTGACCCTGTACTCTACCGGGAGCCAGTGCAGTTTGAAAAGTCTTGACATTGATATGTGCACAATATATGAATTTGTTGTGGACAAATAGTAACTTTGTATGCCTGAGCCAAAGGAGTTATGAGTAGGTATTTGAGCATATCTGATACGCTGCTCAACTACTCAAACAACAAGAGAGCTTAACAAATACTAATGATGGCAGGTACATCACCTTGCCAACAAAGGTCCCTATAGTTAAAGCTATGGTTTTTCCAGTAGTGATGTATGGAAGTGAGAGCTGGACCATAAAGAAGGCTGATCGCCAAAGAATTGATGCTTTTGAATTATGGTGCTGGAGGAGACTCTTGAGAGTCCCATGGACTGCAAGAAGATCAAACCTATCCATCCTGAAGGAAATCAGCCCTGAGTGCTCACTGGAAGGACAGATCCTGAAGCTGAGACTCCAATACTTTGGCCTCCTCATGAGAAGAGAAGACTCCCTGGAAAAGACCCTGATGTTAGGAAAGATGGAGGGCACAAGGAGAAGGGGACGACAGAGGACGAGATGGTTGGACAGTGTTCTCGAAGCTGCAAACATGAGTCTGACCAAACTGCGGGAGGCAGTGGAAGACAGGAGTGCCTGGCGTGCTCTGGTCCATGGGGTCACAAAGAGTCGGACATGACTAAACGACTAAACAACAACAACACTCATTTTCTGCTGTGTAATGTGTGTATCAGCAGTCACTGGTTGTCCTAAAACGAGACAACCAAACTCAGAGCTGGTTAGCTCTAAAGTTACTCTACTTGATCATATTAGAGATACTTCCAGAATTTTAATTCACCCTAGATTTGAGAGTTATGAATTACCAAGTCTCATTTTCTGAAGTGGAATCAGTGCATTAGAAAGTCACCATTCTTCCATTGATCCTAACTCTCTCCTTCCCCCAAACATATATAACTTTCTTTGTACACATGGTTGTATCTAACGAATCAGTCCAATTAGCACAAGGGCTTTTGCCTGTCTAACAGGATATCCTTCCCTTCACCTCACCCGCCCCACATCCCAAATCACTCTGGAGAATTGAAGGAAAGAGGTGTGCACAACAGTCCTGTGTTACTTTACTAATCATTTCTTAAAACCCACAAATCATATTGTGGTGCAATATAATTTACATCATTTCAGGACTCAGCTTCTTTGTTTGAGATGAAAACTTCAAGCTCATTCAAAATCTACTAATAATTCATGAAAGTTACTTCCCAGATTGTCTCACATCTTTAAATCAAAATGGCCCCACAAAATATTAATTTAATGTGTTGTTCAGTCTAGGCACATTCTACTGAATACCGGGTTTAATTTGTACGACAGCAGCCCTGCTGGCTAAACCTGCATTAATTTACACAGCATTGTCTTAAAACCTTTGACACAGCAATAGCTCATATGACCCAAAGGAACATAATAATATCTGACTGCCCTGAAATTAGGGGAGATGAATGCCTGAAACCTCTTCAATCCGTTTCCCTCGAAGGAAAATTAAACAGTTTTAAGACATCTTGGTTATGACACATAGATCATGAATTGGATTTGACGACTGCTGGATAAGATGCTGGTGAATTATTACATTGTTCTGTAATTGATGGGGAACTTTCTTAGACTTCCTTTGGAAGTTTGAAACCTGCAGGTCACCAGCATTCCTCAGTAGTGGGCAGTGGCCCTTACCTAGCCCCAAATCAATGGTATTGTTGGAGAAAGAGGGTTATGGGTGAGGTGATGGTGAAGTTGGCATGGAGCAAACACATTGGCACAGCCAATCCAGGGCTCACACTGGTGTATTTGTGCCACGCCTTGCCCTTCTCCCACCCCGTAATCTGCAGCAACACCAGTGATGGGAGGTCAGGCAAATGCCCTCACTCTGTCAACTGCTTCTGCCATTTTTTCTAACAGTATCAAACTTGGTGGTTCCATTTGGCAACAAAATAGAAAGGGTGGGTTTTGCATGCAGAAGTATCTATAAGTTAATTAGACAAGGAATCTCAAGGATGCTTGAGGGATTCCAAGACCTGTGGAATAGGAAAACAATGGGGGCAAATGTACTTGAAATTGTGGGAGAATAATTACTTGATGTAACATCGTATAACCTATTTAAATAATAGTATCTGTATGCTGCCTTTCCATGGTTAAAACCCTTCTCAAGTTGACCTAAAACATGAAAAAAATACCTAACTACAAACATAACTAAATAGTCTTAAACGAGAAATAAAACATCAAAGACCACACAACCAAACTGTACAATTTCCACATAAATAATGAGATCTTTAAAAAGATACAAAAAATTAATATCAATAACAGCAACAATCCCCTCCCCAAGAAAACCCTCAAACAATAGCCCCGTCCAAGAGTCGGTTCAGTAGTCTCAGCTTTTGCAGTTGGAGTCAATCAGGGCCCCGCCCTCCCAGGTTAGGTGGAGAAAGGCCGGCAAACAGGTATTCCAGGACTCACATCCAAGATGGATAACCTCAAACTGAGTGCTCAATAAACAGGCTATCTGGAAGTGCCACCTTCGTTACATATCTTTAGGCGCCAGGCAAAAACATTCCTATTCTTCCAGGCTTTTGGCTAATTAAATGATCTATGGCTTTAAAAACAGGGTGGGGGCATTGTTTATGTTTGCTACTATGCTATCTATGTTATGTTTTTATACTGTAAACCACCATGCGATATGTAGGTTAAGGGTGGTATAGAAATATCGTAAAAATGTTAGATGATAGATAGATAGATGATTGATTGATTGATAGATAGATAGATAGATAGATGATAGATGATAGATAGATAGATAGATGATAGATAGATAGATAGATAAGATAGATAGATGATAAATAAATGATAGATGATAGATGATAGATAGATAGATATAGATAGATAGATGACAGATAGATAGATGATAGATGATAGATAGATGATAGATAGATAGATAGATAGATAGATAGATAGATAGATAGATACAGATAGATAGATAGAGATAGATAGATAGATAGATAGATAGATAGATAGATAGATGATAGATTAGATGATAGAGATAGATGATAGATAGATAGATGATAGATAGATAGATAGATAGATAGATAGATGATAGATAGATAGATAGATAGATATAGATAGATAGATGATAGATCCTGCTCTCCAGAATTCTCCCTTCCAAGCCTCCATAGAAAAATAAATTGTTTCAGTTTTGGAGGAAAGTTTCAGAAGGGTGGAAAAAGGCGTGTGTGTACATTTTCCTTCCATTCTCATGCCTTTGCTCTGCCTCCTGCCCTCTGAGCCCCAAACAAGTATACCCATACTATTTTGTTGTGGGTCCCAGGTTAGAGGAGACATTTGATTCCATTCTCATTTAAAGGAAAGAATAACTAATTCACATTTTCCATAACAATAAATGAACTGAAACAAAGATTTGGTCCTATTTGCTCCTAGTTTTTGCAACATGGTTGTTGTTTTTTAACGTCTACGAAAATGCACATGATGGGGTAAAGTGTACATTAAAATGCATTATGTTAGTGAAAATCGGTTTGCAAAAATGTGTATATAAAGCTAAGCCACAAAATTATGAACAGTAGGAGAAATGAATCAATCATGTGAAACTCATAAAACATAAACTAGGATTTCTTTAATGAGATGATGGCCAAATTACCTAGAGATTATGGGAGAGTGGTGGATTTGGAGAGGAGTTGAATTCCCCCCATTCTATTCCAGAGATACTTGGTGACAGAGAAATGTCAGCTGCAAACTGACATTTTTAATATTATTAATAACACATCAAATGCCACCCCTGAGGAGAACAGTTCTCTTTATCTTGTCAGCTTAAGAACATTAACATGACAGTATTCTTGAACACCTGGGATTAAACCAGGGAGGAATTACCGCTTTAGATTTCTCAGACCCGCCTGGGTGTCATTTTGTCGGAACTACAACAGTGAGATAAACTTGGCAACTGGGATTGCAAAATTCAGAGGCAATCATCAATGGCTGCAAACCATACCTCAGGGGGTAATCCAAATCCAAGCCACTGGTCGTCAGGGATTTATAGAGTGGCAGGACCATTGCTGCATCCTCAGCATCCACTGCGCATTGTGGCAGGTGGTGAATGGCTGGATGATTGATGTGCCAGCCTTGGATGGCCATAGTGTTTGGGCTTGCATCAGGTCTAGTGTCATTACACAATGGCCGTGGGACTATCCTGAGGTCCAGTGAATGAGCCATGGGGCATCTCAGCCCCTTCTCATCTCTGGTCCCTCCACTCAAGGGCTTAGCAAGGGGGGAGTGGTAGGTGGGGCCTGCCCCGGGTGTCCCCATTGAGGGGGTGACAAAATGGCAGGCAGCACCCACCTGCAACGCACCCGGGCCACATGTCTCCAGTGCCCACAGACTCCACTCTGTCTGGCCACTGCCTCCCCCCAGCTGTAGGGCAGCTGAGGCCCCACCATGCACCCCGTCCCTATGGGCACCACATGCCCCACCGTGTCCCTATGGGTGCCGTGTGCCCTGTCCTGTCCCTCCCTAAGGGTGCCGTGCACCTCGTCCCGTCCCTATGGGTACTTCACGCGCTGTCCCTATGGGTGCTGTCTGCCTTGTCCCTTCCTAAGGGCGCTGCACGCCCCATCCTGTCCCTCCCTAAGGGTGTCGTGCATTCTGTCCCATCCCTATGGGTGTCGCACACCCAATCCCTCCCTGTGGGTGCCACGCACACTGCACCACTCCTATGGGTGGTTTGCCCAGCCCTGGGTGCACCACCCCAGGTGCCCGAGAGGCTTCTTCCACCGCTACCTCCACTTGCTCCCACTGGCAGGATCTCCACCAGGATCACTCATGCATCCTTTTAAAAAAACCAACAGGGAGACTATCAGGGATGAAGGTTGGTGGGCAGAGAGAAGTGCAGTGCAGTATATCTGAAGGAGCGTCTCCACCCCCATCGTTCTTCCTGGACACTGAGGTCCAGTTCCGAGGGCCTTCTGGCAGTTCCTTCACTGCGAGAAGTGAAGTTACACGGAACCAGGCAGAGGGCCTTCTTGGTAGTGGCGCCCGCCCTGTACAACGCCCTCCCATCAGATGTCAAAGACTTTTAGAAGACATCTGAAGGCAGCCCTGTTTAGGGAAGCTTTTAATGTTAGATGCATTCCTGTATTTTAATATTTTGTTGGAAGCCACCCAGAGTGGCTGGGGAGGCCCGGCCAGATGGGCGGGGTATAAATAATAATAATAATTATTATTATTATTATTATTATTATTATTATTATTATTATTCACCAAAATAACATTTCCCCAAACCCACAAGCTCAGAGCTGATAATCATCATTTTTAATTGCAAACATTTTGAAAACACTAACATATTAAGCACTAAAAATACCGATAAAAAACACACACACACAGCAGAAGCATATCTCCAATTAATCACTGGGCATGTGTTTTAAATTTTAAAATCTCACCATTCCTGGGCTGAGACTTTTAGGGGTCTTCCAGAGCTAGGATGCTCCAGAATTGGGGAGGTGCTATCATGATCACACCTGTTCCTTTGCTGATACATGAAGGACTTTATCTGGAGCACCATTCCTCGTTGGCACTCCAGTACCAAAATTAAACCTTTCCCTGGTATCTTCTTCTTTTCACCACAGATTTCCACCTCATCTTTATTGTCTTTCTTGAAGGATGAAATCTCCCATGTAGGCAATCCAGTCTGTCTAATAATGCAATTATCCCAGCGCTACATACTCTGAAACTAAAGACAGGGACCTATATCATTCAACACAATTCAAGTGTGTTTCTTCCTCCCCCCCCCCCTTGCTGTTCTTGATCTGATATTTAGTTTGTTTATGCCATCTCAAAGCTTTTCTTTCTTTCTTTTTTCGTTTTTAGCAATTTCTTTTTCAGAGCGGCAGGCTTCCATATGAATCTCACATTATTACACTTTAGATAACATGCCAACTAATATCAGACAGCAGTAAGAGACCCTGGGGAGAGGAAGGAGACCTATCATGGAAAGCAAGGCTTAATAAAGAAAGACAAGCTAGATGAAAATTTCTTTGGTAGTTCTAAAGAAGATGTTATTTAATAGCATGGGGAAAAGACCTTGTCTTGCAATTGTTTACAAAGAAATGTTTTATAAAAGGATCCATCTGCATTTTTAAAAAAATAGTATTATGCCATATGTGTGAACATAACATATGTATTAAATTGCTGCTTCTGTTCACATTTCTAATTTCAAAAGGTCAGAACTTTATTGTTGCTTGTTTTGCAAGTCTATTCCTATAACTTTGATATGGCAATGTCCAAAATGACCATATATGACCATGGAAATAAAAGACCATTTTCAGAGTTGGCTACACTATCAGCAACTACATGAAATATACAAAGATGATAAGAAGAAAGGATTTAGTTACACAACATCTAGATTCCAAAAAGAAGTCGTAGAAGGGAAGGTGAAGCTGCTAAAAGGTGCATATAGTATTCTGCTAGAATGGGAAACAAAAGACGAAGAGGTGAAATCAGTTATGATTAAATGGGCACAAGAGATAGGCCACAACATAATGTTTGAAGACTGGGAAAGACTGTGGAAAACTGATTTAAAATTTACAGATTGCTCTCTGCTGAAAGAAAATTGTATGAAAAATGATGTACAGATGGTATATAACTCCAGTGCAGATAGAAAGAATGTATAAAACTGGTTTAAATATGTGTTAGAAATGTAAGGAAAAAGAAGGGATTGTGGCAAAAAAAATCTGAAAATGGGAAATCATATATAATGAGCTGAAGAAAATGTTCCATTTAGCATTTGTAAAAAAAACCTGAAGCATTTCTGTTAGGGATTGTAGGAAAAGACCTGCCAAGGAAATTGAAAAATGTCTTCATGTATGCGACAACGGCGGCAAGAGTCTTAATAGCGCAAGGATGGAAGAATGAAGAAACCCTGACTAAAGAACTGTGGCAAGAGAAACTGATGGACTCCGTGGAACTGGTGAAATTGACGCACAAACTGTGTGGGAAGGACAACTGTGACTTTAAAGAAGAACGGGAACCTTTTACAAAGTATTTAAAGAAACAACAAACTGAATTAGACTCCTTGGCAGGCTTTGAATAAACATTCACAAATCTTGTATTGGTAATATATAGATAGAAAAATTAAGGATGTTTACAATCTTATAACATGCAGAGAATAACATGTGCTGAAAAACCAGAGAGAGGAGCTGAGGGAAGTCGGGGGGGCTGGGGGATTGTTTCGTTCTTTGTTTTTTTGTATTTGGGGGAGGGGGGAAATGGGGGGGGAATGAGGTTGATGTATCTTTAATAAATTGTTATGCTGAAACTTTTAATAAAAAACTTTTTTAAAAAAACCAAAATGATCTTGGGAAACTGGAAGTTCAACAAGGACAAAAGCCAGCAGGGAATAACCAAAGTATAAGTTGGGGAGATGGCTACAAAGCAGCATTTTGAAGCACAATTTCAGGGTTTCAGGGGATAATCAACAGCATCAAGCTGTGGCAAACATGCGCAGTGTCATTTTAGGGTGTTGCAAGATGAGCCTCTCCTTGGCTGCATCCTCTTGTAAACAAAACACTGGCTTAGATGGTCATTTCAAATGATCCAGCAAAAGTCATCTAAGGGCCTTTCCATACCATTAATCAGCCAGCATCTTGGAATAATGTGCTCAAAAGCTGCCTCTTCTTCCACCACAAAAAGAAAATCCAGGTTTTATGAAAGACCTGGAATGGATCCTCAATATTTTCAATGGTGTGGCATTACAGTGGTACCTCAGGTTACATACGCTTCAGGTTACAGACTCCGCTAACCCAGAAATAGTGCTTCAGGTTAAGAACTTTGCTTCAGGATAAGAACAGAAATCATGCTCCGGTGGCGCGGCGGCAGCAGGAGGCCCCATTAGCTAAAGTGGTGCTTCAGGTTAAGAACAGTTTCAGGTTAAGAACAGACCTCCGGAATGAATTAAGTACTTAACCTGAGGTACCACTGTATCTTGCTTTCTGTGTGGAGGGGTGGGGGTTGGTGGGTGTGGTCTGAGCAGCATCTGTTTTGCACCACACCTCTGTGGCTGGTCCAAGCTATCAGTTTGTGAGCTCAGTTCAGTCTCTGCTGTCCCTTCCAAAGGAAACACAAACCTTGGGTAAGCACCTGGAACCCCCGGAATCTTGCACCCCTCAGAAATTTGAGCAGAATGCAACAGTACTTTAAATGTATGGTTCAGATGTGGCCCGAGTTATGGGGTTTGTTGTTACATGTGAGACATGTGAGAAGGACGTTTGACCAAAATAGGCTTTTGATCCTTGATGATATGACGGAGTTGAACTAATTTTTATTAATATATGGAACTATCTGCTCTGTTTCAGGATAAGTAAAATGAGTTAATCTGCCTTATTTTAATCAGGATCAAGTACATATGCCAAGCTGTGTCAAATCATTGCTACTCAGGAGGCTGATAAAACTACCGCCATCACCCAGTACTGCATTTCTTCAGCTGGCTAACAAGCTTCCTGAAAAGTTACATAGTGCCTGTCTCCATTTGTCTCGAGAAGCAATTGCACATTAGATCTGCAACAGCACAGTGGCCTGCAGTCCACTCCACCCGCCTGCCCACCACAAAAACACACACACCATGTTTTTTATTTCTCTGGTGTGAGCTCCAGTGATGAATAAATGTAAAGGTAAAGGGACCCCTGACCGTTAGGTCCAGTCTCGGATGACTCTGGTGTTGCAGCACTCATCTCGCTTTACTGGCCGAGGGAGCTGGCGTTTGTCCGCAGACAGCTTCTGGGTCATGTGGCCAGCAGGACTAAGCCGCTTCTGGCGAACCAGAGCAGCGCACGGAAACACCGTTTACCTTCCCACCAGAGTGGTCCCTATTTATCTCCTTGCACTTTGATGTGCTTTCGAACTGCTAGGTTGGCAGGAGCAGGGACCGAGCAACAGGAGCTCACCCCATCGTGGGGATTTGAACCACCAACTTTCTGATCGGCAAGCCCTAGGCTCTGTGGTTTAGACCACAGCGCCACCCATGTCCCCCAGTGATGAATTTGTTGTTGTTTAGTCGTTTAGTCGTGTCCGACTCTTCGTGACCCCATGGACGAGAGCACGCCAGGCACTCCTGTCTTCCACTGCCTCCCACAGTTTGGTCAAACTCATGCTGGTAGCTTCGAGAACACTATCCAACCATCTCGTCCTCTGTCATCCCCTTCTCCTTGTGCCCTCCATCTTTCCCAACATCAGGGTCTTTTCCAGGGAGTCTTCTCTTCTCATGAGGTGGCCAAAGTATTGGAGCCTCAGCTTCGGGATCTGTCCTTCCAGTGAGCACTCAGGGCTGATTTCCTTAAGAATGGAGAGGCTTGATCTTCTTGCAGTCCATGGGACTCTCAAGAGCAGGTCAATTCCTCAGAACACTGGAAGCTCCCTTTAGGTGTGTTCACATGTTGCATTTAATGAGTGTGACATCCTTATACATAAATAGTTGCACTGTACATATCAGCAAGTGTGCATTCTTTTGCACGAACACTTGTATGTGTGAAGAGGCAGCTTGTGTCTGTTTTTCACTAGAATACATGCACAAGCCTTCTGAGACATAATATGGTTGCTGGGGGGGCATCCACCCTGGGGCCTGTTGGGGAACAGTAAGTAATGAATAATAATAATAATTATCATCATCATTACTACTACTACTACTACCACCACCACGTTTGGTCTCACCTTTCGGCTGGCACTATTGTCAATCTGGGATTTGCAAAAGACAATAGGACACAAGGCCACTCATTTATTGCAGTGGCATAGCTTGGGGCCCCCCACAGGAGTGGTTGACCTAGGTGCAAAATTGTTAGGAGCACATTTCAACACTCAGAGCTGCCTCATACAGCTGCACTCTTCCAGTGCTGGGTTCCGTTGAAAACAGTTTTTCCATGCAAACCTCTCCAGAAAATGGAACAACTTATTTTCTTATCTCTGCGGCTACAATCTGCTGGGTGACATGGATGCTGGTAGGCAGTTGAATAAGCTGCACATGCATGCTCCATCTGTTTTTTCGCCTTCCCACCCATCACCTCCACGTGCCCCAGGCACTGGCAACCCACGCTACACCACTGGTTTATTGATTTGCTGCATTTTAATATATTCCCTTTCTTCCAAAGTACTCAAGGTGACATACTTGGTTCTTCCGCCTTCCCTGCTGTTTCATCCTCACAGCAGCCTGATGAGGTAGATTAGGCTAAAAGGGAATGGCTGGCCTTGCATCACTCAGTAGGCTTCTTGACTGAGTGGGCCTCTAAAACTGGGACTCTCTGGTCCTAGTTCAACGCTGCAGACACTAGCTCTTATAATATCCACATACATAGGTTTATCACAGACATTTAAGGTTGCCAACCCACCATGATTATCCTGGTAAAATAGTAAAAGCGTGTTCTAGGTAAGTAGGTAACCAGCATCAGCGGCTAATTTTAGAATTAACAAATACTACTGTGCAATTCACACCATTCCAAAACTGTCAGAATTTGACCCCTGGGGAAGTTTTGTGGTGGCATGAAAAAAATGCTCTGATCCATGCAACAGATTGCTAAAAACAACAATGTACCACATGGACATAGTCAGCCCAGGAAGGGAGATTTAAAGCAAACTCCATGTGGCAGAGACTGATGTTTCTCCAAAGTTTTGAAACTCCTTCATCTCTCCCCCCAAATTTAATGTGCTCCGACATTCAAGTTATTCCAGTTCTTGCCTTTACTAGAACCACATACACTCAATGTAGTTTCAGGGGGTTACACCACAGTTTAAGCATCTATGGCAGAATTGAGGAACCCCACTTGACTCTCCCTAGTTACACCACTTCCCTAGTAGTGGCAGATAACAACAACAACAATTTATTATTTATACCTGCCCATCTGGCTGGGCTTCCCCAGCCACTCTGGGCGGCTTCCAACAAAATATTAAAATACAGTAATGCATCAAACATTAAAAGCTTCCCTAAACAGGGCTGCCTTCAGATGGCTTCTAAAAGTCTGGTAGTTGTTCTCTTTGCTATCTAGTGGAGGGTGTTCCACAGGGTGGGTGCCACTACCGAGAAGGCCCTCTGCCTGGTTTCCTGTAACCTCACTTCTCACAGTGAGGGAACCGCCAGAAGGCCCTCAGCGCTGGACCTCGGTGTCCAGGTAGAACGATGGGGGTGGAGATGCTCCTTCAGGTATACAGGACCAAGTCGGTTTAGGGCTTTAAAGGTTAGCACCAACACTTTGAACTGTGCTCGGAAACGTACTGGGGGCAGTGCTCACCTGTCTTTCCCAACACCATGCGTTACAGCCTGGAGGGGGAAAGGAGGTGTATGGCAGCAGGAAAGCTGGCACAGTGGCAGGAGCATCTATTGGCCAGCCACCACTGTCCTCTGCCCAGGACACATCCCACACCAGCCAGTGGCTTCCAGTCCCAGGAGGGGAGAGTGCTCTTGTTTTTGGGTCCTGTTTGCTGGTATCCCACAGACATCTGGTTGGAGAACAGGACGCTAGACTAGATAAGCCATTGGCCTCATCCAGCAGGCTTTTCTTGTGTCTTAATGTTCTTACGTAAGATTCCAGTCTTGGCATACACCGGGACACACAACCAATTCAAACAATAATGGCTGATTCAAATGCAAGGTTTACGACGACTGCCTTCAGCTCACAGCAGAGGAAATAAAAGCCTTTGTTTATAAATACACAGGGCTTAGGGGAAGAAAAACACAGATGTTGATGCCATCTTCCAGACCTGGTAATGACCAGCTGGAGCAATCCGTTTACGTAGGTGTTTCTTATATTAAATCAAGCCTAGAGGGGTTTTTTTTTCCCTTCTCCCTTCCTCCCTCTGCCTCTTCCTGTGCAACTTAAGCATGACAATAAATATGTATTTTTCTGGTGCCTCGCTCTCCTGCTGCTGCGGACGTGATGGTGGTTGTAGCATGACCGCTGACAAACTAAAAGGCCCAGTGTGGGCTCAAAGCTACATAAAGGAACAAAGAAGCTGACGGCGGATGGGAGGGAGATGCTTTAAATTATTCAGAATGCTGCCTCTGCCTTCTTCGGATTCCCCCCCCCCCTTTCACTTCTTTTGTGTAGCAATTGAAATGAGATGCTCACACAGCATAAGTTGTCAGATTGCGCAAGCTGCCAAGGGACTGCAGAGGATCCTCAATCTTTTATCCATGCCATGTCCCACCTGGGCTAATCCTTTCCTTTATAAATAATTATATATTTCAGTTTTCAGGTACACACAGTTTGTAAAGCACACACACACACACACACACACACACACACACAAAAGCCAGCCTCTGGTGAGCTTTACAAAGCCTGTCCACTGCAGAACTTCAAAGGTGAAGTAGAAATGCTCGTTTATGGCAATTATGCAGGTATGCAGACCTCAGCTTGATCCAAATATCCTAGAATAGGGATACTGTTATGTACTGAAGTTCTCACCCTGGGCCAGCAGGGGGATACTGTAGATAGTTATGCAAATAAGGGATCGAAAGTGACGTTCAGTGATTGGATAGTTTTAGAAAATTTTTACAGTTACATTATACTGGAGCTCTATATAAGCAGGCTGGCTGAACCCTTCAGTTCAGTTCTGTTCTGGCCTGTGAATAAACAAGAGCTGTTTGAAGAATCACTGTGTCGTCTGATATGTTCACCCACTACTTAACAGATACTCATCTCAAATCACTCCAAGGGTGCTGCCTTGTTACTGTTTTCTCATTGTAACATGTGCCTGCTATCCCTCTTTTTCTTTCCGTACCCCATAATAAAGTTCTGTCTTCTCTCAACACAGGTCTCTCCAATTCTTGTTCTGTGTTCGCTCTCCCTCTGTTTAGCATTCCACTCCACAGATTTCTTTCCAATCCATTGCAGCCAAACACCAACATAAAGAAAAATATTTTTTTAAGCTGCCTTCTAAAAGTGGTGGTGGTGCCACATGTCTAAAGGAAAAGAGTTCCACAATTGGGGCGCTACCACAGAGAAGACCCAGTCTCATGTCACCACATAATAAGCCATCACAGAGGCCCAATTTGGCTGTTACAGGCAATGGTGGTTCTTCAAGTATTGGGGCCCTAAGTATTGTAGTGTTTACACACTGAAGATATTATCTGTTTTATGATCTCGCTTTGTCATTCTACTTAACCATCAAATGGCTTCTAGAGGGTAATAATAATAATAATAATAATAATAATAATAATAACAACAACAACAACAGAGTTAATGATGATGATGGTGATGGTGATGATGATAAAGCAATAAAACATCATACATTAATAACTTTCCTAAACAGGGCTGCCTTTAGATGTCTTCTAAACATCAGGTAGTTGTTTGTCTCTTTGACATCTGATGGGAGGGTGTTCCACAGGGTAGGTGCCCCTACCGAGAAGGCCCTCTTGCCTGGTTCCCTGTAGCTTCACTTTTTGTAGTGAGGGAACCGCCAGAAGGTCCTCAGTGCTGAACCTCAGTGTCTGGGCTGAACAATGGGGGTGGAGACGCTCCTTCAGGTATACTGGGCTGAGGCCGTTTAGCTCTTTAAAGGTCAGCACCAACACTTTGAATTGTGCTCGGAAACATACTGGGAGCCAATGTAGGTCTTTCAGGACCAGTGTTATATGGTCTCGGTGGGCACTCCCAGTCACCGGTCTAGCTGCCACATTCCTGATTAATTGTAGTTTCCAGGTCACCTTCAAAGGTAGCCTCATGTAGATTGCATTGCAGTAGCCCAAGCAGGAGGCCCCTGCAGAGTGCCATAGCTGGAATGAAACTATACCTGAGCCTCAGGTGACACAGCAGGGTCAGGGAGTACCACCAAGCTACAAAAAGTGACTCTGTCCAGAACAGGCCATCTCCTCAAGTCCTGAACACCAGAGTCATCCACTGGCAGCACCTCTGTCTTGTTGAGATCCAGTTTCCGTTTATTGCATCTCATCTAGACAGTTATTGCATCCAGGCATGAATCCTGCACCTGCAAGAGCTGATTCAGATGGTTTGGAGTGGCAGTGGTGAGTATCATTAACCTACTAATGACGCCATGTCCCTGGTCCCTCTGAGCCTGTTCCCATCTCTGATGGGTTGCATCATTTGTTTGCTTTTTTAAAAAAGTGCTTTACAAAAATGCAAAACCTATTAATATATTTTTCCTGGATTTATATTCTTCTGTTGAGCAAGCAGGCAGAAGAATAACATTATGATCAAGGCCGGTAATATTCTGGCTAGATGGTAGTCTTGCTTTGGCTGCTGTTTACCTTATCAATGGATCTATTCTGAATGTTTGTTGCAGCCTATATCTTCTTATAATGTAATCAATGGCTGAAATCAATGAGACTTAAGCACACAGCATTAAGTACTTAAATGCCATTGATTTGGGGGGGAATTTAAATATGACTAATTTTCTCTAGATTATGGGTCTATTAATTCCATTTCCTTTTAAGGATAAAACTGTGCCTCTGTCATTTAGCTTGTGTAACCATTTAATTACACATTTCACATATCATCATCTCATCAGATGTTAGGATTGGGACTACAGCTGAGATATTGCTCAGCTATCTCTTTTTGTATTTCCGTGTGCTAGAATACAGCATCCTCCTTACAGTTTGGCACCTCTTCAAATCTATTTCTATTGTTACTGATGTAAGTCTTGCCCAGTAATCTAGCGAGCAGTTTAGGCTCTGGGCCGGGGCATATCTGGCACTGTTTTCAGACACACACAAACGCTGGAGGGGAGTTTTTCAAAGCCTTCTTTCATCGTATCACATTTCCCCACAGTGGCTTAACCAGAAACCCATATAAAGGCAGTAATTTTTCTTTTGTTTGCTTCCCAGCTACTGCTATTGAGAAAGGTATGCTAGAATGGTATACTAAAGATGAAGAAGTGAAATCACTAATGATACAATGGGCAAGGGATATTGGACATAATATACAATTGGCATCATGGGGGAAATTATGAAGGAAAGATTTAAAATTTGCAGCATGTTTTATGCTGAAAGAGAATTATATGAAAATGATGTATCACTGGTACTTAACTCCTACTAAACTAGCAAAAATGTATAGAACTGCTACAGATATATGTTGGAAGTATAAAGAGAAGGAAGGCATGTTTTACCACATGTGGTGGACGTGCAAAAAAACAAAAGCATACTGGGAAATTATTTATAATGAGTTGGAAAAAATGTTTAAAATAACTTTTGTAAAAAACAACAACCCTGAAGCTTTCTTACTAGGAATTTGAGGGCCATAAATTCCTAAGAATCAGAAGAGACTATACCACTTCCATACATGGAAAAGTATAGTAAGCCAAGGAGTGCACATGTGGCTCGGGGTTATAGGGTGACCAGCTGTGATCTATATCCATGGCCCCTACCATAGCCTCTTATGACCATGTGATAAGCACTGTTCAACATGCACAACTGCTGTTTTGCACAACAGAATGGCAGCTGCATGGTTTCACCTAGCAAATAAGGCCAAGCTACAGAGAGCTCAGTCCAAATTGCCTCAAGCAGATTGTGGCTGTTGTAGCTATTGCCATAAAAAGATTCCACTCACACAGCTACCACAGGGTGGAAGGCTTTTGCTCCCCAGCTCTGTGACAACACGACAGTATTCTGGCTGATCTCCCAATACAGGAATAATATACAGAATCACTATGATATACCCATCCTATGCTCCAGCCCCAACTCAATTTTGACCAGCATCTTTGATTGTCAACAAGACACTCCCATCATTTTCAATCGTTCATGGAAGTAAATTGGCTTCATTCCACGGCAACTCTTCTCAATTTGTCTCTCTTCCCTGCCTTCTGTTTGCCTTCTTTCTGAGAAAGCAGCCCTGTTTTCAGGTTTGCATTATTTGTTTCCCACTTGATGTTTGCATTTCTCTTGCCCTCTCGTCCACCGATGACTCAAAACCTATGCTTGATTTGCTCCTCTCCTGGCATTTTAAATGACAGCCCAATACATATATGTCACATTCAGGGAGCTTCAAAAAGGTCAGAGCAGGAAGAGCATAATGCACTCAGCAAGTGAAAACTGAATTGCCGCGTCATCACTATGTGACTACTAGAAGGTCATTCAGAGAAATACAGCTAGGGCATTAAGGGGAAACAGGTCAATGAACTTCAGAGCTTCTGACAATCATTCATAAGCCTTCACATTCATTAAAAAAAAAAATCTGCACCCTTCTATTGATCCAAGTAAAAGGACTTCTGAATATCAGTAATGATTTATTTATACCTTGCTCTTCTATAATTGTACTCAGAGCAGCTATAGACAATAAAATATAATCCTACAAATGCAATTAAAAGTAATGCAATTAAAAAGAAGAGCACTTTAAAAAAAAACCCGAAAAGAGACCTAAGGCAACAAATAAAGCATTTCCTGCTATGTTTTAAGCTGTTTCGATTTTAGCTGCAAGCCACCTTGAGTCCCTGTCAGGGGGAAAAGGTGGGATATAAATAAATATTATTATTTATTATTAATCTGAAATTTGATTTCCAAGTTCAGTACCCATAAACAAAAACTACTCTCAAGTGTAACTAAACTATCCACCATTCTGTCCAAGTTAGGGTTGCCATATTTTGAAGAGCAAAAACCACAGATCGCTATGACAACTCTCATTTTAAGTACCCCTACTACAGTGGTAAAAGGGACGCGGGTGGCGCTGTGGGTTAAACCACAGAGCCTAGGACTTGCTGATCAGTAAATTGCACCTATACCGTTTTCAAAGCCTTGACCAACCCCCATCCCCTGAAGATTTTTCTTCATAAAACTCCAAGAAATATTGTCGAAAGCTTTCTCCGCATCTACAAATATTAAGACTGCTTTAGTATTAATATTCACTTGCAGTTTTTCCAAAATATTAATTATATTTCTCGTGTTGTCAGACAAGTGTCTACCCGGGAGAAAGCCAGCTTGGTCTTTATGTATCTCCTCCACTAATACTTTTTTTAATCTTTTAGCCAAAATGTCTGCAAAAATTTTGTAATCCACGTTAAGCAGGGATATGGTGCGGTAGTTCTTAAGTTGTGTCTTTTCAAACTCAGTTTTCGGTATAAGTGTAATATAAGCTTCCTTCCACGACTCTGGCACTTTTTCCCCCTCCAAAATTTCATTACAAACCTCCTTTAGTGGTTGAATTATCCAATCTTTCAGAGATCTATAGTATTTTGAGGTTAAGCCATCCGGCCCTGGAGATTTGCCCAACTGCATATTCTGGATGGCACCTTCTACCTCCTGTCCTGTAATTTTATGGTTCAACATTAACTTGTTTTCTTGAGAGATTTTTTGTAGTCCATTTGTTTTTAGGAATTGGTCTATATCAAACTCTTTCTGTGGCCCTTGTGTATATAACTGTTTAAAATACCTCTGGAAACATTTTCTAATTTCCACTGGATTCTGAATATTCTTTCCTTCCACTTCCAAGTTAGTAATGGTGTTAAGTTTTTGTCTTTTTTTCATTTGCCAAGCTAACAGTTTTCCACATTGATTAGCCGATTCAAATGTCCTTTGTCTCATCTGTTTAATTTTCCATTCTATTTCCTGATTCATCATTTTCATATATTGGACTTGATATAACTTTATTTCTCTCAGAATCTCTTGTGACTTTGGTTTCGCTCTCAGCTTCTTCTCACCCTCTTTTATTTTTTCCAAAATTTTGTCTTTTTTCTCGTTTTGAGTTCTCTTCTTTATTGCATTCTGTTGAATTAGAAACCCCCTCATAACCGCTTTGCTTGCGTCCCAGATTACTCTTTTTTCAATGGTAGTGTTCATATTTATCTCAAAATAGTCTCTCAAGGTTTTTTGGGCCTTCTTGGTAACCTCTTCATCTCTAAACATGGTGTCATTCATCCTCCATCTGAAGGAACCAGTTGGTGTTAGTTTCATCTCCATTTTCACAGCATTATGGTCGGAGCAAGTTTTAGGGCAAATTTCCACTTTTCGAGTCTTAGGAGCCAGTCCTCTAGTTATCCAGATTTGGTCAATTCTTGTCCATGTCATTTTGGCTTCAGAGAAGAAAGTTCCCTCTCTACCCAAGGGATTCTTTGTTCTCCAAATGTCAATTAAGTCCATATTATCAGTCATCTCAAAAAAGGTTTTTGGTAGTCTGCCATCCTTAGTAACTACCTGTCTCTGTGCCTTGTCCATATTTGTGGGTACCACTCCATTCATATCTCCCATCATGATAATGTTATAATCCATATAGTCCAGCAATGTCTCATGCAACTTTTTAAAAAATTCTGATTTCCCCTCATTTGGTGCATAAACTCCTACTATCAGAAATTTCTCTCCTTGTGCTTGAATTTCAATTGCCACAAATCTTCCTTGGTCATCTTTAAACATAAATTTCGGTGATAGGCTCTCTTTTGCATAAATCACTACACCTCTTTTTTTAACCTTATCCGATGAAATAAACTCTTGACCCAATCTTTTATTGATCAATACTTTCCTATGCAGCCTTATCACATGTGTTTCCTGTAGACAAATCAAGTCCAGTTGTTCCTTTTTCAATAAATGAAAGACTTTTTTCCTCTTCTCCGGGGAGTTAAAACCATTAATATTCCAACTTAATAGTTGCAGAGCCATGGCGTGGTTACTTTGCTTTTCCTCCAACTGCACCCAGCAATTGTTCTTGTTCTGTCGGTGGTATCACTTTCTCTAAGTTGTCCAATCCAAAGGATAGTGATGATATATCTAGTATTCCTGATTTTAGTGCTCTTAGCTCTTCTTCAGATTCTTTCTGCAAATCTTCTCCGTGATCTTTCAAAAATCTTTCTTTATCTTCCACCGATCTTATTTTTAACTTTCTTCCTTTGAAAGTAAAAGATAGGCCTTGAGGGAATTCCCACCTGAAAGCAATTCTATTACTTCTCAACAGGGTCACCAGGTCTCCGTAGTTAGACCTAAGATCCAGAAGGTATTTCGGAATGTCTTTGAATATCTCCACTCTTGATTGATGTATTTCCAAGGTCTTCTGAAAATGCAGACTCAATATTTTGTCTCTCTCCTCTTTTGTTCGGAGGGTAATCAAACAGTCTCTCACCCTGTTCATTCTCCCCCCTCTTCCGAGCCTGAAAGCACTTACTATCTTGATATCTTGCTTCTCTGAGTCTAAGTTCCAAAAGTCTGCAAATTCATGCATAAGAAAGTCACTTAGGTTATCTTTCTCAAGTTCAGGTACCGCCCTGATCCTTAAATTTGTCTGTCTTTCTTCAGTTCAATCATAGATAACATTGACCTGTGGTCCTCAAGTTGCCTACATATCGGTGGTATCTTTTCCTCTACTGCCAGTGCTTTTTCCTTTGCTTCTTCAGCTGTCTTTCAGGTCAAAGTAGATTCCTACAACAATTTCTCAATAGATTCTGTGTTAGAATTCACCTTCTGTCCCAAATTATTGATGCTTGTAGTATTCTGGTCAATTATAGTTGATGCTTCAGCTACTTGTTTACTCAGTTTTTCCAGAGATTCATTAATTTTGCCTAATGCCACAGCTAAAACACCTTCAGATGCCATTCCTTTTGGCCCAGCTTGAACAGGTGCTGCCCCTGATGGTGCAGAAGGGCCAGATGCTGATGCTCTTCGCTGCTGCCGAATTTTACCAGATCTTGTTGTTTTTTCCTGAGGCAAGTTTGCCATAACACTTTATCTGAAGCTCAAGGTCAATCCCACGGCCGGAGTTTGTTTTGCTGTGGAAAATTCCCCTGACCAATTTAAAGTGGAAAATTCCCTGGCCAGCTGTAACAATTACAAAGTTCCTCTAGGGGGACACAGTAACAGTCAATTCTTGTTGCATTAAAGTAACTTTTCCAAGTCCCCCATTTAACAAAATAAACAACCGTTTCAATTTCAATTTCAGTTACTTTACAGTTCCTTAAAGTCCGGAGAAGCCAGTCAGAATCAAAAGTATCTCTCTTGCAGAGTTAACTGTCAAAAGGTTACAATATCCATAAACAGCGCGATTCACAGTACGGCAATCTTATTAGCACTTGACAGCCCGTTCCCAGGCATTAAGCGGTGGTCTTTGTTTCTTTTCCTCTCTTTTTGCAGGCAAAAAGGCCAAACTAATTGTTAACAATGTGGTGACAGAGGAATTTAAGATAGAGAAAGGGACACGACAAGGCTGCCCAATTTCCCCATTGCTCTTTATTTCGGTCCTGGAGGTTTTGCTAAATATGATCAGAAGGGACCGTTTGATTAAAGGTATCCAGGTCGGAGCCAAACAGTACAAATTGAAAGCTTTTGCAGATGACTTAGTTCTGACGTTACAGGAGCAAGAATCTAGTACTAAAAGAGTATTAGAATTGATTCAAGAATTTGGTCATGTGGCAGGATTTAAGTTTAACAAGTTAAAAACTAAGGTTCTTGAGAAAAACTTAACACCGATTGAGAAAGAGAGGTTTCAGAAGGAGATAGGTTTAACATTGGTTAAGAAAGTAAAATACCTGGGGGTTAATATGACTGCTAAGAACTTAAATTTATTTAAAGACAATTATGAGAAATGTTGGTCAGAAGTGAAAAAGGATCTAGAAATATGGTCAAATTTGAAGCTTTCCTTGTTAGGTCGAATTGCAGTTATAAAGATGAATGTATTGCCAAGAATGTTATTTTTGTTTCAATCATTGCAAATTTTGGACAAAATGGACTGTTTCAAGAAGTGGCAGAGAGACATTTCTAGATTTGTTTGGCAGGGCAAGAAGCCCAGAATAAAATTTAAAATACTAACTGATGTAAAGGAAAGAGGTGGATTTGCCCTGCCAGACCTTAAACTCTATTATGAATCAGCAGCATTCTGCTGGTTGAAAGAATGGCTGCTTCTTGAGAACACAGACATTTTGGATTTAGAAGGTTTTAATAATGTTTTTGGGTGGCATGCATATTTGTGGTATGACAAGGTTAAAGCACACAAAGCATTTAAAAACCATATTGTCAGGAAAGCATTGTTTAATGTCTGGATATGATATAAGGACCTACTTGAAAATAAAACCCCAAGGTGGTTGTCATCGATGGAAGCGAAGGCCCAGAAAAAGCTCAATATGGAGGCCAAATGGCTGAAATATTGGGAAATTCTGGAACAAGAAGGAGACAAATTGAAATTGCAGAGTTTTGAGAAACTAAAAGATAAAGTGCGAGACTGGCTTCATTATTATCAAATAAGGGAGGCCTACAATTTGGACAAAAAAATTGGCTTCCAGGTGGAAAAATCAAAATTGGAAACAGAACTGCTAGATCCCAAAACTAAGATACTTTCAAGAATGTATAACTTGCTGTTGAAATGGAATACTCAGGATGAAACGGTTAAATCTGCTATGATTAAATGGGCACAAGATGTTGGACATAACATTATGTTTGCTGACTGGGAACAGTTGTGGACCACAGGTATGAAATTCACGACATGTAATGCCTTAGGAGAGAATATTATGAAAATGATATACAGGTGGTACATGACACCAGTCAAGCTGGCAAAAATCTATCATTTGCCCGATAATAAATGTTGGAAATGTAAAGATAATGAAGGTACATTCTTTCACCTTTGGTGGACGTGGCCATGGATTAAGGCTTTCTGGGAGATGATATATAATGAAAAAGGTATTTAAATATACCTTCTTGAAGAAACCAGAGGCCTTTCTCCTGGGCATGGTTGGCCAATTGGTGTTAAAGAAGGATAGAACTTTTTTTATGTACGCCACAACAGCAGCAAGAATACTTACTGCAAAGTATTGGAAGACACAAGATTTACCCACTCTGGAAGAATGGCAGATGAAAGTGATGGACTATATGGAATTGGCGGAAATGACTGGCAGAATCCGAGACCAGGGAGAAGAGTCGGTGGAAGAAGATTGGAAGAAATTTAAGGATTATTTACAGAAACACTGCAAAATTAATGAATGTTAAAAGGATGTCGGAATGAAATGAAGCAGTTTTAGCAACAATGTTAAAAAGGAGTATGTAAAAATGACTTGTTAATAGATGAAAATATAAGGTTATAATATGTTAAGATAAAGAACTAAGATAAAAACAAAGAGGGAAAGGATTTGCTGAATTAACCATTCGAAATGGAATACAAAAAAGGGAGGTGTGAGGAGGTCAGGGAAACAAGTAAATGAAAGGCAAGACATTGAAAGATGGAGTTATTTTTAACCGTTTTTTTCTTTTCTTTTTTTCTATTCTGTATTTTGTATTATTTGCTTTCTTTTTTCTATTTTCTTATTACCTTTGTAATCTTTTTTTTGAAACTTTAATAAAATATCATTTTAAAAAAAAGGACTTGCCGATCAGAAGGTCGGCGGTTCGAATCCCTACGACGGGGTGAGCACCCATTGTTCGGTCCCTGCTCCTGCCAACCTAGCAGTTTGAAAGCATGTCAAAGTGCAAGTAGATAAATAGGTATCGCTTCAGCGGGAAGGTAAACGGTGTTTCCGTGTGTTGCTTTGGTTCACCAGTAGCGGCTTAGTCATGCTGGCCACATGACTCAGAAGCTGTCATCTGACAAACGCCAGCTCCCTCGGCCTATAGAGCGAGATGAGCGCGCAACCCCAGAGTCGGTCATGACTGGACCTAATGGTCAGGGGTCCCCTTTACCTTTTTACTACAGTGGTACCTCGGGTTAAGAACTTAATTCATTCTCGAGGTCCGTTCTTAACCTGAAACCATTCTTAACCTGAGGTACCACTTTAGCTAATGGGCCCTCCTGTTGCCACCGCACCACCCACCGCCATGCGATTTCTGTTCTCATCCTGAAGTAAAGTTCTTAACCCGAGGTACCATTTCTGGGTTAGCGGAGTCTGTAACCTGAAGTGCCTGTAACCCAAGGTACCACTGTATATGTAGGCTACAGAAGCTGTAATATATTGCTAGCAGCAATGTTCTTAACATTCCTTTTTCACTTGTCAAATCCACGTCTGTAAAGTCAAAGTCAAACCTTGACTTCTTTCTCTGGGGCTACAGGGAGCCAATCTGGGTGATATAATGAAATTGGCAGTCAGCTAAGACCACATGCCTGTCTGTTGGGTCACCAGGTTGGGGGGACAAGGGTTAAGCTGGGCACAGGGTGGGAAGGCATTTTTTCCTTCCAAAAACTTCCAAAGAATTAACTCTTCCTAACCTTTTTTGCCATGGTTTTCCCAGTAGTGATGTATGGAAGTGAGAGCTGGACCATAAAGAAGGCTGATCGCCAAAGAATTGATGCTTTTGAATTATGGTGCTGGAGGAGACTCTTGAGAGTCCCATGGACTGCAAGAAGATCAAACCTATCCATTCTTAAGGAAATCAGCCCTGAGTGCTCACTGGAAGGACAGATCCTGAAGCTGAGGCTCCAATACTTTGGCCACCTCATGAGAAAAGAAGACTCCCTGGAAAAGACCCTGATGTTGGGAAAGATGGAGGGCACAAGGAGAAGGGGACAACAGAGGATGAGATGGTTGGACAGTGTTCTCGAAGCTACCAGCATGAGTTTGACCAAACTGCGGGAGGCAGTGGAAGACAGGAGTGCGTGGCGTGCTCTGGTCCATGGGGTCATGAAGAGTCGGACACGACTAAACGACTAAACAACAACAACCTTTTTTGCCCTTCTCTTGGGCGTGGGAGGAAATTATAGGCCTTGGGGAACCTTAGAAATAGTCATTCTTTCCAATCGGTCTACTCCAGTGTTTCCCAAACTTGGGTCTCCAGCTGTTTTTGGACACCCCTAGCTAGCAGGACCAGTGGTTAGGGAAGATGAGAATTTTAGTCCAAAAGCAGCTGGAGACCCAAGTTTGGGACACCCGGTCTAGTCTGAGTAAGACCTACAGTAGCTGCACACCACCCAATGTTGATATGACTCAAGTTGGCATTACCTATCTGTCACTATATTCCAGCCCTACCTGTGCGTACTGGTCACAGCCCAGTTACAGTTTGCCATTGTGGCTAAGACGCATTGAAAGAATGGAAAGTTAATGTCCAATTCATCCCACCCATTTTAATGGGACACACTTGCAACTAACTTGAGTTGGACTTTTGCAGTAAGAATATGGCTGCAATTGCATTTCAGTGGCAAAGCTGAGCCCTGCTGCACATTGCTTGAATGAAGCGCAACCACAGACACAGTTCAGACTGCACCATTTGGTAACAGCTGCTTCACACTCTGACACTAGGTGGCCCAACTGTCACTGATACAGCTCTTGGGAAGAGGAAGGGTCATGAAGTACCTCTGTCAATACCCAAGAGACCTTGGTGTGGCGTTTGTACGGAGCCCCTGCTCATTTCATGGATTATTGACCCGTACACCACTAATCCGCTGCCACCAACCAGGTTCTCCCTGGTAAAACACTTAGTCTCAGTTGGGTTCTCAAGTTAACAATGAAGATTGTAGTTTATTGCAAACACAAATAAACTTTAAATGCATTCGAAACTCTGTTACCCTTAACCCTCTTAGCGTCTACCTCACTCTAACAGTACGTTTCTGAGCACAATTCAAAGTGTTGGTGCTGACCTTTAAAGCCCTAAACGACCTCAGTCCAGTATATCTGAAGGAACATCTCCACCCCTGTCGTTCTACCCTGACACTGAGGTCCAGCTCCGAGGGCCTTCTGGCGGTTCCCTCACGGCAAGAAGCCAAGTTACAGGGAACCAGGCAGAGGGCCTTCTCGGTAGTGGCGCCCACTCTGTGGAATGCCCTCCCACCAGATGTCAAAGAGAACAACAACTACCAGACTTTTAGAAGACATCTGAAGGCAGCCCTGTTTAGGGAAGCTTTTAATGTTTGATGCATTGCTGTATTTTAATATTTTGTTGGAAGCCACCCAGAGTGGCTGGCGAAGCCCAGCCAGATGGGTGGGGTATAAATAATAAATTATTATTATTATTATTATTATTATTATTATTATTATTATTATTACTATTATTATTATTATTATTAACTCCTCTACCTCCCCTCACACAAGAACCAACTCTACTAACTGTCTCTATATTTCCAACTGTCTTCCAACTGCTTTCCCAACTGCTTTCCCCCAACTGTCTAAACTGTCTAAAAGGCTAAGCCTTTTAAAAACAGGTAGGCTCCGCCTCTGGGCTTTTCTATTGGTCTACCTATTAACCCTTTCTCTCCCCCTGTACAGACAGGGGTGGCCCAACTGTCATTGATAGAGCTCCTGGGAAGAGGAAGGGTCATGATGTACCTCTGTTGATACCCAAGAAACCTTGGTAATTGACAAGCCCCACATCTATCTTAATGGTATTTCTCCATTTTTTTTCTTAGAAAAGGTGACAGTGGTGGTGGGGGACAGTAAGCTATCAAGACATTTGCTATACTTCCCAACAGGTTTGTCCCTTGTGATAGCTAACAGCCACCACCCTGTACTTGAAAATATACCGTATTTTTCGTTCTATAACACGCACCCGACCATAACACGCACATAGTTTTTAGAGGAGGAAAATCCGTAGGCATGCCACCCGTAGGCATTCCCTCCATAACACGCACAGACATTTCCCCTTACTTTCTAGGAGGAAAAAAGTGAGTGTTATGGTGCAAAAAATACGGTAGTTTTGAACCCTATATAGCACACTCTGGGGATCGCCCCCTGCATATTTCGCTTTTATTCACTTTAACTCACGTTCCCACATCCCAAGGAGGAATCCAGAGCACCACAAACAAAAGCTCTTTATAAAAAGAGATCAGAGGGGAGGCTTCAAAATTGGGTGCTTCCGATTCCATTAAGGTCAATGGGAGCTTATCCATCAATTTCCACCGAGTCAAAAAGCTCCACTCCATGGGTGGTTCTCTTGGAAAAGGTTACTATAAAACATGCACAGCAGGGCCTCATATTGATTGTGTCTCACAGACATAATCCATAGAACAGATGCTCGTACCAAGTGTGATTTCAGGTCAGAATATTTCCCCTACTGCAACATGTGTAACAGAAAATGATGAAATGATGAATTAATGTTACAGCAGAGAGAAACAAAACGGAAGCACAATCATGAATTCCTAATCTCAGTAGGGAAAGTCTCTGCCTATTACTAGACCACCTCAGGCTACAGGTGGGGAATTCAATGCTTGAAACATCCCCCTGCCCCCACCTCCCAAAACCCTCTGCACATGCAAATATAGCACAGAAAGGAGACAGCTAGGATAAACTCTTGCCCCAGAGATGCTAATTATCCATTTGTGGGGAGTTTCCCAAATGGGAACCTCAAACCACGTTTAAAGTGCTGGTTTTGACCTGGAAAGCCCTACACGGCCTAGGACCCATGTACCTATGGGACCGCCTCTCCTGGTTTGCCCTGCAGAGGACCTTAAGGTCCACAAATGACAACACTTTGGAGGTCACAAGGTAGTTAGATTGGTCTCAACTAGGGCCAGGGCCTTTTCAGTACTGGCCCCGACTTGGTGGAACGCTCTGTCACAAGAGACCAGGGCCCTGCGGGACTTGACATCTTTCTGCAGGGCCTGCAAGACAGAGCTGTTCCGCCTGGCCTTTGGTTTGGACTTAGTGTGCCCCTTATGTTTCTCTCCCCTTATGGTTTTGATCTATGGGCTACTATTAAAATGAGGCTGCATTTTAAATTGTATTTTTAACCTGTATTTTAAATTGGTTCCCCCCTCCATTATGTTTTTATTGTAATTTTACTGGTGTTAGCTGCCCTGAGCCCAGCTCTGGCCGGGGAGGGCAGGGTATAAATAAAATTTTATTATTATTATTATTAGGAGCCTCAAGTGGTACTCTGGGAAAAGTCTTGCCATTTGGTTCTGATGAATGGATCAACTTGCCTTGAATCTATCATAGGAAAAGTTTGGACAAGAAGAGTTCTGCAGGTCACAAATAACTTATTGTATTATCTGTTTTAACCATTTAACACTCCCATTTCAAGTCAAGATGGCACCAATATAGACCCTATTGGAATGTAGGCCAAAAGTGGAATAGCAAAGCACTTTCTGAACTAGACTTGGATCTGGTCAATTCCAGTAGATTCTGGATCAAAGCAAGTCCTCTAACTATCACAATCAGAACAACAACAAAAACAACAATTCTTTCCAGTAGCACCTTAGAGACCAATTAAGTTTGTTATTGGTATGAGCTTTCGTGTACACGCAAACTTCTTCAGATATCTGAAGAAGTGTGCATGCACACAAAAGCTCATGCCAATAACAAACTTAGTTGGTCTCTAAGGTGCTACAGGAAGGATTTTTTAATTATTATTTTGTTTTGACTACAGCAGACCAACACAGCTATCTACCTGTAACTATCACAATCAGCAAATTGTGGGGATGATCTCAGGCCGCAGTAGGCCTAACTTCACCAAAAAGCCAATTTTTGATCCATTTTGGAGCACAGACTGAGATGACCATTCCAGATTCTTAGTAACCTGTAGTATTTATGTGGGACTGCAGTTGGATTGTTTGAGGTCCCATCCAAACATTACATCATGGAAATGAATAATCCCAGCTGTCCCTGCTTGTAAGGCTGATATTTTTTGCTTGCTTAGTATTCCACCACTTCTGCTTTACCAAACACATGATTTACAACAAGAAATGCTTAAAACTTCAAATAAAATTTAAGAGGGACAAAAGCCAGATATTTGTGAACTCTGAAATACTGTAAATTTTTTGGTGTGGTTATGAAATAATACCTTGGTTTTCTTAAAAAAAACAAAACCCACCTACACTACTCAGAGAATCCACAAGCCATTCATCTGATCAGGTATTCTAAAATGCCTTTGTTCTAATAAAATGGTGTCTATTTGATTCTTATTTATGGTCATGTACAGTCCCCAAAATGGAGCTGCAGTACTTAGATTCCCATTAGGCAAACAGTGTGCTGAAGGATATTCATTCATCTTGGCTCTTTGAGAGCTCACTCCCACAAAAAGCTTTGTTGCTCGGAACTCGCATAACACAGGATCTTTTATTTGCCAAACAACCACTCATTATTAGCTGTGGAGTTACAATTTTATTGACAAGAGCAAAGAAAAAGAAAGAAGCAAATGTGACCAGTAAGTAATACATCCAGGGTTCTACAGTACAGAGGATGCTTTTGTAATCCAACTATAAAGAGCACACAATTGGGGAGGGGACAGAGAATAGGGATGTTGGCATGTCCAGCACATGTCACTTGAATCTACTTTCAAGTGTCTTATATTTTGCAACATGTAGATCCCCCCCAACCCATTCCTTCCCTTTCAATAAATATTTTTTGTCTATGAATTTCTCACTTTAACTCTTGCAAATAAATAAATGCTTTTAATTTCTTGATAGGGAGAAGGAATAGTGATATGGGTGATCATGTGTGTGTGTGTGTGTGTGTGTGTGTGTATCTCAGTGGGAAAGGATGGTGAGACTGTGGTCCTTCAAATAATGTTGGATGCCTGATGGGGTCAGAGTTCAGCAACATCTGGAGGGCCACAGGTTCCCCATCCTTCTTATTGATAACTAAGAGCATAAAACACTGATTTTTGTATGTGTAATATAAGCCTTGCACTGGAAGAAACATCCGTGAGCATTACAGGAAACTATCCCACCACATACATCTGCATTTGCTGTTTTTCCCCTGTAACAAAAATCCCAGGTAGTTCTCCATTCACTTCAGTGTGCATCTTGCATTTTCATGACTCTTCAAATTCATGTTATAGTCAAATGATCACTGTTTTCCAGAAAAATGGTCAGAATGTTTGCTTCCAACGGATACCTGAATCATCCTATTATGATTATGGAAAGCTCCCCAAAGGAATGTCTGCCCAGAACCCAAGAGCTTTCTCTTAGTGTACAAATATACAACTGATTAAATGGGTAAGGCAGGAGAGGGCTTTTAATCAGCTGGTATTAGAAAAGAGGTACATACCACCACAGAAAATTGCCTAGATTTCGGGAAGTATGGTGTTAGTAGCAAATTAAAATGGCTAGGTTTCTCCTGCTACACCAAAAGAGCATTAAATGACCAGCTGGATGAATTTCCCACAAGGAACTTCTTACCCTATTTAAAGAGCAAGATTCTTGCTCCATTGTGGTCAAACACCTGAGAGCAGTATTTCAAATACAGAAACTGCATGAAAGGGGCATATGGCATAATGATTCTCCAAGATACTGTTGCTTGTTTTTTCAGCAGCAGTGCATGTAGGATGGGATGGAGATGAATGTCTTGCTCAGTCACTGCAGAATGGGTCCCTACTATTCCCGGAGAGCATCGCTTGATAGCCTCAGAAGCAAGGCTAGTGGTGAACCTGACTTCCTATCAGCTATTTGTTGGGAGTTTGAGAGGAAGGGGCAGCATGGTACATACACACTGGCAGGGGTAATTTGGTTCTCCTGCCGGTGTATCTTCACTGTGCTTACCACACCACATTGCATACCACACTCTACCTCCTGGTAAGCATCAGCAAAAAATTCGACAGGAGGTTGGGTGAATCCTGCTACACCGCCAGACCATCTCCTGCTGGGGCAGACCGCACAGGACAGATGCTGATGAGCTGATGGTGTCAGTGGTCTACACCACCATTGGTCAATGAGCTCATGACCCACAACCCAGGTGCAACAGATGAGGATGAAACTCCACTTCCATCCTTGGGGGACTAACTGCTAGGACCTTCTTCAGGACCCTCCTGACAGGAGCACACAATCTTGATGCCCTTTTTCTTGTCCAGATGCAAAGTTCCCCACAGCACCTCTGCCTCCCCAGGTCATGAAAGCCAAAGACTGAAAAATAAAACGAGGGCTCTTTTGAAGCCAACCAGAAGCTCAGGGGAGGTGGGATTTATTGTTACAGGTCTAGCTATACAAGCTGCAGGGCTCTGGGAGCTCTCCATGGTCCTGAAGGTAGTCTGGGTGCCTTTGACTTTTGCCTTGGATCTCTGCATAGATTCTTGCCTTGGATTTTTCACTCAAGGCGTCTCTAGACATGGCTCTGCTGGGCATTCACAGAGCAGGGATAATGCTCGCCCTTCAACAAGCATGGCACTTGCACCATGGAGGACCAACATATCGCCTGCTCAGAGTCCTAGGGTTAAGGTGAAGTGCAAAATAGGGAAGGCTGTTTAGCATAAAAAGCAGCCAGGTAGAGGCATTTGGCTAAACGAGGCTGCAAACAGAATTGCTTTTGTTCAGAAAGGATTGGCTGGGGCAAAGAAATGCTGCCTTTGATTCCCACCCTTGAAAGCAAAAGCAACTGCCCAACTCAAATTGGAATTGAATTTTTAAGTTTGTACCAATCTTACCGCACATGGTCATCATAAATGAGAGAGGGATAAACCAAAAAATGGGGATGAGGGAAAGCCGGATTACTTTTTTTTTTAAGAGAAGAGATGACTTTTGCTGAACTGTAAGCTTTTAGCAGATTTTAGAGAAAGCAAAGAAACATATCTGAAAGAAATGGGAAGTGCATTCCTTTTTAAGTTTCTGTCACACAGCTGTTGTTTCTCATAATAAGCACCATCTATCTCTCCACCTTAAAAGCCAGCAAGTACATTTGCTTTGTGTGTTCACTTTGTGCAAGAATTAAAAGAGCAATTGGAAGCAGTAAAGAAACATTTTCAGCTGCTGTTGAAAATCACCTCCCTTTCCTACAATTTCCTTTGGCAATACGTGCAAAGATATTTGCCTCTTCATTGGCATTGGACCCTCTGCCTCTGCCTCTCAATTTACTTTATTTGTCCCCAGTGATGTCATCACAAAGCTTTATCTGATTGGTCACACAGTGCAGAGATGCTATCCCATTTACAGAATGATCCCTGAATGGCTGGGGAATCATGTGAGTAATTAGTCCTACCTAATCTCTCTACCTAATCCAGGAAAGTGACAGAAGTATTGATAGGAGGGGGGATGAAAGAAAACAATGGCATTGAAGTAAAGTATTATTCTCACAAAATATTTGAGGGAAACATTTCTGCCCTACGAAATACCTATTTTTGTTCCCCCAAATCAGTGCAGCCCTCATAGCGATAATTATCTAGCAAAAGTTGTCAAACCAGTCCCATATAAACAGTGATGCAATCGGAATATTCAGTGGAGCCCTAGCCGTAACGATTATCAAGCAAAGGTTGTAAATAAGTCCTGCATGAATTATGACCACCAAAAAAGGCTCCCCCGCTAATCAGCCATGGACCAAAACTGGTCCTCATTCTCTCTATTACTGAGTGAGAAGTCATAGAGAAGGGTTTTTGTTCTGCTGGGGTGACACACACTCTGTGGCACTGCCTTCCAGGGGAAATTTTATTGGCTCCTTCAACAATCCCTTCCGCTGATTTAAAACCTCCTGCCTTTCAAAGGCATTTGATGGTATTAGCTGAATCACTGATGTTAGCAGTTAACTAGTGTGCCTTTCTAAACTCCACACACAGAGGCACACACTGTTCTGAGAACAGGTGCCATCACTAGTATCCATGAATCAGACATGTGAACCAAAAAAATAAAAAATAAAAAACCATAAGCTGTTAATGGGCAGTGTCTGCAAGCTGGGAACATAATGACCCAGTACTTAAAGACTGAATGGAAACTGATTGCTCTACAGAAATAACATAACTAGTTTAGCCAGCCATTGGAAATCAGAATTCTTACACCTCCTGCAACATTCCTTTCAGAAAGTGAACAAAAGAGGTAGCTTTTCAGTCCAGCCAAAATGGCTTTTCCTATATCTAGAAGCACAAGCTATTAATACATTTGCAAGCCTTAGTACATACACGCATCGTGAACATCACTTATGTTTGAAGTGCTTAGTTTCATTTCCTGCAGTGCAAACCTATATAGGTTTGCTCGGAATTCAGCTGCCTGCAATGGGGTTTACTCCCACGTCAAAGTGTGCATAGCATTGCAGTGCAAAGAGCAAGCCTATCCTAGGGGTGGGGATGGATACTCCATGGTGGAGCAACCGTCACATCCATAATCCTACCAGAACCAGAGGATTTTTCATTGTTGTTGCCACTGACTCCAAACACTTGCACAGGCTAATTTTGTGGGCATCGGGGATTGGAGCCTGCAGATCCATGGATGCTGGTAATGGTCTGACTGGGGACAGAGGAGTGGTGGGAGGCACCAGCTGGGGAACCACCAAGGAACCCCCCCAGGGAAGAAAGTTCAGAGCCAGGGGATTGGTAGTGGGATGAAGAAGAGTGGTCAAAGGAAGAAGTAACAGACTGAGAGGAGGAGGTGTCGGAAGCTGGAGAGGCAACAGGGTTTAGTGAGCAGGAAGAAGCTGGGGCAGTTCTCATTCAGAGGCAAGAGAGAAGAGGGGCCAGGAGACGGAGATGAGACAGACTGCTGAAGATTCCAGGGAGTCTCCCCCTCCTGCTATGACCAGCTCCCCTCCACCCTTGTCTCCAAGAACATGCAGAGAAATGAAAAGAGCAGAGGAGAGATTGGTTGTGTGCAGACACAGTCTCTGATTGCTTGGGGGGGGGAGCCTGAAAAGCTGTAAGAAGGCAGAGACCTCCAGTCATCACAACTGCCTCGTTGGGGCAAGACCTACCAAGAAGAGTTGCTGGGTCTGCATTATTTTAGTTTTTAGAAAGTGTTAGTTTCACTGACACTGATTTTTTTTAATTGATGACCTATACCTGACTCTTGCTCCTGATGCCACTAAAATGCCCCAAACTCGCCCATCCAAAATGCCTTGTTTCCCCACCCACCCATGGCTGGCAAAACATCTATACGTAGCATTCCAGGGTACCTCCAGTAATGTAGATATCTCCTTCAGTATTGGTGAAGCACCATTTATAATGCATCCCAAGACCCATCAGCTGTAATTTTAGATTAGTATTTTAATTTTAATTTATTTGTTTATAGGTGTTGGAGTTCAATGTCCCATTATGATGAACATTCAGCCTGTGCAAGCGTTTCAGCTACCCTGATGGAATGACACACACACACCCCCCACACACACCCTCTTTCCCCTGTGTGCTGTTCTGGTTATTCCCTCAACCCCCCAATTTAGGGGGGAAGGGGCAAGTCCCACTGAGCAAGCTGAAGTTTTTGCACAAGACATCCATTGACAGGACTTGTTAGGTGAATCCCACCCAAGAGTTCTTAACCACCTTTCACTGTTAGGTCCCAGGTCAGGTACAGCAACATAATATACAGATGGATGGATGTACAGTTATAATTATTGAAATTACCAGAACAGAATAGCAAAGATACATCAAAACAGTTGGAAAAGAATGTATTAGCTACATCAAAACCCAGAGCAGAATGGCATAGATTCAGAAAAACAAAATGCCTTAACTGTCAAAGGCTAAAGTACAGAAGTGTGTCTTCTGCATGCAGTGAATGCTGTAAAATAATGATGCTAGATACACCTCTGTGGGGAGGGAGTTCTGTGATTTAGGGACTGCTGCAGAAAAAGCTCTCTCCCAGGCTGCCATTCCCCACACGTCGAAGGGTGGAGGAACTACAGTGTATTCTGTTGTTTGTGCCCTGGAGATTCACTTAACTTTGTGTTTCTGCTGCTGGCCTTGGACTGCAAAAAAGTGAGGTGGGATTGGTACCTGGCAGACCACAATACACAACACACACACACACACACATACACACACACACTGCTGTGAAGGTCTCTTTTGCCTCTAAAAGATCTGTTGGGGTAAAATATAGAAAATGAAGCTTCCCTTCTCAAGATTCCTGCAGCAATGCCTTCCTTATCAAATCCTCCTCTGCCACTGAACTATTAAAGACACAGAACTTCAAGCCTAGACACTGGCAATAAAAGTGGGACCCAACATCTCTGTTTATGGCTTGCATGCATTTGATGCATGAACAAGGCCACATTGTAAGGCAATTCGGAATGCTTTGTATGTGCGTCTATCTGCCGCAACTGAATTGTCTTTGTTTACCATTCTGCTTTCCAGAAATTAATCACTTCAGTAGCTCTGTGCATGACATTTTGGATTAGATCTGAATCAGCCTGAATCCAGCTGCTTCAGGCCTCAGATCTGAAGTTGCTTGCCACATAGGTTTGTGCCAGTTGATGTGCTACTGCCAATCCAAAATGAGTGCTTAACAGCTGGCATGTCCTCCATTCCTTTGTCACTAGTTCTGTGGCTTGAAGCTGAAAGCTTCCCTGATGAGAGAGGCACCATGCTGCTTGAGATATGATGGTGAATTATTCCTGCAATGTCTCTCCTTCCTCTGCTGGAAAGTCAGGTTACATCATACATTTAAAGCCCACAGCTTTCCCCAAAGAATCCTGGGTAGTGTAGTTTATCCCTCACATAGCTATAATACCCAGCAGCCTTAAGAAACTACAGTTCCTAGAATTCTTTGGGGGAATTCTTTGATACAGATTTGATTTCAGTTGGGGAATGAATATGCTGTTCACTGAATAGACAGTATAAGATTTGAAGGAACAGCTGACCATTAAACTTGAAGGTTGGAGATGGACCATTAGGAAACATTGTTGATGTGGAAGGCAAGGGTTTCTAAACATGTCTGAAGACCACAGAGAATTGTTCTAAGATGTTACTACAATGGTGTATCATACACTGGAAGCCATATAAGAAAAATCTAATGAAGGGGAATTGCTGGATGTTGTAATACTGTAAAAGTAGAATTTTTATTCTATTTTATTTTTTTAAAAAAATGCATATGGAAGATGTATCTTTCAAAAAAATTATCACCTTGGAAATCATGTTAAATTGAAATGAGGAAATAGGTAATTATAGACTACTTTTGCTAATCTGGATGTCCAATGAAGAACAGTGCACAGCATTTCAAATCCTGGCTGATGCACCTACTTTCAGTGGATCCTTCAGTCTCGGTATGAATTTGCTCAGCAGCAACCCAGTGAAACAGGGAGTAAACCACAACCAGTTAAAACCACAGAGAAGATTGTAGCTGAAACAAATCACTCAGTTTACTGGTGTACAACCTGAACGGTATTATTAAATGATGTGAAATGGTATTATGAAAAATTACAGAACTTATAAAAACTAAAACAAGATAAAGCAATTTACATATGATGAGATTTAAAGCAACTTACAGGAAGTGGATATAATTGGATATAAATAATGGTATAAACTAATAAACAGCATTGGCAAAGCAATCTGTCAAAGTAAATGGCATAATCTCCTCCTAACTCTCTCCAGCTCATCTAGTTGAGACGCTGTTGCTAAATTCCCTATCACATTGGATCAATAACAGTCACAGGTCCCAGTCTAAGGCAGTAGGCTATGTCTTATAATCTTCAGCTAAGCAAAACCCACATAGGAAGGCAAGAATCCAGAAGCAAAGAAGTAAAAAAAAAAAAAAGCACAGAAGGGAGTAGAAAGTAGTAACTAATCAATTGCTATACAGCTTTTATGCTATTTAGTAAATGAACCAAAGCATGATTTTGGATCCTGGATTTTTCACAAATCGTAGTTTAAACAAGCCATATTTCCCTGAGTTAGGACATCATAGGGAACCATGGTTTGTTTAAAATCAGTAGATGCTTCCAATCTCCTCCTCTGACACATAAAATTCAAGCTTGGAGAGGCAGTGCAAGGGCCCAAGGCTTGCTGCAACTGGCTTGATGTGGCACAGTGACAGGGAAAATGTGGCCGTCTAGATGTTTCTTCACTGTGACTCCCATCATCTCTGGTCATTGCCCAAGCTGTCTGGGGCTGATGGAACCTGCAATCCAACAACATTTGGACGACCACAGATGCCCCACTCCCCGATGTAAGAGGGAGATAATAATTTCCCATTATGTCTGAAACAGATTGTTACGTATGTTCCCTACCATATATTCATTAACTGTAGTGATTGTATCATATCCAACTAAGTTCTACTAGGAGTAACCCCATTGGCATTAATAGATTTAAGTAAGTCATGTCAATTCATTTTAATGAGTCTACTCTGAGCAGTTTGATGCAGCCCATTGTTTTTAAAGTTCACGGTAGGTGCTGCCCTAAAAGCAGCAACACTTTGCATTCCCTTCAGACATGTTAAACCAGTAGAGTTACAATGCGCCTCATTCCCTCCCACTCAACCTAAATAAATACAAAAGTTCATGCTGTACTATTTAGCAGTAAGCAGCAACAAGAAGCAAGCCCAGAAATGTTGCTTGCAACTTTCCTTATTTTGTACTAAGAGGTCTGATCGCTGCTGCTAATATCTCTTTCTTCCATATGGGAGATCTTTTTTGTTGAGGAGCATTTACTAAAAAAAAGATTCTCAGATTTCATCTGCTTTGTTTAGCCTCCAGTGTTCTTATGTGATAGTATGCTCGCATTTCGAAACTACAAATGCTATACTTCATCCAGTCATGCCAAACCCTCAGGGAGAGTTGAGTATCACTGATTAATTTGTCTGGTCACTAGAGCAATTAATCCTTAAATTTCAAAACAATTCCTTATAGCCTCCAATAGCTTCCCCTCTTCAACTGAAGAGTTTCCATCAACAATGGCTTTAAAGAATTTATGGCTGACTGATGAGGAAATTAAATCCTACTGCTGTGCCGTTCCTGTGCATGGAACATGGTCTGTCCCAAAACTGACTTGATCCACAAAAGTTATGAAAATGATGCTGATGTGCTCTCTTTTCCTTTTCATCACATTCAAGTGAGGCTGTGGAAAGTGTTCAACCAGCGTCTGCCTTTGGTTGTATATATGTGTGTACACAAACACACACACAAGATTCAATCAACGGTTCTCCAAAAAAAAATTTACACATCACTTGGGAAGACAGGTGAACTAATGCCAGTGTACTGGAAGAAGCAAAGATAACCAGTGTCGAAGCAATGATTCTTCAACATCAGCTTTGTTGGGCTGGTCATGTTGTGTGGATTCCTGATTATCATCTTCCAAAGCAACTTCTCTTTTCCGAACAAAAATATGGAAACCACTATGCTAGTGGTCAACAAAAGAGGTTTAAAGACTCTCTCAAGGCAAATCTAAAAAAAAATGTAGTATAAACACTGACAACTGGGAAACACTGGTCTGTGAGCGCTCCAATTGGAGAACAGCCTTTACCAAAGGTGTTATGGACTTTGAAGAAACTCGAACTCAGGACAAAAGGGAGAAACGTGCTAAGAGGAAAGCATACTTGGCAAACCCTCACCGTGATCAATTCTCACCCAGAAACCTATGTCCCTACTGTGGAAGGACATGTGGATCCAGAATTGGCCTCCACAGTCATTTACAGACTCACTGTCAAGTCCTTGTTCATGGAAGACAATCTTACTCGGCTATGAGTGATTGCCAAAGAAGAACACACACACAAACACACAGTTTCCAAATTTTTACAAATTGACTTGAAATTAAATAGTTACATTATTTCATGTATTGACTTCCCACCTCCATCGTGTTTTTATTCATATGCTTTTCTACTGCATTATATATCAAACTCTTATCTATCTTGAGATATCGTTGATCAAAGCAGGGATCTTTGGCATGCAAATCAGATATCTTGTCACAAAGCTACAACCTCTCCTTCTACATCTTCATCGCTGGTGAGAAGTGATGAAGTTCTCTCTAAATTTTCAGAGTACTACGTTAACTTCGCTTACTATCTGGCCTGCAGAATACATCCTTCTGTGAAACACCCTCTTGGGTAAAAGAGTGGTGTCTGGTATATGAGAAATCTGTTGGCACTTGTGCAATCTATTCTGGTAGGTTAGTATCACTACTTGGGAGAATCACATTGAATAGTTTAGTGGGAGATTCAGGTGCTGTGCTGGATAAAGACAGGTTTTGTTCCATTTCATTGTGAATCTTAACAAATCCATGCCTTGTCCTCCAGTTATGAACAATCTGGTGGGGTTATGTGGCTACCACTTATTCCTGAGAAAAGTAATGTTTTGGTAACAGTGTCAGAATCATATGACACTGCACAAAGTCTTTATTTTATTTGTACTTTTTTTTTAGTCTAAAAGTTATAACCCTAGGGTGGAGTCCATGAACATGTCGAGGGGTACAGGCCCCTCACCCCTGCAATATAAAAACATGGAAATGGGGGGAGGGTCAAGATTTGTATCCTTATAGGAATGACAGAGCTAGCATGCAGCTCTGATAATAGCCTACCTTGTTCTAGCTACAGTATCTTAAAATCATAGGAACAGGAAGAGTCATTGGTCACACAAAGAAATTATGCCATCTATCTTCCTTTCATAATTTCTCTCTGCAAGCAGCAAGAAGGAAATCTATGGATAAAAACATATCTGATGACTACATTAGCATTATTGACCATCTTTTTTCTTTCTTTCTTTCAGTGTGAAATACGTATTTGTCAGCTGGGTAAGACAAATCTCTAGACAACAGCTTCCTTCTTAGTGTTTGTTTTTACAAACTTAAAGAGAATGTTATTAATTCAGAGTTTATCCCAGAGAGGGTAGTTGTTTACCTCTATTTGTGTGATTTTATTGGAGCTTATTAATGAGTGATGACAACTGAAGCCATTGCATTATCTCAGCCTCGCAATAAAAACTAACATATTTTGTTGTTGTGCTAATTAGTAATGCTTACTTCATGAGGAGAAAGAAGCCCCACACATCTGAAATTCACTTAAGATAATTCAGGCTTGAAGAAAATGTGTGAGCATCACCCAAAATAACAGAAAACTATAGACCCTTTTACTCGTGCATCACATGAAGGGGATTTGCATATAGAATCTGGGGGGTTACACCTCTAGTCCTGTTGCGGGTGGGGCTGTGGTCTAAACCACTGAGCCTCTTGGGCTTGCCGATCGTAAGGTTGGCGGTTCGAATCCCCACAACGGGGTGAGCTCCCATTGCTCTGTCCCAGCTCCTGCCAATCTAGCAGTTTGAAAGCACACCAGTGCAAGTAGGTAAATAGATATCGCTGCAGTGGGAAGGTAAATGGTGTTTCCATGCGCTCTGGCTTCCATCACAATGTTCCATTGTGCCAGAAGTGGTTTAGTCGTGCTAGCCAAATGATCTGGAAAGCTGTCTGTGGACAAACACCGGCTCCCTTGGCCTGAAAGTGAGATGAGTGCCGCAACTCCATAGTCGCCTTTGACTGGACTTAACCATCCAGGGGTCATTTACCTTTTACCTGTCGTAAGCATCTATGAATAAGGCATGGATGTCTGCAAAGGAAATCTATGCACATAGATATGTAAGATTTAGACTAGGGTGGATAATCTGTGGCCTTTCAGGTGCTCATGGACTCCAACTCACAACAGCCCTGACCACTGGCTCAGTTGATGGGAGCAAATGGAAGTCCAACATCACCTGAGAAACCGCCAGTTAACTCTCTCCGCCCTGAGTCTGGCTGTCAGTCTAACCAACCTCTCACAGCATTCGTGTGAGGATAAGAATAAAGCAATCCACCTACCCTGTCCTGAGCTTTTTAGATACACAAGTTAAATGCAATTTCCTCAAGAGCTATTAGCAATATTGCAGTAATGGCACTCCCCATATATAGATATAAATATTTATTTATTCCCCCCTTCCATCTCTACCTTCTATGCAAATTTATTTAGTTACGTGAAGAAGAAGAAAGGCATATTAACGACATCCATCAGCTACCTTCCGAAGGGGAGTGGTGGCGTTTAGTCTGATATGATGTATTGCCCTGGCCCTACCACCAAAATACAAGTCACAGTAAACAGATTAATTAGCTGATAGGTTTTCCATCTGTGGAGTCAGAGCTCAAGGAGGAGGGAAGGATGACAAATGACCGTCACCCTGCAGTGCTCCCCATGAGATGCTCCTGTTATGATGAACACTTCTTGAAGAAGGAGAGGGTATCATTTGCAGCACATCTTTTGATACCTTTTGTATTCAGCAGCTTATGTCACGCATAAGGGTAGAGGAGTTACTTAAGCAGCTCATTTAATGCCATTAACAAAGTGTATTTTTTGCCTAATTTGTGATTACACCACAGGTGGATCTCATTATTTTCAGCCATTTTCGGCAGTTGTTTAGGTAATGGGCATAGTAATTACCTTAGGATTGGATGTCACAGGAACGTAACTAGTGCGAGAAGAGAATTCACCTGCATGCTTGAAATCAGGCAGCCACAGAGTGCAACTCAAGGTGTCAGGTGCTTGACACAGTCCCAGGTAGGTGGCAATAACTGAGGTTTTAAGCACCATATATGTGTGCTGACCTTGCCAACAAAGGTCCGTATAGTTAAAGCTATGGTTTTCCCAGTAAGGATGTATGGAAGTGAGAGCTGGACCATCAAGATGGCTGATCGCCGAAGAATTGATGCTTTTGAATTATGGTGCTGGAGGAGACTCTTGAGAGTCCCATGGACTGCAAGAAGATCACACCTCTCCATTCTGAAGGAAATCAGCCCTGAGTGCTCACTGGAAGGACAGATCGTGAAGCTGATGCTCCAATACTTTGGCCACCTCATGAGAAGAGAAGACTCCCTGGAAAAGACCCTGATGTTGGGAAAGATGGAGGGCACAAGAAGAAGGGGACGACAGAGGATGAGATGGTTGGATAGTGTTCTCGAAGCTACCAGCATGAGTTTGACCAAACTGCAGGAGGCAGTGGAAGACAGGAGTGCCTGGCGTGCTCTGGTCCATGGGGACACGAAGAGTCGGAAACGACTAAACAACAACAACAATATGTGTGCTGAACTGTGTTTGGCTTGGTGGATCAGAAGTTGAACGAGGCTGCTTTGAAATCCTTCTATAGTTCAGAGGTGGAGTCTAAGGAAGGGGTGGCTAACCTTTTGCTTCCAGAAATTGCTGCACTACAACTCCCATCATCCCTGACCATTGGCCAGGCTGGCGGGAGTTGGATCCAATAACATCTGGAAGGCAACAGGCTACCCATCCCTCATGTATGGGGTTGTTTGGACAAGTTGGTTTCTTCTCTCAACACAAGCAGTGTTCATTCCTTGGGCCATTGCAGTTGTGAGCTGAATGAGGATAAACATGTGGAGCTTGAAATCTGGCAAGACAGAGGCACTGTGGATAAGTAGTTCTTGTATCTAAGAAATTGGTCAATTGCCTATCCTGGGGTTGTACTTCCCCTGAAAGAGCAGGTTCACAGTTTGGGGGTGCTTCTGAATCCAGTTTTGTCACTGGAGCCCAGGTAACCTCACTGGCTAGAAGTGCCTTTTGCCAGATGCAATTGTTTCCACATCTATGGCCATTCCTGGACTGGGAAATCCCGGCCACAGTAGGTTCCAGAATGGATTGTTGCCATGTTCTCTATGTGGGGCTTCCAGAAGGTCTTCATGAAAAGTTGTTTGTTTGTTTATTTTTATTTTTATTTTTATTTTTATTTTTATTTTTATTTTTATTTTTATTTTTATTAATTATTTATACCCCGCCCATCTGGCTGGGTGTACCTACCCACTCTGGGCAGCTTCCAACAGAATTAATAGCACATTAAAATATCAAACATTAAAAACCTCCCTAAACCTTCCCTGTTTAGGGAAGTTTTTAATATTTAATGCTGTACTCTTTTTAACACTTGATTGGGAGCTGCCCAGAGTGGCTGGGGAGACTCAGCCAGATGGGTGGGGTATAAATAATATATTATTATTATTATTATTATTATTATTATTATTATTATTATTATTATTATTGTTATACAGGGCTGCCTTCAGATGTCTTCTAAAAGTCAGATAATTGTTTAGTTCCTTGACATCTGGTGGGAGAGCATTCCACAGAGGGGTGCCACCACTGAGAAGGCCCTCTGCCTGGTTCCCTGTAACCTCACTTCTCGCAGAGAGGGAACTGCCAGAAGGCCCTCGGAGCTGGACCTCAGTGTCCGGACAGAATGATGGGGGTGGAGACGTTCCTTCAGGTATACTGGGCCGAGACCGTTTAGGGCTTTGAGGGTCAGTACCAACACTTAAAAAAATAAAAAATAAAAATAAAACACCTCTTGGGACAAGTGTTTAATGTATGCAAAATTACATTGGAGATTTAGAAGTTGTTGCAATATTTGTGTTGAATTGTTTTATATATGCAAATGTTTTAGCTGTTTAATATGTAACTGGTTTCTATACGCTTCGGTGCGCATCATGGAAAATGATTAATAAATGAAATAAACCAAACAATAATGCAATAATGCAAACCATTAAATAGCAAACATGAAAATCTCACCCACTCTGTTCCTCTAACATGGTGCAACCATTGACCTCACTCTCACATGAATCCTCCATACTAAATGTCTGGTAAATGTCTTCTTTTTTCAAAATTGGTGCCTAAAAGGAAATACCGAGTTGGTGCTAATTCTACATTACAAAGAAGAGGTCCTAAAACTATCAAGAAGCAAAAGAGTTTAGTGGAGAAGTTAAGAGGGAAGCAGAATAAGATGGAGTTGCCGTAATTTGAAAAAGATAGTTATACGCTGCTCCTATGAGCTTTGCAGACAGACCCATTTGGTGTCAAGAGCTTCACTCAGGTTTGCGAATAATGATATGTCACTTCTACCTACTGCTGACTGCTAGGCAGGAATGATAATAGACCTGAATTTATACTAATGACCTCACAGGCACTTACCATATGTTTCCTTCCTCTCCTGAAATTGAGCAAGTTGCTAGCTACGAATTTCTCAAGACTGACTGGCCAAAGTTGCTGCTAAATGCAATCTGTTTTTGTAAAGCAGGGAGAATGTCGTTAATCCACTTTTATCTTGAAGAGGGAGCCTGCGTTTCACTTGTTTACATGCGTTCTGGTGATTCTATTGTAACTTATTAAGAAATAATGGATGACAAAGAAAAGCTGAATACAAAAATAGAAGCATGCACTCAAGCAGAAACCTTGTTTGGTTTTGTTAATTTGGCTGCCGTTATTGTCGTTCCATTTGTTCTACTATGCTGAGGGAGATAATACCTTTTTAGGGGGAGGAATAACATTCATGGAATAAGGCAGAGTATAAAATAAATTACGTGGTAGTCAGCTAAGACACACTCAGAGTTTACCCACTGAAATAAATGGACTTAAGTTAGGCAAGTCCATTGACGCATACCCTCCAACATTTTTTTTGATGAAAATAGGGGTGCCCTGTTCCATCAACATCATTTTATTATTTATACCCTGACTGACTGATTGGGTTGCCCCAGCCACTCTGGGCAGCTTCCAACATATATAAAAACATACAAAATATTAAACATTAAAAAACCCTTACCTATACAGAGCTGCCTTCAGATGTCTTCTAAAGGTTGTATAGTTCCTTATCTCCTTGGCTTGGGGGGCAGGGAGTCACATAACTCCATACCCTCCAACACAGGCATAGGCAAACTCGGTCTTCCAGATGTTTTGGGACTACAACTCTGATCATCCCTCGCTAACGGGACCAGTGGTCAGGAATGATGGGAGTTGTAGTCCCAAAACATCTGGAGGGCCGAGTTTGCCTATGCGTGCTCCAACATATATCCAATGAAAATAGTGACATCCTATCATGCCCTTCAACATTTCCCTGGTGAAAATAGGGACATCCCAGCATCAAATCAGAAACCTGGATGGCTTCTGTAAATCTGGGACTCTCCCTAGAAAATAAGGACACTTGGAGGGTCTGTTGATGTCATTGGGGCTACTTTTAATATGAATTAGGTAGTAGTTCTATGCACAAGAAGCTGGCACAAAGTAAGCCATTTTAAGTTTAGCCAGCATAGCATTACACCAGATCCAAAACCTGTTCTGCAGCAGGGCTGCTGCTGCTGCTGCTGCTGCACTGCCTAAACCTGGCATATGGAAAACCAGCCTTAAAAATGGTGTTTACACTAGCTTGCTGGGTCATGGTGACAGAGCCAAAAGGACTTAGGATTTAGCCTAAGTCCCCACCCCCACCCCCCGGACCTGGACCTGGACCTTCCAAGCCTCCATCACACTCCTCTGGGGGAATTTCACTGGTCTGAGCTCAGCTGGCTGAGCCAAAATGAGCAAGTTACACTGGTGAGGCATGGTTAGGGACTTAATGAAAGTTGATCCTAGCTGAACCAGGAATCAGTCAGCTGAGCGGGAGATCTGCTGCATCTTAAGATGCTTATCCTGGCAAATCTTGCCATAGGATTCCCCCTTAGGTAACTATAACCCCGATCTATTTTCTAGACTTAATGTCTATTCAGAATATTTATTTACTTATTTATCTGTTGCTGAGGTCTGTCACGCAAACTGCGAACACTCTGCGGATCCCTAAGCGTGCCGGTGTCTGTTGGCATCAGTCGCTGTGATGTTCGGGCTGAAGAAAGCTTTTGAAGCTCCCAAACGATCGACCAGGAGGAAGAGAACATGCCAGTCGGGCATGTGTCTCTGCCAGGGTCCTACTCGAGTGTACGACAAACTCCTGACAGGCCGCAGTTTGCCCACCCCTGATCTAAGATGACCAAACAATAAACCTGGAGAACAATAAGATGACGCTGCTGCACATGAGAATCAATGCAGCTTTAAAGACTAGAACTCCCTTTCTGCATGTATCATTTGCTCCTCCCTGAAGAGCTTGCACTTCTTGGAAGTCAGCTGGTTTTGTTACAAGAGCTACGCCTGGCATTCAAAGAGCTAGTTTAGGCACCACCTCTGGGTTTGCATGAGCCCACTGGGCAGTTGCTCTTTTATCCTCCTTTGAGTAGCAGACCAAATATGCACTTGACACATTGAGGAGAGTTTCCAAAGGAATTTGAAATGGAGTTTGCCATGCAGCAGCAGGATGTGGTGGGAGGGAGGGGAACTGCTCAAGAAACACAGCCTCAACACTCCTTTGAGTTACTGGCATTAGTTCAACAGTTCTGTGTATCCTGGCTCAGAGCAACATTCTCTCCCCAGAAGGAAACTGGCTCCATAAATAAGGGTTACTTCCTAGGGATGTGCAAATCTGTTGGTTTGTTTCTCTGTGTGTCTTATTTTTTCACACCAGTTTGAGGGGATTTTTTTTTAAGTCCTCCTGAATTTATTGGCATTTGGATGAGAGTTTCTCCAAATATATACATTGTTGTATATATTTTGCCTAAAATACACATTTTTGCAAAGCAATCTTGCCTCGTATAATGCATTTTGCCATGCCATTTCCATCCATGTGTGCTTTTATGCACATTCTAAGCGCAGTATGTGCATTTTTGTACAAAATTTAGCATTGCAAAATTCAGAGAAGTGCAAATTTCAAAGAATGGCTGTGATTCAGTTTGCAGGTTTTTTCAGAAAGTGCAAAATAGTCAAGTTCATATTGAAATGCAAACAGAATCAAACTTCTCCGTCACCCCTAATGCTTCCTGGAACTTCCTGACACTCAGAGGAGTGATGAGCACCACATGCACACACTTATTCTTAGCTTCAAAATGCCTCCTGAATAGTAATAACTTTGAAAGAAGGGAAACCACGAAGCTGATAAGCAGCCACCAAGAACATCTCTTCTCTGTGCTTGATCCCACTGTTCATGTTTAATTAACAGAGGGCATTTTCATTAATAACTCATAGCTAGATGTGCTTTGAGTGTACATTTTCAGACTAGGTTTCTATACGCACAGTTCCATACTCACAAAATGTTCACCTATGGGGAAAGCGGCAGTCATTATGCAGCCCAGGCATTTTACGACTTCATATGTCAAAACGAGCACCTTGAATTTTGCACAGAAGACTGTGGAAATCACGTTATTCATGACTGTATCGCTGGATAACCTCTGCTTCCCTCAGAGGAGTAGGGGGAGTGGGGGGATCGACCCTCCTTCTCCAGTAGTTTCAAGAGAAGAGGGAGACAGGATTGAGTTACAGCAGAACTCAGAGCTGCCAAGTTATGAGGTGTTAGGAGAAGGAGGGGGAGTTGGAGAACTGCCGGCAGAGACGTCCTTGGAAAGCACAGAATCTCCACCATCCCCACGTACTCACCACTACTTAGAATTCAAGAGCAAAGGGCTCAATGACATTTGACTCCTGAGGCCCCCTGTAGAGCCACAGACTGTTGCTGGGGAAGGAAGAAGAGGAGGAGTTTTGGACATGATATCCCGCTTTATAACTACCCTAAGGAGTCTCAAAGTGGCTGACACTTTCCCTTCCTCCCCCAACACAAACACTCTGTGAGGTGAGTGAGGCTGAGAGACTTCAGAGAAGTGTGACTAGCCCAAGGTCACCCAGTAGCTGCATGTGGAGGTGCGGGGAATCGAACCCGGTTCACCAGATTATGAGTCCACCGCTCTTAACCACTACACCACACTGGTGTGGAGGAGCTCAGAGTAACATCACAATGGAGTTAAGAACTGGAATTCTTTGCCTTGCACCATGATGACTGAACAAAACCATCAATACAAACTTTCTTCTTTCTTCCTTGATCCTTGATGCTACCAGGGGAGAAGAGAATCCCTCGAGCCTGACATGTGAGTGCCATTATTTAGCTGAATTCCCACCCTGCATGTTTGTTTTTATACTTTAACCAACCTCAGGGTTATTTTTAATGAAGAGCAGACCACAAATCCAATAAATGAATAAATTGATAAGGTAGGTGTAACATCCACCTGCTGTAGCAGTTCCAACCCTGAAAACTGCATATAAGAATTCAAAACCAAAATCAGTTCTTGACCATTATGTAAAAGGCCTTGATCTCATAATTGTTTTGATTTCTACTAATAAATAAGCTTCAAATCTTCATAGGCATAGAGGGTTTTTTTTAAGTAATAAAAAAGAAATCCTCAGTATAATGATGTTGCCTATGAAATATAACCAACGACTACCACTTCTCTCACTCACTCACTCACTCACTCACACACACACAGACACACACATCAATTACTCAAATCTATTTGGCACTACTAAAGCTTTCAGAGATAAGGTGAGTCATAAAACATGACATAGTATTGGACAAAAATACAAACCTTGTATGTAACCTGCTTTTATTTCTTTAATGAAATTGAAAACCCTAACCCTACCTGAACTTTAAGGACAATCTTTTTTCTAGCAAGAACTCAGATACATCAAATATAGGTTTTTTTTTCAAATCAGAAAAGCACCATCTTTAGACATGCAATTTTTTTTTTTGGAACAGGAGACAAATATAATGGTTGCACTCACCTAACCCTGAAGCAAAATAGAACGGGGGTGGGGAGATGGACAAGGAGAAAGGATGCCTTGCTTCACAAGGGTTTACTAGTCCCATAAATCAGCTCTTTCATATAATTGACAGGCTGGCTTTCATTGACCTCTTTATTTAGGGAGATCAGCTGGAAAATTATGCTTGGTGTAGGTCATAGCAATGAAGTAGAAGGTCAAATATTGATAGGATTTTTTTGTCCCGAGAATTTGAGGGCTGGTCTGTATAATAGCACCCACCATTTATTTAGCTCCATGTTTGAGAAACCAAATAACAGACATGCTGCAGCCTTGGGACTTTGTATGTACTTAACACAGAATGGGATTTGGGACTCTATGGGAAGAGAAATACAATTTACTTCAGTTTGGTGTTTTCCTAAAGAAATCGCCTTGCATGTCAAATCTATACACGTAGAGTAGTGTAAGGTCACTGCTGCATTCCTTCTGGAACATATTATATAAAAATGTAACATTTTAGCCAGCAGCAGCAGTGACAGTAATAGGAGCAGGGTTCTTTTCAAAGTTTGACAATGCTCATACTCATGAATTGATATCATGCTATGTAGGTTCCCAGAAGCCAGTCTTTTTTCCACTTTCAGTATATGGGGAAGCCAACCAGATGAGAAATGGCTGGCATTTTCTCTTTGACATCTGGTGGGAGGGCATTCCACAGGGCAGGTGCCACTACCGAGAAGGCCCTCTGCTTGGTTCCCTGTGGCTTTGCTTCTTGCAGTGAGGGAACTGCCAGAAGGCCCTTAGCACTGGACCTCAGTGTCCAGGCAGAACGATGGGGGTGGAGACGCTCCTTCAGGTGTACTGGACCAAGGCCGTTTAGGGCTTGAAATGTCAGCACCAACACTTTGAATTGAATGGGAAGTCCATATTTCCATTGGAGAAATGTTGGTTTAAGTTTTCCTGGGCCACCATCCACTTTATCCCTAAGGTGTCAGAAGTTCAAATAAGCCACATTGCCCAGCTTTCCCCCCCGCCATCTGGCACTAAAGTGCCTTTGATGTTTCATGCCTCCTGAAGGGCTCTAGGCATGCTCATTCTTCATCAGGTCACTGTAGTGGGATTTTCCCCCATCCCCTGTTCTTTTTTATTATTATTTCTACAGTAGTACTTTCCTGTGTGCCCAGTACAGAACCCCCTATACTGTGTATCTGACCTAGTTTCACTGTTGTTCTGATAGACACAGGACCACCAAGTTTCCTATGCAAAGGAATAATAACGTGCAAGAATCTGGATGATCTGGGAATTGAATGGAGGTTGAAAAAGTATCAAACCAAAAAAGACCACCAAAAAGAGGAAAGGGGGGGGGAGCCCAACCACCCAACTCTTACTTTAAAGTCTTCAAAAAGCTCACCCATTCATCACTGGTTGGCAGGTGAATAGGAAAGCCTCCTGCGATGTATTGCCATGTCTGACAGAGGGGAAAAAAGAAAGATATTTTTTCCCCCTATTAACATCACTGAGCAAGATTCTCCCACTGAAGCCTGTCAGCTGAGCTCCATTAAAGGCAAAGGAGCTGTGCAAATTTACATCAGCGGAGGATCTGAACCATGACTGCTTTCATTAAGCTGAGACAGAAAGAAAAGCATTGCCATGATCAGAAATGAACAAAAACTAACGCTGAGAGGAGATCAACCCCCTGGTTTCAGCTGTCAGGTGCTTCTGCTGAAGAATTGTCTCGACTGCTTTCACAATCTGGCAAGTTCTACAAACAATAGATGGTTGGGCTTCTGAAATAATTGGCGAATCTGATAATGTTGCCTTGAAAAGGTGAGCAGGAGATATTCTGGTGAATTTTGCTAATGGTGGTCCATCAAGACCTGCATTTTGGGGGCTCACAGAACTGTCACAATTCATTAATGTATTATTTCTGTACAGAAAGGCTCTCAGAGAAATTTATGAATATTAAACCCCCCTACGAGAAAAGGTTGCAGCATTTAGGACTTTTTCCTTCAGAGAAAATGTAAGAGGTGACAAGATATAAATTTATGAAAATATGCACATCGCTAGAATTCATGGACATCCAATGAATCTGACTGTTGGAAGATTTAGGATAGAAAAAAATAAACTAGTTCTCCATACAGCACACAATTACATTATGAAACTCATTCTCACAGGAGGCAGTGATAATCACCGACCTAGAAGGCTTAACATGAGTCAACAGTGTGATGCAGCAACAAGAAAAGGCTAATGCTATTCTAGGCTGCATCAACAGAAGTACAGGTGAAACTCGAAAACTTAGAATATTGTGGAAAAGTTCATTTATTTCAGTAATTTAACTTAAAAGGTGAAACTAATATATGAGATAGACTCATGACATGCAAAGCAAGATATGTTAAGCCTTTATTTGTTATAATTGTGATGATCATGGAGTACAGCTGATGAAAACCCCAAATTAACAATCTCAGAAAATTAGAATATTAAATGAAATCAGCAAAACAAGGTCTGCAAATAGAGCAGTATTGGACCTCTGAGAAGTAGAAGCATGTACTCAGTACTTGGTTTGGGCCCCTTTTGCATCAATTACTGCCTCAATGCGGCGTGGCATGAATGCTATCAGCCTGTGGCACTGCTGAGGTGTTATGGAAGACCAGGAAGCTTCAATAGCAGCCTTCAGCTCTTCTGCATTTGAAATATACTCAGAGTCGCAAAGTGATTTCATGCTCTTTATTCAGCTCATAGTGGTGAGGAGGAATGAATGAAAGTCCCCTCAAAGTATCTGCTTTATATACATTATTTACACAATGGGCTGCACATGATTGGCTAATTCCGGAATTCTACTGTAAGCCAATAAGGTTGTGGATTCACTTCTATCTGGAGCATGATTGGGTGGTTCCTGCCAACCAGTCATACTGCTGCATTGTTCTAGGACCAATCAGACTGCTGCATTCTGAATCCTATTGTTCTAGGACCAATCAGACTGCTGCCTTTTGGGTCCTATTGTTCTAGGACCAATCAGACTGCTGCAGTTTGGATCCTATTCAACTCAGTACATAACAGCATTGCTCGGTCTCATGTCTCTCATCTTTCTCTTGGCAATGCCCCATAGATTCTCTATGGGGTTCAGGTCAGACGAGCTTGCTGGCCAATCAAGCACAGTAATTCTATGGGCATTGAACCAGGTTTTGGTACTTTTGGCAGTGTGGGCAGGTGCCAAAGTCCTGCTGGAAAACAAAGTCTGTATCCCCATAAAGCTCGTCTGCGGAAGGAAGCATGAAGTGCTCCAAAATCTCCTGGTAGGCGGTTGCGTTGACCCTGGACTTAATGAAGCACAGTGGACCAACACCAGCTGATGACATGGCTTCCCAAATCAACACAGACTGTGGAAACTTCACACTGGACTTCAAGCATCTGGCATTGTGTGCCTCCCCATTCTTCCTCCAGACTCTGGGTCCTTGGTTTCCAAATGAGATGCAAAACCTGCTCTCATCAGAAAAGTGGTTTGGGGAGCCATGTCATCAGCTGGTGTTGGTCCACTGTGCTTCATTTTCCAAGTTCAGTGTATAGTGTCAAGATCAAGGGAAGTAAAAGTAACACTCTATTCTGCCTTGGTCAGGATTCATCCAAATGTGATGTCCACTCCTCCTCTGTACAGATTTGTACTCTGCCCTCAACATTTTCAGTCGAGCTCAGCAATGGGCATGTATAGTGAAGATAAAGCTCCCTAACTGCAATGCAGCTGCCACCCCTAAGAGGTATGTCTAACCAACCCCTCTAAGAAGTCTAATGCAATGGCCAATGGTCTAGGTAAAAAGGTAAAGAACCCCAGGATGGTTAAGTCCAGTCCAAGGCGACTATGGGGTTGTGGCGCTCATCTCGCTTTCAGGCCGAGGGACCCGGTGTTTGTTCACAGACAGCTTTCCAGGTCATGTGGCCAGCATGACTAAACCGCTTCTGGAGAAATGAAACATCATGACAGAAATCGGAGCGAATGGAAATGCCATTTACCTTCCCACCACAGCGGTACCTATTTATCTACTTGCACTGGCATGCTTTTGACCTGCTAGGTTGGCAGGAGCTGGGAGAGAGCAATGGGAGCTCACCCCGTTGCGGGGATTCGAACCGCCGACCTTCTGACTGGCAAGCTCAAGAGGCTCAATGGTTTAGACCACAGTGCCACCAGCGTCCCAATGGTCTATGCCACTAACAGCACCACAGCCAAGTTGTGGCTGAGAAGTTCAGCAGGGCGCCTTGAAATTAACAAGAACCTTTTGCTACATTACAGGAGTTTAATAAACCATTTAATCAATTGTTGCAGAAAATCCTCCAAATCGCGCAGATCAAAAGACCTCACACGTTCTGCTCTAATCAAGTAAAAAATAGAGCTTGGATTCCGCCCAAGTGTGTAAAATTCATGCAAATTGCCAGGGTCATTATCTGCAAGCTATCAGGATTGAAGTTAACTCCCTCCAAAATTACTGGAGATCTGTTGTTGTTGATAATTGCAAGACCGTTCTCTGAACAGCGCAATTGAATTACTGCAAGTGATTACCTGCAAACATTCATGGTCGACGGAAAGCATATGGGCATCGCAAGAGGCAGCAGGAGATATCCAAAGTGAGCATGCTAGGTGCCCCACCTCAGATAGAGGTGTGTATCAATTTCTCTTTTGATTTTAGAGAGGCATTAAAAAAAAGTCCCCCTTCATGGATCACTGCCTTGCCGTGGCGAAGGGGCTTGAAGAACTCAGAGAAGCTATGAACTACGCCAAGCAGGGCACACAAGATGAACAGGTCATAGTGGAGAGTTTTGACCAAACGTGATCCACCTGGAGGAGGAACCGGCAAGCCACTCCAGTATCCTTGCCAAGAAAACTCCATGGACAAAGACCACAGGCATATAAAAGTTATGACGCTGGAAGATGAGCCCCTCAGGTCGGAAGGCGTCCAACATGCTACTGGGGAAGAGCGGAGGGCAAGTACAAGTAGATCCAGAGCTGATGAAGCGGCTGGGCCAAAGCCGAAAGGACGCTCAGTTGCGGATATGCCTGGAAGCGAAAGGAAAGTCCAATGCTGTAAAGATAAATATTGCATAGGAACCTGGAATGTAAGAACCATGAACCTGGGTAAGTTGGAGGTGGTCAAAAATGAGATGGCAAGAATAAATATTGACATCCTGGGCATCAGTGAACTAAAATGGATGGGAATGGGCGAATTCAGTTCGGATGACCATCACATCTACTACTGTGGGCAAGAAACCCGTAAAAGAAATGGAGTGGCCCTCATAGTCAACAAAAGAGTGGCGAAAGCTGTACTGGGATGCAATCTCAAAAATGATAGAATGATCTCGATACGAATCCAAGGCAGACCTTTTAACATCACAGTAATCCAAGTTTATGCACCAACCACTGGTGCTGAAGAAACTGAAATAGACCAATTCTATGAAGACTTACAAGACCTTATAGAAGTGACACCAAAGAAGGATGTTCTTCTCATTATAGGGGATTGGAATGCTAAAGTAGGGAATCAAGAGATAAAAGGAACAACTGGCAAGTTTGGCCTTGGAGATCAAAACGAAGCAGGGCAAAGGCTAATAGAGTTCTGTCAAGAGAACAAGCTGGTCATCACAAACACGCTTTTCCAACAACACAAGAGACGACTCTACACATGGACATCACCAGATGGGCAGTATCGAAATCAGATTGATTATATTCTCTGCAGCCAAAGATGGAGAAGCTCTATACAGTCAGCAAAAACAAGACCTGGAGCTGACTGTGGCTCAGATCATCAGCTTCTTATAGCAAAATTCAAGCTTAAACTGAAGAAAGTAGGAAAAACCACTGGGCCGGTAAGATACAATCTAAGTCAAATCCCTTATGAATACACAGTGGAAGTGACGAACAGGTTTAAGGATTTAGATTTGGTGGACAGAGTGCCTGAAGAACTATGGATGGAGGCTCGTAACATTGTACAGGAGGCAGCAACGAAAACCATCCCAATGAAAAGGAAATGCAAGAAAGCAAAGTGGCTGTCCAACGAGGCCTTACAAATAGCGGAGGAGAGAAGGCAAGCAAAATGCGAGGGAGATAGTGAAAGATACAGGAAATTGAATGCAGATTTCCAAAGAATAGCAAGGAGAGACAAGAAGGCCTTCTTAAACGAGCAATGCAAACAAATAGAGGAAAACAACAGAATAGGAAGAACCAGAGATCTGTTCAAGAAAATTGGAGATATGAAAGGAACATTTCGTACAAAGATTACCATAATAAAGGACAAAAGTGGTAAGGACCTAATAGAAGCAGAAGACATCAAGAAGAGGTGGCAAGAATACACAGAGGAATTATACCAGAAAGATATGGATGTCTCGTACACCCCAGGTAGTGTGGTTGCTGACCTTGAGCCAGACATCCTGGAAAGTGAAGTCAAATGGGCCTTAGAAAGCACTGCAAATAACAAGGCCAGTGGAAGTGATGGTATTCCAGCTGAACTATTTAAAATTTTAAAAGATGATGCTGTTAAGGTGCTACACTCAATATGCCAGCAAATTTGGAAAACTCAGCAGTGGCCAGAAGATTGGAGAAGATCAGTCTACATCCCAATCCCAAAGAAGGGCAGTGCCAAAGAATGCTCCAACTACCGCACAATTGCACTCATTTCACACGCTAGCAAGGTTATGCTTAAAATTCTACAAGGAAGGCTCAAACAGTATGTGGATCGAGAACTCCCAGAAGTGCAAGCTGGATTTAGAAGAGGCAGAGGAACCAGAGACCAAATTGCAAACATGCGCTGGATTATGGAGAAAGCTAGAGAGTTCCAGAAAGACATCTACTTCTGCTTCATTGACTATGCAAAAGCCTTTGACTGTGTCGACCACAGCAAACTATGGCAAGTTCTTAAAGAAATGGGAGTGCCTGATCACCTCATCTGTCTCCTGAGAAATCTCTATGTGGGACAAGAAGCTACAGTTAGAACTGGATATGGAACAACTGATTGGTTCAAAATTGGGAAAGGCGTACGACAAGGCTGTATTTTGTCTCCCTGCTTATTTAATTTATACGCAGAATACATCATGCGAAAGGCTGGGCTGGACGAATCCCAAGCTGGAATTAAGATTGCCGGAAGAAATATCAACAACCTCAGATATGCAGATGACACAACCTTGATGGCAGAAAGTGAGGAGGAATTAAAGAACCTTTTAATGAGGGTGAAAGAGGAGAGCGCAAAATATGGTCTGAGGCTCAACATCAAAAAAACGAAGATCATGGCCACTGGTCCCATCACCTCCTGGCAAATAGAAGGGGAAGAAATGGAGGCAGTGAGAGATTTTACTTTCTTGGGCTCCATGATCACTGCAGATGGTGACAGCAGCCACGAAATTAAAAGACGCCTGCTTCTTGGGAGAAGGGCAATGACAGGCCTAGACAGCATCTTGAGAAGTAGAGACGTCACCTTGCCAACAAAGGTCCGTATAGTTAAAGCCATGGTTTTCCCAGTAGTGATGTATGGAAGTGAGAGCTGGACCATAAAGAAGGCTGATCGCCGAAGAATTGATGCTTTTGAATTATGGTGCTGGAGAAGACTCTTGAGAGTCCCATGGACTGCAAGAAGATCAAACGCATCCATTCTTAATGAAATCAGCCCTGAGTGCTCACTGGAAGGACAGATCGTGAAGCTGAGGCTCCAGTACTTTGGCCAACTCATGAGAAGAGAAGACTCCCTGGAGAAGACACTGATGTTGGGAAAGATGGAGGGCACAAGGAGAAGGGGGCGACAGAGGATGAGATGGTTGGATAGTGTTCTCGAAGCCACAAACATGAGTCTGACCAAACTGCGGGAGGTAGTGGAGGACAGAGGTGCCTGGCGTGCTCTGGTCCATGGGGTCACGAAGAGTCGGACACGACTAAACGACTAAACAACAACAACAACAAAAAAAAGTCATGCAACAGTTTTAAAGTGTCCAGAGGCTGAGAACCTTTCCCACCCAAAGATCACATTCCCTACTGGGTAACATTCTGCTGGTCATGCACAGGTGGTGAATGGGACCAGATGCAATAGGCTTTTTTCTATACACACCCCTCCCTCTCCTCCAGCCAGGGAAGCAAGGACACATTTCAGCCAAGCAAAAAGCATTGGGGTGAAAAGCAGGACCAGTGAGGGGTGTGGCCTAATGAAAGGGGGCGTGGCCTAGGGAGAATCCCAAGGACCACAGAGAGAGGCCTGAGGTTCTCCATCGCTGACTTAAGAAATGATCTGCTTATTCTGATTTTTAAAACAATCTACGTTGCTGATGTTCTTTGCAGAATCCCCTCCACTATTCATTGCCTTGACTCCTTCACAATGTCCTGAATGAAACATCACCCTGATGCATTGCATCGGGGGAAATGATGGCCACACATAAAATGTACCAGAGGCAGCTGCCATTTCCCTGTGCAATGCCTCTTAGGACATGGTGGCTGAATCTAAAAGCTAGTTTGGCCGCCAAAACAAAGCTTATGCTGGCCAAAACAAAAATAATAAAGTGTGTAGAAAGTTTGAAGCTCATCTGCCACCACTGCTAATGAGGAGCTGTTCTCCAAAAGTTTTGAAGAATTTCAGAATGGACAGGAAAATCAATATTCTCTACTGTGAGAACATTTTGGCTCAGCTTGGCTTCAACTAAGCACCCATGAATGGTTGAGAAATAGATATATTAAAGACCAGCTTCCCACTTATGAACTCATCCATGTTCCTGGATCTTCAGTGGGGGACCCGCTCTGTGTCACTCTGCTAAATGAAATACAACAGTTGATATACTGTTATTATATATATTTTAAAAAGCTGACCAACTTGGGTCCAGGATACCTTAAGGGCCACCTGAGTTTTATGAGGCATAAAATGTTTTTTATGTTACTGTACACTGCCCTGACATTCTGTGAGAGGACAGGATATAAATACTTTATATAGAAATAAATAAGGGAGCTTGGTACAGGGACTTCTTGTTGGTGGCTCCCATTTTGCAAAATTCTTTGTCTTTGAATACCCATTTCATTCATTTCTTATTTGCCTCAAGAGACCAATCAGGACCTTACCGTTTCAACCAACTTTTGTCCTAGCTGAAAATTGATTATTTGTTGCTGTTCTTAATCCCCTTGTGTGGTTTTTCTTGATTTTGCTAATTCTCAGATTAAATGATGAAGAATTTTATTTGTAATGAAAGTATTTTATTGACTGCTATTTCATTTGTTGTGATCCTTTGCCTGATTGACTGATTCATAGGCCCTAGAGGGCCTATATAAATGGAGAGGCAGGGGAAAATACTTTAAACAAATAACCTGGTACATTCTTTCCTTCAGACAAGGAGCAATGGCCTTTGTGTATTAAATTCTTAACATACAAACTCAGCACACCTGTTTACACTGCAACCCAATGCATGTCTACTCGGGAGCAATCCCACTGATTCCAATGGGACATGCTTCCAGCTGAGTGTGTATGGGATTGCAGGCTCAACTGATTACAACAAAGCCATTTCTTGTATAGAATATGTCTGAATTGGCCAGGAATTTAGGTGACGAACTTTGAGAGATGAACTGCAACAGGGAGAGTAGAGGAAAATGTGTACAGTCGTACCTTGGTTTTCAAATTTAATCCGTTCCAGGAGTCCGTTTGACTCCCAGAACAGTTCGAAAACCAAGGAGGTTCGGCTTCCAAAAATCGTTCGAAAACCGGAACAATCTCTTCCGATTTTCGATGTTTGGGAGCTGAAAAGGTCAAGTTCAAAGACATTTGGCTTCTGAGGTTCCACTTGTACAGGCAAGGGGCAATCATAAGTTAAAGTGCCTTGTATCCCATTGCCATCCGTATTGCCTCTTCTCACACTTATGCTGTTCATAGCCACCACTCTCCGTAATATGCTACGGAGAAATATGAAGTGTGCTACATGCACAGAAAAGAGGGGGGGGGGAGAGAAAAAACCTTGAAATAGAATCTGTCACTGTTGAAAAGGTCCCTAAGACAGCATCCACTTTAGCAGCAGAAGTTATTTATATTCCTAAGCTATATTTTTGAGGTGCATTTTGCATGCTAGAGTGCGGCTGGGTGGAAGGAGAATGCAGTTTCCCCTTTTCTTTTACTGACCCACAAATTCTATACATCAGGGAGAGGTTCTTTCATATATGTTCATTCAACAAAAGATGGAGCACCTCAGGGGGCCAATCCAGCTGACTGCAGTCTATTAAGCAATTGCCATTTGTCACACAGTTGTCATCATTCACAGTACTTAATTTCAGGGGCACGCCTTTCTTTACAGATTGCTTACACTGACCTTGAGATCCCCCGCTCACTTTTACTAATGGATCCTGAGCGGGTTATAACAATAAACATGGCACTTAATAAATATTGCACCAAGGCATCCATTGTCACCTATTTATCATTTATGATATTGTGAAGGCAATATGAATGCATATTAAACATTTATGGGTGTTATGATATGACGAACACGTGTTTACCAATCCATTATTAACTCGCTTTACATCATCGTGCCTACAAGCAACAGGCTGAGACTGCAACCCAGGAAAGAGGAATTATGTGCACAACCAGGGCTTTGCAAAGCATTAAGAAGAGTTTGGATTTGATATCCTGCTTTATCACTACCCGAAGGAGCGTCAAAGCAGCTAACATTCTCTTTTCCTTTCCTCCCCCACAACAAACACTCTGTGAGGTGAGTGGGGCTGAGAGACCTCAGAGAAGTGCTGCATGTGGAGGAGCGGGGAATCGAACCCGTTTCACCAGATTACGAGTCTACCGCTCTTAACCACTACACCACACTGGCATAGCCAGAGGAGAAAAGTAGGAGCCATGTCCAGTCTCTGACATGAAACATACTGGCTGCTAGCCTTGGTGAGCTAGTTACAATCTCCCGGCATGGCCCATATCACACAGATACACCCCATTTAAAACTGCCTCTCTGAGATATCCCCCCTAGGCAGATTAAAGGAACATAAGGAGTGCTCTGCTGGAGCAGTCCAAAGGACTATCTAGTCCGGTATTCTGCTCTCACAGTGGACAACCAGATGCCCATGGTCAGATGGCAAGGAGAACCTGAGCGCAACAGCACTCTCCCCACCTGTGATTCCCGGAAACTGATATTCAGAGGTATATCGCCTTTGACAATGGATGTAGAACACAGCATTCGTGAATAATAGCCACCAATAGCCTTACCCTCCATGAATTTGCCTAATTCCTCTTCTGAAACCATCCATATTGGTGGCCATGGTGACATCTTATGGAAGTGGATTCCATAATTTAATGACACGATGTGAAGAAGTACAGTAGTACCTTGGTTCTCGAACTTAATCCATTCTGGGAGTCCGTTTGACTTCCGAAACTGTTCGAAAAGGCACAGTTTCTGATTGGCTGCAGGAGTTTCTGATTGGCTGCAGGAGTTTCCTGCACTCAAGCGGAAGCCACGTCAGATGTTTGGATTCTGAAAAATGTTCGCAAACCGGAACACTTACATCCAGGTTTGCTGCGTTTGGGAGCCAATTTGTTCAGCAACTAAGCCGTTTGGGAACCAGGGTTCCACTGTACTTCCTTTTGTTCAATGTTCAGCTTCATTGGATGTTGTCAACTTCTCATGTTGAGAGAGAGAGAGAGATTTCTTCTTCTTTATCTGCACTATGCACAATTTTGTGCATCTCTCTCCTTCCTCCTCTTCCTCAACTTTTCTCTAAACTAAAAAGAGTTGCTCCAACCTCTTGATATTTTGGGTGCCCTTTTCTGAAAACTTTACAGCTCTACAACACCCTTTTTTGAAGTCAGTTGAGGAGAGAATTAAGTGCAGTGTATCACAGATTTGTATAATAACATTCTTCCCCTCAAAGAATTCTGGGCATTGTAGTTTACCCCTCAAAGAATCACAAAGCCCAGCAACCCTTAACAGACCACAGTGTCCAAAATTATTTGAGGGAAGATTGTGCTTCAAATGTCCTTCAGAGGTATAGCGTGCGGCAGGCTTCATTAACATGATGCAAGATGAAGGAACTGCTTTGGTTGAATTAATATTTAAAACCCATCATTCTCTTTCGCAGCAACCTATTCTTTAATAGAATGGGCAGGTATTTCACATGCTTTGATGTCACCTGTTCCCAGTTTAATTAGATTGCAATTTTCATTGCAAATGAAATGAAGCTTATTCGTACCGCTGAAACATGTTTCCTCTGTTAAAGTCATATGCACATTTTATGCACAAAACAAAGCCAGTGGGTCTGATTGCCTAATGGGAGAGGGAGAGATCCAACAGATGTTTCTAACGATCCTATTACGATTGTCAGTACAATTGCCAAACAAGGCAGGGTTTTAAAATCCTTTCTTTTCAGCGACGACAGTGCAGTTCAAATGACGGTCCCCTTCTGCACGCATCATCTGCAATATGTTCTTTCCCTTCAAAAGGGTGCCCCAACATTTTTGTCGAAAAAAAGGGCTAGCAGTCTTGATTTGTTTGGAACAAGGTAAGGATTTGTGAGCAGGCCCCCATGCTCTTCCGATAAATGCATAATTCAAACCTTTCATCTCGTCAACCAAATTTCTAACCACTTTCTGAACTTCAAACACTGAAAAATTCATTATGAGCTGCATGCTATGCCGGGAGAGGGAGAGTAAAAGGAAAGAACTGGAAGAACAGAGGATGATCAGTAATGGCCAATATAATGCCAGACTTACATGGCTTAGCTGTCCAAAGTAATTACGGACATTACAGTTTAATAAGCCTCCCATATAATGTGTGCTATTAATTATTCAGCTATGACAGGCCAATGGCAAAACGGAGTTGGATCCTCGTTCAGTCATGTTTCTGCACTGCCTTATCATTTTCAAGCCACCAGCTGATAGTTTGCTCCTGAAGAGTTCCAGGTTCAAAGCCATTTCTGCTCAGCAGCCATTCAGTGCTCCCTGAACAATATTTCAATCCTTGGCACATTTTCTTCCTTTGAATAAAGAGAAGAACTGAGAAAAGCAAGCGTGTTGCTGGATTCAAGCCTGCGTCTGGTCCTGGCAATGTGCTGAAATTCAGCCTGCATGCCACCACTAGGGATGGGGGAAGAGGTTCCGTTCAGTTCACATTCCAAGGCAAAACTGCCTAGTTCATGCTTTTCTAAACAAAACATGGACGGAAGCATAGCCTTTTCATTTCTCCGAACTTTGCAATGCAATTCTCCAGCTACAGCTGAGCGGCGTTTGGAAGTGGGGTACATCTCCCTGTCTTCCACTCCACCAGACCTCTCCACCACAATGCCCCCTTCTCGGGATTATCCTGGCCTTGGATCAGTCAGCTGAGCTTGGAGGACTTAAGTCAGAGTATTGTTAGTTGAGCCTAATGAGAGATGAGGAACTTCAGCTGGACTCAGCAGGAGAGCCATGTATTCCAAACTCCACACATCCCGGGGGCTCTTGGTTCTGGATTGCTGTTAAATAACCATACCCTCCAGCATTTCTCTGATGAAAATAGGGACGTCCCATTCCATAATGATAATTTTACTACAGTGGTACCTCAGGTTAAGAACTTAATTCGTTCTGGCGGTCCATTCTTAACCTGAAACTGTTCTTAACCTGAAGCACCACTTTAGCTAATGGGGCCTCCCGCTGCTGCTGCGCCGCCGGAGCACGATTTCTGTTCCCATCCTGAAGCAAAGTTCTTAACCCGAGGTAATATTTCTGAGTTAGCGGAGTTTGTAACCTGAAGCATATGTAACCCGAGGTACCACTGTATTTATACCGCACATATCTTATTGGGTTGCCCCAGCACTCTGGGCAGTTTCCAACATAATAAAACATTAAACTTTTTTAAAAAAAATTCCCTACACAGGATTGCCTTCAGACAGCTCAGGAGTCGCAGAACTCCATACCCTCCAACATTTCTCCAATGAAAAAAGGGACATCCTAAGGGAAAGTGGGACATTCCAGGATCAAATCAGAAACTGGGATGGCTTCTCTAAATGAGGGACTTCGCTGGAACAAAGGGACACTTGGCGGGTCTGAATATCTGAAGCTGGTCAGACAGTTAATGAAGATGGGCCTCAAATCCAAATCTCTGTGGTGTCATAGTTGTGGTGTTTTCTAGTCTAATTTCCGACAAATCAGATGTGTCACCAAGCTAAAGCCTAACTTGCAAAAGACCAAGATAATGCAACAAGACTTTTGCTGATTACGGTGATATCCCAACTCCAGTGCAGAATTTGGCAAAAGTCCACACCTATTTCAAAATGTCATTTTTTAAAACTGAAAAAGTTCTGTGGGGGCAAGGATTGAATCTTTACACAACATTTACATCATGAAGGGAATCCCTGGGCACAATGGGGATTCAAAATCCCAAACTGAGGCCTCTGGGCACAAACGCAATTATATATATTTCTGCACCAATCTGAGAAACTTCCTTTATCCATACTTATTTATAAGAAGCAGTTGTCATGGAAACTTTAATTTTAAAAAATGTAGATTTCTGCTAACTCCATTTCTCTTATCTGCAATCATTTTTAAAACAAGAGTGTCACTATTTATAGACCATTTTTTTTGGTCTTTGTTTCAAATCTGTTCTGTATTAACCAGTCATTGCCAAATATATAGAAGACCCTTCTTAGGTATACATTTGTCTTGTCTGAAGGGGCAAAATAATGGGGAACTGGTGTACCCATTTCTTTATCTGATCCACCCAAAGTATGATATGGTTAACTTCCTAATCCTAAAATAACTGCTGCAGCTTGAGAGAGAGGAACTGGCCATACAGTAAGAGACAGCATCATTTAAGCCACCTTAAAATAAATGAAATGAGATCTTAATTAGGGAGGAGCAAAATAATCTCTTCCATGTCTGTGCCACTTTTGCCTAAATCCATCTCTCCCTGTTTCCACATTAATCAGCTAATTTTTAAACCAGCTTGAAAATATCCATTTAAGTAGTCTAGATGCATGTCTAGATATACTGTATCTTCCCCATAAAAATATGCACCCTTAAATGTGTTTTGAGACTTTTAAAGCCAAGAAATGTTTTTTTTTAAGTAAACAAATGGAAAAATAGAAACTTTTGATGGGTATTTAGGTAGCATGCTAAGGAATGTTGAGGGGGCTGATGGCACCTTTGCTCCCTAGAGTTGGCGCACTTGATGCAAAACACGTCCTCTACCTCTGAAGTTTGGGTTCCTTCCAGGAACCCACAATAAGTTCCCCATTCCCTTCAGTATCCATGCCTTGAATGAGACCAAAATGAAGACCAAGGTAAGTTGCAGGTCCCCTGGTTAATTTATTACAGAGCCACTTGTTTAGAAACTGCTGGGATTACTTCTCATATCTCATTTATTCTACTCGCTTTAATTCATTCAAATTGAAAGCAGCTTTTTACCCCAAGAAAGCCAACTTCCATAACACAGAGCCGATCAGGATGGCCGTTAACCGCAGCACTTCATTTGAATCTAGGATGGAATTGTCTATAACGCCGACCATTATGGACTCAATAAATTTCAGATCTCTCACTACTAACATTTTCTTTCCAGTAACTCATATGTCCTTGTTTAGCACAGCCGAATGAGGTTTATGATGCAGGAAATGAAGATGGCAAAAAAGGCAGCTGATTGGATATGCTTGGAAGCACAGTCAGGAAACTTCAGTGGAAGAAAAGGAACTAAAACAGGATGGGGCACCACTTCTGTTTTCTGTCAAGGGCTGCACACTTCTCTTTTTTTCAGAATTAAAATTGGAGGCACATACCACTCTTAATACACACAAAATGATTTATAGAGTGCATAAGAATAAGGACTGCAGACCACTTCTGATGTTTTTGCAAGAGTCACTGATCTGGATGTACCTCCTGATTGGAAGAAAGAAGAGTCCCTATATCTGGGTACAATTTATCTGGTGCACATTTATCTGGTGGTAAGCGCCATTGAAGTATCTTAAGCATCTTAAAAAGTAGAGACATCACCTTGCCAACAAAGGTCCGAATAGTAAAAGCTATGGTTTTCCCAGTAGTGATGTATGGAAGTGAAAGCTGGACTATCAAGAAGGCTGATCGCCAAAGAATTGATGCTTTTGAATTATGGCGCTGGAGGAGACTCTTGAGAGTCCCATGGACTGCAAGAAAATCAAACCTCTCCATTCTTAAGGAAATCAGCCCTGAGTGCTCACTGGAAGGACAGATCCTGAAGTTGAGGCTCCAATACTTTGGCTACCTCATGAGAAGAGAGGACTCCCTGGAAAAGACCCTGATGTTGGGAAAGATGGAGGGCACAAGGAGAAGGGGACGACAGAGGACGAGATGGTTGGACAGTGTTCTCGAAGCTACCAGCATGAGTTTGACCAAACTGCGGGAGGCAGTGGAAGACAGAAGTGCCTGGTGTGCTCTGGTCCATGGGGTCACAAAGAGTCGGACACGACTAAAGCACTAAACAACAACAAGTGCCATTGAATTCAGTGTGACTTCTGAGCAGGCCTGCATGGAACTCTGCTGTTAATGAACCAATGACACCCAATGGAAAAGTTCTGGAGAATTATTCCCATGCCACGTAAGCTGGCCCATCCATGAGGCAAGGTGAGATGACTGCCTCAGGCGGCAGAATCCACTGGGGCTGCAGATTCCAATGTTGATCTTTCTTTCCCCTTGTTCCTGATGTAGATCTCCCCATACCCCTTCTTCCCTGGCAGGGAGGGGGGCAACATTTTGGGGTTCTCCTCAGGTGCCAAAAAGTATTGGCCTGACCCTGTCCACTGCCTACAGGGACTGACTGGAAGGAGGGAGCTCCAGAATAGTGAAATAAAGAAGAGATGTAACATTCTTTCTGGATGAGTACTTTAGGTTGCGTGGCAAGTCCCCCCCCCCCCCGGGTGGAAATAATGACACATGACACAATTATTAAGGTTAATGGGCCTTAATAAAGGCCACAACTTTATTGGTTACAGGTGATGAGCGGTATTGGCTTAGGCATTGGTCCTAACCGACTATATCTGACTTCAGCCCATCCGCTTGAAGTCCAGGAAGGGTTAACCACCAGTAGGGGGAGTCCTGCTGATGCACATCAACTAGGAACTCCCCCGGGGTCACCAATAGAGGGCATGCCTTAGGCCCTCACCTCCCTAGGCTTTGGACAGGGCCATGCCCCCCGGAATCCTTTATCGGACTACCCTTCAATATGCGGGGCAGGTGATGGCGTTACCTCCCCTCTTCCATCTACAGAACTATACCAATGCCTAACTGCCAATACCAAGAAAGTTGTGATGATTTGCTACGAGGTAGGCAAAAACCAAGTGGCTGGTGCCAATTTGCCAAAGCGTGTTCTCAATTAAAGGAGAGCGCGTGTTGCGGATGGGGCCAGGCAAGACACCCTGTAGTTGCCAGGCAGGATAGGTTGAAGGGGCCCGGCTCGGATTGGTGGAGGGTGTTGCTGGGGTGAAATTGATGTTGCCAATTTGGAGGTGGGAACAGAGGTTATTTAAGCAATGCTCACAGCAATCTGCTTTCTCTTTTGCTGTGGGCACCGTACCACCCACCCGCCCTCCCTTGTTTTGGGCTTGTGCTTTGACCTTGCTATGCCTGTCATGGGGTCGTCTGCCTTGGTGCAGGGGCCTGGTAGGAATTTTTCCATTTGGCTGATTAGTGTGTGCCATTTGGTTTTTGCCTACCTCATAGCAAATTGTCACAACTTGTAAGGTTGGCGGTTAGGCATTGGTTTAAATTGGTTGGAGGAGGGGTATGGATTGGCTGTGCCTGCCCCTCCAATGCTGCTGCTGCTGCACGGGAATTCCGTTAAAGGAATTCAGGGGCTTACCATTCTTTCGTCCAAACCCCTGGAATCGGGTTTGGGCCGTGTAAGCCCCTGGGAGCATGCGGGGAGAAGCTGAGGGTTTGTGCCGCAGCTCCAGTTATCCCTGATCTTGTTCCTCCACACTGGCTTTCGCTGGAATCCGGGAGTCAGTGCTGTCCCCAAGTCAGGGGGGGGCAGATAGTCATAACCAATGCCTAAGCAACCACTCACAATTTGTATGTTCAATAAAGTTGTGGCCAAAATTATGCCAAAACCCTTAAACAAAAATTATGAGTGATGTGTGAGTTATTGGGGTAGGGGTGTTTTGGGGGAACTCAGCACGCAAGTGGAAAAATTCCTACCAGGCCCCTCAATGGTGACCAAGCAAGGTCAAAGAACAAAAACCTTAAAGGGTGGGAGGGTGGAACAGAACAGCTGGTGAATGGCAAAGAGGGAGATCTCCGGCCGCATCCTGCCTTTATAGGGCAGGCCACGCCCCCTGAGCCGGTCGATTGGCCAGCCAGGGGGTGACACGGCTGGGAATCCCCCCAATCGCGCAGGGGCTAGCCTCCACCCACCACATGCGTGAAGCCCGCAACCCCACCTCCTCCAAAGGCCGGAGGTGGCTTTTTCATAACATCCCCCGGTAACACACATACCACACGTGGGAGCCTTCCATTCTAGAGGTGCATGCCAACTCTCTCACGCGCACCACACTATCAGAACAGCAATGTCTGCAGAAATGTGCATAATATCCAATATATCTAGCATAGCAGTTTATCATTATAAGGATCACTCTCATCTATCAGATTTCAAATGTAGGCAGATTAATGAGGTTTTTTCTATCACAGGTAAGGCATGAGAAATAACTCTTTCAATCAAACAGAAGCTCAAGATGTCCAAACAAAGCTGAAATATGAGACTTGGTTGAGAAAGTCACTCTTAGCAGAGTCACGGCCAGCATAGAATCAAATCCAAGAAGCCCTCAGGGCAGAAGCGAAGGCAAAGGAAAAGAAGAAGGGAAACTGACAGACAAAGCTGGAAATAGATTAGCAGCGGGAAAGTCCATTCCCAAATATTACAGATTCCAAGAGCAGAAGCAACAATGTTTTGGGAGTGGGGTGAGGAAATGGTCTCAGGTTATTTCAATTTTTTAAAAAAATATTTTCCTCCTTGATTTGCTCTTCCCCTGCTTGGGCTTTTCAGACTAAGGCTACAACCCTTTTCACATTTACCTGGGAGTAAGTCCTATTGAACTAAATGAGGGTTAAAAAGGTAAAGGGACCCCTGACCATTAGGTCCAGTCGTGGCCGACTCTGGGGTTGCTGTGCTCATCTCGCTTTATTGGCCGAGGGAGCCGACGTACAGCTTCTGGGTCAGCGCACGGAAATGCCGTTTACCGTCCCACCGGAGTGGTACCTATTTATCTACTTGCACTTTGACCTGCTTTCGAACTGCTAGGTTGGCAGGAGCTGGGACCGAACAACGGGAGCTCACCCCGTCACGGAGATTCGAACTGCCGACCTTCTGATCAGCAAGTCCTAGGCTCTGTGGTTTAACCAACAGCACCACCCGCGTCCCAAATGAGGGTTACTTCTGAATAAAATGCAGAGGATTGGGTTTTTTTAAGAATGAGAACTTTGGCAAAGACACTGAGCAAACAGCAAAGATGAAAGTGGGGGGTGGGAAAGACAGAAATTGCACACACTTTAATCATTCTATGAAAGGACCCAAGTCTAGTTCCTGAAATCAGTTAAATGGGAAACCTCCTACTTTAGCTGCTCATCCAGGCACATAAATGGCTGCCTATTACACGATGGAAATATTCGGCTGCAGAAAAGCAACAGCGCACGTCAACAGACAGTGACTTTGGGGAGGCTTTGTTCTTCATTCTGCCCAATGTGCCGGAACAAAGTACCTCTCTCTTGTGGGGAAAAAGGGATCTGTTTGGTCACTTGTTAGAAGAAGAAGAAGAAGAGAAGTATTCAGGAGGAGGGAGGGTGAAGAGATTTCAGTACTTCTTGGCCTCAAATGAGATTTGCCGTTTCAGATGCTTGAAGCTGACAGCAAGGTCATCTTTACCTCTAATTGTAAGAGCTGCATCAGGCTTCAGGTGAATGGTCCCATGTGAGAAGTACCCATCACAGATCAAACACAAACAAAGGTTTAATTTGTCACATCTCCGTGCACACAGCCCTTGATGATCGGAGCAGTCCACACATTCAGCTGAGAGTCATCAGGTTTTGTGTATTCAGGTAGACCTCAGCACTTTGAGTTGGCAGGTTCTCAGGGACTTGGTGGAAATTACTCTGCAGGAGCTGCTGTGATTGTGGGGTCGGTTTTCTAGCAATCTGTTTTGTTCTGTGTGCTAATTGCGTCACTGCGGGTCTCCAGAAATTCTGCCCCATCAAACTGAATACATCACACCAAGCATGTATGATGACCAGCCAGGTTCTTGACGGCTTCTTAATTGGGTAGTCTTAACCAGGCAGCAAATACAGGATATTCATCAAGCTGTTATGCATGGATTCAGCTAGGCTGGGTTTAGCTAGGTAGATGAAATGTTATGTGCCACTGTGAGCAATAAATTTGGGGATGAACCCAACAAATCATTCCACAAGTCCCCCATGTGCCTCCCACACCCTAATCTGTTCTGGGAATTTGGGGGAGATTTGGGAGGGGGGTACAGGGGGAGGGGAGGGGTAGAAAGTTCAATTGCACAAGCAGAAGCTATTCCTCTCATTCAGTTACAATGCTGGGGTGATAATGTTGTAGGCTCAGGCCCATTGTAAGCTCAGATTGTGTATGTTTGTAAATAAACCATATATCACATGGATCACAGTCTCTGCAGTCCCTCATTCCATGGACACCAAACCCTAGGTTTCCACCTGGAACCCATGGAGTCTTGCACTCCTCAGAGATTGTGATGTCGTGCAACAATACCAAACTACTTTTATTTTTATTTCTTTTTTAAAGATAGAAAACAGTATCTCACCTTTTCCTTCCTCAAGATACATAGTCTCTCTTTTGGCTAAATTACTTGCCTCACATGAATTATGCAGTTCTCATTGGTATGTGGAAGGAGGCTATCACTACCAAAGGATTTACTGCCTCCTGAGCCATAGGCAAAGCATACTCTTTTAAGGGCTTAAGTACTTTTTTAATACCCAGCCATTACAAATTTAATTTTAAACTCATGGTTACTTTGAGGTTTGGGGATATATAGATATTATTTTAAAATGTTGTAAAAAAAAAAAGTTGCAACTGAGAAGTTAATACTTTTGCATTTAGGAATCAGCACCCTTGCATCAAAGAGGTCTGTCTGCAAAGCGCCAGGTACGTTGATGCCATTGGATAAATAGTAATACCAATGTAATGAAAAGAAACAAGAGAATAGGGGTCAAATGTTAAGACAAACAGACTGAACTTCTTTGTATATTTGCTCTGGTCCTTGGCTCAAGGCAAACAGAAGAGAGTAAATTTACAAGAAGCTTTAAGGGGTTAGAAAACGAAAAGATAACACTTGGCTAAAATTCTTCTTCTGTAACTAATACGATGGATGTTCCGGGGGGAGGGGGTTTTGCTAGAGAGGTGTTTTAGTCTCCTCTTGCCTACACTTTCAGAACCATAAGGTAAAGGTAAAGGGACCCCTGACCACTAGGTCCAGTCGTGACCGACTCTGGGGTTGCAGCGCTCATCTCGCTTTATTGGCCAAGGGAGCCGGCGTACAGCTTCTGGGTCATGTGGCCAGCATGACTAAGCCGCTTCTGGCGAACCAGAGCAGCGCACGGAAACGCCGTTTTCCTTCCCGCCAGAGTGGTACCTATTTATCTACTTGCACTTTGAAGTGCTTTCGAACTGCTAGGTTGGCAGGAGCAGGGACCGAGCAATGGGAGCTCACCCCGTCGCGGGGATTCGAACCGCCAACCTTCTGATCAGCAAGTCCTAGGCTCTGTGGTTTAACCCACAGCGCCACCCGTTTCAAAGAAAAAGAAAATGCCTGTGGGGGGCAGCAGGGATGAGAATGCTGTGTCCCCCACCACCATATTTGTTGGAATTCAATTTATGTAAGGTGATTATGTGCAATGGGAAGCCTTTGCATTCATGGCAGCTGCCCATGTGTTCTAGAAGGCAGCTTCCAGAAGAGCTGTAGCTCAGTGGCAGAGAATCAGCTTATGTTCAATCCCCACCATCTCCAGGTAAGGCTGGAGGAGACCCTGGTCCAAAATCCTGGAACACCTCTGCCTATCAGTGTAGACAATACTACTGGCCTGATTTGATATTAGGCAGTTTCCTATATTCCTAGGTTGGAAGGTGACCTAAACAGTGAAATAGTAGAAAGACTAGGCCCTCACATGTTTACTTTGTCATCTTGGTAATAAACATTGACACGATGAGATCTGTAGCATGCAATTCTCAAAAATCCCCAAAACAAGGTGCTCAGTATGCTGGAATGGTCTTCTCTCTGGTTTCCAAATCTTTTCCCCATGTATGCAAAAGTACTCGGGTTAAGTACTTTATTCGTTCCGGAGGTCCGTACTTAACCTGAAACTGTTCTTAACCTGAAGCACCACTTTAGCTAATGGGGCCTCCTGCTGCTGCCGCACCGCCGGAGCCCGATTTCTGTTCTTATCCTGAAACAAAGTTCTTAACCTGAAGCACTATTTCTGGGTTAGCGGAGTCTGTAACCTGAAGCGTATGTAACCTGAAGTGTATGTAACCCGAGGTACCACTGTACTGGAAAGACCTAACACGTAATTCAGTGGTACCTCTGGTTAAGAACTTAATTCGTTCCGGAGGTCCGTTCTTAACCTGAAACTGTTCTTAACCTGAGGTACCACTTTAGCTAATGGGGCCTCCCGCTGCCGCCGCACGATTTCTGTTCTCATCCTGAAGCAAAGTTCTTCACCCGAGGTACTATTTCTGGGTTAGCAAAGTCTGTAACCTGCAGCGTCTGTAACCCGAGGTACCACCGTATAAGGATAGGCAAAATGGTGCCCAGAGCCCAAACATAGCCCACATGGATTGCAGACCATCTGGCCTGCAGCACTGGACGCAAGGACTCCTCCTTTCGCTAATATATAACTCTGACACTTTTTTCAGTTGCTTATTTCAGATGCACATAGCCACTCCTATAGGAGGACCACTTGCAGATAAAAGGCAGCAAGCAACAGTTGTGTATAAAGTGAATCCTTGGTCAAAATGCCCGTTGTTGTTAATTCAGGTGAAAGGGGATGAAAGAAACCCCTTGATTCAATTTTGTTTTGCATTGGTCATTGTGTACAATCAAAAATTGCCTCCTCTCCTCTTCCATTAACAAATGCCTCTGCTGGATCATCAAAAGCCCTTCTGGGAGTGCAAGAGCACCAATTGGATTCCTCCCACTATGCTCAAAAGCAGCAATTAGATGGTGACATCAGGTGTGCTTCCTAAATCTACGCTCCAATACGTTAAGACACCCAGAAGATGTGGCCTGCCTTTTACTGCCTACTTAGACGAGGTATAAATATATGCCCAGCAATTTTGCCCTCTCTTGCATTGTTGTTATTTGCATTTGAGACGATCAATCAAAAATACAATAAAGACTTTGATGAAAGTGCCAAGCAATAACCTTTCGTGACCGCATCCTGGCTGTATATTATCTGTTTCTTGAAATTGAGGTCCTACGTGACAATTCCGTTCTTGACCTTGTATTCGTTTCAGGTTTTTTTGTCTGTTCTCTTAATGAGATGCCCTATCTTGAGCTTCAATCACTCATATTCTGTAGCATGCCATTATCTCTGAGGATTATATTTCTGGTTTGTCTCTGTATTTCCCCCCCCTCTCTCTTTCCCTTTTTCAAGGCCCTGGAACATCTTTCTCTATTATTATCTGTTGCTGATCACTTTTTGTTTCCCTCCACTTCACACACCTCCACATCCTGCTAACAAGGGAAGATGACAGTTAAAGTATGTTTTTCTAACTTGATATACATTAGTAAGGAAGAAAGGATTTGAAAGAGAAAAGGCGCAGATGGAGGGGCGGGGACAAGGCATGTTCAGAGAGGGAGAGAGAGGGAGAGAATAAATAAGTATTAACAGCAAAAGGAATAAATACATTTTCTTCCTTGACTCCTGAAAGAGCAGCTAAGCATAAATTGTCTCAATATCATCCGAGCATCAGAATTAGCATTGTGTGGACACATCAGGGAGAAATGTATTCAGCCTTATTCAAACTCTTTTAAAAAAATGTTCAGAATTCTGGGAGTGAAACATCTGAGGAGAAACCTCCAAATCTACCTTGACGTTTTATTCTTGTCTGGGTGCAGTCTAATAAGGCTCAGTCAAGGCAGAATGCATGCTCTGTAGGTCATCAGATAAGCTAGTCTGGGATTGAGGGTTCTGAATGGGGTCGTGCTCCCTCAGAAGGACTAGATTCATAGTTTGCCTGTGGCCAGGAGTGCCTCTTCCTGGAGAAAGCAGAACCAGCCACAGTGATTTCTTGCACCTTTGAAAACTCTCATTTGCAGTACCGTGATGAACTCTATATAGGGCTGTCCTTGAAGGGTCTTCAGAAACTGCAGCCAGAGAAAAATGTGGCAGCCAAACTATCGTTTGGTTAGTGTTATGGACTCTAGAGCATCATACTAACTTCATTCAGTTCCAATTTGTTTCTAAAGCCATAGAGTTTGAGGCCAGCATATCTGAGAGATTAACTCCTCCTATATAAGTTGTGGCGTTTGCCCTCCTAGGTGTGTGACATCATACTGGGTTCATAAGGAAAGGGTTAACTAATTGTAAAATGACTAACCAATGGGAACTCAAGGGGAGGAGTTAGAGTGGATGAGAAGACAGTCTGGAGTTACAAGAGACAGAGAAGATAAGTCTGTGGGTTGGGCAAGTCTGGTGTGAGAGAGTGAGAGAATCTGTTAAGAGGAGTCAGTCAAACAGTTGAGATAATCAGTCAGAAGGTATTAGGAAGGTATAGGCCGGTAAAGAAACTAAAGTTAAGATACTGACAGAAATGTTATCTGAGAAACCATAAACATGTTAATGTTTATAAAATAAAATTGTTTATTTGGTTCACTTTTAACAACTGTATGGACTCAGTGTTTTACCCGAGGCTAACGGGTTGGTGGCAGTGGGGAAGCGAGCACAGTGGTGGCACAGGGATCAATAGACCATTAAACGTCCGAGGACCCTGTGTGATCACCTCAAAAGCCTGTCTGGGTATTTTATAGTCTTCATCAGAAGCTCTGTTGTATGTCCCACCACGAAGAGATGTCAAGATTTTGAGTACATGGGACAGGGACTTTTCTGTAGTAGCACCCTGATTAGGGTGGCCCCATCTTTGTCTAGTTTTTAGGCAGGTGGCTGCTTTTAATTGATTTTTTTTTTTGCATGGTATATCACCGATGGGACAGAAAGGTGATTCATAAACAACCTCCCCAAATAGCAGTGGCATCATGGGGAATTATGGACCCACACTCAGATTAAGACATTTCAATCTTTTTTCTCCTCCCTTCAAATTCTGCTGATTTTTTAATTCCAAATTTTTAATTCCAAATTTATATTGAAATGGTTGATTTTACCAGGATCTACATTTATAATTTTTCAGGGACATTATCAAAGTAGATCAGAAGCACATTTGCCAATTCCACTCACTTAGGCAGCAGAGTATTTCTGTATGAATGATCATTCTTCCTTAACCAGGGCTGGCATTGGCACCTACCATTCCCGGGCATCTGCCAAGTTCCCCAAAGCTTGGCAGGGCCCACTATTAATGCAGCATTGCTACTGCAACCCAGTAAGGCTGCCAGGGCCCTCTGGTAGGACAGACAGAGGGTCCAAGGCCCCTTCCAACCTGGAGCCAGCCTTTTCCTAAATGCTTTTGAATCAGTCACCTTGCAGCACACTTTGCTGCTTCTACTTGTAGTATTAGTAGTGAGGTAGAAGAGCTGAAAAGAATGCCTATATATATATTTCATATCTGGCAACCAATGAGCCTCTTTGGTTTCAGATAGTACATGGGTAGATGAGTCTAAAATGCCTGGGACACAAATTTTCACAGCCCTCTAGCAGCTATGGTGCTCACGAAATTAAAAGACACCTGCTTCTTGGGAGAAAAGCAATGACAAACCTAGACAGCATCTTATAAAGCAGAGGCATCACCTTGCCAACAAAGGTCCGTATAGTTAAAGCCATGGTTTTCCCAGTAGTGATGTATGGAAGTGAGAGCTGGACCATCAAGAAGGCTGCTCGCCAAAGAATTGATGCTTTTGAATTATGGTACTGGAGGAGACTCTTGAGAGTCCCATGGACTGCAAGAAGATCAAACCTATCCATTCTGAAGGAAATCAGCCCTGAGTGCTCACTGGAAGGACAGATCCTGAAGCTGAGGCTCCAATACTTTGGCCACCTCATGAGAAGAGAAGACTCCCTGGAAAAGACCCTGATGTTGGGAAAGATGGAGGGTACAAGGAGAAGGGGACGACAGAGGATGAGATGGTTGGATAGTGTTTCGAAGCTACCAGCATGAGTTTAACTAAACTGCGGGAGGCAATGGAAGACAGGAGTGCCTGGCGTGCTCTGGTCCATGGGGTCATGAAGAGTCGGAAACAACTAAACAACAACAATGTATTGAGAGTTAACTCTGGAAGTTTATACTCAATTCTGACCAAACTAAGCTTCCTGGTGTATATTGTGCTCTACCTCAATATATTTTGCAGTTCTATATTCATTTACCTCAGATCACATCTCATTGAATTCTATGGGGCTTCTAAAGAGCATGTATAGGATTGCACAGCTAATTCCCCTGACTGAGATCAAATAATATTGGGAAAGCAAGTTTTGCAAAATTCAATTTTGTATGTATGTATATATTGAATTTGTTAATCACTTTATCTTGCCCAAGACAACCCAAAGTGACTTACAATGCTTGTTTGTTTGCTTGCTTGCTTGGCTGGTTGGTTCTAAGAGTTGAATTAAGACATCGTGGAAATCAGTAACAACATAGGCAGGGTAAGAGTTTTGCACCTTTATTAGAAAGTTCCACAATCTGACTTTTTAAAAGATTTGATCTTGAGTGCAGATGGTAAACATTTCTGTATAGTATGAGACTGTTATTCATTTAAGTGGTGCCTTCAATATACAAGGTGCCTAAGGGCACATTAAGTATAATAGATTTAATTCACACAGAAATGAAAAATGTATGTATATTAATGAAGGTTTAAAATGAGAGTGCCTAAATGTGTATAGGTGAAAAGGTTTAACAAGGGATCTTTCCATGGGGCTAAAATGAAAGCAAGGAGAGAACTTTGGGCTCCTGCTGAGTTAATTATTAACTAACTGATTGTTGTTCTCTGGTAGCTGACATGCGAAGGTTGTAACCTTAGATCATGTGAGAGGTATTGGGTTGCAAACTCCATTATGAAAGGAGTTGTCTTTGAGTCTTTTCTCCTAGACTTCATGGAGTGAAGATGTTAAATGAAGCTTTCCTGAAGGGAGAGCAAACAGCCTGGAGTCTGGAATGCAGGCTGCGGACAGAGAGAGAAAGATACTTTTTACTTCTAGGTCTATTTGGATTATTTCAGATTTTGTAAGATACTGAGCCTGTGCTGAACAGCACAAGACATCGTATAGATGCTTTGGATTAATCATTTACTGCATTCTGTTTTATTTTAAAGAGTTCTGTCAGTAAAAGTTTGAATAATATTTTTATGAGCCTGGACAATGTTTCATTTCCAAAGGAGTTAGTTCTTATGCTTCCAGTTGCTTCAAACTGAGCAATATTAATATCTGCAACATGGCGGACATAAAATCACAGGCCCCCACCCCCAATAATTTATAATCTAAATTTTGAAAGAAGGGGATAAACAACACAGGATGGAAGTGGGTAGAAAAAGGGAAATTGCACGGGGAGGAAGGAATTAGTCTGAAGTCTGGAGATCCTCTCATGAAGGCATCTCCGGGCAAGGAGAGGATATCTTTCTCCCCATCCCCAATGAAACAAGAAGGATCATACCCTATTTCACCACCCCTACCAAGAATATAATTTATACATTCGGGTTTTGTGACATACAGTGGTACCTTGGTTCTCAAATAGCTTGGTACTCAAAACAGCTTGGAACCCAAACACTGCAAACCCGGAAGTAAGTGTTCTGGTTTGCAAACTTTTTTTGGAAGCCGAACGTGCTCCATTTTGAGTGTTATGCTTCTGAATTGAGTGCCACACTTCCGTTTTCAGTGTTACGCTAAGGTCTATTTATTTTGCATTTTTGTTTTTGAGGCTCTTTTTGTTTGTTTTTGTGACTGTGTGGAACCCAGTTCAGCTACTGACAGTTTGATTGTGTGACTGCAGTACAGTACATTGTTTATTGCTTTCATCTTATGGATCAATGGTTTCGTTAGATAGCAAAATTCATGTCAAATTGCTGTTTTAGGTGTTGTTTTTAAAAGTCGGGAACAGATTAATCCATTTTGCATTACTTTCTATGGTTTTGGAACGCTTTGGTTTTGGAATGGACTTCTGGAACGGATTAAGTTTGAGAACCAAGGTACCACTGTACATGCTACGCTCCCCCCCCCTCCTTTCTCCCTTCTGACAAAGGAAGTGTTAAGCTTGTACATTCTGGTTCTCATATGAGAATGTTATTTTAAAACTCCAGGTACTAGTCTCCAAAATGCATCTTGTGATAGATTGCGGAGTGGTGGGGGGGTGTTAACTGGTCGTTGTGAAATGCGATGAACAACTTCATTAAGAAACATAGAAATTCTGTGCTCAGCTTTACTGATATGAAGAGGGATGGGGAATCTGTGACTATCATAAAATTGGTCTGATTTGCCCTAGCCAAGTATCTAGCTTTTATCTGTCTGATCCCACCACCACCAGCAGATTCTCATTTAACATGAAATTTGAAGAATTATTTAACAGGAAGCAGGAAAGGCTTCTGAATTATAGAACAATTTGGCTGAGCTACAACTGCAATACTGCACAAAGGGAACTTTTTTTTAAGAAAAGTGAAGATTTTTTTGAATGCAATCATCTTAAATAAAAATGATATTGCTTCTGCCTGTGTTAATTTAATGGTTAATTTAATCTCCAATATGCAGAACTTTGCAGTGTTATAGATCAAAAATAAATTCCCAACAGACTGAGATCAGGTTTCTTTTTTAAAAAGGGGGGGGGGCGACACTTTTCTCACACATTTTTTCAACTGCCAGGAAGTTCGGATGCCATATGCTACTACCCAACTAAACATTTTAAAGGCCTTTAAAAGCATTTCTTATATTGATTCTGTATCCAGAGAACACAGACAAGGACTTAAGCTAATCAAAACTGCATAATCAATGTATTTGCAATCCAGTGATATAACTGTATGCTGATAAGATTTCGTGGAATTAGTTGCAATGTCTGTAGCTGCAATGGAAACAAGTTGCCTTCACCATACCAAGGTGAAGAGGGAAAAATGAATCAGAACAAATTATGAACTCCAACAAATTGCTGAATTATTGTTATTCACATGGTGCCTTCAATGTACATAGCACTTCAAAGTTCTCTGCCCCAAAGGTCTTCCAGTTTAAAATTTAAAAACTAAGGGGAGCTGTTAAAAGTACAAAGTTAAAAAATGACAAAAGAGTGAGAGTGTGAGGCAAATGTTAACAGAAGATAAATAAGAACAAGGGTGGCTTATTAAAATGTGGTCTTCTCCATTTTTGCTACACAGTGGGAGCTATCCAAAATGAGCACACCACGTTTTAATAGGCCACCTTTGTTCTGTTTTGAATTAGAACTTTCCATATGATAGTTTTTTTCAGCTATACGTTCTCGCATAAAATCCAGAGTGAGGATCTGTAGCGATAGTTTAGTTTCCCAGATATGCTTTAGCATGTCAAAGGACCTCAAGGTGTTCTTTGCAGTAGTGTTGGCATACAATATCTTTATGAAATAGCCTGTGACTCTGAGCTAATCATCTCAAGCAAAAGGACAATAAGTGAGGCGTCAGATTTGATCTGAAGTGTGAAAGTGTGGCGTTTTCCTTGACATCTTGGGACAGCAAGTCCCAGAGAGCGATTTCTTAATGCAATACTCACCCATTGGGTATGATTATTTTGAGAGGTGTTGAGACACATCAGACAGAATTTGTTGGTCGTAAACTTGAGGGTAAACAAAACACTCACACAGTAATGGGGAAAGCACCTTTTGAGACTACGGTGATTTTCCACAGTGTGTATTTACCCAGAAATAAAAACAATAGGTCAGCACTGAGCGGGCACTTCAGAAATATATCTGTGCTGATTTACATATTAAGGAATATTGACCATTTAATAAACTGCAGATAACGTTTTGCAACATGATGGAGGACAAAGTGAATTTATTTCATTTTAATCTCCAAGCTATTCATACAAAACATTGCAAATCTGTTGTATGTCAGATTTCTTTTTTAATACCTTGGAGTTTAAAAATAAAAAATTCTATTAGCTATTTGCAGAACATTTTTATAATACAATCAGGCGATATAATTGAATTTTTAGTAAGGCTTTGGAGAAATGAACCACATAGTATTTTTTGTGAATTATGACATAATGATCCAGAAATCATACATAACTTTATATGCCCTAAAATTCCTTATCCAGCTGAATGTAATGCAGTTAGGAAACACATGTTTGGATCTTCCTTCACACAAAAAAACCTATTATGAATTATCTTAAACTATCAAATGCTATATATATATATATATATATATATATATATATATATATGAGATTTGCATGAAGGCAGGATGGAGTAGGGGAGCAAAAGAGGAGATTGCGCAACTCCAGTGGACATGGCATGGGAATGAGAAGGGAGAGACACTGACAGGGGGAATGGGATGGTTTCAAACAACAGCAGAAATCTGAATAAAGCAGACACAAAGTAACGTACGGTATAGCAAAGACTCTCCTCCCTGGAAGAGAGGGGAGTGGTTGTGGGCGGGAGCCCGAGCTCCGCCCCTGGCCGGGGGCCTTAGCCCCTGCCCCTCCTCACCTGGCTGGCGCCCACGCCCACCGGAGGCAGCCAACCAGGTGTCTCCGGGGGGCGTGTTTAGCAGCTTAATGCTGCGGCTCCAGCTCCGCCTCCTCCTCAGTCGTCGTCGTCCCGCAGCGAGTCACCCACCCTCCACTCCCATTTAGCTCAGGGTCTAGGTTTTTTGGCCTTGCTATGGACCTTAGGTTGGTCGCCCTGGTTGTCTGGGGGGCCTGGTAGGAATTTTTCCATTTGGCATTAGGCTTTTTGGTTTTTTCGCCTACCTCGTAGCAATCGTCACAACTTTTGTGGTATTGGTGGGTAGGTTAGGCATTGGATTCATGTGTGTCAAGGGCTAGGTGTGGCCATCGTCTATGCTATCTACCGTGGGTTATTCCGTTAAAGGAATCTGGCGGTCGGGTATTCCGTCCAATGCCTGCTTGGCGGGAGGCCATGGCACGACCCTCGGTGACATCAGGGGTGAGCCTATAGTTGGATGAGCATCAACAGGCTCCACCTACTGTTGAATAAACCCACCTCCTATAGTCATCCAATGCCTAAGCCAATACCTTTTCACTGCTGTAATCAATAAAGTTGTGGCCTTTTCTTGCCCATTAACCTTATATCACGTGTCCTTGTGTGTTTATTTCACATAGCGGGGGTCGGGCCCTCGATCCACAATATGGGTTGTATGTAACTGTAACTTAAGATGCAGCAGCTTGCAATACCATTTCTAACACCAAGTATATTTGTAATTATTGTTTTAATAACATGAAGATATCCATGCTCTTATGTTTCAGAAATCTCACAACCAGTAAAATTTCATGTGCCAATTCAATGTTAAGCATACTTAGAAGTAGACCCTATTGAACTTAGTGGCTTGGTTCACACACACAGTGTTATTGGCTTCTACTCATGGTTGCTTTGGAAATAAACCTAGTGTGAACCAGCCAGGCCTGTGTGTGACCTGAACGTTGATGACAAGTTTGATACAGAACTTTCATGACAAGTATGATACAGAAGGGAAGAATGTTTTGGAAGTCAGGGTTTGATTCCCTTTATAAGGTAATGTAGGGACGTGGGTGGCGCTGTGGTCTAAACCACTAAGCCTCTTGGGCTTGCCAATCAGAAGGTCAGCAGTTCGAATACCCACAACGGGGTGAGCTCCCATTGCTCGGTCCCTGCTCCTGCCCACCTAGCAGTTCGAAAGCACGTCAAAGTGCAAGTAGATAAATAGGCACCGCTCTGGCGGGAAGGTAAACGACGTTTCCATGCGCTGCTCTGGTTCGCCAGAAGTGGCTTAGTCATGCTGGCCACATGACCCAGAGGCTGTACACCGGCTCCCTCGGTCAGTAAAGTGAGATGAGCACCGCAACCCCAGAGTCGTCCGCAACTGGACCTAACAGTCAGGGGTCCCTTTACCTTTACCTAACTAAAGATCATCCACCCAAACAGAGTAACATTCAACTTAATTGGAATAGACCCATTGGAGTTAATGCACACAGTTAATTTAGGCCCATTAATTTTGATATGTCTACTCTGAGTAAGGCTTGGTTGAATACCACCCACAATCATCAACCTTATCTCTGTCTTTCTCTCTCTCTCTCTCTCTCTCTCTTACAGCCAGCGTGGCTGCAACACTCCAAGTGGGAAATGATTGTTGCCAATGAATTCACTGAACAACCAGCACTACAAATTCACTTTCTAAGCCGCATCCAATTACTATTTGAAACTCTGCAGGCACAGCTACTAAATATACCAGAGTGCATTTAATATTTAAAGCCTACTTAAAAGAAAGACGCTTAGCTGTAGTGAATGACCCTTCTAAGTGTTTGGTTATTCTCCTGCATGCTTAAAAAGCTGAGTAACAAAAATCAGCCCTTGGGTGAAGAAGTTATTATTTCTTTCCTGGAAAAAAAACCCCAGGACTGATCCAAAGGAATCTTACTGATTCACGTGCAGCAGAAGGGATGGTTCAGACCTTTGCTTCCCATTTCAAGTGGCAGAATAAGGGTTGTTCTATTTGAAGTCTCAGTGTGGATGATTCCTAGATAACTTAAGTACAAAACCTATTTGGTGTTTTGCAACTTTCTGACTAGTTGCAGGACCTTAGCCAGACCTAGCAGAGTAAATGCAGAATCCACGGAAGCAATTGGCAACTTGGCTGCAGACAGGATAGACGAAGCAGGAACCAGGAACCAGTGGCGTAGCGTGGGTTGTCAGCACCCGGGGCAAGGCAAGTAATTTGCGCCCCCTAACCTGTGGATTTGCGCCCCCTAACCCGTGGATTTGCACCCCCTAACCCTAACCCCCAGATGTTGTGCCCGGTGCGGCCGGGCCCCCCTGCACCCCCCACGCTACGCCACTGCCAGGAACTTGTAGTTAGGTGTTAATTATATACAGTGGACTATTTACAGGAACAGAACTCGGATCTTTTGCTAGCTCTCTCTGACACGACTCACAACTCCTACACTGACACAGAACTCTGAACACGAACACTGAAATACTGAACTAACAGTTAGTAGGCCATTAATTATCACTCCTTTGAGAGAGCTTGACCAATCAGGGAGCGGTCTCCATGTCTCTGTTATCACCAGGCAGACTTACTCCTTCAGATTGCCTTCTGGCTGGCTGCCAAACCTTAATTGACTCTGTGTGAGTAGCTGCACGTACACAGTTACCCAACATCTCCAACTAATGGTTACCCAGGAAACCCAACTTTAGTGGAATCCAAGCATGTTCCATGCAGAATAGAATCCCAATTGGGTGTGCCACCTGCGAAGGAGGCAGTACTGGTGCCAAGTGTCATCCAGCTTGGGCACTGGGCAAGGCAGGGACAAAACTAGACTTTATTTCACCCGAGTCAAAGACCCAGCTTGGCACACACACATGCATTTGCGTACACACATACACACACAGGCTGGAAGCCAGAATGGCACCCCTCTGGAGGTTTCACCTGGGGGGAAAACCCAGCACTGGCCAAAGATCTTAGCATTGGAGAAGGGCCCATCTCTGCCAGCTTATCATCATCCTCACTCTATCCCAGGGTAGTCATCTTAGTGATGGGCAAGCAGTGTTTCTGCTTTTAAATGAGAGCCAAGTTCAGTCCCCGTTTGCAGTGGTGGGCAGTCAATATGGATGGGAATCTGAGATGGGCTCCCATTCCAGACCCCACAAGTGTCCCTATTTTCCAGGGACAGTCCTGGATTTACAGAAGCTGTCCTGGTTTCTGGTTTCATCCTGGAATGTTCTGCTTTTCCTTAGAACGTCCCTATTTTCATCAGAGGGTATGGAGTTATGTGACCCCCAAGATAAGGAGATAAGTAACTATACAACCTTTAGAAGACATCTGAAGGCAGCCCTGTACAGGGTAGGGTCTTCTAAAAATGTTTACTGTTTTATTATTATTTTATATATGTTAGAAGCTGCCCAGGGCGGCTGAGGCCACCCAGTCAGATGGACAGGGTATAAATAATAATAAAAATACTTATTATTGTTGTTGTTGTTATTATTAATGTCCTTATTTTCATTGGATAAATGTTGGAGGGTATCCCATTCAAACGTTACCCTGCCCAATACTAAAATTTGAGGGAATGAGGGAAAGAGTCCTTTCTCCTACAATGAAAAACATGGGAGCCATGCTGTCTTTTTCATCTGGTCTCTGTAGCTACCAATTCTTATTTTGATTTATGCAGTCATTATCTGAACCACATATTTATATTGGTGTTATGCTACTTTAGCTGTCAGAACTTCCTTCTACAAATCCTGGGAATTGTAGTTTAGGAAGGGTGCTGATAATACCCTTCTGGCTCAGTTGCAGTTCCTGGGTTCTCTTGGGATAGAGAACGACTGTTAAGCCAGGTTAAATTTGGGGCATGCATGTGCCCTCACACAGGATAACAGTTTGAAATTTTAACAGGCTCATAAAACACTTTTGCTCTGTTGGATACTTGCAGTATCTGCCAGCCACTGACACCTAGTCTTCTGCATCAGCTCATAGCTAATAGAGTGTGGGAGATGGAAAATAATTTGCAAGAAGTGTTCCACGCGTATCTGCTACACATCCTCTGGAGGAACAGCCTAACCTTAATTAAAGAATCCATCCTGCTCAGGAAGGATTTTAGCTCCGATTCTTCCATCCTGAGCCATTTCGATGGTTGGAAGGGAGGGGGAGTTTATATTAAAGCCGCAGAAAAATTACAGAGCCAGGTCACATATCTAATTCACCATGTTTTCCCTCTCTACTTCATTTTCATGCCACATCCTGTTTACAAGCAAGCGACCCGTCTAAGATGGTAGAGGAGAAGAGAGAAACATTTCTATATGCACAGTAGGACATCGGTGATAAGCAAGGGGGGAAGTAATGAATTCACTTTCTCAAGGTTATCCTACTCACAGGCCACCCCCTCCCAACCAAATTTTAATTCATTCCCTTTGGACTTTGGTGTGTTCAGGGGTGGCTGACTGAATAAGACCCACTCTCCAGCACTCGCCCTCCTGCAACCTACTGAGGGTCGTCCTTTGCTATCCCTGCTAATTCACTGGATTTTCCAGGAAAGAAAACACCCTCGTACATAAGCAAAAATACTTTGCGCCGTCTCTTGCATGTCAGTGGCAGCATCAAGCTGTTCCCTAATTGCTAGAAGCAGTTTGTTTGATGCTTTTATTATGGAAATTCATTCTCTTCATTATCCTTTGACAATCTGAACCTGCCTCCTCCACCCCCAATCGCCTCCCTCCTTCCACTGCCATCATGGAACTTCAAAACATGTGTCCGGTGGGTTCAGAGAGCCACATCAGCCAAAATGTCCTTCACCCACTGCTTGAATACAAATCAAAAGCCAATACAGTGGTACCTCAGGTTACATACGCTTCAGGTTACATACGCTTCAGGTTACAGACTCCACCAACCCAGAAATAGTGCTTCAGGTTAAGAACTTTGCTTCAGGATGAGAACAGAAATCGTGCTCTGGTGGCGCAGCAGCAGCAGGAGGCCCCATTAGCTAAAGTGGTGCTTCAGGTTAAGAACAGACCTCCGGAACGAATTAAGTACTTAACCTGAGGTACCACTGTATGGCTTTATTATGCAACCCCCCCTCCTGCCAGTCCCAAGGATTGTCAAAACCCCTGGGTATCTCAGAGACCACCTAGCGAACCCCTTACACCAACAAGTCTTCATGCTGCTGTCGGCATTTAGGTATTCATAGTTACCCTCCCACAGCTTTTTTTTAGAGTCGTTTCTCTGCCTAATAAAGCCCTTCTTGGCTTTCATGGATCCATTAAGCCCATAGTGGGAGGTTTCCTGGCCCCCTGACCTTCCTCACCAACTCCTGCAGTTTCTGCTCCACCTCTTGGATAAAGCTCCCCACCACCCTTTTCTCTGATGGTTCTTTGTCTAACTCTGCTCATTCCTTAGTTTCTCCTGCTCCTTGTCTCTTTCTCTGTCCCTGCTCCTCTGCTTCCCCTTCCTCCCAGGCTCCTCTTCTTTGTCCCTCTTCGCCCCACCTCTTAAAGTATACATTTACATATATTTGCATATGCACATGCATAGGATGGGCACAAGGCACTTGAATACAGCTGACACAGCCATTTTAAAAGGTAAAGGACCCCTGACAGTTAAGTCCAGTCGTGAAACGACTCTGGGATTGTGGTTTTTTCCATGCATGCACACGCGCACGCGCACACACGCACTCACATACAGATGCCCTTCTGTTTCTTCCTTGCCTGTTTTCCCATTTCTCTCTTCCATACAACTGAATAGGAGAAAGCAAAGTGGGTTGCAACGTTGGAAGTGACTGGCAGGAATTAGGTATTCCCACTGAAATTATTCACAATTGCAATCTTTTCTCCCCTGCTTTGGGCAAGTGAATGAGCACCTTCTCTCAATTTACTTGCATGGAGAAATGAAGAGAGGCAATCAAGAAAAACGGGAGTGAGCACAAGGGCCCTTGTTGTCTACCTGGGAGGATGAGGACTATATAGTCCCCAAAGGGTCCTCCCTATTAGTCTAGAGCAGGGTTTCCCAAACTTGAGTCGCTGGCTGTTTTTGGACTACAACTCCCATCATCCCAAGCTAGCAGGACCAGTAGCCACGGATCATGGGAACTGTAGTCCCAAAACAGCAAGAGACCCAAGTTTGGGAAACCCTGCTAATACAGTCCTTGGGCTGAAAAGGGTTGCCCTTCCCTGGTCTAGAAGGCAGCTGTGGTACCTAGCGGTTTGGGCCAGTCCTCAATGACTGTCAGTTGCACACCAAAAAACCACCCACCCCGCCACTTCAGGTGACTAACCCTCAAGCTTTCTATTCACCTTCTAAATGCAAAGTCCGGGTTTAACAGAGTAATAATATATATTTAATATTTTGAGAAAGAACAAATTGGTAATTATCTCTCCTAATGAAATGTGCTATCCTCTCGGTTCGCTTTAAAATGGGGCACAGCTCACGTTTGTAAGGCCCATTGAATAAATGCCTATTAGTTGCGCGGAAGTGATTTTAAATGCTTGACTCATTTCCACACACACCCCTGCCCATTTCCCACATCATTTGCATGAGTGTATCCTGCAGGGGGAAAAGGCAACTTGCCCTTTTCGTTTCTGTGCTTGGTGGTAACCTTGAATGGTAGGGAAGAGCAGCTGCAAAGAAGGGCAAGGCTCCTGTCTTTTTCCTAGTCACCCAGAATAGAGAATTACAGCAGGTTCACCTTTTACCACAAGCGACATCTGCTTAAATGAGTCTACGGAAATATTCAAGCAAAAGGAACTCTGCCATCCTCTGCATTTGCTCATCCTGCTGGAGAATAATATCAGCATTTGCCAGGAGAGAAAGGAAAGAACACGTGCTATCTGCATATGGTGATTTGTTAAAAAAGGTATGCTCATTTAGGGCCATTCCAGACGGGCTTTTTGTGGCCATATTCTGCAACATGCCATTCACTCAAGGCTACATCAACACCATACATTTAAAGCACCTGAGTGTCCCCAAACGATCCTGGGACCTTTAATTTACCCTTCACAGGGCTGCAAGGAGCCCTCAAGGAGGTTAAACTGGCCTCAGCCAGGGCCAGGGCCTTTTTGGCTTTGGCCCCAGCCTGGTGGAACTCTCTAACACAGGAGACCAGGCCCCTGTGGGACTTGACATCCTTCTGCAGGGCCTACAAGACGGAGCTGTTCCGCCTGGCCCTCGGTCTGGTCCCAGTTTGAACTCCCTCTATGGGACCTCTTTGGCCCTTTTATCGGCCCATGTGGGACCAACATGGATAGCTGGCCCTGATGAATACTTGAGGTTCCCAACCCCGATGGTTGTAATTTGTCGGCAGTCATTTAATTTTATCCTGATTCTAATTTTTAAGCTGTATTTTAATCAATTGTTTGATTGTGTTTTAATGGATTTGATATTAGCCGCCCTGAGCCCGGTCTTGGCCGGGAAGGGCGGGGTATAAATAAAAATTTATTTACTTATTTACTTACTTACTTACTTACTTACTTACTTACTTACTTACTTACAATGCCCAACACTCTTAATAAATTACAGCTTCTGGGATTCTTTGAGGGAAGCCGTGTGCTTTCAGTATTCTTTAAAGATGTAGAAACAACCAATAATAGCACATACATGAGGTAGTGAGAGATTTTACTTTCTTGGGCTTCATGATCACTGTAGATGGTGACAGCAGCCACGAAATTAAAAGACGCCTGCTTCTTGGGAGAAAAGCAATGACAAACCTAGACAGCATCTTAAAAAGCAGAGACATCACCTTGTCAACAAAGGTCCGTATAGTTAAAGCTATGGTTTTCCCAGTAGTGATGTATGGAAGTGAGAGCTGGACCATAAAGAAGGCTGATCGCTGAAGAATTGATACTTTTGAATTATGGTGCTGGAGGAGACTCTTGAGAGTCCCGTGGACTGCAAGAAGATCAAACCTATCCATTCTGAAGGAAATCAGCCCTGAGTGCTCCCTGGAAGGACAGATCCTGAAGCTGAGACTCCAATACTTTGGCCACCTCATGAGAAGAGAAGACTCCCTGAAAAAGACCCTGATGTTGGGAAAGATGGAGGGCACAAGGAGAAGGGGACGACAGAGGATGAGATGGTTGGATAGTGTTCTCGAAGCTACCAGCATGAGTTTGACCAAACTGTGGAAGGCAGTGGAAGACAGGAGTGCCTGGTGTGCTCTGGTGCATAGGGTCACGAAGAGTCGGACACGACTAAACAACAACAACAACATGCACACACCATTCTACTTGTTCTGCAATGCTTCTCCAATATCGCTGTGTTATTGCTGCCTAGAGAGGCACTCTTGCACAACAAAGGTGGGACAGAAAAAGAACGACCTTGAAGCATTTGTGGTATGAAAGGCTGCAGGATTTCAGCAGGAAGCCACAGGATGTGCAGCGACTGGAAATGAAGCAGTATGTCCATCTCCAGTGGTGTAGCGTGGGTTGCCAGTGCCCGGGCAAGGCAAGTATCCTTGGCACTGCCTGCCATAGGCTGGAATGAAGGGACAATACCTTGGCAACCTACCTGAGTGGCAGCTGCAGTGCCCCATGAGTGTCAAGCATGGTGGACAGCAGGACAGGGGATTGGCTAGGAGCAGAAATCTTTCTAAAGCCCTGCAGAGGGCGCCCTAGCAACTGCCCGTCACCCAAATCCACTCCTCAGTCCACCCACGCAAACATTGGGAGATTTTCTATGAGGGGAGGGCGCACTATTTTTTAAAATTATTATTGCTACTTTCTCTTTACTTTTGAAATTTTGTGCCCCAAGAATTTTGTGACCCTGTAAACCTTTGCAGGCACAACCAGGATTGAAAACAGGATTGTGTATAACCACCCTAAAACCATCCTGGAAACAATTCATCATGAATAAGGAGGGGCCTTAAAAGTTCCCACTGCTTAAATGATGTGCTTAAAATCATTTTAAAAAAGAAAACATACCATATATATATATTTAATGTTCTTTTAAAAAGGTAAAGACTGAGTCAAACACGTAGGGCAACCATGCCTACATTAAAGAAGTATTTGCCCCTTTCACAAATCCAGTTGTACCTTGGATCCCAAACACCTTGGTACTTGGACGTTTTGGCTCCCGAACACCCCACAAACCCAGAAGAGAGTGTTCCTGTTTGTGAATGTTCTTTGGAACCCGAACGTCCGACAGGGACTTCCTGCAGCCAATCAGAAGTCTGACAGAAGCTTCCTGCAGCCAATCAGAAGTCACGCTTCAGTTTCTGAACGTTTTGGAAGTCAAACAGACTTCCGGAACAGATTCCGTTCGACTTCCAAGGCACACTGTAATTGAGTGTGTAGTGGAGGGGAATGAACCCTCCCGCAAGAATGTGGTGAGACCTCTAACCACATTCTTTCTCATTTCAGTACTCTGAGAAAAAAGAAAACCCCTTAGGAGTGTGTGTGTGTGTGTGTGTGTGTGTGTGTGTGTGTGTGTGTAATAAGGGTTTCCCACCCCTGCAATCGAGCAGTCTGTCAATGCATGCATGATTTTATGTGTGCTGTTCATATGTGTGCTGTCCTGGGAATATTACTACCAGTGGTGGACAACATTCAAACTTAATAAAGGCAATGCAACCATACCGTACAATAATACAATACAGTATTACTATACTCCACCTTTTTGCTATATGACACCAGGGCACTTTGCAATAAAATCAAGATACAGTTTTTTAAAATGTTGTAGCAATAATAACAGCAGCGACGGATCAAATAGTAAAATTACTATTAACACAGCGAATAAAAGCAAGAAATAAGAGAGAGCTCATGGAGGAAAGCTACAAACAGCAATTAAAAAGAAATTAATATCATGAAAGGGCAGTGAAATAACAGGACAGTCTTTGCCTGACATCTAAAGTAAAATATAACAGAAATGGCCCCCGTGCTAGTTTCTACAATTTGGATGATACAAGAGAAAAGGGCCTTTTTCAGTAAACCACTCAGCTAACCTCTGAAAGCAAGGGCACCCAAACGCCATCTGAAAAAGATTTCAACTGGTGACCTGGACGGGGGAGGGGGGGCAACTATCTCTTTTCCAACCTAACACTGTAATTGGGGACAATATCATACAGTGACAAAGTGCTCTTTCCATTTCAGTATACTATAGCAGTAGCTTTCAACTTTCAGATCTAGGATGCACCTTTAACATGCATGGGAGGGGGGGGGAATCCACTTCTTAATTTTCTTAATTTTTAATGTCATATTTCTATTGTGATAGTGCTGCTGTGGTGGTCCACCTTAGAACAACCTACTAGCTGAAGACCACTGTTCTATAGGACAGAAGTTGCCTTCAGGCTACAGCAGCAACTTACTGACCGCAGCAAACATTGGTTCTTTAATTTTTCCCTCTTTGGGATTTAAACCAGGGGTGGGGGGGGACTCTAGTGCATTCCATCATCTATGTAAAGCATGGGTTGGTAAACTAAGGCCCGGGGGCCAGATCCAGCCCAATCGCCTTCTAAATCCGGCCCATGGATGGTCCGGGAATCAGCGTGTTTTTACATGAGTAGAATGTGTCTTTTTATTTAAAATGCATCTCTGGGTTATATGTGGGGCATAGGAATTCGTTCATTTTTCTTCTTCAAAATATAGTCCGGCCCCCCACAAGGTCTGAGGGACAGTGGACCGGCCCCCTGCTGAAAAAATTTGCTGACCCCTGATGTAAGGCCTACACCTACTGAAAACATATCAACTTTGGCTTCCTCCATTGAAAGTGAAGCCTTAGGTCACAAGGGATTCATTTTGCCCGCTTACCCCCAGGACCGAGGAGAGAACAAATGCACCAGGGAAGTTCCTCTTCAGAGAAAAAAAGTTTTATTGAGATCTGCGCACAGAGGTGGCCAGTGGGATCGTTCCCAAAAGACTGGCCCACAGATACAAATAAGCAAGCATCTTTATACCTGAGAGCATACCCATCTCCCCAATTCCTCTAATCAGCTGGCAAGGTTAAGCTTATTTCCTTATATGGCATATGGCTATATGGCTAGCTAAGCCCCCCTCCTTCCCTTGTTCGTGTGTTCTTCTCTTGCGTTACTGCAGCAGAGAGCATGTGCAGAGAGCAGCTCCTGGTTTGCAGAGCGTAAGCAATTGCAAACAGGAAGCAGCTCCTGGCTTGCAGAGCTCAAGCAGAAAGCATAAAAACAGGAAACATGTCTGGCCTCTGATGGTAACAACAGTTGCGGTTTTAGTCAACTGTCTCCTTTGCAGAGCGAAAACAACTGCGCCCAACTGCGGTTTCTGTCAACTGCCTCCCTCGCACCACCCAAAATAAGTTTAGGCGCAGATAATATTGAGTTTAACCCTGCCTTCTCCCTTCAAAAGTGGTAGAAATTAAAATGCCACTCCCAATTTTTGTAGCTCACAAGGGCTACAGTATTAATTTAACGACCAAAAATTATACCTTGATCTGACCCTTTTAACTAGGGTCTTTTAACTAGAAAGTCAGCATAGCTCTTGATGTAAATGTTGATGTTCCATTTCCCATTACAACAACCAGTTCTGAGATGGGCTGTAAGAGAGATCAGCTCCTTCCCGGTGTAGTTTCAGAGACCTTTGAAACTACGTTGAGAGACTGGCCATTTGCAGGCGTATTCCCAAAGACTTTCACGCCAGTGGGAGTTCTTCCTAATGATTTTGATAAAAGTTTGACTCAAGTCAATGTACAATTAGTGAATTACAGAATCAGTAGTCAGTGGTGCACTCAACAGTTTCTCTCCCGCATCTAATGAGGCATGTGTGAGGCATACATGGGGGGGGGGAGGGAATGCATTTGTTGATTGGAATTTTATTGCAGAAATTTTGAATTTAAAACATATATTTGATGGGACCTAATTATAGCCGTAATTACATTCATGAAGAGATTGCTGGGATACCTACGCACAGATTAAAAACAGCAGAAGCAAGCATATGCTGTTCCTGAGACAAACAGCTCTGTTCTCGCTCTCTCAAAATTCAGTTATTGAAGGGAAGCTGAGTGATTTCCTGGAACCAATGTGCAATAGCCATTTCAAAATATGATCCATATACAGTGGTACCTCGGGTTACAGATGCTTCAGGTTACAGACGCTTCAGGTTACAGACTCTCCTAACCCAGAAATATTACCTCGGGTTAAGAACTTTGCTTCAGGATGAGAACAAAAATCGTGAGGCGGCGGTGGGAGGCCCCATTAGCTAAAGTGGTACCTCAGGTTAAGAACAGTTTCAGGTTAAGAACGGACCTCCAGAACGAATTAAGTTCTTAACCCGAGGTACCACTGTATCACTTTGAATTGTTTGAATTTTGCCTTTCTTTTCTTATTTGTGCAATTCATTACCCCACGTATCTCAACGGATGGCCCATTCAGAGTGGGAGTTCTAGGAAATGAAAACCTGAAGAGCAAAAGGGGGCAGGAAGACTTCATGGGTTCAGGAAATCTGTTCTGATTTCTGGGTACATGTGTTTGGTCTTAGTTCAGACACTCCACAGTGTGGCCCCCAAGACAACGACAATAATCCACCAACAGCATACAAATCAATATGGCTAACCTGATCCAAAACACCCACCCACCCCACTCACACACGAAAACAAAGATCACCACAGCCAATCACAAACAAACAACCACACCCTCGGCCAACCCCAACCTCTCTCACCACCAAAGAAACACAAGTGAACAGCAGAGAACCTGCACGAGCGACGCTGACACCAAACCCTACATACATTAAGCAAAATAGAAACACCGCCACCCGACCCCACCCCCACCCATCTTCCCTCCCTCCACCCCTTCTTCTTTCTTTTCTTCTTCTCCTCCTAATGTCTCAACAAATGAAACAGATTTGTAAAAATGTTACATGGAAAAAATATGAGAGACATTACACTTACTTCTGTAAAACAAGAAAATCTTAAATAAAAAAATTAAAAAACAACAGTGTGGCCCCCTACCACAGTGGAGGAGGGTCACCAGCAGGTTTACAACCTACAGGGGTCAGTTAGAAGCACTGGTAGAATGAACCAGTACATATATTGGGGGGGGGGTTACATGGGATGCTTGAGGATGGGGAACAACTATGAGAATGGTTGCAAGTATCGCCCCAGTGTAAAGAAGCCTTTTTATTCGACTGGAATCTCTATGCAGTCCCTACATGATGGTGAAGTCACTTGTAGGGTGAGAAATTTGATGCAGTTGGCATTTGAAGGTGAATCTACCTAATCTATACTTTCTGCCAGCTAAAACTCAGCCATCCTTGTGTTTATTATTGATTATGTACATGCAGCATGCAATACAACCCAATGAAGGGGGGGAGGCAGGGAATACATAAGTATTTTTTTCAGTCAAAACAAAATGAAAATGGAGAGACATGAAACAGGAAGCATTCACAAATCCTTAGGAAAGCCATACTTCATACATTGACAAAGCCATTGAGTCCTCCTGGAGGCTATTTGCAACAGTGCAAGAAGTGCAATCCCACCACATGGTGTGGAATTTTTTTGGAGTTTCCAATCCCTTAGAAACATTCATATTAAGTGTTACTCACACATGCACCCACCCACCACTGATATTGCCATGTTCCATATGTTTTTATACGACAGGAAAATTTGTAATCCTTGCAGTGCCTTCCATTTTTATGCAACAGATATTCTGGCTGCTGCCAGCAACCATGTAATGAGTTCTTTTGAATGCCCTTGTTGAGTCTGATCATGCCACAGATTTAAAAGTGAAATCTGTGGAGTCATTTGAACAAATAGCAGAAACTTCCTGATGTATCTTAGACCAAAAGCTTTTCACAAGTGGGCACTCTTACTATAAAGGGGGGGGACACACATTCCTCATGTCCCACAGCCTTGAAGGACTTACGATGACGACAAGGAAGAGCTCCAAATTTTTCAGTGAGGTTCTGCAGTCGAGTAATGTGAAACGAAATGCATATACTGGGGCAAAGTGTGCATAAAAGCACATATAGTAATGAAAATATTCATTAGCAAAATGGCTGCCAAATTGCATTAAAATGTGTACATTCGGAGAAATTCACAGCAAAGTTATGAGGAATTTTCATGAGGACTTATTTTTTTAAAACAACAACAACAACACAAACTGATGTGGAAATGTGGGGAACTGAAGACTGAAAAAAATGAGAAACTGAGAGAAACCAAATGCGCCAATTCACCCATCCCTAATGACTGGTGATTGCAGGAAAAGGACAGTTGATCTGGACCATAATCCAATTTAAATGTTGGCAACCAAGTTTATCGCAGAGAGAGATGCCCACAGAATTAGTGGGATCGTCACTTTTATTGGACCAAACTTTGTTTTCAAGATGAGCATTTGGGTTTGATTCAAGTCGTTAGCCAGCATAATCTGTTCAGAGCATAAAGAGCTGGTACAGATTCTGCAAGTCCTTTTCGGCTTCCAGCACCGAGGATGACTGCAGGCAAAAAAAGTATGACGGTTCAGATTTTCTCAGGAACGGAACAGGGCGTTTCTTGCTACGTTGGGGGACTTAGAAATAAATCAAAGATGCAAGCAACACAATGTAATATACATCGATTTTCATCTAAATGCTATTGAATCCCTTGGAATAACAACACAGTACCAATAACAAGTAAAAAGTGGAGAAAATGACAAAAGGCTCATTGCTTGGTCACCACTCAGTAACTCTTGTCTTGGCCAAGGCACTGGCTGTGCAACTGGTACCAAGCAGCCCACTTAATAATTAGGGTGGGGTCAACCCTGAGTTAAGCAGTCACCCCAGACGTTGACCAGGTGCTTCAATCCTCCCAGTGCCACCATTGGGAGAGGTGCTATGGTCTATCAACTCCTGTGTGGGCTCCCAAACTAAGTTGTGACCGTTGCTATGAGGTAGTTGAAAACCTGCAAGACAGCTCAGCAGCCAGAAGCATCATAGCCAGTCACTGGAGAGACCTGTCAGGAGTAAGCATAGACCAATGGTATCAAATAGTATGGGAAACAGCCTTATTAGAAAAACTAACCAACAAACTGACATGGGGACAAATAGAAAAAGACACCTTCACCCCTGCCCAACAAGACAACAAGAACCAGCCAACAGCATACGAATCAATCTAGCTAGCCTGATCCAAACACACACATACACACCCCACTCACACACAAAAACAAATTTCACTACAGCCAGTCAAAGACAACCAACCACACCCTAGGCTAGGCATAAGCAAACTCGGCCCTTCAGATGTTTTGGGACTACAATTCCCACCATCCGTGACCACTGGTCCTGTTAGCTAGGGATCATGGGAGTTGTAGTCCCAAAACATCTGGAGAGCCGAGTTTGCCTATGCCTGCCCTAGGCCACCACCACCCAACCTCTCGCACCACCAAATACAATAATCATAATAATAATAATTTATTATTTATACCCCGCCCATCTGGCTGGCTTTCCCCAGCCACTCTGGGCGGCTTCTAACAGAATATTAAAATACAATGATCTATTAAACATTAAAAGCTTCCCTAAACAGGGCTGCCTTCAGATGTGAATACGAGTGAATAGTAAAGAGAACCCACACAAGTGACGCTGACACAAAACCCCACACATACATTAAGTAGAAGAATAGAAGCATTGCCCCCTGTCCCCGCCCCACTTGCCATTCCCTCCTCCCCCTCTTTCCCCCTTTTCTTCCTAAGCTAACGTACGTGAAAAATAAAAATAAAAATTCCAAAAATAAAAAAAACCTGCAAGACAGGCCAATTCATAAGGCATTGGGCTCGATCCTTAGTTTAACTGGTACCCCCTTAAAGGGGTCCAGGAAGAGTATTGCCCATTTCGAGTGGGGCTTCCCACCCAACTGGCAGAGCCAGAAGGGAAGGCACTGGGCGTTGCCCCATAGCCATGTGGGAAGGAAATGGCTCTGCACGACCTGGTTGTGGCTGTGTCAGGCAGCAAACACCACCCAGGAATCTGGTTTCCTCAGGCATCTGGATAGCCACTGTGAGAACAGAATGCTGAACTAGATGGACCATAGGCCTGGTCTGCCAGGCTCTTCTTCTAGTTCAACATGCAAAGAAATAGCTAGGATTGAATCAGGTACAGCGGTACCTCAGGTTAAGTACTTACCATATTTTTCACTCTATAAGACTCACTTTTTCCCTCCTAAACAGTAAGGGGAAATGTGTGTGCGTCTTACAGAGCAAATGTAGGCTGCACAGCTATCCCAGAAGCCAGAAAAGCAAGAGGGATTGCTGCTTTTGCTGCGCAGCGATCCCTCTTGCTGTTCTGGCTTCTGAGATTCAGAATATTTTTTTCTTGTTTTCCTCCTCCAAAAACTAGGTGCGTCTTATGGTCTGGTGCGTCTTATAGGGTGAAAAATACGGTAATTCATTCTGGAGGTCCATACTTAACCTGGAACTGTTCTTAACCTGAAGCACCACTTTAGCTAATGGGGCCTCCTGCTGCTGCCGCGCCGCTGGAGCACAATTTCTGTTCTCATCCTGAAGCAAAGTTCTTAACCTGAAGCACTATTTCTGGGTTAGCAGAGTCTTTAACCTGAAGCGTATGTAACCTGAAGCATATGTAACCTGAGGTACCACTGTATACATAATAGGATTAATTAACTAATAGATGTAGAAGATTTTGACTGCTTTTTTAAAAAGTCCTCATCCTGTGAGGAGTTATCTTGCCCATGTTTCCTTCTCCCATGTTACATCACTCACAAAAGCAGGGCATTTCCCTTGTCACTGGAACAGTTATTTACACAAATCGTAACTTCAAGGCAGGTCTTTTATACAGAGATAATTTCACAATTCCGTGGGAAGATAGTGGAGTTCACCAACAACTAGGAATGGACATATCTGTCCGTTTTTTAGTGTGAGTTTATTTGGTCTGCACACCAAATATAGGGCTATCAAGACAACTACAGCAGAGAGAGAGAAAAACACAATATGCATGCACACAAATTGCACCTTTTAAAATAAGAATAGAATAAAATCCATAAACAATTGACTGAGAAAATATAGACAATTTTGACTTGGAGCTCATCTTCTATCTAATAATCATGGCCAGTTTTGATGCCGGGAGCAAGGAACATGCATTTTCTGTAATCTTGGGTTCAAGTCTACAATTTAAAGTGGATCACAGAATTCATCTGAGTTCCTTAGATGTAGAGAAAGTACTGAGGAGATAAATTGGGATCCCTATAAAAATGTCAGTATAGGAGAACACGGGCTAATGTTTCAGCTGAGCTGCTTTTGCAAGGACAAATTCTCAAGTGCCAAGGCAGCCTGGTAAATAGGCCTCTCATAACGGATTCCTCTCAGTTTGTCATTTTTTCAGTCTTGCACTCCTGTACATCACATTTCCACATCAGTCTGTGGATTTTATTTATTGTTTAAAAAATTTCCCCAAAGCATTTGTCAGCATTTAAGTGTGCGTGTTTCCTAGCGTACACATTTTGTATGCCGTTGCATCATTAAACACGTGCTTTAATGTGAATTTTTGTGAGGATTTTTAAAAAATGAAATAAAATGACATATTAATGTGGAAACAGAACAGGATGGACTTTTCACCAAACGAATATGAAATTGATACAGGCTGGAAGCAGACTGATCCATTCATCCCAAACATACAACATAGCATTTTGTTTCCTGTTGTCATAAGCATGACTGATAGTCTAGGTAATGCCCCCTACTGTGAATTTCCAACAAGATGCTGTGGGGGGTTTTCTAATACAACTTTCTTCTGTTTCAATGAAAAAAAAGTGAACACTGAAAACAGGTTTTATTTTCAAAGACAAAGGAAAGCACATTGTTTCAGGGAAATTGTTTTATTTTTCTTCTTCTTTCCAAAGTCTGAAATGGAAAAATCTACAGAAAGCAAGCTGGGGGCGGGGGCGGACTTCAGGAGCTTAGAGATCAAAAAAAAACCCCACAACACAACACATTACTTGCAGTCAGAAGTGATGCATTTTATGACCTTGAAAACTCTTTTGTGATGACACAGATAGTTTCTCCACTTGCGTAACTGTATCTGCCCTTCCATTTACCTTTGTCAAGGAACTTTTTTATGCTCAAACATTTGGGCAGATCAATAGCAGTTCAATACAAAGATATGATTAGTGCTGCATGTATAGGAGTTGTTTTCCATCCTTCCCGAAGTCGCAATGCTGAGATTGAGAAGGAAGGGGCTTTTAACATCTTCCTTTCCGTATTGTGATACACGAATTCAGAGGTAGGTAGGATACAGTAACAGAACAAGTTTCTTAAAGGAGAAAAGGATTCAGCAGAACCTCTTGAGTCTGGGCAGGCAAGGATACAATGCTATCACTTTCTCTTGTGTATTCAAGCAGATAACCAAGCAGAATTTGGCACTCTCCTCTCTGTGGTGGACGTGAATTACCCCATCAAGGCCTCTCTAGCAAATTGCACTGGATGTTCCAGAATCCATTGTAGCAGGCTTCCTCCACCTCGGCCCTCCAGATGTTCTGAGACTACAATTCCCATCATCCCTGACCACTGGTCCTGCTAGCTAGGGATCATGGGAGTTGCAGGCCAAAAACATCTGGAGGGCCGAGGTTGAGGAAGCCTTCATTGGAGCATCTAAGGAGGGGTTATAGCTTTGGGGTAGAATGCATGTTTTGCATACAGAAAGGTGCAGGTTCATTCCCTGGAATCTCCCATTTAAAAAAGGTGATGTGAAAGATTGCTGCCTGAGGCTCTTGAGAGCTGGAGTCCTTCAGGCTAACCTAAAATGCAATGGGCTGCCACGCAGGCATAGCTATGGACAGGGCCGGATTTAGGTTTGATGAGGCCCCAAGCTACTGAAGGTAATGGGGCCCTTTATATGTCCAGCTGTCCTTTGTCAACAACAAATTGTTGCTTTTTTGTGTGTGTTGAATATATGCTGTGTGGTAATTTATGGACCTAACAGGTATTAGATGCATGCAAATGAAAGCCATTTGCATGTAACAAAATATGCATTTTGTCGAAGTAATTGTTGAACTGAAATACAGTTTTGGAAATTTACATCCAGTTTTTTTTCCTTTTAATTTTTTTGGGGGCCCCAAGAGAGTGGGGCTCTAAGCTATAGCTTGTTTAGCTTATACGTAAATGCAGATAAAGCAGCACAAGGAAAAGTGGTTCCTATGAGGAGTCACTGCACAAGCTGCTATTTGCACATGCAGGGGGAGCACAATTGGACTCTCAAGGTGTGAGTTGCAATGCAAGGACCTTCCTTTGCACTTTGACCCCCGAGTCAAGGAGATAAGTACTATACAACCTTTCGAGGATATCGGAAGGCATCCCTGTATAAGGAAGTTTTCAGTGTTTTATTATGTCTTGTATATGTTGGAAGCCGCCCAAAGTGGCTGGGGCAACCCAGCCAGATGGGCAGGGTACAAATAATCAATTGATTATCGGAGGAATGTTGGAGGGAATGAAATATCACATCAGTCACAAAATCCTAGGATGTTTCAGCTATTTCAGCCTTCCCATCTGCTGGAATACAGAACATGTGATAATACTGATGGGTGTATCTTCCAAAGGACATTGGGACTTTCTTGTGGATGTGGGGTTGTTAATTAAATCAGAGAGTTCTCCAAACTGCAAGCCAACACTAAAGCAGGGGTTGGGAACATATTCTCAGTTCAATGGCCCTGTTCCCTCCTGGACAATGCTTTGGTGGCCACATACCAGTGGTGGATGGAGCAGAGGGCAAAAGTGGGTTCAGCAACAAATACAAATGTCACCCTTGTGCAGTAGGCTCATTTCCACATGCAACTCTTAATCCCCCAGCCATGCAACCAAGAGGCTTTATCGGAGTATAAGGACACATCATAGCCAAGCAAAAACACACAAGGAAGCAGGGCTGGTGATGAGCAGGACCTGGGGGGGGGTATGACATGTTGTGAGGGCCATCTAAAGGGCAAAATTTGGCCCCCAGGGCCAAGGTTCCCAATGCCCATGCTAAAAAGCCATGACTATTTGAAGACTCTCCACGTGTCCCTATTTTCTAGATAGAGTCCCAGATTTACAGAAGCCGTGCCAGTTTCTGATCCTGGAATGTCCTGCTTTTCCTTAAAGGTAAAGGGACCCCTGACCATTAGGTCCAGTCGTGACTGACTCTGGGGTTGCAGCGCTCATCTTGCTTTATTGGCCGAGGGAGCCGGCGTACAGCTTCCGGGTCATGTGGCCAGCATGACTAAGCCGCTTCTGGCGAACCAGAGCAGTGCACGGAAACGCCGTTTACCTTCCCGCCAGAGTGGTACCTATTTATCTACTTGCACTTTGACATGCTATCGAACTGCTAGGTTGGCAGGAGCAGGGACCGAGCAACAGGAGCTCACCCCGTCACAGGGATTCGAACCACCGACCTTCCGATCAGCAAGTCCTAGGCTCTGTGGTTTAACCCACAGCGCCACCCGCATCCCCTTTGCCTTCACCTTCACTTTTCCTTAGGACATTCCTATTTTCATCGGAGAAATGTTGGAGGGTACGTATTTAGTAATTTATAGCTTAGCAGATTCACACCCAGAACTTCCAGATGAAATGCAGCGGGCCGTTGCACTAAATCTGATGCCCCTCCAGCAATTTTTAATCCCTCTGCTGGCAGTTCAGGAGGAGAAGAGGCAAGATAAACCCCTGGACTGTTCCAAATGTTCCATTTTCACCTTGTTTTGTGCTGCTGGAACACATTGCCCATTCGTTACTCATCGCGGAAGAGTCACTGATCTGACGGTGTCAATCTATGTCTTTAGTTAAAAAGAAAAAAAGTAATAATAAAAGAGGAAGAAGATTGGAACGAAAGAGTATCTCCAGGATGACTGGAAATACAAATGGGTGCCGTGCAAGGAGTCAATGAAGCTGCTGCATTGAAAGGGTAACCTTCGCAATGAGATCAATGTGTCATGCTCTTGTTATGAATGTGATTGCTGTTGCAGAGCCCATGTCGGAGAGAGGCTGAGATGAAGCTTACATGCATCAACAACAGCCAAAAAGTGTGTGACAATTTAGCACTGCAGATCCTTCTGGCATGTTTGTTTGTTTGTTTGTTTGTGGTGTGCTTAGCCTTGGCTTGAGGACTGGTGACCTTTTGTACACTTCAAGGGGACATAGCTCAGCCAGGAGAGTATCTGCTTTGCATAAAGACGATCTCAGGATCGTCTTTGGAGAGTCAGTGCCCATCAAAGTAGACAATACTGAGCAAAGGTTGGCCAAAGGTCTGGCGTCATCATCATTTTTTTTTGTACCCCATCCATTTTGTACTGTGGGTTGCCGCAGCCATTTTGGACACCTTCCAGCAGAACATACGAACACACAACAGCTTCTTTTCTTCCTAAACATATTTTAAAATCGGGTAAAACAGTGCTATTTTTTCTAGAAAAAGTGGTACCGGAACTATCCAAGAACGTCTCCCTTGATCGCTTATAATGGCAATGGCTCCCATCTGAGAGGTGCCAGAACTGAGTTCCGGTAAGTTCTGGCTGAAAAAAGCCCTGAGGTAAAGGAAACTTCAAATGCTTTCCACGTGATTTCCCACCCCACTTTCATGACAAATTATGCAGTTGAACAAGAAACGCACAAAAATTATGTCAAACATCAGTAGTGCATGGCATGGGGCAGGAACTCACCTGACTTCCCAATAGGTGAGACACTGTGGCTGATGGGGAGGTTGGTGTGGTGCAAATGAACTTGGAAAAGCCAATCCAGTCCTCTGCTGGTGTATTTGCACTGTGCCAACAAAGGTCCGTATAGTAAAAGCTATACTTTTAACATCACCTTTCCAACAAAGGTCTGTATAGTAAAAGCTATGGTTTTCCCAGTAGTGATGTATGGAAGTGAAAGCTGGACCATAAAGAAGGCTGATCGCCGAAGAATTGATGCGTTTGAATTCTGGTGCTGGAGGAGACTCTTGAGAGTCCCATGGACTGCAAGAAGATCAAACCTCTCCATTCTGAAGGAAATCAGCCCTGAGTGCTCACTGGAAGGACAGATCCTGAAGCTGAGGCTCCAATACTTTGGCCACCTCATTAGAAGAGAAGACTCCCTGGAAAAAACCCTGATGTTGGGAAAGATGGAGGGTACAAGGAGAAGGGGACGACGGAGGATGAGATGGTTGCATAGTCTTCTCAAAGCTACCAGCATGAGTTTGACCAAACTGCAGGAGGCAGTGGAAGACAGGAGTGCCTGGCGTGCTCTGGTCCATGGGGTCATGAAGAGTTGGACACAACTAAACGACTAAACAACCACAACAAACACACACACACACCCCACACCTTACCCCTCTGCCCACTGTGCTAGATTATCTATATTCCTTTTTGCTCCTACTGTGCCACTCATCTTGGAGGTCTTGTTCCTTCAGCCGTGCCTACACCTTCACATATTCATAGAATCGTAGAACTGTAGAGTTGGATCAGATGACCCCCAGGGTCTCTTCCAATGCCCTGGAATGCAGGAATCTCAACTAAAGCATCCAGGACAGATGACTATCCAACCTCTGCTTAAAAACCTCCAACAGAGGAGAGTACACCACCTTCTGAGAGAGTCTGTTCCAGCTTCAACTATCAGAAAGTTCTTCCTGATGTTTAGTTGGACTCTCCTATCCTGTAACTTGAAGCACTTGGTTTGGGTCCTGCTCTCTGGAGCAGGAGAAAACAAGCTTACTCCATCTTCCAGGTGACAGCCCTTTAGAAATCTGAAGGTGGCTATCATATCTTCTCTCAGTCTCCACTTCTCCAGGCTAAACACACCCAGCTCTCTCAACCGTTCCTCATAAGGCTTGTTCTCCAGAACCTTGGTTATCTTGATCACAACCCTCTGCAATTTCCCTAGAGAGCAACCACATCAAAACAACTTGAAGCATAACACTCACCCTATCACATCAGCCTTTCACATAAACAATAAGCAAATAAGCAAGAAGCAAGAACAAAGAATATATATGGGTAGGGGACTGAGCATGCTCAGTGGGCATGGAGTGCTGACTAGCTGTCTGGCATATAACTGAAACCTAGGGAATTGAAAGGAATCCTGAACATAAGCATCCCACACGACAACATTTTGTTGCAGGGTACCATTAGCATGATATATAAAATTATAGTTGTGTCAGAATCACCCTGCCCACATTTCCCAGAAGTCCACTCACCTTTTACCTGGTGGGCGGCCAGGCAGCCGGGTCTCAATAGTTTACCGGCCAAAGGGAAGGAGGGACGCCTCCTCTCTCCTTCGTTACGCCAGCCATGTCATCATTGCTGGGGATTCTGCCCTCTGTTGAGCAGCCCTAGCTAATCCACTGGCAGGGTGGGTGTGGCCGCGGGCACTTTAACTATGGCGCAGCCAGCCAGGACCCTCTTTTCACCCCTTCACCAGATCAGCTATTATGTACTGAGTTGAATAGGATTCAGAATGCAGCAGTCTGATTGGTCCTAGAACAATAGGATTCAGAATGCAGCAGTCTGATTGGTCCTAGAACAATAGGATCCAGAATGCAGCAGTCTGATTGGTTCACAGGAGCCACCCAATCCAGCTCCAGGTGGAAGTGAATCCGCAACCTGATTGGCCTACAGGAGAATCCCAGAATTAGCCAATCACATGGGGCCCATTGTGTAAATAATGTATATAAAGCAGACATTCTGGGGGAACTTCCATTCCTCCTCACCACTATGAGCTGAATAAAGAGCATGACATCCACTCTCGACTCAGAGTATATTTCATCACCCTACCTACCCACTCTCTTTTCATGCTTTGCTGTGATATGACCTTGCTATGGACAATTGTTGGTCGACATATTGTTGGGGCCAGGTAAGATTTTTTTGGACTTGGCAAATTGGCACCGGCCATTTGGTTTTCACCTACCTAGTAGCAATCGTCACAACTTTTGTGAGGTTAGGTATTGGGTAAGCCTTGGTTTGGTTGGAGAGGAGGTTGTTGTCTTCGCCCGCCCCTCCTCAGTAAGGGTATCCTGTTAAAGCAGCGGTTCTCAACCTGTGAGTCCCCAGATGTTGTTGGACTACAACTCCCATCATCCCTGAGCTCTGGCCTTTTTAGCTAGGGGTGATGGGAGTTGTAGTTGTAGGCTGTGTTAAAGGGATCCGGGATATGAATCCTGTGCGAAGCCTATACGTGGGCTAGGGCCATGTCACAGCCCCTACGGCAGCCTTTCTCAACCTTGGGTGCCCAGATGTTTTTGGCCTACAACTCCCATGATCCCTAGCTAGCAGGACCAGAGGTCAGGGATGATGGGAGTTGTAGTCCAACAACATCTGGGGACCCACAGGTTGAGAACTGCTGCCCTACAGGGACCCCTTGGGGTGCCACTATTTGATGTAAGTCATAGGGCACCCCCTATCAGTGGTTTGCCCTTAAGTGGACTCCCTGCAGGAGTCAAGATATAGCCTGGCTTCACCCTAATGCCTAAGCCAAACCGCTCACATCTGTAACCAATAAAGTTGTAGCCTATTTGAACCCATAAACCAAAATACTTTGTGCCAGTGTGTTTTCTTTTTTCTCCTGGGAACTTTGTGGCTCAGGTGCCTTGGCATACAAGTATTATCCCCCTGGGAAAGAGAGGCCAATTTCCTACTGCTATCTTAGGAGTGATAAGAAATTTCTCTCCAGTCCTCTCATGATTATAAACACGGGTGGACTGGGAAGGACTCAGCAGGACATGACATGGTCTGCCAGCTTCCTCTCACAGAGGAGGAGAAAGAGAGGAGGAGAAAACTGAAACGGAGAATGAAAAAAGCAGAGAACAATGCCACTCCAGCAGATGCCACCATCGCTCTGATCTGAGTACTTGACTCCCACCACTTTGTGCTTCGTGACACCGCTGCAGGAGAGCCATTTTCTGCCTGACCCATTTTAAGGCCAAGATGTTAGCTGATTAATCATGACAATCAAAAATTTGTGATTAATTAAAATGTGCCCCCAATTAATTAGGCAGCACTGTTTTTTTGTAATTAAAAAAAAAAAGACAAGAACTAGAGAAAGTGCTCTTTTCCCCTTCAGAAATGTTTTTTATTGATATGCAAACTTAATCAATTTTAATTATTCAATTAAAAATTCCATACATTTAATAAATTTTCTTCAGTTGAGTGACAGACCTAATTTTAAGATATCAGACACTTAACTTTTGGGAAGTTGCTTGGCTGTTTTGAGCAAGGGTTGACTACCCAACGCATTTCAATCTCGAATGTAACTGTTCTCCTTTCTCCAAGGGGCAAAAACAGTTGGCATTTTATGCAGATATGAGCACCCGTAAATCTGTTTGTCCTAAATGTCAGAGATGTCCACATGATGCGGTATGATTTGATCTACTTTGATTTCCTAGGTAGGTAAATCCTTTGGGCCTAGCATTGTGACAACTTATTTCAGCACTGGACTTAATACTCCTTTGGAACCCAAAACACAAGATTGCATTTTCAACACCTTAACCCAACCAGAAATTAATCCATCTCAAAAATTTCCTGTTATGCAAAGGCCTATTCATGGTCTGGACAACAGGAAAAGTGTTCCTATGTCCCACCCCACAATGATGTTAAAATATGATTATGTGCTGCTGACTCATGTATGGATGACATTAACATGCCAGTGGTATATTTGCAAAGGTCAATGTTTTTCTGGTGTGCTGCAACACACCTATGGGCCAGGACATGTGGAAAGTGCATTTTTATGTGAAAGTTTTGTGTGGAAAACTTACACAGTGATGTGTTTCCTCCCCCCCCCCCCCCAAGGCTGGTGCCAAGCATAAAACTGCTAGCACATTTGCAAAGCTAAGCAGGGTCTGGTATGGTTTCAAATTGGATGGGGAGCCGTGTGTTGAGATTCCTGCATTGTAAGGGGTTGGCCTAGATGACTCTTGATTCTATAAATCAACTCTATGATTCTATAAATTGGGCACATCTGACTACTTTCAGAATGAATTGGTAGAATGAGATGGGAGAGTTTTGGGGCAGGACCAGTTCATTCTACAGTGGTACCTCTGGTTGTGAACAGGATCCATTCCGGAGGCCTGTTCACAACATGAAAAGAGCGCAACCCACAGCGGCACAGGTTGTGATTTGCCGCTTCTGCGCCTGCGCGTGACATCATTTTGCGCTTCTGCGCATGTGCGAGCGGTGAAACCCAGAAGTAACCCTTTCCTGAAAAAATGTAACATGAAGCAGATGTAACATGAGGTATGACTGTACAGCTGTGTATTCCCTCCCCCCCCCCAAAAAAAACCCCATTCACAATTCCCTGTATGTAAGAAAACTAGCATATGAAAGGGAGAGGTTTGTTTATTATTCACTTTACTATATTAATAACTCAATTTTCTTAGCTAAAGTCAAGATTCTTTCCCCTCCCATTTTATCCTCACAGCTAATGTGAGACGTAGGTGTGGCTAAGTTAGATTGCCCTAGTGGCCTAAGGATAACCAGTGAGCTTCATGAATGAGCAAGGATCAGAACCCAGGTCTTTCTGGTCCTGGCTAGTTTACTAAATTCGGGGGGGGGGATTGTTGTTGCCCAGAGAAGCAGTCAAAGATGGAGTGCCCCCCGCCACACACACACCTGCTGTCTGAAGACCTATAGACAGTGCTTTTTCTGGGGGGACGCAGGGGTACGCATACCCCAAAGCATTTTGTGAATATTTGTGCTTTTGTCCATTTACTGTACTTATTTTTCCCAATCTGAAGTATAAAACGGTGATTTTCCTGAGTCAAATTGAGAGTACCCCTAAATATTTTTAAAGGAAAAAAAGCACTGGGTGTAGCCCACTATTCTTCCATCTCAATGTGCTATTTCATTCAGTATAAGCTGGCTGTTAGTAAGACATTTTGTGGAACCTCTGACACAAATTTAAAGCCCTTTCTCTCTTTCTCACAGGGAATCAGTCTACATGCCTCACTTCCTCCATTTACCCCACCAAACACCATCGCCCACGCCCCTCCCGTGCTGATTCAGTGGTCCTCAGTCAAGCATTTATGTCATCCCATTTAAACAATTTTAACAACTGTCCCCTTGAATGCACAATTAGGCACACTCCAGTACACACACAATGTTGCTGTCAGGATTCTGACTCACACCAGAATGTCTAGTGCAGCATCTGTTGTGCGCATTACCATCCAGTCCTTTTGCAACGTGAGTTGTTTAGGGGTCAGGAGTATGCCAGCGTCAAGCTTGCTTACAATCTGCACTCCTCCCTCACACCCCACAAAGCTCTTGGGGCAGTTTACCATCACTAGAGTCACGCCAAGCGGTTTAAAACAATATAATCATTTAAAAATAAATTAAATGAATAAGAAACACGGCAAACAGTGTAACGCCATTTTCATTTAAACCCATCAATTGAGTCCAACAGATGGCCAATTTATTTTAGGGCCAACTGGACTGTATATTTAAAGCATTATTAAAAAGGTAAAGGGACCCCTGACCATTAGGTCCAGTCGTGACCAACTCTGGGGTTGCGGCGCTCATCTCACTTTATTGGCTGAGGAAGCCGGTGTACAGCTTCTGAGTCATGTGGCCAACATGACTAAGCCGCTTCTGGCGAACCAGAGCAGCGCACGGAAATGCCGTTTACCTTCCCACCAGAGCGGTACCTATTTATCTACTTGCACTTTGACGTGCTTTTGAACTGCTAGGTTGACAGGAGCAGGGACCAAGCAACGGGAGCTCACCCCGTCGCGGGGATTCGAACCGCCGACCTTCTGATCGGCAAGTCCTAGGCTCTGTGGTTTAACCCACAGCGCCACCTGTGTCCCTAAAACATTATTAGGCCACTTTAAATAGCCATGGCTTTCCCCCCTAAGAATGCTGGGAATTGTAGTTTGTTAAGGGTGCTAAGAGTTGTTCGGAGACCCCTATTGCCCTCACGGAGGTACAATTCTCAGAATGGTTTAACTGTCAATCCCTCCTCCCAAAGAACTCTGGAAATTGCAGATGTGTTGTGGAATAGGGCTCTTTCAACAACTGTAAAAGAAACTACAGCTCCCAGGTTCCTTTGCGGGAGGAGCCATATCTGGTTTATGTGGTATGTTGAGAGCTGGACCATAAAGAAGGCTGATCGCCAAAGAATTGATGCTTTTGAATTATGGTGCTGGAGGAGACTCTTGAGAGTCCCATGGACTGCAAGAAGATCAAACCTATCCATTCTGAAGGAATTCAGCCCTGAGCGCTCACTGGAAGGACAGATCCTGAAGCTGAGACTCCAATACTTTGGCCACCTCATGAGAAGAGAAGACTCCCTGGAAAAGACCCTGATGTTGGGAAAGATGGAGGGCACAAGGAGAAGGGGACGACAGAGGACGAGATGGTTGGACAGCGTTCGCGAAGCTACCAGCATGAGTTTGACCAAACTGCAGGAGGCAGTGGAATACAGGACTGCCTGGCGTGCTCTGGTCTATGGGGTCACGAAGAGTCGGACACGACTAAACGACTAAACAACAACAACAACTTCTTTAAAGGTACAGTGCAGATGTGGTCTCATTTCACCTTGACTGACTTCACTCATACAAGGGTAGCTTGGTCACCTTTGACATCATTTCACATCACAATCAGCACCCAATCTGCGGCCAACTGCTTACATCTCTGTACTGACAACCATTGGTTCCTTTGACATGGAAGTACATCATCCCTCCTGCCTCAAAAGCCTTTTAAAACACGAATGTCTTTGTCAGCTTTCTAGAGGACAACAGAGAACAGGCCTGAGGGGCCACTATGGGGAAGAAATTCCATAAAGAGGGTATCAACATTAAGCAAGCCCGGCTCCTCATAGGCCTATTACTCTTGGAATAGCCTATAATATAAACTTATTAGAGCAATCCATTATTTGTAATGCTGCTGGATTTAGTAGTTTGGCAGATTCCCTTTATATAGTGAGCCTCCCAAATGGCTCACACAGTACAGCCAAAGATTTCTATCCAAGTGGTTCATTCTGACAACTCAATACGCAAGCGATGTCCAGAAATTTGCAAGGTGCACCATGGCTGTTATCAAATCAACAAGCTGTTAAGCTATGAATTGGACAGACGCAAACCTGGCACAGGGCATCCGTGACAATAGCAACAACCAGTGCATTATAGGGAACTCACACCGATAACCATTTGCAATTGAAAATCTAGTTTGTGCAGAACTATTTGTACTGCACAACCACAAAAGTGACATGCAGGGGGATGCAGGGCTCTAAGTGTGCATGTAAATAAGTAAAATATATCCCATGTCAGAACAATTATGAGACATAGCATGGTTTTGTTCATGGGTAGGCAAACTAAGGCCCGGGGGCCAGATCCGGCCCAATTGCCTTCTAAATCTGGCCTGCGGACGGTCCAGGAATCAGCATGTTTTTACATGAGTAGAATGTGTGCTTTTATTTAAAATGCATCTCTGGGTTATTTGTGGGGCATAGGAATTTGTTCATTTAGATAGATAGATAGATAGATAGATAGATAGATAGATAGATAGATGATAGATAGATAGATAGATGATAGATGATGATAGATAGATAGATAGATAGATAGATAGATAGATGATAGATAGATAGATAGATAGATAGATAGATAGATGATAGATAGATAGATAGATAGATAGATAGATAGATAGATGATAGATAGATTGATAGATATAGATAGATAGATAGATAGATAGATAGATAGATAGATATAGACAGACAGATAGATAGACCGGCCCCCCACAAAGTCTGAGGAACAGTAGACCGGCCCCCTGCTGAAAAAGTTTGCTGACCCCTGGTTTTGTTTTTTAAATCCTAAATTTTTTTGAAACACTGTGCACACAGTAACTTTAATAAATGGTTCCTTTCATATTGTTTTCACCAAGAAGGTGACCCCCCCCCTGCACATTTTTTCCCCTTTTATGCCTTGGCTGTGTCACAGTACAGAATGAAAAACAAAAAAGTGAATCACTGTTCAGCTTGTATAGCAGATTTCAATATCTCCTAGCACCAGGATGTGCTCTATAAATTGGGTTTTCAGTTACAAATGGTTATCAGTGCAGTCCCCCAACCCCAAAACTCCATTTGGTGAGCAAGAATTGAAACACACATTTATTTCACATAATGCCATAATTCAGCCACTCCACCTGCATGTACTAACAGACATCACTCTCCGATGTCGGGGAGCTGGGGGTGTTGCTGAATATAAGAGCGTTTTGAGACCGAATAGCCTCCTGCCAACTGAAAGCAGATCAAGAAATATTCATACAATGTCTCAGAGTTATTTAGCACTAGGGAGAGAAATGAAACACAAAATGGATGACCTATGGAAGTTTAGAGCATTCTGGTCTTGAACAAGCGTACATCTTCTTCAAAGAAAAAGGCACAATTTCCCCCCTATGAATAATCTGTGGGTCACATCACAGCAGGCAATAATAGTTTGGCTAAAGAAGAATGAGCTCTGCTGAATTTTTCTAAAGAGAATTCTTTTGGTCTTTGTCTGTTTATCATCATTAAGCAGAAGTGACAAGGAGCACGGAAACTTTATGCTAAATTTATGCTGACAGCTTTGGTTATGTACTAAGCAATAGGACTACTAAGGAAACACATGATCATATAATTGAATCCAGCCATGTCCTTCTTCGGCACACACATCTCGAGCACCATCTGGAAAGTAGCCACAAAGAAGTGGCTCCCTTGCCATTATACGTGACTATTAATTGACCCTCACACAAGCCCCACTCAAGCAATTGACTGCTGTGCTTAAGATAGTGCAGTCCTGAAAATTTCTCCTGTGTTCCAACAATTTTTTCTTATGAATTCAAGGGGCGGGGGGGAAATACATTGAAAATTCCAGTAAAATCCTCATAGGTGGAGTGCAGGGTTTGTTGCTGTTCTTACCTTACTATCTTACAGTAGTCTCGTAATCTGGTGAACCGGGTTCACTTCCCCGCTCCTCTACATGCAGCTGCTGGGTGACCTTGGGCTAGTCACACTTCTTTGAAGTCTCTCAGCCCCACTCACCTCACAGAGTGTTTGTTGTGGGGGAGGAAGGGAAAGGAGAATGTTAGCCGCTTTGAGACTCCTTCGGGTAGTGATAAAGCGGGATATCAAATCCAAACTCTTCTCCTTCATCATCATCATCATGGTGACCAAGAGGTGTTCAAGGTGTGTGTTTTCTTTTTCCATATATCATCTCTCCAGTTGTCTGCACTCTACAGCCTTCCTCGGTGCCCATATTTCCTGAAAAACCCATGACATTATCAATTAGGCTGTAAGCACAGGCAGGTGGGGAGGCTGCCTACTGTGCACTTGACAGATGTTTGTAATTATTTGCAGATGAAGTCCTTTTACTGGTAAAGAAATAAGTGTGGATCCCCCCTTTTTTAGGTAAAAGTAAGATCGACCCACTAAAACCATATCAGTAACAGCACCAATCTCAGGTGCTCAGTAACCTGCCTGCCTGGTTTCCTGTGCAACCCAGCCAGATGGGTGGGGAATAATAATAATAATTCAATTAAAGCTCAAGGGGGAGAGACATTAAGAGTTAAGAGGGCTTTTTCACATTAGAAGGTGCAGGCAGCTGGGGAGGCTGCAAAGCACTGGAAAGAAAAACACACAAACCACATTGCAACAATAAGATGAGCCTGACCCACACTCACTGCACATGCCCTAAGACAGTGGTGGCCAAACTTGGCCCTCCAGCTGTTTTGGGACTACAGTTCCCATGACCACTGGTCCTGTTAGCTAGGGATGATGGGAGTTGTAGTCCCAAAACAGCTGGAGGGCCAAGTTTGGCCGCCACTGCCCTAAGAGAATGAAAAATGGAAACTTCTTCCATGGGGGAAGAAATGTTTTGAGAAATTGGGAACAGGTTTTGGTTTAAAACTGTGCAGGAAGTGCTAGTCCTGTTCCACTTCTATCCATGAATGGGGATAACTTCTGCATCAGAGAGTCTTTTTGAATCATGCAGGCTCTCCAAGTACTTTAGAACTCCAGCAAATCAAGGAAGCCAAGATCAAACAGGGAGCCTAAATGAATTGAAAGGCTCCATGCCGCAGAAGTTATTCTGCCAACTCATGGAGCGTGATGAGGATGGTGAGAGGGGACAGAGATAGTGGGGCCATCCTCACTCTCCCCACTCATACTGATTGGACTATAACGATCCGTATATGTGATTGCCCTTCAGTAATTGGTTAGATGGGTGCAGACTTCTACTTGAAGTCGCCATCTATGGAGCAGACCATATCGATACATTTTTACTGCCTCTATGGGTTGTGCTACTAGCCTGATTCCATTGGCCCCACGTCCAAGATATTGCTAGAAGTCGGGGTGGTAAAAGTAAAGTCCAACAAACGAGCACAAACCGTGGTTAGTTTAAAGGTTAAACTATGGTTTGTCCATGCAACCTAGGATCCCAACTTCTTTAGACAAGCAAAGATTAAACAAATCAGAGTTCACAGTGGAAATGTAACAACCAACTTGTTTACCATACCCACTGAGTCAATCACCCATCTCCTACTACTCTTCTGAGAAAAACCCCACCCCACCCACCCACTATATAGAAGGGTCTAGTGACTTCTGTTTCAGTGTATCTAAAGAAGTGTGCATGCACATGAAAGCTTATACTCAGAACAAACTTAAAGGTAAAGAGTAGGTCCAGTCACGGACTACTCTGGAGTTGGGGCGCTCATCTCACTCTATAGGCCGAAGGAGCCGGCATTTGTCCGCAGACAGCTTCCAGGTCATATGGCCAGCATGTCTAAGCTGCTTCTGGTGAACCAGAGCAATGCATGGAAATGCCATTTTCCTTCCCGCCAGAGCAGTACCTATTTATCTACTTGCACCTGACGTGCTTTCGAATTGCTAGGTGGGCAGGAGCTGGGACTGAACAACGGGCGCTCACCCCGTCGCAGGGATTCGAACCACCGACCTTCTGATCAGCAAACCCTAGGCTCTGTGGTTTAGACCACAGCGCCACCCGCGTCCCCATAGAACAAACTTAGTTGGTCTCTAAGGTGCGACTGGACAATTTTTTAATTTTTCTTTATTTCAACAAACTTGTGGTAGTTTTTAACATGTAAGAGGGTGCTTTTTGATCTCCTTCCAGACACACCAGGGAAGGAAAGAGGCGGCAGAATGTCTCAGAATCTACCCAGACATCACACACAGCCACCCACATATCCACTGTAAAGCTTCATCAAAGGCCCAATTCAGGTAAACTCATCAAGCATCCTCCATTGCAACCGTCTGTCAATTCAGCATGGCTCCTGGAAAGGTAAAATACTGTCATTAAGACAGTAGCTAATTAGCTACTCCCCCCCCAAAAAAAAAACCCTCCCTTTGGCATAGGCTGTAATTCAATATCTTGCTATATTCTGGCCTCTTTACTTTGTTTTACTCTTGCTCAGGATCTGGCTTTTGAAGATTTTTCAATTCATCTGGCTCACTGAGCCAAGTCTGATTGGTACTGTGAGATTTTCTCTGATGATCAAACCTGAAGAGAACATGTACATTTCTGCCTGGAAGTCAGCAGTAACGGGGCGTTTTACAAGTGTGGCCCCTTAACTGCACCAGTGAAATGAAGCGTCAGGTTTAGAAGAGATTGCTGCATCAGAGCAAATGTTTTCAGATGAATCCCTTTCAGAAACCAGCAGCCTCATTAAGGAAGTCAAAAGAATAAGGATGATGTTGGGGTCAGAAAGAGGAAAAACGAAGTAGATGCTTGAGAAAGATGCTTGTTCTTTCTGTTTTCAGACAAACAAAAAGTCGAGGGAATGGTGCAATTATCCAACCACGCAGAAAACTTAAAAAGCGGCTTGCTTTTCCTAGTTCTTACGCAAATGCTTTAATCTTTTAAAAGCTCTAGATTTCCAATTCCTGCTAAGTATAGTGCAGCCCATTTCTAAAAGGACCAGTCTAACATATGCTTAGGAGCTCTATTAAAAATGTCCCCTTCAGTGACTAACTGAACATCACTCTCTTGACAGGCCTAACGCTGATACTTTTTCATTTCATTTGTTAGGGTCAAACCTAACCACCACAGGAGGCAGGTGATACTCTCAGTAGAAAGAAACTTGTTGTTGTTTAGTCGTTCAGTCATGTCCGACTCTTTGTGACCCCATGGACCAGAGCACGCCAGGCACTCCTGTCTTCCACTGCCTCCCGCAGTTTGGTCAAACTCATGCTGGTAGCTTCGAGAACACTCTCCAACCATCTCGTCCTCTGTCGTCCCCTTCTCCTTGTGCCCTCCATCTTTCCCAACATCAGGGTCTTTTCCAGGGATTCTTCTCTTCTCATGAGGTGGCCAAAGTATTGGAGCCTCAGCTATTTTCTGTTTAATGTGCATCCTCAAACCAATATTTAGATTATGTCTTGTTCATGCTCACCACCCTACTGTCAGGATGTGTGGCTTGCTTTTTTAATTGCTTGTTATTTTTAGCAAAGAGCCGTGTGGTTCAGTTCTCTAGTTTAGATTCAGAGCTTTCTCCAGTCCAGAGATGTGGGTTTAGGTTGCCAGAAGGCAACCTCGGATTCATCTTGCACATTTCGGCTCCAAGGTGAGCAAAGAGCCAAAGCACCCACTGTTCACCAAGACTCCCATTAGTTCTTTCACCAGTCCTTATCACCTGCCTGCCTGCTGTGTGGCACACCTGGAGTCATTAGCATACAGATGACCTGCTTTAGACAGGCCTGCATTCCCCTTAAAGCAGTGGTGTCCAAACTTTTTTCAAAGCGAGCCAGAGTTGATGAAGTGAAGGGCTGTGGGAAGTTGTGAAGCTGTTGAACTTTTTTTAGACTTGGATTGAAGTTGTTGAGGTGTGTTTATTATTATTATTATTTATTTATTTATTTATTTATTTATTTATTTATACCCTGCCCATCTGGCTGAGTTTCCCCAGCCACTCTGGGCAGCTTCCAAACGAGTGTTAAAAACAATACAGCATTAAATATTAAAAACTTCTCTAAACAGGGCTGCCTTCAGATGTCTTTTAAAGAGAAGATAGCTGCTTATTTCCTTCACATCTGAAGGGATGGCATTCCACAAGGCAGGCGCTACTACTGAGAAGGCCCTCTGGTTCCCTGTAACCTCACTTCTCACAATGAGGGAACCGCCAGAAGGCCCTTGGCACTGGACCTCAGTGTCCGGGCAGAATGATGGGGGTGGAGACACTCCTTCAGGTATACAGGACCGAGGCCGTTAAAGGGCTTTAAAGGTCAGCACCAAGACTTTGAATTGTGCTCGGAAATGTACTGGGAGGCAATGCAGATCTCTCAGGACCGGTGTTATGTGGTCCCGGTGGCCACTCCCTGTCACCAGTCTAGCTGCCGCATTCTGGATTAATTGCAGTTTCCAGGTCACCTTCAAAGGTAGCCCCACGTAGAGCGCATTGCATTAGTCCAAGCGGAAGATAACTAGAGTTTTTAATATTTAATGCTGTATTGTTTTAGGATTTTACCCCAGGAAATAAACTGCCACAGGGGTCAGATTAAACCGACCGGTAGGCCGGATTAAGCCCCCCAAAACGGACTTTGGACATGTCTGCCTTAAAGGAATGGCTTCATAATTGAGGTGGGGGGTGGGGAAACTTCTACATCCAACATCATCAGTTAATGTGCAGGTGACACAAACAACCTCTTTCCAGCTCTGGTCATTCCTGGAGCAAGTTAGCCTGGACCCAGTAGCATATACAGTACTTCGAAAACCTTTCATTTATAACATAATGTGTTCTATGTGGGGCAACCCTTGATCACAGCTTAGAAGCCACACATAGTGCAGAATGTGACAGCCATAAGAGCGCTGAGCGGTGTAGCTTGTTGTATCCATAAAACACTGGGTTTACAAGAGCTGTACTGATTCCCTACGTGCCGCCAAGCCCAATTCAAGGTTTTGCTGTTGGCATATGAAGCTCTGAATCAGTTAGGACCCAAATACAGTGGTACCTCGGGTTAAGTACTTAATTCGTTCCGGAGGTCCGTTCTTAACCTGAAGCTTTTCCTAACCTGAAGCACCACTTTAGCTAATGGGGCCTCCTGCTGCCGCTGCGCTACCGGAGCACGATTTCTGTTCTCATCCTGAAGCAAAGTTCTTAACCCGAGGTAATATTTCTGGGTTAGCGGAGTCTGTAACCTGAAGCGTATGTAACCTGAAGCGTGTGTAACTCAAGGTACCACTGTACTTGAAAGGGACATTTCCACCCCACCCCCCTTAGTTAAACCTACCCAAACTCTTAAGCCTGCAGGAGATGTCCTTCTACACTAGTGGCCAAAATTGTGGAAACCTTTTGGGAAAAGTGTATTTCCAAGGTTTGATGGCTCATAACACCACTTTTTTGGTGGTAATACCATAAAATTAGATATCAATGGAAAGATAATTGAATGAATAATGTAATGCAACAAAGTTTGTTCAATTATCAGTTTTCTATCAAAAGATATAGCCAAATAACCAGAAAAAGGAAGCATAACTTGCTTAGGTTGGTACACAGTAGCTTCCCTTAATTTGAATGTAGCCAATGAGCATGAGTGTTTAGAGAGCCAATCAGGTGTCATCTTGTTTTGGCAATGATTCAGTCAGGTCACAGTAGGATTCAGCTGTTGATGTTATGTACTGGAGCTGAAAGGAGGGCAAAAAGTGGTGTTATGAGCCATCAAACCTCGGAAATACACTTTTCCCAAAAGGTTTCCACAATTTTGGCCGCTAGTGTAGAAGTCCCACCACTCACTGTGATACATTGGGTGGTGATTCAAAATAGGGCCTTTTCTGTGGTGGCACCCTGGCTATGGTATCCCCTCCCATCAGATATATGGCTGACATCTAGATTGCATGGCTTTCAATGCCCAACTTGCTTCAGCAAGGCATTTGTGAGGGGCTGAGCAGTGTTGCCCATTTGTGATGAGGGACTGCTTTCTTCTGTTGACTTAGTATGTATTTTAGTACCGGTTCTAATGTGTGATTGTGTTTTCTATTTTTAATAATTTTACACTTGTCGACCATCGTGCGTATATAATTATGATGAAGGGCAGTGTAGAAATGTATTGAATGAATGGTGTTCAGGCTCAGACTTTCGAGGAAGAAATTCCATAACCAGGGGTGACGGGAAGAGAGGCAGCAGCTGAAAATGAAATTCTTGGCATGCTTTCGCTGAGATCCAGGTGCACAGATGGGATTATTTATTTTGGACAGCTGAGCTTTTAGCACTGTTTGTAAACTGCAATTCATGACATGGTTGTATGTTGCTTTCATCATTAATGAAGGTGATTAATTAAATGTAGTAAAGACACCGTGCAGCTTCTGGTCCTGCAAAAATATCTCTCCGAATTTGTCCATTAAGTTTTGATCAGAGCACAGAGCACCTGTCTGGCAGTGACACCAGGTACCTCTTCCCCCAACCCTTTTGCCTGTTCACCAACCAGCACTGTTAGAACCTCTGGCACGATCCATGCTGTTCAATCGCTGCATCACAATTGCTTCACTTGTTTGCAGTTGTGTGGTGCAGGAATGTGTGGCTTGAACATACACTGGATCATTTCAGATGGCACACTAAGTCCCGCACAACCACACGAGCAAGTGAGCTCCTGGAGAGAAGGCCCATGGCTGCTTTTCTCATCCAGTCCTGCTGGGACCTTAGCATGTCATCCTGGTTTGCTGCCTACAGACAAAGCGCAAGTTGCAAAGCAAGAACAAGCCACATGCTGAATTTGTACAATCTATGGCTTAGCTCAGGGACATGGGTGGCACTGTGGGTTAAACCACAGAGCCTAGGACTTGCGGATCAGAAGGTCAGCAGTTCGAATCCCCATGACTGGGTGAGCTCCCGTTGCTCGGTCCCTGCTCCTGCCAACCTAGCAGTTCGAAAGCACACCAGTGCAAGTAGATAAATAGGTACTGCTCTGGCAGGAAGGTAAATGGCGTTTCCGTGTGCTGCTCTGGTTCGCCAGAAGCGGCTTAGTCATGCTGGCCACATGACCTGGAAGCTGTATGCTGGCTCCCTCGGCCAAGAAAGCGAGATGAGCGCCGCAACCCTAGACCTAATGGTCAGGGGTCCCTTTACCTTTACCTATGGCTGCAGCATGACCTCAGGGAAAGCAAAGCAGCTGCAATTTCCTCTCCTGGAACCTACATTCTTGGAGTATTTGTATCAAGACATGTTTAGACGTACTTGCAAACTGTTTCATTTTCAACCCTGAAAGTAAAAGCCTTTCAATGTAGCAAATGTGTATCTTACAACCTTCCTACCACTCTTTCACCCAAAGAGAAGTTAGGTAATAATGACAAAGGATTGCATGAACTTAAAAGGTGCTTTATGAATGGCAAATGTAACCATAATAAAGTATACAGTATCCTCATGAGGACTAGAATTATGCCATCGTTTGTTTTTTTTAAAATGCTTTAGTGAAACCCTATCAAGTAAGAGATCTGTGCCCTGCCTCAAGAGCTATTGTAGTCTCATTTAGCTCTTTACTCTCATGAGCATTAAGTAAAACCATTGCTAATTAGGATAATTAAATTGCTTAAATTATGGAATTTGCTCCTTCTCTCTAAACAAATTTGTTTTTGCTTTGCAATAAATTAGCCAAGCATTTAAAAAGTACGTATATTCACAAGCTCTAATTCAAAATAAATGATCTACAAATGAAATTAATGCCTTGTTTAACTATTAAATATAAAAGCAGACTAATTAAAAAAAACTTCTGTCTAACATGGTTCCATGGAAAGATATTTGTAACCCACCCACTGATACTTTCTGCACAAAAAGAAATATATTCAGATACGTTGGTGTAGGCAGTAGACATTGTAGCTATAGATATGAATGATTTAAAACCTCTGATCTGTATCTTTTTACTCTAAGGTGACCATCTATCCTACTTACAGAGGACAGTCCTCTGTTTCTAACTGCCCCTACATCCACCTCCAAGCCATCACAAATAAATAGGAGATCCATGTCCTAACCACCAAAGTACAAGAAATGGCATGACCATGTGTTGAGGCAGCACATAGAGTTCTTTGGAAAAATACTGATGCCCATTTACCATAGAGTGCAGGCAATTACTCTGTAGGCTTGTCATCTAGTAGACTGGTGAGGTAGGAAGTTTATACTGAACTGTTAGTGACTGCAGGCCACACTTAGTTGTGAGTAAAACCCAGCTGAATTCAATGGGACTTCCTTCTGAGTAGACAGGTCTGCAGTCACAGATGACTTTGGGATGGGACATTAACAACTTTATTGACTTTGTTTTTAAAATGCTACAAATTCATTCACTTTTAAAGAGAACATGCAGGAAAGGTAATTGATTTATAAATGTCTCTTGATGGTTGAGATATGCATGTCTATTGTGTACTGCACTAAAAAAAAATCATTTAAATCTATGTATATTTCTGCATTAGGGGCCTACAAAATGAAACACCTGCAGATTCCCCGCTCCCCGCTGCAGTTAGCTTTTAAAGAAGCATTCGATTTCAGCCCATGGAATAGGTTGTGATGTGTGCTTGGGTGCAGTTTTTGTTTGGTACCCATTAAATTTCTCCAGTTTGCAAATATACTCCCAGGCTCCTAAAAGTTGGTGATCCCTGGGCTAGAGTTCCCAAGCCCCCTAGACACAATGAGTAAAAGCAGTAACTAGAGCAGTTTCCTCTGCTGGGGTTCATTTTACATGTGTAAAGGTAAATGTAAATGACCCCTGACAGTTAAGTCCAGGCACGGACGACTCTGGAGTTGCGGCGCTCATCTCACTTTCAGGCTGAGGGAGCCGGCGTTTGTCTGCAGACAGTTTTTCCAGGTCATGTGGCCAGCATGACAAAGCCGCTTCTGAAAACCAGAGCAGTGCACAGAAACACCATTTACCTTCCCGCCAGAGCAGTACCTAGTTATCCAATTGGACTTTTGGGCATGCTTTCAAACTGCTAGGTTGGCTGGAGCTAGGACTGAGCAACAGGAGCTCACTCCTTCATGGGGATTCGAACCGCTGACCTTCCGATCTGCAAGCCCAAGAGGCTGAGTGGTTTAGACCACAGCACCACAGACAAACATTGGGAGACAGGTGAATGAAAGACACAGATAGGAGCAGGAGTAGGATGTGGGGTGCAATCCTTGACATATCTGAATGTAACTGGCCCAAAATTGTCTACCATTTGAAATATCTGCACTCAAAATCAGAACATTTCCACCTAGTGCTACTATAGATACAGATAAACAGAGTTAAATGACGTAAAATGACAGTGCAAAGATAGCCTCAATTTTAGTGATAGTAAAAGCAAGATGCGCTTATCCCATATCAGTTTATCTTCCATGGTTAGGTAATTTCCTGACAAAATAAAGGCGAATGATCCACCATAACTTATCCATAGCAACAATGCTACACAGTCAAGTAATAGCAGCAATCATTGTAAAGAAAGACACAACAGAACAAAGAACTACATATGCCTGAATTTGTTCTCTCTCCCTCTCCTTTCAATGATGCTACTTCTTAATGTTTTTCCCCAACTTATTTTCTATCTTAGGAAAATACACACGAATCCATTTACATCCAAAAGTTGTAAGTAATAGATAACACAGCACTTTTATTAATCTAAGTAATTTTATATTGAAATTACTTCTATTACTTAAGTAGAATTAATTATGTGGGTAGCACTTTTTCCTTGCCTCAATTTATCTGGCAGATTAACTCAGTATTTATGCTGAATAAGCTGGCAATCAATTAAAATACTATCGTCAATGTCCTTATGCTTTTCTAAGTGTTCATTCCTGTACTCTCTGAGCTATGTATAAAGACTCTATGGTTTGGAGGACTGGGAATAACACCTGTGCTTGAATACTACCCTCTTCCTCCTGCCATTCCACCTTTAGTTACAGACATGGAACTGTTGTGTGCCACATGTCTGTTTACATTCCAGCACAGTCTGCTGGGAACTTCCGTTTGTGTATAGCTTTTGCTTTTCTCTGTCTCTCTAAGAAGACAAAGAGAGAGACGACATGTTTCTTTGTCCTGATTTATGATTAATAAATTGTTAGTTGTAGTATGCTTCCACAAGCCTCACGCCTATTCTGTGTGCACAGTTCACTCGGCCGATATAGTGTGCCCTGGCTTTGAAGCTTGGGTCGCTGATTTACATCGGAGCAGAGGCCAATGGGTCCTTGCAATGGGACAGCTGGAAGGAGACGACCCAGCTGCGGCTAGCCAGCTGGCCTTGCGACCCTCTGCATGCCAACACTCTACACCCCTTGATGGTGCAGCTTCCGAGTTTAATCACAACACTGTTAATCCGCAAGCCTTGACCAAAGCAGGAAGTATGCAAAAATAGTGCTCAATCCTGGTTCTCAAAACTACCATTTAGGGGATCAATAACATATTGGCCCAATTCTTCTGTAACACTAAGCCAAACCATGGCTTAGCACACATGCACAAACAAGTGGGTTCCCAGAGAGGAGATGGCAGCAGCCTTGTTCGTCCCCTGGTCCTCCAGCTGCTGTGATCTAAGCCATGGTTTGACTTAGCATATCGTCCAAACCCTACCTTATGATTTCTCACACTCCAGGCAAACTGCAAGTGGTAACCAAGCTTTCTTCTTGGGTTTACAGCTCATGGTTTGTCTAGAAGAGACAAACCATGAGCCTGGGTTCTGACAACATGGTAAGCTAGCCCATGACTTAGCTCACAGGAATGAAGTATTAGTAGGACCACAGTGGAAGCAAAGCAGCTACAATCTCCTGTCTGGGAGCCTGAACAGTTTGTAGATTCATATTAAGCTATGGTTTGGCTCAGTATTACAAATAAACGACTACAGTGGTACCTCAGGTTACATACGCTTCAGGTTACATACGCTTCAGGTTACAGACTCCGCTAACCCAGAAATCGTGCTTCAGGTTAAGAACTTTGCTTCAGGATGAGAACAGAAATTGTGCTCCGGTGGCACGGTGGCAGCAGGAGGCCCCATTAGCTAAAGTGGTGCTTCAGGCTAAGAACAGTTTCAGGTTAAGAACAGACCTCTGGAACGAATTAAGTACTTAACCCGAGGTACCACTGTATCTGACTTTTAGAAGACATCTAAAGGCAATCCTGTTTAGGGAAGTTTTTAATATCTGATGTTTTATTTTTATTAATTTATCATCATCATCATCATTAATTCTGTTGGAAGCCACTCAGAGTGGCTGGGGAAACCTGGCCAGATGGGCGGGAAATTTATAATTACAGCATACAGACAATGCTCTGGCCAACATCAGGGACCAAGAGCAAACTTGCCTTGGACACAACAGCATTTATACTGTAGATTGTGCTGAGTCATTCTCACATGCTCGCTGACTCATTCTCACATGCCTAACTAGATACAGGTGCAGGTGCAACGCCCAAATAAAACAGCACACTGAAAGTAACCCTTTGTTGCTCTTTTTCTCTGCATGCATAAACCCTTATACATTATCTTGTGAACCGCCCTGAGACTTGTGGGTATAGGGCAGTACAGTGGAACCTCAGTTTTTGAGCATCTCAGAAGTCAAACATTTCGGCTTTCGAACGCTGAAAACCTGGAAGTAACTGCTTCAGTTTTTGAACGCTTTTCGGAAGCCGGACATGCCACATGGCTTCCGTACTGAGTTTTCCAGACGTAAATGCATGCTTCAGGTTTCAAAATTTTCAGAAGTCGATTGGTCTTCCAGAACGGATTGCGTTCAGAAACCGAGGTTCCACTGTATACAATTTTTATAAATAATTATATTTATATTTATAACAACAACACCCTAATGGCTAATAGCCTTCACCAGCTTGGTGCCATGCAGATGTTGTGCCCATCAGGAGGGAATCAAGTTGGCAAAGGCTGCTATAGAGAAGTCAGGGCATCTAAATAAGCAAGGGGGAAAGAAGGAGGAGAAATCACAACAATGTTCTATGATAGTCAGAATATAGCAGTGAACAATGTAACTCATATTAACAGGATTCAAGGAGCTTATAAATAGCTCCAAACCTCCTGAACTGTACTGGTCACCCTTCCACATCCATTTATATAGCACATGATCAATTTAAGGGCTATTCAATTAAACCTGATGACTCAGGGATTCGCAGCTCAGGGGTGTGTCAAGAGGTTGAAGGCTATCCTAAGAAAGGTCACTCAGAAGTAAATCCAATTAATTTAGATGGAACTTATTTGTAGATGAGTGTGCTTAGACTGGAAGACAATATGTTAAAGAGCAACGTGATAGCTCAGGAAATCATAAGATCAGAAATCTGACCGGGAGCAGGAAATTAACTGTTTGTATTCCAGTTTACTTCAGAACTGTCTACAACAGGCTTGTCCAAAGTCCGTTTTGGGGCCTAATCCACCGATTAGTTTAATCCAGCCCCTGGGGTAAAATCCTAAAAATTTCCTGGGGTAAAATCCTAAAAAAAAACCTGAACAACTTCAGTCCTACAAAAAGCTCAACAACTTTGGGGTAAAATCATAAAAAAGCTCAACAACTTCAATCCTAAAAAATGGTTAACAACTTTGGTCAGCCCTCACGGCTCTTCGCTTCATCAAATCTGGCCCTCTTTGGAAAAAATTTGGACACCACTGGTCTACAACATATGATCATAATACCTATATTTGATGCTCTTTCAGCTTTCAGTTTGGATGGTTTCCTGGTGATAGACAGAGAAATCCTATCGATCACAGCACCCTTTGGTTTCAGAACTGGTGGGTGAGCTGAATTTTTCTTTTCTGATTTTTAAATTGAAGAAGAGTTTGGATTTGATATCCCGCCTTTCACTCCCTTTAAGGAGTCTCAAAGCAGCTAACAATCTCCTTTCCCTTCCTCCCCCACAACAAACACTCTGTGAGGTAAGTGAGGCTGAGAGACTTCAAAGAAGTGTGACTGGCCCAAGGTCACCCAGCAGCTGCATGTGGAGGAGCGGAGACGCGAACCCGGTTCACCAGATTATTGACTACCGCTCTTAACCACTACACCACATTGGGTGGCAGCCTGTTTCAAATGTGTGTTATATGAGTAATTTCCTTATTGGGGAGGACTGTGCACTTTCTAAGAGCTGGAAAGAGAATGCTAGCACATTTTAAAATAATTCAAACAGGGGAGAACATTTACACAACTAATTATAGGTAAATATTACAATACTATGTATATAGTCCAGTAGCTGAATATGCATAACTTGAATAAGGTATTGTGGGGGTCCAAGTCAATCCTGCCCTGCATAATCAATCACATGACACAGTGCGCACACACCATTTTAATGGGAATGCCCATCAAATATTTTATTGTGTAGGATGAAGCCCCTAGGAGTTGGCTCCTATGGCTAGTACTGAGTGGCTTACTCCTTCTTATATTGAATTGGAACAGGGAGGAATAAGAGGGGAGTCATTAGAGGAAGTGTGGATGCCTGCATCATCACATTCCCCTTTTTTGGATCATGGGCTCCTGGTTGCTATTCTGTTGTTAAACCCAGTGCTCTGACAGTCATGCTGCTGAATACCAGATTACAGTGGTACCTTGGTTTATGAACTTAATCCATTCCGGAAGTCCATTCTTAAACCGAAGTCATTCTTAAACTGAGGCGCACTTTCCCTAATGAGGCCTCCTGCCACCAGTGCCCTTCCACCGTTCAGCTTCTGTTCGTAGACCGAGGTAAAGTTCGTAGACCGAGGTAAACTGGTTTTGCGGAAGTTCATAAGCTGAAACGTTCGTAAACAGGGCTGTTCGTAAACTGAGGTACCACTGTAGTCTAAAATACAACCTTACTCATTCACAGTTTAACCTTGGATGGAGGAGCTGATCTGGCCTGTATCATTGGGACTTGAGTATGTGAGCAAGTTGGGCTGATCTCACCCAGCTCTGCCTGCCTGGGTTCTTGGTGCAGACCAGGGGGTCCAGGAAAGTGTCACCCTAGTCCATCGGATTTCTCTGTCCATCAACAGGAAACCATGTTAGTCAGGAGATGGACTGGAGGGTCTGCATATGTTGTTGGGTCAGGGAGACAAATTGGGGGTTCTGCCTTGCTGCTGATCAACCTCCCTGACTGAGCTGGTTGAGGTGATCCTGGATGCAGTGTTGAAGGAACCAAGGCCTACTGCTCTTGATGACTTCATCGTTCAAGTTGAGGCAGATTGCAGGTCGGCTTTGAATTTCATGGCCTCCATGGCAACCATGGAGCTGTCTAAGATTGTCACCAGTCTGACACACAGAACAGGACATACCCTCAATTTAGACTTTTTCTCCTGGTACCACAATGAGTAGGCAGAGTTAAAATTGCCATGTTTGGACCACTTCCTGGTAAAGTTTGGATTTATTGCAGCAATCACTTCCTGCTGAGGAGGGAGGATGAACCCATGAGGAACTTCCATTCTTGAAGAGCCCAATGGAGTCCTAAATGTTCTAAAGGATTTTCCAGCTGAGAAAGCTATCGGGCCTGTTGAAGCCCTAGTCTTGCTCTGGATTGGAGGGATGGAATGAGTCTTTGAAATGATCCCCCACTTTGGCAATATGAGACTCATTGCATATTGGCACATCAGGAACTTGAAAGTGATGAATCAGGTTGGATGAAGACTAGAGAACAGATCTAGTGCCAAAGCTGACCAAACACTGGTTAGGGCACATAATTGTGGCTACCGTGTGAGAAGAATAGCAAACACACCATTTATCACTCCAAAAAGTGACAGGTACCCAGGTGCCCTACCATCATTTCACTGGAAGTCCCACCTCCTTTTAGTATCAGTTTAGGATTCCTGCCCCCCCTAAAAAAAGAAACCCTTTTCAGGTGCAGCCCTGAAACATGATTTTAGGAGTCACCCCTCTACAAAATCCTCAAGGAGAGTAGTTAAATAATAAATCCTTCTTCTTGGGGAATTCTGAGCTCTGTGAGGGGAATATGGGCCTCCGAAGAACTCTCAACACCTCTAACAAACTACAGCTCCCAGAATTATTTGGGGGGAATAATATGCCTGTTTGGAGGAGCATGATACTGCTTTGAAAGTATAGTGCATGGGACTGGTCAAAGACCCTGGCCTTCATTTTTCTAAAATCAGAATACCACGCTCCCCCCTAAATATTTAAATTTGGGGCTGCTGTTATTGCATCTGTCATTGCATCTGGTTTGGCCCTTACCACTTCTGATTTTAAAGAATTTGATTTTGTGCTTGTTCATAACCCTGCTTCAAACGGCCCCAATGCATTCAAACTGCGACTCTTTGCCATGCGTCTATTTTGCAAGAGAACATTAGCAACATTTGTTATCAATAGCAATCCAAAGCCTGTGTGCCTGGAAAGCTCTTTAATAATGCATTGCTTCCTAATGATTTTAACCAACAAGACAGGCATTGATGAATTTCTGCCCAGCTTGCAACAGCATGGTCTACAAGAAGGTATTGAACAGCTCACTGTGGAATGGCTTTGCTCATTAAGACTCTCCAAAAAGAAAAAAGAAAAAGGCACTTGTTAGGTAAAAAATGGTAGCCTGGACAGCAATTTTTAAGGCAGGTTGGAAATATCACTTTCTAAAAAGGCAAATGCTCTTGGCAAGATGGTTGCTTAGTTCGCATGTGCTATCGATTCCTTTTAGCAATAATGATCCACAGAAACAGTCTCCTATCACAGGTATTGTATAGCTGTTATTTTTAAACAGGAACATTAGGCTTCTGAAAATACACAGTTATCTCCTTATATTCTGCCCAGACAGCAGGGGCTCATCTACATTAGTTATTTTACATTTAGAGATCGTTTAGGAATGGTTACAACATGTAAAGGGCAAACGGCATTCTGCTATAAAGCTAGTAATGCGTTACTACCTTTCATTTTATATTGCTTCATTTTGTAGTGTTTTGACTTTTTCCCCGCATTCAAACACTGACCATCAATGGTATTTGAGGGCCAGCGTTAAGTTTCTCCTCCCGCCTTCTGCTTCCTCCGTCCAAAGGAGGGAGGGAGGAACAATTTAACTGTGACACAAAAGGGAACGAGCCCACCAATTGAATTTGAAAGGCTGACATGCGCAGGTAACAAAGGACTCAGAGGGAGAATTTAACTGTGACACCAGACGTCGGAGCAGAGCAACAGAGAGACAAGCAGCAAGGAGAGAGAAAAAACTATAGAAAATAGTGTGTCCAAGTCTAACCTAAAACGGATGAAAGAAAACAAGGTAAAAAAATGTTTTATTTCACAAGTCTGTCCCGTGATGTTTTAAAACGATCTATTTCAGATCGTTTTGAAAGCGTTCTATATGCCTGTGTAGATGCAGCCTTGGTTATGCAAATTTTTTACAGCAACATAAACCAAATTATTCCTTCAATGCAGTTTCTCCAGAAGCCCTTGGGTTATGCTAAGTTTTGGCCCAACATAGATCCAAGCTTTTTTTTTAAAAAGCAAACAATAATCAGAGCTACCTGCAGTGGATCACACAATAAAAGTCAGAAGGGGGAAACCCAGGTACAAATCCTCAATTCTGCATCCATCTCATGGGAAGACCTTGCTTGGGCTAGTTATAATTTCTTTATTTTAGATATCGTTGTAAGCCATTTTATGGAGAAGCTCTCTCAAAATGTAATATTTTTAACTTGCCCTTTGTTGCAAGCAAACTTCCCCCTACTGGGGCAGGGTGCAACATCTCAATATTAAAATTACCTCAGAATAAATAAATAAAAATGACAGCAGAATAGCATTTAAGTAAAACAACCTGTGAAATCTACAGAGCCGTAACTTTTCTGCTGCCAAGTAAACAGGCTGCGTGCTCATTATTTTTAGTTGTTTCATTGTATAGTTGTAAATTGCCTTGACTTTTAATATGAAACATGATGCATACTGTACATTAATTCAATTTTGCTTTTTTAAAAAAAACACAGGGACAGAAATTCCTTGGTTTTGGTATGATGCCCCCCCCCCCAAAATACACATCTTTGTATGTATTTTATTCTAAAATATTTTTGGTATACATTTTTTGAGCCGAGAACCATATTGCAAAATCTGGAGAAAATAACAATTTGCATTTTTAAAAAGTGGGCCCAAACAAAATAATTGAAAATCTCTTGTTAAATGAATATACATTTGTAGGGTAATTTTGCCGTGAAACTCTTAATTTCAGGTTTGTAGACTCGAGCCCCATATTGGGTTGGAATAGGTGACCCTCGTGGTACCTTCCAACTCTATAATTCTATTATTCTATTCTAGCCATACTACAACTAGGCCTAAGAATATCAGTCATGGCCCCTAACGTCATACAAGCCATCACTTGTCACCAATACCTGCCAGCATTTTATGACACAACCTTAATGACACAGTCCATATGTGATAGGAGGGATGGGCAAATCAACAGACAGGTAAGAGATTTTAAAAGGGGATCAGTAGTTAAGCATTTCAGTCTCCCTTGACATACACTCACCTTAGTGTTTCTACATGCCAGGATTAACAGGAGGTCCCAAACTGTAGCTATTGAGCTATTTGGGAAAGAATTACAGAGGAATCCAATGATGCACACATCAGGAGCTTGGCTTGCAACAAGGCTACATAGCAGGCACCCCCAAACTCGGCCCTCCAGATGTTTGGTGACTACAATTCCCATCATCCCTGACCGCTGGTCCTGCTAGCTAGGGATGATGGGAGTTGTAGTCCCAAAACATCTGGAGGGCCGAGTTTGGGGATGCCTGCTACATACAGTACAGAATGGAAACCTTTGCTGGTGCATCAGAACAATATTCACGATTCAACCTGCATGGGAGGCAATGGGTTTTCAGAGTGAGGGAACCTATGAGAGAACTATTCTGGCTCAAGGAGAGTTGAAGACAAAGCTGTTGTGTCTTCTCCTGACCCATTCATTCCCAATAATAATAGCCTGTCCTTTCTCCTACCTGCTGTGACAAACATAACTCCAGGTGTGGCTGCCGCTGCATGCATGCCCAACTTTATCGGGAGTTTTGAAGTGACACTGCAAATCTCCAGGCTGCAATCTGGTAGCCCTGGCTGCATCTAAAAACGAAACATTCAAGGAATGTCTGGAAGGAGACGCTACAAGGATGAAATTCATGATGACACTCAGTAGTAACCTGGGCTATGAATGTTGAATTGTTCTCTCAGAGAAAAAAAATAATAATCATTCTCTCTTCCGCTTTCTGCATGGGACCTTTTGCAATGGGCTCACATATCTCACTAGGTAGATTGTGTACGTCTTTGCATTCCTGTTCTATGCCATTCTCACCTTGCTAACCTGAGCTGCTTCTGCACTAAACAATAAACAAAAACCCTTTAGCGCTGCTTGCATCATAATGATTATTATTTAGATTATTTAAATAGGGTAATTTCACTATAAAAAATATTCAGGGGGTAGGAAAGGGGGCGAGAACTCAGCATGGGAATGGAAACTGACTCCAGGATAAATTAAGATCAGCCATCCAAGGGGCAATTAATAGGCTATTTATTAGTAATCCCAAGCCACTATCAACAGGAAGCAATAAAATGGTCTTGGGTCTGCAAACAGGATATTTTCCCTCAAAGGCGCGAGAGCGCTTAAAAGCCTAATGGCACTTTGCCTGTCTACACAGAACAGGCTGGCGATTGCGACTGCATTTTATTTGCAGCAGAAAATTGGCACTGAAAAAGCCTAGAAAAACACAAGGCAGAAAACCCTGTAGAGAAACACTGTTGTGTTGATTCTCAGTTGTGGGCCTGAGGGCGGGGAATTAAAAACCGAGAGGAAAGCTGGTGTAGAAATAGCCATGGTTAATCACCTATGTCAATTGATAGGACAAACTAGATATTCAAATATCAGATTCAAGGCAAATAGCTTTAGAGGCGGTAAGCAGGAAAATATCCCCTTTCCCGCTGCACCACATCTCTGATACAGATACCGCAAACCCTCCAACATTTCTCCAATGAAAATAAGGATGTCCTATTAAACAAACAAACAAATATACTCCACCCATCTGACTGGGTTGCCCTAGCCACTCTGGGCAGCTTTGAACATATATAAAAACATAATAAAATGTAAACTTCTTTTTTTTTAAACTTCCCTATACAGGGCCGCCTTCAGATGTCTTCTAAAGGTTGTATAGTTACTTATCACCTTGGTTTGGGGAGTCGCATAACTCCATACCCTCCAACATTGATCAGATGAAAAGAGGAACGTACTAAAGAAAAGCAGGACATTCTGGGATCAAATCAGAAACCAGGACGGCTTCTGTAAATCCAGGACTATCCCTGGGAAATAGAGATGCTTGGGATATCTGATACCTACACAGAGAGAGGCTCCCCAACACCCCAAGTCCCTTTTATTGGTAAGCATGGGGTGCTGTACTGGGTGAGTGTTGGCATGAAACAGCACCTTCCCTAAGCTTCCTGGTTTTGCTAAGGGCTGTCAAGTGCCAGGCAGGGTCCCCCACTTGGCAGCAGGTCTGCTTTCACCTTGGCGCCATTGTATCTGATTCCCTTCTCACCAGGTGATTTATGGTACCCTGAAATCGGCATGTAGCCCAGTTTTCCATTAGTTTCAGCATACAGAGGCTAAGATGATGTTGTAGATGGCAAAACAGGTAGCCAGTGCAATTCAACACAACAAAGCAGCATTTCCCAACCTGGTGCCCTATATTTATTATGGACTTCAGGCTGTCTGGGTCTGATGTTGTTGTCCAATACATCTGGAGGCCGCCCAGTTGGTGAAGATGGGATAGAGGGAGAGGCTTGGACCAGGGAGTTCTGGGTTTACCTTTGAAGGTGACTTGGAAACTACAACTAATCCAGAATGCGGCAGCTAGACTGGTGACTGGGAGTGGCCGCCAGGACCATATAACACCAGTCCTAAAGTATTCAATGGCTCCCAATACGTTTCCGAGCACAATTCAAAGTGTTGGTGCTCACCTTTAAAGCCCTAAACGACCTTGGCCCAGTATACCTGAAGGAGTGTCTCCACCCCCATCATTCAGCCCAGACACTGAGGGTCTTCTGCTGTTTCCCTCACTGCAAATGAAGTTACAGGGAACCAGGCAGAGGGCCCTGTGGAACGCCCTCCCATCAGATGTCAAGGAAACAACTATCTGACTTTTAGAAGACATCTGAAGGCAGCCCTGTTTACGGAAGTTTTTAATGTTTGATGTTTTATTGTATTTTTAATATTTTGTTGAGAGCCGACCAGAGAGAGGCACCCAGCCAGATGGGTGGGGTATAAATAATAAAGTATTATTAATATATTATTATCTGAAGGCAGCCCTGTATTGGGAAGTTTTTAATGTTTGATATTTTATTATGTTTATATATGCTGTAAGCCGCCCAGAGTAGCTGGGAAACCCAGCCAGATGGGCGAGCCATAAATAATAAATTTATTATCATTATCATTATTATTGCAGAGTTGTTGCAGGGGTAGAACAAGACTATTGTTGTTGTTATTTATGGCGATTTCTACTGTGCCTCACAAACAAAGCGCAGCTAATCTTCACACATACCACATTACCTGCTTGAATGATAGGCAGGATGCAAACCAAGTTAACAGGATAAGGAAACATTTAAACTTTCCTGGTATTTGGCAATAGGGAAAGCAGGTGTTCATTGGACCAAAAAGTCAGTGGCCCACAGAATATCTGTCAGACCTGCTGCTCCATTACAAGTCTGTCCAAGCTTCAAGACCAGCATCTCCAAGTCCTGCTCTTTAAGTACCATGAGCTTTTCTGTGGTGGCCCCACATCTTGAGACTAGCCTTCCCCAGGAAGTTCATGTAGCTTCCATAAGGATTTTAAAGGCTTCCAGTATGCACTTGGTTAATTTTAGTGTACAGTCTTCAAACTGAAATCCTATCTGCAGGTGCTCTCTTGTTTTTTATTCTAATGATTTATATCGTGAATATTGTTTATGCTTTTGATTATTTATCTGCTATTTTTACAGTATGCTGTAATCTTCACTGTGAGAGCTTTTACCAAAAAAAAAAGCAAGCTATAAATAAAATGAAATAATAATCAGCATCTGGATTTAGAACTATTCCAACCTCAGATGTTGGGGGGAAGAAATTCTGCCAGCTCTTTGTAACTTCCTGTAGAATTCTAGACCCTTTCAAATTATTATTTATCCCGCCAACAAACCTATAAAGAAGAACATCAAATTCCAAAGCCTTCCTCAGTTTTTGAGGAAGGTTTGTAATGTTGATGTAGAGAACAAGTTCTACAAAAAAAAAACCCAGGTTGAATCCCTGCTTCCTCTCCATGTTGAAAATATTGAGCAAGACGCACCAATGGTCTCATTCAATGCAATACGAATACGGCTTCCTATTTTCCATTGTCGCAGCTTAAATCAGGACTTCCTTGGATTTACATTCAACCTTGTATTTTCCAGTCAAAGGTAGACCCCCTCCCCAGCCCCAGCAGATCCATCTAGAATACTGGAGATCCACAAGATCTCCAGTGTATAGTTTTGCATTCACTCACTCGCTTCTGTGCAACTGCCTTGGAGCTGAGTAGAACAGAGGAAAATAAATATAAACAGCCCAGGAGTTAAGGCCATGCAACCAAACGGGTAATAAATATTTCTTCTCCTTCTTCCATATTCCATAAACTTAGATTTGGGCAGATGAAGAGGATAGAAGGTATGGCAATGTCAGGAAAAAACTGTGATATATTTTTGTCATTTAGGACTAAATATCTCCAGGCAGAAATTAAATCCAAATGGAGGGGTATAGATCGTTAAAGTTTATCTTTAATCTCCCATATTCCTTCGCCACTCTGTTTTATTACAAAAGGAAAAGAGTGCTTATCTCGGTGACATCTGTGAAAGACCTTGAGGAAACCAATATTGTGAATTTTTCACGCACTAATATAATCTATATATATTTTCCCCATTTCTTTGCAGCAGCCAGGAAAAAGGGGGGAAATGGGGGGAGGGGAGAGAAGACTTAAATGGCAACCAAAACGAACACGGAAGACTGTGGCTTTAATCTGTCTCCATAATTAAAACAGCTGTGCTATAATTTGATTTTCATTCTAATGATACCATTTAGAGATGTCCTCCATACTGAAGATCAAGCATACCACATAATTATTGATTAGTTATAAGCCATTTGTGTTTTATGTTTAGTTTGTCTGATGATGATCGTCGTACATTTGCACTAATTAATCCATCACCATTTATTACAGCATATGGAAAGTAAATAATGTGGAAATGCACAAGGGGCTAAGTATGCAGAAGGAAAGGCAAGAGGCCCATAGAACCACTTTGCTACCACTTTGCATTTCATACTGATCCTTTTAGTAAGCCTTACGTTGACCTTGTAAGGTGTGTCAGTTCTATTCACCACATACTGAGGAAATGGGCTATTGCCAAGAGATACTGGCCTATCAAAGGCCCCTTAGTGAATTCATAGGCAAGGTCAAATTTGCACCAGGAACATCATGGTTCACAACTCAGGCCCTTCACAAATTATGCTACAGGGCATGCTCTTGTGGGAGATGGGCCCCTCTTAATGAGTTGATGTCTCCAGGATTCAGGCTACCTTTGAAGCCAAAGACACTTCAACATTATGGGGTTTCTCGTGAGCAGGGAAATAACACTTGTCTACCCCCTGATCACTGCCTGCTGGACTTAATCCTATGATTCTCCAACACCTTGCCTGACAAGTTCATAATGCAGACCCATCTGGGTGAGATTCCTGAGGAAGAGCTGATCCACACTTCCTTTTGTACCATGAGGGTCCAAGAGGTTTTCCTTCTCTCCCACTGCTTTCCCCAGGAAACAAACAGCATTCAGGTTTTCCAAGGACTGGTGTTCATTTTGATTCAGCAACAAACAGTGGCTTTTCACAGAGAAAGGGGCAGGACAAAAGAAAAATTGCTCAGACCCTTGCCTAGAAATCATGGGGCAAATGGAAGAAAACATAGAAGAAACAAGAACATGGACAAGCCCTTAAGACATTATGATGTTTGCTGAGTCAGTCACCTTCAGGTTTCTGGTTTTAAATAGTCTATTTTGACAGACTCCACACCAATTAAGCATAGGGCAAACGGTTAACATCAAAGAAAATAAAACAGAGATTTTCCTAGCTAACAGTTATAATTCCAGTTCAATAGTTCAATAGACTGACTTTGTTAAGGGAGCATCTTGTGACCTAGTCCAGATCAGCTGAAGGTAAAAACAGAAGAACACATCAAACTATTCATTTAGAAATTAGTTCCATGGGAGGAAGTGGGCAAAGGAGTTAGCCCTCAAATGAGAGAATCTTGAGGATTCACTAAGTCTGCATGTCAGCAGGGAATGGTGCTTAGTCAGGCCAGGGAGATAATGAAGAAAGCCATAAACTGGAGGAGATTACTCCCTCTTCCTCCTTACCAGATGTTTTCATGCGTACTGGGCAACTGCCTGGTGTCTCTCGTGTTGGTGGCTTGCATGGAGATTATGAACAATAAGGTTCCTTGCATTGGTGGTCATTGCAGGCAAAGGAGAGAGCTATTTGGGCTTGACTCTGCATCCACACATAACCCCAAGCCAAATCAGGCTCAACATGAATGCACAAACATGCTAGTTCCCTGGGACGAGACAGCAGCCACCATGTTCCTCCTCGCTCCTTTTAGCTCAGGCTGTGATGTGGCAGCTAAGCCTAAGTTTGGCTTAGCGTGTCATCCGAATCTGGGGTCGTGATTAAGCTCTCATCTCCGTAACCACAAATTGTAGCCATGGTTACTCATGGTTAAGGAGGGGAGGGCATAAGCGTGATCCTGGGTTCACCAAGCCAGTTTGGCTTAGCTGCCCCACCATACTAAGCTAATAGGAAGAGGCAGGAGCAAAACATACTCCTCCCCTGAAGACAGCATGTTTGTGTGGTCCTCCTAAGCTATCATTTAGGTTGCCATGATGTGAAAACCAAGGTAGTATCTTGGGAAAGTGTTGGAAATGGTATAGTCGCTCAGAGCTCAGCGTGCCAATTCCAAAATCCAAATTTTAGATGTCTATGCTGGAGGAGAATCCACAGAACAAATATTATAATAAATTAGACACTGACATGGTTAATCTTGGTTTATTTCCTTGCCAACTCCAAAATTACTACTGTTTGAAGGAAGCTGAGTAGTGAAACACTACTTCACTAGACTTTATTCTCGAGTCTAAATGTATTATTATTATAAATTGCTGAGAGCATAAGCTAGATTCTGTGTTTAGATTCCGGATGGGGCAGGGGAGAGCAAGATAGACCGTTAGTACAAAACTGCAAGCCTTTCTAATATTCTCCTTCAGTCACAATGTCGTAAGAGCAAATGTGAATAGGTTTGCATAATGTAGAACAGCCGGAGGATATTCTGAAGTGTGAGCTGGAGATCATTATGCCACTGAGGAAGAAATGTCACAGTAGGTCATTGAAGGCAAGAAAGTTTATTATACCAAATAGGCACAGAATTTTTGCATGGGTGATCATCTGGGCAACTGACCTGCACCTCGGGATATTATGCTGTCATATGATATATCACACACATACATCAAAAAAGGGAATTTTGTACACTGTTGTCACCCACCGTAATGGCATCTGATAGACCAGAGGTCTTCGCCTTAAGAGGTTTTAGCCTAAAGCAAATCCAGGGTGAGTTTTGGAAATGAATGAATACTGTCTGAAAATGCTCCTTTATTTGTGATATATTTCTGACAGACTGCTCTGCTAGAGCACCAACCATCACCATGTCAGAGATCCATGCTAGGGCTGCCATCTTGATTAGCGTTGCCGTTCATAAAGAAGAGAGTGCAACTTAGGGAAGGCCAACAGCAGATTCTCCCAGGTTAAGTCACTGGAACCCTCTGCGCATTACAGAATCAGGAAGCCATGATGGGAAAGGTGTCTGTCTGAGACCTCTAAAATGGGCACTCGTATCTCTGTTCCTAACAAGAACATATTGGGAGGTACAACTGGCATTTTCTTGAAAGTCATCAAAGCCTCATATTATGGTCCGGCTCACACATGAATGTACACAAGATTCAATTTCTCTATACCCAATGCCAGGAAGCTAAATGAACTGGCTCCTTTGTGTTTGATACTGGGAGGGATATGAATCGTCTGTCTTGCTCGCCCATTTGAACATGCAAGAAAGTAATTGATGTTGTAGTCATCAATAAATGGGCATGCATTTGTGAACTGGCCTCCCTTTGGTAAATCCTCACTCTAGCTATGATTCAGAACTACACACAGCTGCCAGCACCCTCTATGCCTCGGCCCATTATACCTGAAGGAACGTCTCCACCCCCATTGTTCAGCCCGGACACTGAGGTCTAGCACTGAGGGCCTTCTGGTGTTTCCCTCACTGCAAAAAGTGAAGTTACAGGGAACCAGGCAGAGGGCCTTCTTGGTGGTGGCGCCTGCCCTGTGGAACGCCCTCCCATGACATGTCAAAGAAAGAAACAACTACAGTGGTACCTCGGGATGCGAACGGGCACTGAAACTCATGAAGCAGTGGTGTTTTTACATGCAACTTTGCATGGGGGAGAAAGGCTTTAGAGTCATCTCTGCAACAAACAGCACCTTCATCCATCTTTAATCACGAGCCTTTCTCTCATTTTGTAGGATTATAAACACAGATTTTTATTTTTATTTTTAATGTGATTTCCTTTCTGGGAATAGTGACATCACCACATCCCCTGTTATTTATTCGTCTTAGATACTACACCCAGGAACAAAAAATTAAGGCCTGTTTGTACTTCCAGTAGACTCAAACACTCAAGATTGACCTGGACTGTACCACTTGAAGTCTGCAATTGTGCAATTGCATCATTGAATTCTCCCCACTAAAAGCTTTCTGCAAAGGAAGGAAAAAACCAGGATATAAGAGAGAAGGGCATGCTGAATCTTTTCCCCTGCTAGGTTTATAGATTCAGGGACATCCAAATATACAACCCACTCTTCAGCCTTACAGTAAAAATTAAGACCAGAAAGTATACAAATAAAACATAAAACTAAAATCCAAAACAGAATAAGGATAATTTTTTAAAAAAACTAGCATCAAAATAATACTGAAGTGAAACCAGCCACATGGAATAACAGTAATTAGCAAGAAGACTTCCTGGAAAAGACCCTGATGTTGGAAAAGATGGAGGACACAAGGAGAAGGGGACGACAGAGGACGAGATGGTTGGATGGTGTTCTCGAAACTACCAGCATGAGTTTGACCAAACTGCGGGAGGCAGTGGAAGACAGAAGTGCCTGACGTGCTCTGGTCCATGGGGTCACGAAGAGTCGGACACGACTAAACGACTAAACAACAACACTCAACACTGAGTCTAAAAGGCTGGGGATTTTTTTCCTAAGGTTTTCACCTGCAACTGAAAAGATCACTATTAGGTGCTGGGTGTGAGTCTCTGAAGAGGGCATTCCAGAACCAGGGCATCACCACTAAAAAGGCCCTTTCTCTAGCAGCTACCAGCTATGTCTCATTTGGCTGTAGGATCATGACCACTTTCAGCTTCCTGCCAACCCTACAGATACTCAGATTGATGCACATGTAGTTCTTTATCATATTTGTGTCATGAAATTTACCCAAGCAACCCAGGGTGATCTTTATGTTCACAGCAACCCTGCAAAAGCCTGTTTGTACTTTCAATAGAATCAAACACTAAGGCTTCAGCTGGACTGTGTCACTTCAAGTCTGCATTTGTGGAATTCCCTCATTGAATGTTCACCAAACGCTTTCTGCAAAAAGAAAAAAAACAGCATCTACAAGAGAAGGGCCCAATGAATCCTTCCCCCTGCCTGCTATAAGCTAGGTTTATAGATGCAGGGACATCCAAATATGCAATACACTCTGTAGCCTGAAGTGGTACAGTCCAGGAAAGGCTGTACCATTTCTATTAAATGAGCCCCAAGTTTGTCTGTGCTGGGTAATCCTGGTTTGACCAATGGAACCCAGCAAGCTTCATAGCTTATGGGGGATTCAAACCCAGATCTTACAGTCTAAATGCCAAGCTGGTGTTATGCACAAGTTTCATATGAAAAGCCCTGCTGGATCAGGCTAAAGGACCATCCACTCCATGGGTAGGCAAACTAAGGCCCGGGGGCTGGATCCAGCCCAATCACCTTCTAAATCCAGCCTGCGGATGGTCCTGGAATCAGCGTGTTTTTACATGAGTAGAATGTGTCCTTTTGTTTAGAATGCATCTCTGGGTTATTTGTGGGGCATAGGAATTCATTCATTCCCCCCCCCAAAAAAATATAATCCAGCCCCACACAAGTTCTGAAGGACAGTGGACCGGCCCTCTGCTGAAAAAGTTCGCTGATTCCTGATCTACTCTAACATCCTGTTGGGATCACACTGAGAACATCAATGCCCCATCTAGTTGCGATTTGGTACTTCTGCGCATGCGCAAAGAGCAATTTAGCGCTTCTGCGCATGCACGGCCACCAAAACCCAGAAGTAAGCCGTTCCGGTACTTCCCAAAAAACCGCAACCTGAAGCATCTGCAACCCAAGGTATGACTGTATAAGAGTCCCAAACAAACAGCTGTTCCTTTCCAATATAAAAAAGAAGCTGTAAATCAGTAAATATTCTGTGTTGTTCCCTTTTTAAAGGCAGTGACTTTCCATTTTGGTTTTCGAATGCTTTGGTTTGGTTTACCCAAAGGGAACCAGAAGTGCACACATGGCAGTTGTCAGCCGGAAAAGTCTGGAGCCATTATCTCAATCTTTGCAATGTCTGCTGACATTTTGCTTCTGTTTGCAGTCTCTCTGTCAGGGATAATGGTCAACATTTGCTCATTATGTGCACTAGTGCTCAGGAGTACCAGCACAATTCACTGAACGGTCTGACAGGGACATCAGTTTGCTTGTTTTTTCATACGTTAATGAGAATTTGTTTGTTTGTTTAACAGAGTTCCAGGACTGGCCCTGCCTTGAAGCAATGAAAGTTGGATATATATTTTTCTTCATCTTCTCAAAAGCAGATTACAGAAGCGGTGTCATTTTCCAGCCCCCAATCTTCACATCTGTTGGCGGTTTGTAAATACTAGCAAGGAGGGCACTATTTTGACATTTTATGAAAATGTCTGAGGCCAACACCACAGAATAGTGATGAGTGAATCAATCTATTTCCATAGCATGTCACCATCCTCTATAAATCTGTTCCTTCCCTTTCCTGCATTAATCTGAGGGTGTGTTTTTTAACAAAAATGCAGTAAGAAGTGCATTTAAAGACATATCCAGTCTAAAAACATGCATTTTAAAAGTGTGCGTTGATGTGTTTAAACTGCCCAGAACTCAACTGCAACCTTCAGAGAAGTGCAGAAGCTTTTAAGTAGCTAAATTCCAGTCAACACATTAGTTTCAAGGATTCAGATCAGGAAAGTTTGCAACAGAATTTGCAAAAATGTCAAATTTCACAAACATCCCTAGCAGAGTTCCACAAGCCCTGACTGGAAGAAAGTGGGTCATACTGGTGGTCAAACACCAGTAGTGTGTTCTGATTTTTAAAAAAAGGTCTTAGGAAAGAAGAGGGTGCAAGAATTCTAATTCGGCAAGGAATACATCATTTTACACCAGGGGTCAGGAATCTTTGGCTCCCCACATATCACTGAACCGTAATTCCAATTAGCCTCAGCAAACAAGTCAATTTCAGCAGCAGCACCTACTCTAGATTAACTATCTATTTTATACCTGAGACTTGGTTTGCTAATAATAATGATGATGATGAAGATGATGATGATGGTGGTGGTTTATTATTTATACCCCGCCCACATCTGGCTGGGTTTCCCCAGCCACTCTGGGCAGCTTCCAACAGAATATTAAAAACAATACAGCATCAAACATTAAAAACTTCCCTAAACAGGGCTGCCTTCAGTTGTCTTTTAAAAGTAGAATACCAGAAGGAAGTACAAACCAGAAGGAAGAACATTTCTTATGGAAGAGACCCGCAGTGACTGAGGACCCCACTGTAGTCAATTCTGTGATGCTACTGAATCTTAGAAAGAAATATTAATTTATTTTGTGATATTCTTGGAATTGGATTGGATTGGATTGTAGGTTGGCTGATATATTTTTCATAGCCAATGATAAATTTATTGAAACTTATGCTGAATATAGTATCACCATTTATTCATTACATCTGTGTTCTATCTTTCTTCCAAAGAGCTCATACATGGTATGTGTAGAAATGTAATATTTCCAGCCTCCTAAAATCACAAGGGGAGAGAATTGTGTTTTTTATTTAATGGAATATTTATTAACATAGGAAGTTGCCACCTAATGAGTCAGAATAAGGTCGATCTAGTTCAGTGTTTTCTGTTTGTTTTTTATTATTATTTTTATTAGATTTTTCAAAGGTTTAAACAAATTTACTTCACATACAATATATCATGCATCCCCAAACTTGGCCCTCCAGATGTTTTGGAACTACAACTCACATCAGCCCTAGCTAACAGGACCAGTGGTCAGGGATGATGGGAATTGTAGTCCCAAAACATCTGGATGGCCAAGTTTGGGGGTGCCTGCAAAGTATCATTTATTTTTATTGAATTTTTATTTTTGACTTCCCACCCCTCCCATCCTGATGTTTTCATTCTTATCCTTAACTGCTGCATTATACTTGTTGTGAAACCCCTAACTCCATCTTGTCATTTTTTAAAAAATATGCCGCTTATATCAGTATTTTCTGTTTGTTTATTATATTCATGAGTTGTTTTTTTCAGCAAAACAAAGACGGGAGTCTTGAAGCCAAAAAGATTATAAAGTTGATGTCAGGTGTGATGTCTGAGCATATCCTTGATCCAGCTCAGTCCACCCCAGGACTTCTGGGAATTTTGGGAGCAAGAACTCTGGTCCATATGTAACTGTGAGCAAAGGAAGGACTCTGCTATAAAGCTCTTCATTTAGCAAACGAAGTGTTCTATTTCCCAGGCCTCTATGCTCAACACGTGGTGGACCTTCCTGGGGACAGAATTCCCCAAATGGGAAGCCACAAGGATGTCTCTTGTCACCCGGGGAGGCCTGTCCCATTTCACCATCTGAGGTGAAACATCAAGGTGCCACCCTGGACCTTGCTGCCCCCACCAAAGCCTCGCTTACCGGTGTCGTGAAACTTCAGCTTCCTGGTTCCAGTGGCTGGTCCATGAGATCACACAGAGGCTTCCACACAATTTGGGGGGGCTCTTGTGATATCTCATTGGAAGCCAGAAGCCTCTGCAGATGCTTCTCCTCTCTTCTCTGGTGGTGGTGGCCATGGAGGTGCCCCATGGATGCTCAGAGTTCCCCAAACTTGGGTCTCTAGCTGGTTTTGGACTACAATTCCCACCATCCCTGACCACTGGTCCTGCCAGCTAGGTATGATGGGAGTTTTGGTCCAAAACAGCTGGAAACCCTCATTTGGGGAACTCTGGCCTACCTCATGGATGGATCAGCTCTGCTTGTCACCACCATGTGAATTTCAGTAGTAGTAGGCACTCTGAGCACGGCCTTCAGTGATTACCTTACGGTCTGAGGAAGTTCATATGAAGGAAAGGCATTCCTTCAGATGCTGGTGTCACAAGCTGCACAAACCTCTATAAGTTCAAAACCAGAACCCCGAACTAGGCCTGGCATCACACTGGCAACCCACTCAGTACTAGCATAAACATATATAGGATTGTCCTGTAAATAGTGATTTGCTCCCCTTTTGAGACATCCTGAAATGGCTACCTCAGTCTGCCCAGCAATAGGGCCAGTCCATACCCCTGCTTTTCCTCAGGAAAACATAGTGGCAACAAGGCTATTTTTCCCCTCCTAGAACAGATTCCAAGCAGCTCTGAGTAACAAGATTTTTTTAAAAATGTCAACACACATCTCCCTCCTGAATGAACCCTCCCATGAAACATTCATTTCTGCACCAGTCAACCAATATTTTATGGGGGAACTGGCCCAAGGCCTTAAATTTAAAGAGTGAAGAGAAACTTCCAGGCAATAAAAGTTCTCAATATTAAAATAAAATAAATTCCAACAATAAATAACTCATGGCATGAATAACAGATGGCAGATCTATATGCAGTGGTGGGTTTTAAAAATGGATAGAATAAAAAAAAAATACAAGTTGGGTTCTTAAAAATAATAATCTAAAGAGTAGTTGGTTCAGAAAGCAGAATTTCTATTTTGAGTCAACCATACGGGTTTAGACAAATCAACATAATAATAGTTTATTTACAGCTCAATCTCAAACATCTTTACTCAGAGCTCCATGAATTCAAAAGGACTTACTTTCATATAATTATGTTTATGATTGCAATGTTAACCCTTAAGTCTTAATATATAATTTCAGTCTATATTTTTTGTCAATTAAAAAATGACACTAAACTGCAGTCCTGTGCATGTTTACTCATAGAGATGGAAGGATCTGTCTATTTCAGTCCCCCGCATTTCTCATTTTTCCATTCTTCAATTCAGTTCTCAACATTTCTGTTGCAAAGTTTTAAAGAAAAATCCTCGTGAAGATTCATCAGCATTTTGGAACAAATTTCTCCAATTAAACACATTTTCATATGCAGTTTTGACTAATGTACACATTTTTGCAAGCAATTTTTTCCTACTATAATGCATTTTGGTATGTTATTTTCACTACTATACTCATTTCATCCACACTTTACCCTCATATATGCATTTTTGTAAATATTGGTTGCTTGGAGAACTGAACCACAAAATTCAGATAAGTGTGAATTTCGAATGACGGCTGTATTACAATTTTCATATTGTTCCAGAAAATGTGACTAGGATATATTTCCATTTAAATGAAATCTAAATTGAATTTCTCCCTGCTCGGATGTAATAGCCATTGCGTGTAGCTGGGTTTATTAAAACAAACAAACAAAAAGTTTAAATAAATTATAGTGGAAGACTCTGCATTCTTATTCCATTGTAAACAATTATTTACTTATTTTACTTTTATCAGGGCTGGAGTCAGATGCAGGGCTCCGTGTCAGTGAAGTTAACTCTTTATTCAATGAAACAGCATACAACTCAGCAACACTTCCCAGCAGGTCTTGCCCTTACAGAGCAGTTGCCATCACTGCAGGCCCCTGCCTTCCACCCTTTCCAAGGCTCCTTGTCTCCCAGATGTTTCCCAAGCAGTCTCAGACTGTTTCTGTGCACCTCTGGTTTCTGTTCTGCTCTCCTCATTATTCTGCATGTTATTGAAGGCTGGGAGTGAGATGTTTGTCACAGCAGGAGAGGGACATGCCGTGGATTCTTCAAGAGCCTCTTGAGCCCCTTCCTCTGCTTCAGCCTCAGTCTAAACATCTTCCTATCACCGGCTCTTCCTGCTCACTAAACCCTGTTGCCACTTCAGCATCCAGCCCCTCCTCTCAGTCTTCTCCTTCTGACCTCTCTTCAAGGTCCCACCACCAATCCCTGGGCTCTGAGCCTTCCTCATCTGGGGGTTCCCTTGGGGGTTCCTCAGCTGGTGCCTCCCACTACTCCTCTTCACCCAGCCAGACCCTGACATTTTTATATTTCTTATCTGTCCTTTACCAAAAGGTCCCAGGGTGGGTTAGAACAATCAAACATGCAATTATAAAACAAATAAACAGCAACAAGAAACAAGGAAAGTGTAAAAGAAATGTAAAAAAGCTGCTCTGAGCCCGGCCTTGGCTGGGGAGGGCGGGGTATAAATTAAAAATTATTATTGTTGTTGTTGTTGTTGTTATTACTATTACAATTATATATTGTTTTATTATTATTATTCTACTGGTTTTCAGTCTCTCTTGGCAAACAACATTTGTTCAATATGTTCACAATAAGTTGGGAATTTGGGAGCCAGCTTGGAATCAATGGATAATATCCAGCATTTAGTTACACTTAAATAAATGGATTTACAGTGGTACCTCGGGTTACAGACACTTCAGGTTACAGACGCTTTAGGTTACAGACCCCGCTAACCCAGAAATAGTACCTCGGGTTAAGAACTTTGCTTCAAGATGAGAACAGAAATCGTGCAGTGGCAGCGGGAGGCCCCATTAGCTAAAGTGGTACCTCAGGTTAAGAACAGTTTCAGGTTAAGAATGGACCTCCAGAATGAATTAAGTTCTTAACCCGAGGTACCACTGGTTCATTTCAATGGGTCTAGTCTAGGATTTAGTTAGATAACACCCATAGCAGGAATCCCTGACAGAGGCTTACATACGATAAAAGCACATTTAAAGCACATTTGAAGTGTATATTTCCCCTCAAAGGATTGCTGGGAACTGTATCTCTGTGAGGGGTAAACTACAGAGCCCAGAATTCTTTGAGGGGAATGATTTGCTTTAAATGTGCTTTAAAGTTAATAGCATGTACACAGCTCTATGCTGCTTAAATACCTGCATAGGAGGACAGCTCGCAAGGCTCTCAAATGTTATCATTCTCTGAATGTTTAACTGAAATCTGATGCCCTGCAATACCCACCCCTTTTGATTCTATTCCTGCTTTATGGAGCAACAAGTCTTCTCCATTTTCTGAGTGGTAGTCCTTCAGATATTCACAGACCACTATCATGTTCCTCCTGAATCTTCTCCATGTCCAACTTGCAACCCTTCCTCATACGACTCTTACCATCCTGTTCCTCTGCCACCTTACATTTTACACGCGTAAGAGGTTGTCTTGCAAGCATTGGTTTTGACATCTCTTCTCTCTAAAGTGTTGTGTTGGTTTCCTCCAGCTGCAGTTCCTTAGCTGACTGCCTCTAAATGTGACACGTTCCATCATTACATTTTGATCATCCAGAAGTGATCATCTGTTCTAGCTCCTTCATACCTCCCTTGTCCTGCAAACGGATTTGGTTTCCATAGCTAAAATTCAGCTTGTGAAAGAAGCTCCAAATATACAGATAATGGATGCACTCAGCAGACAATCCAACATGCTAGCTTCTAAAAAGAGGGTGAGTTGTTTAGTTTATTGTTTATCCAGTGAAGAGTAAATTGGAAACCGTTCAACCCTCTGTAAATAGAGTTATAATTTCTAAGAAATTACTAAGTAATCAGTAATGGTTAATGACTTGTTTGATGGTTAAATGTCAAGAGGAAAAGGCCACTGAATTTCATTAATGTGCTAACAAATTTGTTGCTAACTACATTAGCAACAGTAGTGTGTTTTTTTCCTGTTGAAAACTATAATTAACAGCATATTAGTAAGTATTAGGCTGCTTTGCAAAGGAAGGGTTGCAGCAGAACTGGTTGAACGAGCTAGTGCGTTTTGCTCTGCACATCAATTAGAGAGCAAAGAGAGAATGTTACTTTGGTATTTTGCCTGGCATGCAGTACCATTCTTCTTCCCGCCACAACTGATAAGGATTTTAAAAAGCCTGGGCTTCCCATTATGGTGCCAGAGAAAATGTAATATACTGGCACCTCAATCTTTAAACACACTTGTCCATATCCTGGAAGGGAAGGTGGTTTCCAGACACAGTTACTTTGATATAATGAGCTTGGATCCAGAAATGTTTCAGTGGGAGAATGATTTAATTTTGACATCCAGCAGCTGCCCCTTGTCCTATCCGGGATGTACTCTGAATGGTTGCGTGTTAAGACCCCGCAACCACCCCCTCGTAAAGAATAAGACACCAGGATACAAATCTTATGTTAATGTGTATTGGGCAAATTTTGGCCACAACTTTATTGATTACAGACTGTGAGCGGTATTGGCTTAGGCAGAAGAAGAGTTTGGATTTGATATCCCGCTTTATCACTACCCGAAGGAGTCTCAAAGCGGCTAACATTCTCCTTTTCCTTCCTCCCCCACAACAAACACTCTGTTTGGTGAGTGGGGCTGAGAGACTTCAAAGAAGTGTGACTAGCCCAAGGTCACCCAGCAGCTGCATGTGGAGGAGCAGGGACACAAACCTGGTTCCCCAGATTACGAGTCTATCACTCTTAACCACTACACCACACTGGCTCTGAATGGCACTGAATGGACCCGACTATATCTGACTCCTGCAGGAAGTCCGGTAAGGATAAACCACCAAAATGGGGAGCCCCGTTGATGCAGACCAACTCGAGCTCCCCCAGATGTTCCCGTTGGGGTTGTGTCATGGCCCTAGCCCCGCCCCGGGTTTTGGACAAGATCCACACCCCCAGATTCTATTCAAGAGGAAGCTTAAAATTGTCCCGGCCATGCCCCCCAGCCACTGGATCAGCCAGCTGGCGATGACATGGCCGGGATCCCCCCCAGGAAACACAGCACTTCATCCCCCACCTCCGGAGGAAAGCGGGTGGCCACGCGGTCCACCGCAACTCCTCCCCACAGGGAAGTGGAGCGGACTTCTCAACCTTTGGAAGGTTTGGGAATATTCTGCACCACTGCCAGGCCTTCCGAGGGTGGGGATGGGCAGTCCCTGATGATGAGTGGAAGAGTACCTCACGGGAATCATGCACAGATCATACATGCATTAAATACATGCATTTAATCCACACTGGATGTGAGCCACCCACATGGATCCTCACTGAGCATGGATATACAGTGGTACCTCAGGTTACATATGCTTCAGGTTACAGATTCCGCTAACCCAGAACTAGTACCTTGGGTTAAGAACTTTGCTTCAGGATCAGAACAGAAATCGTGCTCCAGCAGCGTGGCAGCAGCAGGAGGCCCCATTAGCTAAAGTGGTGCTTCAGGTTAAGAACAGTTTCAGGTTAAGAACGGGCCTCCAGAACGAATTAAATACTTAACCCGAGGTACCACTGTATACACATTATACCTCATTAAGCTGATAGTATGAGGGACATTACCATCCATTGTCTCTGGCTACTAACGGCTTGTGGCACACAAGTTAAATACGGATCAGGGCCATTTATTTTTCAGCACAATCTTTTTTCTTCTTCTTTTACTTTTTAGAAGACATGCAGAAAATTACATTCCTCCCCCAGCCTTTGTACTGAAAAAGGAGTTCATAAAAGTCAACAGGCATTGCAAATGTTTGCCATTTTGTTATATGTACATTATATTAATTCTGACATTTGCATTGTTATTTTTTAATTGCTTGCTTTTAAATGAAGAGTGTATTTTATCTTTTTTAAAAAGAGAGTGGGTGACCCTTGTTAGGCAGGAAACAAACCATATAAATGGAATAAATATAAATTCCAAAAGCCTCTCTTCATCTTTGATGCAATCCTATTCTCACTGGATTCAGTGGAACCTAGCATAGTTTTTGGTCCTTCTGATATATATATATTTGTGTGTGTGTGTGTGTGTGTGTGTGTGTAGATTACTTTATATAGCACAAATACTAAGTATGAGTTCATCATAGCATTCCTCTTTCACTGCCTCCCTCCTGTACAACAGACAAAGTAATTTGGAAGAAAAAAACACAACCTTTCCTTTCTTCTCTCATGAGCTGTTAAGGTGAGGAGACTTTTTATCTAGGTGTGTAAATTATAATTGTAGCTCAGAGCCATTACGAAATGAGGGTGTTTCGACGTGGCAAGACTGCCCAAGATAAAATGGCAGATATCTCCCAGATAAATTTCACAGAAATCTTAATAATATGGAATAAATGTCATTTGTTCTGAACATCACCTGCAGTGATTCCATCTAATTCTCAAGTTATTAAAGTCTAAAGCAGCAGTGAAATTCTATTCACATTTGCAGCTCTCTTTTTTTCTTTTCCTTTTTTCTTTTTGCTACCAAAAGGCAGAATCCCCTTTTTGCTTGTACATGCAATTTCTCTTTCAGGAGGTTACATGCTAAGCATAACAATTGAATGTCATTCCGCTGGTCTTTATTCATTTAATCTGCTTTATGCACCAAGATCATCAATATATAAAGCAGCAAGACAGCTAAGTACCAGCTCTTCTCCCAGCCCTATATTATCAATGCTTCTATTGAGCAAAGGAGTGCATCTTTCTACTCAGAATGTTGGTCCTCTCTCTTCAAGAGGTAGTAGTCTGTTAAGATAAATTTTGAGTATTGAATGTGCATCCAATAAATTTTATTGAAAAAATGAATTGTGCCCGAAGTATCCCCATCCCTATGAAATTTGCTTCTTTTTCAATGTGTGAAGAACAAGAGGAAGGTGGGGAGCCAAATTATGGATCATGCTATACGGTTATACTTAGAAGTGAGCCCTACTGAGTTTAAGTGACTTTTTTTTCAAGTGTGCATACGATTGCATATTTTGCTTGACTGTGAGTTAGCTCCACTGAATTCATAGAAAAACATGATTGCCCTTTTTTGGGGGGACTGTCCTCTGGATTTTAAATTGGACCCCCTTTTCATGTATTTGAGCTCATCCTCATCCTAAAAACTGTGTGGGTAGAGGGTGGGTCTGGTGGAAGGAGGATAGTGAGAGCCTGAGCAGGAGTTTGTGCGGGCAGAGGGTGGGTCCATGAAGGGGGGAAGATGGGGGGGTACGCAGGCTGAGACCCTACCTGCCCGCGGATAACTAGAGTGGTGCATGCTCTAGTTATCTCTCATTGGACTACTGCAATGCGTTCTTTGTGGGGCTACCTTTGAAGGTGACCCAGAAACTACAACTAATCCAAAATGTGGCCACTAGGCTGGTGATTGGGAGCGGCCGCCAAGACCACATAATACCAGTCTTGAAAGACCTACACTGGCTCCCAGTACGTTTCTGAGCACAATTCAAAGTGTTGGTGCTGACCTTTAAAGCCCTAAATGGCCTCGGTCCAGTATACCTGAAGGTATACCCCCATCGTTCTGCCCGGACACTGAGGTCCAGTGCTAAGGGCCTTCTGGTGGTTTCCCCACTACGAGAAGCCAAGTTACAGGGAACCAGGCAGAGGGCCTTCTCGGTGGTGGCACCTGCCCTGTGGAACGCCCTCCCACCAGATGTCAGAGAAATAAACAACTACCAGACTTTTATAAGACATCTGGAGGCAGCCCTGTTTAGGTAAGCTTTTAATGTTTAATAGGTTATTGCATTTTAATATTCTGTTGGAAGCCGCCCAGAGTGGCTGGGTATAAATTATAAATTATTATATTATATTATTATTATGAGAGCGAGAGCGAGTGTTATTGCAGGATGTGTGCTGGGGGGGTGGAGCCAGGAGGAGGAGCTTGAGAGAGAGAGAAAGTTTTTGTGTGGGCAGGGGGTGGGTTGTGGACAGCAAGAGAAGGGATTTGCATGGCCCTGGTGGAGAGGGAGAGGGAGAGGGAGTTTTTGTGCAGACAGAGACAGTGGGTCAGAGATGAAGACTTGGAGTCAGAGACTAAGAGAAAGTAATGGATTGTTTTGAAGTCATTTCTGCACCAGGTAAAGTACTTTTCAGCCCACCTAATTCCTCCCTGATCTGTCCCATATTTTGCCTGACCAAACATGGCAACCCTCTGCAAACCCCAAGGTCATGACATAGAGATCTGCTCCACTGGCCCAGAAAAAGAGAGGGACTCCAGGTTATTTATTGCATGGTGCACAATGTCTTCAAAGGATGGTGCAGTTATAAAAGTTCCATTGGCATAATACTCAGGGTATATCCCTTCTCAGTGGGGAGGGTACCATTGCCCTCCCCCCAGCAACTATAACCCCTTTGAAAGAAAGCACATGGTGACCTTTTAGGGAAGGCTTGCCAACAGGAAACTGTGAAAAGTTTCCCTAAGTTCCTAGAAGTACCTAGAACTTGCTTCCTTTTGGCACCGTGATCTTGATCATTATCCGTTAATTGGAATTTTTTTGCTATAACTTATTCTTCCTTGACAGTCTCTCATTATTTCAGGCAATTAGTTGCAACACCTGGTAAAAGCCATCCCACCTTTAAAGAAAAATAGATTTCTTTCATGAATTTTTCGTTTCTTATCTCTAAGAAGGCCAAAACTTTGTAAAGGCTTGGCTGGCAAGAAGGCTGACAGTGACTAACAAAACAGAAAGAGGGGCGGGGAAAGGCAGATGAGAAGCTATATTTTTAGAAGCAGACTTGATAAGCCATGGCTGGCGTCACTACTGACGTGGTGCAAGGTCTGTTCCCCCTGGGTCCCACACAGAGCATCTGTTTTGCCCTCTCCCATTTAAGTGGAAGGTTGGATTCACTTATAAGATGCAAACTTTTAAAAACTGTGATTGAATACATCATAGCATTCAGTTGTAGTCAAGGAAACCTGTCTTTCACCCCTCATAGCATATGACCTGGACTTCACCAACAGCAATAGTGTGAGGATGGAGAAGGTTGAAAGTGTGTGTGTGTGTGTACATACACATGACAATACACACATATGCACAGTGGTTATTTCAATAAATAAGCCCTCTCCAGTGCCAGATTTAGGGTGGTGCAAGGTAAGGTTCGAATCCCCGCGGCGAGGTGCGCTCCCGTTGCTCGGTCCCAGTGCCTGCCAACCTAGCAGTTCGAAAGCACCCCCAGGTGCAAGTAGATAAATAGGGACCGCTTAATGGCGGGAAGGTAAACGGCGTTTCCGTGTGCTGCGCTGGCTCGCCAGATGCAGCTTTGTCACGCTGGCCACGTGACCCGGAAGTGTCTCCGGACAGCGCTGGCCCCCGGCCTCTTGAGTGAGATGGCGCACAACCCCAGAGTCTGTCAAGACGGGCCCATACGGGCAGGGGTACCTTTACCTTTACCTTAAGGTAAGGTGGTTCCTTGGCAAAATTGGGAAGATCCATAATTAAGAAGATCCATTTGTGAGTGCCCAATTTTGACCTGGCACAAGGTGCCATATTACAGAAGATTACCAAATTCCACTGCTACCCTCCCTTCAGACACACCCTATCATTCTGTAGAGCATTTAAAATAAAATAAAATAATAATAATAATAATAATAATAATAATAATAATAATAATAATTTCATTATTTATACCCCGCCTGTCTGACTGAGTTTCCCGAGCCACTCTGGGCAGCTTTCAACAGAGCATTAAATACAGAATAATACTTCAAACATTAAAAACTCCCCTTAACAGTGCTGCCTTCAGATGTCTTCTAAAAGTCAGATAGTTGTTTATTTCCTTGACAGCTGATGGGAGGGCGTTCCACAGGGCAAGCACCACTACCAAGAAGGCCCTCTGTCTGGTTCCCTGTAACTTCGCGACTCACAGTGAGGGAACCACCAGAAGAGCTGGACCTCAGTGTCCGGGCTAAATGATTTTGCTACTGACAAAGATAATAAACTATGCATACACAAGTTACATTATCATTCTTTGCTCCCCGGAGAGGGGGGGAGTGGCACAAGAGAATGTGTGTCACACAATTGTCAATTTCCTGCATTTTTCTATGGAGGCAATGTATGAAGGAAAACGTTAACAGTATGACAAGCTGCAGTGGCATATTCAGCGTTGAGACCTTTCAGCAGAGCTTCCTGTGTTTTGGGTGCTCCTGACTGGCACCCATGGTGAAAGGCTCTGACAGGGAGGTCAGCTTCTCTGCCAAGGATGGGAAGGCATGTAATTAGAAATACATTTACACTGGCAGCCTCTGCCTTGCGGACTCTTCAGCTCATACTCATTTAAATCATTTCAAAACATGAGAAGCCATTATCAGGTGTACGTCTTCTTTCTGCTCACCTTAACGACAGACAAACGCCGGGAAACTTTAATCAAAGGATGCTTTATTAAACTGCTGGCCTGTGCCTGCTTGGGTTGTGAGAATGGAAACATAGACACCATCAGCCCAAAAAGAAAAAGAACAAAAAAGCATGGTTTTAATTTCTCCAGTCTCTTTTAACCACAGCTAAATCTGAATTTGCTGAATTTAATAGCATAGGATGGATGAGGAAATTCTCTCTCATGCAACACACAGTGTGGCAAAAACAAAAGAATCTACACCTTGGGTTGTCACTTTTTGCTGTCTCTGTTGCCACCTACCAACCACACTTGGACTAATATAATAATACTTTTAATAATAATAATAATAACAATGATAATAATTTTTTTATTATTTAAACCCCTCCCATCTGGCTGGGCTTCCTCAGCCACTCTGGGCAACTTCCAACAAAATATTAAAATACAGTAATGCATCAAACATTAAAAGCTTCCCCAAACAGGGCTGCCTTCAGATGTCTTCTAAATGTCAGATAGTTGTTTATCTCTTTGACATCCACAAGGCGGGCGCCACTACCAAGAAGGCCCTCTGCCTGGTTCTCTGTAGCTTTACTTCTTGCAGTGAGGGAACCACCAGAAGGCCCTCAGCACTGGACCTCAGTGTCCGGGTAGAACAATGGGGGTGGAGATGCTCCTTCAGATATACTGGACCGAGGCAGTTTAGGGCTTTAAAGGTCAGCACCAACACTTTGAATTGTGCTCAGAAACGTACTGGGAGCCAATGTAGGCCTTTCTGGACCAGTGTTATGTTGTCTCGGTGACCACTCCCAGTCACCGGTCTAGCTGCCGTATTCTGGATTTGTTGTAGTTTCCGAGTCACCTTCAGAGGTAGCCCCACATAGGGTGCATTGCAGTAGTCCAAGTGAGAGACAACTAGAGCATGCACCACTCTGGCGAGACAGTTAGCGGGCAAATAGGGTCTCAGCCTGCATACCAGATGGAGCTGGTAAACAGCTGCCCTGGACACAGAATTGACCTGTGCCTCCATGGACAGCTGTGAGTCCAAAATGACTCCCAGGCTGTGCACCTGGTCCTTCAGGGGCACAGTTACCCCATTCAGAACCAGGGAGTCCACACCCGCCCGCCTCCTGTCCCCCCAAAACAGTACTTCTGTCTTGTCAGGATTCAACCTCAATCTGTTAGCTGCCATCCATCTTCCAACCACCTCCAGACACTCACACAGGACCTTCACCGCCTTCATGGATTCAGGACTCAAACAAGGCACATCAGTAGTGATGTCTCATCTGACTTCCCACTTACACCCTATGGGCTGCCCTTGCTGAGCAGCAGCAGCAAGCAGCTTGGAAGTTGCATTTTTGAGCTGCCCCAGAGAACTGCTCCATCAAAGTATTCTGAGTATTAGAATAGCAGGTGGCTTGCAGCTTCCCAGTACAGACTGTAGTACTGCTGCCACAGGTAAGCTTGCTGTAGGTGGGTAGGTGATGGTGATGGTGTTAAGTGGGCCTTCTCCTCTGGAGCCAGCCCTGGATGAAACATCCAAGGAATTTCAAGGGGAACAAAAAGAATTTTGCTGAGATTAGAGAAGGTTTGGTCGATGTTAGTGTTGGTGGACAACTGTCAACAGCCACAGCCATCACAGTCAATGGAGAAGGTGATCAGAGCAGTATTTCACCAACATTTGGAAACCATCATGCTGGCTGAAGCAGCTTCAAAATATTTCTTCACCACATCTCTGAATCCTGCACCAACATGAGACTGACAGCTTTTCTCCTGGCAGTGATTCTGTACATAGCTGTCAACTGTCCCTTATTTGGCGGGAAAGTCCCTTATCCCAGCGCCGTGTCCCACTGCTGTCCCTTATTGATGATGTCCCTTAAATTTCCTGGGTTTCAAAGGAAGCAGCTCCTCTCCCTCCCTCCCTCCCTGCCGGCCAGGGAGGAGGGAGGCTCCAACTGTGTTGCTTGGCTGCGTTGCTCACCCAATAAAGAGTCTAAGAACGACTGGGGGTGGAGCTTGCATGCCTTGTGCCAATCAAATCGGCTGCGTTGCCTGGGAACTCTCCTTTGCTCAGTGCTTCCCAGCAGAGAGGTGATGGTTGTTTTCCTTGCTGCATCCCCTTTGCTGGGTTGCTGCGCTATGGGAACGACCGCTTGAGGCTTCATTTGGCTGCTGTCTGGGCTTCCTGCCTTTGGCTCAGAGGGGCTCAGAAGCTGAACATACCTGTGCCCAGAAAATCCCTTATTTTGGCTGCTGATCCCTTATTTTTGAGGCTGCTGGTCCCTGATTTTCAAATCTGTAAGTTGACAGCTATGATTCTGTACCATTAAGAAGTATGCCCCCATTAATGTATTGGCTCCTCTAGGAAGTAAATCCAGGGGGTCCCTGTGAAAGGCTACCCTTCCCTAGAGATAGGGGAGAAATTCAATGCAAATCACTTTTAAAGATGAACGTATCCAATTCACCCTTCCTGAAACAATACGCAAACTGAATTACACCCATCCTTCAAAATCCACACTTTTCTGAATTTTGTGATACAGTTCTCTAGCCAAGCAATGTGTACAAAAATGCACATACTGGGATAGTGTGTGCAAATAAATGCATATATTAGGTTGGGTTTTTGGTTTTTTTAAGAAGACAAAAATGCATATTTGGGAAATGGCTTTGAAAAAATTGCATATAAACACATGTATAAGGATAAATTCTTGGTAAAATGCTGCTGAATTTTCGGGAGGACTTTGAAAAACTGATGTGGAAATGTGGAGAGCTGAAGAGTGGGAAAATGACAAACCGGAAGAAACCAAAATAGTCAAATATGCAAATCCCTACCTTTCCCAATGTCTTTCTAACAAACCATCTGAACCTATGAAAGAACCACTACAAATGATCTTAAAAGAGACTTTCCTTTTCTTGTTACAGAAAGGTAGCCGTGTTGGTCTGCCATAGTCAAAACAAAACAAAATTTTCCTTCCAGTAGCACCTTAAAGACCAACTAAGTTAGTTCTTGGTATGAGCTTTCGTGTGCATGCACACTTCTTCAGATACACTGAAGATACACTGTGTATCTGAAGAAGTGTGCATGCACACGAAAGCTCATACCAAGAACTAACTTAGTTGGTCTTTAAGGTGCTACTGGAAGGAAAAAAAAATTTGTTTTTCCTTTTCTTGACGTTCAGCTTTTAAAACCTCCTGCAGCAGGTCCTGGCCCATGGATGTGAATCTCCTAACTCCACCATAATTTGAAATGGCACTCTGGATGGCTCCTGCTGGGTGATGCCAGCAGTCATCAGAGTGAAGACTACCCGCCTTTCTGCTCACTCTCACGCCACCTGCCCCGCCGCTGCCACATTCTCTCATCTCTCAAGTTGCCTACCTTGGAAATGCTATCTGTCCCCCTTTCCTTCTCTAGGCTATTTATCTCCACGGTCTGCTACAGTGGGTTGCAGAATTCAAGCAGCAGGCCTCCATCCACCCTGCTGTTTCCCAGCCCTTGAAGAAAGCAGACTACAAAAGCTTGGACAACCCCAAAATGAATAAATCTCCTCCCAGACGTCGTTGCTATATGTTTGACATTCATTCTTGTTGGAAACGGTGTGTAACCGGGTCCAAAGGAAATCAGGCATTTTTGTCGTTACTCCTCTGCCTTTAACAATAGCGCGACAAACAAAAACTTAGCAGGTGAATCTTTTTGCCAATGTTTCTCTCCACACCAGGAAATACTGGATGGGCCAGGTTCCTTCATATCATACTGATGTTCCAGGCAAAGAAATATGCTGATTTGGGGTTTTTGTTTTTTTAAGGAAATATTTTTATTGACGTTTTCACAATACAATTAAAAGAACTAATCTAAAGAAATAAAGAAAAGAAAGAAACTGAAGAAAGAAGAAACGGAAAAAGAAACTACAAAATCTTCCCTCACCACTATATTTTAACTTTCATCCCCTACAGAGGATTTTGGGGGTTTTAAAGTGGAAAATAAAGACTAGGGACGTTGGAGAATTCTGATGAAAATGGACATGGGATGGAAATTCCTGTTGTTTGCTTATAAATTCCATGTGCAGAGAAGAAATCAACCCAGTGAGTGCAATCAGCCTTTGCTGCCGCTGTTGCTTTCAGTCTGCAAACAATATGTCTGATTTCCCCACTACTTCATAAATACCCAGGGCGCACTGGGCAATTCTATAACTCCTTGCTACTCTCAGATACCAATCCTGCTACAACATACATTGCTAGATTCTGCACAGCAAGAGCTCAAAATTCATCAGAAGATGACCTGTGCCACAGACCAGATTTAATGAACATATCAGAGCGCTCTGTAGATTGATAAAGTCTTTTATTTATCAACCGTTTATGCTCTTCCACACCCGCCCAATGCTCCTATCCCTTCTTTCAGATTCTTTTAGCTTCTTTTAAATTCTTATAGACTTCTATATTCACCTTCTGTTTTAATACCTTTTAGCTTTCCAAACTGCTTTTCAGATTTTAAATGACTGTACCCCACCCTTTTATGCTGGTGTATGACCGTCATAAAGATTTGTATTGTATAACTAATGTCTGAACCTAGACAAACTCTGGTTATTTGAGTATAATTTACAGAAGGTATAGAAGCAAACAATATAGAATTGATTATATTCTCCCCCAACCCCACCCTGCAAATATATATATATTAAGTGTTGTGTTTCCTCTGCATTGAAATGAATGGAGTGAAATAACTGGTTGCATCAGTTAACATACGTTTCATTGTATGTTCACAACTGTTGTGAAATTTTGCCATGGTGGCTAGGAAGACAATTGATGTGGTTTCTGGTGGAAGACAAGCTGCAATAGAACAGAAACAAAACTACATGCGACAAATACAGGATGGAATGGTAACCCTCCTACAGATACAGTGGTACCTCAGGTTACAGACGCTTCAGGTTACAGACACTTCAGGTTACAGACTCCGCTAACCCAGAAATAGTACCTCAGGTTGGTTAAGAACTTTGCTTCAGGGTGAGAACAGAAATTGTGCTCCTGCGGCGCAGCAGCAGCGGGAGGCCCCATTAGCTAAAGTGATACCTCAGGTTAAGAACAGTTTCAGGTTAAGAACAGACCTCTGGAATGAATTACATTCTTAACCCGAGGTACCACTGTAGTGTTATTGCTCCTCTGGTGAGGGCATAAGAAGAAGAAGAAGAAGAAAAGGGAATTCCAGCAGTTACTATATATATTAAATAGTTCCACAGTAAAGCTTCATCTGCCACAATTCCTTCTTTTACTCATCTTATTTATCTGGAGTATTTATACCCTGCCTGCTCACCTAAGTTCTAATATGTTGTTAGAACATATTCAATGCACAGTAAAAGAGGCAGGAGTAGGTAAATAAATAGGCAAAGAGCATAGGTGTTAATAAGCTAGGCCAGCCCTACTGTTAGGCAAAATGAGACAGCAGCCTCAGGCAAGGACAAGAAAATATTTGTTTAATGCACTGGTTTATTTTTACTACCAAGAAGGGGAGAGGCACTATGTGCTGGGTACTATTTACCTTGGGCTTAGGGAGGAGGGCACCATTTGCGATTCCATCACTAGCGGTAAAATGTTTTACCAACCCTAAGTCTCTCCTACTGAAATGCTGCTGAAATTCTGGACCAAAGGAAGTCTTGGAGGATATAACCCCAGCCCAGAAATGGCTGCAAAATCAGGTCAGGGCATCCTCAGCAGGCTGCTACTGTTGTCTTTCAAAGCTTTCTGTTTCCGGTGGCAGATTCAAGAGGCACTGGAGGAAATTCAAGAGGTAGCGGCAAAAAGTGTGTCTCTAAGCTGACCCCACTCAGACCTCAGATGTTCCAAGATAAGCATCCCTTATAGCAGGTGTGGGAAACCTCTAGACATTGCTGAACTACAACTCCCATCATCCCTGACCACTGCTTATGCTGGCTGGGGCTGATGGGAGTTGGACTCCAACCACAACCTTTGGAGAGCCAGTCTTCCCCACCTTCCTAAGAAGTGCACAAATCCTATCCTCTTGTGCATGTTGTGAATTTCCTAGTAACTATACTATTACATTCAGTTGCAGGGGTGCCATCCTGAATGAAATATTGGGGCAGATAAGCCCCACCTGGTATAATCGATCACATGATGCAGCACGCCCACACCATTTTAATGGCAATAACCATCAATTGGGGGGGCTTCAAATATTTTATTGGGGGGGCGAAGGGACCTCAGCCCCTAAGAGTTGGCTCCGATGTTCAGTGAAGTAGGGTCAAATCCTTATTCTGAAGCAGAAGCTAGATATTGTGTTTTATTCCATTTCAGACTCAACAGAGGGTTTTGAATCATGGTCCATGTTCTGTTCTGGTTTGAGGAAAGGGGGTTAAATCCTGGTTCTTTAGTTTGTTAAGTCTATGAAGGGTAAATTTTGTAAGGTGAATGAGATGGGGGGGTATAGTGTCCATCACCATGGTTACCAAATTCAGTAAGGTAATTAAAGAATGCATTCTGTCTCAAATGTCATGTTTTTTTTCATTTTTTGTTTTTACCAAAGTTAACAGAGAAAGACCAACCTGTTCCTGGCATTCTTAAAGTGTAAGCAGCTAAGGAAACATCAAGGACAGCTACATTTCTCTCTCATCTCTAAAGGAAAGCACAAGTTCAAAAAACGGTTTTTATTCTTAAAAAATCCCCTTTAATTAGGTGCCATTTTTGATGTCAACTACATGAGAGAGAGACAACTGACATGCAGCAGCTAGGATGACTATATATATATATATATATATATATATATATATATATATATATACACACACACACACACACACACACACACACACAAACCCAGACATCTGAAAAACAAATGCTACCTGCTAAAATTCATAGTAGTTACCTCACAGTGATTGCAGGTGGTGCAGAAAAGAAAGCATCCAGAAAGTTGAAGCTAGATAATATACATACAGATATAGATAATATAGATACAGATATACCCAAACATAATTTACTTTTATGTTTACTTGATTTAATTTACTTGAGAGCCAGTGTGGTGTAGTGGTTAAGAGCGGTAGTCTCGTAATCTGGGGAACCGGGTTCGTGTCTCTGCTCCTCCACTTGCAGCTCTACTTGGGCCAGTCACACTTCTTTGAAGTCTCTCAGCCCCACTCACCTCACAGAGTGTTTGTTGTGGGGGAGGAAGGGAAAGGAGAATGTTAACCGCTTTGAGACTCCTGAAGGGGAGTGAAAGGCGGGGTATCAAATCCAAACTCCTCTTTTACACTGCAGAGTTTTTATGAGCTTTTTTTGCTAGCAAGGTTTATGTTTGTGAATATGGAATCAGCCCTCCATACTTAAGGTCACTTAACAGCTTCATAACCTAATCACACGCTCATTTACTTGGAAGGAAGCCCCAATGGGTTGTATGTCATCGTGATGTCATGTGACTGACAAGTGGTCACCTCTCAAATTTGACTCATGAAGCACATCCTGATAAGGATCAGGCCTGTGGTGCCAAAAAGTTTCCCCACTCCTGATCTGTAGTCAGAGGAGGAGGGGAAAAAAGCCATGTTGGCTTTTGCCATACTGGTTCTCACTTCCAGAAGTGTCTCCAGCTATTGAGTTTCTGTGGTGGTACATTGCCTCTCACAAACATAATACACGAGATTCTTAACAGAACTGGTCAGATCTATTTACCAAATTGGGGGGGGTTGGTTGATTTTGCCATTTTAGTAGTCCTCCTCTCTAGATTCCAGACTCACAAGTACAGAATCACAGGGTTGGAAGAAGTTACGAACCCTACATCAAAAAGTATATAGAGAATGGATATTATTCAAGGAGTATATAAGATCACATTGTAAAAAGGAAACTATCCTGGCAGAACTGAATACTTGTGTATAATAAATAACTGGAAAAATATCTTAGAAAAATATGCAGAAAAAGCTATAAAATAAACTGTGCGATAAAATCAAGGTATTAGAAAAAGTGCAACGAGAATGATTGGAAGTTTTTGTTCTAGAAGACTTTATTGGTCAAGATATGATAATACAACTGATATTCTTTTATTTTAATGTTAATTCTTCTTTGTTTTTGTTTTTTTATTCTTGTTATTCCTTTTTCATTTTCGTGTGAAATTCTGTTGTAACTATTTGTAATGTATTTGTATGATAGTATTTTAAATCAATAAATATATATTCTAAAAAGAAAGAGAGAAAAAAATATCTAACACAACTCTTACACTGCAGTATGTGATATTACCTTCTCTACATTGATTACTGAACTCTTGAGCACAAGCTTTTCAAATATGCAATACATGAAAATGTCATCTAAATCCAATTGTATATATTCCCTAGGGAACCCTGCCTGAAGCTTTTCCATTTTCTGCTTTGAACATATGTAACCACAGAAGATGCAACTCAGTTCCAGCGAGTCATTTTTTTAAATAATTCACTAATGGAGGTGTAATTATCTCTATGGTTCTTATTATAAAAGACAATAATAATCTGGCACTGTTTCTTCTCCCCCTCCCCGCCCCTCTCCACCATCTTCACTCCTCCTTGCTTTTAACAAAAGACTTGACCTTGCATAACATTGACCAACCCAATAAATGAAATGAGAATTAAATGAAATATAGTTTAGCAGACTGAAGCCAAATTAATGGGCTATTGATTGACAACTGTGTTAGAAGCTCATCATCTTGATTTGAGAATTAAGACAAGGGAGAGCCGCTGGAATCATATTTTGCTCAAAGACTGATAATAAATGCTGAGATCATGGGTTGGAACAGTGAAGTCTTCTGTTGGAATTAGCAGGATTTCCATTCAAGCCAAGGTCCTCTCTTGGTTGTTTAGGTTATACAGTGGTACCTCAGGTTAAGTACTTAATTCGTTCCGGAGGTCCGTTCTTAACCTGAAACTGTTCTTAACCTGAAGCACCACTTTAGCTAATGGGGCCTCCTGCTGCCGCCGCGCCGCTAGAGCACGATTTCTGTTCTCATCCTGAAGCAAAGTTCTTAACCTGAAGCACTATTTCTGGGTTAGCGGAGTCTGTAACCTGAAGCGTATGTAACCCGAAGTACTACTGTAAATATGTGCCTCATGCTTTCTGAGTAAAGAATAGATTATTCACATTATGCTTTCCATCAGAAAGTTGTTTTTCTTTATACATAAAGTAATGGATAGATAAAGTAGATTAAATGGAAGTCAGTTTTAAATTTCTTCTCTATAAAATTTATAATTGTGTTCAGTATCAGGAGTATATATGATGATAACTATATTAATCTTCTTGTATCTTATAGTGTGGTGGTTTTCTGTTATTTGTTTGTTTGATTGTATGTTTGTATACTTGTATGTACGTCTATTTTCTCATAAATGTATTTTACATCTATCTATATCTATCTATCTATCATCTATCTAATCTATATGTTGTTTTTCACATCTTTCTAGTTGTAGGATTCTAGGGTTGATTCACATAAGATAGGTCTGACCAACACAAAACCTCCTAGTCACTTCCCCTTTCTTTTCTATAATCTAGCTCCTAGGAGGAAGAGAATGAACTGCAGAAGGAACAATGGTCTTAAATAATTTGACGCCTGAAATGTCATGGGCATATCACTTCCTCTTGAGATTTAGGCTTTCAATAACTATTCCCCTCTGCAGAGGTGGGGAACCTATTAGGGTAGTCCTGGAGCCTTCCTTACATATATTTGGGTGCCATAATGTTTCTCTTTAACCAAGCCTTTGGCTGATTAACATTCTATGTATTATAAAATGTGTTTGTGGGAGGGAAGTATTGGTTTGTTCTTGTTTTTATTCTGTATTTTGTGTTCTCATTTTGTATTTTCCGGTTGTGAACCACTCTGATCTTTGGATAAAGGATAGCATACAAATTTAATTGATGATGATGATGATTCAGAAAATCTGCATGTGTGTGCTCACACACATTTTAAAAGCAATTGCTATTACTCAGGCACTTACACTATGACTACATACAATAACACTACCAATAAGTACATTTTCAGCCTTATTACAGAGCCGTCAAAGAGAGCATAGCATTTTAAAAGAGTGTTATATGAGTTAGCCGAGGCATAATTCAGTTTGGGAACAGCACATAAAAATTTGTTGCATCATAAATAAGGCCAGGTTTGGAGTACACAAATTGACAGTATTACTCTTCTTATACATCTCAAAAGCAAAATGGGTGAAAGCTACAGTCTCAATAACTCTCGGCTCATAATTATGGGAGCAAATTTTTTAATGGGTTTCTGACTACCTACCTGAGCTTGAAAAGGTATTGGCTTTGGTTTGGTCTAGACCACAACCTTTTAATGAGGGTGAAAGAGGAGAGCACAAAATATGGTTTGAAGCTCAACATAAAAAAACCGAAGATCATGGCCACTGGTCCCATCACCTCCTGGCAAATAGAAGGGGAAGAAATGGAGGCAGTGAGAGATTTTACTTTCTTGGGCTTCCTGATCATTGCAGATGGTGACAGCAGCCACGAAATTAAAAGACGCCTGCTTCTTGGGAGAAAAGCAATGACAAACCTAGACAGCATCTTAAAAAGCAGAGACATCACCTTGCCAACAAAGGTCTGTATAGTTAAAGCTATGGTTTTCCCAGTAGTGATGTATGGAAGTGAGAGCTGGACCATAAAGAAGGCTGATCGCCGAAGAATTGATGCTTTTGAATTATGGTGCTGGAGGAGACTCTTGAGAGTCCCATGGGCTGCAAGAAGATCAAACCTCTCCATTCTTAAGGAAATCAGCCCTGAGTGCTCACTGGAAGGACAGATTGTGAAGCTGAGACTCCAATACTTTGGCCACCTCATGACAAGAGACAACTCCCTGGAAAAGATCCTGATGTTGGGAAAGATAGAGGGCACAAGGAGAAGGGGACGACAGAGGACGAGATGGTTGGATAGTGTTCTCGAAGCTACCAGCATGAGTTTGACCAAAATGCGGGAGGCAGTGGAAGACAGGAGTGCCTGGCGTGCTCTGGTCCATGGGATCACGAAGAGTCGGACACGACTAAACAACAACAACAGACCACAATCGTTGTCAGTATAAGGGCAGATTCAGACAAACTTCATGGCACATACAGATCACATATTTCCCACTCACTCATCAAACATGCCTGTCATGGTTTTGTGTGTGCAATATTTCTGAACTGTGATTCCCATTAGCTCCAGGCAACATGGCCAATGGTCAAGAGTAGGGGGAGTTGAAGCAATACCAGAACACCAGGCTAAACACCCCAATCAAGTAGTTGGAGCAGGCCTGCCCCAACTGGATTTTACAGAGATAGATATACGGCTCCATGTTTGAAGGTCTCCTTGGCAAAATCATTGCAGGTGGGCCTTCATGGGCCTGAGGCAGGCTAAGACGTGCTACAACCAGCACCAGGAATCTGAGACTAGCTGCATGTTAATTTTCCACAGTTCTCCAGAGTTGTAATGTCATGTCAGTTGGCAATTAATATGGAAGCTAGACCCAACACTACTCAGTAAGCCTGTCTGGGATTCTTTTAATTGAGTGGCCCAAGGTAAGCATCATCAGAAGACTCTGCTGGGGCTCCAACAGCTACCCAAGGGCGCTATGTTCTGTCACTGGTCCTACATAGGTTCTACACACTGTGAAGTTCATCTCACTTGGCTTTGGATACAACTAAGATCAAATACACTGATCTAACGAGGACTCTTTTTGAAAAAAGACAAGCATGCTGCGAATGGCCATTGAACTTTGCTTTTCTTTATCATAAAAACACTGGTGAACCACCAGTGTCATGCTACAAATTTATGCAGCTGTTAGGCTGCACACATGTGAAGCTCCAGAGGCTAAATTTCAGTATTTGTAGCATCATGTACCTGCATAGGCAGCGCGGGGGGGGGGGAGTGTCAAGAACCCCCAAATTAAGGAGCTTACCCCCACTTGCCCTTGCAATTTCTGCATTAACATATGCTGTCATTTTTTTCCTCATCCACCCAAAAATATACTTTGTCCCTTCTGTGCCCCCTCCCCAGAATTTTTTTCCTGGTACTATCACTGTGCTCCTGCCCCAGAGCCACGGGGGCATATGGCATTTTCCACAATCTGTCCTTGCGTGGCGAGTTCCCGCCCCCCACCAGGATAAATAAAGACACGAGACACCATAGTTTAAGGTTAAATGGGCGAATTAGGCCACAACTTTATTGAATTCAGGAATGAGAGGCATTGGCTTAGGCATTGGTCCTAGCGACTATCCGGCTCCAGCCCATTTGCTGGAGACACGGGGAAGGGTTAACACTATATCGGGGGAGTCTCCTGCCGAGGCACGTTGACTAGGAGCTCCCCGGGTCACCGCTCTGGGGCGTGCCTTTGGCCCATACCTCCATAGGCTTCGGACAGGGCCATGCCCCCCGGAGTCCTTTAACGGACCACCCTTCGCTCACTGGGGGGAGGTGATGGCGTTCCTCCCCCCCCCACATCCTCTTAACCCCTTCTCACCAATGCCTACCGCCAATGCCGAAAAGTTGTGACGAGTTGCTACGAGGTAGGCGAAAAACCAAACGGCTGAAATTGCCAATTGGGAAAAATTCCTACCATGCCCCTTGCGGTGACAGACTGAAGTCCATAGCAAAGTCAGAGACCTACCTAAAGCCTACCTAAAGGGAGGGAGGGTGGGAAAACGTGGGGGCTAGCTGGCGAAAAGAGGGCGAGCCCCCTCTGCGTCGGCCCTAAATAGGGCAGGTCACGCACCCCCCCAGCCAGCCGATTGGCTGGCTGGGAGGGCAGACACGGCCGGGATTCCCCTGCTCTCGCGGGGGCTGAAACCAGCCCCCGCTCACGTGGGGGGTGGGCGTGAAGCCCGCAACCCCACCTCCTGTGCAGGCCGGAAGTGGCTTTCTCATGCCTTAATCATGGCCTGGCTTAGTATCCATCCCCATTCCGTAACACAGGGCATCAACTTTGGTTTCAGTAAAAGCTGAATTCTTCAAGCCAAAAAAACAGCAACATTTCTTCAGCTTTTTGCTGTGTTGCACCAGTTGTTCTCCTTTGGCAGACAGCAGTCGCCTCCAGACTGTCAGCATTTTGTAGGAGGAACTGAATCACATACTAGAAATATAGGTTTGTACAAATAAAGTGGATTGAAGTGCTCTGACACACACACAAAATCAACTAAAAGAGAAACTTTTTAGTGGTTAAGACTGTGACATCAAAATGCACTAAAAAGAGTTCAATAAGCAATTGATGGGAAGATATATAAATCCCATGCAAGCAAATTGTGATGATGAAATAAACAACAACAATGGCATCCATCTGACTGGCTTCCCCCAGCCACACTGGGCAGCTCCTGATAAATCCTCAGTGTTATATAAACTCCCTGTGGACAAATCAGAATGTATTTTCAATAATAGTGGACATCATATACAAGCCACATAGGCTTTGTGGAAGCAAATCTGGTTGAATACTCAATTAAAAGGTTATCTGGAGGAACCCAGAGACAAGACCACATTGCTTCCCTAAGGAAATCCTCCCATTTCTATAATTACTATTTAGATTTTCCTTCACCCGAGAAAGAAAGAAAAAGGAGAGCAATCAAACAAGAAGAGGAATCTTGTATAAATGTTCCAACAGTGCTGTATTCGTTGACTTTGTATATGTGTTAATGAAAGACAGAGAATAAAGAAAAACAGAACGTAGAAAAACCTTTTGATTCTTAATTATTAGAACTGACTTCAGAAAAGAGTCTGTTATGTGTGGAACATGGTAGTTGGGAAATGATGCTTGGTGACTTGCACAATGGTTAGGGAAAGAGACGGAGAAAAAGAGGCTGGGAAATGAAAATCATGTTAATGATCTACCTGAAAAGAGGTTTTTTAATAACACAAAATTGGAACTTTTATAGAGAAATAATGGAATATTGCTTTTTGATAAGTCGCTTCAGAGCAGGGATCGGAGTGCAAATTACTGTTATTTGCTGTAAGTGGTTTTCCATTAAGATGGCATTAATATGAAACATTCTCTTTTCCTTTTCATCAAGACATTTCACAGTATTTCTACCATTTTAAGACACAGTATATTAATTTAATAAAATTATATATAATCTCACATGCTTTTTATGCACTTCATTAGCTTCTCCCCTCCCCTGCCTGCTACTGTCAAGTTCATTGTATTGCCAGCACCCCATATTTATACATGTCAACTAATAAATCTTTCTTCCAGAACAGGATGCAGATCAAAAGATGGCATAATTAAAACATCCTATTTATTTACTTGTCATTAAACAATCACACAAAGCAATGTGTTCACGGGAAAAGTAGAAGCTGCATTACATCAAGTAAAACTATTGTCTACTCTAGAGGTAGGACTGGTTCATTTTATTTTTGATTTTGCTTTTTTAATATTTTGTGTTCTCATTTTGTATGTTTATGCTCTGAACCACCCTGTGATCTTTGGTTGAAGGGTGGTATACAAATTTAAATAACAGCAGCAACAACAACAACAACCTCTGCCCCCAAGGACCTAATTGGGCTCCCTCAGAATGGTCATCAAGGCCATTTTAGCCAAATAATCCCCAACTGTTGTACAAAGCGTGTTCTCCCTCATGGAGAGCATGTGTTGCGGTGGGGGATGACAAGACACCTCACTGTTGTTGGGCAAAAGAGTTTGGCCATCTTTAAGCAGGGGCGGGCTGTTACTGGGGAGATTTATATGTTGCCATTTATTGATTGACAGCCCTGTTTGTTAAATACACTGCACACAGTGACGAGCTTCCTCTTTCGCTGCATGCTTCAGATCACCCGCCCTCCCTCCCTAATGTTAGGCTGATTGCTTGACCTTGCTATGCCTGTCATGGGGTCGTCTGCTTTGGGGCAGGGGCCGGGTAGGAATTTTGTCCATTTGGCTGATTGGCTGGGGCCATTTGGTTTTTGCCTACTGCGTAGCAAATCGTCACAACTTGTAAGGTTGCGGTTAGGCATTGGTTTGGGAATTGGTTGGTGGAGGGGAATGGATTTGGCTGTGCCTGCCCCTCCAAAATGCTGCTGCTGCAAGGGTTTTCCATTAAAGGAACCCAGGGGCTCGCCATGCTTTTGTCCAAACCCCCTGGCAAGGGGCTAGGGCCATGCAAGAGCCCCTGGGAGCATTCTGGGGAGAGGTGAGTAATGGTTCCCAGTCCCGTCTCACTCCCCAGGTGACTTACCCTTGCTGACTTCGCGGGGGGTGCGAATGTCAGAGCTGTCCCCGTGCGGGGTCAGTTAGTCGCTACCAATGCCTAAGCAACCACTCACATTGCTGTATTTTTAATAAAGTTGTGGCCAAAATTGTGCCAAAAACCTTAAACAAAAATCAAGTGTCATTGTGTTCTTATTTGGGGTGTCTTGGGGGCCTCGACGCGCAACTGAAACATGGCTTGGGTTTTGAAGGCCATGCACAGAGTTGTGTGTGGTACTTTGAATCAGATGGTCATCACTGCTTGCATAACATCTGGTGGTTAGGGTTTAAAAGAGGCTGCACACAGTATACTTGCACCCACACAATTCAGTTTCAATGTGCAAGGGGGAAAAGCTGGTCGCTTGATGTCCTTGCGACAAGTGGCCCATGGAAAGTGTGGGAGAGAGTGGACCACAGCCTGGACCCTGTTCCTCACCTCTGGCCTACTGTGTCAGCAGCTCTTCGGGGTCTCTAATAGGGAAGGGTCTTTAACATCACCTGTTCCTGATCCATTTTTCTTCTTTTAATTGAGGCTGTTAGTGATTGGACTTAAGAACTTCTCCTTGCAAAGCATGCAGTCTACCATTGAACTATGGACATTTCCTCAAAGGAAAGGCCTTTCTGCTGAACCCATAATCCTCTTTTGTCTCTCTCACACACATTTACACTATCTGCCATTTGGGAGGTGTTTGAGAATAAAGCATGATTTTCTCTAATCAAGCAAAAGTTTTCAAAACAACAAGGCTTTCTCCTTCCACCTGAACCATGGCCCTAAGTCAGCAAGTATTTTTCAGCAAGGAAACATGCCAAAAATAGCAAAAGTATTTTTTTTTTAAAATATTTTTATTCAGAAATTTTTCCATATAAACATAACATACATAAACATACAAAAACAAAAACAAAACAAAAAACATGTACCATTTCATATCCTAATTTTTTATACCTTCCTTCCCCGACTTCCTCATGCCTCCCTTTTCTGTATTCCAAATTCTTATCAATTACTCAGCAAATCTTCCCTTCTTTTAATTTAACTTTAAGCTAACCTCCCTTATTCTCCTTGTCTCAACCATTGCTAATAGTAACCATTTACTTTCAATCCATCATCATTCTAACTTTCATTAACTTTGTGGTATTTCTTTAAATAGTCCTTAAATTTTTTCCATTCTTCTTGCGCTGTTTCTCTTCCCTGGTTTCGGATTCTGCTCGTCATTTCTGCCAAACCCATGTAGTCTATCACCTTCATCTGCCATTCTTCCAGTGTGGGTAGATCTTGCGTCTTCCAGTACTTTGCAATGAGTGTTCTAGCTGCTGTTGTAGCATACATAAAGAAAGTTGTATCTGTCTTTGACACCCCTTGGCCGACAATACCCAAGAGAAAGGCCTCTGGTTTCTTGGTGAAAGTATATTTAAATACCTTTTTAAGTTCATTATAGATCATTTCCCAGAATGCCTTAATCTTTGGGCACGTCCACCAAAGGTGAAAGAATGTACCTTCCTTTTCTTTACATTTCCAACATTTATTGTCAGGCAAATGGTAAATCTTTACAAGCTTGACTGGGGTTATGTACCACCTATAGATCATTTTCATAATATTTTCTCTTAAGGCATTACATGCCGTAAATTTCATCCCGGTGGTCCACAACTTTTCCCAGTCAGCAAACATAATGTTATGACCAATGTCCTGAGCCCATTTAATCATACTTGACTTAACCGTTTCATCCTGTGTATTCCATTTCAGCAGCAAATTATACATTTTTGACAAATTTCTAGTACTGGGTTCTAACAGTTCTGTCTCCAATTTTGATTTTTCCACCTGGAAGCCAATTTTACTGTCCATTTTAAACACTTCATTTATTTGATGATAATGCAACCAATCTCTCACCTTCCCTTTTAATTTCTCAAAATTCTGCAATCTCCATTTGTCCCCTTCCTTTTCCAAGATTTCCCAATATCTTGGCCACTTTGACTCCATATTAGACTTTTTAACAGCCTTTGCTTCCATTGGCGATAGCCACCTTGGAGTTTTGTTTTCCAGCAAATCTTTGTATCTGACCCAGACATTTAATAGTGCTTTTCTGACAATATGGTTTTTAAAACTTTTATGTGCTTTAACCTTGTCATACCACAGATATGCATGCCACCCAAAAATATTGTTAAAACCTTCCAAGTCCAAAATGTCTGTGTTTTCAAGAAGCAGCCATTCTTTCAGCCAGCAGAAAGCTGCCGCTTCATAGTACAGTTTGAAGTCTGGCAGGGCAAACCCCCCTCTTTCCTTTGAGTCCGTTAATATCTTAAATTTAATTCTGGGCTTTTTGCCCTGCCAGACAAATTTAGATATATCTTTTTGCCACTTCTTGAAACAGTCCATTTTATCCATTATTTGCAATGCTTGAAACAAAAACAACATTCTTGGCAATACATTCATCTTTATGACTGCAATTCGACCTAACAAGGAAAGCTTTAAATTTGACCAAATCTCCAAGTCTTTTTTCACTTCTGTCCAAGTTTTTTCATAATTATCTTTAAATAAATTCACATTCTTAGCTGTCATGTTTATACCCAAGTATTTCACTTTTTTAACCACAATCAACCCTGTCTCATTCTGAAACCTTTCTTTTTCAACCTGTGTTAGATTTTTCTCCAATACCTTTGTTTTTGACTTATTCAATTTGAATCCTGCCAATTGACCAAACTCTTGGATTATTTCCAAAACTCTTTTCGTACTAGCTTCTGGCTCTTGCAATGTAAGTACTAAGTCATCTGCAAATGCTCTCAGTTTGTATTGTTTAGCTCCGACCTGAATCCCTTTAACCAACTGGTCCCTCCTAATCATATTAAGCAAAACCTCCAGGACCGATATAAAAAGTAGTGGGGAGATAGGGCACCCCTGTCGTGTCCCTTTTTCAATCTTGAACTCTTCTGTAACCACATTATTTACAATTAATTTTGCTTTCTGTTCAGAATAAATTGCACCTATACCATTCTCAAACCCTTGGCCTACCCCCATCCCCCGGAGGTTCTTCAACATAAAGCTCCAAGAAATGTTGTCAAAGGCTTTCTCGGCGTCCACAAATATCAAAACAGCCTTAGTATTTATGTTCACTTCCAACTTCTCCAAAATGTCAATTATATTCCTTACATTGTCCGACAAATGCCTTTTCGGGAGAAAGCCCGCTTGGTCCCCATGAATCTCCTCCATCAAAACTCTTTTCAGTCTCTTTGCTAAAACATCAGCAAAGATTTTGTAATCCACATTTAGTAACGAGATGGGTCGGTAGTTCTTAAGTTGGGTCTTTTCAGTCTCTGTCTTTGGTATAAGTGTAATGTAGGCCTCTCTCCACGTATCGGGTGCCTTCCTCCCCTCCATAATCTCGTTGCAGACTTCCTTCAAAGGTTGTATAAGCCCTTCCTTCAAAACTTTGTAATATTTGGAAGTCAGTCCATCCGGTCCAGGTGATTTGCCCAACGTCATGTTTTGAATGGCATCTTCTATTTCCTGTGCTGATATCTCCTGGTTCAAAATTGTCTTACTTTCCTGCGAAATCTTTTTCAGCCCATTTTTCTCGAGGAATTGTTGTATATCTGTTTCTTTTTGCGGCCCTTGTGTATAAAGTTTTCTAAAGTAGTTCTGAAAACAATTCCTGATTTCGGCTGGGTTACTTATATTCTTTCCTTCCACTTCTATATTTGTTACCATGTTGAGTTTTTGTCTCTTCTTTATTTGCCAAGCCAATAGCTTGCCACATTTGTCAGCAGATTCAAAAGTCTTTTGTCTCATTTGCTTAATTTTCCACTCTAATTCTTGATTCGTCAGTTCCATATATTGTGTTTGATAAAATTTGATTTCTCTTAAAATCTCTTGTGATTTTGGCTTCAATCTTAGTTTCTTTTCCCCTTCTTTTATCTTTTCCAGAATTTTTTCCTTCCTCTCATTTTGTTTTCTTTTCTTTAATGTATTTTGTTGTATCAGAAACCCTCTCATCACGGCTTTGCTTGCGTCCCATACTATTCTTTTTTCTACTTTAGTCCTTAGATTAATTTCAAAATAATCTTTCAAAGTTTTTTGGGCCTTCTTGCAAATCTCCTCATCTCTAAATAAGGTGTCATTCATTCTCCATCTGAAGGAGCCAGTTGTTGTTTGCCTCATCACCATCTTTACTGCATTATGGTCGGAGAAAGTTTTTGGGCAGATTTCCACTCTCTTTATATTCTGCGCCATACTGCTAGTCACCCAAATTTGGTCGATCCTTGTCCATGTCATTTTGGCTTCAGAAAAGAAGGTTCCCTCTCTTTCTAGTGGGTGTTTTGTTCTCCAGATATCTATCAAATCCATATTGTCAGTCATTTCAAAAAAGGTCTTTGGTAGTCTTCCATCTTTTGTTACTACCTGTCTTTGTGCTTTGTCCATATTTGTTGAAACCACTCCATTCATGTCTCCCATCATAATTAGATTATAATCCATGTAGTCCATTAAAGTCTCATGCAACTTCTTGAAGAATTCAGCTTTCCCTTCATTTGGCGCATAAACTCCCACTATCAGATACTTTTCTCCTTGAAATTGAATTTCAATTGCCAAATATCTTCCCTGGTCGTCTTTAAAGATTTGTTTCGGTTGCAGCTTTTCCTTTGCATAAATCACTACTCCTCTCTTTTTTACTGTGTCTGAAGATATAAATTCTTGTCCCAGTCTCTTATTTATTAATAATTTCCTATGTGCTCTTGTCACATGGGTCTCTTGTAAGCAAATCAAGTCCAATTGGTCTTTCTTTAGAGCATGAAATATATTTTTCCTTTTTCTGGGAATGTTCAAACCGTTACAATTCCAGGTTAGAAGTTGCAGAGCCATGATGGGGTTATTTGCTCTTTCCTCCTACAGCTCCCAATTTTTGTTCCTCGTTTGTCGGTGGTTCCGTGCCCGTGTCTAGTGAAGGATGCCCTTGCCCTGGAAACGTCTCCTTCTGTAGGTCTTCTTCGTGTTCTCCCAAGAACTTGTCTTTGTCACTCACTGTCTTTATTCTTCTTTTCTTCCCCTTGTATTTAAAAGACAAGCCTTGGGGAAACTCCCACCTGAATTGAATGTAGTTCCTTTTCAGCAGTATCACCAGGTCCTTGTAGTGTCCTCTTGCATCCAAAATGCTTTTGGGAATATCTTTAAAGATCTCGATGTGAAAATCTTCGATTCGAAGGGTTGTTTGGTAATGCAGGTTCAGTATTTTGTCCCGTTCCTCCTTTGATCTCAAAGTTATTAAACAGTCTCTGGGTCTGTTCTTCCTCTGCCTTGCTCCCAGTCTAAATGCACTTTCTATCTTAAATTCTTCTTTGTTCAGCTCCTGCTTCCAAAAGTCAGAAAATTCTTTTGTCAAATAGTCCACCAGGTTGTCTTCTTCCTTTTCCGGCACAAGTCTGATCCTTAAATTCCTCTCCTTGCGTTGCATATCCTGCATAGAAAGTGCCAGTTCATATTCATCTAGTTTCTTAAACACTGGTGGAAACTTTCCCTCAGCAGCAGTTGCAATTTCTTTAGCTTCCTCAGCTATCTTTCTTGTTGTAGATGATTCTTCCAATAATTTCCCAATTGCTTCTGCATTTGAGTTCACTTTGTTCCCAAGGTCAGTTATACTTTTTGTATTTGAATCAATTTTTCCAGAGATTTCTTCAATTTTCTTATTTGTTTCAGCAACTTGTGCTTTAGTTTCAGCAACTTGTACTTTAGTTTCTGCACCTTGCTTTTTTAGTTCCTCCAAAGAGTCATTTATCTTCTCCAGTACCTTGGCAAATGATTCTTCTGTAGACATTGTTTTGACTCTTGCCTTTGGGGCAGCTGTAGTTCCAGAGGCTCCTGATATGGAAGCCCTTCTCTGCATGAAAGAGTCAATTTTGTATTGTCTGCCAGATCTCAAAGTTGTTTCTTGAGAATCCCCTTTCTCTTTACCATCTGCCATAACAAAGTCTTTTAGTCAAGGTCATTCCCACACTCTTAAGCTGTCAAAACAGAAGTTCTCAGATTTTACACTTCACTTGTTGCTGTAACAATTTGTAAGTCCTCTAGAGGGCGCAAAGTCAATTTTTTTACTCCTCCAGATAGTCCCGCACTCTCTTAATAGTAAACAAAAGTTTTCCTAGTCCCTTCCAATTGTTCTTTTTTCTTTCTAAGGGATCCAAGTCAATAATGTCCTGTAAGTAACTTTACAATGCAACAAAATAAGTATTTCAAATTGAGAGTAACCAAAGTCAATTAAAGATACTTTTTAATCTTCTTATAGCAACAGTCCTTAGCCGGTTCCTTTTCTCCGGCAGTCCGATCCCAGGTATAAGAACAGCGATATTTAACTCAGTTCTTTACAATTGGCAGAGAAACACTTTAAAATCTTCTTCCCCCCCCCCTTCTGCCTTCGGGGAGGGAGTTCTTTGCTTTGGTGGTGGGTTTCTTAATTCCCGCAAATTTCCTCTCAAACAGTTACAGCTAGAGTGTCTTTCGCTTTGATCTTGCTACAGAACGGAAAGCAGACTTCCTTTTTAGTGCTTATCCGTCTCGGTGCCCAATTTCTTTACTTTTAATGTCCAATTGTAATTTAGCGGTCGATCCTACTCACGGTTAGTTATTCTTTTAATCCAATTTCGCCGGAAGAAATCAGCGCTCTCCGCTAATGGCGACGCGGCTTCGCTTCGCAGGCTGGGTGAAGATGACTCTCAGCACCGCTCCTCACACCCTCCGCTGATCCGCAGCCTTTAAAAAGGCTATTTCACAGCGTCGGGGGGGCGCAAAGGTGCCCGCCGAGTCTCCGGTTCACAGGCAACACGCCTGTGATTTTTAAGGGTCCCCGCTCCGCCGTGGCTGACAGGACCCGAACCTACGAAGCAGACCTCTCCCGGAGCTCCGGGTGAGATCCGCCATTAAGCGCTGGCGCTAACCGGAAGTCCCAAAAATAGCAAAAGTAGAGGCAGAGAAGGTCAGTTATCCGTAACGAAAGACACAGCTACAGACATGTCTTTATGTGTAATTATCTAATCACAGGCCCAGACGCAGTGAACCCGTGTCTGGTGGGGACCATGATTGTAGGAAGACACACAGGACAAACATCTTGGGTTCAAACAGGCCACAACTTTATTGATTGCAGATGCAAGTAGGTTTTGACGTAGGCATAGGGCACGTATCTTAAATCAACCAACTGGTTGATTCTTTTGCAGGGTTATAGAAATGTAAGGTGACAAATGTAATCATTGTCCAGTGCAAGAAAGGCTGAGATCATATAATCACTTATTTGGTAGAGTAAAGGTAAAGGGACCCCTGACCATTAGGTCCAGTCCTGGACGACTCTGGGGTTCCGGCGCTCATCTCACTTTACTGGCCAAAGGAGCCAACATTTGTCTGCAGACAGTTTTTCCAGGTCATGTGGCCAGCATGACTAAGCCGCTTCTGGCGAAACCAGAGCAGTGCATGGAAACGCCATTTACCTTCCCGCCAGAGCGGTACCTATTTATCTACTTGCACTTTGACGTGCTTTTGAACTGCTAGGTTGGCAGGAGCAGGGACAGAGCAACAGCAGCTCCGCCGACCTTCTGATCAGCAAGCCCTAGGCTCTGTGGTTTAGACCACAGCACCACCAGCATCTCCTTTGGTAGAGTAAAACCCATTAAACTCAGTGTGGCATATATCTGAGCAGTCACATGTGGAATTGCATTGTCAGAGACACTTACTTTCTTTACTTAAACTTGCTACACCTGGTAATTTTATCCACAAAGGAGGATAGATCTGGCCTACAGCATTGAGGCTTCCTAACCCCATTGCTGATCTTGTGGTTTTAAGTAATTGAGGCCCCCCCAGAAGTCACTCTAGGTGTTGCAGTACCTCAGCAATTTGCTTTTTGTTTGTCTCTCATTGCTCCTCATTAGGCTGCTTCTAATAATGATAATTGTACCATAAGTATTCCTTTCATTCAGCATTCCTCTGTGCAAATTTCACTTATAATGAGAGATAAGCAAATTCATTCCAATTATCTCCATCAGATTAACCACGGGGAGATGCCCTCAGATGTTGGGATCCAGGATAAATTCCGGAGTATCTAATTGCCTACACTAATCTACCTGGGACTGGGAAAAGGGGAGAGAAAGGGATGTAATGAAGCCAGATATCCAGATTGGTTGGCGGTTAGCAATTCCTAGAGAACAACTGGCATTTTCACTGGAACATTAAAAAGTATATTTATTCAAGGTTTCATGACAAACATCAGGCAAGGAATTAAGCAGAAATACATAAATAAACAGCTAGCTTTTCTTTCTCTCTCCCACTTTCCATCTCTTCCTAACCCAGCTGATTGTCAGGGCTTGTGCAGGTAGGGTGTGGGACAGGGCACAAAACTCCAGGATGGGATAAGATGTTGAAAGAGATTCAACCTCCCTCCTCCCAACAACCCAAAACTGGGTGAGTTGAACATCCTCTGACAAACGGCTCTGGCAAAGAACCATAAGATTAATGCTTAAGTAAAATTTATGCTTAGGCGGGTGGTGCTGTTGTCTAAATCACTGAGCCTAGGGCTTGCTGATCAGAAGGTCGGTGGTTCAAATCCCCGCGAAGGGGTGAGCTTCCATTGTTCGGTACCCGCTCCTGCCAACCTAGCAGTTCGAAAGCATGTCAAAGTGCAAGTAGATAAATAGGTACCGCTCCAGCAGGAAGGTAAACGGCATTTCCGTGCACTGCTCTGGTTTCGCCAGAAGCGGCTTAGTCATGCTGGCCATATGACCCGGAAAAACTGTCTGCGGAGTGGACAAAGGCCAGCTCCCTCGGCCTGTAAAGCAATATGAACGCCGCAACCCCAGAGTCATCCACGACTGGACTTAACGGTCAGGGGTCCCTTTACCTTTACCTTTAAACTACTATTAATTACTCTTCTGCACCAAGTGTTTTTCTTGGAATGCATGCAGCTGCAAAGGTCTGCTACACTGCTAAGCAATCATAGAGTTGGAGGTGCCCCAGGATTTGGCGCTCAAATCTCGACAGCAGACATCACACGCAAGACTTTGAAGTGGTGCATGCTCTGGTTATCTCCTGCTTGGGCTACTGCAATACGCTCTACGTGGGGCTACCTTTGAAGGTGACCCGGAACCTATAACTAATCCAGAATGTGGCAGCTAGACTGGTGACTGGAAGTGGCTGCCGAGACAACATAACACTGGTCCTGAAAGACCTACATTGGCTCCTAGTATGTTTCCAGGCACAATTCAAAGTGTTGGTGCTGACCTTTAAAGCCCTAAATGGCCTTGGCCCAGTATACATGAAGGAGCGTCTCCACCCCCATTGTTCTGCCCAGACACTGAGATCCATCGCTGAGGGCCTTCTGGCGGTTCCCTCACTGCAAGAAGCCAAGTTACAGGGAACCAGGCAGAGGGCCTTCTCAGAAGTGGCACCCGCCCTGTGGAACGCCCTCCCACCAGATGTCAAAAGAACAACAACTACCAGACTTTTAGAAGACATCTGAAGGCAGCCCTGTTTAGGGAAGCTTCTAATGTTTGATGGGTTACTGTATTTTAATATTTTGTTGGAAACCCAGCCAGATGGGTGGGGTATAAATAATATCTTCTTGTTGTTGTTGTTGTTGTTACTCTTTACTTGCAACTATTAAAAGAAGTATTACTTATGCATATCAAGTCCAAAACAATGCATTTCTCTCCCTTGACCCCAAGAGAGGGTCTTCTTGTTTCTAAAACTCCTTTGTAGTAGTCCATAAATTATAGTTTATCTGTTCTCACCAGCTCCTCTAGGCATACTCAGCAAAACAACCAGTCAAGCTCCAACTCCCATGTGTCCTATCACTAACTAAGACGCACATACGCTCCCTTTTAAAGGGAGTTAACAAATTGACAAGGCAATGATTCAGCACTTCTGTGACCTTAATTGGAGTCACAAGATTTTGCAGCTGTTACATTACATTACAAAGGTGTGTCCCCCCCCAATACAATTCATTCTTTGTAAAATACATTTCCCAACAAATACAGTACAAACACTAACATCATCTAATACTGCAGACTAGAATGTGGAATATACATCTTGTCTTTCCTTTTCTAAACATAAGAGGGAACTGGTTGCAGTGGCAAGCCGATGACCAGTGTCTCATTTAGTTCCTCCCCAATGCTGAAATACCGGTGGTTGACGGTAGCAGATATCTCACTGCACGCCTACACTAGTTGCTCAGAATCAATCAGAGTCAAATTGAGGAATCTCTAACGCTTATTGCTCACGCTGACTGAATTGCAACCTGCAGAGTTAGCTATGTCAACACAGAGAAACTAGTGCTGGCAGGGTGTAACTAAGGTTTAAAACTGAACCAATTTGGTGAGGCAGAAATTGCACTTGCTGCAGCTTACCAGAGTGAGATGTTATATTTGTAAAATTACAGGAGCCATTCCAGTTCTTTACGAACATATAGTGAAATTTCAAATTGATACAAGAGTATGATTCACCATAGATGGCACAGAGCTTGGAAGCTCTGATACCACGGATGCTGGAGTCTGAACAAGCAAAGCTCCTGCATTTTTAGGATGTTGGAATAAGGTCCTGGCTACACTCACCCTGCCTCAGATTTGGTACAGCGTTTCTTCACATCACTTACATTTGGAGCACATCCACCTTGGCAACTTCCCACACAATGAGTTCAGCACTTTCATTCTGTAGCTTTCTAAGCCTCCTACAGCGTATGACAGAAATGGGATTTAAGGGCTTTCATGACAAGTATGATACAGAAGGGAACAATGTTTTGGAAGTCAGGGTTTGATTCCTTTTATAAGGTAGGGACACATGTGGCACTGTGGTCTAAACCAATGAGCCTCTTGGGCTTGCTGATCAGAAGGTTGGCGGTTCGAATCCCCACAACGGGGTGAGCTCCTGTTGCTCTGTCCCAGCTCCTGCCAACCTAGCAGTTCGAAAGCACGCCAAAAAGTGCAAGTAGATAAATAGGTACCACTCCAGCGGAAATGTAAACGGCATTTCCATGCGCTGCTCTGGTTTGGGTGTTCTGTTGTGCCAGAAGTGGCTTAGTCATGCTGGCCACATGACCCAGAAAAACTGTCTGCGGACAAACGCTGGCTCCCTCGGCCTGTAAAGCGAGATGAGCGCCGCAACCCCAGAGTCATCTGCGACTGGACTTAACTGTCAGGGGTCCCTTTACCTTTACCTTTTTTATGAGGTAATGTAACACAATGGAGACCAGAAGTGGGCTAGATTGAAATATTCGTTTATTCATACTAATGAGAAAGAGTGTGTGGTAAAAAATAGCTAACTGTTTTTTCTGTAAGGTTATTCACAGTTCTTACTTTTGTGGTTTAAGAGCCAATTCTAAGATTCAGGAGGGCACTTGGTATAATCTGCATGATACTATACCACGGGAAGGGGTAGGGAGGGGACTGCTCTTGAGGTAGTAGCCCTACTTCAAAATCTCCATGCATGTGAACAACATATATAGCAAAAGACTTTCTCCAGTACTTTTAAATTTCCACATAGGACTGGCTCCAGATTTGAGGAAGCCCTGGGAAAATGTCCTTTGATGGTCCTCTTCTGCTGCTGGTGGGCTCTGACAGACATACCTGAAGGCAGTGATAGTGGGCAGTAACACTGTTCCAAGGTGTGCTATTTTAATTTCCCACAATGTCCCAGAGTGGTGCTATCTTGGGAGCACTTTTGGGCATTAAAATAGACTCTAGACCTTCTGGGGGGCACATGAAAGTGATGGTTGGGGGGAAGATAGAGGCAAAAGCAAGCAGAACAATGGATGTGGTTCTTACTTTTGTACAGTCAGAGGATTCTATGCACAGCACACCTCTCCACCCTTCACCCTGGAAGTAAAAAGCATTACCATAGTTCAAGACACACTCCATTCAGGCCAAACCACCTGAGAAGGACATGGAGAAGGGCTGGTGTGGCTTCGGGTGAGACAGTCCTGAGAAGTCTGGAGGGCTGGATTCAGCACTCAAGTTTCCCATCCCTGTTGTTGCTGATGATGACAACAACAACAACAACAACAACAACAACAACAACAACAACTTCTCCTAAAGGAACCTATGGCAGTAAAAAAACAAAGTCATAAACCAACACAATGAAAAACAGAAACATATATTAAATATTTAGGGTGCCTCCCAATGGTCCCTGTTTTGCAAGAGGAATCCAGACACATACCAAAACTTTGGGTTTGCAACAGTTTAAGTGGTTTGTAGTACATTGTTGCACTAGCACAATGAATCCACTTTAGAAATTGAACTTTTTGAAGCTTGGAAAGTGAGGAGGAAATGCATTTAAAAAGTGTGGGATGAAAGAATAACTAATAGGACAAGCAAATCAGCATAAATGAAGGATTAATTCTCGTTGTCATAGAACCACTGGCGGAGGTAGAGGGGGGCGGTGGGAGCATCCCGCCCCGGCACCACGATCCCGGTGGGGTGCCATCGTGGCTGGCCCCCCCGAGCTGGGTGCCATGCCCCTGCAGGCAGTGCACCACGCCCCCAGGACACGCATCACGCCCTCGAGGCGCACGTCAGCCACACCCCCGTCTGCTCTCCACCCCCAGTGCTAGAGCATGGAGCTCCACCACTGCATAGAAAAGTGCCACTTACAAATCGAAATGAATGCTCCATAAAGATTGGCTATAATCTAACCTCCACATGAGCTTTGTGCCAGCAAATCAGGAAGAATGTTCAATAAACTAGCTGCCTGGAGAAATATTTAAAATTATGCATTTATATCTAATCTTTGCAGAACACATGTACTGAGAAATTCTGTACCAACTATGGCATTTCTTTGTATGTGAGAGGAAAGTTTGGTTCCATCATCCTTTTAGTTCTCGCCCCTTTTAAAAAAAAATGTATTACTTTTATGTTCTATTATTTTTAATCTTTTATAATAAGTACAAAGAGAAAGAAACACACAGAACTTACAAGCCAATAAAATGTTTTAAGTAACATGGTTTGAATAAGCTAACAGATGTGAACTTCATCTCATCCCTTTGAGTTCCCTGTAAAGATCACCAGGATTGATTTTTCACAGCTGCAAAGCTTATAAATAAAGTCAACAAAACCTGAACCCAAAACTTAGCCCTCTAAATGAGATAGAATGGGTCAGGAGGCCTGGTGGACTGTTCAGCATTTTCCGGTGAGCAGAGAAAGGTCTCTGAAACTTAGCCCAGAAACAGTGTTAGGTCCAATGCTCATCTTTTCAAATACCCATAATCATGGAGTCATAGAATTGTAGAGTTGGAAGGGATCCCTTCCAACTTCCTGCAATGCAGGAATCTCAACTAGATCATACTTGACAGATGGCCATCCAACCTGTGCTTAAAAACATCTAAGGCTATAGAGTCCACTACTTCTCAAGGGAGTGGGACGCGGGTGGCGCGGTAGGTTAAACCACAGAGCATAGGACTTGCCAATCAGAAGGTCGGCGGTTCGAATCGCCACGACGGGGTGAGCTCCCATTGCTCGGTCCCTGCTCCTGCCAACCTAGCCGTTTGAAAGCACATCAAAGTGCAAGTAGATAAATAGGTACCGCTCCGGCGGGAAGGTAAACGGCGTTTCCGTGGGCTGCTCTGGTTCGCCAGAAGCAGCTTGGTCATGCTGGCCACATGACCAGGAAGCTGTACGCCGGCTCCCTCGGCCAATAAAGTGGGATGAGTGCCACAACCCCAGAGTTGGTGACGAATGGACCTAATGGTCAGAGGCCCCTTTACCTTTACCTTTTACTTCTTAAGGGAATATTCAGAAGCTTTTTTTACTCACTGAACTAAATTTAACAACGGTATATGAATCAAATCTTGGTTTGTGGAATATGGTTCAACGTATATCAATCAAATCTGGGACTTTGAAGCTCCCCTCCTCCACCTTTATTTTATATATATATATAAAAACTTACCCTCCTCCTTGATGGCCGATTTACACTGCCATTATTTTAGACAAGAAGGTTTTTACAAACCAGGATTTCAAAAATGGCCATCTTTTGGATAAGGAAACACAGAAAATAATGGCACATCCTCATTTGTTCCTCTGCAAATGGACTGTTGGCCAAATATTGAAATGCCTTTGTTGACAGGAGCAGAAAGTCTCTTTTTTTCCTGCCATAATACTGGCAGGATGCCAGTAACAGATCTATAGTCACACACCTCAGTTAGACATATACTCTGTTCCATGACCATTTTCACATTTCTCCCAATAACAAATTGTTTCTTTTCCTTCCCTCGAGACGTGAATAGATCTATGAAGGTAAGTTAAATGTTTTATAATTGGGTGCAATGGGTTAGATTTACTTGAATGCAATAATTGTTCAATTAGTGCCTTGACTTACTTGTTTGGGTATTTGAACCAAGCTCACAAATGATGAATAGGGAAAGATTAAGGCAAAATGGCTGAGAAAGCAACATGCAACAGGTGTGAGCATTTCCACCATACGCCAGATTCGCACATGCATACCCCAACATCTTTCTATGGTTACAGACCACAGTTCAGCTTCAGTGCAAGGCTCTACTTCTAGCAGGTCAAGTCAGGCTTCAATTGTTTGTGACCGAAAGCCTTTGCAAAAATTCCACAGGTTCACAAGTATACACCAATTTGCATTTGCAAACACAGATACTGAAAATACTATGGATGGTATCCTTAGTTGTTCATCTTACTCAGATTAAGCTCATTGAAAACAATGTACATGACTAACTGAGGACCACCAATTCCCCTGGGTCTACTCTAAACAGAACTAAGTTGGATACAACCCTATGATTTGTCTGTCTTCTTGGCAGTTGCAAGTTGCTTTGGGTTGCCCTGGGCAAGCGACTAACAAATTTAATAAGTAAGAATAATGCTGATGGTAATTTGAGCCATCATACAGTGAGTTTCCCCATCTTCTGCCCCACTCCACATCACCAGCAAGTGTCAGAGATTGGGAAGTTCATCAACAAAGACTGGATTCACAGGGTGAACTTTGCCGAAGGTTAAACCTGGAAGAGAAAACCTTTGAACAATGGTGCAGACTAGGCCAGGGATTGCCAACCTAAGACCCATGGGCCACAAGAGGCCCGTGGGGGTCATTTAACCAGCCCCCGAGCCGCCCCCGAGCCCAGCCGCTTGCTCGGTGAGTCCCCATGCACTGCATTAAACCAGCACAGTGTGGTGTGAGGACTTGCTTCTGCGGCGCTGGAAATTGCGTCTGCACAGACGCCAGAAATCGCCGGCGCACGCATGATCTGGCCCACAGAGGGATCTCTGCTGGAGTGAAGCAGCCCAGGCAAAGTAAACCTTGCCAACCCCTGGACCAGGCCAAACCAGTTTCAGTTGCTATGTGGCAGGTTTGTGCAATTCAAGTTGCATCCCTGATGCTTTGAACAAAGGCTGCCCATTGGTGTCCATTGTTTCCCCATCATTAAAGCCTAAGAGCAGAGTCACTTTGCATAACAAGTCTACATCCCTCAGGCAGATTGATGGGGCAGGTCATTTTTGCATCTACAATCACCAGTTCTGCGCCCAGTTATCATGACCGGCAGAATTTTTTATTCCTTTCCTCTCCACCTGGTTACTGTCAGGAGAGGAGTGTACCTTCCAGACACAACTAACTAATCACGGCCAGTGCTCACACATCTGTGGTTACAGGGCAAGGTGTCCCACTGAGAGACAGGCTTGTCAACTCTCATTTTACAAATCAAGCGTTGATAGAGACTCGCTTCAACAAAGAGGAGATTTCATAAATTTTGCAGTTATAAAGGGGGGAAAACAATTCCCCAAACATTTACAGCTCTGAAATTCTGCAGTAGCTGAAATTTGGCTATAATGTGCCACTTAACACCATCACCTTCACATCTCCTTTCTTGCTTTAATCTTGTACCTCAGCGCACAACGGCACATCTTCCAATTTTCCATCAGATTCACAAAGTAGTACCCTGTGAAGTCCATCTATCAGAGTCACAAAGTAGAAAATACAGACATGAACTAACTCAGTTTATAATAATGCAGCACCCTTTCCTTTTGATGTAGCTTTGTTTTGCAGGTCAAGAAAAAATTGCCTTATTATTTGGCAGTCAAGGGAAAATAAAATGATTTCCCACAACTGAAGTGTTTCTCCAGTTAAAATACCATTGGAGGAACGAATAACCTCGCATTTCTCTACATTCAAGTGCGCTAGCAGAGTAGTAAAGAATGCCCTCTTTACATGCCCGTATTGGCTCACTTAGCGAAATATTATGAGCAGCTTTGGAGGTGATTAAGGGCCCCGGAAGAATCTTATAGGAAGCGATCCCAAACCACAGACACACCTAGACAAACTAAGAGCCCGGGTAATTTTCACTTCCCAGCACAGCAACATGGGACACAGCGCCATCATAAGGTGAGTTTCCCTGCTCTCAACACCAACAACCATTGGTGAAGAGCAGCTGGGGCACAGGTACAGTACTATGAATAAACTAGGCAATCAGGGGAGTAATTCAACAACAACTGCTATGATCACAGTGACTTAAGTGAGGGATCCTGCTGTGGTCTGTACAATAATTGACTGGTTCATTTCACCAGAGCACAAAACTATTCATTGGGACAGAGTGGAGAGAGAAATATTGTGGAAACAATATGACAGTCATAACAACAGAACCTCACTCTGGAAAGCTTACAAGTCCAAAGAATTACTGAAGAAAAAAGAATGGTGGATGAAATTGATGGACTATGCAGAATTGGATAAATTAACAGGAAGGATTCGAAACCTGCGGGACCACAGATTCTTAGAAGACTGGAGTAAATATACAAATTATTTGAAAAGTAATAGTAATGAACAGATTACGCTAGTAGGACGGCAAAAAGTTTTGTAAGGAGGACTATTTGAAATATTGCAAGAAAGACTATAAGGAGAACCATTAATTAATGATAATTAAGAGTAATAGAGAAATTAAGAAATGCAGCATAAGTGATAAAGAACAGAAAATCATCAGAGGTGTTGACGGAAGTCTAAAACATTGTATAAGATAAGAAGTTGTTGGAAATGATATGTTTTTTTAAAAAAACCAATAAAAATGTACATATATAAAAAAGGAAAGCTTACAAGTCCATACCCTCCAACATTTCTCCAATGAAAATACGGACATTCTACAATACCCTCCAACATTTCTCCAGTGAAAATAGGGACATCCTAAGGGGAAGCAGGGCATTTTGTGATCAAATCAGAAACTGGGACGGCTTCTGTAAATCCAGGTCTGTTCCTGGAAAACAGGGACACATTGAGGGTATGGATTTCAATCAAATGATGCAAATCTCGGTGGGTATTCTTATACTGATTGAATGTGATGATTCAAATGTCTTGCACAGTATTTTCTGGGGGGTTTATCCAAGGGTACTTCCCATGTAAGCAGCTCAGGCTGACCCAGGAGGCAACACGTTTACGAAAGCAAGCTGTGCTGTTATGCCCTACAGCAGGCATCCCCAAACTCGGCCCTCCAGATGTTTTGGGACTACAACTCCCATCATCCCTGACCACTGGTCTTGTTAGCCAGGGATGGTGGGAGTTGTAGTCCCAAAACAACTGGAGGGCCAAGTTTGGGAATGCCTGCCTTACAGCACCAGCAGACCCATGCCAAGGGCCTTATGACGCAAGTTATGCACAGGGAGGGGCATGAAATGTTGAGATAGGAAAGTGGGGGCTGAGATGACTGGCAGAATCCGAGACCAGGGAGAAGAGTTGGTGGAAGAAGATTGGAGGAAATTTAAAATTTATTTACAGAAGTATTGTAAAATGTATGAATGCTGATGACATTGAAATAAAATGAAGGGGTTCTAGTAATAAGAGATAAAAATTCGAAATTATAAATTTGGGAGGTAAAATATATAAGGATAAAGTAGTAGGATACGAATTTGCTGAACTAATTGTTAAAAAGGGATATAAAAAAGGGAGGCGTGAGGGAGTCAGGAAAATAAGTCAATTGAAGATGAATAATTAGAAAAGAGTGATGTGTGTTTTTCTTATTCTATTTTTTGTGTGTTGATTGTTCTTTTTTTTCTTGTTAAATGTTTGTATTTTATGTATTGTGAAAGTTTGTATTGTTGTGCTTTATATTTTTTCTGTGTTTTTATTGCTCTATTTTTCTATTGTTAAACTTAATAAATTTTTTTTTTAAAAAAAAAAGAGAGATAGGAAAGTGGGGTGTCAGTTAAAGGGAGACGGTTGGACCAGGGACTGCAAGAAAACAATGCCTTAGAGAGGAAGGAGGGAAGCAGCAGAGTGAGGATGCTGAAGAGAGGGACCCAAGGAAGGAGGGAAAGAAGGGAAGGGAAGGTGGTGTAAATTTTGATCATAACTATGGCGTCCAACTTTGATGGCTTCTAAAAGGGCTTAGAAAGATTTGAGGAATATAAGATGGACAGTGGCACAGGCTGCTGGTCATTATGGCTTTGTTAGCTCCAGGGTCAGAGAGGCCTGGGAATGCCAGGAGTGAGAAGCAGAAGAGTTCTCATAGGCATCTGATTGGACATGGTTGAAATAGACAGGGGTTTGGTCTGATTCATAAGGGGGCAGGTGTCTCTTGCATTCTTACTGCTGATTTCTTACTGCTTTCCTCTTCTAACCAAAGATGAGAAGATTGAAATGGGAGGAAGGAGCCTTCCAACGAAGAATGTATTTTCTTGTAGCACAGATGATAAAGATCTGGAAACCAACCCTTATGAAGAACAGCTGAGGGATTTGGGTATGTTTAACCTGAAAAAGGGACGCGGGTGGCACTGTAGTCTAAACCACAGAGCCTAGGGCTTGCCGATCGGAAGGTCGGCGGTTCGAATTCCTGTGACAGGGTGAGCTCCCGTTGCTCGGTCCCTGCTCCTGCCCACCTAGCAGTTTGAAAGCACGTCAAGTGCAAGTAGATAAATAGGTACTGTTCTGGTGGGAAGGTAAATGGCGTCTCCGTGCGCTGCTCTGGTTCGCCAGAAGCGGCCTAGTCATGCTGGTCACATGACCCGGAAGCTGTACACCGGCTCCCTCAGCCAGTAAAGCGAGATGAGCACCGCAACCCCAGAGTCGTCCACGACTGGACCTAACGGTCAGGGGTCCATTTACCTTTACCTTAACCTAGAAAAGAGGAGACAGAGGTGATAGCCATCTTCAAAAGGGTTAATAGCAACAGGTAGTGGGTTGTGTTTTTTTTAAGTATCATGTTTTTCTCAGAAAGGGTAAATCCCAATGAAAGGGAGTAAAATAGTGACTGGCATTTTAATGCCATCAATTTCGTGTGGGTGCCACACACAAAATATATGCACTGGTTCCACAATAAACACCTGTCTAGAAGTATGCTTAGATTCTAGCCAAACCAAATGACAAAAGCTGAAATATACACAGTTAACAAGTACTTAGGCACTCACCTCCCAGAACAGGTACATTTAGCATCTTGTCTAGAGGCCTCAAAACACTGCATTAATATTAAAGACCTAATTTCAGCATCAATTAAATTTTGGAGTGGGAAAAAGACATATGAGATCCACCAATATCATTTTAATTACAGTTCCAAACACAAGATGACTGCATTACAACTACAATGCAATTAAAAGTGAGCAGAAGCAAAATGTAATAATGAGAATAATTTAATGGGGTGTTCTTAGATGGTTACAGTGGTCTATAAAACCTACAGCCTTAGAGTGCTCTCAAAGGGAACTGGAAAAAATTAAAATAACCCCCAAGTAAAGACTGCAAGATGAAACCTATAGACTATGGGCGTAGCCAGGATTTAGGGGTGAGCAGGATTTATGGGGGTCCGAACTGAGCTGTCTGCAATGTGATCGGTCAGATAGCAAAGTATTTTTATTTATTTACTTGATTTAGTGGTGGAAGCTGCACCCCCAGTGCCCTCTGGATTTGTCCATGACAGTACCCAGTGCTTTTTTCTGTAGGGGACGCAGGGGTACGCACATCCCTAAACATTTTGTGAATCTAACGGGAGAAGAAACTAATTTTTTAAAAAAATTGTTTTTTCTCTAGCATGGTGAATGTAATATGAGATAATGCATGTTCTTTGTACGTTTGTCCATTTACTGTATTTATTTTCCCCGATTTGAACTATAAAATGGCGATTTTCTTGAGTCAAAATGAAAGTACCCCTAAACATTTTTTAGGGGAAAAAAGCACTGACAGTACCCATTTTGTTTGTATATGTTATTAACATATAATGTTTACAAATGACTGAAATGACCCCATGGAAAATAGCCAAATAGATTTCTCAACTAAATAACTTGTGGAGGCACCTGAACCTGTGACATTTAAAAGTAATATGTCTGAAATGTCTGTGTATGCCTCCTTTTTGTTATCTCTGGGTGAGTGCTTGATAATTATGTATTTTTGTTGTTTGAGCTACTGTCAGCTGCTGGGATAATTTAAGGGGCCAATAATGGCATTGACTGAGAGTGCCATTCCAGCTTCAACTAGTGTGCTGTTTCCTGGGGGTGGGGGGGGGAGGCCTGGCCATAATTGGGCATAATCATTCATTTACAATGAATCCTTCTCACTTTTCAGGTTCACATCGAGAACTGGAACAAGAGAAATTTTTAGGATTTTGAAAAACCTAAAGCTAGGATAATGGAAACATTTAACAGCCATGCCCATCTCTCTTGCCAAATCAGTGCAAATGCATCCCCTATACCAGAGTTAAAAAGGTAAAGGGACCCTTGACCATTAGGTCCAGTCGTGACCGACTCTGGGGTTGTGGCGCTCATCTCGCTTTATTGGCCGAGGGAGCCAGCGTACAGCTTCCGGGTCATGATTAAGCCGCTTCTGGTGAACCAGAGCAGCACACGGAAATGGCGTTTACCTTCCCGCAGGAGCGGTACCTATTTATCTACTTGCACTTTGACGTGCTTTCGAACTGCTAGGTTGGCAGGAGCAGGGACCGAGCAACGGGAGCTCACCCCGTCCCGGGGATTTGAACCGCTGACCTTCTGATCAGCAAGTCCTAGGCTCTGTGGTTTAACCCACAGCGCCACCCGCATCCCTTATGCCAGGGTTACTTGCATATTATTTCAGACATTTATTAAAAAGGTGAGTGTGTGAAAGCCAAGGTAAGATACTGGCAATTATAACCTCATATAGACAATGTCAGTTCCTGCCTATTATACTTCACTCTTTTCCAATGGAAAAAAACAAGCAGTGGGAAAATAGAGAAGGGGAATAAAGATTAGAAAGTAAACTAATAAAGTTTAGAAAGTACTCTTACCAAATTTTGAGATTTTAAATAGCATTTTTCTTAAATTCTCAAAGCCCTTCATATTACTGCAGTAACCCTTACAAAACTCTGCACGGTAGTTTACTGTATTATTGTTGTGCTGCGGGACATGGGAAGCATAGGAACAGTGGCTTGACTAAGATTGAGGTATAAATTCATGCAACGTCAAGCATTTATACCAGAGACCTATAGCTTAGGCTCTTAGCAACAATACACTGCTGATTACCAGGGGTTGGAGACACATTAAGGTTGCAATTCTACAGCCAATTCTCCCTGGGTGCAAGCCCAATGGAACTCAATGGGACGTACTTTCACACAGAAATGTTTCAGATTGCAGGCTAAGCTAGTTGAATTTAGGCTGCAATCTGGTACATTTCTACACAAAAGTACGTCTCATTGAGTTAGCTGAGCATAGGTCCTATTGAAATCAATCAGGCAAAATAATAATGACTTAAGTCTCATGGATATCAATAGGAGCAGAGTGGTACTGACAGGCTGGATGCAACCCAAAACTGCCATGTCCTTGGATTGTGAGATTTCCATATGAACTTTTCCTTTCTTTTAGAACTGCACCAAACTGAATTGCAGCTACTGTACTTCTAATTACGTTTCGAAAGGTTTAAAAACCCTGCTTTATTTTTATGAGTTTCTGTTCCCCAACTTTATGATTTTGATAAGAATGCCTATCACATTTAACAATAAGCTTGTGTTTTTTTTAAGTTAGCCGTATGTTTTGTAAAAAGAAAAGAAAAAACATTATACAGTTCAGTTTATTAGTCCTGAATGGATGGAAAAAAGAAAGTTTTTTTAAGTGCACTTTCATTTTAACTTGTTTCCCAGGATACTGGTTTGCTTGGAGTTAGCCTTGCACTTACAAGGAAAAATGTCTTTAAAGTTGAAAGACTGAGAGTAAAGTTGGTTTTGACCAGTCTACATTTTGAAATAATAAAAAAATCAAAACATATCATTCTCTCAGAAGGTCATATATTGCTTGAAGGCCAGCCAGCTCACAAACATAGCATCAGAACCACTTTTGTTTTACAAATCTGTGCTTTGTTCCCACCCACCCCGTAAAAAGAAGGAAGGGGGGAAGGAAAGTTATGCCATTTTAATGTTTAGATCAAAAGGCAAGTCAACAGATAGGGAATATTGAAACACTTCTCTGTAAACAAAACAGCATTCAACCATTATTATCCTGTACTGCAAAGTTGCAGAACTGTGTTCACTCAGAAAAGCACTACAAAATAGCAGACTTATACCATGTACACATCGTAAGAATTCTGAGCACTGTAGTTTTTTAAGGGTTGATGTGAGGTGTAACTCTTGTTAGGGGTAAACAGCAGTGCCCATAATTTTTGGGTAGAAAAAAAATGGGATTCAAATGGCCTCGGATGTATTGTGCGTATACAGCCTTATTCCCATCACAGCACTTGGCAGGCAGCACAATAATATTGTGTTTTAGAGGCTAGGCAGGTGAAGTGGTCTCCTCAGACAAAGAGAACAACTACCACCAGACTTTTAGAAGACATCTGAAGGCAGCCCTGTTTAGGGAAGCTTTTAATGTTTGATGCATTACTGCATTTTAATATTTTGTTGGAAGCTGCCCAGAGTGGCTGGGGAAGCCCAGCCAGATGGGTGGGGTATAATTAATAAATTATTATTATTACTATTACTATTACTATTATAGAGCACATATAACAGTGGGGGCACTTCAATACTTTCTCTATTTGGGGTTGGGATTCAATCACATACCGACAAGTTCTGATAGCACAATTTAAGGTCGATTTGGCATTGTGCAACAAACCCACTTCCAGAAATGTTCCCAGGCAGTTTTGCAATAAGAAAAAATGTCAGGGAATGCAGTGGAGAGATGCAGGCCGGCAATTATTTGATGTGATGCTGTGTAAACTCTCCACAAAGAAATCAGTGAATGCTCAGCAGATAGCCCGACAAACTTTGTGCAACGAAATCAAGGCGAAAGCATAACAAACAGGTCATCTGGAAGCAACCAGGTTCTCTATTAACCTCTGTTAGGAGAGCGGGACAGAGATGCAGGACAGAAGATGCCGGTGAATTTTCCCTTCTGTTGTGTGGGCAGGGCGGTCCCTCCCCTTACCTGGCCAATCCCCTGGCAACGCCTCCCCAGGCAAGATTGGGCAATTGGCTGAGGTAGGCGGAGACCTCCAGGTATCCAGCCTGGGGAGGGCGAAGCCAGCCCGTACTACCGGGAACCGCACTGGGATCCGGAGTGCTGCGCGCAACCATGCAAAAGGTGCCCCCCATTTGATGTGGGGAGCGGTCATTCTGAAGGGAAGTTCCTTGAGAAGAAGTGCCACACAAGATTGACACACCCTCTTGGTTGGAGAGGAAGTGATGCAACATCTCCCTGCTTCTAACCATACATCTAATTAGGTGCTTTTTAAAAAAAATGCTGTAAAGTCCCATCTGAAGTCTGCAGATATGTGTAAATAACACTTTATACCACACAAACTCCACCTTTGTTCTAAGGAAGCCATTCCCAAGATACTTGCTGGGAACCGCAGAAACCTCTCACCCTTAAAAAATTTGTGGTGTACCTAAAGATGTGTTCAAGAAACGTAGCAGTTTTCCCTTTGCTTTTAGTAAATTCTAGAGTTTTTTTAAAAAATGTGGAAAAAGGAAGACGTTTCAGAAGAAGAAAAATAAGAGAGAGATCTTTAGCCAAATATGCTTTCTAGCAGTTTGAACTAGCAGTTTAAAGCGGGATGTTCTGGGAATGGAATGACCTTAAAAATCAATTTTACTTAAGTAAGCCAGCATTAGCTAGGGGCTAATTTTTCTATTCAGGTTAGCATGAAGGCCAGACCTTAGACTGACAAAAATTAAACCCCAGGTGAGATAATCGAAACCTCAAGGACCAGTCTTTATAGGTCAGCTAAGGATAATATTGGAATGCCAACAAAATGCTGTTTACATTAAGATGAGAACAAAGTTATCAGCATGTCAGAAGTAGCCCACTGAGATTATTAACTCTTGTTCTGATGAATTAAGGAGATGTTGCCAATGGAAAGTAAGTACATATTCAAGGAAATGGTTGGCTGCAAGGTACTATTGCTCTGACTGTGACAAATATTCTGCCCACATTATCATGAACTAGTCTGAGTCAGTGAAGCAGATGAGCAGGGTTAAGAAGGGAAATTACATATGAGCCTCCTGTACACTTTGGTGCTCCTGGAACAATTCCACTGCCTGGGCTATTATCAAAGATGCATACATTGTTCATTAATTGTTCACTAATGAATTATGAACCTGCTTGGCTCAACAAGGTTGCTGGATTTTTACACTCAAATTGTTGCGCATTGTTCATGGATAAATCAGGTATGGGAATAAACTTCATGGAATAATCAAGAAATAATACATCTTTCCTTTCTTCCTATAAAAATGATGAGAGCAAAGATGATCATTTTCATAGGGAGAGAGCAAATATGATCATTTTTCTTGATTTGCCCGTGAACAATATTCTCTAACATGATCTGCCCATGAACAATATGTGACAGCTTTGAGAGTAGAGACAGTAAACTTTTTGAGCTAAGCAGGTCTGGGTTTAGTCCAGGGGTCAGCAAACTTTTTCAGCAGGGGGCCGGTCCACTTTCCCTCAGACCTTGGTGGGGAGCCAGGCTATATATTTTTTTGGGGGGGGATGAAAGAATTCCTATGCCCCACAAATAACCCAGAGATGCATTTTAAATAAAAGGACACATTCTACTCATGTAAAAACACACTGATTCCCATGGGCTGGATTTAGAAGGAGATTGGGCCAGATCCAGTCCCCGGGCCTTAGTTTGCCTACCCATGGTTTAGTCAATGCTGGGATGAGACATCACCTTGGAACCTTGTGTCCGGTGCCTTTCCCATGGGAAAAAAGATGGGGTATAGAACAAATAAATAAGAGAAATAGCTTGGAGAAGATGAATGTCTAGGACAGAATCTGTAGGATAAAGTTCCGTTCACAAAAAACTGTCTCAATCTGACACTTTAATCATAGAATTAAGCCATATTCATGTGTTTGGGTCCTATGCAGCCTAGGACCCTTATACCTACGGGACCGCCTCTCCTGGTATGTCCCACAGAGGAACTTAAGGTCTTCAGACAAAAACATCTTGAAGGTCCCAGGTCACAGAGAGGTTAGGGCTGGCCTCAACTAGAGCTAGGGCTTTTTTGGCTGTGGCTCCGATCTGGTGGAACGCTCTGTCACAAGAGACTAGGGCCCTGCGGGACTTGACATCTTTCCACAGGGCCTGCAAGACAGAGCTGTTCCACCAGGCCTTTGGTCAGGGCACAGCCTGACTCCCTCCCTCGGCAATCTTCACAGAACTCTAGCCCAATGGTTGCCATCAATTTGATTTGAATTATTTATAATGAAATGATTTTAGAATGTTGTAGTATTTTATTGTTGTTAGCCGCCCTGAGCTCGGCTTCGGCTGGGGAGAGCAGGATATAAATAAAATTTATTATTATTATTATTATTATTATTATTATTATTATTATTATTATTATTTGGTAGCTGGGAAAACTAACGGCAAGCTTTGCCCTGATCTCATTGGCCCTGCTGGCTGGAACTGATGGGAGCTGGACTCCATTGTCATCAGGAATGCCAGAGGTTCCCTATCTCTGCCTTAGGGCACAGCCAAGAGCATGAGAAGCAGTATCAGGGCAATGGTACCACTTTTAAGGATGAGCTGATCTTTTCCCCACATAATCCCCACTGCCCTCAACCCTCCGCAGTTTCCCAGTTGTGCCACATAGAATATGGGAGAGAATGAGTGAAAGGTCAAAATGGATTGCAAGGATCAGGTGCCCAGTGTGGGAAGACAGCCATAGAAGCATAGAATTCTAGAGTTGGTCATCTGGTCTAACCAAAGCATCCATGACAGATGGCTATCCGACCTCTGCTTAAAAACCTCCAAGGAGCGAGAGTCCACAACCTTCCACATCACTATTATACAGCTCTTACTGTCAGAAAGTCCTTCCTTATCTCCTTTCTTGTTGATTTGGTTTGTTACTGTAACTTTCTGTAAAGCTGAAATTTAAAGGTCTTCAGAGTTAAAGGGGAAGGAAATTTAATCAGCTGCCACACAGAGGCACCTGTTGCAAAACTGGATGTGGGGTAAACACGACAGGAATTTGGGAAACAGGTGTTTCTCAAAAAGAGAAAATGCAGCTTTCTGTAGTCAAACAGACAATAGAGAAATTCCAGGTGCAGAGATCCAGGACTCCCCATCCAGGGAACTTATAAAAGGACCTTCTCCATAGCAGGACCTCAATTCTGGAACAAACCTACCCTTCCTTGTTGGAATTTTGACATCAGCTAAAGGATCTGTGGATTGGATTGCTGTTATTTTATGAATATTTAAATTCTGTATTTGTTTTCATCATCAATGTAATTTTGTTGCCTATCATTTGCATTGTCCTGGGCTCTGTGGCAGGGTGAGTGATTTATAATTATTAATTATTATTACCGGGAGGAGGAGAAAAATCATACTGTGGGTTTGCTTCATTAAAAGGGACACTTTATAAAGGCCCCAGAGAAACATATGGCGTTCTCAATTACTCCTCAACAACTATATTATGCATATTGCAGTTGGACTTCTGCAACACTATTCTGTTCACAAGCGATTTTCCTTGAAGAAGTTCAAAACTGCATTCCACAAGTACACAAGATTTTCCTTGTGAACAAAAAGATATATGCATGAACTATTTCTTAGAGCGGAATCGGGTGGGGTGGGGGGAATTAAAAAGGGATACCTGCAATGTATCAAGGAGTTATCAAAAAGATTTTCCTCCCCCTATTTAATATCACTGTTAACAAATTACACATCTATATTCTGTTCTTTGCTAGATAAAAGGAGGGGGAATATCCAAATGCAATCCCTAGAATCAACCAGCTTAGCAAAAGACCACTGTGCCATGCCAATGAGATTTAGAAGGCTTAGATCGGCTTTTCAAAAATAATCCTGTGCATGTTAAAATTCTGTATCACAGAGCTAGGTCGATGCCGACTTCTGTTGAAACCTTCAGCCCCACTATAGACAAAGTTCATTGGAACCTGTCCCAGAAAAGAAATGGAAGTTTTTGTAGAGGAGCACAGCTTTAAACATCTGGTGGCTCCTTAGATGAGAAGGACAGATGAATTATGGCCACAAAGATTAAAAAATTAAAATCATTTTCTTTGTTTTCATTTATATGCCACACAGTTTCATTTATATGCCACACGGGGGGGGGGGGGAGGTTTACACAGGTAATTGCAATTTCAGAATTTATATAATGGACTTAAGTAGGGATGGATAAATTTGATTCAGTATGCATTTAATGCATTTAATATTGCCCTTTCCGAAACAATATGTGAACCAAAGTACAGCTGCCCTTCAAAATTCACATCCATCCACATTTTGCAAGGCAGTTCTCTAGCCAGACAATATTTTTAAAAATGCATATATTAGTGGAAAGTGTGCATAAAAAAGAAGATATTAGTGGAAAATAACATAGACAAATGCATTATATTAGGGGAAAATGTCTGCATTTAGAAATGTTTGTTGGGAGAAATTTACACTAAAATTCTGATGAATTTTCATGAGGAACTTTGCGGGGGGGGGAGTGCAGATCACTGCAAAATTCAGAGAACTGAATTTTTGATTGTAAAAATAAGAGAGTGAGAAAACCAAAATTGGCAGATGGCGCCATTGCCATTATAAGAGAACAAGGGAGGTGTTCATGTTGAGTCCAGCACCTCTTTTTCTATAAAAATAGCACTGAGAAGAACGAATTCTTATGACTACAGAAGTGTCTGTGTCATTGACTGGCTGGATAAAGAGGAGTGGAAACCCCCCAGGGAAAGGAGGCTCAGAGCCAGGGGATTGGTGGTCAGACGATGAGAGAGAATTGGGAGCAGACTGAGAGGAGGAGGAGTTGAAAGCTGAAGAGGCAACAGGGTTTAGTGAGGCTGAGATCAGTCTAGATTCAGAAGAATGAGAGGAGGGGAGCCAAGAGGCAGTGGTGAGGCAGGCTGCTGAAGAAGAAGAAGAAGAAGAGTTTGGATTTGATATCCCGCCTTTCACTCCCCTTCAGGAGTCTCAAAGCGGCTAACATTCTCCTTTCCCTTCCTCCCCCACAACAAACACTCTGTGAGGTGAGTGGGGCTGAGAGACTTCAGAGAAGTGTGACTGGCCCAAGGTCACCCAGCAGCTGCATGTGGAGAAGCGGAGACGTGAACCCGGTTCCCCAGATTACGAGACTACCGCTCTTAACCACAACACCACACTAGCTCTCCAGTAAATCCAGTAAATCTGAAGAATCCAGGGGGTTCCCCCTCCTGCTGTAACCAGCTCCCCTTCCCTCCCAGACACATAGAATTGGGTCTCCCAGTACACACAGAGAATTGAAGAGGGTGGAGCAAAGGGAGACAAGCTGAAGGAGTCTTAGGCAGCTGGGGAAGGGATGGGGGGAAGCCTTAGAGAGCAGTGGGAAGATGGTGGTCTTCGGTCCTCACAACTGCCTCATTGGGGCAAGACTTACTGGGAAGAGTTGCTGGGATCACTCAGGGCCAGATTTAGGTTTGATGAGGCCCTAAGCTACTGAGGGTAATGGGGCAATTTATATGTCCAGCTGTCCTTTGTCAACAACCAGTCCATGCAGAACGTAGGCACCCTATATATAGAAATGAGCAAACCAGTGATATTTTAGGGAACAGGCTAGCAGGCAGGGCCCGTTACTTACATCATAGGAGCCTACACAACACAAAACACTCTTGCTGTGTGTAGTTTTTATTTTATTTGTTTTTTATCTTATATTTTGGAAATGTACATCCAGTTTTCCCCCTTTAATTTTTTGGGGATCACTAGGCCTCACTATGGTCTGAAGCTCAACATCAAAAAACGAAGATCATGGCCACTGGTCCCATCACCTCCTGGCAAATAGAAGGGGAAGAAATGGAGGCAGTGAGAGATTTTACTTTCTTGGGCTCCATGATCACTGCAGATGGTGAGAGCAGCCACGAAATTAAAAGACGCCTGCTTCTTGGGAGAAAGGCGATGGCAAACCTAGACAGCATCTAAAAAGCAGAGACATCACCTTGCCAACAAACGTCCGTATAGTTAAAGCCATGGTTTTCCCAGTAATGATGTATGGAAGTGAAAGCTGGACCATCAAGAAGGCTGATCGCTGAAGAATTGATGCTTTTGAATTATGGTGCTGGAGGAGACTCTTGAGAGTCCCATGGACTGCAAGAAGATCAAACCTATCCATTCTGAAGGAAATCAGCCCTGAGTGCTCACTGGAAGGACAGATCCTGAAGCTGAGGCTCCAATACTTTGGCCACCTCATGAGAAGAGAAGACTCCCTGGAAAAGACCCTGATGCTGGGAAAGATGGAGGGCACAAGGAGAAGGGGACGACAGAGGACAAGATGGTTGGACAGTGTTCTCGAAGCTACCAACATGAGTTTGACCAAACTGCGGGAGGCAGTGGAAGACAGGAGTGCCTAGCGTGCTCTGGTCCATGGGGTCATGAAGAGTCGGACACGACTAAACAACTAAACAACAACAACAAATCTGGCACTGGGATCACTAGGCCTGCACTGTTTTAGTTCCTTTGAATAAAGAGTTAACTTCACTGACACTGGTGTTTTTTATTTTATTTTTTTTAATGATATTTTACTAGATTTTAACAGAAAAAAGGTTACAGAACAATAGACAAAAAAGTAAAAAGACACAAAAAAGATACAAAAACCAAAATTTAACATAAAAAAGAAAAAGAAAATAGATAAAAATCCCTCTTTTCAGTTTCTTACCATTAATTTACTTATTTTCCTGACTTCCTCTCACCTCCCTTTTTTGTATTCCATTTAGAAGTTGGTTCAGCAAATTCGTACCCTCTTATTTTACCCTTAATTATTTATCCTCATATGTTGTCACTTCAGATTTTCATCTAATATCAATCCATTCTTACAAGTTCTTATTTTACCTTATTACTATAACTGCTTCGTTTCATTTCAACATCATTACCATTTAAAAATTTTACAGTTCAATTTACCATTAATTTCTTTAACCTTATCTTACCTTCTAAACCTTAAATTTTTAGAATTTATACCATATTTAAGCTTAACTCCTTCAAACCTTTCTGCTAAAGCCAATTAATTCCTTTCCAGCACATTTTAGTAATTCCAAAAGTAAAATAGTTTATAAAAAAGAGATTCTCATTCTGGATTTATCCAACGTCCCTTCTTCCTGGTTTCGGATAATGTCAGTCCTTCCACCATTGTGTTCTATCCATCAATCAGGTGTTCTAATATCAGAGGCTCTCAAGTCCCTTCTATGCCCCCTCTGCAGGTTTTCTTGTTCCTGTTTATACTTGCACGCGTCCCTGTCCCTTGTTGGATTCTTGCATATTTTCTTCCCTTTCTCCTTGGGGAGTGAATCTCCGGGGAGCTCCATACAGAAATATTCTCCATTTTCTTTTATCAGATTGTCCCATTCCCCGATAGTCCACTCCCCAATATTTGATTTGTAATCCAAAAAGTAGTTGTTCCAAAAATGATCATCAACTTGTTTCACAGTCCCACCAGAGCTAATGACTTCCTTAACTCCAAAGTTTAACAGATATTCTCCAAATTCAATCTTCCAATGTTGCAGCTTTTGGTCATGCGGGATTTTGAGTCTCTGTATCTTTTGAGGTGCAATCACAACCTCTTCCGTCTTCCTCTGCCCTTGGACTTGCCTTGTTGAACCAGTTTCCTGTATTGGCTGTTGTAAGGTTTCTTTGACTTCGTTTCCTGTTAGTTCATCTTTACTAGCTGGAGCAGATATAAGATCCAACTTTTGGTTCATCACGATCACTTTCTCATCCAACTGCTGCAGCACAGCATTTATTTTGCCAAGGGCAGCAAATAAAACTTCCTCCCTATTCATTTTCTGTCAAGGTCAAATAGCTGGTCCCACGGTCTGATTTTCACAGATGTTATATCTTCCCCGTAAATTGCAACAAACACGCTGGCTAGCTCCCTCTAGGGGATACAATTACTATTTAACGTCCATCTTTAAAGTGTATCCAACAAAGGGAATTTTACTTTCGATTTTCAAATTCTTTGTTTCCTTTCAATATAATGCAAACAAGCAGAAAGCAGCGTTAGAATTATTTTATTTCTCTTTTAGTTCTGTCTGTCAGTAGTTTTCCCGTTTTCAATTAGTAATCATCACCAACAATTTCTGTCCTGACATTCTGTCCCCAGGTTTGGGACGATGGGAGCTTGTATTCTTTCACTCTCTTTGCAGGATTAAAAGGTCAAAATTTCTTCCCTTTTCTCCTGCTGTCAAGGGGGTTTTTATAGTTATAGATGCAGGAAATTTCAATCTTAAAATCAATTTTTCCGGCTTTTTAGCTTATAAGATCTTTGCTTCGGTCTATTTACAAAAAACGGGAGGCGGACTTCCTGTTTACACCTTCCCGCTTCGGTGTCAAATTCAAGGTTGTTCCTTTGATCAAAGGGGAAATTCCTTTGATCTCCCGATCTTTCAATTGTCCTACTCACGGGTTGTTGTTTAAAAGCCGAATTGTCACAGGAAAGAGGACAGCGCTCTCCGACATCAGCTGTGCAGCTTCGCTCCGCAGAAGTAGCGATTGACTCACAGCACCGCGCCAGCACCCCGTCTCGCTCCGGAGCCCTTTGCAGGGTTCCTTTGCCGATGGGGGCGCGCAAAAGGTGCCCGCCGAGTCCCACGGTCGCAGGCTTCACCGCCTGCGGTTTTCAAGAGGGTCCCCGCTTCGCTGCAGCGGTAGGACCCGATTTCTGCAGGGCTTTCTCCCTCTAGATTAGAGGGAATCCGCCATTGTCAGTGGCGCCGCCTCCGGAAGTCTCTGACACTGGTGTTTTTTATTGTTGACCTCCAGACAGTGAGGGAGTTTAGTCTGGCCAGTGTGTGATTGGGGCTGGTTATTTGTTGTAGCCGTCAACAAGTGTTCCATTTATAACAGAGTTACTTCACTGCCCACATTCCTGGCTCCTAGGCAAACGAGAAACACATCAGGGGTGGGACTTGACCCTAGTTCCAAGCTCAACAAGAAGTATTATCAAATGCTGATCAATCAAATATTCTCAACCCCTCTGAGGTAGGTCACCATTATTCCCACTCTGCAGAGGAGGAATGATTATTGGTTACCTTTAAACCACAATGAGTTGACACAATTGAAATCCTGAACACAATTTAAGTGGTGGTTTCTATACACATTTCTTCTTCTAGGTGAAGAATATATTCTCGTAATGACCAAAAATTGTACTCCCCCCCCCCAGTCTTACAGTCAGAACAAGTTCAAATGCATTAGCACTTAACAACAGAAGTTCCACAACCACCAGATGTCAATGTTAATTATGTTTTCCATCATACCACTTCGTCTCTCAAGTTGCAAGGGGAGAAGTTCAAGTTCCATTTCATGCACTTACGGAGACTTGGAGATTTCCTTCCATAGGCTCCTAGCAACCCACACGTCATGAGAGTTTTTGATTTTCAGAGCCCACTGGTTGAGATGTGCAGGAACAGGGGGATATATTGGACAAGCAGCAAAGGTGCTAAAATAATGAAAAAGGCTTCTTTTGGGACAAGTCACTGGCAGAATCTGAGAGAAGTTAAAAACAGAATGGTAGGATCTGATAAATCCTTTAATTGCTGTTTCTCTCCATTCTTCTGTTCCTTTATTTTTCACAATCTTAAAAAAATGCACCAAAATTCATATGCATTTCAGTGCACCCTTTTGCCCAATATACACATTTTGCCAGCAATTTCTCATCATAGAATTCACTTTTTGTAGGTTATTTTCATGAATATATGCATTGCTGCGCCCACTTTCCTCTAATACGGTCTTTTTGCTGGCTGCACATAATCGGCGTTGAACTGGAGTGGGCGGTAGCAGGCATGAATCAGCACACCCACTTAACTGACAGTTTCATCACAGTCAATGACCACTTGTGAGTGCATTTGGGCCCAGAGAAGTCCAGGGAGCCAACAATAATGCTCATTTTCTTTGGGATAAAGCTGGACACAAGGCTTATGGACAATAAAACCTTAGCCCTTGGGGCCAACTAGAGGGGAGTGCACATACTAAGAGACCTACCCTTCAACAATTACAGGAGTTAATCCAGCATTTGGATCCAGCATTTGGGCTTTACCTCAAAGGTAATCTCCCTGGGTAGGGCATTTTTTAGACACTTCTGTGATGTCACGAAGGGTCCCATACCAATGAGATACCATAAGCAGTAGGATCATAGAATTGTAGAGTTGGGAGTGACCATAAGGATCATCTAGTCCCCTGAAATGCAGGAATCTTTCACCCAACGTGGGGCTTGAACACAGAACCCTGAAGTTAAGAGTTTCATGCTGAGAGCCAGTGTGGTGTAGTGGTTAAGAGCGGTGGACTTGTAATCTGGTGAACCGGGTTCGCTTCCCCGCTCCTCCACATGCAGCTGCTGGGTGACCTTGAGCTAGTCACACTTCTTTGAAGTCTCTCAGCCCCACTCACCTCACAGTGTTTCTTGTGGGGGAGGAAGGGAAAAGGAGATTGTTAGTGCTTTGAGACTCCTTTGGGTAGTGATAAAGCGGGATATCAAATCCAACTCTCCTCCTCCTCCTCCTCCCCCTCCCCCCCAACTGAGGTATCCTTCAGGCAACACAGTTGTGAGCTTTCGTAAAAGCTGCAATTGCTGCAGCGAGCTTTATAGATCTACTTTAAGGTAACAAGGAGGCAATCAAAATCAAAACTTTAGAGGCAAAATCTTTTAGTGGGTTCAAAGATGGCAGATAAGAAGCAGGAAAAAGAGGGAAGTATTTTAACTGAAAGAATTTCTCTCATTACTAGAGTGGGGGGAAACCCTGTCATAGTTCATTCTGCAAACATTTATGGGCAGGTTTTAGACATGACAAAAAGCTGGACCAGAAACATCAGGGTGATTTCTGCATGTTTGATTTTTGCCTTAATCCTTCACCTGTGTTATTCTCCTCTCCCAAATCTTTGACTGATAAAAGAAATGAATGCTCTTGAATATAAAGAAAGCTAGATAGCATGAACCTCAAAATGAGTGTAGTGGCATCACTCCCAGAAATGTCTATTATCTAAGAAAGAGACACTCGCCTGGTAGCCCTCCAAGGCATCCTTCTTACTGTGTGTTCCTGGCGATGTATGCTCACAATTGTATTGGGGCACTTGTATGGGATACCACTTTCAATTCCATTTGCACCTGCAGAAGATTTAAGACATTCATACAGCTTCATTTCTAGTCAGTGTGTGTCCTGTAGTTTCCTGCTGAAATCCTGTAACTTCACATACCTCAAATTTCCCAGAGTGGCTGCTTTTTGGTCCTGCTTTCATGCCCTTCCAGACAGCAAGAATGCAGTAACTTTGGGTAAGCACCACAAAAGATAAAGAGGAATGATTGGTGGATCGTCTGTGGTTGATGCACTATTAAAGGTAAAAATGGTAAAGGACTTAAGTCCAGTCACAGACGACTCTGGGGTTGCAGCGCTCATCTCGCTTTCAGGCTGAGGGAGCCAGTGTTTGTCCACAGGCAGTTTTCCAGGTCATGTGGCCAGCATGACTAAACTGTCTCTGACACAACGGAACACTGTGACAGAAGCCAGAGCGCACGGAAATGCCATTTACCTTCCCGCCACAGCGGTACCTATTTATCTACTTACACTTTGACGTGCTTTCGAACTGCTAGGTTGGCAGGAGCTGGGAAAGAGCAACGGGAGCTCACCCCGTCACTGGGATTCGAACCGTCAACCTTCTGATTGGCAAGTCCTAGGCTCTGTGGTTTAACCCACAGCGCCACACGCGTCCCTGATGTCACCATTATTCAGCTAGTATTCTGAAATAATGTACCACAAAAAATCCAGCTTTTGTGAAAGATCCTTACAGTAGAAAGACGTCAGCTGATGTGCCTCTGTAAGGAGAGAGATCTACAGTTTGCCAGCCATTACAGAGAAGACTTTACCCCCGAAGGAAAGAGCATAAGACATGTCTCTCCTGAAGATCGTGTTGTCCTGAATAGCAGATAGGCACTCTCATCACTCCCTTGCTTCCTTTCACAGCTGTCTGACCAGGTATGGAAGTATGGGCAAATTCTCCTCGCCGTTTGGCAGGATGACGCTGATAACCATCTTATCCAAGTTAAAGGTAAAGGTAAAGGTACCCCTGCCCGTACGGGCCAGTCTTGACAGACTCTACGGTTGTGCGCCCATCTCACTTAAAAGGCCGAGAGCCAGCGCTGTCCGGAGACACTTCCGGGTCACGTGGCCAGCATGACAAAGCTGCATCTGGCGAGCCAGCGCAGCACACGGAAACGCCGTTTACCTTCCCGCTGGTAAGCGGTCCCTATTTATCTACTTGCACCCGAGGGTGCTTTCGAACTGCTAGGTTGGCAGGCGCTGGGACCGAGCAATGGGAGCGCACCCCGCCGTGGGGATTCAAACCGCCGACCTTTCGATCGGCAAGCCCTAGGCGCTGAGGCTTTTACCCACAGCGCCACCCGCGTCCCGCTTATCCAAGTTACCACGTGGTAAATGCCCAACTTTATTCCTCCTACACTCAGATTTGTCGGTTGGCTCAAGTGCAGAGAGGCATCTTGTGCTGCAGCTTCTTGCTTGGTTTTCTAGTGCTAAATTCCTTTGCAAAGCTCTTTGGCAATGGCAGACTTTGGCTTCTCCAGTTCTTTGTTGGCCACATGCTGTAACAGATTAATCTTCTCTTCGTTTGGTTTTAAGAACCTTGGGATGCTGCCAGAGTGGCACTTAATGGCACGACAGCTGTAGATTAGATGATCCCCAACATTTCTGACCTTGGGGATCTGTATTATTTATCTTTCCACACACCCATGTGTGCTCTTTCTGTTCCACTGTATTACCCTGGCTAATGCGGGTTTGCATAACAATTGCTGCTGTTCACAGCTCAGATTCCACAAGGTTGCTAGGAGCTGCGGCTTCCCATCTTATGTTTTTAGGAAAAATGCAGGAGCCATGACCATGACTGCTTTAGGAGGCGAGGGGATTATAAGGTGCATATGAAGGTTTTCTTCTTCAGTTACTAAATAAATTAAACCATTGTAGAGAGGTGGGGGAAGAGATGTGCAGTGCTTTAGTCCTATTGCGGCCTAGGACCCACGTACCTACGGGACCGCCTCTCCTTGTATGCCCCGCGGAGGACCTTAAGGTCCACAAATGACAACATTTTGGAGGTCCCGAGTCGCAAGGTGATTAGCTTGGTCTCAACTAGGGCCAGGGCCTTTTCGGTACTGGCCCCAACTTGGTGGAACACTCTGTCACAAGAGACTAGGGCCCTGCGGGACTTGATATCTTTCCGCAGGGCCTGCAAGACAGAGCTGTTCCGCCTGGCCTTTGGTTTGGACTCAGTCTGACTCTTATGTTTCCCTCTCCTTATAGTTTTGATCTATGGGCTACTATTAAAATGAGGCTGCATTTTAAATTGTATTTTAACCCGTATTTAAAATTGTTTTTTTCCCCTCCCCCCCCCCATTATTTTTTTATTGTGATATTACTGGTGTTAGCCTCCCTGAGCCTGGCTCTGGCCAGGGAGGGCAGGGTATAAATATATTATTATTATTATTATTATTATTATTATTATTATTATTATTGACTGATTGATTGCATTTATGGCAACATACACACTATACCTTTAAGAGGCATTTGGAAGCACATTTTCCCCTTCAAATAATTTTGGGTACTGTAGTTTGCCCCACACAGAGCTACAATTCCCAGCAATGCTTTAAAAACAAAACAAAACAAAACCCTACAGTGTCCATATTTTGGGTGGTGGTGTGAGAATGTGCTTCAAAATGTGTCCTTATTGCCCCCAGGGCCCAGTCTATAGAAATAATAATATTGCCAGCTTCCACCATTACATCATGCTTCCACCTCTTATTTGTCTATTTTTTATGTGAAAAGTTCACAGAAAAGTGACCCACCCTCAATTTTTGTTAGTTGCGAAGTCGTCTATAAAAAAAAATCCCCATCTGGAAAGACAGCAAGGTGTAGCAGCTGGTTTCTCGGCTGTAATATTTTACCAGAACCACCTTAGTGTGGAAAATCCCTAGAAATTACCGTATTTTTCGCTATAGGACACACTTTTTACCCTCCAAAAATTAAGGGGAAATGTGTGCGTCCTATGGAGCGAGTGCAGGCTCCTTGGCTTCAGCGATAGCAACACGAAGCCTCCGAAGCACAGAGGGAGCGCTCCCTCCGTGCTCCAGAGGCTACGTGTTGCTTTCGCTGAAGCCTAGAGAGCGAGAGGGGTCGGTGGAAGGGGCTCCATTTCTCCTCCCGCTTCGCTGAAGGGGCACTGAGCGGAGAGGGGGAGAATTTTTTTTCCCCTGTTCTCCCCCTCCTATGGTCCAGTGCGTCCTATGGTCTGGTGCATCCTATAGAGCGAAAAATACAGTACCCCTGTGTCCTAGGAGGAAAGCCCGCTAAACTCAGTGGGGTTTACTTCTGAGTAGAAATGCAAAGGATTGCTCTGTAAGACATTTTCAAGGGGAGGCCTGCTGATTAATATTTCGTTGCAGTCGCTTATATACATCTTATATACAAAAGCAATTTCCAGCCCTAGAGGCAAACACCCAGTGGTGCTATGCTTTGTTCGTAGCACTTAAAATATGTCTTCCCTGAGGCCCTTTTAGCAAAATTAGCCTTATTTGAGATTCCCTAATGTTTGAGGCACTGTATTCTTAATAAACCCTCGCAGCGACAAAAGCCGGCGGTCTGCTGTGAAACTAGAATCAAGCAGGCGGCAGAATGTTTGTATTTTTTTAAAAAAAACAAAACCACAGAGATCTGAAGATTCAGCATCTCATAAATAAAACCACCAACCTGCATATTTGCTTCCTCAAAACAGTCAAAGGTGGCAAATGTTTGGAAGGCAATTCTGCCAACCAACCTTCCTGCCCCTTCAAGAATGAAAACCCTGAGTAACTGGGAAATTACATGTGCAAAACAAGACTGCTGTTCTTTTGCTCGAACTATCTGTAATAGGTAGTACTCACAGCCAAGCTGTCTTCCTAACCTGACATTACAGATAGAGCTGGCAGGCAATGGAAGATAACTCGGTATAGGATATAACAAGGGCATTTGGAAAGAAAGGAAAAGTAAAACCGTTAGCAGCTCTCCAAAAAGAAAACAGCTAGATAAATTCATTCTCGCTTCATGAAACATAATTTCACATCCTCTGGCAAAGGGTTTTGTTTTTAAAGAGAGAGTGAATGGGGAATGGATGACCAATTGGAGCAAATCTCATATTGAAAAGATACAAAGGTTTTACTGCTGCAAGAAACAGAGATACCCCAGAGTTTAATATTACATTTCCTATGGTGACATAACGGACGCGGGTGGTGCTGTGGGTTAAACCACAGAGCCTAGGACTTGTCGATCAGAAGGCTGGCGGTTCGAATCCCAGTGACGGGGTGAGCTCCCGTTGCTCGGCCCCTGCTCCTGCCCACCTAGCAGTTCAAAAGCACACCAGTGCAAGTAGACAAATAGGTACCGCTCCGGCGGGAAGATAAACGGCGTTTCCGTGCGCTGCTCTGGTTCGCCAGAAGCGGCTTAGTCATGCTGGCCACATGACCCGGAAGCTGTACACCAGCTCCCTCGGCCAATAAAGTGAGATGAGCGCTGCAACCCCAAAGTCGGCCACGACTGGACGTAACAGTCAGGGGTCCCTTTACCTTTTTATGGCGACATAAACTTCCTCCATGCACAAATGGGGTCCTGATCAGGTAGAAGCCTACATGTGAGCAGCTGTTCATAAATCTGCTTCAGCCCCACAGATCCAAGAATCATGGAGTTGGTAGAGACCTCAGAAGTCATCTAGCCCATGGGTAGGCAAACTAAGGCCGGGGTCCGGATCTGGCCCAATCGCCTTCTAAATCCGGCCCACAGACAGTTCGGGAATCAGCATGTTTTTACATGAGCAGAATGTGAGCTTTTATCTAAAATGCATCTCTGTTTTATTTGTGGTGCATAGGAATTCATTCATTCCCCCCCGCCAAATATAGTCTGGCCCCCCACAAGGTCTAAGGGACAGTGGACCAGCCCCCTGCTGAAAACGTTTGCTGACCCCTGATCTAGCCCAATCCACTATCCATTGTAGGCTCTGCAGTGCAAAATGCAACTACAGTGGTACCTCAGGTTACATACGCTTCAGGTTACAGAGGCTTCAGGTTACAGACTCCACTAACCCAGAAATAGTGCTTCAGGTTAAGAACTTTGCTTCAGGATGAGAACAGAAATCGTGTAGCGGGGGCGCAGCGGCAGCAGGAGGCCCATTAGCTAAAGTGGTGCTTCAGGTTAAGAACAGTTTCAGGTTAAGTACGGACCTCCGGAACGAATTAAGTACAGTGAGGTGCCACTGTACAGAAGCCTTGACAGAGAGCTGTACAGCCTCTGCTTTAGTGTCTCCAGTGAAGAAGAGCTCACTATCTCTTTAATCTTCTGGGGAAAGGATTCGCAGCTCTTCAAGGGCTTTCCAGAACCCTCACCATTCTAGCCATACTTCAGTTGTTGTTTTTATTTCCTTTTTAAAAGGCGGTGCCCCGAACTGGACACAGCACTCCAGATGCAGCCTGGCCATGATTTGTTCTCAATAACCCCTTATTAGTTTCTTGAAATCAAAGCACTGAACATGCACTTTTCCCACAGACTACATAAGAATCTGCTGTAGAATTATGCTTGCTATCAATGTCACACTGATCAATTTCTTATATCTAAATCAAGTAGGCAAATAAATATTGGGAAAGGAAAATGTCACTTAAGAGAAAGATCCTTGAAGCCTGGATTTGTTTTATTTGACGTTTTAATGTCTTGTCCACTGCTTTGAGTTTTTTTCATTAAAATATGAATAATAAAATAATAATAATATCTGCTTTCTTCTCCTTTTTGAAGAGAGGAGCAATGGCCCATCTCCAAGCTTCTAGCATCTCACCTGTTATCCAAAAATTCTCAGTTCAATTTTGTTTTCTAAGCCATGGGGGATGTAGAGAGGGGGGATTTTGTCTGGATCACGACTGTGAACATTGTACTGTGACTTAAGCCAGCGCCAGGGTTTATACCTGTAATTAAGAAGAAAGCAGAAACTGAGGACTATGTTAAGCATAACATGTGCTCTCTAAGTGAGACGGCAGCCATGCTTGCTTTGAATGTGTGTGTGGAGACGTGTTTGGTACAGTAGCTTTGTTTTAGTTTTTGCAAACAAGGCCAAATCTTCAGGGTCTGATCCTCATGTCATCCAAGCCAACAGACATGGCAGGCAAAACATTTAACAAAGTGTGAATGAGAAACTTGCACATACTGCCGCCGCATACTTATTTGACACTTGCTGTGAAGTTTTGAGCAGCTGATTATATATATAAAAGAAGATTCATAGCATAACGACGAGGCTTAGGGATAGTGGGAGGTAAGATATGGATGAGACCATAAAGTGTGGGGGGGGGATTAGAACAACATCCCATTTTGAAGGCAAACATTTCTTTCTTTCTTTCTTTTCTTGTTTATTGTTACTGTTTAGTCATTTAGTCGTGTCCGACTCTTTGTGACCCCAAGGACCAGAGCACGCCAGGCACTCCTGTCTTCCACTGCCTCCCGCAGTTTGGTCAAACTCATGCTGGTAGCTTCGAGAACACTGTCCAACCATCTCGTCCTCTGTCATCCCCTTCTCCTTGTGCCCTCCATCTTTCCCAACATCAGGGTCTTTTCCAAGGAGTCTTCTCTTCTCATGAGGTGGCCAAAGTATTGGAGTCTCAGCTTCAGGATCTGTCCTTCCAGTGAGCACTCAGGGCTGATTTCCTTCAGAATGGATAGGTTTGATGTTCTTGCAGTCCATGGGACACTCAAGAGTCTCCTCCAGCACCATAATTCAAAAGCATCAATTCTTCAGTGAACAGCCTTCTTGTTTATAGCATTACATATTTCCATAAGTAGTGAAAGATCAAGCAGCTTAGCTTCCTTTGGCTGACAGAACACTGGAAACTTAGGGTATCTTTGTAATATTTGTTTAATTCATGTACATAAGCTATAGGTCTCCCCTACAATCCCCGTTCTGCCTGCACACCCTCAAAATCTTCTCTAGAGGGTCAGACCAGATTTTGAAGGTATGCAAGGGAAGGAGAAGGAAAGATAGTCTCATTGTATGAGTGGAGCTCCACAAACACAGTGAGGAGATTTCACCCCTCCCATATCCAAGAATCTGCTGATGTTCTCTGCTGATTCTCTAGAGAGGAGGGGCGGTTTCTTCTCTCTACTTATTCCACTCCAGCCTCACATCAAAGAGAGAGAGAGACTGAGTGTGAGAGAGAGATCGTGTGTATAGATAAGGTTGCTGCTAAGAGCAGCTGCAGACACTCAGTGCAGTTCAGCATTTTCGCTTAGACCTCATTTAGCTCTGTACATAGCTGTGTATTACAGTTGTAGATAAAATAAAAGAAGATATTCTACAGAGCTGCTCTCCGAGTCGTTTATGCTCTGCTACACTCTGCTGTACTCTGCTGTGCGAGGACTGTCTTCTTGTTGGAGTGAATCCGGTACTCACAACTCTAAGCTGTGAGTCCACAGCACTTTGACCTGTTCCTGTGCAGAAGGTGGTCTCTGGAAGTGCTACCCACCTCGCCTAGCCCAGTCGGGGTTGAAGTGTATGAGTCCAGTTGGTGGCACTGGCTCAAGCGCGATGCTGACACACAGCATTGGACACAACATTGTATTTGTTAATTTAGTCTGCGTTTCTGTTTGTGGATACTGAAAAATGCACAAGGAGGGCAGGGAGGAAGCAAACAGGCAGTCCTGCAAAATACTGCAATTATTATTATTATTATTATTATTATTATTATTATTATTTATTATTATTTATACCCCGGCCATCTGGCTGAGTCTCCCCAGCCACTATGGGCTGCTCCCAATCAAATGTTAAAAACAGTACAGCATTAATTATTAAAACTTCCCTAAACAGAAGTTTAGATTCCATTAGATTCCCAAGAATCCATTAGATTCCCAAGAGATCCTATGTACCTTGGTGTACTTTACCTCTAGCTAACTCCCAGCCCGAAACTCTCTCAGGGCTGTACCAATTGTCAGTCCCACTCAAAGCAGACCCATCTAACATGAATAGGTGTTCAAATCAAATCAAATCAAAATGTTTATTCGGCTTTACGCCCATCATGAAACACAACACAACAAAACAAATCAAATAAAACAGCGGACTCGTACAAACCACAAGTAGTATAACACAGTTCATATCTCACAAGGACAGATATTAGCCGTTCATAAAAAAAGTTTAAGATTAAGATTAAAAAATTTAGGCACTACACTAAAATCAATATCTGATGTCATTATAGAAAATTCTTATAACTATCAATAATCAGCTAATATTCCATTCCGTCTCTTGTACGAGAGGACGGCTGTTAGGAATTTAGCAACCTGTAGGGTAATATATGGATCCACATCTTGAAGAACCCAGGCAAGCTGTAGGTCTACTGGTTTGTCAGCCATAGGCTGGATTATGGAGTGACTAACTTAGGTTCATTAATTTCAATGGGTCTACTGTCGGGGATTCTTTAGCTATGATTCCTGCATTGTGACTTTTGTTTGGCTCTTTTGGTTCCTTCCAGCTCTAATGTTCTATGAGTAGAATGTAGTTGGATAAATCCCTTTGTCTGATTTCATCAGTTATACAGACTTCAGAAGCGGCTGTAAATGGTTTCACTGGTGGCTACCATGAGCCGAGGGATGACTTACACTGGTCACAAGTCAATGAGGAAACAAAAACTGATTGTCTTAATCCGTTAGCAAGCCATCGGTCTAATCAACAATAGCTTCCCAGCTTTTGTAACAATATATGTCAGTGTGACAAGTTAAAGAGGCACTGTATCTACCTTCTCCATAGATGCAAAAATAACTCGAGTGTTTCCAATCAGAAGCAGATGTTCTAAAACAGTGATCTTCAACCCTAAGTCCCCAGCTGTGGCTGGACTACAACTTCCATCCCTTTTGACCATTGGGCTACGGTGGTTGGGAATGATGGCAATTGTAGCCCAGCAACACCTGAAGACCTAAGGTTGAAGAACCTTCATCTAGAGCAGGGTTTCCCAAACTTGAGTCTCCAGCTGTTTTTGGACTACAACTCCCACCATCCCTAGCCAGCAGGGAGAGTGGCCAGGGATGATGGGAATTGTAGTCCAAAAACAACTGGAGACCCAGGTTTGAGAAATACTGCTCTAGGGCAACATGGGGAACATGTGACCATCCAAATGTGGTTGCCATCATCCTTGAGCTGGGGGACTGATGGGAATTAGAGTTAGCAACATCTGGAGGGCCAGATCTTTGCTCTGTATGGATCTGCCAGTTTTCTTTTTTCTATTTCTTGCTTCATAGATAGATCATCAAACATCCTGTTCTCCAGGTCCCATCCGCCCTTACATCTTTCTGCTCCACACATTACTTTGATTTAGGTAGGCAGCATGCACCCAGATATAACAATCAGGTACCTAGGGAGGGAAAATCATGCACCATAGAGGAAGATTTGGCAGTGCATTCCTATGATGTGTAACATTTCAGGGATGATTGGGCTCATCCCTGAAAGGGAGGGTGAAACGGATTATAGAGATGAGGTGGAGCGGCTGACAGAGTGGTGCAGAGCTAACAACTTGCTCATAAATACAAGGAAGACAAAGGAGCTTGTGGTGGACTTCAGGAGACAGAAGAGCAATGTCCAGCCACTTTTGATTGATGGGGTCTGTGTGGAGAGGGTAACAATGTTCAGATTTTTGGGCATTGAATTACAAGAGGATCTGTCCTGGAGTGTCAACACAAGGGGGCTTGTGAAGAAGGCGCAGCAGAGACTGTACTTTTTGAGAATTCTAAGGAAAAACCATCTTCCGCAGAAACTGCTGCTTGCCTTCTATCACTGTGCCATTGAGAGCGTGCTCACTTATGGCTTATGTGTGTGGTACGGAAGCTGTACTACCCAGGACAGGATGGGGTTGTGCAGAGTTGTTAAGGCAGCAGAGAGCATTGTTGGCTGCCCACTCTCCACCTTAGAGCAGATTTATGCCACAAGGTGCCATAGGAAGGCACTGGACATAGTAAAAGATCCATCGCATCCTGGTCACTGTCTCTTCGAGCTCCTGCTGTCGGGACGGAGATACAGGATGATGAAGACAAGAACGAGCCATCTTAAGAACAGCTTCTTCTCCAGAGCGATCTCGGCCCTGAATGGGAAGCCTGGACTTTGAAAGTCATCTAATCTCCCTTGCTGTACTATACTGTATTGTTTTAATTAGTGTTTTTATGGAGCAGTCAAGTAATTTCGTTGTCCCTGAGAGGGGGCAATGACAATAAAGATATTATTATTATTATTATTATTATTATTATTATTATTATTATTATTTGGTGGCAAACCTGGGTTTGCTGAGATACTGTGCAAAATGGGATTTTGTGTACAGGACACCTGATCCCAACATGGGCTGCATGAAAGGGAAATCAATGAAATTTGGACTAATCACAGTAGATGAAAGGGGGGAAATGATATAGTTACATCATTCATTGCCATGGGAGTTGTAATTATTGTGAAGGTTGAAATTCTAGCAGATGGGCAGGCTGCCGGCACATCATCCCAACTTTTTATAAGCTAAACAGCCTCTGTGTGTGTGTTTTAAAAACATCCCTGCAACAGGAGTTCATGTTGTTTTCATTACTTGCCAACTGCTGTGTGAATTGTCAGCTGTGTGCTTGTCATCCTTTGCAGTTTCAACTTCAACATTTGGTGCGTCTTTCCCTGACTCGGAAAATAGTCCCATTATCAATGCCTTGTGGAGAAAAATCAAACCACTTATCAACAAAAGGGTCCATTTGTCCTCTTTTGATAGCTGCAGTTCCAGGCTTACAACAGGATGGGCATCCTGCGGTTTCTCTTGCCCACCCTTGTACCCTGTTCCTATGTTTGTAAAGGTAGAATACAGAACTGACAAGGCATACAGAGGGATCTTAACTTGTAGCATCCTCTGGGCAACATGCTGGGCCACTACAGGTTATCTACATAAAGTTACCGTACTTTTCGCTCTATAGGATGCACTTTTTCCCTCCTAAAAAGCAAGGGAAAATGTGTGTGCGTCCTATGGAGCAAATGCAGGGGGGAGACAGGCGGGAAAAGCCCCCAAGAGCCGCACAAAAGCTCCGTACGGCTCTTGCGGGTTTTTCCCCAGGAGGGAGAAGGGACTGACTGGCCGCATCAGTCCCTTCTCCCACCTTGTAGAAAAGCCAGTAGAAGTCGCGCAGCCCCTTTAAAAAGCGCACGGCTCCTGTGGGCTTTTGCAGGAGATGGGGGAATTCCCCCACCTCCCACAAAAGCAGGGAGAAGGTCTGAGAGAAGCGCACAGGCTGCGCGCTTCTGTCCGCTTCTCCCCAAACTGTGGGCTTTTGCGGGAGGTGGGGGAATTCCCCCACCTCCCGCAAAAACAGGGAGAAGGTCTGGGAGAAGCGCACAAGCTGCGCGCAGCCTGTCCACTGCTCCCAGAGCTGGGGGGGGGGGGGAATCATATTTTTCCCCTTGATTTCCCCCTCTGAAAACTAGGTGTGCCCTATGGTCAGGTGCGCCCTATGGAGTGAAAAATACGGTATATGTGTATGCGTTTACGCAGTCCAGCTCACGCGGCAGCCTTTAAAACCATCACTGCATACTGAAAAGCCTCCAGGTGATTGTAGTAGCAGCCTTCAGAAGCAACAGCTACAGGCATTTGTGGAGAACCGCCGTCTTGCTTCTTCCATTGCCACTTACTTGCTCACAAATCCTCTGCAGGCACCTGACTTCCAACAAGAGAGAGGAAGGGAGGTGGTCCCTGAAACTTTCTTCTTGTTAATAATAAGAATGGTAATAATAAATATGTGCAGTACCTGCGCCGACTGAAGCCCATAGGTGACTTACAACATACAAAATGAGAAATATGAAGATCAGGCACCCATTCCTCCATTATACAAAGCTATGCACACACAAAAACTTCCCCATCTGAACCAATACAAATAACTCCGATAAGTACATCAAAAACTGTCATCCAGAGGAAGAGGTTCACTCAAAAACCCTAAAAGCTGTGCCACTATTAAAACTAATACAATTTTGTATAAGAGCCTCATTCCAATTTGCTGTTAGGCAAAAGTCAGGTGCTGAAGGGTGATGTGAATGAGAAAGTCTCAGATATTTGCAGAAGCACACCAGCTTGTGTGCTTTGCAATATTGTCCCTCTGATTTAGGGAGTGAGCAGTGAGGGTTAAATAAGCTGCTTCCATGAGACTTTTCTTTACAGGACCTGAGTTGACTCTTCCTTAGCAAAGCTTGCTTATCCAACTAGTCTGCCGACTAGTTTTTTTCACCAGAAGATCATGATAATAACAATGTTTACAAAGTTTTTAGAGATATAAATCCCTTCTGGCCAAAGGAGCTTTGCACAATCCAATATCAGCTTTGGCATTCATTATGATGCATTTAGTTGTGCAGCAAGAGAAAACAGTATTCCCTTTACCCTGAGGCCTAACTGGTGCAGCAGAGCCATAGCTCTGTGGTAGATCATATTCTTTGCATGAAGAAGGTCCCAGGTTTCAACTCTGGAATTTCCTAGGTGGGGTGAGAGAGGCCCCTGCCTGGAATCTTGAAAGGCTGCTGCCATCCGTGTTGATTATATTGAGCTAGGTGGAGCAACCATTTGACTCAACATAAGGAAGCTTTCCTATGTTCCTAACTGGGTTGAGGTGACACACAACCCAACAACAATCTCCCCCATAGTTGCAAGGCAAAATCCCCACTCACACAGCTGTTTGCAGTAGGATGAAGTGGCTTTGGAGACTGAGATCCAGCGCCAAGGGCCTTCTGGCGGTTCCCTCATTGCGAGAAGTGAGGCTACAGACAGAACCAGACAGAGGGCCATCTCGGAAGTGGCACCCGCCCTGTGGAACGCCCTCCCATCAGATGTCAAAGAGATAAACAACTACCTGACATTCAGAAGACATCTTAAGACAGCCCTGTTCAGGGAAGTTTTTAATATGTAATGCTGTACTGTTTTTAACACTTGATTGGGAGCCACCCAGAGTGGCTGGGGAAACTCAGATGGGTGGGGTATAAATAATATATTATTATTATTATTATTATTATTATTCACCTCAGAGCACATGTTCACCTAGTGGTCTCTCTGAAGCAGGTAGCTGCCTCACCTGCTAGCATGAAAGGGGATACTTGAAGTGACGTGATATTTGTTTGTACATGTGTGATGTCTGTTGATCAACTAGGTAGACGGACGTAGATGTAGAAAAAGTCTCAGAAATGTAGGAAGAACAGCTTTGCCCAGGCTCACTTTTGTCGTCTGGTGCCAGAACTGAGGTGGGGAAGCATAGGAGCCAATTCCTAGGGGCCGAGGTCCCTTCGCCCCCCCGCCCATAAGGTATTTGAGGGGATCGCATGCACTCCCAAGTTGGTGGACACTGTCATTCAAATTATGTGTGTTGCATCTTGTGATCTATTATGCAGGGTGGGGTCTTACCTGCCCCAATATTTTATTCAAGTTGGCCACCCCTCTGGGAAAGAGACCTTCGGAGCGGAAAAATAACAAATATTCACCAGTCAGAAAAACCACTTCTGCCAATACTTGGCAATTAAACTGCACATTAAAATAAGGCAGCAATCCAGTGCATGCTTGCATGAAAGCTAATTCCATCAAAAGCAATAGGACTTAACAGAAAATACATTTTTGGCTAGGAGGCACTAATATGAAACATACAATTACCTCTCATTCAGAAAATCTAACATGCAGTGCAGAATTCTCTCCCTGAAGTAGGAGAAAAGATGGAATGAAGAAAAAACACAATATCTCTTTATTCTTTTCTTTCCTGCTCTGTAAAAGGTTTCCATTGGTCCAGGTACTTTGGCTACTGGAGAGAATAAGGGTTTTCCTTATTGCGTGCTGGCATGTCATTTATACAACAGGTTATGTACACATTATCATGTACACTCACTCCCATTGCTGGCATTTGAAGCCAAACCAGGAGAAATTCTCCTGTTTGATGTGTTTTGCTTCAAACCACCTTCTGTCCAATCTGAAAGCATAAGCCACAGTTCAGCTGAGGTATGTACATTTCAGACATCCATAGCACATGTGCAGATGACAGACTCATTGCATAGGGCAGAGGTCGGCAAACTAAGGCCCGGGGGCCGGATCAGGCCCAATTGCCTTCAGGATCCAGCCCGCAGACTGTCTGTGGATCAGCATGGGGATTCTGTTCATTCAGATTTCGCTTTCCCCCCCTGCGCCATTCCACCCCCCCTCTCCCTCAAATACACCGTGGCGGCGCCTCCTCCCTCCTCCTGGCTTCTTCCCGCCCTGCCTAGAGGAGGAAGGGGGCTGGACAGAGCTGGCTGAGTGCCATTTTAAGCAGCCCCTCTCTGGAGTCAGCCCTTTCACGCCACTCATCTTCCCTCCACCACTGCTGCCGCCGCCCTGGTGCTCCTGTGGGCCAGAGAGCGAAGCGGATGAGCTTGCTCTGCCTACCCACAAGAAGCAGAAGTGGTGGTGGCGGTGGCAGCAGCAGCCCCTGAGAAGGTAAGTGCAGTGGCTGGGGCTGGAGCTGGAGCTGGAGCTGGGGCTGGCGGGTGGGGAGGAGGGAGGACCCTAGTCTCTTCTTCCAGCTCCCCCCCCCCATGCTGCTTCTCCAGCCCGCCACAAGGTCTGAGGGACAGTGAAGAAGAAGAGTTTGGATTTGATATCCCACTTTATCATTACCCAAATGAGTCTCAAAGTGGCTAACAATCTCCTTTCCCTTCCTCCCCCACAACAAACACTCTGTGAGGTGAGTGAGGCTGAGAGACTTCAGAGAAGTGTGACTAGCCCAAGGTCACCCAGCAGCTGCATGTGGAGGAGCAGGGAAGCGAACCCGGTTCACCAGATTACGAGTCCACCGCTCTTAACCATTACACCAAGCCCACGGCTAAAAACTTTTGACGACCCCTGGTTTGGGGTGGTGGTGCAGATGCAGGAGAGGGAATCAGCTAATGTGCCTCAAGTGGAGACTTCACTGGCCCCTCTCTGGCACATACAGCAGTGTAAAAATGTGACTTGGAACAAAACTGGGGGAACAACTTTGCCATGTGTTAAGCTACAGATGTGTACATAGTCTCCATCCCAACAGTTATTCTCACAAGGACTTATTCTTCTTTCCATCTCTAGGCCAGTAGCATCTGATAAAAGTCCCGACCAGAGACGAATGGCTGATGAAGATGGATTACGCCAAAATGGCGAAAATGGCCAGGGATATCAGAAACCAGGAAGATAGGAACTTTAACAAGGAATGGGATGAATTTATAAATTATCTAAGACAACACTGTAAACAACTAAAAACTCTGGCAGGATTATAGCAACACTTGTAATGTATGAAAAACTAAGGGAAAAATGGATTTTTAAGATAAATGGAGAAACTATAAGATGCAGTAGAAAAAGTTTGACAATGGAAACCATAGAGGGGTGGAGGGAACTCTAAGGGTTCAGAGTATCCTATATGTTTATGATTATGATTAATGTTTAAACTGATTTTTTTTTTTAGTAGCTATTCTTACCAGTGTTAACTGGAACTTGTTTCTGGTCAACCCCACCAGACTGCTTCCTTCTTGGAGGGTGATAGGAAGTCCATTAACCAGGAAAGTGACTGCTTTTTTCTGATAGCATTATTTCCCATGAAACTTTGATTGTGCTTTGCTGCTATCAGTTGTACAGGGGATGTGTTTTAAATGATGGTTGTAAATGGCATTTGGCACTGTCAATTTCCCACTGGAAGTTTTATTTTCATATTGTTGTATCAAATAATGGAAACAATATATATTTATTCTATTATCCCAGGCTGACAGCCACACAGGACCAAGAGGAAACCTTTGGCCCCTATGCTTGGCCTTTCCCCAGAGTTGGCTCATCCTGTTTAATCAATCAAACTTTTATATTTCCTTTTTTCTAGAAGCAAGTCCCAAACTCCCCTTGCTTCCCCCTACTTTTGTTCCTTTTTGCTGTTGCTGCTTTTCACAACCTATCCACAGCCATGAGCAACTGCTGCCTTGGTGCCATTTTTGTGAAACTTCTCGTGTTTGTTACTGGAGATGTATGCGATCCCCACCAATCAGAGATCGTCATAGCTGAAAACTTACAGATTTGAAAATAAGGGACCAGCAGCCTTGAAAATAAGGGATCAGCAGCCAAAATAAGGGATCAACAATTACTTTGATGAAATACATATTTTGTTGCATGCAAAAGGCTTTAGATACCTATTAGGTCCATAAATTACCATATAGCATGTATTCAACACAAAAAAACAGCAACAATTTGTTGTTGGCAAAGGACAGCTGGACATAGAAAGGGCCCCATTACCTTCAGTAGCTTATTTAAGGGACATCATCAATAAGGGACAGCAGCAGGACATGGCACTGGGATAAGGGACAGTCCCGCCAAATAAGGGACGCTTGACACCTATGGAGATTGTGCAGTCAGCAAGATGGTTCCATGAAACAATATAACCAATCAAATTTGGCTAGAGGATGACTGCATGAGGCCAATTCAGAGTGACAGCAAGAAACAGCACTCTGAATAAGTGTTGGAGCAGTTGTGCTTTGAATATTATTTTTATTATTTTATTCTGTCCTCACAAAAATAAGAAAAGCTCTGAAAGGAAAGGCAAAAACGTTCATTAAAATGACTTTTCCATTTCAGTTCAGCTCTTTTGAAAACTACTGGGCTAAGTGCAAACAGACAGAAGGGTCATTCTTTTGTATGTGGTGGACATGTAAAAAGGGGCAACGGCAGATAGAATATTATATGCACAGAAATGGAAGGAAGAAGGGATTCCTCCAGTGAAGGATGCTTTTAAAAGTAATGGACTATGCAGAAATGGCAAAGTTGACAACAAAATTAAGAGACCAAAACAATGAACTTTTTATAGAGGCGTGCAGGCCTTTTTGTGGAGTATTTGGAAAAAAGTATTATAGTCAAATGAAACTGCAAGCAGGATTCAAGATACAGTCATACCTCAGGATAAATATGCTTCAGGTTAAGTATTTTCGGGTTCCGCTCCATGGCGACCCAGAAGTAATGGAGCATGTTACTTCCAGGTTTTGCTGCTCGCGAATGCGCAAACGGTCAAAATGACATCACGCGCATGCGCGGAAGCAGCGAAACGCAACCTGCGCACGCACAGACGCGCAGTTGCACAGTTGTGTCTTACATTCTATTCAGGATGCGAACGGGGCTCTGGAACGGATCCTGTTCACATCCCGAGGTACCACTGTATAAGCAGAGAAAGAAAAACGAGAAAATAATTGTATTAGAGGGATTTTTGTAACAGATAAGAGTTTGATATGCAATGCAGTAGAATGAAAACATGAGTTGTGGGTGGGAAGTTAATCTATGAAACAAAAATGTTATGTAATTATTTGAATCGAAGTTAATATGTGAAATTCTGGAAATTTAATTTAAAAATTTTATCTAGAAAGAAAGAAAGGAAACTACTGGACTAGTGGGTTTTTGGATTGTCCAAAACTAGTTGAGTTTTATTGCTGGAGCAGAAATCAAACTTCTCTGTGTTATTCAGAACCATGTTTTGATCCTCACACATATGAAAGGGCTTAAAATGGAGACATGAATTGAAGCTGACACACTATGCAAAGGATCTAAGTGGCCTGTCATTTTTATTTCTGGATATATAAAAAGAATCTCTCTTTGTATTAGCAACATTCTGATTAGACAGCTTGTGTGATGCCCCAAATATTCTTAAGGTCAGTGAACAGTGTTGCCTCACTGCCTCCATGGAGGGATAATTTGGCGATCTTAAGCATTTTAAAGGAGGAAGGAGAGGGCTTCACCTCAGAGAAGCACCATTTAAACACATCTGGGAGAATGATACAATATGACAACAAAACAAGGCCTAGCCCTTTTACAGCTTCCTTTGGATGGGCTCCCATAAATACCCAGCAAGCAGCTTTATAATGAGCCTGCAAAATCTGACCCCCATTTCCAGAGTTCAGAGTTCAGGAGCTTGCTGCTCAGCCAGCCACAGTGAAGTTCACCAGCCAAGCCATGCAGTCCCAGAACAATCAAGTTTACAGATGAAACTGAGCTAAATACAACAGAGCAGAAGCAAGCAAGCAAAATCCAACATTCTCGGCTAGATTGCGCTCCTTCTGCAATAGTTTCAAGGGGCCTCATGGTACCAATAGTAGCTAAGAGACCTGCAAATCCACAAAAATTAATAGTCCACCACCAATACTTATCTCAGACCCTCCAAGTGTCCCTATTTTCCAGGGACAGCCCCAGTTTTGCAGAAGCCGCCCCAGTTTCTGATTTGATCCCGGAATGTCCCACTTCTCCATAGGACGTACATCCCTATTTTCATCAAATAAATATTGGAGGGTATGGTAGGATGTTACTATCAGCAGTGGAGAAATGTTGGAGGACATGGAGTTATGTGACTCCCCTCCTCAAGCCAAGGAGATAAGTAACTGTACAACCTTTAAAAGGCATGAAGGTGTATAGTGAATTTTTTAAAAATGTTTTATTACTTTTTAATATATGTTGGAAGCCACCCAGAGTGGATGGGGCAACCCATCATCATCATGCTTGAATAGGTAAAGGTAAAGGGACCCCTGACCATTAGGTCCAGTTGCGGACGAATCTGGGGTTGCAGCGCTCATCTCGCTATACTGGCCGAGGGAGCCGGCGTACAGCTTCCGGGTCATGTGGCCAGCATGACTAAGCCACTTCTGGCGAACCAGAGCAACGCGCGGAAATGGCGTTTACCTTCCCGCTGGAGTGGTACCTATTTATCTACTTGCACTTTGACGTGCTTTCGAACTGCTAGGTGGGCAGGAGCTTGGACCGAACAACGGGAGCTCACCCCGTCGCGGGGATTTAAACCACAGACCTTCCGATCGGCAAGCCCTAGGCTTAGTAGTTTAGACCACAGTGCCACCCACGTCCCTTGAATAAGGTGGGGGGGGGAGAGGGAGGGATGGGGGAAGGGGAAAAAATAATGTAATTGAATACTTGGATTGATGAATTGTTATGTTGAAATTGTTTAACAAAAAGTATTTTAATTTTTAAAAAATAAAATAAAAAAAGAATAAGACATCCCTATTTTCATCAGAGAAATGTTGGGTCATATGTTGCCTTGTTTGCATGCATGGCTCATTTTTTTGCACCCGCAGGCTAAGAAGGGGTGGTTGGAGAAGCCAATCCTTTTCCCATTCCCAAAAACACTCCTGCATTGTCATCTGATGATAGCAACTGCATGCTACGGTTGGCATTGGTTCCAAACTCCACTGGTTCCATCACTCAACTTCAATGGTTTTTTGACTTATTTTGCCCCACAGCAGTTGGAAGCAGAAGAAAGGCAAGAGGACTGAGGACAGAGCAGGCCAGAAACGAGAAATTGTGTGGCTGAATCCTCATTTGCCACAGAAGATTTTGAAGGACACCCACACTTACAACCCCACCACAACCACAAGACCTTGCTACTCAACACAGCAAGGCTACAAAGGGAAGGGATGGTGCTCACAGCCCCCCACACCCTGCCCCACATTTACACTTGAAGAGTGTTCATGCCAGGTGTTTAAAAGACAAGCTCCCATGTATGTATGCTCCAAATTCTTCCATGGTACATTCGGATGCCAAACCTACACTGGTTGCAGTATGCAACTTTCTCTGCAACTCCAAGGAATGGTCCTGCACAGTTCAAAACTACTCAGTCTTGCTGGCTTAATTCCTAATACTTTATCTTCACTATCTCACCCGTACTTCTTGGGACAATTGTCTTTCTGCCAGAGGCAGAACCACCTTCTTGAGAAAGGAGGAGATGGCAGTTCTCCGAGAACAACGTATATATATATTCTCCTTCACAATATTTCTTCAGAATGCTAAGAGTTCCTGGCTGCCAAAAGTCACAGTTGCCGGCACTCCAGATGGTCCCATTTTTCAAAGACGCGGCAACAAGCACCACAGTATTTAGAAGCATATCAAAATTTGCCCTGCCTGGATGGATTATCCAGAAGGCTGAGAATAAAAGCTCCATTTTGCCACAGCTGTCACAGATTCTGTGGCCATCATGCTGCTCTTGGTGCTGGCAACTCGATATTTTAGGGATATTCTTTTATCACGTGGGGGCGGGCGGGCACTATGGGAAGCAGCTGAACCAAGGCGGGTGAGGAAATCTCAAATTAAATCTGGCTTTTTGCAAAGCCTGCAGTGCTCGTCTCGCCAGGTCACTTGGCAGCTCCCTCCTTCTTCTGCTCCTTCTCTCCCCATGTGTACATTTGTTATGTCTCTGGTTCCAATGTGTCAGACAGTTGGACCTTGCTGCTGAGTTTTCACCACAGGCACACTTGCCAGCAGAGAGGAGATTCGCTAAAACAGACTTCTCACTTCTTTTGCAGCCGGCCAAAGCAACTGAGCACTCTGGCAAAAATTCAAAGCCTGTCCATTCCATGGTTTCTTAGGGCATGGGACCTCCTTGTGTTTAACTGCAGGCTGAAGAAAGGGCTTAGCCTCCGAACATATGCCATGGGCCGTTAAATGAAGCCATTCTGATCTCTCCAGCAGAGGACTGCCAGCTCCTTTCCCAGAAACCCTTGATCCTGTTCTACAAGGACATAATGGAATAAATAATATCCTTGAGCCATTTCACTCTCAAATGATAGTGAGCATGCAGAATATGCCTTATTTATGGCTTAGTGCTCTCCAGTTTAAGCACCTAGTCCTAGTGGAAATCAGGCAAGTACCCAGACAGAGATTCCTAGGTCACATCCACACCATCCATTCAAAGCACTTTACATACCCTCCAACATTTCTCCAATGAAAAATGGCTATCATGGTCCAGGAACTGGTTGTACTGGGTGTATAGACAGTTATCATCTATTCCCATTCGGGCATTGAAATCTCTGCTAATGATAATCGGAGCAGTAGGGTAGGTAGATTTGAGAGGCTCTAGGAAGGCCTCTAAGTCTACCCATGCTGCCCTAGTTGCCGAATTATTTTGACAGGGGGGAAGATAGATATTAACCAGCACTAAGGAGGCTCTAGAAGGCTGATCGCCGAAGAACTGATGCTTTTGAATTATGGGTGCTGGAGGAGACTCTTGAGAGTCCCATGGACTGCAAGAAGAACAAACCTATCCATTCTTAAGGAAATCAGCCCTGAGTGCTCACTGGAAGGACAAATCGTGAAGCTGAGGCTCCAATACTTTGGCCACCTCATGAGAAGAGAAGACTCCCTGGAAAAGACCCTGATGTTGGGAAAGATGGAGGGCACAAGGAGAAGGGGGCGACAGAGGATGAGATAATAATAATAATAAATAATAATAAATTTTATTTATATCCCGCCCTCCCCAGCCGAAGCTGGGCTCAGGGCGGCTAACAACAATAAAACAATACAAAAGTACAACACAAACAACACTCTAAAATCATTCATTATAAATTAATTATTGGACAGTGTTCTCGAAGCTACCAGCATGAGTTTGACCAAACTGTGGGAGGCAGTGGAAGGCAGGAGTGCCTGGCGTGCTCTGGTCCATGGGGTCATGAAGAGTCAGACACGACTAAACAACAACAACAAAGGAGGCTCTCTTGAGTTTGAGTAAGGAGGCTGTTGCTAGTGAGTTGCAGCTGGGTAAAGGTATTATGGAGTGCTCTAGCTTTGTGGAAATAAAGCAGGCTAAGCCTTCACAGGGCCTGCCTCCTCTCAAGGATGGGGTGGTGGGTTAAAATTGCTACTATTTGATTGCCCTTTTTACCCATTGCTGTCTTTTTTATTTGTATATATTTTATTTGTATATATTGCTTGTTTTATGTTGCTATGGCCGTTGGCTAATGCGAATAAAGTTTATCTCTTTATATCTTATCTCAATGAAAATAGGGACATCCTATTCTGCGACTGGACCTAATAGTCATTAAGCATTAAGAAACTTCCCTATACAGAACTGCCTTCAGATGTCTTCCAAAGGTTGTATCATTACTTATTTCCTTGGCTTGGGGATTGAATAACTCCAATGAAAATAGGAATGTCCTAAGAGAAAGCGGGACATTCTGGGATCTATTCAAAAACCAGGATGGCTTCTGTAAATCCAGGAAAATTTACAGTCCCTGGAAAATAGGGATACCTAGAGGGTCTGACTTTATCAGAGTACTGGTCTCTTTGTGAATTATTAGAATATGGCAACAGGTTGTGTTTCCATACATCTGGTCAGTGGGTAGTTAGCCACTGTTGATTAAGGACTCCAAAGTTGTTCTAAATGCACAGGGATTTTTCATATTTAAAAGATGTAATGCAGGTACAAATAAACAGCTGAATCATTTCCTAGCATGGAGACACAACAGTGGGAAAACCTTTACTTTGATTGCTGCCTGTTACGTAGTTGTAGAAAGCCAGCAATATGATTATATTTTGGCTATAAGACTCTTGAGAGTCCCATGGACTGCAAGAAGATCAAACCTATCCATTCTTAAGGAATCCAGCCCTGAGTGCTCACTGGAAGGACAGATCCTGAAGCTGAGGCTCCAACACTTTGGCCACCACATGAGAAGAGAAGACTCCCTGGAAAAGACCCTGATGTTGGGAAAGATGGAGGGCACAAGGAGAAGGGGACGACAGAGGATGAGATGGTTGGATAGTGTTCTCGAAGCTACCAGCATGAGTTTGACCAAACTGCGGGAGGCAGTGGAAGACAGAAGTGCCTGGCGTGCTCCGGTCCATGGGGTCACGAAGAGTCGGACACGACTAAACAACTAAACAACAACATCAGTTCTGGAAGACCTACTCACTGCCTTGCAGGACCTTCTCCCTCTGGCTTGGGAAGCAGAGCCTTGACTGACTCCAGCTACAAAAGCTGAGGCTGCTGAAGATGTCAGAGATGATTTTGGCTGTCTCTTAGTGCAGACCCAAGTCATCAAGCCTCAGTTTTCACAGAATTTGGCAGCAACAGCAGCAGATATGTTCTATGCTTATGATAATTTTGTTCTCTTGCTAATTATGCTGGTTTAAATATGTATTTTATATGTGACTTCCTTTAGTAACTTTTTTGAAATGGTTAAGATAATTTTGTTTGTTAACTTTGCTGCGCTAAATGTGCATTCTGTAGCTGACCTTTGTGATGTTTTATTTTGAAATCTTTAAGGTAACATTTTCGTTTCCTGTTAATTATCTTGCTTTCAATGTATACTTCATATTTGACTTTCTTCAGTATTGCTTTATTCTGGATTGTTTTATTTGATGTTTTAATGTGTTATAAAGAGGTATAGAAATGAAATGAAATTATTAACAACAACAACAACAACAACAACAACACTTTAATGGCCATAGCTTTCCCCAAAGAAGCCTGGAAACCATAGTTGATTAAGGATGCCACTAGAATTTGATGGTATTCAGATACCAAATCAAAGCTACAAGAAAAAAAATATGTTCCAGACATATCCAAAATATCAGCCATGGTGGGGTGTGGGTAGCTATATTGAGGGAGCCGGCGTCTGTCCACAGATAGCTTTCCGGGTCATGTGGTCAGCATGACTAAACTGTTTCTGGCGCAATGGAACACTGTGATGGAAACCAGAGCGCATGGTTTACCTCCCCACCGCTGCAGTACCTATTTATCTACTTGCACTGACGTGCTTTTGAACTGCTAGGTTGGCAGAAGCTGGGACCGAACAACGGGAGCTCACCCCATCATGGGGATTTGAACCGCCAACCTTCTGATCAAGAGTTTGGACCACAGCGCCATTCATGTCCCCACAGTGATATATACTATGCTATCGTACTATATACAGTGCAGAGTATATCATATCATAAAAAACAGCTTTCCCCAATCTGCCTTAGCAGTTGAATGTTTTGGTTCCTGAATGCCGCAAATCCCGAAGTGAGTGTTCCAGTTTGTGAACATTCTTTGGAACCTGAACGTCCAACAGGGCTTCTGCGGCTTCTGATCAGAAGCTGCACTTTGGTTTCTGAACATTTTGGAAGTCAAACGGACTTCCAGAACGGATTCTGTTCGACTTTCAAGGTACGACTGTATCCTTAAACTACAGTTCCTGCAATGGGAGGAGGAGAATGAGCTTTAAATGTATGGTATGGTAGGTGCACAGCTTTACTTTTGAGTAGCCCTGTACAGAAGGACACCCTTAGACACTTTCTCTTTCTAAAACGAAGTGCTGGGAATCCTTTGATGATTTATACTGAAAACATACATAACCACTTCAGGGTAAGTGCCTCATGAGAAGACTCCCACATGTCCATTATCTCGAAAATTGTCTCTGGCCTCCTATTTGTTACAGAAAATTGCATCAACAAGCCTGATACAATACTCCCTTGACCCAAGTAATTAACTACAAAGCCAACCTCCATGCAAAACAGAAATTGCCTGCAATACTCCTCTCCATGCCCACTACAAAGTCATCTCGTGCTGAAAACAAACCAGAAATTGGTGTTAATGGCTGCAAATAGCTCGCAGCTCCCATGACATCCCTGAACTCTGAAGCAGTCCAAACCTGCTCTTGATCCTCCCTCAGCACTCGTGAGCACAAATTATTACAAATGATGTTTTACGTTGCTTAGTGCTGGCTGTGTACACGCCTGATTTAAATATTTTCTGGATGCTGCAGCTGCTCTGCTGCCTGCCCGATGTGGTTAAAGTGGGCTGCACAATTAACGCCTGTGGCACTTTCTTAGAGAATGTGTGGTACCCCTAATCTGACAGGGTAGAAGCAGAAAGGGACAAGCCATATAGCTGGGGTGCTAAACTAACTCCCCTACAAGGAAAGGATAAGATGTTTGGGGCTTTTTAGCTTAGTAGAAAGGTGAGTAAGAGAAGAGGTGATTGTGGTGTAAGTATGCACGGTGCAGTTGTTCCTCTTTCATGACATTAACCCTGTATCTTCTTCACAAAATGTGTAAACTACAGAATTTGCTTCCAGAAGATATTGATGGCCACCAACATGGAGGTCATCAAAAGGGGAGTGGACAACTTGATGGAAAATGAGTCTATCAGTGGCCTATCAGAGTCTATCAGAGAACCAGTGTGGTGTAGTGGTTAAGAGCGGTAGACTCTTAATCTGGTGAACCAGGTTCGAGTCCCCGTTCTTCCACATGCAGCTGCTGGGTGACCTTGGGCTAGTCAAACTTCTCTGAAGTCTCTCAGCCTCACTCACCTCACAGAGTGTTTGTTGTGGGAGAGGAAGGGAAAGGAGAATGTTAGCCGCTTTGAGACTCCTTAGGGTAGTGATAAAGTGGGATATCAAATCCAAACTCTTATTAACCACAATGGCTGTGCTTGACCTCCAGGTGAGGAGAGTGTGTTGTTGCATGCAGGTCCTTCTTACAGGCTTTTCATGGGTATCTGGTAAAAAGGTAAAGGACGCCTGGATGGTTAAGTCCAGTCAAAAGCAACTATGGGGTTGTGGTGCTCATCTCTCTTTCAGGCCGAGGGAGTCGGTGTTTGTCCACAGACAGCTTTCCGGGTCATGTGGCCAGGAGGACTAAACCGCTTCTAGCGCAATGGAACACCATGATGGAAACCAGAGCGCATGGAAACGCTGTTTACCTTCCCACCACAGCAGTATCTATTTATCTACTTGCACTGGCATGCTTTCGAACTGCTATGTTGGCAGGAGCTGGGACACAGCAACAGGATCTCACCCCATTGCAGGGATTTGAACCGCCAACCTTCTGATCGGCAAGCCCAAGATGCTCAGTGGTTTAGGTCACCATGAGAACAGCATGTAGAGTTCAATAGGCCTTTGGTCCACCCAGCAGGACTCATATATAAAGCCCTTCCTCTTTACTTAAGGGCAAATCCAGCGCTACAGAACTAAGACTGAAATTATGTTTTTTTTAAAAAAAGAAAAAAGAAAAAAATGGGAAGGAGGAGAAGGAGAAGGAGAAGAAGTCCATTGTTGCTTAACCATGACAGCACACTAGCTTTCTAGCTTGGCAACAGAAAACAACGGGAATGTATTACACAGCTAGCCACCCGCTAAGCGGAGGGCATCCATGTTGCCCATGGTTGCCAACACACACCCTGAACTAGGAACACATCAGCTGTTGTGGAACACTCAGCCCTTCTCAAATGTGCACATGGAGCAGAAAAGGAAAACGGGCACAGGAAAGTGATTTACCAATTTTCAATAGTTGCTAGGTAACTACATCTTACTCACGGGATATAAGCAGTGGGGCATTTTTCCAGTATTATTTTGCTTCGGTTTCCTTTGATACTTCTGTGGTTTTGTCCCGTCCGGCGCTGGACAGCGTGACTTAGCCAGAAACAGAAGAGCACAATAACAGCCTCTTGGGTCAGAACACTGGTCCATCAAGTCCAGCATCCTGTTATGGCAGTGACCAACCAGACAAAAGCACTCTCCCCTCTTGTGGTTTCCAGCAACTGGTATTTCAAAGCATTGCTCCCTCCAGCTGTGTAGGCAAAGCATCAGCATCATGGCTAGTAGCCATTGATAGTCTTCTCCTCATTAATTTGTCCAATCCTGGACAAGGCAGAGAAACGTTGGCTGCTCAAATGCCCTTTTAAAATGTGTTGGGGAGATGAGGATTATTGGGTTGTTCTTGTGTTGGGGAGATGAGGATTATTGGGTTGTTCTTGTTTTATTATTATTATTATTATTATTATTATTATTATTATTATTATTATTATAATATTTTATTTTTTACCAACCACCAAAACAAACAGCGAAACGCCCCAGGCGGCTGATACATTGGGTATACAATATTCAATAATATACATATTCAATCATAATATATTCAAATCAACCATATGTACACTTCTATATACCTTAACACTCCTCCTTCCACAAGGTTTATTTAACTCTTAGCATTTTAATTGCCCCAAATTGTTCAAACCTACTCAAATAATTCAATATCTTCTCAAACCAATCCTCCTCTTTCTCACTGACCTTAAACCCTTTCATTCTATGTATCTTCACAGTTAGGTATTCTAAAATTATATAATAATAATAATAATAATAATAATAATAATAATAATAATAATAATTTTATTTATATCCCGCCCTCCCCAGCCGAAGCCGGGCTCAGAGTGGCTAACAACAATAAAAATAACACAATTTAAATAAAATCACAATCAATTAATTGAAATACATTCTAAAATCAATTCATTCTAAAATCAGTTCAGAGTCAAATTAATGGCAACCATTGGACTAGAATGCTATGAGAATTACAGAATTATTATTATTTATTATTACTATTATTATTATTATTATTATTATTATTATCTTCTATGCTTTCATATTGTGATTTTATCTTGTGAAATTCAGAACGTGTCCACCAGTCCAAAAAGCTTGGCAACCACTGATCCAGATGATTATGTCATGCCATTTAACCTGGATTCCCCAAAGGACAGTTATTTCTGTAGGGCTAATAATATTGCTTCCCTTTTGGTTTATTATCTGCCACTGTACTTCTGCCTCCGGTTTTACGTCTGGATGTGTTTGTAATTTTGTTATGGCCCGTGGCTGAAACCAACCAACCTAATTAACCGATCTTGTGAACTTTCCTCAGACCTGCAGGAGTAGGGCGGTATACAAATGTAATCATCATCATCATCATCATCAATACATCATTAACTGAAGGGTTTAAAACTGCTCATTCACTCTCATGGTGCTTCTGTATTGCAAACTGTACTTTGGTTGTGTAGCTTTCAGGATAATGGAGGCTGAGTGATAATTAGTGCTAATTTTCCAGAAAAAGAGATACTGGAAATGAGCTCCGGTGAGCTCCAGCTGGGGAAAAAATAAAACCCTAGTGATAATAATGTGTTACTTGCACACAGGGCATGTCCATGATTATTTTGGTCAGGGGCTGCAGTTTAAACTCCACCCCTGACGCCATGCCATGCACGTCCCAATCAGGTGGAGCCCTTACACAGAAGTAAGCACTCACATGTTGGGCTTTCATTTCAAACAACAACAGGTGAACCCCTACACATGAGTAACATTGGGCTGAAGTTCAGGCTGGGCTAAGTAAGGATTTGATTCCTGCTTTCCAACTTTTAGACCAGGGTGGGCAATTTAACCTGGGTGCCAAGGAAGGAAAAAATCCTGGGGGAGAAAGAGAATGAATGGAGCAGCGGAAAGAAAAGAGAAAAGAAAAGAAACCAGATTTGGTTGTGGTCTCACCAACCCCTGAAATACAACCCCCCAACATATTACTCCAACAAAATGGGGTTCACAACAGGAAAAAAAGATTATCCAGACCCAGTGCTTTTTTTCTGGGGGGACGCAGGGGTTTGCATACCCCTAAACATTTTGTGCTAGAGAAGCATCTTAAAAAAGCAAAGACATCACCTTGCCAACAAAGGTCCGTATAGTAAAAGCTATGGTTTTCCCAGTAGTGATGTATGGAAGTGAGAGCTGGACCATAAAGAAGGCTGATTGCCAAAGAATCGATGCTTTTGAATTATGGTGCTGGAGGAGACTCTTGAGAGTCCCATGGACTGCAAGAAGATCAAACCTATCCATTCTGAAGGAAATCAGCCCTGAGTGCTCACTGGAAGGACAGATCATGAAGCTGAGGCTCCAATACTTTGGCCACCTCATGAGAAGAGAAGACTCCCTGGAAAAGACCCTGATGTTGGGAAAGATGGAGGGCACAAGGAGAAGGGGACAACAGAGGATGAGATGGTTGGATAGTGTTCTCGAAGCTACCAGCATGAGTTTGACCAAACTGCGGGAGGCAGTGGAAGACAGAAGTGCCTGGCGTGCTCTGGTCCATGGGGCATGAAGAGTTAGACATGACTAAAAGACTAAAAGACTAAACAACAACAACAGCAAACAAACATTTTGTGAATCTAATGGGAGAAGAAACTATTTTTTTTAAAAAAAAACTTTCTTATTTAGCACGGTGAATTGTCAGTTCCGTTGCTACCCCCAATGGTGGCCTCATTTCCTGTCATGGTGTTTCCTGAGTCTCAGATGGAAGTGAGTGTTTAATGTGTGAAGTAGGAATTGGAATCTAGTACAAAGATTGGTCAGTTTTGTTGTTACCACGTCTGATGGTGGCTTCATTTCCTTTCCTGGTGATTTTCTTGAGTCAAAATGAGAGTACCCCTAAACATTTTATTTTATTTTTAGAGGGGGAAAAGCACTGCCCAGACCTGTTCTAGATTAACATCAAAACACTTCCCCTCCTTAGCTCCTTTTAAACATTCTACCTAAGATGATTATTGGCCATCTTTAAATGAGTTTGGCTCATTTCTGTTTTGCTGCTCAAGAAGCAGTTTGCTAATTTAATGCACACAAGAATCAGCAGAGTTGTTTTGAACTTGGAACCCAACATCTGGACTGTGATATTTAAGATTTCCAGTGGTTTAAGGATTGCAAAACAGCTTGGTATGTCCCCCCTCCTAACCGCTTTAGAAACCAAAATGAGTAGCCATTCTCAAAGGAGGCGAACAGATGGGAGTCTGAAAATCTGTACCTCCTTTCAGTCATTTAGGATAGAAGGAAAGGAATAAATGAATTTTGTTTTAATCCTTCGTGTTTGTGCAAACAGTAATCCCTAAACCCAGTTGCTAGAAAACAGCCTGTTTACCCCTTGATACAGGGAGGGATCATTCCATCTGCAGGACATACTGGTCTTATATAATCCAGGCTTGCCTATAGTCATCCAGGCCCAATTTAAGGTGTTGATGTTAACATTTAACATCAGTGGCACTTGAACAAATATCCGTGCAGCATTTACTTTGGAGCCACACTTACAAAGCTGAATTGTAATGCACAACTGTTTTATTGAAAAGTAACTATGGAATGCCTCCTAGACCAAAATGGGATTTCAATTAGATTGCCCTTGAGTAAATAGTTTGTGGAATACTGTCTTAATATATTCCAATTTCAGGGGGTGGGGGAGGGTGGGAGGGAGAAAATATGCTCCCAACAGAAGTAGGATGATTATTACCAGATGTGCAACCATTACTTTCATTAATTGGTTCAATAGAAGAATTAACAGACACCAACCAAACTCAGCAGAAGGCAATGACTAGAAAGAGACTGATATTCCAAATAACACTGTGTTATCAATTAAGCACTTTATGAGTTCCACTATTGCACAAGTAAGGCAATTACGACAAATGCTATTTAAGAAATGCCGCATTAATCCACTTTTCCCTTGAAAGGGCTATTCTGTGGGACAACTCTTGCTTTTTGAAATTAATTTTTTAAAAATGATAATTTCGCAAAGATGTTGGGGGAGATATAACAAACATTCCCTTCAAGATTGTTTTTGCTGTTTAATCATAGATCTCTATGACTTTGCTAAATGGCAATTAGCGGGAGACAGGCGGCTAAGGAACGTGATTGCTGGCAGAGAATATTGGTTTGACCATAACTGGAATTATGCCGTTAAACAAAGCAATGCTAAACTGTGGGAATAGGGTTGGATCCGGAATGTTGCATAAGAAGAAAACTTGCAAAACAGCTGGCCATAAAAGTAACAAAAGATTTAAATAAACTGTGGCATGCTGAGCAAGAATGACTAGCCCCTGCCTCGCCCCACAAGTAGCAGGACAGTACCACTAGGGGTGGGGGCTCTGTGGTCAGATGGTATTGGACTCCAATTCCCATCAGCCTCAGCCAGCATAGCCATTGATTAGTGATGATGGGATATGTAGTCAAACACCTGAAATGTCTGCCCACTCCTGGTCTACACAGACAACAGTCTTCCCCCAGCTTCTCAGGCAGGGACATTTTCCAGGCTCACTAACTGAAACCTTTTTACCTAGAGAGGCCTTCTGTGGGCTACGGACCCTCCCCAATAAGAGAGTTTGGCAGTGCAGCCACAGCACTGTCACAACATAAGAATGTATCTCACACAAATCTGATTTTTCTATCACAGAGGACACAGTTATGACCAAAGTTACATACGATCAAAAGGAGGGCAGAGGTAAAAAATTTCACAGAAAGTAGCAAATATTTATACTCAAAAAGTCGTTTTTCAAATTTCAACTGAAGAAGCTATGGTTGTTTTTTATATATAAAAATCAGAAAACAAACCTATAAATAAAAGTACACATCCCAAGAATTAACACAAAGCATCTGAACCTCAACAGGAAACCATACTAATTCGTTTGAAAGCAAAATGCCATACACTTCTGGGGTGTATGGCAATGGTTTTAATGGATCCAGAATTTATTCATAATCACGCAAGGGTCGTGTACCTACTCAGTGGGAATTCTGACTGACTTTCTTTGAAAAGCAGACCTTCCCACTCTACCACCCAGCCCCATATCACAAACTGCTTTTGAAAGTGCTGCCTTTCAAAAGCAGTTTCTAAGGTAGCCTCACTGGGTGCTGTTAGAGCAAGTCTGAGGAACTTGTCGCCCTCCAGATGTTCTGGATGACAACTTCCATTGCCTGGCCATTGGGCATGCTGGCTGGGGCTGATGGGCTCCAGAGTCCGGTCGATTTTCCCACCCCTTCCCCTGTGCTAGAGAAAAGCAGGCCCTGAGCCCAACTAGGCTTCAAACTAGGCCTGCCACTGTTCCTTGGAATCCAGAGCAAATACTATATTCCATGCCCTGAACCCCTGGCCTACCTGGCAGCAAGTCAGCAGGCCAAGTCTGAAGTTCAAAGTCCGACGGTTGATCCACACAAGCAAAGTGCAAAGGTCAGGAAACAAAGTTCAGGGTCAACCCAAGCGGCCAAGTCCAAAGATAAGCAGTCAGGATACAATCCGGAGTCAAACCTGAAGCCCGGTCCTGGGGAGCTCCAGCAGCAGTCAAGTCAAGCCACATGGGCACTTCAGCAGACACAGCACCTCAGCGCTGCTTCCCAGCTCTGTGTGCTGATTGCAGCATCTGAGCTTGATGACCCTCACCTGTCCCAGCCTACTCCAGGTGAGGATTCACACCCCTCCTCCCAGAGCTAGCGAGTTCCACCTGGCCAGCCAAGGAGCTAGGCTGTAGGCCCTTGCCTGCCTCAGCCTCCTAATGTGCCACTCCTACACCTCAGAGCCCATGTTTGTGGAAACAGGGGCCCTCTGGAACCTCTGGTTCCTGGGCACCGACCCCCATCCCCTCGTCAACCTGTGAGTACTGTTGTGGAGGATGGGGTTCTCCTCACTCTCCTAGATCTTTTCGATGAGCTTGTGAAGTTGTTGTGCAATGATTCTTCAACATCATCTTCATGTTGTGTGGATGCCTGATGATCGTCTTCCAAAGCAACTACTTTATTCCCAACTTAAAAATGGAAAGCGTAATGCTGGTGGTCAACAAAAGAGGTTTCAAGACTCTCTCAAGGCAAATCTAAAAAAATGTAGCATAAACACCGACAACTGGGAAACACTGGCCTGCGAGCGCTCCAGTTGGAGAACAGCCTTTACCAAAGGTGTCATGGGCTTTGAAGACACTCAAACTCAGGATGAAAGGGAGAAACATGCTAAAAGGAAGGCACACTTGGCAAACCCTCACCATGATCAACTCCCACCAAGAAACCTATGTTCCCACTGTGGAAGGACATGTGGACTAGGACCCTACAGGATTTAACCTCCTTTCGCCGGGCCTGTAAAACAGAGCTATTCTGCCTGGCCTTTAATTTGAATTCAGCCTGATCTTTTATTTCCCTTCTCTTCCCTCCCCCTCCCCCTCCCTTTTATGAAGAGGGAGACCCCACAGCTAATTCTCCCCCGGCCTCCTTGCTGGCTCAGGTAGGACTAATTCAGCCAGCTAGCCCTGGTGACTATCTAATGCTTATTGCATGGATTTCCCCCAAATTGATTTTTGAACTTTGAATTTTATTGTTATTCATGCTTTTATACTGTATTTTATGCTGCTTTTATGTTGTATTACAATTAAGTGTTTTAAATTTGTTGTTAGCTGCCCTGAGCCCAGTTTTCTGAACTGGGAAGGGTGGGGTATAAATAAAAAAAATTATTTATTTATAAATAATGCACAGGATTTGCAAGAATTCATGCTTTCCATGCTGGAGAAAGGGTACCTTATCTGATTACCTTTAACATTTGGTGATCCATACACCGTAGTTATCTACTTAATATTGTGTTGCTTATATACTTCAGTCCAGTGCTTTGCAAGTAAGATAAAGGTCAAGGGACCCCTGACCATTAGGTCCAGTCATGGCTGACACTGGGGTCGCAGCGCTCATCTCGCTTTATTGGTCGAGGGAGCCAGCATACAGCTTCCAGGTCATGTGACCAGCATGACTAAGCCGCTTCTGGTGAACCAGAGCAGCACACGGAAACGCCGTTTACCTTCCCGCCGGAGCGGTACCTATTTATCTACTTGCACTTTGACCTGCTTTCGAACTGCTAGGTTGGCAAGAGCAGGGACCGAGCAACAGGAGCTCACCCTGTTGCGGGATTTGAACTGCCGACCTTCTGATCAGCAAGTCCTAGGCTCTGTGGTTTAACCCACAGCGCCACCCGCGTCCCGCTTTGCAACTAGATGGTCCCAATGTTTCAGCTTTGGCATCTCCAGTTAAAAGGATCAGGCAGCAGGCGATATGAAGAAATCCTGGAAAGCCACTTCCAGAAACAGTAGAAAGAAACTGGGCCAGATGAACCAAAGTCTGACCTGGCCTAAGGCAGCTCCCTGATGCTCAGAATGGACTTAATGAGGCTCAAAGTTTCACGGAAACTTTAAAACAGAAATGGCAAATGTCTTCAACCTGCTGTGGCTCTACTCTTCACATCCCAGCTATTCAGGGGCCAGGTCATGGACAATGATGAGACACCCTTAGGCCCTGTTCACATAGAATAGATTTCCTGTTGTTTGACTCACTGCCAAAATGTGCAATCTGACTCATCTGAAAAGCACAGCATACATGGAGATTTTAGGTGCTGTTTTATGAGCGGTGGTTTGCTGTTCTAGCCATCAAAAGAGGAGTGTGTGTGTGTGTGTGTGTGTGTGAGAGAGAGAGAGAGAGAGAGAGAGAGAGAGAGAGAGAGAGAGAGAGAGCTGGCTGTTACAGCTCAATTGGAGATGTAAGGGACGCGGGTGGCACTGTGGGTTAAACCACAGAGCCTAGGGCTTGCCGATCAGGTCGGCGGTTCGAATCCCCGCGATGGGGTAAGCTCCTGTTGCTCGGTCCCTGCTCCTGCCAACCTAGAAGTTTGAAAGCATATCAAAGTGCAAGTAGATAAATAGGTACCACTCCTGCAGGAAGGTAAACGGCGTTTCCGTGCGCTGCTCTGGTTCGCCAGAAGCGGCTTAGTCATGCTGGCCACATGACCCAGAAGCTGTACGCCGGCTCCCTCGGCCAATAAAGCGAGATGAGCGCCGCAACCCCAGAGTCGGCCACAACTGGACCTAATGGTCAGGGGTCCCTTTACCTTTTAAGTCACAATTACTCCATGAGTCTCTCTCACAAGAGAGAGTGGGTAAGACTGCAGCCAAGAGTTTGGGCATAAGAAGGCACTGGTCAAGGGCTCCAGGCCTCTGCAAGACCCCTCACCACTTTCTGAGATGGCGACTATCATTGTGGTATATTGCATGGTGTGTGAAGATGCATCTTTTTCCTACTCAGCCTTGAATTTGTTGCCATTTATCCTCACTGTGGGCCCTCAGCTGTGGGACTCTGGAAGAGAAAGTTCCCCTCTCTCCGTACTAGTTCCCTACTAAACTTTTTTCAACTGCCCCAGGCAAGTTATCCCTTCCTTGAAGTTAAGGTGGTCAGGTTCCTTAATTGTTTTTGCTGTCCTTTTTCTCTGTAGCTTCTCCAGCTGTTACTATATCCATTTTGAACTTGGGTGATCAGAGAGGAGCCTGGGCAAAATAGTCACAAGTGGGGTACAGCTATGTAGTTGCTCAGATGCTTCTGGTTCTCTTGAATCAACATGACCATGGTCATATTGATTCATCACTGGAACGTTGGGACACCTTAGCACATTCTTATTCGGTTCCTGTATGAGTTTTTTTTCAAAGTATTTGATCTTCTACGGCGCGTTATAAGCTGCGTAAAAAGCTTCCCTACTTGCCTTGAACCCCTGATCCAATCTAAGTTGACTGCCATAAGTGGGGTCTCAGTCTCCTTGTAACACATTACAACCCATTTAGAAGGCATCAGTGGAAAATTAGTCAAATCAGCTTAGATCTACGGGCCATTCAGAGTGACAGCAGGATTTGTATTTTAGTCCACTGCTCTGGTAATGCAGGTTAATCGTCTGCTTGAAAAGCCACTTATTGTTTTAGAATAACAGAAGTCAAATGGGAGAGGGAGCAATTGTCCTCCTTAAAATCCCATGTGACAGACCTAAACTAATCCAATATAATTTCATTGTGTCTCATGGAATCACAACCTTCCCCCAGGATTTGCTAAGGTTACAAATTTAGGGCTTATGCTAGTGTTTCATTGGAACAAACTGGACTCTTACAACTGAGGTTTAAGCCTTGCATCAGTTGCTATGATTGATTCATGCCTAAAAGGCAGATCGAAATTTTAGGTGTTTTTTTTAATTAAAAATAAAGACAAAGAATTAATTTTATTGCATTACTTATTTTAATGTATTTGTATTCAATACATATGCCACCTGTTAATCATAGGGATTCACAAAACAGCTAACAAAATTAATTGCCATATTGTTGTATCAGGTGGGCTCTACCCAGAATACAATTATGCCATAATAAAACATGTGAGTCTTCAAGATGCCAATAGACTCGTTTGAACAAAACTGTGCGATGATAACATAACTGATTTCTAGGAGAATGGAGATTCCCGTTTTGTTTTTGCACCGCAATTTTTTTGTACTAATTAGCGCATGAATTGAGGACTTGTAAAATTTATCCACCACAGTGAGTTAACTTGGGATGTAAATTGAAATATAATAGAAACTTCCATCAGAACAAGTGCTGGATTTGGAATGGGGAGAACTCAGCTCAAATCTCTGATTGGGCAGGGACCTTTTTTTAATCACAGGGCTGTTATGAGGATAAAATGGGATAGCAGTTTCTGTGTGTAGCTGGCTTGTGCTGTTAGCTGCTCAGCTGAGACACCAGTTCATAAGATCTATGGCAGGGTTCTCCATTGTACTGTGGAGATCTAACCTATAACAAATGACCCTTCAGCACCAGAATCTCAGCTTCTCTTCAGCTGCAATATGGTGTGGTCAAGACACAACTTCCCAGGCATCTTGCAAGTCCCCGTGTGAATCAGTCCTAAAAGATAATTCACACAACCCAACTGGCTGTTGAGGAGCTGTCAAGCGAGCCCAGCTCAACCACAAGGAATAGAAGCATGGGAGGCACGGAATGCAATTAGCCTTTCTATTAGCAAAACAACACAGCAGAGTCCTCTAGTTTGCCTTAATCCAGCCGAGATGTTGCTGAAACTGAACCTCCCCCCTCTAGCCTTTTGCTAGAGGGCACCCTGTTGTGGCACAGCCAAAGTATGCTACAATAAGTTTGGCAGATGAGTGCATGTTCTGTTATTGCAACCAAAATGCTTGTTTACAAAGCTATTGTACTACTAACCTTACTATATGCTTGTGAAACAGGGAGCACTTATAAACGCTATCGCCAATTCCTCGATAGATTCCATCAACGGTGTCTCTGAAAAATTTTACACATCACTTGGGAAGACAGGTGAACTAATATCAGTGTACTGGAAGAAGCAGAGATCACCAGTGTTGAAGCAATGATTCTTCAACATCAACTTCATTGGACTGGTCATGTTGTGCGGATGCCTGATTATCGTCTTCCAAAGCAACTACTCTATTCCAAACTTAAAAATGGAAAGCGTAATGCTGGTGGTCAACAAAAGAGGTTTAAAGACTCTCTCAAGGCAAATCTTTAAAAATGTAGTATAAGCACTGACAACTGGGAAACACTGGCCTGCAAGCGCTCCAGTTGGAGAACAGCCTTTACCAAAGGTGTCATGGGCTTTGAAGACACTCAAACTCAGGACGCAAGGGAGAAATGTGTCAAGAGGAAAGCACGCTTGGCAAATCCACACCGTGATCAACTCCCACCCGGAAACCTATGTGGAAGGATGTGTGGATCCAGAATTGGCCTCCACAGTCACTTACGGACTCATTATTAAAACCGTGTTTATGGAAGACAATCTTACTCAGCTACGAATGATCGCCAAAGAAGACGACTGCAAGACTCTGCTGGTACACGGAACACATTGATGCTTGGGCTATGGACGATTGTGCAGTTCAACTAATGGCAACATTTGACGCATGCATGCATTAGGAAGCATTGACAGGAATAAATAATTCCTTCTATTTCTGATGTTCTTGCCGTGAGAGTGCCATTGCTTAGGTAGCCAAAACAGCACCACCCACACACAAGAGGAGGTGTCAGCAGGCTTGGGGAATCTTGTTTGCAGAAGTTTAAAAAAAAGAAACCTTTGATAGGAGAGAAAGTTTTCACTCAAACTTACTTGGCCTACTGTAGTATCACCCTAAACAGACCAATGAGCGCCAGGGAAAAAATAAAAGACAGGGAAGAAAGAATGGAGTGACTGGAATTCTGAGCACCAGCATTCTGCCTTTTTGTTGTAGGTCCCAAAGGTTTTTAAAGCTGCACACAGAAGTACACATGAACTGTGGCTGATGCTTGCAATGAACGAAAGAGAAAAGGGCTACTTTCATCCCACTGTTCCCTGTTAATTACATGTGCATAACATCCTGTAAAATAGTAATATTAAACACAGAACTCAAGAGTCTGAAAGTAGTCTCTCTTGGCATTTCAGATAACGGGAATCTTGCCTACCCATTCCATAACCTTCAGTCCCAAAGCACTGTGAAATAACTACAAAGTTAGCTAAAATAAAGCCGTTGCCTCGAGCTACTGTGAACATACATAGCTTCTTTGATGCTCCCAGCACCCCCTTATTCCATTTTTCTTTTTATAGCTCAGTGGGAACCTGCATCTCAGCTTCTTGCTCCTTTGTGTTGCTGCAGATTTTGAAATGCATCTTTAGGGTTTGGGGATAAACTAATCTCTGGGTTGTGCTGAAAATTCCAGCAGATTATCAAAGATGGGGCTAAAGAATGCTGGCAACTGATTGATCAGCCATTGTCTCAGGCACAACGCAGTCCCAATAAAACATTATGTAAGCGCCACTGGTGTCCTCTCATTGAAATTATGTGGATTTTACTCCAAATTCTTTGGCCCACTTTTTATAACAACGTTCAAGAGCCATTGTGAAATTACAATTACACTGTGAGCGGAGTCTTTTGGTGTATCACACAAAACCACACTCATACACCTCTCCAAAAAGCACGTAAAACAAACATAATATGGGCTGACCAACTTTGTGTTTTCATTCACTGTTCTATGCTTTCTTAATGCTCTGGCTTCTTGACTAATTTCTATTGGCTCTCTAGCTGCCTTGAGTGCCATGGGCAAAAAGGTTGGAGATAAATTGTAATACAGATGTTTTGGCCCCGATACATACGTTGAATTCCCAGCCTCCTAGTACACAATATCAAATCACAACAGTATTTCCATTATTTATGTCTCCCCTACATGAACACTAAAAGCAACAACATAAATCAGTCTTTTGACGTTACCACAGTTCCACCTTAAATGCGTCTTTACATGTATTCAGCCATCTTGCTGAATCCATTATTTCCATCTGCATCCATCACATGTTCTTTCTCTCCTTTCACTTTTCTGCTCTACTGATTCATAGCTATGTCCTCTACTCTTCAACCAATCCTTGAGGATTGTCAAAAGTGGTAGCAGGCCTGGCTGGTCCCATGTGAAACATGACCGCATGAACTTTCCTTTCATTTTGATGAAAGGAAAACAAACCTGCATGTTAGAAACCAGTTTCTCACTTGGATCTGACACACAATTCAAAAGATGGTTCTGGATGTTCATCTGATGTGCAAGAAATGAACTTAAATGAATGAAACTTTATTTGCATCAGCCATAGCAGCAAAAGAACATTGTGATACACACAGAACAAAACAAAAAATCGATTGTATAAAACACAGTTTAGGGTCCTGAATCATCAGTCAAGTAGTAGACCTTATTCTGATTGCCCCAGCCAGAAACCTTGCAACCTTTGCTGTCATCTGCTCCTCTTGATTTGCCAGGAGGAAAGACACTGTGGCACTGGTTGGGCAACCCGGAATGGACAATAAAAGGGGGGATAATCTCGTTCCTCAGGTCTTTATAAAGAGGGCAAGCTAGGAGGACATGCACCACTGATTCGGAGCTGCTATCTCCGCAGGGACATAAGCGTTTTTCATGTGGAATCTGTTGGAATCGTACAGCTGACAGAAATACATTCAATCTTGCGAGTGTAAAAGCGCGTCTATATTTTGGAATTGCTAGGTTATACAGATAGGGTTCCAGAGAATCAAAGTGGGAAGATGGAAAATGGGTCATACCATGGGCAAAATTTCCTTATTGTGGCCAAGTTATTGATCCTCAATATCATTTAGGCATTGACAAAACAGACTGTTTGCTTTACTATAACCCATGGTGAGTAGCTGTTGTGGGGATAAACCACAAAAGTGAAGTTTTTGATAGATGTGCAAGGATTTATTCATTCTTGAGAAAACCATGGGGTGTGTTTTTTTATATAAAAATATCCAGTTTCCTTCCCTGAAGCATGTTAGTAAAATTTATCTCAAGCCTATTAAAATTTTGATTATTATATGCTGTAGCAGCTTGGGGTGATCCAAAACCATGATGTGAACTTCCCCATTGCTTTCAGCAGATTCTCAAGGAATTGCAAAAACAGGCTTAAAGACGGATAAGCAATAATCAGAAACAAAGCACATTTTAATGTTTGAACACATATTTATGTCTATTTCCCATTTCCCCCTCCAAAAAAAGGCAGAGTTACATTTGAGAATTAAAATATATTAAGGATGCTGATCACAGTCTAGCCAAATTTAAGCACTTTTAAGTTGGCTTGGTGCAAACTTATAGGTAAAAGTACACTTTTCATTTGAGATTGAGCCTTAAATGTGGACCCATCATGTGCAATGGTCTCAACTATAGTTGTTGAATGGTAGTCATTGCTGTAACATTGATATGTAAATTTAAGACTTTCCGGCTTAAGGTTGGTTTCCACTGTTGAAAATGCTGCTTGTATATTATGATTCCAGTCTTGAGACCATTAAGTCATGGGCAAGATCCATCACAATTACTGAAACAAGTTCACCATGACCGACAAGTGGACAATAGTAACCATCCTGGACATACGGATTGGTCCAGGCACATAACACATCCTTCCGCCTCTTGAATCTATACACATTTGGGTGGGGTTAGTGCCTAGATGGCAGATCACCCAGGAACCCTATGCACATTGCCTTGAGTTCCATAAGGGAAGAAAGGCAGAATATAAATGTACTAAATAAAATATCTGGATAAACAGGTCATCGTTAGAAAGGGCTAACCTTACCTTGAATGACTGGTCCAAGATGGAACACCATATTGTAGGGAAGGGGCAAAGTTCAGTGGTAGAGCATATCCTTTGCTCACAGAAGATTCCAAGTTCAACGCCCAAAATCTAGAATTAAATTATCACCCTGAGACTTTAGAGAGCTTCTTCCTGTCCAAGTGGACAGTACTTGGGTCAGGTGGACCCATAACCAACTCTGTAGAAGGCAGATCCATATTTATATCTTATTTTCTAGCTCCAAAAAAAGCACACTGGGGAGAAAATTATGAGATGAAAATTAAATGTAGGAGTAGCAATATCCTACATGGAAATTTATATATTACTCCATCATTCATTCATGGATTAAAATATCTTCCAGTAGTTAAGATTATTGTTTGGGTATGTGCTCATTTGTAAGCATTATTATAATGGCTTGTGCTTTATGAAGGATGAATCCAAGTTAACTTGGAATCACTGCTTGCCAGCCGATGCTTCGTACCAGCATGGGTTCTGCTTCACTAAGCACATCCCATTTCATAGGAGTTTATATTGCTCATCAGAGAGGAGCAAGCTACATGGGAGGCCTGCATTATGGAGATGACAAACGCCATGTGAAATTACCAGGATCATACTGGTGAAATTCCACCCCGTATTTCCAGGTGATCTCTCTGTGTTCCTTGAGCGATCTAGAAAGATTGACAAGGTCTTCAGGGAAGAGGAAGACTATAACAGAGCTCAGTGGCTTAGGCAAAATTCTAATAATCAAGGAGGCCGGTATTTTAACGACCCTGCAATGTTCATTATAAGGCTCTTCGAACAGCCAGAATTTGACATCCACAGAATCAGATTTACATGGTATATTGCACCATTGACAATTGCCGGCAGCATGCAGGGCGAACTTTAACCTGCTAGGCCAACAATTCCTCCAGGCGGGAGTGTTTAATTTTTCATGAACACATTGCTTTAATAAAGTGCTTGGCATTAGTTATAGCTCCTGAATGAAAATGAGCACAGCTCTGCAACATTAAATTTTAAAATCACCATCTAAGCCATTAATTTTGGCCAGCTTCTGTTTTGTATATAGAGTGTTCGCAAGCACTACCAAGTGAAGGCATATTTCACTGGGCAGGAGACTGAGAAACTGTACCAATAAAATTGTTTCACAGCCTCCATGGAGAACAAGTGGCATGTTTTATGCATCAACTGAAAACAAACGTCAAAAACAAAGCGGACATAAACCATCTACCTGGTGTCAATTGCATCATCCTTGATCCCAGGTTAAACAGTCCTTCTGGACTTAGAGCATTCATCACATATGGCTCTACAACCCTGGTTAAGAAATGAAAAGAGGTGTGTTGTCCTAAAACTTCTTTGGTTTTGAGATCTCCCCTTGCTTGTTTCTTTGAAATGTAGCATTTGAACAGACTCAGAAAAAATAGTAAATCCTTATCAAGGTAGGATCTTCCATGCCCCCACATTTTGAAGATTTGGATTCATACGTACAGAAAGCAAAGTTTACCTTCATTCAAGATGATGTGGACTTGTGACCTTCCTCTGACCCTTTCACAGGGCAACTGGAGCCTGAAGATGTTCTGGCACTGCCCTCCCAAACTGCACTAAGGTAGTACGCATGCTTGAAATGTCTGTACATGTACAGTGGTGCCTCGCAAGACGAAAAGAATCCGTTCCGCGATTCTCTTTGTCTAGCGGTTTTTTCGTCTTGCGAAGCAACCCTATTAGCGGCTAAGCGGATTAGCGCTATTAGCTGTTTAGCGGCTATTAAAGGATTAGCGGCTAAGCTGCTAAAAGGCTATTAGCGGCTTAGCGGCTTAGAAAAAGGGGGGGAAAGCGGGGGAAATCGTCTTGCGAAGCAACTCAAAAACGGAAAACCCTTTCGTCTAGCGGATTTTCTGTCTTGCGAGGCATTCGTCTTGCGGGGCACCACTGTATTAGAAATGTAAGGATGTCATCACACTGCAGTTTGCTTGTCAACATACAGGTGGCGCTGTGAACTACAGCATGGCAGCAAACTGGGCTCTCAAGAGTTTCTGGGCTATTACAGCTGTGCCAGAGGGTCAGCAGGTGGATGGGCTAGTGCAAACATGGCCCTCCAGCTGTTTTGGGACTACAATTCCCATCATCCGTGACCACTGGCCTGTTAGCTAGGGATGATGGGAGTTGTAGTCCCAAAACAGCTGGAGGGCCAAGTTTAGCCATCACTGGGCTAGTGGGTCAGGCAAGTAAGTAGACAGCAGCCCAAATGAGGTCTAAGGGGAGGGAGTTGGGGCAAGGAGTAAGGGGGGGCAGTGGTTTCTGGTGATGGGTGGTGGTGAGTCAAGTGAGCAGGGGCATAGCCCCTAGTACTACATACATACATGTGTGTGTGTGTGTGTGTGTACACAATGTATACATACATATACGTACACCCTGATCAGTATGGACCTTTATGTCCCCGATTTTATATCCTGCAACTGAGGTTGTGTTTCATTATATTCTTTAAGGAACATATAGGGAAGTTCAAACCAGCTTTTCTCATTTTAAAGTTGTGTTCTACAACAGCTGGAAACTGTTAGGAATATCCTAGTACAGAAGCTGTGATCTCCTGTACGATAATCACCACAAGCAAAGAGGTAAGGTCAATGCTGAGTCTAACCCCCACAGAGTTCTCCTGTTCTGCTAGTTAACCTATGCTTGATGACTTCACAATTACTTTGCATAACCTATTCTGCATTTTCACATTTTGTAGGTTATGTCTTCTGTTCTACTTCTCAAGGAGAGGGGCAAGGAATTATACAAAGCACCAATAGCCTAGTGGAAACATCTTTAAGCAACTCCTCTGACTTCAGATATTGTATCAGGCATTGACCACACACAATCAAACACAACTCTGTAACCATACATGTTAGAAATATGCTTTTTTTTTTTAAAGGTTGAGACTTCTAAACTTCTGTAGAATTGTGGCACGCATAAAGCACTGAATAAGGGCACATTGTACTCCACCAGAGGTACCACAGGTTAAGTTGACTAAAACCAGATCCAGAAATTTCTAGTTCAAACCGAATAGGGATTCAAAAGATAGTAAGGAGTAAAAGATTGGGTTGAGATAGACTCATTGAACTTGCTGCCTTCTTAAGTGTTCAACCAGTTGTTATAGCGTTACACACTAAGGCTGTATACCCGCAATATTTTTATCACACATTCGAAGCAGCTTAATCTGGGATAGCTCAGTTGGTAGTTTGTTCAGAGTTGCTGGGTATAATAACTCTGTGAAGTGTAAACTAAAGTGCTCAGAATTCTTAGAGGGGAGGAAATGTTGGCAGGAAGTATAATTGGAGGGGATTGTCTCACTCCCCAGGATAAATTCTCTAATAGATTTTACTTGCTGCCAGTGAAGAGATGGGCACAGACAACCCATAACATGGAACACATTCACCCCTACAGGAGAATAATGTAATCTAAAGACAGCAGAGACCCAGGTTCAAATCTCTGCTGAGCCAGGAAGCTCACTGGGAGACCTTGGGCAAGTCTCAGCCTAACTTACCATATAGGGTTGATGGAAATTTAAAATGGGGGGGGGGGGAGAGCCACACACTCATTTAGATCATGTGATTCTTACATTGCATTGCCTTTCCAATGAAGTTTCTATTTCAAGGTAATCTGTGTTCCAAAAATGTGACAGTGTTACAATCACAATTCTACAAACTTATGGTTTGGTTCATTTTTCATATGGTTCTTTTTTCATAAGTAAAAAAAGAAAAATACAGAGTGTACAAACAACAGTTTTAATTGCACCCCATCATTTAGGTTTAAGAGCAGCTCTGGCTCTTCATAGTGCTGAATAAAAGTGCTGGAAAAGTCAGTGTTATAAGTGATTTCTGAAACCCCATTTTATTTTAAAAACACATTCCATTCCTGATTTAGTTCATCTAGTTCTATTGTGATATTCTTTCAAAAATACTACCATTGCGTATTCTTAACATCACTAAAAAAAGCACTGAAAGGCTGAAAAATTGATACTTGCTCTAACTACAACAAAATAGAAGTCACAGTCTTCGTATATTAGAAATAAATATGAAAAGTATTCAGAAAGTCATTTAGATCTCAACTGCATCTTAAGGAGGAGATAGTAAGAAAAGCCTTAACAGTTCATTAGGAAACAATATACAAAGAACCAGTCGGAAAATGAAATAAAAGCAAAACTAAGGAAGAATATGGAGAATATTTTACTTCTGTCAGACCTCAGACACTCAGCATAAAAACATGGTTCTGGATTTGAAAAACAGAAATACGTAGTTTCTTCATCTCAAAAAATCCACATGAAACTGAATGTTGAAGGATCATTTTGCATGTCCACTGGTATGCAGCATTCAGCAACTATATTATAAAATACAGACTCACAGAAATATCAGTATTTTCTTGCCTCTCCTTTGCTCATTCCTGATCAAGCAAACGGGTTCTTTGGTTACTGAAAAGTCTCTATCTCATGCGAATGCTGAAAAACTGGTTTAACCAGCAATAATTGGAACTTGGGTGACTTTGAACTTCTTATGGCACTGAGACTGGGTTCCTACATTACTCTGGCAGAGTGGGATGCCATTCCTTTGCACACCCCCATGATATTGAGAAAAGCCCTGGATCCGTGGGAAGAATCTGCACTGCATCTCCTCGCTTACGCCAGCACTAAACTTCGAAAAACGGGTTCCCCCCGCGTGGCTTGCTATGTTTCCCATACTGCCAAGGTAATTTAAGAAAAAAGTCTAAGGAAAAAATGGTCTACGCGTATTGGAATTCAAAGAACTGGTTCTATTATTCTATTTTGCCAACTCGGATTTTAAAAATCCCAGACGCCCTGAATCTCTTGACAATATTCTTGTGTGTGTAGAGTTTTATATACACCTCCATGTGAGGATTATGCACATGCAGTTTTAAATTAGGGAATTTGCAAGGAGGGTGTTTAAAATTCAAATGTATTCGTCATTACTCTTTTTACAGTTTTGGTAAACTATCATCATAACAAAAGAAGCCAGTTTGGATTTATTCATCCCTTTTCCAAAGTCTGAAAGAATATACAGTACATATACAGAATGACAATTTGATTCATCTAAAGCAGTCTTCACTTTGCTCAGTTCCTAGAGTTCTTTAGACTAGAAGATAATACCAATCAAATCAAAAGGTTTTCCACAAGTGAAACGATAAAGCAAAGAACCAAGAACTATGCTCAGAAGCGAAGTGGTTTAGAACATCTACCTCTATATCTATATATACATACACACACAAGTTCGTAACCTTTCATGAAAATCACCCTATATCCTATTGATGAACAGAAACGTTATTGTAAAAATGTTGCTAGTTTAACAAAATGGAGAAGAAATGGCTTGCTATCAAAATATACATTTGAATTGCAGGCTAGAAGGTTTATGCTATTAAAAAATAGTTTTAAGCAAAATCCCTTGCTTGTAATGACGACTGGCTGCGGGCTTGTCATTGCAACATGATGATCCAACGAGGTCTTATAAAAAGATTGAACAATGACTCCCTTCTTTATCTGTATAATGTTCTTGACAAATGCGGGCAAGGAGAACTCCTTCCTCTCTGTAGACCAGAGCAGTTTTCAAAGTTCTCAATCCAAAGTTTGAGAAAACAAAATGGCAGTCAAGAATTCAGAATCTCAAGTGGGATTTGTGTTTGACCATGTACCTGCAATGTAAAGAAAAATCACCATTATAGAATCTTGCAGCAGCTGCATAAATGTGTAAATTTAGGCATGCATTCTCTCTCTGGCAAAAGTGAGGTTAACAACCCAAGATGTAAGAAACTAAGCTAAGGAAAATGGTAAAGCAATAAATTGTCCCCCCCCTTTTGCATTTGGAACCAGCTATCATCTGTTCCAACTGCCCCCCATCATCTGAATGACACAGATGTGGTGTGTCAACTACAACAACTAATTCTCCATCAATAGATTTTTAAAGTAAATCTTTCACTACTCTGATTGACAGACCGAAAATGGACTTCAGCGATAAATCAGAGGAGGGCAGATGAGATAAACTGAAATAGTACTTGCAGAGTATTTATTTATTTAAAACGTTATTATCAGAAGCTCTTCGGTCAAAGCTCTGAGTGGCTTACAAAATAATATACAATACAATCCAGCAACGACAGATTTAGCAGGCAGTTAAAAATCTAGAGTAAAATGGAAACAAAACTAAAAAGCCTGGGCAATGTTTTTTTTTTTTTAAAAAATGTTTGCCTGCCATGGAAAGGAAATACAGATGGAATTCAACAAAATTCTATAGAAAGGGAGTTCCATAAACAGGTTGCTACAATGGAAAAGACCTTGTCTCTAATCACCACCTGCAGGTCCTGATGGGGGACCTTGAGCAATGCCCTCTTAATGACAGGGCAAGTTCATTCAATAGTCCTTCAGGTATCCTGGTCCCAAGCCATTTAAGGTTAAAAGGTGCTTTGAAATGGTTTGGCACCTGCGTGTCTTTTCCAAACTGGTTCCATATGACCGATTCCGGATAATCATACTGCTGTATCTTTGCTCTAAATGTTTTACATCCGTAGATAAAATGCTAAAAATATTTAGCTTTGCACTTGTTACCTTAAGTTTGGATGTAAATAATTGGGGGGGGGGGGTAAGAGCTCACTTTGAGCCAGATCTCTAAAAATGGAGGATATAGTGCAAGGGGAGACATTTGTTAAGCTGTAGAAACTCTTTATGAGCTGCTATTGGTACAGGTTGGAGAGCAGGGTATTAGAGAAGTGAGCAGGAATCCCAATCAGTATAGATGCTCTTGTGTATTGCTAATTAATATGTAATTTGCAACAGTGCAGCAAACTGACCTTATGTGGTGGGTATCTGACTATTGTTTTTAATAGCTTGCCAGTTTTGACAGATGGCTTTTATTTAAAAATATAAATGCATCCCCCTCCCTTCAGAGTGATATTTACCTGTCCAATGTTTCCCAGAAACGCAGGAACACTGGTCTGTCCAAGTGCCGTTTGTGGTAACTGAGCTCTAACAGTGTCACGTCCCATTTCTGGACATTTGGATCTAGACGGACTTCATCGTATTTAAGATGGAAAGCTTTAACTATGAAAGAAAGGAACGAGAAAAAAAGATATCACAATTAAAATAACTCTTAACACGCAAACTCATTTTGGAAGACTGCGATTCAGAAACAGAAGACACAACAAGACTAGTTGCCACAGGAGTGTGTAGGGATATCACTGTACATGCAGCTAGGCTTCATTTCTGTGATCCAGCTAGGAGCTTAAGGTGGCAACTATGGTGCCCTTGTGAACTAGCCCTAATGCCCAACTTCCATGTCACGAGTTTTTAGAAGAATACTCTGATTTCTGTCCTTATTCTAAGGAGCTGTTCCAATATAATGGCTTGCATTTTTGTTAGGCCCACAATCCAATCAAATAAATGTTAATTGAAACACATTTTAATGAATAAATATCAAATATGAAAAAATAGTATTTCTGAAGCTGGACACACAGTTTCTTGGTTTTTGGATACATATATGTGTGGAAGCTAGACAGCATCTTAAAAAGCAGAGACATCACCTTGCCAACAAAGGTCCGTATAGTTAAAGCCATGGTTTTCCCAGTAGTGATGTATGGAAGTGAGAGTTGGACCATAAAGAAGGCTGATCGTTGAAGAATTGATGCTTTTGAATTATGGTGTTGGAGGAGACTCTTGAGAGTCCCATGAACTGCAAGAAGATCAAACGTATCCATTCTTAAGGAAATCAGCCCTGAGTGCTCACTGGAAGGACAGATCCTGAAGCTGAGGCTCCAATACTTTGGCCACCTCATGAGAAGAGAAGACTCCCTGCAAAAGACCCTGATGTTGGGAAAGATGGAGGGCACAAGGAGAAGGGGACGACAGAGGACGAGATGGTTGGACAGTGTTCTTGAAGCTACAAACATGAGTCTGACCAAACTGCGGGAGGCAGTGGAAGACAGGAGTGCCTGGCGTGCTCTGGTCCATGGGGTCACGAAGAGTCGGACACGACTAAACAACAATGTGTGGAACCAGGCATCATCTTAGAAGCAGCATTCCCTCCTATGTGACGTAAAAGGGAAATGAAACTTTTAAAAGGCTACTGGCTACATGCAGTTTTCATAAGGGCTTGTAATAAAAATGACATAGATTTAGCTGCCCAATTAATTGGAGGCCCCCTTTTAGTCCATTGTTAAGTTTTTTTTTACTGATTAATTCAACTGATTCAAAATCAGTTTACAATTCTTTCAATTTTTTGTTGGTCAATCACAAATTTTTGGATAAAAGCTATGGCTTGAGTCCACACTGCGGTTGCCCATTGAAGTGGGGGCACATTGCCTGATTCCCACTTCTCCTTGCATCCTCTGAAAATCTGCTGGGGGGGGGCATTCTGGAATAGTAAGGGGGAGATGAAAGGGGATAAGCAAAAATATTCTCCTCTACTACATGAAAAGGTGGATGGTAACATTTGGAGCTAACCCATAACTTTGGTGTTTCAGAGTACTTTGACAGAAGTGTGCCCCCCATCACCAAAAAATGAAAACAAAACAAAACACATCAGCCCGGAAGACTACCAATTTGGAAACATTTTTAAAAGTGCATTTAGCTTCCTTGTTATATATAGTTTTGTTGTTTTTCCTCAGGCTAAAGGAATTTGCTTCATGAGTATTGCTGTGGGGTATGTGTGCCAGATAAGTTATAGAAATGATATGCTGTTGTCAGCGTCTCTGAGGCAGAAGTACAGCAAGGTGAATGGGACAATTATCCTGGATAAGAAGTCAGTGTGCTCATGTTTTGTTTCCAAAGAGGCTGTTTCAGTTCATCCAGGTCCACTTTAAAAAAATGGAAGTACTGCATTAAAACATGCCCTCAGAAGATCTCAACCAAGTCTCGATTTCAGATGTCACAACACTACATTAGAGTGGCACTTAAATATATTACCACTGTAATATGAGTCTTAACCACATGGCAGAGTTTGTAAAGTGATAGCCCCACCATAGCAAATCACCGGCGAACTTAATCTTAAGATCACCACATCGAACCATGGAAATCTTTATCTAATTGCTTCTATATTTTACACACAACACACACACAAAATGCATAGGACTTGCAACCAGTATTACAAATTGCCTGAAGGTGGAATTTCTTCCATTAAAACTTTTTTGGTATCAACAAAAAATCCTTTAAGTACATCAACTTTATGTATCTAGGGCATCTTCTAGCATTTATAATAAAAATATTATTATCATACTATGTTATACCAACCTTTCCTTTTAAAAGAAGTACACGAAGTATATCAAGGATATATGCATTTACAAAGAAATCTATGAATGTCAAACAGATCCTTTGAGTTAGGAGCAAAATGTATTGAACAAGAATCAATCCACCAAAAGTGACCTTCAAGTTCAATAGACTTGCATTAACATGTGATTGCAAGTAGACCTTTAAAATGACATTCAGATAAAATATTCATATTGGTTAAAATGCCAAAATACGGAACTCTGCACTGAAAATATCTACTTCCATACAGACATCTCTGAAATGAAAGGATAAAAGAAATTATTCTCGACAAAAGCAATTGGTATATGGTCCAAAAATAAACAAATTATTTCACAAGAGGTCAAGCGCTGTAGCCTGGAAAACATAGGATAAAGAGAGTACTATTTTAAGCTTTGTTCCAAGTGACACTTTATAGGATTTCAGCCAGCATAAAGTGTTATTGTGAGATACTGAGAAATAGTCTGATGTGCTCTATCTAGATGGGAGTCTAATCCCGGATTTGCATGATACATTTAGACTTTTTCTTGGATTTTACAGCAATCAGCTTTCAATTTATTTATTTATCCGAACTTTCAATCTCCAGCAAACAATTCTAAATCTCTGTTAATCTTCCTTGTGGAAGAAAGCCAGTTTCCTCGTGGAAGAACTTTGAGCTTCTCTGCATGTATGAAAGTCAGGAGCGACGAGCTTCATTTATATCCTAATGCTTCCTAGAGTACCATTTTGTCCCAGCAATTTTGATTTTCGCAACAACTTGAGTACATATGATGGAAGATGGAAGTTCGGCAGAACTGGATTGTTGCATTGTTTTTCAATGATGCAAGTGTGCTGGCTAAGGGACATAGTTCTAATCTAAAATAACGGATGGGAAACCGCAATACTAAGAAGTTCGGCTGCCAGTGATTAATGGAATATATGCCTGACTATTCTCTGTCAGGAGGTTTTAGTAGGCAGGGTTGCAAACGTTTCTCCCCAGCAACATCCCTCCTCCCTGGCAATATAGATGAAAATGGTTCCTTGTATGCTCATGCGTAGGTCCAGATTTTTCAGTTTGTGTATGTGCACACTGTTGCAGGCGAGATGAACAGTTCTTAAGATTAAAGAAAGATTTAAGCTGTTCTGTGGGAGAAGCAATTGTTTGTATTGAGTTACAGATGAGAAAAGAAGCTCAAAAGTCTACCATTCCCATGCAGAGCTAAGGAGCAGAAATCTGGAGCAGTTTGCAGAAGAGGAGGCACATCTGCTAACATGATACTGAGACACTTCTCAACCGTAAATTCCATCAAAACAATATAAAAATATTAGAAGTCCACAGCCCAAGGTAATTCAAATCAATATGTAAATTTCAGCTCCCATCCCATCCTGTAGCTGCCTTCAGACCCCATTGTCTCCTTTGACTTGAAAAGTCAGAATGCCATAGTGACACTAGAAGCAACAAATGGGAGAACTCTCTTGTCAAGATCTATCCATCACTTCATTAAGCCCTTCCTTGCCTCAATTCCTCCTCGGTACTTTTCCAAAAGCCCTTCTCAACAACTTTGGCTCATCCTCCCCCAAAAAGCTCAACAATTCTGGTCAATCTAATGGGTAGATCACTGCCAGTTTTTTTATAGAGGGAGTAGATCGCAGTCTCTTGGAAGTTGGATGTGCCTGGCCTATACTATTCCTTCTTCCCTCGTCTCTAGGGTCCCTGTCATGTTGCTTCCCTACACTCTGGTCCTCTTTCTAGATTTCAGCCTGACCTTATGTGAATCCCAGCAAAAATGACAATTCATCATTCCCTCAGAGAAGCTTGACAGTAAACTAGTTCCCTCAGCAAATGATGCTCTGTGCTACCAAAGCAGCCTTGCTGATCGGTGTCAGGTGAGTTAACGCCTCCATCAAAATAATACAATGTTGGTAATTCATAATTAAAACACGTGGCAGAGAATTAGCTGGCTGAAAATGAAGGCTTACTTTTTGCAAAAATATCAACAGGTGATCCATCAGGTAGCAACCATGGCCAGCCTTTGAACTGCCAAGCAGGACCTTGTACAAACACAGCCACAACACGATCCCTAAAAAGAGAAAGATGAGAACAATGAATACCAGAGTGTTCAGCTTTAAAATGTCTTTTACTTCCTGCAGTGTTCCAAAAGCTAATAATTTATTCACATAAAGTTTTCTCCACTGCATAAGAACTTCAAACTGTTCACGTCTTGCGGATATCTGATCCTGGTCTTATTAAATGTATTTAGACATTGAACAATGCCTGGAAATCTTCAACAACAAAGCTAACCAGGAACATGGACTGCACATGTAATCTCTCTCTCTCTCTCTCTCTCTCTCTCTCTCTCTCTCTCTCTCTGTTGGAAAGAGTTTATTGTTGTTCCTTAAGATGGGAAATAGTTCCAGTGGAGAATTATTTGAATTTATTTATGCATTTTCACAGACTTAATATACACATATTACAGTTTCTTTTGTTAATCTCATATCAAAAGACTTCCACCCTCTCATGGTTCCTTATTTATTCATTTTTTTGCTGCATATCCTTTTAATACAGTGGTAACTCGGTTGTCGAACATAATCTGTTCTGGAAGACCATTTGACTTCCGAAACTTTCGACAACAGAGGCGCAAAGGGCAGTTAGCAAAGTCAATGGAGAAAAAAGGAATAAAATGCAGCAGAAGCCGTTCAACTTCCGAGGCGCGTTCGAAAACGGAAGCAATTACTTCTGGGTTTTCTGCTTTCAGCTTCCGAAACACTCAAAAACCGAGGTACCACTGTACCACCCAAATCATTCTAGACTTTTATCATACTGTTTTTAACTGCTGTTCATATTTCTAACCCTACTTGGAAATTTATTTGCTTGTTGTATCTCTTTAAATACTCGCCAAAAAGCTCCCATTCTTCCTGTATCCCTTTTAGGGATGTAATCTTAATCCATACTGAGCCATGACCTGGACAGGTCAGCATGAGCACAGAAAAAGGAGGATTTGGAAGCAGGGAGAAAAAGGTCATGAGAATCTCTCTTTTGCATTCCCCCAAGAGAGTTGACAGTTTTGTTTGCAGTTTGGGAAAAAGAAACATACTTTCTGCTAATCACATTAGAAGTGACCCACTGTCATAATGCTCTTTTCATGGAAAAAACAATGGCCATTGTGGATTTTGTAGACCCAGACAACTATGGAACGTTGCAGTTTAAGAGGACCTATAACTCAGTGCTCTCTTCATGAGTGTCCCAAAGGAACACTCTTAGTAACAAATTATCATCATCATCATCATCATCATCATCATCATCATCATCATCATTACCCCACCCATCAAACACTAAAAACTTCCTAAACAGGGTTGCCTTCAGATGTCTTCTAAAAGTCAGATACTTGTTTATTTCCTTGACATCTGATGGGAGGGCATTCCACAGGGCGAGTGCCACTACTGAAAAGACCCTCTGCCTGGTTCCCTGTAACCTCCCTTCTCGCAGGGAGGGAACCGGCAGAAGGCCCTTGGAACTGGACTTCAGTGTCTGGGCTGGACGATGGGGGTGGAGACGCTCCTTCAGGTATATTGGACCAAGGGCGTTTAGGGCTTTTAAAGTCAGCACTAACACTATGAATTGTGCTCGGAAATGTGCTGGGATTGTGCCCATTTGACACAGCCATGTTAGCAATCAAATATTCAATGAGAAGGTATGATGCCAGAATGGCTATTTCGAGAAATGAAAGTAAGTGGACAGTACTTGGCTTCAAGGGGGCTGTATCCGAGCTCTATTGTCAGCAGTAGGGAAACAGCAACAGCAGCAAAATTTCACTCTCCCTTACCAATCTTGAGGCATAAGTTTTAGAGGCTGATCAACCACACGATACGGTACTGTAACACTGACTGTAGTTCCACCAGGCTGCATCTGATCTTTCCTTCTCTGTATTAAAGTTTCATTTTCTCGCTGGCAACCTTGCTTTTTCTTTTCATCAGATGGCACAAACCTTAAATATAAGCACGACGAGAAAATAAACAGACTGGGACTAATTGATTTGGTGCAGTCAAGGTAAAGCAGACATTACGTAGTCAAGAGATTAATCAGAAATTGGACAGAATCAAGGGGAATCACTGAACAATACAAGCTAACAGAGCCTCTAAATTGATCAAAATAATTTCAGAAAATCTCTAGGCTACTCCAAAAAATAGAGACATGCATGCTATTTAAATGGATATTTTACACCACAAATGGTGTCACTAGAAATAAATTCCAGATGGATAGGTGTGTTAAGTCTATGCCTGAAAAGTAACAAAAAGTCCTATGGCACCTTATATACCAACAAATTTATCGCAGCATAAGCTTTTGTGAGCCAGATCTCGCTTTGTCAGATGTAGGTGGGCTGTGGTCCACAAAGATTTATGCCACAATAAATTTGTTAGTTTGTAACATTTCACAGGATTCAGTTTTTATTAAAGACAAGGACGACTTGGCAGTCTTGCAAAAAAGCCTACATGCCTAGGAGCCTAATCTTACAGTTCATTTTGGCTGCAAGGATGTACCGTATCAACTGCTAGATGTCTCTCAGAAGAGAAGAAATCAAACTCTGTTAATTGACATGCATCAATTTACATATATTCAAATTCATTAACTCCACAGCAGCCAAAGTAGCAACAATGGAACAAGAAGGAAATTTCTCCCACTTATTTGAACATTTCATGACGTGTTTAGATGCATGGAAGATAATGTTCAGTAGTGCCATGGAAGGTAAACTCGAGTAAAAGAAGGAATCTGAATTAGACGAATCCAGAAAGGTTTTCATGACAGCAACTCATTTTTGTTGTTGTTGTTGTTTAGTCGTTTAGTCGTGTCCGACTCTTCGTGACCCCATGGACCAGAGAACGCCAGGCACCTCTGTCCTCCACTGCCTCCCGCAGTTTGGTCAGACTCATGTTTGTAGCTTCGAGAACACTGTCCAACCATCTTGTCCTCTGTCGTCCCCTTCTCCTTGTGCCCTCCATCTTTCCCAACATCAGGGTCTTTTGCAGGGAGTCTTCTCTTCTCATGAGGTGGCCAAAGTACTGGAGCCTCAGCTTCACAATCTGTCCTTCCAGTGAGCACTCAGGGCTGATTTCCTTCAGAATGGAGAGGTTTGATCTTCTTGCAGTCCATGGGACTCTCAAGAGTCTCCTCCAGCACCATAATTCAAAAGCATCAATTCTTCGGCGATCAGCCTTCTTTATGGTCCAGCTCTCACTTCCATACATCACTACTGGGAAAACCATAGCTTTAACTATACGAACCTTTGTTGGCAAGGTGATGTCTCTACTTCTCAAGATGCTGTCTAGGCCTGTCATTGCCCTTCTCCCAAGAAGCAGGCGTCTTTTAATTTTGTGGCTGCTGTCACCATCTGCAGTGATCATGGAGCCCAAGAAAGTAAAATCTCTCACTGCCTCTATTTCTTCCCCTTCTATTTGCCAGGAGGTGATGGGACCAGTGGCCATGATCTTCGTTTTTTTGATGTTGAGCTTCAGACCATATTTTGCGCTCTCCTCTTTCACCCTCATTAAAAGGTTCTTTAATTCCTCCTCACTTTCTGCCATCAAGGTTGTGTCATCTGCATATCTGAGGTTGTTGATATTTCTTCCGGCAATCTTAATTCCGGCTAGGGATTCATCCAGCCCAGCCTTTCGCATGATAAATTCTGCATATAAGTTAAATAAGCAGGGAGACAAAATACAGCCTTGTCGTACTCCTTTTCCAATTTTGAACCAATCAGTTGTTCCATATCCAGTTCTAACTGTAGCTTCTTGTCCCACATAGAGATTTCTCAGGAGACAGATGAGGTGATCAGGCACTCCCATTTCTTTAAGAACTTGCCATAGTTTGCCGTGGTCGACACAGTCAAAAGCAACTCATTAGAAGCATAAATATGGTGAAAAAGAAATGGTTAGACAGCTCATTGCCAAATCCCAATACGTACATTTTAGGTTCTAGCAATATAAACAACTGAAAACAAACATCATATTTAAACAATGCATTTATTGAATTTCCTTGCTTTCAGAAGCAATAAATAGTTTCTTCTTAGAAATGGTCAATAGCAGTACAATTACTGACCAATTGCTTCCTTTTTGAGCTAGCGATCAAGACAATCTCACCCTTTTAAATTGAACACAGAAAGTGCACGATTAATATTCACATACTGATCTCCTTTGCATTATGGGCCTTTGCATTATGGGAAAAAAAGTTTATTGAAGGTTAATACTTATGATGCCTTAAACCTGGCTCTTTGATGAGATACCTGGAGAAACATGACGAATTAAGGAAAATATGAACTCCAGATCTGCTATTTATGAGTACCTTTTCAATAAGAAGCAAACAAAATAACTTACTTTTATTATCTCAAGAAAATAAATCCAGAAATAATGGCAATTTTGCCTTTCTATTTATCTGTCCGTCCATCCATCCATCTCTCCATACAAACACCGCCCTTCCTTCATCATAAGATCTCAGAGCAGTTTACAGAATAAAGATGAGAGTGAGCTCAGTGTGTGTTTTTTTTTCTAAACCCCAATAAATTAGTTTTGTCCACCTACAAATTCTAGTAACTCTTATTATCGCTGGAATTAGGTTTCTAGAAGGACAAATACAATAAAATGCAAATCAGAAGTGGTTTCTGAAAAATAATAACAATAACAATAATTTTATTTTAATAATAAAGGTGCCAAAGCACAATTTCAACATTTTTGTCTGGGCACACTAGAAAACATGGCATCTGAACGTTAGCTGACCCACGTCCCTCATTTTTAATTACTTTCAACTTAGCAGCATTTCCTTGAAAATGCATTTTAAAGCCTTCCATATTCTTTTCTTCAGTTCAGCACAGTCTCAGTAACACTTCCTGCAATAAGTGGAGAACTATGACATTTTCCCAACATGGGTAACATGCCACGGGGTGAAGGCAGCCAAGTACAAAACGTGAGAACATAATGATGGGAAAGCGTTATGCTCCAGGAATTCCTAAGAAGCCAACCTCCTTTCTTGGTTTGGGACTCACAAGAGAAGAAATTGAAGTGGCAAACCACCAATAGATTTGGAGCGATGTGGTTCAGTATTGTTAGGAGATGACTTATTTTTTCATCCACACCAGGTCAAAGTATAATTCACAATTTTTAGATAAGCAAAATATGGAAGGACACTGAGATGTTGGCAATTTCCCAGACTAAAGCCATGTGCTATAAGAATTGCTCTTTTTTAACATACCTGTCACTTAGATCTTTATCAATTAGTTGCTCCACAGATGCTCTTACCAAAAAACAAAGCAAGATACATTGTCCATACCATTTATGAGAATATGCATGACAACTTGGATCATGCTTGTTGTTCATAGAATCATAGAATCATACAGTGTTCTCATCACTGTATCTCACAGAGATAAAACCCACTGCGACACACAGAAGAGAGAACAGGAAACACAGCTGGATGCACAAACTAATTTAAATGGAAGGTGAGATTTTCCTTCTCTAATTTGGGGGTGTAAAATATACAGACAGCGGATGAAAATTAGACTGCCAGTCATGACAGTCACACACTGATTTGCCAGACTACAAAGAAATGCTCCTCAAGGTCACAAATCTTTAGTGGCAAAACACTGCATTCATGGGATGATAAAGGGATAGGACTAATAGAAGTACAGAAACAGTTGCAGCCTCCTGAGGACCATAAAAGATGTGTAGAAAGAAGGGCAGAACTTCAAATACAAAACCTGCAAATGTCTGATTCGCTCGCATTTCAGCTACCAAGTCTAGGAGATTCTTCTTGCCACACATTTTTTATTTATAATTTTATTATTTTGATGTTGAAAACTAAAATCTAAAGTTTAAGCACAATGTAAAGGAAAACATTACAAATATAAATCAAATTAAAATTCACACAATATACGAAAGCAGAGCCTATGCACACAGGGTTCAACCACTGTACTGATTTGTGAATCAATACATCAACCAACCTACAATACAACACGAAGTGTGCCTCAAAAGGCAAAAGGAAAGGCAGAAAACCTAAACTAAACTTTTCTTTTTTTAAAAAAAGGCTTTTAAAAAGCAAATCCATATTTTTGTTCAGATCTGAGTGTACCTCTGGTATCTATATGCTTTCTGCATGGAAGTTAAGAGGTTCTGTAGAACTCACAATCATAGTGTTGTGTTTCTTTTGTTTCTGCTAAGGAACCTATGCTGTAGTCACCAATTTTGTCATAAAAAATTAAAATGCCGCTGATATAAAATAACATGCACTGTTTCTATAGTAACTTACAACTTCAGCTACATTTTTTTACACCTGACTTTTACGAAGCATATTTTACTCAGCTACTTACTTTAGATCCTGCAGAAGATCTTTTGCATTGAGCATAGTTATTAAAGAGGTGGTAGCTGCTGGAATAATGATGATGGGTGTTCGAGATCCTGTAGAGAGATAATTTGAAAAACAAAACAAAGACATAATTTTAACAAAATGCCATTCTCATCATCATTTTTAACCCCTGCTCTGCAGCTTAAAAAATTATGAACTAATTGTAAATCCTTACTTCGTATTTGCCACAAAATATAGGCTGTTTATGATTAAAGGGCTTACAAAATTAGAAGCAACTCACCTTTTTTCTGGTTTGGAGGTGGTCTTGCTTGGGAGACTGTGCAGAGGAAAAAGAAACCACAAAATCATTGCTTTATATAACAAATTTTGATTCTGGATAAGATTAGTCAAATTTATTAGCCTGGAATAATAAATCCTTAATTCACTTCCACATGGTGTCACTTGGTTATTATTTGCATTAATGCTGCAGTAGAAATGTGAGTTCTAAGAAGTACTCACAGCTCTTGTGATCCTGGCATGAGATACCGGAGCAGGCAACTAACAAGGGGGAAAACTATTTTCTGCCTATTTTCAAATCCATTCTCTGAGAAACACTGGACAATATTTTCCTCTTCTGAATCACAGTAGCATAGCACATGCCATGACATTTTGTTCCTACAGTGTGGTGAGATTACATCCTTAAGAACTTGGTCATAATTTCCTCCAGCAGGGGAACATTTGTGTCTGCACCAACAGTTACCAGAAACGTGGATTTTATTCTAACCCAGGAAATTTAAGACTGGGTTTGAAGTTGGTTACAAATTCTGATTAGCAGTGAACACAATCGGCATACGGTACAATGAAAGAAATTGCCCAGTTCAGCAAATGTTCAGACTCAAATGTTGTACTTTGAGGAAGCAAATGAAAGCTCATCAACTGAACACTCAACAAGTAACTTTTCAGGTTTTACAAAAATGGAGTGCAACTCACAACTTCCCAGCACTGTGGGGTGGTACACTGTGGGTGACTACTCTTGACCGAGGGCTGAGGAAATCTCTTCCCAGTCTCAGCACCGTCACTGGGAGAAGATGAGCAGCTGGGAAAGGCAATTGCCCAATCCTAAGTATGCCTGAGGGACTGGGGTGGCGCTGTGGTCTAAACCACTGAACCTCTAGGCTTGCCGATCAGAAGGTTGGCAGTTCAAATCCCTGTGACAGGGTGAGCTCCCGTTGCTCGGTCCCAACTCCTGCCCACCTAGCAGTTCGAAAGCAAGTCAAAGTGCAAGTAGATAAATAGGTACCACTCCGGCGGGAAGGTAAGTGGCGTTTCCGTGCACTGCTCTGGTTTCTCCAGAAGCGGCTTAGTTATGCTGGCCACATGACCCGGAAGCTGTACGCCGGCTCCCTCGGCCAGTAGAACGAGATGAGCGCTGCAACCCCAGAGTCGTACGCAACTTGACTCAACTGTCCTTCACCTTTACCTTTTTAAGTATGCCTGAGGTTTGAAGGGACATGAGAGCATCACCCTGCAGTGTTGCAATGTAAAGGGGCAACTGTTGGCATAACCCATCACACTTTAGGAGGACAGCTGCAGCTATATAATTACTTACTTTACTAAGTGCTTTCAGGATTGCATCAACGCTGACTTCAAATTTCATAGTACACTGCCTATGAAACTCTGTTAAGATCCCATGATCACTGGTGGTACTGTATAAATATATAAGACTACTAAAGAAATTAAACCATTTTGTAGTGAAATCCTGAGGGAATGCTTTCTTCAGATGCTTCATGGCACTTTGCTTGTTTCTTTGTACTCTTGCAGGATGGAAGGTCAGTCGTGATATTGGCCACCCTTTGTACTGACGAAGGTCTGTACAGGCCTTTCAGTTAATATGTGTGAAATCGCATCTGGCAGTGTGACCCCCATGTGCAACGGCTTATCCAGATGTATTTCTGCTCTTGCTATTTCTACCCTTTTCATATCATTGCCTGTCAGTTCCAAACACATTCTTATTCTCAACAGCCTGGTGAGATAAATATGACAGGCAGTATGACCTTTCTAAGCATAGGCACATAGCTGCAAAGATAACATAACCAGTAAAAAATTCCAATACTATGCCAGTCTAACTACATTAGCATTCCATCTTAAAATATCTTTTAGACGTTGATCATTTTAAAGCAAAGGCAAAACCAAACAAAAACACCTATTCCTGCGAATTTTGCATCTGGAAAAGTTGAAAAGTGTATAGTCATTTCCATTAGGAGGGCACAAGGAGCTGTTGCAATGAAGATGCCTAACAAATTGATCCAATTCACATTGAATCCCCCCCCCCATTAATTTATTCTCCTAACTTCTCTTTATTCTATAGCTACTTAGTACCTATTTAACAGCATTATTCTTTCCCCAGCCTGCCATCACAATCCAGTCACCATTTGGTGCTAAAAATACTCACATGGCCTTGCAGTATTTACATGGCATCCACTCTTAGCATCAGTTCAAGAGATAGTTGCTGTTAATTGTCAGCATAAACTGAGTATTTCTCAAGGGTTTTGACATCCACTATAGCTTGAATTTAAACAGCCAGACACTTGTTTTGCGCAGTGACCTTGGGAGCGGTAGTTCTGCATAGGGGTCTAGGGGTCTCTAACAACAGTTTTGGAATCCTCACCAAACTACAACAGCCATAATTCTTTGCGGTTCAGCAAACCAAACACTATAGTACTGACATGCCCTGACTCACCATTCAACATTGGAAATATTAGTATGTCCCAGAGGTGCTTAGTGCAAGACATAATGGTTGTTAAAAACCCCTGTCTAACTATTTAAAGCCAGAGACCAAAGTATTTTCTACAACTAATGCATACTAAAATCAGTGCGGATTTAAAGCCAGGTCATGCATTTTGTGCTCTATTGCTTCCTGCAGACAAGATGTGAGAGCTTCTTGCTGTGAGTGCTTATGGGTAAGGATACATACCACTCAGGTTAAGAGCCTGGATGGGTTAAAGAGTGAGGGAGAAAGGTCTTAAGATGCTCAAATGCCACAGAGTAAGAGCCTGTTGTGTGTGAGAGAAACCGAGTGAATAGGCTGCCTTGGTGGAAAATGGGATGGGAATTATTCCTAGTCCATTGCTGGCTTAATTTGTTTGAATGTCTTGCATTAATGGCATTTTTACTTAGATATCTGGCTAAAGTAGAAATTTTTATTTTTGTCACTGTAGTTTTTGCTTGTTTATCTTATGTCAGAATTGTTAATTTGTTGTTTATTAGCTTTGTTTATATGATTTTGCAATTTTTACTAATTGTTTTTCTCTTTTTATTTTATTACTTTGTTACCTTCTCTGAGTTTGAAAATATTTAATGAAGAGCAGGATATAAACACTGCAAATGAATTAATAAATACATACACATGAAATACTGATTTTAAAAGGTAGATTTACCTGGTCTTGGCACAGGCTGAGCTGCTGGGGTTTGGGTCTTCCGTGCCGAAGCGCCTTCCTTTAGAAAGAGGAAAGTCAGCCTTTAATATAATAAAACTTTTATTCATATACACGTAAACACTCTCTCTTTCTCGCCAGGAAAACGATTCAAGCAAATAATTAATAAGACCAGCATCATCTTCCAGCATCTTTTTACATAACCAATGTAATATATGCTTTAGAAAGTCTGAAAGTTTTGTTTAGGAAAAAAATCAAAGGCAGAGAAAAAGTTTAAATATAGCAACATTTGGACTCTTTATCTGAAGATGGGTGATGTCCACAGTACGTAAATAATAAATGGTGACTCCACAAAAAATATGTTCTTTTTTTATATGGACACAGCTACTCTTACACCACACCCACTTTTACAGTTGGGGCCCCAGAGGGCTGACCATGAGTCAATAAAGCTGTGGACATGAAACATAAGTTGGCCACCCCTGATTTAATGTCAACCATGGAACGTGGTGATGGCCACCTGGTTAGACAGCCTGTAAAGGGAATCAGACAAATTCATGGAGGATAAGTTATCAACAATGACTATAGGCTACCTCAAGGACCAGAAGGAGCATCTATCTGAATACTAGTACCTAGGGTACAACAGCAGAAAATGGCTATTGTTCTCATATCCTGTTTGTGGACTTCTCATAGGTATCTGGGCTGGTCATTGTGAGAAAAAGAATGCTGGACAAGATAGCTAGGTGTTAACTACTGCTATGTTCCTGCTTTCATTCACCTGTGAAATGCCACTGGATAACTGCTGCTGATGTCAATTCAACTATTTGTTCTCAAGTAGTAGTAGTTCGCTAACAATCATAGAAATTTTTCATCACATGGGCAATGGGCAGATTATTTTAAAATTAATTAGTTGAAATAATTAATAAGCCATTTGTAACAAACTGCAGTCCAAAACTAAATGGTAGGCTACTTCATGAACTGCATGGTAGGTAGCCACTTCCCCCAATTATCAGTGAATGCCTTCACATGTGAAAGTCTTTCAACTAAACATATAATCGCAATTACACATATCCAAAAACCTCAAAGCAGAATGCTCTCAAATGAATGCATTCATGACAAATGAGAGGCAAGCTTACACAACATAAAAATTATTTCCATTTTGGGAAACGATCAGCTGTAAATGGGCCCTTAGATTCTAATATACAGATCTAAATAGGAAAACATTCAGAAGAATGTCAAATGAAGTCATTGCTTGTCAAATTGTGTGTCTGTAAGCAGATTACATCACCAGCGACTATGCTACAAGTACTACTGCTACACAGTTTCTATTCATTTTAATACAACCTAAATGGAATACAGGAAGGCAGCAAGTCCCACTGAACTGAATACAATTTGAATAGCAGCAGCATCTGGCGGATTACATCCTTGATTGAATTTGTATCCTTTTTTTACAACAGGTACTGTTATATGAAATCTGAATTAAATGTTCTCTCATGATAATTAAAACCCAATATGGCTCTTTGAAACAATCGTCTATGAGTCAAAGATACACAGTGGGCCATCTCTCATTCGTCCGGCTGATAAAGACTAGAATTTAGTTAAATATCTCCCTACAGAACTTCAATAAAACATGCCTGATTAATTACATATGGTGAACAAATCATTGCTTGGCATACAACCACCAGCTTTTGCAATGTACGAAGCACAGTATCCAGTCTCCTCTTTCGCAATGATATCACCCAGGATTTACGCCTCTTTAAAGCAAACAATTTATTCCCAAATATCTAAAACCTGCCAGTCATGAAATGACATTTTGCACAGGAAGCTGCAATGCTAGATGTGACAAATCATTACTTCACTCACACAACGTGCATCTATGCTCTACAGAAAAGGCATTTTACCACTGTTCACTTGGCTTAACGGCTTAACTGGACAGTGCATATAGAATGCCTTGATTTTAATCAGTAAGGGGAAATGAATGAGCCAGGCGGAAGGAACATTCACCACCACTCCCTTTCTGAAAGCAAGATAGATGTTTTATTATGGTCAAAGACCAGCTAGCATAACACAATAAAAACAGCGTCCATAAAGATAAAATATACAATTAGAGCAGATTGCAGCAATAGCTCATGAGTTAAAATTGAGATATATACATATACCCGTACAACTGAGATTTGGGCTACCATAAAAATTGACCCTGAGGTGCCCCAAAGGGCGACTTCAGCTCTTCCCTAGTAAGCTATTTTATTCTAGAGGATGATTTGTGCCTACAAATCTGGGCGCAGAATCTGGCTACCAGCCAGGTCGTCTTGTGATCTTTGCCTAAGAGGAAAGAATTAAGTTTAGACTTCTCTGAAAGATCGGCGAGCCTCTTCAGCAAAGGGTCAATGGTGTCTTTACAAATCTCAGCAAAAAAAAGGACATCTAAAAAATATATGTTCGGGGCAAAGTCTCTCTGTGTAAGGGACTCTTCTATAGGAGCCTTCCAGAACCGGTGAGGGCAAGGCTGAGCTTCTAGCAAGAATGAAAGCCCTTCTTGCGTTTCTGGATTCGAGGGAATAGAGATATGTTGCTGGAGCGGCTACGTATCTCCTGTTTTCTATGATTTTATAATCGGGGACCCTTGTACAGTCCTGTTGTCTCTCTATGTCCATGATTCTTTGCCTAACCACGGATCTAGATTGGCCCAGGCCCATAGTTATGAAGGTTTGGAGAGCAAGGCCCAGTTTCTGAAGAGTGTTTAAGACTGCTGTCTGCCAGCCAGACTGAAACTGGTCACTCAGAATCAATGGGGCTATTCCTCGGGGGAGCAGTTTCAGAGTTAGCCACTTATATATTGATGTTAGAATAACATGAGCTTTGACTTTCATCATCCCTGTTTCTAGTCTGACCCATGCATTTGAAATGCATCTAGGAACTTGTGGAAGGCCTCTGAGGAGTTTGGATTGCACTCTTTCAAGGGGAATGAACAAGGAGGCGGGCCCAGAAAGGATCCGTAAAGGAGCTGTGCCAATGTTTTGGCTTTATATAATTTTAGTGCCACGGGGACATAAAAACCCCCTTGAGTTCTAAAAAATTTAAGGATAACATTTGCAGATCTTTCTCCAGCACACCCATTTGAGTTAATATGAATTTTGTTGGATCCTGATGCCTGGACCGCCATTCCTAAATATTTATAGTTTGAGACTTGTTCTAAATTTTGGCCTTGATGTTTCCAGTTTCTGAGCTTTGGTTTTTTACGAAAAGCAAGAATTTTTGTCTTCTGATAATTTATTTTGAGGCATTCCATCTCACAATAGGCAGCTATTTTTCTTAGTGCTCTTCTAAGCCCTACAGGGGTTCTGGATAGTATTACCGCGTCATCTGCGTAAAGCAGAGCCGTGATGTGTCGGTTTGCTAACTTCTGAGGATGGAAGTCGAGGTTATGGAGAGTGGTTACCAGGTTATTTAAATAAAAATTAAATAATAAAGCGGCCAAAAGGCATCCTTACCTAACACCCTTAAATATTTTGATGGGATCTGTTAAGTGCCCTAGCTGAAAGAAAGATACAAAAGTCTGCTTTGGAAGGGAAAGTCTTACTGAATATTAAAAAGAAGATGTAACACTAGAAGTTACATGTAGAACAGCTACATGTACACAGAGCAATTCAGGAAGCCAAAGCCTTTTGCCCCAGCAGCATACAAAATACTGGGTTGCATGCAATGCTAGCTAGCCATGCTCACAGCAGACCCACTGAAGGTAATGGACATGACTAACATAGTTCTAGTTGCTATAATCTCAGCATAACTTAGCTGGATGCAACCTGAACATTGTACTGTCCTTATAGCTGGTCTGACATATACACCACAAACCACCAAACCACCAAGAATTGAAGAGGAGAGGAAAAGAAAGACAATTCTACTGTTCTTGGACAATGTGGTGCCTGAAGTGTACTCAAGGTGCAAAACTGCTACCAGCTATGTACTGCAGTTATAACTTATATGAAATCAAATCATCTGGGAGAGCTACACTCATACTGCCCAGAAAGGAAGCCGTCATATACAAAGTCAAACTTTGTCTACAGTGACTGGCAACAGCTGTCCAGTGTTTCAGACAGTGGTCTCGCCCAGCTCTACCTGGAGATGCTGGGGATTGAAATCTTAGATTTTCTGGGTGGTGGCAGCGGGGTTACAGGGGACTGCAATAGGAGGAGGAAATGAAATGTTTATTGGCTTTATTTTTTAAAGACGTGTATCTCGCCTACTTTCAGAGGAACTCAAGGCAGCTAACAAGTCATGGCGTGTCCAGACTTGGTCCTCATCAAGCTGCTTGTATTCCAGGCTGTTTGTTTTCACTTTGGTTATTTCCCCACTAGATGTGTGGCAATATTTCTGTAACACACAACTGCAGAACTAGCTTGCTTAGTGTACACAAGCAAACCACTGCCGAGGTTTTTAAAGAGCTCCTTGCCTTTAAGCAAACACTTTCTGTTTGCAGGTTTAGATTGTTTGATTACTTCTCAAGAGAGCGGAATCTATAATGAGCCAAACTGAGCATTGCTCCTCATCAAGAGGGGAAAGAAAGCAAGCAAATTGCTTTAGGTAGCAAATGAAGGGCACACCTTTCTCCCCCCTGCTTCCACACACAACCATGACTACAGCTGCTGCTGGCCTCTGGCTATTGTTTCTTTGAGCTGGCTTTTGGGCACTTGGATGAAACAGCTCTCTTGATTCCTGGGTGGAGTAAGCTGCCACTCTATAAAAAAAGAATGGAGGGTGAAAGAGCGCCAAGCTGCTTTATGAGTTCCTTGAGCTATTTGCTTTCCCTGTACTGCCTCTCAGTCTCCATTCTTCCAATTGGCTGGAAGGAGAAAGGGAGAGGACAGAGCATCATGACCGTGGCAAAGCCAGCAAGGAGACTGTTTCACTGTGGCTGTGGCAGTGGTGGGGACACGGTGCTACTTACCACCTTGCACAGTCAGATGCCTAGACGTGGCAGCTGCAACAGAAATGGTTTGCCTGTTGCTGCTAGAAGAATCTGCATGTTTTGGGTTGTGTAGTAGCGGCATGTCATCTGCCTGCCCCCAGCAGAGCCAGCCTTGCAGACTGACTGAGGTGTGTGCGCGCGTGCTCTTTCCCATTCAAGAAAGCTAATGCACAAGGCACAGCATTCCTGCCAGGTTGCAGTTTAATTGCTCACTGTTGTCACTCAGTTTGCTTTACTTCTTTCCCCCTCTTGATGAGGAGCGGGTTCAGGATTCTGGGTTTCCCTTCTCATTCCGCTTTACGGAGTCCCTTCAAGTTGCACTTTCTAATTCCATCTCTCCAACAACACTCCACATCCTAGCTGCTGTCTTGGCATTTTTCCAATATAAAGAAACAAGTAAGAGAACATTCCCCAAGGGTCCCCCGCCTTTCCCAAATTTACTGCCCCCCCTTCCACCAATTGCTCTGAATAGCAGCTTGCCTGCTTTTCTGGAGAGCTAAGCAGTGAAATACAAAAGAACAACACAACTTCCTTCTCCTTTCATTTCACTTGGCTTTCTCCCTCTACACAGCATTCAAGTTTGCTTTAAAAAAAAAAGTGCTACTATGTTGGGGTGTGGGGGAGAAAGGCTTGCTTCAAGGTTAAATCCAAGTAGGACCGCAGCCTTCACTTTGGAGTTGAGATGGGAGGGATATGACATGATGACACCATAGGAAAGGTGTGCATGCAAATGAGGTCATAGCCAATAATTACAATTGCCACACACAACTGCCACGGGGAAGCGGTCCTTCCGAAAATATGAGTGAGTACTTTGACAATGCTGTTCAGAAAACCCCACACTTAAGACAAGAAAGGAATGTCCTGCATAATTACTCCTCTAACTAGCCTGTAGTACTACATTCATTTTTCTACTCAAACAACTTTCCATATTTCCAGTGATCAACCATCAGTTGCATACCCCTTGCTTGTTTTCCATTGCATTTTCCAACTTTAAGCCTCCCTGCAGCTGCAGCTACACACAGGAATGATGACAATGTGCTGCTACCAACTCAGATGTCATGCTGGCCTGCACATGGGAACAGCTGCATGTGACTGGCAGAAACAAATTGATGCAGCCACAGCCCTCATTGTTGTTCATCGGCCCTGAATTACAAGGTGTAGGAGAACAGAACATGGAGAGGAAAATATTGACTGGGATCTTTGGAAAAGGGATCTAAATTGTCACCGTGTGCTAGCCACTAGGATCCCCACTCAGACTTTTACCGTCTTCTGTGTGATCACAAACTTCCAGGGTTTTCTCTGCAGCCACAAAGACTAGCTATTTGCTTTAAATCAAATAATGAAGGAAACAGATTAAGATTCTGCTTGGTTTGCCAAGTGCATTATTCCACATGCCATCAAGCAGATACAGCCAAGAAGGTTTCTAAAGCCCATGACTGATCACCCAGTACAGTCACAGATATCGCTAAGCTGTTCCCAGATCCTTTGCATATTTAGGTCTTGGATGGACAAACACATTTGAACCCTCCCTTTTCTTTGTCTTAGATGCATGCAATCAACTCAACTCAGTGGAAGTGTTTTGTTTTTAAAGCCTACATTCATGAAACACCAATAAAGGCATTTGGACAACACTGTCTCATTTCATGTGTACAGGTTCAGATGCAGAACAAGCCACAAAAACTGCATCCACGCCGTTTCCTGCTGCCATTAGACATTCACTGTCAGTTCTTGGCATTGCTCACAGCAGTCTAGCTCGATCTTCCTCGTCCTTTCCTGGCACCAGCAGAGCTATGGGAATGGAGGGTGAAAGGAAGGACAGAGAGAACGGAGCCTGAGGCTGTTCTCTCGGCCAGGACCACATGAGCTGAATGAGGTGACAACTGAGCGCTTCTAAGCTAGACAGAAGCTTATGCCAGCAGCAAGGAAGAGAGCCACTGTCATGAAGGCAGAGGGATGGGGATTAAATGCAGAACTTCAAGGCAAGGAGAGGAGAATTACTTCTGTCCTTTGTTGCGCGCACCCAAGCGACAAGAAACCCCAGGCGTTCCAGTGCTTACCCCAGGGTTCCGTTTCCTGGGAATGTAGGTCAATGGAGACCGTGCTGTCTTTAGGATTCAGTTTTATTTATACATATAAACAACACTCCAACAGATCTTGTCTCCCCATTAAGTTTCCAAGATCCCCAAACCATGACTTTAGCTTCTGAGTTTAGTTTCCAGTACCATCTCTCTCTCCCTCTCTCTCTCTCTCTCTCTCTCTCTCTCTCTCTCACACACACACACACACCCTTGGCCTATTGCTCTCCATCCTAGGATGATGTGGCATCTAACCAAGCAGGGATACGAAAAGGTCCCACCATTTGTCTCCATGGCAACAGAGCTCACTATGTAAGATGCTGATGATGGGTACTAGCTGAGCAGCAACGGTTTGGCCGATTCAGCTGTTTTCTCTTTCTTTTCCAATCAAGAGACACACAAATTTTTATCAAATAAATAAACTCGATAGATAACAACACCATGACAATGCATGATGGACATTAAGAAATTGCATTAGCATTCTTCTGAGGTAAAAAATGGACAGGTCTGTGTCTTTGTCAACCCTCCCAGTCTCTGCTGCTAAGGTTTTAGACAGAACGGAACCTTTATTCTTTGTGCATGCTGATAAGTACGGTAGTGTTTCATGCAATACTTATTACTTTGCCTAAGGGTCTGTTTATTTCTTGTTTGAATGCATGTGCAAGGAGAGGCTTGTGGGCTTTGAAAAGCCAGACAAGATTCAAATCCCAGAAGGGCAGTAAACATCCTACAAGAGCATGATTTTTTGTTTTTGTTTCGTTCAAAGACTTGTGGGACAAAGCAGTAAAGGCATGTAGGGATTTCTAATTTTGGAGCTTGCCAGAGGAGTGCCATCACTCTGTTTTCCTTGGCTGTTTTTTCCAAGCTTCTAAAGGCAGGTGAGGTGTGAGGTTGCTCTGCGAAAACAGTGTGACTGGGGAACGGATAGGGAGGAAAGCACAAAAGGACAGGTTAATACAACAGTTTTAGTTCTCTGATAATAGGCCAGAGAGAAAGCAAAGGGATTGGGGAGGGGCAAGTAGAACAGGCTGGGAGAGAATGAGATATTTGGAGGAATAAGAGGAAGGGAGGTGTGCATGAGAGAGTATTCAGCCTCCAGTGATGGCGGGAGGAGAAAGCTATAGAGAGGACAGGGAGTTGGAGGAGGCTGAGGTGGACGTTTATGGGGTTAAAGGGCATGTAAGTGGCTGGGGTATTTGCAGAGGTGCAGAGGAGGTAAAGAAAGAAAGAAAGGAAATATATGAATGGGAGGGATGTTCAGTGTGCGTCTGTAGTAAATGTCTGAGAGAGATTTAAAGGAAGGGACACTTTAAATCTCACTCAGTGTGGGACACTTTTAGGTCCCTGCAGTGGAGATATCTCACTTGGGGCCCTCAAAGAATTCTGTGCCCCCTCTGTCTTTCACATTGTTTCCATGCTTCTAATTTCAGGTACACAGAAGCATTGCTCTCCAACTAGTTTCTATCAGTCTTCTCAAATCAGTCAATCCACTCTTTTAAACACATATCCAATAGCAAATTAGTACAAGGGTCAAGGTTGTATCCTCTCTTCTCAGGGAATAAAAGCAAGCAGGTAAGCACAACATGTGATATATCAGCACGTTTACTAGGGTGTCTTGCTTCTCAGAACTAGCCGTTTTGCCTCACCCTCCCTTTACAAAACCAAGACCATAAAATGTTTATAGAGGAGGAGGGTATGGATGACTTGTGGCCAGTCATAATGCACAAGGCTGTGAGAATGAGCAGTGTTTTTTTCCCCCCTGGGCAGAAAGGTCCCAGAACAAGACAGGCATCCAACTGGTTGCAGTCAAAGCTATCTGCAGTGTTTTTGCATATTACTTTATTTTGAGAACTATCACCATCTGAGAAAGAGAGAGAGAGATACAATTGGAGAATGTGGTATGTAGTCTGAACCACAGATGACAGGGTAAGTATTTTCATGCTTTAAAACAAAAATCATTGGTTTGGACAGAGGGGGTGGGGAGAATGGTGGCGTCAGTGGTGGTCAAAATACTCACACTTTGACTGGGCTCCCCCATCCCCAGTACACTACCCCCCAACCCTGTGGATAAGGCAGGAAAAATATGACTGCACATCCTGGGTCCTCTCTTTATGGTTGCTGCCTGCCCTGAACCCCTGCTAAGCTTATATTATTTACATACATACATACTACATACATACATACATGGGGAAGGTGGCAGGTGAGCAGGTGGGCCACCTCTCATGTGGCATTTTAAAGTGCAATCCTAAACATGGGCACCCAGAAGTGACTTTCTATGGGGTTCAATGGAGCTTACTCCTGAGAAAATTAAATTAGGACTGCAGCCCTTAATTGTGAAGAGTTGCTAGATGGGAAGTGGGGAAATTGGGAGACTGGATTTTTAAGAGTGGGAACTTATGTTTAGGTTAAAATCATTTAATCCTTTCAACTACCTGCTTTGAATATTATTGACTGCCTCTATCTGGAAGAATACAAATATGTAAGAACACGTGAAAGAAATCATGCCCAATCACACTGTTCTATCACAACAGCCTAAGCCCATTTATGCCTTTAGAACCTTGGAAAACAGCCAATGAAAAGTGTGGTGGTGCTTCTATTATATAGTAAGATAATGTTCAGCAAAGGTATGCACCGAGGCTCCCATAACAGACAGGTGGCCAGCCCATCCCAACAAATGTTGCTGTGACTGGGACTGCTAGGTTGACCTCTATGGAGACTCTGAAGTCAACCTAAACAGGATGACTTTATACTGGAAGCAGGAGGGTGTGGTAAGCAAGCTGGACCTGATGGGAATGTGAAAGCAAACTTTCGACAAATCCATTAGGATTCAAGAAGTCCTGGTCTGATATTGCTCCTACAATGAATATGAGAGTCTCCATTTTGAAGTGCTGCTCAAGAAGGAATGTGTTGAGCCATTTCAAAGCTAGAATGGCCTTCATGCTCCCATTACTGTGGGGCACCCAGAAAATAATGCAATGCACCTCTCAGTACCTCTGTGGGACAGGTTCTCTCTTGGATCTCCATATATGTCAAAGGACTCCTAAAACTGCCTGATGCTTCACAGGCTTCTTTAATTTTGGTGAGGCAATGAAATGAGCTGACAAACCCCAGTCCATGGGGCACCATCACTTGAATCCAAACATTGAACGTGGTCTGGTGCCAATTTGCACAAAGAAGAGAAATGCTTCACACCATTGGAGAAGATGGAGGAGGGAGATGCACTGAGCAATGCAGAGTGGGGGCTTCATATGGATCCTCTGGAATGGTTCCACTTGCACCCGACTCCTCCAGTCCCTGGCTGTAGGTGCAAAAATCTGAACTGGCTGCTGGGATTTACATTTCTCCTCCCTCCTGTTATTTGATGAGAACTCGCTCAAGGGATGCACTAAACAGCACTGTCTGATTAGGCAGAGGTAGCTAGTTTGTCATCTGGGAGTCAACATCCTAGATTTTCACCCACAAATTTATTCATGCCACCATGTTGCCAGCCATAACCAGTGACTCCAGGTGAACCACATCAAAGGATAAATTAGGGCGGCTGAGAGAACAATCTTCCATTGTCATCACAGTTTTCAGTGTGTTTTCCATCTCCGCCAATTCTTTGGGCCACTGACATACCAGACTTGTGACTGAGACACAACAGATTGTAGAAGACTTCAAAACCTCTACTCTTGTCACAGGAAAGCTACAGTGGATGTCAATGGCGCCATGGGAGGCGCCACCCACAGCAACGTAAGATTTTCTGTGACCTCTTCTGGCAGAGAATAAAGCTTGTTCATCACCAGAAGGAATTCTTCTCTTTAGCTGGCCTTGTCCATTCTGTTTTGCACATCCTGTCAGCAATATGTGCTCAGGGAAGGGTACTCTTAGGTGGCCTTGTGTAATGACTGTCTTGGCTCATTTGGGCATAACTTTAAAGGAAAATATCTTAAAACCATTTACTTCCAGCCAGTTCCACCTGCCCCTCTCCAATTCCTTCTCTTTTCTTCCTGTCCATCACCAGAGTACTAAAACTGCCATATTAACCAGCCCTCAATCACTATCTCCCCACACACTATCAAACCATTTTATCAGTGCACGTTAAGGAGGTTAGAAAGGGAGTAATCAAGCTTAGAGAGAATTCCTGTTCTCCTACTAATGGTTTTTAAAGATGGGGGGGGGGACTGCTTAATCTGAATTGGACATATGAGGAATTTCATTTCGGACCTAGGCTCTGGTTGCTCTTCTGTGATGTTGCATTTTTTTGTTTTGTTACTGTTGTTGTTTTACAGTTGATCATGCAACAGGGATGCACACCAATTTGGAAGCGCAAAATAATGCAACCCTCACACCACTGTTGAAATAATATAACTGGGGCTAATGGCACCCAGAGAGAAACAAAGGATCGATTCATTCACTGGCTGCAAATACAGAAGACTCAAAGGGAGACCAAAAGTTTATTCAGTCATTGGCACTTTCTAGTTTTATAATGGGCACACAGAAAACTGCCATTTGAATGACATTCAAGTACATTTTAAACAAACCCAATGCAAATATTAGAAGTAGCAGGAAAAAGCAACCAGTCAGGGCCAAAGGAAGGTAGAAATCGGTCTGAGGAGATTTAAGTATTAATCATCTAGAGAGAATATTAGACAATAGAGAGAAGAACAATAGCAAAAGGAACCATAATGACCAGTAAAAAACCCCAGTGTAAATATATACAAGGAAACCACTATCCTGCCTTTATAGGTTTTTATGCAGTTTGGCACATACATGATGCTGTCACTATAATTAATATCTCCACAGATCAAAGCCCACTTTGATGTTTCTGGTCAGCGCTATTTTCTCCCCTTTAAAAACATTTTTTTCTATCCTCTTATATTATTAAGCAATGCATGCAAGTGTGGCATAGAAACCACTATACTGCTGAATAAGAGTTTAATTTTCTCTCTCTTTGAAATGTTCAGTGCTGCTGCAGGTTAGCCTCCTTTCTCCTGCTGTGCTGAATGAAAGCTTCATAAAAGTCACAGTTCCTTACAGAATGTGAGAGAAGTATTTGTGACAAGCATGAAGCACCACCAAGGACTGCTGGAGTTAGTTTGGTGGGGAAGGATTGTACAAATCACAAGGTTGCGCTGTGTGAGGGGAACGCCCCTTCCATACACCCGTGGGGCAATTTCTTGACCTTCACAAGAATAAAAATATGGGACTAGAGTTCAAAATTCATGAAATCATCTGATGATTCAGGAGGAACCTGCCACAAGGAGAGGATAATGCCACCAAAATCTGGAGGGGTCTGGGGTGGGTGGAGGTACGAACCACCCCCGAACGTTTGTGCCTTTTATTGTAGAAAAAAGTACATGATGCATGAAGTGTCGTGTGTTGGGTGAGGAGTTAAAGGTAAAGGTAAAGGTACCCCTCCCCTACGGGCCAGTCTTGACAGACTCTAGGGTTGTGCGCCCATCTCACTCAAGAGGCCGGGGGCCAGCGCTGTCCGGAGACACTTCCGGGTCACGTGGCCAGCGTGACATCGCTGCTCTGGCGAGCCAGAGCCGCACACGGAAACGCTGTTTACCTTCCCGCTAGTAAGCGGTCCCTATTTATCTACTTTATCTACTTGCACCCGGGAGTGCTTTCGAACTGCTGGTTGGCAGGCGCAACGGGAGCGCACCCCGCCGCGGGGATTCGAACTGCCGACCATGCGATCGGCAAGCCCTAGGCACTGAGGCTTTTACCCACAGCGCCACCCGCGTCTGGGTGAGGAGTTACATCGTTTCAAAAACTCTCTGGGGTGCCCCGAAAGTGAGGGTTTAATCATCACCACCACATTTGGTGGTGCAAGGCAAAAAAAGGTAGCCAGAATAGCTTTGCAAGTAATGCTGAACCTTGAAGTAAGTCCATAAAGGGAACTAGCCTACATATATGTAAATTAGCACTCAATGGCCTAAAAGAGAACTGTTGTGGAGAGAACCTAAACCAGGGGTGGGCAACCTAAGGCCCGGGCCGGATCCGGCCCAATCGCCTTCTCAATCTGGCCCACGGACAGTGTGGGAATCAGCATGTTTTTACATGAGTAGAATGTGTCCTTTTATTTAAAATGTATATTTGGGTTATTTGTGGGGCCTGCCTGGTGTTTTTACATGAGTAGAATGTGTCCTTTTATTTAAAATGCATCTCAGGGGTATTTGTGGGACACAGGAATTCGTTCATATTTTTTTTTCAAAATATAGTCCGGCCCCCCACATGGTCTGAGGGATGGTGGACCGGCCCACGGCTGAAAAAGGTTGCTGACCCCTACCTAAATCAACAGGATCCTTCGCTTTCTCTAGAAGAGTTGGGGAGGCATTACTTAATGATGCTGAACTGTCTCAGCTGCTCAGTGCTAGGATAATGTAACAGCACAAAAACCAAACCTACTTGGAGTAACTCTTAAAAACATCATGAAAGATAACTATTTGATGCATACTTCACTTTGACCTCCCATTTACAGAAACTCGGTTTATTTACTTACAATACTGATAATAGACAAGAAAATTATTTACTATACTGATAACAGGAGAAAATGCTCAGCTAAGAATAATAAAAAAAACTTGACAATCTCAAAGCAAACTGCTCAGTTGATCTTTCATCCATTATTGCTCAACGCCACAGCGTGAATCCTCATAGTAAATACCACTGTGCCTTTGTTTACTGTTTATCAACAAATGAGAAAGTGAACAATACGTTTAAGTGATACAACTTGCTGGGAAGGAAAATAAGGAAGGCAACAGTGACACGTGTGGCCATCCCTAGATTGTCATTGTGGATAGGGGTAATTTGTTTTTACATTCAGTTCAGGCAAACCTTACGATAAGAAAACAAATGCCACTCACTTGCAGTCATTAACTACCATGTACACATGGCACACCTACAGCTCAGACAAATTGGCACAGCAATAGAACTAAAAAATAGAGAAGTAAACAGTAGTAAAGGCTGACTATCGTTAAAAGAGTTTTTAAACTTGTACAAAAAACACCAGCCTGTAAAAGACAGAGGTCACCATTGCTTGTGAATGGTTTGCATGCTTTTATATGACTGGGCTTCAATGCAATAAACACAGAGGCAAAATTTCAATCCTTCCTCAACTGCTTGTTTCATGTTTTCTGTGGACAAACTTGGCAACTTAACTTTGTACACATGCCATTTGCACTCAACATTGTCGGGCATGTATTTTGCTATTTAAACACAGGTACTGGACCAGAATTTTTAAAATACAAATCTATTCTGCCTTGGAAAATGATTCTTTGACTTGGTTACGGAGTAACCAAGGGCAATGTTAAAATATGAATACAAGAATCAGTTTTGAAATGTCTCTGTGTGGCCAAGATACTATCATTTTGCTTATTGAGTAAGTAGGAATCTAATCAGATTTTATTGTTCTATAAATAACAGAAACAAAGACTGTTCAGACATGCTCCCCCTCCTGTTCTACACTTAACGAAGAGGAGATAAGACGCTCCAGCTTCAATTTTAAACCAACCACAGTTCCCCATGACATGCAAACTCAATAGGCTGTTAGAACAAACCACATTTTGAGGTTTCAGATTCTGATCTACCATCACTAACGAGTTTAAATAAACCACAGTTTCCTGGTTTGGATGTCATGGGGAACTTGAAAATATTGAAAATAGATAGAATATTCACAGTAGCGTGCATAAAATAATAAGGGTGAATATTTCAGAATATGCTTCTCGCAACTTTGCAGCAATAGGTCCCCAATTTATTATCATCCCTTAGGAAGTACTACAGAGATTATTAACAAACAATTCCACCCGCAGGCTTAAAATTTAGATGAAAGACACAATACAAAAGGAAAAAGGAAAGGAGAGGGACAAGGAAAATAAGCGAATTCAGGTCCAATTCTTATAGTTATATAATTGCCTTTCTGGTGACCAGCTGGAATAGCTGCTGAGGAAGTAGTTTAGAAACAAAATTCTTTATGGTTACAAATAACTAGGGATCTGCCAGACAGATATGCTCAGCTCAACAAAAAGCTCACAAGTTCTATATAGTGGTACCTCTGGTTAAGAACTTAATTTGTTCCAGAGGTCCGTTCTTAACCTGAAACTGTTCTTAACCTGAGACACCACTTTAGCTAATGAGGCCTCCAGCTGCCACCATGCCACTGGAGCACAATTTCTGTTCTTATCCTGAAGCAAAGTTCTTAACCTGAGGTACTATTTCTGGGTTAGCAGAGTCTGTAACCTGAAGCGTCTGTAACCCGAGGTACCACTGTACTAATGAAACCATTTTTTCATACTTTGACAAAATCGTTTAATGGTGCTATATAAACAAAGACTGTAAAACACAAGGTACTTTAAGCAGGATGAGGCACAAGCAAGTGGTCCCTCATACTTCCTATCCAAATTATAATCTCCCTTGGTTTGTCGCAATTGTCCCTTAAAATCTAAAGCCATTCTCTTGCATTCAAGTCCCACACTATAACGTTCTTTCCTTGAGGGGCTAGGGTGCTCACTGCAGCTCTGTAGTCACACAGCTGTTTCCCTAGAAGAAATGTGTTGGACAAGCTTACTCTGCTAGCCTGCGCACCCTAACTGGGCTGAAGTTGGATGAGGAAAAACAACTATTTTTGTTGTTCAATTGTCATGATTACTGGATTCCCTCAAGAAGAGCTCTAGCCAACACTTGGAAAATGAGAATCTTATTGGATTAAAGTCTCTCCGCTAGAAGGATATCATCAGTTTGACCTACCTGCTGCTGCCCCAATGGATCACTGAAAAATACTTTCTGCTTTAAAAAGGAAAAAACAACAACAAACATTGCACTATATTAAATGTTTAGGAGGCTACACCTCTGCCTTGACAATGAGAACAAAAGAGATGCAATTGTAAAAATTACATGAAGAACACTTTCAAACAGGCCCGGCCTAAGACCTTTTGATGCCTGAGGCAAAGGACAAGGTGGCACCCCTTCCCAAATTCATTTACAGAAGCTGACTGGACTGGCGGTCGAATCTCACTTCATCCTTTGTGGCTGGATAACATTCTCCACCACACCTGAGGCAGCAGCCTAGAGATCAAGCAGCCCAGGAGAGGTCATGGGCAACAGAGGAGACAGAGCTGGGGCCTCCGGAGGAACAGACAGAGTATCTGCCGCCTAAGGTGACTGCCTCACTCTGCCTAACATAGGGCCGGCCCTGCTTGCCAAGAAGCAAAAATTTGGCTTACTCTTTTGTGATTTGTTTGGTTCAAATACAATTAGGATGCAATTTGTGGGGGGAAATATTAAATTATTTCATAACATTTATACACGGCTTGATTGGGAGGGAATCTTATGCCAGCAGAGCACAAGTGTTTTCTGTTTGGTTTCTTCTGCCATTGCAGAACCATACTATACAACCCAGAATGTTTAGTAGGGCACACACTATGCAGAGGCTTTTTTTGGAGGGTACGCAGGGTTGCAAGGGGGATGAGGGAAAGGAAAAGACCCTCTTTGTAAGCTTGCCTTCCACTTGTGCAAAATTTGATACCACCAATAATTTCTAACACGCAGCTGCAACTCGCTATATACGAATGCTATATACGAAAGTAGACTGTGGTCACTTTCACACAAATTATGACTTCAAGAAGCCCCAGAACTACTGTGGGATTTGAGGCAGTGTATACTTTGACTATCACTTAAGGGCATTTGAATATTCCTAAAATAGAACAGTTGCACTCCGCAATAGTTATTAACAACAAGCGATCATCTGACCATGCCCTAAACTATCCCCAGGATATAATCTCTAGGAACAGCTCAATGCAAATGGGCCATTTAGTAAAAATAAGCATTACAAATGTCATTCCTGAAAATTTAGGACAACGTAACATTTTCAGTGGACTGTCTAAATTCATGCAAGCTAAAGAAAACAATACTAACAGCCCATTTTCTTTTTAAAATAGGAAAGCAAACTATTCTATCTCTCTCTTGCTTTTCAGATAATCTGCTGGTGTGCTTGAGAGAGCTGTGCATTTCTCAGTATTAACAAAAAGCGTACCAGCAGATTATAATCAAAATACACAGCTTTGTTAAACATTGATTCTTATTTAGATATTGCCTGAAGGTTATATCACTGTTCTGCTACCAACACTCACCTTAGTGAGCTCAATTATTTGAGGCAAAAGAATATTCTATTCCTGAAACATGCACATACATATTGTGTTGGATAACAAACCCATTCTTTAAAAAAGCAGCTCCCTTCAAAGGAACAGATTCATTGCAAATTAAACCCTCTCATACATTGGGGTCACAACTGAAATCAAAGGGTATGGAAACCATGAAAAACTCTCCGCTTCAACTCTGTTACTTCAGTCAGTATTCTTCTACATTTAAAGTTTATTGGGGTCAATCAGAGCCCAAGTACATTGAATGAAGGGAAAATGAAACACTATACATCTAAAGCATTAGAGTCTCAATGACCCCAACACAATGAAAACTTTAATGAACAAGACAATAGCTTCCTTGGGTTGACTGGAAAGATAAAGGCAGAGTTAATTTCCCCCTTTTTATTTATTTATAAAAACATCGAGGAGGTTTTCTGCTGAAGAAAAGCTACATGAATGCCAGTTTTACAAAGAGAAGTGGAAAGGCAGTGGCAAAGTAAGCATCTTCATTTATTCACGGCACCTGTCCCACCTATAACACAGGAAAGGGGTGGGCAACAGACCCCCAATTCCTATATTCAGGAATTCACATCGTCACTTCTAGTTCCAATTAACCATGGGCTATCTCTACATCTGTGATGAGCTAGATGGGAATTCAGAAAGCTTTCATTATAAAAACAAAAAGGAAACAGCAGCCACAGATATCTGGCCCCTGTGGTTCATGGGGAGGGGCGGATTGAAGATAATACACTATAGACAGAAATCTCAGAATTGTAGAATTGGAAGGGACCCCAAGGATCATATAGCCCAACCTCCTGTATTGGAGGAATATCAACTAAAGCATCCATGACAGACAGCCATCCAACCTCTGCTTAAAAACTTCCAAGGAAGGAGATTTAACAACATCCCGAGGGAGACCATTCCACTGTTGAACAGCTCTTACTGTCAGAACGCTTTTCCTGATGTTTAGTCAGAATCTCCTTTCTTTTAACTTGAAGCCATTGGTTTGAGTCCTACTTCCAGGGCAGGAGAAAACAAGATTTTTCCCTCTTTGTGACAGCCCTTGAGATATTTGAAGATGGCTATCAAATCTCCTCTCGGTCTCCTCTTTTCCAGGTTAAACATACCTAGTTCCTTCAACAGTTCCTCACAAGGCATGGTTTCCAAGCCAGGTCTTTGGGTAATTAAAGCATCTATGGCCTTTTAAATGGGGGGGGGTTTTGTTTTTAGTTGTTAATATGTTGTGCATTTTTTTGAATTTTTATATTGTCAACCCCCCCTTATGATCCTCGGATGAAGGGCTGTATAGAAATTAAATAAATAAATAAATAAATAAATAAATAAATAAATAAAAATAAATCAATCAAAGAGAAAGACTTGCTTTAGTGTGTGTGTGTGTGTGTGTGTGTGTGTGTGTGAGAGAGAGAGAGAGAGAGAGAGAGAGAGAGAGAGAAAGAATATGCTCCTAAAGTTTCTTCGTCAATATCAGATGATTAGAATTCATTCTCCAGAGATGACTTTCATAGCTTCTTGTCAACTTTCCTTGATCTTGGGTAATCAGCTTTTACAGACCTATTTTACTCCTATGGTACTTCCCACATTTTAGTGGTCCTTCGCAACAAGTAACTTCTTTTTAAAAAGTAAACGCCAGCTAACAAAAAATTCCAAGTTTTGCTACTATTTCTTAGGTAAACCAATTTTGTAAAGCAATTTAAGCAAAGTCTGAAGCACATCTGAGGCATACAGTTCTCTAGCAACTACATATTCTGTCTTCAGCTTCTTAATCCCATATATGATGCACTGTACATACGTTTGATATGGAATTTACAAGCTTTGGCATAAAAAAAGAGGTTGCTGAGCAGAGATCTGGACAAGGCAGCCTGCACAAAGAGCACCCAAGTAGAGTGGTATGTATTAGGAGAGACAAGAATAGAAAATCTGATGGTTCTCCTTCCCTGATTTTGCAGTGCTGAATCAATGATTCTATGCCTGATAAAATTACAATGTGATGGAGTAACAAACAGATTAAAAAGGCTGCTAACTAATCCATCATCACAAAGTTCCCCTGAAGGGGTCAGAGAAAGTAGAGGCTTTTATTACTATTTTAAGTTGTGGCATACTATTCACTAAAAAACAACAGCAGCTGAGGAATGCTACACTATATTAAACAGCTTGTAGTTCTTAGGCAATGCAGCGATGTGCTTGAATTAAGATAAGCTAACACCCAACATTAAGAAACGTTTAGAGAGTGCTAAGATATAGTACAAAAGATAAAGGAGGGTAATGGGGGGGAATACACACATCAATGAACGTGCATCACCATCATGACCACCTTCTTTCATTTTATTCATCCAGTGCTGCACTGGCACTAGATGTGTATCCTTTATTGAACAGAAGCAAGAGCACTAAGCTCTCTGCCTGCCTTCGGATTTAGTCCAAATGAATGCAAACCATCACGTGGGACCCAGCCAAGCAATGACGTGAAATTCTGCTCTGTCAGAAGACAGCATCTGTCAAAGCCCACATTTAAACTGCTGCTTGCCTGTGCAGCAGCTGAAGAACTATGGATTGGATTTTGCTGAACAAAACCTTAAGCTAAAAGCTTTTCCCCCACCCCTCGCTTCATCCCTTTCGGTTACTGCCTAGCAACAATGAAGGAAGAGGGGTAAATCCCGTTATCAAATGCAAGCCAACAGTTCCAGCTTCTAGCTCATGCTGTTCTGCCTGGCATCGCCACTAGAAATATGGATACTGAAGAGAAAACAGAGCACTGCATTGTCCAGCAAGGGAAACACCAACTGTAAAAGCGTCAATGCTTCCATTGTCAGAAGCAGACAAAAGCAGTCGGAATGGATGCAAGAAATGCTGCTTCTGTCTCTTGAAAGATGACCGGAGAAAAATCAAGGCGAACACGCTGGTGAGCAGGGAAGGTAGCGGAGCAGGAAGCATACAGATGGACACACTGGATACTGTGAAAAGCAGTCGCAGGCAGCAGGCTGCTGGAGGAGAGATGTGCGCATGGCCGATAGCATCTTTTTGGCTGAAGGGATGGCGTGCCAAAACTACTTGCAGTGGGCATAATCCTCTCACCACAAATGGCTTGACAAAGGAAGGTATGTCAGATCATTGCATATTTCATTCAAATGCATGTGCTGTTAGTGGCATACCAAGTGCCGACTCCCACCGCTCCAAATTTACAGAAGCCGAGGCTGATGCTTCCATGGATGTTGGGTTTTGAAAAAATCAAAAAAATCTAGGAAGAGCTATTCTTGCATTCAGCTTAGAAGGGTGTCATTGTCTTTACACTTATCTGTTAATAAATCTGTCACTTATACTCAAATGTGAAGGCTGGGGAGGGTTGGGAAAGGAGGGGGAGAAGGAGAGGGATTAAGAGGGATAATGTAGTTCTCTGTAGCGATTGTCTAGGTTTGAGAAATTTAACTTTACATCCCCTGGTTTTACAAAATGATCAGATAATCAAAATAGGTCAGATTTAATCCTTACCTACTGTAATCTAAGATCACCAGTGAAATAGCTATGATGTGACATACACTGAGAACCATCAAAACAGACGAGGCAGTCCAGCTACCAGCTCAATACTACCTACTCCCTAACATGCAAGAAGAGTGCTATTTGATTAATATTATCAGTCACACCCCCCCCCCAAAGAAAGGCAGTGATTTGAGCTTCTGGCAAAAGCATCACAATCATTTGGATGCCATAAGTAATGCAGACATCCAACAGAATCTCACAAGGAAACCACAATATAGTAGCCTGTTTCCTTCAAAATGGGGTGTATGCCCAAGTTCTTTGCAGCATGTGACATTTGGGTTGTTTAACGGTTACAAAGCAGCAAGCACAACCAAAATCCCATCATTTCCAAGATTGGTAGTTTTGTTTGGAATGCTTACTGAGAAAGGACTGACAGGAATCTCAAGTTACTTATCTGCAGTAAAAAATTAAGACCTGCATCTACAACTGCCTAATGGTCCTTTAGTGCCTGAGTGCTTCCCTTCCAAAATCTACCCAACAAATGATACTAAATATTTTAAGTGTTAAACATAATGGTTCTTTCTTTGCCCCAGGCAAAACTAACATGCAATAAAGCTAGCATAAGTATGGAGAAAGCCTGATTTAAAAAGACTGCTTTGAAGAGAAAATGTGACACAATCAGATGTGAATTTTATAGCAATATGAAAAATAGAATGCTGATAGCTTTGTTGAAACATTATAGAAAATATAATTATACAACAATCATACAATTCTAAACAAAGCTCACTCAAAAACTTAGGAGTGTGCATGCCATGGGTTTTCACTAGAGCTGGTTAGGATTTTAAAATTACTACTGACCATTCTCTCCCCCCCCCCCTTCTGTAAAAGTATTAATGCAGATATGTCAAGACTGTTATCAGGCCCTGGATAATACAGTTATACTCACTTGCTCTGCACAGCCCACCAGATCTAAAGCTCCCCTTCTTATTTGTTCCTTCCAACTAAGAGTAGACTCCCCAAAACTAAAGAATATATGACCATCTAGAACATACAAGCCAATATGTTAGCAATTCACTGTGAGCATGAGGAACTGAAACTCAATGAGGAATCCAATATACAAGTTTTACTCTTCTAAATATAGGCTAGAATCCCAAGAGGCCCATTTGTGAGTGGAAGGCGTGTGCATGTGTGTGCATTTGTGCACGTGTGCATGAGGGGGGAGCTTATACTACACTTCCACAGCTTTCATCCCCCACCTCATTTCTCCTGACCCTCAGAAGTAGATATTAGGGGACACCAGGGGCTCTGAAAACAGTGACTGTGTGATATGGTACACACAGTCCTTTGGTCCCCAGCCATGGACATTTTGTATTTTGCCAAGAACCCAAAATTTTAATCTATACGTATATATGACCTATATGATTTAGTGTAACATTCCAACATACTGGTGAAAGTATAACGTATTACAGGAGACTGAGCACCATTGCAAGTTTATTAAATAATAGCATAACATAATCAAGTTAATATAACTAAATTATATTAGAACATTCCTTTTTACTAACAGAAATAAAGTTCTGCTTGGATAATTCTAAATGCTTTATGTAATTTGACTTAGAATTACGCTACCAGAATTCCTTAAACATTTAATAAAGTCATCAGATTATAACAGGCTGACATGCTTAGAAAAATGGTGACTGCCAACAACAGAATATTAACTCTCTTTTTTAAAGTGCATTCCTAATAAAAGCTGTGGCTGTTCAAGCAGTGAAACACATCCTAAATATAGAAAAGCTTCACCAAACAGAATCCTTAAGGAGACAATATGCTCTATTAAGAATTGCTAAGGACAGCTCTCTCATGTGTCCAACACATTTCTTATTTCCATTTCCCTATTGCTCAGTACAACTGAACCAGTCAACAATTGTGGCTGAAGTGGTTAATCCATTTTTTGATCCAGCAAGGATTCACATACGGCGATTCATTCAATTTGTTTAAAATCTATCAAAATGTAGTATTTGCATGGTTGTACTGAGATCTGCTATTCATAATTATAACTGCATTGTTACAAATGTATTTTATCCAGTCTTACCCAGAGCCTCAGTTTTAAAGCTACATTTTGTCCTTTATATGCCCAGAGAATCCTTTTTAATAGTCATTCATAACATAGTTTTTGCTCCAAGGAAAATGGCTTGGAGGACCTTAACATGCAGCTCAGAAACTATGCAAGTTTTAGACGGATGCACTGCTACAATTCAAGGCTAAACCCCCCAATTGCTCCTCCTAGTGGTGGCTAATATGATGAGTTTTGTTCAGAAAGACAACTAGTACGTCCATCAAGACATTCAAATATTTGCAATGCATTCCATGCTGTACTGAGAGCTTCTTAATTTGGCTGACTGGAAATTAGAGGCACTAATTCCCCCTTTCATTTAAAATTATGCTATATCTGTTTTACTTTTATGTAATTGTACATTTAAATACACGCTTGTGCCAGCCACCTTCCTTTATAATTTAATGTCATTATCTATTTCAATGTCATTTTTTTTCCAAATTGAAAGATTTACCCTAAAGATGTCTTTACACATGCATAACATCACTAAATTTTGAAAATAAATTAATCCAAAAACTGGCTGAGAAATAGCAAAGAAATTAAATTATTTACATATTTACATAAAAATGTTCTTTTCATATGATCCTTCTATCACTGTTCAAAACCCTAAGATTTTGAAACAAATTAGAACTAATTGGGGAAAAACCCACAAATTAATTCATACCATGAAATGAGAGGCTCATTTGTAGGACAGTGTGATCAGGTTTTAATATGCAGTATCATGAAACTGCCATGTTGAATCTGCTCTTGAATATCAATAGGGAATAGCAGGGTGAAATGTATTATAAAGTTGGGGTTATAATCTGTAGCATGCAAAAAGTCTGCCAACCATCTTCTAAACTAACACGACCTTACAGTTTTGGGCTCATGAATGAAAGGATCTTGGGGGGAAATATATTATCTTAACAGAGTTTATTGATTTCATACTAAGTAACTATTCTTTTCTTTTTCTTTCTTTCAGTGGGGTTAGAGAGAGGTTAGTTGGTTTTATATGCACACACATACCCAATATCTTAAATGAACTGGAACAGCTATAAGTAGCTAAATGGTCCCTTTAAGAACACAACTTCTTGACCACAACCAATCAGGTAAAGAAAGTGGGAAAGGCTAGAGGGAAAGGCTAAAAGAGGAGTAAAGGTGAATCAGAGTGTTTGGTGTTGGTTGATGCTGAAGGATGCAGCAGTGAGGTAACTGGACCCTGAAAATTAATTTTGTCAGGTGCATTGGCACACTGACTTTCTGAACACAGCAGGGACCAATGGAAAAAAGCCAAGTAATGTTCTGTAACTAACGGAACGCTGCTACAATCAACCTTGCACTGTCTGTCCCACGACCAGTCCACAATCATTTTGCATAAAGGACCTCCAACTGCGAGCCATACTACCAACCGCATACCAAATCTGTTTTAATTGCTAGCAATAAACCTTCCATCTGGTATCAAGACCTTTACACTTGACCCTTCCCTTGGAATCTCACAGTGGTTATGCGTTTGATGTACGCTGGTCCAATCTGAGTCACTCATCTTCTTGACCAACTCAGGGCTTGCTTTTAAAATAAAAAATGCCCAGCAAATGAACTTGTTTTTTTAACAATAGGTCACACCCCAATCCTTTTAAGTACTTTAAGTCTGAGGAATTGCATCCTTCCAAACAATAGCATATACACACATGTGTTTAATAGAATTCATTGGAGTGATTTCACAAAGAAATAAAGTTTGGAAACCAGAGGAATAGAAAACCACTTCACACTGAGGGCTTGCTCCTTACCCTTGCAACACTTTTTTTCATATGTAGACAAGCACTAGAATGGCAAACTGGGTAAGATGTTGGAATATGGATTCGAAGGTGCAATCATGTGGTTTGGGGCAAGTCTCTTCCGAAAACTTGCCCTCCTATTAAATGGGAGTAAGTAATCGAGACAACTTGGATGCTATGACTTGTAAAGCCCCAAGAACATTAAAAGTCTTATGGCGATTACTAATATTCAGCTTTGCCTCTTGTTTAGCAGTTTTTCTGACAACTGGAAGGGCAAACTTTGAAAGCTTGTCTGCTAACCTTCTTTCACTTTTGCAGAGCTGGTGATTCGCTAACAAGCTTTCCACAACGGAAGATGAACACCAAGAAATAGCAGTGGATCCGAAAACAAAGCATTTCCTTCAATCATTCTCACATCCCATTTCTGGATACTTACAACATGCTTCAGTGGAGAAGGAGGCATTGCTGCTTTGCCAAGATGACCTGGAATACCAAGCGGTCCCTGTTTCGCACCCATTTCATTGGCTTACTCTCCCTCGTGTTCCTTTTTGCTATTTTCCTGTTTTTTAATCACCATGACTGGCTGCCTGGCAGGGGTGGATTCAAAGAAAACCCTGTGGCTTACACTACACGGGGGTTTAGATCGATGAGAGGAGAAACAAACCACAGCTCTTTGAGGACCATTTGGAAGGATGCAGTTCCTCAGACCCTCAGGCCGCAGGCGATGGCTAATTCCAACAATACGGAGCTGTCGCCTCAAGGAGTTACTGGTTTAGAGAACACACTGAGTGCCAATGGGAGCATTTACAACGTGCGAGGCACTGGACATCCGACGTCATATCACTTTAAGTATATTATCAACGAGCCTGGGAAATGCCAGGAGAAAAGCCCCTTTCTAATACTGCTCATAGCTGCAGAACCAGGGCAGGTGGAAGCTCGACAAGCTATAAGGCAAACCTGGGGAAATGAGAGCTTGGCGCCTGGAATCCAAATTGTTCGGATTTTTTTGCTGGGTTTAAGCGTTAAGCTGAATGGATACCTTCAGAGAGCCATCCTGGAGGAAAGCAGGCAATACCACGATATTATCCAACAAGAATACTTAGATACTTACTACAACTTAACCATCAAAACACTGATGGGGATGAACTGGGTGGCAACCTACTGCCCCAATGTCCCCTACGTTATGAAAACGGACAGTGACATGTTTGTCAATACAGAGTATTTAATACATAAGCTTCTGAAGCCAGAATTTCCTCTCCGGCACAAATACTTTACGGGCTATCTAATGAGGGGGTATGCACCCAATCGGAACAAGGATAGCAAGTGGTATATGCCGCCTGATCTATATCCGAGTGAACGGTACCCTGTATTCTGCTCTGGGACTGGCTATGTGTTTTCTGGAGATTTAGCGGAAAAAATATTTAAGGTCTCACTGAGTATCAGACGTTTGCACTTAGAGGATGTATATGTGGGCATCTGCCTTGCCAAGCTGCGAATTGACCCCATGCCCCCACCCAACGAGTTTGTCTTCAATCACTGGCGGGTTTCTTATTCCAGCTGTAAATACAGTCACCTAATTACCTCCCATCAGTTCCAGCCTAGTGAACTGATCAAATACTGGAATCATTTACAACAGAATAAGCACAATGCCTGTGCCAACTCAGCAAAAGAAAAAGCGGGCAAGTATCGGCATCGTAAACTTCACTAGAAGGCACCCTCCTCCTAAAAATATTCCATGTGCAATTTGTAAAAAAAATAAAAAAATAAAGAGAAAAGGGAAAAGGCTGAAAGCATGTATAGTGAAAAAAAATGTGCTTGAGAAGGACAATATTTAACACCAAGCACTTAATGATGTTTGAAAATTATTTTTTTAATTTAAAAGGGAAAAAATCTAACTCTTGGAAATAATATTATGATGGAAGTATTAATCAAGAAGTTTTCAAAATCTGGGAGATTAGAGAAAGATGGTCTCAAGATATTTGTGTTAATGTGCAATAATAAGCATGCACAGTTTGGTGGTACAATTGCTATTTTATGTGCCAATAAAATTAACTGCGCAAATATTACACACTATTTTTCTTTTTTAAGAGGGATTTACTCCCAATTTTTGCCGTTAATGACTTCTCATTTTGGTATTCAGAATTGTAATGAAAAACATACATGGCAATTTGAAGAAATCATGTATCAATGAAATGAAATTCCTTCCACTAGCCTAAGGGTCATTTAACAGAGTACACAGATTTTTCATGTGTAATTTTCTGGGATCAGTAATGCTAACACCAGTTTTAAAGAGTCTCTGTGTTTCATATAAATTAATAGTCTTGCTATAAGAAAGCTGGCAAAGTGGGATGCAAAATTTCATAACTTGGTCAAAACTTGGCTCAAATATTTTAGGACAGAATTACATTTGAGACAAAACCTGTCACTACTAAGAAAACACTGGTACTTTGTCATGTGGCAACATCTTGTGTCATCTTGGCACTTCATACCTAATTTTTGTCTAATGTTTTAACGAACTGACAAAACAAGGATGGCCAATTTGTACAGACAACAAGAGGAAAATGTCTTGAGCTTAAGGACTATATATACAGATTTAATATGCAAAATACACAACTATTGGCATAAGGTTAAAAATGTTGGGGCCTGACATGTCTCTTGTATGATGCCATTCTTCTATGCCATTTTCAGTGAAAACAAGGCTCACTCGCCAGTGATTAGCCCTGCTAGTTAAAATTGTGTAGGAGACTCTGTAACAATAAACTCATATTGTTAGTATCAGCCAAAAGGGTCTATGCTGATGATCCAACTGGAACCTATAGCATGGAAACAGCCATTAGTGTTCCCACTACTGTGCTTCTGTTTCCAGACATGAGAAACACGTGTCCAAGACATGAATTAGGGGGATATCCCCTCACATGACCCCTTACACAGTATCTGGAGGGCAGGGAGTCTTCTGAGCAAGACAGTATTAACCTGAGGCTTGCCTGAAGTCAACACTCAATGCCTCAGCTACATTTGAAGACACTGATTTTTACAGACTTCATGATTAACCAAGTATTCCTATTTAAAAAAAAACTACCACTGCCAAGCCAACTTTGACATTCCAATGAATTCTATAAATATGATATTTGGTGCCATATTTGGCTGATGTCCCCCAGACTCATTGCAAAAATCCCCCAAATTCTTTACACTGCACTGTAATTAATTACACATGCTATAGAATGAGGACAAAATACAAGGCATTTTAAAATAAAATCAACATCATCTACCACAGTCCTAGGTTAATACGAATAACTCTCAAAGGCACAAAGCCATTCATTGTGGGGCGAGGGAGTTAAGATAAAAGTCATAAACTTTCAGTCTAGGATAAGGCTTGAATACAAGCTGTTACCTAGGTTTCTATATAATTCTAAGTCTTAGTTCCGACCCAGGAATGTACATAAAATGGTAGTGTGTACACAAACTGCATATTGTGTTATTATCCAATCTGAGTTATGTGTCCTTGCTAGACTGTAGGTAGAAAGGCTCAGCTAGTTTGTAGAATGCTAGGATTGGACAACATTGTACATGCATTTACAGTTTTCTGGTTCTTCCTCTTCCCCACTGTACAATAGGCTCTAAATATGGTTCTGCCCACAGAAACCAGGTGTTCCTTCCAGTCACAGAAGAGGCTCCAATGAAGTGGAGACTTCTGCTGGAGGAACAGGAAGTGATTTTCATTTATTCTCTATAGCCTCATGTCATCTCCAACAGTGTTCCGAAGTGTTTCCCAACTTTCTGGAGATTCTGAGGCAGTACAGGGGATTCCCAAAGGAAGGGAAATCCAGTGGAGGTGTCTGAGGTGTGAAACTCCACTCAGAGGAAGTCTGGATGCAACCCTCCTAGAAGACTGCTGTCACAACAGGACAAAAGAGGGCAGAAAGGATTGAAAAAGTTGCACTTATTGTATCATAGCTCTTCTGATTAATTAAAATATGCCCATTGCTTTTCTCAGGGGACTCTCATATGGTTCAATATTGTCTCTCTGCCCACTATCAATCTAGCTACATATGGCTGTATAATTCTTATTACCTGGCACATACAAATTAAAAATCACGATTCTGTGCCCGGCCTGAGAGAAAATTGCTTCATTGGTTCTTACTGAACACTTGTGACGGCTGAATGATGAGCTCACTATAAGAAAAATGAGCTGCAGAGATTTTGAAAACAAAATCTGAAAATGGAGGCATTGATAGTCACTATACCAATGTAGATCTGGATTTTGAGGAGAGCAAAGTTTGGTACTACAATTGATTTCTTCACTGACACTCCTCCCCTCCACAACAACACCCAGTCCAAATTCACCTTCATCACAATCCACGGAAGGTGGGCAGAAGGCTGATTTCTAGGTGATCTGCAGGAGATCAGCAAGGGTTTCCAAGTTTCAACTGCCTGACAATAGGTAAGGATTTAAAAGCTTCCCTCTCCTCCTAAACAGCTTAAAAAAGAACACTGGTGAGGTGGTAGTTGTGGTAGAAAGAGAAACCAGGAGTGGATGGAAGGAACTGGGGAGCTCAATTCTGGTACAGATCATTTAGGTTTGGGCTGGGCATGTGCTCAAAGGTGTTCTGGTCCTTAATTCTTAGCAGAGTTTGGACTAGATGATTATTGTGGTCCCTTCCAACTCTACAATTCTATGTCTGCGTACACCTTGGCTTCAGTTGTTGAAACTCAGAGTTCTAGTTAAAACCTAAAGTAGATCCTATAGGCTGGAATAAATTAAGGTATTATTTAATGTGTACAAGTGTGATATGGCTTAAGTTTCTCAGACAAGAGAACCTATGTGCTAGAAGACAGAAGGGGGAAAAGCAGCATGTGGACAGTTTTTGTTTAAAACGGATAGGTAGCCTACATCTGTTGGCCACTGCGATCAAATCGCAGCAAACCAATTTCCGCAGTGAGCAAAGCTACATTTTGCTATTTTCTGAAAGCAAAACTAATTGTACAAAATGAAAATAGTGTACTTAATAAAACATAGTGAAAAACCAAATGAATATACTTGTTGCAACAATCAAAGCTGATTAAACCCAAAAGAGTTCTTTCAACAAAACAATCACAACTAAGTCACAACAAAGTTGCAATATTGTGAAACGATGCAATGGGAAAATTTAAGAGGAAATGAAGAAGGGATAAGACCTTTGGGATATTTACAAACATAAAGAAACAGTATAAAATCATTCTTCTCAGTTATTGGTAATTTCATCTTCTGTTTTCAATGGGTTAGACTCAGTTTAAGTTGCATTTAGGTCCCACTGAATTTCCATCTTAATTTCATCAGGAACTAGACTCCATTAACTTAATCTGAATCCAAGCCAATGCCTTTACACAGATGTTGCCTTCACATGCCATATTTTTAACAGCTAGGAGCATGTTCTTTAAAACATGAACTTAAATTTGCAGTGCAATTGCAGTTTCAAAATTAACGAAACCTGTGCATCCCTGACAATACATCAATGGATTGAACAGCTACTATTCTTTATCTCTTTTATGAACAGCAGGCCTAGTGCAAAAAGCAGCACATAGGCAAGTAGGAGGTCATCTGGTCATCTTTTCCCCCACCCCAAAGAAAATGGTATGCCATTCCTGTATTTTGGGGTGAGGCATCAAACTTCAGTTCTCTCTCTAGGCACACGCTCACAAACACACAGTTTCTACTTCTTTGCCTTTTCTTCCACCTTCCTTTGTTCTCCAGATTTTGCCGTTCAAAAAGCAAGAGATATGCTGGATCAGGCCAAAGGCTCATCTAGTTTAGCATCCTGTTCTCACAGGCCAATCAGATGCCTAGGGAAGCTTAAAAGCAGGAGAGGAAAACTCTACTCACTTGTGCTGTAACTGGTATTCAGAGGCGTAGGACGGCCAATACTGGAGGGCACTACACAACCATCATGGTTAATAGCCACTGAATAGCCTTACCCTCCATGAATTTGTATAACACTCTTTTAAAGACATCCACTGTTGTATTTTCAACTTGTTTGTAAACTGGAGGGGGAAACCTCTTTTAAAAAAACAATAAAAGAACACATTGTTGTGTGAATCAGTTCAGTGAATGGACTTTTCACTCATTCATGTCACCATTTTAAGAATGGATTCTTCCAATGCACTCTATTCAGGCTGTATTTTATTTACAATGTCTATACACTAAGCCAAACGATCTGAACTTCTATTCTGCCTTGCTGCTGGACACCATTTCAAGATAATTCAGTTGTCCTTATTAGGCACAGCAATCCATGACATATGACAACTGCCTATTCTATCTATGAGAAATGAACTTGGCATTTGTTTGGAACATGCTTACAGTCAACCAGAATCTGGAACCCTTCAAGAGGTTACACAATCCCATCTGGCATGTTCACTGGAAGGAACACACATGACTATGTTTGAGGAGGCCTGATTTTTTTAATATAAAAAACTGGGTTAGTATATGCCATATGCCATTTGAAATAAGAAATAAGAAAAGTACATTTTTGAAGTTTTCCACAATGTTTTACATTAAACTTTAATATTTCAGCATCTAAAAATTATTCTCCTTTCAACAAAAAGGCTTGCATTATAAACCTTAAATTTCCCAATTTTAATACTGGTTTTTAACTTTCTACAGATTGTTTTGCGAGTTATGTATTGCAACGAACAACTATGATGTGCAACAACAGTAACCTTAAGAGTAACGGTCATACTTAAGTACCGTATTTTTCCATGTATAAGACTATGTTTCTTCCCTAAAAAAATAATGCCAAAAATTAGGGGGCGTCTTATACACGGATACATCTCCTCCCATTTTCTTAAATCTGAGTCCCCCAAAATAGGGGGCGTCTTATAGACAGAAAAATATGGCATATGATTCACACTTGCTACAAAAAATGTACAAGACTTTTCTATGTACTAGATCATAGTTTTTCTATTTTCAGCCACTTCTGATTACCTCTCACTATTCTTCATTTCATTAGAGCATTATGCTCTCAGGAGAAAGCGAAGACAAAAACAAAGTTAATATTCTCAAATTAATTGGAATGTGCAGTTACAACATGTTATTTTAACATAACCTATTATATATGATTGGCCATAAGAGGTGCTAATGTTCAAATCAACCCAGTCTGGTTTACTGCAACTCAATAAAAAAAACCCAAATACATATACTGTAATCAATGAATTATTATTCCAATTTGGGCATCCCAACATTTACTCTCTACATGGAGGCAAGATGTTTTAGGCTAAGAGGCATTACACAAATTTATCGGATTAGGCCACCAGAATACCAATGACATAGTTGTTCTTGTCTTTTTCATCCAAGCCATTACCAGTTTAGAGGACATGATAGCTATCTGGAGGTGGGTGAACTCACTGAAACTGAATCCATTGACAACAGAAGTAACAAAGACCAGCAGGCCATGTGACTCTGGGATGGGTATTCTGGGATGCCCATTATAGAGGAGTATCTAATATCAATGTGTGCTTTACTGTAAGTCAGCTAAGGATATCCTCTACATGGCACCAAGTTCAAATAGCAAGCTAGCTTCAATTTATTATTTATTCTTATTCTTATTCTTTATTATTCTTGAATTTTACTGCCCACACAAAAGAGGCTTCAAAAGACCCTAGATATATGGGATGAGAGATAAATCTTAATAAACAAACTTAAGTCTAATAAAATATGCACACACAATATTATTACACCCACAGAGAGAGAGAGAAGTCAAATGGATTGGTAGACTTAGTCCATTGCACTCCTTTTTTATTGGATACACTAGGATAATTTTGATCACTGTATTTTGGATGAGGTCAAGCTCTGACCTGCTGCCCCCCAAAGAAATCTTCCCCACTGTCCTGGCTGTTCTGAATGGCTGCCAACCATCACACATTCACAATATTATAAGGAAAGATGGCATCCAACAGGAATAACAAGCAACAGAGAGATTTGGGGAAATAGTAATGGTTAAGAGAAGAGGCAGAGATAGAAAAATTTGGCAGGATTTAAAACAGAGGCACCAACAGTCAACAAGGAGCTAAAACAAACGCAGAGGTTGAACATAGGACAAAAGGTTGGTAAATAGGCAGCAGAGACAAAAGGTAGGCACCAGGAAAAGAAATGAGGTCACCGGCCAGAGTGAATGAAGAACAAAGAACCAAATCTTCACAGAATATACTCCCACCACCTAAGGTAAAATACTTGATGCTTATTTAAAATTACATAATCCAAGGTATATCTGCTGAAGCTCTATTATGGCCAGAACCAAGGCTTCTTTATATAATATAGCCCTACTGTACTTGGCATGCATTAATGCCCCAACATAAACAATTATTCAAGGAAGATCTCCAAAACTTACGATGTTCTAGCCCATAGTTTCAAACTACCTAGCTAAACTTATCAAGTTAGCTAACTAACACAAGCAGTAAAACAAATACACGCATAAGTTGGAGGACTGTGATAGCTTTCCTGAATAAGTCAAATCTAGAATGTCTCTTATCCCCACTTCAGTCTTACACACAGACAATTGCAATCACAATATAATTACAAAAATAAATAAATCAGGAAATAAGTACCAGGGCTGGGAAAGACTTCTGTCTGAGACCTTGAAGAGGCACTGTCAGCATTAATAGACCATACTGGGTAAAGACGGACCAATCCACTTAAGGCAGCATCCTACATCTGTCTATTTTTTCTGTGGTGTTTTTCACAGGACTATGGGTTAAGTCTGTAATAATATTACAGAAACTCGCCCCAAATTTAGAATGGATGTTGGGAGATGGCACATAAAAGCCAATGTCACATATATTTTTAAACCAATTATTAAACTATGAAAACCAGTGAAGCAGAGCACTCCAAGTGCAACCTCATCCATATGTTCACTGTAAAAAGGGGGATGATGCTCTGATTCACTGGGGTTGTGAACGTAACTATAAAGTTAGTGAAGCACTCTGTGTAAGGAGATTAATGGGCTATAGAACTGTGGTCTATGATGGGTTAAATAGCAGGGTAAAACTAACAGGGTAAAATAGCATGATTTCTTGACATCTATAATATATTCTAATAGGTCTGTGTGTTTGCCCAATCAGGTAAGGGGACATAAAGAAGCATAGAAAAGGGTAGAAGTCCATTTCCATGTCAAAGTCTCAAATCGCTTTGCAATTTCCCTGATTGCAGGCACACTTAGCAATACCCTGAGCAGAGGTAATACTAGAGAAGGAAACTGACATGAAAACATAATAGCAGGTGAATGGATAATTCCAAAGCAAATCTACATAGAAAATCAGTCAATGAATACCAAATGAAAAGAGAGGCAAGAACACACTAGACTCAATATACCTAATGTTGAAGTACATTTTCATTTGCAGGGGGTAATGTTAATTGCTGCCCCAATTTATCGTGGCGCAGCTTAAAGAGATGTAACCTGACTGCAGAATGGTACCATCCTTTCACAGCTAAATGACTATAAAAGGATCTGGCTAAACACTGATATAGATGAAACTACCATGTTGCCTTCATTCTATCACCATGGCAACAGTTATAAGAGCCCTCTCCTAAGTATTTAAAATCTGACAGCTTTACGATAACACTATCTGAATGATGGTAGGGCCATAGTTGACTTTAGGAGTTAACTGATCTGTAACTCAAAATTGCTGCATATTAACCATTCCCCTCAGGCTACTGTGGAAGTTAAGTCTTATCAACTTAGCAACTATGCAACCTTTAAAATAGAAACCTGTTAAACTCAGAAAAGGAAAAGGCTCACAGCTTATAGCTTCAGTTGGCTCCTAAAGCCTTTCAATTAAAGGCACCACAAAATAAGGGAAATTCAAGAGCAACACTTTCCCAGATCTTTCAAAGAGCTTCTTGGTAACAAGAAACGTCTTGGCTAGAGCGATGAATGGAAAAAGTGTTCATGTGCTGATCCTCAAAATGTAAACTGTAAAAACGTACAGGAACTCCTACACCAGATAGGAAAATGCAACGTTTCTTAAAGGAAAAAGCACATAAATGAACATCCAAGCATGAATGAAATGAGCATGGTATCAACAATCATGCTGGATAATTAGAAAAAAGCCTACCCCTACCCCATTTTCTAGGAATATACAGTGGTGCCTCGCAAGACGAAATTAATCCATTCCGCGAGTCTCTTCGTCTTGCGGTTTTCTCGTCTTGCGAAGCACGGCTATTAACGGCTTAGCGGCTATTAATGGCTTAGCGGCTTTAAGAAAAAGGAAACAAATTCGCAAGAACTCGCAAGACGTTTCGTCTTGCGAAGCAAGCCCATAGGGAAATTCGTCTTGCGGAACGACTCAAAAAATGGAAAACTCTTTCGTCTTGCGCGTTTTTCGTCTTGCGAGGCATTCGTCTTGCGAGGTACCACTGTATGTTTAACTGGCAGCAGATGAATTAACAAAGGCCAATTTTAATGGGATTTCAGTAATTGCCGGCAGTATGTTGGTGACACACAGCTCTCCTTCTCCTTTACACCTGTAGGTGTGGCAGTAGATGTGCTGGATCATTTTCTAGCCTTGGTAATGGACTAGATGAAAGCCAACAAACTGTAGCTAAATCCAGATAAGAATGAAGCACTGTTAGTGGGTGGGTTCCCTAGACCAGTGGGATAGGAGGTGGCTTGTTCTTTTGCTGTCACTTGAGGCTCAGGTGGCCTCAATGGTGCAGAATGCCTTCCATCAGCTTTGGCTGGTAGCCCAGCTCTGCCTGTATCTGGACAGGGATAGCCTAACATCTGTCGTTTATGGTCCGATAACATCTAGGTTAGATTACTGCAACACATTATGCATAGGGCTGTCTCTGAAGACAGTTTGGAAACTTCAGCTGATGTGCAATTTGGCAGCCAAGTTGCTCACTGGGACAAGACTGTTAGAAAATTTTACACCAGGGATGTCCAATCAGTAGATCCCTGGTTGGTCCTGGTAGATCTTTATCGTGTACAAAAAGTTATGGGCAAAAAAGCCTCAAAAAAGCTCAACAACTCTGGGCAATCCATCCACCCCATGCACACTCCTCCTCCCTCCAATGACAATGGGTAGATCACTGCCAGTTTTTTTAAAAATATATATATACTGGGAGTAGATCACAGTCTCTTGGGAGTTGGACATGCCTGTTTTACACCAATCCTGGCCCAACTGCACTGGCTGCCAATTAGTTTTGGGGCCCAATTCGAAGTGCTGGTTTTGACCTATAAAGTCTTTAATGGCTCAGGACCACAATGCCTATTACTATTGTGAATTTTACATTACTATATATTATTGCTTATATTGCTTTTGTTGTATGCTTTCTTTCTGGACACCACTTTGAACTCTTTAAAAATATACAGCAGTATAGAATTTTCAACATACTTATTTAAATAATCCACCATTATCTCAGTAGGAATCCATCAATATGCATCTTCAAAACCCTACAGCTCAATCCAAAACTTCTACATTTATTGCAGTTTAAAAGGCAAAGTAGTAACAGTGTAGTTATTATAACTACTTTTTTTAAGAATCCAGGCACTTCAGTAAACGGTGAACCACCTTTCACAATCTGCTTTCAAATATGCATAGAGGTCTAGCATTATTTTCAATCATGATTTAATTGTGGGGGCTGTTGTTACAAACAAAACTGCTGTCTCTGAATTCCATTAAAGTCAGGAATCACAATCAAGGTAAGAGAAAGCTTAAATATAACTAGCGGCTTATAAATTGGCTTATAGAAAGTGTTTTCTCATTAGGTAGGAACAAAACACATGAAACCATCACATTTTCCATTCTTCTTTGTTCCTTAAAACATGTTCTGTCATTCATACTGAAATGACTGCAGTGGTTTATTTTCTGAATCCATTGCGGCAGCAGAAATGGGGGAGGGGGGAAGAATGCATAAATTTGAAATCAAAACACTTTTTACGAACCTTGGCCATTACAGACACAATACATGAATTCACAGTTCCCCAGCAAGAATGCAAAGCAGCTTTAGTATACAGGCTGCACACTACCTAGACAGAACCATAATGGATAAATGTTACCTAAATTTCAACATCTGGAGGAGAAAGGAGGTTTACTTATAGTGTTACATGCTTTCCACTAAAATGGTTCAGCTTCTTTATTGTGCTTCTGTTCCCTGCCTAGAATTTTAATCAAAGTCATGTACATACCCCATTTCCAATATGAAATCTCTATCAGAGCCATGTTCACATCAAAAGAGCCATGGAACAAACTGAAAAGACAGCTTAAAAATTGCTCTGATTCAGTAACTCAGGGGCACCAGCAGTCCACTGCTGCAGAGCAACCTGTTAACATGGGATTTAAATTGTTTAAAGTCTAGTAATATAAAACTTTGTGAGGTTTCATACGTTCTGGTGGGGCACTCTCTGCATGCCTTGTGTTGATAACTGATGTAGGGAGAACCTTGCTGTTTTAAGTACCTGCAAGGCAAGGAAGCTGAACAGTGCTAGAATGGAGAATTGTGGCAGCAGACTGGGTATGACTGACCTGCTCCAAGCCCCAGCCAGATAATAAATATTGTGTCTGCTCACTGAGCTGGACTACCAGCCTTGGGTTGTGAGATGCATATAGTGCACTGTCTGAGGTGTCAGGAGACCAGTAGCAAGAGGAGAGCATTTGAGGAAGGATGGATGAGCTACTTGCTTGTGCTACTTGGCTGCTAGGTGAGCTTGCTAGGGCTGCTACCTGAAGCAGACCCAGCATATGGCTTCTGCAAGAGCAAGTCCTGTTTCATGAACCTATTTGTGAGATATCTGAGTGTCAACAAGCATGTAGGACAGAAGTGATCCAGCTGGCTTATTGTACCTGGGCTTTCAAAAACCTTTGAACAAGGTACCTCATAAAAGACTCCTCAGCTTAGAAGTCATGGAATAAAAGGAGAAGTCCTCTTGCAGACCAGGAATTCTTAAGTAGAAGAAGTAGAAGAAACAGATGGTGAATAAATGAATAGTTCTCTGAAGAGAAAGATGTAAAAAGTCAACTCCCACAAAGATCCATGTTGGGACCTGTGCTTTTGAACAGGTTCATGAATGAACTAGATTTTGGGGTGACCTGTGAGGTGGCCAAGTCGGCTGACAATACTATATTGCTCAGGGGCATTAAAACAAAGAGAGATCGTGAAGAGCTCCAAAAGAAGCTCTCTAAACTGAATGAATGAGTGGCAAAGACCATGTAAACAACTGCAAAGTGATGAATGTCAGAGCAAAATGGGAGGGATGGAAGGAAGGAGTCAAATTCCTTCTCCATTCTTTCAGAAATTCCCTTTAAATGTTTCGGATTGTGGGACATTTCTGAAAGAAAGGGCAAACTATTTGCAGTACTGAGTGTGTATATCTAAACTCACACCTCAGCTTAAAGACATATACACTGTTTTCTTTTATCTACCAAGATGAGCACTCTTTTTAAAAAAGGAACAAGTTATGTGCTTCAGAAAAACAAGAGTGCCATGAACTGTGTCAGGACTGGTCGTTGTCCTCTTCAGATCACCACACAAATGCTTCTTGTTCTTTTATAAAACTTTTTATTGCGTATTAACAAAACATTCTTATAAACGGTTCTTAAATATTATTCCTCAGAGTCACTTCTTTCAGATACCTTCTGAGCTCTGCTTCTCCATGACCAGCCACCCTCAAAATGGCGAAGGCGCCCTTCAGTGTATCTGAAGAAGTGTGCATGCACACGAAAGCTCATACCAAGAACTAACTTAGTTGGTCTTTAACGTGCTACTGAAAGGAAAAAAATTTTTTGTCTTCCCTGACAAACTGTATAAGAGTTACATAGTTACATATGTTTTAAAAAGGTGAACAGTGAGGTATTGACCTCAGATGTGCATAATCTTGCTGATGAAGAGTAACTGGTTAACCACAGCAAACTTCCCATAGTTACAATTGTTGTTCAAGCAAGGGGAAATTCATAGACCAGCACTGTCTGGGTTTGGTTTTCTTTGGATCAGCCTTTCTCAACCTTGGGTCCCAAGATGTTTTTGGCCTACAACTCCCATCATCCCTGACCACTGGTCCTGTGAGCTAGGGATCACCCAAGGTTGAGAACCACTGCTTTGGATGAACACACATTGGAGACTTGTGTGAGTCTGTAATATACAACTAGAGAATGAGGAAAGGCGAAGAGCAAACACTCCTATAAACCTCCAGATCCTCCACATAAGATCCCCCAGAAGATGCCTTAAGTGAACTTATCTCTCTTCCAAGCAGCTGTGTTCTCTTCCTTCTCATGAACACACCTTTCCTCTATCAGCTTTCCCAAACTTAGATATTTCATTCACAAATATATTTTCAACTCTCTCTGTGTATTAACACAGTACAGGGAACAATACTAACTTCAGAGCCTTGACAAGAAATCTCATGCATTTGACATTAGTGCCATATAATTTTAGTTTGTCCAAAGGCTGGTGTTCCTTTTCCTGGGAATAAGCTACACCCATAAACTTTGAACTTCCTGATTAATTTTGTAACAGTCTGGTCAACACAGCATCACATCACATAGTATCACATACTATGTATCACATCACAGCATCACATAGTAATAACCTGTCCAACAAGTGACTGGTTAGTTAAGCCAAGTACTAAACCAAGAATTAAAGACCCCGGGTGTATATTTTTATTATTTTAATAATGTTTCAATGTTTCACTCTAATTTTATTTAACCTTTTAGAATGTATTAAGCTTGATTTTTGTAGGTTCTGCATTTGCGAATGTTCCCCTCCTATGCTGCATTCCATCTCTTCTTATCTCTCCCTGAAAGTGGTACAAATGGCAGAATGTTTTAGCACCAGAGTGTAAATCAGTTATCCTTGAAGCTATCTGAGACCCAAGAAGTGGATTTTATGATGTTCTTCTCTCACTGAAGGCTAGGTTGCCAGGGTAATGCCAGACATCCAAGGCCTAAAATGGTCAAACGGTCTGGGCACATAGGGGCCACTCCAAGGTAATGCAGGGGTGAAGATACCAGTATGGATCCGTGCGTGCTTTACTTCTCATGACCTGTAACCTTTCCTGACATATGTGAAGATGTTTTATGACTCTTTGTTTGCTGTGTTTGAACTACCATATAAGCTTTTGGTCTGAAGTGCCTCAGGGCAGACCTTCTCAACTGGCACGTTGAGTTGAGTGAGCTCTGTCCTACTGCAATAGCTATAATAAATGCTGGGTCCCTAAATCTGGACTTGGAAATAGTCTCCTTGGTTCTGTGGTTTATTCAAAAGGTGGTTGTTCCTCACCTGGGTAAGGAACAAGGTAGTGGTAGTACTACCAGGCTCAGAGCTCCACAAAATGGGATAACTTGAAGAAAGCACACCAAGTGGCACGAACTAGTAAATTCTGCCCTTCCTCCCAAAGGAATCTAGCAAACAAAGCAGCAACGCACTTCAATAAAAACAAAAATGGATTCGAAATGTTCACAATATTAAGTACATCTGGCTGAATACCATCCAATAAGAATATCTTAAAATGGTTAAAACATTTAAAATGGCTTGGTGTTATATCTGGAACCTTTATATTTGTGCCACAGCACACTGTTGGTGTTTTCATCCCAGACATTTCTAAAAAGCAACTGGCTATTGACCACAACAATCTGCCCACAGTAACTTCGATCAGCTTACCTGCAAAATGTTGTTTTGCAATTTAGTAGTACTGTGCTGCGGGACGCGGGACGCGCTGTGGGTAAAACCTCAGCGCCTAGGACTTGCCAATCACATGGTTGGCGGTTTGAATCCCCGCGGTGGGGTGCGCTCCCGTCGTTCGGTCCCAGCGCCTGCCAACCTAGCAGTTCGAAAGCACCCCCAGGTGCAAGTAGATAAATAGGGACCGCTTACCAGCGGGAAGGTAAACGGCGTTCCATGTGTTGCGCTGGCTCGCCAGATGCAGCTTGTCACGCTGGCCACGTGACCTGGAAGTGTCTGCGGACAGCGCTGGCTCTCGGCCTATAGAGTGAGATGAGCGCACAACCCTAGAGTCTGGCAAGACTGGCCCGTACGGGCAGGGGTACCTTTACCTTTAGTACTGTGCTGCATGACCCAATGGCATCAAAACAAAGAACAGTAACTAGACACCTTAAAGATTATTTTGCATTTTGAAACTCTATAAAAGAGACCTTAAATTATGCATTGGAGTGAACTCTTCAGCATTTAGACTGAATAATAAATAACAGCAAGTGCTGAGCATACAGGTTGGTGGCTTGAATAACTATTTCAAAATGGAAAGGTGGAAGCAATTTTAACAGTGTGCTTGCTTTTCATTATCTGCTTACTTCCTCAAGGAAAAAAGAGAAAAGACTGATTATGCAAGTTACACATGAAACTTGTATCCAGGTTTCAGCTACAGTCCTACACTTTTTCCAGACCATCACTTCAACTCAAAAGTAGGGCTATTTTTTCTGTTTTTAGTTATGCAAAAGTGGAAGCCACAATAACATGTTGCAGTGCACAGGGCTCATGTTCAATGTTCTAGCCTGCTAACTATACCAACTTTGAACAGGCTATTTCCCTTGCCTTCTCCCTCCAGTTTTCCATTCTTTTCCCACCTGATACTCAGCATTCCTGGCTACTAAGTACCTTTGGTTCTCTTCAGACAATCTTTACTGCTTTCCACCCCTTGACTTATTTTTTTAAAATTCACCTTCGGAAAATCCTGGGTTTCCCTAAATATGATAGTACTTCCCTCTTGTTTCTTAGCCCCTTTTGGCTATAATTCAGTCAGCCCTCACTATCTGAGTTCACTATTAGCGGGAATGGTTTATCTACACCAGTTTTATGCAGCTTAACAAAGAAGTAGGATATTTGCAGCGGACAAAAGATGCTGTAAAACTACAACAATGTCAACTCTGGAATTTACAAAATTCTGTCCATAAAAGGGGGTGAAAAGGGGGGAGTGGACCTATGTAACACACTCATGAAGAGATGAAAGGATTGTTATGTCCAAAATCTGTCAGTTGTGCTTTGTTGTAGAGATAAATTGTCAGAAGGCTTTATTTTATGCCTTGCCTTCTTCAAAATAATTTATGGAAGCATATGTACCACTGATGTTAATAAAGCAGCTTAACTCTCTCTTTTTTAATTAAACATAAAATACATGCTAATTTTTCCCTGGGTTTATCAAAGCATGCTTTGCAAGTTCCCCCAGCTAGAATTTGTATGCTGCTGATAGGCTGCCCAGATATATCAGCCTTAAACTCAACAAAGCCTATGGTCAATAAGTATTAATTGGTCCATATTTCTAATGACCTTGCTGTTGCATTACCACGTGGAGGGTGTCTGTGGCTGAAACACATTAATGCTCACCTTGTACTGAGTATCACCTCAGGATAGTTCTATCCTTCTTGCAAAAGAACTTGGAAAAGGTTGGAGAGTGTTCTGTAATCATATTTACCTTCCCCCAGTTTACTCATACAATCCATTGAGAGGAGATCTGAGTTAGCTGGCATCTGGATCAATTCTCTCACAAGATCTTAAGAAGAGCCCTGCTGGGTCAGACCAAAGGCCCAGGCAACTCCCCGTTTGCGCCGGGGTTGTGTTCTGGGTCAATGTGTGCGTCAGAAGTCACACATAAGCCCGTTCCGCCCCCTTCCGGGGCTGAAAATGATGTCTGCATCGGTGGTCGCACATCAATTGAATGCACACAAAATGGTCACCACCTGTAGTCTAATGCTCTCACATTAGCCAACCAGAAGATGCCCATGGGAAATCAGCAAACAGAGCCTGAGTGCAGCACTTTTGCCATCTGTGATTCCTGGCAACAGGTATTTCCAAAGCATCGTTCTGCCGAACACTGAGGTCCAGTGCTGAGGGCCTTCTGGCGGTTCCCTCGCTGCGAGAAGCCAAGTTACAGGGAACCAGGCAGAGGGCTTTCTTGGTAGTGGCACCCGCCCTGTGGAATGCCCTTCCACCAGATGTCAAACAGAATAACAACTGCCAGACTTTTAGAAGACATCTGTTTAGGGAGGCTTTTAATGTTTAATTAATATTAAATTTTAATATTTTGTTGAAAGCCACCCAGAGTGGCTGGGGAAACCTAGCCAGATGGGTGGGGTATAAATATTTGTCACATCTTAAAATATTTACAATAAATGATGAAAAAATAGTTTTCCAAGTTAACATTTAAATTTGCTGTAATATATTTAAAATCCACTGACTGTTTTGTTGAATTGTTTTCAGTTCATCTATTTTTGGTCACTGGATAAACTGTTACAATATTTATACAGCATGTAAATCAGCTTACTAAATAAAATGCTAAATCAGACCATTTGAAAATTATCTGAATCTTTTTTAAAAAAACAATTCCTTTTCATTAAGGATTGTAAAGGTCAAGCAGTTAAGGTCAAGAAGCTCTTATTAAGCTACAGCTAGATGTCACTGGATGCCCCATCTTAGAACTTCTATCTTCAGCGCAACCCAATATAGTCACATGTCCCTCAGAGAGAGAGAAACACGCTGTTTGGAACACAAAATAGAAAGAATTTCAAATACATCAAATTGATTCTCTCATGTGCCAGAATGAGTCTTGGGAGACCCAGTATCATGGCCCCAGAATTAGCCACACATGGTCCCTGGACTCGCTTATTTCTCTTACTTACTTACATTTCTTATCTATAAGAAAGCAAATATGTGGCCCAACCCAGGACACTTTTTGTAAGGATTAACTAGAAATAGAAATCAATGTCAAAAAGAAATCTTTTGTTCCCATGCAGCATGGAGAAAACCGATCTTCAAATTGACTTCCATGTTTTGTGAAACATCATAGTTTTCTCAACTTTTTTTTTTTAAAAAAACCCACTCCAAAGCAAATGAACAGCTATTCTATATTTGAATCAATAGAAGTTAAAGCTACAAAAAGATGAGATACGAGGAATAAGACTTTAGACAGCACTACAGAATAAAGATTGCACAAGATTACCTAGCATTTTGAAATGTACTGTGTACTGCTACACAACCACAAATGACATTCTTCAGGAAATAAAGAAATAGAGGAAACTAAGATGACTCCTTACCAAACATGGAAGGAGAAATGCATGTCTAACAACTTCCACAAATAATACAAGTTGCCATTCAGCAACAAAAAAGAATTTAAAATGCCCATTCATTCTGTATCAACTAAGGATGCCAATTAAGAACTATTCCAGCAACAAACAAGAAAATCCTCACTGACATTACTTCAGAAAAGCCCTTCACCATCTGTTCTGTCGAAGTTCTAAAGAGTTCTCCATGAGCTCACCATTGATAATAAGGCAGCAGATGAAATTCAGACACTTACTTTTATGAAAGAGTTAGAAAATTCTTCATTATAATGAATTTGAAGCTCAAGTTAATGATAACCCATCTTGCCTTCATCTTCCAACTGCCCAAACTAAGAGCATTCCAATTTTCACAGAAACTTATAAAAAATTAAATCAGGAGTGGAACAACACAGCAAACTAAGGGAAGGAGGTACAAAGGAAAGTAATTTTTTTTGCTGCTTTAAAGAGAGGAACACCAGAATACTGCAGCTATTGCTACCAATGGTAAATTGATATGAATTCCTTCACTGGTTCAACTGTGTGCCAAACTGCCCTCCAGGGATGAACACAAAGCACCACAACCTTTTCTCCTAGTTGAGACAATTTGCTCCATTTAGGCTTGTGGTAGAAAAGCTGAAGTGGTCTCAACCTGTGGCCTTCCTTCATCCCTTTCCTGCACAAGGATAACGTGTTCACACTGGGACACCCCTCTCTGTTAACAGAATCTGCGAGCTACAGCACAATTAGCAGTATCCTCATGTGATGCTTTTATGGCCTTAAAGATTTAGGGAAGGGTAGCACTTAGGGAACACGAATTCAGTTTGTTGTGTGACTCAGATCACCACATTTGACTTTGGCTGCAAACACACCATATAAAATAGTTTGTAAATACGCCTTTGCTTAAAAAAAGAAAGAATTCCCTTGTGGCCAAACAGACAGAGAAGCTTTATAAGGTGTTTCTATTTCTACTATATTTGACAAACAGAAGTATAACAGAGCCTTGCATGGATAGTTGGATTAGTAAATATATTGGAAGACCAGCAAGTTCCGGAGGCTTATTTGCAGGGTGGTTAAGAAAACGGGAACTATCTGGATGACATATATAGCATGAAACAATGGTTAAGAAATGGAGTTCTATGACCTTTGCAGCAACCCATGGGCTCAATGATTATATGAATGCGTCAAAACAATCTACATCCCTAGAATGTTGCTGTTTCGTACTTGCAGAAGGGTCCTGAAAGTGCACTGACACCCTCATGAAAAATAGGCAACTTGGAGGGTGGCACAGGGGCAACTGCAGGAAATCTGAGAAAAGCACATCCCATCCTCTAATGTTAGTGGACACCCCTGGTGGATCAAAGGGCAGCAATGGCTGTCACAGTAAGCCTTCTGCTTATTAGTGACACCTATGAATGCTTCTATTGGTATTCCTCGCCATATGCAGATTTAGCCTCTAACCAAATACTTGCTTTAAAGCAAGCCTACAGATTGAACCAGAGACCAACACATTTAAAGACTGAAAAGTGATAGTAAAAACTTAAAGGAACAATTTTATTAGATAGGAGGAAAGTTTAAACAAGTTAGCTCTAATTGGCTTTGAGACGTTTACATTCCAGGCATTATTTTATGTTCAAATTAGGAGAGCAAACTAGAAGTAGGTGCACAGATTTTTGAGACAGTTTAGTGCCATCTATTCATCAGATTTATATAGGCATACAGATGGCAAAAGTCTTTAATGAGGCTTCTATACTAGTTCTGTAGCATCTGTCCTACTTGCAGGCAGATCAAAACAGCATTTGTTTGCGAGCGCTCAATCCACTTGCATAAAAGCAGACAATTTAAGACAAGCACAGGATGAAACTCCATTTTAAAGATGCTCCACATTCAGCTGTTTTGAGAAACTATCTGCATGAAAATATACTACCGAGACGCTTGGAAGGGGTGCTTTTCCTCCTCTTTTCTACAAAACTGAAATTATTAAACTTTGACCTTTGAAGTAGGACAGAGTATATATCAAAATCATACTGTTATAGCTTCTGTTGGGGGGGGCATCTGAAATATCTACAGTCTTCACCTGCATCCAAGGAGGAGGCATTCAACATGTGATGCTACCTAGGAAGAAGCTTTTTCCCCCTGCCATGCAACATAGTCTCCTCTCAGGGAAGGAAGCTAACAGAGATGTCTATATGATCCCTTCCGACCATTTCTACACACAATAAATAGATAAAACTTCAAACTTACTGTTACAGACTTCAAAGTCATTCCGTGGTAGGTGCCCATGGTGTCAATCTTGAAACCTTCCGTCTCTATGAAATAAGAACACTCTTGTAAGTCATTTCATATGGCAGCTTTAGAGCAGTCAGGTGGCAAAACAAAAGATGTTAGCTAAGTTTCATCAGTTATGAACCACTCCTAATGGAAAAAACTGGTTATATAAACAAAATTTAGGAGATAGTAACATTTTATGTGAAGTAGAAAGGTCTTTCAAATGGTACAGTATCTCAGCTCTCTTCACATTAAAGAACACTGAACCACTTGGAATAACCAAAGTAATACTGGGTCCTTCTACTAATTTATTCGTATTTCTATTCCAGATTAAATCAGGCCCCTGTATTTTGCTCAGTACTTAGGGTGCCGTGGAAAGACCCCATAGATCTAAGGCTTAAATTCTAAGAGTTGCATTTAACTTTCCAATGCTAGATGTAGATTTCAGTTGAGCAGGGACTAGCCTCAAACCCACAAATAATGGATTGATTTCTTTATTACTGGTCTTTTCATTCCATTATCATTTCCCCTATCATTGTTCTACACAATGTCTTTCTAGCCATGAAAGTCAGAAATATATATATATATATATATATATATATATATATATATATATACACACACACACACACACACATACACCCTTTGAATTCTAGCCAGCTCAGGAGCAACATGCAGCCTACAGCCATATGTAAAGAGATACTACAGATAGTAACTACAGCAGCTCAGGATGCCCTTTATCTGGACTGAGGCATTACATTTCCCAGCTGTATGGACGCTAGTGCATTTAACTTTGTTACTCTTCCTTAAATCCATGCATCAGTAACTGTTCAAAGTAATCCCTAGCCATGCATTTATTGGATGAACATGTCTGCTTATGTAAACCCAAATTAAGAGGACAGAAAATTTCTCCCACATATCCAACAAGATACACCATACTGATGCCCATTGCTATTTTTACAGCTCAGTGAACATGGAAGAAAATTCAACTTAAGGTTTTGTCTGTGTTTCTTGAAGGCGCAGGTTTTAGATGGCTACCAGCTGTGACAAATAAAGGACATTTTGACCTTAACAGACTTTAACAGCACAATGCTAAAATAAACTAGCGCTTTAGTACAAGCATTCTGAGGTTGCAGGATGCAAAGGAAGGATCTGTTTATCTTAATGTCTACACATCATGATTTGCAGGGAACCTGACTGGAGAGGAGAGGACATCAGCATAGCTTACTGACCTCTCCATTATGCAAGGTAAATAAACATGAAAGTTGCCTCATGAGCATAATTTATAAAAGGTTGCCGAACTGTTTGCTTTTCTTAGTAAAGAAACTGTTTTGCTTTTTAATCTCAATACAGTGGTACCTCGGGTTAAGTACTTAATTCGTTCTGGAGGTCTGTTCTTAACCTGAAACTGTTCTTAACCTGAAGCACCACTTTAGCTAATGGGGCCTCCTGCTGCTGCCGCGCCGCCGGAGCACGATTTCTGTTCTCATCCTGAAGCAAAGTTCTTAACCTGAAGCACTATTTCTGGGTTAGCGGAGTCTGTAACCTGAAGCATATGTAACCTGAAGCATATGTAACCCGAGGTACCACTGTATAAGAAAGTGCTAACAAAAAAAATCAGAATGGAGCATAATATGTGTCATTTACATATTGAAAGCATTACTGGGAGTTATGGTTTCAACATCTAAATATAGGTAAGGAACTAAAACAGTGACTTGTCAAAGAAACTTGATATAGGATTTGTGTGTGTACATGTGTTTGTAATTTGAGACAATACACTTAGTGAAGGTGCAATAGGAAGCCTTGCATGCAGAAGATCTCTGATTCAATCCTTGATATCTCTGCAAAGCATTTCAAGTAGCAGGCCTGAGAAAGACCTCTCTGCCAGAGACCACAGAGCTTATGTCAGATTAGTAAGCGCAAGATGAACTGCTGGACTTGCACAGTACAAAATAGATTCAAGTGCTCCTGTTTTCTGCTGGGTATATATTCTACAACTACCAGTAATTGCCTCTTAAAACCCCTTTATGCACAAATGCTGCTAATATACAGCTTCATTCAGTACACTGTAAGGTAGACAAAATCAGTCAGCCTTATAAACAAGCATGCATGAAGGCATACGCACAACAAATACAGACTTGCCTTAAAATAAAGATTAGGCGTTACCATGAATACAACTGTAACTGCGGTCACATTAGCAAGCATTAAAATGTAAATGGAAAAGTCAATAGTGATACATAAGGGCAGGAACTGCTTATCAGTTATAAATCAGTAATAGGCTTGCACCTACTGGAGGAATTCTCTGGCGTTACTCATACAATTAACCTCAATAGCTGGGATACAATTTTCTGCTATACTGAAACAGATGCCCCCAATAATTGTTGTCTAGATGCCATTTGAGATAATCCACTAGACCATTGTGCCCGGAAGATTCAGACTACTCATCTTCCTTACAACTGAGGCAATTTTTGTACTCAGCTAACCATGGAAGGATTAAACCTATATTAAGGAAAGGAAAACTCACCACAAGTTAAGTTCTTCCTGGAAACTGGAGTTTATCAATAAATAAATACTCAAAGGCCTCTGTGAACCTAGCCATGCATAATGGAACTGAACATAGCTAAGGTGTTGCTTGACTTTCCTAGAGGTTTCCTCTTCGGAATCAAAAAGTTACCCTACACTGTGAAGAAAAGGGAAATTACTAGCTACAGTAAAGGGAAATTCAGCACTAAAGTTCAATGAACAGGGAACCAGTCCATTAATTTTCAATCTTCTTGTGGGGCCCTGTTGTACCACCTATGAAAAGAGGGTAGGTTGGTGAGAACATGGAACATGCCTTTTTAGTCGCAGTAGCCTATTTATGGAACCCACTGTCTGGGATAGCTAGATTAGCCCCTTCATTACTCAGTTTTCAGCAGGTGGTAAGTAATTTCTGCTCCGCATTTGATAGTTTACAACATTTGGGAGGGTATAACTGGTTTTTATTCTTTTTGAGTTATTATTGCTGAGCTGTTAATTTTATTTAACTTGTTCTTTTAACATTTGTCTTAATGCATCTTTATATACTAATGGTCAAGAAACAGTCTACACACATTTTAATTTAAAAAACCCCCAACATAGTTAAGGCTAATCAGGCTTTGAATATGTCTAGTAAGCCCTAACTTAGAAGGAACTTGGTCAGCCTAACCACATTTTAAGTCAATAATGAGGTTCCCCTTTATCACAGCAAAAGTTCCATATTTGGAATAATGTGCTTCAGGAAAGGGGGAAGAGTTGCACAGAGAGAGAGATAGAGGTTACCAGATTTTTTTCAATGAATCCGGGGACACTTTTCAACTTCCTACTAAATAGATGGATTTTGTCAGGGGATTGATTTGTAGAAATGGGGATGTCTGGTAACCTTAGTCTATGACCCATTCCTAAGCTTTCAACCATAGCACTGGCTCCATTAAGTACTCTGCTGCTTTCCAATATTTTATCCAAGGCTTTAAGAATGCAAACAAACTGGGAAAAGGGCAACTGGTATGTATGCTTTTGTCTCCAACTACTAAGATGATCCCAATGCAGCTGTGGTAGACCCACCCCAAGTGCATACCGTATTTTTCGCACGATTGGACGCACCGGACCATAGGGCGCACCTAGTTTTTTTGGGGGGGGGAAATAAAGGAAAAAAAATTTCCCTTTATTTCCCCCCCAAAAGCAGGTCAGGGAAACCGAACCAGGCCGAGGAACAGCGGGATAGTGGCGCTGCGCCTCCCTGCTGTCCCCCGAGCTTGTGGGGCTGGCTGATGTCTGCCTGGCGCGCGGGGCGCTCTGCTTCAGGGCGCCCTGCCCGCCGGGCGGCAGGCTGCTATCCGCAGCTTGGGGAGTCTTGCGGGGAACTCCTGCAGGGCTCCCCACCCTGCGGATGTCTGCCTGGCACGCGGGGCGCTCTGCTTCAGGGCGCCCCACCCGCCGGGCGGCAGGCTGCTATCCGCAGCTTGGGGAGTCTTGCGGGGAACTCCTGCAGGGCTCCCCACCCTGCGGATGTCTGCCTGGCGCGCGGGGCGCTCTGCTTCAGGGCGCCCCACCCGCCGGGCGGCAGGCTGCTATCCGCAGCTTGGGGAGCCTTGCGGGGAACTCCTGCAGGGCTCCCCACCCTGCGGATGTCTGCCCGGCGCGAGGGGCGCTCTGATTCAGGGCGCCCCACCCGCCGGGCGGCAGGCTGCTATCCGCAGCTTGGGGAGCCTTGCGGGAAACTCCTGCAGGGCTCCCCACCCTGCGGATGTCTGCCCGGCACGAGGGGCGCTCTGATTCAGGGCGCCCCGCCCGCCGGGCGGCAGGCTGCTATCCGCAGCTTGGGGAGTCTTGCAGGGAACTCCTGCAGGGCTCCCCACCCTGCGGATGTCTGCCCGGCGCGAGGGGCGCTCTGATTCAGGGCGCCCCACCCGCCGGGCGGCAGGCTGCTATCCGCAGCTTGGGGAGCCTTGCGGGAAACTCCTGCAGGGCTCCCCACCCTGCGGATGTCTGCCCGGCGCGAGGGGCGCTCTGATTCAGGGCGCCTCGCCCGCCGGGCGGCAGGCTGCTATCCGCAGCTTGGGGAGTCTTGCAGGGAACTCCTGCAGGGCTCCCCACCCTGCGGATGTGTTCCCGAAGCGCCGGGCGCTCTGCTTTCAGGGCGCCCGACGCTCCGGGAAGCAGGCTGCTATCCGCAGCCTAGACATCCCTGCGGGACCTCCCGCAGGGTTGCCTAGGCTGCGGATGTGTTCCCGAAGCGCCAGGCGCTCTGCTTTCAGGGCGCCCGACGCTCCGGGAAGCAGGCTGCTATCCGCAGCCTAGACATCCCTGCGGGACCTCCCGCAGGGTTGCCTAGGCTGCGGATGTGTTCCCGAAGCGCCGGGCGCTCTGCTTTCAGGGCGCCCGACGCTCCGGGAAGCAGGCTGCTATCCGCAGCCTAGACATCCCTGCGGGACCTCCCGCAGGGTTGCCTAGGCTGCGGATGTGTTCCCGAAGCGCCCGGCGCTCTGCTTTCAGGGTGCCCGACGCTCCGGGAAGCAGGCTGCTATCCGCAGCCTAGACATCCCTGCGGGATCTCCCGCAGGGTTGCCTAGGCTGCAGATGAGTTCCCGAAGCGCCGGGCGCTCTGCTTTCAGGGCGCCCGATGCTCCGGGAAGCAGGCTGCTATCCGCAGCCTAGACACAGCTAGCGGAGCGCTAATCCCGAAGCTTGGGGCTGCGGAGCTCAGCGCGCCCCAAGCTTCTGGGTGCCGGCAAGGTCTAGACGGCTAGCGGAGACCTTGCCGGCACCCAGAAGCTTGGGGCGCGCTGAGCTCCGCACGCCCCAAGCTTCGGGATTAATGCAGCGCTCCGCTAGCCGTGGGAGAGCTGGGTCTCCCACGGCTAGCGGATGGCTTCCTGAAGCCTGGAGAGCGAGAGGGGTCGGTGTGCACCGACCCCTCTCACTTTCCAGGCTTCAGCGAAAGCCTGCATTCGCTCCATAGGACGCACACACATTTTCCCTTGCTTTTTAGGAGGGAAAAAGTGCGTCCTATGGTGCAAAAAATACGGTAATTCTTTTCCACCATCTTCACAACACAGCAATAGCTATAAAATGAGCAATGTTGTAGAACACAGGTCATGAAGTTTTACAGGTTCTAAAATGTATGTTCTCTCTAGCTGAACTATCCACATAGCCTTTGGCAGCTGACTAAAAGCCATAATCTTCAGAAATCATTCTGCAGACTTTCAGTTGCTTTAATTTTAGTTTTGTTTTCCCTTGTACTTGTTTTTTTTAACCATGCTTTACTATTAGCAAAATTAAACCACAGCCAAATGTACAGAAAGACTGCAACTGGGCATATGCAGTCATCAAAAGCCGTCATGGTTTGTCGTTATGCGAATTTGCTGCAGTGAGCCTTGGGCTTGTGGGCTGCACCTCCCCTTCACGCGAGAGTAGGAAATTTAGAACTTTTGGTCATGGCTTGTAACAAGTCAGCTTTGTGCAAATACAGGGAAACGGTCTGTAGAAAGCTCAGTTAGTTTAAAAAAAAACTATGGGTGGAACGTAAGATTGCATAGTTACAAATATTTCATGTGAATGAGCTTATCAGCTCGCCAGATGCAGCAAGTCCCCTCCCCTCCCTTTGCATGCTCTTCTGGGCATGCTCTCAAACCCATCAGAGCCAATTTCAGGGGCACAAGAGGGGAAGGAAGAAAAACTCATTGCACAAATGGAAGGCTATGTGTAGGCTTCCATTGATGTTGTTCATTAGGTGAACCCTGCCCCAAATACCTAAATCACAAAAAAAACTGTCTTGTAGCAACATTAGAATAGGGTCAGAGTTCCTTTCTCTTTGCAACACCCAAGCAGATAGAAAGGAACAAAGCTATTGCTAAGCATGTAAGAAAATCATAGCATTGAAGCAAGTTGGATATTAAGGACCAAACCATGGTTTGGCCATGTTCTCCATCCTTGGCCTTTTCATCTACAGTCATACCTCGGGTTACAGACGCTTCAGGTTGCGTTTTTTCGGGTTATGGACCACTGAAACCCAGAAGTACCGGAATGGGCTACTTCCGGGTTTCGGCTGTAGCACATGCGCAAAAGTGCTAAATCGCGCTTTGTGCAGAAGCGCCGAATTGCAACCCGCGTGTGCGCAGGCGTGCCACTGCGGGTTGCGAATGCTGCGAGTCGCGAACGTGCATCCCGCATGGATCATGTTTGCAACCCGAGCATCTACTGTATATTAAAGTGCCCGTTAAGAAATACCATTGGTATAAAGATGCTATTGCTCTAGTAAAGCAAGACAGATGATCAGCAAGAGACTGTTTAGAATACTCATGTTATTTAACTGTCTTTTTTAAAAAACAACAACCACACACACAATTCAACACATATTAGCTCAATTGTGCAGCAGAACACTATCCTAAGTACATGTACATCAAGTATTTAAAAACAGAAGGAAGAAGGCTGATGCTTTGCAGAAGGAAGTAAGGGAGATATATTGCATGCTTCTCAAATAGTTCATTTAGATAGAATGGTGAGTAACTATCTTACAAATACAGCTCCCAGATGGGGTGAATGGCTGGGGGGCGGGGGAGCTGAATGAAAAGATAGAACTGTCTCTTATGTCCCCTCTATAATGCAGTTTAAGTAGCAGAATAAAAGCCAGCAAATTGCAGGTACTCATTTCCTCTACCACAAAATCATTTGCGGTTATAGATGCCATATGCTTATTTGGACATTTTTTAATTACAGTGTTTAACAAGAAGTCAGTGGGCTGGTGAGCGGTCCATCAAATAATGACCACAGATTCTCAAAATATATTTACCTTTCCCTCTCTATTCCCTCCCCTTGATATTAAGCTAAACCTACCACAGAATGCTTTAACTTGGAATTGTGGCTTTCTGTAGCTCTGTTGCCACTGCTTTGTCCTATCAATACAGGTTGAGGCAAGTATGCAGTGCTCTGGAACAAGCAGACATGCCACAATGATATACCGTATTTTTCGCTCTATAACATGCACCTGACCATAACACGCACATCGTTTTTAGAGGAGGAAAACAAGGGAAAAAACATTCTGAATGAAACAGTGGATGCATCATTTTTGTGCTTCATGCTGTGGCCACAGACATGTGATCTGATGGTGAATTTGGGGTGACCCAATGCAAAAATCCTGAGAATTCCTGTGGATCCATGCTTTGTAACCACGTTTTTGCACCATTGCAGCCCCAGGCAACAGTGGGTGCGTGATTTTTCTGGTGCAGGCTGTAGCCATGGACATGCTATGTGACCTGATGGTGAATTTGGGGTGACCCAATGCAAAGATCCTGAGGATCCATGTGGATCCATGCTTTTTAACCACGTTTTTGCACCATTGCAGCCCCAGGCAACAGTGGGTGCGTGATTTTTTTGGTGCAGGCTGTAGCCATGGACATGCTATGTGATCTGATGGTGAATTTGGGGTGACCCAATGCAAAGATCCTGAGGATCCATGTGGATCCATGCTTTTTAACCACGTTTTTGCACCATTGCAGCCCCAGGCAACAGTGGGTGCATGATTTTTTTGGTGCAGGCTGTAGCCATGGACATGCTATGTGATCTGATGGTGAATTTGGGGTGACCCAATGCAAAGATCCTGAGGATCCATGTGGATCCATGCTTTGTAACCACGTTTTTGTACCATTGCAGCCCCAGGCAACAGTGGGTGCGTGATTTTTTTGGTGCAGGCTGTAGCCATGGACATGCTATGTGATCTGATGGTGAATTTGGGGTGACCCAATGCAAAGATCCTGAGGATCCATGTGGATCTATGCTTTGTAACCACATTTTAAGTGGGGAGCGAAGGAAAAACAAAGAAGGGACATGAGAGGGGTGTGCAGAGAAGCAGCTGGCTAAGAATGCAGGAGAGGGATTTAACGGGAGGGAGGAAAGAAAGGCAAAAGTTTTCCCCCACCCAAGCCAGCCATCTCTCTCTCTCTCTCTCTCTCTCTCTCTCTCTCTCTCTCTCTCTCCCTCCCCCTCTCCCCCAGCAGCACCGGAGCACAGAAAGGAATTAGAAGGAACGACACTCTGCTTTCCCCTCTGCTTGTCTGGAGGGGAGGGGCTTTCCCTGCTCTTTGTTCCGTTTCAGCAAACACAGCAAGGAAACAGAGGAGGGTGGGCAGTAAGACCCTGAGGCAGAATGCAGGAAAGCAGCCGCTTCCTCTTTTCAGGTTTCCCTTCTCCGTGAAGCGCGATTTGATTTTTGCCTGATTTTTCGGCTCCAGGGACCACACATTCGCTCAATAACACGCACAGACATTTCCCCTTCCTTTTTAGGAGAAAAAAATCTGTGTGTTATAGAGGGAAAAATACGGTATATCCCTCAACCTGCCAGCACAAAATGCCTTGGTATTCCTCTCTGCTAAGACCAGAGCTGCCCCATATTTAAGAACAACGGACCAGGTTGGAAGGGTTTGCATGCAAGCCCTTTCAGAGTTAATGGAAATTACAGAACAGCACTGTTTCTGCCCCAAGTGAGAACAGCTTTTGGCTTACAAAAGGTATTCTCCATGCCCAGAGATGAGGCAAAGGGAAGAAAGCATTTGTTTTAAATGTGATTCGAAAGAGTTATCTGTTCAATATTGTAATATATTTAAAAAGAGCTTTTATCAATTTCATTAGAGCTCAGTCTATTTGTTTTTAGAGTAATAAGATTACTGTGTGCATATATAATCAATGTGTTGCATATATCTGCAATTTGCTTTTTCATTTAGCTGTACTTTCAGGGTGCCTCTATGCATACAAATTAAGCAATGAGGCAGGCTAGTTTTGAGCTATGCTCATAAACAAAAATCAGAACCACACATTTCTACCGTCTCAAAACAATTTTTCTATTTTCTCATTTCTGGTAATGGAGGAGACAAATCTGTTCTTTATAAGTAAATCTCCACAACGGGGAAGCTTTTGATTCTGCCATTTCTTCACCCATCCTCCATGCCTCTTTTTCTTTCACCTTTCTGTCTTCCTCTAAATATCCACCTTAGTGTTTCTGCCACTGGAGTAAGCATGGGAAATTTTCCCAGGCCAATCTTTAATTGCCCTTACAGAAGCTGCAATGTTTGCAATATTCTAATGCTCATGAACACCTACCTTCATATCATCACCAAGCCAACAATGCCAGAGGTTTTGCTGACTGCAACAAAATCTCTTAATGCATTATAATGTTAATTGGTGGCAGGTGCTAAGAGATTATATTGTGACTGTGTATTCCTGAAATGTGGCTAACTACAGCAAAAGTAGTACCTGTTTCATGAGATGTTTCACTGCATTCAAAGTAATTCATATCACAATATCTACTGCATGTATCTACCTCCACTGTGCCCACATGACAAACAAGTTTTTAGAGCCAACACACAGAAACCTGTTTTCAAGACTGTGGACAATGCATTCTGTGTTATCCAGATATTTGGAAATAAAGGTTCATAAAAAGGACATAAAATTCCTATGAAAATGTCATCTTTTCACAGCCCTGCTGCTTGATACTAAACAAGAAGAACATCGTGTGAATTTATACAAAAAAGAAGAAGATCCAATTTAGGTTGATTATTCAATAGTAGAAGGATCAACAACCCTGTAATGCTGAGGAATGTCTATACAAACTATGGGACATTTTCATGATGCACTTTCAGAAAAAGCTCAATTCGAATGGCAAGACTGATGGCCTTTCGCAATAGTACCTGGATGATACAAGCTAATTTTAATTTACTTTACATCTAGAATGGATTACAGTGGTACCTCGCAAGACGAATGCCTCGGAAGACGAAAAACTCGCAAGACAAAAGAGTTTTTCGTTTTTTGAGTTGCTTCGCAAGACAATTTTCCCTATGGGTTTGCTTCGCAAGATGAAAACGTCTTGCGAGTTTGTTTCCTTTTTTAAAAAAACCGCTTGAAGAGGTGCAGTTGCGACTGACCGTGCTTCGCAAGACGAAAAACATCGCAAGACGAAAAGACTCGCGGAACGAATTAATTTCGTCTTGCGAGGCACCACTGTATATGTACTTATGAAAGTATGTAACTTTTTATTAGTTATTATAGTGGAAACATTATTATGAAAGAAGAAGTGGGTGGGAAGGGAGAGCAGGGAATAGATTTGCTATGTTTAGAAAACTATCCCTTTAAAGCAGGCATAGGCAAACTCCGGCCCTCCAGATATTTGGGACTACAATTCCCATCATCCCTAGCTAACAGGACCAGTGATTAGGGATGTTGGGAATTGTAGTCCCAAACATCTGGAGGGCTGGAGTTTGCCTATGCCTGCTTTAAAGTGTGTGTGTTTTTTATTAAAAAGAATCTGGCCACCATTATATTAGGATTTTAGCCTTTAAGAATTTGGGCACTTAAGATTTCTACAGCTACAGTAGGAACTTATTTAACTGGTAGTCCAGGTCATATCAGAGATGCTGGAAAACCCTTTGCAACCTTGGTCCTGCATATAACTAAGCATGCCTCTATAATAACCCGTGTTGTTTAAAATGTACTAGAGAGACCCTGCTCAGTGTCCCTCCTTTCATCTACCAAGATGTTGTGACCTTTATATGAAGGGAGCACCTTACCTAGTAAGGCTTGCTCAAGTCCATCTCTGCCATTAGAAACCTTGCTGTGAAGTTCCTTTCTGTCCAGCAGTTAGGAGAGCAGGCAGAAAAAACATTAGCTCCTCTTTAATCAGAAAACAGGGGCACTAAAAAGGGAATGTGTCATCCATAGAGGAAAGCTCTTCAAGAACTGACTTGAGTAGGATTAAATATTCAAACTTCACAGAGCAGAAATCCATGCAAGGAAGAAAAAAAACCCAAACTGGCAGGGAAGATCAGGCTGGTCAACAGATGCATAGCAGGAATGGAGGGATTTTCACAAGTGCCTACTCTACATCAGAGCTTGCCATGCTTTTGGGGTTTGTGGGCATATCTGCAAAACTGAGAAACTGCTCTGGGCAATCCATGCACTCCACAACCCAGTACATACTTTGTCTACTCGCTACTATGAAATACTTCTTTCATAAAGAATACTTCTTTATTTTGGTAGGGGGAAGAGATTCTGCAGGCGTGAGGGAAGTCCTCTGCAGGTACAGGTGTGAACACAGATACATGTTGGTGACTCCTGACCTAAAATGGCTGACCAACAGAGGCCCACACAAATTTAGGATTCACAGCCCTCCGCCCCCCCAAAAAACCCAATTGGTAATTGGGGTTCCTACCTGCTACCGTACATGCTAAACAGAAATGAACTTTCTGAAGACTACAGTGACCACCAGAAATACTGCTTATATTTTCCACCTATTACAAACTTAAGTTAGGCAAAAAGACAATCAGTCTGGACACTTTCAGCATCCATTCTCTGTCACAAAAATAGGAAAAGTAAGCCTAACAAAGTTCTGGTGAGGAAAAAACATAGTAAAGGCAACTTACAGTGTACACATTAAACACTATATAAATTGTTTGTGAATGTAAGCTGGTTTACAAAATTCCATCAGGACCCCAGGTTGACCAAGAAATACAATTCAGAATGAGGCAACGGAAAGAGCAGAAGGATTGAGTCTTAATAACTGAGTTAATGGGAGTCCTAATGATGTCCTTAATTGTGCTTATTTGCTTTACCCGTGTAATTCATTGGTTTCTATGCATTTTCATTGGAAAAAGTAAAGCAGTGGTACCTCGGTACTCAAATGTAATCCATTCCGGAAGACCTTTCAACTTCTGAAACATTCAAAAACCGAGGCACAAAGGGCTGGCTGCAAGTTCAATTGGGAAAATTGAAAAACACACAACGGAAGCCGTTTGACTTCCAAGGCATGTTCGAAAATGGAAGCAATTACCGTATTTTTCGCACCATTGGACGCACTTTTTCCCCCTTAAAAAGTAAGGGGAAATGTCTGTGCGTCTTATGAATACTTCTTTATTTTGGTAGGGGGAAGAGATTCTGCAGGCGTGAGGGAAGTCCTCTGCAGGTACAGGTGTGAACACAGATACATGTTGGTGACTCCTGACTTAAAATGGCTGACCAACAGAGGCCCACACAAATTTAGGATTCACAAGCTCCACAAGCAAGAGCTGCATAGAGTGTGTCTGCTGCTCTGGCTGGGTTTACAGGGAGGCGGCAGGAGGGACTGCCGTCTGTCCCTCCTTCCGGCTCATTGTAAACCCAGCAAGAGCCGCAGCTGCTGAGCTGAGCCGGGGAGGAGGGAGGGAAGGGGATTCCGTTGGTCCCTCCCTCCTCTGTGGCTCGCTTTGAAGCAGCAAAGTGGGAGGGAAGCCGCTTACACCCGTGTAAGCAGCTCCTCTCCCACTTTCCTGCTTCAAAGCAACCATGGAGGAGGGAAGGAGGGGACCCATGGATCCTCGCTGCTCGAGGCTGCATTGGATTCCCTCCTCCCGGGCTCCCTTTGAAGCAGGAAAGTGGAAGGGGAGCAGCCTACACCTGTGTAAGCAGCTTCTCTCCCACTTTCCTGCTTCAAAGCAACTACGGAGGAGGGAAGCAAGGGGACCCATGGATCCTCGCTGCTCGAGGCTGCATTGAAGCAGGAAAGTGGGAGGGGAGCAGCTTACACCCTCCGTGGCTTGCTTTGAAGCAGGGTTCGGGGGTTCAGTGGGGAAAGAGGGCATGAAATAGATGCTGGGCAGGAAGACTTTGACCACTGGAAAGTCCACCTCAGCCTCCCCAGATTTCCACTGAGACAGCCAGGCATGGCTATAAGAGCTGGAAACTTGCATGGGCTGTTTATTTAAAGATGAAAACATGCATTCATGTGAAAGAAATCCTCCCAGGTTCCTGGACACAACCCACACTTGATATTCACACAAGGTTACATAGATGGCATTGGCAACTGGAGGAGCAGCATGGTTAAAGAGCAAGTCCTGGTTTCAAGCTTAAGATCAGCTCTTTCGTGGTGGCCTCAAACGACCCTTTGGCTGCAAGGGGAATCCCTCCCTTAATTCAGGATGCTACAGTCTACACATGCTGTGGCTGCCTGCCCTTTTCCCTGAGCTGTAAAAGCACCTTCAAGAGGGTGATGGGAGGTGACACAGTCATCTTCCAGATGTGCAAAGAACCACCCTCGCCACACTAAACGTGACAGCAAGCCTCACACCCAGATCTGAAGCATTAATGGGAACCTAGGAAGCTGCCTTATAAGGAGTCGGATCCACTACTTCATCTAGCTTAGTAATGTCAACACTGACTGGTAGCAGTTTGCCAGAGTTTCAGGCCTGGAGAGGCTGGGGATTGAACGTGTGGTGTTCTGCATGCAAAGCCACTGAGGTTACAGCTGTTCCCTTTAAAAACAAACTAAGATTGTAGTCCCCATGGTTCTGAAGAAAGGGCTAATTTAAACAGGAACAGAGGGACCTTCCCTGTACCACGTCAGGACCCCTGAGCCCATTTAGCTCAGTTTTGTCTTCACTGATGGGCAGAGGCTCACCTGGGTTTCAGGAAACACACCTTCAGTCCTACCTGGAGAAGCTTTCAAGGACTGAACTTGGGATCTTCTCCATGCTCTCCCTATTGAGCTATGATGGCTCCCTCTCTTCTCCTCCCCTCCTCCTCTGCAGGAGGCCTATCTCGGCTTGTCATTATAATGTATATATGTCAAGGGCTTTGAGATGCATATAAAATCAGGCTCAGCATTATTAACTGGACTTAGATAAGCCATGGTTCCCCTTCCTTCCCTCCTCTGAGGCTCGCTTTAAAGCAGCAAAGCGGACAGGAGCCACCCGCTTTGCTGCTTTAAATAGTTTAGTACAACATTTGATTCAGAATATTTTTTTTCATGTTTTCCTCCTCTAAAAACTAGGTGCGCCTTATGGTCAGGTGTGCCCTATGGAGCGAAAAATACGGTACTTCTGGGTTTTCGGCGTTCGAAAGCCGAAACATTCAGCTTCCGAGATGCTTGAAAACCAAGGTACCACTGTACCAACAAGCAAGTGCAATACACGAATCCTCTCCTTCATACACACCCACCCATCATAATGCTAGTTTATAACTATATACAGGCATGCCTTGGATAGTTTGGTTACAAGCCATCACACAAAAACGAGTAACACAATAAAGCAAGTCACACTTTTTGTTTCTTTCCCAATGCATACGAAAGTTACATTTACACTATACTGTAGTCTATTAAGCCACCCCCACCCCTGGTTCCAGGGTTGTAAGGGGGGGGAAGAACCCAGCCCCAACCCTAGCCAGCTCTACTTCCCACACCACCAGAAGACAGGTGGCAGTGCCCGGGGGCTTCCTTTCCCTGGAAACAGCTAAGCTGCTTGCTGCAATATCTGCATGCACGCTACCTGCCTGCAATGTATATTTTTCAGTACAGTGCAACTATTCCAGTTAACACATGCAAATGCTCATCCAGTTGACATCAGGTTGACATTCAACTGCTGATTGAGAGCAATATGGAATTTCTTCTTTCTGTATCAGATTTTCTTCTTCAACCCATTCATTTTTGCATTCATTAAAATATTTAGTACTTTTGCTTCACCACACGACTTATGCCATAAAAATGAATAATTCAATACAAATATAAATGAATGCTCAAATCAGCTTTGAACATAAAAAAACAAATTTTAAAGCAGCTTAAAAAAATAAGCTATCAGAATTAATTTGTATGAAATGAGAGAATCATAGCAAAAAAAAATTAAGTATACAGCAATGCTACAAGACCTGGGTAACATTAAGGAGATTTTGAAGGTGTTTTTTTTTTTTTAAAGGAAAGAAGGCTGAGGGCAATAGATATCTTGTGATGATAGTTAGAGGTCTTTACTGTTTTTGCAGCTTAATCACATTTTCCACTTGAATGTTTGGTGTGTCACAGAGACAGAGTTATTTTTATCAGACAGTAACCATTTCCAAAAAATTACTTGTACTTTGTCAAAGGCTGATGTATTCTGCTTAAAGGTTTGCCAGTGTTTATTACCATGCTCTGTTAAACCCATAGGGCTTTTTATTCACAAGATATGAAGCCGTGACTCTGTTCTTATAATCTTTGAGGACACAAAATCGCTTTAGAAAGGATGTGAATATTTCCTTTTTACAAAGCTATTACCAGCTGTGGGGGAAATACACTCTGCAACCCAATCTCCATTGTTTTCTTCAAACCAGAAAAACTGAACAACACAGTCTTAACAGAAAGCATGCCTGAAAAGCATGCAACAGACTAAGGGACATGGCATTAACTAAACTGGATTGCTATTACAGAAGGCATGGGGAGTGATAGCACAGACAGACACACTGTGCAAAGGCAGCATGAGATTTGCTGAAGAGGAGTTGCCTACTGTATATGTTACGGGCAGCAAATTTTGAATTCCACAACCATCTTTGCCCAGTATACTGGAGCAATGGTAATTCTGCACTACCGTTTTGTGCTATATCTAAGGATATAGCATTGCTATATTAGCTAACATGGGGTATATGGGGGTAGTACCTCTGGTGGGGAACACATCATGCTCCTTCTGGGTAGTTTGCCCACCTTTGGCCCCCACGCTGCACGCAGCTCTCACCTGTGGCTCCTAGAAGCTGTCAGCATGCAACAGTGGCCACACCCCAGAAAGGATTTGACTGGCTGGCTAAACCAAATAAAGGTAGCTGATGGATCTCAAACGCTCAGTGAGTTTGGGACTTCTCTGGTGGATTGAGCGGATGAGACCAATAGCGGGACCAATGGTCAAGAAGGCATTTTCTGCATGTGCTGTAGAGGGAAGTGAAGGACAGGTGGGGCCCATCAACCTAGGAAGGCAGCCCATCTACAGTGTTAGAAACTGATATATGAAAGCTAGGAGCCATATGGCACCTTAGAGCTAGGTTACGGGCGCAAAAATGGAATGTCTGGGCATGCGATTTTTATAACAAGAATACAAAGCTGAAAATGAATGAACTGCAGCTAAAATATTATGTTCATTTTTCACATGGTCTAGTCCTTCCCCTGCCCACCCCCTAATATTCTTAAGAGGGTCTCTTTCTACTTCAGAGAGTAGCTGGAAGTGGGAAGGTAGAAAAAGGTTCTCCTTTCCTTCCACTCTGCAGTTTTAATCTGAAATCTTAAGCGCAATACTGCACACAAAGCTCATAAACAGCTCGTGCTAATGAAATTCCCTGTCGCAGAATGCGCCTAGAACAATGGGAGTTTCGAACACTGCATATCCAGGAGAAGGAAAACTCCAGTCCTAAACTTATGCTGCCTTGCAGGGTATCTTCAGGAGGAGAAAAGACTAAGGAGTAAATGCTACACAAATCCAGAATGGAGTCCCTAAGATGATAGGATGGCGCCTTGCACACTTCTTTCCAGCTACTCCTGCAGCCAAGCTGGTGCCAAATGAATTGCTTTGCTTTCCTTTGGACCGTGTCAGTGAGGCTGAAAGGGGAGTCTTGTCATCTGGGCAGCCCAGGACCTCCATACACACTGCCCAGGTGTGCATCCTGGGAAAATCACTTAGGTGCTGCTAATGCAGCCATTAGACTTCACCCTCAGAGGCGTGCTCCATTGTCTCTTGAGACAGACAGATGCCAAGAACATTAACTAACATTGTCAAAGCGCATATAAAATGGGCAGAACAGTAATTATTCAACTAGAGCTGTAATAATTGTTCACATGAACAAGAACACGGCCACCTGTATGGCATGCCAATCATTTGGAAAGAAATTCTGAGTGTCTGATTCCATGTTTACCCAAGCTCAGCTAGCCTGTGGTTCCTTTCAGTACACTTATTAAATGTATAAGCTACCTTTATATTTAAAGCATCATTTCACAAGACATCAAGTCACAGAACATTAGATGAAAAAATAAAACACCTGGCAGCGAAATTTTGTGATAGCAGAAGAGCCACAGCCAATTGGGGCCTCTTCATTTGGGGCCAACACAATGCAGCTACAGTTAAGGGGCCTAGATTCTGCACTCCCTATCACCAGCAACCCCTCTACTCTTGAGCATGAGTCCCTCCCAGCCTTTCTAAGGTTTGTGGATGATAGTGCTAATCAGAGTTCACTCTTCACAAGTGGAAATTGCAGCCTAAAGCAGGTTAAAATCCTGATTTAAGAAGACAAGATCTGCAGTGCCAACTCAGAATCATCTTGATCCTTAATTTGTGGATCTGGTGGCAATATGTTCAGAGGTTGTGCTGGGACCCTTCCATCAGCGGAGGGCTCTCATATGGATACAACTCAGTGGCCACAATGTAGAATGACAAATTGTGATGGCAACTGGTACACGTACGTACAGAGGTACGTACACACACAGAGAGGAAGATTGACAGAAAATGAGTGTCTGACGTATTTTATTCTTACACCTCTCTGGAGAGAGGTGGAAAGACGAGACTCTTCCCAATAACATATTAATTAATGGAGACACTCTAGGGATATCATTTATCAGGAAACTAGGCTTTTGTTTAACAGGAAAGCAGAACTGAAATAATTACCTCAGCTTTTCTAGAGTTGATAAAGAAAAGATGATTGTTTAAGTACCAAGTGTCAGAACTGTCTAGCTGATCAGTACTATCAGCAAAGAAACTATGAATATGACATATCAGGAATTCATAAAATTCAAATATAGGTATTTACTATTTTAAAAGTACCATTTGCTTCTTAATAGCTATGTCTTAATTCATTTTCCCCATTAATCTGCTACTTTTTCGGAAACAGGTTCCTGATCAACACGGTCAACTCCAGGGATTTGAAAATAAGCATACAGTGGTACCTCGTGTTACCTACTTAATCTGTTCCGGAGGTCCGTTCGTAACAGGAAACCGCTCGTAACGCTTTCTCTAATGGTGCCCCCCGCTGCTGCTGCACCGCCAGAGTGTGACTTCCGCTCGCATCCCGGGGCAAAGGTCGCAACAAGGGGCATCTACTTCCGGGTTAGCGGAGCGCGTAACCCGCAGCATTCGGTAGGGGGCCGGTAAGTTACACAAGGTACCACTGTACTGTTTTACTTATCATGTGTGCCCTCTCCCAATCAAAACTGCTGACACTGAAAACAGGTAACACAAGTAAACTTACCTTCCTTTCCTTTAAACCTTTCCTGATCATATCTGTTATAGGCCGCTGGAATTGGCTGCTTGTTGCGCAAAGTGGGGTCCTGAAAACAAAAATGTAAAGTATAAGTTTTGTGGCATGCTAATGTAAGTCATAATAAAAAAATACACTTAGATTATTATTACGATATGTGAAATGATGATGCAGAATTTACTTTGGGTTATATCCAATGGATTTGCTTAATGCAATCAATACACTTGCTTTTCGCCACTTCCTCCTAGCTCTGCAGGCTCCTGCACCCTTTGAAAAGCTGTTTTTGCATGTCAAGAAACCCTATTAAATATTAAGCAGAGGGTTGCAGCAAATAGGGGAACTTGGGAAAAAACCATGTTCCCCATCTAACGGAACATTAGATGTTCACTAGCACAAAACTGTATTTCGATTCAACTTACTATTTTAATATATTCAAAGGTACTTCATATTAAACCTGATTTGCTATTTAAGCTTATCTACTGACTTCTAAAACTAGTGGAAAGGTCTTCTAAACTTAGCACAATATCATACTGTACTAAGTGAGGCTCAATTTAAAGAGTTAGCAAAGCAAGGCAAGAGCTGTTTTCCAGTTGCCTGATCCAAGTGCCATTGAAGCTTTCCTAAACCAAAACCAAAAAAACCCCCCAAAACAGATTAGATGGATAAAAGTGGTTCCAACGCCGTTATTGAATTGATCCACATGGTTAATATTTAGAAATGTTATTGGCATGGCAAGGGTCAGTAGTTCTCAAACTAATCCAACAACTTATGAATTAAACCTGCTTGAATTATTATGAATTATGAATTATTTTCCTGCTTGGCAGGGGGTTGGACTCGATGGCCCTTGTGGTCTCTTCCACCTCTATGATTCTATGAAACCTAAGAGAAAGAATGGAATATATATACTAAGAACATAAAGAACACAGTAATCTTTATGTAGCTTTTATTGATCTTTCGACCCCTAATAATCGAAATTGACTGCCAACCAATTCGCCTTTTCTAACCAAAATTGCCGACACTGAGAACAGGTATACAGGTTCCAACAAGTCAGAGGTGTTTATTGCTAAGTAAACGCCATTTGGAACTGAGATGCACAGATTAAGTACAAACTTGGGAGGAGTGGAAGCTTTTCCTAAGTGTAATTGAAATGCTGTCAGCCTAATGGGGCAGCAAATTCCAATTCATCCATCTTTTGCATAGGCCATTTACTAACACGGTTTCAATCATTCGGTACAGTGTACGTGAAACAAAGTCCCATCCATTTCAATGTTCAAGTGGCCATCGCAGTTCTGGACGTCATCTTATCATTACGTTACGGCAAGAATGGAAAGAGTGCACCGGACTTTGGTACAACTAGAAATATGAATTTTGGAAAGTGGGAATTTGAGCCAACTCAACCACCAGGTATTGTGCCTCATCATCATTACTTTGTAACACCAGGCTGCCATTGGTTTTAAGTCCTGGTCACCTTGCTGATTCTAGATAAACAAGCTCTATCCTAACTAAGCGACACGGAAAACACAGAAAGGCATGGAAACAGCAGGGGGATAGAAGAAGAGCTGAGATATGCCAACGAAGGTCCACAGCAGAATGCCATCCAGAAAGAGTGGTAATTAAAGTACCCTCTGTAACAGATCCACTATTAATAAAACTAAACAGTATAATAGAATTTTAGGGAGTCTTGTTAGTAGAATCTACACCAATTTGGAATTTGGGGCAGTATACAATACAGGGACATTTGGTTGCACAATATAATTTCTCCTCCTTCTCTTCTCCCAATCTGCACACTAAACCTGTTCTGGGGGTTATTCCAGGCTTCTGGAGCAGATTTGGGGTGGGTGTAGGGCTTGCAGGGAGAGCAACTTCCGCTGCACAAACTGAAATCCTTGCATTAACAGAACTATTTTGTTGGATGCTGCCCTTGTTTTTGAATAAATCTGTTTTGTTTCACACAAGTATACTGATTCAAACGCTTCCTACGTTTATTCTGGATTCTTTTTTAAAAAAAATAATGTTGCTACAGTCAAACCTCAGTTGTTGAACGTAATCCTTTCTGGAAGCCTGTTTGGCTTCCGAAATGTTCAATAACCGAGGCGCAGCTTCCGCCTAGTTGCAAGAGCTTTGGATGTTCGGGTTCCGAAAAACGTTCGAAAACCGGAACACTTACTTCTGTGTTTTCGGCGTTCGGGAGCTGAAACATACGATAACCAAGGCATTCGGGAATCGAGGTTTGACTGTACTTGGAATTTTAAGGAAAGTACAAGCGCCAACATTGCCAAAGTCCTTTTAAAATTAGCAAGCATTCTGTTTCAATTGTCTACATAATTTCTTCCAGAGTGTAAATCTTCACATAAACCTCACTTCTGTAATATGGATGTTCAAACTATTGCCATGACAAAATACATGGGAAGCAGTATTAAAGGTATCTGTTTTGCAATTAAATGCTCAGTACCTGAATCCTTTTGCTTTTAAATTAAACCCAAATCCCTTACTGAGGAATAAGTCTTACCACTGGTGCAGTATTTGGTGCTGGTCTTTGTTCAGGTGCACGTCCTTCTTCTCTTGCTTTGACGGACTGAAGAATTGCAAAAATGTTCTTGGCAAAGTTCTAGAACACAAGAGATTGAGTGTTATACTATTTATCTGTTAACTAGTGTCTTCTGAAGCAGTGTATAACAGAAAAGTGTGGTATATAAATTTACATCTATACAGTGTACTACAAAGTATAGCTAGAAGCCACAATTTTGAGAAATGCAACTGACAAAACCACTGAACATTTTCTGCCACTCTTCTGTCTCTTACCGTTTGCACATTTTCAGACAGTAAGTGATAATAACTAGCATGTGAAACAGCTTTTAATCAATTTGCACATGCACATGAGTTGTCACATATTTCCAGTTTCTGTCTCTTTGCACAAATGTATTAAAGGAAGAGAGACTTAATGCTTAGAAAATACAAAGTAGCTAGTGACAAATGCCCTCCTCTTAACACTTGGTGACAGTTTCCTTTCTTCAGCTTGGTACAAGTGGAGGAAAAGGCAGGTGCGAAGTTCAGTTAGTGACCTTTGTATGTAAATGACCCTTGCAACCCTGGGCTCATTTTGGAGGAAACATAGGATATAAATCTATTTGATAAAATGTGTGTCTACATGAGCACTAGCGCATACGTTCTAATTAATTACAATAATCTTTCTCTCCATGAAATGTGAAGAGGTTTTATGAACTCCACCCAATGCTCCTATGTGTTACAACATAAAGAATAATGAAGTCAGACCATAATTATCAATAACATATCAATAAAACATCAGTAGATACTGATCGGTTAAAAAGAGTAATACAAATTGTAACAGACTGCCTACAGTACAGGCTTCAGAAGACATCAGAAAGAAGGCAAAAGTGATCCCTATTGAACTTCTACTGGTAGAGAATTCCACAGGGCAGGGCTTCCCTTCCCGCACTACATTACATGTAATACTCTAGTATACTCATTGATACAGGGACATGGGTGGCGCTGTGGTCTAAACCACTGAGGCTTTTGAGCTTGCCGATTGGAAGGTCAGCGGTTTGAATCCGTGCAATGGGGTGAGCTCCTGTTGCTCTGCCCCAGCTTCTGCCAATCTTGCAGACTGAAAGTATACCAGTGCAAGTAGATAGATAGGTACCACTGTGGCAGGAAGGTAAACGGAGTTTCCGTGCACTCTGGTTTCCGTCACGGTGTTCCGTTGCACCAGAAGCGGTTTAGTCATCATGCTGGCCACATGACCTGGAAAGCTGTCTGTGGACAAACGCCAACTCCCTCAGCCTGAAAGCAAGATGAGCGCCGCACCTCATAGTTGTCTTTGACTGTCCAGGGGTCTTTACCTTACCTATCCATTGATCAATGTTTTACTATGAACCATATTATAAAAATATATCCTAGAACATTAAGAAAAATCCTTATGTAGCCTTTATTGATCTTTCTGCGGGATTTGGCTCTATTAATCGAAACAGATGGGAGAAATTTCAAATTGCCAATATCAAATGCAGACTTCAGCTATTGATCCACGAAGTATACGGCTATGCAGAAATGAGGCTCAGAGTAGGTTTAAAGGGTGGTATGGTTGGTGATTTTAAAACGTCACAAGGAGTAAAGTGAGATTGCATTCTGGCTCCCACCCTTTTTAATTTTTATATTAATAACTTGGTGCCTATTTAGCCAATGCAAACTTCCCCTCTCCAGTAATCAGAGACAGAAAGATCTCAATCTTGATGTATGCAGATTATTTAGTACCCCTCTCTCTTTCCTCAAAAATCTCTTGGAGGTGTTTAGCACATACTGTAAACAGGAAAGCCTAGCTACAAATTACTCTTAAGACCAACATTATGATTTTTGGCAGACACAAACCTACGTATAGATGATGCTTGGATCAGCAGGCCATAGAACAAACTCACTCATTTAGATACAAGGGTGCACTCTTTAATGAAATTCTCTCGTGGAAGTGTCATATGGAGACAGTAAAGGTCAAAGCACAGAAAACCATAGGGGCACTGATGAAGTCCTATTACCAAAAGAAGGTCAGCTGACTGAACCATCCCTAAACATAGTTGGTAGCAAAGGGCTTACTGAAATGCTCCATGGCTCTGAAATCTGGGGCTCTGATTCAAACTCCATTAAAGATTTGAAAACTGGACAGAATACAGTCATACCTCAGGTTGAAGTAGCTTCAGGTTAAGTATTTTCGGGTTGTGCTCTGCGGCGACCCGGAAGTAACAGAGCGCGTTACTTCTGGGTTTCGCTGCTCGTGCATGCGCAGACACTCAAAATGACGTCACGCACATGCGCGGAAGCGGCGAAACGCGACCCGCAGACACATGTTACGTTTACTTCAGGATGCGAACGGGGCTCCGTTCGTATCCAGAGGTACCACTGTATATTTTTTTCTGGAAGCTTTACTCTCCACCATCAGGAATATCAACAGCTCTTTCTCGTACAGAGGTGGCCAACAATTAAGGAAAGAGCGTTCACAAAAGGGAGTTTTAACTAGAATATATGTTTAAGAGATTTTAAAATTTAAATGTTCTGTAACTAAACTATATCCTGACCACCTGGCAGCATAAAAGAAGGGTACATAAACCTGGATGCAGGGCAAAAATACTAGTAATCTGGTAATCTAGTTGTAAATTACTTAGGTATGTTGATTTCGATGGGTCTACTCCAAACATGACTAATATTGGATCTTGCCTTAAAGCATAAAAAGCTAGGTACACTAGACAAATGACGACTCGGGATGTGCACAAATGTGTAAGAAGCAAGAAAAACATAATATAGGCCTTTCAAACCAAGAAAATTACTATGTTAACCCTATTAAAAGGAGCTCAGCATGAGGCAGCATAAGTAAACCATATTAGGCTGTTTAAAAGCAGCATATAATGCTAATATCAGTCATATTTAAAAGGGCACATATTTAACAAATTTACATCAACTCTCAAGATGCACTTCATATTGAATGGCATATGTACACAACAGATGTCCTCCATTACCGATAATTCTAAGTAATAATGAATGTATTCAGTAGCAGAGCTCCCTGCAAAACATTTATAATGCAAAATGGTTCTCTCCTATTAAGTATGGAAACATTAAAGCATCAAAAACAGACACAAGCTGCAAAGTTCTAAGTGTGCTACATTCTTAGTAATGTGCCTGTCTTGCACGTTGATGTGTGTTTTAAGACTACACGAGAGTAACCCAGGGCCCCTTGCGGTAGTAATTCCATTAAAAAAACCAAAACCTGACCATCTCATTCAAGTCTGCTGCATAAAGTCATCTTCAGAAGCACCTGGAGTGATATAGAAATGAATGGACAGTTCAAGCCTATACCCCATTTAAAAGACTCTAAATGAACTGTATTTTTTAATAGAAGGTCCAGTGCAGATATAATGCTAGCTAGCTCCCTTGCTTACTGCAGTTAGCAAACAAAGAGCCAGCCCTTGGGAATGCACACTCAGATTCCTCCCTGAAGAAGCTTTGCTCTTCTACTTCAATCACCGTTAAGCAACTTTTGGCACCGACATTAACTGCAGTGGAGCTAATGAGATGGGAAAGAGAAATGGGGAAATGGTGTATTTTTTTAGCCCTTTTTTGAAATTTTCTAGTGTTTTCTTTTAAAATGAGGAAAATGCTTTTTAACTCAAGGGTTTAAAGAATTATTTTAGTTGTGCTTTGCCCCTCAAAATGGATTCCAATACAGTGGTACCTCAGGTTAAGTACTTAATTCGTTCTGGAGGTCTGTTCTTAACCAGAAACTGTTCTTAACCTGAAGCACCACTTTAGCTAATGGGGCCTCCCGCTGCCACCACGCTGCTGGAGCACGATTTCTGTTCTCATCCTGAAGCAAAGTTCTTAACCTGAGGTACTATTTCTGGGTTCTCAGAGTCTGTAACCTGAAGCGTATGTAACCCGAGGTACCACTGTACCTGCTTACGGCAACCTACTGTATTAGGATATTATTTCTGTACTGTAGACAGGTTCAACTCAAAACCTAGAGCTAGAAATTACTTCAACAGAACTGGAAGCATGTGCTCATCCGCATGTAACCCTAAGCAATAGTTTAGCATGATTTGTATTAACTTTAGCAAAGTTGAACACAGCGTCCAGCTCCACTTCCACTCCTTCCATATGACCAGGAGCATGACTCCTGCCCAGTTTATTTCCAAATAATCTGTTTAGCACTGCTTTAAAATGAAGTCTGACAAGTTGCTCATTGCGAGAAGTGAGGTTACAGGGAACCAGACAGAGGGCCTTCTCGGTAGTGGCTCCCACCCTGTGGAACACCCTCCCTTCAGGTGTGAAGGAAATAAGCAGCTTTACCTTTAAAAGACATCTGAAGGCAGCCCTGTTCAGGGAAGTTTTTAATATTTAACACTGTATTGTTTTTAACACTTGATTGGGAGCCGCCCATAGTGACTGGGGAGACTCAGCCAGATGGGCGGGGTATAAATAATAAATTATTATTATTATTATTATTATTATTATTATTATTGCTAAACAAGTTCTCTTACCATGAACCTGCTTTAAGCTATATCGTATTTCATTATTCCACCCACTTTCCCACAAACTGCAATTTCCAATACTTCTGGCCTTACAGTCAGATGGCATCTTCAGCAACAACTAGTAACTGTGCAGGAGGGGGAAGATCTTTGGCTGAAGTCACAGAATACATAAGTGGCTGGAAATAAGGAGGCTCAAGCTTTGCGTGGTTTGAGAAGTTCTTGGCAGGCCAACATGTGCTCCATTGCCTGTAGGCTGAGAAGCTCCTATTTGCATTTCTTCAGTTGAATACACTATTGTAGTAGCAGCATCTCTCTCTCTCTCTCTCTCTCTCTCACACACACACACACACACACACAACAAATGTCCATCTGTTATGCCTGGGCACATTTACGTGCAACAAATAAGCATCTGCTCCAGACAATTAGACCTAAAATGAAGTGATGCTCAGTAAGTACACACATACGTGGCAACAGATGGTGGCAGCGTAGCAACTTACACAAAATAGTTCAGTACACTGACTTCCAAGCTGTGTACAAGGGCACACTCGTGTGTTGCAAGGGAGAGGCTGAAGTGTATTTTCAACAGCTAGGCCACCAAAGCTGGACACTTCAGGCACCCTATGCCACTTGAAGTGGGGAGGACAAGAGCAAGAGCTGCAATTTGTTACTCCCATCCAGGACACGGGGGGCGCTGTGGTCCAAACCACTGAGCCTCTTGGGCTTGCTGACTTCAAGGTCGGTGGTTCGAATCCCCGTGATGGAGTGAGCTCCCATTGCTCTGTCCCAGCTCCTGCCAAATTAGCAGTTCGAAAGCACACCAGTGCAAGTAGATAAATAGGTACTGCTGTAGCAGGAAGGGATGTGTGCTCTGGTTTCTGTCACGGTGTCCCATTGTGCCAGAAGCGGTTTAGTAATGCTGGCCACATGACCCAGAAAGCTGTCTGTGGACAAACGCCAGCTCCCTCGGCCTGAAAGCGAGATGTGCACCACAACCCCATAGTCGGCTTTGACTGGTCTTAACCGTCCAGGGGTCCTTTACTTTATAACCCCATCCAGCACTTCTGCTGTTCCACAATACCAACCAAATTTTGCCATACAAATCCCCCACAGGGCTTTATCACTTCTGCAATCAAGCCTATGGGTAAACTCATTTGCTAAACCTGCACTGTAAAGTTGAAAAATATATTTAACTTTCTAAAGCTCAGAATTCAGTCTTTTTTTTAAAAAAAAACCCAAACCTGATTTATTATGTTCAATGTGTTTTTAAAAATTGTTTAATGTTTTAATTATTTATTTTCCATACCAAACAGTATTGCAAAAGTATTATTGCTTAAGGTATAAATATAAACATAAATTACTCCCCTCCCTACATACAGGATTCAGATTATATTTCTTTAAAGTGTGACATATTCTACAAACAGGATTCAGACTTTTCTGTTTGCTACGTATTTGATCTACTACAATATATAACACCATTTTTTTCCTTTAAAATGTTAAGTCTTCAAGATACCAACAGGTTACTGCTTCTTAAAATCTCCATAAAGTCATTTCATGTACTCATAAATCTAATCAGGGATGGGTAATTTGTGCCTCTCAAAATGATGTTGGCCTTCAATTCCCAGCATTCCCAATCAGCATGGCCAATGGCAAGGAATGATGGGAGTTGTAGTCCAAAATATCTGGGTTGGGCAAAGCCTCAAAACCCATGACCTAAATAAAGGTTGAGTTATTCATAGCCTGGTGAAACAGATATCTGTTTTGAAATGTAAATATTAAATTGCTTGAGGACCACAAGCTGGTTAGTGCTAGTAGTCAGAATTTGTGGACTCCTAGGTGAAATAAAGACTATTTAGTGTCATACCAATATGCTTTCATTGCTTAAGCAACTAATTCATGTACTTTATTCAGGATATATACTGATTGGAAAACTTAATTTATAGCAATGATTTAAATTGAATTTTTTCCCCTGGTCGTCAAATTGCCTCGATCTAAACATGCATAAGACTCCTAACTCAAAATGTTGGACATGTTAACATTATTGAAATTTGTCATTGGAATGAGCTCACAGCAGGAAAAATCATTCTTAGAGCTCCAAGTGCACATTGATTCCTTTGGTTCTCAGACTCCATCAAGCGAATAATTTTATCATGTGTGGAACAAGACCACCATCTAGTGCTCATTCAGAAAACTGTCTGTGAGGAGAAGAAAGGGGATTCTTCTTTTGTATCCTTAGAGCTTTGAGATGCAGACCTACAAAGTGGATTTGAAAAAAACTCAGCATCTTAAAAGGCAACCCAGCACCTTCACTATAAGGGCGGCCTTTTGAGAATTCAGAATTCTTGCATTATTAGCTACTACAGAGACTGCTTTGAGAATGAAGTTCTCTTTGCTTATATCTGAATTTGGTCGGGTGGCGGGATTTAGGTTGAATAAACAAAAAACTAAGGTTCTGACCAAAAATTTAACAATTACAGAAACAGAGGGGTTTCAGAGAGAAACAGAACTGAATGTGGTTAAAAAAGTGAAATACCTTGGGATCTATTTGTCCTCCAAGAATTTGAATTTATTTAAGGATAATTATGAGAAATGTTGGTTGGAAGTTAAAAAGGACTTAGAAATTTGGTCAAGATTGAAACTTTCCTTGTTGGGAAGAATTGCAGCTATAAAAATGAATGTGTTGCCGAAAATGTTATTTTTGTTTCAAACCTTACAGATCGTGGACAGAGTGGATTGCTTTGGAAAATGGCAGAAGGATATATCTAGATTTATCTGGCAGGGCAAAAAGCCCCGAATAAAGTTTAAAATATTAACAGATTCGAAAGAAAGAGGGGGGTTTGCCCTGCCGGACTTGAGGTTGTATTATGAAGCTGCAGCCTTCTGCTGGTTGAAAGATTGGTTTTTGTTGGAAAACACCGATGTCCTAGATCTGGAAGGTTTTAATAATGCTTTTGGATGGCACGCATACCTATGGTACGACAAGGTTAAAGCACATAAATTGTTTAAAAGCCACATTGTCAGAAAAGCAATCTTTGCAGTCTGGATGAAATATAAAGACTTACTAGAGAGTAAAACTCCGAGGTGGCTATCACCAGTGGAGGCCAAGGCCCGAAAAAGACCCAATATGGAGGCCTATTGGCCGAAATATTGGGAATTGACTGAAAAAATTGGAGACAATTGGAAGTTGCAGAGCCAGGACAAACTAAAAAATAAGGTGCGAGACTGGCTACATTATGCTCAAATTCAAGAGGTTTTCAAAATGGACAAAAAAGTTGGTTTCCAGGTGGAAAAGTCGAAACTAGAGACAGAATTGTTAGAACCAAAGACAAAGCTGTTATCTAGAATGTATAACTTGCTGCTTATGTGGAATTTACAGGATGAGACAGTTAAATCTGCTATGATTAAATGGGCGCAGGATGTTGGACACAACATTATGTTTGAAGACTGGGAAAGGTTATGGAACACCGGAATGAAATTTACGGCCAGTACGGCCTTGAAGGAAAACATTATGAAAATGATATACCGGTGGTACATGACCCCAGTCAAGTTAGCTAAGATACATCACCTGTCTGACAATAAATGTTGGAAGTGTAAGGAAGCAGAGGGGACTTTCTTTCACCTCTGGTGGACATGCCCAAAGGTTAAGGCTTTCTGGGAAATGATTTACAATGAGTTGAAAAAGGTATTTAGGTATACCTTTCCCAAGAAACCAGAGGCCTTCCTGTTGGGCATGGTAGACCAGAAAGTGTTAAAGAAGGACAGAACTTTGTTTATGTATGCTAGTACAGCAGCAAGAATACTCATCGCAAAGAACTGGAAGACACAAGATTTACCCACGCTGGAGGAATGGCAGACGCAGTTGATGGACTATATGGAGATAGCTGAACTGACCGGCAGAATCCGAGATTTGGATGTAGAAACAATTGAGGTGGACTGGAAAAAGTTCAAAGACTACTTGCAAAAGTATTACAAACTGTATGAATCTTAAGACGGTGCATGATTTGAAAATGATACGCTTTAGCAATTATGATTAAGTAAATAGTAAACTAAGTGATAAAAGAGAAAAGGAGATAATATGAAATTGAACATGTTACGTTTATTTTAAAGGTATAAAAATTCTGACATAATACATTGAATATAGATACATAACATGTAAAAGTTACAATAAGGTATGACATAAGGTAACAAATTGCTGACATTGTTAATATAAAGAACGCAGAATCGGAAGGGGTGGGGAAGTCCAATTTGGGATTTTTGTTAAAAAAAAAAAAAAAAATGGTTTCTGGTAAACTCCTTGTTTGTAATGTATAAAATTTGGAAAGAAACGTAATAAAAAATATTATAAAAAAAAAAAAAATAAAAAAAAAAAAGAGAATGAAGTTCTCTTTGAACAAACTAACTCACTGTCAGGCACTGCAGCGAAACAAGGTTAAGCTTACTGACACGAGAAAGAAAATGTTGCGGGTGCGTTAGAGGTCATCTGAAATGTTCCAGTTAACAAATGAAAAGAATGAAGTCTAGTATTCAAGGGTAAGAATTTGGATAAAGCTACAATGATCAAATTCTAAAGGGAACTGCCCTAGAGAGCCATGAATAACGTGTGTATACCCCTACTAATACCTGAAGGCCCAAATATTCAATAATGGAATTAGGAGCAAAGGCTAGTAATAGAAAGAGGAAAAGCAACAATACAAAAAGAAAAGGAAAAGAGGAACACAGTGTTGATCAGTGTTGATCATTTTTTTATTTTTCTCTACAAATATATTTCATACATTAGCAGCTTTATAGCGTCCAAATTCTAAGTAATTTGAGGGTGTAAATACACCTTGTTCAATATCCCCACTCTTTGCTTGTTCTGCCAGCTGAACCCAACTTATGGTTTGTCTTTCACTAAACCGTGAGCAGCAACCACTGCCACGCACAATTGAGAAGTGATCACCGGCATACAGTTCATTCGTGCTTAACATTAACTATGCCTATGGCTGCCCATATCATAATGTGATTCCTCACTTCACTGGCTTACCCACAAAAAACTTGTCCTGCTTTGCCCCTTCCTCAGGACTGCTTATGATATATTCCTGCTATAAGACGCCACCATAACATTTGTCAGAAATAATGTGGATATACTGACGCAAGCAGCGCCCAACACTTCCCAACTTGTAGTCCATCATTATAGCAGTATTTCAGTGCACATTCTCATCATTTGATGAGCCTGTCACTAGATGTTACCAAATAAGGGACACATGGCAGGCAACCAATAATAATAATAATAATAATAATAATAATAATAATAATAATAATAATAATAATTTATTATTTGTACCCCGCCCATCTGGCTGGGTTTCCCCAGCCACTCTGGGCGGCTTCCAACAAAGATGAAAAATACACTAAAATGTCACATATTAAAAACTTCCCTGAACAGGGCTGCCTTCAGATGTCTTCTGAATGTCAGGTAGATGTTTATCGCTTTGACATCTGATGGGAGGGCGTTCCACAGGGCGGGCGCCACTACCGAGAAGGCCCTCTGCCTGGTTCCCTGTAACTTGGCCTCTCGCAGTGAGGGAACCGCCAGAAGGCCCTCAGAGCTGGACCTCAGTGTCCGGGCAGAACGATGGGGGAGGAGACGCTCCTTCAGATATACTAGACCGAGGCCGTTTAGGGCTTTAAAGGTCAGCACCAACACTTTGAATTGTGCTCGGAAACGTACTGGGTACCATGTACTGGTACATTTTGTGCAAAGCAATTTCAGCTTACTTTCAAAACCTTTGCCCCAAACATTTAAAACATCTTGTTCTACTAACAGTTTAAGTCAGGGGTGGGCAGACTTCAGCTTTATAGAATTTTCTTTTTACTAGAAACAAGAGTCCACCAAGTAGAAAATAGGTGGCCAGGGGCAAAGTAGCACAGAATAATAACTAGGGAACTTACTTTCCAAATCAAAACCCATGGATCTTCCCCAGGTCAAGTCTAAATTAAGAGGGAGGAGCATCCTTCTGCTGCTATCACGAAAAAACAGTTAAGAACAGTGGCCTATGATCTACAAACCAGACTGATTTATCAGCTGGTCCTGATCCAACTTCCACTCTCCCATGTTTTAAGTCATAAAGGTAAAGGTAAAGGGACCCCTGACCGTTAGGTCCAGTTGTGGATGACTCTGGGGTTGCGGCACTCATCTCGCTTTACTGGCCGAGGGACAGCTTCCGGGTCATGTGGCCAGCATGACTAAGCTGCTTCTGGCGAACCAGAGCAGCGCACGGAAACGCCGTTTACCTTCCCACCGGAGCGGTACTTATTTTTCTACTTGCACTTTGACTTGCTTTCGAACTGCTAGGTTGCCAGGAGCTGGGACCGAGCAACAGAAGCTCACCCCGTCGTGGAGATTCAAACCGCTGACCTTCTGATCGGCAAGCCCTAGGCTCTGTATTTAGACCACAGCTGTCTTAGTTCAAGGTAAAATACACATCTACCAAAAACAGAATATTTAGGTAGCCAATACTGAGAATTATATCAAGGACCCTGCAACATTCCTTCTTCAGAACATGGTCTTTAAATTGTAGACATTGCTGCCAGGATATCTGAACCAACATGTCAATATTTCAAACTCTTGTGGCCTGGCATGAGCAGCATAGCTTGCTCTTTGGCATACATTTTGTTTTCGATACAGTGATTAGAGTGGCAAGACCTCAATGTCATAGATCCTGGCAAAACCGCAGCTTCATATGTACTAATCTAAATATGTACTAAACGATTCATTTTTTATTTTCATTTTATTGCAATTATATTCCACCTTTTCTTCAAGGAGCTCAACATAGCATACATGTCCCCCCTCACACTTCCACATTTAATCCCCTGAGGTAGGTTAGGCTGAGAGGCAGTGACTGTCCCTAGGTCACCAAGTGAGCTTCATGGCTGTGTGGGGATTTGAACCCTGGTCTCTCTGTTCCTAAGCTGACACTCTAATCCCTACAGCATACTGGCATTTAAATTCAAAGCCACATCAATAGTCCCCCAGAGATTTCCCCAGTGTTCAGACTGGCTTTCAAACAGTGCAAATAGAATGACATTCTTTTTTAACAACAACAACAACAACAGTGTTCAGTTCATGAACACTGTTGTTGTTAAAAAAGAATGTCACTCTGTTTGCACTGTTTGAAAGCCAATGCTGCATCACTGGAGGTAAAGGTAAAGGTAAAGGGACCCCTGACCATTTGGTCCAGTTGTGACCGACTCTGGGGTTGCGGTACTCATCTTGCTTTATTGGCCGAGGGAGCTGGCGTACAGCTTCCGGGTCATGTGGCCAGCATGACTTAGCCGCTTCTGGCGAACCAGAGCAGCGCACGGAAACGCCGTTTACCTTCCCGCCGGAGCGGTACCTATTTATCTACTTGCACTTTGACGTGCTTTCAAACTGCTAGGTGGGCAGGAGCTGGGACCGAGCAACGGGAGCTCACCCCATTGCGGGGATTCAAACCGCTGACCTTCTGATTGGCAAGTCCTAGGCTCTGTGGTTTAACCCACAGCACCACCCGCGCCCCATCACTGCAGGTAGTAGAGTTTTAATATTTACCTTCAAGAACACAGTCAGTTTAGAAGCATAACAGGCTTTGTTTTAAAATCAGAGGCAAACAAAACCAAACTCATACAATTCCCAACAAGGAAGAAATCATGCTCAAGATGAGACAGAGAAGAAAGCATCTGGAACTTCATCACCAAATCTATGAAATCCTGGTTCCAGTGTTACATAAAACCAACATCCTGCTTTATTCTTTCTGCACCCACTATCATCAAAATTCAACATGTGCATATTTGTTTGCACATCGAGTCAAGTAGCCACTCTTCTAAAACACTTGGCAGAGATTCCTCCTCTGCAACCTTTCCAACAGGTATGTGCCAGGCCTATGTCATGTCACCACACCTCCACTGAGTCACAGTTTGGAACAAGCATTTTCAGTTCAGATCACAGAGAAGGTATTGCTGTTGTCATCAGGCTTTTGTACAGTAGCTTGTTAAAACATATCATACATTTTCAATGTAATTTTGAGATGTGCACTGGCAAAAAAAATGGCCAACTCTTGAAAACCGTGAACTAAGTGTAGTCTGAAATGTACTTGCAGGGACAGTGTGAAATTCATTTTTCATAACATACTGTTAACAGGAATATAGATATAGACAAAAGAAATTGTCAGTAGTTAATGATACCTTGTAGAAAAGGTTCGTGAACATAAAATATAGCGCTCACGCCATATAAATAAATAGCATGGCGTTTCTGCTGCTGGCTGTGCAGCCTGATCTTAATCATGTTTACTCCAGCATCTGAAACTTTGAAGTGTTAATCCCTTATTGATGAATTACCATATCTCCAAATTTCACGCATCTATGGGGGGGGGGGGAGCAAAATATAGCCATTTTGGCTTCCCAAGGCAAGTCAATGGAATTTCTGTTTTTCCCTCCTCTTGCAATGTGATCAGGATTTGTGGGTCATCAACGGGCAATTGCTGGAAATGTAAGACAGCAGAGGGATCATTTTACCACATGTGGTGGGCATGTAGTATAATTAAAAACTACTGGAAAATGATCCATAATGAACTAAAAAAAAAATGCTTAAAAAATCCTTCTCTAAAAACCCAGAAGCATATCTGCTGGGGTTAATAACAACAGAAGTGACTAAAAAAGAGAGAAACTTGTTCCTCTATGCGACAACAGCTGCATGCGTATTACTAGCCCCAAAATGGAAAACAGACAAGATCCCAACAAAAGAATGGCATATTAAACTGTTAGAGTATGCAGAGTTAGCAGGGATGACCACTATAATAAATCAAAATGATGAAAAATATAAGAAACTGGATATATAAAAAACTGGATATTTTTACTGAATATATGAAAAAGTATTATAAACAAACAATTAACCCAGCAGGATGGTAAGGTTTTCAGCATGGTAAGAAAAAACTAATGTGTATATTAGTACAGTGTATACGAGTACAAATAGAAGAGGAAGAAATGGAAACAGTGAGAGATTTTACTTTCTTGGGCTCCATGATCACTGCAGATGGTGACAGCAGCCGCGAAATTAAAAGACGCCTGCTTCCTGGGAGAAAAGAAATGACAAACCTAGACAGCATCTTAAAAAGCAGAGACATCACCTTGCTGACAAAGGTCCGTATAGTAAAAGCTATGGTTTTCCCAGTAGTGATGTATGGAAGTGAGAGCTGGACCATAAAGAAGGCTGATCGCCGAAGAATTGATGCTTTTGAATTATGGTGCTGGAGGAGACTCTTGAGAGTCCCATGGACTGCAAGAAGATCAAACCTCTCCATTCTGGAGGAAATCAGCCCTGAGTGCTCACTGGAAGGACAGATCCACCTCATGAGAAGAGAAGACTCCCTGGAAAAGACCCTGATGTTGGGAAAGATGGAGGGCACAAGGAGAAGGGGACGACAGAGGACGAGATGGTTGGATAGTGTTCTTGAAGCTACCAGCATGAGTTTGACCAAACTGCGGGAGGCAGTGGAAGACAGGAGTGCCTGGCGTGCTCTGGCCCATGGGGTCATGAAGAGTTGGACATGACTAAACAACAAAACCTCAGGTTACAAACGTTCAGGTTACAAACTCCGCTAACCTGGAAGAGTTACCTCGAGTTGAGAACTTTGCCACAGGATGAGAATGTAAATCATGTGCACACCTCTAGTTAAGAACAGTTTCAGGTTAAGAACGGACCTCTGGAACAAATTAAGTTCATAACTAGAGGTACCACTGTAGTTGCGATAGATGGGGCGAACCAAGAAAATGCGAGAAAAAGAATAGAGAAATGGAACCATGGAAGGAGAGGATGGGAAGTTGGAGGAGGAATACTTTCTGGTTTTCAGTTTATGTTTTACAATCTTAAAATTGTTATTTATTTTCTATTTCAGAGGTTTTTTGTGATCTTTGTATTTCCCCCCGTTTATTTCTCATATATGGAATGGTATTAGAAACACAATTTTTCTTTTTTTCTTTTTTAAGGATTTGTGGGTTGTGCCCAGATCGTCCCAGTTCAGGGCTGATCCGAATCATTGAATCCAGTCTCAAATCAGACTGGAGGAGGAGGGATTGTACTGGCCTAAGACTTACCATGCAAAACATTGGTACCTTACTGAACTAGAAGAGTTAACAGCTGTAGGAGCAGGACAAGGTAAAACATTTAGGGGTTTTCATACTTTATAGACTCTGGTGTCATTTTATGACGTTAAGCAAGACCAAAAAGCTAAAAAAGAAAAAAAGTGTGTCTTCTGAAGAGTGTTAGGATATGAATAAATGCATACGATAACAACCAAATCACGGTTCAACTATGATTGAGACTGAGAAATGATTGAGAAACAAGCAATTTTTAAGGAAATTTGCAGAGGTGTATATTGACAGTTCTTACGCTGCAGCCATATGCATGTTTATGTGGGGAAAGTACAAGTGAACATACAGTAGTTGCACATATCTGAGAAAACACGCATAGGACTGGTCTGCTATGTGTACACACATGTATTTGCACTACTACGTTCGAACTCTAAAATGACCCTTGTTCTTACTGAACATCAAAGGCAGACATAGAATCATCTGTCAGTTGATGGGACACAAATATGCTAAGTCCTTACCTTGCCTGTGCTTTGTAAAATGGTCGTTCTAGTCCTCCACACCCTTTCCCTGCTGACAATGTCTCTAGTTACATCAACTTCCGCATCGACGAAACTTCGCTGTTTAAGAGCAGTTATGTCATCATCCAAATCAGTCTTAATGGTGGACCTTTTCTTGGCCATGATTTTGGCTTTGATAGCAGCGATTTTTTCCACAGACATGGCTTCAGACAAGGATCTAGAAAAGATTGAGCAGAGTTACAAACCAGCATTTTATACCAACAATGGTATAAAATGAATGTCCCAGGGATAAACCACATAAATCTTCAAGCTCAATAAATCATGGTCTTAAGGTTTTACTGTAAAAATCTCAAAAGTATCAATATTGAGAGATTGAGATAAAACTGATTTACAGCCCTGGGGCCAGGTTTGGCTTTCTTTCTTTCGTTCTTTCCTGCCTTCCAGACACTGTTATCTGATTCAGACATAACACTAAGCTACAGATTAGAACTATGTATGTGAGCATTAAGACTACAGTGGTACCTTGGGTTAAGAATTTAATTCGTTCTGGAGGTCCGTTCTTAACCTGAAGCAGTTCTTAACCTGAGGTACCACTTTAGCTAATGGGGCCTCCCGCTGCTGCCATGCCGCGATTTCTGTTCTCATCCTGAAACAAAGTTCTTAACCCGAGGTACTATTTCTGGGTTCGAGGAGTCTGTAACCTGAAGTGTCTGTAACCTGAAGCGTCTGTAACCCGAGGTACCACTGTATGTGGATAATATGAGAGACCAGCATCTTTTGGGTCCTCTTCTCCTTAAAACTCTTTCCACTCCAGTTGGTAGTTGTAACAAAAAATGAGTGCCTAAACTTGCTTTTTTCCTTGTCTCTCCCAATCATCTTTCTCTATGTGTCCTTAAGCTCATGGGGTGGGGGGGTGCGGAGGAGGCAGAGAGAGTGAGAACTTCCAGCAACTGGGCCAAATGAGGCCTCAGTTAAAGCCCAATTTGCCCACAAGGCCATTATCACCACGCCCACCTGCCCCACACCTGATATCCCATGAGACATCAGTTGTGGGGCAGGAAGAGAAACAGCGGCAAAGGAACAATCAGAAGCCTAAAAGTGTGCTCCCAATTTTTGGAAAGTGATGCTTCCTGTCAACACAAGTCAGCTGACTGGCAGTGACAGAAAGCCCCAGTGGGATTGGCTGCACTCTGGAGTTCCTCATTTGTACAGCAGCCAATTCCTGCCCAAAGCAGGCTTGCTAGAAATGCTGATCAGCTGGTTGGTGCATTCAGCAAGCCTCACTAGGCTTGGTACTTACAGAAAGCTCACAGATATTACTTTGCATAGCTGGCTGTACCTCACACACCTCTCCACTGGCAAGCTCTTGTGAGGGTTTTTGTTTTCAGGGACATAGGAACTTTTATCCATGCCTAAGCACTCTTTCTTATATTAGCAGAGGATCAGATGCAATTAGCACAGTGTGACCTAAAACCACCACCACTTGCCACTAAACTCTGTTTCTGCAACAGCTTCCTTTTAAGTCCTAAGGGTTCAAGTTATTGCTAATACAGTGATGTCTGGGTTTACGAACTTAATCCGTTCCAGAAGTCCGCTCTTAAACCAAAGCGTCCTTACAAAGTGTGCTTTCCCATAGCAGCGGGGGACTCAATTTACAAATGGAACACACTCAACAGGAAGTGAAACATGTTCTGCTTCCAAGGCAAAGTTCGCAAACCAAAACACCTACTTCCAGGTTTGCAGCATTCTTAATCCAAGTTGTTCATAAACTAAGCTGTTCTTAAACCAAGGTACCACTGTACCTGTTACTGTGCTTGCTCCACAGTAAAATATTAGTATTCGGGGAAAGGTTTCTTATTTAAGGATTGGCCACAATAGGAAATACACTAGTTAAGGTAGATTGGAAGGAAATGATTAACAAAGTGGGCTAATAAGCCTACAAGCGAAAGAGGGAAGCAAGAAATACCGTAGGACTTTTTTTTCTTAAAGTTGTGGCAAAAGTGACTGATACTCTTGGAGGAATGCATTAGTGTTTCTTGCCAATGGTAATGGTGAAGCAATAATGCTTGGCAGTTCTGTGCACTGTGCACATGACTTCACCATAGCAGCTGAGAGGCTGTGGGTAGCATGGGTTCGCGAGAAAGAGAAGACAGACAACAGGCCAACATTAGCTGAAACAGACTATGGTTTGTTTGAATGTCTGTGAGTTGAATCCTGGCTTGTTCAACAAACCATGGTTTAAATGACGCGTCACTTATTGTTACATTCAAACACAGCCAATGTATGTATTTGCATGCAACAGTAAGCTCATGTTTCACATTATGTGTGGTTTCTCTGAGTTTATAGGATTTCCATACAAACCTAAGAAAAACCAGAAACACAGTACAAATAGTTGTCCTTTTCCACAGCCTTAAGACTGGTGCTGCTGCCTTAGTGCTAGACAAAATGACCTTGACCTTTCTGGACTTTCACAGCTCTTGGATTTCAAATGACAGGTTCAATGATCTGATCCCTGACCTCAGAACAATTGCTAAACGAGTAATTTCTTCAATACAAATTGAATTGCAATTTAAAATTATACCTGAAACAATGTTTAACCGTAAATAAGTCTCTCTCACACACAAATGTGAAAGAATACTTCCTCCTTTTTGCTGGAAAACTGTTGATTTCACCCAGCAGTGCATGCAACACTTCTCCCCCTGCCCGAGAAACAGGAAACAGCAATTTCTTAAGCAATTTTCATGAGCTTCTTATACAAAAAAGGCAGCGTACTTCTTACTGCTATCATGTGTTTTGCAATTAATGTGTAGGTGAAGAATATAGCTTTAGGGAAAAAAGATGTATGTTTGCAAATCTTCTGCCCTTAGCTCCATGTGCCCACATGTACATAGTATCATGGAATCCACTGAGATGGATTGGGAAATTTACCAATCCTGTCTGGTGCTTTCCTATATGGGAAACATGGACTCTTGGATAAGCTAAAGTAAGTTCTTATACCCAAAAACTCTGTACTGTGGTCAAGCTTTGAGTTACATGAATTAACCAGGAACCTATAGATTCTTTCTAATCTCAAAATACTGAGTTTTTCTTTCGTAAACAGCACAAACAATTCACCAGCTTTAAATCTCCTTGGCTCCATTTTATAGGTGTAGGAATGAAACTAAGAAGCTCAGAGGTGAGCAGCAATTCTCCAGTTTTCCAGGTGTCAGGCTGCAGCTTGACGTTATTTACTTAAAAATGAGTCCCAGTGAATTCTGTGGGATTTACAACACTGGAGTAAACGTGATTAAGATCAGGCTGCACAGCCAGTAGCAGGAACACCAAGAATGTCAGGCTCTCTCTTCATACGGAAGATGCACTACATTTTAAGTCCATGTGCCTTTTCTACAAGATACCATTAAACACTGACTACTTCTCTTGAATATTTCCATTTCCCTATTAACAATATTCCATGAAAAAGTTAGCAACAAATCTCACATTGTCCCTGCAGTTACACCGCAGGTAACGTTTTTTCAATGGCTGGCCATTTTTGCTGTGTCACATTTTAGAAAGGCCTACATGTTGAGAGCATTATCACAATTCTTGAATTAGCAGTTATCAGAAACAAAGCAAGACTTGCCTGATCTGCTCCGTCTGCACAATGCCTTCTTTGTGGCCCTCCAGTCGAGCTGCCAGTCGCTCTTTGTCAAGCCGCACACACTCCTCATCCTACGAAGAAGACCAAAGTTTTTAAGAATATTTTTTTGCTCCCTACAAGGATAAGCCAAGTGTCAGAAAAACTACAGCACAGGCCACCCAAAGCTACCCCTTAGCAAACTGGGAAACGTTTAGTCAGCCCCAAAAGCCACAAGGAGTCCAAGTCCACAAACCACTGAAATTAGGGAGTTTAGATAAAGCCTGTACAGTTGCACTGGTTGTCCGTGGCATGTCTGTTCACTGCTGTTCCCCAGTAGGGCTGGGGTATATATCAATATATCATCCAAAACTGGTTTGAAGTCCATATCGCGATATCAGTTTCATAATTTTTGACCTGACAATATATTACGAATGATTGTGTATGTGTGTTTGTGCATGCATGTGTGCGTGCGTGCAATGCAAAAATCACAATGTAGGGGAAACTGTGAAGCCAGGTAATGCTTCTCTCAATTCCAGCAGCCGCTGTTAATTCTGCCAGCTCAGCTGTCCTCTGCCTCCTGCAGGGGGGCAGCAAATCACAAGAGCAGGTACTGGCAAAAATCCCAATGCAGGAAAAACCGTGAAGCCAGCCAACAGCCATAGTTCCATCCTTATTTCAGAAATTGCAACATATGAGTATATTGCGATGTTTAGCTGGTGGTAAAGCACACTGTTGAAAGCAAGGTATTGTCCAGCCCTATTCCCCAATAGTATAGATTTGCCAGCCAGTTTTATGTTACCCATTCAATAATTTTTTAAAAAATCAGTTTCATGTCCAAGCTATAACCCTACACACCAAATAACCTGTTTGGAGTGGTGTTTACCAATTATTTCTTCCATAACATGGCTTACAGTTCATGCTTTACCTTTCACAAACTACCGGAGAGATTTCTCCACTGAGCTCTCCCAAATATTGAATATGATCACAAAGAGTATTGTGAAACAAGTCCTGTAAGTTTATGTGAGCTTTGAGCTTGCTTTTTCTTTAAATCAGTAGTTCCTCTTCACCCCAGTGCTGTGTGGTAAAAACTGCTTTCAAAAACTGAGGATAGTTCCAAAAGCAGCTTGTTTCTAATATAGGATGGGATCAGCCATCCATAAAAGCAAATCAAAAAGCTGAAAGTTAGCGCAAGCCATTTGCATTACCCTGAACAATTATTTTTTTACATTCTAAGTTCATTTAGAGTCCTTAACTCAGAGACGACAAGGACTCAGTCCTTCCAACTATCATGAATACCAATGGGAAGCATTATGAGAATACAGTAGTACCTCAGGTTACATATGCTTCAGGTTACAGACTCCGCTAACCCAGAAATATTACCTCGGGTTAAGAACTTTGCTTCAGGATGAGAACAGAAATCGTGCTCCGGTGGTGTGGCAGCAGCAGGAGGCCCCATTATCTAAAGTAGCACTTCAGGTTAAGAACAGTTTCAGGTTAAGTACGGACCTCTGGAACGAATTAAGTACTTAACCTGAGGTACCACTGTACAGTACAAGGACACAGGCTCTTCTCTGAATTGTTTTGAAGACAGATAAAGTAAACCCACTTTGTCCCACAAACCTTTCAGAAAAATTATTACTAGGTTACCTCTATTCTTGGTTTCTTTGCTTCTGCTAGTATTTCATCAGCTGCTCTTTTAACTACAAGAAAAAGAGGCAATTAATGTACATGAATGAGGCAGCCCTTCAAAAAGTGTGCAGTTGTAATACTTGAGAACTAAATTATACCTTGAGTAGATCGTTGAAGACCTATTTCAAGCGGTGCACTCCTGTCTATGCTCGATGATGTTGCTAAAAATATACAATAAGATCAATAAATCATGAATGCTTTTAAGATATACAAACATAAAATAGACAAGCCCCAAAAGTAACCATGCCATGCTAAAATGGACAAGAAATTTCTTTGCTCGCTGCAACTTTGGTTGGTCAGAAAGTAACTAATGTGAGCAGCATCCCCCAATAAGAATTTCACTGACAGCTCCCTATTTGGTAATTTTGGTTGACACTCATGACAAGAGTTTTATTCAGGTCTTTGTGCTGCTTGTTTCCAAGAGACTCAGGCAACCAATCATTCTCTTTTTGTAAACATATACACGCCCAATTTACAACATGATCTAGATTTCATTTTAGCTTATCTGGTTAACCAATCAAGCTTCAGATTCATTTTGGAAAGAGGTACCAGGCCTCCAGTGTCTGGAGAGCCAGTGTGGTGTAGTGGTTAAGAGCGGTAGTCTCGTAATCTGGGGAACCGGGTTCGTGTCTCCGCTCCTCCACATGCAGCTGCTGGGTGACCTTGGGCCAGTCACACTTCTCTGAGGTCTCTCAGCCCCACTCACCTCACAGAGTGTTTGTTGTGGGGGAGGAAGGGAAAGGAGAATGTTAGCCGCTTTGAGACTCCTTAAAGGGAGTGAAAGGCGGGATATCAAATCCAAACTCTTCTTCTTCTCCTTCTTCTTCTTCTTCTCCAAACATCTGATGAAATCCAAGATCATCACCCTTCACTTCCCAGTAATGGGCTGCATCCAATGTTGTGCAGAGTTCTCCTTATACAATGGGACCTCTCCTTCCTTTCCTCCCCCCGAAGCCCCTTCATGCTCCCCAGATCTGCTCAAGAGGGTCCCCCAACCCTCTGGAGAAGATTTTGAGGGTGAACTAAGGAGAGCAGAGAAAAAGAAGTCCCATTACACAAACATCACAGCAGCAGTGGCTACAGCCTATATTTTTAGCCCAAGGAGGAAAAACAGATTAGTGAAAACATGAAACAGTTAAATAACTTTTAACTCACATGTTTCCCCATTTAGGTATGCAAGCAGATCCTTTCTGTCGGGTCTTCTTACTACAGGAATGTTTTCAGTCTAAAAGAATGAAAATACAGCCTTGAGACACAGCAACATACATGTGTTTGCTTCAAAACAAACCCAAAGTCGACAGTTTGGTGTGAAGCCTATCTCAAATGTTAATTGGAACATCAAATACAGCTGCTTCTCAATAAAATGCCACGCGGCAGGGTTTCCCCCAGGATTTGAAAATGCTAATAATAACCACACCTGAACAGAGTATCAGCATTGTTGGTCGAGTGCAATCCGATTCACTAGGAGAGCACTGCTTCATAATTTATAACAATAGACTGAAAACAGTTTATAGCAACAGACCAATTGTTAATAAAACATTTGATTTGAAAAATAGAATCCACTAAAAGTCCAAGGAAGCCCCAGCCATGCCTTCACAAAGAGCCTAGTTACTGCATGACTGTGACAAGTCAAAATAGCTTCAGCAGCTCCCAGTGAGGGAATAGGGCCTTATGGGATTACAAATTGTTGTGCTTCCACCAGTTGCAGAAGTATCAACAATTATTGCACTGCAGCTGGACTGTGTCTTCCGTCAGCGCTATAAACACAGTAGCGTTCAGTGTTACGTGGCAAACAGTGGTGGCTTGGGTGCTATGTTATTACATGCATCTGTTTCTTCCAAGGAAAGCAACTTTCGGAAAAAGGCAAATTGAAGTGTATGGGGGGAGGGAGCGGGGACTGCTTAACCCGCCTCTTTTGAATATGCACCTGCAAATCCTCAGGTAGGGAAGGAAGGGCTGCTGGTTCAGAGGCAAAGCTGGAGAGGAAAAGTGGCAAGAGATAATTCACTTCTAAATGCCACCCACTTTCTTCTTTGCACGGAAGTAGCTGCTGGTGGAGCTTTATTATACAAATATGCATGCAATATATACTTTGATCAGAGCCACACAAGGAAAGCTATTATGACACTTGTTTGGAACCTGCTGTCATTTTAGCATGGTTAGATAGAGTGCAATGTTAGCACTTCACGTGGGGAAAGATGCCCTCAGGCCCTTTCCCCCATAAATTATTTTATCTCGCTCTACTTAAAGGCCTTTTCATTTAATCTACCACACATGGGAAGGATCTGATTACTAATTTTATCAATATTTATACTTTTCTGTAAAGTAGGGGATGGAGCAACAGCTACATGGCCAGTTAAAGCTTTTCAAAGTACACTGCAGGAGGGGAGGAAGCTTACAAGTGTTAAATTCAGAAGTAGTAGAACGTAGCAGTGACTAGAACATTATGGGTAATGATTTAACATTAGCCAGTGACTCAAGAACTGGGGGGCTGGGTTCAAAACCCAGATCAGCCCCAAACTTGAAGAATGTCTTAGTATAACTCACTCGCTGATCAACTTCCTATCTGTAAAATGTGAGCAGTAACCTACCACATAACAAAAATAACATTATGATCAATCACCATCCTTCAAATTCAGATTAGGATTCATCTGGATTTCTAGTATTTGCCTGTCAAATGCCTTGGGGCAGGTATAATAAATGCAGAATTATTTATTACCAATAATACTAGCACATTAAAATTTGTTACCGATCACAATAAGGCATGCTCCAGCAATCCACTCTTTCAAATGAATGCTTAAGACTATTTCCTCAAGCCTTTTAATTACTGTCTGCTGATCATACTGTAGAAGTTAATTGCTATTTTACCTGTTATAGGGTGATCAGTCTATAAATTTTTAAATCAATACAATATTAGAATTAATATTAAGTCACTGGAGAATGATGTGGTTTCTTCTGCTAAGGCTGAAAACCTAACATTTAATTCCAAGTAGATCTCACTGAGCTCAATGGCATTTCCATTCAAGTAAGTAGGACTAGGATGTAATTAAGCTATAAGAAGCTTAGTAATAGTTCTGAAACAAGACTTTAAAGATATTCCATTAGCTTCAGCTGTCAATACCAAAATATACATGAAGTCACAAAGTCTATGTGCACTTTCCCTCACTATTTTAGTGATGCTGATACTCAGGTGGGGTTATGATTTTTTTGGTCATCAGTTGTTGATAGCTCTGCACATTTCTCTGAATTTGTAGAGAAAAGTTATAGTTTCTAAGAGATGTTTTGCCACAAGTGTGAAGAACTTGGGAGTGTATCTGTGCACTTATTCTGAAGCAATCTTTCTTTCTTTAAAAAACAACAACAGCATAGGGCAACAAAAGCACAGGTCAAGCAGGAAAATAGTCAAATGTAAGACAGCAGTATGTAAGATTACAGCCCATACGGCTAAAATAGCTATTATGGCAGAGAAGTGCAGCAGCAGCAGCATCACAATACAAAGTGATTGGCTTTTGTTCCACAGAATAGGGGCAGCTCAATTGCCATATACTTGCCATTATCTAAAATTATAACTACAAAGAGTGATGATCAAGTTGCTTCCACTCCTGTAAGTAAGGCCAAAATAGCAGGTATATCTAATGCTAGTGTGTGTGTGTGTGTGTGTGTGTGTGTGTGTGTGTGTGCGCGCACGCACACACACACACACACACACACGGCCACTTTGCATGATATGGTGAGATTATAGGAAACATCAGCAGCACAGTCTAGTTTCCTGAGTTCCTGAAAATAGAAATTTGAAATATTTTCAATTCTGGATTGGAGTGGTGGTGTTCAGTTTGCATTTTAATGTGGGTCTACTTAAATCACACTTGAAAAAGGCATATATTAGGAGAAATGAACATGAAAACACCTATAGGTTTTTTAAAAAAAATAAAAAATTGCCAACTAATGCAGAAGTCAGGTGAAGTGAATTTGGGATTGGAAAAAAGAGAAACCAAAATTGACCAACTCATCCATCCCTAGTTCTGGATCAAAGGTTTGTGCCAAAACCACATGGCACTCTTAATGACACTGATGAAATTAGCTTCTTGAGAAATGCACCATGTTTGAAAGGAGAGAACACAATAAAAAAAGGCAAACAGCAAATGAAACAGCAACATGGGTGTGCTTTACAAACATAATGTTGTTATTTGAAGAAATAATGCTGGCTTCCTTCTAGACACCATTAGCAATTTATGAACAGGTAGGTCATAGCTCTTCCTCAGAGGAAATGCTCACTGCAATTAAGACCTACCAGGATTTCATTTAACATGGGATCTCAATTTCGCAGGATCTCAACTTTCAGGTCCTCAGTTAAGGGAAATCCTAGTTAACCTCAAGCATTGTTAACATAGTTCTGACAAACTGTTCAAGAAGGGAGCTTTATTATCATTGTCATCATTACTATTGTGAAGATTTCTATACTGCACTTCATACAAAGATCACAGGGTAGTTTACAATATAAAAACACAAAAATACATACCATAATGACAAACACACCCACACCCAAACACACACAGTTTACTCTAGGAAAGGGCAGGGTGAGTGCATTTCTGAAACTGAAGCAGCAAGACACTGCAATATAATTTAGCAACACAAAAAGTTATTTTTAAAGGCATAAATATGTGAAACAATACTATTACAGAACCTCTGGTCGGGGGACTGAATTACACTTATCACAGCTACTACTGCCTCTACCTGTAAAATTTTGGTTTTTTTCAGTTGCAATTTTGTTATGTTTTTTAGTTCCTGCCAAAAAAATTAAGGGCACTGATTAAAATGTACCCCATTTAAATAAGGCATTGCAAGATTATGATTTCTGATTTCTGAATTATTATTATTATTATTAGCACAGCAGTTCATACCCTCCAATTCTACAAATGTTGAGTTGACCAACAGGCAGGTTAGAAACAACATCAACCAACATTAGGCTCCTATTCTGAGGGATCTACTTACCGCAGCACGGCGGACATAAACAGGATGTGAAAGATGCACATTATTCAACAGGAATAAAATGGAATCCAAAGTGTAGTACTCTCTTGGCTGGCCTTCCTTTCCTGTCCTGTAATGGATGGAAAGCAAAGATGGTTTAGGAAATATTTGGAGAGAATATATACCACCAATGGTTCTCTTCATAAAAAGCTGGAAGCATGACAAAACAACAAACTTGTACAGTATATCAAAACTGTCTGGCAAATAACTCATGCAAATGCCACCGATCAGCTTGGCTTACTGCTTCCTCACTCTGCCTTCCCCCACCCTGCTCACTTAAGCCAAGTTTGACAAATTTGAAGGGAAAGGCACCATAATATTTGAATTGTTCTCTTCCCACCTTTCCAAAGACACACAGCATACAGACCTTTTCAGTCAGGTTGTTTCTATTAAGGGCAATCGTCCCAAAGAGGTTAACATATCCTTAAAATTGGGTATTTATATAATTCAAGATGGCACACTATGAAGGGGCAAACACAGCTGCCAAATCAAGCAGTGGCAGCTTGAAGGGAAATATATTACAAAATAAATGCTCAACTAACAAGGAATACTTTAACAGGTTCCATTAAAAAAAAAAGATGGAAGGGTCAGCAACAATGTCTTCACCCACTGACTTACTCCTGCATAAGCCAAGGCACAACCAAAGGGCTCTTCTGTAGCTTAATGTATATTTTGTACATGGGCCAAAATACAGGAAAATACAGAAACTGTGGCGCTTAAGATAATTTTGATAGATACACTTGTTCACAGTAGGAAGTAAAAGTTCAAAATCCCTTTGCCTGTGCCATGGAAAGACAGTGAAACTACATAGCACAGGAAGGACTTTGCCAAACCCTTTGTATCACTCACAAGTGTGAACAGAGAGAGATTAAAGGTTTTTTGCTTGGGTTGGCCTGTATAGAAGGTCGAGGTGCATATCTGAGGACCAGATGGAAAGGTAGATTTGAGCAGCAGGGCCACCAGTTGTACATTGCTACTGCAAGCTATCTGCTCACCACTGTTGCTATGCTACAACCAGAATTGTTCCTATTAAGGTATCATATTACACTGGCAGAGGTCTCAGTACTTTGCTGTGCAGAAATGGGTTCCTGACATTTTTTAAAGATGTACCTGAAGACAATGGTCTTATCATTAAATTTATTTTTGTTTCCCTATACAGGGTATCAAGTAAAGTCAATGTAACTAATTACTCTAGTGAGAAAATATAAATTTGGACCAGATACGACTCTATCACAAAGCAGTTTCAGCACTGCAGCTGATGTCCACAAAACAGATTAGGTGTGATCAATTTAGCAAAAGTGCATGTATAGGTCAGAACTCTCTCACACCCACACCCCCACCCAGGAAGGAAGGAAGGAAAGGAAAAGGGGAAAACAGAGTTCTAAGATAAAATTAATAGGAGAGAGGCAACTTCTTAAGATGTCCCACACAGATCTTTTAACCACCTTTAATAATGAAAAGTGCTACATAAAGATTTGATAGCCTGGAGAAGACATGGACATTGTGGGTGTGTCAGAAAACTGTTTTTATTTTATTTAACAACTTTCCTTCTGCTGAAGTATGTACGTGACGAATTCTAGCAACAACTGCAAAAGTACTGGAAATGGAAGAATTTTTCTACATTTCTCATTAATATTAAGATTTTTTAAAAGCTGACTCAAACCACAGAAAAATATGTTAGAATAAGAGTAGCATATCACTGACAAATTCTGCATATTTGGTGCCTATAAATATGCAAAGTGATAATTACCTTAAACTAAAAGATGGTAATAGGGGTCAAACCACATGTTATAAAGCAGACATAAGTAATGTTAGACCAATGACAGCTTCTCCAGCGCAAGGCATCCTCAGAAGTGCAAGATGCACGATAAAATATGGTGTAAGAGAGAAGCTTGTGCCTAACTCCTATATCAGCCGGCTATTCCCGCTGAAATATTTCCTCCAGTAACTCTTCCAAATACCAACACCAATAGGGCTGCAAAGTAAACATAGGTCTGAAATTCCAGTAGGGATAAATGCAGCTGTGACAGAGGGCAAGGAAGCGGAAAAGTATTGCCAAATACTTCTTCAATTGCATTGCAAAATATTTCTTCAACGTGGCCCTCAAGTTTGCCTATCCTAACACTTTTCCTTCATTCATTTTCTGGGCACCTGGAACACATGCATTGAAGAAAAAAAAGATTCCTTGCCTGAAGGGCAACCAAAAAGGAGAGGAGCAATCAATATACCCCAAACTAGATAACCTTCAGAATAAAAGCAAAGAGCACAAATGTAGTCAAACTTTTTAAAAACTCACCAAAAATGTTGTAAATTGATGGGCTTAGAATCTACTGTTGTATGTAGTGAGTTTAACTTGAAGACAGGTATCCTTGTGTGCTTGCCTTTTGTGGCACACCATAGAAACTTGGCTGCTATATATATTTGTTCAGTATAGTTGTAATCCAACACATCTGGCACATGGGAAAACCATGTACATAATCAAGGTTCCCTTTGCTTTTCCTCCCCCATGCAGCCTTGAACAGCACCCAGAAAGTGGTGATGTTTGCCCCTCAGCATAGAGCAAGGACTTCAAAGTTACCTCTGGCTCTCCGACTGAATATGCAAACACCAATTAGAAAATGGGTCCTTGGGCAGTAATCAGAAAATCTGGGTTTACCACAGAATGTGCGGTGAACAGCGATATGACATTAATCATGTATCCCTGGAGTCTGTATCTGTACAATACTGTTACATCCCCAAAAAACCTAGGTCACCTGCACATATCCCAAACCTAAGTGTCTATTTTGACTCTGCTCTGAGCAGTGAGTGCAGAGCATTTGAGCTTCCCCTCCTGCTGCACGTATGCCCCAACTGTAACTTGCCTAGTTCTTTAGTACCCATCCTCACTCCATAGAGGCAAACTCTCCACCCTCGCTATATTTCCATCTCTGATTCAGGCAACATGGTCTGGGGAGCCTGTGCAGTTTATAACTTGCCATCTTGTAAATTTGTATTTCTGTACAGGTGCTTCATCACCATTTTGTGCAAGTGTTTTAATTATAACAACATTGATGGCTCTTACTATTTTCCCCAAGTAAGAAAGGCAGTATTGGCATTTTAAAATTGATAGCAGCTCTGACCCCTCTGGTGTGCAATCATCTCCTAGTCAGTTCACAGCCAAGTCAAAAACTGGGCCAGTTTTAGTTAACAGCTTAAGCTACACCAGACTGTGGAATCAACTTTAACTGTTAGCAATACAAGCTACAACATGCCAATTATTAAGAGAGAACTACGGTCCAATTTGTTAAAGCTGTTTTAAAAACTCCGTAGTATACCCTCCAAAGTGTGCACAACATAACTAGGCATGCATTGCCAGGCAATATACAGCTATAAAACTTGCAATAGAGGAAAGGATTTTCCTTCTTGAACTGCACAGCCATGCACAGTTCTTGATGGAACATGCATCTCCAGCAGCCAGGTGACAAGTCCTGGTGCCAATCAGATAAAGAACTTTTGAAAAGAACGCCACAAGTAACCAATCAAAGTTAGCCAGGAGAGAGGGTTAGATAAACATGAATCTCTGAACAAACTTCAGCAAGACACAACTACCCCTATCTCTCAAAACCTCCTCGGATAAGCTGGGCGAGGGATGAACAGGTGCATAATCTTTAGCTCTACAGTTCAAAGACAGTAAATTACACTCCGACAGGAAGCTCTGTAACCCAGGGAAAATCCTAATCAGTGCATCCCAATCTCCTCTCAGCAGAGTCATGTTTGGAAACTCCACATTTCGCTCTTGGATCCAACTTTGCAACTAGGTTGCATTAGGATTCCATAGTGAACCCCATTTGGCATTGAGAAAGGGAAGAAAAATGGGGGGGGGATCCTTCTGTTGTCCTTACCCTTTCCCACGGAGGACGGAAAAAGAAGTGAAAACATGCACACTACATGGCAAAGAAAAAGGCGTCATTTTTCCACACAGGCTGTGAGGCATTCTCTTTACCCTTCTCCCAACACAGATACAGGTCAAAAGAAACTAGGAAGAATTATCCTCAAAAAGGATTATCAGCACTGGAATAATTAGAACAAACCTAACCATGTCTACTCAGAAATCAGCCTTACTGAATTAAATGGAACTTACTCCTAAGTAGGTAGGTTTAGGACTGCAGGCTGTTACTACTTCTATCCAAATCTTGGTATCCAGAAACAGGATGGTTTATTAAAGCTTGCATACTTTCCATAAAAATTAAGATTCTACACTCTAGTAGTATTGAAAGAAAAACCCAGACTGTGGGGACTTCTTTTTCACTTGCACTCATCTGGAGTAGGGGGTACGAAAAAAGTGGAAGAGAAATTCTTACAGCTTTGTCTTAACTATGCTTACTCAGATGCCAGTCCAAATGGTAACACCAGTTACTCTCATTCCCAGGTAAGCATGCATCTGGATTTAATGGGACTGACCCTCATATAAGTATGTGTTTACAGTTCCCCAAATAGTCATTTTCTTCTTTTCGTGTGGTCCACTTCTTGTTTCTCTAGTAGCAGTCCTCAAGCAGAAATTAAGCAGGTGAATCTTTAGACATGGAGATTAAACAAAAGAAAAAGCCTTTCCAACTTTAGCTCTTGCGTGCAATTTGGCCCCTTCTTCCATGTTTGATTCCTGCTGCAGGCGCAGAAGCAGGGCCAAATTATAAAACTGTTAACCTGACTCTTAACTCTCCCTTCAACAAAAAGAACATTACTATTTGCATAGGAGTCACAGACCATCCACCTCCTGAGCTCTTTCTTTCTACTTTTCAAGGATTGACTCCTTTCTTCCTTGCCGTCCTCTCTTTCTTAAAACTCAATTAAGTGAGAGAGTGTGCAATTCAATAACAAGACCCACTGACTTCTGCAATTCTTTATTCCCAGGTATAAACAAATATGACTTCACCTTAATACCGCCCCTAAGCATGTGATGCCATGGATGAGGGACCTGTGGCCCTCCAACTGTTGCCAGACTACAACTCCCATCAGCCCCAACCAGCATGGGCAATGATCAAGGACTGTGGAAGTTGTAGGCCTACACCACCTGAAGCACCACACTTCCCATTACCCAATGCATTGCAGAGTTCAGCGAGACTTACTTCCCGGAAAGTACGTACAAGACTCCAGCCTGACTCTCCTAACTCTTCATAGGGACCCTATACTCCTCTTTCGTGCAGGAGGTCAGAAAGACACACCTCTGCACCTGCGTCCCCCACAAATTCATGAGTTGAATACAGCACGCAGCACTCCCTTCCTGGCAAGCACACACAAAGCTACAGTGCTGACACCCCCAGTTTACAGAACTTGTTCCTGCATGATGCGGTGACACAGGCTCTGGCCTAAATGGCTCTTTTTAAAAAAGAATGAGGCAAATGCATTGAAAAGCACTATACGAGAGCCCTGTGTGCAAAGGCAACCTACCCCAGTCACTGGGGGTGGAATCAGAGAATCACAGAGTTGGAAGGCACCCTAAGGGCAATCTAGTCCAACCCCCTGCAACACAATAATCTTTTTGCCCAACATGGGGCTGGAGATTAAGACTATGATTATAAATCTGTAGATATTCTATTCCTCCTTTGTACATCTTTTTTTTAAAGAAAATATTCATCCCCTCCCCTGAATACCATATTTTTCTAGGTTTTTTTACCAAAAAAAAGGTTTAAAATGGGGGTTCGCCTTATACACGAGTAGTGCTGAGGGGAGTTTTCTTAATTTGGAGTCCCCAAAAGTAGGGGGCATCTTATACATGGAGCCGTCTTATACACAGAAAAATATGGTATTTATCATACAGCATGGATGCAGGGTTCTTGTCGCTGGGGCGCAGTTCCAAGGGAACTAATAATAATAATAATAATTTATACCCCGCCCATCTGGCTGGGTTTCCCCGGCCACAGCAAAATATTAAAATACAATAAATTATTGCCACAGAAATATTAAACCCCTATGCAATGTAACCACAGGGCGAGCCCAGTTCCCAAAGGAAACTATTGCCACGGAAATATTAAACCCCTATGCAACGTAAAGCATTACTATACAGGAGGAGTCCTGTTTTCTCAAGGAAACTATCACCACAGAAACTTTAAACCCTATGTGCAACGTTTAAAGTATTTTTATGCAGCCCCAGCAGAACTTTTCTGTGCGTGCTGGAAACGAAGCTTGGGAAGGTAGACGGGTGCAGTGGGCAGGGGAGCTTCTCCATGGGAGATCAACCAAACCCCACAGAACCAACACGCTTAAGGATCATGGGGCAGCCCGTTCCGCCGGCCCGGCAGCTGGAGTCGTCCAGCTTTAAAGAGCTTTTGAAAGGCGCCTCTCCTTCCTCCTCCTCGCGACCTGGGACTCACCCCCAGATGACATAGTTGGTCTTGACGTTCTTGGGCCAGGAGAACTCGCCGAAGATCACCTCGTCCCCCTTCACCACGATCTCCTTCTTCTGCGTGTTGTACTGGCGCAGCACGCTCAGGACGTCCGCCATCGCCTCAGCCTCAAAGCTCCCTCAGAAAAGCCTCGCTCGCTCGCTCCCTTCGCCGGCCTCGCGGACCCGGGGCGCGCGCTCCCTCGCTCGCTCCCACGGCTCGGCTCTCCTCAAGTCCGCCGCCGCCCTCCTTCGCCTCACTCGCTGACAGGAAAACAAACCGAACGAACCACCGAGCGAGCGACTCGCTGACTGACTGGCCCAGCCGCCGCCGCCGCCGCGAGAAAGAGAAGAAGGACCCCACGCTGGCCTGACCTGGCTGGCGCCTGCGCACGCAAGGAGAACGGACGCTCCGCCTCCTCCTGCTCCTAGCGTTCTGAGGCGAGGCCCCGCCCCCCCGCGCGTGATGGACAGCGGAGGAAGCCCGTCAGAGGCCCGCGCTGGGAATGGAAGGGTGGAGAAAAAAATAATAATCACCAAGCAGGCACTCGGATAGCCAGCCTCAAGCGGTGAGGGTCCTCGAGGGAGGAGCGGGGCCGAAAGAGGACGGGGCCAAGGGGCGGGGCCTGAGCAGAACCCCGCCCTCTGTTTCCTCTTCTGCTGCTGCTGCTGTTGCCTATGGCTTTGAAGGCGCTGCCCAGGCTGAGTCTGCTGCGGGGCTGGCGAAGGTCAGTACTGGCGGGGGGGGGGGCGAGGGTGGTGGTGGCGCTGTCCGCATTGCAAGGGTTTTCTTCCCTAGCAGGGTTGCCTTGATCATGCAAGATTGCCCCTTATTTCAAGGTAAAATGCCATTGATCATACAAGATTTAGCCCTTGTTTCAACGTAAAATGCCCTTGGTCATACAAGATTGCCCTTTATTTCAACGTAAAATGCCATTGATCATACAAGACTGCCCCTTGTTTCAATGTAAAGTGCTCTTGATCATATAATATTGCCCTTTATTTCAACGTAAAATGCCCTTGGTCATACAAGATTGCCCTTTATTTCAATGTAAAATGCCATTGATCGTACAAGACTGCCCCTTGTTTCAATGTAAAATGCCACTGGTCATATAAGATTTAGCCCTTATTTCAACGTAAAATGCCATTGATCACACAAGACTGCCCCTTTTTTCAATGTAAAAAGCCACTGATCATACAAGATTGCCCCTTGTTTCAATGTAAAATGCCACTGGTCGTATAAGATTTAGCCCTTATTTCAACGTAAAAAGCCACTGATCATACAAGATTGCCCCTTGTTTCAATGTAAAATGCCATTGGTCATACAAGATTGCCCCTTGTTTCGATATAAAATGCCATTGATAATACAAGATTGCCCCTTTTTCCAGTAAAATGCTATGTCCTGCATTGATTCAGTTTGTCCTGCATTTCCCCTTTTTGCATGCTCCTGCTTTCTCTCTGCTCCTAACCTCTTGCTGCCTCCTTTCCCTTTTTTCTCTCCACGCTCCTTCCCTTGGCAACTGGACAGCTCAATTGGTATTCCAGCATGGTGCTGACAACACCAAGCTCACAGGTTCGATCCCCACAGCTGCATCAGGGGTGGATTTGGGTTTGATGAGGCCCTAAGCTGCTGAAGGTAATGGGGCCCTTTATATGTCCAGCTGTCCTTTGCCAACAACAAATTGTCGCTGTTTTTTTGTGTTGAATATATGCCATATGGTAATTTATGGACCTAATAGGTATCTAAAGCCATTTGCACATAACAAAATATGTATTTTATCAAAGTAATTGTTGAACTGACATGCAATTAAGAAGAAGTATATTAATAGTGAAATACAATTAAGAAGAAGTATATTTTTTGGGGGGGCCAAGAGAGTGGGGCCCTAAGCTATAGCTTTTTTAGATTATACGTAAATCCGGCACTGAGCTGCATATTTCTGCATGGCCAGGGGGTTGGACTAGATGATCCTGGGGTCCCTTCCAGCTCTATGCCTCCTCATCTCACTCCTAAGAAGGAGCAAACCAGGGCAAGGCTTTCATGTTGTCCCTGTCAGTTCCCTGCAGGTTAGGTTATAAGGTGTCCATCGGCAAAGCTGGGCCCTTTCCCTCAGACAGCGACAGGTTCAGAGTCTCTAGAAACAAGCAGTTTTGTGTCAAGATTTTGGGGAGGAGTTCCAGGGAGCTATGTACCACAGCATCTCCAAGTTGCTTCAATATGCAGTATTTTTATTTTAAAAGCCTGGTACAGGTCAGGGTGGCAACGTTTAAGAAAAAAACATCTTAAACCCTTGAAAATTTATTTTTTGTGTCACGCATTTGCTTGTGTATTAAAATGGATCCCATGCTTTCTTTGTATTAGTGCTAGGATCAACCACTGGGATTCCTTCGTCACAAAACTGGAAGGGACCACCAGGGTCATCTAGTCCAGCCTCCTGCAATGCAGGAATCTTTTGCCCAACGTGGTGCTCGAACCCACGATGCTGAGATTTAAACCTATTGATTGTGTATTTAATTAAATATATTGAATCAAATATATTGTGTATACTAAGTAATATTAAGTATATTGCAAACACTTTAATTTACGATGTGGAAATTTAATTCGCTGTGTGGCCTGCGGGTTCTGTGTCAGAGTACTCGCATTTGGTATGAAAAGTTGGACCGTCTGGTATAGGCTATACTGGTAAAGGTAAAGGGACCCCTGACCATTAGGTCCAGTCGTGACCGACTCTGGGGTTGCGGTGCTCATCTCGTTTTATTGGCTGAGGGAGCTGGCGTACAGCTTCCGGGTCATGTGGCCAGCATGACTAAGCCGCTTCTGACGAACCAGAGCAGCGCATGGAAACACCATTTACCTTCCCGCCAGAGCAGTACCTATTTATCTACTTGCACTTGACGTGCTTTCAAACTGCTAGGTTGGCAGGAGCAGGGACCGAGCAACAGGAGCTCTCCCCGTCGCAGGGATTTGAACTGCCGACCTTCTGATCGGCAAGTCCTAGACTCTGTGGTTTAACCCACAGCACCACCCGCGTCCCCTAGGCTATACTGTTACGTCATGCCAAATGAAGAAACAGTCTGCAAAGTTTGCTAGTTGATGGTGTGTTATCCTGTGAAAAGTAAGCACTTCCAGATCTCATAGATTTAAAAATGGGGGGAGGGATTAAGCATATCCTGGATTCTCCCGCCAGGAGTGACACATATTTGTATATAAACTCATATTACAGATCTTCAGTAGTCTTTCCTCACAAGGGAAACAACCCATAAATTCTTAGGAAAGAGGTTGCACAAAATATTGTACCTGGCATGCATGAAAAACCACCTGCCTGTATAAGAACTTGCATAAATGTAGTAAATAGCATGCACACTATAGTGCATAACAGTTTGCATGTTATTTACAGAAAGGACATTATGAAGCATCAAAACATGTGAAGCAATTATGCTGTACTAGTTGTATGGCAGGTTTGTAAACAGGTTGTTGCCTAGTTGCCTGTGGCAAACAAGGACTACCTCCAGGTGGCCAAGCCAGGATGCTTTTGCAAATTGGCAGAGTTGGGTGTTCTCTCTATTCATGTGAGGTTATCAGTATGCTACAAATGCAGGTAATGTTTGTTGACAACGGATTTTTCCTGGCTACTCTCTGCTGGCAGAAAAGTTCTTTAACACCATCCGGACTTCCTCAGAGTCAGGAGTGCTCATTAGGTAGTAATCTTATATAGTGGTACCTTGGGTTACATACGCTTCAGGTTACAGATGCTTCAGGTTACAGACTCCGCTAACCCAGAAATAGTACCTCAGGTTAAGAACTTTGCTTCAGGATGAGAACAGAAATCGTTCTGCGGCGGCAGCGGAAAACTCCATTAGCTAAAGTGGTACCTCAGGTTAAGAACGGTTTCAGGTTAAGAGCGGACCTCCAGAATGAATTAAGTACTTAACCCGAGGTACCACTGTAATTATAATAATTTATCTTATACACTTATACAATATTATACATTCTGATCTCAATGTGACATATTTCTGAGTAGAGACGTATAGGCTATTTTTATTCAAAATTTTATAGACCACTTCAAAAATGAACTCCGATCTAGTTACAAAAAATAGTAATACCATATATAATAATAAAAAGATAAATCTCAGTAAACAGTTCAGTTCTGCTGAAGTCTTAATGACGTGCAAAATGTTAAAAAACAGTTGCCAACTCCCTTTCTTGTTTCTTTTTGCTAAGATGTTATTTGCTCTGTAAACATTGACTAAGCTCTGCAAAATAACATTAATATATTCATTTGGCTCCATTTATGATTTTATTTCAGAATGGGGAACAGTACATCTGCTACCACAGACTTCTCTAACACTGCCACTGCTAACCAGATAGAGGTGAGTGGAAATGGCTTTTACCTTCAATGTACTCTACTGCCACTATTTTGTGTGAAATTTATTCATTTATACCCTTGCCCCTTAACCAAAGAAGCTCCTGGAGTGTCTTAGAGAAATTAGTATTAAGCCCTCAGGTTCACAAAATATGTGACACATGAGGAAGTAGAGAAAATACTTTTAAATTATTGTTTATAAATTTTCAGGTTTTTTAATAATAATAATAATAATAAGAATAATAATATAAAAAAATACCTTTATTGTTATTGTACAACCTGTCATTTTTAAATGTCACATCACAGTGGTACCTCGGGTTACATACGCTTCAGGTTACATACGCTTCAGGTTACAGACTCCACTAATCCAAAAATACTGCTTCCGGTTAAGAACTTTGCTTCAGGATGACAACAGAAATTGTGCTCCGGCGGCGCGGCAGCAGCAGGAGGCCCCATTAGCTAAAGTGGTGCTTCAGGTTAAGAACAGTTTCAGGTTAAGAACGGACCTCCGGAACGAATTAAGTACTTAACCCGAGGTACCACTGTATTATTATTTGTTGAATCTATTTCCTGCCCTTCCTTTCGATAGAGCCCAGGGTAAAAAACACATCGCCAAATCAGAAATATAAACATATGCAATAATGAAACATGTTTTTAATTGTTGTTTGGATTAGAGAAAATTCATGAAAATTATTAATAGATAGCACCTTTCACATGGCACATATTCAAACTCCGAGAATATGTCCTGTTGGTGGAACTGTGAAGCCATGAAGACTTATTGGCCCTTTCTGCCCATTTTTCCCAGACTCCCTGGACTGTTGTTAAGGTTGAAATCAGCACCACTGTTAGAAATAGTCCAAACAGATTGGGCTTGTGTGCCGCCTTTCTGTATTTAAAGGCAGTAACTCCCCAGTTAAATAAAAACCACTTTTCTTATTTTATGGTGGCAGCCCACCTCCTATAGCCCAAGGTGGAAAGATGGTCCAAATTTTAGATTTGATATTTGGCTCAAAAAAGGCTGTACATATTTTAATCATTGGAAAAACTCACTCATCATTCTGAGTGCTGTGTAGAACTGTGGAGCCCAAGGATTATGTGTGCATTTGACTGACCTTGATGGTGTATCTAAGTAACTGTACCCATCTGAATATAGTCCATGTAAAGTATGAATTCATTTGGAATGTAACTAGTCCTTTTCCAATTCGTTTTCCCCATTTATGTCTTTGCTTGCTTGCCTGTATTTCCCCCTTATTCTTTCCCTTACAATTATATGTTAATGCTCGTTTATTGGTTATTCTATAAACCTATTCCGTAAATATACTCAGTATTGTAAAAATGTATTTATGCTATTTTTCTTTTGCATATTTAGCATGCCCATGAAGTGCATGTTTGTTTTGCCTTAGTTTCTTTTTTCTCTTTCTACTTAAAGATTTTTTTTTAAAGTACTCAGATTACCCGGTATATTCAAGCTCATTCTGTGAAGAATGTTGGCAAAAGTATGTCGTGCTTGATGCAAACAGCGAGATGCTTAAGATGACAAATGTGAACCGTAGGTTTTATTTTTGCAGTTTAAAGAGGTAATTCCCTTCTAGATTATAGTTAAATATTTTGATTATTTTTTGAGGGCCAAGACTTGAGAAGATTCTGCCTCCCCCAGTCTTTGTAGGCAATTGTAGGAGGGGAAAATCTAAATGCAAGAACCTTGATATTGTTAAAAACTTAAAAGCTTACATTATGTATAGAAACTGCTCACGCAAGCTTTTCTTAAAACACTTAGCGAACTATCTCAGACAACTGTGTAGTGATCTTCTCGAAAACCACATGCTCCTACTGCAACATGGCAAAGAAGCTATTTGAAGATATGAATGTGAACTACACAGCCATCGAACTGGACATGTACGAAAACGGAAGCCAGTTTCAAGATATTCTTCATCAAATGACTGGCGGCAGGACAGTGAGTACTTTCCAAGTTTGGTCACCTATAGCAGAAACTTCGGGGAGGGGGGAATTCTCTCTCCAGCCTACACCCCCAGTAGATGCATTTCTTCCTACAGCAAATAATTGACCTGTGGAACTCGTAGCCACAAGATGTAGTGATGGGATGACATAGACCTCTCTCTCTGTGAATTAATCAGTGACCACCAATCATGTCAACATGTGCCTATGAACCTCTGAATAAAAGTTACAGGAAACTGGTTACAACCCTAACAATAGGAGTGGGAGCTATTGCTTTGTGCCCTGTTGTGGCCTTCCTGGATGTTACCTCATTAAGATATTCATATCCATCAGATGTGGCTACCTGTTGCTGTTGTTTTTAAGTTTGCTTTCCGTGTTTGATTTCATGGTAAACCTTTCAGAGCATAGGATTTAGACAATCTAGCATGACCTCCTGTCTGCAGAATATGTTGTATACATACGATTGTGTATCATCTGACCCGTCTACTGCAATTATTAAGTTTGCAGATGACACCACCATAATGGGTTTAATAACAGGCGGAGACGAACCAGCGTATAGAGGGGAGGTTCAAAAAATATCTACATGGTGCCTAGGGAACAACTTGCACCTTAATATCAGCAAGACAAAGGAGATGGTGTTGGACTTTCGGAGGAAGAGAGAACTAGCCCCGCTGTACATTGGGGAGGGCTGTGTGGAGAGAGTCTCTTCCTTTAAATTCCTAGGAGTTTATCTCAGTGAAGACCTTATTTGGAAAATAAATACAAGAGGTGGTTAAGAAAGCCCAACAGAGACTCCATCTCCTCAGAGTATTGCGAAAGAACAATGTCAATCAACAGAAAGTGTCCTTTCATACTGCATCACGGTGTGGTACGCTGGTTTGACATCATCTGATAGGAAGTGCCTACAGAGGGTGGTGAATACAGCACAAGATATTATGGGCTGTCCCGTGAATCCGCTGGATGAAATAGCGGAAGAACGTTGCCTCAGGAACGTGAGGAAAATTCTCAGGGATGAGTCACACCCTGGCCGGCACTTTCTTGATCTCCTGCCCTCAGACAGAAGATATAGAAGCATGATTAGTCGCACCAACAGGGTAAAGAACAGCTTCTATCCGTGGACTGTTAGGCTGCTGAATGAAAAGATAACAACAGGGCAACTGACTTTCGGGTTTGGTGGGTGTGCATCAGTAAATGAGGGGAATTAAGACTAAGAGAGCTGAGTGGGGGGTGCTCATGTAATCTCCCTGTATACAAGTTGTACACGTGACAATAAAGTATTTCAATTCAATTTCAATATTGAAGAGTTGGGCATTGCTTGCCCAACTTGCAGTGCCATTTATGCATACCATTTGTCCAACTCCATAGCTATTTCTGCAACAGCTCAGAAATACTATACTGCAGGCATGTCCAACAGGTAGATCACTGGACGTCTGCGGTAGATCACTGGTAGATCATTGGCTCCTCCCAAAGAAACTGAACAACTGTGGATCCCCTAAAAGAAGCTCAACATTTTACCTCCTCCCTGAAAAAACTCAACAACTTTGACCCGAACCCTGCAAAAATGGGCCTTGCTCCTTCCTAAAAAAAAACTTTTGACCTGCCAGTTTTTAACTCTGTGAGTAGATCGCAGTCTCTTGGGAGTTGGCCATCCCTGCTATACCGGGACGTAAGTGGTAACTTTATAGAATATACAGCATGTGTGTGTTAAGCTTATATGCAAGAAATAAGTTTCATTTGTTAATTTTTATACTCAACAGGTTCCAAGAATATTTATCAATGGAACATTTGTCGGAGGTGCTACAGACACACAGAGACTTCATCGGGAAGGCAAACTGCTCCCATTAGTTCACCAGTGTCTCTTGCGAAGAGGGCGAAACTCAGAACAGCCATGTAGTCTTCCTTGATTCCCTTTCTTCTGACACAGTTGTGTTGCTGGAGTTTACTAGACTGCGTATACTTAGTTATGAATTCTTACACCCCGGTACTCTGGTTTCAGTACTATTTATGTGTTCAAAATATGTATGGAAGGTTTTCAACGGCCAGATAATTTATCACGATCCAGTTCATCCTAAATTCACAATGCACTCTTGTACATTCTCAAGACAAAATAAGCTCTGTTGAAGAAGTAAAAATGCATAGGAGTGCACTGCTTGATTTCAATTTAACCACAAATTCTATTTAAATACTTAAATTTCATTTAGGTCCAACCCAATGCAAATAGCTAACTACACAGTCCTAACCACATCGACACAGAAGTAAACCCTATTGAATTCATTGGGGTTTTCCTCCCAGGTCACAGTATTGCAGCTTAAATTAAGGTAGGTAGCTGCGTTGGTCTGACGCAGTCGAAATAATAATCATAATAAAAATGTCCAGTAGCACCTTAGAGACCAACCAAGTTTGTTCTGAGTATAAGCTTTCGTGTGCATGCACACTTCTTCAGGTATCTGGTATCTGAAGAAGTCTGCATGCACGCAAAAGCTTATGCCCAGAACAAACTTAGTTGGTGTCTAAGGTGCTACTGGACATTTTTTTATTTCAAGCTTAAATTAAGTTGCACTTGGGCATCATTGAAATCAATATGGGAAGTTAATAGTGACTTAGTTTCCCCTGAAGTGTAGTAACTAACCTCAGCTTCATCTAGAATCAGTTCAAGATTCAGCTAGTATATTCTGTAGCAAAGAATTACTACATGTGTCAAATGTAAAGAGAGCTTGTGCATTAATTCTGTGGCTGTATTAGCTATCAGAACCATGGGATGGAAAGCCAGCTGGCTTGGCCCCAGCCGGAGAGTCTCCCGTCTCAGCCTTGCCGCTGCGGAGATCCATCAGTCATCCTCCTCCGAAATGCATCTGAGACTCATGCAACTGTGCATGAGCACACGTTACTCAGCAGTGTAAACGCACAACAGAGCTGGATCGAGGCATGGGTACTAGGCTACGTTTATTGAATTTAAGTCAGGACGAAGAAAAACATGGCTTCTCTCCTTGCCGTTCTCGGAGAGAGAGAAAACAAAAGCAATACAGAGCGGATGTTCCGCTCACGGGACTCCAGCAATCTGCGCTGGAATGCAAACAGGCATGTGACATGTAACAATCCCACATATCTGCATCAAGGGTGGAATGGAATTCCCAACATTAGCTACCTTGTAGTACGCTAGGTTTATCCTAGCATAAATGTCTCCTTTATTCAAATTAGAGCAGCATCTCTGGCCTCTTAGACAAAAGCTGCAGTTCGAATTAAATGGAGCAGTCCCCACACGCCACCCTTTCCCTTGGTATTAAACTACAAGAAATGCATGTTGCATGCATTAATTGCGCTGGCAGTTGGAACACTGCCAAGGACACACAAATAAAAATGTGTGTGCGTGCGTGCGTGCGTGCCAGCTTCCAAATAGGGTTGATGCTGTTAGCTTGTTTCAAAAATCAAAGATGAATCACAAGGTATACCCATAATGCTGAGCTGTGATTAATGGAAACCAGATGCAAGCATTTTGAACTCCTTGTTGTGACTATGCCCATGCGGGTGTACAAGCAAAGAGTCTAGCTGGCGCACTCTCCCTTCCCGAAGTCTTTGCCAGACCTTGAAAGCAATGGCAGAGGATTAGCTTGTCACAGTTCAAATCAAGCAGGTGGAGAGGCGAGAGGAGGAAAGATATTAAAGAAGTGTGGTATTGTGATCTGAAGTGACAGGCTAAAGCTACAGGTAAAGTAGAACGGACTGTTTTTAAAACACATCTCCAAGCTTCCCTGGTGCAGAACACCGAAGTTTCTCTAGCCGACTGCTGCAACAGTGCTTATTTTTATTTTTATGATTATGTATTACAAGCGACATTTTATACTATGAGTAGCTAACTTGTGGCTCTACAGCTCCTACCAGCCATTGGGTGATAGGTATAGTTCATCAACATCTGGAAGGGGCGTGATCCTGTTTTTCAGTGGTATTTTCTACAAAAGTTTTCCCTGTTGCTGAATACTTGAGCAAAGTAAGATACAGTGGTGCCTTGCAAGACGAAATTAATCCGTTCCGCGAGTCTTCGTCTTGCGGTTTTTTCATCTTGCAAAGCACGGCTATTAGCAGCTTAGCGGCTATTAACGGCTTAGCAGCTTTAAGAAAAAGGAAACAAACTCGCAAGAACTCGCAAGACGTTTCGTCTTGCGAAGCAAGCCCATAGGGAAATTCGTCTTGCGGAACGACTCAAAAAACGGAAAACCCTTTCGTCTAGCGAGTTTTTCGTCTTGCAGGGCACCACTGTACTTCAGTATTTGCCATTAAGTGTGTGCAATTATATAATGTACATTTGGTGGCGCTGTGGGTTAAACCACAGAGCCCAGGACTTGCTGATCAGAAGGTTGGCGGTTCGAATCCCCGTGATGGGGTGAGCTCCCGTTGCTCAGTCCCTGATCCTGCCAACCTAGCAGTTCGAAAGCACATCAAAGTGCAAGTAGATAAATAGGTACCGCTCCGGTGGGAAGGTAAACGGCGTTTCCATGCGCTGCTCTGGTTCGCCAGAAGCGGCTTAGTCATGCTAGCCACATGACCCAGAAGCTGTACGCCGGCTCCCTTGGCCAATAAAGCGAGATGAGCGCCGCAACCCCAGAGTTGGTCACGACTGGACCTAATGGTCAGGGGTCCCTTTACCTTTACCTTATAGCTAGCTTTAATCCTTATTGCTATCCCGCTTTTCAAACATACTGTCAACCAAAAGACCTTTCCCTCGGTACTTTCACATGCTTGAGCCAGAATGCCAATGCTTTGACAGGGCAGAACAGCCAACTTCTTTACAAGGTACAGTTGTGCAACAAGAAGCACCACACTCAATGTGGAAACCCACAATTACATAACTTTGTGCTTTTATCACTGTGCTTCAAATGAATATGGGAAACTTGCATTCGCTGGAGTAGCTCAGAGAGCAGCAAAAATAAGTGTAGATTTCAATTCAATGAACTGTGACACTACTAACATGGCTTGTGGCCAAAGTACGTTGTTTCTAATCTGTGATTGATGAAGCCACACAAAACACAAAAGGAAATCCATTGTCTGTGAATACCTTTATTGTGACCAAGAATAAAATGTCACAAAATAGTTATCGAGCTAGTGTGACGTGTGAGGAGTGGATCATTATACCGTCATGGAATCATGTGCAATGAAGGACATATTAGAATTATTTTAAATTGAAATGGCTAGCCAGTGAACTTTTAATCCCTACAACACTTTCTAAGGGAAAGAGACAATAAAAGGAGTACACTACTAATGCCTTCTCAAAGTTCAGTTTAGTTCAGCGGGTGTTACTACCAGGTAAGTGAGTACAGGAATGTAGCCTTAAAGTGTTAGAGCAGGGGTGCTGAATATTGTTCGACTCCCAGCAGTACTAGGAAGCACAGCCAGTGGTCTGGGATGGTGGGAGTTGTCAAAAAGCATCCGAAGGGCCCCAGGTTCACCATACTGCTCTAGAAAGTGGGTGTTACAATTCATAAGCTTCATGCTAGTGCATTTGTCCCTGTTCAAATCAATTTTATCTCAAAACACATACAGTGGTACCTCGGGTTACATACGCTTCAGGTTACAGACTCCGCTAACCCAGAAATAGTACCTCAGGTTAAGAACTTTGCTTCAGGATGAGAACAGAAATTGTGCTCCGGCGGCGGGAGGCCCCATTAGCTAAAGTGGTGCTTCAGGTTAAGAACAGTTTCAGGTTAAGAACGGACCTCCAGAACGAATTAAGTACATAACCAGAGGTACCACTGTACTTGTTTATTTTTCTCCTTCACAAAAATGACGCAACAACTACTGTACATGTATTTGGCTGAAATGGTTGGAAACCAGAGCAAATTCCTTCCATTCATTTCTGCACCAAAAAGCCGCCACACCACCTAGAGCCCCCTTAATGGGAAAGCCAACCTTGAAACATATTTTCTCGATCTGAAACGTGAAGTCAGTGATCTTACAAGACACCACAGCTCTGGAACTGTCTCTCCTAAACAACTATGTCAGTACGGAGGGGAGCGGGGCAGGCATGGTCGAGAAAGCTTACAGGAAGGATAAGTGCATTGTGAGAATTCGTAAGGAAACACACAATGGTTGTGAGAACCACCAGAAGCTTAACAGCCAAGGACGAAGAAGAAGAAGAAGAGGAGGAGTTTGAATTTGATACCCCAATTTATCACTACCCTAACGAGTCTCAAAGCGGCTAACAATCTCCTTTCCCTTCCTCTCCCACCACAAACACTGTGAGGTGAGTGAGGCTGAGAGACTTCAGAGAAGTATGACTTGCTCAAGGTCACCCAGCAGCTGTAAGTGGAGGAGTGGGGAAGCGAACCTGGTTCACCGGATTATGAGTCCACCCCTCTTAACCACTACACCACACTGGCTCTCACCACAAAGGCCAACTTACAACACAGGCCTGGAAACAAAGGGTCACATCTAATGAAGCCCACCCACCTGGGCAATAAAAATTCTCTCCTCCTCCATGTCTGCCCTGGAATATCCCCCAACCCCTCAGGAACAGGCTTTGAGGGTGCATGGGAGGCTGAAAGGGGGTGGCAGGAAGAAGGGAGAAATCCCATTGCATGAGGGAATGCCCATTTGTGCTACACTGGATCTCACCCAAAGAGGCAGAATGTAGGCATGCAGAGGTAAGCAGCGTTCAGAACCTGCCCAACATCTGTTCCAGCTGATCTTTATGGCCTCATTTTCCATACACATGCCTACCATTTAGTGAGCCTTATGTTAGTACATGCATATTGATTGTAAAGTCATTTAAGAGAATGATATGCATAGAATTTATTTTGTACTTGTCGTGTTCTACAAATCATAATGTAGATTAGGAACAATTCATTTGCAGCGTCAAAAACCGTTCATGTAATTATTTAAGGATTAGGGTTATGAGTAAGATCAAAAACCACATTCTCTGGCAATGTTCACCTTTCTTATTAAGAAAGTGATCATGTCACAGTTAAAGATGCACTATTTGACTTTTATTTTTATTTTTTAAAAAAAGATATTAAGGCTGATTTTCCAGCATGTTTTAAAGTAGAAGTCAGATACCAATACAAACCTCTTACGCCCTTTGTGTTATACTCAAATTATTTCATGAAGCTGTGACAGCTGTTTTCATTTTAAAATTAAATCTTCAAGAGGAGATTTTGATTTCGACTTTACACATCCCTGATCCTCTATTCAAAATAGTCTTCTCCTTAAGCTGTGTATATAGGTAGTGATTATCAGGGCTTCATTACCCACATTCACAAGTAATGTATTTTGCTCCAATAGAAGGCAGTTTTTAATTCTAAAAAACTGAGCAGCAAATTCAGTCAAAATACAAGCCAACAACAAAATGTATAAACTTCAATTGTAAAAGTTTAAATGGATAAATTTTCTAATTCATAGGCAGTCTTCCTTCTTGTGTTGAATGACATAGTGCACCTTTAACATATATAAAGCAAAAATCACAACATAGAGACCTGAATAACAGCATTTTTCCAGCCATTGCAAGAGTTAAAAGTTTTGCTAAGTTCTTTATGACCCTGTTAAGTAATATTTATCTACCAATTAGACAAACAAACACATTTCACACTAAACATACCATTAAAAAAACATTTTGCACAGATGCTGGTAAATATCTCTATCTCAACGTTTCTTAAAGAATTGAAACTGAACCCCCAAGTGAAAACTGATCTTCCCACAATATTAATAAAATAAATTAATCCAGTCTATGGATTACCAATTTGTAATGAACAGCTTTTTGTATATAGGGTTTTCCCACAGTACAATATATTTCCATCAAATAAATGCAAAAATAAAAACATGCAAAATGCTGGTATGTCTAGGTTGCCTTTATAATGCTACATTAACATGTAAAAGGAATTATTTCTAAGACATCTACACTTTTTATCCTTTTACCACAAAGACCTATTCCCAAGCCCACCCCCATTTCCTATTTTAATGCTAGCCTGTTCAATTGTACACTCTCAGATCTCAGGGTGGCATGGCTTAAGGCAGAACTCAATTATTTAGGGGGAAAGCTGCATACCTACAGATTCAAATGAGTGCCCATTTCATATGATACATGTCTTAAGGCATTCTAAACAATAAAACCACTGTTTACCCAATTAAGGCTCTTTTTCATTCTGTAGAAAAAGCTAACACCAAAACCCTATTTACCAGTCGATTAAAACAATGTCACCACATCCTATGTTAACCTTATTTAGATCTAAAAAAAAATTAAGCAGCACTGCAGCTGTAGCGATAAAGTTAACTTTGTTGTACAATTACACATACAAATTGGTAACCTTTTAATCCAAAGCACACAAAGCAAATAATGTGGTTGCATTTGCTTACAGAGGGACTATATTGCTCCAAATATGTAAGTGTGGTTTTAACAAACTATTAGTCTGAGAACAGCTGCTCAAATAAGAATGTGAATGAATACCAGGTCGAGTTCTCTCCAAGGTGATCAACATACACTTCAGACCATGTGGGGACTCAGATGGTTGAAAGCTCCTCCATGAAAAATATTTTCTTCTCATGGAAACCCAGATGTTACAAGCACCGTGTTCTAGCAAGAATGCAGGTATGTAGTGTGAACAAGGTCTTAAAGGGGCTGCTTGCTCCCCATTGTGCTCATAGTTAAGTTTATACTGTGCCACACTAAAGTGCACTCGTCTCGTGTGCTTCCTATACTCCAAATTCAGGATACATGAAAATAAAAGAAAAAACGGCAGAGTCACATGCATATACAATACATTCATACTTCCACAATAGTCATTAACTTCTCACTCACTTTGCGAGTCCAAGAACACATTTCTAATACCACAAAAATGAATTCCGGCCTTCCCCATGTACAGTGATGCCCCGCAAGACGAATGCCTCGCAAGACGGAAAACCCGCTAGACGAAAGGGTTTTACGTTTTGGAGGTGCTTCGCAAAACGAATTTCCTATGGGCTTGCTTCGCAAGACGAAAATGTCTTGCGAGTTCCTACAGGGTTTTTTTCCTCCCCCCCCCCCCTTTTTCCCAAGCCGCTAAGCCGCTTATCAGCTGATCCGCTAAGCCGCTAAACAGCTGATCGCTAAGCCGCTTATCAGCTGATCGCTAAGCCGCTTATCAGCTGATCCACTAAGCCGCTTAACAGCTGATCCGCTAAGCCGCTTAACAGCTGATCCGCTAAGCCCGCTAAGCCGCTAATAGCGCTAATCCGCTAATGAGCTTGCTTCGCAAGACGAAAAAACCGCAAGACGAAGAGACTCGCGGAACGGATTCTTTTCGTCTTGCGAGGCGCCACTGTATGTCTGATTTTTAGGGCATTTTAACTGTAAAGCATTTTTTTGCTTCTCCGCAAGAAAACTGGTGGCAAGTGGAGCACATGCTTGTCTTATTTTAGGACATTTTTAATTGAGCTTTGTGAGCATGAATTTGAGTATATACTTTGTAAAGCACTATGTTTTTTCTCCTTCGCAAGGAAACCAGCGGCAACTAAAGCATTTCCTTCAAGCGAATGGGTCCTTGTTGTACGATAGAATTATTGCTTTTGCTCAGATTCTACAAACAGAACTTTGGAAACACCAAAAGAACAAAGCACAAAAAAGCAGTTTTTAAAAAATATATATTAAGAACTTCATTGTTCTATGCTCATTTTTTAATTTCAATTGTACTCAACAAGTACCATGATTATTCAACTTGTGTCCCACAGCTTTCTGCATAACTGGGCCCTCAATTTCTCAAACTTGTTACTAATCTTCTCTGGTGAAACCATCTCAACTGGAGTTCTTTTGTGCCATTCAAATACATGCAATCCCACTCCAGTATGAGGGTGGGAGTACACAAAGCTGCTCTGTGAAACCATCAGAGGCTATGGCCATAAGAGGTCATTGCACCATAGGCCTAAGCAGCTGCAATACTTTCTGATCCCTTAGCCATGGCTAAAAACTTGGGAGCCAGTTATTTGGTGGCTCACTGCCACCCACCCACCCAGCTTGAATTTCCCAGAAAAGCTTCAACGCAATTGAGGCGTATGGTGGCATAGATGTTAATCATGGTTAGAACTAACCAGAAAAAAGTCAGAAGCTGATTAAAAATCCCAATGAAGTGTGAATCGTAGTTAGCATTAACCAGTGTTGATGTAAACCTTAGCCATTGTTGAGGCTCAACTCAATCTTAATGCCCTCTCAACCAGTTTAATGAATTTGTTGTGTTTGCATCAGCCTATAGGCTCTGCCTACTACTCGACAGAAAAGAACACCTTTACAAAAGTGTAAAGAAACAGCAAATATATTTATCTATCATTAAAAAAAGAACAAAGGTGAGACTAGCAATACCCAAATCATACCTGGAACAGACAAACCTCAGAAAAGAAAGTGGCCAAACGGAGAAAGGGGAATTAAGATGACCTCTATAACTACTGAAAGGGGAAAGATACCCAATTAGAGCACTATTCATTCAGCCCTTCCCATATACTTCCGTAAATCAAGTAATGAGAAAAATGAATGGCGGCTAAACAGCAGCTGGGTTGTGAAAGAGTCGCAAGTTAAGACAGTAGCATTTCTGTAGTGAGAGATGTGACAGCATTAAAATATATACAGAATTAGTGTATGTAAAAACAATAACATCATGGTGTATTCCATAGACCCTCAACAATTTACGACTCGTGAGCCAGAAGATGTGACACACACCAGGGATTTCATGTACTCTTCCGTGAGCTCAGGAGTATTCTGCACACGTAACAGGAAATTCTCATAAGCACATGGACTCCACAGAAACACACACAAGGCACCAATGCCTGCCTGGCCTTGGATTACACTCATAGTCTAGCTTTATGGACTGTCTACTTGTCAGCATTAATCAGCTCCTGCTTTACAACAGCTTGCATCCACATTTTCGTGAGCAGGAGGCTGCTCACGTAACAAGGTTTTCCTGCCCTTTTTCTTCCCACCTATACCATATGCCACATTTTCCTGGGGTTTCAAATTGCCAGGAGAAGCTTTGATTCGGGGAGGGCGGGAAGCAGTGGAGAGGATGGGCAGGAAAAATAAGGCCTTGTATCTTCCTATGTAACATGCAGATTTGAAATGGAATACAGAAAAAGAAAGAACAATTTCAGTTAAATTTTAATTTGTGTTCCCAAAATCTCATAAAGTGCTAATTGCACCCCTTTTCAAAGAGATCAATTTTTTTCTCATCTCTGCGCGTTCATCAGTCCTGCTAAAGTCTTCATTTTTCTGATTATTAATTTAGACCGTTTTTGTAGTTACCATTTGAAGAAAGACATGCACTTGAAGGAATCAACACAGCAGTGCCCCTTCAGCGAAGCGGGAGAAGAAGTGGAAGGGGCTCCATTTCTCCTGCCGCTTCGTTGGAGGGGCGCTGCGCAGAGAGAGGGAGAATTTTTTTTCTTGTTCTCCCCCTCTAAAACAAGGTGCGTCCTATGGTCGGGTGCATCCTATAGAGCAAAAATACGGTAGTTCCATAATAATGTGCATATGAAAAACTTTTAACTCAGAATTAACTGTTTGTTTGCCCAACTGCTTACCATTTTTCTTTTTCTTTTTGCAGAAGCATTCATTCAATTTCTTCAAGCACTCAATCGCTCATAGCTGCTTAGCAACCTGTCCTATAGCAACACTTTAATGCTACCTACCTAGTAACCAACTGAAGTCTGGACTGTTCTGCCCACATAAACCTATTTTATTATGTCCCATTGAGATCTGTACAATTTGTTTGCAATACAAGGGTGCCCAGAATAGAGGACACAACAGCGATAACTAGCACATAGAAGAATGATTAAGACCCTTTAACCATCTTGGATGCAGGACCAATTATGACACCTCACCTTCTACTCTGAATTTGCTGCTCCCTTCCTTCCTTCCGCCTTACCTGCTACACTCTGCTGCTTCTGCAACACAGGCAGAAAAAGGCAGGATTGAATTTCATAGCATATTGACATCAAAATCAGAATAGCTAGCCATATCCCTGAGAAACATTTGTATACTGTAGACAAACTTCTGCGAAACGGGGCTTAACTCCTACATTTTTTCATAAAATAGTGGCACAAAGCCCATGAATTGATCTAAAAGGATCACTGATATTGTGTGGGGCAGGCATGGCCAAACTTGGCCCTCCAGATGTTTTGGGACTACAACTCCCATCAACCCTAGCTAACAGGACCAGTGGTTAGGGTGTTGGGATGATGCCAGGGAGGCAAAGTCCATCATAGCCCCCAAGCCGGCTGCCGGACGATCCATCGACCTCCCGTAGACAGGCAGTATCAGCAATTAGCGACACAAAGCCTCAGAAACAGTATTCCACATTCTTAGGCTGGTGCACACTCTGTCAGCAGAATTCACACAGCGAGAGATGCACAGCAGGAGAGCATATTTACAGTTTATTTAGCGTTGGTCAGAACAAAGAAAAACATGACCACCTGCATCGGTATGCTCAGGCAACAAGAAGGAAACGAAAACGAAAGCAACTGAAAACATAAACATCCTGTGAACAGGAAATACGCAGACTCTGTGACTCACAAAGCCTGCTCCCTTTTAAGGTGGAACGGAAATATCCTAACATAGGGATGATGGGAACTGTAGTCCCAAAACATCTGGAGGGCCAAGTTTGGCCATGCCTGGAAAGGCAATTCAGATCATTTGCTTGAACAATTGAATTCTGAATGCCATCTGGCAGGCAGGTCACAAATGACATCTGGCTTTTTCCATGCTCTTTTACATTTCTGGAGTGTGTCAAACAATGAGCATTTTTCAACGAAGTCGACCCAGGAGTTCTGGAGAATAAAAACAGCTAGCCTAATCAAAATAACAGACCTAGAACCAATACTTTGTGTATCATAGATTAGAGGGGGATAAACAATAGGGCTTTGCTGAAAGAGGCATCAAAACTGCACAACCAATAATGCGATATGCTCTTAGAAGATTTTGACTAGCATTTCCTCAACAGCCAACCCAATCTATAGCCATATAGAAAATCTCTTCTGAGGCCAAGGGAAATCTCAAAAGCAGTGTATTATGTGGGTGGAGTGGAGTTACTACCCTTTAATGGGGTAGGAAGCAAAATTCTACAGGACATAGCGATATAATCTAGCACACGTAGCTTTGGCCCTGTATACCTGAAGGTGTGTGTTCACCTCCATCATTCTGCCCGGTCGCTGAGGTCCAGCTCTGAGGGCATTCTGGCGGTTCCCTCACTGCGAGAAGTGAAGCTACAGGGAACCAGGCAGAAGGCCTTTTTGGTGGTGGCACCCACCCTGCGGGAATGCCCTCCCATCAGATGTCAAGGAAATAAACAACTAATTGACTTTTAGAAGATATCTGGCAGCCCTGTTTAGGGAAGGTTTTAATGTTTGATGTTTTATTGTGTTTTTAATATTCTGTTGGGAGCTGCCCAGAGTGGCTGGGGCAACCCAGTCAGATGGGCGGCATACAACTAATAAAATTATTAGTGTTAGTACTATTAACTCTTCAGAATCTCACCAATGTTTATGACAGGGGAGTGGCCAACCAGTGGACCTTCAGACACTGCTGTATTACAACTCCCATCATCACTGGGTATGCTGACAAGGTCTGATGGATGTTAAGAGTCCAGCAACATCTGGAAGCCACCAATCAGCCACCCCGGTTTAGGCTGCATCTTTCCTGCAAATCCACTGGCATTCCTCTACAAAGGAACTGGCCCTAAATCTCAGCCTGCAAAACAACTGGAAACAGGCAACTCTCAAGCTTACGTGGGAGTTACATTACAGGGATAATGCATAAAGTCAAAATTACATATAGTCAAAACATACTGGATGCAATGATGGATGGAATTGCGAAAGTTAGGGGTTTTTTTTCAGGTCTGCCCCCTTGTTTGTTTGTTTTTAATTTGCCAAGTGCATAAAACCGAATGCACACAAGCGAAATGTGTATAACACGAGTTAACTGTACTTAATTTTGAAAGTGTAAAAATATGGTAGTTACAGCTATTCCTTTTAGTTTTCAATGAATTAAATTTGTGCTAAAGCCACACAAAGTCATGTCAGCTTCTTTCTACTTGAACAATTAGCTTATTCTGACTCGCCTAATGTTTACACCAAACTTTTACCAACGCTGTACAGAGCATACTTTATGTTAGTAACGTTGTATGTGTAGCAACTATTTCCATACTTAGTAGCAATTTCCTATTCTATCATTTACCATTTTCTGTGCTTTTGATATTCTCATACCTAGGGAGAGGGCAGTAGTTCTGTTCATTTGGTCAGTAACTGTCGATAGTATTTGTTGATCAATCATGCATCTAATCCATGTAGGGCATCTCTCTACAGGAAGAGGCATAATACTCATAACAGAATTATTATCTTTTAACACGAAGGAAATAATGCCTGCTATGTACACAAGAGCTAATCTAAAACAAATATCATCCATGTTATTAGAAAAGCAGCACAGTGTTGTGGTAACATTTTTAGACACTTGCCTCCTTTAATAAAAAAAATTAGACAAGAGATTGCAGCCACAAGTACTTCATACGGCAATATTTTAAATATAGCTGCTTCTGGTGGATGGCTGCTTCTGTGAAGGGCAGAAAAGTAACTATGCATCTTGGCAATTACAGAAACAATCTCCTTCTAAAGAACTGTACCAAATTATTAATTATCTTGAATATATTAATCTTGGACTTTTCTAAGACAATGCCTGGAATTTCCAGGTGAAGTACTTACATTACTATTATTGAAAATGTGTTACTCTATTAATCTTTTTGATCAAAAAAATTTAATGAATTATTCTACACTTAATCGAACTTTGCAGTCCTGTATTAAACATATGCCACTACTTACGTAACTACTAATGTCTTAAGATGCACATCCTGCAACAATCGCAAATTGTGATTTCCTGGATTCTTTAGCCATTTTAAGCATTAAAAAGGAAAAAAAAGAAAAAAGCATTTGCAAGTAACATTCTGAAGTTGTGAAAAAATGAAAGCACCTATAGTAGGTACCTTATACAAAATGCAGTGACTGGATAAGATGCAGGCAGTTGCTGCATCCCTGCTCATTACAATTTAATCAAATGTTTACTAGGCTGAGGCCCGTACAAACTGTGGACTATAAAATGTTTGCAGAATGCACTGTGTAATTACTTTGCTATAATTACACTGGATTTTGACAACAGATTAGTGTTTGCATTGAGAAGTGTTTTCAAAAGAACACTTGAAAGAAATTTATCAACCTAGGACTGAAACATCAGAAAGGAAGGGTGTGGTTGTTATTTTTTGTATTATACGGCGTATTTCAGGACTCCAATATACATGCATAAGTATCAATTTTGCTCTACCAGTTGCACTGATTAACACTAGCGCCCTGTAAAGAAGAACTCAATATATTAAAACTTTCCGTAGAAGCTGGTGGAAGGAAATGGGTTTTGAACAAAGTGAACAAGGCATAAAGAAGGGCAGTTTGTTACCTATAATGCTCATAGATAAGGTAATGGTAGTAGTATGTACCAATACATTCAGCTCCGGAAAAGACCAAAAAAATCCATTATAATTTAATTAAAACTCCCCCATTCAGTTTAAAATATATGTAGCTTTTGTACCCCTATCACAGTTGTGTGGTCTAGTGCATTATACATAGCAGAGGTGAAAACTACAAGGTTGGTCCATGGGCTTTGCCTGCACTAATAGTATACCACAAATCACTGTTGACTAGAATTTAGCTTCTCGCTGGCATCAACTGCACTCAAAATACCTGGAAACCTGTACAGGTTCAGTGCTATCACACTTAAAAGACTGTTTCAGGGCATATTCCCTACACCATTTACTAGCATGAAATTACTTGTCCCAATTTTTATCTTTGCCAACAATCCTCTCTACTTCCTTGTCCCTGTGCTTCAAATGGTGAGGTTTGTAATTTCATTTGCCTTTGATTAAAATGTGCAAAAAGACAAACTTGCTTGGTGATCCTTCTTCATATCAGCAAACGTATAAAATTTAAAATATGCTTATTCGTGGATTAGTGTGATGAGAATGCATGACTACGAAATCGTGCAATTCTTGCAAGACTTGTTTTGAAACAAGGAATGATGAAGGAGGAGGCTGAAGACCAAACACCACCCACATATCCCTTGGGACAATCCAGTTGTCCAAAAAATATCCCAACACTTATAGAAACAGAATCCCCTACAAATAAAAGGAGCACTGAAAGCAGCAAGTTGCCAAAATTAAGTGTGGTGTACACAATGTGAACCAACACACATTAATAAAAGTGAGTTAACCTGTAGTGCAGACTTGGTCTCACTTTTCCTTTTCAATACAATGAGTAACAGCTACTCAGCAAACAGTTATTAACCCAACACAATGTAAAATCTTAAAATCACTTCCCATCCTGGAAGTAACAGAATAAAATTATTCTCAGAAAATAATGTATAAATTGATGGAATACCTTGCTATTGGTAAGCTATTAATAAAATTAAACACATATGGTGTTCCATAGGTATTTCTATAAGGCCTTCCACTGCTATTTTAAAACTATATGCAACAGACGTAAACAATCTCCCCAGAAAGTGGATTCTGCCTCTACTTGTCTGTACATCCCCTTTAAAAAAGTTCAACTTTCCAATTGATGAGTCAAACTCAGTCATAAGTTAGTACAGTCAGTCAATCCGACTGGTAAGTCCCAGGTCAAAGTCTTCAGCAAGTAACAGATTCAGTAAAGCAGGTGCTCACAGATTTAAATCAAATCCAAAGTGAAGTTTCGAATGACATCTGGTGCTCCTGTGTCAAAGCCACAAATGTCCAGCATGCCTCTGTCATCTGGGTCTGCAATGGTAAAACTGTTGGATGTCAACCCACAAACTATCAGCTTGGATGGAATACCCATTCTCTAAAGGAAAAAGAAAAAGAAACACGTTTTTTCCAGTGTGCAGCTGCACAACCAAGTATGAACTCTTTACAAAAGCCAAGTCTTTTACACTTTACTGTGACAGATACAGGAAACCCGGCTGACCTGCCCCACCTCTTTGCATGCAAGACAGTATTCATTGACAATTTCCCTGGGTTTCCAATTCCATCTGTTTTCCAGTACAGTAACATCCCCCGCTGCTGCACATTAGGACAAAAGAGAGGTTGTACTGGCTCTCCTACTGCCATTGCCTATCTGTCCTACCTACGGAAATCATTTTCTTGGCTTTTGGAGAGCTTTTATAGCCACACATGCACAAATCGGGTTGACTGTGATGCAGACCCACTGAAGAGCCACAAAGTACAGCACCTTACACTGATACTGACCAGAGTAAATGTGAAGTGAGCAAAATGTTTGAAGAAAATGCTTTATTTTTGAGTGGTGCTGTTGCAAACTGGAATATTTTTAACAGTGTGCCAGCCACTAGTATCGTAGTTTCAACTGCCACGCATAAATGATTCTAAAGAGTTTTTATTTCTGCGACATAGCAGTCATCCTTTTAAAAGCTGGGAACTATTTAAAAATCAGCTATTTCCTACAGAAACAACTTCATGGCAAAGTTGTACAAACGGCATTTTACCTCTCTATACGTCCTCAAGGCTGTGGCAGGATGAGTATCTCCAGCAAATGTCTCATTATCTGTTAACACAATAAAGACATCGACAGCTACACCTGTCTTCTGAGCCCATAGCAATGGAAGAGAGCAATCTGTGGCACCCATTGGAATCTAGGAAAAATAAGAAACCATTATTAGCAAAACAAGTCAGCAGACGTTTTAGATGGGAACTGTACTTCGGTTCAAAACTCTACTCATCTCTCACACTGGTGCACTCTGAGAAGCCCTCCGCAAATCCCTGACGACTTCCTATACTCTTCAGCATCCAGGATAAACTTTTTGTTTTTACCCATATAGCTCTCCAAGGTTTTGCCCTAGTATCTCTCTGTGCTCTTATTTACTTTTACATCCCTGTCCACAACATTTACTCAAACTCTATTGCCAGCAATTGACCCAAAGACTCCTATTCTTACAACAGTGTTAGCCACATTCTCTTTCTGTCCCTTATCCTTAGAACTCCTATATAATATCTCTTTCTTTCTCCCTCTCCCTTCCAATATCACTTCAAATCTATGCTCAGCCTCAACTGCGACAAAGCTTAAATACAGGCAACTGCCCTTGGTCTTCCATCTTAGCCTTGTCTCTTCCTTCTCTACCTGTTACTCCTCCTTTTGAAATTTACGGTGTAAACTCTTAACGCCAGGGTTTGGTTTTATTTTTTCGATTTTGGCATGCAACTATGTAAAGTGTCATGTACATATAATGATGTTCAATAGCAAAAATGAATTTTAGTTCTATATTTTTGTTGAGTCTATTGATGTTGAAGTTCTCGATTCCATCTTTTCAAACAAACTAATCACTGATTTTAAGATCTTAAATATACTTACTAGATGGAAAATCCCACTGAACACAAGTGGATTTACATCCAAGTCCATATGTATAGGATTATATATAGATTGGAGAACAGTGAAAACTGCATGAAAATATTATCAAAAGCAGCTTCAGTTTAATTTAAAGGTGAAAAAATAATCTGAAAGTGAACAAGATACTTCAAAATATTATTTATAAAATATTTTGTTCAAAATGAGGGAGAAAGTTTACCAGTAGTCCCTTTTTGCATACAGGACAATTAGTTGAACTTCCACATATAAAATTAGAGACAAATATAAACGCTTTAGATACCTCAGACATCTTATGTAACACTTGAGGTAATGTCATGTCCTCAGTCACCGAGCAAGGGACCATTTCATGGGAAAAGGCAACAATATGAGAATCTTTTTCAGTTCGTGCAACAACCTGGTAAGTGTTAAACCAAACAGAAAACAGAAAATGAAGCCATGTTATTTTCATTTTGTGTTCTATGTTCTGAAGGGAGACCTAAGGGTACCACTGTCTGTCTCAGGATTTTCACAGTGTCCATTGCTATAGCCACATTTCCTCTTCAACTCCTCTCCTCTTGTACTTCTCAGTCAAACTTATCACTCTTTAGCAGATCCCTTCATCCTCTTGTATCCCTTTTGCTGCTCAAGCTGGCTCCTTCGTGCCTTCCTAGAGATGTGAAGGCCTGGGGAGAAAATGGAAAAATTGGGAAGAAACCCATTTCCCCCCAATTTTCCTGTACTTCCCCCAGGCCTTCACATCTCTATGCATTGCTCTAAATGTGCTAACGTGAGACATTTGGGAGTAGAAAGGAGGACACTGCTCCCTCACTAAATTGTTTGTTTGTTTTCCACAACCACCCCAAATACATGCATGATTATCTGCATTATACTTTTAGATGATAAAAATTTAGATGGGGTTATTATGTTTGCTTTGCAAGCATGCTTTTATCTTTTAAAGTAATTCTTTAAAAAAATGAGGAAAGACTCTCTAAGCTACTCTCTTACACTACCCCCCCACTTAAGTTTTCAAGTGTCTCTTGATTAGGTCTGTAGGCAGAGTGCATGTCTGGGCATGAAAGACAACAGAAAGCTACTTCAGCATTCAAATTTGGGTTGAAATAATTTGGTGAAACAAACGTAACTTACCATACACATTGCTGCAGCAACTGTACTAGCATTCAGCACACTACCCAAAACCTTTTGGAACATAGAGTCACTGACATCAATTGCAAGCATGAAACGCTTCCCTGTTGGCTCCATTGTCTAAAGAAAGAGTGTGAGAGGTAAATTGGGAGAGTGGTTGTTATTATTACGCTTTCATAGCATAAGCATACATTGAGAACAAGCAATTGCTACCTTGAAGAAAAAGAGGGTGATGTCCAAACTATGTCAATTGCTAATAATGATGATGATGATGATAAAAATAAAAAAAATTATTATTTATACCCCATCCACCTGGCTGGGTTTCCCCAGCCACTCTGGGCAGCATATTTTAAAACACAGTAACGTCTCAAGCGTTAAAAACTTCCCAATACAGTGCTGCCTTCAGATGTCTTCTAAAAGTTGTGTTCTTTATCTTCCTGACATCTGAAGGGAGGGTGTTCCACACGGAGGACAGCACTACCAAGAAGGCCCTCTGCCTGGTTCCCTGTAACTTTGCTTCTCACAGTAAAGGAAGCAGCTTGTGCAAACTGGTTGTCGTCGTCCCGTCCCCCGTCCCCCTGTTCCCCACAAGTCTCCAGGTCTGTTTGAGGGACCCTCGAGCAAAGGAAGTCACGCTACAGGCACAACACTGGCTCTTGCCCAGAACTAGAAGACCAGACAGTATGAGAAGGATGCACAAGATGTTGTTCTTTATAATCTCTCTCTCCCCCAAATACAAGGCCTCAGGGAACTCAGTAGGAGGAAGTGGCTGAAGCAGTGTAATCTGCAGAATGGGTCACCATGGGACTTAGCCAGGACAAGAAAGGAGGCAGAGAAGCAAAAGATTTCTGTTTTTTTCAGAGTCCTTAAGACACTCTAATCATCCTGTCCTTAAACCTTTATTATTAAAACTGAATACTTTCTTAAATGAAGATTGCTCATCTGGAGGCTTATACTATACGTGTATGTATGGATAGATTCAAAATAAAGGTTAAATCAACATGCCGTTAAAACAGGTGTGAACTTCTGCAGCTACAACTGATAATTACCTTGAAGGTCTTGTAAAATGAGGCATCAAGTGCTTCCAAAATGTCATTATCAGGTTGCCAGCGAAGTTTCCCCCGATAACCACGTTCTCCTTTGTAGTTTTCTAGTGCAACCAAAACATGGAATGGATGTATTCGAGCCTAGAAAAAGAGGGCTGCATTCTCAAAGACATATAATTGACAAAACAATATTCTAAATACAAAAAAAAAGTGTTGTCATCTTAAGTTGTCTTCTGACCATCCTAGCTTACATTACTTTTTCTGAACTTTTGTGTAATCTTCACTTTACACCAAAGGGGGTATTTCAAGATGTCCACACAATATACAGTTGTACCTTGGATTTCAAACGCCTTGGCTCCCTAACAATCGAAACCCAGAAGTGAGTCTTCCGGGTTTCAAAAGATTTTTGGAAGTCGAACGTCCAGTGTGGCTTCCGCGACTTCCAATTGGCTGCAGGCCTCTCCTTAGTTTTCAAATGGTTCCAGGAGTAGAACCGGCTCCCAGAACGCATTCTGTTCGAGAACCAATGTACGACTGTATGCTGAGATATTCAGGTTTTTTATTTGTTTTAGGGTTGCTGTTTTTAGCAACTTTTCTCTGATGCCCTCACATCAGATCTAAGATGTTGAAACATCAATACCCTCTGCCTCCAATTAATGTGTTTCTACTCTTTCCATCATACTTTACTCTAGAACCCTCATTGCAGGATTAACCCTCTTCCCAATTGAGTAAAAGAAAGATTTATTTCCCATTTGAGTAAAAGGTTTCTGTTCTTCCTACAAAATGGTCCTTTAAAATGGTGCTCAGAATGGAGGAGATAGTAATAACGTGCTGTTGTTTTGTCAATTCCACAATACTTTATCCTTTTCTGAGAAAATGCTTCCCAACATTTTCCTTGATCAATCGATTTCCTGAACATATGGCAATGTGCAGGAGAAAGACCTCATAAGATTCTTGTTTTTATAACCTTATCCACAACACCCGCAATTCCTTAAACTAGAAATAGTGGCCAACTTTCTTCCATCTCTATACTGTTTGCAGGTTCAATATATTTCAATCAAAATTTGCAATTCTAAAACTCTTAAGTGTGAAATTGCTGTTTTGAGTTGCAAGTGTAGCTACACCTTCAACACCAATTTCTATTATCGGAATGATCTACTTCAACTGCACAGAGCTGCATTAGCATAATACAAACATGAGAGTCTCACCTTTTTAAGAAGTTTTTCGTTTCTTAGTCTTTCACAAACTGCTGCTACTTCTGGGCTTCCCGGTTCTAGAACAGAATTTGCTGTCATCTTTCCTAGATTCCTCAACATTGCTGTTAAGGGCATCTCCTGTAACAATGCTTTCCACACCTTGTACAGATTGAGATAGAAAGACCAGGATATGGTGTTTTAAAATGAGGATATATTACATTTAACCATTTAAGAATCAACAGGCAATTATACATCATCACGTTAACTACACAGTTAGTGCACATAACAAATTTAATGCACTCACCTCTTTAGATTTCAAATGATTTGTCAGAAGGTGTTCCCTAACTAAACTATATTCTTCTATCAAATGAATCACTTCCAATTCATCCTTTGTATGCTTCACCCTCTCCACTGCCTCCAAATACTTTATCAGTTTTTCAGTCTCAGGAGAAAGCTTGCTGTCTTTATATGCTTCTTGGACTTCCTTCCACCCTTTCATTACATACTTAGTGACTACGGCAAGGCCTGTTGAAATAGAAAAAAGCTATACTCAGTAACTCTTGCATAACAGCTTATTAACAGGATGGTTAATAATAAGTTTTCCCCCAACTGTCAAGTAAGCGACCGGGTTTTTTATCTCCAGCAGATTACGCAAACGCACATCAGTATAACTACATTTACAGCTTGCAGAAAAATATCGAAACTATGATCAGAGATAATTCAGTTATAATGTAAAAAAAACCAATAATTTATTAGCTATTTGAGAGACATTTCCCCTTCATTTCACTGTATACAATGAAACAGACCATACATAAGTATGAAGTAAAAAAGTGATTTTTTTAAAGTGAGATTTTTGTCATTCTACTTAACATGGTAGTAACAGACTAAGAACCGTTTCTCCCATTACGATGAAAGCCATGAGTAAAATCACACGGTTACACTTCTGTCTAAGTATCTGATTTCAAAATGCGTGGTCACTCATTTCTGCAACGTCTAAATGAGCCTGGGCAACAACAGCTCCCCAGTTTTATGGAGGCTTCATTCCTCACTCTTTCATTTCCAACACACTCAAACAGACAGTGCTTACTCCAGACAATTATAGCTGTAATGGAAAATTCCCAGTTGTTGTTACCTTCATTTGCAGGCTTTAGATGGGATAACCTGAGAAGATCTTTATGACACCAGCCATTTCTTTTCTTATATTTTGTCACCGCTAAAGCAATAGCCATGTCATTCTTCCCATTGTACCACTCCGCAACAGCTTTTCTTAGGGCACGGCCCCACATGCCACATTTCATGCCCTCCTTCAGATCCTTTTTAAACTGAATGAAAGTGAAGAGATGGGTTGGTATACGACAAACTTCAGGGACAGCCTTATAAGCTGCTTGTTTTGTTTTGGAATCAGAACACTGTGAACAAACGGCAAGCGCAAACAATGCTGGCTCCTGTTTTGCTGCCCTCCCTTCTTGACTGAACGTCTTTATTTCCTGTACCACGTCACAGCCTCTGCCATCTTCAATAAGCCTCAGCAGAGCATCTGCATTTTCAAAGCCCAACTTTTGTTCCTTGATGTAGTAAGTACCTCCCTCAGAACCAAAACACAAGAAACGGCGCAGTCGATTCATGTCGGTAACCTGCCACACGTATCCACCTTCAGAATTTGGCAGCTGCTTTTCATTGCAAGGTTGCGTTTGACTTGTTGCTACTTCCATCGCTTCTCAATGTGAGGTGGCTCCTGAAAAATAGGGGGGAAATGCTTCAAATAGACATATAATTTTTATGGCTTACCTTATCTATAGTGAGATCTATTAATCTGCATGCATATAGTTATGCTGCACAAAAAGTACTGTGCCATAATTCTGAGATTCTGCTACTGTCCACAAGTTATATCTAAATGTTACAGCCTCATAAGTTCTTAAAATAAAAAACTTGAAAATAAACCGTAGCAACATCCAATGCCCATTTAAAACAGGACACATTCATAAAACCAGTTTAAATATGAAGTTGTAACCATTTCTGGATTATTATCTATGGGCACAATCCTCAGAGAGCCAGGCAAGTTAAGTCCTATAAACCTATTTGTGCTAACATGAAACATTTGACGCTGGCACCTGAATACTGATAAAATATATTTGAGCACACCTATGGAATGAGTTGGCCAACCATGCACACAAAGTCACTTTTTTACTCTTTAAGAAAGAAGGACTCATGAAAGTTATTTATGTACTCTATGCTATTATATGACACTAGGAGTTTTTTTGTCGGCTTAAACCATAATTATTGCACACACTTCCATATATAATAGTACTTTACAACTGTTTCCCATGCAACTCTTCTGATTTAATGTTTGAGATATGGGAATTGTTGTTGGCACTCACAGAATACCATTCATTTCTCGACTTACTGTTGCAGCAAGCATACAAGGCTGCTTTATAGTGAATCAGACTATTGTGCATCTAGCTCAGTACTGTCAGCTTTGACTGGCAAAGGCTCTCCAAAAGTTTCAGGCAGAGGCCACGCCTAAACTTACCTAGAGACACCAGGGATTGAACCGGAGAGTTCTGTGTGCAAAGCAGATGCTCTACAACTGAACTGCGGCTCTTTCTCCAAAACCATTCAAATCCTTTTTAACAGAGAACAAGCATATCAGAGGAGGAATACAGTGGTACCTCAGGTTACATAGGCTTCAGGTTACAGACTCTGCTAACCCAGAAATAGTGATTCAGGTTAAGAACTTTGCTTCAGGATGAGAACAGAAATCGTGCTCCGGCGGCGCGGCAGCAGTAGGAGGCCCCATTAGCTAAAGTGGTGTTTCAGGTTAATAACAGTTTCAGGTTAAGTATGGACCTCCGGAACGAATTAAGTACTTAACCCGAGGTACCACTGTACTTATTTAAGTTAAGGAACAAAGAGTTTATACTATCATAGCAAAAGAAACAAAACGTGCTAGCTGCTTTAGGGGTATAATACTATGCCCTACCAGAGATGCACCATATATTTCTAGATAACATATTGTTACACATGCGGGTTTTTGCTGCTGTTCTTAATAATGGTAAGATTCCAATGATATGACACAATTATTTGTGCTAGACAAGTTCCAGTTATAAGGGCACAGTGATATTACACAAAATAAAACGTTGGCCATATTTTTGAACAGAAATCGAGATCATTTCACTACCCAAATTCTAACATAGTTTTAAGTCCCAATCTTGCCTACCAGACAGGTAGATATCATCCTTTCTTCCTTGACAAATTATCCAAGTACAGGGTGCAATCTCAAGTAACAGGCAAATAAAACCACCAAAGCAGGACAGCAAGCCAGAATGCAGCAAAAAAAGCCAGTCTACTCGATAAACACATGCTTCAGCAGGTGAAAACTGTTTAACAGAAGAATCACTGCCAACTTATTTAAGCTGGAAGGATGTTACACAAATGGAGCACCACTGAAAAGGCCCTCAGAGGGATGAACCTATTCAACTGCAGAACAACCTCCTCCGTCCCTGATTTTAACCCAGACAGGGGCAAGTCCCTGCGGGAGGAGCCATTGAATTTGTAGTCTGCATTATGTTTACACTATACAGTATATGCGCGTTCAGCTGTCAAGATGTACAAAACACACTCTAAAGACTAAGCTAGGGCCCGAAATACAAGGTTATCATAGCTGTACATGCGCTATAGCCAAACTCCACTATTATCCTTTTCCAGCTGCACATAAATTGCCTAAATAAGGCAATTTTAATTTTAATGTAGTTTTTAGCCGTTTTATTACTGCTGTCCCTTTGGCAGCATTGTTTTATTATTATACTCTGACTAGGTTGCAGCATCTGTGAAACAGCACTGGTCGCATGATTGAGGTGAAAACTACAGGCTTAGGACAATCGGCAAGATCTAAAAGCAGAGAACGCAAAATAGAGAAATATACTGAGGCTGTTGATGAGTACATCAGGAAGCTGCTGCAGAGAGCAGGTGGGAATATAGATTGATACCCCCACTTGCCCCCCAATTTAAGGCAGTCGCACCTGGGGTAAACTGCCCTCTCTCTATATCAAGACAACTTTTACCATGGTTTTTACTAGAAGAACATATAAGGAGTTGGGTATACTGCCTGACTCGGCAATCAGCCCCCCGGGCCCTGGTAAAAGACAAAGCAAAATCACAAATTACTTTCCTAAGATGGAGGAGGGTAAGAGTCCACAAAAAGAGTTAATTCTTGATGAAGTAATACCCCCCTCTCTTACTGTTCTTGATTGGACGTCTCATTTTAAAGAGATATATCAAGATACTGGAAATATTAACTCCCCATGCAGCCTAGCGCAAGAACTAGCTTTAGCCGAGGAACTTCAGGAGGGAAATACCTCTATCACTAAGGAACAGCTGCCCACGAAAGAAATTACATCAACCCATCAAAACCAGATACCTATTCCAAAATACTCTCAAACGGAATTGAGTGACGGCCGCCCTTTGGATTATTCCTTAGCAATAAGTACTGATCTAGCCAACATAAAAAATTATCTAACAATAACGAATGGGCTACTGCTGACGTTAGTAGAAAACTTCATACCTCAATTAAAAGAGATGAAATTAAATGATAAGCCCCAAGAACATAAAACAGTTGAGCTAGTGGGGACGAACAAACCAGTAATAAATAAGAATTTGCAAAGACATAACTCAAGGGCAAAAGTGAAGAAAAGTAAAAATATCAAAACAACAAGGAAAGCCAAGTATACCTGCAGTAATCGAAGCATACATTGGCAGAAATTGTTTAAACTTCTTCCCTCGGCCCCAAATAAATCGACCACACGGGGCAGCAAAAAGAAGGGTAAAAAGAGAGAAACAAAGATAGTTACACAGCAACCGGCTAAGGAGGACTCGCCAAGGCTGACTCCAGTAGCAAGTGAGAAGGCAGAAGTAACAGTTCAGTCCTTGGATAACCAACTATTTAACAAACCTGATGCTGTGGAAGTAGAGGCCTCTACCTATGAAGGCAATAAAACACTTAGCAAATCGAACAGCGGGGAGGAGGAAGTGTTCAGTAGAGATGATACCCCCCTTCAGACCTGGCAAGCCTCCAGTCAGGAAAGAGATTGGAATTTGATCCTAAATCCCCACAAATTGGTACTCACGAACTTCCCGAAGCCTAAGGGCTTCCTCACAGGGAAACAGCGAATAATGAACTTTGTATCTAGCCTAAATGACATACTGCCAGGAATGGTTAAATCTAATGATATCATCTCGGTGGAATATCTACATTATGATGGTCACTCAGTGAGAGCACTGACCACTTTTAGGGATCAGAACCTGGCCAAGTTTATTTTTAGGTCAAGACCTGCCTTTTCAAAAGCACGGATAACAATACTTAGGCTCTTTGAAAATAAGGCTCCTTTGAGCCCCCTTTTGAGAACTAAGCAGGCAAATCTTAGAAAGGGGAAACAACTCTCAAAATTCTGGCCTGACAAACAGAATCCGCAATGCCTTGCGAGCAAAGGTGAGGATTTCTTTACTATGGAAGAAAATATCCTAATTGACCAATTCTGGATGTTCCCACCATTAATACAAACTGACATCTTGGGAAGACTAGACAAGCTAAGAGATAAGCTGGCCGAGAGAGCTTCTGGCAACGAGGTTATTAAGGGGGACCAAAAAAAGACCACAACACGCAACCTTCAGATCAAAGCGGAGATTAACTTTCCACCAAGAGAGAATGTGCCACCCTTCAAGGAGAGCACTACATCACCCCCTCGAAGGAGAAATATCCCTAAGGTGACCCCACCAGACGTATGGGACAAAATGAGATACCTAGATGAAACAGAATTGGGCCAAAATCAGGCCGCAACAGAATATCCACAGAAGGAATCTATGCATAATAAAGATCCGGTGTTCACAAACGTGAGCACTTTGCATCCACCTATTGAAATCATAGAGCGGCTGGATAGCCCGCCATACAAAGTCGATAGGCGACCGATACATAAAGCGATAAACCCTAAAAGTACATTAGCTAATAATTGACAAAGACTCGACTGTGATAAAGCCAATCTTAAATTTTTATCATGGAACATTGCTGGTTGGCTCAACAAGGCGACTGACCAATCATTTGTCAATTTTATTCAAGATCATGATATAGTCTTCCTGCAAGAGACATGGCTAACAGGGGATTTAGATGTAAATGGTTTTGCCTCATTTTCGCTCGCGGGTTCACCAAGCAACAAAGGGGGACGAGTTAAGGGTGGGCTAGGCATTCTAATATCCACAAGGCTGAGAGCATCTTTCGTCGAGCTGGAGCCTCTGAGCAGTGTGGCCATGGCATTATTAATGAAATGCAGATATTGCACACTTCTATTGATTAATATATATGCCCCTCCCCAAAGAGGCAAGCAGCTTATCAAAAATATCTGGCATAGACTAGAATCATATGTCGATGAGCTAATGAATCAAACTCCTGCAGCGGCAGTGCTGCTGGCTGGAGATTTAAATGCCAGAATTGGCCAATCAGACGAAGCGTTATATGCTCATTTCCATGACGTACCTCCCATTTCTGAAGAAGCCCTTTCTATTCCCCCAAGGCTCTCAAAAGACAAGGGCTGCAACTACGCAGGCCTATGCCTCCTACGTTTTTCCAACAATCTGGATCTGACTGTATTAAATGGTCGTGTCGACAGAGAACCCAGTGGGGAATTTACATTTATATCCAACATGGGAGCCTCCACTATCGATTACATCCTGGTGTCATCTAACCTTTTGAGCAGAGCACGGGAATGTAAAGTGGTGGAGAGGGTTGACAGCGACCATCTACCGCTCTGTTTAATACTGGATGTAAGAAAAGATCTATTCTGCTCTGATAAACTTGTAGCCCCATGTTTCGAAAACATGGAGCTAAGATATTCACGTATTAAATGGTCCAGCAAATTGAGTGATGAAATATCAGAAAGACTTCACTCAGATACTTTTCTTGCTAAAAAGGAGAACCTCGTTAATTCCCCAACTCCTGAGGCTAGATTAGACATGTTCCGGGAACTGATTTCGTCTCTACAACCTTATCTGACCAACAAAAAAACGCCATGGCAATCTCTACACTCTAATAAATCCAAACCTTGGTTTGACCAAGAATGCATGGCTATGAAACGCCTCCTGCTGGACAAGTACAGGAACTATAGATCAGCGAACTTACCTTCGCTTCCATTAGACTGGTTTGAGTTAAAACGCAGTTATAAAGCTTTGATTAACAGGAAAAAGCTCCAGTCACAAAGGGAGGAATGGCAGTGCCTAGTGGAGGCCTCCCGAAGGAAAGATTCTGCCACGTTTTGGAAAACAATCGCAAAGGGCTGGAGAGACTCCCCGATCGAAGTCGAATACTCTATACCCGCTGGAGCATGGGAGGCCTATTTCCTCTCATTATATTCATCAAATCAGCTGGTCCCAGTTCTGCTTCCTGCTTCAAGTGAATTTGGCAAGGAATGGCCCCCTGTAACCACAGAAGAAATTACTGGCCTTATTCAATCTCTTAAATCAGGGAAAGCCCCGGGTGCTGACAATATCCCACCAGAAATTCTTAAGGCAAATGTTGAATGGTGGGCCCCTGTGCTAGCCGCCTTGTTCACTAGTATAAATCAAACGGCTATTATCCCCGAGGACTGGGGTTTAGCCATCATCATTCCAATATTCAAGAAAGGAAGCAGAACTGAGCCAGCTAACTACAGACCAATCAGTCTATTAAGTATTATTAGTAAACTATACGCTGCTCATTTATGTGATAAATTAGTGGAGTGGATGGAAAGAGAGCATATTCTATCAGAAGCACAAGCAGGTTTTAGAGCAAAGCGTTCAACTATAGACCAGGCCCTTATCCTTCAACACCTGGCAGACAAATACTCTAGAAAAGGGGGGTCTTTATATGCAGCTTTTGTGGATTTTAAATCGGCTTTTGATCTAATACCAAGGGACAGACTCTGGGAAAAGCTTGGCGCTACAAACATAGATAAACGCTTATTATGTCTTATCCGTGGTCTATATGAAAACACCAGGGTGAGGGTAAGATGCGATCGGTCAGGCCATCTAACTAAAGAAATTCAAACGCACTATGGGGTTAAACAAGGATGTGTCCTCGCACCAACGCTATTTAATTTTTATATCAACTCTCTAGCAGTAAATATGGCAAAAGAAAATGCCCACCCTCCCAATCTGGCAGGTATGCCCCTCCCGGTGCTTCTGTATGCGGACGACGCAGTCCTACTCTCCTTTTCCTGCGTTGGCTTGAGGAAGCTTTTGAGATCACTTGCTGACTATTGTCAAGCGGAACAACTATCAATAAATTACAGCAAATCTAAAATTATGGTGTTTTCAAAGAAAAGAAGGAAACACATATGGAGAATTAATGGTCAACCTATTGACCAGGTAGCAACTTTCAAATACCTGGGAATAACTTTTCAGGAAAGGGTCTCGTGGCACCAACAGATGAAAAACGCCATTGCCAATGCAGGAAGGGCCAATAAAGCCCTTACAAGATTTTTTCACGGGAAAGGGGGTAAATACGTTCCGGCGGCCTCCCAGGTTTTTGCTGCAAAAATACTCCCACAACTCACTTATGGATCCCAGGTTTGCAGTTTTAAAAATTTTGCGCCTATGGAGGCATTTCAAACAAAATTCTATCGGTGTTTATTGGGGATCCCCCCCTGTGTATCTAATATAGCTGTCCGCTTAGAAGTTGGACAACCACCCGTTAACGCGCGGTTGTGGATTCTAAAGATACACTACTGGTTAAAACTTATTTTTTTCCCGGCCGGTTTGGCTCCTTTAACACTCTTAGACACCTTTCATTCTACCTGGAAAGCTTCCCTGTTTGAAAAGATAAGAAGCTTGGGATTCTCCCCGCAGATCTTGATAGCGGCAGGATATGAGAGAGCCAGAAGTCAAGTGCTTCAACGCATTAGGGACATAGAACTGCAATGTCATATGGGCAAAATGGATAAATATGCCACAATTAGAGACTTTGGGAGAGGGTTCTCACCCGCAAATTATCTGGCTGATTTACAAATACCTAAGTACAGACACTCCTTTACCCTGGCCAGATTTAACGTTCTGCCCTCTGCCCTGCTGCTAGGCAGATATGAGGGCAAACCATATGAGTCACGTGTTTGCCCATGTGGCTCATCGGAAGTGGAAACAAATCTGCATGTATTGCTGCACTGTAGTTACTACGAGGACCTACGCCTGACCTTTATTGCCCCAGTTCTACAAAAGCTTAAAAATGAACCAGAACTCCAACGTATGAGAGCCCTGGTAGAAGATAAGGTCCCTGAAATTACGATCAATGTTGCCAAATTCTGTGTAGCCGCTATTAGGCGCAGGAAACAAGAGCTTTCCAATGCCAATATGCAGGTGAAGGCAAATACTTAATTTTACTTACGCTGTCTAATTTTAAATTGCTGTTATGGCCTAATCTGTATTGAAATTGTCCTTTGTTTTTTCCAGTGTTATGCTGTGCTGACTAGCTGTACGAGTTAATCTGGTCTGTGACCGTTTTTAATAAATTTGATTTGATTTGATTTACACTATACAGTATATGCGCGTTCAGCTGTCAAGATGTACAAAACACACTCTTCCAAAACTTCCTGCGAAGTTTCCTATTTTGACCCGGCAACAGCAGATCGACACCTTTTTAGGCTGTTGCACTACTGTGCATAAATTCTCTCTCTTTCTCACACACACCGCCCAATGACGTCCATTTATTCTATTAAAGCGGTATACCGCCCTTCAAGACTCGAAGATCTCGGGGCTGGTTCACAGCATGAAAATAGGAAATAAAATTAGAGGCGAAACGAAGTAATAAAAACAAAATAAACCCAACAACATGCACGGCGCGGTCCCCTGCTTATGCGCACAGTCTTCCACTGAACCCGTGCTAAAGGGACCCCGCAAAGGAGTTTGAAGGCTATTTGGGGGGGGGAGGCGGGGGGGGGATGCAACGCCGCCTGTCTGGGAGAGCAACACAAACCCGCGCAAAAACACAACTGCCAAAGGTTTACACTGCCTAGTCAGCTGCTGTCGGTTCGCGGTGCTCGTGTGAGCGTGAGAACGCGTGTGTGGAGTAAGCGCGCTTGGGGCGGCGAGAGAAGGCTGGGCGCCGCCGCCAGGCCTTCAGGGCGAGCAGAGGCGAGGGGAGGATTCCCTACGCCGACTCGCCCGAGCCGATGAGGGAGGCGGACAGGGCGGGTCCTCCGGCGTCCCGTCCCTTCGCCGCCCGAGGAAGAAGCCGTACCTGAGCGGCCTTCGGCGGGGTGCGGGGGTGGGGAGGTCCCGGCGGGCAGCTCGGAGGCTTCTCGTTCTCCGCCTCAGGACCCCTGGCGGCTCCTGACAACTTCCCTCACGAGAGAAGGACCCGGATGCAGCGGCTCAGGGAGGCCATCCCCCAGGACCCGGATGTCGGCGCCCGACCCCGCCTTCCCGGCCGGCGCTTCCCTCACGCCGCGAAAACAAAGGCCCGGATGGAGCGAGAAGCAGCAGTTCTCTCATCCTCACCCCTCAGCCAACCGCCGCTTGGCTTATGACTCACCCTGAGATATTATAAATCTAATAAATAAATTAATAAATAAGATTCACTTATGGAGGAATGAGAGGTGTCGCTCATGTATCCCTTTTCATACGGGAAAGGAGCCTCCATACTTTCAAGAATTGGGCCTCCGCACCTCAAAAGTGAGGCCCGAGTGAGCTTAGCGACGCTTTCTCCACTTAGCTAGGCCCTTTTTAAGTGTGTGGAGATTTAATAGCCCGCCGGAAGATGCGGTACTACTACTCCCAACATCCCCTGGCCATTTGGCGTGTTTGCAGGGGCTGATGGGAGCTGTAGTTCTGCAACGGGAAGATGCTCGAAGAGAGACTAACGAGGCTCGAGCAAGCATTTTTTAAATCTGTTCTCCGCCTTGAGTCCAGTAAGGGAATAACTAAATACAGAATCATAATCGAATAATGATGTTTCCACAAGGAAAGGTGGTTAGGCAGGGAGACCTGGCGGAAAGGCGCCACCATTCCACGAACTGGCGACCACCCCTATTCAGTAAGTGGCAGATTCCTACGCACGCGCAGAGGGACTTCCGGTCGCCGGCCGAATCGACCGCGAAACCCAAATGCATGGACACGGCGCAGTGGGGACGATAGAGACGCGGGGCTAGGACGAACGGGTTCCCCTTTTCACGTGACTCTCCCTGCGCGTGCGCACCAGCGGTCTTCTACAATCTCGGTGGTTGGCTTTCCCCCCTTCCCCTTTCACCATAGAGACGAAGGAGACACTTGCCTGGGCGACGGACGTCGAAGCGGCCCTTGCCGCAGAGGTTGCCGGGAAGGGAGCGGCGCGTGCGCTGCTTTGCGGGCGTTCGAGGGCGGCGTGAGGAGAGAGAGAGAATTTTTTTTTTAATAATAACAATAACAATAATAATAGTAGGAACGGGTTGTCGCGTCAGGCGGACGGAGCGAGAGAGAACGCGAGCGAAGGGGGCCCGCCCGGGGAAGGCAGTTGCGGCCGCTCCAGCGCCATGGCGGGAGGAGGCAGCGCCGGCGAGTGGTGCCTCATGGAGAGCGACCCGGGCGTCTTCACGGAGCTCATCAAGGGCTTCGGTGAGGCTTCGCGGCGGCCCACTTCGCGGGGAGGCGGGGCCTTGCCAGCGGGGAGAGGAGGGGGGCTAGGATTTCCCCAGCTGCCTTTTATTCGCTGGAGGAAACGTAGTCTCTTGCCATGTGCAGAGCGCCTTAGTTGGGAAAGCCAGCTTCCTCTCTTGGTGTGTAGAAGTCCTCACTACGGTGCCTCCGAGGCGTGTGCCGAGCGCCTCTCCCATCCGGTGGAAAGCAGGATTTTCGTTTAGCTGCCACGAGGCAAGCGGGTTGGGTTGCAATGAAGTCGGTGCCGGATTTACGTCTAAGCTAAACAAGCTATAGCTGAGGGCCCCACTCTCTTGGGGGCTCCCCAAAAAAATTCATAGGGGGGGGGACTTGTGTACGTTTCCAAAATAAAAGGAAAAAAACAAATAAAACCTACATACAGCAACAGTGTTTTGTGTTGTGTAGGCTCTTATGATGTAAGCCTGCTAGCATAGTTGCCAACTTTTTAAAAGGGAAATTCCCTTATTCCGAATAGGATTCCTCGCAAGAAAAGGGAAACGTTGACAGCTATGCCTGCTAGCCTGCTCCCTAAAAACAGTGATAATTTGTTGTTGACAAAGGACAGCTGGACATATAAAGGGACCCATTACCTTCAGTAGCTAAATCTGGCCCTGAATGAAGGATGTGTAAGGCTCGCATGCTTTTGCCTTGTCATTCTGCCCGGGTATTTTATAGACTCATGGAAAGGAAGCATCATCTCCTGGTAGCCCCTACAATGCAGAAATCTCAACCGTAGGCGCCAACTCCTAGGGGCTGAAGTCCCTTAAGCCCCCTCCCCTCCTTCTATAAAATATTTGAGGGGTCCAGGCCCCCACTTTAAAGATGATGGGCTTTGCCATACAAAGGTGTGCATGTGCCGCGTCTTGTGGTTGCTTATGCGGGATGGGGCATACCTGGGGCTCCCCAGGGTTTTTTTCAAGTTGGCACTCCTGATCTCAGCTAAAGCATCCATGACAGGTGGCCATCCAACCTCTCCTTTAAAACCTCTAATGAAGGAGGGGTCCACAACCCGAGGGCGTCCGTTACTGCCATAAAGTTCTCCTCTCTTGTAACGTGAAGTGTCTGGTTCAGGTCCTCCAGAGCAGGAGAGAACAAGCTCAGTTCCCAGACTAGATCATGCCCCGGTCAAGATAGCATGGCTGGTTGGAAATCCTAGCAAAGTCACACCCTGATGTACTTGCAGTTGGCCCTATTCATATGTCTGTATGCTAATGGATATCTTCCATGGTGTTGGACTTGGGCTGAGCCTGGGTTCAAGGGCTTGTGTAGAATTGCTTCATACCATTATTCTGGTTTTGTGTGTGGCTACGGGCCATTTTTTTCCACCACAGAAGGTTTGCCATCTTTGTGTTCGAAAGAGTTGTAGCCAGCCACTGCCCTGTATGTGTCTCTGTATTTGCAGACTCATGTCAGTTGTGTTGGTGGCTTGTGTGTGTGCATTTAACACAATTTAGACATAGGTCTAAGCCTCCTTTTGACCCAGGTACATATTTCTCTGCCCCAAACATGATACTGTGTATGATGTCAGTTGTAGGGCAGGGGAGTATGGCTTGGCCAAATGGAGACATTGTGGGCCTAGTTAACCCACAAGCCAGAGATATCTCACTACTGATCTCAAGTGGGCATTTACAAACATGTTTCATAGGAATGTGCTTGATAGGGAGCTGGAGTTGGTTGTGTCTCCTTATTGAATTTACATTTTGTTGCATCTTTTGCAATTTGATGAGTGAAGTGGTTGTGGATGGACCACTTTAGAGAAGTTACTGTCCATCTGTCTAATCTTAATCTGTTTTTATGATTTGCTTTGATTTGAGGCTAAAGCTTCTTTCTCAGATTATTCAGATTGTTCAGATTAACAAATAATGATAATAAAATTCCTGGCAGATGACTTTGCTATCATCCTATCTGGTAGATGTAATGTAGCTTGCTATTATTCGTTTTTTGCTCTGGGGGAGCTGAGTCATTAAATATGCTGACAGGTACACAAGGTCTCATCTCTGAGTTCTGCACACATTCATTAAAAATAATTTCTGCTTCAGAGCATTCCTAATGCACATTGTTCACCTTTGCCAGTTCTTTCATTGCACATTTTCTTCCTGAATCATAAATATTGGAATATCTTTCTAAGCCTAAATTAAACCATGGTTTAGGATTGTGAATTAATAAAAAACATTGCTTCAATAAGTAAGGCACAGCCTTCACTGGTTTAATAATTAAGTGCCTGAAGTAAAAGAAATATCCCTTGTAACTACTACTACTAAACCTTTTTTGTCATCAAACTATTGGCTATTTTAGCACCATGGTTGGTAACTTATCCCACCAGGTAGGTGTTTACAATTTAAACAGATATTTGCAATATTAGCGTCTGTCAAGAGTATTCTTTATCCAAATTCTCAGACGCCACATTTTTAGTATCCCACATATTTGTGGCACTGTGGACATTCCGAGACATCCATTTTTAGCAACTCATTTTTTATTATAAGGTTTGTAAATATGTAAATTTGGCATGATTTTCATGGCATCATGATTTACATATATCATGGACCAATTTATTATAAAATGCAATAGAAGGGGTGGAAGTTATTTCTGTATATTGAAACAAAATTAAGTTGTTTCGAAAGAGGTGTCAGGTTTTACTTTCTGTTTTTCCTGTAAAGCAAACTTTCTAAGGTGGAATAATCACAATAATTACAATAATTATCTCTGCTACTACAGGTTGTAGAGGCGCGCAAGTAGAGGAAATATGGAGTTTGGAGCCAGAGAACTTTGAGAAATTAAAGTAAGTTTTATTCCAAATAATTTACTTCTCTTTCCCCCATCCCCAATTCTTATTGCTAAAAAATCTGTCAGGTATAATAGTGCACACTTACAGAGTTGTGTGTTCCATTCATACATTAAAGTGAACAATGGAGGGAGCTGGGAGCAGCATCCTGCAAATTTTTTTGGAAAGGCATGCATTTCTTTTCCTGCTGACCCTGGGCAGTTCCTGTCCTGAGCTTTTAAGTGTTGGTTGGGTTAAAAGTAATAATTTTCTATGTTCATATTCGGTACTAAGCCACATCTGGTTTAGCAACGCATACTGTTCACACAGCAGAAACACTTGCTTCTTGCAAGCAAGAAAACCACAACAGGGATATGTAGAAGTGATGTAGGAGCCCGGGGTAGTGGTTGGTTTTTTACCCTTGGTTGTTAAACCATCAACCAGTTATGGCTTAAGCCTGGGTAGAGATTGTGGCTTGTTACAACAAAACAAACCTCTGCCTCGGGTTCAGACATAATGCTAAGCTATCTCTGTCGTACTTTATGTTTGATTGAAGAGAAGAGTTACATGTCAACACGTGGACTGCATGCACCAGCACATACCTCAGGCATAGTAGGGCTTACTAAACAAGATTTTACACCTTACTGTTCAGGTGTAGCCATTTAAAAAAACTATGTGTGTGTTCAATTAGGTTTATTGAATTTGTTTCCAGTAAGGATGTTTAGTGTTTTAACTTTCAACATGTTGTGATAATGCTTTACTGGGTTTTCTTGCTTGTTTTCTTTTTGTGCCCCTTTTTATGTAGGCCAGTTCATGGATTAATTTTTCTGTTCAAGTGGCAACCAGGAGAAGAACCAGCTGGCTCTGTTGTTCAGGACTCGAGATTAGATACTATATTTTTTGCTAAACAGGTATAGTAAGTTAAAAGATTATCTGTGACACCTCCTAATTAGATGCAGCAAGTGAAAATAATACAACTTTGAAACATTGTGACATAGTTTAAATAGTAAGGCAGTCTGGCAGAACAGGTTGTTCAGTGAATAATAAAAATTATCATGGGCAAAGCAACTTTGTTTTATGTGCATTCAAATTTAATATTTCCAAAGATGCGACACTTGCCTTTTACAAGTGTAGTCAAGAATAATTCATGGGCTGCAAACTTTGCAGATTTTCTCGGAAGTAAATCTCATATATCTCTGGCAGTTCTGAGTAAGCATGCAAAGGATTCTGCTTTAAGGGAATCTTAACAAACATTGGGAAACTTAGTCTCCACTTTGAGGATATTCCTCACAAAGCAGCTTGCAGCATTTCAAAATGTATATCCACATTCATAAAACATTTAAACAACAATCAACAGCACTGATATGATCAGCATAAAACAACAGTAGCTCAACAATATTCCAGTTTACTATTACAACTGGTGATCCCACATTAAATACGGGGGGGGCTGCCTGATCCCTCTCAGGATTGCGTTCCATAATTTCAGGGTCATTGCAGAGAAGGCTCTAATTTGTGTGTTCACCAGCCTGTTTGCCTTTGATGGTGGACACTGAAGCAGGCCTTCTACCGTATCTTAAATTGCAGACAGGACAATATAATCATTATAAACATGTGTCACGCAAAAGAGCAGTAAACAAACATACATGTATGCGTGTATATATGATGAAAGATAAATGAATTCACATTTTTTTAAAAATCATTCAACCAAAGTAAATAATGAGCATGACTTTAGATCATATCTTCCTTTCTCATTCCAAAATAAGATATAACTCGCCCATTTTCCAGTAAACTTGTTTTGCTATAAATTTCTTTCTGATGAGTTTAGTGAGTTCATATGTTGTGGTTAGGTCTCAAATCCTGAAAAAACCACTCTGATGGGGAGGGGCAGTTCTTCCCCCCCCAGAAAGTTGAGATTGACTTTTTGATGGCTGTTAACATATTATTACAGTAGGGACGACCTTGCACAGGGGTTGTATTCTGAGAGTAGTGCATAAAGCCAAAATGGCATATTGTCAAAACAACCCCCTGGAATCACTTCCACACAGGGAATCTTACCTTTCAGAGCTGGTGCCAGATCTCATGAAAGCCTGCAGAGCCCACAAAAGGGTTTCAGTAAAAGGGAGCTTAAAAGCTCTTGTTATGCAGGGTTCTACTGGCATGGAAATAGCTTTTAAGTGCTCTGCCTTGCTTACAGGGATATTGGATGGCAATGTGAGATCTTGCCTCCAGAGCCCACACAAGATATTCCCAGAGCCCCATAAGCATGGCGGAGAGCTTGAAAGCTGTTCCTATGATGGGAAAATCCAGTTTTCCCTGGGGGATACATATTTATTTTAAAAGTCCAAAGTAAAGTGATGTATAAGAAAGTAGTGTTCTGTCCTGGAATATTTTATGGTAGAATGGAATTCTGATAGGTAAAAGCACTGGGACCTTCCACCAGCAACCCTATCATCTATCTTAGAAGAGGGGACCATCTCCCTACCATTCTGCTGTTCTTGTCTGCATGTGTACAAGCACAGTATCATAGTGGTTCAGGAATGGGGAACCCATAGCCCTCCAGATGTTGTTTGACTGCAGCTCCTAACATTCCTTAACATTCACCAGGCTGTCTGGGACTGACCAGAGTCCAACAACATCTTGGTGGGGTGGGTTGTCGAGTTCACAGGATTCTTACCCTTGTACAAATAGTTGGTGGAATAGCAAAAAAAAATAAAAAAATTCATTGTTGCTCCTTTCCAGTTTCATTGTGTTACTGTTAAAATTACATCATATAAAACAAGCATAATTTGAGGCAGATTTATTTAGAAATTTGGGGGTTGAGCAAGGAATGCCACTTGGCAGTAGAACTTCCCATTCCTTTCCGTTTGCTCTGCAGCCCCTGCTGCAATTCTGGTCCAGTGGTGGGGACCCCTAAAAAATATTTTTTTGGAGAAGAGGACTTCAGAGCCAAGTGGAAGTCCTTGCATGAAGTCAATTCCATGCAAATGTCTTTTGGGAGGGGAAGTGTAAGAAAAGTTTAAGTTCAGTTTCCAAAAACCTGGCATTGTGGTGAGAGTTCATCAAAGAAAATGTGTATTGATATGTTCTATGGCACTGTGGTCTAAACCGCTGAGCCTAGGGCTTGCCAATTGGAAGGTCAGTGGTTTGAATCCCCTCGACGGGGTGAGCGCCTGTTGCTCGGTCCCAGCTCCTGCCAACCTAGCAGTTTGAAAGCACGTCAAAGTGCAAGTAGATAAATAGGTACCGCTCCAGCAGGAAGGTAAACAGCGTTTACCACATAACCCGGAAAAACTGTCTGCGGACAAATGCCGGCTCCCTCGGCCAGTAAAGCAAGATGAGCGCTGTAACCCCAGAGTCGTTCCTGACTGTACTTAACTGTCAGGGGTCATTTACCTTTTTATTTAGTCATACTTAAATAAATCTCAGCTTCTGGGCATACTTCATCTTCTGACCACTTGCACTCCAGTTCCCCTCCATTTTTTTATTCCTAGTATGTTGAGTTTAGCCCTGATTTAGCAAATCTCATTACTGAGAGAGAAAAGCCAGTTCATATATTAAATTTTGTTGTTGTTGTTGTTTAGTCGTTTAGTCGTGTTCGACTCTTCGTGACCCCATGGACCAGAGCACGCCAGGCACCTCTGTCCTCCACTACCTCCCGCAGTATACTCATGCTGGTAACCTCGAAAACACTATCCAACCATCTCGTCCTCTGTCGCCCCCTTCTCCTTGTGCCCTCCATCTTTCCCAGCATCAGTGTCTTCTCCAGGGAGTCTTCTCTTCTCATGAGGTGGCCAAAGTACTGGAGCCTCAGCTTCACGATCTGTCCTTCCAGTGAGCACTCAGGGCTGATTTCCTTAAGAATGGATGTGTTTGATCTTCTTGCAGTCCATGGGACTCTCAAGAGTCTTCTCCAGCACCATAATTCAAAAGCATCAATATATTCCTAAATATTAAATTTAGGAATGAAAAATGCAGACTCAAAAGTGACTTTCAGATTAGAGCTAACTTGGTTTAATAGGGATTTTGCATTTGCTGGGTCTTGAAGATAAAATGGTAGGCATTATTCTTGGAAGGCTGTGCCTTCCGGTGAACTACTATGTCAATTCTTGTATTTTGAAGGATGTTGTGGGGAAATACTCTTAGGCTAGCAGTTCAGAGAACTGACACTTGATGGCACCAAAATAATGTTCTAAAAGGGATTTCTACAGGAGTAGGTACCCATGCAATACTTTTTGCATTCCTACTGCTTGATCTCATCTAAATTTTAAAACCAATCAATCAAGCTTTACAGACAATTTAAAAATAAATAAATAAATATCTGAATGTGATAACCAAGTAGTTTCTGTAATAACATCCAGATTGGTGATGAAACAAATGAAATAAAATTGATGGCCTGTTAATAGAGATTGTAGCTCTTGAGCCTTTCTTGGATAATCACACGATAAAGTTGTCTGCATGTTTGTCAATGTGGCCAGCTTCATATGCACACTTGTAAAATTTGGCCTCCTTGTTATGCCTAGATATGATACGGTCCTGTATTTTGGGGCCTCAGAACTCTGGATCACCCTATATGAGCTAGGATACCTAGGCACAATAAGGTGAGGTAAGGGTGCAATTTCTGCCTTAACTCTAAATTCCTAGCTTTGCTATTGTGTCAGAGTAGATTAATAGTGTTTTTTTCCGTGTACTGTTAATCATAAAACAACAGTACAATGGGTTAGGGTGGGGGCTAATCAAAATACCTTATTTCATTTTTTAAACTTGACTATTTTTAACTTTGTTTGAATAGCTTCTTATTTTGATTTGCTAGTGTACATGAGAAAGCTTTTTAAATAGAAAAACTCAGATGTTCTAAGTGTTACAGATATCTGACCAGAAATATACTTTATGGAAAGCCAACCTCTTAGTGTGCGTCAGCTTCTCAACTATGAACCTTCTCAGATCTGACTTGCTCATAATTACGAAAGGAGGACAGTCAGTCCCATCTCTGTATGTTGAAAATGTTCATATCATTTAGGCATCAGTATTTTAAGTTCTTTATTTTTCTCTGTAGTTTTTTTTTCCAAGGACTACAGGTATTTTCTCATGGTTGTTCCATTGATGACCATTCAGATGGTACCTTGGTTACTTGGTCCATTTTAAACTTCACTGCTGCTGCTTTTGATTATACTACTTTCTCCCTACAGCTTCAATCATAGACCTATTTGCCTGGGAGTAAAGTCCAAGTTAACTCGATAATGCTTATTTCTGAGTTGACATACACATGATTCTGCTATAAGTTACTTTTTGTGTAAAAAGTGGGAAAGACCTCCTTTATTCCTTCATTGCTGTTAATCTCCAAAAAGCATTAGTCATTATTAAACAAAATGTAAGAGGAAAGTTCAACCTAGGCGTGCCTATCTAGATGCTCGCTGCCTTTTTGTATATTTGTGGGGTATGTTTAAAGTAGCTCTGTGCATTCTGGCCCATTCTAGTAAAAAGGAAATTATTAATTTCTTTCATTTATAAAAATAGGGTACCTCATTATTTAAAAAAAACCCCCACCCAATTTAACTAACTCCTATTGTTCTTGAGCCTGTAACTTACATATTTCAGTGTCAGGGCAATAAAACAGGTTTAATTTGTTTCTCTAAACAAAGCTGCAAAATAAGTCATTGGGTGTCAAAGGCATTTTACCTTCCTGCAGTGGATATGGGGTTGGGAGCATACTGATGTAGAAGAAGGGGCTCTTACTTTAAACTTAAAACATAGTCCAGTCTTTCCCACCTTCTACATTGTTCCAGAGAGTTCACTGACTTGCCAGAGAAGCTTTTCAGGAAACTTCAGGAGGAATTGATGAAAATCACTTCCCACTCTTCCTCCAACAGATTGTTCCATAAGCTGAGTTTCACCCCAGGTAGCCTGGATCCAACCCAATGGCCATAGTGGGTAAACTTGAGGCTACTATAACTCATTTTATAATTTGTCTTGTATTCAATTATTTCTGAATTTTCACTTTGTTTCTTTTTTAACAGGTAATAAATAACGCCTGTGCAACTCAGGCTATAGTAAGTGTGCTATTAAACTGCACCCATCAAGACGTCCATTTAGGAGAAACGCTGTCAGAATTTAAAGAATTTTCACAAAGCTTTGATGCAGCAGTACGTCCAATTATTCTATTCTCTCTCTATTTTTTTTTAAAAAGCATCTTAAGCCTGAGTCATTAGTTGAACAAATGTCTCATTTTAATTTTAGATGAAGGGCCTGGCATTAAGTAACTCTGAAGTGATTCGACAAGTCCACAACAGTTTTGCCAGGTAACAAGAAATTTGAAGCCTTTCGGATACAGTTTCCAGAGATGCTTTTGGTTTAACATCCATGCTTGTCTCTAATTTAACCTATAGACAACAAATGTTTGAGTTTGATGCAAAGTCGACGGCAAAAGAAGAAGATGCTTTTCACTTTGTCAGCTATGTTCCTGTGCATGGAAGATTATATGAACTGGATGGTCTAAGAGAAGGCCCAATAGATTTAGGTAACACTCACATTTCACCTGTATAACTTCCTGCCTGAATGTCATTCAAGGTATACTGGGTGTATACAAAATACAGTGGTGCCTCGCAAGATGAAAAGAATCCGTTCCGCGAGTCTCTTCGTCTTGCGGTTTTTTCGTCTTGCGAAGCAAGCCCATTAGCGGATTAGCACTATTAGCAGCTTAGCGGGCTTAGCGGATCAGCTGATAAGCGGCTTAGTGGATCAGCTGATAAGCGGCTTAGCGGATCAGCTGATAAGCGGCTTAGTGATCAGCTGTTTAGCGGCTTAGCGGATCAGCTGATAAGCGGCTTAGCAGGTCAGCTGATAAGCGGCTTAGCGATCAGCTGTTAAGCGGCTTAGCGGATCAGCTGATAAGCGGCTTAGCGGCTTGGGAAAAGGGGGGGGGAAGGAAAAAAACCCTGCAGGAACTCGCAAGACATTTTCGTATTGCGAAGCAAGCCCATAGGAAATTCGTTTTGCGAAGCACCTCCAAAACGGAAAACCCTTTCATCTAGCGGGTTTTCTGTCTTGCGAGGCATTCGTCTTGCGGGGCACCACTGTACATAGGGTAGCAAGGGTAGAAGACAGGACCAGCTGGTGGGCTGCAGCCTGAATTACCTGTCAAACTGGGTGTTGGGGGAAAAAAAGCTAAGCTAGCTAAGTAGACTCCTTTAATGCCATTCAGGGTGTACATGAGGTGGGGTGGTATCGTGTAAAACTTTTTGTTAGAGAGGTAAAGGGACCCCTGACCATTAGGTCCAGTTGTGACTGACTCTGGGGTTGTGGTGCATGGATTCAAACCGCCGACTCTGAGGTACCGCTATGGTGGGAAGGTAAATGGCGTTTCCATGCGCTGCTCTGGGTTCGCCAGAAGCAGCATAGTCATGCTGGCCACATGACCCGGAAGCTGTACGCCGGCTCCCTCAGCCAGTAAAGCGAGATGAGCGCCATAGCCCCAGAGTCATCTGCGACTGGATCTAATGGTCAAGGGTCCCTTTACCTTTAAAAGCGTGATTTTATTGTTTTAGAAATGATTTAGAATTGATTATGCAGCATCCCTGGAATCTAAGTATTAGTTTAAAATCAGTATACTTTCCCTCATATTTATAGGAGCTGCCTGTGATCAAGAAACGTGTTCTCCTCAATGCACCAAAACAACCTCAGCAGACTATCTATCTATCTATCTATCTATTTATTTATTTATTGAATTTATATACCACCCTATACCCAGAGGTCTCGGGGCGGTTCACAGAATAAAATCAAAATATAAAACCACAAAATACATAATCAAAATAAAAACAACAACCCAATAGCCAACTCTTGAGCTGCAACAAGTCTGGCTACTCTCTTTGTAACAAATGTACCTTGGCTAGATAGTAAAAAAAAAAAAAAGTTTTGACTTCATCAGCAGGTATTGTGTATCTGAAGCTTACAGTCCTATAAACTTGTAACTTGCAAGAAAATTAACTTGTACTTCTTATGTATTTCCCATTTAGGAGTATGCAATCAAGATGACTGGATCAGTGCTGTAAGGCCCGTCATAGAAAAACGAATACAAAAGTAAACATATAATTAACTGTTTTCATGGTGAAACTGGAATTAACTGTTTTTAGACTTGAACTTTTAGATTGCTGGCTGGAGCAATTCCAGCTTGGCCTTTTTCCCCCTACCCATTTGTCGGCTTCCAAAAGATCTGGAATTTTCTGAGGGGGAATTGTTTCATCTTCATGGTTCTATTGAGAAGGGTCATCTTTTATTTGAGCAGTTACAGCAGTGGCAATCCAGGACTCATGGGGGTGCCAGAAACAGGGACCAGGACAGCAGCATTAGTAGAATTTCTGAGATTGTCCTGTGCTGACACTCAGCCTAGGAATGACTGTTGAGAATTTCTGTGCCCCATACAATACTGTTCTCTCCCCCACTCAGATTAAACTTGATTAGGTTGTCCTGTAGAGAAATCAAAATACCAGGCTGTAAATTTGGCAAAATTTGCTTACAAACATGGTTAAACTGTGTTCGCAAGATAACTGGAATCATCTTGCAATATTCTTAACTTGACACATACGTTAAAATCAGCGCATAATGAGAGAACAAAGTGTTATCACTCTCCACTTCTGTTGCTGGTCGCTGCATTTGCCATTGTTAATTGGTGGGCAATGTTTAGTTGGCTTTGTTCTTAATGCAGAAGTGTCCGAAGCTTATCAATAGCTATGAGACTCCTGATGCAGTGATGGCAGTATGTGACAACTCTGTTTTTATTTTGTAGGTACAGTGAAGGTGAAATAAGGTTTAACTTGATGGCAATTGTATCTGACAGAAAAATGATATATGAACAGAAAATTGCAGAGTTGCAGAGACAACTTGCTGAGGTATTCTGCTAATCGAATAGGTTGTTTCGATAACTTGGTTGCATCGTAAGCCTTAGTTAGTAAATTGCCCTGGGAGCACCTGGTGTTGCAGCATTCCTGAAGCTAAGCAGCTAATAAACCACAGCAGGAATCAACTCAGAGTATCATGTAAGAGTGGGATACAAGTGTAATTTTTTATTTCAAAAAGAAAAAGTTGGGCAATATGAATTGGTTCTCTTTCACTACCACTTTCTTTTCCTTTCTGAACAACTGTATAGCATCTAGACTTCTGTACATAGCCTGAAAACCCCAGCTCTCTTCTCTAACTTTTTTTAAGCCAGTATGGTTGTTGTAGAGGTAGGCACAAAAGCAATTGTAGGAAATGCGCGACAGAAACAAAGCAAGCTTAAATTATTCCGCATTTCTTCCAGCTTTTTATTATTTCTGATCTCCTTTATCAAAAGGCAAGCAAATGGTACTAGCAAATAAAAGTACTTTAGCAAGCACTTTTAATTACTACAGGTCAGACTAGAACATTGCATGATAATTTGCACTGGAGATGCATGCAAATGAGACTAGTGAGGTAAGCTTTTGTTCTTTGTCCATTGTATGATATTATATCTCTATGAATCTCGACTGGATGACATTGTGCTAGAAACACTAACATGCAAGTTAATAAATTGTTTTCCTCAATAGGAAGAGCCCATGGATACAGACCAGAGCAGTAATATACTAAGTTCTATTCAGTCAGAAGTTGCAAAATATCAGATGTTAATTGACGAAGAAAACCAAAAATTGAAAAGATACAAGGTATGTGCTGTGCATGCTCAGAATGGTTTTTAAAAAGGGAATGCTAACCATGTGGTTTCTGAGCTGAAAGAAATGGAGAAACATTATACTCCATGGCTGTGTTGGTCCCACAGAATGTGACACAAGCTGGTGAAGAAATGTCAACACGCTATGCCTTTTCAAATAATTGATTCTTCATCTGGTGCTCAGAGCAAAAAACTAATGAGCTTTTGTGTGAAGGATTGAGGGCTGGCTAGCTGCCTCTGGAAACAGAAGAGTAGAAAACAGCTTATTCTAAATAAATGTGTGTTGCCCCAAGGAGTGGTTTCAGACTTGCTTCTTATGGGAATCCCTTTGCACACTGACTTTTCCATTAAGGAAGCCCTGATAGTTCCTGAGGTGACAAGAATCATAATCAGTTTACTTGGGCTGCTGGCCCCATTCCTGTTAGTTCTCATATATCTAAAAGTATACTGTGGCTTCATTACGGGGGCAGATGGGTAGTGATGGGCACGCTTTCTTTCAGGGGTGTTTTCCCATCATCACTTTCTTTCACCTTGAGGAGCTTGCTTTCAACTTCTGAGGACCTGCAGGGTTCCTCAGTTTTGAAAATCACTGTGGGGTAGACGGGAAGAGAGACGGTTTGTGATCTCAGATGTCAAACATTTCAGAAGTAATCAGTAGTTTCTGGTGCCCACTGTGAGGGCAGAAGGCAGGAAGACTAATAGTAGATGGAACCAGAGATGATGACAGCCAGAGCTATTGACAAGTAGAGCCTATCAAATGACTGGCTGTAAGAAGGCAAGCAGGAGGAGAAGAAGAAAAACAACACATCTTGGAGAACTGAATTAACAACCCACATTTTGTAAAGGAGAGGCATTTCATTTATGCTTTCACATTTCAAAGCAGTTATGCAGTCCTCTTACACAAAGCCCAGCCATTTTTAAGCAAAGGTTGGATGGTCATCTGTCATGGATGCTTTAGTTGAGATTCCTGCATTGGACTAAATGATTCTTGAGGGTCCCTTCCGATTCAGTGCAAAAAAATGACTTGAACCGTAAAGTATGAGCATTCTTTTTGAAAGCAAGAGGTTCTGAGGGAACGTGATACCAAAGCCTTGGGATACTGTTCAGTGCCGCAGTGTCTGGCCTGAACTGACCCTTCCCAAATTTACCTCCAGTTATTGAATGGCAAGTTTGGTCTGCGTCGCCAGTGTCCTGCCTTCGAAGGGACCTATGGGGTCTGATGATACTGGAGATGGAAAGAGGCCTTTCACTCTTAAGTTCTTTATAATTTCATGGCTGGTTTTTATCCCCGCCACCCCCCATGCCTTGTTGAAATTTCTTTTCTACCTTGATTCTAGGGGGCTGTGCAACCTGATCCCTCCAGCAAGGTCAGATGGCTTGTAATCCTAATTCTAGTTCCTGTTTAAAACTCCTCCTTTGTTTCAGATCACTTCGTAATTTTTAACATTTGATCTTTCTAATAAAAGACACCCCTCCCCCCCGCAACCTGCTCTGTGGCTTGTTACATAAACTGGCACAGACATTAGTGCAGCCATTTGGCTCCCACAGATAACTGGACACCTTAAGAGGTACTCATGTTGGAAGATGTGTAGCTCTTGTTCCATTAATTGGAACATAATTTCCCGTCTGTTCATGGAATGGAAGGGGCAAGCTTCGTAATCCGACATTAACACTTCGCGTGCAGAGGACTTCTTGCAGGAACAATTATTTGCAGGTTAAGCTGGTTACAGCGGGATCTGTACCTGCTGCAACTCTGATCTAACTTTTTTGTGTGTTGCTTCCATCACAGTTTGCTTCTTAGTGTGATTGTAATGTTACATAGCATAGTGTGTGGATTTCTGAGATCAGGGCGGCCACGGGAGTACTTCAACACGGAACCGCCAAGCCTCACACTCCCTTGGCACACGCAGAGGCCAAAATTTGACACACACAAACACACAGCTCTTGTGCTGCCTTCCCAAACCCTGATAAGCAGTGAGCTTTAAGAAGGAGGCAGAAGGCTCTGGCAAGGTCCTAGAGCCCTCAGGCCTCCTTCCCAAAGCCCAGTGCCTCGCTTACCCAGCTACGGGAAGGCTGCATGAGGGCTGGGGCGGGGAGGTGTCGGATGTTGCTGAGGGCTGCCAAAAAGACCTTGAGGGCTGCATATCTTCTGCTCTGTTCAGATACATTTATACCATAGTGATGCATCAAAGGCTTTTCTTACTCTGCACAGACTTCTTTCACTGCCCAAAGCACTACAAGTTGCAGGCTTTTATACAGACTAATGATAATTGACTTAATTTGCCAGCTAGATTACCTTAAGAGCCTTGTCGGAATGGCTGAAGTAAATCCCATTATGATGTTTGAAACATGTGGCAGAAAACGCTTAATTTACCCTTGGGCTTCTTAACTTGTTGAATGCAGCACCATCACCCCATCAAACATACCTGCACAGCCATTTATTATTTAAAAGGACAAAAACAGTGAATATTCATCGTAATATTCTTTTGCTGATGATATTGTCTATCCCTGGCTCAGATCTGTTCTGACATCAGACGCTGTGGTTTTCTGCAGGCTAACTAACATCCCACGAGGGCACATCAGGCCAATGTGGTTGTCTATACAGTGGTACCTCGGGTTACATATGCTTCAGGTTACATACACTTCAGGTTACAGACTCCGCTAACCCAGAAATATTACCTCGGGTTAAGAACTTTGCTTCAGGATGAGAACAGAAATCGTGCAGCAGCAGCGCAACAGGAGGCCCCATTAGCTAAAGTGGTGCTTCACGTTAAGAACAATTTCAGGTTAAGAATGGAACTCCGGAACGAATTAAGTCCTTAACCCGAGGTACCACTGTATATAACAACTGAAGCTGCAGTCCTTTACATGGGCATAGCATGGGCATAAGCTCCACTGAACTCAATAGGACTTATTTCTCAGTAGACATGCACAAGATTGCAGTAGGGCTTTTTGTTCGGCTGTTCTAAACTTTGGTCTGACATAAGTCCTATTCAAAATTTAATGAGCCTAAGTTGGCCATGCATATTAACATTGGTGAATCTACTCCGAGTAGGGCTAACATTGAACACACACACACACACACACACCCTGATATTTTGTTTTTCTTATACTGAGACCATAATCTGAACCCAATACGTTTTTCCCAAATTAGCTGTTGACTACTTGCAAAAAGGTTGATACAATTAAAATAATGATAAAAATCTGTAAATCTTCATTTTGTTTGGGTTGAAACTCAAGATTTTCATAAAAGCAGAGTTTTTTAATGCATGTTTCCTATCTTCTGTTAGGATAACGTTTTAGCAATTGTATTGTTCCAATTTTTATTGTGGCTCTTTTGTACTAAGAGAATAATGCTGTGAAGCTATAGGCCATAACAGCAAATACTTAATGACTTGGCATGCACATTGAGCTTCCCATTTTTTTCCATGGTTAGACTATCTAAAGTTAGCTCCTGTCTGCTTTTTGCAGACAACTAATGACTGCATAATTTCAATAGTGACTTCCTTCTGAAGAAAGGAAAACTACAGAATTTGGAGAAATGGTGAACTATAGAAACCTTTATCTTGCCTCTTGAAACATTCCAAATCTTGTTCATGCAAGTTTTATTCGGGCTGGAAGCCTCAAAAAGCTTCTACTCTCCAGCAACTGGCAAATTTTACTCTTGTACAACCCAAGGGGATTAAGAGGGCAGAGTGGTAGAGAAACTGATTTTGCTTTTAAAACATTTCTAACTTGCTTTTCATCTCAGGATGAAGTTACATTTCAGAGCACAACAATAATAATTAAGCAGCTTTTTTTTTTAATGCCATCAAGATTTTTAAGACTACAGGTAGGCTGCGTAAATCAACCCTCAACTGAACAACTAATGACCCCCCAAATGCTTGAGAAAACAATCACATTTAAGCTGGCACAGAAAATAAAAAGCAGTCTGCACCAATCATCCCATAATCAGCACCAGCAGTATGTTGCATCCCCCAGCCAAAATTTCTTCTCTCTCTCCCCTCTCCAAAATATAATAAAAATCTTACACAAGGGAGATAGTGATTTTGCTCAAATGCTTATTGACAAAGTTTATTGTATGTATTTGCTAATGCACTGAGGTGGAAACCTGGCTTTGCGGTGTGTGCACGTGATGGGATTTAATGCTAATTTCTTTAATGTCTCACCTATGCTTGTAGATTGAAAACATTAGAAGAAAACATAACTACCTGCCATTCATTATGGAATTGTTAAAGACTTTAGCAGAACACCAGCAGCTAATCCCACTTGTAGAAAAGGTAAGTGTTTTGCTCTCAGCCTCAAATAACTTATTAGGCAGGCTGTTTGTGTGTATGTGTGGTGCAGCACACACCTGAACATTAGAGAAAAATGTCAGAGTGATCAATAGAAGCAGAATCGTGAAACCTGTAGACTTTTTTTGCTTAGAGAAGAGAGTATCTGAAGCACATACACCTAGATGGCACTCTTTCTCACTCTTGCATTTCTCACTAAACCCCTAGCAAACTGTAAGCTTCGGCTTCTGTGGCATCTATTCTGATTATATTGACTTCATGGCATTTTGCTATTTCCTCAGTGCTCTGGTTCCAGTTGTAGCATAGATTTGCCAGTGTGGCCTAATTCCAAGCACGTTTAATCAATAAATTAACACTCAGCCTATCCCCTGCAGGGCTATTAAACTGTTTGGTGATTCAGCTGACCCAATTTAGATTATTGTTCTGAAATTGCCTTGCACATGTTCTTCCCATGTGCTCTAGATGTACAATGAGTACAATGATCGATACTGAGTTTTAGTCCTATGTACATCCACTTGAGAGTAAATGTTGTGAGCTCTTCTGGACTGATTTGTGATTATATATCGGTTTCCAAAGATCTGTCTGTATCAAACTACCGTATTTTTCGTCCTATAGGGCGCACCGGCCCCTAGGACGCACCTAGTTTTTTTTGGGGGGGGGCGGAATGAATAAAAAATATATATTTCCCCCCCCCCCAGCCCCAAGCCTTGCGCACACCTTCCCGAAGCACGGGGCGCCCTTTGGAGGGTGCTGCAGGCTGCTGCCCCAAGCCTTGCGTGCCCGGTGGGACCTCCCGCCGGGCGCGCTAGGCTTGCGGACACCCGCCCGAAGCACGGGGTGCCCTCCAGAGGGCTCCTCGGGCTGCAGGCTGCCGCCCCAAGCCTCGCGCACCCAGCGGGACCTCCCGCCAGGCTTGCAAGGCTTGCGGATAGCTTCCTGAAGCCTGGAGAGCTAAAGGCATCGGTGCGCACCGACCCCTCTCACTCTCCAGGCTTCAGCGAAAGCCTGCATTCGCCCCATAGGACGCACACACATTTCCCCTTTATTTTTGGAGGGGAAAAAGTGCGTCCTATAGGGCGAAAAATACGGTACATCTGTTGTAGAATGCAGTTGCTTGTATATTCAGGGATCGAAGAGATAACGCAGAGTTTTGTATATTTTGAGTTACAGAAGGGAAAAAAATACCTGGGCTGTTATAACAGTGCCACATGCTTTCTCTGTCTGACTTTACCTTCTAGGCAAAAGAAAAACAGAATGCCAAGAAAGCTCAAGAGGCCAAATGAAGACTGGTGTCCTTTTCTTTCTTTCGTTTTGTGGGTGGTCAGGGTTTTTGTTTGTTTTGTTTTGAGAGGGGAATGTGCTTCTGAATTTCTTCGTCTTCATGAAAGTAACCCTGCAAGACTTCTTGTAAAGTTTAAAATTGTCCGACGCACGTTTACTGACCGTAACAGTTTGTCCTGTCCCATTTGCACGGAGTCTATAAATCTTCCCCTTTTTCCTTGCATCATGTGCATGTACTACCGCTCAGTAATGTTTTTAGAGTCTCCGTCAAATTCCAGTATTTAACAGTTATATCTGACTTGATTCTTCATAACTTAATCAGGAAATACTGCTGCAATTTGTACAGACCCAAATTTGTGAAAGTAATGTAGATCTTTTTACCATAATGAATATATTTAAATATCTTGTCTCACAGTGAAGCATTGGATATATAGTTATGTGAAGAAAGCTTGACTTGTTTTTTTAAAAAAAGAAAATAAGTTGGCCTCTCTTTGTTTATCACCACTAACTATCCTCGTCTCTGAATCTTTCAGTGGCTCGCCCTCTGTTCTTGTTTATATGGAGTTGTGTCTAAATTTTTTACAGAGTTGAAAGTACAGATTGAACAGTAGAATCATTTACAATGACCAATGGATAAGCTTGAGAGTTTATTGCTTTAGTAGAAAATAATAATAATAAATTCCCATTTTTATTTTGGCACATGTTTGTACCTTGTAGTATTGCTGTCCATGGGTAATATGATTTCTGCAAGGAAAGCAGTCTTGCCTTCTCTTGAGCCATTTATGTGACACCAAAGTTGCAAAAGATTTGCAGAGATGTTTTCTCATAGGATGAGGTTGTATCTAGGACGGTTTCAGGGAGAATTTTTAAACTTGCCCTGCTCTGGTGTACATCACTACATGTATAGATTTTGTCCTGATATTCCCAATTAAACAAATGCTCTATTTTCATCCTTCAAGATTTTAGAAGAAAAAAAGTATGTTTATGTTTAGCAAAGTATTTAATGGGTGAAAAATTCATGCTTTGTCACGAGCACACATTGACATTTCAGCTGAATCAACCACTCCAAAAGGCAAAAAAATTGAACAATAGGTATCCAAAATATTTCTGTGTTTCCTTTCTGTCTCATAATTTAGGAAGTTCAATGTAACTGTCACCAACATTTTGGAAACAGTCCTATGGTGTGGCAGGGAGCAGCAGCAGCTAGTTTCCCATTTTTATCCTGTGTTGTATAAAAAGTGACTAGCAGGACAAATGCCAGTTGAAACACAGAGACAGCACCTTCCTCTGGTGTTAGAACACTACTGGGCAGAAAGGTAGGTGGTAGGGAGGTTCGTAAGCTGGGTGCTTACACCACAAATACCCTTTGCCCTATTCTTACACACACACACACACACACACACACACACACCAGGCTAAATCCTTGCTAGAGGTGGGATAGAGAACACAGTCTCCCTAAAAGACCTGATTTAGCGGGTTTATCTGTGAGAAGGTGATCCTTTTAATTATCCTGGACATAAGCCATTCAAGCATTAAAGGCGATGATCAGCAGTTTGAACTGCAAATGAAGACTATGTTGGGGTTTGCATGATAAAAAATAAAAGCACCAGCCATAGCTTTGGCTTCTCTGCTTTGCACCAGGCATAACCTCTGAACAAGGCAGTCCCACAGAGATCATGTTACAGCAATCCAGCCTTCATGTATTAATTAATTCCTGTGACCAGAGCTGATCTACCTTTGCCAGGAATGGAGGCAATTACTGTTCACATCTAAGCTACATAAAAGCACTTTTGACCACCTCAGCTCTCTGATGTACTCTTTGAGTACTTCCCCCACTCTTTGAGAGATGTGCCACCCTGCTCCAAATGGGTTGAGCCCCAGTCCTGCTGATTAGCAGTACTTTGCCTGGATTAAGCCTGGATTTTGTTAGCCTGCCTCCACATCCAGCTCAATATTGTCTCTGTTGACTGACAGCAGCTCTCCCGCATTTCAGACAGCGACCGGGAATTTCTTGCATGTGAAACAGATGCTGCTCCACTCAGCTATGGCTCTTCCTGATTTATGATGGAAAAAAGAGATAGCGACACTATATACAGGCTGGTGACACTGAACCTTCAGTCTCTGATCCCTGTCCCCTTTGCACCCATTTCATATTGATGATAAAAAGGCATCTATATGCCAGTTCCTTTGGTGTCAAATAGAAGTCTCCCAGTGCCACATCCGAAGCCTGTGCCCCAGCAAGGATTGTGGAACAGTGTGTCTATCCTAGCCATATGGTCTAGAAGCATTCTAGAACAGCTCCAGGTTAGTGCTGCTGAGAGTTTCAGCACCAGCAGAACTAATGGGTGCACTCTCTCTGTCTGGCTTCTGAGTACTGTATTTTTCGCTCCATAAGACGCACCCGACCATAAGGTGCACCTAGGTTTGGGAGGAGGAAAATAAGAAAAAATTATTCTGAATCCCAGAAGCCAGAACAGCAAGAGGGATCTGGCTTCTGGGATACTGTGTGGCTGTTCTGGCTTCTGGGATAACCGCGCCAAGCCTCTTCAGGGCAGCGGGATGAAGGCTCCCCCTGCCAGAAGAGGCTGCGCGCAGCTAAGGCAGAAGCCAGGACGGGCGTCGCTGAAGGGGCGCTGCGCAGTTCTCGGTGCAGCACCTCTCCTTCACAGGAGAGGCGCTGCTCAGAGAGGGAGAACTGCGCAGCACCCCTTCAAGCGAAGCTGGAGAAGGAACAGAAGGAGTCCCTTCTGTTCCTCCAGCTTCGCAGGAGAGGCAGAACTGCGCAGCGCCCCTTCGAGCGAAGCTGGAGAAGGAACAGAAGGAGTCCCTTCTGTTCCTCCTCCAGCTTTGCAGGACAGGTGTGTCGCTGAAGGGCTGCTGCACAGTTCTCCCTCTGCGCAGCGCCTCTCCTTCCCAGGGTCTCCTTCTGTTCCTCCTCCCGCTTTGCTGAACGGGCATTGCGCAGCTCTCCCTCTCTGTGCAGCGTTATTCGCACCATAAGACGCACTCACATTTCCCCTTACCTTTTAGGTGGAAAAAAGTGCATCATATGGAGCGAAAAATACGGTAAATAACAGCTGAAACGGATCTATGTAAATGCTCTTGTTCCTAGAGTCCAGTTGCTACTTCCCACTAAAACTCCTTGCCCAGAAATTAGATGTTTTGAGGCTTGTCTGCCCACTATGCGCCTGTGATTTTGATGCGTGTGAATTCTCCCTTCTCTTTTCCCACATCTTATTTGATGGCCGCTGCACGAGAGTGATGCATTTTTGCAGGTGTGTATGACTATCGTAACCGTGTGGGGTGTGCCAGAGTGGCTACGGAAAGCTCACGCAAGTGTGCCCAGCTGCATGCTGATCCTGTAGGAAAGACCTGTGCAGTTGGTGCTAGCCACACGGTTGCTATATCCATGCACCCCTTGCATGGATTGACACCACGGAAAAATGTAGTTAGATTACTGTGTGTGAAAGGGGGCCATTATGCCTTTCTGCACAGCTGTTGCTACAAGTGGAGCAAGTCTGCCCTGTGCAGTGACATTAAGATCAAGTTCTGATAAAAAGGAGAATAAGATACATTATCCAATACTTGTTGCTTGGGAGCATTTAACAAAACAGTTTTGGTTTTTTTAAGTATTCCAAGCGGTTTCATTTTCCATTTTATCTTGCGTAATCTAACCTTTTTTTCTTCATTAGGAATGTTGCTGGCACTTTCTTGTGGTTATTTAAGCTACTTAATAAGTCATTCCCTTCCCCCTCCTCCCCCGGTCAGGGTAGGTTTAGCTTTTTAATTACATACCAAATGCAGTTGTATAAGCCAAATCCTGCAACTTGCACTATGGGGCATTACTTCAGAAAACAGCTCTGTGTTACGTGTTAACAACACTGAAGCTGGTGTAAATTTGATCATCTAATATCTGTTCTTCCCTGTGCTGCTTTTTTAAAAAACAAAAATTGTGAAGTAAAGGCTGCCTGGGAATGTTAGATGGAGGAGCAAGCACCCATTTCTTTGCCTGCTGCATCCATGGCAACATTTGGCATGAGTGATACTGCATACATTGGATCTGCAACCCATTTCCCTCGGCAGAGGGCAGGGAAAGGTCATGCAGATTGGGTGTATGCATAAAGCAGCTATATACATGTATCCCCCCCCCCCGGGACCCACACCTCTGCTTCCTTATCATATATACGGCACCCCTTGTAAGCAGGTGTGTTGTTGTTGTCGTTTAGTCGTGTCCGACTCTTCGTGACCCCATGGACCAGAGCACGCCAGGCACTCTTGTCTTCCACTGCCTCCCGCAGTTTGGTCAGACTCATGTTTGTAGCTTCGAGAACACTATCCAACCATCTCGTCCTCTGTTGTCCTCTTCTCCTTGTGCCCTCCATCTTTCCCAACATCAGGGTCTTTTCCAGGGAGTCTTCTCTTCTCATGAGGTGGCCAGAGTACTGGAGCCTCAGCTTCAGGATCTGTCCTTCCAGTGAGCACTCAGGGCTGATTTCCTGAAGAATGGAGAGGTTTGATCTTCTTGCAGTCCATGGGACTCTCAAGAGTCTCCTCCAGCACCAGAATTCAAAAGCATCAATTCTTCGGCGATCAGCCTTCTTTATGGTCCAGCAGGTGTGTTACCATCAGGCAAACTGCGGGGACAAGTATGCTCTTTCCTGCCATAAACATTCTCTAATGCAGGGAGTCTCCAATTCAGCACGAGCCGACGCCAGTGTGCCTGCCAGTATGTGCCCATAAAAAGTCCTGGTCAAATCCACAAAAACCACTCAAAAGTTCTTATTGTACAAGAGGCTGTCTGCTCTTCCCGCTCAATTCTGGTTTACGCTGCCTCTGCAGCATTGAACACACACACAAGCATCCCATTATTTCAGTGAATTCCAGAACTGGATACCTACCCTTCTGTGATGGACAGGAAAGAGGTGTTTTCCATGAGCCAGCGTGCTCGTGGCTGCCGTAGGTGATTCCCCTCCCTCCCCATGCCCATTTAATTTTGTGGTTCTGTCTTTTTCTCCTTTTTTAGATGAGGCAGCCCCTTTGTGTTACTCCATGCCCCTCCCCTCCAGCGGCCATTGGGCGGGATTCCAAATTTGCCCACTGGTCCAAAAGGTTTGATGACTCTTCCTTTAATCAATAGCTGCCCCAGCACTGGAGGTATTTAGGGGGGAAAACCTTATTGTTTGTTTACTAAGAAGCAATTCCTTATCAGCGGCTGAACAATCAAAACTGGGTATGTGTGAATAGGAAAATTACTTTGCCCAATGCATCATTGAGCATATGTCGACAAGATATTTCCAGAAATGGCAAACGGAAGAATAGTTGTTTCATTGGATCATAGAATTGGCTGTGGCCTAAACCACTGAGTCTCTTGGGCTTGCTGATCAGGTTGGCGGTTTGAATCCGCACAACGGGGTGAGCTCCCGTTGCTCTGTCCCAGTTTCTGCCAACCTAGCAATTCGAAAGCACACCAGTGCAAGCAGATAAATAGGTACCGCTGCGGCAGGAAGGTAAATGGCATTTCTGCCCACTCTGGCACTTGTCACGGTGTCCCGTTACATGTTTAGTCCTGGCCACATGACCCGGAAAGCTATCTGTGGACAAACGCCGGTTCCCTCGGCCTGAAAAGCGAGATGAGCGCCGTAACTCCATAGCCGCCTTTGACTGGACTTAACCATCCAGGGGACCTTTGCCTTTTTTACCTTTAGATTTGTAGAGTTGGAAGGGACCCCAAGGACCATCTAGTCCAGTTCCCTACAATGCAGGAATCTTGGCTAAAGCATCCATGGCAGATGGCCATCCAATCTCTGCCATCCAACCCTTGTTTGTTATGGTTTAGGTGAAGAAAGAAATCCCAACGGCAGGACCTATTGTATTGTATTGTATTGATCTTTATTACGGCCATTGGCCCATCACACGACAGTTTCCCATACCAACATAATGTACTTAAACCTCCAAATTTAAAACCGCCAAGACTTACAAAAAACAGACAAGAACCAAAGCAAAACAAAAACAAAAGACCAACATCATACATTACAATAAATTCCAACGGCAGGACCTCCAGGCTTGAGGAAAGGTTGGGCAAATGTATGTATGCTTTGTGCGTAAGTACTGCTGTCTGTTCCCAATTTAAAACCACGAGTCCCTAAGGCAAGAATAAAACTACTTGTTACGAATAGATTAGCATCCCCCTGATTAGCATCCAGTCATATTTTGAGAAGGAACAGAAGTTCCACCCCCCACAGGGATGCTCCTAAAAATGGCAAATAGTCCTCCTGCAACATTTTGGTATTTTCTCATTGTGAGTTTCCCTGCACTGGTTGGTGGGCTAACAAAAGTCACAGTGTGATGAAGCAGAGACAGAAAGCGTGTTGCAGGGGTGTCATTTCTGCTGAATTTCGCTTCATGCACCCTGTACTGTAGGTTACTTTGTGCATTCCCAGGTTTGCCATTATGATAAGAAAACAAGAATTTGCAATACGGTAGCAGAAATATTTCTCATTCTTTGGAGGCCTCTGTAAAGTTCAAGTTCCTAAGGCACTAGTTTTGCTGCTTTAAGACACCCAACGTGATATTTTGATCCTGAAGTTACAGAAGACCCCTTATTTTCACCAGGGGAACACAGAAAGCTGCCTTATACTGTTGGTCACATTGTTGGTATTCCATTTAGTATTGTCTACACTGACTGGCAGGGGCTGTGCAGGGTTTCAGGCAGTGTTCACCTGGACACGCCAGGACTTGAACCTGGGCTTTCTGCATTCACAACAGATGCTCTACCAAAAAGCCACAGCCCTTCCTCCTAGGATCTTCCTATGAGACGAAAAAAAAAGCGTTTACGTGAGATAACGGTGGCTTTCACGTGGCAGCAGCCTTTTGTCTCTGGACATATCGCCTCCTGGCCTCGCAGGAATCTCATTTTCCATTACTTCATCTCCAAACGCGAGGCCTGGAGACAGGCAGGAGCCTGAGCATTCCTACAGGGGCTTTTGAGTAAATGTGGAAAGGGGGAAAAATATTTATTTATTTTACAACAAGAGAAGGATCGGTGTCATCCAAGGAGATAAAGGACTCCTAGGCAACAGAGACTGGCAAAGGTGCTCCAGGGCCATTGTTCGAGATGTTTGCATTCTTAAGTTGACAATAGCCCTGCCAGTCTGCAAGAAGATGCCCTACCACAAAGCAGCTGAACTTGCCACCTCTTTACTTTTTTAAATCTCTGCACAAATAGCTACAGCTGAGTTCATGTGGTTGCATATCCAAGGAGCGTTGCTGAGGGTGTTTTCTTAATAACATAAGAGCCTCCTGGATTAGGCCAGCGGTCCATCTAAAGTCCAGCACCCATTGGAAGCCTATAATAAGGATCTGAGTGTAACAGCACTCTTCCCTCCTGAGGCTTCTTGCTTTCTCCTTGAGCAGGATTTATCTGTAGTTTCTGAGATCCAGGAGGTTAATAATAATAATAATAATAATAATAATAATAATAATAATAATTTATTATTTACAGTGGTGCCCCGCAAGACGAATGCCTCGCAAGACCAAAAACCCGCTAGACGAAAGGGTTTTCCATTTTTCGATGCGCTTCGCAAGACGAATTTCCCTATGGGCTTGCTTCGCAAGACGAAAACGTCTTGCGAGTCTTGCGATTTTTTTCGCTTTCCCCCCCTTTTTCTAAGCCGCTAAGCCGCTAATAGCCTTTTAGCCGCTAAGCCGCTAAGCCTTTAATAGCCGCTAAGCCGCTAATAGTGCTAATCCACCAAGCCGCTAATAGGGTTGCTTCGCAAGACAAAAAACCACTAGACGAAGAGACTCGCGGAACGGATTATTTTCGTCTTGCGAGGCACCACTGTATACCCCGCCCAACTGGCTGAGTTTCCCCAGCCACTCTGGGCGGCTTCCAATCGAGTGTTGAAAACAATACAGCATTAAATATTAAAAACTTCCCTAAACAGGGCTGCCTTCAGATGTCTTTTAAAGAGAAGATAGCTGCTTATTTCCTTCACATCTGAAGGGAGGGTGTTCTACAGCGTGGGCACCACTACCGAGAAGGCCCTCTGTCTGGTTCCCTGTAACCTCCGGGCTGAACGATGTGTCCGGGCTGAACGATGGGGGTGGAGACGCTCCTTCAGGTATACAGGACCGAGGCCATTTAGGGCTTTAAAGGTCAGCACCAAGACTTTGAATTGTGCTCAGAAACGTACTGGGAGCCAATGCAGATCTCTCAGGACCGGTGTTAAGTGGTCCTGCCGGCCACTCCCAGTCACCAGTCTAGCTGCCGCATTCTGGACTAATTGCATTTTCCAGGTTATCTTCAAAGGTAGCCCCACGTACAGCAAATTGCAGTAGTCCAAGTGGGAGATAACTGGAACATGCACCACTCTGGCAAGACAGTCTGCGGGCAGGTAGAGTCTCAGCCTACGTACCAGATGGAGCTGGTAGACAGCTGCCCTGGACACAGAATTGACCTGTGCCTCCATGGACAGCTGTGAGTCCAAAATGACTCCCAGGCTGCGCACCTGGTCCTTCAGGGGCACAGTTACCCCATTCAGGACCAGGGAGTCCCCCACACCCGCCCGCCCCCTGTTCCCCAAAAACAGTACTTCTGTCTTGTCAGGATTCAACCTCAATCTGTTAGCCGCCATCCATCCTCCAGGATCTCACACAGGACCTTCACCGCCTTCACTGGTTCTGATTTAAAAGAGAGGTAGAGCTGGGTATCATCTGCATATTGACGGTGGGAAAGGCCCTCAAGGGTGGTCACAAAGGACACTACAAATACAAAAAATTAATAAACAATTTAGTAAAATGGAGCTTGCAAAATTTCAAAGCAGCAGTATTTCCACGACACCTTTAAAATGAAGGACCTGAACCCCAAAGACATTCTTTCCCTTGCCTAAAATCAAACTCAAAGGCAGAAATGTAAAACAAACAAACAAAAACACCCAAAAAAATATGCAAGAGGTCAACCCATCATTTTGGCTCCCACTATGGAGCAAAGTTAATAGGCTGCAATGTTAAATTTACTTAAGGGCTGACAAAGCTTGTTCCTTTCACACTGGGACTTGGTCAAGAAATGATCTTACTTTGTCCATCACTTGTTATGGGGCACCTACAAGATGTATATAAAACATGCTGCTCTTGTGTCTTCACTGTCCGACTTTAGGATCTCTCTCCCGAGTTTGAAATATCTGGCTTTTATTTTTAACCTGAACATGGTGTCGAAGGTAGTTACCAAGTAATTTCGCTTACCCTCATCAAAGTTTTAAGTGGTTTTAAGCGGTTTTTATCCTCCCTTGTTTTTATCCGAGAGTTTTAATGATCTGCTGGCTGTGCTGACTGTCTTTGAATATCTCTCCACTTGTGTTATCTTTGTTTTTTTTTATCTGGGTTGCTCCGACGCCCCGGACTCGCCGCCACAGCTGCCGCCGCCTCCCTAACTGGGAGAGATAAGTGAAAGGTTCTCCTGGGCATAAATCCTCTGCCCTGTCGACCAGCTCTTTCCTTTTAGCTTTTAGCTTACTGCATATTGCGAAGTGAAGTTTGCCCAACTGCTGGAACCGGGCTGTCTCAAAAATCCTAGGAACAAGGAAGAGGGGAAGGAAGAGGCTTGAACTGGCTGCCTTACTGTGAGTAATTTTATGGCACCACTCTCCTGGAAGTGGTAGTATTCCTGTGAGGAAGACTAAAGGATTTAAGGAGCTCCCCAGCACAGTGCCCACGACGGTTCCCCTGCAAAATTGATTTATGGGCCATGGAAAACGCCCAAGAGACTCTGACGAGGCATTATCCTCTCCGAGGCCTAAGCAATCAAGGAAGGGTTCACCTAAAGGAGGGAGAGGCCCCGAGGAATGTACCTACTCAATAGCAATTCAAAATCGTTTCGATCCTCTAACTGCCCTTGAAACAACATCAAAAGATGAGGCCCCTGAGACACTACAAATTGGTAGCACAAATGGGGATGGTCCCTATCCGAAGGAGGTGTTGGTAGCCGAATCTGCGGACTGCACAGGATGCGAGCAACTCCATCTAATAATTAGAACTCTAAACTGTATATTTAAGAGAATTGACGGCCTTCCTCTCAGCTGCATAGCCTTCAGCAAAAACTGGATGACCAGCCGGTACAGACAGCCCAAGATGGGGCAGTAGATGTTCCATTATGCCGGCAGAAAGCGCCACCAAACAGTGATCGTATGAAGAACCGCAAATACAATCTCAACCCCTCACTAAATCGCCAATCCCTGACTCTACATCCAAGGAAGATTTCCCTAACCTTCCGGGAAAGGGACCCAAGTTGGGCAACGCTACATGGGGCTAAAGAGCACCTCAGATGGCTTCTAAAACTCGAGACATCACAAATAGATCTTTGTGCTGTGCTTCCCTTGGTCCGCCAGAACAGATATCAGAGAATGATGCTGGCTTTCCACTCTGCAAAAATCCCCTCTCTTATTATTAAGCAAAAAGTGTTTTTGAATAGTCTTGGCATTTTTCCAACGAGAGTTTTCATGGATTCCATAATTAGACCCCTCCTATCGGAGAGATTAATCAAGGAGACGGTACAACCTTCCCGTCCTGAACCACAAAAGAGGGCTGAGCTGTGCACCCCATGTCTGGGCCAGTCCCATAGTACCTCCACTCCTACAACTAAACACTACGATTGTGTCAGTAACTCTTTGACACCCCAGGAGGAAAGAGAGCTTATCGCCTCCTTTGGAGAGTTACCAGCGATGGAACAACAAGAAATTATAAATAGGCTGGACTTACTTAAACTTCAGCTCCTAAGTATCGCCTGTAACGGAGTTCCTACGAATAATACCCACTCTAATTTAGCGGTGCCATGCCCCATGCAGGTGGAAACAACAATTCCCCAATACCCAGCATATAAGGTGCCTTCTGCATTGGATGGGAAGGTCTCACTTCTGGAGGCAGACTCTTCTCCTCCCCTTCACGCTGGTAACTCATCCCTGCTTCTAATAGACTTATCTGTTCCCTCCGTGATTAACCGATCAAAGAATGGAACTCAGGATAACACCCCCCTGGATAAATCGTTGCCCCTTCACCCCTCCATGCCGGACTTGGAATCAACATACATTGAAGACCATCCACGACCTGAGACGGTAGTGGCCGCTCCAAGTCAGGCTTCTCCAGTGCATTCTTGTCCACCAAAAATCCAACAATTACGTGAGGAAGACACTACAGTGTCGAGAGTCACCACAGAGTGGACTGAAGACCCAGCAGGATATATAAATCAAATGATCACAAGTGTATCGGTTAGATCCCCAAAGAGGACGGCTCCAGCGGACTTGGCAGGAGCCTCTTCAGAGCCTAGTTGGGCCCGACAGCTAAAAACGCCAAATATTATCTCGTGACTTCCGGGTTAGCGCCATCGCCTAATGGCGGATTCCCTCCGAGCTCCGGAGGGAATAGGCTTAGTAGGGGTCGGGTCCTGCCGCGGCGGCGACGCGGGGACCCTCAGAAACCACAGGCGCTGAAGCCTGTGGACCTGGTGACTCGGCGGGCACCATTTGCGCCCCCCCGACCCGCGAAGGAGCCTTTTTAAAGGCTCCGGAATGGGGGACGGAGAGCGGTGCGGTGCTGAGAGTCGACTGCTTCCCCTACTGAGTGAAGCCGCATGCCATGGATGGAGAGCGCTGACTTCTTTCTCTGAAAATTTGGACTAAAAGTAACAACCTGTGAGTAATATGGAAATTGGACTTAAAAAGGGAAATTTTTGGGGGGGAATTAGGCACGACCGGGTAAGGTGCAAAGAGGAAGTCCGCCTACCTGCCTTGTAAACGTCTTAAAGCAAGGATTTTATAACTAAGGTTGAGAGAACACCTTTCTCTTTTGTGGATAAAAGTAATTAACTCCACGTTTTGGCAATATAAGTGATTGTGCTGGAGGATAAGAGCTAATATTGAGAGCGGAATTGTCACCCCTCCCTCAGGACCCAGGAGCGATCGGTGAGAGAGCCTGCTGAAGAGATATAGAAGACTTTGACAGCTGTCAAACTAGCTGTCAAAGTTGGGAAAAAAGGAGAACTTTGTTTCTGTTGTCTTTGCTGGTTATATTTGTTACAATTTGGTAATAAATTGTTAAAAATAAAGAAGAAAAGGCTAATTTGACTTTTGGGTTGGAACTGGAAGATACTAAGAAACCAGAACCCCTCTAGAGGGGGTTCAGGGACATTACAAGAATGGCTGTAAGTGGAAAAATACTGGCTGAACTGGAGAGGACTTTTTTTCTCTTGGGAAAGTTACAAGTACAAAGTGATGTTTTGGCTACAAATGTTACAACATTGAATGAAACAGTAAATAAATCTACTGAGCCTGGAAGGGACTTGACTCAAGTCTTTGCAGCTGAACAAAAAGTTTTTGCAGTTGAACAAAAAATCTCTGCAGCTGAACAAGAAAAGAAATCGGAGAAATTTGAGAATGTGAGGAAAGAGATATATGATGACTTGAAGGAAAAAGAAGGAGGAGCTATAATGTCACAGATGATTAAGGAGAGCCAGAGGCCGGTTAAGATGGATACAAAGGAAAATAAGAACAGGATGATGAAAATGTGGTTTGAACTGAAGAATGGAGAATGGAGAGATCTTCTTATGTGGAGATTTGAAGACCTATGGATTACAAACCTGGCTAAAGTGGAAACTGGAGCTTTTGGGACATTTGGACTTAAGAGAAGCAAGAAACAAGATTTCGGCTCCATTTTTAAATATGGAGGTCTGGCTGGAAGAAACATGGACCTTATTGGGACAGAGCTTCTTCGAGATTTGGTGCCCAAAATAAAGGACTATACAAAAAACCGGCAGAGAGGAATTGAGAGAGAATTAAGAGCCTCGGACGTGAGGTCGCCAGGCTGACAGCAGATAGAATGATGGACATTTGTTGGGGTTTGAAACCGGGAAAGGGGGGGTGGGCTTTGGGAATCCAAAGGGTGTACAATTATACTCTGGTTTTTTTGTGTGTGTTTTTTGCTACTAATATAAAAATGGGGAATTCGTGGAAGGGAATTGGGGTCGACCTTAGAAAAAGATTTTTAAGAATAAGTACTGATGTATAAAGACTGAGGTTTATAAGTTAAAATTGGTTAACTAAAATGAATTAAATATAGTAAGGTAAAATTTGAGGACAAGAACTTGCTGAGCTAAAAATTGGAATTGGAATACAAGAAGGGGAGGTGTGGGGAAGTCAAGGAAATTTGTTATGGAAAGTTAGGAACGTAAATTTTATGTGTTTTTAATTGGGTTTTTTCCCCCTCTATTTTTTGAAAATTTCAATAAATATATATATATATATATATATATATATATATATATATATATATACGCCAAATATTATCTCTACTCACCAGGATGCTAACTCTCTTCTGCCCCCAAAAAATTCTGGCCCTCGCGATTTGATCGTGCCACAACCGGCTCGCACTAGAGCAAAAGACTCACCACAACCGGCGCGCACCAGAGCAAAAGACTCACCACACCAGGACGACAACTTTCAGCAAAGGAAAATAACGGACTTCTTTAAGGGAGCGTCCTTGCCGCATAAGAGCCCCCCACAAGAATTTAAATGACGGTTAGCCGGACAACCCAGAAAACCACCAATATCAATCCTCTGTTGGAACATCGCTGGCTGGCGTAGGAAAAAATGTGACCCAGAATTCCAGTCGTATATCAACTCGTTTCATATCATTCTATTGCAAGAAACTTGGGAGGAGGGTGAAATTGTCATAAACGGATTCGACCTACTATCCCTTCCAGCTTGCCCCTCCCAGAAAGGAGGACGGCCGAAAGGTGGTCTAGTAATTGGTATCTCACTGAAGCTGCATTTCAAATTTTCATTAGTTTTGACTGCTCCCCCTTATGCTTTATCCGGGTTGATGTCGGGGGGGGGGGAAGTATCACTGCTAATCTCCAATGTCTACCTCCCGCCAGGGGGTTCGTCCCTTGAACTGCATGATAGATGGGAAATATTAGAAGATCATTTAGTATCATGCCGAGTCAAATATTCCAATAAAGGTAAAGGTAAAGGTACCCCTGCCCATACGGGCCAGTCTTGACAGACTCTAGGGTTGTGCGCCCATTTCACTCAAGAGGCCGGGGGCCAGCGCTGTCCGGAGACACTTCCGGGTCACGTGGCCAGCGTGACATCGCTGCTCTGGCGTGCCAGAGCCGCACACGGAAACGCCGTTTACCTTCCCGCTAGTAAGCGGTCCCTATTTATCTACTTGCACCTGGGGGTGCTTTCGAACTGCTAGGTTGGCAGGCGCTGGGACCGAGCAGCGGGAGCGCACCCCACCGCGGGGATTCGAACCGCCGACCTTTCGATTGGCAAGCCCTAGGCGCTGAGGCTTTTACCCACAGCATTCCAATAGCCAATCCTTAATTGGTGGTGACTTTAATGCACGTATAGCAGCAATTTAACTAAAGCTAAATGGTGGACTGCTCCATGCCTCAACAATTATGATTTGAGACATGCCTTAGGGAGAGCCTCAAAAGACTCTAAAGTAAACGAGGCTGGAGTACTTCTTTACCAAATGGCTATTCGCTTAAACCTAGTACCCCTGAATGGTTGCTGCCCTCCTGATATACCGGGGGAGTATACCCACCTAGGCATAAAATCAAACAGTGTACTAGATTACCTTTTAGCCTCGAGTGACCTGATTTCGAAAGCTCTCTCTTTTAAGATTGGCAATATTCAGTTCAGTGACCACCTTCCACTTGCTGCTACGTTTGACCTAGACTGGCATGGGGACGAGCACAGTCATCCAACTCAATTAGATACTAACGCAGAAAACCCGGTAGAGGGTATTAATACGGCATTACGAGTGAAGGGTATAAAGTGGTCTGTAACGCAGGCTCAAAAATGTTCTGAATTTTTTCAGCAGGAGATCATACAAACCTATTCAGCCCTTGGCATAACCTCATATGAACACGATCAAACTATTAATCTATTTGCCAATCTGTTGAATGACCTCACGTCATTCTTTACTGTCCCAACACACCAAGCAAATTGGGCCCACTCCGAGACAGGTGCACTGTGGTTTAACCATAATTGCAAACAAGCCAAACAACATCTCTGTGCTATTTATAATTATTACAAATCCTCAGGGGCGACTACGCTTCCCAAGGAGTACTATCAGGCAAAATCAGCTTACAAATATGTGCAAAAAAAGGCCAAACAGGAATGGCAACTGAACCGCTGGCAAGCACTTATAGCTGCCTCAAGTACCCGTAATTCCCGAAAATTCTGGCTGTTGGTTAACAGAAAATCTAAAAGATACCCCTTAACAGTTATTCCTGCCCCAGTTTGGGAATCCTTTCTAAGGAACTATTTTGCCTTACCAGACCTTAATATTAATACAAGCCATGGATTCTATGAGCAGCTCCCTCTTTGGCCACCCACTAACCCGGAAGAAATCCACGGACTCATTTCTAATCTTAAAATCGGAAAAGCCCCCGGTCCTGACCTAATCCCGGCGGAAGCTATAAAACTTCATGCAGACTGGTGGGCGAAAATCCTGGCCGCTACTTTTGATGCCGTAAACAACAGTGGGAAGGTACCAAGAATATGGAAGGATGCGATTATTGTTCCAATTCATAAAAAGGGCTCGACAGAAGATCCGGGAAATTACAGGAATATCAGTTTATTGTCATTAATTGGGAAAATATATGCACGGTTCTTGTTAACTAAGCTTACTAAGTGGGCCAAAGAGAACAACCTGATTGGGCCTGAACAGGCTGGTTTTAGACCGAATCAGTCAGCGGTTGATCATGTCTTAGTTTTATACCACCTTGCCCGGAAATATTCCTCCCCAAATAGAGGCCAACTCTGTGCGGCCTTTATTGATTTAAAGGCCGCTTTTGACAGCATCCCCAGAGGATTACTTTGGGGAAAATTAGCCCGATGGGGAATAGACAAAAGACTTTTGTGGCTAATAACTAAATTGCATGACGGATCGGCCGCTAGGGTGAGAATCACTCCGGCCGGCGACCTCTCAAATTCAGTAACTATCAATAGAGGTGTTCGTCAAGGATGTATCCTTGCTCCGACCCTTTTTAATCTATTTATAAGTGATATGAGGGTGCCTCTGATAGATTCTCAAGAAACGATCCATGCCCCCCGTCTTGCCCAATATCGTTGCCCCCTTCTACTCTACGCAGACGACGCAGTGATCCTATCCTTCTCAAGAGTCGGCCTTAGGAGGGCATTAAAAATTTTCGATGTTTACCGCAAATCAAATTTTCTTACAATTAACCATGTTAAGTCCAAAGTCCTAATTTTCACCAAGAGTCGAAAAACCTATAATTGGAGAATAGACGGAAAAGCTATTGACCAAGTCTTTAAATTTCAGTACTTGGGAGTCCTTCTCCAACACAACATGGGCTGGAAGGTCCATCTTGCATATGAATTAAACAGAGCTAAAGCCCTTTCCTTTGCGCTACTGCGTTTTTTCTTTTCAGATGGGGCTTTCCATATTCCATCAGTGTTAAAAGTTTTCAAGGCAAAGGTGATTGCAACAATAGCATATGCAATCCCATTATGGGGGTCCTTTGTTAATCTAACCCATTTGGAGGTAATCCAAAACCAGCTTCTAAGAAGGTTGCTAAAATTACCCAGGTGTGTAAGCAATACTGCTATACGACTGGAACTAAATGTTACATCTCTAGAAACCACATTATGGAAATGCATCCTCTGTTACTGGTTGGCATTATGGCATAAACTTCCAAATCTCCACTTGATACAGTGTCTCTGGAGAGATGACTTCCCTAGCCCCTGGGCAAAAATAATACATGGGAAACTTGTGTCCCTAGGACTATCTCCATCTGAACTATTAAAATTGGATTTAATTTCTGCCAAGTGAATTATAACTCACAAATTAGAGGAGATGGATTTACAATTTAATATTGCGACAGGTGGTGGCACCTGTTCGCCGATAAACCTTGGCTTAACACCACCAATGAAACTTCCATCTTATTTAACTACCTTATCTGTGGTGAAGCACAGGTATGCCTTTATAAAGGCTAGATTCAATGCTTTCCCATCAAACGTGTTGGGTAACAGACTCTCCAACGGACAGATCTCACTCCTTTGTGACTGTAAAAGTGGATCTATAGAATCGTTATATCATATAATCTTCTGTTGTCCATTACATTCGGCTTCACGGTCCAAGTTTCTGGCCCCATATTTATCGAGAATTGCTGACGGACCTCAGGAAGCCCAAATAATATACTTATTAAACGACAAAGATACAAGTAGATCCCTTGCAGTCGCTAGATACCTGATTAATGTTTTATTTCAAAAGAGAAATGGATCACTGTATGACTCTGACAGCTTAGCTAAACTTAAGAACCATCAATAAGTGCCAGAGTTAAGACGCATACCCCCCAAAATCTGATGGATTTGAATTGCGGTTTACATAGAGGGAGCTTATTGTGTATAGTGTTTACTTAACTGAAGTAAAATTGGTTTTATATGGGTGTTTTAACTTGGAACTGTTTAAATTGTATTGTTTATGGATAAATTTTGATGTATTGTTTTCGATATGGGCCAATGGCCGCAATAAATCTATATCTATCTATATCTATCTTTTAACCTGATGGAATAGCTGTGCAATTTCCCAGGTGTACTCCTGTTGCTCTGCTCTTCTGATTGTGCCAACCATTTCCTACGCTATGGTCTGTCTTTCCATTAGGATCCAATTCAAACCCTTTCCTTTACAAATAGCATTGCCTTTATTTCTGTAGTTTTTTTTTCTTCCCCTGTGAAATATACTCAGAGTCCTGCAGTGATTTCGTCCTCTTTATTGCAGCTTGTAAAACAGTGATTGAATTTCCCCCCAAACCTCAGGCTTTTATATACATTATTTACACAATGTGTCCCGTCTGATTGGCTGCTTCTACTTCCCTCCTGGCTGGTACTGCCGGCCAATCAGTTGTTACATTGTACGATCCTACCAGCCTAATAGGTTGATTAACTTCCTCCTGGGATCTGTTTGGGCTGCTGCTGCAAGCCAATCAGTTATGCCGGTCGAAGCCAGTTTGAACCGATCTAGGCCGGTTTGAACTGGTCTAGGCTAGTTTGAGCCGGTCAAGGCCAGTTTGAACCAGTTTAAGCCAGTTTGATCTGGTTTAGGCCAGTTTGAACCAATCCAAGCCGGTTTAGGACAGTTTCAATCGGTCCTAGCCGGTTGAAACCAGTTCTGACCGGTTGGAACCGGTTTAGGCCAGTTTAAACCGGTCCAAGCCAGTTGGAACCGGTTCAGACCAGTTTGAACTGCTTTAGGCCAGTTTAAACCGGTCCGAGCCAGTTGGAACCGGTTCAGACCAGTTTGAATAGGTTTAGGCCAGTTAGAAACGGTTTAGGCCAGTTTCAACCGTTCCAAGACAGTTGGATAAGGTTCAGACTACTTTGAACCGGTTTAGGCCAGTTTGAATCGGTCCAGCCGGTTGGATCTGGTTCAGACCGGATTGAACCAGTTTAGGCCACTTTGAACCGGTTTAAGCCAGTTTGAACCAGTCCAAGCCGGTTTGAACCAGTCCAAGCTGGTTGGATCCGGTTCAGACTGGTTTGAACCGGTTTAGGCCACTTTGAACCGGTTTAAGCCAGTTTGAACCAGTCCAAGCCGGTTTGAACCGGTCCAATATGGTTGGATCCGGTTCAGACGGGTTTGAACCGGTTTAGGCTAGTTTGAAGCGATTTAGGCCAGTTTGAACCATTCAAAGCTGGTTGGAACCAGTTCAGACCGGTTTGAACCAGTTTAGGCCACTTTGAACCGGTTTAAGCCAGTTTGAACCAGTCCAAGCCGGTTTGAACCGGTCCAAGCTGGTTGGATCTGGTTCAGAGCAGTTTGAACCGGTATAGGCCAGTTTGAACCACACAAAGCCGGTTTGAACCAGTTCAGACCGGTTTGAACCAGTTGAGGGCACTTTGAACCGCTTTAGGCCAGTTTGAACCGGTCCATGCCGGTTGGATCCGGTTCAGACCAGTTTGAACTGGTTTAGGCCAGTTTGAACCAGTCCAAGCCAGTTGGATCCGGTTCTGACCGGTTTGAACAGGTTTAGGCCAGTTAGAAACGGTTTAGGCCAGTTTCAACTGTTCCAAGACATTTGGATAAGGTTCAGACCGGATTGAACCAGTTCAGACCGGTTTGAACCGGTTTAGGCTAGTTTGAAGCGGTTTAGGACAGTTTGAATCGGTCCTAGCTGGTTGAAACCAGTTCAGACCGGTTTGAACTGGTTTAGGCCAGTTTGAACCGGTTTAAGCCAGTTTGAACCAGTTCAGACCAGTTTGAACCAGTTCTGGCCAGTTTAAACCGGTTTAAGCCAGTTTGAACCGTTCAAAGCTGGTTCGAACCGGTTCAGACCAGTTTGAACAGGTTTAGGCCAGTTAGAAACGGTTTAGGCCAGTTTCAACCCTTCCAAGACAGTTGGATAAGGTTCAGACTGGATTGAACCGGTTTAGGCCGGTTTGAACCACTCAAAGTCGGTTGGAACCAGTTCAGACCGGTTTGAACCGGTTTAGGCCACTTTGAACCGCTTTAAGCCAGTTTGAAGCAGTCCAAGCCAGTAGGATTCGGTTCAGACCGGTTTGAACCGGTTTAGGCCAGTTTGAACCGCTTTAAGCCAGTTTGAAGCAGTCCAAGCCAGTTGGAACTGGTTCAGACTGGTTTGAACCAGTTTAGGCTAGTTTGAAGCAGTTTAGGCCAGTTTGAACTGGTCCAAGCTGGTTGGAACCGGTCCAAGCCGGTTGGAACCGGTCCAGACCGGTTTGAAACAGTTTAGGCAAGTTTGAAGCCATTTAGGACAGTTTGAATCGGTTCCAGCTGGTTGAAACCAGTTCAGACCGGTTTGAAGCGGTCCAAACCGGTTGGAACCAGTTCAGACCGGTTTGAACCGGTTTAGGCTAGTTGTAGCGGTTTAGCACAGTTTGAACCACTCAAAGCCAGTTGGAACCAGTTCAGACCGGTTTGAACCGGTTAAGGCCACTTTGAACCGGTCCAAGCCGGTTTGAACTGGTTCAACCGGTTGGATTTGGTTCAGAGCAGTTTGAACCAGTTTAGGCCAGTTTGAACCACTCAAAGACGGTTGGAACCAGTTCAGACCAGTTTGAACCGGTTTAGGCCACTTTGAATCGGTTTTAAGCCAGTTTGAACCAGTCCAAGCCAGTTTGAACCGGTCCAAGCCGGTTGGAACCGGTTCAGACTGGTTTGAACCGGTTTAGGCTAGTTTGAAGTGGTTTAGGCCACTTTGAACCACTCAAAGCCGGTTGGAACCAGTTCAGACCGGTTTGAACCCGCCTAGGCCATTTTGAACCGGTTTAAGCCAGTTTGAACCGGCCAAGCTGGTTTGATCCGGTTCAGAGCAGTTTGAACCGGTGTAGGCCAGTTTGAACCACTCAAAGCCGGTTGGAACCGGTTCAAACCGGATTAAACCAGTTTAGGGCAGTTTAAACCGGTCCAAGCCAGTTGAAACCGGTTCAGACCGGTTTGAACTGGTTTAGGCTAGTTTGAACCGTTTTAAACCAGTTTGAACCGTTCCAAGCCGGTTTGAACCAGTCGAAGCTGGTTGGAACAGGTCCAGACCAGTTTCCAGTTCTCCAAGCTGGTTGGAACTGGTCCAGAACTCTTGCAACTGGTCTAAGCCAGTTGGAACCGGTCAAATTCGGTTGGAACCGGTTCAGACCGGTTTGAACCAGTTTGGGCCAGTTTGAAGCGGTTTAGGACAGTTTGAATCGGTCCTAGCCGGTTGAAACCAGTTCTGACCGGTTTGAACCGGTTTAGGCCAGTTTATACCGGTCCAAGCCAGTTGGAACCGGTTAAGACCAGTTTGAACCGGTTCCGGCCAGTTTAAACCGGTTTAAGCCAGTTTGAACTGTTCAAAGCTGGTTCGAACCGGTTCAGACCGGTTTGAACAGGTTCAGGCCAGTTAGAAATGGTTTAGGCCAGTTTCAACCGTTCCAAGACAGTTGGATAAAGTTCAGATCGGATTGAACCGGTTTAGGCCAGTTTGAACCACTCAAAGACGGGTGGAACCAGTTCAGACCGGTTTGAACCAGTTTGGGACAGTTTGAAGCGGTTCAGGACAGTTTGAATCGGTCCTAGCCGGTTGAAACCAGTTCTGACCGGTTTGAACCGGTTTAGGCCAGTTTAAACCAGTCCAAGCCAGTTGAAACCGGTTCAGACTAGTTTGAACCGGTTCCGGCCAGTTTAAACCGGTTTAGGCCAGTTTGAATGGGTCCAAACCGGTTGGAACCAGTTCAGACCGGTTTGAACCGGTTTAGGCCAGTTTGAACCGGTTTAAGCCAGTTTGAACCAGTCCCAGCCGGTTTGAACCGGTCCAAGCCGGTTGGAACCGGTTCAGACCGGTTTGAACTGGTTTAGGCTAGTTTGAAGCAGTTTAGGCCAGTTTGAACCACTCAAAGCCGGTTTGAACCAGTTTAGACCAGTTTGAACCAGTTTAGGCCACTTTGAACCGCTTTAAGCCAATTTGAACCAGTCCAAGCTGGTTAGAACCGGTCCAAGCCGGTTGGAACTGGTTCAGACCGGTTTGAACCAGTTTAGGCTAGTTTGAAGCGGTTCCGGACAGTTTGAATCGGTCCTAGCCGGTGGAAACGGCTGGATTCCAAAACGGTTGGATCCGGTTCAGACCGCTTTGAACCGGTTTAGGTCAGTTTGAACCACTCAAAGACTTTTGGAACCAGTTCAGACCAGTTTGAACCGGTTTAAGCCAGTTTGAACCCTTCAAAGCTGGTTCGAACCGGTTCAGACCGGTTTGAACAGGTTTAAGCCAGTTAGAAATGGTTTAGGCTGGTTTGAACCGGTTGAGGCCACTTTGAACCGGTTTAAGCCAGTTTGAACCGGTCTAAGCGGGTTTGAACCGGTCCAAGACGGTTGAATCCAGTTCAGGGCAGTTTGAACTGGTTTAGGCCACTGTGAACTGGTTTAGGCCAGTTCGAACCAGTCCATGCTGATTGGAACCGGTTCAGACCGCTTTGAACCGGTTTAGGCCTGTTTGAACCAGTTTAGGCCAGTTTGAACCGGTCCAAGCTGGTTGGAACCGGTGCAGACTGGTTGCATCCGGTCCAGACCTGTTTGAACTGGTCTAAGCCAGTTGGAACTAGTCAAAGCCGGTTGGAACCGCTTCAGACCAGTTTGAAGCAGTTTAGGCCAGTTTGAACTGCTCCAAGCTGGCTGGCAGACCTTTTGGAAACGCTCCACACTTATTGGAACTGGTCAAAGCCAGTTTGAACTGGTCAAAGCCGGATTGAACCGGTTTAGGCCAGTTTGAACCGGTCCGGACCATTTTGCAATGGTTCAAGCCAGTTTTTCGGTGTAAACAGAAGGGTTTTTATCATCGGAAATAGAATTAGCCCGCGATGACTGAACTTGCGAAAAACCTTTTTTTTAAAAAAAAATCCCTAAGCTGCGGGGTCACAATTTCAGCTAAAATCTGACGTTCTGCAATTCAATCAAAAATGGTGCCAAACTGTTGCAAATGCTCCCCTGAGAGGTTTTTCGGTGGGAAAAGAATTTTTATCATAGGGGAAAGAATTAGCCCTCGATAACTGAACTTGCAGAAAAACGTTTTAAAAATAAATTCTCTAAGCCGCAGAGTCACACTTTCAGCAAAAATCTGACGTTCTGCAATTCACTCAAAAATGGTGCCCAGTTGTTGCAAATGCTCCCCTGAAAGGTTTTTCGGTGGAAACAGAAGGGTTTTTAACATCGGAAAAAGAATTAGCCCTCTACGACTGAACTTGCGAAAAACTTTTTTTAAAAAAAATCCCTAAGCCGCACAGTCACAATTTCAGCAAAAATCTGACGTTCTGCAATTCACTCAACAATGGTGCCCAGCTGTAGCTAAAGCTCCCCTGAACGGTTTTTCGGTGGAAACAGATTTGTTTTTATCATCGGAAAAATAATTAGCCCACGACGTCTGAACTTGGGGGAAACTTTTTTTTGAAAAAATCCCTAAGTCACAATTTCAGCAAAAATCTGACGTTCTTCAATTCACTCAAAAATGGTGCCCACCTGTTGCAAATGCTCCCCTGAAAGGTTTTTCGGTGGAAACAGAAGGGTTTTAACCACGGAAAAAGAATTAGCCCTCGACGACTGAACTTGTGGGAAAACTTTTTTTTGAAAAAATCCCTAAGCCGCGTTCTTCAATTCACTCAAAAATGGGGCCCAGCTGTTGGAAATGCTCCCCTGTAAGGTTTTTCGGTGGAAAAAGAAGGGTTTTTATGATTGGGAAAAGAATTAGCCCTCTACGACTGAACTTGCAGAAAACCTTTTTTTTTTAAAAAAAATCCCTAAGCCGCGTGGTCACAATTTCAGCAAAATTCTGACGTTCTGCAATTCAATAAAAAATGATGCCCAACTGTTGCAAATGCTCCCCTGAGAGGTTTGGCGGTCGAAACAGAAGGCTTTTTATCACAGGAAAAGAAATCAGCCCTCGAGGACTTAACCGGCAGAAAAATATTTTTTTGAAAAAATCCCTAAGCCCGGGGTTACAATTTCATCAAAAATCTGACTTTCGGGATTTCACTCAAAAATGGTGCCAAATGGTTGCAAATGCTCCCCTAAAAGGTTTGGCGGTCGAAACAGAAGGCTTTTTATTACAGGAAAAGAAATCAGCCCTCGACGACTTAACCGGCAGAAAAATATTTTTTTTGAAAAAATCCCTAAGCCCCGGGGTCAAAATTTCATCAAAAATCTGACTTTCGGCATTTCACTCAAAAATGGTGCCAAACGGTTACAAATGCTCCCCTAAAAGGTTTGGCGGTCGAAACAGAAGGCTTTTTATCACAGGAAAAGAAATCAGCCCTCGACGTCTTAACCAGCAGAAAAATATTTTTTTGAAAAAATCCGTAACCCCCGGGGTCACAATTTCATCAAAATTCTGACTTTCGGCATTTCACTCAAAAATGGTGCCAAGCGGTTGCAAATGCTCCCCTGAGAGGTTTGGCGGTCGAAACAGAAGGCTTTTTATCACAGGAAAAGAAATCAGCCCTCGACGACTTAAGCGGCCGAAAAAGAATGTTTTGAAAAAATCCCTAAGCCCGGGGTCACAATTTCATCAAAAATCTGACTTTCGTCATTTCACTCAAAAATGGTGCCAAACGGTTACAAATGCTCCCCTAAAAGGTTTCGCGGTCAAAATAGAAGGCTTTTTATCACAGGAAAAGAAATCAACCCTTGACGACTTAGCCGGCAGAAAAATATTTTTTTGAAAAAATCCCTAAGCCCCGCGGGGGGTCACAATTTCATCAAAAATCTGACTTTCGGCATTTCACTCAAAAATGGTGCCAAACGGTTACAAATCCTCCCCTGAAAGGTTTTGCAGTCGAAACAGAAGGCTTTTTATCACAGGAAAAGAAATCAGCCCTCGACGTCTTAACCAGCAGAAAAAGATTTTTTTGAAAAAATCCCTAAGCCCCGGGGTCAAAATTTCATCAAAAATCTGACTTTCGGCATTTCACTCAAAAATGGTGCCACACGCTTGCAAATGCTCCCCTGAGAGGTTTGGCGGTCGAAACAGAAGGCTTTTTATCACAGGAAAAGAAATCAGCCCTCGAGGACTTAACCGGCAGAAAAATATTTTTTTGAAAAAATCCCTAAGCCCGGGGTTACAATTTCATCAAAAATCTGACTTTCGGGATTTCACTCAAAAATGATGCCAAATGGTTGCAAATGCTCCCCTAAAAGGTTTGGCGGTCGAAACAGAAGGCTTTTTATTACAGGAAAAGAAATCAGCCCTCGACGACTTAACCGGCAGAAAAATATTTTTTTGAAAAAATCCCTAAGCCCCGGGGTCAAAATTTCATCAAAAATCTGACTTTCGGCATTTCACTCAAAAATGGTGCCACACACTTGCAAATGCTCCCCTGAGAGGTTTGGCGGTCGAAACAGAAGGCTTTTTATCACAGGAAAAGAAATCAGCCCTCGACGTCTTAACCAGCAGAAAAATATTTTTTTGAAAAAATCCGTAACCCCCGGGGTCACAATTTCATCAAAATTCTGACTTTCGGCATTTCACTCAAAAATGGTGCCAAACGGTTGCAAATGCTCCCCTGAGAGGTTTGGCGGTCGAAACAGAAGGCTTTTTATCACAGGAAAAGAAATCAGCCCTCGACGACTTAAGCGGCCCAAAAAGAATGTTTTGAAAAAATCCCTAAGCCCGGGGTCACAATTTCATCAAAAATCTGACTTTCGTCATTTCACTCAAAAATGGTGCCAAACGGTTACAAATGCTCCCCTAAAAGGTTTCGCGGTCAAAATAGAAGGCTTTTTATCACAGGAAAAGAAATCAACCCTTGACGACTTAGCCGGCAGAAAAATATTTTTTTGAAAAAATCCCTAAGCCCCGGGGTCACAATTTCATCAAAAATCTGACTTTCGGCATTTCACTCAAAAATGGTGCCACACACTTGCAAATGCTCCCCTGAGAGGTTTGGCGGTCGAAACAGAAGGCTTTTTATCACAGGACAAGAAATCAGCCCTCGACGACTTAACCAGCAGAAAAATATTTTTTTGAAAAAATCCCTAAGCCCCGGGGTCACAATTACATCAAAAATCTGACTTTCGGCATTTCACTCAAAAATGGTGCCAAACGGTTGGAAATGCTCCCCTGAGAGATTTGGTGGTCGAAACAGAAGGCTTTTTATCACAGGAAAAGAAATCTGCCATCGACCACTTATCCGGCAGAAAAAGATTGTTTTGAAAAAATCCCTAAGCCACAACTTCATCAAAAATCTGACTTTCGGCATTTCACTCAAAAATGGTGCCAAACGGTTGCAAAAGCTCCCCTGAGAGGTTTGGCGGTCGAAACAGAAGGCTTTTTATCACAGGAAAAGAAATCAGCCCTCGACGACTTAACCGGCCGAAAAAGAATGTTTTGAAAAAATTCCCTAAGCCCCAGTGTCACAATTTCATCAAAAATCTGACTTTCGGCAATTCACTCAAAAATGGTGCCAAACGGTTGCAAATGCTCCCCTGAAAGGTTTTGCAGTCGAAGAGACGGCTTTTTATGACAGGTTAAGAAATCAGCCCTTGACAACTTAACCGGCCGAAAAAGATTTTTTTTAAAAATCCCTAAGCCCCGGGGTCACAATTTCATAAAAAATCTGACTTTCGGCAATTCACTCAAAAATGGTGCCAAACAGTTTCAAATGCTCCCCTGAAAGGTTTAGCGCTCGAAACATAATGCATTTTATCACAGGACAAGAAATCAGCCCTCGACAAATTAACCAGCAAAAAAATTCGGCAATTCACTCAAAAATGGTGCCAAACAGTTTCAAATGCTCCCCTGAGAGGTTTGGCGGACGAAACAGAAGGCTTTTTGTCACAGGACAAGAAATCAGCCATCGCCGACTAAACCTGCAGAAACAGATTTTTTTGAAAAAAATCCGTAACCCCCGGGGTCACAATTTCATCAAAATTCTGACTTTCGGCATTTCACTCAAAAATTGTGCCACACACTTGCAAATGCTCCCCTAAAAAGTTTGGCGGTCGAAACAGAAGGCTTTTTATCACAGGACAACAAATCAGCCCTCGACAACTTAACCAGCAGAAAAATATTTTTTTGAAAAAATCCCTAAGCCCCAGGGTCACAATTTCATCAAAAATCTGACTTTCGGCATTTCACTCAAAAATGGTGCCAAACGGTTGGAAATGCTCCCCTGAGAGATTTGGCGGTCGAAACAGAAGGCTTTTTATCACAGGAAAAGAAATCTGCCATCGACCACTTAACCGGCAGGAAAAGATTGTTTTGAAAAAATCCCTAAGCCACAACTTCATCAAAAATCTGACTTTCGGCATTTCACTCAATAATGGTGTCACACGCTAGCAAATGCTCCCCTAAAAGGTTTGGCGGTCGAAACAGAAGGCTTTTTATCACAGGAAAAGAAATCAGCCCTCGAGGACTTAACAGGAAGAAAAATACGTTTTTGAAAAAATCCCTAAGCCCGGGGTTACAATTTCATCAAAAATCTGACTTCCGGCATTTCACTCAAAAATGGTGCCACACACTTGCAAATGCTCCCCTAAAAGGTTTGGCGGTCGAAACAGAAGGCTTTTTATCACAGGAAAAGAAATCAACCCTTGACGACTTAGCCGGCAGAAAAATATTTTTTTGAAAAAACCCCTAAGCCCCGGGATCACAATTTCATCAAAAACCTGACTTTCGGCATTTCACTCAAAAATGGTGCCACACACTTGCAAATGCTCCCCTAAAAGGTTTGGCGGTCGAAACAGAAGGCTTTTTATCACAGGAAAAGAAATCAGCCCTCGAGGACTTAACCGGCAGAGAAAGATTTTTTTGAAAAAATCCCTAAGCCCCGGGGTCACAATTTCATCAAAAATCTGACTTTCAGCATTTCACTCAAAAATGGTGCCAAATGGTTAGAAATGTTCCCCTGAGAGGTTTGGCGGTCGAAACAGAAGGCTTTTTATCACAGGAAAAGAAATCAGCCCTCGAGGACTTAACCGGCAGAAAAATATTTTTTTGAAAAAATCCCTAAGCCCCGGGGTCACAATTTCATCAAAAATCTGACTTTCGGCATTTCAATCAAAAATGGTGCCAAAAGGTTACAAATGCTCCCCTGAAAGGTTTTGCGGTCGAAACAGAAGGCTTTTTATCACAGGAAAAGAAATCAGCCCTCGACGACTTAACCGGCAGAAAAATATATTTTTGAAAAAAATCCGTAAGCCCCGGGGTCACAATTTCATCATAAATCTGACTTTCGTCATTTCACTCAAAAATTGTTGCACACACTTGCAAATGCTCCCCTGAGAAAAAATCCCTAAGCCCCAGGGTCACATTTTCATCAAAAATCTGACTTTCGACATTTCACTCAAAAATGGTGCCACACGCTTGCATATGCTCCCCTGAGAGGTTTGGCGGTCGAAACAGAAGGCTTTTTATCACAGGAAAAGAAATCAACCCTTGACGACTTAGCCGGCAGAAAAATATTTTTTTGAAAAAATCCCTAAGCCCCGGGGTCACAATTTCATCAAAAATCTGACTTTCGGCATTTCACTCAAAAATGGTGCCACACACTTGCAAATGCTCCCCTAAAAGGTTTGGCGGTCGAAACAGAAGGCTTTTTATCACAGGAAAAGAAATCAGCCCTCGACCACTTAACCGGCAGAGAAAGATTTTTTTGAAAAAATCCCTAAGCCCCGGGGTCACAATTTCATGAAAAATCTGACTTTCGGCATTTCAATCTAAAATGGTGCCAAACGGTTACAAATGCTCCCCTGAAAGGTTTTGCGGTCAAAACAGAAGGCTTTTTATCACAGGAAAAGAAATCAACCCTTGACGACTTAGCCGGCAGAAAAATATTTTTTTGAAAAAATCCCTAAGCCCCGGGGTCACAATTTCATCAAAAATCTGACTTTCGGCATTTCACTCAAAAATGGTGCCACACACTTGCAAATGCTCCCCTAAAAGGTTTGGCGGTCGAAACAGAAGGCTTTTTATCACAGGAAAAGAAATCAGCCCTCGACCACTTAACCGGCAGAAAAAGATTTTTTGGAAAAAATCCCCAAGCCCCGGGGTCACAATTTCATCAAAAATCTGACTTTCGGCATTTCACTCAAAAATGGTGCCAAACGGTTGCAAATGCTCCCCTAAAAGGTTTGGCGGTCGAAACAGAAGGCTCTTTATCACAGGAAAAGAAATCAGCCCTCGACGACTTAACCGGCAGAAAAATATTTTTTTGAAAAAATCCCTAAGCCCCGGGGTCACAATTTCATCAAAAATCTGACTTTCGGCATTTCACTCAAAAATGGTGCCAAACGGTTGCAAATGCTCCCATGACAGGTTTTGCGTTCGAAACAGAAGGCTTTTTATCACAGGAAAAGAAATCAGCCCTCGACCACTTAACCGGCAGAGAAAGATTTTTTTGAAAAAATCCCTAAGCCCCGGGGTCACAAATTCATGAAAAATCTGACTTTCGGCATTTCACTCAAAAATGGTGCCAAATGGTTACAAATGCTCCCCTGAGAGGTTTGGCGGTCGAAACAGAAGGCTTTTTATCACAGGAAATGAAATCAACCCTTGACGACTTCGCAGGCAGAAAAATATTTTTTTGAAAAAATCCCTAAGCCCCGGGATCACAATTTCATCAAAAATCTGACTTTCGGCATTTCACTCAAAAATGGTGCCACACACTTGCAAATGCTCCCCTAAAAGGTTTGGCGGTCGAAACAGAAGGCTCTTTATCACAGGAAAAGAAATCAGCCCTCGACGACTTAACCGGCAGAAAAATATTTTTTTGAAAAAATCCCTAAGCCCCGGGGTCACAATTTCATCAAAAATCTGACTTTCGGCATTTCACTCAAAAATGGTGCCAAACGGTTGCAAATGCTCCCATGACAGGTTTTGCGGTCGAAACAGAAGGCTTTTTATCACAGGAAAAGAAAACAGCCCTCGACCACTTAACCGGCAGAGAAAGATTTTTTTGAAAAAATCCCTAAGCCCCGGGGTCACAAATTCATGAAAAATCTGACTTTCGGCATTTCACTCAAAAATGGTGCCAAATGGTTACAAATGCTCCCCTGAGAGGTTTGGCGGTCGAAACAGAAGGCTTTTTATCACAGGAAATGAAATCAACCCTTGACGACTTCGCAGGCAGAAAAATATTTTTTTGAAAAAATCCCTAAGCCCCGGGATCACAATTTCATCAAAAATCTGACTTTCGGCATTTCACTCAAAAATGGTGCCACACACTTGCAAATGCTCCCCTAAAAGGTTTTGCAGTCGAAACAGAAGGCTTTTTATCACAGGAAAAGAAATCAGCCCTCGACGTCTTAACCAGCAGAAAAAGATTTTTTTGAAATAATCCCTAAGCCCCGGGGTCAAAATTTCATCAAAAATCTGACTTTCGGCATTTCACTCAAAAATGGTGCCACACGCTTGCAAATGCTCCCCTGAGAGGTTTGGCGGTCGAAACAGAAGGCTTTTTATCACAGGAAAAGAAATCAGCCCTCGAGGACTTAACCGGCAGAAAAATATTTTTTTGAAAAAATCCCTAAGCCCGGGGTTACAATTTCATCAAAAATCTGACTTTCGGGATTTCACTCAAAAATGGTGCCAAATGGTTGCAAATGCTCCCCTAAAAGGTTTGGCGGTCGAAACAGAAGGCTTTTTATTACAGGAAAAGAAATCAGCCCTCGACGACTTAACCGGCAGAAAAATATTTTTTTGAAAAAATCCCTAAGCCCCGGGGTCAAAATTTCATCAAAAATCTGACTTTCGGCATTTCACTCAAAAATGGTGCCAAACGGTTGCAAATGCTCCCCTGAGAGGTTTGGCGGTCGAAACAGAAGGCTTTTTATCACAGGAAAAGAAATCAGCCCTCGACGACTTAAGCGGCCCAAAAAGAATGTTTTGAAAAAATCCCTAAGCCCGGGGTCACAATTTCATCAAAAATCTGACTTTCGTCATTTCACTCAAAAATGGTGCCAAACGGTTACAAATGCTCCCCTAAAAGGTTTCGCGGTCAAAATAGAAGGCTTTTTATCACAGGAAAAGAAATCAACCCTTGACGACTTAGCCGGCAGAAAAATATTTTTTTGAAAAAATCCCTAAGCCCCGGGGTCACAATTTCATCAAAAATCTGACTTTCGGCATTTCACTCAAAAATGGTGCCACACACTTGCAAATGCTCCCCTGAGAGGTTTGGCGGTCGAAACAGAAGGCTTTTTATCACAGGACAAGAAATCAGCCCTCGACAACTTAACCAGCAGAAAAATATTTTTTTGAAAAAATCCCTAAGCCCCGGGGTCACAATTACATCAAAAATCTGACTTTCGGCATTTCACTCAAAAATGGTGCCAAACGGTTGGAAATGCTCCCCTGAGAGGTTTGGCGGTCGAAACAGAAGGCTTTTTATCACAGGAAAAGAAATCAGCCCTCGACGACTTAACCGGCCGAAAAAGAATGTTTTGAAAAAATTCCCTAAGCCCCAGTGTCACAATTTCATCAAAAATCTGACTTTCGGCAATTCACTCAAAAATGGTGCCAAACGGTTGCAAATGCTCCCCTGAAAGGTTTTGCAGTCTAAGAGACGGCTTTTTATGACAGGTTAAGAAATAAGCCCTCGACGACTTAACCGGCAGAAAAAGATTTTTTTAAAAAATCCCTAAGCCCCGGGGTCACAATTTCATAAAAAATCTGACTTTCGGCAATTCACTCAAAAATTGTGCCAAACAGTTTCAAATGCTCCCCTGAAAGGTTTAGCGCTCGAAACATAATGCATTTTATCACAGGACAAGAAATCAGCCCTCGACAAATTAACCAGCAAAAAAATTCGGCAATTCACTCAAAAATGGTGCCAAACAGTTTCAAATGCTCCCCTGAGAGGTTTGGCGGACGAAACAGAAGGCTTTTTGTCACAGGACAAGAAATCAGCCATCGCCGACTAAACCTGCAGAAACAGATTTTTTTGAAAAAAATCCGTAACCCCCGGGGTCACAATTTCATCAAAATTCTGACTTTCGGCATTTCACTCAAAAATTGTGCCACACACTTGCAAATGCTCCCCTAAAAAGTTTGGCGGTCGAAACAGAAGGCTTTTTATCACAGGACAACAAATCAGCCCTCGACAACTTAACCAGCAGAAAAATATTTTTTTGAAAAAATCCCTAAGCCCCAGGGTCACAATTTCATCAAAAATCTGACTTTCGGCATTTCACTCAAAAATGGTGCCAAACGGTTGGAAATGCTCCCCTGAGAGATTTGGCGGTCGAAACAGAAGGCTTTTTATCACAGGAAAAGAAATCTGCCATCGACCACTTAACCGGCAGGAAAAGATTGTTTTGAAAAAATCCCTAAGCCACAACTTCATCAAAAATCTGACTTTCGGCATTTCACTCAATAATGGTGCCACACGCTAGCAAATGCTCCCCTAAAAGGTTTGGCGGTCGAAACAGAAGGCTTTTTATCACAGGAAAAGAAATCAGCCCTCGAGGACTTAACAGGAAGAAAAATACGTTTTCGAAAAAATCCCTAAGCCCGGGGTTACAATTTCATCAAAAATCTGACTTCCGGCATTTCACTCAAAAATGGTGCCAAATGGTTACAAATGCTGCCCTGAGAGGTTTGGCGGTCGAAACAGAAGGCTTTTTATCACAGGAAAAGAAATCAGCCCTCGAGGACTTAGCCGGCAGAAAAATATTTTTTTGAAAAAACCCCTAAGCCCCGGGATCACAATTTCATCAAAAATCTGACTTTCGGCATTTCACTCAAAAATGGTGCCACACACTTGCAAATGCTCCCCTAAAAGGTTTGGCGGTCGAAACAGAAGGCTTTTTATCACAGGAAAAGAAATCAGCCCTCGAGGACTTAACCGGCAGAGAAAGATTTTTTGGAAAAAATCCTCAAGCCCCGGGGTCACAATTTCATCAAAAATCTGACTTTCGGCATTTCACTCAAAAATGGTGCCAAACGGTTGCAAATGCTCCCCTAAAAGGTTTGGCGGTCGAAACAGAAGGCTCTTTATCACAGGAAAAGAAATCAGCCCTCGACGACTTAACCGGCAGAAAAATATTTTTTTGAAAAAATCCCTAAGCCCCGGGGTCACAATTTCATCAAAAATCTGACTTTCGGCATTTCACTCAAAAATGGTGCCAAACGGTTGCAAATGCTCCCATGACAGGTTTTGCGTTCGAAACAGAAGGCTTTTTATCACAGGAAAAGAAATCAGCCCTCGACCACTTAACCGGCAGAGAAAGATTTTTTTGAAAAAATCCCTAAGCCCCGGGGTCACAAATTCATGAAAAATCTGACTTTCGGCATTTCACTCAAAAATGGTGCCAAATGGTTACAAATGCTCCCCTGAGAGGTTTGGCGGTCGAAACAGAAGGCTTTTTATCACAGGAAATGAAATCAACCCTTGACGACTTCGCAGGCAGAAAAATATTTTTTTGAAAAAATCCCTAAGCCCCGGGATCACAATTTCATCAAAAATCTGACTTTCGGCATTTCACTCAAAAATGGTGCCACACACTTGCAAATGCTCCCCTAAAAGGTTTTGCAGTCGAAACAGAAGGCTTTTTATCACAGGAAAAGAAATCAGCCCTCGAGGACTTAACCGGCAGAAAAATATTTTTTTGAAAAAATCCCTAAGCCCGGGGTTACAATTTCATCAAAAATCTGACTTTCGGGATTTCACTCAAAAATGGTGCCAAATGGTTTCAAATGCTCCCCTAAAAGGTTTGGCGGTCGAAACAGAAGGCTTTTTATTACAGGAAAAGAAATCAGCCCTCGACGACTTAACCGGCAGAAAAATATTTTTTTGAAAAAATCCCTAAGCCCCGGGGTCAAAATTTCATCAAAAATCTGACTTTCGGCATTTCACTCAAAAATGGTGCCAAACGGTTACAAATGCTCCCCTGAAAGGTTTTGCAGTCGAAACAGAAGGCTTTTTATCACAGGAAAAGAAATCAGCCCTCGACGTCTTAACCAGCAGAAAAATATTTTTTTGAAAAAATCCGTAACCCCCGGGGTCACAATTTCCTCAAAATTCTGACTTTCGGCATTTCACTCAAAAATGGTGCCAAACGGTTGCAAATGCTCCCCTGAGAGGTTTGGCGGTCGAAACAGAAGGCTTTTTATCACAGGAAAAGAAATCAGCCCTCGACGACTTAAGCGGCCCAAAAAGAATGTTTTGAAAAAATCCCTAAGCCCGGGGTCACAATTTCATCAAAAATCTGACTTTCGTCATTTCACTCAAAAATGGTGCCAAACGGTTACAAATGCTCCCCTAAAAGGTTTCGCGGTCAAAATAGAAGGCTTTTTATCACAGGAAAAGAAATCAACCCTTGACGACTTAGCCGGCAGAAAAATATTTTTTTGAAAAAATCCCTAAGCCCCGGGGTCACAATTTCATCAAAAATCTGACTTTCGGCATTTCACTCAAAAATTGTGCCACACACTTGCAAATGCTCCCCTGAGAGGTTTGACGGTCGAAACAGAAGGCTTTTTATCACAGGACAAGAAATCAGCCCTCGACAACTTAACCAGCAGAAAAATATTTTTTTGAAAAAATCCCTAAGCCCCGGGGTCACAATTACATCAAAAATCTGACTTTCGGCATTTCACTCAAAAATGGTGCCAAACGGTTGGAAATGCTCCCCTGAGAGGTTTGGCGGTCGAAACAGAAGGCTTTTTATCACAGGAAAAGAAATCAGCCCTCGACGACTTAACCGGCCGAAAAAGAATGTTTTGAAAAAATTCCCTAAGCCCCAGTGTCACAATTTCATCAAAAATCTGACTTTCGGCAATTCACTCAAAAATGGTGCCAAACGGTTGCAAATGCTCCCCTGAAAGGTTTTGCAGTCGAAGAGACGGCTTTTTATGACAGGTTAAGAAATAAGCCCTCGACGAGTTAACCGGCAGAAAAAGATTTTTTTAAAAAATCCCTAAGCCCCGGGGTCACAATTTCATAAAAAATCTGACTTTCGGCAATTCACTCAAAAATTGTGCCAAACAGTTTCAAATGCTCCCCTGAAAGGTTTAGCGCTCGAAACATAATGCATTTTATCACAGGACAAGAAATCAGCCCTCGACAAATTAACCAGCAAAAAAATTCGGCAATTCACTCAAAAATGGTGCCAAACAGTTTCAAATGCTCCCCTGAGAGGTTTGGCGGACGAAACAGAAGGCTTTTTGTCACAGGACAAGAAATCAGCCATCGCCGACTAAACCTGCAGAAACAGATTTTTTTGAAAAAAATCCGTAACCCCCGGGGTCACAATTTCATCAAAATTCTGACTTTCGGCATTTCACTCAAAAATTGTGCCACACACTTGCAAATGCTCCCCTAAAAAGTTTGGCGGTCGAAACAGAAGGCTTTTTATCACAGAACAACAAATCAGCCCTCGACAACTTAACCAGCAGAAAAATATTTTTTTGAAAAAATCCCTAAGCCCCAGGGTCACAATTTCATCAAAAATCTGACTTTCGGCATTTCACTCAAAAATGGTGCCAAACGGTTGGAAATGCTCCCCTGAGAGATTTGGCGGTCGAAACAGAAGGCTTTTTATCACAGGAAAAGAAATCTGCCATCGACCACTTAACCGGCAGGAAAAGATTGTTTTGAAAAAATCCCTAAGCCACAACTTCATCAAAAATCTGACTTTCGGCATTTCACTCAATAATGGTGCCACACGCTAGCAAATGCTCCCCTAAAAGGTTTGGCGGTCGAAACAGAAGGCTTTTTATCACAGGAAAAGAAATCAGCCCTCGAGGACTTAACAGGAAGAAAAATACGTTTTCGAAAAAATCCCTAAGCCCGGGGTTACAATTTCATCAAAAATCTGACTTCCGGCATTTCACTCAAAAATGGTGCCAAATGGTTACAAATGCTGCCCTGAGAGGTTTGGCGGTCGAAACAGAAGGCTTTTTATCACAGGAAAAGAAATCAGCCCTCGACCACTTAACCGGCAGAGAAAGATTTTTTTGAAAAAATCCCTAAGCCCCGGGGTCACAAATTCATGAAAAATCTGACTTTCGGCATTTCACTCAAAAATGGTGCCAAATGGTTACAAATGCTCCCCTGAGAGGTTTGGCGGTCGAAACAGAAGGCTTTTTATCACAGGAAAAGAAATCAGCCCTCGACCACTTAACCGGCAGAGAAAGATTTTTTTGAAAAAATCCCTAAGCCCCGGGGTCACAATTTCATGAAAAATCTGACTTTCGGCATTTCAATCAAAAATGGTGCCAAACGGTTACAAATGCTCCCCTGAAAGGTTTTGCGGTCAAAACAGAAGGCTTTTTATCACAGGAAAAGAAATCAACCCTTGACGACTTAGCCGGCAGAAAAATATTTTTTTGAAAAAATCCCTAAGCCCCGGGGTCACAATTTCATCAAAAATCTGACTTTCGGCATTTCACTCAAAAATGGTGCCACACACTTGCAAATGCTCCCCTAAAAGGTTTGGCGGTCGAAACAGAAGGCTTTTTATCACAGGAAAAGAAATCAGCCCTCGACCACTTAACCGGCAGAAAAAGATTTTTTGGAAAAAATCCCCAAGCCCCGGGGTCACAATTTCATCAAAAATCTGACTTTCGGCATTTCACTCAAAAATGGTGCCAAACGGTTGCAAATGCTCCCCTAAAAGGTTTGGCGGTCGAAACAGAAGGCTCTTTATCACAGGAAAAGAAATCAGCCCTCGACGACTTAACCAGCAGAAAAATATTTTTTTGAAAAAATCCCTAAGCCCCGGGGTCACAATTTCATCAAAAATCTGACTTTCGGCATTTCACTCAAAAATGGTGCCAAACGGTTGCAAACGCTCCCATGATAGGTTTTGCGGTCGAAACAGAAGGCTTTTTATCACAGGAAAAGAAATCAGCCCTCGACCACTTAACCGGCAGAGAAAGATTTTTTTGAAAAAATCCCTAAGCCCCGGGGTCACAAATTCATGAAAAATCTGACTTTCGGCATTTCACTCAAAAATGGTGCCAAATGGTTACAAATGCTCCCCTGGGAGGTTTGGCGGTCGAAACATAAGGCTTTTTATCACAGGAAATGAAATCAACCCTTGATGACTTCGCAGGCAGAAAAATATTTTTTTGAAAAAATCCCTAAGCCCCGGGGTCACAATTTCATCAAAAATCTGACTTTCGGCATTTCACTCAAAAATGGTGCCAAACGGTTGCAAACGCTCCCATGACAGGTTTTGCGGTCGAAACAGAAGGCTTTTTATCACAGGAAAAGAAATCAGCCCTCGACCACTTAACCGGCAGAGAAAGATTTTTTTGAAAAAATCCCTAAGCCCTGGGTCACAAATTCATGAAAAATCTGACTTTCGGCATTTCACTCAAAAATGGTGCCAAATGGTTACAAATGCTCCCCTGAGAGGTTTGGCGGTCGAAACAGAAGGCTTTTTATCACAGGAAATGAAATCAACCCTTGACGACTTCGCAGGCAGAAAAATATTTTTTTGAAAAAATCCCTAAGCCCCGGGATCACAAATTCATGAAAAATCTGACTTTCGGCATTTCACTCAAAAATGGTGCCACACACTTGCAAATGCTCCCCTAAAAGGTTTGGCGGTCGAAACAGAAGGCTCTTTATCACAGGAAAAGAAATCAGCCCTCGACGACTTAACCGGCAGAAAAATATTTTTTTGAAAAAATCCCTAAGCCCCGGGGTCACAATTTCATCAAAAATCTGACTTTCGGCATTTCACTCAAAAATGGTGCCAAACGGTTGCAAATGCTCCCATGACAGGTTTTGCGGTCGAAACAGAAGGCTTTTTATCACAGGAAAAGAAATCAGCCCTCGACCACTTAACCGGCAGAGAAAGATTTTTATGAAAAAATCCCTAAGCCCCGGGGTCACAAATTCATGAAAAATCTGACTTTCGGCATTTCACTCAAAAATGGTGCCAAATGGTTACAAATGCTCCCCTGAGAGGTTTGGCGGTCGAAACAGAAGGCTTTTTATCACAGGAAATGAAATCAACCCTTGACGACTTAACCGGCAGAAAAATATTTTTTTGAAAAAATCCCTAAGCCCCGGGATCACAATTTCATCAAAAATCTGACTTTCGGCATTTCACTCAAAAATGGTGCCACACACTTGCAAATGATCCCCTAAAAGGTTTGGTGGTCGAAACAGAAGGCTTTTTATCACAGGAAAAGAAATCAGCCCTCGAGGACTTAACCGGCAGAAAAATATATTTTTGAAAAAATCCCTAAGCCCCGGGGTCACAATTTCATCAAAAATCTGACTTTCGGCATTTCAATCAAAAATGGTGCCACAGACTTGCAAATGCTCCCCTAAACGGTTTGGCGGTCGAAACAGAAGGCTTTTTATCACAGGAAAAGAAATCAGCCATCGCCGACTTACCCTGCAGAAAAAGATTTTTTTGAAAAAATCCCTAAGCCCCGGGGTCACAATTTCATGAAAAATCTGACTTTCGGCATTTCACTCAAAAATTGTGCCACACACTTGCAAATGCTCCCGTGAGAGGTTTGGCGGTCGAAACAGAAGGCTTTTTATCAAAGGAAAAGAAATCAGCCCTCGACGACTTAATCGGCAGAAAAATATTTTTTTGAAAAAATCCCTAAACCCCGGGGTCACAATTTCATCAAAAATCTGACTTTCGGCATTTCTCAGAAAAATGGTGCCAAACGGTTGCAAATGCTCCCCTGACAGGTTTGGCGGTCGAAACAGAAGGCTTTTTATCACAGGAAAAGAAATCAGCCCTCGAGCACTTAACCGGCAGAAAAATATTTTTTTGAAAAAATCCCTAAGCCCCGGGGTCACAATTTCATCAAAAATCTGACTTTCGGCATTTCAATCAAAAATGGTGCCAAACGGTTACAAATGCTCCCCTGAGAGGTTTTGCGGTCGAAACAGAAGGCTTTTTATCACAGGAATAGAAATCAGCCCTCGAGGACTTAACCGGCCGAAAAATATATTTTTGAAAAAATCCCTAAGCCCCGGGGTCACAATTTCATCAAAAATCTGACTTTCGGCATTTCACTAAAGAATTGTGCCACACACTTGCAAATGCTCCCCTGAGAAAAAATCCCTAAGCCCCAGGGTCACAATTTCATCAAAAATCTGACTTTCGGCATTTCACTCAAAAATGGTGCCACACGCTTGCAAATTCTCCCGTGACAGGTTTGGCTGTCGAAACAGAAGGCTTTTTATCACAGGAAAAGAAATCAGCCCTCGACCACTTAACCGGCAGAGAAAGATTTTTTTGAAAAAATCCCTAAGCCCCGGGGTCACAATTTCATGAAAAATCTGACTTTCGGCATTTCAATCAAAAATGGTGCCAAACGGTTACAAATGCTCCCCTGAAAGGTTTTGCGGTCAAAACAGAAGGCTTTTTATCATAGGAAAAGAAATCAACCCTTGACGACTTAGCCGGCAGAAAAATATTTTTTTGAAAAAATCCCTAAGCCCAGGGTCACAATTTCATCAAAAATCTGACTTTCGGCATTTCACTCAAAAATTGTGCTACACACTTGCAAATGCTCCCCTAAACGGTTTGGCGGTCGAAACAGAAGGCTTTTTATCACAGGAAAAGAAATCAGCCCTCGACGACTTAACCGGCAGGAAAAGATTGTTTTGAAAAAAATCCCTAAGCCCCGGGGTCACAATTTCATCAAAAATCTGACTTTTGGCATTTCAATCAAAAATGGTGCCACACACTTGCTAATGCTCCCCTGAGAGGTTTTGCGGTCGAAACAGAAGGCTTTTTATCACAGGAAAAGAAATCAGCCCTCGACCACTTAACCGGCAGAAAAAGATTGTTTTGAAAAAATCCCTAAGCCCCGGGGTCACAATTTCATGAAAAATCTGACTTTCGGCATTTCACTCAAAAATGGTGCCAAATGGTTACAAATGCTCCCCTGAGAGGTTTGGCGGTCGAAACAGAAGGCTTTTTATCACAGGAAAAGAAATCAACCCTTGACGACTTAGCCGGCAGAAAAATATTTTTTTGAAAAAATCCCTAAGCCCCGGGATCACAATTTCATCAAAAATCTGACTTTCGGCATTTCACTCAAAAATGGTGCCACACACTTGCAAATGCTCCCCTAAAAGGTTTGGCGGTCGAAACAGAAGGCTTTTTATCACAGGAAAAGAAATCAGCCCTCGAGGACTTAACCGGCAGAAAAAGATTGTTTTGAAAAAATCCCTAAGCCCCGGGGTCACAATTTCATCAAAAATCTGACTTTCGGCATTTCAATCAAAAATGGTGCCACACACTTGCAAATGCTCCCCTGAGAGGTTTGGCGGTCGAAACAGAAGGCTTTTTATCACAGGACAAGAAATCAGCCCTCGACCACTTAACCGGCAGAGAAAGATTTTTTTGAAAAAATCCCTAAGCCCCGGGGTCACAATTTCATGAAAAATCTGAATTTCGGCATTTCAATCAAAAATGGTGCCACACACTTGCAAATGCTCCCCTAAAAGGTTTGGCGGTCGAAACAGAAGGCTCTTTATCACAGGAAAAGAAATCAGCCCTCGACGACTTAACCGGCAGAAAAATATTTTTTTGAAAAAATCCCTAAGCCCCGGGGTCACAATTTCATCAAAAATCTGACTTTCGGCATTTCACTCAAAAATTGTGCTACACACTTGCAAATGCTCCCCTAAACGGTTTGGCGGTCGAAACAGAAGGCTTTTTATCACAGGAAAAGAAATCAGCCATCGCCGACGTACCCAGCAGAAAAAGATTTTTTTGAAAAAATCCCTAAGCCCCGGGGTCACAATTTCATCAAAAATCTGACTTTCGGCATTTCACAGAAAAATGGTGCCAAACGGTTGCAAATGCTCCCCTGAGAGGTTTGGCGGTCGAAACAGAAGGCTTTTTATCACAGGAAAAGAAATCAGCCCTCGAGGACTTAACCGGCAGAAAAAGATTGTTTTGAAAAAATCCCTAAGCCCCGGGGTCACAATTTCATCAAAAATCTGACTTTCGGCATTTCAATGAAAAATCGTGCCAAACGGTTACAAATGCTCCCCTGAAAGGTTTTGCGGTCGAAAAAGAAGGCTTTTTATCACAGGAAAAGAAATCAGCCCTCGAACACTTAACCGGCAGAGAAAGATTTTTTTGAAAAAATCCCTAAGTCCCGGGGTCACAATTTCATGAAAAATCTGACTTTCGGCATTTCACTCAAAAATGGTGCCAAATGGTTACAAATGCTCCCCTGAGAGGTTTGGCGGTCGAAACAGAAGGCTTTTTATCACAGGAAAAGAAATCAGCCCTCGACGACTTAACCGGCAGAAAAAGATTGTTTTGAAAAAAATCCCTAAGCCCCGGGGTCACAATTTCATCAAAAATCTGACTTTTGGCATTTCAATCAAAAATGGTGCCACACACTTGCTAATGCTCCCCTGAGAGGTTTTGCGGTCGAAACAGAAGGCTTTTTATCACAGGAAAAGAAATCAGCCCTCGACCACTTAACCGGCAGAAAAAGATTGTTTTGAAAAAATCCCTAAGCCCCGGGGTCACAATTTCATGAAAAATCTGACTTTCGGCATTTCACTCAAAAATGGTGCCAAATGGTTACAAATGCTCCCCTGAGAGGTTTGGCGGTCGAAACAGAAGGCTTTTTATCACAGGAAAAGAAATCAACCCTTGACGACTTAGCCGGCAGAAAAATATTTTTTTGAAAAAATCCCTAAGCCCCGGGATCACAATTTCATCAAAAATCTGACTTTCGGCATTTCACTCAAAAATGGTGCCACACACTTGCAAATGCTCCCCTAAAAGGTTTGGCGGTCGAAACAGAAGGCTTTTTATCACAGGAAAAGAAATCAGCCCTCGAGGACTTAACCGGCAGAAAAAGATTGTTTTGAAAAAATCCCTAAGCCCCGGGGTCACAATTTCATCAAAAATCTGACTTTCGGCATTTCAATCAAAAATGGTGCCACACACTTGCAAATGCTCCCCTGAGAGGTTTGGCGGTCGAAACAGAAGGCTTTTTATCACAGGACAAGAAATCAGCCCTCGACCACTTAACCGGCAGAGAAAGATTTTTTTGAAAAAATCCCTAAGCCCCGGGGTCACAATTTCATGAAAAATCTGAATTTCGGCATTTCAATCAAAAATGGTGCCAAACGGTTACAAATGCTCCCCTAAACGGTTTGGCGGTCGAAACAGAAGGCTTTTCATCACAGGAAAAGAAATCAACCCTTGACGACTTAGCCGGCAGAAAAATATTTTTTTGAAAAAATCCCTAAGCCCCGGGGTCACAATTTCATCAAAAATCTGACTTTCGGCATCTCACTCAAAAATTGTGCCACACACTTGCAAATGCTCCCGTGAGAGGTTTGGCGGTCGAAACAGAAGGCTTTTTATCACAGGAAAAGAAATCAGCCCTCGAGGACTTAACCGGCAGAAAAAGATTGTTTTGAAAAAATCCCTAAGCCCCGGGGTCACAATTTCATCAAAAATCTGACTTTCGGCATTTCAATGAAAAATCGTGCCAAACGGTTACAAATGCTCCCCTGAAAGGTTTTGCGGTCGAAAAAGAAGGCTTTTTATCACAGGAAAAGAAATCAGCCCTCGAACACTTAACCGGCAGAGAAAGATTTTTTTGAAAAAATCCCTAAGTCCCGGGGTCACAATTTCATGAAAAATCTGACTTTCGGCATTTCACTCAAAAATGGTGCCAAATGGTTACAAATGCTCCCCTGAGAGGTTTGGCGGTCGAAACAGAAGGCTTTTTATCACAGGAAAAGAAATCAGCCCTCGACGACTTAACCGGCAGAAAAAGATTGTTTTGAAAAAAATCCCTAAGCCCCGGGGTCACAATTTCATCAAAAATCTGACTTTTGGCATTTCAATCAAAAATGGTGCCACACACTTGCTAATGCTCCCCTGAGAGGTTTTGCGGTCGAAACAGAAGGCTTTTTATCACAGGAAAAGAAATCAGCCCTCGACCAGTTAACCGGCAGAAAAAGATTGTTTTGAAAAAATCCCTAAGCCCCGGGGTCACAATTTCATGAAAAATCTGACTTTCGGCATTTCACTCAAAAATGGTGCCAAATGGTTACAAATGCTCCCCTGAGAGGTTTGGCGGTCGAAACAGAAGGCTTTTTATCACAGGAAAAGAAATCAACCCTTGACGACTTAGCCGGCAGAAAAATATTTTTTTGAAAAAATCCCTAAGCCCCGGGATCACAATTTCATCAAAAATCTGACTTTCGGCATTTCACTCAAAAATTGTGCCACACACTTGCAAATGCTCCCCTGAGAGGTTTGGCGGTCGAAACAGAAGGCTTTTTATCACAGGAAAAGAAATCAGCCCTCGACGACTTAACCGGCAGAAAAAGATTGTTTTGAAAAAAATCCCTAAGCCCCGGGGTCACAATTTCATCAAAAATCTGACTATTGGCATTTCAATCAAAAATGGTGCCACACACTTGCTAATGCTCCCCTGAGAGGTTTTGCGGTCGAAACAGAAGGCTTTTTATCACAGGACAAGAAATCAGCCCTCGACCACTTAACCGGCAGAAAAAGATTGTTTTGAAAAAATCCCTAAGCCCCGGGGTCACAATTTCATGAAAAATCTGACTTTCGGCATTTCACTCAAAAATGGTGCCAAATGGTTACAAATGCTCCCCTGAGAGGTTTGGCGGTCGAAACAGAAGGCTTTTTATCACAGGAAAAGAAATCAACCCTTGACGACTTAGCCGGCAGAAAAATATTTTTTTGAAAAAATCCCTAAGCCCCGGGATCACAATTTCATCAAAAATCTGACTTTCGGCATTTCACTCAAAAATGGTGCCACACACTTGCAAATGCTCCCCTAAAAGGTTTGGCGGTCGAAACAGAAGGCTTTTTATCACAGGAAAAGAAATCAGCCCTCGAGGACTTAACCGGCAGAAAAATATTTTTTTGAAAAAATCCCTAAGCCCCGGGGTCACAATTTCATCAAAAATCTGACTTTCGGCATTTCAATCAAAAATGGTGCCACACACTTGCAAATGCTCCCCTGAGAGGTTTGGCGGTCGAAACAGAAGGCTTTTTATCACAGGACAAGAAATCAGCCCTCGACCACTTAACCGGCAGAGAAAGATTTTTTTGAAAAAATCCCTAAGCCCCGGGGTCACAATTTCATGAAAAATCTGAATTTCGGCATTTCAATCAAAAATGGTGCCAAACGGTTACAAATGCTCCCCTAAACGGTTTGGCGGTCGAAACAGAAGGCTTTTCATCACAGGAAAAGAAATCAACCCTTGACGACTTAGCCGGCAGAAAAATATTTTTTTGAAAAAATCCCTAAGCCCCGGGGTCACAATTTCATCAAAAATCTGACTTTCGGCATCTCACTCAAAAATTGTGCCACACACTTGCAAATGCTCCCGTGAGAGGTTTGGCGGTCGAAACAGAAGGCTTTTTATCACAGGAAAAGAAATCAGCCCTCGAGGACTTTACCGGCAGAAAAAGATTGTTTTGAAAAAATCCCTAAGCCCCGGGGTCACAATTTCATCAAAAATCTGACTTTCGGCATTTCACTCAAAAATGGTGCCAAACGGTTACAAATGCTCCCCTGAAAGGTTTTGCGGTCGAAAAAGAAGGCTTTTTATCACAGGAAAAGAAATCAGCCCTCGACCACTTAACCAGCAGAGAAAGATTTTTTTGAAAAAATCCCTAAGCCCGGGGTCACAATTTCACGAAAAATCTGACTTTCGGCATTTCACTCAAAAATGCTGCCAAATGGTTACAAATGCTCCCCTGAGAGGTTTGGCGGTCGAAACAGAAGGCTTTTTATCACAGGAAAAGATATCAACCCTTGACGACTTAGCCGGCAGAAAAATATTTTTTTGAAAAAATCCCTAAGCCCCGGGATCACAATTTCATCAAAAATCTGACTTTCGGCATTTCACTCAAAAATTGTGCCACACACTTGCAAATGCTCCCCTAAAAGGTTTGGCGGTCGAAACAGAAGGCTTTTTATCACAGGAAAAGAAATCAGCCCTAGACGACTTAACCGGCAGAAAAATATTTTTTTGAAAAAATCCCTAAGCCCCGGGGTCACAATTTCATCAAAAATCTGACTTTCGGCATTTCAATCAAAAATGGTGCCACACACTTGCAAATGCTCTCCTGAGAGGTTTTGCGGTCGAAACAGAAGGCTTTTTATCACAGGACAAGAAATCAGCCCTCGACCACTTAACCGGCAGAAAAAGATTGTTTTTAAAAAATCTCTAAGCCCCGGGGTCACAATTTCATGAAAAATCTGACTTTCGGCATTTCAATCGAAAATGGTGCCAAACGGTTACAAATGCTCCCCTGAAAGGTTTTGCGGTCAAAACAGAAGGCTTTTTATCACAGGAAAAGAAATCAACCCTTGACGACTTAGCCGGCAGAAAAATATTTTTTTGAAAAAATCCCTAAGTCCCAGGGTCACAATTTCATCAAAAATCTGACTTTCGGCATTTCATTCAAAAATTGTGCCACACACTTGCAAATGCTCCCCTAAACGGTTTGGCGGTCGAAACAGAAGGCTTTTTATCACAGGAAAAGAAATCAGCCATCGCCGACTTACCCTGCAGAAAAAGATTTTTTTGAAAAAATCCCTAAGCCCCGGGGTCACAATTTCATCAAAAATATGACTTTCGGCATCTCACTCAAAAATTGTGCCAAACACTTGCAAATGCTCCCGTGAGAGGTTTGGCGGTCGAAACAGAAGGCTTTTTATCACAGGAAAAGAAATCAGCCCTCGACGACTTAATAGGCAGATAAATATTTTTTTGAAAAAATCCCTAAGCCCCGGGGTCACAATTTCATCAAAAATCTGACTTTCGGCATTTCACAGAAAAATGGTGCCAAACGGTTGCAAATGCTCCCCTGAGAGGTTTGGCGGTCGAAACAGAAGGCTTTTTATCACAGGAAAAGAAATCAGCCCTCGAGGACTTAACCGGCAGAAAAAGATTGTTTTGAAAAAATCCCTAAGCCCCGGGGTCACAATTTCATGAAAAATCTGACTTTCGGCATTTCACTCAAAAATGGTGCCAAATGGTTACAAATGCTCCCCTGAGAGGTTTGGCGGTCGAAACAGAAGGCTTTTTATCACAGGAAAAGATATCAACCCTTGACGACTTAGCCGGCAGAAAAATATTTTTTTGAAAAAATCCCTAAGCCCCAGGGTCACAATTTCATCAAAAATCTGACTTTCGGCATTTCATTCAAAAATTGTGCCACACACTTGCAAATGCTCCCCTAAACGGTTTGGCGGTCGAAACAGAAGGCTTTTTATCACAGGAAAAGAAATCAGCCATCGCCGACTTACCCTGCAGAAAAAGATTTTTTTGAAAAAATCCCTAAGCCCCGGGGTCACAATTTCATCAAAAATATGACTTTCGGCATCTCACTCAAAAATTGTGCCACACACTTGCAAATGCTCCCGTGAGAGGTTTGGCGGTCGAAACAGAAGGCTTTTTATCACAGGAAAAGAAATCAGCCCTCGACGACTTAATAGGCAGATAAATATTTTTTTGAAAAAATCCCTAAGCCCCGGGGTCACAATTTCATCAAAAATCTGACTTTCGGCATTTCACAGAAAAATGGTGCCAAACGGTTGCAAATGCTCCCCTGAGAGGTTTGGCGGTCGAAACAGAAGGCTTTTTATCACAGGAAAAGAAATCAGCCCTCGAGGACTTAACCGGCAGAAAAAGATTGTTTTGAAAAAATCCCTAAGCCCCGGGGTCACAATTTCATGAAAAATCTGACTTTCGGCATTTCAATCAAAAATGGTGCCAAATGGTTACAAATGCTCCCCTGAGAGGTTTGGCGGTCGAAACAGAAGGCTTTTTATCACAGGAAAAGATATCAACCCTTGACGACTTAGCCGGCATAAAAATATTTTTTTGAAAAAATCCCTAAGCCCCGGGATCACAATTTCATCAAAAATCTGACTTTCGGCATTTCACTCAAAAATTGTGCCACACACTTGCAAATGCTCCCCTAAAAGGTTTGGCGGTCGAAACAGAAGGCTTTTTATCACAGGAAAAGAAATCAGCCCTCGACGACTTAACCGGCAGAAAAATATTTTTTTGAAAAAATCCCTAAGCCCCGGGGTCACAATTTCATCAAAAATCTGACTTTCGGCATTTCAATCAAAAATGGTGCCACACACTTGCAAATGCTCTCCTGAGAGGTTTGGCGGTCGAAACAGAAGGCTTTTTATCACAGGACAAGAAATCAGCCCTCGACCACTTAACCGGCAGAAAAAGATTGTTTTGAAAAAATCCCTAAGCCCCGGGGTCACAATTTCATGAAAAATCTGACTTTCGGCATTTCAATCAAAAATGGTGCCAAACGGTTACAAAAGCTCCCCTGAAAGGTTTTGCGGTCAAAACAGAAGGCTTTTTATCACAGGAAAAGAAATCAAACCTTGACGACTTAGCCGGCAGAAAAATATTTTTTTGAAAAAATCCCTAAGCCCCAGGGTCACAATTTCATCAAAAATCTGACTTTCGGCATTTCATTCAAAAATTGTGCCACACACTTGCAAATGCTCCCCTAAACGGTTTGGCGGTCGAAACAGAAGGCTTTTTATCACAGGAAAAGAAATCAGCCATCGCCGACTTACCCTGCAGAAAAAGATTTTTTTGAAAAAATCCCTAAGCCCCGGGGTCACAATTTCATCAAAAATATGACTTTCGGCATCTCACTCAAAAATTGTGCCACACACTTGCAAATGCTCCCGTGAGAGGTTTGGCGGTCGAAACAGAAGGCTTTTTATCACAGGAAAAGAAATCAGCCCTCGACGACTTAATAGGCAGATAAATATTTTTTTGAAAAAATCCCTAAGCCCCGGGGTCACAATTTCATCAAAAATCTGACTTTCGGCATTTCCCAGAAAAATGGTGCCAAACGGTTGCAAATGCTCCCCTGAGAGGTTTGGCGGTCGAAACAGAAGGCTTTTTATCACAGGAAAAGAAATCAGCCCTCGACGACTTAACCGGCAGAAAAATATTTTTTTGAAAAAATCCCTAAGCCCCGGGGTCACAATTTCATCAAAAATCTGACTTTCGGCATTTCAATCAAAAATGGTGCCACACACTTGCAAATGCTCTCCTGAGAGGTTTGGCGGTCGAAACAGAAGGCTTTTTATCACAGGACAAGAAATCAGCCCTCGACCACTTAACCGGCAGAAAAAGATTGTTTTGAAAAAATCCCTAAGCCCCGGGGTCACAATTTCATGAAAAATCTGACTTTCGGCATTTCAATCAAAAATGGTGCCAAACGGTTACAAATGCTCCCCTGAAAGGTTTTGCGGTCAAAACAGAAGGCTTTTTATCACAGGAAAAGAAATCAAACCTTGACGACTTAGCCGGCAGAAAAATATTTTTTTGAAAAAATCCCTAAGCCCCAGGGTCACAATTTCATCAAAAATCTGACTTTTGGCATTTCATTCAAAAATTGTGCCACACACTTGCAAATGCTCCCCTAAACGGTTTGGCGGTCGAAACAGAAGGCTTTTTATCACAGGAAAAGAAATCAGCCATCGCCGACTTACCCTGCAGAAAAAGATTTTTTTGAAAAAATCCCTAAGCCCTGGGGTCACAATTTCATCAAAAATATGACTTTCGGCATCTTACTCAAAAATTGTGCCACACACTTGCAAATGCTCCCGTGAGAGGTTTGGCGGTCGAAACAGAAGGCTTTTTATCACAGGAAAAGAAATCAGCCCTCGACGACTTAATAGGCAGATAAATATTTTTTTGAAAAAATCCCTAAGCCCCGGGGTCACAATTTCATCAAAAATCTGAATTTCGGCATTTCACAGAAAAATGGTGCCAAACGGTTGCAAATGCTCCCCTGAGAGGTTTGGCGGTCGAAACAGAAGGCTTTTTATCACAGGAAAAGAAATCAGCCCTCGAGGACTTAACCGGCAGAAAAAGATTGTTTTGAAAAAATCCCTAAGCCCCGGGGTCACAATTTCATCAAAAATCTGACTTTCGGCATTTCAATCAAAAATGGTGCCAAACGGTTACAAATGCTCCCCTGAAAGGTTTTGCGGTCGAAAAAGAAGGCTTTTTATCACAGGAAAAGAAATCAGCCCTCGACCACTTAACCGGCAGAGAAAGATTTTTTTGAAAAAATCCCTAAGCCCCGGGGTCACAATTTCATGAAAAATCTGACTTTCGGCATTTCACTCAAAAATGGTGCCAAATGGTTACAAATGCTCCCCTGAGAGGTTTGGCGGTCGAAACAGAAGGCTTTTTATCACAGGAAAAGGAATCAGCCCTCGACGACTTAACCGGCAGAAAAATATTTTTTTGAAAAAATCCCTAAGCCCCGGGGTCACAATTTCATCAAAAATCTGACTTTCGGCATTTCAATCAAAAATGGTGCCACACACTTGCAAATGCTCCCCTGAGAGGTTTTGCGGTCGAAACAGAAGGCTTTTTATCACAGGACAAGAAATCAGCCCTCAACCACTTAACCGGCAGGTAAATATTTTTTTGAAAAAATCCCTAAGTCACAATTTCATGAAAAATCTGACTTTCGGCATTTCAATCAAAAATGGTGCCAAACGGTTACAAATGCTCCCCTGGAAGGTTTTGCGGTCGAAACAGAAGGCTTTTTATCACAGGAAAAGAAATCAGCCCTCGAGGACTTAACCGGCAGAAAAATATTTTTTTGAAAAAATCCCTAAGCCCCGGGGTCACAATTTCATGAAAAATCTGACTTTCGGCATTTCACTCAAAACTTGTGCCACACACTTGCAAATGCTCCCCTAAAAGGTTTGGCGGTCGAAACAGAAGGCTTTTTCTCACAGGAAAAGAAATCAGCCCTCGACGACTTAACCGGCAGAAAAATATTTTTTTGAAAAAATCCCTAAGCCCCGGGGTCACAATTTCATAAAAAATCTGACTTTCGGCATTTCAATCAAAAATGGTGCCACACACTTGCAAATGCTCCCCTGACAGGTTTTGCGGTCGAAACAGAAGGCTTTTTATCACAGGACAAGAAATCAGCCCTCGACCACTTAACCGGCAGAAAAAGATTGTTTTGAAAAAATCCCTAAGCCCCGGGGTCACAATTTCATGAAAAATCTGACTTTCGGCATTTCAATCAAAAATGGTGCCAAACGGTTACAAATGCTCCCCTGAAAGGTTTTGCGGTGAAAACAGAAGGCTTTTTATCACAGGAAAAGAAATCAACCCTTGACGACTTAGCAGGCAGAAAAATATTTTTTTGAAAAAATCCCTAAGCCCCGGGGTCACAATTTCATCAAAAATCTGACTTTCGGCATTTCATTCAAAAATTGTGCCACACACTTGCAAATGCTCCCCTAAAAGGTTTGGCGGTCGAAACAGAAGGCTTTTTATCACAGGAAAAGAAATCAGCCCTCGAGGACTTAACCGGCAGAAAAAGATTGTTTTGAAAAAATCCCTAAGCCCCGGGGTCACAATTTCATCAAAAATCTGACTTTCGGCATTTCACTCAAAAATGGTGCCAAACGGTTGCAAATGCTTCCCTGAGAGGTTTGGCGGTCGAAACAGAAGGCTTTTTATCACAGGAAAAGAAATCAGCCCTCGACGACTTAACCGGCAGAAAAATATTTTTTTGAAAAAATCCCTAAGCCCCGGGGTCACAATTTCATGAAAAATCTGACTTTCGGCATTTCAATCAAAAATGGTGCCAAACGGTTACAAATGCTCCCCTGAAAGGTTTTGCGGTCGAAAAAGAAGGCTTTTTATCACAGGAAAAGAAATCAGCCCTCAACCACTTAACCGGCAGAGAAAGATTTTTTTGAAAAAATCCCTAAGCCCCGGGGTCACAATTTCATGAAAAATCTGACTTTCGGCATTTCACTCAAAAATGGTGCCAAATGGTTACAAATGCTCCCCTGAGAGGTTTGGCGGTCGAAACAGAAGGCTTTTTATCACAGGAAAAGAAATCAGCCCTCGAGGACTTAACCGGCAGAAAAAGATTGTTTTGAAAAAATCCCTAAGCCCCGGGGTCACAATTTCATCAAAAATCTGACTTTCGGCATTTCACTCAAAAATGGTGCCAAATGGTTACAAATGCTCCCCTGAGAGGTTTGGCGGTCGAAACAGAAGGCTTTTTATCACAGGAAAAGAAATCAACCCTTGACGACTTAGCCGGCAGAAAAATATTTTTTTGTAAAAATCCCTAAGCCCCGGGATCACAATTTCATCAAAAATCTGACTTTCGGCATTTCACTCAAAAATGGTGCCACACACTTGCAAATGCTCCCCTAAAAGGTTTGGCGGTCGAAACAGAAGGCTTTTTATCACAGGAAAAGAAATCAGCCCTCGACGACTTAACCGGCAGAAAAATATTTTTTTGAAAAAATCCCTAAGCCCCGGGGTCACAATTTCATGAAAAATCTGATTTCAGCATTTCACTCAAAAATGGTGCCAAACGGTTGCAAATGCTCCCCTGAGAGGTTTGGCGGTCGAAACAGAAGGCTTTTTATCACAGGACAAGAAATCAGCCATCGCCAACTTACCCTGCAGAAAAAGATTTTTTTGAAAAAATCCCTAAGCCCCGGGGTCACAATCTCATCAAAAATCTGACCTTTGGCATTTTACTCAAAAATGGTGCCACACGCTTGCAAATGCTCCCCTGAGACGTTTGGCGGTCGAAACAGAAGGCTTTTTATCACAGGAAAAGAAATCAGTCCTCGACCACTTAACCGGCAGAAAAAGATTTTTTTGAAAAAATCCCTAAGCCCCGGTGTCACAATTTCATCAAAAATCTGATTTCAGCATTTCACTCAAAAATGGTGCCAAACGGTTGCAAATGCTCCCCTGAGAGGTTTGGCGGTCGAAACAGAAGGCTTTTTATCACAGGACAAGAAATCAGCCATCGCCGACTTACCCTGCAGAAAAAGATTTTTTTGAAAAAATCCCTAAGCCCCAGGGTCACAATTTCATCAAAAATCTGACTTTCGGCATTTCACTCAAAAATTGTGCCACACACTTGCAAATGCTCCCCTGAGACGTTTGGCAGTCGAAACAGAAGGCTTTTTATCACAGGACAAGAAATCAGCCATCGCCGACTTACCCTGCAAAAAAGATTTTTTTGAAAATATCCCTAAGCCCCCGGGTCACAATTTCATGAAAAATCTGACTTTCGGCATTTCACTCAAAAATGGTGCCAAACGGTTGCAAATGCTCCCCTGAGAGGTTTGGCTGTCGAAACAGAAGGCTTTTTATCACAGGACAAGAAATCAGCCATCGCCGACTTACCCTGCACAAAAAGATTTTTTTGAAAAAATCCCTAAGCCCCGGGGTCACAATTTCATCAAAAATCTGACTTTCGGCATTTCACTCAAAAATGGTGCCAAACGGTTGCAAATGCTCCCCTGAGAGGTTTGGCGGTCGAAACCGAAGGCTTTTTATCACAGGAAAAGAAATCAGCCCTCGACGAATTAACCGGCCGAAAAAGATTGTTTTGAAAAAATCCCTAAGCCCGGTGTCACAATTTCATCAAAAATCTGACTTTCGGAATTTCACTCAAAAATGGTGCTACACTCTTGCAAATGCTCCCCTAAAAGGTTTGGCGGTCGAAACAGAAGGATTTTTATCACAGGACAAGAAATCAGCCCTCGACGACTTAACCGCCAGAAAAATATTTTTTTGAAAACTTCCCTAAGCCCCGGGGCCACAGTTTCATCAAAAATCTGACTTTCGGCATTTCACTCAAAAATATTGCCACACGCTTGCAAATGCTCCCCTGAGACGTTTGGCGGTCGAAACAGAAGGCTTTTTATCACAGGACAAGAAAAAAGCCATCGCCTACATACCCTGTAGAAAAAGATTTTTTTGAAAAAATCCCTAAGCCCTGGGGTCACAATTTCATCAAAAATATGACTTTCGGCATTTCACTCAAAAATGGTGCCAAACGGTTGCAAATGCTCTCCTGCGAGGTTTGGCGGTTGAAACTGAAGGCTTTTTATCACAGGAAAAGAAATCAGCCCTCGACGAATTAACCGGCCGAAAAAGATTGTTTTGAAAAAATCCCTAAGCCCGGGGTCACAATTTCATCAAAAATCTGACTTTCGGCATTTCACTCAAAAATGGTGCCAAACGGTTGCAAATGCTCCCCTGAGAGGTTTGGCGGTTGAAACAGAAGGCCTTTTATCACAGGAAAAGAAATCAGCCCTCGAGGACTTAACCGGCAGAAAAATATTTTTTTGAAAAAATCCCTAAGCCCCGGGGTCACAATTTCATGAAAAATCTGACTTTCGGCATTTCAATCAAAAATGGTGCCAAATGGTTACAAAGGCTCCCCTGAAAGGTTCTGCGGTCGAAAAAGAAGGCTTTTTATCACAGGAAAAGAAATCAGCCCTTGACGACTTAACCGGCAGAGAAAGATTTTTTTGAAAAAATCCCTAAGCCCCGGGGTCACAATTTCATGAAAAATCTGACTTTCGGCATTTCACTCAAAAATGGTGCCAAATGGTTACAAATGCTCCCCTGAGAGGTTTGGCGGTCGAAACAGAAGGCTGTTTATCACAGGAAAAGAAATCAACCCTTGACGACTTAGCCGGCAGAAAAATATTTTTTTGAAAAAATCCCTAAGCCCCGGGGTCACAATTTCATCAAAAATCTGACTTTCGGCATTTCATTCAAAAATGGTGCCACACGCTTGCAAATGCTCCCCTGAGAGGTTTTGCGGTAGAAACAGAAGGCTTTTTATCACAGGAAAAGAAATCAGCCCTCGACCACTTAACCGGCAGAGAAAGATTTTTTTGAAAAAATCCCTAAGCCCCGGGGTCACAATTTCATGAAAAATCTGACTTTCGGCATTTCAATCAAAAATGGTGCCAAACGGTTACAAATGCTCCCCTGAAAGGTTTTGCGGTCAAAACAGAAGGCTTTTTATCACAGGAAAAGAAATCAACCATTGACGACTTAGCCGGCAGAAAAATATTTTTTTGAAAAAATCCCTAAGCCCCGGGGTCACAATTTCATCAAAAATCTGACTTTCGGCATTTCACAGAAAAATGGTGCCAAACGGTTGCAAATGCTTCCCTGAGAGGTTTGGCGGTCGAAACAGAAGGCTTTTTATCACAGGAAAAGAAATTAGCCCTCGACGACTTAACCGGCAGAAAAATATTTTTTTGAAAAAATGCCTAAGCCCCAGGGTCACAATCTCATCAAAAATCTCACTTTCGGAATTTCACTCAAAAATGGTGCTACACTCTTGCAAATGCTCCCCTAAAAGGTTTGGCGGTCGAAACAGAAGGCTTTTTATCACAGGACAAGAAATCAGCCCTCGACGACTTAACCGCCAGAAAAATATTTTTTTGAAAACATCCCTAAGCCCCGGGGCCACAGTTTCATCAAAAATCTGACTTTCGGCATTTCACTCAAAAATGGTGCCAAACGGTTGCAAATGCTCCCCTGAGAGGTTTGGCGGTCGAAACAGAAGGCTTTTTATCACAGGAGAAGAAATCAGCCATCGCCGACTTACCCTGCAAAAAAGATTTTTTTGAAAAAATCCCTAAGCCCCGGGGTCACAATTTCATCAAAAATCTGACCTTTGGCATTTCACTCAAAAATGGTGCCACACGCTTGCAAATGCTCCCCTGAGAGTTTTGGCGGTCGAAACAGAAGGCTTTTTATCACAGGAGAAGAAATCAGCCATCGCCAACTTACCCTGCAGAAAAAGATTTTTTTGAAAAAATCCCTAAGCCCCGGGGTCACAATTTCATCAAAAATCAGACTTTCGGCATTTCACTCAAAAATGGTGCCAAACGGTTACAAATGCTCCCCTGAAAGGATTTGCGGTTGAAACAGAAGGCCTTTTATCACAGGAAAAGAAATCAGCCCTCGAGGACTTAACCGGCAGAAAAAGATTTTTTTGAAAAAATCCCTAAGCCCCGGGGTCACAATTTCATCAAAAATCTGACTTTCGGCATTTCACTCAAAAATGGTGCCAAACGGTTACAAATGCTCCCCTGAAAGGTTTTGCGGTGGAAACAGAAGGCTTTTTATCACAGGAAAAGAAATCAACCCTTGACGACATAACCGGCAGAAAAATATTTTTTTGAAAAAAATCCCTAAGCCCCGGGGTCACAATTTCATCAAAAATCTGACTTTCGGCATTTCACTCAAAAATGGTGCCAAACGGTTACAAATGCTCCCCTAAAAGGTTTGGCGGTCGAAACAGAAGGCTTTTTATCACAGGAGAAGAAATCAGCCATCGCCGACTTACCCTGCAAAAAAGATTTTTTTGAAAAAATCCCTAAGCCCCGGGGTCACAATTTCATCAAAAATCTGACCTTTGGCATTTCACTCAAAAATGGTGCCACACGCTTGCAAATGCTCCCCTGAGAGGTTTGGCGGTCGAAACAGAAGGCTTTTTATCACAGGAGAAGAAATCAGCCATCGCCAACTTACCCTGCAGAAAAAGATTTTTTTGAAAAAATCCCTAAGCCCCGGGGTCACAATTTCATCAAAAATCTGACTTTCGGCATTTCACTCAAAAATGGTGCCAAACGGTTACAAATGCTCCCCTGAAAGGATTTGCGGTGGAAATAGAAGGCTTTTTATCACAGGAAAAGAAATCAACCCTTGACGACTTAACCGACAGCAAAATATTTTTTTGAAAAAATCCCTAAGCCCCGGGGTCACAATTTCATCAAAAATCTGACTTTCGGCATTTCACTCAAAAATGGTGCCACACACTTGCAAATGCTCCCCTAAAAGGTTTGGCGGTCGAAACAGAAGGCTTTTTATCACAGGAAAAGAAATCAGCCCTCGACCACTTAACCGGCAGAAAAAGATTTTTTTGAAAAAATCCCGAAGCCCCGCGGTCACAATTTCATCAAAAATCTGACTTTCGGCATTTCACTCAAAAATGGTGCCAAACGGTTGCAAATGCTCCCCTGAGAGGTTTGGCTGTCGAAACAGAAGGCTTTTTATCACAGGACAAGAAATCAGCCATCGCCGACTTACCCTGCAGAAAACGATTTTTTTGAAAAAATCCCTAAGCCCCAGGGTCACAATTTCATCAAAAATCTGACTTTCGGCATTTCACTCAAAAATATTTCCAAACGCTTGCAAATGCTCCCCTGAGAGGTTTGGCGGTCGAAACAGAAGGCCTTTTATCACAGGACAAGAAATCAGCCCTCGACGACTTAACCGGCAGAAAAATATTTTTTTGAAAAAATCCCTAAGCCCCGGGGTCACAATTTCATGAAAAATCTGACTTTCGGCATTTCAATCAAAAATGGTGCCAAACGGTTACAAATGCTCCCCTGAAAGGTTTTGCGGTCGAAAAAGAAGGCTTTTTATCACAGGAAAAGAAATCAGCCCTCAACCACTTAACCGGCAGAGAAAGATTTTTTTGAAAAAATCCCTAAGCCCCGGGGTCACAATTTCATGAAAAATCTGACTTTCGGCATTTCACTCAAAAATGGTGCCAAATGGTTACAAATGCTCCCCTGAGAGGTTTGGCGGTCGAAACAGAAGGCTTTTTATCACAGGAAAAGAAATCAGCCCTCGAGGACTTAACCGGCAGAAAAAGATTGTTTTGAAAAAATCCCTAAGCCCCGGGGTCACAATTTCATCAAAAATCTGACTTTCGGCATTTCACTCAAAAATGGTGCCAAATGGTTACAAATGCTCCCCTGAGAGGTTTGGCGGTCGAAACAGAAGGCTTTTTATCACAGGAAAAGAAATCAACCCTTGACGACTTAGCCGGCAGAAAAATATTTTTTTGTAAAAATCCCTAAGCCCCGCGATCACAATTTCATCAAAAATCTGACTTTCGGCATTTCACTCAAAAATGGTGCCACACACTTGCAAATGCTCCCCTAAAAGGTTTGGCGGTCGAAACAGAAGGCTTTTTATCACAGGAAAAGAAATCAGCCCTCGACGACTTAACCGGCAGAAAAATATTTTTTTGAAAAAATCCCTAAGCCCCGGGGTCACAATTTCATGAAAAATCTGATTTCAGCATTTCACTCAAAAATGGTGCCAAACGGTTGCAAATGCTCCCCTGAGAGGTTTGGCGGTCGAAACAGAAGGCTTTTTATCACAGGAAAAGAAATCAGCCATCGCCAACTTACCCTGCAGAAAAAGATTTTTTTGAAAAAATCCCTAAGCCCCGGGGTCACAATTTCATCAAAAATCTGACTTTCGGCATTTCACTCAAAAATGGTGCCAAACGGTTACAAATGCTCCCCTGAAAGGATTTGCGGTGGAAATAGAAGGCTTTTTATCACAGGAAAAGAAATCAACCCTTGACGACTTAACCGACAGCAAAATATTTTTTTGAAAAAATCCCTAAGCCCCGGGGTCACAATTTCATCAAAAATCTGACTTTCGGCATTTCACTCAAAAATGGTGCCACACACTTGCAAATGCTCCCCTAAAAGGTTTGGCGGTCGAAACAGAAGGCTTTTTATCACAGGAAAAGAAATCAGCCCTCGACCACTTAACCGGCAGAAAAAGATTTTTTTGAAAAAATCCCGAAGCCCCGGGGTCACAATTTCATCAAAAATCTGACTTTCGGCATTTCACTCAAAAATGGTGCCAAACGGTTGCAAATGCTCCCCTGAGAGGTTTGGCTGTCGAAACAGAAGGCTTTTTATCACAGGACAAGAAATCAGCCATCGCCGACTTACCCTGCAGAAAACGATTTTTTTGAAAAAATCCCTAAGCCCCAGGGTCACAATTTCATCAAAAATCTGACTTTCGGCATTTCACTCAAAAATATTTCCAAACGCTTGCAAATGCTCCCCTGAGAGGTTTGGCGGTCGAAACAGAAGGCCTTTTATCACAGGACAAGAAATCAGCCCTCGACGACTTAACCGGCAGAAAAATATTTTTTTGAAAAAATCCCTAAGCCCCGGGGTCACAATTTCATGAAAAATCTGACTTTCGGCATTTCAATCAAAAATGGTGCCAAACGGTTACAAATGCTCCCCTGAAAGGTTTTGCGGTCGAAAAAGAAGGCTTTTTATCACAGGAAAAGAAATCAGCCCTCAACCACTTAACCGGCAGAGAAAGATTTTTTTGAAAAAATCCCTAAGCCCCGGGGTCACAATTTCATGAAAAATCTGACTTTCGGCATTTCACTCAAAAATGGTGCCAAATGGTTACAAATGCTCCCCTGAGAGGTTTGGCGGTCGAAACAGAAGGCTTTTTATCACAGGAAAAGAAATCAGCCCTCGAGGACTTAACCGGCAGAAAAAGATTGTTTTGAAAAAATCCCTAAGCCCCGGGGTCACAATTTCATCAAAAATCTGACTTTCGGCATTTCACTCAAAAATGGTGCCAAATGGTTACAAATGCTCCCCTGAGAGGTTTGGCGGTCGAAACAGAAGGCTTTTTATCACAGGAAAAGAAATCAACCCTTGACGACTTAGCCGGCAGAAAAATATTTTTTTGTAAAAATCCCTAAGCCCCGCGATCACAATTTCATCAAAAATCTGACTTTCGGCATTTCACTCAAAAATGGTGCCACACACTTGCAAATGCTCCCCTAAAAGGTTTGGCGGTCGAAACAGAAGGCTTTTTATCACAGGAAAAGAAATCAGCCCTCGACGACTTAACCGGCAGAAAAATATTTTTTTGAAAAAATCCCTAAGCCCCGGGGTCACAATTTCATGAAAAATCTGATTTCAGCATTTCACTCAAAAATGGTGCCAAACGGTTGCAAATGCTCCCCTGAGAGGTTTGGCGGTCGAAACAGAAGGCTTTTTATCACAGGAAAAGAAATCAGCCATCGCCAACTTACCCTGCAGAAAAAGATTTTTTTGAAAAAATCCCTAAGCCCCGGGGTCACAATCTCATCAAAAATCTGACCTTTGGCATTTTACTCAAAAATGGTGCCACACGCTTGCAAATGCTCCCCTGAGACGTTTGGCGGTCGAAACAGAAGGCTTTTTATCACAGGAAAAGAAATCAGTCCTCGACCACTTAACCGGCAGAAAAAGATTTTTTTGAAAAAATCCCTAAGCCCCGGTGTCACAATTTCATCAAAAATCTGATTTCAGCATTTCACTCAAAAATGGTGCCAAACGGTTGCAAATGCTCCCCTGAGAGGTTTGGCGGTCGAAACAGAAGGCTTTTTATCACAGGACAAGAAATCAGCCATCGCCGACTTACCCTGCAGAAAAAGATTTTTTTGAAAAAATCCCTAAGCCCCAGGGTCACAATTTCATCAAAAATCTGACTTTCGGCATTTCACTCAAAAATTGTGCCACACACTTGCAAATGCTCCCCTGAGACGTTTGGCAGTCGAAACAGAAGGCTTTTTATCACAGGACAAGAAATCAGCCATCGCCGACTTACCCTGCAAAAAAGATTTTTTTGAAAAAATCCCTAAGCCCCCGGGTCACAATTTCATGAAAAATCTGACTTTCGGCATTTCACTCAAAAATGGTGCCAAACGGTTGCAAATGCTCCCCTGAGAGGTTTGGCTGTCGAAACAGAAGGCTTTTTATCACAGGACAAGAAATCAGCCATCGCCGACTTACCCTGCACAAAAAGATTTTTTTGAAAAAATCCCTAAGCCCCGGGGTCACAATTTCATCAAAAATCTGACTTTCGGCATTTCACTCAAAAATGGTGCCACACACTTGCAAATGCTCCCCTAAAAGGTTTGTCGGTGGAAACAGAAGGCTTTTTATCACAGGACAAGAAATCAGCCCTCGGAGACTTAACCGGCAGAAAAAGATTTTTTTGAAAAAATCCCTAAGCCCCGGGGTCATAATTTCATCAACAATCAGACTTTCGGCATTTCACTCAAAAATGGTGCCAAATGGTTGCAAATGCTCCCGTGAGAGGTTTGGCGGTCGAAACCGAAGGCTTTTTATCACAGGAAAAGAAATCAGCCCTCGACGAATTAACCGGCCGAAAAAGATTGTTTTGAAAAAATCCCTAAGCCCGGTGTCACAATTTCATCAAAAATCTGACTTTCGGAATTTCACTCAAAAATGGTGCTACACTCTTGCAAATGCTCCCCTAAAAGGTTTGGCGGTCGAAACAGAAGGATTTTTATCACAGGACAAGAAATCAGCCCTCGACGACTTAACCGCCAGAAAAATATTTTTTTGAAAACTTCCCTAAGCCCCGGGGCCACAGTTTCATCAAAAATCTGACTTTCGGCATTTCACTCAAAAATGGTGCCAAACGGTTGCAAATGCTCCCCTGAGAGGTTTGGCGGTCGAAACAGAAGGCTTTTTATCACAGGACAAGAAATCAGCCATCGCCGACTTACCCTGCAGAAAAAGATTTTTTTTGAAAAAATCCCTAAGCCCCAGGGTCACAATTTCATGAAAAATCTGACTTTCGGCATTTCACTCAAAAATATTGCCACACGCTTGCAAATGCTCCCCTGAGACGTTTGGCGGTCGAAACAGAAGGCTTTTTATCACAGGACAAGAAAAAAGCCATCGCCTACATACCCTGTAGAAAAAGATTTTTTTGAAAAAATCCCTAAGCCCTGGGGTCACAATTTCATCAAAAATATGACTTTCGGCATTTCACTCAAAAATGGTGCCAAACGGTTGCAAATGCTCTCCTGCGAGGTTTGGCGGTTGAAACTGAAGGCTTTTTATCACAGGAAAAGAAATCAGCCCTCGACGAATTAACCGGCCGAAAAAGATTGTTTTGAAAAAATCCCTAAGCCCGGGGTCACAATTTCATCAAAAATCTGACTTTCGGCATTTCACTCAAAAATGGTGCCAAACGGTTGCAAATGCTCCCCTGAGAGGTTTGGCGGTTGAAACAGAAGGCCTTTTATCACAGGAAAAGAAATCAGCCCTCGAGGACTTAACCGGCAGAAAAATATTTTTTTGAAAAAATCCCTAAGCCCCGGGGTCACAATTTCATGAAAAATCTGACTTTCGGCATTTCAATCAAGAATGGTGCCAAATGGTTACAAAGGCTCCCCTGAAAGGTTCTGCGGTCGAAAAAGAAGGCTTTTTATCACAGGAAAAGAAATCAGCCCTTGACGACTTAACCGGCAGAGAAAGATTTTTTTGAAAAAATCCCTAAGCCCCGGGGTCACAATTTCATGAAAAATCTGACTTTCGGCATTTCACTCAAAAATGGTGCCAAATGGTTACAAATGCTCCCCTGAGAGGTTTGGCGGTCGAAACAGAAGGCTGTTTATCACAGGAAAAGAAATCAACCCTTGACGACTTAGCCGGCAGAAAAATATTTTTTTGAAAAAATCCCTAAGCCCCGGGGTCACAATTTCATCAAAAATCTGACTTTCGGCATTTCATTCAAAAATGGTGCCACACGCTTGCAAATGCTCCCCTGAGAGGTTTTGCGGTAGAAACAGAAGGCTTTTTATCACAGGAAAAGAAATCAGCCCTCGACCACTTAACCGGCAGAGAAAGATTTTTTTGAAAAAATCCCTAAGCCCCGGGGTCACAATTTCATGAAAAATCTGACTTTCGGCATTTCAATCAAAAATGGTGCCAAACGGTTACAAATGCTCCCCTGAAAGGTTTTGCGGTCAAAACAGAAGGCTTTTTATCACAGGAAAAGAAATCAACCATTGACGACTTAGCCGGCAGAAAAATATTTTTTTGAAAAAATCCCTAAGACCCGGGGTCACAATTTCATCAAAAATCTGACTTTCGGCATTTCACAGAAAAATGGTGCCAAACGGTTGCAAATGCTTCCCTGAGAGGTTTGGCGGTCGAAACAGAAGGCTTTTTATCACAGGAAAAGAAATTAGCCCTCGACGACTTAACCGGCAGAAAAATATTTTTTTGAAAAAATGCCTAAGCCCCAGGGTCACAATCTCATCAAAAATCTCACTTTCGGAATCTCACTCAAAAATGGTGCTACACTCTTGCAAATGCTCCCCTAAAAGGTTTGGCGGTCGAAACAGAAGGCTTTTTATCACAGGACAAGAAATCAGCCCTCGACGACTTAACCGCCAGAAAAATATTTTTTTGAAAACATCCCTAAGCCCCGGGGCCACAGTTTCATCAAAAATCTGACTTTCGGCATTTCACTCAAAAATGGTGCCAAACGGTTGCAAATGCTCCCCTGAGAGGTTTGGCGGTCGAAACAGAAGGCTTTTTATCACAGGAGAAGAAATCAGCCATCGCCGACTTACCCTGCAAAAAAGATTTTTTTGAAAAAATCCCTAAGCCCCGGGGTCACAATTTCATCAAAAATCTGACCTTTGGCATTTCACTCAAAAATGGTGCCACACGCTTGCAAATGCTCCCCTGAGAGTTTTGGCGGTCGAAACAGAAGGCTTTTTATCACAGGAGAAGAAATCAGCCATCGCCAACTTACCCTGCAGAAAAAGATTTTTTTGAAAAAATCCCTAAGCCCCGGGGTCACAATTTCATCAAAAATCTGACTTTCGGCATTTCACTCAAAAATGGTGCCAAACGGTTACAAATGCTCCCCTGAAAGGATTTGCGGTTGAAACAGAAGGCCTTTTATCACAGGAAAAGAAATCAGCCCTCGAGGACTTAACCGGCAGAAAAAGATTTTTTTGAAAAAATCCCTAAGCCCTGGGGTCACAATTTCATCAAAAATCTGACTTTCGGCATTTCACTCAAAAATGGTGCCAAACGGTTACAAATGCTCCCCTGAAAGGTTTTGCGGTGGAAACAGAAGGCTTTTTATCACAGGAAAAGAAATCAACCCTTGACGACATAACCGGCAGAAAAATATTTTTTTGAAAAAAATCCCTAAGCCCCGGGGTCACAATTTCATCAAAAATCTGACTTTCGGCATTTCACTCAAAAATGGTGCCAAACGGTTACAAATGCTCCCCTAAAAGGTTTGGCGGTCGAAACAGAAGGCTTTTTATCACAGGAGAAGAAATCAGCCATCGCCGACTTACCCTGCAAAAAAGATTTTTTTGAAAAAATCCCTAAGCCCCGGGGTCACAATTTCATCAAAAATCTGACCTTTGGCATTTCACTCAAAAATGGTGCCACACGCTTGCAAATGCTCCCCTGAGAGGTTTGGCGGTCGAAACAGAAGGCTTTTTATCACAGGAGAAGAAATCAGCCATCGCCAACTTACCCTGCAGAAAAAGATTTTTTTGAAAAAATCCCTAAGCCCCGGGGTCACAATTTCATCAAAAATCTGACTTTCGGCATTTCACTCAAAAATGGTGCCAAACGGTTACAAATGCTCCCCTGAAAGGATTTGCGGTGGAAATAGAAGGCTTTTTATCACAGGAAAAGAAATCAACCCTTGACGACTTAACCGACAGCAAAATATTTTTTTGAAAAAATCCCTAAGCCCCGGGGTCACAATTTCATCAAAAATCTGACTTTCGGCATTTCACTCAAAAATGGTGCCACACACTTGCAAATGCTCCCCTAAAAGGTTTGGCGGTCGAAACAGAAGGCTTTTTATCACAGGAAAAGAAATCAGCCCTCGACCACTTAACCGGCAGAAAAAGATTTTTTTGAAAAAATCCCGAAGCCCCGGGGTCACAATTTCATCAAAAATCTGACTTTCGGCATTTCACTCAAAAATGGTGCCAAACGGTTGCAAATGCTCCCCTGAGAGGTTTGGCTGTCGAAACAGAAGGCCTTTTATCACAGGACAAGAAATCAGCCATCGCCGACTTACCCTGCAGAAAACGATTTTTTTGAAAAAATCCCTAAGCCCCAGGGTCACAATTTCATCAAAAATCTGACTTTCGGCATTTCACTCAAAAATATTTCCAAACGCTTGCAAATGCTCCCCTGAGAGGTTTGGCGGTCGAAACAGAAGGCTTTTTATCACAGGAAAAGAAATCAGCCCTCGACGACTTAACCGGCAGAAAAATATTTTTTTGAAAAAATCCCTAAGCCCCGGGGTCACAATCTCATCAAAAATCTCACTTTCGGAATTTCACTCAAAAATGGTGCTACACTCTTGCAAATGCTCCCCTAAAAGGTTTGACGGTCGAAACAGAAGGCTTTTTATCACAGGACAAGAAATCAGCCCTCGACGACTTAACCGCCAGAAAAATATTTTTTTGAAAACATCCCTAAGCCCCGGGGCCACAGTTTCATCAAAAATCTGACTTTCGGCATTTCACTCAAAAATGGTGCCAAACGGTTGCAAATGCTCCCCTGAGAGGTTTGGCGGTCGAAACAGAAGGCTTTTTATCATAGGACAAGAAGTCAGCCATCGCCGACTTACCCTGCAGAAATTTTTTTTTTTTGAAAAAATCCCTAAGCCCCAGGGTCACAATTTCATGAAAAATCTGACTTTCGGCATTTCACTCAAAAATATTGCCAAACGCGTGCAAATGCTCCCCTGAGACGTTCGGCGGTCGAAACAGAAGGCTTTTTATCACAGGACAAGAAAAAAGCCATCGCCTAGTTACCCTGTAGAAAAAGATTTTTTTAAAAAAATCCCTAAGCCCCGGGGTCACAATTTCATCAAAAATCTGACTTTCGGCATTTCACTCAAAAATGGTGCCAAGCGGTTGCAAATCCTCTCCTGCGAGGTTTGGCGGTCGAAACCGAAGGCTTTTTATCACAGGAAAAGAAATCAGCCCTCGACGAATTAACCGGCCGAAAAACATTGTTTTGAAAAAATCCCTAAGCCCGGGGACACAATTTCATCAAAAATCTGACTTTCGGCATTTCACTCAAAAATGGTGCCAAACGGTTGCAAATGCTCCCCTAAAAGGTTTGGCGGTCGAAACAGAAGGCTTTTTATCACAGGACAAGAAATTAGCCATCGCCGACTTACCCTGCAAAAAAGATTTTTTTGAAAAAATCCCTAAGCCCCGGGGTCACAATTTCATCAAAAATCTGACCTTTGGAATTTCACTCAAAAATGGTGCCACACGCTTGCAAATGCTCCCCTGAGAGGTTTGGCGGTCGAAACAGAAGGCTTTTTATCACAGGAAAAGAAATCAACCCTCGACGACTTAACCGGCCAAAAAAGATTGTTTTGAAAAAATCCCTAAGCCCGGGGACACAATTTCATCAAAAATCTGACTTTCGGCATTTCACTCAAAAATGGTGCCAAACGGTTGCAAATGCTCCCCTAAAAGGTTTGGCGGTCGAAACAGAAGGCTTTTTATCACAGGACAAGAAATCAGCCATCGCCAACTTACCCTGCAGAAAAAGATTTTTTTGAAAAAATCCCTAAGCCCCGGGGTCACAATTTCATGAAAAATCTGACTTTCGGCATTTCACTCAAAAATGGTGCCAAACGGTTACAAATGCTCCGCTGAAAGGTTTTGCGGTGGAAACAGAAGGCTTTTTATCACAGGAAAAGAAATCAACCCTTGACGACTTAACCGGCAGAAAAATATTTTTTTGAAAAAAATCCCTAAGCCCCGGGGTCACAATTTCATGAAAAATCTGACTTTCGGCATTTCACTCAAAAATGGTGCCACACGCTTGCAAATGCTCCCCTGAGACGTTTGGCGGTCGAAACAGAAGGCTTTTTATCACAGGACAAGAAATCAGCCCTCGACGACTTACCCTGCAGAAAAAGATTTTTTTGAAAAAATCCTTAAGCCCCGGGGTCACAATTTCATCAAAAATGTGACTTTCGGCATTTCACTCAAAAATGGTGCCAAACGGTTACAAATGCTCCCCTGAAAGGTTTTGCGGTGGAAACCGAAGGCTTTTTATCACAGGAAAAGAAATCAGCCCTCGACGAATTGACCGGCCGAAAAAGATTGTTTTGAAAAAATCCCTAAGCCCGGGGTCACAATCTCATCAAAAATCTGACTTTCGGCATTTCACTCAAAAATGGTGCCACAAGCTTGCAAATGCTCCCCTGAGACGTTTGGCGGTCGAAACAGAAGGCTTTTTATCACAGGAAAAGAAATCAGCCCTCGAGGACTTAACCGGCAGAAAAATATTTTTTTGAAAAAAGCCCTAAGCCCCGGGGTCACAATTTCATGAAAAATCTGACTTTCGGAATTTCACTCAAAAATGGTGCCAAACGGTTGCAAATGCTCCCCTGAGAGCTTTGGCGGTCGAAACAGAAGGCTTTTTATCACAGGACAAGAAATCAGCCCTCGAGGACTTAACCGGCAGAAAAAGATTTTTTAAAAAAAATCCCTAAGCCCCGGGGTCACAATTTCATCAAAAATCTGACCTTTGGCATTTTACTCAAAAATGGTGCCACACGCTTGCAAATGCTCCCCTGAGACGTTTGGCGGTCGAAACAGAAGGCTTTTTATCACAGGAAAAGAAATCAGTCCTCGACCACTTAACCGGCAGAAAAAGATTTTTTTGAAAAAATCCCTAAGCCCCGGTGTCACAATTTCATCAAAAATCTGATTTCAGCATTTCACTCAAAAATGGTGCCAAACGGTTGCAAATGCTCCCCTGAGAGGTTTGGCGGTCGAAACAGAAGGCTTTTTATCACTGGACAAGAAATCAGCCATCGCCGACTTACCCTGCAGAAAAAGATTTTTTTGAAAAAATCCCTAAGCCCCAGGGTCACAATTTCATCAAAAATCTGACTTTCGGCATTTCACTCAAAAATATTGCCAAACGCTTGCAAATGCTCCCCTGAGACGTTTGGCAGTCGAAACAGAAGGCTTTTTATCACAGGACAAGAAATCAGCCATCGCCGACTTACCCTGCAAAAAAGATTTTTTTGAAAAAATCCCTAAGCCCCCGGGTCACAATTTCATGAAAAATCTGACTTTCGGCATTTCACTCAAAAATGGTGCCAAACGGTTGCAAATGCTCCCCTGAGAGGTTTGGCTGTCGAAACAGAAGGCTTTTTATCACAGGACAAGAAATCAGCCATCGCCGACTTACCCTGCACAAAAAGATTTTTTTGAAAAAATCCCTAAGCCCCAGGGTCACAATTTCATCAAAAATCTGACTTTCGGCATTTCACTCAAAAATATTGCCAAAAGCTTGCAAATGCTCCCCTGAGACGTTTGGCGGTCGAAACAGAAGGCTTTTTATCACAGGAAAAGAAATCAACCCTTGACGACTTAACCGGCAGAAAAATATTTTTTTGAAAAAAATCCCTAAGCCCCGGGATCACAATTTCATCAAAAATCTGACTTTCGGCATTTCACTCAAAAATGGTGCCAAACGGTTACAAATGCTCCCCTAAAAGGTTTGGCGGTCGAAACAGAAGGCTTTTTATCACAGGAGAAGAAATCAGCCATCGCCGACTTACCCTGCAAAAAAGATTTTTTTGAAAAAATCCCTAAGCCCCGGGGTCACAATTTCATCAAAAATCTGACCTTTGGCATTTCACTCAAAAATGGTGCCACACGCTTGCAAATGCTCCCCTGAGAGGTTTGGCGGTCGAAACAGAAGGCTATTTATCACAGGAGAAGAAATCAGCCATCGCCAACTTACCCTGCAGAAAAAGATTTTTTTGAAAAAATCCCTAAGCCCCGGGGTCACAATTTCATCAAAAATCTGACTTTCGGCATTTCACTCAAAAATGGTGCCAAACGGTTACAAATGCTCCCCTGAAAGGATTTGCGGTGGAAACAGAAGGCTTTTTATCACAGGAAAAGAAATCAACCCTTGACGACTTAACCGACAGCAAAATATTTTTTTGAAAAAATCCCTAAGCCCCGGGGTCACAATTTCATCAAAAATCTGACTTTCGGCATTTCACTCAAAAATGGTGCCACACACTTGCAAATGCTCCCCTAAAAGGTTTGGCGGTCGAAACAGAAGGCTTTTTATCACAGGAAAAGAAATCAGCCTTCGACCACTTAACCGGCAGAAAAAGATTTTTTTGAAAAAATCCCTAAGCCCCGGGGTCACAATTTCATGAAAAATCTGACTTTCGGCATTTCACTCAAAAATGGTGCCAAACGGTTGCAAATGCTCCCCTGAGAGGTTTGGCTGTCGAAACAGAAGGCCTTTTATCACAGGACAAGAAATCAGCCATCGCCGACTTACCCTGCAGAAAACGATTTTTTTGAAAAAATCCCTAAGCCCCAGGGTCACAATCTCATCAAAAATCTCACTTTCGGAATTTCACTCAAAAATGGTGCTACACTCTTGCAAATGCTCCCCTAAAAGGTTTGGCGGTCGAAACAGAAGGCTTTTTATCACAGGACAAGAAATCAGCCCTCGACGACTTAACCGCTAGAAAAATATTTTTTTGAAAACATCCCTAAGCCCCGGGGCCACAGTTTCATCAAAAATCTGACTTTCGGCATTTCACTCAAAAATGGTGCCAAACGGTTGCAAATGCTCCCCTGAGAGGTTTGGCGGTCGAAACAGAAGGCTTTTTATCTTAGGACAAGAAGTCAGCCATCGCCGACTTACCCTGCAGAATTTTTTTTTTTTTGAAAAAATCCCTAAGCCCCAGGGTCACAATTTCATGAAAAATCTGACTTTCGGCATTTCACTCAAAAATATTGCCAAACGCGTGCAAATGCTCCCCTGAGAGGTTTGGCGGTCGAAACAGAAGGCTTTTTATCACAGGACAAGAAAAAAGCCATCGCCTACTTACCCTGTAGAAAAAGATTTTTTTAAAAAAATCCCTAAGCCCCGGGGTCACAATTTCATCAAAAATCTGACTTTCGGCATTTCACTCAAAAATGGTGCCAAGCGGTTGCAAATCCTCTCCTGCGAGGTTTGGCGGTCGAAACCGAAGGCTTTTTATCACAGGAAAAGAAATCAGCCCTCGACGAATTAACCGGCCGAAAAAGATTGTTTTGAAAAAATCCCTAAGCCCGGGGACACAATTTCATCAAAAATCTGACTTTCGGCATTTCACTCAAAAATGGTGCCAAACGGTTGCAAATGCTCCCCTAAAAGGTTTGGCGGTCGAAACAGAAGGCTTTTTATCACAGGACAAGAAATTAGCCATCGCCGACTTACCCTGCAAAAAAGATTTTTTTGAAAAAATCCCTAAGCCCCGGGGTCACAATTTCATCAAAAATCTGACCTTTGGCATTTCACTCAAAAATGGTGCCACACGCTTGCAAATGCTCCCCTGAGAGGTTTGGCGGTCGAAACAGAAGGCTTTTTATCACAGGAAAAGAAATCAACCCTCGACGACTTAACCGGCCAAAAAAGATTGTTTTGAAAAAATCCCTAAGCCCGGGTCACAATTTCATCAAAAATCTGACTTTCGGCATTTCACTCAAAAATGGTGCCAAACGGTTGCAAATGCTCCCCTAAAAGGTTTGGCGGTCGAAACAGAAGGCTTTTTATCACAGGAAAAGAAATCAGCCATCGCCAACTTACCCTGCAGAAAAAGATTTTTTTGAAAAAATCCCTAAGCCCCGGGGTCACAATTTCATCAAAAATCTGACTTTCGGCATTTCACTCAAAAATGGTGCCACATACTTGCAAATGCTCCCCTAAAAGGTTTGGCGGTCGAAACAGAAGGCTTTTTATCACAGGAAAAGAAATCAGCTCTCGAGGACTTAACCGGCAGAAAAAGATTTTTTTGAAAAAAATCCCTAAGCCCCGGGGTCACAATTTCATGAAAAATCTGACTTTCGGCATTTCACTCAAAAATGGTGCCACACGCTTGCAAATGCTCCCCTGAGAGGTTTGGCGGTCGAAACAGAAGGCTTTTTATCACAGGACAAGAAATCAGCCCTCGACGACTTACCCTGCAGAAAAAGATTTTTTTGAAAAAATCCTTAAGCCCCGGGGTCACAATTTCATCAAAAATGTGACTTTCGGCATTTCACTCAAAAATGGTGCCAAACGGTTACAAATGCTCCCCTGAAAGGTTTTGCGGTGGAAACAGAAGGCTTTTTATCACAGGAAAAGAAATCAACCCTTGACGACTTAACCGGCAGAAAAATATTTTTTTGAAAAAATCCCTAAGCCCCGGGGTCACAATTTCATCAAAAATCTGACTTTCGGCATTTTACTCAAAAATGGTGCCACACACTTGCAAATGCTCCCCTAAAAGATTTGGCGGTCGAAACTGAAGGCTTTTTATCACAGGAAAAGAAATCAGCCCTCGACGAATTGACCGGCCAAAAAAGATTGTTTTTGAAAAAATCCCTAAGCCCGGGGTCAGAATTTCATCAAAACTCAGACTTTCGGCATTTCACTCAAAAATGGTGCCAAACGGTTGCAAATGCTCCGCTGAGAGGTTTGGCGGTCGAAACATAAGGCTTTTTATCACAGGAAAAGAAATCAGCCCTCGAGGACTTAACCGGCAGAAAAATATTTTTTTGAAAAAATCCCTAAGCCCCGGGGTCACAATCTCATCAAAAATCTGACTTTCGGCATTTCACTCAAAAATGGTGCCACAAGCTTGCAAATGCTCTCCTGAGACGTTTGGCGGTCGAAACAGAAGGCTTTTTATCACAGGAAAAGAAATCAGCCCTCGAGGACTTAACCGGCAGAAAAATATTTTTTTGAAAAAAGCCCTAAGCCCCGGGGTCACAATTTCATGAAAAATCTGACTTTCGGAATTTCACTCAAAAATGGTGCCAAACGGTTGCAAATGCTCCCCTGAGAGCTTTGGCGGTCGAAACAGAAGGCTTTTTATCACAGGACAAGAAATCAGCCCTCGAGGACTTAACCGGCAGAAAAAGATTTTTTTAAAAAAATCCCTAAGCCCCGGGGTCACAATTTCATCAAAAATCTGACCTTTGGCATTTTACTCAAAAATGGTGCCACACGCTTGCAAATGCTCCCCTGAGACGTTTGGCGGTCGAAACAGAAGGCTTTTTATCACAGGAAAAGAAATCAGTCCTCGACCACTTAACCGGCAGAAAAAGATTTTTTTGAAAAAATCCCTAAGCCCCGGTGTCACAATTTCATCAAAAATCTGATTTCAGCATTTCACTCAAAAATGGTGCCAAACGGTTGCAAATGCTCCCCTGAGAGTTTGGCGGTCGAAACAGAAGGCTTTTTATCACAGGACAAGAAATCAGCCATCACCGACTTACCCTGCAAAAAAGATTTTTTTGAAAAAATCCCTAAGCCCCCGGGTCACAATTTCATGAAAAATCTGACTTTCGGCATTTCACTCAAAAATGGTGCCAAACGGTTGCAAATGCTCCCCTGAGAGGTTTGGCTGTCGAAACAGAAGGCTTTTTATCACAGGACAAGAAATCAGCCATCGCCGACTTACCCTGCACAAAAAGATTTTTTTGAAAAAATCCCTAAGCCCCAGGGTCACAATTTCATCAAAAATCTGACTTTCGGCATTTCACTCAAAAATATTGCCAAACGCTTGCAAATGCTCCCCTGAGACGTTTGGCGGTCGAAACAGAAGGCTTTTTATCACAGGACAAGAAATCAGCCCTTGACGACTTAACCGGCAGAAAAAGATTTTTTTGAAAAAATCCCTAAGCCCCGGGGTCACAATTTCATGAAAAATCTGACTTTCGGCATTTCAATCAAAAATGGTGCCAAACGGTTACAAATGCTCCCCTGAAAGGTTTTGCGGTCAAAACAGAAGGCTTTTTATCACAGGAAAAGAAATCAACCATTGACGACTTAGCCGGCAGAAAAATATTTTTTTGAAAAAATCCCTAAGCCCCGGGGTCACAATTTCATCAAAAATCTGACTTTCGGCATTTCACAGAAAAATGGTGCCAAACGGTTGCAAATGCTTCCCTGAGAGGTTTGGCGGTCGAAACAGAAGGCTTTTTATCACAGGAAAAGAAATTAGCCCTCGATGACTTAACCGGCAGAAAAATATTTTTTTGAAAAAATGCCTAAGCCCCAGGGTCACAATCTCATCAAAAATCTCACTTTCGGAATTTCACTCAAAAATGGTGCTACACTCTTGCAAATGCTCCCCTAAAAGGTTTGGCGGTCGAAACAGAAGGCTTTTTATCACAGGACAAGAAATCAGCCCTCGACGACTTAACCGCCAGAAAAATATTTTTTTGAAAACATCCCTAAGCCCCGGGGCCACAGTTTCATCAAAAATCTGACTTTCGGCATTTCACTCAAAAATGGTGCCAAACGGTTGCAAATGCTCCCCTGAGAGGTTTGGCGGTCGAAACAGAAGGCTTTTTATCACAGGAGAAGAAATCAGCCATCGCCGACTTACCCTGCAAAAAAGATTTTTTTGAAAAAATCCCTAAGCCCCGGGGTCACAATTTCATCAAAAATCTGACCTTTGGCATTTCACTCAAAAATGGTGCCACACGCTTGCAAATGCTCCCCTGAGAGGTTTGGCGGTCGAAACAGAAGGCTTTTTATCACAGGAGAAGAAATCAGCCATCGCCAACTTACCCTGCAGAAAAAGATTTTTTTGAAAAAATCCCTAAGCCCCAGGGTCACAATTTCATCAAAAATCAGACTTTCGGCATTTCACTCAAAAATGGTGCCAAACGGTTACAAATGCTCCCCTGAAAGGATTTGCGGTTGAAACAGAAGGCCTTTTATCACAGGAAAAGAAATCAGCCCTCGAGGACTTAACCGGCAGAAAAAGATTTTTTTGAAAAAATCCCTAAGCCCCGGGGTCACAATTTCATCAAAAATCTGACTTTCGGCATTTCACTCAAAAATGGTGCCAAACGGTTACAAATGCTCCCCTGAAAGGTTTTGCGGTGGAAACAGAAGGCTTTTTATCACAGGAAAAGAAATCAACCCTCGACGACATAACCGGCAGAAAAATATTTTTTTGAAAAAAATCCCTAAGCCCCTGGGTCACAATTTCATCAAAAATCTGACTTTCGGCATTTCACTCAAAAATGGTGCCAAACGGTTACAAATGCTCCCCTAAAAGGTTTGGCGGTCGAAACAGAAGGCTTTTTATCACAGGAGAAGAAATCAGCCATCGCCGACTTACCCTGCAAAAAAGATTTTTTTGAAAAAATCCCTAAGCCCCGGGGTCACAATTTCATCAAAAATCTGACCTTTGGCATTTCACTCAAAAATGGTGCCACACGCTTGCAAATGCTCCCCTGAGAGGTTTGGTGGTCGAAACAGAAGGCTTTTTATCACAGGAGAAGAAATCAGCCATCGCCAACTTACCCTGCAGAAAAAGATTTTTTTGAAAAAATCCCTAAGCCCCGGGGTCACAATTTCATCAAAAATCTGACTTTCGGCATTTCACTCAAAAATGGTGCCAAACGGTTACAAATGCTCCCCTGAAAGGATTTGCGGTGGAAACAGAAGGCTTTTTATCACAGGAAAAGAAATCAACCCTTGACGACTTAACCGACAGCAAAATATTTTTTTGAAAAAATCCCTAAGCCCCGGGGTCACAATTTCATCAAAAATCTGACTTTCGGCATTTCACTCAAAAATGGTGCCACACACTTGCAAATGCTCCCCTAAAAGGTTTGGCGGTCGAAACAGAAGGCTTTTTATCACAGGAAAAGAAATCAGCCCTCGACCACTTAACCGGCAGAAAAAGATTTTTTTGAAAAAATCCCGAAGCCCCGGGGTCACAATTTCATCAAAAATCTGACTTTCGGCATTTCACTCAAAAATGGTGCCAAACGGTTGCAAATGCTCCCCTGAGAGGTTTGGCTGTCGAAACAGAAGGCCTTTTATCACAGGACAAGAAATCAGCCATCGCCGACTTACCCTGCAGAAAACGATTTTTTTGAAAAAATCCCTAAGCCCCAGGGTCACAATTTCATCAAAAATCTGACTTTCGGCATTTCACTCAAAAATATTTCCAAACGCTTGCAAATGCTCCCCTGAGAGGTTTGGCGGTCGAAACAGAAGGCTTTTTATCACAGGAAAAGAAATCAGCCCTCGACGACTTAACCGGCAGAAAAATATTTTTTTGAAAAAATCCCTAAACCCCGGGGTCACAATCTCATCAAAAATCTCACTTTCGGAATTTCACTCAAAAATGGTGCTACACTCTTGCAAATGCTCCCCTAAAAGGTTTGGCGGTCGAAACAGAAGGCTTTTTATCACAGGACAAGAAATCAGCCCTCGACGACTTAACCGCCAGAAAAATATTTTTTTGAAAACATCCCTAAGCCCCGGGGCCACAGTTTCATCAAAAATCTGACTTTCGGCATTTCACTCAAAAATGGTGCCAAACGGTTGCAAATGCTCCCCTGAGAGGTTTGGCGGTCGAAACAGAAGGCTTTTTATCATAGGACAAGAAGTCAGCCATCGCCGACTTACCCTGCAGAAATTTTTTTTTTTGAAAAAATCCCTAAGCCCCAGGGTCACAATTTCATGAAAAATCTGACTTTCGGCATTTCACTCAAAAATGGTGCCAAACGGTTGCAAATGCTCCCCTAAAAGGTTTGGCGGTCGAAACAGAAGGCTTTTTATCACAGGACAAGAAATCAGCCCTCGACGACTTACCCTGCAGAAAAAGATTTTTTTGAAAAAATCCTTAAGCCCCGGGGTCACAATTTCATCAAAAATGTGACTTTCGGCATTTCACTCAAAAATGGTGCCAAACGGTTACAAATGCTCCCCTGAAAGGTTTTGCGGTGGAAACCGAAGGCTTTTTATCACAGGAAAAGAAATCAGCCCTCGACGAATTGACCGGCCGAAAAAGATTGTTTTGAAAAAATCCCTAAGCCCGGGGTCACAATCTCATCAAAAATCTGACTTTCGGCATTTCACTCAAAAATGGTGCCACAAGCTTGCAAATGCTCCCCTGAGACGTTTGGCGGTCGAAACAGAAGGCTTTTTATCACAGGAAAAGAAATCAGCCCTTGAGGACTTAACCGGCAGAAAAATATTTTTTTGAAAAAAGCCCTAAGCCCCGGGGTCACAATTTCATGAAAAATCTGACTTTCGGAATTTCACTCAAAAATGGTGCCAAACGGTTGCAAATGCTCCCCTGAGAGCTTTGGCGGTCGAAACAGAAGGCTTTTTATCACAGGACAAGAAATCAGCCCTCGAGGACTTAACCGGCAGAAAAAGATTTTTTTAAAAAAATCCCTAAGCCCCGGGGTCACAATTTCATCAAAAATCTGACCTTTGGCATTTTACTCAAAAATGGTGCCACACGCTTGCAAATGCTCCCCTGAGACGTTTGGCGGTCGAAACAGAAGGCTTTTTATCACAGGAAAAGAAATCAGTCCTCGACCACTTAACCGGCAGAAAAAGATTTTTTTGAAAAAATCCCTAAGCCCCGGTGTCACAATTTCATCAAAAATCTGATTTCAGCATTTCACTCAAAAATGGTGCCAAACGGTTGCAAATGCTCCCCTGAGAGATTTGGCGGTCGAAACAGAAGGCTTTTTATCACTGGACAAGAAATCAGCCATCGCCGACTTACCCTGCAGAAAAAGATTTTTTTGAAAAAATCCCTAAGCCCCAGGGTCACAATTTCATCAAAAATCTGACTTTCGGCATTTCACTCAAAAATATTGCCAAACGCTTGCAAATGCTCCCCTGAGACGTTTGGCAGTCGAAACAGAAGGCTTTTTATCACAGGACAAGAAATCAGCCATCGCCGACTTACCCTGCAAAAAAGATTTTTTTGAAAAAATCCCTAAGCCCCCGGGTCACAATTTCATGAAAAATCTGACTTTCGGCATTTCACTCAAAAATGGTGCCAAACGGTTGCAAATGCTCCCCTGAGAGGTTTGGCTGTCGAAACAGAAGGCTTTTTATCACAGGACAAGAAATCAGCCATCGCCGACTTACCCTGCACAAAAAGATTTTTTTGAAAAAATCCCTAAGCCCCAGGGTCACAATTTCATCAAAAATCTGACTTTCGGCATTTCACTCAAAAATATTGCCAAACGCTTGCAAATGCTCCCCTGAGACGTTTGGCGGTCGAAACAGAAGGCTTTTTATCACAGGAAAAGAAATCAACCCTTGACGACTTAACCGGCAGAAAAATATTTTTTTGAAAAAATCCCTAAGCCCCGGGGTCACAATTTCATCAAAAATCTGACTTTCGGCATTTCACTCAAAAATGGTGCCACACACTTGCAAATGCTCCCCTAAAAGGTTTGTCGGTGGAAACAGAAGGCTTTTTATCACAGGACAAGAAATCAGCCCTCGACGACTTAACCGGCAGAAAAAGATTTTTTTGAAAAAATCCCTAAGCCCCGGGGTCATAATTTCATCAACAATCAGACTTTCGGCATTTCACTCAAAAATGGTGCCAAATGGTTGCAAATGCTCCCCTGAGAGGTTTGGCGGTCGAAACCGAAGGCTTTTTATCACAGGAAAAGAAATCAGCCCTCGACGAATTAACCGGCCGAAAAAGATTGTTTTGAAAAAATCCCTAAGCCCGGTGTCACAATTTCATCAAAAATCTGACTTTCGGAATTTCACTCAAAAATGGTGCTACACTCTTGCAAATGCTCCCCTAAAAGGTTTGGCGGTCGAAACAGAAGGATTTTTATCACAGGACAAGAAATCAGCCCTCGACGACTTAACCGCCAGAAAAATATTTTTTTGAAAACTTCCCTAAGCCCCGGGGCCACAGTTTCATCAAAAATCTGACTTTCGGCATTTCACTCAAAAATGGTGCCAAACGGTTGCAAATGCTCCCCTGAGAGGTTTGGCGGTCGAAACAGAAGGCTTTTTATCACAGGACAAGAAATCGGCCATCGCCGACTTACCCTGCAGAAAAAGATTTTTTTTGAAAAAATCCCTAAGCCCCAGGGTCACAATTTCATGAAAAATCTGACTTTCGGCATTTCACTCAAAAATATTGCCACACGCTTGCAAATGCTCCCCTGAGACGTTTGGCGGTCGAAACAGAAGGCTTTTTATCACAGGACAAGAAAAAAGCCATCGCCTACATAACCTGTAGAAAAAGATTTTTTAGAAAAAATCCCTAAGCCCCAGGGTCACAATTTCATCAAAAATCTGACTTTCGGCATTTCACTCAAAAATATTGCCACACGCTTGCAAATGCTCCCCTGAGACGTTTGGCAGTCGAAACAGAAGGCTTTTTATCACAGGACAAGAAATCAGCCATCGCCGACTTACCCTGCAAAAAAGATTTTTTTGAAAAAATCCCTAAGCCCCCGGGTCACAATTTCATGAAAAATCTGACTTTCGGCATTTCACTCAAAAATGGTGCCAAACGGTTGCAAACGCTCCCCTGAGAGGTTTGGCTGTCGAAACAGAAGGCTTTTTATCACAGGACAAGAAATCAGCCATCGCCGACTTACCCTGCAGAAAAAGATTTTTTTGAAAAAATCCCTAAGCCCCAGGGTCACAATTTCATCAAAAATCTGACTTTCGGCATTTCACTCAAAAATATTGCCAAACGCTTGCAAATGCTCCCCTGAGACGTTTGGCGGTCGAAACAGAAGGCTTTTTATCACAGGAAAAGAAATCAACCCTTGACGACTTAACCGGCAGAAAAATATTTTTTTGAAAAAAATCCCTAAGCCCCGGGGTCACAATTTCATCAAAAATCTGACTTTCGGCATTTCACTCAAAAATGGTGCCAAACGGTTACAAATGCTCCCCTAAAAGGTTTGGCGGTCGAAACAGAAGGCTTTTTATCACAGGAGAAGAAATCAGCCATCGCCGACTTACCCTGCAAAAAAGATTTTTTTGAAAAAATCCCTAAGCCCCGGGGTCACAATTTCATCAAAAATCTGACCTTTGGCATTTCACTCAAAAATGGTGCCACACGCTTGCAAATGCTCCCCTGAGAGGTTTGGCGGTCGAAACAGAAGGCTTTTTATCACAGGAGAAGAAATCAGCCATCGCCAACTTACCCTGCAGAAAAAGATTTTTTTGAAAAAATCCCTAAGCCCCGGGGTCACAATTTCATCAAAAATCTGACTTTCGGCATTTCACTCAAAAATGGTGCCAAACGGTTACAAATGCTCCCCTGAAAGGATTTGCGGTGGAAACAGAAGGCTTTTTATCACAGGAAAAGAAATCAACCCTTGACGACTTAACCGACAGCAAAATATTTTTTTGAAAAAATCCCTAAGCCCCGGGGTCACAATTTCATCAAAAATCTGACTTTCGGCATTTCACTCAAAAATGGTGCCACACACTTGCAAATGCTCCCCTAAAAGGTTTGGCGGTCGAAACAGAAGGCTTTTTATCACAGGAAAAGAAATCAGCCTTCGACCACTTAACCGGCAGAAAAAGATTTTTTTGAAAAAATCCCTAAGCCCCGGGGTCACAATTTCATGAAAAATCTGACTTTCGGCATTTCACTCAAAAATGGTGCCAAACGGTTGCACATGCTCCCCTGAGAGGTTTGGCTGTCGAAACAGAAGGCCTTTTATCACAGGACAAGAAATCAGCCATCGCCGACTTACCCTGCAGAAAACGATTTTTTTGAAAAAATCCCTAAGCCCCAGGGTCACAATCTCATCAAAAATCTCACTTTCGGAATTTCACTCAAAAATGGTGCTACACTCTTGCAAATGCTCCCCTAAAAGGTTTGGCGGTCGAAACAGAAGGCTTTTTATCACAGGACAAGAAATCAGCCCTCGACGACTTAACCGCTAGAAAAATATTTTTTTGAAAACATCCCTAAGCCCCGGGGCCACAGTTTCATCAAAAATCTGACTTTCGGCATTTCACTCAAAAATGGTGCCAAACGGTTGCAAATGCTCCCCTGAGAGGTTTGGCGGTCGAAACAGAAGGCTTTTTATCTTAGGACAAGAAGTCAGCCATCGCCGACTTACCCTGCAGAATTTTTTTTTTTTTGAAAAAATCCCTAAGCCCCAGGGTCACAATTTCATGAAAAATCTGACTTTCGGCATTTCACTCAAAAATATTGCCAAACGCGTGCAAATGCTCCCCTGAGAGGTTTGGCGGTCGAAACAGAAGGCTTTTTATCACAGGACAAGAAAAAAGCCATCGCCTACTTACCCTGTAGAAAAAGATTTTTTTAAAAAAATCCCTAAGCCCCGGGGTCACAATTTCATCAAAAATCTGACTTTCGGCATTTCACTCAAAAATGGTGCCAAGCGGTTGCAAATCCTCTCCTGCGAGGTTTGGCGGTCGAAACCGAAGGCTTTTTATCACAGGAAAAGAAATCAGCCCTCGACGAATTAACCGGCCGAAAAAGATTGTTTTGAAAAAATCCCTAAGCCCGGGGACACAATTTCATCAAAAATCTGACTTTCGGCATTTCACTCAAAAATGGTGCCAAACGGTTGCAAATGCTCCCCTAAAAGGTTTGGCGGTCGAAACAGAAGGCTTTTTATCACAGGACAAGAAATTAGCCATCGCCGACTTACCCTGCAAAAAAGATTTTTTTGAAAAAATCCCTAAGCCCCGGGGTCACAATTTCATCAAAAATCTGACCTTTGGCATTTCACTCAAAAATGGTGCCACACGCTTGCAAATGCTCCCCTGAGAGGTTTGGCGGTCGAAACAGAAGGCTTTTTATCACAGGAAAAGAAATGAACCCTCGACGACTTAACCGGCCAAAAAAGATTGTTTTGAAAAAATCCCTAAGCCCGGGTCACAATTTCATCAAAAATCTGACTTTCGGCATTTCACTCAAAAATGGTGCCAAACGGTTGCAAATGCTCCCCTAAAAGGTTTGGCGGTCGAAACAGAAGGCTTTTTATCACAGGACAAGAAATCAGCCATCGCCAACTTACCCTGCAGAAAAAGATTTTTTTGAAAAAATCCCTAAGCCCCGGGGTCACAATTTCATCAAAAATCTGACTTTCGGCATTTCACTCAAAAATGGTGCCAAACGGTTACAAATGCTCCGCTGAAAGGTTTTGCGGTGGAAACAGAAGGCTTTTTATCACAGGAAAAGAAATCAACCCTTGACGACTTAACCGGCAGAAAAATATTTTTTTGAAAAAAATCCCTAAGCCCCGGGGTCACAATTTCATCAAAAATCTAACTTTCGGCATTTCACTCAAAAATGGTGCCACATACTTGCAAATGCTCCCCTAAAAGGTTTGGCGGTCGAAACAGAAGGCTTTTTATCACAGGAAAAGAAATCAGCTCTCGAGGACTTAACCGGCAGAAAAAGATTTTTTTGAAAAAAATCCCTAAGCCCCGGGGTCACAATTTCATGAAAAATCTGACTTTCGGCATTTCACTCAAAAATGGTGCCACACGCTTGCAAATGCTCCCCTGAGAGGTTTGGCGGTCGAAACAGAAGGCTTTTTATCACAGGACAAGAAATCAGCCCTCGACGACTTACCCTGCAGAAAAAGATTTTTTTGAAAAAATCCTTAAGCCCCGGGGTCACAATTTCATCAAAAATGTGACTTTCGGCATTTCACTCAAAAATGGTGCCAAACGGTTACAAATGCTCCCCTGAAAGGTTTTGCGGTGGAAACAGAAGGCTTTTTATCACAGGAAAAGAAATCAACCCTTGACGACTTAACCGGCAGAAAAATATTTTTTTGAAAAAATCCCTAAGCCCCGGGGTCACAATTTCATCAAAAATCTGACTTTCGGCATTTTACTCAAAAATGGTGCCACACACTTGCAAATGCTCCCCTAAAAGATTTGGCGGTCGAAACTGAAGGCTTTTTATCACAGGAAAAGAAATCAGCCCTCGACGAATTGACCGGCCGAAAAAGATTGTTTTTGAAAAAATCCCTAAGCCCGGGGTCAGAATTTCATCAAAACTCAGACTTTCGGCATTTCACTCAAAAATGGTGCCAAACGGTTGCAAATGCTCCGCTGAGAGGTTTGGCGGTCGAAACATAAGGCTTTTTATCACAGGAAAAGAAATCAGCCCTCGAGGACTTAACCGGCAGAAAAATATTTTTTTGAAAAAATCCCTAAGCCCCGGGGTCACAATCTCATCAAAAATCTGACTTTCGGCATTTCACTCAAAAATGGTGCCACAAGCTTGCAAATGCTCCCCTGAGACGTTTGGCGGTCGAAACAGAAGGCTTTTTATCACAGGAAAAGAAATCAGCCCTCGAGGACTTAACCGGCAGAAAAATATTTTTTTGAAAAAAGCCCTAAGCCCCGGGGTCACAATTTCATGAAAAATCTGACTTTCGGAATTTCACTCAAAAATGGTGCCAAACGGTTGCAAATGCTCCCCTGAGAGCTTTGGCGGTCGAAACAGAAGGCTTTTTATCACAGGACAAGAAATCAGCCCTCGAGGACTTAACCGGCAGAAAAAGATTTTTTTAAAAAAATCCCTAAGCCCCGGGGTCACAATTTCATCAAAAATCTGACCTTTGGCATTTTACTCAAAAATGGTGCCACACGCTTGCAAATGCTCCCCTGAGACGTTTGGCGGTCGAAACAGAAGGCTTTTTATCACAGGAAAAGAAATCAGTCCTCGACCACTTAACCGGCAGAAAAAGATTTTTTTGAAAAAATCCCTAAGCCCCGGTGTCACAATTTCATCAAAAATCTGATTTCAGCATTTCACTCAAAAATGGTGCCAAACGGTTGCAAATGCTCCCCTGAGAGTTTGGCGGTCGAAACAGAAGGCTTTTTATCACAGGACAAGAAATCAGCCATCGCCGACTTACCCTGCAGAAAAAGATTTTTTTGAAAAAATCCCTAAGCCCCAGGGTCACAATTTCATCAAAAATCTGACTTTCGGCATTTCACTCAAAAATATTGCCAAACGCTTGCAAATGCTCCCCTGAGACGTTTGGCAGTCGAAACAGAAGGCTTTTTATCACAGGACAAGAAATCAGCCATCGCCGACTTACCCTGCAAAAAAGATTTTTTTGAAAAAATCCCTAAGCCCCCGGGTCACAATTTCATGAAAAATCTGACTTTCGGCATTTCACTCAAAAATGGTGCCAAACGGTTGCAAATGCTCCCCTGAGAGGTTTGGCTGTCGAAACAGAAGGCTTTTTATCACAGGACAAGAAATCAGCCATCGCCGACTTACCCTGCACAAAAAGATTTTTTTGAAAAAATCCCTAAGCCCCAGGGTCACAATTTCATCAAAAATCTGACTTTCGGCATTTCACTCAAAAATATTGCCAAACGCTTGCAAATGCTCCCCTGAGACGTTTGGCGGTCGAAACAGAAGGCTTTTTATCACAGGAAAAGAAATCAACCCTTGACGACTTAACCGGCAGAAAAATATTTTTTTGAAAAAATCCCTAAGCCCCGGGGTCACAATTTCATCAAAAATCTGACTTTCGGCATTTCACTCAAAAATGGTGCCACACACTTGCAAATGCTCCCCTAAAAGGTTTGTCGGTGGAAACAGAAGGCTTTTTATCACAGGACAAGAAATCAGCCCTCGATGACTTAACCGGCAGAAAAAGATTTTTTTGAAAAAATCCCTAAGCCCCGGGGTCATAATTTCATCAACAATCAGACTTTCGGCATTTCACTCAAAAATGGTGCCAAATGGTTGCAAATGCTCCCCTGAGAGGTTTGGCGGTCGAAACCGAAGGCTTTTTATCACAGGAAAAGAAATCAGCCCTCGACGAATTAACCGGCCGAAAAAGATTGTTTTGAAAAAATCCCTAAGCCCGGTGTCACAATTTCATCAAAAATCTGACTTTCGGAATTTCACTCAAAAATGGTGCTACACTCTTGCAAATGCTCCCCTAAAAGGTTTGGCGGTCGAAACAGAAGGATTTTTATCACAGGACAAGAAATCAGCCCTCGACGACTTAACCGCCAGAAAAATATTTTTTTGAAAACTTCCCTAAGCCCCGGGGCCACAGTTTCATCAAAAATCTGACTTTCGGCATTTCACTCAAAAATGGTGCCAAACGGTTGCAAATGCTCCCCTGAGAGGTTTGGCGGTCGAAACAGAAGGCTTTTTATCACAGGACAAGAAATCAGCCATCGCCGACTTACCCTGCAGAAAAAGATTTTTTTTGAAAAAATCCCTAAGCCCCAGGGTCACAATTTCATGAAAAATCTGACTTTCGGCATTTCACTCAAAAATATTGCCACACGCTTGCAAATGCTCCCCTGAGACGTTTGGCGGTCGAAACAGAAGGCTTTTTATCACAGGAAAAGAAATCAGCCCTCGAGGACTTAACCGGCAGAAAAATATTTTTTTGGGAAAAGCCCTAAGCCCCGGGGTCACAATTTCATGAAAAATCTGACTTTCGGAATTTCACTCAAAAATGGTGCCAAACGGTTGCAAATGCTCCCCTGAGAGCTTTGGCGGTCGAAACAGAAGGCTTTTTATCACAGGACAAGAAATCAGCCCTCGAGGACTTAACCGGCAGAAAAAGATTTTTTTAAAAAAATCCCTAAGCCCCGGGGTCACAATTTCATCAAAAATCTGACCTTTGGCATTTTACTCAAAAATGGTGCCACACGCTTGCAAATGCTCCCCTGAGACGTTTGGCGGTCGAAACAGAAGGCTTTTTATCACAGGAAAAGAAATCAGTCCTCGACCACTTAACCGGCAGAAAAAGATTTTTTTGAAAAAATCCCTAAGCCCCGGTGTCACAATTTCATCAAAAATCTGATTTCAGCATTTCACTCAAAAATGGTGCCAAACGGTTGCAAATGCTCCCCTGAGAGTTTGGCGGTCGAAACAGAAGGCTTTTTATCACAGGACAAGAAATCAGCCATCGCCGACTTACCCTGCAGAAAAAGATTTTTTTGAAAAAATCCCTAAGCCCCAGGGTCACAATTTCATCAAAAATCTGACTTTCGGCATTTCACTCAAAAATATTGCCAAACGCTTGCAAATGCTCCCCTGAGACGTTTGGCAGTCGAAACAGAAGGCTTTTTATCACAGGACAAGAAATCAGCCATCGCCGACTTACCCTGCAAAAAAGATTTTTTTGAAAAAATCCCTAAGCCCCCGGGTCACAATTTCATGAAAAATCTGACTTTCGGCATTTCACTCAAAAATGGTGCCAAACGGTTGCAAATGCTCCCCTGAGAGGTTTGGCTGTCGAAACAGAAGGCTTTTTATCACAGGACAAGAAATCAGCCATCGCCGACTTACCCTGCACAAAAAGATTTTTTTGAAAAAATCCCTAAGCCCCAGGGTCACAATTTCATCAAAAATCTGACTTTCGGCATTTCACTCAAAAATATTGCCAAACGCTTGCAAATGCTCCCCTGAGACGTTTGGCGGTCGAAACAGAAGGCTTTTTATCACAGGAAAAGAAATCAACCCTTGACGACTTAACCGGCAGAAAAATATTTTTTTGAAAAAATCCCTAAGCCCCCGGGTCACAATTTCATCAAAAACCTGACTTTCGGCATTTCACTCAAAAATGGTGCCACACACTTGCAAATGCTCCCCTAAAAGGTTTGTCGGTGGAAACAGAAGGCTTTTTATCACAGGACAAGAAATCAGCCCTCGATGACTTAACCGGCAGAAAAAGATTTTTTTGAAAAAATCCCTAAGCCCCGGGGTCATAATTTCATCAACAATCAGACTTTCGGCATTTCACTCAAAAATGGTGCCAAATGGTTGCAAATGCTCCCCTGAGAGGTTTGGCGGTCGAAACCGAAGGCTTTTTATCACAGGAAAAGAAATCAGCCCTCGAGGACTTAACCGGCAGAAAAATATTTTTTTGAAAAAATCCCTAAGCCCGGTGTCACAATTTCATCAAAAATCTGACTTTCGGAATTTCACTCAAAAATGGTGCCACACACTTGCAAATGCTCCCCTAAAAGATTTGGCGGTCGAAACTGAAGGCTTTTTATCACAGGAAAAGAAATCAGCCCTCGACGAATTGACCGGCCGAAAAAGATTGTTTTTGAAAAAATCCCTAAGCCCGGGGTCAGAATTTCATCAAAACTCAGACTTTCGGCATTTCACTCAAAAATGGTGCCAAACGGTTGCAAATGCTCCGCTGAGAGGTTTGGCGGTCGAAACATAAGGCTTTTTATCACAGGAAAAGAAATCAGCCCTCGAGGACTTAACCGGCAGAAAAATATTTTTTTGAAAAAATCCCTAAGCCCCGGGGTCACAATCTCATCAAAAATCTGACTTTCGGCATTTCACTCAAAAATGGTGCCACAAGCTTGCAAATGCTCCCCTGAGAGCTTTGGCGGTCGAAACAGAAGGCTTTTTATCACAGGAAAAGAAATCAGCCCTCGAGGACTTAACCGGCCGAAAAAGATTGTTTTGAAAAAAGCCCTAAGCCCGGTGTCACAGTTTCATCAAAAATCTGACTTTCGGCATTTCACTCAAAAATGGTGCCAAACGGTTGCAAATGCTCCCCTGAGAGGTTTGGCGGTCGAAACAGAAGGCTTTTTATCACAGGACAAGAAATCAGCCCTCGAGGACTTAACCGGCAGAAAAAGATTTTTTTAAAAAAATCCCTAAGCCCCGGGGTCACAATTTCATCAAAAATCTGACTTTCGGCATTTCACTCAAAAATGGTGCCAAACGGTTGCAAATGCTCCCCTAAAAGGTTTGGCGGTCGAAACAGAAGGCTTTTTATCACAGGACAAGAAATCAGCCATCGCCAACTTACCCTGCAGAAAAAGATTTTTTTGAAAAAATCCCTAAGCCCCGGGGTCACAATTTCATCAAAAATCTGACTTTCGGCATTTCACTCAAAAATGGTGCCAAATGGTTACAAATGCTCCGCTGAAAGGTTTTGCGGTGGAAACAGAAGGCTTTTTATCACAGGAAAAGAAATCAACCCTTGACGACTTAACCGGCAGAAAAATATTTTTTTGAAAAAAATCCCTAAGCCCCGGGGTCACAATTTCATCAAAAATCTGACTTTCGGCATTTCACTCAAAAATGGTGCCACATACTTGCAAATGCTCCCCTAAAAGGTTTGGCGGTCGAAACAGAAGGCTTTTTATCAAAGGAAAAGAAATCAGCTCTCGAGGACTTAACCGGCAGAAAAAGATTTTTTTGAAAAAAATCCCTAAGCCCCGGGGTCACAATTTCATGAAAAATCTGACTTTCGGCATTTCACTCAAAAATGGTGCCACACGCTTGCAAATGCTCCCCTGAGAGGTTTGGCGGTGGAAACAGAAGGCTTTTTATCACAGGAAAAGAAATCAGCCCTCGACGACTTAACCGGCAGAAAAATATTTTTTTGAAAAAATCCCTAAGCCCCGGGGTCACAATTTCATCAAAAATCTGACTTTCGGCATTTTACTCAAAAACGGTGCCACACACTTGCAAATGCTCCCCTAAAAGATTTGGCGGTCGAAACTGAAGGCTTTTTATCACAGGAAAAGAAATCAGCCCTCGACGAATTGACCGGCCGAAAAAGATTGTTTTTGAAAAAATCCCTAAGCCCGGGGTCAGAATTTCATCAAAACTCAGACTTTCGGCATTTCACTCAAAAATGGTGCCAAACGGTTGCAAATGCTCCCCTGAGAGGTTTGGCGGTCGAAACATAAGGCTTTTTATCACAGGAAAAGAAATCAGCCCTCGAGGACTTAACCGGCAGAAAAATATTTTTTTGAAAAAATCCCTAAGCCCCGGGGTCACAATCTCATCAAAAATCTGACTTTCGGCATTTCACTCAAAAATGGTGCCACAAGCTTGCAAATGCTCCCCTGAGACGTTTGGCGGTCGAAACAGAAGGCTTTTTATCACAGGAAAAGAAATCAGCCCTCGAGGACTTAACCGGCAGAAAAAGATTTTTTTGAAAAAATCCCTAAGCCCCGGGGTCATAATTTCATCAACAATCAGACTTTCGGCATTTCACTCAAAAATGGTGCCAAACGGTTGCAAATGCTCCCCTGAGAGCTTTGGCGGTCGAAACAGAAGGCTTTTTATCACAGGACAAGAAATCAGCCCTCGAGGACTTAACCGGCAGAAAAAGATTTTTTTAAAAAAATCCCTAAGCCCCGGGGTCACAATTTCATCAAAAATCTGACCTTTGGCATTTTACTCAAAAATGGTGCCACACGCTTGCAAATGCTCCCCTGAGACGTTTGGTGGTCGAAACAGAAGGCTTTTTATCACAGGAAAAGAAATCAGTCCTCGACCACTTAACCGGCAGAAAAAGATTTTTTTGAAAAAATCCCTAAGCCCCGGTGTCACAATTTCATCAAAAATCTGATTTCAGCATTTCACTCAAAAATGGTGCCAAACGGTTGCAAATGCTCCCCTGAGAGTTTGGCGGTCGAAACAGAAGGCTTTTTATCACAGGACAAGAAATCAGCCATCGCCGACTTACCCTGCAGAAAAAGATTTTTTTGAAAAAATCCCTAAGCCCCAGGGTCACAATTTCATCAAAAATCTGACTTTCGGCATTTCACTCAAAAATATTGCCAAACGCTTGCAAATGCTCCCCTGAGACGTTTGGCAGTCGAAACAGAAGGCTTTTTATCACAGGACAAGAAATCAGCCATCGCCGACTTACCCTGCAAAAAAGATTTTTTTGAAAAAATCCCTAAGCCCCCGGGTCACAATTTCATGAAAAATCTGACTTTCGGCATTTCACTCAAAAATGGTGCCAAACGGTTGCAAATGCTCCCCTGAGAGGTTTGGCTGTCGAAACAGAAGGCTTTTTATCACAGGACAAGAAATCAGCCATCGCCGACTTACCCTGCACAAAAAGATTTTTTTGAAAAAATCCCTAAGCCCCAGGGTCACAATTTCATCAAAAATCTGACTTTCGGCATTTCACTCAAAAATATTGCCAAACGCTTGCAAATGCTCCCCTGAGACGTTTGGCGGTCGAAACAGAAGGCTTTTTATCACAGGAAAAGAAATCAACCCTTGACGACTTAACCGGCAGAAAAATATTTTTTTGAAAAAATCCCTAAGCCCCGGGGTCACAATTTCATCAAAAATCTGACTTTCGGCATTTCACTCAAAAATGGTGCCACACACTTGCAAATGCTCCCCTAAAAGGTTTGTCGGTGGAAACAGAAGGCTTTTTATCACAGGACAAGAAATCAGCCCTCGACGACTTAACCGGCAGAAAAAGATTTTTTTGAAAAAATCCCTAAGCCCCGGGGTCATAATTTCATCAACAATCAGACTTTCGGCATTTCACTCAAAAATGGTGCCAAATGGTTGCAAATGCTCCCCTGAGAGCTTTGGCGGTCGAAACCGAAGGCTTTTTATCACAGGAAAAGAAATCAGCCCTCGACGAATTAACCGGCCGAAAAAGATTGTTTTGAAAAAATCCCTAAGCCCGGTGTCACAATTTCATCAAAAATCTGACTTTCGGAATTTCACTCAAAAATGGTGCTACACTCTTGCAAATGCTCCCCTAAAAGGTTTGGCGGTCGAAACAGAAGGATTTTTATCACAGGACAAGAAATCAGCCCTCGACGACTTAACCGCCAGAAAAATATTTTTTTGAAAACTTCCCTAAGCCCCGGGGCCACAGTTTCATCAAAAATCTGACTTTCGGCATTTCACTCAAAAATGGTGCCAAACGGTTGCAAATGCTCCCCTGAGAGGTTTGGCGGTCGAAACAGAAGGCTTTTTATCACAGGACAAGAAATCAGCCATCGCCGACTTACCCTGCAGAAAAAGATTTTTTTTGAAAAAATCCTTAAGCCCCAGGGTCACAATTTCATCAAAAATCTGACTTTCGGCATTTCACTCAAAAATATTGCCACACGCTTGCAAATGCTCCCCTGAGACGTTTGGCGGTCGAAACAGAAGGCTTTTTATCACAGGAAAAGAAATCAGCCCTCGAGGACTTAACCGGCAGAAAAATATTTTTTTGAAAAAAGCCCTAAGCCCCGGGGTCACAATTTCATGAAAAATCAGACTTTCGGCATTTCACTCAAAAATGGTGCCAAACGGTTGCAAATGCTCCCCTGAGAGCTTTGGCGGTCGAAACAGAAGGCTTTTTATCACAGGACAAGAAATCAGCCCTCGAGGACTTAACCGGCAGAAAAAGATTTTTTTAAAAAAATCCCTAAGCCCCGGGGTCACAATTTCATCAAAAATCTGACCTTTGGCATTTTACTCAAAAATGGTGCCACACGCTTGCAAATGCTCCCCTGAGACGTTTGGCGGTCGAAACAGAAGGCTTTTTATCACAGGAAAAGAAATCAGTCCTCGACCACTTAACCGGCAGAAAAAGATTTTTTTGAAAAAATCCCTAAGCCCCGGTGTCACAATTTCATCAAAAATCTGATTTCAGCATTTCACTCAAAAATGGTGCCAAACGGTTGCAAATGCTCCCCTGAGAGTTTGGCGGTCGAAACAGAAGGCTTTTTATCACAGGACAAGAAATCAGCCATTGCCGACTTACCCTGCAGAAAAAGATTTTTTTGAAAAAATCCCTAAGCCCCAGGGTCACAATTTCATCAAAAATCTGACTTTCGGCATTTCACTCAAAAATATTGCCAAACGCTTGCAAATGCTCCCCTGAGACGTTTGGCAGTCGAAACAGAAGGCTTTTTATCACAGGACAAGAAATCAGCCATCGCCGACTTACCCTGCAAAAAAGATTTTTTTGAAAAAATCCCTAAGCCCCCGGGTCACAATTTCATGAAAAATCTGACTTTCGGCATTTCACTCAAAAATGGTGCCAAACGGTTGCAAATGCTCCCCTGAGAGGTTTGGCTGTCGAAACAGAAGGCTTTTTATCACAGGACAAGAAATCAGCCATCGCCGACTTACCCTGCACAAAAAGATTTTTTTGAAAAAATCCCTAAGCCCCAGGGTCACAATTTCATCAAAAATCTGACTTTCGGCATTTCACTCAAAAATATTGCCAAACGCTTGCAAATGCTCCCCTGAGACGTTTGGCGGTCGAAACAGAAGGCTTTTTATCACAGGAAAAGAAATCAACCCTTGACGACTTAACCGGCAGAAAAATATTTTTTTGAAAAAATCCCTAAGCCCCCGGGTCACAATTTCATCAAAAATCTGACTTTCGGCATTTCACTCAAAAATGGTGCCACACACTTGCAAATGCTCCCCTAAAAGGTTTGTCGGTGGAAACAGAAGGCTTTTTATCACAGGACAAGAAATCAGCCCTCGATGACTTAACCGGCAGAAAAAGATTTTTTTGAAAAAATCCCTAAGCCCCGGGGTCATAATTTCATCAACAATCAGACTTTCGGCATTTCACTCAAAAATGGTGCCAAATGGTTGCAAATGCTCCCCTGAGAGGTTTGGCGGTCGAAACCGAAGGCTTTTTATCACAGGAAAAGAAATCAGCCCTCGACGAATTAACCGGCCGAAAAAGATTGTTTTGAAAAAATCCCTAAGCCCGGTGTCACAATTTCATCAAAAATCTGACTTTCGGAATTTCACTCAAAAATGGTGCTACACTCTTGCAAATGCTCCCCTAAAAGGTTTGGCGGTCGAAACAGAAGGATTTTTATCACAGGACAAGAAATCAGCCCTCGACGACTTAACCGCCAGAAAAATATTTTTTTGAAAACTTCCCTAAGCCCCGGGGCCACAGTTTCATCAAAAATCTGACTTTCGGCATTTCACTCAAAAATGGTGCCAAACGGTTGCAAATGCTCCCCTGAGAGGTTTGGCGGTTGAAACAGAAGGCTTTTTATCACAGGACAAGAAATCAGCCATCGCCGACTTACCCTGCAGAAAAAGATTTTTTTTGAAAAAATCCCTAAGCCCCAGGGTCACAATTTCATGAAAAATCTGACTTTCGGCATTTCACTCAAAAATATTGCCACACGCTTGCAAATGCTCCCCTGAGACGTTTGGCGGTCGAAACAGAAGGCTTTTTATCACAGGACAAGAAAAAAGCCATCGCCTACATACCCTGTAGAAAAAGATTTTTTTGAAAAAATCCCTAAGCCCCAGGGTCACAATTTCATCAAAAATCTGACTTTCGGCATTTCACTCAAAAATATTGCCACACGCTTGCAAATGCTCCCCTGAGACGTTTGGCAGTCGAAACAGAAGGCTTTTTATCACAGGACAAGAAATCAGCCATCGCCGACTTACCCTGCAAAAAAGATTTTTTTGAAAAAATCCCTAAGCCCCCGGGTCACAATTTCATGAAAAATCTGACTTTCGGCATTTCACTCAAAAATGGTGCCAAACGGTTGCAAACGCTCCCCTGAGAGGTTTGGCTGTCGAAACAGAAGGCTTTTTATCACAGGACAAGAAATCAGCCATCGCCGACTTACCCTGCACAAAAAGATTTTTTTGAAAAAATCCCTAAGCCCCAGGGTCACAATTTCATCAAAAATCTGACTTTCGGCATTTCACTCAAAAATATTGCCAAACGCTTGCAAATGCTCCCCTGAGACGTTTGGCGGTCGAAACAGAAGGCTTTTTATCACAGGAAAAGAAATCAACCCTTGACGACTTAACCGGCAGAAAAATATTTTTTTGAAAAAAATCCCTAAGCCCCGGGGTCACAATTTCATCAAAAATCTGACTTTCGGCATTTCACTCAAAAATGGTGCCAAACGGTTACAAATGCTCCCCTAAAAGGTTTGGCGGTCGAAACAGAAGGCTTTTTATCACAGGAGAAGAAATCAGCCATCACCGACTTACCCTGCAAAAAAGATTTTTTTGAAAAAATCCCTAAGCCCCGGGGTCACAATTTCATCAAAAATCTGACCTTTGGCATTTCACTCAAAAATGGTGCCACACGCTTGCAAATGCTCCCCTGAGAGGTTTGGCGGTCGAAACAGAAGGCTTTTTATCACAGGAGAAGAAATCAGCCATCGCCAACTTACCCTGCAGAAAAAGATTTTTTTGAAAAAATCCCTAAGCCCCGGGGTCACAATTTCATCAAAAATCTGACTTTCGGAATTTCACTCAAAAATGGTGCTACACTCTTGCAAATGCTCCCCTAAAAGGTTTGGCGGTCGAAACAGAAGGATTTTTATCACAGGACAAGAAATCAGCCCTCGACGACTTAACCGCCAGAAAAATATTTTTTTGAAAACTTCCCTAAGCCCCGGGGCCACAGTTTCATCAAAAATCTGACTTTCGGCATTTCACTCAAAAATGGTGCCAAACGGTTGCAAATGCTCCCCTGAGAGGTTTGGCGGTTGAAACAGAAGGCTTTTTATCACAGGACAAGAAATCAGCCATCGCCGACTTACCCTGCAGAAAAAGATTTTTTTTGAAAAAATCCCTAAGCCCCAGGGTCACAATTTCATGAAAAATCTGACTTTCGGCATTTCACTCAAAAATATTGCCACACGCTTGCAAATGCTCCCCTGAGACGTTTGGCGGTCGAAACAGAAGGCTTTTTATCACAGGACAAGAAATCAGCCATCGCCTACATACCCTGTAGAAAAAGATTTTTTTGAAAAAATCCCTAAGCCCCAGGGTCACAATTTCATCAAAAATCTGACTTTCGGCATTTCACTCAAAAATATTGCCACACGCTTGCAAATGCTCCCCTGAGACGTTTGGCAGTCGAAACAGAAGGCTTTTTATCACAGGACAAGAAATCAGCCATCGCCGACTTACCCTGCAAAAAAGATTTTTTTGAAAAAATCCCTAAGCCCCCGGGTCACAATTTCATGAAAAATCTGACTTTCGGCATTTCACTCAAAAATGGTGCCAAACGGTTGCAAACGCTCCCCTGAGAGGTTTGGCTGTCGAAACAGAAGGCTTTTTATCACAGGACAAGAAATCAGCCATCGCCGACTTACCCTGCACAAAAAGATTTTTTTGAAAAAATCCCTAAGCCCCAGGGTCACAATTTCATCAAAAATCTGACTTTCGGCATTTCACTCAAAAATATTGCCAAACACTTGCAAATGCTCCCCTGAGACGTTTGGCAGTCGAAACAGAAGGCTTTTTATCACAGGACAAGAAATCAGCCATCGCCGACTTACCCTGCAAAAAAGATTTTTTTGAAAAAATCCCTAAGCCCCCGGGTCACAATTTCATGAAAAATCTGACTTTCGGCATTTCACTCAAAAATGGTGCCAAACGGTTGCAAACGCTCCCCTGAGAGGTTTGGCTGTCGAAACAGAAGGCTTTTTATCACAGGACAAGAAATCAGCCATCGCCGACTTACCCTGCACAAAAAGATTTTTTTGAAAAAATCCCTAAGCCCCAGGGTCACAATTTCATCAAAAATCTGACTTTCGGCATTTCACTCAAAAATATTGCCAAACACTTGCAAATGCTCCCCTGAGACGTTTGGCGGTCGAAACAGAAGGCTTTTTATCACAGGAAAAGAAATCAACCCTTGACGACTTAACCGGCAGAAAAATATTTTTTTGAAAAAAATCCCTAAGCCCCGGGGTCACAATTTCATCAAAAATCTGACTTTCGGCATTTCACTCAAAAATGGTGCCAAACGGTTACAAATGCTCCCCTAAAAGGTTTGGCGGTCGAAACAGAAGGCTTTTTATCACAGGAGAAGAAATCAGCCATCGCCGACTTACCCTGCAAAAAAGATTTTTTTGAAAAAATCCCTAAGCCCCGGGGTCACAATTTCATCAAAAATCTGACCTTTGGCATTTCACTCAAAAATGGTGCCACACGCTTGCAAATGCTCCCCTGAGAGGTTTGGCGGTCGAAACAGAAGGCTTTTTATCACAGGAGAAGAAATCAGCCATCGCCAACTTACCCTGCAGAAAAAGATTTTTTTGAAAAAATCCCTAAGCCCCGGGGTCACAATTTCATCAAAAATCTGACTTTCGGCATTTCACTCAAAAATGGTGCCAAACGGTTACAAATGCTCCCCTGAAAGGATTTGCGGTGGAAACAGAAGGCTTTTTATCACAGGAAAAGAAATCAACCCTTGACGACTTAACCGACAGCAAAATATTTTTTTGAAAAAATCCCTAAGCCCCGGGGTCACAATTTCATCAAAAATCTGACTTTCGGCATTTCACTCAAAAATGGTGCCACACACTTGCAAATGCTCCCCTAAAAGGTTTGGCGGTCGAAACAGAAGGCTTTTTATCACAGGAAAAGAAATCAGCCTTCGACCACTTAACCGGCAGAAAAAGATTTTTTTGAAAAAATCCCTAAGCCCCGGGGTCACAATTTCATGAAAAATCTGACTTTCGGCATTTCACTCAAAAATGGTGCCAAACGGTTGCAAATGCTCCCCTGAGAGGTTTGGCTGTCGAAACAGAAGGCCTTTTATCACAGGACAAGAAATCAGCCATCGCCGACTTACCCTGCAGAAAACGATTTTTTTGAAAAAATCCCTAAGCCCCAGGGTCACAATCTCATCAAAAATCTCACTTTCGGAATTTCACTCAAAAATGGTGCTACACTCTTGCAAATGCTCCCCTAAAAGGTTTGGCGGTCGAAACAGAAGGCTTTTTATCACAGGACAAGAAATCAGCCCTCGACGACTTAACCGCCAGAAAAATATTTTTTTGAAAACATCCCTAAGCCCCGGGGCCACAGTTTCATCAAAAATCTGACTTTCGGCATTTCACTCAAAAATGGTGCCACACACTTGCAAATGCTCCCCTAAAAGGTTTGTCGGTGGAAACAGAAGGCTTTTTATCACAGGACAAGAAATCAGCCCTCGACGACTTAACCGGCAGAAAAAGATTTTTTTGAAAAAATCCCTAAGCCCCGGGGTCATAATTTCATCAACAATCAGACTTTCGGCATTTCACTCAAAAATGGTGCCAAATGGTTGCAAATGCTCCCCTGAGAGGTTTGGCGGTCGAAACCGAAGGCTTTTTATCACAGGAAAAGAAATCAGCCCTCGACGAATTAACCGGCCGAAAAAGATTGTTTTGAAAAAATCCCTAAGCCCGGTGTCACAATTTCATCAAAAATCTGACTTTCGGAATTTCACTCAAAAATGGTGCTACACTCTTGCAAATGCTCCCCTAAAAGGTTTGGCGGTCGAAACAGAAGGATTTTTATCACAGGACAAGAAATCAGCCCTCGACGACTTAACCGCCAGAAAAATATTTTTTTGAAAACTTCCCTAAGCCCCGGGGCCACAGTTTCATCAAAAATCTGACTTTCGGCATTTCACTCAAAAATGGTGCCAAACGGTTGCAAATGCTCCCCTGAGAGGTTTGGCGGTCGAAACAGAAGGCTTTTTATCACAGGACAAGAAATCAGCCATCGCCGACTTACCCTGCAGAAAAAGATTTTTTTTGAAAAAATCCCTAAGCCCCAGGGTCACAATTTCATGAAAAATCTGACTTTCGGCATTTCACTCAAAAATATTGCCACACGCTTGCAAATGCTCCCCTGAGACGTTTGGCGGTCGAAACAGAAGGCTTTTTATCACAGGAAAAGAAATCAGCCCTCGAGGACTTAACCGGCAGAAAAATATTTTTTTGAAAAAAGCCCTAAGCCCCGGGGTCACAATTTCATGAAAAATCAGACTTTCGGCATTTCACTCAAAAATGGTGCCAAACGGTTGCAAATGCTCCCCTGAGAGCTTTGGCGGTCGAAACAGAAGGCTTTTTATCACAGGACAAGAAATCAGCCCTCGAGGACTTAACCGGCAGAAAAAGATTTTTTTAAAAAAATCCCTAAGCCCCGGGGTCACAATTTCATCAAAAATCTGACCTTTGGCATTTTACTCAAAAATGGTGCCACACGCTTGCAAATGCTCCCCTGAGACGTTTGGCGGTCGAAACAGAAGGCTTTTTATCACAGGAGAAGAAATCAGTCCTCGACCACTTAACCGGCAGAAAAAGATTTTTTTGAAAAAATCCCTAAGCCCCAGGGTCACAATTTCATCAAAAATCTGATTTCAGCATTTCACTCAAAAATGGTGCCAAACGGTTGCAAATGCTCCCCTGAGAGTTTGGCGGTCGAAACAGAAGGCTTTTTATCACAGGACAAGAAATCAGCCATTGCCGACTTACCCTGCAGAAAAAGATTTTTTTGAAAAAATCCCTAAGCCCCAGGGTCACAATTTCATCAAAAATCTGACTTTCGGCATTTCACTCAAAAATATTGCCAAACGCTTGCAAATGCTCCCCTGAGACGTTTGGCAGTCGAAACAGAAGGCTTTTTATCACAGGACAAGAAATCAGCCATCGCCGACTTACCCTGCAAAAAAGATTTTTTTGAAAAAATCCCTAAGCCCCAGGGTCACAATTTCATGAAAAATCTGACTTTCGGCATTTCACTCAAAAATGGTGCCAAACGGTTGCAAATGCTCCCCTGAGAGGTTTGGCTGTCGAAACAGAAGGCTTTTTATCACAGGACAAGAAATCAGCCATCGCCGACTTACCCTGCACAAAAAGATTTTTTTGAAAAAATCCCTAAGCCCCAGGGTCACAATTTCATCAAAAATCTGACTTTCGGCATTTCACTCAAAAATATTGCCAAACGCTTGCAAATGCTCCCCTGAGACGTTTGGCGGTCGAAACAGAAGGCTTTTTATCACAGGAAAAGAAATCAACCCTTGACGACTTAACCGGCAGAAAAATATTTTTTTGAAAAAATCCCTAAGCCCCCGGGTCACAATTTCATCAAAAATCTGACTTTCGGCATTTCACTCAAAAATGGTGCCACACACTTGCAAATGCTCCCCTAAAAGGTTTGTCGGTGGAAACAGAAGGCTTTTTATCACAGGACAAGAAATCAGCCCTCGACGACTTAACCGGCAGAAAAAGATTTTTTTGAAAAAATCCCTAAGCCCCGGGGTCATAATTTCATCAACAATCAGACTTTCGGCATTTCACTCAAAAATGGTGCCAAATGGTTGCAAATGCTCCCCTGAGAGGTTTGGCGGTCGAAACCGAAGGCTTTTTATCACAGGAAAAGAAATCAGCCCTCGACGAATTAACCGGCCGAAAAAGATTGTTTTGAAAAAATCCCTAAGCCCGGTGTCACAATTTCATCAAAAATCTGACTTTCGGAATTTCACTCAAAAATGGTGCTACACTCTTGCAAATGCTCCCCTAAAAGGTTTGGCGGTCGAAACAGAAGGATTTTTATCACAGGACAAGAAATCAGCCCTCGACGACTTAACCGCCAGAAAAATATTTTTTTGAAAACTTCCCTAAGCCCCGGGGCCACAGTTTCATCAAAAATCTGACTTTCGGCATTTCACTCAAAAATGGTGCCAAACGGTTGCAAATGCTCCCCTGAGAGGTTTGGCGGTTGAAACAGAAGGCTTTTTATCACAGGACAAGAAATCAGCCATCGCCGACTTACCCTGCAGAAAAAGATTTTTTTTGAAAAAATCCCTAAGCCCCAGGGTCACAATTTCATGAAAAATCTGACTTTCGGCATTTCACTCAAAAATATTGCCACACGCTTGCAAATGCTCCCCTGAGACGTTTGGCGGTCGAAACAGAAGGCTTTTTATCACAGGACAAGAAATCAGCCATCGCCTACATACCCTGTAGAAAAAGATTTTTTTGAAAAAATCCCTAAGCCCCAGGGTCACAATTTCATCAAAAATCTGACTTTCGGCATTTCACTCAAAAATATTGCCACACGCTTGCAAATGCTCCCCTGAGACGTTTGGCAGTCGAAACAGAAGGCTTTTTATCACAGGACAAGAAATCAGCCATCGCCGACTTACCCTGCAAAAAAGATTTTTTTGAAAAAATCCCTAAGCCCCCGGGTCACAATTTCATGAAAAATCTGACTTTCGGCATTTCACTCAAAAATGGTGCCAAACGGTTGCAAACGCTCCCCTGAGAGGTTTGGCTGTCGAAACAGAAGGCTTTTTATCACAGGACAAGAAATCAGCCATCGCCGACTTACCCTGCACAAAAAGATTTTTTTGAAAAAATCCCTAAGCCCCAGGGTCACAATTTCATCAAAAATCTGACTTTCGGCATTTCACTCAAAAATATTGCCAAACGCTTGCAAATGCTCCCCTGAGACGTTTGGCGGTCGAAACAGAAGGCTTTTTATCACAGGAAAAGAAATCAACCCTTGACGACTTAACCGGCAGAAAAATATTTTTTTGAAAAAAATCCCTAAGCCCCGGGGTCACAATTTCATCAAAAATCTGACTTTCGGCATTTCACTCAAAAATGGTGCCAAACGGTTACAAATGCTCCCCTAAAAGGTTTGGCGGTCGAAACAGAAGGCTTTTTATCACAGGAGAAGAAATCAGCCATCGCCGACTTACCCTGCAAAAAAGATTTTTTTGAAAAAATCCCTAAGCCCCGGGGTCACAATTTCATCAAAAATCTGACCTTTGGCATTTCACTCAAAAATGGTGCCACACGCTTGCAAATGCTCCCCTGAGAGGTTTGGCGGTCGAAACAGAAGGCTTTTTATCACAGGAGAAGAAATCAGCCATCGCCAACTTACCCTGCAGAAAAAGATTTTTTTGAAAAAATCCCTAAGCCCCGGGGTCACAATTTCATCAAAAATCTGACTTTCGGCATTTCACTCAAAAATGGTGCCAAACGGTTACAAATGCTCCCCTGAAAGGATTTGCGGTGGAAACAGAAGGCTTTTTATCACAGGAAAAGAAATCAACCCTTGACGACTTAACCGACAGCAAAATATTTTTTTGAAAAAATCCCTAAGCCCCGGGGTCACAATTTCATCAAAAATCTGACTTTCGGCATTTCACTCAAAAATGGTGCCACACACTTGCAAATGCTCCCCTAAAAGGTTTGGCGGTCGAAACAGAAGGCTTTTTATCACAGGAAAAGAAATCAGCCTTCGACCACTTAACCGGCAGAAAAAGATTTTTTTGAAAAAATCCCTAAGCCCCGGGGTCACAATTTCATGAAAAATCTGACTTTCGGCATTTCACTCAAAAATGGTGCCAAACGGTTGCAAATGCTCCCCTGAGAGGTTTGGCTGTCGAAACAGAAGGCCTTTTATCACAGGACAAGAAATCAGCCATCGCCGACTTACCCTGCAGAAAACGATTTTTTTGAAAAAATCCCTAAGCCCCAGGGTCACAATCTCATCAAAAATCTCACTTTCGGAATTTCACTCAAAAATGGTGCTACACTCTTGCAAATGCTCCCCTAAAAGGTTTGGCGGTCGAAACAGAAGGCTTTTTATCACAGGACAAGAAATCAGCCCTCGACGACTTAACCGCCAGAAAAATATTTTTTTGAAAACATCCCTAAGCCCCGGGGCCACAGTTTCATCAAAAATCTGACTTTCGGCATTTCACTCAAAAATGGTGCCACACACTTGCAAATGCTCCCCTAAAAGGTTTGTCGGTGGAAACAGAAGGCTTTTTATCACAGGACAAGAAATCAGCCCTCGACGACTTAACCGGCAGAAAAAGATTTTTTTGAAAAAATCCCTAAGCCCCGGGGTCATAATTTCATCAACAATCAGACTTTCGGCATTTCACTCAAAAATGGTGCCAAATGGTTGCAAATGCTCCCCTGAGAGGTTTGGCGGTCGAAACCGAAGGCTTTTTATCACAGGAAAAGAAATCAGCCCTCGACGAATTAACCGGCCGAAAAAGATTGTTTTGAAAAAATCCCTAAGCCCGGTGTCACAATTTCATCAAAAATCTGACTTTCGGAATTTCACTCAAAAATGGTGCTACACTCTTGCAAATGCTCCCCTAAAAGGTTTGGCGGTCGAAACAGAAGGATTTTTATCACAGGACAAGAAATCAGCCCTCGACGACTTAACCGCCAGAAAAATATTTTTTTGAAAACTTCCCTAAGCCCCGGGGCCACAGTTTCATCAAAAATCTGACTTTCGGCATTTCACTCAAAAATGGTGCCAAACGGTTGCAAATGCTCCCCTGAGAGGTTTGGCGGTCGAAACAGAAGGCTTTTTATCACAGGACAAGAAATCAGCCATCGCCGACTTACCCTGCAGAAAAAGATTTTTTTTGAAAAAATCCCTAAGCCCCAGGGTCACAATTTCATGAAAAATCTGACTTTCGGCATTTCACTCAAAAATATTGCCACACGCTTGCAAATGCTCCCCTGAGACGTTTGGCGGTCGAAACAGAAGGCTTTTTATCACAGGAAAAGAAATCAGCCCTCGAGGACTTAACCGGCAGAAAAATATTTTTTTGAAAAAAGCCCTAAGCCCCGGGGTCACAATTTCATGAAAAATCAGACTTTCGGCATTTCACTCAAAAATGGTGCCAAACGGTTGCAAATGCTCCCCTGAGAGCTTTGGCGGTCGAAACAGAAGGCTTTTTATCACAGGACAAGAAATCAGCCCTCGAGGACTTAACCGGCAGAAAAAGATTTTTTTAAAAAAATCCCTAAGCCCCGGGGTCACAATTTCATCAAAAATCTGACCTTTGGCATTTTACTCAAAAATGGTGCCACACGCTTGCAAATGCTCCCCTGAGACGTTTGGCGGTCGAAACAGAAGGCTTTTTATCACAGGAGAAGAAATCAGTCCTCGACCACTTAACCGGCAGAAAAAGATTTTTTTGAAAAAATCCCTAAGCCCCGGTGTCACAATTTCATCAAAAATCTGATTTCAGCATTTCACTCAAAAATGGTGCCAAACGGTTGCAAATGCTCCCCTGAGAGTTTGGCGGTCGAAACAGAAGGCTTTTTATCACAGGACAAGAAATCAGCCATTGCCGACTTACCCTGCAGAAAAAGATTTTTTTGAAAAAATCCCTAAGCCCCAGGGTCACAATTTCATCAAAAATCTGACTTTCGGCATTTCACTCAAAAATATTGCCAAACGCTTGCAAATGCTCCCCTGAGACGTTTGGCAGTCGAAACAGAAGGCTTTTTATCACAGGACAAGAAATCAGCCATCGCCGACTTACCCTGCAAAAAAGATTTTTTTGAAAAAATCCCTAAGCCCCAGGGTCACAATTTCATGAAAAATCTGACTTTCGGCATTTCACTCAAAAATGGTGCCAAACGGTTGCAAATGCTCCCCTGAGAGGTTTGGCTGTCGAAACAGAAGGCTTTTTATCACAGGACAAGAAATCAGCCATCGCCGACTTACCCTGCACAAAAAGATTTTTTTGAAAAAATCCCTAAGCCCCAGGGTCACAATTTCATCAAAAATCTGACTTTCGGCATTTCACTCAAAAATATTGCCAAACGCTTGCAAATGCTCCCCTGAGACGTTTGGCGGTCGAAACAGAAGGCTTTTTATCACAGGAAAAGAAATCAACCCTTGACGACTTAACCGGCAGAAAAATATTTTTTTGAAAAAATCCCTAAGCCCCCGGGTCACAATTTCATCAAAAATCTGACTTTCGGCATTTCACTCAAAAATGGTGCCACACACTTGCAAATGCTCCCCTAAAAGGTTTGTCGGTGGAAACAGAAGGCTTTTTATCACAGGACAAGAAATCAGCCCTCGACGACTTAACCGGCAGAAAAAGATTTTTTTGAAAAAATCCCTAAGCCCCGGGGTCATAATTTCATCAACAATCAGACTTTCGGCATTTCACTCAAAAATGGTGCCAAATGGTTGCAAATGCTCCCCTGAGAGGTTTGGCGGTCGAAACCGAAGGCTTTTTATCACAGGAAAAGAAATCAGCCCTCGACGAATTAACCGGCCGAAAAAGATTGTTTTGAAAAAATCCCTAAGCCCGGTGTCACAATTTCATCAAAAATCTGACTTTCGGAATTTCACTCAAAAATGGTGCTACACTCTTGCAAATGCTCCCCTAAAAGGTTTGGCGGTCGAAACAGAAGGATTTTTATCACAGGACAAGAAATCAGCCCTCGACGACTTAACCGCCAGAAAAATATTTTTTTGAAAACTTCCCTAAGCCCCGGGGCCACAGTTTCATCAAAAATCTGACTTTCGGCATTTCACTCAAAAATGGTGCCAAACGGTTGCAAATGCTCCCCTGAGAGGTTTGGCGGTCGAAACAGAAGGCTTTTTATCACAGGACAAGAAATCAGCCATCGCCGACTTACCCTGCAGAAAAAGATTTTTTTTGAAAAAATCCCTAAGCCCCAGGGTCACAATTTCATGAAAAATCTGACTTTCGGCATTTCACTCAAAAATATTGCCACACGCTTGCAAATGCTCCCCTGAGACGTTTGGCGGTCGAAACAGAAGGCTTTTTATCACAGGACAAGAAATCAGCCATCGCCTACATACCCTGTAGAAAAAGATTTTTTTGAAAAAATCCCTAAGCCCCAGGGTCACAATTTCATCAAAAATCTGACTTTCGGCATTTCACTCAAAAATATTGCCACACGCTTGCAAATGCTCCCCTGAGACGTTTGGCAGTCGAAACAGAAGGCTTTTTATCACAGGACAAGAAATCAGCCATCGCCGACTTACCCTGCAAAAAAGATTTTTTTGAAAAAATCCCTAAGCCCCCGGGTCACAATTTCATGAAAAATCTGACTTTCGGCATTTCACTCAAAAATGGTGCCAAACGGTTGCAAACGCTCCCCTGAGAGGTTTGGCTGTCGAAACAGAAGGCTTTTTATCACAGGACAAGAAATCAGCCATCGCCGACTTACCCTGCACAAAAAGATTTTTTTGAAAAAATCCCTAAGCCCCAGGGTCACAATTTCATCAAAAATCTGACTTTCGGCATTTCACTCAAAAATATTGCCAAACGCTTGCAAATGCTCCCCTGAGACGTTTGGCGGTCGAAACAGAAGGCTTTTTATCACAGGAAAAGAAATCAACCCTTGACGACTTAACCGGCAGAAAAATATTTTTTTGAAAAAAATCCCTAAGCCCCGGGGTCACAATTTCATCAAAAATCTGACTTTCGGCATTTCACTCAAAAATGGTGCCAAACGGTTACAAATGCTCCCCTAAAAGGTTTGGCGGTCGAAACAGAAGGCTTTTTATCACAGGAGAAGAAATCAGCCATCGCCGACTTACCCTGCAAAAAAGATTTTTTTGAAAAAATCCCTAAGCCCCGGGGTCACAATTTCATCAAAAATCTGACCTTTGGCATTTCACTCAAAAATGGTGCCACACGCTTGCAAATGCTCCCCTGAGAGGTTTGGCGGTCGAAACAGAAGGCTTTTTATCACAGGAGAAGAAATCAGCCATCGCCAACTTACCCTGCAGAAAAAGATTTTTTTGAAAAAATCCCTAAGCCCCGGGGTCACAATTTCATCAAAAATCTGACTTTCGGCATTTCACTCAAAAATGGTGCCAAACGGTTACAAATGCTCCCCTGAAAGGATTTGCGGTGGAAACAGAAGGCTTTTTATCACAGGAAAAGAAATCAACCCTTGACGACTTAACCGACAGCAAAATATTTTTTTGAAAAAATCCCTAAGCCCCGGGGTCACAATTTCATCAAAAATCTGACTTTCGGCATTTCACTCAAAAATGGTGCCACACACTTGCAAATGCTCCCCTAAAAGGTTTGGCGGTCGAAACAGAAGGCTTTTTATCACAGGAAAAGAAATCAGCCTTCGACCACTTAACCGGCAGAAAAAGATTTTTTTGAAAAAATCCCTAAGCCCCGGGGTCACAATTTCATGAAAAATCTGACTTTCGGCATTTCACTCAAAAATGGTGCCAAACGGTTGCAAATGCTCCCCTGAGAGGTTTGGCTGTCGAAACAGAAGGCCTTTTATCACAGGACAAGAAATCAGCCATCGCCGACTTACCCTGCAGAAAACGATTTTTTTGAAAAAATCCCTAAGCCCCAGGGTCACAATCTCATCAAAAATCTCACTTTCGGAATTTCACTCAAAAATGGTGCTACACTCTTGCAAATGCTCCCCTAAAAGGTTTGGCGGTCGAAACAGAAGGCTTTTTATCACAGGACAAGAAATCAGCCCTCGACGACTTAACCGCCAGAAAAATATTTTTTTGAAAACATCCCTAAGCCCCGGGGCCACAGTTTCATCAAAAATCTGACTTTCGGCATTTCACTCAAAAATGGTGCCACACACTTGCAAATGCTCCCCTAAAAGGTTTGTCGGTGGAAACAGAAGGCTTTTTATCACAGGACAAGAAATCAGCCCTCGACGACTTAACCGGCAGAAAAAGATTTTTTTGAAAAAATCCCTAAGCCCCGGGGTCATAATTTCATCAACAATCAGACTTTCGGCATTTCACTCAAAAATGGTGCCAAATGGTTGCAAATGCTCCCCTGAGAGGTTTGGCGGTCGAAACCGAAGGCTTTTTATCACAGGAAAAGAAATCAGCCCTTGACGAATTAACCGGCCGAAAAAGATTGTTTTGAAAAAATCCCTAAGCCCGGTGTCACAATTTCATCAAAAATCTGACTTTCGGAATTTCACTCAAAAATGGTGCTACACTCTTGCAAATGCTCCCCTAAAAGGTTTGGCGGTCGAAACAGAAGGATTTTTATCACAGGACAAGAAATCAGCCCTCGACGACTTAACCGCCAGAAAAATATTTTTTTGAAAACTTCCCTAAGCCCCGGGGCCACAGTTTCATCAAAAATCTGACTTTCGGCATTTCACTCAAAAATGGTGCCAAACGGTTGCAAATGCTCCCCTGAGAGGTTTGGCGGTCGAAACAGAAGGCTTTTTATCACAGGACAAGAAATCAGCCATCGCCGACTTACCCTGCAGAAAAAGATTTTTTTTGAAAAAATCCCTAAGCCCCAGGGTCACAATTTCATGAAAAATCTGACTTTCGGCATTTCACTCAAAAATATTGCCACACGCTTGCAAATGCTCCCCTGAGACGTTTGGCGGTCGAAACAGAAGGCTTTTTATCACAGGAAAAGAAATCAGCCCTCGAGGACTTAACCGGCAGAAAAATATTTTTTTGAAAAAAGCCCTAAGCCCCGGGGTCACAATTTCATGAAAAATCAGACTTTCGGCATTTCACTCAAAAATGGTGCCAAACGGTTGCAAATGCTCCCCTGAGAGCTTTGGCGGTCGAAACAGAAGGCTTTTTATCACAGGACAAGAAATCAGCCCTCGAGGACTTAACCGGCAGAAAAAGATTTTTTTAAAAAAATCCCTAAGCCCCGGGGTCACAATTTCATCAAAAATCTGACCTTTGGCATTTTACTCAAAAATGGTGCCACACGCTTGCAAATGCTCCCCTGAGACGTTTGGCGGTCGAAACAGAAGGCTTTTTATCACAGGAGAAGAAATCAGTCCTCGACCACTTAACCGGCAGAAAAAGATTTTTTTGAAAAAATCCCTAAGCCCCGGTGTCACAATTTCATCAAAAATCTGATTTCAGCATTTCACTCAAAAATGGTGCCAAACGGTTGCAAATGCTCCCCTGAGAGTTTGGCGGTCGAAACAGAAGGCTTTTTATCACAGGACAAGAAATCAGCCATTGCCGACTTACCCTGCAGAAAAAGATTTTTTTGAAAAAATCCCTAAGCCCCAGGGTCACAATTTCATCAAAAATCTGACTTTCGGCATTTCACTCAAAAATATTGCCAAACGCTTGCAAATGCTCCCCTGAGACGTTTGGCAGTCGAAACAGAAGGCTTTTTATCACAGGACAAGAAATCAGCCATCGCCGACTTACCCTGCAAAAAAGATTTTTTTGAAAAAATCCCTAAGCCCCAGGGTCACAATTTCATCAAAAATCTGACTTTCGGCATTTCACTCAAAAATGGTGCCAAACGGTTGCAAATGCTCCCCTGAGAGGTTTGGCTGTCGAAACAGAAGGCTTTTTATCACAGGACAAGAAATCAGCCATCGCCGACTTACCCTGCACAAAAAGATTTTTTTGAAAAAATCCCTAAGCCCCAGGGTCACAATTTCATCAAAAATCTGACTTTCGGCATTTCACTCAAAAATATTGCCAAACGCTTGCAAATGCTCCCCTGAGACGTTTGGCGGTCGAAACAGAAGGCTTTTTATCACAGGAAAAGAAATCAACCCTTGACGACTTAACCGGCAGAAAAATATTTTTTTGAAAAAATCCCTAAGCCCCCGGGTCACAATTTCATCAAAAATCTGACTTTCGGCATTTCACTCAAAAATGGTGCCACACACTTGCAAATGCTCCCCTAAAAGGTTTGTCGGTGGAAACAGAAGGCTTTTTATCACAGGACAAGAAATCAGCCCTCGACGACTTAACCGGCAGAAAAAGATTTTTTTGAAAAAATCCCTAAGCCCCGGGGTCATAATTTCATCAACAATCAGACTTTCGGCATTTCACTCAAAAATGGTGCCAAATGGTTGCAAATGCTCCCCTGAGAGGTTTGGCGGTCGAAACCGAAGGCTTTTTATCACAGGAAAAGAAATCAGCCCTCGACGAATTAACCGGCCGAAAAAGATTGTTTTGAAAAAATCCCTAAGCCCGGTGTCACAATTTCATCAAAAATCTGACTTTCGGAATTTCACTCAAAAATGGTGCTACACTCTTGCAAATGCTCCCCTAAAAGGTTTGGCGGTCGAAACCGAAGGATTTTTATCACAGGACAAGAAATCAGCCCTCGACGACTTAACCGCCAGAAAAATATTTTTTTGAAAACTTCCCTAAGCCCCGGGGCCACAGTTTCATCAAAAATCTGACTTTCGGCATTTCACTCAAAAATGGTGCCAAACGGTTGCAAATGCTCCCCTGAGAGGTTTGGCGGTTGAAACAGAAGGCTTTTTATCACAGGACAAGAAATCAGCCATCGCCGACTTACCCTGCAGAAAAAGATTTTTTTTGAAAAAATCCCTAAGCCCCAGGGTCACAATTTCATGAAAAATCTGACTTTCGGCATTTCACTCAAAAATATTGCCACACGCTTGCAAATGCTCCCCTGAGACGTTTGGCGGTCGAAACAGAAGGCTTTTTATCACAGGACAAGAAAAAAGCCATCGCCTACATACCCTGTAGAAAAAGATTTTTTTGAAAAAATCCCTAAGCCCCAGGGTCACAATTTCATCAAAAATCTGACTTTCGGCATTTCACTCAAAAATATTGCCACACGCTTGCAAATGCTCCCCTGAGACGTTTGGCAGTCGAAACAGAAGGCTTTTTATCACAGGACAAGAAATCAGCCATCGCCGACTTACCCTGCAAAAAAGATTTTTTTGAAAAAATCCCTAAGCCCCCGGGTCACAATTTCATGAAAAATCTGACTTTCGGCATTTCACTCAAAAATGGTGCCAAACGGTTGCAAACGCTCCCCTGAGAGGTTTGGCTGTCGAAACAGAAGGCTTTTTATCACAGGACAAGAAATCAGCCATCGCCGACTTACCCTGCACAAAAAGATTTTTTTGAAAAAATCCCTAAGCCCCAGGGTCACAATTTCATCAAAAATCTGACTTTCGGCATTTCACTCAAAAATATTGCCAAACGCTTGCAAATGCTCCCCTGAGACGTTTGGCGGTCGAAACAGAAGGCTTTTTATCACAGGAAAAGAAATCAACCCTTGACGACTTAACCGGCAGAAAAATATTTTTTTGAAAAAAATCCCTAAGCCCCGGGGTCACAATTTCATCAAAAATCTGACTTTCGGCATTTCACTCAAAAATGGTGCCAAACGGTTACAAATGCTCCCCTAAAAGGTTTGGCGGTCGAAACAGAAGGCTTTTTATCACAGGAGAAGAAATCAGCCATCGCCGACTTACCCTGCAAAAAAGATTTTTTTGAAAAAATCCCTAAGCCCCGGGGTCACAATTTCATCAAAAATCTGACCTTTGGCATTTCACTCAAAAATGGTGCCACACGCTTGCAAATGCTCCCCTGAGAGGTTTGGCGGTCGAAACAGAAGGCTTTTTATCACAGGAGAAGAAATCAGCCATCGCCAACTTACCCTGCAGAAAAAGATTTTTTTGAAAAAATCCCTAAGCCCCGGGGTCACAATTTCATCAAAAATCTGACTTTCGGCATTTCACTCAAAAATGGTGCCAAACGGTTACAAATGCTCCCCTGAAAGGATTTGCGGTGGAAACAGAAGGCTTTTTATCACAGGAAAAGAAATCAACCCTTGACGACTTAACCGACAGCAAAATATTTTTTTGAAAAAATCCCTAAGCCCCGGGGTCACAATTTCATCAAAAATCTCACTTTCGGCATTTCACTCAAAAATGGTGCCACACACTTGCAAATGCTCCCCTAAAAGGTTTGGCGGTCGAAACAGAAGGATTTTTATCACAGGACAAGAAATCAGCCCTCGACGACTTAACCGCCAGAAAAATATTTTTTTGAAAACATCCCTAAGCCCCGGGGCCACAGTTTCATCAAAAATCTGACTTTCGGCATTTCACTCAAAAATGGTGCCAAACGGTTGCAAATGCTCCCCTGAGAGGTTTGGCGGTCGAAACAGAAGGCTTTTTATCTTAGGACAAGAAGTCAGCCATCGCCGACTTACCCTGCAGAATTTTTTTTTTTTTGAAAAAATCCCTAAGCCCCGGGGTCACAATTTCATCAAAAATCTGACTTTCGGCATTTCACTCAAAAATGGTGCCACACAATTGCAAATGCTCCCCTAAAAGGTTTGTCGGTGGAAACAGAAGGCTTTTTATCACAGGACAAGAAATCAGCCCTCGACGACTTAACCGGCAGACAAAGATTTTTTTGAAAAAATCCCTAAGCCCCGGGGTCATAATTTCATCAACAATCAGACTTTCGGCATTTCACTCAAAAATGGTGCCAAATGGTTGCAAATGCTCCCCTGAGAGGTTTGGCGGTCGAAACCGAAGGCTTTTTATCACAGGAAAAGAAATCAGCCCTCGACGAATTAACCGGCCGAAAAAGATTGTTTTGAAAAAATCCCTAAGCCCGGTGTCACAATTTCATCAAAAATCTGACTTTCGGAATTTCACTCAAAAATGGTGCTACACTCTTGCAAATGCTCCCCTAAAAGGTTTGGCGGTCGAAACAGAAGGATTTTTATCACAGGACAAGAAATCAGCCCTCGACGACTTAACCGCCAGAAAAATATTTTTTTGAAAACTTCCCTAAGCCCCGGGGCCACAGTTTCATCAAAAATCTGACTTTCGGCATTTCACTCAAAAATGGTGCCAAACGGTTGCAAATGCTCCCCTGAGAGTTTTGGCGGTCGAAACAGAAGGCTTTTTATCACAGGACAAGAAATCGGCCATCGCCGACTTACCCTGCAGAAAAAGATTTTTTTTGAAAAAATCCCTAAGCCCCAGGGTCACAATTTCATGAAAAATCTGACTTTCGGCATTTCACTCAAAAATATTGCCACACGCTTGCAAATGCTCCCCTGAGACGTTTGGCGGTCGAAACAGAAGGCTTTTTATCACAGGACAAGAAAAAAGCCATCGCCTACATACCCTGTAGAAAAAGTTTTTTTTTAAAAAATCCCTAAGCCCCAGGGTCACAATTTCATCAAAAATCTGACTTTCGGCATTTCACTCAAAAATATTGCCACACGCTTGCAAATGCTCCCCTGAGACGTTTGGCAGTCGAAACAGAAGGCTTTTTATCACAGGACAAGAAATCAGCCATCGCCGACTTACCCTGCAAAAAAGATTTTTTTGAAAAAATCCCTAAGCCCCCGGGTCACAATTTCATGAAAAATCTGACTTTCGGCATTTCACTCAAAAATGGTGCCAAACGGTTGCAAATGCTCCCCTGAGAGGTTTGGCTGTCGAAACAGAAGGCCTTTTATCACAGGACAAGAAATCAGCCATCGCCGACTTACCCTGCAGAAAACGATTTTTTTGAAAAAATCCCTAAGCCCCAGGGTCACAATCTCATCAAAAATCTCACTTTCGGAATTTCACTCAAAAATGGTGCTACACTCTTGCAAATGCTCCCCTAAAAGGTTTGGCGTTCGAAACAGAAGGCTTTTTATCACAGGACAAGAAATCAGCCCTCGACGACTTAACCGCCAGAAAAATATTTTTTTGAAAACATCCCTAAGCCCCGGGGCCACAGTTTCATCAAAAATCTGACTTTCGGCATTTCACTCAAAAATGGTGCCAAACGGTTGCAAATGCTGCCCTGAGAGGTTTGGCGGTCGAAACAGAAGGCTTTTTATCTTAGGACAAGAAGTCAGCCATCGCCGACTTACCCTGCAGAATTTTTTTTTTTTTGAAAAAATCCCTAAGCCCCAGGGTCACAATTTCATGAAAAATCTGACTTTCGGCATTTCACTCAAAAATATTGCCAAACGCGTGCAAATGCTCCCCTGAGAGGTTTGGCTGTCGAAACAGAAGGCTTTTTATCACAGGACAAGAAATCAGCCATCGCCGACTTACCCTGCACAAAAAGATTTTTTTGAAAAAATCCCTAAGCCCCAGGGTCACAATTTCATCAAAAATCTGACTTTCGGCATTTCACTCAAAAATATTGCCAAACGCTTGCAAATGCTCCCCTGAGACGTTTGGCGGTCGAAACAGAAGGCTTTTTATCACAGGAAAAGAAATCAACCCTTGACGACTTAACCGGCAGAAAAATATTTTTTTGAAAAAAATCCCTAAGCCCCGGGGTCACAATTTCATCAAAAATCTGACTTTCGGCATTTCACTCAAAAATGGTGCCAAACGGTTACAAATGCTCCCCTAAAAGGTTTGGCGGTCGAAACAGAAGGCTTTTTATCACAGGAGAAGAAATCAGCCATCGCCGACTTACCCTGCAAAAAAGATTTTTTTGAAAAAATCCCTAAGCCCCGGGGTCACAATTTCATCAAAAATCTGACCTTTGGCATTTCACTCAAAAATGGTGCCACACGCTTGCAAATGCTCCCCTGAGAGGTTTGGCGGTCGAAACAGAAGGCTTTTTATCACAGGAGAAGAAATCAGCCATCGCCAACTTACCCTGCAGAAAAAGATTTTTTTGAAAAAATCCCTAAGCCCCGGGGTCACAATTTCATCAAAAATCTGACTTTCGGCATTTCACTCAAAAATGGTGCCAAACGGTTACAAATGCTCCCCTGAAAGGATTTGCGGTGGAAACAGAAGGCTTTTTATCACAGGAAAAGAAATCAGCCTTCGACCACTTAACCGGCAGAAAAAGATTTTTTTGAAAAAATCCCTAAGCCCCGGGGTCACAATTTCATGAAAAATCTGACTTTCGGCATTTCACTCAAAAATGGTGCCAAACGGTTGCAAATGCTCCCCTGAGAGGTTTGGCTGTCGAAACAGAAGGCCTTTTATCACAGGACAAGAAATCAGCCATCGCCGACTTACCCTGCAGAAAACGATTTTTTTGAAAAAATCCCTAAGCCCCAGGGTCACAATCTCATCAAAAATCTCACTTTCGGAATTTCACTCAAAAATGGTGCTACACTCTTGCAAATGCTCCCCTAAAAGGTTTGGCGGTCGAAACAGAAGGCTTTTTATCACAGGACAAGAAATCAGCCCTCGACGACTTAACCGCCAGAAAAATATTTTTTTGAAAACATCCCTAAGCCCCGGGGCCACAGTTTCATCAAAAATCTGACTTTCGGCATTTCACTCAAAAATGGTGCCAAACGGTTGCAAATGCTCCCCTGAGAGGTTTGGCGGTCGAAACAGAAGGCTTTTTATCTTAGGACAAGAAGTCAGCCATCGCCGACTTACCCTGCAGAATTTTTTTTTTTTTGAAAAAATCCCTAAGCCCCAGGGTCACAATTTCATGAAAAATCTGACTTTCGGCATTTCACTCAAAAATATTGCCAAACGCGTGCAAATGCTCCCCTGAGAGGTTTGGCGGTCGAAACAGAAGGCTTTTTATCACAGGACAAGAAAAAAGCCATCGCCTACTTACCCTGTAGAAAAAGATTTTTTTAAAAAAATCCCTAAGCCCCGGGGTCACAATTTCATCAAAAATCTGACTTTCGGCATTTCACTCAAAAATGGTGCCAAGCGGTTGCAAATCCTCTCCTGCGAGGTTTGGCGGTCGAAACCGAAGGCTTTTTATCACAGGAAAAGAAATCAGCCCTCGACGAATTAACCGGCCGAAAAAGATTGTTTTGAAAAAATCCCTAAGCCCGGGGACACAATTTCATCAAAAATCTGACTTTCGGCATTTCACTCAAAAATGGTGCCAAACGGTTGCAAATGCTCCCCTAAAAGGTTTGGCGGTCGAAACAGAAGGCTTTTTATCACAGGACAAGAAATTAGCCATCGCCGACTTACCCTGCAAAAAAGATTTTTTTGAAAAAATCCCTAAGCCCCGGAGTCACAATTTCATCAAAAATCTGACCTTTGGCATTTCACTCAAAAATGGTGCCACACGCTTGCAAATGCTCCCCTGAGAGGTTTGGCGGTCGAAACAGAAGGCTTTTTATCACAGGAAAAGAAATCAACCCTCGACGACTTAACCGGCCAAAAAAGATTGTTTTGAAAAAATCCCTAAGCCCGGGTCACAATTTCATCAAAAACCTGACTTTCGGCATTTCACTCAAAAATGGTGCCAAACGGTTACAAATGCTCCCCTAAAAGGTTTGGCGGTCGAAACAGAAGGCTTTTTATCACAGGACAAGAAATCAACCCTTGACGACTTAACCGGCAGAAAAATATTTTTTTGAAAAAAATCCCTAAGCCCCGGGGTCACAATTTCATCAAAAATCTGACTTTCGGCATTTCACTCAAAAATGGTGCCACATACTTGCAAATGCTCCCCTAAAAGGTTTGGCGGTCGAAACAGAAGGCTTTTTATCAAAGGAAAAGAAATCAGCTCTCGAGGACTTAACCGGCAGAAAAAGTTTTTTTGAAAAAAATCCCTAAGCCCCGGGGTCACAATTTCATGAAAAATCTGACTTTCGGCATTTCACTCAAAAATGGTGCCAAACGGTTACAAATGCTCCCCTGAAAGGTTTTGCGGTGGAAACAGAAGGCTTTTTATCACAGGAAAAGAAATCAACCCTTGACGACTTAACCGGCAGAAAAATATTTTTTTGAAAAAATCCCTAAGCCCCGGGGTCACAATTTCATCAAAAATCTGACTTTCGGCATTTTACTCAAAAACGGTGCCACACACTTGCAAATGCTCCCCTAAAAGATTTGGCGGTCGAAACTGAAGGCTTTTTATCACAGGAAAAGAAATCAGCCCTCGACGAATTGACCGGCCGAAAAAGATTGTTTTTGAAAAAATCCCTAAGCCCGGGGTCAGAATTTCATCAAAACTCAGACTTTCGGCATTTCACTCAAAAATGGTGCCAAACGGTTGCAAATGCTCCCCTGAGAGGTTTGGCGGTCGAAACATAAGGCTTTTTATCACAGGAAAAGAAATCAGCCCTCGAGGACTTAACCGGCAGAAAAATATTTTTTTGAAAAAATCCCTAAGCCCCGGGGTCACAATCTCATCAAAAATCTGACTTTCGGCATTTCACTCAAAAATGGTGCCACAAGCTTGCAAATGCTCCCCTGAGACGTTTGGCGGTCGAAACAGAAGGCTTTTTATCACAGGAAAAGAAATCAGCCCTCGAGGACTTAACCGGCAGAAAAATATTTTTTTGAAAAAAGCCCTAAGCCCCGGGGTCACAATTTCATGAAAAATCTGACTTTCGGAATTTCACTCAAAAATGGTGCCAAACGGTTGCAAATGCTCCCCTGAGAGCTTTGGCGGTCGAAACAGAAGGCTTTTTATCACAGGACAAGAAATCAGCCCTCGAGGACTTAACCGGCAGAAAAAGATTTTTTTAAAAAAATCCCTAAGCCCCGGGGTCACAATTTCATCAAAAATCTGACCTTTGGCATTTTACTCAAAAATGGTGCCACACGCTTGCAAATGCTCCCCTGAGACGTTTGGCGGTCGAAACAGAAGGCTTTTTATCACAGGAAAAGAAATCAGTCCTCGACCACTTAACCGGCAGAAAAAGATTTTTTTGAAAAAATCCCTAAGCCCCGGTGTCACAATTTCATCAAAAATCTGATTTCAGCATTTCACTCAAAAATGGTGCCAAACGGTTGCAAATGCTCCCCTGAGAGTTTGGCGGTCGAAACAGAAGGCTTTTTATCACAGGACAAGAAATCAGCCATCGCCGACTTACCCTGCAGAAAAAGATTTTTTTGAAAAAATCCCTAAGCCCCAGGGTCACAATTTCATCAAAAATCTGACTTTCGGCATTTCACTCAAAAATATTGCCAAACGCTTGCAAATGCTCCCCTGAGACGTTTGGCGGTCGAAACAGAAGGCTTTTTATCACAGGAAAAGAAATCAACCCTTGACGACTTAACCGGCAGAAAAATATTTTTTTGAAAAAATCCCTAAGCCCCGTGGTCACAATTTCATCAAAAATCTGACTTTCGGCATTTCACTCAAAAATGGTGCCACACACTTGCAAATGCTCCCCTAAAAGGTTTGTCGGTGGAAACAGAAGGCTTTTTATCACAGGACAAGAAATCAGCCCTCGACGACTTAACCGGCAGAAAAAGATTTTTTTGAAAAAATCCCTAAGCCCCGGGGTCATAATTTCATCAACAATCAGACTTTCGGCATTTCACTCAAAAATGGTGCCAAATGGTTGCAAATGCTCCCCTGAGAGGTTTGGCGGTCGAAACTGAAGGCTTTTTATCACAGGAAAAGAAATCAGCCCTCGACGAATTAACCGGCCGAAAAAGATTGTTTTGAAAAAATCCCTAAGCCCGGTGTCACAATTTAATCAAAAATCTGACTTTCGGAATTTCACTCAAAAATGGTGCTACACTCTTGCAAATGCTCCCCTAAAAGGTTTGGCGGTCGAAACAGAAGGATTTTTATCACAGGACAAGAAATCAGCCCTCGACGACTTAACCGCCAGAAAAATATTTTTTTGAAAACTTCCCTAAGCCCCGGGGCCACAGTTTCATCAAAAATCTGACTTTCGGCATTTCACTCAAAAATGGTGCCAAACGGTTGCAAAAGCTCCCCTGAGAGGTTTGGCGGTCGAAACAGAAGGCTTTTTATCACAGGACAAGAAATCAGCCATCGCCGACTTACCCTGCAGAAAAAGATTTTTTTTGAAAAAATCCCTAAGCCCCAGGGTCACAATTTCATGAAAAATCTGACTTTCGGCATTTCACTCAAAAATATTGCCACACGCTTGCAAATGCTCCCCTGAGACGTTTGGCGGTCGAAACAGAAGGCTTTTTATCACAGGACAAGAAAAAAGCCATCGCCTACATACCCTGTAGAAAAAGATTTTTTTGAAAAAATCCCTAAGCCCCAGGGTCACAATTTCATCAAAAATCTGACTTTCGGCATTTCACTCAAAAATATTGCCAAACGCTTGCAAATGCTCCCCTGAGACGTTTGGCAGTCGAAACAGAAGGCTTTTTATCACAGGACAAGAAATCAGCCATCGCCGACTTACCCTGCAAAAAAGATTTTTTTGAAAAAATCCCTAAGCCCCCGGGTCACAATTTCATGAAAAATCTGACTTTCGGCATTTCACTCAAAAATGGTGCCAAACGGTTGCAAATGCTCCCCTGAGAGGTTTGGCTGTCGAAACAGAAGGCTTTTTATCACAGGACAAGAAATCAGCCATCGCCGACTTACCCTGCACAAAAAGATTTTTTTGAAAAAATCCCTAAGCCCCAGGGTCACAATTTCATCAAAAATCTGACTTTCGGCATTTCACTCAAAAATATTGCCAAACGCTTGCAAATACTCCCCTGAGATGTTTGGCGGTCGAAACAGAAGGCTTTTTATCACAGGAAAAGAAATCAACCCTTGACGACTTAACCGGCAGAAAAATATTTTTTTGAAAAAATCCCTAAGCCCCGGGGTCACAATTTCATGAAAAATCTGACTTTCGGCATTTCACTCAAAAATGGTGCCACACACTTGCAAATGCTCCCCTAAAAGGTTTGTCGGTGGAAACAGAAGGATTTTTATCACAGGACAAGAAATCAGCCCTCGACGACTTAACCGCCAGAAAAATATTTTTTTGAAAACTTCCCTAAGCCCCGGGGCCACAGTTTCATCAAAAATCTGACTTTCGGCATTTCACTCAAAAATGGTGCCAAACGGTTGCAAATGCTCTCCTGCGAGGTTTGGCGGTTGAAACTGAAGGCTTTTTATCACAGGAAAAGAAATCAGCCCTCGACGAATTAACCGGCCGAAAAAGATTGTTTTGAAAAAATCCCTAAGCCCGGGGACACAATTTCATCAAAAAATCTGACTTTCGGCATTTCACTCAAAAATGGTGCCAAACGGTTGCAAATGCTCCCCTGAGAGGTTTGGCGGTTGAAACAGAAGGCCTTTTATCACAGGAAAAGAAATCAGCCCTCGAGGACTTAACCGGCAGAAAAATATTTTTTTGAAAAAATCCCTAAGCCCCGGGGTCACAATTTCATCAAAAATCTGACTTTCGGCATTTCACTCAAAAATGGTGCCACATACTTGCAAATGCTCCCCTAAAAGGTTTGGCGGTCGAAACAGAAGGCTTTTTATCAAAGGAAAAGAAATCAGCTCTCGAGGACTTAACCGGCAGAAAAAGATTTTTTTGAAAAAAATCCCTAAGCCCCGGGGTCACAATTTCATGAAAAATCTGACTTTCGGCATTTCACTCAAAAATGGTGCCAAACGGTTACAAATGCTCCCCTGAAAGGTTTTGCGGTGGAAACAGAAGGCTTTTTATCACAGGAAAAGAAATCAACCCTTGACGACTTAACCGGCAGAAAAATATTTTTTTGAAAAAATCCCTAAGCCCCGGGGTCACAATTTCATCAAAAATCTGACTTTCGGCATTTTACTCAAAAACGGTGCCACACACTTGCAAATGCTCCCCTAAAAGATTTGGCGGTCGAAACTGAAGGCTTTTTATCACAGGAAAAGAAATCAGCCCTCGACGAATTGACCGGCCGAAAAAGATTGTTTTTGAAAAAATCCCTAAGCCCGGGGTCAGAATTTCATCAAAACTCAGACTTTCGGCATTTCACTCAAAAATGGTGCCAAACGGTTGCAAATGCTCCCCTGAGAGGTTTGGCGGTCGAAACATAAGGCTTTTTATCACAGGAAAAGAAATCAGCCCTCGAGGACTTAACCGGCAGAAAAATATTTTTTTGAAAAAATCCCTAAGCCCCGGGGTCACAATCTCATCAAAAATCTGACTTTCGGCATTTCACTCAAAAATGGTGCCACAAGCTTGCAAATGCTCCCCTGAGACGTTTGGCGGTCGAAACAGAAGGCTTTTTATCACAGGAAAAGAAATCAGCCCTCGAGGACTTAACCGGCAGAAAAATATTTTTTTGAAAAAAGCCCTAAGCCCCGGGGTCACAATTTCATGAAAAATCTGACTTTCGGAATTTCACTCAAAAATGGTGCCAAACGGTTGCAAATGCTCCCCTGAGAGCTTTGGCGGTCGAAACAGAAGGCTTTTTATCACAGGACAAGAAATCAGCCCTCGAGGACTTAACCGGCAGAAAAAGATTTTTTTAAAAAAATCCCTAAGCCCCGGGGTCACAATTTCATCAAAAATCTGACCTTTGGCATTTTACTCAAAAATGGTGCCACACGCTTGCAAATGCTCCCCTGAGACGTTTGGCGGTCGAAACAGAAGGCTTTTTATCACAGGAAAAGAAATCAGTCCTCGACCACTTAACCGGCAGAAAAAGATTTTTTTGAAAAAATCCCTAAGCCCCGGTGTCACAATTTCATCAAAAATCTGATTTCAGCATTTCACTCAAAAATGGTGCCAAACGGTTGCAAATGCTCCCCTGAGAGTTTGGCGGTCGAAACAGAAGGCTTTTTATCACAGGACAAGAAATCAGCCATCGCCGACTTACCCTGCAGAAAAAGATTTTTTTGAAAAAATCCCTAAGCCCCAGGGTCACAATTTCATCAAAAATCTGACTTTCGGCATTTCACTCAAAAATATTGCCAAACGCTTGCAAATGCTCCCCTGAGACGTTTGGCAGTCGAAACAGAAGGCTTTTTATCACAGGACAAGAAATCAGCCATCGCCGACTTACCCTGCAAAAAAGATTTTTTTGAAAAAATCCCTAAGCCCCCGGGTCACAATTTCATCAAAAATCTGACTTTCGGCATTTCACTCAAAAATGGTGCCAAACGGTTGCAAATGCTCCCCTGAGAGGTTTGGCTGTCGAAACAGAAGGCTTTTTATCACAGGACAAGAAATCAGCCATCGCCGACTTACCCTGCACAAAAAGATTTTTTTGAAAAAATCCCTAAGCCCCAGGGTCACAATTTCATCAAAAATCTGACTTTCGGCATTTCACTCAAAAATATTGCCAAACGCTTGCAAATGCTCCCCTGAGACGTTTGGCGGTCGAAACAGAAGGCTTTTTATCACAGGAAAAGAAATCAACCCTTGACGACTTAACCGGCAGAAAAATATTTTTTTGAAAAAATCCCTAAGCCCCGGGGTCACAATTTCATCAAAAATCTGACTTTCGGCATTTCACTCAAAAATGGTGCCACACACTTGCAAATGCTCCCCTAAAAGGTTTGTCGGTGGAAACAGAAGGCTTTTTATCACAGGACAAGAAATCAGCCCTCGACGACTTAACCGGCAGAAAAAGATTTTTTTGAAAAAATCCCTAAGCCCCGGGGTCATAATTTCATCAACAATCAGACTTTCGGCATTTCACTCAAAAATGGTGCCAAATGGTTGCAAATGCTCCCCTCAGAGGTTTGGCGGTCGAAACCGAAGGCTTTTTATCACAGGAAAAGAAATCAGCCCTCGACGAATTAACCGGCCGAAAAAGATTGTTTTGAAAAAATCCCTAAGCCCGGTGTCACAATTTAATCAAAAATCTGACTTTCGGAATTTCACTCAAAAATGGTGCTACACTCTTGCAAATGCTCCCCTAAAAGGTTTGGCGGTCGAAACAGAAGGATTTTTATCACAGGACAAGAAATCAGCCCTCGACGACTTAACCGCCAGAAAAATATTTTTTTGAAAACTTCCCTAAGCCCCGGGGCCACAGTTTCATCAAAAATCTGACTTTCGGCATTTCACTCAAAAATGGTGCCAAACGGTTGCAAAAGCTCCCCTGAGAGGTTTGGCGGTCGAAACAGAAGGCTTTTTATCACAGGACAAGAAATCAGCCATCGCCGACTTACCCTGCAGAAAAAGATTTTTTTTGAAAAAATCCCTAAGCCCCAGGGTCACAATTTCATGAAAAATCTGACTTTCGGCATTTCACTCAAAAATATTGCCACACGCTTGCAAATGCTCCCCTGAGACGTTTGGCGGTCGAAACAGAAGGCTTTTTATCACAGGACAAGAAAAAAGCCATCGCCTACATACCCTGTAGAAAAAGATTTTTTTGAAAAAATCCCTAAGCCCCAGGGTCACAATTTCATCAAAAATCTGACTTTCGGCATTTCACTCAAAAATATTGCCAAACGCTTGCAAATGCTCCCCTGAGACGTTTGGCAGTCGAAACAGAAGGCTTTTTATCACAGGACAAGAAATCAGCCATCGCCGACTTACCCTGCAAAAAAGATTTTTTTGAAAAAATCCCTAAGCCCCCGGGTCACAATTTCATGAAAAATCTGACTTTCGGCATTTCACTCAAAAATGGTGCCAAACGGTTGCAAATGCTCCCCTGAGAGGTTTGGCTGTCGAAACAGAAGGCTTTTTATCACAGGACAAGAAATCAGCCATCGCCGACTTACCCTGCACAAAAAGATTTTTTTGAAAAAATCCCTAAGCCCCAGGGTCACAATTTCATCAAAAATCTGACTTTCGGCATTTCACTCAAAAATATTGCCAAACGCTTGCAAATACTCCCCTGAGATGTTTGGCGGTCGAAACAGAAGGCTTTTTATCACAGGAAAAGAAATCAACCCTTGACGACTTAACCGGCAGAAAAATATTTTTTTGAAAAAATCCCTAAGCCCCGGGGTCACAATTTCATGAAAAATCTGACTTTCGGCATTTCACTCAAAAATGGTGCCACACACTTGCAAATGCTCCCCTAAAAGGTTTGTCGGTGGAAACAGAAGGATTTTTATCACAGGACAAGAAATCAGCCCTCGACGACTTAACCGCCAGAAAAATATTTTTTTGAAAACTTCCCTAAGCCCCGGGGCCACAGTTTCATCAAAAATCTGACTTTCGGCATTTCACTCAAAAATGGTGCCAAACGGTTGCAAATGCTCTCCTGCGAGGTTTGGCGGTTGAAACTGAAGGCTTTTTATCACAGGAAAAGAAATCAGCCCTCGACGAATTAACCGGCCGAAAAAGATTGTTTTGAAAAAATCCCTAAGCCCGGGGACACAATTTCATCAAAAAATCTGACTTTCGGCATTTCACTCAAAAATGGTGCCAAACGGTTGCAAATGCTCCCCTGAGAGGTTTGGCGGTTGAAACAGAAGGCCTTTTATCACAGGAAAAGAAATCAGCCCTCGAGGACTTAACCGGCAGAAAAATATTTTTTTGAAAAAATCCCTAAGCCCCGGGGTCACAATTTCATCAAAAATCTGACTTTCGGCATTTCACTCAAAAATGGTGCCAAACGGTTACAAATGCTCCCCTGAAAGGTTTTGCGGTGGAAACAGAAGGCTTTTTATCACAGGAAAAGAAATCAACCCTTGACGACTTAACCGGCAGAAAAATATTTTTTTGAAAAAAATCCCTAAGCCCTGGGGTCACAATTTCATCAAAAATCTGACCTTTGGCATTTCACTCAAAAATGGTGCCACACGCTTGCAAATGCTCCCCTGAGAGGTTTGGCGGTCGAAACAGAAGGCTTTTTATCACAGGAAAAGAAATCAGCCATCGCCAACTTACCCTGCAGAAAAAGATTTTTTTGAAAAAATCCCTAAGCCCCGGGGTCACAATTTCATCAAAAATCTGACTTTCGGCATTTCACTCAAAAATGGTGCCAAACGGTTACAAATGCTCCCCTGAAAGGATTTGCGGTGGAAACAGAAGGCTTTTTATCACAGGAAAAGAAATCAACCCTTGACGACTTAACCGACAGCAAAATATTTTTTTGAAAAAATCCCTAAGCCCCGGGGTCACAATCTCATCAAAAATCTCACTTTCGGAATTTCACTCAAAAATGGTGCTACACTCTTGCAAATGCTCCCCTAAAAGGTTTGGCGGTCGAAACAGAAGGCTTTTTATCACAGGACAAGAAATCAGCCCTCGACGACTTAACCGCCAGAAAAATATTTTTTTGAAAACATCCCTAAGCCCCGGGGCCACAGTTTCATCAAAAATCTGACTTTCGGCATTTCACTCAAAAATGGTGACAAACGGTTGCAAATGCTCCCCTGAGAGGTTTGGCGGTCGAAACAGAAGGCTTTTTATCATAGGACAAGAAGTCAGCCATCGCCGACTTACCCTGCAGAAATTTTTTTTTTTGAAAAAATCCCTAAGCCCCAGGGTCACAATTTCATGAAAAATCTGACTTTCGGCATTTCACTCAAAAATGGTGCCAAACGGTTGCAAATGCTCCCCTGAGAGGTTTGGCGGTCGAAACAGAAGGCTTTTTATCACAGGAGAAGAAATCAGCCATCGCCGACTTACCCTGCAAAAAAGATTTTTTTGAAAAAATCCCTAAGCCCTGGGGTCACAATTTCATCAAAAATCTGACCTTTGGCATTTCACTCAAAAATGGTGCCACACGCTTGCAAATGCTCCCCTGAGAGGTTTGGCGGTCGAAACAGAAGGCTTTTTATCACAGGAGAAGAAATCAGCCATCGCCAACTTACCCTGCAGAAAAAGATTTTTTTGAAAAAATCCCTAAGCCCCGGGGTCACAATTTCATGAAAAATCTGACTTTCGGAATTTCACTCAAAAATGGTGCCAAACGGTTACAAATGCTCCCCTGAAAGGATTTGCGGTGGAAACAGAAGGCTTTTTATCACAGGAAAAGAAATCAACCCTTGACGACTTAACCGACAGCAAAATATTTTTTTGAAAAAATCCCTAAGCCCCGGGGTCACAATTTCATCAAAAATCTGACTTTCGGCATTTCACTCAAAAATGGTGCCACACACTTGCAAATGCTCCCCTAAAAGGTTTGGCGGTCGAAACAGAAGGCTTTTTATCACAGGAAAAGAAATCAGCCCTCGACCACTTAACCGGCAGAAAAAGATTTTTTTGAAAAAATCCCTAAGCCCCGGGGTCACAATTTCATCAAAAATCTGACTTTCGGCATTTCACTCAAAAATGGTGCCAAACGGTTGCAAATGCTCCCCTGAGAGGTTTGGCTGTCGAAACAGAAGGCCTTTTATCACAGGACAAGAAATCAGCCATCGCCGACTTACCCTGCAGAAAACGCTTTTTTTGAAAAAATCCCTAAGCCCCAGGGTCACAATTTCATCAAAAATCTGACTTTCGGCATTTCACTCAAAAATATTTCCAAACGCTTGCAAATGCTCCCCTGAGAGGTTTGGCGGTCGAAACAGAAGGCTTTTTATCACAGGAAAAGAAATCAGCCCTCGAGGACTTAACCGGCAGAAAAATATTTTTTTGAAAAAATCCCTAAGCCCCGGGGTCACAATCTCATCAAAAATCTCACTTTCGGAATTTCACTCAAAAATGGTGCTACACTCTTGCAAATGCTCCCCTAAAAGGTTTGGCGGTCGAAACAGAAGGCTTTTTATCACAGGACAAGAAATCAGCCCTCGACGACTTAACCGCCAGAAAAATATTTTTTTGAAAACATCCCTAAGCCCCGGGGCCACAGTTTCATCAAAAATCTGACTTTCGGCATTTCACTCAAAAATGGTGCCAAACGGTTGCAAATGCTCCCCTGAGAGGTTTGGCGGTCGAAACAGAAGGCTTTTTATCATAGGACAAGAAGTCAGCCATCGCCGACTTACCCTGCAGAAATTTTTTTTTTTTGAAAAAATCCCTAAGCCCCAGGGTCACAATTTCATGAAAAATCTGACTTTCGGCATTTCACTCAAAAATATTGCCAAACACGTGCAAATGCTCCCCTGAGACGTTCGGCGGTCGAAACAGAAGGCTTTTTATCACAGGACAAGAAAAAAGCCATCGCTTACTTACCCTGTAGAAAAAGATTTTTTAAAAAAAATCCCTAAGCCCCGGGGTCACAATTTCATCAAAAATCTGACTTTCGGCATTTCACTCAAAAATGGTGCCAAGCGGTTGCAAATCCTCTCCTGCGAGGTTTGGCGGTCGAAACCGAAGGCTTTTTATCACAGGAAAAGAAATCAGCCCTCGACGAATTAACCGGCCGAAAAAGATTGTTTTGAAAAAATCCCTAAGCCCGGGGACACAATTTCATCAAAAATCTGACTTTCGGCATTTCACTCAAAAATGGTGCCACACGCTTGCAAATGCTCCCCTGAGAGGTTTGGCGGTCGAAACAGAAGGCTTTTTATCACAGGAAAAGAAATCAACCCTCGACGACTTAACCGGCCAAAAAAGATTGTTTTGAAAAAATCCCTAAGCCCGGGGACACAATTTCATCAAAACTCCGACTTTCGGCATTTCACTCAAAAATGGTGCCAAACGGTTGCAAATGCTCCCCTAAAAGGTTTGGCGGTCGAAACAGAAGGCTTTTTATCACAGGACAAGAAATCAGCCATCGCCAACTTACCCTGCAGAAAAAGATTTTTTTGAAAAAATCCCTAAGCCCCGGGGTCACAATTTCATCAAAAATCTGACTTTCGGCATTTCACTCAAAAATGGTGCCAAACGGTTACAAATGCTCCGCTGAAAGGTTTTGCGGTGGAAACAGAAGGCTTTTTATCACAGGAAAAGAAATCAACCCTTGACGACTTAACCGGCAGAAAAATATTTTTTTGAAAAATATCCCTAAGCCCCGGGGTCACAATTTCATCAAAAATCTGACTTTCGGCATTTCACTCAAAAATGGTGCCACATACTTGCAAATGCTCCCCTAAAAGGTTTGGCGGTCGAAACAGAAGGCTTTTTATCATAGGAAAAGAAATCAGCTCTCGAGGACTTAACCGGCAGAAAAAGATTTTTTTGAAAAAATCCCTAAGCCCCGGGGTCACAATTTCATGAAAAATCTGACTTTCGGCATTTCACTCAAAAATGGTGCCACACGCTTGCAAATGCTCCCCTGAGAGGTTTGGCGGTCGAAACAGAAGGCTTTTTATCACAGGACAAGAAATCAGCCCTCGACGACTTACCCTGCAGAAAAAGATTTTTTTGAAAAAATCCTTAAGCCCCGGGGTCACAATTTCATCAAAAATGTGACTTTCGGCATTTCACTCAAAAATGGTGCCAAACGGTTACAAATGCTCCCCTGAAAGGTTTTGCGGTGGAAACAGAAGGCTTTTTATGACAGGAAAAGAAATCAACCCTTGACGACTTAACCGGCAGAAAAATATTTTTTTGAAAAAATCCCTAAGCCCCGGGGTCACAATTTCATCAAAAATCTGACTTTCGGCATTTTACTCAAAAATGGTGCCACACACTTGCAAATGCTCCCCTAAAAGATTTGGCGGTCGAAACCGAAGGCTTTTTATCACAGGAAAAGAAATCAGCCCTCGACGAATTGACCGGCCGAAAAAGATTGTTTTGAAAAAATCCCTAAGCCCGTGGTCAGAATTTCATCAAAACTCAGACTTTCGGCATTTCACTCAAAAATGGTGCCAAACGGTTGCAAATGCTCCCCTGAGAGGTTTGGCGGTCGAAACATAAGGCTTTTTATCACAGGAAAAGAAATCAGCCCTCGAGGACTTAACCGGCAGAAAAATATTTTTTTGAAAAAATCCCTAAGCCCCGGGGTCACAATCTCATCAAAAATCTGACTTTCGGCATTTCACTCAAAAATGGTGCCACAAGCTTGCAAATGCTCCCCTGAGACGTTTGGCGGTCGAAACAGAAGGCTTTTTATCACAGGAAAAGAAATCAGCCCTCGAGGACTTAACCGGCAGAAAAATATTTTTTTGAAAAAAGCCCTAAGCCCCGGGGTAACAATTTCATGAAAAATCTGACTTTCGGAATTTCACTCAAAAATGGTGCCAAACGGTTGCAAATGCTCCCCTGAGAGCTTTGGCGGTCGAAACAGAAGGCTTTTTATCACAGGACAAGAAATCAGCCCTCGAGGACTTAACCGGCAGAAAAAGATTTTTTTAAAAAAATCCCTAAGCCCCGGGGTCACAATTTCATCAAAAATCTGACCTTTGGCATTTTACTCAAAAATGGTGCCACACGCTTGCAAATGCTCCCCTGAGACGTTTGGCGGTCGAAACAGAAGGCTTTTTATCACAGGAAAAGAAATCAGCCCTCGAGGACTTAACCGGCAGAAAAATATTTTTTTGAAAAAATCCCTAAGCCCCGGTGTCACAATTTCATCAAAAATCTGATTTCAGCATTTCACTCAAAAATGGTGCCAAACGGTTGCAAATGTTCCCCTGAGAGGTTTGGCGGTCGAAACAGAAGGCTTTTTATCACAGGAAAAGAAATCAGCCCTCGACGACTTAACCGGCCAAAAAAGATTGTTTTGAAAAAATCCCTAAGCCCGGGGTCACAATTTCATCAAAAATCTGACTTTCGGGATTTCACTCAAAAATGGTGCCAAACGGTTGCAAATGCTCCCCTAAAAGGTTTGGCGGTCGAAACAGAAGGCTTTTTATCAGAGGAAAAGAAATCAGCCCTTGACGACTTAACCGGCAGAAAAATATTTTTTTGAAAAAATCCCTAAGCCCAGGGTCACAATTTCATCAAAAATCTGACTTTCGGCATTTCATTCAAAAATGGTGCTACACTCTTGCAAATGCTCCCCTAAAAGGTTTGGCGGTCGAAACAGAAGGCTTTTTATCACAGGACAAGAAATCAGCCATCGCCGACTTACCCTGCAAAAAAGATTTTTTTGAAAAAATCCCTAAGCCCCTGGGTCACAATTTCATGAAAAATCTGACTTTCGGCATTTCACTCAAAAATGGTGCCAAATGGTTGCAAATGCTCCCCTGTGAGGTTTGGCGGTCGAAACAGAAGGCTTTTTATCACAGGAAAAGAAATAAGCCCTCGAGGACTTAACCGGCAGAAAAAGATTGTTTTGAAAAAATCCCTAAGCCCCGGGGTCACAATTTCATCAAAAATCTGACTTTCGGCATTTCACTCAAAAATGGTGCCACACGCTTGCAAATGCTCCCCTAAAAGGTTTGGCAGTCGAAACAGAAGGCTTTTTATCACAGGACAAGAAATCAGCCATCGCCGACTAAACCTGCAGAAACAGATTTTTTTGAAAAAATCCCTAAGCCCCGGGGTCACAATTTCATCAAAAATCTGACTTTCGGCATTTCACTCAAAAATGGTGCCAAACGGTTGCAAATGCTCGTGTCAGGGAACTGCCATCTGAGGAGCAGGAGGTGAAAGGGCTCACAGAGGGTGAGAGAGACCATTCAGCTGAGGAGGGAACCAGCAGGGGGAGAAGTGGAGTTCCAAGGGAAAGTGAGTCGGAGGGAGGGCTCAGAGACACTTCCAGCGAAAATAGTGGTGAGGTTTCAGGACCTCCCATAGGGACACCTACTCCTCGGCGGAAACTGTCACGCCGAGAGTCCAGAAGACGCGTTTCCGTTAAGGAGCTTTTATGCTGGAAGAAGTTCCGTAAACGCCCACTGTCCGATTCTACGAGCGACTGATGGAGCCATGCTTAAGGAGCTCCGTCACAGACAGAGGTTTGTGGACTTAGCCAAACTCTGAGGGACTAGGATTTTACGCACAAGCAGCTCACCATCCCATCACAGCAATCGGACAGTCCCTGAAAGCAGCTTGTGCAGAGAGGCATCATGAGCAACCCAGCCGGAGCCGGGGGAGCAGGAGGAGCTGGAGAGGGTCCAAGCCTGGAAGAAAGGTACAGGGTGTTGGAAGTCCAGCTAGCGCTGCAAACGGCGAGGCTAGAGGAAAGGAGGGCACAGGATGCAGAAAAGGCAAAAGGCGCTACACTAGCAAGAAAGATGCCAGGATTGGTGCAGAAGTTTGGGGGGGACCCCAGGAACTATCAAGCCTTTAGGACAGAGATGCAGTATGCTCTCGAGCTGCAGTTTGACGACTTTCCCGACGAGGCATCGCGAGTGGCATTTGTGATTGGCCATCTCGAAGGGGGGGCGAGAGACTGGGTTAGACCCCTGATGGCAGGGAATAGTGAAATGCTGAAGGACACGAGGAAGTTTTTTCGCGCCATGGATTTGATGTTTTCCAGCGAGATTGAACAGGGACTGGTGCGCAGACAATTGATGGCTTGTAAACAGGGTAGCCGATCGGTTCGTGAGTACTGGACTGAGTTTACAATGTTGATACATAAATTGGGGTGGGACCTATCGGCGGAACCCATTCAAATGCTTTTTGAAGAGGGGCTTTCTTCGGCGGTGAAAGACGAACTTTCCCGGGCGCCCAGGGCGGAGTCTATGGACCAGCTGACCAAATCAGCGCTGACCATTGGAGCGCGCCAGGAGGCAAGAGCCTTGGAGAAGCGGGAGGGGAAAGGAGAGCGTTGGAGGGATTTCCGCATTCCAGAGATTCCGGAGCCAAATTTCCCGCCAGGAGAGCCGATGGAAGTTGGAACAGCGCACGCGCGCGCAGTTTCAAATCCCAGTGAAGGGAGGAAGAAGGAGGGAAAGAGCACCAAGAAATGTTATCTCTGCCAGCAGCCAGGTCACTTTGCCAGAGTCTGCCCGCAAAGAAAGGAATGGCAAGGGATGGCGGGAGCTGTTGGGGGGAAGGAGGAGGGAGTCCAGGAGCCAGTAAAAGCCAACGCCTGGCTGCCACCGTCAGGGCACTGCAGCCAGGCCAAGGAGCAGTAAAAGTGCCCACTCCGGAACCTCCAAGACCAGCCCTGGTAATAGAGGTGTTGCTAGAGCTGGCAAACGGATACCCACTAAAGACAAAGGCGCTGTTGGACTCAGGCAGCTCCTGTAATTTTATGAGTAAGGAGTTTGCAGCTGAACACCAGATACAGATACTCCCTTTAAGCAACCCCCTGCAGGTGACCACGATCGATGGGAGGGAGCTGTTGGGAGGAGAAGTTAGCCTACAGACCGTCCCAATGGTTATGAGGGTGGCCAGGCACACCGAAAGGATAGCGTTCAATGTGGCCACCCTGGGAGGGGCTCCCGTTATTTTGGGAATGAGCTGGCTAGCGTTGCATGATCCGCTAGTGGGCTGGCATCAGAGAGTGGTTTCCTTTGGGTCAGCACATTGCCTGGAACACTGCAGAGAGGGAAAGGTGCCAGAAGGGGCAAAAGCCTTTCTAGCAGGGACGGAAGTGGCGGACAAAGGGAAGGTGCCCAAACAATACGCTGACCTGAGCAAGGTCTTCAGCGAAAGGGAAGCAGATAAACTACCACCGCATAGAGCCTTTGACTGCCAAATTAACCTGGTCCCTGGGGCCCAGCTCCCCGTGGGCAAGCTGTACGCCATGTCAGACAGGGAAATGCAGGAGTTAAGGGAGTTTATTGATAAAAACCTGAAGAGGGGCTTCATCAGAGAGTCCAGAGCGGTGGGGGGGGGGAGCCCAGTGTTTTTTGTGGACAAAAAAAACACGGATAAACCCAGGCTTGTAGTGGACTTTAGAGCCTTAAATGCAGTGTCAGAACCAGTGGCTTTCCCCATGCCCAGAATTGATGACATTTTGACCAGGGTGAGGAAGGGAAAGATATTCACGAAACTGGACCTGAGAGGGGCATACAACCTGATACGAATAAGGAAAGGGGATGAATGGAAAACCACCATGTTCACCCCTTTGGGGGCTTTTGAATATTTAGTTATGCCATTCGGATTACAATCAGGCTCCGCATGTTTTCAATCGTTCATGAACCATGTCCTGGGACCTCTGCTCTACAAGAATTGTGTGGCCTTCCTCGATGACGTGCTGATATATTCAGAGAATGAGGAGCAGCATGTAAAAGATGTCAGGGAAGTGCTGAGCCAACTGCAAGCAAACCAGCTGTGGGTGAAATTGGAGAAGTGTCAGTTTCACACCAAGGAGGTGGAATTCCTGGGGTACCGCTTATCAGACAAGGGATTAGCCATGGATCCAGGCAAGGTCCAGGCGGTGCTGGAATGGAAGACACCGAAAACGAAAAAGGATGTGCAAAGGTTCTTAGGGTTTGGGAACTTTTACCGTAAATTCATCAAGAACTTTGCCCACTTAACGGCTCCCATCACGGACTGTCTAAGCAGCAAGAAGAAATTCGTTTGGACGGCGGAGGCGGAGCAAGCATTTGAGGAATTGAAAAGGGCATTCGCTTCGGAAGAACAGCTCCTGCATGTGGATTTACAAAAACCCATGAGAGTGGTAACTGATGCCTCAGACCGGGCGGTGGGGGCGGTGCTGCTTCAGCCGGGGAGCAATAAGTCGGAATGGAGACCGTGTGCCTTCTTTTCGCGTAAGCTGAACAAATCCGAGAGGAACTACACCGTATATGACCGAGAACTACTCGCCATTCACGAAGCGTTCCGGAGATGGAGACATTTACTAATTGGCGCACAGCATAAGGTGCAAGTGTGTACGGACCACAAGAATTTGGAGTATTGGAGAACGGCACGAGTGCTCAACCAACGACAAGTGAGGTGGGCCCAGGAGTTCTCCAAATTCCATTTTGAAATTTGCTATGTGCCAGGTCCAGAAAACATCAGAGCGGACGCTCTCTCACGCAAACCTGAATATTTGGAGGGGGAGGGAGCGCCTGAAGAGAGACATATTATCCCAGAGGACCGCTGGGTGTGTGGGGCGGCCTGGGTGGGGCAAAGGGAACTGGTAGAGGGAACGGTAAATGATGAATACGCCCAGAATAAGCTCAGAGGTTTAAGGAGAGAGGGAGAAGACCCCGGAGGTTTTGAAGAAAGAAACGGGGCATTGTATTACAAAGGGGCACTATATATACCCGAAGGGGAATTGAGGGGGAGAGTACTCAAACAGCTGCACGACAACCCCACAGCGGGGCATTTTGGGCAACACAAGACCATGTGGTTGGTGACCAGGGAGTTTTGGTGGCCCAAGGTGAGGGAGGATGTACGGGAGTATGTGAGAGGGTGTGACCAATGCCAGAGAGCCAAAGGAGAAAGGCGGGCGCCAGCGGGGTTATTAGAACCGTTACCCACACCAGAACGACCGTGGGAGGCGGTATCGATAGATTTTATGACTGATCTGCCCAAATCCCAGGGGAAAACCGCCATACTAGTCGTAGTAGACCTGTTAACTAAGATGGGTCACTTTGTAGCTTGCTCACATGCAGTCACGGCGGAAGAGACAGCGAAATTGTTTGTAGAACATATTTTTAGGCTGCATGGCGCCCCCTTGAGGGTGGTCTCTGACAGAGGGAAACAGTTCACGTCCAGATTCTGGAGGAAATTTATGAGCTTGTTGCACGTAGAGGTCAACTTTTCGACTGCCAGGCACCCTGAGACCAATGGGCAGGCGGAGAGGGCAAACGGTATCCTCCAACAATACCTGAGGTGTTATGTCAATGACAGAGAGAACGATTGGGTCGAAAAGTTGGCGCTAGCGGAATTTGCTTACAATAATGCGGAGAATGTGTCCACCGGGATGAGCCCCTTTTTGGCTAATTATGGGTGCCACCCCAGGGCGTTTCCAGGGGGAGGAGGGGAGAGATGGAGTGTCCCGGCCGCCGAACATTTTGTAGAAGAAATGGAAGCGATCCATCGTCAACTCCAACTCAACTTAGAAAGGGCCAAAGAAGAATATAAGAGGCAGGCAGACAAGAGCAGAAGGGAAGGTGAAACCATTAGGGTGGGGAGTCAGGTCTGGCTATCAACCCAAGGGTTGCCGTTCAAGGGGGGTTGCAAGAAATTGAGACCCAAAAGATTGGGACCATTTGAGGTCATCCAACAGGTCAACCCAGTGGCTTTCAGACTCCGGTTACCGAACCACATGAAACTGCACCCAGTATTCCACAGGTCATTACTGTCACCATATAGGGGGGAAGGTGAAGGGGTATCCACACGGGGGCCAGTCTTAGAAGAAAGGGAAAGCAGCAACCATGTGGAGGAGATCATCGACTCCAGGTGGAAGGGTAATCAGGTGGAGTATTTGGTCGCGTGGGAAGGGGAACTGGAGTCGGAAAACACCTGGGTGACGGCAGAGGAGGTCAGTGACGAGATCTTGATCGAAACGTTCCACCAAAGGTTCCCCAGGAAACCTCAGCCAGTAGCGAGGTTCCGGAGGGAGTACTTTGGCACCACCGACGATGAGGAGGAACTGGAAGGATTCAGGGAATCGGAGTTGGAAGAAGGAACAGACTCCGATGAGGAGGAGTACTTGGAAACCGGAAACAGCAACAGGTGGAGGGAAGTGTTCGAAACTTCGGAAGATGAGGGAGGTTCTTTCAGGGGTTTTGCTCCCTCGCCTCCCGCAGAGGAGGGGAGGGAAGGGGGTGAAGGGGGCCCTGGAGGGGAGGTGGATGTCAGGGAACTGCCATCTGAGGAGCAGGAGGTGAAAGGGCTCACAGAGGGTGAGAGAGACCATTCAGCTGAGGAGGGAACCAGCAGGGGGAGAAGTGGAGTTCCAAGGGAAAGTGAGTCGGAGGGAGGGCTCAGAGACACTTCCAGCGAAAATAGTGGGGAGGTTTCAGGACCTCCCATAGGGACACCTACTCCTCGCCGGAAACTGTCACGCCGAGAGTCCAGAAGACGCGTTTCCATTAAGGAGCTTTTATGCTGGAAGAAGTTCCGTAAACGCCCACTGTCCGATTCAACGAGCGACTGATGGAGCCATGCTTAAGGAGCTCCGTCACAGACAGAGGTTTGTGGACTTAGCCAAACTCTGAGGGACTAGGATTTTACGCACAAGCAGCTCACCATCCCATCACAGCTCCCCTAAAAGGTTTGGCGGTCGAAACAGAAGGCTTTTTATCACAGGAAAAGAAATCAACCCTTGACGACTTAGCCGGCAGAAAAATATTTTTTTAAAAAAATCCCTAAGCATCCGGGGTCACAATTTCATCAAAAATCTGACTTTCGGCATTTCACTCAAAAATTGTGCCACACACTTGCAAATGCATCCCTGAGAAAAAATCCCTAAGCCCCGGGGTCACAATTTCATCAAAAATCTGACTTTCGGCATTTCACTCAAAAATGGTGCCAAACGGTTGCAAATGCTCCCCTGAGAGCTTTGGCGGTCGAAACAGAAGGCTTTTTATCACAGGAAAAGAAATCAGCCCTCGAGGACTTAACCGGCAAAAAAAAGATTTTTTTAAAAAAATCCCTAAGCCCCGGGGTCACAATTTCATCAAAAATCTGACCTTTGGCATTTTACTCAAAAATGGTGCCACACGCTTGCAAACGCTCCCCTGAGACGTTTGGCGGTCGAAACAGAAGGCTTTTTATCACAGGAAAAGAAATCAGCCCTTGACGACTTAACCGGCCGAAAAAGATTGTTTTGAAAAAATCCCTAAGCCCGGGGTCACAATTTCATCAAAAATCTGACTTTCGGCATTTCACTCAAAAATGGTGCCAAACGGTTGCAAATGCTCCCCTAAAAGGTTTGGCGGTCGAAACAGAATGCTTTTTATCACAGGAAAAGAAATCAAACCTTGACGACTTAACCGGCAGAAAAAGATTTTTTTTAAAAATTCCCTAAGCCTGGGGTCACAATCTCATCAAAAATCTGACTTTCGGAATTTCACTCAAAAATGGTGCCACACGCTTGCAAATGCTCCCCTGAGAGGTTTGGCGGTCGAAACAGAAGGCTTTTTATCACAGGAAAAGAAATCAGCCCTCGCCGACTTATCCTGCAAAAAAGATTTTTTTGAAAAAATCCCTAAGCCCGGGGTCACAATTTCATCAAAAATCTGACCTTTGGCATTTCACTCAAAATGGTGCCACACGCTTGCAAATGCTCCCCTGAGAGGTTTGGCGGTCGAAACAGAAGGCTTTTTATCACAGGAAAAGAAATCAACCCTCGACGACTTAACCGGCCAAAAAAGATTGTTTTGAAAAAATCCCTAAGCCCGGGGTCACAATTTCATCAAAAATCAGACTTTCGGCATTTCACTCAAAAATGGTGCCAAACGGTTGCAAATGCTCCCCTAAAAGGTTTGGCGGTCGAAACAGAAGGCTTTTTATCACAGGAAAAGAAATCAACCCTTGACGACTTAACCGGCAGAAAAAGATTTTTTTGATAAAATCCCTAAGCCCCGGGGTCACAATTTCATCAAAAATCTGACTTTCGGCATTTCACTCAAAAATGGTGCCACACACTTGCCAATGCTCCCCTAGAAGGTTTGGCGGTCGAAACAGAAGGATTTTTATCACAGGAAAAGAAATCAGCCCTCGACCACTTAACCGGCAGAAAAATATTTTTTTGAAAAAATCCCTAAGCCCTGGGGTCAAAATTTCATCAAAAATCTGACTTTCGGCATTTCACTCAAAAATGGTGCCACACACATGCAAATGCTCCCCTAAAAGGTTTGGCGGTCGAAACAGAAGGCTTTTTATCACAGGAAAAGAAATCAGCCCTCGACGACTTAACCGGCAGAAAAAGATTTTTTTTAAAAAATCCCTAAGCCCCTGGGTCACAATTTCATCAAAAATCTGACCTTTGGCATTTTACTCAAAAATGGTGCCAAACGGTTACAAATGCTCCCCTGAGAGATTTGGCGGTCGAAACAGAAGGCTTTTTATCAAAGGAAAAGAAATCAGCCCTCGACGAATTAACCGGCCGAAAAAGATTGTTTTGAAAAAATCCCTAAGCCCGGGGACACAGTTTCATAAAAAATCAGACTTTCGGCATTTCATTCAAAAATGGTGCCACACACTTGCAAATGCTCCCCTGAAAGGTTTTGCGGTCGAAACAGAAGGCTTTTTATCACAGGAAAAGAAATCAACCCTTGACGACTTAACCGGCCGAAAAATATTTTTTTGAAAAAATCCCTAAGCCCCGGGGTCACAATTTCATCAAAAATCTGACTTTCGGCATTTCATTCAAAAATGGTGCCACACACTTGCAAATGCTCCCCTGAAAGGTTTTGCCGTCGAAACAGAAGGCTTTTTATCACAGGAAAAGAAATCAACCCTTGACGACTTAACCGGCAGAAAAATATTTTTTTGAAAAAATCCCTAAGCCCCGGGGTCACAATTTCATCAAAAATCTGACTTTCGGCATTTCACTCAAAAATGGTGCCACACACTTGCAAATGCTCCCCTAAAAGGTTTGGCGGTCGAAACAGAAGGCTTTTTATCACAGGAAAAGAAATCAGCCCTCGACGACTTAACCGGCAGAAAAATATTTTTTTGAAAAAATCCCTAAGCCCCTGGGTCACAATTTCATCAAAAATCTGACTTTCGGCATTTCACTCAAAAATGTTGCCACACACTTGCAAATGCTCCCCTAAAAGGTTTGGCGGTCGAAACAGAAGGCTTTTTATCACAGGAAAATAAATCAGCCCTCGACGACTTAACCGGCCGAAAAAGATTTTTTTGAAAAAATCCCTAAGCCCCGGGGTCACAATTTCATCAAAAATCTAACATTCGGTATTTCACTCAAAAATGGTGCCAAACGGTTACAAATGCTCCCCTGAGAGATTTGGCGGTCGAAACAGAAGGCTTTTTATCAAAGGAAAAGAAATTAGCCCTCGACGAATTAACAGGCCGAAAAAGATTGTTTTGAAAAAATCCCTAAGCCCGGGGTCACAATTTCATCAAAAATCTGACTTTCGGCATTTCACTCAAAAATGGTGCCAAACGGTTGCAAATGCTCCCCTGAGAGGTTTGGCGGTCGAAACAGAAGGCTTTTTATCACAGGAAAAGAAATCAACCCTTGACGACTTAACCGGCAGAAAAATATTTTTTTGAAAAAATCCCTAAGCCCCGGGGTCACAATTTCATCAAAAATCTGACTTTCGGCATTTCACTCAAAAATGGTGCCACACACTTGCAAATGCTCCTCTAAAAAGTTTGGCGGTCGAAACAGAAGGCTTTTTATCACAGGAAAAGAAATCAGCCCTCGACCACTTAACCGGCAGAAAAATATTTTTTTGAAAAAATCCCTAAGCCCTGGGGTCAAAATTTCATCAAAAATCTGACTTTCGGCATTTCACTCAAAAATGGTGCCACACACATGCAAATGCTCCCCTAAAAGGTTTGGCAGTCGAAACAGAAGGCTTTTTATCACAGGAAAAGAAATCAGCCCTCGACGACTTAACCGGCAGAAAAAGATTTTTTTAAAAAAATCCCTAAGCCCCGGGGTCACAATTTCATCAAAAATCTGACCTTTGGCATTTTACTCAAAAATGGTGCCACACGCTTGCAAATGCTCCCCTGAGACGTTTGGCGGTCGAAACAGAAGGCTTTTTATCACAGGAAAAGAAATCAGCCCTCGAGGACTTAACCGGCAGAAAAAGATTTTTTTAAAAAAATCCCTAAGCCCCGGGGTCACAATTTCATCAAAAATCTGACCTTTGGCATTTTACTCAAAAATGGTGCCAAACGGTTACAAATGCTCCCCTGAGAGATTTGGCGGTCGAAACAGAAGGCTTTTTATCAAAGGAAAAGAAATCAGCCCTCGACGAATTAACCGGCCGAAAAAGATTGTTTTGAAAAAATCCCTAAGCCCGGGGTCACAGTTTCATAAAAAATCAGACTTTCGGCATTTCACTCAAAAATGGTGCCAAACGGTTGCAAATGCTCCCCTGAGAGGTTTGGCGGTCGAAACAGAAGGCTTTTTATCACAGGAAAAGAAATCAGCCCTCAACGACTTAACCGGCAGAAAAGGATTTTTTTGAAAAAATCCCTAAGCCCCGGGGTCGAAATTTCAACAAAAATCTGACTTTCGGCATTTTACTCAAAAATGGTGCCACATGCTTGCAAATGCTCCCCTGAGACGTTTGGCGGTCGAAACAGAAGGCTTTTTATCACAGGAAAAGAAATCAGCCCTCGACCACTTAACCGGCAGAAAAATATTTTTTTGAAAAAATCCCTAAGCCCTGGGGTCAAAATTTCATCAAAAATCTGACTTTCGGCATTTCACTCAAAAATGGTGCCACACACATGCAAATGCTCCCCTAAAAGGTTTGGCGGTCGAAACAGAAGGCTTTTTATCACAGGAAAAGAAATCAGCCCTCGACGACTTAACCGGCAGAAAAAGATTTTTTTAAAAAAATCCCTAAGCCCCGGGGTCACAATTTCATCAAAAATCTGACCTTTGGCATTTTACTCAAAAATGGTGCCACACACTTGCAAATGCTCCCCTGAGACGTTTGGCGGTCGAAACAGAAGGCTTTTTATCACAGGAAAAGAAATCAGCCCTCGAGGACTTAACCGGCAGAAAAAGATTTTTTTAAAAAAATCCCTAAGCCCCGGGGTCACAATTTCATCAAAAATCTGACCTTTGGCATTTTACTCAAAAATGGTGCCAAACAGTTACAAATGCTCCCCTGAGAGATTTGGCGGTCGAAACAGAAGGCTTTTTATCAAAGGAAAAGAAATCAGCCCTCGACGAATTAACCGGCCGAAAAAGATTGTTTTGAAAAAATCCCTAAGCCCGGGGTCACAGTTTCATAAAAAATCAGACTTTCGGCATTTCACTCAAAAATGGTGCCAAACGGCTGCAAATGCTCCCCTGAGAGGTTTGGCGGTCGAAACAGAAGGCTTTTTATCACAGGAAAAGAAATCAACCCTTGACGACTTAACCGGCAGAAAAATATTTTTTTGAAAAAATCCCTAAGCCCCGGGGTCACAATTTCATCAAAAATCCGACTTTCGGCATTTCACTCAAAAATGGTCCCAATCGGTTGCAAATGCTCCCCTAAAAGTTTTGGCGGTCGAAACAGAAGGCTTTTTATCACAGGAAAAGAAATCAACCCTTGACGACTTAACCGGCCGAAAAATATTTTTTTGAAAAAATCCCTAAGCCCCGGGGTCACAATTTCATCAAAAATCTGACTTTCGGCATTTCATTCAAAAATGGTGCCACACACTTGCAAATGCTCCCCTAAAAGTTTTGGCGGTCGAAACAGAAGACTTTTTATCACAGGAAAAGAAATCAGCCCTCGAGGACTTAACCGGCAGAAAAATATTTTTTTGAAAAAATCCCTAAGCCCCGGGGTCAAAATTTCATCAAAAATCTGATTTCGGCATTTTACTCAAAAATGGTGCCACATGCTTGCAAATGCTCCCCTGAGACGTTTGGCGGTCGAAACAGAAGGCTTTTTATCACAGGAAAAGAAATCAGCCCTCGACGACTTAACCGGCAGAAAAATATTTTTTTGAAAAAATCCCTAAGCCCCGGGGTCAAAATTTCATCAAAAATCTGACTTTTGGCATTTCACTCAAAAATGGTGCCAAACGGTTACAAATGCTCCCCTGAGAGATTTGGCAGTGGAAACAGAAGGCTTTTTATCAAAGGAAAAGAAATCAGCCCTCGACGAATAAACCGGCCGAAAAAGATTGTTTTGAAAAAATCCCTAAGCCCGGGGTCACAATTTCATCAAAAATCAGACTTTCGGCATTTCACTCAAAAATGGTGCCAAACGGTTGCAAATGCTCCCCTGAGAGGTTTGGCGGTCGAAACAGAAGGCTTTTTAGCACAGGAAAAGAAATCAACCCTTGACGACTTAACCGGCAGAAAAATATTTTTTTGAAAAAATCCCTAAGCCCCGGGGTCACAATTTCATCAAAAATCTGACTTTCGGCATTTCACTCAAAAATGGTGCCACACACTTGCAAATGTTCCCCTAAAAGTTTTGGCGGTCGAAACAGAAGGCTTTTTATCACAGGAAAAGAAATCAGCCCTCGACGACTTAACCGGCAGAAAAATATTTTTTTGAAAAAATCCCTAAGCCCCGGGGTCAAAATTTCATCAAAAATCTGATTTCGGCATTTTACTCAAAAATGGTGCCACATGCTTGCAAATGCTCCCCTGAGACGTTTGGCGGTCGAAACAGAAGGCTTTTTATCACAGGAAAAGAAATCAGCCCTCGACGACTTAACCGGCAGAAAAATATTTTTTTGAAAAAATCCCTAAGCCCCGGGGTCAAAATTTCATCAAAAATCTGACTTTCGGCATTTCACTCAAAAATGGTGCCAAACGGTTACAAATGCTCCCCTGAGAGATTTGGCAGTGGAAACAGAAGGCTTTTTATCAAAGGAAAAGAAATCAGCCCTCGACGAATTAACCGGCCGAAAAAGATTGTTTTGAAAAAATCCCTAAGCCCGGGGTCACAATTTCATCAAAAATCAGACTTTCGGCATTTCACTCAAAAATGGTGCCAAACGGTTGCAAATGCTCCCCTGAGAGGTTTGGCGGTCGAAACAGAAGGCTTTTTATCACAGGAAAAGAAATCAGCCCTTGACGACTTAACCGGCAGAAAAATATTTTTTTGAAAAAATCCCTAAGCCCCGGGGTCAAAATTTCATCAAAAATCTGACTTTCGGCATTTTACTCAAAAATGGTGCCACATGCTTGCAAATGCTCCCCTGAGACGTTTGGCGGTCGAAACAGAAGGCTTTTTATCACAAGAAAAGAAATCAGCCCTCGACCACTTAACCGGCAGAAAAAGATTTTTTTGAAAAAATCCCTAAGCCCCGGTGTCACAATTTCATCAAAAATCTGATTTCGGCATTTCACTCAAAAATGGTGCCGAACGGTTGCAAATATTCCCCTGAGAGGTTTGGCGGACGAAACAGAAGGCTTTTTATCACAGGAAAAGAAATCAGCCCTCGACGACTTAACCGGCCGAAAAAGATTGTTTTGAAAAAATCCCTAAGCCCGGGGTCACAATTTCATCAAAAATCAGACTTTCGGCATTTCACTCAAAAATGGTGCCAAACGGTTACAAATGCTCCCCTGAAAGGTTTTGCGGTGGAAACAGAAGGCTTTTTATCACAGGAAAAGAAATCAACCCTTGACGACTTAACCGGCAGAAAAATATTTTTTTGAAAAAATCCCTAAGCCCCGGGGTCACAATTTCATCAAAAATCTGACTTTCGGCATTTCACTCAAAAATGGTGCCACACACTTGCAAATGCTCCCCTAAAAGTTTTGGCGGTCGAAACAGAAGGCTTTTTATCACAGGAAAAGAAATCAGCCCTCGAGGACTTAACCGGCAGAAAAATATTTTTTTGAAAACATCCCTAAGCCCCGGGGTCAAAATTTCATCAAAAATCTGATTTCGGCATTTTACTCAAAAATGGTGCCACATGCTTGCAAATGCTCCCCTGAGACGTTTGGCGGTCGAAACAGAAGGCTTTTTATCACAGGAAAAGAAATCAACCCTCGACGACTTAACCGGCAGAAAAATATTTTTTTGAAAAAATCCCTAAGCCCCGGTGTCACAATTTCATCAAAAATCTGATTTCGGCATTTCACTCAAAAATGGTGCCAAACGGTTGCAAATGCTCCCCTAAAAGGTTTGGCGGTCGAAACAGAAGGCTTTTTATCAGAGGAAAAGAAATCAGCCCTCAACGACTTAACCGGCCGAAAAATATTTTTTTGAAAAAATCCCTAAGCCCCGGGGTCACAATTTCATCAAAAATCTGACTTTTGGCATTTCATTCAAAAATGGTGCCACACAGTTGCAAATGCTCCCCTGAAAGGTTTTGCGGTCGAAACAGAAGGCTTTTTATCACAGGAAAAGAAATCAACCCTTGACGACTTAACCGGCAGAAAAATATTTTTTTGAAAAAATCCCTAAGCCCCGGGGTCACAATTTCATCAAAAATCTGACTTTCGGCATTTCACTCAAAAATGGTGCCACACACTTGCTAATGCTCCCCTAAAAGTTTTGGCGGTCGAAACAGAAGGCTTTTTATCACAGGAAAAGAAATCAGCCCTCGAGGACTTAACCGGCAGAAAAATATTTTTTTGAAAAAATCCCTAAGCCCCGGGGTCAAAATTTCATCAAAAATCTGATTTCGGCATTTTACTCAAAAATGGTGCCACATGCTTGCAAATGCTCCCCTGAGACGTTTGGCGGTCGAAACAGAAGGCTTTTTATCACAGGAAAAGAAATCAGCCCTCGACCACTTAACCGGCAGAAAAAGATTTTTTTGAAAAAATCCCTAAGCCCCCGGGGCACAATTTCATCAAAAATCTGACTTTCGGCATTTCACTCAAAAATGGTGCCAAACGGTTACAAATGCTCCCCTGAGAGATTTGGCAGTGGAAACAGAAGGCTTTTTATCAAAGGAAAAGAAATCAGCCCTCGACGAATTAACCGGCCGAAAAAGATTGTTTTGAAAAAATCCCTAAGCCCCGGGGTCACAATTTCATCAAAAATCTGACTTTCGTCATTTCACTCAAAATTGGTGCCACACACTTGCAAATGCTCCCCTAAAAGTTTTGGCGGTCGAAACAGAAGGCTTTTTATCACAGGAAAAGAAATCAGCCCTCGACGACTTAACCGGCAGAAAAATATTTTTTTGAAAAAATCCCTAAGCCCCGGGGTCACAATTTCATCAAAAATCTGACTTTCGTCATTTCACTCAAAAATGGTGCCACACACTTGCAAATGCTCCCCTAAAAGTTTTGGCGGTCGAAACAGAAGGCTTTTTATCACAGGAAAAGAAATCAGCCCTCGAGGACTTAACCGGCAGAAAAATATTTTTTTGAAAAAATCCCTAAGCCCCGGGGTCAAAATTTCATCAAAAATCTGATTTCGGCATTTTACTCAAAAATGGTGCCACATGCTTGCAAATGCTCCCCTGAGACGTTTGGCGGTCGAAACAGAAGGCTTTTTATCAAAGTAAAAGAAATCAGCCCTCGACGAATTAACCGGCCGAAAAAGATTGTTTTGAAAAAATCCCTAAGCCCGGGATCACAATTTCATCAAAAATCAGACTTTCGGCATTTCACTCAAAAATGGTGCCACACACTTGCAAATGCTCCCCTAAAAGGTTTGGCGGTCGAAACAGAAGGCTTTTTATCACAGGAAAAGAAATCAACCCTTGACGACTTAACCGGCAGAAAAATATTTTTTTGAAAAAATCCCTAAGCCCCGGGGTCACAATTTCATCAAAAATCTGACTTTCGGCATTTCACTCAAAAATGGTGCCACACACTTGCAAATGTTCCCCTAAAAGTTTTGGCGGTTGAAACAGAAGGCTTTTTATCACAGGAAAAGAAATCAGCCCTCGACGACTTAACCGGCAGAAAAATATTTTTTTGAAAAAATCCCTAAGCCCCGGGGTCAAAATTTCATCAAGAATCTGACTTTCGGCATTTTACTCAAAAATGGTGCCACATGCTTGCAAATGCTCCCCTGAGACGTTTGGCGGTCGAAACAGAAGGCTTTTTATCACAAGAAAAGAAATCAGCCCTTGACCACTTAACCGGCAGAAAAAGATTTTTTTGAAAAAATCCCTAAGCCCCGGTGTCACAATTTCATCAAAAATCTGATTTCGGCATTTCACTCAAAAATGGTGCCGAACGGTTGCAAATATTCCCCTGAGAGGTTTGGCGGACGAAACAGAAGGCTTTTTATCACAGGAAAAGAAATCAGCCCTCGACGACTTAACCGGCCGAAAAAGATTGTTTTGAAAAAATCCCTAAGCCCGGGGTCACAATTTCATCAAAAATCTGACTTTCGGCATTTCACTCAAAAATGGTGCCAAACGGTTACAAATGCTCCCCTGAAAGGTTTTGCGGTGGAAACAGAAGGCTTTTTATCACAGGAAAAGAAATCAACCCTTGACGACTTAACCGGCAGAAAAATATTTTTTTGAAAAAATCCCTAAGCCCCGGGGTCACAATTTCATCAAAAATCTGTCTTTCGGCATGTCACTCAAAAATGGTGCCACACACTTGCAAATGCTCCCCTAAAAGTTTTGGTGGTCGAAACAGAAGGCTTTTTATCACAGGAAAAGAAATCAGCCCTCGAGGACTTAACCGGCAGAAAAATATTTTTTTGAAAAAATCCCTAAGCCCCGGGGTCACAATTTCATCAAAAATCTGACTTTCGGCATTTCACTCAAAAATGGTGCCACACACTTGCAAATGCTCCCCTGACAGGTTTGGCGGTCGAAACAGAAGGCTTTTTATCACAGGAAAAGAAATCAGCCCTCGAGGACTTAACCGGCAGAAAAATATTTTTTTGAAAAAATCCCTAAGCCCCGGGGTCACAATTTCATCAAAAATCTGACTTTCGGCATTTCACTCAAAAATGGTGCCAAACGGTTACAAATGCTCCCCTGAGAGATTTGGCAGTGGAAACAGAAGGCTTTTTATCAAAGGAAAAGAAATCAGCCCTCGACGAATTAACTGGCCGAAAAAGATTGTTTTGAAAAAATCCCTAAGCCCGGGGTCACAATTTCATCAAAAATCAGACTTTCGGCATTTCACTCAAAAATGGTGCCAAACGGTTGCAAATGCTCCCCTGAGAGGTTTGGCGGTCGAAACAGAAGGCTTTTTATCACAGGAAAAGAAATCAACCCTTGACGACTTAACCGGCAGAAAAATATTTTTTTGAAAAAATCCCTAAGCCCCGGGGTCACAATTTCATCAAAAATCTGACTTTCGGCATTTCACTCAAAAATGGTGCCACACACTTGCAAATGCTCCCCTGAGACGTTTGGCGGTCGAAACAGAAGGCTTTTTATCACAGGAAAAGAAATCAGCCCTCGACCACTTAACCGGCAGAAAAAGATTTTTTTGAAAAAATCCCTAAGCCCCGGGGTCACAATTTCATCAAAAATCTGATTTCGGCATTTCACTCAAAAATGGTGCCGAACGGTTGCAAATGTTCCCCTGAGAGGTTTGGCGGTCGAAACAGAAGGCTTTTTATCACAGGAAAAGAAATCAGCCCTCGACGACTTAACCGGCAGAAAAATATTTTTTTGAAAAAATCCCTAAGCCCCGGGGTCAAAATTTCATCAAAAATCTGACTTTCGGCATTTCACTCAAAAATGGTTCCAAACGGTTACAAATGCTCCCCTGAGAGATTTGGCAGTGGAAACAGAAGGCTTTTTATCAAAGGAAAAGAAATCAGCCCTCGACGAATTAACCGGCCGAAAAAGATTGTTTTGAAAAAATCCCTAAGCCCGGGGTCACAATTTCATCAAAAATCAGACTTTCGGCATTTCACTCAAAAATGGTGCCAAACGGTTACAAATGCTCCCCTGAAAGGTTTTGCGGTGGAAACAGAAGGCTTTTTATCACAGGAAAAGAAATCAACCCTTGACGACTTAACCGGCAGAAAAATATTTTTTTGAAAAAATCCCTAAGCCCCGGGGTCACAATTTCATCAAAAATCTGACTTTCGGCATTTCACTCAAAAATGGTGCCACACACTTGCAAATGCTCCCCTAAAAGTTTTGGCGGTCGAAACAGAAGGCTTTTTATCACAGGAAAAGAAATCGGCCCTCGAGGACTTAACCGGCAGAAAAATATTTTTTTGAAAACATCCCTAAGCCCCGGGGTCAAAATTTCATCAAAAATCTGATTTCGGCATTTTACTCAAAAATGGTGCCACATGCTTGCAAATGCTCCCCTGAGACGTTTGGCGGTCGAAACAGAAGGCTTTTTATCACAGGAAAAGAAATCAACCCTCGACGACTTAACCGGCAGAAAAATATTTTTTTGAAAAAATCCCTAAGCCCCGGTGTCACAATTTCATCAAAAATCTGATTTCGGCATTTCACTCAAAAATGGTGCCAAACGGTTGCAAATGCTCCCCTAAAAGGTTTGGCGGTCGAAACAGAAGGCTTTTTATCAGAGGAAAAGAAATCAGCCCTCGACGACTTAACCGGCCGAAAAATATTTTTTTGAAAAAATCCCTAAGCCCCGGGGTCACAATTTCATCAAAAATCTGATTTCGGCATTTCACTCAAAAATGGTGCCGAACGGTTGCAAATATTCCCCTGAGAGGTTTGGCGGACGAAACAGAAGGCTTTTTATCACAGGAAAAGAAATCAGCCCTCGACGACTTAACCGGCCGAAAAAGATTGTTTCGAAAAAATCCCTAAGCCCGGGGTCACAATTTCATCAAAAATCTGACTTTCGGCATTGCACTCAAAAATGGTGCCAAACGGTTACAAATGCTCCCCTGAAAGGTTTTGCGGTGGAAACAGAAGGCTTTTTATCACAGGAAAAGAAATCAACCCTTGACGACTTAACCGGCAGAAAAATATTTTTTTGAAAAAATCCCTAAGCCCCGGGGTCACAATTTCATCAAAAATCTGTCTTTCGGCATGTCACTCAAAAATGGTGCCACACACTTGCAAATGCTCCCCTAAAAGTTTTGGTGGTCGAAACAGAAGGCTTTTTATCACAGGAAAAGAAATCAGCCCTCGAGGACTTAACCGGCAGAAAAATATTTTTTTGAAAAAATCCCTAAGCCCCGGGGTCACAATTTCATCAAAAATCTGACTTTCGGCATTTCACTCAAAAATGGTGCCAAACGGTTAAAAATGCTCCCCTGAGAGATTTGGCAGTGGAAACAGAAGGCTTTTTATCAAAGGAAAAGAAATCAGCCCTCGACGAATTAACTGGCCGAAAAAGATTGTTTTGAAAAAATCCCTAAGCCCGGGGTCACAATTTCATCAAAAATCAGACTTTCGGCATTTCACTCAAAAATGGTGCCAAACGGTTGCAAATGCTCCCCTGAGAGGTTTGGCGGTCGAAACAGAAGGCTTTTTATCACAGGAAAAGAAATCAACCCTTGACGACTTAACCGGCAGAAAAATATTTTTTTGAAAAAATCCCTAAGCCCCGGGGTCACAATTTCATCAAAAATCTGACTTTCGGCATTTCACTCAAAAATGGTGCCACACACTTGCAAATGCTCCCCTAAAAGTTTTGGCGGTCGAAACAGAAGGCTTTTTATCACAGGAAAAGAAATCAGCCCTCGACGACTTAACTGGCAGAAAAATATTTTTTTGAAAACATCCCTAAGCCCCGGGGTCAAAATTTCATCAAAAATCTGACTTTCGGCATTTTACTCAAAAATGGTGCCACATGCTTGCAAATGCTCCCCTGAGACGTTTGGCGGTCGAAACAGAAGGCTTTTTATCACAGGAAAAGAAATCAGCCCTCGACCACTTAACCGGCAGAAAAAGATTTTTTTGAAAAAATCCCTAAGCCCCGGGGTCACAATTTCATCAAAAATCTGATTTCGGCATTTCACTCAAAAATGGTGCCGAACGGTTGCAAATGTTCCCCTGAGAGGTTTGGCGGTCGAAACAGAAGGCTTTTTATCACAGGAAAAGAAATCAGCCCTCGACGACTTAACCGGCAGAAAAATATTTTTTTGAAAAAATCCCTAAGCCCCGGGGTCAAAATTTCATCAAAAATCTGACTTTCGGCATTTCACTCAAAAATGGTTCCAAACGGTTACAAATGCTCCCCTGAGAGATTTGGCAGTGGAAACAGAAGGCTTTTTATCAAAGGAAAAGAAATCAGCCCTCGACGAATTAACCGGCCGAAAAAGATTGTTTTGAAAAAATCCCTAAGCCCGGGGTCACAATTTCATCAAAAATCAGACTTTCGGCATTTCACTCAAAAATGGTGCCAAACGGTTACAAATGCTCCCCTGAAAGGTTTTGCGGTGGAAACAGAAGGCTTTTTATCACAGGAAAAGAAATCAACCCTTGACGACTTAACCGGCAGAAAAATATTTTTTTGAAAAAATCCCTAAGCCCCGGGGTCACAATTTCATCAAAAATCTGACTTTCGGCATTTCACTCAAAAATGGTGCCACACACTTGCAAATGCTCCCCTAAAAGTTTTGGCGGTCGAAACAGAAGGCTTTTTATCACAGGAAAAGAAATCAGCCCTCGAGGACTTAACCGGCAGAAAAATATTTTTTTGAAAACATCCCTAAGCCCCGGGGTCACAATTTCATCAAAAATCTGACTTTTGGCATTTCACTCAAAAATGGTGCCACACACTTGCAAATGCTCCCCTAAAAGTTTTGGCGGTCGAAACAGAAGGCTTTTTACCACAGGAAAAGAAATCAGCCCTCGACCACTTAACCGGCAGAAAAAGATTTTTTTGAAAAAATCCCTAAGCCCCGGTGTCACAATTTCATCAAAATTCTGATTTCGGCATTTCACTCAAAAATGGTGCCAAACGGTTGCAAATGCTCCCCTAAAAGGTTTGGCGGTCGAAACAGAAGGCTTTTTATCAGAGGAAAAGAAATCAGCCCTCGACGACTTAACTGGCCAAAAAATATTTTTTTGAAAAAATCCCTAAGCCCCGGGGTCACAATTTCATCAAAAATCTGACTTTTGGCATTTCATTCAAAAATGGTGCCACACACTTGCAAATGCTCCCCTGAAAGGTTTTGAGGTCGAAACAGAAGGCTTTTTATCACAGGAAAAGAAATCAACCCTTGACGACTTAACCGGCAGAAAAAGATTTTTTTGAAAAAATCCCTAAGCCCCGGGGTCACAATTTCATCAAAAATCTGACTTTCGACATTTCACTCAAAAATGGTGCCACACACTTGCAAATGCTCCCCTAAAAGATTTGGCGGTCGAAACAGAAGGCTTTTTATCACAGGAAAAGAAATCAGCCCTCGACGACTTAACCGGCAGAAAAATATTTTTTTGAAAACATCCCTAAGCCCCGGGGTCAAAATTTCATCAAAAATCTGATTTCGGCATTTCACTCAAAAATGGTGCCAAACGGTTGCAAATGCTCCCCTAAAAGGTTTGGCGGTCGAAACAGAAGGCTTTTTATCAGAGGAAAAGAAATCAGCCCTCGACGACTTAACCGGCCAAAAAATATTTTTTTGAAAAAATCCCTAAGCCCCGGGGTCACAATTTCATCAAAAATCTGACTTTCGGCATTTCATTCAAAAATGGTGCCACACACTTGCAAATGCTCCCCTGAAAGGTTTTGAGGTCGAAACAGAAGGCTTTTTATCACAGGAAAAGAAATCAACCCTTGACGACTTAACCGGCAGAAAAAGATTTTTTTGAAAAAATCCCTAAGCCCCGGGGTCACAATTTCATCAAAAATCTGACTTTCGGCATTTCACTCAAAAATGGTGCCACACACTTGCAAATGCTCCCCTAAAAGGTTTGGCGGTCGAAACAGAAGGCTTTTTATCACAGGAAAAGAAATCAGCCCTCGATGACTTAACCGGCAGAAAAATATTTTTTTGAAAAAATCCCTAAGCCCCGGGGTCAAAATTTCATCAAAAATCTGACTTTCGGCATTTCACTCAAAAATGGTGCCAAACGGTTACAAATGCTCCCCTGAGAGATTTGGCAGTGGAAACAGAAGGCTTTTTATCAAAGGAAAAGAAATCAGCCCTCGACGAAATAACCGGCCGAAAAAGATTGTTTTGAAAAAATCCCTAAGCCCGGGGTCACAATTTCATCAAAAATCAGACTTTCGGCATTTCACTCAAAAATGGTGCCAAACGGTTGCAAATGCTCCCCTAAAAGGTTTGGCGGTCGAAACAGAAGGCTTTTTATCACAGGAAAAGAAATCAACCCTTGACGACTTAACCGGCAGAAAAATATTTTTTTGAAAAAATCCCTAAGCCCCGGGGTCACAATTTCATCAAAAATCTGACTTTCGGCATTTCACTCAAAAATGGTGCCACACACTTGCAAATGCTCCCCTAAAAGTTTTGGCGGTCGAAACAGAAGGCTTTTTATCACAGGAAAAGAAATCAGCCCTCGAGGACTTAACCGGCAGAAAAAGATTTTTTTGAAAAAATCCCTAAGCCCCGGGGTCAAAATTTCATCAAAAATCTGATTTCGGCATTTTACTCAAAAATGGTGCCACATGCTTGCAAATGCTCCCCTGAGACGTTTGGCGGTCGAAACAGAAGGCTTTTTATCAGAGGAAAAGAAATCAGCCCTCGACGACTTAACCGGCAGAAAAATATTTTTTTGAAAAAATCCCTAAGCCCCGGGGTCAAAATTTCATCAAAAATCTGACTTTCGGCATTTCACTCAAAAATGGTGCCAAACGGTTACAAATGCTCCCCTGAGAGATTTGGCAGTGGAAACAGAAGGCTTTTTATCAAAGGAAAAGAAATCAACCCTCGACGAATTAACCGGCCGAAAAAGATTGTTTTGAAAAAATCCCTAAGCCCGGGGTCACAATTTCATCAAAAATCAGACTTTCGGCATTTCACTCAAAAATGGTGCCAAACGGTTGCAAATGCTCCCCTGAGAGGTTTGGCGGTCGAAACAGAAGGCTTTTTATCACAGGAAAAGAAATCAACCCTTGACGACTTAACCGGCAGAAAAATATTTTTTTGAAAAAATCCCTAAGCCCCGGGGTCACAATTTCATCAAAAATCTGACTTTCGGCATTTCACTCAAAAATGGTGCCACACACTTGCAAATGTTCCCCTAAAAGTTTTGGCGGTCGAAACAGAAGGCTTTTTATCACAGGAAAAGAAATCAGCCCTCGACGACTTAACCGGCAGAAAAATATTTTTTTGAAAAAATCCCTAAGCCCCGGGGTCAAAATTTCATCAAAAATCTGATTTCGGCATTTTACTCAAAAATGGTGCCACATGCTTGCAAATGCTCCCCTGAGACGTTTGGCGGTCGAAACAGAAGGCTTTTTATCACAGGAAAAGAAATCAGCCCTCGACGACTTAACCGGCAGAAAAATATTTTTTTGAAAAAATCCCTAAGCCCCGGTTTCACAATTTCATCAAAAATCTGACTTTCGGCATTTCACTCAAAAATGGTGCCACACACTTGCAAATGCTCCCCTAAAAGTTTTGGCGGTCGAAACAGAAGGCTTTTTATCACAGGAAAAGAAATCAGCCCTCGACGACTTAACCGGCAGAAAAATATTTTTTTGAAAAAATCCCTAAGCCCCGGGGTCAAAATTTCATCAAAAATCTGACTTTTGGCATTTCATTCAAAAATGGTGCCACACACTTGCAAATGCTCCCCTGAAAGGTTTTGAGGTCGAAACAGAAGGCTTTTTATCACAGGAAAAGAAATCAACCCTTGACGACTTAACCGGCAGAAAAAGATTTTTTTGAAAAAATCCCTAAGCCCCGGGGTCACAATTTCATCAAAAATCTGACTTTCGACATTTCACTCAAAAATGGTGCCACACACTTGCAAATGCTCCCCTAAAAGGTTTGGCGGTCGAAACAGAAGGCTTTTTATCACAGGAAAAGAAATCAGCCCTCGACGACTTAACCGGCAGAAAAATATTTTTTTGAAAAAATCCCTAAGCCCCGGGGTCACCATTTCATCAAAAATATGACTTTCGGCATTTCACTCAAAAATGGTGCCAAACGGTTACAAATGCTCCCCTGAGAGATTTGGCAGTGGAAACAGAAGGCTTTTTATCAAAGGAAAAGAAATCAGCCCTCGACGAAATAACCGGCCGAAAAAGATTGTTTTGAAAAAATCCCTAAGCCCGGGGTCACAATTTCATCAAAAATCAGACTTTCGGCATTTCACTCAAAAATGGTGCCAAACGGTTGCAAATGCTCCCCTGAGAGGTTTGGCGGTCGAAACAGAAGGCTTTTTATCACAGGAAAAGAAATCAACCCTCGAGGACTTAACCGGCAGAAAAAGATTTTTTTGAAAAAATCCCTAAGCCCCGGGGTTAAAATTTCATCAAAAATCTGATTTCGGCATTTTACTCAAAAATGGTGCCACATGCTTGCAAATGCTCCCCTGAGACGTTTGGCGGTCGAAACAGAAGGCTTTTTATCAGAGGAAAAGAAATCAGCCCTCGACGACTTAACCGGCAGAAAAATATTTTTTTGAAAAAATCCCTAAGCCCCGGGGTCAAAATTTCATCAAAAATCTGATTTCGGCATTTTACTCAAAAATGGTGCCACATGCTTGCAAATGCTCCCCTGAGACGTTTGGCGGTCGAAACAGAAGGCTTTTTATCACAGGAAAAGAAATCAGCCCTCGACGACTTAACCGGCAGAAAAATATTTTTTTGAAAAAATCCCTAAGCCCCGGGGTCAAAATTTCATCAAAAATCTGACTTTCGGCATTTCACTCAAAAATGGTGCCAAACGGTTACAAATGCTCCCCTAAAAGTTTTGGCGGTCGAAACAGAAGGCTTTTTATCACAGGAAAAGAAATCAGCCCTCGACCACTTAACCGGCAGAAAAAGATTTTTTTGAAAAAATCCCTAAGCCCCGGTTTCACAATTTCATCAAAAATCTGATTTCGGCATTTCACTCAAAAATGGTGCCAAACGGTTGCAAATATTCCCCTGAGAGGTTTTGCGGTGGAAACAGAAGGCTTTTTATCACAGGAAAAGAAATCAACCCTTGACGACTTAACCGGTAGAAAAATATTTTTTTGAAAAAATCCCTAAGCCCCGGGGTCACAATTTCATCAAAAATCTGACTTTCGGCATTTCACTCAAAAATGGTGCCACACACTTGCAAATGCTCCCCTAAAAGTTTTGGCGGTCGAAACAGAAGGCTTTTTATCACAGGAAAAGAAATCAGCCCTCGACGACTTAACCGCCAGAAAAATATTTTTTTGAAAAAATCCCTAAGCCCCGGGGTCAAAATTTCATCAAAAATCTGACTTTTGGCATTTCATTCAAAAATGGTGCCACACACTTGCAAATGCTCCCCTGAAAGGTTTTGAGGTCGAAACAGAAGGCTTTTTATCACAGGAAAAGAAATCAACCCTTGACGACTTAACCGGCAGAAAAAGATTTTTTTGAAAAAATCCCTAAGCCCCGGGGTCACAATTTCATCAAAAATCTGACTTTCGACATTTCACTCAAAAATGGTGCCACACACTTGCAAATGCTCCCCTAAAAGGTTTGGCGGTCGAAACAGAAGGCTTTTTATCACAGGAAAAGAAATCAGCCCTCGACGACTTAACCGGCAGAAAAATATTTTTTTGAAAAAATCCCTAAGCCCCGGGGTCACCATTTCATCAAAAATATGACTTTCGGCATTTCACTCAAAAATGGTGCCAAACGGTTACAAATGCTCCCCTGAGAGATTTGGCAGTGGAAACAGAAGGCTTTTTATCAAAGGAAAAGAAATCAGCCCTCGACGAAATAACCGGCCGAAAAAGATTGTTTTGAAAAAATCCCTAAGCCCGGGGTCACAATTTCATCAAAAATCAGACTTTCGGCATTTCACTCAAAAATGGTGCCAAACGGTTGCAAATGCTCCCCTGAGAGGTTTGGCGGTCGAAACAGAAGGCTTTTTATCACAGGAAAAGAAATCAACCCTTGACGACTTAACCGGCAGAAAAATATTTTTTTGAAAAAATCCCCAAGCCCCGGGGTCACAATTTCATCAAAAATCTGACTTTCGGCATTTCACTCAAAAATGGTGCCACACACTTGCAAATGCTCCCCTAAAAGTTTTGGCGGTCGAAACAGAAGGCTTTTTATCACAGGAAAAGAAATCAGCCCTCGAGGACTTAACCGGCAGAAAAAGATTTTTTTGAAAAAATCCCTAAGCCCCGGGGTCAAAATTTCATCAAAAATCTGATTTCGGCATTTTACTCAAAAATGGTGCCACATGCTTGCAAATGCTCCCCTGAGACGTTTGGCGGTCGAAACAGAAGGCTTTTTATCAGAGGAAAAGAAATCAGCCCTCGACGACTTAACCGGCAGAAAAATATTTTTTTGAAAAAATCCCTAAGCCCCGGGGTCAAAATTTCATCAAAAATCTGACTTTCGGCATTTCACTCAAAAATGGTGCCAAACGGTTACAAATGCTCCCCTGAGAGATTTGGCAGTGGAAACAGAAGGCTTTTTATCAAAGGAAAAGAAATCAACCCTCGACGAATTAACCGGCCGAAAAAGATTGTTTTGAAAAAATCCCTAAGCCCGGGGTCACAATTTCATCAAAAATCAGACTTTCGGCATTTCACTCAAAAATGGTGCCAAACGGTTGCAAATGCTCCCCTGAGAGGTTTGGCGCTCGAAACAGAAGGCTTTTTATCACAGGAAAAGAAATCAACCCTTGACGACTTAACCGGCAGAAAAATATTTTTTTGAAAAAATCCCTAAGCCCCGGGGTCAAAATTTCATCAAAAATCTGACTTTCGGCATTTCACTCAAAAATGGTGCCAAACGGTTACAAATGCTCCCCTGAGAGATTTGGCAGTGGAAACAGAAGGCTTTTTATTAAAGGAAAAGAAATCAACCCTCGACGAATTAACCGGCCGAAAAAGATTGTTTTGAAAAAATCCCTAAGCCCGGGGTCACAATTTCATCAAAAATCAGACTTTCGGCATTTCACTCAAAAATGGTGCCAAACGGTTGCAAATGCTCCCCTGAGAGGTTTGGCGCTCGAAACAGAAGGCTTTTTATCACAGGAAAAGAAATCAACCCTCGACGAATTAACCGGCCGAAAAAGATTGTTTTGAAAAAATCCCTAAGCCCGGGGTCACAATTTCATCAAAAATCTGATTTCGGCATTTCACTCAAAAATGGTGCCAAACGGTTACAAATGCTCCCCTGAAAGGTTTTGCGGTGGAAACAGAAGGCTTTTTATCAGAGGAAAAGAAATCAGCCCTCGACGACTTAACCGGCAGAAAAATATTTTTTTGAAAAAATCCGTAAGCCCGGGGTCACAATTTCATCAAAAATCTGATTTCGGCATTTCACTCAAAATTGGTGCCACACGGTTACAAATGCTCCCCTGAGAGATTTGGCGGTGGAAACAGAAGGCTTTTTATCAAAGGAAAAGAAATCATCCCTCGACGAATTAACCGGCCGAAAAAGATTGTTTTGAAAAAATCCCTAAGCCCGGGGTCACAATTTCATCAAAAATCAGACTTTCGGCATTTCACTCAAAAATGGTGCCAAACGGTTGCAAATGCTCCCCTGAGAGGTTTGGCGGTCGAAACAGAAGGCTTTTTATCACAGGAAAAGAAATCAACCCTTGACGACTTAACCGGCAGAAAAATATTTTTTTGAAAAAATCCCTAAGCCCCGGGGTCACAATTTCATCAAAAATCTGACTTTCGGCATTTCACTCAAAAATGGTGCCACACACTTGCAAATGCTCCCCTAAAAGTTTTGGCGGTCGAAACAGAAGGCTTTTTACCACAGGAAAAGAAATCAGCCCTCGACCACTTAACCGGCAGAAAAAGATTTTTTTGAAAAAATCCCTAAGCCCCGGTGTCACAATTTCATCAAAATTCTGATTTCGGCATTTCACTCAAAAATGGTGCCAAACGGTTGCAAATGCTCCCCTAAAAGGTTTGGCGGTCGAAACAGAAGGCTTTTTATCAGAGGAAAAGAAATCAGCCCTCGACGACTTAACCGGCCAAAAAATATTTTTTTGAAAAAATCCCTAAGCCCCGGGGTCACAATTTCATCAAAAATCTGACTTTTGGCATTTCATTCAAAAATGGTGCCACACACTTGCAAATGCTCCCCTGAAAGGTTTTGAGGTCGAAACAGAAGGCTTTTTATCACAGGAAAAGAAATCAACCCTTGACGACTTAACCGGCAGAAAAAGATTTTTTTGAAAAAATCCCTAAGCCCCGGGGTCACAATTTCATCAAAAATCTGACTTTCGACATTTCACTCAAAAATGGTGCCACACACTTGCAAATGCTCCCCTAAAAGGTTTGGCGGTCGAAACAGAAGGCTTTTTATCACAGGAAAAGAAATCAGCCCTCGACGACTTAACCGGCAGAAAAATATTTTTTTGAAAACATCCCTAAGCCCCGGGGTCAAAATTTCATCAAAAATCTGATTTCGGCATTTCACTCAAAAATGGTGCCAAACGGTTGCAAATGCTCCCCTAAAAGGTTTGGCGGTCGAAACTGAAGGCTTTTTATCAGAGGAAAAGAAATCAGCCCTCGACGACTTAACCGGCCAAAAAATATTTTTTTGAAAAAATCCCTAAGCCCCGGGGTCACAATTTCATCAAAAATCTGACTTTTGGCATTTCATTCAAAAATGGTGCCACACACTTGCAAATGCTCCCCTGAAAGGTTTTGAGGTCGAAACAGAAGGCTTCTTATCACAGGAAAAGAAATCAACCCTTGACGACTTAACCGGCAGAAAAAGATTTTTTTGAAAAAATCCCTAAGCCCCGGGGTCACAATTTCATCAAAAATCTGACTTTTGGCATTTCACTCAAAAATGGTGCCACACACTTGCAAATGCTCCCCTAAAAGTTTTGGCGGTCGAAACAGAAGGCTTTTTACCACAGGAAAAGAAATCAGCCCTCGACCACTTAACCGGCAGAAAAAGATTTTTTTGAAAAAATCCCTAAGCCCCGGTGTCACAATTTCATCAAAATTCTGATTTCGGCATTTCACTCAAAAATGGTGCCAAACGGTTGCAAATGCTCCCCTAAAAGGTTTGGCGGTCGAAACAGAAGGCTTTTTATCAGAGGAAAAGAAATCAGCCCTCGACGACTTAACCGGCCAAAAAATATTTTTTTGAAAAAATCCCTAAGCCCCGGGGTCACAATTTCATCAAAAATCTGACTTTTGGCATTTCATTCAAAAATGGTGCCACACACTTGCAAATGCTCCCCTGAAAGGTTTTGAGGTCGAAACAGAAGGCTTTTTATCACAGGAAAAGAAATCAACCCTTGACGACTTAACCGGCAGAAAAAGATTTTTTTGAAAAAATCCCTAAGCCCCGGGGTCACAATTTCATCAAAAATCTGACTTTCGACATTTCACTCAAAAATGGTGCCACACACTTGCAAATGCTCCCCTAAAAGGTTTGGCGGTCGAAACAGAAGGCTTTTTATCACAGGAAAAGAAATCAGCCCTCGACGACTTAACCGGCAGAAAAATATTTTTTTGAAAACATCCCTAAGCCCCGGTGTCACAATTTCATCAAAAATCTGATTTCGGCATTTCACTCAAAAATGGTGCCAAACGGTTGCAAATGCTCCCCTAAAAGGTTTGGCGGTCGAAACAGAAGGCTTTTTATCAGAGGAAAAGAAATCAGCCCTCGACGACTTAACCGGCCAAAAAATATTTTTTTGAAAAAATCCCTAAGCCCCGGGGTCACAATTTCATCAAAAATCTGACTATTGGCATTTCATTCAAAAATGGTGCCACACACTTGCAAATGCTCCCCTGAAAGGTTTTGAGGTCGAAACAGAAGGCTTTTTATCACAGGAAAAGAAATCAACCCTTGACGACTTAACCGGCAGAAAAAGATTTTTTTGAAAAAATCCCTAAGCCCCGGGGTCACAATTTCATCAAAAATCTGACTTTCGGCATTTCACTCAAAAATGGTGCCACACACTTGCAAATGCTCCCCTAAAAGGTTTGGCGGTCGAAACAGAAGGCTTTTTATCACAGGAAAAGAAATCAGCCCTCGACGACTTAACCGGCAGAAAAATATTTTTTTGAAAAAATCCCTAAGCCCCGGGGTCAAAATTTCATCAAAAATCTGACTTTCGGCATTTCACTCAAAAATGGTGCCAAACGGTTACAAATGCTCCCCTGAGAGATTTGGCAGTGGAAACAGAAGGCTTTTTATCAAAGGAAAAGAAATCAGCCCTCGACGAAATAACCGGCCGAAAAAGATTGTTTTGAAAAAATCCCTAAGCCCGGGGTCACAATTTCATCAAAAATCAGACTTTCGGCATTTCACTCAAAAATGGTGCCAAACGGTTGCAAATGCTCCCCTGAGAGGTTTGGCGGTCGAAACAGAAGGCTTTTTATCACAGGAAAAGAAATCAACCCTTGACGACTTAACCGGCAGAAAAATATTTTTTTGAAAAAATCCCTAAGCCCCGGGGTCACAATTTCATCAAAAATCTGACTTTCGGCATTTCACTCAAAAATGGTGCCACACACTTGCAAATGCTCCCCTAAAAGTTTTGGCGGTCGAAACAGAAGGCTTTTTATCACAGGAAAAGAAATCAGCCCTCAAGGACTTAACCGGCAGAAAAAGATTTTTTTGAAAAAATCCCTAAGCCCCGGGGTCAAAATTTCATCAAAAATCTGATTTCGGCCTTTTACTCAAAAATGGTGCCACATGCTTGCAAATGCTCTCCTGAGAGGTTTGGCGGTCGAAACAGAAGGCTTTTTATCAGAGGAAAAGAAATCAGCCCTCGACGACTTAACCGGCAGAAAAATATTTTTTTTAAAAAATCCCTAAGCCCCGGGGTCACAATTTCATCAAAAATCTGACTTTCGGCATTTCACTCAAAAATGGTGCCACACACTTGCAAATGTTCCCCTAAAAGTTTTGGCGGTCGAAACAGAAGGCTTTTTATCACAGGAAAAGAAATCAGCCCTCGACGACTTAACCGGCAGAAAAATATTTTTTTGAAAAAATCCCTAAGCCCCGTGGTCAAAATTTCATCCAAAATCTGATTTCGGCATTTTACTCAAAAATGGTGCCACATGCTTGCAAATGCTCCCCTGAGACGTTTGGCGGTCGAAACAGAAGGCTTTTTATCACAGGAAAAGAAATCAGCCCTCGACGACTTAACCGGCAGAAAAATATTTTTTTGAAAAAATCCCTAAGCCCCGGGGTCACAATTTCATCAAAAATCTGACTTTCGGCATTTCACTCAAAAATGGTGCCAAACGGTTTCAAATGCTCCCCTGAGAGATCTGGCGGTCGAAACAGAAGGCTTTTTATCAAAGGAAAAGAAATCAGCCCTCGACGAATTAACCGGCCGAAAAAGATTGTTTTGATAAAATCCCTAAGCCCCGGGGTCACAATTTCATCAAAAATCTGATTTCGGCATTTCACTCAAAAATGGTGCCAAACGGTTGCAAATATTCCCCTGAGAGATTTTGCGGTGGAAACAGAAGGCTTTTTATCACAGGAAAAGAAATCAACCCTTGACGACTTAACCGGTAGAAAAATATTTTTTTGAAAAAATCCCTAAGCCCCGGGGTCACAATTTCATCAAAAATCTGACTTTCGGCATTTCACTCAAAAATGGTGCCACACACTTGCAAATGCTCCCCTAAAAGTTTTGGCGGTCGAAACAGAAGGCTTTTTATCACAGGAAAAGAAATCAGCCCTCGACGACTTAACCGGCAGAAAAATATTTTTTTGAAAAAATCCCTAAGCCCCGGGGTCAAAATTTCATCAAAAATCTGACTTTTGGCATTTCATTCAAAAATGGTGCCACATGCTTGCAAATGCTCCCCTGAAAGGTTTTGAGGTCGAAACAGAAGGCTTTTTATCACAGGAAAAGAAATCAACCCTTGACGACTTAACCGGCAGAAAAAGATTTTTTTGAAAAAATCCCTAAGCCCCGGGGTCACAATTTCATCAAAAATCTGACTTTCGACATTTCACTCAAAAATGGTGCCACACACTTGCAAATGCTCCCCTAAAAGGTTTGGCGGTCGAAACAGAAGGCTTTTTATCACAGGAAAAGAAATCAGCCCTCGACGACTTAACCGGCAGAAAAATATTTTTTTGAAAAAATCCCTAAGCCCCGGGGTCAAAATTTCATCAAAAATCTGATTTCGGCATTTCACTCAAAAATGGTGCCAAACGGTTGCAAATGCTCCCCTAAAAGGTTTGGCGGTCGAAACAGAAGGCTTTTTATCAGAGGAAAAGAAATCAGCCCTCGACGACTTAACCGGCCAAAAAATATTTTTTTGAAAAAATCCCTAAGCCCCGGGGTCACAATTTCATCAAAAATCTGACTTTTGGCATTTCATTCAAAAATGGTGCCACACACTTGCAAATGCTCCCCTGAAAGGTTTTGAGGTCGAAACAGAAGGCTTTTTATCACAGGAAAAGAAATCAACCCTTGACGACTTAACCGGCAGAAAAAGATTTTTTTGAAAAAATCCCTAAGCCCCGGGGTCACAATTTCATCAAAAATCTGACTTTCGGCATTTCACTCAAAAATGGTGCCACACACTTGCAAATGCTCCCCTAAAAGGTTTGGCGGTCGAAACAGAAGGCTTTTTATCACAGGAAAAGAAATCAGCCCTCGACGACTTAACCGGCAGAAAAATATTTTTTTGAAAAAATCCCTAAGCCCCGGGGTCAAAATTTCATCAAAAATCTGACTTTCGGCATTTCACTCAAAAATGGTGCCAAACGGTTACAAATGCTCCCCTGAGAGATTTGGCAGTGGAAACAGAAGGCTTTTTATCAAAGGAAAAGAAATCAGCCCTCGACGAAATAACCGGCCGAAAAAGATTGTTTTGAAAAAATCCCTAAGCCCGGGGTCACAATTTCATCAAAAATCAGACTTTCGGCATTTCACTCAAAAATGGTGCCAAACGGTTGCAAATGCTCCCCTGAGAGGTTTGGCGGTCGAAACAGAAGGCTTTTTATCACAGGAAAAGAAATCAACCCTTGACGACTTAACCGGCAGAAAAATATTTTTTTGAAAAAATCCCTAAGCCCGGGGTCACAATTTCATCAAAAATCTGACTTTCGGCATTTCACTCAAAAATGGTGCCACACACTTGCAAATGCTCCCCTAAAAGTTTTGGCGGTCGAAACAGAAGGCTTTTTATCACAGGAAAAGAAATCAGCCCTCGAGGACTTAACCGGCAGAAAAAGATTTTTTTGAAAAAATCCCTAAGCCCCGGGGTCAAAATTTCATCAAAAATCTGATTTCGGCATTTTACTCAAAAATGGTGCCACATGCTTGCAAATGCTCCCCTGAGACGTTTGGCGGTCGAAACAGAAGGCTTTTTATCAGAGGAAAAGAAATCAGCCCTCGACGACTTAACCGGCAGAAAAATATTTTTTTGAAAAAATCCCTAAGCCCAGGGGTCAAAATTTCATCAAAAATCTGACTTTCGGCATTTCACTCAAAAATGGTGCCAAACGGTTACAAATGCTCCCCTGAGAGATTTGGCAGTGGAAACAGAAGGCTTTTTATCAAAGGAAAAGAAATCAACCCTCGACGAATTAACCGGCCGAAAAAGATTGTTTTGAAAAAATCCCTAAGCCCGGGGTCACAATTTCATCAAAAATCAGACTTTCTGCATTTCACTCAAAAATGGTGCCAAACGGTTGCAAATGCTCCCCTGAGAGGTTTGGCGGTCGAAACAGAAGGCTTTTTATCACAGGAAAAGAAATCAACCCTTGACGACTTAACCGGCAGAAAAATATTTTTTTGAAAAAATCCCTAAGCCCCGGGGTCACAATTTCATCAAAAATCTGACTTTCGGCATTTCACTCAAAAATGGTGCCACACACTTGCAAATGTTCCCCTAAAAGTTTTGGCGGTCGAAACAGAAGGCTTTTTATCACAGGAAAAGAAATCAGCCCTCGAGGACTTAACCGGCAGAAAAAGATTTTTTTGAAAAAATCCCTAAGCCCCGGGGTCAAAATTTCATCAAAAATCTGATTTCGGCATTTTACTCAAAAATGGTGCCACATGCTTGCAAATGCTCCCCTGAGACGTTTGGCGGTCGAAACAGAAGGCTTTTTATCACAGGAAAAGAAATCAGCCCTCGACGACTTAACCGGCAGAAAAATATTTTTTTGAAAAAATCCCTAAGCCCCGGGGTCAAAATTTCATCAAAAATCTGACTTTCGGCATTTCACTCAAAAATGGTGCCAAACGGTTACAAATGCTCCCCTAAAAGTTTTGGCGGTCGAAACAGAAGGCTTTTTATCAAAGGAAAAGAAATCAACCCTCGACGAATTAACCGGCCGAAAAAGATTGTTTTGAAAAAATCCCTAAGCCCGGGGTCACAATTTCATCAAAAATCAGACTTTCGGCATTTCACTCAAAAATGGTGCCAAACGGTTGCAAATGCTCCCCTGAGAGGTTTGGCGGTCGAAACAGAAGGCTTTTTATCACAGGAAAAGAAATCAGCCCTCGAGGACTTAACCGGCAGAAAAAGATTTTTTTGAAAAAATCCCTAAGCCCCGGGGTCAAAATTTCATCAAAAATCTGATTTCGGCATTTTACTCAAAAATGGTGCCACATGCTTGCAAATGCTCCCCTGAGACGTTTGGCGGTCGAAACAGAAGGCTTTTTATCACAGGAAAAGAAATCAGCCCTCGACGACTTAACCGGCAGAAAAATATTTTTTTGAAAAAATCCCTAAGCCCCGGGGTCAAAATTTCATCAAAAATCTGACTTTCGGCATTTCACTCAAAAATGGTGCCAAACGGTTACAAATGCTCCCCTAAAAGTTTTGGCGGTCGAAACAGAAGGCTTTTTATCAAAGGAAAAGAAATCAACCCTCGACGAATTAACCGGCCGAAAAAGATTGTTTTGAAAAAATCCCTAAGCCCGGGGTCACAATTTCATCAAAAATCTGACTTTCGGCATTTCACTCAAAAATGGTGCCACACACTTGCAAATGTTCCCCTAAAAGTTTTGGCGGTCGAAACAGAAGGCTTTTTATCACAGGAAAAGAAATCAGCCCTCGACGACTTAACCGGCAGAAAAATATTTTTTTGAAAAAATCCCTAAGCCCCGGGGTCAAAATTTCATCAAAAATCTGATTTCGGCATTTTACTCAAAAATGGTGCCACATGCTTGCAAATGCTCCCCTGAGACGTTTGGCGGTCGAAACAGAAGGCTTTTTATCACAGGAAAAGAAATCAGCCCTCGACGACTTAACCGGCAGAAAAATATTTTTTTGAAAAAATCCCTAAGCCCCGGGGTCAAAATTTCATCAAAAATCTGACTTTCGGCATTTCACTCAAAAATGGTGCCAAACGGTTACACATGCTCCCCTGAGAGATTTGGCAGTGGAAACAGAAGGCTTTTTATCAAAGGAAAAGAAATCAGCCCTCGACGAATTAACCGGCCGAAAAAGATTGTTTTGAAAAAATCCCTAAGCCCGGGGTCACAATTTCATCAAAAATCAGACTTTCGGCATTTCACTCAAAAATGGTGCCAAACGGTTGCAAATGCTCCCCTGAGAGGTTTGGCGGTCGAAACAGAAGGCTTTTTATCACAGGAAAAGAAATCAACCCTTGACGACTTAACCGGCAGAAAAATATTTTTTTGAAAAAATCCCTAAGCCCCGGGGTCACAATTTCATCAAAAATCTGACTTTCGGCATTTCACTCAAAAATGGTGCCACACACTTGCAAATGCTCCCCTAAAAGTTTTGGCGGTCGAAACAGACGGCTTTTTATCACAGGAAAAGAAATCAGCCCTCGACGACTTAACCGGTAGAAAAATATTTTTTTGAAAACATCCCTAAGCCCCGGGGTCAAAATTTCATCAAAAATCTGACTTTCGGCATTTTACTCAAAAATGGTGCCACATGCTTGCAAATGCTCCCCTGAGACGTTTGGCGGTTGAAACAGAAGGCTTTTTATCACAGGAAAAGAAATCAGCCCTCGACCACTTAACCGGCAGAAAAAGATTTTTTTCAAAAAATCCCTAAGCCCCGGTGTCACAATTTCATCAAAAATCTGATTTCGGCATTTCACTCAAAAATGGTGCCGAACGGTTGCAAATGTTCCCCTGAGAGGTTTGGCGGTCGAAACAGAAGGCTTTTTATCACAGGAAAAGAAATCAGCCCTCGACGACTTAACCGGCAGAAAAATATTTTTTTGAAAAAATCCCTAAGCCCCGGGGTCACAATTTCATCAAAAATCTGATTTCGGCATTTTACTCAAAAATGGTGCCACATGCTTGCAAATGCTCCCCTGAGACGTTTGGCGGTCGAAACAGAAGGCTTTTTATCACAGGAAAAGAAATCAGCCCTCGACGACTTAACCGGCAGAAAAATATTTTTTTGAAAAAATCCCTAAGCCCCGGGGTCAAAATTTCATCAAAAATCTGACTTTCGGCATTTCACTCAAAAATGGTGCCAAACGGTTACAAATGCTCCCCTGAGAGATTTGGCAGTGGAAACAGAAGGCTTTTTATCAAAGGAAAAGAAATCAGCCCTCGACGAATTAACCGGCCGAAAAAGATTGTTTTGAAAAAATCCCTAAGCCCGGGGTCACAATTTCATCAAAAATCAGACTTTCGGCATTTCACTCAAAAATGGTGCCAAACGGTTGCAAATGCTCCCCTGAGAGGTTTGGCGGTCGAAACAGAAGGCTTTTTATCACAGGAAAAGAAATCAACCCTTGACGACTTAACCGGCAGAAAAATATTTTTTTGAAAAAATCCCTAAGCCCCGGGGTCACAATTTCATCAAAAATCTGACTTTCGGCATTTCACTCAAAAATGGTGCCACACACTTGCAAATGCTCCCCTAAAAGGTTTGGCGGTCGAAACAGACGGCTTTTTATCACAGGAAAAGAAATCAGCCCTCGACAACTTAACCGGTAGAAAAATATTTTTTTGAAAACATCCCTAAGCCCCGGGGTCAAAATTTCATCAAAAATCTGACTTTCGGCATTTTACTCAAAAATGGTGCCACATGCTTGCAAATGCTCCCCTGAGACGTTTGGCGGTCGAAACAGAAGGCTTTTTATCACAGGAAAAGAAATCAGCCCTCGACCACTTAACCGGCAGAAAAAGATTTTTTTCAAAAAATCCCTAAGCCCCGGTGTCACAATTTCATCAAAAATCTGATTTCGGCATTTCACTCAAAAATGGTGCCGAACGGTTGCAAATGTTCCCCTGAGAGGTTTGGCGGTCGAAACAGAAGGCTTTTTATCACAGGAAAAGAAATCAGCCCTCGACGACTTAACCGGCAGAAAAATATTTTTTTGAAAAAATCCCTAAGCCCCGGGGTCAAAATTTCATCAAAAATCTGACTTTCGGCATTTCACTCAAAAATGGTGCCACACGGTTACAAATGCTCCCCTGAGAGATTTGGCAGTGGAAACAGAAGGCTTTTTATCAAAGGAAAAGAAACCAGCCCTCGACGAATTAACCGGCCGAAAAAGATTGTTTTGAAAAAATCCCTAAGCCCGGGGTCACAATTTCATCAAAAATCAGACTTTCTGCATTTCACTCAAAAATGGTGCCAAACGGTTGCAAATGCTCCCCTGAGAGGTTTGGCGGTCGAAACAGAAGGCTTTTTATCACAGGAAAAGAAATCAACCCTTGACGACTTAACCGGCAGAAAAATATTTTTTTGAAAAAATCCCTAAGCCCCGGGGTCACAATTTCATCAAAAATCTGACTTTCGGCATTTCACTCAAAAATGGTGCCAAACGGTTGCAAATGCTCCCCTAAAAGTTTTGGCGGTCGAAACAGAAGGCTTTTTATCACAGGAAAAGAAATCAGCCCTCGACCACTTAACCGGCAGAAAAAGATTTTTTTGAAAAAATCCCTAAGCCCCGGTTTCACAATTTCATCAAAAATCTGATTTCGGCATTTCACTCAAAAATGGTGCCAAACGGTTGCAAATATTCCCCTGAGAGATTTTGCGGTGGAAACAGAAGGCTTTTTATCACAGGAAAAGAAATCAACCCTTGACGACTTAACCGGTAGAAAAATATTTTTTTGAAAAAATCCCTAAGCCCCGGGGTCACAATTTCATCAAAAATCTGACTTTCGGCATTTCACTCAAAAATGGTGCCACACACTTGCAAATGCTCCCCTAAAAGTTTTGGCGGTCGAAACAGAAGGCTTTTTATCACAGGAAAAGAAATCAGCCCTCGACGACTTAACCGGCAGAAAAATATTTTTTTGAAAAAATCCCTAAGCCCCGGGGTCAAAATTTCATCAAAAATCTGACTTTTGGCATTTCATTCAAAAATGGTGCCACACACTTGCAAATGCTCCCCTGAAAGGTTTTGAGGTCGAAACAGAAGGCTTTTTATCACAGGAAAAGAAATCAACCCTTGACGACTTAACCGGCAGAAAAAGATTTTTTTGAAAAAATCCCTAAGCCCCGGGGTCACAATTTCATCAAAAATCTGACTTTCGACATTTCACTCAAAAATGGTGCCACACACTTGCAAATGCTCCCCTAAAAGGTTTGGCGGTCGAAACAGAAGGCTTTTTATCACAGGAAAAGAAATCAGCCCTCGACGACTTAACCGGCAGAAAAATATTTTTTTGAAAAAATCCCTAAGCCCCGGGGTCAAAATTTCATCAAAAATCTGATTTCGGCATTTCACTCAAAAATGGTGCCAAACGGTTGCAAATGCTCCCCTAAAAGGTTTGGCGGTCGAAACAGAAGGCTTTTTATCAGAGGAAAAGAAATCAGCCCTCGACGACTTAACCGGCCAAAAAATATTTTTTTGAAAAAATCCCTAAGCCCCGGGGTCACAATTTCATCAAAAATCTGACTTTTGGCATTTCATTCAAAAATGGTGCCACACACTTGCAAATGCTCCCCTGAAAGGTTTTGAGGTCGAAACAGAAGGCTTTTTATCACAGGAAAAGAAATCAACCCTTGACGACTTAACCGGCAGAAAAAGATTTTTTTGAAAAAATCCCTAAGCCCCGGGGTCACAATTTCATCAAAAATCTGACTTTCGGCATTTCACTCAAAAATGGTGCCACACACTTGCAAATGCTCCCCTAAAAGGTTTGGCGGTCGAAACAGAAGGCTTTTTATCACAGGAAAAGAAATCAGCCCTCGACGACTTAACCGGCAGAAAAATATTTTTTTGAAAAAATCCCTAAGCCCCGGGGTCAAAATTTCATCAAAAATCTGACTTTCGGCATTTCACTCAAAAATGGTGCCAAACGGTTACAAATGCTCCCCTGAGAGATTTGGCAGTGGAAACAGAAGGCTTTTTATCAAAGGAAAAGAAATCAGCCCTCGACGAAATAACCGGCCGAAAAAGATTGTTTTGAAAAAATCCCTAAGCCCGGGGTCACAATTTCATCAAAAATCAGACTTTCGGCATTTCACTCAAAAATGGTGCCAAACGGTTGCAAATGCTCCCCTGAGAGGTTTGGCGGTCGAAACAGAAGGCTTTTTATCACAGGAAAAGAAATCAACCCTTGACGACTTAACCGGCAGAAAAATATTTTTTTGAAAAAATCCCTAAGCCCGGGGTCACAATTTCATCAAAAATCTGACTTTCGGCATTTCACTCAAAAATGGTGCCACACACTTGCAAATGCTCCCCTAAAAGTTTTGGCGGTCGAAACAGAAGGCTTTTTATCACAGGAAAAGAAATCAGCCCTCGAGGACTTAACCGGCAGAAAAAGATTTTTTTGAAAAAATCCCTAAGCCCCGGGGTCAAAATTTCATCAAAAATCTGATTTCGGCATTTTACTCAAAAATGGTGCCACATGCTTGCAAATGCTCCCCTGAGACGTTTGGCGGTCGAAACAGAAGGCTTTTTATCAGAGGAAAAGAAATCAGCCCTCGACGACTTAACCGGCAGAAAAATATTTTTTTGAAAAAATCCCTAAGCCCAGGGGTCAAAATTTCATCAAAAATCTGACTTTCGGCATTTCACTCAAAAATGGTGCCAAACGGTTACAAATGCTCCCCTGAGAGATTTGGCAGTGGAAACAGAAGGCTTTTTATCAAAGGAAAAGAAATCAACCCTCGACGAATTAACCGGCCGAAAAAGATTGTTTTGAAAAAATCCCTAAGCCCGGGGTCACAATTTCATCAAAAATCAGACTTTCTGCATTTCACTCAAAAATGGTGCCAAACGGTTGCAAATGCTCCCCTGAGAGGTTTGGCGCTCGAAACAGAAGGCTTTTTATCACAGGAAAAGAAATCAACCCTTGACGACTTAACCGGCAGAAAAATATTTTTTTGAAAAAATCCCTAAGCCCCGGGGTCACAATTTCATCAAAAATCTGACTTTCGGCATTTCACTCAAAAATGGTGCCACACACTTGCAAATGTTCCCCTAAAAGTTTTGGCGGTCGAAACAGAAGGCTTTTTATCACAGGAAAAGAAATCAGCCCTCGAGGACTTAACCGGCAGAAAAAGATTTTTTTGAAAAAATCCCTAAGCCCCGGGGTCAAAATTTCATCAAAAATCTGATTTCGGCATTTTACTCAAAAATGGTGCCACATGCTTGCAAATGCTCCCCTGAGACGTTTGGCGGTCGAAACAGAAGGCTTTTTATCACAGGAAAAGAAATCAGCCCTCGACGACTTAACCGGCAGAAAAATATTTTTTTGAAAAAATCCCTAAGCCCCGGGGTCAAAATTTCATCAAAAATCTGACTTTCGGCATTTCACTCAAAAATGGTGCCAAACGGTTACAAATGCTCCCCTAAAAGTTTTGGCGGTCGAAACAGAAGGCTTTTTATCAAAGGAAAAGAAATCAACCCTCGACGAATTAACCGGCCGAAAAAGATTGTTTTGAAAAAATCCCTAAGCCCGGGGTCACAATTTCATCAAAAATCAGACTTTCGGCATTTCACTCAAAAATGGTGCCAAACGGTTGCAAATGCTCCCCTGAGAGGTTTGGCGGTCGAAACAGAAGGCTTTTTATCACAGGAAAAGAAATCAGCCCTCGAGGACTTAACCGGCAGAAAAATATTTTTTTGAAAAAATCCCTAAGCCCCGGGGTCAAAATTTCATCAAAAATCTGATTTCGGCATTTTACTCAAAAATGGTGCCACATGCTTGCAAATGCTCCCCTGAGACGTTTGGCGGTCGAAACAGAAGGCTTTTTATCACAGGAAAAGAAATCAGCCCTCGACGACTTAACCGGCAGAAAAATATTTTTTTGAAAAAATCCCTAAGCCCCGGGGTCAAAATTTCATCAAAAATCTGACTTTCGGCATTTCACTCAAAAATGGTGCCAAACGGTTACACATGCTCCCCTGAGAGATTTGGCAGTGGAAACAGAAGGCTTTTTATCAATGGAAAAGAAATCAGCCCTCGACGAATTAACCGGCCGAAAAAGATTGTTTTGAAAAAATCCCTAAGCCCGGGGTCACAATTTCATCAAAAATCAGACTTTCGGCATTTCACTCAAAAATGGTGCCAAACGGTTGCAAATGCTCCCCTGAGAGGTTTGGCGGTCGAAACAGAAGGCTTTTTATCACAGGAAAAGAAATCAACCCTTGACGACTTAACCGGCAGAAAAATATTTTTTTGAAAAAATCCCTAAGCCCCGGGGTCACAATTTCATCAAAAATCTGACTTTCGGCATTTCACTCAAAAATGGTGCCACACACTTGCAAATGCTCCCCTAAAAGTTTTGGCGGTCGAAACAGACGGCTTTTTATCACAGGAAAAGAAATCAGCCCTCGACGACTTAACCGGTAGAAAAATATTTTTTTGAAAACATCCCTAAGCCCCGGGGTCAAAATTTCATCAAAAATCTGACTTTCGGCATTTTACTCAAAAATGGTGCCACATGCTTGCAAATGCTCCCCTGAGACGTTTGGCGGTCGAAACAGAAGGCTTTTTATCACAGGAAAAGAAATCAGCCCTCGACCACTTAACCGGCAGAAAAAGATTTTTTTCAAAAAATCCCTAAGCCCCGGTGTCACAATTTCATCAAAAATCTGATTTCGGCATTTCACTCAAAAATGGTGCCGAACGGTTGCAAATGTTCCCCTGAGAGGTTTGGCGGTCGAAACAGAAGGCTTTTTATCACAGGAAAAGAAATCAGCCCTCGACGACTTAACCGGCAGAAAAATATTTTTTTGAAAAAATCCCTAAGCCCCGGGGTCACAATTTCATCAAAAATCTGATTTCGGCATTTTACTCAAAAATGGTGCCACATGCTTGCAAATGCTCCCCTGAGACGTTTGGCGGTCGAAACAGAAGGCTTTTTATCACAGGAAAAGAAATCAGCCCTCGACGACTTAACCGGCAGAAAAATATTTTTTTGAAAAAATCCCTAAGCCCCGGGGTCAAAATTTCATCAAAAATCTGACTTTCGGCATTTCACTCAAAAATGGTGCCAAACGGTTACAAATGCTCCCCTGAGAGATTTGGCAGTGGAAACAGAAGGCTTTTTATCAAAGGAAAAGAAATCAGCCCTCGACGAATTAACCGGCCGAAAAAGATTGTTTTGAAAAAATCCCTAAGCCCGGGGTCACAATTTCATCAAAAATCAGACTTTCGGCATTTCACTCAAAAATGGTGCCAAACGGTTGCAAATGCTCCCCTGAGAGGTTTGGCGGTCGAAACAGAAGGCTTTTTATCACAGGAAAAGAAATCAACCCTTGACGACTTAACCGGCAGAAAAATATTTTTTTGAAAAAATCCCTAAGCCCCGGGGTCACAATTTCATCAAAAATCTGACTTTCGGCATTTCACTCAAAAATGGTGCCACACACTTGCAAATGCTCCCCTAAAAGTTTTGGCGGTCGAAACAGACGGCTTTTTATCACAGGAAAAGAAATCAGCCCTCGACGACTTAACCGGTAGAAAAATATTTTTTTGAAAACATCCCTAAGCCCCGGGGTCAAAATTTCATCAAAAATCTGACTTTCGGCATTTTACTCAAAAATGGTGCCACATGCTTGCAAATGCTCCCCTGAGACGTTTGGCGGTCGAAACAGAAGGCTTTTTATCACAGGAAAAGAAATCAGCCCTCGACCACTTAACCGGCAGAAAAAGATTTTTTTCAAAAAATCCCTAAGCCCCGGTGTCACAATTTCATCAAAAATCTGATTTCGGCATTTCACTCAAAAATGGTGCCGAACGGTTGCAAATGTTCCCCTGAGAGGTTTGGCGGTCGAAACAGAAGGCTTTTTATCACAGGAAAAGAAATCAGCCCTCGACGACTTAACCGGCAGAAAAATATTTTTTTGAAAAAATCCCTAAGCCCCGGGGTCAAAATTTCATCAAAAATCTGACTTTCGGCATTTCACTCAAAAATGGTGCCACACGGTTACAAATGCTCCCCTGAGAGATTTGGCAGTGGAAACAGAAGGCTTTTTATCAAAGGAAAAGAAACCAGCCCTCGACGAATTAACCGGCCGAAAAAGATTGTTTTGAAAAAATCCCTAAGCCCGGGGTCACAATTTCATCAAAAATCAGACTTTCGGCATTTCACTCAAAAATGGTGCCAAACGGTTGCAAATGCTCCCCTGAGAGGTTTGGCGGTCGAAACAGAAGGCTTTTTATCACAGGAAAAGAAATCAACCCTTGACGACTTAACCGGCAGAAAAATATTTTTTTGAAAAAATCCCTAAGCCCTGGGGGTCACAATTTCATCAAAAATCTGACTTTCGGCATTTCACTCAAAAATGGTGCCACACACTTGCAAATGCTCCCCTAAAAGTTTTGGCGGTCGAAACAGAAGGCTTTTTATCACAGGAAAAGAAATCAGCCCTCGACGACTTAACCGGCAGAAAAATATTTTTTTGAAAACATCCCTAAGCCCCGGGGTCAAAATTTCATCAAAATTCTGACTTTCGGCATTTTACTCAAAAATGGTGCCACGTGCTTGCAAATGCTCCCCTGAGACGTTTGGCGGTCGAAACAGAAGGCTTTTTATCACAGGAAAAGTAATCAGCCCTCGACCACTTAACCGGCAGAAAAAGATTTTTTTGAAAAAATCCCTAAGCCCCGGTGTCACAATTTCATCAAAAATCTGATTTCGGCATTTCACTCAAAAATGGTGCCAAACGGTTGCAAATGTTCCCCTGAGAGGTTTGGCGGTCGAAACAGAAGGCTTTTTATCACAGGAAAAGAAATCAGCCCTCGACGACTTAACCGGCCGAAAAAGATTGTTTTGAAAAAATCCCTAAGCCCGGGGTCACAATTTCATCAAAAATCAGACTTTCGGCATTTCACTCAAAAATGGTGCCAAACGGGTGCAAATGCTCCCCTGAGAGGTTTGGCGGTCGAAACAGAAGGCTTTTTATCACAGGAAAAGAAATCAGCCCTCGACCACTTAACCGGCAGAAAAAGATTTTTTTCAAAAAATCCCTAAGCCCCGGTGTCACAATTTCATCAAAAATCTGATTTCGGCATTTCACTCAAAAATGGTGCCGAACGGTTGCAAATGTTCCCCTGAGAGGTTTGGCGGTCGAAACAGAAGGCTTTTTATCACAGGAAAAGAAATCAGCCCTCGACGACTTAACCGGCAGAAAAATATTTTTTTGAAAAAATCCCTAAGCCCCGGGGTCAAAATTTCATCAAAAATCTGACTTTCGGCATTTCACTCAAAAATGGTGCCAAACGGTTACAAATGCTCCCCTCAGAGATTTGGCAGTGGAAACAGAAGGCTTTTTATCAAAGGAAAAGAAACCAGCCCTCGACGAATTAACCGGCCGAAAAAGATTGTTTTGAAAAAATCCCTAAGCCCGGGGTCACAATTTCATCAAAAATCAGACTTTCGGCATTTCACTCAAAAATGGTGCCAAACGGTTGCAAATGCTCCCCTGAGAGGTTTGGCGGTCGAAACAGAAGGCTTTTTATCACAGGAAAAGAAATCAACCCTTGACGACTTAACCGGCAGAAAAATATTTTTTTGAAAAAATCCCTAAGCCCCGGGGGTCACAATTTCATCAAAAATCTGACTTTCGGCATTTCACTCAAAAATGGTGCCACACACTTGCAAATGCTCCCCTAAAAGTTTTGGCCGTCGAAACAGAAGGCTTTTTATCACAGGAAAAGAAATCAGCCCTCGACGACTTAACCGGCAGAAAAATATTTTTTTGAAAAAATCCCTAAGCCCCGGTGTCACAATTTCATCAAAAATCTGATTTCGGCATTTCACTCAAAAATGGTGCCGAACTGTTGCAAATGTTCCCCTGAGAGGTTTGGCGGTCGAAACAGAAGGCTTTTTATCACAGGAAAAGAAATCAGCCCTCGACGACTTAACCTGCCGAAAAAGATTGTTTTGAAAAAATCCCTAAGCCCGGGGTCACAATTTCATCAAAAATCAGACTTTCGGCATTTCACTCAAAAATGGTGCCAAACGGTTGCAAATGCTCCCCTAAAAGGTTTGGCGGTCGAAACAGAAGGCTTTTTATCAGAGGAAAAGAAATCAGCCCTCGGCGACTTAACCGGCCGAAAAATATTTTTTTGAAAAAATCCCTAAGCCCCGGGGTCACAATTTCATCAAAAATCTGACTTTCGGCATTTCACTCAAAAATGGTGCCAAACGGTTACAAATGCTCCCCTGAAAGGTTTTGCGGTGGAAACAGAAGGCTTTTTATCACAGGAAAAGAAATCAACCCTTGACGACTTAACCGGCAGAAAAATATTTTTTTAAAAAAATCCCTAAGCCCCGGGGTCACAATTTCATCAAAAATCTGACTTTCGGCATTTCACTCAAAAATGGTGCCACACACTTGCAAATGCTCCCCTAAAAGGTTTGGCGGTCGAAACAGAAGGCTTTTTATCACAGGAAAAGAAATCAGCCCTCGACGACTTAACCGGCAGAAAAATATTTTTTTGAAAAAATCCCTAAGCCCCGGGGTCACAATTTCATCAAAAATCTGACTTTCGGCATTTCACTCAAAAATGGTGCCAAACGGTTGCAAATGCTCCCCTGAGAGATCTGGCGGTCGAAACAGAAGGCTTTTTATCAAAGGAAAAGAAATCAGCCCTCGACGAATTAACCGGCCGAAAAAGATTGTTTTGATAAAATCCCTAAGCCCCGGGGTCACAATTTCATCAAAAATCAGACTTTCGGCATTTCACTCAAAAATGGTGCCAAACGGTTGCAAATGCTCCCCTGAGAGGTTTGGCGGTCGAAACAGAAGGCTTTTTATCACAGGAAAAGAAATCAACCCTTGACGACTTAACCAGCAGAAAAATATTTTTTTGAAAAAATCCCTAAGCCCCGGGGTCACAATTTCATCTAAAATCTGACTTTCGGCATTTCACTCAAAAATGGTGCCACACTCTTGCAAATGCTCCCCTAAAAGGTTTGGCGGTCGAAACAGAAGGCTTTTTATCACAGGAAAAGAAATCAGCCCTCGACCACTTAACCGGCAGAAAAAGATTTTTTTCAAAAAATCCCTAAGCCCCGGTGTCACAATTTCATCAAAAATCTGACTTTCGGCATTTCACTCAAAAATGGTGCCAAACGGTTACAAATGCTCCCCTGAGAGATTTGGCGGTGGAAACAGAAGGCTTTTTATCAAAGGAAAAGAAATCAGCCCTCGACGAATTAACCGGCCGAAAAAGATTGTTTTGAAAAAATCCCTAAGCCCGGGGTCACAATTTCATCAAAAATCAGGCTTTCGGCATTTCACTCAAAAATGGTGCCAAACGGTTGCAAATGCTCCCCTGAGAGGTTTGGCGGTCGAAACAGAAGGCTTTTTATCACAGGAAAAGAAATCCACCCTTGACGACTTAACCAGCAGAAAAATATTTTTTTTAAAAAATCCCTAAGCCCTGGGGTCACAATTTCATCAAAAATCTGATTTCGGCATTTCACTCAAAAATGGTGCCGAACGGTTGCAAATGTTCCCCTGAGAGGTTTGGCGGACGAAACAGAAGGCTTTTTATCACAGGAAAAGAAATCAGCCCTCGACGAATTAACCGGCAGAAAAAGATTGTTTTGAAAAAATCCCTAAGCCCGGGGTCACAATTTCATCAAAAATCTGATTTCGGCATTTCACTCAAAAATGGTGCCAAACGGTGAGAAATGCTCCCCTGAAAGGTTTTGCGGTGGAAACAGAAGGCTTTTTATCACAGGAAAAGAAATCAGCCCTCGACGACTTAACCGGCAGAAAAATATTTTTTTGAAAAAATCCCTAAGCCCGGGGTCACAATTTCATCAAAAATCTGATTTCGGCATTTCACTCAAAATTGGTGCCACACGGTTACAAATGCTCCCCTGAGAGATTTGGCGGTGGAAACAGAAGGCTTTTTATCAAAGGAAAAGAAATCATCCCTCGACGAATTAACCGGTCGAAAAAGATTGTTTTGAAAAAATCCCTAAGCCCGGGGTCACAATTTCATCAAAAATCAGACTTTCGGCATTTCACTCAAAAATGGTGCCAAACGGTTGAAAATGCTCCCCTGAGAGGTTTGGCGGTCGAAACAGAAGGCTTTTTATCACAGGAAAAGAAATCAACCCTCGACCACTTAACCGGCAGAAAAAGATTTTTTTGAAAAAATCCCTAAGCCCCGGTGTCACAATTTCATCAAAAATGTGACTTTCGGCATTTCACTCAAAAATGGTGCCGAACGGTTGCAAATGTTCCCCTGAGAGGTTTGGCGGTCGAAACAGAAGGCTTTTTATCACAGGAAAAGAAATCAGCCCTCGACGACTTAACCGGCCGAAAAAGATTGTTTTGAAAAAATCCCTAAGCCCCGGTGTCACAATTTCATCAAAAATCTGACTTTCGGCATTTCACTCAAAAATGGTGCCAAACGGTTGCAAATGCTCCCCTAAAAGGTTTGGCGGTCGAAACAGAAGGCTTTTTATCAGAGGAAAAGAAATCAGCCCTCGGCGACTTAACCGGCAGAAAAATATTTTTTTGAAAAAATCCCTAAGCCCCGGGGTCAAAATTTCATCAAAAATCTGACATTCGGCATTTCACTCAAAAATGGTGCCAAACGGTTACAAATGCTCCCCTGAGTGATTTGGCGGTCGAAACAGAAGGCTTTTTATCACAGGAAGAGAAATCAGCCCTCGACGACTTAACCGGCAGAAAAATATTTTTTTGAAAAAATCCCTAAGCCCCGGGGTCAAAATTTCATCAGAAATCTGACTTTCGGCATTTCACTCAAAAATGGTGCCAAAAGGTTACAAATGCTCCCATGAAAGGTTTGGCGGTCGAAACAGAAGGCTTTTTATCACAGGAAAAGAAATCAACCCTTGACGACTTAACCGGCAGAAAAATATTTTTTTGTAAAAATCCCTAAGCCCCGGGGTCACAATTTCATCAAAAATCTGACTTTCGGCAGTTCACTCAAAAATGGTGCCAAATGGTTACAAATGCTCCCCTGAGATGTTTGGCAGTCGAAACAGAAGGCTTTTTATCACAGGAAAAGAAATCAACCTTTAACGACTTAGCCGGCAGAAAAATATTTTTTTTGAAAAAATCCCTAAGCCCCGGGGTCACAATTTCATCAAAAATCTGACTTTCGGCATTTCACTCAAAAATGGTGCCACACACTTGCAAATGCTCCCCTAAAAGGTTTGGCGGTCGAAACAGAAGGCTTTTTATCACAGGAAAAGAAATCAGCCCTCGACGACTTAACCGGCAGAAAAAAGATTTTTTTGAAAAAATCCCTTAGCCCCGGGGTCAAAATTTCATCAAAAATCTGACTTTCGGCATTTCACTCAAAAATGGTGCCACGCGGTTACAAATGATCCCCTGAGAGATTTGCCGGTCGAAACAGAAGGCTTTTTATCAAAGGAAAGGAAATCAGCCCTCGACGAATTAACCGGCCGAAAAAGATTGTTTTGAAAAAATCCCTAAGCCCGGGGTCACAATTTCATCAAAAATCAGACTTTCGGCATTTCACTCAAAAATGGTGCCAAACGGTTGAAAATGCTCCCCTGAGAGGTTTGGCGGTCGAAACAGAAGGCTTTTTATCACAGGAAAAGAAATCAAACCTTGGGGACTTAACCGGAAGAAAAATATTTTTTTGAAAAAATCCCTAAGCCCCGGGGTCACAATCTCATCAAAAATCTGTCTTTCGGCATTTCACTCAAAAATATTGCCACACGCTTGCAAATGCTCCCCTGAGACGTTTGGCGGTCGAAACAGAAGGCTTTTTATCACAGGACAAGAAATCAGCCATCGCCTACTTACCCTGCAGAAAAAGATTGTTTTGAAAAAATCCCTAAGCCCGGGGTCACAATTTCATCTCTGACTTTCGGCATTTCACTCAAAAATGGTGCCAAACGGTTGCAAATGCTCCCCTGAGAGGTTTGGCGGTCGAAACAGAAGGCTTTTTATCACAGGAAAAGAAATCAGCCCTCGAGGACTTAACCGGCAGAAAAATATTTTTTTGAAAAAATCCCTAAGCCCCGGGGTCACAATCTCATCAAAAATCTGTCTTTCGGCATTTCACTCAAAAATATTGCCACACGCTTGCAAATGCTCCCCTGAGACGTTTGGCGGTCGAAACAGAAGGCTTTTTATCACAGGACAAGAAATCAGCTATCGCCTACTTACCCTGCAGAAAAAGATTTTTTTGAAAAAATCCCTAAGCCCCGGGGTCACAATTTCATCAAAAATCTGACTTTTGGCATTTCACTCAAAAATGGTGCCAAACGGTTGCAAATGCTCCCCTGAGAGGTTTGGCGGTCGAAACCGAAGGCTTTTTATCACAAGAAAAGAAATCAGCCCTCGACGAATATTCTGGCCGAGAAAGATTGTTTTGAAAAAATCCCTAAGCCCGGGGTCACAATTTCATCAAAAATCTGACTTTCGGCATTTCACTCAAAAATGGTGCCCAACGGTTGCAAATGCTCCCCTGAGAGGTTTGGCGGTCGAAACAGAAGGCTTTTTATCACAGGAAAAGAAATCAGCCCTCGACGACTTAACCAGCAGAAAAATATTTTTTTGGAAAAATCCCTAAGTCCTGGGGTCAAGTTTTCATCAAAAATCTGACATTCGGCATTTCACTCAAAAATGGTGCCAAACGGTTACAAATGCTCCCCTGAAAGGTTTTGCTGTGGAAACAGAAGGCTTTTTATCACAGGAAAAGAAATCAGCCCTCGAGGACTTAACCGGCCGAAAAAGATTGTTTTGAAAAAATCCCTAAGCCCCGGGGTCAAAATTTCATCAAAAATCTGACTTTCGGCATTTTACTCAAAAATGGTGCCACATGCTTGCAAATGCTCCCCTGAGACGTTTGGCGGTCGAAACAGAAGGCTTTTTATCACAGGAAAAGAAATCAGCCCTCGACCTCTTAACCGGCAGAAAAAGATTTTTTTGAAAAAATCCCTAAGCCCCGGTGTCACAATTTCATCAAAAATCTGATTTCGGCATTTCACTCAAAAATGGTGCCGAAAGGTTGCAAATGTTCCCCTGAGAGGTTTGGCGGTCGAAACAGAAGGCTTTTTATCACAGGAAAAGAAATCAGCTCTCGACGACTTAACCGGCCGAAAAAGATTGTTTTGAAAAAATCCCTAAGCCCGGGGTCACAATTTCATCAAAAATCTGACTTTCGGCATTTCACTCAAAAATGGTGCCAAACGGTTGCAAATGCTCCCCTAAAAGGTTTGGCGGTCGAAACAGAAGGCTTTTTATGAGAGGAAAAGAAATCAGCTCTCGACGACTTAACCGGCCGAAAAATATTTTTTTGAAAAAATCCCTAAGCCCCGGGGTCACAATTTCATCAAAAATCTGACTTTCGGCATTTCCCTCAAAAATGGTGCCAAACGGTTACAAATGCTCCCCTGAAAGGATTTGCGGTGGAAACAGAAGGCTTTTTATCACAGGAAAAGAAATCAACCCTTGACGACTTAACCGGCAGAAAAATATTTTTTTGTAAAAATCCCTAAGCCCCGGGGTCACAATTTCATGAAAAATCTGACTTTCGGCATTTCGCTCAAAAATGGTGCCAAACGGTTGCAAATGCTCCCCTGAGAGATTTGGCGGTCGAAACAGAAGGCTTTTTATCACAGGAAAAGAAATCAGCCCTCGAGGACTTAACCGGCAGAAAAAGATTTTTTTTAAAAAATCCCTAAGCCCGGGGTCACAATTTCATCAAAAATCTGACTTTCGGCATTTCACTCAAAAATGGTGCCAAACGGTTACAAATGCTCCCCTGAAAGGTTTTGCGGTGGAAACAGAAGGCTTTTTATCACAGGAAAAGAAATCATCCCTTGACGACTTAACCAGCAGAAAAATATTTTTTTGAAAAAATCCTAAGCCCTGGGGTCAAAATTTCATCAAAAATCTGACATTCGGCATTTCACTCAAAAATGGTGCCAAACGGTTACAAATGCTCCCCCGAGAGATTTGGCGGTCGAAACAGAAGGCTTTTTATATAAGGAAAAGAAATCAGCCCTCGACGAATTAACCGGCCGAAAAAGATTGTTTTGAAAAAATCCCTAAGCCCGGGGTCACAATTTCATCAAAAATCAGACTTTCGGCATTTCACTCAAAAATGGTGCCAAACGGTTGAAAATGCTACCCTGAGAGGTTTGGCGGTCGAAACAGAAGGATTTTTATCACAGGAAAAGAAATCAACCCTTGACGACTTAACCGGCAGAAAAATATTTTTTTGAAAAAATCCCTAAGCCCCGGGGTCACAATTTCATCAAAAATCTGACTTTCGGCATTTCACTCAAAAATGGTGCCACACACTTGCAAATGCTCCCCTAAAAGGTTTGGCGGTCGAAACAGAAGGCTTTTTATCACAGGAAAAGAAATCAGCCCTCGACGACTTAACCGGCAGAAAAATATTTTTTTGAAAAAATCCCTAAGCCCCGGGGTCAAAATTTCATCAAAAATCTGACTTTTGGCATTTCACTGAAAAATGGTGCCACATGCTTGCAAATGCTCCCCTGAGACGTTTGGCGGTCGAAACAGAAGGCTTTTTATCACAGGAAAAGAAATCAGCCCTCGACCTCTTAACCGGCAGAAAAAGATTTTTTTGAAAAAATCCCTAAGCCCCGGTGCCACAATTTGATCAAAAATCTGATTTCGGCATTTCACTCAAAAATGGTGCCGAAAGGTTGCAAATGTTCCCCTGAGAGGTTTGGCGGTCGAAACAGAAGCCTTTTTATCACAGGAAAAGAAATCAGCTCTCGACGACTTAACCGGCCGAAAAAGATTGTTTTGAAAAAATCCCTAAGCCCGGCGTCACAATTTCATCAAAAATCTGACTTTCGGCATTTCACTCAAAAATGGTGCCAAACGGTTACAAATGCTCCCCTAAAAGGTTTGGCGGTCGAAACAGAAGGCTTTTTATCAGAGGAAAAGAAATCAGCTCTCGACGACTTAACCGGCCGAAAAATATTTTTTTGAAAAAATCCCTAAGCCCCGGGGTCACAATTTCATCAAAAATCTGACTTTCGGCATTTCTCTCAAAAATGGTGCCAACCGGTTGCAAATGCTCCCCTAAAAGGTTTGGCGGTCGAAACAGAAGGCTTTTTATCACAGGAAAAGAAATCAGCCCTCGACGACTTAACCGGCAGAAAAAGATTTTTTTGAAAAAATCCCTAAGCCCCGGGGTCTCAATTTCATCAAAAATCTGACTTTCGGCATTTCACTCAAAAATGGTGCCACACGCTTGCAAATGCTCCCCTCAGAGGTTTGGCGGTCGAAACAGAAGGCTTTTTATCACAGGACAAGAAATCAGCCATCACCGACTAAACCTGCAGAAAAAGATTTTTTTGAAAAAATCCCTAAGCCTAAGGTCCCTAAGGTCACAATTTCATCAAAAATCTGACTTTCGGCATTTCACTCAAAAATGGTGCCACATGCTTGCAAATGCTCCCCTGAGACGTTTGGCGGTCGAAACAGAAGGATTTTTATCACAGGAAAAGAAATCAACCCTTGACGACTTAACCGGCAGAAAAATATTTTTTTGAAAAAATCCCTAAGCCCCGGGGTCACAATTTCATCAAAAATCTGACTTTCGGCATTTCACTCAAAAATGGTGCCACACACTTGCCAATGCTCCCCTAAAAGGTTTGGCGGTCGAAACAGAAGGCTTTTTATCACAGGAAAAGAAATCAGCCCTCGACCTCTTAACCGGCAGAAAAAGATTTTTTTGAAAAAATCCCTAAGCCCCGGTGTCACAATTTCATCAAAAATCTGATTTCGGCATTTCACTCAAAAATGGTGCCGAAAGGTTGCAAATGTTCCCCTGAGAGGTTTGGCGGTCGAAACAGAAGGCTTTTTATCACAGGAAAAGAAATCAGCTCTCGACGACTTAACCGGCAGAAAATTTTTTTTTTGAAAAAATCCCTAAGCCCCGGGGTCAAAATTTCATCAAAAATCTGACTTTCGGCATTTCACTCAAAAATGGTGCCACATGCTTGCAAATGCTCCCCTGAGACGTTTGGCGGTCGAAACAGAAGGCTTTTTATCACAGGAAAAGAAATCAGCCCTCGACCTCTTAACCGGCAGAAAAAGATTTTTTTGAAAAAATCCCTAAGCCCCGGTGTCACAATTTCATCAAAAATCTGATTTCGGCATTTCACTCAAAAATGGTGCCGAAAGGTTGCAAATGTTCCCCTGAGAGGTTTGGCGGTCGAAACAGAAGGCTTTTTATCACAGGAAAAGAAATCAGCTCTCGACGACTTAAGCGGCCGAAAAAGATTGTTTTGAAAAAATCCCTAAGCCCGGGGTCACAATTTCATCAAAAATCTGACTTTCGGCATTTCACTCAAAAATGGTGCCAAACGGTTGCAAATGCTCCCCTAAAAGGTTTGGCGGTCGAAACAGAAGGCTTTTTATCAGAGGAAAAGAAATCAGCTCTCGACAACTTAACCGGCCGAAAAATATTTTTTTGAAAAAATCCCTAAGCCCCGGGGTCACAATTTCATCAAAAATCTGACTTTCGGCATTTCTCTCAAAAATGGTGCCAAACGGTTACAAATGCTCCCCTGAAAGGATTTGCGGTGGAAACAGAAGGCTTTTTATCACAGGAAAAGAAATCAACCCTTGACGACTTAACCGGCAGAAAAATATTTTTTTGAAAAAATCCCTAAGCCCCGGGGTCACAATTTCATGAAAAATCTGACTTTCGGCATTTCGCTCAAAAATGGTGCCAAACGGTTGCAAATGCTCCCCTGAGAGATTTGGCGGTCGAAACAGAAGGCTTTTTATCACAGGAAAAGAAATCAGCCCTCAAGGACTTAACCGGCAGAAAAAGATTTTTTTTAAAAAATCCCTAAGCCCGGGGTCACAATTTCATCAAAAATCTGACTTTCGGCATTTCACTCAAAAATGGTGCCAAACGGTTGCAAATGCTCCCCTAAAAGGTTTGGCGGTCGAAACAGAAGGCTTTTTATCACAGGAAAAGAAATCAGCCCTCGACGACTTAACCGGCAGAAAAAGATTTTTTTGAAAAAATCCCTAAGCCCCGGGGTCTCAATTTCATCAAAAATCTGACTTTCGGCATTTCACTCAAAAATGGTGCCACACGCTTGCAAATGCTCCCCTGAGAGGTTTGGCGGTCGAAACAGAAGGCTTTTTATCACAGGACAAGAAATCAGCCATTGCCGACTTACCCTGCAGAAAAAGATTTTTTTGAAATAATCCCTAAGCCTAAGGTCCCTAAGGTCACAATTTCATCAAAAATCTGACTTTCGGCATTTCACTCAAAAATGGTGCCACACGCTTGCAAATGCTCCCCTGAGACGTTTGGCGGTCGAAACAGAAGGCTTTTTATCACAGGAAAAGAAATCAGCCCTCGACGTCTTAACCGGCAGAAAAATATTCTTTTGAAAAAATCCCTAAGCCCCCGGGTCACAATTTCATCAAAAATCTGACTTTCGGCATTTCACTCAAAAATGGTGCCACACACTTGCAAATGCTCCCCTGAGACGTTTGGCGGTTGAAACAGAAGGCTTTTTATCACAGGAAAAGAAATCAGCCCTCGACCACTTAACCGGCCGAAAATTTTTTTTTTGAAAAAATCCCTAAGCCCCGGGGTCACAATTTCATCAAAAATCTGACTTTCGGCATTTCACTCAAAAATGTTGCCACACACTTGGAAATGCTCCCCTAAAAGGTTTGGCGGTCGAACCAGAAGGCTTTTTATCAGAGGAAAAGAAATCAGCCCTCGACGACTTAACCGGCCGAAAAATATTTTTTTGAAAAAATACCTAAGCCCCGGGGTCACAATCTCATCAAAAATCTGACTTTCGGAATTTCACTCAAAAATGCTGCTACACTCTTGCAAATGCTCCCCTAAAAGGTTTGGCTGTCGAAACAGAAGGCTTTTTATCACAGGAAAAGAAATCAGCCCTCGAGGACTTAACCGGCAGAAAAATATGTTTTTGAAAATATCCCTAAGCCCTGGGGTCACAATTCCATCAAAAATCTGAATTTCGGCATTTCACTCAAAAATGGTGCCAAACAGTTGCAAATGCTCCCCTAAGAGGTTTGGCGGTCGAAACAGAAGGCTTTTTATCACAGGACAAGAAATCAGCCATCACCGACTTACCCTGCAGAAAAAGATTTTTTTGAAAAAATCCCTAAGCCCCGGGGTTACAATTTCATTAAAAATCTGACTTTCGGCATTTCACTCAAAAATGGTGCCAAACGGTTACAAATGCTCCCCAGAAAGGTTTTGCGGTGGAAACAGAAGGCTTTTTATCACAGGAAAAGAAATCAGCCCTCGACGTCTTAACCGGCAGAAAAATATTCTTTTGAAAAAATCCCTAAGCCCCCGGGTCACAATTTCATCAAAAATCTGACTTTCGGCATTTCACTCAAAAATGGTGCCACACACTTGCAAATGCTCCCCTGAGACGTTTGGCGGTTGAAACAGAAGGCTTTTTATCACAGGAAAAGAAATCAGCCCTCGACCACTTAACCGGCCGAAAATTTTTTTTTTGAAAAAATCCCTAAGCCCCGGGGTCACAATTTCATCAAAAATCTGACTTTCGGCATTTCACTCAAAAATGTTGCCACACACTTGGAAATGCTCCCCTAAAAGGTTTGGCGGTCGAACCAGAAGGCTTTTTATCAGAGGAAAAGAAATCAGCCCTCGACGACTTAACCGGCCGAAAAATATTTTTTTGAAAAAATACCTAAGCCCCGGGGTCACAATCTCATCAAAAATCTGACTTTCGGAATTTCACTCAAAAATGCTGCTACACTCTTGCAAATGCTCCCCTAAAAGGTTTGGCTGTCGAAACAGAAGGCTTTTTATCACAGGAAAAGAAATCAGCCCTCGAGGACTTAACCGGCAGAAAAATATGTTTTTGAAAATATCCCTAAGCCCTGGGGTCACAATTCCATCAAAAATCTGAATTTCGGCATTTCACTCAAAAATGGTGCCAAACAGTTGCAAATGCTCCCCTAAGAGGTTTGGCGGTCGAAACAGAAGGCTTTTTATCACAGGACAAGAAATCAGCCATCACCGACTTACCCTGCAGAAAAAGATTTTTTTGAAAAAATCCCTAAGCCCCGGGGTTACAATTTCATTAAAAATCTGACTTTCGGCATTTCACTCAAAAATGGTGCCAAACGGTTACAAATGCTCCCCTGAAAGGTTTTGCGGTGGAAACAGAAGGCTTTTTATCACAGGAAAAGAAATCAACCCTTGACGACTTAACCGGCCAAAAAAGATTGTTTTGAAAAAATCCCTAAGCCCGGGGTCACAATTTTATCAAAAATCTGACTTTCGGCATTTCACTCAAAAATGGTGCCACATGCTTGCAAATGCTCCCCTGAGAGGTTTGGCGGTCGAAACAGAAGGCTTTTTATCACAGGAAAAGAAATCAACCCTTGACGACTTAACCGGCAGAAAAATATTTTTTTGAAAAAATCCCTAAGCCCCGGGGTCACAATTTCATGAAAAATCTGACTTTCGGCATTTCACTCAAAAATGGTGCCACACACTTGCAAATGCTCCCCTAAAAGGTTTGGCGGTCGAAACAGAAGGCTTTTTATCACAGGAAAAGAAATCAGCCCTCGAGGACTTAACTGGCAGAAAAATATTTTTTTGAAAAAATCCCTAAGCCCCGGGGTCACAATTTCATGAAAAATCTGAATTTCGGCATTTCACTCAAAAATGGTGCCAAACGGTTACAAATGCTCCCCTAAAAGGTTTGGCGGTCGAAACAGAAGGCTTTTTATCACAGGAAAAGAAATCAGCCCTCGACGACTTAACCGGCAGAAAAATATTTTTTTGAAAACATCCCTAAGCCCCGGGGTCAAAATTTCATCAAAAATCTGACTTTCGGCATTTCACTCAAAAATGGTGCCAAACGGTTACAAATGCTCCCCTAAAAGGTTTGGCGGTCGAAACAGAAGGCTTTTTATCACAGGAAAAGAAATCAGCCCTCGACGACTTAACCGGCAGAAAAATATTTTTTTGAAAAAATCCCTAAGCCCCGGAGTCAAAATTTCATCAAAAATCTGACTTTCGGCATTTCACTCAAAAATGGTGCCAAACGGTTACAAATGCTCCCCTGAGAGATTTGGCGGTCGAAACAGAAGGCTTTTTATCACAGGACAAGAAATCAGCCATCGCCGACTTACCCTGCAGAAAAATATTTTTTTGAAAAAATCCCTAAGCCCACAATTTCATCAAAAATCTGACTTTCGGCATTTCACTCAAAAATGGTACCACACATTTGCAAATGCTCCCCTAAAAGGTTTGGCGGTCGAAACAGAAGGCTTTTTATCAGAGGAAAAGAAATCAGCCCTCGATCACTTAACCGGCAGAAAAAGATTTTTTTGAAAAAATCCCTAAGCCCCGGTGTCACAATTTCATCAAAAATCTGATTTCGGCATTTCACTCAAAAATGGTGCCAAACGGTTGCAAATGCTCCCCTGAGAGGTTTGGCGGTCGAAACAGAAGGCTTTTTATCACAGGAAAAGAAATCAGCCCTCGACGACTTAACCGGCCGAAAACATTGTTTTGAAAAAATCTCTAAGGACGGGGTCACAATTTCATCAAAAATCTGACTTTCGGCATTTCACTGAAAAATGGTGCCAAACGGTTGCAAATGCTCCCCTAAAAGGTTTGGCGGTCGAAACAGAAGGCTTTTTATCAGAGGAAAAGAAATCAACCCTTGACGACTTAACCGGCAGAAAAATATTTTTTTGAAAATTTCTCTAAGCCCCGGGGTCACAATTTCATCAAAAAACTGACTTTCGGCATTTCACTCAAAAATGGTGCCAAACGGTTACAAATGCTCCCCTGAGAGATTTGGCGGTCAAAACAGAAGGCTTTTTATCACAGGAAAAGAAATCAGCCCTCGACAACTTAACCGGCCAAAAAATATTTTTTTGAAAAAATCCCTAAGCCCCGGGGTCACAATTTCATCAAAAATCTGACTTTCGGCATTTCACTCAAAAATGGTGCCACACACTTGCAAATGCTCCCCTAAAAGGTTTGGCGGTCGAAACAGAAGGCTTTTTATCAGAGGAAAAGAAATCAGCCCTCGACCACTTAACCGGCAGAAAAAGATTTTTTTGAAAAAATCCCTAAGCCCCGGTGTCACAATTTCATCAAAAATCTGATTTCGGCATTTCACTTAAAAATGGTGCCAAACGGTTGCAAATGCTCCCCTAAGAGGTTGGGCGGTGGAAACAGAAGGCTTTTTATCACAGGACAGGAAATCAGCCATCGCCGACTTACCCTGCAGAAAAAGGTTTTTTTGAAAAAATCCCTAAGCCCCGGGGTCACAATTTCATCAAAAATCTGACTTTCGGCATTTCACTCAAAAATGGTGCCACACGCGTGCAAATGCTCCCCTGAAAGGTTTTGCGGTGGAAACAGAAGGCTTTTTATCACAGGATAAGAAATCAGCCCTCGACCACTTTACCGGCAGAAAAAGATTTTTTTGTAAAAATCCCTAAGCCCCGGTGTCACAATTTCATCAAAAATCTGATTTCGGCATTTCACTCAAAAATGGTCCCAAACGGTTGCAAATGCTCCACTAAAAGGTTTGGCGGTCGAACCAGAAGGCTTTTTATCAGAGGAAAAGAAATCAGCCCTCGACGACTTAACCGGCCAAAAAATATTTTTTTGAAAAAATCCCTAAGCCCCGGGGTCACAATTACATCAAAAATCTGACTTTCGGCATTTCACTCAAAAATGGTGCCAAATGGTTGCAAATGCTCCCCTGAGAGGTTTGGCGGTCGAAACAGAAGGCTTTTTATCACAGGAAAAGAAATCAGCCCTCGAGGACTTAACCGGCAGAAAAATATTTTTTTGAAAAAATCCCTAAGCCCCGGAGTCAAAATTTCATCAAAAATCTGACTTTCGGCATTTCACTCAAAAATGGTGCCAAACGGTTACAAATGCTCCCCTGAGAGATTTGGCGGTCGAAACAGAAGGCTTTTAATCACAGGAAAAGAATTCAGCCCTCGACGACTTAACCGGCAGAAAAATATTTTTTTGAAAAAATCCCTAAGCCCCGGGGTCACAATTTCATCAAAAATCTGAATTTCGGCATTTCACTCAAAAATGGTGCCAAACGGTTGCAAATGCTCCCCTAAGAGGTTTGGCTGTCGAAACAGAAGGATTTTTATCACAGGACAGGAAATCAGCCATCGCCGACTTACCCTGCAGAAAAAGGTATTTTTGAAAAAATCCCTAAGCCCCGGTGTCACAATTTCATCAAAAATCTGATTTCGGCATTTCACTTAAAAATGGTGCCAAACGGTTGCAAATGCTCCCCTAAGAGGTTTGGCGGTCGAAACAGAAGGCTTTTTATCACAGGACAGGAAATCAGCCATCGCCGACTTACCCTGCAGAAAAAGGTTTTTTTTGAAAAAATCCCTAAGCCCCGGGGTCACAATTTCATCAAAAATCTGACTTTCGGCATTTCACTCAAAAATGGTGCCACACGCGTGCAAATGCTCCCCTAAAAGGTTTGGCGGTCGAAACAGAAGGCTTTTTATCACAGGACAGGAAATCAGCCATCGCCGACTTACCCTGCAGAAAAAGATTTTTTTGAAAAAATCTCTAAGCCCCGGGGTCACAATTTCATCAAAAATCTGACTTTCGGCATTTCACTCAAAAATGGTGCCAAACGGTTACAAATGCTCCCCTGAAAGGTTTTGCGGTGGAAACAGAAGGCTTTTTATCACAGGAAAAGAAATCTGCCATCGACAACTTAACCGGCAGAAAAATATTTTTTTGAAAAAATCCCTAAGCCCCGGGGTCAAAATTTCATCAAAAATCTGACTTTCGGCATTTTACTCAAAAATGGTGCCACATCATTGCAAATGCTCCCCTGAGACGATTGGCGGTCGAAACAGAAGGCTTTTTATCACAGGAAAAGAAATCAGCCCTCGACGACTTAAGCGGCCGAAAAAGATTGTTTTGAAAAAATCCCTAAGCCCCGGTGTCACAATTTCATCAAAAATCTGATTTCGGCATTTCACTCAAAAATGGTGCCAAAGGGTTGCAAATGTTCCCCTGAGAGGTTTGGCGGTCGAAACAGAAGGCTTTTTATCACAGGAAAAGAAATCATCCCTCGACGACTTAACCGGCCGAAAACATTGTTTTGAAAAAATCCCTAAGCCCGGGGTCACAATTTCATCAAAAATCTGACTTTCGGCATTTCACTCAAAAATGGTGCCAAACGGTTGCAAATGCTCCACTAAAAGGTTTGGCGGTCGAAACAGAAGACTTTTTATCACAGGAAAAGAAATCAGCCCTCGACGACTTAACCGGCAGAAAAATATTTTTTTGAAAAAATCCCTAAGCCCCGGGGTCACAATTTCATCAAAAATCTGAATTTCGGCATTTCACTCAAAAAATGGTGCCAAACGGTTGCAAATGCTCCCCTAAGAGGTTTGGCGGTCGAAACAGAAGGCTTCTTATCACAGGACAGGAAATCAGCCATCGCCGACTTACCCTGCAGAAAAAGATTTTTTTGAAAAAATCCCTAAGCCCCGGGGTCACAATTTCATCAAAAATCTTACTTACGGCATTTCTCTCAAAAATGGTGCCAAACGGTTACAAATGCTCCCCTGAGAGGTTTGGCGGTGGAAACAGAAGGCTTTTTATCACAGGAAAAGAAATCAGCCCTCGACGACTTAACCGGCCGAAAAATATTTTTTTGAAAAAATCCCTAAGCCCCGGGGTCACAATTACATCAAAAATCTGAATTTCGGCATTTCACTCAAAAATGGTGCCAAACGGTTGCAAATGCTCCCCTGAGAGATTTGGCGGTCGAAACAGAAGGCTTTTTATCACAGGAAAAGATATCTGCCATCGACAACTTAACCGGCAGAAAAAGATTGTTTTGAAAAAATCCCTAAGACACAACTTCATCAAAAATCTGACTTTCGACATTTCACTCAAAAATGGTGCCAAACGGTTGCAAATGCTCCGCTGAGAGGTTTGGCGGTCGAAACAGAAGGCTTTTTATCACAGGAAAAGAAATCCGCCCTCGAGGACTTAACCGGCAGAAAAATATTTTTTTGAAAACATCCCTAAGCCCCGGGGTCACAATTTCATCAAAAATCTGACTTTCGGCATTTCACTCAAAAATGGTGCCAAACGCTTGCAAATGCTCCCCTGAGAGGTTTGGCGGTCGAAAAAATTGGCTTTTTACCACAGGAAAAGAAATCAGTCCTCGAGGACTTACCCTGCAGAAAAATATTTTTTTGAAAAAATCCCTAAGCCCCGGGGTCACAATTTCATCAAAAATCTGACTTTCGGCATTTCACTCAAAAATGGTGCCACACGCTTGCAAATGCTCCCCTAAAAGGTTTGGCGGTCGAAACAGAAGGCTTTTTATCACTGGACAAGAAATCAGCCATCGCCTACTTACCCTGCAGAAAAAGATTTTTTTGAAAAAATCCCTAAGCCCCGGGGTCACAATTTCATCAAAAATCTGACCTTTGGCATTTCTCTCAAAAATGGTGCCACAGGCTTGCAAATGCTCCCCTGAGACGTTTGGCGGTCGAAACAGAAGGCTTTTTATCACAGGAAAAGAAATCAGCCTTCGACCACATAACCTGCAGAAAAAGATTTTTTTGAAAAAATCCCTAAGCCCCGGGGTCACAATTTCATCAAAAATCTGACTTTCGGCATTTCACTCAAATATGGTGCCACACGCTTGCAAATGCTCCCCTAAAAAGGTTTGGCGGTCGAAATAGAAGGCTTTTTATCACAGGACAAGAAATCAGCCATCACCGACTAAACCTACAGAAAAAGATTGTTTTGAAAAAATCCCTAAGCCCCGGGGTCACAATTACATCAAAAATCTGACTTTCGGCATTTCACTCAAAAATGGTGCCAAACGGTTGCCAATGCTCCCCTGAGAGATTTGGCGGTCGAAACAGAAGGCTTTTTATCACAGGAAAAGAAATCTGCCATCGACAACTTAACCGGCAGAAAAAGATTGTTTTGAAAAAATCCCAAACCACAACTTCATCAAAAATCTGATTTTCGGCATTTCACTCAAAAATGGTGCCACACACTTGCAAATGCTCCCCTAAAAGGTTTGGCGGTCGAAACAGGAGGCTTTTTATAACAGGACAAGAAATCAGCCATCGCCGACTTACCCTGCAGAAAAAGATTTTTTTGAAAAAATCCCTAAGCAGCGGGGTCACAATTTCATCAAAAATCTGAATTTCAGCATTTCACTCAAAAATGGTGCCAAACGGTTGTAAATGCTCCCCTGAGAGGTTTGGCGGTCGAAACAGAAGGCTTTTCATCACAGGAAAAGAAATCAGCCCTCGAGGACTTAACCGGCAGGAAAATGTTTTTTTGAAAAAATCCCTAAGCCCCGGGGTCACAATTTCATCAAAAATCTGACTTTCGGCATTTCACTCAAAAATGGTGCCACACGCTTGCAAATGCTCCCCTAAAAGGTTTGGCGGTCGAAACAGAAGGCTTTTTATCACAGGACAAGAAATCAGCCATCACCAACTAAACCTGCAGAAAAAGATTTTTTTGAAAAAATCCCTAAGCCCCGGGGTCATTAATTACATCAAAAATCTGAATTTCGGCATTTCACTCAAAAATGGTGCCAAACGGTTGCAAATGCTCCCCTGAGAGATTTGGCGGTCGAAACAGAAGGCTTTTTATCACAGGAAAAGAAATCTGCCATCGACAACTTAACCGGCAGAAAATGATTGTTTTGAAAAAATCCCTAAGACACAACTTCATCAAAAATCTGACTTTCGACATATCACTCTAAAATGGTGCCACATGCTTGGAAATGCTCCCCTAAAAGGTTTGGCGGTCGAAACAGAAGGCTTTTTATCAGAGGACAAGAAATCAGCCATCGTCGACTTACCCTGCAGAAAAAGATTTTTTTGAAAAAATCCCTAAGCCCCGGGGTCACAATTTCATCAAAAATCTGACTTTCAGCATTTCACTCAAAAATGGTGCCACACGCTTGCAAATGCTCCCCTGAGAGGTTTGGCGGTCGAAACAGGAGGCTTTTTATCACAGGAAAAGAAATCCGCCCTCGAGGACTTAACCGGCAGAAAAAGATTTTTTTGAAAAAATCCCTAGGCCCCGGGGTCACAATTTCATCAAAAATCTGATTTTCGGCATTTCACTCAAAAATGGTGCCAAACGGTTGCAAATGCTCGTCTAAAAGGTTTGGCGGTCGAAACAGAAGGCTTTTTATCACAGGACAAGACATCAGCCATCGCCGACTAAACCTGCAGAAAAAGATTTTTTTGAAAAAATCCCTAAGCCCCGGGGTCACAATTACATCAAAAATCTGACTTTCGGCATTTCACTCAAAAATGGTGCCAAACGGTTGCCAATGCTCCCCTGAGAGATTTGGCGGTTGAAACAGAAGGCTTTTTATCACAGGAAAAGAAATCTGCCATCGACGACTTAACCGGCAGAAAAAGATTGTTTTGAAAAAATCCCAAACCACAACTTCATCAAAAATCTGATTTTCGGCATTTCACTCAAAAATGGTGCCACACGCTTGCAAATGCTCCCCTAAAAGGTTTGGCGGTCGAAACAGAAGGCTTTTTATAACAGGAAAAGAAATCAGCCATCGCCGACTTACCCTGCAGAAAAAGATTTTTTTGAAAAAATCCCTAAGCCCCGGGGTCACAATTTCATCAAAAATCTGAATTTCAGCATTTCACTCAAAAATGGTGCCAAACGGTTGCAAATGCTCCCCTGAGAGGTTTGGCGGTCGAAACAGAAGGCTTTTTATCACAGGAAAAGAAATCAGCCCTCGAGGACTTAACCGGCAGAAAAATATTTTTTTGAAAAAATCCCTAAGCCCCGGGGTCAAAATTTCATCAGAAATCTGACTTTCGGCATTTCACTCAAAAATGGTGCCACACGCTTGCAAATGCTCGTCTAAAAGGTTTGGCGGTCCAAACAGAAGGCTTTTTAACACAGGACAAGAAATCAGCCATCACCGACTAAACCTGCAGAAAAAGATTTTTTTAAAAAATCCCTAAGCCCCGGGGTCACAATTACATCAAAAATCTGACTTTCGGCATTTCACTCAAAAATGGTGCCAAACGGTTGCAAATGCTCCCCTGAGAGATTTGGCGGTCGAAACAGAAGGCTTTTATCACAGGAAAAGAAATCTGCAATCGACAACTTATCCGGCAGAAAAAGATTGTTTTAAAAAAATCCCAAACCACAACTTCATCAAAAATCTGATTTTCGGCATTTCACTCAAAAATGGTGCCACACGCTTGCAAATGTTCCCCTAAAAGGTTTGGCGGTCGAAGCAGAAGGCTTTTTATCACAGGACAGGAAATCAGCCATCGCCGACTTACCCTGCAGAAAAAGATTTTTTTGAAAAAATCCCTAAGTCCCGGGGTCACAATTTCATCAAAAATCTGAATTTCGGCATTTCACTCAAAAATGGTGCAAAACGGTTGCAAATGCTCCCCTGAGAGGTTTGGCGGTCGAAATACAAGGCTTTTTATCACTGGACAAGAAATCAGCCATCGCTGACTTACCCTGTAGAAAAAGATTTTTTTGAAATAATCCCTAAGCCCCGGGGTCACAATTTCATCAAAAAACTGACCTTTGGCATTTCTCTCAAAAATGGTGCCACACGCTTGCAAATGCTCCCCTGAGAGGTTTGGCGGTCGAAACAGAAGGCTTTTTATCACAGGAAAAGAAATCAGCCCTCGAGGACTTAACCGGCAGAAAAATATTTTTTTGAAAAAATCCCTAAGCCCCGGGGTCACAATTACATCAAAAATCTGACTTTCGGCATTTCACTCAAAAATGGTGCCAAACGGTTGCCAATGCTCCCCTGAGAGGTTTGGCGGTCGAAACAGAAGGCTTTTTATCACAGGAAAAGAAATCTGCCATCGACAACTTAACCGGCAGAAAAAGATTGTTTTGAAAAAATCCCAAACCACAACTTCATCAAAAATCTGATTTTCGGCATTTCACTCAAAAATGGTGCCACACGCTTGCAAATGCTCGTCTAAAAGGTTTGGCGGTCGAAACAGAAGGCTTTTTATCACAGGACAGGAAATTAGCCATCGCCGACTTACCCTGCAGAAAAAGATTTTTTTGAAAAAATCCCTAAGCCCCGGGGTCACAATTTCAACAAAAATCTGACTTTCGGCATTTCACTCAAAAATGGTGCCAAACGGTTCCCAATGCTCCCCTGAGAGATTTGGCGGTCGAAAAAGAAGGCTTTTTATCAAAGGAAAAGAAATCAGCCCTCGACGAATTAACCGGCCGAAAAAGATTGTTTTGAAAAAATCCCTAAGCCCGGGGTTCACAATTTCATGTAAAATCCTACTTTCGGCATTTCACTCAAAAATGGTGCCAAACGGTTGCAAATGCTCCCCTGAGAGGTTTGGCGGTCGAAACAGAAGGCTTTTTATCACAGGAAAAGAAATCAGCCGTCGAGGACTTAACCGGCAGAAAAATATTTTTTTGAAAAAATCCCTAAGCCCCGGGGTCACAATTTCATCAAAAATCTGACTTTCGGCATTTCACTCAAAAATGGTGCCACACGCTTGCAAATGCTCCCCTAAAAGGTTTGGCGGTCCAAACAGAAGGCTTTTTATCACAGGACACGAAATCAGCCATCACCGACTAAACCTGCAGAAAAAGATTTTTTTGAAAAAATCCCTAAGCCCCGGGGTCACAATTACATCAAAAATCTGACTTTCGGCATTTCACTCAAAAATGGTGCCAAACGGTTTCCAATGCTCCCCTGAGAGATTTGGCGGTCGAAACAGAAGGCTTTTTATCACAGGAAAAGAAATCTGCCATCGACAACTTAACCGGCAGAAAAAGATTGTTTTGAAAAAATCCCAAACCACAACTTCATCAAAAATCTGACTTTCGGCATTTCACTCAAAAATGGGGCCACACGCTTGCAAATGCTCGTCTAAAAGGTTTGGCGGTCGAAACAGAAGGCTTTTTATCACAGGACAAGAAATCAGCCATCACGACTAAACCTGCAGAAAAAGATTTTTTTGAAAAAATCCCTAAGCCCCGGGGTCACAATTTCATCAAAAATCTGACCTTTGGCATTTCACTCAAAAATGGTGCCACACGCTTGCAAATGCTCCCCTGAGACGTTTGGCGGTCGAAACAGAAGCCTTTTTATCACAGGAAAAGAAATCTGCCATCGACGACTTAACCGGCAGAAAAAGATTTTTTTGAAAAAATCCCTAAGCCCCGGGGTCACAATTTCATCAAAAATCTGACTTTCGGCGTTTCACTCAAAAATGGTGCCAAACGGTTGCAAATGCTTCCCTGAGACATTTGGTGGTCGAAACAGAAGGCTTTTTATCACAGGAAAAGAAATCAGCCATCGCCGACTTACCCTGCAGAAAAAGATTTTTTTGAAAAAATCCCTAAGCCCTGGGGTCACAATTTCATAAAAAATCTGACTTTCGGCATTTCACTCAAAAATGGTGCCAAACGGTTGCAAATGCTCCCCTAAAAGGTTTGGCGGTCGAAACAGAAGCCTTTTTATCACAGGACAAGAAATCAGCCATCACCGACTAAACCTGCAGAAAAAGATTTTTTTGAAAAAATCCCTAAGCCCCGGGGTCACAATTACATCAAAAATCTGACTTTCGGCATTTCACTCAAAAATGGTGCCAAACGGTTACCAATGCTCCCCTGAGAGGTTTGGCGGTCGAAACAGAAGGCTTTTTATCACAGGAAAAGAAATCAGCCCTCGACGACTTAAACGGCAGAAAAATATTTTTTTGAAAAAATCCCTAAGCCCCGGGGTCACAATTACATCAAAAATCTGACTTTCGGCATTTCACTCAAAAATGGTGCCAAACGGTTGCAAATGCTCCCCTGAGAGATTTGGCGGTCGAAACAGAAGGCTTTTATCACAGGAAAAGAAATCTGCAATCGACAACTTAACCGGCAGAAAAAGATTGTATTGAAAAAATCCCAAACCACAACTTCATCAAAAATCTGATTTCCGGCCTTTCACTCAAAAATGGTGCCACACGCTTGCAAATGCTCCCCTAAAAGGTTTGGCGGTCGAAGCAGAAGGCTTTTTATCACAGGACAGGAAATCAGCCATCGCCGACTTACCCTGCAGAAAAAGATTTTTTTGAAAAAATCCCTAAGTCCCGGGGTCACAATTTCATCAAAAATCTGAATTTCGGCATTTCACTCAAAAATGGTGCCACACGCTTGCAAATGCTGCCCTGAGAGGTTTGGCGGTCGAAGCAGAAGGCTTTTTATCACAGGAAAAGAAATCAGCCGTCGACCACTTAACCTGCAGAAAAAGATTTTTTTGAAAAAATCCCTAAGCCCCGGGGTCACAATTACATCAAAAATCTGACTTTCGGCATTTCACTCAAAAATGGTGCCAAACGGTTGCCAATGCTCCCCTGAGAGATTTGGCGGTTGAAACAGAAGGCTTTATATCACAGGAAAAGAAATCTGCCATCGACAACTTAACCGGCAGAAAAAGATTGTTTTGAAAAAATCCCAAACCACAACTTCATCAAAAATCTGATTTTCGGCATTTCACTCAAAAATGGTGCCACACGCTTGCAAATGCTCGTCTAAAAGGTTTGGCGGTCGAAACAGAAGGCTTTTTATCACAGGACAGGAAATCAGCCATCGCCGACTTACCCTGCAGAAAAAGATTTTTTTGAAAAAATCCCTAAGCCCCGGGGTCACAATTTCAACAAAAATCTGACTTTCGGCATTTCACTCAAAAATGGTGCCAAACGGTTGCCAATGCTCCACTGAGAGATTTGGCGGTCGAAACAGAAGGCTTTTTATCAAAGGAAAAGAAATCAGCCCTCGACGAATTAACCGGCCGAAAAAGATTGTTTTGAAAAAATCCCTAAGCCCCGGGGTCACAATTTCATGTAAAATCTTACTTTCGGCATTTCACTCAAAAATGGTGCCAAACGGTTGCAAATGCTCCCCTGAGAGGTTTGGCGGTCCAAACAGTAGGCTTTTTATCACAGGACAAGAAATCAGCCATCACCGACTAAACCTGCAGAAAAAGATTTTTTTGAAAAAATCCCAAAGCCCCGGAGTCACAATTTCAACAAAAATCTGACCTTTGGCATTTCACTCAAAAATGGTGCCACACGCTTGCAAATGCTCCCCTGAGACGTTTGGCGGTCCAAACAGAAGGCTTTTTATCACAGGAAAAGAAATCAGCCCTCGACCACTTAACCGGCAGAAAATGATTGTTTTGAAAAAATCCCTAAGCCCCGGGGTCACAACTTCATCAAAAATCTGATTTTCGTCATTTCACTCAAAAATGTTGCCAAACGGTTGTAAATGCTCCCCTGTGAGGTTTGGCGGTCGAAACAGAAGGCTTTTTATCAGAGGACAAGAAATCAGCCATCGTCGACTTACCCTGCAGCAAAATATATTTTTTTGAAAAAATCCCTAAGCCCCGGAGTCACAATTTCAACAAAAATCTGACCTTTGGCATTTCACTCAAAAATGGTGCCACACGCTTGCAAATGCTCCCCTGAGACGTTTGGCGGTCGAAACAGAAGGCTTTTTATCACAGGAAAAGAAATCAGCCCTCGACCACTTAACCGGCAGAAAAAGATTTTTTTGAAAAAATCCCTAAGCCCCGGGGTCACAATTTCATCAAAAATCTGACTTTCGGCATTTCACTCAAAAATGTTGGCAAGCGGTTGTAAACGCTCCCCTGTGAGGTTTGGCGGTCGAAACAGAAGGCTTTTTATCACAGGAAAAGAAATCAGCCCTCGAGGACTTAAGCGGCAGAAAAAGATTTTTTTGAAAAAATCCCTAAGCCCCGGGGTCACAATTTCATGAAAAATCTGACTTTCGTCATTTCTCTCAAAAATGGTGCCAAACGGTTGCAAATGCTCCCCTGAGAGGTTTGGCGGACGAAACAGAAGGCTTTTTATCACAGGAAAAGAAATCAGCCCTCGACCACCTAACCACCAGAAAAATATTTTTTTGAAAAAATCCCTAAGCCCCGGGGTCACAATTTCATCAAAAATCTGAATTTCGGCATTTCACTCAAAAATGGTGCCAAACGGTTGCAAATGCTCCCCTGAGAGGTTTGGCGGTCGAAACAGAAGGCTTTTTATCACAGCAAAAGAAATCAGCCCTCGAGGACTTAACCGGCAGAAAAATATTTTTTTGAAAAAATCCCTATGGCCCGGGGTCACAATTTCATCAAAAATCTGAATTTCGGCATTTCACTCAAAAATGGTGCCAAACGGTTGCAAATGCTCCCCTGAGAGATTTGGCGGTCGAAACAGAAGGCTTTTTATCACAGGAAAAGAAATCTGCCATCAACAACTTAACCGGCAGAAAATGATTGTTTTGAAAAAATCCCTAAGTCACAACTTCATCAAAAATCTGACTTTCGATATTTCACTCAAAAATGGTGCCACATGCTTGGAAATGCTCTCCTAAAAGGTTTGGCGGTCGAAACAGAAGGCTTTTTATCACAGGACAAGAAATCGGCCATCGCCGACTTACCCTGCAGAAAAAGATTTTTTTGAAAAAATCCCTAGGGTCACAATTTCATCAAAAATCTGACTTTCGGCATTTCACTCAAAAATGGTGCCAAACGGTTGCAAATGCTCCCCTGAGAGGTTTGGCGGTCGAAACAGAAGGCTGTTTATCACAGGACAAGAAATCAGCCATCGCCGACTTACCCTGCAGAAAAAGATTTTTTTGAAAAAATCCCTAAGCCCAGGGTCACAATTTCATCAAAAATCTGACTTTCGGCATTTCACTCAAAAATGGTGCCAAACGCTTGCAAATGCTCCCCTGAGAGGTTTGGCGGTCGAAACAGGAGGCTTTTTATCACAGGAAAAGATATCAGCCCTTGAGGACTTAACCGGCAGAAAAATATTTTTTTGAAAAAATCCCTAGGGTCACAATTTCATCAAAAATCTGACTTTCGGCATTTCACTCAAAAATGGTGCCAAACGGTTGCAAATGCTCCCCTGAGAGGTTTGGTGGTCGAAACAGAAGGCTTTTTATCACAGGAAAAGAAATCAGCCCTCGACCACTTAACCTGCAGAAAAAGATTTTTTTGAAAAAATCCCTAAGCCCCGGGGTCACAATTTCAACAAAAATCTGACTTTCGGCATTTCACTCAAAAATGGTGCCAAACGGTTGCCAATGCTCCCCTGAGAGATTTGGCGGTCGAAACAGAAGGCTTTTTATCAGAGGACAAGAAATCAGCCATCGTCGACTTACCCTGCAGAAAAAGATTTTTTTGAAAAAATCCCTAAGCCCCGGGGTCACAATTTCATCAAAAATCTGACTTTCGGCATTTCACTCAAAAATGGTGCCAAACGGTTGCAAATGCTCCCCTGAGAGGTTTGGCGGTCGAAACAGAAGGCTTTTTATCACAGGACAAGAAATCAGCCATCACCGACTAAACCTGCAGAAAAAGATTTTTTTGAAAAAATCCCTAAGCCCCGGGGTCACAATTACATCAAAAATCTGACTTTCGGCATTTCACTCAAAAATGGTGCCACACGCTTGCAAATGCTCCCCTGAGAGGTTTGGCGGTCCAAACAGAAGGCTTTTTATCACAGGAAAAGAAATCAGCCATCACCGACTAAACCTGCAGAAAAAGATTTTTTTGAAAAAATCCCTAAGCCCCGGGGTCACAATTACATCAAAAATCTGACTTTCGGCATTTCACTCAAAAATGGTGCCAAACGGTTTCCAATGCTCCCCTGAGAGATTTGGCAGTCGAAACAGAAGGCTTTTTATCACAGGAAAAGAAATCTGCCATCGACAACTTAACCGGCAGAAAAAGATTGTTTTGAAAAAATCCCAAACCACAACTTCATCAAAAATCTGACTTTCGGCATTTCACTCAAAAATGGGGCCACACGCTTGCAAATGCTCGTCTAAAAGGTTTGGCGGTCGAAACAGAAGGCTTTTTATCACAGGACAAGAAATCAGCCCTCGAGGACTTAACCGGCAGAAAAAGATTTTTTTTGAAAAAATTCCTAAGCCCCGGGGTCACAATTTCATCAAAAATCTGACTTTCGGCATTTCACTCAAAAATGGTGCCACACGCTTGCAAATGCTCCCCTGAGAGGTTTGGCGGTCAAAACAGAAGGCTTTTTATAACAGGAAAAGAAATCAGCCCTCTACGACTTAACCGGCAGAAAAATATTTTTTTGAAAAAATCCCTAAGCCCCGGGGTCACAATTTCATCAAAAATCTGACTTTTGGCATTTCACTCAAAAATGGTGCCAAACGGTTGCAAATGCTCCCCTCAGAGATTTGGCGGTCGAAACAGAAGGCTTTTATCACAGGAAAAGAAATCTGCAATCGACAACTTATCCGGCAGAAAAAGATTGTTTTAAAAAAATCCCAAACCACAACTTCATCAAAAATCTGATTTTCGGCATTTCACTCAAAAATGGTGCCACACGCTTGCAAATGTTCCCCTAAAAGGTTTGGCGGTCGAAGCAGAAGGCTTTTTATCACAGGACAGGAAATCAGCAATCGCCGACTTACCCTGCAGAAAAAGATTTTTTAGAAAAAATCCCTAAGTCCCGGGGTCACAATTTCATCAAAAATCTGAATTTCGGCATTTCACTCAAAAATGGTGCAAAACGGTTGCAAATGCTCCCCTGAGAGGTTTGGCGGTCGAAATACAAGGCTTTTTATCACTGGACAAGAAATCAGCCATCGCTGACTTGCCCTGTAGAAAAAGATTTTTTTGAAAAAATCCCTAAGCCCCGGCGTCACAATTTCATCAAAAAACTGACCTTTGGCATTTCTCTCAAAAATGGTGCCACACGCTTGCAAATGCTCCCCTGAGAGGTTTGGCGGTCGAAACAGAAGGCTTTTTATCACAGGAAAAGAAATCAGCCCTCGAGGACTTAACCGGCAGAAAAATATTTTTTTGAAAAAATCCCTAAGCCCCGGGGTCACAATTTCATCAAAAATCTGACTTTCGGCATTTCACTCAAAAATGGTGCCACACGCTTGCAAATGCTCGTCTAAAAGGTTTGGCGGTCCAAACAGAAGGCTTTTTAACACAGGACAAGAAATCAGCCATCACCAACTAAACCTGCAGAAAAAGATTTTTTTTGAAAAAATCCCTAAGCCCCGGGGTCACAATTACATCAAAAATCTGACTTTCGGCATTTCACTCAAAAATGGTGCCAAACGGTTGCAAATGCTCCCCTGAGAGGTTTGGCGGTCGAAACAGAAGGCTTTTTATCACAGGAAAAGAAATCTGCCATCGACAACTTAACCGGCAGAAAAAGATTGTTTTGAAAAAATCCCAAACCACAACTTCATCAAAAATCTGAGTTTCGGCATTTCACTCAAAAATGGTGCCACACGCTTGGAAATGCTCCCCTGTGAGGTTTGGCGGTCGAAACAGAAGGCTTTTTATCAGAGGACAAGAAATCAGCCATCGTCGACTTACCCTGCAGAAAAATATTTTTTTGAAAAAATCCCTAAGCCCCGGGGTCACAATTTCATCAAAAATCTGACCTTTGGCATTTTACTCAAAAATGGTGCCACACACTTGCAAATGCTCCCTTGAGACGTTTGGCGGTCGAAACAGAAGGCTTTTTATCACAGGAAAAGAAATCAGCCCTCGACCACTTAACCGGCAGAAAAAGATTTTTTTGAAAAAATCCCTAAGCCCCGGGGTCACAATTTCAACAAAAATCTGACTTTCGTAATTTCACTCAAAAATGTTGCCAAACGGATGTAAATGCTCCCCTGTAAGGTTTGGCGGTCGAAACAGAAGGCTTTTTATCAGAGGACAAGAAATCAGCCATCGTCGACTTACCCTGCAGAAAAATATTTTTTTGAAAAAATCCCTAAGCCCCGGGGTCACAATTTCATCAAAAATCTGACCTTTGGCATTTTACTCAAAAATGGTGCCACACACTTGCAAATGCTCCCTTGAGACGTTTGGCGGTCGAAACAGAAAGCTTTTTATCACAGGAAAAGAAATCAGCCCTCGACCACTTAACCGGCCGAAAAAGATTTTTTTGAAAAAATCCCTAAGCCCCGGGGTCACAATTTCATCAAAAATCTGACTTTCGGCATTTCACTCAAAAATGTTGGCAAGCGGTTGTAAATGCTCCCCTGTGAGGTTTGGCGGTCGAAACAGAAGGCTTTTTATCACAGGAAAAGAAATCAGCCCTCGAGGACTTAAGCGGCAGAAAAAGATTTTTTTGAAAAAATCCCTAAGCCCCGGGGTCACAATTTCATGAAAAATATGACTTTCGTCATTTCTCTCAAAAATGGTGCCAAACGGTTGCAAATGCTCCCCTGAGAGGTTTGGCGGACGAAACAGAAGGCTTTTTATCACAGGAAAAGAAATCAGCCCTCGACCACCTAACCACCAGAAAAATATTTTTTTGAAAAAATCCCTAAGCCCCGGGGTCACAATTTCATCAAAAATATGACTTTCGGCATTTCACTCAAAAATGGTGCCAAACGGTTGCAAATGCTCCCCTGAGAGGTTTGGCGGTCGAAACAGAAGGCTTTTTATCACAGGACAAGAAATCAGCCATCACCGACTAAACCTGCAGAAAAAGATTTTTTTGAAAAAATCCCTAAGCCCCGGGGTCACAATTTCATCAAAAATCTGAATTTCGGCATTTCACTCAAAAATGGTGCCAAACGGTTGCAAATGCTCCCCTGAGAGGTTTGGCGGTCGAAACAGAAGGCTTTTTATCACAGCAAAAGAAATCTGCCCTCGAGGACTTAACCGGCAGAAAAATATTTTTTTGAAAAAATCCCTAAGCCCCGGGGTCACAATTTCATCAAAAATCTGAATTTCGGCATTTCACTCAAAAATGGTGCCAAACGGTTGCAAATGCTCCCCTGAGAGATTTGGCGGTCGAAACAGAAGGCTTTTTATCACAGGAAAAGAAATCTGCCATCAACAACTTAACCGGCAGAAAATGATTGTTTTGAAAAAATCCCTAAGTCACAACTTCATCAAAAATCTGACTTTCGATATTTCACTCAAAAATGTTGCCACATGCTTGGAAATGCTCTCCTAAAAGGTTTGGCGGTCGAAACAGAAGGCTTTTTATCACAGGACAAGAAATCGGCCATCGCCGACTTACCCTGCAGAAAAAGATTTTTTTGAAAAAATCCCTAAGCCCGGGGTCACAATTTCATCAAAAATCTGACTTTCAGCATTTCACTCAAAAATGTTGCCACACGCTTGCAAATGCTCCCCTGAGAGGTTTGGCGGTCGAAACCGGAGGCTTTTTATCACAGGAAAAGATATCAGCCCTTGAGGACTTAACCGGCAGAAAAATATTTTTTTGAAAAAATCCCTAGGGTCACAATTTCATCAAAAATCTGACTTTCGGCATTTCACTCAAAAATGGTGCCAAACGGTTGCAAATGCTCCCCTGAGAGGTTTGGCGGTCGAAACAGAAGGCTGTTTATCACAGGACAAGAAATCAGCCATCGCCGACTTACCCTGCAGAAAAAGATTTTTTTGAAAAAATCCCTAAGCCCAGGGTCACAATTTCATCAAAAATCTGACTTTCGGCATTTCACTCAAAAATGGTGCCAAACGGTTGCAAATGCTCCCCTGAGAGGTTTGGTGGTCGAAACAGAAGGCTTTTTATCACAGGAAAAGAAATCAGCCCTCGACCACTTAACCTGCAGAAAAAGATTTTTTTGAAAAAATCCCTAAGCCCCGGGGTCACAATTTCATCAAAAATCTGACTTTCGGCATTTCACTCAAAAATGGTGCCAAACGGTTGCAAATGCTCCCCTGAGAGGTTTGGCGGTCGAAACAGAAGGCTTTTTATCACAGGACAAGAAATCAGCCATCACCGACTAAACCTGAAGAAAAAGATTTTTTTGAAAAAATCCCTAAGCCCCGGGGTCACAATTACATCAAAAATCTGACTTTCGGCATTTCACTCAAAAATGTTGGCAAACGGTTTCCAATGCTCCCCTGAGAGATTTGGCGGTAGAAACAGAAGGCTTTTTATCAAAGGAAAAGAAATCAGCCCTCGACGAATTAACCGGCCGAAAAAGATTGTTTTGAAAAAATCCCTAAGCCCGGGGTCACAATTTCATGAAAAATCTGACTTTCGGCATTTCACTCAAAAATGGTGCCAAACGGTTGCAAATGCTCCCCTGAGAGGTTTGGCGGTCGAAACAGAAGGCTTTTTATCACAGGAAAAGAAATCAGCCCTCAAGGACTTAACCGGCAGAAAAAGATTTTTTTGAAAAAATCCCTAAGCCCCGGGGTCACAATTTCATCAAAAATCTGACTTTCGGCATTTCACTCAAAAATGGTGCCACACGCTTGCAAATGCTCGTCTAAAAGGTTTGGCGGTCCAAACAGAAGGCTTTTTAACACAGGACAAGAAATCAGCCATCACCAACTAAACCTGCAGAAAAAGATTTTTTTTGAAAAAATCCCTAAGCCCCGGGGTCACAATTACATCAAAAATCTGACTTTCGGCATTTCACTCAAAAATGGTGCCAAACGGTTGCAAATGCTCCCCTGAGAGGTTTGGCGGTCGAAACAGAAGCCTTTTTATCACAGGAAAAGAAATCTGCCATCGACAACTTAACCGGCAGAAAAAGATTGTTTTGAAAAAATCCCAAACCACAACTTCATCAAAAATCTGAGTTTCGGCATTTCACTCAAAAATGGTGCCACACGCTTGGAAATGCTCCCCTGTGAGGTTTGGCGGTCGAAACAGAAGGCTTTTTATCAGAGGACAAGAAATCAGCCATCGTCGACTTACCCTGCAGAAAAATATTTTTTTGAAAAAATCCCTAAGCCCCGGGGTCACAATTTCATCAAAAATCTGACCTTTGGCATTTTACTCAAAAATGGTGCCACACACTTGCAAATGCTCCCTTGAGACATTTGGCGGTCGAAATAGAAGGCTTTTTATCACAGGAAAAGAAATCAGCCCTCGACCACTTAACCGGCAGAAAAAGATTTTTTTGAAAAAATCCCTAAGCCCCGGGGTCACAATTTCATCAAAAATCTGACTTTCGGCATTTCACTCAAAAATGTTGGCAAGCGGTTGTAAACGCTCCCCTGTGAGGTTTGGCGGTCGAAACAGAAGGCTTTTTATCACAGGAAAAGAAATCAGCCCTCGAGGACTTAAGCGGCAGAAAAAGATTTTTTTGAAAAAATCCCTAAGCCCCGGGGTCAGAATTTCATGAAAAATCTGACTTTCGTCATTTCACTCAAAAATGGTGCCAAACGGTTGCAAATGCTCCCCTGAGAGGTTTGGCGGACGAAACAGAAGACTTTTTATCACAGGAAAAGAAATCAGCCCTCGTCCACCTAACCACCAGAAAAATATTTTTTTGAAAAAATCCCTAGGGTCACAATTTCATCAAAAATCTGACTTTCGGCATTTCACTCAAAAATGGTGCCACACGCTTGCAAATGCTCGTCTAAAAGGTTTGGCGGTCGAAACAGAAGGCTTTTTATCACAGGACAAGAAATCTGCCATCGACAACTTAACCGGCAGAAAAAGATTGTTTTGAAAAAATCCCAAACCACAACCTCATCAAAAATCTGATTTTCGGCATTTCACTCAAAAATGGTGCCACACACATGCAAATGCTCCCCTAAAAGGTTTGGCGGTCGAAACAGGAGGCTTTTTATAACAGGACAAGAAATCAGCCATCGCCGACTTACCCTGCAGAAAAAGATTTTTTGGAAAAAATCACTAAGCCCCGGGGTCACAATTTCATCAAAAATCTGAATTTCAGCATTTCACTCAAAAATGGTGCCAAACGGTTGTAAATGCTCCCCTGAGAGTTTTGGCGGTCGAAACAGAAGGCTTTTCATCACAGGAAAAGAAATCAGCCCTCGAGGACTTAACCGGCAGGAAAATGTTTTTTTGAAAAAATCCCTAAGCCCCGGGGTCACAATTTCATCAAAAATCTGACTTTCGGCATTTCACTCAAAAATGGTGCCACACGCTTGCAAATGCTCCCCTAAAAGGTTTGGCGGTCGAAACAGAAGGCTTTTTATCACAGGACAAGAAATCAGCCATCACCAACTAAACCTGCAGAAAAAGATTTTTTTGAAAAAATCCCTAAGCCCCGGGGTCATTAATTACATCAAAAATCTGAATTTCGGCATTTCACTCAAAAATGGTGCCAAACGGTTGCAAATGCTCCCCTGAGAGATTTGGCGGTCGAAACAGAAGGCTTTTTTTTTTTTTTTTTTTTTTTTTTTTGATGGTTTCATAGTTTTGTTGTTTTTAATTTTTGAAGGGGGTGGGCATGGAAAGCTTGAAAATGGGAATTGACATTCAGAACAGGACGGGGTGCTTTGGCATAGCCAATTTGTGTTTGTTTGTGTTTGTTTTTTTTTTTTATAATATTTTTTATTACGTTTCTTTCCAAATTTTATACATTACAAACAAATAAGGAGTTTACAAGAAACCATTTTTTTTTTTTTTAACAAAAATCCCAACTTGGACTTCCCCACCCCTTCCGATTCTGCGTTCTTTATATTAACAATGTCAGCAATTTGTTACCTTATGTCATACCTTATTGTAACTTTTACATGTTATGTATCTATATTCAATATATTATGTCAGAATTTTTAAAATAAACGTAACATGTTCAATTTCATATTATCTCCTTTTCTCTTTTATCACTTAGTTTACTATTTACTTAATCATAATCGCTAAAGCGTATCATTTTCAAATCATGCACCGTCTTAAGATTCATACAGTTTGTAATACTTTTGCAAGTAGTCTTTAAACTTTTTCCAGTCCACCTCAATTGTTTCTACATCCAAATCTCGGATTCTGCCGGTCAGTTCAGCTATCTCCATGTAGTCCATCAACTGCGTCTGCCATTCCTCCAGCGTGGGTAAATCTTGTGTCTTCCAGTTCTTTGCGATGAGTATTCTTGCTGCTGTACTAGCATACATAAACAAAGTTCTGTCCTTCTTTAACACTTTCTGGTCTACCATGCCCAACAGGAAGGCCTCTGGTTTCTTGGGAAAGGTATACCTAAATACCTTTTTCAACTCATTGTAAATCATTTCCCAGAAAGCCTTAACCTTTGGGCATGTCCACCAGAGGTGAAAGAAAGTCCCCTCTGCTTCCTTACACTTCCAACATTTATTGTCAGACAGGTGATGTATCTTAGCTAACTTGACTGGGGTCATGTACCACCGGTATATCATTTTCATAATGTTTTCCTTCAAGGCCGTACTGGCCGTGAATTTCATTCCGGTGTTCCATAACCTTTCCCAGTCTTCAAACATAATGTTGTGTCCAACATCCTGTGCCCATTTAATCATAGCAGATTTAACTGTCTCATCCTGTAAATTCCACATAAGCAGCAAGTTATACATTCTAGATAACAGCTTTGTCTTTGGTTCTAACAATTCTGTCTCTAGTTTCGACTTTTCCACCTGGAAACCAACTTTTTTGTCCATTTTGAAAACCTCTTGAATTTGAGCATAATGTAGCCAATCTCGCACCTTATTTTTTAGTTTGTCCTGGCTCTGCAACTTCCAATTGTCTCCAATTTTTTCAGTCAATTCCCAATATTTCGGCCAATAGGCCTCCATATTGGGTCTTTTTCGGGCCTTGGCCTCCACTGGTGATAGCCACCTCGGAGTTTTACTCTCTAGTAAGTCTTTATATTTCATCCAGACTGCAAAAATTGCTTTTCTGACAATGTGGCTTTTAAACAATTTATGTGCTTTAACCTTGTCGTACCATAGGTATGCGTGCCATCCAAAAGCATTATTAAAACCTTCCAGATCTAGGACATCGGTGTTTTCCAACAAAAACCAATCTTTCAGCCAGCAGAAGGCTGCAGCTTCATAATACAACCTCAAGTCCGGCAGGGCAAACCCCCCTCTTTCTTTCGTATCTGTTAATATTTTAAACTTTATTCGGGGCTTTTTGCCCTGCCAGATAAATCTAGATATATCCTTCTGCCATTTTCCAAAGCAATCCACTCTGTCCACGATCTGTAAGGTTTGAAACAAAAATAACATTTTCGGCAACACATTCATTTTTATAGCTGCAATTCTTCCCAACAAGGAAAGTTTCAATCTTGACCAAATTTCTAAATCCTTTTTAACATTCAACCAACATTTCTCATAATTATCCTTAAATAAATTCAAATTCTTGGAGGACAAATAGATCCCAAGGTATTTCACTTTTTTAACCACATTCAGTTCTGTTTCTCTCTGAAACCCCTCTGTTTCTGTAATTGTTAAATTTTTGGTCAGAACCTTAGTTTTTTGTTTATTCAACCTAAATCCCGCCACCCGACCAAATTCAGATATAAGTTCGAGAACTCTTTTTGTACTGGATTCTGGCTCCTGCAGTGTCAAAACTAGGTCATCTGCAAAAGCTTTCAGTTTATATTGTTTCACTCCGACCTCTATCCCTTGTACCAACCGGTCCTCTCTGATCATATTCAATAGCACCTCCAGGACTGAAATAAATAACAGAGGGGATAGAGGGCACCCTTGTCGTGTCCCTTTTTCAATTTTAAATTCCTCCGTCACCACATTGTTCACTATTAATTTAGCTTTTTGTTCTGAATAGATTGCATATAATCCATTCTCAAACCCCCGTCCCACTCCCATCCCCTCCAAGTTCTTCTTCATAAACATCCAAGATATATTGTCAAATGCTTTCTCCGCATCAATAAAGATTAACACCGCCCTTGTGTTCCTGTTAGTCTGCAAAAGTTCTAAAATGTCAATGATGTTTCTAGTGTTCTCATATAAATGTCTACCAGGGAGAAAGCCAGCTTGGTCTTTATGAATTACTTCATTTAAGACTTTTTTAAGTCTATTTGCCAAAATGTCTGCAAATATTTTGTAATCCACATTTAGGAGTGAGATGGGACGGTAGTTTTTAAGCTGGGTCTTTTCAGATTCTGACTTAGGTATCAATGTGATGAAGGCTTCTTTCCACGTTTCTGGTGCCCTCTTCCCATCCATAATCTGGTTACATACCTCCAACAAAGGTTGTATCAAATAGTCCTTCAGAACCTTGTAATATTTGGAGGTAAGTCCATCCGGGCCTGGAGATTTGCCTAGTTGCATATTCTGAATGGCACCTTCAATTTCCTGTGTGGTTATTATAGAGTTCAAGATTGATCTTTTATCTTGAGTTATTTTTGATAGTCCATTTATCTTTAAAAATTGATCTATCTCTGATTCTTTCTGGGGCCCCTGTGCATACAGTTCTTTGAAGTATCTGTGGAAGCACCTCCTAATTTCTTCTGGTTTCTGTACGGTCCTTCCATCAATCTCTAGATTTGTTATCGTGTTTAGCTTTTGTCTTTTTTTCAGCTGCCAAGCTAGCAGCTTTCCACATTTATTTGCTGATTCAAAAGATCTTTGCTTCATCTGTTTTATTTTCCATTCAATCTCCTGATTGATCAATTTTGAGTATTCTGCTTGGTGGAATTTAATTTCTCTCAGCACCTCCTTGGACTTTGGTTTGGTTCTCAGTTTTTTTTCTCCTTGGTGTATTTTCTCCAATATTTTGTCCTTCTTTCCGTTCCAGAGTTTTTTCTTAATTGAATTCTGTTGTATCAGAAACCCTCTCATAACAGCTTTACTTGCGTCCCAGATCGTTCTTTTTTCAACTGTAGTATTCAGATTTATCTCAAAATAGTCCTTTAATGTTTTTTGGGCCTTTTTCACAATCTCTTGATCTCTTAATAGTGTGTCATTCATTCTCCATCTGAAGGAACCGGGTTGAGTTAATCTAAGTTCTATTTTCAAGGCGTTGTGGTCGGAGCATGTTTTTGGGCAGATTTCCACCTTTTTAGTCTTGGGTGCCAGCCCCCTGGAGGTCCAGATTTGGTCGATCCTTGACCAAGACAGGTGGGCCTCAGAGAAAAAAGTTCCTTCTTTACCTAGGGGGTTCTTTGTCCTCCATATGTCGATCAAATCCAGATTGTCAGTCAGTTCGAAAAAAGTTTTGGGCAGTCTGCCATCAGATGTTAAGTTTTGGTTGTAAGACTTATCCATATGTGTAGACACCACTCCATTCATATCTCCCATCATTATGATGTTAGCATAGTCCAGATAGTCCAGCAACGTCTCATGCAGCTTCTTGAAAAATTCTGATTTCCCGTCATTTGGGGCATAAATTCCTAATATCAATATTTTTTCTCCTTGGGTTTGAATTTCAATTGCCAAAATTCTTCCTTGTTCATCCTTAAATAGAAATTTAGGTATCAGGCTCTCCTTAGCATAGTCACCACTCCTCTTTTCTTTACTTTGTCAGACGAAATAAATTCTTGGCCTAATCTTTTATTTACCAAAACCTTCCTGTGGAGCCTGGTCACATGGGTTTCTTGTAGGCAAATAATGTCCAATTGTTCTTTCTTCAATATGTAAAATAACTTCCTTCTTTTCTCCGGGGAATTTCCGCCATTTATATTCCAACTGAGTAGCCGCAGAGACATCCTGAACTATTCTGCTACACCTAGAGCGGTGTATCTTCTTTCTCTTCTGGTTCCGAAGGTGCAGGTATTGCTCCACCTGGGTTGGGTATAGGCCAATTAGCTGCTGCTTCTTTTTGGAGGTCTTCTCCGTGGTCGTGCTGGAACTTTTGTAAGTCCTCTGGTGATCTTATTTTAACCTTCTTCTGTTTGTAAGTGAATGATAACCCTTGTGGGAACTCCCACCTATAAGGAATTGTGTTGAGTCTCAGTAACTTAGCCAAATCTGAGTAGGTGGCTCTCAAGTCCAATAACTGTTTAGGAATATCTCGATAAATTTCCACCCTTTTCTCTTGTATCACAATTGAGTTTTTGAAGTGTAGGCCTAGTATTTTGTCTCTCTCCTCCCTTGATCTCAAAGCTATTAAGCAATCTCTGGATCTATCTTTTCTTACTAATCTTCCCAACCGAAAAGCCGATACAATTTTAAAATCAATTTCTTCTTTTAAGTCCCAGAACTTTGTAAACTCTGTTGTCAAAAGTCCTTTCAAATCTTCTTGTTCAATTTCTGGGACTGCCCTTAGTCTAAGGTTGGTCTCGCGATTTTTCAATTCCACCAACGAGAGATAGGTTTGTTGGTCCCCTATCTGTTTATGAAGAGGCTTGACTTCCGCTTTAACTTCCTCGACTTCTTTTTTAGCTGATGTTGCAATTTGAACGGCTTCCCCTGCCAGTTTACGATTCTCTTCTGTTGCTCCTTGCAATTTTTCAATTGCTTGAGTATGTTGGGAAACCTGATCTGTCAATTTCTGAATCGAGGATGTTGCTTGGTCAATTTTTGTTGATTGATTATCAATTTTTTGATTTATTACTGACAGTTGTTCCAAAACTTGTTTCAGTACTGCCTCCGCTCCTCCTGCTGCCATATCTTCCTCTTCAGATTTTTCAGGCTTTTCGGTTTCTACTTTTTGTGTCGCAAGCACAGCTGGAACTGATAATCTACGTCCCTGAGTTAAAGTTGTTTGCAAAAGCTGTGCTTGCTTTTTTACTTTCTCTTTCTCCTTAGCTTCCTTAGCTTTGGCTGCTCTTGTCTTTCCTGTGCCACTCATCAGTCAACGTTCAAGGTCAAGTGTTGTAATCCCATGGGAAAGGCAAGTCCAGAATTAAAAACAGTCTATTGAGAGAAGGTAAACAAAAAAAAACTTTCCCAGGCCTCTGTATTCCCAATGTCCTCTAGGGGGAGTGCCACCAAAGTTTTAGTAAGAAGAAGGTAACTTTCCACAATTAAAGTCTCTTTGTTCCAACTTTAAAAACAATTTTAAAAGCAAATTAGTTCCAGCACGCTAAAAAAAAAAAGTCCTGCAGAGCCCTTTTCAACATATAACAAAGTTCCAGGAAGGTGCCTGCAATTGTATCCACTTCAGCTAGATGAGCTCAAAAGTTACAAAAATATCTGGAAGCTTGCAACAGTTCCGCAGTTTAAACAACTTTACCCGGCCACCCGGGAATTTGGGGTTAGAGTCTTCCCTTGCCCTTGGGGTGTCCGCTCCAGGTCAATTTTATGCTGTATTTATTCTTTAAAAGTGAAAATCAAATGTGCACGAAAGTCCCGATTTAAAGCTTCAAAGCTTCCCTGTTCACAGCGCTTTCCGCTCTTTAGACCGTCTGCTTTGATCTTGAAAGCAGTGTCGGAAGACGGACTTCCTCTTTCTCGTCTCCCGTTTTTAGCCAAATTTTCCGATTTAATTTGTAAAATCTTAAGTCCTTACTCACGGGTTTGATGTTTCAGCCCGATGTTTCTTGGAAGAAAGGTCAGCGCTCATCCGTGACAGCCGCGCGGCTTCGCCTCCGCAGAAAGAGCGATGAACCCACAGCACCGCTCCCCCTCCTTCACTCCGGAGCCCCTTACGGGGTTCCTTTCGTGATTTCGGGGTCGCTCCAGGTGCCCGCCGGGTCCCACGGCCACGGACTCACTCTGCCCGTGGTTTATCTTGATGGGTTGCCGCTGCGCCGTCGCGAGCAACCCTTTTCTGCGGTGCCCCTCTTCAGAGCTCGAAGAGGTCCGCCATCACGGTTTTGCGCCGCCTCCGGAAGTCGAAACAGAAGGCTTTTTATCACAGGAAAAGAAATCTGCCATCGACAACTTAACCGGCAAAAAATGATTGTTTTGAAAAAATCCCTAAGCCCGGGGTCACAATTTCATCAAAAATCAGACTTTCGGCATTTCACTCAAAAATGGTGCCACACACTTGCAAATGCTCCCCAGAGAGGTTTGGCGGTCGAAAAAGTAGGCTTTTTATCACAGGAAAGGAAATCAGCCCTCGAGGACTTAACCGGCAGAAAAATATTTTTTTGAAAAAATCCCTAAGCCCCGGGGTCACAATTTCATCAAAAATCTGACTTTCGGCATTTCACTCAAAAATGGTGCCAAACGGTTGCAAATGCTTCCCTGAGACATTTGGTGGTCGAAACAGAAGGCTTTTTATCACAGGAAAAGAAATCAGCCATCGCCGACTTACCCTGCAGAAAAAGATTTTTTTGAAAAAATCCCTAAGCCCCGGGGTCACAATTTCATCAAAAATCTGACTTTCGGCATTTCACTCAAAAATGGTGCCACACGCTTGCAAATGCTCCCCAGAGAGGTTTGGCGGTCGAAACAGAAGGCTTTTTATCACAGGAAAAGAAATCAGCCCTCGAGGACTTAACCGGCAGAAAAATATTTTTTTGAAAAAATCCCTAAGCCCCGGGGTCACAATTTCATCAAAAATCTGACTTTCGGCATTTCACTCAAAAATGGTGCCAAACGGTTGCAAATGCTTCCCTGAGACATTTGGTGGTCGAAACAGAAGAAATCAGCCATCGTTGACTTACCCTGCAGAAAAATATTTTTTTGAAAAAATCCCTAAGCCCCGGGGTCACAATTTCATCAAAAATCTGACCTTTGGCATTTTACTCAAAAATGGTGCCAAACGGTTGCAAATGCTCCCCTGTGAGGTTTGGCGGACGAAACAGAAGACTTTTTATCACAGAAAAAGAAATCAGCCCTCGACCACCTAACCACCAGAAAAATATTTTTTTGAAAAAATCCCTAGGGTCACAATTTCATCAAAAATCTGACTTTCGGCATTTCACTCAAAAATGGTGCCACACGCTTGCAAATGCTCGTCTAAAAGGTTTGGCGGTCGAAACAGAAGGCTTTTTATCACAGGACAAGAAATCAGCCATCACCGACTAAACCTGCAGAAAAAGATTTTTTTGAAAAAATCCCTAAGCCCCGGGGTCACAATTACATCAAAAATCTGACTTTCGGCATTTCACTCAAAAATGGTGCCAAACGGTTTCCAATGCTCCCCTGAGAGATTTGGCGGTCGAAACAGAAGGCTTTTCAGCACAGGAAAAGAAATCTGCCATCGACAACTTAACCGGCAGAAAAAGATTGTTTTGAAAAAATCCCAAACCACAACTTCATCAAAAATCTGATTTTCGGCATTTCACTCAAAAATGGTGCCACACACTTGCAAATGCTCCCCTAAAAGGTTTGGCGGTCGAAACAGGAGGCTTTTTATTACAGGACAAGAAAACAGCCATCGCCGACTTACCCTGCAGAAAAAGATTTTTTTGAAAAAATCCCTAAGCCCCGGGGTCACAATTTCATCAAAAATATGAATTTCAGCATTTCACTCAAAAATGGTGCCAAACGGTTGTAAATGCTCCCCTGAGAGGTTTGGCGGTCGAAACAGAAGGCTTTTCATCACAGGAAAAGAAATCAGCCCTCAAGGACTTAACCGGCAGGAAAATGTTTTTTTGAAAAAATCCCTAAGCTCCGGGGTCACAATTTCATCAAAAATCTGACTTTCGGCATTTCACTCAAAAATGGTGCCAAACGGTTTCCAATGCTCCCCTGAGAGATTTGGCGGTCGAAACAGAAGCCTTTTTATCACAGGAAAAGAAATCTGCCATCGACAACTTAACCGGCAGAAAAAGATTGTTTTGAAAAAATCCCAAACCACAACTTCATCAAAAATCTGACTTTCGGCATTTCACTCAAAAATGGTGCCACACGCTTGCAAATGCTCGTCTAAAAGGTTTGGCGGTCGAAACAGAAGGCTTTTTATCACAGGACAAGAAATCAGCCATCACGACTAAACCTGCAGAAAAGGATTTTTTTGAAAAAATCCCTAAGCCCGGGGTCACAATTTCATCAAAAATCTGACCTTTGGCATTTTACTCAAAAATGGTGCCACACGCTTGCAAATGCTCCCCTGAGACGTTTGGCGGTCGAAACAGAAGGCTTTTTATCACAGGAAAAGAAATCAGCCCTCGAGGACTTAAGCGGCAGAAAAAGATTGTTTTGAAAAAATCCCTAAGCCCCGGGGTCACAATTTCATCAAAAATCTGACTTTCGGCATTTCACTCAAAAATGTTGGCAAGCGGTTGTAAACGCTCCCCTGTGAGGTTTGGCGGTCGAAACAGAAGGCTTTTTATCAGAGGACAGGAAATCAGCCATCGTCGACTTACCCTGCAGAAAAATATTTTTTTGAAAAAATCCCTAAGCCCCGGGGTCACAATTTCATCAAAAATCTGACCTTTGGCATTTTACTCAAAAATGGTGCCACACACTTGCAAATGCTCCCTTGAGACGTTTGGCGGTCGAAACAGAAGGCTTTTTATCACAGGAAAAGAAATCAGCCCTCGACCACTTAACCGGCAGAAAAAGATTGTTTTGAAAAAATCCCTAAGCCCCGGGGTCACAATTTCATCAAAAATCTGACTTTCGGCATTTCACTCAAAAATGTTGGCACGCGGTTGTAAACGCTCCCCTGTGAGGTTTGGCGGTCGAAACAGAAGGCTTTTTATCACAGGAAAAGAAATCAGCCCTCGACCACCTAACCACCAGAAAAATATTTTTTTGAAAAAATCCCTAGGGTCACAATTTCATCAAAAATCTGACTTTCGGCATTTCACTCAAAAATGGTGCCACACGCTTGCAAATGCTCGTCTAAAAGGTTTGGCGGTCGAAACAGAAGGCTTTTTATCACAGGACAAGAAATCAGCCATCACCGACTAAACCTGCAGAAAAAGATTTTTTTGAAAAAATCCCTAAGCCCCGGGGTCACAATTACATCAAAAATCTGACTTTCGGCATTTCACTCAAAAATGGTGCCAAACGGTTTCCAATGCTCCCCTGAGAGATTTGGCGGTCGAAACAGAAGGCTTTTTATCACAGGAAAAGAAATCTGCCATCGACAACTTAACCGGCAGAAAAAGATTGTTTTGAAAAAAATCCCAAACCACAACTTCATCAAAAATCTGATTTTCGGCATTTCACTCAAAAATGGTGCCACACACTTGCAAATGCTCCCCTAAAAGGTTTGGCGGTCGAAACAGGAGGCTTTTTATTACAGGACAAGAAATCAGCCATCGCCGACTTACCCTGCAGAAAAAGATTTTTTTGAAAAAATCCCTAAGCCCCGGGGTCACAATTTCATCAAAAATCTGAATTTCAGCATTTCACTCAAAAATGGTGCCAAACGGTTGTAAATGCTCCCCTGAGAGGTTTGGCGGTCGAAACAGAAGGCTTTTCATCACAGGAAAAGAAATCAGCCCTCGAGGACTTAACCGGCAGGAAAATGTTTTTTTGAAAAAATCCCTAAGCCCCGGGGTCACAATTTCATCAAAAATCTGACTTTCGGCATTTCACTCAAAAATGGTGCCAAACGGTTTCCAATGCTCCCCTGAGAGATTTGGCGGTCGAAACAGAAGCCTTTTTATCACAGGAAAAGAAATCTGCCATCGACAACTTAACCGGCAGAAAAAGATTGTTTTGAAAAAATCCCAAACCACAACTTCATCAAAAATCTGACTTTCGGCATTTCACTCAAAAATGGTGCCACACGCTTGCAAATGCTCGTCTAAAAGGTTTGGCGGTCGAAACAGAAGGCTTTTTATCACAGGACAAGAAATCAGCCATCACGACTAAACCTGCAGAAAAGGATTTTTTTGAAAAAATCCCTAAGCCCGGGGTCACAATTTCATCAAAAATCTGACCTTTGGCATTTTACTCAAAAATGGTGCCACACGCTTGCAAATGCTCCCCTGAGACGTTTGGCGGTCGAAACAGAAGGCTTTTTATCACAGGAAAAGAAATCAGCCCTCGACCACTTAACCGGCAGAAAAAGATTTTTTTGAAAAAATCCCTAAGCCCCGGGGTCACAATTTCATCAAAAATCTGACTTTCGTCATTTCACTCAAAAATGTTGCCAAACGGTTGCAAATGCTCCCCTGTGAGGTTTGGCGGTCGAAACAGAAGGCTTTTTATCAGAGGACAGGAAATCAGCCATCGTCGACTTACCCTGCAGAAAAATATTTTTTTGAAAAAATCCCTAAGCCCCGGGGTCACAATTTCATCAAAAATCTGACCTTTGCCATTTTACTCAAAAATGGTGCCACACACTTGCAAATGCTCCCTTGAGACGTTTGGCGGTCGAAACAGAAGGCTTTTTATCACAGGAAAAGAAATCAGCCCTCGACCACTTAACCGGCAGAAAAAGATTGTTTTGAAAAAATCCCTAAGCCCCGGGGTCACAATTTCATCAAAAATCTGACTTTCGGCATTTCACTCAAAAATGTTGGCAAGCGGTTGTAAACGCTCCCCTGTGAGGTTTGGCGGTCGAAACAGAAGGCTTTTTATCACAGGAAAAGAAATCAGCCCTCGAGGACTTAAGCGGCAGAAAAAGATTTTTTTGAAAAAATCCCTAAGCCCGGGGTCACAATTTCATGAAAAATCTGACTTTCGTCATTTCACTCAAAAATGGTGCCAAACGGTTGCAAATGCTCCCCTGAGAGGTTTGGCGGACGAAACAGAAGACTTTTTATCACAGGAAAAGAAATCAGCCCTCGACCACCTAACCACCAGAAAAATATTTTTTTGAAAAAATCCCTAGGGTCACAATTTCATCAAAAATCTGACTTTCGGCATTTCACTCAAAAATGGTGCCACACGCTTGCAAATGCTCGTCTAAAAGGTTTGGCGGTCGAAACAGAAGGCTTTTTATCACAGGACAAGAAATCAGCCATCACCGACTAAACCTGCAGAAAAAGATTTTTTTGAAAAAATCCCTAAGCCCCGGGGTCACAATTACATCAAAAATCTGACTTTCGGCATTTCACTCAAAAATGGTGCCAAACGGTTTCCAATGCTCCCCTGAGAGATTTGGCGGTCGAAACACAAGGCTTTTTATCACAGGAAAAGAAATCTGCCATCGACAACTTAACCGGCAGAAAAAGATTGTTTTGAAAAAATCCCAAACCACAACTTCCTCAAAAATCTGATTTTCGGCATTTTACTCAAAAATGGTGCCACACACTTGCAAATGCTCCCCTAAAAGGTTTGACGGTCGAAACAGGAGGCTTTTTATAACAGGACAAGAAATCAGCCATCGCCGACTTACCCTGCAGAAAAAGATTTTTTTGAAAAAATCCCTAAGCCCCGGGGTCACAATTTCATCAAAAATCTGAATTTCAGCATTTCACTCAAAAATGGTGCCAAATGGTTGTAAATGCTCCCCTGAGAGGTTTGGCGGTCGAAACAGAAGGCTTTTCATCACAGGAAAAGAAATCAGCCCTCGAGGACTTAACCGGCAGGAAAATGTTTTTTTGAAAAAATCCCTAAGCCCCAGGGTCACAATTTCATCAAAAATCTGACTTTCGTCATTTCACTCAAAAATGGTGCCACACGCTTGCAAATGCTCCCCTAAAAGGTTTGGCGGTCCAAACAGAAGGCTTTTTATCACAGGACAAGAAATCAGCCATCACCAACTAAACCTGCAGAAAAAGATTTTTTTGAAAAAATCCCTAAGCCCCGGGGTCATTAATTACATCAAAAATCTGAATTTCGGCATTTCACTCAAAAATGGTGCCAAACGGTTTCCAATGCTCCCCTGAGAGATTTGGCGGTCGAAACAGAAGGCTTTTTATCACAGGAAAAGAAATCTGCCATCGACAACTTAACCGGCAGAAAATGATTGTTTGGAAAAAATCCCTAAGACACAACTTCATCAAAAATCTGACTTTCGACATTTCACTCAAAAATGGTGCAACATGCTTGGAAATGCTCCCCTAAAAGGTTTGGCGGTCGAAACAGAAGGCTTTTTATCACAGGACAAGAAATCAGCCATCACCGACTAAACCTGCAGAAAAAGATTTTTTTGAAAAAATCCCTAAGCCCCGGGGTCACAATTTCATCAAAAATATGACTTTCAGCATTTCACTCAAAAATGGTGCCACACGCTTGCAAATGCTCCCCTGAGACGTTTGGCGGTCGAAACAGAAGGCTTTTTATCACAGGAAAAGAAATCAGCCCTCGACCACTTAACCGGCAGAAAAAGATTTTTTTGAAAAAATCCCTAAGCCCCGGGGTCACAATTTCATCAAAAATCTGACTTTCGGCATTTCACTCAAAAATGGTGCCACACGCTTGCAAATGCTCCCATGAGAGGTTTGGCGGTCGAAACAGAAGGCTTTTTATCACAGAAAAAGAAATCAGCCCTCGACAACTTACCCTGCAGAAAAAGATTTTTTTTGAAAAAATCCCTAAGCCCCGGGGTCACAATTTCATGAAAAATCTGACTTTCGGCATTTCACTCAAAAATGGTGCCAAACGGTTGCAAATGCTCCCCTGAGAGGTTTGGCGGTCGAAACAGAAGGCTTTTTATCACAGGAAAAGAAATCAGCCCTCAAGGACTTAACCGGCAGAAAAATATTTTTTTGAAAAAATCCCTAAGCCCCGGGGTCACAATTTCATCAAAAATCTGACTTTCGGCATTTCACTCAAAAATGGTGCCACACGCTTGCAAATGCTCGTCTAAAAGGTTTGGCGGTCCAAACAGAAGGCTTTTTAACACAGGACAAGAAATCAGCCATCACCGACTAAACCTGCAGAAAAAGATTTTTTTGAAAAAATCCCTAAGCCCCGGGGTCACAATTACATCAAAAATCTGACTTTCGGCATTTCACTCAAAAATGGTGCGAAACGGTTTCCAGTGCTCCCCTGAGAGATTTGGCGGTTGAAACAGAAGCCTTTTTATCACAGGAAAAGAAATCTGCCATCGACAACTTAACCGGCAGAAAACGATTGTTTTGAAAAAATCCCAAACCACAACTTCATCAAAAATCTGACTTTCGGCATTTCACTCAAAAATGGTGCCACACGCTTGCAAATGCTCGTCTAAAAGGTTTGGCGGTCGAAACAGAAGGCTTTTAATCACAGGACAAGAAATCAGCCATCACGATTAAACCTGCAGAAAAGGATTTTTTTGAAAAAATCCCTAAGCCCGGGGTCACAATTTCATCAAAAATCTGACCTTTGGCATTTTACTCAAAAATGGTGCCACACGCTTGCAAATGCTCCCCTGAGACGTTTGGCGGTCGAAACAGAAGGCTTTTTATCACAGGAAAAGAAATCAGCCCTCGACCACTTAACCGGCAGAAAAAGATTTTTTTGAAAAAATCCCTAAGCCCCGGGGTCACAATTTCATCAAAAATCTGACTTTCGTCATTTCACTCAAAAATGTTGCCAAACGGTTGTAAATGCTCCCCTGTGAGGTTTGGCGGTCGAAACAGAAGGCTTTTTATCAGAGGACAAGAAATCAGCCATCGTCGACTTACCCTGCAGAAAAATATTTTTTTGAAAAAATCCCTAAGCCCGGGGTCACAATTTCATGAAAAATCTGACTTTTGGCATTTCACTCAAAAATGTTGGCAAGCGGTTGTAAACGCTCCCCTGTGAGGTTTGGCGGTCGAAACAGAAGGCTTTTTATCACAGGAAAAGAAATCAGCCCTCGAGGACTTAACCGGCAGGAAAATGTTTTTTTGAAAAAATCCCTAAGCCCCGGGGTCACAATTTCATCAAAAATCTGACTTTCGGCATTTCACTCAAAAATGGTGCCAAACGGTTTCCAATGCTCCCCTGAGAGATTTGGCGGTCGAAACAGAAGCCTTTTTGTCACAGGAAAAGAAATCTGCCATCGACAACTTAACCGGCAGAAAAAGATTGTTTTGAAAAAATCCCAAACCACAACTTCATCAAAAATCTGACTTTCGGCATTTCACTCAAAAATGGTGCCACACGCTTGCAAAAGCTCGTCTAAAAGGTTTGGCGGTCGAAACAGAAGGCTTTTTATCACAGGACAAGAAATCAGCCATCACGACTAAACCTGCAGAAAAGGATTTTTTTGAAAAAATCCCTAAGCCCGGGGTCACAATTTCATCAAAAATCTGACTTTCGGCATTCCACTCAAAAATGGTGCCAAACGGTTTCCAATGCTCCCCTGAGAGATTTGGCGGTCGAAACAGAAGGCTTTTTATCACAGGAAAAGAAATCTGCCATCGACAACTTAACCGGCAGAAAAAGATTGTTTTGAAAAAATCCCAAACCACAACTTCATCAAAAATCTGATTTTCGGCATTTCACTCAAAAATGGTGCCACACACTTGCAAATGCTCCCCTAAAAGGTTTGGCGGTCGAAACAGGAGGCTTTTTATAACAGGACAAGAAATCAGCCATCGCCGACTTACCCTGCAGAAAAAGATTTTTTTGAAAAAATCCCTAAGCCCCGGGGTCACAATTTCATCAAAAATCTGAATTTCAGCATTTCACTCAAAAATGGTGTCACACGGTTGTAAATGCTCCCCTGAGAGGTTTGGCGGTCGAAACAGAAGGCTTTTCATCACAGGAAAAGAAATCAGCCCTCGAGGACTTAACCGGCAGGAAAATGTTTTTTTGAAAAAATCCCTAAGCCCCGGGGTCACAATTTCATCAAAAATCTGACTTTCGGCATTTCACTCAAAAATGGTGCCAAACGGTTTCCAATGCTCCCCTGAGAGATTTGGCGGTCGAAACAGAAGCCTTTTTGTCACAGGAAAAGAAATCTGCCATCGACAACTTAACCGGCAGAAAAAGATTGTTTTGAAAAAATCCCAAACCACAACTTCATCAAAAATCTGACTTTCGGCATTTCACTCAAAAATGGTGCCACACGCTTGCAAAAGCTCGTCTAAAAGGTTTGGCGGTCGAAACAGAAGGCTTTTTATCACAGGACAAGAAATCAGCCATCACGACTAAACCTGCAGAAAAGGATTTTTTTGAAAAAATCCCTAAGCCCGGGGTCACAATTTCATCAAAAATCTGACTTTCGGCATTCCACTCAAAAATGGTGCCACACGCTTGCAAATGCTCCCCTAAAAGGTTTGGCGGTCGAAACAGAAGGCTTTTTATCACAGGACAAGAAATCAGCCATCACGACTAAACCTGCAGAAAAGGATTTTTTTGAAAAAATCCCTAAGCCCGGGGTCACAATTTCATCAAAAATCTGACCTTTGGCATTTTACTCAAAAATGGTGCCACACGCTTGCAAATGCTCCCCTGAGACGTTTGGCGGTCGAAACAGAAGGCTTTTTATCACAGGAAAAGAAATCAGCCATCGCCGACTTACCCTGCAGAAAAAGATTTTTTTGAAAAAATCCCTAAGCCCTGGGGTCACAATTTCATCAAAAATCTGACTTTCGGCATTTCACTCAAAAATGGTGCCAAACGGTTGCAAATGCTCCCCTAAAAGGTTTGGCGGTCGAAACAGAAGCCTTTTTATCACAGGACAAGAAATCAGCCATCACCGACTAAACCTGCAGGAAAAGATTTTTTTGAAAAAATCCCTAAGCCCCGGGGTCACAATTACATCAAAAATCTGACTTTCGGCATTTCACTCAAAAATGGTGCCAAACGGTTACCAATGCTCCCCTGAGAGATTTGGCGGTCGAAACAGAAGGCTTTTTATCACAGGAAAAGAAATCTGCCATCGACAACTTAACCGGCAGAAAAAGATTGTTTTGAAAAAATCCCAAACCACAATTTCATCAAAAATCTGACTTTCGGCATTTCACTCAAAAATGGTGCCACACGCTTGCAAATGCTCCCCTAAAAGGTTTGGCGGTCGAAACAGAAGGCTTTTTATCACAGGACAAGAAATCAGCCATCACGACTAAACCTGCAGAAAAGGATTTTTTTGAAAAAATCCCTAAGCCCGGGGTCACAATTTCATCAAAAATCTGACCTTTGGCATTTTACTCAAAAATGTTGCCAAACGGTTGTAAATGCTCCCCTGTGAGGTTTGGCGGTCGAAACAGAAGGCTTTTTATCAGAGGACAAGAAATCAGCCATCGTCGACTTACCCTGCAGAAAAATATTTTTTTGAAAAAATCCCTAAGCCCCGGGGTCACAATTTCTTCAAAAAACTGACCTTTGGCATTTTACTCAAAAATGGTGCCACACACTTGCAAATGCTCCCTTGAGACGTTTGGCGGTCGAAACAGAAGGCTTTTTATCACAGGAAAAGAAATCAGCCCTCGACCACTTAACCGGCAGAAAAAGATTGTTTTGAAAAAATCCCTAAGCCCGGGATCACAATTTCATGAAAAATCTGACTTTCGTCATTTCACTCAAAAATGGTGCCAAACGGTTGCAAATGCTCCCCTGAGAGGTTTGGCGGACGAAACAGAAGACTTTTTATCACAGGAAAAGAAATCAGCCATCGTCGACTTACCCTGCAGAAAAAGATTTTTTTGAAAAAATCCCTAGGGTCACAATTTCATCAAAAATCTGACTTTCGGCATTTCACTCAAAAATGGTGCCACACGCTTGCAAATGCTCGCCTAAAAGGTTTGGCGGTCGAAACAGAAGGCTTTTTATCACAGGACAAGAAATCAGCCATCACCGACTAAACCTGCAGAAAAAGATTTTTTTGAAAAAATCCCTAAGCCCCGGGGTCACAATTACATCAAAAATCTGACTTTCGGCATTTCACTCAAAAATGGTGCCAAACGGTTTCCAATGCTCCCCTGAGAGATTTAGCGGTCGAAACAGAAGGCTTTTTATCATAGGAAAAGAAATCTGCCATCGACAACTTAACCGGCAGAAAAAGATTGTTTTGAAAAAATCCCAAACCACAACTTCATCAAAAATCTGATATTCGGCATTTCACTCAAAAATGGTGCAAAAGACTTGCAAATGCTCCCCTAAAAGGTTTGGCGGTCGAAACAGGAGGCTTTTTATAACAGGACAAGAAATCAGCCTTCACCGACTAAACCTGCAGAAAAAGATTTTTTTGAAAAAATCCCTAAGCCCCGGGGTCTCAATTTCATCAAAAATCTGACTTTCAGCATATCACTCAAAAATGGTGCCACACGCTTGCAAATGCTCCCCTGAGAGGTTTGGCGGTCGAAACAGGAGGCTTTTTATCACAGGAAAAGAAATCCGCCCTCAAGGACTTAACCGGCAGAAAAAGATTTTTTTGAAAAAATCCCTAGGCCCCGGGGTCACAATTTCATCAAAAATCAGACTTTCGGCATTTCACTCAAAAATGGTGCCACACACTTGCAAATGCTCCCCTAAAAGGTTTGGCGGTGGAAACAGAAGGCTTTTTATCACAGGAAAAGAAATCAGCCCTCGAGGACTTAACCGGCAGAAAAATATTTTTTTGAAAACATCCCTAAGCCCCGGGGTCACAATTTCATCAAAAATCTGACTTTCGGCATTTCACTCAAAAATGGTGCCAAACGGTTGCAAATGCTTCCCTGAGACATTTGGTGGTCGAAACAGAAGGCTTTTTATCACAGGAAAAGAAATCAGCCATCGCCGACTTACCCTGCAGAAAAAGATTTTTTTGAAAAAATCCCTAAGCCCTGGGGTCACAATTTCATCAAAAATCTGACTTTCGGCATTTCACTCAAAAATGGTGCCAAACGGTTGCAAATGCTCCCCTAAAAGGTTTGGCGGTCGAAACAGAAGCCTTTTTATCACAGGACAAGAAATCAGCCATCACCGACTAAACCTGCAGAAAAAGATTTTTTTGAAAAAATCCCTAAGCCCCGGGGTCACAATTACATCAAAAATCTGACTTTCGGCATTTCACTCAAAAATGGTGCCAAACGGTTTCCAATGCTCCCCTGAGAGATTTGGCGGTCGAAACAGAAGGCTTTTTATCACAGGAAAAGAAATCTGCCATCGACAACTTAACCGGCAGAAAAAGATTGTTTTGAAAAAATCCCAAACCACAACTTCATCAAAAATCTGACTTTCGGCATTTCACTCAAAAATGGTGCCACACGCTTGCAAATGCTCCCCTAAAAGGTTTGGCGGTCGAAACAGAAGGCTTTTTATCACAGGACAAGAAATCAGCCATCACGACTAAACCTGCAGAAAAGGATTTTTTTGAAAAAATCCCTAAGCCCGGGGTCACAATTTCATCAAAAATCTGACCTTCAGCATTTCACTCAAAAATGGTGCCAAACGGTTGTAAATGCTCCCCTGAGAGGTTTGGCGGTCGAAACAGAAGGCTTTTCATCACAGGAAAAGAAATTAGCCCTCGAGGACTTAACCGGCAGGAAAATGTTTTTTTGAAAAAATCCCTAAGCCCCGGGGTCACAACTTCATCAAAAATCTGACTTTCGACATTTCACTCAAAAATGGTGCCACATGCTTGGAAATGCTCCCCTAAAAGGTTTGGCGGTCGAAACAGAAGGCTTTTTATCACAGGACAAGAAATCAGCCATCACCGACTAAACCTGCAGAAAAAGATTTTTTTGAAAAAATCCCTAAGCCCCGGGGTCTCAATTTCATCAAAAATCTGACTTTCAGCATATCACTCAAAAATGGTGCCACACGCTTGCAAATGCTCCCCTGAGAGGTTTGGCGGTCGAAACAGGAGGCTTTTTATCACAGGAAAAGAAATCCGCCCTCGAGGACTTAACCGGCAGAAAAAGATTTTTTTGAAAAAATCCCTAGGCCCCGGGGTCACAATTTCATCAAAAATCAGACTTTCGGCATTTCACTCAAAAATGGTGCCACACACTTGCAAATGCTCCCCTAAAAGGTTTGGCGGTGGAAACAGAAGGCTTTTTATCACAGGAAAAGAAATCAGCCCTCGAGGACTTAACCGGCAGAAAAATATTTTTTTGAAAACATCCCTAAGCCCCGGGGTCACAATTTCATCAAAAATCTGACTTTCGGCATTTCACTCAAAAATGGTGCCAAACGGTTGCAAATGCTCCCCAGAGAGGTTTGGCGGTCGAAAAAGTAGGCTTTTTATCACAGGAAAGGAAATCAGCCCTCGAGGACTTAACCGGCAGAAAAATATTTTTTTGAAAAAATCCCTAAGCCCCGGGGTCACAATTTCATCAAAAATCTGACTTTCGGCATTTCACTCAAAAATGGTGCCAAACGGTTGCAAATGCTTCCCTGAGACATTTGGTGGTCGAAACAGAAGGCTTTTTATCACAGGAAAAGAAATCAGCCATCGCCGACTTACCCTGCAGAAAAAGATTTTTTTGAAAAAATCCCTAAGCCCTGGGGTCACAATTTCATCAAAAATCTGAATTTCGGCATTTCACTCAAAAATGGTGCCAAACGGTTGCAAATGCTCCCCTAAAAGGTTGGCGGTCGAAACAGAAGCCTTTTTATCACAGGACAAGAAATCAGCCATCACCGACTAAACCTGCAGAAAAAGATTTTTTTGAAAAAATCCCTAAGCCCCGGGGTCACAATTACATCAAAAATCTGACTTTCGGCATTTCACTCAAAAATGGTGCCAAACGGTTACCAATGCTCCCCTGAGAGATTTGGCGGTCGAAACAGAAGGCTTTTTATCACAGGAAAAGAAATCTGCCATCGACAACTTAACCGGCAGAAAAAGATTGTTTTGAAAAAATCCCAAACCACAACTTCATCAAAAATCTGACTTTCGGCATTTCACTCAAAAATGGTGCCACACGCTTGCAAATGCTCCCCTAAAAGGTTTGGCGGTCGAAACAGAAGGCTTTTTATCACAGGACAAGAAATCAGCCATCACGACTAAACCTGCAGAAAAGGATTTTTTTGAAAAAATCCCTAAGCCCGGGGTCACAATTTCATCAAAAATCTGACCTTTGGCATTTTACTCAAAAATGGTGCCACACGCTTGCAAATGCTCCCCTGAGACGTTTGGCGGTCGAAACAGAAGGCTTTTTATCACAGGAAAAGAAATCAGCCCTCAACCACTTAACCGGCAGAAAAAGATTTTTTTGAAAAAATCCCTAAGCCCCGGGGTCACAATTTCATCAAAAATCTGACTTTCGTCATTTCACTCAAAAATGGTGCCAAACGGTTGTAAAAGCTCCCCTGTGAAGTTTGGCGGTCGAAACAGAAGGCTTTTTATCACAGGAAAAGAAATCATCCCTCGAGGACTTAAGCGGCAGAAAAAGATTTTTTTAAAAAAATCCCTAAGCCCCGGGGTCACAATTTCATGAAAAATGTGACTTTCGGCATTTCACTCAAAAATGGTGCCACACGCTTGCAAATGCTCCCATGAGAGGTTTGGCGGTCGAAACAGAAGGCTTTTTATCACAGGAAAAGAAATCAGCCCTCGACAACTTACCCTGCAGAAAAAGATTTTTTTTGAAAAAATCCCTAAGCCCCGGGGTCACAATTTCATGAAAAATCTGACTTTCGGCATTTCACTCAAAAATGGTGCCAAACGGTTTCAAATGCTCCCCTGAGAGGTTTGGCGGTCGAAACAGAAGGCTTTTTATCACAGGAAAAGAAATCAGCCCTCAAGGACTTAACCGGCAGAAAAATATTTTTTTGAAAAAATCCCTAAGCCCTGGGGTCACAATTTCATCAAAAATCTGACTTTCGGCATTTCACTCAAAAATGGTGCCAAACGGTTGCAAATGCTTCCCTGAGACATTTGGTGGTCGAAACAGAAGGCTTTTTATCACAGGAAAAGAAATCAGCCATCGCCGACTTACCCTGCAGAAAAAGATTTTTTTGAAAAAATCCCTAAGCCCTGGGGTCACAATTTCATCAAAAATCTGACTTTCGGCATTTCACTCAAAAATGGTGCCAAACGGTTGCAAATGCTCCCCTAAAAGGTTTGGCGGTCGAAACAGAAGCCTTTTTATCACAGGACAAGAAATCAGCCATCACCGACTAAACCTGCAGAAAAAGATTTTTTTGAAAAAATCCCTAAGCCCCGGGGTCACAATTACATCAAAAATCTGACTTTCGGCATTTCACTCAAAAATGGTGCCACACGCTTGCAAATGCTCCCCTAAAAGGTTTGGCGGTCGAAACAGAAGGCTTTTTATCACAGGACAAGAAATCAGCCATCACCGACTAAACCTGCAGAAAAAGATTGTTTTGAAAAAATCCCAAACCACAACTTCATCAAAAATCTGACTTTCGGCATTTCACTCAAAAATGGTGCCACACGCTTGCAAATGCTCCCCTAAAAGGTTTGGCGGTCGAAACAGAAGGCTTTTTATCACAGGACAAGAAATCAGCCATCACGACTAAACCTGCAGAAAAGGATTTTTTTGAAAAAATCCCTAAGCCCGGGGTCACAATTTCATCAAAAATCTGACCTTTGGCATTTTACTCAAAAATGGTGCCACACGCTTGCAAATGCTCCCCTGAGACGTTTGGCGGTCGAAACAGAAGGCTTTTTATCACAGGAAAAGAAATCAGCCCTCAACCACTTAACCGGCAGAAAAAGATTTTTTTGAAAAAATCCCTAAGCCCCGGGGTCACAATTTCATCAAAAATCTGACTTTCGTCATTTCACTCAAAAATGGTGCCAAACGGTTGTAAAAGCTCCCCTGTGAAGTTTGGCGGTCGAAACAGAAGGCTTTTTATCACAGGAAAAGAAATCATCCCTCGAGGACTTAAGCGGCAGAAAAAGATTTTTTTAAAAAAATCCCTAAGCCCCGGGGTCACAATTTCATGAAAAATGTGACTTTCGGCATTTCACTCAAAAATGGTGCCACACGCTTGCAAATGCTCCCATGAGAGGTTTGGCGGTCGAAACAGAAGGCTTTTTATCACAGGAAAAGAAATCAGCCCTCGACAACTTACCCTGCAGAAAAAGATTTTTTTTGAAAAAATCCCTAAGCCCCGGGGTCACAATTTCATGAAAAATCTGACTTTCGGCATTTCACTCAAAAATGGTGCCAAACGGTTTCAAATGCTCCCCTGAGAGGTTTGGCGGTCGAAACAGAAGGCTTTTTATCACAGGAAAAGAAATCAGCCCTCAAGGACTTAACCGGCAGAAAAATATTTTTTTGAAAAAATCCCTAAGCCCTGGGGTCACAATTTCATCAAAAATCTGACTTTCGGCATTTCACTCAAAAATGGTGCCAAACGGTTGCAAATGCTTCCCTGAGACATTTGGTGGTCGAAACAGAAGGCTTTTTATCACAGGAAAAGAAATCAGCCATCGCCGACTTACCCTGCAGAAAAAGATTTTTTTGAAAAAATCCCTAAGCCCTGGGGTCACAATTTCATCAAAAATCTGACTTTCGGCATTTCACTCAAAAATGGTGCCAAACGGTTGCAAATGCTCCCCTAAAAGGTTTGGCGGTCGAAACAGAAGCCTTTTTATCACAGGACAAGAAATCAGCCATCACCGACTAAACCTGCAGAAAAAGATTTTTTTGAAAAAATCCCTAAGCCCCGGGGTCACAATTACATCAAAAATCTGACTTTCGGCATTTCACTCAAAAATGGTGCCACACGCTTGCAAATGCTCCCCTAAAAGGTTTGGCGGTCGAAACAGAAGGCTTTTTATCACAGGACAAGAAATCAGCCATCACGACTAAACCTGCAGAAAAGGATTTTTTTGAAAAAATCCCTAAGCCCGGGGTCACAATTTCATCAAAAATCTGACCTTTGGCATTTTACTCAAAAATGGTGCCACACACTTGCAAATGCTCCCTTGAGACGTTTGGCGGTCGAAACAGAAGGTTTTTTATCACAGGAAAAGAAATCAGCCCTCGACCACTTAACCGGCAGAAAAAGATTGTTTTGAAAAAATCCCTAAGCCCCGGGGTCACAATTTCATCAAAAATCTGACTTTCGGCATTTCACTCAAAAATGTTGGCAAGCGGTTGTAAACGCTCCCCTGTGAGGTTTGGCGGTCGAAACAGAAGGCTTTTTATCACAGGAAAAGAAATCAGCCCTCGAGGACTTAAGCGGCAGAAAAAGATTTTTTTGAAAAAATCCCTAAGCCCGGGGTCACAATTTCATGAAAAATCTGACTTTCGTCATTTCACGCAAAAATGGTGCCAAACGGTTGCAAATGCTCCCCTGAGAGGTTTGGCGGACGAAACAGAAGACTTTTTATCACAGGAAAAGAAATCAGCCCTCGACCACCTAACCACCAGAAAAATATTTTTTTGAAAAAATCCCTAGGGTCACAATTTCATCAAAAATCTGACTTTCGGCATTTCACTCAAAAATGGTGCCACACGCTTGCAAATGCTCGTCTAAAAGGTTTGGCGGTCGAAACAGAAGGCTTTTTATCACAGGACAAGAAATCAGCCATCACCGACTAAACCTGCAGAAAAAGATTTTTTTGAAAAAATCCCTAAGCCCCGGGGTCACAATTACATCAAAAATCTGACTTTCGGCATTTCACTCAAAAATGGTGCCAAACGGTTTCCAATGCTCCCCTGAGAGATTTGGCGGTCGAAACAGAAGGCTTTTTATCACAGGAAAAGAAATCTGCCATCGACAACTTAACCGGCAGAAAAAGATTGTTTTGAAAAAATCCCAAACCACAACTTCCTCAAAAATCTGATTTTCGGCATTTTACTCAAAAATGGTGCCACACACTTGCAAATGCTCCCCTAAAAGGTTTGACGGTCGAAACAGGAGGCTTTTTATAACAGGACAAGAAATCAGCCATCGCCGACTTACCCTGCAGAAAAAGATTTTTTTGAAAAAATCCCTAAGCCCCGGGGTCACAATTTTATCAAAAATCTGAATTTCAGCATTTCACTCAAAAATGGTGCCAAATGGTTGTAAATGCTCCCCTGAGAGGTTTGGCGGTCGAAACAGAAGGCTTTTCATCACAGGAAAAGAAATCAGCCCTCGAGGACTTAACCGGCAGGAAAATGTTTTTTTGAAAAAATCCCTAAGCCCCGGGGTCACAATTTCATCAAAAATCTGACTTTCGTCATTTCACTCAAAAATGGTGCCACACGCTTGCAAATGCTCCCCTAAAAGGTTTGGCGGTCGAAACAGAAGGCTTTTTATCACAGGACAAGAAATCAGCCATCACCAACTAAACCTGCAGAAAAAGATTTTTTTGAAAAAATCCCTAAGCCCCGGGGTCATTAATTACATCAAAAATCTGAATTTCGGCATTTCACTCAAAAATGGTGCCAAACGGTTTCCAATGCTCCCCTGAGAGATTTGGCGGTCGAAACAGAAGGCTTTTTATCACAGGAAAAGAAATCTGCCATCGACAACTTAACCGGCAGAAAATGATTGTTTTGAAAAAATCCCTAAGACACAACTTCATCAAAAATCTGACTTTCGACATTTCACTCAAAAATGGTGCAACATGCTTGGAAATGCTCCCCTAAAAGGTTTGGCGGTCGAAACAGAAGGCTTTTTATCACAGGACAAGAAATCAGCCATCACCGACTAAACCTGCAGAAAAAGATTTTTTTGAAAAAATCCCTAAGCCCCGGGGTCACAATTTCATCAAAAATCTGACTTTCAGCATTTCACTCAAAAATGGTGCCACACGCTTGCAAATGCTCCCCTGAGACGTTTGGCGGTCGAAACAGAAGGCTTTTTATCACAGGAAAAGAAATCAGCCCTCGACCACTTAACCGGCAGAAAAAGGTTTTTTTGAAAAAATCCCTAAGCCCCGGGGTCACAATTTCATCAAAAATCTGACTTTCGGCATTTCACTCAAAAATGGTGCCACACGCTTGCAAATGCTCCCATGAGAGGTTTGGCGGTCGAAACAGAAGGCTTTTTATCACAGGAAAAGAAATCAGCCCTCGACCACTTAACCGGCAGAAAAAGGTTTTTTTGAAAAAATCCCTAAGCCCCGGGGTCACAATTTCATGAAAAATCTGACTTTCGGCATTTCACTCAAAAATGGTGCCACACGCTTGCAAATGCTCCCATGAGAGGTTTGGCGGTCGAAACAGAAGGCTTTTTATCACAGGAAAAGAAATCAGCCCTCAAGGACTTAACCGGCAGAAAAAGATTTTTTTTGAAAAAATCCCTAAGCCCCGGGGTCACAATTTCATCAAAAATCTGACTTTCGGCATTTCACTCAAAAATGGTGCCACACGCTTGCAAATGCTCGTCTAAAAGGTTTGGCGGTCCAAACAGAAGGCTTTTTAACACAGGACAAGAAATCAGCCATCACCGACTAAACCTGCAGAAAAAGATTTTTTTGAAAAAATCCCTAAGCCCCGGGGTCACAATTACATCAAAAATCTGACTTTCGGCATTTCACTCAAAAATGGTGCGAAACGGTTTCCAGTGCTCCCCTGAGAGATTTGGCGGTTGAAACAGAAGCCTTTTTATCACAGGAAAAGAAATCTGCCATCGACAACTTAACCGGCAGAAAACGATTGTTTTGAAAAAATCCCAAACCACAACTTCATCAAAAATCTGACTTTCGGCATTTCACTCAAAAATGGTGCCACACGCTTGCAAATGCTCGTCTAAAAGGTTTGGCGGTCGAAACAGAAGGCTTTTAATCACAGGACAAGAAATCAGCCATCACGATTAAACCTGCAGAAAAGGATTTTTTTGAAAAAATCCCTAAGCCCGGGGTCACAATTTCATCAAAAATCTGACCTTTCGGCATTTTACTCAAAAATGGTGCCACACGCATGCAAATGCTCCCATGAGAGGTTTGGCGGTCGAAACAGAAGGCTTTTTATCACAGGAAAAGAAATCAGCCCTCGACAACTTACCCTGCAGAAAAAGATTTTTTTTGAAAAAATCCCTAAGCCCCGGGGTCACAATTTCATGAAAAATCTGACTTTCGGCATTTCACTCAAAAATGGTGCCAAACGGTTGCAAATGCTCCCCTGAGAGGTTTGGCGGTCGAAACAGAAGGCTTTTTATCACAGGAAAAGAAATCAGCCCTCAAGGACTTAACCGGCAGAAAAATATTTTTTTGAAAAAATCCCTAAGCCCCGGGGTCACAATTTCATGAAAAATCTGACTTTCGGCATTTCACTCAAAAATGGTGCCAAACGGTTGGAAATGCTCCCCTGAGAGGTTTGGCGGTCGAAACAGAAGGCTTTTTATCACAGGACAAGAAATCAGCCATCACCGACTAAACCTGCAGAAAAAGATTTTTTTGAAAAAATCCCTAAGCCCCGGGGTCACAATTACATCAAAAATCTGACTTTCGGCATTTCACTCAAAAATGGTGCGAAACGGTTTCCAGTGCTCCCCTGAGAGATTTGGCGGTTGAAACAGAAGCCTTTTTATCACAGGAAAAGAAATCTGCCATCGACAACTTAACCGGCAGAAAACGATTGTTTTGAAAAAATCCCAAACCACAACTTCATCAAAAATCTGACTTTCGGCATTTCACTCAAAAATGGTGCCACACGCTTGCAAATGCTCGTCTAAAATGTTTGGCGGTCGAAACAGAAGGCTTTTTATCACAGGACAAGAAATCAGCCATCACCGACTAAACCTGCAGAAAAAGATTTTTTTGAAAAAATCCCTAAGCCCCGGGGTCACAATTACATCAAAAATCTGACTTTCGGCATTTCACTCAAAAATGGTGCCAAACGGTTTCCAATGCTCCCCTGAGAGATTTAGCGGTCGAAACAGAAGGCTTTTTATCATAGGAAAAGAAATCTGCCATCGACAACTTAACCGGCAGAAAAAGATTGTTTTGAAAAAATCCCAAACCACAACTTCATCAAAAATCTGATATTCGGCATTTCACTCAAAAATGGTGCAAAAGACTTGCAAATGCTCCCCTAAAAGGTTTGGCGGTCGAAACAGGAGGCTTTTTATAACAGGACAAGAAATCAGCCATCGCCGACTTACCCTGCAGAAAAAGATTTTTTTGAAAAAATCCCTAAGCCCCGGGGTCACAATTTCATCAAAAATTTGAATTTCAGCATTTCACTCAAAAATGGTGCCAAACGGTTGTAAATGCTCCCCTGAGAGGTTTGGCGGTCGAAACAGAAGGCTTTTTATCACAGGAAAAGAAATCAGCCCTCGACCACTTAACCGGCAGAAAAAGATTGTTTTGAAAAAATCCCTAAGCCCGGGGTCACAATTTCATGAAAAAGCTGACTTTCGTCATTTCACTCAAAAATGGTGCCAAACGGTTGCAAATGCTCCCCTGAGAGGTTTGGCGGACGAAACAGAAGACTTTTTATCACAGGAAAAGAAATCAGCCCTCGACCACCTAACCACCAGAAAAATATTTTTTTGAAAAAATCCCTAGGGTCACAATTTCATCAAAAATCTGACTTTCGGCATTTCACTCAAAAATGGTGCCACACGCTTGCAAATGCTCGTCTAAAATGTTTGGCGGTCGAAACAGAAGGCTTTTTATCACAGGACAAGAAATCAGCCATCACCGACTAAACCTGCAGAAAAAGATTTTTTTGAAAAAATCCCTAAGCCCCGGGGTCACAATTACATCAAAAATCTGACTTTCGGCATTTCACTCAAAAATGGTGCCAAACGGTTTCCAATGCTCCCCTGAGAGATTTAGCGGTCGAAACAGAAGGCTTTTTATCATAGGAAAAGAAATCTGCCATCGACAACTTAACCGGCAGAAAAAGATTGTTTTGAAAAAATCCCAAACCACAACTTCATCAAAAATCTGATATTCGGCATTTCACTCAAAAATGGTGCAAAAGACTTGCAAATGCTCCCCTAAAAGGTTTGGCGGTCGAAACAGGAGGCTTTTTATAACAGGACAAGAAATCAGCCATCGCCGACTTACCCTGCAGAAAAAGATTTTTTTGAAAAAATCCCTAAGCCCCGGGGTCACAATTTCATCAAAAATTTGAATTTCAGCATTTCACTCAAAAATGGTGCCAAACGGTTGTAAATGCTCCCCTGAGAGGTTTGGCGGTCGAAACAGAAGGCTTTTCATCACAGGAAAAGAAATTAGCCCTCGAGGACTTAAAAGGCAGGAAAATGTTTTTTTGAAAAAATCCCTAAGCCCCGGGGTCACAACTTCATCAAAAATCTGACTTTCGACATTTCACTCAAAAATGGTGCCACATGCTTGGAAATGCTCCCCTAAAAGGTTTGGCGGTCGAAACAGAAGGCTTTTTATCACAGGACAAGAAATCAGCCATCACCGACTAAACCTGCAGAAAAAGATTTTTTTGAAAAAATCCCTAAGCCCCGGGGTCTCAATTTCATCAAAAATCTGACTTTCCGCATATCACTCAAAAATGGTGCCACACGCTTGCAAATGCTCCCCTGAGAGGTTTGGCGGTCGAAACAGGAGGCTTTTTATCACAGGAAAAGAAATCCGCCCTCGAGGACTTAACCGGCAGAAAAAGATTTTTTTGAAAAAATCCCTAGGCCCCGGGGTCACAATTTCATCAAAAATCAGACTTTCGGCATTTCACTCAAAAATGGTGCCACACACTTGCAAATGCTCCCCTAAAAGGTTTGGCGGTGGAAACAGAAGGCTTTTTATCACAGGAAAAGAAATCAGCCCTCGAGGACTTAACCGGCAGAAAAATATTTTTTTGAAAACATCCCTAAGCCCCGGGGTCACAATTTCATCAAAAATCTGACTTTCGGCATTTCACTCAAAAATGGTGCCAAACGGTTGCAAATGCTCCCCAGAGAGGTTTGGCGGTCGAAAAAGTAGGCTTTTTATCACAGGAAAGGAAATCAGCCCTCGAGGACTTAACCGGCAGAAAAATATTTTTTTGAAAAAATCCCTAAGCCCCGGGGTCACAATTTCATCAAAAATCTGACTTTCGGCATTTCACTCAAAAATGGTGCCAAACGGTTGCAAATGCTTCCCTGAGACATTTGGTGGTCGAAACAGAAGGCTTTTTATCACAGGAAAAGAAATCAGCCATCGCCGACTTACCCTGCAGAAAAAGATTTTTTTGAAAAAATCCCTAAGCCCTGGGGTCACAATTTCATCAAAAATCTGACTTTCGGCATTTCACTCAAAAATGGTGCCAAACGGTTGCAAATGCTCCCCTAAAAGGTTGGCGGTCGAAACAGAAGCCTTTTTATCACAGGACAAGAAATCAGCCATCACCGACTAAACCTGCAGAAAAAGATTTTTTTGAAAAAATCCCTAAGCCCCGGGGTCACAATTACATCAAAAATCTGACTTTCGGCATTTCACTCAAAAATGGTGCCAAACGGTTACCAATGCTCCCCTGAGAGATTTGGCGGTCGAAACAGAAGGCTTTTTATCACAGGAAAAGAAATCTGCCATCGACAACTTAACCGGCAGAAAAAGATTGTTTTGAAAAAATCCCAAACCACAACTTCATCAAAAATCTGACTTTCGGCATTTCACTCAAAAATGGTGCCACACGCTTGCAAATGCTCCCCTAAAAGGTTTGGCGGTCGAAACAGAAGGCTTTTTATCACAGGACAAGAAATCAGCCATCACGACTAAACCTGCAGAAAAGGATTTTTTTGAAAAAATCCCTAAGCCCGGGGTCACAATTTCATCAAAAATCTGACCTTTGGCATTTTACTCAAAAATGGTGCCACACGCTTGCAAATGCTCCCCTGAGACGTTTGGCGGTCGAAACAGAAGGCTTTTTATCACAGGAAAAGAAATCAGCCCTCAACCACTTAACCGGCAGAAAAAGATTTTTTTGAAAAAATCCCTAAGCCCCGGGGTCACAATTTCATCAAAAATCTGACTTTCGTCATTTCACTCAAAAATGGTGCCAAACGGTTGTAAAAGCTCCCCTGTGAAGTTTGGCGGTCGAAACAGAAGGCTTTTTATCACAGGAAAAGAAATCATCCCTCGAGGACTTAAGCGGCAGAAAAAGATTTTTTTAAAAAAATCCCTAAGCCCCGGGGTCACAATTTCATGAAAAATGTGACTTTCGGCATTTCACTCAAAAATGGTGCCACACGCTTGCAAATGCTCCCATGAGAGGTTTGGCGGTCGAAACAGAAGGCTTTTTATCACAGGAAAAGAAATCAGCCCTCGACAACTTACCCTGCAGAAAAAGATTTTTTTTGAAAAAATCCCTAAGCCCCGGGGTCACAATTTCATGAAAAATCTGACTTTCGGCATTTCACTCAAAAATGGTGCCAAACGGTTTCAAATGCTCCCCTGAGAGGTTTGGCGGTCGAAACAGAAGGCTTTTTATCACAGGAAAAGAAATCAGCCCTCAAGGACTTAACCGGCAGAAAAATATTTTTTTGAAAAAATCCCTAAGCCCTGGGGTCACAATTTCATCAAAAATCTGACTTTCGGCATTTCACTCAAAAATGGTGCCAAACGGTTGCAAATGCTTCCCTGAGACATTTGGTGGTCGAAACAGAAGGCTTTTTATCACAGGAAAAGAAATCAGCCATCGCCGACTTACCCTGCAGAAAAAGATTTTTTTGAAAAAATCCCTAAGCCCTGGGGTCACAATTTCATCAAAAATCTGACTTTCGGCATTTCACTCAAAAATGGTGCCAAACGGTTGCAAATGCTCCCCTAAAAGGTTTGGCGGTCGAAACAGAAGCCTTTTTATCACAGGACAAGAAATCAGCCATCACCGACTAAACCTGCAGAAAAAGATTTTTTTGAAAAAATCCCTAAGCCCCGGGGTCACAATTACATCAAAAATCTGACTTTCGGCATTTCACTCAAAAATGGTGCCAAACGGTTACCAATGCTCCCCTGAGAGATTTGGCGGTCGAAACAGAAGGCTTTTTATCACAGGAAAAGAAATCTGCCATCGACAACTTAACCGGCAGAAAAAGATTGTTTTGAAAAAATCCCAAACCACAACTTCATCAAAAATCTGACTTTCGGCATTTCACTCAAAAATGGTGCCACACGCTTGCAAATGCTCCCCTAAAAGGTTTGGCGGTCGAAACAGAAGGCTTTTTATCACAGGACAAGAAATCAGCCATCACGACTAAACCTGCAGAAAAGGATTTTTTTGAAAAAATCCCTAAGCCCGGGGTCACAATTTCATCAAAAATCTGACCTTTGGCATTTTACTCAAAAATGGTGCCACACACTTGCAAATGCTCCCTTGAGACGTTTGGCGGTCGAAACAGAAGGTTTTTTATCACAGGAAAAGAAATCAGCCCTCGACCACTTAACCGGCAGAAAAAGATTGTTTTGAAAAAATCCCTAAGCCCCGGGGTCACAATTTCATCAAAAATCTGACTTTCGGCATTTCACTCAAAAATGTTGGCAAGCGGTTGTAAACGCTCCCCTGTGAGGTTTGGCGGTCGAAACAGAAGGCTTTTTATCACAGGAAAAGAAATCAGCCCTCGAGGACTTAAGCGGCAGAAAAAGATTTTTTTGAAAAAATCCCTAAGCCCGGGGTCACAATTTCATGAAAAATCTGACTTTCGTCATTTCACTCAAAAATGGTGCCAAACGGTTGCAAATGCTCCCCTGAGAGGTTTGGCGGACGAAACAGAAGACTTTTTATCACAGGAAAAGAAATCAGCCCTCGACCACCTAACCACCAGAAAAATATTTTTTTGAAAAAATCCCTAGGGTCACAATTTCATCAAAAATCTGACTTTCGGCATTTCACTCAAAAATGGTGCCACACGCTTGCAAATGCTCGTCTAAAAGGTTTGGCGGTCGAAACAGAAGGCTTTTTATCACAGGACAAGAAATCAGCCATCACCGACTAAACCTGCAGAAAAAGATTTTTTTGAAAAAATCCCTAAGCCCCGGGGTCACAATTACATCAAAAATCTGACTTTCGGCATTTCACTCAAAAATGGTGCCAAACGGTTTCCAATGCTCCCCTGAGAGATTTGGCGGTCGAAACAGAAGGCTTTTTATCACAGGAAAAGAAATCTGCCATCGACAACTTAACCGGCAGAAAAAGATTGTTTTGAAAAAATCCCAAACCACAACTTCCTCAAAAATCTGATTTTCGGCATTTTACTCAAAAATGGTGCCACACACTTGCAAATGCTCCCCTAAAAGGTTTGACGGTCGAAACAGGAGGCTTTTTATAACAGGACAAGAAATCAGCCATCGCCGACTTACCCTGCAGAAAAAGATTTTTTTGAAAAAATCCCTAAGCCCCGGGGTCACAATTTTATCAAAAATCTGAATTTCAGCATTTCACTCAAAAATGGTGCCAAATGGTTGTAAATGCTCCCCTGAGAGGTTTGGCGGTCGAAACAGAAGGCTTTTCATCACAGGAAAAGAAATCAGCCCTCGAGGACTTAACCGGCAGGAAAATGTTTTTTTGAAAAAATCCCTAAGCCCCGGGGTCACAATTTCATCAAAAATCTGACTTTCGTCATTTCACTCAAAAATGGTGCCACACGCTTGCAAATGCTCCCCTAAAAGGTTTGGCGGTCGAAACAGAAGGCTTTTTATCACAGGACAAGAAATCAGCCATCACCAACTAAACCTGCAGAAAAAGATTTTTTTGAAAAAATCCCTAAGCCCCGGGGTCATTAATTACATCAAAAATCTGAATTTCGGCATTTCACTCAAAAATGGTGCCAAACGGTTTCCAATGCTCCCCTGAGAGATTTGGCGGTCGAAACAGAAGGCTTTTTATCACAGGAAAAGAAATCTGCCATCGACAACTTAACCGGCAGAAAATGATTGTTTTGAAAAAATCCCTAAGACACAACTTCATCAAAAATCTGACTTTCGACATTTCACTCAAAAATGGTGCAACATGCTTGGAAATGCTCCCCTAAAAGGTTTGGCGGTCGAAACAGAAGGCTTTTTATCACAGGACAAGAAATCAGCCATCACCGACTAAACCTGCAGAAAAAGATTTTTTTGAAAAAATCCCTAAGCCCCGGGGTCACAATTTCATCAAAAATCTGACTTTCAGCATTTCACTCAAAAATGGTGCCACACGCTTGCAAATGCTCCCCTGAGACGTTTGGCGGTCGAAACAGAAGGCTTTTTATCACAGGAAAAGAAATCAGCCCTCGACCACTTAACCGGCAGAAAAAGATTTTTTTGAAAAAATCCCTAAGCCCCGGGGTCACAATTTCATCAAAAATCTGACTTTCGGCATTTCACTCAAAAATGGTGCCACACGCTTGCAAATGCTCCCATGAGAGGTTTGGCGGTCGAAACAGAAGGCTTTTTATCACAGGAAAAGAAATCAGCCCTCGACAACTTACCCTGCAGAAAAAGATTTTTTTTGAAAAAATCCCTAAGCCCCGGGGTCACAATTTCATGAAAAATCTGACTTTCGGCATTTCACTCAAAAATGGTGCCAAACGGTTGCAAATGCTCCCCTGAGAGGTTTGGCGGTCGAAACAGAAGGCTTTTTATCACAGGAAAAGAAATCAGCCCTCAAGGACTTAACCGGCAGAAAAAGATTTTTTTTGAAAAAATCCCTAAGCCCCGGGGTCACAATTTCATCAAAAATCTGACTTTCGGCATTTCACTCAAAAATGGTGCCACACGCTTGCAAATGCTCGTCTAAAAGGTTTGGCGGTCCAAACAGAAGGCTTTTTAACACAGGACAAGAAATCAGCCATCACCGACTAAACCTGCAGAAAAAGATTTTTTTGAAAAAATCCCTAAGCCCCGGGGTCACAATTACATCAAAAATCTGACTTTCGGCATTTCACTCAAAAATGGTGCGAAACGGTTTCCAGTGCTCCCCTGAGAGATTTGGCGGTTGAAACAGAAGCCTTTTTATCACAGGAAAAGAAATCTGCCATCGACAACTTAACCGGCAGAAAACGATTGTTTTGAAAAAATCCCAAACCACAACTTCATCAAAAATCTGACTTTCGGCATTTCACTCAAAAATGGTGCCACACGCTTGCAAATGCTCGTCTAAAAGGTTTGGCGGTCGAAACAGAAGGCTTTTAATCACAGGACAAGAAATCAGCCATCACGATTAAACCTGCAGAAAAGGATTTTTTTGAAAAAATCCCTAAGCCCGGGGTCACAATTTCATCAAAAATCTGACCTTTGGCATTTTACTCAAAAATGGTGCCACACGCTTGCAAATGCTCCCCTGAGACGTTTGGCGGTCGAAACAGAAGGCTTTTTATCACAGGAAAAGAAATCAGCCCTCGACCACTTAACCGGCAGAAAAAGATTTTTTTGAAAAAATCCCTAAGCCCCGGGGTCACAATTTCATCAAAAATCTGACTTTCGTCATTTCACTCAAAAATGTTGCCAAACGGTTGTAAATGCTCCCCTGTGAGGTTTGGCGGTCGAAACAGAAGGCTTTTTATCAGAGGACAAGAAATCAGCCATCGTCGACTTACCCTGCAGAAAAATATTTTTTTGAAAAAATCCCTAAGCCCGGGGTCACAATTTCATGAAAAATCTGACTTTTGGCATTTCACTCAAAAATGTTGGCAAGCGGTTGTAAACGCTCCCCTGTGAGGTTTGGCGGTCGAAACAGAAGGCTTTTTATCACAGGAAAAGAAATCAGCCCTCGAGGACTTAAGCGGCAGAAAAAGATTTTTTTGAAAAAATCCCTAAGCCCGGGGTCACAATTTCATGAAAAATCTGACTTTCGGCATTTCACTCAAAAATGGTGCCAAACGGTTGCAAATGCTCCCCTGAGAGGTTTGGCGGACGAAACAGAAGACTTTTTATCACAGAAAAAGAAATCAGCCCTCGACCACCTAACCACCAGAAAAATATTTTTTTGAAAAAATCCCTAGGGTCACAATTTCATCAAAAATCTGACTTTCGGCATTTCACTCAAAAATGGTGCCACACGCTTGCAAATGCTCGTCTAAAAGGTTTGGCGGTCGAAACAGAAGGCTTTTTATCACAGGACAAGAAATCAGCCATCACCGACTAAACCTGCAGAAAAAGATTTTTTTGAAAAAATCCCTAAGCCCCGGGGTCACAATTACATCAAAAATCTGACTTTCGGCATTTCACTCAAAAATGGTGCCAAACGGTTTCCAATGCTCCCCTGAGAGATTTGGCGGTCGAAACAGAAGGCTTTTTATCACAGGAAAAGAAATCTGCCATCGACAACTTAACCGGCAGAAAAAGATTGTTTTGAAAAAATCCCAAACCACAACTTCATCAAAAATCTGATTTTCGGCATTTCACTCAAAAATGGTGCCACACACTTGCAAATGCTCCCCTAAAAGGTTTGGCGGTCGAAACAGGAGGCTTTTTATAACAGGACAAGAAATCAGCCATCGCCGACTTACCCTGCAGAAAAAGATTTTTTTGAAAAAATCCCTAAGCCCCGGGGTCACAATTTCATCAAAAATCTGAATTTCAGCATTTCACTCAAAAATGGTGTCAAACGGTTGTAAATGCTCCCCTGAGAGGTTTGGCGGTCGAAACAGAAGGCTTTTCATCACAGGAAAAGAAATCAGCCCTCGAGGACTTAACCGGCAGGAAAATGTTTTTTTGAAAAAATCCCTAAGCCCCGGGGTCACAATTTCATCAAAAATCTGACTTTCGGCATTTCACTCAAAAATGGTGCCAAACGGTTTCCAATGCTCCCCTGAGAGATTTGGCGGTCGAAACAGAAGCCTTTTTATCACAGGAAAAGAAATCTGCCATCGACAACTTAACCGGCAGAAAAAGATTGTTTTGAAAAAATCCCAAACCACAACTTCATCAAAAATCTGACTTTCGGCATTTCACTCAAAAATGGTGCCACACGCTTGCAAATGCTCGTCTAAAAGGTTTGGCGGTCGAAACAGAAGGCTTTTTATCACAGGACAAGAAATCAGCCATCACGACTAAACCTGCAGAAAAGGATTTTTTTGAAAAAATCCCTAAGCCCGGGGTCACAATTTCATCAAAAATCTGACTTTCGGCATTCCACTCAAAAATGGTGCCACACGCTTGCAAATGCTCCCCTAAAAGGTTTGGCGGTCGAAACAGAAGGCTTTTTATCACAGGACAAGAAATCAGCCATCACGACTAAACCTGCAGAAAAGGATTTTTTTGAAAAAATCCCTAAGCCCGGGGTCACAATTTCATCAAAAATCTGACCTTTGGCATTTTACTCAAAAATGGTGCCACACGCTTGCAAATGCTCCCCTGAGACGTTTGGCGGTCGAAACAGAAGGCTTTTTATCACAGGAAAAGAAATCAGCCATCGCCGACTTACCCTGCAGAAAAAGATTTTTTTGAAAAAATCCCTAAGCCCTGGGGTCACAATTTCATCAAAAATCTGACTTTCGGCATTTCACTCAAAAATGGTGCCAAACGGTTGCAAATGCTCCCCTAAAAGGTTTGGCGGTCGAAACAGAAGCCTTTTTATCACAGGACAAGAAATCAGCCATCACCGACTAAACCTGCAGAAAAAGATTTTTTTGAAAAAATCCCTAAGCCCCGGGGTCACAATTACATCAAAAATCTGACTTTCGGCATTTCACTCAAAAATGGTGCCAAACGGTTACCAATGCTCCCCTGAGAGATTTGGCGGTCGAAACAGAAGGCTTTTTATCACAGGAAAAGAAATCTGCCATCGACAACTTAACCGGCAGAAAAAGATTGTTTTGAAAAAATCCCAAACCACAACTTCATCAAAAATCTGACTTTCGGCATTTCACTCAAAAATGGTGCCACACGCTTGCAAATGCTCCCCTAAAAGGTTTGGCGGTCGAAACAGAAGGCTTTTTATCACAGGACAAGAAATCAGCCATCACGACTAAACCTGCAGAAAAGGATTTTTTTGAAAAAATCCCTAAGCCCGGGGTCACAATTTCATCAAAAATCTGACCTTTGGCATTTTACTCAAAAATGTTGCCAAACGGTTGTAAATGCTCCCCTGTGAGGTTTGGCGGTCGAAACAGAAGGCTTTTTATCAGAGGACAAGAAATCAGCCATCGTCGACTTACCCTGCAGAAAAATATTTTTTTGAAAAAATCCCTAAGCCCCGGGGTCACAATTTCATCAAAAATCTGACCTTTGGCATTTTACTCAAAAATGGTGCCACACACTTGCAAATGCTCCCTTGAGACGTTTGGCGGTCGAAACAGAAGGCTTTTTATCATAGGAAAAGAAATCTGCCATCGACAACTTAACCGGCAGAAAAAGATTGTTTTGAAAAAATCCCAAACCACAACTTCATCAAAAATCTGATATTCGGCATTTCACTCAAAAATGGTGCAAAAGACTTGCAAATGCTCCCCTAAAAGGTTTGGCGGTCGAAACAGGAGGCTTTTTATAACAGGACAAGAAATCAGCCATCGCCGACTTACCCTGCAGAAAAAGATTTTTTTGAAAAAATCCCTAAGCCCCGGGGTCACAATTTCATCAAAAATCTGAATTTCAGCATTTCACTCAAAAATGGTGCCAAACGGTTGTAAATGCTCCCCTGAGAGGTTTGGCGGTCGAAACAGAAGGCTTTTCATCACAGGAAAAGAAATTAGCCCTCGAGGACTTAACCGGCAGGAAAATGTTTTTTTGAAAAAATCCCTAAGCCCCGGGGTCACAACTTCATCAAAAATCTGACTTTCGACATTTCACTCAAAAATGGTGCCACATGCTTGGAAATGCTCCCCTAAAAGGTTTGGCGGTCGAAACAGAAGGCTTTTTATCACAGGACAAGAAATCAGCCATCACCGACTAAACCTGCAGAAAAAGATTTTTTTGAAAAAATCCCTAAGCCCCGGGGTCTCAATTTCATCAAAAATCTGACTTTCAGCATATCACTCAAAAATGGTGCCACACGCTTGCAAATGCTCCCCTGAGAGGTTTGGCGGTCGAAACAGGAGGCTTTTTATCACAGGAAAAGAAATCCGCCCTCGAGGACTTAACCGGCAGAAAAAGATTTTTTTGAAAAAATCCCTAGGCCCCGGGGTCACAATTTCATCAAAAATCAGACTTTCGGCATTTCACTCAAAAATGGTGCCACACACTTGCAAATGCTCCCCTAAAAGGTTTGGCGGTCGAAACAGGAGGCTTTTTATAACAGGACAAGAAATCAGCCATCGCCGACTTACCCTGCAGAAAAAGATTTTTTTGAAAAAATCCCTAAGCCCCGGGGTCACAATTTCATCAAAAATCTGAATTTCAGCATTTCACTCAAAAATGGTGCCAAATGGTTGTAAATGCTCCCCTGAGAGGTTTGGCGGTCGAAACAGAAGGCTTTTCATCACAGGAAAAGAAATCAGCCCTCGAGGACTTAACCGGCAGGAAAATGTTTTTTTGAAAAAATCCCTAAGCCCCGGGGTCACAATTTCATGAAAAATGTGACTTTCGGCATTTCACTCAAAAATGGTGCCACACGCTTGCAAATGCTCCCATGAGAGGTTTGGCGGTCGAAACAGAAGGCTTTTTATCACAGGAAAAGAAATCAGCCCTCGACAACTTACCCTGCAGAAAAAGATTTTTTTTGAAAAAATCCCTAAGCCCCGGGGTCACAATTTCATGAAAAAAATCTGACTTTCGGCATTTCACTCAAAAATGGTGCCAAACGGTTGCAAATGCTCCCCTGAGAGGTTTGGCGGTCGAAACAGAAGGCTTTTTATCACAGGAAAAGAAATCAGCCCTCAAGGACTTAACCGGCAGAAAAATATTTTTTTGAAAAAATCCCTAAGCCCTGGGGTCACAATTTCATCAAAAATCTGACTTTCGGCATTTCACTCAAAAATGGTGCCAAACGGTTGCAAATGCTTCCCTGAGACATTTGGTGGTCGAAACAGAAGGCTTTTTATCACAGGAAAAGAAATCAGCCATCGCCGACTTACCCTGCAGAAAAAGATTTTTTTGAAAAAATCCCTAAGTCCTGGGGTCACAATTTCATCAAAAATCTGACTTTCGGCATTTCACTCAAAAATGGTGCCAAACGGTTGCAAATGCTCCCCTAAAAGGTTTGGCGGTCGAAACAGAAGCCTTTTTATCACAGGACAAGAAATCAGCCATCACCGACTAAACCTGCAGAAAAAGATTTTTTTGAAAAAATCCCTAAGCCCCGGGGTCACAATTACATCAAAAATCTGACTTTCGGCATTTCACTCAAAAATGGTGCCAAACGGTTACCAATGCTCCCCTGAGAGATTTGGCGGTCGAAACAGAAGGCTTTTTATCACAGGAAAAGAAATCTGCCATCGACAACTTAACCGGCAGAAAAAGATTGTTTTGAAAAAATCCCAAACCACAACTTCATCAAAAATCTGACTTTCGGCATTTCACTCAAAAATGGTGCCACACGCTTGCAAATGCTCCCCTAAAAGGTTTGGCGGTCGAAACAGAAGGCTTTTTATCACAGGACAAGAAATCAGCCATCACGACTAAACCTGCAGAAAAGGATTTTTTTGAAAAAATCCCTAAGCCCGGGGTCACAATTTCATCAAAAATCTGACCTTTGGCATTTTACTCAAAAATGGTGCCACACGCTTGCAAATGCTCCCCTGAGACGTTTGGCGGTCGAAACAGAAGGCTTTTTATCACAGGAAAAGAAATCAGCCCTCAACCACTTAACCGGCAGAAAAAGATTTTTTTGAAAAAATCCCTAAGCCCCGGGGTCACAATTTCATCAAAAATCTGACTTTCGTCATTTCACTCAAAAATGGTGCCAAACGGTTGTAAACGCTCCCCTGTGAAGTTTGGCGGTCGAAACAGAAGGCTTTTTATCACAGGAAAAGAAATCATCCCTCGAGGACTTAAGCGGCAGAAAAAGATTTTTTTAAAAAAATCCCTAAGCCCCGGGGTCACAATTTCATGAAAAATATGACTTTCGGCATTTCACTCAAAAATGGTGCCACACGCTTGCAAATGCTCCCATGAGAGGTTTGGCGGTCGAAACAGAAGGCTTTTTATCACAGGAAAAGAAATCAGCCCTCGACAACTTACCCTGCAGAAAAAGATTTTTTTTGAAAAAATCCCTAAGCCCCGGGGTCACAATTTCATGAAAAATCTGACTTTCGGCATTTCACTCAAAAATGGTGCCAAACGGTTGCAAATGCTCCCCTGAGAGGTTTGGCGGTCGAAACAGAAAGCTTTTTATCACAGGAAAAGAAATCAGCCCTCAAGGACTTAACCGGCAGAAAAATATTTTTTTGAAAAAATCCCTAAGCCCTGGGGTCACAATTTCATCAAAAATCTGACTTTCGGCATTTCACTCAAAAATGGTGCCACACGCTTGCAAATGCTCGTCTAAAAGGTTTGGCGGTCCAAACAGAAGGCTTTTTAACACAGGACAAGAAATCAGCCATCACCGACTAAACCTGCAGAAAAAGATTTTTTTGAAAAAATCCCTAAGCCCCGGGGTCACAATTACATCAAAAATCTGACTTTCGGCATTTCACTCAATAATGGTGCCAAATGGTTTCCAATGCTCCCCTGAGAGATTTGGCGGTCGAAACAGAAGCCTTTTTATCACAGGACAAGAAATCTGCCATCGACAACTTAACCGGCAGAAAAAGATTGTTTTGAAAAAATCCCAAACCACAACTTCATCAAAAATCTGACTTTCGGCATTTCACTCAAAAATGGTGCCACACGCTTGCAAATGCTCGTCTAAAAGGTTTGGCGGTCGAAACAGAAGGCTTTTTATCACAGGACAAGAAATCAGCCATCACGACTAAACCTGCAGAAAAGGATTTTTTTGAAAAAATCCCTAAGCCCGGGGTCACAATTTCATCAAAAATCTGACCTTTGGCATTTTACTCAAAAATGGTGCCACACGCTTGCAAATGCTCCCCTGAGACGTTTGGCGGTCGAAACAGAAGGCTTTTTATCACAGGAAAAGAAATCAGCCCTCGACCACTTAACCGGCAGAAAAAGATTTTTTTGAAAAAATCCCTAAGCCCCGGGGTCACAATTTCATCAAAAATCTGACTTTCGTCATTTCACTCAAAAATGTTGCCAAACGGTTGTAAATGCTCCCCTGTGAGGTTTGGCGGTTGAAACAGAAGGCTTTTTATCAGAGGACAAGAAATCAGCCATCGTTGACTTACCCTGCAGAAAAATATTTTTTTGAAAAAATCCCTAAGCCCCGGGGTCACAATTTCATCAAAAATCTGACCTTTAGCATTTTACTCAAAAATGGTGCCACACACTTGCAAATGCTCCCTTGAGACGTTTGGCGGTCGAAACAGAAGGCTTTTTATCACAGGAAAAGAAATCAGCCCTCGACCACTTAACCGGCAGAAAAAGATTTTTTTGAAAAAATCCCTAAGCCCCGGGGTCACAATTTCATCAAAAATCTGACTTTCGGCATTTCACTCAAAAATGTTGGCAAGCGGTTGTAAACGCTCCCCTGTGAGGTTTGGCGGTCGAAACTGAAGGCTTTTTATCACAGGAAAAGAAATCAGCCCTTGAGGACTTAAGCGGCAGAAAAAGATTTTTTTGAAAAAATCCCTAAGCCCGGGGTCACAATTACATCAAAAATCTGACTTTCGTCATTTCACTCAAAAATGGTGCCAAACGGTTGCAAATGCTCCCCTGAGAGGTTTGGCGGACGAAACAGAAGACTTTTTATCACAGGAAAAGAAATCAGCCCTCGACCACCTAACCAACAGAAAAATATTTTTTTGAAAAAATCCCTAGGGTCACAATTTCATCAAAAATCTGACTTTCGGCATTTCACTCAAAAATGGTGCCACACGCTTGCAAATGCTCGTCTAAAAGGTTTGGCGGTCGAAACAGAAGGCTTTTTATCACAGGACAAGAAATCAGCCATCACCGACTTAACCGGCAGAGAAAGATTTTTTTGAAAAAATCCCTAAGCCCCTGGGTCACAATTACATCAAAAATCTGACTTTCGGCATTTCACTCAAAAATGGTGCCAAACGGTTGCCAATGCTCCCCTGAGAGATTTGGCGGTCGAAACAGAAGGCTTTTTATCACAGGAAAAGAAATCTGCCATCGACAACTTAACCGGCAGAAAAAGATTGTTTTGAAAAAATCCCAAACCACAACTTCATCAAAAATCTGATTTTCGGCATTTCACTCAAAAATGGTGCCAAACGGTTGCAAATGCTCCCCTGAGAGATTTGGCGGTCGAAACAGAAGGCTTTTTATCACAGGAAAAGAAATCTGCCATCGACAACTTAACCGGCAGAAAATGATTGTTTTGAAAAAATCCCTAAGACACAACTTCATCAAAAATCTGACTTTTGACATTTCACTCAAAAATGGTGCCACATGCTTGGAAATGCTCCCCTAAAAGGTTTGGCGGTCGAAACAGAAGGCTTTTTATCACAGGACAAGCAATCAGCCATCACCGACTAAACCTGCAGAAAAAGATTTTTTTGAAAAAATCCCTAAGCCCCGGGGTCACAATTTCATCAAAAATCTGATTTCGGCATTTTACTCAAAAATGGTGCCACATGCTTGCAAATGCTCCCCTGAGACGTTTGGCGGTCGAAACAGAAGGCTTTTTATCACAGGAAAAGAAATCAGCCCTCGAGGACTTAACCGGCCGAAAAAGATTGTTTTGAAAAAATCCCTAAGCCCCGGGGTCACAATTTCATCAAAAATCAGACTTTCGGCATTTCACTCAAAAATGGTGCCACACACTTGCAAATGCTCCCCTAAAAGGTTTGGCGGTCGAAACAGAAGGCTTTTTATCACAGGAAAAGAAATCAGCCCTCGAGGACTTAACCGGCAGAAAAATATTTTTTTGAAAACATCCCTAAACCCCGGGGTCACAATTTCATCAAAAATCTGACTTTCGGCATTTCACTCAAAAATGGTGCCAAACGGTTGCAAATGCTCCCCAGAGAGGTTTGGCGGTCGAAAAAGTAGGCTTTTTATCACAGGAAAGGAAATCAGTCCTCGAGGACTTACCCTGCAGAAAAATATTTTTTTTAAAAAATCCCTAAGCCCCAGGGTCACAATTTCATCAAAAATCTGACTTTCGGCATTTCACTCAAAAATGGTGCCACACGCTTGCAAATGCTCCCCTGAGAGGTTTGGCGGTCGAAACAGAAGGCTTTTTATCACAGGAAAAGAAATCAGCCCTTGAGGACTTAACCGGCAGAAAAATATTTTTTTGAAAAAATCCCTAAGCCCCGGGGTCACAATTTCATCAAAAATCTGACTTTCGGCGTTTCACTCAAAAATGGTGCCAAACGGTTGCAAATGCTTCCCTGAGACATTTGGTGGTCGAAACAGAAGGCTTTTTATCACAGGAAAAGAAATCAGCCATCGCCGACTAAACCTGCAGAAAAAGATTTTTTTGAAAAAATCCCTAAGCCCCGGGGTCACAATTACATCAAAAATCTGACTTTCGGCATTTCACTCAAAAATGGTGCCAAACTGTTACCAATGCTCCCCTGAGATATTTGGCGGTCGAAACAGAAGGCTTTTTATCACAGGAAAAGAAATCTGCCATCGACAACTTAACCGGCAGAAAAAGATTGTTTTGAAAAAATCCCAAACCACAACTTCATCAAAAATCTGACTTTCGGCATTTCACTCAAAAATGGTGCCACACTCTTGCAAATGCTCCCATGAGAGGTTTGGCGGTCGAAACAGAAGGCTTTTTATCACAGGAAAAGAAATCAGCCCCCGACAACTTACCCTGCAGAAAAAGATTTTTTTTGAAAAAATCCCTAAGCCCCGGGGTCACAATTTCATGAAAAATCTGACTTTCGGCATTTCACTCAAAAATGGTGCCAAACGGTTGCAAATGCTCCCCTGAGAGGTTTGGCGGTCGAAACAGAAGGCTTTTTATCACAGGAAAAGAAATCAGCCCTCGACCACCTAACCACCAGAAAAATATTTTTTTGAAAAAATCCCTAAGACCCGGGGTCACAATTTCATCAAAAATCTGAATTTCGGCATTTCACTCAAAAATGGTGCCAAACGGTTGCAAATGCTCCCCTGAGAGGTTTGGCGGTCGAAACAGAAGGCTTTTTATCACAGCAAAAGAAATCAGCCCTTGAGGACTTAACCGGCAGAAAAATATTTTTTTGAAAAAATCCCTAAGTCCCGGGGTCACAATTTCATCAAAAATGAGACTTTCGACATTTCACTCAAAAATGGTGCCAAACGGTTGCAAATGCTCCCCTGAGAGGTTTGGCGGTCGAAACAGGAGGCTTTTTATCACAGGAAAAGAAATCCGCCCTCGAGGACTTAACCGGCAGAAAAATATTTTTTTTGAAAAAATCCCTAAGTCCCGGGGTCACAATTTCATCAAAAATCAGACTTTCGGCATTTCACTCAAAAATGGTGCCAAACGGTTGCAAATGCTCCCCTGAGAGGTTTGGCGGTCGAAACAGAAGGCTTTTTATCACAGGAAAAGAAATCAGCCCTCGAGGACTTAACCGGCAGAAAAATATTTTTTTGAAAAAATCCCTAAGCCCCGGGGTCACAATTTCATCAAAAATCTGACTTTCGGCATTTCACTCAAAAATGGTGCCACACGCTTGCAAATGCTCGTCTAAAAGGTTTGGCGGTCGAAACAGAAGGCTTTTTATCACAGGACAAGAAATCAGCCATCACGACTAAACCTGCAGAAAAGGATTTTTTTGAAAAAATCCCTAAGCCCGGGGTCACAATTTCATCAAAAATCTGACCTTTGGCATTTTACTCAAAAATGGTGCGACACGCTTGCAAATGCTCCCCTGAGACGTTTGGCGGTCGAAACAGAAGGCTTTTTATCACAGGAAAAGAAATCAGCCCTCGACCACTTAACCGGCAGAAAAAGATTTTTTTTGAAAAAATCCCTAAGCCCCGGGGTCACAAATTCATGAAAAATCTGACTTTCGTCATTTCACTCAAAAATGTTGCCAAACGGTTGTAAACGCTCCCCTGTGAGGTTTGGCGGTCGAAACAGAAGGCTTTTTATCACAGGAAAAGAAATCAGCCCTCGACCACCTAACCAGAAGAAAAATATTTTTTTGAAAAAATCCCTAAGCCCTGGGGTCACAATTTCATCAAAAATCTGACTTTCGGCATTTCACTCAATAATGGTGCCAAACGGTTGCAAATGCTCCCCTAAAAGGTTTGGCGGTCGAAACAGAAGCCTTTTTATCACAGGACAAGAAATCAGCCATCACCGACTAAACCTGCAGAAAAAGATTTTTTTGAAAAAATCCCTAAGCCCCGGGGTCACAATTACATCAAAAATCTGACTTTCGGCATTTCACTCAAAAATGGTGCCAAACGGTTACCAATGCTCCCCTGAGATATTTGGCGGTCGAAACAGAAGGCTTTTTATCACAGGAAAAGAAATCTGCCATCGACAACTTAACCGGCAGAAAAAGATTGTTTTGAAAAAATCCCAAACCACAACTTCATCAAAAATCTGACTTTCGGCATTTCACTCAAAAATGGTGCCACACTCTTGCAAATGCTCCCATGAGAGGTTTGGCGGTCGAAACAGAAGGCTTTTTATCACAGGAAAAGAAATCAGCCCTCGACAACTTACCCTGCAGAAAAAGATTTTTTTTGAAAAAATCCCTAAGCCCCGGGGTCACAATTTCATGAAAAATCTGACTTTCGGCATTTCACTCAAAAATGGTGCCAAACGGTTGCAAATGCTCCCCTGAGAGGTTTGGCGGTCGAAACAGAAGGCTCTTTATCACAGGAAAAGAAATCAGCCCTCGACCACCTAACCACCAGAAAAATATTTTTTTGAAAAAATCCCTAAGACCCGGGGTCACAATTTCATCAAAAATCTGAATTTCGGCATTTCACTCAAAAATGGTGCCAAACGGTTGCAAATGCTCCCCTGAGAGGTTTGGCGGTCGAAACAGAAGGCTTTTTATCACAGCAAAAGAAATCAGCCCTTGAGGACTTAACCGGCAGAAAAATATTTTTTTGAAAAAATCCCTAAGTCCCGGGGTCACAATTTCATCAAAAATGAGACTTTCGACATTTCACTCAAAAATGGTGCCAAACGGTTGCAAATGCTCCCCTGAGAGGTTTGGCGGTCGAAACAGGAGGCTTTTTATCACAGGAAAAGAAATCCGCCCTCGAGGACTTAACCGGCAGAAAAATATTTTTTTTGAAAAAATCCCTAGGCCCCGGGGTCACAATTTCATCAAAAATCAGACTTTCGGCATTTCACTCAAAAATGGTGCCAAACGGTTGCAAATGCTCCCCTGAGAGGTTTGGCGGTCGAAACAGAAGGCTTTTTATCACAGGAAAAGAAATCAGCCCTCGAGGACTTAACCGGCAGAAAAATATTTTTTTGAAAAAATCCCTAAGCCCCGGGGTCACAATTTCATCAAAAATCTGACTTTCGGCATTTCACTCAAAAATGGTGCCACACGCTTGCAAATGCTCGTCTAAAAGGTTTGTCGGTCGAAACAGAAGGCTTTTTATCACAGGACAAGAAATCAGCCATCACGACTAAACCTGCAGAACAGGATTTTTTTGAAAAAATCCCTAAGCCCGGGGTCACAATTTCATCAAAAATCTGACCTTTGGCATTTTACTCAAAAATGGTGCGACACGCTTGCAAATGCTCCCCTGAGACGTTTGGCGGTCGAAACAGAAGGCTTTTTATCACAGGAAAAGAAATCAGCCCTCGACCACTTAACCGGCAGAAAAAGATTTTTTTTGAAAAAATCCCTAAGCCCCGGGGTCACAAATTCATGAAAAATCTGACTTTCGTCATTTCACTCAAAAATGTTGCCAAACGGTTGTAAACGCTCCCCTGTGAGGTTTGGCGGTCGAAACAGAAGGCTTTTTATCACAGGAAAAGAAATCAGCCCTCGAGGACTTAAGCGGCAGAAAAAGATTTTTTTGAAAAAATTCCTAAGCCCCGGGGTCACAATTTCATGAAAAATATTACTTTCGGCATTTCACTCAAAAATGGTGCCACACGCTTGCAAATGCTCCCATGAGAGGTTTGGCGGTCGAAACAGAAGGCTTTTTATCACAGGAAAAGAAATCAGCCCTCGACCACCTAACCACCAGAAAAATATTTTTTTGAAAAAATCCCTAAGCCCCGGGGTCACAATTTCATCAAAAATCTGAATTTCGGCATTTCACTCAAAAATGGTGCCAAACTGTTGCAAATGCCCCCCTGAGAGGTTTGGCGGTCGAAACAGAAGGCTTTTTATCACAGGAAAAGAAATCAGCCCTCGACCACCTAACCACCAGAAAAATATTTTTTTGAAAAAATCCCTAAGCCCCGGGGTCACAATTTCATCAAAAATCTGATTTTCGGCATTTCACTCAAAAATGGTGCCACACGCTTGCAAATGCTCCCCTAAAAGGTTTGGCGGTCGAAACAGAAGGCTTTTTATAACAGGAAAAGAAATCAGCCATCGCCGACTTACCCTGCAGAAAAAGATTTTTTTGAAAAAATCCCTAAGCCCCGGGGTCACAATTTCATCAAAAATCTGAATTTCAGCATTTCACTCAAAAATGGTGCCAAACGGTTGCAAATGCTCCCCTGAGAGGTTTGGCGGTCGAAACAGAAGGCTTTTTATCACAAGTAAAGAAATCAGCCCTCGAGGACTTAACCGGCAGAAAAAAATTTTTTTTGAAAAAATCCCTAAGCCCCGGGGTCACAATTTCATCAAAAATCTGACTTTCGGCATTTCACTCAAAAATGGTGCCACACGCTTGCAAATGCTCCCCTAAAAGGTTTGGCGGTCCAAACAGAAGGCTTTTTATCACAGGACAAGAAATCAGGCATCACCGACTAAACCTGCAGATAAAGATTTTTTTGAAAAAATCCATAAGCCCCGGGGTCACAATCACATCAAAAATCTGACTTTCGGCATTTCACTCAAAAATGGTGCCAAACGGTTTCCAATGCTCCCCTGAGAGATTTGGCGGTCGAAACAGAAGGCTTTTTATCACAGGAAAAGAAATCTGCCATCGACAACTTAACCGGCAGAAAAAGATTGTTTTGAAAAAATCCCAAACCACAACTTCATCAAAAATCTGATTTTCAGCATTTCACTCAAAAGTGGTGTCACACGCTTGCAAATGCTCGTCTAAAAGGTTTGGCGGTCGAAACAGGAGGCTTTTTATAACAGGACAAGAAATCAGCCATCGCCGACTTACCCTGCAGAAAAAGATTTTTTGGAAAAAATCCCTAAGCCCCGGGGTCACAATTTCATCAAAAATCTGAATTTCAGCATTTCACTCAAAAATGGTGCCAAACGGTTGCAAATGCTCCCCTGAGAGGTTTGGCGGTCGAAACAGAAGGCTTTTTAGCACAGGAAAAGAAATCAGCCCTCGACCACCTAACCACCAGAAAATATTTTTTTGAAAAAATTCCTAAGCCCCGGGGTCACAATTTCATCAAAAATCTGACTTTCGGCATTTCACTCAAAAATGGTGCCACACGCTTGCAAATGCTCGTCTAAAAGGTTTGGCGGTCGAAACAGAAGGCTTTTTATCACAGGACAAGAAATCAGCCATCACCGACTAAACCTGCAGAAAAAGATTTTTTTGAAAAAATCCCTAAGCCCCGGGGTCACAATTACATCAAAAATCTGACTTTCGGCATTTCACTCAAAAATGGTGCCAAACGGTTTCCAATGCTCCCCTGAGAGATTTGGCGGTCGAAACAGAAGGCTTTTTATCACAGGAAAAGAAATCTGCCATCGACAACTTAACCGGCAGAAAAAGATTGTTTTGAAAAAATCCCAAACCACAACTTCATCAAAAATCTGATTTTCGGCATTTCACTCAAAAATGGTGCCACACGCTTGCAAATGCTCGTCTAAAAGGTTTGGCGGTCGAAACAGGAGGCTTTTTATAACAGGACAAGAAATCAGCCATCGCCGACTTACCCTGCAGAAAAAGATTTTTTTGAAAAAATCCCTAAGCCCGGGGGTCACAATTTCATCAAAAATCTGACTTTCGGCATTTCACTCAAAAATGGTGCCAAACGGTTGCAAATGCTCCCCAGAGAGGTTTGGCGGTCGAAAAAGTAGGCTTTTTATCACAGGAAAGGAAATCAGTCCTCGAGGACTTACCCTGTAGAAAAATATTTTTTTGAAAAAATCCCTAAGCCCCAGGGTCACAATTTCATCAAAAATCTGACTTTCGGCATTTCACTCTAAATGGTGCCACACGCTTGCAAATGCTCCCCTGAGAGGTTTGGCGGTTGAAACAGAAGGCTTTTTATCACAGGAAAAGAAATCAGCCCTCAACGACTTAAACGGCAGAAAAATATTTTTTTGAAAAAATCCCTAAGCCCCGGGGTCACAATTTCATCAAAAATGAGACTTTTGGCATTTCACTCAAAAATGGTGCCAAACGGTTGCAAATGCTCCCCTGAGAGGTTTGGCGGTCGAAACAGAAGGCTTTTTATCACAGGACAAGAAATCAGCCATCGCCGACTTACCCTGCAGAAAAAGATTTTTTTGAAAAAATCCCTAAGCCCGGGGTCACAATTTCATCAAAAATCTGACTTTCGGCATTTCACTCAAAAATGGTGCCAAACGGTTGCAAATGCTCCCCTGAGAGGTTTGGCGGTCGAAACAGAAGGCTTTTTATCACAGGACAAGAAATCAGCCATCACCGACTAAACCTGCAGAAAAAGATTTTTTTGAAAAAATCCCTAAGCCCCGGGGTCACAATTACATCAAAAATCTGACTTTCGGCATTTCACTCAAAAATGGTGCCAAACGGTTTCCAATGCTCCCCTGAGAGATTTGGCGGTCGAAACAGAAGGCTTTTTATCACAGGAAAAGAAATCTGCCATCGACAACTTAACCGGCAGAAAAAGATTGTTTTGAAAAAATCCCAAACCACAACTTCATCAAAAATCTGATTTTCGGCATTTCACTCAAAAATGGTGCCACACGCTTGCAAATGCTCCCCTGAGAGGTTTGGCGGTCGAAACAGAAGGCTTTTCATCACAGGAAAAGAAATCAGCCCTCGAGGACTTAACCGGCAGAAAATGATTGTTTTGAAAAAATCCCTAAGACACAACTTCATCAAAAATCTGACTTTTGACATTTCACTCAAAAATGGTGCCACATGCTTGGAAATGCTCCCCTAAAAGGTTTGGCGGTCGAAACAGAACGCTTTTTATCACAGGACAAGAAATCAGCCATCACCGACTAAACCTGCAGAAAAAGATTTTTTTGAAAAAATCCCTAAGCCCCGGGGTCACAATTTCATCAAAAATCTGACTTTCAGCATTTCACTCAAAAATGGTGCCACACGCTTGCAAATGCTCCCCTGAGAGGTTTGGCGGTCGAAACAGGAGGCTTTTTATCACAGGAAAAGAAATCCGCCCTCGAGGACTTAACCGGCAGAAAAAGATTTTTTTGAAAAAATCCCTAGGCCCCGGGGTCACAATTTCATCAGAAATCAGACTTTCAGCATTTCACTCAAAAATGGTGCCACACACTTGCACATGCTCCCCTAAAAGGTTTGGCGGTCGAAGCAGAAGGCTTTTTATCACAGGAAAAGAAATCAGCCCTCGAGGACTTAACCGGCAGAAAAATATTTTTTTGAAAACATCCCTAAGCCCCAGGGTCACAATTTCATCAAAAATCTGACTTTCGGCATTTCACTCAAAAATGGTGCCAAACGGTTGCAAATGCTCCCCAGAGAGGTTTGGCGGTCGAAAAAGTAGGCTTTTTATCACAGGAAAGGAAATCAGTCCTCGAGGACTTACCCTGTAGAAAAATATTTTTTTGAAAAAATCCCTAAGCCCCAGGGTCACAATTTCATCAAAAATCTGACTTTCGGCATTTCACTCAAAAATGGTGCCACACGCTTGCAAATGCTCCCCTGAGAGGTTTGGCGGTCGAAACAGAAGGCTTTTTATCACAGGAAAAGAAATCAGCCCTCAACGACTTAAACGGCAGAAAAATATTTTTTTGAAAAAATCCCTAAGCCCCGGGGTCACAATTTCATCAAAAATGAGACTTTTGGCATTTCACTCAAAAATGGTGCCAAACGGTTTCAAATGCTCCCCTGAGAGGTTTGGCGGTCGAAACAGAAGGCTTTTTATCACAGGAAAATAAATCAGCCCTCGAGGACTTAAACGTCAGAAAAATATTTTTTTGAAAAAATCCCTAAGCCCCGGGGTCACAATTTCATCAAAAATCTGACTTTTGGAATTTCACTCAAAAATGGTGCCACACGCCTGCAAATGCTCCTCTGAGAGGTTTGGCGGTCGAAACAGAAGGCTTTTTATCACAGGAAAAGAAATCCGCCCTCGAGGACTTAACCGGCAGAAAAAGATTGTTTTGAAAAAATCCCAAACCACAACTTCATCAAAAATCTGAATTTCAGCATTTCACTCAAAAATGGTGCCAAACGTTTGCAAATGCTCCCCTGAGAGGTTTGGCGGTCGAAACAGAAGGCTTTTCATCACAGGAAAAGAAATCTGCCCTCGAGGACTTAACCGGCAGAAAAATGTTTTTTTGAAAAAATCCCTAAGCCCCGGGGTCACAATTTCATCAAAAATCTGACTTTTGGCATTTCACTCAAAAATGGTGCCACACGCTTGCAAATGCTCCCCTAAAAGGTTTGGGGGTAGAAACAGAAGGCTTTTTATCACAGGACAAGAAATTAGCCCTCGAGGACTTAACCGGCAGAAAAATATTTTTTTGAACACATCCCTAAGCCCCAGGGGTCGCAATTTCATCAAAAATCTGACTTTCGGCATTTCACTCAAAAATGGTGCCAAACGGTTGCAAATGCTCCCCAGAGAGGTTTGGCGGTCGAAAAAGTAGGCTTTTTATCACAGGAAAGGAAATCAGTCCTCGAGGACTTACCCTGTAGAAAAATATTTTTTTGAAAAAATCCCTAAGCCCCGGGGTCACAATTTCATCAAAAATGAGACTTTTGGCATTTCACTCAAAAATGGTGCCAAACGGTTGCAAATGCTCCCCTGAGAGGTTTGGCGGTCGAAACAGAAGGCTTTTTATCACAGGACAAGAAATCAGCCATCGCCGACTTACCCTGCAGAAAAAGATTTTTTTGAAAAAATCCCTAAGCCCGGGGTCACAATTTCATCAAAAATCTGACTTTCGGCATTTCACTCAAAAATGGTGCCAAACGGTTGCAAATGCTCCCCTGAGAGGTTTGGCGGTCGAAACAGAAGGCTTTTTATCACAGGAAAATAAATCAGCCCTCGAGGACTTAACCGGCAGAAAAAGATTTTTTTGAAAAAATCCCTAAGCCCCGGGGTCACAATTTCATCAAAAATCTGACTTTTGGCATTTCACTCAAAAATGGTGCCAAACGGTTGCAAATGCTCCCCTGAGACATTTGGCGGTCGAAACAGAAGGCTTTTTAGCACAGGAAAAGAAATCAGCCATCGCCGACTTACCCTGTAGAAAAAGATTTTTTTGAAAAAATCCCTAAGCCCCGGGGTCACAATTTCATCAAAAATCTGACTTTCGGCATTTCACTCAAAAATGGTGCCACACGTCTGCAAATGCTCCTCTGAGAGGTTTGTCGGTCGAAACAGAAGGCTTTTTATCACAGGAAAAGAAATCAGCCCTCGACGACTTCAACGGCAGAAAAATATTTTTTTGAAAAAATCCCAAACCACAACTTCATCAAAAATCTGATTTTCGGCATTTCACTCAAAAATGGTGCCACACGCTTGCAAATGCTCCCGTAAAAGGTTTGGCAGTCGAAACAGAAGGCTTTTTATAACAGGAAAAGAAATCAGCCATCGCCGACTTACCCTGCAGAAAAAGATTTTTTTGAAAAAATCCCTAAGCCCCGGGGTCACAATTTCATCAAAAATCTGAATTTCAGCATTTCAATCAAAAATGGTGCCAAACGGTTGCAAATGCTCCCCTGAGAGGTTTGGCGGTCGAAACAGAAGGTTTTTCAGCACAGGAAAAGAAATCAGCCCTCGAGGACTTAACCGGCAGAAAAATATTTTTTTGAACACATCCCTAAGCCCCAGGGGTCGCAATTTCATCAAAAATCTGACTTTCGGCATTTCACTCAAAAATGGTGCCAAACGGTTGCAAATGCTCCCCAGAGAGGTTTGGCGGTCGAAAAAGTAGGCTTTTTATCACAGGAAAGGAAATCAGTCCTCGAGGACTTACCCTGTAGAAAAATATTTTTTTGAAAAAATCCCTAAGCCCCGGGGTCACAATTTCATCAAAAATGAGACTTTTGGCATTTCACTCAAAAATGGTGCCAAACGGTTGCAAATGCTCCCCTGAGAGGTTTGGCGGTCGAAACAGAAGGCTTTTTATCACAGGACAAGAAATCAGCCATCGCCGACTTACCCTGCAGAAAAAGATTTTTTTGAAAAAATCCCTAAGCCCGGGGTCACAATTTCATCAAAAATCTGACTTTCGGCATTTCACTCAAAAATGGTGCCAAACGGTTGCAAATGCTCCCCTGAGAGGTTTGGCGGTCGAAACAGAAGGCTTTTTATCACAGGAAAATAAATCAGCCCTCGAGGACTTAACCGGCAGAAAAAGATTTTTTTGAAAAAATCCCTAAGCCCCGGGGTCACAATTTCATCAAAAATCTGACTTTTGGCATTTCACTCAAAAATGGTGCCAAACGGTTGCAAATGCTCCCCTGAGACATTTGGCGGTCGAAACAGAAGGCTTTTTAGCACAGGAAAAGAAATCAGCCATCGCCGACTTACCCTGTAGAAAAAGATTTTTTTGAAAAAATCCCTAAGCCCCGGGGTCACAATTTCATCAAAAATCTGACTTTCGGCATTTCACTCAAAAATGGTGCCACACGTCTGCAAATGCTCCTCTGAGAGGTTTGTCGGTCGAAACAGAAGGCTTTTTATCACAGGAAAAGAAATCAGCCCTCGACGACTTCAACGGCAGAAAAATATTTTTTTGAAAAAATCCCAAACCACAACTTCATCAAAAATCTGATTTTCGGCATTTCACTCAAAAATGGTGCCACACGCTTGCAAATGCTCCCCTAAAAGGTTTGGCAGTCGAAACAGAAGGCTTTTTATAACAGGAAAAGAAATCAGCCATCGCCGACTTACCCTGCAGAAAAAGATTTTTTTGAAAAAATCCCTAAGCCCCGGGGTCACAATTTCATCAAAAATCTGAATTTCAGCATTTCAATCAAAAATGGTGCCAAACGGTTGCAAATGCTCCCCTGAGAGGTTTGGCGGTCGAAACAGAAGGCTTTTCAGCACAGGAAAAGAAATCAGCCCTCGAGGACTTAACCGGCAGAAAAAGATTTTTTTGAAAAAATCCCTAAGCCCCGGGGTCACAATTTCATCAAAAATCTGACTTTCGGCATTTCACTCAAAAACGGTGCCACACGCTTGCAAATGCTCGTCTAAAAGGTTTGGCGGTCGAAACAGAAGGCTTTTTATCACAGGACAAGAAATCAGCCATCACCGACTAAACCTGCAGAAAAAGATTTTTTTGAAAAAATCCCTAAGCCCCGGGGTCACAATTACATCAAAAATCTGACTTTCGGCATTTCACTCAAAAATGGTGCCAAACGGTTGCAAATGCTCCCCTGAGAGATTTGGCGGTCGAAACAGAAGGCTTTTTATCACAGGAAAAGAAATCTGCCATCGACAACTTAACCGGCAGAAAAAGATTGTTTTGAAAAAATCCCAAACCACAACTTCATCAAAAATCTGATTTTCGGCATTTCACTCAAAAATGGTGCCACACGCTTGCAAATGCTCCCCTGAGAGGTTTGGCGGTCGAAACAGAAGGCTTTTTATAACAGGACAAGAAATCAGCCATCGCCGACTTACCCTGCAGAAAAAGATTTTTTTGAAAAAATCCCTAAGCCCCGGGGTCACAATTTCATCAAAAATGAGACTTTCGGAATTTCACTCAAAAATGGTGCCAAACGGTTGCCAATGCTCCCCTGAGAGGTTTGGCGGTCGAAACAGAAGGCTTTTCATCACAGGAAAAGAAATCAGCCCTCGAGGACTTAACCGGCAGGAAAATGTTTTTTTGAAAAAATCCCTAAGCCCCGGGGTCACAATTTCATCAAAAATCTGACTTTCGGCATTTCACTCAAAAATGGTGCCACACGCTTGCAAATGCTCCCCTAAAAGGTTTGGCGGTCGAAACAGAAGGCTTTTTATCACAGGACAAGAAATCAGCCATCACCGACTAAACCTGCAGAAAAAGATTTTTTTGAAAAAATCCCTAAGCCCCGGGGTCATTAATTACATCAAAAATCTGAATTTCGGCATTTCACTCAAAAATGGTGCCAAACGGTTGCAAATGCTCCCCTGAGAGATTTGGCGGTCGAAACAGAAGGCTTTTTATCACAGGAAAAGAAATCTGCCATCGACAACTTAACCGTCAGAAAATGATTGTTTAGAAAAAATCCCTAAGACACAACTTCATCAAAAATCTGACTTTCGGCATTTCACTCAAAAATGGTGCCACACGCTTGCAAATGCTCGTCTAAAAGGTTTGGCGGTCGAAACAGGACGCTTTTTATAACAGGACAAGAAATCAGCCATCGCCGACTTACCCTGCAGAAAAAGTTTTTTTTGAAAAAATCCCTAAGCCCCGGGGTCACAATTTCATCTAAAATATGAATTTCAGCATTTCACTCAAAAATGGTGCCAAACGGTTGCAAATGCTCCCCTAAAAGGTTTGGCGGTCGAAACAGAAGGCTTTTTATCACAGGAAAAGAAATCAGCCCTCGAGGACTTAACCGGCAGAAAAATATTTTTTTGAAAACATCCCTAAGCCCCGGGGTCACAATTTCATCAAAAATCTGACTTTCGGCATTTCACTCAAAAATGGTCCCACACGCTTGCAAATGCTCCCCTGAGAGGTTTGGCGGTCGAAACAGAAGGCTTTTTATCACAGGAAAAGAAATCAGCCCTCAACGACTTAAACGGCAGAAAAATATTTTTTTGAAAAAATTCCTAAGCCCCGGGGTCACAATTTCATCAAAAATGAGACTTTTGGAATTTCACTCAAAAATGGTGACAAACGGTTGCAAATGCTCCCCTGAGAGGTTTGGCGGTCGAAACAGAAGGCTTTTTATCACAGGACAAGAAATCAGCCATCGCCGACTTACCCTGCAGAAAAAGATTTTTTTGAAAAAATCCCTAAGCCCGGGGTCACAATTTCATCAAAAATCTGACTTTCGGCATTTCACTCAAAAATGGTGCCAAACGGTTGCAAATGCTCCCCTGAGAGGTTTGGCGGTCGAAACAGAAGGCTTTTTATCACAGGAAAATAAATCAGCCCTCGAGGACTTAACCGGCAGAAAAAGATTTTTTTGAAAAAATCCCTAAGCCCCGGGGTCACAATTTCATCAAAAACCTGACTTTTGGCATTTCACTCAAAAATGGTGCCACACGCTTGCAAATGCTCCCCTAAAAGGTTTGGCGGTCGAAACAGAAGGCTTTTTATCACAGGACAAGAAATCAGCCATCACCAACTAAACCTGCAGAAAAAGATTTTTTTGAAAAAATCCCTAAGCCCCGGGGTCATTAATTACATCAAAAATCTGAATTTCGGCATTTCACTCAAAAATGGTGCCAAACGGTTGCAAATGCTCCCCTGAGAGATTTGGCGGTCGAAACAGAAGGCTTTTTATCACAGGAAAAGAAATCTGCCATCGACAACTTAACCGGCAGAAAATGATTGTTTAGAAAAAATCCCTAAGACACAACTTCATCAAAAATCTGACTTTCGGCATTTCACTCAAAAATGGTGCCACACGCTTGCAAATGCTCGTCTAAAAGGTTTGGCGGTCGAAACAGGACGCTTTTTATAACAGGACAAGAAATAAGCCATCACCGACTAAACCTGCAGAAAAAGATTGTTTTGAAAAAATCCCAAACCACAACTTCATCAAAAATCTGATTTTCGGCATATCACTCAAAAATGGTGCCACACGCTTGCAAATGCTCGTCTAAAAGGTTTGGCGGTCGAAACAGGAGGCTTTTTATAACAGGACAAGAAATCAGCCATCGCCGACTTACCCTGCAGAAAAAGTTTTTTTTGAAAAAATCCCTAAGCCCCGGGGTCACAATTTCATCAAAAATCTGAATTTCAGCATTTCAATCAAAAATGGTGCCAAACGGTTGCAAATGCTCCCCTGAGAGGTTTGGCGGTCGAAACAGAAGGCTTTTCAGCACAGGATAAGAAATCAGCCCTCGAGGACTTAACCGGCAGAAAAAGATTTTTTTGAAAAAATCCCTAAGCCCCGGGGTCACAATTTCATCAAAAATCTGACTTTCGGCATTTCACTCAAAAACGGTGCCACACGCTTGCAAATGCTCGTCTAAAAGGTTTGGCGGTCGAAACAGAAGGCTTTTTATCACAGGACAAGAAATCAGCCATCACCGACTAAACCTGCAGAAAAAGATTTTTTTGAAAAAATCCCTAAGCCCCGGGGTCACAATTACATCAAAAATCTGACTTTCGGCATTTCACTGAAAAATGGTGCCAAACGGTTGCCAATGCTCCCCTGAGAGATTTGGCGGTCGAAACAGAAGGCTTTTTATCACAGGAAAAGAAATCTGCCATCGACAACTTAACCGGCAGAAAAAGATTGTTTTGAAAAAATCCCAAACCACAACTTCATCAAAAATCTGATTTTCGGCATTTCACTCAAAAATGGTGCCACACGCTTGCAAATGCTCCCCTGAGAGGTTTGGCGGTCGAAACAGGAGGCTTTTTATAACAGGACAAGAAATCAGCCATCGCCGACTTACCCTGCAGAAAAAGTTTTTTTTGAAAAAATCCCTAAGCCCCGGGGTCACAATTTCATCAAAAATCTGAATTTCAGCATTTCACTCAAAAATGGTGCCAAACGGTTGCAAATGCTCCCCTGAGAGGTTTGGCGGTCGAAACAGAAGGCTTTTCATCACAGGAAAAGAAATCAGCCCTCGAGGACTTAACCGGCAGGAAAATGTTTTTTTGAAAAAATCCCTGAGCCCCGGGGTCACAATTTCATCAAAAATCTGACTTTCGGCATTTCACTCAAAAATGGTGCCACACGCTTGCACATGCTCCCCTAAAAGGTTTGGCGGTCGAAACAGAAGGCTTTTTATCACAGGACAAGAAATCAGCCATCACCAACTAAACCTGCAGAAAAAGATTTTTTTGAAAAAATCCCTAAGCCCCGGGGTCATTAATTACATCAAAAATCTGAATTTCGGCATTTCACTCAGAAATGGTGCCAAACGGTTGCAAATGCTCCCCTGAGAGATTTGGCGGTCGAAACAGAAGGCTTTTTATCACAGGAAAAGAAATCTGCCATCGACAACTTAACCGTCAGAAAATGATTGTTTAGAAAAAATCCCTAAGACACAACTTCATCAAAAATCTGACTTTCGGCATTTCACTCAAAAATGGTGCCACACGCTTGCAAATGCTCGTCTAAAAGGTTTGGCGGTCGAAACAGGACGCTTTTTATAACAGGACAAGAAATCAGCCATCGCCGACTTACCCTGCAGAAAAAGTTTTTTTTGAAAAAATCCCTAAGCCCCGGGGTCACAATTTCATCAAAAATATGAATTTCAGCATTTCACTCAAAAATGGTGCCAAACGGTTGCAAATGCTCCCCTGAGAGGTTTGGCGGTCGAAACAGAAGGCTTTTCAGCACAGGAAAAGAAATCAGCCCTCGAGGACTTAACCGGCAGAAAATGATTGTTTTGAAAAAATCCCTAAGACACAACTTCATCAAAAATCTGACTTTCGACATTTCACTCAAAAATGGTGCCACATGCTTGGAAATGCTCCCCTAAAAGGTTTGGCGGTCGAAACAGAACGCTTTTTATCACAGGACAAGAAATAAGCCATCACCGACTAAACCTGCAGAAAAAGATTTTTTTGAAAAAATCCCTAGGCCCCGGGGTCACAATTTCATCAAAAATCTGACTTTCGGCATTTCACTCAAAAATGGTGCCACACGCTTGCAAATGCTCCCCTAAAAGGTTTGGCGGTCGAAACAGAAGGCTTTTTATCACAGGAAAAGAAATCAGCCCTCGAGGACTTAACCGGCAGAAAAATATTTTTTTGAAAACATCCCTAAGCCCCGGGGTCACAATTTCATCAAAAATCTGACTTTCGGCATTTCACTCAAAAATGGTCCCACACGCTTGCAAATGCTCCCCTGAGAGGTTTGGCGGTCGAAACAGAAGGCTTTTTATCACAGGAAAAGAAATCAGCCCTCAACGACTTAAACGGCAGAAAAATATTTTTTTGAAAAAATTCCTAAGCCCCGGGGTCACAATTTCATCAAAAATGAGACTTTTGGAATTTCACTCAAAAATGGTGACAAACGGTTGCAAATGCTCCCCTGAGAGGTTTGGCGGTCGAAACAGAAGGCTTTTTATCACAGGAGAAGAAATCAGCCATCGCCGACTTACCCTGCAGAAAAAGATTTTTTTGAAAAAATCCCTAAGCCCCGGGGTCACAATTTCATCAAAAACCTGACTTTTGGCATTTCACTCAAAAATGGTGCCACACGCTTGCAAATGCTCCCCTAAAAGGTTTGGCGGTCGAAACAGAAGGCTTTTTATCACAGGACAAGAAATCAGCCATCACCAACTAAACCTGCAGAAAAAGATTTTTTTGAAAAAATCCCTAAGCCCCGGGGTCATTAATTACATCAAAAATCTGAATTTCGGCATTTCACTCAAAAATGGTGCCAAACGGTTGCAAATGCTCCCCTGAGAGATTTGGCGGTCGAAACAGAAGGCTTTTTATCACAGGAAAAGAAATCTGCCATCGACAACTTAACCGTCAGAAAATGATTGTTTAGAAAAAATCCCTAAGACACAACTTCATCAAAAATCTGACTTTCGGCATTTCACTCAAAAATGGTGCCACACGCTTGCAAATGCTCGTCTAAAAGGTTTGGCGGTCGAAACAGGACGCTTTTTATAACAGGACAAGAAATCAGCCATCGCCGACTTACCCTGCAGAAAAAGTTTTTTTGAAAAAATCCCTAAGCCCCGGGGTCACAATTTCATCAAAAATATGAATTTCAGCATTTCACTCAAAAATGGTGCCAAACGGTTGCAAATGCTCCCCTGAGAGGTTTGGCGGTCGAAACAGAAGGCTTTTCAGCACAGGAAAAGAAATGAGCCCTCGAGGACTTAACCGGCAGAAAATGATTGTTTTGAAAAAATCCCTAAGACACAACTTCATCAAAAATCTGACTTTCGACATTTCACTCAAAAATGGTGCCACATGCTTGGAAATGCTCCCCTAAAAGGTTTGGCGGTCGAAACAGAACGCTTTTTATCACAGGACAAGAAATAAGCCATCACCGACTAAACCTGCAGAAAAAGATTTTTTTGAAAAAATCCCTAGGCCCCGGGGTCACAATTTCATCAAAAATCAGACTTTCGGCATTTCACTCAAAAATGGTGCCACACGCTTGCAAATGCTCCCCTAAAAGGTTTGGCGGTCGAAACAGAAGGCTTTTTATCACAGGAAAAGAAATCAGCCCTCGAGGACTTAACCGGCAGAAAAATATTTTTTTGAAAACATCCCTAAGCCCCGGGGTCACAATTTCATCAAAAATCTGACTTTCGGCATTTCACTCAAAAATGGTCCCACACGCTTGCAAATGCTCCCCTGAGAGGTTTGGCGGTCGAAACAGAAGGCTTTTTATCACAGGAAAAGAAATCAGCCCTCAACGACTTAAACGGCAGAAAAATATTTTTTTGAAAAAATTCCTAAGCCCCGGGGTCACAATTTCATCAAAAATGAGACTTTTGGAATTTCACTCAAAAATGGTGACAAACGGTTGCAAATGCTCCCCTGAGAGGTTTGGCGGTCGAAACAGAAGGCTTTTTATCACAGGACAAGAAATCAGCCATCGCCGACTTACCCTGCAGAAAAAGATTTTTTTGAAAAAATCCCTAAGCCCGGGGTCACAATTTCATCAAAAATCTGACTTTCGGCATTTCACTCAAAAATGGTGCCAAACGGTTGCAAATGCTCCCCTGAGAGGTTTGGCGGTCGAAACAGAAGGCTTTTTATCACAGGAAAATAAATCAGCCCTCGAGGACTTAACCGGCAGAAAAAGATTTTTTTGAAAAAATCCCTAAGCCCCGGGGTCACAATTTCATCAAAAACCTGACTTTTGGCATTTCACTCAAAAATGGTGCCAAACGGTTGCAAATGCTCCCCTGAGAGCTTTGGCGGTCGAAACAGAAGGCTTTTTATCACAGGACAAGAAATCAGCCAACGCCGACTTACCCTGCAGAAAAATATTTTTTTGAAAAAATCCCTAAGCCCGGGGTCACAATTTCATCAAAAATCTGACTTTCGGCATTTCATTCAAAAATGGTGCCAAACGGTTGCAAATGCTCCCCTGAGAGGTTTGGCGGTCGAAACAGAAGGCTTTTTATCACAGGAAAATAAATCAGCCCTCGAGGACTTAACCGGCAGAAAAAGATTTTTTTGAAAAAATCCCTAAGCCCCGGGGTCACAATTTCATCAAAAATCTGACTTTCGGCATTTCACTCAAAAATGGTGCCACACGCCTGCAAATGCTCCTCTGAGAGGTTTGGCGGTCGAAACAGAAGGCTTTTTATCACAGGACAAGAAATCAGCCCTCGACGACTTCAACGGCAGAAAAATATTTTTTTGAAAAAATCCCTAAGCCCCGGGGTCACAATTTCATCAAAAATGAGACTTTCGGCATTTCACTGAAAAATGGTGCCAAACGGTTGCCAATGCTCCCCTGAGAGATTTGGCGGTCGAAACAGAAGGCTTTTTATCACAGGAAAAGAAATCTGCCATCGACAACTTAACCGGCAGAAAAAGATTGTTTTGAAAAAATCCCAAACCACAACTTCATCAAAAATCTGATTTTCGGCATTTCACTCAAAAATGGTGCCACACGCTTGCAAATGCTCCCCTAAAAGGTTTGGCGGTCGAAACAGAAGGCTTTTTATAACAGGAAAAGAAATCAGCCATCGCCGACTTACCCTGCAGAAAAAGATTGTTTTGAAAAAATCCCTAAGCCCGGGGTCACAATTTCATCAAAAATCTGACTTTCGGCATTTCACTCAAAAATGATGCCACACACTTGCAAATGCTCCCCTGAGAGGTTTGGCGGTCGAAACAGAAGGCTTTTTATCACAGGACAAGAAATCAGCCATCACCGACTAAACCTGCAGAAAAAGATTTTTTTGAAAAAATCCCTAAGCCCCGGGGTCACAGTTACATCAAAAATCTGACTTATGGCATTTCACTCAAAAATGATGCCAAACGGTTGCAAATGCTCCCCTGAGAGATGTGGCGGTCGAAACAGAAGGCTTTTTATCACAGGAAAAGAAATCTGCCATCGACAACTTAACCGGCAGAAAAAGATTGTTTTGAAAAAATCCCAAACCACAACTTCATCAAAAATCTGATTTTCGGCATTTCACTCAAAAATGGTGCCACACGCTTGCAAATGCTCGTCTAAAAGGTTTGGCGGTCGAAACAGGAGGCTTTTTATAACAGGACAAGAAATCAGCCATCGCCGACTTACCCTGCAGAAAAAGATTTTTTTGAAAAAATCCCTAAGCCCCGGGGTCACAATTTCATCAAAAATCTGAATTTCAGCATTTCACTCAAAAATGGTGCCAAACGGTTGCAAATGCTCCCCTGAGAGGTTTGGCGGTCGAAACAGAAGGCTTTTCAGTACAGGAAAAGAAATCAGCCCTCGAGGACTTAACCGGCAGGAAAATGTTTTTTTGAAAAAATCCCTAAGCCCCGGGGTCACAATTTCATCAAAAATCTGACTTTCGGCATTTCACTCAAAAATGGTGCCACACGCTTGCAACTGCTCCCCTAAAAGGTTTGGCGGTCGAAACAGAAGGCTTTTTATCACAGGACAAGAAATCAGCCATCACCAACTAAACCTGCAGAAAAAGATTTTTTTGAAAAAATCCCTAAGCCCCGGGGTCATTAATTACATCAAAAATCTGAATTTCGGCATTTCACTCAAAAATGGTGCCAAACGGTTGCAAATGCTCCCCTGAGAGATTTGGCGGTCGAAACAGAAGGCTTTTTATCACAGGAAAAGAAATCTGCCATCGACAACTTAACCGGCAGAAAATGATTTTTTTGAAAAAATCCCTAAGACACAACTTCATCAAAAATCTGACTTTCGACATTTCACTCAAAAATGGTGCCACATGCTTGGAAATGCTCCCCTAAAAGGTTTGGCGGTCGAAACAGAACACTTTTTATCACAGGACAAGAAATAAGCCATCACCGACTAAACCTGCAGAAAAAGATTGTTTTGAAAAAATCCCAAACCACAACTTCATCAAAAATCTGATTTTCGGCATTTCACTCAAAAATGGTGCCACACGCTTGCAAATGCTCGTCTAAAAGGTTTGGCGGTCGAAACAGGAGGCTTTTTATAACAGGACAAGAAATCAGCCATCGCCGACTTACCCTGCAGAAAAAGTTTTTTTTGAAAAAATCCCTAAGCCCCGGGGTCACAATTTCATCAAAAATCTGAATTTCAGCATTTCAATCAAAAATGGTGCCAAACGGTTGCAAATGCTCCCCTGAGAGGTTTGGCGGTCGAAACAGAAGGCTTTTCAGCACAGGAAAAGAAATCAGCCCTCGAGGACTTAACCGGCAGAAAAAGATTTTTTTGAAAAAATCCCTAAGCCCCGGGGTCACAATTTCATCAAAAATCTGACTTTCGGCATTTCACTCAAAAACGGTGCCACACGCTTGCAAATGCTCGTCTAAAAGGTTTGGCGGTCGAAACAGAAGGCTTTTTATCACAGGACAAGAAATCAGCCATCACCGACTAAACCTGCAGAAAAAGATTTTTTTGAAAAAATCCCTAAGCCCCGGGGTCACAATTTCATCAAAAATCTGACTTTCGGCATTTCATTCAAAAATGGTGCCAAACGGTTGCAAATGCTCCCCTGAGAGATTTGGCGGTCGAAACAGAAGGCTTTTTATCACAGGAAAAGAAATCTGCCATCGACAACTTAACCGGCAGAAAAAGATTGTTTTGAAAAAATCCCAAACCACAACTTCATCAAAAATCTGATTTTCGGCATTTCACTCAAAAATGGTGTCACACGCTTGCAAATGCTCCCCTGAGAGGTTTGGCGGTCGAAACAGGAGGCTTTTTATAACAGGACAAGAAATCAGCCATCGCCGACTTACCCTGCAGAAAAAGATTTTTTTGAAAAAATCCCTAAGCCCCGGGGTCACAATTTCATCAAAAATCTGAATTTCAGCATTTCAATCAAAAATGGTGCCAAACGGTTGCAAATGCTCCCCTGAGAGGTTTGGCGGTCGAAACAGAAGGCTTTTCAGCACAGGAAAAGAAATCAGCCCTCGAGGACTTAACCGGCAGAAAAAGATTTTTTTGAAAAAATCCCTAAGCCCCGGGGTCACAATTTCATCAAAAATCTGACTTTCGGCATTTCACTCAAAAACGGTGCCACACGCTTGCAAATGCTCGTCTAAAAGGTTTGGCGGTCGAAACAGAAGGCTTTTTATCACAGGACAAGAAATCAGCCATCACCGACTAAACCTGCAGAAAAAGATTTTTTTGAAAAAATCCCTAAGCCCCGGGGTCACAATTTCATCAAAAATCTGACTTTCGGCATTTCATTCAAAAATGGTGCCAAACGGTTGCAAATGCTCCCCTGAGAGATTTGGCGGTCGAAACAGAAGGCTTTTTATCACAGGAAAAGAAATCTGCCATCGACAACTTAACCGGCAGAAAAAGATTGTTTTGAAAAAATCCCAAACCACAACTTCATCAAAAATCTGATTTTCGGCATTTCACTCAAAAATGGTGCCACACGCTTGCAAATGCTCCCCTGAGAGGTTTGGCGGTCGAAACAGGAGGCTTTTTATAACAGGAAAAGAAATCAGCCATCGCCGACTTACCCTGCAGAAAAAGATTTTTTTGAAAAAATCCCTAAGCCCCGGGGTCACAATTTCATCAAAAATCTGAATTTCAGCATTTCACTCAAAAATGGTGCCAAACGGTTGCAAATGCTCCCCTGAGAGGTTTGGCGGTCGAAACAGAAGGCTTTTCATCACAGGAAAAGAAATCAGCCCTCGAGGACTTAACCGGCAGAAAAAGATTTTTTTGAAAAAATCCCTAAGCCCCGGGGTCACAATTTCATCAAAAATGTGACTTTCGGCATTTCATTCAAAAATGGTGCCACACGCTTGCTAATGCTCCCCTAAAAGGTTTGGCGGTCGAAACAGAAGGCTTTTTATCACAGGACAAGAAATCAGCCATCACCAACTAAACCTGCAGAAAAAGATTTTTTTGAAAAAATCCCTAAGCCCCGGGGTCATTAATTACATCAAAAATCTGAATTTCGGCATTTCACTCAAAAATGGTGCCAAACGGTTGCAAATGCTCCCCTGAGAGATTTGGCGGTCGAAACAGAAGGCTTTTTATCACAGGAAAAGAAATCTGCCATCGACAACTTAACCGTCAGAAAATGATTGTTTAGAAAAAATCCCTAAGACACAACTTCATCAAAAATCTGACTTTCGACATTTCACTCAAAAATGGTGCCACATGCTTGGAAATGCTCCCCTAAAAGGTTTGGCGGTCGAAACAGAACGCTTTTTATCACAGGACAAGAAATAAGCCATCACCGACTAAACCTGCAGAAAAAGATTTTTTTGAAAAAATCCCTAGGCCCCGGGGTCACAATTTCATCAAAAATCAGACTTTCGGCATTTCACTCAAAAATGGTGCCACACGCTTGCAAATGCTCCCCTAAAAGGTTTGGCGGTCGAAACAGAAGGCTTTTTATCACAGGAAAAGAAATCAGCCCTCGAGGACTTACCCTGCAGAAAAATATTTTTTTGAAAACATCCCTAAGCCCCGGGGTCACAATTTCATCAAAAATCTGACTTTCGGCATTTCACTCAAAAATGGTCCCACACGCTTGCAAATGCTCCCCTGAGAGGTTTGGCGGTCGAAACAGAAGGCTTTTTATCACAGGAAAAGAAATCAGCCCTCAACGACTTAAACGGCAGAAAAATATTTTTTTGAAAAAATTCCTAAGCCCCGGGGTCACAATTTCATCAAAAATGAGACTTTTGGAATTTCACTCAAAAATGGTGCCAAACGGTTGCAAATGCTCCCCTGAGAGGTTTGGCGGTCGAAACAGAAGGCTTTTTATCACAGGAAAATAAATCAGCCCTCGAGGACTTAACCGGCAGAAAAAGATTTTTTTGAAAAAATCCCTAAGCCCCGGGGTCACAATTTCATCAAAAACCTGACTTTTGGCATTTCACTCAAAAATGGTGCCAAACGGTTGCAAATGCTCCCCTGAGAGCTTTGGCGGTCGAAACAGAAGGCTTTTTATCACAGGACAAGAAATCAGCCAACGCCGACTTACCCTGCAGAAAAATATTTTTTTGAAAAAATCCCTAAGCCTGGGGTCACAATTTCATCAAAAATCTGACTTTCGGCATTTCATTCAAAAATGGTGCCACACGGTTGCAAATGCTCCCCTGAGAGGTTTGGCGGTCGAAACAGAAGGCTTTTTATCACAGGAAAATAAATCAGCCCTCGAGGACTTAACCGGCAGAAAAAGATTTTTTTGAAAAAATCCCTAAGCCCCGGGGTCACAATTTCATCAAAAATCTGACTTTCGGCATTTCACTCAAAAATGGTGCCACACGCCTGCAAATGCTCCTCTGAGAGGTTTGGCGGTCGAAACAGAAGGCTTTTTATCACAGGACAAGAAATCAGCCATCACCAACTAAACCTGCAGAAAAAGATTTTTTTGAAAAAATCCCTAAGCCCCGGGGTCATTAATTACATCAAAAATCTGAATTTCGGCATTTCACTCAAAAATGGTGCCAAACGGTTGCAAATGCTCCCCTGAGAGATTTGGCGGTCGAAACAGAAGGCTTTTTATCACAGGAAAAGAAATCTGCCATCGACAACTTAACCGGCAGAAAATGATTTTTTTGAAAAAATCCCTAAGACACAACTTCATCAAAAATCTGACTTTCGACATTTCACTCAAAAATGGTGCCACATGCTTGGAAATGCTCCCCTAAAAGGTTTGGCGGTCGAAACAGAACGCTTTTTATCACAGGACAAGAAATCAGCCCTCGAGGACTTAACCGGCAGAAAAAGATTTTTTTGAAAAAATCCCTAAGCCCCGGGGTCACAATTTCATCAAAAATCTGACTTTCGGCATTTCACTCAAAAATGGTGCCACACGCTTGCAAATGCTCCCCTAAAAGGTTTGCTGGTCGAAACAGAAGGCTTTTTATCACAGGAAAAGAAATCAGCCCTCGAGGACTTAACCGGCAGAAAAATATTTTTTTGAAAACATCCCTAAGCCCCGGGGTCACAATTTCATCAAAAATGAGACTTTTGGAATTTCACTCAAAAATGGTGACAAACGGTTGCAAATGCTCCCCTGAGAGGTTTGGCGGTCGAAACAGAAGGCTTTTTATCACAGGACAAGAAATCAGCCATCGCCGACTTACCCTGCAGAAAAAGATTTTTTTGAAAAAATCATTAAGCCCGGGGTCACAATTTCATCAAAAATCTGACTTTCGGCATTTCACTCAAAAATGGTGCCAAACGGTTGCAAATGCTCCCCTGAGAGGTTTGGCGGTCGAAACAGAAGGCTTTTTATCACAGGAAAATAAATCAGCCCTCGAGGACTTAACCGGCAGAAAAAGATTTTTTTGAAAAAATCCCTAAGCCCCGGGGTCACAATTTCATCAAAAACCTGACTTTTGGCATTTCACTCAAAAATGGTGCCAAACGGTTGCAAATGCTCCCCTGAGAGCTTTGGCGGTCGAAACAGAAGGCTTTTTATCACAGGACAAGAAATCAGCCATCGCCGACTTACCCTGCAGAAAAAGATTTTTTTGAAAAAATCATTAAGCCCGGGGTCACAATTTCATCAAAAATCTGACTTTCGGCATTTCACTCAAAAATGGTGCCAAACGGTTGCAAATGCTCCCCTGAGAGGTTTGGCGGTCGAAACAGAACGCTTTTTATCACAGCAAAAGAAATCAGCCCTCGAGGACTTAACCGGCAGAAAAAGATTTTTTTGAAAAAATCCCTAAGCCCCGGGGTCACAATTTCATCAAAAATCTGACTTTCGGCATTTCACTCAAAAATGGTGCCACACGCCTGCAAATGCTCCTCTGAGAGGTTTGGCGGTCGAAACAGAAGGCTTTTTATCACAGGAAAAGAAATCAGCCCTCGACGACTTAAACGGCAGAAAAATATTTTTTTGAAAAAATCCCTAAGCCCCGGGGTCACAATTTCATCAAAAATCAGACTTTCGGCATTTCACTGAAAAATGGTGCCAAACGGTTGCCAATGCTCCCCTGAGAGATTTGGCGGTCGAAACAGAAGGCTTTTTATCACAGGAAAAGAAATCTGCCATCGACAACTTAACCGGCAGAAAAAGATTGTTTTGAAAAAATCCCAAACCACAACTTCATCAAAAATCTGATTTTCGGCATTTCACTCAAAAATGGTGCCACACGCTTGCAAATGCTCCCCTAAAAGGTTTGGCGGTCGAAACAGAAGGCTTTTTATAACAGGAAAAGAAATCAGCCATCGCCGACTTACCCTGCAGAAAAAGATTGTTTTGAAAAAATCCCTAAGCCCGGGGTCACAATTTCATCAAAAATCTGACTTTCGGCATTTCACTCAAAAATGATGCCACACACTTGCAAATGCTCCCCTGAGAGGTTTGGCGGTCGAAACAGAAGGCTTTTTATCACAGGACAAGAAATCAGCCATCACCGACTAAACCTGCAGAAAAAGATTTTTTTGAAAAAATCCCTAAGCCCCGGGGTCACAGTTACATCAAAAATCTGACTTACGGCATTTCACTCAAAAATGGTGCCAAACGGTTGCAAATGCTCCCCTGAGAGATGTGGCGGTCGAAACAGAAGGCTTTTTATCACAGGAAAAGAAATCTGCCATCGACAACTTAACCGGCAGAAAAAGATTGTTTTGAAAAAATCCCAAACCACAACTTCATCAAAAATCTGATTTTCGGCATTTCACTCAAAAATGGTGCCACACACTTGCAAATGCTCGTCTAAAAGGTTTGGCGGTCGAAACAGGAGGCTTTTTATAACAGGACAAGAAATCAGCCATCGCCGACTTACCCTGCAGAAAAAGTTTTTTTTGAAAACATCCCTAAGCCCCGGGGTCACAATTTCATCAAAAATCTGAATTTCAGCATTTCACTCAAAAATGGTGCCAAACGGTTCCAAATGCTCCCCTGAGAGGTTTGGTGGTCGAAACAGAAGGCTTTTCAGCACAGGAAAAGAAATCAGCCCTCGAGGACTTAACCGGCAGGAAAATGTTTTTTTGAAAAAATCCCTAAGCCCCGGGGTCACAATTTCATCAAAAATCTGACTTTCGGCATTTCACTCAAAAATGGTGCCACACGGTTGCAAATGCTTCCCTGAGAGATTTGGCGGTCGAAACAGAAGGCTTTTTATCACAGGAAAAGAAATCTGCCATCGACAACTTAACCGGCAGAAAAAGATTGTTTTGAAAAAATCCCAAACCACAACTTCATCAAAAATCTGATTTTCGGCATTTCACTCAAAAATGGTGCCACACGCTTGCAAATGCTCCCCTAAAAGGTTTGGCGGTCGAAACAGAAGGCTTTTTATAACAGGAAAAGAAATCAGCCATCGCCGACTTACCCTGCAGAAAAAGATTGTTTTGAAAAAAATCCCTAAGCCCGGGGTCACAATTTCATCAAAAATCTGACTTTCGGCATTTCACTCAAAAATGATGCCACACACTTGCAAATGCTCCCCTGAGAGGTTTGGCGGTCGAAACAGAAGGCTTTTTATCACAGGACAAGAAATCAGCCATCACCGACTAAACCTGCAGAAAAAGATTTTTTTGAAAAAATCCCTAAGCCCCGGGGTCACAGTTACATCAAAAATCTGACTTACGGCATTTCACTCAAAAATGGTGCCAAACGGTTGCAAATGCTCCCCTGAGAGATGTGGCGGTCGAAACAGAAGGCTTTTTATCACAGGAAAAGAAATCTGCCATCGACAACTTAACCGGCAGAAAAAGATTGTTTTGAAAAAATCCCAAACCACAACTTCATCAAAAATCTGATTTTCGGCATTTCACTCAAAAATGGTGCCACACGCTTGCAAATGCTCGTCTAAAAGGTTTGGCGGTCGAAACAGGAGGCTTTTTATAACAGGACAAGAAATCAGCCATCGCCGACTTACCCTGCAGAAAAAGTTTTTTTTGAAAAAATCCCTAAGCCCCGGGGTCACAATTTCATCAAAAATCTGAATTTCAGCATTTCACTCAAAAATGGTGCCAAACGGTTGCAAATGCTCCCCTGAGAGGTTTGGCGGTCGAAACAGAAGGCTTTTCAGCACAGGAAAAGAAATCAGCCCTCGAGGACTTAACCGGCAGGAAAATGTTTTTTTGAAAAAATCCCTAAGCCCCGGGGTCACAATTTCATCAAAAATCTGACTTTCGGCATTTCACTCAAAAATGGTGCCACACGCTTGCAACTGCTCCCCTAAAAGGTTTGGCGGTCGAAACAGAAGGCTTTTTATCACAGGACAAGAAATCAGCCATCACCAACTAAACCTGCAGAAAAAGATTTTTTTGAAAAAATCCCTAAGCCCCGGGGTCATTAATTACATCAAAAATCTGAATTTCGGCACTTCACTCAAAAATGGTGCCAAACGGTTGCAAATGCTCCCCTGAGAGATTTGGCGGTCGAAACAGAAGGCTTTTTATCACAGGAAAAGAAATCTGCCATCGACAACTTAACCGGCAGAAAATGATTTTTTTGAAAAAATCCCTAAGACACAACTTCATCAAAAATCTGACTTTCGACATTTCACTCAAAAATGGTGCCACATGCTTGGAAATGCTCCCCTAAAAGGTTTGGCGGTCGAAACAGAACGCTTTTTATCACAGCAAAAGAAATCAGCCCTCGAGGACTTAACCGGCAGAAAAAGATTTTTTTGAAAAAATCCCTAAGCCCCGGGGTCACAATTTCATCAAAAATCTGACTTTCGGCATTTCACTCAAAAATGGTGCCACACGCCTGCAAATGCTCCTCTGAGAGGTTTGGCGGTCGAAACAGAAGGCTTTTTATCACAGGAAAAGAAATCAGCCCTCGACGACTTAAACGGCAGAAAAATATTTTTTTGAAAAAATCCCTAAGCCCCGGGGTCACAATTTCATCAAAAATGAGACTTTCGGCATTTCACTGAAAAATGGTGCCAAACGGTTGCCAATGCTCCCCTGAGAGATTTGGCGGTCGAAACAGAAGGCTTTTTATCACAGGAAAAGAAATCTGCCATCGACAACTTAACCGGCAGAAAAAGATTCTTTTGAAAAAATCCCAAACCACAACTTCATCAAAAATCTGATTTTCGGCATTTCACTCAAAAATGGTGCCACACGCTTGCAAATGCTCCCCTAAAAGGTTTGGCGGTCGAAACAGAAGGCTTTTTATAACAGGAAAAGAAATCAGCCATCGCCGACTTACCCTGCAGAAAAAGATTGTTTTGAAAAAATCCCTAAGCCCGGGGTCACAATTTCATCAAAAATCTGACTTTCGGCATTTCACTCAAAAATGATGCCACACACTTGCAAATGCTCCCCTGAGAGGTTTGGCGGTCGAAACAGAAGGCTTTTTATCACAGGACAAGAAATCAGCCATCACCGACTAAACCTGCAGAAAAAGATTTTTTTGAAAAAATCCCTAAGCCCCGGGGTCACAGTTACATCAAAAATCTGACTTACGGCATTTCACTCAAAAATGGTGCCAAACGGTTGCAAATGCTCCCCTGAGAGATGTGGCGGTCGAAACAGAAGGCTTTTTATCACAGGAAAAGAAATCTGCCATCGACAACTTAACCGGCAGAAAAAGATTGTTTTGAAAAAATCCCAAACCACAACTTCATCAAAAATCTGATTTTCGGCATTTCACTCAAAAATGGTGCCACACACTTGCAAATGCTCGTCTAAAAGGTTTGGCGGTCGAAACAGGAGGCTTTTTATAACAGGACAAGAAATCAGCCATCGCCGACTTACCCTGCAGAAAAAGTTTTTTTTGAAAAAATCCCTAAGCCCCGGGGTCACAATTTCATCAAAAATCTGAATTTCAGCATTTCACTCAAAAATGGTGCCAAACGGTTGCAAATGCTCCCCTGAGAGGTTTGGCGGTCGAAACAGAAGGCTTTTCAGCACAGGAAAAGAAATCAGCCCTCGAGGACTTAACCGGCAGGAAAATGTTTTTTTGAAAAAATCCCTAAGCCCCGGGGTCACAATTTCATCAAAAATCTGACTTTCGGCATTTCACTCAAAAATGGTGCCACACGCTTGCAACTGCTCCCCTAAAAGGTTTGGCGGTCGAAACAGAAGGCTTTTTATCACAGGACAAGAAATCAGCCATCACCAACTAAACCTGCAGAAAAATATTTTTTTGAAAAAATCCCTAAGCCCCGGGGTCACAATTTCATCAAAAATCTGACTTTCGGCATTTCACTCAAAAATGGTGCCACACGCTTGCAAATGCTCCCCTAAAAGGTTTGGCGGTCGAAACAGAAGGCTTTTTATCACAGGAAAAGAAATCTGCCCTCGAGGACTTAACCGGCAGAAAATGATTTTTTTGAAAACATCCCTAAGCCCCGGGGTCACAATTTCATCAAAAATGAGACTTTCGGAATTTCACTCAAAAATGGTGACAAACGGTTGCCAATGCTCCCCTGAGAGGTTTGGCGGTCGAAACAGAAGGCTTTTTATCACAGGAAAAGAAATCAGCCATCGCCGACTTACCCTGCAGAAAAAGATTGTTTTGAAAAAATCCCTAAGCCCCGGGGTCACAATTTCATCAAAAATCTGACTTTCGGCATTTCACTCAAAAATGGTGCCACACGCTTGCAAATGCTCGTCTAAAAGGTTTGGCGGTCGAAACAGAAGGCTTTTTATCACAGGACAAGAAATCAGCCATCACCAACTAAACCTGCAGAAAAAGATTTTTTTGAAAAAATCCCTAAGCCCCGGGGTCATTAATTACATCAAAAATCTGAATTTCGGCATTTCACTCAAAAATGGTGCCAAACGGTTGCAAATGCTCCCCTGAGAGATTTGGCGGTCGAAACAGAAGGCTTTTTATCACAGGAAAAGAAATCTGCCATCGACAACTTAACCGGCAGAAAATGATTGTTTTGAAAAAATCCCTAAGACACAACTTCATCAAAAATCTGACTTTCGACATTTCACTCAAAAATGGTGCCACATGCTTGGAAATGCTGCCCTAAAAGGTTTGGCGGTCGAAACAGAACGCTTTTTATCACAGGACAAGAAATCAGCCATCACCGACTAAACCTGCAGAAAAAGATTTTTTTGAAAAAATCCCTAAGCCCCGGGGTCACAATTTCATCAAAAATCTGACTTTCAGCATTTCACTCAAAAATGGTGCCACACGCTTGCAAATGCTCCCCTGAGAGGTTTGGCGGTCGAAACAGGAGGCTTTTTATCACAGGAAAAGAAATCCGCCCTCGAGGACTTAACCGGCAGGAAAAGATTTTTTTGAAAAAATCCCTAAGCCCCGGGGTCACAATTTCATCAAAAATCAGACTTTCGGCATTTCACTCAAAAATGGTGCCACACACTTGCAAATGCTCCCCTAAAAGGTTTGGCGGTCGAAACAGAAGGCTTTTTATCACAGGAAAAGAAATCAGCCCTCGAGGACTTAACCGGCAGAAAAATATTTTTTTGAAAACATCCCTAAGCCCCGGGGTCACAATTTCATCAAAAATCAGACTTTCGGCATTTCACTCAAAAATGGTGCCAAACGGTTGCAAATGCTCCCCAGAGAGGTTTGGCGGTCGAAACAGAAGGCTTTTTATCACAGGAAAATAAATCAGCCCTCGAGGACTTAACCGGCAGAAAAAGATTTTTTTGAAAAAATCCCTAAGCCCCGGGGTCACAATTTCATCAAAAATCTGACTTTCGGCATTTCACTCAAAAATGGTGCCACACGCCTGCAAATGCTCCTCTGAGACGTTTGGCGGTCGAAACAGAAGGCTTTTTATCACAGGAAAAGAAATCAGCCCTCGACGACTTAAACGGCAGAAAAATATTTTTTTGAAAAAATCCCTCAGCCCCGGGGTCACAATTTCATCAAAAATGAGACTTTCGGCATTTCACTGAAAAATGGTGCCAAACGGTTGCCAATGCTCCCCTGAGAGATTTGGCGGTCGAAACAGAAGGCTTTTTATCACAGGAAAAGAAATCTGCCATCGACAACTTAACCGGCAGAAAAAGATTGTTTTGAAAAAATCCCAAACCACAACTTCATCAAAAATCTGATTTTCGGCATTTCACTCAAAAATGGTGCCACACGCTTGCAAATGCTCCCCTAAAAGGTTTGGCGGTCGAAACAGAAGGCTTTTTATAACAGGAAAAGAAATCAGCCATCGCCGACTTACCCTGCAGAAAAAGATTGTTTTGAAAAAATCCCTAAGCCCGGGGTCACAATTTCATCAAAAATCTGACTTTCGGCATTTCACTCAAAAATGATGCCACACACTTGCAAATGCTCCCCTGAGAGGTTTGGCGGTCGAAACAGAAGGCTTTTTATCACAGGACAAGAAATCAGCCATCACCGACTAAACCTGCAGAAAAAGATTTTTTTGAAAAAATCCCTAAGCCCCGGGGTCACAGTTACATCAAAAATCTGACTTACGGCATTTCACTCAAAAATGGTGCCAAACGGTTGCAAATGCTCCCCTGAGAGATGTGGCGGTCGAAACAGAAGGCTTTTTATCACAGGAAAAGAAATCTGCCATCGACAACTTAACCGGCAGAAAAAGATTGTTTTGAAAAAATCCCAAACCACAACTTCATCAAAAATCTGATTTTCGGCATTTCACTCAAAAATGGTGCCACACGCTTGCAAATGCTCGTCTAAAAGGTTTGGCGGTCGAAACAGGAGGCTTTTTATAACAGGACAAGAAATCAGCCATCGCCGACTTACCCTGCAGAAAAAGTTTTTTTTGAAAAAATCCCTAAGCCCCGGGGTCACAATTTCATCAAAAATCTGAATTTCAGCATTTCACTCAAAAATGGTGCCAAACGGTTGCAAATGCTCCCCTGAGAGGTTTGGCGGTCGAAACAGAAGGCTTTTCAGCACAGGAAAAGAAATCAGCCCTCGAGGACTTAACCGGCAGGAAAATGTTTTTTTGAAAAAATCCCTAAGCCCCGGGGTCACAATTTCATCAAAAATCTGACTTTCGGCATTTCACTCAAAAATGGTGCCACACGCTTGCAACTGCTCCCCTAAAAGGTTTGGCGGTCGAAACAGAAGGCTTTTTATCACAGGACAAGAAATCAGCCATCACCAACTAAACCTGCAGAAAAAGATTTTTTTGAAAAAATCCCTAAGCCCCGGGGTCATTAATTACATCAAAAATCTGAATTTCGGCATTTCACTCAAAAATGGTGCCAAACGGTTGCAAATGCTCCCCTGAGAGATTTGGCGGTCGAAACAGAAGGCTTTTTATCACAGGAAAAGAAATCTGCCATCGACAACTTAACCGGCAGAAAATGATTTTTTTGAAAAAATCCCTAAGACACAACTTCATCAAAAATCTGACTTTCGACATTTCACTCAAAAATGGTGCCACATGCTTGGAAATGCTCCCCTAAAAGGTTTGGCGGTCGAAACAGAACGCTTTTTATCACAGGAAAAGAAATCAGCCCTCGAGGACTTAACCGGCAGAAAAATATTTTTTTGAAAAAATCCCTAAGCCCCGGGGTCACAATTTCATCAAAAATCTGACTTTCGGCATTTCACTCAAAAATGGTGCCACACGCTTGCAAATGCTCCCCTAAAAGGTTTGGCGGTCGAAACAGAAGGCTTTTTATCACAGGAAAAGAAATCAGCCCTCGAGGACTTAACCGGCAGAAAAATATTTTTTTGAAAACATCCCTAAGCCCCGGGGTCACAATTTCATCAAAAATGAGACTTTTGGAATTTCACTCAAAAATGGTGACAAACGGTTGCAAATGCTCCCCTGAGAGGTTTGGCGGTCGAAACAGAAGGCTTTTTATCACAGGACAAGAAATCAGCCATCGCCGACTTACCCTGCAGAAAAAGATTTTTTTGAAAAAATCATTAAGCCCGGGGTCACAATTTCATCAAAAATCTGACTTTCGGCATTTCACTCAAAAATGGTGCCATACGGTTGCAAATGCTCCCCTGAGAGGTTTGGCGGTCGAAACAGAAGGCTTTTTATCACAGGAAAATAAATCAGCCCTCGAGGACTTAACCGGCAGAAAAAGATTTTTTTGAAAAAATCCCTAAGCCCCGGGGTCACAATTTCATCAAAAACCTGACTTTTGGCATTTCACTCAAAAATGGTGCCAAACGGTTGCAAATGCTCCCCTGAGAGGTTTGGCGGTCGAAACAGAAGGCTTTTTATCACAGGAAAATAAATCAGCCCTCGAGGACTTAACCGGCAGAAAAAGATTTTTTTGAAAAAATCCCTAAGCCCCGGGGTCACAATTTCATCAAAAATCTGACTTTCGGCATTTCACTCAAAAATGGTGCCACACGCCTGCAAATGCTCCCCTGAGAGGTTTGGCGGTCGAAACAGAAGGCTTTTTATCACAGGAAAATAAATCAGCCCTCGAGGACTTAACCGGCAGAAAAAGATTTTTTTGAAAAAATCCCTAAGCCCCGGGGTCACAATTTCATCAAAAATCTGACTTTCGGCATTTCACTCAAAAATGGTGCCACACGCCAGCAAATGCTCCTCTGAGAGGTTTGGCGGTCGAAACAGAAGGCTTTTTATCACAGGAAAAGAAATCAGCCCTCGACGACTTAAACGGCAGAAAAATATTTTTTTGAAAAAATCCCAAACCACAACTTCATCAAAAATCTGATTTTCGGCATTTCACTCAAAAATGGTGCCACACACTTGCAAATGCTCGTCTAAAAGGTTTGGCGGTCGAAACAGGAGGCTTTTTATAACAGGACAAGAAATCAGCCATCGCCGACTTACCCTGCAGAAAAAGTTTTTTTTGAAAAAATCCCTAAGCCCCGGGGTCACAATTTCATCAAAAATCTGAATTTCAGCATTTCACTCAAAAATGGTGCCAAACGGTTGCAAATGCTCCCCTGAGAGGTTTGGTGGTCGAAACAGAAGGCTTTTCAGCACAGGAAAAGAAATCTGCCATCGACAACTTAACCGGCAGAAAATGATTTTTTTGAAAAAATCCCTAAGACACAACTTCATCAAAAATCTGACTTTCGGCATTTCACTCAAAAATGGTGCCACACGCTTGCAACTGCTCCCCTAAAAGGTTTGGCGGTCGAAACAGAAGGCTTTTTATCACAGGACAAGAAATCAGCCATCACCGACTAAACCTGCAGAAAAAGATTTTTTTGAAAAAATCCCTAAGCCCCGGGGTCACAATTTCATCAAAAATCTGACTTTCGGCATTTCACTCAAAAATGGTGCCACACGCTTGCAAATGCTCCCCTAAAAGGTTTGGCGGTCGAAACAGAAGGCTTTTTATCACAGGAAAAGAAATCAGCCCTCGAGGACTTAACCGGCAGAAAAATATTTTTTTGAAAACATCCCTAAGCCCCGGGGTCACAATTTCATCAAAAATGAGACTTTCGGAATTTCACTCAAAAATGGTGACAAACGGTTGCCAATGCTCCCCTGAGAGGTTTGGCGGTCGAAACAGAAGGCTTTTTATCACAGGAAAAGAAATCAGCCATCGCCGACTTACCCTGCAGAAAAAGATTGTTTTGAAAAAATCCCTAAGCCCCGGGGTCACAATTTCATCAAAAATCTGACTTTCGGCATTTCACTCAAAAATGGTGCCACACGCTTGCAAATGCTCGTCTAAAAGGTTTGGCGGTCGAAACAGAAGGCTTTTTATCACAGGACAAGAAATCAGCCATCACCAACTAAACCTGCAGAAAAAGCTTTTTTTGAAAAAATCCCTAAGCCCCGGGGTCATTAATTACATCAAAAATCTGAATTTCGGCATTTCACTCAAAAATGGTGCCAAACGGTTGCAAATGCTCCCCTGAGAGATTTGGCGGTCGAAACAGAAAGCTTTTTATCACAGGAAAAGAAATCTGCCATCGACAACTTAACCGGCAGAAAATGATTGTTTTGAAAAAATCCCTAAGACACAACTTCATCAAAAATCTGACTTTCGACATTTCACTCAAAAATGGTGCCACATGCTTGGAAATGCTGCCCTAAAAGGTTTGGCGGTCGAAACAGAAGGCTTTTTATCACAGGACAAGAAATCAGCCATCACCGACTAAACCTGCAGAAAAAGATTTTTTTGAAAAAATCCCTAAGCCCCGGGGTCACAATTTCATCAAAAATCTGACTTTCAGCATTTCACTCAAAAATGGTGCCACACGCTTGCAAATGCTCCCCTGAGAGGTTTGGCGGTCGAAACAGGAGGCTTTTTATCACAGGAAAAGAAATCCGCCCTCGAGGACTTAACCGGCAGGAAAAGATTTTTTTGAAAAAATCCCTAGGCCCCGGGGTCACAATTTCATCAAAAATCAGACTTTCGGCATTTCACTCAAAAATGGAGCCACACACTTGCAAATGCTCCCCTAAAAGGTTTGGCGGTCGAAACAGAAGGCTTTTTATCACAGGAAAAGAAATCAGCCCTCGAGGACTTAACCGGCAGAAAAATATTTTTTTGAAAACATCCCTAAGCCCTTGGGTCACAATTTCATCAAAAATGAGACTTTCGGCATTTCACTGAAAAATGGTGCCAAACGGTTGCAAATGCTCCCCAGAGAGATTTGGCGGTCGAAACAGAAGGCTTTTTATCACAGGAAAAGAAATCTGCCATCGACAACTTAACCGGCAGAAAAAGATTGTTTTGAAAAAATCCCAAACCACAACTTCATCAAAAATCTGATTTTCGGCATTTCACTCAAAAATGGTGCCACACGCTTGCAAATGCTCCCCTAAAAGGTTTGGCGGTCGAAACAGAAGGCTTTTTATAACAGGAAAAGAAATCAGCCATCGCCGACTTACCCTGCAGAAAAAGATTGTTTTGAAAAAATCCCTAAGCCCGGGGTCACAATTTCATCAAAAATCTGACTTTCGGCATTTCACTCAAAAATGATGCCACACACTTGCAAATGCTCCCCTGAGAGGTTTGGCGGTCGAAACAGAAGGCTTTTTATCACAGGACAAGAAATCAGCCATCACCGACTAAACCTGCAGAAAAAGATTTTTTTGAAAAAATCCCTAAGCCCCGGGGTCACAGTTACATCAAAAATCTGACTTACGGCATTTCACTCAAAAATGGTGCCAAACGGTTGCAAATGCTCCCCTGAGAGATGTGGCGGTCGAAACAGAAGGCTTTTTATCACAGGAAAAGAAATCTGCCATCGACAACTTAACCGGCAGAAAAAGATTGTTTTGAAAAAATCCCAAACCACAACTTCATCAAAAATCTGATTTTCGGCATTTCACTCAAAAATGGTGCCACACACTTGCAAATGCTCGTCTAAAAGGTTTGGCGGTCGAAACAGGAGGCTTTTTATAACAGGACAAGAAATCAGCCATCGCCGACTTACCCTGCAGAAAAAGTTTTTTTTGAAAAAATCCCTAAGCCCCGGGGTCACAATTTCATCAAAAATCTGAATTTCAGCATTTCACTCAAAAATGGAGCCAAACGGTTGCAAATGCTCCCCTGAGAGGTTTGGTGGTCGAAACAGAAGGCTTTTCAGCACAGGAAAAGAAATCAGCCCTCGAGGACTTAACCGGCAGGAAAATGTTTTTTTGAAAAAATCCCTAAGCCGCGGGGTCACAATTTCATCAAAAATCTGACTTTCGGCATTTCACTCAAAAATGGTGCCACACGCTTGCAACTGCTCCCCTAAAAGGTTTGGCGGTCGAAACAGAAGGCTTTTTATCACAGGACAAGAAATCAGCCATCACCAACTAAACCTGCAGAAAAAGATTTTTTTGAAAAAATCCCTAAGCCCCGGGGTCATTAATTACATCAAAAATCTGAATTTCGGCATTTCACTCAAAAATGGTGCCAAACGGTTGCAAATGCTCCCCTGAGAGGTTTGGCGGTCGAAACAGAAGGCTTTTTATCACAGGAAAAGAAATCTGCCATCGACAACTTAACCGGCAGAAAATGATTTTTTTGAAAAAATCCCTAAGACACAACTTCATCAAAAATCTGACTTTCGACATTTCACTCAAAAATGGTGCCACATGCTTGGAAATGCTCCCCTAAAAGGTTTGGCGGTCGAAACAGAACGCTTTTTATCACAGGACAAGAAATCAGCCATCACCGACTAAACCTGCAGAAAAAGATTTTTTTGAAAAAATCCCTAAGCCCCGGGGTCACAATTTCATCAAAAATCTGACTTTCGGCATTTCACTCAAAAATGGTGCCACACGCTTGCAAATGCTCCCCTAAAAGGTTTGGCGGTCGAAACAGAAGGCTTTTTATCACAGGAAAAGAAATCAGCCCTCGAGGACTTAACCGGCAGACAAATATTTTTTTGAAAACATCCCTAAGCCCCGGGGTCACAATTTCATCAAAAATGAGACTTTCGGAATTTCACTCAAAAATGGTGCCAAACGGTTGCCAATGCTCCCCTGAGAGGTTTGGCGGTCGAAACAGAAGGCTTTTTATCACAGGAAAAGAAATCAGCCATCGCCGACTTACCCTGCAGAAAAAGATTGTTTTGAAAAAATCCCTAAGCCCCGGGGTCACAATTTCATCAAAAATCTGACTTTCGGCATTTCACTCAAAAATGGTGCCACACGCTTGCAAATGCTCGTCTAAAAGGTTTGGCGGTCGAAACAGAAGGCTTTTTATCACAGGACAAGAAATCAGCCATCACCAACTAAACCTGCAGAAAAAGATTTTTTTGAAAAAATCCCTAAGCCCCGGGGTCATTAATTACATCAAAAATCTGAATTTCGGCATTTCACTCAAAAATGGTGCCAAACGGTTGCAAATGCTCCCCTGAGAGATTTGGCGGTCGAAACAGAAGGCTTTTTATCACAGGAAAAGAAATCTGCCATCGACAACTTAACCGGCAGAAAATGATTGTTTTGAAAAAATCCCTAAGACACAACTTCATCAAAAATCTGACTTTCGACATTTCACTCAAAAATGGTGCCACATGCTTGGAAATGCTGCCCTAAAAGGTTTGGCGGTCGAAACAGAACGCTTTTTATCACAGGACAAGAAATCAGCCATCACCGACTAAACCTGCAGAAAAAGATTTTTTTGAAAAAATCCCTAAGCCCCGGGGTCACAATTTCATCAAAAATCTGACTTTCAGCATTTCACTCAAAAATGGTGCCACACGCTTGCAAATGCTCCCCTGAGAGGTTTGGCGGTCGAAACAGGAGGCTTTTTATCACAAGAAAAGAAATCCGCCCTCGAGGACTTAACCGGCAGGAAAAGATTTTTTTGAAAAAATCCCTAGGCCCCGGGGTCACAATTTCATCAAAAATCAGACTTTCGGCATTTCACTCAAAAATGGTGCCACACACTTGCAAATGCTCCCCTAAAAGGTTTGGCGGTCGAAACAGAAGGCTTTTTATCACAGGAAAAGAAATCAGCCCTCGAGGACTTAACCGGCAGAAAAATATTTTTTTGAAAACATCCCTAAGCCCCGGGGTCACAATTTCATCAAAAATCAGACTTTCGGCATTTCACTCAAAAATGGTGCCAAACGGTTGCAAATGCTCCCCAGAGAGGTTTGGCGGTCGAAACAGAAGGCTTTTTATCACAGGAAAATAAATCAGCCCTTGAGGACTTAACCGGCAGAAAAAGATTTTTTTGAAAAAATCCCTAAGCCCCGGGGTCACAATTTCATCAAAAATCTGACTTTCGGCATTTCACTCAAAAATGGTGCCACACGCCTGCAAATGCTCCTCTGAGAGGTTTGGCGGTCGAAACAGAAGGCTTTTTATCACAGGAAAAGAAATCAGCCCTCGACGACTTAAACGGCAGAAAAATATTTTTTTGAAAAAATCCCTAAGCCCCGGGGTCACAATTTCATCAAAAATGAGACTTTCGGCATTTCACTGAAAAATGGTGCCAAACGGTTGCCAATGCTCCCCTGAGAGATTTGGCGGTCGAAACAGAAGGCTTTTTATCACAGGAAAAGAAATCTGCCATCGACAACTTAACCGGCAGAAAAAGATTGTTTTGAAAAAATCCCAAACCACAACTTCATCAAAAATCTGATTTTCGGCATTTCACTCAAAAATGGTGCCACACGCTTGCAAATGCTCCCCTAAAAGGTTTGGCGGTCGAAACAGAAGGCTTTTTATAACAGGAAAAGAAATCAGCCATCGCCGACTTACCCTGCAGAAAAAGATTGTTTTGAAAAAATCCCTAAGCCCGGGGTCACAATTTCATCAAAAATCTGACTTTCGGCATTTCACTCAAAAATGATGCCACACACTTGCAAATGCTCCCCTGAGAGGTTTGGCGGTCGAAACAGAAGGCTTTTTATCACAGGACAAGAAATCAGCCATCACCGACTAAACCTGCAGAAAAAGATTTTTTTGAAAAAATCCCTAAGCCCCGGGGTCACAGTTACATCAAAAATCTGACTTACGGCATTTCACTCAAAAATGGTGCCAAACGGTTGCAAATGCTCCCCTGAGAGATGTGGCGGTCGAAACAGAAGGCTTTTTATCACAGGAAAAGAAATCTGCCATCGACAACTTAACCGGCAGAAAAAGATTGTTTTGAAAAAATCCCAAACCACAACTTCATCAAAAATCTGATTTTCGGCATTTCACTCAAAAATGGTGCCACACACTTGCAAATGCTCGTCTAAAAGGTTTGGCGGTCGAAACAGGAGGCTTTTTATAACAGGACAAGAAATCAGCCATCGCCGACTTACCCTGCAGAAAAAGTTTTTTTTGAAAAAATCCCTAAGCCCCGGGGTCACAATTTCATCAAAAATCTGAATTTCAGCATTTCACTCAAAAATGGTGCCAAACGGTTGCAAATGCTCCCCTGAGAGGTTTGGTGGTCGAAACAGAAGGCTTTTCAGCACAGGAAAAGAAATCAGCCCTCGAGGACTTAACCGGCAGGAAAATGTTTTTTTGAAAAAATCCCTAAGCCGCGGGGTCACAATTTCATCAAAAATCTGACTTTCGGCATTTCACTCAAAAATGGTGCCACACGCTTGCAACTGCTCCCCTAAAAGGTTTGGCGGTCGAAACAGAAGGCTTTTTATCACAGGACAAGAAATCAGCCATCACCAACTAAACCTGCAGAAAAAGATTTTTTTGAAAAAATCCCTAAGCCCCGGGGTCATTAATTACATCAAAAATCTGAATTTCGGCATTTCACTCAAAAATGGTGCCAAACGGTTGCAAATGCTCCCCTGAGAGATTTGGCGGTCGAAACAGAAGGCTTTTTATCACAGGAAAAGAAATCTGCCATCGACAACTTAACCGGCAGAAAATGATTTTTTTGAAAAAATCCCTAAGACACAACTTCATCAAAAATCTGACTTTCGACATTTCACTCAAAAATGGTGCCACATGCTTGGAAATGCTCCCCTAAAAGGTTTGGCGGTCGAAACAGAACGCTTTTTATCACAGGACAAGAAATCAGCCATCACCGACTAAACCTGCAGAAAAAGATTTTTTTGAAAAAATCCCTAAGCCCCGGGGTCACAATTTCATCAAAAATCTGACTTTCGGCATTTCACTCAAAAATGGTGCCACACGCTTGCAAATGCTCCCCTAAAAGGTTTGGCGGTCGAAACAGAAGGCTTTTTATCACAGGAAAAGAAATCAGCCCTCGAGGACTTAACCGGCAGACAAATATTTTTTTGAAAACATCCCTAAGCCCCGGGGTCACAATTTCATCAAAAATGAGACTTTCGGAATTTCACTCAAAAATGGTGACAAACGGTTGCCAATGCTCCCCTGAGAGGTTTGGCGGTCGAAACAGAAGGCTTTTTATCACAGGAAAAGAAATCAGCCATCGCCGACTTACCCTGCAGAAAAAGATTGTTTTGAAAAAATCCCTAAGCCCCGGGGTCACAATTTCATCAAAAATCTGACTTTCGGCATTTCACTCAAAAATGGTGCCACACGCTTGCAAATGCTCGTCTAAAAGGTTTGGCGGTCGAAACAGAAGGCTTTTTATCACAGGACAAGAAATCAGCCATCACCAACTAAACCTGCAGAAAAAGATTTTTTTGAAAAAATCCCTAAGCCCCGGGGTCATTAATTACATCAAAAATCTGAATTTCGGCATTTCACTCAAAAATGGTGCCAAACGGTTGCAAATGCTCCCCTGAGAGATTTGGCGGTCGAAACAGAAGGCTTTTTATCACAGGAAAAGAAATCTGCCATCGACAACTTAACCGGCAGAAAATGATTGTTTTGAAAAAATCCCTAAGACACAACTTCATCAAAAATCTGACTTTCGACATTTCACTCAAAAATGGTGCCACATGCTTGGAAATGCTGCCCTAAAAGGTTTGGCGGTCGAAACAGAACGCTTTTTATCACAGGACAAGAAATCAGCCATCACCGACTAAACCTGCAGAAAAAGATTTTTTTGAAAAAATCCCTAAGCCCCGGGGTCACAATTTCATCAAAAATCTGACTTTCAGCATTTCACTCAAAAATGGTGCCACACGCTTGCAAATGCTCCCCTGAGAGGTTTGGCGGTCGAAACAGGAGGCTTTTTATCACAGGAAAAGAAATCCGCCCTCGAGGACTTAACCGGCAGGAAAAGATTTTTTTGAAAAAATCCCTAGGCCCCGGGGTCACAATTTCATCAAAAATCAGACTTTCGGCATTTCACTCAAAAATGGTGCCACACACTTGCAAATGCTCCCCTAAAAGGTTTGGCGGTCGAAACAGAAGGCTTTTTATCACAGGAAAAGAAATCAGCCCTCTAGGACTTAACCGGCAGAAAAATATTTTTTTGAAAACATCCCTAAGCCCCGGGGTCACAATTTCATCAAAAATCAGACTTTCGGCATTTCACTCAAAAATGGTGCCAAACGGTTGCAAATGCTCCCCAGAGAGGTTTGGCGGTCGAAAAAGTAGGCTTTTTATCACAGGAAAGGAAATCAGTCCTCGAGGACTTACCCTGCAGAAAAAGATTCTTTTGAAAAAATCCCTAAGCCCCGGGGTCACAATTTCATCAAAAATCTGACTTTCGGCATTTCACTCAAAAATGGTGCCACACGCTTGCAAATGCTCCCCTGAGAGGTTTGGCGGTCGAAACAGAAGGCTTTTTATCACAGGAAAAGAAATCAGCCCTCAACGACTTAAACGGCAGAAAAATATTTTTTTGAAAAAATTCCTAAGCCCCGGGGTCACAATTTCATGAAAAATGAGACTTTTGGCATTTCACTCAAAAATGGTGCCAAACGGTTGCAAATGCTCCCCTGAGAGGTTTGGCGGTCGAAACAGAAGGCTTTTTATCACAGGACAAGAAATCAGCCATCGCCGACTTACCCTGCAGAAAAAGATTTTTTTGAAAAAATCCCTAAGCCCGGGGTCACAATTTCATCAAAAATCTGACTTTCGGCATTTCACTCAAAAATGGTGCCAAACGGTTGCAAATGCTCCCCTGAGAGGTTTGGCGGTTGAAACAGAAGGCTTTTTATCACAGGAAAATAAATCAGCCCTCGAGGACTTAACCGGCAGAAAAAGATTTTTTTGAAAAAATCCCTAAGCCCCGGGGTCACAATTTCATCAAAAATCTGACTTTTGGCATTCCACTCAAAAATGGTGCCAAACGGTTGCAAATGCTCCCCTGAGAGGTTTGGCGGTCGAAACAGAAGGCTTTTTATCACAGGAAAATAAATCAGCCCTCGAGGACTTAACCGGCAGAAAAAGATTTTTTTGAAAAAATCCCTAAGCCCTGGGGTCACAATTTCATCAAAAATGAGACTTTCGGCATTTCACTCAAAAATGGTGCCAAACGGTTGGAAATGCTCCCCTGAGAGCTTTGGCGGTCGAAACAGAAGGCTTTTTATCACAGGACAAGAAATCAGCCAACGCCGACTTACCCTGCAGAAAAATATTTTTTTGAAAAAATCCCTAAGCCCGGGGTCACAATTTCATCAAAAATCTGACTTTCGGCATTTCATTCAAAAATGGTGCCAAACGGTTGCAAATGCTCCCCTGAGAGGTTTGGCGGTCGAAACAGAAGGCTTTTTATCACAGGAAAATAAATCAGCCCTCGAGGACTTAACCGGCAGAAAAAGATTTTTTTGAAAAAATCCCTAAGCCCCGGGGTCACAATTTCATCAAAAATGAGACTTTCGGCATTTCACTGAAAAATGGTGCCAAACGGTTGCAAATGCTCCCCTGAGAGATTTGGCGGTCGAAACAGAAGGCTTTTTATCACAGGAAAAGAAATCTGCCATCGACAACTTAACCGGCAGAAAAAGATTGTTTTGAAAAAATCCCAAACCACAACTTCATCAAAAATCTGATTTTCGGCATTTCACTCAAAAATGGTGCCACACGCTTGCAAATGCTCCCCTAAAAGGTTTGGCGGTCGAAACAGAAGGCTTTTTATAACAGGAAAAGAAATCAGCCATCGCCGACTTACCCTGCAGAAAAAGATTGTTTTGAAAAAATCCCTAAGCCCGGGGTCACAATTTCATCAAAAATATGAATTTCAGCATTTCACTCAAAAATGGTGCCAAACGGTTGCAAATGCTCCCCTGAGAGATGTGGCGGTCGAAACAGAAGGCTTTTCAGCACAGGAAAAGAAATCAGCCCTCGAGGACTTAACCGGCAGAAAATGATTGTTTTGAAAAAATCCCTAAGACACAATTTCATCAAAAATCAGACTTTCGGCATTTCACTCAAAAATGGTGCCACATGCTTGGAAATGCTCCCCTAAAAGGTTTGGCGGTCGAAACAGAAGGCTTTTTATCACAGGAAAAGATATCAGCCCTCGAGGACTTAACCGGCAGAAAAATATTTTTTTGAAAACATCCCTAAGCCCCGGGGTCACAATTTCATCAAAAATCTGACTTTCGGCATTTCACTCAAAAATGGTCCCACACGCTTGCAAATGCTCCCCTGAGAGGTTTGGCGGTCGAAACAGAAGGCTTTTTATCACAGGAAAAGAAATCAGCCCTCAACGACTTAAACGGCAGAAAAATATTTTTTTGAAAAAATTCCTAAGCCCCGGGGTCACAATTTCATCAAAAATGAGACTTTTGGAATTTCACTCAAAAATGGTGACAAACGGTTGCAAATGCTCCCCTGAGAGGTTTGGCGGTCGAAACAGAAGGCTTTTTATCACAGGACAAGAAATCAGCCATCGCCGACTTACCCTGCAGAAAAAGATTTTTTTGAAAAAATCCCTAAGCCCGGGGTCACAATTTCATCAAAAATCTGACTTTCGGCATTTCACTCAAAAATGGTGCCAAACGGTTGCAAATGCTCCCCTGAGAGGTTTGGCGGTCGAAACAGAAGGCTTTTTATCACAGGAAAATAAATCAGCCCTCGAGGACTTAACCGGCAGAAAAAGATTTTTTTGAAAAAATCCCTAAGCCCCGGGGTCACAATTTCATCAAAAACCTGACTTTTGGTATTTCACTCAAAAATGGTGCCAAACGGTTGCAAATGCTCCCCTGAGAGCTTTGGCGGTCGAAACAGAAGGCTTTTTATCACAGGACAAGAAATCAGCCAACGCCGACTTACCCTGCAGAAAAATATTTTTTTGAAAAAATCCCTAAGCCCGGGGTCACAATTTCATCAAAAATCTGACTTTCGGCATTTCATTCAAAAATGGTGCCAAACGGTTGCAAATGCTCCCCTGAGAGGTTTGGCGGTCGAAACAGAAGGCTTTTTATCACAGGAAAATAAATCAGCCCTCGAGGACTTAACCGGCAGAAAAAGATTTTTTTGAAAAAATCCCTAAGCCCCGGGGTCACAATTTCATCAAAAATCTGACTTTCGGCATTTCACTCAAAAATGGTGCCACACGCCTGCAAATGCTCCTCTGAGAGGTTTGGCGGTCGAAACAGAAGGCTTTTTATCACAGGAAAAGAAATCAGCCCTCGACGACTTAAACGGCAGAAAAATATTTTTTTGAAAAAATCCCTAAGCCCCGGGGTCACAATTTCATCAAAAATGAGACTTTCGGCATTTCACTGAAAAATGGTGCCAAACGGTTGCCAATGCTCCCCTGAGAGATTTGGCGGTCGAAACAGAAGGCTTTTTATAACAGGAAAAGAAATCAGCCATCGCCGACTTACCCTGCAGAAAAAGATTGTTTTGAAAAAAATCCCTAAGCCCGGGGTCACAATTTCATCAAAAATCTGACTTTCGGCATTTCACTCAAAAATGATGCCACACACTTGCAAATGCTCCCCTGAGAGGTTTGGCGGTCGAAACAGAAGGCTTTTTATCACAGGACAAGAAATCAGCCATCACCGACTAAACCTGCAGAAAAAGATTTTTTTGAAAAAATCCCTAAGCCCCGGGGTCACAGTTACATCAAAAATCTGACTTACGGCATTTCACTCAAAAATGGTGCCAAACGGTTGCAAATGCTCCCCTGAGAGATGTGGCGGTCGAAACAGAAGGCTTTTTATCACAGGAAAAGAAATCTGCCATCGACAACTTAACCGGCAGAAAAAGATTGTTTTGAAAAAATCCCAAACCACAACTTCATCAAAAATCTGATTTTCGGCATTTCACTCAAAAATGGTGCCACACGCTTGCAAATGCTCGTCTAAAAGGTTTGGCGGTCGAAACAGGAGGCTTTTTATAACAGGACAAGAAATCAGCCATCGCCGACTTACCCTGCAGAAAAAGTTTTTTTTGAAAAAATCCCTAAGCCCCGGGGTCACAATTTCATCAAAAATCTGAATTTCAGCATTTCACTCAAAAATGGTGCCAAACGGTTGCAAATGCTCCCCTGAGAGGTTTGGCGGTCGAAACAGAAGGCTTTTCAGCACAGGAAAAGAAATCAGCCCTCGAGGACTTAACCGGCAGGAAAATGTTTTTTTGAAAAAATCCCTAAGCCCCGGGGTCACAATTTCATCAAAAATCTGACTTTCGGCATTTCACTCAAAAATTGTGCCACACGCTTGCAACTGCTCCCCTAAAAGGTTTGGCGGTCGAAACAGAAGGCTTTTTATCACAGGACAAGAAATCAGCCATCACCAACTAAACCTGCAGAAAAAGATTTTTTTGAAAAAATCCCTAATTACATCAAAAATCTGAATTTCGGCATTTCACTCAAAAATGGTGCCAAACGGTTGCAAATGCTCCCCTGAGAGATTTGGCGGTCGAAACAGAAGGCTTTTTATCACAGGAAAAGAAATCTGCCATCGACAACTTAACCGGCAGAAAATGATTTTTTTGAAAAAATCCCTAAGACACAACTTCATCAAAAAACTGACTTTCGACATTTCACTCAAAAATGGTGCCACATGCTTGGAAATGCTCCCCTAAAAGGTTTGGCGGTCGAAACAGAACGCTTTTTATCACAGGAAAAGAAATCAGCCCTCGAGGACTTAACCGGCAGAAAAAGATTTTTTTGAAAAAATCCCTAAGCCCCGGGGTCACAATTTCATCAAAAATCTGACTTTCGGCATTTCACTCAAAAATGGTGCCACACGCTTGCAAATGCTCCCCTAAAAGGTTTGGCGGTCGAAACAGAAGGCTTTTTATCACAGGAAAAGAAATCAGCCCTCGAGGACTTAACCGGCAGAAAAATATTTTTTTGAAAACATCCCTAAGCCCCGGGGTCACAATTTCATCAAAAATGAGACTTTTGGAATTTCACTCAAAAATGGTGACAAACGGTTGCAAATGCTCCCCTGAGAGGTTTGGCGGTCGAAACAGAAGGCTTTTTATCACAGGACAAGAAATCAGCCATCGCCGACTTACCCTGCAGAAAAAGATTTTTTTGAAAAAATCATTAAGCCCGGGGTCACAATTTCATCAAAAATCTGACTTTCGGCATTTCACTCAAAAATGGTGCCAAACGGTTGCAAATGCTCCCCTGAGAGGTTTGGCGGTCGAAACAGAAGGCTTTTTATCACAGGAAAATAAATCAGCCCTCGAGGACTTAACCGGCAGAAAAAGATTTTTTTGAAAAAATCCCTAAGCCCCGGGGTCACAATTTCATCAAAAACCTGACTTTTGGCATTTCACTCAAAAATGGTGCCAAACGGTTGCAAATGCTCCCCTGAGAGCTTTGGCGGTCGAAACAGAAGGCTTTTTATCACAGGACAAGAAATCAGCCAACGCCGACTTACCCTGCAGAAAAATATTTTTTTGAAAAAATCCCTAAGCCCGGGGTCACAATTTCATCAAAAATCTGACTTTCGGCATTTCATTCAAAAATGGTGCCAAACGGTTGCAAATGCTCCCCTGAGAGGTTTGGCGGTCGAAACAGAAGGCTTTTTATCACAGGAAAATAAATCAGCCCTCGAGGACTTAACCGGCAGAAAAAGATTTTTTTGAAAAAATCCCTAAGCCCCGGGGTCACAATTTCATCAAAAATCTGACTTTCGGCATTTCACTCAAAAATGGTGCCACACGCCTGCAAATGCTCCTCTGAGAGGTTTGGCGGTCGAAACAGAAGGCTTTTTATCACAGGAAAAGAAATCAGCCCTCGACGACTTAAACGGCAGAAAAATATTTTTTTGAAAAAATCCCTAAGCCCCGGGGTCACAATTTCATCAAAAATGAGACTTTCGGCATTTCACTGAAAAATGGTGCCAAACGGTTGCCAATGCTCCCCTGAGAGATTTGGCGGTCGAAACAGAAGGCTTTTTATCACAGGAAAAGAAATCTGCCATCGACAACTTAGCCGGCAGAAAAAGATTGTTTTGAAAAAATCCCAAACCACAACTTCATCAAAAATCTGATTTTCGGCATTTCACTCAAAAATGGTGCCACACGCTTGCAAATGCTCCCCTAAAAGGTTTGGCGGTCGAAACAGAAGGCTTTTTATAACACGAAAAGAAATCAGCCATCGCCGACTTACCCTGCAGAAAAAGATTGTTTTGAAAAAATCCCTAAGCCCGGGGTCACAATTTCATCAAAAATCTGACTTTCGGCATTTCACTCAAAAATGATGCCACACACTTGCAAATGCTCCCCTGAGAGGTTTGGCGGTGGAAACAGAAGGCTTTTTATCACAGGACAAGAAATCAGCCATCACCGACTAAACCTGCAGAAAAAGATTTTTTTGAAAAAATCCCTAAGCCCCGGGGTCACAGTTACATCAAAAATCTGACTTACGGCATTTCACTCAAAAATGGTGCCAAACGGTTGCAAATGCTCCCCTGAGAGATGTGGCGGTCGAAACAGAAGGCTTTTTATCACAGGAAAAGAAATCTGCCATCGACAACTTAACCGGCAGAAAAAGATTGTTTTGAAAAAATCCCAAACCACAACTTCATCAAAAATCTGATTTTCGGCATTTCACTCAAAAATGGTGCCACACACTTGCAAATGCTCGTCTAAAAGGTTTGGCGGTCGAAACAGGAGGCTTTTTATAACAGGACAAGAAATCAGCCATCGCCGACTTACCCTGCAGAAAAAGTTTTTTTTGAAAAAATCCCTAAGCCCCGGGGTCACAATTTCATCAAAAATCTGAATTTCAGCATTTCACTCAAAAATGGTGCCAAACGGTTGCAAATGCTCCCCTGAGAGGTTTGGTGGTCGAAACAGAAGGCTTTTCAGCACAGGAAAAGAAATCAGCCCTCGAGGACTTAACCGGCAGGAAAATGTTTTTTTGAAAAAATCCCTAAGCCGCGGGGTCACAATTTCATCAAAAATCTGACTTTCGGCATTTCACTCAAAAATGGTGCCACACGCTTGCAACTGCTCCCCTAAAAGGTTTGGCGGTCGAAACAGAAGGCTTTTTATCACAGGACAAGAAATCAGCCATCACCAACTAAACCTGCAGAAAAAGATTTTTTTGAAAAAATCCCTAAGCCCCGGGGTCATTAATTACATCAAAAATCTGAATTTCGGCATTTCACTCAAAAATGGTGCCAAACGGTTGCAAATGCTCCCCTGAGAGATTTGGCGGTCGAAACAGAAGGCTTTTTATCACAGGAAAAGAAATCTGCCATCGACAACTTAACCGGCAGAAAATGATTGTTTTGAAAAAATCCCTAAGACACAACTTCATCAAAAATCTGACTTTCGACATTTCACTCAAAAATGGTGCCACATGCTTGGAAATGCTGCCCTAAAAGGTTTGGCGGTCGAAACAGAACGCTTTTTATCACAGGACAAGAAATCAGCCATCACCGACTAAACCTGCAGAAAAAGATTTTTTTGAAAAAATCCCTAAGCCCCGGGGTCACAATTTCATCAAAAATCTGACTTTCGGCATTTCACTCAAAAATGGTGCCACACGCTTGCAAATGCTCCCCTAAAAGGTTTGGCGGTCGAAACAGAAGGCTTTTTATCACAGGAAAAGAAATCAGCCCTCGAGGACTTAACCGGCAGAAAAATATTTTTTTGAAAACATCCCTAAGCCCCGGGGTCACAATTTCATCAAAAATGAGACTTTCGGAATTTCACTCAAAAATGGTGACAAACGGTTGCCAATGCTCCCCTGAGAGGTTTGGCGGTCGAAACAGAAGGCTTTTTATCACAGGAAAAGAAATCAGCCATCGCCGACTTACCCTGCAGAAAAAGATTTTTTTGAAAAAATCCCTAAGCCCGGGGTCACAATTTCATCAAAAATCTGACTTTCGGCATTTCACTCAAAAATGATGCCACACACTTGCAAATGCTCCCCTGAGAGGTTTGGCGGTCGAAACAGAAGGCTTTTTATCACAGGACAAGAAATCAGCCATCACCGACTAAACCTGCAGAAAAAGATTTTTTTGAAAAAATCCCTAAGCCCCGGGGTCACAGTTACATCAAAAATCTGACTTTCGGCATTTCACTCAAAAATGGTGCCAAACGGTTGCAAATGCTCCCCTGAGAGATGTGGCGGTCGAAACAGAAGGCTTTTTATCACAGGAAAAGAAATCTGCCATCGACAACTTAACCGGCAGAAAAAGATTGTTTTGAAAAAATCCCAAACCACAACTTCATCAAAAATCTGATTTTCGGCATTTCACTCAAAAATGGTGCCACACGCTTTCAAATGCTCGTCTAAAAGGTTTGGCGGTCGAAACAGGAGGCTTTTTATAACAGGACAAGAAATCAGCCATCGCCGACTTACCCTGCAGAAAAAGATTTTTTTGAAAAAATCCCTAAGCCCGGGGTCACAATTTCATCAAAAATCTGAATTTCAGCATTTCACTCAAAAATGGTGCCAAACGGTTGCAAATGCTCCCCTGAGAGGTTTGGCGGTCGAAACAGAAGGCTTTTCAGTACAGGAAAAGAAATCAGCCCTCGAGGACTTAACCGGCAGGAAAATGTTTTTTTGAAAAAATCCCTAAGCCCCGGGGTCACAATTTCATCAAAAATCTGACTTTCGGCATTTCACTCAAAAATGGTGCCACACGCTTGCAAATGCTCGTCTAAAAGGTTTGGCGGTCGAAACAGAAGGCTTTTTATCACAGGACAAGAAATCAGCCATCACCAACTAAACCTGCAGAAAAAGATTTTTTTGAAAAAATCCCTAAGCCCCGGGGTCATTAATTACATCAAAAATCTGAATTTCGGCATTTCACTCAAAAATGGTGCCAAACGGTTGCAAATGCTCCCCTGAGAGATTTGGCGGTCGAAACAGAAGGCTTTTTATCACAGGAAAAGAAATCTGCCATCGACAACTTAACCGGCAGAAAATGATTGTTTTGAAAAAATCCCTAAGACACAACTTCATCAAAAATCTGACTTTCGACATTTCACTCAAAAATGGTGCCACATGCTTGGAAATGCTGCCCTAAAAGGTTTGGCGGTCGAAACAGAACGCTTTTTATCACAGGACAAGAAATCAGCCATCACCGACTAAACCTGCAGAAAAAGATTTTTTTGAAAAAATCCCTAAGCCCCGGGGTCACAATTTCATCAAAAATCTGACTTTCAGCATTTCACTCAAAAATGGTGCCACACGCTTGCAAATGCTCCCCTGAGAGGTTTGGCGGTCGAAACAGGAGGCTTTTTATCACAGGAAAAGAAATCCGCCCTCAAGGACTTAACCGGCAGGAAAAGATTTTTTTGAAAAAATCCCTAGGCCCCGGGGTCACAATTTCATCAAAAATCAGACTTTCGGCATTTCACTCAAAAATGGTGCCACACACTTGCAAATGCTCCCCTAAAAGGTTTGGCTGTCGAAACAGAAGGCTTTTTATCACAGGAAAAGAAATCAGCCCTCGAGGACTTAACCGGCAGAAAAATATTTTTTTGAAAACATCCCTAAGCCCCGGGGTCACAATTTCATCAAAAATCTGACTTTCGGCATTTCACTCAAAAATGGTGCCAAACGGTTGCAAATGCTCCCCAGAGAGGTTTGGCGGTCGAAAAAGTAGGCTTTTTATCACAGGAAAGGAAATCAGTCCTCGAGGACTTACCCTGCAGAAAAAGATTTTTTTGAAAAAATCCCTAAGCCCCGGGGTCACAATTTCATCAAAAATCTGACTTTCGGCATTTCACTCAAAAATGGTGCCACACGCTTGCAAATGCTCCCCTGAGAGGTTTGGCGGTCGAAACAGAAGGCTTTTTATCACAGGAAAAGAAATCAGCCCTCAACGACTTAAACGGCAGAAAAATATTTTTTTGAAAAAATTCCTAAGCCCCGGGGTCACAATTTCATGAAAAATGAGACTTTTGGCATTTCACTCAAAAATGGTGCCAAACGGTTGCAAATGCTCCCCTGAGAGGTTTGGCGGTCGAAACAGAAGGCTTTTTATCACAGGACAAGAAATCAGCCATCGCCGACTTACCCTGCAGAAAAAGATTTTTTTGAAAAAATCCCTAAGCCCGGGGTCACAATTTCATCAAAAATCTGACTTTCGGCATTTCACTCAAAAATGGTGCCAAACGGTTGCAAATGCTCCCCTGAGAGGTTTGGCGGTTGAAACAGAAGGCTTTTTATCACAGGAAAATAAATCAGCCCTCGAGGACTTAACCGGCAGAAAAAGATTTTTTTGAAAAAATCCCTAAGCCCCGGGGTCACAATTTCATCAAAAATCTGACTTTTGGCATTCCACTCAAAAATGGTGCCAAACGGTTGCAAATGCTCCCCTGAGAGGTTTGGTGGTCGAAACAGAAGGCTTTTCAGCACAGGAAAAGAAATCAGCCCTCGAGGACTTAACCGGCAGAAAAAGATTTTTTTGAAAAAATCCCTAAGCCCCGGGGTCACAATTTCATCAAAAATCTGACTTTCGGCATTTCACTCAAAAATGGTGCCACACGCCTGCAAATGCTCCTCTGAGAGGTTTGGCGGTCGAAACAGAAGGCTTTTTATCACAGGAAAAGAAATCAGCCCTCGACGACTTAAACGGCAGAAAAATATTTTTTTGAAAAAATCCCTAAGCCCCGGGGTCACAATTTCATCAAAAATGAGACTTTCGGCATTTCACTGAAAAATGGTGACAAACGGTTGCCAATGCTCCCCTGAGAGATTTGGCGGTCGAAACAGAAGGCTTTTTATCACAGGAAAAGAAATCTGCCATCCACAACTTAACCGGCAGAAAATGATTTTTTTGAAAAAATCCCTAAGACACAACTTCATCAAAAATCTGACTTTCGACATTTCACTCAAAAATGGTGCCACATGCTTGGAAATGCTCCCCTAAAAGGTTTGGCGGTCGAAACAGAACGCTTTTTATCACAGGACAAGAAATCAGCCATCACCGACTAAACCTGCAGAAAAAGATTTTTTTGAAAAAATCCCTAAGCCCCGGGGTCACAATTTCATCAAAAATCTGACTTTCGGCATTTCACTCAAAAATGGTGCCACACGCTTGCAAATGCTCCCCTAAAAGGTTTGGCGGTCGAAACAGAAGGCTTTTTATCACAGGAAAAGAAATCAGCCCTCGAGGACTTAACCGGCAGAAAAATATTTTTTTGAAAACATCCCTAAGCCCCGGGGTCACAATTTCATCAAAAATGAGACTTTCGGAATTTCACTCAAAAATGGTGACAAACGGTTGCCAATGCTCCCCTGAGAGGTTTGGCGGTCGAAACAGAAGGCTTTTTATCACAGGAAAAGAAATCAGCCATCGCCGACTTACCCTGCAGAAAAAGATTGTTTTGAAAAAATCCCTAAGCCCGGGGTCACAATTTCATCAAAAATCTGACTTTCGGCATTTCACTCAAAAATGATGCCACACACTTGCAAATGCTCCCCTGAGAGGTTTGGCGGTCGAAACAGAAGGCTTTTTATCACAGGACAAGAAATCAGCCATCACCGACTAAACCTGCAGAAAAAGATTTTTTTGAAAAAATCCCTAAGCCCCGGGGTCACAGTTACATCAAAAATCTGACTTTCGGCATTTCACTCAAAAATGGTGCCAAACGGTTGCAAATGCTCCCCTGAGAGGTTTGGCGGTCGAAACAGAAGGCTTTTTATCACAGGAAAAGAAATCTGCCATCGACAACTTAACCGGCAGAAAAAGATTGTTTTGAAAAAATCCCAAACCACAACTTCATCAAAAATCTGATTTTCGGCATTTCACTCAAAAATGGTGCCACACGCTTTCAAATGCTCGTCTAAAAGGTTTGGCGGTCGAAACAGGAGGCTTTTTATAACAGGACAAGAAATCAGCCATCGCCGACTTACCCTGCAGAAAAAGTTTTTTTTGAAAAAATCCCTAAGCCCCGGGGTCACAATTTCATCAAAAATCTGAATTTCAGCATTTCACTCAAAAATGGTGCCAAACGGTTGCAAATGCTCCCCTGAGAGGTTTGGCGGTCGAAACAGAAGGCTTTTCAGTACAGGAAAAGAAATCAGCCCTCGAGGACTTAACCGGCAGGAAAATGTTTTTTTGAAAAAATCCCTAAGCCCCGGGGTCACAATTTCATCAAAAATCTGACTTTCGGCATTTCACTCAAAAATGGTGCCACACGCTTGCAAATGCTCGTCTAAAAGGTTTGGCGGTCGAAACAGAAGGCTTTTTATCACAGGACAAGAAATCAGCCATCACCAACTAAACCTGCAGAAAAAGATTTTTTTGAAAAAATCCCTAAGCCCCGGGGTCATTAATTACATCAAAAATCTGAATTTCGGCATTTCACTCAAAAATGGTGCCAAACGGTTGCAAATGCTCCCCTGAGAGATTTGGCGGTCGAAACAGAAGGCTTTTTATCACAGGAAAAGAAATCTGCCATCGACAACTTAACCGGCAGAAAATGATTGTTTTGAAAAAATCCCTAAGACACAACTTCATCAAAAATCTGACTTTCGACATTTCACTCAAAAATGGTGCCACATGCTTGGAAATGCTGCCCTAAAAGGTTTGGCGGTCGAAACAGAACGCTTTTTATCACAGGACAAGAAATCAGCCATCACCGACTAAACCTGCAGAAAAAGATTTTTTTGAAAAAATCCCTAAGCCCCGGGGTCACAATTTCATCAAAAATCTGACTTTCAGCATTTCACTCAAAAATGGTGCCACACGCTTGCAAATGCTCCCCTGAGAGGTTTGGCGGTCGAAACAGGAGGCTTTTTATCACAGGAAAAGAAATCCGCCCTCAAGGACTTAACCGGCAGGAAAAGATTTTTTTGAAAAAATCCCTAGGCCCCGGGGTCACAATTTCATCAAAAATCAGACTTTCGGCATTTCACTCAAAAATGGTGCCACACACTTGCAAATGCTCCCCTAAAAGGTTTGGCTGTCGAAACAGAAGGCTTTTTATCACAGGAAAAGAAATCAGCCCTCGAGGACTTAACCGGCAGAAAAATATTTTTTTGAAAACATCCCTAAGCCCCGGGGTCACAATTTCATCAAAAATCTGACTTTCGGCATTTCACTCAAAAATGGTGCCAAACGGTTGCAAATGCTCCCCAGAGAGGTTTGGCGGTCGAAAAAGTAGGCTTTTTATCACAGGAAAGGAAATCAGTCCTCGAGGACTTACCCTGCAGAAAAAGATTTTTTTGAAAAAATCCCTAAGCCCCGGGGTCACAATTTCATCAAAAATCTGACTTTCGGCATTTCACTCAAAAATGGTGCCACACGCTTGCAAATGCTCCCCTGAGAGGTTTGGCGGTCGAAACAGAAGGCTTTTTATCACAGGAAAAGAAATCAGCCCTCAACGACTTAAACGGCAGAAAAATATTTTTTTGAAAAAATTCCTAAGCCCCGGGGTCACAATTTCATGAAAAATGAGACTTTTGGCATTACACTCAAAAATGGTGCCAAACGGTTGCAAATGCTCCCCTGAGAGGTTTGGCGGTCGAAACAGAAGGCTTTTTATCACAGGACAAGAAATCAGCCATCGCCGACTTACCCTGCAGAAAAAGATTTTTTTGAAAAAATCCCTAAGCCCGGGGTCACAATTTCATCAAAAATCTGACTTTCGGCATTTCACTCAAAAATGGTGCCAAACGGTTGCAAATGGTCCCCTGAGAGGTTTGGCGGTTGAAACAGAAGGCTTTTTATCACAGGAAAATAAATCAGCCCTCGAGGACTTAACCGGCAGAAAAAGATTTTTTTGAAAAAATCCCTAAGCCCCGGGGTCACAATTTCATCAAAAATCTGACTTTTGGCATTCCACTCAAAAATGGTGCCAAACGGTTGCAAATGCTCCCCTGAGAGGTTTGGCGGTCGAAACAGAAGGCTTTTTATCACAGGAAAATAAATCAGCCCTCGAGGACTTAACCGGCAGAAAAAGATTTTTTTGAAAAAATCCCTAAGCCCCGGGGTCACAATTTCATCAAAAATCTGACTTTCGGCATTTCACTCAAAAATGGTGCCACACGCCTGCAAATGCTCCTCTGAGAGGTTTGGCGGTCGAAACAGAAGGCTTTTTATCACAGGAAAAGAAATCAGCCCTCGACGACTTAAACGGCAGAAAAATATTTTTTTGAAAAAATCCCTAAGCCCCGGGGTCACAATTTCATCAAAAATGAGACTTTCGGCATTTCACTGAAAAATGGTGCCAAACGGTTGCCAATGCTCCCCTGAGAGATTTGGCGGTCGAAACAGAAGGCTTTTTATCACAGGAAAAGAAATCTGCCATCGACAACTTAACCGGCAGAAAATGATTTTTTTGAAAAAATCCCTAAGACACAACTTCATCAAAAATCTGACTTTCGACATTTCACTCAAAAATGGTGCCACATGCTTGGAAATGCTCCCCTAAAAGGTTTGGCGGTCGAAACAGAACGCTTTTTATCACAGGACAAGAAATCAGCCATCACCGACTAAACCTGCAGAAAAAGATTTTTTTGAAAAAATCCCTAAGCCCCGGGGTCACAATTTCATCAAAAATCTGACTTTCGGCATTTCACTCAAAAATGGTGCCACACGCTTGCAAATGCTCCCCTAAAAGGTTTGGCGGTCGAAACAGAAGGCTTTTTATCACAGGAAAAGAAATCAGCCCTCGAGGACTTAACCGGCAGAAAAATATTTTTTTGAAAACATCCCTAAGCCCCGGGGTCACAATTTCATCAAAAATGAGACTTTCGGAATTTCACTCAAAAATGGTGACAAACGGTTGCAAATGCTCCCCTGAGAGATGTGGCGGTCGAAACAGAAGGCTTTTTATCACAGGAAAAGAAATCTGCCATCGACAACTTAACCGGCAGAAAAAGATTGTTTTGAAAAAATCCCAAACCACAACTTCATCAAAAATCTGATTTTCGGCATTTCACTCAAAAATGGTGCCACACGCTTGCAAATGCTCGTCTAAAAGGTTTGGCGGTCGAAACAGGAGGCTTTTTATAACAGGACAAGAAATCAGCCATCGCCGACTTACCCTGCAGAAAAAGTTTTTTTTGAAAAAATCCCTAAGCCCCGGGGTCACAATTTCATCAAAAATCTGAATTTCAGCATTTCACTCAAAAATGGTGCCAAACGGTTGCAAATGCTCCCCTGAGAGGTTTGGCGGTCGAAACAGAAGGCTTTTCAGCACAGGAAAAGAAATCAGCCCTCGAGGACTTAACCGGCAGGAAAATGTTTTTTTGAAAAAATCCCTAAGCCCCGGGGTCACAATTTCATCAAAAATCTGACTTTCGGCATTTCACTCAAAAATGGTGCCACACGCTTGCAAATGCTCGTCTAAAAGGTTTGGCGGTCGAAACAGAAGGCTTTTTATCACAGGACAAGAAATCAGCCATCACCAACTAAACCTGCAGAAAAAGATTTTTTTGAAAAAATCCCTAAGCCCCGGGGTCATTAATTACATCAAAAATCTGAATTTCGGCATTTCACTCAAAAATGGTGCCAAACGGTTGCAAATGCTCCCCTGAGAGATTTGGCGGTCGAAACAGAAGGCTTTTTATCACAGGAAAAGAAATCTGCCATCGACAACTTAACCGGCAGAAAATGATTGTTTTGAAAAAATCCCTAAGACACAACTTCATCAAAAATCTGACTTTCGACATTTCACTCAAAAATGGTGCCACATGCTTGGAAATGCTGCCCTAAAAGGTTTGGCGGTCGAAACAGAACGCTTTTTATCACAGGACAAGAAATCAGCCATCACCGACTAAACCTGCAGAAAAAGATTTTTTTGAAAAAATCCCTAAGCCCCGGGGTCACAATTTCATCAAAAATCTGACTTTCAGCATTTCACTCAAAAATGGTGCCACACGCTTGCAAATGCTCCCCTGAGAGGTTTGGCGGTCGAAACAGGAGGCTTTTTATCACAGGAAAGGAAATCAGTCCTCGAGGACTTAACCGGCAGGAAAAGATTTTTTTGAAAAAATCCCTAAGCCCCGGGGTCACAATTTCATCAAAAATCTGACTTTCGGCATTTCACTCAAAAATGGTGCCACACGCTTGTAAATGCTCCCCTGAGAGGTTTGGCGGTCGAAACAGAAGGCTTTTTATCACAGGAAAAGAAATCAGCCCTCAACGACTTAAACGGCAGAAAAATATTTTTTTGAAAAAATTCCTAAGCCCCGGGGTCACAATTTCATGAAAAATGAGACTTTTGGCATTTCACTCAAAAATGGTGCCAAACGGTTGCAAATGCTCCCCTGAGAGGTTTGGCGGTCGAAACAGAAGGCTTTTTATCACAGGACAAGAAATCAGCCATCGCCGACTTACCCTGCAGAAAAAGATTTTTTTGAAAAAATCCCTAAGCCCGGGGTCACAATTTCATCAAAAATCTGACTTTCGGCATTTCACTCAAAAATGGTGCCAAACGGTTGCAAATGCTCCCCTGAGAGGTTTGGCGGTTGAAACAGAAGGCTTTTTATCACAGGAAAATAAATCAGCCCTCGAGGACTTAACCGGCAGAAAAAGATTTTTTTGAAAAAATCCCTAAGCCCCGGGGTCACAATTTCATCAAAAATCTGACTTTCGGCATTTCACTCAAAAATGGTGCCACACGCCTGCAAATGCTCCTCTGAGAGGTTTGGCGGTCGAAACAGAAGGCTTTTTATCACAGGAAAAGAAATCAGCCCTCGACGACTTAAACGGCAGAAAAATATTTTTTTGAAAAAATCCCTAAGCCCCGGGGTCACAATTTCATCAAAAATGAGACTTTCGGCATTTCACTGAAAAATGGTGCCAAACGGTTGCCAATGCTCCCCTGAGAGATTTGGCGGTCGAAACAGAAGGCTTTTTATCACAGGAAAAGAAATCTGCCATCGACAACTTAACCGGCAGAAAAAGATTGTTTTGAAAAAATCCCAAACCACAACTTCATCAAAAATCTGATTTTCGGCATTTCACTCAAAAATGGTGCCACACACTTGCAAATGCTCGTCTAAAAGGTTTGGCGGTCGAAACAGAAGGCTTTTTATAACAGGAAAAGAAATCAGCCATCGCCGACTTACCCTGCAGAAAAAGTTTTTTTTGAAAAAATCCCTAAGCCCCGGGGTCACAATTTCATCAAAAATCTGAATTTCAGCATTTCACTCAAAAATGGTGCCAAACGGTTGCAAATGCTCCCCTGAGAGGTTTGGCGGTCGAAACAGAAGGCTTTTCAGCACAGGAAAAGAAATCAGCCCTCGAGGACTTAACCGGCAGGAAAATGTTTTTTTGAAAAAATCCCTAAGCCCCGGGGTCACAATTTCATCAAAAATCTGACTTTCGGCATTTCACTCAAAAATGGTGCCACACGCTTGCAACTGCTCCCCTAAAAGGTTTGGCGGTCGAAACAGAAGGCTTTTTATCACAGGACAAGAAATCAGCCATCACCAACTAAACCTGCAGAAAAAGATTTTTTTGAAAAAATCCCTAAGCCCCGGGGTCATTAATTACATCAAAAATCTGAATTTCGGCATTTCACTCAAAAATGGTGCCAAACGGTTGCAAATGCTCCCCTGAGAGATTTGGCGGTCGAAACAGAAGGCTTTTTATCACAGGAAAAGAAATCTGCCATCGACAACTTAACCGGCAGAAAATGATTGTTTTGAAAAAATCCCTAAGACACAACTTCATCAAAAATCTGACTTTCGACATTTCACTCAAAAATGGTGCCACATGCTTGGAAATGCTGCCCTAAAAGGTTTGGCGGTCGAAACAGAACGCTTTTTATCACAGGACAAGAAATCAGCCATCACCGACTAAACCTGCAGAAAAAGATTTTTTTGAAAAAATCCCTAAGCCCCGGGGTCACAATTTCATCAAAAATCTGACTTTCAGCATTTCACTCAAAAATGGTGCCACACGCTTGCAAATGCTCCCCTGAGAGGTTTGGCGGTCGAAACAGGAGGCTTTTTATCACAGGAAAGGAAATCAGTCCTCGAGGACTTAACCGGCAGGAAAAGATTTTTTTGAAAAAATCCCTAAGCCCCGGGGTCACAATTTCATCAAAAATCTGACTTTCGGCATTTCACTCAAAAATGGTGCCACACGCTTGCAAATGCTCCCCTGAGAGGTTTGGCGGTCGAAACAGAAGGCTTTTTATCACAGGAAAAGAAATCAGCCCTCAACGACTTAAACGGCAGAAAAATATTTTTTTGAAAAAATTCCTAAGCCCCGGGGTCACAATTTCATGAAAAATGAGACTTTTGGCATTTCACTCAAAAATGGTGCCAAACGGTTGCAAATGCTCCCCTGAGAGGTTTGGCGGTCGAAACAGAAGGCTTTTTATCACAGGACAAGAAATCAGCCATCGCCGACTTACCCTGCAGAAAAAGATTTTTTTGAAAAAATCCCTAACCCCGGGGTCACAATTTCATCAAAAATCTGACTTTCGGCATTTCACTCAAAAATGGTGCCAAACGGTTGCAAATGCTCCCCTGAGAGGTTTGGCGGTTGAAACAGAAGGCTTTTTATCACAGGAAAATAAATCAGCCCTCGAGGACTTAACCGGCAGAAAAAGATTTTTTTGAAAAAATCCCTAAGCCCCGGGGTCACAATTTCATCAAAAATCTGACTTTTGGCATTCCACTCAAAAATGGTGCCAAACGGTTGCAAATGCTCCCCTGAGAGGTTTGGCGGTCGAAACAGAAGGCTTTTTATCACAGGAAAATAAATCAGCCCTCGAGGACTTAACCGGCAGAAAAAGATTTTTTTGAAAAAATCCCTAAGCCCTGCGGTCACAATTTCATCAAAAATGAGACTTTCGGCATTTCACTCAAAAATGGTGCCAAACGGTTGCAAATGCTCCCCTGAGAGCTTTGGCGGTCGAAACAGAAGGCTTTTTATCACAGGACAAGAAATCAGCCAACGCCGACTTACCCTGCAGAAAAATATTTTTTTGAAAAAATCCCTAAGCCCCGGGGTCACAATTTCATCAAAAATCTGACTTTCGGCATTTCATTCAAAAATGGTGCCAAACGGTTGCAAATGCTCCCCTGAGAGGTTTGGCGGTCGAAACAGAAGGCTTTTTATCACAGGAAAATAAATCAGCCCTCGAGGACTTAACCGGCAGAAAAAGATTTTTTTGAAAAAATCCCTAAGCCCCGGGGTCACAATTTCATCAAAAATCTGACTTTCGGCATTTCACTGAAAAATGGTGCCAAACGGTTGCCAATGCTCCCCTGAGAGATTTGGCGGTCGAAACAGAAGGCTTTTTATCACAGGAAAAGAAATCTGCCATCGACAACTTAACCGGCAGAAAAAGATTGTTTTGAAAAAATCCCAAACCACAACTTCATCAAAAATCTGATTTTCGGCATTTCACTCAAAAATGGTGCCACACGCTTGCAAATGCTCCCCTAAAAGGTTTGGCGGTCGAAACAGAAGGCTTTTTATAACAGGAAAAGAAATCAGCCATCGCCGACTTACCCTGCAGAAAAAGATTGTTTTGAAAAAATCCCTAAGCCCGGGGTCACAATTTCATCAAAAATCTGACTTTCGGCATTTCACTCAAAAATGATGCCACACACTTGCAAATGCTCCCCTGAGAGGTTTGGCGGTCGAAACAGAAGGCTTTTTATCACAGGACAAGAAATCAGCCATCACCGACTAAACCTGCAGAAAAAGATTTTTTTGAAAAAATCCCTAAGCCCCGGGGTCACAGTTACATCAAAAATCTGACTTTCGGCATTTCACTCAAACATGGTGCCAAACGGTTGCAAATGCTCCCCTGAGAGATTTGGCGGTCGAAACAGAAGGCTTTTTATCACAGGAAAAGAAATCTGCCATCGACAACTTAACCGGCAGAAAAAGATTGTTTTGAAAAAATCCCAAACCACAACTTCATCAAAAATCTGATTTTCGGCATTTCACTCAAAAATGGTGCCACACGCTTGCAAATGCTCGTCTAAAAGGTTTGGCGGTCGAAACAGGACGCTTTTTATAACAGGACAAGAAATCAGCCATCGCCGACTTACCCTGCAGAAAAAGTTTTTTTTGAAAAAATCCCTAAGCCCCGGGGTCACAATTTCATCAAAAATCTGAATTTCAGCATTTCACTCAAAAATGGTGCCAAACGGTTGCAAATGCTCCCCTGAGAGGTTTGGCGGTCGAAACAGAAGGCTTTTCAGCACAGGAAAAGAAATCAGCCCTCGAGGACTTAACCGGCAGAAAATGATTGTTTTGAAAAAATCCCTAAGACACAACTTCATCAAAAATCTGATTTTCGACATTTCACTCAAAAATGGTGCCACATGCTTGGAAATGCTCCCCTAAAAGGTTTGGCGGTCGAAACAGAACGCTTTTTATCACAGGACAAGAAATAAGCCATCACCGACTAAACCTGCAGAAAAAGATTTTTTTGAAAAAATCCCTAGGCCCCGGGGTCACAATTTCATCAAAAATTAGACTTTCGGCATTTCACTCAAAAATGGTGCCACACACTTGCAAATGCTCCCCTAAAAGGTTTGGCGGTCGAAACAGAAGGCTTTTTATCACAGGAAAAGAAATCAGCCCTCGAGGACTTAACCGGCAGAAAAATATTTTTTTGAAAACATCCCTAAGCCCCGGGGTCACAATTTCATCAAAAATCTGACTTTCGGCATTTCACTCAAAAATGGTCCCACACGCTTGCAAATGCTCCCCTGAGAGGTTTGGCGGTCGAAACAGAAGGCTTTTTATCACAGGAAAAGAAATCAGCCCTCAACGACTTAAACGGCAGAAAAATATTTTTTTGAAAAAATTCCTAAGCCCCGGGGTCACAATTTCATCAAAAATGAGACTTTTGGAATTTCACTCAAAAATGGTGACAAACGGTTGCAAATGCTCCCCTGAGAGGTTTGGCGGTCGAAACAGAAGGCTTTTTATCACAGGACAAGAAATCAGCCATCGCCGACTTACCCTGCAGAAAAAGATTTTTTTGAAAAAATCCCGAAGCCCGGGGTCACAATTTCATCAAAAATCTGACTTTCGGCATTTCACTCAAAAATGGTGCCAAACGGTTGCAAATGCTCCCCTGAGAGGTTTGGCGGTCGAAACAGAAGGCTTTTTATCACAGGAAAATAAATCAGCCCTCGAGGACTTACCCTGCAGAAAAAGATTTTTTTGAAAAAATCCCTAAGCCCCGGGGTCACAATTTCATCAAAAATCTGACTTTCGGCATTTCACTCAAAAATGGTGCCACACGCTTGCAAATGCTCCCCTGAGAGGTTTGGCGGTCGAAACAGAAGGCTTTTTATCACAGGAAAAGAAATCAGCCCTCAACGACTTAAACGGCAGAAAAATATTTTTTTGAAAAAATTCCTAAGCCCCGGGGTCACAATTTCATGAAAAATGAGACTTTTGGCATTTCACTCAAAAATGGTGCCAAACGGTTGCAAATGCTCCCCTGAGAGGTTTGGCGGTCGAAACAGAAGGCTTTTTATCACAGGACAAGAAATCAGCCATCGCCGACTTACCCTGCAGAAAAAGATTTTTTTGAAAAAATCCCTAAGCCCGGGGTCACAATTTCATCAAAAATCTGACTTTCGGCATTTCACTCAAAAATGGTGCCAAACGGTTGCAAATGCTCCCCTGTGAGGTTTGGCGGTTGAAACAGAAGGCTTTTTATCACAGGAAAATAAATCAGCCCTCGAGGACTTAACCGGCAGAAAAAGATTTTTTTGAAAAAATCCCTAAGCCCCGGGGTCACAATTTCATCAAAAATCTGACTTTTGGCATTCCACTCAAAAATGGTGCCAAACGGTTGCAAATGCTCCCCTGAGAGGTTTGGCGGTCGAAACAGAAGGCTTTTTATCACAGGAAAATAAATCAGCCCTCGAGGACTTAACCGGCAGAAAAAGATTTTTTTGAAAAAATCCCTAAGCCCTGGGGTCACAATTTCATCAAAAATGAGACTTTCGGCATTTCACTCAAAAATGGTGCCAAACGGTTGCAAATGCTCCCCTGAGAGCTTTGGCGGTCGAAACAGAAGGCTTTTTATCACAGGACAAGAAATCAGCCAACGCCGACTTACCCTGCAGAAAAAGATTTTTTTGAAAAAATCCCTAAGCCCGGGGTCACAATTTCATCAAAAATCTGACTTTCGGCATTTCATTCAAAAATGGTGCCAAACGGTTGCAAATGCTCCCCTGAGAGGTTTGGCGGTCGAAACAGAAGGCTTTTTATCACAGGAAAATAAATCAGCCCTCGAGGACTTAACCGGCAGAAAAAGATTTTTTTGAAAAAATCCCTAAGCCCCGGGGTCACAATTTCATCAAAAATCTGACTTTCGGCATTTCACTGAAAAATGGTGCCAAACGGTTGCCAATGCTCCCCTGAGAGATTTGGCGGTCGAAACAGAAGGCTTTTTATCACAGGAAAAGAAATCTGCCATCGACAACTTAACCGGCAGAAAAAGATTGTTTTGAAAAAATCCCAAACCACAACTTCATCAAAAATCTGATTTTCGGCATTTCACTCAAAAATGGTGCCACACGCTTGCAAATGCTCCCCTAAAAGGTTTGGCGGTCGAAACAGAAGGCTTTTTATAACAGGAAAAGAAATCAGCCATCGCCGACTTACCCTGCAGAAAAAGATTGTTTTGAAAAAATCCCTAAGCCCGGGGTCACAATTTCATCAAAAATCTGACTTTCGGCATTTCACTCAAAAATGATGCCACACACTTGCAAATGCTCCCCTGAGAGGTTTGGCGGTCGAAACAGAAGGCTTTTTATCACAGGACAAGAAATCAGCCATCACCGACTAAACCTGCAGAAAAAGATTTTTTTGAAAAAATCCCAAACCACAACTTCATCAAAAATCTGACTTTCGGCATTTCATTCAAAAATGGTGCCAAACGGTTGCAAATGCTCCCCTGAGAGGTTTGGCGGTCGAAACAGAAGGCTTTTTATCACAGGAAAATAAATCAGCCCTCGAGGACTTAACCGGCAGAAAAAGATTTTTTTGAAAAAATCCCTAAGCCCCGGGGTCACAATTTCATCAAAAATCTGACTTTCGGCATTTCACTCAAAAATGGTGCCACACGCCTGCAAATGCTCCTCTGAGAGGTTTGGCGGTCGAAACAGAAGGCTTTTTATCACAGGAAAAGAAATCAGCCCTCGACGACTTCAACGGCAGAAAAATATTTTTTTGAAAAAATCCCTAAGCCCCGGGGTCACAATTTCATCAAAAATGAGACTTTCGGCATTTCACTGAAAAATGGTGCCAAACGGTTGCCAATGCTCCCCTGAGAGATTTGGCGGTCGAAACAGAAGGCTTTTTATCACAGGAAAAGAAATCTGCCATCGACAACTTAACCGGCAGAAAAAGATTGTTTTGAAAAAATCCCAAACCACAACTTCATCAAAAATCTGATTTTCGGCATTTCACTCAAAAATGGTGCCACACACTTGCAAATGCTCGTCTAAAAGGTTTGGCGGTCGAAACAGAAGGCTTTTTATAACAGGAAAAGAAATCAGCCATCGCCGACTTACCCTGCAGAAAAAGTTTTTTTTGAAAAAATCCCTAAGCCCCGGGGTCACAATTTCATCAAAAATCTGAATTTCAGCATTTCACTCAAAAATGGTGCCAAACGGTTGCAAATGCTCCCCTGAGAGGTTTGGTGGTCGAAACAGAAGGCTTTTCAGCACAGGAAAAGAAATCAGCCATCACCGACTAAACCTGCAGAAAAAGATTTTTTTGAAAAAATCCCTAAGCCCCGGGGTCACAATTTCATCAAAAATCTGACTTTCGGCATTTCACTCAAAAATGGTGCCACACGCTTGCAACTGCTCCCCTAAAAGGTTTGGCGGTCGAAACAGAAGGCTTTTTATCACAGGACAAGAAATCAGCCATCACCAACTAAACCTGCAGAAAAAGATTTTTTTGAAAAAATCCCTAAGCCCCGGGGTCATTAATTACATCAAAAATCTGAATTTTGGCATTTCACTCAAAAATGGTGCCAAACGGTTGCAAATGCTCCCCTGAGAGATTTGGCGGTCGAAACAGAAGGCTTTTTATCACAGGAAAAGAAATCTGCCATCGACAACTTAACCGGCAGAAAATGATTTTTTTGAAAAAATCCCTAAGACACAACTTCATCAAAAATCTGACTTTCGACATTTCACTCAAAAATGGTGCCACATGCTTGGAAATGCTCCCCTAAAAGGTTTGGCGGTCGAAACAGAACGCTTTTTATCACAGGACAAGAAATCAGCCATCACCGACTAAACCTGCAGAAAAAGATTTTTTTGAAAAAATCCCTAAGCCCCGGGGTCACAATTTCATCAAAAATCTGACTTTCGGCATTTCACTCAAAAATGGTGCCACACGCTTGCAAATGCTCCCCTAAAAGGTTTGGCGGTCGAAACAGAAGGCTTTTTATCACAGGAAAAGAAATCAGCCCTCGAGGACTTAACCGGCAGAAAAATATTTTTTTGAAAACATCCCTAAGCCCCGGGGTCACAATTTCATCAAAAATGAGACTTTCGGAATTTCACTCAAAAATGGTGACAAACGGTTGCCAATGCTCCCCTGAGAGGTTTGGCGGTCGAAACAGAAGGCTTTTTATCACAGGAAAAGAAATCAGCCATCGCCGACTTACCCTGCAGAAAAAGATTTTTTTGAAAAAATCCCTAAGCCCGGGGTCACAATTTCATCAAAAATCTGACTTTCGGCATTTCACTCAAAAATGATGCCACACACTTGCAAATGCTCCCCTGAGAGGTTTGGCGGTCGAAACAGAAGGCTTTTTATCACAGCACAAGAAATCAGCCATCACCGACTAAACCTGCAGAAAAAGATTTTTTTGAAAAAATCCCTAAGCCCCGGGGTCACAGTTACATCAAAAATCTGACTTTCGGCATTTCACTCAAAAATGGTGCCAAACGGTTGCAAATGCTCCCCTGAGAGATGTGGCGGTCGAAACAGAAGGCTTTTTATCACAGGAAAAGAAATCTGCCATCGACAACTTAACCGGCAGAAAAAGATTGTTTTGAAAAAATCCCAAACCACAACTTCATCAAAAATCTGATTTTCGGCATTTCACTCAAAAATGGTGCCACACGCTTTCAAATGCTCGTCTAAAAGGTTTGGCGGTCGAAACAGGAGGCTTTTTATAACAGGACAAGAAATCAGCCATCGCCGACTTACCCTGCAGAAAAAGTTTTTTTTGAAAAAATCCCTAAGCCCCGGGGTCACAATTTCATCAAAAATCTGAATTTCAGCATTTCACTCAAAAATGGTGCCAAACGGTTGCAAATGCTCCCCTGAGAGGTTTGGCGGTCGAAACAGAAGGCTTTTCAGCACAGGAAAAGAAATCAGCCCTCGAGGACTTAACCGGCAGGAAAATGTTTTTTTGAAAAAATCCCTAAGCCCCGGGGTCACAATTTCATCAAAAATCTGACTTTCGGCATTTCACTCAAAAATGGTGCCACACGCTTGCAAATGCTCGTCTAAAAGGTTTGGCGGTCGAAACAGAAGGCTTTTTATCACAGGACAAGAAATCAGCCATCACCAACTAAACCTGCAGAAAAAGATTTTTTTGAAAAAATCCCTAAGCCCAGGGGTCATTAATTACATCAAAAATCTGAATTTCGGCATTTCACTCAAAAATGGTGCCAAACGGTTGCAAATGCTCCCCTGAGAGATTTGGCGGTCGAAACAGAAGGCTTTTTATCACAGGAAAAGAAATCTGCCATCGACAACTTAACCGGCAGAAAATGATTGTTTTGAAAAAATCCCTAAGACACAACTTCATCAAAAATCTGACTTTCGACATTTCACTCAAAAATGGTGCCACATGCTTGGAAATGCTGCCCTAAAAGGTTTGGCGGTCGAAACAGAACGCTTTTTATCACAGGACAAGAAATCAGCCATCACCGACTAAACCTGCAGAAAAAGATTTTTTTGAAAAAATCCCTAAGCCCCGGGGTCACAATTTCATCAAAAATCTGACTTTCAGCATTTCACTCAAAAATGGTGCCACACGCTTGCAAATGCTCCCCTGAGAGGTTTGGCGGTCGAAACAGGAGGCTTTTTATCACAGGAAAGGAAATCAGTCCTCGAGGACTTAACCGGCAGGAAAAGATTTTTTTGAAAAAATCCCTAAGCCCCGGGGTCACAATTTCATCAAAAATCTGACTTTCGGCATTTCACTCAAAAATGGTGCCACACGCTTGCAAATGCTCCCCTGAGAGGTTTGGCGGTCGAAACAGAAGGCTTTTTATCACAGGAAAAGAAATCAGCCCTCAACGACTTAAACGGCAGAAAAATATTTTTTTGAAAAAATTCCTAAGCCCCGGGGTCACAATTTCATGAAAAATGAGACTTTTGGCATTTCACTCAAAAATGGTGCCAAACGGTTGCAAATGCTCCCCTGAGAGGTTTGGCGGTCGAAACAGAAGGCTTTTTATCACAGGACAAGAAATCAGCCATCGCCGACTTACCCTGCAGAAAAAGATTTTTTTGAAAAAATCCCTAAGCCCGGGGTCACAATTTCATCAAAAATCTGACTTTCGGCATTTCACTCAAAAATGGTGCCAAACGGTTGCAAATGCTCCCCTGAGAGGTTTGGCGGTTGAAACAGAAGGCTTTTTATCACAGGAAAATAAATCAGCCCTCGAGGACTTAACCGGCAGAAAAAGATTTTTTTGAAAAAATCCCTAAGCCCCGGGGTCACAATTTCATCAAAAATCTGACTTTTGGCATTCCACTCAAAAATGGTGCCAAACGGTTGCAAATGCTCCCCTGAGAGGTTTGGCGGTCGAAACAGAAGGCTTTTTATCACAGGAAAATAAATCAGCCCTCGAGGACTTAACCGGCAGAAAAAGATTTTTTTGAAAAAATCCCTAAGCCCTGCGGTCACAATTTCATCAAAAATGAGACTTTCGGCATTTCACTCAAAAATGGTGCCACACGCTTGCAAATGCTCCCCTAAAAGGTTTGGCGGTCCAAACAGTAGGCTTTTTATCACAGGACAAGAAATCAGCCAACGCCGACTTACCCTGCAGAAAAATATTTTTTTGAAAAAATCCCTAAGCCCGGGGTCACAATTTCATCAAAAATCTGACTTTCGGCATTTCATTCAAAAATGGTGCCAAACGGTTGCAAATGCTCCCCTGAGAGGTTTGGCGGTCGAAACAGAAGGCTTTTTATCACAGGAAAATAAATCAGCCCTCGAGGACTTAACCGGCAGAAAAAGATTTTTTTGAAAAAATCCCTAAGCCCCGGGGTCACAATTTCATCAAAAATCTGACTTTCGGCATTTCACTGAAAAATGGTGCCAAACGGTTGCCAATGCTCCCCTGAGAGATTTGGCGGTCGAAACAGAAGGCTTTTTATCACAGGAAAAGAAATCTGCCATCGACAACTTAACCGGCAGAAAAAGATTGTTTTGAAAAAATCCCAAACCACAACTTCATCAAAAATCTGATTTTCGGCATTTCACTCAAAAATGGTGCCACACGCTTGCAAATGCTCCCCTAAAAGGTTTGGCGGTCGAAACAGAAGGCTTTTTATAACAGGAAAAGAAATCAGCCATCGCCGACTTACCCTGCAGAAAAAGATTGTTTTGAAAAAATCCCTAAGCCCGGGGTCACAATTTCATCAAAAATCTGACTTTCGGCATTTCACTCAAAAATGATGCCACACACTTGCAAATGCTCCCCTGAGAGGTTTGGCGGTCGAAACAGAAGGCTTTTTATCACAGGACAAGAAATCAGCCATCACCGACTAAACCTGCAGAAAAAGATTTTTTTGAAAAAATCCCTAAGCCCCGGGGTCACAGTTACATCAAAAATCTGACTTTCGGCATTTCACTCAAACATGGTGCCAAACGGTTGCAAATGCTCCCCTGAGAGATTTGGCGGTCGAAACAGAAGGCTTTTTATCACAGGAAAAGAAATCTGCCATCGACAACTTAACCGGCAGAAAAAGATTGTTTTGAAAAAATCCCAAACCACAACTTCATCAAAAATCTGATTTTCGGCATTTCACTCAAAAATGGTGCCACACGCTTGCAAATGCTCGTCTAAAAGGTTTGGCGGTCGAAACAGGAGGCTTTTTATAACAGGACAAGAAATCAGCCATCGCCGACTTACCCTGCAGAAAAAGTTTTTTTTGAAAAAATCCCTAAGCCCCGGGGTCACAATTTCATCAAAAATCTGAATTTCAGCATTTCACTCAAAAATGGTGCCAAACGGTTGCAAATGCTCCCCTGAGAGGTTTGGCGGTCGAAACAGAAGGCTTTTCAGCACAGGAAAAGAAATCAGCCCTCGAGGACTTAACCGGCAGAAAATGATTGTTTTGAAAAAATCCCTAAGACACAACTTCATCAAAAATCTGATTTTCGACATTTCACTCAAAAATGGTGCCACATGCTTGGAAATGCTCCCCTAAAAGGTTTGGCGGTCGAAACAGAACGCTTTTTATCACAGGACAAGAAATAAGCCATCACCGACTAAACCTGCAGAAAAAGATTTTTTTGAAAAAATCCCTAGGCCCCGGGGTCACAATTTCATCAAAAATCTGACTTTCGGCATTTCACTCAAAAATGGTCCCACACGCTTGCAAATGCTCCCCTAAAAGGTTTGGCGGTCGAAACAGAAGGCTTTTTATCACAGGAAAAGAAATCAGCCCTCAACGACTTAAACGGCAGAAAAATATTTTTTTGAAAAAATTCCTAAGCCCCGGGGTCACAATTTCATCAAAAATGAGACTTTTGGAATTTCACTCAAAAATGGTGACAAACGGTTGCAAATGCTCCCCTGAGAGGTTTGGCGGTCGAAACAGAAGGCTTTTTATCACAGGACAAGAAATCAGCCATCGCCGACTTACCCTGCAGAAAAAGATTTTTTTGAAAAAATCCCGAAGCCCGGGGTCACAATTTCATCAAAAATCTGACTTTCGGCATTTCACTCAAAAATGGTGCCAAACGGTTGCAAATGCTCCCCTGAGAGGTTTGGCGGTCGAAACAGAAGGCTTTTTATCACAGGAAAATAAATCAGCCCTCGAGGACTTACCCTGCAGAAAAAGATTTTTTTGAAAAAATCCCTAAGCCCCGGGGTCACAATTTCATCAAAAATCTGACTTTCGGCATTTCACTCAAAAATGGTGCCACACGCTTGCAAATGCTACCCTGAGAGGTTTGGCGGTCGAAACAGAAGGCTTTTTATCACAGGAAAAGAAATCAGCCCTCAACGACTTAAACGGCAGAAAAATATTTTTTTGAAAAAATTCCTAAGCCCCGGGGTCACAATTTCATGAAAAATGAGACTTTTGGCATTTCACTCAAAAATGGTGCCAAACGGTTGCAAATGCTCCCCTGAGAGGTTTGGCGGTCGAAACAGAAGGCTTTTTATCACAGGAAAAGAAATCAGCCCTCAACGACTTAAACGGCAGAAAAATATTTTTTTGAAAAAATCCCTAAGCCCGGGGTCACAATTTCATCAAAAATCTGACTTTCGGCATTTCACTCAAAAATGGTGCCAAACGGTTGCAAATGCTCCCCTGTGAGGTTTGGCGGTTGAAACAGAAGGCTTTTTATCACAGGAAAATAAATCTGCCATCGACAACTTAACCGGCAGAAAATGATTTTTTTGAAAAAATCCCTAAGCCCCGGGGTCACAATTTCATCAAAAATCTGACTTTTGGCATTCCACTCAAAAATGGTGCCAAACGGTTGCAAATGCTCCCCTGAGAGGTTTGGCGGTCGAAACAGAAGGCTTTTTATCACAGGAAAATAAATCAGCCCTCGAGGACTTAACCGGCAGAAAAAGATTTTTTTGAAAAAATCCCTAAGCCCTGGGGTCACAATTTCATCAAAAATGAGACTTTCGGCATTTCACTCAAAAATGGTGCCAAACGGTTGCAAATGCTCCCCTGAGAGCTTTGGCGGTCGAAACAGAAGGCTTTTTATCACAGGACAAGAAATCAGCCAACGCCGACTTACCCTGCAGAAAAAGATTTTTTTGAAAAAATCCCTAAGCCCGGGGTCACAATTTCATCAAAAATCTGACTTTCGGCATTTCACTCAAAAATGATGCCACACACTTGCAAATGCTCCCCTGAGAGGTTTGGCGGTCGAAACAGAAGGCTTTTTATCACAGGACAAGAAATCAGCCATCACCGACTAAACCTGCAGAAAAAGATTTTTTTGAAAAAATCCCTAAGCCCCGGGGTCACAGTTACATCAAAAATCTGACTTTCGGCATTTCACTCAAAAATGGTGCCAAACGGTTGCAAATGCTCCCCTGAGAGATTTGGCGGTCGAAACAGAAGGCTTTTTATCACAGGAAAAGAAATCTGCCATCGACAACTTAACCGGCAGAAAAAGATTGTTTTGAAAAAATCCCAAACCACAACTTCATCAAAAATCTGACTTTCGGCATTTCATTCAAAAATGGTGCCAAACGGTTGCAAATGCTCCCCTGAGAGGTTTGGCGGTCGAAACAGAAGGCTTTTTATCACAGGAAAAGAAATCAGCCCTCGAGGACTTAACCGGCAGAAAAAGATTTTTTTGAAAAAATCCCTAAGCCCCGGGGTCACAATTTCATCAAAAATCTGACTTTCGGCATTTCACTCAAAAATGGTGCCACACGCCTGCAAATGCTCCTCTGAGAGGTTTGGCGGTCGAAACAGAAGGCTTTTTATCACAGGAAAAGAAATCAGCCCTCGACGACTTCAACGGCAGAAAAATATTTTTTTGAAAAAATCCCTAAACCCGGGGTCACAATTTCATCAAAAATGAGACTTTCGGCATTTCACTGAAAAATGGTGCCAAACGGTTGCCAATGCTCCCCTGAGAGATTTGGCGGTCGAAACAGAAGGCTTTTTATCACAGGAAAAGAAATCTGCCATCGACAACTTAACCGGCAGAAAAAGATTGTTTTGAAAAAATCCCAAACCACAACTTCATCAAAAATCTGATTTTCGGCATTTCACTCAAAAATGGTGCCACACGCTTGCAAATGCTCCCCTAAAAGGTTTGGCGGTCGAAACAGAAGGCTTTTTATAACAGGAAAAGAAATCAGCCATCGCCGACTTACCCTGCAGAAAAAGATTGTTTTGAAAAAATCCCTAAGCCCGGGGTCACAATTTCATCAAAAATCTGACTTTCGGCATTTCACTCAAAAATGATGCCACACACTTGCAAATGCTCCCCTGAGAGGTTTGGCGGTCGAAACAGAAGGCTTTTTATCACAGGACAAGAAATCAGCCATCACCGACTAAACCTGCAGAAAAAGATTTTTTTGAAAAAATCCCTAAGCCCCGGGGTCACAGTTACATCAAAAATCTGACTTTCGGCATTTCACTCAAAAATGGTGCCAAACGGTTGCAAATGCTCCCCTGAGAGATTTGGCGGTCGAAACAGAAGGCTTTTTATCACAGGAAAAGAAATCTGCCATCGACAACTTAACCGGCAGAAAAAGATTGTTTTGAAAAAATCCCAAACCACAACTTCATCAAAAATCTGATTTTCGGCATTTCACTCAAAAATGGTGCCACACGCTTGCAAACCTAAAAGGTTTGGCGGTCGAAACAGGAGGCTTTTTATAACAGGACAAGAAATCAGCCATCGCCGACTTACCCTGCAGAAAAAGTTTTTTTTGAAAAAATCCCTAAGCCCCGGGGTCACAATTTCATCAAAAATCTGAATTTCAGCATTTCACTCAAAAATGGTGCCAAACGGTTTCCAATGCTCCCCTGAGAGGTTTGGCGGTTGAAACAGAAGGCTTTTTATCACAGGAAAAGAAATCCGCCCTCGAGGACTTAACCGGTAGAAAAAGATTTTTTTGAAAAAATCCCTAGGCCCCGGGGTCACAATTTCATCAAAAATCAGACTTTCGGCATTTCACTCAAAAATGGTGCCACACACTTGCAAATGCTCCCCTAAAAGGTTTGGCGGTCGAAACAGAAGGCTTTTTATCACAGGAAAAGAAATCAGCCATCACCAACTAAACCTGCAGAAAAAGATTTTTTTGAAAAAATCCCTAAGCCCCGGGGTCATTAATTACATCAAAAATATGAATTTCGGCATTTCACTCAAAAATGGTGCCAAACAGTTGCAAATGCTCCCCTGAGAGATTTGGCGGTCGAAACAGAAGGCTTTTTATCACAGGAAAAGAAATCTGCCATCGACAACTTAACCGGCAGAAAATGATTGTTTTGAAAAAATCCCTAAGACACAACTTCATCAAAAATCTGACTTTTGACATTTCACTCAAAAATGGTGCCACATGCTTGGAAATGCTCCCCTAAAAGATTTGGCGGTCGAAACAGAACGCTTTTTATCACAGGACAAGAAATCAGCCATCACCGACTAAACCTGCAGAAAAAGATTTTTTTGAAAAAATCCCTAAGCCCCGGGGTCACAATTTCATCAAAAATCTGACTTTCAGCATTTCACTCAAAAATGGTGCCACACGCTTGCAAATGCTCCCCTGAGAGGTTTGGCGGTCGAAACAGGAGGCTTTTTATCACAGGAAAAGAAATCCGCCCTCGAGGACTTAACCGGCAGAAAAAGATTTTTTTGAAAAAATCCCTAGGCCCCGGGGTCACAATTTCATCAAAAATCAGGCTTTCGGCATTTCACTCAAAAATGGTGCCACACACTTGCAAATGCTCCCCTAAAAGGTTTGGCGGTCGAAACAGAAGGCTTTTTATCACAGGAAAAGAAATCAGCCCTCGAGGACTTAACCGGCAGAAAAATATTTTTTTGAAAACATCCCTAAGCCCCGGGGTCACAATTTCATCAAAAATCTGACTTTCGGCATTTCACTCAAAAATGGTGCCACACGGTTGCAAATGCTCCCCAGAGAGGTTTGGCGGTCGAAAAAGTAGGCTTTTTATCACAGGAAAGGAAATCAGTCCTCGAGGACTTACCCTGCAGAAAAATATTTTTTTGAAAAAATCCCTAAGCCCCGGGGTCACAATTTCATCAAAAATCTGACTTTCGGCATTTCACTCAAAAATGGTGCCACACGCTTGCAAATGCTCCCCTGAGAGGTTTGGCGGTCGAAACAGAAGGCTTTTTATCACAGGAAAAGAAATCAGCCCTCAACGACTTAAACGGCAGAAAAATATTTTTTTGAAAAAATTCCTAAGCCCCGGGGTCACAATTTCATCAAAAATGAGACTTTTGGCATTTCACTCAAAAATGGTGCCAAACGGTTGCAAATGCTCCCCTGAGACATTTGGCGGTCGAAACAGAAGGCTTTTTATCACAGGAAAAGAAATCAGCCATCGCCGACTTAACCTGCAGAAAAAGATTTTTTTGAAAAAATCCCTAAGCCCTGGGGTCACAATTTCATCAAAAATGAGACTTTCGGCATTTCACTCAAAACTGGTGCCAAACGGTTGCAAATGCTCCCCTGAGAGCTTTGGCGGTCGAAACAGAAGGCTTTTTATCACAGGACAAGAAATCAGCCATCGCCGACTTACCCTGCAGAAAAATATTTTTTTGAAAAAATCCCTAAGCCCGGGGTCACAATTTCATCAAAAATCTGACTTTCGGCATTTCATTCAAAAATGGTGCCACACGCTTGCAAATGCTCCCCTAAAAGGTTTGGCGGTCGAAACAGAAGGCTTTTTATAACAGGAAAAGAAATCAGCCATCGCCGACTTACCCTGTAGAAAAATATTTTTTTGAAAAAATCCCTAAGCCCCAGGGTCACAATTTCATCAAAAATCTGAATTTCAGCATTTCACTCAAAAATGGTCCCAAACGGTTGCAAATGCTCCCCTGAGAGGTTTGGCGGTCGAAACAGAAGGCTTTTTATCACAGGAAAAGAAATCAGCCCTCGAGGACTTAACCGGCAGAAAAATATTTTTTTGAAAAAATCCCTAAGCCCCGGGGTCACAATTTCATCAAAAATCTGACTTTCGGCATTTCACTCAAAAATGGTGCCACACGCTTGCAAATGCTCCCCTAAAAGGTTTGGCGGTCCAAACAGAAGGCTTTTTATCACAGGACAAGAAATCAGCCATCACCGACTAAACCTGCAGAAAAAGATTTGTTTGAAAAAATCCCTAAGCCCCGGGGTCACAATTACATCAAAAATCTGACTTTCGGCATTTCACTCAAAAATGGTGCCAAACGGTTTCCAATGCTCCCCTGAGAGATTTGGCGGTCGAAACAGAAGGCTTTTTATCACAGGAAAAGAAATCTGCAATCGACAACTTAACCGGCAGAAAAAGATTGTTTTGAAAAAATCCCAAACCACAACTTCATCAAAAATCTGATTTTCGGCATTTCACTCAAAAATGGTGCCACACGCTTGCAAATGCTCGTCTGAAAGGTTTGGCGGTCGAAACAGGAGGCTTTTTATAACAGGACAAGAAATCAGCCATCGCCGACTTACCCTGCAGAAAAAGATTTTTTTGAAAAAATCCCTAAGCCCCAGGGTCACAATTTCATCAAAAATCTGACTTTCGGCATTTCACTCAAAAATGGTGCCACACGCCTGCAAATGCTCCTCTGAGAGGTTTGGCGGTCGAAACAGAAGGCTTTTTATCACAGGCAAAGAAATCAGCCCTCGACGACTTCAACGGCAGAAAAATATTTTTTTGAAAAAATCCCTAAGCCCCGGGGTCACAATTTCATCAAAAATGAGACTTTCGGCATTTCACTGAAAAATGGTGCCAAACGGTTGCCAATGCTCCCCTGAGAGATTTGGCGGTCGAAACAGAAGGCTTTTTATCACAGGAAAAGTAATCTGCCATCGACAACTTAACCGGCAGAAAAAGATTGTTTTGAAAAAATCCCAAACCACAACGTCATCAAAAATCTGATTTTCGGCATTTCACTCAAAAATGGTGCCACACGCTTGCAAATGCTCCCCTAAAAGGTTTGGCGGTCGAAACAGAAGGCTTTTTATAACAGGAAAAGAAATCAGCCATCGCCGACTTACCCTGTAGAAAAATATTTTTTTGAAAAAATCCCTAAGCCCCAGGGTCACAATTTCATCAAAAATCTGGATTTCAGCATTTCACTCAAAAATGGTCCCAAACGGTTGCAAATGCTCCCCTGAGAGGTTTGGCGGTCGAAACAGAAGGCTTTTTATCACAGGAAAAGAAATCAGCCCTCGAGGACTTAACCGGCAGAAAAATATTTTTTTGAAAAAATCCCTAAGCCCCGGGGTCACAATTTCATCAAAAATCTGACTTTCGGCATTTCACTCAAAAATGGTGCCACACGCTTGCAAATGCTCCCCTAAAAGGTTTGGCGGTCCAAACAGAAGGCTTTTTATCACAGGACAAGAAATCAGCCATCACCGACTAAACCTGCAGAAAAAGATTTTTTTGAAAAAATCCCTAAGCCCCGGGGTCACAATTACATCAAAAATCTGACTTTCGGCATTTCACTCAAAAATGGTGCCAAACGGTTTCCAATGCTCCCCTGAGAGATTTGGCGGTCAAAACAGAAGGCTTTTTATCACAGGAAAAGAAATCTGCCATCGACAACTTAACCGGCAGAAAAAGATTGTTTTGAAAAAATCCCAAACCACAACTTCATCAAAAATCTGATTTTTGGCATTTCACTCAAAAATGGTGCCACACGCTTGCAAATGCTCGTCTAAAAGGTTTGGCGGTCGAAACAGGAGGCTTTTTATCACAGGACAAGAAATCAGCCATCACGACTAAACCTGCAGAAAAGGATTTTTTTGAAAAAATCCCTAAGCCCGGGGTCACAATTACATCAAAAATCTGACTTTCGGCATTTCACTCAAAAATGGTGCCAAACGGTTGCAAATGCTCCCCTGAGAGGTTTGGCGGTCGAAACAGAAGGCTTTTCATCACAGGAAAAGAAATCAGCCATCACCGACTAAACCTGCAGAAAAAGATTTTTTTGAAAAAATCCCTAAGCCCCGGGGTCACAATTACATCAAAAATCTGACATTCGGCATTTCACTCAAAAATGGTGCCAAACGGTTGCAAATGCTCCCCTGAGAGGTTTGGCGGTCGAAACAGGAGGCTTTTTATCACAGGAAAAGAAATCCGCCCTCGAGGACTTAACCGGCAGAAAAAGATTTTTTTGAAAAAATCCCTAGGCCCCGGGGTCACAATTTCATCAAAAATCAGACTTTCGGCATTTCACTCAAAAATGGTGCCACACACTTGCCAATGCTCCCCTAAAAGGTTTGGCGGTCGAAACAGAAGGCTTTTTATCACAGGAAAAGAAATCAGCCCTCGAGGACTTAACCGGCAGAAAAATATTTTTTTGAAAACATCCCTAAGCCCCGGGGTCACAATTTCATCAAAAATCTGACTTTCGGCATTTCACTCAAAAATGGTGCCAAACGGTTGCAAATGCTCCCCAGAGAGGTTTGGCGGTCGAAAAAGTAGGCTTTTTATCACAGGAAAGGAAATCAGTCCTCGAGGACTTACCCTGCAGAAAAATATTTTTTTTGAAAAAATCCCTAAGCCCCGGGGTCACAATTTCATCAAAAATCTGACTTTTGGCATTTCACTCAAAAATGGTGCCACACGCTTGCAAATGCTCCCCTGAGAGGTTTGGCGGTCGAAACAGAAGGCTTTTTATCACAGGAAAAGAAATCAGCCCTCAACGACTTAAACGGCAGAAAAATATTTTTTTGAAAAAATCCCTAAGCCCCGGGGTCACAATTTCATCAAAAATGAGACTTTTGGCATTTCACTCAAAAATGGTGCCAAACGGTTGCAAATGCTCCCCTGAGAGGTTTGGCGGTCGAAACAGAAGGCTTTTTATCACAGGACAAGAAATCAGCCATCGCCGACGTACCCTGCAGAAAAAGATTTTTTTGAAAAAATCCCTAAGCCCGGGGTCACAATTTCATCAAAAATCTGACTTTCGGCATTTCACTCAAAAATGGTGCCAAACGGTTGCAAATGCTCCCCTGAGAGGTTTGGCGGTCGAAACAGAAGGCTTTTTATCACAGGAAAATAAATCAGCCCTCGAGGACTTAACCGGCAGAAAAAGATTTTTTTGAAAAAATCCCTAAGCCCTGGGGTCACAATTTCATCAAAAATCTGACTTTCGGCATTTCACTCAAAAATGGTGCCACACGCCTGCAAATGCTCCCCTGAGAGGTTTGGCGGTCGAAACAGAAGGCTTTTTATCACAGGAAAAGAAATCAGCCATCGCCGACTTACCCTGTAGAAAAAGATTTTTTTCAAAAAATCCCTAAGCCCCGGGGTCACAATTTCATCAAAAATGAGACTTTCGGCATTTCACTGAAAAATGGTGCCAAACGGTTGCCAATGCTCCCCTGAGAGATTTGGCGGTCGAAACAGAAGGCTTTTTATCACAGGAAAAGAAATCTGCCATCGACAACTTAACCGGCAGAAAAAGATTGTTTTGAAAAAATCCCAAACCACAACGTCATCAAAAATCTGATTTTCGGCATTTCACTCAAAAATGGTGCCACACGCTTGCAAATGCTCCCCTAAAAGGTTTGGCGGTCGAAACAGAAGGCTTTTTATCACAGGACAAGAAATCAGCCATCACGACTAAACCTGCAGAAAAGGATTTTTTTGAAAAAATCCCTAAGCCCGGGGTCACAATTACATCAAAAATCTGACTTTCGGCATTTCACTCAAAAATGGTGCCAAACGGTTGCAAATGCTCCCCTGAGAGGTTTGGCGGTCGAAACAGAAGGCTTTTCATCACAGGAAAAGAAATCAGCCATCACCGACTAAACCTGCAGAAAAAGATTTTTTTGAAAAAATCCCTAAGCCCCGGGGTCACAATTACATCAAAAATCTGACATTCGGCATTTCACTCAAAAATGGTGCCAAACGGTTGCAAATGCTCCCCTGAGAGGTTTGGCGGTCGAAACAGGAGGCTTTTTATCACAGGAAAAGAAATCCGCCCTCGAGGACTTAACCGGCAGAAAAAGATTTTTTTGAAAAAATCCCTAGGCCCCGGGGTCACAATTTCATCAAAAATCAGACTTTCGGCATTTCACTCAAAAATGGTGCCACACACTTGCCAATGCTCCCCTAAAAGGTTTGGCGGTCGAAACAGAAGGCTTTTTATCACAGGAAAAGAAATCAGCCCTCGAGGACTTAACCGGCAGAAAAATATTTTTTTGAAAACATCCCTAAGCCCCGGGGTCACAATTTCATCAAAAATCTGACTTTCGGCATTTCACTCAAAAATGGTGCCAAACGGTTGCAAATGCTCCCCAGAGAGGTTTGGCGGTCGAAAAAGTAGGCTTTTTATCACAGGAAAGGAAATCAGTCCTCGAGGACTTACCCTGCAGAAAAATATTTTTTTTGAAAAAATCCCTAAGCCCCGGGGTCACAATTTCATCAAAAATCTGACTTTTGGCATTTCACTCAAAAATGGTGCCACACGCTTGCAAATGCTCCCCTGAGAGGTTTGGCGGTCGAAACAGAAGGCTTTTTATCACAGGAAAAGAAATCAGCCCTCAACGACTTAAACGGCAGAAAAATATTTTTTTGAAAAAATCCCTAAGCCCCGGGGTCACAATTTCATCAAAAATGAGACTTTTGGCATTTCACTCAAAAATGGTGCCAAACGGTTGCAAATGCTCCCCTGAGAGGTTTGGCGGTCGAAACAGAAGGCTTTTTATCACAGGACAAGAAATCAGCCATCGCCGACGTACCCTGCAGAAAAAGATTTTTTTGAAAAAATCCCTAAGCCCGGGGTCACAATTTCATCAAAAATCTGACTTTCGGCATTTCACTCAAAAATGGTGCCAAACGGTTGCAAATGCTCCCCTGAGAGGTTTGGCGGTCGAAACAGAAGGCTTTTTATCACAGGAAAATAAATCAGCCCTCGAGGACTTAACCGGCAGAAAAAGATTTTTTTGAAAAAATCCCTAAGCCCTGGGGTCACAATTTCATCAAAAATCTGACTTTCGGCATTTCACTCAAAAATGGTGCCACACGCCTGCAAATGCTCCCCTGAGAGGTTTGGCGGTCGAAACAGAAGGCTTTTTATCACAGGAAAAGAAATCAGCCATCGCCGACTTACCCTGTAGAAAAAGATTTTTTTCAAAAAATCCCTAAGCCCCGGGGTCACAATTTCATCAAAAATGAGACTTTCGGCATTTCACTGAAAAATGGTGCCAAACGGTTGCCAATGCTCCCCTGAGAGATTTGGCGGTCGAAACAGAAGGCTTTTTATCACAGGAAAAGAAATCTGCCATCGACAACTTAACCGGCAGAAAAAGATTGTTTTGAAAAAATCCCAAACCACAACGTCATCAAAAATCTGATTTTCGGCATTTCACTCAAAAATGGTGCCACACGCTTGCAAATGCTCCCCTAAAAGGTTTGGCGGTCGAAACAGAAGGCTTTTTATAACAGGAAAAGAAATCAGCCATCGCCGACTTACCCTGCAGAAAAAGATTTTTTTGAAAAAATCCCTAAGCCCCGGGTCACAATTTCATCAAAAATCTGAATTTCAGCATTTCACTCAAAAATGGTCCCAAACGGTTGCAAATGCTCCCCTGAGAGGTTTGGCGGTCGAAACAGAAGGCTTTTTATCACAGGAAAAGAAATCAGCCCTCGAGGACTTAACCGGCAGAAAAATATTTTTTTGAAAAAATCCCTAAGCCCCGGGGTCACAATTTCATCAAAAATCTGACTTTCGACATTTCACTCAAAAATGGTGCCACATGCTTGGAAATGCTCCCCTAAAAGGTTTGGCGGTCGAAACAGAAGGCTTTTTATAACAGGAAAAGAAATCAGCCATCGCCGACTTACCCTGCAGAAAAAGATTTTTTTGAAAAAATCCCTAAGCCCCGGGGTCACAATTTCATCAAAAATCTGAATTTCAGCATTTCACTCAAAAATGGTGCCAAACGGTTGCAAATGCTCCCCTGAGAGGTTTGGCGGTCGAAACAGAAGGCTTTTTATCACAGGAAAAGAAATCAGCCCTCGAGGACTTAACCGGCAGAAAAATATTTTTTTGAAAAAATCCCTAAGCTCCGGGGTCACAATTTCATCAAAAATCTGACTTTCGGCATTTCACTCAAAAATGGTGCCACACGCTTGCAAATGCTCGTCTAAAAGGTTTGGCGGTCGAAACAGAAGGCTTTTTATCACAGGACAAGAAATCAGCCATCACCGACTAAACCTGCAGAAAAAGAATTTTTTTGAAAAAATCCCTAAGCCCCGGGGTCACAATTACATCAAAAATCTAACTTTCGGCATTTCACTCAAAAATGGTGCCAAACGGTTGCAAATGCTCCCCTGAGAGGTTTGGCGGTCGAAACAGAAGGCTTTTCATCACAGGAAAAGAAATCAGCCCTCGAGGACTTAACCGGCAGGAAAATATTTTTTTGAAAAAATCCCTAAGCCCCGGGGTCACAATTTCATCAAAAATCTGATTTTCGGCATTTCACTCAAAAATGGTGCCACACGCTTGCAAATGCTCCCCTAAAAGGTTTGGCGGTCGAAACAGAAGGCTTTTTATAACAGGACAAGAAATCAGCCATCGCCGACTTACCCTGCAGAAAAAGATTTTTTTGAAAAAATCCCTAAGCCCCGGGGTCACAATTTCATCAAAAATCTGAATTTCAGCATTTCACTCAAAAATGGTGCCAAACGGTTGCAAATGCTCCCCTGAGAGGTTTGGCGGTCGAAACAGAAGGCTTTTTATCACAGGAAAAGAAATCAGCCCTCGACCACCTAACCACCAGAAAAAGATTTTTTTGAAAAAATCCCTAAGCCCCGGGGTCACAATTTCATCAAAAATCTGACTTTCGGCATTTCACTCAAAAATGGTGCCACACACTTGCAAATGCTCGTCTAAAAGGTTTGGCGGTCGAAACAGAAGGCTTTTTATCACAGGACAAGAAATCAGCCATCACCGACTAAACCTGCAGAAAAAGATTTTTTTGAAAAAGTCCCTAAGCCCCGGGGTCACAATTACATCAAAAATCTGACTTTCGGCATTTCACTCAAAAATGGTGCCAAACGGTTGCAAATGCTCCCCTGAGAGGTTTGGCGGTCGAAACAGAAGGCTTTTCATCACAGGAAAAGAAATCAGCCCTCGAGGACTTAACCGGCAGGAAAATGTTTTTTTGAAAAAATCCCTAAGCCCCGGGGTCACAATTTCATCAAAAATCTGACTTTCGGCATTTCACTCAAAAATGGTGCCACACGCTTGCAAATGCTCCCCTAAAAGATTTGGCGGTCGAAACAGAAGGCTTTTTATCACAGGACAAGAAATCAGCCATCACCAACTAAACCTGCAGAAAAAGATTTTTTTGAAAAAATCCCTAAGCCCCGGGGTCATTAATTACATCAAAAATCTGAATTTCGGCATTTCACTCAAAAATGGTGCTAAACGGTTGCAAATGCTCCCCTGAGAGATTTGGCGGTCGAAACAGAAGGCTTTTTATCACAGGAAAAGAAATCTGCCATCGACAACTTAACCGGCAGAAAATGATTGTTTTGAAAAAATCCCTAAGACACAACTTCATCAAAAATTTGACTTTCGATATTTCACTCAAAAATGGTGCCACATGCTTGGAAATGCTCCCCTAAAAGGTTTGGCGGTCGAAACAGAACGCTTTTTATCACAGGACAAGAAATCAGCCATCACCGACTAAACCTGCAGAAAAAGATTTTTTTGAAAAAATCCCTAAGCCCCGGGGTCACAATTTCATCAAAAATCTGACTTTCAGCATTTCACTCAAAAATGGTGCCACACGCTTGCAAATGCTCCCCTGAGAGGTTTGGCGGTCGAAACAGGAGGCTTTTTATCACAGGAAAAGAAATCAGCCATCACCGACTAAACCTGCAGAAAAAGATTTTTTTGAAAAAATCCCTAGGCCCCGGGGTCACAATTTCATCAAAAATCAGACTTTCGGCATTTCACTCAGAAATGGTGCCACACACTTGCAAATGCTCCCCTAAAAGGTTTGGCGGTCGAAACAGAAGGCTTTTTATCACAGGAAAGGAAATCAGTCCTCGAGGACTTACCCTGCAGAAAAATATTTTTTTGAAAAAATCCCTAAGCCCCGGGGTCACAATTTCATCAAAAATCTGACTTTCGGCATTTCACTCAAAAATGGTGCCACACGCTTGCAAATGCTCCCCTGAGAGGTTTGGCGGTCGAAACAGAAGGCTTTTTATCACAGGAAAAGAAATCAGCCCTCAACGACTTAAACGGCAGAAAAATATTTTTTTGAAAAAATCCCTAAGCCCCGGGGTCACAATTTCATCAAAAATGAGACTTTTGGCATTTCACTCAAAAATGGTGCCAAACGGTTGCAAATGCTCCCCTGAGAGGTTTGGCGGTCGAAACAGAAGGCTTTTTATCACAGGACAAGAAATCAGCCCTCGACGACTTCAACGGCAGAAAAATATTTTTTTGAAAAAATCTCTAAGCCCCGGGGTCACAATTTCATCAAAAATGAGACTTTCGGCATTTCACTGAAAAATGGTGCCAAACGGTTGCCAATGCTCCCCTGAGAGATTTGGCGGTCGAAACAGAAGGCTTTTTATCACAGGAAAAGAAATCTGCCATCGACAACTTTACCGGAAGAAAAAGATTGTTTTGAAAAAATCCCAAACCACAACTTCATCAAAAATCTGATTTTCGGCATTTCACTCAAAAATGGTGCCACACGCTTGCAAATGCTCCCCTAAAAGGTTTGGCGGTCGAAACAGAAGGCTTTTTATAACAGGAAAAGAAATCAGCCATCGCCGACTTACCCTGCAGAAAAAGATTTTTTTGAAAAAATCCCTAAGCCCCGGGGTCACAATTTCATCAAAAATCTGAATTTCAGCATTTCACTCAAAAATGGTGCCAAACGGTTGCAAATGCTCCCCTGAGAGGTTTGGCGGTCGAAACAGAAGGCTTTTTATCACAGGAAAAGAAATCAGCCCTCGAGGACTTAACCTGCAGAAAAATATTTTTTTGAAAAAATCCCTATGCCCCGGGGTCACAATTTCATCAAAAATCTGACTTTCGGCATTTCACTCAAAAATGGTGCCACACGCTTGCAAATGCTCCCCTAAAAGGTTTGGCGGTCGAAACAGAAGGCTTTTTATCACAGTAAAAGAAATCAGCCATCGCCGACTTACCCTGCAGAAAAAGATTTTTTTGAAAAAATCCCTAAGCCCCGGGGTCACAATTTCATCAAAAATCTGACTTTCGGCATTTCACTCAAAAATGGTGCCACACGCTTGCAAATGCTCGTCTAAAAGGTTTGGCGGTCGAAACAGAAGGCTTTTTATCACAGGACAAGAAATCAGCCATCACCGACTAAACCTGCAGAAAAAGATTTTTTTGAAAAAATCCCTAAGCCCCGGGGTCACAATTACATCAAAAATCTGACTTTCGGCATTTCACTCAAAAATGGTGCCAAACGGTTTCCAATGCTCCCCTGAGAGATTTGGCGGTCGAAACAGAAGGCTTTTTATCACAGGAAAAGAAATCTGCCATCGACAACTTAACCGGCAGAAAAAGATTGTTTTGAAAAAATCCCAAACCACAACTTCATCAAAAATCTGATTTTCGGCATTTCACTCAAAAATGGTGCCAAACGGTTGCCAATGCTCCCCTGACAGATTTGGCGGTCGAAACAGAAGGCTTTTTATCACAGGAAAAGAAATCTGCCATCGACAACTTAACCGGCAGAAAAAGATTGTTTTGAAAAAATCCCAAACCACAACTTCATCAAAAATCTGATTTTCGGCATTTCACTCAAAAATGGTGCCACACGCTTGCAAATGCTCCCCTAAAAGGTTTGGCGGTCGAAACAGAAGGCTTTTTATAACAGGACAAGAAATCAGCCATCGCCGACTTACCCTGCAGAAAAAGATTTTTTTGAAAAAATCCCTAAGCCCGGGGGTCACAATTTCATCAAAAATCTGAATTTCAGCATTTCACTCAAAAATGGTGCCAAACGGTTGCAAATGCTCCCCTGAGAGGTTTGGCGGTCGAAACAGAAGGCTTTTCATCACAGGAAAAGAAATCAGCCCTCGAGGACTTACCCTGTAGAAAAATATTTTTTTGAAAAAATCCCTAAGCCCCAGGGTCACAATTTCATCAAAAATCTGACTTTCGGCATTTCACTGAAAAATGGTGCCAAACGGTTGCCAATGCTCCCCTGAGAGATTTGGCGGTCGAAACAGAAGGCTTTTTATCACAGGAAAAGAAATCTGCCATCGACAACTTAACCGGCAGAAAAAGATTGTTTTGAAAAAATCCCAAACCACAACTTCATCAAAAATCTGATTTTCGGCATTTCACTCAAAAATGGTGCCACACGCTTGCAAATACTCCCCTAAAAGGTTTGGCGGTCGAAACAGAAGGCTTTTTATAACAGGAAAAGAAATCAGCCATCGCCGACTTACCCTGCAGAAAAAGATTTTTTTGAAAAAATCCCTAAGCCCGGGGGTCACAATTTCATCAAAAATCTGAATTTCAGCATTTCACTCAAAAATGGTGCCAAACGGTTGCAAATGCTCCCCTGAGAGGTTTGGCGGTCGAAACAGAAGGCTTTTTATCACAGGAAAAGAAATCAGCCCTCGAGGACTTAACCGGCAGAAAAATATTTTTTTGAAAAAATCCCTAAGCCCCGGGGTCACAATTTCATCAAAAATCTGACTTTCGGCATTTCACTCAAAAATGGTGCCACACGCTTGCAAATGCTCGTCTAAAAGGTTTGGCGGTCGAAACAGAAGGTTTTTTATCACAGGACAAGAAATCAGCCATCACCGACTAAACCTGCAGAAAAAGATTTTTTTGAAAAAATCCCTAAGCCCCGGGGTCACAATTACATCAAAAATCTGACTTTCGGCATTTCACTCAAAAATGGTGCCAAACGGTTTCCAATGCTCCCCTGAGAGATTTGGCGGTCGAAACAGAAGGCTTTTTATCACAGGAAAAGAAATCTGCCATCGACAACTTAACCGGCAGAAAAAGATTGTTTTGAAAAAATCCCAAACCACAACTTCATCAAAAATCTGATTTTCGGCATTTCACTCAAAAATGGTGCCACACGCTTGCAAATGCTCGTCTAAAAGGTTTGGCAGTCGAAACAGGAGGCTTTTTATAACAGGACAAGAAATCAGCCATCGCCGACTTACCCTGCAGAAAAAGATTTTTTTGAAAAAATCCCTAAGCCCCGGGGTCACAATTACATCAAAAATCTGACTTTCGGCATTTCACTCAAAAATGGTGCCAAACGGTTGCAAATGCTCCCCTGAGAGGTTTGGCGGTCGAAACAGAAGGCTTTTCATCACAGGAAAAGAAATCAGCCCTCGAGGACTTAACCGGCAGGAAAATGTTTTTTTGAAAAAATCCCTAAGCCCCGGGGTCACAATTTCATCAAAAATCTGACTTTCGGCATTTCACTCAAAAATGGTGCCACACGCTTGCAAATGCTCCCCTAAAAGGTTTGGCGGTCCAAACAGAAGGCTTTTTATCACAGGACAAGAAATCAGCCATCACCGACTAAACCTGCAGAAAAAGATTTTTTTGAAAAAGTCCCTAAGCCCCGGGGTCACAATTACATCAAAAATCTGACTTTCGGCATTTCACTCAAAAATGGTGCCAAACGGTTTCCAATGCTCCCCTGAGAGATTTGGCGGTCGAAACAGAAGGCTTTTTATCACAGGAAAAGAAATCTGCCATCGACAACTTAACCGGCAGAAAAAGATTGTTTTGAAAAAATCCCAAACCACAACTTCATCAAAAATCTGATTTTCGGCATTTCACTCAAAAATGGTGCCACACGCTTGCAAATGCTCCCCTAAAAGGTTTGGCGGTCGAAACAGGAGGCTTTTTATAACAGGACAAGAAATCAGCCATCGCCGACTTACCCTGCAGAAAAAGATTTTTTTGAAAAAATCCCTAAGCCCCGGGGTCACAATTTCATCAAAAATCTGAATTTCAGCATTTCACTCAAAAATGGTGCCAAACGGTTGCAAATGCTCCCCTGAGAGGTTTGGCGGTCGAAACAGAAGGCTTTTTATCACAGGAAAAGAAATCAGCCCTCGAGGACTTAACCGGCAGGAAAATGTTTTTTTGAAAAAATCCCTAAGCCCCGGGGTCACAATTTCATCAAAAATCTGACTTTCGGCATTTCACTCAAAAATGGTGCCACACGCTTGCAAATGCTCGTCTAAAAGGTTTGGCGGTCGAAACAGAAGGCTTTTTATCACAGGACAAGAAATCAGCCATCACCAACTAAACCTGCAGAAAAAGATTTTTTTGAAAAAATCCCTAAGCCCCGGGGTCATTAATTACATCAAAAATCTGACTTTCAGCATTTCACTCAAAAATGGTGCCAAACAGTTGCAAATGCTCCCCTGAGAGATTTGGGGGTCGAAACAGAAGGCTTTTTATCACAGGAAAAGAAATCTGCCATCGACAACTTAACCGGCAGAAAAAGATTGTTTTGAAAAAATCCCGAAGACACAACTTCATCAAAAATCTGACTTTCGACATTTCACTCAAAAATGGTGCCACATGCTTGGAAATGCTCCCCTAAAAGGTTTGGCGGTCGAAACAGAAGGCTTTTTATCACAGGACAAGAAATCAGCCATCACCAACTAAACCTGCAGAAAAAGATTTTTTTGAAAAAATCCCTAAGCCCCGGGGTCACAATTTCATCAAAAATCTGACTTTCAGCATTTCACTCAAAAATGGTGCCACACACTTGCAAATGCTCCCCAGAGAGGTTTGGCGGTCGAAAAAGTAGGCTTTTTATCACAGGAAAGGAAATCAGTCCTCGAGGACTTAACCGGCAGAAAAATATTTTTTTGAAAACATCCCTAAGCCCCGGGGTCACAATTTCATCAAAAAACTGACTTTCGGCATTTCACTCAAAAATGGTGCCACACGCTTGCAAATGCTCCCCTGAGGGGTTTGGCGGTCGAAACAGAAGGCTTTTTATCACAGGAAAAGAAATCAGCCCTCAACGACTTAAACGGCAGAAAAATATTTTTTTGAAAAAATCCCTAAGCCCCGGGGTCACAATTTCATCAAAAATGAGACTTTTGGCATTTCACTCAAAAATGGTGCCAAACAGTTGCAAATGCTCCCCTAAGAGATTTGGGGGTCGAAACAGAAGGCTTTTTATCACAGGAAAAGAAATCTGCCATCGACAACTTAACCGGCAGAAAATGATTGTTTTGAAAAAATCCCGAAGACACAACTTCATCAAAAATCTGACTTTCGACATTTCACTCAAAAATGGTGCCACATGCTTGGAAATGCTCCCCTAAAAGGTTTGGCGGTCGAAACAGAAGGCTTTTTATCACAGGACAAGAAATCAGCCATCACCAACTAAACCTGCAGAAAAAGATTTTTTTGAAAAAATCCCTAAGCCCCGGGGTCACAATTTCATCAAAAATCTGACTTTCAGCATTTCACTCAAAAATGGTGCCACACGCTTGCAAATGCTGCCCTGAGAGGTTTGACGGTCGAAACAGGAGGCTTTTTATCACAGGAAAAGAAATCCCCCCTCGAGGACTTAACCGGCAGAAAAAGATTTTTTTGAAAAAATCCCTAGGCCCCGGGGTCACAATTTCATCAAAAATCAGACTTTCGGCATTTCACTCAAAAATGGTGCCACACACTTGCAAATGCTCCCCAGAGAGGTTTGGCGGTCGAAAAAGTAGGCTTTTTATCACAGGAAAGGAAATCAGTCCTCGAGGACTTAACCGGCAGAAAAATATTTTTTTGAAAACATCCCTAAGCCCCGGGGTCACAATTTCATCAAAAAACTGACTTTCGGCATTTCACTCAAAAATGGTGCCACACGCTTGCAAATGCTCCCCTGAGGGGTTTGGCGGTCGAAACAGAAGGCTTTTTATCACAGGAAAAGAAATCAGCCCTCAACGACTTAAACGGCAGAAAAATATTTTTTTGAAAAAATCCCTAAGCCCCTGGGTCACAATTTCATCAAAAATGAGACTTTTGGCATTTCACTCAAAAATGGTGCCAAACGGTTGCAAATGCTCCCCTGAGAGGTTTGGCGGTCGAAACAGAAGGCTTTTTATCACAGGACAAGAAATCAGCCATCGCCGACTTACCCTGCAGAAAACGATTTTTTTGAAAAAATCCCTAAGCCCGGGGTCACAATTTCATCAAAAATCTGACTTTCGGCATTTCACTCAAAAATGGTGCCAAACGGTTGCAAATGCTCCCCTGAGAGGTTTGGCGGTCGAAACAGAAGGGTTTTTATCACAGGAAAATAAATCAGCCCTCGAGTACTTAACCGGCAGAAAAAGATTTTTTTGAAAAAATCCCTAAGCCCCGGGGTCACAATTTCATCAAAAATCTGACTTTTGGCATTTCACTCAAAAATGGTGCCAAAAGGTTGCAAATGCTCCCCTGAGAGCTTTGGCGGTCGAAACAGAAGGCTTTTTATCACAGGACAAGAAATCAGCCATCGCCGACTTACCCTGCAGAAAAATATTTTTTTGAAAAAATCCCTAAGCCCGGGGTCACAATTTCATCAAAAATCTGACTTTCGGCATTTCACTCAAAAATGGTGCCACACGCCTGCAAATGCTCCTCTGAGAGGTTTGGCGGTCGAAACAGAAGGCTTTTTATCACAGGAAAAGAAATCAGCCCTCGACGACTTCAACGGCAGAAAAATATTTTTTTGAAAAAATCCCTAAGCCCCGGGGTCACAATTTCATCAAAAATGAGACTTTCGGCATTTCACTCAAAAATGGTGCCACACGCTTGCAAATGCTCCCCTAAAAGGTTTGGCGGTCGAAACAGAAGGCTTTTTATAACAGGAAAAGAAATCAGCCATCGCCGACTTACCCTGCAGAAAAAGATTTTTTTGAAAAAATCCCTAAGCCCCGGGGTCACAATTTCATCAAAAATCTGAATTTAAGCATTTCACTCAAAAATGGTGCCAAACGGTTGCAAATGCTCCCCTGAGAGGTTTGGCGGTCGAAACAGAAGGCTTTTTATCACAGGAAAAGAAATCAGCCCTCGAGGACTTAACCGGCAGAAAAATATTTTTTTGAAAAAATCCCTAAGCCCCGGGGTCACAATTTCATCAAAAATCTGACTTTCGGCATTTCACTCAAAAATGGTGCCACACGCTTGCAAATGCTCCCCTAAAAGGTTTGGCGGTCGAAACAGAAGGCTTTTTATCACAGGACAAGAAATCAGCCATCACCGACTAAACCTGCAGAAAAAGATTTTTTTGAAAAAATCCCTAAGCCCCGGGGTCACAATTACATCAAAAATCTGACTTTCGGCATTTCACTCAAAAATGGTGCCAAACGGTTGCAAATGCTCCCGTGAGAGGTTTGGCGGTCAAAACAGATGGCTTTTCATCACAGGAAAAGAAATCAGCCCTCGAGGACTTAACCGGCAGGAAAATATTTTTTTGAAAAAATCCCTAAGCCCCGGGGTCACAATTTCATCAAAAATCTGATTTTCGGCATTTCACTCAAAAATGGTGCCACACGCTTGCAAATGCTCCCCTAAAAGGTTTGGCGGTCGAAACAGAAGGCTTTTTATAACAGGACAAGAAATCAGCCATCGCCGACTTACCCTGCAGAAAAAGATTTTTTTGAAAAAATCCCTAAGCCCCGGGGTCACAATTTCATCAAAAATCTGAATTTCAGCATTTCACTCAAAAATGGTGCCAAACGGTTGCAAATGCTCCCCTGAGAGGTTTGGCGGTCGAAACAGAAGGCTTTTTATCACAGGACAAGAAATCTGCCATCGACAACTTAACCGGCAGAAAAAGATTGTTTTGAAAAAATCCCAAACCACAACTTCATCAAAAATCTGATTTTCGGCATTTCACTCAAAAATGGTGCCACACGCTTGCAAATGCTCGTCTAAAAGGTTTGGCGGTCGAAACAGGAGGCTTTTTATAACAGGACAAGAAATCAGCCATCGCCGACTTACCCTGCAGAAAAAGATTTTTTTGAAAAAATCCCTAAGCCCCGGGGTCACAATTTCATCAAAAATCTGAATTTCAGCATTTCACTCAAAAATGGTGCCAAACGGTTGCAAATGCTCCCCTGAGAGGTTTGGCGGTCGAAACAGAAGGCTTTTTATCACAGGAAAAGAAATCAGCCCTCGAGGACTTAACCGGCAGAAAAATATTTTTTTGAAAAAATCCCTAAGCCCCGGGGTCACAATTTCATCAAAAATCTGACTTTCGGCATTTCACTCAAAAATGGTGCCACACGCTTGCAAATGCTCCCCTAAAAGGTTTGGCGGTCGAAACAGAAGGCTTTTTATCACAGGACAAGAAATCAGCCATCACCGACTAAACCTGCAGAAAAAGATTTTTTTGAAAAAATCCCTAAGCCCCGGGGTCACAATTACATCAAAAATCTGACTTTCGGCATTTCACTCAAAAATGGTGCCAAACGGTTGCAAATGCTCCCGTGAGAGGTTTGGCGGTCGAAACAGATGGCTTTTCATCACAGGAAAAGAAATCAGCCCTCGAGGACTTAACCGGCAGGAAAATATTTTTTTGAAAAAATCCCTAAGCCCCGGGGTCACAATTTCATCAAAAATCTGATTTTCGGCATTTCACTCAAAAATGGTGCCACACGCTTGCAAATGCTCCCCTAAAAGGTTTGGCGGTCGAAACAGAAGGCTTTTTATAACAGGACAAGAAATCAGCCATCGCCGACTAAACCTGCAGAAAAAGATTTTTTTGAAAAAATCCCTAAGCCCCGGGGTCACAATTTCATCAAAAATCTGAATTTCAGCATTTCACTCAAAAATGGTGCCAAACGGTTGCAAATGCTCCCCTGAGAGGTTTGGCGGTCGAAACAGACGGCTTTTTATCACAGGACAAGAAATCTGCCATCGACAACTTAACCGGCAGAAAAAGATTGTTTTGAAAAAATCCCAAACCACAACTTCATCAAAAATCTGATTTTCGGCATTTCACTCAAAAATGGTGCCACACGCTTGCAAATGCTCGTCTAAAAGGTTTGGCGGTCGAAACAGGAGGCTTTTTATAACAGGACAAGAAATCAGCCATCGCCGACTTACCCTGCAGAAAAAGATTTTTTTGAAAAAATCCCTAAGCCCCGGGGTCACAATTTCATCAAAAATCTGAATTTCAGCATTTCACTGAAAAATGGTGCCAAACGGTTGCAAATGCTCCCCTGAGAGGTTTGGCGGTCGAAACAGAAGGCTTTTTATCACAGGACAAGAAATCAGCCATCACCGACTAAACCTGCAGAAAAAGATTTTTTTGAAAAAATCCCTAAGCCCCGGGGTCACAATTACATCAAAAATCTGACTTTCGGCATTTCACTCAAAAATGGTGCCAAACGGTTGCAAATGCTCCCGTGAGAGGTTTGGCGGTCGAAACAGAAGGCTTTTCATCACAGGAAAAGAAATCAGCCCTCGAGGACTTAACCGGCAGGAAAATGTTTTTTTGAAAAAATCCCTAAGCCCCGGGGTCACAGTTTCATCAAAAATCTGACTTTCGGCACTTCACTCAAAAATGGTGCCACACGCTTGCAAATGCTCCCCTAAAAGATTTGGCGGTCGAAACAGAAGGCTTTTCATCACAGGAAAAGAAATCAGCCCTCGAGGACTTAACCGGCAGGAAAATGTTTTTTTGAAAAAATCCCTAAGCCCCGGGGTCACAATTTCATCAAAAATCTGACTTTCGGCATTTCACTCAAAAATGGTGCCAAACGGTTGCAAATGCTCCCCTGAGAGATTTGGCGGTCGAAACAGAAGGCTTTTTATCACAGGAAAAGAAATCTGCCATCGACAACTTAACCGGCAGAAAATGATTGTTTTGAAAAAATCCCTAAGCCCGGGGTCACAATTTCATCAAAAATCTGACTTTCGGCATTTCACTCAAAAATGGTGCCAAACGGTTGCAAATGCTCCCCTGAGAGGTTTGGCGGTCGAAACATAAGGCTTTTTATCACAGGAAAATAAATCAGCCCTCGAGGACTTAACCGGCAGAAAAAGATTTTTTTGAAAAAATCCCTAAGCCCCGGGGTCACAATTTCATCAAAAATCTGACTTTCGACATTTCACTCAAAAATGGTGCCACACGCTTGCAAATGCTCGTCTAAAAGGTTTGGCGGTCGAAACAGAAGGCTTTTCATCACAGGAAAAGAAATCAGCCCTCGAGGACTTAACCGGCAGGAAAATGTTTTTTTGAAAAAATCCCTAAGCCCCGGGGTCACAATTTCATCAAAAATCTGACTTTCGGCATTTCACTGAAAAATGGTGCCAAACGGTTGCCAATGCTCCCCTGAGAGATTTGGCGGTCGAAACAGAAGGCTTTTTATCACAGGAAAAGAAATCAGCCCTCGAGGACTTAACCGGCAGAAAAATATTTTTTTGAAAAAATTCCTAAGCCCCGGGGTCACAATTTCATCAAAAATCTGACTTTTGGCATTTCACTCAAAAATGGTGCCACACGCTTGCAAATGCTCGTCTAAAAGGTTTGGCGGTCGAAACAGAAGGCTTTTTATCACAGGACAAGAAATCAGCCATCACCGACTAAACCTGCAGAAAAAGATTTTTTTGAAAAAATCCCTAAGCCCCGGGGTCACAATTACATCAAAAATCTGACTTTCGGCATTTCACTCAAAAATGGTGCCAAACGGTTGCAAATGCTCCCCTGAGAGGTTTGGCGGTCGAAACAGAAGGCTTTTCATCACAGGAAAAGAAATCAGCCCTCGAGGACTTAACCGGCAGGAAAATATTTTTTTGAAAAAATCCCTAAGCCCCGGGGTCACAATTTCATCAAAAATCTGATTTTCGGCATTTCACTCAAAAATGGTGCCACACGCTTGCAAATGCTCCCCTGAGAGGTTTGGCGGTCGAAACAGAAGGCTTTTTATCACAGGAAAAGAAATCAGCCCTCGACCACCTAACCACCAGAAAAAGATTTTTTTGAAAAAATCCCTAAGCCCCGGGGTCAAAATTTCATCAAAAATCTGACTTTCGGCATTTCACTCAAAAATGGTGCCACACGCTTGCAAATGCTCGTCTAAAAGGTTTGGCGGTCGAAACAGAAGGCTTTTCATCACAGGAAAAGAAATCAGCCCTCGAGGACTTAACCGGCAGGAAAATGTTTTTTTGAAAAAATCCCTAAGCCCCGGGGTCACAATTTCATCAAAAATCTGACTTTCGGCACTTCACTCAAAAATGGTGCCACACGCTTGCAAATGCTCCCCTAAAAGATTTGGCGGTCGAAACAGAAGGCTTTTTATCACAGGACAAGAAATCAGCCATCACCAACTAAACCTGCAGAAAAAGATTTTTTTGAAAAAATCCCTAAGCCCCGGGGTCATTAATTACATCAAAAATCTGAATTTCGGCATTTCACTCAAAAATGGTGCCAAACGGTTGCAAATGCTCCCCTGAGAGATTTGGCGGTCGAAACAGAAGGCTTTTTATCACAGGAAAAGAAATCTGCCATCGACAACTTAACCGGCAGAAAATGATTGTTTTGAAAAAATCCCTAAGACACAACTTCATCAAAAATTTGACTTTCGACATTTCACTCAAAAATGGTGCCACATGCTTGGAAATGCTCCCCTAAAAGGTTTGGCGGTCAAAACAGAACGCTTTTTATAACAGGACAAGAAATCAGCCATCACCGACTAAACCTGCAGAAAAAGATTTTTTTGAAAAAATCCCTAAGCCCCGGGGTTCACAATTTCATCAAAAATCTGACTTTCAGCATTTCACTCAAAAATGGTGCCACACGCTTGCAAATGCTCCCCTGAGAGGTTTGGCGGTCGAAACAGGAGGCTTTTTATCACAGGAAAAGAAATCAGCCATCACCGACTAAACCTGCAGAAAAAGATTTTTTTGAAAAAATCCCTAGGCCCCGGGGTCACAATTTCATCAAAAATCAGACTTTCGGCATTTCACTCAAAAATGGTGCCACACACTTGCAAATGCTCCCCTAAAAGGTTTGGCGGTCGAAACAGAAGGCTTTTTATCACAGGAAAAGAAATCAGCCCTCGAGGACTTAACCGGCAGAAAAATATTTTTTTGAAAACATCCCTAAGCCCCGGGGTCACAATTTCATCAAAAATCTGACTTTCGGCATTTCACTCAAAAATGGTGCCAAACGGTTGCAAATGCTCCCCAGAGAGGTTTGGCGGTCGAAAAAGTAGGCTTTTTATCAGAGGAAAGGAAATCAGTCCTCGAGGACTTACCCTGCAGAAAAATATTTTTTTGAAAAAATCCCTAAGCCCCGGGGTCACAATTTCATCAAAAATCTGACTTTCGGCATTTCACTCAAAAATGGTGCCAAACGGTTGCAAATGCTCCCCAGAGAGGTTTGGCGGTCGAAAAAGTAGGCTTTTTATCACAGGAAAAGAAATCAGCCATCACCAACTAAACCTGCAGAAAAAGATTTTTTTGAAAAAATCCCTAAGCCCCGGGGTCATTAATTACATCAAAAATATGAATTTCGGCATTTCACTCAAAAATGGTGCCAAACAGTTGCAAATGCTCCCCTGAGAGATTTGGCGGTCGAAACAGAAGGCTTTTTATCACAGGAAAAGAAATCTGCCATCGACAACTTAACCGGCAGAAAATGATTGTTTTGAAAAAATCCCTAAGACACAACTTCATCAAAAATCTGACTTTTGACATTTCACTCAAAAATGGTGCCACATGCTTGGAAATGCTCCCCTAAAAGATTTGGCGGTCGAAACAGAACGCTTTTTATCACAGGACAAGAAATCAGCCATCACCGACTAAACCTGCAGAAAAAGATTTTTTTGAAAAAATCCCTAAGCCCCGGGGTCACAATTTCATCAAAAATCTGACTTTCAGCATTTCACTCAAAAATGGTGCCACACGCTTGCAAATGCTCCCCTGAGAGGTTTGGCGGTCGAAACAGGAGGCTTTTTATCACAGGAAAAGAAATCCGCCCTCGAGGACTTAACCGGCAGAAAAAGATTTTTTTGAAAAAATCCCTAGGCCCCGGGGTCACAATTTCATCAAAAATCAGGCTTTCGGCATTTCACTCAAAAATGGTGCCACACACTTGCAAATGCTCCCCTAAAAGGTTTGGCGGTCGAAACAGAAGGCTTTTTATCACAGGAAAAGAAATCAGCCCTCGAGGACTTAACCGGCAGAAAAATATTTTTTTGAAAACATCCCTAAGCCCCGGGGTCACAATTTCATCAAAAATCTGACTTTCGGCATTTCACTCAAAAATGGTGCCACACGGTTGCAAATGCTCCCCAGAGAGGTTTGGCGGTCGAAAAAGTAGGCTTTTTATCACAGGAAAGGAAATCAGTCCTCGAGGACTTACCCTGCAGAAAAATATTTTTTTGAAAAAATCCCTAAGCCCCGGGGTCACAATTTCATCAAAAATCTGACTTTCGGCATTTCACTCAAAAATGGTGCCACACGCTTGCAAATGCTCCCCTGAGAGGTTTGGCGGTCGAAACAGAAGGCTTTTTATCACAGGAAAAGAAATCAGCCCTCAACGACTTAAACGGCAGAAAAATATTTTTTTGAAAAAATTCCTAAGCCCCGGGGTCACAATTTCATCAAAAATGAGACTTTTGGCATTTCACTCAAAAATGGTGCCAAACGGTTGCAAATGCTCCCCTGAGACATTTGGCGGTCGAAACAGAAGGCTTTTTATCACAGGAAAAGAAATCAGCCATCGCCGACTTAACCTGCAGAAAAAGATTTTTTTGAAAAAATCCCTAAGCCCTGGGGTCACAATTTCATCAAAAATGAGACTTTCGGCATTTCACTCAAAACTGGTGCCAAACGGTTGCAAATGCTCCCCTGAGAGCTTTGGCGGTCGAAACAGAAGGCTTTTTATCACAGGACAAGAAATCAGCCATCGCCGACTTACCCTGCAGAAAAATATTTTTTTGAAAAAATCCCTAAGCCCGGGGTCACAATTTCATCAAAAATCTGACTTTCGGCATTTCATTCAAAAATGGTGCCACACGCTTGCAAATGCTCCCCTAAAAGGTTTGGCGGTCGAAACAGAAGGCTTTTTATAACAGGAAAAGAAATCAGCCATCGCCGACTTACCCTGTAGAAAAATATTTTTTTGAAAAAATCCCTAAGCCCCAGGGTCACAATTTCATCAAAAATCTGAATTTCAGCATTTCACTCAAAAATGGTCCCAAACGGTTGCAAATGCTCCCCTGAGAGGTTTGGCGGTCGAAACAGAAGGCTTTTTATCACAGGAAAAGAAATCAGCCCTCGAGGACTTAACCGGCAGAAAAATATTTTTTTGAAAAAATCCCTAAGCCCCGGGGTCACAATTTCATCAAAAATCTGACTTTCGGCATTTCACTCAAAAATGGTGCCACACGCTTGCAAATGCTCCCCTAAAAGGTTTGGCGGTCCAAACAGAAGGCTTTTTATCACAGGACAAGAAATCAGCCATCACCGACTAAACCTGCAGAAAAAGATTTGTTTGAAAAAATCCCTAAGCCCCGGGGTCACAATTACATCAAAAATCTGACTTTCGGCATTTCACTCAAAAATGGTGCCAAACGGTTTCCAATGCTCCCCTGAGAGATTTGGCGGTCGAAACAGAAGGCTTTTTATCACAGGAAAAGAAATCTGCAATCGACAACTTAACCGGCAGAAAAAGATTGTTTTGAAAAAATCCCAAACCACAACTTCATCAAAAATCTGATTTTCGGCATTTCACTCAAAAATGGTGCCACACGCTTGCAAATGCTCGTCTGAAAGGTTTGGCGGTCGAAACAGGAGGCTTTTTATAACAGGACAAGAAATCAGCCATCGCCGACTTACCCTGCAGAAAAAGATTTTTTTGAAAAAATCCCTAAGCCCCAGGGTCACAATTTCATCAAAAATCTGACTTTCGGCATTTCACTCAAAAATGGTGCCACACGCCTGCAAATGCTCCTCTGAGAGGTTTGGCGGTCGAAACAGAAGGCTTTTTATCACAGGCAAAGAAATCAGCCCTCGACGACTTCAACGGCAGAAAAATATTTTTTTGAAAAAATCCCTAAGCCCCGGGGTCACAATTTCATCAAAAATGAGACTTTCGGCATTTCACTGAAAAATGGTGCCAAACGGTTGCCAATGCTCCCCTGAGAGATTTGGCGGTCGAAACAGAAGGCTTTTTATCACAGGAAAAGTAATCTGCCATCGACAACTTAACCGGCAGAAAAAGATTGTTTTGAAAAAATCCCAAACCACAACGTCATCAAAAATCTGATTTTCGGCATTTCACTCAAAAATGGTGCCACACGCTTGCAAATGCTCCCCTAAAAGGTTTGGCGGTCGAAACAGAAGGCTTTTTATAACAGGAAAAGAAATCAGCCATCGCCGACTTACCCTGTAGAAAAATATTTTTTTGAAAAAATCCCTAAGCCCCAGGGTCACAATTTCATCAAAAATCTGGATTTCAGCATTTCACTCAAAAATGGTCCCAAACGGTTGCAAATGCTCCCCTGAGAGGTTTGGCGGTCGAAACAGAAGGCTTTTTATCACAGGAAAAGAAATCAGCCCTCGAGGACTTAACCGGCAGAAAAATATTTTTTTGAAAAAATCCCTAAGCCCCGGGGTCACAATTTCATCAAAAATCTGACTTTCGGCATTTCACTCAAAAATGGTGCCACACGCTTGCAAATGCTCCCCTAAAAGGTTTGGCGGTCCAAACAGAAGGCTTTTTATCACAGGACAAGAAATCAGCCATCACCGACTAAACCTGCAGAAAAAGATTTTTTTGAAAAAATCCCTAAGCCCCGGGGTCACAATTACATCAAAAATCTGACTTTCGGCATTTCACTCAAAAATGGTGCCAAACGGTTTCCAATGCTCCCCTGAGAGATTTGGCGGTCAAAACAGAAGGCTTTTTATCACAGGAAAAGAAATCTGCCATCGACAACTTAACCGGCAGAAAAAGATTGTTTTGAAAAAATCCCAAACCACAACTTCATCAAAAATCTGATTTTTGGCATTTCACTCAAAAATGGTGCCACACGCTTGCAAATGCTCGTCTAAAAGGTTTGGCGGTCGAAACAGGAGGCTTTTTATCACAGGACAAGAAATCAGCCATCACGACTAAACCTGCAGAAAAGGATTTTTTTGAAAAAATCCCTAAGCCCGGGGTCACAATTACATCAAAAATCTGACTTTCGGCATTTCACTCAAAAATGGTGCCAAACGGTTGCAAATGCTCCCCTGAGAGGTTTGGCGGTCGAAACAGAAGGCTTTTCATCACAGGAAAAGAAATCAGCCATCACCGACTAAACCTGCAGAAAAAGATTTTTTTGAAAAAATCCCTAAGCCCCGGGGTCACAATTACATCAAAAATCTGACATTCGGCATTTCACTCAAAAATGGTGCCAAACGGTTGCAAATGCTCCCCTGAGAGGTTTGGCGGTCGAAACAGGAGGCTTTTTATCACAGGAAAAGAAATCCGCCCTCGAGGACTTAACCGGCAGAAAAAGATTTTTTTGAAAAAATCCCTAGGCCCCGGGGTCACAATTTCATCAAAAATCAGACTTTCGGCATTTCACTCAAAAATGGTGCCACACACTTGCCAATGCTCCCCTAAAAGGTTTGGCGGTCGAAACAGAAGGCTTTTTATCACAGGAAAAGAAATCAGCCCTCGAGGACTTAACCGGCAGAAAAATATTTTTTTGAAAACATCCCTAAGCCCCGGGGTCACAATTTCATCAAAAATCTGACTTTCGGCATTTCACTCAAAAATGGTGCCAAACGGTTGCAAATGCTCCCCAGAGAGGTTTGGCGGTCGAAAAAGTAGGCTTTTTATCACAGGAAAGGAAATCAGTCCTCGAGGACTTACCCTGCAGAAAAATATTTTTTTTGAAAAAATCCCTAAGCCCCGGGGTCACAATTTCATCAAAAATCTGACTTTTGGCATTTCACTCAAAAATGGTGCCACACGCTTGCAAATGCTCCCCTGAGAGGTTTGGCGGTCGAAACAGAAGGCTTTTTATCACAGGAAAAGAAATCAGCCCTCAACGACTTAAACGGCAGAAAAATATTTTTTTGAAAAAATCCCTAAGCCCCGGGGTCACAATTTCATCAAAAATGAGACTTTTGGCATTTCACTCAAAAATGGTGCCAAACGGTTGCAAATGCTCCCCTGAGAGGTTTGGCGGTCGAAACAGAAGGCTTTTTATCACAGGACAAGAAATCAGCCATCGCCGACGTACCCTGCAGAAAAAGATTTTTTTGAAAAAATCCCTAAGCCCGGGGTCACAATTTCATCAAAAATCTGACTTTCGGCATTTCACTCAAAAATGGTGCCAAACGGTTGCAAATGCTCCCCTGAGAGGTTTGGCGGTCGAAACAGAAGGCTTTTTATCACAGGAAAATAAATCAGCCCTCGAGGACTTAACCGGCAGAAAAAGATTTTTTTGAAAAAATCCCTAAGCCCTGGGGTCACAATTTCATCAAAAATCTGACTTTCGGCATTTCACTCAAAAATGGTGCCACACGCCTGCAAATGCTCCCCTGAGAGGTTTGGCGGTCGAAACAGAAGGCTTTTTATCACAGGAAAAGAAATCAGCCATCGCCGACTTACCCTGTAGAAAAAGATTTTTTTCAAAAAATCCCTAAGCCCCGGGGTCACAATTTCATCAAAAATGAGACTTTCGGCATTTCACTGAAAAATGGTGCCAAACGGTTGCCAATGCTCCCCTGAGAGATTTGGCGGTCGAAACAGAAGGCTTTTTATCACAGGAAAAGAAATCTGCCATCGACAACTTAACCGGCAGAAAAAGATTGTTTTGAAAAAATCCCAAACCACAACGTCATCAAAAATCTGATTTTCGGCATTTCACTCAAAAATGGTGCCACACGCTTGCAAATGCTCCCCTAAAAGGTTTGGCGGTCGAAACAGAAGGCTTTTTATAACAGGAAAAGAAATCAGCCATCGCCGACTTACCCTGCAGAAAAAGATTTTTTTGAAAAAATCCCTAAGCCCCGGGTCACAATTTCATCAAAAATCTGAATTTCAGCATTTCACTCAAAAATGGTCCCAAACGGTTGCAAATGCTCCCCTGAGAGGTTTGGCGGTCGAAACAGAAGGCTTTTTATCACAGGAAAAGAAATCAGCCCTCGAGGACTTAACCGGCAGAAAAATATTTTTTTGAAAAAATCCCTAAGCCCCGGGGTCACAATTTCATCAAAAATCTGACTTTCGACATTTCACTCAAAAATGGTGCCACATGCTTGGAAATGCTCCCCTAAAAGGTTTGGCGGTCGAAACAGAAGGCTTTTTATAACAGGAAAAGAAATCAGCCATCGCCGACTTACCCTGCAGAAAAAGATTTTTTTGAAAAAATCCCTAAGCCCCGGGGTCACAATTTCATCAAAAATCTGAATTTCAGCATTTCACTCAAAAATGGTGCCAAACGGTTGCAAATGCTCCCCTGAGAGGTTTGGCGGTCGAAACAGAAGGCTTTTTATCACAGGAAAAGAAATCAGCCCTCGAGGACTTAACCGGCAGAAAAATATTTTTTTGAAAAAATCCCTAAGCTCCGGGGTCACAATTTCATCAAAAATCTGACTTTCGGCATTTCACTCAAAAATGGTGCCACACGCTTGCAAATGCTCCCCTAAAAGGTTTGGCGGTCGAAACAGAAGGCTTTTTATCACAGGACAAGAAATCAGCCATCACCGACTAAACCTGCAGAAAAAGAATTTTTTTGAAAAAATCCCTAAGCCCCGGGGTCACAATTACATCAAAAATCTAACTTTCGGCATTTCACTCAAAAATGGTGCCAAACGGTTGCAAATGCTCCCCTGAGAGGTTTGGCGGTCGAAACAGAAGGCTTTTCATCACAGGAAAAGAAATCAGCCCTCGAGGACTTAACCGGCAGGAAAATATTTTTTTGAAAAAATCCCTAAGCCCCGGGGTCACAATTTCATCAAAAATCTGATTTTCGGCATTTCACTCAAAAATGGTGCCACACGCTTGCAAATGCTCCCCTAAAAGGTTTGGCGGTCGAAACAGAAGGCTTTTTATAACAGGACAAGAAATCAGCCATCGCCGACTTACCCTGCAGAAAAAGATTTTTTTGAAAAAATCCCTAAGCCCCGGGGTCACAATTTCATCAAAAATCTGAATTTCAGCATTTCACTCAAAAATGGTGCCAAACGGTTGCAAATGCTCCCCTGAGAGGTTTGGCGGTCGAAACAGAAGGCTTTTTATCACAGGAAAAGAAATCAGCCCTCGACCACCTAACCACCAGAAAAAGATTTTTTTGAAAAAATCCCTAAGCCCCGGGGTCACAATTTCATCAAAAATCTGACTTTCGGCATTTCACTCAAAAATGGTGCCACACACTTGCAAATGCTCGTCTAAAAGGTTTGGCGGTCGAAACAGAAGGCTTTTTATCACAGGACAAGAAATCAGCCATCACCGACTAAACCTGCAGAAAAAGATTTTTTTGAAAAAGTCCCTAAGCCCCGGGGTCACAATTACATCAAAAATCTGACTTTCGGCATTTCACTCAAAAATGGTGCCAAACGGTTGCAAATGCTCCCCTGAGAGGTTTGGCGGTCGAAACAGAAGGCTTTTCATCACAGGAAAAGAAATCAGCCCTCGAGGACTTAACCGGCAGGAAAATGTTTTTTTGAAAAAATCCCTAAGCCCCGGGGTCACAATTTCATCAAAAATCTGACTTTCGGCATTTCACTCAAAAATGGTGCCACACGCTTGCAAATGCTCCCCTAAAAGATTTGGCGGTCGAAACAGAAGGCTTTTTATCACAGGACAAGAAATCAGCCATCACCAACTAAACCTGCAGAAAAAGATTTTTTTGAAAAAATCCCTAAGCCCCGGGGTCATTAATTACATCAAAAATCTGAATTTCGGCATTTCACTCAAAAATGGTGCTAAACGGTTGCAAATGCTCCCCTGAGAGATTTGGCGGTCGAAACAGAAGGCTTTTTATCACAGGAAAAGAAATCTGCCATCGACAACTTAACCGGCAGAAAATGATTGTTTTGAAAAAATCCCTAAGACACAACTTCATCAAAAATTTGACTTTCGATATTTCACTCAAAAATGGTGCCACATGCTTGGAAATGCTCCCCTAAAAGGTTTGGCGGTCGAAACAGAACGCTTTTTATCACAGGACAAGAAATCAGCCATCACCGACTAAACCTGCAGAAAAAGATTTTTTTGAAAAAATCCCTAAGCCCCGGGGTCACAATTTCATCAAAAATCTGACTTTCAGCATTTCACTCAAAAATGGTGCCACACGCTTGCAAATGCTCCCCTGAGAGGTTTGGCGGTCGAAACAGGAGGCTTTTTATCACAGGAAAAGAAATCAGCCATCACCGACTAAACCTGCAGAAAAAGATTTTTTTGAAAAAATCCCTAGGCCCCGGGGTCACAATTTCATCAAAAATCAGACTTTCGGCATTTCACTCAGAAATGGTGCCACACACTTGCAAATGCTCCCCTAAAAGGTTTGGCGGTCGAAACAGAAGGCTTTTTATCACAGGAAAGGAAATCAGTCCTCGAGGACTTACCCTGCAGAAAAATATTTTTTTGAAAAAATCCCTAAGCCCCGGGGTCACAATTTCATCAAAAATCTGACTTTCGGCATTTCACTCAAAAATGGTGCCACACGCTTGCAAATGCTCCCCTGAGAGGTTTGGCGGTCGAAACAGAAGGCTTTTTATCACAGGAAAAGAAATCAGCCCTCAACGACTTAAACGGCAGAAAAATATTTTTTTGAAAAAATCCCTAAGCCCCGGGGTCACAATTTCATCAAAAATGAGACTTTTGGCATTTCACTCAAAAATGGTGCCAAACGGTTGCAAATGCTCCCCTGAGAGGTTTGGCGGTCGAAACAGAAGGCTTTTTATCACAGGACAAGAAATCAGCCCTCGACGACTTCAACGGCAGAAAAATATTTTTTTGAAAAAATCTCTAAGCCCCGGGGTCACAATTTCATCAAAAATGAGACTTTCGGCATTTCACTGAAAAATGGTGCCAAACGGTTGCCAATGCTCCCCTGAGAGATTTGGCGGTCGAAACAGAAGGCTTTTTATCACAGGAAAAGAAATCTGCCATCGACAACTTTACCGGAAGAAAAAGATTGTTTTGAAAAAATCCCAAACCACAACTTCATCAAAAATCTGATTTTCGGCATTTCACTCAAAAATGGTGCCACACGCTTGCAAATGCTCCCCTAAAAGGTTTGGCGGTCGAAACAGAAGGCTTTTTATAACAGGAAAAGAAATCAGCCATCGCCGACTTACCCTGCAGAAAAAGATTTTTTTGAAAAAATCCCTAAGCCCCGGGGTCACAATTTCATCAAAAATCTGAATTTCAGCATTTCACTCAAAAATGGTGCCAAACGGTTGCAAATGCTCCCCTGAGAGGTTTGGCGGTCGAAACAGAAGGCTTTTTATCACAGGAAAAGAAATCAGCCCTCGAGGACTTAACCTGCAGAAAAATATTTTTTTGAAAAAATCCCTATGCCCCGGGGTCACAATTTCATCAAAAATCTGACTTTCGGCATTTCACTCAAAAATGGTGCCACACGCTTGCAAATGCTCCCCTAAAAGGTTTGGCGGTCGAAACAGAAGGCTTTTTATCACAGTAAAAGAAATCAGCCATCGCCGACTTACCCTGCAGAAAAAGATTTTTTTGAAAAAATCCCTAAGCCCCGGGGTCACAATTTCATCAAAAATCTGACTTTCGGCATTTCACTCAAAAATGGTGCCACACGCTTGCAAATGCTCGTCTAAAAGGTTTGGCGGTCGAAACAGAAGGCTTTTTATCACAGGACAAGAAATCAGCCATCACCGACTAAACCTGCAGAAAAAGATTTTTTTGAAAAAATCCCTAAGCCCCGGGGTCACAATTTCATCAAAAATCTGACTTTCGGCATTTCACTCAAAAATGGTGCCAAACGGTTGCAAATGCTCCCCAGAGAGGTTTGGCGGTCGAAAAAGTAGGCTTTTTATCACAGGAAAAGAAATCAGCCATCACCAACTAAACCTGCAGAAAAAGATTTTTTTGAAAAAATCCCTAAGCCCCGGGGTCATTAATTACATCAAAAATATGAATTTCGGCATTTCACTCAAAAATGGTGCCAAACAGTTGCAAATGCTCCCCTGAGAGATTTGGCGGTCGAAACAGAAGGCTTTTTATCACAGGAAAAGAAATCTGCCATCGACAACTTAACCGGCAGAAAATGATTGTTTTGAAAAAATCCCTAAGACACAACTTCATCAAAAATCTGACTTTTGACATTTCACTCAAAAATGGTGCCACATGCTTGGAAATGCTCCCCTAAAAGATTTGGCGGTCGAAACAGAACGCTTTTTATCACAGGACAAGAAATCAGCCATCACCGACTAAACCTGCAGAAAAAGATTTTTTTGAAAAAATCCCTAAGCCCCGGGGTCACAATTTCATCAAAAATCTGACTTTCAGCATTTCACTCAAAAATGGTGCCACACGCTTGCAAATGCTCCCCTGAGAGGTTTGGCGGTCGAAACAGGAGGCTTTTTATCACAGGAAAAGAAATCCGCCCTCGAGGACTTAACCGGCAGAAAAAGATTTTTTTGAAAAAATCCCTAGGCCCCGGGGTCACAATTTCATCAAAAATCAGGCTTTCGGCATTTCACTCAAAAATGGTGCCACACACTTGCAAATGCTCCCCTAAAAGGTTTGGCGGTCGAAACAGAAGGCTTTTTATCACAGGAAAAGAAATCAGCCCTCGAGGACTTAACCGGCAGAAAAATATTTTTTTGAAAACATCCCTAAGCCCCGGGGTCACAATTTCATCAAAAATCTGACTTTCGGCATTTCACTCAAAAATGGTGCCACACGGTTGCAAATGCTCCCCAGAGAGGTTTGGCGGTCGAAAAAGTAGGCTTTTTATCACAGGAAAGGAAATCAGTCCTCGAGGACTTACCCTGCAGAAAAATATTTTTTTGAAAAAATCCCTAAGCCCCGGGGTCACAATTTCATCAAAAATCTGACTTTCGGCATTTCACTCAAAAATGGTGCCACACGCTTGCAAATGCTCCCCTGAGAGGTTTGGCGGTCGAAACAGAAGGCTTTTTATCACAGGAAAAGAAATCAGCCCTCAACGACTTAAACGGCAGAAAAATATTTTTTTGAAAAAATTCCTAAGCCCCGGGGTCACAATTTCATCAAAAATGAGACTTTTGGCATTTCACTCAAAAATGGTGCCAAACGGTTGCAAATGCTCCCCTGAGACATTTGGCGGTCGAAACAGAAGGCTTTTTATCACAGGAAAAGAAATCAGCCATCGCCGACTTAACCTGCAGAAAAAGATTTTTTTGAAAAAATCCCTAAGCCCTGGGGTCACAATTTCATCAAAAATGAGACTTTCGGCATTTCACTCAAAACTGGTGCCAAACGGTTGCAAATGCTCCCCTGAGAGCTTTGGCGGTCGAAACAGAAGGCTTTTTATCACAGGACAAGAAATCAGCCATCGCCGACTTACCCTGCAGAAAAATATTTTTTTGAAAAAATCCCTAAGCCCGGGGTCACAATTTCATCAAAAATCTGACTTTCGGCATTTCATTCAAAAATGGTGCCACACGCTTGCAAATGCTCCCCTAAAAGGTTTGGCGGTCGAAACAGAAGGCTTTTTATAACAGGAAAAGAAATCAGCCATCGCCGACTTACCCTGTAGAAAAATATTTTTTTGAAAAAATCCCTAAGCCCCAGGGTCACAATTTCATCAAAAATCTGAATTTCAGCATTTCACTCAAAAATGGTCCCAAACGGTTGCAAATGCTCCCCTGAGAGGTTTGGCGGTCGAAACAGAAGGCTTTTTATCACAGGAAAAGAAATCAGCCCTCGAGGACTTAACCGGCAGAAAAATATTTTTTTGAAAAAATCCCTAAGCCCCGGGGTCACAATTTCATCAAAAATCTGACTTTCGGCATTTCACTCAAAAATGGTGCCACACGCTTGCAAATGCTCCCCTAAAAGGTTTGGCGGTCCAAACAGAAGGCTTTTTATCACAGGACAAGAAATCAGCCATCACCGACTAAACCTGCAGAAAAAGATTTGTTTGAAAAAATCCCTAAGCCCCGGGGTCACAATTACATCAAAAATCTGACTTTCGGCATTTCACTCAAAAATGGTGCCAAACGGTTTCCAATGCTCCCCTGAGAGATTTGGCGGTCGAAACAGAAGGCTTTTTATCACAGGAAAAGAAATCTGCAATCGACAACTTAACCGGCAGAAAAAGATTGTTTTGAAAAAATCCCAAACCACAACTTCATCAAAAATCTGATTTTCGGCATTTCACTCAAAAATGGTGCCACACGCTTGCAAATGCTCGTCTGAAAGGTTTGGCGGTCGAAACAGGAGGCTTTTTATAACAGGACAAGAAATCAGCCATCGCCGACTTACCCTGCAGAAAAAGATTTTTTTGAAAAAATCCCTAAGCCCCAGGGTCACAATTTCATCAAAAATCTGACTTTCGGCATTTCACTCAAAAATGGTGCCACACGCCTGCAAATGCTCCTCTGAGAGGTTTGGCGGTCGAAACAGAAGGCTTTTTATCACAGGCAAAGAAATCAGCCCTCGACGACTTCAACGGCAGAAAAATATTTTTTTGAAAAAATCCCTAAGCCCCGGGGTCACAATTTCATCAAAAATGAGACTTTCGGCATTTCACTGAAAAATGGTGCCAAACGGTTGCCAATGCTCCCCTGAGAGATTTGGCGGTCGAAACAGAAGGCTTTTTATCACAGGAAAAGTAATCTGCCATCGACAACTTAACCGGCAGAAAAAGATTGTTTTGAAAAAATCCCAAACCACAACGTCATCAAAAATCTGATTTTCGGCATTTCACTCAAAAATGGTGCCACACGCTTGCAAATGCTCCCCTAAAAGGTTTGGCGGTCGAAACAGAAGGCTTTTTATAACAGGAAAAGAAATCAGCCATCGCCGACTTACCCTGTAGAAAAATATTTTTTTGAAAAAATCCCTAAGCCCCAGGGTCACAATTTCATCAAAAATCTGGATTTCAGCATTTCACTCAAAAATGGTCCCAAACGGTTGCAAATGCTCCCCTGAGAGGTTTGGCGGTCGAAACAGAAGGCTTTTTATCACAGGAAAAGAAATCAGCCCTCGAGGACTTAACCGGCAGAAAAATATTTTTTTGAAAAAATCCCTAAGCCCCGGGGTCACAATTTCATCAAAAATCTGACTTTCGGCATTTCACTCAAAAATGGTGCCACACGCTTGCAAATGCTCCCCTAAAAGGTTTGGCGGTCCAAACAGAAGGCTTTTTATCACAGGACAAGAAATCAGCCATCACCGACTAAACCTGCAGAAAAAGATTTTTTTGAAAAAATCCCTAAGCCCCGGGGTCACAATTACATCAAAAATCTGACTTTCGGCATTTCACTCAAAAATGGTGCCAAACGGTTTCCAATGCTCCCCTGAGAGATTTGGCGGTCAAAACAGAAGGCTTTTTATCACAGGAAAAGAAATCTGCCATCGACAACTTAACCGGCAGAAAAAGATTGTTTTGAAAAAATCCCAAACCACAACTTCATCAAAAATCTGATTTTTGGCATTTCACTCAAAAATGGTGCCACACGCTTGCAAATGCTCGTCTAAAAGGTTTGGCGGTCGAAACAGGAGGCTTTTTATCACAGGACAAGAAATCAGCCATCACGACTAAACCTGCAGAAAAGGATTTTTTTGAAAAAATCCCTAAGCCCGGGGTCACAATTACATCAAAAATCTGACTTTCGGCATTTCACTCAAAAATGGTGCCAAACGGTTGCAAATGCTCCCCTGAGAGGTTTGGCGGTCGAAACAGAAGGCTTTTCATCACAGGAAAAGAAATCAGCCATCACCGACTAAACCTGCAGAAAAAGATTTTTTTGAAAAAATCCCTAAGCCCCGGGGTCACAATTACATCAAAAATCTGACATTCGGCATTTCACTCAAAAATGGTGCCAAACGGTTGCAAATGCTCCCCTGAGAGGTTTGGCGGTCGAAACAGGAGGCTTTTTATCACAGGAAAAGAAATCCGCCCTCGAGGACTTAACCGGCAGAAAAAGATTTTTTTGAAAAAATCCCTAGGCCCCGGGGTCACAATTTCATCAAAAATCAGACTTTCGGCATTTCACTCAAAAATGGTGCCACACACTTGCCAATGCTCCCCTAAAAGGTTTGGCGGTCGAAACAGAAGGCTTTTTATCACAGGAAAAGAAATCAGCCCTCGAGGACTTAACCGGCAGAAAAATATTTTTTTGAAAACATCCCTAAGCCCCGGGGTCACAATTTCATCAAAAATCTGACTTTCGGCATTTCACTCAAAAATGGTGCCAAACGGTTGCAAATGCTCCCCAGAGAGGTTTGGCGGTCGAAAAAGTAGGCTTTTTATCACAGGAAAGGAAATCAGTCCTCGAGGACTTACCCTGCAGAAAAATATTTTTTTTGAAAAAATCCCTAAGCCCCGGGGTCACAATTTCATCAAAAATCTGACTTTTGGCATTTCACTCAAAAATGGTGCCACACGCTTGCAAATGCTCCCCTGAGAGGTTTGGCGGTCGAAACAGAAGGCTTTTTATCACAGGAAAAGAAATCAGCCCTCAACGACTTAAACGGCAGAAAAATATTTTTTTGAAAAAATCCCTAAGCCCCGGGGTCACAATTTCATCAAAAATGAGACTTTTGGCATTTCACTCAAAAATGGTGCCAAACGGTTGCAAATGCTCCCCTGAGAGGTTTGGCGGTCGAAACAGAAGGCTTTTTATCACAGGACAAGAAATCAGCCATCGCCGACGTACCCTGCAGAAAAAGATTTTTTTGAAAAAATCCCTAAGCCCGGGGTCACAATTTCATCAAAAATCTGACTTTCGGCATTTCACTCAAAAATGGTGCCAAACGGTTGCAAATGCTCCCCTGAGAGGTTTGGCGGTCGAAACAGAAGGCTTTTTATCACAGGAAAATAAATCAGCCCTCGAGGACTTAACCGGCAGAAAAAGATTTTTTTGAAAAAATCCCTAAGCCCTGGGGTCACAATTTCATCAAAAATCTGACTTTCGGCATTTCACTCAAAAATGGTGCCACACGCCTGCAAATGCTCCCCTGAGAGGTTTGGCGGTCGAAACAGAAGGCTTTTTATCACAGGAAAAGAAATCAGCCATCGCCGACTTACCCTGTAGAAAAAGATTTTTTTCAAAAAATCCCTAAGCCCCGGGGTCACAATTTCATCAAAAATGAGACTTTCGGCATTTCACTGAAAAATGGTGCCAAACGGTTGCCAATGCTCCCCTGAGAGATTTGGCGGTCGAAACAGAAGGCTTTTTATCACAGGAAAAGAAATCTGCCATCGACAACTTAACCGGCAGAAAAAGATTGTTTTGAAAAAATCCCAAACCACAACGTCATCAAAAATCTGATTTTCGGCATTTCACTCAAAAATGGTGCCACACGCTTGCAAATGCTCCCCTAAAAGGTTTGGCGGTCGAAACAGAAGGCTTTTTATAACAGGAAAAGAAATCAGCCATCGCCGACTTACCCTGCAGAAAAAGATTTTTTTGAAAAAATCCCTAAGCCCCGGGTCACAATTTCATCAAAAATCTGAATTTCAGCATTTCACTCAAAAATGGTCCCAAACGGTTGCAAATGCTCCCCTGAGAGGTTTGGCGGTCGAAACAGAAGGCTTTTTATCACAGGAAAAGAAATCAGCCCTCGAGGACTTAACCGGCAGAAAAATATTTTTTTGAAAAAATCCCTAAGCCCCGGGGTCACAATTTCATCAAAAATCTGACTTTCGACATTTCACTCAAAAATGGTGCCACATGCTTGGAAATGCTCCCCTAAAAGGTTTGGCGGTCGAAACAGAAGGCTTTTTATAACAGGAAAAGAAATCAGCCATCGCCGACTTACCCTGCAGAAAAAGATTTTTTTGAAAAAATCCCTAAGCCCCGGGGTCACAATTTCATCAAAAATCTGAATTTCAGCATTTCACTCAAAAATGGTGCCAAACGGTTGCAAATGCTCCCCTGAGAGGTTTGGCGGTCGAAACAGAAGGCTTTTTATCACAGGAAAAGAAATCAGCCCTCGAGGACTTAACCGGCAGAAAAATATTTTTTTGAAAAAATCCCTAAGCTCCGGGGTCACAATTTCATCAAAAATCTGACTTTCGGCATTTCACTCAAAAATGGTGCCACACGCTTGCAAATGCTCCCCTAAAAGGTTTGGCGGTCGAAACAGAAGGCTTTTTATCACAGGACAAGAAATCAGCCATCACCGACTAAACCTGCAGAAAAAGAATTTTTTTGAAAAAATCCCTAAGCCCCGGGGTCACAATTACATCAAAAATCTAACTTTCGGCATTTCACTCAAAAATGGTGCCAAACGGTTGCAAATGCTCCCCTGAGAGGTTTGGCGGTCGAAACAGAAGGCTTTTCATCACAGGAAAAGAAATCAGCCCTCGAGGACTTAACCGGCAGGAAAATATTTTTTTGAAAAAATCCCTAAGCCCCGGGGTCACAATTTCATCAAAAATCTGATTTTCGGCATTTCACTCAAAAATGGTGCCACACGCTTGCAAATGCTCCCCTAAAAGGTTTGGCGGTCGAAACAGAAGGCTTTTTATAACAGGACAAGAAATCAGCCATCGCCGACTTACCCTGCAGAAAAAGATTTTTTTGAAAAAATCCCTAAGCCCCGGGGTCACAATTTCATCAAAAATCTGAATTTCAGCATTTCACTCAAAAATGGTGCCAAACGGTTGCAAATGCTCCCCTGAGAGGTTTGGCGGTCGAAACAGAAGGCTTTTTATCACAGGAAAAGAAATCAGCCCTCGACCACCTAACCACCAGAAAAAGATTTTTTTGAAAAAATCCCTAAGCCCCGGGGTCACAATTTCATCAAAAATCTGACTTTCGGCATTTCACTCAAAAATGGTGCCACACACTTGCAAATGCTCGTCTAAAAGGTTTGGCGGTCGAAACAGAAGGCTTTTTATCACAGGACAAGAAATCAGCCATCACCGACTAAACCTGCAGAAAAAGATTTTTTTGAAAAAGTCCCTAAGCCCCGGGGTCACAATTACATCAAAAATCTGACTTTCGGCATTTCACTCAAAAATGGTGCCAAACGGTTGCAAATGCTCCCCTGAGAGGTTTGGCGGTCGAAACAGAAGGCTTTTCATCACAGGAAAAGAAATCAGCCCTCGAGGACTTAACCGGCAGGAAAATGTTTTTTTGAAAAAATCCCTAAGCCCCGGGGTCACAATTTCATCAAAAATCTGACTTTCGGCATTTCACTCAAAAATGGTGCCACACGCTTGCAAATGCTCCCCTAAAAGATTTGGCGGTCGAAACAGAAGGCTTTTTATCACAGGACAAGAAATCAGCCATCACCAACTAAACCTGCAGAAAAAGATTTTTTTGAAAAAATCCCTAAGCCCCGGGGTCATTAATTACATCAAAAATCTGAATTTCGGCATTTCACTCAAAAATGGTGCTAAACGGTTGCAAATGCTCCCCTGAGAGATTTGGCGGTCGAAACAGAAGGCTTTTTATCACAGGAAAAGAAATCTGCCATCGACAACTTAACCGGCAGAAAATGATTGTTTTGAAAAAATCCCTAAGACACAACTTCATCAAAAATTTGACTTTCGATATTTCACTCAAAAATGGTGCCACATGCTTGGAAATGCTGCCCTAAAAGGTTTGGCGGTCGAAACAGAACGCTTTTTATCACAGGACAAGAAATCAGCCATCACCGACTAAACCTGCAGAAAAAGATTTTTTTGAAAAAATCCCTAAGCCCCGGGGTCACAATTTCATCAAAAATCTGACTTTCAGCATTTCACTCAAAAATGGTGCCACACGCTTGCAAATGCTCCCCTGAGAGGTTTGGCGGTCGAAACAGGAGGCTTTTTATCACAGGAAAAGAAATCAGCCATCACCGACTAAACCTGCAGAAAAAGATTTTTTTGAAAAAATCCCTAGGCCCCGGGGTCACAATTTCATCAAAAATCAGACTTTCGGCATTTCACTCAGAAATGGTGCCACACACTTGCAAATGCTCCCCTAAAAGGTTTGGCGGTCGAAACAGAAGGCTTTTTATCACAGGAAAGGAAATCAGTCCTCGAGGACTTACCCTGCAGAAAAATATTTTTTTGAAAAAATCCCTAAGCCCCGGGGTCACAATTTCATCAAAAATCTGACTTTCGGCATTTCACTCAAAAATGGTGCCACACGCTTGCAAATGCTCCCCTGAGAGGTTTGGCGGTCGAAACAGAAGGCTTTTTATCACAGGAAAAGAAATCAGCCCTCAACGACTTAAACGGCAGAAAAATATTTTTTTGAAAAAATCCCTAAGCCCCGGGGTCACAATTTCATCAAAAATGAGACTTTTGGCATTTCACTCAAAAATGGTGCCAAACGGTTGCAAATGCTCCCCTGAGAGGTTTGGCGGTCGAAACAGAAGGCTTTTTATCACAGGACAAGAAATCAGCCCTCGACGACTTCAACGGCAGAAAAATATTTTTTTGAAAAAATCTCTAAGCCCCGGGGTCACAATTTCATCAAAAATGAGACTTTCGGCATTTCACTGAAAAATGGTGCCAAACGGTTGCCAATGCTCCCCTGAGAGATTTGGCGGTCGAAACAGAAGGCTTTTTATCACAGGAAAAGAAATCTGCCATCGACAACTTTACCGGAAGAAAAAGATTGTTTTGAAAAAATCCCAAACCACAACTTCATCAAAAATCTGATTTTCGGCATTTCACTCAAAAATGGTGCCACACGCTTGCAAATGCTCCCCTAAAAGGTTTGGCGGTCGAAACAGAAGGCTTTTTATAACAGGAAAAGAAATCAGCCATCGCCGACTTACCCTGCAGAAAAAGATTTTTTTGAAAAAATCCCTAAGCCCCGGGGTCACAATTTCATCAAAAATCTGAATTTCAGCATTTCACTCAAAAATGGTGCCAAACGGTTGCAAATGCTCCCCTGAGAGGTTTGGCGGTCGAAACAGAAGGCTTTTTATCACAGGAAAAGAAATCAGCCCTCGAGGACTTAACCTGCAGAAAAATATTTTTTTGAAAAAATCCCTATGCCCCGGGGTCACAATTTCATCAAAAATCTGACTTTCGGCATTTCACTCAAAAATGGTGCCACACGCTTGCAAATGCTCCCCTAAAAGGTTTGGCGGTCGAAACAGAAGGCTTTTTATCACAGTAAAAGAAATCAGCCATCGCCGACTTACCCTGCAGAAAAAGATTTTTTTGAAAAAATCCCTAAGCCCCGGGGTCACAATTTCATCAAAAATCTGACTTTCGGCATTTCACTCAAAAATGGTGCCACACGCTTGCAAATGCTCGTCTAAAAGGTTTGGCGGTCGAAACAGAAGGCTTTTTATCACAGGACAAGAAATCAGCCATCACCGACTAAACCTGCAGAAAAAGATTTTTTTGAAAAAATCCCTAAGCCCCGGGGTCACAATTACATCAAAAATCTGACTTTCGGCATTTCACTCAAAAATGGTGCCAAACGGTTTCCAATGCTCCCCTGAGAGATTTGGCGGTCGAAACAGAAGGCTTTTTATCACAGGAAAAGAAATCTGCCATCGACAACTTAACCGGCAGAAAAAGATTGTTTTGAAAAAATCCCAAACCACAACTTCATCAAAAATCTGATTTTCGGCATTTCACTCAAAAATGGTGCCACACGCTTGCAAATGTTCGTCTAAAAGGTTTGGCGGTCGAAACAGGAGGCTTTTTATAACAGGACAAGAAATCAGCCATCGCCGACTTACCCTGCAGAAAAAGATTTTTTTGAAAAAATCCCTAAGCCCGGGGGTCACAATTTCATCAAAAATCTGAATTTCAGCATTTCACTCAAAAATGGTGCCAAACGGTTGCCAATGCTCCCCTGACAGATTTGGCGGTCGAAACAGAAGGCTTTTTATCACAGGAAAAGAAATCTGCCATCGACAACTTAACCGGCAGAAAAAGATTGTTTTGAAAAAATCCCAAACCACAACTTCATCAAAAATCTGATTTTCGGCATTTCACTCAAAAATGGTGCCACACGCTTGCAAATGCTCCCCTAAAAGGTTTGGCGGTCGAAACAGAAGGCTTTTTATAACAGGACAAGAAATCAGCCATCGCCGACTTACCCTGCAGAAAAAGATTTTTTTGAAAAAATCCCTAAGCCCGGGGGTCACAATTTCATCAAAAATCTGAATTTCAGCATTTCACTCAAAAATGGTGCCAAACGGTTGCAAATGCTCCCCTGAGAGGTTTGGCGGTCGAAACAGAAGGCTTTTCATCACAGGAAAAGAAATCAGCCCTCGAGGACTTACCCTGTAGAAAAATATTTTTTTGAAAAAATCCCTAAGCCCCAGGGTCACAATTTCATCAAAAATCTGACTTTCGGCATTTCACTGAAAAATGGTGCCAAACGGTTGCCAATGCTCCCCTGAGAGATTTGGCGGTCGAAACAGAAGGCTTTTTATCACAGGAAAAGAAATCTGCCATCGACAACTTAACCGGCAGAAAAAGATTGTTTTGAAAAAATCCCAAACCACAACTTCATCAAAAATCTGATTTTCGGCATTTCACTCAAAAATGGTGCCACACGCTTGCAAATACTCCCCTAAAAGGTTTGGCGGTCGAAACAGAAGGCTTTTTATAACAGGAAAAGAAATCAGCCATCGCCGACTTACCCTGCAGAAAAAGATTTTTTTGAAAAAATCCCTAAGCCCGGGGGTCACAATTTCATCAAAAATCTGAATTTCAGCATTTCACTCAAAAATGGTGCCAAACGGTTGCAAATGCTCCCCTGAGAGGTTTGGCGGTCGAAACAGAAGGCTTTTTATCACAGGAAAAGAAATCAGCCCTCGAGGACTTAACCGGCAGAAAAATATTTTTTTGAAAAAATCCCTAAGCCCCGGGGTCACAATTTCATCAAAAATCTGACTTTCGGCATTTCACTCAAAAATGGTGCCACACGCTTGCAAATGCTCGTCTAAAAGGTTTGGCGGTCGAAACAGAAGGTTTTTTATCACAGGACAAGAAATCAGCCATCACCGACTAAACCTGCAGAAAAAGATTTTTTTGAAAAAATCCCTAAGCCCCGGGGTCACAATTTCATCAAAAATCTGACTTTCGGCATTTCACTGAAAAATGGTGCCAAACGGTTGCCAATGCTCCCCTGAGAGATTTGGCGGTCGAAACAGAAGGCTTTTTATCACAGGAAAAGAAATCTGCCATCGACAACTTAACCGGCAGAAAAAGATTGTTTTGAAAAAATCCCAAACCACAACTTCATCAAAAATCTGATTTTCGGCATTTCACTCAAAAATGGTGCCACACGCTTGCAAATACTCCCCTAAAAGGTTTGGCGGTCGAAACAGAAGGCTTTTTATAACAGGAAAAGAAATCAGCCATCGCCGACTTACCCTGCAGAAAAAGATTTTTTTGAAAAAATCCCTAAGCCCGGGGGTCACAATTTCATCAAAAATCTGAATTTCAGCATTTCACTCAAAAATGGTGCCAAACGGTTGCAAATGCTCCCCTGAGAGGTTTGGCGGTCGAAACAGAAGGCTTTTTATCACAGGAAAAGAAATCAGCCCTCGAGGACTTAACCGGCAGAAAAATATTTTTTTGAAAAAATCCCTAAGCCCCGGGGTCACAATTTCATCAAAAATCTGACTTTCGGCATTTCACTCAAAAATGGTGCCACACGCTTGCAAATGCTCGTCTAAAAGGTTTGGCGGTCGAAACAGAAGGTTTTTTATCACAGGACAAGAAATCAGCCATCACCGACTAAACCTGCAGAAAAAGATTTTTTTGAAAAAATCCCTAAGCCCCGGGGTCACAATTACATCAAAAATCTGACTTTCGGCATTTCACTCAAAAATGGTGCCAAACGGTTTCCAATGCTCCCCTGAGAGATTTGGCGGTCGAAACAGAAGGCTTTTTATCACAGGAAAAGAAATCTGCCATCGACAACTTAACCGGCAGAAAAAGATTGTTTTGAAAAAATCCCAAACCACAACTTCATCAAAAATCTGATTTTCGGCATTTCACTCAAAAATGGTGCCACACGCTTGCAAATGCTCGTCTAAAAGGTTTGGCAGTCGAAACAGGAGGCTTTTTATAACAGGACAAGAAATCAGCCATCGCCGACTTACCCTGCAGAAAAAGATTTTTTTGAAAAAATCCCTAAGCCCCGGGGTCACAATTACATCAAAAATCTGACTTTCGGCATTTCACTCAAAAATGGTGCCAAACGGTTGCAAATGCTCCCCTGAGAGGTTTGGCGGTCGAAACAGAAGGCTTTTCATCACAGGAAAAGAAATCAGCCCTCGAGGACTTAACCGGCAGGAAAATGTTTTTTTGAAAAAATCCCTAAGCCCCGGGGTCACAATTTCATCAAAAATCTGACTTTCGGCATTTCACTCAAAAATGGTGCCACACGCTTGCAAATGCTCCCCTAAAAGGTTTGGCGGTCCAAACAGAAGGCTTTTTATCACAGGACAAGAAATCAGCCATCACCGACTAAACCTGCAGAAAAAGATTTTTTTGAAAAAGTCCCTAAGCCCCGGGGTCACAATTACATCAAAAATCTGACTTTCGGCATTTCACTCAAAAATGGTGCCAAACGGTTTCCAATGCTCCCCTGAGAGATTTGGCGGTCGAAACAGAAGGCTTTTTATCACAGGAAAAGAAATCTGCCATCGACAACTTAACCGGCAGAAAAAGATTGTTTTGAAAAAATCCCAAACCACAACTTCATCAAAAATCTGATTTTCGGCATTTCACTCAAAAATGGTGCCACACGCTTGCAAATGCTCCCCTAAAAGGTTTGGCGGTCGAAACAGGAGGCTTTTTATAACAGGACAAGAAATCAGCCATCGCCGACTTACCCTGCAGAAAAAGATTTTTTTGAAAAAATCCCTAAGCCCCGGGGTCACAATTTCATCAAAAATCTGAATTTCAGCATTTCACTCAAAAATGGTGCCAAACGGTTGCAAATGCTCCCCTGAGAGGTTTGGCGGTCGAAACAGAAGGCTTTTTATCACAGGAAAAGAAATCAGCCCTCGAGGACTTAACCGGCAGGAAAATGTTTTTTTGAAAAAATCCCTAAGCCCCGGGGTCACAATTTCATCAAAAATCTGACTTTCGGCATTTCACTCAAAAATGGTGCCACACGCTTGCAAATGCTCGTCTAAAAGGTTTGGCGGTCGAAACAGAAGGCTTTTTATCACAGGACAAGAAATCAGCCATCACCAACTAAACCTGCAGAAAAAGATTTTTTTGAAAAAATCCCTAAGCCCCGGGGTCATTAATTACATCAAAAATCTGACTTTCAGCATTTCACTCAAAAATGGTGCCAAACAGTTGCAAATGCTCCCCTGAGAGATTTGGGGGTCGAAACAGAAGGCTTTTTATCACAGGAAAAGAAATCTGCCATCGACAACTTAACCGGCAGAAAAAGATTGTTTTGAAAAAATCCCGAAGACACAACTTCATCAAAAATCTGACTTTCGACATTTCACTCAAAAATGGTGCCACATGCTTGGAAATGCTCCCCTAAAAGGTTTGGCGGTCGAAACAGAAGGCTTTTTATCACAGGACAAGAAATCAGCCATCACCAACTAAACCTGCAGAAAAAGATTTTTTTGAAAAAATCCCTAAGCCCCGGGGTCACAATTTCATCAAAAATCTGACTTTCAGCATTTCACTCAAAAATGGTGCCACACACTTGCAAATGCTCCCCAGAGAGGTTTGGCGGTCGAAAAAGTAGGCTTTTTATCACAGGAAAGGAAATCAGTCCTCGAGGACTTAACCGGCAGAAAAATATTTTTTTGAAAACATCCCTAAGCCCCGGGGTCACAATTTCATCAAAAAACTGACTTTCGGCATTTCACTCAAAAATGGTGCCACACGCTTGCAAATGCTCCCCTGAGGGGTTTGGCGGTCGAAACAGAAGGCTTTTTATCACAGGAAAAGAAATCAGCCCTCAACGACTTAAACGGCAGAAAAATATTTTTTTGAAAAAATCCCTAAGCCCCGGGGTCACAATTTCATCAAAAATGAGACTTTTGGCATTTCACTCAAAAATGGTGCCAAACAGTTGCAAATGCTCCCCTGAGAGATTTGGGGGTCGAAACAGAAGGCTTTTTATCACAGGAAAAGAAATCTGCCATCGACAACTTAACCGGCAGAAAATGATTGTTTTGAAAAAATCCCGAAGACACAACTTCATCAAAAATCTGACTTTCGACATTTCACTCAAAAATGGTGCCACATGCTTGGAAATGCTCCCCTAAAAGGTTTGGCGGTCGAAACAGAAGGCTTTTTATCACAGGACAAGAAATCAGCCATCACCAACTAAACCTGCAGAAAAAGATTTTTTTGAAAAAATCCCTAAGCCCCGGGGTCACAATTTCATCAAAAATCTGACTTTCAGCATTTCACTCAAAAATGGTGCCACACGCTTGCAAATGCTGCCCTGAGAGGTTTGACGGTCGAAACAGGAGGCTTTTTATCACAGGAAAAGAAATCCCCCCTCGAGGACTTAACCGGCAGAAAAAGATTTTTTTGAAAAAATCCCTAGGCCCCGGGGTCACAATTTCATCAAAAATCAGACTTTCGGCATTTCACTCAAAAATGGTGCCACACACTTGCAAATGCTCCCCAGAGAGGTTTGGCGGTCGAAAAAGTAGGCTTTTTATCACAGGAAAGGAAATCAGTCCTCGAGGACTTAACCGGCAGAAAAATATTTTTTTGAAAACATCCCTAAGCCCCGGGGTCACAATTTCATCAAAAAACTGACTTTCGGCATTTCACTCAAAAATGGTGCCACACGCTTGCAAATGCTCCCCTGAGGGGTTTGGCGGTCGAAACAGAAGGCTTTTTATCACAGGAAAAGAAATCAGCCCTCAACGACTTAAACGGCAGAAAAATATTTTTTTGAAAAAATCCCTAAGCCCCTGGGTCACAATTTCATCAAAAATGAGACTTTTGGCATTTCACTCAAAAATGGTGCCAAACGGTTGCAAATGCTCCCCTGAGAGGTTTGGCGGTCGAAACAGAAGGCTTTTTATCACAGGACAAGAAATCAGCCATCGCCGACTTACCCTGCAGAAAACGATTTTTTTGAAAAAATCCCTAAGCCCGGGGTCACAATTTCATCAAAAATCTGACTTTCGGCATTTCACTCAAAAATGGTGCCAAACGGTTGCAAATGCTCCCCTGAGAGGTTTGGCGGTCGAAACAGAAGGGTTTTTATCACAGGAAAATAAATCAGCCCTCGAGTACTTAACCGGCAGAAAAAGATTTTTTTGAAAAAATCCCTAAGCCCCGGGGTCACAATTTCATCAAAAATCTGACTTTTGGCATTTCACTCAAAAATGGTGCCAAAAGGTTGCAAATGCTCCCCTGAGAGCTTTGGCGGTCGAAACAGAAGGCTTTTTATCACAGGACAAGAAATCAGCCATCGCCGACTTACCCTGCAGAAAAATATTTTTTTGAAAAAATCCCTAAGCCCGGGGTCACAATTTCATCAAAAATCTGACTTTCGGCATTTCACTCAAAAATGGTGCCACACGCCTGCAAATGCTCCTCTGAGAGGTTTGGCGGTCGAAACAGAAGGCTTTTTATCACAGGAAAAGAAATCAGCCCTCGACGACTTCAACGGCAGAAAAATATTTTTTTGAAAAAATCCCTAAGCCCCGGGGTCACAATTTCATCAAAAATGAGACTTTCGGCATTTCACTCAAAAATGGTGCCACACGCTTGCAAATGCTCCCCTAAAAGGTTTGGCGGTCGAAACAGAAGGCTTTTTATAACAGGAAAAGAAATCAGCCATCGCCGACTTACCCTGCAGAAAAAGATTTTTTTGAAAAAATCCCTAAGCCCCGGGGTCACAATTTCATCAAAAATCTGAATTTAAGCATTTCACTCAAAAATGGTGCCAAACGGTTGCAAATGCTCCCCTGAGAGGTTTGGCGGTCGAAACAGAAGGCTTTTTATCACAGGAAAAGAAATCAGCCCTCGAGGACTTAACCGGCAGAAAAATATTTTTTTGAAAAAATCCCTAAGCCCCGGGGTCACAATTTCATCAAAAATCTGACTTTCGGCATTTCACTCAAAAATGGTGCCACACGCTTGCAAATGCTCCCCTAAAAGGTTTGGCGGTCGAAACAGAAGGCTTTTTATCACAGGACAAGAAATCAGCCATCACCGACTAAACCTGCAGAAAAAGATTTTTTTGAAAAAATCCCTAAGCCCCGGGGTCACAATTACATCAAAAATCTGACTTTCGGCATTTCACTCAAAAATGGTGCCAAACGGTTGCAAATGCTCCCGTGAGAGGTTTGGCGGTCAAAACAGATGGCTTTTCATCACAGGAAAAGAAATCAGCCCTCGAGGACTTAACCGGCAGGAAAATATTTTTTTGAAAAAATCCCTAAGCCCCGGGGTCACAATTTCATCAAAAATCTGATTTTCGGCATTTCACTCAAAAATGGTGCCACACGCTTGCAAATGCTCCCCTAAAAGGTTTGGCGGTCGAAACAGAAGGCTTTTTATAACAGGACAAGAAATCAGCCATCGCCGACTTACCCTGCAGAAAAAGATTTTTTTGAAAAAATCCCTAAGCCCCGGGGTCACAATTTCATCAAAAATCTGAATTTCAGCATTTCACTCAAAAATGGTGCCAAACGGTTGCAAATGCTCCCCTGAGAGGTTTGGCGGTCGAAACAGAAGGCTTTTTATCACAGGACAAGAAATCTGCCATCGACAACTTAACCGGCAGAAAAAGATTGTTTTGAAAAAATCCCAAACCACAACTTCATCAAAAATCTGATTTTCGGCATTTCACTCAAAAATGGTGCCACACGCTTGCAAATGCTCGTCTAAAAGGTTTGGCGGTCGAAACAGGAGGCTTTTTATAACAGGACAAGAAATCAGCCATCGCCGACTTACCCTGCAGAAAAAGATTTTTTTGAAAAAATCCCTAAGCCCCGGGGTCACAATTTCATCAAAAATCTGAATTTCAGCATTTCACTCAAAAATGGTGCCAAACGGTTGCAAATGCTCCCCTGAGAGGTTTGGCGGTCGAAACAGAAGGCTTTTTATCACAGGAAAAGAAATCAGCCCTCGAGGACTTAACCGGCAGAAAAATATTTTTTTGAAAAAATCCCTAAGCCCCGGGGTCACAATTTCATCAAAAATCTGACTTTCGGCATTTCACTCAAAAATGGTGCCACACGCTTGCAAATGCTCCCCTAAAAGGTTTGGCGGTCGAAACAGAAGGCTTTTTATCACAGGACAAGAAATCAGCCATCACCGACTAAACCTGCAGAAAAAGATTTTTTTGAAAAAATCCCTAAGCCCCGGGGTCACAATTACATCAAAAATCTGACTTTCGGCATTTCACTCAAAAATGGTGCCAAACGGTTGCAAATGCTCCCGTGAGAGGTTTGGCGGTCGAAACAGATGGCTTTTCATCACAGGAAAAGAAATCAGCCCTCGAGGACTTAACCGGCAGGAAAATATTTTTTTGAAAAAATCCCTAAGCCCCGGGGTCACAATTTCATCAAAAATCTGATTTTCGGCATTTCACTCAAAAATGGTGCCACACGCTTGCAAATGCTCCCCTAAAAGGTTTGGCGGTCGAAACAGAAGGCTTTTTATAACAGGACAAGAAATCAGCCATCGCCGACTAAACCTGCAGAAAAAGATTTTTTTGAAAAAATCCCTAAGCCCCGGGGTCACAATTTCATCAAAAATCTGAATTTCAGCATTTCACTCAAAAATGGTGCCAAACGGTTGCAAATGCTCCCCTGAGAGGTTTGGCGGTCGAAACAGACGGCTTTTTATCACAGGACAAGAAATCTGCCATCGACAACTTAACCGGCAGAAAAAGATTGTTTTGAAAAAATCCCAAACCACAACTTCATCAAAAATCTGATTTTCGGCATTTCACTCAAAAATGGTGCCACACGCTTGCAAATGCTCGTCTGAAAGGTTTGGCGGTCGAAACAGGAGGCTTTTTATAACAGGACAAGAAATCAGCCATCGCCGACTTACCCTGCAGAAAAAGATTTTTTTGAAAAAATCCCTAAGCCCCGGGGTCACAATTTCATCAAAAATCTGAATTTCAGCATTTCACTGAAAAATGGTGCCAAACGGTTGCAAATGCTCCCCTGAGAGGTTTGGCGGTCGAAACAGAAGGCTTTTTATCACAGGACAAGAAATCAGCCATCACCGACTAAACCTGCAGAAAAAGATTTTTTTGAAAAAATCCCTAAGCCCCGGGGTCACAATTACATCAAAAATCTGACTTTCGGCATTTCACTCAAAAATGGTGCCAAACGGTTGCAAATGCTCCCGTGAGAGGTTTGGCGGTCGAAACAGAAGGCTTTTCATCACAGGAAAAGAAATCAGCCCTCGAGGACTTAACCGGCAGGAAAATGTTTTTTTGAAAAAATCCCTAAGCCCCGGGGTCACAGTTTCATCAAAAATCTGACTTTCGGCACTTCACTCAAAAATGGTGCCACACGCTTGCAAATGCTCCCCTAAAAGATTTGGCGGTCGAAACAGAAGGCTTTTTATCACAGGACAAGAAATCAGCCATCACCAACTAAACCTGCAGAAAAAGATTTTTTTGAAAAAATCCCCAAGCCCCGGGGTCATTAATTACATCAAAAATCTGAATTTCGGCATTTCACTCAAAAATGGTGCCAAACGGTTGCAAATGCTCCCCTGAGAGATTTGGCGGTTGAAACAGAAGGCTTTTTATCACAGGAAAAGAAATCTGCCATCGACAACTTAACCGGCAGAAAATGATTGTTTTGAAAAAATCCCTAAGCCCGGGGTCACAATTTCATCAAAAATCTGACTTTCGGCATTTCACTCAAAAATGGTGCCAAACGGTTGCAAATGCTCCCCTGAGAGGTTTGGCGGTCGAAACAGAAGGCTTTTTATCACAGGAAAATAAATCAGCCCTCGAGGACTTAACCGGCAGAAAAAGATTTTTTTGAAAAAATCCCTAAGCCCCGGGGTCACAATTTCATCAAAAATCTGACTTTCGACATTTCACTCAAAAATGGTGCCACACGCTTGCAAATGCTCGTCTAAAAGGTTTGGCGGTCGAAACAGAAGGCTTTTCATCACAGGAAAAGAAATCAGCCCTCGAGGACTTAACCGGCAGGAAAATGTTTTTTTGAAAAAATCCCTAAGCCCCGGGGTCACAATTTCATCAAAAATCTGACTTTCGGCATTTCACTGAAAAATGGTGCCAAACGGTTGCCAATGCTCCCCTGAGAGATTTGGCGGTCGAAACAGAAGGCTTTTTATCACAGGAAAAGAAATCAGCCCTCGAGGACTTAACCGGCAGAAAAATATTTTTTTGAAAAAATTCCTAAGCCCCGGGGTCACAATTTCATCAAAAATCTGACTTTTGGCATTTCACTCAAAAATGGTGCCACACGCTTGCAAATGCTCGTCTAAAAGGTTTGGCGGTCGAAACAGAAGGCTTTTTATCACAGGACAAGAAATCAGCCATCACCGACTAAACCTGCAGAAAAAGATTTTTTTGAAAAAATCCCTAAGCCCCGGGGTCACAATTACATCAAAAATCTGACTTTCGGCATTTCACTCAAAAATGGTGCCAAACGGTTGCAAATGCTCCCCTGAGAGGTTTGGCGGTCGAAACAGAAGGCTTTTCATCACAGGAAAAGAAATCAGCCCTCGAGGACTTAACCGGCAGGAAAATATTTTTTTGAAAAAATCCCTAAGCCCCGGGGTCACAATTTCATCAAAAATCTGATTTTCGGCATTTCACTCAAAAATGGTGCCACACGCTTGCAAATGCTCCCCTGAGAGGTTTGGCGGTCGAAACAGAAGGCTTTTTATCACAGGAAAAGAAATCAGCCCTCGACCACCTAACCACCAGAAAAAGATTTTTTTGAAAAAATCCCTAAGCCCCGGGGTCAAAATTTCATCAAAAATCTGACTTTCGGCATTTCACTCAAAAATGGTGCCACACGCTTGCAAATGCTCGTCTAAAAGGTTTGGCGGTCGAAACAGAAGGCTTTTCATCACAGGAAAAGAAATCAGCCCTCGAGGACTTAACCGGCAGGAAAATGTTTTTTTGAAAAAATCCCTAAGCCCCGGGGTCACAATTTCATCAAAAATCTGACTTTCGGCACTTCACTCAAAAATGGTGCCACACGCTTGCAAATGCTCCCCTAAAAGATTTGGCGGTCGAAACAGAAGGCTTTTTATCACAGGACAAGAAATCAGCCATCACCAACTAAACCTGCAGAAAAAGATTTTTTTGAAAAAATCCCTAAGCCCCGGGGTCATTAATTACATCAAAAATCTGAATTTCGGCATTTCACTCAAAAATGGTGCCAAACGGTTGCAAATGCTCCCCTGAGAGATTTGGCGGTCGAAACAGAAGGCTTTTTATCACAGGAAAAGAAATCTGCCATCGACAACTTAACCGGCAGAAAATGATTGTTTTGAAAAAATCCCTAAGACACAACTTCATCAAAAATTTGACTTTCGACATTTCACTCAAAAATGGTGCCACATGCTTGGAAATGCTCCCCTAAAAGGTTTGGCGGTCAAAACAGAACGCTTTTTATAACAGGACAAGAAATCAGCCATCACCGACTAAACCTGCAGAAAAAGATTTTTTTGAAAAAATCCCTAAGCCCCGGGGTTCACAATTTCATCAAAAATCTGACTTTCAGCATTTCACTCAAAAATGGTGCCACACGCTTGCAAATGCTCCCCTGAGAGGTTTGGCGGTCGAAACAGGAGGCTTTTTATCACAGGAAAAGAAATCAGCCATCACCGACTAAACCTGCAGAAAAAGATTTTTTTGAAAAAATCCCTAGGCCCCGGGGTCACAATTTCATCAAAAATCAGACTTTCGGCATTTCACTCAAAAATGGTGCCACACACTTGCAAATGCTCCCCTAAAAGGTTTGGCGGTCGAAACAGAAGGCTTTTTATCACAGGAAAAGAAATCAGCCCTCGAGGACTTAACCGGCAGAAAAATATTTTTTTGAAAACATCCCTAAGCCCCGGGGTCACAATTTCATCAAAAATCTGACTTTCGGCATTTCACTCAAAAATGGTGCCAAACGGTTGCAAATGCTCCCCAGAGAGGTTTGGCGGTCGAAAAAGTAGGCTTTTTATCAGAGGAAAGGAAATCAGTCCTCGAGGACTTACCCTGCAGAAAAATATTTTTTTGAAAAAATCCCTAAGCCCCGGGGTCACAATTTCATCAAAAATCTGACTTTCGGCATTTCACTCAAAAATGGTGCCACACGCTTGCAAATGCTCCCCTGAGAGGTTTGGCGGTCGAAACAGAAGGCTTTTTATCACAGGAAAAGAAATCAGCCCTCAACGACTTAAACGGCAGAAAAATATTTTTTTGAAAAAATCCCTAAGCCCCGGGGTCACAATTTCATCAAAAATGAGACTTTTGGCATTTCACTCAAAAATGGTGCCAAACGGTTGCAAATGCTCCCCTGAGAGGTTTGGCGGTCGAAACAGAACGCTTTTTATCACAGGACAAGAAATCAGCCATCGCCGACTTACCCTGCAGAAAAAGATTTTTTTGAAAAAATCCCTAAGCCCGGGGTCACAATTTCATCAAAAATCTGACTTTCGGCATTTCACTCAAAAATGGTGCCAAACGGTTGCAAATGCTCCCCTGAGAGGTTTGGCGGTCGAAACAGAAGGCTTTTTATCACAGGAAAATAAATCAGCCCTCGAGGACTTAACCGGCAGAAAAAGATTTTTTTGAAAAAATCCCTAAGCCCCGGGGTCACAATTTCATCAAAAATCTGACTTTCGGCATTTCACTCAAAAATGGTGCCACACGCCTGCAAATGCTCCTCTGAGAGGTTTGGCGGTCGAAACAGAAGGCTTTTTATCACAGGAAAAGAAATCAGCCCTCGACGACTTCAACGGCAGAAAAATATTTTTTTGAAAAAATCCCTAAGCCCCGGGGTCACAATTTCATCAAAAATGAGACTTTCGGCATTTCACTGAAAAATGGTGCCAAACGGTTGCCAATGCTCCCCTGAGAGGTTTGGCGGTCGAAACAGAAGGCTTTTTATCACAGGAAAATAAATCTGCCATCGACAACTTAACCGGCAGAAAAAGATTGTTTTGAAAAAATCCCAAACCACAACTTCATCAAAAATCTGATTTTCGGCATTTCACTCAAAAATGGTGCCACACGCTTGCAAATGCTCCCCTAAAAGGTTTGGCGGTCGAAACAGAAGGCTTTTTATAACAGGAAAAGAAATCAGCCATCGCCGACTTACCCTGCAGAAAAAGATTTTTTTGAAAAAATCCCTAAGCCCCGGGGTCACAATTTCATCAAAAATCTGAATTTCAGCATTTCACTCAAAAATGGTGCCAAACGGTTGCAAATGCTCCCCTGAGAGGTTTGGCGGTCGAAACAGAAGGCTTTTTATCACAGGAAAAGAAATCAGCCCTCGAGGACTTAACCGGCAGAAAAATATTTTTTTGAAAAAATCCCTAAGCCCCGGGGTCACAATTTCATCAAAAATCTGACTTTCGGCATTTCACTCAAAAATGGTGCCACACGCTTGCAAATGCTCCCCTAAAAGGTTTGGCGGTCCAAACAGTAGGCTTTTTATCACAGGACAAGAAATCAGCCATCACCGACTAAACCTGCAGAAAAAGATTTTTTTGAAAAAATCCCTAAGCCCCGGGGTCACAATTACATCAAAAATCTGACTTTCGGCATTTCACTCAAAAATGGTGCCAAACGGTTGCAAATGCTCCCCTGAGAGGTTTGGCGGTCGAAACAGAAGGCTTTTCATCACAGGAAAAGAAATCAGCCCTCGAGGACTTAACCGGCAGGAAAATGTTTTTTTGAAAAAATCCCTAAGCCCCAGGGTCACAATTTCATTAAAAATCTGACTTTCGGCATTTCACTGAAAAATGGTGCCAAACGGTTGCCAATGCTCCCCTGAGAGATTTGGCGGTCGAAACAGAAGGCTTTTTATCACAGGAAAAGAAATCTGCCATCGACAACTTAACCGGCAGAAAAAGATTGTTTTGAAAAAATCCCAAACCACAACTTCATCAAAAATCTGATTTTCGGCATTTCACTCAAAAATGGTGCCACACGCTTGCAAATGCTCCCCTAAAAGGTTTGGCGGTCGAAACAGAAGGCTTTTTATAACAGGAAAAGAAATCAGCCATCGCCGACTTACCCTGCAGAAAAAGATTTTTTTGAAAAAATCCCTAAGCCCCGGGGTCACAATTTCATCAAAAATCTGAATTTCAGCATTTCACTCAAAAATGGTGCCAAACGGTTGCAAATGCTCCCCTGAGAGGTTTGGCGGTCGAAACAGAAGGCTTTTTATCACAGGAAAATAAATCAGCCCTCGAGGACTTAACCGGCAGAAAAATATTTTTTTGAAAAAATCCCTAATCCCCGGGGTCACAATTTCATCAAAAATCTGACTTTCGGCATTTCACTCAAAAATGGTGCCACACGCTTGCAAATGCTCGTCTAAAAGGTTTGGCGGTCGAAACAGAAGGCTTTTTATCACAGGACAAGAAATCAGCCATCACCGACTAAACCTGCAGAAAAAGATTTTTTTGAAAAAATCCCTAAGCCCCGGGGTCACAATTACATCAAAAATCTGACTTTCGGCATTTCACTCAAAAATGGTGCCAAACGGTTTCCAATGCTCCCCTGAGAGATTTGGCGGTCGAAACAGAAGGCTTTTTATCACAGGAAAAGAAATCTGCCATCGACAACTTAACCGGTAGAAAAAGATTGTTTTGAAAAAATCCCAAACCACAACTTCATCAAAAATCTGATTTTCGGCATTTCACTCAAAAATGGTGCCACACGCTTGCAAATGCTCGTCTAAAAGGTTTGGCGGTCGAAACAGGAGGCTTTTCATCACAGGAAAAGAAATCAGCCCTCGAGGACTTACCCTGCAGAAAAAGATTTTTTTGAAAAAATCCCTAAGCCCCGGGGTCACAATTTCATCAAAAATCTGACTTTCGGCATTTCACTGAAAAATGGTGCCAAACGGTTGCCAATGCTCCCCTGAGAGATTTGGCGGTCGAAACAGAAGGCTTTTTATCACAGGAAAAGAAATCTGCCATCGACAACTTAACCGGCAGAAAAAGATTGTTTTGAAAAAATCCCAAACCACAACTTCATCAAAAATCTGATTTTCGGCATTTCACTCAAAAATGGTGCCACACGCTTGCAAATGCTCCCCTAAAAGGTTTGGCGGTCGAAACAGGAGGCTTTTTATAACAGGACAAGAAATCAGCCATCGCCGACTTACCCTGCAGAAAAAGATTTTTTTGAAAAAATCCCTAAGCCCCGGGGTCACAATTTCATCAAAAATCTGAATTTCAGCATTTCACTCAAAAATGGTGCCAAACGGTTGCAAATGCTCCCCTGAGAGGTTTGGCGGTCGAAACAGAAGGCTTTTTATCACAGGAAAAGAAATCAGCCCTCGAGGACTTAACCGGCAGAAAAATATTTTTTTGAAAAAATCCCTAATCCCCGGGGTCACAATTTCATCAAAAATCTGACTTTCGGCATTTCACTCAAAAATGGTGCCACACGCTTGCAAATGCTCGTCTAAAAGGTTTGGCGGTCGAAACAGAAGGCTTTTTATCACAGGACAAGAAATCAGCCATCACCGACTAAACCTGCAGAAAAAGATTTTTTTGAAAAAATCCCTAAGCCCCGGGGTCACAATTACATCAAAAATCTGACTTTCGGCATTTCACTCAAAAATGGTGCCAAACGGTTTCCAATGCTCCCCTGAGAGATTTGGCGGTCGAAACAGAAGGCTTTTTATCACAGGAAAAGAAATCTGCCATCGACAACTTAACCGGTAGAAAAAGATTGTTTTGAAAAAATCCCAAACCACAACTTCATCAAAAATCTGATTTTCGGCATTTCACTCAAAAATGGTGCCACACGCTTGCAAATGCTCGTCTAAAAGGTTTGGCGGTCGAAACAGGAGGCTTTTCATCACAGGAAAAGAAATCAGCCCTCGAGGACTTACCCTGCAGAAAAAGATTTTTTTGAAAAAATCCCTAAGCCCCGGGGTCACAATTTCATCAAAAATCTGACTTTCGGCATTTCACTGAAAAATGGTGCCAAACGGTTGCCAATGCTCCCCTGAGAGATTTGGCGGTCGAAACAGAAGGCTTTTTATCACAGGAAAAGAAATCTGCCATCGACAACTTAACCGGCAGAAAAAGATTGTTTTGAAAAAATCCCAAACCACAACTTCATCAAAAATCTGATTTTCGGCATTTCACTCAAAAATGGTGCCACACGCTTGCAAATGCTCGTCTAAAAGGTTTGGCGGTCGAAACAGGAGGCTTTTTATAACAGGACAAGTAATCAGCCATCGCCGACTTACCCTGCAGAAAAAGATTTTTTTGAAAAAATCCCTAAGCCCCGGGGTCACAATTTCATCAAAAATCTGAATTTCAGCATTTCACTCAAAAATAGTGCCAAACGGTTGCAAATGCTCCCCTGAGAGGTTTGGCGGTCGAAACAGAAGGCTTTTTATCACAGAAAAAGAAATCAGCCCTCGACCACCTAACCACCAGAAAAAGATTTTTTTGAAAAAATCCCTAAGCCCCGGGGTCACAATTTCATCAAAAATCTGACTTTCGGCATTTCACTCAAAAATGGTGCCACACGCTTGCAAATGCTCCCCTAAAAGGTTTGGCGGTCGAAACAGAAGGCTTTTTATCACAGGACAAGAAATCAGCCATCACCAACTAAACCTGCAGAAAAAGATTTTTTTGAAAAAATCCCTAAGCCCCGGGGTCATTAATTACATCAAAAATCTGAATTTCGGCATTTCACTCAAAAATGGTGCCAAACAGTTGCAAATGCTCCCCTGAGAGATTTGGCGGTCGAAACAGAAGGCTTTTTATCACAGGAAAAGAAATCTGCCATCGACAACTTAACCGGCAGAAAATGATTGTTTTGAAAAAATCCCGAAGACACAACTTCATCAAAAATCTGACTTTCGACATTTCACTCAAAAATGGTGCCACATGCTTGGAAATGATCCCCTAAAAGGTTTGGCGGTCGAAACAGAAGGCTTTTTATCACAGGACAAGAAATCAGCCATCACCAACTAAACCTGCAGAAAAAGATTTTTTTGAAAAAATCCCTAAGCCCCGGGGTCACAATTTCATCAAAAATCTGACTTTCAGCATTTCACTCAAAAATGGTGCCACACGCTTGCAAATGCTCCCCTGAGAGGTTTGGCGGTCGAAACAGGAGGCTTTTTATCACAGGAAAAGAAATCCGCCCTCGAGGACTTAACCGGCAGAAAAAGATTTTTTTGAAAAAATCCCTAGGCCCCGGGGTCACAATTTCATCAAAAATCTGACTTTTGGCATTTCACTCAAAAATGGTGCCACACACTTGCAAATGCTCCCCTAAAAGGTTTGGGGGTCGAAACAGAAGGCTTTTTATCAAAGTAAAAGAAATCAGCCCTCGAGGACTTAACCGGCAGAAAAATATTTTTTTGAAAACATCCCTAAGCCCCGGGGTCACAATTTCATCAAAAATCTGACTTTCGGCATTTCACTCAAAAATGGTGCCAAACGGTTGCAAATGCTCCCCAGAGAGGTTTGGCGGTCGAAAAAGTAGGCTTTTTATCACAGGAAAGGAAATCAGTCCTCGAGGACTTACCCTGCAGAAAAAGATTTTTTTGAAAAAATCCCTAAGCCCCGGGGTCACAATTACATCAAAAATCTGACTTTCGGCATTTCACTCAAAAATGGTGCCAAACGGTTTCCAATGCTCCCCTGAGAGATTTGGCGGTCGAAACAGAAGGCTTTTTATCACAGGAAAAGAAATCTGCCATCGACAACTTAACCGGTAGAAAAAGATTGTTTTGAAAAAATCCCAAACCACAACTTCATCAAAAATCTGATTTTCGGCATTTCACTCAAAAATGGTGCCACACGCTTGCAAATGCTCGTCTAAAAGGTTTGGCGGTCGAAACAGGAGGCTTTTCATCACAGGAAAAGAAATCAGCCCTCGAGGACTTACCCTGCAGAAAAAGATTTTTTTGAAAAAATCCCTAAGCCCCGGGGTCACAATTTCATCAAAAATCTGACTTTCGGCATTTCACTGAAAAATGGTGCCAAACGGTTGCCAATGCTCCCCTGAGAGATTTGGCGGTCGAAACAGAAGGCTTTTTATCACAGGAAAAGAAATCTGCCATCGACAACTTAACCGGCAGAAAAAGATTGTTTTGAAAAAATCCCAAACCACAACTTCATCAAAAATCTGATTTTCGGCATTTCACTCAAAAATGGTGCCACACGCTTGCAAATGCTCGTCTAAAAGGTTTGGCGGTCGAAACAGGAGGCTTTTTATAACAGGACAAGAAATCAGCCATCGCCGACTTACCCTGCAGAAAAAGATTTTTTTGAAAAAATCCCTAAGCCCCGGGGTCACAATTTCATCAAAAATCTGAATTTCAGCATTTCACTCAAAAATAGTGCCAAACGGTTGCAAATGCTCCCCTGAGAGGTTTGGCGGTCGAAACAGAAGGCTTTTTATCACAGAAAAAGAAATCAGCCCTCGACCACCTAACCACCAGAAAAAGATTTTTTTGAAAAAATCCCTAAGCCCCGGGGTCACAATTTCATCAAAAATCTGACTTTCGGCATTTCACTCAAAAATGGTGCCACACGCTTGCAAATGCTCCCCTAAAAGGTTTGGCGGTCGAAACAGAAGGCTTTTTATCACAGGACAAGAAATCAGCCATCACCAACTAAACCTGCAGAAAAAGATTTTTTTGAAAAAATCCCTAAGCCCCGGGGTCATTAATTACATCAAAAATCTGAATTTCGGCATTTCACTCAAAAATGGTGCCAAACAGTTGCAAATGCTCCCCTGAGAGATTTGGCGGTCGAAACAGAAGGCTTTTTATCACAGGAAAAGAAATCTGCCATCGACAACTTAACCGGCAGAAAATGATTGTTTTGAAAAAATCCCGAAGACACAACTTCATCAAAAATCTGACTTTCGACATTTCACTCAAAAATGGTGCCACATGCTTGGAAATGATCCCCTAAAAGGTTTGGCGGTCGAAACAGAAGGCTTTTTATCACAGGACAAGAAATCAGCCATCACCAACTAAACCTGCAGAAAAAGATTTTTTTGAAAAAATCCCTAAGCCCCGGGGTCACAATTTCATCAAAAATCTGACTTTCAGCATTTCACTCAAAAATGGTGCCACACGCTTGCAAATGCTCCCCTGAGAGGTTTGGCGGTCGAAACAGGAGGCTTTTTATCACAGGAAAAGAAATCCGCCCTCGAGGACTTAACCGGCAGAAAAAGATTTTTTTTAAAAAATCCCTAGGCCCCGGGGTCACAATTTCATCAAAAATCAGACTTTTGGCATTTCACTCAAAAATGGTGCCACACACTTGCAAATGCTCCCCTAAAAGGTTTGGGGGTCGAAACAGAAGGCTTTTTATCAAAGTAAAAGAAATCAGCCCTCGAGGACTTAACCGGCAGAAAAATATTTTTTTGAAAACATCCCTAAGCCCCGGGGTCACAATTTCATCAAAAATCTGACTTTCGGCATTTCACTCAAAAATGGTGCCAAACGGTTGCAAATGCTCCCCAGAGAGGTTTGGCGGTCGAAAAAGTAGGCTTTTTATCACAGGAAAGGAAATCAGTCCTCGAGGACTTACCCTGCAGAAAAATATTTTTTTGAAAAAATCCCTAAGCCCCGGGGGTCACAATTTCATCAAAAATCTGACTTTCGGCATTTCACTCAAAAATGGTGCCACACGCTTGCAAATGCTCCCCTGAGAGGTTTGGCGGTCGAAACAGAAGGCTTTTTATCACAGGAAAAGAAATCAGCCCTCAACGACTTAAACGGCAGAAAAATATTTTTTTGAAAAAATCCCTAAGCCCCGGGGTCACAATTTCATCAAAAATGAGACTTTTGGCATTTCACTCAAAAATGGTGCCAAACGGTTGCAAATGCTCCCCTGAGAGGTTTGGCGGTCGAAACAGAAGGCTTTTTATCACAGGACAAGAAATCAGCCATCGCCGACTTACCCTGCAGAAAACGATTTTTTTGAAAAAATCCCTAAGCCCGGGGTCACAATTTCATCAAAAATCTGACTTTCGGCATTTCACTCAAAAATGGTGCCAAACGGTTGCACATGCTCCCCTGAGAGGTTTGGCGGTCGAAACAGAAGGCTTTTTATCACAGGAAAATAAATCAGCCCTCGAGGACTTAACCGGCAGAAAAAGATTTTTTTGAAAAAATCCCTAAGCCCCGGGGTCACAATTTCATCAAAAATCTGACTTTCGGCATTTCACTCAAAAATGGTGCCACACGCCTGCAAATGCTCCTCTGAGAGGTTTGGCGGTCGAAACAGAAGGCTTTTTATCACAGGAAAAGAAATCAGCCCTCGACGACTTCAACGGCAGAAAAATATTTTTTTGAAAAAATCCCTAAGCCCCGGGGTCACAATTTCATCAAAAATGAGACTTTCGGCATTTCACTCAAAAATGGTGCCACACGCTTGCAAATGCTCCCCTAAAAGGTTTGGCGGTCGAAACAGAAGGCTTTTTATAACAGGAAAAGAAATCAGCCATCGCCGACTTACCCTGCAGAAAAAGATTTTTTTGAAAAAATCCCTAAGCCCCGGGGTCACAATTTCATCAAAAATCTGAATTTAAGCATTTCACTCAAAAATGGTGCCAAACGGTTGCAAATGCTCCCCTGAGAGGTTTGGCGGTCGAAACAGAAGGCTTTTTATCACAGGAAAAGAAATCAGCCCTCGAGGACTTAACCGGCAGAAAAAGATTTTTTTGAAAAAATCCCTAAGCCCCGGGGTCACAATTTCATCAAAAATCTGACTTTCGGCATTTCACTCAAAAATGGTGCCACACGCTTGCAAATGCTCCCCTAAAAGGTTTGGCGGTCGAAACAGAAGGCTTTTTATCACAGGACAAGAAATCAGCCATCACCGACTAAACCTGCAGAAAAAGATTTTTTTGAAAAAATCCCTAAGCCCCGGGGTCACAATTACATCAAAAATCTGACTTTCGGCATTTCACTCAAAAATGGTGCCAAACGGTTGCAAATGCTCCCCTGAGAGGTTTGGCGGTCGAAACAGAAGGCTTTTCATCACAGGACAAGAAATCAGCCCTCGAGGACTTAACCGGCAGGAAAATATTTTTTTGAAAAAATCCCTAAGCCCCGGGGTCACAATTTCATCAAAAATCTGATTTTCGGCATTTCACTCAAAAATGGTGCCACACGCTTGCAAATGCTCCCCTAAAAGGTTTGGCGGTCGAAACAGAAGGCTTTTTATAACAGGACAAGAAATCAGCCATCGCCGACTTACCCTGCAGAAAAAGATTTTTTTGAAAAAATCCCTAAGCGCCGGGGTCACAATTTCATCAAAAATCTGAATTTCAGCATTTCACTCAAAAATGGTGCCAAACGGTTGCAAATGCTCCCCTGAGAGGTTTGGCGGTCGAAACAGAAGGCTTTTTATCACAGGACAAGAAATCTGCCATCGACAACTTAACCGGCAGAAAAAGATTGTTTTGAAAAAATCCCAAACCACAACTTCATCAAAAATCTGATTTTCGGCATTTCACTCAAAAATGGTGCCACACGCTTGCAAATGCTCCCCTGAGAGGTTTGGCGGTCGAAACAGAAGGCTTTTTATCACAGGAAAAGAAATCCGCCCTCGAGGACTTAACCGGCAGAAAAAGATTTTTTTTGAAAAAATCCCTAAGCCCCGGGGTCACAATTTCATCAAAAATCTGAATTTCAGCATTTCACTGAAAAATGGTGCCAAACGGTTGCAAATGCTCCCCTGAGAGGTTTGGCGGTCGAAACAGAAGGCTTTTTATCACAGGAAAAGAAATCAGCCCTCGAGGACTTAACCGGCAGAAAAATATTTTTTTGAAAAAATCCCTAAGCCCCGGGGTCACAATTTCATCAAAAATCTGACTTTCGGCATTTCACTCAAAAATGGTGCCACACGCTTGCAAATGCTCCCCTAAAAGGTTTGGCGGTCGAAACAGAAGGCTTTTTATCACAGGACAAGAAATCAGCCATCACCGACTAAACCTGCAGAAAAAGATTTTTTTGAAAAAATCCCTAAGCCCCGGGGTCACAATTACATCAAAAATCTGACTTTCGGCATTTCACTCAAAAATGGTGCCAAACGGTTGCAAATGCTCCCGTGAGAGGTTTGGCGGTCGAAACAGAAGGCTTTTCATCACAGGAAAAGAAATCAGCCCTCGAGGACTTAACCGGCAGGAAAATGTTTTTTTGAAAAAATCCCTAAGCCCCGGGGTCACAATTTCATCAAAAATCTGACTTTCGGCACTTCACTCAAAAATGGTGCCACACGCTTGCAAATGCTCCCCTAAAAGATTTGGCGGTCGAAACAGAAGGCTTTTTATCACAGGACAAGAAATCAGCCATCACCAACTAAACCTGCAGAAAAAGATTTTTTTGAAAAAATCCCCAAGCCCCGGGGTCATTAATTACATCAAAAATCTGACTTTCGGCATTTCACTCAAAAATGGTGCCAAACGGTTGCAAATGCTCCCCTGAGAGATTTGGCGGTCGAAACAGAAGGCTTTTTATCACAGGAAAAGAAATCTGCCATCGACAACTTAACCGGCAGAAAATGATTGTTTTGAAAAAATCCCTAAGCCCGGGGTCACAATTTCATCAAAAATCTGACTTTCGGCATTTCACTCAAAAATGGTGCCAAACGGTTGCAAATGCTCCCCTGAGAGGTTTGGCGGTCGAAACAGAAGGCTTTTTATCACAGGAAAATAAATCAGCCCTCGAGGACTTAACCGGCAGAAAAAGATTTTTTTGAAAAAATCCCTAAGCCCCGGGGTCACAATTTCATCAAAAATCTGACTTTCGGCATTTCACTCAAAAATGGTGCCACACGCCTGCAAATGCTCCTCTGAGAGGTTTGGCGGTCGAAACAGAAGGCTTTTTATCACAGGAAAAGAAATCAGCCCTCGACGACTTCAACGGCAGAAAAATATTTTTTTGAAAAAATCCCTAAGCCCCGGGGTCACAATTTCATCAAAAATGAGACTTTCGGCATTTCACTGAAAAATGGTGCCAAACGGTTGCCAATGCTCCCCTGAGAGATTTGGCGGTCGAAACAGAAGGCTTTTTATCACAGGAAAAGAAATCAGCCCTCGAGGACTTAACCGGCAGAAAAATATTTTTTTGAAAAAATCCCTAAGCCCCGGGGTCACAATTTCATCAAAAATCTGACTTTCGGCATTTCACTCAAAAATGGTGCCACACGCTTGCAAATGCTCGTCTAAAAGGTTTGGCGGTCGAAACAGAAGGCTTTTTATCACAGGACAAGAAATCAGCCATCACCGACTAAACCTGCAGAAAAAGATTTTTTTGAAAAAATCCCTAAGCCCCGGGGTCACAATTACATCAAAAATCTGACTTTCGGCATTTCACTCAAAAATGGTGCCACACGCTTGCAAATGCTCCCCTGAGAGGTTTGGCGGTCGAAACAGGAGGCTTTTTATCACAGGAAAAGAAATCCGCCCTCGAGGACTTAACCGGCAGAAAAAGATTTTTTTTAAAAAATCCCTAGGCCCCGGGGTCACAATTTCATCAAAAATCAGACTTTTGGCATTTCACTCAAAAATGGTGCCACACACTTGCAAATGCTCCCCTAAAAGGTTTGGGGGTCGAAACAGAAGGCTTTTTATCAAAGTAAAAGAAATCAGCCCTCGAGGACTTAACCGGCAGAAAAATATTTTTTTGAAAACATCCCTAAGCCCCGGGGTCACAATTTCATCAAAAATCTGACTTTCGGCATTTCACTCAAAAATGGTGCCAAACGGTTGCAAATGCTCCCCAGAGAGGTTTGGCGGTCGAAAAAGTAGGCTTTTTATCACAGGAAAGGAAATCAGTCCTCGAGGACTTACCCTGCAGAAAAATATTTTTTTGAAAAAATCCCTAAGCCCCGGGGGTCACAATTTCATCAAAAATCTGACTTTCGGCATTTCACTCAAAAATGGTGCCACACGCTTGCAAATGCTCCCCTGAGAGGTTTGGCGGTCGAAACAGAAGGCTTTTTATCACAGGAAAAGAAATCAGCCCTCAACGACTTAAACGGCAGAAAAATATTTTTTTGAAAAAATCCCTAAGCCCCGGGGTCACAATTTCATCAAAAATGAGACTTTTGGCATTTCACTCAAAAATGGTGCCAAACGGTTGCAAATGCTCCCCTGAGAGGTTTGGCGGTCGAAACAGAAGGCTTTTTATCACAGGACAAGAAATCAGCCATCGCCGACTTACCCTGCAGAAAACGATTTTTTTGAAAAAATCCCTAAGCCCGGGGTCACAATTTCATCAAAAATCTGACTTTCGGCATTTCACTCAAAAATGGTGCCAAACGGTTGCACATGCTCCCCTGAGAGGTTTGGCGGTCGAAACAGAAGGCTTTTTATCACAGGAAAATAAATCAGCCCTCGAGGACTTAACCGGCAGAAAAAGATTTTTTTGAAAAAATCCCTAAGCCCCGGGGTCACAATTTCATCAAAAATCTGACTTTCGGCATTTCACTCAAAAATGGTGCCACACGCCTGCAAATGCTCCTCTGAGAGGTTTGGCGGTCGAAACAGAAGGCTTTTTATCACAGGAAAAGAAATCAGCCCTCGACGACTTCAACGGCAGAAAAATATTTTTTTGAAAAAATCCCTAAGCCCCGGGGTCACAATTTCATCAAAAATGAGACTTTCGGCATTTCACTCAAAAATGGTGCCACACGCTTGCAAATGCTCCCCTAAAAGGTTTGGCGGTCGAAACAGAAGGCTTTTTATAACAGGAAAAGAAATCAGCCATCGCCGACTTACCCTGCAGAAAAAGATTTTTTTGAAAAAATCCCTAAGCCCCGGGGTCACAATTTCATCAAAAATCTGAATTTAAGCATTTCACTCAAAAATGGTGCCAAACGGTTGCAAATGCTCCCCTGAGAGGTTTGGCGGTCGAAACAGAAGGCTTTTTATCACAGGAAAAGAAATCAGCCCTCGAGGACTTAACCGGCAGAAAAAGATTTTTTTGAAAAAATCCCTAAGCCCCGGGGTCACAATTTCATCAAAAATCTGACTTTCGGCATTTCACTCAAAAATGGTGCCACACGCTTGCAAATGCTCCCCTAAAAGGTTTGGCGGTCGAAACAGAAGGCTTTTTATCACAGGACAAGAAATCAGCCATCACCGACTAAACCTGCAGAAAAAGATTTTTTTGAAAAAATCCCTAAGCCCCGGGGTCACAATTACATCAAAAATCTGACTTTCGGCATTTCACTCAAAAATGGTGCCAAACGGTTGCAAATGCTCCCCTGAGAGGTTTGGCGGTCGAAACAGAAGGCTTTTCATCACAGGACAAGAAATCAGCCCTCGAGGACTTAACCGGCAGGAAAATATTTTTTTGAAAAAATCCCTAAGCCCCGGGGTCACAATTTCATCAAAAATCTGATTTTCGGCATTTCACTCAAAAATGGTGCCACACGCTTGCAAATGCTCCCCTAAAAGGTTTGGCGGTCGAAACAGAAGGCTTTTTATAACAGGACAAGAAATCAGCCATCGCCGACTTACCCTGCAGAAAAAGATTTTTTTGAAAAAATCCCTAAGCGCCGGGGTCACAATTTCATCAAAAATCTGAATTTCAGCATTTCACTCAAAAATGGTGCCAAACGGTTGCAAATGCTCCCCTGAGAGGTTTGGCGGTCGAAACAGAAGGCTTTTTATCACAGGACAAGAAATCTGCCATCGACAACTTAACCGGCAGAAAAAGATTGTTTTGAAAAAATCCCAAACCACAACTTCATCAAAAATCTGATTTTCGGCATTTCACTCAAAAATGGTGCCACACGCTTGCAAATGCTCCCCTGAGAGGTTTGGCGGTCGAAACAGAAGGCTTTTTATCACAGGAAAAGAAATCCGCCCTCGAGGACTTAACCGGCAGAAAAAGATTTTTTTTGAAAAAATCCCTAAGCCCCGGGGTCACAATTTCATCAAAAATCTGAATTTCAGCATTTCACTGAAAAATGGTGCCAAACGGTTGCAAATGCTCCCCTGAGAGGTTTGGCGGTCGAAACAGAAGGCTTTTTATCACAGGAAAAGAAATCAGCCCTCGAGGACTTAACCGGCAGAAAAATATTTTTTTGAAAAAATCCCTAAGCCCCGGGGTCACAATTTCATCAAAAATCTGACTTTCGGCATTTCACTCAAAAATGGTGCCACACGCTTGCAAATGCTCCCCTAAAAGGTTTGGCGGTCGAAACAGAAGGCTTTTTATCACAGGACAAGAAATCAGCCATCACCGACTAAACCTGCAGAAAAAGATTTTTTTGAAAAAATCCCTAAGCCCCGGGGTCACAATTACATCAAAAATCTGACTTTCGGCATTTCACTCAAAAATGGTGCCAAACGGTTGCAAATGCTCCCGTGAGAGGTTTGGCGGTCGAAACAGAAGGCTTTTCATCACAGGAAAAGAAATCAGCCCTCGAGGACTTAACCGGCAGGAAAATGTTTTTTTGAAAAAATCCCTAAGCCCCGGGGTCACAATTTCATCAAAAATCTGACTTTCGGCACTTCACTCAAAAATGGTGCCACACGCTTGCAAATGCTCCCCTAAAAGATTTGGCGGTCGAAACAGAAGGCTTTTTATCACAGGACAAGAAATCAGCCATCACCAACTAAACCTGCAGAAAAAGATTTTTTTGAAAAAATCCCCAAGCCCCGGGGTCATTAATTACATCAAAAATCTGAATTTCGGCATTTCACTCAAAAATGGTGCCAAACGGTTGCAAATGCTCCCCTGAGAGATTTGGCGGTCGAAACAGAAGGCTTTTTATCACAGGAAAAGAAATCTGCCATCGACAACTTAACCGGCAGAAAATGATTGTTTTGAAAAAATCCCTAAGCCCGGGGTCACAATTTCATCAAAAATCTGACTTTCGGCATTTCACTCAAAAATTGTGCCAAACGGTTGCAAATGCTCCCCTGAGAGGTTTGGCGGTCGAAACAGAAGGCTTTTTATCACAGGAAAATAAATCAGCCCTCGAGGACTTAACCGGCAGAAAAAGATTTTTTTGAAAAAATCCCTAAGCCCCGGGGTCACAATTTCATCAAAAATCTGACTTTCGGCATTTCACTCAAAAATGGTGCCACACGCCTGCAAATGCTCCTCTGAGAGGTTTGGCGGTCGAAACAGAAGGCTTTTTATCACAGGAAAAGAAATCAGCCCTCGACGACTTCAACGGCAGAAAAATATTTTTTTGAAAAAATCCCTAAGCCCCGGGGTCACAATTTCATCAAAAATGAGACTTTCGGCATTTCACTGAAAAATGGTGCCAAACGGTTGCCAATGCTCCCCTGAGAGATTTGGCGGTCGAAACAGAAGGCTTTTTATCACAGGAAAAGAAATCAGCCCTCGAGGACTTAACCGGCAGAAAAATATTTTTTTGAAAAAATCCCTAAGCCCCGGGGTCACAATTTCATCAAAAATCTGACTTTCGGCATTTCACTCAAAAATGGTGCCACACGCTTGCAAATGCTCGTCTAAAAGGTTTGGCGGTCGAAACAGAAGGCTTTTTATCACAGGACAAGAAATCAGCCATCACCGACTAAACCTGCAGAAAAAGATTTTTTTGAAAAAATCCCTAAGCCCCGGGGTCACAATTACATCAAAAATCTGACTTTCGGCATTTCACTCAAAAATGGTGCCAAACGGTTGCAAATGCTCCCCTGAGAGGTTTGGCGGTCGAAACAGAAGGCTTTTCATCACAGGAAAAGAAATCAGCCCTCGAGGACTTAACCGGCAGAAAAATATTTTTTTGAAAAAATCCCTAAGCCCCGGGGTCACAATTTCATCAAAAATCTGATTTTCGGCATTTCACTCAAAAATGGTGCCACACGCTTGCAAATGCTCCCCTGAGAGGTTTGGCGGTCGAAACAGAAGGCTTTTTATCACAGGAAAAGAAATCAGCCCTCGACCACCTAACCACCAGAAAAAGATTTTTTTGAAAAAATCCCTAAGCCCCGGGGTCAAAATTTCATCAAAAATCTGACTTTCGGCATTTCACTCAAAAATGGTGCCACACGCTTGCAAATGCTCGTCTAAAAGGTTTGGCGGTCGAAACAGAAGGCTTTTCATCACAGGAAAAGAAATCAGCCCTCGAGGACTTAACCGGCAGGAAAATGTTTTTTTGAAAAAATCCCTAAGCCCCGGGGTCACAATTTCATCAAAAATCTGACTTTCGGCACTTCACTCAAAAATGGTGCCACACGCTTGCAAATGCTCCCCTAAAAGATTTGGCGGTCGAAACAGAAGGCTTTTTATCACAGGACAAGAAATCAGCCATCACCAACTAAACCTGCAGAAAAAGATTTTTTTGAAAAAATCCCTAAGCCCCGGGGTCATTAATTACATCAAAAATCTGAATTTCGGCATTTCACTCAAAAATGGTGCCAAACGGTTGCAAATGTTCCCCTGAGAGATTTGGCGGTCGAAACAGAAGGCTTTTTATCACAGGAAAAGAAATCTGCCATCGACAACTTAACCGGCAGAAAATGATTGTTTTGAAAAAATCCCTAAGACACAACTTCATCAAAAATTTGACTTTCGACATTTCACTCAAAAATGGTGCCACATGCTTGGAAATGCTCCCCTAAAAGGTTTGGCGGTCAAAACAGAACGCTTTTTATCACAGGACAAGAAATCAGCCATCACCGACTAAACCTGCAGAAAAAGATTTTTTTGAAAAAATCCCTAAGCCCCGGGGTCACAATTTCATCAAAAATCTGACTTTCAGCATTTCACTCAAAAATGGTGCCACACGCTTGCAAATGCTCCCCTGAGAGGTTTGGCGGTCGAAACAGGAGTCTTTTTATCACAGGAAAAGAAATCAGCCATCACCGACTAAACCTGCAGAAAAAGATTTTTTTGAAAAAATCCCTAGGCCCCGGGGTCACAATTTCATCAAAAATCAGACTTTCGGCATTTCACTCAAAAATGGTGCCACACACTTGCAAATGCTCCCCTAAAAGGTTTGGCGGTCGAAACAGAAGGCTTTTTATCACAGGAAAAGAAATCAGCCCTCGAGGACTTAACCGGCAGAAAAATATTTTTTTGAAAACATCCCTAAGCCCCGGGGTCACAATTTCATCAAAAATCTGACTTTCGGCATTTCACTCAAAAATGGTGCCAAACGGTTGCAAATGCTCCCCAGAGAGGTTTGGCGGTCGAAAAAGTAGGCTTTTTATCAGAGGAAAGGAAATCATCCCTCGACGACTTCAACGGCAGAAAAATATTTTTTTGAAAAAATCCCTAAGCCCCGGGGTCACAATTTCATCAAAAATGAGACTTTCGGCATTTCACTCAAAAATGGTGCCACACGCCTGCAAATGCTCCTCTGAGAGGTTTGGCGGTCGAAACAGAAGGCTTTTTATCACAGGAAAAGAAATCAGCCCTCGACGACTTCAACGGCAGAAAAATATTTTTTTGAAAAAATCCCTAAGCCCCGGGGTCACAATTTCATCAAAAATGAGACTTTCGGCATTTCACTCAAAAATGGTGCCACACGCTTGCAAATGCTCCCCTAAAAGGTTTGGCGGTCGAAACAGAAGGCTTTTTATAACAGGAAAAGAAATCAGCCATCGCCGACTTACCCTGCAGAAAAAGATTTTTTTGAAAAAATCCCTAAGCCCCGGGGTCACAATTTCATCAAAAATCTGAATTTAAGCATTTCACTCAAAAATGGTGCCAAACGGTTGCAAATGCTCCCCTGAGAGGTTTGGCGGTCGAAACAGAAGGCTTTTTATCACAGGAAAAGAAATCAGCCCTCGAGGACTTAACCGGCAGAAAAATATTTTTTTGAAAAAATCCCTAAGCCCCGGGGTCACAATTTCATCAAAAATCTGACTTTCGGCATTTCACTCAAAAATGGTGCCACACGCTTGCAAATGCTCCCCTAAAAGGTTTGGCGGTCGAAACAGAAGGCTTTTTATCACAGGACAAGAAATCAGCCATCACCGACTAAACCTGCAGAAAAAATTTTTTTGAAAAAATCCCTAAGCCCCGGGGTCACAATTTCATCAAAAATCTGAATTTCAGCATTTCACTCAAAAATGGTGCCAAACGGTTGCAAATGCTCCCCTGAGAGGTTTGGCGGTCGAAACAGAAGGCTTTTTATCACAGGACAAGAAATCTGCCATCGACAACTTAACCGGCAGAAAAAGATTGTTTTGAAAAAATCCCAAACCACAACTTCATCAAAAATCTGATTTTCGGCATTTCACTCAAAAATGGTGCCACACGCTTGCAAATGCTCCCATGAGAGGTTTGGCGGTCGAAACAGAAGGCTTTTTATCACAGGAAAAGAAATCCGCCCTCGAGGACTTAACCGGCAGAAAAAGATTTTTTTGAAAAAATCCCTAAGCCCCGGGGTCACAATTTCATCAAAAATCTGAATTTCAGCATTTCACTCAAAAATGGTGCCAAACGGTTGCAAATGCTACCCTGAGAGGTTTGGCGGTCGAAACAGAAGGCTTTTCAGCACAGGAAAAGAAATCAGCCCTCGAGGACTTAACCGGCAGGAAAATGTTTTTTTGAAAAAATCCCTAAGCCCCGGGGTCACAATTTCATCAAAAATCTGACTTTCGGCACTTCACTCAAAAATGGTGCCACACGCTTGCAAATGCTCCCCTAAAAGATTTGGCGGTCGAAACAGAAGGCTTTTTATCACAGGACAAGAAATCAGCCATCACCAACTAAACCTGCAGAAAAAGATTTTTTTGAAAAAATCCCCAAGCCCCGGGGTCATTAATTACATAAAAAATCTGAATTTCGGCATTTCACTCAAAAATGGTGCCAAACGGTTGCAAATGCTCCCCTGAGAGATTTGGCGGTCGAAACAGAAGGCTTTTTATCACAGGAAAAGAAATCTGCCATCGACAACTTAACCGGCAGAAAATGATTGTTTTGAAAAAATCCCTAAGCCCGGGGTCACAATTTCATCAAAAATCTGACTTTCGGCATTTCACTCAAAAATGGTGCCAAACGGTTGCAAATGCTCCCCTGAGAGGTTTGGCGGTCGAAACAGAAGGCTTTTTATCACAGGAAAATAAATCAGCCCTCGAGGACTTAACCGGCAGAAAAAGATTTTTTTGAAAAAATCCCTAAGCCCCGGGGTCACAATTTCATCAAAAATCTGACTTTCGGCATTTCACTCAAAAATGGTGCCACACGCCTGCAAATGCTCCTCTGAGAGGTTTGGCGGTCGAAACAGAAGGCTTTTTATCACAGGAAAAGAAATCAGCCCTCGACGACTTCAACGGCAGAAAAATATTTTTTTGAAAAAATCCCTAAGCCCCGGGGTCACAATTTCATCAAAAATGAGACTTTCGGCATTTCACTGAAAAATGGTGCCAAACGGTTGCCAATGCTCCCCTGAGAGATTTGGCGGTCGAAACAGAAGGCTTTTTATCACAGGAAAAGAAATCAGCCCTCGAGGACTTAACCGGCAGAAAAATATTTTTTTGAAAAAATCCCTAAGCCCCGGGGTCATTAATTACATCAAAAATCTGACTTTCGGCATTTCACTCAAAAATGGTGCCACACGCTTGCAAATGCTCGTCTAAAAGGTTTGGCGGTCGAAACAGAAGGCTTTTTATCACAGGACAAGAAATCAGCCATCACCGACTAAACCTGCAGAAAAAGATTTTTTTGAAAAAATCCCTAAGCCCGGGGTCACAATTACATCAAAAATCTGACTTTCGGCATTTCACTCAAAAATGGTGCCAAACGGTTGCAAATGCTCCCCTGAGAGGTTTGGCGGTCGAAACAGAAGGCTTTTCATCACAGGAAAAGAAATCAGCCCTCGAGGACTTAACCGGCAGAAAAATATTTTTTGGAAAAAATCCCTAAGCCCCGGGGTCACAATTTCATCAAAAATCTGATTTTCGGCATTTCACTCAAAAATGGTGCCACACGCTTGCAAATGCTCCCCTGAGAGGTTTGGCGGTCGAAACAGAAGGCTTTTTATCACAGGAAAAGAAATCAGCCCTCGACCACCTAACCACCAGAAAAAGATTTTTTTGAAAAAATCCCTAAGCCCCGGGGTCAAAATTTCATCAAAAATCTGACTTTCGGCATTTCACTCAAAAATGGTGCCACACGCTTGCAAATGCTCGTCTAAAAGGTTTGGCGGTCGAAACAGAAGGCTTTTCATCACAGGAAAAGAAATCAGCCCTCGAGGACTTAACCGGCAGGAAAATGTTTTTTTGAAAAAATCCCTAAGCCCCGGGGTCACAATTTCATCAAAAATCTGACTTTCGGCACTTCACTCAAAAATGGTTCCACACGCTTGCAAATGCTCCCCTAAAAGATTTGGCGGTCGAAACAGAAGGCTTTTTATCACAGGACAAGAAATCAGCCATCACCAACTAAACCTGCAGAAAAAGATTTTTTTGAAAAAATCCCTAAGCCCCGGGGTCATTAATTACATCAAAAATCTGAATTTCGGCATTTCACTCAAAAATGGTGCTAAACGGTTGCAAATGCTCCCCTGAGAGATTTGGCGGTCGAAACAGAAGGCTTTTTATCACAGGAAAAGAAATCTGCCATCGACAACTTAACCGGCAGAAAATGATTGTTTTGAAAAAATCCCTAAGACACAACTTCATCAAAAATTTGACTTTCGACATTTCACTCAAAAATGGTGCCACATGCTTGGAAATGCTCCCCTAAAAGGTTTGGCGGTCAAAACAGAACGCTTTTTATCACAGGACAAGAAATCAGCCATCACCGACTAAACCTGCAGAAAAAGATTTTTTTGAAAAAATCCCTAAGCCCCGGGGTCACAATTTCATCAAAAATCTGACTTTCAGCATTTCACTCAAAAATGGTGCCACACGCTTGCAAATGCTCCCCTGAGAGGTTTGGCGGTCGAAACAGGAGGCTTTTTATCACAGGAAAAGAAATCAGCCATCACCGACTAAACCTGCAGAAAAATATTTTTTTGAAAAAATCCCTAGGCCCCGGGGTCACAATTTCATCAAAAATCTGACTTTCGGCATTTCACTCAAAAATGGTGCCACACACTTGCAAATGCTCCGCTAAAAGGTTTGACGGTCGAAACAGAAGGCTTTTTATCACAGGAAAAGAAATCAGCCCTCGAGGACTTAACCGGCAGAAAAATATTTTTTTGAAAACATCCCTAAGCCCCGGGGTCACAATTTCATCAAAAATCTGACTTTCGGCATTTCACTCAAAAATGGTGCCACACGCTTGCAAATGCTCCCCTGAGAGGTTTGGCGGTCGAAACAGAAGGCTTTTTATCACAGGAAAAGAAATCAGCCCTCAACGACTTAAACGGCAGAAAAATATTTTTTTGAAAAAATCCCTAAGCCCCGGGGTCACAATTTCATCAAAAATGAGACTTTTGGCATTTCACTCAAAAATGGTGCCAAACGGTTGCAAATGCTCCCCTGAGAGATTTGGCGGTCGAAACAGAAGGCTTTTTATCACAGGACAAGAAATCAGCCATCGCCGACTTACCCTGCAGAAAAAGATTTTTTTGAAAAAATCCCTAAGCCCGGGGTCACAATTTCATCAAAAATCTGACTTTCGGCATTTCACTCAAAAATGGTGCCAAACGGTTGCAAATGCTCCCCTGAGAGGTTTGGCGGTCGAAACAGAAGGCTTTTTATCACAGGAAAATAAATCAGCCCTCGAGGACTTAACCGGCAGAAAAAGATTTTTTTGAAAAAATCCCTAAGCCCCGGGGTCACAATTTCATCAAAAATCTGACTTTCGGCATTTCACTCAAAAATGGTGCCACACGCCTGCAAATGCTCCTCTGAGAGGTTTGGCGGTCGAAACAGAAGGCTTTTTATCACAGGAAAAGAAATCAGCCCTCGAAGACTTCAACGGCAGAAAAATATTTTTTTGAAAAAATCCCTAAGCCCCGGGGTCACAATTTCATCAAAAATGAGACTTTCGGCATTTCACTGAAAAATGGTGCCAAACGATTGCCAATGCTCCCCTGAGAGATTAGGCGGTCGAAACAGAAGGCTTTTTATCACAGGAAAATAAATCTGCCATCGACAACTTAACCGGCAGAAAAAGATTGTTTTGAAAAAATCCCAAACCACAACTTCATCAAAAATCTGATTTTCGGCATTTCACTCAAAAATGGTGCCACACGCTTGCAAATGCTCCCCTAAAAGGTTTGGCGGTCGAAACAGAAGGCTTTTTATAACAGGAAAAGAAATCAGCCATCGCCGACTTACCCTGCAGAAAAAGATTTTTTTGAAAAAATCCCTAAGCCCCGGGGTCACAATTTCATCAAAAATCTGAATTTCAGCATTTCACTCAAAAATGGTGCCAAACGGTTGCAAATGCTCCCCTGAGAGGTTTGGCGGTCGAAACAGAAGGCTTTTTATCACAGGAAAAGAAATCAGCCCTCGAGGACTTAACCGGCAGAAAAATATTTTTTTGAAAAAATCCCTAAGCCCCGGGGTCACAATTTCATCAAAAATCTGACTTTCGGCATTTCACTCAAAAATGGTGCCACACGCTTGCAAATGCTCCCCTAAAAGGTTTGGCGGTCCAAACAGTAGGCTTTTTATCACAGGACAAGAAATCAGCCATCACCGACTAAACCTGCAGAAAAAGATTTTTTTGAAAAAATCCCTAAGCCCCGGGGTCACAATTACATCAAAAATCTGACTTTCGGCATTTCACTCAAAAATGGTGCCAAACGGTTGCAAATGCTCCCCTGAGAGGTTTGGCGGTCGAAACAGAAGGCTTTTCATCACAGGAAAAGAAATCAGCCCTCGAGGACTTAACCGGCAGAAAAATATTTTTTTGAAAAAATCCCTAAGCCCCGGGGTCACAATTTCATCAAAAATCTGACTTTCGGCATTTCACTCAAAAATGGTGCCACACGCTTGCAAATGCTCGTCTAAAAGGTTTGGCGGTCGAAACAGAAGGCTTTTTATCACAGGACAAGAAATCAGCCATCACCGACTAAACCTGCAGAAAAAGATTTTTTTGAAAAAATCCCTAAGCCCGGGGTCACAATTACATCAAAAATCTGACTTTCGGCATTTCACTCAAAAATGGTGCCAAACGGTTGCAAATGCTCCCCTGAGAGGTTTGGCGGTCGAAACAGAAGGCTTTTCATCACAGGAAAAGAAATCAGCCCTCGAGGACTTAACCGGCAGAAAAATATTTTTTTGAAAAAATCCCTAAGCCCCGGGGTCACAATTTCATCAAAAATCTGATTTTCGGCATTTCACTCAAAAATGGTGCCACACGCTTGCAAATGCTCCCCTGAGAGGTTTGGCGGTCGAAACAGAAGGCTTTTTATCACAGGAAAAGAAATCAGCCCTCGATCACCTAACCACCAGAAAAAGATTTTTTTGAAAAAATCCCTAAGCCCCGGGGTCAAAATTTCATCAAAAATCTGACTTTCGGCATTTCACTCAAAAATGGTGCCACACGCTTGCAAATGCTCGTCTAAAAGGTTTGGCGGTCGAAACAGAAGGCTTTTCATCACAGGAAAAGAAATCAGCCCTCGAGGACTTAACCGGCAGGAAAATGTTTTTTTGAAAAAATCCCTAAGCCCCGGGGTCACAATTTCATCAAAAATCTGACTTTCGGCACTTCACTCAAAAATGGTGCCACACGCTTGCAAATGCTCCCCTAAAAGATTTGGCGGTCGAAACAGAAGGCTTTTTATCACAGGACAAGAAATCAGCCATCACCAACTAAACCTGCAGAAAAAGATTTTTTTGAAAAAATCCCTAAGCCCCGGGGTCATTAATTACATCAAAAATCTGAATTTCGGCATTTCACTCAAAAATGGTGCTAAACGGTTGCAAATGCTCCCCTGAGAGATTTGGCGGTCGAAACAGAAGGCTTTTTATCACAGGAAAAGAAATCTGCCATCGACAACTTAACCGGCAGAAAATGATTGTTTTGAAAAAATCCCTAAGACACAACTTCATCAAAAATTTGACTTTCGACATTTCACTCAAAAATGGTGCCACATGCTTGGAAATGCTCCCCTAAAAGGTTTGGCGGTCAAAACAGAACGCTTTTTATCACAGGACAAGAAATCAGCCATCACCGACTAAACCTGCAGAAAAAGATTTTTTTGAAAAAATCCCTAAGCCCCGGGGTCACAATTTCATCAAAAATCTGACTTTCAGCATTTCACTCAAAAATGGTGCCACACGCTTGCAAATGCTCCCCTGAGAGGTTTGGCGGTCGAAACAGGAGGCTTTTTATCACAGGAAAAGAAATCAGCCATCACCGACTAAACCTGCAGAAAAATATTTTTTTGAAAAAATCCCTAGGCCCCGGGGTCACAATTTCATCAAAAATCTGACTTTCGGCATTTCACTCAAAAATGGTGCCACACGCTTGCAAATGCTCCCCTGAGAGGTTTGGCGGTCGAAACAGAAGGCTTTTTATCAGAGGAAAAGAAATCAGCCCTCAACGACTTAAACGGCAGAAAAATATTTTTTTGAAAAAATCCCTAAGCCCCGGGGTCACAATTTCATCAAAAATGAGACTTTTGGCATTTCACTCAAAAATGGTGCCAAACGGTTGCAAATGCTCCCCTGAGAGGTTTGGCGGTCGAAACAGAAGGCTTTTTATCACAGGACAAGAAATCAGCCATCGCCGACTTACCCTGCAGAAAAAGATTTTTTTGAAAAAATCCCTAAGCCCGGGGTCACAATTTCATCAAAAATCTGACTTTCGGCATTTCACTCAAAAATGGTGCCAAACGGTTGCAAATGCTCCCCTGAGAGGTTTGGCGGTCGAAACAGAAGGCTTTTTATCACAGGAAAATAAATCAGCCCTCGAGGACTTAACCGGCAGAAAAAGATTTTTTTGAAAAAATCCCTAAGCCCCGGGGTCACAATTTCATCAAAAATCTGACTTTCGGCATTTCACTCAAAAATGGTGCCACACGCCTGCAAATGCTCCTCTGAGAGGTTTGGCGGTCGAAACAGAAGGCTTTTTATCACAGGAAAAGAAATCAGCCCTCGACGACTTCAACGGCAGAAAAATATTTTTTTGAAAAAATCCCTAAGCCCCGGGGTCACAATTTCATCAAAAATGAGACTTTCGGCATTTCACTGAAAAATGGTGCCAAACGGTTGCCAATGCTCCCCTGAGAGATTAGGCGGTCGAAACAGAAGGCTTTTTATCACAGGAAAATAAATCTGCCATCGACAACTTAACCGGCAGAAAAAGATTGTTTTGAAAAAATCCCAAACCACAACTTCATCAAAAATCTGATTTTCGGCATTTCACTCAAAAATGGTGCCACACGCTTGCAAATGCTCCCCTAAAAGGTTTGGCGGTCGAAACAGAAGGCTTTTTATAACAGGAAAAGAAATCAGCCATCGCCGACTTACCCTGCAGAAAAAGATTTTTTTGAAAAAATCCCTAAGCCCCGGGGTCACAATTTCATCAAAAATCTGAATTTCAGCATTTCACTCAAAAATGGTGCCAAACGGTTGCAAATGCTCCCCTGAGAGGTTTGGCGGTCGAAACAGAAGGCTTTTTATCACAGGAAAAGAAATCAGCCCTCGAGGACTTAACCGGCAGAAAAATATTTTTTTGAAAAAATCCCTAAGCCCCGGGGTCACAATTTCATCAAAAATCTGACTTTCGGCATTTCACTCAAAAATGGTGCCACACGCTTGCAAATGCTCCCCTAAAAGGTTTGGCGGTCGAAACAGAAGGCTTTTTATCACAGGAAAAGAAATCCGCCCTCGAGGACTTAACCGGCAGAAAAATATTTTTTTGAAAAAATCCCTGAGCCCCGGGGTCACAATTTCATCAAAAATCTGACTTTCGGCATTTCACTCAAAAATGGTGCCACACGCTTGCAAATGCTCCCCTAAAAGGTTTGGCGGTCCAAACAGTAGGCTTTTTATCACAGGACAAGAAATCAGCCATCACCGACTAAACCTGCAGAAAAAGATTTTTTTGAAAAAATCCCTAAGCCCCGGGGTCACAATTACATCAAAAATCTGACTTTCGGCATTTCACTCAAAAATGGTGCCAAACGGTTGCAAATGCTCCCCTGAGAGGTTTGGCGGTCGAAACAGAAGGCTTTTCATCACAGGAAAAGAAATCAGCCCTCGAGGACTTAACCGGCAGGAAAATGTTTTTTTGAAAAAATCCCTAAGCCCCGGGGTCACAATTTCATCAAAAATCTGATTTTCGGCATTTCACTCAAAAATGGTGCCACACGCTTGCAAATGCTCCTCTGAGAGGTTTGGCGGTCGAAACAGAAGGCTTTTTATCACAGGAAAAGAAATCAGCCTTCGACCACCTAACCACCAGAAAAATATTTTTTTGAAAAAATCCCTAAGCCCCGGGGTCACAATTTCATAAAAAATCTGACTTTCGGCATTTCACTCAAAAATGGTGCCACACGCTTGCAAATGCTCGTCTAAAAGGTTTGGCGGTCGAAACAGAAGGCTTTTTATCACAGGACAAGAAATCAGCCATCACCGACTAAACCTGCAGAAAAAGATTTTTTTGAAAAAATCCCTAAGCCCCGGGGTCACAATTACATCAAAAATCTGACTTTCGGCATTTCACTCAAAAATGGTGCCAAACGGTTTCCAATGCTCCCCTGAGAGATTTGGCGGTCGAAACAGAAGGCTTTTTATCACAGGAAAAGAAATCTGCCATCGACAACTTAACCGGCAGAAAAAGATTGTTTTGAAAAAATCCCAAACCACAACTTCATCAAAAATCTGATTTTCGGCATTTCACTCAAAAATGGTGCCACACGCTTGCAAATGTTCGTCTAAAAGGTTTGGCGGTCGAAACAGAAGGCTTTTTATAACAGGACAAGAAATCAGCCATCGCCGACTTACCCTGCAGAAAAAGATTTTTTTGAAAAAATCCCTAAGCCCGGGGGTCACAATTTCATCAAAAATCTGAATTTCAGCATTTCACTCAAAAATGGTGCCAAACGGTTGCAAATGCTCCCCTGAGAGGTTTGGCGGTCGAAACAGAAGGCTTTTCATCACAGGAAAAGAAATCAGCCCTCGAGGACTTACCCTGTAGAAAAATATTTTTTTGAAAAAATCCCTAAGCCCCAGGGTCACAATTTCATCAAAAATCTGACTTTCGGCATTTCACTGAAAAATGGTGCCAAACGGTTGCCAATGCTCCCTTGAGAGATTTGGCGGTCGAAACAGAAGGCTTTTTATCACAGGAAAAGAAATCTGCCATCGACAACTTAACCGGCAGAAAAAGATTGTTTTGAAAAAATCCCAAACCACAACTTCATCAAAAATCTGATTTTCGGCATTTCACTCAAAAATGGTGCCACACGCTTGCAAATGCTCCCCTAAAAGGTTTGGCGGTCGAAACAGAAGGCTTTTTATAACAGGAAAAGAAATCAGCCATCGCCGACTTACCCTGCAGAAAAAGATTTTTTTGAAAAAATCCCTAAGCCCCGGGGTCACAATTTCATCAAAAATCTGAATTTCAGCATTTCACTCAAAAATGGTGCCAAACGGTTGCAAATGCTCCCCTGAGAGGTTTGGCGGTCGAAACAGAAGGCTTTTTATCACAGGAAAAGAAATCAGCCCTCGAGGACTTAACCGGCAGAAAAATATTTTTTTGAAAAAATCCCTAAGCCCCGGGGTCACAATTTCATCAAAAATCTGACTTTCGGCATTTCACTCAAAAATGGTGCCACACGCTTGCAAATGCTCGTCTAAAAGGTTTGGCGGTCGAAACAGAAGGCTTTTTATCACAGGACAAGAAATCAGCCATCACCGACTAAACCTGCAGAAAAAGATTTTTTTGAAAAAATCCCTAAGCCCCGGGGTCACAATTACATCAAAAATCTGACTTTCGGCATTTCACTCAAAAATGGTGCCAAACGGTTTTCAATGCTCCCCTGAGAGATTTGGCGGTCGAAACAGAAAGCTTTTTATCACAGGAAAAGAAATCTGCCATCGACAACTTAACCGGTAGAAAAAGATTGTTTTGAAAAAATCCCAAACCACAACTTCATCAAAAATCTGATTTTCGGCATTTCACTCAAAAATGGTGCCACACGCTTGCAAATGCTCGTCTAAAAGGTTTGGCGGTCGAAACAGGAGGCTTTTCATCACAGGAAAAGAAATCAGCCCTCGAGGACTTACCCTGCAGAAAAAGATTTTTTTGAAAAAATCCCTAAGCCCCGGGGTCACAATTTCATCAAAAATCTGACTTTCGGCATTTCACTGAAAAATGGTGCCAAACGGTTGCCAATGCTCCCCTGAGAGATTTGGCGGTCGAAACAGAAGGCTTTTTATCACAGGAAAAGAAATCTGCCATCGACAACTTAACCGGCAGAAAAAGATTGTTTTGAAAAAATCCCAAACCACAACTTCATCAAAAATCTGATTTTCGGCATTTCACTCAAAAATGGTGCCACACGCTTGCAAATGCTCGTCTAAAAGGTTTGGCGGTCGAAACAGGAGGCTTTTTATAACAGGACAAGAAATCAGCCATCGCCGACTTACCCTGCAGAAAAAGATTTTTTTGAAAAAATCCCTAAGCCCCGGGGTCACAATTTCATCAAAAATCTGAATTTCAGCATTTCACTCAAAAATAGTGCCAAACGGTTGCAAATGCTCCCCTGAGAGGTTTGGCGGTCGAAACAGAAGGCTTTTTATCACAGAAAAAGAAACCAGCCCTCGACCACCTAACCACCAGAAAAAGATTTTTTTGAAAAAATCCCTAAGCCCCGGGGTCACAATTACATCAAAAATCTGACTTTCGGCATTTCACTCAAAAATGGTGCCAAACGGTTGCAAATGCTCCCCTGAGAGGTTTGGCGGTCGAAACAGAAGGCTTTTCATCACAGGAAAAGAAATCAGCCCTCGAGGACTTAACCGGCAGGAAAATGTTTTTTTGAAAAAATCCCTAAGCCCCGGGGTCACAATTTTATCAAAAATCTGACTTTCGGCATTTCACTCAAAAATGGTGCCACACGCTTGCAAATGCTCCCCTAAAAGGTTTGGCGGTCGAAACAGAAGGCTTTTTATCACAGGACAAGAAATCAGCCATCACCAACTAAACCTGCAGAAAAAGATTTTTTTGAAAAAATCCCTAAGCCCCGGGGTCATTAATTACATCAAAAATCTGAATTTCGGCATTTCACTCAAAAATGGTGCCAAACAGTTGCAAATGCTCCCCTGAGAGATTTGGCGGTCGAAACAGAAGGCTTTTTATAACAGGAAAAGAAATCAGCCATCGCCGACTTACCCTGCAGAAAAAGATTTTTTTGAAAAAATCCCTAAGCCCCGGGGTCACAATTTCATCAAAAATCTGAATTTCAGCATTTCACTCAAAAATGGTGCCAAACGGTTGCAAATGCTCCCCTGAGAGGTTTGGCAGTCGAAACAGAAGGCTTTTTATCACAGGAAAAGAAATCAGCCCTCGAGGACTTAACCGGCAGAAAAATATTTTTTTGAAAAAATCCCTAAGCCCCGGGGTCACAATTTCATCAAAAATCTGACTTTCGGCATTTCACTCAAAAATGGTGCCACACGCTTGCAAATGCTCCCCTAAAAGGTTTGGCGGTCCAAACAGTAGGCTTTTTATCACAGGACAAGAAATCAGCCATCACCGACTAAACCTGCAGAAAAAGATTTTTTTGAAAAAATCCCTAAGCCCCGGGGTCACAATTTCATCAAAAATCTGATTTTCGGCATTTCACTCAAAAATGGTGCCACACGCTTGCAAATGCTCCCCTGAGAGGTTTGGCGGTCGAAACAGAAGGCTTTTTATCACAGGAAAAGAAATCAGCCCTCGACCACCTAACCACCAGAAAAATATTTTTTTGAAAAAATCCCTAAGCCCCGGGGTCACAATTTCATAAAAAATCTGACTTTCGGCATTTCACTCAAAAATGGTGCCACACGCTTGCAAATGCTCGTCTAAAAGGTTTGGCGGTCAAAACAGAAGGCTTTTTATCACAGGACAAGAAATCAGCCATCACCGACTAAACCTGCAGAAAAAGATTTTTTTGAAAAAATCCCTAAGCCCCGGGGTCACAATTACATCAAAAATCTGACTTTCGGCATTTCACTCAAAAATGGTGCCAAACGGTTTCCAATGCTCCCCTGAGAGATTTGGCGGTCGAAACAGAAGGCTTTTTATCACAGGAAAAGAAATCTGCCCTCGACAACTTAACCGGCAGAAAAAGATTGTTTTGAAAAAATCCCAAACCACAACTTCATCAAAAATCTGACTTTCGGCATTTCACTCAAAAATGGTGCCACACGCTTGCAAATGTTCGTCTAAAAGGTTTGGCGGTCGAAACAGAAGGCTTTTTATAACAGGACAAGAAATCAGCCATCGCCGACTTACCCTGCAGAAAAAGATTTTTTTGAAAAAATCCCTAAGCCCGGGGGTCACAATTTCATCAAAAATCTGAATTTCAGCATTTCACTCAAAAATGGTGCCAAACGGTTGCAAATGCTCCCCTGAGAGGTTTGGCGGTCGAAACAGAAGGCTTTTCATCACAGGAAAAGAAATCAGCCCTCGAGGACTTACCCTGTAGAAAAATATTTTTTTGAAAAAATCCCTAAGCCCCAGGGTCACAATTTCATCAAAAATCTGACTTTCGGCATTTCACTGAAAAATGGTGCCAAACGGTTGCCAATGCTCCCCTGAGAGATTTGGCGGTCGAAACAGAAGGCTTTTTATCACAGGAAAAGAAATCTGCCATCGACAACTTAACCGGCAGAAAAAGATTGTTTTGAAAAAATCCCAAACCACAACTTCATCAAAAATCTGATTTTCGGCATTTCACTCAAAAATGGTGCCACACGCTTGCAAATGCTCCCCTAAAAGGTTTGGCGGTCGAAACAGAAGGCTTTTTATAACAGGAAAAGAAATCAGCCATCGCCGACTTACCCTGCAGAAAAAGATTTTTTTGAAAAAATCCCTAAGCCCCGGGGTCACAATTTCATCAAAAATCTGAATTTCAGCATTTCACTCAAAAATGGTGCCAAACGGTTGCAAATGCTCCCCTGAGAGGTTTGGCGGTCGAAACAGAAGGCTTTTTATCACAGGAAAAGAAATCAGCCCTCGAGGACTTAACCGGCAGAAAAATATTTTTTTGAAAAAATCCCTAATCCCCGGGGTCACAATTTCATCAAAAATCTGACTTTCGGCATTTCACTCAAAAATGGTGCCACACGCTTGCAAATGCTCGTCTAAAAGGTTTGGCGGTCGAAACAGGAGGCTTTTTATAACAGGACAAGAAATCAGCCATCGCCGACTTACCCTGCAGAAAAAGATTTTTTTGAAAAAATCCCTAAGCCCCGGGGTCACAATTTCATCAAAAATCTGAATTTCAGCATTTCACTCAAAAATGGTGCCAAACGGTTGCAAATGCTCCCCTGAGAGGTTTGGCGGTCGAAACAGAAGGCTTTTTATCACAGGAAAAGAAATCAGCCCTCGACCACCTAACCACCAGAAAAATATTTTTTTGAAAAAATCCCTAAGCCCCGGGCTCACAATTTCATAAAAAATCTGACTTTCGGCATTTCACTCAAAAATGGTGCCACACGCTTGCAAATGCTCGTCTAAAAGGTTTGGCGGTCGAAACAGAAGGCTTTTTATCACAGGACAAGAAATCAGCTATCACCGACTAAACCTGCAGAAAAAGATTTTTTTGAAAAAATCCCTAAGCCCGGGGGTCACAATTTCATCAAAAATCTGAATTTCAGCATTTCACTCAAAAATGGTGCGAAACGGTTGCAAATGCTCCCCTGAGAGGTTTGGCGGTCGAAACAGAAGGCTTTTCATCACAGGAAAAGAAATCAGCCCTCGAGGACTTAACCGGCAGAAAAATGTTTTTTTGAAAAAATCCCTAAGTCCCGGGGTCACAATTTCATCAAAAATCTGACTTTCGGCATTTCACTCAAAAATGGTGCCACACGCTTGCAAATGCTCCCCTAAAAGGTTTGGCGGTCGAAACAGAATGCTTTTTATCACAGGACAAGAAATCAGCCCTCGAGGACTTAACCGGCAGAAAAATATTTTTTTGAAAGCATCCCTAAGCCCCGAGGTCACAATTTCATCAAAAATCTGACTTTCGGCATTTCACTCAAAAATGGTGCCAAACGGTTGCAAATGCTCCCCTGAGAGGTTTGGCGGTCGAAACAGAAGGCTTTTTATCACAGGAAAAGAAATCAGCCCTCAACGACTTAAACGGCAGAAAAATATTTTTTTGAAAAAATCCCTAAGCCCCGGGGTCACAATTTCATCAAAAATGAGACTTTTGGCATTTCACTCAAAAATGGTGCCACAAGCTTGCAAATGCTCCCCTGAGAGGTTTGGCGGTCGAAACAGAAGGCTTTTTATCACAGGAAAAGAAATCAGCCCTCAAGGAATTAAACGGCAGAAAAATATTTTTTTGAAAAAATCCATAAGCCCGGGGTCACAATTTCATCAAAAATCTGACTTTCGGCATTTCACTCAAAAATGGTGCCAAACGGTTGCAAATGCTCCCCTGAGAGGTTTGGCGGTCGAAACAGAAGGCTTTTTATCACAGGAAAATAAATCAGCCCTCGAGGACTTAACTGGCAGAAAAAGATTTTTTTGAAAAAATCCCTAAGCCCCGGGGTCACAATTTCATCAAAAATCTGACTTTTGGCATTTCACTCAAAAATGGTGCCAAACGGTTGCAAATGCTCCCCTGAGACATTTGGCGGTCGAAACAGAAGGCTTTTTATCACAGGAAAAGAAATCAGCCATCGCCGACTTCCCTGCAGAAAAAGATTTTTTTGAAAAAATCCCTAAGCCCTGGGGTCACAATTTCATCAAAAATGAGACTTTCGGCATTTCACTCAAAAATGGTGCCAAACGGTTGCAAATGCTCCCCTGAGAGCTTTGGCGGTCGAAACAGAAGGCTTTTTATCACAGGACAAGAAATCAGCCATCGCCGACTTACCCTGCAGAAAAATATTTTTTTGAAAAAATCCCTAAGCCCGGGGTCACAATTTCATCAAAAATCTGACTTTCGGCATTTCATTCAAAAATGGTGCCAAACGGTTGCAAATGTTCCCCTGAGAAGTTTGGCGGTCGAAACAGAAGGCTTTTTATCACAGGAAAATAAATCAGCCCTCGAGGACTTAACCGGCAGAAAAAGATTTTTTTGAAAAAATCCCTAAGCCCCGGGGTCACAATTTCATCAAAAATCTGACTTTTGGCATTTCACTCAAAAATGGTGCCAAACGGTTGCAAATGCTCCCCTGAGAGCTTTGGCGGTCGAAACAGAAGGCTTTTTATCACAGGACAAGAAATCAGCCATCGCCGACTTACCCTGCAGAAAAATATTTTTTTGAAAAAATCCCTAAGCCCGGGGTCACAATTTCATCAAAAATCTGACTTTCGGCATTTCATTCAAAAATGGTGCCAAACGGTTGCAAATGCTCCCCTGAGAGGTTTGGCGGTCGAAACAGAAGGCTTTTTATTACAGGAAAATAAATCAGCCCTCGAGGACTTAACCGGCAGAAAAAGATTTTTTTGAAAAAATCCCTAAGCCCCGGGGGTCACAATTTCATCAAAAATCTGACTTTCGGCATTTCACTCAAAAATGGTGCCAAACGGTTGCAAATGCTCCCCTGAGACATTTGGCGGTCGAAACAGAAGGCTTTTTATCACAGGAAAAGAAATCAGCCATCGCCGACTTACCCTGTAGAAAAATATTTTTTTGAGAAAATCCCTAAGCCCCGGGGTCACAATTTCATCAAAAATGAGACTTCCGGCATTTCACTGAAAAATGGTGCCACACGCCTGCAAATGCTCCCCTGAGAGGTTTGGCGGTCGAAACAGAAGGCTTTTTATCACAGGAAAAGAAATCTGCCATCGACAACTTAACCTGCAGAAAAAGATTGTTTTGAAAAAATCCCAAACCACAACTTCATCAAAAATCTGATTTTCGGCATTTCACTCAAAAATGGTGCCACACGCTTGCAAATGCTCCCCTAAAAGGTTTGGCGGTCGAAACAGAAGGCTTTTTATAACAGGAAAAGAAATCAGCCATCGCCGACTTACCCTGCAGAAAAAGATTTTTTTGAAAAAATCCCTAAGCCCCGGGGTCACAATTTCATCAAAAATCTGAATTTCAGCATTTCACTCAAAAATGGTGCCAAACGGTTGCAAATGCTCCCCTGAGACATTTGGCGGTCGAAAGAGAAGGCTTTTTATCACAGGAAAAGAAATCAGCCCTCGAGGACTTAACCGGCAGAAAAAGATTTTTTTGAAAAAATCCCTAAGCCCCGGGGTCACAATTTCATCAAAAATCTGACTTTCGGCATTTCACTCAAAAATGGTGCCACACGCTTGCAAATGCTCCCCTAAAAGGTTTGGCGGTCCAAACAGAAGGCTTTTTATCACAGGACAAGAAATCAGCCATCACCGACTAAACCTGCAGAAAAAGATTTTTTTGAAAAAATCCCTAAGCCCCGGGGTCACAATTACATCAAAAATCTGACTTTCGGCAATTCACTCAAAAATTGTGCCAAACGGTTTCCAATGCTCCCCTGAGAGATTTGGCGGTCGAAACAGAAGGCTTTTTATCACAGGAAAAGAAATCTACCATCGACAACTTAACCGGCAGAAAAAGATTGTTTTGAAAAAATCCCAAACCACAACTTCATCAAAAATCTGATTTTCGGCATTTCACTCAAAAATGGTGCCACACGCTTGCAAATGCTCGTCTAAAAGGTTTGGCGGTCGAAACAGGAGGCTTTTTATAACAGGACAAGAAATCAGCCATCGCCGACTTACCCTGCAGAAAAAGATTTTTTTGAAAAAATCCCTAAGCCCCGGGGTCACAATTTCATCAAAAATCTGACTTTCAGCATTTCACTCAAAAATGGTGCCACACGCTTGCAAATGTTCCCCTGAGAGGTTTGGCGGTCGAAACAGGAGGCTTTTTATCACAGGAAAAGAAATCAGCCATCACCGACTAAACCTGCAGAAAAAGATTTTTTTGAAAAAATCCCTAGGCCCCGGAGTCACAATTTCATCAAAAATCAGACTTTCGGCATTTCACTCAAAAATGGTGCCACACGCTTGCAAATGCTCGTCTAAAAGGTTTGGCGGTCGAAACAGAAGGCTTTTTATCACAGGACAAGAAATCAGCTATCACCGACTAAACCTGCAGAAAAAGATTTTTTTGAAAAAATCCCTAAGCCCCGGGGTCACAATTACATCAAAAATCTGACTTTCGGCATTTCACTCAAAAATGGTGCCAAACGGTTTCCAATGCTCCCCTGAGAGATTTGGCGGTCGAAACAGAAGGCTTTTTATCACAGGAAAAGAAATCTGCCATCGACAACTTAACCGGCAGAAAAAGATTGTTTTGAAAAAATCCCAAACCACAACTTCATCAAAAATCTGATTTTCAGCATTTCACTCAAAAATGGTGCCACACGCTTGCAAATGCTCGTCTAAAAGGTTTGGCGGTCGAAACAGGAGGCTTTTTATAACAGGACAAGAAATCAGCCATCGCCGACTTACCCTGCAGAAAAAGATTTTTTTGAAAAAATCCCTAAGCCCTGGGGTCACAATTTCATCAAAAATGAGACTTTCAGCATTTCACTCAAAAATGGTGCCAAACGGTTGCAAATGCTCCCCTGAGAGATTTGGCGGTCGAAACAGAAGGCTTTTTATCACAGGAAAAGAAATCTGCCATCGACAACTTAACCGGCAGAAAATGATTGTTTTGAAAAAATCCCTAAGACACAACTTCATCAAAAATCTGACTTTCGACATTTCACTCAAAAATGGTGCCACATGCTTGGAAATGCTCCCCTAAAAGGTTTGGCGGTCGAAACAGAACGCTTTTTATCACAGGACAAGAAATCAGCCCTCGAGGACTTAACCTGCAGAAAAATATTTTTTTGAAAGCATCCCTAACCCCCGAGGTCACAATTTCATCAAAAATCTGACTTTCGGCATTTCACTCAAAAATGGTGCCAAACGGTTGCAAATGCTCCCCTGAGAGGTTTGGCGGTCGAAACAGAAGGCTTTTTATCACAGGAAAAGAAATCAGCCCTCAACGACTTAAACGGCAGAAAAATATTTTTTTGAAAAAATCCCTAAGCCCCGGGGTCACAATTTCATCAAAAATGAGACTTTTGGCATTTCACTCAAAAATGGTGCCACACGCTTGCAAATGCTCCCCTGAGAGGTTTGGAGGTCGAAACAGAAGGCTTTTTATCACAGGAAAAGAAATCAGCCCTCAACGACTTAAACGGTAGAAAAATATTTTTTTGAAAAAATCCCTAAGCCCGGGGTCACAATTTCATCAAAAATCTGACTTTCGGCATTTCACTCAAAAATGGTGCCAAACGGTTGCAAATGCTCCCCTGAGAGCTTTGGCGGTCGAAACAGAAGGCTTTTTATCACAGGACAAGAAATCAGCCATCGCCGACTTACCCTGCAGAAAAATATTTTTTTGAAAAAATCCCTAAGCCCGGGGTCACAATTTCATCAAAAATCTGACTTTCGGCATTTCATTCAAAAATGGTGCCAAAAGGTTGCAAATGTTCCCCTGAGAAGTTTGGCGGTCGAAACAGAAGGCTTTTTATCACAGGAAAATAAATCAGCCCTCGAGGACTTAACCGGCAGAAAAAGATTTTTTTGAAAAAATCCCTAAGCCCCGGGGGTCACAATTTCATCAAAAATCTGACTTTCGGCATTTCACTCAAAAATGGTGCCAAACGCTTGCAAATGCTCCCCTGAGACATTTGACGGTCGAAACAGAAGGCTTTTTATCACAGGAAAAGAAATCAGCCATCGCCGACTTACCCTGTAGAAAAAGATTTTTTTGAAAAAATCCCTAAGCCCCGGGGTCACAATTTCATCAAAAATCTGACTTTCGGCATTTCACTCAAAAATGGTGCCACACGCCTGCAAATGCTCCTCTGAGAGGTTTGGCGGTCGAAACAGAAGGCTTTTTATCACAGGAAAAGAAATCAGCCCTCGACGACTTCAACGGCAGAAAAATATTTTTTTGAAAAAATCCCTAAGCCCCGGGGTCACAATTTCATCAAAAATGAGACTTTCGGCATTTCACTGAAAAATGGTGCCAAACGGTTGCCAATGCTCCCCTGAGAGATTAGGCGGTCGAAACAGAAGGCTTTTTATCACAGGAAAATAAATCTGCCATCGACAACTTAACCGGCAGAAAAAGATTGTTTTGAAAAAATCCCAAACCACAACTTCATCAAAAATCTGATTTTCGGCATTTCACTCAAAAATGGTGCCACACGCTTGCAAATGCTCCCCTAAAAGGTTTGGCGGTCGAAACAGAAGGCTTTTTATAACAGGACAAGAAATCAGCCGTCGCCGACTTACCCTGCAGAAAAAGATTTTTTTGAAAAAATCCCTAAGCCCCGGGGTCACAATTTCATCAAAAATCTGAATTTCAGCATTTCACTCAAAAATGGTGCCAAACGGTTGCAAATGCTCCCCTGAGAGGTTTGGCGGTCGAAACAGAAGGCTTTTTATCACAGGAAAATAAATCAGCCCTCGAGGACTTAACCGGCAGAAAAAGATTTTTTTGAAAAAATCCCTAAGCCCCGGGGGTCACAATTTCATCAAAAATCTGACTTTCGGCATTTCACTCAAAAATGGTGCCAAACGGTTGCAAATGCTCCCCTGAGACATTTGGCGGTCGAAACAGAAGGCTTTTTATCACAGGAAAAGAAATCAGCCATCGCCGACTTACCCTGCAGAAAAAGATTTTTTTGAAAAAATCCCTAAGCCCGGGGTCACAATTTCATCAAAAATCTGACTTTCGGCATTTCACTCAAAAATGGTGCCAAACGGTTGCAAATGCTCCCCTGAGAGGTTTGGCGGTCGAAACAGAAGGCTTTTTATCACAGGAAAATAAATCAGCCCTCGAGGACTTAACTGGCAGAAAAAGATTTTTTTGAAAAAATCCCTAAGCCCCGGGGTCACAATTTCATCAAAAATCTGACTTTTGGCATTTCACTCAAAAATGGTGCCAAACGGTTGCAAATGCTCCCCTGAGACATTTGGCGGTCAAAACAGAAGGCTTTTTATCACAGGAAAAGAAATCAGCCATCGCCGACTTACCCTGCAGAAAAAGATTTTTTTGAAAAAATCCCTAAGCCCTGGGGTCACAATTTCATCAAAAATGAGACTTTCGGCATTTCACTCAAAAATGGTGCCAAACGGTTGCAAATGCTCCCCTGAGAGCTTTGGCGGTCGAAACAGAAGGCTTTTTATCACAGGACAAGAAATCAGCCATCGCCGACTTACCCTGCAGAAAAATATTTTTTTGAAAAAATCCCTAAGGCCGGGGTCACAATTTCATCAAAAATCTGACTTTCGGCATTTCATTCAAAAATGGTGCCAAACGGTTGCAAATGTTCCCTTGAGAAGTTTGGCGGTCGAAACAGAAGGCTTTTTATCACAGGGAAATAAATCAGCCCTCGAGGACTTAACCGGCAGAAAAAGATTTTTTTGAAAAAATCCCTAAGCCCCGGGGGTCACAATTTCATCAAAAATCTGACTTTCGGCATTTCACTCAAAAATGGTGCCAAACGGTTGCAAATGCTCCCCTGAGACGTTTGGCGGTCGAAACAGAAGGCTTTTTATCACAGGAAAAGAAATCAGCCATCGCCGACTTACCCTGTAGAAAAAGATTTTTTTGAAAAAATCCCTAAGCCCCGGGGTCACAATTTCATCAAAAATCTGACTTTCGGCATTTCACTCAAAAATGGTGCCACACGCCTGCAAATGCTCCTCTGAGAGGTTTGGCGGTCGAAACAGAAGGCTTTTTATCACAGGAAAAGAAATCAGCCCTCGACGACTTCAACGGCAGAAAAATATTTTTTTGAAAAAATCCCTAAGGCCCGGGGTCACAATTTCATCAAAAATGAGACTTTCGGCATTTCACTGAAAAATGGTGCCAAACGGTTGCCAATGCTCCCCTGAGAGATTAGGCCGTCGAAACAGAAGGCTTTTTATCACAGGAAAAAAAATCTGCCATCGACAACTTAACCGGCAGAAAAAGATTGTTTTGAAAAAATCCCAAACCACAGCTTCATCAAAAATCTGATTTTTGGCATTTCACTCAAAAATGGTGCCACACGCTTGCAAATGCTCCCCTAAAAGGTTTGGCGGTCGAAACAGAAGGCTTTTTATAACAGGACAAGAAATCAGCCATCGCCGACTTACCCTGCAAAAAAAGATTTTTTTGAAAAAATCCCTAAGCCCCGGGGTCACAATTTCATCAAAAATCTGAATTTCAGCATTTCACTCAAAAATGGTGCCAAACGGTTGCAAATGCTCCCCTGAGAGGTTTGGCGGTCGAAACAGAAGGCTTTTCAGCACAGGAAAAGAAATCAGCCCTCGAGGACTTAACCGGCAGAAAAATATTTTTTTGAAAAAATCCCTAAGCCCCGGGGTCACAATTTCATCAAAAATCTGACTTTCGGCATTTCACTCAAAAATGGTGCCAAACGGTTTCCAATGCTCCCCTGAGAGATTTGGCGGTCGAAACAGAAGGCTTTTTATCACAGGAAAAGAAATCTGCCATCGACAACTTAACCGGCAGAAAAATATTTTTTTGAAAAAATCCCTAAGCCCTGGGGTCTCAATTTCATCAAAAATCTGACTTTCGGCATTTCACTCAAAAATGGTGGCACACGCTTGCAAATGCTCCCCTAAAAGGTTTGGCGGTCGAAACAGAACGCTTTTTATCACAGGACAAGAAATCAGCCATCACCGACAAAATCTGCAGAAAAAGATTTTTTTGAAAAAATCCCTAAGCCCCGGGGTCACAATTACATCAAAAAACTGACTTTTGGCATTTCACTCAAAAATGGTGCCACACGCTTGCAAATGCTCCCGTGAGAGGTTTGGTGGTCGAAACAGGAGGCTTTTTATCACAGGAAAAGAAATCCGCCCTCGAGGACTTAACCGGCAGAAAAAGATTTTTTTGAAAAAATCCCTAGGCCCCGGGGTCACAATTTCATCAAAAATCAGACTTTCGGCATTTCACTCAAAAATGGTGCCACACACTTGCAAATGCTCCCCTAAAAGGTTTGGCGGTCGAAACAGAAGGCTTTTTATCACAGGAAAAGAAATCAGCCCTCGAGGACTTAACCGGCAGAAAAATATTTTTTTGAAAACATCCCTAAGCCCCGGGGTCACAATTTCATCAAAAATCTGACTTTCGGCATTTCACTCAAAAATGGTGCCACATGCTTGCAAATGCTCCCCAGAGAGGTTTGGCGGTCGAAAAAGTAAGCTTTTTATCACAGGAAAGGAAATCAGTCCTCGAGGACTTACCCTGCAGAAAAATATTTTTTTGAAAAAATCCCTAAGTCCCAGGGTCACAATTTCATCAAAAATCTGACTTTCGGCATTTCACTCAAAAATGGTGCCACACGCTTGCAAATGCTCCCCTGAGAGGTTTGGCGGTCGAAACAGAAGGCTTTTTATCACAGGAAAAGAAATCAGCCCTCAACGACTTAAACGGCAGAAAAATATTTTTTTGAAAAAATCCCTAAGCCCCGGGGTCACAATTTCATCAAAAATGAGACTTTCGGCATTTCACTCAAAAATGGTGCCAAACGGTTACAAATGCTCCCCTGAGAGGTTTGGCGGTCGAAACAGAAGGCTTTTTATCACAGGACAAGAAATCAGCCATCGCCGACTTACCCTGCAGAAAAAGATTTTTTTTAAAAAAAATCCCTAAGCCCGGGGTCACAATTTCATCAAAAATCTGACTTTCGGCATTTCACTCAAAAATGGTGCCAAACGGTTGCAAATGCTCCCCTGAGAGGTTTGGCGGTCGAAACAGAAGGCTTTTTATCACAGGAAAAGAAATCAGCCCTCAACGACTTAAACGGCAGAAAAATATTTTTTTGAAAAAATCCCTAAGCCCCGGGGTCACAATTTCATCAAAAATGAGACTTTCGGCATTTCACTCAAAAATGGTGCCAAACGGTTACAAATGCTCCCCTGAAAGGTTTGGCGGTCGAAACAGAAGGCTTTTTATCACAGGACAAGAAATCAGCCATCGCCGACTTACCCTGCAGAAAAAGATTTTTTTTAAAAAAAATCCCTAAGCCCGGGGTCACAATTTCATCAAAAATCTGACTTTCGGCATTTCACTCAAAAATGGTGCCAAACGGTTGCAAATGCTCCCCTGAGAGGTTTGGCGGTCGAAACAGAAGGCTTTTTATCACAGGAAAATAAATCAGCCCTCCAGGACGTAACCGGCAGAAAAATATTTTTTTGAAAAAATCCCTAAGCCCCGGGGTCACAATTTCATCAAACATCTGACTTTCGGCATTTCACTCAAAAATGTTGCCAAACGGTTGTAAATGCTCCCCTGTGAGGTTTGGCGGTCGAAACAGAAGGCTTTTTATCACAGGACAAGAAATCAGCCATCGTCGACTTACCCTGCAGAAAAATATTTTTTTGAAAAAATCCCTAAGCCCCGGGGTCACAATTTCATCAAAAATCAGACTTTCGGCATTTCACTCAAAAATGTTGGCAAGCGGTTGTAAACGCTCCCCTGTGAGGTTTGGCGGTCGAAACAGAAGGCTTTTTATCACAGGAAAAGAAATCAGCCCTCGACGACTTCAACGGCAGAAAAATATTTTTTTGAAAAAATCCCTAAGCCCCGGGGTCACAATTTCATCAAAAATGAGACTTTCGGCATTTCACTGAAAAATGGTGCCAAACGGTTGCCAATGCTCCCCTGAGAGATTAGGCGGTCGAAACAGAAGGCTTTTTATCACAGGAAAATAAATCTGCCATCGACAACTTAACCGGCAGAAAAAGATTGTTTTGAAAAAATCCCAAACCACAACTTCATCAAAAATCTGATTTTCGGCATTTCACTCAAAAATGGTGCCACACGCTTGCAAATGCTCCCCTAAAAAGTTTGGCGGTCGAAACAGAAGGCTTTTTATAACAGGACAAGAAATCAGCCATTGCCGACTTACCCTGCAGAAAAAGATTTTTTTGAAAAAATCCCTAAGCCCCGGGGTCACATTTTCATCAAAAATCTGAATTTCAGCATTTCACTCAAAAATGGTGCCAAACGGTTGCAAATGCTCCCCTGAGAGGTTTGGCAGTCGAAACAGAAGGCTTTTTATCACAGGAAAAGAAATCAGCCCTCGAGGACTTAACCGGCAGAAAAAGATTTTTTTGAAAAAATCCCTAAGCCCCGGGGGTCACAATTTCATCAAAAATCTGACTTTCGGCATTTCACTCAAAAATGGTGCCAAACGGTTGCAAATGCTCCCCTGAGACATTTGGCAGTCGAAACAGAAGGCTTTTTATCACAGGAAAAGAAATCAGCCATCGCCGACTTAACCTGCAGAAAAAGATTTTTTTGAAAAAATCCCTAAGCCCGGGGTCACAATTTCATCAAAAATCTGACTTTCGGCATTTCACTCAAAAATGGTGCCAAACGGTTGCAAATGCTCCCCTGAGAGGTTTGGCGGTCGAAACAGAAGGCTTTTTATCACAGGAAAATAAATCAGCCCTCGAGGACTTAACTGGCAGAAAAAGATTTTTTTGAAAAAATCCCTAAGCCCCGGGGTCACAATTTCATCTAAAATCTGACTTTTGGTATTTCACTCAAAAATGGTGCCAAACGGTTGCAAATGCTCCCCTGAGACATTTGGCGGTCGAAACAGAAGGCTTTTTATCACAGGAAAAGAAATCAGCCATCGCCGACTTACCCTGCAGAAAAAGATTTTTTTGAAAAAATCCCTAAGCCCTGGGGTCACAATTTCATCAAAAATGAGACTTTCGGCATTTCACTCAAAAATGGTGCCAAACGGTTGCAAATGCTCCCCTGAGAGCTTTGGCGGTCGAAACAGAAGGCTTTTTATCACAGGACAAGAAATCAGCCATCGCCGACTTACCCTGCAGAAAAATATTTTTTTGAAAAAATCCCTAAGGCCGGGGTCACAATTTCATCAAAAATCTGACTTTCGGCATTTCATTCAAAAATGGTGCCAAACGGTTGCAAATGTTCCCCTGAGAAGTTTGGCGGTCGAAACAGAAGGCTTTTTATCACAGGAAAATAAATCAGCCCTCGAGGACTTAACCGGCAGAAAAAGATTTTTTTGAAAAAATCCCTAAGCCCCGGGGGTCACAATTTCATCAAAAATCTGACTTTCGGCATTTCACTCAAAAATGGTGCCAAACGGTTGCAAATGCTCCCCTGAGACATTTGGCGGTCGAAACAGAAGGCTTTTTATCACAGGAAAAGAAATCAGCCATCGCCGACTTACCCTGTAGAAAAAGATTTTTTTGAAAAAATCCCTAAGCCCCGGGGTCACAATTTCATCAAAAATCTGACTTTCGGCATTTCACTCAAAAATGGTGCCACACGCCTGCAAATGCTCCTCTGAGAGGTTTGGCGGTCGAAACAGAAGGCTTTTTATCACAGGAAAAGAAATCAGCCCTCGACGACTTCAACGGCAGAAAAATATTTTTTTGAAAAAATCCCTAAGCCCCGGGGTCACAATTTCATCAAAAATGAGACTTTCGGCATTTCACTGAAAAATGGTGCCAAACGGTTGCAAATGCTCCCCTGAGAGATTAGGCGGTCGAAACAGAAGGCTTTTTATCACAGGAAAAAAAATCTGCCATCGACAACTTAACCGGCAGAAAAAGATTGTTTTGAAAAAATCCCAAACCACAGCTTCATCAAAAATCTGATTTTCGGCATTTCACTCAAAAATGGTGCCACACGCTTGCAAATGCTCCCCTAAAAGGTTTGGCGGTCGAAACAGAAGGCTTTTTATAACAGGACAAGAAATCAGCCATCACCGACTAAACCTGCAGAAAAAGATTTTTTTGAAAAAATCCCTAAGCCCCGGGGTCACAATTACATCAAAAAACTGACTTTTGGCATTTCACTCAAAAATGGTGCCACACGCTTGCAAATGCTCCCCTGAGAGGTTTGGCGGTCGAAACAGAAGGCTTTTTATCACAGGGAAATAAATCCGCCCTCGAGGACTTAACCGGCAGAAAAAGATTTTTTTGAAAAAATCCCTAGGCCCCGGGGTCACAATTTCATCAAAAATCAGACTTTCGGCATTTCACTCAAAAATGGTGCCACACGCTTGCAAATGCTCCCCAGAGAGGTTTGGCGGTCGAAAAAGTAAGCTTTTTATCACAGGAAAGGAAATCAGTCCTCGAGGACTTACCCTGCAGAAAAATATTTTTTTGAAAAAATCCCTAAGTCCCAGGGTCACAATTTCATCAAAAATCTGACTTTCGGCATTTCACTCAAAAATGGTGCCACACGCTTGCAAATGCTCCCCTGAGAGGTTTGGCGGTCGAAACAGAAGGCTTTTTATCACAGGAAAAAAAATCAGCCCTCAACGACTTAAACGGCAGAAAAATATTTTTTTGAAAAAATCCCTAAGCCCCGGGGTCACAATTTCATCAAAAATGAGACTTTCGACATTTCACTCAAAAATGGTGCCAAACGGTTACAAATGCTCCCCTGAGAGGTTTGGCGGTCGAAACAGAAGGCTTTTTATCACAGGACAAGAAATCAGCCATCGCCGACTTACCCTGCAGAAAAAGATTTTTTTTTAAAAAAATCCCTAAGCCCGGGGTCACAATTTCATCAAAAATCTGACTTTCGGCATTTCACTCAAAAATGGTGCCAAACGGTTGCAAATGCTCCCCTGAGAGGTTTGGCGGTCGAAACAGAAGGCTTTTTATCACAGGAAAATAAATCAGCCCTCCAGGACGTAACCGGCAGAAAAATATTTTTTTGAAAAAATCCCTAAGCCCCGGGGTCACAATTTCATCAAACATCTGACTTTCGGCATTTCACTCAAAAATGTTGCCAAACGGTTGTAAATGCTCCCCTGTGAGGTTTGGCGGTCGAAACAGAAGGCTTTTTATCACAGGACAAGAAATCAGCCATCGTCGACTTACCCTGCAGAAAAATATTTTTTTGAAAAAATCCCTAAGCCCCGGGGTCACAATTTCATCAAAAATCAGACTTTCGGCATTTCACTCAAAAATGTTGGCAAGCGGTTGTAAACGCTCCCCTGTGAGGTTTGGCGGTCGAAACAGAAGGCTTTTTATCACAGGAAAAGAAATCAGCCCTCGACGACTTCAACGGCAGAAAAATATTTTTTTGAAAAAATCCCTAAGCCCCGGGGTCACAATTTCATCAAAAATGAGAATTTCGGCATTTCACTGAAAAATGGTGCCAAACGGTTGCCAATGCTCCCCTGAGAGATTAGGCGGTCGAAACAGAAGGCTTTTTATCACAGGAAAATAAATCTGCCATCGACAACTTAACCGGCAGAAAAAGATTGTTTTGAAAAAATCCCAAACCACAACTTCATCAAAAATCTGATTTTCGGCATTTCACTCAAAAATGGTGCCACACGCTTGCAAATGCTCCCCTAAAAGGTTTGGCGGTCGAAACAGAAGGCTTTTTATAACAGGACAAGAAATCAGCCATCGCCGACTTACCCTGCAGAAAAAGATTTTTTTGAAAAAATCCCTAAGCCCGGGGTCACAATTTCATCAAAAATCTGACTTTCGGCATTTCACTCAAAAATGGTGCCAAACGGTTGCAAATGCTCCCCTGAGAGGTTTGGCGGTCGAAACAGAAGGCTTTTTATCACAGGAAAATAAATCAGCCCTCGAGGACTTAACCGGCAGAAAAAGATTTTTTTGAAAAAATCCCTAAGCCCTGGGGTCACAATTTCATCAAAAATGAGACTTTCGGCATTTCACTCAAAAATGGTGCCAAACGGTTGCAAATGCTCCCCTGAGAGCTTTGGCGGTCGAAACAGAAGGCTTTTTATCACAGGACAAGAAATCAGCCATCGCCGACTTACCCTGCAGAAAAATATTTTTTTGAAAAAATCCCTAAGGCCGGGGTCACAATTTCATCAAAAATCTGACTTTCGGCATTTCATTCAAAAATGGTGCCAAACGGTTGCAAATGTTCCCCTGAGAAGTTTGGCGGTCGAAACAGAAGGCTTTTTATCACAGGAAAATAAATCAGCCCTCGAGGACTTAACCGGCAGAAAAAGATTTTTTTGAAAAAATCCCTAAGCCCCGGGGGTCACAATTTCATCAAAAATCTGACTTTCGGCATTTCACTCAAAAATGGTGCCAAACGGTTGCAAATGCTCCCCTGAGACATTTGGCGGTCGAAACAGAAGGCTTTTCATCACAGGAAAAGAAATCAGCCATCGCCGACTTACCCTGTAGAAAAAGATTTTTTTGAAAAAATCCCTAAGCCCCGGGGTCACAATTTCATCAAAAATCTGACTTTCGGCATTTCACTCAAAAATGGTGCCACACGCCTGCAAATGCTCCTCTGAGAGGTTTGGCGGTCGAAACAGAAGGCTTTTTATCACAGGACAAGAAATCAGCCCTCGACGACTTCAACGGCAGAAAAATATTTTTTTGAAAAAATCCCTAAGCCCCGGGGTCACAATTTCATCAAAAATGAGACTTTCGGCATTTCACTGAAAAATGGTGCCAAACGGTTGCCAATGCTCCCCTGAGAGATTAGGCGGTCGAAACAGAAGGCTTTTTATCACAGGAAAAAAAATCTGCCATCGACAACTTAACCGGCAGAAAAAGATTGTTTTGAAAAAATCCCAAACCACAGCTTCATCAAAAATCTGATTTTCGGCATTTCACTCAAAAATGGTGCCACACGCTTGCAAATGCTCCCCTAATAGGTTTGGCGGTCGAAACAGAAGGCTTTTTATAACAGGACAAGAAATCAGCCATCACCGACTAAACCTGCAGAAAAAGATTTTTTTGAAAAAATCCCTAAGCCCCGGGGTCACAATTACATCAAAAAACTGACTTTTGGCATTTCACTCAAAAATGGTGCCACACGCTTGCAAATGCTCCCCTGAGAGGTTTGGCGGTCGAAACAGAAGGCTTTTTATCACAGGAAAAGAAATCCGCCCTCGAGGACTTAACCGGCAGAAAAAGATTTTTTTGAAAAAAACCCTAGGCCCCGGGGTCACAATTTCATCAAAAATCAGACTTTCGGCATTTCACTCAAAAATGGTGCCACACGCTTGCAAATGCTCCCCAGAGAGGTTTGGCGGTCGAAAAAGTAAGCTTTTTATCACAGGAAAGGAAATCAGTCCTCGAGGACTTACCCTGCAGAAAAATATTTTTTTGAAAAAATCCCTAAGTCCCAGGGTCACAATTTCATCAAAAATCTGACTTTCGGCATTTCACTCAAAAATGGTGCAACACGATTGCAAATGCTCCCCTGAGAGGTTTGGCGGTCGAAACAGAAGGCTTTTTATCACAGGAAAAGAAATCAGCCCTCAACGACTTAAACGGCAGAAAAATATTTTTTTGAAAAAATCCCTAAGCCCCGGGGTCACAATTTCATCAAAAATGAGACTTTCGACATTTCACTCAAAAATGGTGCCAAACGGTTACAAATGCTCCCCTGAGAGGTTTGGCGGTCGAAACAGAAGGCTTTTTATCACAGGACAAGAAATCAGCCATCGCCGACTTACCCTGCAGAAAAAGATTTTTTTTTAAAAAAATCCCTAAGCCCGGGGTCACAATTTCATCAAAAATCTGACTTTCGGCATTTCACTCAAAAATGGTGCCAAACGGTTGCAAATGCTCCCCTGAGAGGTTTGGCGGTCGAAACAGAAGGCTTTTTATCACAGGAAAATAAATCAGCCCTCCAGGACGTAACCGGCAGAAAAATATTTTTTTGAAAAAATCCCTAAGCCCCGGGGTCACAATTTCATCAAACATCTGACTTTCGGCATTTCACTCAAAAATGTTGCCAAACGGTTGTAAATGCTCCCCTGAGAAGTTTGGCGGTCGAAACAGAAGGCTTTTTATCACAGGACAAGAAATCAGCCATCGTCGACTTACCCTGCAGAAAAATATTTTTTTGAAAAAATCCCTAAGCCCCGGGGTCACAATTTCATCAAAAATCAGACTTTCGGCATTTCACTCAAAAATATTGGCAAGCGGTTGTAAACGCTCCCCTGTGAGGTTTGGCGGTCGAAACAGAAGGCTTTTTATCACAGGAAAAGAAATCAGCCCTCAACGACTTCAACGGCAGAAAAATATTTTTTTGAAAAAATCCCTAAGCCCCGGGGTCACAATTTCATCAAAAATGAGACTTTCGGCATTTCACTGAAAAATGGTGCCAAACGGTTGCCAATGCTCCCCTGAGAGATTAGGCGGTCGAAACAGAAGGCTTTTTATCACAGGAAAATAAATCTGCCATCGACAACTTAACCGGCAGAAAAAGATTGTTTTGAAAAAATCCCAAACCACAACTTCATCAAAAATCTGATTTTCGGCATTTCACTCAAAAATGGTGCCACACGCTTGGAAATGCTCCCCTAAAAGGTTTGGCGGTTGAAACAGAAGGCTTTTTATCACAGGACAAGAAATCAGCCATCGCCGACTTACCCTGCAGAAAAAGATTTTTTTGAAAAAATCCCTAAGCCCCGGGGTCACAATTTCATCAAAAATCTGAATTTCAGCATTTCACTCAAAAATGGTGCCAAACGGTTGCAAATGCTCCCCTGAGAGGTTTGGCGGTCGAAACAGAAGGCTTTTTATCACAGGAAAATAAATCAGCCCTCGAGGACTTAACCGGCAGAAAAAGATTTTTTTGAAAAAATCCCTAAGCCCCGGGGGTCACAATTTCATCAAAAATCTGACTTTCGGCATTTCACTCAAAAATGGTGCCAAACGGTTGCAAATGCTCCCCTGAGACATTTGGCGGTCGAAACAGAAGGCTTTTTATCACAGGAAAAGAAATCAGCCATCGCCGTCTTACCCTGCAGAAAAAGATTTTTTTGAAAAAATCCCTAAGCCCGGGGTCACAATTTCATCAAAAATCTGACTTTCGGCATTTCACTCAAAAATGGTGCCAAACGGTTGCAAATGCTCCCCTGAGAGGTTTGGCGGTCGAAACAGAAGGCTTTTTATCACAGGAAAATAAATCAGCCCTCGAGGACTTAACTGGCAGAAAAAGATTTTTTTGAAAAAATCCCTAAGCCCCGGGGTCACAATTTCATCAAAAATCTGACTTTTGGCATTTCACTCAAAAATGGTGCCAAACGGTTGCAAATGCTCCCCTGAGACATTTGGCGGTCGAAACAGAAGGCTTTTTATCACAGGAAAAGAAATCAGCCATCGCCGACTTACCCTGCAGAAAAAGATTTTTTTGAAAAAATCCCTAAGCCCTGGGGTCACAATTTCATCAAAAATGAGACTTTCGGCATTTCACTCAAAAATGGTGCCAAACGGTTGCAAATGCTCCCCTGAGAGCTTTGGCGGTCGAAACAGAAGGCTTTTTATCACAGGACAAGAAATCAGCCATCGCCGACTTACCCTGCAGAAAAATATTTTTTTGAAAAAATCCCTAAGGCCGGGGTCACAATTTCATCAAAAATCTGACTTTCGGCATTTCATTCAAAAATGGTTCCAAACGGTTGCAAATGTTCCCCTGAGAAGTTTGGCGGTCGAAACAGAAGGCTTTTTATCACAGGAAAATAAATCAGCCCTCGAGGACTTAACCGGCAGAAAAAGATTTTTTTGAAAAAATCCCTAAGCCCCGGGGGTCACAATTTCATCAAAAATCTGACTTTCGGCATTTCACTCAAAAATGGTGCCAAACGGTTGCAAATGCTCCCCTGAGACGTTTGGCGGTCGAAACAGAAGGCTTTTTATCACAGGAAAAGAAATCAGCCATCGCCGACTTACCCTGTAGAAAAAGATTTTTTTGAAAAAATCCCTAAGCCCCGGGGTCACAATTTCATCAAAAATCTGACTTTCGGCATTTCACTCAAAAATGGTGCCACACGCCTGCAAATGCTCCTCTGAGAGGTTTGGCGGTCAAAACAGAAGGCTTTTTATCACAGGAAAAGAAATCAGCCCTCGACGACTTCAACGGCAGAAAAATATTTTTTTGAAAAAATCCCTAAGCCCCTGGGTCACAATTTCATCAAAAATGAGACTTTCGGCATTTCACTGAAAAATGGTGCCAAACGGTTGCCAATGCTGCCCTGAGAGATTAGGCGGTCGAAACAGAAGGCTTTTTATCACAGGAAAAAAAATCTGCCATCGACAACTTAACCGGCAGAAAAAGATTGTTTTGAAAAAATCCCAAACCACAGCTTCATCAAAAATCTGATTTTCGGCATTTCACTCAAAAATGGTGCCACACGCTTGCAAATGCTCCCCTAAAAGGTTTGGCGGTCGAAACAGAAGGCTTTTTATAACAGGACAAGAAATCAGCCATCGCCGACTTACCCTGCAAAAAAAGATTTTTTTGAAAAAATCCCTAAGCCCCGGGGTCACAATTTCATCAAAAATCTGAATTTCAGCATTTCACTCAAAAATGGTGCCAAACGGTTGCAAATGCTCCCCTGAGAGGTTTGGCGGTCGAAACAGAAGGCTTTTTATCACAGGAAAAGAAATCAGCCCTCGAGGACTTAACCGGCAAAAAAATATTTTTTTGAAAAAATCCCTAAGCCCCGGGGTCACAATTTCATCAAAAATCTGACTTTCGGCATTTCACTCAAAAATGGTGCCAAACGGTTTCCAATGCTCCCCTGAGAGATTTGGCGGTCGAAACAGAAGGCTTTTTATCACAGGAAAAGAAATCTGCCATCGACAACTTAACAGGCAGAAAAATATTTTTTTGAAAAAATCCCTAAGCCCCGGGGTCACAATTTCATCAAAAATCTGACTTTCGGCATTTCACTCAAAAATGGTGGCACACGCTTGCAAATGCTCCCCTAAAAGGTTTGGCGGTCGAAACAGAAGGCTTTTTATCACAGGACAAGAAATCTGCCGTCGACAACTTAACCGGCAGAAAATGATTGTTTTGAAAAAATCCCTAAGACACAACTTCATCAAAAATCTGACTTTCGACATTTCACTCAAAAATGGTGCCACATGCTTGGAAATGCTCCCCTAAAAGGTTTGGCGGTCGAAACAGAACGCTTTTTATCACAGGACAAGAAATCAGCCATCACCGACTAAACCTGCAGAAAAAGATTTTTTTGAAAAAATCCCTAAGCCCCGGGGTCACAATTTCATCAAAAATGAGACTTTCGGCATTTCACTCAAAAATGGTGCCACACGCTTGCAAATGCTCCCCAGAGAGGTTTGGCGGTCGAAAAAGTAAGCTTTTTATCACAGGAAAGGAAATCAGTCCTCGAGGACTTACCCTGCAGAAAAATATTTTTTTGAAAAAATCCCTAAGTCCCAGGGTCACAATTTCATCAAAAATCTGACTTTCGGCATTTCACTCAAAAATGGTGCCACACGCTTGCAAATGCTCCCCTGAGAGGTTTGGCGGTCGAAACAGAAGGCTTTTTATCACAGGAAAAGAAATCAGCCCTCAACGACTTAAACGGCAGAAAAATATTTTTTTGAAAAAATCCCTAAGCCCCGGGGTCACAATTTCATCAAAAATGAGACTTTCGACATTTCATTCAAAAATGGTGCCAAACGGTTGCAAATGCTCCCCTGAGAGGTTTGGCGGTCGAAACAGAAGGCTTTTTATCACAGGACAAGAAATCAGCCCTCCAGGACGTAACCGGCAGAAAAATATTTTTTTGAAAAAATCCCTAAGGCCGGGGTCACAATTTCATCAAACATCTGACTTTCGGCATTTCACTCAAAAATGTTGCCAAACGGTTGTAAATGCTCCCCTGTGAGGTTTGGCGGTCGAAACAGAAGGCTTTTTATCACAGTACAAGAAATCAGCCATCGTCGACTTACCCTGCAGAAAAATATTTTTTTGAAAAAATCCCTAAGCCCCGGGGTCACAATTTCATCAAAAATCAGACTTTCGGCATTTCACTCAAAAATGTTGGTAAGCGGTTGTAAACGCTCCCCTGTGAGGTTTGGCGGTCGTAGCAGAAGGCTTTTTATCACAGGAAAAGAAATCAGCCCTCGAGGACTTAAGCGGCAGAAAAAGATTTTTTTGAAAAAATCCCTAAGCCCCGGGGTCACCATTTCATCAAAAATATGACTTTCGGCATTTCACTCAAAAATGGTGCCACACGCTTGCAAATGCTCCCATGAGAGGTTTGGCGGTCGAAACAGAAGGCTTTTTATCACAGGAAAAGAAATCAGCCCTCAACAACTTAACCTGCAGAAAAATATTTTTTTGAAAAAATCCCTAAGCCCCGGGGTCACAATTTCATGAAAAATCTGACTTTCGGCATTTCACTCAAAAATGGTGCCAAACGGTTGCAAATGCTCCCCTGAGAGGTTTGGCGGTCGAAACAGAAGGCTTTTTATCACAGGAAAAGAAATCAGCCCTCGACCACCTAACCACCAGAAAAATATTTTTTTGAAAAAATCCCTAAGCCCCGGGGTCACAATTTCATCAAAAATCTGACTTTCGGCATTTCACTCAAAAATGGTGCCACACGCTTGCAAATGCTCCCCTAAAAGGTTTGGCGGTCCAAACAGAAGGCTTTTTATCACAGGACAAGAAATCAGCCATTACCGACTAAACCTGCAGAAAAAGATTTTTTTGAAAAAATCCCTAAGCCCCGGGGGTCACAATTACATCAAAAATCTGACTTTCGGCATTTCACTCAAAAATGGTGCCAAACGGTTGCATATGCTCCCCTGAGAGGTTTGGCGGTCGAAACAGAAGGCTTTTCATCACAGGGAAAGAAATCAGCCCTCGAGGACTTAACCGGCAGGAAAATGTTTTTTTGAAAAAATCCCTAAGCCCCGGGGTCACAATTTCATCAAAAATCTGACTTTCGGCATTTCACTCAAAAATGGTGACACACGCCTGCAAATGCTCCTCTGAGAGGTTTGGCGGTCGAAACAGAAGGCTTTTTATCACAGGAAAAGAAATCAGCCCTCGACGACTTCAACGGCAGAAAAATATTTTTTTGAAAAAATCCCTAAGCCCCGGGGTCACAATTTCATCAAAAATGAGACTTTCGGCATTTCACTGAAAAATGGTGCCAAACGGTTGCCAATGCTCCCCTGAGAGATTAGGCGGTCGAAACAGAAGGCTTTTTATCACAGGAAAAAAAATCTGCCATCGACAACTTAACCGGCAGGAAAAGATTGTTTTGAAAAAATCCCAAACCACAACTTCATCAAAAATCTGATTTTTGGCATTTCACTCAAAAATGGTGCCACACGCTTGCAAATGCTCCCCTAAAAGGTTTGGCGGTCGAAACAGAAGGCTTTTTATAACAGGACAAGAAATCAGCCATCGCCGACTTACCCTGCAAAAAAAGATTTTTTTGAAAAAATCCCTAAGCCCCGGGGTCACAATTTCATCAAAAATCTGAATTTCAGCATTTCACTCAAAAATGGTGCCAAACGGTTGCAAATGCTCCCCTGAGAGGTTTGGCGGTCGAAACAGAAGGCTTTTTATCACAGGAAAAGAAATCAGCCCTCGAGGACTTAACCGGCAGAAAAATATTTTTTTGAAAAAATCCCTAAGCCCCGGGGTCACAATTTCATCAAAAATCTGACTTTCGGCATTTCACTCAAAAATGGTGCCAAACGGTTTCCAATGCTCCCCTGAGAGATTTGGCGGTCGAAACAGAAGGCTTTTTATCACAGGAAAAGAAATCTGCCATCGACAACTTAACCGGCAGAAAAATATTTTTTTGAAAAAATCCCTAAGCCCCGGGGTCACAATTTCATCAAAAATCTGACTTTCGGCATTTCACTCAAAAATGGTGCCACACACTTGCAAATGCTCCCCTAAAAGGTTTGGCGGTCGAAACAGAAGGCTTTTTATCACAGGACAAGAAATCAGCCATCACCAACTAAACCTGCAGAAAAATTTTTTTTGAAAAAATCCCTAAGCCCCGGGGTCATTAATTACATCAAAAATCTGAATTTCGGCATTTCACTCAAAAATGGTGCCAAACGGTTGCAAATGCTCCCCTGAGAGATTTGGCGGTCGAAACAGAAGGCTTTTTATCACAGGACAAGAAATCTGCCGTCGACAACTTAACCGGCAGAAAATGATTGTTTTGAAAAAATCCCTAAGACACAACTTCATCAAAAATCTGACTTTCGACATTTCACTCAAAAATGGTGCCACATGCTTGGAAATGCTCCCCTAAAAGGTTTGGCGGTCGAAACAGAAGGCTTTTTATAACAGGACAAGAAATCAGCCATCACCGACTAAACCTGCAGAAAAAGATTTTTTTGAAAAAATCCCTAAGCCCCGGGGTCACAATTACATCAAAAATCTGACTTTCGGCATTTCACTCAAAAATGGTGCCAAACGGTTGCAAATGCTCCCCTGAGAGGTTTGGCGGTCGAAACAGAAGGCTTTTCATCACAGGAAAAGAAATCAGACCTCGAGGACTTAACCGGCAGGAAAATATTTTTTTGAAAAAATCCCTAAGCCCCGGGGTCACAATTTCATCAAAAATCTGATTTTCGGCATTTCACTCAAAAATGGTGCCACACGCTTGCAAATGCTCCCCTAAAAGGTTTGGCGGTCGAAACAGAAGGCTTTTTATAACAGGACAAGAAATCAGCCATCGCCGACTTACCCTGCAGAAAAAGATTTTTTTGAAAAAATCCCTAAGCCCCGGGGTCACAATTTTATCAAAAATCTGAATTTCAGCATTTCACTCAAAAATGGTGCCAAACGGTTGCAAATGCTCCCCTGAGAGGTTTGGCGGTCGAAACAGAAGGCTTTTTATCACAGGACAAGAAATCTGCCATCGACAACTTAACCGGCAGAAAAAGATTGTTTTGAAAAAATCCCAAACCACAACTTCATCAAAAATCTGATTTTCGGCATTTCACTCAAAAATGGTGCCACACGCTTGCAAATGCTCGTCTAAAAGGTTTGGCGGTCGAAACAGGAGGCTTTTTATAACAGGACAAGAAATCAGCCATCGCCGACTTACCCTGCAGAAAAAGATTTTTTTGAAAAAATCCCTAAGCCCCGGGGTCACAATTTCATCAAAAATATGACTTTCGGCATTTCACTCAAAAATGGTGCCACACGCTTGCAAATGCTCCCATGAGAGGTTTGGCGGTCGAAACAGAAGGCTTTTTATCACAGGAAAAGAAATCAGCCCTCGACAACTTAACCTGCAGAAAAATATTTTTTTGAAAAAATCCCTAAGCCCCGGGGTCACAATTTCATGAAAAATCTGACTTTCGGCATTTCACTCAAAAATGGTGCCAAACGGTTCCCAATGCTCCCCTGAGAGATTTGGCGGTCGAAACAGAAGGCTTTTTATCACAGGAAAAGAAATCAGCCCTCGACCACCTAACCACCAGAAAAATATTTTTTTGAAAAAATCCCTAAGCCCCGGGGTCACAATTTCATCAAAAATCTGACTTTTGGCATTTCACTCAAAAATGGTGCCACACGCTTGAAAATGCTCCCCTAAAAGGTTTGGCGGTCCAAACAGAAGGCTTTTTATCACAGGACAAGAAATCAGCCATTACCGACTAAACCTGCAGAAAAAGATTTTTTTGAAGAAAACCCTAAGCCCCGGGGGTCACAATTACATCAAAAATCTGACTTTCGGCATTTCACTCAAAAATGGTGCCAAACGGTTGCAAATGCTCCCCTGAGAGGTTTGGCGGTCGAAACAGAAGGCTTTTCATCACAGGGAAAGAAATCAGCCCTCGAGGACTTAACCGGCAGGAAAATGTTTTTTTGAAAAAATCCCTAAGCCCCGGGATCACAATTTCATCAAAAATCTGACTTTCGGCATTTCACTCAAAAATGGTGCCACACGCCTGCAAATGCTCCTCTGAGAGGTTTGGCGGTCGAAACAGAAGGCTTTTTATCACAGTACAAGAAATCAGCCATCGTCGACTTACCCTGCAGAAAAATATTTTTTTAAAAAAATCCCTAAGCCCCGGGGTCACAATTTCATCAAAAATGAGACTTTCGGCATTTCACTGAAAAATGGTGCCAAACGGTTGCCAATGCTCCCCTGAGAGATTAGGCGGTCGAAACAGAAGGCTTTTTATCACAGGAAAAAAAATCTGCCATCGACAACTTAACCGGCAGAAAAAGATTGTTTTGAAAAAATCCCAAACCACAACTTCATCAAAAATCTGATTTTTGGCATTTCACTCAAAAATGGTGCCACACGCTTGCAAATGCTCCCCTAAAAGGTTTGGCGGTCGAAACAGAAGGCTTTTTATAACAGGACAAGAAATCAGCCATCGCCGACTTACCCTGCAAAAAAAGATTTTTTTGAAAAAATCCCTAAGCCCCGGGGTCACAATTTCATCAAAAATCTGAATTTCAGCATTTCACTCAAAAATGGTGCCAAACGGTTGCAAATGCTCCCCTGAGAGGTTTGGCGGTCGAAACAGAAGGCTTTTTATCACAGGAAAAGAAATCAGCCCTCGAGGACTTAACCGGCAGAAAAATATTTTTTTGAAAAAATCCCTAAGACCCGGGGTCACAATTTCATCAAAAATCTGACTTTCGGCATTTCACTCAAAAATGGTGCCAAACGGTTTCCAATGCTCCCCTGAGAGATTTGGCGGTCGAAACAGAAGGCTTTTTATCACAGGAAAAGAAATCTGCCATCGACAACTTAACCGGCAGAAAAATATTTTTTTGAAAAAATCCCTAAGCCCCGGCTTCACAATTTCATCAAAAATCTGACTTTCGGCATTTCACTCAAAAATGGTGCCACACGCTTGCAAATGCTCCCCTAAAAGGTTTGGCGGTCGAAACAGAAGGCTTTTTATAACAGGACAAGAAATCAGCCATCACCGACTAAACCTGCAGAAAAAGATTTTTTTGAAAAAATCCCTAAGCCCCGGGGTCACAATTACATCAAAAATCTGACTTTCGGCATTTCACTCAAAAATGGTGCCAAACGGTTGCAAATGCTCCCCTGAGAGGTTTGGCGGTCGAAACAGAAGGCTTTTCATCACAGGAAAAGAAATCAGACCTCGAGGACTTAACCGGCAGGAAAATATTTTTTTGAAAAAATCCCTAAGCCCCGGGGTCACAATTTCATCAAAAATCTGATTTTCGGCATTTCACTCAAAAATGGTGCCACACGCTTGCAAATGCTCCCCTAAAAGGTTTGGCGGTCGAAACAGAAGGCTTTTTATAACAGGACAAGAAATCAGCCATCGCCGACTTACCCTGCAGAAAAAGATTTTTTTGAAAAAATCCCTAAGCCCCGGGGTCACAATTTTATCAAAAATCTGAATTTCAGCATTTCACTCAAAAATGGTGCCAAACGGTTGCAAATGCTCCCCTGAGAGGTTTGGCGGTCGAAACAGAAGGCTTTTTATCACAGGACAAGAAATCTGCCATCGACAACTTAACCGGCAGAAAAAGATTGTTTTGAAAAAATCCCAAACCACAACTTCATCAAAAATCTGATTTTCGGCATTTCACTCAAAAATGGTGCCACACGCTTGCAAATGCTCGTCTAAAAGGTTTGGCGGTCGAAACAGGAGGCTTTTTATAACAGGACAAGAAATCAGCCATCGCCGACTTACCCTGCAGAAAAAGATTTTTTTGAAAAAATCCCTAAGCCCCGGGGTCACAATTTCATCAAAAATATGACTTTCGGCATTTCACTCAAAAATGGTGCCACACGCTTGCAAATGCTCCCATGAGAGGTTTGGCGGTCGAAACAGAAGGCTTTTTATCACAGGAAAAGAAATCAGCCCTCGACAACTTAACCTGCAGAAAAATATTTTTTTGAAAAAATCCCTAAGCCCCGGGGTCACAATTTCATGAAAAATCTGACTTTCGGCATTTCACTCAAAAATGGTGCCAAACGGTTCCCAATGCTCCCCTGAGAGATTTGGCGGTCGAAACAGAAGGCTTTTTATCACAGGAAAAGAAATCAGCCCTCGACCACCTAACCACCAGAAAAATATTTTTTTGAAAAAATCCCTAAGCCCCGGGGTCACAATTTCATCAAAAATCTGACTTTTGGCATTTCACTCAAAAATGGTGCCACACGCTTGAAAATGCTCCCCTAAAAGGTTTGGCGGTCCAAACAGAAGGCTTTTTATCACAGGACAAGAAATCAGCCATTACCGACTAAACCTGCAGAAAAAGATTTTTTTGAAGAAAACCCTAAGCCCCGGGGGTCACAATTACATCAAAAATCTGACTTTCGGCATTTCACTCAAAAATGGTGCCAAACGGTTGCAAATGCTCCCCTGAGAGGTTTGGCGGTCGAAACAGAAGGCTTTTCATCACAGGGAAAGAAATCAGCCCTCGAGGACTTAACCGGCAGGAAAATGTTTTTTTGAAAAAATCCCTAAGCCCCGGGATCACAATTTCATCAAAAATCTGACTTTCGGCATTTCACTCAAAAATGGTGCCACACGCCTGCAAATGCTCCTCTGAGAGGTTTGGCGGTCGAAACAGAAGGCTTTTTATCACAGTACAAGAAATCAGCCATCGTCGACTTACCCTGCAGAAAAATATTTTTTTAAAAAAATCCCTAAGCCCCGGGGTCACAATTTCATCAAAAATGAGACTTTCGGCATTTCACTGAAAAATGGTGCCAAACGGTTGCCAATGCTCCCCTGAGAGATTAGGCGGTCGAAACAGAAGGCTTTTTATCACAGGAAAAAAAATCTGCCATCGACAACTTAACCGGCAGAAAAAGATTGTTTTGAAAAAATCCCAAACCACAACTTCATCAAAAATCTGATTTTTGGCATTTCACTCAAAAATGGTGCCACACGCTTGCAAATGCTCCCCTAAAAGGTTTGGCGGTCGAAACAGAAGGCTTTTTATAACAGGACAAGAAATCAGCCATCGCCGACTTACCCTGCAAAAAAAGATTTTTTTGAAAAAATCCCTAAGCCCCGGGGTCACAATTTCATCAAAAATCTGAATTTCAGCATTTCACTCAAAAATGGTGCCAAACGGTTGCAAATGCTCCCCTGAGAGGTTTGGCGGTCGAAACAGAAGGCTTTTTATCACAGGAAAAGAAATCAGCCCTCGAGGACTTAACCGGCAGAAAAATATTTTTTTGAAAAAATCCCTAAGACCCGGGGTCACAATTTCATCAAAAATCTGACTTTCGGCATTTCACTCAAAAATGGTGCCAAACGGTTTCCAATGCTCCCCTGAGAGATTTGGCGGTCGAAACAGAAGGCTTTTTATCACAGGAAAAGAAATCTGCCATCGACAACTTAACCGGCAGAAAAATATTTTTTTGAAAAAATCCCTAAGCCCCGGCTTCACAATTTCATCAAAAATCTGACTTTCGGCATTTCACTCAAAAATGGTGCCACACGCTTGCAAATGCTCCCCTAAAAGGTTTGGCGGTCGAAACAGAAGGCTTTTTATCACAGGACAAGAAATCAGCCATCACCAACTAAACCTGCAGAAAAAGATTTTTTTGAAAAAATCCCTAAGCCCCGGGGTCATTAATTACATCAAAAATCTGAATTTCGGCATTTCACTCAAAAATGGTGCCAAACGGTTGCAAATGCTCCCCTGAGAGATTTGGCGGTCGAAACAGAAGGCTTTTTATCACAGGACAAGAAATCTGCCGTCGACAACTTAACCGGCAGAAAATGATTGTTTTGAAAAAATCCCTAAGACACAACTTCATCAAAAATCTGACTTTCGACATTTCACTCAAAAATGGTGCCACATGCTTGGAAATGCTCTCCTAAAAGGTTTGGCGGTCGAAACAGAAGGCTTTTTATAACAGGACAAGAAATCAGCCATCACCGACTAAACCTGCAGAAAAAGATTTTTTTGAAAAAATCCCTAAGCCCCGGGGGTCACAATTACATCAAAAATCTGACTTTCGGCATTTCACTCAAAAATGGTGCCAAACGGTTGCAAATGCTCCCCTGAGAGGTTTGGCGGTCGAAACAGAAGGCTTTTCATCAAAGGAAAAGAAATCAGCCCTCGAGGACTTAACCGGCAGGAAAATATTTTTTTGAAAAAATCCCTAAGCCCCGGGGTCACAATTTCATCAAAAATCTGAATTTCAGCATTTCACTCAAAAATGGTGCCACACGCTTGCAAATGCTCCCCTGAGAGGTTTGGCGGTCGAAACAGAAGGCTTTTTATCACAGGACAAGAAATCTGCCATCGACAACTTAACCGGCAGAAAAAGATTGTTTTGAAAAAATCCCAAACCACAACTTCATCAAAAATCTGATTTTCGGCATTTCACTCAAAAATGGTGCCACACGCTTGCAAATGCTCGTCTAAAAGGTTTGGCGGTCGAAACAGGAGGCTTTTTATAACAGGACAAGAAATCAGCCATCGCCGACTTACCCTGCAGAAAAAGATTTTTTTGAAAAAATCCCTAAGCCCCGGGGTCACAATTTCATCAAAAATCTGAATTTCAGCATTTCACTCAAAAATGGTGCCAAACGGTTGCAAATGCTCCCCTGAGAGGTTTGGCGGTCGAAACAGAAGGCTTTTTATCACAGGACAAGAAATCAGCCATCACCGACTAAACCTGCAGAAAAAGATTTTTTTGAAAAAATCCCTAAGCCCCGGGGTCACAATTACATCAAAAATCTGACTTTCGGCATTTCACTCAAAAATGGTGCCAAACGGTTGCAAATGCTCCCGTGAGAGGTTTGGCGGTCGAAACAGAAGGCTTTTCATCACAGGAAAAGAAATCAGCCCTCGAGGACTTAACCGGCAGGAAAATGTTTTTTTGAAAAAATCCCTAAGCCCCGGGGTCACAATTTCATCAAAAATCTGACTTTCGGCACTTCACTCAAAAATGGTGCCACACGCTTGCAAATGCTCCCCTAAAAGATTTGGCGGTCGAAACAGAAGGCTTTTTATCACAGGACAAGAAATCAGCCATCACCAACTAAACCTGCAGAAAAAGATTTTTTTGAAAAAATCCCTAAGCCCCGGGGTCATTAATTACATCAAAAATCTGACTTTCGGCATTTCACTCAAAAATGGTGCCAAACGGTTGCAAATGCTCCCCTGAGAGATTTGGCGGTCGAAACAGAAGGCTTTTTATTACAGGAAAATAAATCAGCCCTCGATGACTTAACCGGCAGAAAAAGATTTTTTTGAAAAAATCCCTAAGCCCCGGGGTCACAATTTCATCAAAAATCTGAGTTTCGACATTTCACTCAAAAATGGTGCCAAACGGTTGCAAATGCTCCCCTGAGAGGTTTGGCGGTCGAAACAGAAGGCTTTTTATCACAGGAAAAGAAATCAGCCCTCGACCACCTAACCACCAGAAAAATATTTTTTTGAAAAAATCCCTAAGCCCCGGGGTCTCAATTTCATCAAAAATCTGACTTTCGGCATTTCACTCAAAAATGGTGCCACACGCTTGCAAATGCTCCCCTAAAAGGTTTGGCGGTCCAAACAGAAGGCTTTTTATCACAGGACAAGAAATCAGCCATTACCGACTAAACCTGCAGAAAAAGATTTTTTTGAAAAAATCCCTAAGCCCCGGGGGTCACAATTACATCAAAAATCTGACTTTCGGCATTTCACTCAAAAATGGTGCCAAACGGTTGCATATGCTCCCCTGAGAGGTTTGGCGGTCGAAACAGAAGGCTTTTAATCACAGGGAAAGAAATCAGCCCTCGAGGACTTAACCGGCAGGAAAATGTTTTTTTGAAAAAATTCCTAAGCCCCGGGGTCACAATTTCATCAAAAATCTGACTTTCGGCATTTCACTCAAAAATGGTGCCACACGCCTGCAAATGCTCCTCTGAGAGGTTTGGCGGTCGAAACAGAAGGCTTTTTATCACAGGAAAAGAAATCAGCCCTCGACGACTTCAACGGCAGAAAAATATTTTTTTGAAAAAATCCCTAAGCCCCGGGGTCACAATTTCATCAAAAATGAGACTTTCGGCATTTCACTGAAAAATGGTGCCAAACGGTTGCCAATGCTCCCCTGAGAGATTAGGCGGTCGAAACAGAAGGCTTTTTATCACAGGAAAAAAAATCTGCCATCGACAACTTAACCGGCAGAAAAAGATTGTTTTGAAAAAATCCCAAACCACAACTTCATCAAAAATCTGATTTTTGGCATTTCACTCAAAAATGGTGCCACACGCTTGCAAATGCTCCCCTAAAAGGTTTGGCGGTCGAAACAGAAGGCTTTTTATAACAGGACAAGAAATCAGCCATCGCCGACTTACCCTGCAAAAAAAGATTTTTTTGAAAAAATCCCTAAGCCCCGGGGTCACAATTTCATCAAAAATCTGAATTTCAGCATTTCACTCAAAAATGGTGCCAAACGGTTGCAAATGCTCCCCTGAGAGGTTTGGCGGTCGAAACAGAAGGCTTTTTATCACAGGAAAAGAAATCAGCCCTCGAGGACTTAACCGGCAGAAAAATATTTTTTTGAAAAAATCCCTAAGCCCCGGGGTCACAATTTCATCAAAAATCTGACTTTCGGCATTTCACTCAAAAATGGTGCCAAACGGTTTCCAATGCTCCCCTGAGAGATTTGGCGGTCGAAACAGAAGGCTTTTTATCACAGGAAAAGAAATCTGCCATCGACAACTTAACCGGCAGAAAAATATTTTTTTGAAAAAATCCCTAAGCCCCGGGGTCACAATTTCATCAAAAATCTGACTTTCGGCATTTCACTCAAAAATGGTGGCACACGCTTGCAAATGCTCCCCTAAAAGGTTTGGCGGTCGAAACAGAAGGCTTTTTATCACAGGACAAGAAATCAGCCATCACCAACTAAACCAGCAGAAAAAGATTTTTTTGAAAAAATCCCTAAGCCCCGGGGTCATTAATTACATCAAAAATCTGAATTTCGGCATTTCACTCAAAAATGGTGCCAAACGGTTGCAAATGCTCCCCTGAGAGATTTGGCGGTCGAAACAGAAGGCTTTTTATCACAGGACAAGAAATCTGCCGTCGACAACTTAACCGGCAGAAAATGATTGTTTTGAAAAAATCCCTAAGACACAACTTCATCAAAAATCTGACTTTCGACATTTCACTCAAAAATGGTGCCACATGCTTGGAAATGCTCCCCTAAAAGGTTTGGCGGTCGAAACAGAACGCTTTTTATCACAGGACAAGAAATCAGCCATCACCGACTAAACCTGCAGAAAAAGATTTTTTTGAAAAAATCCCGAAGCCCCAGGGTCACAATTACATCAAAAATCTGACTTTCGGCATTTCACTCAAAAATGGTGCCAAACGGTTGCAAATGCTCCCCTGAGAGGTTTGGCGGTCGAAACAGAAGGCTTTTCATCACAGGAAAAGAAATCAGCCCTCGAGGACTTAACCGGCAGGAAAATATTTTTTTGAAAAAATCCCTAAGCCCCGGGGTCACAATTTCATCAAAAATATGACTTTCGGCATTTCACTCAAAAATGGTGCCACACGCTTGCAAATGCTCCCATGAGAGGTTTGGCGGTCGAAACAGAAGGCTTTTTATCACAGGAAAAGAAATCAGCCATCGCCGACTTACCCTGCAGAAAAAGATTTTTTTGAAAAAATCCCTAAGCCCCGGGGTCACAATTTCATGAAAAATCTGACTTTCGGCATTTCACTCAAAAATGGTGCCAAACGGTTGCCAATGCTCCCCTGAGAGATTTGGCGGTCGAAACAGAAGGCTTTTTATCACAGGAAAAGAAATCAGCCCTCGACCACCTAACCACCAGAAAAATATTTTTTTGAAAAAATCCCTAAGCCCCGGGGTCACAATTTCATCAAAAATCTGACTTTCGGCATTTCACTCAAAAATGGTGCCACACGCTTGCAAATGCTCCCCTAAAAGGTTTGGCGGTCCAAACAGAAGGCTTTTTATCACAGGACAAGAAATCAGCCATTACCGACTAAACCTGCAGAAAAAGATTTTTTTGAAAAAATCCCTAAGCCCCGGGGGTCACAATTACATCAAAAATCTGACTTTCGGCATTTCACTCAAAAATGGTGCCAAACGGTTGCAAATGCTCCCCTGAGAGGTTTGGCGGTCGAAACAGAAGGCTTTTCATCACAGGGAAAGAAATCAGCCCTCGAGGACTTAACCGGCAGGAAAATGTTTTTTTGAAAAAATCCCTAAGCCCCGGGGTCACAATTTCATCAAAAATCTGACTTTCGGCATTTCACTCAAAAATGGTGCCACACGCCTGCAAATGCTCCTCTGAGAGGTTTGGCGGTCGAAACAGAAGGCTTTTTATCACAGGAAAAGAAATCAGCCCTCGACGACTTCAACGGCAGAAAAATATTTTTTTGAAAAAATCCCTAAGCCCCGGGGTCACAATTTCATCAAAAATGAGACTTTCGGCATTTCACTGAAAAATGGTGCCAAACGGTTGCCAATGCTCCCCTGAGAGATTAGGCGGTCGAAACAGAAGGCTTTTTATCACAGGAAAAAAAATCTGCCATCGACAACTTAACCGGCAGAAAAAGATTGTTTTGAAAAAATCCCAAACCACAACTTCATCAAAAATCTGATTTTTGGCATTTCACTCAAAAATGGTGCCACACGCTTGCAAATGCTCCCCTAAAAGGTTTGGCGGTCGAAACAGAAGGCTTTTTATAACAGGACAAGAAATCAGCCATCGCCGACTTACCCTGCAAAAAAAGATTTTTTTGAAAAAATCCCTAAGCCCCGGGGTCACAATTTCATCAAAAATCTGAATTTCAGCATTTCACTCAAAAATGGTGGCAAACGGTTGCAAATGCTCCCCTGAGAGGTTTGGCGGTCGAAACAGAAGGCTTTTTATCACAGGAAAAGAAATCAGCCCTCGAGGACTTAACCGGCAGAAAAAGATTTTTTTGAAAAAATCCCTAAGCCCCGGGGTCACAATTTCATCAAAAATCTGACTTTCGGCATTTCACTCAAAAATGGTGCCAAACGGTTTCCAATGCTCCCCTGAGAGATTTGGCGGTCGAAACAGAAGGCTTTTTATCACAGGAAAAGAAATCTGCCATCGACAACTTAACCGGCAGAAAAATATTTTTTTGAAAAAATCCCTAAGCCCCGGGGTCACAATTTCATCAAAAATCTGACTTTCGGCATTTCACTCAAAAATGGTGGCACACGCTTGCAAATGCTCCCCTAAAAGGTTTGGCGGTCGAAACAGAAGGCTTTTTATCACAGGACAAGAAATCAGCCATCACCAACTAAACCTGCAGAAAAAGATTTTTTTGAAAAAATCCCTAAGCCCCGGGGTCATTAATTACATCAAAAATCTGAATTTCGGCATTTCACTCAAAAATGGTGCCAAACGGTTGCAAATGCTCCCCTGAGAGATTTGGCGGTCGAAACAGAAGGCTTTTTATCACAGGACAAGAAATCTGCCGTCGACAACTTAACCGGCAGAAAATGATTGTTTTGAAAAAATCCCTAAGACACAACTTCATCAAAAATCTGACTTTCGGCATTTCACTCAAAAATGGTGCCACATGCTTGGAAATGCTCCCCTAAAAGGTTTGGCGGTCGAAACAGAAGGCTTTTTATAACAGGACAAGAAATCAGCCATCACCGACTAAACCTGCAGAAAAAGATTTTTTTGAAAAAATCCCTAAGCCCCGGGGTCACAATTACATCAAAAATCTGACTTTCGGCATTTCACTCAAAAATGGTGCCAAACGGTTGCAAATGCTCCCCTGAGAGGTTTGGCGGTCGAAACAGAAGGCTTTTCATCACAGGACAAGAAATCAGCCCTCGAGGACTTAACCGGCAGGAAAATATTTTTTTGAAAAAATCCCTAAGCCCCGGGGTCACAATTTCATCAAAAATCTGATTTTCGGCATTTCACTCAAAAATGGTGCCACACGCTTGCAAATGCTCCCCTAAAAGGTTTGGCGGTCGAAACAGAAGGCTTTTTATAACAGGACAAGAAATCAGCCATCGCCGACTTACCCTGCAGAAAAAGATTTTTTTGAAAAAATCCCTAAGCCCCGGGGTCACAATTTCATCAAAAATCTGAATTTCAGCATTTCACTCAAAAATGGTGCCAAACGGTTGCAAATGCTCCCCTGAGAGGTTTGGCGGTCGAAACAGAAGGCTTTTTATCACAGGACAAGAAATCTGCCATCGACAACTTAACCGGCAGAAAAAGATTGTTTTGAAAAAATCCCAAACCACAACTTCATCAAAAATCTGATTTTCGGCATTTCACTCAAAAATGGTGCCATACGCTTGCAAATGCTCGTCTAAAAGGTTTGGCGGTCGAAACAGGAGGCTTTTTATAACAGGACAAGAAATCAGCCATCGCCGACTTACCCTGCAGAAAAAGATTTTTTTGAAAAAATCCCTAAGCCCCGGGGTCACAATTTCATCAAAAATCTGAATTTCAGCATTTCACTCAAAAATGGTGCCAAACGGTTGCAAATGCTCCCCTGAGAGGTTTGGCGGTCGAAACAGAAGGCTTTTTATCACAGGACAAGAAATCAGCCATCACCGACTAAACCTGCAGAAAAAGATTTTTTTGAAAAAATCCCTAAGCCCCGGGGTCACAATTACATCAAAAATCTGACTTTCGGCATTTCACTCAAAAATGGTGCCAAACGGTTGCAAATGCTCCCGTGAGAGGTTTGGCGGTCGAAACAGAAGGCTTTTCATCACAGGAAAAGAAATCAGCCCTCGAGGACTTAACCGGCAGGAAAATGTTTTTTTGAAAAAATCCCTAAGCCCCGGGGTCACAATTTCATCAAAAATCTGACTTTCGGCACTTCACTCAAAAATGGTGCCACACGCTTGCAAATGCTCCCCTAAAAGATTTGGCGGTCGAAACAGAAGGCTTTTTATCACAGGACAAGAAATCAGCCATCACCAACTAAACCTGCAGAAAAAGATTTTTTTGAAAAAATCCCTAAGCCCCGGGGTCATTAATTACATCAAAAATCTGACTTTCGGCATTTCACTCAAAAATGGTGCCAAACGGTTGCAAATGCTCCCCTGAGAGATTTGGCGGTCGAAACAGAAGGCTTTTTATTACAGGAAAATAAATCAGCCCTCGAGGACTTAACCGGCAGAAAAAGATTTTTTTGAAAAAATCCCTAAGCCCCGGGGTCACAATTTCATCAAAAATCTGAGTTTCGACATTTCACTCAAAAATGGTGCCAAACGGTTGCAAATGCTCCCCTGAGAGGTTTGGCGGTCGAAACAGAAGGCTTTTTATCACAGGAAAAGAAATCAGCCCTCGACCACCTAACCACCAGAAAAATATTTTTTTGAAAAAATCCCTAAGCCCCGGGGTCACAATTTCATCAAAAATCTGACTTTCGGCATTTCACTCAAAAATGGTGCCACACGCTTGCAAATGCTCCCCTAAAAGGTTTGGCGGTCCAAACAGAAGGCTTTTTATCACAGGACAAGAAATCAGCCATTACCGACTAAACCTGCAGAAAAAGATTTTTTTGAAAAAATCCCTAAGCCCCGGGGGTCACAATTACATCAAAAATCTGACTTTCGGCATTTCACTCAAAAATGGTGCCAAACGGTTGCATATGCTCCCCTGAGAGGTTTGGCGGTCGAAACAGAAGGCTTTTCATCACAGGGAAAGAAATCAGCCCTCGAGGACTTAACCGGCAGGAAAATGTTTTTTTGAAAAAATCCCTAAGCCCCGGGGTCACAATTTCATCAAAAATCTGACTTTCGGCATTTCACTCAAAAATGGTGCCACACGCCTGCAAATGCTCCCCTGAGAGATTTGGCGGTCGAAACAGAAGGCTTTTTATCACAGGAAAAGAAATCAGCCCTCGACGACTTAACCGGCAGAAAAAGATTGTTTTGAAAAAATCCCAAACCACAACTTCATCAAAAATCTGATTTTTGGCATTTCACTCAAAAATGGTGCCACACGCTTGCAAATGCTCCCCTAAAAGGTTTGGCGGTCGAAACAGAAGGCTTTTTATCACAGGACAAGAAATCAGCCATCGCCGACTTACCCTGCAAAAAAAGATTTTTTTGAAAAAATCCCTAAGCCCCGGGGTCACAATTTCATCAAAAATCTGAATTTCAGCATTTCACTCAAAAATGGTGCCAAACGGTTGCAAATGCTCCCCTGAGAGGTTTGGCGGTCGAAACAGAAGGCTTTTTATCACAGGAAAAGAAATCAGCCCTCGAGGACTTAACCGGCAGAAAAATATTTTTTGGAAAAAATCCCTAAGCCCCGGGGTCACAATTTCATCAAAAATCTGACTTTCGGCATTTCACTCAAAAATGGTGCCAAACGGTTTCCAATGCTCCCCTGAGAGATTTGGCGGTCGAAACAGAAGGCTTTTTATCACAGGACAAGAAATCAGCCATCACCAACTAAACCTGCAGAAAAAGATTTTTTTGAAAAAATCCCTAAGCCCCGGGGTCATTAATTACATCAAAAATCTGAATTTCGGCATTTCACTCAAAAATGGTGCCAAACGGTTGCAAATGCTCCCCTGAGAGATTTGGCGGTTCAAACAGAAGGCTTTTTATTACAGGACAAGAAATCTGCCGTCGACAACTTAACCGGCAGAAAATGATTGTTTTGAAAAAATCCCTAAGACACAACTTCATCAAAAATCTGACTTTCGACATTTCACTCAAAAATGGTGCCACATGCTTGGAAATGCTCCCCTAAAAGGTTTGGCGGTCGAAACAGAACGCTTTTTATCACAGGACAAGAAATCAGCCATCACCGACTAAACCTGCAGAAAAAGATTTTTTTGAAAAAATCCCTAAGCCCCGGGGTCACAATTACATCAAAAATCTGACTTTCGGCATTTCACTCAAAAATGGTGCCAAACGGTTGCAAATGCTCCCCTGAGAGGTTTGGCGGTCGAAACAGAAGGCTTTTCATCACAGGAAAAGAAATCAGCCCTCGAGGACTTAACCGGCAGGAAAATATTTTTTTGAAAAAATCCCTAAGCCCCGGGGTCACAATTTCATCAAAAATCTGATTTTCGGCATTTCACTCAAAAATGGTGCCACACGCTTGCAAATGCTCCCCTAAAAGGTTTGGCGGTCGAAACAGAAGGCTTTTTATAACAGGACAAGAAATCAGCCATCGCCGACTTACCCTGCAGAAAAAGATTTTTTTGAAAAAATCCCTAAGCCCCGGGGTCACAATTTCATCAAAAATCTGAATTTCAGCATTTCACTGAAAAATGGTGCCAAACGGTTGCAAATGCTCCCCTGAGAGGTTTGGCGGTCGAAACAGAAGGCTTTTTATCACAGGACAAGAAATCTGCCATCGACAACTTAACCGGCAGAAAAAGATTGTTTTGAAAAAATCCCAAACCACAACTTCATCAAAAATCTGATTTTCGGCATTTCACTCAAAAATGGTGCCACACGCTTGCAAATGCTCGTCTAAAAGGTTTGGCGGTCGAAACAGGAGGCTTTTTATAACAGGACAAGAAATCAACCATCGCCGACTTACCCTGCAGAAAAAGATTTTTTTGAAAAAATCCCTAAGCCCCGGGGTCACAATTTCATCAAAAATATGACTTTCGGCATTTCACTCAAAAATGGTGCCACACGCTTGCAAATGCTCCCATGAGAGGTTTGGCGGTCGAAACAGAAGGCTTTTTATCACAGGAAAAGAAATCAGCCCTCGACAACTTAACCTGCAGAAAAATATTTTTTTGAAAAAATCCCTAAGCCCCGGGGTCACAATTTCATGAAAAATCTGACTTTCGGCATTTCACTGAAAAATGGTGCCAAACGGTTCCCAATGCTCCCCTGAGAGATTTGGCAGTCGAAACAGAAGGCTTTTTATCACAGGAAAAGAAATCAGCCCTCGACCACCTAACCAGCAGAAAAATATTTTTTTGAAAAAATCCCTAAGCCCCGGGGTCACAATTTCATCAAAAATCTGACTTTCGGCATTTCACTCAAAAATGGTGCCACACGCTTGCAAATGCTCCCCTAAAAGGTTTGGCGGTCCAAACAGAAGGCTTTTTATCACAGGACAAGAAATCAGCCATTACCGACTAAACCTGCAGAAAAAGATTTTTTTGAAAAAATCCCTAAGCCCCGGGGGTCACAATTACATCAAAAATCTGACTTTCGGCATTTCACTCAAAAATGGTGCCAAACGGTTGCAAATGCTCCCCTGAGAGGTTTGGCGGTCGAAACAGAAGGCTTTTTATCACAGGACAAGAAATCTGCCATCGACAACTTAACCGGCAGAAAAAGATTGTTTTGAAAAAATCCCAAACCACAACTTCATCAAAAATCTGATTTTCGGCATTTCACTCAAAAATGGTGCCATACGCTTGCAAATGCTCGTCTAAAAGGTTTGGCGGTCGAAACAGGAGGCTTTTTATAACAGGACAAGAAATCAGCCATCGCCGACTTACCCTGCAGAAAAAGATTTTTTTGAAAAAATCCCTAAGCCCCGGGGTCACAATTTCATCAAAAATCTGAATTTCAGCATTTCACTCAAAAATGGTGCCAAACGGTTGCAAATGCTCCCCTGAGAGGTTTGGCGGTCGAAACAGAAGGCTTTTTATCACAGGACAAGAAATCAGCCATCACCGACTAAACCTGCAGAAAAAGATTTTTTTGAAAAAATCCCTAAGCCCCGGGGTCACAATTACATCAAAAATCTGACTTTCGGCATTTCACTCAAAAATGGTGCCAAACGGTTGCAAATGCTCCCCTGAGAGGTTTGGCGGTCGAAACAGAAGGCTTTTCATCACAGGAAAAGAAATCAGCCCTCGAGGACTTAACCGGCAGGAAAATATTTTTTTGAAAAAATCCCTAAGCCCCGGGGTCACAATTTCATCAAAAATCTGATTTTCGGCATTTCACTCAAAAATGGTGCCACACGCTTGCAAATGCTCCCCTAAAAGGTTTGGCGGTCGAAACAGAAGGCTTTTTATAACAGGACAAGAAATCAGCCATCGCCGACTTACCCTGCAGAAAAAGATTTTTTTGAAAAAATCCCTAAGCCCCGGGGTCACAATTTCATCAAAAATCTGAATTTCAGCATTTCACTCAAAAATGGTGCCAAACGGTTGCAAATGCTCCCCTGAGAGGTTTGGCGGTCGAAACAGAAGGCTTTTTATCACAGGACAAGAAATCTGCCATCGACAACTTAACCGGCAGAAAAAGATTGTTTTGAAAAAATCCCAAACCACAACTTCATCAAAAATCTGATTTTCGGCATTTCACTCAAAAATGGTGCCACACGCTTGCAAATGCTCGTCTAAAAGGTTTGGCGGTCGAAACAGGAGGCTTTTTATAACAGGACAAGAAATCAGCCATCGCCGACTTACCCTGCAGAAAAAGATTTTTTTGAAAAAATCCCTAACCCCCGGGGTCACAATTTCATCAAAAATCTGACTTTCGGCACTTCACTCAAAAATGGTGCCAAACGGTTGCAAATGCTCCCCTAAAAGATTTGGCGGTCGAAACAGTAGGCTTTTTATCACAGAACAAGAAATCAGCCATCACCAACTAAACCTGCAGAAAAAGATTTTTTTGAAAAAATCCCTAAGCCCCGGGGTCATTAATTACATCAAAAATCTGACTTTCGGCATTTCACTCAAAAATGGTGCCAAACGGTTGCAAATGCTCCCCTGAGAGATTTGGCGGTCGAAACAGAAGGCTTTTTATTACAGGAAAATAAATCCGCCCTCGAGGACTTAACCGGCAGAAAAAGATTTTTTTGAAAAAATCCCTAAGCCCCGGGGTCACAATTTCATCAAAAATCTGAGTTTCGACATTTCACTCAAAAATGGTGCCACACGCCTGCAAATGCTCCCCTGAGAGGTTTGGCGGTCGAAACAGAAGGCTTTTTATCACAGGAAAAGAAATCAGCCCTCGACGACTTCAACGGCAGAAAAATATTTTTTTGAAAAAATCCCTAAGCCCCGGGGTCACAATTTCATCAAAAATGAGACTTTCGGCATTTCACTGAAAAATGGTGCCAAACGGTTGCCAATGCTCCCCTGAGAGATTTGGCGGTCGAAACAGAAGGCTTTTTATCACAGGAAAAGAAATCTGCCATCGACAACTTAACCGGCAGAAAAAGATTGTTTTGAAAAAATCCCAAACCACAACTTCATCAAAAATCTGATTTTCGGCATTTCACTCAAAAATGGTGCCACACGCTTGCAAATGCTCCCCTAAAAGGTTTGGCGGTCGAAACAGAAGGCTTTTTATAACAGGAAAAGAAATCAGCCATCGCCGACTTACCCTGCAGAAAAAGATTTTTTTGAAAAAAATCCCTAAGCCCCGGGGTCACAATTTCATCAAAAATCTGAATTTCAGCATTTCACTCAAAAATGGTGCCAAACGGTTGCCAATGCTCCCCTGAGAGGTTTGGCGGTCGAAACAGAAGGCTTTTTATCACAGGAAAAGAAATCAGCCCTCGAGGACTTAACCGGCAGAAAAATATTTTTTTGAAAAAATCCCTAAGCCCCGGGGTCACAATTTCATCAAAAATCTGACTTTCGGCATTTCACTCAAAAATGGTGCCACACGCTTGCAAATGCTCCCCTAAAAGGTTTGGCGGTCGAAACAGAAGGCTTTTTATCACAGGCCAAAAATCAGCCATCACCGACTAAACCTGCAGAAAAAGATTTTTTTGAAAAAATCCCTAAGCCCCGGGGTCACAATTACATCAAAAATCTGACTTTCGGCATTTCACTCAAAAATGGTGCCAAACGGTTGCAAATGCTCCCCTGAGAGGTTTGGCGGTCGAAACAGAAGGCTTTTCATCACAGGAAAAGAAATCAGCCCTCGAGGACTTAACCGGCAGGAAAATATTTTTTTGAAAAAATCCCTAAGCCCCGGGGTCACAATTTCATCAAAAATCTGATTTTCGGCATTTCACTCAAAAATGGTGCCACACGCTTGCAAATGCTCCCCTGAGAGGTTTGGCGGTCGAAACAGAAGGCTTTTTATCACAGGAAAAGAAATCAGCCCTCGACAACTTAACCTGCAGAAAAATATTTTTTTGAAAAAATCCCTAAGCCCCGGGGTCACAATTTCATCAAAAATCTGACTTTCGGCATTTCACTCAAAAATGGTGCCAAACGGTTGCAAATGCTCCCCTGAGAGGTTTGGCGGTCGAAACAGAAGGCTTTTTATCACAGGAAAAGAAATCAGCCCTCGACCACCTAACCACCAGAAAAATATTTTTTTGAAAAAATCCCTAAGCCCCGGGGTCACAATTTCATCAAAAATCTGACTTTCGGCATTTCACTCAAAAATGGTGCCACACGCTTGCAAATGCTCCCCTAAAAGGTTTGGCGGTCCAAACAGAAGGCTTTTTATCACAGGACAAGAAATCAGCCATTACCGACTAAACCTGCAGAAAAAGATTTTTTTGAAAAAATCCCTAAGCCCCGGGGGTCACAATTACATCAAAAATCTGACTTTCGGCATTTCACTCAAAAATGGTGCCAAACGGTTGCATATGCTCCCCTGAGAGGTTTGGCGGTCGAAACAGAAGGCTTTTCATCACAGGGAAAGAAATCAGCCCTCGAGGACTTAACCGGCAGGAAAATGTTTTTTTGAAAAAATCCCTAAGCCCCGGGGTCACAATTTCATCAAAAATCTGACTTTCGGCATTTCACTCAAAAATGGTGCCACACGCCTGCAAATGCTCCTCTGAGAGGTTTGGCGGTCGAAACAGAAGGCTTTTTATCACAGGAAAAGAAATCAGCCCTCGACGACTTCAACGGCAGAAAAATATTTTTTTGAAAAAATCCCTAAGCCCCGGGGTCACAATTTCATCAAAAATGAGACTTTCGGCATTTCACTGAAACATGGTGCCAAACGGTTGCCAATGCTCCCCTGAGAGATTAGGCGGTCGAAACAGAAGGCTTTTTATCACAGGAAAAAAAATCTGCCATCGACAACTTAACCGGCAGAAAAAGATTGTTTTGAAAAAATCCCAAACCACAACTTCATCAAAAATCTGATTTTTGGCATTTCACTCAAAAATGGTGCCACACGCTTGCAAATGCTCCCCTAAAAGATTTGGCGGTCGAAACAGAAGGCTTTTTATCACAGGACAAGAAATCAGCCATCACCGACTAAACCTGCAGAAAAAGATTTTTTTGAAAAAATCCCTAAGCCCCGGGGTCACAATTTCATCAAAAATCTGAATTTCAGCATTTCACTCAAAAATGGTGCCAAACGGTTGCAAATGCTCCCCTGAGAGGTTTGGCGGTCGAAACAGAAGGCTTTTCATCACAGGAGAAGAAATCAGCCCTCGAGGACTTAACCGGCAGGAAAATGTTTTTTTGAAAAAATCCCTAAGCCCCGGGGTCACAATTTCATCAAAAATCTGACTTTCGGCACTTCACTCAAAAATGGTGCCACACGCTTGCAAATGCTCCCCTAAAAGATTTGGCGGTCGAAACAGAAGGCTTTTTATCACAGGACAAGAAATCAGCCATCACCAACTAAACCTGCAGAAAAAGATTTTTTTGAAAAAATCCCTAAGCCCCGGGGTCATTAATTACATCAAAAATCTGACTTTCGGCATTTCACTCAAAAATGGTGCCAAACGGTTGCAAATGCTCCCCTGAGAGATTTGGCGGTCGAAACAGAAGGCTTTTTATTACAGGAAAATAAATCAGCCCTCGAGGACTTAACCGGCAGAAAAAGATTTTTTTGAAAAAATCCCTAAGCCCCGGGGTCACAATTTCATCAAAAATCTGAGTTTCGACATTTCACTCAAAAATGGTGCCACACGCCTGCAAATGCTCCTCTGAGAGGTTTGGCGGTCGAAACAGAAGGCTTTTTATCACAGGAAAAGAAATCAGCCCTCGACGACTTCAACGGCAGAAAAATATTTTTTTGAAAAAATCCCTAAGCCCCGGGGTCACAATTTCATCAAAAATGAGACTTTCGGCATTTCACTGAAAAATGGTGCCAAACGGTTGCCAATGCTCCCCTGAGAGATTTGGCGGTCGAAACAGAAGGCTTTTTATCACAGGAAAAGAAATCTGCCATCGACAACTTAACCGGCAGAAAAAGATTGTTTTGAAAAAATCCCAAACCACAACTTCATCAAAAATCTGATTTTCGGCATTTCACTCAAAAATGGTGCCACACGCTTGCAAATGCTCCCCTAAAAGGTTTGGCGGTCGAAACAGAAGGCTTTTTATAACAGGAAAAGAAATCAGCCATCGCCGACTTACCCTGCAGAAAAAGATTTTTTTGAAAAAATCCCTAAGCCCCGGGGTCACAATTTCATCAAAAATCTGAATTTCAGCATTTCACTCAAAAATGGTGCCAAACGGTTGCAAATGCTCCCCTGAGAGGTTTGGCGGTCGAAACAGAAGGCTTTTCATCACAGGAAAAGAAATCAGCCCTCGAGGACTTAACCGGCAGGAAAATGTTTTTTTGAAAAAATCCCTAAGCCCCGGGGTCACAATTTCATCAAAAATCTGACTTTCGGCACTTCACTCAAAAATGGTGCCACACGCTTGCAAATGCTCCCCTAAAAGATTTGGCGGTCGAAACAGAAGGCTTTTTATCACAGGACAAGAAATCAGCCATCACCAACTAAACCTGCAGAAAAAGATTTTTTTGAAAAAATCCCTAAGCCCCGGGGTCATTAATTACATCAAAAATCTGACTTTCGGCATTTCACTCAAAAATGGTGCCAAACGGTTGCAAATGCTCCCCTGAGAGGTTTGGCGGTCGAAACAGAAGGCTTTTTATCACAGGAAAAGAAATCAGCCCTCGAGGACTTAACCGGCAGAAAAAGATTTTTTTGAAAAAATCCCTAAGCCCCGGGGTCACAATTTCATCAAAAATCTGAGTTTCGACATTTCACTCAAAAATGGTGCCACACGCCTGCAAATGCTCCTCTGAGAGGTTTGGCGGTCGAAACAGAAAGCTTTTTATCACAGGAAAAGAAATCAGCCCTCGACGACTTCAACGGCAGAAAAATATTTTTTTGAAAAAATCCCTAAGCCCCGGGGTCACAATTTCATCAAAAATGAGACTTTCGGCATTTCACTGAAAAATGGTGCCAAACGGTTGCCAATGCTCCCCTGAGAGATTTGGCGGTCGAAACAGAAGGCTTTTTATCACAGGAAAAGAAATCTGCCATCGACAACTTAACCGGCAGAAAAAGATTGTTTTGAAAAAATCCCAAACCACAACTTCATCAAAAATCTGATTTTCGGCATTTCACTCAAAAATGGTGCCACACGCTTGCAAATGCTCCCCTAAAAGGTTTGGCGGTCGAAACAGAAGGCTTTTTATAACAGGAAAAGAAATCAGCCATCGCCGACTTACCCTGCAGAAAAAGATTTTTTTGAAAAAATCCCTAAGCCCCGGGGTCACAATTTCATCAAAAATCTGAATTTCAGCATTTCACTCAAAAATGGTGCCAACCGGTTGCCAATGCTCCCCTGAGAGGTTTGGCGGTCGAAACAGAAGGCTTTTTATCACAGGAAAAGAAATCAGCCCTCGAGGACTTAACCGGCAGAAAAATGTTTTTTTTTAAAAAATCCCTAAGCCCCGGGGTCACAATTTCATCAAAAATCTGACTTTCGGCATTTCACTCAAAAATGGTGCCACACGCTTGCAAATGCTCCCCTAAAAGGTTTGGCGGTCGAAACAGAAGGCTTTTTATCACAGGAAAAGAAATCAGCCCTCGACCACCTAACCACCAGAAAAAGATCTTTTTGAAAAAATCCCTAAGCCCCGGGGTCACAATTTCATCAAAAATCTGACTTTCGGAATTTCACTCAAAAATGGTGCCACACGCTTGCAAATGCTCGTCTAAAAGGTTTGGCAGTCGAAACAGAAGGCTTTTTATCACAGGACAAGAAATCAGCCATCACCGACTAAACCTGCAGAAAAAGATTTTTTTGAAAAAATCCCTAAGCCCCGGGGTCACAATTACATCAAAAATCTGACTTTCGGCATTTCACTCAAAAATGGTGCCAAACGGTTGCAAATGCTCCCCTGAGAGGTTTGGCGGTCGAAACAGAAGGCTTTTCATCACAGGAAAAGAAATCAGCCCTCGAGGACTTAACCGGCAGGAAAATGTTTTTTTGAAAAAATCCCTAAGCCCCGGGGTCACAATTTCATCAAAAATCTGACTTTCGGCACTTCAGTCAAAAATGGTGCCACACGCTTGCAAATGCTCCCCTAAAAGATTTGGCGGTCGAAACAGAAGGCTTTTTATCACAGGACAAGAAATCAGCCATCACCAACTAAACCTGCAGAAAAAGATTTTTTTGAAAAAATCCCTAAGCCCCGGGGTCATTAATTACATCAAAAATCTGAATTTCGGCATTTCACTCAAAAATGGTGCCACACGCTTGCAAATGCTCCCATGAGAGGTTTGGCGGTCGAAACAGAAGGCTTTTTATCACAGGAAAAGAAATCAGCCCTCGACAACTTAACCTGCAGAAAAATATTTTTTTGAAAAAATCCCTAAGCCCCGGGGTCACAATTTCATGAAAAATCTGACTTTCGGCATTTCACTCAAAAATGGTGCCAAACGGTTGCAAATGCTCCCCTGAGAGGTTTGGCGGTCGAAACAGAAGGCTTTTTATCACAGGAAAAGAAATCAGCCCTCGACCACCTAACCACCAGAAAAATATTTTTTTGAAAAAATCCCTAAGCCCCGGGGTCACAATTTCATCAAAAATCTGACTTTCGGCATTTCACTCAAAAATGGTGCCACACGCTTGCAAATGCTCCCCTAAAAGGTTTGGCGGTCCAAACAGAAGGCTTTTTATCACAGGACAAGAAATCAGCCATTACCGACTAAACCTGCAGAAAAAGATTTTTTTGAAAAAATCCCTAAGCCCCGGGGGTCACAATTACATCAAAAATCTGACTTTCGGCATTTCACTCAAAAATGGTGCCAAACGGTTGCATATGCTCCCCTGAGAGGTTTGGCGGTCGAAACAGAAGGCTTTTCATCACAGGGAAAGAAATCAGCCCTCGAGGACTTAACCGGCAGGAAAATGTTTTTTTGAAAAAATCCCTAAGCCCCGGGGTCACAATTTCATCAAAAATCTGACTTTCGGCATTTCACTCAAAAATGGTGCCACACGCCTGCAAATGCTCCTCTGAGAGGTTTGGCGGTCGAAACAGAAGGCTTTTTATCACAGGAAAAGAAATCAGCCCTCGACGACTTCAACGGCAGAAAAATATTTTTTTGAAAAAATCCCTAAGCCCCGGGGTCACAATTTCATCAAAAATGAGACTTTCGGCATTTCACTGAAAAATGGTGCCAAACGGTTGCCAATGCTCCCCTGAGAGATTAGGCGGTCGAAACAGAAGGCTTTTTATCACAGGAAAAAAAATCTGCCATCGACAACTTAACCGGCAGAAAAAGATTGTTTTGAAAAAATCCCAAACCACAACTTCATCAAAAATCTGATTTTTGGCATTTCACTCAAAAATGGTGCCACACGCTTGCAAATGCTCCCCTAAAAGGTTTGGCGGTCGAAACAGAAGGCTTTTTATAACAGGACAAGAAATCAGCCATCACCGACTTACCCTGCAAAAAAAGATTTTTTTGAAAAAATCCCTAAGCCCCGGGGTCACAATTTCATCAAAAATCTGAATTTCAGCATTTCACTCAAAAATGGTGCCAAACGGTTGCAAATGCTCCCCTGAGAGGTTTGGCGGTCGAAACAGAAGGCTTTTTATCACAGGAAAAGAAATCAGCCCTCGAGGACTTAACCGGCAGAAAAATATTTTTTTGAAAAAATCCCTAAGCCCCGGGGTCACAATTTCATCAAAAATCTGACTTTCGGCATTTCACTCAAAAATGGTGCCAAACGGTTTCCAATGCTCCCCTGAGAGATTTGGCGGTCGAAACAGAAGGCTTTTTATCACAGGAAAAGAAATCTGCCATCGACAACTTAACCGGCAGAAAAATATTTTTTTGAAAAAATCCCTAAGCCCCGGGGTCACAATTTCATCAAAAATCTGACTTTCGGCATTTCACTCAAAAATGGTGGCACACGCTTGCAAATGCTCCCCTAAAAGGTTTGGCGGTCGAAACAGAAGGCTTTTTATCACAGGACAAGAAATCAGCCATCACCAACTAAACCTGCAGAAAAAGATTTTTTTGAAAAAATCCCTAAGCCCCGGGGTCATTAATTACATCAAAAATCTGAATTTCGGCATTTCACTCAAAAATGGTGCCAAACGGTTGCAAATGCTCCCCTGAGAGATTTGGCGGTCGAAACAGAAGGCTTTTTATCACAGGACAAGAAATCTGCCGTCGACAACTTAACCGGCAGAAAATGATTGTTTTGAAAAAATCCCTAAGACACAACTTCATCAAAAATCTGACTTTCGACATTTCACTCAAAAATGGTGCCACATGCTTGGAAATGCTCCCCTAAAAGGTTTGGCGGTCGAAACAGAACGCTTTTTATCACAGGACAAGAAATCAGCCATCACCGACTAAACCTGCAGAAAAAGATTTTTTTGAAAAAATCCCTAAGCCCCGGGGTCACAATTACATCAAAAATCTGACTTTCGGCATTTCACTCAAAAATGGTGCCAAACGGTTGCAAATGCTCCCCTGAGAGGTTTGGCGGTCGAAACAGAAGGCTTTTCATCACAGGAAAAGAAATCAGCCCTCGAGGACTTAACCGGCAGGAAAATATTTTTTTGAAAAAATCCCTAAGCCCCGGGGTCACAATTTCATCAAAAATCTGATTTTCGGCATTTCACTCAAAAATGGTGCCACACGCTTGCAAATGCTCCCCTAAAAGGTTTGGCGGTCGAAACAGAAGGCTTTTTATAACAGGACAAGAAATCAGCCATCGCCGACTTACCCTGCAGAAAAAGATTTTTTTGAAAAAATCCCTAAGCCCCGGGGTCACAATTTCATCAAAAATCTGAATTTCAGCATTTCACTCAAAAATGGTGCCAAACGGTTGCAAATGCTCCCCTGAGAGGTTTGGCGGTCGAAACAGAAGGCTTTTTATCACAGGACAAGAAATCTGCCATCGACAACTTAACCGGCAGAAAAAGATTGTTTTGAAAAAATCCCAAACCACAACTTCATCAAAAATCTGATTTTCGGCATTTCACTCAAAAATGGTGCCACACGCTTGCAAATGCTCCCCTAAAAGGTTTGGCGGTCGAAACAGGAGGCTTTTTATAACAGGACAAGAAATCAGCCATCGCCGACTTACCCTGCAGAAAAAGATTTTTTTGAAAAAATCCCTAAGCCCCGGGGTCACAATTTCATCAAAAATCTGACTTTCGGCATTTCACTCAAAAATGGTTCCAAACGCTTGCAAATGCTCCCATGAGAGGTTTGGCGGTCGAAACAGAAGGCTTTTTATCACAGGAAAAGAAATCAGCCCTCGACAACTAAACCTGCAGAAAAATATTTTTTTGAAAAAATCCCTAAGCCCCGGGGTCACAATTTCATGAAAAATCTGACTTTCGGCATTTCACTCAAAAATGGTGCCAAACGGTTGCCAATGCTCCCCTGAGAGATTTGGCGGTCGAAACAGAAGGCTTTTTATCACAGGAAAAGAAATCAGCCCTCGACCACCTAACCACCAGAAAAAGATTTTTTTGAAAAAATCCCTAAGCCCCGGGGTCACAATTTCATCAAAAATCTGACTTTTGGCATTTCACTCAAAAATGGTGCCACACGCTTGCAAATGCTCCCCTAAAAGGTTTGGCGGTCCAAACAGAAGGCTTTTTATCACAGGACAAGAAATCAGCCATTACCGACTAAACCTGCAGAAAAAGATTTTTTTGAAAAAATCCCTAAGCCCCGGGGGTCACAATTACATCAAAAATCTGACTTTCGGCATTTCACTCAAAAATGGTGCCAAACGGTTGCAAATGCTCCCCTGAGAGGTTTGGCGGTCGAAACAGAAGGCTTTTCATCACAGGGAAAGAAATCAGCCCTCGAGGACTTAACCGGCAGGAAAATGTTTTTTTGAAAAAATCCCTAAGCCCCGGGGTCACAATTTCATCAAAAATCTGACTTTCGGCATTTCACTCAAAAATGGTGCCACACGCCTGCAAATGCTCCTCTGAGAGGTTTGGCGGTCGAAACAGAAGGCTTTTTATCACAGGAAAAGAAATCAGCCCTCGACGACTTCAACGGCAGAAAAATATTTTTTTGAAAAAATCCCTAAGCCCCGGGGTCACAATTTCATCAAAAATGAGACTTTCGGCATTTCACTGAAAAATGGTGCCAAACGGTTGCCAATGCTCCCCTGAGAGATTAGGCGGTCGAAACAGAAGGCTTTTTATCACAGGAAAAAAAATCTGCCATCGACAACTTAACCGGCAGAAAAAGATTGTTTTGAAAAAATCCCAAACCACAACTTCATCAAAAATCTGATTTTTGGCATTTCACTCAAAAATGGTGCCACACGCTTGCAAATGCTCCCCTAAAAGGTTTGGCGGTCGAAACAGAAGGCTTTTTATAACAGGACAAGAAATCAGCCATCGCCGACTTACCCTGCAGAAAAAGATTTTTTTGAAAAAATCCCTAAGCCCCGGGGTCACAATTTCATCAAAAATCTGAATTTCAGCATTTCACTCAAAAATGGTGCCAAACGGTTGCAAATGCTCCCCTGAGAGGTTTGGCGGTCGAAACAGAAGGCTTTTTATCACAGGACAAGAAATCTGCCATCGACAACTTAACCGGCAGAAAATGATTGTTTTGAAAAAATCCCTAAGACACAACTTCATCAAAAATCTGACTTTCGGCATTTCACTCAAAAATGGTGCCACACGCTTGGAAATGCTCCCCTAAAAGGTTTGGCGGTCGAAACAGAACGCTTTTTATCACAGGACAAGAAATCAGCCATCACCGACTAAACCTGCAGAAAAAGATTTTTTTGAAAAAATCCCTAAGCCCCGGGGTCACAATTACATCAAAAATCTGACTTTCGGCATTTCACTCAAAAATGGTGCCAAACGGTTGCAAATGCTCCCCTGAGAGGTTTGGCGGTCGAAACAGAAGGCTTTTCATCACAGGAAAAGAAATCAGCCCTCGAGGACTTAACCGGCAGGAAAATATTTTTTTGAAAAAATCCCTAAGCCCCGGGGTCACAATTTCATCAAAAATCTGATTTTCGGCATTTCACTCAAAAATGGTGCCACACGCTTGCAAATGCTCCCCTAAAAGGTTTGGCGGTCGAAACAGAAGGCTTTTTATAACAGGACAAGAAATCAGCCATCGCCGACTTACCCTGCAGAAAAAGATTTTTTTGAAAAAATCCCTAAGCCCCGGGGTCACAATTTCATCAAAAATCTGAATTTCAGCATTTCACTCAAAAATGGTGCCAAACGGTTGCAAATGCTCCCCTGAGAGGTTTGGCGGTCGAAACAGAAGGCTTTTTATCACAGGACAAGAAATCTGCCATCGACAACTTAACCGGCAGAAAAAGATTGTTTTGAAAAAATCCCAAACCACAACTTCATCAAAAATCTGATTTTCGGCATTTCACTCAAAAATGGTGCCACACGCTTGCAAATGCTCGTCTAAAAGGTTTGGCGGTCGAAACAGGAGGCTTTTTATAACAGGACAAGAAATCAGCCATCGCCGACTTACCCTGCAGAAAAAGATTTTTTTGAAAAAATCCCTAAGCCCCGGGGTCACAATTTCATCAAAAATCTGACTTTCGGCATTTCACTCAAAAATGGTGCCACACGCTTGCAAATGCTCCCATGAGAGGTTTGGCGGTCGAAACAGAAGGCTTTTTATCACAGGAAAAGAAATCAGCCCTCGACCACCTAACCACCAGAAAAATATTTTTTTGAAAAAATCCCTAAGCCCCGGGGTCACAATTTCATCAAAAATCTGACTTTCGGCATTTCACTCAAAAATGGTGCCACACGCTTGCAAATGCTCCCCTAAAAGGTTTGGCGGTCCAAACAGAAGGCTTTTTATCACAGGACAAGAAATCAGCCATTACCGACTAAACCTGCAGAAAAAGATTTTTTTGAAAAAATCCCTAAGCCCCGGGGGTCACAATTACATCAAAAATCTGACTTTTGGCATTTCACTCAAAAATGGTGCCAAACGGTTGCAAATGCTCCCCTGAGAGGTTTGGCGGTCGAAACAGAAGGCTTTTCATCACAGGGAAAGAAATCAGCCCTCGAGGACTTAACCGGCAGGAAAATGTTTTTTTGAAAAAATCCCTAAGCCCCGGGGTCACAATTTCATCAAAAATCTGACTTTCGGCATTTCACTCAAAAATGGTGCCACACGCCTGCAAATGCTCCTCTGAGAGGTTTGGCGGTCGAAACAGAAGGCTTTTTATCACAGGAAAAGAAATCAGCCCTCGACGACTTCAACGGCAGAAAAATATTTTTTTGAAAAAATCCCTAAGCCCCGGGGTCACAATTTCATCAAAAATGAGACTTTCGGCATTTCACTGAAAAATGGTGCCAAACGGTTGCCAATGCTCCCCTGAGAGATTAGGCGGTCGAAACAGAAGGCTTTTTATCACAGGAAAAAAAATCTGCCATCGACAACTTAACCGGCAGAAAAAGATTGTTTTGAAAAAATCCCAAACCACAACTTCATCAAAAATCTGATTTTTGGCATTTCACTCAAAAATGGTGCCACACGCTTGCAAATGCTCCCCTAAAAGGTTTGGCGGTCGAAACAGAAGGCTTTTTATAACAGGACAAGAAATCAGCCATCGCCGACTTACCCTGCAGAAAAAGATTTTTTTGAAAAAATCCCTAAGCCCCGGGGTCACAATTTCATCAAAAATCTGAATTTCAGCATTTCACTCAAAAATGGTGCCAAACGGTTGCAAATGCTCCCCTGAGAGGTTTGGCGGTCGAAACAGAAGGCTTTTTATCACAGGACAAGAAATCTGCCATCGACAACTTAACCGGCAGAAAATGATTGTTTTGAAAAAATCCCTAAGACACAACTTCATCAAAAATCTGACTTTCGGCATTTCACTCAAAAATGGTGCCACACGCTTGGAAATGCTCCCCTAAAAGGTTTGGCGGTCGAAACAGAACGCTTTTTATCACAGGACAAGAAATCAGCCATCACCGACTAAACCTGCAGAAAAAGATTTTTTTGAAAAAATCCCTAAGCCCCGGGGTCACAATTACATCAAAAATCTGACTTTCGGCATTTCACTCAAAAATGGTGCCAAACGGTTGCAAATGCTCCCCTGAGAGGTTTGGCGGTCGAAACAGAAGGCTTTTCATCACAGGAAAAGAAATCAGCCCTCGAGGACTTAACCGGCAGGAAAATATTTTTTTGAAAAAATCCCTAAGCCCCGGGGTCACAATTTCATCAAAAATCTGATTTTCGGCATTTCACTCAAAAATGGTGCCACACGCTTGCAAATGCTCCCCTAAAAGGTTTGGCGGTCGAAACAGAAGGCTTTTTATAACAGGACAAGAAATCAGCCATCGCCGACTTACCCTGCAGAAAAAGATTTTTTTGAAAAAATCCCTAAGCCCCGGGGTCACAATTTCATCAAAAATCTGAATTTCAGCATTTCACTCAAAAATGGTGCCAAACGGTTGCAAATGCTCCCCTGAGAGGTTTGGCGGTCGAAACAGAAGGCTTTTTATCACAGGACAAGAAATCTGCCATCGACAACTTAACCGGCAGAAAAAGATTGTTTTGAAAAAATCCCAAACCACAACTTCATCAAAAATCTGATTTTCGGCATTTCACTCAAAAATGGTGCCACACGCTTGCAAATGCTCGTCTAAAAGGTTTGGCGGTCGAAACAGGAGGCTTTTTATAACAGGACAAGAAATCAGCCATCGCCGACTTACCCTGCAGAAAAAGATTTTTTTGAAAAAATCCCTAAGCCCCGGGGTCACAATTTCATCAAAAATCTGACTTTCGGCATTTCACTCAAAAATGGTTCCAAACGCTTGCAAATGCTCCCATGAGAGGTTTGGCGGTCGAAACAGAAGGCTTTTTATCACAGGAAAAGAAATCAGCCCTCGACAACTTAACCTGCAGAAAAATATTTTTTTGAAAAAATCCCTAAGCCCCGGGGTCACAATTTCATGAAAAATCTGACTTTCGGCATTTCACTCAAAAATGGTGCCAAACGGTTGCCAATGCTCCCCTGAGAGATTTGGCGGTCGAAACAGAAGGCTTTTTATCACAGGAAAAGAAATCAGCCCTCGACCACCTAACCACCAGAAAAATATTTTTTTGAAAAAATCCCTAAGCCCCGGGGTCACAATTTCATCAAAAATCTGACTTTCGGCATTTCACTCAAAAATGGTGCCACACGCTTGCAAATGCTCCCCTAAAAGGTTTGGCGGTCCAAACAGAAGGCTTTTTATCACAGGACAAGAAATCAGCCATTACCGACTAAACCTGCAGAAAAAGATTTTTTTGAAAAAATCCCTAAGCCCCGGGGGTCACAATTACATCAAAAATCTGACTTTTGGCATTTCACTCAAAAATGGTGCCAAACGGTTGCAAATGCTCCCCTGAGAGGTTTGGCGGTCGAAACAGAAGGCTTTTCATCACAGGGAAAGAAATCAGCCCTCGAGGACTTAACCGGCAGGAAAATGTTTTTTTGAAAAAATCCCTAAGCCCCGGGGTCACAATTTCATCAAAAATCTGACTTTCGGCATTTCACTCAAAAATGGTGCCACACGCCTGCAAATGCTCCTCTGAGAGGTTTGGCGGTCGAAACAGAAGGCTTTTTATCACAGGAAAAGAAATCAGCCCTCGACGACTTCAACGGCAGAAAAATATTTTTTTGAAAAAATCCCTAAGCCCCGGGGTCACAATTTCATCAAAAATGAGACTTTCGGCTTTCACTGAAAAATGGTGCCAAACGGTTGCCAATGCTCCCCTGAGAGATTAGGCGGTCGAAACAGAAGGCTTTTTATCACAGGAAAAAAAATCTGCCATCGACAACTTAACCGGCAGAAAAAGATTGTTTTGAAAAAATCCCAAACCACAACTTCATCAAAAATCTGATTTTTGGCATTTCACTCAAAAATGGTGCCACACGCTTGCAAATGCTCCCCTAAAAGGTTTGGCGGTCGAAACAGAAGGCTTTTTATAACAGGACAAGAAATCAGCCATCGCCGACTTACCCTGCAGAAAAAGATTTTTTTGAAAAAATCCCTAAGCCCCGGGGTCACAATTTCATCAAAAATCTGAATTTCAGCATTTCACTCAAAAATGGTGCCAAACGGTTGCAAATGCTCCCCTGAGAGGTTTGGCGGTCGAAACAGAAGGCTTTTTATCACAGGAAAAGAAATCTGCCATCGACAACTTAACCGGCAGAAAAAGATTGTTTTGAAAAAATCCCAAACCACAACTTCATCAAAAATCTGATTTTCGGCATTTCACTCAAAAATGGTGCCACACGCTTGCAAATGCTCGTCTAAAAGGTTTGGCGGTCGAAACAGGAGGCTTTTTATAACAGGACAAGAAATCAGCCATCGCCGACTTACCCTGCAGAAAAAGATTTTTTTGAAAAAATCCCTAAGCCCCGGGGTCACAATTTCATCAAAAATCTGAATTTCAGCATTTCACTCAAAAATCGTGGCACACGCTTACAAATGCTCCCCTAAAAGGTTTGGCGGTCGAAACAGAAGGCTTTTTATCACAGGACAAGAAATCAGCCATCACCAACTAAACCTGCAGAAAAAGATTTTTTTGAAAAAATCATTAATTGCATCAAAAATCTGACTTTCGGCATTTCACTCAAAAATGGTGCCAAACGGTTGCAAATGCTCCCGTGAGAGGTTTGGCGGTCGAAACAGAAGGCTTTTCATCACAGGACAAGAAATCTGCCGTCGACAACTTAACCGGCAGGAAAATGTTTTTTTGAAAAAATCCCTAAGCCCCGGGGTCACAATTTCATCAAAAATCTGAATTTCGGCATTTCACTCAAAAATAGTGCCAAACGGTTGCAAATGCTCCCCTGAGAGATTTGGCGGTCGAAACAGAAGGCTTTTTATCACAGGACAAGAAATCTGCCGTCGACAACTTAACCGGCAGAAAATGATTGTTTTGAAAAAATCCCTAAGACACAACTTCATCAAAAATCTGACTTTCGACATTTCACTCAAAAATGGTGCCACATGCTTGGAAATGCTCCCCTAAAAGGTTTGGCGGTCGAAACAGAAGGCTTTTTATAACAGGACAAGAAATCAGCCATCACCGACTAAACCTGCAGAAAAAGATTTTTTTGAAAAAATCCCTAAGCCCCGGGGTCACAATTACATCAAAAATCTGACTTTCGGCATTTCACTCAAAAATGGTGCCAAACGGTTGCAAATGCTCCCCTGAGAGGTTTGGCGGTCGAAACAGAAGGCTTTTCATCACAGGAAAAGAAATCAGCCCTCGAGGACTTAACCGGCAGGAAAATATTTTTTTGAAAAAATCCCTAAGCCCCGGGGTCACAATTTCATCAAAAATCTGATTTTCGGCATTTCACTCAAAAATGGTGCCACACGCTTGCAAATGCTCCCCTAAAAGGTTTGGCGGTCGAAACAGAAGGCTTTTTATAACAGGACAAGAAATCAGCCATCGCCGACTTACCCTGCAGAAAAAGATTTTTTTGAAAAAATCCCTAAGCCCCGGGGTCACAACTTCATCAAAAATCTGAATTTCAGCATTTCACTCAAAAATGGTGCCACACGCTTGCAAATGCTCGTCTAAAAGGTTTGGCGGTCGAAACAGAAGGCTTTTTATCACAGGACAAGAAATCAGCCATCACCGACTAAACCTGCAGAAAAAGATTTTTTTGAAAAAATCCCTAAGCCCCGGGGTCACAATTACATCAAAAATCTGACTTTCGGCATTTCACTCAAAAATGGTGCCAAACGGTTGCAAATGCTCCCCTGAGAGGTTTGGCGGTCGAAACAGAAGGCTTTTCATCACAGGAAAAGAAATCAGCCCTCGAGGACTTAACCGGCAGGAAAATATTTTTTTGAAAAAATCCCTAAGCCCCGGGGTCACAATTTCATCAAAAATCTGATTTTCGGCATTTCACTCAAAAATGGTGCCACACGCTTGCAAATGCTCCCCTAAAAGGTTTGGCGGTCGAAACAGAAGGCTTTTTATAACAGGACAAGAAATCAGCCATTGCCGACTTACCCTGCAGAAAAAGATTTTTTTGAAAAAATCCCTAAGCCCCGGGGTCACAATTTCATCAAAAATCTGAATTTCAGCATTTCACTCAAAAATGGTGCCAAACGGTTGCAAATGCTCCCCTGAGAGGTTTGGCGGTCGAAACAGAAGGCTTTTTATCACAGGACAAGAAATCTGCCATCGACAACTTAACCGGCAGAAAAAGATTGTTTTGAAAAAATCCCAAACCACAACTTCATCAAAAATCTGATTTTCGGCATTTCACTCAAAAATGGTGCCACACGCTTGCAAATGCTCGTCTAAAAGGTTTGGCGGTCGAAACAGGAGGCTTTTTATAACAGGACAAGAAATCAGCCATCGCCGACTTACCCTGCAGAAAAAGATTTTTTTGAAAAAATCCCTAAGCCCCGGGGTCACAATTTCATCAAAAATCTGAATTTCAGCATTTCACTCAAAAATGGTGCCAAACGGTTGCAAATGCTCCCCTGAGAGGTTTGGCGGTCGAAACAGAAGGCTTTTTATCACAGGAAAAGAAATCTGCCATCGACAACTTAACCGGCAGAAAAAGATTGTTTTGAAAAAATCCCAAACCACAACTTCATCAAAAATCTGATTTTCGGCATTTCACTCAAAAATGGTGCCACACGCTTGCAAATGTTCGTCTAAAAGGTTTGGCGGTCGAAACAGGAGGCTTTTTATAACAGGACAAGAAATCAGCCATCGCCGACTTACCCTGCAGAAAAAGATTTTTTTGAAAAAATCCCTAAGCCCCGGGGTCACAATTTCATCAAAAATCTGAATTTCAGCATTTCACTCAAAAATCGTGGCACACGCTTACAAATGCTCCCCTAAAAGGTTTGGCGGTCGAAACAGAAGGCTTTTTATCACAGGACAAGAAATCAGCCATCACCAACTAAACCTGCAGAAAAAGATTTTTTTGAAAAAATCCCTAAGCCCCGGGGTCATTAATTGCATCAAAAATCTGACTTTCGGCATTTCACTCAAAAATGGTGCCAAACGGTTGCAAATGCTCCCGTGAGAGGTTTGGCGGTCGAAACAGAAGGCTTTTCATCACAGGACAAGAAATCTGCCGTCGACAACTTAACCGGCAGGAAAATGTTTTTTTGAAAAAATCCCTAAGCCCCGGGGTCACAATTTCATCAAAAATCTGAATTTCGGCATTTCACTCAAAAATGGTGCCAAACGGTTGCAAATGCTCCCCTGAGAGATTTGGCGGTCGAAACAGAAGGCTTTTTATCACAGGACAAGAAATCTGCCGTCGACAACTTAACCGGCAGAAAATGATTGTTTTGAAAAAATCCCTAAGACACAACTTCATCAAAAATCTGACTTTCGACATTTCACTCAAAAATGGTGCCACATGCTTGGAAATGCTCCCCTAAAAGGTTTGGCGGTCGAAACAGAAGGCTTTTTATAACAGGACAAGAAATCAGCCATCACCGACTAAACCTGCAGAAAAAGATTTTTTTGAAAAAATCCCTAAGCCCCGGGGTCACAATTACATCAAAAATCTGACTTTCGGCATTTCACTCAAAAATGGTGCCAAACGGTTGCAAATGCTCCCCTGGGAGGTTTGGCGGTCGAAACAGAAGGCTTTTCATCACAGGAAAAGAAATCAGCCCTCGAGGACTTAACCGGCAGGAAAATATTTTTTTGAAAAAATCCCTAAGCCCCGGGGTCACAATTTCATCAAAAATCTGATTTTCGGCATTTCACTCAAAAATGGTGCCACACGCTTGCAAATGCTCCCCTAAAAGGTTTGGCGGTCGAAACAGAAGGCTTTTTATAACAGGACAAGAAATCAGCCATCGCCGACTTACCCTGCAGAAAAAGATTGTTTTGAAAAAATCCCAAACCACAACTTCATCAAAAATCTGATTTTCGGCATTTCACTCAAAAATGGTGCCACACGCTTGCAAATGCTCGTCTAAAAGGTTTGGCGGTCGAAACAGGAGGCTTTTTATAACAGGACAAGAAATCAGCCATCGCCGACTTACCCTGCAGAAAAAGATTTTTTTGAAAAAATCCCTAAGCCCCGGGGTCACAATTTCATCAAAAATCTGAATTTCAGCATTTCACTCAAAAATGGTGGCACACGCTTGCAAATGCTCCCCTAAAAGGTTTGGCGGTCGAAACAGAAGGCTTTTTATCACAGGACAAGAAATCAGCCATCACCAACTAAACCTGCAGAAAAAGATTTTTTTGAAAAAATCCCTAAGCCCCGGGGTCATTAATTACATCAAAAATCTGAATTTCGGCATTTCACTCAAAAATGGTGCCAAACGGTTGCAAATGCTCCCCTGAGAGATTTGGCGGTCGAAACAGAAGGCTTTTTATCACAGGACAAGAAATCTGCCGTCGACAACTTAACCGGCAGAAAATGATTGTTTTGAAAAAATCCCTAAGACACAACTTCATCAAAAATCTGACTTTCGACATTTCACTCAAAAATGGTGCCACATGCTTGGAAATGCTCCCCTAAAAGGTTTGGCGGTCGAAACAGAAGGCTTTTTATAACAGGACAAGAAATCAGCCATCACCGACTAAACCTGCAGAAAAAGATTTTTTTGAAAAAATCCCTAAGCCCCGGGGTCACAATTACATCAAAAATCTGACTTTCGGCATTTCACTCAAAAATGGTGCCAAACGGTTGCAAATGCTCCCCTGAGAGGTTTGGCGGTCGAAACAGAAGGCTTTTCATCACAGGAAAAGAAATCAGCCCTCGAGGACTTAACCGGCAGGAAAATATTTTTTTGAAAAAATCCCTAAGCCCCGGGGTCACAATTTCATCAAAAATCTGATTTTCGGCATTTCACTCAAAAATGGTGCCACACGCTTGCAAATGCTCCCCTAAAAGGTTTGGCGGTCGAAACAGAAGGCTTTTTATAACAGGACAAGAAATCAGCCATCGCCGACTTACCCTGCAGAAAAAGATTTTTTTGAAAAAATCCCTAAGCCCCGGGGTCACAATTTCATCAAAAATCTGAATTTCAGCATTTCACTCAAAAATGGTGCCAAACGGTTGCAAATGCTCCCCTGAGAGGTTTGGCGGTCGAAACAGAAGGCTTTTTATCACAGGACAAGAAATCTGCCATCGACAACTTAACCGGCAGAAAAAGATTGTTTTGAAAAAATCCCAAACCACAACTTCATCAAAAATCTGATTTTCGGCATTTCACTCAAAAATGGTGCCACACGCTTGCAAATGCTCGTCTAAAAGGTTTGGCGGTCGAAACAGGAGGCTTTTTATAACAGGACAAGAAATCAGCCATCGCCGACTTACCCTGCAGAAAAAGATTTTTTTGAAAAAATCCCTAAGCCCCGGGGTTACAATTTCATCAAAAATCTGAATTTCAGCATTTCACTCAAAAATGGTGCCAAACGGTTGCAAATGCTCCCCTGAGAGGTTTGGCGGTCGAAACAGAAGGCTTTTTATCACAGGACAAGAAATCAGCCATCACCGACCAAACCTGCAGAAAAAGATTTTTTTGAAAAAATCCCTAAGCCCCGGGGTCACAATTACATCAAAAATCTGACTTTCGGCATTTCACTCAAAAATGGTGCCAAACGGTTGCAAATGCTCCCGTGAGAGGTTTGGCGGTCGAAACAGAAGGCTTTTCATCACAGGAAAAGAAATCAGCCCTCGAGGACTTAACCGGCAGGAAAATGTTTTTTTGAAAAAATCCCTAAGCCCCGGGGTCACAATTTCATCAAAAATCTGACTTTCGGCACTTCACTCAAAAATGGTGCCACACGCTTGCAAATGCTCCCCTAAAAGATTTGGCGGTCGAAACAGAAGGCTTTTTATCACAGGACAAGAAATCAGCCATCACCAACTAAACCTGCAGAAAAAGATTTTTTTGAAAAAATCCCTAAGCCCCGGGGTCATTAATTACATCAAAAATCTGACTTTCGGCATTTCACTCAAAAATGGTGCCAAACGGTTGCAAATGCTCCCCTGAGAGATTTGGCGGTCGAAACAGAAGGCTTTTTATTACAGGAAAATAAATCAGCCCTCGAGGACTTAACCGGCAGAAAAAGATTTTTTTGAAAAAATCCCTAAGCCCCGGGGTCACAATTTCATCAAAAATCTGAGTTTCGACATTTCACTCAAAAATGGTGCCACACGCCTGCAAATGCTCCTCTGAGAGGTTTGGCGGTCGAAACAGAAGGCTTTTTATCACAGGAAAAGAAATCAGCCCTCAACGACTTCAACGGCAGAAAAATATTTTTTTGAAAAAATCCCTAAGCCCCGGGGTCACAATTTCATCAAAAATCTGACTTTCGGCATTTCACTGAAAAATGGTGCCAAACGGTTGCCAATGCTCCCCTGAGAGATTTGGCGGTCGAAACAGAAGGCTTTTTATCACAGGAAAAGAAATCTGCCATCGACAACTTAACCGGCAGAAAAAGATTGTTTTGAAAAAATCCCAAACCACAACTTCATCAAAAATCTGATTTTCGGCATTTCACTCAAAAATGGTGCCACACGCTTGCAAATGCTCCCCTAAAAGGTTTGGCGGTCGAAACAGAAGGCTTTTTATAACAGGAAAAGAAATCAGCCATCGCCGACTTACCCTGCAGAAAAAGATTTTTTTGAAAAAATCCCTAAGCCCCGGGGTCACAATTTCATCAAAAATCTGACTTTCGGCATTTCACTCAAAAATGGTGCCAAACGGTTGCAAATGCTCCCCTGAGAGGTTTGGCGGTCGAAACAGAAGGCTTTTCATCACAGGAAAAGAAATCAGCCCTCGAGGACTTAACCGGCAGGAAAATATTTTTTTGAAAAAATCCCTAAGCCCCGGGGTCACAATTTCATCAAAAATCTGATTTGCGGCGACTTCCGGAGGCGGCGCAAAACCGTGATGGCGGACCTCTTCGAGCTCTGAAGAGGGGCACCGCAGAAAAGGGTTGCTCGCGACGGCGCAGCGGCAACCCATCAAGATAAACCACGGGCAGAGTGAGTCCGTGGCCGTGGGACCCGGCGGGCACCTGGAGCGACCCCGAAATCACAAAAGGAACCCCGTAAGGGGCTCCGGAGTGAAGGAGGGGGAGCGGTGCTGTGGGTTCATCGCTCTTTCTGCGGAGGCGAAGCCGCGCGGCTGTCACGGATGAGCGCTGACCTTTCTTCCAAGAAACATCGGGCTGAAACATCAAACCCGTGAGTAAGGACCTAAGACTTTACAAATTAAATCGGAAAATTTGGCTAAAAACGGGAGACGAGAAAGAGGAAGTCCGTCTTCCGACACTGCTTTCAAGATCAAAGCAGACGGTCTAAAGAGCGGAAAGCGCTGTGAACAGGGAAGCTTTGAAGCTTTAAATCGGGACTTTCGTGCACATTTGAATTTTACTTTTAAAGAATAAATACAGCATAAAATTGACCTGGAGCGGACACCCCAAGGGCAAGGGAAGACTCTAACCCCAAATTCCCGGGTGGCCGGGTAAAGTTGTTTAAACTGCGGAACTGTTGCAAGCTTCCAGATACTTTTGTAACTTTTGAGCTCATCTAGCTGAAGTGGATACAATTGCAGGCACCCTGCTGGAACTTTGTTATATGTTGAAAAGGGCTCTGCAGGACTTTTTTTTTTTAGCGTGCTGGAACTAATTTGCTTTTAAAATTGTTTTTAAAGTTGGAACAAAGAGACTTTAATTGTGGAAAGTTACCTTCTTCTTACTAAAACTTTGGTGGCACTCCCCCTAGAGGACATTGGGAATACAGAGGCCTGGGAAAGTTTTTTTTGTTTACCTTCTCTCAATAGACTGTTTTTAATTCTGGACTTGCCTTTCCCATGGGATTACAACACTTGACCTTGAACGTTGACTGATGAGTGGCACAGGAAAGACAAGAGCAGCCAAAGCTAAGGAAGCTAAGGAGAAAGAGAAAGCAAAAAAGCAAGCACAGCTTTTGCAAACAACTTTAACTCAGGGACGTAGATTATCAGTTCCAGCTGTGCTTGCGACACAAAAAGTAGAAACCGAAAAGCCTGAAAAATCTGAAGAGGAAGATATGGCAGCAGGAGGAGCTGAGGCAGTACTGAAACAAGTTTTGGAACAACTGTCAGCAATAAATCAAAAAATTGATAACCAATCAACAAAAATTGACCAAGCAACATCCTCGATTCAGAAATTGACAGATCAGGTTTCCCAACATACTCAAGCAATTGAAAAATTGCAAGGAGCAACAGAAGAGAATCGTAAACTGGCAGGGGAAGCCGTTCAAATTGCAACATTAGCTAAAAAAGAAGTCGAGGAAGTTAAAGCGGAAGTCAAGCCTCTTCATAAACAGATAGGGGACCAACAAACCTATCTCTCGTTGGTGGAATTGAAAAATCGCGAGACCAACCTTAGACTAAGGGCAGTCCCAGAAATTGAACAAGAAGATTTGAAAGGACTTTTGACAACAGAGTTTACAAAGTTCTGGGACTTAAAAGAAGAAATTGATTTTAAAATTGTATCGGCTTTTCGGTTGGGAAGATTAGTAAGAAAAGATAGATCCAGAGACTGCTTAATAGCTTTGAGATCAAGGGAGGAGAGAGACAAAATACTAGGCCTACACTTCAAAAACTCAATTGTGATACAAGAGAAAAGGGTGGAAATTTATCGAGATATTCCTAAACAGTTATTGGACTTGAGAGCCACCTACTCAGATTTGGCTAAGTTATTGAGACTCAACACAATTCCTTATAGGTGGGAGTTCCCACAAGGGCTATCATTCACCTACAAACAGAAGAAGGTTAAAATAAGATCACCAGAGGACTTACAAAAGTTCCAGCACGACCACGGAGAAGACCTCCAAAAAGAAGCAGCAGCTAATTGGCCTATACCCAACCCAGGTGGAGCAATACCTGCACCTTCGGAATCAGAGGAGAAAGAAGATACACCGCTCTAGGTGTAGCAGAATAGTTCAGGATGTCTCTGCGGCTATTCAGTTGGAATATAAATGGCGGAAATTCCCCGGAGAAAAGAAGGAGGTTATTTCACATATTGAAGAAAGAACAATTGGACATTATTTGCCTACAAGAAACCCATGTGACCAGGCTCCACAGGAAGGTTTTGGTAAATAAAAGATTAGGCCAAGAATTTATTTCGTCTGACAAAGTAAAGAAAAGAGGAGTGGTGATCTATGCTAAGGAGAGCCTGACACCCAAATTTCTATTTAAGGATGAACAAGGAAGAATTTTGGCAATCGAAATTCAAACCCAAGGAGAAAAAATATTGATATTAGGAATTTATGCCCCAAATGACGGGAAATCAGAATTTTTCAAGAAGCTGCATGAGACGTTGCTGGACTATCTGGACTATGCTAACATCATAATGATGGGAGATATGAATGGAGTGGTGTCTACACATATGGATAAGTCTTACAACCAAAACTTAACATCTGATGGCAGACTGCCCAAAACTTTTTTCGAACTGACTGACAATCTGGATTTGATCGACATATGGAGGACAAAGAACCCCCTAGGTAAAGAAGGAACTTTTTTCTCTGAGGCCCACCTGTCTTGGTCAAGGATCGACCAAATCTGGACCTCCAGGGGGCTGGCACCCAAGACTAAAAAGGTGGAAATCTGCCCAAAAACATGCTCCGACCACAACGCCTTGAAAATAGAACTTAGATTAACTCAACCCGGTTCCTTCAGATGGAGAATGAATGACACACTACTAAGAGATCAAGAGATTGTGAAAAAGGCCCAAAAAACATTAAAGGACTATTTTGAGATAAATCTGAGTACTACAGTTGAAAAAAGAACGATCTGGGACGCAAGTAAAGCTGTTATGAGAGGGTTTCTGATACAACAGAATTCAATCAAGAAAAAACTCTGGAACGGAAAGAAGGACAAAATATTGGAGAAAATACACCAAGGAGAAAAAAAACTGAGAACCAAACCAAAGTCCAAGGAGGTGCTGAGAGAAATTAAATTCCACCAAGCAGAATACTCAAAATTGATCAATCAGGAGATTGAATGGAAAATAAAACAGATGAAGCAAAGATCTTTTGAATCAGCAAATAAATGTGGAAAGCTGCTAGCTTGGCAGCTGAAAAAAAGACAAAAGCTAAACACGATAACAAATCTAGAGATTGATGGAAGGACCGTACAGAAACCAGAAGAAATTAGGAGGTGCTTCCACAGATACTTCAAAGAACTGTATGCACAGGGGCCCCAGAAAGAATCAGAGATAGATCAATTTTTAAAGATAAATGGACTATCAAAAATAACTCAAGATAAAAGATCAATCTTGAACTCTATAATAACCACACAGGAAATTGAAGGTGCCATTCAGAATATGCAACTAGGCAAATCTCCAGGCTCGGATGGACTTACCTCCAAATATTACAAGGTTCTGAAGGACTATTTGATACAACCTTTGTTGGAGGTATGTAACCAGATTATGGATGGGAAGAGGGCACCAGAAACGTGGAAAGAAGCCTTCATCACATTGATACCTAAGTCAGAATCTGAAAAGACTCAGCTTAAAAACTACCGTCCCATCTCACTCCTAAATGTGGATTACAAAATATTTGCAGACATTTTGGCAAATAGACTTAAAAAAGTCTTAAATGAAGTAATTCATAAAGACCAAGCTGGCTTTCTCCCTGGTAGACATTTATATGAGAACACTAGAAACATCATTGACATTTTAGAACTTTTGCAGACTAACAGGAACACAAGGGCGGTGTTAATCTTTATTGATGCGGAGAAAGCATTTGACAATATATCTTGGATGTTTATGAAGAAGAACTTGGAGGGGATGGGAGTGGGACGGGGGTTTGAGAATGGATTACATGCAATCTATTCAGAACAAAAAGCTAAATTAATAGTGAACAATGTGGTGACGGAGGAATTTAAAATGGAAAAAGGGACACGACAAGGGTGCCCTCTATCCCCTCTGTTATTTATTTCAGTCCTGGAGGTGCTATTGAATATGATCAGAGAGGACCGGTTGGTACAAGGGATAGAGGTCGGAGTGAAACAATATAAACTGAAAGCTTTTGCAGATGACCTAGTTTTGACACTGCAGGAGCCAGAATCCAGTACAAAAAGAGTTCTCGAACTTATATCTGAATTTGGTCGGGTGGCGGGATTTAGGTTGAATAAACAAAAAACTAAGGTTCTGACCAAAAATTTAACAATTACAGAAACAGAGGGGTTTCAGAGAGAAACAGAACTGAATGTGGTTAAAAAAGTGAAATACCTTGGGATCTATTTGTCCTCCAAGAATTTGAATTTATTTAAGGATAATTATGAGAAATGTTGGTTGGAAGTTAAAAAGGATTTAGAAATTTGGTCAAGATTGAAACTTTCCTTGTTGGGAAGAATTGCAGCTATAAAAATGAATGTGTTGCCGAAAATGTTATTTTTGTTTCAAACCTTACAGATCGTGGACAGAGTGGATTGCTTTGGAAAATGGCAGAAGGATATATCTAGATTTATCTGGCAGGGCAAAAAGCCCCGAATAAAGTTTAAAATATTAACAGATTCGAAAGAAAGAGGGGGGTTTGCCCTGCCGGACTTGAGGTTGTATTATGAAGCTGCAGCCTTCTGCTGGCTGAAAGATTGGTTTTTGTTGGAAAACACCGATGTCCTAGATCTGGAAGGTTTTAATAATGCTTTTGGATGGCACGCATACCTATGGTACGACAAGGTTAAAGCACATAAATTGTTTAAAAGCCACATTGTCAGAAAAGCAATTTTTGCAGTCTGGATGAAATATAAAGACTTACTAGAGAGTAAAACTCCGAGGTGGCTATCACCAGTGGAGGCCAAGGCCCGAAAAAGACCCAATATGGAGGCCTATTGGCCGAAATATTGGGAATTGACTGAAAAAATTGGAGACAATTGGAAGTTGCAGAGCCAGGACAAACTAAAAAATAAGGTGCGAGACTGGCTACATTATGCTCAAATTCAAGAGGTTTTCAAAATGGACAAAAAAGTTGGTTTCCAGGTGGAAAAGTCGAAACTAGAGACAGAATTGTTAGAACCAAAGACAAAGCTGTTATCTAGAATGTATAACTTGCTGCTTATGTGGAATTTACAGGATGAGACAGTTAAATCTGCTATGATTAAATGGGCACAGGATGTTGGACACAACATTATGTTTGAAGACTGGGAAAGGTTATGGAACACCGGAATGAAATTTACGGCCAGTACGGCCTTGAAGGAAAACATTATGAAAATGATATACCGGTGGTACATGACCCCAGTCAAGTTAGCTAAGATACATCACCTGTCTGACAATAAATGTTGGAAGTGTAAGGAAGCAGAGGGGACTTTCTTTCACCTCTGGTGGACATGCCCAAAGGTTAAGGCTTTCTGGGAAATGATTTACAATGAGTTGAAAAAGGTATTTAGGTATACCTTTCCCAAGAAACCAGAGGCCTTCCTGTTGGGCATGGTAGACCAGAAAGTGTTAAAGAAGGACAGAACTTTGTTTATGTATGCTAGTACAGCAGCAAGAATACTCATCGCAAAGAACTGGAAGACACAAGATTTACCCACGCTGGAGGAATGGCAGACGCAGTTGATGGACTACATGGAGATAGCTGAACTGACCGGCAGAATCCGAGATTTGGATGTAGAAACAATTGAGGTGGACTGGAAAAAGTTTAAAGACTACTTGCAAAAGTATTACAAACTGTATGAATCTTAAGACGGTGCATGATTTGAAAATGATACGCTTTAGCAATTATGATTAAGTAAATAGTAAACTAAGTGATAAAAGAGAAAAGGAGATAATATGAAATTGAACATGTTACGTTTATTTTAAAGGTATAAAAATTCTGACATAATACATTGAATATAGATACATAACATGTAAAAGTTACAATAAGGTTATGACATAAGGTAACAAATTGCTGACATTGTTAATATAAAGAACGCAGAATCGGAAGGGGTGGGGAAGTCCAATTTGGGATTTTTGTTAAAAAAAAAAAAAAATGGTTTCTTGTAAACTTCTTGTTTGTAATGTATAAAATTTGGAAAGAAACGTAATAAAAAAAATATTAAAAAAAAAAAAATCTGATTTGCGGCATTTCACTCAAAAATGGTGCCACACGCTTGCAAATGCTCCCCTGAGAGGTTTGGCGGTCGAAACAGAAGGCTTTTTATCACAGGAAAAGAAATCAGCCCTCGACCACCTAACCACCAGAAAAAGATTTTTTTGAAAAAATCCCTAAGCCCCGGGGTCACAATTTCATCAAAAATCTGACTTTCGGCATTTCACTCAAAAATGGTGGCACACGCTTGCAAATGCTCCCCTAAAAGGTTTGGCGGTCGAAACAGAAGGCTTTTTATCACAGGACAAGAAATCAGCCATCACCGACTAAACCTGCAGAAAAAGATTTTTTTGAAAAAATCCCTAAGCCCCGGGGTCACAATTACATCAAAAATCTGACTTTCGGCATTTCACTCAAAAATGGTGCCAAACGGTTGCAAATGCTCCCCTGAGAGGTTTGGCGGTCGAAACAGAAGGCTTTTCATCACAGGAAAAGAAATCAGCCCTCGAGGACTTAACCGGCAGGAAAATGTTTTTTTGAAAAAATCCCTAAGCCCCGGGGTCACAATTTCATCAAAAATCTGACTTTCGGCACTTCACTCAAAAATGGTGCCACACGCTTGCAAATGCTCGTCTAAAAGGTTTGGCGGTCGAAACAGAAGGCTTTTTATCACAGGACAAGAAATCTGCCATCGACAACTTAACCGGCAGAAAAAGATTGTTTTGAAAAAATCCCAAACCACAACTTCATCAAAAATCTGATTTTCGGCATTTCACTCAAAAATGGTGCCACACGCTTGCAAATGCTCGTCTAAAAGGTTTGGCGGTCGAAACAGGAGGCTTTTTATAACAGGACAAGAAATCAGCCATCGCCGACTTACCCTGCAGAAAAAGATTTTTTTGAAAAAATCCCTAAGCCCCGGGGTCACAATTTCATCAAAAATCTGAATTTCAGCATTTCACTCAAAAATGGTGCCAAACGGTTGCAAATGCTCCCCTGAGAGGTTTGGCGGTCGAAACAGAAGGCTTTTTATCACAGGACAAGAAATCAGCCATCACCGACTAAACCTGCAGAAAAAGATTTTTTTGAAAAAATCCCTAAGCCCCGGGGTCACAATTACATCAAAAATCTGACTTTCGGCATTTCACTCAAAAATGGTGCCAAACGGTTGCAAATGCTCCCGTGAGAGGTTTGGCGGTCGAAACAGAAGGCTTTTCATCACAGGAAAAGAAATCAGCCCTCGAGGACTTAACCGGCAGGAAAATGTTTTTTTGAAAAAATCCCTAAGCCCCGGGGTCACAATTTCATAAAAAATCTGACTTTCGGCACTTCACTCAAAAATGGTGCCACACGCTTGCAAATGCTCCCCTAAAAGATTTGGCGGTCGAAACAGAAGGCTTTTTATCACAGGAGAAGAAATCAGCCATCACCAACTAAACCTGCAGAAAAAGATTTTTTTGAAAAAATCCCTAAGCCCCGGGGTCATTAATTACATCAAAAATCTGACTTTCGGCATTTCACTCAAAAATGGTGCCAAACGGTTGCAAATGCTCCCGTGAGAGATTTGGCGGTCGAAACAGAAGGCTTTTTATCACAGGAAAATAAATCAGCCCTCGAGGACTTAACCGGCAGAAAAAGATTTTTTTGAAAAAATCCATAAGCCCCGGGGTCACAATTTCATCAAAAATCTGAGTTTCGGCATTTCACTCAAAAATGGTGCCACACGCCTGCAAATGCTCCTCTGAGAGGTTTGGCGGTCGAAACAGAAGGCTTTTTATCACAGGAAAAGAAATCAGCCCTCGACGACTTCAACGGCAGAAAAATATTTTTTTGAAAAAATCCCTAAGCCCCGGGGTCACAATTTCATCAAAAATGAGACTTTCGGCATTTCACTGAAAAATGGTGCCAAACGGTTGCCAATGCTCCCCTGAGAGATTTGGCGGTCGAAACAGAAGGCTTTTTATCACAGGAAAAGAAATCTGCCATCGACAACTTAACCGGCAGAAAAAGATTGTTTTGAAAAAATCCCAAACCACAACTACATCAAAAATCTGATTTTCGGCATTTCACTCAAAAATGGTGCCACACGCTTGGAAATGCTCCCCTAAAAGGTTTGGCGGTCGAAACAGAAGGCTTTTTATAACAGGACAAGAAATCAGCCATCACCAACTAAACCTGCAGAAAATGATTTTTTTGAAAAAATCCCTAAGCCCCGGGGTCACAATTTCATCAAAAATCTGAATTTCAGCATTTCACTCAAAAATGGTGCCAAACGGTTGCCAATGCTCCCCTGAGAGGTTTGGCGGTCGAAACAGAAGGCTTTTTATCACAGGAAAAGAAATCAGCCCTCGAGGACTTAACCGGCAGAAAAATATTTTTTTGAAAAAATCCCTAAGCCCCGGGGTCACAATTTCATCAAAAATCTGACTTTCGGCATTTCACTCAAAAATGGTGCCACACGCTTGCAAATGCTCGTCTAAAAGGTTTGGCGGTCGAAACAGAACGCTTTTTATCACAGGACAAGAAATCAGCCATCACCGACTAAACCTGCAGAAAAAGATTTTTTTGAAAAAATCCCTAAGCCCCGGGGTCACAATTACATCAAAAATCTGACTTTCGGCATTTCACTCAAAAATGGTGCCAAACGGTTGCAAATGCTCCCCTGAGAGGTTTGGCGGTCGAAACAGAAGGCTTTTCATCACAGGAAAAGAAATCAGCCCTCGAGGACTTAACCGGCAGGAAAATATTTTTTTGAAAAAATCCCTAAGCCCCGGGGTCACAATTTCATCAAAAATCTGATTTTCGGCATTTCACTCAAAAATGGTGCCACACGCTTGCAAATGCTCCCCTGAGAGGTTTGGCGGTCGAAACAGAAGGCTTTTTATCACAGGACAAGAAATCAGCCATCTCCAACTAAACCTGCAGAAAAAGATTTTTTTGAAAAAATCCCTAAGACCCGGGGTCATTAATTACATCAAAAATCTGAATTTCGGCATTTCACTCAAAAATGGTGCCAAACGGTTTCCAATGCTCCCCTGAGAGATTTGGCGGTCGAAACAGAAGGCTTTTTATCACAGGAAAAGAAATCTGCCATCGACAACTTAACCGGCAGAAAATGATTGTTTTGAAAAAATCCCTAAGACACAACTTCATCAAAAATTTGACTTTCGACATTTCACTCAAAAATGGTGCCACATGCTTGGAAATGCTCCCCTAAAAGGTTTGGCGGTCGAAACAGAACGCTTTTTATCACAGGACAAGAAATCAGCCATCACCGACTAAACCTGCAGAAAAAGATTTTTTTGAAAAAATCCCTAAGCCCCGGGGTCACAATTTCATCAAAAATCTGACTTTCAGCATTTCACTCAAAAATGGTGCCACATGCTTGCAAATGCTCCCCTGAGAGGTTTGGCGGTCGAAACAGGAGGCTTTTTATCACAGGAAAAGAAATCAGCCATCACCGACTAAACCTGCAGAAAAAGATTTTTTTGAAAAAATCCCTAGGCCCCGGAGTCACAATTTCATCAAAAATCAGACTTTCGGCATTTCACTCAAAAATGGTGCCACACACTTGCAAATGCTCCCCTAAAAGGTTTGGCGGTCGAAACAGAAGGCTTTTTATCACAGGAAAAGAAATCAGCCCTCGAGGACTTAACCGGCAGAAAAATATTTTTTTGAAAACATCCCTAAGCCCCGGGGTCACAATTTCATCAAAAATCTGACTTTCGGCATTTCACTCAAAAATGGTGCCAAACGGTTGCAAATGCTCCCCAGAGAGGTTTGGCGGTCGAAAAAGTAGGCTTTTTATCAGAGGAAAGGAAATCAGTCCTCGAGGACTTACCCTGCAGAAAAATATTTTTTTGAAAAAATCCCTAAGCCCCGGGGTCACAATTTCATCAAAAATCTGACTTTCGGCATTTCACTCAAAAATGGTGCCACACGCTTGCAAATGCTCCCCTGCGAGGTTTGGCGGTCGAAACAGAAGGCTTTTTATCACAGGAAAAGAAATCAGCCCTCAACGACTTCAACGGCAGAAAAATATTTTTTTGAAAAAATCCCTAAGCCCCGGGGTCACAATTTCATCAAAAATGAGACTTTTGGCATTTCACTCAAAAATGGTGCCAAACGGTTGCAAATGCTCCCCTGAGAGGTTTGGCGGTCGAAACAGAAGGCTTTTTATCACAGGACAAGAAATCAGCCATTGCCGACTTACCCTGCAGAAAAAGATTTTTTTGAAAAAATCCCTAAGCCCCGGGGTCATTAATTACATCAAAAATCTGACTTTCGGCATTTCACTCAAAAATGGTGCCAAACGGTTGCAAATGCTCCCGTGAGAGATTTGGCGGTCGAAACAGAAGGCTTTTTATCACAGGAAAATAAATCAGCCCTCGAGGACTTAACCGGCAGAAAAAGATTTTTTTGAAAAAATCCCTAAGCCCCGGGGTCACAATTTCATCAAAAATCTGAGTTTCGGCATTTCACTCAAAAATGGTGCCACACGCCTGCAAATGCTCCTCTGAGAGGTTTGGCGGTCGAAACAGAAGGCTTTTTATCACAGGAAAAGAAATCAGCCCTCGACGACTTCAACGGCAGAAAAATATTTTTTTGAAAAAATCCCTAAGCCCCGGGGTCACAATTTCATCAAAAATGAGACTTTCGGCATTTCACTGAAAAATGGTGCCAAACGGTTGCCAATGCTCCCCTGAGAGATTTGGCGGTCGAAACAGAAGGCTTTTTATCACAGGAAAAGAAATCTGCCATCGACAACTTAACCGGCAGAAAAAGATTGTTTTGAAAAAATCCCAAACCACAACTACATCAAAAATCTGATTTTCGGCATTTCACTCAAAAATGGTGCCACACGCTTGGAAATGCTCCCCTAAAAGGTTTGGCGGTCGAAACAGAAGGCTTTTTATAACAGGACAAGAAATCAGCCATCACCAACTAAACCTGCAGAAAATGATTTTTTTGAAAAAATCCCTAAGCCCCGGGGTCACAATTTCATCAAAAATCTGAATTTCAGCATTTCACTCAAAAATGGTGCCAAACGGTTGCCAATGCTCCCCTGAGAGGTTTGGCGGTCGAAACAGAAGGCTTTTTATCACAGGAAAAGAAATCAGCCCTCGAGGACTTAACCGGCAGAAAAATATTTTTTTGAAAAAATCCCTAAGCCCCGGGGTCACAATTTCATCAAAAATCTGACTTTCGGCATTTCACTCAAAAATGGTGCCACACGCTTGCAAATGCTCGTCTAAAAGGTTTGGCGGTCGAAACAGAACGCTTTTTATCACAGGACAAGAAATCAGCCATCACCGACTAAACCTGCAGAAAAAGATTTTTTTGAAAAAATCCCTAAGCCCCGGGGTCACAATTACATCAAAAATCTGACTTTCGGCATTTCACTCAAAAATGGTGCCAAACGGTTGCAAATGCTCCCCTGAGAGGTTTGGCGGTCGAAACAGAAGGCTTTTCATCACAGGAAAAGAAATCAGCCCTCGAGGACTTAACCGGCAGGAAAATATTTTTTTGAAAAAATCCCTAAGCCCCGGGGTCACAATTTCATCAAAAATCTGATTTTCGGCATTTCACTCAAAAATGGTGCCACACGCTTGCAAATGCTCCCCTGAGAGGTTTGGCGGTCGAAACAGAAGGCTTTTTATCACAGGACAAGAAATCAGCCATCTCCAACTAAACCTGCAGAAAAAGATTTTTTTGAAAAAATCCCTAAGACCCGGGGTCATTAATTACATCAAAAATCTGAATTTCGGCATTTCACTCAAAAATGGTGCCAAACGGTTTCCAATGCTCCCCTGAGAGATTTGGCGGTCGAAACAGAAGGCTTTTTATCACAGGAAAAGAAATCTGCCATCGACAACTTAACCGGCAGAAAATGATTGTTTTGAAAAAATCCCTAAGACACAACTTCATCAAAAATTTGACTTTCGACATTTCACTCAAAAATGGTGCCACATGCTTGGAAATGCTCCCCTAAAAGGTTTGGCGGTCGAAACAGAACGCTTTTTATCACAGGACAAGAAATCAGCCATCACCGACTAAACCTGCAGAAAAAGATTTTTTTGAAAAAATCCCTAAGCCCCGGGGTCACAATTTCATCAAAAATCTGACTTTCAGCATTTCACTCAAAAATGGTGCCACATGCTTGCAAATGCTCGCCTGAGAGGTTTGGCGGTCGAAACAGGAGGCTTTTTATCACAGGAAAAGAAATCAGCCATCACCGACTAAACCTGCAGAAAAAGATTTTTTTGAAAAAATCCCTAGGCCCCGGAGTCACAATTTCATCAAAAATCAGACTTTCGGCATTTCACTCAAAAATGGTGCCACACACTTGCAAATGCTCCCCTAAAAGGTTTGGCGGTCGAAACAGAAGGCTTTTTATCACAGGAAAAGAAATCAGCCCTCGAGGACTTAACCGGCAGAAAAATATTTTTTTGAAAACATCCCTAAGCCCCGGGGTCACAATTTCATCAAAAATCTGACTTTCGGCATTTCACTCAAAAATGGTGCCAAACGGTTGCAAATGCTCCCCAGAGAGGTTTGGCGGTCGAAAAAGTAGGCTTTTTATCAGAGGAAAGGAAATCAGTCCTCGAGGACTTACCCTGCAGAAAAATATTTTTTTGAAAAAATCCCTAAGCCCCGGGGTCACAATTTCATCAAAAATCTGACTTTCGGCATTTCACTCAAAAATGGTGCCACACGCTTGCAAATGCTCCCCTGCGAGGTTTGGCGGTCGAAACAGAAGGCTTTTTATCACAGGAAAAGAAATCAGCCCTCAACGACTTCAACGGCAGAAAAATATTTTTTTGAAAAAATCCCTAAGCCCCGGGGTCACAATTTCATCAAAAATGAGACTTTTGGCATTTCACTCAAAAATGGTGCCAAACGGTTGCAAATGCTCCCCTGAGAGGTTTGGCGGTCGAAACAGAAGGCTTTTTATCACAGGACAAGAAATCAGCCATTGCCGACTTACCCTGCAGAAAAAGATTTTTTTGAAAAAATCCCTAAGCCCGGGGTCACAATTTCATCAAAAATCTGACTTTCGGCATTTCACTCAAAAATGGTGCCAAACGGTTGCAAATGCTCCCCTGAGAGGTTTGGCGGCCGAAACAGAAGGCTTTTTATCACAGGAAAATAAATCAGCCCTCGAGGACTTAACCGGCAGAAAAAGATTTTTTTGAAAAAATCCCTAAGCCCCGGGGTCACAATTTCATCAAAAATCTGACTTTCGGCATTTCACTCAAAAATGGTGCCACACGCCTGCAAATGCTCCTCTGAGAGGTTTGGCGGTCGAAACAGAAGGCTTTTTATCACAGGAAAAGAAATCAGCCCTCGACGACTTCAACGGCAGAAAAATATTTTTTTGAAAAAATCCCTAAGCCCCGGGGTCACAATTTCATCAAAAATGAGACTTTCGGCATTTCACTGTAAAATGGTGCCAAACGGTTGCCAATGCTCCCCTGAGAGATTTGGCGGTCGAAACAGAAGGCTTTTTATCACAGGAAAAGAAATCTGCCATCGACAACTTAACCGGAAGAAAAAGATTGTTTTGAAAAAATCCCAAACCACAACTTCATCAAAAATCTGATTTTCGGCATTTCACTCAAAAATGGTGCCACACGCTTGCAAATGCTCCCCTAAAAGGTTTGGCGGTCGAAACAGAAGGCTTTTTATAACAGGAAAAGAAATCAGCCATCGCCGACTTACCCTGCAGAAAAAGATTTTTTTGAAAAAATCCCTAAGCCCGGGGGTCACAATTTCATCAAAAATCTGAATTTCAGCATTTCACTCAAAAATGGTGCCAAACGGTTGCAAATGCTCCCCTGAGAGGTTTGGCGGTCGAAACAGAAGGCTTTTTATCACAGGAAAAGAAATCAGCCCTCGAGGACTTAACCGGCAGAAAAATATTTTTTTGAAAAAATCCCTAAGCCCCGGGGTCACAATTTCATCAAAAATCTGACTTTCGGCATTTCACTCAAAAATGGTGCCACACGCTTGCAAATGCTCCCCTAAAAGGTTTGGCGGTCCAAACAGAAGGCTTTTTATCACAGGACAAGAAATCAGCCATCACCGATTAAACCTGCAGAAAAAGATTTTTTTGAAAAAATCCCTAAGCCCCGGGGTCACAATTACATCAAAAATCTGACTTTCAGCATTTCACTCAAAAATGGTGCCAAACGGTTGCAAATGCTCCCCTGAGAGGTTTGGCGGTCGAAACAGAAGGCTTTTCATCACAGGAAAAGAAATCAGCCCTCGAGGACTTAACCGGCAGGAAAATGTTTTTTTGAAAAAATCCCTAAGCCCCGGGGTCACAATTTCATCAAAAATCTGATTTTCGGCATTTCACTCAAAAATGGTGCCACACGCTTGCAAATGCTCCCCTAAAAGGTTTGGCGGTCGAAACAGAAGGCTTTTTATAACAGGACAAGAAATCAGCCATCGCCGACTTACCCTGCAGAAAAAGATTTTTTTGAAAAAATCCCTAAGCCCCGGGGTCACAATTTCATCAAAAATCTGAATTTCAGCATTTCACTCAAAAATGGTGCCAAACGGTTGCAAATGCTCCCCTGAGAGGTTTGGCGGTCGAAACAGAAGGCTTTTTATCACAGGAAAAGAAATCAGCCCTCGACCACCTAACCACCAGAAAAATATTTTTTTGAAAAAATCCATAAGCCCCGGGGTCACAATTTCATAAAAAATCTGACTTTCGGCATTTCACTCAAAAATGGTGCCACACGCTTGCAAATGCTCGTCTAAAAGGTTTGGCGGTCAAAACAGAAGGCTTTTTATCACAGGACAAGAAATCAGCCATCACCGACTAAACCTGCAGAAAACGATTTTTTTGAAAAAATCCCTAAGCCCCGGGGTCACAATTACATCAAAAATATGACTTTCGGCATTTCACTCAAAAATGGTGCCAAACGGTTTCCAATGCTCCCCTGAGAGATTTGGCGGTCGAAACAGAAGGCTTTTTATCACAGGAAAAGAAATCTGCCATCGACAACTTAACCGGCAGAAAAAGATTGTTTTGAAAAAATCCCAAACCACAACTTCATCAAAAATCTGATTTTCGGCATTTCACTCAAAAATGGTGCCACACGCTTGCAAATGTTCGTCTAAAAGGTTTGGCGGTCGAAACAGAAGGCTTTTTATAACAGGACAAGAAATCAGCCATCGCCGACTTACCCTGCAGAAAAAGATTTTTTTGAAAAAATCCCTAAGCCCGGGGGTCACAATTTCATCAAAAATCTGAATTTCAGCATTTCACTCAAAAATGGTGCCAAACGGTTGCAAATGCTCCCCTGAGAGGTTTGGCGGTCGAAACAGAAGGCTTTTTATCACAGGAAAAGAAATCAGCCCTCGAGGACTTAACCGGCAGAAAAAGATTTTTTTGAAAAAATCCCTAAGCCACGGGGTCACAATTTCATTAAAAATCTGAGTTTCGGCATTCACTCAAAAATGGTGCCACACGCCTGCAAATGCTCCTCTGAGAGGTTTGGCGGTCGAAACAGAAGGCTTTTTATCACAGGAAAAGAAATCAGCCCTCGACGACTTCAACGGCAGAAAAATATTTTTTTGAAAAAATCCCTAAGCCCCGGGGTCACAATTTCATCAAAAATGAGACTTTCGGCATTTCACTGAAAAATGGTGCCAAACGGTTGCCAATGCTCCCCTGAGAGATTTGGCGGTCGAAACAGAAGGCTTTTTATCACAGGAAAAGAAATCTGCCATCGACAACTTAACCGGCAGAAAAAGATTGTTTTGAAAAAATCCCAAACCACAACTTCATCAAAAATCTGATTTTCGGCATTTCACTCAAAAATGGTGCCACACGCTTGCAAATGCTCCCCTAAAAGGTTTGGCGGTCGAAACAGAAGGCTTTTTATAACAGGAAAAGAAATCAGCCATCGCCGACTTACCCTGCAGAAAAAGATTTTTTTGAAAAAATCCCTAAGCCCCGGGGTCACAATTTCATCAAAAATCTGAATTTCAGCATTTCACTCAAAAATGGTGCCAAACGGTTGCAAATGCTCCCCTGAGAGGTTTGGCGGTCGAAACAGAAGGCTTTTTATCACAGGAAAATAAATCAGCCCTCGAGGACTTAACCGGCAGAAAAAGATTTTTTTGAAAAAATCCCTAAGCCCCGGGGTCACAATTTCATCAAAAATCTGAGTTTCGGCATTTCACTCAAAAATGGTGCCACACGCCTGCAAATGCTCCTCTGAGAGGTTTGGCGGTCGAAACAGAAGGCTTTTTATCACAGGAAAAGAAATCAGCCCTCGACGACTTCAACGGCAGAAAAATATTTTTTTGAAAAAATCCCTAAGCCCCGGGGTCACAATTTCATCAAAAATGAGACTTTCGGCATTTCACTGAAAAATGGTGCCAAACGGTTGCCAATGCTCCCCTGAGAGATTTGGCGGTCGAAACAGAAGGCTTTTTATCACAGGAAAAGAAATCTGCCATCGACAACTTAACCGGCAGAAAAAGATTGTTTTGAAAAAATCCCAAACCACAACTTCATCAAAAATCTGATTTTCGGCATTTCACTCAAAAATGGTGCCACACGCTTGCAAATGCTCCCCTAAAAGGTTTGGCGGTCGAAACAGAAGGCTTTTTATAACAGGAAAAGAAATCAGCCATCGCCGACTTACCCTGCAGAAAAAGATTTTTTTGAAAAAATCCCTAAGCCCCGGCGTCACAATTTCATCAAAAATCTGAATTTCAGCATTTCACTCAAAAATAGTGCCAAACGGTTGCCAATGCTCCCCTGAGAGGTTTGGCGGTCGAAACAGAAGGCTTTTTATCACAGGAAAAGAAATCAGCCCTCGAGGACTTAACCGGCAGAAAAATATTTTTTTCGAAAAATCCCACAATTTCATCAAAAATCTGACTTTCGGCATTTCACTCAAAAATGGTGCCACACGCTTGCAAATGCTCCCCTAAAAGGTTTGGCGGTCGAAACAGAAGGCTTTTTATCACAGGACAAGAAATCAGCCATCACCGACTAAACCTGCAGAAAAAGATTTTTTTGAAAAAATCCCTAAGCCCCGGGGTCACAATTACATCAAAAATCTGACTTTCGGCATTTCACTCAAAAATGGTGCCAAACGGTTGCAAATGCTCCCCTGAGAGGTTTGGCGGTCGAAACAGAAGGCTTTTCATCACAGGAAAAGAAATCAGCCCTCGAGGACTTAACCGGCAGGAAAATATTTTTTTGAAAAAATCCCTAAGCCTCGGGGTCACAATTTCATCAAAAATCTGATTTTCGGCATTTCACTCAAAAATGGTGCCACACGCTTGCAAATGCTCCCCTGAGAGGTTTGGCGGTCGAAACAGAAGGCTTTTTATCACAGGAAAAGAAATCAGCCCTCGACCACCTAACCACCAGAAAAAGATTTTTTTGAAAAAATCCCTAAGCCCCGGGGTCACAATTTCATCAAAAATCTGACTTTCGGCACTTCACTCAAAAATGGTGCCACACGCTTGCAAATGCTCCCCTAAAAGATTTGGCGGTCGAAACAGAAGGCTTTTTATCACAGGACAAGAAATCAGCCATCACCGACTAAACCTGCAGAAAAAGATTTTTTTGAAAGAATCCCTAAGCCCCGGGGTCACAATTACATCAAAAATCTGACTTTCGGCATTTCACTCAAAAATGGTGCCAAACGGTTGCAAATGCTCCCCTGAGAGGTTTGGCGGTCGAAACAGAAGGCTTTTCATCACAGGAAAAGAAATCAGCCCTCGAGGACTTAACCGGCAGGAAAATGTTTTTTTGAAAAAATCCCTAAGCCCCGGGGTCACAATTTCATCAAAAATCAGACTTTCGGCATTTCACTCAAAAATGGTGCCACACACTTGCAAATGCTCCCCTAAAAGGTTTGGCGGTCGAAACAGAAGGCTTTTTATCACAGGAAAAGAAATCAGCCCTCGAGGACTTAACCGGCAGAAAAATATTTTTTTGAAAACATCCCTAAGCCCCGGGGTCACAATTTCATCAAAAATCTGACTTTCGGCATTTCACTCAAAAATGGTGCCAAACGGTTGCAAATGCTCCCCAGAGAGGTTTGGCGGTCGAAAAAGTAGGCTTTTTATCAGAGGAAAGGAAATCAGTCCTCGAGGACTTACCCTGCAGAAAAATATTTTTTTGAAAAAATCCCTAAGCCCCGGGGTCACAATTTCATCAAAAATCTGACTTTCGGCATTTCACTCAAAAATGGTGCCACACGCTTGCAAATGCTCCCCTGAGAGGTTTGACGGTCGAAACAGAAGGCTTTTTATCACAGGAAAAGAAATCAGCCCTCAACGACTTAAACGGCAGAAAAATATTTTTTTGAAAAAATCCCTAAGCCCCGGGGTCACAATTTCATCAAAAATGAGACTTTTGGCATTTCACTCAAAAATGGTGCCAAACGGTTGCAAATGCTCCCCTGAGAGGTTTGGCGGTCGAAACAGAAGGCTTTTTATCACAGGACAAGAAATCAGCCATCGCCGACTTACCCTGCAGAAAAAGATTTTTTTGAAAAAATCCCTAAGCCCGGGGTCACAATTTCATCAAAAATCTGACTTTCGGCATTTCACTCAAAAATCGTGCCAAACGGTTGCAAATGCTCCCCTGAGAGGTTTGGCGGTCGAAACAGAAGGCTTTTTATCACAGGAAAATAAATCAGCCCTCGAGGACTTAACCGGCAGAAAAAGATTTTTTTTGAAAAAATCCCTAAGCCCCGGGGTCACAATTTCATCAAAAATCTGACTTTCGGCATTTCACTCAAAAATGGTGCCACACGCCTGCAAATGCTCCTCTGAGAGGTTTGGCGGTCGAAACAGAAGGCTTTTTATCACAGGAAAAGAAATCAGCCCTCGACGACTTCAACGGCAGAAAAATATTTTTTTGAAAAAATCCCTAAGCCCCGGGGTCACAATTTCATCAAAAATGAGACTTTCGGCATTTCACTGAAAAATGGTGCCAAACGGTTGCCAATGCTCCCCTGAGAGATTTGGCGGTCGAAACAGAAGGCTTTTTATCACAGGAAAAGAAATCTGCCATCGACAACTTAACCGGAAGAAAAAGATTGTTTTGAAAAAATCCCAAACCACAACTTCATCAAAAATCTGATTTTCGGCATTTCACTCAAAAATGGTGCCACACGCTTGCAAATGCTCCCCTAAAAGGTTTGGCGGTCGAAACAGAAGGCTTTTTATAACAGGAAAAGAAATCAGCCATCGCCGACTTACCCTGCAGAAAAAGATTTTTTTGAAAAAATCCCTAAGCCCCGGGGTCACAATTTCATCAAAAATCTGACTTTCGGCATTTCACTCAAAAATGGTGCCACACGCTTGCAAATGCTCCCCTAAAAGGTTTGGCGGTCCAAACAGAAGGCTTTTTATCACAGGACAAGAAATCAGCCATCACCGACTAAACCTGCAGAAAAAGATTTTTTTGAAAAAATCCCTAAGCCCCGGGGTCACAATTACATCAAAAATCTGACTTTCGGCATTTCACTCAAAAATGGTGCCAAACGGTTGCAAATGCTCCCCTGAGAGGTTTGGCGGTCGAAACAGAAGGCTTTTCATCACAGGAAAAGAAATCAGCCCTCGAGGACTTAACCGGCAGGAAAATGTTTTTTTGAAAAAATCCCTAAGCCCCGGGGTCACAATTTCATCAAAAATCTGATTTTCGGCATTTCACTCAAAAATGGTGCCACACGCTTGCAAATGCTCCCCTAAAAGGTTTGGCGGTCGAAACAGAAGGCTTTTTATAACAGGACAAGAAATCAGCCATCGCCGACTTACCCTGCAGAAAAAGATTTTTTTGAAAAAATCCCTAAGCCCCGGGGTCACAATTTCATCAAAAATCTGAATTTCAGCATTTCACTCAAAAATGGTGCCAAACGGTTGCAAATGCTCCCCTGAGAGGTTTGGCGGTCGAAACAGAAGGCTTTTTATCACAGGAAAAGAAATCAGCCCTCGACCACCTAACCACCAGAAAAATATTTTTTTGAAAAAATCCCTAAGCCCCGGGGTCACAATTTCATCAAAAATCTGACTTTCGGCATTTCACTCAAAAATGGTGCCACACGCTTGCAAATGCTCGTCTAAAAGGTTTGGCGGTCGAAACAGAACGCTTTTTATCACAGGACAAGAAATCAGCCATCACCGACTAAACCTGCAGAAAAAGATATTTTTAAAAAAACCCCTAAGCCCCGGGGTCACAATTACATCAAAAATCTGACTTTCGGCATTTCACTCAAAAATGGTGCCAAACGGTTTCCAATGCTCCCCTGAGAGATTTGGCGGTCGAAACAGAAGGCTTTTTATCACAGGAAAAGAAATCTGCCATCGACAACTTAACCGGCAGAAAAAGATTGTTTTGAAAAAATCCCAAACCACAACTTCATCAAAAATCTGATTTTCGGCATTTCACTCAAAAATGGTGTCACACGCTTGCAAATGTTCGTCTAAAAGGTTTGGCGGTCGAAACAGAAGGCTTTTTATAACAGGACAAGAAATCAGCCATCGCCGACTTACCCTGCAGAAAAAGATTTTTTTGAAAAAATCCCTAAGCCCGGGGGTCACAATTTCATCAAAAATCTGGATTTCAGCATTTCACTCAAAAATGGTGCCAAACGGTTGCAAATGCTCCCCTGAGAGGTTTGGCGGTCGAAACAGAAGGCTTTTCATCACAGGAAAAGAAATCAGCCCTCGAGGACTTACCCTGTAGAAAAATATTTTTTTGAAAAAATCCCTAAGCCCTAGGGTCACAATTTCATCAAAAATCTGACTTTCGGCATTTCACTGAAAAATGGTGCCAAACGGTTGCCAATGCTCCCCTGAGAGATTTGGCGGTCGAAACAGAAGGCTTTTTATCACAGGAAAAGAAATCTGCCATCGACAACTTAACCGGCAGAAAAAGATTGTTTTGAAAAAATCCCAAACCACAACTTCATCAAAAATCTGAATTTCAGCATTTCACTCAAAAATGGTGCCACACGCTTGCAAATGCTCCCCTGAGAGGTTTGGCGGTCGAAACAGAAGGCTTTTTATCACAGGAAAGGAAATCAGCCCTCGAGGACTTAACCGGCAGAAAAATATTTTTTTGAAAAAATCCCTAAGCCCCGGGGTCACAATTTCATCAAAAATCTGACTTTCGGCATTTCACTCAAAAATGGTGCCACACGCTTGCAAATGCTCGTCTAAAAGGTTTGGCGGTCGAAACAGAAGGCTTTTTATCACAGGACAAGAAATCAGCCATCACCGACTAAACCTGCAGAAAAAGATTTTTTTGAAAAAATCCCTAAGCCCCGGGGTCACAATTACATCAAAAATCTGACTTTCGGCATTTCACTCAAAAATGGTGCCAAACGGTTTCCAATGCTCCCCTGAGAGATTTGGCGGTCGAAACAGAAGGCTTTTTATCACAGGAAAAGAAATCTGCCATCGACAACTTAACCGGCAGAAAAAGATTGTTTTGAAAAAATCCCAAACCACAACTTCATCAAAAATCTGATTTTCGGCATTTCACTCAAAAATGGTGCCACACGCTTGCAAATGCTCGTCTAAAAGGTTTGGCGGTCGAAACAGGAGGCTTTTCATCATAGGAAAAGAAATCAGCCCTCGAGGACTTACCCTGCAGAAAAAGATTTTTTTGAAAAAATCCCTAAGCCCCGGGGTCACAATTTCATCAAAAATCTGACTTTCGGCATTTCACTGAAAAATGGTGCCAAACGGTTGCCAATGCTCCCCTGAGAGATTTGGCGGTCGAAACAGAAGGCTTTTTATCACAGGAAAAGAAATCTGCCATCGACAACTTAACCGGCAGAAAAAGATTGTTTTGAAAAAATCCCAAACCACAACTTCATCAAAAATCTGATTTTCGGCATTTCACTCAAAAATGGTGCCACACGCTTGCAAATGCTCCCCTAAAAGGTTTGGCGGTCGAAACAGAAGGCTTTTTATAACAGGAAAAGAAATCAGCCATCGCCGACTTACCCTGCAGAAAAAGATTTTTTTGAAAAAATCCCTAAGCCCCGGGGTCACAATTTCATCAAAAATCTGAATTTCAGCATTTCACTCAAAAATGGTGCCAAACGGTTGCAAATGCTCCCCTGAGAGATTTGGCGGTCGAAACAGAAGGCTTTTTATCACAGGAAAAGAAATCTGCCATCGACAACTTAACCGGCAGAAAAAGATTGTTTTGAAAAAATCCCAAACCACAACTTCATCAAAAATCTGATTTTCGGCATTTCACTCAAAAATGGTGTCACACGCTTGCAAATGTTCGTCTAAAAGGTTTGGCGGTCGAAACAGAAGGCTTTTTATAACAGGACAAGAAATCAGCCATCGCCGACTTACCCTGCAGAAAAAGATTTTTTTGAAAAAATCCCTAAGCCCGGGGGTCACAATTTCATCAAAAATCTGAATTTCAGCATTTCACTCAAAAATGGTGCCAAACGGTTGCAAATGCTCCCCTGAGAGGTTTGGCGGTCGAAACAGAAGGCTTTTCATCACAGGAAAAGAAATCAGCCCTCGAGGACTTACCCTGTAGAAAAATATTTTTTTGAAAAAATCCCTAAGCCCCAGGGTCACAATTTCATCAAAAATCTGACTTTCGGCATTTCACTGAAAAATGGTGCCAAACGGTTGCCTATGCTCCCCTGAGAGATTTGGCGGTCGAAACAGAAGGCTTTTTATCACAGGAAAAGAAATCTGCCATCGACAACTTAACCGGCAGAAAAAGATTGTTTTGAAAAAATCCCAAACCACAACTTCATCAAAAATCTGATTTTCGGCATTTCACTCAAAAATGGTGCCACACGCTTGCAAATGCTCCCCTAAAAGGTTTGGCGGTCGAAACAGAAGGCTTTTTATAACAGGAAAAGAAATCAGCCATCGCCGACTTACCCTGCAGAAAAAGATTTTTTTGAAAAAATCTCTAAGCCCCGGGGTCACAATTTCATCAAAAATCTGAATTTCAGCATTTCACTCAAAAATGGTGCCAAACGGTTGCAAATGCTCCCCTGAGAGGTTTGGCGGTCGAAACAGAAGGCTTTTTATCACAGGAAAAGAAATCAGCCCTCGAGGACTTAACCGGCAGAAAAATATTTTTTTGAAAAAATCCCTAAGCCCCGGGGTCACAATTTCATCAAAAATCTGACTTTCGGCATTTCACTCAAAAATGGTGCCACACGCTTGCAAATGCTCGTCTAAAAGGTTTGGCGGTCGAAACAGAAGGCTTTTTATCACAGGACAAGAAATCAGCCATCACCGACTAAACCTGCAGAAAAAGATTTTTTTGAAAAAATCCCTAAGCCCCGGGGTCACAATTACATCAAAAATCTGACTTTCGGCATTTCACTCAAAAATGGTGCCAAACGGTTTCCAATGCTCCCCTGAGAGATTTGGCGGTCGAAACAGAAGGCTTTTTATCACAGGAAAAGAAATCTGCCATCGACAACTTAACCGGCAGAAAAAGATTGTTTTGAAAAAATCCCAAACCACAACTTCATCAAAAATCTGATTTTCGGCATTTCACTCAAAAATGGTGCCACACGCTTGCAAATGCTCGTCTAAAAGGTTTGGCGGTCGAAACAGGAGGCTTTTCATCACAGGAAAAGAAATCAGCCCTCGAGGTCTTACCATGCAGAAAAAGATTTTTTTGAAAAAATCCCTAAGCCCCGGGGTCACAATTTCATCAAAAATCTGACTTTCGGCATTTCACTGAAAAATGGTGCCAAACGGTTGCCAATGCTCCCCTGAGAGATTTGGCGGTCGAAACAGAAGGCTTTTTATCACAGGAAAAGAAATCTGCCATCGACAACTTAACCGGCAGAAAAAGATTGTTTTGAAAAAATCCCAAACCACAACTTCATCAAAAATCTGATTTTCGGCATTTCACTCAAAAATGGTGCCACACGCTTGCAAATGCTCCCCTAAAAGGTTTGGCGGTCGAAACAGAAGGCTTTTTATAACAGGAAAAGAAATCAGCCATCGCCGACTTACCCTGCAGAAAAAGATTTTTTTGAAAAAATCCCTAAGCCCCGGGGTCACAATTTCATCAAAAATCTGAATTTCAGCATTTCACTCAAAAATGGTGCCAAACGGTTGCAAATGCTCCCCTGAGAGGTTTGGCGGTCGAAACAGAAGGCTTTTTATCACAGGAAAAGAAATCAGCCCTCGAGGACTTAACCGGCAGAAAAAGATTTTTTTGAAAAAATCCCTAAGCCCCGGGGTCACAATTTCATCAAAAATCTGAGTTTCGGCATTTCACTCAAAAATGGTGCCACACGCCTGCAAATGCTCCTCTGAGAGGTTTGGCGGTCGAAACAGAAGGCTTTTTATCACAGGAAAAGAAATCAGCCCTCGACGACTTCAACGGCAGAAAAATATTTTTTTGAAAAAATCCCTAAGCCCCGGGGTCAGAATTTCATCAAAAATGAGACTTTCGGCATTTCACTCAAAAATAGTGCCAAACGGTTGCCAATGCTCCCCTGAGAGGTTTGGCGGTCGAAACAGAAGGCTTTTTATCACAGGAAAAGAAATCAGCCCTCGAGGACTTAACCGGCAGAAAAATATTTTTTTCAAAAAATCCCACAATTTCATCAAAAATCTGACTTTCGGCATTTCACTCAAAAATGGTGCCACACGCTTGCAAATGCTCCCCTAAAAGGTTTGGCGGTCGAAACAGAAGGCTTTTTATCACAGGACAAGAAATCAGCCATCACCGACTAAACCTGCAGAAAAAGATTTTTTTGAAAAAATCCCTAAGCCCCGGGGTCACAATTACATCAAAAATCTGACTTTCGGCATTTCACTCAAAAATGGTGCCAAACGGTTGCAAATGCTCCCCTGAGAGGTTTGGAGGTCGAAACAGAAGGCTTTTCATCACAGGAAAAGAAATCAGCCCTCGAGGACTTAACCGGCAGGAAAATATTTTTTTGAAAAAATCCCTAAGCCCCGGGGTCACAATTTCATCAAAAATCTGATTTTCGGCATTTCACTCAAAAATGGTGCCACACGCTTGCAAATGCTCCCCTGAGAGGTTTGGCGGTCGAAACAGAAGGCTTTTTATCACAGGAAAAGAAATCAGCCCTCGACCACCTAACCACCAGAAAAAGATTTTTTTGAAAAAATCCCTAAGCCCCGGGGTCACAATTTCATCAAAAATCTGACTTTCGGCATTTCACTCAAAAATGGTGCCACACGCTTGCAAATGCTCGTCTAAAAGGTTTGGCGGTCGAAACAGAAGGCTTTTTATCACAGGACAAGAAATCAGCCATCACCGACTAAACCTGCAGAAAAAGATTTTTTTGAAAGAATCCCTAAGCCCCGGGGTCACAATTACATCAAAAATCTGACTTTCGGCATTTCACTCAAAAATGGTGCCAAACGGTTGCAAATGCTCCCCTGAGAGGTTTGGCGGTCGAAACAGAAGGCTTTTCATCACAGGAAAAGAAATCAGCCCTCGAGGACTTAACCGGCAGGAAAATGTTTTTTTGAAAAAATCCCTAAGCCCCGGGGTCACAATTTCATCAAAAATCTGACTTTCGGCACTTCACTCAAAAATGGTGCCACACGCTTGCAAATGCTCCCCTAAAAGATTTGGCGGTCGAAACAGAAGGCTTTTTATCACAGGACAAGAAATCAGCCATCACCAACTAAACCTGCAGAAAAAGATTTTTTTGAAAAAATCCCTAAGCCCCGGGGTCATTAATTACATCAAAAATCTGAATTTCGGCATTTCACTCAAAAATGGTGCCAAACGGTTGCAAATGCTCCCCTGAGAGATTTGGCGGTCGAAACAGAAGGCTTTTTATCACAGGAAAAGAAATCTGCCATCGACAACTTAACCGGCAGAAAATGATTTTTTTGAAAAAATCCCTAAGACACAACTTCATCAAAAATTTGACTTTCGACATTTCACTCAAAAATGGTGCCACATGCTTGGAAATGCTCCCCTAAAAGGTTTGGCGGTCGAAACAGAACGCTTTTTATCACAGGACAAGAAATCAGCCATCACCGACTAAACCTGCAGAAAAAGATTTTTTTGAAAAAATCCCTAAGCCCCGGGGTCACAATTTCATCAAAAATCTGACTTTCAGCATTTCACTCAAAAATGGTGCCACACGCTTGCAAATGCTCCCCTGAGAGGTTTGGCGGTCGAAACAGGAGGCTTTTTATCACAGGAAAAGAAATCAGCCATCACCGACTAAACCTGCAGAAAAAGATTTTTTTGAAAAAATCCCTAGGCCCCGGGGTCACAATTTCATCAAAAATCAGACTTTCGGCATTTCACTCAAAAATGGTGCCACACACTTGCAAATGCTCCCCTAAAAGGTTTGGCGGTCGAAACAGAAGGCTTTTTATCACAGGAAAAGAAATCAGCCCTCGAGGACTTAACCGGCAGAAAAATATTTTTTTGAAAACATCCGTAAGCCCCGGGGTCACAATTTCATCAAAAATCTGACTTTCGGCATTTCACTCAAAAATGGTGCCAAACGGTTGCAAATGCTCCCCAGAGAGGTTTGGCGGTCGAAAAAGTAGGCTTTTTATCAGAGGAAAGGAAATCAGTCCTCGAGGACTTACCCTGCAGAAAAATATTTTTTTGAAAAAATCCCTAAGCCCCGGGGTCACAATTTCATCAAAAATCTGACTTTCGGCATTTCACTCAAAAATGGTGCCACACGCTTGCAAATGCTCCCCTGAGAGGTTTGACGGTCGAAACAGAAGGCTTTTTATCACAGGAAAAGAAATCAGCCCTCAACGACTTAAACGGCAGAAAAATATTTTTTTGAAAAAATCCCTAAGCCCCGGGGTCACAATTTCATCAAAAATGAGACTTTTGGCATTTCACTCAAAAATGGTGCCAAACGGTTGCAAATGCTCCCCTGAGAGGTTTGGCGGTCGAAACAGAAGGCTTTTTATCACAGGACAAGAAATCAGCCATCGCCGACTTACCCTGCAGAAAAAAAGATTTTTTTGAAAAAATCCCTAAGCCCGGGGTCACAATTTCATCAAAAATCTGACTTTCGGCATTTCACTCAAAAATGGTGCCAAACGGTTGCAAATGCTCCCCTGAGAGGTTTGGCGGTCGAAACAGAAGGCTTTTTATCACAGGAAAATAAATCAGCCCTCGAGGACTTAACCGGCAGAAAAAGATTTTTTTGAAAAAATCCCTAAGCCCCGGGGTCACAATTTCATCAAAAATCTGACTTTCGGCATTTCACTCAAAAATGGTGCCACACGCCTGCAAATGCTCCTCTGAGAGGTTTGGCGGTCGAAACAGAAGGCTTTTTATCACAGGAAAAGAAATCAGCCCTCGACGACTTCAACGGCAGAAAAATATTTTTTTGAAAAAATCCCTAAGCCCCGGGGTCACAATTTCATCAAAAATGAGACTTTCGGCATTTCACTGAAAAATGGTGCCAAACGGTTGCCAATGCTCCCCTGAGAGATTTGGCGGTCGAAACAGAAGGCTTTTTATCACAGGAAAAGAAATCTGCCATCGACAACTTAACCGGAAGAAAAAGATTGTTTTGAAAAAATCCCAAACCACAACTTCATCAAAAATCTGATTTTCGGCATTTCACTCAAAAATGGTGCCACACGCTTGCAAATGCTCCCCTAAAAGGTTTGGCGGTCGAAACAGAAGGCTTTTTATAACAGGAAAAGAAATCAGCCATCGCCGACTTACCCTGCAGAAAAAGATTTTTTTGAAAAAATCCCTAAGCCCCGGGGTCACAATTTCATCAAAAATCTGAATTTCAGCATTTCACTCAAAAATGGTGCCAAACGGTTGCAAATGCTCCCCTGAGAGGTTTGGCGGTCGAAACAGAAGGCTTTTTATCACAGGAAAAGAAATCAGCCCTCGAGGACTTAACGGGCAGAAAAATATTTTTTTGAAAAAATCCCTAAGCCCCGGGGTCACAATTTCATCAAAAATCTGACTTTCGGCATTTCACTCAAAAATGGTGCCACACGCTTGCAAATGCTCCCCTAAAAGGTTTGGCGGTCCAAACAGAAGGCTTTTTATCACAGGACAAGAAATCAGCCATCACCGACTAAACCTGCAGAAAAAGATTTTTTTGAAAAAATCCCTAAGCCCCGGGGTCACAATTACATCAAAAATCTGACTTTCGGCATTTCACTCAAAAATGGTGCCAAACGGTTGCAAATGCTCCCCTGAGAGGTTTGGCGGTCGAAACAGAAGGCTTTTCATCACAGGAAAAGAAATCAGCCCTCGAGGACTTAACCGGCAGGAAAATGTTTTTTTGAAAAAATCCCTAAGCCCCGGGGTCACAATTTCATCAAAAATCTGATTTTCGGCATTTCACTCAAAAATGGTGCCACACGCTTGCAAATGCTCCCCTAAAAGGTTTGGCGGTCGAAACAGAAGGCTTTTTATAACAGGAAAAGAAATCAGCCATCGCCGACTTACCCTGCAGAAAAAGATTTTTTTGAAAAAATCCCTAAGCCCCGGGGTCACAATTTCATCAAAAATCTGAATTTCAGCATTTCACTCAAAAATGGTGCCAAACGGTTGCAAATGCTCCCCTGAGAGGTTTGGCGGTCGAAACAGAAGGCTTTTTATCACAGGAAAAGAAATCAGCCCTCGACCACCTAACCACCAGAAAAAGATTTTTTTGAAAAAATCCCTAAGCCCCGGGGTCACAATTTCATCAAAAATCTGACTTTCGGCATTTCACTCAAAAATGGTGCCACACGCTTGCAAATGCTCGTCTAAAAGGTTTGGCAGTCGAAACAGAAGGCTTTTTATCACAGGACAAGAAATCAGCCATCACCGACTAAACCTGCAGAAAAAGATTTTTTTGAAAAAATCCCTAAGCCCCGGGGTCACAATTACATCAAAAATCTGACTTTCGGCATTTCACTCAAAAATGGTGCCAAACGGTTTCCAATGCTCCCCTGAGAGATTTGGCGGTCGAAACAGAAGGCTTTTTATCACAGGAAAAGAAATCTGCCATCGACAACTTAACCGGCAGAAAAAGATTGTTTTGAAAAAATCCCAAACCACAACTTCATCAAAAATCTGATTTTCGGCATTTCACTCAAAAATGGTGTCACACGCTTGCAAATGTTCGTCTAAAAGGTTTGGCGGTCGAAACAGAAGGCTTTTTATAACAGGACAAGAAATCAGCCATCGCCGACTTACCCTGCAGAAAAAGATTTTTTTCAAAAAAATCCCTAAGCCCGGGGGTCACAATTTCATCAAAAATCTGAATTTCAGCATTTCACTCAAAAATGGTGCCAAACGGTTGCAAATGCTCCCCTGAGAGGTTTGGCGGTCGAAACAGAAGGCTTTTTATCACAGGAAAAGAAATCTGCCATCGACAACTTAACCGGCAGAAAAAGATTGTTTTGAAAAAATCCCAAACCACAACTTCATCAAAAATCTGAATTTCAGCATTTCACTCAAAAATGGTGCCACACGCTTGCAAATGCTCCCCTGAGAGGTTTGGCGGTCGAAACAGAAGGCTTTTTATCACAGGAAAAGAAATCAGCCCTCGAGGACTTAACCGGCAGAAAAATATTTTTTTGAAAAAATCCCTAAGCCCCGGGGTCACAATTTCATCAAAAATCTGACTTTCGGCATTTCACTCAAAAATGGTGCCACACGCTTGCAAATGCTCGTCTAAAAGGTTTGGCGGTCGAAACAGAAGGCTTTTTATCACAGGACAAGAAATCAGCCATCACCGACTAAACCTGCAGAAAAAGATTTTTTTGAAAAAATCCCTAAGCCCCGGGGTCACAATTACATCAAAAATCTGACTTTTGGCATTTCACTCAAAAATGGTGCCAAACGGTTTCCAATGCTCCCCTGAGAGATTTGGCGGTCGAAACAGAAGGCTTTTTATCACAGGAAAAGAAATCTGCCATCGACAACTTAACCGGCAGAAAAAGATTGTTTTGAAAAAATCCCAAACCACAACTTCATCAAAAATCTGATTTTCGGCATTTCACTCAAAAATGGTGCCACACGCTTGCAAATGCTCCCCTAAAAGGTTTGGCGGTCGAAACAGAAGGCTTTTTATAACAGGACAAGAAATCAGCCATCGCCGACTTACCCTGCAGAAAAAGATTTTTTTGAAAAAATCCCTAAGCCCCGGGGTCACAATTTCATCAAAAATCTGAATTTCAGCATTTCACTCAAAAATGGTGCCAAACGGTTGCAAATGCTCCCCTGAGAGGTTTGGCGGTCGAAACAGAAGGCTTTTTATCACAGGAAAAGAAATCAGCCCTCGAGGACTTAACCGGCAGGAAAATGTTTTTTTGAAAAAATCCCTAAGCCCCGGGGTCACAATTTCATCAAAAATCTGACTTTCGGCATTTCACTCAAAAATGGTGCCACACGCTTGCAAATGCTCCCCTAAAAGGTTTGGCGGTCCAAACAGAAGGCTTTTTATCACAGGACAAGAAATCAGCCATCACCGACTAAACCTGCAGAAAAAGATTTTTTTGAAAAAATCCCTAAGCCCCGGGGTCACAATTACATCAAAAATCTGACTTTCGGCATTTCACTCAAAAATGGTGCCAAATGGTTTCCAATGCTCCCCTGAGAGATTTGGCGGTCGAAACAGAAGGCTTTTTATCACAGGAAAAGAAATCTGCCATCGACAACTTAACCGGCAGAAAAAGATTGTTTTGAAAAAATCCCAAACCACAACTTCATCAAAAATCTGATTTTCGGCATTTCACTCAAAAATGGTGCCACACGCTTGCAAATGCTCGTCTAAAAGGTTTGGCGGTCGAAACAGGAGGCTTTTTATAACAGGACAAGAAATCAGCCATCGCCGACCTACCCTGCAGAAAAAGATTTTTTTGAAAAAATCCCTAAGCCCCGGGGTCACAATTTCATCAAAAATCTGAATTTCAGCATTTCACTCAAAAATAGTGCCAAACGGTTGCAAATGCTCCGCTGAGAGGTTTGGCGGTCGAAACAGAAGGCTTTTTATCACAGAAAAAGAAATCAGCCCTCGACCACCTAACCACCAGAAAAAGATTTTTTTGAAAAAATCCCTAAGCCCCGGGGTCACAATTTCATCAAAAATCTGACTTTCGGCATTTCACTCAAAAATGGTGCCACACGCTTGCAAATGCTCCCCTAAAAGGTTTGGCGGTCCAAACAGAAGGCTTTTTATCACAGGACAAGAAATCAGCCATCACCGACTAAACATGCAGAAAAAGATTTTTTTGAAAAAATCCCTAAGCCCCGGGGTCACAATTACATCAAAAATCTGACTTTCGGCATTTCACTCAAAAATGGTGCCAAACGGTTGCAAATGCTCCCCTGAGAGGTTTGGCGGTCGAAACAGAAGGCTTTTCATCACAGGAAAAGAAATCAGCCCTCGAGGACTTAACCGGCAGGAAAATGTTTTTTTGAAAAAATCCCTAAGCCCTGGGGTCACAATTTCATCAAAAATCTGACTTTCGGCATTTCACTCAAAAATGGTGCCACACGCTTGCAAATGCTCCCCTAAAAGGTTTGGCGGTCGAAACAGAAGGCTTTTTATCACAGGACAAGAAATCAGCCATCACCAACTAAACCTGCAGAAAAAGATTTTTTTGAAAAAATCCCTAAGCTCCGGGGTCATTAATTACATCAAAAATCTGAATTTCGGCATTTCACTCAAAAATGGTGCCAAACAGTTGCAAATGCTCCCCTGAGAGATTTGGCGGTCGAAACAGAAGGCTTTTTATCACAGGAAAAGAAATCTGCCATCGACAACTTAACCGGCAGAAAATGATTGTTTTGAAAAAATCCCGAAGACACAACTTCATCAAAAATCTGACTTTCGACATTTCACTCAAAAATGGTGCCACATGCTTGCAAATGCTCCCCTGAGAGGTTTGGCGGTCGAAACAGGAGGCTTTTTATCACAGGACAAGAAATCCGCCCTCGAGGACTTAACCGGCAGAAAAAGATTTTTTTGAAAAAATCCCTAGGCCCCGGGGTCACAATTTCATCAAAAATCAGACTTTCGGCATTTCACTCAAAAATGGTGCCACACACTTGCAAATGCTCCCCTAAAAGGTTTGGGGGTCGAAACAGAAGGCTTTTTATCAAAGTAAAAGAAATCAGCCCTCGAGGACTTAACCGGCAGAAAAATATTTTTTTGAAAACATCCCTAAGCCCCGGGGTCACAATTTCATCAAAAATCTGACTTTCGGCATTTCACTCAAAAATGGTGCCAAACGGTTGCAAATGCTCCCCAGAGAGGTTTGGCGGTCGAAAAAGTAGGCTTTTTATCACAGGAAAGGAAATCAGTCCTCGAGGACTTACCCTGCAGAAAAATATTTTTTTGAAAAAATCCCTAAGCCCCGGGGTCACAATTTCATCAAAAATCTGACTTTCGGCATTTCACTCAAAAATGGTGCCACACGCTTGCAAATGCTCCCCTGAGAGGTTTGGCGGTCGAAACAGAAGGCTTTTTATCACAGGAAAAGAAATCAGCCCTCAACGACTTAAACGGCAGAAAAATATTTTTTTGAGAAAATCCCTAAGCCCCGGGGTCACAATTTCATCAAAAATGAGACTTTTGGCATTTCACTCAAAAATGGTGCCAAACGGTTGCAAATGCTCCCCTGAGAGGTTTGGCGGTCGAAACAGAAGGCTTTTTATCACAGGACAAGAAATCAGCCATCGCCGACTTACCCTGCAGAAAACGATTTTTTTGAAAAAATCCCTAAGCCCGGGATCACAATTTCATCAAAAATCTGACTTTCGGCATTTCACTCAAAAATGGTGCCAAACGGTTGCAAATGCTCCCCTGAGAGGTTTGGCGGTTGAAACAGAAGGCTTTTTATCACAGGAAAATAAATCAGCCATCGCCGACTTACCCTGCAGAAAAATATTTTTTTGAAAAAATCCCTAAGCCCCGGGGTCACAATTTCATCAAAAATCTGACTTTTGGCATTTCACTCAAAAATGGTGCCAAACGGTTGCAAATGCTCCCCTGAGAGCTTTGGCGGTCGAAACAGAAGGCTTTTTATCACAGGACAAGAAATCAGCCATCGCCGACTTACCCTGCAGAAAAATATTTTTTTGAAAAAATCCCTAAGCGCGGGGTCACAATTTCATCAAAAATCTGACTTTCGGCATTTCATTCAAAAATGGTGCCAAACGGTTGCAAATGCTCCCCTGAGAGGTTTGGCGGTCGAAACAGAAGGCTTTTTATTACAGGAAAATAAATCAGCCCTCGAGGACTTAACCGGCAGAAAAATATTTTTTTGAAAAAATCCCTAAGCCCCGGGGGTCACAATTTCATCAAAAATCTGACTTTCGGCATTTCACTCAAAAATGGTGCCAAACGGTTGCAAATGCTCCCCTGAGACATTTGGCGGTCGAAACAGAAGGCTTTTTATCACAGGAAAAGAAATCAGCCATCGCCGACTTACCCTGTAGAAAAATATTTTTTTGAGAAAATCCCTAAGCCCCGGGGTCACAATTTCATCAAAAATGAGACTTCCGGCATTTCACTGAAAAATGGTGCCACACGCCTGCAAATGCTCCCCTGAGAGGTTTGGCGGTCGAAACAGAAGGCTTTTTATCACAGGAAAAGAAATCTGCCATCGACAACTTAACCGGCAGAAAAAGATTGTTTTGAAAAAATCCCAAACCACAACTTCATCAAAAATCTGATTTTCGGCATTTCACTCAAAAATGGTGCCACACGCTTGCAAATGCTCCCCTAAAAGGTTTGGCGGTCGAAACAGAAGGCTTTTTATAACAGGAAAAGAAATCAGCCATCGCCGACTTACCCTGCAGAAAAAGATTTTTTTGAAAAAATCCCTAAGCCCCGGGGTCACAATTTCATCAAAAATCTGAATTTCAGCATTTCACTCAAAAATGGTGCCAAACGGTTGCAAATGCTCCCCTGAGAGGTTTGGCGGTCGAAACAGAAGGCTTTTTATCACAGAAAAAGAAATCAGCCCTCGAGGACTTAACCGGCAGAAAAATATTTTTTTGAAAAAATCCCTAAGCCCCGGGGTCACAATTTCATAAAAAATCTGACTTTCGGCATTTCACTCAAAAATGGTGCCACACGCTTGCAAATGCTCCCCTAAAAGGTTTGGCGGTCCAAACAGAAGGCTTTTTATCACAGGACAAGAAATCAGCCATCACCGACTAAACCTGCAGAAAAAGATTTTTTTGAAAAAATCCCTAAGCCCCGGGGTCACAATTACATCAAAAATCTGACTTTCGGCAATTCACTCAAAAATTGTGCCAAACGGTTTCCAATGCTCCCCTGAGAGATTTGGCGGTCGAAACAGAAGGCTTTTTATCACAGGAAAAGAAATCTACCATCGACAACTTAACCGGCAGAAAAAGATTGTTTTGAAAAAATCCCAAACCACAACTTCATCAAAAATCTGATTTTCGGCATTTCACTCAAAAATGGTGCCACACGCTTGCAAATGCTCGTCTAAAAGGTTTGGCGGTCGAAACAGGAGGCTTTTTATAACAGGACAAGAAATCAGCCATCGCCGACTTACCCTGCAGAAAAAGATTTTTTTGAAAAAATCCCTAAGCCCCGGGGTCACAATTTCATCAAAAATCTGAATTTCAGCATTTCACTCAAAAATGGTGCCAAACGGTTGCAAATGCTCCCCTGAGAGGTTTGGCGGTCGAAACAGAAGGCTTTTTATCACAGGAAAAGAAATCAGCCCTCGAGGACTTAACCGGCAGGAAAATGTTTTTTTGAAAAAATCCCTAAGCCCCGGGGTCACAATTTCATCAAAAATCTGACTTTCGGCATTTCACTCAAAAATGGTGCCACACGCTTGGAAGTGCTCCCCTAAAAGGTTTGGCGGTCCAAACAGAAGGCTTTTTATCACAGGACAAGAAATCAGCCATCACCGACTAAACCTGCAGAAAAAGATTTTTTTGAAAAAATCCCTAAGCCCCGGGGTCACAATTACATCAAAAATCTGACTTTTGGCATTTCACTCAAAAATGGTGCCAAACGGTTTCCAATGCTCCCCTGAGAGATTTGGCGGTCGAAACAGAAGGCTTTTTATCACAGGAAAAGAAATCTGCCATCGACAACTTAACCGGCAGAAAAAGATTGTTTTGAAAAAATCCCAAACCACAACTTCATCAAAAATCTGATTTTCGGCATTTCACTCAAAAATGGTGCCACACGCTTGCAAATGCTCGTCTAAAAGGTTTGGCGGTCGAAACAGGAGGCTTTTCATCACAGGAAAAGAAATCAGCCCTCGAGGACTTACCCTGCAGAAAAAGATTTTTTTGAAAAAATCCCTAAGCCCCGGGGTCACAATTTCATCAAAAATCTGACTTTCGGCATTTCACTCAAAAATGGTGCCACACGCTTGCAAATGCTCCCCTAAAAGGTTTGGCGGTCGAAACAGAAGGCTTTTTATAACAGGAAAAGAAATCAGCCATCGCCGACTTACCCTGCAGAAAAAGATTTTTTTGAAAAAATCCCTAAGCCCCGGGGTCACAATTTCATCAAAAATCTGACTTTCGGCATTTCACTCAAAAATGGTGCCAAACGGTTGCAAATGCTCCCCTGAGAGGTTTGGCGGTCGAAACAGAAGGCTTTTTATCACAGGACAAGAAATCAGCCATCGCCGACTTACCCTGCAGAAAAATATTTTTTTGAAAAAATCCCTAAGCCCGGGGTCACAATTTCATCAAAAATCTGACTTTCGGCATTTCACTCAAAAATGGTGCCAAACGGTTGCAAATGCTCCCCTGAGACATTTGGCGGTCGAAACAGAAGGCTTTTTATCACAGGAAAAGAAATCAGCCATCGCCGACTTACCCTGTAGAAAAATATTTTTTTGAGAAAATCCCTAAGCCCCGGGGTCACAATTTCATCAAAAATGAGACTTCCGGCATTTCACTGAAAAATGGTGCCACACGCCTGCAAATGCTCCCCTGAGAGGTTTGGCGGTCGAAACAGAAGGCTTTTTATCACAGGAAAAGAAATCTGCCATCGACAACTTAACCGGCAGAAAAAGATTGTTTTGAAAAAATCCCAAACCACAACTTCATCAAAAATCTGATTTTCGGCATTTCACTCAAAAATGGTGCCACACGCTTGCAAATGCTCCCCTAAAAGGTTTGGCGGTCGAAACAGAAGGCTTTTTATAACAGGAAAAGAAATCAGCCATCGCCGACTTACCCTGCAGAAAAAGATTTTTTTGAAAAAATCCCTAAGCCCCGGGGTCACAATTTCATCAAAAATCTGAATTTCAGCATTTCACTCAAAAATGGTGCCAAACGGTTGCAAATGCTCCCCTGAGAGGTTTGGCGGTCGAAACAGAAGGCTTTTTATCACAGAAAAAGAAATCAGCCCTCGAGGCCTTAACCGGCAGAAAAATATTTTTTTGAAAAAATCCCTAAGCCCCGGGGTCACAATTTCATAAAAAATCTGACTTTCGGCATTTCACTCAAAAATGGTGCCACACGCTTGCAAATGCTCCCCTAAAAGGTTTGGCGGTCCAAACAGAAGGCTTTTTATCACAGGACAAGAAATCAGCCATCACCGACTAAACCTGCAGAAAAAGATTTTTTTGAAAAAATCCCTAAGCCCCGGGGTCACAATTACATCAAAAATCTGACTTTCGGCAATTCACTCAAAAATTGTGCCAAACGGTTTCCAATGCTCCCCTGAGAGATTTGGCGGTCGAAACAGAAGGCTTTTTATCACAGGAAAAGAAATCTACCATCGACAACTTAACCGGCAGAAAAAGATTGTTTTGAAAAAATCCCAAACCACAACTTCATCAAAAATCTGATTTTCGGCATTTCACTCAAAAATGGTGCCACACGCTTGCAAATGCTCGTCTAAAAGGTTTGGCGGTCGAAACAGGAGGCTTTTTATAACAGGACAAGAAATCAGCCATCGCCGACTTACCCTGCAGAAAAAGATTTTTTTGAAAAAATCCCTAAGCCCCGGGGTCACAATTTCATCAAAAATCTGAATTTCAGCATTTCACTCAAAAATGGTGCCAAACGGTTGCAAATGCTCCCCTGAGAGGTTTGGCGGTCGAAACAGAAGGCTTTTTATCACAGGAAAAGAAATCAGCCCTCGAGGACTTAACCGGCAGGAAAATGTTTTTTTGAAAAAATCCCTAAGCCCCGGGGTCACAATTTCATCAAAAATCTGACTTTCGGCATTTCACTCAAAAATGGTGCCACACGCTTGGAAGTGCTCCCCTAAAAGGTTTGGCGGTCCAAACAGAAGGCTTTTTATCACAGGACAAGAAATCAGCCATCACCGACTAAACCTGCAGAAAAAGATTTTTTTGAAAAAATCCCTAAGCCCCGGGGTCACAATTACATCAAAAATCTGACTTTTGGCATTTCACTCAAAAATGGTGCGAAACGGTTTCCAATGCTCCCCTGAGAGATTTGGCGGTCGAAACAGAAGGCTTTTTATCACAGGAAAAGAAATCTGCCATCGACAACTTAACCGGCAGAAAAAGATTGTTTTGAAAAAATCCCAAACCACAACTTCATCAAAAATCTGATTTTCGGCATTTCACTCAAAAATGGTGCCACACGCTTGCAAATGCTCGTCTAAAAGGTTTGGCGGTCGAAACAGGAGGCTTTTCATCACAGGAAAAGAAATCAGCCCTCGAGGACTTACCCTGCAGAAAAAGATTTTTTTGAAAAAATCCCTAAGCCCCGGGGTCACAATTTCATCAAAAATCTGACTTTCGGCATTTCACTGAAAAATGGTGCCAAACGGTTGCCAATGCTCCCCTGAGAGATTTGGCGGTCGAAACAGAAGGCTTTTTATCACAGGAAAAGAAATCTGCCATCGACAACTTAACCGGCAGAAAAAGATTGTTTTGAAAAAATCCCAAACCACAACTTCATCAAAAATCTGATTTTCGGCATTTCACTCAAAAATGGTGCCACACGCTTGCAAATGCTCCCCTAAAAGGTTTGGCGGTCGAAACAGAAGGCTTTTTATAACAGGAAAAGAAATCAGCCATCGCCGACTTACCCTGCAGAAAAAGATTTTTTTGAAAAAATCCCTAAGCCCCGGGGTCACAATTTCATCAAAAATCTGAATTTCAGCATTTCACTCAAAAATGGTGCCAAACGGTTGCAAATGCTCCCCTGAGAGGTTTGGCGGTCGAAACAGAAGGCTTTTTATCACAGGAAAAGAAATCAGCCCTCGAGGACTTAACCGGCAGAAAAATATTTTTTTGAAAAAATCCCTAAGCCCCGGGGTCACAATTTCATCAAAAATCTGACTTTCGGCATTTCACTCAAAAATGGTGCCACACGCTTGCAAATGCTCGTCTAAAAGGTTTGGCGGTCGAAACAGAAGGCTTTTTATCACAGGACAAGAAATCAGCCATCACCGACTAAACCTGCAGAAAAAGATTTTTTTGAAAAAATCCCTAAGCCCCGGGGTCACAATTACATCAAAAATCTGACTTTCGGCATTTCACTCAAAAATGGTGCCAAACGGTTTCCAATGCTCCCCTGAGAGATTTGGCGGTCGAAACAGAAGGCTTTTTATCACAGGAAAAGAAATCTGCCATCGACAACTTAACCGGCAGAAAAAGATTGTTTTGAAAAAATCCCTAAGCCCCGGGGTCACAATTTCATCAAAAATCTGAATTTCAGCATTTCACTCAAAAATGTTGCCAAACGGTTGCAAATGCTCCCCTGAGAGGTTTGGCGGTCGAAACAGAAGGCTTTTTATCACAGGAAAAGAAATCAGCCCTCGACCACCTAACCACCAGAAAAATATTTTTTTGAAAAAATCCCTAAGCCCCGGGGTCACAATTTCATCAAAAATCTGACTTTCGGCATTTCACTCAAAAATGGTGCCACACGCTTGCAAATGCTCGTCTAAAAGGTTTGGCGGTCGAAACAGAAGGCTTTTTATCACAGGACAAGAAATCAGCCATCACCGACTAAACCTGCAGAAAAAGATTTTTTTGAAAAAATCCCTAAGCCCCGGGGTCACAATTACATCAAAAATCTGACTTTCGGCATTTCACTCAAAAATGGTGCCAAACGGTTTCCAATGCTCCCCTGAGAGATTTGGCGGTCGAAACAGAAGGCTTTTTATCACAGGAAAAGAAATCTGCCATCGACAACTTAACCGGCAGAAAAAGATTGTTTTGAAAAAATCCCAAACCACAACTTCATCAAAAATCTGATTTTCGGCATTTCACTCAAAAATGGTGCCACACGCTTGCAAATGCTCGTCTAAAAGATTTGGCGGTCGAAGCAGGAGGCTTTTCATCACAGGAAAAGAAATCAGCCCTCGAGGACTTACCCTGCAGAAAAAGATTTTTTTGAAAAAATCCCTAAGCCCCGGGGTCACAATTTCATCAAAAATCTGACTTTCGGCATTTCACTGAAAAATGGTGCCAAACGGTTGCCAATGCTCCCCTGAGAGATTTGGCGGTCGAAACAGAAGGCTTTTTATCACAGGAAAAGAAATCTGCCATCGACAACTTAACCGGCAGAAAAAGATTGTTTTGAAAAAATCCCAAACCACAACTTCATCAAAAATCTGATTTTCGGCATTTCACTCAAAAATGGTGCCACACGCTTGCAAATGCTCCCCTAAAAGGTTTGGCGGTCGAAACAGAAGGCTTTTTATAACAGGAAAAGAAATCAGCCATCGCCGACTTACCCTGCAGAAAAAGATTTTTTTGAAAAAATCCCTAAGCCCCGGGGTCACAATTTCATCAAAAATCTGAATTTCAGCATTTCACTCAAAAATGGTGCCAAACGGTTGCAAATGCTCCCCTGAGAGGTTTGGCGGTCGAAACAGAAGGCTTTTTATCACAGGAAAAGAAATCAGCCCTCGAGGACTTAACCGGCAGAAAAATATTTTTTTGAAAAAATCCCTAAGCCCCGGGGTCACAATTTCATCAAAAATCTGACTTTCGGCATTTCACTCAAAAATGGTGCCACACGCTTGCAAATGCTCGTCTAAAAGGTTTGGCGGTCGAAACAGAAGGCTTTTTATCACAGGACAAGAAATCAGCCATCACCGACTAAACCTGCAGAAAAAGATTTTTTTGAAAAAATCCCTAAGCCCCGGGGTCACAATTACATCAAAAATCTGACTTTCGGCATTTCACTCAAAAATGGTGCCAAACGGTTTCCAATGCTCCCCTGAGAGATTTGGCGGTCGAAACAGAAGGCTTTTTATCACAGGAAAAGAAATCTGCCATCGACAACTTAACCGGCAGAAAAAGATTGTTTTGAAAAAATCCCAAACCACAACTTCATCAAAAATCTGATTTTCGGCATTTCACTCAAAAATGGTGCCACACGCTTGCAAATGCTCGTCTAAAAGGTTTGGCGGTCGAAACAGAAGGCTTTTTATAACAGGACAAGAAATCAGCCATCGCCGACTTACCCTGCAGAAAAAGATTTTTTTGAAAAAATCCCTAAGCGCCGGGGTCACAATTTCATCAAAAATCTGAATTTCAGCATTTCACTCAAAAATGGTGCCAAACGGTTGCAAATGCTCCCCTGAGAGGTTTGGCGGTCGAAACAGAAGGCTTTTTATCACAGGAAAAGAAATCAGCCCTCGAGGACTTAACCGGCAGGAAAATGTTTTTTTGAAAAAATCCCTAAGCCCCGGGGTCACAATTTCATCAAAAATCTGACTTTCGGCATTTCACTCAAAAATGGTGCCACACGCTTGGAAGTGCTCCCCTAAAAGGTTTGGCGGTCCAAACAGAAGGCTTTTTATCACAGGACAAGAAATCAGCCATCACCGACTAAACCTGCAGAAAAAGATTTTTTTGAAAAAATCCCTAAGCCCCGGGGTCACAATTACATCAAAAATCTGACTTTCGGCATTTCACTCAAAAATGGTGCCAAACGGTTTCCAATGCTCCCCTGAGAGATTTGGCGGTCGAAACAGAAGGCTTTTTATCACAGGAAAAGAAATCTGCCATCGACAACTTAACCGGCAGAAAAAGATTGTTTTGAAAAAATCCCAAACCACAACTTCATCAAAAATCTGATTTTCGGCATTTCACTCAAAAATGGTGCCACACGCTTGCAAATGCTCGTCTAAAAGGTTTGGCGGTCGAAACAGGAGGCTTTTTATAACAGGACAAGAAATCAGCCATCGCCGACCTACCCTGCAGAAAAAGATTTTTTTGAAAAAATCCCTAAGCCCCAGGGTCACAATTTCATCAAAAATCTGAATTTCAGCATTTCACTCAAAAATAGTGCCAAACGGTTGCAAATGCTCCCCTGAGAGGTTTGGCGGTCGAAACAGAAGGCTTTTTATCACAGAAAAAGAAATCAGCCCTCGACCACCTAACCACCAGAAAAAGATTTTTTTGAAAAAATCCCTAAGCCCCGGGGTCACAATTTCATCAAAAATCTGACTTTCGGAATTTCACTCAAAAATGGTGCCACACGCTTGCAAATGCTCCCCTAAAAGGTTTGGCGGTCCAAACAGAAGGCTTTTTATCACAGGACAAGAAATCAGCCATCACCGACTAAACATGCAGAAAAAGATTTTTTTGAAAAAATCCCTAAGCCCCGGGGTCACAATTACATCAAAAATCTGACTTTCGGCATTTCACTCAAAAATGGTGCCAAACGGTTGCAAATGCTCCCCTGAGAGGTTTGGCGGTCGAAACAGAAGGCTTTTCATCACAGGAAAAGAAATCAGCCCTCGAGGACTTAACCGGCAGGAAAATGTTTTTTTGAAAAAATCCCTAAGCCCCGGGGTCACAATTTCATCAAAAATCTGACTTTCGGCATTTCACTCAAAAATGGTGCCACACGCTTGCAAATGCTCCCCTAAAAGGTTTGGCGGTCGAAACAGAAGGCTTTTTATCACAGGACAAGAAATCAGCCATCACCAACTAAACCTGCAGAAAAAGATTTTTTTGAAAAAATCCCTAAGCTCCGGGGTCATTAATTACATCAAAAATCTGAATTTCGGCATTTCACTCAAAAATGGTGCCAAACAGTTGCAAATGCTCCCCTGAGAGATTTGGCGGTCGAAACAGAAGGCTTTTTATCACAGGAAAAGAAATCTGCCATCGACAACTTAACCGGCAGAAAATGATTGTTTTGAAAAAATCCCGAAGACACAACTTCATCAAAAATCTGACTTTCGACATTTCACTCAAAAATGGTGCCACATGCTTGGAAATGCTCCCCTAAAAGGTTTGGCGGTCGAAACAGAAGGCTTTTTATCACAGGACAAGAAATCAGCCATCACCAACTAAACCTGCAGAAAAAGATTTTTTTGAAAAAATCCCTAAGCCCCGGGGTCACAATTTCATCAAAAATCTGACTTTCAGCATTTCACTCAAAAATGGTGCCACACGCTTGCAAATGCTCCCCTGAGAGGTTTGGCGGTCGAAACAGGAGGCTTTTTATCACAGGAAAAGAAATCCGCCCTCGAGGACTTAACCGGCAGAAAAAGATTTTTTTGAAAAAATCCCTAAGTCCCGGGGTCACAATTTCATCAAAAATCAGACTTTCGGCATTTCACTCAAAAATGGTGCCACACACTTGCAAATGCTCCCCTAAAAGGTTTGGGGGTCGAAACAGAAGGCTTTTTATCAAAGTAAAAGAAATCAGCCCTCGAGGACTTAACCGGCAGAAAAATATTTTTTTGAAAACATCCCTAAGCCCCGGGGTCACAATTTCATCAAAATCTGACTTTCGGCATTTCACTCAAAAATGGTGCCAAACGGTTGCAAATGCTCCCCAGAGAGGTTTGGCGGTCGAAAAAGTAGGCTTTTTATCACAGGAAAGGAAATCAGTCCTCGAGGACTTACCCTGCAGAAAATTTTTTTTTTTTGAAAAAATCCCTAAGCCCCGGGGTCACAATTTCATCAAAAATCTGACTTTCGGCATTTCACTCAAAAATGGTGCCACACGCTTGCAAATGCTCCCCTGAGAGGTTTGGCGGTCGAAACAGAAGGCTTTTTATCACAGGACAAGAAATCAGCCATCGCCGACTTACCCTGCAGAAAACGATTTTTTTGAAAAAATCCCTAAGCCCGGGGTAACAATTTCATCAAAAATCTGACTTTCGGCATTTCACTCAAAAATGGTGCCAAACGGTTGCAAATGCTCCCCTGAGAGCTTTGGCGGTCGAAACAGAAGGCTTTTTATCACAGGACAAGAAATCAGCCATCGCCGACTTACCCTGCAGAAAAATATTTTTTTGAAAAAATCCCTAAGCCCGGGGTCACAATTTCATCAAAAATCTGACTTTCGGCATTTCATTCAAAAATGGTGCCAAACGGTTGCAAATGCTCCCCTGAGAGGTTTGGCGGTCGAAACAGAAGGCTTTTTATTACAGGAAAATAAATCAGCCCTCGAGGACTTAACCGGCAGGAAAAGATTTTTTTGAAAAAATCCCTAAGCCCCGGGGGTCACAATTTCATCAAAAATCTGACTTTCGGCATTTCACTCAAAAATGGTGCCAAACGGTTGCAAATGCTCCCCTGAGACATTTGGCGGTCGAAACAGAAGGCTTTTTATCACAGGAAAAGAAATCAGCCATCGCCGACTTACCCTGTAGAAAAATATTTTTTTGAGAAAATCCCTAAGTCCCGGGGTCACAATTTCATCAAAAATGAGACTTCCGGCATTTCACTGAAAAATGGTGCCACACGCCTGCAAATGCTCCCCTGAGAGGTTTGGCGGTCGAAACAGAAGGCTTTTTATCACAGGAAAAGAAATCTGCCATCGACAACTTAACCGGCAGAAAAAGATTGTTTTGAAAAAATCCCAAACCACAACTTCATCAAAAATCTGATTTTCGGCATTTCACTCAAAAATGGTGCCACACGCTTGCAAATGCTCCCCTAAAAGGTTTGGCGGTCGAAACAGAAGGCTTTTTATAACAGGAAAAGAAATCAGCCATCGCCGACTTACCCTGCAGAAAAAGATTTTTTTGAAAAAATCCCTAAGCCCCGGGGTCACAATTTCATCAAAAATCTGAATTTCAGCATTTCACTCAAAAATGGTGCCAAACGGTTGCAAATGCTCCCCTGAGAGGTTTGGCGGTCGAAACAGAAGGCTTTTTATCACAGAAAAAGAAATCAGCCCTCGAGGACTTAACCGGCAGAAAAATATTTTTTTGAAAAAATCCCTAAGCCCCGGGGTCACAATTTCATAAAAAATCTGACTTTCGCCATTTCACTCAAAAATGGTGCCACACGCTTGCAAATGCTCCCCTAAAAGGTTTGGCGGTCCAAACAGAAGGCTTTTTATCACAGGACAAGAAATCAGCCATCACCGACTAAACCTGCAGAAAAAGATTTTTTTGAAAAAATCCCTAAGCCCCGGGGTCACAATTACATCAAAAATCTGACTTTCGGCAATTCACTCAAAAATTGTGCCAAACGGTTTCCAATGCTCCCCTGAGAGATTTGGCGGTCGAAACAGAAGGCTTTTTATCACAGGAAAAGAAATCTACCATCGACAACTTAACCGGCAGAAAAAGATTGTTTTGAAAAAATCCCAAACCACAACTTCATCAAAAATCTGATTTTCGGCATTTCACTCAAAAATGGTGCCACACGCTTGCAAATGCTCGTCTAAAAGGTTTGGCGGTCGAAACAGGAGGCTTTTTATAACAGGACAAGAAATCAGCCATCGCCGACTTACCCTGCAGAAAAAGATTTTTTTGAAAAAATCCCTAAGCCCCGGGGTCACAATTTCATCAAAAATCTGAATTTCAGCATTTCACTCAAAAATGGTGCCAAACGGTTGCAAATGCTCCCCTGAGAGGTTTGGCGGTCGAAACAGAAGGCTTTTTATCACAGGAAAAGAAATCAGCCCTCGACCACCTAACCACCAGAAAAATATTTTTTTGAAAAAATCCCTAAGCCCCGGGGTCAGAATTACATCAAAAATCTGACTTTCGGCATTTCACTCAAAAATGGTGCCAAACGGTTTCCAATGCTCCCCTGAGAGATTTGGCGGTCGAAACAGAAGGCTTTTTATCACAGGAAAAAAAAACAGCCATCGCCGACTTACCCTGCAGAAAAAGATTTTTTTGAAAAAATCCCTAAGCCCGGGGGTCACAATTTCATCAAAAATCTGAATTTCAGCATTTCACTCAACAATGGTGCCACACGCTTGCAAATGCTCCCCTGAGAGGTTTGGCGGTCGAAACAGAAGGCTTTTCATCACAGGAAAAGAAATCAGCCCTCGAGGACTTAACCGGCAGAAAAATGTTTTTTTGAAAAAATCCCTAAGTCCCGGGGTCACAATTTCATCAAAAATCTGACTTCCGGCATTTCACTCAAAAATGGTGCCACACGCTTGCAAATGCTCCCCTAAAAGGTTTGGCGGTCGAAACAGAAGGCTTTTTATCACAGGACAAGAAATTAGCCATCACCAACTAAACCTGCAGAAAAAGATTTTTTTGAAAAAATCCCTAAGCCCCGGGGTCATTAATTACATCAAAAATCTGAATTTCGGCATTTCACTCAAAAATGGTGCCAAACGGTTGCAAATGCTCCCCTGAGAGATTTGGCGGTCGAAACAGAAGGCTTTTTATCACAGGAAAAGAAATCTGCCATCGACAACTTAACCGGCAGAAAATGATTGTTTTGAAAAAATCCCTAAGACACAACTTCATCAAAAATCTGACTTTCGACATTTCACTCAAAAATGGTGCCACATGCTTGGAAATGCTCCCCTAAAAGGTTTGGCGGTCGAAACAGAACGCTTTTTATCACAGGACAAGAAATCAGCCCTCGAGGACTTAACCGGCAGAAAAATATTTTTTTGAAAGCATCCCTAAGCCCCGAGGTCACAATTTCATCAAAAATCTGACTTTCGGCATTTCACTCAAAAATGGTGCCAAACGGTTGCAAATGCTCCCCTGAGAGGTTTGGCGGTCGAAACAGAAGGCTTTTTATCACAGGAAAAGAAATCAGCCCTCAACGACTTAAACGGCAGAAAAATATTTTTTTGAAAAAATCCCTAAGCCCCGGGGTCACAATTTCATCAAAAATGAGACTTTTGGCATTTCACTCAAAAATGGTGCCACACGCTTGCAAATGCTCCCCTGAGAGGTTTGGCGGTCGAAACAGAAGGCTTTTTATCACAGGAAAAGAAATCAGCCCTCAACGACTTAAACGGCAGAAAAAGATTTTTTTGAAAAAATCCCTAAGCCCAGGGTCACAATTTCATCAAAAATCTGACTTTCGGCATTTCACTCAAAAATGGTGCCAAACGGTTGCAAATGCTCCCCTGAGAGGTTTGGCGGTCGAAACAGAAGGCTTTTTATCACAGGAAAAGAAATCAGCCCTCGACCACCTAACCACCAGAAAAATATTTTTTTGAAAAAATCCCTAAGCCCAGGGTCACAATTTCATCAAAAATCTGACTTTCGGCATTTCACTCAAAAATGGTGCCACACGCTTGCAAATGTTCCCCTGAGAAGTTTGGCGGTCGAAACAGAAGGCTTTTTATCACAGGAAAATAAATCAGCCCTCGAGGACTTAACCGGCAGAAAAAGATTTTTTTGAAAAAATCCCTAAGCCCCGGGGGTCACAATTTCATCAAAAATCTGACTTTCGGCATTTCACCCAAAAATGGTGCCAAACGGTTGCAAATGCTCCCCTGAGACATTTGGCGGTCGAAACAGAAGGCTTTTTATCACAGGAAAAGAAATCAGCCATCGCCGACTTACCCTGTAGAAAAAGATTTTTTTGAAAAAATCCCTAAGCCCCGGGGTCACAATTTCATCAAAAATCTGACTTTCGGCATTTCACTCAAAAATGGTGCCACACGCCTGCAAATGCTCCTCTGAGAGGTTTGGCGGTCGAAACAGAAGGCTTTTTATCACAGGACAAGAAATCAGCCCTCGACGACTTCAACGGCAGAAAAATATTTTTTTGAAAAAATCCCTAAGCCCCGGGGTCACAATTTCATCAAAAATGAGACTTTCGGCATTTCACTGAAAAATGGTGCCAAACGGTTGCCAATGCTCCCCTGAGAGATTAGGCGGTCGAAACAGAAGGCTTTTTATCACAGGAAAAAAAATCTGCCATCGACAACTTAACCGGCAGAAAAAGATTGTTTTGAAAAAATCCCAAACCACAACTTCATCAAAAATCTGATTTTTGGCATTTCACTCAAAAATGGTGCCACACGCTTGCAAATGCTCCCCTAAAAGGTTTGGCGGTCGAAACAGAAGGCTTTTTATAACAGGACAAGAAATCAGCCATCGCCGACTTACCCTGCAAAAAAAGATTTTTTTGAAAAAATCCCTAAGCCCCGGGGTCACAATTTCATCAAAAATCTGAATTTCAGCATTTCACTCAAAAATGGTGCCAAACGGTTGCAAATGCTCCCCTGAGAGGTTTGGCGGTCGAAACAGAAGGCTTTTTATCACAGGAAAAGAAATCAGCCCTCGAGGACTTAACCGGCAGAAAAATATTTTTTTGAAAAAATCCCTAAGCCCCGGGGTCACAATTTCATCAAAAATCTGACTTTCGGCATTTCACTCAAAAATGGTGCCAAACGGTTTCCAATGCTCCCCTGAGAGATTTGGCGGTCGAAACAGAAGGCTTTTTATCACAGGAAAAGAAATCTGCCATCGACAACTTAACCGGCAGAAAAATATTTTTTTGAAAAAATCCCTAAGCCCCGGGGTCACAATTTCATCAAAAATCTGACTTTCGGCATTTCACTCAAAAATGGTGGCACACGCTTGCAAATGCTCCCCTAAAAGGTTTGGCGGTCGAAACAGAAGGCTTTTTATCACAGGACAAGAAATCAGCCATCACCAACTAAACCTGCAGAAAAAGATTTTTTTGAAAAAATCCCTAAGCCCCGGGGTCACAATTTCATCAAAAATCTGAATTTCGGCATTTCACTCAAAAATGGTGCCAAACGGTTGCAAATGCTCCCCTGAGAGATTTGGCGGTCGAAACAGAAGGCTTTTTATCACAGGACAAGAAATCTGCCGTCGACAACTTAACCGGCAGAAAATGATTGTTTTGAAAAAATCCCTAAGACACAACTTCATCAAAAATCTGACTTTCGACATTTCACTCAAAAATGGTGCCACATGCTTGGAAATGCTCCCCTAAAAGGTTTGGCGGTCGAAACAGAACGCTTTTTATCACAGGACAAGAAATCAGCCCTCGAGGACTTAACCGGCAGAAAAATATTTTTTTGAAAGCATCCCTAAGCCCCGAGGTCACAATTTCATCAAAAATCTGACTTTCGGCATTTCACTCAAAAATGGTGCCAAACGGTTGCAAATGCTCCCCTGAGAGGTTTGGCGGTCGAAACAGAAGGCTTTTTATCACAGGAAAAGAAATCAGCCCTCAACGACTTAAACGGCAGAAAAATATTTTTTTGAAAAAATCCCTAAGCCCCGGGGTCACAATTTCATCAAAAATGAGACTTTTGGCATTTCACTCAAAAATGGTGCCACACGCTTGCAAATGCTCCCCTGAGAGGTTTGGCGGTCGAAACAGAAGGCTTTTTATCACAGGAAAAGAAATCAGCCCTCGAGGACTTAAGCGGCAGAAAAAGATTTTTTTGAAAAAATCCCTAAGCCCGGGGTCACAATTTCATCAAAAATCTGACTTTCGGCATTTCACTCAAAAATGGTGCCAAACGGTTGCAAATGCTCCCCTGAGAGGTTTGGCGGTCGAAACAGAAGGCTTTTTATCACAGGAAAATAAATCAGCCCTCGAGGACTTAACTGGCAGAAAAAGATTTTTTTGAAAAAATCCCTAAGCCCCAGGGTCACAATTTCATCAAAAATCTGACTTTTGGCATTTCACTCAAAAATGGTGCCAAACGGTTGCAAATGCTCCCCTGAGACATTTGGCGGTCGAAACAGAAGGCTTTTTATCACAGGAAAAGAAAACAGCCATCGCCGACTTACCCTGCAGAAAAAGATTTTTTTGAAAAAATCCCTAAGCCCTGGGGTCACAATTTCATCAAAAATGAGACTTTCGGCATTTCACTCAAAAATGGTGCCAAACGGTTGCAAATGCTCCCCTGAGAGGTTTGGCGGTCGAAACAGAAGGCTTTTTATCACAGGACAAGAAATCAGCCCTCGACCACCTAACCACCAGAAAAATATTTTTTTGAAAAAATCCCTAAGCCCCGGGGTCACAATTTCATCAAAAATCTGACTTTCGGCATTTCACTCAAAAATGGTGCCACACGCTTGCAAATGTTCCCCTGAGAAGTTTGGCGGTCGAAACAGAAGGCTTTTTATCACAGGAAAATAAATCAGCCCTCGAGGACTTAACCGGCAGAAAAAGATTTTTTTGAACAAATCCCTAAGCCCCGGGGGTCACAATTTCATCAAAAATCTGACTTTCGGCATTTCACTCAAAAATGGTGCCAAACGCTTGCAAATGCTCCCCTGAGACATTTGGCGGTCGAAACAGAAGGCTTTTTATCACAGGAAAAGAAATCAGCCATCGCCGACTTACCCTGTAGAAAAAGATTTTTTTGAAAAAATCCCTAAGCCCCGGGGTCACAATTTCATCAAAAATCTGACTTTTGCCAATTCACTCAAAAATGGTGCCACACGCCTGCAAATGCTCCTCTGAGAGGTTTGGCGGTCGAAACAGAAGGCTTTTTATCACAGGAAAAGAAATCATCCCTCGACGACTTCAACGGCAGAAAAATATTTTTTTGAAAAAATCCCTAAGCCCCGGGGTCACAATTTCATCAAAAATGAGACTTTCGGCATTTCACTGAAAAATGGTGCCAAACGGTTGCCAATGCTCCCCTGAGAGATTAGGCGGTCGAAACAGAAGGCTTTTTATCACAGGAAAAAAAATCTGCCATCGACAACTTAACCGGCAGAAAAAGATTGTTTTGAAAAAATCCCAAACCACAACTTCATCAAAAATCTGATTTTTGGCATTTCACTCAAAAATGGTGCCACACGCTTGCAAATGCTCCCCTAAAAGGTTTGGCGGTCGAAACAGAAGGCTTTTTATAACAGGACAAGAAATCAGCCATCGCCGACTTACCCTGCAAAAAAAGATTTTTTTGAAAAAATCCCTAAGCCCCGGGGTCACAATTTCATCAAAAATCTGAATTTCAGCATTTCACTCAATAATGGTGCCAAACGGTTGCAAATGCTCCCCTGAGAGGTTTGGCGGTCGAAACAGAAGGCTTTTTATCACAGGAAAAGAAATCAGCCCTCGAGGACTTAACCGGCAGAAAAATATTTTTTTGAAAAAATCCCTAAGCCCCGGGGTCACAATTTCATCAAAAATCTGACTTTCGGCATTTCACTCAAAAATGGTGCCAAACGGTTTCCAATGCTCCCCTGAGAGATTTGGCGGTCGAAACAGAAGGCTTTTTATCACAGGAAAAGAAATCTGCCATCGACAACTTAACCGGCAGAAAAATATTTTTTTGAAAAAATCCCTAAGCCCCGGGGTCACAATTTCATCAAAAATCTGACTTTCGGCATTTCACTCAAAAATGGTGGCACACGCTTGCAAATGCTCCCCTAAAAGGTTTGGCGGTCGAAACAGAAGGCTTTTTATCACAGGACAAGAAATCAGCCATCACCAACTAAACCTGCAGAAAAAGATTTTTTTGAAAAAATCCCTAAGCCCCGGGGTCATTAATTACATCAAAAATCTGAATTTCGGCATTTCACTCAAAAATGGTGCCAAACGGTTGCAAATGCTCCCCTGAGAGATTTGGCGGTCGAAACAGAAGGCTTTTTATCACAGGACAAGAAATCTGCCGTCGACAACTTAACCGGCAGAAAATGATTGTTTTGAAAAAATCCCTAAGACACAACTTCATCAAAAATCTGACTTTCGACATTTCACTCAAAAATGGTGCCACATGCTTGGAAATGCTCCCCTAAAAGGTTTGGCGGTCGAAACAGAACGCTTTTTATCACAGGACAAGAAATCAGCCATCACCGACTAAACCTGCAGAAAAAGATTTTTTTGAAAAAATCCCTAAGCCCCGGGGTCACAATTACATCAAAAATCTGACTTTCGGCATTTCACTCAAAAATGGTGCCAAACGGTTTCCAATGCTCCCCTGAGAGATTTGGCGGTCGAAACAGAAGGCTTTTTATCACAGGAAAAGAAATCTGCCATCGACAACTTAACCGGCAGAAAAAGATTGTTTTGAAAAAATCCCAAACCACAACTTCATCAAAAATCTGATTTTCGGCATTTCACTCAAAAATGGTGCCACACGCTTGCAAATGTTCGTCTAAAAGGTTTGGCGGTCGAAACAGAAGGCTTTTTATAACAGGACAAGAAATCAGCCATCGCCGACTTACCCTGCAGAAAAAGATTTTTTTGAAAAAATCCCTAAGCCCGGGGGTCACAATTTCATCAAAAATCTGACTTTCGGCATTGCACTCAAAAATGGTGCCAAACGGTTGCAAATGCTCCCCTGAGAGGTTTGGCGGTCGAAACAGAAGGCTTTTTATCACAGGAAAATAAATCAGCCCTCCAGGACGTAACCGGCAGAAAAATATTTTTTTGAAAAAATCCCTAAGCCGCGGGGTCACAATTTCATCAAACATCTGACTTTCGGCATTTCACTCAAAAATGTTGCCAAACGGTTGTAAATGCTCCCCTGTGAGGTTTGGCGGTCGAAACAGAAGGCTTTTTATCACAGGACAAGAAATCAGCCATCGTCGACTTACCCTGCAGAAAAATATTTTTTTGAAAAAATCCCTAAGCCCCGGGGTCACAATTTCATGAAAAATCTGACTTTCGGCATTTCACTCAAAAATGGTGCCAAACGGTTGCAAATGCTCCCCTGAGAGGTTTGGCGGTCGAAACAGAAGGCTTTTTATCACAGGAAAAGAAATCAGCCCTCGACCACCTAACCACCAGAAAAATATTTTTTTGAAAAAATCCCTAAGCCCCGGGGTCACAATTTCATCAAAAATCTGACTTTCGGCATTTCACTCAAAAATGGTGCCACACGCTTGCAAATGTTCCCCTGAGAAGTTTGGCGGTCGAAACAGAAGGCTTTTTATCACAGGAAAATAAATCAGCCCTCGAGGACTTAACCGGCAGAAAAAGATTTTTTTGAAAAAATCCCTAAGCCCCGGGGGTCACAATTTCATCAAAAATCTGACTTTCGGCATTTCACTCAAAAATGGTGCCAAACGGTTGCAAATGCTCCCCTGAGACATTTGGCGGTCGAAACAGAGGGCTTTTTATCACAGGAAAAGAAATCAGCCATCGCCGACTTACCCTGTAGAAAAAGATTTTTTTGAAAAAATCCCTAAGCCCCGGGGTCACAATTTCATCAAAAATCTGACTTTTGCCAATTCACTCAAAAATGGTACCACACGCCTGCAAATGCTCCTCTGAGAGGTTTGGCGGTCGAAACAGAAGGCTTTTTATCACAGGAAAAGAAATCATCCCTCGACGACTTCAACGGCAGAAAAATATTTTTTTGAAAAAATCCCTAAGCCCCGGGGTCACAATTTCATCAAAAATGAGACTTTCGGCATTTCACTGAAAAATGGTGCCAAACGGTTGCCAATGCTCCCCTGAGAGATTAGGCGGTCGAAACAGAAGGCTTTTTATCACAGGAAAAAAAATCTGCCATCGACAACTTAACCGGCAGAAAAAGATTGTTTTGAAAAAATCCCAAACCACAACTTCATCAAAAATCTGATTTTTGGCATTTCACTCAAAAATGGTGCCACACGCTTGCAAATGCTCCCCTAAAAGGTTTGGCGGTCGAAACAGAAGGCTTTTTATAACAGGACAAGAAATCAGCCATCGCCGACTTACCCTGCAAAAAAAGATTTTTTTGAAAAAATCCCTAAGCCCCGGGGTCACAATTTCATCAAAAATCTGAATTTCAGCATTTCACTCAAAAATGGTGCCAAACGGTTGCAAATGCTCCCCTGAGAGGTTTGGCGGTCGAAACAGAAGGCTTTTTATCACAGGAAAATAAATCAGCCCTCGAGGACTTAACCGGCAGAAAAAGATTTTTTTGAAAAAATCCCTAAGCCCCGGGGTCACAATTTCATCAAAAATCTGACTTTCGGCATTTCACTCAAAAATGGTGCCAAACGGTTTCCAATGCTCCCCTGAGAGCTTTGGCGGTCGAAACAGAAGGCTTTTTATCACAGGAAAAGAAATCTGCCATCGACAACTTAACCGGCAGAAAAATATTTTTTTGAAAAAATCCCTAAGCCCCGGGGTCACAATTTCATCAAAAATCTGACTTTCGGCATTTCACTCAAAAATGGTGGCACACGCTTGCAAATGCTCCCCTAAAAGGTTTGGCGGTCGAAACAGAAGGCTTTTTATCACAGGACAAGAAATCAGCCATCACCAACTAAACCTGCAGAAAAAGATTTTTTTGAAAAAATCCCTAAGCCCCGGGGTCATTAATTACATCAAAAATCTGAATTTCGGCATTTCACTCAAAAATGGTGCCAAACGGTTGCAAATGCTCCCCTGAGAGATTTGGCGGTCGAAACAGAAGGCTTTTTATCACAGGACAAGAAATCTGCCGTCGACAACTTAACCGGCAGAAAATGATTGTTTTGAAAAAATCCCTAAGACACAACTTCATCAAAAATCTGACTTTCGACATTTCACTCAAAAATGGTGCCACATGCTTGGAAATGCTCCCCTAAAAGGTTTGGCGGTCGAAACAGAACGCTTTTTATCACAGGACAAGAAACCAGCCATCACCGACTAAACCTGCAGAAAAAGATTTTTTTGAAAAAATCCCTAAGCCCCGGGGTCACAATTTCATCAAAAATCTGACTTTCAGCATTTCACTCAAAAATGGTGCCACACGCTTGCAAATGCTCCCCTGAGAGGTATGGTGGTCGAAACAGGAGGCTTTTTATCACAGGAAAAGAAATCAGCCCTCGACGACTTCAAAGGCAGAAAAAGATTTTTTTGAAAAAATTCCTAGGCCCCGGGGTCACAATTTCATCAAAAATCAGACTTTCGGCATTTCACTCAAAAATGGTGCCACACACTTGCAAATGCTCCCCTAAAAGGTTTGGCAGTCGAAACAGAAGGCTTTTTATCACAGGAAAAGAAATCAGCCCTCGAGGACTTAACCAGCAGAAAAATATTTTTTTGAAAACATCCCTAAGCCCCGGGGTCACAATTTCATCAAAAATCTGACTTTCGGCATTTCACTCAAAAATGGTGCCACACGCTTGCAAATGCTCCCCAGAGAGGTTTGGCGGTCGAAAAAGTAAGCTTTTTATCACAGGAAAGGAAATCAGTCCTCGAGGACTTACCCTGCAGAAAAATATTTTTTTGAAAAAATCCCTAAGCCCCGGGGTCACAATTTCATCAAAAATCTGACTTTCGGCATTTCACTCAAAAATGGTGCCACACGCTTGCAAATGCTCCCCTGAGAGGTTTGGCGGTCGAAACAGAAGGCTTTTTATCACAGGAAAAGAAATCAGCCCTCAACGACTTAAACGGCAGAAAAATATTTTTTTGAAAAAATCCCTAAGCCCCGGGGTCACAATTTCATCAAAAATGAGACTTTCGACATTTCACTCAAAAATGGTGCCAAACGGTTACAAATGCTCCCCTGAGAAGTTTGGCGGTCGAAACAGAAGGCTTTTTATCACAGGACAAGAAATCAGCCATCGCCGACTTACCCTGCAGAAAAAGATTTTTTTTAAAAAAAATCCCTAAGCCCGGGGTCACAATTTCATCAAAAATCTGACTTTCGGCATTGCACTCAAAAATGGTGCCAAACGGTTGCAAATGCTCCCCTGAGAGGTTTGGCGGTCGAAACAGAAGCCTTTTTATCACAGGAAAATAAATCAGCCCTCCAGGACGTAACCGGCAGAAAAATATTTTTTTGAAAAAATCCCTAAGCCCCGGGGTCACAATTTCATCAAAAATGAGACTTTCGGCATTTCACTCAAAAATGGTGCCACACGCTTGCAAATGCTCCCATGAGAGGTTTGGCGGTCGAAACAGAAGGCTTTTTATCACAGGAAAAGAAATCAGCCCTCGACAACTTAACCTGCAGAAAAATATTTTTTTGAAAAAATCCCTAAGCCCCGGGGTCACAATTTCATGAAAAATCTGACTTTCGGCATTTCACTCAAAAATGGTGCCAAACGGTTGCAAATGCTCCCCTGAGAGGTTTGGCGGTCGAAACAGAAGGCTTTTTATCACAGGAAAAGAAATCAGCCCTCGACCACCTAACCACCAGAAAAATATTTTTTTGAAAAAATCCCTAAGCCCCGGGGTCACAATTTCATCAAAAATCTGACTTTCGGCATTTCACTCAAAAATGGTGCCACACGCTTGCAAATGCTCCCCTAAAAGGTTTGGCGGTCCAAACAGAAGGCTTTTTATCACAGGACAAGAAATCAGCCATTACCGACTAAACCTGCAGAAAAAGATTTTTTTGAAAAAATCCCTAAGCCCCGGGGTCACAATTACATCAAAAAACTGACTTTTGGCATTTCACTCAAAAATGGTGCCAAACGGTTGCCAATGCTCCCCTGAGAGGTTTGGCGGTCGAAACAGGAGGCTTTTTATCACAGGAAAAGAAATCAGCCCTCGAGGACTTAACCGGCAGAAAAATATTTTTTTGAAAAAATCCCTAAGCCCCGGGGTCACAATTTCATCAAAAATGAGACTTTTGGCATTTCACTCAAAAATGGTGCCAAACGGTTGCAAATGCTCCCCTGAGACGTTTGGCGGTCGAAACAGAAGGCTTTTTATCACAGGACAAGAAATCAGCCCTCGAGGACTTACCCTGCAGAAAAAGATTTTTTTGAAAAAATCCCTAAGCCCGGGGTCACAATTTCATCAAAAATCTGACTTTCGGCATTTCACTCAAAAATGGTGCCAAACGGTTGCAAATGCTCCCCTGAGAGGTTTGGCGGTCGAAACAGAAGGCTTTTTATCACAGGAAAATAAATGAGCCCTCGAGGACTTAACCGGCAGAAAAAGATTTTTTTGAAAAAATCCCTAAGCCCCGGGGTCACAATTTCATCAAAAATCTGACTTTTGGCATTTCACTCAAAAATGGTGCCAAACGGTTGCAAATGCTCCCCTGAGACATTTGGCGGTCGAAACAGAAGGCTTTTTATCACAGGAAAAGAAATCAGCCATCGCCGACTTACCCTGCAGAAAAAGATTTTTTTGAAAAAATCCCTAAGCCCTGGGGTCACAATTTCATCAAAAATCTGACTTTCGGCATTTCACTCAAAAATGGTGCCAAACGGTTGCAAATGCTCCCCTGAGAGCTTTGGCGGTCGAAACAGAAGGCTTTTTATCACAGGACAAGAAATCAGCCATCGCCGACTTACCCTGCAGAAAAAGATTTTTTTGAAAAAATCCCTAAGCCCCGGGGTCACAATTTCATCAAAAATGAGACTTTCGGCATTTCACTCAAAAATGGTGCCAAACGGTTGCAAATGCTCCCCTGAGAGGTTTGGCGGTCGAAACAGAAGGCTTTTTATCACAGGACAAGAAATCAGCCATCGCCGACTTACCCTGCAGAAAAATATTTTTTTGAAAAAATCCCTAAGCCCGGGGTCACAATTTCATCAAAAATCTGACTTTCGGCATTTCATTCAAAAATGGTGCCAAACGGTTGCAAATGCTCCCCTGAGACATTTGGCAGTCGAAACAGAAGGCTTTTTATCACAGGAAAATAAATCAGCCCTCGAGGACTTAACCGGCAGAAAAAGATTTTTTTGAAAAAATCCCTAAGCCCCGGGGTCACAATTTCATCAAAAATCTGACTTTCGGAATTTCACTCAAAAATGGTGCCAAACGGTTGCAAATGCTCCCCTGAGACATTTGGCGGTCGAAACAGAAGGCTTTTTATCACAGGAAAAGAAATCAGCCATCGCCGACTTACCCTGCAGAAAAAGATTTTTTTGAAAAAATCCCTAAGCCCCGGGGTCACAATTTCATCAAAAATCTGACTTTCGGCATTTCACTCAAAAATGGTGCCACACGCTTGCAAATGCTCCCCTGAGAGGTTTGGCGGTCGAAACAGAAGGCTTTTTATCACAGGAAAAGAAATCAGCCCTCGACGACTTCAACGGCAGAAAAATATTTTTTTGAAGAAATCCCTAAGCCCCGGGGTCACAATTTCATCAAAAATGAGACTTTCAGCATTTCACTCAAAAATGGTGCCAAACGGTTGCAAATGCTCCCCTGAGAGGTTTGGCGGTCGAAACAGAAGGCTTTTTATCACAGGACAAGAAATCAGCCATCGCCGACTTACTCTGCAGAAAAAGATTTTTTTGAAAAAATCCCTAAGCCCGGGGTCACAATTTCATCAAAAATCTGACTTTCGGCATTTCACTCAAAAATGGTGCCAAACGGTTGCAAATGCTCCCCTGAGACATTTGGCGGTCGAAACAGGAGGCTTTTTATCACAGGAAAAGAAATCAGCAATCGCCGACTTACCCTGCAGAAAAAGATTTTTTTGAAAAAATCCCTAAGCCCCGGGGTCACAATTTCATCAAAAATCTGACCTTTGGCATTTCACTCAAAAATGGTGCCAAACGCTTGCAAATGCTCCCCTGAGAGGTTTGGCGGTCGAAACAGAAGGCTTTTTATCACAGGAAAAGAAATCAGCCCTCGACCACTTAACCGGCACAAAACGATTTTTTTGAAAAAATCCCTAAGCCCCGGGGTCAGAATTTCATCAAAAATCAGACTTTCAGCATTTCACTCAAAAATGGTGCCACACGCTTGCAAATACTCCCAAGAGAGGTTTGGCGGTCGAAACAGGAGTCTTTTTATTACAGGAAAAGAAATCAGCCCTCGAGGACTTAACCGGCAGAAAAAGATTTTTTTGAAAAAATCCCTAGGCCCCGGGGTCACAATTTCATCAAAAATCTGACTTTCGGCATTTCACTCAAAAATGGTGCCAAACGGTTGCAAATGCTCCCCTGAGAGGTTTGGCGGTCGAAAAAGTAGGCTTTTTATCACAGGAAAAGAAATCAGCCCTCGAGGGCTTAACCAGCAGAAAAAGAGTTTTTTGAAAACATCCCTAAGCCCCGGGGTCACAATTTCATCAAAAATCTGACTTTCGGCATTTCACTCAAAAATGGTGCCACACGCTTGCAAATGCTCCCCTGAGAGCTTTGGCGGTCGAAACAGAAGGCTTTTTATCACAGGACAAGAAATCAGCCCTTGACAACATAACCAGCAGAAAAAGATTTTTTTAAAAAGATCCCTAAGCCCCTGGTCACAATTTCATCAAAAATCTGACGTTCTCCAATTCAATCAAAAATGGTGCCAAATGGTTGCAAATGCTCCCCTGAGAGGTTTGGCGGTCGAAACAGAAGGCTTTTTATAACAGGACAAGAAATCAGCCCTTGACAACATAACCAGCAGAAAAAGATTTTTTTAAAAAGATCCCTAAGCCCCTGGTCACAATTTCATCAAAAATCTGACCTTCTCCAATTCAATCAAAAATGGTGCCAAATGGTTGAAAATGCTCCCCTGAGAGGTTTGGCGGTCGAAACAGAAGGCTTTTTATAACAGGACAAGAAATCAGCCCTTGACAACCTAACCAGTAGAAAAAGATTTTTATTGAACAAATCCTTAAGCCACTGGGTCAAAATTTCATCAAAAATCTGACGTTCTCCGATTGACTCAAAAATGGGGCCAAATGGTTGCAAATGCTCCCCTGAAAGGGTTGGCAGTCGAAACAGAAGGCTTTTTATCACAGGACAAGAAATCAGCCCTCGACAACATAACCGGCAGAAAAAGATTTTTTTGAAAAAAATCCCTAAGCCCCGGGGTCACAATTGCCTCAAAAATCTGACTTCCAGCATTTCACTCGAAGATCGTGCCAAACGGTTGCAAATGCCCCCCTGAGAGGTTTGTCGGTCAAAACAGAAGGCTTCTTATCACAGAACAAGAAATCAGCCCTTGACAACATAACCGGCAGAAAAAGATTTTTTTGAAAAAATCCCTAATCCCCGGGTCACAATTTCATCAAAAATCTGACGTTCTCTTATTCACTGAAAAAATGGTGCCAAACGGTTGCAAATGCTCCCCTGAGAGGTTTGGCGGTCAAAACAGAAGGCTTTTTATCACAGGACAAGAAATCAGCCCTTGACAACGTAAGCGGGAGAAAAAGATTTTTTTGAAAATATCCCTAAGCCCCGGGGTCACAATTTCATCAAAAATCTGACGATCTGCAATTCACTCAAAAATAGTGCCAAATTGTTGTAAATGCTCCCCTGAGAGCTTTTTCGGTGGAAACAGAAGGGTTTTTATCATCGGAGAAAGAATTAGCCCTCGACGACTGAAATTTCGGGAATTTTTTTTTTAAAAAAAATCCCTAAGCCCCGGGGTCACAATTTCAGAAAATATCTGATGTTCTGCAATTCACTCTAAAATGGAGCCAAACTTTTTCAAATGCTCCCCTGAAAGGTTTGGTGGTCGAAACAGAAGGTTTTTTTCACAGGACAATCAATCAGCTCTCCACAACTTAACCTGCAGAAAAGTTTTTTTTTGGAAAAAATCCATAAAAAGCGCGGTCACAATTTCAGCAAAAATCTGACGTTCTGCAATTCACTCAAAAATGGTGCCCTGCTTTTGCAAATGCTCCCCTGAGAGGTTTTTCGGTGAAACAGAAGGCTTTTTATCATCGGAAAAAGAATTAGACCTCAACGACTGAACTTGCAGGAAAACTTTTTTTTAAAAAAATCCCTATGCCCCGGGCTCACAATTTAAGCAAAAAACTGACACTCTGCAATTCACTCCAAAACGGTGCAAACTGTTGCAAATGCTCCACTGAGACGTCTTTGGTGGAAACAGAAGTGTTTTTATCATCGGAAAAAGAATTAGTCGTCTATGACTGAACTTGCGGAAAAACCTTTTTTTGAAAAAATTCCTAAGCCGCGCGGTGACAATTTCAGTAAAAATCTGACGTTCTGCAATTCACTCAAAAATGGTGCCAAAGTGTTGCAAATGCTCCCCTGAAAGGTTTTCCGGTGAAAACAGAAGGGTTTTTATCATTGGAAAAAGAATTAGCCCTCAACGACTGAACTTGCTGAAAAACTTTTTTTTGTCAAAATCCCTAAGCCCTAGGGATCACAAATCTCTAATCCCTCGGGATCACAATTTCAGCAAAAATCTGACATTCTGCAATTCACTCAAAAATGGTGCCAATCTGTTGCAAATGCTCCCCTGAAAGGTTTGGTGGTGGAAACAGAAGTTTTTCTATCACAGGACAAGAAATCAGCCCTCCACAACTTAACCTGCAGAAAAAGGTTTGTTTTTTTTTAAAAAAAAATGCCTAAACCACAATTTCAGGAATAATCTGACCTTCTGCAATTCACTCAAAAATGGTGTCAAACTGTTGGAAATGCTCCCCTGAAAGGTTTTCTGGTGGAAACAGAAGGGTTTTTATCATGGGAAAAAGACTTATCTCTCAACGACTGAACTGGCGGAAAAACTTTTTTTTGAAAAAATCCCTAAAGTCACAATTTCAGCAAAAATCTGACGTTCTGCAATTCCCTCAAAAATGGTGCCCATCTGTTGCAAATGCTCCCCTGAAAGGTTTGGCCGTCGAAAGAGAAGGCTTTATATCATAGGACAAGAAATCAGCCCTCCACAACTTAACCTGCAGAAAAAGTTTTTTTAAAGAAAATCCCAAACCCCAGAGACACAATTTCAGCAAAAATCTGACGTACTGCAAATCACTCAAAAATGGTGCCAAACTGTTGCAAATGAGAGGTTTTTCGATGGAAACAGAAGTGTTTTTATCATGGGAAGAAGAATTAGCCCTCAACGACTGAACTTGCGGAAAAGCTTTTATATTAAAAAAATCTCTAAGCCGCGCGGTCACAATTTCAGCAAAAATCTGACGTTCTGCAATTCACTCAGAAATGGTGCCAAACTGTTGCAAATGGTCCTCTGAAAGGTTTGGCAGTCATAACAGAAGAGTTTTTATCCCAGGACAAGAAATCAGCCCTCCACAACTTAACCTGCAGAAAAAGTTTTTTTGCAAATATCCCAAAGCCGCGCTGTCACAATTTCAGCAACAATATGACATTCTGCAATTCACTCCAAAATGGTTCCCAACTGTTGCCAATGCTCCCCTGAAAGGTTTTCTCGTGGAAACAGAAGGGTTTTTATCATCGGGAAAAGAATTAGCCCTCGACGACTGAACTTGCGGAATAACTTTTTTTTTGAAAAAATCCCTAAGCCCCAGGGTCACAATTTTAGCAAAAATCTGACATTCTGCAATTCACTCAAAAATGGTGCCCACCTGTTGCAAATGCTCCCCTGAAAGGTTTGACCGTAGAAACAGAAGGCTTTTTATCACAGGACAAGAAATCAGCCCTCCACAACTTAACCTGCAGGAAAAGGTTTTTTTAAAGAAAATCCCAAAGCCCCAGGGTCACAATTTCAGCAAAAATCTGACGTACTGCAAATCACTCAAAAATGGTGCCAAACTGTTGCAAATGCTCCTCTGAGAGGTTTTTCGGTCGAAAGAAAAGTTTTTTTATCATTGGAAAAAAATTAGCCCTCAAGAACTGAACTTGCGGAAATGCTTTTTTTTTGGAAAAAATCCCTAAGCCCCGGGATCACAATCTGAGCCAAAATCTGATGTTCTGCAATTCACTCAAAAATTGTTCCCAGTTGTTGCAAATGCTCCCCTGAAAGGTTTTCCGGTGGAAACAGAAGGGTTTTTATCATGGGGAAAAGAATTAGCCGTCAACGACTGAACTTGGGGAAAAACTTTTTTTTGAAAAAATCCCTAAAGTCACAATTTCAGCAAAAATCTGACGTTCTGCAATCCAAAATGGTGCCCAGCTGTTGCAAATGCTCCCCTGAAAGGACTGAACTTGCGAAAAACTTTTTTTTGAAAAAATCCCTACCCAGTTTGAACCAGTCCAAGCCGGTTTGAACCGGTCCAAGTCGGTTGGAGCCGGTTCAGACCAGTTTGAACCGGTTTAGGCTAGTTTGAAGCGTTTTAGGACAGTTTGAATCGGTCCTAGCCGGTGGAAACCAGATCAGACCAGTTTGAACCGGTTTGGGCCAGCCTAAACCGGTTTTAGCCAGTTTAAACCGGTTTAAGCCAGTTTGAACTGTTCTAAGCCGGTTTGAACCGGTTCAGACCGGTTTGAACCGGTTTAGACTAGTTAGATCCGGTTTAGGCCAGTTTGAACCGTTCCAAGATGGTTGGATCTGTTTCAGACCGCTTTGAACCGGTTTAGGCCAGTTTGAACCCGGTCCAAGCCGGTTGGATCCGTTCAGACCGGTTTGAACTGGTTTAGGCCAGTTTGAACCACTCAAAGCCAGTTGGAACCAGTTCAGACCGGTTTGAACCTGTTTAGGCCACTTTGAATCGGTTTAAGCCAGCTTGAAGTGGTCCAAGCTGGTTCGAACCGGTCCAAGCCAGTTGGAACCAGTTCAGATTGGTTTTAACCAGTTTAGGCTAGTTTGAAGCGGCTTAGGACAGTTTGAAGCGGTCCTAGCCGGTTGGAACCAATTCAGACCGGTTTGAACCGGTTTAGGCCACTTTGAACCGGTTTAAGGCAGTTTTAACTGGTCCAAGCCGGTTGGATCCAGTTCAGAGCAGTTTGAACCAGTTTAGGCCAGTTTGAACCAGTCAAGGCCAGTTTTAACCGATTCTGACCAGTTTGAACCGGTTTAGGCCAGTTCGAACCAGTCCAAGCCGGTTGGAACCGGTTCAGACCGGTTTGAACTGGTTTAGGCCAGTTTGAACCAGTTTAGGCCAGTTTGAATTGGTCCAAGCCGGTTGTAACCAGTTCAGACCGCTTTGAACCGGTTTAGGCCAGTTTGAACCAGTTTAAACCGGTTTAATCCAGTTTGAATCGGTCCAAGCTGGTTGGAACCTGTTTAGGCCAGTTTCAACCGGTTAAAGCCGGTTTGAACCAGTTTAGGCCAGTTTGAACTGGTTTTGGCCAGTTTGAGCCGGTCAAGACCAGTTTGAACCGGTTTAGGCCAGTTTGAACCCGTCTAAGCCGGTTGGATCCGGTTCAGACTCGATTTGAACCAGTTTAGGCCTGTTTGAACCGGTTTAGGTCAGTTTGAACCGGTTTAGGCCAGTTTGAACTGGTGAAGGCCGGTTGGAACCGGTTCAGACCAGTTTGTTTGTTTTTATATAATATTTTTATTAGAAAATTTTTTATAACCACAAAAACATAACATAACAATACAATAAACACAACAAATACATAAACAAACAAAAACAAAAACAAAAAAAACCAAGTACAATTTCATATCTTAATTTCTTATACCTTTCTTCTCCGACTTCCTCATGCCACCCTTTTCTGTATTCCAGATTCTAATCATTTATTCAGCAAATCTTCCCTTATTTTAATTTAATTTAATCTTCCTTATTCTCCTTGTCTTAACCGTTACTAATAGTAACCGTTTACTTTCTAGTCCAACATCATTCTAGCTTTCATTAATTTTATAATATTTCTTTAAATAGTCCTTAAATTTTTCCCATTCTTCTTCCGCTGCTTCTCTTCCCTGGTTTCGGATTCTGCTCGTCATTTCTGCCAGGCCCATGTAGTCAATCACCTTCATCTGCCATTCTTCCAGAGTGGGTAGATCTTGTGTCTTCCAGTACTTCGCAATGAGTATTCTTGCTGCTGTTGTGGCATACATAAAAAAAATTATATCCGTCTTTAACACCCCTTGGCCGACAATACCCAAGAGAAAGGCCTCTGGTTTCTTAGGGAAGGTATATTTAAATACCTTTTTCAGTTCGTTATAGATCATTTCCCAGAATGCCTTAATCTTCGGGCACGTCCACCAGAGGTGAAAGAATGTGCCTTCCTTTTCTTTACATTTCCAACATTTATTATCAGGCAAATGGTAAATCTTTGCAAGCTTGACTGGGGTTATGTACCACCTATAGATCATTTTCATAATATTTTCTCTTAAGGCATTACATGCCGTAAATTTCATCCCGGTGGTCCACAACTTCTCCCAATCAGCAAACAAAATGTTATGACCAATGTCCTGAGCCCATTTAATCATACTTGATTTAACCGTTTCATCTTGTGTATTCCATTTCAGCAGCAAATTGTACATTTTTGACAAATTCTTAGTACTGGATTCTAACAATTCAGTCTCCAATTTTGATTTTTCCACCTGGAAGCCAATTTTACTGTCCATCTTAAACACTTCATTTATTTGATGATAGTGCAACCAATCTCTCACCTTCCCTTTTAATTTCTCAAAACTCTGCAATCTCAGTTTGTCCCCTTCCTTTTCCAAAATTTCCCAATCGGTTCAGACCAGTTTGAACCATTTTAGGCCAGTTTGAATCGGTTTAGGCCAGTTTGAACCGGTTTAAGCCAGTTTGAACCGGTCCAAGCCGGTTTGAACCGGTCCAAGCAGGTTGGATCCGGTTCAGACCGGTTTGAACCAGTTTAGGCCAGTTTGAACTCATCAAGACAGGTTGGAACCGGTTCAGACCGGTTTGAACCGGTTTAGGCCAGTTTGAACCAGTCAAGGTCGGTTGGAACCGGTTCAGATCGGTTTGAACCAGCTTAGGCCAGTTCGAACCAGTCCAAGCCAGTTGGATCCGGTTCAGACCGGTTTGAACCGGTTTAGGCCAGTTTGAACCAGTTTAGGCCAGTTTGAACTGGTCCAAGCTGGTTGGAACTGGTGCAGACCGGTTGGATCCGGTCCAGTCCTGTTGGAACTGGTCTAAGCCAGTTGGAACTAGTCAAACCAATTTGAACCGGTCAAAGCTGGTTTGAACCGGTTTAGGGCAGTTTGAACCGGTCCAGACCAGTTTGCACTGGTTCAAGCCATTTCAAACCTGTCCAGACCTGTTGGAACTGGTCTAAGCCGGTTGGAACCTGTCAAACCCAGTTTGACCCGGTTCAGACCGGTTTAAACCAGTTTAGGCCAGTTTGAACCGGTTTAGGCCAGTTTGAGCCAGTCAAGGCCAGTTTGAACCGGTTTAGGCCAGTTTGAACCGGTCAAGGCCAGTTGGAACCGGTTCAGACCAGTTTGAACCATTTAAGGCCAGTTTGAACTGGTTTAGGCCAGTTTGAACCGGTTTAAGTCAGTTTGAACCGGACAAAGCCGGTTTGAACTGTTTTAATCCAGTTTGAACCGGACAAAGCTGGTTTCATCCGGTTTAGGCCAGTTTCAACCAGTCGAAGCCGGTTTGACCCTGATCAGACTGGTTTAAGCCAGTTTGAACCGGTCCAATCCAGTTGAAACCGGTCAAAGCCGGTTTGAACCAGTTCAGACCTGCTTAAACCAGTTTAGGCCAGTTTGAACTGGTTTAGGCCAGTTTGAACCTGTCCAAGCCGGTTGGAACCGGTTCAGACCGGTTGCAGACCAGACTGGTTGGCACTGGCCCAGACAGGTTGGAACAAGTCAAGGTTGATTTGCAGCATCAAGGAGGAAATCATGATCAAGAGTATGGGGATGGGGTTAACACTTTCCCTCACACGCAAAATTAGTGGTGGCAGCCACTTGCTGAGATGGCTATAAAAGGTTATTTGAGAAGTTACCTGTTTGTTGGAATTATTTATTGCATACTATGACTATGCCTAGGCCAGTTTGCATACTATGCCTAGGCCAGTGGTAATCAGAAAAACAGCAGCCATCATGAATATGCAGCGATCACACTTTCAGCCACCGCAGTGTTTTGTAGCTGTACAAACACTCAGAGCCAAAGATCAGGTCCAAAACTGCTTGTCCATTTTCTTTTTGTGGCAGCTTCTCAGCTCTCCCTCTGTCCTTCCAATTTACGCCCACCACAGTCACCTTGGAGAACCCATGGCTTAGGCAAGAGTAAACAGCCACCCTGCCATCTTCTCAACAAGTAAGAAAGGAAACTAATACCAAGGGAGAATTGAAGCAATCAAATTCTGAGGTCAAGATCAGCCTGGGACAAAGATAAGTGTATACAGGTAGTTGGTCAAAGCATCCAGAAAATGCAAGGTTATCCAGCAGCCCTTGCTGATTGCATATCTCTAGAAAGGTCATGTTCAGGCCAGATCTGCTTCATAGCATGTGGATGTTACTATGAGAAAGGCAGATAACCAAGGCCCCTGTATCACTTGCAAATCAATATAATAACTAGCAGGAGTTTTTCCTGTGTTCTCCTTGACAGCTTACAGACTCAGAGTGGTTTTTAACAAATTAATTTTTAGGCCAGGGAATGGTCTGAATGGATAGCTGTCAGTAGAGACGAGACTCTTAATCTCAGGGTTGTGGTCTCAAGAAACACACACAGCAGCTTTAGCAGTGTTCTGGATACACACAAATGCTTCTAGCCTCGAGGTCCACAGGTCTGAGCCCTATGGAGCAGTTGCAGCAACAGGGGACATGTCCCCTCTTCCTAAACACGGACTGCAGCCAAGGTTTGTTCTTGTTTAATGGGGACTCCCAGTTTGGATGCCATGCTAAGCCAAACTGCACAAGTAGTTCCTTTTGGACCCCACACGGCAGGTTGGTAGCTTCCGGTAACTTCCCCACTGGAAGGTACCTTAATATGTCCCTAGTGAGTCATCATACAGCAATGAGTAGGTGGCCTAGATAGCAGTATTAAGAGGAACACAGTACAGTAGTACCTCTGGTTACCTTAATTGGTTCCAGAGGTCTGTTCTTAACCTGAAACCGTTCTTAGCCTGAGGTACCACTTTAGTTAATGGGGCCTCCTGCTGCGCCGTCAGCACGCGATTTCTGTTCTCATCCTGAGGGAAAGTTCTTAACCCGAGATACTACTTCCGGGTTAGCGGAGTCTGTAACCCAAAGTGTTTGTAACCCGAGGTGTTTGTAACCAGATGCTGCAACTCATTAAAGAGCCTTTTCCATTCCGTGGTGTCGGCAGAAACCAAGCCTTTCCTCCTTATTTGATTGTGGTTTCTCTTTGTCCTTTGCATAGCTGGTCCTGGTTCAGCTGAATGTTTATTTCAGCATGGGATTTTGCTACTAGAAAGCCAGGTAACCAAGGCCCACGTACCCCTTGCAAGTCAAGATAAGAACTAGCAGGAGTTTTTCTTATGCTCTCCTTGACCAGATACAGACTCAGAGTGGTTTTTTTTTTTTTTACATTTACAAATTGTTAGGTCAGGGAACAGTCTGTGTTTTTTTTTAAAAGATATTTATTAAAGTTTTCAGTTTTTTATGCAAACAAAAAACAAACAAAAAAATTAAAAAAAACATATAGTTCATAATACATACTTTTCAATAACATATTTCTCTGACCTCCTCATAACTCCCCTTCTTGTATTCCATTTCAAATTATTTGTTCAGCAAATCCTTGACTTAAAGCATTACAGCTTATAATAACACCTTGTTTTCTATCCAATCTTTTTTTTTTATATTCCTTTATATCATTACAGCTAGAAACCACTCAATTTCAATCCAACATCATTTAACATTCCTTAATTTTACAATATTTCTGTAGCTAGTCCTTAAATTTTTTCCAATCTTCTTCTGCCGACTCTTCTCCCTGCTCACGGATTCTGCTAGTCATTTCTGCCAATCCCATACAGTCAATCAGTTTCATCTGCCATTCTTCCAGAGTGGGTAAATCTTGCTTCTTCCAATACTTTGCGATGAGTATTCTTGCTGCTGTTGTAGCATACATAAAAAACGTTCTGTCCTTCTTTGGCACCACTTGGCCGGCCATGCCCAAGAGAAAGGCCTCTGGTTTCTTCAAGAAGGTATATTTAAATACCTTTTTCAATTCATTATATATCATTTCCCAGAAAGCCTTAATCCTAGGGCACGTCCACCAAAGGTGAAAGAATGTACCTTCGGTTTCCTTACATTTCCAACATTTATTTTCGGGCAAATGATAGATTTTTGCAAGCTTGACTGGGGTCATGTACCACCTGTATATCATTTTCATAATATTCTCTCTTAAGGCATTACATGCCGTAAATTTAATCCCGGTGGTCAGGGAACAGTCTGAATGGATAGCTCAATCGCCAGAGCATGAGACTCTTAATCTCTTGTGGGTTTGAGCCCTACACTGGGTCCTCATTTATTCTCACAACAACCCCATGAGGTAGAGATTTAAGGCTGTCACATGGAAAAAGGAGCAGGCTTGTTTTCTTCTGCAGAGCATAGGACCCTGAACTTGTTCCAGTTGCAATAAATGAGATTCTTTTTTTCTTTTTCTTCACTTTTTCTTTTTCTTCACTTTTTCTTTTTTATATATATTTTTTATTAGGTTTTTTAACATATCATTTCTGACAATCATATAACATATTTTCTTATCTTATACAATGTTTTAGACTTTCATCAACCACATCTGAAGATTTTTCAATCTTTTCCCCTTAGTCTACATTTCTTAATTTCTCTATTAATTTTAATTGTCCTTAACTATTAACTCTCTTCATAATCTTCTCTGCAATATTTCACATAGTCCTCCTTACAAAACTTCTTGCAAACCTACTAGCATAATCTGATTATTACAATTGCTTTTTAAATAATTCAAATATTTACTCCAGTCCTCTAAGAATCTCTGATCCCACAGGTTTCGAATACTTTCTGTCATCTTATCTAATTCTGCAGCAATAAATGAGATTCTGCCTAAACATCACGAATAACTTTCTGATAGTAAGAGCTGTTAGACAGTGGACTGGACTCCCTCATGAGGGTGGTGGACTTTCCTTCCTGTCATGTGGCCAGCATGACTAAACCGCTTCTGGTGCAACAAGACACCGTGACGGAAACCAGAGCGCACACAAACGCCGTTTACCTTCCTGCTGCAGCGGTACCTACCGTATTTTTCGCCCTATAGGACGCACATTTTCCCCTCCAATAATGAAGGGGAAATGTGTGTGCATCCTATGGGGCGAATGCAGCTTTCGCTGAAGCCTGGAGACCCCTCTCGCTGCCTGCAGTCCTGGGCTCAGAGCAGCTCTGCATGGCCATCGGGAGCCAAGCGCGAAGTCCCGCCCAGCTCCTGCTGGCTGCACAGAGCTGCCTGCAGTCCCGGGCTCAGCGCAGCTCTGTGCGGCCATCGGGAGCGGGGCGTGAAGTCCCGCCCGGCTCCCAGTGGCTGCGCAGAGCTGCCTGCAGTCCCGGGCTCAGCGCAGCTCTGCGCGGCCATCGGGAGCGGGGCGCGAAGGCCCGACTCCCAATGGCTGCGCAGAGCTGCCTCCAGTCCCGGGCTCAGCGCAGCTCTGCACGGCCATCGGGAGCGGGGCGCGAAGGCCCGGCTCCCGATGGCTGCGCAGAGCTGCCTCCAGTCCCGGACTCAGCATACTTCTCCCCATCGCCAGCCCCACAAGCTCGGGGGACAGCGGGGAGGCGGAGCGCGCCTTCCTGCTGCTCCCCGACCTGGTTCTTCCAGCCCCGCACCTGGGGGAAAAATAATTTCTTCCGAACTTCCGGGTTAGCGCCTCCGGTAATGGCTGAATTCCTCTGATCGGGAGGAATTTGCTTCGTGGAAATTAGGGTCTGGCCACCACGGCGAAGGCAGGGACCCACAAAAAATCACAGGTGGGAGAAGCCTGTGAACGTGGGATTCGGCTGGCACCTTTTGCGCCTCCCCTACTCGTGGGGAAACCCGATTTTGGGGATCCAGAGCGACGTGGGGTGAGTGGCGCGGTGCTTCGAATTGACTGCTTCTTTCACGGAGTGAAGCCGCATTGCTGTTGCCGGAGAGCGCTGACTTTTTCTTGGGGACAATTTGATCTTAAAACAACTACCCGTGAGTAGAATGGAAAATTGGATTTTTAAACGTCTTAATTTGGCACCGAAACAGGGGAGGTTTCAAACAGGAAGTCCGCCTTCCCCTTTTGTAAATAGACTGAAGCAAAGAGGCTGCAAGCTAAAGTCTTGGAAAGCTTTTCATAAAGGATTTAACTTCCATCGGCTAAAATCATCAACCCCCCCCCCTTGGAAGCAGAAGAGGGGGGAAAATTTAGACCGCGTAAGCCTGCAGGAGAGAGTGAAGAAAGTCAAATTACCACTGCTCTGAACCTGGAAACGGGCTGCTAGTAAGACCGAAGTTTTGGATATGTTCATTGACTGTGAATAGATCGTTTGTTGACAGTAAGTTAAAGAAGAGAAATACATTGTTTCCATTGTCTCCTTCTGCGTTTAAAAAGGAGTAAAAGTAATTGAAAATTGAAACTAACTTTTGATACAAATAGAAATTGTTTCCCCCTAGAGGAAGCCCTTGAAATTGCTACATGAGCTGAGCTGGGGGAATTTCCAGCTGCAAGATAGACTGTGAGAATCTGGGATTGACCTTGGACTGTTAAGAATGTTGACAGAAGAAGCCTTAGTGGGTGCATTATATAAGATTATTGACTCACTGGAACAGCTCCATAAGAAGACGGATGTGATGATTATAAAAATTGATAACTTGGAACAAAAAGTGCCTAATTTGGGACAAAAAGTGAATATTAATACAGAAACTATTCAGGAATAGATACAGGGATCTACTTTGACATGGCAAATTGAGGAGAAGGCGGGGGAGAAAGTTGCTGTAGCACAAGTGGAGAGGGAGAGAGCCCCAGCCTCACAGATGCAATTTGATGACTATAAGTTGATGCCTTTTATGACTGAATTTAGAGAAAGTCAGACTTTGAGGATTGGAGCCCCACTTGGACTGGAGAAGGAAAGTTGGATAGATCCCTTCACGCAGGGATTTATTGACCTTTGGGACCTGGACTTGGGTCAGGAGGAGACTGGAGTTGTGGGGACCGCCAGACTTGGAGGAACTTTGAAATACGACTGGAAATATCTTTTGAATTTTAGTTTTAACTATGGAGATTTGGCTGGCTTGTCGAGAAGGAATAAAAACATTGCTAGGTGGGAATTTCCCCGAGATCTACTTTTCAGCATCAAAGGAAGGAAAATAAGAACAAGATCAGGAGAAGACAAAGTAAAGTGCATGTATAAATATGAAGAAGACCTGCAGAAGGGACTTGGAAAAGAGTTAAGAGCCTCGGACAGAAGATCACCAGGTTGATGGACTATATGGAATTGACGGAAATGACTGGCAGAATCTGAGACCAGGGAGAAGAGACGGTGGAAGAACATTGGGAAAAGTTTAAAATCTAGATATGGAAATAATGTAAAATTAATGAGTGTTAGAAAAATGTTGGAAGAGAATTATATGGCTTTAGTAGAAATGTTTTAAGGAATTAAGCATAAATAAGTATTATAGTATTAATGGAAAATAAGGTTAAAATATGACAGAAAATAGAGAAAGATGGAAAGGATTTGCTGAAATAATTAATAGAAATGGAATACAAAAAGGGAGGTGAGAGGAGGTCGATGAAACAAGGGAATGAAAGGGAGGATATTGAGATGGTATGATGTGTGTTTTTTGAATTGTTTTTGCTTTCGTTTTGTTTAATGTGTTAATGTTGTGTTGTGTATTGTTTATATATTGTATTGTATTGTTTTTTCTTTTTCTTTTTCTTCTTTTTTCTTCTTTTTTCTTTTTTCTTTTCTCCTTTTTGTAATGTTTAAAAGTAACAAATATTATTTTTTTTTTAAAAAAATTCTCCCCCCCCAAAAAGTAGGTGTGTTCTATGGGCCGGTGGATCCTATGGGGCGCAAAATACGGTACTTATCTGCTTGCACTGGCATGCTTTTGAACTGCTAGGTTGGCAGAAGCTGAGACAGAGCAATGGGAGCTCAACCCATCACAGGGATTCGAACCGTCGACCTTCTAATCGGCAAGCCCAAGAGGCTCAGTGGTTTAGACCACAGCACCACCCTTTACCTCACCATCTCTCATGCATTGGCCTGAAGACCTTAATGCCATTGCTACCTTTGAATCAACTTTCTTTTAAACACCTATTTCTGTCTGGACACCTATTTGGTACCATTTGGGCATTTGGCATTTGGGTAGCATGCATGTGTAAGTTAAGATGGATGTATTGATGAATGTGAACCGATGTTTTTGTTTTGCTTTGTCCCCTTTTTTGGTGTTTTTGTTTTGCTTTGTCTCCTTTTTTGGTGTGCCTTTTTCCTTTCTTTAACAAATTTGCAATAAATAATCAATGAGAGTAAATAAATGATCCTTTTTTACAACCGAAAACAAACACAACCCTCCCACTATGTTGAGCCAGTCAAAATGACAAGCTGTTTTGCTACTCATTTAATAATATCCCTTCCACCACCCAAACCGGGGGGGGGGGGGGGAGACGGCATGATGCAAAGACATGCTGATAATAGCCGTCACGTTAAAAACTCAGTCCAGGAAATCATTTGACGGGGTCCCTGTCACGTTACCACATTAAAAGCAGTCACCAGGCAACAGCCAAAGAGATTTTCACTTCTAAAAGTGACAACCTCCCTTCCCTTCTCCATATAAAGGCTTTTTAGCTTCATTTGAGGTAGAGAAATCTGTCCCCATTTATGTGTCAACTTTCAGCTCTCAGGCAGTGGAACTGAAAGTATTTATCAGTAATCAGTTTCTGATGTGAGCAACATGTTCACAATGGAGAATGCAATCTGAAGCCTTTACCGTCACACATTTATGGTAAGCTTATCTTCGCAGCTATGAGGACTAGCTTCGTAGAGGCAGCTTGCAAGGTGTGGGGGTTGTCTATCTGTCACATACCCTCCAATGAAAACAGGGACGTCCTATTCCATAATGATAATTTTATCGTTGCCCCAGCCTCTCTGGGCGGCTTCCAACATATATAAAAACACAATAAAACAGTAAACAGTAAAAAAAAAACAACCCACTTCCCTATACAGTGGTACCTCAGGTTAAGTACTTAATTTGTTCCGGAGGTCTGTACTTAACCTGAAACTGTTCTTAACCTGAAGCACCACTTTAGCTAATGGGGCCTCCTGCTGCTGCCGCACCACCAGAGCACAATTTCTGTTCTCATCCTGAAGCAAAGTTCTTAACCTGAAGCACTATTTCTGGGTTAGCAGAGTCTGTAACCTGAAGCGTATGTAACCCGAGGTACCACTGTATTAGGGGAATGCATACATCACTGTTGGCATCCACTCGTCTCAAGGGACAATGGAGTGCACCTCAGGGGGTGAAGCCAAATCACTGTATTAGCAGCACCAAAGTGACCTCCCTGGGGTGCAAGTCTGGGCAGTGTATATGAAGGTTTTGGAGTGCCCAGACAAAACGACCCCCTCTTGGCCTCACTGATGTGGTCCAAAGGATGTTTGCCCCTAGGTTCACTGCAGGAGTTGTTGGAGGGAAGGGTATAAGGGGCCACCCAACCACCTGAAGGACTCCACTCTGGTTTTGTGTAGGGTTTACTCCTTAGCCTTTTCTTCTCCTGAAGATATCCTGCAAGGTGTATCAGTGGAAATAGCATACACTATTGCATTCTGTTAGGGAAGTGTGTTTTCAAAATAGGGCATACTTGGAGACTTGCACACTAAAATGCTGACAGAGTTTTGCAAGGGCTTTTTTTAAAATTGGAAACTGATGTGGAAATGTGGCAGATGGTCCTTAAGACTGGATTAATGAGAAACTAAGAGGAATTGATGGTCCATGGGGTCACAAAGAGTCGGACACGACTAAACAACAACAAGAGGAATTGAACTTGACACTTCTGTCATCATATGATCACATGAAGGATTCTGGAAGGCAGAACTGGTTTGTAATGTGTCCCTAAAAAGAACGGAAAGAAGAGATGCAATTTTAGAAGGTTTCAAGTCTGGATACTGATAGATGTTAACAAAGGAATAATAGGAATAATATGGAGAATCTCGGTAAAAGACTAATTCAAAGGAATGATGTGCTGCAAAGGCATTTGTATATGAGGCAGTATTCTGAATATAAGTTGAGTTCCATGGTGAAGAGCATCAAACGCTACTGGAATGAAAATAAAATATATACAGCAAACTATCCAGCAAAATCTGGAGGTTCACGTTCATTCAGTCAAATTTATTTACTGTTTGCAGAAAAGGAAACCATATTTAAGATAACAGCACAAGCCTGCACTTCCTCTGAGGTCATGTAGGTCTTTATGCAGCCCCTGGAAGATGAGCGGTTGTGCTCATCTCCTGTTTGTGGGCTTCCACAGGCATCTAGTTGTCCACAGTGACAACAGAATCCTGGACTACCTTGGCTTGATCCAGCTCCCCATGTTGCTCCCCATGTTGTTATGAACTGGTATGAGATGATGAGATCTGCCTCTCTGAAGGCCTTTGGTGGTCTCTTCAGGAACTGATGGTATGAAGTTGCTGGCCTAGGCTTGAGGGAATCTCAATTTAAAAACAGATTCACTGCAGCATATTAGCATATCTTACCACTTGCAAGGATGTGCCTTTTTAAGGAGAGTTTGCCACCTTAAGTGGTTGTGCTGTCACTGTGCAACACAACAGGTGCACTTCAGGATCCTTTGAAACACACAGGAGAATGCTTGAATTCAACATCCATGCACAATCCAAGATTTATTCCAAGATTTATTCCATGCTACAATTCCAGGAATTGGACCATAAAGAAGGCTGATCGCCGAAGAATTGATGCTTTTGAATTATGGTGCTGGAGGAGACTCTTGAGAGTCCCATGGACTGCAAGAAGAACAAACCTATCCATTCTTAAGGAAATCAGCCCTGAGTGCTCACTGGAAGGACAGATCCTGAAGCTGAGGCTCCAATACTTTGGCCACCTCATGAGAAGAGAAGACTCCCTGGAAAAGACCCTGATGTTGGGAAAGATGGAGGGCACAAGGAGAAGGGGACGACAGAGGACAAGATGGTTGGATACTGTTCTCGAAGCTTCCAGCATGAGTTTGACCAAACTGTGGGAGGCAGTGGAAGACAGAAGTGCCTGGTGTGGTCTGGTCCATGGGGTCACGAAGAGTCGGACACGACTAAACACCAACAACACCGACCAGAATATAGCAATGAATTCTGGGATATGTGTGGCTGATTGCTCCCTACTTCATAGACACCCCTAGAAATATTGCCCTGGTTGCTTGTTCTGTCAAGCACGTCTCATTTATGGAAAAGCAGCCAACATGTTAAAACAAAACAAGAGGATTCTTGGGCTGGTTTCAGAAACAGATGAGATCATGCAGAAGCTACATTTCTATAAAGTATATGTTTATAGCAGTGTTTCCAGGGGATAACCCAGTTTAAGAGCTCTCCTGGATCAGTCCAATGGCCCATCTAATCCAGCGTCCTGTTCTCACAGTGGCCCATGGAAAGCCCACAAGGAGAAGCTGGGCTCAACAGCGCTCTTCCCACATGTGATTTCCAGCAACAGGTATTTAGAGGCATACTGCCTCTGACAGAGAGAGGTAGAAGATAGTCAACATGTCTAGAAGCCTCCATGCCAGTCAGCTGAGCTAGATCGACCAATGGTTTGATTGAGTATGAGGCAGTTTCCCATATTTCTTGTCCAGAAATATGGCTCTTGTATTTAAAGGAAAGGGTCACAGCTCAGTGGTGGAGCATGCAAATGTCCCAGGTTCATTCGCTGGTGTCTCCCGGTAGATCTTCTGCCTGAAATCCTAGAGAGCTAGATGGATGAATAGTCTGACTTAAGGCAGCTTCCTGGGTTCCAAATATCCCAATGTTCTCCCATTATGAGAAACATGACCCTGGAACTTCCTATTTCTGTGGTGTAGAGGTGTTAAAATATGAATCCTGCTTGCTTTATTAGTTGGAAACAAGTTGGCTCGGTGGGATGTGGCAACTTGGTGGTGTCAAATTCTGCCCAGATTCAACCAACATTCTTAAAATACCAATGTGACCACAAGAAGCCACCATTCGGGACTGTTGCTTTTGGCATCTTTTCAGTTGCAAGATGTACAAGTCAGTTCATCACGATGCTGTTGGCTGCTGGGCAGCTATTCCGCTTCTAAGCAGAGTGCTGGATATTAACTCAAAATGGTTCACGAAAGCTGAAGGCCAGGAAATAGCTGGGAGTTGCAAGAGATACCCATCAGTGCTGTGGATATCTCCTCCAACACAGAGATAAGGAAAAGGGCAGGTGTTTGAAGTTTGGAATAGAGACAAAGGCAGAAAATAAGAAAGAGGGAATGCTGTGAGCTGGCTGAAGGTGTCTTAGTGATGCAGGGCATCTCACTAGGAATCCAACTTGTGGTGGGACATCTGCCAATAACGTTGCCTCAACTCTGTCAAGCTGGAATTCAACATCGTGCTGAGGCAATCATTCCATTTTGTCTTTCCAGATGGAACTATCCCCCATCTCCTCCCTTGAGCGTCATTGAGCAAATAGAAGTTCTTGTTTCCACTGACATTACTCAGTAATTGAGTACTCCTTCCTGTCAGATGTTCAAGAGTTAAACAATTATGTGACTTTTCATAGACTTTTCATAGGCAGTCCTGTTCGGGGAAGCTTTTGATGTTTGAGGTTTTGTTTTGCCTCTTACTACTTTGCCTCTTACTACTTTGCAGTGGTACCTCAGGTTAAGTACTTAATTCGTTCTGGAGGTCTGTTGTTAACCTGAAACTGTTCTTAACCTGAAGCACCACTTTAGCTAATGGGGCCTCCAGCTGCTGCTGCGCCGCCGGAGCCCGATTTCTGTTCTCATCCTGAAGCAAAGTTCTTAACCTGAAGCACTATTTCTGGGTTAGCGGAGTCTGTAACCTGAAGCGTATGTAACCTGAAGTACCACTGTACAGGGCTGCCTTCAGATGTCTTCTAAAGGTTGTATAGTTACTTATCTCCTTGGCTCGTTGATCACATAACTCCATACCCTCTAATATTTCTCCATTGAAAATAGGGACGTCCTAACAAAAAGCAGGACATTTCTGGATCAAGTCAGAAACCAGGACAACGTCCGTAAATCCGGGATTCTCCCTGGAAAATAGGGACACTTGGAGGGTTTGCTATCAGACTTCAGCATGAAATGTGCTTTGGAGAAGCATGCTTCCTATTCAGCGGATCCCATCACATTCTGTGTGACAGAGTCCATGGGCTGCTGTTGACAAAACCTTTGAAGGAACTGCAGAACCTCGTTGCAATCGTGACATTTTAATCAAACATGGTTATACGGGGCAACGCTAGGACACTCAAACTCTTGCTAAGGTCAATCTTTGCATTGGCACAGGGAACCCTGAGACAGACACTGACTTTAGGTGGGGCCTCACCAAATCAGAAACAAGTCTCTTGAACTGTATTATTGCCTGGGGGCCCACTGAAATTTGGATCTAGCCTTCAAATGATATGCATTGCTATGATCTCCCATAAAAAGATAAGAAGAGGCCTGCTGGAGCAGTCCAAAGGGCCATCTAGTCAAAGCTTTGAATGCATTCAAAAGCTGGACCCTGCTCTCTCCCTGCTCTTGAATTGCTGACGTCCCAAATGGGGCCACAGAGAGGCTTGGTTGCTAGCCAGCTCCTGAACTCTGCCACTATGCCCAGAATCTGCAAAACATCAGCACTGCTCTTGTCTGTGTACAAAGCCACTGACCCAGTTTTCAGAGGGGAAACAGCTCTCTGTAATAAATAGGCCCAATTATATCCTGATGTTGTGAAAAGTAAAGGCTCTGTTCTCCAGTGGGATGATTTTAAAGCACATAGCAGCAGGGGTGGGAAGCATCAGGCCCTGGGACCAAATGTGGCCCTCCGGACTTCTTTGTTTGGCCCTCAGGCTCTTCCCAGGTCACACACCCTCTCCACAGGCTACACCCTTCAGTAGCCCCACTTCATATCCTTCTTGGGTGTTTTTCAGTTGCCTGGAATGTCTTCTTGAACTGTAGCTGTGATTCTTGCTTGCCTTCATGGAGGACTGTGTGTGTGTGTGTGTGTGTGTGTGTGCGTGTGCCCAGCGGTGTAGTGTGGAGAGCAGGGCCGGATTTAGATTTGATGAGGCCCTAAGCTACTGAAGGTAATGGGGCCCTTTATATGTCCAGCTGTCCTTTGTCAACAACAAATTGTCGCTGTTTTTGTGTGTTGAATATATGTTATATATGCTTATTGCTTACATCATAGGAGCCTACACAACACAAAACACTTGCTTTATGTAGGTTTTATTTTATTTGTTTTTTATCTTATATTTTGGAAATGGTTTTTTTTTCTCTTTATATTTTTTGGGGGGCCCAAGAGAATGGGACCCTAAGCTATAGCTTGTTTAGCTTAAATCTGGCACTGGTGGGGAGAAACAGGGGCAATTGCCCCAGCTGCGAACTTGTTGTTGTTGTGTTTAGTCATTTAGTCGTGTCCGACTCTTCGTGACCCCATGGACCAGAGCACGCCAGGCACCTCTGTCCTCCACTACCTCCCGCAGTTTGGTCAAACTCATGCTGGTAACCTCGAAAACACTATCCAACCATCTTGTCCTCTGTCGCCCCCTTCTCCTTGTGCCCTCCATCTTTCCCAGCATCAGTGTCTTCTCCAGGGAGTCTTCTCTTCTCATGAGGTGGCCAAAGTACTGGAGCCTCAGCTTCATGATCTGTCCTTCCAGTGAGCACTCAGGGCTGATTTCCTTAAGAATGGATGCGTTTGATCTTCTTGCAGTCCATGGGACTCTCAAGAGTCTTCTCCAGCACCATAATTCAAAAGCATCAATTCTTCGGCGATCAGCCTTCTTTATGGTCCAGCTCTCACTTCCATACATCACTACTGGGAAAACCATGGCTTTAACGCGAACTTGTTAGGAGGAGCAAAATTTCAACACCTGTTGCCACTGCAATACAGCTGCATGCTTCTGTTGCCAGGCTCCATGGAAAACAGCTTCTCCATGAGAACCAGGAAGTGACCTCTCTAGACAACGGAATGACTCTTCTTTTCTTATCTCTGCAGCTGCATTCTTTTGGGTGCTGCGGACGCTGTTGGGCAATCGAATGCACACGCATACTCCATCTGTTTTCCTCTCTCCTACCCCCTCCCAAAGGGACGTGGGTGGCGCTGTGGGTTAAACCACAGAGCCTAGGGCTTGCCGATCAGAATGTCGGCAGTTCGAATCCCTGCGACGGGGTGAGCTCCCGTTGCTCGGTCCCTGCTCCTGCCCACCTAGCAGTTCGAAAGCACGACAAAGTGCAAGTAGATAAATAGGTACCACTCCGCCGGGAAGGTAAACGGCGTTTCCGTGCGCTCCTCTGGTTCGCCAGTAGCGGCTTAGTCATGCTGGCCACATGACCTGGAAGCTGTACGCCGGCTCCCTCGGCCAATAAAGCGAGATGAGCGCCGCAACCCCAGAGTCGACTGGACCTAATGGTCAGGGGTCCTTTTACCTTTATCTTACCCCACCCCATGGTCCCGGGAGCTGGCAACCCATGCTACGCCACTGTGTGTGTGTGTGTGTGTGTGTGTAAAATAGTAGTAGTAGTAGTAGTAGTAGTAGTAGTAGTAATAATAATAATAATAATAATAATAATAATAATAATAATAATGTATTACTCCCAGCCCATATGACTGGGCCTTCCCAGCCTCTCTGGGCGGCTACTTTGCCAAGGTAACATTCCCATTCCTTGCTCCACCCATTCTTGCCTCGGCCCCCACCTACTGCTGGCACCTCCCCCATCTCCCCCACCACAGGAAATTACCAAATTTTTGCTCTATAAGACTCACTTTTTCCCTCCTAAAAAGTAAGGGGAAATGTGTGTGCGTCTTATGGAGCGAATGCAGGCTGCGCAGCTATCCCAGAAGCCAGAAAAGCAAGAGGGATTGCTGCTTTCACTGCTCAGTGATCCCTCTTGCTGGTCTGGCTTCTGAGATTCAGAATATTTTTTTTTCTTGTTTTCCTCCTCCAAAAACTAGGTGCATCTTGTGGTCTGGTGCGTCTTATAGAGCGAAAAATACGGTATCTAAAAGGGAATGTGGCCCCCGGGAGAAATAGGTTTCCCATCTCTGCTGCTGGAAGCTCCCAGTGGTTTTTGGTCCCTGGGCTGATGTAAGAAAGCTACTACTCCCAGCGCCCTAGATCTCCTTGGGATATGTCATTTAAATGTATGGGAGACATTTTTGCATTACAGTGGTACCTCGAGTTACATACGCTTCAGGTTACAGACTCCGCTAACCCAGAAATATTACCTCTGGTCAAGAACTTTGCTTCAGGATGAGAACAAAAATCGTGCAGCAGCAGCGGCGCAGCGGCAGCAGGAGGCCCCATTAGCTAAAGTGGTGCTTCAGATTAAGAACAGTTTCAGGTTAAGAATGGACCTCCGGAACGAATTAAGTACTTAACATGAGGTACCACTGTATTTTATGCCCCCTTTTGCTAGCTGTGGCCCCAAATGCATATAAGGTTTAAAGGGGAGTCCTTGTGGTTGCTTTCGTAGGTATGTGAGAATGTAAACCTAATTATAGCGGTGTTTGAACATGAAAGACTTCTAATCAGTTTCCGATCAATATAGTCACAGCTGTTTTATCCGAATGAAAAGTCGGCATGTGGGAGTCTCCTTATCAGAAAAAGATTGCCTTCATCACCATGCTGTCGACATGCAGAGTTAGACAACAATCCTGCAGTCTGCACACATATAAACAGAGACCACCGAAAATGGGAAATGCAGTTTACGTCTCCGCCAAGCAGCTGTTCTAAGAGAGTCATTAACTTCTACACAGCTTTTCTGACCTATAAAGTTTAACTCCGCCTGTTTACTCTTCTGTTGAGCTGTTGTGGGCAATAAACCATATGGCAAGCAGGGAAATATTGAATTAGCTGTTATAAGGCTGCACTTTTTGAAGCCAGCTAATAACATGAGACAAATGCGGGGTGGAGGATGGGAACTGCAAATCCGTGTGTATTTCTGGGCACGTGCTCTAACTGTGTGCGGCTGAAGAGAGAACAGGAAATTAGTAATAACCCGAAACAGCCTTATGGCTCGATCCAGAAATTGCAGCCGTAGGAAAATTAATTTCATTCGGTCTTGTGCACGTGAATGGAAATATGGCCATAAAATTTGGGGATAGCTGAATGAGTTCGAGTCCTGTTGTGGTGACAGTCCGTCCCCCCCTTTGGTTGCTAGGCACACAAGTAGATTTCAAGCAATGCTGAGAATGAGTGTCGTGTCCACTGATAATACGGAGGCATGAATGAAAGCTGTGCTGTTCTCCTACACCATGGGTCAGCAAACTAAGGTCTGCGGGCCGGATCAGGCCCAATTGCCTTCTGGATCCTGCCCGCAGACGGTCCAGGAATCGCCGCATGGATTGCCAGTACAGTGGTACCTCGGGTTAAGTACTTAATTCGTTCCGGAGGTCCGTTCTTAACCTGAAACTGTTCTTAACCTGAAGCACCACTTTAGCTAATGGGGCCTCCTGCTGCCGCCAGAGCACAATTTCTGTTCTTATCCTGAAGCATATGTAACCTGAGGTACCACTGTACGCGTGTTCTTTCCCTCTCCCTCACACGGTGGCAGCAGCAGTGGCGCCTCCTCCCTCCCTCCTCCTGGCTTCTCCCTGCCCTGCCTAGAGGAGGAGGGGGCTGGGCTTTGTTGGTGCCAGCAGCAGCAGCGCTCGAGCGGCCGCCATTTTAAGCAGCCACTCTCTGGAACCCTTTTGTGCGCCGCTTTTTGTCCCTCAGCCACCGCCACCAGCTCCTGCTGCTCGCAAGGCACAGGTAAGCAGCCACCGGGGCTTGTGGTGCTCTTGCATCATCATCCCCTCAAAATATAGTCCGCCTGTTGGGATACTGCCAGGGAGATAGAATCCATCTGAGCCCCCAAGCTCGGTGCCGGACGATCCATCGACCTCCCGTAGTCAGGCAATATCAGCAATTCAGCGACACTAAGCCTCAGGCTTAGTGCACACTCTGACAGCAGAATTCACACAGCAAGAAGTTGCACAGCATGAGAGCAGAACATGCATATTTACAGTTTATTTGGCGTTGGTCAGAACAAAGAAGGCATGACCGTCTGCTCCGACTGCTCAGGCAAAACAGGCAAAAACGAAACGAACTTACAACATAAACATCCTGTGAGACAGGAACTTACGCAGGCTGTTATACAAACATCCTGCTCCCTTTTAAGGTGGAACGGAAATATCCTAACATCCTCCCCCTTTCCGTGTAACCAGTAGTACCTGTGGTTCAACCCAATTGCAACCTTTGTGCGTAAACCTTAAGTTGTTCTCTGTTAACAACCTTAGACAACAGATCAGCAGGAATTTCATTTCCTGGCATGTAGGACACCTGAATGAGTCCTTTCTGAATACACTCCCTTGCACGATGTAGCTTAATCTGCAAGTACTTGGTCCTTTGCTTGCAACTCTCCGAGTTCAGCAAAGCCAAACAAGATCTATTGTCTTGATACACTTGTATAGGACATTTCACAGAAACCCCAATGTCCTTAAACAGTTGCATCAACCATTCACAATCCATGAGTGAAAATGACAGAGCATTGAGTTCTGCTTCACAGGAACTTAGGCTAACTGTCGTCTGCTTTTTGCACAACCAGTCAAACAGGCAGTGGTTGTACATGTAGCACACTCCAGAAGTGCTTGTACCATCCATGGTGTCACTTCCAAAACTTGCATCTGCAAAGATTTCAAGACCTCCAGTCTTCTGACTGGTGAACCTCAGCCTGTAGTGCATAGTCCCTTTCAAATACCGGGCTATGCGCTTCAGAGCTTTCCAATCCTGAACAGTAGGATTGTTAGCATGTCTGCTAAGCAGGTTAGTGCTTACAGCAATGTCAGGTCTTGAACATCTAGCAATGAAATTCAACTTGCCTAGAATGCATCTGTACAGCGTTGTGTCAGAAAATGCTTCAGCAGTACTGTCTACCTGGTAACCTGTCACCATCGGTGTGTCTGCTGGGTTTGCATCAACCAAATTCAACCTGGTTAATACATCAGCAATTTTCTGTGTTTGGTGTACCAGAAAATTACCTGCTTGGTCCCTCTCCACCTGCAGAGAAAGATAGTTGGATACCTCACCAAGATCCTTCATGTCAAAGTGCTCCTTCAGCTGAGCTAGGGTGCTTTGGTAAAAAGCCTGATTCTTCCAAAACATCAGAAGATCATCAACAAAACATAAACAATACAGTTTGTTTTGCCCCTCCTCCTTGACAAACACACATGGATCAGCTTTGCCCTGGTGAAAACCTAGAGAAAGCAACGTTTCAGTGAGTTTTGTGTTCCAACACCTGGCACTCTGCTTGAGACCATATAAGGATTTCCGCAGTTTACAGACCATTCCCTTCTGTATCTGCATCCCGTCAGGTGGAAGCATGTACAGCTCCTCCCCCAGAATCCCGTACAAAAAAGCTGTATTAATGTCATGATGGGAAACATGCATTTTCTCCTCCGCAGTGATCTTGAGCATCAGCCGAATGCTCTCATATTTGACCGTGGGTGAGTAGGTCTCGTGGTAATCCTGCCCTGGTACCTGTGAAAAACCTCTGGCAACCAATCTGGCTTTGTGTCTGACAACCTTGCCATTCTGGTCTGTCTTGGCCTTGAAGACCCATTTGCTGCCAACCAGTCTCATTCCTGGGACTACCGGTACCAGTTCCCAAGTCTGGTTCCTGTTTAAGGAATCAACTTCAGCCTTCATGGCATTAAGCCAAGGCTCAGCATCTTTAGAGGTTAACTCCTGGACCTCTTTGAAGCTAGAAGGTTCCCACACCTTCTCCGAGCTACTAAGAACAGCAGTTGCCATCTTAGCAAACTCATCAGCAAATCTCTTTGGAGGTTTGCCTTTGGTCGCCCTTTCAGACCTGCGAACCAGACGCAAGTCTTCTGGACTCATCTCCTCCTTCTTAGGAGAAAAGTGACCAATGGTGAACAGTGGTTCTTCCAGTTCATTGTCAGACTCATCAGATGGTCTGACTGAGGCCTTTGCGCTCTTGTAGTCTGCTGTGTCATCACTGTCACTGACAGCAGCAGCAGCGCCGCCCACTGAACTGGAATTCGAACTCTGATCATCATCACCATCATCATCATCATCATCATCATCATCCTCAGTTTCCTCAGCTTTCTCAGCATGATCTGCTTTCTTCACATCACCTTCATCCTCCTCTGGGTAACTCTGGAAAATTCCCACATTTTCCCCCCACTTAGGATTGTACTCAACACTCCTTGTGAACTTTATGGATTTAGAGTTAGTCATCCATACCCTGTATGCACCTTTTTCGTACCCCATGAACAGACCATGTGCCCCACGCTTCCCAAGCTTGTTGCTTTGTGGGGTGTGTACCCACATGTCAGAACCAAAGATTCTCATGTGTTTGACATTAGGTTGCTTACCAAACATTTTCTCATAGGGAGTGCAGCCAATAGGTGATGACAGTCTCCTGTTAAAAGTATAAACAAAATTCGAGAGAGCCTCCCCCCAAAACTTCTCAGGGAGGTTGGCATCATGCAACAAGGTTTTTATCCCTTGCAGCAACGTTTGATTTGCTCTCTCCGCAAGCCCATTCATCCATGGCGATCTAGGCGTTGACAAGTCATGCTGGATTCCCTTCTCAGTCAGGAAAGCTTCAAACTGCTGAGAAGTGAACTCCCCGCCCCGATCAGTAAACAGACAGCCAATACGTTTACCGTGAGCATTCTCCAACCAAGCACAGAATGCCTTGAACTTAGGAAATGCTTGCGATTTCTGCTCGAGCATAAACACATGAATGTACCTGGAAAAAGAATCAATTAGAACCATGAAGTACCTTGCTCCTCCCAAAGAGGGCGCTAGAGGCCCAACCAGGTCTGCGTGAACTAGCTGGTAGGGTTTGGAAGCCTGCCTGCTAGACTCCTTGCCTTTTGGAGCAACCTTCACCTTGTTCTCTGCACAAGATACACATTTCATGTGAAATTTACAAGGTTTGATGTCCAAACCTTCAACCAACTCAGGCATCTTGGCTAGCGCTTGCCAAGAGAGGTGACAAAATCTGCGATGTGCATCATGAATGCATCCTGCATGAAGAACCTTGTTAGTTTGTGCAACACAACAAGTATCAGCATTAGACACAGCAACATCATCATAAGTTAGACTGAACAAACCATCCATCAACTTTGCATGCAAAATGTCCTCTTTGCCTTTTCTGATGACACAGACAGTCCTCTTGAAGGAAACCTCTAAACCACGCCCAGTCAGCTGTGGTACACTAATCAAATTGTCCACAGCTCCTGGAACAAAAAGAACATTACTAATGGTAGTATGCAGACTTTCAAGTTTCACAGTCCCAACTCCTGTAGCTTGCAAAGTCCTTCCATCAGCCAGCTGGACCTCTCCATCTTGAGGTGTGAAGGAGACAAACAGATGGCGGTCTTTGGTGAGATGGCGCGTGGCCGCAGAGTCCACAATAAACCTGGCCTTCCCCTTCGAAGCAGATTTGCTGGCAAACAAAACCTTGTTTTCCACCAGCGTGGGCTTTTGCAGCTTGCCCCCCTGCTCCTGGCCATCAGACGTGCCTTTAGCCTTTGGTGAAGCTGTGCCAGCGAACAAAGCTTTGTTTTTCCCTGGCGAGGGCTTTTGCAACTTGCCCCCCTGCTCCTGGCCATCAGACGTGCCTTTAGCCTTTGGTAGAGCTGTGCCAGCAAACATAGCCTTGTTTTCCACTGGCGAGGGCTTTTGCAACTTGCCCCCCCGCTCCTGGCCATCAGATGTGCCTTTAGCCTTTGGTGGAGCTGTGCCAGCAAACATAGCCTTGTTTTCCACTGGCGTGGGCTTTTGCAACTTGCCCCCCCCGCTCCTGGCCACCTGCAAGCATCTTGCTCTGTTTACATCTGGTCTTCCGGCCTCTGCAAAGGCTCTGACCTTGGTTCTCACGAGAAACAGAGCTCTCAGCTGCCGACTCCTTGGCTCCCTCTGGAGGCTGGAATGCTGCCTGGGATGACATCACAGTCAGCTCCCCCTGCAGCTTGCAACCGGTGCCCTCGGCATCTCTGCATTCACTCGCATTCTGGGAAACAGCCAGGACCTCCGACGCAGTCAAACTCTGGGCTGGGATTATTGGCTGGTGGGCCTTTTTCAAAGCATCCCACATGTCACGTGCCGTGAGATTTCCAGCAAGCGTCTTTATTTCCTCCAGAGAGACGGACAAGACTATTACGTCTATGGCTCTCGAATTCTGAGCCTCCCATCTCCCTGTCAGAGGAACTGGAGGGGCTTCACAGACAGTATGCCAGACTCCAAACTGACGCAGCAAACTCTCACACCATTTTGCCCAGGTCTCATAATTGTCCCGATTTAATTTTGGGCACTCAGCAGCTTCAGAGGCTTGGAAAAACTCCATTCCAGCTCTTAACGTCAGCCGTGAGTCTTCTTCACTTCAGAGACTCCTTATCTTGGCACCCATAAATCACGAAGCCTGCTTGGCTCGGTTCCCAGGCCAATTAGGCCAGCCGGACATCAAAGAGGCTGCCGCGGCAACAGAAAAGCCTCTGCTTTCGCTTTTCCCACACATACCTCAGCAGTCTGTCGCAGTCTTACTCTCCTGCAAGTGCCGTGAATCTGGGCCCATAACCTGTTGTTGGGATACTGCCAGGGAGATAGAATCCATCTGAGCCCCCAAGCTCGGTGCCGGACGATCCATCGACCTCCCGTAGTCAGGCAATATCAGCAATTCAGCGACACTAAGCCTCAGGCTTAGTGCACACTCTGACAGCAGAATTCACACAGCAAGAAGTTGCACAGCATGAGAGCAGAACATGCATATTTACAGTTTATTTGGCGTTGGTCAGAACAAAGAAGGCATGACCGTCTGCTCCGACTGCTCAGGCAAAACAGGCAAAAACGAAACGAACTTACAACATAAACATCCTGTGAGACAGGAACTTACGCAGGCTGTTATACAAACATCCTGCTCCCTTTTAAGGTGGAACGGAAATATCCTAACACCGCCCCCCCAAGGTCTGAGGGACAGTGGACCGGCCCCCTGCTGAAAAAGTTTGCGGACCCCTGTCCTACACAGTCAAGTGATTCGCTAAGCCAAATGCCCTCTGCAAGCAATGTTTTGTGAGACCTGCCAAGGGCATTCCAGTCCCAAAGAGACAGCAAAGAGAAGAGGTTTATCAAACTCTGTTGGGTTAGTCTCCATTGCTACGTTACTATGCATTGTTTTGTGGGCTGCACTGACTCGCTGGAAAGAGCAAAAAGTAGCTACAAGTCTCTGTTTTTATAACCCGCCCATCTGACTGGGTTGCCCCAGCCACACTGAGCAGCTTGCAACAGATATAATACAACTTTAAACATTATTATTTTTTAATCCCTATACAGGGCTGCCTTCAGATGTCTTCTAAAGGTTGTATAGTTACTTATCTCCTTGGCTCGGGGGGTCACATAACAACATATCCTCCAACATTTCTCCAATGAAAATAGGGACATCCTAAGGAAAAGTGGGAAATTCAGGGATCAAATCAGAACCTGGGATGGCTTCTGTAAATCTGGGACTGCTCCTGGAAAATAGGCACACCTGGAGGGCCTGCATTTACAGTATTCCCTGTTTAGGGAAGTTTTTAATGTTTGATGTTTTATTGCATTTTTAATATTCTGCTGGGAGCCACCCAGTGCGGCTGGGGAAACTCAGCCAGATAGGTGGGATATAAATAATAATAATAATAATAATAATAATAATAATAATATATTATTATTATTATTATTATTAAATTCAGTTCTTGGCACCCACATTTTAATTTAGAGGGATACAGCAGGGCAGTAGACTGATGCTGGGACACGAGTGTAAAAGGGAGTACAGTCAGCCAGATTGGGGACCCCTGAAAAGAAGAAGAAGAAGAAGGGTTTGGATTTGATATCCCGCCTTTCACTCCCTTTAAGGAGTCTCAAAGCGGCTAACATTCTCCTTTCCCTTCCTCCCCCACAAGAAACACTCTGTGAGGTGAGTGGGGCTGAGAGACTTCAAAGAAGTTTGACTGGCCCAAGGTCACCCAGCAGCTGCATGTGGAGGAGCGGAGACGCGAACCCAGTTCCCCAGATTACGAGACTACCACTCTTAACCACTACACCACACTTTGAGCCACCACACTGGCTCAAAGGCTTGAGAAGGAAGGACCCCCCCCCAAGCTTTCTGCTTGGCAACTCTGGAGTAGATGAATTCATGGCGGATAGGATAGGCCAAATGGAACTTTCATATACAAAAGCTGTACACCTCTGAATTCTGTGTGCTTCGATTCAAATCCCCATTCGGCTATGATGCCTATTGGATGAGCTGAGCCAGCCATTTCCTTTCAGCCTTATAGAAATCACAGGGTTGTTGTGAAGAGGGGGGAAATGGAGACGGCCACCCACCCACCTCAGTGTACCAATTTTGATTGGCATTTATTCCCCACTACCCTTCCCAGCAGGGACGTAGGTGGCGCTGTGGGTTAAACCACAGAGCCTAGGACTTGCCGATCAGAAGGTTGGTGGTTCGAATCCCCGTGACGGGGTGAGCTCCCGTTGCTCGGTCCCAGCTCCTGCCAACCTAGCAGTTCGAAAGCACATCAAAGTGTAAGTAGATAAATAGGTACCACTCCGGTGGGAAGGTAAACGGCATTTCTCTGCACTGCTCTAGTTCACCAGAAGCAGCTTAGTCATGCTGGCCACATGACCCGGAAGCTGTATGCCAGCTCCCTCGGCCAATAGAGCGAGATGAGCGCTGCAACCCCAGAGTCAGTCACGACTGGACCTAATGGTCAGGGGTCCCTTTACCTTTACCTTACCCTTCCCAGCACCAGATCTGTTTCTTGGTGGTATAGATGTGCCGATGGAGCCTACCTGGGTGGGACGCGGTGGCTCAACATAGCAGGTTGAAAGTTTAATAATAATAATAATAATAATAATAATAATAATAAATTTTATTTATACCCCACCCTTCCTGGTTTTAAAACCAGGCTCAGGGCGGCTAATAGCGATATAAAACATTGACTTAAAAACAGCATAAAACAGCAAGGGGCTCCTCATTGTGTTGCTCTTGGAAGGAAGTGTGGGTGAATATTTTAGGGCGTGCTATTTAAACACTCAAATAAACCATGCAGATGCTGAAAAACAACGAGTTATTTCAGCAAAATAATCATCCAATGCCCAACAGTAGGGGCAGAAAATGCCTCTGGCATTACATGTTATTACTGAAAGGGACAGAGATTATCTAGATCAGACAAAAAGGCTCCACGGTCAAATTAAGTTTGGCCAATAACTGAGGCCATTTTACGTAACAGCACACTTTCTCAGATTTCATAGGTGACCTGATCCAGCATACAAGCCTAACCATAGAAATGGCGTGTCATGATTACCTGCCACCAGTCCTGCAAAAGGTGTCACAATTCAGTCCGTCAGACTAGGACCAGGGAGATCCAAGTTCATGAAGCTCACTGGGTAACTCTGACCTACCTCTCAGGGTTGTTGTGAAGATAAACAGGAGGCAGGAACAATTTATGTTTCCATAGAGGAAAGTTGAGATAGAAACATAATGAATCAATAACTAATGGGGCCAACATTTTACACTACAGAATGATGCAGGAATGGGTGGACATGAGTTGTCAATGTAGTCACAATGTTTGGTCAGGAAGGAAAACATCTGGGAATGAATCTGACATGCTGGTATCAATTTCCTGCTATTTCTCCGAGCTGTTGCCTTGGATTAATGAGGCTCTTTACCCTTTTGTGTGTTGTTTGTGTTGTCTTAAACTTATTACTAATCACTACTCTGAACAAGAAATTTAGAGAATTCTTGGATTTGGCGACTGTCCAGAAACAACTTGCAGTCATGTGAAGCAACATGGCATTTTGCAGAAATATGGCCTTTTTGTCATCTTCTCTCTCCCACGATGAGCTCTTGGGTTGGAACTAATTATGATTATAATTAATTGCTAAGGAAACATGCCGGCTTTGCAATTTCAGCAGGGACTGAACCATTCATAGAAATAACTTTTCTTTCTTTCTCTCACAGACGCACACACAGCAAACTTATTCTTGCCTCAAGCCCTTTCTTGAGTTAATCACTTCCAGAGGGTCTCATATTTGTTCAGTAAACATTCTGTTTTCTCAGGGACTTAAACAGCACTTGATTCACACGTTAAGCCAGCAGCCTGCAATTGAAGCACCAGGCCTCCTCGGGAGGTAAACTAAAAGTCCCTCCATGCCATATGTGATTTAAAGCACCCTTATGCTACTTTAACAGTCATGGGAAAACCCTAGGAAATCTCGTTTGTTAAAGGTCCTGGGGATTGTAGCTGCCATGACTTCTAAAGTGTAATAAGAGTGATCAAATTTCATGGTGTGGGTGTGATTTAAGAGATTTTGAGGGATTGAGCCCAGCCCATTCCTCACTATCTAACCCACAAATAATTGCTGAGCATAAGAAATTTTGTATTCGCTGAAATAAAAAAATGTTCATAACTGCATATATAAACCACATGTCTGAAACCCCACAGAAAAAGTCCTGAAACCATTTTGTCCCTCCCAAATTGACCTCAAATATTTCTCTGCAAGGTGGAAGGAAAATGGAAAAGCCTCCCCATTGTCTTTTCGTTCACAAATCCTGTCTTAAGGGTATGTCTGTGTATGAATAGGGTGAGCCCGTGACCTGGCCCAGGAACTAAGTATTTGTCATTACCAAAGACTGGCCAGGCTCCCCGGGGTATCCAATCAAGTGATCATTAACAGGTAACCTGCCAGACAGGAGCTAAACAACACACTCAGATTTCTGTTGTAGACCGCCTTTTCTGTGATGTAGGTATGATGTTTGTGGGGGGTGGTCTTGGGTTACACCCCTTCTGTGATATATGTATGATGTATGGAGGGGTGGTCTTGTCTATATAAGGGCAGGCACACCTTTGTTCTGGGTCCTCCTCCTTTCCTGCATGTGAGGGGAGCACCCTGTTGCAACAGTTTCTATAAAGATCAGGCTTACTTGCTGCTTTGCTTCTCAATATTCTCTGGTTGGCCTCTGTTATTTTCTCCTACCGATGGAGAACCTACAAAGGACTCTGTAAGGGCTCTTGTGTCCCCAATAAGGGAATAAGGGCAGATTTTTGTTTATTACATGCCCTACAGAGCGTTCAAGTTATATTGGGCGGTATCAAACAGAGAGGGAGGGGAAGCCCCATTGCCCAACCTTGTGTCAATTGTTGTCCTTGTGCCAATACCAATTCAGAAAGGAAAATATAGGAACAAGAGGAAAGAGATTAGTTTTCAGTAATCCCATAAAGCGAGACGTACTGGTGACAGAAAGCTATTCCAGGAACATGAAGCAGGATTCGAAGAAGAACACAGCCAAGCCAAGCACATGGTGGCACATGGCGCATGGTGGCATGTGAAATATGAAAGAAGGATAAATGAAAGGGATGAGGATTGAACCATACAAAACGTTGAGGTTCTTTGGATTGGATCTCCTGCTCCTTTCATTTTTTAAAAAATATTTTTTATTTAATTTCTGTTTTACATTTTAGAAAATTAACTTAAAGAACCTTAAAATATCAGTGACTTCCCTTCCTCTCTTTCCATGGTTCATTTTGCACAACATAAATCCCTGCTTATTTTATATAAACTAAAGCATTCGGTATTCCATTATTACATCCATCAAAACTTATTTACACTGCTGAATTTATCTTAATGCTGCCCACATTTTCAAATATACACATTTTCCTCCATATATTCAATAAACATTTTCCAATCTTCTTTACACATATGTTCTTCTTGTTTTCTTATTCTATATGTTAGATCCTCAAGCTGTGCATATTCCATCAGTTTATGTCACCATTCTTCTTTAGTTGGGACCTTGCTCGCTTTCCATTTTTGGGCTAACGAAACATGAGCCGCAGTTATGGCATACATAAATAATCTTTTTTGACACCTGGGAATTACGTCTGAGTTATCCCTAATATATCCTGCCCCTTTCACAGCAATTCTATACAAGTTCATTCAGAAGCAAATCCCACTGAGCTCAATAAGCAGACCCTCCAAGTGTCCCTATTTTTCAGGGACAGTCCTAGATTTGACAACCCAATGTCTTGCTTTTCCTTAAGGTAAAGGTAAAGGGACCCCTGACCATTAGGTCCAGTCATGACCGACTCTGGGGTTGCGGCGCTCATCTCGCCTTATTGGCCAAGGGAGCCAGCGTACAGCTTCCGGGTCATGTGGCCAGCCTGACTAAGCCGCTTCTGGCAAACCAGAGCAGCGCGCGGAAACACCGTTTACCTTTCTGCCAGAGCGGTACCTATTTATCTTTTTTAAAAAAATGATATTTATTAAAGATTTCCAATTTAATACAATAAAAAAGAATCAAAAAGAAAAAAGCAAAAAAGTTTAAAAACACATCAAGTTCACAATGCTTATTTTTCAATAACATATTTCCCTGACCTCCTCATACCTCCCCTTCTTGTATTCCAATTCAAATTGTTAGTTCAGCAAATCCTTATCAATAATTTTTAACCTATTTCTATACCCTTCCCCACCCCATATCACTCACAACGTTACAGCTAAAAACCTCTTAATTTCTATCCGACATCATTCAACATTCATTAATTTTACAATATTTCTGTAAATAGTCCTTGAATTTCTTCCAATCTTCTTCCGCCGACTCTTCTCCCTGGTCATGGATTCTGCCAGTCATTTCTGCCAATCCCATGCAGTCAATCATCTTCATCTGCCATTCTTCCAGAGTGGGTAAATCTTGCGTCTTCCAATACTTTGCGATGAGTATTCTTGCTGCTGTTGTAGCATACATAAAGAAAGTTCTATTCTTCTTTGACACCAGTTGGCCGACCATGCCCAGGAGAAAGGCCTCTGGTTTCTTCAGAAAGGTATATTTAAATACCTTTTTCAATTCATTATAGATCATTTCCCAGAAAGCCTTAATCCTAGGGCACGTCCACCAAAGGTGAAAGAATGTACCTTCATTTTCTTTGCATTTCCAACATTTATTATCGGGCAGATGGTAAATTTTTGCGAGCTTGACTGGGGTCATGTACCACCTATATATCATTTTCATAATATTTTCTCTTAAGGCATTGCATGCTGTAAATTTCATACCGGTGGTCCAAAACTGTTCCCAGTCCGCAAACATATCTACTTGCACCTTGACGTACTTTCGAACTGCTAGGTTGGCAGGAGCAGGGACCGAGCAACGGGAGCTCACCCTGTCACGGGGATTCAAACTGCCGACCTTCTGATCGGCAAGTCCTAGGCTCTGCGGTTTAACCCACAGCGCCACCCGCGTCCCTCCTTAGGACATCCCTATTTTCACTGGAGAAATGTTGGAGGGGACATCTCCAATTTCATTGGAGAAATGTTAACGTGTATGGTGTAATAAAAAATTTAAGGTCTCATATATATAATAAATGTTCATAAATGTACCAAGCAAACACGTACATAAATATATAAACCACGTCTGGAGCAGCACAGGAAGACAGTCCTGAAACCATTTTGACTCCCAAAACTGACCAAATGTTTCTTTGCAAGGAGGGAGGGGGTGATGGAACCTTCCCATTGTCTCAGGAACTAAGTGATTACCATCTCAAAGGAATGGCCAGGCTACCAGAAAAGGCAATCAGATAAGGCGTTATCACATAACCTGGCAAACAGGAAAAACAACATTCAAATTTCTGTTGTAGACCACCTTTTCTGTGATGTAGGTATGATGCTTGAGGGAGGTGGTCTTGGGCTACACCCCTTCTGTGATCTATGTATGAGGTTTCTGGGGGTGGTCTTGGGTGGGCAATTTTAAATGTCTATATAAGGGCAGGCACACCTTTGTTCTGGGTCCTCCTCCTTTCTCCTGCCTGTTGCAACAGTTCAATAAAGATCAGGCTTACTAGCTGCTTTGCTTCTCAATATTCTCTGGTTGGCCTCTGTTATTTTCTCCTACTGATGGAGAAACTACAAAGGACTCTGTAAGGGCTCTTGTGTCCCCCATAAGGGAATAAGGGCAGATTTTGTTTACATCAGAGGAATAGGATGTCCCTGTTTTCATTGGCAAAATGTTGGAGGGTATGCAGTAAGTAGGCCATGGGGTACATAGGATTGAAATCTTGATTTCTTTAAAAGCAGCAGGGGCAAACAGCCCTGGTAGAAGGAGTAATCCTTTCCCTCCACACTGTTTTCCCACACTGATTTGCCTCACTAGGTTTGTGTGTGTACTACATATGCTTCAAAAAAATGGGTTGTCTCTGGGATCACTGACTCCACTAATTATCTGCGGTGGGGGGTGTGTGTGAGAGAGAAACCTACTTTTCTTTTGAAAACAACAGTTGGAGCTTCTTAGCCATTTTGAACTGTTCTTGCCCATGGTTGTTTACTTCCTTAAAATGAATATTTACACAGAATAGCTCTTTGCTTACACAGAATATTCCTTGTTTAGTCGAACAGTACCAAAAATAGCTCAGTGACATCACAAATCATAAGGCTGAAGAGATTCTGTCAATGTTTCAATAATAGCCTGGAAGTGTTTGCTGCCATCTTGGGGGCGGGGGGCAGAGGCAGAAAAGGTTTACAAACTTTTCTCTTAATATTTAGTTTGTGCAGGATTTATTAAAGTGGAAACAGTGGTCAGAAGACTGCTGGATTATTTTTTTTTAAAAAAAAATAATCTAGCTACCCCCTTTTCACAGAAATCTGGGGATTTCTTCAAGTGCTTTCAAGTGTCGGCTAAAAGAATCATTCATTGTTAAGTTGACAGATACCAAAAATAGCTATGTGACATCACAAGCCATGAGCCTGAAGGACTTCTGTAAGTGCTTTGATAGTATTAAAAAGTTGGCCACCTCGGAGGAAAACAGCTTGTGTTTCCTAATATTTAGCTTGTACATAATGTACTTAATGTGGGAGCAGAAGTTGGAATGGAACCCAATTTGATTTCCCCTAATGTAAAAGATAGATAGACGTATTCCAAATAAATAGATATTGGCATTACTTCAGTTGTTTTCAAAAGTGACTGCTAAACTAACCATTTGTGCATCAGATGGCTTTTCCATGCTTCCTCTTGTCCCCGCTGCCCCTCTGCCACTGGGAAAATTGCTCTTTAGCACTTAGTTGGAGCAAACAGCAATTCAGGATTCCTCTGGATTGACTTTTGGTCCAATTTAGCACTAAAGAGCAGGTTTTCCATGGGAAAGGATTGGAACAAAGGGGAAACCACTCAGACCTGTGCTTTTTAAGTACGGGAGAAGTGGTCGAGCCCAGAGTCATGCTGGGGACATGGGCAACCTCGGCTGACTCTGGTAGCAGCCACATCGTATGTTTAAAGCACATTTATAACACTTTAACAGTCACGGCTTCCCCCCAGAACGTCAGTTTGTATTTCTTGGTGCAGAAAGTATTGATGTGATGTGTAGAGATCTTTCCTATTTTACTTAATTCAAGAGGGTTCTGGAAGCTTCTCTATGTGAAAGAAACAAACAGAAGGTTCATGATATTTGGGTTATTCCTTCAGAGAAGCTGACTTAAACTGGTTCTCTTATCTCTTTCTGTCAAGGTCATGCTGACTATGAAAGTAGGGCCAGAAGGAGCCTGGGTTTCAGTTTCTCTTTTGATCTCTCTTCCTTCTGGTGTGGTGTTCTGTACATAGTATGCTTAGTGTTAAGGTTTAGCCTTATAAGTAATTGTAAGTTTAAGTTAAAGTCTGCTGCAACTGGATTTCTTATGGACAGTGCCAGTCTTGAATGTATTGGATTTGTGACCATTATGCTCATTTGCCTTCAGTAAAGCTCTGCTGGATGAAATATAATTCTCTCTGGTCTGTTTTTTGGGAATCCTGCAATGTGTTTAAGTTTTTACTCTGCTAACTATACGCTGGAATCTACTCTGGATTAATACTGAGTAGAATTTCATGACACAGAGAGTTGTGGGAACTGTGGTTTTCCTCTCACAGAGTTCCAGTTCCCACCAACCTTAACAAATTACCTTTCCTAGGTTTGTTTGGGGCAAAGCCTCACACTTTAAATATTTGGTGCGGATGTGACCTACGAAACTTGCAGCTCAGGATCCCCCAAGGCTTAAGTGGACAAAAGCTGGGGTGCAGGACGCAGAGGGTCCTGGTCTGCTGATCGCTTAAAAGCAAAATGCCAGTTTCAAAGAATTTATATGAGGCCAAATGGAGGTGCAATGCTACCTGCCAACTGAAGGGAAAGATTTGTACAACCCTGCTCCTTTGCCTCTGTCTGAAGAAGTCTCTGAGGACCAAGAAGGTTGCTGTCTACATGAGGCGTTTGATCCCTGATGTTCCTAATTCAAGACCCAGACTGACTGTCTGATGCATCTACAAGGGTTCAACTGCATCTTTTGCTGGTACCAACAATGTAATAACTGCTGATGGGTGTAACACAGGCTTTCAGCCAGAAGGCCTGCATTTTGAAGACCCCAACACTTGGCTGGAAAAACTAGAAGCCATTTTCTGATTCCCTCCCGCTTCAAACAGCCAAACCTCTTCTAAACCCACACTTACATTTGGCAGGAAAAAAGACCCCATCTGTGCTGCTTCTCACCTTTTAAATAACTCTTCCTTTGTATATGTTTTTTCTTTGGGTGGCGCTGTGGGTTAAACCACAGAGCCTAGGACTTGCCGACCAGAAGGTCGGCGGTTCGAATCCCCGTGATGGGGTGAGCTCCCGTTGCTCGGTCCCAACTCCTGCCAACCTAGCAGTTCGAAAGCATGTCAACGTGCAAGTAGATAAATAGGTACCGCTCCAGCGGGAAGGTAAACGGCGTTTCCGTGCGCTGCTCTGGTTCGCCAGAAGCGGCTTAGTCATGCTGGCCACATGACCCGGAAGCTGTACGCTGGCTCCCTCGGCCAAGAAAGCGAGATGAGTGCTGCAACCCCAGAGTCGGTCACGACTGGACCTAATGGTCAGGGTCCTTTACCTTTAGCAGTCAGTCCCTCGGCTGTCACTCATGACCCTCCTGATTAGACAGCAGAAAACATAAGACATTCCCACCTACTTTTCCCCCAGGTGCTCATAAAAGTGTCCCTGACATCCAATAATGTATTATAGGAGGAGAAATTGCTTGCAAAAAAAAAAAAAAAAAGGTGGGGGGGGAGAGATTATTAAGCAAAAAGATTATGTGTAAAAGTGTTAGGAGACTAGTTTCCATAAGCAGCACAAGTGTTCATGCAGGATTTTAAAAATAAATCATTGTCATCAGCACAAGCTGAAGCTGAAACGGGCTGGATAGGATTTAAGATTAGAAAACCGGAATGGATTGATTTGTCTGTCGCTAGCCACAAGTCATGTGCAGTCAGGTTTTCAGCTCATGTCTGTGCTACAAATCTAAATGCATTTTGCCCTTGGGCATGAATTCAGTGTCCCAAACAAGTCATTTTCAGCATCCTTTTCAATTAAAGCACACTGGTTTCCTTGAGGGAAGCTGCGCTAGTTAAACCAGTTCGCAACTGGTTTGTGTTTGTAGTTTAGATGCAGCCTTAGGAGACTCAGCAAAAGGTCACCGAAGAGTACAAAATGTGAGGCTAATCTTAATGCCTTTGTTTTTCCTGTTGTTTCAACATCACTTTACTTGCACAGCTAGTTCAAACAGGTGATAAGTGAAGAAAGCTGTTGGTGTTTTGTTTCCCCTTTCCCTTCCCTCCCTCCTGGACCTGTTGTGCTCTAAAATATTCTCAGCTCTGCAGCTAAGAGCACCAGATACCGCCGGTGAAAAAATACTATTCTTTGCAGATGGGTTGCATTAAGCAAAACAATATAATATGTGAACTGTGGAATGGGCTTTCCTGGTGGAGAGCAGACACTCTGAGAGATGAGAAGAAGCACCTTCCTATTTCCTGAAGTTTGCTGTTATTACCACCGCAGATGGCACAGCTCCGGACTGAGACAGGGGTGGGGAGCACAGACTTCCAATGTGGAAGAAGAGAACTAGGTGGGTTGAGTGACCCCATACCCTCCAACATTTCTCCAATGAAAACAGGGATGTCCTATTCCATACTGATAATTTATACCCCAGCCATTTGACTGGGTTGCCCCAGCCACTCTGGGCAGCTTCTAACATATATAAAAACATAGCAAAACAGTAAACGGTTAAAACAAAACAAAACATTTCCGTATACAGGGCTGCCTTCAGATGTCTTCTAAAGGTTGTATAGTTATCTTCTTGGGTCGGGGGTTGCATAATTCTATACCCTCCAACATTTATCTGATGAAAATAGGGATGTCCTAAGGAAAAATGAGATGGATGAGATGGTTAGACAGTGTTCTCAAAGCTACAAACATGAGCCTGACCAAACTGCAGGAGGCAGTGGAAGACAGAAGTGCCCGGCGTGCTCTGGTCCGTGGGGTCACGAAGAGTCGGACACAACTAAATGACTAAACAACAACAACAAGGAAAAGTGGGACATTCCGGAATCAAAACAGAAACCAGAAGGGCTTTTTGTAAATCTGGGACAGTCCCTGGAAAATAGGAGCACTTGGAAAGTCTGTGGCCTGTGACAAAGAAAGGATTCTCATGGTATCACAATAGCTGTGTGGAAGTGATTTCCATCCCAGTGCTGCCCGATCACGCAGCAAGGCTTAAACTTCTGAGTACAACTGCTTAGAATAGTGTTACATGAAGCGGAAGCCATCGGAGGGCTGCCAAGATGGCTGCGTCCATGTCACTGCTCTCCGGCTGCAGGTGTCTGGTGTCTGGGTTCTTGTGGGGAGACTGGGCTGACGCCCCATCTCATGGTTTGAGGCAGGTTGTAGAAACTACTGAAAGAAACACAACTATTATTGAAGGTAAAGTGCTGGAAGTTGAGGAAGCCCCGACTCCTCCAAATCCTTCTGGCCAATGTCCTATCTGTCACTGGAACCTAAAGCACAAGTATTCTTACAAGGATGTTTTATTGCTCAGTCAATTCATAACCTCTGAGGGAAGGATGCTGCCCAGGAGAGTTACAGGCCTCTGTACGGAAGAGCACAGAAAGGTTGAAGTGTGTGTGAAAATGGCTCATCAAGCAGGTTTGCTGCCAAATCATAAACCTAAACTTCCTGAAGGTTTTGTTCCAAAAAACAAGAAACCAAAGTTCAACAGGTATCTGGGATAGAACTCTGGGGGTGGAACCAGAGGCTGTTGGAACGGCTTGAAATTTTGCAAAATTATTACCTCAAGAGGATTCTAGGCCTTCCTCAAGGAACACCAGCAGCTTTCTTGAGGGTGGAAGTTGGATTACCCTCTGTGTCTGCCAGGGCCCACTTAAGATTCCTACGATTTTACATCAACCTTGCAAACACTTCAAACACCTTATTGGCCAAACAAGCCTTTGTATCTCTTCAAAAGAACACCACTTGGCGTCAAAATCTATCTGAGATCCTGGTTAGATACACCCTACCGGAGTTTAATATTCTCAAACTGTGGAGCCCGGACAAAGTTCGGGAATGGATCCTGGAGAGAGACGCTCTGTTAGATATCACAAAAATACAGAACCCAGGGTCCTCCCACTGCTTTCCCCGACTGAAAACAGTCAAAACCTGCGCCAATTATTTGGCGAATATCACCAATCCCACCCTTCGGAGAGCTTTCACCATGGCCCGTTTTCAAACCATTCCTACGGCCTATTTGTCAGGCAGATATGCAAAAATCCCAGTAGAGCAGCGTATATGTCCTTGTCATATGAGAACCAAAGAGGATCTCACACATTACCTGTTGTATTGTCCCATCTATTCGGCCTTCAGGGATGCGATGTTACAAACTATTCCCAAATCAATAGCCAACTCTGAGGACCAAGTAAAGTTTTTACTGGTGGACGCTGATCCACGGATTTCTCACGTGGTAGCGGTCTTTGTGGTGAAGGCTATGAAAACTAGGGTATGGTTCCTGGAGGAAATGGTGAGGCCCCTCCCATTGCTCTCCTAACCTGTTGCTGTATCTTCTTTCCTGAATGGCGAGGTTTCTTGGGTAGTTTCCTTGCTGGGACAGCATGGCATGAATTTTAGCTTATTTTTATAATTTTATTGTTTATCTTTTAATAATGTTTTATGGTATTTTGTGTAAAGGCATGGACCTCACAAATCTAATAATAAACTTTGGAAACTTTGGAACAGGTATCTTACCCGATACTCTATCAAATCTGTGTGGCCCATTTGGAACAAGGGCCACAAGTGGTGCAAGGTTCCCATGCCTATATCGTACCCTATACTCCGTGATAATGTTAATTATGGGTCAAAGCCATAACCTTCGTTTTAACCACTAGGATAGTGTAGCGCTAGCGTTGACAGTAAATTACAGTAGTTGTGGCTCAGTATTTGTCAATCCATTACAGGTATTTTTATGTCTGGTGCTCTGGAAAGTGCCAAATGAACATTTTTCCTCTGGAAGCATAGAGGAATTTTCAGAAAAGAGGCAACTTAATGGCTAAGTAGAATTGTCATTTAACTGAAAGATAATGCTTCAGGATAACAAAACTTTATCTTCCTTTATTTAAGTCCCAAATAAACTCCAAATTAAAAAAAAGAATAGTGTTACATATCCATTTGAAGACAAAGGAACTAAAGCTGTGACTTCTTGTTGTTTAGTCGTTTAGTCGTGTCCGACTCTTCGCGACCCCATGGACCAGAGCACGCCATACACTCCTGTCTTCCACGGCCTCCCGCAGTTTGGTTAAACTCATGCTGGTAGCTTCGAGAACACTGTCCAGCCATCTCATCCTCTGTCATCCCCTTCTCCTTGTGCCCTCCATCTTTCCCAACATCAGGGTCTTTTCCAGGGAGTCTTCTCTTCTCATGAGGTGGCCAAAGTATTGGAGCCTCAGCTTCAGGATCTGTCCTTCCAGTGAGCACTCAGGGCTGATATCCTTCAGAATGGATAGGTTTGATCTTCTTGCAGTCCGTGGGACTCTCAAGAGTCTCCTCCAGCACCATAATTCAAAAGCATCAATTTTTCGGCGATCAGCCTTCTTTATGGTCCAGCTCTCACTTCCATACATCACTACTGGGAAAACCATAGCTTTAACTATACGGAGCTTTGTCAGCAAGGTGATGTCTCTGCTTTTTAAGATGCTGTCTAGGTTTGTCATTGCTTTTCTCCCAAGAAGCAGGCATCTTTTAATTTCATGACTGCTGTCACCATCTGCAGTGATCATGGAGCCCAAGAAAGTAAAATCTGCCTCCATTTCTTCCCTTCTATTTGCCAGGAGGAGATGGGACCAGTGGCCATGATCTTCGTTTTTTTGATGTTGAGCTTCAGACCATATTTGGCATGGGCTGAAAATGCTGAGTATCGTCTGATACTGCAACCTCTTTAACTTCCTGCAGCACAAATCTCACTGGATACATCTCATGAAGCAGGGCCTGGCTCAAAGATGCTTCAGCCATAAGAAATGTGCTCGTCTTTAAGGTGCTACACAAGAAGTCTGTGTTGTTTATGGTGCCCTTTGAAGCTGCTAGCAGTGAGTGTGATTTGGCTTGGGGAAAGAGGGAAAGGGTTAGATCCATCTCCCTGTACACTGTCGTCCTAATTCGAATTGTCCTTCCCCGAGATGATTTTTAAGAATGAAAAATATATCAGGGTGCTAAAAACTGAGCTCCACATCGCATCTAGCTCGACGTATATTCCAGAAGGGTAGCCACATTAATTCGTCATAGCAACACATCAAAGGTTCTCACAGTCCCTTAAAAGGCGTCACAAATTGATTTTGGCCCAAGCTGGAATGCGGCAGACTTAAGGCTGGCGACAGAAAACAGGAGCAAATGGATCCCTCTTTCAAAACCTTCAGACTCTCTAAACAAACTAGAGCCCGCCGAGCTGATTTCAGTGGGACTAAATGCTTAACCTCTGCTGGTTTCTGCTTCCTGTCTTTCAGACATCCTCGCCAGGACACGACACAATGCTTTGACTTCCTCATTTACAGCAGAAGCAGAACAGTGCCTTCACTTCAGAGCATTTTGTGTGTGACTGACCTGTACCGAGCCTGAGAACAAATGTGCCCCTGTTATTTCGTCATTTTTAACTTGGATAAGTGTTGGATGCCAATCAGAGGAAGGAAATGCGCTGCATCGGCAATGGTTTTCTTAGCGGCAAATAATTAACGTCGTGTCGGCATTCTTGCCTGTGGCTTCATCATTGTTTCCTTCCCCGGTTACAAGAGAGGGAGGCAAAGGACTGCGAGGATCCCTTTATTCCTTCCCCTGCTTTCCTGTGGCAAATAAGGCACCAGAACTGGTTTGACATGACCACTGAAGGATTATTTATGTGCTTTTGCCATTCAAGTCCGGGCTAGGAGACTGTTAGATCAGGGGTAGGCAACCTAAGGCCCGGGGTCCAGATCTGGCCCAATCGCCTTCTAAATCTGGCCCATGGGCAGGTCTGGGAATCAGTGTGCTTTTACATGAGTAGAATGTGTCCTTTTATTTAAAATGCATCTCTGGGTTATTTGTGGGGCCTGCCTGGTGTTTTTACATGAGTAGAATGTGTGCTTCTATTTAAAATGCATCTTTGGGTTATTTGTGGGGCATAAGAATTCATTCATTATTATTTTTCCAAAATATAGTCCGGCCCACCACATGGTCTGAGGGATGGTGGACCGGCCCACGGCTGAAAAAGGTTGCTGACCCCTGCTCTTAGATGATGGAAATAAACTTGGAACTCTCTCAAATTAGGGGTGATATGAGGCCACCACTGTCAATATACCATGATAGAGACTACTGCAAATGTTGTGCCACAAGCGAAAAAATAAGAACTGTGCAGAGCCAATAACACAAAAAAGTGATCTTGGGACTTGGGGGGGTGGGGGGGTTATAAATACTGTAAATAAAGAACCATCCAAATACTACACATATAACTATATAGATAAGTTATTATCAAGGACTTAACCATTTGCAAAACATTTTCCTAGCCTGATTTATTCATTCATTCCTTACTTTTATATACCGCGTCCTCACCTCAAGGAGCTCACAGTGGTTTGCATGGTTCCTCCCTCATTTAACCCCCCACAACAACCCTGTGAGATGGGTAAGGCTGAGAGGCAGTGACTGGCCCAAGGTCTCCCAGTGAGCTTCATGGCTGGGTGAGGATTCGACCCCTGGTCTCTGTGGTTATAGTTCAGCACTCTACCCATTACACCACAGTTGGAAGTCAATGAGCTTTTATTAGACAAACCCCAAAGCTGCTAAGCTTTTTATTTTATCTTTATTATTTTTTTACAAAAACGCCAAAACCCCCCACAGTTTCTCAATTGACTTGCCTAAGATGCAGGATAGGGATGCGGGTGGTGCTGTGGGTTAAACCACAGAGCCTAGGGCTTGCCGATCGGAAGGTCGGCGGTTCGAATCCCCGCGACAGGGTGAGCTCCCGTTGCTCGGTCCCTGCTCCTGCCAACCTAGCAGTTCGAAAGCAAGTCAAAGTGCAAGTAGATAAATAGGTACCGCTCCGGCGGGAAGTTAAACGGCGTTTTCATGTGCTGCTCTGGTTTGCCAGAAGCGGCTTAGTCATGCTGGCCACATGACCCAGAAGCTGTACGCCGGCTCCCTCGGCCAATAAAGCGAGATGAGCGCTGCAACCCTAGAGTCGGTCACGACTGGACCTAATGGTCAGGGGTCCTTTAAGATGCAGGACACCTTTTGGAAATTCTCCCCAGATGTAAATTCTGCTTTTGAAATCCTGGTAATGTCTGGGGAAATCCGGACGTACGGCAGCCCTAATTTCAGATGAACCTGGTCCCAAGTCATTTGGGGAAGGAGATGCCTTAAATTATTCAGAATGCTGCCTCTGCCTTCTTCGGATCCCCCCCCTTCACTTCTTTTGTGTAGCAATTGAAATGAGTTGCTCACACAGCATGAGTTGTCAAACTGCACAAGCTGCCAAGGGACTGCAGAGGTTCCTCAATCTTGTATCCATGCCATGTCCCACCTAGGCTAATACTTTCTTTTAAAAATAATTATATATTTCAGTTTTAAGGTCAAATCACCGCTTTGAAGAACAAATGAATAGACAGCCAATTAAGTTCATAAAATTTGGAGGGTGGTGATGATGGGGCATATAACATCCCTGCTTTCCCCCTTCTTTAATTCAAGAAAATGGTCTTGTGTGATCCAGCCTCTTTTGGAGCAAAGCAGCAAATTGATACTCAGGAAGAACAATTTGATGTGCTTTGCCACGCTGCAATATCTACACATGTCTCTTTGTGCCTATTCTTGCATCAGGAAGCTACTGATCTAATTTTAGAACCAATCTTTGTTTTTTTAAAAAATGAAGACGATGAAGGGGACCATCGACCGATTGTATCCACCATGGCGTCTGTTTTTGCAATCTGATTAACGGGGGGAAGCTGTAAATTGGTGGAATGTTTCTTTACCCACAGAGAAAGCTGGAAAGGACACCTCATTCTCCAGACACTCTTGAACGATCGAACATTTTCTCAGTGGAAACAGAACTGTTGTTGCTTTTGTAGCTTTAACTTTCCAGAACCATGTGTGAGATGCAGAGGAGAGAGGCCTGCTTAAAATGTGGTTTTTCAAAATTGCAAAACATCTCATAAAACTTGTAGATCTTGCTGGAATTTTCTTGGCATGCATAGGAAGGATTACGAATGGAAAAGAAACGTAGGCGTCACCTGTGCTCCTGGAGTTATAATCCACTCATAATACAGCTGGGAAGCAAAACCCCAGTGCTTTTTTTAGGGCAAGCATCCGAGGAGAATGCAGGCACAGCTGTTGAACTAGGACGGGGGGCATTTAAAAATGCATAGGCCCCTTTAGGGCAGAGTTCATTCAACTGAGGGCCAAACTACACATTACACTTAGGCCACATGTAACGTTAAGCCAACAGATTTCTACTCAGTCGCCAAACACCCTCTGGACAAAGTGTTGAGAAGAGCTGGGAGGAAAAGGGTGCTGAAGTCTTTCTCGGTCACACAGGATTTTAAATTATATGGAAACACTTTGTACGCAGAACAAGCTGCCAGTTTAAAGTGCTCACAAGTCCTACGTTGCAGACGGCAGCTCAGTATTTCAGGAATGGGGAACCTGTGACCTCCCCCAGATACTGTTGGACTATGGCTACATCCACACTAGACATTAAAAGTGCATGGCTTGCCCCAAAGAATCCTGAGAGCTGTTGCCTGCTATGGGTGCTGGAAGTTGTAAGAGCTGTGAGAGGAAAACTAAAGTTCCCAAATCTAGATTTGCAATTTCAGGGAGAACCTGGTCCTAATTTCCAGGGTGATTTAAGAGAAAGTATGCGGTTTGGTTTTTCGCTTTAATTTTGAAGTATCAAATTAAAATGGTTGCTTCTAACATGCAGGAAGGAAACAACCTTTTCCATTAGTAGCTACTCTGACAAATCAACAATGTAGGGTAATGAGCTAATTTTAGATTTGCTCCCAGTGCATCCAATTAACACCTGTTCCTGTCGAAAGCAGCCTTGAGTCTGAAATAGCTGAGAGAGATACAAAGCTCTGAACAGAGATGAATGAGTACATAGAGAAATGGCAAGAACTCCACGTGATAACAGTTTCCTCAGAGCCTCCCAGACCACGGCTTCAATAGCCCATTCATAAATGCGACTGAACTGGAACTGTGAATTAAAGAACAAGTTCTGTGACGTTTCCAAACTTGAAGAAGAAATGCCTAAGTATATTTCCTTTTGATGCTTGCGAAAAGGGGCCAGAAAGATCAGGGAATAAAATAACATCTGGTTTCAGTGTCATGGGAAGAAACGCCATGGGGCATCTGCAGCAGAACAACTGGACGCCTTCATCTGCCCCAGCTGCAACAAAACATGTCTCTCCCCTATTGGTCTCTACAGTCACAGCAGGTGCTGCAACCGTCCATCAGTTTGACTTCACTCCCAAAGGTGCATTCCTCCATTGTCTCCCGAGACAGACGGATGCCAACTTTAGGTTTCAGTCTCAGTAGTTGCTGGCAAAGAGGAGATGGGATTTTGTGTATCTTGGTTTTATCTCTCCTGGGTGTTGTGTTGCCATGCAAACTACACCCTGAAATCACCTCTTCTATGCAGTTATTAAAGTGGGTGGGAACCCTTTCCCCTTCTTCACTTGGCCACCCTAACGTTCAGAAAATCAAACTAGACTTTTTGATTGTGCAAGGAGTTCTATTGATGTTCCTGCAAAGGCGAATCAAGGCTTCCTGTATAGCAGACCTTCTCTGGTCAACGGAGTGAAGATCAGGCAGTGGTGTAGCGTGGGTTGTCAGCACCCGGGGCAAGGCAAGTAATTTGTGCCCCCTAACCCGTGGATTTGCACCCCCTAACCCGTGGATTTGCCCTAACCCCAGATGTTGCGCCCGGTGCGGCCGGCCCTCCCTGCACCCCCCACGCTACGCCACTGAGATCAGGGACTGAGCTTGCGGGGTAACATGCTTGTGAACATTGTGGGCAAGGCCTCTGCGCACACTCCTGACTCCCATCCACAGAGAACAATATTCAGTGCCTGACCACACCTATTACCGTTTTGATTATTTAGAGGTGCCATTTTTCTGTTTCTGTTTTCTCTTGTTGGGAAATAGTAGCTGGGCTGGGGGCAGAATTTAAACTGAGAAAACAACACACAGGAAAGGGTTAATCCCCTTCTTCCTGTGCTGCAGCCCCAAACCAAACCATGCCCCCTTGACTGTTCGTTTTTTGTTTCTTTTTTAAAAAATAAATAAACGATGGGACGTGATGTTCACAGTTCTCCTGATTTTAGTTAGGTTTTGCCCTTAGGCTAACTCATACGCCTTGAGTTCATAGTTCTGAAGATTATCTGTTTGGTGAAGACAAGTGGGATTTTCCATGCACAGCAGACAGTTGTATATTCTGGGACATAAAGTATGCTGCAGACTGCACCTTGATTCCATTACATCTTTCACTCTATTTATGGTAAGTGGCACCATGCATTCCTTACATTTTGCGGCATAAATATTTATTGGATATTAATTGTGGCTTTCTGCATTCAACCAGCTAAAAATAACACTTTGGAGCAGGTGAGACCCCCACTCATATTCTCTGCATGGACCTCTCTGTTCCTCTTCTTATGAAGAAAAGCATTTTTGAAAACATTTTTTTAAACAACAACATTGCAATAAAATATATATCATGCAGATAAACGTCCCATTTTAATTTAACTTTTAAGGGGGGAATGAGAAGGGTTAAATCTGAAGAGAATTTGCTATTCTCTTGTTCTTCAGCTTCAGCTGCGACTACATAGTTCACCAGTCAAGCTTACATTGGAATTAGGTCACTTTTTGTAGCAGTTAGAAGTGCGTAGCCAAATTTCCAGCTGGCTAGTCCAAATCAATATGTGAAATTCAGATTCCCCACACTATGAAGGGATACCCTGAAGGCACCCAGAATGCATTGCACCAGAACATTATAGAATTTTAATGGCAAATCGGATCCTCCCTTAAAGAGGGCATGTATTGCGGTGAGACCTGGAAAACCGACACCCTGTGTTGTGGGTGGGTACGATTGGTCAGCCACAACACCCAATTGGTAGGTCCCTCGAAGCTGGGTGCAATCTGGCCAGTGGGACGCAGTCAAAATGGTTTGAGGGACCTATATATACCTATGCATGTGACCCAGAGCTTCCTCTTTTGGCGTATCCATTCGGAACACCCGCCCACCTCTCCCTCCTTTTAGGGCTTTGCGCTTGACCTATGCCGCCATGTGTCATCTATCGTTGGGACAGGGACACGGCAGGAATTTTCCCCACTTGGCTGATTGGCTGTTGACATTTGGGTTTCGCCTGCCGCGTAGCAAATCATCACAACTTGTATGGTTGAGGATAGGCCCTGGTTCAGGTGATAGGGATGGGAGAATGCTCTCGCCATCCCTATGTGAAGGGTATTCCGTTAAAGGAATACAGGGACTCAATGGTTTGGTCAACCCCTGAGAGGGGGTTGTGCCCATGCCTGAGTCCAGGGGGACATTTGGGCGGAGATAGCCTGTTCCTGACTTTCCGCTTATCCAGGTGTTCACCCTTGGCTGACCTATGCTGGAACCAGAGCCTATGCAACCATTCACTTTCTGTAATCAATAAAGTTGTGGCCTAAATTCTGCCAAAAACAAACCAAAATTTGAGTCAAGTGTGAATTTATTTAGGGGGGAGGTTTTAAATAACCTTTTAAAGAAGGTAAAAGAGGAGAGTGCAAAATATGGTCTGAAGCTCAACATAAAAAACCCCTAAGATCATGGCCACTGGTCCCATCACCTCCTGGCAAGTAGAAGGGGAAGAAATGGAGGCAGTGAGAGATTTTACTTTCTTGGGCTCCATGATCACTGCAGATGGTGACAGCAGCCACAAAATTAAAAGACGCCTGCTTCTTGGGAGAAAAGCAATGACGAACCGAGACAGCATCTTAAAAAGCAGAGACATCACCTTGCTGACAAAGGTCCATATAGTTAAAGCTATGGTTTTCCCAGGAGTGATGTATGGAAGTAGTCCAGCAGTGAACAAGTAGATTGTGGCAGATGTCTTGTGTGCTAAACCCTGAATTTCCAGCATTTCTCCAGCGTTGTGGAGGTCCACTCCCATCACTTTGGAGGGTGCCTGTGTGTCCCCGCATTGCCAGATATTGTCTAAAAGCTGACAACTGCTTTTTGTTGCTGTCTGCCAATTCTATACTTAGCAGTTCTGTTGCATTGTTTCTATGATTTCCTCTCTCAGCTTGATACTTTTAGAATTTTGTTTTGTTTCCTGAGACCATTTTACAAATTGCAGTTTTTAGCCTTGTATTGTTAAGGTTTTTATTTTTAACTGGTAAAGAGGTGCCAGAATTACCAGGTGCATTTTCATTCTTGTGGGAAAACGAAAAGAGAAATGTATTTAATGTCATGTCTTGGTTTGGCCTTGTACACAGTACATGCAACATGTGTGCAGTACAGTAGTACCTCAGGTTAAGTACTTAATTCGTTCCGGAGGTCCGTATTTAACCTGAAACTGTTCTTAACCTGGAGCACCACTTTAGCTAATGGGGCCTCCTGCTGCTGCACTGCCGGAGCATGATTTCTGTTCATCCTGAAGCAAAGTTCTTAACCCGAGGTAATATTTCTGGGTTAGCGGAGTCTGTAACCTGAAGCATATGTAACCCAAGGTACCACTGTATACCCAATCTCTGCTCCACATTTTTGAGGAGTTTCATCCACATGTTAACCATAGTCTTACTTGGACTTCAGTCTATTGATTTCAGTGGGTCTACTCTAACTGTTACTTACACTATATACTCATCACTAGCTTAAAACTCAGTAAGGTACAAAAGGACTTGTGAGCAACACTGATTTTAAAAATGGGAGAAATGTCCGTATGGGATCCTCCTTGACCCCTTACGTGGAAATCCTTTGTTAACTTGAGACTGGATCCATTTCCTTCCGATTGGGATTTCATCTCTATGGCAGTGCAGCAGCAGTCAACAGTGGAAACATGAGACATGGAAAATTAATATTGTAAATTAATATTGTAAATGCGCCTGGTTGTGTTAGAGACTCAAATCAATCAATCAGTGTTTATTATGGCAAAACAGCTAGCATACTAAAACCAGAATTTCTGCATAGTTCTTTACACAGATAATAAAAACAATCAGTATGGGATATTGATTGTTAAAGATTTCTGCTTCTTGGAATCTGCGAAATTTTTTTCATTACCTAAAGTTAAATGAAATGGCAGCTTTGAAACTTGAGAAAGGCATCTACATTAATAGATTGTCCTTTGTTTCCACTCACACCTGCTCTTTCCACAGTCACTCGGAGGCAAGGCTGCTAAATAATGCTGTAGGTTAAGTGAGCTGGTAATCCCAGAGATCAGGTGCAAATTGTGATTGTCAGTATGTGACATGTCTATTCAGGGATTAGAACATCTGTCAAAGCATCCAGAAAAAAACTAAGAGATCACAGGCTCCCTCTAAGGGAGTGGGTGGAAGTTAAATTAGTCTTCAGATTTTAACTTGCGTGATTGTTTTAAACATACCAGTTTAGGTGCTGTGTGGGACATGTGTAATCAGATAAGATGAGCAAAGAGCTTCATTCCAGGCTGTGGCTGCCATTTATCTTTGGAAATAGCCAGTGTGGCCCTGTGGCCCCTAAAACATGCTGCTTGAGGGCCCAGAGAAAGACTGTGCTCCATCACCAGGGCTGAAGTAACATTCAGCTACCACCCTCCTCAGACTTCGTGCACAGAATGCTGAATCTTGGTCCTTCTCCTCAGGCAGCAAAATGGCTTGGGCTGCTCCTGCCAAGGAAGACATGTGCCTTAAATATATGATGTGGTTGTGACCTCAAAGTAGAAAGTGGTGAGGAAGAAGAAGAAGAAGAAGAAGAAGAAGAAGAAGAAGAAGAAGAAGAAAGCAACATCTGGAATTTGGTCCAGTATACCTGAAGGAGCGTCTCCACCCCCATCATTCTGCCCGGACGCTGAGGTCCAGCTCCGAGGGCCTTCTGGCGGTTCCCTCACTGTAAGAAGCCAAGTTACAGGAAACCAGGCAGAGGGCCTTCTCGGTAGTGGCACCCACCCTGTGGAACACCCTCCCACCAGATGTCAAAGAGAAAAACAACTACCAGGCTTTTAGAAGACATCTGAAGGCAGCCCTGTTTAGGGAAGCTTTTAATGTTTAATAGGTTATTGTATTTTAATATTCTGTTGGAAGCCGCCCAGAGTGGCTGGGGAAACCCAGCCAGATGAGTGGGGTATAAATAATTATTATTATTATTATTATTATTATTATTATTATTATTATTATTATTTGTCCATTGGCCGAGTGAATAGGATGAGAGTACCCCGTGTTATAGCATTGTTGAAGGAAAGCAGGCGGGCATCTGAACCATCAGGTTTGCCAAACATCTGCACCAAATGCAGCCAAGTGGTCAATATGCATATGCTTCACTGAAACTGACCAACAGCCTGTAGGATACTTGAGAGCATCATTAGCTCTGTTGTTAGGGTGCAACCAGGAGCAGGAATTTGATCTTTGAATATTAGGTGGTTCATAACTGAATATGTTTCCTTAATGGGGCCTGGTTGCTAGAAAATGGGCGTGTGAAATGTACACTAATGGTTTCTGATGTGTGGGGGTAACAAGCTATACAGCAGTCCATCTGCTCAGGTAGAGGTTGGAGACAGAAACAATTTGGCAGGCAGATTGAAGCCAGCATAGGAGGAATACTTGTCTGAATTTTTGTAGTTAGTGGGCAAGAGGGAATTTTGGAGGCCTCCAATAGAATCCTGTTTGCTTTTGAGGGAGCTAAGACTATCACTGCTTGGCTGGGTTCCTGGGTATTCCCTCACGCTCCATTTTGTATGGTTGTAAATAAAGAGATATTCAAGAAATGCCACATCTCTTTTTACTCTCTCTTCATAAGGGGAATAGCAATTTCTTATTGCTAGGGGAAGAGGGGGCCCAAAACAAATACAATACAGACAGATGGGAGTTGTGTTGGTTTTTAATTTGTTTGAAGTAGGCTTGTTTTGCTTGAGTTTGCCCTAGTGTATGCTCATACCCATGAATCAATATCATACGTCGGTAGCAAATCAAGAAAGATAAGGAGCAGATAAGTAAATAGAACTAATCTTGTAATTCAGGATGCTAATTCATGTTCAAATGTCAGGGGTTATTTTTCCATTGTGTGTTCTGATGGAAAGATAGCACAGTCCAGATCTTGGTTATTTAAGTTTATGCTTGCGGATCCGCCCTTTTTGTAATTAATTATGCCTAGTGTTAACTCTGGAGATAACGAGATGACTAATGCTTGAGATGAATAGCTGGAGCCACATGCCACTGTTCTAACTGAAATTGAGGGAGGGAGACGAAGGGAGGAAGTGAACTTTGCATATGTGCAGTTTGTTAAACCATCTCACAGGAGCTGCCATGCACTTTACCGTGGCTGGAGAGAGTAAGAACTTCAAAAGCCTTGTGCTGCCTCCCAGAAGCATATTTCACTGGGGAGGTGCAAGGAAGAGATGGCATGCCCCCCAAACAATGGTTTCCACAATGCACACCTACCGATCCCAAGGTTTGATCATCTCAACTTCTCACATCCTGCTTGTCCTCCAGAAAACTGGCAATTGCAGTACCCCCTTCCCATTTTTGTTGTTGTTTAGTCGTGTCTGACTCTTCGTGACCCCATGGACCAGAGCACGCCAGACACTCCTGTCTTCCACTACCTCCTACAGAGATGCAGAACCTGTGGCTCAGCAAATGAGCTCCAGTCTGTGATCAGGAATTATGGGACTCTGGAAAGCTGCAGGTTCCCCATCCTTCTCATAAAGCAGACCCTCCAAGTGTCCCTATTTTCCAGCGACAGCCCTGGATTTACAGAAGCCGTCTTGGTTTCTGATTTGATCCCAGAATGTCCTGCTTTTCCTTAGGATTTCATCAGAGAAATGTTGGAGGGTATGGAGTTATCCAACCCCCAAGCCATCTGTATAGGGATTTTTTTTTAATGTTTAATGTTTCATTATGTTTTAGGGTTGCCCTATGTCCTCTTTTTCCAGGACACGTCCTCTTTTTCATGGATAGAGTCATCATAGTGTTCCATAGTTAAAAGCAGAAGTCGGCAAATGTGTTCTTTTTTGCTCTACAAAATATGGCAACCCTAAACATATGTTGGAAGCCATCCAGAGTGGCTGGGGCAACCCAGTCAGATGGGTGGAGTATAAATAGTATAATAATAATTGACTAGGGCATCCCTATTTTCATTGGAGAAATGTTGGAAGGTATGCATAAAAGCTCCTCTCTCTGGTGCCTTTAGCAGCAGTTTGGTCTTCAGACTTTATAGGCGGTGATGCATATCTCCATGCTGTTTTTGAAAAAAGCAACAGCAGCTGCTGATCGTTGGAGCTTAGGCTGCTGTTAGAAATACAAGAGAGTGCTAGGCCTTTTCTCCTTGACCAGATGGTAGACATACCCTCTGGTGCCACTGCCTAACCTCATGCCTGCTGGAACAAACAACAGTCTCATGTTGCAGATGAGCAGGTGATGAGAAATTGACAACAGCTAAACAGGACCCATGGGAAAGTGGGGAGAAAGAAATGGTGGTTTCACACACACCCCACACACCTCTTTGCAGCTGAATGATGCATTAAAGAGACCAAATAGTTGTTACCTGTAGACTTCAAACTTGAAGAACCTTGGCTGTGATGTGTTTACTGAGACCCCCATGCCAAGATTGGCTGCAAAGGGACGGTTGTGGTGATATCCAGCAATGCTTGCTTAACACCTGCCAAGCTGAAATGAAGCCTCGGAGGGATGCGTCTCATGCGCCACCCAGACCTGAGCACTGGTCTTATGCTTGGAAATCCATGCTGTGAGCACCATGCCTTTTATAGCAGCTGAGTGACAAAGATAATGGACCGTAGAGAAAACACTGGAAACCTGGTTATATTTAGCGCTGCAACATTTAAGCCATTATATATCCACACACACGACTAAATTGGCTAATAGCAGGTGGATGTCTTAATACTGCTTGACAGATGATTTGCAGATGTAGACGCCGTGTTCCAAACGAAGCCTCTCTCACACTCCCTGCCTCTCTTCCTCCTTCCACACACACACACACACACACACAAACACACACACACACAGAGAGAGAGAGAGAGAGAGAGAGAGAGAGAGAGAGAGAGAGAGAGAATGCAGTTTGGCTTTGGTTTTTCCATCTGGGCTGGCTTCAAGCCAACTCTGTGGGCTCCTAATAAAGCAAGTTAAGAATAGATTAGAACATTTCCCTAGTGATGGGTAATGTTTCACTGTTGACTGTACTGTTTTTCTGGGTCTCTCCCCTCCCTCTCCCCTTTTTAATTCCCACAGGAGGAAATTCCTTAACCCTGTGGAAAACCCGGTTATTTTCTTTTGTTCTTCAATGCGTCTCATAGCCATAAGCTCTAAAAATGGCTTTGTCAGCCAGGTGGAGGCTGTGGGGGAACACCCTGACTGCTGTGAGTGTATCTGCATTTCAGATTTAAACCAGATTTTAGCAGTTAATCCCTCATCCTGGAATGATGTTTCTCTTTTAGGGAGCAGGCAAGATAACAACAGAGAATATATGGCACCTTCACAAAACCAAATTCCTGGGTTTATTTTCAGAAATCCATGAGAGTAAAAGTGGTATGAATTAAACAGATAGGGGGTAGGTAAACCTCTGGAAAGAATATCTTTTCACCTTTCCAGTTATCACTACAGATTGGTCTAAATATAATTTCTTCAAATTTTTTAAAATTTCTATTATGCATTAGGACCCAGAGATTTTAAAATTAGTGGGATTTGAAAAGCTGCATCCACCTTCATTTCAACCACAGATCACACTAGCCAGTTTTTCAGGTGGTGTTATCGCTCCTTATTAAGATGGATGACTTCCTCTCTCTCCTTATTTTTCAGGTCTGTGTTTTGTTCAGCTGTAAATCCATCACACAATCCATGGGGGTTTGAAATCAAGTTAGAATTTGATGGAAGGTTCTTTGTTTGGTGAATAAATGTTTCCATCTTTATAGTTGTAGGGTTGTCTCCCTTTGCCCAAAAGAGGTTCTGTGCTTTTGCCAGCTGCCAAATAGGTGGAAAGTCACCTTCTTCCAACTGTAGCATCACCACATAAACTTCCTACAGGCTTAGTTTCTGCTTGCTACCCATAAAGCTTTTGACAGAGAGACCGGAGGTCAGAAGGGAGGAGTGATAATAACCTCCTTTTCAGATGTTAGCTTACAACATCTTTCAGAAATGCAATCCTTTGGTAGACATTCAAGACTAGTGGGTGGGTGCATTCAACTTGATGGTCTTATCTCCAGTGGCAGCAATTCCAGAATTCGTGCTGAGCGGGAGACACTCCATTTAAACTTTTCACCCTGCTTCACTTTTAGATATCTGTCTTTTCTTCTTCTTCAGACAAAGAAGAACTGGACCAGGAAAGGTTTTACCATTAACACAGTGTCTGGACCTTCTGGCTAAATGTTCTGGTCCTTGCGAGAAATTCACCTTGGCAATTCATACCTAACATTCATGTAACAGAATACTTGATGGGGTTAGCTTCCACTTGCTGTCCCATAATAATTAGTTTGCACCTAAATTGTTGACATCCATCTATCTCAGGCTTCTTCAGACTCAGCCCTCCAGATGTTTGGAGACTACAATTCCCATCATCCCTGACCACTGGTCCTGGTAGCTAGGGATCATGGGAGTTGTAGGCCAAAAACATCTGGAGGGCCGAGTTTGAGGAAGCCTGGTCTATCTCGAGAGACAATGGTCTTGTGTAAGCAGGACCCACGTGCCTTCCCTGGGCCACAAGTCTAGACAGTGTGTATGGAAGTCTTGGACTGACCAGACAACAAGACTACCCTCTCGGCCTCACTGATGCGGTCCAAAGGAAAGCAGAGCAATACGTTTGGCACCAGCTTAGTTGCAGGAGTTGCTAGAAGGAGGCACCATTCTGCTATCTCAGGGACTCCATTCTCTGTGTAGGGTTCACTCCTTAGCTGTTTCTTGTCTCAATGATATCCTGCAAGGCAGCAAACTTTAGGATCAGAGTTTTCCTTCTCCTAGATGGGCTACTGTCTCAGGTTGGTGGCCCCCATCTGCACCTCACTTCCCTCTGCAGCACATGCAGAAACCACCTTCTTCATCATTAGACACACTATTGGTTCTTGTCCACTCAATCTGCCAGAATCTGTCTTCACATGCAGGGAGAGTCCCTAAATCACTAATGGTTTGAGACCCATTGGCTACCCTCAGCTGGTATAGCTGGCCAGTCTAATCCTGTTAAGACTTGCAAATGAAGTGGCTGTTAAAGGCAGTATATACAGAGAACAGTTTGGAAAGTTGACACCAGTGCTAACTTCACTATGGAGGGAGGCTGTTGGAGATGGCACACAGGGTCTGTGCCCTACACCTCAGAGCCATTTCCTTCCCTTAATAAAATAAGTGCACACTTAAAAAATAAGAGGCACTTAAACATACAAATAGACACATGCAAATTTCTGCCATGGGCCTGTACCCCAAGTCCTATAAGTACCTTACAACATCCATGATGTTATGATAAGCATATTAAGAGATAGGTAAATAATATGGAGCTGCATGAAGGTATTATACACCAGGCAAAGTCAAAGGATATACAGTGGTACCTTGGGTTAAGTACTTAATTCATTCTGGAGGTCCGTTCTTAACCTGAAACTGTTCTTAACCTGAAGCACCACTTTAGCTAATGGGGCCTCCTGCTGCCGCTGTGCCACCAGAGCATGATTTCAGTTCTTATCCCGAAGCAAAGTTCTTAACCTGCAGCACTGTTTCTGGGTTAGCGGAGTCTGTAACCTGAAGCGTATGTAACCTGAAGGGTATGTATCCCGAGGTACTACTGTACCACATTTTAACAAATCACAGCTAATTATTTTCTAACATTACAGACGCCTAGCCAGCATCTGTTCTTCCATCAGCACTTTTGGCAGTCCCACTTAAATTTTAAACAAGTAGATGGAAAATGCTACTTTAAAAAATGTTTTTCCATAAAGGAAAAATGCACACATGTATGTAAAACGATATCTCTCTTTCCAAAGCAGCCCTCTATTTATGCTTCAGAATCATTGGAGTTGACATTAAAAGAGTAATAATAACATTTTCAACATGGTCATTCATCTTGCTCGCAGGGTAGAGATTACCGTATCTTTCGCTCTATAAGATGCACCAGACCACAAGATGCACCTAGTTTTTGGAGGAGGAAAACAAGAAAAAAAATATTCTGAATCTCAGAAGCCAGAACAGCAAGAGGGATCGCTGCGCAGTGAAAGCAGCAATCCCTCTTGCTGTTCTGGCTTCTGGGATAGCTGCGCAGCCTGCATTCGCTCCATAAGACGCACACACATTTCCCCTTACTTTTTAGGAGGGAAAAAGTGAGTCTTATAGAGCAAAAAATATGGTATATGGCAATGGAAGTAAGGGCTTACCAGGAGAGCTCATACAGGAGTATGGCTACTCAAAAGACAGTGTGCCGCAGAAAAAAGAGAACTCCCCCAAATCGTGCATTGTGAAAACAAAGGATGGAAATAGAAATGAAGGAACAAAAAACAAAGAGTGACATTTCATGGCTGTGTACACTATTGAATATCATACAGAAGAAAAGAGCCTTTGTAGTTGACATCTGCCTTTCTTGAGAGACAATGGAGTGAATTTCCGGGGGTGAAGTCAAACTGTTGTGTTAGCAGAACTGAACGGCAGAACTGCAGGGTGCAAGCCTGGGCAGTGTGTATGGAAGTCCTGGGATGCCCAGATGACAAGACTCCCCTCCCAGCCTCGCCAATGTGATCCAAAGAAAAGCAGAGCGATACATTTGGCACCAGCCTGGCTGCAGTAACGCCAGAATGAGAAATACACTATGCTATCCAGCCATCTGTTGTCTTTGTCCATGGAGTTTTCTTGGCAGGGATACTGGAGTGGCTTGCTAGTTCCTCCTCCAGGTGGATCACGTTTGGTCAAAACTTTCCACTATGACCTGTTCATCTTGGGTGCCCTGCACAGCATAGTTCATAGCTTCTCTGAGTTATTCAAGCCCCTTCGCAACGGCAAGGCAGTGGTCCATGAAGGCCACGAAATTAAAAGACGCCTGCTTCTTGGGAGAAAAGCAATGACAAACCTAGACAACATCTTAAAAAGCAGAGATATCACCTTGCCGACAAAGGTCCGTATAGTAAAAGCTATGGTTTTCCCAGTAGTGATGTATGGAAGTGAAAGCTGGACCATAAAGAAGGCTGATCGCCGAAGAATTGATGCTTTTGAATTATGGTGCTGGAGGAGACTCTTGAGAGTCCCATGGACTGCAAGAAGATCAAATCTATCCATTCTGAAGGAAATCAGCCCTGAGTGCTCACTGGAAGGACAGATTGTGAAGCTGAGGCTCCAATACTCTGGCCACCTCATGAGAAGAGAAGACTCCCTGGAAAAGACCCTGATGTTGGGAAAGATTGAGGGCACAAGGAGAAGGGGACGACAGAGGACGAGATGGTTGGATAGTGTTCTCGAAGCTACCAGCATGAGTTTGACCAAACTGCGGGAGGCAGTGGAAGACAGAAGTGCCTGGCGTGCTCTGGTCCATGGGGTCACGAAGAGTCGGACACGACTAAACAACTAAACAACAACAACATCCAACCATCTCAGGGTTTGTGTAGGGTTTACTCCTTAACCCTTCTCCCCAATATTGGAGGAGAATGGAAGGCTCTCAGATTAAAGTTCTGCCAACTCTGATGAAAGGTAACTAATTATCTATGGCAATAAAAGTTGGCACGGCATTTTAAAAATAGAATGGAACCCCACCTTGCCAAGTGTGTGCACAGAGTCACCTAGAACTGACTGTGACTTTGTGGCACTGATTTCATACGATGATGCAAACGATGCTAAAGGTTGCTTCTGTCATTTTATGACAGAGTGCTTCATTTCCCTTCCTAGTGACCTTTTGCTTCTTTCCTACCGGACCGTCTGGTAGGAAAGGACCGTCCGGACCGTCTCTTTCTTCAAGACAGAGCTGAGATCACAGGACGAAGGACAGAGGAAGTTGCCTTTTATACAGAGTCATTGTCCACACAGACCACTATTGTCTGCTTTGAATGAAAGAAGCTCTCAGGCTTCTTAGACAGACATCTTTCTGCTAGGACCCCTTTTAAGTAGAAGCTGAAACTGGCACCTTCTGAGGGCAAAACATATTCTCTGCTCCCGAGCTATGACCCTGGGCATAGCCTGTGAATCTGTGGGGATGCAGAAAACGTCAATCTCATTCAGAGCAATGACACTTGTTCCATTGGTTTCAATGGGACTCAGATCACAATCCCGTGCACGCTTATTGAGAAGTAAATCACATTGCATTCAGTGGGTCTTATTCCCCACCACATGTGCTTAGGACTGGTCATGACAATCTTTTGCTGGATGGGGGCCATAATGCACAATTTGTTCACAGAATAAATTTCCTTGGGAAATTTAAGCTTTCTTTAAAAAGGCAAGTTTCTCGATCCTATGGCTGAAAATAGAATAATACTTAACCTTTGCTTGGTGCTTTCAAGTTGGTCAAAGTCCTTCATGTTATGCATTATCTAGTTGCAGGTTGTAGGGACGCAGGTGGTGCTGTGGGTTAAACCACAGAGCCTAGGACTTGCTGATCAGAAGGTTGGCAGTTCGAATCCCAGCGATGGGGTGAGCTCCCGTTGCTTGGTCCTTGCTCCTGCCAACCTAGCAGTTCAAAAGCACGTCAAAGTGCAAGTAGATAAATAGGTACCGCTCCAGCGGGAAGGTAAATGGCATTTCCATGTGCTGCTCTGGTTCACCAGAAGCAGCTTAGTCATGCTGGCCACCAGACCCGGAAGCTGTACGCCGGCTCCCTCGGCCAATAAAGCGAGATGAGCGCCGCAACCCCAGAGTCGGTCACGACTGGACCTAACGGTCTGGGGTCCCTTTACCTTTACCTTTACCAGTTGCAGGTTAGTATTCTTCTCCCCCATGGGGGCACTGAGAGTGGAATGCCTAAGGCAGAGGTGAGATGTGAAGCGAGGATTTCCAGATTTGTAGCTTAGTGGACTAAGTGGACTTAGCTATACTGCACCAGCATGCATGCTTGAAAATGCTTGGGCAATGGGGACTGTAAACCAGAAGTCAAGGGGACCTGCTTCTACATCAGTAAACTATCATTTACTTACTTACTTACTTACTTACTTACTTACTTACTTACTTACTTAAATTTGCATACTGTCCTTCACCCAAAGACCACAGGGCGGATCACAACATACAAATACAAAATGAGAACACAGAATACATAATAAAAGCAGCAACAGCAACAAAAGCAAACCAATAACCCAGAGCTTTCCAAACTTTTCATGTTGGTTACGTAATTTTTAGACATGCATAATTTCACAAAATTCAGTTTTGCAGCATTTTGCGACACAGTGAGTCAGTTTTACTATCAAACTGGAGGTTAAACTAACCCCTCTCCAACCCCGGGAGGAGCGCAGGGAGTGTTTGCATGACATACCTACACACTGCAACCGGCACAGTAACGTGTTGTGACACACAGTTTGGAAAGCTCTGCAATAACCCCTCTCCTTCCCACAAACACATTTAAAAGGGCACAGGTATTTTATGGTGGTGGTCTATTGCTCTCTGTGTGTGTGTGTGTGTGTGTGAATATAAATACAGTCATACCTCATGTTTACGTTTGCTTCATGTTACGTTTTTTCAGGTTGTGTCCCGCGGCGACCCGGAAGTACCAGAAAGGGTTACTTCCGGGTTTTGCCGCTCGCGCAGAAGCGCTAAATAGTGCTTCGCACATGTGCACAAGCGCCAAATCATGCCGTGCACCTGTGCAGATACGGCGCTTCAGGTTGCGCGCCTCTCATGTTGCGAACGGGCCTCCGGAATGGATCCCATTCGCAACCAAAGGTACCACTGTAATAAAATCAGTCAATTCCCAAACTAATTTGTGCCCCACAGCCACCCATCCCTCCATGTTTGTTTCTTCTCTAATGCAATACTCCACATATTATATGCTATACTTCACTCCTTTTATATGTTTTTTCAAAACCAGTAAATGACCTTTTTTTTACTTTGTCTTTCTATTGCATCTGCTTAGAATAATGAAAACGATAATGTCAAAGATACAGTATAAAATATAAAGATGCAGCAGAAGTGGCAGGCACAGCAGGTAAAGCATGGTTAATAAAATCTATCCAGCAAGCTAAAAGACTGCCTGGATTCCCCCCCTTCTCCTTTGAAGTCTTTATCAACCAGTGGATCACAATCAGAGAACAGGATGCCCAAGATTCCTGCTGCAAAGTGGTCCACAGTCTTATAGGATTGCAGCCTGAGAGACTGAAAGAATAGGAAAGCCATCTGCACAAATCCTACCAGCATTGTGCTAGAAGGGTTGCACGTGAGCTGTTACCTCAACTGACATTTGTTTCCCATTATTTTTTGTTTTGTTTTGTGATTAGTCAGGCTAAAAGAACCATTTGATCTCATCGCTCCGCTTTATCTGCCTCTCCCTGAGCAAAAAGCCAGCTACGCAATTTCTTCCCGGCTGTGACATTTGGCTGGGCAGGTCACAGGTTGTTGCAGGCTTATTTTAAAAGTAATTGGAATTGCAAGCTTGGCTCAAATTTTCCATGGGAGAATATTTATTTCATAACAAGGGTGAAACACACAAAAGGAGGAAAGCCTAATCATTGAGGTACCTCTCTGTACCATTTCCTACAAACGTGGGCAAAATTCATGCACAGTTTAAGGGCAGGGAAGAAGGCATGCACATTTCCTGCCAAAAATGGAAAGATGGAAAGTTGCATGTACAGTGGTACCTCAGGATAAGTTCCCTCTTGCTGTTCTGGCTTCTGGGATAGCTGTGCAAAGCCTCTTCAGGGCAGGGGGAAGAAGGGTTTGGATTTGATATCCTGCTTTATCATTACCCGAGGGAGTCTCAAAGCGGCTAACATTCTCCTTTCCCTTCCTCCTCCACAATAAACACTCTGTGAGGTGAGTGGGGCTGAGAGACTCCAGAGAAGTGTGACTAGCCCAAGGTCACCCAGCAGCTGCATGAGGAGGAGCGGAGATGCGAACCCGGTTCCCCAGATTACGAGTCTATCACTCTTAACCAGTACACCACACTGCCCTGAGGAGGCTTCGTGTGGCTATCCCAGAAGCCAGAACAGCAAGACGGATTGCTGCGCAGTGAAAGCAACGACCCCTCTTGCTGTTCTGACTTCTGGGATAGCTGTGCAGCCTGCATTAGCTCCATAAGACGCCCACACATTTCCCCTTACTTTTTAGGAGGGAAAAAGTGCGTCTTATAGAGCGAAAAATACGGTATGTAACCCGAGGTACCACTGTATTTAAATGAGATCTATTGCGGCCTTTGTTATTTTGCAACATTTTAATGAGAATCCGGTCTGGAAATGACAGGGCTAAAAAATGAATCTGTCTTGCTCAGCAGCAGCAAATCTTTTTCCTGCATGTGTAATTGGAAAAGTATCCGCTCTGCACTCCAAATGCCACATTTTAATTAAACGCCATTTTGGGGGGTGGGGAATAACTTGCATACTCAGTTCTCAGCACCCTGCAGCACAGACAGGAACCAACAAGGTGTTTTCTATCAGATATTCAGCAAATATTTGGCAAACACTTTTGCAACACGCCTCTCAGAATTGAGGGAGAATTTGACATCGAGATTCACAAGCGAGAATTGAGAGAGGGATGCTGAGGAGGTAGCAGTTTGGGCCACAAACTCGTTTCATTTGTACCATACAGTAAGTGGAAATAAGCAAAAGGACTTCAACAGGAATGATAAATATAGGAGCAGAACATCGTGTTCAGATCTTAACAAACTAGCCGAGACCAGTTGTGACACATGAAATATTTCCCTGTTCAAATAACGTTATCAGATTGGAAAAGCTAGCCGATAATAAATTCAGAGCCCCCCCCCCATTTTTTGTGAAGTGACATGGCCTTTGTCCACAAAAGAATTTTAAATTTCATTTTGATATAACTGCCAGAATGTCGCACAGGGAGAGAACACCCAGCGACATTTCCCATCACTATGAAGAAATGCTACGAAAGTTGAGAAAAGGAAGGAGGGAGGGAGGGAGGGAAGGCGGGAAAGAGAAACCTGGCAAAGCTTCCTGCATTTCTAAAATGTGTATAGACTGGAGTTATCTCCTAAGTGTCCGGAACAACTGCAGACGCCAGAGAAATATTTACAAAATATACCAGAAGGAACAAAAAGACCAGGTGCATTGCTCAGCCGACAGAGAGAGATCAGGACAAGACGTCACTGAATGCAGGTTTCGTATCCAGCATTAGATTACTCTTAGAAAAATAAATGATGGCAATCTTCTTGGAACATAAAAACATAGCAATTGCCTTGCTGGGTAAGAGCAAGGTCCATTTACTCCAGCACGCTGCTTTCAATAACTGCTAGCCCACAAACAGAGCATTAAGGCAGCACCACACCTGGTGTTCAGAGGTATACTGACAGTGCACAAGGAGGCTCCATTTAGCTATTAGGGGCAATATACCCACCTCCCATTAATTTGTCTTAACTTGCCTTTTTTGGTAGTCGCGCCCACCCTGTGGAACGCCCTCCCATCAGATGTCAAGGAAATAAACAACTATCTGACTTTTAGAAGACACCTGAAGGCAGCCCTGTATTGGAAAGTTTTTTATGTTTGGCATCTTATTATGTTTTTATATATGCTGGAAGCCACACAGAGTAGCTGGGGAAACACAGCCAGATGGCCAGGGTATAAATAATAATAATAATAATAATAATAATAATAATAATAATAATAATTAAAGTGAAGCCAGTGGCCACCACCACATCTTGTGGCTGTGAATTTTATACATTCAGGTCACCTTTGGACTGCCACTATTTTTCAGGAGGGATCCAAACTTCAGGTTTGCATAGTTAAAGTGGATTGAAGTGCCCTAGCACCCTAGTGCAACAAGTTCACTTAAAAAACCCCACAATCATTTTTTGCAGTTTGGAAAGTGATAGGGAAACGCATTGGAAAACTGAGGCAGGAACGAATGATTTAACATGTCTATCCATAAGCGAATATTCTACAAGGCAGGCTTAAGCAGTATGTGGACTGAGAACTCCCAGAAGTGCAAGCTGGATTTTGAAGGGGCAGAGGAACCAGAGACCAAATTGCAAACATGCACTGGATTATGGAGAAAGCTAGAGAGTTCCAGAAAGACATCTACTTCTGCTGCTTCTGCTTGACTATGCAAAAGCATTTGACTGTTGTCGACCACAGCAAACTATGGCAAGTTCTTAAAGAAATGGGAGTGCCTGATCACCTCATCTGTCTCCTGAGAAATCTCTATGTGGCACAAGAAGCCACAGTTAGAACTGAATGTGGAAAAACTGATTGGTTCAAAATTGGGAAAGGAGTACGGCAAGGCTGTATATTGTCTCCCTGCTTATTTAACTTATATGCAGAATTCATCATGCGAAAGGCTGGGCTGGATGAATCCCTAGCCGGAATTAAGATTGCCGGAAGAAATATCAACAACCTAAGATATGCAGATGACACAACCTTGATGGCAGAAAGTGAGGAGGAATTAAAGAACCTTTTAATGACAGCAGCAAGAGTACTTTTAGCAAAGTACTGGAAGACACAAGAACTACCCACACTGGAAGAATGGCAGACGAAGGTGATTGACTACATGGGATTGGCTGAGATGACTGGCAGAATCCGAGACCAAGGGAAAGAGACGGTGGAAGAAGACTGGAAGAAATTTAAAGTTTACCTTAAAAATTGTTGTAAAATTAATGAGTGCTAAAATGTTTTGAGTAATGCAAAATAGAATTGCAGCGATAAACAATTGGACATGGGAATAAGAATTTAAAGGAAGTGTCATAAGTAAATAAAATTAGAGGTTGCTGGAAAAATTTTAAAACAAGGATGCAGAAAAAGGAGGTATGGGGAAGTTGCTGAAAGAAGGTTTAAGGAAAAGAAGGTTAAGAAACTATACATGTTTATATGTGTGTTTGTTTTTGTTTTGTTTTGTATTGTTATTTAATATGTGTTGGAAAATCAATAAAAATTTATTTAAAAAAAAAAAAAGAACCTTTTAATGAGGGTGAAAGAGGAGAGCGCAAAATATGGTCTGAAGCTCAACATCAAAAAAACGAAGATCGTGGCCACTGGGCCCATCACCTCCTGGCAAATAGAAGGGGAAGAAATGGAGGCAGTGAGAGATTTTACTTTCTTGGGCTCCATGATCACTGCAGATGGTGACAGCAGTCACGAAATTAAAAGACGCCTGCTTCTTGGGAGAAGCATCTTAAAAAGCATCTTAAAAAGCATCTTAAAAAGCAGAGACATCACCTTGCTGACAAAGGTCCATATAGTTAAAGCTATGGTTTTCCCAGTAGTGATGTATGGAAGTGAGACCTGGACCATAAAGAAGTCTGATTGCCAAAGAATTGATGCTTTTGAATGATGGTGCTGGAGGAGACTCTTGAGAGTCCCACGGACTGCAAGAAGATCAAACCTCTCCATTCTGAAGGAAATCAGCCCTGAGTGCTCACTGGAAGGACAGATCCTGAAGCTGAGGCTCTAATACTTTGGCCACCTCACGAGAAGAGAAGACTCCCTGGAAAAGACCCTGATGCTGGGAAAGATTGAGGGCACAAGGAGAAAGGGACAACAGAGGACGAGATGGTTGGATAGTGTTCTCGAAGCTACCAGAATGAGTTTGACCAAACTGTGGGAAGCAGTGGAAGACAGGAGTGCCTGGCGTGCTCTGGTGGATGGGGTCACGAAGTGTCGGACACGACTAAATGACTAAACAACAACAACAACATTTGTAAGCAAATCAGGGTGAATGCGCTTCATTGCATAACCATAATGCAAACAAATAAGAATGAGTGCTTAATCAAAATCAGACTTAATCTAACCTCTGGGCAAGTTTTTTGCAAGCAAATCTGGGTGAATGTTCAATACGCAGGTCATCAAAGGGCCCTCATTACAGCTGCATGTCAGAAGTAACTTCACAGTTGAGCAATACCTTTACTGGTAACCAAAATGTCAGGAAAGTGTGTCAAGTTTCTTCAGAACTCTTAATCAGACAAGATATTACACAAAGCAAGTGGGGTGGGGAGAGGGGAATTTTTTGCTACAAGAATTAGGCTGGGTGTACAACTTCCCCTCCACCCACACTTCAGAGGGGCAAAGAGGAGAAAATGTTGGAGTTCTCTGACTTCCCACAATTGGTTTTCCTTTTCAGTTAGCAACTGCAGATGTGATGGCCCAGAACTTGATGTATGCGAGTGGACAGAGTTTCACACTTTCTCCCAGACATTTTTCACACTGAAAAGTGCCTCCCTCCCCGAAGCTGCTATTTTTCCCAGCTGGAAAAAAAACATGCCAAGACATAAGATATGTCTGTATGCATTGCTTCCCACATGCCCCTTTCTTTTCAGTGGGGACAAATAGCAGCTTTGTAGATAGGCATGTGACTTTCAGTAGGAAAACAGCATGGGGTGCGGGAAAGATGATTAAAAAAAAATTTCTTCCCTCACACTGCAGCACTAACCTGAATCAGACCCAGCTGCTTTCTACACTCCTAGCCCCATTAACTATGAACTCCCAAATTTGGGGTGCTCTGCAAAACTGTACACTATTTTGCAGAAAAAGAAGTCTGTGATTTGCAGCGCCCCACAAACTGAGTAATTGATACATCAGACATGGGGTCCATACTTAACATTAACTATGAACCCCAAAATTTGGTGCCAAACTGATTCACAGTCAATGTTAAGGACAAATCCTTTATTTGATGCATCAATAGCTCTGTTTGTGGGGTGCTGCAAAACAGCAAAAAGCTGTAAAACAACCGCAATACTTTGGCACAGGTTTGGAGGAGGAGATTCCAAATTATGGGCTTCATAGTTAATTTGCCTCTAAAAACTCCCACCCACCTCAGTCTAGACTTTCCAGTCTACTTTGAAAATGTGTGTGAGGGGTGGGTGGGTGGGAATTGGCAGCTAAATAATGCTCAGATGTGGACAAGCCCCAAGTCTCTCCTTGTTGCTTCAAGGTGCTTCCTTGGTTCACACCTTGCAGGAACCCAATTTAGCACATTCCTCAACTGGGAGAAGGGATACCTTGTTCCCAAAAGTCTCCCTTCTTCCAGGAGAGTCCACCTTGAGAGCAATCTCCATAGCAATGAAAGAAACTTGATCACTCTGCCAGAGCCACTGAGATAATCTCTGGCAGTCGTACTGGTTCAACCAGTTTGGCAAACTGGAACTGCAGGACTGGAAGAGAGCTAGGAGGCATTCAGCTCAATCCCATAACAGTACAAAGGATTGTTCAAATGTGTAACTCTGCCTTTGCAGCACAAACAAATTTGATACAGAGGTTTGATCAATGCAAATAGCCTTGGTAAAATGCATTTCTTAGCATGAAATGCTCACTCCAGATTGTAAACAGGGGTGCATTTAGGAGATAAGGAAACCTGGAGCCCGGCCCAATTTTTTTAAAAAATCAGTAAAGAAAAGTGACAATAGTATGATAGACTCTAGTGGGGTTCACAAACCCTTCAACGTTTCTCCGATGAAAATAGGGACGTCCCATTCCATAATGATAATTTTACTATTTATACCCCACACATCTTACTGGGTTGCCCAAGCACTCTGGGCAGCTTCCAACATACTGTATTTTTCCGTGTATAAGACCCCCCCATGTATAAGACGCCCCCTATTTTGGGGGACTCAAAATTAAGAAAACACCCCTCAGCACTACCTGACGAGCCCTAATTTTAAACCTAATTTTTTGGTTAAAAAAACAACCCTAGTCTTATACATGGAAAAATACAGTATATAAAAACATAATAAAACATTAAACATAAAAAACATCCCTATACAGGATTGCCTTCAGACAGCTCAGGGGTTGAATAACTCCATACCCTCCAATGTTTCTCCAATGAAAATAGGGACATCCTAAGGAAAAGCGGGACATTCAGAAACTGGGACAGTTTCTCTAAATCAGTGATGTCCCTGGATAATAGGGACACTTGGATGGTCTGGGTTCGGACAACCACCAACCTCACATGCACCACATTCAAGGAGTTTGCAAGGGGAAATGTCTGCATGGGTCAGCACTGCTGTTCACACTGCTAGCACTCAGTGACCACATTGTTGGCATCTGTGCAAATCGAGTGTTATGTGCATGTTAACTGTGCAAGCTTCATGAAGCTCTTTGAGATCACTCATATCCACTCCAAACTAGATGCCACATTGCCACTGTTTGGGCATTAACTTAAAACTACCAAGCTTCTGGTAGTCAGTTGCTCTTTTAAACAGAGAAGGTTCATTGTTTGATGCATTGTGTTTTAAAGGTGATTATTTAAACGTTGGTAAAATCATCCGCTGACCATTTTAACTACTGTGTTATTATATTTGTATTGTGTTTTAAGATTGTTGTGAGCTGCCCTGGACTTTGGCAGGAGGAAGAGAGGGAATGTAAGAACAACAAATTAATGCCCCGATTCACTTTGTTACACGTGCTCCTCTGTCTCAATGAATGGCATATCTATTTCTTTTCTTCCAACAATATGCTACTGCGCATTTTACTTGTCATCACATTTGCCATCTCTGACTTGAAATAACAAAAAGAAAGAAAAAGAAAGAAATATGAATTGCAAAATTCTTTCATTAGTCTTCCTGCGCCCTGCAATTTTTGAATGAGGCATCATGCATTCAACGCCAAAAGGTATGGTTTGATCTGATCACAAATTCTAACATTTTGCAGCAAAAGTGGTGCAAACTGGGATTAGATCCTGGCTGGTTGTAGTTCGCCATCATGATAGAAATGGCCTTTGCTGGTATTAATTAGCTCATTTTTCCTTAAGACCTTTAAAGCCCCTCATAGTGGTTTATTCAGGTTTTTTGTATGCCAATCACAAACAGGCGATGCTAGAAATCTCCCTTTAGCAGGTATGATGTGGTTCCTTTCTGTGCAGCACAGTTCCTGTACGACTTTCTTCTTGTATTATAGAACTGTAAACATGACCTGTAGACACCTTTTGTACCCTCTCATTTCTTTCTAAACAAACATTCTGATCTTTAGAATTTCGAAGTAGCCTGAGATAGTTAGACAACTCCACCTATCTAAGTGCATCTAAGTGCATGCAGATGAAGCATATATCAAACAATTTTCCTGATTCCCTCTACAGAATTTGCACTGACAAGTACAGTGATACCTTGGTACTTGAATGGCTTGACTCCCGAACAAATTGGTTCCCGAACCCCACAAACCCGGAAGCAAGTGTTCCAGTTTGCGAAAGTTTTTCGGAAGCCGAACATTCAACACGGCTTCCGCAGCTTCCAGTTGAGTGCGGGAAGCTCCTGCAGCCAATCAGAAGCTGCGCCTTGGTTTTTGAGCCGTTTCGGGAGTCAAACGGACTCCCGGAATGGATTAAGTTTGAGAAGTTGGATCCTCCTAACAGAGAGTCCATGTTGTGCTCGGCCTGAAACTCTTCCCTAACTGGCTTGTGGGCGGGGCTTGCCCCGCTCCAAGCCAGTGGTGCCACAGTTATGCCAATGGCCTTTAGCCAATCAGCAGCGTGGCAAGGTTGGGGGTATCTATTTGGCAGCACGACGTAGAGACCTCCTTTTGCTTCGCGCTGCTGAACACCTGCCCACCCACCCGTTAATTAGGTTGTGTTTGGCCTTGCTTTGGACTTCGGTTGGTCACCTGTTTTTGGAATGGGGGCCAGGTAGGAATTTTCTCCAATGTAGCAGATTGACTGTGGCCACTTGGTTTTTGCCTACCTCTTAGCAATCGTCACAACTTTGTAAGGTTTGGTGGTTGGGCATTGGTTTAGGGGAGGTGCGGCCATCACCTGCCCCTCCAATGAATAGGGTATTCCGTTAAAGGAATCTGGGGGTCTGGATCTCTTCCGAAGCCCGAAGAGGGGCTAGGGCCATGCCAGGACCCCCAGGAACCCCAGGGGTGAGCACCAGTCAATATACACTGACGGAGATCCCCCTGCTGATTGTTTACCCTTCGAGACTTCCTGCAGGGTGGGGCAGGAGCCAGATATAGTTTGATGCCATTGCCTAAGCCAATACCAGTCACATTTGTGTATTTTAATAAAGTTGTGGCCAAAATTTGCCCATTAACATTTAAACTAAATTCTATCTCCACTGTGTCTTTATTTCCATTCGGGATGGGGTTTGGGGCTCAAAGCACAACCAAGGTACCACTGTAGTTGTTATTCTGAAGCTGGACTTAGAGAATTGGTCGAGAGCGAAAAAGAAAAAGTGCAATTAAAATGTGTGCAAAAATAAAGTACAATTTTAATCTCACAACGGGTTTAATATAACACAGAGCTTTTCCATAGTCAATGCATAACAGAGATTAGCTTCCATGGTTTCCTCTTCTGTCCTTAAAATATCACCTAAAAGGCTTAGGTTGCTGTTGCTGTTTTTCACTACTGTTCCTGAAGTCACTCGTCACAAGCTTATTTATAGCCCATTAATCACATTAGCATGTATTCCAAAAGAGTAATGGCAAGTCCTCCAAATGTTTAAGGAAAATATGACAACAGTTTAAGTGATGCCTATGGCTAATAGCTCTCCTGATGGATGTTGCTTATAAATAACGCTGCCTCTTGCTGGTGTTTTTTGTTAAATGTTGACTTGGCATGCAGCGTTCCTCTGGCCCCTTCGAGGGCTTAAATCATCTCCTGTGGAAAGAAACATCTCTCCCAAAGATGCATGCCCAGATATCGAGCTGAACTGCAAAGCTCAAATATGTCAAGCTGAACCACAAAACTCAAAAAAGTGCATATAAGTGTCACATGCAGATTGAATAGTACATTTGGCCTTCAAATTCTGCTGATAGGTTCACTTTTACTCTTAGGAAGACTCAAACTATCCTGTAAGTATTACAGAAATGTCAGGAGCATGCACCTTGGATGCGAACTCTCCTCCCCGAGAGGTCAATGGCTCCCCTTGCCTTCTCTGGGAGGGGTTTATGGAGCTGCAGTCAGGATGTGGCGTCGAAGGTCAGAGATAGCTCTATAGAAGAAGAGTTTGGATTTGATATCCCACTTTATCACTACCCTAAGGAGTCTCAAAGCAGCTAACATTCTCCTTTCCCTTCCTCCCCCACAACAAACACTCTGTGAGGTGAGTGAGGCTGAGAGACTTCAGAGAAGTGTGACTGGCCCAAGGTCACCCAGCAGCTGCATGAGGAGGAGCGGGGAATCGAACCCGGTTCACCAGATTACAAGACTACCGCTCTTAACCACTACACCACATGGGTCAGCAAATTTTTTGTGGCTTGGACCGGTTCACAGTCCCGCAGACACACGCACAAACACTATTTCCGGTGCTCCTTCCGGTGTAGAGGAGGCATGCACAGCTTCCAATTGGCTGCAGGAGCTTCCTGCAGCCAATGGGAAGCCAGCCAGCATTTCAGAAGGCGGTCCCCGCTCTGCTCCGGACCAGTTTAGTGCCACACGCGGGAGTTGACCGAGCTGGAGGCAGGGGTCCCTGAGCGGGCAGCAGGAGTCCATGAGCCAGTTAAATGACCCCCATGGGTCACTTGTGGCCCATGGGCCTTAGGTTGCCAACCCCTGCTCTATAGGTAGGCGGGTAGTTAGGTTAGGTTGTGGGGGCATCTCTGGGTATATAAGTTCAATAAATAATAATCAATACAGTGGTACCTCGGTTACATACGCTTCAGGTTACATACGCTTCAGGTTACAGACTCCAATAACCCAGAAATATTACCTCGGGTTAAGAACTTTGCTTCAGGATGAGAACAAAAATCGTGCAGTGGCGGCGCAGTGGCAGCAGGAGGCCCCATTAGCTAAAGTGGTGCTTCAGGTTAAGAACAATTTCAGGTTAAGAACAGTCCTCCAGAACGAATTAAGTTCTTAACCTGAGGTGAGGTAAAGGTAAAGGGACCCCTGACCATTAGGTCCAGTCGTGGCTGACTCTGGGGTTGCGGCGCTCATCTCGCTTTATTGGCCGAGGGAGCCGGCATACAGCTTCCGGGTCATGTGGCCATGTGGGTTTGTGGTTTAACCCACAGTGCCACCCGCATCCCTTAACCCGATGTACCACTGTATTATTATTGCCACTGACTGCAGACCTATTACTGTACCCTGTGCATTTTTTCTAGAAAAAGAGGTGCCAGATCTCACCACAAACAACTCCCTTGTTTTCTTATAGTGGCAATGGCACCCACCTCAGAGGTGCCGGAACTAAGTTCCGCTGAGTTCCAGCTGCAAAAAAAGCCCTGACTATATCCTCAGAAGAAAAGTAAATACAGTGGTACCTTGGTTTAAGAACAGCTTAGTTTATGAACAACTTGGATTAAGAACGCTGCAAACCCGGAAGTAGGTGTTTTGGTTTGTGAACTTTGCCTTGGAATAAGAACATGTTTTGCTTCCTGTTGCGTGTGTTCCATTTGTAAATTGACTCCCCCGCTGCTATGGGAAAGCATGCCTTGGTTTAAGAACTCTTTGGTTTAAGAGCGGAGTTCCTGAACGGATTAAGCTCGTAAACCAAGGTACCACTGTACATAAACCTGACCCTAAGGTTCCATCAGATTTCACTGCGAAATTGAACCCCAGGCAGGAATACAGTGGTACCTCGGGTTACATACGCTTCAGGCTACATACACTTCAGGTTACAGACTCTGTTAATCCAGAAATAGTACCTCAGGTTAAGAACTTTGCTTCAGGATGAGAACAGAAATCATGCTCCGGCGGCGCAGCAGCAGGAGGAGGCTGCATTAGCTAAAGTGGTGCTTCAGGTTAAGAACAGTTTCAGGTTAAGAATGGACCTCCAGAACGAATTAAGTACTTAACCCAAGGTACCACTGTATAAGGTCGGCCATTCAGGGTCTCCCTTGGAGTTATAAGGAACAGGTAAATGGGCTGCCAGCTGCCTCACTGCAGTTGAGAGGAGAAAATTCCTTACCCTGGTAAGCGGGGTTATTAGAGGTAAAGGGGTTTGTAACGGGACACAATTCTCCCCACATCTCATGTTAATTTGTGTGCACAAAATGCAGCCTTGTACATACCTACTCAGAAGTAAGCCCCATGGACTGAATCTACTGTATCATCTAAACCAGGGTTTCCCAAACTTGGGTCGCCAGCTGTTTGTTGGACTACAACTCCCATCATCCATAGCTAGCAGAAGCAGTGGTCAGGGGTGATGGGAATTGTAGTCCAAAAACAGCTGGAGACCCAAGTTTCTCTTTGACTCCAACTCCCATAGGAGCCAACTCCTAGGGGCTGTGGGGGCTTTGGCCCCCACAATAAGATATTTGAGGGGGCCGGGCCCCCACAAAATTAATGGGCATTCCCATTCAAATGGGCTGTGTGCACTGCATCATTTGATCCATTATGTGGAGCTTACCTGGGCCCCCACAATATTTTAATCAAGTTGGCACCCTTGCCAACTCTCATCAGCTCTAGCCAGCACACCCAATGGCTAGAGGTGCTGGAAGTTGCAGCCGGGCAACATCTGGCTAGCACCACATAGACTTAGACATAGACATAGGGAGCCAGTGTGGTGTAGTGGTTAAGAGCGGTAGACTCATAATCTGGGGAACCGGGTTTGATTCCCCGCTCCTCCACATGCAGCTGCTGGGTGACCTTGGGCTAGTCACACTTCTTAGAAGTCTCTCAGCCCCACTGACCTCACAGAGTGTTTGTTGTGGGGGAGGAAGGGAAAGGAGAACGTTAGCCGCTTTGAGACTCCTTAGGGTAGTGGTAAAGCGGGATATCAAATCCAAACTCTTTTTCTTCCTCTGCTCTAGGAAGACTCTGGGGGTTCTTCACAATCCTACCTGGCCAAGTATAAAAGTATATGCTCTCCCCTGTCCCTCCTCGTCTTGTTTTTTCCTGCTGCTGGAAACCAGGCCACAGTGACCATATGACAGAAGCAGCTTGCCTCTTCCTCCTCCTCCTGATCAATTCATGTCCTGTTTTTTCAAGGTGGTTTTTATGACATCGCATTGACATCGACAGCATCGTGAGACAGTGACGTTGCAGAATGAATCACTTGAAAAGGGCAAGTCCAAAGGGGAAAGCTATCAGACATAGCTGTACAAGTAAATGATGACTGCGCTGTGAGAATTGTTTGAAGAGGGAGAGGTGATATGGGACACAAAGCAGCCAGAGTTGGTTGCAACAAGAAAGGGCTATGGATGGATACAAAGCTAGGCTTCTGAGGTAAAACTGGAAAGAGTTTTTTTGCCATTGAACAGTCTTCCTGACTGCATCTGTATAAACATCTGACTGTATGGCATGGCACACACCTGTGGGGTGGCGCTGTAGTCTAAACCACTGAGCCTCTTGGGCTTGCAGATCAGAAGGTCGGCAGTTCAAATCCCTGTGATGGGGTGAGCTCCCCTTGCTCTGCCCCAGCTCCTGCCAACCTAGCAGTTTGAAAGCATTCCTGTGCAAGTAGATAAATAGGTACCGCTGTGGTGGGAAGGTAAATGGCATTTCCATGTGCTCTGGTTTCCATCATGTTGTCCTGTTTAGTCATGCTGGCCACATGACCCAGAAAGCTGTCTGTGGACAAACGCTGGCTCCCTCAGCCTGAAAGCGAGATGAGCGCCACAACCCCATAGTTGCCTTTGACTGGACTTAACCATCCAGGGGTCCTTTACCTTTTACTTTACGCACCTGGTATACTGCTGGGGAAGCTTGTATTTGTAGGCATGATGTATTTCAAGGAAGTTTCTGTCCATCATTACTAGCCTTCTCATTTAGAATTACTGCCCCCCCAAATAAGACATTGAGGGACCAAACAGCATCCAACCCCCCCCCCCCCCACTTTAGAAAGCATTGCGCTAAATGGAAGTTTGAGGGCTAAGACTGTGAACATTTTCCCAATTAAAAAGTATAACTGAAATCGGCACCTAGGCATCAGCTGAAAAGAGGACCCAAGAGAACTCTGATTTACAAAAAATAAACAAACAAAAGTGCATGTGCTAATCTAATTTAAATAGAAAAATCAAATTTAATATAAGTACAGTGCTTCTTACCATAGTGGGGAAGACTGGGATTAGGTCCAGTCATGACCGACTCTGGGGTTGCGGCGCTCATCTCTCTTTATTGGCCGAGGGAGCCGGCATACAGCTTCCGGATCATGTGGCCAGCATGACTAAGCCACTTCTGGTGAACCAGAGCAGCGCACGGAAACGCCGTTTATCTTCCTGCCTATTTATCTACTTGCACTTTGACGTGCTTTTGAACTGCTAGGTTGGCAGGAGCAGGGACCGAGCAACGGGAGCTCACCCCGTCGCAGGGATTCGAACCACGACCTTCTGATTGGCAAGTCCTAGGCTCTGTGGTTTAACCCACAGCGCCACCCATGTCCCTTGCATTAGGGGGTGGTTTATGCATGAGCAGAACAAAGTTCAGTACTCTCTGATGGGACTAAGAGGCATTTGGTTAGCCACTCTGGCAAACAGCATGTTGGCCTAGATCAGTGGTGTCCAAACTTTTTTCAAAGACAGCCAGATTTGATGAAGTGAAGGGCCCTGAGGGCCAACCAAAGGGCCAACCAAAGTTGTTCATCTTTTTTAAGGATTGGAGTTGTGTTGAGCTGTTTTTATGATTTTACCCCAAATTCGTTGAGTTTTTTTTTTTTTTAGGATTTTACCCCAAGCCGGATTAGCCCCCAAAATGGACTTTGGACATGCCTGGCCTAGATCGATCCTTGGCTTGGCTGATCCTCTGATGTTGTAACGAGAAATAGAGTGCTGAACTAGACTTAATTTAGAATGGCAAATCTCTCCAAGATTAACCCATTCCGATAAGACCCTGATACTAAATAAGAAAGATCTCAGTGCTCATTTGGAATGGTCTGAGGAGGGAGAACATGATTCCTTGGCATTTTTCACAGCACTTTCTCTTGGGTTTGTGTTTTGGCTGAAGGTTCAGCTCTGACTAATTGCATCAGTTTGCGTACTCTGGGTTAGTAGACTTTACTACCCGCCTGATAAGATAACGCTCTAAATTTAGCAGCAATGGCCCGGTTTTGTTCTTAGCTGTGTCTTACTGCTTGCTGCCTGTTGTGCGAAGAGTCATGGCTCAGGGAGTAGCATGTGCCAAGGGTTCAGCGTTCAGTCCTTGTCATCTCCCTGATGGGTTGGGAAAACCTCCTTCCTGAACCTCTTGAGAACTTCTGCCAGTCAGCAGAAGTGGGCCAATGGCAGACCCTCCAAGTGCCTCTGTTTTCCAGGGACAGTCCCAGATTTACAGAAGCCACCCTGGTTTCTGATTTGATCCCGGAATGTCCCACTTTTCCTTAGGACGTCCCTATTTTGGAGAAGTGTTGGAGGGTATGGTAGGACATCCCTATTTTTATCAAAGAAATGTTGGAGGGTGTATGCAGAGGGTGTATGCGACTCCAGAGCCAAGGAAATACAGCCTTTAGAAGACATCTGAAGGCAGCCCTGTATAGGGATTTAAAAAAAATAAATGTTTAATGTTTTATTATGCTTTCAGACATGTTGGAAGCTGTCCAGAGTGGCTAGGGAAACTCAGTCAGATGGGCGGGATATAAATAAAATCACCATCATCATTATGAATAGGACGTCCATATTTTCATCAGAAAAATGTCGGAGGGTATGCAATGGTCTGTCTGAGTGCATGAACAAGTACAGCAAACCTGCACACCTGTGCTAAAATAAAATAATTAAGCATCATCTCATTCTCACGCTCACTTTCTTATCAAATTCACAGCCTTACATGGGTGGTTTTCGTTTTCAGAAAGCACCATGGGATTATTATTATAAATATAGAATAAGCAACTAACTAGATTATGCTTTGTTGCTTAGTCGTTTAGTCATGTCCGACTCTTCGTGAGCCCATGGACCAGAGCATGTCAGGCACTCCTGTCTTCCACTGCCTCCCACAGTTTGGTCAAACTCATGTTTGTAGCTTCAAGAACACTATCCAACCATCTCTGTCGTCCCCTTTTCCTTGTGCCCTCAATCTTTTCCAACATCAGGGTCTTTTCCAGGGAGTCTTCTCTTCTCATGAGGTGGCCAAAATATTGGAGCCTCAGCTTCAGGATCTGTCCTTCCAGTGAGCACTCAGGACTGATTTCCTTCAGAATGGATAGGCTTGATCTTCTTGCAGTCCATGGGAAAGCACCATGGACAAAAACAACAGATTATCTCCTTCATGGAACACTGCCTTGTCATGGCGAAGGGGCTTGAATAACTCAGAGAAGCTATGAGCTATGCCGTGCAGGGCCACCCAAGACATACAGGTCATAGTGGAGAGCTTTGACTAAACGTGATTCACCTGGAGCAGGAACTGCCAAGCCACTCCCATATCCTGCCAAGAAAACTCCATGGACAAAAACAACAGATTATGCTTTACCGCTCTTTAAAAGGCCGCAGGTATGGAGCAGTTGTCTAGCCAACACAGAACGAATGTCTCTTTTTTCATGAGATGCTAACCGAGAAGGCCCTCTCTCATGTCCCAACCATAGGACCAAGAATTGGTATCTGAATGTACCTTTGATAACCATTTGAAATTCTGAACAAGCACATTCAGCACAGGGATTGAATGTGACCCACAGATGACAGTCTGAGGCACAGAAAATGTTCTCCTCAACCACGATCTCAGTATGGTGGCCTTACAGCTGCTCTCTCTCTCCCCTTATAGGAGATTGTTCCATGGACCAGACTGCAAGCACCGTGCGCAGATGGGCTCAGATTCAAACCTTTTACCATATGTGGTGGTCCTGCAAGGTAATAAAATCCTTCTGGGAAATGATATATACTGAATTGAAAAAAATGTTTAGCATACAGTGGTACCTCGGGTTAAGAACTTTATTGGTTCTGGAGGTCCGTTCTTAACCTGAGACTGTTCTTAACCTGAGATACCACTTTAGCTAATGGGGCCTCCCGCTGCCGCCGTGCGATTTCTGTTCTCATCCTGAAGCAAAGTTCTTAACCCGAGGTACTATTTCTGGGTTAGCGGAGTCTGTAACCTGAAGCGTCTGTAACCCGAGGTACCAGTGTAACTTTTGTAACAAAAAACAGAAGCTTTTTTATTAGGAATTATAGGTATCAACATCCCAAAGGAGCAGAAAAGACTTTTTATGTATGTGACGTCAGCTGCACAGATGTTGTTAGCCCAGAGATGGAAAGCAGAAAGAATCTCTACCAGAGAGGAATGGCAAACTAAGCTGATGGACTATGCTGAAATGGTAAAACTGACCGGAAAGCTCAGGAACCAAGAAGACAAAAACTTCAAGAAAGAATGGGGGTGAGGGGAATTATAATTTATTTAGGAGACCACTGTAAGCAGATGAAAACATTAGCAGGATTTTAATATCACTTGTAATGTAACAAATACTTTGGACAATATGGACAGATATAAAATATGGATTATGAAATAATATGCAGTTGACAATAAGACCCATCGAAGGGATTTTAGGAGGTCTCGAGCGTCAGAGAAATCTCTACATACAGATGTGCATTTGGTATTGTTCTAAATTTAAATTTGTAAAACCAAATAAAAATGATGGCAACCCCCCCAAAAAAAACAACAACCCTGGTATCCCCAGGAAAACTGATCACAGCGCTGAGAAATACCTCTGCCTAAACCTTGGTGACCTCCTGCTGATTAAAAAGGACGCAATACAGGGTTCAGGGGGGGTCAGTGAACTGTCAGTAGAAGGTAGCTTCCAACCACAATATGGGGCAGAGTGTAATAATATTGACCTATGCCTTAAAGCATAAGGCTTAAATGATGGTTACAAGGATCACTGCTCTGAAGGTTCTTTCAAATTGCTAGGTAAATCCAAGTGGTAGTGGTCTTATTCCATAGAATGGCTCTTGTGACACTGATTCACATAAAGAAGATAAGGTTTCCCAGGGGACTGAGGTGTAACCTTAGATAAATACGTGCAGGTATGCAACTCCTATTATCCTAGCTGAAGCGATTGCAACAATAGATGCTCCAGGCCAGCTGCAACATGAAACCATCAACCAAGGATTAAGGTGCTATTCCTATTGCCTCCTAGGTATTCGCTAGATTCATCTCCCACCCATCAAGGCTCCTCTGTTTATTCACTTTAATGGCTGCATTTTCAATGGGTATATTTGAAATAATAATAATAATAATAATAATAATAATAATAATAATAATAATAATATATTATTTATACCCTGCCCATCTGGCTGGGCCTCCCCAGCCACTCTGGGCGGCTTCCATAAAAACAAAAAAATACAGTAAAATATCACACGTTAAAAACTTCCCTGAACAGGGCTGCCTTAAGATGTCTTCTGAATGTCAGGTAGTTGTTTATCGCTTTGACATGAAAGCCAAATGTTGCTCTCCCAACCCAAATGGCCAAGCAAAGAAAATCACTTAATTGGCCATCATTAAACCTCAGGTCTTGTGGTCTGATTCTGAGAGAACAATGGGTTTTTTCCTTCTTCCCTTTTTATAGCAACAGCAACCCCAAAGCAAGTTGTTGGGAGTGAAGATGGGATAGAAAACTTCATTGACCTCTTCTGCTTTACTGGTGGGGCTGGGGACGAGCCGCTGTTCTTATTTTTGAACCCATGGTTTTTTGAAACACCACAGTATTTCTCCAGCGTGGCTCTTAATGTGGGGAAGCAGGCTCCTTGTTCCAATGGCACAACACCATTGCAAGGATGAAAGTGTTTAGTGACGTGGCAGAGAACTGGTGGCGGGTGTTAAGCAAAGGAGATAGAATCCTTATACAAGCAGCGGGATTGTAAAGTAATCAAGGGGTCCTGATGTTAGTGGTGGCTTACCATCACAGAGATAATAAGGAGTGCACCGTTTACGTCACAAGCTAAGTTTGCCGAGTGATATGGAGAAGTCATGTGAGCAGTTAGGATTTTGTCGGCTAGGTCTTGTGATCGCAGAGAAAAATAAGGTTGGAGAGCGAGCCTAAGAGTGGAAAGTGCTGTGTTCAAGCAAGTGTGGATGGAGTCTGTGAACAGAGTCTTATTATATCAGCATCCAATTTAGCCAACCCCACGGCCACAACCAGGCAGATGGGTGGGGTATGTTGTTGTTGTTGTTTAGTCGTTTAGTCGTGTCCTACTCTTCGTGACCCCATGGACCAGAGCATGCCAGACACTCCTGTCTTCCACTGCCTCCCACAGTTTGGTCACACTCATGTTGGTAGCTTCAAGAACACTGTCCAACCATCTCGTACTCTGTCGTCCCCTTCTCCTTGTGCCCTCAATCTTTCCCAACATCAGGGTCTTTTCCAGGGAGTCTTCTCTTTTCATGAGGGGGCCAAAGTATTGGAGCCTCAGCTTCAGGATCTGTCCTTCCAGTGAGCACTCAGGCCTGATTTCCTTCAGAATGGATAGGCTTGATCTTCTTGCAGTCCATGGGACTCACAAGAGTCTCCTCCAGCACCATAATTCAAAAGCATCAATTCTTCGGCGATCAGCCTTCTTTATGGTCCAGCTCTCACTTCCATACATCACTACTGGGAAAACCATAGCTTTAACTATATGGACCTTTGTCAGCAAGGTGATGTCTCTGCTTTTTAAGATGCTGTCTAGGTTTGTCATTGCTTTTCTCCCAAGAAAAAATCTTATTCTTAGTATCAGCAGTAGGTAGTATTACACCATCCTTCCGACTGCTTTCTCCTGTGATCCCCCAACACTTCTCCTGAGGGCTAAGTGTCAGGGACTGGGCTGAGGAGGAATGGTGGAGACCCCCCCTCCACTTCCCAGAGAAGAGGGAGACGGTATAGATTTAGAACAGTGGTTTGCAGAAGGTCATAGTTCAGAGGCTGCAGAGGGGAGAAGCTGGGAAATATTGGGAGAGGATCAGGAGTAAGAAGAAGCTCCACCAGGGGAGAGACAGCTGACAGACTCTGTGTCTTTGGAAAACATGCCAGACCTCCCCCCTTCTCCCAGAACCCGGCTGGCATGGAAAGTAGGAGAACAGAAAGCTCAGAGGCAGAAAGCAGGGATGACATATGATAGAAGAGACAGAGGGGGTGGGACTTTACTCAGAGCAACGCCATTATCCAAGAGGCAGCATCATATGTCTAGCTCTGTGAATATTGAAATAAAAACCTTGGTAAGAACTTCTTGTTTTCCCATTTCTGGCTACCAGCCATGAGGGAGGGGGATCGGATTCCCTGAAGGTATGGGATGCTTTAGGGAAGAGGGGAACTACAGTAGGAGAATGGAATCAGAGAGAAAAATGCACTGAGATAGCTTATGTAACCCTTAGGACAGGTTTCCCAGTGGTGCGGGAGGTGGTGGTGATAGTGAATTTCTCCCACACCAGCAATGCTTGGGCTGCAACTCTGTGTACTGTTATGTGTGCCCCAGTCTTTGAGCAGTGAGAAATTTCAGGGATACTGGCATATGCATACACTGGGCTTGGTTTCCTTGGGTTGAAAGTCACTGGAGACTGTGGTGTCTTTGTGCTATGCAGTTTTATTTACAGATATGTACAGGCTGAGCATAAGAGGGAAGGGATCACAGCATCAGCACCCCAAAAGATGTTGCACCCCCACCCCTATTAGGCTTCTAGTGAGGCCCCCAAAGTACATCCACACCATACTTTTAAAGCACTGATGTACCGCTAAGAGATATTAAGGTACTGAGAGTTGCTAGGAGACCCATAAAAATCTACAGTTCCCAGGATTCTTGGGGGTAGCCAAGACTCTTAAAATGGTAACAGAGCACTTTAAACATACAGTATGGATGTGACCATATTTGGAGACTCATTACAGACAGCAAGTCAAGCCTCTCTGTTACTTCCCAACTCCAGGTGAGACTAGACAAGACTGGCCAGGGACCTATTGTTCTCCTACACTCAAGATGATATCACCTCCAGCCAGGTGAAAGGGCAATGCCTGGCCTCTTCTTCAAGAAGCATCACAAGCTATTTGTTTCTATGGCAACCTACAGTACTTGAGCAACTCTTTTTAGTCTTGCAAAATGATGCACAACAGGCTTGCTGAAGGCCATTAGCATAAGGAGGCTGGTCTGGCCACCTTAGCAGTTGCTTCTACCTGACTAAGGCAGAAGCAACAGAAGAGGTTTAAAGACGCTCTCAAGAAGTAAAATAGAAACATCACCACCTGACCCCACTCCCACCCATCTTCCTCACCTCCACCTCTTTCCCCCTTTTCTTCCTAATGTCTCAACAAATGAAACTGATTTGTAAAAATGTTACATGGGGGGGATAAGAGAGAGAGAGAGAGAGAGAGAGAGAGAGAGATTGCAAACACTTCTGTAAATCAATAAACTCTTTAATATAAATAAATAACTAACTAACTAAAGATGCTCTCAAGGCAAATTTTAAAAAATATAGTATAAGCACTGATAACTAGGAAACACTGGCCTGCAAGCTCTCCAGTTGGAAAACAGCCTTTACCAAAGGTGTCATGGGCTCTGAAGACACTCGAACTCAAGACAAATGGGAGAAACGTGCTAAGAAGAAGGCACACCTGGCAAACCCTCACGGTGATCAACTCCTGCCTGGAAACCTGTGTCCCCACTGTGGAAGGACGTGTGGATCCAGAATTGGCCTCCATAGTCACTTAAGGACTCACTGTTAAAACCGTGTTCATGGAAGACAATCTTACTAGCTATGAGTATTGCCAAAGAAGACTACAGGACCCCATTCTAGAGATATAAAACCACAGGCTTGGAAGGGACCCAAAGATAACATATCTATCACACCCACCCCACCCCCAAATCTTACAACAGTAGGTAATAGATTGAAGATTAGAAATATTAATGCAAGGTAGTGAGACAGGTGGATAGATATAGATAAATAGATAGATGATAGATAGATGATAGATAGATGATAGATAGATGATAGATAGATAGATAGATGATAGATAGATAGATAGATAGATAGATAGATAGATAGATAGATGATAGATAGATGTTTTAATTTTATATTTTTATTTTGGAATTATGCAATCATGCCCAGATGCATCAGGTGTGTTTGCAATAAAACACTTCCTCATTTTGGAATCCTTGAGGCACGTTTCTCTTGTTCTGTATTTTTGAGATGCTAGCACTATCTACAGATCCCCAGTTATCTCCCCACTGCTTGGAAAAAGTGACGGGGTGACTGTAAAAGTATGTTCCGGAATTTCCTACCACCTGGGAAAGAAGGGGAGAAACACCATAAGTGTCCGTATGTGTAGAAACACTGCAGTCAGTGGAGGTTACGTTCTAGGGATCACACCTAAAGTAAAAATCCCCTAGGGTCAAAACCCACTGGGTTCAATGGCGGGTGCGATTGCCAAAGTCATTTTTCCTGGAACCCCAACCCCTTTTCCATTTTAAAAATAGTCTTTTGCCATGCACATAAAGCTGAACATGCACAAGTTCTACTGCCCTGTGATCTTTGAATGGTGTAGAAATTTAATAATAAATAAATAAATAAATAAATAAATAAATAAATAAATAAATAAATAAATAACATCAACAAATGTGCATAAGTTGCAGGCTCAGTGTATTTAACTCCCAGGCAGCTTCCATAATTTAACAGCCATGGAGCCGTTCCTAAGAATATATTCACTGGGTCACACCAATAGCCTGCGCAGTCCTGTATCCCATTCTCACTCACAGTGGCCTCTACAGGAAGCCTGCAAACAGGACCTGAGTACAGTGGTACCTCGGGTTACAGACACTTTAGGTTACAGATGCTTCAGGTTACAGAGTCCACTAACCCAGAAATAGTACCTTGGGTTAAGAACTTTGCTTCAGGATGAGAGGTGGTGGCACAGCGGCAGCGGGAGGCCCCATTAGCTAAAGTGGTGCTTCAGGTTAAGAACAGTTTCAGGTTAAGAACGGACCTCCAGAACCAATTAAGTTCTTAACCTGAGGTACCATGGTACAATAAACAGGAACTGAGTGAAATAAACTTTCCGCCTGCTTGGGATTCCCAGAGGCCTTCAGCCTGATTCCTAAATCCATACTTCTCTTCAGTGCTCGGAGTACGCATACCCCTAAACATTTTGCGAATCTTTGTACTTTTCTCCATTTACTGTATTTATTTTCCCCAATTTGAACTATAAAATGGTGATTTTCTTGAGTCAAAATGAGATACAGTGGTACCTCGGGTTACATACGCTTCAAGTTACAGACTCAGCTAACCCAGAAATAGTACCTCGGGTTAAGAACTTTGCTTCAGGATGAGAACAGAAATTGCATGGCAGCAGTGGGAGGCCCCATTAGCTAAAGTGGTGCTTCAGGTTAAGAACGGACCTCCGGAACGAATTAACTATGTAACTGTAACCCCTAAACATTTTTTAGGTGGGAAAAAACCACTGCTTCTCTTTTAGAGTACTGCAGCAAAGCTTCTTTCCTCCTCCCTCGTCCTTGACCAGTGATTCAGTTTAGCGTTTGCTTCCTCAAGCTGATTCCCTCCAGGTCTTCTACACCTTTGAGAGACTGGCTCAGGTCTGCTCATATTTTGAAGGCAAATCTAAGCCTCTCCTCACCGTCACTTCAACTTCTGTAGCCGACAGTCTCAGGCTTCTTAAGAAGAGCAAGCTGTTCCCTTGGTGTTACTTATTGGCTAATGACTTGACAGTTGAGCCTGACTCATTTCCTCTTTGCCGATGGAAACAAAAGAAGAAGATTAGTTCATATTTAATTGTCTGTCCAAGAGGCAGCTCACATGGGATTCTAATTTATCAGTGTCAGGGCCTGAGTCGTTCAGCCCTCTGACTTGCCACGTGAAGCTGTAAAATGAAAGACATTCAGTATAAAAATAGCTTTTTGAGGACATAGTTCATGTAGAGTTCTCCCCCCTCCCACTGCCTGGCAAGTAAAGGATAAACTTTCCCCATTGTTGCAGGCCAACAGTTACATAATACTTCTGGGGTGTTCTAAGCACTCCACGTCTTACAACAACCCTATAAGGTAGCCTTGTGTTATTATCGCCACGTGGTGGACAAAGTACTGAGGCTAAGGCTGTGCATAAATCATAAAAGCACATTTAAAGCACACACATGCACCCCCTTGAAATACTGAGAACTTTAGTTTACCCACCACAGAGCTATAATTTCAAGCACCCTTAACAAACTACAGTTCCCAGGATTCTTGGGAGGTGAGGCTTAAAAGGTGTGGTGTGTATACTTGTGAAAACCACCTTGTGAATTCTTGACAAAGGTTTGATTCGAACTGCAGCTCACTTTCATGACCACTACTTTGGTGCTGCTAATAATATTATTAATTGATATGGTGTATCCATCAATCAAGGGACACAGGTGGTGCTGTGGTCTAAACCACTGAGCCTCTTGGGCTTGCTGATCAGAAGGTCAGCTCCCGTTGCTCAGTCCCAGCTCCTGCCAACCTAGCAATTCGAAAGCACCTTCGGGTGCAAGTAGATAAATAGGGACCGCTTACCAGCGGGAAGGTAAACGGCGTTCCGTGTGCTGCGCTGGCTCGCCAGATGCAGCTTGTCATGCTGGCCACGTGACCCGGAAGTGTCTGCAGACAGCGCTGGCTCCCGGCCTATAGAGTGAGATGAGCGCACAACCCTAGAGTCTGGCAAGACTGGCCCGTACGGGCAGGGGTACCTTTACCTTTACTATCCATCAATCAAGGGACACAGGTGGCGCTGTGGTCTAAACCACTGAGCCTCTTGGGCTTGCTGATCAGAAGGTCAGCTGTTCGAATCCCCATGACGGGGTGAGCTCCCGTTGCTCAGTCCCAGCTCCTGCCAACCTAGCAGTTCGAAAGTACATCAAAGTGCAAATGTAGCACCCTGCTTGTGGTTAACGCTTAGCTGGAATGAAATATTCAACGCAGCAATAGAGAAATTAAAATAATAATTTATTTGTCAGACAAATAAATGAGAGACACAGTGGTATATGGTTACCAAAGCTCTGCCCTTCCAGCCCTGATGGCCAGCACTTATATTCCCTCAGCCCAGCCCCCTTCCTCCTCCTTTGGCTGCCTCTGTCCAATCAGCCTGGTTGAAATTCCTATTGGCTGTTTGCTAGAACCAATCATAAAAGATACACCCATTTCCTATTGCCTTTTATGGGAGACAAAGAGCTATATTTCCTTCTATCTATAAATGGCAAACAAGTAGCCATATATCTTACATTTGCCTCGACCAGGCACCTTAATTACCAGATAACCTTTGGCCCCTGCTGCCCTATTACCCTATTCACTCCAAAACAGATGGCTAATGGTTCTAATTTTATCTTAAACAGAGATCTTGGGTTCACCTTCTCACACACCATCTATGAAATAAGAATCTAACATAAGAATCTAACATTTCTTACTTTCTAAATCCTTTGCATAATTACATTTAAGCCAATATATTTCATACATTAACATATATAGATTTTTAGAAGAAGAGGAGGAACTTAGTAAAAGCTAAGCTAAATTCTCTCTAAGTTCTCTAAAGCTTCAAAGCAGTTTCAGAGAGCTGCTTTGCCTAGTCCAGCTGCTGTTTCTATTTGCCCTTTTAACCTTATGAAAATGTGGCTCAAGTTTCTAATGGGAGGCACAATAATTCTTACTATTTACCAACTCTTAATTGTGTTTTGCAGCTTGATTGTATTCTGTAATTTGTATGGTCAGTATGACCTTTTGCTCCTAGCCGGTAATTTCCTTTTACAACCCTGAAGTACTCGTCTCCTGCAATAAATCAGTGGGGCCCTTGAACAGGAAGATAAATAGCTGCCAGAGTATGGTTTCTGCCTGGCATGAGAGATACAAACATTTACAAATATATTTTTTAAGCTCATTTTAAAATACAGATCTTGATCAGATGCCTCACAAGTAGATAAATAGGTACCGCTCCAGCGGGAAGGTAAACAGTGTTTCCATGCACTGCTCTGGTTCGCCAGAAGTGGCTTAGTCATGCTGGCCACATGACCCGGAAGCTGTACGCCGGCTCCCTCGGCCAATAAAGCGAGATGAGCACCGCAACCCCAGAGTTGTCCACGACTGGACCTAACGGCCAGGGGCCGTTTACCTTTATCCATCAATCTGGTGCAATCAATTAAATAGATAATTTATTACAGTCGGAGACCAGCTTATAAAACACACTTGGGGGTACAATCCCAGAAGGTAAACAAACATTTAAAACAATGTACAACAATTAATTTAAAATTTAGAAATGCAATAAGCTTATAGACACTTAAAACTAAGATAAGCTACCGCAGAGAGATGACTCAGAGTCACCCATGGAACCAAGTTTAGGGATTTTCTTAATGAACTAGTTTGGGTTGGGGGATGGTCTGTGCCTACAGATCTGTACACAGAATCAGGAGACCACCGGGATTGTCTTCTGATCTTTGCCTAACAGGAAAAGGTCAAATTTTTGCTTTTCCGGGAGGTCAGCGAGCCTCACCAGCAGGGAGTCAATGGTCTCACTACGTGCCTCTTCATAAAAGGGACATCTAAAGAACAAGTGCTCTGGGCTTCCTATCTCCCCCAATGAACAGGCGCAAAGTCTCTGAGCATATGGGACTTTTTAAAAGGATCCTTCCAGGACCAGCGAGGCCAGAGCCGAGCATCTGGCAAGTGTAAAAGCCCTTCTTGCATTTTTGGATACGAGAAAGAAGAGATATGCTGCCAGTGAGGCTATATATATATATCGATTTCTCCGATTTTATAGTCAGGGCACCTTGAGCAGTCCTGTTGTCTCTTGGTGTCTATGATTCTTTGCCTGACCATAGCTTTTGCCTGGCCCAACCCCAGACTTAGAAGAGCTTGAGAGGCAAAACCCAGTTTCTGAAGGGTGTTCAGGACTGCTGTCTGCCAGCCTGAATGGAACTGGTCGCAGAGGATCAGTGGGGCTATTCCTCTGGGAAGCAGATTCAATGTCAGCCATTTATAGATTGATGTTAGGTATAAGACTAATAGTAGCATTAATTGATACGTTGTAGCAGTACTGGGAGTAATTAATAGCACTATTCATGAACATATCCCTTCTCAAAGAATGAAAGGATGTGTCTCTCTTCCAAGTGGCTTATGATCTAGAAAACAAGAGAAGGCAGAAATCAGGAAAACCAAAATGTTAATACGGAACGGGAAAAATTTATAACTTATCTTAAAGACCATTGTAAACAGTTAAAATCTTTAGTAGGATTGGAATATCACTTGCAGTTTAAGGTTGAATTATGGGCACAATGGAGATTATCAATTTGGACTATCATAAAAAATGCGGGATGAAATGATTAATAGTAGGAATGACAAAGGAGAGGGTGGAAGTCCAGGGGATTCTTTGGAATCTTGTTTTTATGATTCATGTTTGATATATCTCTGTAAAATTTTAATTTGAAAAACCATATATATATATATATATATATATATATATATATATATAATGTATGTATGTAAAAGAAAACAATAGAAGGAGGACAGTAGGAAAAGGGGAGGCGAAAGGAAGTAAGGCTTAACAAGAGAGGCAGTGTTGCGTAGTGGTTAAAGCAGGGGTCCCCGAAATTTTTAAACAGGGGGCCGGTTCACTGTCCCTCAGACACTGTCGGGGGCCGGACTATAGTTGAAAAAAATATGAATGAATTCCTATGCACACTGCACATATTTTATTTGAAGTGCACACAAAAACCGGAAAAACAATACAGTGGTACCTCGGGTTAAGTACTTAATGGTGTTTCCATGTGCTCTGGTTTCCATCACAGAGTTCCGTTGTGCCAGAAGCGGTTCCCCCCCTCAAAGATCTTTATTGAAACTTAACATATATACATAATAACCAAAATTCCCAATGATTCCCTCACATAAAATATAATATCTAAAATACAACAGCTGCATAATTATACACTTAATTATAAAGCCCACCACCCACCCTCTACTTCCCTCCACAGCAATTCAACTTCTTTATATTTCTTTCTACCTTTTCCCCTTGCATTCTATAATAAATTATTTTTGTTAAATTCTTATTTTTCCTTCTTTATTGGTTTTGTTATTGCTTACATTTTTTATTCTAAGCCTATTAGCATGTCATTTTTAGAACAATATTTTGACATATAATCTTCGAAATACTTCCACTCCATTCTTAACTTTTGATTTGATTGATATCTTATAATTGAAGTTAATTTTGCCAGTTCTATATACTCACTTAATTTACAAATCCACTCTTCCTTTGTTGGTGTGTCCTGAGATTTCCATGTAGTGGCAATCACTACCCTGGCAGCTGTTGTTGCATATAAAAAGATTGTTTTTTTATATGTGGTATGTCTTTGCTCACCAACCCTAACAGATAAGCTTCGGGATTTTTTTTCAAGATTTTTTTTTTTAGCATTTTCTTAAGTTCCTTATGTATTATTCCCCAAAACTTCTTTATTTCCTTGCAACCCCACCACATACGAATTATCATTCCAGGTTCTTTGTTACATTTCCAATAAAGGTTGGATTATAATTTATAAATTTTGGCGAGTTTAAGTGGTGTTAAATACCACCTGTAAAACATGCTGGCCACAAGACCAGGAAAGCTGTCTGTGGACAAACACCGGCTCCCTTGGCCTGAAAGCGAGATGAGCAACGCAACCCCATAGCCGCCTTTGACTGGACTTAACTGCATAGGGGTCCTTTGTCTTTACCTCTACAGCTGCAAACAAAACGTTTTAAGTGTGTTTTAAGTGCAATATACAATGTGACACTAGGTGGAGATGGCGAGCCTTATGGAAAATTCAACATATTTAAAAAAAAACGTTTAAAAAAGAAAAAAATCATTTTCAGAACGGTTTTTATATGTGTGTGTGGATTCCACCCAGGGCTCAAATTTCCACTCACCCATGAATCTTGCTGTGTGATCTAGGGCCAGTTGCTTTCTCTCAGCCTCAGCTGCCTCAGAGGGTTGTTTTGGAGATGGGGAGAACTCCCTACCATCACTTTGAGCTCCTTGGGGGTTTCCTAAAAATGTGGCCCGCATCCCTGCTGTGTGACCGAGGACTCTGACGCTACCTTGGCGCTGTTGAAGAGGCTTGAAGGTAATGGTAGCATTCTCCCTCCCCAGCTGCTGATGCTATTTCAATTAAAAAGAGAGAGACTCAACATGCCACAACTGGTTTCATCCTTTTAAGTGTATGAGTCAGGACTCAGGAAGTCCCCAGTTTAATCCGACAGCAACTACAAACGCATGACGTGGTTTTCAGCATGCAGCCGCTCTTTTCCCTAGCCTCAATTCCTCATAGGCTTAATAGGGCTGGCCTATTTTAGAGGGTTGTTCTGAGGAGGACTGACATAATGTATGTGAAGTGGTTTGAAAACTGTAACCTGCTAAATACGGTTATTAAGCATAATGAGAGCTTTCCATTCAAAGCGACTGATTTGGTGCTGCCACAAAGGTTTATCTCGATAGCCTCCATTCGCTTCCTCTTCCATTGTTCTCTTCCTTGTGTCTGTTTACAGATTGTAAGGCCCTTGGGGCAGGGACCTGTCCCGTCATTCACACATTCTTTGTGACGTGCTATATATGTACATAGAATCTCTGTGGGCAGAGATTGCAGCACTGCAGTATCATGTAGTTTGTTCTCTCTGTGTGACTCCCCATCCCTCCTCTCTTTCGTTCTTTCTTTCTTTCTTTCCTTCCTTCTCTCTCTCTCTCTCTCTCTCTCTCTCTCTCTCTCTCACACACACACACACCTGGTTTACACATAATTCTGAGTTTGTTTAAACTGCTGTTAACTAACCTGCAGATCCCCAGGAGGATTTTGTCTCCCTCAAAAACCACAAAAAACTGTCATTTCAAAATAAACAAATAACTTTTGACTGCTCCTATGAGTCCCTCCATTTGTAGACGTGATCCTTTATTCAGAGAAAAGAATAGGTGCATGCTCAGTACTGGGTCAAAAGGAGCAGGGTTTTGTGCACATGTAATAGTTTTTGGCTAATTAAACCATCGACGGCCTTTTAAACTGTGTTTATTGTTTCTGTTTGTTACCATGTTACGTATTTTTGTGGTTTTCTTATATTGTAAACTTCCCTGTGATCCTAAACAGCTAAACCCATTCATGAGAAAGCCTTCGGGAGGAAACCTCAATGAAAAATATGTACCCACTGCCTTGCAAGACATATTTGGGTGGAGAAAAGGCTAAGGAGTAAACCTAGAAGGCAGCAACTCCTGCAGCCAAGCTGGTGCCAAATGTACTTCTCTGCTTTGCTTTGGGTCACATCAGTGAGGCTGAGAGGGGGGGGTCTTGTTATCTGGGCAGCCCAGGACCTCCATGCGCAAAACCCAGGCTTGCACCCTGGAGAGGCCACTCTGGTGCTTGCTAACACCACAAAAACAATGCGGGAGGAAGCAGTTACAAGTTAGCAGTCTCTGCAGCCACAGCAGGCGCTGTGATTCCCAAATAGTTTGACTTCACCCCCAGCCGTGCACTCCATTGTCTCTTCAGACAGACGGATGCCAGCAGAATCCTCAGATAAAGGGTGGTGTAGAAAGTCAATTAATTAATTAATTGTGCCAAAGGGTTTTTGTGTGTCCTCCACAAGGCCGAAACATTTAAACTTCCCTTTACTTATCACTCCCACAGATCCCCTGCTGTGGCTCTGTGATCCCAGAAGGTTTATGTGACAGCTCGATGCCACGGAAAAAGCCTTGTCCTTTTTTTAAAAAAAAAGCCACACCCACTTTGACACGCACATGTCAGTACATCCCTTGTCCTAGAAAAAGCTTAGTCATGCCAGGTTTAAGTACGGTTTGTTTAACAAACCAGGAGTTAACCACAAGTCGTCCCACGGATGAGTGAACAGACCATGGCCTGTTTCCCCCCCAAATTTTGGTCTGTTTTCCAGCTGCTCTTGCCTCTCATGACTTTGTATCTGGGTGGGCTTCTGGGATGGACAAACAAACCATGGTCATGAAAGAGTGCTGAGTTTGTGTGCAATGGCAAACCATGGTGTAGTGAACCATGGTTTAGCGTGTTGTGTGAACACCATAAGAGGATGTGATTCCCGGAGCAAGAGTAGGCCTGCAGCAGAGAGAGGGGAGGGGGATGATGCTGAGTGCTGCATGAAATTACCGTCTTTTTTGCACCATAACACTCACTTTTTTCCTCCTAGAAAGTAAGGGGAAATGTCTGTGCGTGTTATGGAGGGAATGCCTACGGGTGGCATGCCTACGGATTTTCCTCCTCTAAAAACTACGTGCGTGTTATGGTCAGGTGCGTGTTATAGAGCGAAAAATACGGTACATTGAGCCCAGTTCCCCATTACGGGTCTAGATGGGAATATGTAAATAAATTGCAAAGAAATGAGCTAAATTCATAGCTGCCAACGTTTTCCTTTTTTAAAGGAAATTCCGAATAGGATTCCCCACAAGAAAAGGGAAAAGTTGACAGCTATGTAAATTTAAAAGAGAGAAAACAGTTATGGAAATTCCCTTCATGAACATCAAGGGAAAGCTTCGTACAACTTTTTCAGAATTCTACTTAACACAGTGATGCAAAGTCACATGTTTATGTTTGAGCTTATCATAATATTGTATTCCCTAAAGTTCAGTCATTTCCCGTATCTTCTTTCCACTGGTTTAAGGCCAGAAATGAGTATTTTGTCATTGGACTCTGCGTACCGTTTAAGCTTTGCAAAAAATGCTTGGAGTTTACTTGAATTCAAATGCAAGACATGCCAATGAACTGCTGAATTGAAACGAACGTGGTAAATCTGGAGGGCAAAGTGTCAGGGTGAGGATGTGTTTTGCTGGGAAAGTGAAAGCGCTTATTCTGACGCGCCACCTTTTAAAGATTTATTTTTAATCTGTGTTGTTCCTTTTTTAGAAGGCCTCTGAAGCATGGCCCCAGATTAGCTGAACTTGTTGCTTGTCTACATGGTCTATTTTTACCACTTTTTAAATCAAAAGGACATTTCTTCTGACAAACAGTTCGACGAAAGTCTTAAGAACACTCTAATCTGGACCCCAGTGAAATCAATCACAAACTCTGCACTTGCGTTAAACAAGTATTTCAATTGGGGCTTTATATTAGCTTTTGGAGGGGGTATCACTTGGTGATATTCATTTCAACCTTAAATAATCCATCTAAAACTAAGTGCATTATAAGACTGTTGATTTTAATAGACAGAGATGAAGTGTTTATGCCATAATAAATGTGTTTACCTTTAAGATAACACAAGACTCAGGCTGTGTGCACATAAGTGGCTTAAAACACGGCTGCTAGCTCTTTCTTCTCAATTTGATTCATAGCTGGTTTGGGGGCAAAACACATTGAAATGCATCCTGATCTCTGATCATCATCATCAACAACTTTATTGCACTAGCCAAAGGCCATGGCATCATTCACAAAGGGGGAAAAAAGAAAAGCAACAGTAACCATAAAAAACATAAAAACATCAGGTACTGCAGATACAATAAACCACGATCATGTCTCCTAAAAATTATTTGTTGCATACGATAGAATAGCAAGGAGTTCTCAGGTAGAATGTGGCAGCTTAAATGTCCGAATCACCTTTGTAATTGACCGCTATTTTATCTAGTTCTTTTCTCCTGATCTTCTTAGCTGCCAAAGCATATAGTGCTACTTTATAATTTACAAAGTCATCAGTATCACTCAGCAGCCATTTCACCCTTTCCACCCTGTTCAAGTGTGTTCCATTTGTGAGCAGGGGTTTTATAAATCGGTCTCTTGGTTCTATATATAGCAGGCATTGCAATAAATAGTGGTACAGGTCTTCTACGCAAGGTTGCCCGCACAAAGTCTCTCCTTGTACTGTACTTTGCTGTACCGACCATCCACCACCACCGAGGGCATCGATTGGAATTGTAATTCTGTAAAAGCAATTCTTAGTACGGCAAGTGGGAGCTTTGTCAAATAACTAGCTCGGATGTGCTCCATTTTGATAAGCAGGAACCATGGTGAACTTTTGGTAGAGGCAATCGTGGTTAAATCCCTTTCCGCATCGGACCTGAAGAGACAATCTCTTAAGTGCCTCTTATCCATCTTCACGATCACCTGAAGACCTTGTAATTGATATTAAGTCAAGAGGTGTTTTTGCCATCCTTCCAGCATTTGGTCTGTTCCTGTTCTGTGTGGGACATGCCTGATCTCTGACCATTCACCATTCTTCCTGGGACTGATGGAAGTTGGCATTCAGACCCATAGGTTCTCTAGCTCTGAGCTATAGTACAGAGTAGGATCTGCACTTTGTGAATTCGCCAACCTTCACTATATTCTCAAGCTTAGGGTTGCTTCTCAATGCATCACAAGAGAGCGAGCGAGCGAGAGAGAGAGAGAGAGAGAGAGAGAGAGAAGGAGACAATGATTCGTAGAAAACTTCCAAATGCTAATTTATATATAGATGCACACTGAAAAGTAAGTAATTTAAATAGAAATGCAGTGCAGCTCCACACAGTGAGCTATGTGCCTCTCCGATGTGCTGTCCAAATACTAACAGTTGATGGGCTACTTCAAGGTCCCCTCTGTGCCCCCTTCTGGTTCCTTATCTTTAAATGGTACAGTCCTCTGTGAAGAAGGACAACTGAACTGGCCTAACAGGGAATTGTGATTCTGCCAAACAACTAGTGATCTCTTCCAGAAAATATTGAGCGTATGTGCTGAATTCTCAGCACATTCACTGAACGACAGTCGCAATGACAGCACACGCTCCCCTAATATAATCCTGGGAACTGTAGTTTGCCCCTCACAATTCTAAGCACCCTTAAGAAACTGCAGATCCCATTATTATTATTTGAGGGCAGGTAAGGAGTTGTGTGGTTTAATTGTACGGTGTGAATACTTCCTAAGATCTTTTTTTTTGGAGAAGCCAGGATCACTAAAATGGTATAAAACAGAGTGGTTTACAGTACAGAGACAGCCAAATGATTTCACACAAACACCCCAGGGATTTGGCCTATGTTTTCAGATTTTACACAATGCACCTAGATTGATGGCGAGGCACACGTCTAGACTACGCTGCTTTTATGAGAAATCTGAAACATCCCAGTGAGCTCCATGTCAGAGGGGACCAGCTCTTAATGTACAAGAGAGCAAAGTGCTTTTAAGGTATTGCTCTTTCGGTGCCCTTCATGCGCACCACACAATTTTCTTTGCGAAAAAAAGGCCCTCCTGCTACGTGCACAAAGTCAGGGCCTCCTTGCTGGCTTACGCTGGGGAGGGATTTGCTAACATAAACCATTTTAGGCCCACTGAGAGTTCTGTAAACCTCTCCCGGTCACAACTACCTGAATCTGGAGTCAAAAATTCACATCTGTTCTTTTTCTCAACTTTCAGCCTTGGCCCACTTGAGCCCTATTATTTACCCTTCACTGCTGAGCTACCAAATAGCTCAGGAACAGGGTAGCCATGCCATATGCTGGCAATGGTGAGAGAACCAGCCACAGCTTCTGCAGTGATTGTTGCATCTCTTGGGAATAACACAATGGGCTTAAAATTGTGGGTGCCAAGCCTCTCAGTTAGCCTAATTCAGGGGTCAGCAAACTTTTTCAGCAGGGGGCCAGTCCACTGCCCTTCAAACCTTGCGGGGGGCCGGACTATATTTTGGGGGGGGGGAAATGAACGAATTCCTATGCCCCACAAATAACCCGGAGATGCATTTTAAATAAAAGGGCACATTCTACCCATGTAAAAACACACTGATTCCCGGACCATCCTCGGGCCGGATTCAGAAGGTGATTGGGCCGGATCAGCCCCCCAGGCCTTAGTTTGCCTACCCATAGCCTAATCCTTGGCTGGAGAGCATGCAGACCCTCAAAGTGTCCCTATTTTCCAAGGACAGTCCTGGATTTACAAAGGCGCCCCAGTTTCTGATTTGATCCTGGAATGTCTCGCTTTTTCTCAGGACATCCCTATTTTCGTTGGAGAAATGTTGGAGAGTATGGAGTTATGTGACCCCCTGTATAGTTTTATTATGTTTTTATACAGTGGTATCTCTGGTTACGAACTTAATTTGTTAAGGAGGTCCATACTTAACCTGAAACCGTTCTTAACATGAGGTATCACTTTAGTTAATGGTGCCTCATGCTGCCGCCACACCATTTCTGTTCTCATCCTGAGGTAAAGTTCTTAACCCGAGGTACTACTTCCATGTTAGTGGAGTCTGTAACCCAAGGTGTTTGTAACCAGAGTTACCATTGTATATGTTGGAAGCTGCCCAGAGTGACTGGGGCAACCAAGTCAGATGGGTGGGGTATATATAGAATAATAATAATAATAATAATAATAATAATAATAATAATAGAATAGGACATCCCTATTTTTTAATTGGAGAAATGTTGGAGGGTATGGAATATGCTGTAGCTTTTAATGCACTGAGGCAGTGTGAGATCCTGCAGACCAAGGATGCAATACATTGCTTTTTTCTAAAAAAATGTCTAGGGGTACTCTCATTTTCCTACTCATATTGAAATACTGCCCCTCAATGAGGCCAAACTTAGATTCACTAAATGTTTAGGGCTATGTGTACCCCTGCGTCCCCCCAGAAAAAAGCACTGGTGCAATATATATATATATATATATATATATATATTTCATACACAGAGGGTGAGAGGAGATTCTTAACTAAGGCCTGCAACAGAAGGTCTTGAAGGTTACACTGTACCAAATCAGTGTGTTCAAAAATCATTTGCTGTTTATACCTAATAGTGATTACAGCAGTGTTATCAACATGGGTCTAAAAGCCTCTGTCTCTTACACAGAGACAAAACACACTTCAGCCAAGCATGCCCTGGCCTGGGCTCTTGCACTGCCAGCAAAAATAAAGTACGATGACCCAATAGCTTGGCTCACATACTATGGAAAAGAATGAAATCTTACTCTCTTCTACTTTTCTCCCCTGTCAGCGGCGTAGCGTGGGTTGTCAGCACCCGGGGCAAGGCAAGTAATTTGCGCCCCCTAACCCGGGGCAAGGCAAGTAATTTGTGCCCCCAAACCCTAACCTGCCGCCGCTGCCAGCTTCTTCTTGCTGCTGCCTGGGCTGGTCTGGTGTGGTTCTCTCCCGCGCTCAGCGCTGCGCTGGGTGGCCGCTGCACTGTCCCTCCCCCAGATAGTCCCTTGCTCTCTCTCCGCACCGCATGCCTGGCACCCACCCCCTCCACAGTGGGCGGCGACCCGGCGGCTCAGATCGGATTCGCACAGCCAGCACTGCAGTGAGAGAGAGTGAGTGAGCCAGGTAGGGGCAGAGAGCTGCGACTGCGAGTGCGAGCGCCCCCCCCCCAGATGTTGCGCCCGGTGCGGCCGGCCCCCCTGCACCCCCCACGCTACGCCACTGTCCCCTGTCTCTTCCCACCTCTTTCCCCCCCGCTCAATCCCATATTGCCTAAAACTGTACAGTCTCACTCTGAATGATGGACTTTGAAGGATATGATGGCTTGGAAACAGAGACTCTGTACTACTGTTACTCAATAAAATCTTTACACACCCACACACCCCTTCCCTGCTCTGCCCCAGCAAGCAGATTTGTGCCTGGAGAATGTATGGGTAGTACGCTTCTTTGTAGTAAGAGTCACTCAGTTTGCAGAACAAGTGAGCTGGAGTTTGGTGGAAAAGTTGACAGACAAAGAGTCAACTGGGAAAGAGGCTAAGTTCCACACCCACTTCTTGTCACCTCTCCACATTTGACATTTTACAGCTCTAAATCAGATACTGTTAAGCCTTTGCTGGCTGCTTCAACCTCAAACCTAGCATTTCCCAAAAGCAAATAGTTTGGGTGTGTGGTGTGTGGGTGTGCCTTTGGGGACATTTCCCAAGAAATCTGGGATTCAAGTCCAATTCATTGTCTTTCCCCATCTGTCCTGCCATATCCTTTAGCTTTCTGCACATTATTATTATTATTATTATTATTATTATTATTATTATTATTATGCCACCCATCTGACTGGGTTGCCCCAGCCACTATGGGTGGCTCCCAACAAAATACTGAAAACACAATAAAACATCAACCATTAAAGACTTCTGTAATGATTTTTGCAGAGGGGTTGCATGTGGTCACTTCAGGAAATGCTTGCTGAAAATGCTTGACACACTCTCTTCGTCAGGAAGTCTTCAAGGATGAAACGGGTTCTGTGATTTGACAACAGTTTGTAGAATCACTTTTAGGCCCTTACACCAGCCAGCCTTAGCCGAAAGAACAGTGATAATTCTAGATCACTCTCCAACCAAAGTTCCCACTGAAAATGACAGTAAATTGCAACATTAAGATTAACAGTAACATAATACACTGGTAAAGGGAAAGGTAAAGGGACCCCTGACCATTAGGTCCAGTAGTGACCGACTTTGGGGTTGTGGTGCTCATCTCACTTTATTGGCCGAGGGAGCCGGTGTACAGCTTCCAGGTCATGTGGCCAGCATGACTAAGCTGCTTCTGGCAAACCAGAGCAGTGCACAGAAATGCCGTTTACCTTCCCGCTGGAGCGGTACCTATTTATCTACTTGCACTTTGGTGTGCTTTTGAACTGCTAGGTGGGCAGGAGCAGGGACTGAGCAACGGGAGCTCACCCCGTCGTGGAGATTTGAACCGCCGACCTTCTGATCGGCAAGTCTTAGGCTCTGTGGCTTAACCCACAGCGCCAACGTGTCCCAATACAGTGGTACCTTGGGTTACATACGCTTCAGATTACAGACGCTTCATGTTACAGACTCAGCTAACCCAGAAATAGTACCTTGGGTTAAGAACTTTACTTCAGGATGAGAACAGAAATCGCACGGTGGCGGTGGCAGTGGGAGGCCCCATTAGCTAAAGTGGTACCTCAGGTTAAGAACAGTTTCAGGTTAAGAACGGACCTCCAGAACGAATTAAGTTCTTAACCCGAGGTACCACTGTAAAATTGTCCCGCTCATAGTCAAAATAACAGCAAAAGAAAAGTCACAGTGTACAGGAATCTACCTATTAAACACAGAAGAGAGTTATTTCATTCCGCTTGTGAAAATGTATTGGTATCAAATGATCTGCGTAAAAACAAAATAATAGTAATAGGATAATAGTAAATTAAAATTCTGCACCAGGACAAGCTGCTCTGATTTGCACAATTGAATTGGCTTTTGCTAGTCACAGGTGGGAGCGAGTAGTAGGAACAATTGTGGCTGAGTGTTGTTGTGACTAAATGCAGCCAGTGCTGGATGCACTAGTAAATAATGATATCCTATTTTATATGTTCTGGGGCTAAGCCCTTGAACTGAAACCAAATTCCATGGCTGCTACTTTGCGTAAATATGACCGGCACATTGCAACACTTCTTTTGATGTCTCTGTGTACAAGAGAGGATGTTTAGAAATCATCATTGGTTCAACAGAGATTCAGCAATGGGAAGTTGCATTCGGCAAGGGGAGAAGTCATTTTCAGGAACTGGTCTTTGGGACACCTCTCGTCTGCTAACTCACAGCCTGCTGGGCTGGTTTAATAGGAAGTCCTGATGTTCTTGACCCTAAGAAGGCTTGATGCTAATGACCCCAATCTGTATATATGATGAGCACTTCAGAACTTCATGGAAAACTTACTGAAACTGATGACCTCAAGCTCACTGTAGAACTTGTCATATGTCTCAACCCATGAGACAGACCACACTGTGATCTCATGCTCAAGTTTCCCACCACAGCTTGCAAACACAGAAGTTCCTTCTTGATGTCTCTCCCCAACTTTGCATCTAAATTTGGGCAAAGACAGATACAACGTGAGAGTGGTGGAGGTGGCCATTCGTTGCTCTCAAAAACAGATGCAGCCTTACTGATTTGTGATGATTCCAGGAGTGGGAATTGTTTTCTAGGTTTTCATCCATTTGATTTGAGCTGGGGAAAACTGGTTGTGATCAGTGGTGTGTGGAGAGGTCTCAGGTGTGTGCAGTTCTGGGTCTTTTTTCAGCCCGAGCAGCAGGTAAACTGGTGAATGCCTTTTCCTCCCACAAGTGAATGAGGTGATGACAAGGTGTTCAAGCATTACACTAGTTTGGGAGAGATAAGCGCAGAGAAAGTCAGAATGAGGGAGAATTGAGACATGGTGGAGACTGTCATAGCTTTAAGAAATACAGTGGTACCTCTGGTTACAGACGCTTCAGGTTACAGACTCCGCTAACCTAGAAATAGTACCTCAGGTTAAGAACTTTGCTTCAGGATGAGAACAGAAATCGTGCGATGGCGGCGCAGCAGCAGCGGGAGGCCCCATTAGCTAAAGTGGTACCTCAGGTTAAGAACAGTTTAAGGTTCAGAACGGACCTCCAGAACGAATTAGGTTCTTAACCCGAGGTACCACTGTATGGTTTATTTACCTATTTACTCACTCTGCATGGAGAGAGTCCAGCTCTTATAGCATGGTCCTTTTAAGAGGGGCTTATCCCCCACAACAGTGCAGCCCTGGAGTCCAAGGCATCTCTCCCAGGCAGCCGGCAGCCAATCTGCCCAAGATGAATCCCAGCCTCTCTCTCCTCCCCCCCCCCCCCAGAATAAGGCTACCAGATTTTTTTCAATGAACCCAGGGACACAAACAATCAATCTATCTATCAATCTATCTATCAATCAATACTACACATTTGGGACATTGATGCTGCAGCGATGGTGGTGGCAGAGGGAAGTGAGTCTTCACACTGCCTTTTGGAGCAGCCCCATCCCAACTCCTACTTGCGTGCAAGCAGGAGCGGGCAGGGATCCCTCAGCTGGGAAGGGAGGCTTCCCGTTGCCTAACTGAGAGATCCCTGCCCCCTCCTGCTTGCACGCAAGCTCTGATAGGCAGCGTGAAGACTCCCTTCACAGCTGAGAGATCGCCGCCCAGCTCCTGTTTGCAGGCAAGTAGGAGTTGGGGGACTGCTCCAATAGGCAGCATGAAGTCTCCTTTCACAGCTCAGTTGCTTGGGTCAGGGAAGGTGGAGGCAGCCCGGAAGCTGCATCTTAGAGCCCCTGCACCACCATCATATGGGGACTTCTGAGCAGCTCCTGAAGCCAGCCAGAGCCAACTGCTCTGGGCTGCTGAGACTGCCGCTGCTGCATTTCCCGGGGACATTAGATGTAATCCAGGGACATTCCGGGGATGGAATTTGTCCGGGGACTTATTTGCAAATCCGGGGACTGTCCCCAGGAAATGGGGACATCTGGTAACCCTATCACAGAACACCCTGATAAAAACTCTGTTTTCCTGTCATCTCACACCCAGTTAACCTGGCAGCCTTCCAAACCCCTAGCCTCTGTTCACACCTCAAGGCAAGGGGGAAGGACAGTTCTCTTGCATTACAATGACTTTGTATTATTTCTTAATGGCCCTAACTTGGCCAGGTGCTTTTACATAGGCTAGGCCAGGAATTGCTCTGCAGCTTGTATTTCTCCCTTCCCATCCTAAATAACTGAAATCCTACTATTTATTAATTTCTAGGGTTTAAGGTTCTTGGGGGGAGTCCCCCCCAAAAAATCTATAACACCATGTATGTGTTTCACATGGCTTTTTGTTAACTAGCTATAGATCTAGCTGAATATGGCAGCTTCCTCTTCCTTCTGGGTGCATTCAGGTATACTGAAAAGAGGGCTTCAGACTCACAGTGGCAAGGTGTCTGATGATGGGCAATAAGTTACTTTTTAAAGTAAAATAAAATTAGATCAATTGTTTTGACAGGTTTTTGTTTGTTTGTTTTATTCTGTGTGTGTGTGTGTGTTTTAATACAGTTAAACGGTATACAAATTTTATGAAATAAATAAACAGACTCCTGGAGAATAGGTTTATCCACAGTGTTGTAAACAAAATCTGCCCTTTTTCCCTTATGGGGTATCCAAGAGCCCTTACAGAGTCCTTACGTAGGTTCCCTATTGGTAGGAGTAAATAACAGAGGCCAACCAGAGAATATAGAGAAGCAAAGCAGCTAGTAAGCCTGATCTTTATTAAAGCTGTTGCAACAGGGCGCTCCCCTCACACACAGGAGGACCCAGAACAAAGGTGTGCCTGCCCTTATATAGACATTCTCTGCTCTGGAGCTCCAGACCATCCCTCCATACATCATACATACATCACAGAAGGGGTGTAACCTAAGACCACCCCCCAGATACATCATACCTACATCACAGAAAAGGTGGTCTACAGCAGAAATCTGAGTGCATTGTTTATCTTGTCTGACAGGTTACCTATTAATGCTCACTTGATTGGATACCCTGGGGAGCCTGGCCAGTCTTTTGTAATGATAAATACTTAGTTCCTGAGCCAGGTCACAGACTCACCTTATTCAAACACAGACAGACATATCCTTAAGACAGGATTTGTGAAGGAAAAGACAATGGGGAGGCTTTTCCATTTTCCTTTGACCTTGCAGAGAAAACATTTGGTCAGTTTGGGAGCCAAAAATGGTTTCAGGTCGGTCTTCCTGTGCTGATCTATGTAGGTGCTTGGTTGGTACATTTATGAACATTTATTATATATCTAAGACTTTAAAATTCTTATCACAACAGCTAGAAGCCCTGAGAGCTACATGGAAAAAGCCTGCATATAAAGTAGTAGTATAACCAGCAGTATAATCCAGGGTCCCTTCTACACTGGTGTTTTATTGCGGGTGCATTCTGCAATATGTTATGTGCACAGTAGCAGTGCATTTATTTTGCTTTAATTTGTTCTGCGGTGCTTCCCCAGTGCTACCACGCTGTTGATGTCTGAAGGGTCTGTAGCACAGCAAAAGCGGGACAAAAACTAAACCGGAATAGTTGTGGCATAAAAAGCTGCTGGTTTTCAGCAGGAAGTGACGGGAGGTGCACTAACTGGAAATGCAGCAGTGTTACCAGACCCAAAATGTTTGCAGGTGCAAAAGGTATTGCAAGAGGTTTGTGCGTGACCTCTCCAATAGATTCATCATGAGCACTTGGATATGCAATCAGTACTGGATTTACGTATAAGCTAAACAAGCTATGGAGACGCAGGTGGCGCTGTGGGTAAAAGCCTCAGCACCTAGGACTTGCCGATCGAAAGGTTGGCGGTTTGAATCCCCGCGGCGGGGTGCGCTCCCGTCGCTCGGTCCCAGCGCCTGCCAACCCCTGGGTGCAAGTAGATAAATAGGGACCGCTTACTAGAGGGAAGGTAAACCACGTTCCGTGTGCTGCGCTGGCTCACCAGATGCAGCTTGTCACGCTGGCCACGTGACCCGGAAGTGTCTGCGGACAGCGCTGGCTCCCGGCCTCTAGAGTGAGATGAGCGCACAACCCTACAGTCTGTCAAGACTGGCCCGTACGGGCAGGGGTACCTTTACCGTTACCTTAAACAAGCTATAGCTTAGGGCTCCACTTTCTTGCCCCCCCCCCCAATTAAAGGGAATTAACAACTGGATGTACATTTCCAAAATATAAGATAAAAAACAAATAAAATAAAACCTAAATACTGCAACAGTGTTTTGTGTTGTGTAGGCTCCTACGATATAAGTAAAGGCCCCCCTTGCTCCCTAAAAATATCACTGGTTTGCTCCTTTCTATATATTGGGTGCCTACATTCTGCATGAACTGGTTGCATGGCAACATGTGCAATTGGCTTTAGATACCTATTAAAGGTAAAGGGACCCCTGACCATTAGGTCCAGTCGTGAACGACTCTGGGGTTGTGGCACTCATTTTGTTTTATTGGCCGAGGGAGCCGGCGTATGGGTCATGTGGCTAGCATGACTAAGCTGCTTCTGGCAAACCAGAGCAGCGCACGAAAATGCCGTTTACCTTCCTGCCAGAGCGGTACCTATTTATCTACTTGCACTGACGTGCTTTCAAACTGCTAGGTTGGCAGGAGCAGGGACCAAGCAACGGGAGCTCACCCTGTCACGGGGATTCGAACCACCGATCTTCTGATCGGCAAGTCCTAGGCTCTGTGGTTTAACCCACAGCGCCACCCGCGTCCCTTAGATACCTATTAGGTCCATAAATTACCATATAGCATATATTCAACACAAAAAACAGCAACAATTGGTTGTTGACAAAGGACAGCAAGACATACAGAGGGTCCCATTACCTTCAGTAGCTTAGGGCCTCATCAAACCTCTATCTATCATCTATCTATCTATCATCTATCTATCTATCTATCATCTATATCTATCATCTATCTATCTCTATCTGTCTGTCTATCTATCTATCTATATCTATCTATCTATCTCTATCTGTCTATCTATCTGTTATCTATCTATCTTTCAGAGATCTGCCTGTGGTTGTTGGAAAGAGCGATTAGACTGGATGGATCTTGTTCTGATCCTTCCTGGCTATATATTCAGCACTGATTTTTGTTCAGGGCTGGTGCAGCTGGAAGGGCTGATCTAATCCTGAGTGAGAAATTCCTGGAAAAAGAATACTTCTTCCAATCCATCCTTTACCCCCTTTTACTTTGGCATCTGGGTGGGGGTGGGGGTGTTGGTCATTATTTTTCTTTCCCTTTGAGGTCAGTGGCCGACTTCTAAATACACCAGCTCAAAAAACACACCACTCAGCTCCTGTGTGCTTTCCATATAGTTGACTTTTCTAAACCCTCTCGCTTTCAGATGAACGTGGGGCCCTCGGGGAGTCTGAGTTCTGAATCTGAAACCAAAACCAGATCACACCAGCCTGCTCTAAATTTGCAACTCTCCACTCCTCCACTGTCCAATAAAAGCCTCACAAAATATTCCATGAAAGCGCAATTCAGTTTACTCATGTTATTATTATTAGCCGATCGTTGGCAAGGACATTTAATTTGAATTAATGGAACAACGTCGTCATCATGATTCACCTATATACTTTCTACTTTGCAACCCCTGGAAACCTTTATTCAAATTGGGTTTTTTTCCCCCTTTCCTTTTCCGGATTAAAGGTTTTTGTAGGCTATAAACTGCAAAAACAGCCACAGCAAAAACCACAGCTTAAAATGGCAAATGGAATCTCTGGGTTAATGGGCTTGAGAGGCAGAGGAGTAGTTTGAGAGAAAGGCTGCGATGTAATCTGATACCAGCTGCTTCCCTGGAGGCAGGAGGTGGAGTGGCTCAGATTTTGTTCCTTTTTGTAGATCAGTTTTGTATTAAACTTTAAAAACTTCGCAAATAAATTCCACGTTTAAAGTTTGTTATGGATTTCTCTTTAAACTTTGGCTTCCTGCCTTTCCTTCCATGCTGTTCTTAATTCCATGCCATTTATATGCTACACTCTAATAAACGTTTCGCCTAAGACACATTCTTCTATTTCAAATATTATCATTTTTCTTCTGCTGCTCCTGTTTCGAATTCTGATCACAATTTCATCTGATTATGATATGTTGATATGTTTTCCAGATAACCCAAAAAGGGCTTCCATCCTTCTATAAGTGTAGATTTTGCAAAAAATAAATTCAAAAAAAGCTCAACAACTTTTGTCTGAATATGGCAAACCTAGTTAAAGATGGATGTTGCTATTGTGTGAACTCTTCGTAAAATGTGAGTCAATGAGGCACAGCCTAGGGAGCAGGCCATTCAGGGCTAGAAGCTATAGATTTAAAATAACAATACTGTAATAAGGAAAGTAGAATAGCACCTTTATTTCACAATTGGGTCGTCGCCCCCCCCCCCCCCGTCCTTGCACAGAATTACAGTACAGTACAGTGAGAGAGAGGCGGAGGGAGAGACGTGGTAATGATCTCAAGTCTGGCAAAGAGATGCAAGCAGCCAAAAGCTACGCGAGGTTCCTTTTTCTTGTTGTTTCGGAAGAAATTGGTCACAGATTATGCAACCAAACAAAGCAATTGCTCCAAGACAGAGAGCTTGTGGGAATCGCTATGGTAACATCTGGAATGGAAGTTTTGCCTCATCTTTGTATTTATGTGAGTGTGAAGCACAAGGTTTGTGTCTACACACAGGAGCCACGGAAAAGGTTTAGTTGGGAAAGATGCTCGCTGTGTCTCAGTCATCACAAACAGGAGATATCAGAGATGAGAGACCCATTTCTGATGGAATCTGCTCCTGCTCTGGAGAATGCTGTTGGCGCTGATCCAAGGGCATACTTGTCCTAAAAATCACTTCTGAAATTTAAAATTTGTCTTTTAGAATGCAGATGCCTAAAACCCATGCCAACCTTATTACTGCCCCATCCCCCCACTCCGTCCTAGTTAATACTGCAACCTGTGTGCAGGGCTGGACTTTGGTTTTGGCACCCTGTGCCAGCCCAAAATTGGGCTCCCTCCACTTTCACTTTCCATTCTGCACATGCAGTACGTCATAGTTGCGATGCCCTGTGGCACCCCGCCTTGGCTCGGCACCCACTGCGGGGCAACCAGTTGCATTTGCCTAAATCTCCCTCTGCTGTGTGTACGCTGGTGAGGTGGACTGCAATTAATCCCCCAGGCTAGCACCCTATGGTCACACGGTTGCACACCACCCTGGGACGCGGGTGGTGCTGTGGTCTAAACCACCAAGCCTCTTGGGCTTGCTGATCACAAGGTCAGCGGTTTGAATCCCTGGAACGGAGTGAACTCCAGTTGCTCTGCCCCAGTTCCTGCCAACCTAGCAGTTTGGAAGCATGCCAGTTCAAGTAGATAAATAGGTACTGCTGCTGTGCGAAGGTAAATGATGTTTCCTTGTGCTGTGGCTTCCATCACAGTGTCCCGTTGCGCCAGAAGCAGTTTAGTCCTGCTGGCCACATGACCCAGAAAGCTGTCTGTGGACACATGCCAGCTCCCTCGGCCGAAAGCAAGATGAGCGCAACAACCCCATAGTTGCCTTTCACTGGACTTAACTGTCCAGGGGTCCTTTACCTTCACCTTCACCACCCCAATCTCTGAGCGGTACAAGACTCTGGGAGTTCCAGGTGTTTACCTAGTGTTCAGATTCCTTGGAATGTGGGACACATCCTGGAGAATGTGTCATCTTTAGGATATATGGTTCATTTACACATACAGTGGTACCTCGGGTTAAGAACTTAATTTGGTCTGGAGGTCTGTTCTTAACCTGAAACTGTTCTTAACCTGAAGACCACTTTAGCTAATGGGGCTTCCTGCTGCCGCTGCACCATCGCTGCACCATTTCTGTTCTCATCTTAAAGCAAAGTTCTTAACCCGAGGTACTATTTCTGGGTTAGCGGAGTCTGTAACCTGAAGCATATGTAACCTGAAGTGTATGTAACCCGAGGTACCACTGTATATGCAACCTGAGCCTACGATGGAGGGGATCACGGCATCAGCATCCCAGAAGGTATTGCTTCTCCCATAGCCACAGCCTCGGATTCAAGCAGAAATCAAGCATTGTTCTTTCTCTGGCTTCTGCCTGCTTCTAGCCTAGCTCTCTTAACACACCTCTGGCTATTGTCCTTCTCACTACCAGCCAAGTATGGAAGGGAGCCCACCCATCTGGCTTCTGGCACAAAGCCACTTCATTACACAAAGGACCTATAGCATGTGTAGGCAAACTAAGGCCCGGGGCCCAGATACGGCCCAATCGCCTTCTAAATCTGGCCCGCGGACTGTCCGGGAATCAGCATGTTTTTACATGAGTAGAATGTGTGCTTTTATTTAAAATGCATCTCTGGGTTATTTGTTGGGCATAGGAATTCGTTCATTTTCCCCCTTCAAAATATAGTCTGGCCCCCCACAAGGTCTGAGGGACAGTGGACTGCTGAAAAGGTTTGCTGACCCCTGACCTATAGTTAACTCACCAAGAAACTTGCCTGGCTTCTTCAACAGTGAAATCTCACAACAATACCATTTTTGCCAAGCCACCTGATACATAGCCTCTCCACTTGCTTCTAGCAAGACAGGATGTCATCACCAGGCCTTAGTCTCCATTTCCCCCCACAAACCTGAGGTATATTACCCACCTGTGCTCTCTACTCACTATTTCCCTCCACTATCAGGAGAGGAAGCTGCGGTCTGCAGTAGCCCTTCAGAAGCTGCAGATGGAACAAGCAATTCATAATGTTGTTTCTGGAGACTAATGGCAAAGAGCCAAATGCAACGATTGTCAGGATGCCCAGAACACTGGACTGGGCTATTATTACATGTCTCTCTGATTTATTAGGGCTTTTTGGATTATTTTAGCTGCTCTCAACTAAAACTTTTAGAAGTAGAGTTTGAATTTTCCGCCTTGTATTGTGTTTCAGAATTAAGGATACTGCTGCCAAGGTAGCCTATAAAATGCCTTTCAAGCTGCCTCTGTCCAGTTTGTCCACGATGGTGTCAGGCAACCAGGCATGCTGTTGACATAGCAGTCCATGGGTATTTGATACTCTCTGCTATTCCTCAGGGCTGCCTGACCTTAAAAAGACTATCAGCAAAATGTGCCCCGCTCCCAGAGGAAAACCTTTTGTAAAGTCTGTGATGTCGCTGTTCTTATCAATGCTGCAGCTTGACCGAGACCGATATCCATTAACACAGGGGGTGGGCAATGTGATTTTAGGTTTGTTGACACAAGTATCTTTTTAAAGGTTGCAGTGCATTGAATATTTAGACTGAAGTTCAACTGGAATCTACTGAAGTTGTTTCTCAGGTTACTCTATCTCTTTCATTTACCGTTGCTTTGTTCTCATTTAGAGCAGTATGTTCTGTTTGGGGTTTCATCATGCTAGGAGGATAGTCACAAGCTGCCATTTTTCAATTGGTTTCTTTTCCAAAAAGAAAAGTAAGAATGGGTGAGGGGAGAAGATGGAGCATGCAGGAGAAAGCAGGGGTGGGGGTGGGGAGAAAGGAAGAAAACTGTATGAAAATAAACATGGCCATTGGTTCTGCTTTACAGAAAATAATAATAAATTATTATTATTTTTAATACCCCACCCATCTGGCTGGGTTTTCCCAGCCACTCTTGGCATCTTCCAACAAAATATTAAAATACAGTAATGCGTCAAACATTAAAAGCTTCCCTAAACAGGGCTGCCTTCAGATGTCTTCTAAAAGTCTGGTAGTTGTTTTTCTCTTTGACATCTGGTGGGAGGGCGTTCCACATGGCAGGTGCAACTACCGAGAAAGTCCTCTGCCTGGTTCCCTGTAACTTGGCTTATCGCAGTGAGGGAACCACCAGAAGGCCCTCAGCGCTGGACCTCAGTGTCCGGGCTGAACGATGGGGGTGGAGACGCTCCTTCAGGTATACTGGGCCGAGGCCATTTAGAGTTTTAATGGTCAGCACCAACACTTTGAATTGTGCTCAGAAACATACTGGGAGCCAATGTAGGTCTTTCAAGCTCTTTCAAACCGTCCTCTATTTGAAATGTTTTTTTCTAAGCAGCCACACAAGCCACTAGGACTTTCCCACTGTGGTGCAGTATACCACATTGTTTATATATTTATTACTTCAGTTTTGAAAGAATTTGTATTTCTCATATTGCTTCCTTTTGGTTGGGATTTCAAAACCTCTTAAACGTATATAAATTGGCAGTATACTAACAGTATTTCTGCTTAAATCATCAAAAGAAGGCTCTTCCTGCAAGAAGCTTGGGACAAAAGAGTTTGCTAATTTTGCAACATCACTGCATTGCAGGTTTAATCGCCTTGGTTTTAAGGGGCTTATCATTTGAAATGTTTTGATGTCAATAGCCCACCTCCCCCCCCAACCCCCAGGAGTAGAAGAAAAGAGTGCACTAATGTTCTAGTAAAATAAAAATAATTTATTAAAACATATCTGCTCTTCAAAAGGACAACTTCACTGAAGTTTGTCCTCAAGTCAGTACTTTCAGCATGGGTAGGAGTGTTCAACACAACCAGAGTCTACCTAAACACACACACATACACATCTACAGCTGTTGTTTTAAGTCTGGGCTAAGTTCTGCTCCATCTGCACCTTCAATGCAGGCAAACTTTGACCCCAGTTAACCAGCCAGTCAGCATGCTCTGTTTTAAGTCAGTCATCTCTGCATGAAATGTTAACAGTTAACGTCAGAATTTATGTTGAGCAGTGGCACATCTGTGCAGAGATGCAAGCTCTGTAGGGAACCCGCATGAGGAACCCTATAAATTATTATATGCTGCCAGTTGTTTAGGAAAAGTAGAGACAGCGAAATATTCAAAGCATTTTCTATGTCCCAGAAAAAGTCGGTCTGCGCAGAGCTACTCCAGAGCTTATTTACTTTAGCAAGGGAGGCTGATCTTATCTGGCTTAAGAGTGTCAACGCATCCATGTTGATAGATGGATCTGGATGACCCAAAATGCGTCAGACGCTCCTTGCCAGCAGCATCTTTTTAATGAATTTTCCCTAGTAACTGGCCAGCAGTTTCACTTGGGTTTTCCTTGTGGACTATATTATTGCAGCGTGCTGGAATCTGAGAACTGCCAGAGTCAATATATGCCCATCCTCTGTGGAAACATATAAGTTATATTTGGGCAGATCTCCTGCACAGTCAGTTCATTTCAGTCCATCCAACCTGCAAAGACATGGGCTTCCTCCTTAACGGGAAAAAAATGGCACTCTTTTCCATTTTGCTTCCTCTTCCCTCCCGGACTTGGAGTTCATGTCGCCTGAGGCTCCTTATGGATTGGCATTTTACACAACTCCTGGTAGAATTCAGACTCCAGGAAACGTGGATAGGCATTATTCTCCATCAAGCTATAGACTCTCTTCTGGGCTGTGCTGAAGCAAGTGTCTGTAGCTTCTTGGAGGTTCTGAGCAATGGTATTCTTGGTCTGAAAGTCTATGTTGATCTGAAATTAAAGGAAAGAAAGAACATGAATTGCCCATTCCGGATCAGACCCAAGGAATCATTTAACCGAAACATCTACTCAACAGTGGCTAGCCAGTTGCCTTGAGAAATTTACGAAGATGAGTATCCTTCACCTGCTGCTTACTCCCAGGATCTAATAATCTCAGGTAAACTGCCTCTTAATTTGAAGGCTGCATTCAACTGCTGTGACAAATGGCAACTGACAGAGAAATTCAGGAATGCATATAGGCCTAACTGTTTTCAGGTCATCAAAGCCAAAAGTCATTGCACCCCCTCTTGCAACAAGGAACTGTGTTCCAGCATGCTCATATATTTCTACAAGAAGGCCAAGCAATTTGTGGATGAGCAGAATTCTCCTATCGCTCTGTACTGTGAACACCGGTAGAATGAATATAGCTTGTGAGTGGTGGCATTTTTCCTTTGGTACAGATTAAGGGGAGCTACAAACCCACCAGACTCATGGTAGCCAAAATTAGGGCTGGTGGTTTTAATACCAGTGGGATTTTAACTGGGTAAATGATGCTACTCTTTTTTCTACTAGTAAAATACTTTGCACCAGTCATGTAACATGATGCTTTGCTGTGTACAGACTCTGCAGGAAAGTCCCTTGCTGTGGTATGCTGCTACTTATATTAAGTGCTACCTAAAAATTAGATGTATGAGAGACCCTTTGGTGTCTGTTAAGTTTCCCAAAGCCTTCACCTTAATGAGAATGTGATGTCCACTTTGGTAAGTTACAATCCCACAGCCTAAGAACATGTAGGGCCTATTTTAAGTTGCATTTTCCTTTTAATTGTGAACTCTGGACTGAAACCCTAGGAGAATTGTACACGGAAACCAATATATCAGAACTGCCAGATCTGTATGGATTTAAACAAGAGTTCTGGAGCAGGCGTTTATAGAGTAGCCTTCCCACAAGCTGGTGTTCTCTAGATATTTTAGACTTCAGACGTCATCAGCCCCAGCCAGCCTGCCCAATGATTAGATATTTTGGTAGTTGTAGTCCAAAATATCTGGAAGCCACCATATTGAGGAAGGATACTATAAAATCTGCTCACAGACTAAACTTTCTTGTGGATTCTCAGTTATGATACAGTTGTTTTCCAAGTGGATTTCTTCCCTGGGAGTAAATTACAAATACCAAATGGGTAACAAAGTGAGCCTTGGAATGAGTATTCCTTATGAAAGGAATAGAAAGTGATGAGAGAGTGAAAAAAGTAAATAACTTGGGAAGTTCTGCTTACCTCTTTGGGAGCTTCCTTTTCAATAAAGTCACTGTAAATCTTCTTCGCCTTGGCGGTCATTTTCTGTGGGGACTTCGTTTTCTTGAAATCCTCACAAGCCAGCCAGAAGTCAATGTTCTCTTCACAAAACTCAGATTTCAAGAATGCTCTGAACGCTGCCAGACCATCTACAAAGGAAGGTGAAAGAGATGGATTAGCTCAAAACATCCCAGGAATGCTGTGTGTATGTATGCATTGCCTTCATACGTCTCTCTCTTGTTCACTCTGCAACTTCCCTGGATCATTTAAATAAAAAGTACCAGAACTCACCCCCACTTAAAAAAACAAAAAACCCGGAGTATGAGGAATCTAAAGCCAATTTTACATTCTGTATCATATTTTTTCAAGCAACTTGTGTTCTTTTCCAAGAAGCCTTGAAAGTGAAAGCAGGGAAAACATTCTACAATTTCTCTCCTGCTGTTTTGAAATTGCATATTAACCTTTAGATGTTTATGGAACTTCTGGAAGGTATCTGCAATGGAAAGGCTGACTCAAGAGTTCACTTGGCAGCAAACGCCATATAACTAATGAGAAGTCTGCATTTTTTCATTAGCTTAGCATGTAAAGGCATAGCTGCAGAGTGAACTGAGCTCCCATACAGGAGCTCATAGAGGAACAGGAGCTTTGAATTGAACTAATAATGGGCACCTTGCAGCCTGGAGACTCTTAAATGCAGCGCTCTAGTGGAAAAGACTACATTTTAAGCCAGTGGCGCTACATCTGCATATGGCACAGAAAGTCCAAACAGTAATGGACACTAACTGAGGTTGGAGGGCAATTGGCACCCCATAATAATCAGCTACTTGGCAGGTGCCTATTGGAAAAACCTGGATTACCCATCAAGGCATTTCACAATCAGCCAGAGAAGTACACGGGAGATTACAAGAATGGATTTTTAACAGCACCCAGCTGCTCTGCACGGCACATGCAAGACTAAGGGTTAGTGGAGCCTGAATCTGCGCACAAGTGAATCTGCGCACAACTGCTTTACTGTCCAATAGTGTGATCAATTGCAGGGCTTTTAAATGAGACTTTTTCTACAGCGTGCAAGCACCACTCAGCACATCGCCTTGCCACGTGCAGGAAGAAACTGCTCTCTTCACTGCAGATGTCTATCCTCCAGCTTACATAGTTCCAAAGGAATGCTAGGCCAGCTAAAAATACAGGCTAGTTATGGAACTGCAAAACAGGAGAGCTCTTGCCATGGGAAGCGCTGTGGAGTTATGCCTGGAAAGAACTATGCTTTCTATGAATATGGGTCCCAAAGCAGCCACAAACGCCCATGGGAACAGCTAATTCCTATCTTGCAAAGCATCTTTTCCAGGAGAACCCTCACAAAAGGAGCCAGTATTCTTGTGTGTTAAAGTCCTGCTCATTAAATGAACTTACATTTGTTAGCGAGCAGCTCATCAAATGCTTCCGACCATAGCTGGGCTTCCTCAGGAGATGGCCTGGAAGAAACAGGAGAAAAATAGGACTATTATTATTACTGCTTTGGTGGCCTATTGCATAGATTTTTAAAAATAAAAATAAAAAATCCACTGGTGAGAAAAAGTGAGATGCATACCTAAGAAATGCCTTTTGCTGTCCTTTCTTGTTGGCCTTTGCAGTGGTAGAACTGGAAGAGTTCTGCAGGAAGTAACTCAGCCGTGATTTCCAATCTTTCATGCTAAAAGAAAACAAAGAAAAATCAAGTTCAACTAACTGTACCCTTAGATTTTAAAGTGCAAAGAAGTCTGAATCTGCGGCTAATTAACATAAACTGAGTTCTGTTTGCTTAACAAAATTCCCATATTTTAATCTAGCACCCGATTTATGCCAATAACTTCTTTTATCTCTGTAACCCAGCTGAGCTTCACACCTCAAGGTGTTTCATGACTGACAAATGTGTGAACAGACTTCCACTGAAAAGCATTATGCTTGAGCCCTGGTGGCCCATTCAAGCACATGCAAGCTAGTTCTTGCCTATTCATTATTTGCTGAATGCATCTGCAAGACAACAAGGACCAATTACCCAAGAACAATTTCAGCAGGATCAGAGATAAATTCTGAGAATAGGGAGTTCAATGCAATCATTTTTTTTAATTACTTGCTCATGCCTCTTTCCCTTCACACAAAATGCTAGACTTGTGAGAATTAAGTTGCAGACTCCCTGTTAGTAGAATGGCAGGACAAATGATAAAATGAATCTTATGCATGCTTCCTTGGTAGTAAATTCCGCTAACCCTAACAAGAGGACACACAATGGATCAGGTTCTGAATCTCGCTTTCCTGGTATCTGGAAATATCACTCGAGTTTTCAATACAGTACTATAAAATATTTGCATGCTGCAGCCGATCTAATATTAGTACAATACTGCAAAATATCCAGATTGATTCTGCAGAAGATGGACAGCCAAGCCAACATTGGCAACTCTATCCTGTAGCCAGGAGATGCAGAATGCATTTTAAACCATGCCAAGCAGCAGATACGATTTACAGGTTTTTCGATTTTGCACAACGGGCATGCCCTGCAATATTTGAAAGACAATACTGACTTTTGTTTTTTAAAAAAGCATAAGGCTCCAAACATCAGCTGCCTTTTGCTCCAATGGGGAAAAACTTCTATCACCAAGGGTTGGAGGGAGTACGACTGAATTGCATACTTCCTCTTCAAGCTAAAACAAATGGAAAGACCCTTTTGAAAGGATAGATCGTCTCTCATACGCGCCAATTCTCAGTTCTTCATTCAGAATGTTTGCGGATCAGACTTCACAAAGATTCTTTTCCCATCCGGAATACAAAACTCCCGAGGCAATGGGATGCTTGGGTGCTTAAGTGCATGCAAAAACACACTTTGTTAGACTGAAACGCAACACTGCTTGGAATGAAAGACGATCCAGCCACAGCGAGGCAGTTTTAAGCCCCAGTCATTCCCATAGGAAGAGTATTAGCCGCAAATCCTGGGAGCTTGTGGGGCGCTGCAAATTCCTGCCACACTATACACGTTTTCTATTAAGTCTCGCTGCAATCAGTAAGGAAACTTAAGGCAGAACTGTAAGAGAGCACTCTAGGACATTCCCAACGGTCCTTTGCAAAACTGTTTCATGCCTGTCCCCAAAATCAACCACACCTGCAAGCCTTATAGACTACGCTCCGCCGGTGCCGGACAGTGCAAGCCTCTGAGCTGCACAGAACCCTTCACCCAAAACCGCTCTGCCTAACTCCCTAAACTTGCGACCAAAAAACAAAAGAAAATAAAACGAAACCAGAAGAAAAGAATGCACAGCATCCGCGGGGGGAATCCCTTTTACCACCTCCAGCATTAAGAGCAGAACTTTGCTCTAGCACGAAACATTCCGATCCAAAAAAAGGAAATATGGTTTACAAGTAGCCCCTTCTCCCTAAAAGAGAACCTGCCTTTCTAATGGTCACCCATTGGATTTTTGCCTTTTAACTTACATGGTTCTCTTCATCTTCCCCTTTTTCTCTTCTTTGCTTTGGCAGTTGCTGGCGCTCCTCTCCATTGGGCTGCAGTTGTGCTGGAGAGCCAGAAACATTGCACTCTGCATAATCGGAATTTCCGCTTCGAGGTGCTTCCCCGAGCTCTGCTGCGAGATACTGTAACTGAGCTTTCGCAGGGGCTCGCCTTTTATATAGAGGAAGGCTGGCGAGGGCGGGGTTTCGGCCTCACGCCTTCCGCCCGCTGATTCGCTTTAGCGCAAGGGACACAAGCCAAGAACGCCTCCCAACCCAGGCGCTCGCCAGCCAGGCTCTGACGCAAGCAGTGCGCTCCCGTCTTGCACAAAAGCACCCGGGCTGGTGCAAGCGCTTCCCTCCCCTCTTGCAATGCTTAATCTTTTGTTCTCACCCCTTAACAACAACAAAAAAAAGACTTTTGAGAGACATGGCTTTTTTTGGCAGCTGGAAACGGGCGAAAAATAGACCTCACGAGCCGCTTGCAAATTGGGGATACGGTTGCAGGAGATAAAAATATTCCGGTGACTTTTCTGCTTTGCAGCTAGGTGGATGGCGAGAGCCTTATATGGTGTTGATTTCATTTTATGAGGAGAGAACTTGCAAGAGACGGGAGCGGGGCTGTGGTGGACCCGCACATTTTAAATATCGCTAAATTCCCACCCACCTTTTATCAACAGCCTCAGATACTTAAACACACCGGGGAATAACACCCTGTGATATTTTTAGGTAACAGTTTCTAGGATCGTGCACGTTTAGGTTGCAATCCGTTATACGCATTTACCTGGCATAAAGTCCCACAAAAACCAGCGGGGTTTACTTCAGAGTAGACATGCATAGAATTGCATTAGCTAGTGCACGTTTCTGCCCCTTTTCAAAGATACCTGCGATAAACCTTGCCAAAACGATCTTTGTAGGACAAGCATCTCTTAAAGCACTAGCTCCTGGAAATGCATTGTTTTGAACCTAGGCTGGAATGGATTTTGCTCCCTTCCCTTTTGGTGGGTAGTTTTGCACAACCTGCCTGTGCTTGTCTTTATCCCGTGTTGCTGTGTCTACCGAAAAATACTCCAATGAGCTACGAAAATTTCTTATACTTAACCTGTTCCCTGGATGGAACCGAGGTTGCAGCGAGCCTCAAAAACACATGCACACACAATACAATGCACATTTAGTCCGTTAGGAAACCAGGTCAGTTTGGGACATAGATCTGAACCAGGGTTCAGATTCCACTGCACCCCAAAGACTGATTACGGGCTTGATTTCAGACTGCGTATTCTCAGTGTTAGGTTCGCATGTTCACAAGAGAAATGACAACCGAGACCTGCAAAAAAGTAAAGTAAAGAAGGTTGCAGTGTCCTTTTCAGACAACTCTTCCAGGACACTCCATTTCAGCCACATAAGGCTTGGCACTTTGAGAATCATAATTAATTTGGTATTAGTGGGCTATATCAAGACAGATTTTTCCTTCTCTCTTTGATCTCCACAAATCAGTTAATAGAATCCTGAATATTATTTTTTGTTAAAGGAGGGGGGCGCTCTTTAATTTCCCTTGTCTTTATGCTTGCTCAGAAATCTGGATCGATTCCTTGCTATGAAGATATCTGGCCAGCAGAGTCTGATCTGAGACTTTCGGTCTAACATCATTTAGGCATGTGGCATTTCACATTCCCCTCCCCGGCTTTACTACTTGTTTGTCCTGAAACTTTTCTCTGAGAGGATACATAAAAAAAAGACAGAAAAAAGAGGAAATGCAGGGGGACATTTATTGCTGGAGTATTATATAATGCAAAATGGTTGCATGCTGAGAGGCAAAACGTCAGCCTCATCTCACTATCACTTCCACTACTGCTTTCTCCAGACACTGACTGCAAAATGTTGCATCAGAATCAGCCCACAGTGAGAGAGCTTGTCTCGGTTTTTGAGCAGTTGGGAAAATACCAGCTACCGTGGGAAAGAGTAGCAATGTCACGTTGTAGGGGAGTGGGCACAATAATCCCCTGGGTTTATTTCACCCAACTTGGATGGCTTCAAAGAAGGATTAGACAAATTCATAGAGGGTCAGGCTATCAGTGGCTACCAGCCAAGCCGGCTATATTCTACTGCCACTCTTGGAGGCAGCAATGCTTTCGAATGCCAACTGCTGGGACTCCCAGCTGGGGAGAATGCCTTTAGAATAATAGAATTATAGAGTGAAAGGGATCCTGAAGATCATCTAGTCCAACCCCCTGCAGGAATATGCAGCTATCCCATACAAGGATTGAACCTGCAACCTTGGCATTTTCAGCACAACGCTCTGGCCTTGTTGCACTCAGGTCCTGAATTCAGGCTTCTCAAAGGCAGCTGGTGGTTATTATTATTTTATTTATATCTATTAGTCACTTTACTAATAAACAAAATGACACAAAGCGACTTACAAACACAACAGAAATATTAAAACCAAGGAACAAACACAATGTATAGAAACAACAACAACAAAAAATTAAACACATTGACACAAGACAAATCTAGCAGATCCTAGAAAGCTACAAATTCTTTAAAGCACTTCAAGGTAAAGGACCCCTGGATGGTTAAGTCCAGGCAAAGGTGACTATGGGGTTGCGGCACTCATCTCACTTTCAGGCTTAGGGAGCCAGCGTTTGTCCACAGGCAGCTTTCCGGGTCATGTGGCCAGCAGGACTAAACTGCTTCTGGTGCAACAGAACACCGTGATGGAAACCAGAGTGCATGGAAACACCGCTTACCTTCCCGCTGCCGCGGTACCTATTTATCTACTTGCACTGGTGTGCTTTTGAACTGCTAGGTTGGCAGGAGCTGGGACAGAGCAATGGGAGTTCACCCGTCATGGGAATTTGAACCACCGACCTTCTGATCGGCAAGCCCAAGAGGCTCAGTGGTTTAGACCACAGCGCCACCTACATCAAAAGCCTGGGTTAAAAGAAAAGTTTTTGCCTTAGTCTCAAACTTGACAGAGAAGGCTCCAGATGAACCTCTTGGATGAGAATATTCCACAAGTAGGGAGCCACCACTGAAAAGGCCTTTTCTCATATTGCCACCCCGTGGACCCGTCATAGAATGGACACATGGAGCAGGGGCTCAGATAAGGATTGCAGGTCTGTGGATTTTGGAGTCCTGAGTAATGTAAGGTTTCATAGGTTAAAAACCATCCCTTTGATCTGAGCCTAGAAATGGCTTGGTAGCCAGTGCATTGGGTCAGGATTGGTGTTATATACTTAGAGCAGCTAGAATCATGCACAAATGGCAGCTTCCATATTGTCTTCAAAGGCAGTGCCTTGTATCACACATGTCCAGCTGGGCCACCAGTCAAAGCTGATGGAAGAAAATCTGTGCTACGTAAGACCACCTGAGCCTCAAGCAACAGTGATAGATCCAGTAGTACCATCTACTCCAGGGGTTGGCAAGGCTTACCGCGCATGGGCTGGATCACTCCCGTGGAGATCATCTGTGGGCCGGACCGGCTCAGCGCGACACCAGAAATCGTGTCTGTGGATGTCTACGGCACTGGAAATCCATTATGCGCATGCCCAGACGCCAAAGATTGTACCTGTGTAGAAGTGATTTTTGGCATCTGGGCATGCACAGAAGCAATTTCCAGAGCCGCGGAAGAGAGTCCCTGTGCCGCGTTGCGCCGGTTTAACGCAGTGCGTGGGGACTCGCCGAGCAGGCAGCTCGGTTCAGGGATGGCTTGTGGACCAGTTAAATGGCCTCCATGAGCTGCTTCCAGCCCATGGGCCTTAGGTTGCCGACCCCTGATCTACTCTTCAAGCATAGGCCACCTCCCATCCATCTGGCCTAGGGAACCAGCCTTTTCTATTATTTTTTTTCCTTTTCTTTTTTAAAGAAAAGATTTTTTTGGACTTTTTTTCTTTTTTCTTTTTGAGAAGAAGAGTTTGGATTTGATATCCCGCTTTATCACTACCCTAAGGAGTCTCAAAGTGGCTAACATTGTCCTTTCCCTTCCTCCCCCACAATAAACAGTCTGTGAGGTGAGTGGGGCTGAGAGACTTCAGAGAAGTGTGACTAGCCCAAGGTCACCCAGCAGCTGCATGTGGAAGAGAGGGGAATTGAACCCGGTTCACCAGATTACAAGTCCACTGCTCTGAACCACTACACCACACTGGCTCACGTTTTTATTGGGTTTTTACAGTTTTATATTGAATCATATAAAAGAAAACGACACCCCCCCGTGACTTCCCTCAACTTCCCCTTCTGGTTCTTTAAAATATTTACTACTTCTGCTGAATTATTATCTTCTTTTGATAATCTTACACCTTAATGCTCTTATTTTCTTATCAGTTTTATACCAAATTTTCCTTCATGATTACATCTCATCTTACATTTCATTCCATGTTGTCCTTACTTAACCTTTTCTCTGATTTTCTTACTTGTAAGTGTTTAATCAATGCCTGCTCGTGAGTTCACATCTTTACAGTATTTCTGTAAATATAACATAAAAGGGGGGACCAGTCTTTTCTTGATTAAGCTTCTGTTGACCATTGTTGTTATAGGCTGATCCACAGGCACTACTTAAATTTTTAACTCGATTGCCTTGGAACGACTCAACAATTCCCCGCAGACCCAGTGGGAGTAAGTGACCAACTATGAATGGATTTTATGTAATTTATGGGGGGTGAGTACACTCAGCCAGTGCCCTGGACCTGAACAATTGCCCTCCTAAGGATTAAAGGTAAAAAGGGTAAGTAATAAAGCCTGCCAGTGGCTTAGATGGTTGAGCAATCTCTCTCAGACTTGGCTAATTGACATATGACAAAACTTGGAAGTGAGAACAACCACCCATTTATTAAGAGCAGACAAACCAGTTGGGCTTAAAATAGGAACAACCTGAAACCTAGCTCTAAACCTTACCCAGAATAGAACAAATGGAAAGGTTGGGAGTCATGCACGTAACTAAACACAACTCCTGATCATCCTAACTTCCTGTTATCCTAACACAGGCCTCCCTTCTGCTGTTATTTTCAGTGGTTTTTAGCACTCCTTGACTTTCTGCACTTTTCAAGAGCCATTTGGCTTGATTTTCAAGTTCCCTTCTGTTTCTCTTCATTTGGAACTACCTCGTCAATTGTTGCTATTACTATTATTAGTAGCAGTAGTATCATTATAAAAAAGAACATTTCTTTTTTTCAGATATGGAAAGATGATAAAGTCCCGACCAGAGAAGAATGGCAGATTAAATTGATGGATTATGCCGAAATGGCAAAAATGACCAGAAGGATCAGAAATCAGGAAGACCAAAATTTGAATAAGGAATGGGGAAAATTTATAATTTATCTTATAAACAGTTAAAATGGTTCGTAGGATTGGAATAACACTTGTAGTTTAATGGTGAGTTTTGGATATAATGGAGGTGTTAAAGATTTGGATTATTATTAGAAATGCAGGAGGAAATGGCCCACAAATGGGAGGAGAGAAGTCCAGCAGATTCTTTAGAATCTTGCTTTTCTGATGTATGTTGGATATGCAATTGTAAAACTTTAATTTGAAAAACCAGATAATTTTTTTTAAAAAAAATAACAATTTTATTTAATTAATGAAATAAGAAATGAAACTTCACTGATTAACTGACAAAAGAGCAAAGTAGAAATAATGGTGACATCATTTCCTTCCATTCCTGTGCAGTCAAGCTATATCCCCTACAGTCATACATCTGGTTGCGAACGTGATCCGTGCGGGAGGCATGTTCGCACCCCGCAGCATTCGCAGCCTGAAGCGCCGCGTCTGCGCATGTGTGTGACGCGATTCGGTGTTTCTGCGCATACGCGAGCACAGAAACCCGGAAGTAACCTGTTCCAGTACTTCTGGGTTCTGCATGGTCTGCTACCCGAAAACGCGCAACCCTCAGCGTTCGTAACCCAAGGTATGACTGTATTAGGGTAATGGCTTGTTCCATACAGCTTTTCTAGAAATACTGGAAGATACTCTGGAATTGCATGTGGCTCAGCTCTACCTGCTACAGCTTGTAATAAGTGAATGCAGGGAAATGGCTAATAAATAGTTTGTTGCAACACATTCACAAGCCATCCTTTAGTCCTCTTCCCCATTCCTTAATTAAAATAAATAAATTGATTAAAAAACACCTGTATCACAGAAAGAGACTCACTGCTGCTTGCTTGCTTTCTCTATCAAGGTCACAAAGCAACCAAGTCTAAACTAAACAAGCTTTTCAAAGTAGGAAACACTCCCTGTTGCTTCTCTGGCCTTCAGGGATACAGCTCTGAGTATACTCAGAACCAATGCACAATTCTGATAGTCTAATTCAGAGTTTCCCTAGCTGTTTTTGGACTACAATTCCCATCATCCCTGACCTGCTAGCTAGGAAACCCTGATCTAACGCTGCCACACAGGACTTGTTTTTGTCATAGTCCTGATTACTTCAATATCTGCCACATTGGCCGTGCTGGGCTTTCATACCAGAGCCGACTTTCTGGCAGCCCAATCAACCACATGCTTTTTCTGCAGGGAGACAACTTTAGGGTTGTCTGAGTGGTGCAGAAGGCTGATTGGCCACAGAACAGGCGATGGACAGAAATGCCTCTGTAAGTTCGAGGAAGAATAACACAGATGGGGAATGGGAAGGTGTGTGTGGCTTTGAGATTTTTGAGGAGGAATTTTTTTAAAAATTGTTTGACATTTTCAGTGAGAGGGCTGTGCCCCTGCCTCCAATGACTGTTATGTGTGCATGGCATGTTTTATCTTGTATTTTATTCTGGGAACTGCTCTGAGATCTTTTGATGAAGATATATAAAATTGATTGATTGATTGATCGACTGATATTCCAGAGCAGGAGTTTGGCATCTATAACCCTCCAGATATTGCTGGACTGCAACTCCCATAATCTCTGAGCATTGGCCATGCTGACTGGGGCAGATGAAAATTGTTGTCCAACCTCATCTAAGAACCACAAATCTCCCCATCTCTGGGTCTGGAGTAATAAGCAGGAAACAGGTTTTTAATACATAAAAAAACACTACAATTTAAACTGGAGGAGGGGAACTTCCTGATGTCACCGGACTACAACTCCTTGCCCACTGGCTGTGATGGCTGTGATGGCTGGATTGGAGAGTAGAAACATCTGGAAAATAATAGAGATGGAGAGACCGAAGATGAATGCATCAAGATAGAGGCTTCAAGTTCTTGTCTGGCCATGAAAAAGTTGCTTTCTTTCACCCAACTTACAGAGCTGCAAGCTTACTGTGAGTCGCCCTGATGATCTGGCACCATAACATGATAAAACAGATGTGTGAAATTCAGCAACTGCAAACATTTCTTTAAAAAAGAAAAGAAACAGCCAACCTCTGCTATCTATAAAAAGCACTCATATTTTCATTGTGTCCCAACAGCGTTTAGTTCTGCGGATGGTCATCTTCATAAGAAAAAGACACTAGAAAATAATAAATAAAGACACATTTGGAATTCACAAATTCTCTGGAAACTTTTCTTCCTTTGGAAAGCAAGCAATGTTTGACATCACCCAGGGGGAAATTTGGATATCCTCATACATATTTGGCATCCTTTGGCGAAGTGAGTCTCTCACTGTGCCTTATATGTTTGCTTTACCATTTAACTGTATCCCTTTTTATTGCTCTTTTTCAATTAACCATAAAATTGAAAGTGCCCGTGAAAAAAAAGATTTTAACCGTCTTTTTACAGAGGAGAACAGCAAACACATCTGTGGGAGTGGAGTCCGCTGAAAACAGGATTATGAAGATTTTATGTATATATATAAATCTACTTGAACACTGCTGACTCTGTTGATTAAAATAGAATTATATGGGCTTTCCTCTAGCACAGTTTTTAAATTACGGTAAAACAATATGGCAATAACATGGCTAGTTATAAATAGGTTATTGCATTTTTATTCTGAACTGTGGGCAATGTATGTTTTCTCCAATTAGAACGGTTTGCTGCAGTTAAACATTTAAGGTTGCAATCCCATGCACAGTTGCCTGAAAGTCAGTCCTCTTGAATACAGTCAATTGCAGCGTAATGCAGTTTTTTGTTGGGATGGGAAGCTTATATTGAGTTTTGGAAAAATAAGACTGTGTGTGTGTGTGTGTGTGTGTGTGTGTGTGTGTTGACAAACTGTCAGTTTCAACAACACAGGGTCCTATGCTAGGAATAAAATGAGAGAAAACCTTGAAGATGCGATAAAGTGTCATTCTTCTGAGTTAACTTTTCAGTTAAAATCTACCTTGGAAGCACTGTGCTCGATTAAAAAGGGTTTTAATGGTACCAGAGATGCTTGCTAATGGAATTGCACTGGGTTGAACAAATTACAATTTAGCTTTTCCCCTGCTTTCCTTCCTGCCTTGATGCCTTCATGCTTTTTTCCTCCAAGGAAACTAGCGCTAATACACCCAGGAACCTCACCAAAATGCTGGAGAGGGTGCACCTCCACAGGCACATACCTCCACATGTGGTGGGAGTGTCCCAAAATTCAACTATTCTGGACAACAGCCATACAAGAAATATGTAAAATAACTAAGCAAGTAATAGACATCACCCCAGAACTGGCCCTACTAAACATCTTCCAAGACAACAATGCCCATTTACACCACAAAGAACTCATAACCCACCTGCTCGCAGCAGCCAGAAACACCATAACCAGACACTGGAGAGACCTGTCAGGAGTAAGCATGGACCAATGGTACCAAATAGTATGGGAAACAGCCCTACTAGAAAAATTAACTAATAAACTGAAACTGACATGGGGACAAACAGAAGAAGACGCCTTCACCCCGGTATGGCTCCCCTTTATCGCATACACAACCCAACAGGACAATGACAATAATCCAACAACAGCATACAAATCAATATGGCTAACCTGATCCAAAACACACACACACCTCACTCACACACGAAAACAAAGATCACCACAGCCAATCACAAGCAAACAATCACACCCTAGGCCAACCCCAACCTCTCTCACCACCAAAGGAACACAAGTGAACAACACAAGCAACGCTGACACCAAACTCTACATACATTAAGCATAATAGAAACACCGCCACCAGACCCCACCCCCATCCATCTTCCCTCTCTCCACCCCCCCTTTCTTTTTTCTTTCTTTTTTCTTCTCCCCCTAATGCCTCAATAAATGAAACGGATTTGTAAAAATGTTACATGGAAGAAGAAGAAAAAAATACAAGGCACTACACTTCTGTAAAACAAGAAAATCCTTAATAAAAAATATTAAAAGAAAAAGAAAGGTCAGATGCCCACAGCCAGAAGTTTGTAGGGTTTTGCTTTGAATAACCCTCAGAGCATGAATTCCAGGCTTACCCCACCACACCCTCTACTGGTTAAGGTTTTGCTAGCAAGAGTTAACATGTTTGGAAACAGCAAGATGAGCACCGGCTGGGTGACTGGGGCACTGCCCCACCAACCTCAGTCAAGGTCCAGCTATCTTCGACCTATGGGATGCGGGTGGTGCTGTGGTCTAAACCACTGAGCCTCTTGGGCTTGCTGATCAGAAAGTTGGCGGTTCGAATCCCTACAACGGAGTGAGCTCCTGTTGCTCTGTCCAAGCTCCTGCCAACCTAGCAGTTCAAAAGCACGCCAGTGCAAGTAGATAAATAGGTACCACTGTGGTGGGAAGGTAAACAGCATTTCTGTGTGCTCTGATTTCTGTCATGGTGTTCCGTTGCGCCGGAAGCGGTTTAGTCCTGCTGGCCACATGACCCGAAAAGCTGTCTGTGGACAAATACCGGCTCCCTTGGCCTGAAAGCGAGATGAGTGCCGCAACCTCACAGTCACCTTTAACTGGACTTAACCATCCAGGGGTCCTTTACCTTTATCTACATATCCTTGACCTGGACTCTCTTGCCTTCTTACTTACATCTGGCTAGACAGAGGGTGGTGCTGGCTCTCAGCATCCTCCTCCTTTAGTCTCAGGCGTTGCTCTTGTATGACCCAGCAGGGAGGAGGGTAGGGACGAATCTGGAATTAGTTGGATCTGCTGCTAATCCTTGCCTTTGGCTCCATCAACTCCTGGTCTCCTGGCCTTCCACCCCACCAGTTCCAACGGGCACCAGCCACCACTGACAAAGAGCAGATCTTCACTACAGATTTGGTGGTAACAATAAGATAGTGGCTTATCTTGGTGATGGCAGTGGTTAGGAATTTTGAACAGAGACTTTTCAGTACATCACCAAACGACCATTCCTAGGATACTTTGATGGAACCTATTACTGCTGGACCATAAAGAAGGCTGATTGCCGAAGAATTGATGCTTTTGAATTATGGTGCTGGAGGAGACTCTTGAGAGTCCCATGGACTGCAAGAAGATCAAACCTCTCCATTCTTAAGAAAATCAGCCCTGAGTGCTCACTGGAAGGACAGATCGTGAAGCTGAGGCTCCAATACTTTGGCCACCTCATGAGAAGAGAAGACTCCCTGGAAAAGACCCTGATGTTGGGAAAGATTGAGGGCACAAGAAGAATGGGACGACAGAGGACGAGATGGTTGGACAGTGTTCTCAAAGCTACAAACATGAGTTTGACCAAACTGCGGGAGGCAGTGGAAGACAGGAGTGCCTGGCGTGCTCTGGTCCATGGGGTCACGAAGAGTCGGACACGACTAAACAACTAAACAACAACATTACTGTTCACATAAGTATATAGTCTAGGTTGGGTGAGAGCCAGTGTGGTGTAGTGGTTAAGAGCGGTAGACTCATAATCTGTTGAAGCAGGTTTGTGTCTCTGCTCCTCCACATGCAGCTGCTGGGTGACCTTGGGCTAGTCACACTTCTTTGAAGTCTCTCAGCCCCACTCACCTCACAGAGCGTTTGTTGTGGGTAAGGAAGGGAAAGGAGAATGTTAGCCGCTTTGAGACTCCTTCTGGTAGTGATAAAGCGGGATATCAAATCCAAACTACTCCTCCTCCTCCTCCTCCTCCTCCTCCTCCTCCTCCTCCTCCTCCTCCTCCTCTTCTTCTTCTTCTTCTTCTTCTTCTTCTTCTTCTTCTTCTTCTTCTTCTTCTTCTTTGGTACACCTCAGAGTACCTCAGGAGTAACAACATTGCCATGTATTGAACCATTTGCCCATCTGGTTCTGTTTCCTATACACTAAGGATGAGAGAATCTGCCAATTTCAGTTTATTTCAGCTTTTGGTGTTTCCATCCCTAAGTTCAGTTCTCTACATTTCTACCCAGTTTGTGATTTATTTTTTAAAAAAGGCCTCTTGAACATTTGTCAGCATTTGTGAATTTCTCCTACTGTGCACATTTTTTCATATGCAACTTTTGCCAATTTTATATGCACATTCCCCTCATACGATGCATTTTTGTGTTTTATTTTCACTTACATGCATTCATGTGCGCATTTTACCACAGTGTGTGCATTTCTGTACACATTCTTTGACTGGAGAACTGCATTGCAAAATTTGGAGAAGTGTTTCGGTCTGCATATTGTTTCAGAAAACATGAATTTGGTACGTTTGCCTTTAAATACAAACTGAATTGAATTTCTACCCTGTCCCGAGACTACACTGACTGGGACCAGACTTCATAGACTTAACTGAAGGTGGTAGGGATGAAACCTGGGAACAATTATATTCAAAGCTCTAGTACTGTACTGTGGGACATCCCCACATATGTTCCTGGCACCAGAGTTAGCCCCAGAACAAACACAAAGTGACTTCTGTGGGCGTTGGATGGAGCCTTTAATAAGCCTTCCTCTCACTGTTAACACTCTATTTGTGGAATTCTGTTGAAGATTATTTTCTGCCTTTACTTTTCCCACCAGTGGAAGTGTCACTGACGTCAAGCGTCTCCTGATTCACTGATGGAAGCTGCAAAAGAGATCCAGGCTGGAGATTAGAAAATGATCCTCTCGGTTAGGTAAGCCCAGGAAATTACCAGGATCTCATCCCAGTCCTTATAGGATAGATGTTTCTCTTTTTTCTCGACTCCCTCACTGCCTGATAGCTTATGTTCCAGCTAATCCCTGGAGTTAGTCGAGGAAGCTGGAGGCAGAGAGGGTGGGGATCGTACACACTGTGGGTGATGCTGCTGCTGTCGTTCATGTGGGAGTCTGCTTCTGCTTCTTCGTTTTAAATAATAGATGGGTGCTGAATCATTTGAGTGGAATCAGAGGGTGCTCATATGAAAGTGAGAGTCACAGGAGGAGCAAGAGGAGGTTAAAGATAAAAATCAGAACAAAGTTTCAGTGGTGGCTCCCCACTTGTGAAAAGCTCTTCCCAGGAGGCTATGTCTGATGCAATCACTGGCTGTGTAGGCACCATACATTTAAAATACTTATTTATTTATTTTTTGCTTTGGTTTTAAATTGCTGTTGCCTTTTATAGTAGGGAGCGATTTACACATCGAACAAAACTACTGTAATTTTCCGTATATAAGACTAGGATTTTTTCTTTAAAAGTTATGTTAAAAATTGGGGGCCGTCTTATACACAGATAGTGTATGCTCCCATTTTCTTAATTTGGAGTCCCCCTCAAAGGGGGCGTTTTATACATGGAAGGACAATCCACAGGGCATCAACGGTGTCTCCGAAAAATTTTACACATCACTTGGGAAGACAGGCGAACTAATATCAGTGTACTGGAAGAAGCAAGATCACCTGTGTTGAAGCAATGATTCTCCAACATCAACTTCGTTGGACTGGTCATGTTGTGCGGATGCCTGATGATCGTCTTCCAAAGCAACTACTCTATTCTGAACTTAAAAATGGAAAGTGTAATGCTGGTGGTCAGCAAAAGAGGTTTAAAGACTGTCTCAAGGCAAATCTAAAAAAACGTAGTATAAACACCAACAACTGGAAGACACTGTCCTGCGAGTGCTCCAGTTGGAGAACAGCCTTTACCAAAGGTGTCATGGACTTTGAAGATGCTCGAATGCAGGACGCAAGGGAGAAATGTGCTAAGAGCAAGACACTCTTGGCAAATCCACACTGTGATCAACTCCCAAACAGAAACCTTTGTCCCCACTGTGGAAAGACATGTGGATCCAGAATTGGCCTCCACAGTCACTTATGGACTCATTGTTAAACCGTGTTTATGGAAGACAATCTTACTCATCTACGAGTGATCACCAAAGAAGAAGAGGAATACACGGAAAACTATGGTAACTTAAACCTAACCTATGCGATGATCTGGAGGGACGCTGTGGCTTAAACCACAGAGCCTAGGGCTTGCCAATCAGAAGGTTGGCGGTTCGAATCTCCGCGATGGGGTGAGCTCCTGTTGCTCAGTCCCTGCTCCTGCCAACCTAGCAGTTTGAAAGCATAAAATGCAAGTAGATAAATAGGTACCGCTCCGGCGGGAAGGTAAACGGCGTTTACGTGCGCTGCTCTGTTTTGCCAGAAGTGGCTTAGTCATGCTGGCCACATGACCCGGAAGCTGTATGCCGGCTCCCTTGGCCAATAAAGCGAGATGAGCGCCACAACCCCAGAGTCGGTCGCGACTGGACCTAATGGTCAGGGGTCCCTTTACCTTTACGCGATGATTCAGCCATAAGCCCAGCATGTTAAACTCTTTTTTATTTGCATGGGAGTGATTCTGGGAAATGCTCAACCCCTCAGCTGCATCCAGTGGGATAATGGTGCTTCATGTTGGTTTAGCCTGTTTTATTATGGGAATACAAGGGAGAGTGGAAGCACAAGCAATATTTCAACCCACATCTTCAGTAAGAATGTAGGAGGACCTGCTCTCAGCTTCCACGGTATTGCCAAATAAGTGTTAGAGGCCTGGGATGATTATACCTGGTATGTAGAAAGTAAAAATGACATTATTTGACTATGATCATTTAAGGCATTTTTCAATTTCTGGCCTGTTAGACTCTCAGTGTATTATCTCAAAAGCTATCACAGTACCTCCCTTTCCTACCCCCTTCCCTGCACTGCAAAATTTAGAGTCTAATAATATTTTTTTTCTGAACACTGTGATCTAATGACAGCTTGCCCTTTGGAGAACTATTAAACAATTCAAGACTTCTCTCCAAATTTATTTCAGAAAGCAGTTGCTGTGCTCAAATTTAGCAGAGCTATGAAGTATTTAAATGGGTGGTCCCTGTTTCTCAGTGGGAGGCCAAGTGGAACTAAACAAGCAAACCCTTTCCTGATACAAGGGAAGAGCTCATTGTTAAAAATCAACTTCTTTGCCCCTTTTTGTTCCTACAACAAATGGTGCTATTCACATCCTGCCTTTTATCATCTTCTCTTGCTGTACATAACCATCTGTGTTGGCTTATAATGTCCCCCAGAATAGCACTCAAATACCTCCAAAATGTTGATAGGATGAATACTATATGTACATAACAGAACAATATGACAGCGTACCCATTTCCCTGTTTGTTCTGGTGGAAGTGTAAAAATAATATGCATTTATGCAACCAGTTTGTCCCCCCCTCCCCCCTTGACTCTCCCGCCTTCTGACATTTCAGCTGCTTTGTTTTAATTTTTACAGACAAAAACTTTCATAAAATACGGGTGCAAACGAGAACAGGCTGTTTCCTAAGCATTCTGGGTACTGTTCCGGATTGTTATGTAATGTCTGGCCTCCTTCCCTTCTCCACCTTAGAAAGAGGAATTGAAACAAAGTCCATGGAAGCATTTTTGCATTTTAAAGAACAGGACATTCTCTTCTGATTCGCACCTTTAGTCAATACAGGAAACAAAAACAGCTCTGTGTGTATTTTTAACCGCTGAATTTTCTTGCCAAATGTACAAGCATGTAAATATCACCTGGACGCATCCAAGATTGAGCTTCCCTTGTTTAAGGCTAAATTAGGATATGAGAGAAAGGATAACAGTCTCTCTGTCATTCAAGTTCAGCCTATTTTATAGTTGTGAATTTGCCATGGGCTGGAAATAACAGCATCAAACGGCAAAGAGAACAGCTTACTCTTGGGGTGGAACAGCCCATTTCTCCCACCAACCAGTGTCCCAACACAGTGAGGACCATGTCATATGACCAGATGATGTGATGGGAATGAAGATTTAGCATATGTGCTCTGAATTGTTCAGTAAAGTATTTGTACGGCTGTTTCATCCTGACCATTCTGCTCACATAAATAAAAAATGCACCAGCAAAAGTTTCCTTTCTCTATGGCCAGATGTATCAGCCGCCCCTGTGGGTGGGTTTTGGATACCATTAAGAACATTGAGTTGGATCCAGACTAAAAGAGCAACCCTATATTTAACTTAGAAGTAAGTCCCATTGAGTTCAACTGTGCTTATTCCCAGGCAGTAGAAGCTGGTCCATTGGGGCAAATCTGTCCTCATCTGCCTCCCTGCAATAATTCAAATCACTTATCTGGTCCAACAATCTGTTTTTCACAGTGCAAACCAGATGCCTATGGGAAGCCCACAAGCACTGTTGTATTCTGCCAATATTAAATCAGGTTGAACTATATCTTTGGTCTGTTTGAATCAAAGTTTACGAATGTAAAAGATGCTCCACGTTACTACACGTTGACGTTTTCCTACCACAAGTTGCCTGACCGATGTTCTTAAGTAGCCTTTACACACACAGAAAGAGAGCAGATGTCTTCGTTATCCTTCTTGGATAATATAGGAATGCTCCTTTCATTTAAAAGATTTTTTATTTGTGGGGGAAACAACTGTGGGGGCATTTATTACCTTGCTTGTTGTTATCACCTATCTACAAAGACATAAGTGATGTAAGGATCTGGAATCCAATCTCCAAGCGGTGTGAGATTCCAGGCATTTATATGTTTCCTTTTGAGAATGAGGGACAGTGGAGACTGTGGTGTCCTTATGATATATGGTTTATTTACACCTATATACAACCTGAGCTTATGATGGAGGGGTTCACAGCATCAACACCCCAAAAAGGTCTTGTTACTCCCATAGCTGCAGCACTGGATTCAAACGGAAGTTAAATATTCCTCTCAAATGTTGCTCTGTCTTTCTCTTTCCAACTTGCTGCTTTCCTTTTAGGTGACATCATTGCAACTCAAACTCTCTACTTGAAATTCTGGCTTTATCTGTTGAGAGAGGGGGCCCCACCTATTTGTGGACTTACACCAAGCCCCTTAATCCCCCTTTATGGCTCATCATCCAGGCTATCACCTCAACAGGAAGCTAGCCTGGCTCATCCAAGAACCAGAAGCCTTGATTAAATTCTAACACTTACTGGCCCCAGGGTTTAGAGGAGTCTGGCACACATCTTAACAGTATGAGCCAACAGAGTTCCTCTTATGAATGGCATCAGTATTGTATGGTATGGTACTGATGCCAACCTGTTGTCCATTCCTGATGCCGTTCCATTCGCCTAATCCCTGTGAGCTAGTGCTCACCACTACATCCCATAATAGTGGCCATACCTTCCCATATGGTATGAAGAAATACTTGCTTTCATCTCTCCTCAGTGATTAAGTAACCATGACTTTTAGTTCTACGCACAGGCTCGTCATATTATATCAGCCTTAAGGTCTGAATGCTGCCAACTGATCATTGGTTGATTTTGCTGAAATGTGCTTTTTGAATTGGAACCTAAAGTAGAAGAGGAGGAATTTGGATTTGATATCCCGCTTTATCACTACCCTAAGGAGTCTCAAAGCGGCTAACAATTTCCTTTCCCTTTCTCCCCCACCACAAACACTCTGTGAGGCGAGTGAGGCTGAGAGACTTCAGAGAAGTATGACTAGCCCAAGGTCACCCAGCAGCTGCATGTGGAAGAGCGGGGAAGCGAACCCAGTTCACCAGATTATGAGTCCACTGCTCTTAACCACTACACCACACTGGCTCTCAAAGTCATAGCTTCATTCTTGCTTACCATGAGGGAGCGTGCTTCCCATTTCATCATTTGAGCCAGGAATTGTCTATGTATGAGTGAGCTTCCTTCCACTTTTAAATCGCTTGCTTGGCACTTAGAGCCCATTCATCAGGATGTGAGGTTACATCATGTCCCTTCTAAGACACCCATGAAGCCATAGTTGTAGATGTTTTGTTCTGTGTGGTATTTGTAATTTGTTGCTATGGGCAGAAACATTTGCTGGAGAGCTGGATGCTTCCATTTCACTCTCCCCAAACTCTGGAGTGGGCTGTGTGGTATCCACAATCCATTTTGGGCATGCACAAATTTCTGAAGGCCTGATGCTTTTGTTTTCAACTCCTTGCTCTGTTAGAGGCCTGGGAATATGCTAGAGATGGCTTGTGTGGCTTAAATATATCTCCAAGGATTCTGCCTTGCATGACTAAAGACCCTTGGCAGATCCTGGTTCTGTTTTGAAAATTATTCTGCCCCACCAAATATCTGGTTCTGGTATGGATGATTGTTGGGATAGAAAGCAACAGCACCCTTAATGCTATGCTCTTTAAAGAGCTAGTTTTTATTCCAGGGATTAGGAACCTGTAGCCCTTTGGGCATTGCCAGACTGCCTGGAAATCTTATTTTGGGCCTATTAAAATAGTTACTTTCCATATGTGAAGTCCACAGCAGGGTTTTAAAAGAAAATAGCAGAGTATATTAATAAACCCATTAAAGAGGATGAAGATAGATGTGGTGGAGTTGTAAAATGCAAGTGTCTGAAATTTTGATTATAAACATTGATGAAGGGGGAGCAGGAAGTCATTAGTATTGTAGAATTGGATTTAACTGTTGAGTGACGAAATGTAACTTTTAAGCTTAAAACAAAATAAAATATTAATACAAAAAAGGATGTTGTCAGACGACAAGTTCCATCATCCCTGATCAATATTGAAGCCTCAGGGCTCGTCTACACATTTGCTTGTCCCAAGAGTTTTTCTGCTTGTCCCATGTTTTCTAGGCACAGATTTGAGTGGTTTTTCATTTGTTCTGCTGTTTTCTCTGGGAAAACCTAATGTTTACTGCTGAATTTACCACAGAAAAACCGGTTGACATTTGTTCTGATTCAGCAGAAGTGTGGATGAGTCTGTGCTCTCTGAGGATTGCCGAGTTTAGACTGTTCTTTGATTTTGCCCCCATATTTGCATTTCGGACAACTACTGTGTGCCTCCAAATGTTGTCCATGGAGCCATGTTTGCTTCCACCCTGCGCTGCTGACATCAGCCGATGGTTCACAGGTGCCGCTGCTTCGAACAGAAAAATGGCAAACCACCACAACAGAAGAGAACAGAAAAGGAGTCTCCTTGAATAATAGGGGTTGAACAGTAAGTACCCTTTCTATCTCATCATCTCCCTACATGCTAGTCAGCAATCCCTTTCATGGTAGTTAATTTCAGGATAATCAGATGTTGCCTGATTATTCTAGGAAGTGTTAGTCACATTTTGAGAACCGTGGATAATTATAGGACCTATATATGTGTCTTCTGTTAAGTTCTTTTCTTGGTATCCTATTCACTGAAGCTGCTTTATAGCAACAGACTGCTATCTTGTAGCTGAGGACCATTTCCAGCATAGAATGGTATTTGTTGTCCAGGAAGAATCTTATTAATGTAATATATAATGGAAGGAATACACGACACCTGTATTACTAAAGGGGCCATCATTCTGATGATCGGTAGGGTGTATGTATTTTTTGCTGATGGCTTGCTGAAATATTATGCTCATCCCATTGAATTGGCCACAGGGGTCTCAAATTAAATTTCAGAGATGCCTTGTGTGATGCCAAAATTCGGTATGCCCACCTTTCTCACTCCATTCTAAATCATAGTTGTGGCGTCTTCTGTGGTTCCCAGTGTGACTGAACCAGTCGCACTCCCCAGTTGCACTCTGGTAGGTGGATCTTGGGGTCCTGGTAAAAAGAATAAAATGTAAAAGACCCCTGAATGGTTAAGTCCAGTCAAAGGCGACTATGAGGTTGCGGCGCTCATCTCACTTTCAGGCCAAGGGAGCTGGTGTTTGTCCACAGACAGCTTTCCAGGTCATGTGGCCAGTAGAACTAAACCGCTTCTAGTGCAATGGAACACCATGACGGAAATCAGAGCGCATGGAAACACCGTTTACCTTCTCGCCATAGCAGTACCTATTTTTCTACTGGCGCTGGCGTGCTTTTGAACTGCTAGGTTGGCAGGAGCTGGGACAGAGCAATGGGAGCTCACCCTGTCATGGGGATATGAACTGCTGACCTGCAAGCCCAAGAGGCTCAGTGGTTTAGACCACAGTGCCACCTGCTTCCCTGGTAAAAAGAATTATAATAAAGAGCAGAGACATCACCTTGCCAACAAAGGTCTGTATAGTTAAAGCTATGGTTTTCCCAGTAGTGATGTATGGAAGTGAGAGCTGGACCATCAAGAAGGCTGATCGCTGAAGAATTGATGCTTTTGAATTATGGTGCTGGAGGAGACTCTTGAGAGTCCCATGGACTGCAAGAAGATCAAACCTATCCATTCTGAAGGAAATTAGCCCTGAGTGCTCACTGGAAGGACAGATCCTGAAGCTGAGGCTCCAATACTCTGGCCACCTCATGAGAAGAGAAGACTCCCTGGAAAAGACCCTGATGTTGGGAGAGATGGAGGGCACAAGGAGAAGGGGACGACAGAGGACAAGATGGTTGAATAGTGTTCTCGAAGCTACCAGCATGAGTTTGACCAAACTGTGGGAGGCAATGGAAGACAGGAGTGCCTGGCGTGTTCTCGTCCATGGGGTCACGAAGAGTCAGTCACAACTAAACTAGTAAACAACAACAACAACAACAACAATATACTTTATGAATCCATGGGAGCAGGTAAGAATAAACAAAACTGCCTTGTACCACGCTTGGACACTGGTACATCTGTCTCACTGTTATTTACACTGACCGATAGTAGTTCTACCAGCCATGCCTGGCGATGCCCAAGTTTGAACCTAGAACCTTCTGCATACAAACCAAGTGTGTGTCCCCCTCCCCCCCAGTGCCTTTCCCCAAATCTTAGCAACCAATTTTTGGGTGACCTTTCAATCTGGATGGCTTTCCAAGCCAATCTGTGTTCTCGTCAGAAAAGAAAAGAGCTAACATTTCTGCCAAAAAAAGAAAAAGAGAAGAATTTTCAGAAGTTGCTGAGGGTAAATAAGGACTTTGCTTGAGGAGGGTAGCAATCACATGCAAACTATTAAAACAGGAACAAAATTTCTCTTGAGAATATTACTCCCTGTCCCCATCTGCTATGATCCATTGATGCTTGAATAGATTAACATGTGTGTTCAAATACATTCAGTTCACAAATAACAATGTCAGTGCCTCGCTATCTAATGATCATAACCATGTGTTGCCCAAGATCAGAAGGGTGATATCACCCTCCATGAACCCTCCTCTTTGAGTTGCTGTACCTATTGTTCCTTACTTTGAACAAGTGTTCCTATTTGAAGCTGAACAACATTAGGTAGTACTAAGCCGTTTTAGTGAATAATATTTTTTTTAATCTGTTCGCAAGTCTTCTAAGAATTCATGTACTGCATTGATTGATTGCATAAACGTGGCTGTTCTTCTAGGAACCTAGGGAACGTCTTTATACTTTTTGGAGTTTGGTATATATTACAGTGCAGAGTGGGGCGGGGGCGGGGAATAGCCTGGTCAGATTGCTGATGGGAAGAATAGAGAAACTTAAGGCTTATTACTCATGGCAAACAAAGCCATTCTGAGTACAAGGTTACACATGGCCAAGGACGATTAAGAGGCTGACACAAACAAATACTATAAACTGACTAAATTTGGAGATGAAGGAGGAAGAAAGTAAAGTGTGGTTGCTTTACTCCTAGAAATACTGGATCAGTCTGTTGGTCCATTTCTCTCTGTATTGTCTACACCATGGGTAGGCAAACTAAGGTCCGGGGGCCGGATCCGGCCCAATCACCTTCTAAATCCGGCCCACGGATGGTCCAGGAATCAGCATGTTTTTGCATGAGTAGAATGTGTCCTTTTATTTAAAATGCATCTCTGGGTTATTTGTGGGGCATAGGAATTCATTCGTTTTTCTTTCCAAAATATAGTCCGGCCCCCCACAAGGTCTGAGGGACAGTGGACCGGCCTCCTGCTGAAAAGGTTTGCTGACCCCTGGTCTACACTGATGGCAGGATTTCAGGCAGGAATTTCTCCAAGCCCTGCTTGGAGATTCCAGGAATATTCTGCATGCAAACTGGATGCTCTCCATCCCTTTCCTTTATATCACATGTACAAAATTGTATGGTGTGTTAGGAGAGGGGTGGTACCTCTGGTGGGGGATCTTATGTTCTCCTTCTGGGGTAGTTTGTCCACCTTTGGTTCCTACCCTGCACTCAGCTCTCACTTGTGTCTCCTAGAAGCTGTTGGCATGTAATGCCAGCCACACTCCGGGAATGGCTTTGACTGGCTGGCTAAACCAGGTGAGGGGACATAATAATAATAATAATAATAATAATAATAATAATAATAATAATAATACATAAATAAATAAAATAAATAATTATTTATACTCCGCCCATCTGGCTGGGTTTCCCCAGCCACTCTGGGCAGCTTCCAACACAATATTAAAATACAATAATCTATTAAACATTAAAAGCTTCCCTAAATAGGGCTGCCTTCAGATGTCTTCTAAAAGTCTGGAAGTTGTTTTTTCTCTTTGACATCTGGTGGGAGGGCGTTCCACAGGGCAGGTGCCACTACCGATGAGTCTCAAAAGTCCCCCAGAGAGTTAGGGACTTCCCAGCATGTGAGGACAGGCTTCAGTGGATCAAACACATTTTTCTTTGAGACTGTCCTGTCACATGATGCCCCAAATCTTCCTGATGCAGTTCATATGGAAGGCATAGAAGCATCGCTCCAACGGGTTTAAGTTTCCCAAGGCTCACTTCCATAAAGCAGCATGTTCAAGGGCAGAGATAGCAGCCAGCTGACCTGTTCCTCCCTTGTTTTCTAACTCAAACCCAAGTTATACATACATGTAGCATGAACTACAGAACCCAGAATTCTTTGAGAGGGAAAATGAGCTTCAGATGTGCTTTAAAGGCATTGTGGGTGCACAGCCTACCAATCCTAGGTAAAAGGTGAAGGTAAAGGACCCCTGGTCCAGTCAAAGGCGACTATGGGGTTGTGGCGCTCATCTCGCTTCAGGCTGAAGGAGCCAGCATTTGTCCACAGACAGCTTTCTGGGTCATGTGGCCAAAACCATGGAAACCAGAGCGCATGGAAATGCCATTTGTCTTCCCGCTGCAGTGGTACCTATTTATTTACTTGCACTGGTGTGCTTTCAAACTGCTAGGTTGGCAGGAGCTTGGACAGAGCAACATGAGCTCACCCCTTCATGGGGATTGGAACTGCCAACCTTCTGATAAGCAAGCCCAAGAGGCTCAGTGGTTTAGACCACAGCGCCGCCCGCATCCCGGTAAACCTATCCTAGGTTATGGCTACTTACAAACAGGCTTCTGGTCTCCATGCGTGTAGGTGATCAGCTGAGGAATGTTGAGGGACCAAGGAATCTTTGGCAGCTGTAGTCTTTTAATGATCTTCTGATCTCTCAGAACACTAGGACTTATGGGCATGCAATGAAGCTCAATGTTGGAAGGTTCAGGATAGATAAAATAAAGCGTAGTTAAACTGAAACTCACACCCACAAGCGGCAGCAATGGCTGCCAGCCTAGATGGCTTTAAAAGAGGAAAAGATAAATTCATGGAGGAGAGGGCTACTGATGGCTACTAGCCGTGATGGCTGTGCTCTGCCTCCATAGTTGAGGCAGCAATGCTTCTGCTGCCGGGAGCTACAGTAGGGCGGAGGGCTATGCTGTTCAGTTGCTACTTGTGGGTTTCCCAAAGTTGGCTGCAGTGAGAACAGGGTGCTGGTCTATCTAGGTCATTGGCTTGATCCAGGAGACTCTTAACTTGTGTTCTTAAGACCCAGGTGGGTCTTGACTGATACGTAGTTGTATCTAGCCAGCCAGTCATGTCTGGGAGGGAGATGGTTTGACACCCTTTGGAAGTTGGGAGATGGGCTATTGCAATGTCAACCCCTGACAGATTTCTCCACCTCCTGACCTGATCTATACTTGTATCCAAGGGGAGATGAAACCCTACCACTAAGGCAGAGTGAGGAAGAAGAGATTCTGGACCTTGGTTTCCTCATCCAAAAGGAAATGATCTGCCCCGTGGAAATTAGAACACCTTAGGTATGCTGCTTATTTAACTTATATGCAGAATTCATCATGCGAAAGGCTGGGCTGGATGAATCCCAAACTAGAATTAAGAATGCCGGAAGAAATATCAACAACCTCAGATATGCAGATGACACAACCTTGGTGGCAGAAAGTGAGGAAGAATTAAAGAACCTTTTAATGAGGGTGAAAGAGGAGAGCGCAAAATATGGTCTGAAGCTCAACATCAAAAAAATGAAGATCATGGCCACTGGTCCCATCACCTCCTGGCAAATAGAAGGGGAAGAAATGGAGTCAGTGAGAGATTTTACTTTCTTGGGCTCCATGATTACTGCAGATGGTTACATCAGCCACGAAATTAAGACGCCTGCTTCTTGGGAGAAAAGCAATGACAAACCAAGACAGCATCTTAAAAAGCAGAGACATCACCTTGCCAACAAAGGTCCTTATAGTTAAAGCTATGGTTTTCCCAGTAGTGATGTATGGAAGTGAGAGCTGGACCATAAAGAAGGCTGATCACCAAAGAAATGATACTTTTGAATTTTGGTGCTGGAGGAGACTTTTGAGAGTCCCATAGACAGCAAGAAGACCAAACATATCCATTCTTAAGGAAACCAGCCCTGAGTTCTCACTGGAAGGACAGATCGTGAAGCTGAGGCTCTAATACTTTGGCCACCTCATGAGAAGAGAAGACTCCCTGGAAAAACCCTGAAGTTGGGAAAGATTGAGGGCACAAGGAGAAGGGGACGGCAGAGGACAAGATGGTTGGACAGTGTTCTCGAAGCTACCAGCATAAGTTTGACCAAACTGTGGGAGGCAGTGGAAGACAGGAGTGCCTGGCGTGCTCTGGTCCATGGGGTCATGAAGAGTCGGACATGACTAAACGACCAAACAACAACAGGTATGGGGAGCACATGTTACCATGTTGTTGAGCTAGAGCTGGCTTTTAAAGTGGCTGAAATAAGTCACTGAGGCACAGATGCTTTTAATCCATGCAAGTACATTTCAACATTTCAGAAGGGTTAAGTGAATGGACCCATAAATTCCCAACAGATGTGGACTCACTTGCTAACAGCTGCATGGAATCATAGCTTGGTTGGCAAGCAAGGGAAATATGTCCACTGCCTTTTTTTATGCTATGCATGACTGTACCAAATCAATATCTGAGATCAACTATATATATATTTAATAGGTCTAATGCAGAAACGTATTGCAATTATACTGTTTCTTGTTCTGGAAAGTGTGTTTGATCGCTACGTGTTAACACAGCCAAAGAATGAGTCAAAGGACAAATTTAATCTGCCTGGGATAAAATACTTCCTGTTTGTGATTTCATGGTTTTACCTTCGAAATCCGCATGTAAACATTTGCCAGATCCAAGGATAAACTATTCCAGTGTGAATGTTTTGCAAAATGTGGAGTTTATTGTTAATGCATCACAAACCCAGAATGATTTCTCCCCCCCTCCAAAGTGATGCAAACAGCAGAGCTGAGCTGAGCCCAACTGGATTTTCCAGTGGTTCCATAGAAAAATATCAGCATCACAGCTTACTTGCCTTGGGAGTGGAAGGTCTTGCTCAAGCAAGAGTCTTGCTCAAGCAAGGAAGGTCTTGCTCAAGTTTTCTTGGAAATGGGCTGCCATACAATTAATGATATACTGTAATTGGACATAGTTTGGTGAAAGTTAAGGGTGCTTGATAAACCCCTTTGGAATCAAATACCAGTTTTTGTACAATCAACAGAATCAAGTGGTGAAGCTTATTATGGAGTGTACTGCTTCATCCTGAAGATATATGTGTGAGAGACATATCTGTTCCCTTGAAGGAGGAGGGAGAATTAACCACCCCACTGTATGAAGAAAAATGGGTTTCAACCTAACCTTCTCCTGACATGCAATTACAGTGGTACCTCGGGTTACATACGCTTCAGGTTACATACGCTTCAAGTTACAAACTCCACTAACCCAGAACTATTACCTTGGGTTAAGAACTTTGCTTCAGGATAAGAATAGAAATCGTGCAGCGGTGGCGCAGCGACAGCAGGAGGCCCCATTAGCTAAAGTGGTGCTTCAGGTTAAGAACAGTTTCAGGTTAAGAACAGACCTCCAGAACGAATTAAGTTCTTAACCTGAGGTACCACTGTATTGTATTTCCTGGGTGTTTTCCTTTTTAAAAAATAAATAAAAAATATATACTTTTACTGTATTAAAGATTTCTTGGTTTACAAAAGTATGTGCAATGTTTCTTTTTTCAAGTTACATTTTCTACAGATCCGTTTCATTGGTTGATACATTAGTGTTACATTAGAAAGAAAAGGGGGGAAAGATGTGGGGGGGAATGGTGGGGTCAGGTGGCAATGCTTCTGTTCTACTTAGTGTATGTGTGGGGTTTTGTGTCAGCATCACTTGTGTGTGTTCTCTTTAATATTCACTTGAATATTCTCTTTAATATTCACTTGGTGGTGAGAGGTTGGGGGTGGTCACCTAGGGTGTGGTTGTTTGTTTTTGATTGGCTGTAATGAAATTTGTTTTTGTGTGCTTGGATCAGGTTAGCCAGACTGATTTGCACTCTGTTGGCAGATTCTCGTTGTTGTTGTGTTGGGCTGGGGAGAATGCATCTTCTTCTATTTGTCCCCATGTCAGTTTGAGTTTGTTGGTTAGTTTTTCTAATAAGGCTGTTTCCCATACTATTTGATACTATGGGTATTTTCCTTTTCAGGGAGAATTCATTCATGTAACACCTCCCTGAAGTGTATCATTCCAGAAAAACTTTATTACTAGATCCTGCAGGTTTTATAAACTGTTCCTCACAGCTGATTTACACACAGCAGAATCACACAATGCAAGCTTATCTTGATTGTAGCAAGGTGGGGATTGCATGTTTAAGGCCTTTGGGGCACCTGTGTTGCCTGTAGAAGGTCTCCCAGCTCAATTCTAGGTACCTCCAGCCTGAAACCATGGAGAAGCTCTCTGTCAGTGTGAACCATACAGAGCTAGGTGGACCAATGTTCTGACCCAGTATAAGACATGTTCCTATGCTCCCTCCCATGAAAAATATAGCCTCTTTTCTCAGGGAAAATGGCCTCGGCCCTGTATAACTGAAGGAGCATCTCCACCCTCATTTGTTCAGCCTGGACAGTGAGCTCTAGCTCCAAGGACCTTCTGGCTGCCACAACCAGCACCAGGGCCAATGGACACACAGATCAGTTACACTGTATATGTAAAGTGCATGGCATTCCCCCAAAGAATCATGGAAACTGTCCTAGCTTCTGCCCAATACATGCAGACAGAAGACAGAAGGCTAGGAGATTCTCTCCTGCTTGCGTTTTCACACAAAATATTCAGAGTGACTGGTTGACCCTTTAGTTCTATTTTCTCTTACTCAGGTACCGATTGCTTATTTATTGCACTCACATCCTGGTTTTTTCATTCACAGGCAGATGTTGAAAGCAGGCTTCTGTGAAAACACACAATACATATAGCGATAAAACGATATCATAAAAGGCAATCTCTATTCAGATAGCACAGAGAGCCGCCTTGAGACAACAAGATCTAGATCAGAGGTTTTCAACCTTTTTGAGTCCATGGCTCCCTTGACCAACTACATTATTTCTGCAGCGCTCCTGCAGGGCTCAGGAGTCCAGTTCTGTCACCCCTTGCCTGCAGAGCTGGCAACCTCTCACCCTTTTTCAAACACCCGCCCTTGTGGAGTGTTCCCTCAGCCTCCTCTCCCCTCTCCAGGGGAGAGTCCTCCAGGCAGCCGTTGCTGCTGCACCTGGTCTCTGGGCGGCTTCCACCAGAATATTAAAATACAATAACCTATTAAACGTTAAAAGCTTCCCTGAACAGGGCTGCCTTCAGATGTCTTCTAAAAGTCTGGTAGTTGTTTTTCTCTTTGACATCTGGTGGGAGGGCGTTCCACAGGGCAGGCACCACCACCAAGAAGGCCCTCCGCCTGGTTCCCTGTAACTTGGCTTCTCGCAGTGAGGCCCTCCAGAAGGCCCTCAGCGCTGGACCTCAGCGTCTGGGCAGAATGATGAGGGTGGAGACGCTCCTTCAGATATACAGGACTGAGGAAGAAGCCTAAACCCAGACCCTCCAAGAAGTCTCCCTACTTTTCAGGGACTATCCTGGATTTACAGAAGCTGTCTTAGTTTCTGATTTGATCCTGGGATGTCCTACTTTTCCGTAGGATGTCCCTATTTATATCAGAGAAATGTTGGAGGGTATGTAAGCCCCACCCCTCCTGGATGCAATGAGGCATGGGGTGGAAGCTACAAAGTTAATTCCACCCTAGGAGATGAATACAACTTTAACCAGCCCTGCCTGTCCTCCCTTCCATTTCTTCCCAAACATGGAAGGGTCGATGCTTGCTAATAAAGCACAAGAAATATGCTTGGTGTTCCTCTTGCTCAACAACTTTCTGGTCCAGACACTTCAGTAGCCCATCCATTCAGTATGACTTGTGCTCATTTCCTGTAAGAAACTGTCTGGCAGTTGACAATATTGGGTGATAGTGGTTATCATAAAAATCACTCTAGAATTTTCCCTCTTGCTGCCCGTTATCAACTTTTTACAGTCCTGCTAGTACACAGAAGAACAGACAGGATACAGATCAGTTTGTGCGCTAAATTTAACCCCAGCATGTTTATGATGGAAAAAAATGCTTAAAAGCAGCAACAAAGGCAAGCCACTTAAGAATGTAATTTGTTGGTGAATAGTTCCTCAAGTCTTGGCATGGAAACTGTGCTTTAATGCAGTGATAACTGTAAAGCCCTTAAGAAAAATAATAATCCAAAAACTGCATCAAGGTCTCTAACAAAAGTGCTATAAAATAGTGTGGAAACTTTCAAATTCTTCTGAATTCTCAGGCTCTGAGATTGCCTCCGCTGTAGCTGCTTCTGCTCCAGGAGCCTATGACTACAAAATCAGCTATGGACCTTTCAAATATTGCATAGAGTTCTCCCAAGGGTGCAGAGTCACTGTAAGGGGAAGACCTTCTTAAGCCTTCAGATGACTCTGGTCCTTGGCCAAGGCAACATTTTCCATGCCTCGGCCAACAGGGCCCACTGGGAGCTGTTTGTGAACTTGACTTGCCTGGCCTGGAATATGCTCTAGTTATCAGGGCTGGCCCACCCATGCAGCAAAGTAAGGCGACTGCTTCAGGCAGCAGAATCCACAGGGGCAGCAGATTTGGCCTCCAAGAAATGCATCACCCATTGCTGCCACTGTAGTAGCTGCAACAGCTGCAGATCACTCCTTGAAGGCTGGATCTGCTGCCTTCTCCAGTGCCCTGACTCTTCTTGTCTTTACATTATATCCTTGCAGCAGTCCTGCAATAGTCTTGGAAATGTGTCTTGAGGTTGCTGACTGGCTTTTTAGAATCTTGAATGTTAAATTTGTTTGCTTTTTACTACTTTACACCTGCTTTACTCCTAGTTTACACCTACTTTACAACTACTTTACTCCTACTTCACTCCTACTTTACACCTACTTTACTCCTAGTTTGGGGGACGCGGGTGGCGCTGTGGGTAAAAGCCTCAGTGCCTAGGGCTTGCCAATCGAAAGGTCGACGGTTCGAATCCCCGCAGCGGAGTGCGCTCCCGTTGCTCGGAACCAGCGCCTGCCAACCTAGCAGTTCGAAAGCACCCCCAGGTGCAAGTAGATAAATAGGGACTGCTTACTAGCAGGAAGGTAAACGGCGTTTCCGTGTGCGGCTCTGGCTCGCCAGAGCAGCGATGTCACACTAGCCAAGTGACATCGCTGTCTCCGGAAAGCGCTGGCCCCCGGCCTCTTGAGTGAGATGGGCGCACAACACCAGAGTCTAGCAAGATTGGCCCGTACGGGCAGGGGTACCTTTACCTTTTACTCCTAGTTTACACCTACTTTACTCCTCGTTTACTCCTACTTTACACCTAGTTTACTCCTACTTTACACCTGTTTTACTCCTAGATTACACCTACTTTACTCCTTTTTTACTCCTACTTTACTCCTACTTTATGTGTGCTTTTATTTAAAATGCATCTCTGGGTTACTTGTGGGGCATAGGAATTTGTTCATTTTTTTTCCCACCACATGGTCTGAGGGATGGGGGAGGTGTGGAGAATGCAGACGCTCCAAGTGTCCCTATTTTCCAGGGACAGTCATGGATTTACAGAAGCCATCCCGGTTTCTGATTGGATTCCAGAATGTCTTGCTTTTCCCCAGGATGTCTCTATTTTCATCAGAGAAATGTTGTAGGGTATGGAGTTATGCGACCCCTGAGTGAAGGAGTTAAGTAACTTTGCAACCTTTAGAAGACACCTGAAGGCAAAAAGGAAGATTTTTTAAAAAACAAAACAAAACAAAACAAAATGTTGTTTTAAAGGGGGGAAAGACATGATATGAATATATACAAAAAATACCCTAACCCATACATTCCATTTCTGTTGCCCAGTTGTTAACTTCCATATAGTAGGCATATAGTTAAAAAAAGTTTCATGTTTTATTGTATATTATTTTATCCTGCAAGCTGCTGAGCGTGGCTGGCACGACCCAGTCAGATGGGTGGGGTATAAATAATAAAACTGTTATTATTATTTATTTATTATTAGTTTACTCTTTACTCGGGGCTTCGCTATTTGGATATAGAAAATGGCTTCCCTTAGCCCGCTGCCCGCTCCGTCATTCTCTTCGCCCCTTTGGAGGTTACCTGACAGCTGTACGGGTTGCTCCTGGCTTCGCTGGGAACCTGACCCTCTGGATCTCCCCCCAGAGGTTAATTTCGGGGGCTACTGCGCCCTGTAGCACCCCTTTTTATCCAAAATAGCTCGGGATTCACCTCGCGGTAAAATCCCTGCTTGCGGAGAGAGTCGCGCTGCACCGGAAGTCTATTGTATATTATTTCATCCTGCAAGCTGCTGAGCGTGGCTGGCACGACCCAGAAAGATGGGTGGGTTATAAATTTATAAATAATAAAACTATTATTATTATTTATTTATTATTGAATAGGACATCCCTTTTTTCATCAGAGAAGTGTTGGAGGGTTTGAGAATGAAATATACTCTGAGTCGAGAGTGGATTTCATGCTCTTTATTCAGCTCATAGTGGTGAGGTGGAACGGATGTTCCCTCAAAGTATCTGCTTTATATACATTAATTACACAATGGGCCGCATGTGATTGGCTAATTTACTCCTGCTTTACTCCTGCTTTACTCCTGCTTTACTCCTGCTTTACTCCTACTTTACACCTACTTTACTCCTAGTTTACTCCTACTTTATGTGTGCTTTTATTTAAAATGCATCTCTGGGTTAATTGTGGGGCATAGGAATTTGTTCATTTTTTTCTTCCACCACATGGTCTGAGGGACGGTGGACAGGCGCCCTGCTGAAAAAGGTTGCTGACCCTTGTTTTAGTACGACTCATGCAACACATTGGTGACTAATATACACACAACAATAATCATCAAAATAATTATACATTCTTTATCAATCTTCTGAGAAAAATACAAAACCTTATGCAAAGCCACAGAGACTTGTGAACTACCCAATCTAAGAAGAACTTATAATGTCTGGTTTCAATGGATTTTTCAAATGCTTAACTCATTGTATTTTTCTCAAAAGATTGATAAGGAATGTATAATTATTTTGAGGAGGATTATTGTGTGTACAGTGGTGCCCCACAAGGCGAACACCTCGCAAGACGGAAAACCCGCTAGACGAAAGGGTTTTCCGTTTTGGAGGCGCTTCGCAAAACGAATTTCCCTATGGGCTTCCTTCGCAAGACGAAAGCCCATAGGGAAATCTCCGGGAAATCCTCCTCCGAAGGCTGGCGGTGGGGCGGAGAGACCTCCTCCTGCCGCCAGCCTTCGGAAGGCTGCTCCGAAGGCTGGTGGCGGGTGGAGGTCTCTCCGCCCCACCGCCAGCCTTCGAAAGGCTGCTCCGAAGGCTGGCGGCGGGAGGAGGTCTCTCTGCCCCACCGGCAGCCTTCGGATGGCTGCTCCGAAAGCTGGCGGTGGGGCGGAGAGACCTCCTCCCGCCGCCAGCCTTTGGAAGGCTCCTCCGAATGCTGGCGGTGGGGCGGAGAGACCTCCTCCCGCCGCCAGGCTTCGGAAGGCTCCTCCGAAGGCTGGCGGTGGGGCGCAGAGTCCTTCTCCCCGCCCAGCTTTCGGATGGCTGTCCTGAAGACTTGCAGTGGGAGGAGGGTTTTCCTTCCCACCGCCAACATTCAGAATGCTGTTCTGAATGTAGGCGGTGGGGACGAAAAACCCTCCTCCCACCGCAAGCCCCGGGAACAGAGGAGAAGCACATGTTTTATTGTATATTATTTTATCCTGCAAGCTGCTGAGCGTGGCTGGCACGACCCAGTCAGATGTGTGGGTTACAAATAATAAAACTATTATTATTATTTATTTATTATTGATTAGAACATCCCTTTTTTCATCAGAGAAGTGTTGGAGGGTTTGAGAATGAAATATACTCTGAGTCGAGAGTGGATTTCATGCTCTTAATCAGCTCATAGTGGTGAGGAGGAATGGATGTTTCCTCAAAGTATCTGCTTTATATACATTATTTACACAATGGGCCGCATGTGATTGGCTAATTTACTCCTGCTTTACACCTTGTTTACTCCTACTTTACTCATAGTTTACTCCTACTTTACACCTAGTTTACTCCTAGTTTACTCCTAGTTTACTCCTACTTTACACCTAGTTTACTCCTAGTTTACTCCTACTTTATGTGTGCTTTTATTTAAAATGCATCTCTGGGTTACTTGTGGGGCATAGGAATTTGTTCATTTTTTTTCTTCCACCACATGGTCTGAGGGACGATGGACAGGCGCCCTGCTGAAAAAGGTTGCTGACCCTTGTTTTAGTACGACTCATGCAACACATTGGTGACTAATATACACAGAATAAACATCCTGAAAATAATTATACATTCTTTATCAATCTTCTGAGAAAAATACAAAACCTTATGCAAACCCACAGAGACTTGTGAACTACCCAATCTAAGAAGAACTTATAATGTCTGGTTTCAATGGATTTTTCAAATGCTTAACTCGTCGTATTTTTCTCAGAAGATTGATAAAGAATGTATAATTATTTTCAGGATGATTATTGTGTGTATATTAGTCGCCAATGTGTTGCATGAGTGATACGACCTATGTTTTAGGGCTAGTAGGACACTGCCTCCTACAAATCTCACTTTGTCCTCATCCAGCTCCGACTGCCTTCTTTTCAAGTTACAACTCCATGTTGAATGATGAGGTATCACCCACACACCACAAGTCGGCTGTACTGTTTATTTCAAAAGGAAACGTAAGCCAGTGTGGATGGGGGAGGTGTGGAGAATGTAGACGCTCCAAGTGTCCCTATTTTCCAGGGACAGTCATGGATTTACAGAAGCCACCCTTTTTTCATCAGAGAAGTGTTGGAGGGTTTGAGAATGAAATATACTCTGAGTCGAGAGTGGATTTCATGCTCTTTAGTCAGCTCATAGTGGTGAGGAGGAATGGATGTTTCCTCAAAGTATCTGCTTTATATGCATTATTTACACAATAGGCCGCATGTGATTGGCTAATCTACTCCTGCTTTACACCTTGTTTACTCCTACTTTACTCATAGTTTACTCCTACTTCACACCTAGTTTACTCCTACTTTACTCCTACTTTACACCTAGTTTACTCCTGCTTTACTCATATTTTACTCCTACTTTACACCTAGTTTACTCATAGTTTAGTCCTACTTTGCACCTAGTTTACTTATAGTTTACTCCTACTTTGCACCTAGTTTACTCATAGTTTACTCCTACTTTTTGTTGTTGTTTAGTCGTTTAGTCGTGTCCGACTCTTCGTGACCCCATGGACCAGAGCACGCCAGGCACCTCTGTCCTCCACTACCTCCCGCAGTTTGGTCAGACTCATGTTTGTGGCTTCGAGAACACTATCCAACCATCTCATCCTCTGTCGCCCCCTTCTCCTTGTGCCCTCCATCTTTCCCAGCATCAGTGTCTTCTCCAGGGAGTCTTCTCTTCTCATGAGGTGGCCAAAGTACTGGAGCCTCAGCTTCACGATCTGTCCTTCCAGTGAGAACTCAGGGCTGATTTCATTAAGAATGGATGCGTTTGATCTTCTTGCAGTCCATGGGACTCTCAAGAGTCTCCTCCAGCACCATAATTCAAAAGCATCAATTCTTCGGCGATCAGCCTTCTTTATGGTCCAGCTCTCACTTCCATACATCACTACTGGGAAAACCATGGCTTTAACTATACGGACCTTTGTTGGCAAGGTGACGTCTCTACTTCTCAAGATGCTGTCTAGGCCTGTCATTGCCCTTCTCCCAAGAAGCAGGCGTCTTTTAATTTTGTGGCTGCTGTCACCATCTGCAGTGATCATGGAGCCCAAGAAAGTAAAATCTCTCACTGCCTCCATTTCTTCTCCTTCTATTTGCCATGAGGTGATGGGACCAGTGGCCATGATCTTCGTTTTTTTGATGTTGAGCCTCAGACCATATTTTGCGCTCTCCTCTTTCACCCTCATTAAAAGGTTCTTTAATTCCTCCTCACTTTCTGCCATCAAGGTTGTGTCATCTGCATATCTGAGGTTGTTGATATTTCTTCCGGCAATCTTAATTCCAGTTTGGGATTCATCCAGCCCAGCCTTTCGCATGATGTATTCTGCGTATAAGTTAAATAAGCAGGGAGACAAAATACAGCCTTGTCGTACGCCTTTCCCAATTTTGAACCAATCAGTTGTTCCATATCCAGTTCTAACTGTAGCTTCTTGTCCCACATAGAGATTTCTCAGGAGACAGATGAGGTGATCAGGCACTCCCATTTCTTTAAGAACTTGCCATAGTTTGCTGTGGTCGACACAGTCAAAGGCTTTTGCATAGTCGATGAAGTAGAAGTAGATGTCTTTCTGGAACTCTCTAGCTTTCTCCATAATCCAGCGCATGTTTGCAATTTGGTCTCTGGTTCCTCTGCCTCTTCTAAATCCAGCTTGCACTTCTGGGAGTTCTCGATCCACATACTGTTTGAGCCTTCCTTGTAGAATTTTAAGCATAACCTTGCTAGCGTGTGAAATGAGTGCAATTGTTCCTCTGCCTCTTCTAAATCCAGCTTGCACTTCTGGGAGTTCTCGATCCACATACTGTTTGAGCCTTCCTTGTAGAATTTTAAGCATAACCTTGCTAGCGTGTGAAATGAGTGCAATTGTGCATACTCCTACTTTATACCTGGTTTACTCCTAGCTTATTCCTACTTTATGTGTGCTTTTATTTAAAATATAGAATGTAGACGCTCCAAGTGTCCCTATTTTCCAGGGACAGTCATGGATTTACAGAAGCCATCCCTTTTTTCATCAGAGAAGTGTTGGAGGGTTTGAGAATGAAATATACTCTGAGTCGAGAGTGGATTTCATGCTCTTTATTCAGCTTATAGTGGTGAGGAGGAATGGATGTTCCCTCAAATATCTGCTTTATATACACTATTTGCACAATGGGTTGCATGTGACTGGCTAATTTACTCCTGCTTTACTCCTGCTTTACTCCTGCTTTACACCTACTTTACACCTGCTTTACACCTAGTTTACTCCTCGTTTACACCTGCTTTACACCTAGTTTACTCCTACTTTACTCCTAGTCTACACCTAGTTTACTCCTAGTTTACACCTAGTTTGCTCCTAGTTTACACTTAGTTTACTCCTAGTTCACACTTACTTTACACCTACTTTACTCCTTTTTTATGTGTGCTTTTATTTATTTTATTTATACATTATCAATCTTCTGAGAAAAATACAAAACCTTATGCAAAGCCACAGAGACTTGTGAACTACCCAATCTAAGAAGAATAAAATGTTTTTTTAAATAATATTTATTAAAGTTTTAAGCAATACAACAAAGAAAAAACAAGAGAAACAACAGATAAACAGAAAAGATAATAACACTTAGACAGAAAATACACAAAAAATACAATAAACCTTCCATGACTTAACTTTCATTTACTTGTTTCTTTGACCTCCTCACACCTCCCTTTTTTGTATTCTACTTCAATTAGCTATTCAGCAAATCCTTTCCATCTTTCCCTATTTTTCCCATTAATTTATCTTAACATAATATAACTGTACCTTTCCTCCTTTCCTTCAACAATCTCTTTTTACTTAAATCCTTTATAATATTTCTGCTAAAGTCACATAACTTCATTCCAGCCTCCTTCTAACATTCCTTAATTTTACTATATTTCTGTAAATAAACTTTAAATTTCTTCCAATCTTCTACCACCATCTCTTCTCCCTGGTCTGGGATTCTGCCAGTCATTTCCGCCATTTCCATGAGGTCCATCACCTTCATCTGCCATTCTTCCCGAGTGGGTAGATCTTGTGTCTTCCAATGCTTTGCGATAAGTATTCTTGCTGCTGTTGTGGCGTACATAAAGAAAGTTTTATCCTTCTTTGGCACCAGTTGGCCGACCATGCCCAGGAGGAAGGCCTCTGGTTTCTTCAGAAAAGTATATTTAAATACCTTTTTTATTTCATTATAGATCATTTCCCAGAAGGTCTTGATCCTTGGGCATGTCCACCAAAGGTGAAAGAATGTACCTTCAGTCTCTTTATATTTCCAACATTTATTGTCAGGCAAATGGTAAATTTTGGCAAGCTTGACTGGTGTCATGTACCACCTATAGATCATTTTCATTATATTCTCTCTTAAGGCATTACATGCCGTAAATTTGATACCCGTGGTCCATAACTGTTCCCAGTCAGCCATCATAATATTATGTCCAACATCTTGTGCCCATTTAATCATAACTGATTTCACAGTTTCATCCTGAGTGTTCCATTTCAACAGCAAGTTATACATTCTTGACAAATTCTTACTTTTGGAATCTAACAGCTGTGTTTCCAATTTTGATTTTTCCACCTGGAAGCCATTTTTTTTGTCCAAATTATATGCCTCCATTATTTGATAATAATGGAGCCAATCACACACTTTATTTTTTAGTTTTTCAAAACTCTGTAGTTTCAATCTATCTCCCTCTTGTTCCAAAATTTCCCAATATTTAGGCCATTTGGCCTCCATATTGAGCTTTTTCTGAGCCTTCGCTTCCATTGGAGACAGCCACCTTGGGGTTTTATTTTCGAGCAAATCCTTATATCTTCTCCAAACGTTAAAAAATGCTTTTCTGACAATATGATTTTTAAATGCTTTATGTGCTTTGACCTTATCATACCACAAATATGCATGCCATCCAAATACATTATTGAAACCTTCTAAATCCAGCACGTCAGTGTTTTCAAGAAGCAACCATTCTCTCAGCCAGCAAAAAGCGGCTGATCATAATAAAGTTTAAAGTCTGGCAGGGCAAATCCACCTCTTTCTTTAGCATCTGTTAATATCTTAAATTTTATTCGAGGTTTCTTGCCCCACCAGACAAATCTAGAAATATCTCTCTGCCACTTCTTGAAACAATCCATTTTGTCAATAATTTGCAATGCTTGAAACAAAAACAGCATTCTAGGCAATACATTCATTTTTATCACAGCAATTCGGCCCAGCATTGATAACTTCAAATTTGACCATATTTCTAAATCCTTTTTCACTTCTGTCCAACACTTTTCGTAGTTATCCTTAAATAAATTCACATTTTTGGCTGTCATATTAACCCCTAGGTATTTCACTTTCTTAACCAATGTTAATCCTGTCTCTTTCTGGAACCTCTCTCTCTCAATCCCTGTTAGGTTTTTCTCTAGCACCTTAGTTTTCATTTTATTCCGCTTAAAACCTGCTACCTGGCCAAATTCTTGAATTAGTTCCAGTACTCTTTTAGTACTGGATTCTGGCTCCTGTAATGTCAATACCAAATCATCAGCGAATGCTTTCAGTTTGTACTGTTTAGCTCCGACTTGTATACCTTTAACCAATTGGTCCCTTCTAATCATATTTAAAAGGACCTCCAGGACCGATATAAAGAGCAATGGAGAGATTGGGCAACCTTGTCGTGTTCCTTTCTCTATCTTAAATTCTTCTGTCACTACATTATTCACAATTAATTTAGCCTTTTGTTCTGAGTAAATTGCACCTATACCATTTTCAAACCCTTGACCAACCCCCATCCCTTGTAGATTTTTCTTCATGAAGCTCCAAGAAATGTTGTCAAAGGCTTTCTCCACGTCCACAAATATGAGAACTGCTTTAGTATTAATGTTCACTTGTAATTTCTCTAAAATATTAATTATGTTCCTTGTATTGTCAGCCAAGTGTCTGCCCAGGAGAAAGCCCGCTTGATCTTTGTGAATTCCTTCTGCTAACACCTTTTTTAATCTTTAAGCCAAAATATCAGCAAAAAATTTGTAATCCACATTAAGCAAAGATATGGGGCGGTAGTTCTTAAGCTGTGTCTTTTCAGATTCTGTTTTCTGTATAAGTGTAATATAGGCTTCCTTCCACGACTCTGGTGCCCTTTCCCCTTCCAATATTTCATTACAGACTTCCTTTAAAGGTTGTACTAGCCATTCTTTCATGGATCTATAATATCTTGAAGTCAAACCATCCGGTCCTGGTGATTTACCTAATTGCATGTTCCGAATGGCCCCTTCTACCTCCTGGTCCGTTATTTTGTAGTTCAACATGCGGTCTTGACTATGCTACCACTCAGTGGATTTGTAACTGGCTGACTGACCGAACCCAAAGGGTGCTCATCAATGGTTCCTCTTCATCCTGGAGAAAAGTGACTAGTGGGGTGCCACAGGGTTCTGTCTTGGGCCCAGTCTTATTCAACATCTTTATCAACAATTTGGATGATGGACTCAAGGGCATCCTGATCAAATTTGCAGATGACACCAAACTGGGAGGGGTGGCTAACACCCCAGAGGACAGGATCACACTTCAAAACGACCTTGACAGATTGGAGAACTGGGCTAAAACAAACAAGATGAATTTTAACAGGAAGAAATGTAAAATATTGCACTTGGGCAAAAAAAATGAGAGGCACAAATACAAGATGGGTGACACCTGGCTTGAGAGCAGTACATGCGAAAAGGATCTAGGAGTCTTGGTTGACCACAAACTTGACATGAGCCAACAGTGTGACGCGGCAGCTAAAAAAGCCAATGCAATTCTGGGCTGCATCAATAGGAGTATAGCATCTAGATCAAGGGAAGTAATAGTGCCACTGTATTCTGCTCTGGTCAGACCTCACCTGGAGTACTGTGTCCAGTTCTGGGCGCCACAGTTCAAGAAGGACACTGACAAACTGGAACGTGTCCAGAAGAGGGCAACCAAAATGGTCAAAGGCCTGGAAACGATGCCTTATGAGGAACGGCTAAGGGAGCTGGGCATGTTTAGCCTGGAGAAAAGGAGGTTAAGGGGTGATATGATAGCCATGTTCAAATATATAAAAGGATGTCACATAGAGGAGGGAGAAAGGTTGTTTTCTGCTGCTCCAGAGAAGCGGACACGGAGCAATGGATCCAAACTGCAGGAAAGAAGATTCCACCTAAACATTAGGAAGAACTTCCTGACAGTAAGAGCTGTTCGACAGTGGAATTAGCTGCCAAGGAGTGTGGTGGAGTCTCCTTCCTTGGAGGTCTTTAAGCAGAGGCTTGACAACCATATGTCAGGAGTGCTCTGATGGTGTTTCCTGCTTGGCAGGGGGTTGGACTCAATGGCCCTTGTAGTCTCTTCCAACTCTATGATTCTATGATTCTATGAACATTAACTTATTTTCTTGAAAGATTTTTTGTAGTCCATTTATTTTCATGAAACGGTCAATGTCTATTTCTTTCTGCGTCTCCTGTGTATATAGTTGTTTAAAATACCTCTGGAAGCACTTTCTGATCTCCACTGGATTCTGTATATTCTTTCCTTCCACTTCCAAATTTGTAATAGTGTTGAGTTTTTTTTTCATTTGCCAAGCCAGCAGTTTCCCGCATTTATTTGCAGATTCAAACGTCTTTTGTCTCATCTGTTTAATTTTCCATTCTATTTCCTGATTCATCAATTTTGTATATTGTACTTGGTATAACTTTATCTCTTTCAGGATCTCCTGCGACTTTGGTTTCACTCTCAATTTCTTTTCTCCTTCCTTTATTTTCTCCAGAATTTTATCTTTTTTCTCATTTTGGAGTCTCTTCTTAATTGCATTCTGTTGTATCAAAAATCCTCTCATAACCGCTTTGCTTGTGTCCCAAATTACTCTTTTTTCAACTGTAGTGTTCAATTTCAATTGCCACAAGTCTTCCTTGATCATCTTTAAATATAAATTTCGGTGATAGGCTCTCCTTTCCATAAATTACTACTCCTCTTTTTTTAACTTTGTCTGATGAAATAAATTCTTGTCCCAATCTTTTATTACTCAGAATTTTCCTATGTAGCCTTGTCACATGTGTTTCTTGTAGGCAAATCAAGTCCAATTGTTCCTTTTTCAATAAATGAAAGACTGCGTCTTTTCTCAGGAAAGTTACAACCAACCATTAATGTTCCAGCTTAATATTTGCAGTGCCTGTTGGCTGTTTGCAGTTTAGTAGCGCAGAGAGCTTGCTGGGGAGACCATGCATTAAAAAATAAAGGACTCAAAAATAACTTAAACTAGGTTTTAATAAGAAAAACAAAAACTCCTTTTACACTAAACACATTAACAACCAAACCAGACCCAACCACCAACCCATCCCCCAGGGTAATGGGAGAGCTAGGTGCTGCTCCTTATATACTACACCCAAATGCTGACACACCTTAATCAAATACAACTCAGCAGCACCTGCTATGCTTCACAGCTGTAAAGCTGGGTCTCGTTATCTTACTCTGGCCCTTGCTCTGGCCCCTTAAAGACATACACATTGGGTGCAACAATGATGAACCTTTACATTTAAATAAACCATTCAACATTTCCCCTGCGGTTCATCATTGTGGAACAAAAACATAAAGCATATTTTGTACATGTCTTTCATGTGTAACCTTTGGAAGTGCTTTAGTAAAAATGTCCGCAATTTGATTGTCACCTGGAACATATTCAAATACAATCATTTCGTCAGCAATTAGTTTCTTTACAAACTGTAAACGTAACCTTAAGACTCCAGTGCACTGCGTATTGGTCTCTGAACACAGGATAGCAAGTCCGCTCTGGGAATCAAGGTAAACTTTTACTGGTAGTGTTACTTGCATCTGTAGGTCTGCAAATACTTGGAGATACCATTCTACATCACAAGTGGCCTGAACGCATGCACATAATTCACTCTCTGTTGTGGAGAGACAAATAATGGTTTGTGTCTGGGACTTCCATTCAAATGGACAACCGTTATAACAAAACACCATACCAGACACACCCCTGCAATTATTTTGTTCCACTGCATGAGATGCATCGCAGAAAATTTCAAAACCTTTGTCAATACATGTTGTAAACTGCAACCTATAATGCTTGGTGTGTTTAAGGTAATTTCTGAACATCATTGTAGCTTTTTGGCTCAAAAACCGCCTTATTGGCATACACAGTATTAAAATGTTCATCTGCAAATAGTTGTGGCTTCTGCCTCTTTCTATCTGAACGTCTCAGTCCAGAAGGAGAGTCAGACTCCTCAGACTTAATGGGACTAAGTGAACCACTAGTTTCAGGTTGTAAATCATTGTCAGATTGAAGAGATGCCTGTAGGCTAAGCTCACGGTCAGAAAGATCAAGAGAATCTAACCTCCCCTCGGGTCCCTTCAACTTTAAATCATCAAACAAATCAGATTCAACAGACTTTTTGTCTTTTTCCATTAATTCAGAAGCACCATTTCCTGCTGCTGCTGCTTCTTCCTCTTCTTCCTCAGTATTATCTATACCATCAGTATCTTGGAAGACAGCAACTCCATTCCAATTTACAGTTTGTATCATGCTTCTGGTAATATGAAATTTGCCAGTTGCTGGTATGTAAATTCTGTACGCCCCCTGCTGGTAGCCCATTAATTTTCCCTGAACACTACGCTCATCCAATTTCTGTTTAGCGGGATAATGCATAATTACATCTGAACCCCAAATGCGTAGGTATTTCAGATTAGGGCGTTTTTTAAACAGCTTCTCATAGGGGGTGACATCTAAACCAGAATGATAACTGCGATTTCTAACATAACAAAAGGCATTGAGCGCTTCAGCCCAAAAGACTTTGGGCAGATTAGCATCGTGCAGATAAGTTTTAACCCCTGCTTGCAGGTCACGCTGCACAACTTCAACAAGCCCATTTTGCCAGGGACTTCGGGGGCAAGATAACTCATGAGTAGTCCCCTGCGCTTCCAGGAATTTCTCAAAATCCTCAGAAACAAATTCCCCGCCCCGGTCAGAAAACAGGTTCTTAATTGGTTTGTTAAAGTGCGTTTTTACCCAGTTGCAAAAAACTTTGTACTTCTCAAATGCTTGGGACTTCTCAGCTATTGCATAAGTCCAACAATATCTACTATACTGGTCTATCAGAGTAAGCCAGTACTTAGAACCTCCTAATGATGGTGGGAGTGGCCCAACTAAATCACAGTGTACACGCTCAAATGGCTCAGTTACTTTCCTATCTGAGCACCTACCCTTGCGTGCAACCTTAATCTTATTCTTGCAACAGGATAGACATTGCATAAAGAATTTACATGGTTTTAAGTTGAGGCCATTAACAATATTCTTTGTCTTAATTACATCAGCAAAATTCAGGTGTCCCAGAATTCTGTGCGCCTCATGGACACACCCGGAATGTGGCCTTACATTCCTCAACCCCTGGCTTGACTGTGCTGCTCTGCAATTTATAGGCGATTGGGAGTAGGTGCGAAAATACAGTCTATATAAACCATCAGATTCCCGGGCATATAATAGACGTTTGTTCCCATCAAAAAACTCACACATTGACTTTAAGAAACGCACAGTTATGCCTTGACGAGCAAAGCACCTTACTGACAATAAATTGTCCACTGACGGGCAGTAAATGCAGTTCGCTATTGTAATGTTTAAAGAGTCAAGTTTAACAGTACCCCTGCCAAGCGACTGCAAGACTTGTGAATTGGCTAAATGTACATTACCAATTTCCTCTTCAAAAGAAATAAACAAGCTTCGATCGTTGCAAATATGCTGAGATGCTCCTGAGTCCACAACAAAAGACTTCCACTTGGCACGTTTAAGTCTTTTACGACCTGTTGTCCGAGCATGAAAAGCTCGGGGCTCGTTTCTGCCTTTACGGTGCGATGTTGGCTGCTGAGATGACAACCGTGACTGACGAACAGAAACAGGCTTGGGAGTACTTTGCTTTCTTTTGGATCTGCAGTCCTTTGCAAAATGTCCTTGCTTATTGCAGAACCAACAACGCTTGGCAGCTTTAAATACAGTTGTATCACCACAAGTTTGCATATGGCGTTCCTCATTACTTCTTGAAATAGGAGTGCTTATGGCACAAGCCTCCCTTCTATCCAACTCGCCCATTAATCTTGCCGTTACCCCTTCCACAGTTAATTGTGCTGGTGGAACAGCAGATATCTGGCTAGCTATGCCATCAAAGTCCTCGTTAAGGGAACACAGAATGATAAAAACATACTGAATATCAGGTATGTCCATGTCCCTTCGAATTAATTCGCCGCGTATTGCCTCCAGACGTCTCAAGTGTGCTGCCAAATCACCACCAGGCTGCAACTTCGTCTGGTACAACTGCTTGAAAAACGTCAATGCAGATGCTGACTCTTTTCTAACATGCACTGCTGCAAGACTGTCCCACATTTCTTTGGCAGTTTTCTTATTCCTTATATAGACTACTTGCTGGTCGCTGACTGCCAAATTAATTATCGCCCTGGCTTTTGCATCTCCTTTCGACCAAGCATTAGTCACAGGGTCAGGAGGGTCATCAGTTACATAGGTCCATACTTCTCTAGAGGTCAAAAGCGCCTCCACCCGAAAAGACCATAAACTATAGTTCTCATCTGTTAGCTGTGGGAAGACCAGAGCCTTCTCAGCTTCAGGAACCCGGTCAACCATTCTGGAACTCTTCCAGACCCACAGAACTACGCTAACAGGAGAAGGAGTTTTCAAACCTTTCTCAGAGTCCAAAAATATGCAGTCATCCACTCAGCAGCTGGGCCCATAACCAAAGATGTTGGCTGTTTGCAGTTTAGTAGCGCAGAGAGCTTGCTGGGGAGACCATGCATTAAAAAATAAAGGACTCAAAAATAACTTAAACTAGGTTTTAATAAGAAAAACAAAAACTCCTTTTACACTAAACACATTAACAACCAAACCAGACCCAACCACCAACCCATCCCCCAGGGTAATGGGAGAGCTAGGTGCTGCTCCTTATATACTACACCCAAATGCTGACACACCTTAATCAAATACAACTCAGCAGCACCTGCTATGCTTCACAGCTGTAAAGCTGGGTCTCGTTATCTTACTCTGGCCCTTGCTCTGGCCCCTTAAAGACATACACATTGGGTGCAACAATGATGAACCTTTACATTTAAATAAACCATTCAACATGTAATTACTTTAATTTTCCTCCAACTGCACCCAGTAGTTGCTCTTCTTCTGTTGGTTTCGCTAAATTGTCCAGTCCAAAGGATAGGTTTGCTATATCCAGTATTGGTGATCCTTTTTCCAGCGCTTTTTGTTCTAGTCCTCTATCAGATGGTATTCTGTCCAATACTCCTAGCTCTTGCCCCAGCTCCTTCTGTAAATCTTCTCCGTGCTTGTCCAAAAATTTAACTTTATCTTCCACTGATTTTATCTTTATCTTCTTTCCTCTGAAACTGAAGGATAGGCCTTGGGGAAATTCCCACCTGAAGTTGATTTTGTTCTTTCTCAATAAGCCAACCAGGTCACTGTAGTCCGACCTAAGGTCCAAAAGATATTTCGGGATGTCTTTAAAGATCTCCACTCTTGACTGTAGTACTACCAGAGGTTTCTGATAGTGCCAGCCCAAATTTTTGTCTCTTTCTTCTTTAGATCGGAGGGTAATCAAACAGTCTCTTATTCTATTCTTCTCTTTCCTCCCTCCTCTTCCGAGTCTAAAGGCAGTCACAATTTTAAATTCGTCTTGGTCCACTTCCAAATCCCAAGAGTCAGCAAATTCCTGAGTGAGAAAGTCTATCAAGCTGTCCTTCTCCCCCTCTGGTACCGCTCTAATCCTCAAATTCGTTTGTTTTTCCTTCAGCTCAGTCATAGACAATTTCAACTTGTGCTCGTCGAGTTGCTTCTGCAGGTCTGGAAATCTCTCTGTTTCAAACTGTGTTAGCTTGGCTTCCGCAACAGCAGCTTTCTCCCTGGCTTCCTCTGCGGTTTGTTTTATCCTTATGGTTTCCTGTAACAATTTCTCAATAGATTCTATATTTGCATTCACCTTTTCTGTATTTTGCTTAATAGAAGTAGCTGTATCTTCGACTTTCTTGTTAAGTTGTTCCAATGCGGTGTTTATCTTACCTAAAGCTTGCACTAATGCTTCCTCCGAAGACATTCCTCTTGATTTGGATTGTGTTGGGACAGCCACAGATAAAGCAGCTGAAGCTGGGAGACCGGATATTGATGGTCTTCGCTGCCAAGACTTTCCAGACCTTGTTGTTTTGTCTTGAGCTAACAAATCTTTTTCTTTCCCATCTGCCATAACACTTAAGGAATTCCAAGGTCAGTCCCACAGTCACACAATTTTATCTTGCCAGTGGAAAATTCCCCCAATCCAACCCTTGTAACAGTTTCAGGAACTTCCTCTGGGGGGAGATAGTTACTATGTATTCTGATATTTGTCCAAAATAACTTCTTTTAAGGCAGAGCTCAGAAAAAGAAAGTTAATTTCAATCTTCAGTTACTTTTCCTCCTTTTAAAAGTTACAGGGGAACAGCTAGAAACAATGTGTCTCTATGTTCTCTCTATTCACCGTCAAACACTTCCAAAGCACAACAGTCTTAATGTCCTATTAGCAGCCCGTTCCCAGGTGCTGAGTGGTGGAATTTTAGTTTTAAGCTCCCTGTCTCTTGCAGGTATATACAGTCCAAAAAACTTCCTCCCTCTCTTCTCCTGCTTCCAGAGGGGGGGGGGACTATTATTTTTTTTAAAAAAACCTGGAAAATCAGTCCTTTCCGATCGGCTTTCCAAGACTTAGCTTGCAGCCTCTTTGCTTTGATCTATTTACAAAAGCGGAAGGCGGACTTCCTGTTTGAGCCTCCCCGCTTTAATACCAAATTAAGTCCTTTTCTTTTAAAATTTTCCAATTTAAGTTCTTATTCTTTTAAGTCCCTTTTCTTTTAAAATCTTCCAATTTGTTTTACTCATGGGTAGTTGCTTTTGAGATCGAATTGTCCACAGGAAACAGTCAGCGCTCTCCGGCAATGGCTGTGCGGCTTCACTCCGTGGAAGAAGCAGTCGATTCGCAGCACTGCGCCGCTCACCCCACTTGGCTCCGGAGCCCCGAAATCGGGTCTCCCCGCGAGTAGGGGAGGCGCAAAAGGTGCCCGCCGACTCCCACGATCACAGGCTTCACCCGCCTGTGATTTTTAAAGGGTCTCCGCTTTCGCCGCACCAGCCAGACCTGATTTCCACGGAGCAGATTTCTCTGAGTCAGAGGAATTCTGCCATTAACCGATGGCGCTAACCTGGAAGTCCTAACAAACTGTTGTTTTAAAGGGGGGAAAGACATGATATGAATATATACAAAAAATACCCTAACCCATACATTCTTTTATAAATCTGATATTATCCTAATATAAATTAGTCAACTACATTTTGTATAAATTCATTCGAAATACTGTCGTATTTATCCAAGCAGTCTATGTCTGTAAGCAGTCCGTTCACAGGTTGCAAGTGTTACCATATTAGCAATCCACCGATTAAAGGAGATCATCTCTTTACTCTTCCAGTTTATCAATATCAGCCTCTCAGCTACCATTAGAGTGTGTACAATCCATTTCTGTTGTCCAGTTGTTAACTTCCATATAGTAGGCACATAGTTAAAAAAAGTTTCATGTTTTATTGTATATTATTTTATCCTGCAAGCTGCTGAGCGTGGCTGACACGACCCAGTCAGATGGGTGGGTTACAAATAATAAAACTATTATTATTATTTATTTATTATTGAATAGGAAATCCCCTTTTCATCAGAGTAGTGTTGGAGGGTTTGAGAATGAAATATACTCTGAGTCGAGAGTGGATTTCATGCTCTTTATTCAGCTCATAGTGGTGAGGAGGAATGGATGTTCCCTCAAAGTATCTGCTTTATATACATTATTTACACAATGGGCTGCATGTGATTGGCTAATTTACTCCTGCTTTACTCCTGCTTTACACTTTCTTTATACCTAGTTTACTCCTAGTTTACATCTACTTTACTCCTAGTTTACACCTACTTTATACCTAGTTTACTCCTAGTTTACATCTACTTTACTCCTAGTTTACACCTACTTTATTCCTACTTTACACCTAGTTTGCTACTGATTCACACCTAGTTTACTCCTAGTTTACTCCTACTTTACTCCTACTTTATGTGTTTTTTTATTTATTTTCTTTATTCATTCTTTATCAATCTTCTGAGAAAAATAAAAAACCTTATGGAAAGCCACATAGACTTGTGAACTACCCAATCTAAGAAGAACTTATAATGTCTAGTTTCAATGGATTTTTCAAATGCTTAACTCATTGTATTTTTCTCAGAAGATTGATAAAGAATGTATAAATATTTTGAGGAATATTATTGTGTGTATATTAGTCGCCAATGTGTTGCAGGAGTGATACAGCCCATGTTTTAGGGCTAGTAGGACACTGCCTCCCACAAATCTCACTTTGTCCTCGTCCAGCTCCGACTGCCTTCTTTTCAACTTACAACTCCGTGTTGAATGATGAGGTATCACCCAAACACCACAAGTCGGCTGTACTGTTTATTTCAAAAGGAAACGTAAGCCAGTCTGGATGGGGGAGGTGTGGAGAATGCAGACGCTCCAAGTGTCCCTATTTTCTTTTTTTTTTTATAAATTTTTTTATTGCTTTTTTCCAGAATCTAAATCCATCATCAATAACACAACAAAAGCGGTTTTACAGAAAGAAAAAGAAATTAAACAAGAAAAAATTCATTTTTCGAAGTCTTTTTTTTTTTTTCATCATCCACTGGACTTCCCCATCTCCTCCATCCCTGCATTCTTTATAATAAATATAAACAGCAAATTAATACCTTGTTTCCTGTGTTTTTGTATTTTCATCTAATTATTCACTCTGAAATTAAAACTTTTCTCAATCATTAACTTTGTTTCTATCAACTCCGAATTTCAATACTGAAGCATATTTACCTCAAACCTTAGCAAATTTTTAACATTCATATATCTTATAATGTTTTTGTAAATAGTCCTTAAATTTTTTCCAATCCTCTTCCGCAGCCTCTTCTCCCAGGTCTCGGATTCTGCCAGTCATTTCGGCTAGTTGCATATAGTCCATCAGTTGTGTGTGCCATTCTTCCAGTGTGGGTAGCTCCTGTGCCTTCCAGTATTTAGCTATGAGAATTCTTGCTGCAGTCGTTGCATATAGAAAGAAGGTTCTGTCTTTCTTAGGTATCCTCTGGCCCACAATGCCCAAGAGGAAGGCCTCTGGTTTCTTCTGAAAGGTATACTTAAATACCTTTTTCAACTCGTTATAAATCATTTCCCAGAAGGCCTTCACCCTCGGGCATGTCCACCAGAGGTGGTAAAAAGTTCCTTCAGCCTCCTTACATTTCCAACATTTATTATCAGACAAATGGTATATCTTTGCAAGTTTGACTGGGGTCATGTACCACCTGTACATCATTTTCATAATATTTTCCTTTAAGGCACTACATGCCGTAAATTTCATACCGGTGGTCCATAACCTTTCCCAGTCCTCAAACATAATGTTGTATCCAATATCTTGTGCCCATTTTATCATGGCTGATTTGACTGTCTCATCTTGAGTATTCCATTTAAGCAGCAAGTTGTACATTCTTGAAAGCACTTTCGTCTTAGGTTCAAGTAATTCTAGTTCTAATTTTGATTTTTCCACCTGGAAACCAATTTTTTTATCTTTTTTAAAGATCTCTAAAATTTGGGCATAGTGAAACCAGTCTCGCACCTTCCCTTTCAATTTTTCAAAGCTCTGCAACCTCCAAGTGTCACCCACTCTTTCTATTATTTCACAGTATTTTGCCCAGCCACCCCCCATATTAAGTATTTTTGTGGCTTTAGCCTCCATCGGTGATAACCACCTCGGAGTCTTGTTTTCAAATAAGTCCTTGTATTTAGTCCAGACAGAAAACAGAGATTTCCTTACAATATGGTTTTTAAACAACTTATGAGACTTTACCTTGTCGTACCACAAATATGCATGCCACCCAAAAGCATTGTTGAACCCTTCCAGATCTAGGACATCAGTGTTTTCTAGCAAAAACCAATCTTTCAGCCAGCAGAGGGATGCAGCTTCATAATACAACCTTAAGTCCGGCAGGGCAAAACCCCCTCTTTCCTTTGCATCTGTTAATATTTTAAATTTTATTCGGGGCTTTTTGCCCTGCCAGACAAACTTCATAATGTCCCTCTGCCACTTTCCAAAACATTCCACTCTGTCCACAAGTGTCCCTATTTTCCAGGGACAGTCATGGATTTACAGAAGCCATCCCGGTTTCTGATTGGATTCCAGAATGTCTTGCTTTTCCCCAGGATGTCTCTATTTTCATCAGAGAAATGTTGGAGGGTATGGAGTTATGCGACCCCTGAGTCAAGGAGATAAGTAACTTTGCAACCTTTAGAAGACACCTGAAGGCAAAAAGGAAGGTTTTTTTTAAAAAACAAAACAAAACAAAACAAAACAAAATGTTGTTTTAAAGGGGGGAAAGACATGATATGAATATATACAAAAAATACCCAAACCCATACATTCTTTTATAAATCTGATATTATCCTAATATAAATTAGTCAACTACATTTTGTATAAATTCATTTGAAATACTGTCGTATTTATCCAAGCAGTCTATGTCTGTAAGCAGTCCGTTCACAGGTTGAAAGTGTTACCATATTATCAATCCACCGATTAAAGGAGATCATCTCTTTCCTCTTCCAGTTTATCAATATCAGCCTCTCAGCTACCATTAGAGTGTGTACAATCCATTTCTGTTGTCCAGTTGTTAACTTCCATAAAGTAGGCATATAGTTAAGAAAAGTTTCATGTTTTATTGTATATTATTTTATCCTGCAAGCTGCTGAGCGTGGCTGACACGACCCAGTCAGATGGGTGGGGTTTAAATAATAAAACTACTATTATTATTTATTTATTATTGAATAGGACATCTCTTTTTTCATCAGAGAAGTGTTGGAGGGTTTGAGAATGAAACATACTCTGAGTCGAGAGTGGATATCATGCTCTTTATTCAGCTCATAGTGGTGAGGAGGAATGGATGTTCCCTCAAAGTATCTGCTTTATATACCTTATTTACACAATGGGCTGCATGTGATTGGCTAATTTACTCCTGCTTTACTCCTACTTTAAACCTAGTTTACACCTACTTTACTGCTAGTTTACACCTACTTTACTCCTAGTTTACACCTACTTTACTCCTCTTTTATGTGTGCTTTTATTTAAAATGCATCTCTGGGTTACTTGTGGGGCATAGGAAATTGTTCATTTTTTGTCTTCCACCACATGGTCTGAGGGACGGTGGACAGGCGCCCTGCTGAAAAAGGTTGCTGACCCATGTTTTAGTACGACTCATGCCACACGTTGGTGACTAATATACACACAATAATAATCATCAAAATAATTATACATTCTTTATCAAGCTTCTGAGAAAAATACAAAACCTTATGCAAAGCCACAGAGACTTGTGAACTACCCAATCTAAGAAGAACTTATAATGTCTGGTTTCAATGGATTTTTCAAATGCTTAACTCATTGTATTTTTCTCAGAAGATTGATAAAGAATGTATAAATATTTTGAGGATGATTATTGTGTGTATATTAGTCGCCAATATTGTTGCAGGAGTGATACAGCTCATGTTTTAGGGCTAGTAGGACACTGCCTCCCACAAATCTCACTTTGTCCTCATCCAGCTCCGACTGCCTTCTTTTCAACTTACAACTCCGTGTTGAATGATGAGGTATCACCCAAACACCACAAGTCGGCTGTACTGTTTATTTCAAAAGGAAACGTAAGCCAGTCTGGATGGGGGAGGTGTGGAGAATGCAGACGCTCCAAGTGTCCCTATTTTCCAGGGACTGTCATGGATTTACAGAAGCCATCCCGGTTTCTGATTGGATTCCAGAATGTCTTGCTTTTCCTTAGGATGTCTCTATTTTCATCAGAGAAATGTTGGAGGGTATGGAGTTATGCGACCCCTGAGTCAAGGAGATAAGTAACTTTGCAACCTTTAGAAGACACCTGAAGGCAAAAAGGAAGGTTTTTTAAAAAAACGAAACAAAACAAAATGTTGTTTTAAAGGGGGGAAAGACATGATATGAATATATACAAAAAATACCCTAACCCATACATTATTTTATAAATCTGATATTATCCTAATATAAATTAGTCAACTACATTTTGTATAAATTCATTCGAAATACTGTCGTATTCATCCAAGCAGTCTATGTCTGTAAGCTGTCCGTTCATAGGTTGCAAGTGTTACCATATTATCAATCCACCGATTAAAGGAGATCATCTCTTTCCTCTTCCAGTTTATCAATATCAGCCTCTCAGCTACCATTAGAGTTTGTACAATCCATTTCTGTTGTCCAGTTGTTAACTTCCATATAGTAGGCATATAGTTAAAAAATATACTTTACACATATTTTACTACTAGTCTACTACTACTTTACTCCTGGTTTACTCCTACTTTACTACTACTTTACTACTACTTTACTCCTACTTTACTACTACTTTACTCCTAGTTTACTCCTAGTTTACTCCTACTTTACTCCTAGTTTACTCCTACTTTACTACTAGTCTACTACTACTTTACTCCTGGTTTACTCCTACTTTACTACTACTTTATTCCTACTTTACACCTAGTTTACTACTACTTTACTACTACTTTACTCCTGGTTTTCTCCTACTTTATGTGTACTTTTATTTAAAATGTATCTCTGGGTTACTTGTGAGGCATAAGAATTTGTTCAATTTTTTCTCCCTTTTTAGATATAAAAACATTTAGTACTTGCAACTTCTTGTAACTTCTTAAAAAGTTACCTTTTGCAAGTTTGGGGAGAGAAGGGAAACAGTAACAGCAAGCGGCAACTCACTTTCGCTTTCCAGCCCTGTGCTGCGTCTGTGTTGATTCCAGATGACAGCCAAACTCTGCAATTTTTGTTTAAACTCCGATGCCTTCCTTGATCGATTTCTCCTGGGTTTGTAGTCCAATCTGGCCCGGATTACTTATATTATGAGAATGTAGCGCTCCTCTTGCAAGCTCGGGGCTTCGCTATTTGGATATAGAAAATGGCTTCCCTTAGCCCGCTGCCCGCTCCGCCATTCTCTTCGCCCCTTTTGAGTAGTGTTGGAGGGTTTGAGAATGAAATATACTCTGAGTCGAGAGTGGATTTCATGCTCTTTATTCAGCTCATAGTGGTGAGGAGGAATGGATGTTCCCTCAAAGTATCTGCTTTATATACATTATTTACACAATGGGCTGCATGTGATTGGCTAATTTACTCCTGCTTTACTCCTGCTTTACACCTACTTTATACCTAGTTTACTCCTAGTTTACATCTACTTTACTCCTAGTTTACACCTACTTTATACCTAGTTTACTCCTAGTTTACATCTACTTTACTCCTAGTTTAACCTACTTTATTCCTACTTTACTCCTACTTTACACCTAGTTTGCTACTGATTCACACCTAGTTTACTCCTAGTTTACACCTACTTTACTCCTACTTTATGTGTTTTTTTATTTATTTTCTTTATTCATTCTTTATCAATCTTCTGAGAAAAATAAAAAACCTTATGGAAAGCCACAGAGACTTGTGAACTACCCAATCTAAGAAGAACTTATAATGTCTAGTTTCAATGGATTTTTCAAATGCTTAACTCATTGTATTTTTCTCAGAAGCTTGATAAAGAATGTATAAATATTTTGAGGATGATTATTGTGTGTATATTAGTCGCCAATGTGTTGCATGAGTGATACGACCCATGTTTTAGGGCTAGTAGGACACTGCCTGCCACAAATCTCACTTTGTCCTCATCCAGCTCCGACTGCCTTCTTTTCAACTTACAACTCCGTGTTGAATGATGAGGTATCACCCAAACACCACAAGTCGCTTGTACTGTTTATTTCAAAAGGAAACATAAGCCAGTCTGGATGGGGGAGGTGTGGAGAATGCAGACGCTCCAAGTGTCCCTATTTTCCAGGGACAGTCATGGATTTACAGAAGCCATCCCGGTTTCTGATTGGATTCCAGAATGTCTTGCTTTTCCCTAGGATGTCTCTATTTTCATCAGAGAAATGTGGGAGGGTATGGAGTTATGCGACCCCTGGGTCAAGGAGATAAGTAACTTTGCAACCTTTAGAAGACACCTGAAGGCAAAAAGGAAGGTTTTTTTAAAAAACAAAACAAAACAAAATGTTGTTTTAAAGGGGGGAAAGACATGATATGAATATATACAAAAAATACCCAAACCCATACATTCTTTTATAAATCTGATATTGTCCTAATATAAATTAGTCAACTACATTTTGTATAAATTCATTCGAAATACTGTCGTATTCATCCAAGCAGTCTATGTCTGTAAGCTGTCCGTTCACAGGTTGCAAGTGTTACCATATTATCAATCCACCGATTAAAGGAGATCATCTCTTTCCTCTTCCAGTTTATCAATATCAGCCTCTCAGCTACCATTAGAGTTTGTACAATCCATTTCTGTTGTCCAGTTGTTAACTTCCATATAGTAGGCATATAGTTAAAAAATATACTTTACACATATTTTACTACTAGTCTACTACTACTTTACTCCTGGTTTACTCCTACTTTACTACTACTTTACTACTACTTTACTCCTACTTTACTACTACTTTACTCCTAGTTTACTCCTAGTTTACTCCTACTTTACTCCTAGTTTACTCCTACTTTACTACTAGTCTACTACTACTTTACTCCTGGTTTACTCCTACTTTACTACTACTTTATTCCTACTTTACACCTAGTTTACTACTACTTTACTACTACTTTACTCCTGGTTTTCTCCTACTTTATGTGTACTTTTATTTAAAATGTATCTCTGGGTTACTTGTGAGGCATAAGAATTTGTTCAATTTTTTCTCCCTTTTTAGATATAAAAACATTTAGTACTTGCAACTTCTTGTAACTTCTTAAAAAGTTACCTTTTGCAAGTTTGGGGAGAGAAGGGAAACAGTAACAGCAAGCGGCAACTCACTTTCGCTTTCCAGCCCTGTGCTGCGTCTGTGTTGATTCCAGATGACAGCCAAACTCTGCAATTTTTGTTTAAACTCCGATGCCTTCCTTGATCGATTTCTCCTGGGTTTGTAGTCCAATCTGGCCCAGATTACTTATATTATGAGAATGTAGCGCTCCTCTTGCAAGCTCGGGGCTTCGCTATTTGGATATAGAAAATGGCTTCCCTTAGCCCGCTGCCCGCTCCGCCATTCTCTTCGCCCCTTTTGAGTAGTGTTGGAGGGTTTGAGAATGAAATATACTCTGAGTCGAGAGTGGATTTCATGCTCTTTATTCAGCTCATAGTGGTGAGGAGGAATGGATGTTCCCTCAAAGTATCTGCTTTATATACATTATTTACACAATGGGCTGCATGTGATTGGCTAATTTACTCCTGCTTTACTCCTGCTTTACACCTACTTTATACCTAGTTTACTCCTAGTTTACATCTACTTTACTCCTAGTTTACACCTACTTTATACCTAGTTTACTCCTAGTTTACATCTACTTTACTCCTAGTTTACACCTACTTTATTCCTACTTTACACCTAGTTTGCTACTGATTCACACCTAGTTTACTCCTAGTTTACACCTACTTTACTCCTACTTTATGTGTTTTTTTATTTATTTTCTTTATTCATTCTTTATCAATCTTCTGAGAAAAATAAAAAACCTTATGGAAAGCCACAGAGACTTGTGAACTACCCAATCTAAGAAGAACTTATAATGTCTAGTTTCAATGGATTTTTCAAATGCTTAACTCATTGTATTTTTCTCAGAAGATTGATAAAGAATGTATAAATATTTTGAGGATGATTATTGTGTGTATATTAGTCGCCAATGTGTTGCATGAGTGATACGACCCATGTTTTAGGGCTAGTAGGACACTGCCTGCCACAAATCTCACTTTGTCCTCATCCAGCTCCGACTGCTTTCTTTTCAACTTACAACTCCGTGTTGAATGATGAGGTATCACCCAAACACCACAAGTCGCCTGTACTGTTTATTTCAAAAGGAAACGTAAGCCAGTCTGGATGGGGGAGGTGTGGAGAATGCAGACGCTCCAAGTGCCCCTATTTTCCAGGGACAGTCATGGATTTACAGAAGCCATCCCTTTTTTCATCAGAGAAGTGTTGGAGGGTTTGAGAATGAAATATACTCTGAGAGTGGATTTCATGCTCTTTATTCAGCTCATAGTGGTGAGGAGGAATGGATGTTCCCTCAAATATCTGCTTTATATACATTATTTGCACAATGGGTTGCATGTGACTGGCTAATTTACTCCTGCTTTACTCCTGCTTTACTCCTGCTTTACACCTAGTTTACTCCTGCCTTACACCTAGTTTACTCCTGGTTTACACCTGCTTTACACCTAGTTTACTCCTAGTCTACACCTAGTTTACTCCTAGTTTACACCTAGTTTACTCCTAGTTTACACCTAGTTTGCTCCTAGTTTACACTTAGTTTACTCCTAGTTTACACTTACTTTACACCTACTTTACTCCTTTTTTATGTGTGCTTTTATTTATTTTATTTATACATTCTTTATCAATCTTCTGAGAAAAATACAAAACCTTATGCAAAGCCACAGAGACTTGTGAACTACCCAATCTAAGAAGAATAAAATGTTGTTGTTTTTTTTAAAATAATATTTATTAAAGTTTTAAGCAATACAACAAAGAAAAAACAACAACAGAAACAACAGATAAACAGAAAAGATAATAACACTTAGACAGAAAATACACAAAAAATACAATAAACCTTCCATGACTTAACTTTCATTTACTTGTTTCTTTGACCTCCTCACACCTCCCTTTTTTGTATTCGACTTCAATTAGCTATTCAGCAAATCCTTTCCATCTTTCCCAATTTTTCCCATTAATTTATCTTAACATAATATAACTGTACCTTTCCTCCTTTCCTTCAACAATCTGTTTTTACTTAAATCCTTTATAATATTTCTGCTAAAGTCACGTAACTTCATTCCAGCCTCCTTCTAACATTCCTTAATTTTACTATATTTCTGTAAATAAACTTTAAATTTCTTCCAATCTTCTATCACCATCTCTTCTCCCTGGTCTCGGATTCTGCCAGTCATTTCCGCCATTTCCATGAGGTCCATCACCTTCATCTGCCATTCTTCCCGAGTGGGTAGATCTTGTGTCTTCCAATACTTTGCGATAAGTATTCTTGCTGCTGTTGTGGCGTACATAAAGAAAGTTCTATCCTTCTATGGCACCAATTGGCCGACCATGCCCAGGAGGAAGGCCTCTGGTTTCTTCAGAAAAGTATATTTAAATACCTTTTTTATTTCATTATAGATCATTTCCCAGAAGGTCTTGATCCTTGGGCATGTCCACCAAAGGTGAAAGAATGTACCTTCAGTCTCTTTATATTTCCAACATTTATTGTCAGGCAAATGGTAAATTTTTGCAAGCTTGACTGGTGTCATGTACCACCTATAGATCATTTTCATTATATTCTCTCTTAAGGCATTACATGCCGTAAATTTGATACCTGTGGTCCATAACTGTTTCCAGTCAGCCATCATAATATTATGTCCAACATCTTGTGCCCATTTAATCATAACTGATTTCACAGTTTCATCCTGAGTGTTCCATTTCAACAGCAAGTTATACATTCTTGACAAATTCTTACTTTTGGAATCTAACAGCTGTGTTTCCAATTTTGATTTTTCCACCTGAAAGCCATTTTTTTGTCCAAATTATATGCCTCCATTATTTGATAATAATGGAGCCAATCACGCACTTTATTTTTTAGTTTTTCAAAACTCTGTAGTTTCAATCTAACTCCCTCTTGTTCCAAAATTTCCCAATATTTAGGCCATTTGGCCTCCATATTGAGCTTTTTCTGAGCCTTCGCTTCCATTGGAGACAGCCACCTTGGGGTTTTATTTTCGAGCAAATCCTTATATCTTCTCCAAATGTTAAAAAATGCTTTTCTGACAATATGATTTTTAAATGCTTTATGTGCTTTGACCTTATCATACCACAAATATGCATGCCATCCAAATACATTATTGAAACCTTCTAAATCCAGCACGTCAGTGTTTTCAAGAAGCAACCATTCTCTCAGCCAGCAAAAAGCGGCTGATCATAATAAAGTTTAAAGTCTGGCAGGGCAAATCCACCTCTTTCTTTAGCATCTGTTAATATCTTAAATTTTATTCGAGGTTTCTTGCCCCACCAGACAAATCTAGAAATATCTCTCTGCCACTTCTTGAAACAATCCATTTTGTCAATAATTTGCAATGCTTGAAACAAAAACAGCATTCTAGGCAATACATTCATTTTTATCGCAGCAATTCGGCCCAGCATTGATAACTTCAAATTTGACCATATTTCTAAATCCTTTTTCACTTCTGTCCAACATTTTTCATAGTTATCCTTAAATAAATTCACATTTTTGGCTGTCATATTAACCCCTAGGTATTTCACTTTCTTAACCAATGTTAATCCTGTCTCTTTCTGGAACTTCTCTCTCTCAATCCCTGTTAGGTTTTTCTCTAGCACCTTAGTTTTCATTTTATTCCGCTTAAAACCTGCTACTTGGCCAAATTCTTGGATTAGTTCCAGTACTCTTTTAGTACTGGATTCTGGCTCCTGTAATGTCAATACCAAATCATCAGCGAATGCTTTCAGTTTGTACTGTTTTGCTCCGACTTGTATACCTTTAACCAATTGGTCCCTTCTAATCATATTTAAAAGGACCTCCAGGACCGATATAAAGAGCAATGGAGAGATTGGGCAACCTTGTCGTGTTCCTTTCTCTATCTTAAATTCTTCTGTCACTACATTATTCACAATTAATTTAGCCTTTTGCTCTGAGTAAATTGCACCTATACCATTTTCAAACCCTTGACCAACCCCCATCCCTTGTAGATTTTTCTTCATGAAGCTCCAAGAAATGTTGTCAAAGGCTTTCTCCGTGTCCACAAATATGAGAACTGCTTTAGTATTAATGTTCACTTGTAATTTCTCTAAAATATTAATTATGTTCCTTGTATTGTCAGACAAGTGTCTGCCCGGGAGAAAGCCCGCTTGATCTTTGTGAATTCCTTCTGCTAACACCTTTTTTAATCTTTTAGCCAAAATATCAGCAAAAAATTTGTAATCCACATTAAGCAAAGATATGGGGCGGTAGTTCTTAAGCTGTGTCTTTTCAGATTCTGTTTTTGGTATAAGTGTAACATAGGCTTCCTTCCACGACTCTGGTGCCCTTTTCCCTTCCAATATTTCATTACAGACTTCCTTTAAAGGTTGTACTAGCCATTCTTTCATGGATCTATAATATCTTGAAGTCAAACCATCCGGTCCTGGTGATTTACCTAATTGCATGTTCCGAATGGCCCCTTCTACCTCCTGGTCGGTTATTTTGTAGTTCAACATGCAGTTGACTATGCTACCACTCAGTGGATTTGAAACTGGCTGACTGACCGAACCCAAAGGGTGCTCATCAATGGTTCCTCTTCATCCTGGAGAAGAGTGACTAGTGGGGTGCCACAGGGTTCTGTCTTGGGCCCAGTCTTATTCAACATCTTTATCAACAATTTGGATGATGGACTCAAGGGCATCCTGATCAAATTTGCAGATGACACCAAACTGGGAGGGGTGGCTAACACCCCAGAGGACAAGATCACACTTCAAAACGACCTTGACAGATTGGAGAACTGGGCTAAAACAAACAAGATGAATTTTAACAGGAAGAAATGTAAAATATTGCACTTGGGCAAAAAAAATGAGAGGCACAAATACAAGATGGGTGACACCTGGCTTGAGAGCAGTACATGTGAAAAGGATCTAGGAGTCTTGGTTGACCACAAACTTGACATGAGCCAACAGTGTGACGCGGCAGCTAAAAAAGCCAATGCAATTCTGGGTTGCATCAATAGGAGTATAGCATCTAGATCAAGGGAAGTAATAGTGCCACTGTATTCTGCTCTGGTCAGACCTCACCTGGAGTACTGTGTCCATTTCTGGGCGCCACAGTTCAAGAAGGACACTGACAAACTGGAACGTGTCCAGAGGAGGGCAACCAAAATGGTCAAAGGCCTGGAAACGATGCCTTATGAGGAACGGCTAAGGGAGCTGGGCATGTTTAGCCTGGAGAAAAGGAGGTTAAGGGGTGATATGATAGCCATGTTCAAATATATAAAAGGATGTCACATAGAGGAGGGAGAAAGGTTGTTTTCTGCTGCTCCAGAGAAGCAGACACGGAGCAATGGATCCAAACTGCAGGAAAGAAGATTCCACCTAAACATTAGGAAGAACTTCCTGACAGTAAGAGCTGTTCGACAGTGGAATTTGCTGCCAAGGAGTGTGGTGGAGTCTCCTTCCTTGGAGGTCTTTAAGCAGAGGCTTGACAACCATATGTCAGGAGTGCTCTGATGGTGTTTCCTGCTTGGCAGGGGGTTGGACTCAATGGCCCTTGTAGTCTCTTCCAACTCTATGATTCTATGATTCTATGAACATTAACTTATTTTCTTGAGAGATTTTTTGTAGTCCATTTATTTTCAAAAAACGGTCAATGTCTATTTCTTTCTGCGTCTCCTGTGTATATAGTTGTTTAAAATACCTCTGGAAGCACTTTCTGATCTCCACTGGATTCTGTATATTCTTTCCTTCCACTTCCAAATTTGTAATAGTGTTGAGTTTTTGTCTTTTTTTCATTTGCCAAGCCAGCAGTTTCCCGCATTTATTTGCAGATTCAAACGTCTTTTGTCTCATCTGTTTAATTTTTCATTCTATTTCCTGATTCATCAATTTCGTATATTGTACTTGCTATAACTTTATCTCTTTCAGGATCTCCTGCGACTTTGGTTTCACTCTCAATTTCTTTTCTCCTTCCTTTATTTTCTCCAGAATTTTATCTTTTTTCTCATTTTGGAGTCTCTTCTTAATTGCATTCTGTTGTATCAAAAATCCTCTCATAACCGCTTTGCTTGTGTCCCAAATTACTCTTTTTTCAACTGTAGTGTTCATATTTATCTCGAAATCGTCTCTCAAGGTTTTTTGGGCCTTCTTGGTCACTTCTTCATTTCTAAACAAAGTGTCATTCATCCTCCATCTAAAGGAGCCAATTGGTGTTAGTTTCATTTCCATCTTCACAGCATTATGGTCGGAACAGGTTTTAGGGCAAATTTCCACTTTCCTGATCTTTGGAGACAGCCCTCTAGTTGCCTAGATTTGGTCACTTCTTGTCCATGTCATTTTAGCCTCAGAGAAGAAAGTTCCCTCTCTTCCCAGAGGGTTCTTCAGTCTCCAAGTGTCAATTAAGTCCAAATTGTCAGTCATATCAAAGAAAGTTTTTGGTAGTCTTCCATCCTTGGTGACTACCTGTCTCTGTGCCTTATCCATATTTGTAGAAACCACTCCATTCATGTCCCCCATCAAAATTATATTGTAATCCATATAGTCCAACAGAATCTCATGTAACTTCTTAAAGAATTCCGATTTCCCCTCATTTGGTGCATAGATGCCTACAATTAGAAATTTCTCTCCTTGTGATTGAATTTCAATTGCCACAAGTCTTCCTTGATCATCTTTAAATATAAATTTCGGTGATAGGCTCTCCTTTGCATAAATTACTACTCCTCTTTTTTTAACTTTGTCTGATGAAATAAATTCTTGTCCCAATCTTTTATTACTCAGAATTTTCCTATGTAGCCTTGTCACATGTGTTTCTTGTAGGCAAATCAAGTCCAATTGTTCCTTTTTCAATAAATGAAAGACTCTGCGTCTTTTCTCGGGAGAGTTACAACCATTAATGTTCCAGCTTAATGTTTGCAGTGCCATGATGTAATTACTTTAATTTTCCTCCAACTGCACCCAGTAGTTGCTCTTCTTCTGTTGGTTTCGCTAAATTGTCCAGTCCAAAGGATAGGTTTGCTATATCCAGTATTGGTGATCCTTTTTCCAGCGCTTTTTGTTCTAGTCCTCTATCAGATGGTATTCTGTCCAATACTCCTAGCTCTTGCCCCAGCTCCTTCTGTAAATCTTCTCCGTGCTTGTCCAAAAATTTAACTTTATCTTCCACTGATTTTATCTTTATCTTCTTTCCTCTGAAACTGAAGGATAGGCCTTGGGGAAATTCCCACCTGAAGTTGATTTTGTTCTTTCTCAATAAGCCAACCAGGTCACTGTAGTCCGACCTAAGGTCCAAAAGATATTTCGGGATGTCTTTAAAGATCTCCACTCTTGACTGTATTACTACCAGAGGTTTCTGATAGCGCCAGCCCAAATTTTTGTCTCTTTCTTCTTTAGATCGGAGGGTAATCAAACAGTCTCTTATTCTATTCTTCTCTTTCCTCCCTCCTCTTCCGAGTCTAAAGGCAGTCACAATTTTAAATTCGTCTTGGTCCAATTCCAAATCCCAAGAGTCAGCAAATTCCTGAGTGAGAAAGTCTATCAAGCTGTCCTTCTCCACCTCTAATCCTCAAATTCGTTTGTTTTTCCTTAAGCTCAGTCATAGACAATTTCAACTTGTGCTCGTCGAGTTGCTTCTGCAGGTCTGGAAATCTCTCTGTTTCAAACTGTGTTAGCTTGGCTTCCGCAACAGCAGCTTTCTCCCTGGCTTCCTCTGCGGTTTATTTTATCCTTATGGTTTCCTGTAACAATTTCTCAATAGATTCTGTATTTGCATTCACCTTTTCTGTATTTTGCTTAATAGAAGTAGCTGTATCTTCGACTTTCTTGTTAAGTTGTTCCAATGCGGTGTTTATCTTACCTAAAGCTTGCACTAATGCTTCCTCCGAAGACATTCCTCTTGATTTGGATTGTGTTGGGACAGCCACAGATAAAGCAGCTGAAGCTGGGGGACCGGATATTGATGGTCTTCGCTGCCAAGACCTTCCAGACCTTGTTGTTTTGTCTTGAGCTAACAAATCTTTTTCTTTCCCATCTGCCGTAACACTTAAGGAATTCCAAGGTCAGTCCCACAGTCACACAATTTTATCTTGCCAGTGGAAAATTCCCCCAATCCAACCCTTGTAACAGTTTCAGGAACTTCCTCTGGGGGGAGATAGTTACTATGTATTCTGATATTTGTCCAAAATAACTTCTTTTAAGGCAGAGCTCAGAAAAAGAAAGTTAATTTCAATCTTCAGTTACTTTTCCTCCTTTTAAAAGTTACAGGGGAACAGCTAGAAACAATGTGTCTCTATGTTCTCTCTATTCACCGTCAAACACTTCCAAAGCACAACAGTCTTAATGTCCTATTAGCAGCCCGTTCCCAGGTGCTGAGTGGTGGAATTTTAGTTTTAAGCTCCCTGTCTCTTGCAGGTATATACAGTCCAAAAAACTTCCCCCCTCTTCTACTCACAGGTAGTTGCTTTTGAGATCGAATTGTCCACAGGAAAAAGTCAGCGCTCTCCGGCAATGGCTGTGCGGCTTCACTCCGTGGAAGAAGCAGTCGATTCGCAGCACTGCGCCGCTCACCCCACTTCGCTCCGGAGCCCCGAAATCGGGTCTCCCCATGAGTAGGGGAGGCGCAAGAGGTGCCCGCCGAATCCCACGATCACAGGCTTCACCCGCCTGTGATTTTTAAAGGGTCTCCGCTTTCGCCGCACCAGCCAGACCTGATTCCCAAGGAGCAGATTTCTCTGAGTCAGAGGAATTCCGCCATAAACCGATGGCGCTGACCCGGAAGTCCTAACAAAATGTTGTTTTAAAGCGCGGAAAGACATGATATGAATATATACAAAAAATACCCTAACCCATACATTCTTTTATAAATCTGATATTATCCTAATATAAATTAGTCAACTACATTTTGTATAAATTCATTCGAAATACTGTCGTATTTATCCAAGCAGTCTATGTCTGTAAGCAGTCCGTTCACAGGTTGCAAGTGTTACCATATTATCAATCCACCGATTAAAGGAGATCATCTCTTTCCTCTTCCAGTTTATCAATATCAGCCTCTCAGCTACCATTAGAGTGTGTACAATCCATTTCTGTTGTCCAGTTGTTAACTTCCATATAGTAGGCATATAGTTAAAAAAAGTTTCATGTTTTATTGTATATTATTTTATCCTGCAAGCTGCTGAGCGTGGCTGGCACAACCCAGTCAGATGGGTGGGGTATAAATAATAAAACTATTATTATTATTTATTTATTATTGAATAGGAAATCCCTTTTTCATCAGAGAAGTGTTGGAGGGTTTGAGAATGAAATATACTCTGAGTCAAGAGTGGATTTCATGCTCTTTATTCAGCTCATAGTGGTGAGGAGGAATGGATGTTCCCTCAAAGTATCTGCTTTATATACATTATTTACACAATGGGTTGCATGTGATTGGCTAATTTACTCCTGCTTTACTCCTGCTTTACACCTACTTTATACCTAGTTTACTCCTAGTTTACACCTACTCTACTCCTAGTTTACACCTACTTTACTCCTACTTTACACCTAGTTTGCCACTGATTCACACCTAGTTTACTCCTAGTTTACACCTACTTTACTCCTACTTTATGTGTTTATTTATTTATTTTATTTATACATTCTTTATCAATCTTCTGAGAAAATTAAAAAACCTTATGGAAAGCCACAGAGACTCCTGCTTTACACCTACTTTACTCCTAGTTTACTCCTACTTTATGTGTGCTTTTATTTAAAATGCATCTCTGGGTTAATTGTGGGGCATAGGAATTTGTTCATTTTTTTCTTCCACCACATGGTCTGAGGGACGGTGGACAGGCGCCCTGCTGAAAAAGGTTGCTGACCCTTGTTTTAGTACGACTCATGCAACACGTTTATGACTAATATACACACAACAATAATCATCAAAATAATTATACATTCTTTATCAATCTTCTGAGAAAAATACAAAACCTTATGCAAAGCCACAGAGACTTGTGAACTACCCAATCTAAGAAGAACTTATAATGTCTGGTTTCAATGGATTTTTCAAGTGCTTAACTCATAGTATTTTTCTCAGAAGATTGATAAGGAATGCATAATTATTTTGAGGAGGATTATTGTGTGTACAGTGGTGCCTCGCAAGACGAACGCCTCGCAAGACGGAAAACCCACTAGCCGAAAGGGTTTTCCATTTTGGAGGCGCTTCGCAAAACGAATTTCCCTATGGGCTTCCTTTGCAAGACGAAAGCCCGTAGGGAAATCTCCGGGACAGCGGGGAAGCGCAGCACGTCTTCCCCACTGTCCTCGGACCTCCTCCGAAGGCTGTTGGTGGGGCGGAGAGGCCTCCTCCCACCGCCAGCCTTCGGAAGGCTGCTCTGAAGGCTGGCGGTGGGGTGGAGAGACCTATTCCCGCCGCCAGCCTTCGGAAGGCTGCTCCGAAGGCTGGCGGCGGAAGGAGGGCTCTCCGCCCCACCGCCAGCCTTCCCGAATGCTGGCGGTGGGGCGAAGAGACCTCCTCCCGCCGCCAGTCTTTGGAAGGCTCCTCCGAAGGCTGGCGGTGGGGCGGAGAGACCTCCTCCAGCCGCTAGGCTTCGGAAGGCTCCTCCGAAGGCTGGCGGTGGGGCGGAGAGACCTTCTCCCCGCGCCAGCTTTCGGATGGCTGTCCTGAAGACTTGCGGTGGGAGGAGGGTTTTCCTTCCCACCGCCAACATTGAGAATGCTGTTCTGAATGTTGGCGGTGGGGAGGAAAAACCCTCCTCCCACCGCAAGCCCCGGGAACAGAGGAGAAGCGCTGCGCGCCTTCCCTTCTGTTCCCGTACCTTTCCTGAAGGCTTGCGGTGGGGAGAAAAGCCCTTCTCCGCACCGCCAGCCTGGCAAGCGGTCTCCATAGGAACGCATTAATTGATTTTCAATGCATTCCTATGGGAAACCGTGCTTCGCAAGACGAAAAACTGGCAAGAAGAAAAAACTTGCAGAACGAATTAATTTCGTCTTGCGAGGCACCACTGTATATTAGTCGCCAATGTGTTGTAGGAGTGATACAACCCATGTTTTAGGGCTAGTAGGACACTGCCTCCCACAAATCTCACTTTGTCCTCGTCCGGCTCCGACTGCCTTCTTTTCAACTTACAACTCTGTGTTGAATGATGAGGTATCACCCAAACACCACAAGTCGGCTGTACTGTTTATTTCAAAAGGAAACGTAAGCCAGTCTGGATGGGGGAGGTGTGGAGAATGCAGACGCTCCAAGTGTCCCTATTTTCCAGGGACAGTCATGGATTTACAGAAGCCATCCCGGTTTCTGATTGGATTCCAGAATGTCTTGCTTTTCCTTAGGATGTCTCTATTTTCATCAGAGAAATGTTGGAGGGTATGGAGTTATGCGACCCCTGAGTCAAGGAGATAAGTAACTTTGCAACCTTTAGAAGACACCTGAAGGCAAAAAGGAAGGTTTTTTTAAAAAACCAAACCAAACCAAACAAAATGTTGTTTTAAAGGGGGGAAAGACATGATATGAATATATACAAAAAATACCCTAACCCATATATTCTTTTATAAATCTGATATTATCCTAATATAAATTAGTCAACTACATTTTGTATAAATTCATTCGAAATACTGTCGTATTTATCCAAGCAGTCTATGTCTGTAAGCAGTCCGTTCACAGGTTGCAAGTGTTCCCATATTATCAATCCACCGATTAAAGGAGATCATCTCTTTCCTCTTCCAGTTTATCAATATCAGCCTCTCAGCTACCATTAGAGTGTGTACAATCCATTTCTGTTGTCCAGTTGTTAATTCCATATAGTAGGCATATAGTTAAAAAAAAGTTTCATGTTTTATTGTATATTATTTTATCCTGCAAGCTGCTGAGCGTGGCTGGCACGACCCAGTCAGATGGGTGGGTTACAAATAATAAAAGCCTCTGACATTATTATTTATTTATTATTGAATAGAACATCCCTTTTTTCATCAGAGAAGTGTTGGAGGGTTTGAGAATGAAATATACTCTGAGTCGAGAGTGGATTTCATGCTCTTTATTCAGCTCATAGTGGTGAGGTGGAATGGATGTTTCCTCAAAGTATCTGCTTTATATACATTATTTACACAATGGGCCGCATGTGATTGGCTAATTTACTCCTGCTTTACTCCTGCTTTACTCCTGCTTTACTCCTAGTTTACTACTGGTTTACTCCTAGTTTACTCCTAGATTACTACCGGTTTACTCCTAGTTTACTCCTACTTTACTCATAGTTTACTCACAGCTTACTCCTACTTTACACCTAGTTTACTCCTAATTTACTACCGGTTTACTCCTAGTTTACTCCTAGATTACTACCGGTTTGCTCCTAGTTTACTCCTACTTTACTCATAGTTTACTCCTACTTTACACCTAGTTTACTCCTACTTTATGTGTGCTTTTATTTAAAATGTATCTCTGGGTTACTTGTGGGGCATAGGAATTTGTTCAATTTTTTCTCCCTTTTTAGATACAAAAACATTTAGTACTTGTAACTTCTTGTAACTTCTTAAAAAGTTACCTTTTGCAAGTTTGGGGAGAGAAGGGAAACAGTAACCGCAAGTGGCAACTCACTTTCTCTTTCCAGCTCTGCGCGCTGTGCTGCGTCTGTGTTGATTTCAGATGACAGCCAAACTCCGCAATTTTTGTTTAAACTCCGATGCCTTCCTTGATCGATTTCTGCTGGGTTTGTAGTCCAATCTGGCCCGGATTACTTATATTATGAGAATGTAGCGCTCCTCTTGCAAGCTCGGGGCTTCACTATTTGGATATAGAAAATGGCTTCCCTTAGCCCGCTGCTAAGGTTACCTTTGAGGTTACCTGACGGCCGTACGGGTTGCTCCTGGCTTCGCTGGGAACCTGACCCTCTGGATCTCCCCCCAGAGGTTAATTTCGGGGGCTACTGTGCCCTGTAGCACCCCTTTTTATCCAAAATAGCTCGGGAATCACCTCGCGGTAAAATCCCCGCTTGCGGAGAGAGTCGCGCTGCACCGGAAGTCTATTGTATATTATTTCATCCTGCAAGCTGCTGAGCGTGGCTGGCACGACCCAGAAAGATGGGTGGGGTATAAATAATAAAACTATTATTATTATTTATTTATTATTGAATAGGACATCCCTTTTTTCATCAGAGAAGTGTTGGAGGGTTTGAGAATGAAATATACTCTGAGTCGAGAGTGGATTTCATGCTCTTTAGTCAGCTCATAGTGGTGAGGAGGAATGGATGTTCCCTCAAAGTATCTGCTTTATATACATTATTTACACAATGGGCTGCATATGATTGGCTAATCCCGAAATTCTCCTGTAGGCCAATCAGGTTGTGGATTCACTTCCATCTGGAGCCGGATTGGGTGGCTCCTGCAGACCAATCATACTGCTGCATTGTTCTAGGACCAATCTGACTGCTGCGTTCTGAATCCTATTGTTCTAGGACCAATCAGACTGCTGCATTTTGTTGTTGTTTTTTTTTATAAAATTTTTATTGGTTTTTCCACATATAATATAAAACAATACAAAAGACAAACACAAACAAACAAACATATAAACATGTATAATTTCGTAGATTTTTTCATGTACCCAATTTCAGCGACTTCCCCATGCCCCCCTTTTCTGCATCTCTATTTTAAACTTTTTTTTCCAGCAACCCCTGATCCAAATTATAATTAATTCCTTTCTTTAACCTCTTTCTTTCCTCTTATCCATCATTTAACGCTGCAAATCTGTTATGCTTTACCCATGACATTTTAACACTCAGTAATTTTGCAAATATTTTTAAGATAAAGTTTAAATTTCTTCCAATCTTCTTCCGCCGTCTCTTTCCCTTGGTCACGGATTCTGCTCGTCATCTCTGCTAGTCCCATGTAGTCGATCACTTTCGTCTGCCACTCTTCCAGTGTGGGTAGTTCTTGTGTCTTCCAATACTTTGCTAGTAAAACTCTCGCTGCTGTTGTAGCATACATAAAAAACATCCTATCTTTCTTTGACACCAATTGGCCTACCATGCCCAGGAGAAAAGCCTCTGGTTTTTTGTGAAAGGTACACTTAAGCACCTTCTTAATTTCATTATAGATCATTTCCCAGAAGGCCTTAATCCTTGGGCACGTCCACCAAAGGTGATAGAAAGTACCTTCAGTTTCATTACATTTCCAACATTTATTATTGGGCAAATGATAAATTTTTGCAAGCTTGACTGGGGTCATGTACCACCTATAAATCATTTTCATAATATTCTCTCTTAAGGCATTACATGCCGTAAATTTTATACCGATGGTCCATAACTGTTCCCAGTCAGCAAACATAATGTCATGACCAATGTCCTGTGCCCATTTAATCATAGCTGATTTAACCATCTCATCCTGTGTATTCCATTTCAGCAGTAAGTTGTACATTCTAGACAGATTCTTCGTATTGGATTCTAACAATTCTGTTTCTAGCTTTGACTTCTCCACCTGGAAGCCTATTTTCCTGTCCTGTTTAAAAACTTCATTTATCTGGTAATAATGTAGCCAATCTCTTACTTTAAACTTCAGTTTCTCATAACTCTGTAATTTCACATTTCCACCTTCATGTTCTACAATTTCCCAATATTTTGGCCATTTAGATTCCATATTAAGTTTTTTAACTTCCTTAGCCTCCATTGGTGACAGCCACCTAGGGGTTTTATTTTCCAACAGATCTTTATAGCGAATCCAAACATTATATAATGCTTTCCTAACAATATGATTTTTGAAACTTTTATGGATTTTTACCTTGTCATACCAGATATATCCATGCCAACCAAATCTATTATTGAACCCTTCTAGGTCCAAAATGTCTGTGTTCTCAAGAAGTAGCCAATCTTTCAACCAGCAAAAAGCTGCTGCTTCGTAGTAAAGTTTTAGGTCCGGCAGGGCAAACCCCCCTCTTTCTTTTGCGTCAGTTAATATCTTAAATTTTATTCTGGGCTTTTTGCCCTGCCAGACAAATTTCGATATATCTTTCTGCCACTTCTTGAAACAGTCCATTCTGTCCACAATCTGCAATGTTTGAAACAAAAACAACATTCTTGGCAAAACATTCATCTTAATAACAGCAATTCGGCCTAACAAGGAAAGTCTCAAATTTGACCATATTTCCAAATCTTTCTTAGTTTCTGTCCAGCATTTCTCATAATTGTCTTTAAATAGATTCACATTCTTAGTTGTTAAGTTAACCCCTAGATATTTCACCTTATTTGCTACCATTAATCCAGTTTCACTCTGAAACTTCTCTCTTTCCTCCACTGTTAGATTCTTTCCCAATACCTTTGTTTTTTGTTTATTTAACTTAAAGCCTGCCACTCGACCAAAAGTTTGTATTATCTCCAAAACTTTTTTTGTACTAGTGTCTGGCTCTTGCAAAGTTAAGACTAGGTCATCTGCGAACGCTTTCAACTTATATTGTTTAGCTCCGACCTGAATCCCTTTAACCAGCTGGTCACCTCTAATCATATTTAGTAAAACCTCCAGAACAGTTATAAAAAGTAGTGGGGATATTGGGCACCCCTGTCGTGTCCCTTTTTCAATAGCAATTTGTTCAGTAACCACGTTATTTACAATTAATTTTGCTTTTTGTTCAGAATAAATTGCACCTATACCATTCTCAAAACCTTGGCCCACCCCCATTCCTTTGAGATTCTTTTTCATAAAACTCCAAGAGATATTGTCAAAGGCTTTCTCAGCGTCCACAAATATTAATACTGCCTTAGTGATAATATTACTCTCAAGTAGTTCCATAATGTCTATTATATTTCTCACATTGTCAGATAAGTGTCTTCCTGGGAGAAAGCCAGCCTGGTCTTTATGAATCTCACCCACCAAAACCCTCTTCAGTCTTTTTGCCAAAATGTCTGCAAAAATTTTGTAATCCACATTAAGCAATGATATAGGGCGGTAGTTCTTAATCTGATTCTTTTCCTTCTCAGATTTTGGTATAAGTGTAATATAAGCTTCTTTCCACGATTCAGGTGCCTTCTTCCCCTCTAAGATTTCATTGCAGACTTCCTTAAGCGGTTGAATCAGCCAGTCTTTCAAAGCTTTGTAGTATCTGGAAGTCAGGCCATCTGGTCCTGGAGATTTTCCCAATTTCATGTTTTGAATGGCTCCCTCTATTTCTTGCTCAGTTATTTTCTGGTTCAAAATCATTCTACTTTGATCAGATATTTTTTGTAGTCCATACTTTTAAAGAAATTCTTCCATCTCTTTTTCCTCCACCGGCCCTTGTGCATAAAGTTTCCTGAAATAACTCTGAAAACAGTTTCTAATCTCATTTGGCCTAAAAATGTTCTTTCCTTCAACCTCTAAGCTTGTAACCATATTCAGTTTTTGTCTTTTCTTCAATTGCCAAGCCAGCAGTTTTCCACATTTATCTGCCGATTCAAATGTCTTCTGTCTCATTAACTTTATTTTCCATTCTATCTCCTGATTCATCAGTTCCATATATTGTCTCTGGTAATACTTTATTTCTCTTAAGATTTCATGAGACTTTGGCTTTGATCTCAGTTTCTTTTCACCTTCTTTTATTTTTTCCAAAATTTTATTTTTCTTTTCATTCTGCCTCTTCTTTTTCAGGGTATTCTGCTGTATCAGAAATCCTCTCATAACCGCTTTACTTGCGTCCCAAATTGTTCTTTTTTCCACCTCTGTTTTCAGATTTATCTCAAAGTAGTCCTTAATAGATTTCTGGGCCTTTCTGTACACCTCTTCATCTCTAAATAGGGAGTCATTCATCCTCCATCTGAAGGAGCCAGCTGTTGTTGTGTTCATTTCCATCTTTACGGCATTATGGTCGGAGCAAGTTTTTGGGCAGATTTCCACTTTCTTTATCTTAGGTGCCATTCCACTAGTTACCCAGATTTGATCGATTCTGGTCCAGGTCAATTTTGCTTCGGAGAAGAAAGTTCCCTCTCTCTCCAAAGGGTTTCTTGTTCTCCAAATGTCAATCAAGTCCATGTTATCTGTCATTTCAAAAAAAGTCTTAGGTAGCCTCCCATCCTTGGAAACCACCTGTCTTAGTGCTTTATCCATATTTGTAGAGACCACTCCATTCATGTCTCCCATCATAATTATATTATAATCCAAATAGTCCATTAATGTCTCATGTAGTTTCTTAAAGAACTCTGACTTCCCTTCATTCGGAGCATAAATCCCAATTATCAATAATTTTTCTCCTTGGACTTGTATTTCTATTGCCAAATATCTTCCTTGTTCGTCTTTAAACATCAACTTAGGGGCCAATTTTTCCTTAGCATAAATCACCACTCCTCTTTTTTTCACCTTATCTGATGAAATGAATTCCTGTCCCAGTCTTTTATTAACAAGTAATTTTCTATGTGTTCTAGTCACGTGGGTTTCTTGCAAACAAATCAAATCCAATTGTTCCTTTTTTAAAATATGGAAAACCTCACGTCTTTTTCTGGGAAGGTTCAAACCGTTACAATTCCAGCTTAAAAATTGTAGAGCCATGTTGTTGCTTACTTTGATGCTCCTCCGACTGCCCCCTGCAGTTGTTCTTCCTTTGTTGGGGTCTGAAGTCCAAATGTCGGATTCGATATGTCCGCTAAGTCCTTAGCCTCAGTAGTCAGGTCCACCACTCCCTTCACCAGGTCTTCTTGATTTTTTTCCAGAAACTGTTCTTTATCTTGCACTGTTTTTATTTTGATTTTTTTCCCTTTATAATTAAAAGACAGACCTTGTGGGTACTCCCATCTGTATATTATGTTGTTCTTCATCAACAAGGTGGTCAAATCCCTGTAGTAGGTTCTTACTTCCAAGATGTATTTAGGAATATCTTTATAAATCTGAACAAAGGAGTCTTCAATCTCCAGAGATCTTTGATATTGTAGATTCAATATTTTATCTCTCTCCTCCTTAGATCTCAAAATTATCAGGCAATCCCTTGGCTTCTTTTTATTCTGTCTTCTTCCCAGTCTAAAGGCCGTAACTATCTTGAATTCCTCCTCTTTCAAATTCACTTGCCAAAAATCCGAGAATTCTTTGGTGAGGTACTCTGCCAAACTGTCCTGCTCACTTTCTGGCACGGCTCTCAGTCTCAAGTTCCTCTCCTTTCTCTGAAGATCTATTAAAGACAGGGCAGCCTCATGTTCCTCTAGCTTTTTGCAAACAGGTTCTAATTTAACTTGCGTTGATTCAGCTATATTTTTTGCCTCTTCAGCAGTCTTACGAATTGCAACATTTTCTTCAATTAATTTATTTATAGTCTCTGTATTAGATGCAACACTTTTAGTGTTCAAGTCGAGCTTCTCCGATAGCTCTGTTAATTGTTTAGAATTTTCTGTACCTTGTTTGGTCAGAGCCTCTAATGATTCATTAATTTTTATTAATGCTTGTGTCACTGTATCCATCCCTCTTTCCTGCCCTTCTACACCTGCAAGGGCTAAGCCTGATATGGAGCCTCTTCTCCTTTGTGCAATTTTTGTTTTTGCTCTTGTTTTTATCTCATCCTCTTGGCCTCTCATGTCCCAAGGTCGTTCCCACAGGAATTGTTTCCAGATGGAAAACTCCACTAACTTATTCTTTACACTGTTAGAATTTTCCCTCAGCCCTCTAGAGGGAGCGATTCACAGTTCAAAGTAGAGGGAAACAAAGAAAAAGAAAGCGAAAAATGGCCACAACTTTTTCAAATAATTTTCCAGTCAGAGAGCTGTTACTTTGTATCCTCAGCCACCAACAGTAGCAGATAAAGTCTCAACTTTATATCCAACTTGTAATACACCAACTTTGTATCCAATCTCAAATGACAGTATCCAATCCCAGTGAATTAGTCCTTTTTAAAGCAATCCTTTCCCAAGGGTTTGAAACAGCGGGTAATTTTCCCTTTCATCTCTTTCCAGCAGGTAATGCTAGTTCAGGTTCATCCCCCCCCCCGCTCCTGCTGCTAAGGGGGAAGGTTCAGATTCAATGTCTAGGTTGAGTATAAATAAAGCTATCTTCCGTCAAATTGCAGCTTGTTTATCGTTGCTTTAACTGTCATGCAGTCCGGGAAAGGCAGACTTCCTTATTTTAACTCTTTCCCGTTTTCAGCCAAATTATCAATCCGTTTTGCTTTGAATCCCGGAGATTTCCCAATCTTACTCACGGGTAGTTGTAAATCCAAATCCGAATGCCAGGAAGGAATCGGCGCTCTCCGTTATGGCGACGCGGCTTCGCTCCGCGAGCTGGGTTGCGACTCTCAGCACCGCGCACTCACCCGATGCCGCTCCGGAGCCTTTAAAAAGGCTCCTTCGCAGTAAGGGGGGGCGCTTCAGGTGCCCACCGAGTCTCCTTGTTCACAGGCTTCCGCGCCTGTGATTTTAGGGGTCCCCGCTTCGCCGTAGCGGTCGGACCCGAACTCACGGAGTAGTCTCCCTGAGCAGAGCTCAGCAGGAGACCGCCATTGAACGCTGGCGCCGACCGGAAGTCCAGACTGCTGCATTTTGGATCCTATTCAACTCAGTACATAACAGAATGAACAGAAAACAATCCTTTTTATGGCCCAACTTCAGCAGCTGAGCTTCTTAGCTAAATGGGGAATTTGAAGCTGGGTCCCCCAATTCCTAGTCTGGGGTGTGTGTGTGTGTATGTGTGTGTGTGAATTTCTTGCCTTTACATCCAGCCTATGAGAATTCCTTCTCCTTCCCTGATGCATGTGTGTGTGTGTGTGTGTGTGTGTGTGTAAACTGCTGGTACTATTGTAATTTACTTAATATATTTATAGCCTACTCTTCATCTTTATATAGAAACCAGGATGGGGTGCATAATCTTAAACAAACCATGCAGTAAAATAGTAAAACAATAAAAACTTCAGAAGAGATGCAGTAGAGGCGCCGAAAAAACCAAAACAACAGCAGGAGAGCGAGTTGAACAGGCGACTTCCTGTTGTTTTCCCCCGAAGTTGGGTGAGAGCGGAGACTCCTTGCTCTCTGAACACACCGCTCTGTTCCTGCCCTGGTGCCTTGCTTTCTGTCCATGCTAGATGGGGGTGGAATGAGAGAAAATCTCCCCTCACCCCTTGTACCATCATGAAAAGAAAGCTGAATGAAAAAGAAATGTGTGAATTGTGTGTGGGCAGTGGGGGGCAGGTGTGTGAATGATGCGGAGGGAAGGAAAATGTGCAAACTGAGGAAAAGGAGCATAACTGAATGGAGGGATGGGAATGAAAGGACGTGGGTGGGACAAAAGGACATGGGTGGCATTGTAGTCTAAACCACTGCCCCTCTCGGGCTTGCCAACCGGAAGGTCATCGGTTCGAATCCCTGCGACGGGATGAGCTCTTGTTGCTCTGTCCCAGCTCCCGCCAACCTATCAGTTCGAAAGCACACCAGTGCAAGTAGATAAATAGGTACCACTGTGGCGAGAAGGTAAACGGCGTCTCCGTGTGCTCTGGCTTCCGTCATAGTGTCCCATTGTGCCAGCAGCGGTTTAGTCTTGCTGGCCACATGACCTGGAAAGCTGTCTGTGGACAAACACAGGCTTCCTTGACCTGAAAGCGAGATGAGCGCCACAACCGCATAGTCGCCTTTGACTGGACTTAACCATCCAAGGGTCCTTTACTTTTACCTTATACATGTGTGTACGGATGCGGGGGGAGAGAGAGGAGGCAGGAGAGGGAAAGAGTGCAGCAGAGAGGGGGTGTCCTTACCCACACTCAACCCTCCACGTGTTCCTGTTTTCCAGGGAGATTCCCAGGTTTACAATAGCTGTCCTGGTTTCTGATTTGATCCTGGAATATCCTGCTTTTCTTTAGGACAACCCTATTTTCATAGGAGAAATGTTAGAGGGTATGGTAAAGGTAAAGGGACCCCTGACCATTAGGTCCAGTCGTGACCGACTCTGGGGTTGCGGCGCTCATCTCGCTTTATTGGCTGAGGGAGCTGGCGTACAGCTTCCAGGTCATGTGGACAGCATGACTAAGCCGCTTCTGGCTAACCAGAGCAGTGCACGGAAATGCCGTTTACCTTCCCACTGGAGCGGTACCTATTTATCTACTTGCACTTTGACGTGCTTTCGAACTGCTAGGTTGGCAGGAGCAGGGACTGAGCAACGGGAGCTCACCCCGTCGTGGGGATTCAAACCGCTGACCTTCTGATCAGCAAGCCCTAGGCTCTGTGGTTTAACCCACAGCGCTACCCATGTCCCCTAGAGAGTATGGTAGGACATCCCTATTTTAATTAGAGAAATGTTGGAGGGTGTGGAGTTATGCGGCCCCTGAGCCAAGGAGATAAGTGCAGATCCTGCACTGGACAAGCAGTTAGGCTAGGTGACTTCTAAGATGTCTTCCAACTCTAAAATCCCATGATTCAATGAAAAGGCATTACAAAGCACAACTAGTCTTTGAACCCCTATACTGTACATCTGATGGCAGCCCTATATAGGGAAGCTTTTTTTAATGTTTAATTTTTTTTTTTATGTTGGAAGCCACCGAGAGTGGTTGGGGCAATCCAGTCAGATGGGTGGGGTATAATGGAATATGATGTCACTATTTTCATAAGAAAAACTTTGGAGGGTATGCACAATTGACTTTGCCTTCACTCATTCCAAGTCTAACTAGACCTGATCCATTCAAAAAGTAGTTGAGGTAAAGGCAACAATCCAGGGCTTTAGATGCACAAGCAAAACTCCATCTCTACAAGACTCTCTCCATTCTATCCTATAAGCAGCCTGAGCTTTCGACTTTCCTGTTTGAAGCTCAACTACCCCCCCTTTCCATTATCTGTTTTTTCTCAGGCTTTTCCAGATGACAGTTTTCTAGTGTAGTAGATGCATCGCTATTAACTAATTTGTTGTGGGAAATCCAGGCATCCTTCCTCGAGGCAGAGATTCATCTGGTGGGCATATGGTGTTTTTCTAGCACTCAAACGGCGATATTTTCTTCTTGGAAAAATCCAGTTCTCTCTCTCCCCCCCCCCCCCGGTTTATCTATGACTTTACAAGGTGTGATTGCATATTGCTGCAGGGTACCTCTGTTCTGGGCCTGGTTGTTGTGAGTGAGGAGAAACACAAACCTCCCTGTTCCTCTCACTTTATAATCACTCTTTGAACCACATCTTTATGGGTTTTGCCACTGCTAAACAGGAAGCCCTATTTCAGGGGTGGAGAACATTTTTCAGATTGAGGTCCATATCGCTTGTGCTGGTGATGACGACCAGAAGCAAAAGTGGGAAGAGTAATGGATGTGACTTTCTTTGCAAAGCTGGGTACATTCCATGCACACACAAACCAGCGGTTTCAGCAAGTCCTCTCCCACCGCTTTCCTGAGCTACTAAAAGCAGCAGCAACAACCCATAGTCATGCAGAGCTTTCTTATCATCAGCCTGGATGATAAGAAAAATAAACGGGAAGGTCAAACAAGCAGCTGATTTCGTGTTGAAGCCACAAAATCTGCAATGCTATTCACACGTATATAGAAATAAGCCCCACGTAACTCAATCAGACCTCTGAGTTGACATGGTTAGTATTGCAGTCAGTCAGAGCAACCCTAAACAGAGGAAGCTAGTGGAAAATAACATGTTGTTGTTGTTGTTGTTGTTGTTGTTGTTGTTGTTGTTGTTGTTGTATTCAGTGGTCTGTGTTTGCCTGAGCTTGAGTCTGGGATTCTCAGCTTCTGTGTCCTGATTTGATACATGATATCCAATCACAGAACATTTTAGGATTTGGGCCTCTGCCATTGGCCCTTAAACTTTGAGTTATGATTTGCAGCTTGGAAGTTTAGGCAGCCAATCACGTTGGGAGTGGGAGTGGCCCAGGCCTTCAGAAATGTACATAAGCAGTTGCTTTGCCCCTGTTGACCAGTTCCGTTAGTTCAAGAAAGGTTCTTGCTGTTATCACTGTGTCTTGCCTCGTGGGAACCCACCTACACTTCAACAACAACAACAATACCCCACCCCCTGTCTGGGTTGCCCTAGCCACTCTGGGTGGCTTCAGAAACTTATTAAAACATAAAACATTTAAAAACTTCAGGAAAATGTGGTGCTTAAAGGACAATAAAGTAGGTTTCACTGCAACACATTTTTAAAAATGCAGAATACTAAAGGCATGAGGACATTTGCAGATTGCTCGCAAAACCTTCTCTGTCCATTCCAATGGTCTCATATCCCTTATTCACACTTATGTAACTCACACATAACACATGCAGCTCATGCTGGCACTCTCACAGCCCACCCTACGCACACCCAGTCTAACAGCGTGACTAACATAATCTGTTAGTGCTCTACCACCACACCACCTCCTCCCACCCAGAATCTCTTCCAACCCACAACACCATCTGTCCCTAGGGCAAGTTTGCTGACTAGGTTTAATAAAATAAATACAATAAATCTGAGCATTTGGAAAGTTCATAAACACCCCAGCAGTTGAGCCAATCGTTGGGGTCGACTCATGGCAACATATTGTGTGGCGCTCTTACAACCGATAGTTGAATTCAACTGGACTTAACCGTCTGGGAGTCCTTTACCTTCACCTACAACCAACAGCTAGAGAGCTTTCAAAAACTGCAATCCACAATTCTCCTTTTGCATCCTGAGCACACCCAGCCCAAGGAGGACCAACGACTGGTAGTTTAATTCTTTAATGCTTATGGTAGCACCTAGGTGCACAGAACTCTCTCTCTCTCCCTCCCCTGAAGGAGCATCTCCTTCCTCATCATCCAGCCCGGATGCTGAAGTCCAGCTCCGAGGGCCTTCTGGCGGTTCCCTCACTGCGAGAAGCAAAGTTACAGTGAACCAGGCAAAGGGCAGTGGCGCCTGCCCTGTGGAACAGCCTCCCATCAGATGTCAAGGAAATAAGCAAGTATCTGACTTTCAGAAGACATCTGAAGGTGGTTCTGTTTAGGGACGTTTTGAATGTTTGATGTTTGATCGTGTTTTTTAATATTCTGTTGGGTGGCTGGGGAAACCCAGCCAGATGGACAAGGTAGAAATAATAATAAAAATTTTTTTATTTACTCTTGCAACTAAATAGCAGACATCCCTTCCCCAGGTTTCTGCTCTGAGCTGGACTGTTCGAGCTACAGCATGACCAGAACTCTACCCAAACTTAAGTAGACTTGTCTGATGGGACACTCGCAAGCAACCTATGACTTCTCCTACACAGAAGTTGCCACAGTGCCTGTCTCTTCAAGCCCTTCCTGGTCCTGGGGGACAGTGAGGAAGGATTACAGAGGGGAGTCTACTGTCCCCCATCTCAGGAACTGTCCCTTCCTCTGCTCCTGGCACATCCTGCCCTCCTTACAGCCACAGATCCCACCCCACATCGCACACTGAGACTGCTCAGTCCCCTTCCTCCAGCCCAGGTTCCTGCCTTGCAGGAGGCATCATACCTATAAATTGCTGCTCCTTTACGCTGGATCAGCCTCTCCTTGGAGTCCTGCCAGTCCCTGACATTTTGTCGTGTTTCTCTTGCGTTTCTTCAAAAATATGCATGCTACTCCAAAGTGATTGCAAAAAAAGGTGTTTATTTCGAGGAATCTGCACTAAAATGCTGATAAATTTTCATGAGGATTTTTTTTAAAAAAACTGAATTGCTGCAAAATGTGGAGAGCTAAATTCAAGATTGGAAAACTGAGAAATGGAGAAAATCAAAATTTATAGATCCCTCCATCCCTAGCCGGCACAGCAAAACAAACAAAAAGCCCTATTGCCTAAAACATGGGTAAGCAAACTAAGGCCTGAGGGCCGGATCTGGCCCAATAGCCTTCTAAATCCGGCCTGCAGATGCTTGGGGAATCAGCATGTTTTTACATGAATATAATGTGTCCTTTTATTTAAAATGCATCTCTGGGTTATTTGTGGGCCATAGGAATTCGTTCATTATTTTTTTTTCCCCAGAATATAGTCCGGCCCCCCACAAAGTCTGAGGGACAGTGGACTGACCCCCTGCTGAAAAAGTTTGCTGACCCCTGGCCTAAAATGTTGTCCACCTTCCCCCCTGGCCAACATGAGTGTTCCCCAGTGTCAAAATAAAATAAAATGCAGGAATGTCCTCAATTTGCAGAAAAATAAGAGCTGGAACAAAAGCATGAAACATCTTGTTGGCTTTTCCTAGTATTGAGAGATTTTGTGTGGCATCCAAGGATCCCAAACACTGCACGAGCTCTGGGTGGGGTCCAAGATTAGGCAAGGCTGGGATCAGAACATTACAGAATTCCGCCTTTATCTGCCCTGTGGAATGGCTCTGAATGTTCTCTACAGGATTCTACAAATTAAAGCCTCAATTTGTTTTTGGAGGGTTTATGTAACAGCAAGGAGATCCTACTTTAGCCAGCCTGAGTCAAGACCACAGGAGAGAATTGGAGAGAAATCAGGCCCAAATATATAAACCAGCAACGATTGTGAAGTCATTTGATTACATGTAATGATAAACATGCGCATCGCCAGAAGAATGAAGCTTCCTGGACAATTTGGATAACATCTGCCACAACAGACCATAATGTATCCCTTCTCTTGCAGCCAATGCAGTCATTTATGCCCTCTATTTTTCTCCAGGCAACCCTTCTTTGGCACGTACATGTCTGAAATATGGGAAGAAAACATTGTGTGACATGCTTGCACGTGGTTGACTCAATGTCCATGGCATGGCACTCCTTCCTAGTTAATCAGCTCACTTTCAGAGGGGCAAAAGAAAATGGACTCTGTCTAGGATAATTTCTTAGTGTTAAAAAGAAGATAGCACTTAGCCTTATGTCCCTTGGCAAAGTTCAGCATTATGATCAGGTATGCATGCACGCACACCACTATGTGACAAAAGGTGTGTGTGGGGTGGTGGTTCTAGGTTACCCTCAGAGGGAGCTGGCAGACTTTGGTGACAGCAAGCCCTGGATCAGGGAAATAATATTGTAATTCTGCATAAGGCTCTGTTTGGTTTGGGTTTTAATGCGAAGCTGCCTAATTAGCACTTCTTGAAACACTGTGTGAAGCAAAGCACAACTATCCTTTGACATTTGCAGGTCTCCAATTTTTCTGCAGTGCAATTCCATACCTCCAACATTTATCTGATGAAAATAGGGGTATCTTATTCAATAGTAGTAGTAATAGTAATAATAATATATATATATATACTCTGCCCATCTGGCTGGGTTGCCCCAGCCACTCTAGGCAGCTTCTGACATATATAAAAACATAATAAAACACTGAACACTTAAAAACTTCCCTATACAGAGCTGCCTTCAGATGTCTTCTAAAGGTTGTATACTTACTTAGCTCCTTGACTTGGGGGTTGCTTAATTCCATACCCTCTAGCATTTCTCCAACGAAAATAAGGGCGTCCTAAGGAAAAGGAAAAGCAGGACAACCTGGGATCAAATCAGAAACTGGGACAGCTTCTGTAAATCCTGGACTGTCCCTGGAAAATAGGGACACTTGGAGGGTCTGCAGTTCCCCAGCCAAATTATGTGTGCAGAAATGCATATACAGTGGTACCTCGGATTAAGTACTTAATTCGTTCTGGAGGTCTGTTGTTAACCTGAAACTGTTCTTAACCTGAAGCACCACTTTAGCTAATGGGGCCTCCTGCTGCTGCCGCACCACCAGAGCACAATTTCTGTTCTCATCCTGAAGCAAAGTTCTTAACCTGAAGCACTATTTCTGGGTTAGCAGAGTCTGTAACCTGAAGCGTATGTAACCCGAGGTACCACTGTATTAGGGGAATGCATACATCACTGTTGGCATCCACTCGTCTCAAGGGACAATGGAGTGCACCTCAGGGGGTGAAGCCAAATCACTGTATTAGCAGCACCAAAGTGACCTCCCTGGGGTGCAAGTCTGGGCAGTGTATATGAAGGTTTTGGAGTGCCCAGACAAAACGACCCCCTCTTGGCCTCACTGATGTGGTCCAAAGGATGTTTGCCCCTAGGTTCACTGCAGGAGTTGTTGGAGGGAAGGGTATAAGGGGCCACCCAACCACCTGAAGGACTCCACTCTGGTTTTGTGTAGGGTTTACTCCTTAGCCTTTTCTTCTCCTGAAGATATCCTGCAAGGTGTATCAGTGGAAATAGCATACACTATTGCATTCTGTTAGGGAAGTGTGTTTTCAAAATAGGGCATACTTGGAGACTTGCACACTAAAATGCTGACAGAGTTTTGCAAGGGCTTTTTTTAAAATTGGAAACTGATGTGGAAATGTGGCAGATGGTCCTTAAGACTGGATTAATGAGAAACTAAGAGGAATTGATGGTCCATGGGGTCACAAAGAGTCGGACACGACTAAACAACAACAAGAGGAATTGAACTTGACACTTCTGTCATCATATGATCACATGAAGGATTCTGGAAGGCAGAACTGGTTTGTAATGTGTCCCTAAAAAGAACGGAAAGAAGAGATGCAATTTTGGAAGGTTTCAAGTCTGGATACTGATAGATGTTAACAAAGGAATAATAGGAATAATATGGAGAATCTCGGTAAAAGACTAATTCAAAGGAATGATGTGCTGCAAAGGCATTTGTATATGAGGCAGTATTCTGAATATAAGTTGAGTTCCATGGTGAAGAGCATCAAACGCTACTGGAATGAAAATAAAATATATACAGCAAACTATCCAGCAAAATCTGGAGGTTCACGTTCATTCAGTCAAATTTATTTACTGTTTGCAGAAAAGGAAACCATATTTAAGATAACAGCACAAGCCTGCACTTCCTCTGAGGTCATGTAGGTCTTTATGCAGCCCCTGGAAGATGAGCGGTTGTGCTCATCTCCTGTTTGTGGGCTTCCACAGGCATCTAGTTGTCCACAGTGACAACAGAATCCTGGACTACCTTGGCTTGATCCAGCTCCCCATGTTGCTCCCCATGTTGTTATGAACTGGTATGAGATGATGAGATCTGCCTCTCTGAAGGCCTTTGGTGGTCTCTTCAGGAACTGATGGTATGAAGTTGCTGGCCTAGGCTTGAGGGAATCTCAATTTAAAAACAGATTCACTGCAGCATATTAGCATATCTTACCACTTGCAAGGATGTGCCTTTTTAAGGAGAGTTTGCCACCTTAAGTGGTTGTGCTGTCACTGTGCAACACAACAGGTGCACTTCAGGATCCTTTGAAACACACAGGAGAATGCTTGAATTCAACATCCATGCACAATCCAAGATTTATTCCAAGATTTATTCCATGCTACAATTCCAGGAATTGGACCATAAAGAAGGCTGATCGCCGAAGAATTGATGCTTTTGAATTATGGTGCTGGAGGAGACTCTTGAGAGTCCCATGGACTGCAAGAAGAACAAACCTATCCATTCTTAAGGAAATCAGCCCTGAGTGCTCACTGGAAGGACAGATCCTGAAGCTGAGGCTCCAATACTTTGGCCACCTCATGAGAAGAGAAGACTCCCTGGAAAAGACCCTGATGTTGGGAAAGATGGAGGGCACAAGGAGAAGGGGACGACAGAGGACAAGATGGTTGGATACTGTTCTCGAAGCTTCCAGCATGAGTTTGACCAAACTGTGGGAGGCAGTGGAAGACAGAAGTGCCTGGTGTGGTCTGGTCCATGGGGTCACGAAGAGTCGGACACGACTAAACACCAACAACACCGACCAGAATATAACAATGAATTCTGGGATATGTGTGGCTGATTGCTCCCTACTTCATAGACACCCCTAGAAATATTGCCCTGGTTGCTTGTTCTGTCAAGCACGTCTCATTTATGGAAAAGCAGCCAACATGTTAAAACAAAACAAGAGGATTCTTGGGCTGGTTTCAGAAACAGATGAGATCATGCAGAAGCTACATTTCTATAAAGTATATGTTTATAGCAGTGTTTCCAGGGGATAACCCAGTTTAAGAGCTCTCCTGGATCAGTCCAATGGCCCATCTAATCCAGCGTCCTGTTCTCACAGTGGCCCATGGAAAGCCCACAAGGAGAAGCTGGGCTCAACAGCGCTCTTCCCACATGTGATTTCCAGCAACAGGTATTTAGAGGCATACTGCCTCTGACAGAGAGAGGTAGAAGATAGTCAACATGTCTAGAAGCCTCCATGCCAGTCAGCTGAGCTAGATCGACCAATGGTTTGATTGAGTATGAGGCAGTTTCCCATATTTCTTGTCCAGAAATATGGCTCTTGTATTTAAAGGAAAGGGTCACAGCTCAGTGGTGGAGCATGCAAATGTCCCAGGTTCATTCGCTGGTGTCTCCCGGTAGATCTTCTGCCTGAAATCCTAGAGAGCTAGATGGATGAATAGTCTGACTTAAGGCAGCTTCCTGGGTTCCAAATATCCCAATGTTCTCCCATTATGAGAAACATGACCCTGGAACTTCCTATTTCTGTGGTGTAGAGGTGTTAAAATATGAATCCTGCTTGCTTTATTAGTTGGAAACAAGTTGGCTCGGTGGGATGTGGCAACTTGGTGGTGTCAAATTCTGCCCAGATTCAACCAACATTCTTAAAATACCAATGTGACCACAAGAAGCCACCATTCGGGACTGTTGCTTTTGGCATCTTTTCAGTTGCAAGATGTACAAGTCAGTTCATCACGATGCTGTTGGCTGCTGGGCAGCTATTCCGCTTCTAAGCAGAGTGCTGGATATTAACTCAAAATGGTTCACGAAAGCTGAAGGCCAGGAAATAGCTGGGAGTTGCAAGAGATACCCATCAGTGCTGTGGATATCTCCTCCAACACAGAGATAAGGAAAAGGGCAGGTGTTTGAAGTTTGGAATAGAGACAAAGGCAGAAAATAAGAAAGAGGGAATGCTGTGAGCTGGCTGAAGGTGTCTTAGTGATGCAGGGCATCTCACTAGGAATCCAACTTGTGGTGGGACATCTGCCAATAACGTTGCCTCAACTCTGTCAAGCTGGAATTCAACATCGTGCTGAGGCAATCATTCCATTTTGTCTTTCCAGATGGAACTATCCCCCATCTCCTCCCTTGAGCGTCATTGAGCAAATAGAAGTTCTTGTTTCCACTGACATTACTCAGTAATTGAGTACTCCTTCCTGTCAGATGTTCAAGAGTTAAACAATTATGTGACTTTTCATAGACTTTTCATAGGCAGTCCTGTTCGGGGAAGCTTTTGATGTTTGAGGTTTTGTTTTGCCTCTTACTACTTTGCTGGAAGCTGCCCAGAATAGCTGGGGCAACCCAGTCAGGTGGGGGGAAGAAGAAGAAGAAGAAGAAGAAGAAGAAGAAGAAGAAGAAGAAGAAGAAGAAGAAGAAGAAGAAGAAGAAGAAGAAGAAGAAATAATAATGCAGGTTTGTACAGTTAAAATGAATTCAAGTGCTCTGGCACCCTGGTGCAACAAATCAATAACAACATCCTTCTTTTGGTGATGTGGAGATGCACTGAAAAGTGTGCACTGCATTAGCAGGGAATTGTATAATCACCCTCCAGGCAAATCAGAATTAATGCGAATGGTTGCATAACTTCCCTGCAAACAGATCAGAACCAATGCACATAGTCTAACCTTTCCTGCAAATTTCTGCAAGCGAAGGATGAGGATGAATGATCAATAGACAGATCATTTGGAGGTTCCTAAGTCTTGTAAGGGCCTGCTGTTCACCTCCTCTTATCTTTCGCCTGTGCTTTGTAAAAAGAAGCAAAAATGTTGCAAATCTCCAGTGCTGTCTTATGCAGAGGAAGCTAAACCCATTCCCACTTCTCTCGGGACTTGTCATGATTCAGGGAAGTGTGGAACATGCTGCCGTATGCATATTTCAATTGCTTCAGGCTTCACACTCCCATGGACTACTGCTTTTAAACATCTCTATGTTGTGCAAGATCTAACACTGAATGCTTGCGAATGCCTTGATCAGCTCTAAATAACTAGCATCAAGCCCTGACCTGCATGGTTGAATGAGCCATTCCAGATCAAGCCCTACATAAAGAGCTTCCATATGACCTGGAAGAGGGCATTTCCCAGTGGAATCAGTTCACACACCCAACTATTGGCAGGCAAGGAATGCCCAACCATGAGTGACCAGGACTTTAATTTCCCAGGCAAAAACTGATCCTCGAAAACAAAATAAATAGGACAGTGGAGTTTGGCACTGCACTTTCAAATGCCAATGTTTTGCTCACGTCAATGTTTGGTTCCAGTCTGTTTCTGATTTAGTATCCGGCTATATCCACTGGCAGCACACCCTTGTTTTCTTAACGAGCAGAACATGGATCAGCCTTTGGGTCACGTGGCCACCCTTTAAGAAAAACCTGACAAAAATTGCTCTGCTTGTCAGGGAGCTATAGCATTGGCTGCAAATGACTATTTTGTTTAACAAAGTCCCAACAAAGCTCTTGGTGTTTGCGATTTGCATGGTTATCTAGCTCTGTTTGAAATAAACATTCAGCTGAACCAGGACCAGCTATGCAAAGGACAAAGGACAAAGAGAAACCACATGCAAATAAGAAGGAGAGGCTTGGTTTCTGTCAACACCGCGGAACGAAAAAGGCTCTTTAGCATCTGGCAAATATACTGTGTTCTTAATATTGTTATGCAGGCCTGTTACTCATTGTGCCCATTGCAGGCCACCAACCATGTATGGTGACTCGCTAGGGACATATTAAGGTACCTTCCAGTGGGGAAGGTACCGGAAGTGACTAACCTGCCATGTGGGGTCCAAAAGGAACTGCTTGTGCAGTTTGGCTTAGCATGGCATCCAAACTGCAAGTCCCCATTAAATAAGAACAAACCTTGGCTACAGTCTGTGTTTAGGAAGAGGAGACATGTCCCCTGTTGCTGCAACTGCTCCATAGGGCTCAGAGCTGTGGACCTCGAGGCTAGAAGCATTTGTGTGTATCCAGAACACTGCTAAAGCTGCTGTGTGTTTTTCTTGAAACCATGACTCTGAAATTAAGAGTCTCATGCTCTACTGACAGCTATCCATTCAGACCATTCCCTGGCCTAACAATTAATTTGTTAAAAACCACTCTGAGTCTGTAAGCTGTCAAGGAGAACACAGGAAAAACTCCTGCTAGTTATTATATTGATTTGCAAGTGATACAGGGCCTTGGTTATCTGCCTTTCTCATAGTAACATCCACATGCTATGAAGCAGTTCTGGCCTGAACATGACCTTTCTAGAGATATGCAATCAGCAAGGGCTGCTGGATAACCTTGCATTTTCTGGATGCTTTGACCAACTACCTGTATACACTTATCTTTGTCCCAGGCTGATCTTGACCTCGGAATTTGATTGCTTCAATTCTCCCTTGGTATTAGTTTCATTTCTTTCTCGCAGCTTGTTGAGAAGATGGCAGGGTGGCTGTTTACTCCTGCCTAAGCCATGGGTTCTCCAAGGTGACTGTGGTGGGCGTAAATTGGAAGGACAGAGGAAGAGCTGAGAAGCTGTCACAAAAAGAAGCTGGACAGGTAGTTTCGGACCTGATCTTTGGCTCCGAGTGTTTCTACAGCCACAAAACACTGCAGTGTCTGAAGGTGTTATGACTTCATTTTCATGATGGTTGCTGCTTTCCTGATAACCACTAGCCCAGGCAATCATAGTCACACTATGGGGAAAGGTGGTTGTTGGTGAAGAGTAGAGCATCTTCTTTGTATTCAGAAGGTCCCAGGTTCAATCCCTGGAATCTTCAAGTAGGTCTGGGAGAGACACCCCTGTTATTTATTCAGTGGTCTTTGTTTGCCTGAGCCTGAGTCTGGACTAAGGATTCTGAGCTCCTGTGTTCTGATTTGATACATGATATCCAATCACAGAAAATTTCAGGATTTGGGCCTCTGCCATTGGCCCTAAACTCTGAGTCATGATTCATGGCTTGGAAGTTTAGACAGCCAATCACGTTGGGAGTGGAAATGGCCCGGGCTTTCAGACATGTATATAAGCAGTTGCTTTGCCCCTATTGTTCAGTTCTGTTAGTTTAATAAAGGTTCTTCCTGTTATCACTGTGTCTTGCCTCTTGGGAACCCACCTACACTTCAACCCTGCCCACCTGAAACCTTGGAAATCCTGTGCAAATCAGTGTAGACTGAGCTAAATGGACAAGTGATTGGAGTCAGTATAAGGCAGCTTCTACAATCCTTTACAGTGGTACCTTCGGTTACAAACGCTTCAGGTTACAGACCCCGCTAACCCAGAAATATCACCTCGGGTTAAGAACACCTCGGGTTAAGAAATCATGCAGCAGGGGTGCAGCGGCAGCAGGAGGCCCCATTAGCTAAAGTGGTGCTTCAGGTTAAGAACAGTTTCAGGTTAAGAACAGACCTCCGGCATGAATTAAGTTCTTAACCCGAGGTACCACTGTACTTAAACTTGGGTTCTTCACTTTTAGTGATCACATTTGTTCTTCCAGTATACGCAAGGCAGTGTGCATGGTTCTTTCCCCACCCCGATCTTCTCCTCAAAATAACACTGTGAGATTGGCCTGGGCAGGAGCAGGAAACCTTTGTCCTCTCCCAAGGGCTGCATGTCCTTGGGGAAAGTGGCAAGGGATGCATTGTGGTGGTGAGTGAAGCTAAACCCCAAAGTGGGCTCAATCCTTAGGCTGGAAAATAACGAATGGCTTCCTAAGATCACCCTGCCCTGCATATTTGATTACAAGACACGGAACCCCCCTATTAGAATGACAATGCCCACCAACTTTTTTTGGGGGGCGGCCCCCTCAAATATTTTATTGGGGGGCCTGAAGGGACCTTGGCCTTTAGGAGTTGGCTCCAATGCACCATTCTGGCTCTCTACTTTGCCTGCCTGGAGAGGAGTGGCTGCAATTGACGATAAAGCTGCTTCTTCTTAATGCCCTAACCAGTAGCATGTTTCTTAGCAATCCATGTGGTTAAGATGGGAAAGCTGGAATGCACTGAACCTTTAGGGCCAAAGTACATAAGTGCATAAATGGTAATTTAATGGCACTCAAAGTAATAATGAAATCAAGCCTCCATACTCTGCTTGTGAGCTTCCCAGAGGCATCTGGCTGGCTGCTGTTACTGGAAACAGAATGTGGGACCAGATGGACCTTTGGTTGATCCAGCGAGGCAGCATATGTTCTTTAAAAAAAGGTTTCACTGCATGAAACATATGGTATTTTCACACAAATAAAGGATATGATACATGCATTAAATAATTACCGAGACTGCAGTAAAGAAACGTTCAGTTCAATTAAAAAGGGAAGGGATGGAAGCACTGGATAAACATACCAATGGAAATACCAGCTTCTGGTTAATAACATTCCATGAAACTGCCCCTAAACACTGTTCGGGAAAAAGAATCCGAGATGGGGCTATGCAAATGAAGGGGCATGGCCAAGTAGCTAGAAACAGACCTGGTGGTGTTTTTCTACAATCAGGCAGCAGTATACACATTTTATGAAATAAATAAATAAAAATTTTAAGCACTGTTATGCCCCTTTAAAGTCACACTGCCCCCTGAAAATAATCCTTGGAACAGTAGTTGCTTAACCACGAGGGTCTCCTAGCAATGATACTTCCCAGGGTTCTTTGGGAGGAAAACATTATTGTTTAAAGTGATATAACATACCCTTCAACATTTCTCTGATGAAAATAGGGATGTCGCCGAAGAATTGATGCTTTTGAATTATGGTGCTGGAGGAGACTCTTGAGAGTCCCATGGACTGCAAGAAGAACAAACCTATCCATTCTTAAGGAAATCAGCCCTGAGTGCTCACTGGAAGGACAGATCCTGAAGCTGAGGCTCCAATACTTTGGCCACCTCATGAGAAGAGAAGACTCCCGGGAAAAGACCCTGATGTTGGGAAAGATGGAGGGCACAAGGAGAAGGGGATGACAGAGGATGAGATGGTTGGACAGTGTTCTCGAAGCTACCAGCATGAGTTTGCCCAAACTGCGGGAGGCAGTGGAAGACAGGAGTGCTCTGGTCCATGGGGTCACGAAGAGTCGGACATGACTAAACGACTAAACAACAACAACAAATACCATAATAATCACAATCATAATTTGGCCCAGCCACTCTGGGCGGCTTCCAACATATATAAAAACATAATAAAATGTTAAACATTTAAAAAAACCTTCCCCAAACAGGGCTGCCTTCAGATGTCTTCTAAAGGTTGTGTAGTTACTTATCTCCTTGGCTCAGGGGTCGCCTAACTGCATACCCTCTGATGAAAATACGGATGTCCTATTATACCTTCTAACATTTCTCTGATGAAAATCGGGACATCCTAAGGAAGATTGGGATCAAATCAGAAACCGGGACGGCTTCCATAAAACTGGGATTGTCCCTTGAAAATAGGGACACTTTGAGGGTCTGGTATAATAGTGCTTTCAGTGTATGCTGTAGATTTGGTCTCAGACACCAAACATGCTGGAGGTTTAAAGGCCTTCCTGATTTTTCATTTCCATGTGATCATATATATATATGCAATGGGGACAGATATCTCTTCTGGGGTATCAGGTTTCCTAGTAAAGGTAAAGGTAAAGCTAAAGGGATCCCTGACCATTAGGTCCAGGCGTGACCGACTCTGGGGTTGTGGCGCTCATCTTGCTTTATTGGCTGAGGGAGCCAGCGTACAGCTTCTGGGTCATGTGGCCAGCAGCACACGGAAATGCCGTTTACCTTCCCGCCGGAGCGGTACCTATTTATCTACTTGAACTTTGACATGCTTTTGAACTGCTAGGTTGGCAGGAGCAGGGATCGAGCAATGGGAGCTCACCCCGTTGCAGGGATTCAAACCGTCAACCTTCTGATCCGCAAGTCCTAGGCTCTGTGGTTTAACCCACAGCGCCACCCGCATCCCAGTATCAGGTTTCCTAGGGTCTGCCAAAACTCAAGCAACCCCTTGCCTCGCACCTTTGCAGATCTTAGCTCGGGAAATGAAACAAGCTAAAATGTCCAGCGTTAGTTTGAATGCCTTACTTCAGTCCCATTGACCCCCAGACAGGATAGCCAATTCCTGAGGTCCACATTTTTCCTTGCCAGTGTTTTCTCTCTCTTTCTTTTCACATTATTCATTTGGATGTGATGGTTGCAATCTTTTCCATTCTTCCATTTCACCAGGGAGAGGAGAACAAGTATGAGATGTTATTAGGACAGAATGTCCCGGTTGCTCGGTAATTATTTTAAAAGTGATTAAGTTCCGTGGGGCCTGTGAAGCTGAACTCTTAGAAGGCGATAGGCAGCTTTCCCCCAATGGCATGCAACTTGCTTCCCATCCAGTGTCTTTTTTTTTTTTTTTGCAGCTGTAAGATCTTACAGTGCATGGGGTAAGGGTGTAACTGGGGGGGAGGAGCCCTCTCTTACAGATTTAAGACAAGGCTGTCTGACAGGAGGACAAAACACACACCCCAAGCTTGATGGCAAAGCTGTATTATCTAGGCTCCTGGAGGCTATCAGTATTTGCTAGAAATGTTTTTTTCCACAGTTTCGCTCAAAGAAAGAAACAAAAGGAGAGAAATATTTCCAATCTTAAGAAATAAGAAAACTTTATTTGGACTTTGCAGATGATGGACTGGTCCAGATGTCCTGTTTACTGAACATACATCCAGATTTGCTTACACAGGGGTTAGACAATGCCTGGTCTTCTTCATTGTAGAGTCTTTTCTACAGATCAGTTACATTTGTTATGTGACATTAGTGTTGAGTACAGTATAAGGTCAGGAAGAATAAATATGTATATTTTGCAGTGTACATGTGGGATTTTGTGTTGGCTTCAACTGGATAGGTTCTCTTTCTATTTGCTTGTTATATTTCCTTGGTAGTGAGAGAGGTCAGGGGCCCAGGGTATGGTTGGTTGTCTGTGGTTGTGTGCAGTGATGTTTGTTTGCCTTTGTGAGGTGGGGAGGACATGTTGGGTTAAGTAAGCCAGATGTTCTTGTTGTTGTCTTGTTGGGCTGTGTATGTGATAAAGGGGAGTCATACTGGGGTGAAGGCATCTTTTTCTATTTCTCCCGGTGTCAGTTTCAGTTTATTGCTTAGCTTTTCTAGTAAGGCTGTTTCCCAAACGATATGATACCACTGGTCCATGTTCACCCCTGACAGATCTCTCCAGTGTCTGGCTATGAGGCTTCTGGCTGCTGAGAGTAGGTGGGTTATAAGCTCTGTATAATGTGAGTGGTAATTATGATCTTGGAAGGTGTTCAGTAGGGCCAATTCTGGGGTGAGTTCTAATATCTGTTTACTTATTTTGCATATTTCTTGTAGGACTGCTGTCCAGAAGGGTTTGATTTTGGGACATTCCCACCCCATGTGGAGGTATGTGCCTGTGGAGGTGCTGCCTCTCCAGTATTTTGGTGAGGTTCCTGGGCGCATTAGCACCAGTTTCCGTGGTGTTAAGTACCACCTGTAGTTGAGTTTCAGAGTGAGTTCCCTTCTCTGTGCTGAGATGGATTTAAAGGGAGGTTTAGATCACATTCTAGTCCATTGGGTAGGGTTAATTTCATAGCCTATGTCATGCTCTCATTGGCTTTTTTTATTGCATCAAGGGGGTTTGTGGGATTTTGGAGCAGCATTTTGTATATTGTGGATACCATCCCTTTGCCAGGTCCCCCTGCTGTCAGGCGAAGGTTTTCAAAGGTGGACAAGGGACTAGTGGCTGCTGATTTCACTGTTGGATTGTTTAAGAAGGTGTGTAATTGGTGGTGTGCTAGCCAGGGTGTCCCCTACTTTGTCTTGTATTTCTTGGGTTGGTATGGGTTTGTTGTTTTTGTAGAAGTCTTTTAGATGGTGTAAACCTTTGGCTTGTCAGGTTTTTATCTGGAGGTTTTGTTGAAACTCGAGCATTTCAACGTAATCAATTGAATTTTATTTCTGTCCTTGCCTTATTTGAAAGCTGCAGGGATAACCTTTTGGAAACAGTAGCACACATGGGTTATTTATGGTGTTGAAGCCACAACGATTTCCAAGTTGTGAATAATAATACATTACCATTTTCTTTTCAGTTCCTCGGAACGTCCCTAAAAGTATGACAGATCTGTAATTTTTTGCAAGGCAGGAATGATTAGTTCATTCAACAGCATTAGCAACAGCTTTTAAAAGATTTTCCAGAAGGGAATACCAGTGACTCATTATATTGCCTCTTCACGACAGGCATGAGGTGAGCTGTCTAGCTGGTGGGTGGGTGAGTTGCACGATTTTTTTTAGCACTGTGGAGGTTGAAACATGCTATCATGTTCTGTGAATGTGCTTTAGTAGACACACTCTCTTCTTCTCTCTATATATATACACACAAAACAATTCATACATATATAAGATTTTTTTGACACATTTATTAACTCTGAAAAGACGGTAGCTTTAAAAACTCACGTTTTGTTCCTCAGTTCAATTTTAACTCTTCTCTGTGAGTATGTGTATGTCTGTTTTTAAAGGTCCTTCCAGCCTTCTGCTATTTTGGAGTACAGTGGTACCTCAGGTTAAGTACTTAATTCGTTCTGGAGGTCTGTTGTTAACCTGAAACTGTTCTTAACCTGAAGCACCACTTTAGCTAATGGGGCCTCCCGCTGCCGCCCCGCTGCCAGAGCACGATTTCTGTTCTCATCCTGAAGCAAAGTTCTTAACCTGAAGCACTATTTCTGGGTTAGCGGAGTCTGTAACCTGAAGCGTCTGTAACCTGAGGTACCACTGTAGTCAAATACTGGCAAATCCAGGTTGCACATTAAAGCGGATTTGGTGCCCTTGCACAACAAACCTGCTACCCCTCCAAAACTGGACTTTTTGTGATAAGGAAAAGTGATAGGGATATTGCATTGGAAGGTATGGATGTTCTATAAATAGCTGATGTTGCCTAACCTTCCTGCAATTTTTGTGCATACAAAAGGATGAATGCTCAATAAACAGGTCATCAGGAAATGACCAAATCATTGTATTTTAAACACAGCATATATATTTTCCACTTCTATCATCTTTGCCTTGTTGTGTACAGGGAATAGCTGGATGGTACAGAGGGTTCTATCTAACTAAGTTCTACTCAGAGTAGAACCATTGAAATGAATGTACTTAAGTTAGTCATGTCCATTAATTTCAGTCAGTCCACTATTAGAATCACAAACATTGGATACAGCCCATTGCATCCAATTACTGGAACGGAACATCAGAGACTCATTCTGATGTTTATTCATGACAATGAGAAGATGAGTTATTGAATACATGGGTGTTTCCATCAAGGAGGTGACTCATCAGGCTAGTAATCCACCTAGGAGGGTTATGCTGCTTTTAAGCACCCAGCTTTCTACATGTGAAATGCACCCTTTACAACAGGGGTCAGCAAACTTTTTCAGCAGGGGGCCAGTCCACTGTCCCTCAGACCTTGTGGGGGACCGGACTATATTTTGGAAAAAAATAATGAACGAATTCCTATGCCCCACAAATAACCCAGAGATGCATTTTAAATAAAAGCACACATTCTACTCATGTAAAAACACACTGATTCCTGGACTGCCCGTGGGCCGGATTTAGAAGGTGATTGGGCCAGATCCGAGCCCCGGGCCTTAGTTTGCCTACCCATGCATTACAACTTTCCCAGCCCCCATCCATAGTAGACCCTATAGTGTAATGGACAAAGCAATGGGCCTTGACAACAAAGACAACGATTCAGTTCTCCACTCAGCTATGAAGCTCATTGAGTGTGATTTGGAGCCAGTCACAATACCTCAGTCTTACAGACCTCCCAGGTGTTGTGAGGATAAATGGTACACCACCTTAATCTGCTTAGAAGGATAGTATACAAATATTACGCAATAAATTGAGAGACTCATCAAGCATTTAGCCACAGGCCTTCTCTCAATCACCCTGCTTCAGTGTTCATTATCCACGGAAGTTGCTGCAACTCTCTACAAATTCTACATTTTGAACATTTTCTGGCCAAGCATATCTCACTCAATCTACTTTGCAATGTGTAAAACATTTGGAGAACCCCCTAAAAAAACTTTTCTTTGTATAATGGGAGAGGCAGAGAAGGCTCATGCATTTCTGAGATCAGATTTGTGTGAGTCTCAACATTTTTTAGCAGCCTGATAAGCAGAAAGTGGGAAAATCTATCATGTTTTTAATTTGTGATGGCTTGCAGGCTGGTGCTGCTTAGCTGTAGAGCACCTAGAAAAATCCCCCACTGCTTAGGGTCTGTAAAGATGGTACCACTAGACAGATGTGCATTGCAGATACCTTGAATAGCATTTCAGCATGATAAACATCTAATGCAAACAGGTCCTTGAGCTGAGAAGATCTGCCTTCATGATACTGAGTCACCTGATCTTAAGAGCACAATGGAAGTGCTATTAGTAACCAAGTTGCCTTATGGAAACCAGAACAAACAAGAACCAACAGCATCACTAATGTGCACATTTATCCTACCTTAGGGGGAAAAATAGCTAACTCAAGTAAAGTACCATTTCGTTATAGCCACCTGATGTACTACTAGCTCGCAATCAGTCAAAGCAAGCAGGCAGGCCAGTAGTGCGAAATTAGTGTGTTGTACTAATCTGATTTTTGTCTGTTCCTGCTGTCGGGGCAGTTAATTTGCTTGGGTTCCCCTCTCCCCAATCTTCACTGTTTTGTTAGGCAAGTTTCTACCATTCTCCAAAGCCAAGTAACCTTGTGTGCTTCAAACTTAAGTTAAACACACCTGATCTAAATGTTACACTTTCAAAAAGTGTCCCAAGGAGCCATTTGTACAATCATGTTTCAAAGCACTTCACATGTCTTATTGTCTTGGTAACCAACCTGTAAGATTGGCTGGTATTCTTATCCCGGTACTAGAGTTTTGGGGTGAGGGCTGAAGCCATGGGAATATTGGTTTGCCAAAGGTGTGGCACTACAAGATGTTAGATACAAGGGGAACAAAGGATTCCTCAGAGCCATTGTTTGTTGCATCACAGCATCTCATGCAGGGATGAGAAATCTTTGACCCTTCAGCTATTGTTGGACGACAAAGCCACTTCCAACCTCGGGAGGAGGTGGTGTTGCGGACTTCACGCCCCCAACATGCGTGCTACCATGAGGATGGTGTGCATCTTTCTGATGCAGGAAACGATGTCTGGCTGGCTGACATATCTGCTGGGATTAGGGATTGGCTGCAGGTCTGAGGGTATTGGTGGTGAGCTTTGCTCGAGTAGCAGTAAGGCATTGGTATGGGAATTGTTATGTAGATGAATGGGGGGGAGCGCTGTCACCTCCCCCGGATATTGAAGGGTAGTCTGGTAAAGGATTCTGGGGGGCGTGGCCCTGTCCGAAGCCTATGGAGGTCAGGGCCTAAGGCACGCCCCTGAGTGGTGACCCCGGGGGAGTCCCTAATTGATGCGCATCAGCAGGGCTCCCCCTGCTGGTGTTAACCCTTCCCGGTCTTCAAGCAAGCAGGCTGAAGCAGGATAGTCGGATAGGACCAGTGCCTAAACCAATAACACTCATCACCTGTAAACAATACAGTTGTGGCCTATTTTAGCCCATTACCCTCAAATAACGGTGTCATGTGTCTTTATTCCTACTGGGGGGAGGCGGGAACTCGCCATGCAACTTCCATCCTCCCTGCAAATATCTCCCGCAAATATCCTCCCATGCTCCTACTTCCTTGGCAAACACTAGTAAGATCTAGTTCAACTCTATTGAGTCCTGACTTCATGACAGAGATTAATTCAGAATCAAGAAGGGGGCTCCTTAGCCCACACTTTAGACCTAGTACTCACCAAGGCATCAAAATATCATCCTTTGAGGCCCTTCTTCATATGCTCCCTTCAGAAGAGGTCTGGAGGCTGGTAACACGAGAACAGGCCTTTTCTGCAGTGGCTCACTATTTGTGGAATGCTCTCCCTGGGGAGGTTTGGCTGTTGTCTTCATTATACATTATAAACTTTGGTTGATTAACATCCAATACCCTTTTAAACGTGTTGTGGGAACGGGGATTATTGGTTTGGTTTTGCTCTTATTTTTATTGTGTATCTTGTGTTTTTTTATATTGTATTTTTATGTTGTGAACTGCTCAGAGATCTACAGATGAAGGGCAGTATACTAATTTAAATAATGATAAAAATAAAAATAAAGCTGGGGTCAAGCTTCCTGACTTCAAACAGCAGGTTGTGGTCCATGTTGATTGAATGTTCCTCCAGATACAAAAGTTTCCTGCACCTAGAGATATATTGAGGGAAGGGCTGGCCTGGATGGAGGACCTATGCCTTGCCAGATGTTGCTGGACTGCCAATGGTCGGGCTGGTTGGGGCCGATGAGAGTTGGAAACCAATAACATCTGGAAGGCCACAGGTTCCCCACTTCTGGGTTGTTGTTGTTTGGTATGGAGGAACATTCAATTATGTTGCCCACATTTTGAGCTGTAGGGTGAGATGAAATGTCCTTCTTAGTTCAAAACTGGGCCTACCATAGGGCTTCTCCACACTTCCTCTTGTTTTGTTGCTTTCCCCCAGGGAAAACCACTCTTTAGTGCTCAATTGGAGCAAACAGCAATTTTGTTCCGATTTAGTACTAAAGAGCGGGTTTTCCTTGGGACCTATGCTTTCTAGGCATGAGACAAGCAGAAGTGTGGACAAACCCGCTGAGGGGTCTATGCTGAGATCATGAAATGGCTTTTATGATACGTGTGTGTATGCATGTCTGTACAGACAAATACACACGTAGGTCTTGCATTAAGTGAAAGATCATAATTCTCACTCTTTCTCTCTTTCTTCATCTGTATCTATATGATTACAAATAGAACACAAGATCCTTGAATAACGTATTAGCCAACTGTAGCTGGGAAATTGTCCCTTGTGTCCTGGAACAAACTTATTTGTTGCAAATATTGACACTTCTCTTGGTTTGGTTGCATAATGTATGTGATATTGGATGACTCACACACTTAGTCAACAATAAGGCTCAGTGTGAATAGCACATTGTAATATTAAGTTATTTGCTGCTTAATCCGCAGATGAAATGAAGTGAAATCATTGGAGTTAAGCTTGGGAACAGAAAACACTTTCAGCAAGCTGTTAATTGGGAGTTACCTGACAATTTATATTTAGAGCTCTGGAGCTAAATGGGGAAACAATGGGCTAAACCTGCTTAAACCCAACTATTCCATCTTAACTTGGAAAGTGGTGGTCTGTGCTTGTCCAAAACTGTAAGCTCTTCTTCTATGCAAATTTTCCAACATTGGATAGAAATGTATTTAATATGCATGCTTATGTAGTATAATGGGTCACCAAAGAAACTGAGGCCAATTTCCTGGGGTGATGCAGGATTCTCAGTGTATTGGCTAAGGTTGCTTGAGGAAGTCATTGTTTGCAAATCTAATAGAAACTGACCTGATCCACGCCTCCTGAACTAATATGTGGATTAGAACATAATTATATTTAAGAGTTTGCACTTTTCCAAAAATTTCAATGCAGTGGTTGGCTCTGCAGATCAATGTTGCTGCCGATACAATATGTCTTTTTAGTTGTGGACAATAGTCCAAGCAATGGAGGTTCTTATGTATCATTTTGTGTTCGTTAGGGTTGTGATGATTTTAGCATATAAACTCTGACAAAGCTCTGTGGAATATTTGGAGATGGTTCTCTGACTGTATGTAGTTCTTTTATCTTTGTTTTAAATAAAATTAAAAATTAATTTAAAAATGTAGTTGGCTCAAAAACATTAAAAAATGTTTTGAGGTATGGTGTTTGGCTTTTTTATATGGATATAATACATTTATAGGGACACGGGTGGCGCTGTGGGTAAAACCTCTGTGCCTAGGACTTGCCGATCGTATGGTCGGCGGTTCGAATCCCCGCGGCGGGGTGAGCTCCCGTCTTTCGGTCCCAGCTCCTGCCCACCTAGCAGTTCGAAAGCACCCCTAAGTGCAAGTAGATAAATAGGTACCGGTTTACAGCGGGAAGGTAAATGGCGTTTCCGTGTGCTGCGCTGGTGCTGGCTCGCCAGAGCAGCTTCGTCACGCTGGCCACGTGACCAGGAAGACAGCGCTTGCTCCCGGCCTCTTAAGTGAGATGGGCGCACAACCCTAGAGTCAGACACGACTGGCCCATACGGGCAGGGGTACCTTTACCTTTAATACATTTATATGGAGAGAAATGCATATTTTGAGAGGAAATGGTTCCAAAAATACTATTTCAATTCAAGTTTTCATGAAGTTTTCTTACATATGCAGGACAGATTTACAAACGTATGCTCCTGATAGCTGATTGGTTCAGATAATCCCAACACATCTCAACATCAACTGTGATATGCTTATTCGATCACTCTCAGTTCAGGGATACAATGGAATTACCTCATCTCAGAGGAGGTTGACCATTGCCCCTCTGCATGCAACACTGTTGTGGACAGTGACTCATACAGAAAACCAGGACCTGAGCCTCTCCTTATGCTGAAAGTGCAAGGGTGAAATTCACTACTTCTTTTAACTGGAGGAAAATATGTCTCCAGCTGCTAAGCAAGCATGCTGCCATAGTCATGCTTTTATGGGTGCCCATTGCTGAGTCCATTCAGTGATAGCCATAGGAATAACAAAGAGCAATGGTCTGTGTTAACCACAAGAGCTGTTGGATTTCAGTAGCTCTTAAACTATTCACTTAATAAGAGAACTTATCTGAGAGGAAGGAGGCTGCAAATGGAAAATGTAATTGAACCTGGTGTTCAAGTACTCTTCCTGACAATGTTTGGATAAAAGAGGGCAACAGGTTTGGTTACTGCATTTGCATTTGCTATTAGCGTCAGTTAATATGAACTGTATGACCTGATAAAAGGTATTCATGGGCACTCACTAATAAGCAAAGGCTTTCCAGTAAGAGGCAAAACATCATATTTCCATTGCAAATGACACAACTGTATAAATGTCGAATAAACAGCAACTGTCTGAACAATATCCGTGGCCATTTCCAGAGAGCAGAATCCTGTAAGATTCAGAGATACCTATGATACTCTAGTAACTCAGCTTGTGGTGAATGGATTGCTAAATAGGTGTCATATCCTGCATTTCAAAACACACTTGCAAGGAAGTCAATCCCATTGAACTCAGTGAGGTTTACTTCCAAGTAGCCATGTTTGGGATTGGGCTGTTTAAAGACAGGTAAACATAAGAGAGGCATTATGATTCATGTCCATAATGCCAGCTGTTTCCTGTAAATTTTAGAAATCCTTAACTCCTTCCCTTACACCCACTCCCTATAGTCTGAGCAAACTGTAAATGGACGTAACTGGCACTGACGTGTTTGCAGAGTAAGTTGAGAAAGGGGTATGGAAGTAAAGAGGAGACTGAGACATAGCTATCATTTTTTCCCTTTTCTTGCAAGGAATCCTATTCGGAATAAGGGAATTTCCCTTAAAAAAGGGGAAACATTGACAGCTATGGACTGAGAGGAGATATGAGAGCCATCCTCAAATATCTGAAGGGCTGTCACATGGAGGATGGAGCAAGCTTGTCTTCTCCAGCTCTGGAAGGTAGAACCCAAACCAATGGATTCAAGTTACAAGAAAGGAGATTCCAACCAAAGATCAGGAACACTTTTTGACAGTAAGAGCTGTTCAACAGTGGAATGGGCTCCATTGGGAGGTTGTGGACTCTGCTTCAATGGAAGTTTTCAAGCAGAGGTTGAATGGCCATCTGTCATGGATGCTTTGGTTGAGATTTCTGCATTGCAGGAGCTCAATTAGATGACCCTTGGGGTCCCTTCCAACTCTAGAGTACCTGTGGTACTCTAGAACAGGCATAGGCAAACTCAGCCCTCCAGATGTTTTGGGACTACAATGCCCATCATCCCTAGCTAACAGGACCAGTGGACAGGGATGATGGGACTTGTAGTCCCAAAACATCTGGAGGCCCAGTTTGCCTATGCCTGCTCTAGAAGTTGGGGTAAAAGCTCCTAACCTCACAAATGCTGGTGGTGACTGATGAGGAATGAGATATTTGGGTTATGGTGCAGAAAATGTTGATCCAATGTGCAGCAGCTGTGACAAGAGTTGGAGTCCAACAACACCTGAATTGCCACAGGTTTTCCATCCCTGTAATACAGACTGCTCTGCCTGTGTAGTGGTTCTTAACATAAGACCATTAAAATAACTCGCTTTTAAAAGTCTTAGTGGCCCTTTCTACATTCAGGTTTGCACAAGTAGCCAGTGAGTAATATTTTAGACAGTTTTTACTCAAATGAGCAGTGTTCCATCCCTTCTGTTCGGGAGATAATTTCCTTCCTCATAGTCTTTCTCTTTCCACAAATGGAAATCAATTATATAATATCATTGCCACCAGATATAGAGACAGGAGGTACCCCCGTACACACAAGTCACAGTTTCAAAGCTATAAAACATGTTTCTCATAAACAGAAGGAGGATCCAACAAAATAAAATTTAATTGGCAAGAGGAAAATCCTTGTTCTAGTACAGCAATTAGCAATGTGGGTGAGCAACCCTGGATGGTAAGTGGGGGTGGGATGCCAGGATATCCACAATACTAACCAGCAACAGCAGAGTGCAAACAGAGCTCTTATTCCAAATTAATTTAGATACATGTTCCTCCTCCTGGTGTCTGGCTAATCAGCTATGTGAAGTGACTGGTGCTATGACTCATTGCACAAACCTGCTCCCCTCCTCTGGCTAAGGTTTAATGAACTGCTTTCGTTTTTCATCTGCCTTGTTAAGTCAAAAGTGAAATTGGATACAAATGATGTGGTGGCTCAAATTAAGAGTAATAAAGCCCATCTGACTGAAAACTTTCGGATGGATTCCCTGCTTATTTTCATTTGGGCCACTTCTTTGACCACTTTCAGTGAAAATGCAGATTGTGTGAAGTGAAGCTGTACTCACTACATTTAGACACACACACACACACACACACACACACACACAAACAAACACACCACCTGCCCTTAGTTCAAGTGCATATTTTCAATTCTTGGGGTGAGCTTTGAAGTGCCAATTCTGCATGTTGAAATAAAATAAAAATAAATTGTCCAGTAGCACCTTAGAGACCAACTACGGTAAGTTTGTTCTTGGTATAAGCTTCCATGTGCATGCACACTTCTTCAAATACACTGAAACAGAAGTTACCAGACCCTTATATATAGTGGGGTGGGGTGGGTTTTTCTAAAGAGGGTAGTAGGAGATGGGTGATTGACTCAATGGGTATGGTAAATCTGTTGATGATTGTTAATGACTGCAATTAGTCCTACAGGAAAAAGCAAGGGATAGTTTGCAGATGATTAGCATATGTAATGAGACAGGAATCCAATATCCAATCTCTCTATTAAGACCAGGTCTCTCCATAGTTTTCAGTTTAATGATAAGTTGTAATTCAGCAACTTCTCTTTCAAGACTAGGCTCTGTGGTTAAACCACAGAGCCTAGGACCTGCCGATCGAAAGGTCGGCGGTTCGAATCCCCGCGGCAGGATGAGCTCCTGTCGTTTGGTCCCAGCTCCTGCCTACCTAGCAGTTTGAAAGCACCCCTAAGTGCAAGTAGATAAATAGGGACTGCTTTCTAGCAGGAAGGTAAACGGCGTTTCCGTGTGCGGCGCTGGTGCTGGCTCGCCAGGTGCAGCTTAGTCACGCTGGCCACGTGACCCAGAATTGTCTTCAGACAGCGCCGGCTCCCGGCCTCTTGAGCGAGATGAGTGTGCAACCCTAGAGTCGGTCACAACTGGCCCTGATGGGCAGGGGTATCTTTACCTTTACCTTTCAAGTCCATTTCTGATATTCTTTTGTAATAAGGCAGCTGCTTTGAGATCCTGTATTGAATGTCCTGGGAGATGGAAATGTTCTCCTACTGGCTTCTCTGTCTTGTGATTCCTGACGTCAGATTTATGTCCATTTATCCTACTTGAATTCTGCATGTTGGTAGCATGATTCCATTAGAACCAGGCATGGGGAAGCTGGCAACGAGAGAGACTAACCGCCTAGCATAACCAAAAGATAGACTCATTAGGCTCATTAGCCTACACCCATGCATTCCATGAAGAGGGGAGCTTGTTCAATCTGTGTAAGCTCCTTGTGTGATTTAGAACCCTGTTTGTGTTCTAGAACCCTGCAAGGTTCTAAATCAAATGTGGAACCTACAGCTTTAGAGCACCCTTCCCTCTTCAGACCACCTCCCACCAATGTATGGATAATATAGGGCTGCGGAGGCAGCAGAGGACACCACTTTAGGGCATTATTTGGACATCTTTCCCTAGTTGGAGACTCTTCTTTATTCTGTAGGCCAAGGGTGGAGAACTTTTGGCCCTCTAGATCAGCCATAGCCATCATCCCTGACCACTGGTCCTGTTGGAGATAAGCAAGAAGCCTGCTGTCAGTCTGAATTTATTACCCACACACGGCAACAGTTTCTCCCGCTGCTGAACTCTGCTGGGACTATGATAAGAGAGCTAAAGGGAGCTAGGCACAGAAGCGCGGTGGCGCAGCAGAAACGTGCCGGACGCCATCTTACCCGCACATTTCACTAGATAGAAACTCTTGAGGTTTTCTTCAAAGTAAAAGGGGGAAGAGGATATGGATTGGCCACGGCCATGGCAGGAATTGTGGCATTATTTTGCCAGATGCTTAAGACCTCCAGTAACGCTAAGAATCTTGACTTACCATATATGATTGTCCAACCATAACTAAGTGAAAGTTTTACCTACATCAAGCATGAGTTTTCTTTTTTCTTTTTTAAAAAAAGTTTATAGAGAAAAATACAAAACTTAATATCTTTCTCCCTTTTTTATCCAACTAAGACTTTAGATACAATAAACAAATAAAAAGGAGGGGGGAAGGGATAGAGAAAGAAAAAAGAAATAATGAAAAAAAGAGTTTACAAGAGAAAAGATGTTAAAAGAGAAAGATAGAAAAATAAGATCCAGAAAGTAAAGAACTTCCCATTCTTCTTCTGTCTGCTATATAAAAACAATATTCACTTTGTCCACCCAACAAAGCCACTTTTTATAAGCAAACATTATCTTCAATTCTCAAATCCAAATATCATTATTTCTTTTTCTTTTTCATGCAACAATCCTATGATAGGTTTCCAATCATTAACAAATGACAACAATGACTTTTCTCTGATCAAACATGACAATTTTGCCATCTCAGCTAAGTCCATTTTAACCGCCATTCTTTCTTTGTTATCAGCATGAGTTTTTGATGTTCGCTCCTTTATATACCTGCACATATTTGTGGTGTTGCTGTTCCGTTCCATTCTCCTTGAGGAAATACTTTCCTTGTTTCAGTATTAATCACTATTTACCCCAGGCACATTCAGAAACTCTTTCATGGCAGTTTGCCTCAATACACCTTTCACCTATGATACTTCTGAGAAGGCAGTGCCATTAAATAAGGAAGAAGTACCCGCTGCCTTTGTGGCACTTCCAAGTATTTCTTCTTTGGCAATTGTCAGGCATCTCTGCTTGTCTCAATATAAACATATGGCAGTGAGTGAATCAGTGCTTGAAATATGGCAGAAAGGTAGAGGGAAACCTTATTTGATTATGTTGTATTTATAAAAGCATTTATATACCAACCTCTCATAAAATATCAGGGCGGTGTACAGCAATATAAAAACATTAAAGACCCTTCAAAGCAGTACAGAGCAATAATAAAAATGACTGGGTACACAATAAAAAAACTAAGCAGATGCAGAGCCTGTTGTCACAGAGATGAAAGTCAATATTCTGCTGGAAGAGCTTTCCACAGAATGGGACCAATCATGACTTCTGGTTGAGTCACTTGGGGCTCTGTCACATGGGGAGAAATAACAGCCCTCCAGATGATCTTAGTGTTTGGGCTAGAATATAAGAGCTCAGGAGGTCCTTAAGGTATCCTGGACCCAAGTTGTTCAGGGCTATGCATCTCAATGCAAGAGCTTTGAACCAGGAATGGTAGCATATGGGTAGTCAGTGTAGATCAGGCTTCCTCAAACTTGGCCCTCCAGATGTTTGTGGCCTACAACTCCCATGATCCCTAGCTAACAGGACCAGTGGTCAGGGATGTTGGGAACTGTAGTCTCAAAACATCTGGAGGGCTGAGTTTGAGGAAGCCTGGTGTAGATGTTTTAACAGAGGCCTCACATACTGCTGGCCCTCTACCCCCATGAAATCCACATCCATCTCCTGACTCTCCCAAATTTTAGTCCCCCAAACTCCCAAACTCTAGATAGATGAGTGGCCATTGCAAATATATAAGCAAACTGTGGCATACACATTCCAGGCCCAAAATTAAAACATTGGGGCAGCAGCTACTGTATATGAAGCAGGGACAGCAACTCACAGGGGCTGAGCCCTTTTGCCGACCCCCATATTTTGGGGAGGGGGTTGCCCCCAATGTCCCAAAAATCAGGGGAAGGAGAGGGCTGAGCATGGAGCCAAGCACAGTGTGGCTTCAGTGACCAGTTCCTTCTCCTCCTCCTGCCGCTTAGGGGAAAGGGGGGTCAAAGCAGCCCCCTGCTGGTGGCAGTGCCAAGAGGAAGAGGAAGATAAGGCGCTGCCAGTCATTGAAGCCACACTGCCACAGTGTTTGACTCTGGCTTCGGCTCCTCCCAAAATACTGACATCAGGCATGCAACGTCCCCCCCCCCCCCGCAGCCCTTGCATGCTGGTGCCTCTGATACTAAGTGCCAATGTGAAATTGGGTTGTATTGTTGAGAGAGACTATGATTATTCCAAAGTTGCTGCCCCCCCAAATATAAACAAATCATGCTGCTACTGCCATTATTTTTTACATTTGATTTGTATGGTTCATTTCAATATTACCTGTGCTAAGTTAAAACATGACAAGATTCATCTGTGTTCTATGTATGTTCCGTTAGTGTCTTGATTTTCTCTTGTTTATGATAAGGCTCAAAAACAGATGGTGAAAATGGCCGCTTCCAAGTTCTCATTCTCCCTCTTTCATAGACACCAGTGGTTTCTGTCTGATTGAAAGAGTAAGGAAAAGGTTTCGATAGATTTCTGAACCAAGAAACCTCGGGTAGGAATCCCTTTCCATGTGCAAGTAAACAATTTTCTGGGCTTCGTTGAAACAGGACTGCGTTGCTTCTTGAATGTTTTTGATAACAGCTTCTCTTGCTTGACTATCCATGTTAATCTGAAAAGGAGAGTAAAAAGGTAAAGGTAAAGGGACCCCTGACCATTAGGTCCAGTCATGGCGTTGTGGCGCTCATCTCGCTTTACTGGCCAAGGGAGCCGGCGTACAGCTTCCAGGTCATGTGGCCAGCATGACTAAGCCATTTCTGGCGAACCAGAGCAGCGCATGGAAATGCCGTTTACCTTCCCACCTGATAGGTACCTATTTATCTACTTGCACTTTGACGTGCTTTCGAATGCTAGGTTGGCAGTAGCTGGGACCGAGCAATGGGAGCTCACCCCGTTGCGGGGATTCGAACTGCTGACCTTCTGATCGGCAAGCTCTAGGCTCTGTGATTTGGACCACAGCGCCACCCGCATCCCTGAAAAGGAGAGTAGTTTTCAGCAAAATTAATAGGTTTTCTAAAAGAGTTTTGATAATGCAAGAGGTAGGTCAAAGTGAGATGCTCAGAGGAGGTACAGAAGCCTGTGAAGTGAAGATGGAAGCACCCAAAGTGCTGTACCATGAAAGTACTTATATACGCACAGAGACCATGTGGAGTAGTGGTTAGAGTGCTGGAGTAGGGCCTGGGAGACCAGAATTCAAATCTTGACTTAGGCGCAAAGTTCATTAGGTGACCTTGGGCCAGTCACTGCCTCTGAGGGTTTTTGTCAGGATAAAATGGTGAGGAGGAGAACTATGTATATCATCTTCAGCTTTTTGGAGGAAAGGTGTGGGATGTTAATGCAAAAACAAACAAATGATAGATAGATAGATAGATAGATAGATAGATAGATAGATGATAGATAGATATAGATAGATAGATGATAGATGATAGATAGATAGATGATAGATGATAGATGATTGATAGATGATAGATTAGATAGATAGATAGATAGATAGATAGATAGATAGATAGATAGATAGATAGATGATAGATAGATAGATAGATGATAGATGATGATAGATAGATAGATAGATAGATGATAGATAGATAGATGATAGATAGATGATAGATAGATAGATGATAGACAGACAGATAGATGATATAGTACTGACACCCATTTGGAATTGAAATGGATTTTTCATGTTTGGGTCACCTTTGCATAATATGCTTATTATGAAAGCAGTCTGTCCTTCCCCAACTTTTTTTTTGTGTAACAATGACTTGAGGCTTTCCTTCCAAGAAGCAAATCCTAATGGAAAACAGGACCTTTCACATGAACATGAAGCCACAGATGGCATATTCACCACTGAAGGATTTCATCAAGATGTTCCCCCAACTGTTACTTTTGCCACTGCAATGACCTATATTCCAAGCCCATGTTTACGCTCTTTAAAACAGTACATGATGAATTAATTAATTGCCTTCTACAAAAACATCTCCAGATGATCTACAATAAAAATACCAAAAAAGCTAAACATGCAAACAAAAGAACAGGTTTAGTGGGGGAAACACTATCCTATCACCAGTGATGTAGTAAGAGTCTCTCACATTGGTCTGTTGGTGCTGCAACCTGCCAACAGAGTGCCCCCAAAGGCACACTCCTCCATTGTCTCCTGAGGCAGACAGATGCCAACCAACCATCCACTAGTCCAGTTGGGTTTTATACATGGAACTGGGAGGGGCACCATTGTCACTGCAGGCAGCAAAATGTCTTTGGCTGGCTCTGTTTCTAAGTTCTGTTCACATGTGGATGCTCATCTAAAGGGCAGCAGTGGAACACTCATGAACAAGGATCTCAGTGTGTTCTGCTTGGTTCATGAGCACCTCGAGTCCTCTTCAGCAGGCAGATGTGATATTGCCAATCTGCCAGTTAGGCAGGTCTCATTTCAAGTGAAAGCCTGGAACTAGTGGATGTGGCTGTTTCACTATTCCATTGTTTATACCAGGCTTCCTCAACCTCAGCCCTCCAGATGTTTTGAGACTACGATTCCCAACATCCCTGACCACTGGTCCTGCTAGCTAGGGATCATGGGAGTTGTAGGCCAAAAACATCTGGAGGGCCAAAGTTGAGGAAGCCTGGCTTATACCTTGTAAGCTCCTCTTCTCCTGCCCCAAGCTCAAAAAAAGAGCACCAAACATTGATCCTGCCTTGGATTTCATGGAAAGACTGACACTCTCAGCCTGGGAAACAGGCTGGTATGAGCACACCTTTAGTGTGAAGTTTAGTTACTTGGGTTTTACTTGGGTTTCTCTGCCTGAAATTTAGAGAGTGGCATGGAGGATTTAAGAGCAGCAGGAGTCTCTGTGAAGTTAATGTTTCTCCATTATAACAAGACTACTGAGGATGCAAAGGAGGCATAAATTTATTGCCTGTGCTATTACAATTCCAGGTTATGGTGTGAAGGCTCAAGAGTTCACCATCCCCTTGCTGATGCTAAGGAGGTCTGGACGTATTGACTATCTAGGAATCACTTTGGGTTCTGTGATAGAAGAAAGGTAGGATATAAATAAAAGCAAAAGCAAAATAAGGTCCCCATCTTTAGCTTTCAATTGCCTGAAGATATATCTGAGATTATTATATAATATTTTTTGGAGACTTCATTGTTTAATTTGCATAGCTAACAAGCACCACACCCAAAACAGACTTTCTGTATTCCTCTCCAGATCATTAACTTACCTCCCTCGGAGCCTGAGGCTGTATATATTCCTTGAAAAGTTTCTGTGCCATTGACATTCTTTTCCTCTGCGATACAATCTTCTTATACTTTTCACAAGCAAACCAGAATTCAATGTTCTCATCGCTGTATTCAGTCTTCAGGTAGGTTTTGTAGACAATAGGCCCATCTGAAAATCAGGTGGGGTAACTCGGTGTGGTAACAATGCATACTCTCCAATGTGTTGAGTGCCAAAACTGGGATGCACATCTTCCAAGCCGTGCTCTCATGTGAGTCATTTGACCTGTGCAAGATCATGGAGCCCAAAAATTCTCTTTCTTGGGGCCATGCTGTTGTAGACTATTGGTGCCATGTTATACAGCTGCTGAAAGGACTGCACTGGTGGCCAGTTAACTACCAGGCTAAGTTCAAGGTATGGTACTGATGTACAAAGTCCTATACAGTATAGCTTGGGACCCAAATATCTCCATGATCATGTCATCCCTTATATAGCCAAATGATCACTGCACTTTGCAGGAAAGGCATTCATGCTTTTAAAATTGTTTTTACATGTGCAATTTTAAAAATGCAGGTTTTAAATATATATCTATATTCTGAAACGGCTTCTCAATGCTTCCTCAGAAATGATTAATAAAATATGCATTTTTAATGCAGACATACATTATCTCATATGTTTTCCTTTAAAATGGGCATTTGGTATGCATTTTTATGTAAAACATGGGAAGTAGGGTGTTGTGCACAGTTTTTGAACCAAATTTGCATTGCAAAATTTATACACACAAACAGATACCCACACTTACTTAGTGTTCTGGTTAAAAATCACATGATAACTCACATTTAGTAGCCATTAGTTTTTCAAAAGACTGAGACCACTGTAGCACTTCTTCCAGACTTACTCTGTGAGAAATAAGGGAAATGAAAACCATGTGTTTAGAATAGCAAATAACTACAGCACTGTGGTCTAAACCACTGAGCCTAAGGCTTGCCAATCAGAAGGCCAGCGGTTCAAATCCCTGCAACAGGGTGAGCTCCCGTTGTTCGGTCCCAGCTCCTGCCCACCTAGCAGTTTGAAAACATGAAGTGCAAGTAGATAAATAGGTACCGCTCTGGTGCGAAGGTAAATGGTGTTTCCGTGTGCTGCTCTGGTTCGCCAGAAGCGGCTTAGTCATGCTGGCCACATGACCTGGAAGCTGTACGCCGGCTCCCTCAGCTAGTAAAGTGAGATGAGCGCCGCAACCCCAGAGTCATCTGTGACTGGACCTAACAGTCAGGTGTACCTTTACCTTTACAGCGGCCAGCAAGAAAAAATGGGCCTTGTGCACCTTTAATCGTTCTGTAGAAGAGGTAATTCTCTTGCCATGCAAGGTGCGGAACCCCTACCTGAAAAATGAAGGTCTTAAGGATCTATTTTGTTCTGAGCTGGTTAGTTTAAAATGTGAAGTGTTGTGCCTTTAAAAGGAAACTGGACTTCAACCGTGCCATTCTTTTCTCAGCCTGAGTTCCCAGAGTTCTGGTGCTTAATCCCAGGTAAATGTGTGTAGGATTGCAGCTACGGATGGACAAATCTGTCAATTTTGGTTTCTACTTTTTCGAATATTAAACCCAATTCTTTGTATTTCCACCCTCTTTTACATTTTTTTTAAAGTCCTCATGAAAATTCATTAGCATTTTAGTATGATTTTTTCCTAATACACTTTTTTCTCCTATACATTTTTTGGTATGAAATTTCCCTACTCTAAGTTTGCAAAGCAATTTCCCCTTAGACAGTGCATTCCTGCATGTTTATGTTACTTTTAAGTAAATATGCATTTTTTGCAAGCAATTTCTCCCTATTTGATGCATGTTTGCAAGTTATTTTTTTCAAATTAATGTATGCATTTTTCTGCATGTTACTGGGCTGGAGCACTGCAAAATTCCGAGAAGCGTGAATTTTGAAGGCGGACTATGTTGAGGCTTGCATTTTCTTTCAGAAAGTATGAATTAGGTAGGTTCACCATTAAATGTGAACTGAAATGAATTTCTCCTTCATCCCCAGTTCTGAAGATCTTGCATTAAAGAAACAAAATGGAGTAGCCATCCTGGACCACCTAAAAGTTAGAGGACAATTTTCTTCATTCTCGCTTGGCCTGACATCAGTTCCACATGCTTACCAAAGCCACTTAATTATTACAAAGTTCATTCCTAATCCATTCTTGATTAAAAGCAAAATTGGCCTTTGTGTACTGAACCCAAACAAAAGATTCATAAACCTGCCTTGCACAACAGCTGTTTGCAGGATTTTACAGCTTTGGTGATTTATAACCATCACTGTTATTTGCCTTAGGGCATTTTTAGCTTACCCTAGCAAAGTGTCTGCGTCGTTTCTGTGTGTGTTAGCAATAAGAAGATTCCCTCTCTGATAAAAATACATTCTATTCTTTGTTTGGTTGGTGCCTTGAACCACCACACTCCTACTTGGATAGCTCAGTCGGTAGAGCGTGAGACTCTTAATCACACAGTTGTGGGTTTGAACCCCACGTTGAACAAAAGATTCCTGCATTTCATGGTCCTTTCCAATTCTACAATTCTATGATATATAAAACACCAGCAAGGCTCCATGTCATGTGACTTTGCTCCAGCCCTTCGCCTGCTATTTTGCACCATCCTAGGCATAGTATTAGGGACACAGATGGTGCTGTGGGTTAAACCACAGAGCCTAGGACTTGCCGATAAGAAGGTCAGCGGTTCGAATCCACACGACGGGGTGAGCTCCCATTGCTCTGTCCCTGCTCCTGCCAACCTAGCAGTTCGAAAGCACGTCAAAGTAAGGTAAACAGCATTTCCGTCCGCTGCTCTGGTTCGCCAGAAGCGGCTTAGTCATGCTGGCCACATGACTCGGAAGCTGTACGCTGGCTCTCTCGGCCAATAAAGCGAGATGAGTGCTGCAACTCCAGAGTCGGTCATGACTGGACCTAACGGTCAGGGGTCCCTTTACCTAGGCATAGTATTATATTTGCTAGTGGACTTGTAGTGGCTGGGGAACTTCCTTTGTCAGGCAGAATGTGGGTAAATTGGCTACAAAGGCTTGGTAAAAGCAGGGATGCTCTTGGGTGTTTCAAATTTCAGTGGCACCTGGTATGGCATCCCTCCCCACCTCTTGCCTTCCATTCGGCTCATATGTCATGGCTGCAACAACCAGTGGCACCTCCTCAGCTTGGTGTCCAGTGCAGTTGAACTGAGTCATGCTGCCCTAAATCCAGCTCTGACCTAAAAGTTATGAAATTAGATGAAAATCTCCCTTGAGAGTTTGGAATAGGAGATGTGCTTGCATGGGCGTAGCCAGGGGGCAGGGAGGGGCAGCTGCCCCCCCCATCAGCAAAAATCAACAACAATCAATAACAATACATAGCAAACTAAGGTTCTGTCCCCCTAACAAAAATCCTGACTACACCCATGTGTGCTTGCCCATGCGCGCTTGCAGCTGCTGAGGAGCCCAGTTTTATATAGATTAGTTTATGCCATAAATTTCTGACAATATTTAACTTTTATTTTATATTTTGAATGCAGTTTCTCCAAGCTCAAACTTATAAAAGCCCACACACGCTCAACAATGTTGCAAAACCCTTGAAACTTCTAAATTAATTTTGACTTGCAAGAATAAGTAATGCAACCATCTCTGATTTCCTTTCTCAAATATAAAAGGAACAGTTTTGGCACGCACATCACTTTGAATAACTTTGCGAACTGTCATGTTAACACTTAAATCTCTTTAAAGTTTCTATAGAGGACTGGAGTGATCATTCTGTGAATTTGCTGATGCTCGACCTGAAGGAATCGGTGACAAAATTTGTAAAGGAAAAAGGTGCAGCAACTGAGATTTTGATGCGTCTGAAATGGAAACTTAAAACCCCGCCAAAAAACTCATTTATTCAAAAGTTACCATACAGCTTTGTCCACTGCCATAATATCACAGAATAATCACTCCAATCCATTCCGATACAGTGGTACCTCGGGTTACAGACGCTTCAGGTTACAGACTCCACTAACCCATAAATGGTACCTTGGGTTAAGAACTTTGCTTCAGGAAGAGAACAGAAATCATGCGGCAGCGGAGTGGCAGCAGCGGGAGGCCCCATTAGCTAAAGTGGTACCTCAGGTTAAGAACAGTTTCAGGGTAAGAACGGATCTCCACAACGAATTAAGTTCTTAACCCGAGGTACCACTGTACAACCAGAGATTGTTGCATTACTTATTCTTGCAGGTTAAAGTCAATATAGAAGTTTCAAGTGTTGCAACACTAGGTGGCAGCCATGCGGTAGCAGGCCATGTGGTGTGGCTTTCCTCTGTGGGCAGGGTGGGCAGGGCGGCAGCAAGGTTAAAGCTGTGCAGGCAAATCAGCAGGTCTCATGAGCCTTGCAGAGACATCCTGGCAGGTCTGGTCTGAGACGTTCACAGCCTCTGCAAGCTGTTTCCAGACATCAGTTTCCTGTTGGCTCTTGGAAACTGTATCTTGTCTTGATAGCATGTGTTACTGAAATCATCGCTCCAATCTAGGCACTTCAATTATTTCTTTTGGTAAGCTACTTTGTAATAGCTGTGACAAGTCAGTTGTGAATGTAACAATGTGACTTACATTAGGCATGGCCGTTTCCCCCCCATTGGTTTCAAAGTTACAGCTAATTTTAGGAAGATTTATAGGGCAGCAATTGTTCAGCCGCTTATGTGCAAGCAGACCTGTCTAGGATTACATTGTTGGCCTTTTTAATTTAATAAATAAATGAAATAATAATCAGCAAAATCTTTTACTTAAAAAATTACACACACACACACACACACACACACTCCCCCAAAGTAGTTTTTTAGCATAGGATCACAAAATGCTACTTCCCAAAATCTTGATTATTTCAATGGGATGCTTACAACTCTCTTTGAAATCAATGGAATTTAAAAGTAGAAGAGACTAACAAAAATCAGAACAACTATAGTTCTCTGTTTTCTATCAATGTGCTTTTTTCAGATTGCACTTACTTTGAAGTGATTCCATTTGTGCCATCTCTGAAGATGTTGCAGAGCCAGCAGATTCGGGGACTCATTATCCTAGTTGAAGAAAATAGGTATACGTAAGCACTTGATGCGTTCTGTATTATTACAGTTACCACTCCCCCATTCCAGTTTTAGGGAAGGGATTCCCACACAATGGAGTCAACATTGCCAGTCTTCATGTCATGTTTGCAGACATCTTTGTTGGCAGAGTTTGTCTGCCAATAGGCTTGGTGCCTGAAGCCAGCTCCCTGTATCCCTGGGGATACTGCCATCTTCCATTCTGTAGACATGACCAATACTCTGAGTTACAATACTCTGAAAAGCACCATGCGCATTGACAGCATAGTAGTAGTAACTGTAGCACTAATGCATAATACTCAGCCAGGTATATTTTTAGGGCATGAGTATGGCATATTCTTCATGGTGAAAGTCTTTATTCAATGCTTAAGAATATAAAAACATACAAAATCAATTAAATATTACTTTCAGATGGAGACATCTTAATTCATCTTCATTTTTATCCAACAATATAGTGGACCTTGCAACATAAAGTTTCCAATAAATCTTTATTTCTCTTAGGAACATTAAAGGTTCCAAGAAACCCTTTTTCTCTTTGAGCATAATTTTTTTTTGCACTGTTATTTGACATATTGTATCTATAAGTTCTTCATAAAATGCCCATATTAAGAATCTGTTCGGTTATGGATTTTCTTGCACCTTGTTAAAATGGAGCATTTCTCAGTAAATCAGACTTCCTTCCCTAGCCCTGATGATACTTGTTCATTTTTTCATATAAGCCATAGCTGAAACACCAAACATAAAGTGGACAAACTCACAGTAAAATCTTTGGATGACATGTCATTGGTGTATAAACTGCTAGATGACATTCTGCCCACAACACATAGTTATGTGTATTTTGTGCTGCAAATCTATTTCTAATCTTTGGCACTGCCAGTGTCAACAGAACTACTTTGTAAAGGCAATTTCCCAATCAAAACGATAACATGTTTTCACAGAGGCTCCTCTTCTACAACCTATGCCAAAAATCATTGCCCAGGCAAGGCATATTATAGACAGATAATGAGATAAATCCTCTATCTTCTGAAAGCAATGATACAAATATGGCAATGCCCAGGGGTCTGTGCATGCCTTCCTTCCTGATAGCACTAACTAAAAGCAGAGAGTTGCATCTCCCTCTCAAACGAAAGCTGCTTAGTTGGTGCAGATCTATTGCCGTATTATAATCATATTGTAGAAGAAAATGCTATCAAGACAGTCTCATATTATTGATGCAGTCAGTGATCTAGCCAGCCAGCCAGGTCTTTGTCCAGGATACTCCATTATATCCTGCTTCCTCCCAGTTTTCCCTTCCTTGTTCCTCAGGTACTGCTGTTTTGACTACATGAAGATCAACTCTCAGAGAACAAGTTTGTTGTTAGTATATAGGCTACCATCCATGGTACAGTTAAAGTTAGCTGGCTCCCAGTACATTTCCGAGCACAATTCAAAGTTTTGGTGCTGACCTTTAAAGCCCTAAACAGCCTCGGTCCAGTATACCTGAAGGAGTGTCTCCACCCCCATCGTTCAGCCCGGACACTGAGGTCCAGCTCCGAGGGCATTCTGGCAGTTCCCTCACTGCGAAAAGTGAAGCTACAGGGAACAAGTTAGAGGGCTTCTCAGTAGTGGCACCCGCCCTGTGGAACGCCCTCCCATCAGATGTCAAGGAAATTAACAACTAACGAGAGCCAGTGTGGTGTAGTGGTTAAGAGCGGTAGTCTTGTAATCTGGGGAACCGGGTTCGTGTCTCCGCTCCTCCACATGCAGCTGCTGGGTGACCTTGGGCCAGTCACACTTCTTTGAAGTCTCTCAGCCCCACTCACCTCACAGAGTGTTTGTTGTGGGGGAGGAAGGGAAAGGAGATTGTTAGCCACTTTGAGACTCCTGAAGGGGAGTGAAAGGTGGGATATCAAGTCCAAACTCCTCCTCCTCCTCCTCCTCCTCCTCCTCCTCCTCCTCTTCTTCTTCTTCTTCTTCTTCTTCTTCTTCTTCTTCTTCTTCTTTTAGAAGACATCTGAAGGCAGCCCTGTTTAGGGAAGCTTTTAATATCTGAAGGACTATTGTATTTTAATATTTTGTTGGGAGCCACCCAGAATGGCTGAGGAAATCCAACCAGATAGACGGGGTATAAATAAATTATTATTATTATTATTATTACTACTACTACTACTACTACTATTATACCTGAGTCCCACTGAACCCAGTGGAATGAGTCACCTGCAAAGTATTTATGTCTTAAAGTTTTCAGGGGAACTTACTTGTGATTAACCGTAGCTTGATTATGACCCACAATATCTAAAGGCATGCCTAAAAACGTTGCTCCCCTCTTTGTTTTGTTTATATTAGACCTGTGAATGTGGGGAGGCAGCCTTCCTTCTGCAGAAGCAATAGGAGGAACCAACACTTCCACTGCCCCCTCGTGGACTGTACCTACAGTGCTCTCACCCTGTCCATGCTGCAGATAATTTTATCAGAGGATCAGACTAAAAGTGGGAGAACGATGGGTCAATGGGTCAGTCAGCTATCCTTGGATAAAATGCTCCTTGAGATGCAAACATGGTTTTAGATTCTGATGATGATAATGCACAGATTGGGTAGGTCCCGCTTTAAATGTGAACTGAGTTGAATCCCCACCACCACCACATCCCTCGTGCCAACTTCACCTCAGGCCACAAAATGTCTTGAGCTGCCCCTCATTTAAAATTTGGGTACTCTAAACTCTCCCAGGCAGGCCTGCCAGACTCCAGAGAAACAGTCCATTGCCACTATGCGTTCTTTGCTTCACTGTGAGGGGCTAGCCAGTGGTGTAAAGTGAAACAATTTTGCTCCTTATTCAAGAGAGCAGGAATAAAGGCACCAATAGCAGGGATAAAATGAGAACTGTAACGTCCGTGGTGCCCAAGAATAATGCTTCACAGAAGGAGGGGAGCACTTAGATGCCCAATCCTACGCTCTCAACTGTGCTTGGTAGTTTTTGTTTTCACCTGACACTAAGGAGGATTCAGGTGAAATCAGACTTCATGCTGAAGTGAGTGGAACATATTTCTTTCTCGCACAGTGTATGAAGAATGCTCCACCTTAAAGACAGACCAGTTGCCTCCTGGAACATAAAGCTCCTGGAACAAACACAAAGGTGTTAAGCAAATATTTATAACTCTAGGAGGTGCTGGGAGAACAAAGGGCCTATTTGTGCACTGTGAAAGGTGTGCCCCTTTCCTTTTTCCAGGCAAGCCCTTTTGATAATAAAGGCCTGGAGGCCATCTGTTTGGTTTTGCATCACTGTTCAGTGTTCCCACAAGGGTTAGATTGGGTCTTCCAGGAGAATTTAACCCCAGTTTATAGGAACTCCTAGGGGGTCATGGGGGCTGTGAGAGGGCCAGGCCCCCACAAAGTTGATGGGCATTCCCATTAAAATGGAGTGTGTGCGTGCTCTGACACACACCAAGGCCCATGTCACTCTTACAAGTCCCACAAAGGTTTACCTTAAGAATGTAGGATCTCAGGGATTCCAAAATTACCCACCTGAATTACCCTCCATCTGTTGCGTCAGCTACAGTACTGGGTGTGCTTCCTGACAAGAATATGGTAAGCCCAGAGTTCATGACTTATGCAGAGATACAACAGGCAGACTCCTTTGAGGGCAAGTAATTCTGTTGCATCTCTGCTTTGGGTTCCAGCCACACACGATCTAGAGACATGACATCCTTTCTGTAGAGTCTGATTGGAAGCTAGCTGGGTGCTATGCTAGCTTCCCAGCAGGTGGTTTGCTGCCAAAATCCTGTAGAAGATGTTAATTCATTTTCTCTACCTTGTTTGGCAGTTGTGGGGAGGCAACTGTCTGCAAGACTGAAGACAGATTTGTTCTCAGTTGTGTGGGTGGATGGGGAAGAAGAGGGACTGAAGTGTCAATAATCTGGTCTCCTGCTAGTGTGTTTGCACTGCACTGACCTTGCCACCACTTCACCCCTTCTGCTAAGCGACAGCGACCCACCTGTCAGGAAGCTGGTATAGCATCTTTGCCCAGAAAAAAGCAATGTGTTATCTGAAGCAGTAGCAGGCAGCCTCCTCCATGAAAAAGTACTTTGAGTTTGAATGGGGTTCAGAAGCAGTGCTTCTTCTTCGTACCAAGAGAAGAAGAAGAAGAGTTTGGATTTGATATCCCACTTTATCACTACCTGAAGGAGTCTCAAAGCGGCTAACATTCTCCTTTCCCTTCCTCCCCCACAACAAACACTCTGTGAGGTGAGTGGGGCTGAGAGACTTCAAAGAAGTGTGACTAGCCCAAGGTCACCCAGCAGCTGCATGTGGAGGAGTGGAGACGCGAACCCGGTTCACCAGATTACGAGTCCCCGCTCTTAACCACAACACCACACTGGCAAGAGGTCTTACACAGCAGTGAGCTATTCATGTCCTGCTTGTGAACTTCCCAAAAGCATCTAGTTCACCATTGTACCAATCAGGATGCTGGACTAGATAGGTTTTGGGGCTGTTCTATAGTCATATGCTCTATAACTATTAAATAAATTTCTTGCACCGTGCTAGAAGTTAATCTCGTCACACCCTAGTGTCCTCTAGAACATACTTTGATAATTACTACCTCGGATTTCACAAGCTGTCATACCATGAGCTTCAGATGCATAATCCAGCATGAAGCAAATCCAAGGCAGCCATATTGATGGTGGAATTTAGTGGCAACTTAGACAGGAGTAAAATTCCATGATCCCAAGAAATTTTGCTACCTTCCTCTCATTTTTCTTGACATTTTGTCTTCTGTCCTTTGGTCATTTCCATTAGTGAGAAGTAGGATGGTATATAAAGCATAGCAGGTTGGCCTTAGAGTAGGGATGGATCAATTGGTCAATTTCAGGTTCTCTTAGTTGCTCATTTTTCAACTATTGAGTTCAGTTGGCCATATTTCCACATCAGAAGAGAAAAAGAACTAACCTTTTCTACAGTATATCTTTATTAGACACAGATGAGCCTATAATATAATTGTTAGCTGAGGACAAGGAGAAAGAACTCCACAACTTTTTTAAAGGGCATGAATGTTTCATTCCCATTATACAGAATTGGCACTTAAAGTTTTAGGCTGACCCCCATTTAATGATGATTACTATCTGGAGATAGATATTTGCATGGATAATTTTATAGAAAGCATGTTTGAAGGTATCAATTAACTGGTTTGTGAAGGAAGTAGGTTTAGAAATCTTGACCACTTGCTCCTTTTTTAAAGAAAAAAACAAAACAAAATAAAAAACCTTAAAACAAAACCTCCCTCTGCCTAAGAAAGATAGGCAGGATTTTATTTAACGTTATTTATTTATAGGATTTATTTTCCACCCCTCATCATGAGTGAACCCAGGGCATATAACAACAACATAAAAGACAGCATAACAACAAAACACAATTGAAGCATATCATTAACAAATACTCCAATTCTTTCCAAAATTCTCAAAACCCTATTCAGAGCAAATGAGATCAGTCCTTAGCTGGTGTCAGAAAATAGCCAAGATAGGCACCAGCTAGACTGCCAGATGGAAGGTGCTCAACAACTGGGGTGCCAGTACTGAGAGATTGTGTACTCACCACAATATCCTCCAGGATTTGGGGGTTTTATTGGTTGTGGTTGCGGAGGAAATGATTTGCTTCTGTTTGAAATTTGACTGGTGCAAACTTCTTGCTGTTTTTAATGAGGTTTCTTCTGGTGGTGGCAACTCGGAATGGAGGGATGTTTCTGAAGACCCCTCTGTTAAAGTGTTCCTCTTGCTTTTTCTTAAAGCACCCAGTTCTTTTCTTGTACAGCTGGAATGTCACAGCAGATAATGCTGTATATGGCAGAAGTTCTCGTGAGCTTACATGCAAACTTTGCTTGTGGTTAAGTGTGCAGTTTGTGTGTGTGTTTTAAAAAAAGAATGTTCCGTTGGCCTTCAATGAACCTTTGATAAGAGGACGCTTGTCCTGTCCCTCTCAGGAGATCTTTACTGATCAACCAAAGTGACTGAAGATGATTTAAGTTTTGCATGAACGTTTGCATCCATTGTTAGACAAGGCCAGGATTTTGTGACTAATATTTTCCAGCCCCTTTTAATCAAATGACACTTCCTTTTGTCATTCCTAGAACCTTGTTTGAAAAGTGAATGGTGGTCAGAGATAAGCCTTACCCCATTTTTGCTGTGAGACAACTATATCTGGTGAACAGGTCATAGATCATGTGCTTTCCCTGAGGTTCTGAGTTTTCAAATCTGAAAAGGATTCTTTGGGTTGTACAGTGGTACCTCGCAAGATGAAATTAATTCGTTCCGCGAGTTTTTTCTTCTTGCGAGTTTTTTGTCTTGCGAAGCACGGTTTCCCATAGGAATGCATTGAAAATCAATTAATGCATTCCTATGGAGACCGCTTGCCGGGCTGGCAGTGTGGAGAAGGGCTTTTCTCCCCACCACAAGCCTTCAGAACAGGTCCGGGAACAGAGGGGAAGGCGCGCTGCGCTTCTCCTCTGTTCACGGAGCTTGCGGGGCTTGCGGTGAGGAGAAGGGCTTTCCTCCCCACCGCCAACATTCAGAACAGCATTCTGAATGTTGGCAGTGGGGAGGAAAGCCCTCCTCCCACCGCAAGCCTTCAGGACAGGTCCGGGAACTAAAGTAGGTGCAAAATAGGAGTAAACTAGGAGTAAAGTAGGTGTAAAATAGGAGTGAAGTAGGTGTAAACTGGGAGTAAACCAGGTGTAATCTAGAAGTAAAGTAGGTGCAAAATAGGAGTAAACTAGGAGTAAAGTAGGTGTAAAATAGGAGTGAAGTAGGTGTAAACTGGGAGTAAACCAGGTGTAAACTAGGAGTAAACTAGAAGTAAAGCAGGTGCAAAATAGGAGTAAAGTAGGAGTAAACTAGGTGTAAAGTAGGAGTAAACTAGGAGTAAAGTAGGTGTAAACTGGGAGTAAACCAGGTGTAAACTAGGAGTAAACTAGAAGTAGGTGCAAGATAGGTGTAAACTATGAGTAAGCTAGGAGAAAACTATAAGTAAGCTAGGAGTAAACTAGGTGTAAACTATGAGTAAACTAGATGTAAACTATAAGTAAAGTAGGAGTAAACTAGGTGTAAACTGGGAGTAAACCAGGTGTAAACTAGGAGTAAACTAGGAGTAAACTAGGTGTAAAGTAGGAGTAAACTAGGTGTAAAGTAGGGGTAAAGTAGTAAAAAGCAAACAAATTTAACATTCAAGATTTCATGCACTAACATGAACCTGCCTATTAATCATCTTTACAGTTAGATGGGGTAACTGGGATGTTGCCCTACTTATGGAATGCTATCCCTAGAAAGTCTTGCCTGGTGCTTACATTGCTATCATGAGAATATAATACATGACTCATCTGCTCCAACATCCTGATCTCTCTCTTTTAAAAATAATTTTTATTGATTTTAACAATAAATTTTAAAATGTACCACAAAACTTATCACTTATACAATCTTTTTAGACTTCCATCAGCACCTCTGATGATCTACCATTTTAACCACTTCTTAACAAATCATCCTTCCCCTTCTCCATTTTTGCAATACTTCCAATAATACTCCTCACAAAACTTCTTGCAAACCTACACACGTCGTCTGATCTTCACAAATACTTTTAAAATAGTCCGTAAATTTACTCCAGTCTTCCATGAATTTCTGGTCCCGCCAGTTTCGAACCTTTCCTGTTAGTTTATCTAGTTCTGCACAGTCCATTAACTTCATCCTCCGTTTTTCAATCGTCGGTAATTCTTCTTGCTTCCATTTATGGGCCAATAATATTCTTGCTGCTGTTATTGCATATAAAAAGAGCTTATATTCCTTTCTATTTATGTCACTCCCAACAATGCCCCCCTAAATGCTTCTGGTTTCTTTATAAATGTATATTTCAACATTTTTTTCATCTCATTATATATCATCTCCCAGAAGCATTTCACCTTTTTACATTCCCACCACATGTGATAAAATGTTTCCTCTTTTTCTTTACATTTCCAACACCCAACATCCTGATCTCAAAGTGGTCAACCAGATGCCTGTCAGAAGCCCACAAGGAGGACATGTGTACAACACACTCTCCCTACCTGTGATTCTCAGAAACTGGTATTCCATTTTTCATGTCATTTTCACCAATATATCCATTTATATGCACAGTTTACACTTGTATGTGCATTTGTGGACCCATTGCTTGGCTGGAGAACAGCACTGAGAGATCAGAAGTGTGAATTTTGAAGGCTGGCTATGTTTCAGTTTGCGTCTCATTTTGGGAAGTACAAATTAGGTCAATTCATTTAAAAATGGGAACTGAATTGGATTTCTCTGCAATGAAAGGCCTTAAAAAAAAAAAAAAAGAGAAAGTCTCCTACCTAAGTCTTCTCATCCAGCAGAGCTGGCCCAATATATTTTTCTGCTTGAGGCAGAGAAGATGAGGAATCTATCAATGATGCAGCTCATGTGGCCAAACATACCCTCATCCTGGTCTTTGCCGCAGAAGGTATTGGTTATGCTCTGTTGATTGGTGGGCTTGTTTTGTCTGTTGTCATGGTTGGACCATTCCCTGGACATTTGGGCTGAATTTATATAGCCACTCCACTCTGCAATGGCAGGGGACCTATTGAGATGATCTGCTTCCAGAGACTGGTGGCATTTGATTGATTCCTGAATGCTCAGGGCCGTGGGAGTCATGCAGCATGCATGACCCTGGCACCAAAATTTGTGGGTTCCCAGCCCCTTCATGGATAATTTTGTGGGTGCTCATGCCCCCAGGGCTCCTGGGGAATGCTATGGGACATGTCTGACACTCCTGTTGAGGTTCCTGTCTCACTGTGCTATAGTGAGATGTGCAGAGCCATTGATACAATCCCTTCTGAGTGCCCTTGCTGTCACTCCATTGACCTGTGTGTAATGAAACAGAAATGCTGGCAGCTAGAGTGCAGGTGGTGTAAATCTTGGTCTAAACCTGACCAAACACAGATGAGGTTGCACCACCATGCCTACCAAGTAGCTATCCAGCAGAGCTTTTCTGGATGTTGAATAGGCTTTTGTCATTTGGCCAAGAGAGCTTTGCTCTGCTGTAACAACCTTGCAAGGAACTTTAGGCACAAAAGCGCTTTGATTCAGACCAAGTTGGATGGCAGAAAGAGGGTGTCCAGAGAACTGTCTGTTCTGGTGTGGTGCACTGGTTAGAGTGTTGGACTAGGGACCTGGGAGACCAGGGTTCAAATCCCCACGTATTCACAAAGTTTATTGGGTGACCTTGGGCCAGTCACTGTCTCTCAGCCTAACCTATCTCACAGGGTTGTTGTGTTTAAAATTACCTATGTCTAGAAAAAAGTATTGTCTGTGTGTAGAGCACTGTCCCATGTACATTTAGGGTCTCTGTGTGCTTTCTGGACAATTTTAAGACAGACAGTGTAGATGGCCACAGAATTCAAATGAAAATTGGAGTGGAATTTGCTGATATTCTCATATTTGACCCATGTCCAGAACAGAAATCGGTACAGCACATGTGATCAGTATTCACTGTTGTTGCTTTTAGTCTGCAAATGATATGTACCGTATTTTTTGCTCTATAAGACTCACTTTTCCCCTCCTAAAAAGTAAGGGGAAATGTGTGTGCGTCTTATGGAGCGAATGCAGGCTGCGCAGCTATCCCAGAAGCCAGAACAGCAAGAGGGATTGCTGCTTTCGCTGCGAAGCAGTCCCTCTTGCTGTTCTGGCTTCTGAGATTCAGAATATTTTTTTTCTTGTTTTCCTCCTCCAAAAACTAGGTGCGTCTTGTGGTCTGGTGCGTCTTATAGAGCGAAAAATACGGTAATTTATTTCTCTCCCCCACCCCACACTTGTATTATATTTCCTCTGTATTGAAAGGAATAGCTTTTGCATTGAAAGGAATGGTGTGAAATAACATAATGATGATATAATTACTTACGTAAAATTCCACCACAGTGGACAACTAGTCCAATAATGCAGTTTTTGTCAAAAGCCAAGCTGCACCAGAATGGAAAAGCCACTGCTTGTAATGAATGAAATATGAATGCATTCTTACATTCATAGCTGCAGATCAGAAATGTTCCTGCCCTTACTATATATGTTCTTCCAAAGATCAGCCAGTGTCCACATACACACAACTTGTGGGCAAATATTTGAAAAAAAAGCAACCTGAATTCCTTAGTTGTCAATAAATCACAACAATGTGTCTGTCCTCCTCCTCCTTTGTAATCCTGATCTGAAATAGTGTATATTTACATAGGATGCACATTCAGAACCATGAATTAAGCAAACTATGGCCTGGGATGGGACACTATAGCCTAGGCACAGTGGAAACATCTCCCACCCCAAGAGAAAACAAGAAAACTACAATAAGTTAATATTATCTAGCGATGTGATCTGATAGTGTAGTACAGTAGAACACGTTGTTCTTCCACTCCAGCCAAAAGCACTTAAAATTTCCCCTTAAATGCTCAGGCAGAAAATAAATCCCAAAATGCATCAAAGGCAGTTCCAATCCTTTTAGGAAATTAACTCTGCAGGAGACTGCACTCAGTTGTGAAAAGCATCGAGTGAATGCTTTCGAAGGCATCTGATCTGGTGGCCATTACTATTTTTGTGGGAGAAAATTCCATAGTTTCTATTGTGCACTGTGTGAAAAACTACTTTCTTTTGTCTGTCCTCAGTTTTCCAATACTCAGCTTCTAAGGATGCTCCAAAGTTCTAGCATTATGAATCTTAAGAAGGGAGAACAAAAGGGGCCTAAATTTGTCCATCAACAGCAGTTAGTAGAACCTGGATAACATACTGAGCAGGTTACCTGGTCATAATCTTCACCACTAGAGTGAGATATTCTGTATTGTTACAGCAATTATGTTAGAATTTGCTTTTGAGTGGTCAACAGAGTAGGACTGTCTACTTGCTGCACTTTTAATCTGGCCCAGCTCAAGCCACTAACCCCTGAGGTCACGAGCTGTAATGTCTAGATTCAGATTAAACCACATCCTTGACTGTCTCCAACACTTCCATCACTGTTTTCTATGCACTGTGGCAAACGGAAACTGTCACACACAAGTATTAAGACGGTATGGGTTTCAGGTTGTTATTTTGCTAGTATTGTCTAGGTCAGGGTTTCCCAAGCGTGGGTCTCCAGTTATTTTTGGACTACAATTCCCATCACCACTGACCACTGGTCCTGCTAGCTAGGGGTGATGGGAGTTGTAGTCCAAAAACAGCTGGAGACCCACGCTTGGGAAACCCTGGCCTAGACCCAACCAGAATCTCACCCTTTGGCCAGTTGTCATGATTTGAGGATGAGCAGCTTGAAAAACATGCCAGCTGAGAAATATTTAAGATCAATGTCCATGAGTGTGCCACCTCAGTGCATAAACCTGTGCATTAGGGCATCACCTAATGTACTAAATAGTACTGCAAATGAAAATGCGGGTGGATAATCGTGTCACATGCGGGTCCCCCCTTTCATGACAGAGGTGTTAAAACAACTTGCTTTACTGTGCAGTGCACACTTGCATATTTTTGGAGACACTCAGTCCAGGGAGCATGCTGTTATTTTTATTTTATTTTTTTGTAAAATGGGCCTTTGTAGATATGCGCAGATTTTTATTCCAGCTTAGTAGTTAACTGAATCAACTTCATGCATGACCAAAATATATCCTGATCAAATGTATACCTTTAAAAAAAGAAAGAAAAAAGTGATATCTTTGTCCTTGTGTTATGTTCTTTAGTATGAGTGTGCTGCACGCTGAGTGAAAAATAGCTATGTCCTGTAGATTGAAAACAGATTTTACTTGCAGGTGCCAAGTAATTTGTGCTGGGAAAGAAACTAATCCTGCTCCAATCCTGGGATCAAAGGCTGAGCACACACCTAAAATGGAGGTCCAACTGAGTATAAGACCTGAAAAGCTGCTATTTTGTACCACAAAGTTGCTTTTGAGTGCACTGCTGTCACAGATCATATGGAACTGTATCCAGCACTGCCCAAGTAGTCTTCCAATTGTGCAATGGAATCTCCATCTGCTGGTTTCTGCCCTCACACTGCACTTAGAAGCCAAAGAACACGTCAACCTGTATCCCCCTTCCCTCAGACTTGGGCTCTCTCCCTATCAGTTGTGTGTAAACACACAACTCCTGATAGCTATACCAAGACAGTGTAAATACTGACTGTCACACACATGTTCAAGGTGCTCCCCAGATGTTGTTGGCAACAACACCCTTCATCCCTGACCTGATGGGAGGTGTAGTCCAACAATGATTTGGGAAGGCACCAGGTTGAAGAAGGCTAATCCAAGCTATATGTGTGTTGCGAATTTGTGTTAACTGGAAACTGGCTTAGTGAATGTTACCTAGACAGAGGAAGCCATTACAGTCTCTGGAACAATGGTAAATGCCAAGACTTGGTTGCTATGTAACATGGAGGCTAATGTCTTGAAGTATGGCTTTTTTATGATTTTGGACAGAGAGCAGATGCTTGCATTGGTATTCTTCAGACAGATCCTTGGATGCGGGGATGAAAAACTGTAAGGCTGGATGGGGTACATTACTATTTTTATAACCGTTTCGACTAAGCCAGACCTTCATCCAGAAAAGCACTAAATGTGCTCCTTTCCTTTTCAAGGGTGTGATTAAATTTATGAACTGGAAAGGGGTCTGCAAACCTTGTAAAGTTTATTCTATTTGGTTTAGTTAAGTGCTCTGTGTTTTTCCCCCCCTTACAAGAAGGGTAAGTGAAAGGAAGATGTTTATAGTCCTCTTCAGGCAATCTGCTCAAGTGTAAAAACTATACATGAGTGGGGGAAAGGGTGCTGAGCTCTCCCATTGCCTTCCATGAATTGGGGGGCAAACTTCTGAAGGAGGCAGCCTCTTGTCCTTGTTCAGTGCCAGGATTCTAAGTTGTGTGGAGAACCTCCATGTGAGACTCCCTGTCTCATGTGTTCGCCCTATGACTCATGATGGGGATGGGAGATGGGGCAGGGGAAAAATGTGGCACACTCAGTCTTGCCCACCTGTTGCTTTTATCACAAGTTCGTAGAATGGTTGAAGAGGGCTTACGTGGTGCAGGCATTTCTAGACCCGTGTTGGCCAATCTTTGGACGCATGTGCCATTAGTCAAGACCTAAGCATGTTACGGACGCGGGTGGCGCTGTGGGTTAAACCACAGAGCCTAGGACTTGCCAATCAGAAGGTCGGCGGTTCAAATCCCCATGACGGGGTGAGCTCCCATTGCTCGGTCCCTGCTCCTGCCAACCTAGCAGTTTTAAAGCACGTCAAAGTACAAGTAGATAAATAGGTACCACTGTGGCGGGAAGGTAAACGGCATTTCTGTGTGCTGCTCTTGTTCACCAGAAGCGGTTTAGTCATGCTGGCCACATGACCCAGAAGCTGTACGCTGGCTCCCTCGGCCAGTAAAGCGAGATGAGCGCCACAACCTCAGAGTCAGTCACGACTGGACCTAATGGTCAGGGGTCCATTTACCTTATCTTTAAGCATGTTACAGTACATAGTAAAAGCTCATTGACTTGGTGTGGATTTGCTTGTGGTTGTGTGTACTCCATGTAACATAACATTATATAATCCATACCCTCCAACATTTATCCAATGAAAATATTTATACCCTGCCCATCTGAATGGGTTGCCACAACCATTCTGAGCAGCTTCCAACATACATAAAAACATAATAAAACAGTAAACATTAAAAAACCTCCCTATGCAGAGAAACTTCAAGTGTCTGCTAAAGGTTGTATAGGTATTATTCTCATTGGCTTGTGGGGCTCGTAACTCCACACCCTCCAACATTTCTCCGAGAAAAATGACCATGCTCCATTTACTTTCATATAGGCATCTCAATTGCTTCTATGTTTCTAAAACTGTAAAATGGAAATTTCTAATCAAGCTGGAAACTAATGCAGAGCATGTGTTACTTCGTTCTTTCTATCTCTTCTGTCCACAATGATGATAAAACCTCTAATCTCTCTCCAGCTTCTGTTCAGTTGAAGCACTTCCAAACTTACCAGTTGATAAAATCTGCCTTTGATGGGGCACAAAAATAAAATGGGGGCTCACCCAGACTTCTGTTTGCCCCATCTCCTTTCCCTTTCGGTTAGCACTGAATCAGAAGAAACAGCAATTGAGTTTTCTGTAGACAAAGGCAAAACCACTCGAACATGTGCTTAGAGTGGCTGGGGAAACCCAGCAAGACGGGTGGGGTATACATATTATTATTATTATTAAGCATGGGACAAGCAGAAAACTTTCTAGAAATGTGACGGGAGAGGGGGGATGAGCCCTAAATTGAGGAAATTGGTTTTTATTTGTCATGAGGCTCTTCCAGACGACCTTCTTATGCAGCATTCATCCTGATTGCTTGTGCAAAATGGATGTAAGCTTCCACCTGGTCTTTCCTGAGCATCCATTCTGATTTGTTCAGTGATGAGCCTTCGTCCTGCTTTCCCCTCACACTTTTCAATGCATTTCCTCTTCACTTTCCTAAGTGCAAGTGGATGGGAGGGTGCCCTGTGACAACAGAGCCTTTTAATCCACTTCAGATGTGCTTTGCTTTCCACATGGGCACTTGAATCTCTCCCACGAGAGACTGACAGTCCGGATGCACCCATAAGCAGTCTGATGAGGCATTACACAAATTGTGAAATAAAACATGTGGGCAAGGAGAGCAAACATGTCAGCTCCACCGCCCCCCCATCCTCATCTGCCCTCTGAAAATTGTTGAGTGGAAATTGTGGAGGCTTCTTGCATGATACAGAGAACCCTAGAAAACTGGGGTTCTGCATCACATGGGGACCCAACCTAAATAGAAGCAAGCTCCCTGGTTCAGACAGTTACCCTATGGCTTGCAGAGGGTGACAAGGTTGTTACAGTGGTACCTCGGGTTAAGTACTTAATTCGTTCCGGAGGTCCGTTCTTAACCTTAAACTGTTCTTAACCTGAAGCACCACTTTAGCTAATGGGGCCTCCTGCTGCTGCCGCGCTGCCGGAGCACGATTTCTGTTCTCATCCTGAAGCAAAGTTCTTAACCTGAAGCACTATTTCTGCGTTAGCAGAGTTTGTAACCTGAAGCGTATGTAACCTGAAGCGTATGTAACCTGAAGCGTATGTAACCCAAGGTACCACTGTATTAGTATTTCTTAACATAGCAACGCCGTTAGCTCAGTTGGTAGAGCACAAGGCTCTTCATCTCAGGGTTGTGGATTCCAGCCTCACATTGGACAAAAGATTCCTGCATTGCAGGTGATTGGACCAGATGACTCTCTACCAATTCTATAATTCTAATTATTTATCTATCTTTTGCCTTCCACACATGTCCCATGGTGATGTAGGTTGGGTGGTGGAGCTAGAGCACTCATCTCCTGCTGCCCGTGTGTCCTGGACCACAGGCCCAACAAGGGTCTGTGTGAGTGGTTTGATGCAGGGATATCAAAGAAGGATGCCAAAAACACTGAAATGGCTGGTTCTAGTACTTAGGTGTAAGCCCTGCTGCCGTTATGAACTTGGGTTGGACGCTGAAACAGCAGGAAGTCATCATGACTTGTCCGTAAAGTGGTAATATTACTTATACACAAAGCAAGCTATGTAAACTGGCACCAGTTGACTCACCCCTGGCTTAGAGCTGCCCGTTCCAAGTCTGATTCATCTCTCAGATAAGGGAGTACCTGACAGGCGGCCAGCGTGAGAATCATCTCCTCTCCCAACTTGCTGAACCAAAACTATGGCTTCAAAGCTTCAAAGCAGATAAGCATATGTAAACTCACGCTTGCAGCAAACGACAGTTAGTCTTGGGGTTTATAGGTTTTCTGGAACATTTTCACTGTTTGGTTCTACAAACCCTGCCCCTGTATTTAATTTCCCAATTTGAATAACTTCTGAATAGTGAGTGCCAAGGGTATCTTTTGGGGAAGGGGGAAAAAAAAGTCTGGAAAGAGCAGAATTTAGAGGTACTGCAGATGCCCTGAAGGAGATAATCCTCATTTAGCCACAACAATTAAATCCGTCGCACTGGAAATGTCCTTAGTTCATGATGTTTCACAGATGCTAGGTGCAATGCAGATGTTTTCTTTCATTTTTGAAATACTGGCAAATTCTCTTTTAAGTAGAAAACATGAAACACCTGGTTTGCTATCTATTCTTAGACTCTCAAAATGGCACTGCGTAATTTCCATTCTTTCCTGATACAGCATGTTTGGACCATCCTGAAACTAACATGGAATCTGAACCTCTATCAGAACAGCACCCTGGTGGATAAAGCAAACACGTGACATTATTACTGAAAGCATTATAGAGGGCCTTGCAACAATTTAGTACAAATTTTCAGATAATGCAGCCCAAAGCAATCTGGTTATTATGGAATGTCATTCCCTCTATCCTCACTTTTATGTGTTCCTTTGTTGCTCTTGAAATGAAGGCATGTGAACATGAGCCATGTTCACGAGTGAAAATAGTGCAAAATTGCAGGAATTACAGAATAAGGTGAAGTATCCAGCTTTGCTCCTCTGCTGTCATTGGGAATAGGTAAAGGTAAAGGGACCCCTGACCGTTAGGTCCAGTTGCGGACGACTCTGGGGTTGCGGCGCTCATCTTGCTTTACTGGCTGAGGGAGCCGGTGAACAGCTTCCGAGTCATGTGGCCAGCATGACTAAGCCACTTCTGGTGAACCAGAGAAGTGCATGGAAATGCCGTTTACCTTCCTGCCAGAGTGGTACCTATTTATCTACTTGCACTTTGATGTGCTTTCGAACTGCTAGGTTGGCAGGAGCAGGGACCAAGCAATGGGAGCTCACCCCGTCGTGGGGATTTGAACTGCCGACCTTCTGACCGGCAAGCCCTAGGCTCTGTGGTTTAACCCACAGCGCCACCCGCGTCACTGTCATTGGGAATAGGGAAGAGTTAAACAGATTCAACCAGGTTCAGCTATCGTTTGCTGCAACAAAGCCACTTGCCATTATGCACATTTGGCCACGTATCATGGGGAACTAATCTGACACTTGAATTAGATTTCAGAAATAGTTACGAAGGGGAGAACAAACAAACAAACTTGGCATTGGTCAGGGATGATGAGGAACTCCCATCATTGGTCATGCTGACTGGGGCTGATGCGAGTTGAATTTCAGCAGCATCTGAAATTCCCAGTCCCTATTTTAGAGCATGCTTATTATTGACTCGGGGCGGAGGAAGCCTCTCTGGCATCCGGGGGGGGGGCGCCCCTACGGATGCCGTGCGCAGGCCCTCAGCCACTCTACAGCTGGGGGGGGAGGCAGCAGGTCATCTTGTCACCCCCCCAGGGTGGCACCTGGGGCACGCCCCCTGCCCCCCCTTCGTACACCTCTGTATTGACTACAGTTGGCTGCAATTTAGGCACTGAACTAAAGTGCCTTCAAAACCACTCTGGAGTTGCTCCAGTGTGGTGGGTTTGTATCCAAACATATTGATGAGTATCTCCATCCCATTGCACTGAAAATCGCCTCACTACTTCTGCTTTGGGTAGCTGGCTCACAGCTTCTCCTTTCGCTTGTGGCCCATGTTTTCCGCGCTGTCGGTTGAAACTTTTTTTTTTTTGGTTAAGAGTATGAGGCCATGTCATGAGTGTGGGTGCGAGTCACACACATCCCCACCACTGAGGAACAACTTTGGCCATGCCTGTCTGGGTATGTGGGAGGCAGATTAGTAATACATCACAAGATGTCTTGAAACTTTTACTGAATAAACCAAGACTACTTCCACACTTCTTCTCTCTCCTCCACTTGTCAGGTTATGCTTTCTGTCACTGAATGTCATTAAATGTGTTTATGGGCATATAACTCGAAATAGTGGTGTTTGTAGGCTTTGTAGTGTTGTATAGGCTTGCTATATATGGATTGCAACAGATCTGGGACCCTGACCCATGGCAGCCTGATGGAGAACGCTGTTAAATTTCGCCTCTGCTGTTTATTTTTTAGCAGAGCACAACAATGTTGCTAAGGAGGCTGGAATAGCTATGGAGTGAGCTGGGCTTTCAGGGACAACTCTTCCCCTGCCCTTGCTATCATTGTAAAACATCTCAAATGAAGGATGAAGGGATGTCTGTGACAAATAAATTTGGAGACATTTTTGAACGTGTTGTCTTTGCTTCTGTATGTTTCCCCCTCACTATTGGTGCAGCCGAGCCACTTAAGTCATTTTTGTATGTGTCTTACTTTGATACTATACAAATCTTTTAATCTTTTTCTACAAACTCCCCAAACAGGAGCGGCATTTACAGCCATCCTTTTCATAACTGAGTTTGTAGTAGAGCCCTCATGGCTTCAACAACAACAACAATTTATTATTTATACCCCGCCCATCTGGCTGGGTTTCCCCAGCCACTCTGGGCGGCTTCCAATGGAATATTAAAATACAATAACCTATTAAACATTAAAAGCTTCCCTAAACAGGGCTTCTAAAAGTCTGGTAGTTGTTTTTCTCTTTGACATCTGGTGGGAGGGCATTCCACAGGGCAGGTGCCACTACCGAGAAGGCCCTCTGCCTGGTTCCCTGTAGCTTTGCTTCTCGCAATGAGGGAACCGCCAGAAGGCCCTCGGCATTGGACCTCAGTGTCTGGGCAGAACAATGGGGGTGGAGATGCTCCTTCAGGTATACTGGACTGAGGCCGTTTAGGGCTTTAAAGGTCAGCATCAACACTTCGAATTGTGCTCGGAAACGTACTGGGAGCCAAGCAGTTCTCTCAGGACCAGTGTTATATGGTCTCAGTGGCTGCTCCCAGTCACCAGTCTAGCTCCCACATTCTGGATTAGTTGTAGTTTCCAGGTCACCTTCAAACGTAGCCCCACACAGAGTGCATTGCAGTAGTCCAAGTGAGAGATAACTAGAGCATGCACCACTCTGGTGAGACAGTCTGCGGGCAGGTAGGGTCTCAATCTGCCTACCAGATGGAGCTGGTAGACAGCTGCCCTGGACACAGAATTGACCTGTGCCTCCATGGACAGCTGTGAGTCCAGAATGGCTTCCAGGCTGCACACCTGGTCCTTCAGGGGCACAGTTACCCCATTCAGGACCAGGGAGTCCTCCTGTTCTACATTCCCTTTTGCATTTTTTTGGTGGACATTTATTTCACACAGTTTTTGTAGCAATTATCCAGTTGCTCACCAACCCCCCCCCACCACTCCCCTAACATCAACACCCTAGAGCAGTGGTTCCCAACTGGTTTTTGGCCATGCCCCAACTAAGCATCTCTAAAATCCTGATGCCCCCCATGACATATAATTCTTATTATTCAAAAAGTGAACTCCTGTCCACGTGGAGGATGATTAAAAGGCCACTCACTGTTAATAACTCATTCTCGAATTGCCCCCCTTAAAAATCAAATTGCCCCCCCATGGGGTGTATGCCCCACATCTGGGAACCACAGTCCTAGAGCTTCTCTTCCCTTTGCATGCTTAGCCGCTTTCCGTCTCCCCAACCTATTTTCAATGCAGTTTCTCCCTTCTGTGTTTCAGACCTGCTTTGTACCCCTCTTTTCACCTCCACCCCCATGCCGATCCTTCTGCCTCTCCCTTTTTGGGGGCAACCCCTCTTCCACAACCCTGGTAACCTCCAGCATCTTCTTCGTCCCACACATTGCAACTGCTCAGCTCTCTCAATTATGAAGCCACCCCTCCTATTATGCAGCCCCTTTTGTACCCCCACTTTCGTCTTCACCCAATCTGCATGCTTGACCCCTCTTGTTCTGCATCCCTTCTTTGCGTCTCTGTGCATTCACACACGCACAGTTATCACATTCCCTGTCTTTTCCCTACCTCCCTTTCCTTCCTTTTCTCAACTTCCTCTTGCACAGAGTCCCACACATGCATATGCTTCCTCCTCCTTCCTATTGTGCAGCCCCTTCTGCACACATCCACTACAATGCTACTGTATCTTTAAGATTACTGACCCTCTAGAGCAAGGCTGTCCATTAGCTTGTTCTGTTAGAGAAGGATAAATTACCAATTGCACTGGCTCCCGGTGGAGTACAAGGTCAGGCTTAAGGTGCTGGTTTTGACCTTCAAAGCCCTAGGACCCACGTACCTATGGGACCACCTCTCCTGGTATGCCCTGTGGAGGACCTTAAGGCCCACAAGTGACAACACTTTGGAGGTCCGAAGTCGCAAGGTGGTTAGACTGGTCTCAACTAGGGCCAGGGCCTTTTCAGTACTGGCCCTGACTTGGTTGAACGCTCTGCCACAATAGACTAGGGCCCTGCGGGACTTGACATCTTTCCGCAGGGCCTGCAAGACAGAATTGTTCCACCTGGCTTTTGGTTTGGACTCAGTCTGAACCTTATGTTTCCCTCCCCTTTTGGTTTTGATCCATAGGCTACTTTTAAAATGAGGCTGCATTTCAAATTGCATTTTAACCTGTATTTTAAATTGGTGTCCCCCCCCCCCTATTATTTTTTTACTGTAATTTTACTGGTGTTAGCCGCCCTGAGCCCAGCTCTGGCCGGGGAGGGCAGGTTATAAATAAAATTTATTATTGTCATTGCGTGGACAGGCGGAGTCCCCAAATCCCGAGCGCCCCCCCCCATCATGTGGAATAACGACTCAAGACAACGTGCTATGGGATTAAATTGGCCACAACTTTATTAAATTTCAAATGTGGGTAGACCTTGGCTCAGGCATTGGGCGTTCTCCCTCCCCAGTCCACAGCCGGGGACCTAGGGAGCATCAGGGTTATCCAGTGTTTGTGTGGGGGATGGGCCGGCTCTGGAGAACATAAGTTCAAGCAGAGATAGCCGCCGCCGCCGGGAAAAGCAATGATGACCTTTCGGCGTATGGTCAAAGCCTCCCTTCAGAAACCCCATTAACGGGGAAACCTGGTATCGCCGCTGCAAAGAGGAAGATGGACAAAAGGATTCCGCCCAAGGCCTGATACCGCCAAAGTTGTGACGTTTTGCTACGGGAAAGGCAAAACCTGCCAACGCAGGGAAATTCCTTTCCAGCGCTTTAACAGTGACCTTGACATAGCAGCGCCCGCATACCTGTGAAGAAAAGTTAACCTGCAAAACTTGTGAGGAAAAATTAACCTGCAAAATAAGGCATTAACTGAGGGAGGGTAGGGTGGGAGAAGCTCTGGAGCCAAGTGAGGATTGCCAGGTAAGATCCTCCCTCTATTGTGTGGGCAGGTAATCGCTCCCCTACCTGGCCTGATCTCCTTGGCAACGCTTCCCCCAGGTGGGATTGGACAGCTGACTGGGGTAGGCGGAGACCTCCAGGTATCCCACCTGAGGGAAGGCAAAGCCAAGCCTATGCTGATGGAGCCGCTCCAGATCCAGGGGCTGTGCGCGTCCACACAAAGGGTGTCCCCCCGTTTTTATGCGGGGAGTGGTCATTATTGTTATTATGGATGCTGTGCATAGATGAGCACTTGCTTCATTAACTTTGTATTCTAAATTATTTTGTTAAATCTGGAGCTCTGTGTTGAAGGAAGCACATGCCACCAGGAGTTGTTTGAAGGTACTATGGAGTATTTGAGGACTCCACATCCTTTATCTCTTTCATATGAGGCAGCTAAGGAATGGGAAAGGGAGAGGTTCAGTGAGAAGGGAGCCCTGAGTAAGTCACCCTGAATAACCCCCCTCACCAGCTGTGTTCTGAACCTGGAGGAAAGCCCACTTGGGGCAGGGGGCAGACTGCTGGGGGGAGCATTTGCAGGGGAAATAGTGGTTTCGGGAAGATTTAAGCACACTTTCCACCTAACCTTTCTTGTTATCTCAGCTAAATATTTTTAGGGAACACACATTAGCTCAGAACGCCAAGTTCCATTCGCAGCTCTAAAAGTAGATTGTGATCCATTTGTTTGCGTAGGTGTGTGTGTGTGACTTTTTTTGTTGTTGCTGCTCCAAATGAAAAAATAACTTTGGTTTTCCCTGGCTCCAATTATGTCATGACTATCCATCACTTTGAGAGTCAATATATACTAGCAGATATGCGGAAGCCAGTTAGCCCAAGAAAGACAGACGAATTATGCAGAAAAGAGCAAGAGTGGGTTCAGTGGTCAAGAAGGCAGTTTCTGCACATGTTGTAGAGGGAAGTGAGAAGCAGATAGGGCTTGCCAACCTAGGAAGGTAGCCCATCTAGGGGAAGGAAAACTCTGACCCTAAACATCTGCTACTTTGTGGCTATACACATTCACGAGAAAGGATTCAGGGCTAAAACCCTGTTACGTACTGAGCTGAATCCTAGAACAATAGGATCCAGAAGGCAGCAGTCTGATTGGTCCACAGGAGCCGCTCAATCCAGCTCCAGGTAGAAGTGAATCAGTGACCTGATTGCATAGCTGTCAACCTTCCCTTTTTTTTGCAGGTACTTCCTTTATTCCAGCGCCGTTTCCCGCTGCTTCCCGCTGCTATCCTGGATTGTTAGATATCCCGTAGACTATCCCCGGGACAGGTGAGGCTGCTGATCCCTTATTTTATAGGCTCCCCAGGACAAGTGAGACTGCTGATCCCTTATTTTCAAATCTGAAAGTTGACAGCTATGCCTGATTGGCCTGCAGGAGCAGCCAATCAGATTTCTGGAGGAAGTGAATCCGCAACCTGATTGGCCTACAGGTGCAGCCCGGAATTACCCAATCACGTGGGGCCCATTGTGTAAATAATGTATATATAGACGTTTTGGGGAAAGTTTCATTCATTGCTACTACGAGCTGAATAAAGAACATGAAATTCACACTCGACTCCGAATATATATTTCAAACCTTGAGGGAAAATCTGGACCCTCTGCCTTGCAGCACATCTTTGGGAGGGGAAAAAGGCTATTTGTCCCAATCTGTTTGTGGAGAGGTTAGATGACAGTTGCATCAAAGCATGGCCAGCTCACCTATTAGGTGGGGTGAAGCAGCCACCTTAGGCAGTGGAAACCCCCAAAGTGGTGCACCCATGGGAGACCCACCCACTCTCCCTCCTCTAACCCTGGTGGAGAAGTCACTCTGATGCCAGCAGAAACAGGCAGCCCAGTGGCAGTGCTGGCAGAGGTGGGTGGCATGGCAGCAATGCCTGGGGATGGATGCAGCAGGGCGCATGGTGTGGCAGAGCAGGGCAGTACTTCCCATTTTGCCCCAAGTAGCAAAACAGGACACAGTGCCCCCCATGGCTGTTCACCCACTTGCCACTGCATTCCCCCAGGCACTTTTTTAAAATCTCAAAAAGTCTTATCTTCTGGGGAAGTGTGGGGCTGTTGTGCATTCAACTATAACTGTGCTGCATGGAAATTGCCAGCATGTGGTTGAATCCCACCCCCCCCCCAAATAGTGTCTGCCTCCCCACCCCTGTGTGTGTGTTTGTGTGTGCAGTGCCTTTAAGATTAACACAAGAAATCAAATCCATGCATCAGAGCTTAAACTGGAACCTGGCGGCCATAAGCCGAAATGAGTCACATTTGGAAAATGGAAAAACCAAAATAACTCTTGAGCTTAGACATGAAAAAAGCAGAGAAGGAAAACAAACACCTTATCTGGGGCACAGCAAGATAACAATCAGCAACAGTTGTCTGCTATTTTATGCCCATCATAAATTTCTACACTTTGGAGTTACAACTCTTATGGAAATTGTGTTCACGATTTCTTAGTGAGCGACTCTAAGCACATTTATGACTCTGGTTGTTGTTGTTTTTTTGACACCGGCAGCCATTGAACTTGAAAAGGTTGAGAGCACACTCTAAACACCCTTTTTGTGCAAATGGGGCCATGGTAAATTACACTCTGCTTTATCCCCAGAGAATTTTACCAAGGCTGTGGGAACTGGCCTGCTGCTCAGCTTCACTAGTCACTGTTGCTTTTGATAAATAAGCCCTGCGTTGTGTCTGAAGTCCTTAGCACGTCAACACCATGAAATGTAAGGTTTCTTTTTTGGTGATGCTGTTCAGTCTTAACAACTTCAGCGATCTGTTTCAACACAAGCAGATGAGGCCCTTCATAACTTGGGATGCACTAAGCTCAGGAACCAACCAACCTCCCCCCCCCCCCTTCAGTGCACTGTTCTTTTCTGCCAGGTACTCAAGTACATGGCCAAGTAGTGTTGGTTTATTTTAAAATCAACCTTTGAGGCTTGCGCCATGTTAAAAAACCAGGAAAACAATAAGAAATGTATTTTTAGTGTGTGTACATTTGTGCAAAAGTCACACTCTTTTAAAGTGGGACTCTTGCGTATATGTGCACACTAAAAATACATTTTTAATTGTTTTTCCATTTCCCAGAGTAGATGTTGAAAATGTTGTGCAAACAGCCAGAATACAGTATAAAAAACAGCAGAGCAGCTGCCAACTTCTGGCATTGACAGGGATAATTAAAAAGCTCAAAATGTCTCTATCAGCTAATTTATATTATTTTATTGATTTGCTACATTTATTTCTCTCCTTTCCTCCAAAGAGTACACGTTTCTCTTCCCATTTTTTTAAAAAAAACAAATAGCATTTATTTTCCACGTCTTCTCTCCCATGTTATCCTCACAACAAACCTGTGAGGTAGGCTTGTTATATAGTTTTAAATTAGTGGTCACTTGCCATTCATTTACAATAAATTAAATATGACTATCTTATGTTAGCAACTACTAAAATATAATTTATGCTCACTCTAGCTTATATCCACAGGAAATGGGATTCCAATCTATTGGGATTCAAGCAACAACATACAGTGCACTCAATGTCATAAAGCCACAAACATCTTAATGCTCTATCTGATGGATTACATTTGAGGCAGTGATGATTTTTTTGTTTTGTTTTGTTTTGGCAATTAAGGTTTTGCAAAGGTTTTCCAAAACATTTTTGATAGGATTCACCAAAGGACTTCTACCTGAGCAGTGGAGCCCTTTCTCCTCCTTCACCTCCCCAAAAAATGGCTCTGGGGGTGTCAGGGGAATCCCAGAATAGCTCTGGGGAAGAGGAGGGGATATTGTTCAAAATCACAAACTGAAATGCTTGTGCAGATACACTAGACAGGCTTATCTTAGGCTGCTCTCAGATTCCTGTTTTCAGTGCAGATGGCCAGGATAGCACCCAATTCTGCCACATGCTGAAGTCTATGCCTGGGGCTGTTGGTTCCTTTGTGCACACACAAATAAAGCATCAAAGAGTTATTTGCATGGGTGTGCATGGACTATGAGGGAGAAAGAGAGAAGCTTTTCATATCAACTCGCAATGCTGCACTGGCAATGCCTTTCAGGGGAGTCAGTCATCTAGCTGCAAGTGATCACTGTTAAGTAATGAGAATTGTGTGAGCTTGGCCTATTTATGTAAGAGCAGGAATGGAAACACACGTCCTTCCCTTATACCGCCATGTGATAGACAAAAATCCCATGACTGCAATCATGGAGCAAGAATTCTAACGATAATGACATCTGCACCAAGGCTCACTTGCAGTGCCATTCCCGAAGGAGAAAATTCTAACACAGGAAGCGGTCTTTAGTCCAGTGGTGCCAAGGCAAAATGGCTTCTCTTCTTTTCAACCACTTCATCTCAGAGAGAACCATCCAGGCACCTTCATCGCACATGCAAACCAGTCCATGTTTGTGACAGTTCCAACATCTCCTTTGGTCCCCTGTTCCATCTTGTGCGCTGGCATCCAGCCACTCTTAAAACTGATGTCAACATCAGACAAGATTCAGAGCCCATCCTTGACTCTTGCCAGGTTGAGCCTCACTTGAGACTGTTGCAGTCAACCTTATCTAGCAGGTTGCGATAGAATGTGGACTTGAGGAATCGAGGGTAGGAGTCTCGCTCCATCAGTATGTACACATGCCTCTGGGCCTCATCGAAGCTTGAAGGCGTTGGATCTTGAGCCTTCTTGGCGATGTCTTTTCTTGTGTAAAAGTCAATGTTGACCTAAGGGACAGCAAAATTAGACTTCAGTAACATCTGAATGCAGGTTTCATAAATGAAGTACAAAACATGGTTTATAAATCTGGATAACAGCAACAACTGGGAAAAGATAGACATAATATTTTACAAGGACAGGAAAAACACCACAGACAGAATAATTGCCACACACAGGAAGAACAAGGATATAGTGCTTCACTTGTAGTTTTATAAATCGTTTAATGTGTCAATATGAATAGAAGTTATTAATATTGCAGTTGTTGTATAAGGGATTATTATTATGACTGGAATGCATTTAAAATTAATCAGATTTTGGAATGCTGAACTAAAGAAAACCATCAATTCTAGCACGCCAGTGGAGGGGACCTTATCTAAATTATATAATTTGGCATTTGAACGATTGGTATTAGTAATTGTATTATGAATTGGTATTGTTATAATGAGGCTATTATCGGATTGTAATCAAAAACTAATACAAATTATTATCAGAAAAACATGGTTTATAAATGTACAACCACAACCCTTCCAGTTAATTACTAAACAAATGCCCTCAGGTCGAATTCCCACTTTGTGTTTTCATTCTTATAAAACTTCAGTGCCTCTTTTCACACTTCATACAGCAAGCACATGTGCCACATAGAAAGAGTAAATGGGAACTTGGTACAGCCCAAGTTCATTGGTTTCTTTCTTGCTGCCCTAGGAGGAGTTGAAGCATGTGGTGATATTAGAATATTCTCTGTTGTCTGAAGAAGATGCAGCAGTTGGGAGAGTGTGGAGCAGACCACTGACTGGGCAAGAAAAGCCCATGTGATCTGCATCTCTCTCTCACCCTGGGGTTTAAAGAATATTCAGACAATATTCGACTATGGGGTCACCTAACAGAGAAGCAGCTCCCATCGCTGTACAAAAAGGGATGAAAGATGGAGACATTAAGTCCAGATAGAGGACCTTTGAATCCATTCTCATGGGATTGATAGATATATTTTATTGACTGTTTTGACATGAATTTAGCTTTGACTTGTCTTTTATTTTTGAAATCTGCAATGTCTTGTTGTATTGACTTTCATTTTGATATTTGGTGTTAGCAGAGTTGTTCTGCTGTTAGCTGCTTTGATTTTCCCTTGGGGAGCAGTGCTGCCTGGTTGTGCATTGAACAGCACCGTACATTAAAATATCAAGATTTTTCTTTTTTTAAAATAAATGTTAGGAATTTAACAACCATGCTCCCTGGACATCTGCCACAACATTTGGAGAAGTGTGAATTAGGAAGGATTTTGGTTTGCACATTGTTTTAGGAAGTGCAAAAGTAGTTTCAGAAAGGTTCAGTTCACATTTTAATAGGAGCTTAATTACTTTCCCATCAGTACATGGGATATATAGCAACCAAAATAAAATTTGTAGGCATTCACACTGCCAGTCCAAAGTACATAGCCTCATGCAGTGTTCCTACTACCTTAAGTTTCAAAGGGTTAGCCATGAAACTATGAAATAGCCAACATATAAAATGCACCAGGATGCTTTCAAATAAAACTGCCATAAACATTTATTCATTTTCCCTTTAAACTTCATCCAAGCTTTAAACTTACTTGCTTTGTAGCATCATTCTGAACAAACTCCTTGTAAATCTTCTCTGCTTTGCCCTGTAAACAATCAGCTTGGGTTTTCTTGTAGTCTTCACAAGCTAGCCAAAACTCAATGTTTTCATCACTGAACTCGGATTTTAGAAATTCTCTAAAAGCATCTTGACCACCTGCAATAAACAAAAATACAGATGTGGCTTTAGTCATAATTTTAACACGAGGGGAAGACAAAATAACCAAGGAACTATGCTTTATAGTAGGTTGATTAACCTTCTAGCCAGGCTGTGGTGGTGGCGAAACCGTTTCTATTAGGGCATAGCTTTAAACTATGTTGTTACAAAGAAGCCAGGAGCAACAAGTACAGTGGTACCTAGTACCTCAGGTTAAGAACTTTGCTTCAGGATGAGAACAGAAATCGTGCGGCGGTGGCAGCAGGAGTCCCCATTAGCTAAAGTGGTACCTCAGGTTAAGAACAGTTCCAGGTTAAGAACGGACCTCCAGAACGAATTAAGTTCTTAACCCGAGGTACCACTGTATTTCCTTCCCCATCACCTTTGGGCCTGAAGCTTGTATCTCCATTGCCAGTCAGGCTCATTCCTCTTTAAATCCACTCAAGGGCAAAGAATGGGGGGAAATGGAATTCTTAGCTCTGAATTATAATATAGTCTTGTGCTCTGCTGTTCCTTTGTTCTCCTATAGGATATGCTGATCTCCCAAGGAGGGCCAAGAAAATTGTTTTTATTTGCCAGCAGTGAAGGTGAGGTATGTGCTTTCCTGGAAAAGGTGATATAGGGGTCACCTCTTTGTAAAGAGTAAAGGTGATGAAGGGCTTGCATCTTGGGGCAAGGGAAGGCTGTTAAAAAGGGTTTTGTGTTTGTTTGTGTGTGTGTATCATGCAAAACATGATGTGCAGATGCTGTTTTGTTTGCTATCCTAGATGATGGAACAGGTCTGAATGAACGTTGAACAAACTCCAACTGTAATGCTACAGCAACCCAAATGGTTCAAACATGTTTAGGCATGAAATTATATTTGGGTAGCCACTTACTCCTATTATTAACAGGCTTGGGATACCCCAAATGGAAAAACCCATTCATGCATGGGCTCATGTGCGCCCCCCCTTGCAGCGATCAAATTGTTCTTGCACATTGTATACTGGGTGCTAGTGGAATTATTTAATTTTATGTGGCCTTGGACTCATTTCAAAAGCCCGTTGCAAATGATCAGATCAGATCAGCAGCCCATTGGGCAGGAAGGAAAAAGTGGAGAAGTGGAGGGGGTGGGGAGGAAATGGCAGAGAGAGAGAGAGAGAGAGAGAGAGAGAGAGAGAGAGAGAGAGGCGGGAGAGAGGAGCGGAGAGGAGAGGAGAGACGAAGGATGGTCACCACGCCACTGCAGACTGGCTCAGGCAAAGGACTCACCAGGTCCCACACTCTCTTCTCACAAGACAGCTGCCCTCCCCAAATCTGATCTTCTGGAACAGTATGAAATGTGGCTTTTCAAAAAGGTCAGAATTGATATTCAACTCCAGTAAACTGGAGTATATTTCCAGAGTATGTACACACATTAAATATGGACGGGATGGATGGGTATGAAAAACCAGTATCCCAAGGGACATAGGTGAAGTCTGGATCTGCAGATCTTATAGAATGGGATGGAACACATGGAAGAAAGCACTCTTTATTATCTGTGGGGCCCAGGGCATGTAAGGACTTTAAAGTCCCGAATAAGAGCACATGGCCACCCCAGAGGATATTACTTAACTGAGTCATATTTTCTGAAAGTGGCAATTCTGCTTTGCTGATCTTCCTTTCAATATTATACACTCACAACACATAAAACTGTTACGATGATAAAATGCTTACACTGGGTTGCCAGAAGCTTTTCTAAGGACTGTGACCACTTTGTAACCTCTTCTGCAGGAAGCCTGAAAGGAAAACAGACATGGTTTTAAGTGCAAGAAACCGCATACCTGACGGAGGTCTTGAGGTAGGCCAGTGTTGTTTGTTGTTGGAGACTTGTGTGTGTTGTACTTTTCAGCTTGGAGAGATGGGAGAACTGATCACAACTCCCCAATGTCTTGTCTAGTTTAACCCCAAGTTTCCCTGAAAATTATAGATGTGCCAGCTCTATGGGGTCTTGGTCCATTTGCCCCCCTAAAATATTTGGGGGAGCCAGCTCCCTCCCCATTTCCTGCAATTAGGCACCCCAGCTGGGTGCCACCCTCTTTCCCCTGCTTTCGGTGCCATTTCTGAGTGTGTCTGAGCCAGGGCAGCTGAGGAGAGGCAGGCAGGCAGGCAGGCAGGTGAGTTGAGCAGGTGGCAAGTGTGGGCAGGCAAGTGGGCAAAAACCTCTTTCGGGTGAGTGGGGGCTGAAAGGCGAGTGGGTGGGGAGTAAGGGGACACCTGTGCCCAGCTGTGTGTGATGAAGAAAGGCGAGCTCCACAGAAGTGGGGGGGGGGGAGTGTGTGCAGAGGCAGTTGGGGAGTGATGGGCCCCCTCAACATTTTGTTCAAATTGCCACCTCTTCTTGGAATTGAGCCTGTGATCTGTGCTTTACCACCTGAGCTATGCTTCTTTCCTTATTTACCTAATTCTTTGAGTTCTATAATTGAGTAGGGACTGACATTTGAGACTTTATTTGTTCAAGACCTTCATACCATTCTAGTCCCATATCCATTACTACATCACCCTGATGGCTCAATGAGATCCTGAATCCGGCTACATAATCATGAGTTTGGAAGTTCATAATGCTAAAAAGCCGATAAGAGAAACCTTTGATTCATTGACAGGATATTGAGTCAATCTATGATAATTCTGTTAGCTATCTTGTCTGACTTCCTTTAAGTCTGGGCTCTGAAACGCTCTGCTATCTTATCTGCAGAGGTGGGTTTCCACTTTCTGTCTTGTCTAAGGTATGAGCCTTAGATGAATGGATAACCCGCAACTGCTAAGTAGCACATTTAGAGATTTCACACTGTAGGAAAGAACCCACTGCAAAACTGAAATTGGAAGAAGATTCAGAATGAATATATTTTGAACCACGTGATACTCTCAGGATTACTCCTAGGCCACTGGTTGTTCTGCTGGGATTTTAGGTAGTGAAAGAAGATCCCCTGTTCTGACTGGCCACAGCATCCTTATGGGTCCAGGTTAAATAAGTTAGAAGGGGTGTGGGATGAGGTTCCTGTGCTTCTAATAGCTGCATGATGGGCTCTGAAGCAGAGACAGATGCTTCCCTGGCGCAGAGGGGAAAAAGTGATGGCACTAACCGGAAGATTAGTCTAAAGTTTTGTCCATGGAGTATCTGACTCATTATGGGGGCAGCTTTCTGAGCATCTGGTCTCACCCACTGTGCATTTCTAGTTCCTGCCCGTCCTCCCTTTGCATCAAAAGATGTAGCTGGCCAGTTCAACGGGGCCAAGTGACAGAGGTACCCTCAGGGAAGGGCTGTGGGGCAGGAGTCAATGGCTGGGCTCAGCAAAATGAGCTGGAGGGCACCCGACACAGAACAGGGCTTCTGTACCACATTTTGAAATACATGCACATTAGCAGTTAAAGAGCTGCTGTGTCAAGGGGCTGGACTGAGGAGGAATGATGGGAGTCGCCCCCTCTCTCTTGAACCTTCCTGAGAACAGGAGGACAGTATAGATTTAGAACAGTGGTTTGCAGAAGGGAATAGTTTAGAGGGCAAAAGCTGGGAAATACTGGAAGAGGAACAGCAGGAAGAAGAGGCACCAGGGGAGAGACTGCTGACGGACTCTGTGTCCTTAGAAAGCATCCCTGACCCCCACAATCCCAAGACCAGGTGGGCATTGAGGGTATCAAAACAGAGAGCTCAGAGACAGAAAGCTCAGATTAACCGACGCAGGAGTGATGTCGAATAAAGGGGACATAGAGGGTGGGACTTTACTTGGAGCAATGCCATTATTAGGGAAGGCTGCATTTCTTCATCGTTCTCTGTGAATTATTGAATAAATTGCTTGGTAAGAACTCTTATTGTTTCTCTGACTCTGGGTTGCCCCCACGGGAGGGAGAGATGATCCCCCAAAGCCTGACATGATGCTACATTAGAAATAATAATAAAATAATAATAATAGTAATAATAGTAATAATAATAATAATAATAATAATAATAATAATAATAATAATAATTGTACCCCAGCCACTCTGGGAGCAGAGTCTAATTTTTTCTAACCACACCACTGCCTAGTTGTGTGTTGCAATATTTCTGTGAGTGCAAGCTGATTTAAACTGCTTGTAATATTGTGTTTTGATTTTGTAAACCCGTGCTGGGGCCTTAGGGTGAAGGGTGGGTTAATAATCATAAGAACAGCCAAAGCACATGTGCATTTGAATTCAGATGCATGTGCTCTGCATGCAGACCTGGATCAAGGTGAGAAGCAATCGTCTGTGAAAAGGAGCTACATTATCATATAGTGACTGCATAGCAAATATTACTTAATACTTACATTACATCTTTGGAGGTGGAATATTTGATGTCAGGTGATTCTATGTGTGGCACAATAGACAAAAAGTAGTTCTTCAGTTCCACACCCCTGAAAGTGATGATAAAAATATCCGGTAATTTATTGTGCATAGGGGGAAAAACATGAAGCATATCAATTGCAGGAGGTCAGTAGTTCTCTGCCTCTCCTGGATTATTTCTTGAGCAATCATGCCTCTCAGTATGATGAGATGTTGAGAGAGGGGGCTCTTTTTACATGCATCCATGCACACAAACAGCTGCACATGAAAACCTACTAAAATTCTCACATATCAATTTGCCTGAATTTAGGCACGATTCCAAGTGGCTCCCTTGATTTCAGCACAAGGGACTTAAAATAAGCACACGCTGAAGCTTTCCACCAAATTTGCAACCTAATCCCATGCATGTTCATGCCTCCAGACAAGTGCTGAATATTGTAAATGGGATGTTAAGATGTTGCAAACCAGCAATTGGCTGCAGGTTTTTCAGTTTATCAGCTAAAGGATAAAATCTAGATTAAATGGGGGGGGGATATAGGCTGGTTTTTGGATGACAATTATATCATGTGGGTGCTGTAAAAAAAACCCACAACTTGCAAAGGAGCATTGATCCCTCAATAAACATCTGACTGGAAGTACTTTTAAGTAACTACTGCTAATTCCAACTGAACCTTCTCCATAGTTAAATGTTCAGTCTTAAAAATGCATTTCAGAAGTGCGGTTGTACTTACAAAGCCTTGCTCTTTTTTTTGTGATCCTTGCCTTCTCCAACCTCCTGGCTTTTTTCTTTCATTTCGCTTGAACTGGTTTGCCACAGGAACACCCAAGGCATCTTTCTTGGCTTCTGTCTCCTGTTGTAGTCCTTAGCAGATTTGAACTCACCAACTGCAGACAGACTTATATATTGACACGCAAGCTGCTTTGAGCAAAAAAAAATAAAAATCTGTATGTCATAGGCTGTTACCACAAGCTGAGGAACTTCCTTTTTTCACTCTGAGATGACGTGCACAGTTATTTGTCTGGTTTTGTTTAAGAAGGTCTTTCAAAAAGTTTATGATTGTGGTTAAACTGGATGGCAGCAGGTCTCTTTAAGCTGAATGGAGCAGGTGGCAAGAAACATATCACAATACAGTGGTACCTCGGGTTAAGTACTTAATTCATTCCAGAGGTCTGTACTTAACCTGGAACTGTTCTTAACCTGAAGCACCACTTTAGCTAATGGGGCCTCCTGCTGCTGCCGCGCCGCCGGAGCACTATTTCTGTTCTCATCCTGAAGCAAAGTTCTTAACCCGAGGTAATATTTCTGGGTTAACGGAGTCTGTAACCTGAATCGTATGTAACCTGAAGCGTATGTAACCCAAGGTACCACTGCATGAGGACTTTTGTAAAAAAGAAAAAGTTTACTTAAGATCAGTTGTTGTATGGAGTGTTGTTGTGTTGGAGCAAAGTGAAATCCATTGATTCAATTGCCAGAGAACTAAACGTGTAGCTAAACATTTGTTTTCCTCTCTCCCAGTGATATAGATGGGATTTAAATGTACTTGACTTTGGCTGAATTATCAGCCCTCAGAGCAGAAAACCTAGATGCGACCCCAAAGAACTTATTCACAGTTCCACAGCTTTTATTTATATCAGATTTGCATTTTTTGGGTGATGCTGGTGGTGGAAGGTCTTACTTAAAAAAAGTGATCATTTGCAATTAGGAATTTCAGAGAATTCTGTTGGAATTCGAAATGGGTGCAGAAATTGCTGCAATTCACATGTTCCTCTGAAGTCAGGAATGGAAACCACACTATTGAATATAAGCAACATTCAATATTGTTGGGGTTTTTTTAGTCTGCAAATGTTATGTAAATAATTACCATTGTTTTTTACCTTTCCCTTCCACTGAAATGCATTGAGATTAATTATATTCGTCTTACCTATAGCAGATAGCGAGATGAGGTTTTAGCGGAATCCAAACAGTAGCGGAACGGAAACAGAGGTGATTGCGATGAATAGAGGATGGGATGGATATCGCTGTCTCCTAACATCTCGCAACTCTATTCCCTCCCTTCTAGCCAGTGCCACAATGGCGTCTCTGGAAGAAGCTGAGGACCAACCAATTCTCCATCTATATTAATTGATAAATTGGTTTTCCTCATTTGGATCTAGCATACACTTTTGATGAAAACCTGGTATGGGCAAAGGAGAGGATTGGATGGGAGCAGCACATGCAGAGCTAAGAGAAGGAGTAGCGGCAATTCTAAATTCTAGAGGCCAAGATCTTGATTCCTGCAGGGCCAGAGGTGGGAAGACAACAATGTTGCTGATGCCTTGTGGATGACCCATTACACACACACACACGCCCTCCAAATAAACTTTCAACTGAAGTTTTGAAATATCTGTATTATTTTTACACAATTGTGCAAATGTGTTCTCTCTCTCTCTCTATTTCTTGTCACTGTGTTGCTGCAACATTTGCAGTACAGTGGTACCTCGGGTTACATACGCTTCAGGTTACAGACTCCGCTAACCCAGAAATATTACCTTGGGTTAAGAACTTTGCTTCAGGATGAGAACAGAAATCGTGCTCCGGCAGTGCGGCAGCAGCAGGAGGCCCCATTAGCTAAAGTGGTGCTTCAGGTCAAGAACAGTTTCAGGTTAAGAACAGACCTCCGGAACGAATTAAGTACTTAACCCGAGGTATCACTGTACTTATGTTTGGTTGTCATCATTTTGAAATGCGGGCAAGCCTCAAGAAAGCATTTTCAACACCCAGATGGTTTTTTGGGTCAAGCCTGGCTACACATCACTAGAGACAGGCATGGTACTTTTTAGTTTACATCATGATCTCTCTACCCATTACTCATCTCTGCACAGCAGGTGTGGTGAACCTTTGGCCCTCCAGGTTGTGGTTGTTGTTGAACTACAACTCCCATCACCTGTGGCCATTGGCCATGCTTTCTGGGGCTGATGGGAGTTGTAGTTCAGCAACATCTGCAGGACCAAGAGTTCCCCACACCTGCTGTAGAGAAAACAGTTTAGCATGGTGATGCTGGAGCACTACAGTCGTACCTTGGTTCTCGAACATAATGCGTTCCGGGAGTCTGTTCGATTTCCAGAACTGTTCGGAAGCCACAGAAGCCACGTCAGATGTTCGGCATTCAAAAATCATTCGAAAACCGGAACACTCACTTCCAGTTTGGAACATGTGAGTTCCAAGGCGTTTGGCAATCAAAGGTATGACTGTACAGTGGTACCTCTGGATACGAACAGGATCCGTTCTGGAGCCCCGTTCGCATCTAGAATTAAATGTAACTAGCGACGGCGCATCTGCGCACACACGCGTCACTTTTCGCCGTTTCTGTGCATGCACATGACGTCATTTTGAGCGTCTGCGCATGCGCAAGCGGCGAAACCCGGAAGTAACATGCTCCGTTACTTCCGGGTTGCCGAGGAGCGCAACTGGAATGCGCTCAACTCGAAGCATATTCAACCTGAGGTATGACTGTATACCTGGGAGTAAGCGTCACAAAATTAGTGGCACTTGTTTCTGAGTAGACATGTACAGGATGCACAGTCAGCACCAAATTAAAACTATTTGGTTTTCCTTTAAATAAATCAAATAAGTGAAGTTCTTTATTCAGTTAGTGATCAGGTTGTATTGTTAATCATGTGTTATGTGTGCTTGGATTTTTTTGCTTCTTAAATAATTTTTTTGTATTATTAAGTTTTTACATCTAGTTTAAGGTACATAAAAGTAAAACATACATAACAATATTAATAATGAACAATAAAACAGCACAAAGAAGTGTGGGACCATCAAATTTTAAATCAATGACAGGTTTTTTCCTTGGTTTATGTGCTTTTTCATCAAACATAGACTTAACAAGCTAAATGTTGTCGAATCATAAAAAATTGCAGAGATTTGCAAAATCAAGTTTTACCAGCTAAAAGGACATGACCTAATGACAAAGCCTAAAATTAGTATATAGTTATGGAGAGGAAATCCTGCCTTATTTTCAGTAGCCAAGTTGTTCCTAGGAAAGCGCAGTTTTCAGTGGAATGATGTGGCAATAATTTCCAAGTCACTTTTTTGACAAATGTCTGCAGAAGGCTGCACAGTTCAAAGATTACTACATGTGGGTCAGCAGGGAATAATTTTGGCAAGAAAGTGAGGTCTCAGATGTGCTGTCCAGTTGGTAATTCACTGCAAAGAGAAGCCCACATCTTAAGGGCTTACAAAGGCCACGTGTTTTTGTGATAGTTTCTAGTTCCTGTCTGCCAGGATTCTCCAACACTTTCTCCTGAAAGACAACAGGAAATTTGTTTTGAGTTCCTCGCTGATGTGTTCTGTTACATTCCCCTTCCAGCCTCTGTAAATAATGGCTGGAATTGATAATACAGTCATACCTCGGGTTACAGACGCTTCAGGTTGCATTTTTTTGGGTTACGGACCCGGCGAAACCCGGAAGTACCGGAGCATGTGCAGAAGCGCTGAATTTGAGCATGTGCAGAAGTGCCGAATCACAACCCACGCATGCGCAGATGTGCCACTGTGGATTGTGAACGCTGCGGGTTGCAAATGTGCATCCTGCACGGATCACGCTCACAACCCGAGCGTTCACAGTACTCACAATTCTCCCCCAAGTTTGCTCCCTTCCTTCAACAGAGAAAGTATTGGAACAGCAGGGAACAGATGTTGCCCACAGAATCAGGCCTTCACATACTAAATGTGATTTGCTCCCCGGTGGCCTCTCGCTTCTGGTTAGGCAAACCAGCAAAGAGTTGCATCTGCCAATGGATATGAGAAGGTCAAGGCATTTACAATGTGAGACTTGGCTGATGTATCATTTGATTGAAATCAGATAATGGAATAAATTGAAATTTAATTATGTAAATATTTCTTTTGCTTAACCTAACACAAGAAAAACAGTTGAGGCAGGTTCGAAGATAACAACCACTATGTTGTCTTCGGTCACTTGCTAAAATAGCCAGGTAGTCTGCCCAGAATGAAATGGAAAAACTTCACCCCGAATGGAAAGGAATACGTAACTTAGCCATGCAGGGATATGCTAATCACTTACTTAACCATGTTGGGTTCACTCACTTATTTACTTTGGGGATTAAGGGAGAGCAACAGGATATTAGGGCAGTGTAAAGAAAACCTTAGCTAAGAAGACTTGGATAATATTTACAGATGCAATCCTGCTTGTGGCGCTAGACTTACGCAACAAGAATCAGTAAGTTGCCCCCCCTCCCCCTATGTTGCTCTCTGGCATTTAAACCAAGTGATTTAACTTTGCTCCAGTGCAATAGCAATTCAGGTAACAACTGATCTTAAATAACCCTGTTTTTTTAAAATGTGCTGCTGAAGCTTTCAGGCCCAGCCTCCCCCCACCTCCCCAATCTCTCTTTGAGGAAATATCCAAGCTTATGACATCTCACTTCTTTCATCATAGAGCAAATTAATTGCACACGCCAAATTAAAGTGGAGCTTCCGTTCACAGCAAAAGGCAGGAATCCCATGTGGGTTCTTGTGAATTCTCTGAAATGTGGTCTGGAGGGATCCAGGAAAGCAGGACATGATGAAGTGTGAACAGATCACAAACCTTCCAACATTTCTCTGATGAAAATAGGGGCGCCCTATTCCATACCCTCCAACGTTTCTATGATGAAAATAGGGATGTCCTATGGAAAAGTGGGACATTCCAGGATCAAATCAGAAACTGGAACAGCTTCTGTAAATCAGGGACTGTCCCAGGAAAATAGGGACACTTAGAGGGTCTGAGATCATGTGGTGGTGTAGTCATAGCACCAGTTCCATGTGCCTATTTCTAATTTCACTGCATGAGGAGGGGAAATGACTTCATAGTCTAAAATGGAACATGAATCTCACATTTGTGTCATAGACCCTGTAAGAAATGGTGCTGGACTGCAGAGATCGTGGTCTCATGCAACAGAGCAATTCCAATGTTTGTATGGAGGAGAAAGAATTATATATGCTTATTGATGGAGGACTATGTATCCCCATTCTTGGATTTTTTTGTTAATGAAAATGTGTTACCACAACCAGACACTGAAATCCCTTACCCAGTGAACAGAATGAAAGAACATAGTATATGGTAATTTGTACCTAGGACTTTTCTTCTAGAAAAATGGTGCCAGAACTCACCATGAAGTTGTTACATTAAGTGCCACACCTTAACCAGTGCTTTTCTTCTAGAAAAAAAACATGCTGGTACTGTGTATCATTGAGTACCCCCTGAAAAAAAGCAATGTTTGTACCAGACAACCGGAGGAATTTGGCCTGACCACTAAAAGCAACCTATAGAAGGTGTTGCAGGGGGAGGTTGTACCTTTTGAATGAAAATGGCAGCTGCAGCCACAAGTCTGTGTAGATAAAAAACATCATGTGTTCATCTGCGTTGAGATGAGCTCAACCACAGGAACACGACATCCCCCAGAGAAGTAGCAATGGCACGCATGAATCTGTCTGGTGCTTTTCCTGTGCTGCAGTCAGTGTTCATATCAGGTAAACAAATGAACCGCACTAAGGAAGGCTTAGTTACCAAATGTTCTCAAACCCCTGTTCTCAAACTCTCTCATGGGGAACTGAAAGTCACTTGAACAGTCTGAGATTAATCCATTTGGTTCTGCTCTGAGACCAGGCTTATTTGGGTTTGTTTTCTTCTGCTCCATCAGCTGTTACTGCTGCAGGAAGAGGAAATGGGAACACTAGATCGGGGGCAGACATTGGTCTTTCAAATTTCAGTGGCGCCCTGTGCAAAGCCAAAATTTGTCACTGTCCCTGCTTCTCACCTTCTGTTTCTGCTCAATTCACAACATCAGGGGGTCAGCAACCTTTTTCAGCCGTGGGCCGGTCCATCGTCCCATGGGCCGATCCATCGTCCCGGACTATATTTTGGAAAAAAAATATGAACGAATTCCTATGCCCCACAAATAACCCAGAGATGCATTTTAAATAAAAGGACACATTCTACTCATGTAAAAACACACTGATTCCTGGACCGTCTGCAGGCAGGATTGAGAAGGCGATTGGGCCACATCCGGCCCCCATGCCTTAGGTTGCCTACCCCTGCACTACATTGTAGTTTCAACACTCTGCAGCGCCCCCTATGCTCAGCTTCCAGTGTGGCAAAACTGGCCACACTACCCTAAATCTGCCTGACAAAATTAGATGCTACACCACACAGGGGAAGATTCAAGAACTAAAATCTAGCCCCAAAAGCTTCCCATTTGATGCCTGCTAGCCCTTTTCCTGAATCTAGATCTCTACCACCCAATCCTCATGGACACTCTCCTGGTTCTGATGCCTCCTGGGGTCCCAGATTTTCATCCCTCAATCTGCTAGGTCCTTCCCCCTGGATCAGTGTCTTCCGGCTGTCCAATCTCCCAATCCTCTACATCATTCAATCATGCTGTCATGGGCCCTTTAGACCAGGGGTCGTCAACCTTTTCGGAGCTGTGGACAAATTTGGAACCTGGAGCACTGGTCACAAAATGACTCCCGTGGGATTGGGTGGCATAAGACAAAATGGCTGCCACATCTGAAAGAGTAGGAAAAGAGGCATGACTGCAAAATGGTGCGGACATGCCTTCCTCCTCAATAGGGAAAAGGAACCTACATGAGCTTCCAACACACTCTTTCACAGGGAGAAGCTCTTTGTTGCTCTCTTGTGTTCAGAACAGACAGCCCTGACCTATAATAAAATACGGACATGTTCAAGAGGGCATATTGAGCCGGAACAAGCAGGAATCAAGGAAATGGTCTACTGCATGTTGTGGATTTCTTAGGGGATGTATACTGGGATAAGATAAGATAAAACTTAATTCACATTAGCCAATAGCCATAGCAACAGTAAAACATTACAGTATACACAGAAAAGGAAATTTGATATAAGAGCACAATTTAAAGTCCTGAATCAGCAGACAGTTAGTGGCCCTTATTCTGATTGCCCCTGCTATGAACCTAGCAACCTTTGCTGTTATCTGCTCATTTTGATCTGATAGAAGAAAGGATATTGTGGCAGTGGTTGAGCACCCTGGGATGGTTAGTACGAGTGGGGTGATGATCTCATTCCTCATGTCTTTGTAGAGAGTACAAGACAGGAGGATGTGTGCGGCTGTTTCGGAGCTACCATCTCCACAGGGACAAAGACGTTTCTCAGACGGGATCTTTTGGAATCGACCCTCAAGTACCGCAGATGGCAAAACATCCAGTCTTGCAAGTGTAAAAGCACGTCTCTATTTTGAGATAATAAGTTTGTGCAGATATGGGACCAGAGAATCAAAATGGAGAGGTGGAAAATGAACATACCAAGGGCAGAATTTCCTTATAGTGGCCAGGTTGTTCTGATGCTCGATATCTTTTAGACGTTGACCAATTAGACTGTTTGCTTTAGTAGGGCCCATAGTGAGTAGGTGTTGTGGGGATAGGCCACAAGAGTGAAGTTTTTGATAGACGGTTTTACGCCAGGCACTTTTATGAGAGTCTTGAAGTACTAGGGATAGTAAACTGGGGGGATTTGAGTTTAGGCAGAGCCAGAAGTTAAGAGTTCTTTGCCAAGTCCATACTTCTACTGAAGGGAGACTTGCCTCCAGTCTCAATGATGCATTTGGGATGCATGGCGGTACACACGCACGCACGCACGCACGCAAACACACACACACATTTATGCATAATGGAAATGTAAAGAGAAGAAATCCTCTTGCCTAAGGGGGGGTAGGCATAGCGTTGAGAAGGGAGGCGCTGTCATAGTTTTGCTATGGCATTTCTTTCCGTTGTAAATATGGGCCTTCCACTGATTCACATTCATCTTTCATCACTTTCTCTCCCAGCTTCTTGCATTTTGAGAGTGAAGGCACCCAGAAAGCTGAGTCATTTGGGGGCACATACATTATGCAGACAGAGCTGGGAATTAATGGATCTTGCACGGGTGCTCTCATTCCACAGCTAGTGAGTAAGACAGTGCGGAAACCTAATCACAAGTGAATCTCTCGGAAAGGAATCTGGCAAGGTGTCTGGAGTGTGTGGCATAATGCAACAAGAACAAGCAGGGATGAAGATGGCTAATAACCATGTATAGTTAGAGGAAAAGTGGAATGGAGTCTGTTCTGCCCCTGATTTCCCTGTAGGTTAGTTCTGTTAAGTTTATTTGCTCTAATACTACAAGCCATTTCAGATATTAATGGCACTTCACAGTGTTTCTAAACCATCCCCAACTCCCACATGGCTTAGAATGGTTGTTCTCAACTAATATTCCATCTTCATGCCCTTTTGCTTTGACATGCACAAACTAATGTTGATTTCATGAGCTGGTGTGCCTGGCTAAGAGAAAGAGCTGCATATCTATTTGGGAAGCTTCTGGTTTGAATCTTATTAGGTAACCACAGGGAAGCCGCATTTTATTTTATTTCATTTTTCTTTGTATGTTGGTTGTTCTGGAACTCCGTTAACCTTGCTTCTTCAAAAGTTTCCTCCTAGTTGCTACTGCTGCTGCTATTATAACTATTTTCAGTTTATTTATTACTTGCTGTTCACCTTAAGGTCCCAGAGTGTGTTACAAAAATAATGCAACATTAAAAACAATTCAAAATAGTTCATTTTCATCCTGCATATTGCATTGATGCTGTTTTACTTGGACACAATAAAGTTGTTGTTTTAAGTGAGGAGAGTAGAAGAAGAGAAACATGCTCTGACAGAGAGGACATGAACTTCATCCAGTCAAAATGTCATAAGTTTATCTCAAATGTGTGGGATAACCAGACTCATGTAACCAATATATTGAATTAATTCATGAAGGAGTTAATACCATAGAGTAAGCAGTCCTGCTCAGCTTAGCTATGTCAACTTCCCCTCATCTTGGGAAGAACTAGGTAATCATGCCTTTGTTCTCCCCTAGTCCATCTAAGAAGCTCAGGTCATGGCTCTCATCAACCACTATTGAGTTCCTTTACCCAATAATCTAGGAACTTTCACCACTTTGTAACTAAGCTAAGTTTTACTGCTTGTGGAACTATTCTGAAGCATATGCACCCAACCTTAGGAAACTTTGTAAATAAACCATTTTTTAAACTTACCAAATGTGTAGTCTTTACCTATGCTGCGGGAAGAGGAAAGCTTCGGAAAGAAACTTTTTAACGGGATATTTTGGACCTCACTTGTAAAAAGCAAAATGTAGGTTTTTACAGCCTACATTTCTATGCTTTACTTTGCTGCATATTTTGTGGTGACAGCACAAAGTTCAAGAGTGTGGATTGGGTATCCATGATGTAATGGTATTTGGCATGCGAGATGTTTCACAATATCAGTTCTCTCCTTCTCTGCCTCAGGAAATTTTCTGCAAAACAAAGCATTTTTTTAAAAAAAGAAAAAAATCTATTCCATCTTTTGGCCTGTCTATCCCATTCTCAAACTTGATTTTCACATGCAGCAAAATGAGAGTAGGGATTAAGGGGAAGGCTCCTGAAGTGATAAAAGGAAATGCATCACTTTAGAATGTAGATCAGGGATGGCATTTTTCAATGCCTTGCTATGTAAATACATTCATTGCCATGGGGGATATTATTTGTTTAGGGACGTGGGTGGCACTGTGGTCTAAACCACTGAGCCTCTTGGGCTTGCTGATCAGAAGGTTGGCGGTTTGAATCTGTGCGATGCGGTGAGCTCCCGTTGATCTGTCCCAGCTTCTGCCAACCTAGCAGTTTGAAAGCACGCTAGTGCAAGTAGATAAATAGGTACCACTGCGGCGGGAAGGTAAACAGCGTTTCTGTGCACTCTGGTTTCCATCATGGTGTTCTGTTGCGCCAGAAGCGGTTTAGTAATGCTGGCCACATGACCTGGAAAGCTGTCAGTTGACAAACACCGACTCCCTCTGTCTGAAAGTGAGATGCACATTGCAACCCCATAGTCTCCTTTGACTGGACTTAACCGTCCAGGGGTCCTTTACCTTTAGCTATTACAGTGGTACCTTGAGTTACAAGCGCTTCAGGTTACAAATTCCGCTAACCTGGAAGAGTTACCTTGAGTTGAGAACTTTGCCCCAGGATGAGAACAAAAATCTTGTGCCAGCGGCACAGCGGCAGCAAGAGGCCCCATTAGCGAAAGCACGCCTCTAGTTAAGAACAGTTTCAGGTTAAGAACGGACCTCTGGAATGAATTAAGTTCTTAATCTGAGGTACCACTGTATTTGTTTGTTTTCACATGGTGGAGCATTCAGAAGCAGCACCCCTGACTCACAGCACAAAGTGGTATAATATGTTCTACTCCTCCATTTGGCTACATGTTTGGTCCAGGCCTCAGTTTGAGTAGGAAAGCTGTTTTGGAAATGCTCATGTTTTCAGTTAGCACCTGTTTCCTCTAATAACGAAACTAGTTTCTATTTCCTTTAAACATTTCGCTGGGGAAGGAACTGTCTGCATTTTATCTTTTCAGGTCATATCAAAAGACATAGCCGCTTCTAAGAAATCACTTGCTTTCACAGAGCATAGCTGGGCTCCCAGGCAGGAGTTTCAAGGTGCAAAGCTTTTCAGTGGGGTTATTCATAGCTGTCATAGTCAAACTCTGCTAAAATTTACCGCAAATTCTAACAAGACAGGTTCGCACCACCAAGTGAGTGGGAAAAAAACAACCAACCCAATCCTGTGAAAAATGGAAGGATGTGGCAATTTCTGTGAAACCAAGTGCAGGTTCACATAATCCAAGCCTTTGTGATCTGCCAAGTTCAATGCATCCCACAAGCCGTCTCTTGTAGCATGTCAAATTGTTGACAAACCCTCTGATTCTGCAGTCGCAGCAACTAAGAGAGGAGGACTACTGAGTTCCTGGAGGGCCTCCAGGTAGCATGCTGGGTAATGTTCAGATAAAGGAGATCTTAGAAAGATGTTCCGGAAGGAATGAAGGATATGCTTACACAAGGCTTAGAAACAAATATGAACATTTAAGCAGATCAATTATGGGGCTTTCTGTGGGATCAGGTGCTCATATGCAATCTCTCTTTGGCTCAGAAATTTTGTTTCTCTGCAAAATAACAGATTTAGATAACATTGTTTCATCATCGCCAATTTTGTAATTTCAGGTAGGTAGCCGTGTTGGTCTGATGCAGTAGATATATATATATATATATATATATATATATATATATATATATATATATATATATATTGTCAGGGAACTGCCATCGGAAGACCAGGAGGTGAAAGGGCTCACAGAGGTTGGGAGAGACTTATCAGCTGAGGAGGGGACCAGCAGGGGGAGAGAAGGAGCTCCAAGGGAAAGTGAGTCGGAGGGATGGCTCAGAGACACTTCCAGCGAAAACAGTGGGGAGGTTTCAGGACCTCCTATAGGGACACCCACTCCTCGCTGGAAACTGTCGCGCCGAGAGTCCAGAAGGCGCGTTTCCGTTAAGGAGTTTTTATGCTGGAAGAAATTCCGTAAACGCCCACTGTCGGAATCTACCAGCGACTGACGGAGCCATGCTTAAGGAGCTCCGTTACAGACAGAGGTTTGTGGACTTAGCCAAACTCTGAGGGACTAGGAATTTCACGCACAAGCAGCTCATCATCCCATCACACACACACACACACACACACACACACACACACACACATATATATATATATATATATATCTCCAGTAGCACCTTAGAAACCAACTAAGTTTGTTCTTGGTATGAGCTTTCATGTGCATGCACACTTCGTCAGATAATTTGCTGGTGTAATAATTGATACAGACTGCAGTGGCAATAGAAATTGGGGAAAAACAAAACAAAATTACAAACAAAAGGAGTCATACTACATTTCTATTTTACGGTGAAAGAATGATACGTGGTGAAATATTATTGATCACTTTCTCATTCCAAAATTGAATGAACAATGCCCATCCCTTGATTCATTTTTCCTGCTAGGTTTCACTTTGTGCTTTTATTTTAGATGTCCATTTAGCCTGGCGTGTCCAAAGTCCGTCTTGGGGGCCTAATCCGGCCCGCCGATCAATTTAATCCGGCCCCTGTGGCAGTATATGTCCTAGGGTAAAATCTAAAAAAAAAAGCTCTGAAATGTTGCAGAGATGGTATATCACACCTGTTCAAATACCAAAACTATATGGAACAGGCTCCAATAAGCTCAACAACTTTGGGGTAAAACTGTAAAAAAAAGCTCAACCTCATAGAATCATAGAATAGAATCATAGAGTTGGAATAGACCACAAGGGCCATCGAGTCCAACCCCCTGCCAAGCAGGAAACACCATCAGAGCTCTCCTGACATATGGTTGTCAAGCCTCTGCTTAAAGACCTCCAAAGAAGGAGACTCCACCACACTCCTTGGCAGCAAATTCCACTGTCAAACAGCTCTTACTGTCAGGAAGTTCTTCCTAATGTTTAGGTGGAATCTTCTTTCTTGTAGTTTGGATCCATTGCTCCGTGTCCGCTTCTCTGGAGCAGCAGAAAACAACCTTTCTCCCTCCTCTATATGACATCCTTTTATATATTTGAACATGGCTATCATATCACCCCTTAACCTCCTTTTCTCCAGGCTAAACATGCCCAGCTCCCTTAGTCGTTCCTCATAAGGCATCGTTTCCAGGCCTTTGACCATTTTGGTTGCCCTCCTCTGGACACGTTCCAGTTTGTCAGTGTCCTTCTTGAACTGTGGTGCCCAGAACTGGACACAGTACTCCAGGTGAGGTCTGACCAGAGCAGATACAGTGGCACTATTACTTCCCTTGATCTAGATGCTATACTCCTATTGATGCAGCCCAGAATTGCATTAGCGTTTTTAGCTGCCGCGTCACACTGTTGGCTCATGTCAAGTTTGTGGTCCACCAAGACTCCTAGATCCTTTTCACATGTACTGCTCTCAAGCCAGGTGTCACCCATCTTGTATTTGTGCCTCTCATTTTTTGTGCCTCAAGCATGTTCACTTCATCAAATCTGGCCCTCTTTGAAAAAAGTTTGGGCACCCCTGATTTAGTGGTTAATGTAGTTTCCCAAATTTTCTTCATCCATTCTGTTATATCTGGAGAGTTGTTTTTGTTCCATTTTTGAGCACACACTAATAAATTTGGAGTAAGCTAATAAATTTGCCCCCACTTGAAAATCCATGCTTCTAACTTCTGTTTGTATCCTCCAGAGCAGAACTGTTTCAGGTTTCTAGGTAACGTATATCCTGTTTGAAATGGGCTCCACTTTTCTCACCCCTCCTGCAGAATATGTAGCTGTGTAATCTTTAAAGACGATGTATGTTTGTGTAAATATATTACACACTGTGTAATAGTAGCCACCCTGATAAGCAAGGAAACAGATAAACTACATTCAGTGTCTGGGCCCGAGCCAACATATGAAGCGTAGCAGTAACAGGGCATGAGATGAGTGTGGAATAGATTATTAGCCTTGAACTGCGCATGCTCTGTCTTGAAGATAAGTTTTATAACTTTTCCCCAACTGGTCCTCCTCCCTCAAGAAACTGTGGTGAAGAAAGGTCATTATCAGTCAGTCTGTGACTAGAGAACTGACAAAAACAAGTTTTGGCTGGTATGATTGACAGGATAGGCAATGCATTTGTTTAATAGTGAACTTAATTAATTTCTTCTTCTTCTTCTTCTTCTTCTTCTTCTTCTTCTTCTTCTTCTTCTTCTATTTATATGCTGCCCATCTGACTGGGGTTGTCCCAGACACTCTGGGTGGCTCCCAACAAGATATCAAAACCAACAAAACCTCAACCATTAAAAAGTTCCCTGAACAGTGCTGCCTTCAGATTACTCCTAAATAGTTGCTTATCTGTTTGACATCTGATGAGAGGACATTCCACAGGGCGGGCCTGGTTCCCTGTAGCTTCACATCTTGCAGTGAGGGAACTTCCAGAAGGCCCTCAGAGCTGGACCTCAGTGTCCAGGCTGGACGATGGAGGTGGGGACCTCATCCTAGGTATTGTGATCAAACCTATTTAACAGACTCCATTAGAACCTCTCATACTTACTATAAATAAATAATTTATATTATTTGTTATAACATGCTAGTTTAATGACTCTCAAACATTGGGCTGGGACTCACCAGCAGACCTTAGGCCACCTTTGGTTGAGCCTCAGCGCCATAGCATGCCCAGTTTCTCCTCACTTTCCTGCCATACCCCATAGCCTTTTGGCTGGACCAATGCCAACACTAGCAACTCCTTGAATGTTGTGTAAAGGTGGCAAGAGACAGAGAAGTTTCTTGACAGTGGGGAGAGGGAAGTTCTCCTGCATATGAGAGGAAAGGGTCAGAGGTGGAGTTGAAGAAAACTGGAAAGTGCGATAATAGATCAATATGTACTATTACTACTATTAAATAAGAGGAAACAAGAGAGAAAACCTGTTATTCAAGTGGGGAAATGATTGTGAAGAACCAGGAAGGAGACATGAAAGGAACTGACAGGGTTTTTGTTTTCTTTTTGCATGGATGGAGAAGGTACATGTTGAGTGTGAAAAATGAGTGGGAGAAGTGAAAATGTTATGAGTGGCATGTCAGGGGTGGGAAGGGAAAATACAAAAGCAAAATCCCTTTCCATTTAAGCACATTTGGGTCATCAAATTTTGCCTCAACTTGGGAGGGTGAGTCACAATCCCTCCATAGACACTGAGCAAAGCTGAGGAATGGAACTTTTTGTCACAAGGAAAACAAGGAAATTTAGCAATTTCCAAAGAAAACTGGATTGACCCAGAGGCCTCTGATTCTGGTTCGTAGTCTGTAGTGTAACATTCAATACCTGCCTTTCATGTGTTCATTGCAGCTTAGGGTTTTAAAAGTAGAGGAAACGATGGAATTCCATGGGATTCTCTCCCACAAGAGGTAGAAATGGCCGCCAACTTGGAAGGCTTTAAAAAGGATTAGACGAATTAAAGGAGGAGAAGGACATCAAAGGCTACTAGCTATGATGACTATGTTCTACTTCCACTGTCAGAGGAAGTAATGTTTCTGAATACCAGTTGCTGGAAACTGGAAATTGCTGCACTTGTCGGACAATAAATGTTGGAAATGTAAAGAGAATGAAGGTACATTCTTTCACCTCTGGTGGACGTGCCCAAAGATTAAGGCTTTCTGGGAGAAGATTTATAATGAAATAAAAAAGGTATTTAAATATACCTTTCTGAAGAAACCAGAGGCCTTTCTCTTGGGGATGGTCGGCCAGTCGGTGCTAAAGAAGGACAGGACATTCTTTATGTATGCTACAACAGCAGCAAGAATACTCATCGCGAAGTATTGGAAGACAGAAGAACTACCCACCGTGGAAGAATGGCAGATGAAAGTTATAGACTATATGAGACTGGCAGAGATGACCGGCAGAATCCGAGACCAGAGAAAAGAGACAGCGGAAGAAGATTGGAAGAAATTTAAAGACTATCTTAAGAAACATTGTAAAATTGTGGAATGCTAAGACATTGTGGATTTGGAAAATATGAGGTTGTATGCTGTAACCATTATGCAATATGAAAAGAAAGGTCAAAATTATTTATTAGAAATTAGGGAGGGATTTGTTGATCAAAATTAATTAGGGATTGGAATGCAGTAAGGGGAGGTATGAGGAGGTCGGGAAAATAAGTTTTATGAAAAAAGGGTTTGAAATTATACATGTGGTGTTTTTTTGTGTTTTGTGTGTGTTTATGTTTTTGTTTTTTGTTGTGATTTGTGTCTTTATAATGTGTGAAAAGCTAATAAATATCTTTGAAAAAAAAAAGAAACTGGAAATTGCTGGAGGGGAAAGTGCTGGCGCACTCAGATGTTTCATGCAGGCTTCTCATAGGCATGTGGTTGGCCACCGTGAGGATATGATGGTGGACTAGATTGTTCACTGGGCTGATACAGCAGGACCGTTCTTGTGCTCTTATGCACCTGCATAGTGAGCAAGCTCACCTGCCCCATCACTGTCTCATCCCCCTCCCAGCGACTTCTTGAGATGGGACTGAGAGCCTGTTTTAGGAAACTAACTTCAGGGGGCTTTGCTGCCAAATGGGAGGAAAATAAGGAGGATGTAGCAGCAATGGAGTAGCCGGCTGCTGGTGGTAGAATTAGCTGCTGCTGAGTTACAGACACAGACACACTAAAAAAGAAAAGAGAAAACTCAAAGATTGCTTTCCGCAATGCTGTGAGTTTTGTCCCCAAAGGTTTAGTAATCAAACAATGAGAAGTCCAGTGATGAATTTGTGTTGGTGAACTGACCCATAGCTAAGTCATGATCTGTGGCAGGCATAGGCAAACTCGGCCCTCCATATGCTTTGGGACAACAGTTCCCTTCATCCCTCATCACTGGTCCTGTTAGCTAGGGATCATGGGAGTTGTAGTCCCAAAACCTCTGGAGGGCTGAGTTTGCCTATACCTGATCTGTGGCAACCACTAATGATCTTGCCACTTTGCGCTTTTCTAATGGTGATATAGTATAAGATGTTCTCGTCATTTATCGTTAGGCTGAGATCCGCAATTCAAAATAATGTGCTTAGGTACAGTTTTTTGAAATCTCATGGTCCTTGATCAAAGTGACAGACATGTGAGTTCCCAAATATCCGGATATGTTATGTGCTACATGAGCGTATTGTATGGTTTCCTGTAACTTGATGCATTGCTGTACAGGAAGTACATTCAGATTACTAGCCTGTTCAGGCTATTGACTAGAGATGCCAGGTTTTATATGAAAACCACAGGATGCCAGTTATTGTAGCTGAGAGGCACCTGTTGGCAGACTACCTGACAGGCAGCCAGATTTACTCTCAAGGGAGCAGCTTCTTCCTTATTTCTAGACTAGCTGTACAGATGATCCTACCCAACCAGGGATCACACAGTGAATTGGATGCCATGACAGAACTACACACCCAGTCCAATGTCAGTATGGGGCAATGTCACTGAGGGCAAGGTGGGAGCTACAGTCAGCTCCACTGGAGCTAGGACAACAATCCTCTGTGTCATGCAAAGGAACTGGCATGAAGATCACACACATCTTTACAAGGATCCTGTGATCTCCAAATGCCCAACCCCAAAGGAAACTGCCTGCTATCTGAGTGATTCACTCTTCTGAACTTGCCTCCTCCCATCCATCTGGCCTCTTGTGGCTGTGGGTAATTCTGTCACATCTCTGCAGTGGGTGTGATTGGATCATTTGCTGCCGATGCAGCAGAATGATTTGCCCTCAGAGAAGCAGTGGTGCTGTGAGGGTAGGACTTCGAGGCAGGGCCCCATGCAGCAAAATGAGCAGACAGGTCCTTGAAGGCAGCAGAGGTAGTTTATCATATTTTTAAGAAAGTGAAGTACAGTGGTACCTCGGTTTTCGAACGTCTCTGTTGATGAACATTTCGGTTTTTGAACACCTTAAACCCAGAAGTGAATACTTTGGTTTTCAAACACCAAAGTCGAACATGCCATGCGGCTTCTGCTGAGTGCAAGATCCTGAGGCCCAGCTGTTGGCTATTGAGTTTCCGGTTTTCGAACGTTTCGGAACTCAAACCGTCTTCCGGAATGGATTATGCTAAAAAAAGGTCTTTAAAGAGAGGGATACATAAGACCATTTGAAGTGTCACCTGTTCATTCTGGGAGGCAGGGAAGTGTGAGAGGGGTCATGGACTGGTCCTGCCCCTCCATGGCTGTTGTGTGATGTGGCCACATCCCCACTACGCACACATGTGCACACCCTTCAACTGTCCTGATTAAATTGGGATATTCTGGGATTAGGGCTTTTGTAATTCTAGGACTGTCCCCGGAAAATAAGGACACTTGGAGGGTATTGAGAAGAAGCACAATAGGAAAAGCACAGCTCTAATGACCTCTGGACTCCATATATGACTGGGTTTCAAAGCCTAAGGCAGTGATGGCCAAACTTGGCCCTCCAGCTGTTTTGGGACTCCAGTTCCCATCATCCCTGACTGGTCCTGTTATCTAGGGATGATGGGAGTTGTAGTCCCCAAACAGCTGGAGGGCCAAGTCTGGCCATCACTGGCCTAACGATTACACAATGCAGCGAAGGTGTGGAAAGGGCCCATTTAAAGCAAAACACTTTACATGTAATGAAAGAGCAACATACAAGATAACAAGGGGTTGGTAAATTGAGGAAGCACTACTTGCATGATGCATTCTTGCTGTTCACCATATACACAAACTGCGTGCTCTATCTAGCGGTTTGCAAAGTGAAACCACTAACTAGAGGATGGTAGGGAAGAAGGAACCGAGATGTATCTCAAGGGGCCCATGGCATGCAATATTTAAACTAATCAGATGCTTTTGTACGCAGATTCTGTTTGGCTTGTTGTTGTAACGATATCCAGGCTTTAAGACATTGCTTTGTCATTGCTCTTTTCATGCACAGTGAGTCCTCACTAGCGGAACTCTGTGGGTCATCTGGTTTGGTCTTAGTATCTGTTGCTATGCAACATTCAAAATATTAGGGAACTGCATTAGAGCAAAACAAAAGAGCATGTGCCATCCCGTTACAAAGCAGAGCATCTGGAATAACTTCAACAGGTCTGCCTCAAGTGATATTACTGAATTAAGTAATTTACTTTTACTGCCCTGACAGGTTGCATGTGATGGAAGGCAGTTGTGATTGTGAAAGTGTTTTCCTGATTTTGGCCCCCCTTTCCCCCTATGTTCTGCATGAGTAAATAGACACTTTAGTCCAGGGTTCCTCAAACTTTTTCAGCAGGGGGCCAGTCCACTGTCCCTCAGACCTTGTGGGGGGCCGGGCTATATTTTTTGGGAAAAATGAACGAATTCCTATGCACACTGCATATTGTATTTGTAGTGCACAAAAAAACAGGAAAAACAATACAATACTTAAAATTAAGAACGATTTTAATCAACATAAACTTACAAGTATTTCAATGGGAAGTATGGGCCTGTTTTTGGCATTTTCCTGCGTTTGGACAACCCCGTGTATAAAGAGACCCAGAGATGCATTTTAAATAAAAGGCCACATTCCATGCAAGAGCACCAGGCAGGCCCCACAAATAACCCATAGATGCATTTTAAATAAAAGAACACATTCTACTCAGGTAAAAATACCAGGCAGGTCCTACAAATAACCCAGAGATGCATTTTAAATAAAAGGACACATTCTACTCAGGTAAAAACACCAGGCAGGTCCTACAAATAACCCAGAGATGCATTTTAAATAAAAGGGCACATTCTACTCAGGTAAGCCATCCCCCCCGACTCTCCCCTCCCTTCTCCACAGCACCGGATAAGCCCCAGTGCTTACCTGTGCCTTGCGAGCAGCAGAGGCTGGCGGTGGCAGGACAATGAGCAGTGCATGAAAGGGCTTCGGAGAGGGGCTGGCAGCCACAAAGCCCAAATCTAGCCTGGCGCTGTGGGTTAAACCACAGAGCCTAGGACTTGCCAATCAGAAGGTCGGCAGTTCGAATCCCCGCAACTGGGTGAGCTCCCATTGCTCGGTTCCAGCTCCTGCCAACCTAGCAGTTCGAAAGCACGTCAAAGTGCAGGTAGATAAATAGATACCGCTCCGGTGGGAAGGTAAACGGCGTTTCCGTGCGCTGCTCTGGTTCGCCAGAAGCAGCTTAGTCATGCTGTACGTCAGCTCCCTCAGCCAATAAAGCGAGATGAGCGCTGCAACCCCAGAGTCGGTCACGACTGGACCTAATGGTCAGGGGTCCCTTTACCTTTTACAATGGTGCCCACTCGAGCGCTAACGCTGCTGCTGCTGCTGGTACCAACAAAGCCCAGCCCCCTTCCTCTTGGCTCTAGGCAGGGCGGAGAGAAGCCAGGAGGAGGGAGGGAGGAGGAAAGAATGCTGCTGGCACCAATCAAAGCCCAGCCCCCTTCCTCCTCTAGGCAGGGTGGAGAGAAGCCAGGAGGAGGGAGGGAGGAGGCACCAGCACCGCCACGTGAGAGAGAGGTAGGGAGAGGGAAAGAACGCATGCGCTGGCACAGCCCAAATGATCAGATCCACCCCGATCCACACAGTGATTCCCAGACCGTCCATGGACCGGATTTAGAAGACAATTGGGCTGGATCTGGCCCGCGGGCCTTAGTTTGCCGACCCTTGCTTTATCTGAGCATGGTTTCTGATAGTGAACATAGGCCTATGTGAGAGGAGGTCATCCTTAAAATAACCTAGGGCTTTGAAAGTTGCATACCATCAGCATATTGATGGCACTCAACCTCAGTCCCTCAATGAATCTCCCAACAGTTTCAAGTCCCATCTTTGGTGGATAGCATATAAATGTACCATGGTCAATGACACTAATGAGATGTTCAGCAGAAACAACAGAGATGCAGTTCCTGCCCAGTTCCCAGCATGTCATCCACCAAGGTAACCAAGAATTGTCATAGAATCATAGAATCATAGAGTTGGAAGGGACCCCGTCAACTAGTCCAACCTGCTGCAATGCAGGCATTTCAGTTAAAGCATCCATGGCAGATGACCAACCAATCTCTGCTTAAAAATCTCCAAGGGAGGAGAGTCTACCATCTCCTGAGAGAGTCTGTTCCACTGTCTAACAGAGATCTGTCAGAAAGTTCCTCCTGAGGTTTAGCTGGAATCTCCTTTCTTGTAACCCGAATCCATTGGTTTGAGTCTTACCCACTAGAGCAGGAGAAAACAGACTTGCTCCATCTCCCATGTGACAGCTCTTCAGATATTGGAAGATGGCTATCATATCTCCTCTCAGTCTCCTCTTTTCCAGGCTAAACATACCCAACTCCCTCAACCGTTCCTCATAAGGCTTGGTTTCCAGACCCTTGATCATCTTGGTCGCCCTCCTCTGCACCTGTTCCAGCTTATTCATATCCTTCTTAATATGTGGTGCCCAGAATTGGGAACAGTTGTCCAGGTGTGGTCTGACCAAGGGAGAATAGAGTGGTGCTATTACTTTCCTTGACCTGGACATTATACTTCAATTGATGCAGTCTAGAACAGCACTAGCTTTTTGCTGCTGCATCATACTGTTGACCCATGTTAAGCTTGTGGTCTACTAAGGCCCCTAGATCCTTTTCACATGTACTACTAGCAAGCCCTGCGTCCCTCAACTTATACTATTAAGCTTGTTCTTCCTGTCAAAGTGTAGAACCTTGCATTTGTCCCTGTTGAAATTCGTAGTGTTAGTTTGGACCCAGTTCTCCAATCTGTTAAGGCCATCTTCAATCCTGATTCTGTCTTCTTGTTGTTGTTACCACTCCCAGTTTTGTGTTATCTGTGAATTTCATTAGCATCCCCTCAATTCCTTCATTTATGAAGGTGCTGAACCACAACAGGCCCAGGGCAGAACCCTATGGCACCCCACTTGTCACTTTTCTTCCCCAGAATGATGAGGAACCATTAATGAGCACTCTTTGGGTTCAGTCAGTCAAACCAGCTACAAATCCACCTAACATTTACCTCATCCACCCCACATTCCATAAGCTTTTCCACAAGAATATTATGGGGGACTTTGTCAAAAGCCCTACCAAAATCAATATACACTACATCCACAGCATTTCCCTGATCCACCAAACTCATAACTTTATCAAAAAAAAGAAATGAGATACATCCGGCATGACCTGTTTTTGAGAAAACAAGTGGCAGATTTCAACAGAGCAGATAAGGACGAAGAAATGTCAAATCATAGATGAAGTGATATAGCACTAAAAAAAATCTAAAGCAGTTGGAAGGGTTCATGTTGAGAGTTTTCAAAGACATAAAAAGGAAGCAAAACAAGTGGATATTGGACAATTGCTAACCAGAAACTCAGGTAGTTTTTGGTGCTATAAACCTGCCACCAAGCGCAAGTGTCTATGTGTATTTTAGTATCTGTGAAATGCTTGATGTCAGTAATGTATAACTTGAGAAAAAGAATAGTTACTTTTAAATTTAGAAGCTTCCCCTATTCATAACAGATGACTCCTCAAATAAATAAATAAAAACCCTCCTCAAATTACTCATTATTCCGTTTTAAGCATGGCCATACTCACAGTCATAGTGGCTAAAGAGGTGTTGTGTTGCTCCTCCACCCTCGATGACTCAAGCATGACTGGCTTGCGGCTGGCATGCCAGTTGATTGACCAGTCAGATAATGCCAGTTTTTAAACTATAGCAATCTTTTTTTATTATTTTCCATATAGAAAAATTATATTAGTTGAGCAGTTACAATTTGATGGTCTCTGAATAGTCCCAAACAGGGGCAGAGTGTTCACTGCTGATGCTGGGGGTGGGAGCTCACACACCAGGGCACATGTGGCACATCGCGGGGGCCAGGCATGCTGCTGGCGCAACCCCTGCCCACTGGCCAGCTGGCTTTGAGGGGTGTCCAACATCACTTTGCGAGACTCTCATGGGCAGCACTGGGCTTGCAGGGCACCATGAGATGCTGCCAGCTGCTGAGGCACCCTTCAGCTGGAGGGTAGCTGAGGGGGATGTATTGGGTGTTCGCTGCCCCCCTGCTGCTTTTGCAGGTGGCGCTGGGCTGTGGCATCCTTCTTTGGTGCCCTCTAGCTGGGGGAGGCTGAGCAGGACACAGCGGCTCATGATGCCCTGCGGCCCCCCCCCCAAAACTGCCTAGGGCGATGGCCCCCCAACCCCCGCAAGCTATGCCTCTGGTCCAAAAATGCCACTGTGTAGATGGTACCTTTCTTTAACAAAAAGAATTATGGTGTCATTTGTAAGGAAGGACAAAAATGAATGTTGAGTCCTGCAGCAGTTGAGAGAAATCTAGTCACATGACAAAGCTTCTCCTCCTCTTCTGTTATAATTGCAGGCATCTTTGCCCTGTGCAGTTATCAGTGGCAAAAGCCAATACCTAGTGCAGTCTTCCAACATGGCGGCTTGCAGATTGTTTAGAGTACAACTCCCATTAGCACCAGCCAGCCTGGCGCAATGGTTCTGGATGATAGGAGTTGAAGTCCCAACTTCATACAATAAAAAGTTGCAATGTGGATTGCTCCTGCTCAGGATTTCACCCAACCAGCTAGCCATGCCCCTTTTTTGGCGGGGGTTACCTCATTCTTTTCTCTCTTGCCTCCCTGCCATATTTTCCTCCCACCCTCCTCTTAACAGTTGCTTAGCAATCAGTGACGGTTGATCATGCTAAGTTCCCATTGGGCTGTTTTTGAGTCCTCCCTTCCCCCATTATTATTTTCAAAAGTTTTTGGGGCTTCTGCAATCCTTGGGTGTCCCCCAAGCCTGCTCTTGTCTGTGTGGGTATGCCATTTTGTCTGTGTAAGGACCCACACTTTGCTACTCTATACCGTATTCGTCATCCACACATGTCATTCTAGATATGTATGAATATGCAGGAGTGGTCATGGGCCAGGAGTCTGCTTTGCCTGCTGAACAGCAGCCTGAAGGGAGAGAAGGTGAAGTGACTCCACTGCAGCTGATCAGCCTTCAAGGACTTAGAGGAGTAGGTGCTGATGAGAACCATCTGGCTTCAGCCTTCTTAAGTAGAGCTTCCAGCCTTTGTCAAATGCTGGAGAGAAGACCTTGCTGCTTCCTGCTCGTCTTGACCATAGAACCTATGACAATCAGATTCCCTGACCCCTGGACCATCTGGCCATGTGGATTGCTGTTCGCTCGACCCTAGGACTGGACCTGACTTTGGATAACGATGCTGCTTCCAGGCAAGTACATGTCTGAGACTTTTCTAGTTGTCTGGTCTCCCAGTCCACTGAGCTCAGCAACAAGACTATGGCAGGAGTAGCGTGAATTTTCAGGTCTAGTTCAGAATCATGATGCACTGTGGGGCAAAATATGCTCACAGCTGGGAGAATTAGCTGAACAAGAGACCCAAGTTCAGAATCTAAGAATTCAGAGCTCATGACAAAAGACAAAGATTGACATATCTGCAGATTTAGGATTGCCATACAGTGGTACCTCGGGTTAAGAACTTAATTCATTCTGGAGGTCCATTTTTAACCTGAAACTGTTCTTAACCTGAAGCACCACTTTAGCTAATGGGGCCTCCTGCTGCCACTGCGCCGCTGGAGCACGGTTCCTGTTCTCATCCTGAAGCAAAGTTCTTAACCCGAGGTACTATTTCTGGGTTAGTGGAGTCATACTGTGCCATACATACCCGAGATACCACTGTATTTACAAAAAAGAAGCCAAAAATAAATTTTTGATTGCCTTGTCTAAGATCCAGGACAAAGCACGCCCTTCCAGAAATCCCCCCCCAACATCAATTCTGCCTTTGGAGTCCCAGTAATGTCCAGGTATATGGTAGCCCTAGCAGATTGATACTGAAATATTCATTGATCATTCAGGCAATATTCATGTTGGACAGGTGACTATGGAGTTGCATTAAGAGGCAGTAGAGGTACGAAGATTCTGCTGCCAGATATGGTGAGGGACATGTGTGGAACCAAATTAGGATAGCCAAGAAAGTTAGAATAGAAACATGCAACACTAGTCAGTGTGGCTAATTTGCTTAAGGAGTTGGAAAGGTGGAAAGCAGAGAAGGAAAGAACACTGGAGGATGAATGTTTCCTATCCTATAGTGATGGGGAAGGATTCCACTGTGGGGAGAGATGCTAAAATTTCATTTTAGGTGCCAGAGGCACTGGCTTCTCCCGAGGAATGGTAGTGGGCTGCTATGACATTGCACAATGTCCTGAAAAGCCAGAGGGTGGAGCCAAATGCCTTCTGAAAATTGAGGGGTCTCGGTCCCCTCAAAAATACATATTTGGTGCTGGACTCAATGGGCCCTTAGTCTGACACAGCAGGGGCTCTTCCTGTGTTATTAATACTGTTATAGGTTTGATGATCTAGTGCAGGGATGTGCAACAGATCGAGTGGTCAATCCCGGGATGTTTTGGTAGATCTCGGTCAATCGCTGGCTCCTCCATCCTGCTCCTCCTCCTGCCCCGCCCTCCAGTTTGCTATAATGGAAGACGGAGCTTCCACTGTGAGGCTGACGGCTTCACTAGCGATCTGTTGGTGAGCGACTGTTTTCCTTTTCTCCTCTGCCCTGGTCCTTCCAAAAAAGGGATGTTTCTCCCTTTGACCTGAACCCCCCAAATACGGGGCTTTACTCCCTAAAAAAGCTCAAAAAGTTCTAGCTGAACCCCCCCCAAAAGGGGTAGACCACTGCCAGTTTTTAATTCTGTGATTAGATCGCTGTCTCTTGGAAGTTGGACGTCCCTCATCTAGTGGAAGGGTTTGCCTTGAACAACAGGGTGAAAGAAACCAGAGCAGTGACTGACAGGGTCTTGGGCTTTTCTACACCATTAGCATCTCAGCTACTTGCTACAGGTATGCAAAAAGGGTACCGTGTGCAAATACCGGCTGGAGGTTTCTAACCATTAAGCAATGCTAATGAGTGCTAGTGGTAGTCACCCATGGTAGCAGTGCTTCTGGTATGACGCTTCCTCCATCGAGGTTCTAATTAGGCCAAATTGAGATGCGCTTGGATGAAATAACTAGGTTAGTGGCCAGGCAGGAGAGAAAATGATTTGCATTTTCTGGAACTGTCACAGCACTACACATACTAGGGAGGTTCCTTCATTGATCAATGTAAGTCAAGGTCAAGAAATGCAAGCTACAACCTTCCTGTCCTGGGTGTCTCAAGCTTCTTTTTCTTGCAGGCAACATGGGGATTTTCAGAGTCGAAGTTCTAGGGGCATACTTTAAAAATGTGTCATGTTGGTAGTGGTAACATTATATTTTAATTTATTGTATTATTGTTTTAGAGATGAGTTTCGGGTTTGGCAACTGAAAGTAAATGCAAGATGTGGACTTGGGGCTTTCAGATTTCAGTGGTGCCCAGTGCGCCGACAAAATTCAGTGTGCCCCCTGCCTCTCACTTTCCGTTGTGAATCATTGTTGCAGCATCCCCATGGCACCCCCTTGGCTTGGCACCCAGTGTGGACGAACCAGTCACACTCCCTTAAACCCGCCTCTGCATGGTTGCTGCAAGGGGCTCATAGATTCCATGGTAGAATGAGTGACATTTATGACATTCATAAAATATGTCAAGGAAAAAACGAACGAAACTTTTCTGCTTTTAAAAAGTGCTGTTAAAAAAAGCAAACCATGGAAAATGAGTCACTTTCAGAAAATACTTTCTGGAGCTTCCAGGTTTTCTATTTATAGCAACAGCTACTGCAGTCCTCTGAGAGATGCAGCTTTGCTCCAGCTATGGAACAAAGCAGGGAAACAAAGTTGCATTAGTACAGTTTGGCTATGTCCAACTTTGTGGCTGAAAATGCAGGGAGGTTTTTTCCCTCCCTTGTTGAGTTTTGCATTGCATTTGCATGTTGCTCTACACTCCAGAGAGGGACGCGGGTGGCGCTGTGGGTTAAACCACAGAGCCTAGGACTTGCCGATCAGAAGGTTGGCAGTTCGAATCCCCATGGCGGGGTGAGCTCCCGTTGCTCGGTCCCTGCTCCTGCCAACCTAGCAGTTCGAAAGCACCTCAAAGTGCAAGTAGATAAATAGGTACCGCTCCGGCAGGAAGGTAAACGGCGTTTCCGTGCGCTGCTCTGGTTCGCCAGAAGTGGCTTAGTCATGCTGGCCACAAGACCCGGAAGCTGTACCCCGGCTCCCTTGGTCAATAAAGCAAGATGAGCGCCGCAACCCCAGAGTCAGTCACGATTAGACCTAATGGTCAGGGGTCCCCTTTACCTTTACCTACACTCCAGAGAAGGGTGTATGGATGTCTTTGCCCAATGTGCATTACTTAATTTGTTTCCATGTGCTGAACTCCTGCCGAGTGAAGCTGTTGTCTACACATGTGCAACAGCTGTCTCAAATGTTCATATATCACTTTATCTGTGACTTAAGCAGGGGCAGGCTTTGGTCTTTCAAATTTCAGTGGTGCCCTGTGCAAGGTCAAAACCCAGCGCCCCCTACCAATTGCCTTTCATTCTTCTCAGTTTCGCAAAAATGGTTGCAGGGCCCAGAAGGTTCCTCTGCCACTGCAGGGAGGCCCAATGAAGCCCTCCAGCACTGCGACCTGACCCCCCCTTTTTTTGAGGGGACAGGTCAGCCACATCTCCACATATTTTGGGTGCCATCAATACCCATCATCCTCTGCCAGCAAGACCAATGGTCTTGGTTGATGACCAGTGGTTGATGAGAATTGTAATCCAACATCATCTAGGACATGGGCAGGCAAACTAAGGCCCGGGGGCCGGATCCGGCCCAATCGCCTTCTACATCCGGCTCGCAGACGGTCCGGGAATCAGTGTATTTTTGCATGAGTAGAATGTGTGCTTTTATTTAAAATGCATCTCTGGGTTATTTGTGGGGCATAGGAATTCGTTCATTCCCCCCCCCTAAATATATATAGTCAGCCCCCCCCAAGGTCTGAGGGACAATGGACCGGCCCCCTGCTGAAAAAGCTTGCTGACCCCTTATATAGAACTACAGTCCTGCAACAGAGAATGTCTGAGTCATGTCTTACCTGTTGAAGATATTTTTAAATCTGGATTTGCTACTATCCTGGGCTTATTTATTTTAACTTTATCTCTCTATAATGCTTCTTTTAAAATACTGCTTTCCAAATATTGCTGCTAGCAGTAAGCCTTCAAGCATGGTCCCAGGCTATAAATCCAACCAGCTATGTTATAGAAGCCAAACTTCCGCAGTGGGAAGTTTTTGTGCTGATGCTATTTATGGGGAATCTACCTTTCGGCATGGATTAATGTGGGGGATTTAACTACAGCTGAAGTGATCTCAGCCTGATAACTCAAAGGATACTCAAAAATAACGTCATTGCTTCAGCTTGATTAGTAATCCGTTTAAGCCAGAAACACCAGGGACGTCCCTCAGAACCACGATGTAGATGAGGCCTAACCTACAAAGGAAGTCTTGGGCAAACTGTCTAACTAACTAGGCAAAGCACAGAGCCCACATAACCACCTGTACAAAAATCCGGTTTCATACTGAATCACAATTTGCACTTTAGCATAAACACATTTAATTGGGCAGCTCTGGTTTGCAGGGATGCTCACAGGAAAGTAAGTGTGTGTGTGTGTGTGTGTGTGTGAGAGAGAGAGAGAGAGAGAGAGAGAGAGAGAGAGAGAGAGAGAGAGAGAAACCCCCAAGGGGAACTTCCAGAGGGATGCTATTGAACCTTATTTTTTTTATTTTCTCTCAGTTCTTTTCCCCTAAACAGGAACTTCCACAGTCACCCTAAACCGAGCTTTAGGTAAAATTCAGAGGAAGTCCAGGCAGGTCTAGCCCTGAGTGAGTCAGCTGTTTTGGGGGGACATCATGAAAATACAGCAAAATGTACCTCATATAATTTTGTTTTATTATATTCTTTGTGCTGGGAAAAAAGCAGAAAGAAGACCTTAAGGGGATTTTCTGCTTCAGGTGTAAAAATACCTTGCGCAGCTTCAGGCTTTGCTATTCACCCTTTGTGGAGTTTCATTTGCTGCTTCAGTTCAGGAAGCGGGATGTTTTAAGCTGGCCTTGTGCCTCCGACTCTCCTGAGGAATCTAGGCAGTTTTCATTGCACCTCTGTTGACTTCAAGGAGCAAGGTTTCTAGCCTTTATGTCTGCTAGGATATGGCTAAAAGTGTGTCAGCAATGCCTCCAGGTGCCTGAGTAAGACCATGAAAATATTTTTTCAGTACTTGCTGATGGTGGTGACCGAGGAAGAGAAAATTCAGCAACCTCAACATGTAGCCTTATTAGACTTTACCAATTGGTGCGCTCTGCGTTGCTCCCGGACGGGAGGAAGGAAGTCAAATGACACCGAGGGTTGGTTCAGAGAAAGAGTTTATTCTGCTCTCTGGAGCAGCAGAAAGGCACTTGCGTGCTCAGTCCACAGCAAGTCCAAAGAAATGAGAGATTTCATGCAGTATATATATCCTCCAGGCACCCTCTCCCCCCTCCCCCCGGAATCCAGCCACGTCAGCTTATACACGCAGGCTGACATCACAGATGTTCCTGCTCCGGTACTCTTAACCATAAAAGGGTTTTCCTTCCTGTACTTCTGACCATAAAAGGGTACAGTGGTACCTCGCAAGACGAAATTAATTCGTTCCGTGAGTTTTTTTCTTCTTGCGAGTTTTTTGTCTTGTGAAGCACGGTTTCCCATAGGAATGCATTGAAAATCAATTAATGCGTTCCTATGGAAACCGCTTGCCGGGCTGGCGGTGCAGAGAAGGGCTTTTCTCCCCACAGCAAGCCTTCAGGACAGGTCCGGGAACAGAGGGGAAGGCGCGCTGCGCTTCTCCTCTGTTCCCGGAGCTTGTGGGGCTTGTGGTGAGGACAAGGGCTTTCCTCCCCACCGCCAACATTAAGAACAGCATTCTGAATGTTGGCGGTGGGAAGGAAAACCCTCCTCCCACCGCAAGTCTTCAGGACAGGTCCGGGAACAGGTCCGGGACAGGTCCACCGCCAGCCTTCAGAACAGCCATCCGAAGGCTGGCGCGGGGAGAAGGGCTCTCCGCCCCACCGCCAGCCTTCAGAACAACCATCCGAAGGCTGGCGGGCGGGGGAGGTCTCTCCGCCCCACCGCCAGCCTTCGGAGGAGCCTTCCGAAGGCTGGCGGAGGGAGGAGGTCTCTCTGCCCCACCGCCAGCCTTCCGAGCAGCCTTCCGAAGGCTGGCGGGGGGAGGAGGTCTCTCCACCCCACCGCCAGCCTTCGGAGGAGGTCCAAGAACAGTGGGGAAGACGCGCTGCGCTTCCCCGCTGTCCCCGGAGATTTCCCTATGGGCTTTCGTCTTGCGAAGGAAGCCCATAGGGAAATTCGTCTGGCGAAGCACCTCGAAAAACGGAAAACTCTTTCTTCTTGCGAGTTTTCCGTCTTGCGAGGCATTCGTCTTGCGAGGTACCACTGTATTCCTGTTCCTATACTCTTATCTTGGAGCAAGAGGTCACCAACTCCAAGAACACACTCTGGCGCTGTTCCTGGACTAGGTCTGTGTGTCAGAGTGTGTTCAGAATGTAAGCTAAGACCTAGACGTGCCATCCCTACTCCACTGGTACAGCCAAGGTCATCCTTTGCTGTGACTGATAAAGGAGAGAGCTTTGTTTATACAGCTGTGTTCTTGTTATGCATTTGCTCAACAGCTCAAGTTAATGCATTTTAGAAATGCTCCAAAGGAGAAAGAAGAAAAGGGGGGGTTTGGATCCTGTTTCAAACTGACTGCACAGAAACCCATTCCTTCAAACGCTTCCCTGGCTCTCCTCATAACTCTCAAAACCACAACAAATTTGATAAGATGGTTTAAAAGTGCAGAATAATTCAGATTTTTTTGTTTGATTTGCATAATTTACACAGGCCACGGGACTTATGTGGTGCATAATTTGGACATCCTGTGCTCTGAATTTCATTTTTTATTGTTAAGGTGGAGTACAGACAGCCCCGGATATGACCGTAATTTCAATCCATTTTAGATATTGTGTTGTGTTTTGTGGGAACTGCGAGCATTTGACATTTCCAAGAATGGCCCTACAAGGTGCACTTTAAGAAACTTACATGGCCATCATCACCTCCCCCACAGTTCATTTACAGTGTCTTGACAAAAAATTGGCAGACATGCTAGGAGAGTTGGGTTGCTCATATATTTGTTGCTAGCAACAGTAGTGTGTTGCTGAATAAGCACTCGAGCTTTCAGGGCTCTGTATTTTCTCACTTCCAGCTACAGGTGCGTAATAGATGCCTTTTGAAATTTAACATGGCCTCAAGGATTCATATGTATAAGCACAGGCTCTGGAACTGGAGCGATTGTGTAAGATTGTGCCGCAAGTCTTACAAACAAAATCCAGCCAATCCCTTTCCTGTAGGAATATCAGATCAGGATCCCAGGCCCTCTCTAGACTCTAAGCCAATCCAGTCTGAAATAGATTATTGTAATGGGAAATGGTGTTGCTCATGCGTAAAACTCCAAACTGCTCCAAGCAGGTTATATAGCTCAAACTTTCCCTGGTTTGACAGCGCCTTGCAAACGCGACTGTCTTAATCACTGGCAGAATCCGTCAGTGGGCGTTTCCTGAACTTCTTTCAACATAAAAATTCCTTGACCGCCAGTCTCCGCCTAGCTTCTCTGCGCGGAAGCCTTCTGCGCAGAGTAGGCGTGCCAAGCGGAGGTCCTGCGCTCTCCCCACTGGTCTCACTGGCAGAGTCTCGGAGCCTTCCCTCCGAAGTACTCTCAGCCTCCCCTTTCTTCCTGGTGTCACCTTGGTTTCCTTCCCCAGCGGAAGCTCTCCCTCTCTCCTTGCTGGTTCCCTCCCCTGCATCCTCGGAGTGACTTCCCTATCCGTTGATCTTTGATGTCAGTTCCCTGACAATTATATTTGTACTAGCTTTATATTTTTCAAGGCATTTTTTGAAACCTGGATCTTTGAGTGAAACTTTCAAGCATGCTTTCTGTCTTGGTGAAGGATGGAGAGGTTTTATAGCCTTGGTGTCACTGCGGTGCTGCTGCAAGCCATAAAATTGTGCTGAAGGTCTCAAGTAGTACAGTGGTACCTTGGGTTACATACGCTTCAGGTTACACACGCTTCAGGTTACAGACTCCGCTAACCCAGAAATATTACCTCAGGTTAAGAACTTTGCTTCAGGATGAGAACAGAAATCGTGCAGCGGCAGCACGGCGGCAGCAGGAGGCCCCATTAGCTAAAGTAGTGCTTCAGGTTAAGAACAGTTTCAGGTTAAGAACGGACCTCCGGAACGAATTAAGTACTTAACCCGAGGTACCACTGTATAGAATCATAGCATTGTAGACCTGGATGGTGCCCCCAAAATCATCTAGTCTAACCCTCTGCAATGATGGAATCTCAACCAAAGCATCCATGACAGATGGCCATGGACTGATATAAATTGGCATCAACGATGCGCGCACACACAAACATACACACGCAAGAATTAACATACTAGCAAAGCCAATTCCCCTCGCAGGGAGTCGACGTTGCGGGCAGATCATGAGCCCGACCCCTGCATGTGGGGCTTAGGTAGCTCCGTGTCACAAGGGGTTCCTGGCCACATCAATTCACATTGGCCAGTCCGATCGGCCGAAGGGGGTGTAGCTTAGCCAGGCTTGTGTCTGTTACGAAAAAGGAGCAATGCAGCTGGGTGCTCCAGATGGCTGGAAAGCCAAACAGGAAGCTGATGTTATGGGACTGTACCGTGGGAACAAGGGACAGTCTATTCTGTGCACTGAGCGCTGGATGTTAGCTCAGAGTGTCACATGACCCTGTACTGGAAGTACATGGGTGGAGTTATTCTCTCTCTGCAGTTGGTGATGAGAGTGTACAGACATGATTTCTCTGTACTGCTGGAAAGACAGGAATAAAAGCATGTAAATACATTTCTGTCTGTCTCTTTCCCCTCCCTGGGAATGGGAGGGGGAGAAATGGTGTGTTCTTCTCACGTTAGAGGAGGATCGCTGATTGAAGACCTCCCCTGGTCTTGCCGGGAGTCGCTGACAGGGAGGTCAACAAGAATTCAAGCCGGGCACCTGGAGGGTGGCCAATTCCTCTGAACTTCGCTGGCTTTTGGCTTGAATTCAACAGTGTCCTCTTTTACCTCGCTCCCGCTTGTACAGTTCTCCCTCCCTCCCTCCCTAAGGTTAGGTCCTTATCCTTTGACCTTCCTATGGACTTCGGTTAGTTGCCTTGGTTGTCCAGGGGGCCTGGTAGGAATTTCTTCCCACTTGGCAAATTGGCACCAGCCACTTGGTTTTTCGCCTACCTCGTAGCAAATCATCACAACTTTGTAAGGTTTGGCGGTTAGGCATTGGAGTATTTGGTTGGAGGGGAGGGGAGGTGGCGGCCATCCCCTTCCCTTCCTATTTCAAGGGTATTCCGTTAAAGGAATCCGGGCGGCTTGTCCTCTGTCCGAAGCCCAGACAGGGGCCAGGGCCATAGCACGACACCTATTGGTGACCCTGGGGGAATTCTTAGTTGATGTGCATCAACAGGGCTCCCCCTATCGGTGGTTAACCCTTACTAGACTCCCGGCAGGCGGGCAGGAATCAGATATAGTCATTGGTTCCAGTGCCTAAGCCAATACCACTCACATTCTGTAATCAATAAAGTTGTGGCCTTTTTCCAGCCCATTAACCTAAATTCTGGTGTCAAGTGTCTTTATTCTACAATGCGGGAGGGTTGAGGACCTCACCATGCAAATGTATGGCATGGGTTATGATAATGCATCCTGTTTAGTTTTTGGCATCCGTCTGTCTCAGGAAACAATGGCAGAGTGTAGCTTTAGGGGTGAAGTCAAACTGTCGGAGAGTTATAGTATCTGCTGTGGCTGTAGAGACCAATAAGGGAGAGACATGTTTCGTTGCAGCTGGGGCAGATGAAGGGGCCCTGTTTCGCTGTTGCAGATTCACCGTGGTGTTCCTTCTCTCTGCTGTTTGCCTTCAGGCGCTGCAGTCCTCTGCATGGGATTTCCTACATGGTGGGATTGGTGTTGCCAGCCTTCATGCCACGTTTACAGACATCTTTATAACAAAGAGTTGGTCTGCCAACAGGCCTGGTGCCTGAAGCCAGCTCCCCGTGGAGCACATCTTTGGGCATAGCTGTCAACTTACAGATTTGAAAATAAGGGACCAGCAGCCTCGAAAATAAGGGATCAGCAGCCAAAATAAGGGATTTTCAGAGCACAGGTATGTTCAACTTCTGAGCCCCTCTGAGCCAAAGGCAGAAAGCCCAGTCAACAGCCAAACGAAGCCTCAAGTGGTGCTTCCCACAGTGCAGCAACCCGGCAAAGGGGATGCAGCAAGGAAAACCACTGTCACCTCTCCGCTGGGAAGCGCTGAGCAAAGGCGAGTCCCCAGGCAATGCAGCCGATTTGATTGGCACAAGGCATGTAAGCTCCAGTCATTCTTAGACTCCTTATTGGGTGAGCAACGCCGCCAAGCAACACAGTTGGAGCCTCCCTCCTCCCTGGCCAGCAGGGAGGAAGGAAGAGGAGCTGCTTCCTTTGAAACCCGGGAAATTTAAGGGACATCATCAATAAGGGACAGCAGCGGGACACAGCGCTGGGATAAGGGACTTTCCCACCAAATAAGGGACGGTTGACAGCTATGTCTTTGGGGTTCCTGTTTAGCAGAATATTATTGAGTGGACATTCAGATGGAGAGCTGCAAGTGGGAGTGTAGTGTTTCACAAAGGGGGAGGGGGTTCATAGGCTTTTCAGGCAGCCATCTGATTTGCATTCCCATTATGTGATTCTGCTGCCTCATTCGGTGGCTGTAGCTGTATTCATAACAGAGCATGCTATGGGCTTAAAGGGCATAGCATTGCCAGATAAACTGGATTAAGTGAGAATTATGGTTCTGGTTGCAGTTGCTGCTGTAATCATAATGTGACATATGTTGATGGGGCATTACGAACACGACAGGATTACACAGTTTTATGTGGTTCGGAAGCCTGTTCTATTATTATTCCCAGCATGATTCTATGCAGCCTTGGATATTTTGATTTGGGATCATGCAATGGCTATGAGTGGAGATTTTTATTTTGAAGAGAAAAATCACTAGCCTTTAATTTGGGACAGACTCCAGTGTCCCGCTGAAAATTGCCCTCTCTTGGCTTTTGTGTGTCCCTGGAGCTACCGTTACCAGTAAGCACCACCTTTGGGATCAAACAACAGCTGGAATTAGATGCCAATTTTGAGCAAGCTTCAGAAGAAATGTGTAGCTTGGCTGCAAATGTTGCTTATTTAGTTATTTATATTTCCAGTTGGCCTTCCCTCAAGTACCTCAAGATGATGTACGTGGTACTCCAATCCCCTGTTTTATTCTTACAATCATGCTGTGAGTTTAGGACAAAGAGATTAAAAGCTGAGTGGGTGTTTGACCTTGGGTACTAGTCCAAGACTATAACCACTACACCACATCCTTTGCACAGGTCTAGGATATCACTGAGAAGCAGACCCTCATTGTGGGCTGCTAGAAGATGTACAGGTTTAGCCAGTATGGGAAAAGTCAAGACTAAAATCACTACATTTGAGCCAGTTTTGGGGGTATCCATTCACTGTACCTGTACATGCACATTCCTTCACATTTCCTGCAATATTTTACCTTTAAACAACATTTTAATATCAGCATTACCGTGCTATAATTTTAGAAATAATCTGCCTCTTCCTTTCCCTTCTCTATTATTATTATTATTATTATTATTATTATTATTATTATTATTATTTATTATTATTATTATTATTATTATTATTAATACCCCATCCATCTGGCTGGGTTTCCCCAGCCACTCTGGCTGGCTCCCAACAGACTATTAAAAACATGATAAAACATCAAACATTTTAAAATTCTCTAAACAGAACTGCCCTCAGATGTCTTCTAAAAGTCAGATAGTTGTTTATTTCCTTGACATTGGATGGGAGGGCATTCCACAGGGCGGGCGCCATTACCAAGAAGGCCCTCTGCCTGGTTCCCTGTAACCTCACTTCTTGCAGTGAGGAAACTTCCAGAAGACCCTCGGAGGTGGACCTCAGTGTCTGGGCTGAACGATGGGGGTGGAGACGCTCCTTCAGGTATGCTGGGCCGAGGCCGTTTAGGGCTTTGAAGGTCAGCACCAACACTTTGAATTGTGCTCATTGGCTGGGAGCCAATGTAGGTCTTTTAGGACCAGTGTTATATGGTCTCTGTGGCCACTCCCAGTCACCAGTCTAGCTGCTGCATTCTGGATTTACCTATAGGAGGTAAAATTGGGTACACATGTAATATTTAAGTCTTACTTAGGGATTAAATGGTTTTGCTGGGAACGGATAACCCAGGAGGTTCTTTCCAAGTCTATATTGCATTGCTCCAGATAGGAGATTTCTATAGCTTTCAGCTTCACAGTCAGCAAAGTTACCTCTGATTTGATCATACTTTGTTCCAGACATGCAGTGTAGTCCGATACGTGTTTCGTTAAAAGTAAGCCATATTGAATTTGATGGAACTTACTTCCAGGTAAGGGAATACAACATTACATTCTAAGTCTATTATCCTATGCAACTTACTTAGAAATAAGCCTCACTGGGGTCACTCATTTCCGAGTAAGCACATATAGGGTCAGCCTGCACACCAAGACCATTTCAAAGCTGAGAAAAACACCTATGTCCTTGTTCTACAACTTCTGCAAATATAGCAAGAATAAATGCATGTTCTTTTTTGTTCTTTCGTTTGTTTTTTGCCAGAAACAAATCTGGAAGAGACAGTACCTTTCCTGGCAGAAAGCCATGCATTTTATTTTCCCTAGATTTGTGGAATGCACGTCTAAAGTTAGAAATGGATACATATACTACACGTCACTGCTACCTTTTTAGCATGCATGTTCAGAAAGGAGTGTGTTACAGAAGCAATGTTCAAAGTAGGGATGGAGGAGAATTTTGCCAGGTTTGCATTTTTAAGTGAATGGATGCATTTCACACCTCCTGGCCTGGTGCATAGATTGGAATGTAATTATCACTCAGATTTCACACTTCTCCAAATTTTGCAATTCATTTCTCAGCTGAGAAACTGTACCGAAATGCACCAAAATGCACATTTTAAGGTAAAATATGTTTAGAAATGCACACCCTGAGATAAAATACATTCTTAAATACAGTGGTACCTCAGGTTAAGAACTTAATTCATTCTGGAGGTCCTTTCTTAACCTGAAACTGTTCTTAACCTGAAGCACCACTTTAGCTAATGGGGCCTCCTGCTGTCACCGTGCTGCGGCCACCCAATTTCTGTTCTCATCCTGAAGCAAAGTTCTTAACCGGAGGCACTATTTCTGGGTTAGCGGAGTCTGTAATCTGAAGCGTCTGTAACCCAAAGTACCACTGTAGAGAGAAAGCACAAATTTAAACGTAATTGTGAATTTTCATATAGAATTAATCTGGAAGCTGAATGGAGCAGATTTATGAATGAACACATGAAATTTATGTGGACCAGAAAGACTGATTCTCCCTTTCTAGCTCAGATGACTTCATTTGTCTGAATTTTTGCTTTTCTGAGATGCTAGGATGCCCTCTTGTGGCCATATTACACAATACAGATTGCTCAGACTGCTCTAGAAAATATTTTAAAGCCTATATTTTCAGTGGCTCTTTTCTCTATTGCTGGGAGTGGGGATGTTAACTGGTTTTCTGCAGTAATGGTGTTTGCATGACACAATGGTGACATATACATACATAAACATGCAGCTGATAACTCTCCAATGTGCACATGGATATTGAAAGGCAGTACGCATGTTGTAAGCATTTTAATGTATTTGCTGTGGAATACATTGGTGCAACATCGGTGTGTTCACAGCAATCATACCTACTATGTAAAGTATACAGCCAGTGTAATGTGCTACTCCATAAATGTGGCATGACCATTGTATGACATCTGATAAAATGCATTACACAGATTGGAGTGTTCATTCACATATGGGGCAGGGTGTACCTTCTAGTAAGCTGGTCCCAAGCTGTTTGATGCTTCCACCTTACACTTGGATGTGGTTTTGCTGTTGGCTGTCCCTTAGATGATTTTTTTGTAACAACTCTGAACATAAATTATGAAAATATAAAAGTGGTCATAAAGGTAAAGGTAAAAAGAGGTCATAGGTAGAGGTAAAGGGACCCCTGACCATTAGGTCCAGTCGTGACCGACTCTGGGGTTGCGGCGCTCATCTCACTTTATTGGCTGAGGGAGCTGGTGTATAGCTTGCGGGTCAGGTGGCCAGCATGACTAAGCCGCTTCTGGCGAACCAGAGCAGTGCACGGAAATGCTGTTTACCTTCCCACTGGAGCGGTACCTATTTATCTACTTGCACTTTGACGTGCTTTCGAACTGCTAGGTGGGCAGGAGCAGGGACCAAGCAACGGGAGCTCACCCCGTCACGGGGATTCGAACCGCCAACCATCTGATTGGCAAGTCCTAGGCTCTGTGGTTTAACCCACAGCGCCACCCGTGTCACGTTAAAAAAGTGGTCATACTGGGCCATAAATCCACAAAGCATTGTTGTCGTTTAGTCATTTAGTTGTGACCCCATGGAGCAGAGCACACCAGGCACTCCTGTCTTCCATTGCCTCCCGCAGTTTGGTCAAACTCATGCTGGTAGCTTTGAGAACACTGTCCAACCATCTCGTCCTCTGTCGTCCCCTTCTCCTTGTGCCCTCCATCTTTCCCAACATCAGGGTCTTTTCCAGGGAGTCTTCTCTTCTCATGAGGTGGCCAAATACTGGAGCCTCAGCTTCAGGATCTGTCCTCCCATTGAGCACTCAGGGCTGATTTCATTGAATTAGGTTTGATCAAATAGGTTTGATCTCCTTGCAGTCCATGGGACTCTCAAGAGTCTCCTCCAGCACCATAATTCAAAAGCATCAATTCTTCCACAAAGCATACATCAATTAAAAAGGTCAAAATGAATTGCTGTTTGTGGTTGATGATTTTCAATTTGGGCGATTGTAAGAACTGCTTGGAATAAATGGAGCAATCTTGGGAACTGTATATTGAAATTCTGATGCAGGTAGGCAAGTTGGTCTGATTTCAAATTCTTAGCAAACAACCACACACAGATTCTATATTATGGGTAATCTATGGAGCAACAAAGTTTCCAGAAGACAACTTTAGGAGTCCCTAGGGACATTTTCTCTCTTACGGTGAGAACAGAACCTGGAATACTGCCAGTAAGAAAGAGTTTATTTATTCTTGCTCTGCTATTGCTAAATTAAATAAAATGTCAGACATCAGGTTTCTGGTATTATGTTTCATCAAACAATTTTATTTGACTTCTGCAAGATCAAATACACGCTTCTGTAAAATTGATTATTTGATTTAATCATATGATATCTCTAGGAGTTGCTTCAGCATCCACTGTCTGCTAAGTTGGAATTTAAATGATGCCTTAGAAGCATTTTTGCCCAAAGAGATTTATCTTCAGTAGCAAATACTGAAACAATGTCTTAGAAAGTGATAACATTTCACAATAGCCTGGAACATTATTCAGTCTGCTCAAGTTTGCTCTAAACTTTAACTTGATGCAATCTCAACAAATGCCTTTTGCGACCTTAGATGGTGAGGTCCAATGGGCCTGTCTGTGTTACTGCATGTTTCATTAGCTGAAGATATCCCACACAATATGTTTCATGGTCTCATATCTGAGAATGTGTGGAACAGATTTTTTTTGACAGTTACTGGTGGATTGTGAATACTGGTTGAACCAGCAGGGGCGGGAGTAAACAAGTAGCACATTATATTTGCCAAGAGACCCCTGTAGAGGTGGCTGCCATGAGGACACGGGTGGCGCTGTGGGTTAAACCACAGAGCCTAGGACTTGCCAATCAGAAGGTCAGCGGTTTGAATCCCCACGACGTGGTGAGCTCCTGTTGCTCAGTCCCTGTTCCTGCCAACCTAGCAGTTTGAAAGCACATCAAAGTGCAAGTAGATAAATAGGTAAATAGGCAAGTAGATAAATAGGAAGGTAAACGGCGTTTCCGTGCACTGCTCTGGTTCGCCAGAAGCGGCTTAGTCATGCTGGCCACATGACCCGGAAGCTGTACGCCGGCTCCCTCGGCCAATAAAGTGAGATGAGCACCGCATCCCAGAGTCGGCCACGACTGGACCTAATGGTCAGGGTTCCCTTTACCCTTTACCTTTACTGGTGGATTGTGAATACTGTTTGAACCAGCAGGGGCAGGAGCAAACCAGTAGCACATTATATTTGCCAAGAGACCCCTGTAGAGTTGGCTGCCATGAGGCGGCAAATTCAGGCTCCAAGGAGTGTGCAGCAGTGGCAGTAGGCGATGCTTTCATTGGAGGCCATATCTGCTGCCCCTGTGGATCCTGCCACCTGAGGCAGTCTCCTCACCTTACCTAATGAGTGGGCCAGGCCTGCACATGACCTGGCAGAATTTACTCAGCAAGAAGGGTTAGGCAAATCAAACTATATTTTAAATGCTTGTTTTCACTCTATTAGGGCTGAGATAGCTCAGCCTCGTTTCTGAATGGAATTTCGAATAGGGCTAAGTTCAGAGTTGGTTACATTATCGACAACTATATGAAACACTTAAAGAAGACAGCAAGAAAGGATTTAGTTATGCTAGATCTAGGTTTCAAACGGAAGTGATGGAAGGGAAAGTGAAACTACTGAAGGCCACATACAGCATACTATTAGAATGGGAGACGAAAGATGAAGAGTTAAAATCAGTTATAATTAAATGGGCACAAGATGTAGGGCACAACATTATGATGGAAGATTGGGTTAAATTATGGAAAACTGACTTAAAATTTACAGATTGTTCCCTATTGAAGGAGAATTACATGAAGATGATATACAGATGGTACATAACACCAGTGCAGTTAGGGAAAATGTATGAAACTAGTTCAAATATATGTTGGAAGTGTAAGGAAAAGGAGGGGACATCATATGTGGTGGGATTGTAATTAAAAAATTTTGGGAAATGATTTACAACAAATTGAAGAAAATGTTCCATTTAACATTTGTTAAAAACCCCGAGGCATTTTTGTTGGGGATTGTAGGGAAAGACCTGCCAAAAAAGTTGAAAAACATCTTCATGTATGCGACAACGACTGCGAGAGTTCTGGTAGCACAAGGATGGAAGACTGAAGAAACCCCAACTAAAGAATCATGGCAAGAAAAACTGATGGACTATGCAGAACTGGCAAAACTGACATATAAGCTACGGGACAAGGATAACTGTGACTTTAAGGATGAATGGGAACCCTTTACAAAGTATCTGAAGATGCAACAAAGCAAACTGGACTCCTTGGCAGGTTTTGAATAAACATTCACAAACTTTTTATTGATAATAATCAGCTAAATAGTTTGAGGATCTATACAACTTTGTAACATGCAGAAAACAGCATTCTTAGAGAAACCAAAGACTGGAACTGAGGAAAGTTGGGTGGCTGGGGTGGGGGTGGGGTTGTGTGGGAGGGGGGAGGGAGGAAAAATGGGGGAAAAAACAAGGATGATACGTTTTTGGATAATATGTCTTGTTATAATTTTGAATAAAATAAAAAATAAAAAGGGGGGGGGAGAGAGTTCCTGGTTTCCAGTCCAGAGATGATTCACATCCAAGCAGAGATTTCTGCTTTAACACAGGTAACCAACCACAGAATAGCAACTGCTGGTACTGCTTGTGTCAGTTCACTCCAAGCCAATGTTTGTTATGCCTCCCAAAGTTATTTCATAGTCAGATTACCAGGGTTGCTATGGAAATGTTTGGAACAGTACAGCAGAATGATACTGGCAGCAGTAGAATGTGTACAAACAGCCAACTGTTCATTTGCAAGGGAAAATCAAAGGTCACTTGGTTGGTGGAAATATCTTTTTCAAGGCTTACCAGTAAAAGGAGCTGTGTTCAGGAGGGACTGCAGTGGCTTAGGCTGGAAAGCTGAGTAGTAGGACTCAGGAAAGCAAATGAATTGGTTATTAATCTAAATTGGAGGGCTACCCCACACAGTATTAATAAGCTTATCTCACACGCAACTTGCAAACATTGCTCAGTTTTGTTTTGTTTTTTAAATATGAAAAGTAGAGTACATCAAGCACTTTGTGTGAGTTCAAGCCTCCAGATTATATTTCACATGGACAAAACCTTGTACCACATTTCTGAGGATAAATTTAAGAGCTTTTAAGTAATTGACATGAATATAAAAAGATAGGATCAAACAATAAAAAATGTTTGCAAATCAAATTTAATTTGCTTCCAATTTCACATGGAATTTAGTATTAAAAAATTCACATTTTGAAAGCCCCTTCCTTTTCTGGAAAAACTTCAGAACCACAAAGAAAGTAAACATCTGTTGAATTGTTCCTGCCAACCCCCACACCATGGTACTTTCCTGATAAATTGCCATCACAGGTAGTTGTGTTTGTTTTTTTTGTTTGTTATTTGCATACTTGTATTTCTGTAGCAAAAGTCCCTGGAGTCAAAATTCTGTCAACACCATCCTTCAATACCTAACATAGATAAAATACAAGCTTTGGTTCAGTCTGAAAACATTGACTGAGAGGTAGAAGCAGGTGTTATCCAGGTCTTTCCATTCTCAGCACAATTTTAACCAAGAATGATGTTTTCACACTGGGACAGTTTTATGACGTATAGGCCCCATTGAACAGTATGCTGACTACCTACAGAGTAGGACAGTTTCCCAAACCCAGGTATGAGCAAACTTGGCCCTCCAGATGTTTTGGGACTACAGCTCCCATCATCCCTAGCTAACAGAACCAGTGGTCAGGGATGATGGGAATTTTAGTCCCAAAACATCTGGAGGGCCTAGTTTACCCATGCCTGCCTAAACCCATCAGAAGGGTGGAGGGACAGAAATTGCTAGAGAAATGTGGATAACTGAGCTTAAGATTGGGGGGGGGGGAATGAGAAAGTGAGAGGACCAAAATCAACAGATCTTTCTGTCCCTTCCCAGGGCGACCTTCAGTGTTTTAAAGCTGGAAATGTACTTCATGACTTATTGATCACTTTCCAAAATAATGGCATATAACCACCTTTCAACATCAGGTTAGCTGAGTTATTGCCTCTCTCGGCATCCTCCCCTCCCTTTTGGACAATCGGCCCAGACTGAGAATGGAGCTATGCTTTGCAATCAGGATGCTGCAAGCATTCAACCAGCTTGTTTGAATGGTGATCAGTTGGAGAACAGCCTTTACCAAAGGTGTCAAGGGCTTTGAAGACACTCGAACTCAGGACTTAAGGGAGAAACGTGCTAAGAGGAAGGCATGCTTGGCAAATCCACACCATGATCAACTCCTGCCGGAAGCCAATGTCCCCACTGTGGAAGGACGTGTGGATCCAGAATTGGCCTCTACAGTCACTTATGGACTCACTTTTAAAACTGTGTTTATGGAAGACAATCTTACTCGGCTACGAATGATCACCAAAGAGAGAAGAGAAGACAGGTGGTACTCTGAGTCTGCTGTGAGTGCAGTGAATAGGACTCTGTTTACCTTGTTTAAATTGAAAGTTAAGGGGAAAAACAAATCCTCAGATCTAACATAGAGTTGCCATATTTCTAAAAGTGAAAATCCGGAGATTTTTAGTTTTGCCCAAATTTCCCCTGACATTTTAAAGGAAAATCACCATACGTCCTGGTTTTCCCTGACACTTGTACAATTTCTGCCTGGACACTGCTTCCGACTGCAGTATTCTGGCTGTGCCTGGGAAATTCTGGATGTATGACAATCCTAATTTTAAAAGAAAAAAATGGACCATTTGTAGGTGAGTGTCTTGGGTCCAAGGACAATGTGGATTGTGCTGCTCATCTCACCACTGCAATTTGTGGCTGCTTGGAGAAGATTGTGAAGAGCGGCACCTGCATATGCTGTCCCTATTTATTTATTTCCTTTCATTTATGAATCGCTTCCTATGAAATTTCTTTAAGTAATATGACAATTTTTTAAAATCAATGAGAAAAAGCAGACGTGAAACAATATCATATATTTAACAACAGTTTCAAAGCCACTACAGACACAGACCAGGATAAAAATCTCTACTTAAAAGGCTGGTTGAAAATGGAAGGTCTTCAATAGGGGCCAAAAAGACAATAGAGATGGTGCCTCTCTGATATCTAGCAGAGGGGAGTCCCAAAGGGGGAGATACTGGCACACAGGATTTCCTGGAGAGATGGTATCTGCGGTGCTCAGTTGGGTATATAAGGTTGGCACTGTGGTCTAAACCACTGAGCCTCTTGGGCTTGCTGATCAGAAGGCTGGCGGTTTGAATCCCCGTGGTGGGGTGAGCTCCCATTGCTCTGTCCCAACAATGGGACAGCAGTTCGAAAGCACACCAGTGCAAGTAGATATATAGGTACCGCTGTTGTGGGAAGGTAAACAATGTTTCTGTGCACTCTGGTTTCCATCACGGTGTTCCATTGTGCCAGAAGAGGTTTAGTCCTCTTGGCCACATGACCCGGAAAGAGTTTTGAGGACAAACGCTGACTCAATTGGCCTGAAAGCGAGATGAGCGCCACAACCCCATAGTCGCCTTTGACTGGACTTGACCGTCCAGGGGTCCTTTACCTTTACCTTTAGAAGGGGTGGGATAATCTTTTAGGTACCTTGGCCCTATCTTTATGGTGCACTTAGTAGAGGTTCCAGTAATGAGCCCTATGATATAACTCAGTAAAATGAATATATATATATATCAGCATTCCAAAGATTCAGTTTCCATTGTCCTTAACATATACAGAACATGTATCATTGCAGGGGGGTGGTTGGGAAAAAGATGGAGAGAAAAATGTAACAAATCTCCAGTGTGTTATGCTCAATTAACTGTCACGTTACAGCTTATTAGAGAAACTGCAGTGTTCGCAGAGTAAGCGATCAGTTCTATGAATTTGCCACAAGGTGGTACCAAAGTATTTGTAAAAACAATGCAATTGGAGAGGATGTCTTTCTCTGCAGAAAAGAAGCTACAATGATAGAAAGGTATTTGTAATGTTGTGCTATGGGGTTAGCCAACATAGTGCCCACTAGATATTATGGACTGTATATACACCATACAGTTAAAACACATTTCCCCTGAAGAACCCTGGGAACTATACATGAAAACTCATACCAAGAACAAACTTAGTTGTTCTCTAAGGTGCTACTGGACAATGTTTTTATATGTTTTGACTGCGTCAGACCAACACGGCTACCTACCTGAACCTTGGAACTATAGTTTGCTAAAGGTTCTTGGAACTGTAGCTCTGTGAAGAGTTTATTACCATTCCCTTGGTCTCATCCATGTGATACTATCTAGTTCCATGTGTGAAGGATAGAACTGTACCCCCTTGAACTGTAGCAATAGAGCAATAGAGTATAACAGAAGCTGCTCAAGAACCAAGGACTCAGCTATGTTTGTAAAGATAAAGCACTTTATATGCATTATAACACTGTGATACCAGATGGCACTGTGGAGTCCAGTCTTTCACCAATGGGATTTCCCTGTATGAAGTTTACAATGCATTTAACTGAATCACTTTTTTGATGTGTCTGGATCCATCCCTAATTACGGCTGCATTAAGATAGCACCTAATTTCATTTTCCTGTTATTTCCTTACCTGTTAATTTCCTTGTTTTGCCTGATCTTTCACACAACATAAAAGCCTGGAAATCTAGTGGAATCTTGTGGAGGTTTAGCCCTTATTTCCATGTTAACGATTTCCTAAAAATAAATCTGTTGCAAATCCTCTAGCATGGAAAAAATGCAGGAGTTTTGCATGGTAATTTCATGTGATGAAATCTGGCGTGGTATGCCAACATATAGTTCTTACCTGCCATTTAAAATTTAGCACGACGAAGTGCTCTATCAATCAAAAAGCCAGAGTTTCATAATCCAATAGGTACTATAGCAGAAAAGGAATGTTAGAAATTGGAACACAATAACTAGCTTTTTAACCAGTAAAACTACGGTAACACAATAAACCCCACATCCGATTGCAGCCCAGTGGTAGACTACATCAGAGGCAAGACATGAATGCAATGCGCCTTTCTTGACATGGTTGGACTCCAGGTCCCATCAGCTGCAGACACCATGACCAATGGGCAAGGATGATGGAAATTGCAGCCCAGCAGTGTATGGAAACTGACAGGCTTCCAATATCTGAACTAATGTAACAGGGAGGACAAGGAGGGTGCGACCATTGCACTCCTGTAAGCTCCAGTTCTAACACAACATCCAAATCTGTCTCCCACTTGGTCTGAAATTCTACTGCAAGCATATACATTATACAGAACTCAAGCTAATTTTAAATATGTATCACTTCACCCAGAATTGCAGCCAAAGCTTGTGATAAGCACGATTGGGTATGCTGGTGTTTGCCTGTCCTCCACTAAGGTAAATGTTCCTGAACTGTGGGAATCACACTGTATTCTTGTTTATAATGGCTCCTATTGCTCTATGGTGCAATATATTTGATTTTGAAATAGCTTGTTTTTGTTTCCTAATGTAATTTTAAGTTAGGGCCCTTTATATGCCCCTCAGAGAGGGAGGGAGGGAGGGAAAGATTTTTAACGAAGTATAGAGTAGTCCTTAAAAAAACACACCCTTTGGTTTTTGTTTTTATCTATATTGCAATGAAGGAGTGGTTTCATGATCATTTCTAAAAACAAGAAGCCATTTTGCTATTGGGTTTATATTACATTCGGAAAGAAAGCACGAAGCCAAGCAAAACCAGTGTTTCAGGCAATTTCATCAAATTATGCACAGCATAGTCATAGAAGGAAATAAATTTGGTATGGAAATATGTGGCTGAGCCTCTAGCGCTAATGTGGAGACCAAAACCATAATTTAAGAATCAAGGCGGCACCTTAGGCTAGTAACAATTGGGAACGATTTGCCTCGTAAAGCTGAGCTGGGTAATTCAATGTTGTGTTGTTTGTTTTCACTCATATGAATGGCCGTATAACTGCTCTTGTTGTTTACCGAGTTCTCCAGTAAATGAGGTGCTTCATCTCTGCATATTTCTCCTATCCAGCACAAAGAACGAAAAAGGGGGAGGGCGAGGCATGAAAATAAATAAGATACTTGGCTTATGAGGAAACCAATTTTGCATTATTTTTTTCCAAAGCAGAATTTTTATTGTCGTCAAATATCTATCACGGCATGACGTTTGTTTCAATTTCCACAACTGCATTTGCGTCAAAGCGGAGGAATACAACACAGTGTCCCGTGTGTGGTGTGTTCTGTGTGGGAACGGATCTTCCAGGCAGTTGGAATTTTTTCTGTAGAGATGCAGTTCAATCTTGTTTATTCAGAAGGATGCCCCACAGTGTTCAGTGGGGCTGGGTATGTCCCAAGCAGGGCTGGCGTTGAGTTTGAGGAGACTCTTGGCATAGGGTACCTCTTACATAGGTTGTCCACCTGGTGCCCCCCCAATGGAGTGTTAGTCTTTGTACTGGTACTGTAAATGTGTTTTTACAAAGAAAGCAAAGATAATGTAACAGCTGAAAAATATTGCGGCTCCAATTAAGGTCACAAAAATGCTCAATCATTGCTTTATTAAATTGGAAGCCAGAAGACTTTCTTGGGCTTAAGGAAGAGAAACACATTGTATTGGACTAGATATGCATAAATGATACTGCTTGATTAATAGTTGCCATCCTGGAAGTGCAGAGTCATCTTCAAAGTCGTGTGTGTGGAGTCTACTTCATCAGCAAGGCCTGGGGGGTGAAACCTTTGCATGACTCGGGGGGGGGGAGGGAGAGAATAGCTAACATGGAGATGTTCTTCTGATCAGCAATGGGTGGCTGGGTGTCACTCTGGGGTACTGTGAAAAATTTAAATGGCGGCTGCCTTGCATTGAGCACCACAAAATTAAATGAGAGCCCAGGGCAGGTGATGAATGCAAAGGCCCCCAGTATCTGCCTGAGGGTGCTATATAGAGGCCAACTGATTTCAACAAAGCAAGATTCAAACAAGAATGTTTAACTACGACTCCCATCATCCCTAGCTAACAGGACCAGTGGTCAGGGATGATGGGAGTTGTAGTCCCAAAACATCTAGAGGGCTGAGTTTGCCTATGCCTGCTCTAATGCAATTGGATGAATGATACTTGCAAAAGCCTGGGAACTGTGGACTAGGCCCATGCCAGCTTCTGCCACATTTCTTCATGACTGAAAAATCAATTAGGAAGACGACCATAAATTGCATGCTTATTAGATGAAATCACGTCTGATAGATGCAAACTGGGATGAACTAAAACTTTGGGGGTTGGAAAGTGATTTACACCTAAGGGTGCAGATTTGTGAAATGAAGTATTAATTTTTAAAAAAGAAAGAAACCAATTTATGTCACTTTCTACCAGCTCACTTCTGATTGTAGATACTATTTGGACTTATTTTTTCATTAGCAACAGAACAGCCTAAATCCCAAGGTCCTTGATGGTTTTGTAAGACGAGTGGCTGTTGATCTCTTATAAAATGTACATGTTATTCAGCTCCTAGTCAGAGTTCATATAGTGAAGCAGCTTGTGTCTTTAAAATAAAGCAGGAACATGCATTGTTATTGCTAATTATACTGTTTATCTTTCATACAGTGGCAAATGGAAATGACGAGCATGAAAATAATTACATACTAAAGGCTACAATGACATTCTTTCCCCTTTTGAGAATTATACACTTGAGATCTTAGTAAAGAGCTAGGCTAGAGGGGGAAACATTGTTAACTTTAACATTCTTTTATTATTATTGTAAGCTCATCTTAAAAACAAAACAGACGTTCTGAGGCACTGGTGAATTTCTAATTGGATAGTTTGAAGGCATTGAGGAAGCTGACAAATATTCGAAATGGAACTTTTACAACGGGGGTAGTATTATTATTACGGAGACATGTAGCCTCAAGTATTGAGTTCAGAAAGTTTAGATTTGGCTCTAAAGAAACTTTGTAGCTGAAACAGCCCCAAAGAGCTGTTTCCCCCCTTGTTAAGCTTGGAGAAAGTAAGAAATGGAAAGAAATGATACATGGCCATTTGGTCTAAAGCAGCTTGAAAACAGCAAAACCAATTCTTATTTCGGTAAGAATAATAACGCTAGAATTTCAAGCCAGCAACACTCCCAAACTGGTGGCTCGCACAGATCCATATTGGTAGATACTGAAAATCTACCAGTCACTTCTTGTTTTATGAAGGTGGACAGTTAGCTGGGCAGGCAAAAAGCAGGACACAGTAGGGATCTTGTCTACTGAAGCAAAATATGTGTCAACCACCCAAGCATGCCAGGAAATGAAATTGCTAGGTGTTGGAGGATCTAAGAATAGATGAAACAAAGCCCGTACAGAGCCTAGAAGACAGACAGTGTTGAATAAAAATATTTCTGAGAGAGTCGGCACACATGCCAAGCACATTGATGTGAAATGCCATCTACTGAGAGACATGCATGAGAAAGGGCTCATTGAGATGGATTACTGTCCAACAAAGGGACGCGGGTGGCGTTGTGGTCTAAACCACTGAGCCTCTTGGGCTTGTCGATCAGAAGGTTGGCGGTTCAAATCCCAGCAATGGGGTGAGCTCCAATTGCTCAGTTCCTGCTCCTGCCAACCTGCCAGTTCGAAAGTATGCCAAAAATGCAAGTAGATAAATAGGTTATCTCTGGCGGGAAGGTAAATGGTGGTTCCGTGCACTGCTCTGGTTTCACCAGAAGCAGCTCAGTCATGCTGGCCACATGACCTGAAAAACTGTCTGCGGACAAACGCCGACTCCCTCGGCCAGTAAAGCGAGATGAGCGCCACAACCCCAGAGTCGTCTGCGACTGGACTTAACTGTCACGGGTCCTTTACCTTTTCTTTTTACTGTCCAACAGGGGCATGACTGCAGGCATTCTCCTCTGTTGGTCATACAAAGCTCCACACACACACACACACACACACACACACACACACAGTGCACCAGTGTTCTACAGTATTCATTGATTCATGATTTCAGAAGATGGTATGAATTGGTCCAGCATCCAGTATACACATGGAGAGGATCACCACCCACTGAACTCTTTTTCCTTCCCAGCAACAGCAATTAATTTACCATATAAGGTTCACCACCATTTGAGTTACTTTTGCAAGCAGGAAGTTTCTGTAAACTCTTTAATCTGGAGCTAACTATCTTTATTATCACACGATTGTACCTGATCTGTTAATTGCAGCCATTCTGCTTAGTCTTCGTGCAATTAATTCCAACACCTAATAAAAGCTACCCTATTTTGGGGGAAGGGGAACCTTTCATGAAATCTCTCTCTTAATTTTTCTTCAAGTGAAAAACCTAAAATAGAGTTCTGACCTCTTCAAGCAGATTTGACAGGTAGTAGGAATGTAGGACGTATGAATGTAGAATGTAGAATGTAGGAAGGGACGTGGGTGGCGCTGTGGGTTAAACCAAAGAGCCTAGGACTTGCCGATCAGAAGGTAGGTGGTTCGAATCCCCGCGACGGGGTGAGCTCCCGTTGCTTGGTCCCTGCTCCTGCCAACCTAGCAGTTCGAAAGCACAACAAAGTGCAAGTAGATAAATAAATAAATAAACCTTCCAGGTGGGAAGGTAAACGGCGTTTCCATGCGCTGCTCTGGTACGCCGGGAAGGTTTGTTTGTTTGTTTGTTTGTTTGTTTGCCAGAGCGCTGCTCTGGTACGCCACACCAGATTCACTTACTTCAGATTCACCTACTATTCCACTTCCTACAAGGACACAGTTTTTGCTGGTTGAAATGTGGCCCCTTACATTTTGTAAGATTACAATGCAAGTCGATTTGATCTCTCCTACCAAGCCAAGGTATAATAAGCACCCTAGTAATTTGATAAACAGGAGAATTGCCATTATTCGATTGTAGCAGATGCTGAGTTATTTTATAGTTTTTATTTAAGTTTATATAAAATGCTGTCTCATTAAGGGTACTCAATTTGGAAAGCCAAAAGTCTTGTGTTTTCCTTTCTGTATTTGGTTTCTACCACCATGCCCCAGTGCTGGAAAAAAATATATAAATGGAAAAGCAGCTAGATATCATTCTTTAACAAACAAATAAACACTGCACAAGGGGATGATGAAGAAGAGGAGTTTGGATTTGATATCCCGCTTTATCACTACCTGAAGGAGTCTCAAAGTGACTAACATTCTCCTTTCCCTTCCTCCCCCACAACAAACACTCTGTGAAGTGAGTGGGGCTGAGAGACTTCAGAGAAGTGTGACTAGCCCAAGGTCACCCAGCAGCTGCATGTGGAGGAGCGGAGACACCAACCCGGTTCCCCAGATTACGAGTCTATCACTCTTAACCACTACACCACACTGGCTCTCTCTGATAAGACCTATTGAGCAAACCAAAGGACAAGTTGGAATTATGAGCTTGGTGATACAAAGTGACCTGTACCAAATTAGAAATTAAAATTAATCTGGCTCCTCCATAATACATAGGGAATTCTACATTCTCCACTTGCAGCTCATTCACTTCTATGCCTTCTTTGCAGAATGTTGACTAAGAGAGAGAGATTCTATTCATTTATTTGTGTGTGCTGTTTATATACCACTTAATTTCTGTAGTTTCCATACATATATGGAGGAGGCTGAAGACATCTCCGCACCCTAGAGTTGGCATGCCTGTGGGTGGTTGTGGCCTTCAAGGAAACAGTTCTCATGCTCAGAAAATATGAGTGTTTCTGATAGACTAATAGGGCTTCCATAACCAAAGCCCTGTTAATGTCTGTGATTGCATGCTAATTCCTGGGTCCTGGTTGGCTAGAATTCCAACAAGACAAAAGGGAAGTGGGGGTGATACCCTGCAAAGCTGCATTTTTTAAGGAGGTTAAAGTCCTGTGAAAATGGCAATCTTTCACCTGGGTTTTCTTCACTGGGACAGGTGATGGGGGGGGACCTCCAGTCCATAGCAATTGCATTGTATTGGTATTGGCTGAGCAGGGCAGAGAGCAGATTGACTTGAGGAAAGTAGATTGGCAGAAATGTCTCCAGAAATGTTCATACTGGAGGATGCATGTGTGTAGATTTAAGTTATTTGTCATTTGGAAGAAAACTTTGAAATTTTTACAAGCAATTTGCCTTGCACAGCTATTTCCTAGTAGACCTAATGCACCAGCCTATGACGCATAGGATGATTGTTAAATTGCTCTTCAGAAGTCAAGGGTAATATATTTTTCTGATTGTAATGTGCTAAGCAAATATGTCCTTTTTGACATTCCCACACAGTTGTGGAGAATAATATTTTCCCATAGGCCTGGATATTTTTTTTAAAATGAAGGTAAAGGATCCCTGGATGGTTAAGTCCAGTCAAAGGTGACTATGGGGTTGTGGCGCTCATCTCGCTTTCAGGCTGAGGGAGCCGGCATTTGTCCACAGACAGCTTTCCAGGTCATGTGGCCAGCAGGACTAAACTACTTCTAGAGCAACGGAACACCTTGACAAAAAACAGAGCACACGCAAACGCCGTTTACCTTCCTGTTGCAGCGGTAACTATTTATCTACTTGCACTGGCGTCCATTTGAACTGTTAGGTTGGCAGGAGCTGGGACAGAGCAATGGGAGCTTACCCCATCATGGGGATTTGAACTGCCAACCTTCTGATCAGCAAGCCCAAGAGGCTCAGTGGTTTAAACCACAGCGTTACCCGCATCCCATGGTTTGGACATTTATGGGGGCCCTTGCTGACAGTCCTGTGTGGTACCTTGATGACTCAACAATTCAGGCTACTGTCTCATGCACACTTATCAGGAGTAATCCCTAAAAATTTCAGTTGAGCCACAGTTATTGTGGCATGAAGCTACATTAGAAATTGTGGCAACAGGGACCTCTTCCGAACCAAAGTAAGACACTGAAATGTTGAAGTTTGCCCTCAGGTTTTTTTTTTGCTCTGGGGTAAATCACCAAGTTTTGCAAATGTTTACTCACTGCGTTGGGTCCAGGTTGGCAGAGTAATCCTAAACCCGGGGTGTAGATCAGAATAAGACCAATATAGTGTTTGGCAGGCCTTTGCCTCAAAATCAAACCATGTTTTGCTTGCTATCTATTCACCATCACTACTTTCCTTTTCTTAGGTACTATACCAATTCAGTGGGATAGAAATACGTAAGAGGGGAAGTTTGCTTGGTACAAAAGCAAGATTTAAATATTCAGAGTTTACAATTTTTGTAAGTTCTTCTTTAGCACAAGAGAGATACTAGGCCTCAAAGCATTCAAAACACGTTCTTTGCCCTGGGCATGTTGAAATTTTTTTTTTTTTTTGTGTGTGTGTACAGCCCAATTATTTCAGTAACTTACTTTTGTGGCCACAGCTACTCTAATCAAAACGATCCTAATAACTGTAATAAAATGTTGTGTTCAGAGGGCAGGAAATAATGCTTCTAAATTGCTGATTCAAATGGCATCGAGCAATTATGTAGCTTATGTCTGATTAGTTGTATTTGTCTGTGTCTGAGAAAAATACCTTGAGAGTATGGAAGCTTATTATTTGCATTGATCGTCAGCTGCAGCTATAATTAGCAGAGGTGGTCATGCGAGGGGGGCAATGAGCACAGAATTCTTAGAGCATGCTTATTGGAAAGAGCCATAGATCAGTGACGGGGTATACCGTATTTTTTGCACCATAACACTCACTTTTTTCCTCCTAGAAAGTAAGGGGAAATGTCTGTGCGTGTTATGGAGGGAATGCCTACGGGTGGCATGCCTACGGATTTTCCTCCTCTAAAAACTACGTGCGTGTTATGGTCGGGTGCGTGTTATAGAGCGAAAAATACGGTATGTGGAAGATCAGAGATGCAATCATCAATATCTTCAGAAAGCCAGGCTTCATATTGGGATGAGATGAGAGGTTGGTCTGAACTGTGAAGGATCCCTCCTCACAAACCTGTGAATTGGTTGTTGTTGCTAGAAACCAAAACTGCGTGGGCACGTTCAGCCTAAGCAATCCCCTTTTGTACATAGGGACATAGGAAGCTGTCTTGTACTTGGTACAATGTGTTGTCTGAAGTGTAGGTGGGTTCCCATGAGGCAAGACACAGTGATAACAGCAAGAACCTTTCTTGAGCTACATAACTGGGAGACAGCAACTTCTTATATACATTCCTGAAAGCCTGGGCCACTCCCACTCCCAACGTGATTGGCTGTCGAAACTTCCAAGCTGCAAATCACGACTCAGAGTTCAAGGGCCAAAGGCAGAGGCCCAATTCCTGAAATGTTCTGTGATTGGACATCACATATCGAATCAGAACACAGCAGCTCAGAATCTTTATTCCAGACTCAAGCTCAGGCAAACACAGACCACTGAATACATAACATTGCCTACATTGATTGGCAGAAGCACTCTTTGGTCTCAGAGTGGGAACATCCTCAGTGCTATGTGGCGATGCCGGAAATTGAACCTGGTATTTCTTCTGCAGTTGTGTGGCCAGAGAGTTTATGGGAAGCACCTTAACTCCTTCCCATCCTATCCCAAGCTGAATAATGAGCTGAATAATGAATGGATGTAGGAAGACAACAAAGAAAGCAACTTGCTTAGATGCAGCTTTGGGAAGACCGTAGATGAGAGAGCGTAGTTGGAGCTGTGGCTAACATTATGTAAACTCAGCTTCAAACACCAGCGGTGGGAGTGCACTGGAGCCAGAGTAAATGCTAATGTGTACACAACTTTGGCTCCCAGCACTCTCATGCATACAGCAACAACTGGCAGTTTTAGCACTGCAGAGGGATGCTAAATTAAACTCAGTAAGTGCAAATTCCAAACTGGGCTCATTCATCCTTCTCTGGGAGAAGAACCTGACTTCAGACAACGATACTATCTGCTTACCCGAGTAATTACATTTGTTTGTAATTACATTTAGTATTTCGAACCCACTTATAATTAGTGGATTTACCATCCTGATTTATAATGTGCCTGCAAACAAAGAAGTACAGTGGTACCTCGGGTTAAATACTTAATTCGTTCCAGAGGTCTGTTCTTAACCTGAAGCACCACTTTAGCTAATGGGGCCTCCTGCTGCCACTGCGCTGCCGGAGCACGATTTCTGTTCTTATCCTGAAGCAAAGTTCTTAACCTGAAGCACTATTTCTGGGTTAGCAGAGTGTGTAACCTGAAGCGTATGTAACCTGAAGCGTATGTAACCCGAGGTACCACTGTAATGAGAGTTATGGAAGGGTGGGGTAGACAAACTTCACATCCTTTTCCACCAATGTGATTTTACAAAACCCGATTCCTGTCTTGCAGTGGTCCAGTTAATTTTTGGACTTTTAAATCTTTTATATATGTATCCAGGGCTTTCCCCCCCAGCCGGAATTCACCGGAACTCATTTTTGGTACCTCTCAAGTAGGTACCATTCATAAGAGAATGAAGGTGTTCATGGTGAGTTCAGGCACCTCTTTTCCTAGAAAAATAAAACTGTATGTAACCCATTGTTCTCAGAGTATATTGCCTTTTTAAAACAAATTATGAGTCACCTCAAGATTCTGGTGTGAAGCTGTTAATCAAATAAAAAAAAAGCTTAGTCCTGAATAGGAGATTGACGATGCTCAAGTATCTCAAGTCAGAGTCATCAAGAGATACACCTTTAGAAACACTACATTCCAAAGGGATCTTCCATTCCTTTCCCTGCTTTGTTTGAAATTCATTTGGCAATGCTTTTGCTGAAAAGAAGACTTATTACGCTTGTTTTATGTTTCCTCATCATTCATGTAAATTCCCTCCCTTTAGAATCAAGCTTCTTTTTTTTGGTCCACTGATGATTCACACATTTTATGCTGATTGGTACCAAATTTGATGGGAATACGAGAAGCAATGCCATATACATAAAGATTTCATCTGATTGAAAATACTAAGTAGGGCTTTCAAATATAGCTCAGATTAGGCACCTAAGCCAAATATTGGGACTTTATTACTGTGCTGTCTGTAATTCCACGAACCAGATGAAAGAAACAGGACTTAAATTCTGTGAGGAGGAGAATATCTTATGTTTGGGTTGAATTTAGTGTGAAATTCTTTCAGTACATAGTGCATCTAATGTTCCTTCCTACATCGAGGTTGCTATGTGTCAGGATGCAATAAATCCTGAAATTTGCAAACCATTCTGGTTCTGAATTGTTATGTTTCATGTTCAAAATGAAAGGAATCATATATATTGGCCTACAAGGCCCATTTTGAAGCTGTTTAACAACAAAACACATGTTTAATTTTTGTTCTTTAAAGGGCTGAGCTGCGTTAAGGGATGAAGTAAATAACAACAGCCCGTCTCCATTGGTATTTCATCTCATTCCAACTAGCCAAGTGATTGCAGCTGGAGCAAAGTGCAGTCCATCTGTCCTACAAATTAAACTTTAAATGAAATTTAAAACTGTCCAGATAGCACAACGGATGGTAATACTTCAAGCCTAGTGATAATGCTGCTTGCATTAATATGGATTGCCAGGTAGGGAAAAAAAATACAGTTTATCATCAATGATGAGTAGCAGGCAAGGGTTTGAGCAACTGGGCCAAACCCAGCTTCTAGAGACATACAACCTGTCCCCCCCCCCAATTGGAAAAGAGGTATGGAAGAAATGACATCGGACCTCACAGACAGGCCACTCTCATGGATTGGGGCTGGGCTGTCGATTCATTATTCCCTTCCAGGAGGGGTTGGTGCTGCAGTAGCATGACTGGATATCTGAACACCACTCGTGTTTTCACTTACCAGAAACATGCAGGGTTAGGCCAGCAACAAAGCTGTATTAAGGATATACAGTGGCACCTTGGTTCTCAAAAGCCTTGGTACTCAAACAACTTGGAACCCAAACACTGCAAACCCGGAAGTAAGTGTTCCAGTTTGCATACTTTTTTCGGAAGCCAAACATGCTCCGTTTTGAGCGTTACGCTGAGGTCTGTCTGTTTTTCCTATTTATTTTGCGTTTTTGTTTTTGTGGCTCTTTTTGTTTTGTTTTTGTGACTGTGTGGAACCCAGTTCAGCTCCTGATTGATTGATTGTTTGACTGCAGTACATTGTTTATTGCTTTCATTTCATTTTATCAATGGTCTTGTTAGATAGTAAAATTCATGTTAAATTGCTGTTTTAGGGGCTGTTTTTAAAAGTCTGGAACGGATTCATCCATCTTGCATTACTTTCTATGGGAAAGCGCACCTTGGTTTTGGAACGCTTTGGTTTTGGAACGGATTAAGTTTGAGAATCAAGGTACCACTGTAAGTTTAATCAGCATAAAATGTTGTGTTTGAATGCAGTGTTTTTAAGATGCTACGCAGAGAGGTTTGCATTGTGCCAAGAGGTTTGTCTTTCGCAAATGCTGCATAAAACACTGGATTTTTCTGTCTGAGGGTTTAGGCTAATTCATGATTCATCACTGGAAACCTGAGCCGTCTCTCTGGCAGAAAGAAATGAAACCTGAAAACTAAGCATCTCCGTGTCATTGAAGCGATCAGACAGGGAAGAGACCCAGAGAAGGAGCTCCCAGCATGTCAGAGGAGAGACTAAGCTACGTGTTAAAGATCAAGCAAGATGCTTGCATAGGATCGCTCTCTGGGATAAGAGAAAGCTATTGAACTGTTTTAATGACTTAAAGATGATGGGACTGTGTTGCTTGCTTGTTTTAGAGCAATGGGTTACTTTGTATCTTTGTAACATATCTTTGTAACTATTTTAAGATCGTTCTGCATCAAAGCTTTCACACTAATTCTTTGTGGTAGGGAACAAATTCTTTTCTACCCTGCACAAGGTCTAGATCAGGGATTCCACTTGGAGCAACTCTAACAGGATGGGGCTGGGTGGGCCTACCAGAGAATCAGTGCAACCATCCAGCCCTGACCTTGCGACTGTTGGGTGGGTGGCTCTGCCCACTGTGCCAGCTGTTCCTGCTCACTTCTTAAAGCGACTCTAAAGTACACATGGGCAAAACACTCATTCATATCTTGGCTTGCTATTCTGTCAGAATGTAGAAAAGGGAAAGACGAGAAGCTGTGCTGTTCTATCAGCTTTGCTGTGAGACCAGCTGCCTTTGGCTTTTCTTCTCCCTCATCTGTCACTTAGCAGTGACCATTCCTTCAGGCTGATTGACCTGTTTCCATCCCAGCTGGGCTTTATAAGAACTGTAAGAATTGGTGCCTAAGTTTGCTTTCCCCCCCCGCTCCCCCCAATCCATTATTTCCTTTTGTGAAGTGTGTTTTAGATTGCAGAGCATCTAGTAGTTGTTGTAATCGACCTGTAAGCTTCTCTTGGAGTCGTTTTGGCTGAAGGACAGGCCAGAAATGCTTTCAAATAATGAAAGAATCCAAGCAAACTACTTGCTGATAATGAATGTAGTGTAGCAGCCCAGCACACAGATACGCGTTGCATCCCAGGAGCTGTCATTTATTCCCTTTATTGTGTTTGAAATGCTGACTTTATAAAGTTCATGTTGTCCGGCTCTCAGGGATATGCTTCCCAGAGAACCAGGAATAGTGGAAACGGGTGGGAGAGAGAACAAGAAAGTCAGGGGCTGTAGAAAAAGAGATACGAAGACATTCAAAGTACAACCCAGATAGAATTAGGCACAATTAAGTCAAGTGCTTTTGAATTATGATGCTGGAGGAGACTCTTGAGAGTCCCATGGACTGCAAGAAGATCAAACCTATCCATTCTGAAGGAAATCAGCCCTGAGTGCTCACTGGAAGGACAGATCCTGAAGCTGAGGCTCGAATACTTTGGCCACCTCATGAGAAGAGAAGACTCCCTGGAAAAGACCCTGATGTTGGGAAAGATGGAGGGCACAAGGAGAAGGGGATGACAGAGGACGAGATAGTTGGACAGTGTTCTTGAAGCTACCAGCATGAGTTTGACCAAACTGCGGGAGGCAGTGGAAGACAGGAGTGCCTGGCGTGCTCTGGTCCATGGGGTCACGAAGAGTCGGACACGACTAAACGACTAAACAACAACAAGTCCAATTCAGAGCACAACCTCTAACATTCCACAGTTAAAACACGGATTTTCCAGTGTGTTTTTAGCAAGCTCATTTACACCCCAAGGATTACTACCTAAGTGCCGATCATGTTGTGCATATTACCCGCTGTTGAATATACCATATTCATTTTCTCTGCAGAAAGCTTGACTTAATTTGGCTTTTGAAGCAAGATGCATTAGAAAACAAGCCACAACAGTTTCCTCCCCCTCCCTCACAACAGATCTTCTTGTATTTATTACAGAACTGTAATAAACACAGTAAGCAACATACTATTCTATAAAAGCCTTTGCCAGCTTGGTGTTCTCCCACCTGCCCCAAACAACACTTTTGAAGATATCCTGGGATAAGCCTCATCATCTGTTGCATTTGACTATACGTACAGACTGGTGCTAAGTGTTTTAAATGGCAAATTAATGTGACCATTCAAAATAGTTCCCCTTAGAAACAGATTGCACAAACCAACTTTGAAGCTGTGGCTGAATATGGATCACGCCTTCCATTTTTATTATGAATGAAGGAGCCTTCCATTCTTAATGATTCAGGGTTGCGATCAATGCGGCACAGTCAATACCCAGTTTCCATTCATTGCAATGGGATTCATGTGGAGTCCCTACATGGGTGAATGAGTGCAGCTTCTGTGAATGAACTATGATCACCCAGTCTGGCATGTCTGGCTGATTCAAGCAACTGGCAGAATTTTAGATATGAGAAGCTGTTGGAAACCCTAAAAGCAAAAATGAATACCAGTGACAATGGTTTAGTTCAGGTTGTATGAGTAGAAACACATTAAAAATATATGATATAACTTTATAAGATAGTTTTATAGAAGCCTTAATGCCTAACAGAATATTAGGGGATTTGTGTTTCAAAGGAGCCAAATGGAGAAGTTATTTTAATTTACAAACACATTGTTCCCTCATTGCGAGAAGCAAAGTTACAGGGAACCAGGCAGAGGGCCTTCTCGGTAGTGGCACCCGCCCTGTGGAACGCCCTTCCAGCAGATGTCAAAGCGACAAACAACTACCTGACATTCAGAAGACATCTTAAGGCAGCCCTGTTCAGGGAAGTTTTTAACGTGTGATATTTTACTGTATTTTTGGTTTCTATGGAAGCCGCCCAGAGTGGCTGGGGAGGCCCAGCCAGATGGGCGGGGTATAAATAAATTATTATTGTTGTTGTTGTTGTTGTTGTTGTTGTTGTTTTCCATGGGTATTATATTTTCGAATTCGGCTCCATATTAAATAAATAAAAAGTTTCTATTACCTTTGGAACATTATTGATTTTCTTTTATGCACTGTGTTCAAGAAAAAGCATTGTTAATAATAATCAATCTACATATATATATATATATATATATATATATATATATATATATATATAAAAGCTGCTTCTGTATAACAAGGCAGATCAATAGGTGTTTGAGCTGATTAAGGAGTGAAACATGATGTGGCCCAGTAACGTTATTCCAAACATGGCTGCATATGATAAACTAAAATTCAAAGGGCTAGGATGTCCTCATCACACAATTCTGTTAAACTGAATGGAGCTCATGGGATTTCAATCACCTGATATCACAATGACATCTGGTGAACAATTTTCTTTTGTGTGGACAGTTTCCCCACATAGTTTGATTTCAGTCAGCAGATTGGTAAATCTTGCAGAGCCCTTTGATCATGTTGGAGCCTCCGAAGGCTCAGGATGCAAACCCAATTTTTGGAGGGGAGCCACATTTTCACCTGCTCCACTCCTGTACTGTATACAACATCAGATGTTGGGCAGGTGGACATAGGGCAAATGGAGAAGCCTAGTGAACCTCATTAGGTCCACGGGTTGCAGGTTCCTCACAGCCGCCTAATGTGGATGTAACTTGGCCCAGGACACCTGAAGGAGCACCTCCACCCCCATCGTTCAGTCCAGACACTGAGGTCCACCTCTGAGGGCCTTCTGGCAGTTCCCTCACTGTGAGATGTGAGGTTACAGGGAACCAGGCAGAGGGCCTTCTCGGTAGTGGCGCCCACCCTGTGGAATGCCCTCCCTTCAGATGTCAAGGAAATAAACCACTATCTGACTTTTAGAAGACATCTGAAGGCAGCCCTGTTTAGGGAAGTTTTTAACCTCTGATGTTTCATCGTGTTTTTAATAATCCATTGGGAGATGCCCAGAGTGGCTGGGGAAACCCAGCCAGATGGGCAGGGTAATAATAGTAGTAGTAGTAGTAGTAGTAATAATAATAATAATAATAATAATAATAATAATAATAATAATTGTAGTTCCCTCCCTTGTCTTATATCCACTTTCTTCCAGCTCTGTGACTGTGTAAGAGATCTAAGTACACTTGTTTCATTTTGATCTGGTTTGTACACAGGAGCTCTAAAAGAGATCTAAGCTCAGCTTGTTTCAAAATTCCCACATGCTGCTGTCAAGTTTTGCCAGAGTTTGTCTTGCATACCAATGCAAAGAAGCACAACAAACAGAAATTGCTAACCCTTTAAGAAGAACGTCCCCACCCTTTAAGTCTCTAGATGCTGTGATCTGAATGAGACCTCAACCTCCTCCTTTTCCTTTTTCTTTTTTGAATGCCTTATGTTTTGCATTGCAAATTATTAAAGCTAGATTCTCCTCTTGCATCATGCCTGCTTCCGCTAAGCTTTGCATACGAGTTATATTTAGGCTTGGGATTAATTGTATTTTTGCATTGTTCTTAGAAATACCGGGAGCAAATAAGAAGACTATATAAATGCACAGCAAATCTTTGAGGAAATGGCATGGGCAATCAACTTGGAATTTGATTCAACACCACTAACCAGTTTGACATTACCACGGAAGTCTTGTCTATGCCAGTTCCCTACTATGTAGTACAGTGAACATGATCCGTGTGGGAGGCACGTTCGCAACCCACAGAGTTCGCAACCCACAGAGTTCGCATGCAGCACTATGTCTGCGCATGCACGGGTTGCAATTTGGCACTTCTGCACATGCACAAAGCGTGATATAGCACTTCTGCGCATGTGTGACTGCTGAAACCTGGAAGTAACCTGTTCCGGTACTTCCAAGTTTCGGCGCATCTGTAACCCAAAAAAACGCAACCTGAAGCGTCTCTAACCCGAGGTATGACTGTGTAATCTCTACTGAATTCGAGACCCATCACTTCTGTAGTAGTGCAATGAGATACAGGCAACTTCCCATTTACAAAGGGGTTACATTCAGAGGCACTGCATGTTTAAGTGAGATTGTGTATATTTGAACATTTGAAAAAGCCTGAAGACTCCCAGTTCTACACACACACCCCTTTTCCACCCCCTTTTGTGATGTTTTTGGGTCACTTCTGGGTTCGGTGCAATGCACATGTGTGCAGTTGCTCATATATTGTCATTGGCTGTGTACACACCATACAGTTTAAAGCACCCCCGCAAGAATCCTGGAAACTGTAGTTTACCCCTCACAGAGCTACAGTTCCCAGCACATTTTACAAACTGCAATTCCCAGGATTCTTTGAGGGGGTGCTTTAAATGTGTGGTATGTACCTTGTGCACTGTAAGTGGAGCTAGAGACCTACCGTACTTTTCGCCCCCTAAGGCACACCTGACCATAAGACGCACCTAGTTTTTAGAGGAGGAAAAGAAGAAAGAAAATATATTCTGAATGAAACAGTGGATGTATGATTTTTGTGGTGCAGGCTGCAGCCATGGACATGCTATGTGATCTGATGGTGAATTTGGGGTGACCCAATGCAAAAATCTTGAGGATCCATGGGCTTTTACCTCCCCCCTCCCAGGCAGCCTCCTTTATCTCTAGCATCCCTTATCTCCCTCCCCGATAGCTTGCCAATCAGCTACTTTTTTCAACACTCCCTTCCCTCTTGTTTGCCTTAGTGTCTTTTCCTTAGCTGGAGCAGTTTTTTGCTCCTCCTTTTCTTCTAATTTCTCTCCTCATTGCTTTAGTCTTCTTGTCTCCTCTCCTTGCAAGTTCACTGTCTTTACCTCCCCCCTCCCAGGCAGCCTCCTTTATTGCTAGCGTCCCTTATCTCCCTCCCCAATCATTTGCCGATTAGCGGCTTTGTTTCAATACCCACGCCCCTCTTTCAAAAAAGAGAGAGCATGATCTGCTTTTCGCCCCTGGGCAATTTGGCTCCAGGGACCACACATTCGCTCCATAAGACGCACAGACATTTCCTCTTACTTTTTAGGAAGAAAAAAGTGCGTCCTATGGAGCGAAAAATATGGTAAATGTGTGGGTTGCCCCTTTGGTTAGCTGAAGCCCTTATCCAAGCAACCAAGGGACATTGATAAAGCTGTAGGATGCATTCCAGTTACGTAAAGCCAGTTGCGGAGGGTGCAGAGCAAACTGGTGAGAGATGAGTTCTGAACATCTTACAGATAGACCCGGCCCTTGATCTTTGGGTCTGAAGGGTCCTGTCCTTGGTTTGAACCCTCAAATGCCTTGGCCCAGTATACCTGAAGGAACGCCTCCACCCCCATCGTTCAGCCCGGACACTGAGGTCCAGTGCTGAGGGCCTTCTGGCAGTTCCCTCACTGTGAAAAGTGAACTTACAGGGAATCAGGCAGAGGGCCTTCTCGGTAGTGGCACCTGCCCTGTGGAACGCCCTCCCATCAGATGTCAAGGAAACAAACAACTATCTGACTTTTAGAAGCCATCTGAAGGTAGCACTGTTAAGGGGAGTTTTTAATGTTTGATGTTTTATGACTATTATTATTAATATTCTGTTGGAGCTGCTCAAAGTGGCTGGGGAAACCCAGCCAGATAGGTGGGGTATTAATAAATTATTATTATTATTATTATTATTATTATTATTACTACTACTACTACTACTACTAAAGTATTATTAAACAATCTCCCCCCTCTTCCCAATGTCTCTACTGATAGGTGTTTTTCCTAAACAGAAGATGTTTATTTTTTTATTAAAAAAATGAGAATTTGAATGCAAGATGTATTTAGAACCCAAGAATGTGAAATTTACAACAGACACTGGGCGAGGGGTGCTAATATAGTCCTCTAATTTTAATCTCACTGTTATAACCCATATAAAACACAGATATATGCCATGTATTGGGTGGCTGTCATAAACTTTTTATTTTGTCACCCTTCTCTTTTATCTTATCAGAGAAATGGGATTTATTCTAAATAGTCCTCTTTCAATTTTTACAATCGGAGATTGCTGTAAGTGTAATAGAGTCTTTTTCCTCCATTAAGGCTGCTGTAACTATTTCCAGGTTTAGGGTGTGTGGGTAGCTAGATAATGTTTGCAAAGCAATACTGCTGTCAAATTGAGTTGTCCCAGTCCTCAAACACATTGCATAATTCATATAGTGATAAACTGTCAGGCACTGAGGCCCCAGTAAACAGGCTTACTTTACAAAAACCCAAAGTTTAATGCATTTCAGTGTTCAGAATGGCTCTTCTCTAACTTAGAAGCACTTTTAATATGTGCAAGAGACTTAAGTTTAATTACACAGATACAGCCCAACAAGTCTTTGAGGGTTTTAAAAATTAATTAACAGAGAATATATATAACCCAATTAATATTGTTATTGGGGGCATGTGAATTTTTAATTGTTCGTTTATTTAAACATTGCAGAGTTCCCCTCTCAGATTAAACACTTGAAACAGATACATTTGTATAATTTTTGGGCGGAATGTTAAACAACAGCCCTACAGTGTAATATATTTTTAATTAAGGGATTATGAATGGTATTAGGGTTGCACCATGCAGGAATTCATTAAAACAATTAAAAGCAAAATCATGTTGTTTCTGGGGTTTATTTTTTTAAAAAAGAAAAATATAATTAATGGAAGTTGTTAAATTATGTGTTAAATATATGTGTAAAGCTCAGTTCACTTGTTTTCCCAGCCTGCCTATATTGCTAAGTCCTTCCCACTATCTTGAATGCTAGAGACTTTTGTGACATCTCTGTAATATCCTTTTTATTTGCAAACATGAATCAAAGCACAACAGAAGACTTTGTACAACAGGCAAAAACAACTGCCACCAGATTTTCAAAGTAATAGTGCATATACAAATGTCGTTCACAGTAATAGTGTATATAGAAATGTCGTTCATAGGCTACCAGCTAGACTCATAGCTCTCAGCCTTAAATTCAAACCACAGTGTGGTGCTTCCAGATGACCTGTTTGTTGAGCATTCATCTTCATTCATTTCCAGGGATATTAGACACCTTCGGCTATTTTATGAGCATTCCACTCTGATTGGTTTGTGGAGACATTAGATAATGTCGAAAGCAAGCAAATTAACTCACACTTTCCAGTCCCCTTCACTATCCTTATTTCACAAAGCCCACTCTTTGGGGGAAGAGGGGTTGCTGCAGAAGACCTCTCAATCATGGCACAAACTGATTTTGCTGATATGTGTTCGAATCCTACCCCAAAATAACAATAATAATTTATTACTTATACCCCGCCCATCTGACCGGGCCTCCCCAGCCACCACCAACAGGGTATTAAAAACACAGTAAAACACCAAACATTGAAAACTTCCCAAAACAGGGCTGCTTTCAGATAAGCTGCAGGCAATTAATCTTTAGTTACATTGAGTAATTTATATCCCATCTTTCTAAATTCCAAAAGGAAAAAAAATCAAGATGGCTTTCGTAAGTAATAACATCATCTTAAGAGCTACAAAAACACACACATAATAACCAGGACAAAAGCTTGGTGGAAGGACACATCCTTTGCATGCATCCCAAGTTCAATCCTCATCATTTCCAGGTAGTGTAGAGAACTTTCCTTTTCTGAAAACCTGAAATTCCATACCCAGTTGATGCTGACCATACTGAACCACATGGTTTAATGGTCTGACTAAGGCAGCTTCCTGTGTTCTTAAATGTATATCATTTCACGAAAATATATACAGTCGTACCTCAGAAGTCGAATACCTTGCGAGTTGAATGATTTGGCTCCCAAACGCCACAAATCTGGAAGTGAGTGTTCCAGTTTGTGAACGTTCATTGGAACCCAAACATCTGACGTGGGTTCTGTGGCTTCTGATTGGCTGCAGGAGCTTCCTGTAGCCAATTGGAAGCTGCACCTTGGTTTCTGAATGTTTTGGAATTCGAAAGGACTTTGGAATGGATTCTGTTTGACTTCCAAGGTATGACTGTAGTCCTCATTCATTTTCTCTGCTGGAGTCTTGGTTGACCTCAAATAACTGCCTTTTAGCTTGACACAATGATTCTGGATGTGCAAAATGAGGTCTAATAAGCTTTTAATTTTTTAAAGTACATTTATTCACTTCCTCAATTTTGTAAGCTCCACATCCCTGCCCACAAGGCAGGTTACATTCATTAAAGCTCATAACATTCTGGAAACAATTTCAATAAAACCAGTATTAAACATATGTGAAAGTACAGGTCAAATCAATTTAAAACTATGTGTGACACAGCAGAGGAGAAATGGAAAGCAGCGAAGAACTTTCTTAAAGATCTATTGCTGAAAAGCCTCAACCTGCTTCCAGAAGGCAAAAACAGAGCTAGTTGTAAAGGTGTCGCAGAAAAAAAAAATCGTAATTGAGGTGCCACTAATCTTGGTGGTAACTTCACTAGAAGCAAGGAAAGCATCTGGAACAGGGCCCAGTCTGAAGTCCAGGAAGAAGTCACTTCCTAATCTACTATGGTCCTATATGTTTTGGACTAACGAAACTCCATCCGCTTCAGTAAGCATGGCTAATAGTCAGGGATGTTGGGAGTAGTAGTTCAACATCATCTGGAAGGTACCAGGTTGGAGGAGCTTGGCTCAGGGCTTTAAAGATCAGCATGACAACTTACATTTAGCTTGGAAATTAATCTGAAGCAAGTGAAACGCAGTGTACAATGCCCATAATGTGGTTCCAGCAACAGGTAACAGTTAACGGCTGTGCCACTGCATTCTGAAATTTTTTGAGCTGTCTTCAAGGCACTTTAGTGTACAGTCTGCTACAACAGTCCTCTCAAGACTATATGACAAGGCAGGTATGACAGTGGCTAGGTCCCTGTCTCAGGAAACAGCAGTTGTCAAACCCGGTGAAGCTGGAAAAATATACTACTGGCAACTGTTGCAACCTGGCTCAGGGCTGTCTTAAGCATATGTGGCACCGGGGTGCAAAGATCTGCCTGGCGCCCCCTCCCCCTGGTTGCCTGGTCCCAGGCACACAGGAGGGCGGAGCTGACCGCCCGCCTCAGCATCTCACTGGCTTGGTTGCCCCCAAACATGCAGCACAGAGCTGCCCGCAGCAGAAGAGCCCACTGCGGCGCTCTGACCGACAGGCGGGCTCTTCCCTGGACTCAACTCTTGGGCCCTAGACTCTTGGCCTGGTGCCCCTAAGAGCGCAGTGCCCGGGTGCCCCGCACCCCTGGCGCCTATGGTTAAGACGGCCCTCACCTGGCTACTGTGCTTAAACTAACCGTGTCCTCAGATTGTGCAAGTAGTCCATCCAGAATAGGCAAGACACCTGATCTGCAGTACCTCCCGCCATCAACGTATTGTATGTACAGTGGTACCTCGGGTTAAGTACTTAATTTGTTCTGGAGGTCGGTTCATAACCTGAAAATGTTCTTAACCTGAAGCACCACTTTTGCTAATGGGGCCTCCTGCTGCTGCCATGTCGCTGGAGCACAATTTCTGTTCTCATCCTGAAGCAAAGTTCTTAACCCGAGGTACTATTTCTGGGTTAGCGGAGTCTGTAACCTGAAGCGTATGTAACCCGAGGTACCACTGTACTGAGCTTCAGTTTGCTCACACTGTTAAAGTGAATCCCCTGCTAGAACTGGGTTAGAGGAAAGGAGGAAGAAGAGAGAGAGTTGGTTGTCATCATCAGGATAATGATGGCACCAAATCTTCCAGAAGACTGTACCCATCAGCTTCCTGTAGCTGATGATTAAAATGGGGAGACAAAATGGACCTCACAGAACCTTATAAAGTCAGTCCCACAGAAGTAGCAAGGGCTTCCTGACATTTGCTCTGACGCCTATATCTAAGGGGTAGGAACAGAACAATTGCAACACACTGCCTCCAACCCATGCTGGATGATTACTTTGGTCGGCTGGAAGGTCACAGAGAGAGCCAGGAGAATTAGCAGATTTCCTGCCAGTGTGAGCAAGGCTGCTCCAAACCAACTTGAAAGCCATACTGAGAAAGACAGGTTTGATCATTCAGGGATGCCTGGCAGTGGCCCATCTTATGCACTTGAACTAACTTACCCAAGGATGGTAAATTAGTGGCCATGATATTATCCCTTCCTGCATGTAGAAAATGTGATCTGAGCCCTATGTGCAGCACAGCTTACAGGTGTAGGCCTCACTCTTGTGATGCAAGCACAGTTCTTCACGGTAGATGGATTGTATAAGGGGTGGCTATGGCTATAGCATAAACTCTGGTTCACTTCATAAGCTGTAGGCATGAATCTTGACATTGTTCAGGCCACATTTATATGCCACTTTTTGGAGCCTTGTACAAAGTGGGCTTTAGGATTACAGAAATGAGACTGTGAACTAAGGTTCTTGGCTAAATGTGAAGCTGTCTTAACGATTTTGTATCGGCATTAGAAATAAAGAATTAGAAATTAGTCACTGTGACAACTGCTCTTTCAACATGCAAGCTGAACTACCAGCGAGGCACCTACCTGATTGCAACACTATCTGACCATTGTGTTATATCTGGAGATTGTGTTCTGAATTTGACCTTTACAAAAATGGCAGCCACCTCTTCTGGTTCCCATTCTGTTGCTTTTTTGTGAGTTCCTTATAAGCTTCTGACTTGAGAAACCGGGGGAAAGAATCCTTAGCCATAAGACTGTAGATTAAACTCTGAGCATCATCAAAACACTGGAGAGTCGGTTCAGAAATAGTCTGGGTGATGTGGTCTCTGGTATTGAAGTCGATGTTTATCTGCAGGGAATAGAGTGGCATAAATTGTTTGTTTTTCTGGAGATCAGAAATGTTGTAAGGGAGCCAGAAACAAACACTATTTGAATTGCTTCCCAAAATACAGTGTTTGATGCAAAGCAGCAGGAAGGTCATGTTTTCATTATCTTGAACACTGAACACTAATTTTAATTTGGTTTCCTACACTGAAAGCAGTGCTGCCATTTATTTATTGTTTAATAATTTTTAAAAGTGCTTCGGATTTTCTAGGTGCATAATGAGAAATAACATCATCAGACTTTGCACAGTGCAAAAAAGCAAACCTCTCTTTTATTTATGAATAGGTTTTCAGTGCATATACCCCCCAGGCACCACAATTTTTTTTTTAACACTATCTCTTTATTCTGGCTACATTCCACAAAATGGCAGCTATCCTCTTTGCCTAAGAGAATTCTATTGTTCAGCAGAACTCCCATCAGCCTCTGCCTCTATATGGTCAGAAGTAATAAGAGTTGTAATATGACAACATCTGGAGGGCTGCATGTTCCCCCACTCTTGATCTAAGGCCTCCTACTTACTGAAGGCCCTTATGAGTACTTTAAATTTAAAAAATAAAACAATACTAATGTTACCTTTGCAACACAGGAGGTATGATTCTTCCTGTAGCACTTGGGTAATATGAGTAGTCCTTGGCCATTGTCTTGGAATGACTGGATGCCAATGAGTGGCAGGAGGCACCAGCTGAGGAACCCCCAAGGGAGCCAGGGAATTGGTGGTGGGGCAACAATGTGTTTGGAGGGAGAATCAGGAGCAGACTGGGAGGAGGAGGTGTCAGAAGCTGAAGAGGTAACAGGGCTTAGTGAGGAGGAAGCATCTGTGGCAGAGAGCAGCTCAGAATCAGAGGCAAAAGCAGAGGCTGGATAGGAGGGGCGACAAGAAGCAGAGACGGAGCAGGCTGATGATGAAGCCAAGGGGTCTCCCCCTCCGGCTGTGACCAGTTCCCTTTGCCGCTCTGGTGTCCCAGAACCAGAAGAGGCATGAAGAGGGTGGAGCAAAGACAGACAAGGTGGCATAGTCTCAGGTTGCAAGGGAAAGACCCGAGGGAGTTGCTGTGCTTGCTAGACCTGTCCTCCTGAGCCAACTGTGTTTCCTTGAGTAAAAAGTTAACTTCACTGACACCATGTGATTTATTGCCAACTTGCTCCTGACTCCTGGCAGCCATGCCTATGCTGAAGCTCCTCTTGCACCTCATTGACCCAGTTTCTGACCCCAGGGGGAATAACCTCATCATGCGTTCCTCTCACATGACCTGGAGATTGTTCCATTACCTGAGCAGCCTACAAAGGAGATTCACTGCAGTGACATTTATGCCATGAAAGGATGTGTATAAAAGTGGTGTTACAGCACCAGTCATTTAAGAAGGTGTTTCTTGCTTCAAATTATGCACAAATCTTTCTTAAGCTAACCAGCTGTGCATAAGCACGATAAAATTCAACTAGAAAGCACCACGTTCCATGTGTATTTTTCTATATGCTCACAAAAAAGCACACACACCCCCCTCTCTCTCTCACACACACACACAAAATTCAGACTGTGGTAACACTTTATTCCAGTGGCTCCAGTTTTCTCTTTGCTGCCCTGGTGGCTGTCAGTGTGCTCATATAAATATTAGAATTGCTTTGCTGGACCCTGCAAAATTCATGAATCCAGTCCTGTTCATTAACTTCAAAATATGTTCTCTGAGCAGGCCTGGCAATGGTTACTGTCCTGTGCCTCTCAGTGGCTTCCCAGATAGTTCTTGTTTTTTGAGCTTCTGAACGAATCTTGGAATTTTATCTTGGACCCAGTATTCTGGATTAGATCAACCTTTGATCTGATCCAGCAAAGCGATTCTAAGTCAGAAGTAGATAATAGTCCATCCTTTTGTATTAACTTCTTTTTTCTTTTTTCTTTCTTTTTTAAAGAGTGCCTTGATCTTGTACTCACTTGTCCTATCCTCCCATTGTATCCTCTTTACTAAAGTTAGGCCTGCAGCTCAATCTCTCAGGTGTATTAAGAAGTATTTAAAAGGAACCCCCCAAATTATCTCCTCAAAAGCTAAGACTACGTCAGTAGCTAAGGTCACTGTCTCTATCAAAAGCAGATGCATCGGTGTAAAAGTGAGGGAACGCATATCACAGGAGTAATTAACCAGCCAATTAGTTTAAAAAATGTTTTTGTATGTAATGATCAAATGGCATGGTGCGACAGGAGGATCCTAAAGGACATGTTTTAGCTTCCATCACATCAAAAGGACTCCGCTTAGAGAAATCAACCATTAACACTTGCCAGCACTGACGAGTGTACCTGGGCATTTTCTGAGTCACAAAAGTTCGCTATTGCAGTGTTTCAAAGGCACACTCAACTTGAAGTGGGATGGAACAGATCTTCCTAGATTAGGATAGGCAGATGGAAGGCTGGAGCCTAATTCTGGCTCCTGGTCCCCAGAGGAAACCCTCAGCCCAGTGATTGCACACTTGGCGGTGCTGTTGGTGCAAAGCTTTGGGGCACAAATTAAGGGGCCCACTCGGCAGAATGAACACGAAGGTGAATGCATCAGAAATGCAGGAGGTGAAGAAAGTGAAGAAATATACCGTATTTTTTGCTCTATAAGACTCACTTTTTCCTCCTAAAAAGTAAGTGGAAATGTGTGTGCGTCTTATGGAGCGAGTGCAGGCTGTGCAGCTATCCCAGAAGCCAAAACAGCAAGAGGGATTGCTGCTTTCACTGCACAGTGATCCCTCTTGCTGTTCTGGCTTCTGAGATTCAGAATATTTTTTTTCTTGTTTTCCTCCTCCAAAAACTAGGTGCGTCTTGTGGTCTGGTGCGTCTTATAGAGCGAAAAATATGGTACATTGGCATCTAAAGAGGCAAGCAAGACTGGGACATTGAGAGTCTAACATTTTCAAACTATACCATGGGAGATGGGGAAATAAGCCCCCTTTATTTCCAAAGTGTAGCAAGTCAGTTGCAATTCCTCACAGTGGAAGAGCAATGAATAGGTAGGGCCAGGAGCCCCTAGTTCCTATGTATTGCAGCACTAGCTAGAATTTTCAGAAACATTGGTTGGGCCCCTCCGTCCAACAGTATCCTGATGCATATGAAGGCCTTGTGAATATACCCACTCACAAACCAATAAAGAAACCTACATTTGAATCCTGCCATTGACACCAGTCTTTCAGAGTTCACGTAAATGGGTTACCTCTTTGGGGGCGTCAGTTTGGATAAACTCTGAATAAATCTTTTTGGCTTTCGAGGCAATTTTAGCTGCTGACTTTGTTTTCTTGAAGTCCTCACAGGCCAGCCAGAATTCAATGTTTTCCTCACTGAATTCTGACTTCAGGAAAGTCCTGAATGCATCCAAGCCATCTACAGAAATAAGAAAACACAACTGTGGAACAAGCAGTCGGGTAGGAAGAAACCTGGTCATGGAAACCCCACGGAAGTCAATAGAAATAGTTCTACTGGCTTTTGGTTGACTAGTTTCATGCATTCCTAGACGCTCCTTTAGTACAGTTTGATTTGAGGAGATTTGGGTCTTAAAACCTGATGATGTAAGCAGGATGCCTGGATCAGAACATGCTACAACGTGGCTGCTTCATTCTTATTTGTCATGGTTGGTCATAAAGAACAATAAATTTATCCTGAAGGGATTTTTTCAGATGTCCATGAAGCAGAGCAATCTCCAGCCTCTCAAGCAGTAGCTGAGTTAGTTATAGCTGAACAAATGCTAAAGTTCCCAAATGGTATGTGTTATCTAGAACTATTTCAATCAGGCTGCACACACACTAACCTCTTTATAGGGAACAAATGTGTTTGTTTAAATCTGGAATTGTTCAAGATTTTCCTCAACACATTGCTTTCAATCTACAGTGATTCTTGATCTTGCATCCATTAGGAGAGGTGTGAATACATTTTTTTTGGGGGGGGAATGTACGTATTTGAACTCCTCATCCCCCTAACTAGGTTGTCCATGTGCCCATGCCACAAATGAATGAAGAAAGAACTGGTGGTTGTGATGTTGCTATAGCCACAACATCACTGGGCAGTTGCAGATACACCTCATTGCTGGGACTGCCTACATCTGTTCTAATGTGTTTTCTGGTAGACAGACTGCAGGGTAATGCAGTCTGCAAAGACCTGCAAATCCATCTACAATGACTTTTTATTTTGGGAATGAAACCTGTTTCTGAAGAGGCACCAGGGGCGGACTTTGTTCTTTCAAATTTCAGCAAGGGCAACATTTGGTGCCCCCTGCCTCTCACATTCCTTTCTGTGTATGCAGGGCCCCCCTCAAAATGCCACCAGTGCAGGAGAATAAGTCATGCTGCCCTAAATCTGCCTCTGGGGGCACTTTTCAGTGGCAAAAAGCTTGCCCTATTGTTATCAGTGTATCAAGTTACAAACAGTTGTTTGGTCATGAAATTTGCACAGACAATGAGGAAATTCTGCTGGTCCACCTGCTCCTCTTTAATGAAATGTTTATGGATCAGTTGCCTCAGCCTGTAAGGTAAAGCTAAGGTAAATGAGTCCTGGAGAGTTTACTCCAGTCAAAGGCAACTATGGGGTGCGGTGCTCATCTCGCTTCAGGCCAAGGGAGCTGGCATTTGTCCACAGGTCATGTGGCCAGCATGACTAAACTGCTTCTGGTGCAATGGAACACCGTGATGGAAACCAGAGCGCACAGAAACGCCATTTACCTTCCCGCCGCAGCGGTGCCTATTTATCTGCTTGCAATGGCATGTTTTCGAACTGCTAGGTTGGCAGGAGCTGGGACAGAGCAATGAGAGCTCACCACCATCGTGCAGATTCGAACCAGCAACCTTCTGATTGACAAGCCCAAAAGGCTCAGTGGTTTAGACCACAGTGCCACCCGCGTCCTTGCCTTACCCTGTATAGGAGTATAGGAGCTGGAAATGTTGGAGAAACAGTAAGGTAAATATAAGTTGAACCATGATATCACTACTTTCATTCAGATACATCTTACCTTTATTAGCCAGAAGCGTATCCACAGAATCCATCCATGCCATTGTTTCCCTAGGGGCTGACCTGTGAAAACAACATCTACCCTTGAAAATAGCATTGTGATCTTTTGCCTATGTAATCTGTGGATAGTCTCTATGCAGTATGCATCCTGATTCACAGCTATTGTGTTGGCCCAGCGATATAAGTAAGGTTAGCTTTTAATATTGAACTACATATATTGAACAGCAAAATCACCTTCCTGTGCAGATAGCCACATGAGATGGAGGGTGTAATTTAATATGGGTCCCTAGATTGTTAATCGGGAAGAGAGGAGTAATAAAGCATGCAATTTGGTGAACAATAAGAAAGTCACAGGAGAGGTATCACTGATTTTTCTCCCAGTAGAGACTCTCCAGAAACCTTGTCATTGAATGGGCCAGCTATTAATTTCTACAATCATTTTGCTAGTGATGACTAGAGCTATCAGAAAGGTTATCACGCTAACACTGGGTTGATAAATGGGCTATTTCTCAATTTCGTACTGTTTTTAAAAATGGTTTGCTTCACAGTTTTGGTTCCCAACAAGATTTTGATTAAGCATTTGTTAAAAGCAGTAATAGGATTCCGTCCTCTCTCTCCCCCTTCCCCCGGTTTAGTTTCCTGCTTGTGTCAGGAAAAGCTGTCTTCCCCCATCTGTGAGAGAGCACAAAGAATCCAATTAGCTCAATATATTCTCTGCTCGGGTCATATTTATCTAAATCTAAGAACTTGTCAGGGCAGAATAAGATCTTTTCCAAACTAGTTAATAATTTTAAGTGCTTTTTGCTTCCAAAGAAGCATCCCCCTTGGGCTTTGATGTATGTACCACCGGAGCAAAAGCATAGACTCTCTTTCTCTCTCCCTCTCTCCCTGAGAATCTGAGGAGTTATCCATAATCTCACTGACAACCCCAACACATTCATTGCATAAGTCTTTGACTATGCAGTGTGTCGAAGGAAGAGCTGTTAATCTATTTCAGTGCCTTCTACAATAGTTCGGCCATCTATTTTTAAGTAGGCAGCTCTGTAGAGAACAGTGTTTATTAATCATGGGCCCCAAAGCTTCCAGGAAGAGAGATGGCAGATCAAGGAGCTAAGGGAATCTCACTGTTCTGTTAGAACCAAGGGATGTGCTTCAGGTACGACGTTCTTACATGAAGATAATCTCTGTGTAGGGTACCATGGGGACTGTGCTGCATCTTTCATCAACAGTGTCTCCAAAATAATTTATACATCACTTGGGAAGACAGGCAAACTAATGCCAGTGTACTGGAAGAAGCAAAGGTCACCAGTGTTGAAGCAATGATTCTTCAACATCAACTTTGTTGAACTGGTCATGTTGTGCAGATGCCTGATTATTGTCTTCCAAAGCAACTACTCTATTTCAAACTTAAAAGTGGAAAGCGTAATGCTTGTGGTCAACAAAAGAGGTTTAAAGACTCTCTCAAGGCAAATCTTTTAAAATGTAGTATAAACACCAACAACTGCGAAACACTGGCCTGAGAGCGCCCCAATTGGAGAACAGCCTTTACCAAAGGTGCCATGGGCTTTGAAGATGCTCAAACTCAGTACGGAAGGGAGAAACGTGCTAAGAGGAAGGCACGCTTGGCAAACCCTCACAGTGATCAACTCCCATCTGGAAACCTATGTCCCTACTGTGGAAGGGCGTGTGGATCCAGAATTGGCCTCCACAGTCACTTACGGACTCACTGTTAAAACTGTGTTTATGGAAGATAATCTTACTCGGCTACGAGTGATTGCCAAAGAAGAAGAAGCTGGTTCCATGTTTTGGAAGGCATGGGGAAGATATTTTCATTGGGCCCTGCTTCCTGAATGTGCTCACCACCTTCTTCATGCCATTATTGCTGCTGCCTATTCGCTTGTTTCTCCCTCTAGGCCCCATCCAGGGCACCTCCTAGAGTCAGGAGTGAGGAACATTTGTCCTTCCAGATGTTGCTATTTGTGGTCATTAGCCATGCTTGTTGAAGCTGATCAGAGTTGTTTTTCAGCAACATCTGGGGGGGTCAAAGGTTATCCACACCTGTCCTGAAGATGGAAGACAAAGCATGCAGAGGCTACTGCTTCTTTTCCTTGCTGCTTGGTTGCTTGAAGGAGGAACGAGGACATGCAACAACAGCAAGGAGGAGTTGGAGCAAGGCCAGAAAACTCCAGGGGTTAGTAGTAGGACCTCTACTAGTGCATAAGCCTTGGAAGCTGCCCTAGGATGATGATACTGGCAGTATGTAGGAAACAACAAATCTTTGGACCAAATCTACCTTCCAAGCTGCCAGCACAGAAGCAAGTGGAATGTGGCAGTTCTAACCATGAACCTTACCAGAAGTGGATTGAGAGGACCTTCTACTCAAGGTGGTCCTTTAGCCTGCTGACTTCATTTTGGTTTTTTAAAAATATTTGCATGCCACTTTCCCAACAGCAATGTTTGAGATCAAAGGAGCTCACAACAATGGCAAAACATCACCAAACAAAAAACAAAACCCAGAATTCCACCAATGTCAAGATAATACAGACACCCAAGAAAGGGTGGACCACCCTATGGAATAATTGACATTGAGTCCAAGTGTCTTCTCATGAGGCTCAGAGTGGATAAAGGTAAAGGGACCCCTGACCGTTATGTCCAGTCACGGACGACTCTGGGGTTGTGGCGCTCATCTTGCTTTACTGGCCAAGGGAGCCTACGTTTGTCCGCAGACAGTTTTTCCAGGTCACGTGGCCAGCATGACTAAGCTGCTTCAGGGTGCTCTAAAGGGCTGGCTTCAGGGACCAGTGACACTTAATAGCTGGTATACAGGGACATTTTGGAGCAGGGACATCTCTGAAATCTCTTCTTATGCAGAAAGTATGCCTTCCTCTGCCCTCTGTGCTCATGTGGACAGGCTGTGTCTCATTTCATGAGGTGGAAGGAGGGAAGAGAGGGTGAGCTTCTGTCCTGCAGGAGATCTAACAGGACAGGACATTTTTCCTCTTACCCCTGTTCCTTTTCTCCTAAAGTGCCAAAAACAAGCACAAGACATGGACTGAGCTGATTGCAGTCCATTGTGCCCCAGAATTTTCTGCATCTAAAATTGGCTGTTGGCTCACCTTGATGGAGAGATGGAGCAAGATGTTTCATTAACATATCCAGATATATTGAACACATTTACAGAAAAGAGAGAGACCCTGTGCATTGATACATGTAGGTGTATCTAGTGGAGTACACTACTAAGGTAAAAGGTAAAGGCAAAGTACCCCTGGACAATTAAGTCCAGTCAAAGGCGATTATGGGGCTGCGGTGCTCATCTAACTTTCAGGCCAAGGGAGCTGATGTTTGTCCACAGACAGCTTTCCGGGAAATGTGGCCAGCATGACCAAACCGCTTCTGGCACAACGGAACACCGTGACGGAAACCAGAGCACACGGAAATGCCATTTACCTTCCCACCACAGCAATGCCTATTTATCTACTTGCACTGGCATGCTTTTGAACTGCTAGGTTGGCAGGGTCTGGCACAGAGCAATGAGAGCTCACCCCGTCATGAGGATTTGAACTGCCAACCTTTTGATCGGCAAACCCAAGAGGCTCAGTGGTTTAGACCACAGCACCACCCTTATTGCATCACATATTTGCAGGAGCACCCACAGCTTGCCTGTGATATCCAAACTTCCTGACATGAACTGGGCTTCCCCCACACTTCTGGCATAGTGATGGTGGGGAAGGCCCTGTTTATTGGGGTGCTGGTGGAATGGTAAGGTAAATGCAAATCCCCAGGTCCCTTTGCATGCCAAGTGAAGAGCTGCTTCTAGTAGAGTGAATTAATATGACCAAAGGGGAAAGAAGCGGACATTTTACTTAAGATTAAAATTAACGTGCAAAACCTATGATGCAGACAAGCCCAATAAAAGTTAGGGCTGGAAGTGAATATCCTTGTTGCATAATTAATGGTCGTCGGAGTGAGAGTAAAGCAGAAATGAAAGGATGATTTGCTGCGGAAATGAGTCTTTTAGATGCTATATGGGACCACATGTCCTTTCAAAAAACAATGGAAGGAAAATACAATGACAAGTGCATTTGGGAAGGGGTTTCCCCCAGTTTCTCTTCATGGTGGAGAAAGTCAGATGGGCAAATAATGAGGGAGGAAGAAGGCCAGTATTGACATTTGATGTTTTGGCAATGAAGAAGTCTTTGGGGTTTTTGAAAGGATGAGCACCAATTGAGGGTGTGTGGTGTGGTCATCTATGATTTCATCCTAAGTACGTAAGAAATGCCCTTACGTACGTTAGGCCAAAGGGTTATCTAGGATCTGAGTGCAACAGCTCAAAGTGTTGGTCTTAATTGGTCCTATCAAAATAAAGTGGCTATTGTACTGTTCATTGTGCCGTTCAATAAGAGTTTGGCCTGTTTATCAACAACTTCGCCATTTTATTTTCTCGTAGTTTGTTTTAGTTTGGTTCCAGTTGGCCCAGTCAGATTGTGAAAGTTGTACTGTGGAAGAGGGTGTTTCTGAAAGGAGAATGAACAACATCCCCCTTGATAAGAGAGCAAATGAAGTGTGACATGGCAGAGGCTCAGGAGAAAACATTTTACATGTTTAAAACACATTTGGGTGCAGTGATACCCCCTCCCCCAAAGCTGATAATTATGCAACTTTTGAATTTCATATGTTGCCTTTTTTTTGGTTAAAACCCATGAAAGTCATAAACAAGAAACTCACTTCACTGGCATGGTTTGTTCCACTGTTTGTCACAGTTAACACTTGCTTTTTCTTTCTGGTTGATTTTCAAACTGTGGGTAATAGGACAGCAGAACCATTACATTTAACACACCGATAAATAAATTATAGTTTTCAGATTGACATTCTCTATTTATCTGCTTTAGTATAATTTCCCAAAATGCACCTATCTCCCAGTGATTGCTGTAAAATAAAGAAGAGAATAATAATAATAATAATAATAATAATAATAATAATAATAATAATAATTAATATATACCACCCTTCAAGTAAAGATCACAGGGCATTTTATAACATAAAAACACAAAATATTTGCTTGTCAGTGGTGAAATCCTGTTGAATTCAGGTTATTGAGATGACTGAAAACATACTAGGATTTACTCTACTTTTGAAATGTGTGTATGGTTTGGGAGGATCAGGAAAAAATTAAGTAGGTAAGTTAGATTATAGATAAGTATAGTGGTACCTCGGGTTAAGAACTTAATTCGTTCTGGAGGTCCGTTCTTAACCTGAAACTGTTCTTAACCTGAAGCACCACTTTAGCTAATGGGGCCTCCTGCTGCCGCCGCTCGATTTCTGTTCTCATCCTGAAGCAAAGTTCTTAACCTGAGGTACTATTTCCGGGTTAGCGGAGTCTGTAACCGGAAGCATCTGTAACCTGAAGCGTATGTAACCCGAGGTACCACTGTAGATCTATGAAGCAGTGGAACAAAAGCAGCAACCAACTTCGATAAATGTGGGCCTTGCAATTATGTAGTCATTTTGCTCATTCTTCTGAAAAATTGCTCTTTCCCTGTCACAGGTCTTTTGTGAATGTACAACAGCACTGGGTCAACCTATGGAAAATGCTCACGGGGGGGGGGGATCAATAAAATGTCATATATTTGCAGTAGTACCTAATCCTGTATGTCCTTGGGTATGAAGGACAATAGTAAGCATACTAATCTTGAGCTTGCAAAGCAATAAGGTAATTGTGAAGACATGATTGTGTCAGGAGTCATACACTTAGACATATGTTTCTTTTAAAAATGATGCTAGGGGCACTGTGTGTTAATTAAAATTGGAGACACATTTCATTATTGTAGCCAAAAAGATGCATCTATGCTTTCTAGAACAGTTTCCAGAACAACAGATAGATGATAGATAGATAGATAAGAGAGAGAGAGATGATGATGATGATAGATAGAAAGATGATAGATAGATAGATAGATGATAGATAGATAGATGATAGATAGATGATAGATGATAGATAGATAGATAGATAGATAGATAGATAGATAATAGATAGATAGATAGATAGATAGATAGATGATAGATAGATGATAGATAGATGATAGATAGATGATAGATATAGATAGATAGATAGATAGATAGATAGATAGATAGATAGATAGATAGATGATAGATGATAGATGATAGATAGATAGTAGATAATGCTCACAGGTATGCCCTAGAGGTGGTGGCCCCATGCTTGGAGAATTCCCTTTGACTAGTTTATCGGTTTTTAACTGGGTCTTGAAAACCCTTTCATTTCAGTCCTACTTTTAGTTATAGGTGCTGTGCTGGATCTTTATATGTTTATACAGTTGCTGTCTTTGCTTTAAAATGTTTCAAATTGTTTTAATGGAATTGTGCTGGACTATAGAATGCTTCACACTGTACTTTAGCTTTATAATCACCCCCCTAAAAATGCACTTTTTACTTGTAATGATTTAAAAATAATAATAATAATAAATTCACATGTGAAATTAGCGAACCCCAGGCTAGCTTCCAGTAATATGAAGCAAAAATAGATGTTGACAGCTGTTGCCTCATTTACAGCAAAATGTAGGGAAATGAAGGCTGGATCTATCATGCCTGCAATACAACCAATCAGGTCCAACATAGTAAACCATACACCACTTAATGCCTGCCATTATAAAAGAAAAACTGCATGATTACAAATGGTACAATTAGTATCATGTCCAGTTAGTCCCTCAGCTTCCAACCTCTGTTTCAGATATAGGCTGCTTCTACACCATGAACACATGTTGGGTTTATATCACATCTACTACCATAGCTTCCTGCAAAAAATCCTGGGAACGTGTATTTTGGTGGGGTTGTTACATCTGCCTACCATCTCAGATTCCTAATTCTCAGCTTTCCTTGGGAAGCTGAGAATTAGAAATAACAGCGAAAGCACATTAGGCTCCTCCATAGTCTTGCCCATGTATCTTCCTGGGCTTGCTTGCAACACCAGCACAATGCAGTGAGGCATGATGTTTCATTCCCCGACTTATCATTGTGTAAGGTTCCCTCCCTGTCGACTTGCTTGCTAGCATGGTAAGCCACAGGGTCAAGCTATATGCTATTCAGTGCAGCCACAATTTATTGCATGTGAATTCAGGCTGTCATCCTTCTATTCGCCTACCCTTTAGGGAAGAATCAGAGTACCCGTTACCCTTCCTCTCCTCTTCTTCATTTTTTAAGCTTCACCTTATTCCTTCCAGTGCTTGGAATTGTATCAGTGAATTCAACAAAAGCTTCTCATCCAAGGCCAGCTCAAATTATTTTTCTGCCGGGGGTAAAAGACAAGATCACACCCTCTCTTTCCTTGCAATTCTGTGCCATAGATGACCAGACTGACAGCATAATCTTACTTCAATTCCTGCATCAGGACAGTATCAGATTGGTGGCAGAGATGGATGAATATGTCAGTTTTGTTTTGACTCATTTCTCATTTTCCCGATCTTTAAATTCAGTTCTCCACATTAGTTTACAGTTTGTTGTGTGTGTGTTTTTTAAGGCCTCCAGAGAATTCACCAGCGTCTTAGTGCAAATTTCTCCTAGTGTACGTGTTTTTGCAACAAATTTCCTGGGATGTGATGCATTTTGTGTTTTATTTTCACTAATATTTTAGTCTATGCTTTTTGGAAATTTTCCTTGGCCGGAGAGGTGCATTGCAAAATTCGGAAAAGTGTGACTTTTGATGGATGGCTGTGTTTCGGTTCGTATCTTGTTTGGGAAAGCGTGAGTTGGGTTTGTTCGCCTTTAAATGCAAACTGACTATAATTTCTCCCACGCCCCTCATTGGGAGGGCTCAAGTGTCAGCCGTCATCCTTGCTGACACCCTGTCTTAACTCCTCTTGGTCCCAGCGAACGGGAGCACCGCCGTAGCCCTGAGGGCAGTATCACATTTCACACACCATGAAGGAAGAATAGCAAGCTTGGGCTGAAGGCACAAGGCAGTCTTTGCAGCACACATAGCTCTGCCCCCTTCCCCACTCATCAGCACCTGCCATCTGAGGCGGCTTCCTTACTCTGCGTAATGGTAGAGCTGTTCCCGACAGCTTCATAGATTTCCCTTGAATAATTACAGAACAAGCAAGACAGCGCTAACAGTTTCAGAGTCTACTTGCATGTCTCCCGTCAAGTAATCTGCATTGTCTTTAAATTGAATATGATTCATATCCAGATATGAGTTGGAGAGAGAGAAGGAGGAAGCTCTACTCATTCTCTACAGCATTTGTTAAAACAGTTTCTGTCTGGGCACCTGTAAATTGCAACAAATGCTATTTTCTAGCAGACTGGGAATGAGTTTCTCTTAATTTGTCAATTATGCCTGGAATAGCTCTCTCTTGCCACATTATAAAGGAGTTTGGAAGTTATCAAGTCACCGCACACCAATGAATCAGGCAGTAACAACCCTCATTTAATTTGTCATCCTGCGACCACTTGAGGGTGTGTGGAGATTTTTGCTGTTGTTTTTAATCTTATGATTTGTGATGTCTGGGAAGTATTTTTTGAAGGGAGAAATGTGCGATCCTCCCTCCTGCTGTGACACAGGACGGAGAAACATAGGGCCCTCCAGGTATTGTTGACTGCAAATCCCATCAGCCTCATCCAACATGTGCAGCGCTCAGGGAAGGTGGGAGTTGTATTCCAGTGACATTTGGAGGGCCACAGGTTTCCCATCTCTGGTTTATAAGGACATTAGGAGAGCCCTGCTGCATCAGACTAAAGATCGATCTGGTCTAGGAATAGAGAACCCTTGTCAGACTGAGGGTGACATTCGCTTCTAGGCAACTTGTCAGTGGTGAGCAGGTCTAGAAACAAAAGTGGGTAGAGCAATGAATGTAAAATCACTCAAAGAATGTACAGAGCAGGGCTGCTGTGGCTGTGGCTTGTGGGGAGGACTAGCTAGAGTGGCCTGGGGGGCTGCATTTAATCCCTGGGTCTGAGGTCCCCCACTTCTGAATTCACCCAATATTTAATTTCCTGCCATAGTCAACCAGATATACAGGAATGCTCATAAACTGTAAAATGATGATGATGATGATGATGATGATGATGATGATGATGATAATTATTATTATTATTATTATTATTATTATTATTTATTTTTACCCCGCCCTCCCCAGCCAAGACCGGGCTCAGGGCGGCTAACACCAAATATAAAAGCAATTGATATACAGCTTAAAAAATACAATATTAAAACATTAAAGTGCAGCCTCATTTCAGTGGACTTTTTTGGGGACAAACTTTTTTGGGGACAAAAACGTCAAGTCTTCACCAAGGCTAACTATCCAGACTGGTCCTACATGGGCCAGAAAAAACCCAGGGAAGTCTCCAAATAGGAGTTCCAACACAGAAGGAGAAAGGAAAAAAGAAAGAGGGGGAGGGGATCAAGTTGATTCCAAGCCAAAGGCCAGGCGGAACAACTCTGTCTTACTGGCCCTGCGGAAAGAAATCAGATCCTGCAGGGCCCTGGTCTCATGAGGCAGAGTGTTCCACCAGGCCGGAGCCAGTGTTGAAAAGGCCCTGGCTCTGGTTGAGGCTAATCTGACTTCCTTAGGGCCTGGGACCTCTAGGGTGTTGCTATTTATGGACCTTAAGGTCCTCCGTGGGGCATATCGGGAGAGGCGGTCCTCCCCTGGTATTATAGAATCATAGAGTTGGAAGGGACCCGAAGGGTCATCAAATCAAACCCACCGCAATGCAGGAAGCTTAGCTAAAGCATCCAAGACAGATGGCCATCCAACCTCTGCTTAAAAACCTCCAAGGAAGGAGAGTCCACAAGCCCCTGAGGGAGACCATGCCACTGTCAAACAGCTCTTACTGCCAGAAATTTCTTCCAGATGTTTAGTCAGTATCTCCTTTCTTGTAACTTGAAGCCATTGGTTCAAATCCTCCCCCCCAGAGCAGGAGAAAACAAGCTTATTCCCTCTTCCAGGTGAAATCTCTTGAGATATTTGAAGATGGCTATCATATCACCTCTCACTCTCCAGGCTAAACATACCCAGCTCCTTCAACCGCTCCTCATAAGGTTTGGTTTGGACCCTTGATCTTCTTGGCTGCCCTCCTCTGCATCCGTTCCAGCCTGTCAACATCCTTCTTAAATTGTGGTGCTCAGAACTGGACACAGTATTCCAGGTGTGGTCTGACCAGAACAGAGTGGGAGCCATATTATGCTTCATGCTTTCTTGGTAAAATGGGGATTTTTAATGGGAATGTAGTGCACAGAGGTGTGGGGGGGGGTCACTTGTCTCTTACACCCCTAGTACAACTGGAACTAAAATCTGTTCCGATTCTTCTACCTGTTACTTTTTTCACCTGTTACCTCTGTCACAAGAGATTAAGCGGCTTGGTGCCAGGAATTACTGACCACTTCCCCATGTGGGGAACTGCCTAACTGCAGCAGCTCAGAAAAGAACATTCCAGATCTTTGCTGGCTCCATCCACTCAGGCTAGCCAACGTCCTGGGCAGGAATAAGTATAGAAGACTTGAGCCATTTGACTGCTTCTGATGTACATATAAAGGTAAAGGTCCAGTCGTGGCCGACGTTGGGGTTGCGGCACTCATCTCGCTTTATTGGCCAAGGGAGCTGGCGTACAGCTTCTGGGTCATGGGGCCAGCATGACTAAGCCACTTCTGGCGAACCAGAGCAGTGCACGGAAATGCCGTTTACCTTCCCGCCGGAGTGGTCCCTATTTAACTACTTGTACTTTGACGTGCTTTCGAACTGCTAGGTTGGCAGGAGCAGGGACCGAGCAACGGGAGCTCACCCTGTCGTGGGGATTCGAACCCCGACCTTCTGATTGGCAAGCCCTAGGCCCTGTGGTTTAACCCACAGCGCCACCTGCGTCCCTATGATGTACATATATACTTCATTGAAGCCTTATAGTATGAAAATTACAAAAAATGCTAGTCACTGAAAAGTGCAGATATTGAGAATATTGGCATGGTGGTGGGTGGGGAGAGAGACACTAGACATTTCACAATTTTTCCTTTCTCCAGTAACATAGTTTCACTCACACTATGATATAGTGCTGTCACTTCATGTTCCCCCTTCCAACCAGTGCCAGCCAATGATAAGAGAAGCAAAACTACATTTTAATAGGATGCACGTCTTTAATGATGTTGGTCCTAAGATAACCAAGGCCTAGATGGTAGATTTATCTCTGTGTACAGAAAGAAGGATGAGTTGGAGATTTCAGAGCTGCAGTGGGGAACCTCAGATGTGAGGGCTGCATAAAGCCCTCCGGGCAACTCTGACAATTGAAACTTTCTTCAGGCCACAGTACTCAATGACCCTGGTTCAAATGTGTCCTCAAACTCTGATACTTCCTCTTGATTGTCTGGAGAGGACAGTAGGGATGGATGTAGAAAAATTTCTTCTTCTGCCGCTTTCTGCCTCCAGCCCTGCCCACCACTGACACATGACCCTCAGAAGATGGTACAAAAGGTATTATGACCCTCGGGCTGAAAGTATTTCCCCACTTTTCCTGTTTTTAGAGGGCAGACACAGCAATTGAGCCCTAAGCCCCTGTTGGATAGAAATCAAAGGTCCCCTTGTCACTTCAGGAACATTGTGAGAAAGATATATGCAGTTAAATTACCTTCCCCCCCCATCCTAGTTTTAAAAGGGAGGAGTGGAGGGAGCTAATACATTGCAGAAAAATGAAATGTGAAATGCCTGAGCAATTGTTTTGTTTTGTTCTGGCATTAAACAAGCCCTTTCTGGCTCTGTAGAAGAAGGGGGCACATCAGTGGGAGAAGAGATTGTTGCCAGCATATTGACCCAGGAGCAGTGTGGTAATGAATAGGGATATTTTGTTTGGCGAACTGAACAGCAGATAAATATTCTAGATGCTTTCCCAATAGCGTTGAAGCATGCTGTTGCATTTCTTTTAAAGAAAGATGATGCTTTGTACATCTGACATTGTTAACCAGGAGCCTGTTTTACTATCAAACAACAACAGCCCCCGGTGGGGCAGTGAAACTCAATCAGGTGTGTGGCAAAGCTGGTGTGCAAAAGTTTTATGTGCCAGGTAAATCTATCAGAAGAATTTTATTTTTTTGAGGGAGGAGGGAGTTGCATAACCACCTTGGTAAGAGACCTGTGGTAAGAAATATTATGGATAGCTGTTTTATGTTATTGTTCTGATTTATTATTTGGATGAACTGTGAATAGTTCTATATTTTTAAAAAAACCCTGTTGTTTTTGAATGTTAGCTATCTTGAATTTCTTTCAAAAGATAAGAAAGATACATGCATTTAAAATAAGATAAAAAGTAAGTGACCCATTGCAAATAAGAATACAACAACAAAAAGAAAAGCTCTTCACAATGATCCATTAGTAGCAGTTATTTGGAGTAAGTTCATTAGTAGCAAAAGAACCTGCTACTGAATGGTTCCCCCATAAGTCTTGGGTGTACCTGCAGTAGGTACCTTGCTGAAGCCAAGCAAGTCTGACTGTTGCCTTGATGGAAGACCACCTGAGATTCCCATGCACACCATCTTGAGTTCCATTATTGAAGAAAGGTGGGGTATTATAAATGCACCAGATAAAGAAGATAAATAGTATCTGTGCACATCACAAAGCAGTTACAAGATAAGGAATGGTTTGCAAGATGGTACCTGTGATGCAAGAATTGTAATGTCTAGAATGATTTTTTTTTTAAAAAAGAAAGCTTTCAATTGTTCACAGACAAGGATGGGCAAATCTGTCAATTTCGTTTTTTCTCAGTTTTTTCATTTTCCCCATCTTAAGTCCAGTTTTCCACATTGCACATAGGAAAGGGAAACCAGAATGTACATCTATGTACTCTGTCTTTTGTGCCAAAGCTGTGTGAAAATCTTATGGGGTGGTTACCTGTTTTTTGATTGCAAACGTGTAGTCATGACAAACTAGATTTTCACATATGACATATTAACCCTAAATGGATTTCTCTCCATGCCAAAAGAAGTCACTTGTCAAGTCACCCTGATGTTTATTCTCATTCCTGGCTCTTTTTGAGGATACCTAATGGGCCAAGAATCCAGATCCTATTATTCTAAGTCTTTCATGACTATATCCCAATACAGCATGTTAAATTTAAAAGTTCCAGCTGCAGGGACGAGGCCTTGTATGAGTATTTCAACAGCATTTCTGCTGTAGGGAACTCTTCTGCTTGACGTGCTTCAGAATGTCTTTCTATCCATTGTGGCCTCCGCTGGGGGTTCAGACTCTTGGAAAATGCAAGCAGAGAAGTAGAAGTCTACTCATAAATGATGCATTTTTTCCTGCAGGTTTTAAAAGATGAGGAACAGTGGTAGCTTATGCGTTTATGCAACCACATTTTGGAACGTGTTGGTCTTGACAACTGAAATGTGTAACATCTTGAATTATTTCAAGATTCAAAACTATTCCACCACAAAACTAGTAGAATACAGATTTCGCAGTGGCTGCTGGCATCACCAACTGAGATGCACCTACTGTTGTAAAAGTTGGCATTCCTCAAGTAGTTGCTCAGCATCAAATTTAGGTTAGTTCTGAGCATCCCAGGGGATTGGTGTTAACAAGACAATGTTGAACTTTTTGGGACACACAATATTTGGGGACCAATAGATGCAAGAGCAGCAACTTCCCACACAAAGCAACTTTCCAGACAGGGTTACGTGCAGCCCACCATCTCATTGAAAGGGTACTTTTAATCCATGCACTCCTTCATCCACATTGGCCACACTAATTTCATTCTGGGACATAGACGGCTGGCATGCAAACACTGCATGAGAAGAACCTCAAAGAATCCTACACAGGTAAATTGTGTGTGTCTGTGTGCTGCACATGGACCCTACCTCTATTGTAAGATGGATTGTCTTGTTTTTTTACTGTCATTCATAGATAGATAGATAGATAGATAGATAGATAGATAGATAGATAGATACAGGTAGGTAGCCGTGTTGGTCTGACGCAGTCAAAATAAATTAAAAAATTAAAAAATTGTCCAGTAGCACCTTAGATACCAACTACGTTTGTTCTGGGTATAAGCTTTCATGTCCATGGTATCTGAAGAAATGTGCATGCACATGAAAGCTTATACCCAGAACAAACTTAGTCTAAGGTGCTACTGGACAATTTTTTATTTTTTTTATTTAGATAGATGATAGAGATAGAGATAGATAGATAGATAGATAGATGATAGATAGATAGATAGATAGATGATAGATGATAGATGATAGATAGATAGATAGATAGATATAGATAGATAGATAGATAGATGATAGATAGATAGATAGATGATAGATAGATAGATAGATAGATAGATAGATAGATGATATAGATATTTACTTGCAGTAACTGAAGCAAGGAATTTGTGGCCTTACAGATGTTGCTAACTACAACTCCTATCACCCCTGAACATTGGTCATGATGTCTGAGGTTGATGCGAGTTGTAGTTCAACATCTGGAGAGCTGCACATTAGCTGGTGTAAGAGATTACCTGACTGCCTCCTTTTTTTTCTGCATTAGGAGAGGAAAAATAGATTTGTTGTATTGCTATGGAACTCAAACAGTTTGGTCACTAATTGCAAACGAGATAATGTGCGATGCAACCCAGGAGTGGAGTTAGTGAACAAAGGCATGGGAGAGGAGAATGGAGTTTTTAAAAACAGACTCACCTAAATAATATCTGCTTTCCTTTGATGCCTTCTGCTTGTCGCTCCACGCTGGTCCCAACGTTGCTTGGACTGAGTTGAGAATGTGAATTCCTGTACCTACCCCAGCATTTACTTCTTATCACCCCCTCTATTGGGTTCAGTGCTTGGCCATTGTGGAATCCATTCCATAGCCAAGGTTCTCTAGGGTTCTTATGGATCAAAAGGAAATAGTCTCTATGTCAGTGCAATCTTTGCTACTGGGGGAGATGCCAAAATAGAATAAAGGCATCTGAGCAAGGTGAAAGTCAGCATCTGTCATACGACATGCAAACTCCTCTTTTGTCAGTGCACTATGCAAATTCCTGTTTTTCCCATTGCCCTGCACAGATTGGAGAGAAGCAGCTTGGCAATGAAAATATATTCCTTTTCCATAAGCCCGATTTGCTTGTCTACATGCGGCACCCTGTTTTTGCATAGGAAAACTTGCTTGGTGCAGTGAAGCTCTATGCAAGGCAAGTTGAGGAAGCAAAATGTCTTATAACCAAAACAACAACTGCCTTGGCATGCTTAAGGCTCCTTTGGCAGGTCTCGTTTTTATTCAATAGAACATAGCCTATTCATATATCAGGCGTGCTTTTAATTAAAAATGTGATAATTTGCCTTGGGAAGCATATTATTTTTTTCCGGGTGGTTCCCAGTTGTTTGCAACATGCAAAATATCTGCAAAGCATTTCTTCTCTGGCTTGTATATGCTCAGAGCTTTCCTGTGGATCACAAAGCTGTGACACAGCTGCCCTACTGGCAAGCAAACAGAGCCTTTAGGGGCTATTTGACATTAGTGTCTGGGAACACCTGAAGAACATAAGAAGAATCTTGCTGGATCAGACCAAAGACCCAGCTAGTTCAATATCTTGTTCTCACAATGGCTAAGCAGATGCCACTCAGTAGGATCCAATCAGGAGCTGAGCACAATAGCAGAAAGCCAACAGGAAGGAAGAAAAGGGCAATCTCAAGAGGTGTTGGACTCTGCAAAAAATGAGGTTGAGGGTTCCTGCGTGTGTCCTACTGTGTGGCGCTGTGGTCTAAACCACTGAGCCTCTTGGGCTTGCTGATCAGAAGGTTGGGGGTTCGAATCTCCATGATGGGGTGAGGTCCTGTTGCTCTGTCCCAGCTCCTGCCAAACTAGCAGTTTGAAAGCGCGCCAGTGCAAGTAGGTAAATAGGTACCGCTGCGGTGGGAAGCTAAACTGCGTTTCCGTGCACTCTGTAATGTTTCTATCCCTGACATTGTAATGTAATGTTTCTATCCCTGACATTGCTCCACAGACTATGCCACAAGGTATAGACATTCGGAATGTCTGAGGCAATCCACCCAATGGTTTGCTTGATTGCCTGTCTGCTTATCAGGTTGACCGCCCTGCCTGGCCAGCGACATTCTCAGAGTCTCTTCTCTTTAAAATCATGCCCTATTGTTGTGTCTGATAATTCAGAAGGTTAGACGTGGCCCATCCGAAGTTTAGAACACTAAAGTGTGGTGTAGTGGTTAAGAGCGGTGGACTCGTAATCTGGGGAACCGGGTTCGCATCTCCGCTCCTCCACATGCAGCTGCTGCGTGACCTTGGACCAGTCACACTTCTTTGAAGTCTCTCAGCTCTACTCACCTCACAGAGTGTTTGTTGTGGGGGAGGAAGGGAAAGGAGTATGTTAGCCATTTTGCGACTCCTTCAGGTAGTGATAAAGCGGGATATTAAATCCAAACTCTTCTTCTTCTTCTTAAAGTCTCTGTTTCTTTTTTTAAATTTCTCATCCGAAGATCACAGGGCAGTTTACAAATATTTAAGTAGGTTCTGAACTGCCCCTTTAATAATCAATAGAACTTCTTAAAAGAGTTCAATTTGCCAGGATTGTGCTTATTATACATACAGTGTGAGCTACCAACTAACTATATGCCTGTTGGATTTTACTGATTGCAGTTTTGGAGCAGCCACCAGCTTCCTAGTTCAGTGTTTTGGCCAATAGATGTCAGTATTAAGCTATTAACTTTATTGGAACTGCTGCAGCTACGGATCACAATTCGACTTTGTTAAATGTCTGTATCCTTCTCTATTACCTCATCAAACTCTTCAGATTTAGTCAATCATTTATTGTTAGCTGAGACTGAGAAAGTTTTGCTTATCCGGGATCATGAAAAGAGTTTCTTTCAGGATAGCTTTATTATCTTTCACACACACAAACTCACCACATCTGTCTGTCTGTCCGTCTCTTTCCCCCCACCCTGCCGGAAAATCTTTTTCATGGTCAAAGCAACTGTTTCTGCTTTCATTAATAATTTGGCTGTGTCCTACTCTCTCATCAAGCCTTCCCCCATATTCGTGCCCCATATTTCTGGTGGATATTATTTTCAATAATATGGCTGAGGCAATGTTCTGATAGGCATTTTCAACACTATTGATGGCTAATAGTATTGACAAGAGAGACAACAATTCACAAAACAACAGAACTGAAAGCTTTATCGGCCCTGCGACACCTACACACACACCCCCACCACTCGCCCATACTCTAAATCATTTCAGTCTGTCCCATCATACCCCAGGCCCTGCCCTGTCATATCTGAAGTTCAGGGAATATTCCAGAGGAGGCATCCAGTGCGTGGTTAGGTGGGTGGACCAAAGCCAGAAGTTGAACTACAGCATACACAAACAGGTTTGAGACATACACATAGGCTGCTGGGCCTACGTTTGTGCAAAATTGTTTCAGTTCCTCTGTTCTAAATCCGAGGTTATACTCAAACTGTGAAACAGTAGCCTGGGATTTCTGCGTGACCCATAGCTAAAGTGAAATGGGAACTTGAATTTTTTTTTTAAAAAAAACCACACCTGTTGTTGGCATCCATCTGTTTTGAGAGATAATGGAAGAGTGTCTCATCAGAGTAAAGTCAAACCATTGGAGAGTTACAGTGCCTGCTGTAGATGTAGAGACCAACATGAGAGAGACATGTTTTGTTGCATCTGGGGCAGATGAAGGCAGATGAAGATTCGCCATGGGATTTCTTCTCCCTGCTGTCCTCCCTGTGGTCATTTCTGCTGTGGACACTTATGTGGATACACAACCTGACTGTCTCTAGGCACTGTGGTTGTCTGCAAGGGATTTCCACATGGTGGGGTGAGTGTTGCCAGCCTTCATGTCATGTTTGCAGACATCTTTATAACACAAAATTGGTCTACCAAGCACATCCTTGGGGATCCTGTCATCTTCCATTCTGTGTACATGACCAAGCCAGCATAGACATCACTCACATAGAATACTCACATGTGAAATGTTTCATATCTGCATTCGACATTCCTCCTTCAATTTCAGTATCTGAAATTTGATACCACCGTATTTGATAGACACAGAAATGTTGTTTAGTTTTGTATCATTTGCCATTTAATAGCTGATGTGTAATGGAATGTAGAATCTGACAGCATTTGATAGACTTCAGGTAACAGTGCTAATATCTGACAGTATTTAGTAAATATTAACATGAAATGGTATTTAATATTACAGGTGCCATCTTTTGGGATTTGGTAATTGGTGCTTGCCAATAAAATGATGCCAATAGGCTTTTATGAAAATCCTCCATTTTTAGATGCTGTTGTAATATTTATCCTTCAAAATGTGACGTTGCATTTTGAAGGTGAGATTTCGTATTCAAAAAGCATGATGTAAATTGAAAATTTTGTGAATTTTGAGTATTTGTGACCCCCCAAAAAATATTTTTATGGGTAAACATAATTTGGACTCCACATTTAAACTCACACTTGCATCAGCGGGATCCATATTGCACACTTTTTCAGTCTGACTGCTGAGTTGCAAGGATATTAGTCATGGGTGGAAAGGCTTATGGCATCTTGGATCTACTTAGTTTGTTTAGTAGAACCCCAAAATCTACTACCAAGCTAGAGGAAGGTGCAAAAAACCTTACAGTGAGAATTGATGCACAGAGTGAATCTGAGCATATTTTGAGCCTAGAAATTTGTTTTCCATTCAGAGCTAAACTGAGCCTTACAGTCTGTTTACTGAAAACTGGATAGCTTCGTTCATTTCAAAAGTCTAATTTAGGTGCCTGGTTGGAATCATTCTGTTACTGCTGTTGTTAAAATAACTGGGAGTCTGAAATCCTTGCCAATCTACTGCAAATCACCCAGAGATCTACAAATAAATCCTGATGTGTCCGTCTGCCCAACACTGTAACATAAAAGCCACTCGTAAGAATTCTCTGCTGCTTTTGCTTCTTTGCATTCTCCATGGGTGCGAGCGCCATGCGCGACTCATGTTTATCTCCATTGGTGTGCTCTGTGATTCCACCCTGGAAAGTAAACAAGCTTTCAGTGCTCCATAATTCAAACAAACCAGGTACAAGGACACGGCACTGTGACTGGGATATGAGGATTCAGATCACTTGCAATGGGCTCTTCCCCTTTTAGCCTTACGCCGTATCTTGAATAATTTGAACATGATCAATTGGCTTTCTCTTTGTCTGTCTTTCCTTCCATTCCTCCCTTTCTCTGAGTCCTGATTCTGATTATCTGGAGATATATATATATATATATAGAGAGAGAGAGAGAGAGAGAGAGAGAGAAGAGACAGAGAATCTTTCTTTTATGTAACTACTTAGGGATGCCAAAATCATCAGCAAGATGGAATAGTTCGGCGCGCTACCCAAATCCCAGCCTGGAAAGAATAGCTGTTCTGCTGCAGAAGATCCCTTTCATCGGCATCTCAGAGCAGGAAGGTTCTAAAACCTAATAACAGATTCAAAGGCAAATAACTCCACGAGGCCTAATTTACAGCCAAATCTTTCAGAACAAGTAAGGAAACTGATGCTAATTGCAGGTTCCCATGAATTATTCAGAGAGGTCTAATGAATATTCAAAAAAACCAAGAGCAACCAGTGCATTAGTAAAGTATTGTTCTGAGAATCTCCGGGCCCTAAGTGGGTAGGGGAGAATTTAAGAAATGCTAACGTCCCAGCCACTGTTTGCTTCTCAAGACTAGGTTTAGCAACTTGCAGGCATATGCATAGAAAAGCAGTATCCTTTTTGAAAAGAAACCTTAAGTGGCAGGATGCCACATACTGGGTTTAATTTATTAGCTGGGGTCCTGCTTCACAATATTCCGAGCATGCTCAGGAATGAGGAGATGTTCAAAAACTTTTGACACCTGCTGTGGTTTCTCTAGGCTCTTAATTTACATGTTATGAATAAGAAAAATGTCAGCGCAGTGCGATTTTTGCCTCCTCCTGTTTTCCCTTCTTTTAAATACAGATTCTTCATGAGCACATTTAAATGGGTTCTGATGGGCAATTGCTAAGAGGGCACTGACATACTACTTAGTAAGGGAGCACATACTGTAGGATTGAAGCCATGGTGTGCAAGCCTGTGCAGGAATGTCCCGTTGTGTTCAATGTGAGTACTGTTAGCAGCTTAAGTGACCATGATTCTGTTTCCTGTATTTTTCCATAATGACTTGAAATGCCCAAACAAAATGTATAGTGACCACTTGAATGGCTTTTAACAGTGCTTTTTTTCTGGGGAGGTGTATGCGTACCCCTAAACATTTTGTGAATCTAACGGGAGCAGAAACTAAAAATTTGATTTTTTTTAGTTTCTTCTCTAGCACGGTGAATCGTCAGTTCCATTGCAACCCCCGATGGCAGCCTCATTTCCTGTCACGGTGTTTCCTGGGTCTCAGACAGAAGTTAGCATTTAATGTGTGAAGTAGGAGTTGGAATCTAGCATGGTGATTGGTCAGTTTTGTTGTTACCACACCCTGATGGCGGCTTCCTTTCCTTTCCCGGTGTTTCCTGAGTCCCAGACAGAAGTGAGCGTTTAATGTGTGAAGTAGTGTGGAATGTGGATGTGTGGTGTTTTAATGATGAAAGTTTGGCCTCATTGAGGGGCAGTATTTCAATATGAGTAGGAAAATCACAAACTATTGTTCATCATCACAGCCAGCAAAGAGGTGTAAAGGATGACTCTGTAAAAACAAAAGATGGGACAACGGTGTTGTGTGTGTGTTCTTTGTCCATTTGTCCATTTAGTGTATTTATTTTCCCCATTTGAACTATAAAATTGTGCTTTTCTTGAGTCAAAATGAGAGTACCCCTATACATTTTTTTAAAGAAAAAAAAGCACTGGCTTTTAATGGGATTTTTCTGTATAAGGAAGTGAATCTGTCTAATCTGCTTAATCGAGAAATGTCCATATTAAACACACATACAAAAGAAAACTAAACTCTGGTGAAAGGACTTTTTCATTTGCATAAAGCAGTGATGGCCAAACTTGGCCCTCCAGCTGTTTTGGGACTACAACTCCCATCATCCCTAGCTAACAGGACTTGTGGTCAGCGATGATGGGAACTGTAGTCCCAAAACAGCTGGAGGGCCAAGTTTGGCCATCACTGGCATAAACCAACTGACAAGTGTAGCTAAAGATGATGATGATGATGATGATGATGATGATGATATTGAAGAATATACCCACTCCCAATTTTTTTTTGGTGAGGGGCTGTAGATTTATGGAATGTGGCAAATGTGATTGGAAGGCAATATTCAACCTTAGCTAGGCCTGGAAAATCCTGCCTGGATTCAAGTACAGTGGTACCTCGGGTTACATATGCTTCAGGTTACAGACACCGCTAACCCAGAAATAGTGCTTCAGGTTAAGAACTTTGCTTCAGGATGAGAACAGAAATCGTGCTCTGGCGGCGCGACAGCAGCAGGAGGCCCCATTAGCTAAAGTGGTGCTTCAGGTTAAGAACAATTTCAGGTTAAGTACGGACCTCCAGAATGAATTAAGTACTTAACCCGAGGTACCACTGTATAGCTGCCGAAGGTCCAGGCCTCATCTCTTCCATTTTGCACCTAAGTATCAATGCCTTGTTACAAATATCTATCTCAAAGGTTGAAAACAGTAGGTGCAAATGTAAGCTTGCTCTCCAGCTCTTATTCATATTCATTCCAGACTTAGAAAAAAAATGAGCTCCCTGTCCTCTCCACTCCACTTGAAAAAGGAAATAATTCGAATTGATTCTCAGAGCTTGGCTTCCCCGATATGTGTTAAAGAGTTTCAACTGTAACCTTATAACCTTGTATGTCTATGCTTGCAAATCACCTTTTTTATTAATTGAATCCTGCAGATAACATCTTATCCTAGCCCAGGTTGTGCACGCAACCTGTCTACAGAATTTACTCATTGCATCTCCCCAAGCCTGTCTTTATCGGGAAAATCAATAGAACGCCTAAAACAGGTATTAGGCAGTCACTTCGGTGTAGTGACCTCATTTCAATTTGAATGCCAACGCTGTGGTTTCCCTTGGTTTGACAACGGTAATTTAGAAATGGGGAGCAGGGAAGGTTATTTAGACTGTGTCTCTGGATTAGAAGACATAAATGTAGTTGAATCACCCTTAGATGGATCCTGAAAGTGTTTGTTTCTCTGGACTGTGGCAGGCATTTATTTGAATTATTACTGTGTGCTCTCTCTGAAGAAAGGGGTCTTCCCTTAATTGCATCACCGTAAGATTCAAATAAGGGATGCGGGTGGTGCTGTGGGTTAAACCACAGAGCCTAGGACTTGCCGATCAGAAGGTCAGCGGTTTGAATCCCCGCAACGGGGTGAGCTCCCGTTGCTCGGTCCCTGCTCCTGCCAACCTAGCAGTTCAAAAGCACATCAAAGTGCAAGTAGATAAGTAGGTACCGCTCTGGCAGGAAGGTAAAAGGTGTTTCTGTGCGCTGCTCTGGTTCGCCAGTGAGGGAACTGCTGGAAGGCCCTCGGTTCTGGACCTCAGTGTCTGGGCTGAATGATGGGGGTGGAGATACTGCTTCAGGTATACTGGGCTGAGGCCATTAGGGCTTTAAAGGTCAGCACCAACACTTTGATTTGTGCTCTATCCTCAGTGTTATTAGAACTCTGTCCCTCGGTGTCTAGTGTAAAAATCCAGATGAAGGTAAAAATAGAAACCAAATAATAGCTAAATAATTTTAAGACTAACCTATGCCGAACAGACACCCACAACCATCTAGGCACACAGGATACATGAGATAATCAATTCAATTTCTGGCCTGGAAGGCTCCATAGTGGTTCAGCAGCAGGGGCAATATGAAATTGCTGACTGACCGAACCCAAAGGGTGCTCATCAATGGTTCCTCTTCATCTTGGAGAAGAGTGACTAGTGGGGTGCCACAGGGTTCTGTCTTGGGCCCGGTCTTATTCAACATCTTTATCAACAACTTGGATGATGGACTCAAGCGCATCCTGATCAAATTTGCAGATGACACCAAACTGGGAGGGGTGGCTAACACCCCAGAGGACAGGATCACACTTCAAAACGACCTCAACAGATTAGAGAACTGGGCCAAAACAAACAAGATGAATTTTAACAGGGAGAAATGTAAAGTATTGCACTTGGGCAAAAAAAGTGAGAGGCACAAATACAAGATGGGTGACACCTGGCTTGAGAGCAGTACATGTAAAAAGGATCTAGGAGTCTTGGTTGACCACAAACTTGACATGAGCCAACAGTGTGACGCGGCAGCTAAAAAAGCCAATGCAATTGTGGGCTGCATCAATAGGAGTATAGCATCTAGATCAAGGGAAGTAATAGTGCCACTGTATTCTGCTCTGGTCAGACCTCACCTGGAGTACTGTGTCCAGTTCTGGGCACCACAGTTCAAGAAGGACACTGACAAACTGGAACGTGTCCAGAGGAGGGCAACCAAAATGGTCAAAGGCCTGGAAACGATGCCTTATGAGGAACGGCTAAGGGAGCTGGGCATGTTTAGTCTGGAGAAAAGGAGGTTAAGGGGTGATATGATAGCCATGTTCAAATATATAAAAGGATGTCACATAGAGGAGGGAGAAAGGTTGTTTTCTGCTGCTCCAGAGAAGCGGACACGGAGCAATGGATCCAAACTACAAGAAAGAAGATTCCACCTAAACATTAGGAAGAACTTCCTGACAGTAAGAGCTGTTCGACAGTGGAATTAGCTGCCAAGGAGTGTGGTGGACTCTCCTTCTTTGGAGGTCTTTAAGCAGAGGCTTGACAACCATATGTCAGGAGTGCTCTGATGGTGTTTCCTGCTTGGCAGGGGGTTGGACTCGATGGCCCTTGTGGTCTCTTCCAACTCTATGATTCTATGATTCTATGATTCTATGATTCTATGAATTTCCAATTTAGCACGTAGCATTTCCATGTGGAGTCTACGGAATCAATTTGTATACAGAGCACACAGAGTAAAATAAAGTTCATGGCCAGATGTGAACATTGTGAATTATTGTCTGAAGGCATTATGCATAGACCTGTCAAGATCAACATCCAGTAAGACTATCTAATGGATGGTGCACTGAAGGTTAAGCTGCAGCTTCCATTACAAAAACATATTCTTAGGGAGTTAACAGCTTTGTAACATAATATCTTTCAGGTTAAGTCACATTCTCCCCCTTGCCTGCAAAAAAAGACTTCAGAAGATAAAAATCAGGGAAGGTAACTGTTTTATAGTGCCATGAGAAGAGCTTTCAAATAAATGTTGGGCTTGATCTCCCCTCACATTTCACATGGCGCAACATTAACACACCAAATGCAGATCTGCGGTATGCTGAGCACAGGTCACAAAGACTGTACCATTCTTGATGCACATTTAATGCCTATACTTTCCTGTTTCAGAGCTGGATCTGTTCCAAAGATTTGCTGCGATGAGAAGATCTTTTGGATTAAGACAGTGACACGAAGTTCTTTGTTGTATCACTTGCTTCCCTTTAAGAAGCTCAGAGTGGCTTACAAGGGAGCTTTCCGTGGATTCTGTCTGCTCCTACTTAATGTCACCATTACTGTAGGATAAGGTGATCCCAAAGGAACCCAGCTCAAGCTACTTTGCTGCCCGAGGCAAAAATTAACTGCCTTCTATGCATCTTGTTATACATGGCGGTACATATGAAACTGCAATTCTCTCACCTGGGTTTTCCTAACTGTAGCCCTTGCTCCATAGAACTGGGGTGAAGGAGAAAAAGACTAAAATTGGGGAAATGGTTAGAAATAAATACATTCTATGTATTTACTGGGGTGGGGTGGGGTGGGGTTGTTCCCCCTGTAGGATTTTCCAGATTAATATTGATTTCTGGAATTCTGTCATAGAAGGCATGTGCATTTAAGAATGACATCAGGTGATTGACAGGTAAGCAAACCCCGACCTGTCTAAGTGGGAAAAGGGGGAACCTGGCTGTCAAACTGTGACTTTGGGTCAGCTCTGCCATCATAAGACTTTATTTTAATAAACACATCTAAGGCAAACCCTGAGTCCTTAAAGTGTAGCTATAAAAGAGGGATGAACAAATATATATATTTCCCCCCCCAAGGGACATCAAAGTCACAATTAGATATGGCGTACAAACAAAACTCATTGCCCAAAATAAATGGTGTCATTCAGTGTTATCATATCATACTTGCCTCCCTGCCTCTGCTTTTATCTTAACTTTCTTCCTGCAGTAGTTCCCATGGCATTGACCTGCTGTGGTCTCAGTTACACAGAACAGTTATCTTTGGGAAACATACAGACGCTAATGGTTGCCAGTGAAATGTTTGCTTGTTTTCATTATAGAAACGGATGCTGCCAGCAATGCCAAATGAGAGAGCTGAAGCGGGGTTTCCTGGAGGAGCCTCCTCTTTAAACTAAAGGACACCTGCTAAAATAAACACACAGAGGCATATACACAGAGGCGTCCTGCTGGCATGTAGCAGGATGAAACATGCTGCTCTGGTGGTACTGTGAGGGAGGACGGTGAAGGCAGGAACTGGTATCTGATTGGTGCAGACAATTCACCATGTGGTCTGCACTCCCATCACAAACCCTGATGTCCCTAATGACGGAATCACCCACTGCCAGGATCGACCTACAGTGGGTAGCTGTCAGCTAGAGAATAAGATACAGCTTCTTCTTCTTCTTTGGCGATCACTCATAGCCGAGTGAGATCGGCTTCCATAAACACAGTTTTAAAAGTAAGTCCGTAAGTGACTATGGAGGTGAATTCTGGATCCACACATCCTTCCACAGTGGGGATGCAGGTTTCCAGGCGGGAGTTGATCATGGTGATGGTTTGCCAAGCGTGCCTTCCTCTTAGCGCATTTCTCCCTTTCGTCCTGAGTTCAAGAGTCTTCAAAACCCATGACACCTTTGGTAAAGGCTCTTCTCCAATTGGAGCGTTCGCAGGCCAGTGTTTCCCAGTTGCCGGTGTTTATACTACATTTTTAAAGATTTGCCTTGAGAGAGTCTTTGAACTCCTTTCGATGACCACCAGCAATACGCTTTCCATTTTAAAGTTCAGAATAGAGTAGTGTCTGCAGACCTCATTCACCAAGCTCTCTGCCTCTCTCAGTTTGTCCCTGTCAGGCACAAGCTTATTCCCTGAGCGCCAGGAGCACATACCGTACTTTTCAGTGTATAAGACGAGGGATTTTTACTCTAAAAGAATGTTAAAAATTGGGGGTCATCTTATACATAGATATTTCAGAGGGGCTGCTTGTGTTGTGTGGGCAGCCGCTTGGTGGCTTTGGCGACACGTGAAATTGGCAGAATTTGGGGGGTAATCCCCCAAAAAAAGTTCAATAACTCTGGGCCATCTTCCCCCAATTTCTTAAATTGTAGTCCCCCAAAATAGGGGTTGTCTTATACATGGGGAGGTGTTATATACGGAAAAATATGGTAATTTCTGCTCAGCAGGCATAACTGTCAACTTTTCCCTTTTCTTGCGAGGAATCCTATTCGGAATAAGGGAATTTCCCTTTAAAAAAGGGAAACGCTGACAGCTATGTCAGCAGGCAGACAGACAGCAGGCAACACACTTGATATCCCTCACCCCCCTGCTGGTTTTATACCTGCATATCCATTTTCATAACTTATTAATTTACCTGGGAGCTTAGAATTTGTTAGGTCACTGAAGGAAGGGGCAGAATACTTCTTTTTCCTTACTGCTGAACTCACTTGTTAGGAACACTTGTAAAAAAACAACTTAGCAACTTATTGGAATTCTTAAAAATGTATGGTTCCAAGGCAAATATTGGGGCATGTGCACACTCTTAGTATAGGGAGTCTTCCCCAACTTTGCATTTTGTCCTCACAACAAACCTGTGAGGTAGACTAGACTCTGATAGCTGGTTACAGGTTACTCCAAGGTAAATCCGTACAGGATTGCAAATTTAGATGAGTATTTGGGGTGCCTAGATTTATTTTTCCATATTTGGACACAATCCAACCACAATTAAATACTTTTAAGGATGAAATCCTACGCACATTTATCTGGGAGTAAGCCCCACTGAAGAAGTATAGGGTATTTCCGAGTATACAGGAATATAATTGTGTTACACAGCAGTGTTGCATGGCTAATGCAGCTAAGTCCTCAAGGAGATGGGAACTGAAGTCTGCAATAGAAATGAAACTAAATGTGCTGGTGCTGCAAAAAAATAACAATCACATGTCTAAGTGCCTCTTCCTCTCTGCATCATCTAGCCATTTGGCTCTCTGTACATTGCTAAACTATAACTCCCATCATCGCAGCCCTGTTTAGGGAAGTTTTTAATGTGTGACATTTTAATGTATTTTGAATCTTTGTTGGAAGCCGCCCAGAGTGGCTGGGGAAGCCTAGCCAGATGGGCGGAGTACAAATAAATTATTATTATTATATATTTTTTATTATTATTGGCCATGCTTGCTGGGACTGATGGGAGTTTTAGTTTTAACAATATCTGGAGGGCCAAAGATTCCCCATACCTGATCTCGAGTAACTTCTCTCAGGGAAATGTAGAACGACACGGTGCCAGGACGTGCTCTGCTATACTTTATAGAGGGGTGTGTGCTGTTCGATGTGCAACAGTCACCTGAGCGACAGCTGTTATTTATAATTTGCTCCAGAGTTAAGCACTGCTGTGATTTCCTTTCCCTCCCCATTCACTTTGTAAGTGGCCGTGATCGTATGATGAATGATTCTAAAGAGCAACTTCTGAAGGGATGCAGGGCAAATAACGAACGGTACTCTTCAGGTGAAATGTTGTATGCCCAACATTGCAAAGATTTAGGACTTTGGTGTCATTGGTTTTGTTTTGTTTTTGTTACAGTAAATATGAATGCATGCTAATTTGGGGAGCTCGATAGCTCAACATTGCTCTTTCCTATTCCCTCGATGCGTCACGGCCTACTTTAGAATCGCATCATGATCTCAGAGCCTACCACAAAGGTGAATCTACTTTGCGTTGCTTAATAGCTTTCGCTCAATGATGGTGTTTCTGCCACTTTCTAAACAATCCTTTTTGCATTCTAAAAGCCCTTTAGTGGCTGACATTTTGCTGCATCTGTTCTGCTAGGCGACCCATTAACGTCTCACAGAAATCATTAGCATGCTTGCTTGTATCGGGACCATTCAAATTGCGCTATAAGGAGGCTCCCCCCTCCCTCGTGGGTGCCATTACATCCTTGGAGCTCAAAGAGAAAGGCACATGGAGGCAATTGGGTCTTATTTCTTTACTCACAAATCCCTCTAAAAATCTGTTGCCGCTCTTTAATTAGAAACAGACATGTGTTCACTACTTGTTAAGTTTAAATACATGTATACAATGAAAATGCTCGGGTTTTTTATGATTCTATGCAGTGTAAGTTCCCCTGTGTTCAATAGAATTTCTATGCATTTATTCTATGCAGTGTACATAAGTTGCACAACGTTCAACAGGATGTTGATGTGTGTAACTGAAGCCGAAAAGCTAAGATTTGATTTCTTTACTGCCTTACAATTATATCCTGCATTTCTTTTTTCTTTTTTTATTAATCATCTTTATTGATTTAAAATACAAATATACATACATAAAGATAAAAAAGAAAAGATTAAGACAAGAAAAGAAAGGGGGAAAACACACACATGCAAAACAAGAATTTGCATTATTATACAATCGTTCATTGAATTTCTAAATAAAAGACTTCCAGTTCTTCTCATTGTACAGTGATACCTCTCGTTACATACTTAATTCATTCTGGAGGTCCGTTCTTAACCTGAAACTGTTCTTAACCTGAAGCACCACTTTAGCTAATGGGGCCTCCTGCTGCCGCTGCACCGCCGCTGCACGATTTCTGTTCTTATCCTGAAGCAAAGTTCTTAACCCGAGGTAATATTTCTGGGTTAGCAGAGTCTGTAACCTGAAGCGTATGTAACCTGAAGCGTATGTAACCTGAGGTACCACTGTACTTGTATTGTTATTTACATTTAACACACAGTCTTCTATTTCTCTAATTTGTTTTTGTATACTCTAACAAATTAACACTTGCACATTGTATTTTACAAGGATCAGTTTAATTCAGCAAGGAGATTGTTATTTGGACAATATGTTTTTAGGTAATCTTTGAATATTTTCCATTCTTTGTATACTTTCTGGTTTGAGAAACCAGAAACTATATCCTGCATTTCAAGCCAGCTTACATGTGGTTCCAACACAGTCACCCATCCAGGCACTGACCAAACCAAGACCTGCTTAACCTTTTGGTGGCAAGGTGGTGGTTTCTTGTAACTCCTGGGCTTTGAGGGATCAGGCAAAAGACCCCTACATAGAATCCAGCTGTGAACTCTGGAGGGCCTCTTATTTCCATACTTGGTTTGGCAGGAGGCTCATTTCACACACACCCCGATTCAGGCCAGCCTTGGCCCTGGAACCAAAATGCCGGCAAATCATGGAGAGGCATCCGATTTTGGCCCAGAGACTATCGGAAAGTTGGGTGTGAAGACTGAGAAGCAGGACTCAGTGGAAACTGAGCCAGGAAAGAACCTCGTGGCACCCAGCCTGAGGGTGCCAAGGGATTCTGGGAAGGCGCCGCACTGGGACATGTCAAAGTGGAGCCCGACACCTGGCAAGCAGTGCTCTTCAGAGAGGTGGGACAGAGATGCTTTGCACCTGATCACCATCTGCAGTTACCCCAGGGGGTGGTTGGGGGGTCAAGAAATGTGATCCTCCCTCCCATAAAATCAGAATGCATTATGCACAACTAAAGGGAAATATGGACTTGATTTGTGGAAGTTTTTAATGTTTGATGTTTTATCGCTTTATTATTATTATTATTATTATATTTTGTTGTGAGCTGCCCAGAGTGGCTGGGGAAGCCCAGCCTGATGGGCGGTGTGCGTGCGTGCGTGTGTGTGTGTGTGTAATTATTATTATTACTCCAGACCACACCACTCTACCAAAATAGAACCTTCAGCCCTCTACCAACCACCTTAAAAAAGGTAGTTCAAACAGAAAGGTATTGCAAGGAGGCATGGGCAATTCTCTCTTTTTCAGTTTCTTTCAGTTGCTCATTTGTCCACCCCTCATCTTAAGTTCAGTTCTTCACATTTCCTCATCAGTTTGTGTGTTTTTTTGGTGCGTTTTTAAAAATTCCACTTGAAAATTCGCCAGCATTTTACTGTGAATTTCTCTGAATAATAAACATGTTTGTATGCAATTTTGCACCATTTGCACATTTTTGCAAAGTGATTTCCCCTTCATAAAATGCAATTTGGTATGTTATTTTCACCAATACATGCATTTTCATGCAAGCTCCCCCCCGGTGCATATATTTTTGAACACATTACATAGCTGGAGAGCTGCATTGCAAAATTCAGAGAAGTGAGAATTTCAGAGAAGGGTGACTGTGTTTTGGTTCATATATTGTTCTGGAAAGTGAACATTAGGTAGGTTTGCCTTTAGTTGCAAACTGAATCAAATTTATTCCCCATTCCTACTTAAAGAAGAAGAAGAAGAGTTTGGATTTGATATCCCGCCTTTCACTCCCTTTAAGGAGTCTCAAAGCGGCTAACATTCTCCTTTCCCTTCCTCCCCCACAACAAACACTCTGTGGGGTGAGTGGGGCTGAGAGAAGTGTGACTGGCCCAAGGTCACCCAGCAGCTGCATGTGGAGGAGCGGAGACATGAACCCGGTTCCCCAGATTACTAGACTACCGCTCTTAACCACTACACCATACTGGCTCTCAAAGTTGTAATATATTGGAAAGGGCCCAAATCTACGAAATTTCCAAAGTCTGCAGAGTCAAGGAACACCTCTCTCTCTGCCTTTGAGAGGCCAGGGAACTTGGAGAAGGGCATCTTAGGATGGTAAGGAACTGTCTTAAGAAAAAACACACCTATCTAATCTGTACCAACAGAGATGGGGATTCATTATGAGAGCCATATGGAACTTCCAACTTCAGATTCATTATACCTTTAAGTCTTAGGAAACAGATACATTAGAGAACTTCTTCCCATAGGCACCTGGTTGGTCACTTTGGGAAACAGAATGTTGAGCTAGTTAGACTTTTATTCTGACCTAGCTTGGCTCTTCCTTCATTAAATTCTTCTGCTCTTGGTATGCAGTCCTTTCAAATACCACAGACAAATGGATGACTGATTTCGTGCATTATACACTTGCATATTTCACATTCGAACAGAATTGCTCAGGAGCCTGAATTTCAAAGTAAAAGGTCCAATTCAGAGCAAGCCTCGAGAATATTTGTGCATTGTGGAAAAATCCAAGCTGGTGTATCTCCAAAGTGATCTCACATCTGCTCAAACCAGGCATAACTACTGAATGAATGAGAGAATGAATGAAAATAATGTCTGTGATAGGACGGGTCAAAGCAGGCCACTTTCTAAGCATTGGTAGTTCTTCCCCTTGCCAATAATTTGCAATTAGGCAAATGCAAGGTAAACACAATTCTAAATATAGCTTGTGTGTTCTGTATCCAAATCCTTCTATTTGGATATAGCTTGACCTCCATATTCAGAGCATTTTTTTCGCCCACCACTCCTGCTTTACATAAACCTGTTGACAAACATACAAGAAGCATATGTCAAAACAATTCAATAACCTTGCAGGCTGAAAATACGTCTTTGGGAGAAGGACAGTTTATTGATTGTGACAAGCCAACCTTGAAAGTATCAAAGGCAGAAAGACTGAAGGAGCATTCTAAACAGCTGGCAGATGTGGGTGTCTGAACGGACAAAGAAGAACCTTCCTAGTTGTAAGCCAAGGAAGCACTTGGATCCAGGTTGATTTATAACCCGATGCATTGCCAAATTAAAGATTACAGCAAGAATTATATGAATGATTGCACCATTGCAGTAGCACAAACTCTGATGCTATGCCAACATTGCATGGGTGCTACTTTGGTGCATACTGTATATAATCTCTCTCTCTCTCTCTCTTCTTAAATACATATCCATTTTTTCCTCCATCATGGACCCCGAAGGGGATGTATATGTGGTTCCCAAGTAGTCAGCTATTCAGGCACCCAGGCTTGCTTAATTTCAGCATGGTGATGACCACTTGTACCTTCAGATCATGCTCTGATCTAGGTACAATTTCACAAACAAATGATAGGACAAAATAAGTGGCAATCCATGTCAATTCCAACTTAAAGTAGTGTCTGCATTAGGTCACAGGATCAACTGGAAGCTGCTGCTTGCATGGCAGCCGGATACCAGGTATGCAGGAATTCCATTTGGGAAAACTTCTGCCTTCACAAAGGAATTTGCATGATTGGTGGCGAGCTTCCGACCTGAATCTCAAGATGAAAATGTTCATGCTTTAGTCCTGGGGTTTCCCATGTGGCATTCATGGGCACCATGGTGCCCTAAGACATTCTCCCTTGGTGCCCAATTATTTACTTTTTTTTAAATTTGTTGGTTCAGATGAGGGGGTTGACAACTTCTTTTTGTCTTTATCTTTGTTTTGGAATATGTGTAGCAGTTTCGCCGGTTTGGAATTTTGGGGGGAGGGGGCTGTGTGTCTGAGAAACTCCTTTTTTCTATACAGTCATACCTCATGTTATGTTTGCTTCATGTTATGTTCTTTCAGGTTGCGTCCCGCGGCGACCCGGAAGTACCAGAAAGGGTTACTTCCAGGTTTCGCCACTCGCGCATACGCAGAAGCGCTAAATTGCGCTTCATGCATGCACACAAGCACCAAATCTAGAATTCTTCTACCTAATGAACAAGTTGTCAGGGCCAGGCCTGCCATTAGGCACAGTGAGGCACCTGCTTCCAGCAGCAGCTGCTGGGGTGTGTTGGGCAGTGGCTTCAGTCCTTCTGATTATTCCTTTTGAGTCCCACTAAGCCTTGCCTTACCTTTTGGAGATCAGAGCTCTGCATGTCAATTTGCCAGATCTGTGTTGCCTGGGCTACCCTGCTTCCCTTAATTGTGGTGAAGAATGCCATCCCAAATGCCAACCCAGTGGAACTGAGGTGAGCATCTTATTGTCTTTTGCCTCAGTCAGCAAAATGTTTTGGGTCTGCCTTGGTAGCTCCCCCTACCCCAACTTTATAGCTGGAGCTTGTGACAATTTATCTGAACTTGATGCACCTTTGGGACCATATATGTGTTGGGGGAGATGATCAGTAGCACAGCACACACACACCCCTCATAATTTTGGAACAGTATCAGAAAAGAATATTTTTCAGTTATTTCAATTTTCATTTCCTTTTTTGGGGTGACCCTGTTCTGAATTAAGAGAGCGGGGACTTCCGCAATGCTACTTTTACTGGCTGAGGGAGGTGTACTAGGAGAAGGTTTGAAAATCTCTACCTTAAAGCAACTCATTTTCATTGATAATCTCTTTGCAAACCACATGAGCCATTTGGGTAATTTGCTAATTCCAGCACAGAGTGTATACATTATGTGGTTCAAATGTTAATGGTGAATATTCATTAGGAGTTCTCCCTCCCCCTTCCGTTGCTGCAGAATTTTCAGCCCAGCAATAGGCACTTTTTGATTGTAAATGAGATTCTCTCTCCTTTGTCTAGCCTAACCCCTAAAATGAACAAGTGAGGCTGGCTGACTTAGCTCAGTGAACTGGTGCCCTCAGTGCGTCAGAAATTTTACGCCGCAAGAATTTTCAATGGCCCTTCAGACACTATAGCGCATCATCTTGAAAAGTACATAAAGATGACATCCCACCAATTGCTAACCTTTGGTCTTGTAATTAACAGTTATTGTGTTGGCAGCTTCAGACATGGGAAAAGTAATTTGTACAGAATGTCTGGTAATTGCCTCGGATCTTAGGAATCCAATTTGTATACAGTTATTTATTTCTTATGGTTCCAGCCCACTCTTTCCTTGAGGAGTTCTGAGTGCAACATTAGCTTCTCAGAAAGAACACTCTTGATTAAAAATAAATAAACAAAAGACTTTTCAGGCAGTTATTCAGTAACTGTGCTGGAGGTGTGGGTCTGCACTCATTTCTACCACACACCTCATGACAAAAGTGACGTGGACGCTGAGCAGAGGACTAGTTGTCAAACTCTTTCCTTTTCAAAAATGGACGTGTTGCCCCAGGGTGGTACACAATGACTCCTGTTCTTGTTGGACACAAAGTTCTGTTTTCCCAAATCCCTGCTCTGATATTATCTGGCAGATTGCCATCAAGCCAACCGACTACCACTAAAAGCCAGAGGATGCCAGTGATTTTCCCCCAGCCAGAACTTGCCAGAACTCAGTTCTGGCACTTCTCAAGTGGACGCCCCTGCCCCTTGGGAGGCATCCATGGTGGGCTCCAGTACCTCTTTTTTCAAAAAAAAATAGCACTGGTTAAGGCATTTTCATGAGGCACGATTCATGGAGAATGGAGGGGAACAGATTGTTCCTTTCATTTGATACTTCTGAGGGACCATTTTACATAAAAGCTGGGCTAAAACAAACAAGATGAATTTTAACAGGAAGAAATGTAAAGTATTGCACTTGGGCAAAAAAAAAAATGAGAGGCACAAATACAAGATGGGTGACACCTGGCTTGAGAGCAGTACACGTGAAAAGGATCTAGGAGTCTTGGTTGACCACAAACTTGACATGAGCCAACAGTGTGACGCGGCAGCTAAAAAAGCCAATGCAATTCTGGGCTGCATCAATAGGAGTATAGCATCTAGATCAAGGGAAGTAATAGTGCCACTGTATTCTGCTCTGGTCAGACCTCACCTGGAGTACTGTGTCCAGTTCTGGGCACCACAGTTCAAGAAGGACACTGACAAACTGGAACGTGTCCAGAGGACGGCAACCAAAATGGTCAAAGGCCTGGAAACGATGCCTTATGAGGAACGGCTAAGGGAGCTGGGCATGTTTAGCCTGGAGAAAAGGAGGTTAAGGGGTGATATGATAGCCATGTTCAAATATATAAAAGGATGTCACATAGAGGAGGGAGAAAGGTTGTTTTCTGCTGCTCCAGAGAAGCGGACACGGAGCAATGGATCCAAACTACAAGAAAGAAGATTCCACCTAAACATTAGGAAGAACTTCCTGACAGTAAGAGCTGTTCGACAGTGGAATTTGCTGCCAAGGAGTGTGGTGGAGTCTCCTTCTTTGGAGGTCTTTAAGCAGAGGCTTGACAACCATATGTCAGGAGTGCTCTGATGGTGTTTCTTGCTTGGCAGGGGGTTGGACTCGATGGCCCTTGTGGTCTCTTCCAACTCTATGATTCTATGATTCTATGATTCTAGGATCTTTGCTGTTCTTTTAAAGATGTGAGGAGCTGACATGGGTTCTCAAGAGGAACCTTATAAACGGGCCAATGGGTCTTTGCCCCCCAATAAAATATTTGATGGGGCCGCCCCCCCGAGTTGATTGGCACTGCCATTCAAATGGTGTGCATGTGCCATATCATGTGATCAGTTATGTGGGGTGCATCTTACGTGGGTCCTCCCAATATTTTATTCAAGTTGGCATTGCTCATGGCAGATAATTTCCCATTCACCTTGTACCAGTGGCAATTGTTTCCTTTTATTTATATATATATATATATATATATATATATATATATATATATATATATATAAATAAAAATGTTCTGGGTGGAGAGGGATGGTTTAGAATGGCTAGTTTATATCACTCCTGTTTCATTCCCTGAAGCTGGTTGGTTTATTTAAGTCAATAGCTTTTACTGCCACTCTCTAACATTGCATGAATCTGGATTTTATTTTTTAAATGCAGTACAAGAATTAAGATTTGCATGAGAATGTACCTCCAAGGTTTGAGCAATGCACTGCATTGTGTTGCGACATGCCAACGTGGTTCAGAAAGATGTAACTCCAGAGAGTCCTTTGAGGAAAGTAGCCACACAAACCGCTTCTACATTAGGCAAATCCACTATCGATATCAAAGCAGCTGTGCCTCTGGAGTAGCTAGGAAGCAGTCCATCTGTAGAAGGGCTGACTTAAAGAATTTGAATGCTTATTCTTGGGCTTGCTTAAAAGGACGAGGCTATCAATTGCTGCTAGTCGTACTGGCTATATCAAAGGCAGCATGACTCTGAATGCCAGTTTGTGGGGAACGATAGCAGGAGAGGGCTATTGCCCTCATGTGCTGCCTATGGGCTTCCCTTAGGGATGCGGGTGGAGCTGTGGTCTAAACCACTGAGCCTCTTGGGCTTGCTGATCAGAAGGTCGGTGGTTCGAATCCCCATGATGGGGTGGGCTCCCATTGCTCTGTCCCTGCTCCTGCCAACCTATCAGTTCAAAAGCATGCAAGTGCGAGTAGATAAATAGGTACCGCTGTGGCAGGAAGGTAAACAGCATTTCCATGCACTCTGGTTTCTGTCATGGCGTTCTGTTGCACCAGAAATGGTTTAGTCATGCTGGCCACATGACCCAGAAAGCTTTCTGTGGACAAACACCGGCTCCCTCGCCGTGAAAGCAAGATGAGTGCCACACCTCATAGTCGCCTTTGACTGGACTTAACTGTCCAGGGGTCCTTTATCTTTTATATGGGCTTCCCAAGGCATCTGATTACAGGGTTTGCACTGTGATTCTCCCACTATTTTCATGGATTTTACCAAATGATGAAATTTGGTAGTGTTCTGGCATACAGTGCTTATTTTCTGTTTTAATGGGTGAAGCAGGTATGCGCAAGAAGGGAGGCGACATGTCAACTCTTGTGTCACACCATGCCCACTGTGTGAATGAAATTTAATGGGACATCAGAGACTTTTGCCAGTCAGAACTTGCCTGAACTCAGGTCCGGCACCTCTCAGGTGGGCACAATTGCCATTCTAAGAGAACAAGAGAGGTGTTCATGGTGTTCATGGTGAGTTCCGGCACCTGTTTTTCTAGAAAAACAGCACTGTGTGAATTGCTAGCATTATAACCAGGAAAACTAATGCAATAATCCCTGCACCTGAATGACCTCTTACTTTCTAAGCTTATCAGGTTGAAGCATGCCGTCTTCTGCAGTAATGTGGTCACTTTAATAGCAAGAGAAGCCTTACTTTTGAACAGTAGTGATATCATCAAAGAGAGGTGGGTGATAATTTAAGTGATTTCTAAGCCACCTTTGAAAACACCCAACAGGTCTTCTAGATATAGCGATTTTACACAATTATTTAAGAAAAACAGTGCTTTCATGTTTTACAATAACATCCCATTCAGCAATAAACCCATTAAACATGACTTGTGTGCTGCTTCTTAATATATTTTAATCTTATTCATGATTTCTAATACTGTGTCTCTACTTAGGTTAATCTAGGTATACCCAATCAAGTGAAACAATAAATATAATTATGGATTCAAAATTAAAATGAGTGGGAATTAATTATATTCATGTATTCCTACCCGCCACCATATGACAAGCAATTAACAACACATTACCATACACCGTGAGCTTGAGGAAGGCAAAAAGGAGTAGCACAGAGTTCAGCATGCATATTCAAGGCAGGGATGTGACTTGGGTTTTTCCTCTTCCCAAAGTCAGAAGCAGTAGGAAGAACTTTGACAACCAGACCCAAATCTCTGGATCACGATGGTGGTTTGCCAGAAAAGGAACTCTTTGGCCTGTTTACTAGGATTGGTGCTACCAAGGGTAGCTGGCTAGAAGAATGTACTGCAGCTTGACAATGTTTTCTTTATCTGAGTTTATTTCAGCCAGGAAGGAACACCCAAGGAAGGGCGCAAAGCAAGGCCAGTGAGAGAAGTGGCCTGGGGGGATAGCATGTGTGGCCTGGGCACAGTCATGAGAGTCAGATAGAGCGTCTTTGGTGGCTGTATTCATCTCCTTGGCCTGAAGTTCCCTACCCCTAAATTCCACTCAATATTGATCCAGAGCAGATTCCAATGTATAGCAGAGTAACAGCTTAAACACATTGCAGGATTTCCCCAAAATAGATCAGAGGCAATTAATATTTCATTCAGCAGAGCTATGTTGTTGTTGTTTACTCGTTTAGTCGTGTCCGACTCTTCGTGACCCCATGGACCAGAGCATGCCAGGCACTCCTGTCTTCCACTGCCTCTTGCAGTTTGGTCAGACTCATGTTTGTAGCTTCGAGAACACTGTCCAACCATCTCATCCTCTGTCATCCCCTTCTCCTTGTGCCCTCAATCTTTCCCAACATCAGGGTCTTTTCCAGGGAGTCTTCTCTTGTCATGAGGTGGCCAAAGTACTGGAGCCTCAGCTTCACGATCTGTCCTTCCAGTGAGCACTCAGGGCTAATTTCCTTAAGAATGGATGCGTTTGATCTTCTTGCAGTCCATGGGACTCTCAAGCGTCTCCTCCAGCATCATAATTCAAAAGTATCAATTCTTTGGCGATCAGCCTTCTTTATGGTCCAGCTCTCAGCAGAGCTATACTGAAGGCAAATAATGGTCACAAATCCAATACATTCAGGATTGGCACCGTCCATAAGAAATCCAGTTGCAGTAGACTTAACTTAAACTTACAGTAACTTATAATAAGTCTAAACCTTAACACTAAGCATACTATGTACAGAACACCACACCAGAAGGAAAAGAGATAGAAAGAGAAAGAGAAACCCAGGCTCCTTCTGGCCTTACTTTTATAGTCAGCATGACCTTGACAGAAAGAGATAACAGAGCCAGTTTAAACCAGCTGTTCTCAGCTTCTCTGAAGGAATAACCCAAACATCATGAACCTTCTGCTTGCTTCTTTCACATAGAGAAGCTTCCAGAAGCCTCTTGAATTAAGTAGAATAGCAAAGATCTCTACACATCAGATCAATACTTTCTGCACTAAGAAATGCAAACTGACAATCTTGAGAGCCTTGTGTGATCCCTCAACAAACACACAAGTGTTTCATTTTGGCCTTTAGTGCACTTGAAGGTTCCATTGTCACAAGTTGATCAAACTCATGCTCACAGACGTCCAAGTGTCGCTTTTCCAGGAACAGCCCCAGATTTATAGAAGCAACCCTAGTTTTTGATTTGATCTTGGAATGTCCCACTTTTCCTTAGGTAAAGGTGAGCCCTGACCATTAGGTCCAGTCGTGACCGACTCTGGGGTTGCGGCGCTCATCTCGCTTTATTGGCCGAGAGAGCCAGCGTACAGCTTCCGGGTCATGTGGCCAGCATGACTAAGCTGCTTCTGGTGAACCAGAGCAGCGCACGGAAACGCCGTTTACCTTCCTGCCGGAGTAGTACCTACTTATCTACTTGCACTTTGATGTGCTTTCAAACTGCTAGGTTGGCAGGAACAGGGACCGAGCAATGGGAGCTCACCCCGTTGCGGTGATTTGAACCACCGACCTTGTGATTGGCAAGTCCTAGGCTCTGTGGTTTAACCGCCCACGTCCCCACTTTTCCTTAGGATGCCCCTATTTTCATTGGAGAAATGGTGAAGGATATGGTAGGACATCCCTATTTTCATCGGAGAAATGTTGGAGAGTCTGTGCTCAACAGTTTGGCTATGAAGGGGTGGTTGGATGGTATACTTTAATCAGTAAATACTGGGCACAGGGAATGGATGTGAAACCCGCCCCCCGCCTCCATCTCTACTCCCGCTGATCCACAACTTTTATTCACCACTCAAGCGTGACTCATACTGGTGAGCTGGCAAGGGAGAAAACTTCAAAGCAGTGAGCATGGCAAGGTAAGGTGGACAGGGGAGCAGATTTCATTTTTACCCTTCCCCACACACTCCATTTAATAATAAAAAAGTAGCCCACTCCACTTTATAGTGAAACACTTAACTGCATGATTAGCAGATATGAACATCTGGCTTGCCTACCTCTTTTATCTCTCTGTTCTACCATGAAGTGCTTACTTGATTTCATGAATTTATTTAGAAAATGTATCAGTCTCCTTTCTGGCAATGGGTTCACTCAGGATTGTATTACGAAATGATAAAAATAGAAAACCAGCAAAGAAAAAACCAATTGTGTATTTAAATTAGTGTTCTTCTAAATATATATATATATCCATAATGCTTTTCAGCAGTCTGAATTCAGAGTGGCTCATCATTATCATTATCCTATTTTAAATTACAAACCTAACCGAAAAATACTAGGCCAAAACGGGAGGAAGAAATTAGGGAACTGACACTTGTCTATGTGCTTAAGACCAAGACGCAGACAATGAACAGTTTTATTTCTCTACTTATTTAGAATAAGGATGGCACTGGGACTGATTGGCAAACAAACGGAAATACTGTGAACTGAAGGCTAAACAGAAGACAAGCTGGACAAATCCTTCAGTTGGTCTGAATCGATTTAGTTTCAGTTTGATTCAGAGCTGTTTTGATTCAATTAGGATTTGGTCTGAATTGGCCCAATTTGGTTTGGGATTTGGCCAAATCAGTTGCTCAGCCCCGCTGACATGTACTAAATAAATACATTAATGGGCCATCAATAGTTACCCCTAACACCTTGAACCAATCCCAGAAGCATGAAGGTATCCATTGCAAAGAAACCCCCAGTGATTCAGAGACTCCATTCTCCGCCTCTCAACTTAAAGCAATGCAGTAATCAATAATGATTAGATACTGAATGAACAAACACCAGTTGTCACATGGGGTAGATTTAGAGAGATCATTGCCACAAGCTTAGGATTTCTCTTAGTCAGAAACTGAATGAACTTTTCGGTTGCTTTTTTGACAGCATCCACTACTCCATATCGTAATTGTAAGAGATGGATCATTTTTCTGACTTTTGTGTGACAGTATTCATGCATCTAACTATTAATAACACGTCTGTGCTGGCTTTGTTTAGTAATGTTGTGCTTGTTTCCTGTCCCCCATTATCTTTCCCGTGGTTTACTTCTTTAAATCTTGTTTTCTCTCACTAGCAGTCATACATTTTACATGATAGATCTCACAACACTCATGGAGGAATTCAGTCAGCAGCATAGCTTCCACAGTCCAAAAAATTATTCTAACTTCACCTTTACATCATATCTCTCACCTGAGTTTCTCTTAACTCTAGTTATTCATTCAGCAGTTTTTGCAAGCAAGAGCCAGATGGTTACAAATAGTTGGCCTTCCATGTTTTGATATTGGGGCATATTGTTTTTGTAAAAATGAAAAAAGGTCCTGCCACAAATCATGCTTTTCAATACATTGATTTCAACAGGATGAAGTATATTTAATTTGGAGGCTATGGCCCTTTAGTGAAAATAATTGTGATTCTAATGTCTTTGAAATAACTGTAGTTCTAATGCATGTTTAATTGCACTAAGCATACAAAAAGAAGAGGATGGGAAGAAGGCAAAAAATAGAGATTTTAAAAAAAACCCAGTCCATATATCTACTGTATTTGCAATTGTTTTTACATATGCAATTGTTATGTGTGTGCATAATATAGTTTTGTAAAATTGCTTTGAGATGCTTCATAGTAAGCAATTCAATATTAAGAATATGGATATGAATATGAACTATCGGAAAATCAAATTTGACTCTTAATATTTTTTACCTGAAGTGTTGGTGGCGGGAACATTGTTTTTCTTTTGTTTCTTTGTGAAATAATTTTTGGATAGCTGAAGTAAAAAGAGAAGAAGCCCCTAATTACACTAGTCATGCTGGCCACATGACTCGGAAGCTGTACGCCGGCTCCCTCGGCCAATAAAGCGAGATGAGCGCCGCAACCCCAGAGTTGGTCACGACTGGACCTAATGGTCAGGGCTCACCTTTAGTAAAGTGAGTGGTGCTGTGGTCTAAACCACTGAGCCTAGGGCTTGCCAATCGGAAGGTCGGCGGTTTGAATCCCTGTGGCGGGGTGAGCTCCTGTTGCTCAGTCCCAGCTCCTGCCAACCTAGCAGTTTGAAAGCACGTCAAAGTGCAAGTAGATAAATACGTACTGCTCCAGCAGGAAGGTAAACGGCGTTTCCGTGAGCTGCTCTAGTTTCACCAGAAGTGGCTTAGTCATGCTGGCCACATGACCCGGAAAAACTGTCTGTGGAAAAATGTTGGTTCTCTCGGCCAGTAAAGCAAGATAAGTGCCGCAACCCCAGAGTCATTCGTGACTGGACTTAACTGTCCTTTACCTTTAGTAAAATAAAGGGTTTGAGTGACTATAGTATCGATCTGGAGCCCCTACGCCAGAGGCGTAGTTGTAAACACACACTCTTAGATTTGACTTTCAGCCAACCACCTTTTCATGCTGATCTGGTGAAAATTATTAGCAAATTGCTACCTGTTCATAACACTTTATCTGCAACAGCAGAAGACATCAATTTAGATTGCTTACCTGCGTTAGCCAGTATGGGCTATTTCACTTTTGGAGTGGAAAGCGACAGCTGCTAGAAGCATTGCTACTAATGAAGGTGTGGTGAGCACCCATGTGTTCGTTTCTTTGTTTTGCAAATGTTTAGTTTCAGATGGGTTAAGACAGTTGGATTTAGGCACTGTAAAATGTAAATGAATATAATGAGATAAAATACGTTTGAAAATCTCTGGGACTTGCTAATACAAGAGGCCATCACTATGTCAAGAAACCACAGACTAAACCTAACTTCCTTATGTATTATTATTAGAATCACAGTGTTGTGGAGCTGGGAGGGACCCTGGGGTCATCTAGTCCAACCCGTTGCAATGCAGGAATCTCAACTAAAGCATCCATGACAGATGGCCACCCAACCTCTGCTTATAATCCTCCAAGGAAGGAGAGTCCGCCCCCTTCCAAGGGAGTCCATTCCACTGTTGAACAGCTCTTACTGGCAGAAAGTTATTCTTATTGTTTCTTATTGTTATTTAAAGGTACCCCTGCCCGTACGGGCCAGTCTTGACAGACTCTAGGGTTGTGCGCTCATCTCACTCTAGAGACCGGGAGCCAGCGCTGTCCGCAGACACATCTGGGTCATGTGGCCAGCATGACGAAGCTGCTCTGGCGAACCAGCACCAGAGCAGCACACGGAAACGCCGTTTACCTTCCCGCTAGAAAGCGGTACCTATTTATCTACTTGCACTTAAGGGTGCTTTCGAACTGCTAGGTGGACAGGAGCTGGGACCGAACGACGGGAGCTCACCCCGCTGCAGGGATTCGAACCGCCAACCATGCGATCGGCAAGTCCTAGGCGCTGAGGTTTTACCCACAGCGCCACCCGCGTCCTGTTATTTACTGTATTTTATTTACTGTATTTTATTTACTGTATTTATTGTTATTTACTGTATTTTAAAACTACTCTTCAGCTGAAGTTCTCAGGGCAAAATACAAAGAACACAGTAAAATACAAAACATGGCTCTGCCACACTTCTGATTGTTCCACCACTTGTTCCCTGGGAAAACCCGCTCTTTATTGCTGTATTGGAGCAAATGTTGTTGTGTTTTCTGTGGATTGATGTTTGATCTGATTCAGCAGTAAAGAGCAGCTGTAGAGATAAGAAAAGAAGAGTCGTTCCGCTGTCTGGAGAGGTCACTTCCTGATTTGCATGGATAAGTCATTTTCAATAGAGCCCAGTGGCGGAATCATGCGGCTGAACTGAACTGGGTGCTGAAATTTTTTGCCCCATAACAATTTTGTGTGCGGGGCAACCACCCCTGTGCTCCCTTGTCATGCCACTGGTTATGTCTCAGGCCTCATGGAAAAACTCATGGAAAGGGGAGTTAAGGGGAGTGAGAGAGATGCTACCATGTAAATGTGGTTCTTTTCCAAATCCTATGCTATTTGTGCAATATCTTGGACTATCTCATTATGGATCAGGGTTTTTTTTTTTTTGTATTTATTGCTAGCAACATCTCCAAGTATTTCTGGTACATGATACCACCCTTTTCACATACTGGATGCAGACAACCAGTATCTATCTAGGTTTTAATCCAGCATGGAGATGAATGCCTCCTTAAACTGAAAGTTAAAACAGAATCTACTGTCATCATCAGCAGTCAAATGCACCTTGGGGTGGTTTACTCACAGCCAAAGAAGTGAATTGTCTTGCTGTTTTCATATTGAGTGGAGTTTGATGTTTCTGTCTGGAGAGAGTTTGAGTGATTGGGTGGCCTCTAGTTAAAGAGAGATTAGATAATAGAACACTCTATTTAAAGGAAGAGTGGAACTGCCTCTTTTATTCAATGAACTTTATTGTTCTGTATCTGAACACCTATGCACTGGCTAAAATTTACAGTAGCCCACCAGAAGGCTATTTCAGACCCTCCAGGTTTCCATATTTTCCAGGGACAGTCCTGGATTTACAGAAGCCATCTTGGTTTCTGATTTGATCCTAGATTGTCCCACTTCTCCCTTAGGATGTCCCTGTTTGCCTCAGAGAAATGTTGAAGGGTATTGAGTTATCTGATCTCTGGGTCATCTGAAGGCAGCTCTGTATAAGGTAGGATTTCTTTTGATGTTAATTTTTTTAAATGATTTTATATATGTTGGAAGCAACCAAGAGTGACTGGGGCAACTCAGTCGGATGGGTGAGGTATAAATTGTAAAATTATTGTTGTTATTGAATAGGATGTCCTTATTTTCATTGGAGAAATGTTGGAGGGTATGTTATTTCAGTTTGAAATATTAGGATTTTGTGAACATTAGGATTTTGTAGGTGGCTATCCATGATTGCATCTGGAAAGGTGGGAGACGCTGAAGTAGCTATGCTGTGCCAAAATAATGGAGGTGGAAAGGCAAACCAGATACAGCCATAACTCGAGTTGAATGTGCTTCAGCTTGAGCACTTTTGGGTTGTGCTCCGCGGGAACCCGGAAGTAACGGAGCACGTTACTTCTGGGTTTCGCCACTCGCACATGCGCAGATGCTGAAAATGTCATCACGCGCATGCGCGGAAGCGGCAAAACGTGACCCACGCATGTGCAGAAGCGCAGTCGCATCTTACGTTCCATTCAGGATGTGAACGGTGCTCTGGAACGGATCCCGTTCACATCCCAAGGTACCACTGTATGCTGCTCTTTTTGGCAATAGCTGTGCCTTTATTGAAATATTGAGTTTGGCCCAGGGTGTTACCATATTCAGGGCAGGGGTGCCAACTCACCCTCTGGATTGTGGGTGCCCACCGCCACAATGCAACATCACACACCTGCACGTAGTGCGTGTGATGTCACAAGCACTACTTGTAGGTGTGTGTCTGTGTGACGTCACACAACCACATTGCGGTGGCTGGTGGCAGTGGCTCCTCTTCCTCCTCCACTCAAGGCACCCCTTTCTGTGGGGAGGGACTCAGAGGCAGAGAGACACTGCCTCTGTGTCTGAGACACCCCCCCCTCATTTTTTTGCCTCATTTGCTGGCTGCGGTGGGCAGAGCTGAGCTGCTTTTCTCTTTGAGGCAGAAACCGCTGTCCCTGCCAGCTTTTCTCATTGACTTTGTGGGTCCCCAAGTACTCATGGCCCCCTGGAGTTGGCTCCTATGGTTCAGGGTACAGAATACTTGTTATGTACTGAGCTTGGATCCCAGAACAATAGGCAGGTAGGATTCTAGAAGGCAGCAAGCTGATTGGTCTGCAAGAGCCGCCCAATCAAGCTCCAGGAGGAAGTGAATCAGCAACCTGATTGGCCTGCAGGAACAGTCCAATCAGGCTCCAGGAGGAGAATTGAATCAGCCAATCACATGGGACCCATTGTGTAAATAATGTATATATAGCCAGAGGTTTTGGGGGAAAGCACTCACTCACTGTTTACCATGAGCTGAAAGAAAGAGCATGAAATCAACACTCAACTCTGAGTATATTTCAATACCCATGCGCTGTAAAAAAACACACCCCAAAACTGAGAATATAACACCCCCCTGGCTTCTCAGCAAATTTTATTTTGTGTGTGGATGTAATAGTACTGTGAGTCTTCTGGGCACTGCAACCATTTTATAAGCTGAATCGATAATGTACACAAATTATCATTCCTGTGAATGGTTTCTTTTCACTTCAATTGCTTTTATAAAGGGGGGGGGGAATGCAATTTCTGTGCAGTACTGTTGATTATACCACTCATGCTTATTATTAAATCCTGTCATTGCTGAATTATTGAATAAAAACCCATGTTTAATATTTTAAGAATTGCCTTGCGCTACAAGATATCCCTACCAGACTCCCTGCAGCAAAAGGCTGAGTAATTGACACATGTTGACTCTGGGACTGGAGGCATGACTTGAATGGTAAATATTTGAAGATGGGGAGCTCTCCCTCCCTGCTGCCAATTCTCTGTAGACAGCATATTCAGCAAACAGCTTAATTTGAAAACTAGAATGACAGCTTTCTCATGGTCTCGGTGCTTAATTCTCCCTTTCAGTTTTAGCATTTCCCCTTTATTTTCCAACAGCGCAGCATAACTATATCATCAGGCCTCTGATCAACAATAGACCATCCACTTGATTCAGTTACATCGAATGAATGGAAAGTCATTTCCTGCCATTCTGGTAACATACATTTCTTTTAATACTCCTAGTTACTGACGAGTTCCTTTTTAAAAACACACTCACTCGCGCACAAATGAGAAAAGGAATGAGATGAGAACTAGTTGCCTTCAAGGACATATCAGCTGCTGGAATATTTTCTGTTTAAAAAGGAAGAGAAATAGATGGCCATATTTGGTTATGTATATGGAAAGAAGGGATGAGAATCGCTCAGTGTATTAAGGTGGGACAACCTATCAATTTCTGTTTCTGATCTTAAATGGTCTGCCCAATTTCTGAATCGGTTTGTACATTTTGTAAAATTCTGCACAAAAATTCATATGTGTTTCAATTGCTTTTGTGTGTCTGCAGTCTTGCATAATAGACACATTTTTGAATGCAGTTGCTGCAATATGATGTATGTGCATATTATTTTAACCAAGATGTGCATTTTTGTGCTCACTTTCCTCTAATATATGCTTTTTTGGTTGGAATATTGCATCATAGGATTCAGGGGCGTGTGAATTTTGAAGAATAACTGTGTTTGGTGTGTGTATTGGTTTGGGAAGTGTGAATTAAGGTACGTTTGAATTAAATTATAACATCTCCCCCCCAAAAAATCTGTTGGATCCAGTAATTGTTATTTTGAGATGCTGTATTTTAATTAAATGTTTAGGGGTCACAAATATATTGAAAATTAGAGCACAAAGATTTAAGCTTGCTGGGAATACAAATATAGCTGATACGACAACTCACGTGAAAGCAGCCTACTTTCATCATGACTGACTCTGCCAAAGTTATCCTTATATTGCTCTGGAAATGTCTTCTGAGGGAAAATAAAACAAAACATTTTTTGTGCAATATAAGCCAAGGAGTCTCTATCCTCCCTCCAGATTTATTTACCTTCCCAAAAGTACAATCTATACATTCTTCAACTCAGAAGAAAATACTGCTGTCTTCAATAGGACTTACCCCAACTCTCTAGCAGCGCAGCCAAAATGTGGCCGCTCCCTTTACCCATTCCTTACGTAGCTAGTCAATCAAATCCACTCCACTTCCCAGTGGGGAGAAGTTGCAGTGGATCACGTGGCAATCCACTCCCCTCTGGGATGGGGGACAAAGTCCCACGTCACCCAGAGGTTCCCAGCCATGTCATTCGCCAGTCAGCCTATCCGCTGGCTGGGGGTGCGCGTTGAGGGGCCAGGTAGGATTTTTTTCACTTGGCAAATTGGCATGGGCCATTTGGTTTCCACCTACCACATAGCAATCGTCACAACTTTGTAAGGTTTGGCGGTTAGGCATTGGTTGATCTTATGATGGGGGAGGGGAGGTGTGGCCATCACCTGCCCCTCCATGCTTAAGGGTATTCTGTTAAAGGAATCCAGGGCTGTGGATCTTGTCCAAAGCCCAGGGCGGGGCTAGGGCCATACCATGATCCCGTTGGGAACCCAGGGGGAGCACTAGTTGGTTTGCATCAATGGGGCTCCCACTATCGGTTGTTGACCCTTACTGGACACCCTGCGTGACGGGCAGGAGTCAGATATAGTCGGGTCAATTCCAATGCCTAAGCTAATGCCGCTCACATTCTGTAACCAATACAGTTGTGGCCTAAATTTGCCCAATAACATTAACCTAATATCTGTGTCCTTGTGTCTTATTCATCAATGAGGAGGTGGTCTCAGGCTCTCAACACCCAATCAATCAATCTCCTTTATTGGCATAGAAATGTAGCTAGTCAAAGAACTTAGAGTAGAAAATGACTCTGCATTTGTCCCATGTGGGCCAATTCATTGGGACATATGCTAATGTCCAGGCTGTGTATAAAACCCAATCAATCAATCCTTTCAATAGGCTACTACCTCAGTGATAGACTGACGAGCATCTCTTGCTTTATATGAGAAGTTGTCCCCCCAAAGTAGTGATTTTTTTCCTTCCAGAAGAGTGAAAGCTAGAAATTCAGTTGTGTGGAAGAAAGGATCTCCAGGACAGCTGCTTACAGACACAGGGTCATCATGGCTGTAGCTTTTGTATTGTTGTGCTCATCACATGTCTTTGGACATTGAGGAATTCTAGGGGTACAGTGATTACCTAGATTTGGTTCCCTTTTGAAGAAGGTCACTGGAGGTTTATTGGTGCTTGGAAATACTGCATTTATTTACAAATACACAAGTTGAGTGTAGGTGGACATGTAGCTTAAACACTCCAACAGACAGCCTAAGTCTACTGTTCTCACATCAGATTTCCAGCGATACAGTGAGCATCTTAAGTTGCTTGCAAAGCCTGAACTCAGTCTCTTCCTCCGAGTTAAGCTGCAGTCTCACACACAAACATCTGGATTATCTCAACCTTAGCTGGAAAGAAAGTCTTCCCTTTTCTCTGTTTTTCACATTTTCAGAACCATCCCCAAATGATCCTGTATCGAGAAGCAATTGTGTAAATATTTAGTCCCATGGCAACATTTCACTTATGCTGAAACATCCTCTTCTCTGCATTAAAAAAATAAGGTTGAGCATGAATATTTTTACATCTAGCACATCTCAAAAATATTTGGTGCCTCTCCAAATAAATGAGGGCCATCTGGCACCTCTCAGGCAGGTCTGTTTTGCCCCTATAAAAATGCGTTTACATTGTAAGAAATAGAGATTTCCTTACTTTAATTTGACATCTCTTGTTGCATGTGAGATGCAAATATACATATTTGTATCTAAACCATTATGCTGCGTGCATGCGCTCTAAAATCTTGAGGCCCTTATTATGAAATTGTGCTCTGTGTATTAGTAGCATCTGACTTCAGAGTGAACCCAAGTCAGTTACAAAGCTGCTCCCCATTCATGCATTGGTTGAAGCTAAGCACTGAAGACTTCACAATGTGATCATCAGCAGGTTAACTTGGACACCATTCCACAGGAATGGTGAAGTTCCACTCATGTAAGCCATTTGAGGCGATGTCCCTCTGCTCCCGCCAAGATGTTCTCAAACAGATGGAAGTCCAAGGGAGAATATTTATTTAAAGCCAGATGGCAAAATCTGGCTGGGCATCTTTGAACTCATTGAAGGTAAAAGATCGCGATCGCCTTCTAAGAGCAGAACAGCCATGAGGTCTGCCATGGAGTAAGTCTAAGTAAAGGTTGGATCTCAGGAAGCGAGGGTAACAGTCTTGCTCCATCAGGGCATAGATTTTGGTCTGCGCAGCATCAAATGTGTTGCGTGTCGGGTGACTCATGCTCTGACTGGTGCATGTTTTGGTGTTAAAGTCAAGGTTGACCTAGAAAGAAAGAAAAAAGAAAGGGGAAAAAACACATCACATGGCAAAGCAAATATTATTGATGGCGTTTCTCAAGCTTCTCTCTTAATGAGTACATGGCTTAGCCTACAAGTTCACATTCAAGTCCTATGCATACAGGAATCATGTACAAGCTGACGTGATTTTCCACACATGACCAAGGAACAGATGTTGTTGAACTCCAACTCCCATAGTCTGTGACCGCTGGTGTTGCTGGCTGGGGCTGATGGGAATTTAACAACATTTGAAGGGCCACAGGTTCTCTATCCCTGCAACAGATGCTTGACTACACATAGGCTTGTGAAATTGTTTCTTTTGGATCAAGGATACACATGTTCTAGACCCTTTTAGACCATGAAGTTCATTAGGCGACTAAGGGAAAAATCTTGTACTCTGCTTCAAGACCTTAAGATTGTATGGAAGTGGGGAGGGAAGAAAAAATAATGGTAACAAGTGAGTCACATGGTTTTGTGGCATTTTATCCGTAATGTAGGGGGATTCACCATATCTGCACTGTTGCATAAAGTTATTTATCCACTCTGGTTTTTAAAGTGTGCTGAGAAGATAAATTCTAATATTTGCAATTTTGTTTTAAATGGCAAAGTGTCTTTGAACTACAGAGGAAGTCAGCTATCTGATTTATGTGAGATTTGGGGGGAAGTTGTGTGTCGCTACTGCTGGGGGAAAAACCTCAGTTTCTGCTGAGTTTCAGCCTTAACAGTAGGCTTCTACGCCATAGTTTAATTTTTAAAGCACTCTTATACAATTTAACGGGACACGGGTGGTGCTGTGGGTTAAACCACAGAGCCTAGGACTTGCCAATCAGAAGGTTGGCGGTTCGAATCCCCATGGCGGGGTGAGCTCCTGTTGCTCAGTCCCAGCTCCTGCCAACCTAGCAGTTTGAAAGCACGTCAAGTGCAAGTAGAGAAATAGGTACCGCTCCAGCGGGAAGGTAAATGGTGTTTCCGTGCACTGCTCTGGTTCGCCAGAAGCGGCTTAGTCATGCTGGCCCCATGACCCAGAAGCTATATGCCGGCTCCCTTGGCCAATAAAGCGAGATGAGCGCCGCAACCCCAGAGTCGGTCACGACTGGACCTAATGGTCAGGGGTCCCTTTACCCTTTATACAATTTAACAGTCATGCCCCCACTGCCAAAGAGTTTTGGGAACTGTTTGACAGGGGTGCTGAGAGTATCTGGAGACACCTCACAGAGCTACAGTGCTTAGTACCCTTCACAAACAATTCACAGGATTCTTTGGGGGTGAGGATGTGATCTAAAAACCAGTTAGATCCCGTTGCAACAGCATGGTAAAAGCACATCTTAAGGAGTTTGGGACATTCTAAAGGCAGTCACACGTTCATGTTTTATTAATGAAAATGATAAAAATTATATTGAAAGAAGCAAAAAATAAAAATAAAGGCAGTCACACAACCCCATCAACATGCAGGTGACATTTTCTTGACCGTAGTCACAGGCTGTTCGAGTCCCACTAAGGTCAGGTCATCACATTGTTGTAAGGAGAGCACACAAACCACAGACAGATGTTTATCAAATCTTCAAAGAAACATGATTTATACTTCTGTAGAGAAGCTCTGCTGGATCCAATGAAAGGCCCATCTATTCCAGCTTCCTGCTTCCCCCCCATAGCCCAAAGGATACCTCCTAGAAACCCACAAGCAGGACATGTGTGTTGTAGCCTTCCTCCATTGTTGTTACTCCAGCAGCTGCTATTCAGGTCAGGACCATCCCACAAACTGAGATTTCAGGGCTCAAACCTGATACCTAGGGATGGCCCCCTGGTGATGTCACTGTGGGCAGATCCTGGCGATGTCATGGTGTGATTCTTCCTCTGTGCTCCCTCCTGCCACTGAACCCTGGAGACGGAGGTTAATTGGGAGAGGGGAAGAGGGAAAATACCCCCCCAACACCTATGCAATAATTATACTACCTTTGGAACTGGATGCGGCATATATGACTAGTCGCCACTGATATCTTTTCCCCCCCATGAACTTGGGCTATAAAATTAGGGGAAGCGACATTGGCTCCCATGAGCTGCATGAGGCTACAAATTTGAGGTGCAGTTAAAAGGAAGCACAGTCTGTCTCAAACTGAGATGCACAGGGGCAGGGGCACTATTTTTATTTTCTCCCACAGAAACTGAATGCCTAGCACTGACTCCTACCAGGAAAAAGCATTTGCTCCTGGTACCAGTATGCTGTTTCCCAGCCAAAGAGCCTGAAGCGGATTTCAGTAATAAGCAAAACATACTGCTACATGTGGGGATAATGCTGCCACTGGGCTTGGGATCATATCTTAACAGTGTACCCAACAGGCTGTCCTGTTAGCAACACAGATCACATGAGTTGGGGGAGCATTGCAATATGTCTCAGTGCAAAATATTTGTCCAAGTCCAAGTTTTATTGGACTTCTAACAAGCCAAGGGCTTGAGCAGGAAAAAAATGTGTAAATTATTTCATTCTACCAGGGCCGTCTTAAGCATATCCAGTGCCGTGGTGCAAAGATCCCTCTGGCGCCCACCTGGCAACTCCAAAACAAGGGAGGGGTGGTGGAAAATGTCCTCTGCCTCCCCCACTGCCCCGATCCCCGGTGTGGTGGCAGTGATCAAGCAGGAAAACGTGCTGGCGGACATGCTGTTTGCCGTTGGGGCACCCAAGAAGGCAGCTCAGGAAGGCTGCACACCGACTTTTGCCAGGAAGCAAGAGGAGCACAACAATAATAATATTATAATTTATTATTTGTACCCCGCCCTTCTGGCTGGGTTTCCCCAGCCACTCTGGGCAGCTTCCAACAAAGACCCAAAAATACACTAAAATGTCACACATTAAAAACTTCCCTGAACAGGGCTGCCTTCAGATGTCTTCTGAATGTCAGGTAGTTGTTTATCTCTTTGACATCTGATGGGAGGGCATTCCACAGGGCGGGTGCCACTACCGAGAAGGCACTCTGCCTGGTTCCCTGTAGCTTTGCTTCTCGCAATGAGGGAACCGCCAGAAGGCCCTTGGCGCTGGACCTCAGTTTCCGGGCAGAACGATGGGGGTGGAGACGCTCCTTCAGGTATACTGGGCCGAGGCCGTTTAGGGCTTTAAAGGTCAACACCAACACTTTGAATTGTGCTCGGAAACGTACTGGGAGCCAATGTAGGTCTTTCAAGACTGGTGTTATGTGGTCTTAGCGGCCGCCCCCAGTCACCAGTCTGCTGCATTCTGGATTAGTTGTAGTTTCTGGGTCACCTTCAAAGGTAGCCCCACGTAGAGCGCATTGCAGTAGTCCAGGTGGGAGATAACTAGAACATGCACCACTCTGGCAAGACAGTCTGTGGGCAGGTAGGGTCTCAGCCTGCATACCAGGTGGAGCTGGTAGATAGCTGCCCTGGACACAGAATTGACCTGTGCCTCCATGGACAGCTGTGAGTCCAAAATGACTCCCAGGCTGCGTACCTGGTCCTTCAGGGGCACAGTTACCCCATTCAGGATCAGAGAGTCCTCCACACCAGCCTGTCCCCCAAGAACAGTATTTCTTTCTTGTCAGGATTCAACCTGAAACTCGGAGCAGGGCCATCTTTTGCAGATGCAGAGGTTTGGGAGGGAAACTGCACGTCCGCCAGCCATATAGTTGGTGGAGCACAGCTGGCAGGCATGCAGGGAAAGGGGAGGCTGCCGGCAAAGCCGCGCAGCTCCCCCACTCACTAGGACGCCCCTGAGGGACCGGCGCCCTGGCGCAACGCACCACTAAGACCAATGGGAGAGACGGCTCTGCATTCTACTGTAGACTGTCAAAAGCGTATTGGAAACAAGATGTCGTACATCACTTCTGGAAGATGACCAGGCTTGGGTTTCAGTGAGCCTTCATGAGAAGAAGATGTCAATGGGGTTGAAGATCTCTTTTCCCCAATCCAGCTGGGCCAAGAGACTTCCTGCTTTATTGTACCAGTCATGGTAGTACACATGGATGGAGGTTATCTCCTATAATAAGATATGCTAATATGCAGGTCTTCCCTACTTGACATGATGGGCACTTGGCTAGTAAGATACAATTAAGAACCTGGACTGAAACATCAACTGTGTGCATATTTGTTTACATGTGATATGTCACTAATACACCATCATTAGTACCGCCTTTTGGAATAAATCTGTAATCAATCTTTTTAGACTATGATTATTACTTCAATGCTGTGTTTAAGCTGGTGATTTGTTTTATTCATTTGGCTTATTATCTGAAATCTTGGCAATGTAATAGGAATGCTTTGTATGTAATACTAATTACATCTATAATTATGGGTTTAGCAGACAGATGAAAAGTAATTCTAATGTATTAGCATCAAATATAGGCAGATACATTATGGGCACATAAACTAATATTTGTACTTCAAATTGATGTTGTTGTGGTAGCATGTGCTATAATTTTCCCGACATGTTTTCAAACTGTGGCCTCAATGCAGACAAGGTTAAGCGCTGTTCAGCACAAGGCCATGTATTTTTACTCAGAAATAGGTTCTACTGTGTTCAATGGGGCTGACATCCTAGCAAGTTGGTCTGGGGTTTTATCTAGGTCAGTCTATTTGTCCATCTTGCCTGCTATTGTTTTCTCTTACAGACAGAGGTTTTTCCTGCCACCTGTTGCCTGAATATTTTTAAACTTATGCAAGACAGATTGTGCCAAAAGGATTGTTTTCGCTATACCTCTTTCGGAGCTTCTTTTTCTATGAAGGTCTCATAAATGGTCTTTGCTTTGAGTGAAAGTTGGGAAGCTTCTGTGTTCTTCTTGTAATCTTCACATGCCATCCAAAATTCAATGTTCTCTTCACTAAACTCACTTTTCAGGAACCTTGTGAATGCATCTAATCCACCTATGAAAGAAAAGAGATTCAAAGCAAGGCATATTAAGTAATAAAACATAATTACATTTCTTCAATCACAGTTTAAACAGAAACACCTTTTTCAGTATTATTATTATTATTATTATTATTATTATTATTATTATTATTTATTACTTATACCTCACCTATCTGGCCAGGCCTCCACAGCCACTCTGGGCGGCTTCCAACAGAACATTAAAAACACAATAAAACAACAAACATTAAAAACTTCCCTAAACAGATGTCTTCAGATGTCTTCTAAAGGTCAGATAGTTGTTTATTTCCTTGACATCTGGTAGGAGGGCGTTCCACATAGCAAGAGAGGTCAAAGGCCAGGCTAGTTATCTCCCTGATAACTAGGTTTTCTAGAATTTTGTTTTCTTTTGAAAAATGCCCAGTTACAAAATCAATTGTCTGTTGTGATTTAGCTCAGACACATATTCAGAACCTCAGTGAAAACATGCCTAATCGCTAGAGATGATAAGACCTAAATGGGGGTATGGGAATAAACGTTTAGAAAATAGAAGGCCCCATATCCCTTTTCTATGTTCAATGTGACAAAAATGTTATAGGGTGTGTGTGGAAAACACCTCCCCTTTCTTTCCCCGTCTTGCCAAATGATCAGTGAAATTATATTGCTTCTATTATAGGGATATTGACACCTGAGTTTTTCTTATTTCTGCATGACCATATCTGCACCATACATATAAGTACTATAATACCACTTTAACAGTCATGGGTTCCGCCAAAGACCGCTGGGAACTGTAGTTTGTTAAGGATGCTTAGAGTGGTAAGGAGATTGCTATTCCCCTTACAAAGCTAGAATTCTCATAATTGTTTGACAATCAAACCCTATTCCCTGGAAACTCAGGGACAGGAATAGGTGTTTCCCAACAACTCTCAGCCCCCTTAATCAATGGCAGTTCCTGGGATTCTTAGTCGGAAGCCATGACTGTTAAAGTGATAGCATTGTGCTTTAAATGTGTGGTGTAGAAGTGAGCAATGTTGAAATTTACATGCTGACTCTTGTCCAACTTTGTAGAGTGGTACCTTGGTTCTCAAACGCCTTAGTACTCAAACAACTTGGAACTTAAACACTGCAAACACGAAAGTAAGTGTTCCGGTTTGTGAACTGTTTTTGGAAGCCGAACGTGCTCTGTTTTGAGTATTATGCTTCCAATTTGAGTGCCACACTTCCATTTTGGGTGTTACACTGAGGTCTATCTGTTTTTGCTATTTATTTTGTGTTTTTGTTTTTGTGGCTCTCTTTTGTGACTGTGTGGAACCCAGTTCAGCTACTGACTGATTGATTGTGTGACTGCAGTACATTGTTTATTGCTTTCATTTTATGGATCAATGGCCTCGTTAGATAGTAAAATTCATGTTAAATTGCTGTTTTAGGGGTTGTTTTTAAACGTCTGGAACAGATTAATCCATTTTGCATTACCTTCTAGGGGAAAGCGCACCTTGTTTTTGGAACGCTTTGGTTTTGGAACGGACTTCCAGAACGGATTAAGTTTGAGAACCAAGGTACCACTGTACATGCACAGCAATAGGTATCTGTTGTCTGATCAATCAAATTCAGCATTAGTTGATAAACAGATTGTGCTAAGCTGATTTGCATCCCTACTTTTAAATGTTACATTTTACGACCAGCAAAAAAGTTTTAGGACAGCATGAGTGGACCCATTGAAAACAATGAATTTAAGTTGGTCATGTCCATGGATTTAAACAGTTTACTCTGAGTATGGGGGGAAAACCCATGTGCAAATGCAAAACCACCATAGATCACAATGTATTTGGCTTTTAACCTTACAATGATCAAGCCTTTTCCTTACTGTAATTCCTAATGGTGTATGACATTTGAAGAGTCTTTTTGATATGAAAGATCTCTACTTTCAACAAATAACGATTTACAATTCTCTGTAAATATATAATGTACAAGTAACTTAACCCTCAACTGTCTACGAGGTTTCCTCACATCACCTTTGAGGAATATGACCCGCTGAATAATTGTCTCCTCTGGAGAAGCTCTGCCACTTCTAAGTTTCCTCAGGTCTGTTTTCTGATCAAAATTCAAGGCCACGCTCCACAGGAATCCATTTGTTGTTGGAAGTCGGATTTAATAGACTTCCTCTGTTTACACATGGCTAGTCCTCCACCACAGAAGAATAATCACAAATGAGACATTTCAGCAGGAAATATAGTTTTGAGCCTACTTTCAAAATGAAAGAAAGTGTGTGTGTGGGGGGACCTTTTATGCAGCATAATTCCAGCTGAAAACCCTAACACAAACCTTTCTGAGAAATCAGTTCGTCAAAAGATTCGCCCCACTTCTTCACAGTTTCAGGGGTTTCACTGCGAGAGACCAAAAAAAGAGAGAGTGGGGTAAGGAAAAATAGTTATGCATTTTGAGTAATTTGGAGGATTTCCTCCACAACACATTATCTCCTATTGCTGTCAGTTTGCCATATTTTACACAGCGTTGAATCAGATTACTTTGCAAAGGGGAACTCTTTCCCTCAAGCCTTCAAAAACTGTTTCTCTAATTTTGCTGACATTTCTCCCACTATTGAATTGTGCAGATTCCCGCCCCCCCATCTTCAAAGTGTTGAGGGGGGGGGGAAGTACCATACTTTTCCGTGTATAAGACTAGGCTTTCCCCCTTAAAAATCATGCTGAAAAGTGGGGGTCGTCCTATACGTCGGTAGTGAATAGGGCGGATGTTTGATTCGCTGCTGCCACAGCTCTCACCGGCTATTGTGCACGTTATTGGTTGCTGCGTCAATGGGTGGTGTCGATTGGCTGACGCTGCAGCAATTGGGCGGGTGATTGGCAGCTTCCGCCAGCGAGGGGACAGATGGGAGGCGGATTTTGTGACGCATGCGGGTGAGTGATATTCAGCATTGCCCCCTAAAAAAAGCTCAACAACCTTTTGCCATCTCCGATATGATAATCTTTATTGTCCTTATCCCATACAGAACAATGAAATTGAAAAAAAATCTACATCAGACATTCAAAAGCCAACAAGCCTGCTACCCCAGCTATCCCAGCCTGGTTAGCCCCCTAAAACTCTGATACCCCATAATTAAATACAATATAAATAATTCGTCCCAACAAAGACTCCTCTCCAGTGAGCTCTCAGCCGCAGCGTCTGCAAGTGCTGCGATCTTTAGAATTATTCTCCCTCCATTTTCTGACATTTCAGTCCCCCTAAAATAGTAAAGGTAAAGGGACCCCTGACCATTAGGTCCAGTCGTGACCGACTCTGCGGTTGCGGCGCTCATCTCACTTTATTGGCCGAGAGAGCCGGCATACAGCTTCCGGGTCATGTGGCCAGCATGACAAAGCCGCCTCTGGCAAACCAGAGCAGCACACGGAAACGCTGTTTACCTTCCCGCTGGAGCGGTACCTATTTATCTACCTATTTATCTATTTATCTACTCGCACTTTGACGTGCTTTCAAACTGCTAGGTTGGCAGGAGCAGGGACCGAGCAATGGGAGCTCACCCCGTCATGGGGATTCGAACCACCGACCTTCTGATCGGCAAGTCCTAGGCTCTGTGGTTTAACCCACAGCGCCACCCACATCCCTAAATAGGGGGCGTCTTATCCATGGGGGCGTCTTATAGACGGAAAAGTATGGTACTTTCCCACAGATATTATTTTGTTGTGTCCCTGGTCTTTAAATAAATAATAAAAAGCCCAACCATTCTCTATGGTAAAGATCATAAGACAATGGGGTCAGCTGTCTTTTCGAAATGGTGAGGAGAAAAGCGCAAAAGCTAAAATGAACCGCTTTCACTGAGATGGGGTTTCAAATGCAGCCTGTCTAAGAATCTGTGACCACAGGCTATTTTTAACAGTTCACAGGAAGCTCTATGGTACATACGCAGTGGCCCCGTAACAATTTTAACACACGAAGCCTGTCGTTTTTTCAACAGCAAAATAACATTTTTCAAATGTCATGCTATTTCTGAAGCACCAGATTTTATTTTATTTTATTCTGGTGGCAGGGAACGGGCAAGGACAGTGTATTTTTTTTTCAAAAAATCAAATATGGCAGACTGTGAATTTTGTTTATTGATCTCTGGTTCTGTTGTTCACAGAAAGGTAAGTAGAGATCTCATTCGTTCTCCCTGTGAAAAGGTTTGGGGAATGACCTTTCGTAATATTTGCTTGGCTGCCCTTTGGGGCTGTAGGACTTATGATTAAGGTAAATTATTACACAGTACTTCATAGAGTAATGTAAGCTGAAAGAAAGGCTGCAGTTCCCAAAGAGGTTACAATATAAATTTTAGATAGCTTGGGGAGGGATAGACAACAGAGAGAGGGGGAAGCAGGGCAGGCAGGCAAATTCAATGACAGCAAAACGAGGAAAAACGAGAGAAAGAGAATGAGAGAGATCAGGAGGGGATAGGTGAGTTATTAAGAGGCTCAGACAACTATGTGATTTTAGTACAGTCAGGGGGTGAAGCTCACAGAAAATTTATAGGAAATATATTGTTGTTGTATGTTCTTATTTATTTATTTATTAAACTTATTAGTCATTTGTAACCTGAAGGTTTGTAATTGACTTACAGCAAAGAAATATATATACACATACATAATACCATGGTGGGGGCGGGGGGGGGAGAGATCTTATATTCCATTGATATTTTGTATAACATAAAAAAACACACACACAACCGCTGTGCAAATATTAGCAAACAAAACTCCACCTTTCTTTTCTCCCAACCTTATACTCTATCTGACATTAAAGTTTCACAATGAATATAACTGATCTGTAGCAAGGACTTTATGATCTGAAAAAAATTAGACCACGCATGTACTTTTGTAACCCAGGAAAATCTTTAATAAAAACAAATAATAATAATAATAATAATAATAATAATAATAATAATAATAATTAAAAAAAATGTTGGCTGCTGAACCAATGCAATTAAAGAATTTAAAGTGGATTGGCTACATTTGCCTTCAAAATTATAAATGCAAAATGCTTTGTATGTCAGCATCGCAAAAGAAATAGCAAAACTCACATAATAAACAAAGCAATATCCACACCCACCAATTAGCATATAAGTAAAACCTCAAACCCCCCGCCTTACGTTCATATTGTTTCATTATTGACTGCACCCCTCCCCCTCGTTTCCTGTCATCCTTCCTTCCTAACAGAAGTGATGGAATCAGACTGGACATTGCTGAGGTTACACTATCTACATCATATGGCCCCCATTCTGAGTGTATTCATATTTCCACACATCTTGAATCTCCTCACACAGCAGGCAGAGTTGGGAGCTTTCTCCAAGTTGGTGAACTTTAAAAGCAAGTCCCCATTTTGGCTGAGCTCTGTGTCCCGCAGCAACATTGACTAGGCCAATCGAGGCCAGTTTAGAATATCACACGCTCCTTTGGCTTAATGGGAAGTTGAGTATGGGTAGCAAGGCAATTTTGAAAGAGTCCAAAACAGAAAAGGAGAAACAGTTTGAATTATAGTGCCTGCTTGCTGCTACTTTTGGGGAACTGAAGCTTGCTGAGGATTAATCAGTTTGTTTGTGCATGTCCTCAGTTCTCAGCTGCTCAACCTGTACTCTTGCAAGTAAGTAGTTATTCCAAAATTACCACGCAATTCTCGTAATCTTTGCTCACAAGGAAACGGACTCCATTAAGGTCCTGATCACTTGGAGAGGTGAAGAGTGTTAAACTACGTATATAGATAAAAGGCACAGGTCTCATGCTGGAGAGCTTCTGGATTTGGACAGGGCTACTGCCTGGTATAGGGACGCGGTTGGCACTGTGGGTTAAACCACAGAGCCTAGGACTTGCTGATCAGAAGGTCAGTGGTTCGAATCCCCGCAATGGGGTGAGCTCCTGTTGTTCAGTCCCAGCTCCTGCCAACCTAGCAGTTCAAAAGCATGTCAAAGTGCAAGTAGATAAATAGGTACCACTCCAGCGGGAAGGTAAATGGCGTTTCCGTGCGCTGCTCTGGTTCGCCAGAAGTGGCTTAGTCATGCTCACCACATGACCCGGAAGCTGTACGCCGGCTCCCTCGGCCAGTAAAGCGAGATGAGGGCCGCAACCCCAGAGTCGGCCATGACTGGACCTAATGGTCAGGGGTCCCTTTACCTTTACCTTACTGCCTGGTATTATTGCCCCCCCAACACTCACCTTGAAGCCATTGCCAGTTTCTCAAATTTGTGAAGTTGCGCATCTGGGTGCAATTCAGACTTCTGCAACAGGAGACTCAACCGGTTATTCTTTTCCCGATTCCTACAAGAGAATTTGAGCCACTACATATCACCACTGCAAGAGATTTTCAAAGGCTTCCCCTTTGCTAATGCACAACGTTTCTGAAAAGCTGATCATTTCCCTCTCACATGCCATTGCACTAATGTTGATGTTATTTCTCCCATGTTTGCTATAGAGAATAACAAATTTCTCACTTACACCTTTGCATACATTTACATGTTGAATCGCCTGCAAAGGGTAAATGAAAGTCTTTTCATCTTAACACTCAGATTTAGCTTGTAGGTGGGGAAGGGATGTGGATTTAATTGTAGCGAGCAAAGAGAGAGGGTCAAGGTCTTCTGGTGCTATTAAAAAAGCCTACTAAAACAGGGAAATGTAGCACAAATTGCAGCATTAAAACTGTTAACTACAAATTAGGTAAGAATTGTGGCGCTGTGGGTAAAACCTCAGTGCCTAGGACTTGCCGATTGTATGGTCGGCGGTTCGAATCCCCGCGGCGGGGTGAGCTCCCGTCATTCTGTCCCAGCTCCTGCCCACCTAGCAGTTCGAAAGCACCCCTAAGTGCAAGTAGATAAATAGGTACCGCTTTATAGCGGGAAGGTAAACGGCGTTTCCATGTGCTGCGCTGGTGCTGGCTCGCCAGAGCAGCTTCGTCATGCTGGCCACGTGACTCGGAAGTGTCTCCGGACAGCGCTGGCCCCCGGCCTCTTAAGCGAGATGGGGGCGCAACCTCAGAGTCGGTCACGACTGGCCCGTACGGGCAGGGGTACCTTTACCTTTACAGCAGACGTCTGTCTTTTACCAAAAAGAGCTACCCAAATTTCTTCTCTCCCCTCATAATATGTAGTATTACACAGGAATAGATAGATAGATTTTATTTGTGGTTCATACCATTTTTATATGTATCCATTCATAAGTCTGTTCCATAACATTCTTGCATTAATGTGTGATTTGGCAATTTTTGTATTTAAGAATATTTTATTACAAGTTAGGTTTTTAAATATGAGTGAAATCCAATTAAGTCATCAAGTAGAGCCACTGAAATCAAGAGACTTTAGTCCAATGAATTCAATGGGTCTCCAATGAGTCTGTCAAGCATTGGATGACACCCTATGTGTTTTATCTCACTGTATGCATTCCTAAGCATATTGAATCCCAAAATATGAAATGTGCTACAATGTTCTGCACAATGTCTTTGCAATGTCTTTGCAACTGTATTGCAAAATTCAGAGATGTGCAAAATCCAAAGGATAATTAACACTCCAGTTCATGCATTAATTTGGGAGGTGCAAATTAGGTCAGTTCACTTAAAAATGTGGATAGAACTACATTCTCATTCATCCCTCCTAAGAAAAATAAATTTGTTATGCGGTGCCATCACACTTTGAGCTCCCCTGTCCCACTCCAATTCATCGATTGCCATTTGTTGAGGTAAGGAAACTCAGAGTGTAATAGCATCATATCAGATGTTATTAGGAAGAGAGAGATTTGTGGGGCTGGAGTTTTCGACAACAGCCAGAACATCTAGTTCCAACCTTAGCTGAGACATTAGCAAAGGCCTGTTTTAATTACCAGGTTTATTATTTGAAAACAATCAATGTAATGCAATTAAGTCTCTGTACATAATTCTCACCCTGGCAGTTCCTAATTTACAAACTCCACTAAAAATGACCCTGGAAAGTTGGAACTAAGACCTTGCCATACTCTTAGGGAGCCTTGCATGCTTGGAAAATGCCCAGTTGTCACGCATTGTTTCTAACTGGGTTGGCAAATAATAAGTAACATAACATAATAGCAGCAGCAAATTATATGTACACCAGTTAAAAATTGTTGTAATTAAGAAGTATATAAATCAAACGTTGACAAAAGGAAAGCAACAACCCAAGCTCCCTATAACCTGAGAACTAGCTTTTTTAAGTAAACAGAAACAATATATCTATTCTTTTTCCCCCTTGGGATGCTATATGGCTTACCATTAAAGCAAAAGAGTTTAGGTATTTGTTAGCAAATTGATACGTCAGCACTTGAAACTTCACAAGGGAGTGTTTTTCACCCTATTGTCAGTGTAAGTCTTGCTTTATAATTCAGGGTATTATTTTTGGAGGTATTGAAGGGCTTGTGCACCATGTCTTCTGTGGTCCCTTTTCCTATGTGAGTCCTCCTCCTCTTCTCCATTGTCACCACTACAGCTTCACCTGCCCTCTTCCTCTGGGCCTAATCCATATAACGAGAGGGAGAGAGAGAGAGAGAGAAGTGATGGCTGTCACCCCTGTCACTGTCCTTGACTCTGTCACCTCCCAGATTTGGGTGCAGTTAAGCTCTACTGATTCCAGTGTCATGCAAGTCCACCCAACTGTGGACTACCAACCTTATGGCTCCTTTGAAATTTTTTTTTAGAGCAGCACATAAAGTTTCCAGACTGCACTGTGCTTCTGACACTGTAGGCTCCAGTCAATGGAAGCTTATGTCGCAATACATCTGCTAACCTTTCAGATACTAGCGGAGACTGTCGTTTTTGCTGTTGCACAGCTTTGGGAATGTTCCGAGTTGTTGAGTAAAGCTTGTACCGGAATATCAAGGTCATGGTCATGGTCCCTTTTCCTTGGAGCTGCAGCCACATGCAGGAGAATACTGGAATATTTTTCCCTCCCTCCCTAGAGGGCTGTTGTCCATGCCTTGCAACAGAAGGCAATCACCAGCCACTCCCTTGTGCAGACAACAAAACATCCATCCTACAAAGGCAAACACCACAGCCTCTTACCTGCTTTTTGTGTCTGGCTTTGACCCCTCTTTATGCATGGATTTCATTACTTTATACAGCGATTTCACTCTTGAAGTAGGATTTAGCTGAGGAGATAAAAGCAATGGATTCTCCATTTTTCTCTTGCCAGCTTCCTCTGAATATACTTCACTCTTCTCTTTTTCAGTTTTCATGTGACACCTTCTCAGTGTTGGTTTCCTATAAGCAGTTTCTCATGCGGTCTCCGTCTTGATTTGGTATTGGTTAAAGGCCCATAGAGTTTGTGGGAGGAAGCTCCCCCCTCCCAATCAACCTAGCTCGAACATCGAGTACATCAGATCTTTCAGTGCTCTCTTCTTCAGCTGCTGTTTCTCTTTTTCAGGCCTGATTACTAACGGCCCAACATTTTGCAAGTCATAAAGATAAACAAAGGCTTTCCCTCGGATGTAGCTTGCGGTTAGTGTATGTGGAACATGATCGACTGTCAGACACATTTGGCATAATGTGTATTGAAACCAAACAGAGTCAAGGATTTTGACGAGAGAGAGAAATGTATTTCCAAGTTATTTGTGTGCCATTCTTCATTTACAAAATTCATACTGCCTTATGTGGATTGTCAGCAGTAACGAGAGTCACCTTACACAACACTATCAAACCGATAGTTACGTAAATTCATCTTTTGCGAGTACTGCTTCTTGAAGTTGTTACGTTTGACACTGGTATTTGCTAAGACATACGTGGAACACAAAAAGCTTTTATTTGGACATTATGTTTAAAAAAACTGATTCATTTGTACATACTTGGAACACAAAAGCTTCTATTTGGACATTACGTATATAAGAACTGATCTATTTGTATTTCCTGTTCTAAATGTTGGTCCTTAATTGCTTCTACTCAACTAGATAATGTGAAAAGAGTTATGTTTATATGATGTATAAAGAATTTATATAGTTAAACACAGCCAGTTACGTTGTGGATATATTTGTAACGAGAGTCACAGCAATGCTCTAACATCATATGCTTCCAAACCATTCATGTTATTTGTATATAGAACTTCATAGAATCATAGAAACTTAGAGTTGGAAGGGACCCCAAGGGTTTTTCAGTCCAACCCAACAATGCAGGAATCTCAGATAAAGCATCTATGACAGGTGACCATCCAACTTCTGCTTAAAATCCTCCATGGGAGGAGAGAGTCCACAACCTCCTGAGGGAGACCGTTCTACCTTCCTCCTAAACAATGAAGGCTGGTGTGGAGAAATGTTGAGTCTGTCCATTTATGCTTTGAATAAGGTTTGTGTGACCTATTGGATGTCAGGGGGCAAAGATCAGAGATGGAGACCTTATGCTACTGCTTTGTAGTAACTTAAGGTTACCAGTTTTTCCCCCAAAGAATCTGGGGACCCTTTTTATTTTTTGAAAAGTGAATATTTTTTAAAAAAATATTTTATTTTATTTTTAAAAAGAAGTAATATCTTCTCTTCTGTGGTCTCCTCTGTCACACAGCCTTCCTCTGGGCCTCAGCCTGCTCTCTTGGAGTGCTTGCTGCCATGGAATAGGCTCGGGCCGGGCCTGAGCTGAGCTCAGTGTGGTGTAGTGGTTAAGAGCTGTAGACTCGTAATCTGGTGAACCGGGTTCGCGTCTCCGCTCCTCCACATGCAGCTGCTGGGTGACCTTGGGCTAGTCACACTTCTCTGAAGTCTCTCAGCCCCACTCACCTCACAGAGTGTTTGTTGTGGGGGAGGAAGAGAAAGGAGAATGTTAGCCGCTTTGAGACTCCTTCAGGTAGTGTGATAAAGCGGGATATCAAATCCAAACTCTTCTTCTTCTTCTTCTCAGCCACATGTCCTTGCCCTCCCAGTGCTCTCCTACCTCTCCTCCTTGGTGGCAGGAGCGTGGCAAGGTCAGGGCTCGCCTCTTTTTTTCTCCTTCCTCTTTCTCTCTCTTCCTTCTCCTCCTCCTCTCCTCCTCACTGTGTCAGCTCTGGGGTTTTTACTGGCCCTGGAGCATTGCTGGGCCATTGGCTGGGTAGCCAGGCGCTCGATTTGGGTTGCGGGAGGGGGGGTCAGCAGTTCCCCCAGTTGACGTGCCGGGCATCCCCGGTTCCCCCTCAGCAGTGGCAGGGGCAGCGCAGTTGGCTCTGGCTGGGTTCAGGAGCTGCTCACTGCCATGACACCCACCATTTTGCCTCATCGGAAGCCCCCATATGATGTGTCTTGTGCCAATCATGCAACATTCATTCCCTACTAATAAATCTACAGCACTTCAAATATAAATCCAGCGACATTAAATGAAATCCGGGGACATTCCAGGGACTTTTGTCCGGGGATAGAGTTGTAAATCCAGGGACTGTCCCCAGGAAACAGGGACGTCTGGCAACCATATAGTAACTGCTTGGTGATAGGCTCTGAAACGGGAGGGGGGAGGGTAGCCTTTAATATTTGTGACTGGTGCCTGGACCAGGTTGCAGGTTCTGGTTAGTGAAGAATGGGTACTTAACCTTCAGTTGACGAGGGATGTGTGAGGCAAAGACTAAGAGAAAGAAGAGGAGGAAGACAGTCACTGAGGCGTGAATATTCACCGCCAGTGTGTCAACAATATAACTTTGGTGAAGATGAAAAGGGAACTGGTGGCCATGTTAAACAATGAGGCTGCCCTGGGTAAAAGCTCTTACCAGAAAAAGGTCACACAAACAGGCTTTTAAAATTAGCTAATTTGTCCATGTAACCAGAAGTTAACAAATGGGCGGAGTTTAGCTGTAGGCAATTTAGGCTGAGGTGAAAGCGACATCATCTTGCGAGTCCTTACAAACTGTCATCAGGCACATGCAAGACCCCCAAGTAAATATAGATGAGTGTTTCCTTAATATGAAATAAAAGAAATTTCATTCCTGAAATGAAATATCCCCTTAATAAATATTCTTAACAAATTATCCTGTCTCCAGCGCTGGTGTCAAAGTCACTCCAAAGCCAAGTATGCTAAGCTACTTGGAAGTTTTTAAAGCATGCTAAGGGAATAGCTGGCAGCAGAAAAGGGCAATGGTGAGGAACTCCAGATTGCAGTGGCAGGGATTCCCTAGACCCTGAAATATAAATATTGATGATGCAGAAATACTTAGACTTGTATTTATAAAAAGTGGTCCTGAGGGAACCATTTTCTTCATGACTGGATTATGCCATTTTCTACATATAGGAACCCTGTGATGTTAATTAGGCTGAGGGAGCACACAGTAAAGGTAAAGGGTAAAGGGACCCCTGACCATTAGGTCTAGTCGTGACCGACTCTGGGGTTGCGGCGCTCATCTCGCTTTACTGGCCGAGGGAGACAGCGTACAGCTTCTGGGTCATGTGGCCAGCATGACTAAGCCACTTCTGGCGAACCAGAGCAGCACACGGAAACATCGTTTACCTTCCCGCCGGTACCTATTTATCTACTTGCACTTTGACGTGCTTTCAAACTGCTAGGTTGGCAGGAACAGGGACCGAACAACGGGAGCTCACCCCATCGCAGGGATTCGAACCGCTGACCTTCTGATCGGCAAGTCCTAGGCTCTGTGGTTTAACCCACAGCGCCACCCGCAGAGGGAGCACACAACTGGCCCTCTATTGATGAGCTTCATGTCTGATAGTGGATTGAACCTATATCCCCAGTAAAAGCCCAGCACTCCTCCCTACTCCCAACTGACATTTCCTTTTAAGACTCTGCTGCAAAGCAGGGACATCCATCAACTTGACACTCACTGCACAAGCTCCCATGTATGCCAGAGTTGCGTACGCAATCCAGAACAGTGGGCTTCAGAAGCAATCCCCTTGTATAATTAGCATCTACAGTTGTTTACGATAATTGAATAATGAGATGGGCTCGAAACTATCCAGTATACGTGCATATGTGTGAAATAGCTCTGTAAGTTCACTCTTGGTTTTCAGTCTTGGTCTCTGCATCTGTTTCACATCCTGAAACTTGAGTCTAACCACAAACACATTTAGTAATAACTTCTGCATTTTAAAGAAAAAAAGACAGCTTCCTTTTCTTCCTGGATCCCCCCCTCTTCGTTGCATGTTGTCGCTTGCTGCCTGGGTATGATCTCTTTCAAACATTTCACATGAATTACTTCTTAATAAAGATAAAATGGTACTTCTTAATAAAGATAAAATTAACACAGTAGAGCTTATGTGCTCCTGAATGCTTGGTTCTGAACTCCTTCCCCTTTCTTTTCTTTTCTTAGCATTTTTTGTTTTTTAAAATATGCCTGTCCAACATTCTCTGAGCTTCATTTCAGAATGCAAGGTTAGGATTTCTTTTCAATTGGCATATGTGACAATCAGGGTTAAAAGTCAGGGCCAGGCAGTGGCTATTACTAATTAATTGCCTGAATATCATCACCCTACAAAGCACTTTACAAAAGTAACATAAGCAATGCCTAGATCGTTGCCCCAAGTGCAGTGCCGGATTTACGTAGAAGCTAAACAAGCTATAAAAATCATTTTAAGTTAGAGCTTAATAATTATTTCACTATTAATATGTTGTTGTTGTTGTTTAGTCGTGTCCGACTCTTCGTGACCCCATGGACCAGAGCACGCCAGGCACTCCTGTCTTCCACTACCTCCCGCAGTTTGGTCAAACTCATGCTGGTAGCTTCGAGAACACTATCCAACCATCTTGTCCTCTGTCGTCCCCTTCTCCTTGTGCCCTCCATCTTTCCCAACATCAGGGTCTTTTCCAGGGAGTCTTCTCTTCTCATGAGGTGGCCAAAGTAATGGAGTCTCAGCTTCAGGATCTGTCCTTCCAGTGAGCACTCAGGGCTGATTTCCTTCAGAATGGATAGGTTTGTTCTTCTTGCAGTCCATGGGACTCCCAAGAGTCTCCTCCAGCACCATAATTCAAAAGCATCAATTCTTCGACAATCAGCCTTCTTTATGGTCCAGGTCTCACTTCCATACATCACTATTTCTTCTTAATTGTATTTCATTATTAATTTACTTCTTCTTAATTGTATTTCAGTACAACAATTACTTTGATGAAATACATATTTTGTTATGTGCAAATGGCTTTAGATACCTATTAGGTCCATAAATTACCATATAGCATATATTCAACACAAAAAACAGTGACAATTTGTTGTTGACAGCAGACAGCTGGACATATAAAGGGCCCCATTATCTTCAGTAGCTGAGGGCCTCATCAAACCTAAATCCGGCCCTGCCTAAGTGTATTAGTCTTTGGCTGTGTTCAATTGGTAAAACCGGAGACTCTTAATCTCAGGGTTGTGGATTCGAATCCCACACTGGGCAAAAGTTCCCTGCATTGCAAGGGGTTGGACTAGATTGCCTTCATGATACCTTCCAATTCTACGATTCTATGTTTCTGTACTCTGCAAGCAGTGTCCTCCCACTGCTGGTTTGGGAAGTGGTGTTTACACAAGTCAGCCACATTATGTATCTACCATTTTTCTCCGTTCCCCCCTGAAGTACTGCATTTTGTTGTGCAAACCAGCATTGATCCAAACTGAGGAAAAAGAACAACCTAGCTATGTTTTAAGATGGTATTGTGCACAGCCTATATGCAGGCAGTAGTGAGGGTTGCCAGAGAGACAGGAGTGGAAGAAGGAAGTATACAGACAAATCATATATGAGAAATAGCATGGTATGTTTCACCCAAGGAAGGGAGAGGCAAGGATGACTAAATAGCAGAGGAAGCCCCCAAATATAGGGAAAGAGATAGGTAAAAATGATCAAATCCCAGGGTATGGTCTGAATGTTTATGAGGCTACTGCCTTGCTGAAATTTATGAGATCTGAATCTTATCAGATCTGACCAGTGGCTGCCCAGGAACCCACCTTAACCACATGTAGAAGTTCTTGGGTTCAATTCCATGTCAGGAATATAAATATATATAATATACAAATATTTATAATAGCACTATACCACCCTTCTCCTGAAGATCACAGGGCAGTTTACAATATAAAAACACAAAGATACATACCATAATAACAAAAACAATACCACCACCCTGTTTAAAAGGCCATAGTTTGTTTAATTAGCCAAAGGACTGGTTGAAGAGGAATGTTTTCGCCTGGCACCTAAAGGTGTATAATTAAGGTACCAGGTGAACCTCCCTGTGGAGAACATTCCAGAAACAGGGGGCCACTGCAGAAAAGGCCCACTCTCATGTTGCCACCCTCTGGTCCTCTCATGGAGGAGGCACATGAAAAAGGACCTCAGATGATGCTCGCAGGGTCCAGGTCAGTTCATATAGTGAAATGTAAGAAAATGAAACAAACAAATACAGTTGCACAGCATTTCTCTAGAGAATAGATCCACTTTGCCCTAATTTAGGGTAAATTTGCCACACCACTTTCTGTTAACTCTCCTGCACCTCTGAAGATGGCTTTGTACTGTCTGCCCTTCCCGTTAGCATCATTATTTTGTATGCTGCAGTGTGTGTTCTCCTTTCTCAGCCTCTAATTTCCTCTGAATGAAGCTAACCTAATTTCAATAACCTTTTCTGACTGTCACCCTTGAATTGTGCTATCAGCTTCCCTCTTCTGATATCCTCTTATGTTATTTCTAGACTTAGTTCAATCCTAAACATGTCTACTCAGACCTAATGAATTCAGCAGGGCTTACCCTGCTAGGATTGCAGCCTAAGATGCCTTTGTGCCATCTTGCTTAAATAAAGCAATGCTAGAACTAAAAATGAAGAAAGTGTTAATTCATTCCTGAACATGCAGCACTAATAATACTTGATAGATCCAGGCAGCTTGCCTGCTTGCCTTGTTTCCTATTACTTTCTGGTTTTGAATGAGAGAAAACTTAGATTAGAAGGGCATGTTTTGTTTTGTTTTGTTTTGTTTTGTACACACACACACACACACACACAATGTTGTTTAGGTGGTAATAGCATCTCACATGCTCATTTCTCTCAGTTGAGGAGGGAATCTTACTGAGATATGATCCATAGCTAAAAATAAATAAATAAGTCACCTGTGCTTTCCCACACATGCAGAATCAATTATCAGATTTGAGATTGATTTCTTGTCAGCATTTTGGGAGTTAAGTGAGAAGTAAGTGGTGCCTCTTTAGCACTGGTACACAGGGAGAGTATATTGTAAAACGCGTCTTATCTTCGAACCAGCCTCGCTCCCTGACAAAGGCGATACACAATCAGCAAGCTGGGAGATGGGAGAAAATTTGGAGATGGGTCTTGTTGTAATTACACCCACAAAGGAAAAGGCAAGCTGTTTCAACTGAAGCAGTTAAACTGGCCCTACACATAACCTTTTGAGAATAATCTGGCCGCGACTGTCAGAGGGATGGCCCCATAGGATACTAAATCTTGTTGGATAGTAATATCCCAAACAAAACAAAAATCACTCAGAACCAGTACTTACATTTTGAAAGATATGATTTCCTCTTGGACTGCAGTTCCCTGGAGATATAGTATGACCACGTAGCTACCACTATGACCTCTAACTAATAAAATGGGTCCTCAACTAATAAGATTTCTCTCTCTAACACACTTGCTACTTCTCTCTCTCTCCTCCTCACTACCTCTCTCTCTTTCTTCTTACTCCACTCAAAGACTCACACTTTGACAAGTCCTCCGTTAAGTTATCCAGTGATGAAATGTATTACAATGGAGGGTATGATGACACCACTACTTTAGCAACCTTGCTAAACAATTTCCATTGTTCCTCTTAATACAGTGGAACCTCGGTTGTCAAACACCTCGGTAGTCAAACATGTCTGCTTTCGAACTTTGAAAACCTGGAAGTAACTGCTCCAGTTTTCGAACAATTTTTGGAAACCAAACGTGCAACGTGGCTTCCGTTTTGACTTTCCCTATTGTATTGAGCCTTCCGTATGGAGTTTTCTGTTTCTGAACAAGTCAAACAGTTTTCCGGAATGGATTACGTTCGAAAACCAAGGTTCCACTGTATTATCTTTTATAGCTTCCAATGGGTTAAACATTTTTTATTAGAAGTTTTTTAGATCACCCTTCATTGGATGGATGCCAGAGCAGTATGCAATCATAAGAATACACTGTAATACAGGCGTCAGCAAACTTTTTCAGCAGGGGGCCGGTCCACTGTCCCTCAGACTTTGTGGGGGGGCCAGACTATATTTTGAAAAAAATAATGAACGAATTCCTATGCCCAAATAACTCAGAGATGCATTTTAAATAAAAGCACACATTCTACTCATGTAAAAACACCAGGCAGGCCCCACAAATAACCTAGCGATGAATTTTAAATAAAAGGACACATTCTACTCATGTAGAAACATGCTGATTCATGGACCGTCTGAGGGCCGAATTGAGAAGAAGAAGAAGAAGAGTTTGGATTTGATATCCTGCTTTATCACTACCCAAAGGAGTCTCAAAGCGGCTAACATGCTCCTTTCCCTTCCTCCTCCACAACAAACACTCTGTGAGGTGAGTGGGGCTGAGAGACTTCAAAGAAGTGTGACTAGCCCAAGGTCACCCAGCAGCTGCATGTGGAGGAGCGGAGACGCGAACCCGGTTCCCCAGATTACGAGACTACGAGACTACCACTCTTAACCACTACACCACACTGGCTCTCAGTGGCGATTGGGCCAGATCTTGTCCCGGGGCCTTAGTTTGCTGTAATAGAACAATATGGTATCTTTCTATGGACAACAACAACAAAAGAGTGAGAAGCAACAAAAATACAAAACTATTGAATCATGCGGGGAAACTGGCTGGAGACTTGGCTTCTTGGAGGCAAGGTTTTCAGGTTCCTTCCAGCTAAGCGATTAATCATCCCTCAGCCTTTCTCTGAAAGGAAGGAGGTGGGTGGAGAACACTTCACAAATGCTGAGATTATCATTGTCCACATCTGCAGTTTAAGCGTTGGGGGGCTAGCTGCTTTCTTTTCACCCTCACCAGAAGAGAGCATCACAACTCTCCATAGCCTTTCCTTGCACGGACAAAATGTCTCATGGGTGAAGTTACTTCATGATGCCTTTTTCTGGGTGTGGGCATGCACGTGGGAAGACAGTAAAGAGCACACTATTGGCGGAATGATTTGTGGAATGCAAGAAAGGATGCTCACAAACACTTCTAAAAGGCCTCGGTCCAGTATACCTGAAGGAGTGTCTCCACCTCCATTGTTCTGCCCGGACACTGAGGTCCAGCGCCGAGGGCCTTCTGGCAGTTCCCTCATTGCAAGAAGTGAGGTTACAGGGAACCAGACAGAGGGCCTTCTCAGAAGTGGCACCCACCCTGTGGAACGCCCTCCCACCAGATGTCAAAGAGAAAAATAACTACCAAACTTTTAGAAGACATCTAAAGGCAGCCCTGCTTAGGGAAGCTTTTGATGTTTAATAGGTTATTGTATTTTAGTGTTTTGTTGGAAGGTGCCCAGAGTGGCTGGGGAAACCCAGCCAGATGGGCGGGGTATAAATAATATATTATTATTATTATTATTATTATTATTATTATTATTATTATTATTATTATTTATTGTTCTCTGCCACCTCAGAAGTAAGGTAAATGCAACAAACTCTCTGCACTCCTCTCAAACACATAAATTTTCTCTCTGGTACTTTTGAAACACAGCATCTTGTCTTGTGAATCGATTGAAAATGGTAAAAAAAAAAGGGGGGGAGAATGCAGGATAAGCTTTTGCCATAACAACTTGCAAGCAAATGTCACAGCAGATAAATGCACATTTCCCCTCCCTTTATTCACATGCCTGCCCTACTTAGCACCATATTTATGAGCAGCAGAAATGTGCAGATATTTTTATTCACATCTGAGTATGCCAGCTACTTCCCTTTACGCTGGGTGTTGGCAACCTGCAGCCCATGGGCCAGAAGTGGCCCGCGGAGGCCATTTAACCAGCCATGAGACCACTCCAGAACCGAGCTGCCCACTCGGCGAGCCCCCGCACTGCACCGCGCCGCTAACCGGCACAGCGCATGGACTCGCTTCCGTGGCATCCAAAATTGTGTCTGCACATGTGCAGACGCGGGTGGTGCTGTGGGTTAAACCACAGAGCCTAGGACTTGCTGATCAGAAGGTCGCGGTTCGAATCCCCGCGATGGGGTGAGCTCCCGTTGCTCAGTCCCTGCTCCTGCCAACCTAGCAGTTCGAAAGCATGTCAAAGTGCAAGTAGATAAATAGGTACCACTCCAGCGGGAAGGTAAACGGCGTTTCCGTGCGCTGCTCTGGTTCACCAGAAGCGGCTTAGACATGCTGGCCACATGACCCGGAAGCTGTATACCAGCTCCCTCGGCCAATAAAGCGAGAAGAGTGCCGGAACCCCAGAGTCGGCCACAACTGGACCTAATGGTCAGGGGTCCCTTTACCTTTACCTATGTGCAGGATGTTACGAAAAAGGAGCAATGCAGCAGCGAGCTCCAGGTGGCTGGAAAGCCAAACAGGATGTTGATGTTTGGGACTGTTCCGTGGGAACAAAGGAACAGTCTATTCACACCACTGAGCACCGGATGTTAGCTCAGAGTGTCATCTGACCTGTACTGGAAGTACAGGGGAGGAGTTTCTCTCTCTCTGCTGTTGGGGTTAAGAGAGTGCAGACACGTTTCTCTGTACTGCTGGAAAGACAGAAATAAAGGCATGTAAATACATTTCTGTCTGTCTCTTTCCCCTCCCTGGGGTTGGCAGGGAAGAGGCGAGGAGTGGTGTGTTCTTCTCACGTTAGAGGAGGATCGCCGATTGAGATCTCGCCTGATCTTGCCGGGAGACGCAGACGGGGAGGTCAACAAGGAACTCAAGCCGGGTGCCTGGAGAGTGGCAAATTCCTCTGACTAGGCTTGATTCCTACACAGACTCACGCAGACACCGGAAATCGCATGTGCGTGTGCTCATGTGTGCTCGCTATCCAGCCCACAGAGGGGGGGGGTCCACGGGACTGATCTGGCCCAGATGAGGTAAACCTTGCTGACCCCTGCTTTATGCCTTTTTTCTGAGGGAAAGCAAAATTTACTTTATGTCAAGATGCGGAGAATCTCCTGTGCTTGCAGCATTGTGCAGGATGACAATAGCTAGGGTAGAATGAATTTTGTATTATGGAGAACAGCTTCCCAGTGTGTTTGCTGTTCACCTCAGCATTCCATGTGACCATATCCTGAAGTTATTGCGGAATGCGGGTAGCACTGTGGGTTAAACCACAGAGCCTAGGGCTTGCCAATCAGAAGGTCTGTGATTCGAATCCCCGTGATGGGGTGAGCTCCCGTTGCTCGGTCCCTGCTCCTGCCAACCTAGCAGTTCAAAAGCACCTCAAAGTGCAAGTAGATAAATAGGTACCGCTCCAGCGGGAAGGTAAACGGTGTTTCCGTGCGCTGCTCTGGTTTGCCAGAAGTGGCTTAGTCATGCTGGCCACATGAACTGGAAGCTGTACGCCCTCAGCCAATAAAGCGAGATGAGTGCCGCAACCTCAGAGTCGGTCACGACTGGACCTAAAGGTCAGGGGTCCCTTTACCTTATGCCTTCAAACTGAGGGCTTATCCATGCTTACATTTCCTCTGCTTTTCCCAAGCAGTCTGTATTTTAAAGCTCCATGTCTGAACACCCTTCCCCCCACCCTTTGCTCCAGAGTTTCCCCAGAAAACTTATTCTTTGAAGCTGAATTGTAGCAAACGTCAATCTGCAAAGAACCCAAAGTGACATTTGCTGCAGTTCAGCTTTAAAGAGGAAGTTTCATGGGGAAAGTTTGGGGCAAAAAACCCAAAACAGATGCTTGGGCACAGAGGGTCGAAGCACAGACCTCTGTCTGGAAAGAGCAGGGCAAAAAGACAAGTGGGGATAAGCCCTGACTTTACGCCGAGACTCCATTTCTGAAGCTTTCCAAAGGTTACTCTGAAGTGCCTGAATTCTCTTTCAATCCTATTACAGTTATTGTGTGAAGATTACTAAATCACTCTTAGCAAAGGAGTTCAGAGTCACTGCATAAAGCTGATTTCAATGAATACAAATTATGCATTCGGTCATTGCACAGTCAAATCCATTTAAAACAACACATGCTGTTTGGAGGAGAGAGAAAAAACCCTAAGACAGAAGAGAAAACTCATCTGTATTTCCCCTGCTCTTGATAATGGTATCATGAATTTGTTTCTGAGAGGGAGTGCTGAAGGCTCTTGGGGAATGAGTCCATTCCTTGTACTTCAAGGGATGTAACAGTACCGCTCTATTCTGCCTTGGTCAGACCACACCTGCAGTATAGTGTCCAGTTCTGGGTGCTACAATTTAAGAAGGATATTGACAAGCTGGAACGTGTGTAGAGGATGGCAACCAAGATGATCAAGGGTCTGGAAACTGAGCCTTATGAGGACCACTTGAGGGAGTTGGGTATTTTTATCTTGGAAAAGAGGAGACCGAGACTGGATCTAGACACATCAAAGAAGCATTTCAGTTCAAACAGCCTCATTTCTGTATACCTGTATACCTGAGGGAGCGTCTCCACCCCCATTGTTCAGCCCAGACACTGAGCACCGAGGGCCTTCTGGCAGTTCCCTCACTGCGAGAAGTGAGGTTACAGGGAACCAGGCAGAGGGCCTTCTCGGTAGTGGCACCTGCCCTGTGGAACACCCTCCCATCAGATGTCAAGGCAATAAACAACTATTTTACTTTTAAAAGACAACTGAAGGTGGCCCTGTTTAGGGAAGTTTTTAATGTCTGACGCTGTATTGTGTTTTAATAATTGGTTGGACACTACCAAGAGTGGCTGGGGAAACTCAGCCAGATGGGCTGGGTGTGTGTGTGTGTGTGTGTGTGTGTGTGTGTGTGTGTGTGGTGCACTGTAAGTCTAAACAGGGAAAACAGGTAGAGAAAAACAGGACTCCACATTGCCATCTGGTGGCACAATGTTATATCGCACATACAACGTGCATTAATCACTTTTTCTTTACTAGCCTATTTGAGTCCTGGGAGGAGATATTATAGCCATCTTCCAATATCTAAAGGGCTCTCATATGGAAGATGGAACAAGCTTGTTTTCTCCTGCTCTGGAGGGTAGGACCCAAACCAATGGATTCAAGTTAAAAGAAAGGAGATTCCAGCTAAACATCAGGAAGAACTTTCTGACATTAAGAGCTGTTAGACAGTGGAGCAGACTGCCTCAGAAGGTGGTGGACTCTCCTTCCTTGGAGATTTTTCAGCAGAGGTTGGATGGAAGCTTTCGTTGAAATAGCAGGGGGTTGGATTAAATGAACCTCAGTGTCCTTTCCAGCTCTACAATTCTGTAATTCTATTTGTATGCCTTTAGCAAACAGGTTTTGAATAAATGTGAATGTTTCTAAAACCTCAAAAGCCTATGTGACCAGAGATGACAGTAGCAAAAAAAGGAATGGGTGTGCTCACCAATGGGAAGTGATGCTTTTCTCAAACTTATTTTAAAGCATTCCATCTCTCTCCCTCCCTCCCTCCCTCCCTCCCTCTCTCTTGCACATAGGGATGTCACAAATGTGTGAGCCAGGGTGCCTGGCAAGGCATAGCTGTCAAGTGTCCCTTATTTGAAGGGACAATCCCTTATTCTAGCGCCATGTTCCACTGCTGTCCCTTATTGATGGATGTCCCTTAAATGTCCCTTAAATGATGTCCCTTAAATTTCAAAGGAAGCAGCTCCTCTCCCTCCCTCCCTGCCGGCCAGGGAGGAGGGAGGCTCCAACTGTGTTGCTTGGCTGCGTTGCTCACCCAATAAGAAGTCTAAGAACAACTGGGGGGTGGAGCTTGCATGCCTTGTGTGTGGCTAGTTAATGCAAGCTGAGGGGTTTTTTGAATGCTGGACGCCATTTTGTTGCATGTGCTACTGCAAACTTTGCAGTGCAAAGCCAGGCCGGGGAGCCATCTTAAGTTGAGGCAGCATAGGCCTTGTGGTGCATGTGATTTAGATTCTATTCAGTTGAACCTCTGGTTACAAAGTTGGTTGGACAATGTTCTCGAAGCTACCCAGCATGAGTTTGACCAGACTGCAGGAGGACAGGAAGACTGGAGTGCCTGGAACAGGTGAGGCTGCAGGTCCCTTATTTTGGCTGCTGGTCCCTTATTGTCAAGGCTGCTGGTCCCTTATTTTCAAATCTGTAAGTTGACAGCTATGCTGGCAAGGCCAACATCCTCACACTGTTAACGTGTAAGTTGAACTTCCGCACACCCTCCCTTCTGTTACTCAGTGCTGAAGCATAGAATGGCTGAAATGAGAAATGAACAACAATTGAATGCTTTATTCCCTGAAAACAAAATGAGTACAATTCTTCCTCCAACCTTTGTACATAACTAATGACAATCTTCCACTGACGTACCAGGCTTATGATGATTGGCCACTACACCAGTGTGGTGTGGTGGTTAAGAGCAGTGGACTTGTAATCTGGTGAACCAGGTTAACTTCCCTGCTCCTCCACATGCACCTGCTGGGTGACCTTGGGCTAGTCACACTTCTCTGAAATCTCTCAGCCCCACTCACCTCACAGAGTGTTTGTGGTGGGGGAGGAAGGGAAAGGAGAATGTTAGCCACTTTGAGACTCATTTGGGTAGTGATAAAATGGGATATCAAATCCAAACTCCTCCTCCTCCTCCTCCTCCTCCTCCTCCTCCTCCTCTTCTTCTTCTTCTTCTTCTTCTTCTTCTCCTCCTCCTCCTCCTCCTTCACTGTGAGGGCTAGTGCTAGAGAAGATACTCTCGCTTTGTTAGTAATCTAGCATTTTATCCATTAATCAAGCCTTTGATCCCCATGTTAATCTCTTTGTCACTCTGCAGACTTGTGACGTCAACCTCATCTATGGTTCTGCATTAATTCCATTGGTTATCAGTGAAGTTAACTTGCCAGTTATATTGGTTCTGATGAGTAGCTATTAAGTTGCAAGCATTGAGGTTTTTTTGCATTTCAGCCACTCTAGAGACACAGGCTCAAAATGCCAGCATTTCATGCTTATCATTTCACAAACACAGCATACAATAATGCTTCAGTCCTGAACGGAAATGCACTGTGGGGTTTCCCATAAGCACAGGAGCTTGTCTTTATCAATATATTTGCAGGATTGGAGTGCAGTCATACCAACAGTGCCTTGAGATGATTGCTTGTGATTACTAAATCAACGATGATGCTAGTAATAATAAGCATTTGATTCTAAGAAGTATGCTAAAATACAAGAAGTGCGGTAAAGGGACACACAATCTTAATTTTTATCCTGTTCCTCTCCATGTTTATTTAGAGCAGCCATGCCCAATTTGGTGCGCTCTACCTGTTTTGAACTACAGTTCCCTTTAGGCCCAGCATGCACAGTCAATTGTCAAGAGTGATGGTATTTTAAGTCCAAACATCTGGAGAACACAAGCCTAGGGATGGTTAACATGGAGCTACTGATTTTAGTGGGGTAGATTTCCAGGTTATTTCTCCTTACACGTTACTCATGTGAAGAAGTAAAGCATGCAGGAAGAAACTGCTGATCTGCATGTTTGGCCCCACTCCTGATGACAAATGGCTCCTTTCAGAACCATCTGTTTCTGCACTTCAGCATAGACATCTCAGTTGGGGGAATGCTTCAAGCCTTCCTCACATCTTAGAACACAACCTGGGCTTCATCTGCACTATAAATTCCAAGCAGTGTCACGCCACTTTAAACAGTACCCAGGGTAATTTGGGAGAAGCCATAGAAGCAATGTGGCTTCCATGGCTGATGCAGTTGATGCAGTTCCCTCCTCCAGAGAGGGAAGAGTGAAAATTCACAAGCTGATTCCCCACTAGGAACCCCTCAAGTTCAATAAATATTGTGGTCTTGAGTTCCAACACAGTAGAGGAGTGGTCAGTCCGTATCATTCAGAAACAAATGTGCTTTCCTTGGCTCCCTGACCAGAATTTGTCCAGATGTATCACGTGCAGGCTGTTGGCGAAAGTTTGAATAAATATATGCAGCTACTCACAGCTACTATTTTAAAAAAGATATCTGCAATGCACAGTTAACAAAATGTGATGTAATATTTGAGATCCACACACCCCACCCAAAGCAAATGTTCCAAATACATTTCATTAAATTTTGAGTTGCCTTGGCGAGGACACAGACCTCTCATCAACTCATCAAGCAACTTCATTTAGGGATGTTATGAAGGAGGAGATTCAAGATTTCTTTCCTTTCTTTCTTTTTGCCCCCTTCTCCTTCTTACTGCAGTGGGAGTTGAAGAGTTGGAAATTAAAACTGCATATTTTGAATGCATTTGCATGTGAAAATTAATTTGGCGGCTCGCAAGAAACATTTCCACAATTTATCAAAATCAGATGAATATTTATGATGAGTTTGCTCACTCCTGGAAGGAACTGTAATTGGACCAACCATTTTGTAATGATACGATAAGCAATGAACTGCCGACATATGGCTGTTTTATTTAATCTTCAGAGTAAACCCATTTCTACTTCACAGAGTGATGCCTGTTTGAAAAGGAATACATATATATATATATATTGGTATAGCCAAATGAGAGCAAGTCCATTTGGATCAAATTGCTTAGTCAATTTTTTGTGTTAAACTTCTGGGCTACTTGTTAATATTATCCACTCCATCTTCTCTCTCTCTCCCTCTCCCCACCCCTGGCGTGTGTGTGTGTGTGTGTGTGTGTGTGTTTAGCTGTACCCTTTGGAGGAATAGGTAGGCTTTATGCTGTTAGGGCATCCACCAAAAATAGGGTGGCCATCTATTCTACTTTACAAAGGATTGTCCTCTATTTGAAAAATTCTCAAATGTCAGTCTTCTGTTGGAACAAGGTCTCTATTTACTGGGCTGCCTGGCTTAGTTTATAGAACCAAAAGAATGGAAAGAAAGGGTCTTGAAGTTGCCCATAAACTGTGAGCACTTGGAGAATAGATTGAGCAGACACCATCTGCCGTAGTCTTCACCCCCTAACCCCAAAGACTCCTTCCCAAGCCCTAGATACAGACCAGATTTATTTTATTATAAGAACTGGTAGCTTTAATTTGGCTTCCTTTAGCAGTGCCCTTGGGAGCTTCACAATGTCTAACCCTATAATGTGGAGTTCCTTTTGAAGCTTTCAAGGCCCAAAATCCATCAGAGTGTACAAGCATTGTTCACATTATTACAGATAAACAAAACGGCAGTGTTTTTGATAGCTATCATTTTAAACAAAGTCATTATGGATGACTGATGTGAAAGCCGCGGTTATGTTTTGGTATATAGTTAAATATAGCTTTCATTGGCAGTAAGCAGCCTTTTATTGGAGAATTTCACAGTCAGTGCACTGTTGCTATGTGGCCCATCAGTGTTTCTACATGTAAGCCGGGCTGATTAGAGCAGTCAACTCAAAATTCCCAAGTCCCTTCTTCTTTGAAGAAAAAGTCCTGCAAAACATTTGAAAATATATTTACAGAATATTGGTCACTTGTTCAGATGCTACAGAAGTATAGTCCGGTCTAGAATATTGAAAGTAATTCCATTTCTACTTCATTTTGAAAGTAATTCCTCCAGTGGTGTATTGGAGCAGGAATGCAGGGAAGGGGGCAGGAGTGCAGCTCCAAAATGTTCGTCATGGCATCATCATCATCATCATCATCACCACCATCATCCCACCCTTTCCCAAGAGCAGGAAGGTAGGAATGATGTTGGAATGATGCTTAATGGACCCGCCTCACTCTAGCAAGTGAATAGGCGATAAAGATTTTTTCTGCAGATCAAAGATGTCCTGCTCAGAGCAGGACAGTTGGCTAGTATGCTGTCAGTTACAGATCAATGCGTTGTTGAACCTGTGCAGTCAAAAATTAGCAGCCCCACTCAATTCAACAGAGTTTTCTGCCAGGAATCCACCCATAGATTAGGGTTACCAGATGTCTCCGGTTCCCGGGGACAGTACCCAGATTTGCCAATCTGTCCCCGGACAAATTCCGTCCCCGGAATGTCCCCATATTTGCAAATCTGTCCCCGGGAAACGTGGCAGCGGCAGCCTCAGCAGCCTGGAGCCAGCCAGGTAGCACAGCTGGCTCTGGCTGGCTTCAGGAGCTGCTTCCAGCCATGGCACCCACCATTTTTCCTCACCGGAAGTCCCCATATGATGTGTCTTGAGCGCATATGATGTGTCTTGTGCGATCTCCTGCCCCCTTCCCCCTTTGTTTTGACTGATCAGGGGAGGCTCGGGAATTGCGGCCGGCCAGCCATTGCCCAGTTTTTTAAAAAAACTATGTGCATTTATGTTTCACAGGGTGCAAAAGAAGGGCTTTGCACCTTTATACAATATGCATGTATGCTTGGGCCCAGGGTCTTTTGCCTCATCATCCCCGTTACTGACACCCTGCTGTTATTCAGCTTAAAAAAAAAAAAGGGTCCCCAAATTCATTGGGGGAAAAAATCTGGTACCCATACCATAGATCCTTCCGTAGGGTTGCACTCACACCAGATCAGGCGCACGGGTCCAGACAGATTCCAACATGCTCACTGCTATATCACCCTTTTGTCAGCAGATCACAATGAATGCAGACCCGGTTCTTCCTGTTCAATTTGGCACCAGGGATTTGCCTTTCTGTCACCTGATGTGCTTGGGACAAAACATGCCATGGGCCAGATATGGAGGCCTGGTGGGCCCAAATAGTCCTTGGGCTGGATGTTCCTGACAGCTCAGCCAGGTAGCGTCTTTGTGTGCGTTCAAACCAAGCTGTGATCATTCATGCAAAGCACCACTTGTGAACCAGCTCTGAGATCCAAAAGAATGTGAAAATCTCACTCCGGATCTTTGTTTTTCAGTTCACTTTGCTTCAGTGCAGGCATGAAATACAGATTACGTTTGCAGGGATGCATATGAATGTTTATATCAAGCCATCCTAAGCTTGGATTGAAAGGCTATAAGCAGATTTGTGGATTTTTATTAGAACTGAGTCAAATATTTGCAGTGAAGCTCATAGCCTTCTAATATAATATCACATTGTATTGTCCTCAATCCTTCTGGGAAAATCCTTTTTTTCTCTTTTACATGCGTTGTAAGCACAATTCTCCTGGGTCTCTATTGAAAGTCAGCCAAACATACTAGATAACATGATCAATTGGCCAGATGAAATAACTAACTTACACCTGACAGAGAACAATTTCTGATTGGTTGATAAAATCAAGTGCTCCAACCATGTGATGCACTATGACATTTTGCCAGTAAACACATAAGGGAATTGGTTTATAAAGCACTCAAAATGCCTTAGCAAGGCAGAATGTGAGCCTACGGATTTAATGGAAATGTTTTAAAAAGTCAGAAAATAAGATCTATCATCTATCTAATTTATCAACAGATACAACTCCTATTTGGCTAAGAAAATTGTGATAAATATGTTGAATACAAGTGTAGATTGGCTTAATTGGTAGATTAGGCAACCCAAACTTTATCTGATTAATCAAGGGATGCCAATTTTAATCAGTGAAATAAATATTTTAATTTGTGATCTGTAAACTAAATACACATTTCTTTCAGAGATTATTTTGATTGTCTTGCTATAAGGAAAGCTAATATCAACAGTCTTATTTTTTAACATGCATTTGCTCTAAAAATCAAATCAGCAACTTTAGATGATGAAATATCTTGATTATCTTGATTATGATAGTCATCAATATCTTTTGAAAAATGAAAGGTGCTATCATCTATTGATCCCAAAGCACACAACATATTGCATGGTATCAAGCCTAAACAGCACTGGCTTCCTCAAAATGAAATGTTAATAAAATATACTGTAAAATATCAAATATTGACATGAAACATCATAGGATATAACTGATTTGAAATATTCAGAGAAACAATGAATATTTGACATCAGATTGCACAGAGGAGAATTTTACAATCTGTCAGAGCAAGATCTCTTCTTTAGAGAGCTCCAAAATTCAATTCTAGGATGAATTAAGCAAACATGAATGAATTAAGCAAACATGAATTCTAGGATGAATTAAGCAAACATGCAACTGGGAGATCCTTCTTCTTGTTGTTATTGATTAAATTTCTATACCGCTCTTCATCTGAAGATCACAGGATGGTTTACAATATAAAAATACATATCATAGTAACAAAATGTAAAACAGTACCCACCCCCCACAGTCATACACACAAACTGCACTGCTGTTTAGATTGATGTAGTATTATGACTTGCAATAATCAAGCCACAGACTTCATAGGCATTCCATAGAGTAGATCTGGATAAGCAACTGGTGTTTTCTTTTCCTGTATTATAAATTTATCTTTTCCAATGAAAGCAGAACTTGGTTGATATATCCCAGTAAAGCCAGGGGTCTTTAAAAAAAAAAAACATACCCAAACTCTTTGTTCTTGCAGAAACATTTTAAGGTTGCACTGATTCACTGCACTCACAAATTACTGCCTACAGAATTCAATTGAAAATTAACCTTTTCTATTGCCCCAGGAAGCAGTATTGTATTGTGCTTAATTTATTCAGTTTTCTGTAGGTGAGGGTCACAAATAATAATAAAGGGTGCAGCTTCTGTATGCATGCTTGTGGGTTTTGTTTTGCTTTTGTTTTTTTTAAAACAGTCTGACAAAACAGAGACATGATTAAAATGATTTAAGCTGTGTGATTCGCAGCTTCTACATCCACTAGTAAGGCTCAGCTGTGGATTTCAAAGTAGGCACTGACAATCAAGGCAGCAGTTCTGGAAATGTTGAGCATAGAGAGACTTCTCAGGAAAATGAAACCTGCCATGTAAAAACTATTAAGAGTGCATGATATACTGTACGTGGTAAAAATGAAATAAAACATGGACAAAAATGTCACTACTTCCAAAGTTAAGACCATGCAGTGTCAGAGCAGCCTCATTATTACAGCAATGGCTAAAAGGATCAAAACTAAGGGGGCAAAATGAAAGAATTAGCACAACTCCATTATATTGTCTAGCTCATTATCCTTAAGGTCATTTGTGTAAATTAAAAGGAAAAGCATTTTTTGGAAATAAGATCGACACACCTGCCATATTCACAGAAGTCACATTATTATGTGTACATAGCTGAAGTCCTCCTTCATGGATCACTGTCTTGTCGTGGCAAAGGAGCTTGAATAACTCAGATAAGCTATGAGCTATGCCGTGCAGGGCCACCCAAGACGGACAGGTCATAGTGGAGAGTTTTGACTAAACGTGATCCACTTGGAGCAGGAACCGGCAAGCCACTCCAGTATCCCTGCCAAGAAAACTCCATGGGCAAAGAGAACAGGCATATAAAAGTTATGACGCTGGAAGATGAGCCCCTCAGGTCGGAAGGTGTCCAACATGCTACTGAGGAAGAGCGGAGGACAAGTACAAGTAGATTCAGAGCTGATGAAGCGGCTGGGCCAAAGCCGAAAGGTCGCTCAGTTGTGGATATGCCTGGAAGCGAAAGAAAAGTCCAATGTTGTAAAGAAAAAAATTGCATAGGAACCTGGAATGTAAGAACCATGAACCTGGGTAAGTTGGATGTGGTCAAAAATGAGACGACAAGAATAAATATTGACATCCTGGGCATCAGTGAACTAAAATGGACAGGAATGGACGAATTCAGTTTGGATGATCATCATATCTACTACTGTGGGCAAGAATGCTGTAAAAGAAATGGAGTGGCCCTCATAGTCAACAAAAGAGTGGCGAAAGCTGTACTGGGATGCAATCTCAAAAATGATAGAATGATCTCGATACGAATCCAAGGCAGACCTTTTAACATCACAATAATCCAAGTTTATGCACCAACTACCGGTGCTGAAGAAACTGAAATTGACAAGTTCTATGAAGACTTACAATACCTTCTAGAAATGAAACAAAAGAAGGATGTTCTTCTCATTATAGGGGATTAGAATGCTAAAGTAGGGAGTTAAGAGATAAAAGGAACAACTGGCAAGTTTGGCCTTGGAGATCAGATTCTTCTGTAGCCTACAGAGCTAAAAATGTTATCTGATCCAGTGCTCAAGCTATGTTTATGTGAAGAAATAAAGTGAGAGGCTCATATCTAAGAGCAGAGATGCAAAGTCCTGGAGGCCAAGCCCTTTAGCTTTGGAGGGGACAATGTCCAAAAATTCAGCTCTCAGATGAGCTAGTTCCATTCATCTGATCCACTCAAGCTACAGGAGACCTGCACAGCATGCAAGGGGAACTTTCACTGTTCCACATGCCAGACCAGCTGTATTTTCTTATAGTTTTCTCTCCCTTTATGCATATGACCAGTTAGAACTGACCCTCCGCTCTTTCTTTTAGTGTACAAGGCTACATCAAATCTCAGACAAAATTGGCTGCCCACAGAATTAATGGGCAATGTTTAATGAAGAGACTAAAATTTTGTTACTTAATGAGAAAAGAGGTTATCTATACAGTTGCAAATGGGGAAAAAAGGGATCTGAATTTCATTTCACCTAATTAAGGCAAGGCAAGACAATTAAAATAGAACCCGCCAGATGTAACATCGGTGTTGGAATAGATTTTACGCTGCTCCACTTATAGCTAACTGTATAGATTCCTAGATCTTGAGAATTAGATATGTATGATTGTGGTCTACAGTGATTTACAATTGGTAGTAAAAGTCTCTTGTAGGACTAGATTCTTCACCTCCACTATTAAGACCAGCACCAATACTCTTGTATCCTTAAAAACCTTGAAGACCTTGTAGAAGAGGAGCCCAGCTGCTAGTTTGCTGCAGCTTTTGTTTAATAGAACTGGATGGACAATGGAAGGTCATAGCAGAGATTGATACAACGTGGTTCAGGGAAGGGATTGGGTACTGGATATGCAACTATAATAAACTTATATACAGCAGTACCACATAATAAGGGGAAGAAAAGGACATGGGGAGAGATGGGGATGGCTGTCTGGCCAGTGGATGAGAAGGCTAGCACTGCCTGCTGTATTAATTCAGTATGCATTTTCATGTGAACCTACCAAATTTGCACTTCCCAGTCCACACTAATACATGAATTGAAAGACAGTTGCCCAAAATTCGCACTTCTCAGAATTTTCAGGATGCAGTTGTCCAACCAACAAAATTGCATGTACAGTGGTACCTTGGTTGTCAAACACCTTGGTTTCCAAACACCGAAAACCTGGAAGTAAGTGTTCCAGTTTTCGAATGTTTTTCAAGAGCCAAACGTCTGATCCGGCCATTGGTTATTGTTTCCGGGGCGCCTGCACCAATCAGAAGCTGAGCTTTGGTTTCTGAACATTTTGGAAGTCAAACGGACTTCCGGAATGGATTAAGTTTGGCACTTTTGCTTTTGCTATTTATTTTGCGTTTTGTTTTTGAGGCTTTTTCAGTTAATTTGTTTTTGTGATTGTGTGGAATCCAGTTCAGCTACTGATTGATTGATTGGTTGATGGATCAATTTTGGAACGGATTAATCCATTTTGCATTACTTTCTATGGGAAAGCGCCCCTTGGTTTTGGAATGCTTTGGTTTTGGAACGGACTTCTGAAACGGAATAAGTTTGAGAAAAAAGGTACCACTGTATTAGAGAAAATAATGTACAAAATGCATATATTAGTGAAAATAATTAACAAAAATGCTTTCTATTGAGTGAAAATTGCTTGCAAAAATGATGTATATACTAGGAAAAATTAAGACCACATCTTGTTTTCACTACTGGTTTTCTATTCCACTATTACTCTTTCACGTTGAGGGAAATGCACTTTCATCTGACCAACATTTAAGGCTTTATTAACGTCACCTTCCATACAAGATACCTTATATAGACTTTAAGCAAGCATTTGAAAAAGAAGTATGCTTGTGATCCCTGAAAGGGTTACGCCAAAATAGTCACATTGGCTTTATCAGTTTGACACAACTGCAGCCCCAAATCTCACTTCTGAGCATAGGAAAATAGATTTCATTGACTTTCATGGACTTAACGTTTCTGAACACTAACCATACTGGAAAATGGGGCTTTCAATCAATTTCTTCCAGAATCCCCGCTGGAATGGCTACACGAAGCATTAGCTTGAGCCACTTTGGGAAATTTTAACTCTTTGAAACAGGAGTAGGCCCGAAAAGTCTCAGCAAACCCCGTCTCCTTTTTAAGCAACAGGGGCCATATCGTTACGGCTGAGACTGAGTTGTGTAGGCAATCTAAAGGCAACATTAAACTCTGCTGGAGTAGGGCTATTATGTGATACTATTATCTTTGTTTCTATAGAAACTCTCTAAAATGTCAACTATTTTTAGCTGTGTAGCTGGAGAAGGCAGCGGATTGCCTATAAGGACTTGGAAATAAAAGGTTTGCAATGTACCACATTTCAACTGTCTGATTAACGTCTCACGTATTGTGCTGCCCTCCTGAAGGTCTGTTGAGCACATGAGGGGACACGGCTGGCTTAACATCCCATCGTCCCAGACTGCCCTGATTTGCTGGGGACAGCAGCTCTTTTCTTACATGCTTTGCTGCCCAAGGACAAGACAGGTCCTCCTGCCCCCCCACCCCCTTCCACATACAGATGCTGATCAGACTGGGAGATGAATTTTGGTTCAGCACTGGTGACGGGGCGCCGTTCTCCACCTTGTGAAAGGGCAGCAGAACTGCTGATGAGTGGGGAGGCGCAGGGCAAGTTGTGTGATGCTTTGCTCCACCACTGCCTGCCCCCAGCATCTGTTGCCTGAGGTAGTTGCTTCACCTTGCCTAATGGTCAGGCTGGCCCCAAGACTGCCCTTATGCTGCTGTTTGGGGAGATACATTTAAAGAACATGGCCATTCCTATTGTGCATTGCCTTCCTCCCAGAACACTCCTCCAGCTACCCATCCAGAGAGGCAGTGTTCGCAAATATTTTTGAATCACAACCATTCTGCCTATTAAATCCAGTCATGGTGAGATTAAACAGTCAGTTGAATGCCTTCTGCAGCACCTTTTCCAACAAAGTATACCAGGACCTGGGAGTGATGAGCTCCTTATCTCAAAGGCAGTGCTCCAGAGTCACCAGCTAAGGACACACCATATACAGGATTGCCTTCAGATGTCTTCTAAAGGTTATATAGTTACTTATCTCCTTGGCTCAGGGGTCACCTAACTCCATATCCTCCAACTTTTCTCCGGTGAAAATAGGGACATCCTAAGGAAAAGCAAGGGGTGCGGGTGGCGCAGTGGGTTAAACCACAGAGCCTAGGGCTTGCCGATCGGAAGGTCGGCGGTTCAAATCCCCGCGACGGGGTGAGCTCCCGTTGTTCGGCCCCTGCTCCTGCCAATCTAGCAGTTTGAAAGCACGTCAAAGTGCAAGTAGATAAATAGGTACCGCTCCGGTGGGAAGGTAAACGGCGTTTCCGTGCACTGCTCTGGTTCACCAGAAGCAGCTTAGTCATGCTGGCCACATGACCCGGAAGCTGTACACTGGCTCCCTTGGCCAATAAAGCGAGATGAGCACTGCAACCCCAGAGTTGGCCACGACTGGACCTAATGGTCAGGGGTCCCTTTACCTTTAAGGAAAAGCAGGGCATTCTGGGATCAAATCAGAAACCAGGAAGGCTTCTGTGTATTCAAGACGGGAAAATAGGGACACTTGGAGGATCTGCCGTGACAAAGCACCTGATTTATATGCAAAATATTCCAGGTTCAGTCACCAGCATCTCCTGCAGAGGTGCAGGAAATGTAGGCCAGGCAGTTAAACCAGGGAGAGATAGGAATGGTTGGACTTCAACTCCCATGATCCCTGGCCACTAACTACATTGGCCAGGGCTGATGGGAATTGGAGTGCAGCAACATCTGGAGGGCCTAGGGAAGGCTAGATGGTATTGAGCCAAGATGGAGCATTGGCATGACTTGGCACGAGCCAGCTTGCACTGTTCATTTAATGAAATTCTAACTTTCTTTCAGCTTAATTAAGCAGTGTTGAAATAAGCCTTCTGCCTGAAATATTTATGGTTGCATAATGGAAATTAAATTGCATCAAGTAGATATTAATGGGAATAATGAAGGTCTGCTGCATGAACATGACTCTTAGGAAAAACCTGCAGAGAATTGTTAACAGCACAATCCTAATCAGAAGTAAGTCCTATTGAATTCAATGGGGCTGTGGAGTTATGGCTGCAGCCGTACCTACTTACTGTTCGTTCTTTCTTTCTTTCTTTCTTTCTTTCTTTCTTTCTTCTTCTTCCCCCCAGGTGGCTTTGCAACTTCAGGTCTCTTTATTCCTTGAGAAGAATGTGCCATTTAATGGAGCAACTGGGCTTGTTTCGTCAAAGAGATTCCACTAGGGTGAGCATGAATGGGTGTGAATCTGTAAGGTGGAGAAGCCACTTAAACAAATGTAGAGCCCAAAAGATTTCAGGTAGCTGAGAATGAAGACTATATGAATGAAGACTATATGAAGACACCAGGTTGCATTGTGTCCCAATTATGCAGAGCCCCCCTATGTGTGGGGAGGCACACATAAGTTGGCCGGCCTATAAGAAAATCTGATGCCAGGGGCAGGGCTTAGAGCACAGCCCCTATCCTGTCTGCACACCAGCATGCCATACACATGAGTAACATGTGCATAGCGATTTAGAATGTGTACACATTCTGCACTGGGCTGGACTGAGAAGCTAGGTTATTCTCCTGCAGCTCTGTTGGCCTCACGTGTCACTTCACAGCTGCAGTTTTGGCCATCTGTGTGGTGGTTCCTATTAAGCACAACAGAGAGCAGCTCCCTCTTCTGGCAAACTTCAGTAGTGGAAGAAGAGAGAGGAAAGGTGCCTGGAGGTTGTGATCAAGGTCACCACTTTGATATCTCCTAGCACCTTATACTTACTTACTCATCGGTTCAAATTCTGTTGAACTTCACTTCCAGCAATAGAAAGCCTACCCAACCCCTGAACCCCTCATGATTCCAGCTGATTGAGCTCTACTGAGCTGTTGTGATTTATGCACAAGAAGGTGCTGGTTATCATAGTGAAAGGAATCAGATATAAGTTTTGCAGCATTTTATAGCAGAGGGACTGAGGACACTAACAGTCTTTCCCTCTGTGAACTATAGGTGTGACAGATAGGAAAACAATGGGTTGTATCCATCTATGTTCTAAATGAGTGGAAGTTACTCATGTTCATTAATTGCAATGGGTCTTCTCTGAGTATGAATAACATTGGCTGCAATCCAAGACATTGTTAGTATTAGTATTAGTATTAGAATTACATACCGTGAGGGCTTGCCTTCCTGAATATATTTCCTGAAGTGACTCCTACACTTTCTGAAAGTTTATCTCCCCAAACTCCAAAGGATAAAAACAAAAATGCAAAGTTGTTGCTTTTTCTTTGATATCATTACGCAGACTGACAAGGAATCGCCACGTAATTGAATCAGGGCAACAAGTAAGATTGAGTTAGTGGGGAGATGCAATCTGTTTGGCTTGTCCTGCCACCTGCTTTGGAAGTGGAAAGGCAGATGGGGTGTGGTGGGACAAGAAAATTTCCTTGGCACTCCTCTCTGTCTTTTGTCATTGCTGCCTCCCCCTAAATTGGATTAATTCACTTTCTAAGTTTGCATCCCAAGCATTGCTGCAATCTGACAGATAGAATTTGAATGTCACCATCTGTGATGAAAGATAAACTAGAAAGCGTCGGGAGACTGGCAGAGGTACATCACGACTCCAGGAAAGAGGCAGCAAGTTGCTGCTGCTGCTACAGTATCGGCTCATGACAGGCTTCCTCACGTTCTAATTTGCTGATTCCGTCTCAGGAGAGGGAGCTGAGCATTGCAAAAATATTGACAGTTATTAGGGCACACCATTAAAAGCTGGGAGATACTAAGGGCTGCACCCAAAGCCGTGCCAGTAGAGTTCTGCTAGCGCAGCAGTAGCTCCGGGGAGAGGAGAGGATGCAAAAGCTTAATTGTGTTAGCGCAAGCAAGCCATAAGGTTGCAAGACTGTGGCCACATCAGAAAGCAAATCACATTGAACTCAGAGGGACTTCTTTCATAGTGAGCACGAGCACGAGCCAAAATCTGTATTGAGAAGATAGATGACCTGATGCCAGATATTTCTTCAGTATAATGCCTTACTTCTTCAGAAGGATGATATTGCCTCTACAAGTGCATGATGTCTGTGGCTGGTGTAGAGAGGGCTTAAAGAATGGACACAGGGGACTGGTATTGGGTTAAATTAGGCCACAACTTTATTGATTGTAAGAAAGAGTAGGTTTGGCTATGGCAATGGGCATGTAGCCAGCATCAGGCAGCCCTCCTGCTACCTGGTGGGGTTAAACTTGTGCTTGGGAATCACCCCCAACATGGATTGGGTGCCACAATCCCACACAGGCCACCATTGGAGGAGACCATCAGTCTCCCTGTGGACTCCTGGACAGAGTCACCCCTCCAGGAAGCTCAGGAAGACTCAATCTCTATTGTCCTAGAATGATTCCTCTCAAATGTGAGTGGATGCTGTTGTAAGGGTCCAGCCCAGCAGAAGGTGAGCTGTTTGCTTCCATTGAAAGAAATGGAACGTATTGGCCAGAACTTAAGCACTATTTTTGGGTTTTACTTGCTACAGGCTTTTGATGGATTTTGTCCATTAATCTTTGAGTATATGCAAATGTGTGCCAACTCATGTCATTATATAGCAAACAATCACAATCCTACATTGTTTGGTTTTCATGGGCTCAACAGTTATTCATTTGTTTAAGTTGGAACGTATAGGCCATTTCTCTCCCCGAAGGTCCCCAAAGGAGCTTACGGCCATTTAAATCATTATAATAACTGCAACAAAATAAATAAATAAATCAGTAAGCAAACAAACTCATGCCAATAGCAAAAATATGAATATGCAGTAACAGCAAAACCAGTAAAAGCAGAGTTGAAATCAAAAGATCTGAAAGGTGTTGTGAAATTTTAAAAAAGTTTTGACCTGCTACTGGAAAGACAACGGGCTCAGGGCTGGGTGGAGCTCCTTGAGAAGGTCATTCCAAACTTGGATTGCCACCTAAGAAGACCTCTTATCTGATCACTGCCCACTGGACCTCTGGCAGAAGGGAGAGCCAAGGAAGGAGCTTGGAGGCAGATTTTAAAATATGGACAACATAGCAGGGGAGAAGATGGCCTTGAATATGCCTAGGTCCAAGCTGTTTAGGCCTTTAAAGGTTAAATTCAGCACTTTGAGATGTGCTTAGAAATGGATCAGGAGCCCTTCTAGTTGTTTAAGCCTATAGTATGTGCTTTGTTTCACTTGCAAAACCTCAGTTAGGGTATTGTTGTGAGTTGAAGTCATCTTTCTGGCAGAAGAGCTTCTTTCTGTGCAGTGGGACTCCCCCTCCTCTTCTCCACCTGTGTCTGCCCCACACTCAAATCTGTTTTGCCCCCCAAAACTTTAAGGAGCAGATGGGGGCAGAAGGATGTGTTAAGAAGAGTGGCAGAGGAAGTCCTATTGTGCAAGCAGAAGTCTTAACACTAGTAGAACAACGTCATTGAATACAACCTGGTGTTTCGAACCAACTTCAGTTTCTGAGCAGTGTTCAAATGTTGCCTGGTGTACAGTATATTAGATCTGAATTTAAACTAGTTTGCATTCAGACAACCTGATTAAACTGAATATAAATTCCAGCAGATTAGTTGAATTGATAAATTCAAGAACACTCGTTGAATAAGACTAGCATGAGACATCTCATTGAAGGAGCATGGGCTGCGCTTGAGACAGGGAAGCACTAAAATTTTGAACCTGTGGCATATTTCTCCTAATATAGATCAACTCTTTTTCATAAACACATTAATCGGGGAGCCATTGTCACTTCTGTAAATTCCATTTATGATTCTCTACATCTTCGGCTGATAATCCTCAGTATGATTAAATAATAACACGGGGATCTTTTTGCTCAACAAGGTGGTTGTTGAAATGCATGTGAAATGTGTAACCACTTCAGGTGTTCTGTCAAAGCAGTAACTGTTTCTGACTGAGCTGCAACAGTAGAATTTATCAAAGTGTCAGTGGAGGCAAGAGGGTTTCCACTTGCCCAGATTCTATATAAATGTTAAACAGGAGGAACACATTTTGCATGCTAATCATGTGGCCAAATTCTGGAGGAGTTGACCTAGATGAGCTAATGTGGTATAGCGTATGCAAGCATGGGCGTTGGGCAGGAAGCCTTGAGTTCAAATTCTTTTTCAATCATTTTCTGCCACCCTAGCACATTCATGTCAGGGGGTTGTGCAACACCCGGCCACAGAACTACCAACCTTTGCTCCTTAGATAAAAGTCTGGGGTTGTTTTTTTTGGGGGGGGGTTCACAAATAAAACAGTTTTTAGTTTTAAAGTGAGAAAAGAAGAAAAGGGAGTGGACAGAACCACAATGAAAGAACAGTAAGCAAAACCCTTTAAAGATAAGAGATCTACAACATTATATTAGGAACCAAGCTGGATTAAACCTAAGACCTATCTTGTCCTGCATCCTGTCCCCCACAGTGGATAGTCAGATGAGCAGCTTAAGCCCACAAGCAGGGTATGAACACAGTCACACACTGTTCCCCAGCAAGTGGGATTCAGAGGCATTCCTCACAGTGCTTCTCAGCCCTCCCATTTCCTACTAAAATTGTCCTGCATACAACTCCATTTTGTAGCTATGATGTTCTAGCCCTGGTTTGGAAGCTAGAGCTCTCCACAAGCAAAGTACAGCTTTCCCTCCCTCTCTCTTCACCCTGGGGTTCGCTTTATATGGTGTCGTAATTAATGATTGCAACACTTTGGAGACAGTCCGTCTGGCTTTAGAGAGACAGTTTTTTAGTTACAGGTTGGCACAAATCACAACAAACCAATTTGGGTCCATTTTGCCCGCTCTGGAGTGGTTTGTAGCGGCCTTGACCTGATCTGGATTTAGTACAAATTGGTACAAATCATCCCAATTTGGTTTGTAATTGGGACAAGTTGGTAGCGTGACCCTAGATTTGTCACCTGAAAAGTAACTGAAGCTCAATAGATGGCCTACTAGTATTTTATCTTCAGTACATAGTAACCAAAGTCAGAAGAAACTTTGTCGTGAAGAAAGATTTCCCTTATTATTCCCTTTGCTGCACCCCTGCTGAAAATAGCATGTATTTCAGTGGCACCAAGATTGATAGTTTCTTCTGCAGGAAAGTCTCTTGGGCAGACAAAACAGGGAACTTCAACCAGTTTGCAGCTGTGATGACAATGATGAAGAACCACCTCTCACAGGTACTCATTTGAGTGGAGGCGAGTGAGCAAGCAAATGTCCCCGGATAGACTAAGAGTTGATCTTGTAAGCAAATATGGGCTACTCACATGGAGGTCTCACAATGTCAGAGTGCTGCTAGGCTTGCAGCCAGTTCTGTGTTTAATGTGATTTGGTCAATAAACACTGACAAGTGAGACCTGCAACAAAACATTGCAGTGTGGTGTGCTCCTATGAATATTCCTGCCAGGCTGCCATACTCTTTTTCAAGATATTCCATTCCATCACCTTGTTTTTCTTTAGCTCCCACTCTGCCAAATAGTTATCCGTATTCTTTGGCCACTGAACATACTTAGTCCCCACTGTTGTGCCCCTTACGTTCTCCTCCCAAAAGCCCCAGTTCTGCAAGCCGGCTGGTGCTGTTTTGGCTACCCAGCAACAGGCATTCACCCTTGTACTTCAGAAACTGAAGGACTGATCTAGTCATTGCGAATTTAACAGGGAAATTGCACTGCAGAAATTATAACAAGGGCCCAGGGTTTCCTGCGTATAGAGTTTTAAGTCTTATGGTTAGCTGCAAAATTTCACAATAAAATGAACAAATTGCTTTACTGCCTGATACTAAAGAGGTTTCACACCAGGAAGGGCTGAAACCATCAGATTAGGACTGCAAATTTCTTACCTATCAAGCCAAATGTAGCCTGCTTGCCATATACGGCTGCCCATCAAGGGCTCTATAAACATGTTATGCCACCCCATGCACCTCTATCTTCCTGGGAATGCAAAATCAAGTAAGCTGTCAATCATTTGGCAGATCACAATCTGTGGCTGGTGGTCTAAATTTGACTTTATGGACAGGTTCTGCAGGCACGTAGCAGACAATCTGTGATTTTGGCCAAACAACAGACTCATCCTTTGGGGTCCAATTGTAATTAGGATATCAGCTAAAGCTGGAAGAATGATCAGAGGAACCCAGAGGGATATTAGCAATGATAAGGAAAGATTGAACGGCTTAAGATGCTCAGAACAATCTCAGCTGGGCTCACAAACAAGCCACTGTCACCATCTTGAATAGTGGCACCTGCACCTGTTGAACACATTTGTTGTTTAGTTGTTTAGTCATGTCCGACTCTTCATGACCCCATGGAGCAGAGCAAGCCAGGCACTCCTGTCTTCCACTGCCTCCCGCATTTCCTGATCCTGAATTGAGTCGCCACTGTTATTTCACCTAAAGCAAAGTTAGAAGCAAAAGTGGAGATACTTTCGTAATTGAAATAGAGGAAATCTGAGAAGAGTTGTGGTAATTCCTCAGGATGGTTCCATGTTCTTTAGGTTGTCACCAGATACCAATAAAAACAGAAGCCAGAACAACCTTTGTGCATGTATTCCTATATCTATTTATATAGGGCTGTATTCAACTAATTTTTATTGGATTAAACCCATTGACTGGAACTCAACTAATAAGTCATAGAATCATAGAATCTTAGAGTTGAAAGAGAGCCCGAAGGGTCAACTAGTTCAATCCACTGCAATCCAGGATTTACAATCTCAGCTAAAGCATCCACGACAGATGGCCATCCAACCTCAGCTTAAAAACCTCCAAGGAGAGAGAGTCCACCACCTCTCGCGGGAGTTTGTTCTGCTGCTGAACAGCTCTTACTGTCAGAAAGTTCTTCGTCATCTCCTTTCTTGTAACTTGAAGCTATTGGTTCAAGTCCTACCCTCCAAAGCAGGAAGAAACAAGTTTGTTCCCTCTTCCATGTGACAGCCCTTGATGTATTTGAAGATGGCTGTCATATTCCCTCTCAGTCTCCTGTTTTCCAGGCTAAACATACCCAGCTCCTTCAACTGCTCCTCATAAGGCTTGGTATCCAGACCCTTGATCATCTTGGTTCCCCTCCTCTTGTCCTCCAGCTTGTCAACATCCTTCTTAAATTGTGGTGCCCAGAATTGGACACAGTATTCCAGGTATGGTCTGACCAAGGCAAAATAGAGTGGTGCTATTGCTTCCCTTGATCTAGAGTCCTGCTAGTAGAATCCCATGCAAGAATAAGATGAGGAGGAAAGAGGGAGGTATCGTTGAGTTCTTTCCATTGAAATTAATGGACCTAGGTTAGGCATGCTCTTCTGCATTTTGCTTTGTATATTGTATCTTCATCCACTGGCTTCAGCTGCCATGTGCCCCTAAGTTATATGTGGTAAACTCCTGCTGAAATCAAGAGAAGTAACTCAGGATGTAATGTTGCCACCCCTTGATAGCATGCCAGTAAACAGAACACGTTTAACTCATCCACAAAAGTATAGCTATTTAAAAACATTTTATAGGCTAGCAGTCATTTCTAAAACCTGTAAACAGATAAATGTTCTCTTCCCCACCCCCCTTCTAAAGTCTTATCAAATTCCCTGCATGCTAAGAGAATTTAGGCTGGATATGATCTGCACTGAAAATTGGTTTAACAAGTAACATATTTTCTGCAAATTGCTTCTTCTTTGCAGCATTTACAATAAAATTCTGTTTTTCAAACCTACTTGGATTCAATCTGTCTCCATTCAATACAGTCTATGGGGCATTATAACAGACTCATCTAACGCATAGTTACAGCCTCCTCTGAACTAGCCTTGTCAATTTCTTTTCATCAAAGCAATGACCTGAGTGGAATTTGACATCAGGCTCTATACCTCCTTCTAAATGTTGCAAAATGCAATTTCATCTAAACAGAGTAAGTATCAATCTGATCTTCAGAAACATTCCTTTTCACCCCCAGGGAAACTTGCAACGGTTCCGCAGGAAGTAACTTTGGCACTGTTTTGTAGTGTGTATCTCGTTTGGGAAATGATGAAAGGGCCGACATGGCCAGAAAGATTTCCGTTCACTCAAGCTTTTCTTGCAAGCGTGAGATGTGATTTTTGCAGAGTTTGAAAAAAGAAAGAAAGAAAGAAAAAAATAGAAAAGGGAGAGGAATGCGGATCAATAATGCAATCCTATATTGTGTACTCAGAGGTAAGTCCTGTTGAATTCAGTAGGACTTATTCCTAGAGAGCCAGTGTGATGTAGTGGTCAAGAGCGGTAGTCTCGTAATCTGGGGAACCGGGTTCACATCTCCGCTCCTCCACATGCAGCTTGGGATATCAAATCCAAACTCCTCCTCCTCCTCCTCCTCCTCCTCCTCCTCCTCCTCCTCCTCCTCCTCTTCTTCTTCTTCTTCTTCTTCTTCTTCTTCTTCTTCTTCTTCACAGGGGTAACTGTGCCCCTGAAGGACCAGGTGCGCAGCCTGGGAGTCATTTTGGACTCACAGCTGTCCATGGAGGCACAGGTCAAATCTGTGTCCAGGGCAGCTGTTTACCAGCTCCATCTGGTACGTAGGCTGAGACCCTATCTGCCTGCGGACTGTCTCGCCAGAGTGGTGCATGCTCTGGTTATCTCCCGCTTGGACTACTGCAATGCACTCTACGTGGGGCTACCTTTGAAGGTGACTCGGAAACTACAACTAATCCAGAATGCAGCAGCTAGACTGGTGACTGGGGGCGGCCGCCGAGACCATATAACACCGGTCTTGAAAGACCTACATTGGCTCCCAGTACGTTTCCGAGCACAATTCAAAGTGTTGGTGCTGACCTTTAAAGCCCTAAACGGCCTCGGTCCAGTATACCTGAAGGAGCGTCTCCACCCCCATCATTCTGCCCGGACGCTGAGGTCCAGCGCCGAGGGCCTTCTGGCGGTTCCCTCATTGCGAGAAGCAAAGCTACAGGGAACCAGGCAGAGGGCCTTCTCGGTAGTGGCGCCCGCCCTGTGGAACGCCCTTCCAGCAGATGTCAAAGCGATAAACAACTACCTGACATTCAGAAGACATCTTAAGGCAGCCCTGTTCAGGGAAGTTTTTAACGTGTGATATTTTACTGTATTTTTGGTTTTTATGGAAGCCGCCCAGAGTGGCTGGGGAGGCCCAGCCAGATGGGCGGGGTATAAATAATAAATTGTTGTTGTTGTTGTTGTTGTTGTTGTTGTTGTTGTTGTTGTTGTTCTAGGTGAAGGATTGCAGGATTACCACAACCTGTTATAAGAAAGTGAATGACGGGGTGACCCTCCAGCTGTTATTGGATCCCAATTCCCATCCCCCTCAGCCAGGATGTTCAGGTACCATCCAACATTTTGGGACAGCAGCAGCCCACCCGCCCAACACCATGCTCTTCTCCCCACCCTGCCTGATCTCTGAGCTCTTTCTTTCAGCTGCACCCAACCTTTGTGCTTTCTACCACCCCCTGCCTAATCTCCATGCACTGCGCCCTTAGGCTGTGATCCATTTATTTGGCTTAAGCTCCCTGGAATTCAACATAACTTACTTCTGAACGTACATTATTAGGCTGCAGTACAGTAGTACCTCGGGTTACAGATGCTTCAGGTTATAGACGCTTCAGGTTACAGACTCTGCTAAGCCAGAAATAGTACCTTGGGTTAAGAACTTTGCTTCAGGATGAGAACAGAAATCATGCAGCGGTGGTGCGGCGGCAGCAGGAGGCCCCATTAGCTAAAGTGGTACCTCAGGTTAAGAACAGTTTCAGGTTAAGAACGGACCTCCAGAACGAATTAAGTTCTTAACCCGAGGTACCACTGTATTAGAATAAACCCGAATGCCTTGCAAAATCCACACAGGTATGAGGAACAACCCAGGAAAAAATGGCATCAAAGCTGCTCCGATTGCATTCTGCAAAAGTATTAGGCTGCACATTAAAAACTTGCATCCTCTTTGGTAATTGACCATTAAAATGATGGAAGTGTCGAAAGTTTGCAACATTTCCTGGAGGACTTGTTGATGAGTGAAGAGTATTTAAGACAGCTGTTATTTTTATCAGTCATAAACAGCAAGTATCAAGTATTTTCCCCTCAGCCTCCTGTAATGCACTGCAGAGTGGGGCTATCTCTGTGCATTCCCTGAATTATTGTGAAATGAAATTCTCATGAGCTGTCTGAAGATTCAAACCTTACTTAGCCATAATTACATTACCGCACCTTTTTTATTATTATTATCAAGCAATTCAGGACTTGTGTTATTTTTTAATTTAAATATTGTTTAAGTCACATTCTGGCTTTCAGAATGATAAGCAGTAATTGGTTTCTTTAGATGAGCCTTGGAATCTAGTGGGGGGATAATTAGATCAGTATGTGAAAATTAAAGGTATAAAGGGCCCTCTTACAAAAATATTCCCCCTGGACTTCAAGCAATGCCATTATTTTCCCCTGTATGTTTCATGCCTTTCCTTTTTTTTTCATTTGTATTATGCCTGTAGAGCAGAAGAAAAACAAGGCCTCTCCACTGTTGGCATGCTGCAGAAAAAAGGAGAGGCAAGAAAATTCATAATGAACACCATCTGAATTTACGTACATGGGGAGGGATGTTTGACTCATCCTTCCTTTACCATACTCCCACACATATTTTGAAGATGTTGAAAATACACAATGCAGGCACCTCTCTGCAATATGATTCATCACCATTACCAGTATTATCATTAACAATTTTGTTCTGTCCACCCTTCCAAGGAACTCAGACTGGCAGACATAGCCGTCCCTCCCTTTATCCATAAAACGATTCTGTGAAGTTGGTAAAGCTGAGGGGTGGTGTCTTGCCAAAGGTCACCTAGTGAGCTCCATGAATGAGTGAGGATTTCAACCCAGGTCTCCTCAGGCTAAGTCCAATGCCCCAGCCACTTGCAATTTATAGGGGCATGCATTGGCTCCTTGTGCAGGATGGATAACAAGGCAAAAGTTTCTCTGCGTTTCTCTAGGTCTACGAGCTTTGCTGTTGAGGATGTTCCCTACAGAGCACCAAAGAGCTCTAGATTGTTTTTGTTAAAATATAACAGGATTTTTGAAAAGCTATGTTCCATTTAAGTTTCTTCCCCCAGAGCTCTTCTACAGATAACATTTTGGACAGCTCACGTGTAAAGAGGAAATAAGCACCAGAGAGGAAAATTTGATGTGAAACTGCAAAGTGTTTTAATAATGTACATAACACATTTGTAAATGTACTAAAATGTAAAAACACCTTTTGGGCACTTCTCAATCATTTTAAGGTGAAAAACAGACAAACTCCCCTCCCTCTTCATTAGGGATTATGGAAATGAATCTCTTATACTTTCCCTATAATGGCTGTTGGGCCCATTTGTGCACCTTTAAGCAGACTTAATTCACCCTGGAAGGGCTCTGGTACCTGCAAATTTCATCCACTTTGGCCAAAAGATGGGGATGTTATAGTTGTTTTTTGATTTCCCATTATAATGAATGGATAACACAGAGCTTTGTTTTTATACGGAGAAGCTCTGGAATAGAATAACAGATCAAAATGGAAAAGTGTGCAGAGTGACTCAAAATTAAACTGGAATTTTTGAAAACATGCAGATACAAATACAAGGCAAATCTTAGGGCCAGTGCATTCCCCAAGCAATTTATAAAAATTACTAGTCTCTTTGAAATGTGTTTTGTCACATTCTAGTAGGAGAACATGCTCAGGATGTGCAGGAACCACAATATTTGCCCTTTATCTGTTGCATTTGGAAGCAGCCTGGTTTGTTTCAGATTCAATCGGTGTTGTTTCAGTTTCAATTGATTATTCAAGTCCAAATTTGATATGTGAAATCCAAAGCTCTGTTTCATGCCCCTCTCAATTGAGTATAATAAGGAATCAAAACATAGTGTCATGAATGAGCCAGCTCCCGGTGAAGGAAGCAGTCAGGAAGAGAGAGGCTTGAATGCCAGACAAGAGGAGCCTCGGCTAGGGCCAACTCCCCTGCCTGTTGGAATGCCAACTGATAAGGAAACAGTTGCGCATGGGTAGGAACCCAGCCAAAGCTCTCAGGAGTTTCAAACAGGAGCAAACAGAGACATGGGTAGTTCGTCCGAAAAGGAAGAGACTGGAGCTAAGCCAATAAGTGTGGAGAACAGACGAAGGGGAGGCTTGTTAGACAGGAAGAAATACAAGAGAATTAGGGTTCAATATCTTCTGTCAGAACAGGAAGGAGTCAGAAGGGTCATCATGATTACTGAGCATGGTGGCATTGTAGAGCTGTCCAGAGGACTCTGTTATTGCAATAAATCTTCCTTTTTTTAATTAACCATGCTTGCTGTGTTATCAAGTCGGAAACTGGGACTCCTGACACATAGTGACAACTTTCCCCCCTTCACACATAAGTGGGTGAAATTTGCAGGCAATGGAGTTCTCCCAGAGTGGATTAAGCCCGCCAAATTTACAGCAGAATCACCCAGGGATTTTGTAGAGGGAATCTTTAGGCTTACTTTTTTATAAAAAGGAAATGAAATGAAATGTCTCTAACTTGTCTGCCAGGACTGGAGGCAAATTACAGGCATGGTTGTGCCTTCAGAGATGATGGAGTCACCAAATATCAGAAATGTAAGTGCAGCTGTTTCCTCATAAGGGCAGGAGTTACTATTTGGGGGTTATAAAAGATAAATCACATTTCCTGCCCTAGTTTTTAGTTTTGTGTGTGTGTGTTGGGCTGGGTGGGAGGGGAGGTGATCCATCTGAAAACTAGGGAGATGAGTTAAACTGCCATGGGTTAGAAGCTTGTCAAAGTTCAGGAGCAATCATGCTACAATTTTCTCTCTCCCTTGTGTCAGCACTTTGTGAAACAAATCTGATTTTGCTTGGACCAATTTGGAGGACTCTTGCCTCCCTATTCTGTCATCTTTACCCAACACATTCATCCCTGACTGGTTTTGTAAGTGCTGCATGTTAGTTGTGGATGTGGCCACCCTACACCCTCTCACACATTTTATTTTTTGCAAGCGCACACATAGGCAAACAGTCCCTTCCTAGTTGATTTGTGCCAATCAGTTGTTGAGGGACTTAGCACCCCACTCTGCTCATACAATTGATCTGCTGATTGGGGATGAGACTAATTGCACTACCATTAGGGCACTAGGCTCTGCCCACCCCCAGTGCTTTGAATATGCCATGTTCCCTGCCCCCACCCCGGCCTTGTCACTGCTGCTAAAATCAGTGGGGTCTTGGAGGACGTAGAACAAAGTTGTGTGGGGATAGATCAGGCTCCTGAACTGTAGGGTAGTCACACTTGCCTTAACCCCCCCAAAAAACTTATTGAGTGATGTTCATATAGCAAAACTGAAGGGGCGGTGGCTCTGTAAACTACTTTCTGAATTTCTTGTTTATTTCTGGGACCATGAGTTCTTATTTCTTCGCAACTGCTGACATCAGCACACATGGAAACCCAATTTTAAAAATGGCTGCAGATGGAAAAAAATTACTTTGGTAGCTTTCTGGGTGATGTTAACTCACATATTGATTGTTTATTAAAAAGCTTTTATCCACAGGGAAAAAAAGGTAACACTTATGAAATGAAGCTAATCATTTACAGTGCATTAATGGAAAGTGCTAATGTGTAATAATATTAGCAAAGCTATTTTTTAAGAGTCTGCCAATCTATAGAAAAGTAAAATAGCATTAAAGTATTCCTTGAGGATTATTCCTTCCCCTTGAATTTCTTTTTTAAAGGACAGTATCTGTGTAAAAGGCAGTGCATGAAATAATAGAGCACGGATATATTATTTAGTAGAAATAGTTCATATAATCCAAATATTTATTTAAAAACTTTTCTTTTCTTTAAAGCTCTGGCAACCTTATATTTCCCACAACTCACTATGTACAGTATTTCTTGTTTTACGTCATGTAAAAATAAATAAATGTATGCACTCATAACAAGCCAGAGGCCTTGTCCACATACATCTCCTCAGATTGATGTGTGACTTACGAACCCTACCAAGTAGCATACCAGGGGCAGGGAATGTTTTTCAACCCAAGGACCATATTCCCTAGTGGTCAACTTTCTTGGGGCCACATGCCAATGGTGGCTGGGGGCAGAAGCAAAAAGTAGACACACCAATGGGTGTCAATCTTACTTTTGTGCAGTACAGAGTTGTAGCATGGGTTGCCGGTGCCCGGGACAGGGCAAATGTTCAAAAAGTATCTACATGGTGCTTAGAGAATAACTTGCACCTAAATATTAGTAAGACAAAGGAGATGGTGTTGGACTTCCGGAGGAAGAGAGGGGAACCTGCCCCGTTGTATATCGGGTGTGTGTGTGTGGAGAGAGTCTCCTCCTTTAAATTCCTGGGAGTTTACCTTAGTGAGGACCTCACTTGGAAAATCAGCACAACACTGGTGGTCAGAAAGGCCCAACATAGACTCCATTTTCTCAGGGTCTTGAGAAAGAATAATATTAAACAACAATTGATAAACTCCTTTTACCAGTCCACAATAGGAAGTGTCCTTTCATATTGTATCACAGTGTGGTATGCTGGCTTGACAACCATGGACAGAAAGTCTCTACAGAGGGTGGTGAATACAGCACATGATATCATGGGCTGTGCCTTGAGTCCGCTAGACGACATCGCAAGGGATCATTGCCTTAGGAGAGCGAGAAAAATTCTCAGGGATGACTCACACCCCGGTCAGCACCTCTTTAATCTTCTACCCTCGGGCAGGAGATATAGAAGTATAATCAGCCGTACCAACAGGCTGAAAAATAGCTTCTATCCGTGGGCTGTTAGGCTGTTGAATGGAAAATAACATTGCACAACCGACTTGTGAGGTGGTGTGTTGTGCGATAAGCACACAGAGTGCAATGAGATTGAGTGTTTGGAGGGGGAGGCTTGGTTAATTTCATTGTACACAGGTTGTACATTGACAATAAAGGTATTATTATTATTAAATGTTGTGCCCCCGGTGAACTGGGCGGCAGTTGGTCCCTTTGCCAGAGTCTAATCAAGGGAGTCTATCCTTGCAAACTAGCTCTAACCTGGAAGTGGAGATAAGGCAGAGAAACACGAAGTCAGGAGCACTGCTATGTCGCACCCCCCGCCCCTTGTCCTGCAGTGAGGCGCTCTGGGCAAGACATATGGCTCTGGCAGTGCCATTCCGCCTTCCGCATCCTCCCTCCCTCCTTGGTGGGCAGTGGGGGCAGCAGCGGCACCCTCCCCTCCCTCTCAGCCAGCCCAGGTTCAGGGAGCTCATGGACATCCCTTTGCTGGCCACAAGAAGGAGGCACCACTGACACCACCGCCACAAAGGCCTGGCCCCTGCACAACTTGGCTCCCTGCAGCTCCAGCCTTGATGAGTGAGCCTGTCATGGGGACACCTGGTTGCGTCCCCTCAGAAATCTGACCTTGGTTGGGACCTGTGGAAAGTCCCAAGGACCAGCCAGAGAGGTGGGACTGAATGAGAGTTGGAGACCAACAAGAACTGGAGGACCGCAGGTTCCCCATTCTTGATCTAAACAGACTGCAGACTGGTTTCGGGGGGAAGTGTGATGCTATCCAGAACACACAGTCTTGTCATAAGGAACAAGCCTAAAACCCATCAACACCTTAGTCTTATCTGAATTCAATTTCCATTTATCTACCTTCGTGTAGGGTCTTTTATTTTGCCCTAACAAAATGAAACTGGAAAATGAACTATCGTGCCCCGAGTCACTTTTCTGGCTGCAGTTCAGGTGAGACGCTTGATTAAACAAACCAATATATCTTAATCCTGTCTAAATCTATCAGATGTGGACTCCCGTCTTCAATTAACTCCAAGTCTGAATTCTGGGGTATAGAATCTTTTGACAGTTTTGGGATTCAGCTGGCTTTCTCTCCTAAGATGATTAGGGTGCTTTTAGGTGTGGTACAAATGCTAATGAGCAGCAATGAATTTAAACGGTCAAGCCATGCCTCATGAGTAGTGGAGTTCTATGAACTACAGATAGTTCACAGAAATATAAGAAAGGAAGAAAATGCCCACCTCAGGCTTCTTTTTTGTAACATAATATATATTGATATATAGCTTCCTTCAGGCCTGACTCTATCAAACAAGGTATTGATTTCCCAAAGATTGTTACTCTTTTATTGGCATTGGAAAATACGAGACATTTACTTTGCATAGAGATTTCTGTGGGATTTCAGAGTGCTCTGCATAACTGGTAAATATACTCAAAACAAAAAAAAAAAATTCCTTCTAGTAGCACCTTAAAGACCAACTAAGTTAGTTCTTGGTATGAGCTTTCGTGTGCATGCACACTTCTTCAGATCTATCTGTATCTAGGTGTATCTGAAGAAGTGTGCATGCACACGAAAGCTCATACCAAGAACTAACTTAGTTGGTCTTTAAGGTGCTACTGGAAGGAAAAAAATTTTTTTGTTTTGACTATGGCAGACCAACACGGCTACCTATCTGTAACTGGTAAATATACTGTTTTGCAGTCCTCACTTCCCACACCTTCTTGGGGCAGACCTTGGTAAGATGGCATCCGGTGTGAAGCCAAAATTTGATGCCCCTCCCAGCCCTCACATCACCTTCCAGAAGCAAGGTAAATGAGGCACCAGGCTTTGGTAAGGATGTGCAAGGGCTCTGGTAGATTCCTAGAGCCCTCCCATTGCCTTACCAAAGCTGGGCAAGCACTAACTAGGCTATGGGAAGAAGGTGGGAGGACTTCAGGTCTCTGTCAGAGCCCTCACACCTCCTTCCTGCAGCAGGTGATTACTGTTGACACAATCAGTTTCCTTATGAGATGAGATTGCTAGAGACTTGTGTTGTTTTCGTAGCATTTATTTTACAAGCTGAACAGGAGGGAGCCGGCAGTCTTTCAGACAGACAGCACTGGTCTTTCAAGTAGCATTTGTTTTCAAAAACCGCAGTACACCCCTTGCTGTTCTGCCAAGAGGCTGAGAAAACTCAGGCTGGTTTCTCTTTCTCTGAACAGTAGCAGCATTTTATAAACAAGGGGCAGACAACATCTCAAAACATCATCCAGGCGACTGATTAGACAAAAGGGGCAGAGAAGAAGGTTTTTCAGCAATTGTGGTTTTTTTTCACCCTTGCATGCCAACCCATACTCACCAAAAGTCTGTCCTCTGCACAGTTCCACCAATTAAATAAACTCTGTGGAGCTCTGCACCCTATCACTCTGAAAACAGGTCCAGCATTGGAAGTATGTGGCGATGCACATTTAAATCTCCATCCATACAAGCCTGTTCTGGCCTTGAGATCAGCTCCAAAGATTCTACTTGTAGGCATACCCTTAAGATCAATTACATTGCTGGGCATGGGAGATGGTGTTTTGTTTTATTTATTCGTGGTAACCTCATGTTCATGCAATTGGCTCCCCCAGTACGGACTTTGAAAACTCACCCTGCATAGCATCTGACCTGGTCATGCTCTTTCAGTCCATAACTCTTCTTAGTCCAGCTCTGTCCAATATCAATTCCATTCTTTTCCAGCTGATACCATGACCTGTTTAAAATGCATTGCTACGCACTCGCGTGCACACACTCCCAAAGTTTCACCAATAGTCTACAGGGTTACTTCCTTATGGGAAATATGTACTGGAGATTTATTACTAAAGCAGCTTTTTGAAATTTCAAAATGCACAAGTAGAGCATGAGGAACAGGCATGCATCTAGATAGTGAATGATTGTCAGATTCTCCCAAGTCAAACAACATCCCACTGGAACATCCACAGCTGTCTGTAAATCTCTAAATTCTACCTCCTTCGCACTGGATATTTTCCACCTCACAAATGTTTTTTATTCAACTTCCACCCAAGCATGTGGGGTGTAGCCACCAGCTATCAAAGGTCATTGAACGAGCATCTTCAGCAAGCTGGTAAGCTACACATATATCTGGGGAGGATTTAATTTTTCAGGAGGGTGCTGGCAAGACAATCTTTATAAACCAAGCTTTCATACTTCTCCAGCTTTCTGGAAAGGCAGTTAAGTAACTCATTTGTTTCAGAGGTGTATGCAAGGCTAGAATCAGGCCTGTGACCTTGAGAATATTGCTACCCTCTCTTTTAGGCTGATTGTATCACATAACCAATGACTGGGTATTGCTCAACTAGAATGATGGAGTGCCAAGGAATTCAAGACGGAAAATGCTGACTTAATTTTTTTATGATCGTTATCAAAACCAAAATAGGGAGAGGAGAAAACCTCAACTACTTTAAACTGAGCACAGCTTCATATTGATGATGTTATCCACATTTGCAGCATTTATTTGTTTTGCTCCACTCAGCTGGTGGAATATTGGTAAAACTGTATCCATGAATAATAGCAGAAAGGAGTCTCCTAATATATACTTGTCAAGTAAGTGTATAAAAAGCACAATTAGTTGCTTTTTATTTCATTCTTATACTGTCTTAAACATAAATTCCTCAGGCTCCTCTCCTCATCAAAATATGTACAGCCAGGAATTGTATCATGAGAAAAGCTTTCTACATGTCTACTTCCTGTGTCATTCTGGTAATGTTCAACGAGTTGCCATAATGCCTTCCTGAACAGAGCTATTTTGTGATATAGCATTATTCTGTGAGGCTGTCGAGTGGGCTGCCATGTTTCTTTTCCAACAATGCATCTGGAATGATGCTCTGATGTCATGAGGCACCATTCAGGAAGGCATTATGAGAAGGAAATGGCTGCTCACCTATTTAGAGAAGTACAAGTCCTTACAAAATAAAAAAAAGAATACAAAATAAAAAAAGAAAAGAAAGGTTTGATTGCTGCCGCCATTTTCCTGGTCAGTTGTCCCCCTCCAAAAATGGGATTATTTTTCACCTGCTCCCTTTCAAAATGGCAGGAAATAACCAGTTCCCTTTATGGTCTGCCAGCACTAGAAGAAAGAAATCTACTGTCCCATTTGTATTCCTGCCATTTCTTCAATGAGGAGTGGCAACTAGAATAAAAAATGTTATAGTACCATTTTCAGGATGAAAGGCCTAACAAGTAATTAAAACATTCTGTGCAATATAATTTATGAATGCCTTTTGTCTATGGCCTGATTTAAACATTTCGTAAAACTATGAAGTATACCACTGTACATGGCTGACTGTATATTTGATCCCACATTGGGGAGAAAACCCCTAATAAAAAATCAACATGGCATAGGAGCCAATTCCTAGGGGCTGAGGGGTCTTCAGCCCCCTAATAAAATATTTGAGGTTGCTGCCCCGCCCCCCAGTTGCTGGGCACTGCCATTCAAATTCTGTGTGTGTGGAGTGTCATATGATTGATTATGTGGGGCGGGGCCTACCTGCTCCCCAATATTTTATTCAAGTTGGCACACCTGCAACATGGAGATCTAGTTTTATATATAGAGGGACTTCATACAGATCAACATGGTTTTGCCACATTACCCCCGCATTGCCCAGACTTCCTAGCTGTAACTTCACAGGTCTTCCTTGAACATAATGAACCACATGTTAACGAATACTTACAGAAGAAACGGCTACACATGCATACCCTACATGTTCACCCACAGGCCAGAGCACTGGACCTTCAGAGTGATCTGGTTGATAAGCGCCAGAGCACCAAGACAAAAAAAGGGGTATTCTGGGATGCAAACAGAAGCCAGGATTGGCTTCTGCTATTCCAGGTTGTCCTGCTTAAAATGAGACAGCTTCAGGATGTGTTTAAAAGGAGAATGCAAAACATCAACTTATTGTATGTTATTTGTTTTCATTAACCACACACTAAAGAAAATGCAAAAGACTTAAAGAGAACGAGTTTAACTTTTACGTATTGACTATTCTTTTTAATTCCTCACAAGGCTGGGGGAGGACTGTTCGTGTAAGTGTTTGAATTAAAGTGAACCCTTTGTCACCTTTTTAATTAGAATGTATGTCCACTTACTGTGACCCAGTATCAAAAACCTATAATAAATTAGAACCAGTTAATGAAAAGTGTGATTTTCATTTCACAATGTACCAGCCACATGAGTAATTCATTTATATTATGGTGCATAATAAAAGTAGGTTAAAATTAATTTTTCAATTTGATGTCCAGTGCTAGGCCTAATAATTACAGCTCGTGATAATTCACCCAGCTAGAAAAAGCAAAACTTTAATACAATCTATTTTATAAATAATTATAGATGGGCTCCTAGTTCATAATTTCTCAATTAACAGCAGCTAATATAAGCAGAGAATTTCTACCAAGTTTTCTGTATTTTTTTAATTACCTATGAATGGCTGTTGCATTTCAAGTAACAGTGTTTGCTACCCACCACCAGTGGGAAGACGGATGGGGAAGTTGAATGAGGCCTATTTTATCATTTTGACGTGTCTGTGAGGATGGTTGCCTCTGTCACAGTCAAATGTTTAGACTGCAGCCCATCACCCAGGTATGACCAAAGATCCAAACAAACAAACAAAAAAGGAAAAGAAAAACAAGTTTAAGTGCACCCAGAGTTGTTTGTGCCCAGTGGCATTTTCTTGCTGCTGTCACTGTTGCCATGTTCAGGTCCAAGTAGCCATGGTCATGCCTGAAGTGGAATGGTGGTATCATTCGTATCCGTGTACAATGTTCCTGATAAGAGCAGGAAGGAGAGAAGGGGCACTCCTATGGTGATGAGAGGGCAATAGTAGTTGCTCTAGTAGCAGAATGTAAGTCCAGCTGGAATGCTAGCATAGCCAGAGTGTTGACTAGTGAAAAATACCACCTGAACATTGTCCCCTCTCACAACCTCATTTTGCTCTCAAAGGAGTATAAGGTCAGAGTTTAGGGCACTGGACTCTGAGCCTTAGCAAGACATGCAGTGATGAGGGAAAGTCTTGCTTCCCATTCTTGTCCTACATCTGACCAGGAGCCTTTGCTAGAGTTGGAGTATGAATCCTCAGAAATGGAAAACCTCCTAGCTTAAGATACCACTGGCTATCCCCTGTAGTGATGTATGGAAGTGAGAGCTGGACCATAAAGAAGGCTGATCGCCAAAGAATTGATGCTTTTAAATTATGGTGCTGGAGGAGACTCTTGAGAGTCCCATGGACTGCAAGAAGATCAAATCTCTCCATTCTTAAGGAAATCAGCCCTGAGTGCTCACTGGAAGGACAGATCCTGAAGCTGAGGCTCCAATACTCTGGCCACGTCATGAGAAGAGAAGACTTCCTGGAAAAGACCCTGATGCTGGGAAAGATGGAAGGCACAAGGAGAAGGGGACAACAGAGGACAAGATGGTTGGACAGTGTTCTCGAAGCTATCAACATGAGTTTGACCGAACTGCGGGAGGCAGTGGAAGACAGGCGGGCCTGGCGTGCTCTGGTCCATGGGGTCACGAAGAGTCAGACACGACTAAACGACTAAACAACAACAACAAGGCAAATGGGAAAGGATTGCTGCATTGCATTGAAAATATATTTACATGGTGTTATGAGTTTGTGGGGGCCAGATCCCTTTTATCCCTGAATCCAGCAAGTGTTAGAAGTTAATCAAGCCAGGTTAGTTTCCTGAACTCCTGGATCCAGCAACTGTTAAAATGTAAGTCAGATGAGCTTCCTGTTGAGGTGATCACCTGGGTGATGGGCCATTAAAAGAAGAAAGAATATGGGGTTCTGTCCCAGAAAGCAAATGGGTGGGGCACCTCCTTCAACTCTTAGATTGTTCAAAGGACAAAGACTGAGTGTTTAGAGTAGAGTTTTGGGGCTGTTCTATGAACTAGAAGTAAAACATCAAGCTAGAGAGAGTCAGAGCACGATGTTTGATTTCTGTTTGAATCCAAGGCTGAAGCTATGGGGGAGAAGAAGATCCTTTTGGGTGCTACAGCTTTGAACCTCTCCATCATAGGCTCAGGTTTTGTATATGTGTAACACTTCAAAATATATGTAAATAGGTCCTTCAGCCTATTCACTCTTACCTTGATAGTTATTGTCACTCCAAATGCAGATTCAAGAAACATTGCCATGTTAGTCTGTTGCAGGAGAAAGAGCAACTAATCTTGTGGTACGTGAAAGGCTGACACATAACAAAACAATTTTCATGGGCCAGAGCACACTTGTAGATGTATAAACGGCATCTTAATTGGGTAAGCACAGGGAGAACCTCAGAGCAGAGTTACTGAAGAAAAAGGTTACCTTTACAAAGTGAAACCGAAAGGTCAAGCGATGCAAGATATGGCAATATCTAACATTGCAACTTGATGTGCTACAAGATTCCTAGGTTAGTAGTACAGTGGTAGCTTGGGTTAAGTACTTAATTCGTTCCGGAGGTCCATTCTTAACCTGAAACTGTTCTTAACCCAAAGCACCACTTTAGCTAATGGGGCCTCCTGCTGCCGCCACGCCGCCGGAGCATGATTTCTGTTCTTATCCTGAAGCAAAGTTCTTAACCTGAAGCACTCTTTCTGGGTTAGTGGAGTCTGTAACCTGAAGATGGTGAAATGCAAACAGGGGACACAGAAAGGGCTGAACTCCTCAATGCCTTCTTTGCCTCAGTCTTCTCCAATAAAGAAAACAATGCCCGACCTGAAGAATTTGGAGCAAATGATTAAGCAGAGGAAACACAGCCCAGAATAACTAAGGAGATAGTACAAGAATACTTGGCTAGTTTAGATGTATTCAAGTCTCCAGGGCCAGATGAACTGCATCCAAGAGTATTAAAAGAACTGGCAGATGTGATCTCAGAACCACTGGTCATCTTTGAGAATTCCTGGAGAACAGGCGAAGTTCCGGCAGACTGGAGGAGGGCAAATGTTGTCCCTATTTTCAAAAAGGGCAAAAGAGAGGACCTAAATAATTACCGCCCAGTCAGTCTGACATCAATACCAGGGAAGATTCTGGAGCAGATCATTAAGCAAACAGTCTGTGAGCACCTAGAAAGGAATGCTGTAATCACCAATAGTCAGCATGGATTTCTGAAAAATAAGTCATGTCAGACTAACCTGATCTCGTTTTTTGACGGAATTACAAGCCTGGTAGATGAAGGGAACGCAGTGGATGTAGCCTACCTTGATTTCAGCAAGACATTTGACAAGGTGCCCCATGATATTCTTGTAAAGAAGCTGGTAAAATGCGGTCTTGACTATGCTACCACTCAGTGGATTTGTAACTGGCTGACTGACCGAACCCAAAGGGTGCTCATCAATGGTTCCTCTTCATCCTGGAGAAGAGTGACTAGTGGGGTGCCACAGGGTTCTGTCTTGGGCCCGGTCTTATTCAGTTGGGTTAAGTACTTAATTCGCAGTTGGCTGAGTTCCATTTTAAGTAGCCCCTCTACAGAGCCAGCCCTTTCACACAGCTCATCGTCCCTTCACTGCCGCTGCCGCCAACCCCTGCCACTTGCAAGGCACAGGTAAGCAGCTACTGGGGCTCGTCCGGTGCTGTGGAGAAGGGAGTCGAGAGTCGGTGGGTTTTGTTTTTCCCCCAAAATATAGTTCCACCCTCCACAAGGTCTGAGGGACAGTGGACCAGCCCCCTGTGGAAAAAGTTTGCTGCCCCTACCCTAGATAGTGCCCCTGTTCAGGGCATTCGTGGGGGGGGGGAGAGCTGGTGACTTCACACACAAAAAAAGTTTCTGGAAGTGAGGGCCGCCATTCTCCATTGTTAAACACACTGGAACCATTCAATGTGTGGGACAATGTCTACCTCATACATGGAAAATGAAATAGGAGTGAACAGGAACAGCTATTGAAATTAGCTCCTTTGTCATTGCTACCTAGCAAGTAAGGGAATAATATGTAAGAATCAGGGCTTTTTCCAGCTAGAACTCTCCAGAACTCAGTTTCAGCACCTCTTAGATGGGCTCCATTGCCATTATAAGAGAACAAGGTAAGTGTTCATGGTGAGTTCCAGTTCCTCTTTTAATGGAAGAATAGCACCGGCAAGAACAATGAATGTATGAAATGAAATAAATATGATTTTAAAGAATGTACAACCAAAAATAATTGAGTAAACCCCTTTCCTAGATGCAAAAAATACAGGGGAATTGTCTTCCTCAGTTTATATATGCATGAGTATCAGCAGAAGGCATGCTTAAAGCATCCAGACAGCAAACCCCGGTCAGTGACTCATGCAGGTTCTTCCGAAGGCAGACAATTTGGCTATAAGAGCTCAACGTGCCTCCAGTAGGTGTTGTGCGACTCAGTTATCAGATGTTTGGGAAACATGAATTAATCAGTGTAAAGGCAGCTGATTATTCAACTAAAAATATTTTAATCAGTTCGATGCAGCCCTAGGAATAAGGTGGTGGTGGGTATTGAGACAGGGTTTTGAGTGTGTGTGTATGCCTTACTCAGGCAGAGCCTCATTAAAGAGTCCCAGGATATACTCTGAGAAAGCGAAAGGGAAGTGAAAGTGAAGCTCGACAAGAACAGAATCAAAGCTTTTCCCCTCTGCCCATCTTTCACTCTTTGTTCAGTGATCCACTGAAACGCTGACAGATGTACAGCCCCCTGTGTTTGCATTAGCACTTTTGGCAGTGAAACTCAATGTGTAGCAAAGCTGGAGCAAGGAGCATGAGAGTTTTGAAATCTGTTAAGCAATGCTCTGAAGCATGCAACTCTAGACGAGTTTGCTTAAGGCAGTGGGATCTCCTCCTCACCCAGAGTTCTTGTCAAACAAAACTGGCAACAAACAAAACTGTGGGTTTGTTGAATCCCGAGTGCAAGAGTGAGGGTGGGGTGGGGGTTCACTCTGAAAGGAATTTTGTGATTTTATTTCGCAGTCTCCAAAAAGTTTAAACAGAAAGCACACTCCAGACAATCCTTGCCCCCCTACCCCACCCCAGAAATTAGCTACAAAAATGCATATAAATGAAATATATGTGTAGCTCTCTGTAGTTTGCAAGTCTGTGCTGGAGTGTTTGTGAAAACCCTTGGTGTTAAGTTGTGGGTGAACATATCAGACGACACAGCGATTCTTCAAACAGCTCTTGTTTATTCGCACGCCAGAACAGAACTGAACTGAAGGGTTCAGCCAGCCTGTTTATATAGAGCTCCACTAGAATGCAACAGTAACCATTTTCTGTAACTATCCAATCACTGAACGTCACTTTTGATCCCTTATTTGCATATGTGGACCTGAACTATCTACAGTATCCCCCTGCTGGCTCAGGGTGAGAACTTCAGTACATAACACTTGGTTTCCATGATAACTCCAGCAAACAAAACTGGACTGAAAGCTCTCTCAACTCCAGTGGAAGCAGCAAAGAAATACACTATGTTGGGGGGGGGGAGTTCCTGGGAGATGGGAGTAGACAAATCAATTATCAAAAGGGTGGGATGAAGATGGAGGCTTGGCGGAATGCTACCCAGGAAGGCTGAAGAATGTCGACCACTGGAGAGACAATTGGCAGAATGAAATAAATGATACAGTGGTACCTCGTGTTACAAACACCTTGGGTTACAAACACTTCGGGTTAAAGACTCCGCTAACCCGGAAGTAGTACCTTGGGTTAAGAACTTTACCTCAGGATGAGAACAGAAATCGCACGGCGGTGGCTGGAGGCCCCATTAGCTAAAAGTGGTACCTCAAGTTAAGAACGGTTTCAGGTTAAGAACAGACCTCCGGAATGAATTAAGTTCGTAACCAGAGGTACCACTGTACTTGCAAACACCTCTTGGGCACCCTGAGAGTAAGATAACCACAACAAAACCCTGCATCCCATGATAATTTCACCATCATTTTCTTCAAGTTTTTAAATTTTGTTGGAATGTATTTCCTTTTTCTCATTATTTGGTGTCAACTATAGAAAAACATGGATGAAGATTTCAGCACAGCACTAAAAATGTATATAATAAATAAATGTATTATTCTGCCTTAGAAAGGGGTCAGGTATGTAAAGTGAACCAAAATCTCTTCTAAAGTATTGATAGATTATTTTTGCACCTACATCAAGTCAGTATCAATATTATCTATTATCTTTACCAGAAAGGATGTCTGACATTTCAAAAAACAAAAACAAAACACCCTTAATTGCATAATAATACAATCAACGCCTTGCATATCTGTATACTGTGGAGCTATGAAAGAGTCACAGAATGGTATTTACTGTATGCACACCCTTTCTAAAGCCCTTGCAACCTCTATAGGGCAACTATGCCTGAAGATATAACTTTATCATGTCCCGAAACAGCACAGGAGCCATTTAGATGCACAACCTTTCTTTTGCTAGGAAACAAGCCTTTATCATGTATCGATTTGAGACCACAGACCGGGGGCAGTTACCTGTTCATGCTGATACCTGAGGATTCAAATTGGGATGGGGAATCTATTTATGATTCTTAGACCTGTAATTCTCTCCCTTGGCATACCCTGCCCATTATAAATAGAAATATACGACTTGCTCTAGAAATCAAGAGTGGCATCTGCTACTCAGTGAAATGAGCACTGCCTTGTTTTTTCTCTCTTTGAGGAGTAAAGGAAAACACAAACACTTTGCAAAATCTAGGCCACGGTTCACTTTGTCACAGTTCATTCCTCCCCCCAAAAAATACTGAGCAAAAGAAATGAACAACCCCAATCCCAAACAAAAATATAAAGCTCAGTTTCCACTACACACACAGTAGAAACCTTAAAGTTTCTGATATTTTCTTGGATTAGATCTATGCTACCAACTTAAATATGTTTTAATCCAGCTGAATTATCATGGTTTGATCCAAAAATCATAAAGATGTTTTGCTGTGTTTTTGTTATGTTGGAAGGCATCCAGAGCGGCTGGTGTAACCCAGATAGATTATTTTGAATTAGTTTGTTGCGATTGCTGAGAATTCTCCGCAGGAGACCCGTAGTTCCTCTTTTAGAGCTACACTTCTCTGAGTTCCGTGTGAAAAGAAAATGTCTATATAAATCAGCATAAGTGTTTGATGTGGATATGACCTTGGCTTTGTAGTATTGCTGCTTCTTGCCTTCTTTAGGATCTTGGCGTTTTCCCATGAAACTTCTTCAAGAATGTAAGGACTTTAGTTTCTACTTTTGCCCAGCTCACTGACATTATGATGGATGCAACTTGAATGTTAGCCGCAACAGATGGTCTTTCAAGTGTCTGGAAATATGCTTTTCTCATTCAGGTCATAAGGAATGAGTCCTGATAATGATTGATAAGTCTGCGTTAAAAGCCAATGAACAAGATATATAGCAAGGGAAGCACTTTCTTTGACACCCTTTAATAAATATTACTTTCGGTTCTTATCAAAATATTTTTAAATTATTCCAAGTTCAAGAATGCCCTGGGTAATAATTGGTAAGCGAGTCCAAAACTTGGCAAAAGAACTTAATGCGATTATAGGATGCTTCATGGACTCATTACATATTCTCATTAATAGCTTCTAAATAATTGTTCTCTCAGACTACAAGTGGCAAACAATTACAGCTGCCTCTTTAATCAGCCCAGGAATTTTAACCAAAACTGACAAGGCATTCACATATAAGTTGCTTGTTCAAAATGGCCCCTGACAATTCCAGGGATCTGCCTATAAATCCACATACACGGGTGAGATGTGTATGACTATTTTGGGATGAAATAAAACAAAGATCTTCATCACTATCCGTGCCGAAGGGGAGGAAATATTATTTCCTTTCTCAGACTGATCACACGCTGAAGGCTTGTGAAACAGACATTACTGAATAAACAATTACAGAATCCCTATTGGTTCTGTTCTCTTCTGTTCTAACATGTTCTGTTAAGAATTTTCCATTTTTGTTAAAGGTCCAAAATGTCAGGATATTGTGTATGTTAAGGGTCATGTTTAGACAATATGGATATGGTATCCTCTGCTGTATGGGACGTGGGTGGTGCTGTGGGTTAAACCACAGAGCCTAGGACTTGCCGATCAGAAGGTCGGCAGTTCGAATCCCCATGACGGGGTGAGCTCCCGTCGCTTGGTACCTGCTCCTGCCAACCTAGCAGTTCGAAAACATGAAGTGCAAGTAGATAAATTGGTACCGCTCCAGCGGGAAGTTAAACGGTGTTTCCGTGCACTGCTCTTTTTCACCAGAAGCGACTTAGTCATGATGGCCACATGACCCGGAAGCTGTACACCGGTTCCCTCGGCCAATAAAGCGAGATGAGCGCTGCAACCCCAGAGTCGGTCATGATTGGACCTAATGACCAAGGGTCCTTTACCTATCCTCTGCTGTGGCTACTTTAAGCTTTGTAACAGCTGGATAGCTATTAGTGGCATAGGGATGGACTTAAGTTGCAGATTTGACTTTTCCATGGAACAGAAACCTTTCTTCATATGACCTCACCTCTCTTCATATGACCTTAAGATCATCCTCTCTGAGGCCCTTCTGCTTGTGCCTCCTCCACGAGAGGAGGTCTCCAGGAGATACTCTGTGACAAAATTGTCATTGTCCATTTTAATTATATTATGCTTATATTTACTGTTAATGGTTTATTGCGTGACCAGGCGGCGAGAGCCCCAGCCCCCAGGGATCATAAGGAAGGAAGGAAGACTCTGACAACTTTATATGGAATTAAAATTAGGCCACAACTTTATTAAACTTCTGGCTGTAGGAAGGCCCTGGCTTAGGCCTTGGACGTGTACCCCTCCCAGGCCCCCAGCCGGGGGGAACTGGGGCTCATCAGGGTAAATGGGATATGGGGGTGCTCTGCAATACATAAGTGTAGCAGGCAGCCAAGCCTATATCCCTGCACACATGGTAGTTCACTGATGACCTCTCATTGTATGGCCAGTGACACCCATATATATAACCCCTTTAAGAAGGGGACACTGGAATTGCCACTGCATGGGGGTGAGTCACTGCTTCACACACACACACACCATATAGGGAAGAAAAGACTAAATGATTCCACCCAAGGCCATAACCACCAAAGTTGTGACAAATTGCTTCGGGGAAGACAAAACCTGCCAATAGAGGGAAATTTCTTCCCAGTCCTTCAACAGCAACCAGCCAAAGACTATAGCAGTGCCCGCTAAACAGGAAGAAAAAGTTAACCTGCAAACAAGAAACATTAAACAAAGGGAGAGTAGGGAGGGTGAATCTCCAGAGCCGAACTGCCTGGCTATTGTTGGCTCCACCTCCTATTTATAAATGGGGCTGGCCCCACCTTCCAGCAAGAAACTGAGGCTGGGCATGAACCTCCAAGAATTAACACTGAGAGGCAAGTCAGCTCCTTTTTGCCAGTAAGCTCCCTGGGAACTGTAGCACCATGCAAAGTGTGAGTGCTCATTAAAGGTTGGAAGCGATGGAGTCTTCTCAAAATGGCTGCTGAAAAACTACAAAGTTATTGCCTATAATAAAGATGATAGTTATAAATTCACAACCGCCACCAAATTTCCCACCCTGTCAGCTTCACCATGGCTGTGATTCCCCATCATCACACAGGGCAACTTCTTCTCCTTTGGTTGCCACAGACTACCCCGTTCCTGATGAAATGTCACAGATTTGGGGGCCCTTTCTGTAGAGATAAATCCAGTTTCCGGGGTCACTCTCTCTCGTGTGACCCAAAACTCAGGGTGAAGCTTTGCAATGAAGAAAGTGGGGCTTATGCACATTGAGGCTACCTCAGTTCTCAATGGCCATCAATGAATTCTATGGGGAAATGTAAGCAGTCTGCAATCTAGAATACCAATGAGCAGGAACCAGACCTGCACATCATTGTTGTAATGGTGATGATTTCACTATAGAAATCCCATCAATGACATGATATTTATTTAGTAAAATAATTAGTCACGGAGTATAATCTGTTTTCTCTAATTTGCTAGCATACTTCACTATTGCTTAGAATTCAAGGGCAAGGAACCAAGACCCACCAACCCCAATCTTCAGCAGCCAGCATGGCCAATGGTCAGGGATGATACATAGTGTATTCCAACAAAAACAGGAGAGCTATATGCTCCCCACCCTGGCAAAGAGAAAAAGACTCTCCTCCCTGAAAGAGAGGGGAGTGGTTGTGGGCGGGAGCCCGAGCACCGCCCAGCAGGGGGCGTTGCCCCCTGCCTCCAGCTCACCTGGCTGGCACTCACGCCCCCCCCGATGGCCACCCAACCAGGTGCCGTGTTCAGCAGCCTTTTGCTGCAGTGCCAGCCTCTCCCTGGCCTCATTCCTCATCAGCGTCCCATCGCAAGTCATCATCAGCTAGGAGAGTCATCACAGAGAAGAGCCATGAGGTTTGGAGTCGGGGGAGGGGTCTGGTTCCTTGCATGCCTTTTAACTTTAAGAGGCTTGCGTGCGCTCATTGCTTTACTGCTTTTAAAAACCCAGGCATCCAGGTTGGCCTTGCTGTGTCCTCTTTTCCGTGTAAAACCTACATTTAACCTTCTATTTCCCCCCACTCCTGGTGCTTTTAATTTTTGGCCAGGATGCTTGTATGTTTTCCCCTCTATTGCCCTTGCCTGTCCACCTGCATGGCTGGTCTGGGTGACTGATAGGGTTTGCCTTACATTTAATTTGTTGGCCAGGGTACTTATGTGTTTTCCCCCTCCATTGTCCTTGAGAGCCTGTATGGGACAGTTAAATATTTCTGCATTGCTGGGGTTGGACTAGATGATCCCCAGGGCTCCTCTCCAATTTTAAGTCGTGCGTGTGTGTGTGCTTGCAGCGTGTGTTTGTGCCTGCCGTTTATTGATTATTACTCTTCTAGTGTGGGTTTAATTTACCCTGCCACCCCTTCCATTGGTACCACTTAAATCGGGAGCCCACTGTAAAATTTAAAGGCTGCTGGGGCTTGGAATACATTGTGCACTTAAACCTCACCCCTCTTGGTTTCTCTAAGCCACCCCCCCTCCGCTTGATGTTTGGGGGGAGAAATAAGGCAGGGCTTGGGGTGGACAATTCAGGGTTTATGAGCAGGGAACCATTCCTCAGCACTGCACGTTTAGAACCTTTGAAGGTGTGCCTTTGCCTGGTTCTTGTCATTGGCTGCATTTGCCAGTACAGGCTCCCTAAAGAAAACTGCTTTTAAAGTTCCAAGTTTTATTACGGCAAAAGCCAGTGACACTAAACACCACAAGAACTGCTTTTAAACAACAACAACAAAAAAGGTTTCGGCTTATAATACCTTACTAAAAAGTCCAGGTTAACTCACGGTTTATATTTCAAACTTTTCCTTGCCCCGCATCGTCATTTTACTCCCTCCACCCCCTCCTCCCTCCAAGCTCCCCCCCACACACTTTCCTTCTCCTCCCTCCACCCCTCCTCCCTCCCTCCACCCCCCACCCTTTCAGGAAAGAGATACATCACATTAACCTTAAAAAAAAAAAAGATAAAAAGAAAAGAAAAAAGGTGTCTTTGGATTTCCCTTTGCCTGAGTCATCACAGTTACCAGACAGGTTTTTCAACTGCTGGGCAGGCTTGATTGCTCGGCATTGTCTTTTAAGCACCTGGAAGTTCAGCAGCTCTAGTTGCATTGTCAGTTTAACTAACCAGCAGTTTGACCAATTGCAGTCTTTTGTCTATTTAAGCACCTTTATTTCCATCAACTGGTCTTGAGCCGACCTTGTGGGCAAAAAATTTACTTTCTTTGTTTGGCAAAGTTTCCTTTGTTTGGTGTAAGTTTAAGAGCAACCTCACCCCTCCTTTCCAGAGGGCCGCTGGTGTGGGCCTGGAATCTTATTGATTTCCTTTTCTCTTAAGTTGGCTGCAGCTTCTGAGCATCTCCTTGTAAGCAGTTATTTTCAATTCTGTTTGATTACTTGGCAATGCTTTGCGCCTAGATTTGCCTATCATTTAAAAGGGGCAACTTTTTATTGTAGGCAATTATCTTCTAATTCTGTTTGACTGCAGTTGGGGTTCCTTTGTGTATGGGATTGTTCCTTGGAGCCAGGTGCTAATATGTAGCTGAGCGCTGCTGCTTGAACTCTTGCTGGGTTGTGATTTAATAAATATAAATAAATACAAGCGGTGCAGTTAAGTGACGTATAGCTTGTTCATTTTGTCAGCAGTTACGTGGAGCGATTGATAATAGTAATTTCTACTCATAGCTATAAATCCATTGGCTATTAATTGAGATACTATCGCTTAATGATTAATTCATCAACCGTGCTCTGAACTTTATTGATACACAATAATTGTACACTGACATTTAATTACAGTCAAGTTATTAATTGATTGGTGATATTAACACTAATTAAAAATAACAACAACAATAATAAAATAAAATAATAAAATAAAATAAATTTGAAAAATAAATAATAATAAATAATTATAATAAATAATTATAATTATAAAAAATAAAAAATTGTAATAATAATTAATATTAAAAATATAGATAAATAAATAAATAAATGAAAATTAAATTTAAAATAAAATAATATAAAATAATTAGTGACAAAATAAATAGTAGGCGCATTTTACTAGTGCACAGAGCAGCTCATGGCGCCCAAGAGGAAGCGCACGGGTGCAGTACCAGCACACACTGCACATGGCAACCGTTGTAATAATAAACCCAAACCCATTTCGCAGTTCCTCAATGCCTTCAGATCATTCATTGTTGACTATGAACAGCACTTTCTCCTAGCTATTCTTTAGTTCTATTTGCCTTGTGTTTCTTACTTCCTTGTTTCGCAAACCAGTGGCCAGCCTTTAAACTACCCAGGTGCAGGCCCAAGCCCTCAGACAGGAACGGCGGCTGTGCAAACTAGGTCTCAGGTTTGCTCGGCGACTTTCAGAAACGCATCGGGGCGCCTGCGTGGAGGCTGCCGGCCCGTATCAATAGCCTGGTTGCTTCCAGTTCTTCTAGTTCTTTGCAGAATAGGCAGCCCAGGGTCCAGCTTCCAGAATCAGGCACCTCATCAGCCGGTGATGATGAGTCAGAATGGCTTACGCCCTTTCTGGGGAGGCCGCCGCATCTGGCAGTTAGCCCGTATGTCGGGAAGAAGCCATCAGAGGTGTATCACACTGGAAAGCTGGACCTTAGAAAGGATTTAAAACGTAAGACCCACCAACCCCAATCTTCAGCAGCCAGCATGGCCAATGGTCAGGGATGATACATAGTGTATTCCAACAAAAACAGGAGAGCTATATGCTCCCCACCCTGGCAAAGAGAAAACAATCAGCTTCTGTGTGGTGTAGACAGTGGATTGAGTCATGTGGTTTCTCACTGAAGTCAACAATAAACACCAGGTGTGAGTTAAATATATACATGAATCATCATTAATTTTAATAGTCCTGGCACAGACAATGTGAGTTTCATTCTAGCGTGAACTGCCTCTATTAAAACAGATGAAAAATGGTTTTCAACCTATTCATGTGGTTCAACATCATAGGTACAACATATTATAGCATCGTCTGCTAGCAGCATATTTCAAAAAGTGAAAATCCGGATGCAATATTTCAAAAAGTGAAAATTGAACTTTCTGGGGGCAAAGTTGTTGAGCGGGGATTGGGGGAGATTTTTGAGTGATTTTGAGCTAATTGGGGGGGGGGAGCAGCAGAAACGACACTGCCGACAAGGCTTTCCACACATCTGAGGCATCTTGCCGATTTACGCCTAGACACTGATTCCAACTACAGTATTCGGGGTATGTTTGGGAAATTCCGGACGTATGGCAACCCTATCACAACATTTATATACCATTTGATTGTATTAAAACTTCAAAGTGCTTGGTTGTTGCTTTCAGTCCATGAATTATGACTCCACAACCCCATATGCATTGTCCTTCCTTTGCATTGAAATGAATGGGGCCGAATAACGCAACGATAATGTATTTACATAACTTATGTCATTCATTATGTCAATTCAATCATTTTTCTGGAAGTGAGATGAATAGTGCAGGCATTGGCAGAGGATGAACTGCAACTGCAAAGAAATGGTGCTGCATGCAAAAATTACAGGGTTGACTGGAAAACAATGCCTTTGTACATCCCTACCCATACAACCCACACAACCCACCCACCCACAAATTACTCTTAGCTGAGATGCAAAAGTGTTTCCTTTTTGCTTCACCAGAAGGATTTTGAAATTGTTTTCTATAACAAAACCTTTTCAGTTTTTTCATACTTTGCTTAGTGCTCTAACATTAAAAGTACAATGCAGCAATTTAAAGATATCATTCAGTCTCCCTTCCTTGTGAATTCTCTGGCATAATATTTTGACAGGATTGTTATGAATAAGTAATGCTGAGTTTCAGATGGTTGCCTAATCAAGGAGCTAATCTATGCAGGGTTTTTTTTTTTTTACAGGTTTTTAACCAATGTAAATTCCCATATTTTTGTATTGAAGTACTAGGAGACATAAATGGGAATTATGAAGACTAGAAAAGCTAAGGGAGTCTAAGAAGACATCCCACAAATCTTTCCATAGATAATTTCCTTTCCACAGATAATTTCTACAACAAATCCCCCCCTCAACTATCCAGGGTATTATTTCATTAACAAGTGAGTATTACTAAGTGCTGTAGGCTTCTAGAAATACGATGTCATGTTGTTAACTTCCTATGGTTTTAGCTTTCCACAAATTATTAGGTTGCAATTTATTTACATACTCATTTCAGTTTATAGCCTCTACTTTCCCTTGGGCTCATGTAGACCACATAAGCGTAACATTGCATGACCTTAAGTACCCAAAGCCTCATACGATTAGAAAGACATGTGCAGAAAGCAGGGACGTGCAAGCCAGCTCGATCCCCTCTGGAGCAAATGAGCAAATGTCTCCACACAGAGCTTCCTATGCTCAAAGAGACTTCCCATGCTATTGCAGAGGGTTGCAAGTCATATAGGGGCCCTATATGAGTAGAACAGATATTTGCCCTACAGTGCACAGAGAACCATAGGGCAGGCGGTAGTGACACATAGGTGGGACTGGAGCTAGCACTTTGTTGTTGTTTAGTTGTTTAGTCATGTCCGACTCTTTGTGACCCCATGGACCAGAGCATGCCAGGCACTCCTGTCTTCCACTGCCTCCCGCAGTTTGGTCAAACTCATGCTGGTAGCTTCGAAAACACTGTTCAACCATCTCGTCCTCTGTCGTCCTTCTCCTTGTGCCCTCAATCTTTCCCAACATCAGGGTCTTTTCCAGGGAGTCTTCTCTTCTCATGAGGTGTCCAAAGTATTGGAGCCTCAGCTTCACAATCTGTCCTCAGGGCTGATTTCCTTAAGAATGGATGCGTTTGATCTTCTTGCAGTCCATGGGACTCTCAAGAGTCTCCTCCAGCACCATAATTCAAAAGCATAAATTCTTTGGTGATCAGCCTTCTTTATGGTCCAGCTCTCACTTCCATACACCACTACTGGGAAAACCATAGTTTTAACTATATGGACTTTTGTTGGCAAGGTGATGTCTCTGCTTTTGAAGATGCTTTCTAGGTTTGTCATTGCTTATCTTCCAAGAAGCAGGCGTCTTTTAATTTCGTGGCTGCTGTCACCATTTGCAGAGATCATGGAGCCCAAGAAAGTAAGATCTCTCACTGCCTACATTTCTTCCCCTTCTATTTGCCAGGAGGTGATGGGACCAGTGGCCATGATCTTCGTTTTTTTGATGTTGAGCTTCAGACCATATTTTGCGCTCTCCTCTTTCACCCTCATTAAGAGCTAGCACTAAATAGGGCTAAATATTATATTGCTTCCTGTGTCCTGTTGCAGGTCAGCAAACAGGTGTTCTTCTGGGTTGCATCTCAGCTATGAACAGAGGTGGCCTGTTATAGAATCATAGAACTGTGTAGTTGGGAGGTTCCCCAAGGGTGATCTAGTTCCATCCTCTGAAATGCAGGAATCTCATCTAGAGCGTCCATGACAGATAGCCACCCAAACTCTGCTTAAAAACTTCCAAGGAAGAAGAGCCCACAACCTCCCAAGGAGTCCTTTCCACTGTCAAACAGCTCTTACTGACAGAAATTTCTTTTTGATGTTTAGCTGGAATCTCCTTGCTTGTACTTTAATCCATTAATTCAGGCCCTACTCTCTGGGGCAGGAGAAAACAAGCTTGTTCCCTCTTCTATGTGATAGCCCTTAAGATATTTGGACATGGCTAGCATATCTCCTCTCAGTCTTCTCTTATCCAGCCTAAACATACCCTATTCCCTCAACCATTCCTCAAAAGACTTGGTTTCCAGACTCTTGATCATCTTGGTTGCCCTTTGCTGCACCACGTTGGGGAAAGCAGGTGTAAATAATGAACAATAACACTGATGGTCACTCTAAGGACTGCCTTGAAAATTGAATGAACATTGCTTTTAAAAGATTCGTATTTGAAACTTGTTGCTGGATTTAAGAGATTGTCATTTTAAATTAGCAGCACTTGAGGCCCTTTAACTGTTTTTGAACTATATCTCCAATAGGCCCTGACCACTGACCATTCAGTCCAACTGCACCGGGAGGGTGACATGCTCCCCATCACTTTATTATGATAATAATTTTTATTAGTTTTCAATTACAGTCCAATAATAGCCTCATTTTAACAATGCCAAATTATAATACCAATCATTCAGATACCAAATAATATATTTTAGGTGGCTCCCCTCATGCTAGAATTGAGGGTTTGATGATTTTATTTATTTATGCGTTCCAAAATCTTATTACTTTCAATTACACTCCAGTCGGGATAACAATCCCTTATACAACAACTGCAAAATTAACAACTTCCCTTCATATTGACACATTAAATGATTTATGAAACTACAAGTGAGGCACTCAAACTATATCCTTGTTCTTCCTTTGTATGGCAATGCCCATGATGTTTCTTCCTGTCCTTGTAAAATGTTATGTCTATCTTTTCCCAGGTGTTGCTGTTCTTCACCATGCCTTGGGTGCAGCTAATATCCCATTGTTGTATCAGAAATTCTCCATTGCTCCGTCCCGCGCTTCGTTTTTTTGCAACTTTAACAGCAGCTGCAAAAATCACACTGTCCCAATCAGTGCTGGATTTACATATAAGCTAAACAAGCTATAGCTTAGGACCCCACTCTCTTGGGACCCCCCAGAAAATTTTAAAGAAAAAAAACCTGGATGTACATTTCCAAAATATAAGATAAAAAACAAATAAAATAAAACCTACATACAGCAACAGTGTTTTGTGTTGTGTAGGCTCCTATGATATAAGTAATGGGCCCTGCCTGCTAGCCTGCTCCCTAAAAGTTGACTAGTTTGCTCATTTCTATATATAGAGTGCCTACATTCTGCATGTGCAAATGGCTTTAGATACCTATTGGGTCCATAAATTACCATATAGCATATATTCAACACAAAAAACAGTAACAATTTGTTGTTGACAAAGGACAGCTGGACATATAAAGGGACCCATTACCTTTAGTAAAAAGGGACACAGGTGGCGGCTGTGGTCTAAACCACTGAGCCTCTTGGGCTTGCTGATCAGAAGGTCAGCGGTTTGAATCCCTGCGATGGGGTAAGCTCCCGTTGCTTGGTCCCAGCTCCTGCCAACCTAGAAGTTCGAAAGCATGCCAAAAAGTGCAAGTAGATAAATAGGTACGGCTTCGGTGGGAAGTTAAACAACGTTTCTGGGCGCTGCTCTGGTTTCGGTGTTCCGTTGCGCCAGAAGCAGCTTATTCATGTTGGCCACATGAACTGGAAAAACTGTCTGTGGACAAATACTGGCTCCCTTGGCCTGTAAAGCGAGATGAGCACCGCAACCCCAGTGTCGTCTGTGACTGGACTTAACTGTCAGGGGTCCTTTACCTTTACCTTGTACCTTCAGTAGCTTACGGCCTCATCAAACATAAATCCAGCCCTGGTCCCAGTAATCAACCTGTTTTTGCCATTTTCCTTCTCATCCTGTGAAGAAGAGTGATCTGTCAAACTGCAAATGACTCAGTAATGAACCATCACTTTATTATGATCTATGGGTATCCCCAAAACAAGTGTGCAGATGGAAATGCTGCGACAGTGGAGTCAACATGCGCCACTGACCCCAAGTTAGGTAAAGGGACCCCTGACCATTAGGTCCAGTTGTGGCCGACTCTGGGGTTGCGGTGCTCATCTTGCCTTAGTGGCCAAGGGAGCCGGCATTCAGCTTCCAGGTAATCTGACCAGCATGACTAAGCCACTTCTGGCGAACCAGAGCAGCGCACGGAAATGCCGTTTACCTTCCCACCGGAGCGGTACCTATTTATCTACTTGCACTTTGTCATGCTTTCAAACTGCTAGGTGGGCAGGAGCTGGGACTGAGCAACGGGAGCTCACCCCGTCGCGGGGATTCGAACCACTGACCTTCTGATCAGCAAGCCCTAGGCTCTGTGGTTTAACCCACAGCGCCAAACTGGCTTCTCTGCACTGGTAGCCTGGGTTGGGCACCAGTGCTGTCATGGCTTCCCAACACAGTGGGTTGCTGGTGCTTACCAAGGGAAGAAGCAAGGCAAGGCAAGGCACAGAGAGCTTGGCCCAGTGAAGCACATGGTGGTGAGAACATCCAATTGAGAGCAACAGTATGTTAATGCTCAGTACTCTGCTTTGCATAATGAAGGGCATTTTGGTGGTAAAAGCCTCAGCGCCTAGGGCTTGCCGATCGAAAGGTCGGCGGTTCGAATCCCTGTGGCGGGGTGCGCTCCCGCTGCTCGGTCCCAGCGCCTGCCAACCTAGCAGTTCGAAAGCACCCCCGGGTGCAAGTAGATAAATAGGGACCGCTTACTGGCGGGAAGGTAAACGGCGTTCCGTGTGCTGCGCTGGCTCGCCAGATGCAGCTTTGTCACGCTGGCCACGTGACCCGGAAGTGTCTCCGGACAGCACTGGCCCCCGGCCTGTAGAGTGAGATGGGCGCACAACCACAGAGTCTGTCAAGACTGGCCCGTACGGGCAGGGGTACCTTTACCTTTACCTTTACCTTTAAATAACTGAGAGGAGAAAGCTTCTGGCATGGAGAGAGCAAATCTAAATACCAGAATATATTTCATTTAAAGGAAAGAGTCGAGTCAGGGTAACTTTAAATAATAGAACCATACTAGAACATTGGTATCTTTCAAAAGATAGAACAGCAACAGAGTCAAAGAAGGAGAGAAGGTCAGAACAACCTTAGATAACAGTATGAATACATATTCTCTAGTTACTGCACTGTTGAATTCTGACTTCTTCTTTTATTGACCAGAGAGCTGTTTGTGGAGGTGTGTTTGTATTTACTGTTACATCTTTTCAATCATCCAGAAGGTCTTTTTCTTAAAAGCCAAACGCCAGAAAACATCTTTTCTATAAACCCAAACCTGCCTACAATACGAAACTATGATATTACAGATTTGGACTCCTGGGGACTTTTCAGGATAGCCGATTGCTCTGTGAATAGAAAGCAAACAACTACGTACTTTTTTTTTTTTTTTACAATTTTCTATCTTCTTTTTTTCTGAGTCACCTAACTTTAAAGCCTCCATGCCCTAGTGATCATCTCTCAGTTTCTCTCCCCCATTCAGAAAGGGGAAAGCAATCATAATTGACATACCTTGCAGAACCTACCATAAAGAGTTTTGAGCAGAGCAATACAAGTGGAACAAAATAAAAAGTTCATGATGAATAACATTCAAATCATTGGTTAAGGCCAACTTCTATACTTTGGAAAAGCACTATATTTATCAGACTGGGGATGAAGGTATATTATTTGGCCTCACAAAATTATCTCCTCCAAAGTTCTGTAGAAACTTGGTGTCTTCTAGTAATAATGGAGGATGTCTTGGACAGAATGTTATAGGCAATATAAAATCTAGATAGAATTGTAAAAGTTTGGAGTATCCCTGACTGGTAGCAGCAAGCAAGTACATATGACTCACACAATTCCCTTTGGAGGGATTCATGCCTACAGATCCACCTTTTCACCCAGGCTGAATGGTTTTATGAGAGCAACTGAAATAGAAATCCAAAGTTTGATCTCCAAAGGTGCGGTCCTTCATTGTCTCCTGAGACTGATGGATGCCAACAATCCTGATGGGTGAAGGTTGGTCTGGAAATATCATAGATAAATCAAATAAACCTATAAACTACAATATCTTCCAACCTGAAAACGTATTTCCTTTCCTTACAAGTAAAATGGTGGCCAAGGTTAATTTTGTAGAATTGCAAAGGAAATGAAATCGTTTCAGTGTCTGAATCTGGTCTGTGGGTCACTAGTTGACCATCTGTGATTGGCAGCAACTAGCAAGTAGATATCTTACAATGTGGTACCCACTAGCTGTTTCTATGGTTCCTATCAGCTCCAGATGGCATGGACAATAGTCAGGGAGTTGCAGTCCACAACTAGGGATGGCTGGTCCCATTATTGTCTAGTCTGCCACAGTTCTACATGGGGATAGGACTAAGTCCATCCTGTCCCATTTATATGCAGATATCAATGGGGAAATCCCTTTGTGTTTCATGCTTGTTTTATAAGGAGGTTTAATGTATTTTGTGCTTTAAGTCGCTTTGGGATGCCACTCATCCTCCAGCTGCTTGAGGCAGGAAAATGTCATCTCTCTAGAGGAACCTTGGAGTCATATGTCGCTTGGAGTGGCTGTTTGCCTTCAGGCAAAGTACAGAAGAAAATCTAATTCCAAAACGAAATCATGCAACTAAAACACATAACTCAGTATTACACACCAGACCACTCTCCACTCAGTCAGTTATCTTGTAATTTCCTCAATGGTAAATCTGTGTATCTGCCAGCTCTGTGTGGGCCTTGGTTGTGTCCTAGTGCCCCTTCAGAAACTCCTTTCAGATGATGCCAATATTCCCTTCCTGAGTGACCACAAGGACACCACCAAGTGAGATGTTCTAAAGCTAATCCTTTTGCCTTTGGGTGGGTACTGGCTGATATAATCTGGACACTATAATTCTGTTGATACAGCCTAGAATATGCTGCCTGTTTGCCATAACAAATATTGGTTGGTTGATTTATTGTTGCAGCACAGAATATCATTAGCCTTTTTTTTGCTGCATCACATTGCTGATTCATTTTAAGCTTGTGGTATACTAAAACCAGGGACGCGGGTGGCACTGTGGGTTAAACCACAGAGCCTAGGACTTGCTGATCAGAAGGTCGGCGGTTTGAATCCCCGCAACAGCATGAGCTCCTGTTGCTTGGTCCCTGCTCCTGCCAACCTAGCAGTTCGAAAGCACGTCAAAGTCTAGTAGATAAATAGGTACCACTCCGGGGGGAAGGTAAACGGCATTTCCGTGCACTGCTCTGGTTTGCCAGAAGCAGCTTAGTCATGCTGGCCACATGTCCCGGAAGCTGTATGCCGGCTCCCTCGGCCAATAAAGCGAGATGAGCACCCCAACCCCAGAGTCAGTCACGACTGGACCTAATGGTCAGGGGTCCCTTTACCTTTATCTTTATAAAGGTAAAGTGTGTGGTGGGGGTGGGTCATCCTGGGCGTCACCACTGAGGGGGGTGACAAAATGCTGGGTGGCACTCACAATGGGGCCTGCAGCGCACCCGAGCCACACATCTCTTCTGGGAGTGACACAGTGGCTTGGGCGCCTGCAGGCTCTGTGCTGCCCCAAATGGAACGCCCGCTGCTTCCCCCTCTGCTGTAAGGTGGCTGAGTGGAAGGAGGCAGGCAGACTCCTTGGAGGCCCCAGGGAGCATCCTGTCCTGGCTTGCCCCACCCCGTAGGTGGCTGGCTTCGCCCCTGGGCACAGGGCATGCACGCTGCCCCAGGCGCCTGATCGGCTTGCTCTGCTGCTGACTAAAACCCCTTGATTCTTATCAAGATAGATGATCCCATTGTTGCTTCTTCCATGTTCTTGGAAATGAAATTGTCCATGAGGCAATTGAGGAACTTGATGGACCTTACATTCTTGGCAGAGTTTGAGTTCCAACCGATATCAGGGTAGTTGAAGTCACCCTACTATATCTCTCATTTCTGGATGTTTGGTAATCTGCTGTAGGAAGCCACCATCCATGTCTTCAATCTGGCTTGGAGGTATATAACACATATCCTTAGTAAGGTCATTTCTGTTTCCTTCTCCTACAATTTTTACCCATATACTCTCAATCTACCCTCCATGCGCCAGGTCAGGGATCTCCTCACAAGTTGACACATCCTCCTCCTCTCTTCCAAATCCCATGCAGATCTGCCCAGAGAGGATCAGGTGAATCCTCTTTGGAGTCTGAGCTCTGCAGAATTCTTCTTGCTGCATCTACAGCACATGGAAGACTACCCTGTCTTACCAATACTTCTTCCTGAAATGCCTCAACAGATTTCATATATAAGCCAGCAACTGAATGTAGTTGAACAAGATATGCAAAACATGTGGCTTTGGCCCCTGTAAAACGGTTGCTACTGAAAATTCTTCTCCACGAAAAGAAAAGAAAAGAAAAATAGCAATCCGCGGAACCTTGCTGACATGGTTCTGCTTCTAATTTGATTATATAAAGTAGAAGTGGCATTTTCCTTGACAAAACTGACACCCACAGAAAAAGGACGGGAGTAGAGGTGCCAGGTGAATATAGCTGTTGACAGTCACTTTATTTTAAAAGTAGAACAGCTATGTCTGCTGCATGTTGGCTTTGAGATCTGCATGCTAATCTTTTCTGTAAGCCCTGTTCTGTGCCCAATAAGCAAGGGACACCTTTGCCGTGACACTGTGGCCCATAGATTGAAGTAAAATACTGAGCAAGGTTTTGCCCAGTATCTTCTCTGTGTGATGGGCTTGTGGGGAAAAGCTATCCCATGAGCTCTTGCTGAAGGGGGGAGGGGAAGCCTACATAAGGCTGCTTCACCTGGACCTCACAGCAATTTTGCTTTAGGAACTTCCTGCCCACCCACTCTTGAGTTAGACTCTTAGGCATGTCCAAAATCCACTTCAGGGGCGTAATCTGGCCCGCCGGTCGGTTTAATCCAGCCCCTGTGGCAGTTTATTTCCTGGGGTAAAATCCCCCCAAAAGCTCAACAACTTCAATCCCGAAAAAAGCTTAACAACTTTGGTCGGCCCTCATGCATGTTCACTTCATCAAATCTGGCCCTCTTTGAAAAAAGTTTGGGCACCCCTGAGCCTTCACTGAGCAATTTTGGGTCACTGGTTGACAGGGCCAGAAAGGATTTTTTCCCTCTCAACCTCATTGGCACTTGCTTGGGTTTTCCCCCCCACCTTTCCTTCAGTGAAATTATGGCTTTCCTTTGTTAGGCGGAAAAGCAATGATTGTATGAGGGTGGAAATGGCATAGGGGGTCCCCATAAGGGGCCTGAGGGTAGGACTGACCACAGCAAACCCAGGTTTGGTATCTGCCTGGTTGGAATCTGCACCCTGGTCCCCCAGTGAAACCTTGCTTGCTTGGCTTGAATGGCAAGGTTCAACACTGGCAGACTGCTGTCATACAGGTTTGGAGCGATCCAAACACAGTGGATCCATTCCATCAACATGGGGCTTGTGGAATGGTGAACTGATCCTGTGACCCAATGCCATGCCAACCCTTGCCCTGCCTGCTGCTGTCAATAAAGATTTGGCCTGATTTTATTCCATCACCGTTGTACAGTCTGGTTATTTTGCTGCTCTCATGGGTCACATAATGCGCCTGCCTGGGCAAATTGTAAATAAAGGGCCATGAAAAAAGATGCCAAGAGGCTGGCGTTAAGGATACAAGCCCGACTGAAATCATTAAAAGGAGACCATAATATCCTATTAATGTGATGGCACCTGTAATGTTTTATTACTTTGTCAAATTCTCTGAGGACCTTGTATAAGCCTAAGCAGTCACTTATTCAGTCTTTAGATTAATGGGATCTCTGGGACAAGTTTATGTACGGTAAGTAGGCATACTAATCAAGTAGGGAGGGTTTTCAGTGTGTTACCGCAATGTCAGAACAACCCACAAGCCATGAGAGGAAGTGTGTGCAGAAAGTGTGGGGCGAATTAGGGCCAAACTACAGGAAGATCCAGACATTTAATGAGCCCATAGCAGTGTTGTAATGTGTGCACATGAGTGCAATGCTTCATGTCCCTGCTTGGTGAAAACAAAGTGAAGGTAAGGTATCTTCACTTGGTGGTCATAGAAGAGGGGAATTGGCTGGGGTTTTATAGTGCATGAGCTGGCCTTGGAAGGTGACTAATAGGGCCCAATAGGGCCAGCAATTAGCTTGCACTAGGCATTGTTGCTAGATATTCTTCAGGTACTAGGCACGTTGGTGACACCCCGGTCTACTCAGCTTCTGCTATGTAAGCATCAATCTCCATTCTGATCCATGTTTATCACATGCAGAGCTGTTTCCATTCTGTTGCAGTTCAACTTCTGACAAAAAACTATGATATTTGTCTCACTGTTTTCGTGGCAGAATTTAGTTTAATTAGTTGTGTATTTAATGGTGAAATTAACCACGTTATTTGACATCATTTCAATGCAAAGACCATTCATTTCAGTGCAAAGGAAACAATGCTAATGGAGTAGATGGGAAGTAATCAATTACCTATTGTTTGCAGACTGAAAACAAGACAACAGCAACAAATTCTGATCATATTCGCTGGATTGATTTGTTCTGGGCATGGGATGAATGGCATGAGTATTGGCAATTTCTGCTCCCATTGGAATTCTTTGACATACCTTGCCTCTGCTTCCAATGTACAATAGCATTTCTATGTGTATATAGGATTGCAACCTAACCACAATCCAGTGATTGTGTACAGCAGGGAGACCACGTGGTGGAAGAGTCAGCAAAACCTGAGTCCTGCTGGTCTCATGCCAATCACAGTAGAGTATGCCCGCTCCAGGGCTAGCATATATCTTCATTCTTGTTGAGGTGTCTGTAATATGTTTGAGTTCAGTATTTTGAGAAAAGAGTAAACATGGTGGCTTTATTAAGTAACAGTTGCAACAAATGCTGAAGCTCTGCTGGAACCTTCTCTCCAAGGCAGGCTCCACCATTCACACAATTCTCTAGGGATCGTCTGCGAATCCCTAATGTCTCTTGTAAGGAAATGTCTCCAAGTTACTGCAATTTACTGGCGCCAACTCTAGATGTAACGTGATGTCATAATGTCACATTACATCATGGGTGCCAGTGAGCAACCATAATCTGGGGCCCAAGTTGGTGCCCCTGCTGTAATCAATACAGTGTGTGCTGGGATTACTGGAGGCCATTGAATCATGTGGATCCTAATCCTATTTTGATCCATGCCAAACTCACCTCCAACACCTCCACCCCTACTTTTCCTCCTTCCTGCTGCCAGAGTACCAACAGTGGAGAAGGAATCGCCACAGGAGTTCTCTTGACTATAACAAACAGGTCTGCAGTATCCTATGACAACACATCCTCCCAGAGAGCACAGAACTGCACCTTAAATGAACCCAAACCTAGTTCTGAAAAGATGGATCCTCCTAACCGAGGGTCCCAGTTGCGCGCAGCCCTGGGACTCCCCCCAACTGTCTTGGAGGCGGGGCCTCTGGCTCTTAGCCAATTGGCATGGTGGCATGATTGGGGTTAGAGCATTGAAACATCAGTGTGACATGGGGACCTCCTCTTGCTTCGTGCTGCCGAACACCTACCCATAGTTAGGTCAGTGTCTGGCCTTTTTTTGGACTTTGGTTGGTCGCCTGTTTTGGAACAGGGGCCAGGTAGGAATTTTTTTCCAGTGGAGCAGATTGGCAGTGACCACTTGGTTTTTGCCTACCTCTTAGCAATCATCACAACTTTGTAAGGTTTGGCAGTTAGGCATTGGTTTAGGGGAGCGTGGGGAGGGGAGGTGCTGCCATCATCTGCCCTTCCAGTTGCTAGGGTATTCCGTTAAAGGAATCCAGGGGTGTGGATCTTGTCTGAAGCCTGGGGAAGGGCTAGGGCTAGGGCCATGCCAGGACCCCCAGGAACCCTAGGGGTGAGCACCAGTCAATAGGCATTGATGGAGCTCCCTGTGCTGGTAGTTTACCCTTTCAGGCTCTCTGCAGGGTGTGCAGGAGCCAGTTATAGTCATTATATACCGATGCCTAAGCCAATACCAGTCACACTTTTGTATTCAATAATGACCGCTCCCCGCATAAAAACGGGGGGGGGGGGCGCCCTTTGCGTGGACGTGTGCAGCCCCTGGATCTGGAGCGGCTCCAACAGCATAGGCTTGGCTTCGCCTTCCCTCAGGTGGAATACCTGGAGGTCTCCGCCTACCTCAGTCAGTTGTCCAATCCCACCTGCAGGAAGCGTTGCCAAGGAAACCAGGCCAGGTAGGGGAGGGACTACCTGCCCACACAATAGAGGGAGGATCTTACCTGGGAATCCTCACTTGGCTCCAGAGCTTCTCCCACCCTACCCACCCTCAGTTAAGTCTTATTTTGCTGGTTAACTTTTCTTCACAGGTTTGCAGGTTAACTTTTCTTCACAGGTATGCGGGCGCTGCTACATCAAGGTTGCTGTTAAAGGGCTGGAAAGGAATTTCCCTGCATTGGCAGGTTTCGCCTTTCCCGTAGCAAAACGTCACAACTTTGGCGGTATCAGGCCTTGGGCGGAATCCTTTAGTCTATCTTCCTCTTTGCAGCGGCGATACCAGGGTTCCCCGTTAAAGGGGTTTCTGAAGGGAGGCTTTGACCATACGCTGAAAGGTCGTCATTGCTCTCCCCTGCAGCGGCGGCGTAACGGGGGCAGCTATCTCTGCTTGAACATATGTTGTCCAGAGCTGGCCCATCCCCCCCCCCACTGGATAACCCTGATGCTCCCTAGGTCCCCGGCTGGGGACTGGGGAGGGCTAACGCCCAATGCCTGAGCCAAGGTCTACCCACATTTGAAATTTAATAAAGTTGTGGCCAATTTAATCCCATAGCATGTTGTCTTGAGTCATTATTCCACATGACGGGGGGCCCGCTGGGGATCTGGGGGACTCCGCCTGTCCACGCAAAGTTGTGGCCTAAATTTGCCCATTTACCTTTAAACTAAATTATGTGTCTATTGTGTCCTTATTTCCATTGGGGCGGGTTTCGGGGCTTGACGCGCAAATTAAAATTTCTAAAACAGGTTAAGCATTCATGGTAATAAATATTAACAGTACCCGGAAGTACTGTAAGTTGTTTCAAAAGTGCAGTCAAAACCTCTTTGAGCATCACACTTAAAATCAAGGGAACAGATAAGGAAGTATGAAAAATGAGCCTAACTCTGCAAACCCCCCCCAACTAAACTAAAAAGTGGCCACAATTTACTGTAGTGTTATCTGCACTGGGATATACAAATTATCTGTCTTCCTGTGCTGCCCTGCTTCACACAGCTGAGTCATGACAATTTGGCTCAGCCTTGCTCCTTAATCAAAATGTAAACGTTCTTAGCAGTGATCAGAACAACACTAGGCTTCTGCAGCAAAGCCAGCTTGGCATTACAAAAAGAAATGGGAAGTGGGACAAAAGTGTGTTTGCGCATTTTTCTTCTCTGACAGTGAACTGCACGGAGCTTTTGTCTCAAAGTTCCTGAGGTGGCAGCCGAGTTTTATCCTTTGAATATCTTTGACTTCAGAGCAGACAGCAGCTCGGCGTATAATGAAGTTTTATGGCTGGGAGGCAGAGTAACCCCGTGGAATATCTATGTCCTTAGGTTGTCCTACATAGAAGGAAAGCAAGCAATATATAATATTCTCTCATTCATTTCTGGCGCCGAATGCAGCCGGCTGGTTTCCTTCAGGGTTTAAAGGAGGGGAGGGGAGCTTCCACTACCGAATGTAAAGCTTTCAATTTATCCGTGTACAGATGGGTTTGTGCTGTATAAATTTGATTTGGGTTGTGTAGATAACACACTCAAACGCCGGGGTTGGTAAGGGAATGTAGGGCTGCATTACAGACAAGGAGCTTGAAAAAGGCACCAACAACATTGCAAGCTGGTTCCTTTGAATCCTGAATGTACACAGGCACTGCACAGACATTATGAAAAGGAGTTCAGTCCATGTGTGAGAGTGGGGTGTGGTTCAGGATCACACCAACAGGCCTGGGGTCCAACCTCCTTTTTTATTATTGGACTTTGTGCGTAGAGTTCTGTAGACTACTGCAATGTGCTCTAAGTGGGGCTACCTTTGAAGGTGACCCGGAAACTGCAATTAATTCAGAATGCAGCAGCTAGACTGGTGACTGGGAGTGGCCGCCGGGACCACATAACACTGGTCCTGAGAGATCTGCATTGGCTCCCAGTACATTTCCAAGCACAATTCAAAGTGTTGGTCCTGACCTTTGAAGCCCTAAACGGCCTCAGTCCTGTATACCTGGAGGGGCGTCTCCACCCCCATCATTCAGCCTGGACACTGAGGTCCAGCGCCGAGGGCCTTCTGGCAGTTCCCTCATTGCAAGAAGCGAGGTTACAGGGAACCAGACAGAGGGCCTTCTCGGTAGTGGCACCCGCCCTGTGGAACACCCTCCCATCAGATGTGAAGGAAATAAGCAGGTATCTTATCTTTAAAAGACATCTGAAGGCACCCATGTTTAGGGAAGTTTTTAATATTTAATGCTGTATTGTTTTTAACACTCGATTGGAAGCCACCAAGAGTGGCTGGGGAAACTCAGCCAGATGGGTGGAGTATAAATAATAAATTATTATTATATATTATTATTATTTTGTAAGATGCAGGTCCAATGAGTAGAGCCACTATGTGTACAGCTCTATGCTTGCAGGCTCTGTACATAAGGTTGGATCAACATATGGAACTCAGGCCAAGGTTTGGAGCTGCAGGTGTGATCTGGTTACCCACCCACATATTGATAGTACCCACTTGGGACATCTGCTGCTTAGGTCGCCTTATGGTGCTTTATCTTTATTTATTTTTTATCTGCTTATTACTCACTCTCTGATTCCTTTCCTTGTGTTATGTTGTTGTGCGTGGTCCTACTAAAACACATGAAAATGATCTCCCTGGATTGTATCCCTTCGTGGAAAATATATGAAAACATCTTTTTGGACTGTAGCTATCAGGGACTGGGCAGAGGAGGAACGGTGAGGACCGTCTTCCCAGCCTGACCCTTCCAGAGAAGAAGACAGTTCAGGATTACAACAGGGGCTTGAGGGAGATCACAGCTCAGAGGAAGATGAGGGGAGAGGTTGGGAAATAATGGGAGAGGAGGCAGAGCCAGAGCAGCTGGCTGACATGTTGTCACTAAAAAGCATTCCAGACCCAACATCTTCCAGAACCTGGCGAGCCTTAAAAGCAGGAGAGCAAAGGGCTCAGAAGCAAAGGGATAGAAGGGATGGCGAATGAGGAAGTGGGAGAGAAGGGGAGGGGAGATTTACTCAGAGCAATGCCATTATTCTGAGAGTCTGCCTCTCTGTGAATTATGAATAGAATGCAATTGATGAGAACATTCCCTTGTCTTGTCCATTCCTGGCAACCTGCCATGGGGATTGGTTCCTCTGCTCCCTGACAGTAGTGCTTCATGGAAAGCATAGTGTATGGCTACTTCATACAGTTTGTAGATGAGGGCAGCATCCCTTGTTTCAGACCACATTGTTGCTGTTGTTGATGGTGGTGATGAAGAACCAAATGGCTCTAGCATGGTTGTGGTGCCCCAGTTCTGGAACACTCTCCTTGTTGTGAGTTTGCTATTCATTGCAAATTTACTTGTTTCCCCAATCTTTTGGTGGTTATGCTTTTTGAGCCTTGAGTTTATTTGTTTTTATAGCACTGATTTTGTAGCTTTAATGGCTGATATACCGTGATTTACATATTGTGACTTTATTATTGAAATTGATGTTGCTGGTGTTACTTATTGATGTTACTTTTTAGCTTGCTCGTGTTCTGTGATTTGCAGTAATGTGGCTTTGTTTGTAAACTCCTTTGAGGTCACTTTGGACAAAATGTGGTACAGTACATTAAATCATCGTCATAATCATTTTTATTATTACAAGGTGAAGAAGAAGAGAAGAAGAGAAGAGTTTGGATTTGATATCCCGCTTTATCACTACCCTAAGGAGTCTCAAAGCGGCTAACATTCTCCTTTCCCTTCCTTCCCCACAACAAATACTCTGTGAGGTGAGTGAGGCTGAGAGACTTCAGAGAAGTGTGACTAGTCCAAGGTCACCCAGCAGCTGCATGTGGAGGAGTGGAGACGCGAACCCGGTTCCCCAGATTACAAGTCTACCGCTCTTAACCACTACACCACACTGGCTCCTCCAGTTGCTAAAAAGTAACTTAGCTCCAGGTGCTAAAAAGTAAATTACGGAAGGGCTGTGGTTCAGTGGTAGAGCAACTTCTTTGTATGCAGATGACAGGTTGAATTCCTGGCATCTCCACATAGGACTCGGAGATGCTCCGGTTTGAAATGCTGTAGAGCCATTGGCATTCATTGTTGAACTTGATGGTACAGTGGCCTGATTCAACAAAAGGCACCTTCCTATGTTCCTAAGTATATCAGAAGTTCTTATAATGCATTATCTTATTTTATCATTTTATTTTATTTTTATTGCAGTACAAATTTGAGCATACCTAGGAGCAAGCTGTTAACTCTAGCTTTGAATACAGCCCTTCTCCCTCCAGAAGCCTATTTGCCTTCCTTCCCAGTTGAAACCTGAAATGACATACCTGAGACCCCATGCTTCAATGACCTCAATATAAAAAGCCATCTGCATGTGGAAAGAAGAAGAAGAGAAGAAGAGTTTGGATTTGATATCCCACTTTATCACTACCCGAAGGAGTCTCAAAGCGGCTAACATTCTCCTTTCCCTTCCTCCCCCACAACAAACACTCTGTGAGGTGAGTGAGGCTGAGAGACTTCAGAGAAGTGTGACTAGCCCAAGGTCACCAAGCAGCTGCACGTGGAGGAGCGGAGACACGAACCCAGTTCACGATTACGAGTCCATCACTCTTAACCACTACACCACACATGCCCTCTAACATCCCCCCCAGTAAAAACCAGAACACATGTCTTTTGGTGCTACTGACTCGGGCAACTGCATCACACCACTGCAAGCGCCATCACTGGCTCATTCTGAGCACAATTCAAAGTGTTGGTGCTGACCTTTGAAGCCCTAAACGGCCTCGGTCCTGTATACTTGAAGGAGCATCTCCACCCCCATTGTTCAGCCTGGACACTGAGGTCCTCCTCTGAGTGCCTTCTGGCGGTTCCCTCGCTGTGAGGTTACAGGGAATCAGGCAGAGGGCCTTCTCGGTAGTGGCGCCCGCCCTGTGGAACGCCCTCCCATCAGATGTAAAGGCAATAAACAACTATTGTACTTTTAAAAGACAACTGAAGGTGACCCTGTTTAGGGAAGTTTTTAATGTCTGACGCTGTATTGTTTTTAATATTCAGTTGGAAGCCACCCAGAGTGGATGGGGAAACCCAGCCAGATGGGCGGGGTATAAATAATAAATTATTATTATATTATTATTATTCCTGGGACATTCTGGGGTCAGATCAGAAGCCAGGATGGCTTCTGTAATTCCAGGAATGTCCTGGGAAAATAGCGATAGTGGCAGATTATGAAGCTAGGATGCTGCAAAAAACAAACAAAACAAAAACCCTTTTAGCTAAGCTTTCTCCCAACTTTGCTGGCTTGTCACACACCGGGCTGTGTCTTTTTTTTTACATGCAAAAGCATGACAAACCTGCAGTTTCAAATGATCCATTACCAAACTGTCTCAACTACATATGTTTATACATATGTGAATGAGTCTGAACATGTTAAGTTCTGTGATCTGCTCCTTTAGTTTTCTAGACCACTTGTCATGGTTGAGCCTACATTGGCTCCCAGTACGTTTACGAGCACAATTCAAAGTGTTGGTGTTGACCTTTAAAGCCCTAAACGGCCTCAGCCCAGTATACCTGAAGGAGCATCTCCACCCCCATCGTTCTGCCCGGACACTGAGGTCCAGCGCCGGGGGCCTTCTGGCAGTTTCCTCATTGCAAGAAGCAAAGCTACAGGGAACCAGGCAGTGGGCCTTCTCGGTAGTGGCGTCCGCTCTGTGGAACGCCCTCCCATCAGATGTCAAAGAGATAAACAACTACCTGACATTCAGAAGACATCTTAAGGCAGCCCTGTTCAGGGAAGTTTTTAATGTGTGACATTTTTGGTCTCTGTGAAAGCCGCCCAGAGTGGCTGGGGAAACCCAGCCAGATGGGCGGGGTACAAATAATAAAAATTATTATCATCATCATCATCATCATCATCATCATCATTGGTTGTGTGTTTGCATGTTCAAAAGAGGTAAGAGCTCCCCCACCTAAAGATTAGAAAAATGGGAAAGAAACAGAAATGAAGGCCGAAATCCATGTAGGTTATATTTTATCACTAAATTTCATGCATTTCCCCCATGTCGTTCCTTCTTTAGTCCTACACAGTACTTGACAGATGAAGTGGATCTATTCAAAGCTACAACACGAAAAGCGCTCTGCAGATTATGCCAAGGCTAAAGAAGCACACAAAACACATTTATTCAGCGTGAGAGAAAACCATCTCCTGATGGATATCACATAAAGGGATGCTCCAGAAGATGCTGTTATTCAAAGAGGAGCTCAGGAATGCAAAGTACGGCAGCCCATCAGATTGTTCAGGAAGCCATTGCAATTCATAGCTGAATGAATGTGTTGCTGGCATAGATTGCTTGAACAGCGCAGAAAGTCGCTGGAGGGAATTTAGCCGCTCTTACAAAAAGGGGAATTAGTTTGTTCATAGCAAGATTGTTCAGCATCAACAGGAAGCCTATAATGAAGAGGAAAATTAAAATGAAGAGTCTAGACAGAAAATTATAGGAGAGGCTGAGTCAGAAACAGAGAAATATTTAAAATGGACATGGCCTGCAGAAAATAGAACAGTGCTTGTATCTGCCTTAATGGTGCCATGAGCCTATCATTTCCCACTACTTTTGCCCAATCTTATGAAATTGAGTGATTATGGAAAGCCCACAGTTACGTGGGTGGGAATCCCAGACTAGGATCCAAAAAGCTGCTTTAGATGCACCTAAGTATATGCTTTCATATACTCACTGGTTTTCACAATATATATTTCCCCCACTTTGAATTGAACAGTTTATCCAATCTGCTTTTAAAAAGATGTCCGCCCTCTGCTGGTTAATAAAACACAAGCCAAAAGCTGCATCCTTTTGGCTTGTGCCCTAGGTTTCTGAAGAAAGAATTTATCACAGCAATGGCTACATTCAACAAAGAGATAGCTAATGATTTGGCTAGATATATATTTGAATGTTGAATGTGTAGCTGCATGTTCAGAGCCAATGTATAAAACAAACACCATTAGAAGTTCTTCTGCATAAGTGTTCAATGGCTATTATATTTGTATTTGCTTAAAAAACAATAAAAATCAGTTTTTGTTTTTAAAGAGCAACAAATGAGTTAAATAATGTATGGTGGAGCTGGAACAGAACAAACTGTGTTCGTTCACATAACAAACAAACAAAAGGGAGAGGAAGGAACATAAACCTAATAAGAGGTACTCAGGCCCGCCAAAGACATTTTGGTACATGAGGCAAATCGCAAAATCACACCTTGCTCTCCAGCAGCGAAGAATGGGTAAATGAGGATCTACATCGGGGCAAGGCAGGGATAAAGACTTACATTGGCATCTGCTGACCCTATGGATCCTGCCACCAGAGTCAGTCACCTCACATTGTCTCTTGGGTGGGTTGGCATCTCAGTGTACCTTACCAAAGACTCTTGAGTGTCAGACTCTTGGGAGCCAGTGTGCTGTAGTGGTTAAGAGCGGTAGTCTCGTAATCTGGGGAACCAGGTTCGCGTCTCCGCTCCTCCACATGCAGCTGCTGGGTGACCTTGGGCCAGTCACACTTCTTTGAAGTCTCTCAGCCCCACTCACCTCACAGAGTGCTTGTTGTGGGGGAGGAAGGGAAAGGAGAATGTTAGCCGCTTTGAGACTCCTTAAAGGGAGTGAAAGGCGGGATATCAAATCCAAACTCTTCTTCTTCTTCTTCCATAAGAATCTAGACATTCTTCAAAATAGCATGCACAAATGCACTGTAGTAGGGGAAATTGCTTTGCAAAAATGTATATATTCGTCTAAATTGCATACTAAAATGTGTTCATTAGAAGAAAACTCCCAGGACATTCAGTGCAGGATCTCAAAGCAGCTGTCTTATTACAAAAGAATTTCAGAAATAGACTTGAAAGAGAAGTTGCTGAATTACAACTTATGACTAAACTGAAAACTATGGAGAGACCTGGTCTGAATAGAGATATTGTCTTGTCTCATTACATATGCTAAAGCTATTTTTGGTCATCTGCATACTATCCCTTGCTTTTTCCTGTAGGACTAATTGCAGTCGTTAACAGTAGTCAGCAGGTTTTACCATACCCACTGAGTCAATCACCCATCACTTACTACCCATCTGAGAAAAACCCCACCCCATCCTCCCACTATATATATAAGGGCCTGGTGGCTTCTGTTTCAGTGTATCTGAAGAAGTATGCATGCACACGAAAGCTTATACCCAGAACAAACTTTGTTGGTCTCTCAGGTGCTACTGGACAATTTTTAAATTTTTTTTATTCATTAGAAGAAATGTTGGTGATGGGTTTTTAAAAAAATAAATAAATAAAATTATTTTATTTTTAAATAATTCATAATGTAGGAAGTGATGTAGAGAACTGATTGTAAGAATAAGAAAATGAGAAACTGAGAGAACCAAAACTGACAGATCCCTTCCTCCGTATGCATGGCCCAGAAGAGGATGCATGACCAGCAATGGACTTTCAGGATCTCTTATCAGTGATAAGCTTCCCCACCCCACTGATCTTCTGATTGAGTGGGGTAGGGGAAATAGAAATAATTGCAGGTACATTTGCAGCACTAACCACACTCGGGAATGATTTTCTGCTCGTTCTCCAGCTGTGAAGCCATCCAACATGCTCAGGGGATCTAATTAGACTGCAAAGTTTGCTTTCCTGGTGGGCTTTAATAAGCACCGTTCATTCTAGAACTTTACCAACACGAGTCAAAGGCCTGCAACTGTGCAGGACGGATGCTGTGAGCACGCAATGCGCCGTTTAGTCATATAATTGCAGTTAACACTTCCATCATTACCAAGACACTGCTGGAACAAGAATGGCGGCCACAGTATTGGAGGCAATTGTTCCATTGATGCCAATCTGTGGGGGTCAGAGGGATAATGAAGGGCTAATGTTCAGGCTGAGTGCAAACACTAGCTTTATAGAAGTTATACGTAGGGAAGCTCGTTTGTGTTAACCATCTATTTATTATACTGCCACGGCTGGCAGTTATTTCCACAAGAATTGCTTGTCTCATAAATCACTCAGTTAAGAAAAGATCATAGAATCATAGAATCATAGAGTTGGAAGAGACCACAAGGGCCATCGAGTCCAACCCCCTGCCAAGCAGGAAACACCATCAGAGCACTCCTGACATATAGTTGTCAAGCCTCTGCTTAAAGACCTCCAAAGAAGGAGATATTACGCTACAGTTGTTTTGGGATACAGGGGGAGGCATGTGTCTCTGGTTCCTGAACTAGATTAAAAATAAGCCCCTTCACTTTTTACCTCAGCTGGTCTCTTTGCAAATTTCGGAATGCTACTAATTCGTTTTGCATCAGGTTCCCATTCAGTCACTGTGGGCCATATTTTCTGAACATAAAAAGGTTCCTTGCTGAATCCTTTTCCTTAAAAATAAAAATAAAATATTTGAATTTTCAGATTATAACAACAAATTTTCCACAAAGCTTAATTGAACAATTTATATATCCATATTTCTCCCCTCCCCCCTCTTTGGCTTCCCCCGTATTTCTGTATTGATTTATAAAAACAAATTCTATACCCTGCTGATTTTACCTCTTATATAGTTGTGAAAGTTTAGTCAAAACCTGCCAATGGGTCCAAATCTTTATACTGTCTTTTTATATAGTTTATGTTCCCACTCCTTTTGGAAACCAATGTTGTCTCTCTCATGTATCGTCTCTGTCAGCTTAGCCAATTCTGCATAGTCCATACGTTTGGCTAGCCATTCTTCCTTTGTTCGCGTTTTCTCTGTTTTCCATACTTGTGCTAATAAAATTCTTGCTGTTGTTGTCACATACATTAACAATCTCCAATTTCCCTCTCTTATATCATGATCTAAAATTCAGATCATGAATCCTTTTCCTAAGGCTGCATGGATACATTTAATGCACATGTAAAGCAAGCGGCTCCCTCCAATTAATCCCAGTAGCCGTCTTTTGTAGAGTACGATTTGGGAGTCCAGGACACAAATCCACTCTTGGTCACTGGGCCAGTTACTGCCTCTCAGCCTAAACTTCCTTACGGGGTTGTTGTAGAGATTGAAGAGGGGAGGAACCACGTATGCAACCTTGATCTCCTTGCAGCAAAAGGTAGGATATAAACACAATAAAAATAAATAAACTTGCTCACCTTAAGAGCCTGACAGGATTTGGGAGGCTTGAGATGTGGTAGCAGAGCAAACAAGATGAAGAGAAATTGAAAACCTACTTCAATGACTGCAAATATCCTCAGAAATATCTGGAATAGGTAAATTGTAATGGCATAATCCTGAATGGTGCAATCAGACTCATTTGTTGTTAGGCCAACTAGGAAGTACTTTTTCTTGAAAACTATCATAGTTGCAAGAGCAATTGCTGTTGCTTTCCCACTGAATACATAACTGAAAGTTACTGATAGCTGAAAATTGACAGAAATCCCCATTCCTGCCTAAGTGTTCTATAAAAAGAACAAAACAATCCATAATGAACAAGCTCCTCAAACACACTGGCCTTACTTCATAATGTATACAGTGGTACCTTGGGTTACAGACGCTTCAGGTTACAGACACTTCAGGTTACAGACTCCGCTAACCCAGAAATAGTACCTCGGGTTAAGAACTTTGTTTCAGGATGAGAACAGAAATCGTTTGGTGGCAGCAGCGGGAGGCCCCATTATCTAAAGTGGTATCTCAGATTGAGAACAATTTCAGGTTAAGAACGGACCTCCAGAATGAATTAAGTTCTTAACCCGAGGTACCACTGTACTTCTAAACCACCAAAGCGCAATGGAAGATGCCTTAGTCTGCAGTCGGCCATTATAAAATCCCTCAGATCCAGTAAGTAGCAACTAGATCGATTTGACAAATGTTTGAACAAATGGAAGGATGGAGGAAACTTTGGAGTTGCAAGTCTTTGCTCTGTGGGATCTTTTTGAAATGGATTATCTAGTGTATATGTTTAATCAGAAATGTAGCTCTAGAATATTCAAGTATTTTTGACATTGAAGAAGAGAAACAAGCTCTTCAAAATTTCCATGTTAAAGTACCATCTGCCCATTTCAGATATCGATTCAGATTTTGCTTCACAGTAACAGCAAAAGTGGTATTTTTATGTTTTATGAAGTACAAAACAATGAATGGTGTGAAGAACCCATGAGTCTAATTTATTTAGCATTGAACTCTTTTAACAGAGTTGTAAAGCCCATTATAACATTTTTTCCCTATTCTGGTTTACTGAAAGAGCCTGGGAAATCTGAAGCTACAGGCAAATGCATTTGGAAGAACAACAGAAGGGCAAATTCATGCTTTCTCAACAAAACTGATATGACTATAACCTTTTTCATGTATTAGACTCTAGTTCCAAAGGCTCCACACCATGACAGCTTGTCAGAGAAGGGAATGATAGGCTATTTGACCCTGATAGAAATTGCAATCATACTATTAAATTGTCAGAGTAATCCTCTGTCAATTTGCCACCCACCATGTGTTATGAACCATCAGGAGCTCATACTCTTACAATTTTTGCCATCTACCTGGGACTGCCAAAGCAGGGGTGATGATGACACATGGTTGATAGCCTGCATTTCACTTTGTAGATCACTAGTTATATAGATGTATAGAATAGTCAGAAAGCCAGCTGATCTCCAGGCTCCAGCAGCAGAGCAAAGTTTATCTGCACATATAATAAAAATGTAAATATGTCACCATGCTGCAATTCTCTTGGCCACAGATAGGTGGTGTTATGAACTACAGTGCTCTCAGAACTGGGCTTTCAGAGCTATTGCAACAACATCAGGGTGCAAGGAGGAGAGATGGAGATGTGGGCAGGCAACCTGCCCAGATGAGTGAGTGTCCCAGGTGAGCTGTGGGGGGTTGAGGATCTCTCAGGGGAGCAGTGGTTTTGGTGAGCTCTAGGTGGAGGGCTGGTTTTGGCAAGATGTAAAGGGACAGGGTGCCTTTTGTTAAGGAGTAAAGGGGTGTTGACAAGCTCTGTGGAGAGGGCTGGTTTGGGCAACATGTAAAGGGAGGGTGATTTTGGCAAAGTGTAAAGGGAAGGGGTAAGTCAGTTTGTTGGTGGGGTTTGGGGGTAGGATGCCTCAGGTTCTACATCCCTGAAAAAGGTCAGGTCAGTAGAGTCACCAGGAAGTGTATGCCTTTGCATGTGTACTAGAGTTTATGGTAGAAAGAAAATACTTTTTTCAAGGAGAAGGAAAAAAAGAATTTGATGGCATTTCAGCACAGCAATTTAGGGTGTGCACATAGGTTGTTTTTTTGTTAGTATACACCTAATATATATGACGTGTGAGTACAATGAACTTGTATTTACAAACACACAAATCATGTAGGTACGCAAACCTGAGAGATTGTGCATGTTCTTTAGAATGTACAGTTGGTGACTCATCTGGGTGTGTTGGTGCATAATATCTGAAACAATTCTGCGACTCTCAGTGGTGAAAAATAACCACATATCTAAGACTGGAATTGGGTGTTCAAGAAGATATAGCACTATTGCTGAAAATAGCATCCTTTGTCATCTCCTTTCACCTCTGGGACAACTAGGGCAGGGCTTGGGACCATGTGGCTGTCCAGATATCGTCCAGGCTCAACTTAGCCCCAAACTTCATTGTTCAGACTCAACTTCCATCAGCCCCAAACTTCATTGTCCAGACTGAACTTCCGTTAGCCCCAGACTTCATAACTAATGGTCAAGGACTATGGGGTGATGGAAATCATAGTCCGGCAATAGCTGTACAGCCACAGATTCCCCACCATTTGAGTTTTGGGGGAGAGATGCAGATTAGTGGTAGATCACATGCACTGCATGCAAAGGGTCACAGTTTCAGTCCCTGGCATTTCCAGGGGGGACTTGGAAAGACCTCTGAAACATGGGAAAGATGCTGGTAGACAATACCTGGCAATGGTAGACAATGGTCTAAGATGCTGGTAGACAATGGTCTAAGGCAGATTTCTGTGAGTGACATGGCAATATAGTAGTGCTGTGATCTTCTCCCTTTCCACCCACATTACTGGCTGTTTTTTGTGGGGCAGGGGACCTTGAGTGCCCTAGTATCTCATCACACACTGAGTATCCCCAGACATCATGGGGGGAAAGGAGGAAAAATGAAGATCAGGGTGGCTTTTTTGGCTGCAGTTCCACATCTGCTATGTCTACTTCCAGCCTAACTTTTCCTTTACTGACATTTACACACACGTTAGGTCACTTGTCTTAAGATGCTCATTTGTTCCACGGTGCAAGTGAGGTTGCAGTCTCTGAAATGTCTTGCTGCAGGCTGCCATTGCAGACTTCAGCAGGGATATACAATACAACTGCCTGATTGCTGTCAGCGGAACTACAAGATCTGAGGGCTGAAATAGAAAACAAGAGAACCCAATACTAAGAATCTGTCAAGAATGTACAACTTGCTGTTGAAATGGAATACACAGGATGAAACGGTTAAATCAGCTATGATTAAATGGGCACAGGATGTCGGTCACGACATTATGTTTGCTGACTGGGAACAGTTATGGACCACCGGTATAAAGAATATTATGAAAATGATTTATAGGTGGTACATGACCCCAGTCAAGCTAGCAAAAATTTATCATTTGCCCAATAACAAATGTTGGAAATGTAATGAGACTGAAGGTACCTTTTACCACCTTTGGTGGACGTGCCCAAGGATTAAGGCCTTCTGGGAAATGATATATAATGAAATTAAGAAGGTGCTTAAGTGTACCTTTTATAAAAAACCAGAGGCTTTTCTCCTGGGCATAGTAGGCCAATTGGTGTCAAAGAAAGATAGGACATTTTTTATGTACACTACAACAGCAGCAAGAGTGCTACTAGCAAAGTATTGGAAGACACAAGAACTACCCACACTGGAAGAGTGGCAGACGAAGGTGATCGACTATATGGGACTAGCAGAGATGACGAGCAGAATCCGTGACCAAGGGAAAGAGACGGTGGAGGAAGACTGGAAGAAATTTAAACTTTATCTTAAAAACTCTTGTAAGATTATGGAGTGTTAAAATGTCATGGTTTAAGTACAGCAGATTTGCAGCGATAAATGATTGGACAAGAGGAAAGAAAAGGGTTAAAGAAAGGAATTAATAAGTAATTCAGACCAGGGGTTGCTGAAAAAATTTAAAACAGGGATGCAGAAAAGGGAGGCATGGGGAAGTCGCTGAAATTGGGTATATGAAAAAATTTATGAAATTATACTTGTTTATATGTTTGTTTGTTAGTGTTTGTTTTTTGTATTGTTTTACATTATATGTTGAAAAGCCAATAAAAATCTTATAAAAAAAAAGAAGAAATAGAAAACAAGAATCCCTCACATACAAATGCAATGATTAAAGGTATATCAGTACAGTGAAGATTTTGAGAAGGGAGATGAAAAGGTTAGGAGTTTTCATTCCCTGTCGGGATAGTTAAAATCGATACCTATGTTAATCAGGGATGAGATGATACTACATATCGAAGGGTGGTGAAGCTGGATGCCTGATTTCATTTAAAATAAATCAATGCATTTAGCATATGGGGGATTTGTGTTCTGGGAGGGCAAAGAGGCACTACTTTTTCACACCTGCTATATTGACACAGCAGGAACCTCAAAGAGACAGTGGCAAGGGAATGGGATATATTTCAAAGCAGCATCAATTAACTTTAATTGAGCTCTCCTAAGGCCTACAAGTTTATAGATAATTTTTCTTTCAGCTTCCTCACTAAGCATCTTTCTTGCTACAACTTCTTACAAATTTCTACTTTAAGAAAAAAAAAAGAGACAGCTAAAGAGGAACAAGCAAAACGGTGATGCCTTTCAGAAAGCTTCTGCTACTCAGTCAGGGCTCTTCCAGGAAACAAATTTATGAGGCTCCATCCTGATTTGCCCGCACAAAGATTACACAGAGATTGGTCTATGGGCCAGATTCAGATAACCCAGTGTGCTAGTGGAAGCCAGCACAAGTTTGGAGGGTTGGGGAGCCAACTGCGGCCACTTAAATTTGCTCTAGAGGATTGAGGAGGAGAGGGGAAGAAAGTCCCATTTTGCAAGTGTTTTTCTCTTCATCTGTGTAACAGTCTTTCACTTATTTGACATTGGCTATCAATGCAACCTGGTTGAATCATTCTATTTTGCTGAATTATCCATATTATTGATGAGAGACAGAATCTGATCGAACCCAGAATTACCCCTTCAGCGCTAATTCTCCACTAAGCATAAACCAGTAGTTATATGCGGGAAATGGATGGTGGACAAGCTTATCATTATTATAATTTCCACCAACACAACAGAGTACAGACACTTGTTCCCTTTGTTCTTTGCCATTAGACACATGTTGGCTGGTTTTCACAGCGCATTAGAACTACAGCTGATATTTAGCAATTAACAATGGCTGCAGTCACACAGCAGGTGCCACAACCCTGAAAATGGAAATGGAAATTACGTCCACTGGGGAGTCTCGTTTTCGTCTTCCAAGGGCAGTAAGAGATTGTATGTGGGATGCATTAGCATGGGAGAAAATATATGGTTTTGAGATTTCTCCTCAAAACTGAGTTATCAACTTCTCACTTTCCAGTCTTTTGCAGGAGTGGGGTGTTTGGCAATGAGGGATAGTGGCTCCTACTACAATGAAAAATGCACACGCATAAAAAGTGATAGATATGGGTAGAATAAAATCAGCATCAACGTGATGAATGTTAACATGCCAGCAACACCTCCCAGGTACATTTCCAATGGGCTGAAGGTGTAGTCAGAACGTGCAAACTCAGGCTGCAACCCAGAGCCTATTTACAGGAAATTAAGCTGCCGTGAAACCAATTGGACATAGGGTTATACTGCACAAAGTACTTTGATGACCCGTAAGCACCTGCTCTTGGTTGGAGCAAGCCAACTGATATTCTCTCACTGGCAGTTCTTTTTGGTGTATCTGTGTGGCTCTCTTTCCACCTGGCTTGGGGCGGGGCCTGGCAGGCTCTTAAGGGTTGCTGCTGCTGTTGCTGCCCTGGAGGACTGCCTGCTGAGGGCCTGAAGCACCCTGCCCTTGCCTCTTTCCACCTGGCTTGGGGCGGGGCTTGACAGGCTTCACAAGGACTGCAGCTGCTTTTAAATTGTTTTAAAATTTTTATCTGTGTTGTTTTAAATGAGACCATCTTGGCTGTGAGCCCTGGAAGACCTGCACCCTGCCTTGCTGGCCTGGGAGAGTGAAGTGCTGACTGACTCCGGATACAAAAGCTGAAGCTGTTGAACAGATTCTTGGGCTGGAGTATTGTTTATGGGGTTGAGAGAGAAGAAGAAGAGTTTGGATTTGATATTCTGCTTTATCACTACCCTAAGGAGTTTCAAAGTGGCTAACAATCTCCTTTGCCTTCCTCTCCCACAACAAACACACTGTGAGGTGAGTGAGGCTGAGAGACTTCAGGGAAGTGTGACTAGCCCAAGGTCACCCAGCAGCTGCATGTGGAGGAGCAGGGACGCGAACCCAGTTCACCAGATTACGAGTCCACCGCTCTTAACCACTACACCACACTGGCTGTTGCTGTTACTGATATTATTGTTGTATCTTTAGTTTTAGATCTTATTATTTACATGGAAATTGTTTCCATTTAGTTGTGCCCTTTTTGATGGGTTTTATTTATTGTTTATGACTTCTGTTATGTTTGTAATTCTGTAAATCTTGTCATGTTGTAAGCTGCCTTGAGCATATTTTCAACTATGGAAAGGCGGAATACAAATAAAATGATGATGATGATGATTTCTTTCAACAGCAGTATGTAACATGGATCATAAGCAGATGAAGCTTTTAGGGGCACGGAGATAGGTAGCAGGAAAAAAGCTTATTTTAATAATTTCCAATGCTAAAGGCACAGGGGTAACACCAACTTTAAGAATAGTATGTCTCCCTGAACCAGGAGAGGCATGAAAAAGGTGGAGGAAAGACTGGCTGCATGCAGACACAGTCTCCAATTGCTTGGGAAAAGCCCTGGAAAGGAGGAGACATAGAGAGCTGTTGCGAGTTGGGGAACTTTAGCCTCAGCAACTGAATTTATGGAGTAAAACTCATAGGGAAGGGGTTGCTGTGCTCATTAGACCTGACACTCAACCAAACCTGTTTGTTGTTGTTTTTTTACTAATAAAGAGTAAACTCCAACTTTGAACTGTGTGATTTACTGACCAGCATGCTCTGGGACATCCTCCCCAGCTTTAAACTAAGGATCCAACCCGATTCTTTTTTCCGCCAAAAGTTGTGAGGAAGGCAAAAACCCCAGGCAAGTCCACCACACCTGTAGGCAAATTCCTTCCTGGCTCCAAATATGGTGACTGAACAATTCCACAGTAAAGTCATGTATGTGTGCTGCCTGCTTACAACCTGGCAGATCCACACTACACATGGTGGGTAGGTGGGACAACTGATTCGAACTTCACTGCTAGATACAAGTGCAGTCAGCTTTTATGCCCTGCAAGTGGACTTGCCTAACGACCGGTTCAGGCAGGCCCGCTGATGTGGCATTTGTGGGAATGTTCAGGGATGCAGGAGAGGATATGTTGTTTGATTATGTCCTTTCCAACTTGTGTTAACAAGTTCTACAATTTAGCAGAGTAACATTCCCCTTTTTAAACTTGCACAGATGATGCATTTGCTCAGGTTCACTCTTGCCACAGAGTGTTCCACCAGACTGGGGCCAGGGCTGAAAAGGTTGAAAAGGCTATATATAAGAGTGCAAAATCAAGAAGCTTTTGGTTCTGGCATCACTGTGGTTGACAGTGGCAGTGGCGGCAACCCAGATGAAAGTTTTTAAACAACAACAACAACAACAACAACAACAACAACAACAACAACGATGATGATGATGTTAGCCCTTCTGAAAATAGTTTTGCGTCTTAAAACAACGAGGAAAGAGGGGGTTGATAGAGACATCACTCAGAAGCAAGCTAACTTATTGATAGTCTATTTTAGAACTACAGAAGGTTTATAATCGGAGTGTGTGTTTGATCCATGATTTATCAGCTGTGGGAGCTGATGTATTAGAAGTGGCTTTTCTGGTAGTACCGATGTGCCTCTGCTCTCTGGCAGGATCAAAGACAAGGCACTCAAAATAACAGAGCAGGAGGAAAAGAGAAAGAGTTGGTTTCCCAGAGAGCTTTGAAAAAAGGACACTGTGAAATACTTGTTCAGGTATACTTCAAATCAAGGAAGGGTCATGTTAGCAGAGGATTTCCAAACCCAGCACTAAGGTACCGGTAAATTCTGTTCGAAGCAATATTGTCTCTTTCAGGTGCACCATTTTCTATGTCCTCCTGGAGGAAATAACACAACCGCCAACCGCCATTTGTTATCAAAAACCAGGCTGGTTCCCCTTACATGGAAGATGCTTTCTCCCCTACTCAAACATATCTTTTCTGGCACCAAATCACCATTTTTGGGAGATGGGGCAAGCAGAACAGCCCACAGGATTCCAAAGGTAGTCTGCTTCCTCTAAGAACATATTGCTTGTCTCCTTATTTTTATTGTTGGTTTACCTACAGCACAATAAACGAAGTTATAGGACTGAGAAAAAAATTGTTTTGTGTGAAGCAAATAATGGAATTTTATGTGATGCATACTTCCTGAGAAGCCAGTGTATATCAAAGTCATCCACTTTAATAAACTGTAAGTACAAAATTAAGTGCCTGCAACCTTCAAAGGAGTTTGATTATTTGTTCTTGATGGCCATCATTGTTCCTTGTTCTCATAATCTTTCTTCTTAGGGAGAAAATCAAAGACCATTTCCCCATCCATAGTAATATTCAAAATAGGAACAAAATATGTTGTATTAAAGAAAGCGCAACACAATAGTGTTGGTAATTGCTCGCTTGGCTTGCCAAACAAACATAAATCCAATATGTCACCTCAAAGGGGCGTTTGCTACATATCAGCATTTGTTCAGTTAATTTATTGGTACAAAGGTAAGAAAGCTGTTCTCACCAGTGTTTTATTTTACTTTTATATGAATCAGGCTTATGCTAGACTGAAAAAAAGAAATGATTGACCAAATTATTGTTTATTAGTATAATTAAATACACACAATCTTGTAAACAGCCACGCAGTGAGCAACCTGAGGCAAGTAAATCTTCAGCTAAGCATGAGAGAGGTATTTCTTTAGAGGACACAGGGAGCCATGTTTTCCAGTGGATTCCAAACCCACTCCAGAAATTCTGGAAGCCTCCACAACAAGGCGAACTAGGTATTTTTCTCTCTTGTGAGCCTGAGCGGAGAGGCACACAAGGCAGGAATCAAGTACTACAAGGACAGCACCACACTCTGTTTAAGATGGAGGACAGCCACATGGATGGGAATGAAGCTTCGCTCCCATTCAAAGCAGCACTGTTACCCTCCCACTACTAAAATGGCTACCTAGGGGGCTAGTAAGGAGGGCAATGAATGGTGATATGGCTGAGTCAGGCCAATGAGGGGCACGTCTGAGCCACTGGGGTCCTCAGACAGTTCGCAACCTGTCACCAGGTCTGGAGTCTTGCCGGAGAGATTTTTTGACCTCCACCTGATAATCACTCCCTAAGACTGAACCCCTCAGATCCAGAAAGGAAAGTATAGCAACAGAAGACACTGACTTATAATAAGCCAGAGCATTTGTGTATATATCCCAGTGCTAGGCACTCCAACTGCCACTCTTTCCCATCACCCACTATGGGAATCTTTCAACTACAGCTGCAAGAGGCTAAGGTGGAAAAGGTGGGGAAATGAATGTGGACGAATAAATACATGGAACAGTAGTGAGATGGGATTTCTGGATATTGAGGGTACTAGATTGAGGGAGTCTGGCTCAATGGCTGGTAAAACAGCTTGCCAAGAGAAGCAGGTTGGCCTTGAAAAAGAGGATTGTGATAGGGAGTGGTCCAGAAGAATGAGGGGAGGAGAGGATCAAAGAAAAGGGATGGGAAGGAAAAATTGGAAAGGAGAAGGGACAACAGGAATTAGGCTCCAAGAATTCCAGCCAGCCGAAAACCAGCAAGGCTCCTTCCCCTTCACTCTGCTTTGCTCAACCAAGGCACTTTCAGTCCATCTACTGCAATACGGAACGACTGCAGGATTAGCCTTGTCCCGTTGATGGGAATGTGTGTGCTCTTTAAAACATTCAGTATAGGAGTTGTGGAGGACAGAGATTGATTAACCAAGGATTGGGTTCTTTAACAGATGACAAAGAGAGCTAAGGGAAGAACTCTTTATCCACGCTGGCAACAACCTTTTCTGCAGCTTTGGCACTCGGAAAGCCGAAGAGACGTTAATGGATGCACAGTGTTTAAAAGGCTCCTGGAAATAGCAAAGGTCAAAATGGTTTGCTGTTCTGGAGCCAAATGAAAGCAAATTATTGAAAATATAGCTTATTACAACAATACATACAAATATGTTTAGCGTTGTTAAGTAAGGCAAGAGTCAAGGAATAGATGAATGTGCTAAAAAAGAACCCCCAAACGTAGACATGAATTCATAGACTTATCCACATTGCAAATATCAGTTCTAAATCCGGTTAACTGTCATGATTTTGCCAAGGAATTTCCCAGGGAGAAATTCTATCTTGTTCCCTATTGCAAAATTGATAAAGGTCTGTGGAAGGTGTTGTAGGTAATGTATGGCAGTCTGACTAGCAGATAGTTTACTGGTCCTGGGGTTGGACCTGCATAATAATAATAATAATAATAATAATAATAATAATAATTTATTATTTATACCCCGCCCATTTGGCTGAGTTTCCCCAGCCACTCTGGGTGGCTCCCAATTGAGTGTTAAAAACAATACAGCATTAAATATTAAAAACTTCCCTAAACAGGACTGCCTTCAGATGTCTTTTAAAAATAAGATAGCTGCTTATTTCCTTGACATCTGGTGGGAGGGCGTTCCACAGGGTGGGCGCCACTTCCGAGAAGGCCCTCCGACTGGTTCCCTGTAACCTCACTTCTTGCAATGAGGGAACTGCCAGAAGGCCCTCGGTGCTGGATCTCAGTATCCGGGCTGAACAATGTGGGTGGAGACGCTCCTTCAGGTATACTGGACCAAGGCCATTTAGGGCTTTAAAGGTCAGCACCAAGACTTTGAATTATGCTCGGAAACCATCTCGGTCCACCCCCTACCCCGAAGTGCCCTTCCCATAAAATTAGTTGCTGGCTAGGGATTTCACGGAATCAGTGGGAGGAATTCAGCACAGCACAAAGGAGATCACTCCAACCTTTTACAATCATAGAATCGTAGAGTTGCAAGGGACCACGAGGATCATCAAGTCCAAGCCCCTGAAATGCAGGAATCTTTCACCCAACATGGGGCTTGAACTCACAGGCTTGAGATTAAGAATCGCATGCTTTACCAACTGAGCTATTACGTATGTAATATTCCCATTCCCATACAAAGGATCAATACCCGAGGACTGCCATGTTACATATTGCTGAAAGACAGGGGTAAAAGGTAAAGGTAAAGGGACCCCTGACCATTAGGTCCAGTCGTGGCCGACTCTGGGGTTGCTGTGCTCATCTCGCTTTATTGGCCGAGGGAGCTGGCGTACAGCTGGTCATGTGGCCAGGATGACTAAGCCACTTCTGGTGAACCAGAGCAGCGCACGGAAACACCGTTACCTTCCTGCTGGAGCAGTACCTATTTATCTACTTGCACTTTGATGTGCTTTCGAACTGCTAGGTTGGCAGGAGCTGGGACCGAGCAATGGGAGCTCACCCCGTCGCAGGGATTTGAACCACAGACCTTCTAATCAGCAAGCCCTAGGCTCTGTGGTTTAACCCACAGCGCCACCAGCATATTGCTGAAAGACAGGGGTACCCAATATGTAATCCTCCAAATGTTGTTGGATTCCAGTGCCCATTTTTCCTGGCTGGCTTTGTCTGATGGGAGTTGTAGTCCAATAAAACCAGCAGGGCACCATGTTGGCTAGGTAAAGGTAAAGGTACCCCTGCCCGTACTGGCCAGTCTTGACAGACTCTAGGGTTTTGCGCTCATCTCACTCTAGAGGCTGGGATCCAGCGCTTTCCGCAGACACTTCCGGGTCATGTGGCCAGCGTGATGAAACTACTCTGGCGAGCCAGAGCCGCACACGGAAACGCCATTTACCTTCCCGCTAGTAAGCGGTCCCTATTTATCTACTTGCACCCGGGGGTGCTTTTGAACTGCTAGGTTGGCAGGCGCTGGGACCGAGCAACGGGAGCGCACCCCGCCACGGGGATTCGAACCGCCGACCATATGATCGGCAAGTCCTAGGCACTGAGGTTTTACCCACAGCACCACCCACATCCCTACCATGTTGGCTATCCCTGCTTTAATCCATCTGCTCTCTGATACTGGATATTCATTTCATCCGCAATAGCCCACTCTGCCTGTTTTTCAAATGCCTAGAAGGTGCTTGTCATCTAAGGTTAGAAAGATATGCTAAAACAAAAATTAGAATTGTCCTACTGCCTGTTATCAGCAGCTCAAAATGAGCCTCGCCATCATGTGAAATGGTAGGCTGTTCACAGGGGATGTTGAAGGAATCAATTGAAAACACACTATCAAGAGGATTTCCTTTCATTTGACCCCCATCACAGCACAGATTCTTGCTATGAATAATTTTTGCCTTAGATCTTTATGACAAGTGTTCGTTTCCTAAACATGCACACATTATATGTAAATAGATCTGTAAATTGCCTTGCAATGTGTATTATTTGCATATTCATTGATGTATAATTGCCACTGTCCTGACAGGTACCTCATTGTCTCTTTTTTTCTGAAACGTGCTTTGTTCAAGTAGTTTGTTGTTAGATTTGAAAGAGGTATGAACACATGGTCAGGGGGTGGATCCCAGGCCAGCTGCATATTCCTGCATTGCAGGGGGTTGGACAAGATGAACCTTGGGGTCTCTTCCAACTCTAAAATTATATGATTCGATGTCAGTAAAAGCAAGTTCAGCCACCTGAAGCGAAATATCTGATTTTCCAAGCTAGCTCCAATTGTATGCTGCAGGTAAGAGAGACAATGCACTTTTTCCAAAACGAAAAAGGGAGGAAGACTTAATTAATTTGCACAATTTGCTGCCATAATTTGTGCCAATCCTACTGGTTTAGTTGACTTTAAGAAAGGAATGATACAAATCCATGAAGGATAAAACTATCAATAGCTGATAGCCACTGGCAACAGAAAGCTGGACTAGTTGGCTACCCTTGATTTAGTAAAGTAAAACAAAGACAAAACAAAACATTACCATTGGTTCACTGTTACTGCATTATATGGCTCTCTCTCTCACACACACACAAACATATCCAGATATTTTTTCATATTTTAAAAGAATATGAATCTTTGTTTTTTAAAAACATTGTATCTTAATATTCATAACCCTTGAATACTGTGAAATGTTCAATAAAACTCAACTGGTTCATTTGGTATTCTGCGGCCAGCCTTTGGGACTTCCGAGAACTCAGATCAAACACATGTTTGTCAATAAGGCCTCATGAATTTTTCACAAAATAGATGTAGCTTGTTCTTAATATGTCAGTCTAATTCCTGTTGTGTATTTAAAAAAACCCAGATACAATATCGTTGGACCTAAAAGTATCCGAATGGAAAAGGAATGCAAATTGTATATTGTATTGCCCACCTGGTAAAAAAAAAAAGCCCTGAGAGGAATATTGAGAAGGGAGAAGAGTGAAACCAAAATGGAAATGGGGAAGAGAGGATATATACTCCCTTTCATATGTTTGTGGCATAGGCAGTTGCCCTCAACTCCAAAAATGTGTGAGCCAAAGTTTCTTCAATATTGTCTTCACGTGCCAGAGCCCCACGGAAGTGATGCTGTAATCTCCCCCTTAGATTACACTTGTCCCCTAAAAAGTGTCATCCCAAACTCTTACAAACAGACACAATGGCTGGTCTACAGTGGTCCTCTGAAGTCCATGAAAGTGGCCTATCCATTTCAATACTCGCCACAAAAAGCTTCTGATGCAGCTAAAGTCCCTTTCTCTGGAAAGTGGTGAATTCAGTGGCGGAGCTTCATGCTCCGGCACCAGGTGATGGAGAGCAGGTGGTGGCGTGGCGGCGTCCTGGGGCCGTGGTGTGCGTCTTGGGCACGTGACAATCCGCCTGTGGGGGTGTGGTGCCCAGCGTGGGCGGGGGGCAGCCGTGATGGCTGCCAGGGGCAGTGCCAGGGGCGGTGCGCTCCCCCTGCCCCCTCTTCCTCCACCAGTGGGTGGATTGGAGCATACTATTCCCACTGAAATAATTGGGTTTGAAGTTAGGACTAACATGTCCTACTGATTTCAGTGGGAATTAGTATAAACTGTGTATATATCATACATTTAAAGCACATCCCCTCAATAATTCTGGGAATTTTAGGAATTGTGCCAGAAATTGTAGCTTTGTAAGGAGTAAGCAAAGGGACGCGGGTGGCGCTGTGGGTTAAACCACAGAGCCTAGGGCTTGCCAATCAGAAGGTCGGTGGTTCGAATCCGCGTGACGGGGTGAGCTCCCGTTGCATGGTCCCTGCTCCTGCCAACCTAGCAGTTTGAAATCATGTCAAAGTGCAAGTAGATAAATAGGTACCGCTCCAGTGGGAGGTAAAAAGCGTTTCTGTGTGCTGCTCTGGTTCACCAGAAGTGGCTTAGTCATGCTGGCCACATGACCCAGAAGCTGTACGCTGGCTCTCTCGGCCAGTAAAACGAGATGAGCACCACAACTCCAGAGTCGTCCACGACTAGACCTAATGGTCAGGGGTCCCTTTACCTTTAAGCGGTAAGCAACAGTTCCTAGGGTGTGCTTTAAGTGTATGATGCATGCACAACTTTAGTCTCCGGTCCACTGCCTTGAAATCCTAATAGAGGTGGCATATAAAATAATTAATTCAATAAAATAAATATCATCCATTAATTGTGGCTTTTGTTGTGTCCTTTCCAGGAACAAAAGAAAACACTATCAGGGGAATAATTCCATACTAAAAAAAAACAACCAACCTCAACAATGCCTACCTATTAAGATCACATTCTCCTTGCACAGATTTTGAAATATTTCCAAAACCCTTATATCTCATCTGGGGACAAGTGTGACCAGGTGAGAAAGAGGCTTTTTGTTGTCCTACATACAAGCTGTGTATCTGGAGGCTTAAAGCTGTGCTGTCTTCAAAAGGAAAACAAAGACTAGTGTCTGGCAAGCTATTTGCCTTCCAAAATTGGAAATAACACAATCATAGCTTCAGAAATAGCTTGGGAAAGGCTGTGGCCATGTTATTTCTTGATAATGTAAGATCGGGGCCTGACATTTCTCAGAGATTTTTGAGAGAGCAAGGAGTCCAAAGGGGACTGGAAATAGGCTGGCTTCAAAAAAATAGAAGAAAAAAGCAAGAAAAAGGAAGTATTCAAAGGAAATAGAATTGACAGATGAGTGTCCATGGTGCTGGTGGAGAAGAGACGTTTGTAAAGGGGGAAAAAATGAAAGAATGTTATCATTATCCCAATCACTTGTGGAACAGCTACAACAAGGACGCCCCATATTGTAAGCTGTATGGTGAAGGGAACAGAAAATTGCTTTACCTGAACCTTAGGCATATGGTAAGTTTGTGGCCAAGGCCGATGTTTTTCTTCCTTAAACAACTGAAACACTGAAGACCTAAATATTATATGCACAGCCCAATTCCTATGCATGGGGACTTGGAATTGATTTCCACACTAGCTTACTCCCAGTATTGCAGCTTTTACTCTCACGAAAGGGGTGGTGTTTTCTGAATTTTTCATTGTGCGAACTCCACTACAGTACAAGATGCATAAATGGACTGGCGCCTTAGCCAAAATTTCCATGTATTTTACCGTCTTTCCTCTCTCTCCATGTGCTTGGTAAGCAGAGACACGTTGGACGTTAAAGCTGAAACAGTACCGAACATGAGGAAAATGATGAAAAATCCAAAAGGAAATCTGTCAGTCACCCAGGAAATGTGTAATGTAGGGTAAATAATTTATGGCAAGACAAGGATGTTCTAAACATAAAAATTTAAACTGTAGCTTAGAAGCCCTAGCTCAGTGGTAGAGCTTGTGCTTTGAATTTATCAAGATGTCAGATGAAATCCCTTGCATCTCTTATTTGGGAGTTTCTCTTGTGAGGGAAATGCTTGTCATATAGATAGACCCACCAGAGTCTGCTCTTCCACTGCAGGGAATTTTGGGACGGCCTTCCACTTGACAAGAGATTTAGGAAAGTAGGAGTCAGCAGCCTGCTGAAATCGGCCCCCTTGCGAACGATGGACACTGGCAATTGTACAGCTTTGGCATTCCCTGGATTGGCCGTAACCTTGACAACATTATCCATGATGTACAAGCATTAAGACCTACTTGGTCTGCATCAACCACGAACAAATCAGAAGCGCAGCACTCAAAGTCTTAGCAGCAGATGCAGCCTCTTCATGCCCACACTGGGTTCAAAGACACTGCAAGTGTGTGGGCACATTAGGGCTCCGGGGTGTGTGATGTTGTGGTGTAGCCGCCCCTCTGCATTTAATGCAATGTGCAGAGGACATTCAAGTGACTCCCCCTCCCCTACACAATCCGTTCTGTGGGGCTTGATGTTTGTAAGGGAAATCAGTGTAATCAGACTGAGTCTCTTTTGAGCAGCCCATATTAGTGAGAGGCAGATCACTTTAAGCAGAGGCCATAGAAGTCAGTACATTGGACAGCTCCTGGTGAGCCCTCCTGGCTGGAGCTCTTCCTTCCATGGTAGGTACAAAGGGATTCTGTTCATACACAGCCCATCAAGACAATGACAAAAATCCACCAACAACATACAAATCAATATGGCTAACCTGACCCAAAACACCCACCCACCCCACTCACATATGAAAACAAAGATCACCACAGCCAACCACAAATGAACATCCACACCCTAGGCCAACCCCAACCTCTCTCACCACCAAAGAAACACAAGTGAATAGCAGAGAACCTGTACAAGTGACACTGGCACAAACCCGCAAATATATTAAGGAAAATAGAAACATTGCCACCCAATCCCACCCCCACTTACCTTTTCCCCTCCCCCTCTTTCCCCCTTTTCTTCCTAATGTCGCAACAAATGAAGCTGATCTGTAAAAAATGTTACTTGAGAGAGAGAGAGAGAGAGAGAGAGAGAGAGAGAGAGAGAGATTGCACATACTTTTGTAAACCAAGAAAATCTTTAATAAAAAAACCTTAAAAAATAAAAATAAAAAAGGGATTCTGTTTCAGCAGAGAGCTGAAGGCACCTGAACCCTTGCTTACCTAAACTGACAGAGTCAAACCTAAAATTGGCTTCTCCTCCTTGGAGATGCTTGCTGTGCTTATTACACAGTCCTTGTCTGGTTTTGTATATGTTGACTTCTGCAGGATTGGGAATGTGCTGTTGAGGGCTTCTGTTTGAGAACACAGGTAGGGTCATATCCTTTGGAAAGGAGAGCTTGGGAGAAGTTATTGAAGCTTGTCCTTTATATAATTCTCTGCTTAGTCTGTTCCAGGATATTGCAGATCCCCAGAGTCAGGAGCCTAGTGTCACCTTGGGCATTCAAAGGAGACCCAGCCAGATGGGCGGGGTATTATTATTATTATTATTATTATTATTAATAATAATAATATCAACTACCAAAGCAACCCAATGACTATAGATTGGCAGTAGCCCTGCAGCTTCTAAGGGTCTTGCTTTCAGACTACTTAATGGCCTTCGGTCACTTGAATTCTGCATACAATAGGTTTACGTATAGAGAAGCAGATGACACATACTGCACAATCACATATTAAATGTGTACAAATTCAGATAAAGGTGGGGATTACAGGAGCAGATGGTCTGGGTGGGTGAAGGAATGCCCCATCAGGTCACAGGGAGCCAAGACCATTCAGGCATCCCAGGTAATGAAATCTGAGAAGCTTTTTTTTTGTAGTGGGCAAGCCTGCATAGCCAACACAGATAATTTAAGCACTGGGAAGATAGGGATGAAGTTTGCAGGAGAAGATGTGTGAGGAGTCCCCCATGGTCCCTGGGAAACCAGGTGAGGTGTTGTCAGTTGGAAGACCCCCAGAAAAAAATGTTTTGTGGTTGTGACCATTTTAATATTGTGTTTTTTGCTGTTCTCTGGGACACTGTGGCAGAAGGCAGGTAAAAAAAATCCACAAACTTTTTTATGATTCAATAAGCAAAGCTGCAATTCACTGTTGGAAGCAAATGAAATCTTTAATATTTTCTCACTCATTTCTTTTGATGACAGCATAGCAAAAGCAAGATAGCCTGAATAAACATAATACAGTGGTACTTCAGGTTACAGACGCTTCAGGTTACATACGCTTCAGGTTACAGACTCCGCTAACCCAGAAATAGTACCTTGAGTTAAGAACTTTGCTTCAGGATGAGAACAGAAATCACGCGGCAGCGGCACGGCAGCAGCAGGAGACCCTGTTAACTAAAGTGGTGCTTCAGGTTAAGAACAGTTTCAGGTTAAGAACGGACCTCCGGAACAAATTAAGTACGTAACCAGAGGTACCACTGTAAACATAAACAACATAAACAACATAAACATAAACATCATCATCATAATAAACAACGGCCCCCTCCTGATCTCCAGGGAAGGAGTAACATTTCTGTGTGATGGTCACTGATGATTATTTTTAACTTATCTTGAGAGATTTCCCCATGTCCATCATCTTCCTCTCTAAGGTACCTTCAGCCACTTCCTTTCACTGGCCAGCTCTGGCACCCATCAAGTACCACCAGGCTCCTCCCCTAAAGACTCCAGGCTCCACTCCTGTATCACCAGATCTGAATCTCAGGAAACGTGACAGTCCTACCTCCAGGCCATCCCCACAAATAAGTCTCAAAACCATTGATTTTTCACATAGGCTGCCTTACGTTGCCAGTGAAAATTCAACCCAAACTAAACAGCAGATTTTAAATTTAAAAATCCTGAAGCACCTGAAGATTCATCCTCATCCTAATCTCTCTCTCTCTCACCCACCCACCCACCAATATTCTCTTAATTTTCCAAAGTGTAGCGCTTACTCAAGGTTGAGTATTGTCTCCTATTTAATTTTCCTGTGACTTAATTTTCCACAATCCTTCTATAACTCTTCACATAGGACCTTGTGCTCAACTACCCAGAACCATTTTTCCCCTTGGCCATCCTCAGATTCTGCTGCTCCCTCTCTGTTTACTCTTTGCTAGATCATTAGCAAGCACATTAAGTGAAGACCTTGGGAAAAAGCCTGCTGCTTCCTTTGCTCCAGTGCAGAAACCACTTGGCTTAACGTAGGGATTAATTTGGTGTTCCACATCTCACTTTCTGTATCATCAGACAGTAAAAAAAAAAAAATATAAATAAAAAAATCGGGGTGGGGGTGAGTTGCTAATAACTACCAGCCAGTTACCATGGTAACCCATGAGGGAAATATTCTTATCCAAATAGTTCTGTAAATCAAGACTAGAAGCGCCGTGTAATATTTTCACATAGCCTCCTGCAAGTAATTGGCTCCTAATGCAATAATATAATTCTTCATTGTATCATATTAAAAGTAGTTGGTTCTAATTTTCATGTTTTACACTTCTCATATTTATTACATATTTAAATACATATTTTATTTTTTATTACCTTACCTTAATAACATTGTTATTACCTTAGTAATATTATGCTTGCAGAGAACAGTAAAGGCAACATTATCACATAATAGTGATCAACCTGAAGCACCATAACTTCATTGTGATCGGAGTTAGGTTGGTCATTCCCTTTTTCAGTCCCCTCTTTCAAGTTACAGTTCTGTTCAAACCTACCTAGCAATTAAGTTCCATTGAGTGCAATGGGATTTTTAATTCTGAATGGATACATCTAGGGCTATGCTGTTAATTAATGCTGTATTCTGTTTGGGTCTGGACTTATGCTTGTCAGAAGCCTTTATTGGCAAAAGTTTAAATAGTGAAATCATAAAATCAACCAAGTCATCCAAATAGATTAATAATCCAAACACATATTACATATAAAAGACGAAATAGCCACCATTGAATAAATCAGGCAACTTTGGACTTAGCTTTAAAAAATCTTGGCTATTTGTATTTTATGCACACTAATTACTATTTGTTGGGGAATCGCAAGTGCATAGCACTCAAGGGCATAGCGTGGGTTGCCGGTGCCCGAGGCGGGGCAAGTGTTGTGCCCCCTCCCCCCAGTGGACTGGACAGTAGTCAGTCCCTTTGCCAGCCAGGCTTTAATCAAGGGAGTCTCTCCTTGTAAACTAGCCCCAACCGGGGAGCAGAGATAAGGCAGAGAAATGTGAAGCCAGGAGATTGCAGTGTTGCCTCGCCCTCCTGTCCTTGCAGCGAGGAATTCTGGGCCACAAACATGGCTCAGGCAGTGCCTTCCTCCTCCTTCCCTCTTGGCCGGCCCATTGGCAGAGCATGCACAGACCATAGCTGTCAACCGTCCCTTATTTGGCGGGAAACTCCCTTATCCCAGCGCCGTGTCCCGCTGCTGTCCCTTATTGATGATGTCCCTTAAATTTCCTGGGTTTCAAAGGAAGCAGCTCCTCTCCCTCCCTCCCTGCCAGCCAGGGAGGAGGGAGGCTCCAACTGTGTTGCTTGGCTGCCCAGCCTGCCCCCTCCGGCCTCCTCTCACCAGCCTTGGCCCCTGGGAGCCCCTCCCTGCCTGGACTGGCAGGAGCCTCAGGCCCTTCTGCCACCATCCTCCTCACGGCCACTGAACTGAGCGTCTTTGCCTGGGGCCTCCCCTCTGCCCGCCACCGCTGCCCCTGCTAGGCTGTACTGTGGCTGCGCTGCCGAAGGACCCAGATGAGATGGGCAGCCTGGTGCGGCCTATGAATTGCTGAGGAGCCTTGAGAGGACAGTGAGGGCAACCATAGAGAAAGCAGTTCAGAGAGAGGAGGAGGAGGCGGAGGAGTGGGCAGCTGTTCCAAAGGCTAACCATAGAGGGGGAAAGTGGAGGAAGGACCACAAGCGCTTCTCCCATAAATTTGTAGTGGTAGACTAGCATAGATGGTCTGATCTGCGGGTTTACTTCAGGCGCTATTTGCCCCCACCCTTCCTCCCACCCCGCCTGATGGAACTGAGAGCTGCAGACGGAGCACGAGAGAAAAGATACAGAACTGCAGCAGCATCTTCATAGCTTGCACTTCGTTTTGCGCGAAAAGTGGTTGCTGCTTGTAGTTATTTAATTGCAGTGTTTCATCAGCTGGTGTCTTGAGCAGCAACCTCTGGAAATGATCCAAAATGATCTGGTCCCTTTTAACTTCGTATTTCAGCTGGTTGACTAAAATCCCTTATTTTGGCTGCTGATCCCTTATTTTCGAGGCTGCTGGTTCCTTATTTTCAAATCTGTAAGTTGACAGCTATGGCACAGACATCCCTTCGTCAGCCACAAGGAGGTGCCACCCTAGCCCGGCCTAGGTGCAGCTTGCCTCCCTGACAGTTCTGGCCTTGGTGAGGTCATCTGGATGTACCCCCTCATAAATTTGCACCTGGGGTCATGGCCCCCCTGACCACGCCCACATCATACCAGTGGTTGCACTTGCATCTTCATCAGCACTGATGGTTCTAGAAGCATCCCTCAACTGCTCCTTCTAAGGGAATGAGACCCCACCCCTAGCTCCTGGACACCAATCCATAGCACTTCCATCTTGTTGGGATTATTGATTCTCATCCATCCAGGCCACCACTGCACCTGTAGACTGGCCGAGGACAAACAAAGCCTCATCTGATGTTGCAGAAAAACAGAGTTGCATGCTATCAGCATACTGGTGATATTTCATTCCAGATCTTCTGATGAGCACTCTTAATAGCTCCTCCCAGTTCTTGGTAATATCCACACCTGGTTCACACACAAAATTAAATGGTAGATGTTTATTCTGAGCTGACATTGTGGACCGTCAAGCAGAACAGAGAGCAGGCTAGCAGGGCAACCTAAGACCTGATGGAGGGCATACCAAGCTGGTCCACCCACCCATACTATTTTGCCCCACCACCTGGTGGGGCCAGTTCTTAGAAGCCTCACCTTCACCTTACACAAAGCAGTGGCAGTCAGTGATTGTAGTGAGCAGCAGCAAATGGAGAGCAGGAGATATTTAGCCTCTCCCTGCTTCATTCACCCACTGCTTTTTCCTCCTGGCATGCTGGATTGGTTCTGCTGCTGTGTTTGCACTGCAGCAATATACACACCACCTCACCCATCTCCCTCCAGGTGAATAACAGTGACCTACCTGCCAGGAAGCTAGCAGTGTGGCTCTGCCTCACCTGGTGAATCACTTCTGGGTTTAACCCTCTGCTCCTGGGCTGAACACATAGGGACTAGAACATAGCAGGCATTGTTGTTGTTTAGTCGTGTCCGACTCTTCATGACCCCATGGACCAGAGCGCACCAGACATAATGCACCCTATAGGATTGCTCTGTAAGGTTGCCATCCTAAACTGGTTTACCTGGCAGTAAGTCCCATTAGACTCAATGGGGGTTTCTTATGAGGTGACATGTATAGGATTATATTGTCAATTACTTAAAATCTGTTTTCTTTCTTTTTTCCTCCTCATAATCAACAATTTGTGCCTGAAATTTGTATTTCCTCTCCTAATGAGATTTCCAAAGTGCAACACATTGATTTTTATTTTTTAAAAAAGAGGATGAGGGTGGGGAGGAGTTGCTTGTTAAATCACAGCACATTCTATCCAGCAACTTCAATTAGAAATCCTCAAAAGGTTTATTGAGCAGAATGGAGCAGATGCAATAACCCGTTTTGTCACCCCCAAATCATAGGATAAATGCACGTCAAAGTAAAAAATAAAATAAAATAAAGTGGTGATAAACTTCAGCTACATAGAAGGAAACATATCATTTTTTAGCAGTCTACTTGCCATGCTGATAAATAGCTTTGGTCCCCCTCGTTCTCCACACTTTTTTATTGCAGACCCCTTTCACCATGATAAACCCTTTGAAAGGCACCCGGTTCTGTGATAAAGAGATTTCGTCAGAGCAGGGAGCTGTTGCCTAGTGAGAGTGCTGTGCTGTGAGACTTGATGAATGAAAAGCAAGTCAGTTGTGGCAGGGTGCCAGGAGCCAGTGGCAGAAATGCACTTGGCTGAAGCCAACGACAGCTAATCTGACATCCCGAAAACATTGTGTATTCTAATACGGTGAGCAGACCTTATGAAGTCTTTTACAAAGCTAGGGATTTGTTTGCTTTTCACTTGTAAGGGCGCATACCCCTTGCACTAGGTGTCAGCTCAAACAGCTAGCTTGGAAATCCAATCAGTGCAGTTGGCGGTAGGGAGAGGAGGGAAGCAGCCACCTTATCGTTCCTTTGCTGCAAATCTTCAGAGCTGTAGCAGGTGGATTTAAATCAGGCACAGGCAAACTCTGCCCTCCAGATGTTTTGGGACTGCAACTCCCATCATCCCTAGCTAACAGGACCAGTGGTCAGGGATGATGGGAGTTGTAGTCCCAAAAACATCTGGAGGGCAGAGTTTGCCTATGCCTGATTTAAAGGCACCTTGGGTGTACCTATGTGGGCACATAGATCAAACAATGCCTTCCAATATTGCACAGATGAAAATAGGGACATGAAAACAGGGACATGCTTGCGCATTCAGGGGAAGGGTCAGAACTCGGTGGTACAGCCCCTGCTTTAAACCCATAAGGTCCCATTTTCAATCCCCAGCAGCTCTAGGTAGGGCAAATGAAAACATGGAGAGGTGCTACCAATAAGTGTAGAAAATGCTGATATGGATTGACTCATATTTGGAGTATGAACCAGATATATGAATCTACTTGGAAGGAAAACACTACTATGAAAAAACCTAGAGGCCTGTGCTCAAAAAGAAGGAGATAAATATGAAGGAGAATAGGGGAACTTTAAGTTACACTGAAAGTAGGTATAAACTAAACAAACAAACAATCAAAAAACCAAACCCTAGAAGAAATTCAAGACCTGGTAGCGGGTTAGTTTCAGTATCATCAAGTCAATGACTTATTTAAGAAGGATATATTAAATGGTTTTATGGAACAAAGGCCTGGTTTTGAAAGGGGGCTGTTTGAGAGCAATAGAAAACCAATTTCTAAAATGTTCAAAATGTTATTAGAATGGGATACTGAAGATGAAATGGTTAAGGCACAGTGTTCTCTTAAAAGAGTTGAATTTTCTCTCTCTCCCCGTTCTGCCTGTTGTTTGAAAGTGTTCCTCAATATTTGAAAACATTCTTCAGTGTTCTGCTATGTGATTTTTCCAGCTTGGTTGGGGATGTTTTTCTCCAGGACTGTAGGCTGGTATGCTACCTTGGCTTAGTTTGATTGTGAGTGTATGCGGGTCTCCTAGAGAGGAAATCACAGCCACTCTGCTCATCCTCTACAGCTCATGCTGTACCTTACAGGAAGGACCTTAACCATGAATCTTGGTTCAGACAACACACTAAACCAAACTTTAGGAATCTCTTAACAGTTCCCAGCACCCTTAACAAATGATAGCACTGGGAGTTCTTTGTGGGAAGCCATCTCTTAGCCAAAAGGTCAAGAAGTGAATACACACACACACACACACACACACACACACTTGATCTTAGCCAAAAGGTTGAGAAGCAAATACACACACGAACACACAATTTTTTTTGTCTTTTTCTGACTTCCCATCCCATTTTCCATGGTGTTTTAATTCCCCCCTCTGCTGCACAACACCTTCTATTTCTTATACCATCACTTCAGTACTGTATTCTCTAAATCCTTCTGTCGCTCATATTTCAAATCCTGCTTGTGAGTTCATCAAGCTATAATATTTCCCCAAATAGTCCGAGAAGGGCTTCCAGTCTCTCACAAAGCAATCATCATAAGAGTCTCTCATTCTGGCTGTTGGCTTTGCTATTTCTGCATAGTCCATCACCTTACTTATCCATTCTTCTTTGGTGGGAACTTCTTCCTTCCCTTTTGTGTGTGTAAAGAACCCTAGTGAGTTAATTCTTTCATTCCCTTCACAATGTCTTGTGAAAAATCATGGAAAGGGGCAAAAGCATCTAAAAGTGAGCCCATTCTAGACCAGCCCTAAATAAGTTTACACAAAGATATCGTATTCTTTTAATGGATCAGTTTGTTTCTGAGTCTAGAAGAGGATACGAAAGTTGTTGCCAAATGATCTTAGCTTTCCAAATTCATTCAAGTTATTATTTCTTTTCAAAAAGCTATTAGCAAATTAGTTCTTAGCAAATCAGCAGTTGGTCTCCTGGCTTCTATTAAAAGTAATAAACAGGTGAACAAACAACTGCTGTGCTGACATCAGCAGTGGAGGAGCTCTTAACTCTCTCTCATAATAAGGCCATTTCCAGCTCTGATTTTGCCTCTCTCTGCTATAAAACTCTATTATGTTTTGATTGTTGTTTGCTTCCCTTGGACAGACATAACTGTTAATGTTACAGCACTGCCTGTCCTAAGCAATCCCGCAATGAAATAGTATTGCTTAGCTTGGAACATTTTATTTGCAATTGTCTGTAAGCACTTGCTGCTTCTGCGATCATGCAGAACCCCCAACCACCCCCCAAAAAGCATTGTGCATCAGCAAAATGTTAATCAGATTCAACGCCCCCCACCTCTTGTCCCCGTGAACTGTATGCAACTGCCTTTCAATTTTAGAATGTTACAAACTGCTTTTCTAAAGGTGTCTGCAACAAGGTTACAAATGCAGGCTTTGATCCAATATAGCACACAGAAAGTGACTATGGCAGAAGAAGAAGAAGAAGAAGAAGAAGAAGAAGAAGAAGAAGAAGAAGAAGAAGAAGAAGAAGTTGTTAATATTCTAATCAGGTGTTTGGTAAAGAGTGGGGAACACGGAGACTGAGTGAGTAGCTGATCCCTGGGAATTCAGTTTTTTTTAATTATAAATGGGCTGCTCACTCACAGCCCTGCTTGTGGAATCAGGGTGGGGAATCACCAGTGCAGAATCTATTTACATGCACAATTGCCCATGCAACTAGGAATGCAGAGAGAGAAATCTGCTTCCACCCAAGTATCGTCCCCAGTCGGGAGAAGGCAGTAGTGTGTGATGACTCAATTCCTTCAGACATCTGCAACATTTTGCCTCTTGATGATTTACTATCTTTATTTCTTTTCTTTCTCATCCTCCAGGTCAGGGATGGGCTACAAGAAATCCACGGGAGAAGGAGTGAAGCAAAAGAAGGCACAAACAAAAATAGAACCATCATCAAATATAATTAAACTGAGCAGTGTCGAATGAACTGTTTTGAACATGCTCCAAAAGCCTTTTGGAAAGGGAACATCTTTACCCTTATTTGAGTCAAAACAAGACTTCCACAGCTGCATCCGGTAGCCCTCAACCTCATTTCAGAAGCAACTGAGACATGGAGCAAGGCCTCTCCAGAAAATCTGAGATGGTGAGGAAGTTCATATGGGAGAAGACATTCAACAACAACAAGGGTAGAGAACCTGGGATACTCTAGATGTTGTAGGATCCCAGTTCCCATGAGCTCCAGCCAGCATGACCAATGGTCCATGTGAAAGGCCACAGGTTCCCTACCCGAGCATACAAGATATTTGGACCACAGCAAACTGTTCCCTGGTGTTAAAATCACTGTCCTTACAACACTCCTCCTAGTCACAACCTGCAGGCACAAATCATAGACCTCCGCACTCTGCATGAATTGTTTTGTTGATACCTAGCAAAGGATGCATACCATCCCTCTGCATATTTCATTGTTTTAGCCTTGCCTTCCAAACTTCACCTTTGGGGAGATACAAAGCACTGGTCAGGCATTTTGCTTTTAGAGCCAATTGGACAAATGGTGGAAGGGAGCAGGGTCAAGAGCACTAGGCTTTCCCTCAACCCAGTCATTCTTCTGCTTTCCACAAATAAGAAGGCAGAACTTTTGTAGCAAACTTATGCATGCATGGAAGCTCCCTGCATATTTTTGAACTCTGAATAATTGAATTGCATTTTATTATTTTGGTCACAGACCAGTTCCAGCTCACATACAAGATCAAGGAAGTCATAAAACATGATAGGGATACATTTGAATTTGCAATTAGGTATAACAGGGACGAGGGGACGCAGGGGACGCTGTGGGTTAAACCACAGAGCCTAGGACTTGTCGATCAGAAGATCGGCGGTTCGAAACCCCGCAACGGGGTGAGCTCCCGTTGCTTGGTCCCAGCGCCTGCCAACCTAGCAGTTCGAAAGCACGTCAAAGTGCAAGTAGATAAATAGGTACTGCTCCGGCGGGAAGGTAAACGGTGTTTCCGTGCGCTGCTCTGGTTCGCCAGAAGTGGCTTAATCATGCTGGCCACATGACCCGGAACCTGTACGCCGGCTCCCTCGGCCAATAAAGCGAGATGAGCGCCGCAACCCCAGAGTCGGTCACTACTGGACCTAATGGTCAGGCGTCCCTTTACCTTATAACAGGGACAATACAGATACAGTGGTACCTCGGGTTACATACGCTTCAAGTTACATACGCTTCAGGTTACAGACTCCACTAACCCAGAAATAGTATCTCTGGTTAAGAACTTTGCGTGTCCTTGTGTATTTATTTCACTTAGCGTGGGTCGGGCCCTCGATCCACAAAGACTCTCCTCCCTGGAAGAGAGGGGAGTGGTTGTGGGCGGGAGACCGAGCTCCGCCCCTGGTAGGGGGCCTTAGCCCCCTCCCCTCCTTACCTGGCTGGTGCCCACGCCCACCGGAGGCAGCCAACCAGGTGCCTCTGGGGGGCATGTGTAGCAGCTTAATGCTGTGGCACCAGCTCCGCCTCCTCCTCATTCGTCGTCGTCCCTCAGCGAGTCACCCACCCTCCACTCCCATTTAGCTCAGGGTCTAGGTTTTTGGCCTTGCTATGGACCTTAGGTTGGTCGCCCCGGTTGTCTGGGGGGCCTGGTAGGAATTTTTCCATTTGGCATTAGGCTTTTTGGTTTTTTCGCCTACCTCGTAGCAATCGTCACAACTTTTGTGGTATTGGTGGGTAGGTTAGGCATTGGATTCATGTGTTGTGCTGTGTCAAGGGCTAGGTGTGGCCATCGCCTATGCTATCTACCGTGGGTTATTCCGTTAAAGGAATCTGGCGGTCGTGTATTCCGTCCGATGCCTGCGTGGCGGGAGGCCATGGCACGACCCTCGGTGACATCAGGGGTGAGCCTATAGTTGGATTAGCATCAACAGGCTCCACCTACTGGTGAATAAACCCACCTCCTATAGTCATCCAATGCCTAAGCCAATACCTTTTCACTGCTGTAATCAATAAAGTTGTGGCCTTTCCTTGCCCATTAACCTTATATCACGTGTCCTTGTGTATTTATTTCACTTAGCGGGGGTCGGGCCCTCGATCCACAAACAGCTAGAGGCAGAGATTTCTTTGAAGTTTTCACAGTATAATGAAGACACAACTTATTTCCTCCCTCACCTTAAATCTAAATCTCAAACAAAACAAAAAAAACCCTTTCCTTTCAGTGCAAGCTGCTCCCATAGAACTTTCAAAGAAATATCCAGCTGTGAACATGATTTCCCCCTCTGCGTACAATATCTCTTTGTAGGATCATAGCCACACTGCAACAGTTCAACTGCATTTTGTTTATGCACTAGATTTATGTCCTATTCTACTGCTTCCTCTGAGGAGCTCAGGACAGCCTCAGGACAGCTGAAGTTTATTAAAGTCATCCTAGTGCAGCAAAAAAAGAAAGAAAGAAAGGATTTTGTGCAGATGACACAACCTTGATGGCAGAAAGTGAGGAGGAATTAAAGAACCTTTTAATGAGGGTGAAAGAGGAGAGCGCAAAATATGGTCTGAAGCTCAACATCAAAAAAACGAAGATCATGGCCACTGGTCCCATCACCTCCTGGCAAATAGAAGGGAAGAAATGGAGGCAGTGAGAGATTTTACTTTCTTGGGCTCCATGATCACTGCAGATGGTGACAGCAGCCACGAAATTAAAAGACGCCTGCTTCTTGGGAGAAGGGCAATGACAGGCCTAGACAGCATCTTGAGAAGTAGAGACGTCACCTTGCCAACAAAGGTCCGTATAGTTAAAGCCATGGTTTTCCCAGTAGTGATTCATGGAAGTGAGAGCTGGACCATAAAGAAGGCTGATCGCCAAAGAATTGATTCTTTTGAATTATGGTGCTGGAGGAGACTCTTGAGAGTCCCATGGACTGCAAGAAGATCAAACGCATCCATTCTTAAGGAAATCAGCCCTGAGTGCTCACTGGAAGGACAGATCGTGAAGCTGAGGCTCCAGTACTTTGGCCACCTCATGAGAAGAGAAGACTCCCTGGAGAAGACACTGATGCTGGGAAAGATGGAGGGCACAAGGAGAAGGGGGCGACAGAGGACGAGATGGTTGGATAGTGTTTTCGAGGTTACCAGCATGAGTTTGACCAAACTGTGGGAGGTAGTGGAGGACAGAGGTGCCTGGCGTGCTCTGGTCCATGGGGTCACGAAGAGTCGGACACGACTAAACGACTAAACAACAAGTGAAATGCACTCAAAAGTGTGCGATGGACCAATGCTTAGTGAGAAGACATGTGAACACCTCATGTATGCAAATCAGGATGGATGCTCAAGAAAGACCAGACATAGTCAAATCACTGTGTATGTTTTGTGCAAAGCCTCTCCTCTTCCCCGAGGGGAGGGGCTGTGAGTGGGTCTTGCTTCTCATGCTTCACAGTGGGAGTGGATGACCCACTGCATCACAAAAGAGTCCCTGACCTGCGTCATGCCCATAGCCAGCCAATACTGGGGGGCGTGGTTTGCCCCTCTTAAATGAGAGCGGGACTGTGGCTCAGCCTGTTTCTTTCCTGCATGCACGGATCTCCCTCCCTCCCTCTATTGTCATGCATTCCACACTTGACCTTGCTATGGACCTCAGTTGGTTGCCTTGGTTGTCCAAGGGGATTGGTAGGAATTTTTTTTGGCACCAGCCATTTTGTTTTTTGCCTACCTCATAGCAAATCATCACAACTTTGTAATAATAATAACAACAATGTTTTATTATTTGTATACCACCTATCTGGCTGGGTTTCCCCAGCCACTCTGGGCAGCTTCCCACAAAGATTAAAAATACATTAAAATGCCACACATTAAAAACTTCCCTGAACAGGGCTGCCTTCAGATGTCTTCTAAATGTCAGGCAGTTGTTTATCTCTTTGACATCTGATGGGAGGGTGTTCCACAGGGTGGGCGCCACTACTGAGAAGGCCCTCTGCCTGGTTCCCTGTAACTTCACATCTCGCAGTGAGGGAACTGCCAGAAGGCCCTCAGTGCTGGACCTCAGTGTCTAGGCAGAACAATGGGGGTGGAGACGCTCCTTCAGGTATACTGGGCTGAGGCCATAAGGTTTGGCGTAAGATTTGGTGGTTAGGCATTGGAAAATGTGTTGTGTGTTGGAGGGGAGGTTGTGACCATCATCTACCCCTCCCCTTGAAGGGTATTCCATTAAAGGAATCCAGTGGTTGTGGTTCCTGTCCGATGCCCAGGTGGTGGCCATGGCCATGGCACAACCCTCCAGTGACTCTAGAGGAAAGCTTCCAGTTGATTCACACCAACAAGCTCCCCCTACAGGTTGTTAACCCTTGTGTGACTCCCTGCAGAGTGGGCAGGAGTCAAGTATAGTCAGTTCGGATCCAGTGCCTAAGCCAATACCACTCACATTCTGTAACCCACAAAGCTGTGGCTTTTTTTATCCCATCAACCTAAATTATGGTACTTGTGTCCATGTGTCTTATTTCATCACAAAGCGGGGAGTGGGGCCTTGACTCACAAGCAAATCAGGATGAATGATGAATAAATGGGGGGGGGCAAAAGAAGAGGATAGATAAGTCTTCCTCCAAGGGGGATTCTAAAATCCGACTGCAACCACTTAAAAACTAGGCTGAGCCTTTACGTCTGAGCAGGGCTCTGAACTTGGTTGTCCCTGGTTTGACTTTCTAACTCCAGCACTACAGTGGCAGAATGAGGACAGAACAGACTTATGAATGAGCCTGAAAAAAAGTGGCAAGGCCCAGAAAAAGACTCACTCATCCATCTCTAGTTCATGGCTCACAGTTGACAATGCTAGCCGCTCTACTCCACTAGTTATATGTTTACATTGGGTGTGTGTGTGTTAAAAGTAAGCTAAGATCCAGTGATTGGTAAATTCCACTGGAACTTTCGCTTCATAACAGGAACTGAATAAATGGTGCCATATTTTCTTCCTGTCCTAACTTGCACAGATTTGGACTGACACAGCTCATGTGAGTTTCATCCAGAGACAGAACTTCAATCCCCATGAGCAATGGACGCAGTTATCATATCATAATTTAACCTTGTTTTCAGGGATTTGCCATCATTTATTTTATCTCACTGCGAGCATCAGACCCTCAAGCACCAGAATAATTTATACCAGGAAGAAGCCCAGCCTTGGACAATGGCAAATGATTTCAGGGCCCTTTTGCAAACACCACAATCTCTACAGTGCACAAAGCTAGATTTATTTACTTACGGTATTTATGTACAGGGAAGCTGGCATTTTCAAGGCTATAAATGATGTGCATGAGGAATACTAGGCTCTTGTTCTTACTCAAACAGTATGGAACTACACCTCTGAATGTTGCACCCGGGAATTTTTTGGTTAGGAAGACAAGTAGTAGTGATTTCAATATGCTAGAGAGTGGTACTTGAACATACTGAGTCTGACACTGTCCTCTTCACTGTTTGAATGAAAAGACTAAAGGCCACAGTTCAGTGGTAGAGCACATGCTTTGATGGCAGAAGGTACCAGACTGTATCTCCTTCAACTTCACTTAACCTTTTCTTGTACCAGACAATGACAAAAGGCTTCTCTTTGAGGCTTTGCAGAGCAGAAAAAACTGGGATGGTTGGACAAGTAGTCTGACCTGAGTAAGATTTCTTCCTGTATTTCCTTACACTTTTGATCCCTCCCCTCTTCTCACTATCTTCTGGTTGTGTTCCCCTTCCTATGCTAATCTTGCCTCTGGCAGGGTTTGAAGTATCAGCAAAGGAGAAGTACCTCAAAGGTATTGGCACTCTGGAAATACTTTTGTGAGAGATTGTTCTGTGTTGCACCATGCTGATGGGGAAAGCAGCAATCTAGAACAGCAGATCTAGAAGTTGACAGAATATACACAACTCACAGACTTAACATATAGAATAAGAAATCAAGAAGAACATACGTTTAAAGAAGATTGGAAAACGTTTATTGGATATATGGGAAATAATTGTGTGCAGCTGAAAATGCTGGCAGCATTAAGATTAATTCAACAGTGTAAACAAGTTTTGATGGGTGCAGTAATGGAATACTGAATGGTATAGTTTCTGTAAAATATGCAGGGATTTATGATATGTAAAATGAACTGTGGAAAGAGAAGGAGGGAAGTCATGGATATCTTAAGGATGTAAAATGAGGATTTTAAATTGTAGAACAGAATCTTAACTTGTAAAACAGTGTCACTGGCCCAGAAGAGGAGGAAACACATGTGTGGGGCAGTGGTGAAAGCTGAAGGACATCTGAAGCCTCAAGTCCACCAGGTGCTGAGGTTGTAACACTGTGGATAAAAGTTGCTGTGCTGGAGGCAGAGCTGGGCACCTGCCAGAGTCATCTGGAGCAGGAGAAGAAGCTGGACCTCAAATCCCAGGCCAGCAATCCTATTTTCATCTGAGAACTGTTGGAGGGTATGCCAAACCTGTGTTGGACACAGAATCTTTTTTAAAAATAAATATACTTAGAAATGGACGCGGGTGGGGCTGTGGGTTAATCCACAGAGCCTAGGACTTGCCGATCAGAAGGTCGGCGGTTCGAATCCCCATGACGGGGTGAGCTCCCATTGCTCGGTCCCTGCTCCTGCCAACCTAGCAGTTTGAAAGCACATCAAAGTGCAAGTAGATAAATAGGTACTGCTCTGGCGGGAAGGTAAACGGTGTTTCCATGCGCTGCTCTGGTTCACCAGAAGCGGCTTAGTCATGCTGGCCACATGACCTGGAAGCTGTACGCCGGCTCCCTCGGCCAATAAAGCGAGATAAGTGCCGCAACCCCAGAATCGGTCACAACTGGACCTAATGGTCAAGGGTCCCTTTACCTTTATACTTAGAAAACATTATGATATGAGGACGATACTTTCTTTCTCTTCAAAATTGAAGCTAATTTTTTCCTGCAGTCTAGCTTAAGTCTTCAAATGCTTTTCTTCCTTCAGTAGTTTGGCCAGGAGAAGAATGCCGCAGGCCACCCACTATGTCTTCTCAAGTTATAACTTTATCGGACACTTCTTGACAACTCTGAATTAAAGAATTCAGACATAGACTGGGGGTTATTTTTTGCCCTTTTTAGAAGATAAATCTCCTTGCGGAAAGTTAAAAAACAACAATGTTGACTTTATTGTTGCCTGTTGTTCATTCCCGCCCCCGCCACTCTTATATTATATATAAAACCGTTACTGGGCAGAAAATAATGGCTCAGAACACATAAGTAAGGGCACATTGTGAGGTTTTTGTGTGTGTGAAAAAACCATTCCCAGGGGTACTATTGCAGTTATTGTGGGGAACCAACTGTGAAGATTACACAGACTCTGAGGGTCATTTAGTAGTCTTGTTGACCTTGTGGATTATCAGGGTCTGTATAAAAGGAGTAATCTCCCCCAGAGTGCAAAACTTCAGGTGATCAGTAACTACTGGAGTCTACAAGGAAGGCCTGGTCACTGACACCTAGGGGTTAGGGGCAGATTATATCTCTGCAATGTCTCCTGGAGATTTTCACTGGCTCCTAAATTTTGCCATGTTTAATGTTTCCCTGCTTAATCATGATGTGCGACTTGGTTCACATTTGCAAGGTACTTTTCTGTGCTCAGGGAACAAGCCCATGTGCAACAAAAATGCAGATCGAAAGACTGAGCGGGAGAAAACGAATAAGCTTCTTCTTTTTATTATTTAAATGCCTGTTTAAATAAATAACTAGGTAGGACCCAGATGGTAGGACCCAACCCAATGGTTTTGAATTACAACAAAGGAGACTCTGACTAAAGACTAGGAAGAACTTTATGATGGCAAGAGCTGTTTTACAGTGGAACACACTATCTCAGAATGTGGTGGACTTTCATTCACTGGAAGTTTGTAAGCAGAAGCTGGAGGGCAATCTTTGGGGGTTTGTAGTTAATGGGACCTAGCTCTAGTGCGGCTGAATTCCTGGCATGGTGCTTTGTTGAAAGAAAGCTTATTATGATGGCACTGCATCCTGGGGTGGATCTAAGGAAAACCCCCACTATAAATAAGTCAGAAATTAAATCGTTATAACAAAAGGTGGGAAAAAACCAATATGGAAAATCACTTAGAATTTTTTCTTTGCTCTCCTGCACCCTCTGGTGTTAAATGTTTATAACACATTCAAAACACTGTTGTTGATTTTGGCTTTTGGGTTAGACTGTGCATCACTATGAACTTTCTCCAGCTATCAGTGCCATATTGCAAGATACACATGAAGAATGGTTCTGTTTGTTTCCCTACTGAGTTAGTTAACAAGCTAACACTTCTTCAGAAGATTTGTTTTGTTTTTTCTCTTTACAAAAAAAATCCAGAACAAAAACAAACAATCCAAATCACACCATGAAACAGCACATTGTGATATGGAAGAGGAACCTACCCAGGTTTATAGCAGCAAAGAAAATATACATCGTAAAAATGATAACGTGAACATAAAAGTTGAGACAAAAAATAAAAATCAATATTTGTTTTTAAAATCTGGCAAAGGGGAAAAGGCAGCTTCCAAAATATTCTATTTGTACATTGAGCCATAAATCAGAAATAAAGCACTTCCATAAACCAAAACTGAACATCATATATATTGTATGTATGTATTACACACTCATATTTTGATTCACAGTTGTTCAGAGTTTGACAGTTCAATGTTAGAATTTTAAATCAGTTCCCAAAAGGCCCCCCTTTTTTTTACTCTTCCTAAGGAAGGGAAATAAAAGGGGGGAGCATGCGGGTCTTACTTTCTGAATATTTCACAATTTATGGGGAACGTTTCGCTGTGACAGTGATATGGTTTTATCAAGAGGTCTCTGCCATATACCTCTGGTTAATAACCCATAAAAAAGGCTTTCCCCAAAATTTCTGAATACAGAACAATATTGAAGACAGATGTCGCTCAGTCACAGTGGAAGTTTATAAAATAATATTCATAAGCATGTTATTTATGTAGAGATGGAAATAAAATACAGCCCCCTCAAGAGATTCCTTTCTTTTCTTCTTCTAAATCCCAGACAACAGGCAGCAACTGTACTGGTCAACATTCAAAAGTGAAATAAATGAAATCAGAGTCAAAATTTGCTATACAACTTGAGCCCCATCTTTAGGAGCAAAGGTCCTGATATTGTCTCCAATTTTCACCCCAAACGCCTCACTAGGAATGATGCTAAGTCTGTCTGGAACAAGGCTTCTGCAGCACTCCTAAATCCTTATGTGTGCTGGTCCCAGGGGGCGGCTACCGTGCGGCATGGTCTGAGTCCGGTCCTAGGTTGAGGGTATGGAGGCTGTCCGTCAAGAGCAAAGCGGGGTCCAAGGCAAGGAGCCGGGTGTGGTCAGGAACTCTGGAAGAGCAGGACAGGGTGCTGGCAGGAACAGGTTACCAACAATGTTGCTCCCACAACCTGGGACTAGGCTGTCTGGTCTTTATCTCCTCTGAGGCATAGGGCGGTCCCGGCACACAGGTGACTCACCTCTCCTGGCCTGGAGGCGAGCACTCCTCCTGTGAGAACTTAGTTCCCTCCGCCTCTCTGCCCTGAGCCTCTGCAGCTCCGGAGAGGCTGGAGGGTTACTGGACCCAGAGGCAACCTCACCTTCCCCTGACAGGGCTGGGAAAAGAGCACCTGCAGGCAATGGGTCCTCGATCACCTCCGGAGCCAGAGCGGATTCAGCTGGTGTCTGCTCCTGAGGAACTGGCACAGGTGAGGGCCCTTCTGGTTGAAGCCCTTGCCCCAGCTCAGCCAGCCCTGGAGGAGGGGACTCCTGTGCAGGCTGGGATTCCTCAGGTTCAGCCTCTGAATCAGATTCCCAGGCCATCACATTATGTAATAAATCATTCCCAGCTAGGCATTCTGGATAAACAGGGCAGCTCCTCAGAAACAGCTCACCGGGCAGAGGCAGATTTAGGGCAGTGTGACCAGTTCCCCCACACTGGGCGCAGGGGCCAAGGGGGTGTTGGGATGCTGCTAAGGAATTGGGGGCAATTGGCAAGCCCCCAGCTGGCTCCAGCCCACCAGCAGATGTGCCAGTCGAACTCCAGTCCTTGGTGCAGCATGAATCTGTGACCCAGAGCTTCAGAAGCTTCAGAAGCTGAGCACGCAACTCAGCAGAGGAAACACACAACAGAAGTGGCAGGGAGAGGCTGTGTAAAGCATATTTACAAGCAGTTTATTGAGCGTACATCAGGACAAAAGAAAAAACATGTCTTCTCCTTTTCATGTCCAAGCAAGCAGCATAAGCAATAGCTATACACACAATATCACCTTGCCAACAAAGGTCCGTATAGTTAAAGCTATGGTTTTCCCAGTAGTGATGTACGGAAGTGAGAGTTGGACCATAAAGAAGCTGATCGCCGAAGAATTGATGCTTTTGAATTATGGTGCTGGAGGAGACTCTTGAGAGTCCCATGGACGGCAAGAAGATCAAACCTATCCATTCTGAAGGAAATCAGCCTTGAGTGCTCACTGGAAGGACAGATCGTGAAGCTGAGGCTCCAATGCTTTGGCCAAATCAGGAGAAGAGAAGACTCCCTGGAAAAGACCCTGATGTTGGCAAAGATGGAGGGCACAAGGAGAAAGGGACGACAGAGGACGAGATGGTTGGATAGTGTTTTCGAGGTTACCAGCATGAGTTTGACCAAACTGCGGGAGGCAGTGGAAGACAGGAGTGCCTGGCGTGCTCTGGTCCATGGGGTCACGAAGAGTCGGACATGACTAAATGACTAAACAACAACAACAACACCACACACAAACGGAAGTTCTCAGCAAGCTGTGCTGGAGTGTAAACAGACATGTGACATACAACAATTCCACATGTCTTTTAAGGTGGAACAGAACATCCATATCCATATTCCTGCCTACTTCCTAAAACCTAGTAAGTGCTTCCCAGGTTTGGGAAGGGGCTGGGAGGGCTCTAGGACATTGCCACAGCCTTGTAGCTCCTTCCCAAAGCCCAGCACCTCCCTTGTCTGACTGTGGGAAGACACTGCAAGAGCTGGGTGAGAGGGCTTCAAATATTGGCCTTGCACATGACATCATATTATCAAGATCCGCCCCTGCACTAGTTCCCTGACAGATGGGTTGCTGTTGCTTACTGAAAAGGAGAGAGAGGAGGCAACAGGAAGGTCTGCATGGTGGATAGATAAGCAACTGGAGGGAGGGGTGTGTGGCGGAAAAAGGTAGGTGGCTTTCTAACTCAATATTCTGCTGTGCTACTGATGACAACCGTGTAGCACAGTTTGGGGCTGTGCCATTCACGCTGCTGCAGAAACAACAAGATAGCTCAATTGTGCAGGGCTGAATTCTTGCTTGCTCCTCATTTGCCAACAGCACAATTGTGGCAGGAATGTGCTGTGGCCAACTTTGCAGTCTCTAAAACCTTCCCTAAGAAGTTTCTACACCCTTATAAATTCTTCAGTGGAGGGGAAAATGAAGAGGTCTTTTTTATGACATTGGAAAGCTTATTATTTTCCTTTTGTTCTCCTAAATAAATTGATGGTGACTTCACAGACACAAAATCTTTACTTGCATGACAAGTGTGAGTCTGGGGTTCAACCTTAAAGCATGGTCTGACATCTGGGGTTGTTTGAGGACATCTTATTTTAGCTGGAGGGTACTAGAAGTCATTATGTCTGGCAGGGCATATTATTAGTTCAGCCAAAATAGGTGGTTGACAGATCAGTTGGAAAAAAATATTTAGTTAAGAGTTATAAGCCTCTCCTTCCCCACATGGCACAACATTGTAATCATCCAGTACTGGCTTTGCCCTAGTGTAATGGTTCACAAAGGATGTGCTTTGCCATGCTGGTGTGGTGGGAGAGAATGGCAAGTGTGGCAGGAAGATTCAAGGACAACCAATATTATATTCTGGGAATAATTCATGTTCTTATGTATGTATACTGCTTTATACTCTCTGGATATATTGTGATCATATTGCAAAGTAGTTGTGCTCTATTTTACAAAGCAAGCACTGCTAGCTGTTGTTTCTTTTTGTTTTCCAAGGTATTTCCTTTTATAAAATACTACTACTACTACTACTACTAATAATAATAATAATTTTACATCTTTATTATATTTTCAAAATTTATAAAACAAACATACAAAAACAAAATCATCATAAAAATACAAAAAGAACAAAGAACAAAGAAAAGAAAAGAAATTATTTGTCCAGTATAACATTATTTAAGGAGTACAAACCATCACTTGAATATTCTATACAGAAATTTCCGTGAAAGAAGTTACCTTAATATTTCTTCTTTTTCCTCTCTCTCCCCCCCATTTCCTTACAGTGACTTCCTTTCTTTTCCACTTTACTGGTTTGAGTCCCTTATAAATTTGTTGACTTCCCTCTATCTCTTTGTGGTTCAATTAGACTATTACACTTAAATATTCTGTTTTCAATTACTTATCAATACAATAGAGTGGAAAATCCCTTTCTGTGAAATTAGACACAACCAAGTGTTGTTGTTGGAACCATATTTAATCAGGTAATTTTTAAAGCAGTCCTATTCTTTTTTGACCTGTGTCACATCTCCTGTGTGGTTTTCCAAGGTAATTCAATGGTGATTGCTGCTAAAAGACTTTCGCTAATATTTTTTGTGTGAGGCTGACTCTTCTCCCTGCTTCTTTAGTCTAGTTGTGGCACTAAAAGTGCAGCAGGGAGCAGGGATGGGAATTCTTTTTTTTTTAAAAAAAAAGATATTTATTAAAGTTTTCAATTTTTTATGCAAACAAAAAACAAACAAAAAGATTAAAAAAGACATATAGTTCATAATACATACTTTTCAATAACATATTTCTCTGACCTCCTCATACCTCCCCTTCTTGTATTCCATTTCAAATTATTTGTTCATCAAATCCTTAACTTAAAGCATTACAGCTTATAATAACACCTTATTTTCTATCCAATCCTTTTTTTTCATATTCCTTTATATCATTACAGCTAGAAACCACTCAATTTCAATCCAGCATCATTCAACATTCCTTAATTTTACAATATTTCTGTAAGTAGTCCTTAAATTTTTTCCAATCTTCTTCTGCCGACTCTCAGGAATGGGAATTCTGTGGCTCTGTAGATGTTGCCCAGACTATGTTGACCCATAGTCTGAAAATGAGGCCAATAATTTATAGTTGGCGGTTCATATCCTCTAATTATCTCTCAGTGGTGTCCGTTAATAATACATTATTAACACTTCTGCAGGGTCACTTCCGAGTGAAGTTCACCTGTCTAGGTGAAACATCCAAGGAATTTTCAAGGGCAGTGCAAATAATTTCAGTAAGACCCTTGGGGGAAAAATATTAGCGAAAGTCTTCTAGGAGTAATCGCCTTTCAACGAAAGAGGTCTCTAATGTCAAATGGTATTTTATAAACCGCAGTGAGAGTCTGGCCTGTGTGGGCCCATTTGAAATCAAGTTGTCTTAATGGGGATCATGTATAAATAGTATTTGACTGCAGAAGACAGACTAGAGCAATCCAAGGCCCAAGTAAGCAGTGATTCAGGCACACCTGATTTCACATAAATATCACTATGACCTACACAGATTTCCAGATATTCTGGACTTTAAAAAAATCTTTGGTCTTTAGTTGTCACTAAATCCCTTGTGTTCTCTCAAATCATTTTGATTCGTATCCTGGCTGACTGTGTCATTGACAACAAAGATAGCAGCAACCAATTGCAATCTGTGTTTTGGTATAGCTGGAAGCTTTTTATACTGTGTTTGGCTAATGCATCTACTTCATTAAGTCGTTGTGTCAGGGAATAAGTTTTGGTTATTAACTCTGAAAAGAAGAAAGAAAAGAAAATGCTTGGATACCGTTTGATGTCAGGCTAATTGATTTCTTCCATTGGAGAGATTGGCACTTTCTAGTAAATAGTTGGTTCGGCTCTATAAATGTAAGGGCCATCAGATAGAGCGCCTAAGTCAATTAAATGTATTGCTTGCAGCTGATTAATCAATGAGTTAAAATTAATAATGCAGTGACTTGACACGGAAGATGTGTTGAAAATAATTAATTAGGAAGCTAATGGGTTTTCACGGATAAATAACAAAGACTGATTGTGTTTAGCCTAAGGGGTAATCATCTTCCTTGATCCTAAACATTTCCACTTGTTAAAACCCCCTACCTTGCTGACACAAAGTCCTGTTTTCTGGGGCACTGGGAGCTTTGTTTCAGCGTCCCTTCAGACATCCTTTTTCTTGCACATTCACGAAGATTTTGTCCTCTTGATGCTGCCAGAAGGCTTTCAATGCTGTTTGTGCCTGCAAAGGTTTTTGGGGTGGTCACACAGATTTATGTCCACTCATGTGTTCTTCCTTAGTATTTATTAAAATATGTAGCATACTTTTCCGTCTATAAGACAAGGTTTTCTTACTCTAAAATAATGCTCAAAATCGGGGGTCGTCTTATACACGGATAGTGCAGAGGGGAGACGGGCGACTGGTTGCAGCTGAGAGCAGGAGCTTGTCAGTGGTGATTGGGTGGGTGATTGGTGGCTGTGGCAAAGGCTGCTTTGGATTGGCTGCTGCTGTGACAATTGGGTGGGTGATTGGTGGCTGTGGCAAGGGCTGCTGTGTCATGGCTTCTGCTGAGGCAATTGGGTGTGTGCTTGCCGGCTGCTGATAGCGCGCAGTCAGATGCTTTGAGGCTTCTGTGACACGTGTGATTGGCAGTGTTTGTCAATGTGGTGAGTGATTTTCAGCATCCTCCCCAAAAGCTAATCAACTGTGGGCAATCCCCCCCACAAAAAAGCTCAACAACTCTGGGCAATCTCCCCCCATTTTCTTAAATTGGAGTCCACCTAAATAGGGGTCGTCTTCTACATGGGAGCATGTTATACATGGAAAAATACAGTATGTGCATGCATTCATCATTAAGCATGTTCTCCTTCATGGAGAGCACGTGTTGCGGTGGGGGCCGCTAGGACACTCCAAAGTTGTGGGGCGGGCTAATTGATCGTTGGCCACTGATGCGATTGGGCTTCCCTTGTCATTGGGAAGAAGTTAATGTTGCCATTTGTTCATTGACAGCCAGAAATGCTAAAACTCCTTGCACGAGGCTAGGGCTTCCTCCTTTCACCCGTGCATCAAATTGCCCGTCCACCCCTCCCTATATTTAGGGTTGTTCGCTTTGACCTTGCTATGCCTGTCATGGGGTCGTCTGCTCTTGGGGCAGGGGCCCGGTAGGAATTTTGTCCATCTGGCTGATTGGCTGGTGCCATTTGGTTTTTGCCTACTGCGTAGCAAATCGTCACAACTTGTAAGGTTGCGGTTAGCCATTGGTTTATGGTTTGGTTGGTTGAGGGGCATGGATTGGCTGTGCCTGCCCCTCTAATGCTGCTGCTGCAAGGGATTCCGTTAAAGGAATCAGGGGTTAACTATTGCTTGTCCACCCTCTCAAGGGGGCTCGGGCCACTGCAAGAGTTCCTGGCTGCATTTGGGGAGGGCTGAGGGCAGGTTCCCTGCTCCGTCGCTACCCCCAAGTGTATTCCCCTTTTCTGACTTTCGCAGGCGTGCGGAGTGTCAGTTTGTTACCCACGGTGGGGGCAGATAGGCGCAACCCATGCCTAAGCAACCACTCACATGTTTGTATTTTAATAAAGCTGTGGCCAAAATTATGCCAAAAACCTTAAACAAAAATTCTGTGTGATGTGTGAGTTATTGGGATGGCCCTGGGGACCTCGACATGCAATTGATGCACTTACATTATGAAAGAAAGTAGGTTGCTAATGGGAAGGGGCATAGCTCAGCGGCAGAATATTTGACTGCTTTGCATGTCAAGTGTCCCAAGTTCAGTCACAGAGATCTCCAGGCAGGGCTGGGAATGACCCTTGCCTGAAACCCTGGAATGTCACTGCCAGTCAATGTAGACAATACTGAGCTAGATAGAATAATGTTTTTACTCAGGATCTAAAATTTACAAGGGACCTAAAATTTACAGTGTTGAAAGAAAACTATATGAAAATGATGTACCACTGGTACGTAACTCCCAGTAAATTAGCAAAAATGTATGAAACAGGGTCAAATATATGTTGGAAATGTAAGGAAAAAGAAGGCACCTTCTATCATATGTGGTGGACATGTAAAGTAGTAAAAGAATTTTGGGAAATGATATATAATGAATTGGGAAAAAAATGTTTAAAATAAATTTTTCTTAAAAACCCCCAAAGCCTTTCTTTTAGAAATTTTAAATGCCGAAATCCCAATGGAGCAGAAAAGACTATTTATGTATGTGACCACGGCTGCTCAGATGTTATTGGCCCAGAGATGGAAAGAAGATAAAGTTCTGACCAGAAAAGAATGGCAGATTAAGTTGGTGGATTACACCGAAATGGCAAAAATGCCGGAAGCATAAGAAATCAGGAAGACTAAAATTTTAATAAAGAATGGGGGAAATTTATAATTTACCTTAAAAACCATTGTAAACAGTCAAACTTGTTAGTAGGATTGGAAAAAAAACACTTGTAGTTTAATGGTGAATTTTGGATATAATGGAGATGTAAAAGACTTGGATTATTACACTGGTCAACAACAAATTTGTTGTCTGCGTTTTTTTCAGTTGATTTAGGACGAATCTGATGCGCTGAATCCAAAAATCACATTGGTTTTGCTCAATCAGGTCAAGTTTTTGAGCTATGGCCACATGTCTTTTTTTTATGTTTTTGTTCACATGTATGCTTGTGTGGAGCATTTTAGAAGTTGGTGGGGGTAAAATGCCATGTTGAATAATTGCTTTGATTGGAAATGAATTTGAGAAGAGCGTTTACCATGGCCCGTTTCCATTCTATACCCACGGCCTTCTTGCAGGGGATTTACTTTAAGACCCCCATTACTCAGCGTCTATGTCCATGCACAATGAATGAAGTAGAGGACTTCATACACTTCTTTTTCTACTGCCCTATTTATGAGCTAATAAGAACTAAGCTCCTCCTCTTGATCCCGCCCACCATCACATCTAAGGAAGACTGTTTGAAATTCCTTCTTGTGGACGCAAATCCCCAAATTTCACGTGGGGTGGCAATCTTTATAGTGCAGGCTTTGAAACTTAGGGCTACACTGACTGGGTAGTGTGTCCCAGACCTGGACCTGTTTTAATTCTTTGTATTACCTTTTTAACCAAATGTGCCGAGCCTATTTTGGGGCCATAATATGTTTTATATACATCTGCATTTTAGATTCCCGGTGCTGGCAACTAAATTTTTATATTATTGTTTTAGGGTAATTTAAATGTCACAATGCCCGTAATATCGTCTGAATTCTGTTTTATCAGGTTACTTCTCTCTTGCATTTTTGTCTTATCTTGCTATGGCTGTATGCTAATGCAATAAAGGTTTGATGGATGGATTGGAAATGATTATTTTAATGACAAGAAGTATTCAGGTCCGATAGTTCTGGGTGATTATGTCGAAAAGGGATCAGTTTGAAGTCATAAAACCTTGAAATCTTCCATAAATTGGTGCGGCAAAGCATAAAGTTATTTTGGTATTAAACTTGGTGACCAGGATAAAGCTTGGGTGCCACACATGGTGTGCAAGGCATGCACTGAGACTCTACGTGGGTGGACCAATGGCAAGAGGAGTCTGAATTTTGGAATTCCCATGGTTTGGAGGGAGCCGACAAACCATGTCACTGACTGCTACTTCTGCGCTGTTGATGGACTGGGATCAACAGAAAGAACCGGAGCAGCCTCAAGTATCCTGATATTCAATCAGCACGTCATCCTGTAGCTCATTGTGATGAAATTCCAGTGCCTATCATCGGAGAACTTCCTGACATTAGTGACGAAGATGCCTCCAATGTTGAAGGACATGAAGAAGAAGTGGTTCTTGAAGATGATGCTCCACATCCATTTTCCCAAAAGGAGTTGAATGATTTAGTTCACGACCTCAGCTTGTCAAAGGACTGTTGGCATCCAGATTGAAGGGGAAAAAACCTTCTCTCTGACAGTGCTCGCATCAGCTTCTTCCACAACAGGCATCAAGAGTACCTGCGTTTTTTCTCGGAAGAGAAGGATTTGGTGTACTGAGCAGATATTGTGCAGCTTCTGCTCAAGCTTGGAGTGCCACAGTACGAACCCAAAGATTGGAGACTGTTCATTGACAGCCGCAAGTGATCAGTGAAATGTGTTCTGCTACACAATGGCAACCGTTTGCCTCTATACCCCTGGCTCACTCGACTACACTGAAGGAGAACTATGAAGCGGTGAAGTATGTGCTGGAGAAAATTGGTTATGATCAGCATAAGTGGTTTATTTGTGTTGACCTGAAGATGGTGAACTTTTTGTTGGGACAACAGTCTGGCTTCACCAAGTACTCATGTTTTCTGTGCATGTGGGATAGTAGGGACCGTGCTCAGCATTACACGAAGAAGGACTGGCCTGTGCGGGAGGAATTGGTGCCTTGCAGAAAAAGGAACGTCATCAACGACCCTCTGGTGGACATAGACAGAATACTCTTCCCACCGCTGCACATCAAGCTCAGCTTAATCAAGCAGTTCACCAAGGCTCAGGACAAGGATGGTGACTGCTTCACTTACTTGTGCCAGGCTTTTCCAGGATTGACCATGGAGAAGTTGAAAGCTGGCATCTTTGATGGTCCTCAGATCCGTCAGCTCATCAGAGATCCAGAGTTCGGAAACTCAATGAACAAAGTGGAACTGGAAGCGTGGAAGGCATTTGTTCTGGTAGTGAAGAACTTTCTTGGCAACAATAAGGCCAGAAACTACGCAGAACTTGTCAACAACATGCTGACTGCTTTCAGAAACCTGGGCTGCAACATGAGCGTCAAGATGCACTACCTATTTTCACATCTGGACCGGTTTCCTGAGAACCTGGGTTCAATGAGTGACGAGCAGGGGGAGAGATTCCATCAGGACATGAAAGAGATGGAGACCAGGTATCAGGGTCGCTGGGACGCAGTCATGATGGCTGACTACTGTTGGACTCTGAAGAGAGACCTCCCTGCCGCTGAGCATTCCAGGAGTTCCAAGAAACAGAAGTTCAAGCCCTGAAGTTTGAAAAATGGTGAAGCAACATGCAATTTACGTGTACTTACCTTTATCAATGCCCACCATTCAGTTTACAGTAATCGATGTTTCTATCAGGTAATCAATATATGTCGTTGGAAAAACATTTTTTTCTCTTAAAAACATATTTAGGATGATATGTGTTGACAAAAATCAGCTGATAATGCCACAAAAATGTAATCGATTTTGTCACAAGATCTGATTTTTTTCAAATCAACATAGCACAAAAATCTGACCTAATGGAGAGAAACGGATGCCATTTCCTGATTCAGCAGTGCAAAAATACCCTAAATCAATTGTAGAAATCTAGACAACATTCAAAAAGTAAAAAATTGTTGCCCAGTGTTATAAAAGATGCGGGAGGAAATGACTAACAATAGGACCCACAAAGAAGGGAAGTCCAGGAGATTCTTTGGAATCTTGTTTTTATGTTGTATGTTGGATATGTGATTGTAAAACTGTAATTTGGAAAACCAAATAAATAAATTTAAAAAACCCCACCACTTTGATAACCTCTCCAAAAAGGAAAAAAAGTGTGTGGGGGGGAATAATGGTCTTACTCACTATAAGACAGTTTCTTATACTCTGCCGTTGTACTACTTCAGCTTTGGCAGCATAGTGTGATCAGCCTTTCTGAATTGAACAAAATCTGGTGCTGTTTGGTGACACCTGCTGTTCTTTGCGTAGTGCTCAGTTACTCCAGGCTAAGAAAAGCTTGAATTGTTCAGACTGTGAATATTGATGCATTTTTCATGGGCAGTGAGCCGGAGGCCCAATTGATCAAAAAATACATAGCTGTTTTACCAACAAACTGTGACCAACCCTGGGAGAGAGGAGAGGTGGTCGTCTATATACATAGATAGCATCTCATTGGGAAATGTTTTCACGCATGATGCAGCTGTTCAACACAAATCATCATCATCTAATCTTCTGGATCTATGAACGAAAGTAGGAGGACACGGTACGTTGCTATGTGATAGCAAGTGATAAAGCAGGTATCACTTTAGGCCTGTTCAGACATGCAAGTGTCTCCCTCATGCTGTATCACGTCCTACATTTAGGAAGATCTATAAACTCAGAGAAAATATGTTTCAGTGACTAAAAAGAAATAAAAAAAGATGTTTCTTCTTTCACAGAAGTCATGCAAACTCTAAACATACTCTAGTTTCTCTTTTGCAAAGGTCTACGAAACATTGTTTCATACTTTTCTGATTATATGGCTCCCTTAAACGGTTCTACACACCTTGCTAACTCCCAAATAAATCTGGCACCCGCCAGTCTTATGTGACTGGGAAGTCTCATAACTGGTAGGTTACTGCAATTGACTTTTCTTTCTTGATTAGGATTCACAGGGCAGAGAACAAGTGGATTGAGAATATGATATGGCATGACAACCTCTATCCTCTGGGAACTGCTATCAGATTTCCTACTAAATAAATCTGAAACCTGACAGCCAGGCGCTGGAGTAAGGAAGCCATTAGTTCTGCAATTGAAGTACTAAGCAAAATTCAAGAAACCCAAGCCTTTGGCAAGGTCTACTTTGAATGGTTGTCTGCAAGAAGTTTTGGCAGCAGAGTTGAAAGAGTTCATGGTCAGGTCCATGAAAGGGGATTAAATAATTTGCTTTAAAAAAATGGCTACAGAACTAGTTATTTTAGCAGGACTGGACACAATCCAAACTGATTTAGGTACTTGAAATCCCATGAATTTATTTGGGAGAGTTTTAAGGTAAAGACTCTTTTGGAATAGTGGGGCTGATTTGTAGTTAGGAATGGGTAAAGCTTTCAATTTTGCTTATAATCCCCTGCACCCAGTTTTAACGTCAATAAACATTTCCACAACAGTTTGCAATTAAAAAACAAAAACAAAACTTTGTCAAAAGACAATTGAATTGTCCATTGCTTTATCTGAGAAACTAACTAAAAGCATACACACCCTGAATGATGCAAATATCATTTGATATAAAGGCATACCTTGGTTCTTGCATGCCTTGGTACTAGGACGTTTTGGCTCCTGAACGCCGCAAACCCAGAAGTAAGTGTTCCAGTTTTCAAAAGTTTTTCAGAAGCCAAACGTCTGACGCGGCTTCCAATTGAGTGCAGGAAGTTCCTGCAGCTAATCTGAAGCTGTGCCTTGGTTTTCAAATGATTTCGGGAGTCGAACGGACTCCCGGAATGGATAAAGTTCAAGAACCAAGGTACGACTGTATTCCAAATGTGGTTGCACCATAGGTTTCTATAACAGCATTTGATAGCAGTTTTATTTTCAATTCTCTCCCTAATGATCCTAGCATATAATTTTCCTTTATTCACAGCTGCCACGCACTGGGTGGATCTCTCCATTGAGCAATCTGTTAAGATCAAAGGTTTCATCCTGATCTGTCAGTATGGACACAAAGCTTCTTCTCACAGATCAGTTGAGGAGGGAATGATCCCCCCTCCCTGATTACCAAAATGATCAAATGTCTGTGGAGGGGGCAGTTTGTATTCCCCCCAAGGCACTGTGCTAGGTACCTGAGCGCTAGATCTTTTGAAACTTTTCTGCTGCCACTAAAAATGTAGGTTTTTTTGTGGGGGGAAGAGGGTAGAAATTTTGCTTAGGGGGCCAGATAAGTCCCCTGGGCTGGGAGCTATCTACTCCTGCCAAGGGGCATTAAGATGGGCGCAGTTTTCTTTTCTAACATTGACTGGCAGGCCTGTGATCAACGTGCCATTTCTCTTCTGCACTGCTTCTAAGAAGTGAAATCTTTCTTCACCGACTCTATCAGTCACACTATCATTAGCACGACTGCCTTTGATAATTCTGGCTTATTGCTCCCCATTGTTGAATTTGACGTTGCTTTTGGAGAGGCTTTGTAAACAACAGATGGAATATGAGCAGGCTGTTTGCAAGTTCCTCTTCTCCATCTCACCTGCATGCAGGGCAACCCACGCTGCATGCTGGCACGGGTGGGAGCTAATATTTATTCACCAGCTCTCCTGACATTCTTACGTAGCCATATTCCACGGCTGTGATTTTTTAAATGTTAGCTCGTGGCATATCCAGTTCAAAAAGGGCGAGTGTGTTTGGGATGAAATATTCATGCTGAGTTATAGATCCATTCCGTCTGCAGCACACAGCTGTTGCATGGCGGTTGCTACATCTTAAAGGTGAAGGTAAAGGTACCCCTGCCCGTACGGGCCAGTCTTGCCAGACTCTAGGGTTGTGCGCTCATCTCACTCTATAGGCCAGGAGCCAGCGCTGTCCACAGACACTTCCAGGTCACGTGGCCAGCATGACAAGCTGCATCTGGCGAGCCAGCGCAGCACACGGAACGCCGTTTACCTTCCCGCTGGTAAGTGGTCCCTATTTATCTACTTGCACCCAGGGGTGCTTTCGAACTGCTAGGTTGGCAGGCGCTAGGACCGAACGATGGGAGCGCACCCCGCCGCGGGGATTTGAACCGCTGACCATGCGATCGGCAAGTCCTAGGCGCTGAGGTTTTACCCACAACGCCACCTGCGTCCCATGTTGCTACATCTTGCTCTGGACCAAAAGGGAAGATTGTACCTTTAACAACTTTTTTTAACATAGGGGTGGGCAGGGATGGGGAGGAAGCAGACAACACACAAGTGTACCCATTCCTGCAAGAGGTTGCTACTAGATTTTCTCTTCTGGTGGCCACACAGTCACAAGAAAGCCCTTTGAGGTTGGATGTTGGAGACTATGCACAGACTGTGCATCATTGAAATATTTTTTACTTTACCTTATCTTTTAGACCAAAAAAATATATCAATGCAACTAACAAAACAGCAGGAATAAAAGGCAAGTGAATCCAATATAAGGGAACTAATGCTTTCTCTTCTACAGAGAAGTTAGCTGCTGATGAAGGAGCGTCTCCACCCCCATTGTTCAACCCAGACATTGAGGTCCAGCGCAGAGGGTCTTCTGGCTGTTTCCTCACTACGAGAAGCGAAGTTACAGGGAACCAGGCAGAGGACCTTCTCGGTAGTGGTGCTCACCCTGTGGAACGCCCTCCCATCAGATGTCAAGGAATAAACAACTATCTGACTTTTAGAAAACATTTGAAGGCAGCCCTGTTTAGGGAAGTTTTTAATGACTGATGTTTTAATGGATTTTTAATCTCTTGTTGGAAGCCGCCCAGAGCAGCTGGGGAAACCCAGCCAGATGGGCGGAGTATAATTAATAATAATAATAATGTCTAATAGGAGGAGGGGCCAAGTGGCAGTTCAGCCAATGGAAGGGGCTTCCCTATCCCTTGTTCTCCTGCAGTGCATGAACTAAGGACTTCAAGGGACACTTGGCTATTATACTTAGTTATTCTGACAATTTGTATTCACCAGCTTAATTTCTGTCATTTCCGAGTGGTGTGCAAAAAACTCAATACAATGAAAATAAAAAATCAGAGTTCAGCAAAACACCTACTGGAATAATAATTTTTAAAGTCTTCAGGAGGCACCTTCTCTGCTTCCATCCTCTGACTGCAAGACATTTTGGATCAAGACATTTTGCTGCCCGAAGCATAGGATGACACAGTGCCTTCCCTTTTCCAAGTACAGAAGTTGACTGGACAGAAAACTGAATCTTAGTTCAACACGGGCAATGGCATAGCCTCCTCTTCCACACCTGAGGGTAGTCGGCTAGCTTAGGAAGTGCTACAACAGACTTTGTGGCACACAAAGCTCTTACACCTCTCTGCCGCTTCCGGGGCTGGCCCAAGACATTAGCTATCTCAAGCAAAGGATAGATGGCACTGCCTGCCTTCTCTTCTACTGGCTGTTGAATCTACACCAACACTAGAGAGAGGACAGTGTCTTCACCTCACTTAAGGGCAACAGGCTAGCTCAGGGGCTGCAGAGGAAGCCGTGTGGTAAACATAACTTCTCTAACACCTCACAGCTACTTAGGGCATCCACTGCCTACTTCCAGAATCCACTGCCTCACTTTTGTCTAATGATAGGGCTGTCCCTGTGCAAGACCTTTCAGGATTTTCTACTTGAAGCTGAAGATAGTATCTTCCTCCCTCAGCCTGCTGAACGGCTTCTCTACAAGACCACCATGAACTGATCTGCTTTTTTTCTTAATTCTCGTGCAGCCACTTTGTGTTGTTTTTTTTATAAATACATTTTATTAGTATTTTCCACACAACAACAACAACAACACGAAAAGTATCGAAAAATAACAATACACAACACACAAAAGCCAACATTCGAAATCTAAAGAAAGCAACAACAACAGAAAAAAAACACAAATCCATATCTTACAAGTTAATTCTATAAACACTAAAACAACAACAACAAGACATTGACATTGACTCATGCAGCCACTTTGAGAGAAGCTTGTTTTCTTGACTAGAAAATGTGTGTGTGCATATTGTTGTAACTGGTCACTGATACGAGTCCAGGAGAAAAGTGGAGGAATAAAGACGAAGTTGGGGTTCCCTCTCACTTGTGGAACATGAAAGAGAAGGGCTGGTTGGCAGCTGAAGCCCAAATTTTGGTTACACATTTCAGTCATGGTGTCAGCCTGACGAAGAGAGAGAAAATTTACTGGTTTTATAGTGCTCAGAAGTGTTCTAAGTGCTTCACATCCATCATTTCAGTCATCCTTACAAATACCTTGTTAGGCGGGCCAGTTGTTTTAAGTCAAGGCCTGCCAGGTTTGATGCCAGACGAGAGGGAAGGAGAAATCAGCACAGGCTTCTCTGGTGAGGGAGCAGCACAAGAACACAGGGAAAGGAGGGTGAATTATTGGAAACTGGTTTTTATAGGGAGAGATCCCCAAATTACAGTTGGGGGCGTGTGAGGGATTGTGGCCTGCTAGTGCTATTGTGTAAAGTGAGGAAGCAGCCTCTGGTAGCATATGTGAAGCAGACAGACCTGTGTGTTCCCCATGGTCTGCCTCGTGTCCCCTAAGCTAGTCTGCTTTCCTGTGTTGATGAACTAAGATTCAACAGTCAATCCACTGGCCTTCTGTTTGTCATTTGCCACCGGCAGAAAATTTCATTGGGTTAGACCCTACATGGCTGAAGTGAAATTAAACCAGGAAATTCCTGGGGTGAGCTAACATTCTTACAGTGAAATCCAGACCCAAGTTTTGCCGAAATGCCTGAGTTTGGAATAGCTGGATCTTGGGATCTCCCAGCTGACTTGGTGCTATGGTAGCTGAGTTGAGGCTCAGCTGATGGAACTTAAATCTGTATAAGTCCCAAAAGGGGTGTGGCGGGGGCATGGCACAGCAAGGAGAGACCTCTTTCAGGTCAGTCACATGACCTGGCAACCTGGTGGAATGCATGCTGGCAAGAAGGGTGGTGTAAGTGTAAGTCAATCTTCTTTCCCCTCTGCTAGGCTTTGGCTAGCTCAGGCTGCAGTAGCCCCATTCCTGAGTAGAGTTTGCAACAGGGGCAATGAATGCTGGTTTAACTTAAACTGGTTTAAGTCTTGCTGGCTTCCTAAATTTAGGATTGCTCTGACTACCACCAAGCCATAGCTGCTTTCATGTATTTAAATAACTGAAGTGGTTCAAGCGCATATTCCATACCTCCCAAGTATCCCAGAAAAAAACCAGGACATCCCATTTTGTGTGTGCGAGATCACAGTGGCCATTTTGGGTGCTGCATTCTCATGTGCTTTCATGCCACGATCCTGCCCCCCAAAAGCACTTTTGGAGGATGGATACACAGCACAGGTCACGTGACTTGCCCAGAAGCTCATCCTAGAAGACGCGCATCCTAGTTTTTTGTTCTGAAAAAGTTGGACGGTGTGATATTCTGTGCAGAGACAAGACAGGCCAATGCTTAAAAGTTTCAGGCCTGTTTCGTAGTGTGAAGTTCCCTGTGAGCACCCATGTATTTTCCATTTCACAAAGTTAAATCACCCTTGTCAACAAATATCAGTTAATGAGCCTGCAATTAATATGGAATGGTTGGCTACATTCTTCCCACAGCGATGCTCAGAGAGAAGCCTGGGAGAGCCCCTGCCTTCTCTCAGTTGCGGATGATGTATGAGCTACAGAAATAAAACCTGTCAGTAAGCAAGAAAGCATGAGTGGATAAATCATGACAGACTTATGTACATGCTACGTTGTCATCTCAGCTGCTGCTTAGTACAAGAAGGCCAATCTCTTTTGGCTTCGGAGAACAGCAAGCAGGTCAGCATTTGACATCCTTTGTGAAGAACGCGTCGCCCATCAGGGCTCTGTGCTTTGTTTTCTGCTATGGCTTTTCTGCATGATCTGCAGGGAAATGTTCGTTTCAGAAGGGGGCAGTCTTGCGTGTCGAGGTCCCCAGGGCCACCCCAATAACTCACACATCACACAGAAGTTTTGTTTAAGGTTCTTGGCATAATTTCGGCCACAACTTTATTAAAAACAAAAATGTGAGTGGTTGCTTAGGCATTGGTTGCGACTATCTGCCCCCACCATGGGGGACAGACTGACATTCCACACGCCTGCGAAAGTCAGAAAAGGGGAATACACTTGGGGGTAGCGACGGAGCTGGGAACCTGCTCGCAGCCCTCCCCAAATGCAACCAGGGGCTCTTGCATGGCCCGAGCCCCTTGACAGGGTGAACAAAAGCAATAGTGAGCCCCTGTATTCCTTTAATGGAATCCCTTGCAGCAGCAGCATTAGAGGGGAAGGCACAGCCAATCCATGCCCCTCAACCAACCAAATCATAAACCAATGCCTAACCGCAACCTTACAAGTTGTGCCGTTTTGGTACACAGTAGGCAAAAACCAAATGGCACCAGCCAGTCAGCCAGATGGACAAAATTCCTACAGGGCCCCTGCCCCAAGAGCAGACGACCCCATTACAGGCATAGCAAGGTCAAAGCGAACAACCCTAAATATAGGGAGGGGGGACGGGCAATACGATGCACGGGACGAAAAGAGGAAGCTCTACGCCTCGTGGAGGGAGTTTTAGCATTTCTGGCTGTTAATCAACAAATGGCAACATTAACTTCTTCCCAACGACAAGGGAAGCCCAATCACATCAGTGGCCAACGATCAATTAGCCCACCCCACAACTTTGGAGTGTCCTGTACGCCCCCACCGCAACACATGCTCTCCATGAAGGAGAACACGCTTTCTCCAAAAGTGTGGAATCGAGAGCCAACGTGGTGCATTGGTTAGTGAATTAGGCTGTGTACACACCAGCAGGATAAAAGGTGAAAGTCACATTTGCATGTTGTTGTTCAAAGCAGAGAGGGGATGCCTGTTTAGTTTCTCCATCCTTGCAACCCCTCTGAAATCCTCTTGACATGTGCAATGGCTGCCTCAAATGGACACATCTCAGCTTAACTGTGAAGCGAATTAAGCTTTCCTTCTGGTTTGAAGTGGGATCGCTCTGAATCATGGGTAACGTCATGTGTGTACATATGCAAAGGCCAGCGCTGGGAGCGCACTAGAACCAGAGTCAATGGCAAAGTGTACACAGCATTTGAGTAGCATCTTGGAGACCCAAGTTCAAACCCCTAGTCAGACATATAGCTCTCAGGGTGACCTTGGGCTAGTCACTGTCTCTCAGCCTAACCTATCTCACTAGGTTGATGTGAAGATAAAATGAAAAGGGGAAAACAACTTTTTATGACCGCCTTGAACTCTCTGGAGGAAAGGTGGGGTATCAACAAAATAATAATAATAATAATAATAATAATAATAATAATAATAATAATTGATACTTCATTCCTATGTATGACTTCCCAAGTTGTTCTTGGTCTTACTATGTTAGTAACAAACAGAAGTGAAACAAAGAATTATTAGTTGTTGAACAAATTGGCTCCCGAACATCACAAACCTGGAAGTGAGTGTTCCGGTTTGCAAATGTTTTTTGGAAGCAGAATGTCCAACGTGGCTTCCACAGCTTCCGATTGGCTGCAGGAAACTCCTGCAGCCAATCGGAAGCAGCACCTTGGTTTTTGGACCGCTTCAGGATTCGAATGGACTCCTGGAATAGATTAAATTTGAGAACCAAGGTACGACTGTATATACTAATTGTTATTGACTGGTATATAGTGAGCCACCTATGTGGGGAAGGTAGAGGAACTTCTCACTCCTTGCCCCCTTCTGTTTTTAAAAAAATATTTTTTAATTAATTTTCCATTTTTAACAATTTTATAACATCATAACACTTTTCATAAAATGTTTTGCTCTGCCAAGCTCTCAACTTCCCTCCACCCGTCTTCTGGTTTTCTTATAACGCATTATTATCTCCACACATTTATAACATCTCTTTTCTACATATGTCTTAACTTATTAAACAACCTTAATCACAAATAGAATCTTCCTTCTTTTAAAAGTTGTGAGTTTTATCTCAGTCCTGCTAGTGTTCTCTATATGTGTACAGTGGTATCTCAGGTTAAGTACTTAATTCGTTCCAGAGGTCTGTACTTAACCTGAAACTGTTCTTAACCTGAGACACCACTTTAGCTAATGGGGCCTCCCGCTGCCACCGCACCACCGCCGTGCGATTTCTGTTCTCATCTTGAAGCAAGGTTCTTAACCTGAGGTAATATTTCTGGGTTAGTGGAGTCTGTAACCTGAAGCGTATGTAACCTGAAGTGTATGTAACCCGAGGTTCCACTGTACAATGATTCTCTATGTATTGTATAAATTTACTCCACTCTCTCTGGAACGCTAGGTCGCTCTGGTTTCAGATTTTCCCAGTCAGCTTTGCCGTGATCTTCATCTGGCATTCTTCCACTGTCGGTAACTCCTGTTGTTTCCATTTTGGGGCTATTAAAGTTCTGGCTGCCGTTATGGCGTACATAAACAATTGTTGATCTACTTTTAATATTTCCGCTCCTATCATTCCCAACAGGAACCACTCCTTGCCCCCTTCTAATTCCACCTTCCAAAGCTACAGATAAGGCCTAAAAAAATGCCCCCTTTTTTTTAAAAAAAAGAAAGCATTATTTTCTCCTGAACATTAAATTTGAAAATAGAACATGCACGTTTAGTATGGCTTTGCTAAAGGCCATGCCTCATCACTTTCATTTCTAATCCTATACTCCCATGTCACATTTGTAAGGTCACTGTGATTATAATTGCCTGATCCCTTCTGGTTCTCTCAGCCTTTCCAAAACATGTTCATCAGTCTTGCATCACTACACTATTCAGCATCGTGCCATTAAGCCTTGCTTCACCATTCCCTGAAACTCGTCTTCTGCCTCCCACCCAGGTGTGCACGTAATTGGAGAACAGAAAAGGAAGATCATAACAATTTCTGTGCTGGCTGTCTTTTCCCTCCCAGAATTTTCGAACAATATGGCTGAGATAGTCTGCCACTGATATTTAGATGGGCAGCAAATCAGAAAGGCATATTAATGCAAATGTTAGTGCAATAAATTTCAATTTCATTCTCATTTATGCAGAGGATACACATATGTGTGCATCAAATACATGATTTTCATCTGTGAATTTGAAAGAAACATAAGACTCCTGCTAGATTGAATGAAAGATCCAGTCCAGTCTAGAATCCTGCTAGACTGAATGAAATATTCAGTCTACTCCAGCTTTCTGGTTCTAAAAGTGGTCAAATGTAGATGTATCTCAGAAGGTTATGAGCAGAACATGAAGGCAGCTACTCACTTTTGTCGTTTATTCCCCAGCAGCTGATATGGGGTCAACTGCTGGTTGTTATTGACTTGAACCCCTGAACTTAGAACAGCCTTTTCCAACCTGATACCCACCCTATATATTTTGGATTACAACTCCTATTAGTCCTAGCCAGCATGAGCATGAGGGATGATGGGAGTTGTAGTCCCATACATCTGGGTGGCACAAAGTTCAGAGATGCTGAGATGGAGTCTTCTTTAGTTGACATCACTCGCGCTGACTTCAGGCCCAGACTGTGGGGCCAAAGGAAGATAAGAAATTATCCAAATTTTGTTATATGTTGGGGGGTGTCTAATGGAGCTAGATCCCATGGTGCAAAAAAAATAACAGCATACCTAAACTACATATTTGATTTCCCAGATTTGATTTACAGTGGTGCCTCGCAAGACAAAATTAATCCGTTCCGCGAGTCTCTTCGTCTTGCGGTTTTTTCGTCTTGTGAAGCACGGCTATTAGCGGCTTAGCGGCTTAGCGGCTATTAGCGGCTTAGCGGCTATTAGCGGCTTAGCAGCTATTAACGGCTATTAACAGCTTAGCGGCTTTAAGAAAAAGGAAACAAACTTGCCAGAACTTGCAAGACGTTTCGTCTTGCGAAGCAAGCCCATAGGGAAATTCGTCTTGCAGAACGACTCAAAAAACGGAAAACTCTTTCGTCTAGCGAGTTTTTCGTCTTGCGAGGCATTCGTCTTGCGGGGCATCACTGTACTTTGTACATTCTCTCCTGACGTTTCTATCTGGCCCCTTGGGACTTTCCCTGCACCTTACCCATCACTTGGCCCAAAGGCTGAAAATGGTTCTCAGTCCTTGGTTTAAAAGCATACTGCCGATGTCAAATAAGTCTTTATTACTGTAAGGCAGTAATTGAATCTGTAAATCAGATTTAACCATGCTAAAGAGGTAGTTCAGCAATTCTTGCAAACAACAGAAGCAATCTGTTGTGTCAACTTCAGTTCACACACACACACAAAGAACAAGTTGTAAGGAGAAAGAGAGCACAATATTAACCACTGTTTCTCCTGTATAAAATATCTATTACATCCTCAAAGCAAAAGCCAAGGCAAATTAAATGAGTGTGGTCACCAGAGCTATTACTTCCATTACTTTGTTTCTAAAGTGGAACTTTCTGCATTTCTTTATGATCGCAACATGCCTCATCTCTATGCAAATAGGAAAGTATGTGAACCATGGCAGCACTCTTTGATAGGCTGGCCAAGGAATAGTGGCAATTTCACCTGCAGCGTCCCACATGGTATATGATCTCATTTGTCTAGTCTAACAGGATGAAAACAGCAGGCTAGAAGTTCACCTCAGGTGTCTAAAGATAGGTGTCAAGCGAGCAGAAAGACTATACTTGTAAAGCAAAATAACAGGGTGTGTGTGTGTGTGTGTGGTTCTGAAAGAAAATATATTTATTCCTCATATGAAATGAAGGCTTGGTTGAGACACGTCACCACAGCTTTCCCAAGGGACAACAAGAAACAGTCAAGCCGTTTGCTATTTTGCATTTCATTCCGAGGCATACACAGGGCAAAACTACACCCCATAAAAAACAGAAAAAATTGCATCCCCAGGTGGCAGGATGGCTCCAGGTTTGAGAGTGCCCTTGCAGAAATCAACTGAAGTTTGTGATGATGGGGAAACGATACAGATTGCATTTTAAGGCAAAGCAACTTACACTTTCTGAAACAATACAGAAACTTAATCACAAGCTGGCCTTCAAAATTCGCCCATCTCTGAATTTTTCAGTGCAGTTCTCCAGCCAAGTAATGTGTACCAAAAATGAATAAAATATGACAAAGTGTGCAATAATGGGAACTACTTTCAGATGTAGCTCTGTTGTTGTTGTTGTTGTTGACAAGTTCAGTTTTCACTTTGTTCAACTGAACTTGTTTATTCCAAGTACTGATGGTGACCTAGTGTTCATGTTAGAACATGAGACTCTTAATCTCAAAGTCGTGGGTTCGAACCCCACATTGGGCAAAAGATCCCTGCATTGGAGGAGGTTGGACTAGATAGCTATCATGGTCCCTTCCAATTCTATGTGGCTATCTCTTACTTAGAGCCTTAACTTTCAGAGATCTTGGGGAAGGAGCTAAACCCTGAAGAACGACAACTTTAGCTACTCACCCTGATAATATTTTATACAACTCAAAGTGTGTGTTGGGGGAAGAGAGATAATGATTTTAAAAACAGGCAGTGATCAATTAGGGACCAATGCCAGAGAAAAGGGCTTGGAGAATATGAATTATAGGAAATTACTCTATAGCCAGTTGAACCATTGGTTCTTCGAGATCAGCACTGGCAAGGAGGTTTTCAGATGCAGTAACTCCTCATTTATTTATGCTTAGCCTCTAGTTGAGTAAGCATTCCAGTCAAAATAGCCTTCAGTTTGTTCAAAATAATCCCAGGGTCTGACTGTGTGTTTGCACTTTTTTTTTTTAATGCTCCAGCCTCTTAAATACCAACAATATACAGTTTGGTGCTCTTATGTGAACTGAAAATGCCAGTACGTTTTAAAAAAATAAAAAAAAATATTCCAGATGCCCGCAGAGCATTTCATTCTGTTCTTCAGGGGACAGAGAGCCAAAAACATCAACCTCTCACCTTCTTTTCCCTCCTCCCCTGAAAGTAATTGAAATTCTTCCAAAGTTGACAGAATTTGAATTGTGTTTTATATGAAGGTGCATGTTAAGGTCAGGAAACGCAGCTGGAATTTTCCGTACCTTGGGAAGGTCATGAAATGCTAGTTAAGTCACCTCGCGGCAAGGAGCGACACTGAGCCCGGACTGTGGCACCAAAACTGTGATGTATGTTTAGCCCTGCCAAGGGGATTTTATTAGACGACTTTACTCGACTTGCCAATCACAGAGGGGCGCTCTGGCTGTCAGAGGGCACACCTACTGGTAAAATGTCTGCTTTTTTAACAAGCGGGGGGGGGGGATATTTCCTGGAATCCCAGAAAGAGCAAGCAGGCAGATGGCCTTGGCTTCTTCACACAGAAATCTTCCCTCCCCTCCGCTATCAAGCAAGGCTTCTGCCATGCCAAGGCTCAGCCCCTGGCATGCATTGCTGGAAGACATTCTCGCCTCACAAAACAGCACACAGACAGACTTCAGGTGGCAAGATTAAAAAACTTGATTTGTTCTTTTAATAATTCAGAGCAACCCGCTCCGGGGAATGAGAGAGAGAGGCACTCCTAGGCACTGCATACAAACATTTTAAATCATTAAAATTAGGACCGACCCTGAAGTATTTACAGCTTGTTTGGGGTTTTGTGAAACAATTTTGGCAATGCTAAAAAGCACCCCCTCAATATCATCAGTTTTTCTTTGAACATGTTTGTCTCTGTTGTCTTTCCTGGGCTTTGACTAAATTATTTCCTGTTACCTTGGCGCTGGTTTGTTACCATCATGGGGAATATGCCATGTTTATTTCAGTTTAAAAATATTAAAATGCGTCCTTTCTACTTTTATTAGTTAAAACATTTTCTCCTCATTCTTCAGTGATGTTCAGGATCTTCAGAAAAGGGTACCCACATCGAGATACGCAGATGCATTTAAATTTAATCAATTGTTTATTGCAATTGCAAAAATCAGTGGCTAATTGAAGATTAAAAGTTGTAACTGGTTGCCAGCCTTTTAAAAGCTCTTGGTGTGGTTGTGGAGGAGAGAGACAAGCGTTGAGTTCATTTCAGTGTGTTTGTTTATTGTATGTAAGTGTAAAAGGGGTCTTATAGCACAATCCAATGCATATTTATTCAGATATGAGTCCCACTGAGTTCATCGGAGCCATCTCCCAACTGCACACGATTGCAGCCTCAGTTAATATGTGCTGGATGTTATACAGAGCATGCCCTCAGCAGATGGTGCTTCCATTCACAAGGTAGGTTCTAAATCAGTCTTTTCCATACATGGGTTTCCAGCTGTTTTTAGACTACAATTCCCATCATTCCTGACCACTGGAACTGCTCGATAAGGATGATGGGAGTGTCAGCATCGCCCTTGAGCCAGTGCCACCAACTGGACTCATACACTTCAGCCCCGACTGGGCTAGGCGAGGTGGGTAGCACTTCCAGAGGCCACCTTCTGCACAGGAACAGGTCAAAGTGCTGTGGACTCACAGCTTAGAGTTGTGAGCACCGGATTCACTCCAACAAGAAGACAGTCGTCGCACAGCAGAGTATAGCAGAGTATAGCAGAGCATAAACGACTCGGAGAGCAGCTCTGTAGAATATCTTCTTTATTCTATCTACAACTATAATACACAACTATATACAGAGCTAAATGAGGTCTAAACAAAAAATGCTGAACTGCACTGAGTGTCTGCAGCTGCTCTTAGCAGCAACCTTATCTATACACACGATCTCTCTCTAACACTCAGTCTCTCTCTCTCTCTCTCTGATGTGAGGCAGGAACGGAATAAGTAGAGAGCAGAAACCACCCCCTCCTTTCTGGAGAATCAGCAGAGAACATCAGCAGATTCTTGGATATGGGAGGGGTGAAATCTCAGGGAGTTGTAGTCCAAAAACGTCTGGAGGCCCAAGTTTGGGAAACCCAGCTCTAAATTAAGGGTGGGGAACATTTTTCAGCTGGAGGCTGGCTGCATGTTAGTGGTGGTTGGAGGGAAAGGCAAAATTAGACGGGGTCAGAAGGGGGTGGGTGGGTGGGGGAATGAATGTGACTTTTACTTTTACGCATTTCAGCACACAAAAGTCAGAGGTTTCTACACACAAAAACATCTCTCTCCACAGAGGAAAGTAAAAAATAGGAATAATCACAGTTCAAGGACACATTACGAGCAGGCAAAAGCAGCTGAAGAGGTCACAGAGCAGGACTGATGGGGAATGTGGCATGAGAAGAGACCTGTGGGCTAAACAGAGAGTCTTTAAGGGTTGTATTCAACTCCCACAAAGTAAAGATTGATAAAGAATGCATTTCATTTTGAACTAGTTTTGAGTTCTGATATTATCTCATTCTAGGCTCATGCAGGGTTTCATTGTAGTATATATATATCTCTCTCTCCCCTCTCTTCTCTCTCTCTCTCTCTCTTGTAGACACTTTGCAACCACTTTGTACTCTAGGACATCCTTCTCCAACTTGGTGCCCTCCAAAAGTTGTGTACTACAACATCATCATCCCTGACCATTGACCATACTGGCTGGGGTTGATGGGAACACACACACACAATCATATATATATATATATATATATATATATATGTGTGTGTGTGTGTGTGTGTGTGTGTGTATAATCTCCAGTTGTTTTTTTTACAAATGAACTACAAATTAAAGAGTTACATTGTTTTGACTTCCCACCCACACCTCCACAATGTTTTTTGTTTCTACTGCATTATATATCAAACTCTTATCTGTTACATAAATCCCTCTAATACAATTAGTTAATTTTTTTTCTCCTGCTGCTCCTATCTCACATCCTGCCTGTAATTTCTTTTGACTGGCTGTCCCGTCCCCCCAATAGTCCAGAAAAGCCCTCTATTCTTCTATAAAAAGTTCACCATTTCAAACTCTTAACATTGCTGTCAGCTTTGCCAAATCTGTTCAAAAAAATAATCTGGATGACACCAGGTCAGGGAAAGCAGACCTATGCTTTATTCCAGACAATATAAAACCTTAGCACGTGTTAAAAAGAAGGTGTGGTTGTAAGCAAACTTTGTCCTACACCCCCATCTCCTTATTTGGTCAAATAAATTATTGCCATGCTCACATTTCCCTACTTCTCTGAAAAAGGCAGTCAATGAAATTTGAGCAGAGGTAGGTGCAATGATGTCTCATTATGCAATTTTTATGAAATATTAAGGGTAGTAGGTGTGATGGACCTGTAGCACATAGTTAAGGCTCCACAATACATTTACACTTTCCTAACAATTCCTGCTTTAATCAAGGACAGGAAAGGAGAAGACACAGTCAGTAAATATGAGGTGCACGCTCCTCACTATTGATAAAATAGGCAATGTTTTGACAAGCATAAATATAGCAGCTGGAAGCAGCAGTGACCCCGCTACCCAAAGTCAGTTTCTGCCCATGTGGTTCATGCTTGTATATGTCACTCAATCTAATAGACCTTATAATCCTAGCAAAAATGGCACCACGCACAAAACATTAGAGATCAGCAAGAAGGTTACCAGAGCTTTAGATTGAAGATGCAAGATGTTAGATTGAAAGAATGCAATTGCTTTACGATCAAGTGTAAGTACTTTCGATAATGGAATAGCTCACCTTTGCAACAGCTTAAAAGTCATTGAAATGGGAGAAAGCCACATTAGCGACGGAAAAAGCAAAAGCTGGAATCTAATCTCACTAAGGAGAACAGGTCATTTTTACTGCTGAACTATTTTCAACACAAACAATCATGTGCTACATGTAATTTATTGATGCCATTCCTTTAAGTGCAAAGGAAAATAAGATTTTCATATTCTTACCTGATAAGAAGTTCCGCTGTATTGATCTTGAACTTCACGACTTTGCTATACAGTTAATAAAGTTTATTATCTCCCTCCACTATAGCACATCACATCAATAATAAAAAAGTGGAATGTGCAGTACTATTCTTCGGGTGGTGGTGGTGGGGAGAAACGTTCAAAGGATAGATTTTTTAAATTGTTCCTTTTATGTTACTGTCAGAGCCTCAGCAAAGAATAATCCTTTGAACAGTTTTTACTGCACTGAGGCGCTGTAGATTAAAGCGTAATCACTATCTAATCAATATCATCAGGGGCTGCTCTTTAATTTACTGATGTACAGTAATTATCTGCAGGTGCTACAGACAGACATTTTCGACACTGGTGTGTTAACAGGTCTTTGAAACAGACCTAAGACAATGGTTTTCCATTATGAAAATGAAAAGCTTGGCTAATATCTGGCATCGGCTTCACTTCAATAAGTGCTGATAGAGTTTCCAATTTAAATATAAAAGGGAATTTAACAAAAGGGCATGACTCAGATCATGCAGAAATAGATGGAAAGAGGCCCATTCACTTTGGGAGACATTGGAATGGGCCTCGAGTGCACAAAATGATTTGTGCCTTCCTGGGGCCATATGGTAAAGCACAGCTAAATGACAGCAACAGATTTTTATGTGCACTATTACAGCAAATATTTGTCACTTAGCACCTCTGAGCTGTTCAGCATTTCCACAGCTTCATGTTTCTGTGCAATTAGACAAAATGGCTGTTTTGGAAAACTGACATAATTCTGAATCATGAAGGGCTGATTCTGCCAAGATTCTTTTTTTAAAATTTTTTAAGTTATAGGAGTCCCGTAAAAAACAACAATACAACCACCTCTCAGACTCAGAAGGCTTCTTGTAGAAAAACAACACTGTCACCTATTTGGTTGAATTTTAGCAGGCTTCATACCTACTGGGTCTGCAAATGTAAACTAAGTCTGACAAAACTTTTTTTAAAAAAATAGCCATTTGTTGATTTCCCGATTATAGTCCATAGGAAGACACCCCAGATTTTAGATTTTCCAAACCAAGGGTAAGTGTTACACTTGAAACAAAACATGCAATCTGGAATGAAGTCAAAGTGAGTCCCAAATTCCCCTTTTGTCTCTGTGCACACGTATGTTCTGTATTGCTGATTACAGCAGAGGACACAAGTATGAACACATCACTTCCATACTGTTCTTGTGGGTTGCTTCTTTTATGAGATCAATCCACTCATTCTGCTATTTTTGGGATCTTACCATCACAGAAGTGAGGTAAGAGCATGGCAAAATTTCTCAGATGTTCCAACAATTGCCCTACTGTAATGCCCAATCACACCTCTCCTGTGAGTCCAAATGATGCTAAGATTAGGGCTGTAGGATGGCAGCAGTTTCTGTTCAGCACTGTTTCCATTTGGCAGTAGTTTGCTTTCTGTCAAATAAGCTGTTATTCATCTTGCTATTCACTATTTAATATAAGTTTCTGGTTCATTCCTGACTAGACATAGAGGAGACTTATGGCTATTACCGGTATATTTCCTTCATATTTAATATTCAAATGTTTAATATTCAAATACAGTGGTACCTCGGGTTAAGAACTTAATTCATTCTGGAGGTACGTTCTTAACCTGAAACTGTTCTTAACCTGAGGTACCACTTTAGCTAATGGGGCCTCCCGTTGCTGCCACACCATTGGTGCGTGATTTCTGGGTTAGCAGAGTCTGTAACCTGAAGCATCTGTAACCCAAGGTACCACTGTATCTAAATGGCTGTTGCATGGAAGATGGAGCAAGCTTGCTTTCACCTTATCCAGAAGGTGGGAACCGAATCTGTGGCATTGTTACAAGAAAGGAGATTCCGACTAAACATCAGGAAGGATTTTCTGCCAGAAAGAGCTATTTGACAGGGGAATGATCTCCCTTGGAAGAAGAAGAAGAAGAAGAAGAAGAAGAAGAAGAAGAAGAAGAAGAAGAAGAAGAAGAAGAAGAAGAAGAGTAGTAGTAGTAGTAGTAGTAGTGGTGGTAGTAGTTTGGATTTGATATCCCTAAGGAGTCTCAAAGTGGCTAACAATCTCCTTTCCCTTTCTCCCCCACCACAAACACTAGCCCAAGGTCACCCAACAGCAGCATGTGGAGGAGCAGGGATGTGAACCCGGTTCACCAGATTACTAGTCTACTGCTCTTATCCACTACACCACACTGGCTCAAAGTGGTGGGGTCTCTTTGGAGATTTTTAAGCATTCCTGCAATACAGTGGGTTGGACTAGATGACATCCAACTTTACAATTCTATTATTCTATGAACAATGTGAATTGAAACAATTTATGCTTCTTTTTTCCATTTTTGTTGAAACTCTCTGGCCCCTATGTGTGAGCTTGCCACAGGGAAGCCACAACTGTGCCACAAAGTTAAATTTGACTTCTCTCTAATTTTAGTGTTTTCCTCCAAGCAAGACAACAATAACAGCCCATCTCGATATGTAGTGACTAAATGGTCCTAATTTGCTTGGCAAGACTGTTTTAGGACAATTGGGATGTTCTTAATTTCACAGGAAACCTGCATGAGTAGAAAGTTACACTAGAACATGGAGATGCTGCCTTGTTCGGGTCTTGCAGAGGAGCCTATAAGGTATGACCAAGCAGATCACCACCACAGGGTGAGCAACGTGTTCCAACAAAGGCTAGCAGCAGACTGAGGCATTCTGAATCTCTGCCTTCAGCCCGCATCTCCTAGGGGTCACTACTTTTTGGAGAACTGCAATTCATAAATGACCAGAACTCTAGCCTGCATGAGAACTTCTACATTCCCTGGCCTCCTGCCTGGGGTGGTCCCTTTGGGGTAAGTTAGGAGGCGTATAGTAAAAGCTATGGTTTTCCCAGTAGTGATGTATGGAAGTAAAAGCTGGACCATAAAGAAGGCTGATCGCCGAAGAATTGATGCTTTTGAATTATGGTGCTGGAGGAGACTCTTGAGAGTCCCATGGACTGCAAGAAGATCAAACCTATCCATTCTGAAGGAAATCAGCCCTGAGTGCTCACTGGAAGGACAGATCCTGAAGCTGAGACTCCAATACTTTGGCCACCTCATGAGAAGAGAAGACTCCCTGGAAAAGACCCTGATGTTGGGAAAGATGGAGGGCACAAGGAGAAGGGGACGACAGAGGACGAGATGGTTGGACAGTGTTCTCGAAGCTACAAACATGAGTCTGACCAAACTGTGGGAGGCAGTGGAAGACAGGAGTGCCTGGCGTGCTCTGGTCAATGGGGTCACGAAGAGTCAGACACGACTAAACGACTAAACAACAACAAGTAAGAACCAGTGTCTCTTCTTAACGTAAGCCTGAGGATACGACTAACTGTCTACTACATCAAAAGGAAACTATTGGGGAAATGTTTTAGGTATCACCACCCTAGGCACACTTCTGGCCAGCAGAATCTCTGACCATGCAGCAATACATGCGCTGAAAGACACCAGCATAACTTGACATGGCTGGAGCAGAGCCTACTTAGAATGCTCTGGTCCATGGGGTCACGAAGAGTCGGACACGACTAAACGACTAAACAACAACAAGGAGGCACTCCGTTCTTTGAGCTCAGGCAAAAGTGCTAGTGTTGGTCACAGCTCTGGCTATATGAGCTCTCCTCACCAGCCTAGGTATTTAGTGGTCTCCTGGTCACCAGGAGCAGGCTCAGAGTCAGGAACCTGGTCTGACTCCATAGGCAGTGATTCTGCAGCCTCTGACATGGTGTCTTGGTCATTGCTGAGCTATAGGGTCATGGCAAGAGTTTGCATGAGCTCTGCAATGACTGAAGAGGGGCTAAAGGCAGCCCTCACCCCACAGCCCTTTTCTACTTTTGTTGCTTTTTCATGGCAGTAATGATTGAAGAGCATTTCTGTTGAAGGTGTGGTGATGAAAATGCATTCAGAACCCAGAAAGCACGGCATCTCAGAAACTCACGTTATTTGCTGATCTCTCATTGAATCCCCTCACTAAATTAGTTCCATTAAGTAGTGCTTTGAAAAACCCACAACAAAACAAGAAACACATCCAATAATTTAACAACTCAAAGCCTCTCTTGTTTGCAACCTTTGTCCTGATCTGCATGACCCTTTCCTCCTGAATAAAATGTTCAGATGTTCTGTCTTTTCTTTTTTTCAAATGCACTATAAGTGCATCTAGTGAATGACAAACAAGGCCTGTTCCCTCTGTGCTCCCCATTAACCTTCATTAATACAACATCCCACATTTGTGGAATGCTTCTGAGTGGATGACAATATTTATTCATGCTTACTTGACAGAGTTCTTTAGCATCATGCCCCTTCTCTCATCATTTAAACTGACTGATAAAGAATATCTGGCAATGCCTTCCTTTATTTCACAACTAAGGGACTAACAACATCAAGTTGTACTGCTGACAGCTTAATTACGGCTGCACAGAATATTCGCCAGTTCTGATTTCGTGTTTGTTTGAAACCAACAATGTGTGTGAGGTAGAAATTGCACATGTCCACCTAGTTATTGTGAAAATAGTTAACTTTTTCAATACTGTCCATAATCATTCTTTTATACCTGGCTGAGTGCATCAGATTGGGGGGGGGGGTCATATATTGAATGGGATGGCATCACTTTTCCTTAGGATGTCCCCATCCTAAGGACTCCATCCTCATCATTCCTGACCATTGTCCATGCTGACCAATCAGAGGTGTGGTTCCCAGAGGAGGGAACCATGTTAGGGAAGACTATTCTATGCCACGCACAGAAGCTGAACAAAGGAAAATATCTCTTAAAATTTTATGGGATAGGGCCCATATTATGTCGGAGTCATTCTCAGAGTTTGTTTTAAATATCTGAGCTTTCCAGCTCTCCATGCTATTTTATTTAATTCATTATGGTCAACACAATTGACCAGATGGGTAGAATAAAAGCTGGCTAAGAAATGACAAGGAAAAAACAAACAAACAGTAAATCATACACAAAGCTTTCATTAGCTGCTAAAAAAAAATGCACTGCCATATTGATCGAAAATGTGATTGAAAATATAGCTGAAACCAAGAGAGCCTCTTGGAACTGATGAAACAAGTTTATGAACCTTAACTGTGGTGACAAAGGAATGAAATATAAAAACATACCCTTGCTTTGAAAATAGCAGACTGTGGGAGATTAAAAAAATGTTTTCTTTTATGTCATGCATTTCAGTGTGTGCTAAAATAAATGCTTATTGATTTTGGCTCCGTAGTGGGACAGAGGAGGGAAAGAGGATTGTGAAGGTTTGAGGCAGGGGAGGAGGAGAAAGAGTCTGGACCATTCCCCAAGGGCTAGAAAGCTAGAGAGCTTTGACACTAAGAGTACAATCTGCTCAGCGAAATCAATGAGTAACACATTAGAGTATCACTTCATAAACAACACCAGACTGTATTAATGTAGAGTATTTTTATTTATTTTTTAAGAATAGCTTGAATAATTTCCAAATATATTATCCAATGTCTTTTTCAGTTTTAAGTCAATTCCCTTCCTTTTATTTCCATTAGGAATGATCCAAGCAAGTAGAGCAGTCTTATGCAAGTTTATTCTGAAGTACGTCCCATTTGGTGCAATCCTATTCATGTTTGCTTAAGTCCCATTGAATTCAATAGGGCTTACTTCCAGGAAACTGGATATCGGTCTATAGTCTTAATTCCAGATAAGTGTACACAAAATGGCAGTCTACGTTTTTCTAACCTAAGTTTTGCTGCCTGTGTTTTCAGACTGCTGTACGAAAAAGCACCTGTATCTGACCTTTGAAAGGTTTGTAAGTAAAAGCCTTTTTTTTTTTTAATTTACCAAACTGTGTGGTCTTTTCTATGCTAAAGGGGAAGAAAGGGGAAGTTTTGAAAGTGACTTAAAAGGGTCATTTTAAAGGTCTATCAGCCTATAATTCTATGCTTTGCTTTGTGGCATGATTTTAAAGATCTCCTGAGTTCTTGCCCTACAGTTGGATTTAGACATCCAGGGGGAATTCTTTTATTATTATTATTAAACCACTGAAGTTACCCACAAATACTTCAATTCTGGCCCAGTTTAATTGAGTATCTAGGTAACCTGGGGGTTTCTTATATGTGGTCTAAATTTTTGGGACTGAAATTCAGGTTTTAATAGACACAGCAGTTATTTGTTTGCACAGAGAAAGATTTAGACTAGTACTATATATTTCTAATATTTTCTGTTGTGGGACAGTGTGGGGATATGTGATCCTTTCATTTCCCTCCCTCCAAAGAGGCAACTGGCAATATCAGAGGTAAGAATGTTGACCATCAGCCTAGTGTTCATCTCACACTCCTTCAGTTCAGCAAATGGCAACAATCACATAACCCTGGGTTGTGGACAGGACATTTTGCCCAACCTGGTAGGATGTAGAAACCTTATCTGATGGGTTGTTCAGGACAAAATAATTGTTTGTGAACTGATTGAAAATTGCAGTGTGGAAATTATATTATCCTTGTATCTATGAAAATTTATCCCCATGTTTGTCCTCTCAAATCTTTTGTTGTTGTTGTTTGAATCATACGGTTGTTTCCCAGCAATGTCTTCAGTATACCTTACATCTGGGAAAACACAATACACATGCAACTTGGTAAATACAAAGGTAGAAGAAAATCACAAAATGAGCTATGAAATCAGCTACAGTGGTACCTCGGGTTAAGAACTTAATTCGTTCTGGAGGTCCGTTCTTAACATAAAACTGTTCTTAACTTGAGGTACCACTTTAGCTAATGGGGCCTCCTGCTGATGCCACGTGACTTCTGTTCTCATCCTGAAGCAAAGTTCTTAACACGAGGTACTATTTCTGGGTTAGCGGAGTCTGTAACCTGAAGCATCTGTAACCTGAAGTGTCTGCAACTCGAGGTACCACTGTATATCTAAAATAAACATCTACGCAATCTACAACAAGGGGGAAAGCCATGCTAAATAGGAGCAATATTAAGTTCCCAGATGTTGGACTACAACCATACCACGTCAGCATGGCTAGTGGTTAGGGATGATGGGAATTGTCTTTCAACATCTAGCGATCCAAGGATGGGAAAGATTGTCCTAGAGTGTGTTCTTGGTATAATAGTTCTGAGGTGCAGGAAGAACAACTTTGTCAACTAAAAGATTATTTCTTTTATGACAGTTTCATGACATTCTGTTGTTGGGCAGACTTTTCTTTGTTCTGCCCTTGATTTTAGTTAGCTTATATCAGTGTTGCCTACCTACCACTGCATAAAAGTAGCTGGTATAAGCATCCTTTTGTAGCACCCTGCTTGTGGTTAACGCTTAGCTGGAATGAAATATTCAACGCAGCAATAGAGAAATTAAAATAATAATTTATTTGTCAGACAAATAAATGTGAGGCACAGTGGTATATGGTTACCAAGCTCTGGCCTGCCTTCCTGCCCTTATGGCCAGCACTTATATTCCCTCAGCTCAGCCCCCTTGCTCCTCCTTTGGCTGCCTCTGTCCAATCAGCCTGGTTAAAATTCCTATTGGCTGTTTGCTAAAACTAATCATAAAAGATACACCCATTTCCTATTACCTTTTATGGGAGACAAAGAGCTATATTTCCTTCTATTTATAATTGGCAAAAAAATAGCCATTAACCTCTACAAGGCACCTTAATTACCAAATAACCTTTTGCCCTAGACTAGGCGCCTTAACTAACATTTCATCTTTTGCCCTATTGCCCTATTCACTCTAAAACAGATGGTGGCTAATTTTATCTAAACAGATCTTTTGTTCATCTTCCCACACATTATCAATGAAAGATCTCCTTCTTTGGAGGTCATTAAACAGAGGCTTGACAACCATATGTCAGGAGTGCTCTTGATGGCGTCTCTCTGTCTGGCAGGGGTCCGGACTCAATGGCCCTCATGGTCTATTCCAACTTCTTCTATGATTCTATGATTTCTTACTTTCTAAATCCTTTGCATAATTACATTTAAGCCAATATTTCATACATAACATATATAGATTTTTAGAAGCAAAGATCTTGTCTTAAGTAAAAAAGGAACTTAGTAAAAGCTAAGTTCTATAAGTTTTCTAAATTCTCTGAAGCTTCAAAGCAGTTTCAGAGAGAGAGAGAGAGAGAGAGGCCTCTCCCTAGCCAGCTGCTGTTTGTATTAGCTCTTGCCCTTTTAACCTTAGGAAGATGTGGCTCAAGTTTAATGGGAGGCACTATTTGTTTTTGCAACCTTGATTGTATTCTATCATTTGTATGGTCAGTGTGACCTTTTGTTCCCAGCCTGTTTTATGACCGCAATAAACCAAAGGGGCCTCTGACAAAGACCTTGCCTGCTGGTGTCCTGTCTCGAAAGAAACATTTGTGAATTTAAGCTCATTTTTAGAATACAGGAATCTGATCAAAATATAAGCCTTGATTAAAAATGCAGGCTATGATCAGATGCCTCATTCCCCCCTTTCAAGCTCAAGGACCTTCATCCCAAGTGTCCTTGATAGCTTGACCTTCATCATATTCCTGAGGTAAAGCTCTGTATAGGGCCATGATATGAGGTAGAGTTTCATTTGAAATCATCTTGCTAATTGTACTTCTAAAACATGAAATGATACATGGCACCATACACAAAACCATTACTACTACCGTCAAGAAAAACAAGCAAGACAATAGTATCCCTTTGAGTCCTGCGACATTTGGTAACCAGTTGGTGAGCCATCCCATATCCCATCCTTCCCATGTTTGTACTGGGACATGTGCTATATTCTCCATCTTTGTGGCCAACACACGGATTGCCTCACCATTATCAGAAATGTTAAAGCAACAGGCATTCCCTGTCAAGTTCAAGACTCCACATAGGCCTCCCTGCCTGGCAAGTACATAATCCATTCCCATTTTCAGCTGCAAAATGGCGGCTCTACTTTCATCCAACTGTTGTGCAATAAGTCTCAAACTCTGGGCCGTTGCATTGGTTACAAGTTCCACTACTGCTTGCAATCGAATTATTCTGTTTAGATTATAAATAGGATCTCGAGCCCCTTGTATGAGCTCATCAGGATTCCAGGAGGCAGGTTCATAATAGGCTATAATGCGCTCTGGTGGCCAATCATCAGTATCGCTCCAACTTTGGGTACTTCCTCCTGCTATATGAGAAATATCAGCGTTTCTTCGTGTACGCTTGGCTGAACTAGTGGGCATAATCCACATTGGTGGTAATACCCATCCCAGGAAACAAGTCCCACTCCATTTGGAAGGGAGTTTCTTGTATGCCCATTCTCCACATATCCACCACAACCATCGGGTCTGAGGTTTTTGGTACGTGGAGTGCATAAGGCGAAATATCAAAAGGGGCATAGAGCTCACAGTGCAGTATGTTAGATTGCCTTTTTCTGTCATAGTTATGTTCCACACCATTTTCCATGCATGAATAAAAGGAGGTGCACAGGGCAAGGTATTCCGAGTTCGATAGGTAGTACCGTTTGCCCAGGTTTGACTATTCTTAATATAATCCCAAGTATAGTGGCAATGAGAAGAGCCTATCATGGTAGAATCAGCTGCCTCTGATGATTTATGTACACAGAATTCCCCTTGTACAGGTATAACTCGTATTGGTTTAGTTGAGTTCCATCCGGGGAAATTCTGTACTTCTGTTTGGTGTGGCATTTCGCTTACCATACCAATGGCATTTAATGGTATTGGTAATAAGGGCATACCTCCCTCTGAATCATCTGGCCCAAGAGAGCAAACAAGGCAATTGGTCCTATTTGTAACATTGGCTACCATCTCAGCTAAGCCTACCCACATATTGTGGTCATGGCGGAATCCATATTTAGCAAATTTGCTCAAATTCAAGGACCCTTCCCCTTCCCAAGGGATCAGGATTAATAATAAAATCATGTTGATGTCTAGTATATGCATTCCTTCCACAAAAGATTACCTTATTGTGATAACAAAAAAATATTAGTCCCAATATAATTCCCCCAGTGACAGAAATGGGGAACCACCAAGACCAAAACATATATCCCAAGGATCCCCAATGAGTAATATCTCTGATAATTGTTCTACAGGGGGGGGCAGTCAATCAATTGTATAAGAGAATCTTCCCGTTCACAATCGCTGGTTCAGACGCTCCTCAAGCTTCAGGCGTGCGCAGGTCAGCCAGCTTCCAGGTTGTGGCTGCAGCAGGCCGGTCGTCTAATGTTGCCCGTGACCTAGCCCGTTCCCCGTAGGGCTAGATACAGGGGTTTTTGGAGAGAGTCAGTTTTAAAGGATTAGAGGGGTCACCTTTGCACGTCCAACTGCCTTCGGACTTCTTCAAACGGGAGTGATGAATCCAGGGGGTCACCTCAGCTACCTTCACCGCTGTTGGAGTAGAGAGCAAGACGGTGTAAGGTCCACGCCACTTAGGTGCAAGTGGATCGCGTTTCCACTCTTTCACCCATACGCTATCGCCAGCCTGGAACTGATGAATCGGCTCGGCAATGCTGCACGGCGTGCGCTCGAGGGCCCACCTGTTAAGAGAAACAAAAACACGGGAGAGAGATTGCACTTGTCCCTGTGTCACATAGTCTCCTATTTGTTTGAGGTCAGCTGGAATATCCTGAACAAAGGAGGGCGGCCTCCCATACAGGAGCTCAAAAGGTGACAACTTAAGTCTTTTTGTGGGTGCGCACCGAACACGAAACAGTGTTATGGGTAACACATCTACCCATCCCAATCCTGTTTCCTGGGTTAATTTTGCCAATTGGGTTTTCAGAGTCCGATTCATTCTTTCAGTTTTCCCTGAACTCTGAGGCCTATATGCTGCATGCAGTCTCCACTTCACTTGTAGGACTCGACATACTTCTTGTACTACTTGATCAATGAACGCTGGCCCATTATCACTTCCAATGCATCTAGGTAATCCAAACCTTGGGATCAATTCAGTGAGGAGTCTCTTAGTTACCTCTCGTGCCTTTTCAGTTCTGGTGGGAAAAGCTTCAACCCATCCGGTAAGAGTATCTACAAACACAAGGAGATACTTGAATCCCTTAGAAGGGACCAGCTCTGTGAAGTCCACAATTAGGCTTTCCATGGGGACGTATCCCACATGTTGGATTCCAGGAGGTTGTACCGGTCCCTGCCTGGGATTGTTTTTAGCACAAAGAACACATTTCTGGGAAATGCAAGTTGCTAATTGTGATAGGTTAATAATATACAACTTCCGACTGAGACTCTCTCTGGTTGCAGTACCGCCAAGGTGAGTAGATTCATGATAATTTCTTACAATTGTACCTGCTAGGTGATGAGGTACATAAATCCTATTGTCTGGCAGGATCATCCAACCGTCCTTCACAATCGCCCCTTCCTGTTCAGCCCACTTCCTCTCTTCTGGGGTATAGTGAGGTTTAACTTCTTCTGGAACTACCTCTGGTATGAGGGCTGCTATAAATCCTCCCACAGGCTTTTGGGCTGCCTCTCGGGCTGCTTTGTCAGCAGCATGATTTCCTCTGGTTATTGAATCCCTTCCACGTCCATGACCTTTGCAGTGCATTACAGCAATCTGTTCTGGAGCCCATACTGCTTCCAACAGGATTTCTACTTCAGGTCCATATTTCAAGGCCTTCCCGTGGGCTCCGATTAGACCTCTTTCTTTCCATAGAGCTCCATGTGCATGCAGGGTTAAGAAGGCATATTTAGAATCAGTATAGATGTTTGCCTTACATCCGGCTGCCAATTGCAGAGCTCTAGTTAAACCTATAAGTTCAGCCTTTTGTGCTGAGGTGCCAGCAGGCAAAGCTTCAGCTTCTACAACTTCCTCATTGGTGACCACAGCATATCCTGCTCGTCTGGCACCCTCATGCAGGTAACTGCTACCATCAGTATAATATACAACATCTGGATTTTTCAATGGTTCATCTTTCAGATCGGGTCTACTGGAATAAACTTCATCCATTATTTGGAGACAATCATGTGATTCTTCATCATCTACCTCTGGTAGGGGCAGCAAAGTTGCTGGATTGAGCATATTCACTACTCGTAGATGAATCCTGGGATTTTCACACAACAGGCCTTGGTATCTAGCCATCCTTGGGTTTGTTAGCCAATAACTACCCTTATATTCCATAAGTGTCAGAACAGCATGAGGTACATTCACATACATCGTCTGGCCAAAGGTAAATTTATCAGCTTCTTTGACAAGGCTTGCAGTGGCCGCTACTGCCCTTAGGCATGGAGGCCATCCTTTTGCTACTGAGTCCAATTGTTTTGACAAATAAGCTACTGGACGGTTCCAACTTCCTAATCTCTGGGTCAGGACTGCCGCTGCAATCCCATTCTGTTCATGTACATACAGCTGAAAGGGTTTTTCCGAATTAGGCAGTCCAAGGGCTGGGGCCTCCATAAGTCGTTGTTTGATAGCTAAAAAGGCTTGTTGCTGCTCAGGTCCCCATACGAATGGGTCCTTTTCTGCACCTCGAGTGCTTTCATGTAAGGGCTTGGCCAGACTGCTGAAATCAGGTATCCATAGTCTACAAAACCCTGCTGTTCCCAGGAATCCTCTGAGTTGTTTCCTTGTGGTAGGTTCCTTAATAAGGCAAATAGCTTCTTTCCTCTCTGGTCTCAATGCTCGTTGTTGGTGTGAGATGTCAAAGCCCAAATATTTGACCTTTTCTAAACATAACTGTGCCTTTTTCTGGGAAACTCGGTAGCCAGCTTCCCAGAGCAAGTGGAGCAGTTCCTCTGTCCCTTCTTTACAGGTATCAAAATCCTTTGCCGCTAGTATAAGGTCATCTACATATTGCAGAACCACCTTTTCTCCAGGTATCGAGGGGTAACTTGTTAAATCTTTCGCCAAGGCAGTACCAAATAAAGTTGGGGAATTTTTGAATCCCTGGGGCAATCTTGTCCAGGTTAGCTGGCCTTTTGTTCCTGTCAAAGGGTCTTCCCACTGGAAGGCAAATATAGGTTGGCTCTGTGGTGCCAGCCGGCAACAGAAGAATGCATCTTTCAAGTCCAATACAGTAAAAAATGTTGCTTCTGGTGGGATCAAACTCAGCAGGGTATATGGGTTTGGTACATTTGGGTGCAAGGTCTCGATAGCCTGGTTTACGAGCCTCAAGTCCTGTACTGGCCTGTATTCATCTGTCCCAGGTTTCCGAACAGGCAAAAGGGGTGTGTTCCATTCTGATTGGCAGGGCTTAAGCAGACCATATTTTAATAGGCGGTCCAAATGTTTCTGGATGCCCTCTGCTGCTCGCCGGGGTAAAGGATATTGCTTTACAGATACAGGGGTAGCCATAGGTTTTAGGGTTACTACAATTGGAGCTATATTCTTAGCCATTCCTGGTGGGCTATTTTCGGCCCATACTCCTGGTGGCACCTGTAGGGTTTGGAGGAGCTTGTTTAATTCTGTATCCAATGTGGGTTGGACTTGCAGGGCTGACATTAGGCGCCATGATTGTTCCTTAGGTACTGAGAGGGTAATTATTCCTGCTGCCTTTGATGGCAGTTTCATTTCTGGACCTTGAGGAGTGAAGGTGATTTGGGCCTGCAATTTGGACAGCATATCTCTACCTAAGAGAGGTATTGGACACTCAGGTATATACAAAAACTGATGGGTTAAACGATGTCCCCCAATCTGGCATTCCAAAGGTTGAAGGAAAGACCTCTTAGCTGACTGACCAGTGGCACTTTTAATGACTACACTTTTGGATGCCTTTTTCTGCAATAGTTCTGGGAGTACTGAGTATTCAGCCCCAGTATCAATCATAAAGTCTATTAAATGGCTCCCTAATTGAATCGTGACCGTGGGCTCCTGGAAGCCTAACTTTATGGAGTCCGGTCGTTCCTAGTCTTGGGTAAAATCCTCCTCTGCCAGTCCAATAAAATTGTCTCTACTCTGTCCTTGTCCAGGTCTCTGATATCTTCCATTTCGGATCATTCCCCGTCCCCGTCCCTGGTTTCTTGGGCCGGAGCCTGGGCCTGGGCCTGGGCGTACTTCTTCCAACCTCAGGGGTTCAGGACACTCCCGCTTCCAATGACCCTCCTTCTTGCAATTCGCACATTGATTCCTTCCCAGTGGTGGATTCCTTCCCCGCCCTCTCCCTCCATTTAAGGGGCGGTAGTCTTGCTTCACTGCTGTGGCTAGCATTACCATCTTTTCCTTCTGCCACTTCTTCTTCTCTTGTTTCTCAGCCTCATCCCTATTCCGATAAACTCGGCGTGCAATGGCCATAATTTGGCTCATCAGCATCCCTTCCCATCCTTCTGATTTCTGAATTTTCTTACGAATGTCAGAAGCACACTGGGCCACAAATGTAGCAGTAATCATTCTGCTGTTTTCAGGGGCTTCAGGGTCAAAAGGAGTCCATATACGATAGGCTTCCTGCAGCCTCTCTAAAAAGTCTCCCGGACTCTCATTTGGTTTCTGTTCTACTTCTGAGACTTTAGACATATTAGTGGGCTTCTGGCATGCCCTGCGGATACCTTGCACAAGCGTCTGGCGGTAGGTGGTAAGCCTGGCCAGGTGAATTGCATTGTTTGGATCCCAATTAGGATCTTCCAAAGGAAAGTTATCCTGGAGATGACGGTCAATATTAAAAATATTTCCCACTCTGGCCTGCTCACGCAAATATATCTGTGCCTTTTCAATTATGTCTCTTCTTTCCTCAGTGGTGAACAGAGTATTCAGGAGTTGGCGGCAATCTGTCCAAGTAGGACTATGAGTATTTACTATTGAAGTCACCAAGTCCATCATAGCCTGAGGTTTTTCTGCGAAAGATGGGGTGTGTGTTTTCCAATTCATCAGATCCGTAGTTGTGAATGGAATGTACTGGAGGGTCGAAGTTCGAGGTGGCCGTGGTCCGGGTTGCCCGTTAACCAGCACAGGCTCCTCAAGTGCATCAAATACTCTTCTAAGAGGGGCTACTACATGACCTTTCTCTTCGCTTTGCTCTAGGGGCCTCAAATCATAGGGGATGGTATCTGTCCCAAGGCGTTCTTTTAGCAGCTTTATACGCCTGGCTGTATTGCTTGCTGACCGATCAAGGTCTTCCTGTAACTTCTGTAATAGTTCTCTAGGATTTGGATGTACAGGGGTTTGGGGTGGGCAATTGGTTGTTCCACTAAAGGAGACTGTAGATGGAGTTCTACTGGGACTCACAGGTGGAATAACCACTTCTGCTTGGGCTTTATTATAGGACTCCAAGGCCTCCTGAAGATATTTATCATAATCTATCAAGGAATCAAGTTCTGTGACTCCACCCCCATTATTCGTTCCACTTTCTTGCCTTGGGGTTACAACTGGTGGAGTATTTGGATTAGGCTCCCTTCGATGTGGAGCATAGGGTGGAGGTGGAAGCACCTCTTCCTCTGGTCCCTCAAAAATGGGTTTGAGTTTATTTGGCAAGATTCCTTTCCTAGCTTCGGCTTTTACAGCCAATAATTTGCATCGTTGGACTTTGCATTCCCTTATCCATGGAGGATTTTTATTTAATGTGCTCAGCCAAGAATCTATATATGAAAATTGTTCTGGGCACCCTCCCGTTTCTTTGGCGATATTAGTCCAAAGTTTGCTTACTAAATTTATATCAAAGGTTCCCTGAGATGGCCATTCAGTATTTTGTTTCGGCCACTCTAATTCACATAACGTTCTCAAGCGCTCTGGCGTCATTTTGACTCCATATGCCCCTGAGAAGGCTTTCTTAAAATTATTTAACATACATTCAAGAGGTGTATTTTCCCCCTTTGAACCCCCAACTCCCATTGTATGGCCCTGTGAAGTATCCACTCAGTCACTCACACACTCGCTTCGTGGGGTTCCTTGCCCAGTGAAGTCGCCTTACTGGGAACCGAAGTACTACCCACTCCACACTCAGGTTGTACTTTCTCACACATACAATGCGCTGGATACTTCACCACACTCTACCTCCCAACCTTTCCCTTTTCCCTACACCAGACCACCATCTGATGTACCCAACCACCTAGCGTACTCAGTTTCCCCCTTACTGAGACGCAGAAGTTTGATCAAGACTTCTCTTCCTCCCAATTAATTGGAGGGCCAAAACCCTTTGTGCACTTACCCTTAGCTGGTTCCCAGTTTATTTCTCTGGTTCCCCCCGGTCCGTCGCCGTCGGTGAGCAGGGTATCAGACAGACGAGACTTCTGCGTTCCCCTGGAAAAATGTTCCAGTGCGCGCTGGGTAAGCAGTTAGTGGTCCTCCCTCTTGTACCCTGCCCAGTAAGGCGAAGGGGCTGCGTTCCAGCAGACCACTTATCCGAGTCACGGAGGCACCATAAAATGTAGCACCCTGCTTGTGGTTACCGCTTAGCTGGAATGAAATATTCAACGCAGCAATAGAGAAATTAAAATAATAATTTATTTGTCAGACAAATAAATGTGAGGCACAGTGGTATATGGTTACCAAGCTCTGGCCTGCCTTCCTGCCCTTATGGCCAGCACTTATATTCCCTCAGCTCAGCCCCCCTTGCTCCTCCTTTGGCTGCCTCTGTCCAATCAGCCTGGTTAAAATTCCTATTGGCTGTTTGCTAAAACCAATCATAAAAGATACACCCATTTCCTATTACCTTTTATGGGAGCCAAAGAGCTATATTTCCTTCTATTTATAATTGGCAAAAAAATAGCCATTAACCTCTACAAGGCACCTTAATTACCAAATAACCTTTTGCCCTAGACTAGGCGCCTTAACTAACATTTCATCTTTTGCCCTATTGCCCTATTCACTCTAAAACAGATGGTGGCTAATTTTATCTAAACAGATCTTTTGTTCATCTTCCCACACATTATCAATGAAAGATCTCCTTCTTTGGAGGTCATTAAACAGAGGCTTGACAACCATATGTCAGGAGTGCTCTTGATGGCGTCTCTCTGTCTGGCAGGGGTCCGGACTCAATGGCCCTCATGGTCTATTCCAACTTCTTCTATGATTCTATGATTCTATGATTTCTTACTTTCTAAATCCTTTGCATAATTACATTTAAGCCAATATTTCATACATAACATATATAGATTTTTAGAAGCAAAGATCTTGTCTTAAGTAAAAAAGGAACTTAGTAAAAGCTAAGTTCTATAAGTTTTCTAAATTCTCTGAAGCTTCAAAGCAGTTTCAGAGAGAGAGAGAGAGAGAGAGAGAGAGAGAGAGAGAGAGAGAGGCCTCTCCCTAGCCAGCTGCTGTTTGTATTAGCTCTTGCCCTTTTAACCTTAGGAAGATGTGGCTCAAGTTTAATGGGAGGCACTATTTGTTTTTGCAACCTTGATTGTATTCTATCATTTGTATGGTCAGTGTGACCTTTTGTTCCCAGCCTGTTTTATGACCGCAATAAACCAAAGGGGCCTCTGACAAAGACCTTGCCTGCTGGTGTCCTGTCTCGAAAGAAACATTTGTGAATTTAAGCTCATTTTTAGAATACAGGAATCTGATCAAAATATAAGCCTTGATTAAAAATGCAGGCTATGATCAGATGCCTCACTTTAAATTAAATAATATTGAAAAAGGAGCAAGAAAGAAAATGCAGGCAAAGGTGAGTCTTATAATTTGTCCAATTAGCAAAAAGAAAAGGAGACCTTTGTACTTTGTTTCCTTTCATATATTCAGATAGCAAGGTGAGTGTGTGCAGTTATAGTTAACCAGACTATCAAGTCTAACAGAGATCAATCAATTTTTTTGCCAAAGGTTTCAAAGATTTGTGAAATAAATGGATATGCACAAATGTAATTTTATTGTGACAAACCAGTTAATGCATTGCTTGAGCAATGTCTCCAAACTAAACTATAGTTTGCAACCATGGTTTGGAGGGATTGCTCTAACCATGGATTTTTAGTTTTGATGTTATGGCCAACGGTGGTTTGACAAAACCAGAAAATATTCTATTAACATGAACAAGAGCAGGGAATATGGAAGGTGAAAAGAGAGGAGGGTGGTAGACCTCACAGCTCATTCACAATTCTCAGATTGTGACTTGGAGGATTAGGAATATGGTGTTGGAATATGGATATTTTTGCTTCACTTTTGACCAACTGTGTTCATGGGAACTCCTGCATCTCTGAAGAATCAATTAGTGATGCAGGTAAAACGATTACCTCAACTACTTTTAACTCGCTGGGGCATTAAGCCACATAATTCAAAGAGAATAAAAACCCTCAGTTAATCATTTGGGACATTTTATCATTTGTGTAAAACATTTAATTTTCTCAATGGCCCTTTATTTCATAACAAGCCAACACATCTGTTCAAAGAAGATCCAAGATTAACATAATATTGGTGATATACAGCATTTTAAATTTCCCCCACTATTTGTCTAATGGGCCATTGTGATTTCCTATTAAGGGCAATCTAATTTATCAATTGGCAGAGGAAGATCATTTTCTAAATGTTTTAACATTGTTCATGCCACCATTCATTGTCACCAGACTTCTCTTCAACCTAGCCCTGTCACACACAAATTTGCAATAACCCCAATAAGTAGATCGATAACAAAAAAACGAATGACTTAATAAATTGTACAATTTCAGAGAATGCCAATTTTGTAGAGGGTAATAAAAAAGACAGTTATCTAATGAACACTCTTTGGTATCCAATTGCTGTCTTGTTACAATCCCATTTATCACCTGTGTTATTTCCCATTACCTATAATGGGACTTCTGAAAACTAATCAAAATGAGAGTAGGCATTGTTATTGTAGACAAGTCTTCACTTGCCCGATGGGTTTTCTGGGGTTCTTAGGGTCCCTTTAGATGTTCAACAAGTTGTGGGAAACAGGGAGAGCAAGGAGTTCCCCAAACAGGCCAATGAGGAGTGAGCATGTTCAATGGCTTTAAAAAAGCTAACAAGATGGGGGGAGGGGATTGGGAAACCAGGAATGGGGATCAAATGGAGTAGACTGGAAGTGGGCATGGCTGGCTGGAATAATGAACACTCCACATTGCCAGATTTTTTGCATGGTTCACTCTTTCTCCTTCATGAAGGGTGAAATTTTGGGCTCTGCTGCATTAAAGACTCCTGTCTCCCAGATGTCTACCCACATAATAATAATAATAATAATAATAATAATAATAATAATAATAATTTATTATTTATACCCCACCCATCTGGCTGGGTTTCCCCAGCCACTCTGGGTGTCTTCCAACCAAATTTTAAAAACAATACAGCATCAGACATTAAAAACTTCCCTAAACAGGGCCGCCTTCAGTTGTCTTTTAAAAGTAAAATAGTTGTTTATTGCCGACATCTGCTGGGAGGGCATTCCACTGGGCAGGTGCCACTACCGAGAAGGCCCTCTGCCTGGTTCCCTCTAACCTCACTTGTTGCAGCGAGGGAACTGCCAGAAGGCCCTTGGCGCTGGACCTCAGTGTCCGGGCTGGATGATGGGGTGGAGACTTGGAGATTAAGATCTTTGGGGTGGCACCTTACATGTTCCCCCAATATTTTAGTCCCTGTATACCCAGGCCAGATCTTCTTCAAGAGTAGGATCCCATTTATGAAATCCCATTGCCTAGATGATTAGATCTGCTGGCTTTGCAGTATTTTATTCAAAAGAGGGGGGCATTTATATTAGTATTTGCTTCCCCCCCCTTGACAAATCTTGCTCAGTTTCTGCTTCTTCTCCTCTCTATAGTTTGGCAGGTTATTTACTGTCATTTTTTTTAAAAAAAAAATCTGGTAGCTCCTTTAGACATGTTGTTTTCAATCGATCGGTGGTATAGAAATATTGTAATATGAACATTCATTCATCTGTGCCTTAGTGGTGTTCCTGGGTAGCTTTTTCCATATAAGTGTTCTGTTGGTACCACCTTTATGCGGCACACTGCTTCAGTAATGGCAGAAGTTGACGTCGCCCGCCCCCCATCCAGGTTCCATTGATGGGGATTCCACAGTGTACTGAATAATGTATCTCTCACACCCAGGGATTATTGCACACTCATGCTTAAGACGTGCATTTTAGCAAAAGAAGTATAAATGCAAACAATTTGATTCTCTTTGACACTGCTGCTGTCCTCACTGACTGTTATGGAGGGGATTGCTGCCTCTCAAATTGCTTTTTTCACTGCACTACCATTCTTCACTTGATTTTTGTTTTTGACAACATATTCTAGAGTCACAGCATTAAAATAAAGGAAACCAATCTCTCATGCCCTCTATAGAATGGTTTGAAGACATTTATATCCTCTGGACACGGCAAATCAAATGACTCCTGCTGTCCTTTTGATAACATTTCTGAGCTGAACTTTTCCATCTGTGCCTGCCATCCTGCCTCTTCTTAGCCAAGAAAACTGTCAACTGGGGAAAGTCTCTCATTCTCCCAACTTTATCTGTTGTTGACTAAGGCTCAGTAGTAAGATGGGCGTATGAAAACTGACACACACTTGACACCTTTGCACCGGCTGTTGAAACAGATTGGAACGACGGCATGAGGACTGAAAGATTAGAAGTTATTTATACATGCCTATCTCTAAGTTAAAGACTTATTTGGATAGAGCTATAGGCGATGTTCCAATCAATGTTAGGTGCTTCTCAGTCTCAAAAATTCAAATGGGTACAAGCTCAGAAATTACACACTTGATTCTCTCATGAATTGTGATGGAAGATAAAAAGTAGCCAAATGGCTAACAATTTAAAAAATGGACCAAGCTCTTAATTGTGAGCACAAGAAAACTATATTCTCTTCCATTTCAAATTAAAGCAAAATGCAATCACATTAAATACATGATTGGCTGGCAGTGTGGAGATTCAATGCTCATTTACTGCTTCTACTGAACATGTAAGGAAAATATACCCAATTAAATACATGATTGGCTGGCGTTATGGAGAGTTAACGTCTATTTTGAGCTCCCCTCCTCATTTATAATAGTAAAAGATGGTGTTCCATTTGGTCATCCATTTATCCACTTACATAGGGAAGGACTGAGAATGGGAGATGATGCACTTGGGGCAAAGGGGTTAAACAGTTGGAGGGAGACTTTATACTTGGTAGAGATGGGTGAACTTCTTCAGGTTCAATCTGAAGTGTGCAACTAGGAGCAGCTGGGGCAAAATACCTTTCTTTTCTGAGAGTTCTAATTTTGCTGTAGATAGTTATACAAATAAGGGATCGAAAGGACTACTTACAGAAATATTGTAAAATTAAGGAATGCTGAATGATGTTGGATTGAAATTGAGTGGTTTCTAGCTGTAATGATATAAAGGAACATGGATGAAAAAAAGGGTTTGGATAGAAAACAAGGTGATATTATAAGCTGTAATGCTTTAAGTTAAGGATTTGCTGAACAAATAATCTGAAATGGAATACAAGAAGGGGAGGTATGAGGAGGTCAGAGAAATTTGTTATTGAAAAGTATGTTTTATGAACTATATGTGTTTTTTTTAATCTGTTTGTTTTTTGTTTGTATAAAAAATTGGAAACTTTAATAAATATCTTTAAAAAAACACACGAAAGTGACGTTCAGTGATTGGATAGTTTTAGAAAATTGTTACAGTTACATTGTACTGGAGCTCTATATAAGCAGGCTGACTGAACCCTTCTGTTCAGTTCTGTCCTGGCCTGTGGATAAACAAGAGCTGTTTGAAGAATCGCTGTGTCGTCTGATATGTTCACCCACAACTTAACAGAAGGAGTCATTTTGTTCACCAAGAGAATTTTGACCCAATGGAGTAGGAATGGAGAACCTCAGTTCCAGGGATCAAATGTCACGCTCCAGACCTCTCTCTCTGGCCCCAAAGACTCTCATCAGGCTACACACCTCCAATTTCCCTAGGCCACACACCCTTCTTGCTGGCTGGACCAGACCTCTGATAATGCCTATTGGATGGAAGATGGAGAGAGGTGTGTGAGCATGTATGTATATATGGAAACATGCCTACTATATTTTTGGAATTCATTGCTTTGCTCACTTTTACCTCTGCAACCCCACAGCCCCTAGAAGGTTGCTGAATTCATCCCCCAGGCTGCAAAAAGTTCCACACCACTTGATCTGTCCTCCTCGCCTCCTGACACATGAATCAGTCTAGAGCAAAATGTGCAAGAACCATGGAAAATAGAATTTCTCCAACCTGTCCTTGGGTATGTTACTTTCCTACTCTGTGTTGCATGTGCCATGGATAAGAGGGACACCAAAAGCTGCAGACCAGGACTTCACTCCTCCCTCAGAGCTGGAAGATAATTGCGGGGGGGGGGGGGTGGAGGAGGAAGAAGGAGTTCTTCATTGGATCTGAACAAAATCCAAGTTCATGAAGAATGCAGGGCTCTATCATGTTTATGCATATATTATGAACCTGAAATTTAAATATGTCATTCGTATTTCTAAAACTGGGCATTCCGCTTCTTGATATATTTTTTTTACATCTTGTTTTTCTGTGTATAGTTACATATTTAACACTAGAAAAACTTTTACTTAACATGAACTACCAGGATGTAGTCAGATAAAAATAGAAATTTATACATGTGAGGGCAGTTTAAAAGATTTGGAGTTAAAGTGCTAAACAACAATGCATTGAATTGGGATAGAAAACTTATTGGCAGTGCCACTGTCAGGCTATTTTGTGCCCTGGGCAAGACTGACTACTTGCACCCACCCCCCAAAATGGATTGATTGATTTCAAAATGGATGTTGTACCATGCAACATGTATTTCCAGACAAACCTTTTAGGCTTGTGTCATCAAATATCTTTATTTAAGCATCATATAATAGATACTACCAAGATGGTATCTCAGTAGTTCCGTGTTGTTTTGCTCAATGGCGCAACAGTTATGTCTAAGTCTGATACATGGCTAGTTAGAATTTGCTAACACTGAGTCAATGCAGAGAAATAATTATAGATCTGTGGAACCAAACTGAAGAAACCAGTTGTTTCAGTGACTACCAAGTTTAAAGGGTGTGAATTCAGGAATAATAATAATAATAATAATAATAATAATAATAATAATTTATTTCTACCCTGCCCAGCTACTCTGGTTAAAAATACAGATGTGAAGCTGTTTTTCTAAGGTACATCTTCACTTTGGGAGCATGTGAAACTGTTCTCTCAACTCTTTGTCCTGTTTCAGTTAAATGGTTTCAGCCTTGTCCTTTGATAGCCAGATCTGATGTTTACTTGCCCATAGTGCTCTTAGTGTGTAATAAATCAGTCTATGCATTTAGTTGCGTCCTGATCCTGAAACAAACAGCTCCAAATAGGACTTTCTAAACAGTACTTTCTTAAAGTTCTCTGTCCAGCCAGAACCAATTTTCCCCCTTTTGTGTTTTAATTTTAACCTATATAGATCTTCCTCCTTAACTCTATCCCCTTTAAGAAACAAACAAATCAGAGTGCAATTCCATAGCACAACTATTCTAAGCAACTTACAACAATTTTTGGGGACGTATCTGCAATGGGTAACATAGGATGTCATTCACCTGCTTTACTATTTGCAGTGGCTAAAGCCGATTGCTTTGAACAGACTTCTGGGGATGTCAGGTTATTAAGAGTTCTGTAGGTCACAGCAGTCACCTTGAATTTTTACCCAGAAGGTTGCTATGGAACATATTGATTAACCTGCTTTGTGCTTATGCCTGTGCAGCTGATAAATTCATGATCCACACTAATATACCTGAACAGATCTCTAATGCTTTTACAAGAAAATTGGGATTTGTTTTCTGTTCTATGATTCCAGCTGGCAATCGTCTTACACCCTGAAGCATGGGATTGACTTAGTCTTATCATTATCTCGCTGGGTGTGTGTAGTACCCAGGAGAGACAGAAAAATAAAAGCCACTAGAATGTTAAGTACTATGAATCTGTTACAATGGATAAATATAGCCCCTGTATCAGAATTGCCTGCTGGCCCAGATACTGTTTCAGGGAAATGAGGTGCATTTTAGAATCTACTAGAGAAGGGAAGCCGAAAAAGAAGGAAATTGGAATAAGAAAGAAAGGGGGGGCACTTGGTTATGGGAAGAATTAAAAGGCATGGGGTTGTTGGGAACAAGATAGAGGTCTTCTCCAACTCTACCTTGAGCTGTTGATAAAGCCACCTTCTCTTTCTGTGGATACAGGAATGATGGTGGGTTGCACTTGCCTTAGCGAGAAGAAATACTTACATGATCTGCAACTATAATTTCTGGCATCATCATAGGGTAAAAATAATGTTTATGCACAACTTTGGCTTCTTTTGGGGGGCTTCCAACTTTAGCTCTCATAAAGGTAAAGGTAAAGGTACCCCTGCCCGTACGGGCCAGTTGTGTCCGACTCTAGGGTTATGCACCCATCTCACTTAAGAGGCCGGGGGCCAGCGCTGTCCGGAGACACTTCCGGGTCATGTGGCCAGCGTGACGAAGCTGCAGCTGGCGAGCCAGCACCAGTGCCGCACACGGAAATGCCGTTTACCTTCCCGCTATAAAGCGGTACCTATTTATCTACTTGCACTTAGGGGTGCTATCGAACTGCTAGGTGGGCAGGAGCTGGGACCGAAAGACGGGAGCTCACCCTGCCGCGGGGATTCGAACCACCGACCATACGATCGGCAAGTCCTAGGCACTGAGGTTTTACCCACAGCGCCACCCGCGTCCCTAATAAATATGCATAATTTAGGGATGGGTGTAGGCAGCTTCTTTCTTAAAAACAGAGTGGGTTTTCCCTGGGTTGGGGCTCTGAAAATTGTGGATCTCTTGCAGGCATGACCATCGCCAGGATACTAGCACCCTGACAGATCACTGCTTGAGCCTATTTTGAACCTCCCTGCTTACCTTGGTTGAAAAGGGAACGCAGGAAGGGACGCAAAAGGCATAAACTGAAATACTGATATGGGTTTGCTTGTTGACAAATTTCAAAGTCTCCCCACAGGGATTCCTTTCCTTATGTGCTTCCACAATACCACCTGCACGATATTGTTCAGAAATGATTTGAAGAGGGTTAAACGCTCTCCCAGGTTGAGCTCCTCAAGTTGACATTTTTTAAAAAATAAAATAAAAATAAAAATGTATAAGAATCCTTGGGTGGCGTTGAGTCATATTATAACTTTTGCTATAATGATCCCTTTGCTGGTTCAGTTCTACCTGATGTGACCTATTGTATTGGCTTGAAAGGCAGAATGGCATTTTCTAAAAGCCGGGAGAGGTTTATGATTAGGGGACAGAAGAAAGGTTGGGAAATAATAAAAGCAAAGAGAGAAGGTCTGGCATTTACGGCACCTGCAAACAATAGGGACAGAGTAACATTTCACTTGTACATTAGGCAACCTATGTTGCATCCCTAATATAACTCCGGGAGACAAGCTTGATTTGTTAAGAATAACTTCAGGCAGGTACCTGGGATCAGTAGGCGTGGAACATGCAGGCAAGTTAGGTGGCAGGCGGTTGTTAGAAGAGTCGCTTTTCATTGCGTTCCCAGCACTCGACTCACACCATAATGTGCTCATTTATTATTAGACCCTGGCTTTTATGGGCCCTGGATTTTATGGGCACTGTGAGGCTAGGAAGCGCTGTGCATGTCAGAGGAATGCATGCAGGATACCAAAGAGCAAAGCAGGGAGGGAACATTTGCAGAAGAACAGGCTGCGGAGACGGAAAGCAGGTTTTGCCTGCAGGAGTCTCTGGAGCACTTCTCTCGCTTTCTGTTTTTGCACTTGTGGACAGAGATAATGTTTCATAGGATTGTAGAGCTGGAAGGTACCCCCCCCCCAGGTCATCTAGCCCAACACACTGAAATACAGACATCTCAGCTAAAGCATCCCTGACAGATGGCCATCCAGCATCTGCTTAAAAACCTCCAAGGAAGGAGAGTCCCAAGGGAGTCCATTACACTGTCAAACAGCTCTTCCTGCCAGAAAGTTCTTCCAGATGTTTAGAGCCCTCATATTTATGGGACCGCCTCTCCTGGTATGCCCTGCAGAGGGCCTTAAGGTCCATGAATAACCATAGTTTAGAGGTCCCGGGCCCTAAGGAAGCCAGACTATCCTCCACCAGGGCCAGGGCCTTTTCAGTGATGGCTCTGACCTGGTGGAATGCTCTGTCCCAGGAGACTAGGGCCCTTCAGTATTTAACCTCCTTCTGCGGGGCCTGTAAGACAGAGTTATTCCGCCTGGCCTTTAATGTGAATTCAGCCTGATCTTTTACTTCCCTTCTCTTCCCTCCCCTTCCCCTTGTATGAAGATTACCCGCTCTGAGATCCCACAGCTAATTCTCCCCTGGCCTCCTCACTGGCCCAAGTAGGACCAATTCAGCCAGCTAGACAGCCCTGGTGATTATCTAATGCTTATTTCCCCTAAATTGATTTCTGAATTTTGATTTTTTTTTTGTTATTCCTGTTTTAATACTGTATTTTATGCTGCTTTTACAATTAAGTGTTTTAAATTTGTTGTTAGCTGCCCTGAGACCAGTTTTTGAAACGGGAAGGGTGGGGTATAAATAAAAAAATATTATTATCATCATTATTATTATTAGTCGGAATCTCCTTTCTTGTAACTCAAGTTCAAGTGCTACCCTCCAGAGCAGGAGAAAACAAGCTTGTTCCCTCTTTCATGTGATAGCCCTTGAGATATTTGAAGATGGCTATCATATCTCCTCCTTTCCAGACTAAACGTACCCAGTTCCCTCAACCATCCCCCATAAGGCTTGGTTTGACCCTTGATCATCCTGGTCGTGCTCCTCTGCACACATTCCAGCTTGTCAACATCCTTCATAAATTGTGGTACCCAGACACAGTATTCCAGGTGTGGTCTGACCAGGGCAGAATGGAGTGGTACTATCACTTCACTTGATTCTGTTGATGCAGCCTAGAATAGTGTTACCTCTTTTTGCTTCTGCATCACACTGTTGACTCATGTTAAGCTTGTGGTCCATCAAGACCCTTAGATTCTTTTCACAGGTACTGCTAGGAAGCCAGGTGTCCCCTATCCTATATTAGGGAATCTGGTTCTTCCTGCCTAAGTACAGAACCTTACATTTGTCCCTATTGGAATTCATTTTGTTGGCTTTCACCCAGTTCTCTAATCTGTTAATGTCATTTTGAATTGTGAATCTGTTTTCTGCAGCAATAGCTACCCCTCTCAGTTTGGTGCCATCAGCAAATTTGATGAGCAACCCCTCAATTCCATCATCCAAGTCATTTATAAAGACGTTAAACAACAACAGGCCCAGGACAGAACCCTGCGGCACCCCACTTGTCACTTTTTCTCAGGAGGACGAGGAACCATTAATGGCCGCTCATCATGTCTCAGCGGTGGGCAACGTTTGCAGCCTGGCGCACTGTACCGCCATCTTCTCGGAGCCATGCTGCTCCTGTGGCCATTGTTCCCCTCCTGGGGTCACCATGGAGGCCTCTGGGTTCCCGCCAGAACCCAGCCACTTGAATCTGTGAATCTGCGGTGGGCACAGCTAGGAGGAGTGGACCGTGTCGATGCAGGCTTCCCTCTGGTCCACTCCTCAGATTTAGCCCAGAGGCTGGCCTCTGGGCTAATCTGTTTTGGTATTGGTATATGGGGGGCTGGGCTAGATGACCCAGAGCCCCTTCTAACCCTGTTTTCAGTAACACAAGGGAAGGATACTGTTAATTAGCTATTAATTAGTCATCAGGTCATAGGCATGCGCACACATGGGGGGTTACAATGCATGGTTAGTTCTCATGTGATCTATGGTGCACTTTATGTGGGAGTCTGCATTTATGTATTCTCTTCTTCAGCACCTGGTCACCTCAGCAGGTTAAAACATGATGCTGATGGGGCCACGGTTGCATGTTTGATCCTTATGGTGGGGTAGTGGAATATTTCTGCATTGAAGGGGGTTGGACTGGATGATCCTTGGGGTCCCTTCCAACTCTACAGTTCTACCTGCACAATTTATATCTGAATTGTTTCACAGTTATCTCGTGTCTGCTGCGCCAGCATGGAATCTTTAGCTGCTGCCATTGATTACGCTTGTCGGCCTGGGTATGGTGTGCCCCTTTAAAGAATTTCCCTCCCACCTGGGAGGTTTCCGTTGGCTTCTAAGAATGTGCATACATTCAGATGGTAACAGTTTCTGTTTTATATTCACAGCTTTCCCTAAGTGAAGGCTTAGATTCTGTGGCTCTGTGGCTCTTCCATTCTGTGGCTCTGTGGCTCTTCCTTCTAATTCTTTGCTATAGCACTTCCTAATTTTTTCAGTCCTTTTCCTTATTATGCGCTCTACGTGGGGCTACCTTTGAAGGTGACTCGGAAACTACAACTAATCCAGAATGCGGCAGCTAGACTGGTGACTGGGGGCGGCCGCCGAGACCATATAACACCGGTCTTGAAAGACCTACATTGGCTCCCAGTACGTTTCCGAGCACAATTCAAAGTGCTGGTGTTGACCTTTAAAGCCCTAAACGGCCTCGGCCCAGTATACCTGAAGGAGCGTCTCCACCCCCATCGTTCTGCCCGGATGCTGAGGTCCAGCGCCGAGGGCCTTCTGGCGGTTCCCTCATTGCGAGAAGCAAAGCTACAGGGAACCAGGCAGAGGGCCTTCTCGGTAGTGGCGCCTGCCCTGTGGAACGCCCTCCCATCAGATGTCAAAGCGATAAATAACTACCTGACATTCAGAAGGCATCTTAAGGCAGCCCTGTTCAGGGAAGTTTTTAATCTGTGATATTTTAGTGTATTTTTGGTTTCTATGGAAGCCGCCCAGAGTGGCTGGGGAAACCCAGCCAGATGGGCGGGGTACAAATAATAAATTATTATTATTATTATTATTATTATTATTATATTATTAAGATAATATTAATATTGTACTAGTAGTGACGTATGGAAGTGAGAGCTGGACCATAAAGAAGGCTGATCGCCGAAGAATTGATGCTTTTGAATTATGGTGCTGGAGGAGTCTCTTGAGAGTCCCATGCACTGCAAGAAGACCAAACCTATCCATTCTTAAGGAAATCAGCCCTGAGTGCTCACTGGAAGGACAGATCCTGAAGCTGAGGCTCCAGTACTTTGGCCACCTCATGAGAAGAGAAGACTCCCTGGAAAAGACCCTGATGTTGGGAAAGATGGGGGGCACAAGGAGAAGGGGACGACAGAGGACGAGATGGTTGGATAGTGTTCTTGAAGCTACCAGCATGAGTTTGACCAAACTGCTAGAGGCAGTGGAAGGCAGGAGTGCCTGGCATGCTCTGGTCCATGGGGTCAGGAAGAGTCGGGCACGACTGAACGACTAAACAACAACAAAATATTGTACTAGTAACAGTAACAACAATATTAGCACTATCATGCCACCTGCTAGCAGAACCGAACAACAAGGGGTCATTTCTGCACCTCACACGCGTAAGGGGCGCTCCTAGCCGAGCCGTGCAGGTCACTAAAAAGATTAAGAAGAGGGTGCTCTCTTTGAGGAGGAAGCATACCACCACAAAGAGTGTTTCTACTGGAGGCAAGAAGGCAACATTGGTTGGCTCTCTGACCGCATCTAGGAGCCTTGCGACCACCATCAAGTGGTCAGCTCTCTCCTCCAGACGTCGGGTGAGTCCTTCCCCACTTCCTCCCCTGATTATTCCTCTTCTTACTTTAATAAAAAATGTAAGGTCTTATATATATAATAAATGTTCATAGATGTACCAGCCAAGTACGTACATGGCTGTGGGGACCGCATGTCTGAATCAGCACAGGAAGACTGACCTGAAACCATTTTGACTCCCAAACTGATCAAATGTTTTCTCTTCAAGGAGGGAGGGTGTGAGGGAATTTTCTCAGGAATTGGGTAATCACCATTTCTAAGGAATGGGCAGACTACCAGGAAAGGCAATCAGATAAGGCATTATCAGATAACCCGGCAGACAAGAAAAACAACAACATTCAAATTTCTGTTGTAGACCACCTTTTTGTGATGTAGGTATGATGTTTGTGGGGGGTGGTCTTGGGTTACAGCCCTTCTGTGATGTATGTATGATGTATGGAAGGGTGGTTTTGAGCTCCATGGCAGGGAATTTAAAATGTCTATATAAGGGCAGACACACCTTTGTCCTGGGTCCTCCTCCGTCCTTCTTTGTGTGAGGGGAGCACCCTGTTGCAACAGTTTTATAAAGATCAGGCTTACTAGCTGCTTTACTTCTCAATATTCTCTGGTTGGCCTTTGTTATTTTCTCCTACCAATAGGAAACCCACTTAAAGACTCTACACAGGCTCTTGCATACCCCATAAGGAAAAAAGGGCAGATTTTGTTTACAACATAATAAATATTCCTTTTTCTTGGTCACTAGGGAAGGGCCAACAGGGACAGAACTATTGCCCGTTTCAGGCAGTGCTTGGAGCAGGCTGAGGTGCGCATGGCAAAATCTCATTCTTCTTATCGCCGTTCTCGGATGGTTTGGCGCAGAGGTAGGTCTCTCGCCACTAGTTTTTCTGACAGTTCCTTGTGTCCTGAATCTCATAGGTCACAACGCAGGAAGAAGAGATCCCGCCGGCCAAGAAAATGCAGACGTGAGTCCAGGAGAGATTCTTTGGATTCATCAGAGATCCCAGTATGTCTGATTATTCTGATAGCGACTTTGAAGATCAGATTAAGGGGTATTGGGTTAACCAGAGTTTCGATAGCCGTCAGAGGGCCCCAGTCCTGCCACTCACCACCTGGCCTAGGGTAGGGCCTGATGGGTGCTATAAAGGACTGCTGCCACTGCTGCTGCTGGACAGAGAGGGCTCCTTTTAAAAAAATAATTTAAAAAATGTTGTTATTTGTCTATCTATGCCATTTTAAACTGTGATATTAATGCTGTATTCATAGTTTTAGATTTTGATTTATGTGGAAATTGTTTCCCATTTGGTTGTGTACTTTTTTTGATGTGGTTTATTTATTGTTTATGACTTTTGCAATTATGTAAAACTTGTTATGCTGTAAGCCGCCTTGAGCATAGTTTTTTTAACTGTGGAAATTCGGCATACAAATAAGAAATGATGATGGTGATGATGATGCTTTGGCTGAGATGCCTGCATTGCAGGGGGTTGGAATAGATAATAATAATAATAATAATAATAATAATAATAATAATAATAATAATTATTATTATTATTATTATTATTATTATTATTATTATTATTATTATCTATACCCCGCCCTCCCCAGCCAAGGCTGGGCTCAGGGCGGCTAACAAGCAATAATAAAAACAAGTTGAATGAATACAACTTAAAAACAAGATTAAAATACAACAATTAAAATATTGAAACATTAAAATATTAAAATGCAGCCTCATCACAGGAGGAAAAAGGAAAAAGAAAAAAGAAAGAGGGGGAGGGAATCAAATTGGCTCCAGCCAAAGGCCAGGCTTTGGATGACCCCTAGATGACCCCTAGATGACCCCTAGGTTCCTTCCAGCTCTACGATTCTAGGAGTTTAATGACTCTAACCTAACCTACTTCCAAGGGTTGTTATGGAGATGAAATGAGGAGGGGGAAGAGAACCATGTATGCCATCTTGAACTCCCTGGACAGAAAGTTAGGCAAAAAAAAAATGTAATAAAAGAGCTTGATAGAAGAGGTGCCTTAGCTGCAAGTTTCCTGCAGCAGCATCACTGCTGCTTACCGGGAGGAAGAGGGGCAAGGTGGGTGGGGGGCAGGCAGCACTGTGGAGGTGAATGCTGACAGGGATTCCCTGCCTTTCTCTTTCTTATATAAATTTTATTTATGATTTTCAGTTTTATACAAACCATACATCAAAAAGAAACTGCAGTCTCTGTTGTGCCTCATTCTTTTTTTATTTTTTATGATTTTCAATTTTATAAATTTCAATAATTTTACAATCAACTTAACATTTCAAAACTCAATTTACTTCCCCTTCTTTCTGCAATTCCTTAAATTTGTTTCTTATATCTTCTGCATATCCAAATTAACTTTATTTGCTCATTCATTCATCTTCTTTAAATATATACTCTTATAAAACTGCAGGTTATTACAATACTCCTGCCAATCTTCTTACCTGTTTACAGTTTATTTCTAAATATTCAATAAAGCATTTGCATACATGAATAAATTTCTATACAGTTTGAGTAGTTATGTCCCTATAATTCCCAAAAGGAAAGCTCCTGGTTTTCTTTATAAACATTATTTTAAAGATCGTTTTCAATTCATTATATATCATTTCCCAGTAAGCTTTAACCTTACTGCAAGACCACCACATATGATAAAAATAACCTTCTTTCTCTTTACACTTCCAATACTTATTTGATTTTGATTTATACATTTTTGCCATTTACTCGGTGTTAGGTACCATCAATATAACATTTTCATATAATTTTCTTTCATGCTGGGAGTTTTATATCCATATTCCACAATCATTCCCATGCTCCCATATCTATATTATAACCAATATCTATTGCCCAATGTATCACTGAGGATTTTACTTGCTCATCCTTTGTCTCCCATTCCAATAATGTCTTATACATTTTAGACAGCACTTTTACATTACATTCCAACAGATCTCTCTCCAGTTGTGATATTTCTTCCCCAAACCCTCGTATCCTATCTTTATTAAATAATTGGTTCAAATGATGATATGATATCCATGTTGTTAAATTGCCTGATAATTCCTTAAATTCTTTTAACTGATACTCTTCTCCCTCTTGTTTTAATAAAAATATATAAAAAGTTTGTTATCTTGATTTCTTATTTTTCAGGTAAGATTTGCCATTTCTGCCTATTCCATCAGCTTTTGTATCCATTCTTCTTTCGCCGGGACTTCTTCTTCTTTCTATTTTTGGGCAAGTAACATTCTTGCCGCTGTAGATGCACCCATACTGTTAGGGAAAAGAACCGCCAGGGATAAAAAAATGACCAAAGACTAGCATATTTGTAATAAAAACCTTTATTAGAATAAAAAAAATTAATTAGGGAAGAGGGAAACTGGAGCTTGCTGGGGAGATCTCAGCTTGAGCTGCTGGCCTCACTGTTGCCGCTGCCTGGCAGAGAAAAGAACAGAAAAGATTCTTAATATTTTCATTTATTATTACGGCAAGGATCTCAAAGTAGCCCACATTATGCTCCTTTCCTCATTCAATCCCTAAACTCTTCTTAAAGCAGGGAGCTGCCTCCCCCCCTCCCAGCCAGCCAGATTCTCTCTGGCCTCCCTGTTCTTCGTGAACAAAGATCAACACTCACCACTGCTGGAATCACTGGTGGCATCCATCCCCTGGTCCTTCGGCCTCACATAAATCATATGAACTCTGATCTTTCTGCCATTAACCTTCATGGTGTCTTCGTCCAGGGGATGGATTTTTACGGAGCGGCAACAGGAGGCCAGCAGCTCTCTCATCCTGTGCAGACATCGGGATCTAGGGAAGAAAAGGAAGAAGGTCATGAAATGGATTATAGTTATTTCCTCAATACTCTCTATCTCTGCACTGCAAGCCATTTCCCTCAAAGCATCTAAGGGGGCCCTGAGGACAATCTTTAAAAAATAATCTAACCATGACCTGGTTCCCTATGTTTCTAAATCTTAAGGAACATCTAAAGAAACGGGGAAGAATAAGAGATCCTACTTACAGATGAGCTGATGAAAGTTTCATTTTCTCCAAAACCACAATTCACTAACTAAACAATTCACCTCTCACAATTCACCTCTCTCACTCACTAAACTCAAATAGATGCTCTGTCCAAAGTTCTCGGCCAACCAATCAGCAGGGGACGTGTCACAATGGAGGACATGACACAGTTACTTTAGCTACCTTGCTTAACAATGGGCATTGTTCCCCTTAATATTTATTTTTCAAATATATATTTCAGTGGGTTAAGTGGTTTTATTCAGTTTATTTAGAAAAGATCTAGAGCTGGCTTCATCCAGCATGGTGCATTTCTGGACAGGACAAGAAACACCTTGCAAACATACACACTTTTCAACATGGAGGGGTCACCAAGTGAAAATACTTCTGGCCTAGATGACTGCTGCTGTTTCTCACTTAATAGTTAAAAATAACCCCTCTCAACACCGTGTAGTAATCTGTCCAGTATTATGATGGACAGGAACAGGAGTTCACGCTTAGACCTCCTCATCCCCCTGTTTCTTTCCATTTCTGCCCAGTGTGTTCTGCCAATAATCAGATTTCCTTAGGCTTCAAGGAAGTGAAATGTTATGAGTTTGTGGGTGCCAGGCTCCCCTTTGTCATGAGTTTCTGGGTGCCAGGCACTGAACCCCTGGAGATTGAACATCTGGGGAGTTGATTTAAGCTTTGTTTAAAGGAACCCCAAGCTCTAGATTTGATTATTGGCTATTAAAAACTGGTTGAAACCCTTTTATTTCATTCACAAAAGAAAGTCTGTTGTGATTATGATAAAGGTTTATAGACAATGGGTGGCACATTTATTGATCCTTCTTGTAAGTTATTATTTGTCTACTTTAACGTATTACTTATCTATAGTAATCAGTAAGGGATTGGGGTGGGAAGCAGTTTTGAATATGAAACTGGTGGATGACTGTCATTAATCCAGATCCATTTCATAGAATCATAAAATATTAGAGTTGTAAGGAACCAAAGGGTCATCTAGTTCAACCCCCAGCAATGCAGAAATCTCAGCGAAAGCATCCATGGCAGATGACCAGCCAACCTCTGCTTAAAAACCTGTCAAGGAAGGAGAGTCCACTACTTCTTGTGGGAGTCTGTTTGACTGCCAAAGAGATCTTACTGTCAGAAAGTTTTAAAAAATATTTAGTCGGAATCTCTTTTCTTGTAACTTGAAGCCACTGGTTCAAGTTCTATCCTCCAGAGCAGGAGAAAACAAGCATCCTCCCTCTTCCGTGTGACAGCCCTTAAGATATTTGAAGATGGCTATCAGATCTCCTCTCAGTCTCCTCTTTTCCAGGCTAAACATACCCAATTCCTTCAACACCCTCCTTAAATTGTGGTGCCCAGAACTGGACACAGTATTCCAAATGTGGTCTGACCAAAGCAGAATAGAGTGGTACTATTACTTCCCTTGATCTGGACATAGATGGCATCATAACCCCTTGAAACTTGTGAAAATGTATAAAGGAGGGTCACTGCCTTGCTGGAGATGTAAAATAGATGTGGGGCCATACTATCACATGTGGTGGACTTGTGCAATCATTAGGGTATTCTGGGATAATATCTATAATGAATTAAAGAAATTATTTAGACTCACTTTAAAAAAACAAACAAACAGAGATCTTTCTTTTAGGCATTTTACCATTAGAAATTAAAAAAGACGTAAGACCACTGTTCATGTATGCCACCACAGCAGCAAGAATGAATTCTTGTGGTGAGGAAGTGGAAAAACAAAACAATACCAACAATCACAGACTGGCAGATACTCATGTTAGAATATTTACAACTAGCAAAACTGATGGGAAGAGTTAGAGGAGTATTGAACCAGAAAATATTTGTAGAATGGAGAATATTTAAGGATTATATAAGATCATATTGTACCAACCACACCATATTAGCAGAACTTGAGTTGTAAACACAACAAATACCGTTTGTGGAGTAGATGGGAACAATATTAAAGAATATAAAACTGCGGGGGGAAACGACAGTATAAACAGTACAATGAGAATGATTGGAAGACCTGTTTTGTCAGAAGTCTTTTTTATTTAAGTGTCTACTTAAGTATTAATTAGGAAGATTAAGTTTTTTATGCACGTAAATCTGCTTTTTCTTCTTTCTTCTTTCTATATTTTCTTTTCTTTTTTCTTTGATTTTCTTTTTGTAGTATGATATTGTAAATTCTTTGTAAATTCTTTGTATACGTGTGTAATTTAAATTAATAAAGATTATTTTTAAAAAATGACTTCTATTGATGCAGCCTAGAATAGCATTAGCTTTTTTGTTGCCGCATCACATTGTTGACTCATATTGAACTTGTGGTCCACCAAGGTTTGTCCCCCTTGCCCAAATTTTGGACTGCTTGGGAGTTCATTGATTTATGTTAACACTGGCACCCCGTCTTTCCTCAAAGGTGTCACACATGGCTCTCTCCCTGCCCCATTTTGTCCTCACAACAGCCCTGTGACACAGGTTAGGCTGAGAGACAGTGATTGGCCCAAGGTCACCCAGTGAGCTTCATGGCTGAGTGAGGATTTGAACCCAGGTCTCCCAGGTCCCAGTTCTGTAGTCCAGGCTGTACCCAACACTGGCTCTCACTAGAACTGGCTAAAGCATTTATGAGGAGGGAAGATGAAAAGGGGAGGTGTCCTTGGGGAGATCATGGTTGCACATTTGAGGTGGGGGAGTAAAGGGAGGAATTCAATGTTGTGCTTGTCTGACCGTTCTCTCAGCACAAATATTTCTGCTTGCCAGATGGAAAGATCTCCCTCTCCACCCCCACATGCTGTTCTGGGGGATCCCCTGACCCTCCAAAGTGGATTTGGGGGAGGCATGGTAGCGTGCAGGCAGAATAGAAGGGAGCAAACCCCCCTTGTGCAGAGTTTGTTCTGGTTTGTGCTGGTTTCTACTACTGCTCTGGGTTAATTGAATCCAGTTCCTCATTTAAATTTCTCAGAGACAGGGGCTTCTCTCAGCCCTCCCAAGATCCACTTGAGATTTTGGGTAGCACTGTGTTTCTTTCCTCACCATCTCCTGCACATGCAACAATGTGAACAAGAGAGGTTATTGATTGCAAAAAATTGGAAATCAGAATAAGTACCAACATTGAAAGCTTGGCAATATAATTTTTTTGAAATGATTGAATTAGCAAAAATGATGGCAACAATTAGAATGCAGTCTAATCAAAATGTCAAACAGGAATGGAATTGTGTAGAAGAATACATGACCAAAAGATGCTCCAACAAGAATTTATTGATATGTATAGACTGATTTCACAAAGTTAAGCAGATATATAAGATTGAATGTTTAATTATTAAGATACAAGATTACAGTCTCAATAATAAAGTTACAAAATAATAACAAGGAAGTCACGCACGGGTGGAGGGAAGACACAGGGCAAGAAATAAGAAATGGATAAATGTTGGTACATAATGAAATGTGAAAATGTGAATTTACGAATATAATGTATATGTATCAATATGTAATGATTTCATATATGTATTGCAACATTAATAATAAATAAAGTGCAAAAAATCTGAACAAGAGATTTGATTCTAATAATAATAATAATAATAATAATAATAATAATAATAATAATAGAGCTGAGGATTCTGCGTATACATCAGGGTCTGTCTTAAGAGCCTAGATTTCATTCATTTTCATTTCTAGTCCTTATTGAAACACAGTGTTCTAAATTGATCAACCATTTTCAACAAACAAAACAAGCAAAAAGCAGCCCAACCATCTACATATTTGATTATTTTCTAGACTTTCTTTGATTTGTAAACATGACCTACATGCATTCTTTAAAGACTGGTTTTCAGGACATCTCTTAATTAGCATCAGAGATCTGAAAGTTCTTGTATTCTTTGGAGGGTTTTATCTACCCCATGTTTTCTACAGTGGAGGCTTTTAATTGCAATGTATTTATATTAAGTCATGTTTTGGAGGAGGAGCTCTCCATATGGCGCATTCTGTAGAGTCTTCTCTGCAACCCCCTGCTAACTCTCAGCTGGGTGCATTGCTATCGTGCCTGACGTTTTGCAATGCAGTACACTCTAAGGCTGGCTTTAACAAGTGACTCTTCCACACCTTACAGCTATTCAACAGCTTGCTCCTTGACTGTGCACCTGAGTGCAAATAACTATGCCTTAGGTGGGAGGATCCTGCATGCTGAGGTCCGTAAAGCATATGATGGGGGAAATGTGTAAAGCCACAGGGGCACACATTGGCCCGACTACTGTATGTTTACAGACACATACCTACCTCTTCATTACTGATATGCAAAATGGAAACATGCCTTCCTCACATAGTGGGAGTTAGCCATGATGAAAACAATGTATTGTGTTGTTTTTCTTTAAACATCTTTGTGTGTTCAGACCCAGAGACCTCCCCCCTAAATAAATTCACACTTGATTCAATTTTTAGTTTTGGTTTTTGGGCAGAATTTGGGCCACAACTTTATTGATTACAGAAAAGTGAGTGGCTGCATGGGCTCTGGTTTGGCTAGCTCCCTGCACCTTTGCAGGTAGCGCTGACCCAGGGCAACAGCATAGGTCAGACAAGGGTGAACACCTGAGGTAGACGAAAAGCCCGGGAACAGACTGTTCATTCCCCCAGATGCTCCCCTGGACGCAACCTCTCGGGGGTTGACCAAACCAAGTCGAGTCACTTCACATAGGGATGGTGAGACCGTTCTCCCATCCCTATCACATGAACCAGTGCCCATCCGCAACCTTACAAGTTGTGACGATTTGCTAAGCGGCAGGCGATACCCAAATGCCCACAGCCAATCAGCCAAGTGGGGGAAATTCCTGCCATGCCCCTGTCCCAACAACAGATGACACATGATGGCATAGCAAGGTCAATCGCAAAATACCCTAAATATAGGGAGAGGTGGGTGAGTGTTCCATTTGCACGAACCAAAAGAGAATCTCTGGGTCACGTGCAAGGTATTAAATGGGTCCCTCAAACCTTTAGTCTGCACCCCATTGGCACCCAGCAACGAGGGACCTACCTATCCAATAGACCCACCCACAACCAGGAGGTCAGTCTCCAGGTCTCACCGCAACACGTGCCCTCTTTTAGGTAGGACACGATTTACTGAAAGTTCAAAAAGTACATAATTTTATGTGCGCCAGACATGGTGAGATGCAAACAAAAAAAGGGGGAGAGATCCTGTGCAAAAAGGAAAACAAAGGGGGTAGGAAGGGGGGGGCGGTCCACCCTGGGTGTCACACCTGAGGGGAGTGACAATCCCCCGGGTGCGATCCCCGCCGCACTAGATCACACCACCCAGGCGCAATCACCGCTGTGCCAATCACACACACCAGGCGGATCACCCCATCCCCGGATGAACAGCATGTGCTGTGCTCCGGGTGCCCGAGCGGCTAGCTCCATCTCTGGAGGGGGGGTACCCAAAACTGTATATTTTACAAGGTTGTTATGTACTTCACCAGATCTTAACCTATTACAGTATTTGCAAGAATGGATTCCAAATATCATTGAATTGGTACATGGCCAAATATCATTGAATTGAGTTTACATGCAAGTTGTTTATATGTTGCGAGTTTGTATAAGTCTTCAATCCAATCGTAGAAGGGAGATGCATTTTTATTTTCCCCGTTCATCAGTATCAGTCTTCTGGCTGTGGTAAGGGCACAGAGAGCCCACCCGTATTGTCCTTTTCTAAGGATCCATGTGCTGGCTATATAATTCAAGAGGATATTTTGATCTGTAAATGTTACGTTGTTCCATACATTCTGTTGAAGGTTTCAGTTACCTTCTGCCAAAAACAATGTATTGTAATTGGAGTCAGGAATTTGAATTTTTGACATGTATAATAAATCATTAAATAGGCTAATAATGCTCAGATTCTTTTTTTTAAAAAAAAATAAGAGTTAGTAATAAATGAAGTTCAAAGAAACAGGAGCATTAGTTTCCAATAAGTGCAAACTATTTACTTTTTGAAAAACTTCTTGCTTAGTCTATACGTTGAACTAACTTCCTATCTAATGTGTGTGTGATACACACACACACAGAGTGCACACACAGAGTGTATTAAAGATTTCTGTCCACTATTTGATATAATGTTGAATTAGTAAGATGTGATTAAATCTATTCTCTCGGGTTCCTTATTTGTCCATATTGTGGTTACAAATTATTAAATAGCAATAAAAACAAACAAATTTATTAAAGAAAGGCTTTTGCAAGTCTCTCAGTTGGATCCAGAAAATTAAAACAAAACTGTCTGATTTTGAGCATTATAATATTTGCAAAATAGAAATTGGCTGAGGAAAAGAGCAGCCTTGGGAACAACATGACTAACCATATCTGACAATCTTCTATGCATTCAGAATTTTAAGCAGAATGTGATCAGCTTCAGTGTAAATAATATTACAGAGAAAAGGGTGATTTCTGGAGTTGGGCTCTAGACTGAGATCCTTAAAAAGGAGTGAAAAGAAAAGAAAAAGCATGAATTTACAAATGTCCCCCGCTTCTAGTGTACCCAAATGTCATGCTAGATGTATTTGTCCAGGCAGGGGATCCACCCTGAATTGTGGCAATTACAAAAGAATCTTCTCTAGTGAATAGAGGATTGGCTTAGGATCTAGGCAGTGTAAGCAAGTGTATAGTATAAAGGTAAAGGTAAAGGTACCCCTGCCCGTACGGGCCAGTCTTGCCAGACTCTAGGGTTGTGCGCTCATCTCACTCTATAGGCCGGGAGCCAGCGCTGTCCACAGACACTTCCGGGTCACGTGGCCAGCATGACAAGCTGCATCTGGCAAGCCAGCGCAGCACACGGAACGCCGTTTACCTTCCCGCTGGTAAGCGGTCCCTATTTATCTACTTGCACCCGGGGGTGCTTTCAAACTGCTAGGTTGGCAGGCGCTGGGACCGAACGATGGGAGCGCACCCCGCCGCGGGGATTCGAACCGCCGACCTTTTGATCGGCAAGTCCTAGGCGCTGAGGTTTTACCCACAGCGCCACCCGCGTCCCAAGTGTATAGTATAGTATGGCTCAAATCAGTATCTGGTGTCTGGCTTCTTGTGCAGTTAGAGCCATGGCACAGGATATACAGTGGTACCTCAGGTTAAGAACATAATTCGTTCCAGAGGTCCGTTCTTATCCTGAAACTGTACTTAACCTGAAGCACCGCTTTAGCTAATGGGGCCTCCTGCTGCTGCCGCTGCGCCGCCGCTGCACGATTTCTGTTCTCATCCTGAAACAAAGTTCTTAACCCGAGGTAATATTTCTGGGTTAGCGGAGTCTGTAACCTGAAGCGTATGTAACCTGAAACGTATGTAACCCTTGGTACCACTGTATCAAGCACATAGAAATGTTACGTGCATTTTTGGAAGCAAGAAGAATTACCGACGAAAGAAGAATGGCAAATGAAATTAATGGACTACGCAGATTTAGATAAATTAACAGGAAGGATTCGAAACCTGCGGGCCCAGAGATTCTTAGAATTCTGGAGTAAATATTTTAACTATTTGAAAAGCAATTGAAATAAACAGATTATGCTAGTAGGACTGCAAGAAGCTCTGTAAGGAAGATTAAGTGATAAAGAACGGAAAATCTTCAGAGGTTGTTGATGGAAGTCTAAAATGCTGTATAAGGTAAGAAGTTATGTTAAATGATTGTTGGAAATGATATGTTAAAAAATTAATAAAAATGTATATATATAAAAAGAAAAAGAAACGTTATGTGCATTTTTTCCTACTCTCCAGTCTTTGAAATCTGCTTCTCTCGTGCAATGTCATCTTGCCCACCCAGCGCTGATTTATCCGGATGCATGATCCTAATGAGTTTCCCTTTGAGAAGTTCATTATCAACTCTGAAAATTTACTGCTCTTAAATGATAATTGAGATTTCTGAGCGGACAGAAGAAATTCAAATTTATGTTGTTCGTAGCAATGCTTTATGGATCCAATAAGGCTGGCAAGCCGCTTGGTAAAGTTTCTCTCAAATGTAGGGAAGGGACAGGTGAGAGGGTTTCAAACGAAACCAAACAACTAGTGGGGTGGTTGCCATATTGGTCAAGATTTGTTTCAATTGAAAAGGGTGAAGTCAGGAGGGAGGAATGCGCCTTATGCAGGAAAGCAGGGGGACAAGAGCCCCAATGTTATCCTGTGCCCAAGCACCCCTAGAAACCTGCAGCTGGCCCTGGGAAATGACCTTGCTGCATTTTAAGCTATTTAATGTGTACAGCATCGCCTGAGAAACACAGAAAGGGGTTGATGGATGGTGAATTTTAATGTCTGCAGCCTCCAAGGCCCCCTCTTCTGAGCTTTATTCACACAAGGTGCCTCTGCCTCATCTGAGACATGTCCCCACCACAGTCCACGCCACGTAGCAGAGACCCTGAACCTTTGGTCAAGGCACAATAATAATAATAATTTAATAAAAAAATATTATTTATAACCCGCCCATCTGGCTGGGTTTCCCCAGCCACTCTGGGCGGCTTCCAACAGAATAGTAAAATACAATAATCTATTAAACATTAAAAGCTTCCCTAAACAGGGCTGCCTTCAGATGTCTCCTAAAAGTCTAGTAGTTGTTTTTCGCTTTGACATCTGGTGGGAGGGCATTCCACAGGACTGGTGCCACTACCGAAAAGGCCCTCTGCCTGGTTCCCTGTAACTTGGCTTCTCACAGTGAGGGAACCGCCAAAAGGCCCTCGGCACTGGACCTCAGTGTCTGGGCAGAACGATGGGGGTTGAGACGCTTCTTCAGGTATACTGGACCGAGGCCGTTTAGGGCTTTAAAGGTCAGCACCAATGTCAATGTTATGTCCTGCTCGGGAGCACAGGACTTGAACCAATGGATTCAAGTTACAAGAAAGCAGATTCCAACTGAACATCGGAAAGAACTTTCTGATGGTAAGAGCTGTTCAACAATGGAATGGTCTCCCTCAGGAGGTCGTGGACTCTCCTTCCTTGGAGGTTTTTAAGCAGAGGTTGGATGACCATCTGCCATGGATGTTTTAGCTGAGATTCTTGCATTGCAGGGGGGTGGACTAGATGACTCTCAAGTTCCCTTTCAACTCTACGATTCTACAAAGGCTTATTGAGATGCTTTAGGGTGTAGAAGATGTTGGAAAGGCTCCTTCTGCCAACTTCAGTTCCATGAGTGTTTCTCAGGAGCCAAGCCTTTTTGTCCCTACATCCACCTGGACTCTGGCATACAAGGCTGGACCATCCAATATTAGGCTCAGGATGAACCTTTTCAGCATCTCTCTCTCTCTCTCTCTCTCTCTCTCTCTCTCTCTCACACACACACACACACACACACACACAAACACGCAGTGATTGGTAGCTATTTAGTTATGTCAAAGGTGGCTATCCTGAAGAAGAAGAAGAGTTTGGATTTGATATCCCTCTTTATCACTACCCTAAGAAGTCTCAAAGTGGCTAACAATCTCCTTTTCTCTTCCTCCCCCACAACAAACACTCTGTGAGGTGAGTGAGGCTGAGAGACTTCAGAGAAGTGTGACTGGCCCAAGGTCACCCAGCAGCTGCATGTGGAGGAGCGGGGAAGCGAACCCGGTTCACCAGATTACAAGTCCACTGCTCTTAACCACTACACCACACTGGCTCTCCAGATATTTTTGGAGTCCAAATCCCTTCAGCCTTAGTCAGCATGGATGGTCATCCCATCAGGGATGATGGGAGTTTTAGTTCTACAACATTTGAAGGGGTACAGGTTAGCCACCACCACCACTGACTTATACAGAAGAAAAACAAACTGTTGTTTGCACTCCGAGACAATATTAGGATGAAGGCTAAACTTTCCACCCTCCTCCAGAGTACCCCAGTGTCTGGCAAATGTCTTCCTGGTGCTTTTAAATGTATTCTGTTTAATGCCATCATTATTTTCACTACACACTTTTGCTACAATTTCTAGCTTTAAAAAAAACAAAAACCCACAAAGTTAGAAAAGATCTATAATAAGCAGTTGTTGCCAGAATAATAAAATTTGGAAATTAAAGTGTATTGATTGAGAGGGAGCTGCAATTTCCCTGCCCCAATGTGTACAGTAATGCACTTTATTGATTGCCCAAGTGGATAAACATAATTCTTGATTACTTGTATCCCCCCACCCCAATTTAAAGAGAGGATTACTCAACAAAATGTTTGCAAGTCATTTTACACATCTTACCCAATAGTAGTCCAACTTATTTGGAAAAATCTTCAAATTGTACTATTGTAACTCAAAGTCTAGATTCTAAGCAAAGGTGTTTTTATTAGTCTTTTACCATTTCTAAGTGGATTTTCAAATCCCTTTTTTTAAAAAAGTGAGCTTTTAAGGAAATACTAGAATAACTTAATAAGATTTTAGACTATCTTTGCTGTCAGCTCAATAACACTGCGTTTGCAGTGTTAAAGCTATGAAATCCCTCCTTCGTGAATATTTCTATTTGTGGGAATGTCAGATACCCAAGAAAGGCAAACAGGAAACTGTCTTATATCGGGTCAGACCATTGGTCCATTAAGTAAGGATTATTTACTCTGATTGGCAATGACATTCCAGAGGGGCCTTTCTCAGCTGTTGAGGATTAAACCTGGGACCTTCTGCCTGTGATGCAAAGATTCTACTATTGAGTCACAATTGTGATCTCCATCTATCCTGAGTTTTTGGAGCCAAGTCCCCTTGAAAATAGATGGCACATCAGCTTGATCCAAGGCAAGGAAGCAGATACAACAAAACACAACTCACACAATGTGATGGCATTTGTCTCATTTCTCTTGGTTTCTTTCTTTTTGTTGTTATAATTTTCATTAAATTTATGTTTTACATTTTAGAATATTCACTTAAACAACCTTAAAATATCAATGACTTCCCTTCCTCTCTTTCCATGGTTCATTTTGCACAACATAAATCCCTGCATATATTATATAAACTAAATCATTCAGTATTCCATTATAACACCCATCAAAACATATTTACACTGTTGAATTTATCTTAATGCTGCCCACGTTTTCAAATATAAACAATTCCCCCCATATAGTCAACAAACATTTTCCAATCTTCTTTAAATGTATGTTCTTCTTGTTCTCTTATTCTATATGTTAGGTCCACAAGCTGTGTATATTCCATCAGTTTAACTTGCCATTCTTCTTTGGTTGGGACTTTGCTCACTTTCCATTTTGGGGCTAACAAAACATGGGTCGCAGTAGTGGCATACATAAATAGCCTTTTTCAACACCTGGTAATTTCTGTCTGCTTTATGCCCAACAAAAAGGACTATTTTTTTTTTAAAAAAAAGTACTTTTAAACATTTTTTTCAGTTCGTTATAAATTATTTCCCAATACTCTTACACCCTTTACACATCCACCACATGTGATAGAATGTACCCTCAATCTCATTACATCTCCAAAACCTATCTGATTCAGCCTTCTACATCTTAGCAAGTCTATTCGGAGTTAGATACCATCTGCAAATCATTTTCAGGTAGTTCTCCTTCAAGGAATAACATGCTGTAAATTTCAGATCACTCTTCCAAAGTTTTTTCCCCCAAAGATGAAAATCTTTATTGTGTCCTATATCTATTGCCCAGTGTGTTCTATTGGTTTTTCCACCCATGGCACTACATTCTACTCTGCTTTCCAGAGGTTCCCCCAATAATTTTGTGAAACAACAAAAGTCTTTTGTGCTACCAGTAGTGAGCAGGAAGGAATAAGTTGCACTATGCCAAAAGCTGGTGATGTTGTTCTAATATATGGTTACCAGATGTCCCTGTTTCCCGGGGATAGTCCCCAGATTTACAAATCTGTCCCTGGAAAAAATCAATCCCCAGAATGTCCCCGATTTCATCTAATGTCCCCGGATTTATATTTTAAGTGTTGTAAATTTATTCGCAGGGAATGAATGTTGCGTGATTGGTTCAATGGCACAAGGCACATCATGTGGGGACTTCCGGTGAGGCAAAATGGCGGGCGCCACGGCAGCGAGCAGCTCCTGAAGCCAGCCAGAGCCAATTGCACTACCAGGCGGGCTCTGAGCTGCTGAGACTGCTGCTGCCGCTGCCGCTGCCACTGCTGAGGGGGAACAGGGGATGCCCATCACATCAACTAGGGGAACGGTTGACACACAAACACCCGCGACCCAAATCGAGCCGGGAGCAAGAGCACCCGACCGACTGCCCAGCAGTGCTCCAGGGCCAGTAAAAAACCCTGAGCCGACACAGGAAGAGGGAGGAGAGGAGAAGGAGAAGGAAGAGAGAGAGAGAAGAACGAGTAAAAAGAGGGAGCCCCGACCTTGCTGCGCCGCCGCTGCGTCTGAGGAGGAGAGGTAGGAGAGCACCGGGAGGGCAAGGACACGTGGCCGAGCCCAGGTCCGACCCGAGCCTACTCCATGGCGGATAGCACTCCAAGAGAGCAGGCCGAGGCCCAGAAGAAGACTGCGGCAGAGGAGACCACAGAAGATAAGATATTATTTCTTAATTATTTTTAAAAATATTTTTTTAATAACTTTTTTAAAAATGTGTCCCCGGATTCTTTAAAAATAATAATCTGCTAACCTTATTCTAATAGTAATTCATTCCTTCGGAGGTGGATTAAGGGCAGGTGCGCCCATTCCGTCATACTGGGTGCTGAGTCTAGGAGGCGCTGCACGGAATTGCAACTATGACATAGTGACTTGTGTGGAATGGAAGGCGAGAGGTGGGGGCGCCAAATTCTGCCCTCATAAAGGCTGCCACTGAGGGTTTTTTTAAATGAAATTTTATTAAGAGTTTTCATAATACAATAAAAAAGAAAGTAGAGAAAAGGGAAAGAAAAATCAAAGTCCTCTCTCACAGGTATATCTTAACTTTTGTCCCTGGCAGAAAAAGGTGAGCCCTCCAAGCTCTCAACTAACAGATTCCCTTTCTTCCCCCAGTCTCCCACCTTGGGAAATTTCCTCTTCCTTGCCTCTCACACATCACTTAATCTGTATGCAATTCAATCCTTAAACCAGAATAGAGGGCTACAACAGCAGCAACAACAGAAAACGAATCAAAACAGAAGCAAGAGCAAAAGGAGGGGAGAGATATAAGGAAAAGATAAAGATAAAAATAAAAAGGGCTTCCACCTATCCGTCTGTCAGTTGTAAAGACAAGATTTCCTCAAAGTATTTGAAATGGTATCCAGCTGTTTCTCCTTCTGCCAGGTAATATTTTTCTAATCTTCAATTCCCAGCACCTCAGGTTTGTTGTCCTTCCGCACAAAAAGTCTAAAAGAGGTCATTTGAATACTGTGATTGATAAAGGTCAACCATAGTTTTCCTCTAGTCCAACATAACAGGTTTGCCTCCAATATTGAGAAACAATACATCCTTGTTTTTTATTCCCTCAGGAGTCTTTTTGCTGTGTTTATATACTGAGATGGTAAACCATAATTATTTATTTATTGTTTACCTAATCAGACATGGAAAAGAATGACTAACTACTGCTAGCATAAGCCTTCTTCAATCTAGCCCAGGGGTGGGGAACCTCCAACCCATATGACTAATTCAGTCTGCCTGGCCTTCCTATCTGTCAGGGAAGGCTGTTTCATCTAACTCTGCCCACCTGCTCTGTGATGTCATATGTGACATCATATGTAGGGTAGGTAATGAATGAGCTGGCTCAGCTAAGGAGGGGGTTTGAAAGCACTGCTTATCAGCTGATCAGTGGTGCCTGCAAAGCCCTCCCCAAAGTGCTTAGGAAACCTCCTAGGGGGCCAAATCTGATGTCATTGTAATGTCATGTGATTCACAGGTGGGCAGTCCCACCCACCTGTCAATGGGTGGGGGAGAGACGCATTGGCCAGATTCAGCTCCCCACCCTTGATCTAGCTTAGCATCTTGTCTTGAGAGCCAGTGTGGTGTAGTGGTTAAGAGCGGTAGTCTCGTAATCTGGTGAACTGGGTTCGCTTCCCCGCTCCTCCACATGCAGCTACTGGGTGACCTTGGGCTAGTCACACTTCTCTGAAGTCTCTCAGCCTCACTCACCTCACAGAGTGTTTGTTGTGGGGGGGGGGAGGGAAAGGAGATTGTTAGCCGCTTTGAGACTCCGTAGTGATAAAGCAGGATATCAAATCCAAACTCCTCCTCCTCCTTCTTCAACAATGAAGAATACTGAATTCTACAGAAAAAATGGATTAAATGCACAGAAAAGCTATGTGTGTTTTTCTGACCAGTAAAACATCTATACTGGGCCCAGGGCTGAGTATTTGACAAACAGTAATGACTTCTTTCCTTATTCTATACCATTTTCACACTTCCATATCCTTCTTTGCTGCCTTCTTTCTGTGCTAAGAAGTCTCATGCATCTGTAATCATTTTGGTTACCCTTCTATGCACATTTTCAATTTGTAATATCCTTCTTAAGAAGAGAAAAACAGATCTGCAAATTAGTATTCAAGATGGGCATTCCTCTTTGATTTATACCAGTGGCATTATGATATTTTCTGCATTATTTTTTTCCACTTCATTTGCAATACTTGAATTCAGCTCTCTCGCCTTTTAGATAGATGCAGCACATTGAACTGATGCTTCAAGGAGCTTTTCTCATGGTGACTTACACTGTAAATCTTTAAAATAAAACAAAAACTGTTCAACAGGTAGGTTGCAATCCTGAAGACAGTTAGTCTTCTCACTGTCATTGGGAGTCCCAAAGATTTCTAAGGGATTTAGGCTGCAAGCCTATTTACAGTTACCTGGGAGTAACTCCCATTGAATCTAGTGAGTCTTACTTCTGAGTAAACAGGTGTAGCATTGTGGTTCTCTGCATTGTTCTGAGTGCAGAATCACAGTCCAAAGGTCAGTTCACACATGACAACATTACCTCCATCATTCAGGGAGGACTCATGTGGGGAAAATTCACCACAATTTAACATTCACTATGGTGTCACCTAAGACAAAATGCTTCTTAGCGGGACCACCAATTCACATATTCTTTGCAAGCCATTGAGTGCTTGATTGACCAAGTGGTTGACATACCTGTGCAAATTGGTTCTTAGCCTCTGCAGTTGTACCTCTGGTTACGAACTTAATTCGTTCCGGAGGTCCGTTCTTAACCTGAAACCATTCTTAACCTGAGGTACCACTTTAGCTAATGGGGCCTCCCGCTGCCGCCACGCGATTTCTGTTCTCATCCTGAGGTAAAATTCTTAAGCCGAGGTACTACTTCCGGGTTAGCAGAGTCTGTAACCCAAAGTGTTTCTAACCCAAGGTCTTTGTAACCCGAGGTACCACTGTAATGTGATGCTGCGTGTATTTTTCCCCCAAAACAAGATATGTTATCAGTCATTTTATTTTCCTGATTAGATGCAAAAATATTTCACCTGGTGTGAAAACAGCCATCCAGCAGGAGGCTAATGAGACTGGAAAATGTTTGATCTACCACTAGACAAGATTTGAAAATAGTCCAGTTTCCCAAATTCTGTGACATAGCTTTTAGGGAGTTAACCAATGCATTCGTCCGGGATTTGGGAAGGAAATTTGATTTGGGTATGACATGGAGTCCTGGGACATTGCGTGAGTTGCATACAGAAGGTTCCAAGATCAATTCCTGGCATCTCCATGTCCAGTGAGGAAAGACTCTTGACTGAAACCCTGGAGAGCTGTACTAGTCAGTGTAGATCAGGAATGGGCCTCAGGACTGCAATGTCCACTTTGAGGTTGATGTTTTTTTTTTCATATTAGAACTCCGGTATCTGTCAACTGGTGCAAAGGAATTAAGGAATACTTGAGGCCACGAATTCATTATGTACCAGAACTGCCAATCCCAGAACAGCAGCAGTAGCAGCAACCACCACACCTCCTCCTCCTCCTGGCTATGCCATCCTAGCTTTCATCATTTCAACAGAATCATTTGGAGGTTGATTATAATCCTCTGGTTGCCCACTTATAATAACTGAAAATCGGAAATCCTGGTAAATCTACTTCAAAGTACCCAGAGATTTATCTCCATCTCCCTTTTGCCCACAATACTATTCACCAGTGGTTCCCAATTATTTATATTCTATAGACCTCCTGTTTTTGAAAAGCCTCCTGCTTTTGAAAAAAATGATATCACTGTGGTAGTTTTTGTTATGTGAATGGGGCCATGGACCCCTGGGTGGGTTACGCTGGCTCCCTGGGGTCTGCAGACCAGCAATTGGGAACCATAGGTAAAGGGACCCCTGATCATTAGGTCCAGTCGTGGTCGACTGGGGTTGCGACGCTCATCTCACTCTATAGGCCAAGGGAGCCAGTGTACAGCTTCCGGGTCATGTGGCCAGCATGACTAAGCTGCTTCTGGTGAACCAGAGCAGCGCACAGAAACGCCGTTTACCTTCCCGCCAGAGTGGTACCTATTTATCTACTTGCACTTTGACATGCTTTTGAACTGCTAGGTTGGCAGGAGCAGGGACCGAGCTATGGGAGCTCACCCCATCGTGAGGATTCAAACCGCCGACCTTCTGATTGGCAAGTCCTAGGCTCTATGGTTTAACCCACAACACCACCCGCGTCCCTCATTGGGAATCATAGCTGTACACAGTACTGGGGTAAGGTGGACTAATGGTCTGACTCAGTAGAAGGCAGCTTCCTATGGTCTCCATTTAATTTGCAGGTGTCCATACTAAGCACCTAGGTGTCCTGGGAAAATCATATTTCCCATGGTTCCTGGCACTTGCGTCAGTGTCGATGCAGTTTGGAGCACTAGGCAGGCAGGCTCATATACAAGGAATTCCAATTTGACCCAGAGAAGAACACTGTAAGCAAATAGCATCATTTTCCTGCAGGGATTCTAGAATTTATTGTTCCAATTCCAGCCCTAACTGGAAAGGAGTCTGGGAATACCTGCTGCCATCTCCTGCTGCTACATTGGGGGAATGGGTGAGGGCGTTGTGGAAGAAAATCTGTGAGTTCCTTTGAACCTTTTGGAACTGCCCAGTTTGGGAGCTCACAAAAAGCTTGAGCTTTTGTGGAAGCAGTGAAAGGCAGGGGAAAGGGCAAGAGGATACAGCCCTCAGTTGTTAATTGTCATAGAATATGGATGTTTAAATTCACTCAATGAAGTGCTATTTCTTTCAAAGCTGTACTCGCATGATTACTAAGAGAGATCCTTTCTCTTCAGCTGAGTTGTTTCCCCCCCTTTAAATCGAATCTCTTCCATGAAACTGTATAAATATTAATCTGGTGTTAAAAGAAGAAGCTGTCAGTGCTTATCAGTCCAATTTCTGCCTTCAGCTTGCCTGGTTATTATAATAGCATCACTCTGTTTGAATTGTTACAATGAGAACATTTTCGCTTTTCATTTCCCAGTGTTGACTGTCTTGAAGTGAGTTTGATAAAGGTTCGCACGGTAAAAATGTGAGAAGAGAAGAGACTGCTTGGGAAAGCAACTAGCACGTACGTTTCATGTGCATATTCAAAACTGGTAGACTGTCAGAATTCACACATAATTCATTCATGTTTTGTGAATGGGACAAGGTATGTAGAAAGAGGCAGCAGAGCCCTGTCCCTATGAAAGGTAGGTCTTTCCCCCCACTGTCTCTGTGTTAGCATGGATGTCTGAGGGAGGGAAACCATCATATCTAGATCTCAACATGTGATCATGCACGGCTCCAGGACTTGAGGATAGCTACATACAGAGATGCTCCCAAGCTCAGACATCTATGCAAAAATGTGGAATGACCGCTCCCCACATCAAATGGGGGGGCGTACTTTGCGTGGACGCACACAGCACCCCTGATCCTGCACAGCTCCTAGCAGTTTCGCCTGACATCCCCCCCCCCCAGGCTGGATACCTGGAGGTTCCCGCCCAACCTTGGACAGTCAACCAATCCTGGTGGGGGAGGCGTTGCCAGGGGAGTTGGCCAGGTAGGGGGTGGGATTTCCCCACCCACACAATAGAGGGTGGAACTTACCTGGGGGATCACAGTCGGCTCCAGAGCTTCTCCCACCCTGCCCTCCCTTATTTAAGCCTTCTTTTGCAGGTTAACTTCTTCTTCACAGGTATGCGTGCGCTGCTACGTACAGTGGTACCTCGGATTACAGACGCTTCAGGTTACAGACTCCACTAACCCAGAAATAGTACCTCAGGTTAAGAACTTTACTTCAGGATGAGAACAGAAATTGTGTGGCAGTGGTGTGGTGGCAGCAGGAGGCCCCATTAGCTACCTCAGGTTAAGAACAGTTTCAGGTTAAGAATGGACCTACGGAACGAATCAAGTTCTTAACCCAAGGTACCGCTGTACTGGTCGCTGTTAAAAGGCCAGAAAGGACTTTTCCTGCATTGGCAGGTTTTGCTTTCCCTGTAGCAAAACATAAAAGCTTTGGCAGTTTCAGGCCTTGGGTGGAATCCATTGGTCTACCCCGTGTTGCGGCGAATTGGGGGGCAGGCTCTCTGCTTGAACAGACATTCTCCAGAGCCCTACTCAATCTGGATAACTCTGAAGAGCCCCAGTTCCCCCCAGCTGGAGGGCTGGGAGGGATAAACGCCCAAGGCCTAAGCCAAGGTCTCCCTGCATCTGAATCTTAAAGTTGTGGCCAGTTTTAATCCCATAATGAGGCATCTGATCAAGATTTGTATTTTAAAATGAGCTTAAATATATATATATATTTGTAAATGTTTGTATCTCTCATGCCAGGCAGAAACCATACTCTGGCAGCTGTTTATCTTCTTGATCAAGGCCCCCCCCTGATCTATAGCAGTGCCTCAGGGTTGTAAAAGGAAATTACAGGCTAGGAGCAAAAGGTCACACTGACCATACAAATTACAGAATAATCAAGTTGCAAAACACAATTAAGAGTTGGTAAATAGTAAGAATTATTGTGCCTCCCATTAGACACTTGAGCCACATTTTCATAAGGTTAAAAGGGCAAATAGAAACAGCAGCTGGACTAGGCAAAGCAGCTCTCTGAAACTGCTTTGAAGCTTTAGAGAACTTAGAATTTAGTTTAGCTTTTACTAAGTTCCCTTTCTTCTAGAAAGCTATATATGTTATGAAATATATTGGCTTAAATGTAATTATGCAAAGGATTTAGAAAGTAAGAAATGTTAGATTCTTATGTTAGATTCTTATTTCATAGAATCATAGAATCATAAAGTTGGAAGAGACCACAAGGGCCATCGAGTCCAAACCCCTGCCGAGCAGGAAACACCATCAGAGCACTCCTGACATATGGTTGTCAAGCCTTTGCTTAAATACCTCCAAAGAAGGAGATCTTTCATAGATGGTGTGTGAGAAGGTAAACCGAAGATCTCTGTTTAAGATAAAATTAGAACCATTAGCCATCTGTTTTGCAGGGAATAGGGCAAGAGGGGCCAAAGGTTATCTGGTAATTAAGGTGCCTGGTCGAGGTAAATGTAAGATATATGACTACTTATTTGCCATTTATAAATAGAAGAAAATATAGCTCTCTGTCTCCCATAAAAGGTAATAGGAAATGGGTGTATCTTTTATGATTGGTTCTAGCAAACAGCCAATAGGAATTTCAACCAGGCTGATTGGACAGAGGCAGCCAAAGGAGGAGCAAGGGGGCTGGGCTGAGGGAATATAAGTGCTGGCCATCAGGGCTGGAAGGGCAGAGCTTTGGTAACCATATACCACTGTGTCTCTCATTTATTTGTCTGACAAATAAATTATTATTTTAATTTCTCTATTGCTGCGTTGAATATTTCATTCCAGCTAAGCGTTAACCACAAGCAGGGTGCTACAATAACACAGTGTCATGTGTCTTTATTCCATGAGGGAGCCGGCCTTGGACTGGGGGGGTCTCCGCCTGTCTGCGCAAAGCAAGTGAGTGGTTGTGAGGTCTCATGAATCATCAGGAGCAGAGGGCAAAGGTGTGCCCCCGCAGCCTCATCCTACATGCTTTCCCCCTTCATGTTATCAACCAGATGAGCAATTGTGTTTGTGTGTGCACATGCAACATAATCAAAGGTGAATTTCTGTGCAAGGAACAAACAGGTATGCCCTACCTGATTTGGGAGAAGGGTGCTTTATCTATTAAAGACTGCAAATGTTCACATTTGCTAAATGAACCTCATGCAGAATATAAAGAAAAAGGAGAAGCTATATTATGCAAAGGTATTTTTAAAGTAATCTGAGAAGGAAATATAACCTCCTCAAAGGCATTTGTTTAATGAGATGACTCTTTGATTCAGCGAAGAATCCAGATTCAAGTCATTAGAAACGGCTAACTGTGACACATATGGGTTTCACTGGGCCTATCTGGTTCAGCTCTGCTTGAAACCAAATGAACAGAAAGCATCCCCCTGACAAACCAAAAGTAATTTAAGCATGTGTTTTTAACTTTGAGCTGCACTCCAGTGAATAAGGCTATTAATGCACTTGCCGGAATTGTCTGAGGGTACATTATGCAGAGAGGGCCACTCTGGGTTTCAGTTATGCAAGCACATAAATAATCAAGCCCCTTGGGATATTTTAGCAGCAAGGATGTATAATAGATATTACACTGACAGATTTGTCCTTACTCATATTGCATTACTGGTATCCCAGTATTATGCGCTGAGTTGCCCTACCCATCAAGGCCCCAGCCGTCTTTCATCTTAACAACTCTGCACCTCTTTAAATCCAGGGTTATTGCATGGTTTATGCTGATATTATGCAAAGTGAAACTGTTTAAAAGCTTATTAATAAAAGTTGTGTGGTAGTGCAGTCCCTAGCTCTGTCCAAGCATCCACATCAATTTGTTAAAATAAAAATTCAAAATCTCAGTACTCTGCATACTTAAAAGAAAGGATAGGATTTCTGACTTACTTTCCATGCAAACACCTATATTTCACTGTCAGGGCATATCAGCTACTAACTTTGAAGAAATCTATCTTATTTATTGCAACCCTAAACTCCCCAGTTTGAACAGTATGGTCATTTTATAAAAAAAAAAGCAAGGGGAAATGAAAAGATTGTGCTCCCTTGAAAATGTCCTCTTATAAAACAATAACATGAAAAAAACAGAAACAGTCTGCTAGCTATTGATAGCATCATTTCATATGATTGTATTTTAGTTTTATCACGTGAGCATGTAGAAGGGACACCTTCATAGGAGTAACTGAAGAAGAAGGCTTTTCAGCTCAGGAAAAGTATGGGCAGTCAGGACAGGTATGGCTACCCAGGTGAGCATCCTTGGGCACCATTGGGATGATGGGAAATTCCTGAGGCCTGCTGTCCAGGGCTCTGGCACCCATGGGCAGGATTCATATAACTTTGTTGGTTAACCTGCTTCACTTGCCTGGAGTTTGTGGGCCAGAGAGGGCCTAGTTTCTGACGTTTAGAACTGAGAACTGCAGCTACTCCCCCTTTCCAGGGGTATGCTCACTTGAAGGGAAGTAAAGGTAAAGGTAAAGGACTCCTGACTGTACAGTCCAGTTGCAGACGACTCTGGGGTTGTGGTGCTCATCTCGCTTTACAGGTCGAGGGAGCTGGCGTTTGTCCACAGACAGTTTTTCCGGGTCATGTGGCCAGCATGACTAAGACGCTTCTGGCACAACACAACACCAAAACCAGAGCAGCACATGGAAATGCCATTTACCTTCCCAACAGAGCAGTGTCTATTTATCTACTTGCATTTTTGGTGTGCTTTCAAACTGCTAGGTTGGCAGGAGCAGGGACCGAGCAACAGGAGCTCACCCATCGCAGGGATTCGAACCGCTGACCTTCTGATCGGCAAGCCCAAGAGGCTCACTGGTTTAGACCACAGTGCCACTTGCGTCCCTAAGGGAATTACACATTGGTAAAGTTAACTGCCAAATTAAACATTTCTGCACTGTCTGATTTCCCCCCCCCCCCGTAAATACATTTGTTTGTTTGTTTTCCTGCCCTTCCTCCCAAAGTAGTCCAGGATGGCAAATGCACAAATGATGAAAGAATTAAACCATCTAGAAACATCTAAAACCAACTCCAGTATAGATGCTGCAGAAGCTATCTATTTTAAAAGCCTTCTGGAAAGAGGAACCTCTTCAGTAAGCACTAACCTGATCTCATTTTTTGACAGAATTACAAGCCTGGTAGATGAAGGGAACGCAGTGGATGTAGCCTACCTTGATTTCAGCAAGGCATTTGACAAGGTGCCCCATGATATTCTTGTAAAGAAGCTGGTAAAATGCGGTCTTGACTATGCTACCACTCAGTGGATTTGTAACTGGCTGACTGACCGAACCCAAAGGGTGCTCATCAATGGTTCCTCTTCATCCTGGAGAAGAGTGACTAGTGGGGTGCCACAGGGTTCTGTCTTGGGCCCGGTCTTATTCAACATCTTTATCAACGACTTGGATGATGGACTCAAGGGCATCCTGATCAAATTTGCAGATGACACCAAACTGGGAGGAGTGGCTAACACCCCAGAGGACAGGATCACACTTCAAAACGACCTTGACAGATTGGAGAACTGGGCCAAAACAAACAAGATGAATTTTAACAGGGAGAAATGTAAAGTATTGCACTTGGGCAAAAAAAATGAGAGGCACAAATACAAGATGGGTGACACCTGGCTTGAGAGCAGTACATGTGAAAAGGATCTAGGAGTCTTGGTTGACCACAAACTTGACATGAGCCAACAGTGTGACACGGCAGCCAAAAAAGCCAATGCAATTCTGGGCTGCATCAATAGGAGTATAGCATCTAGATCAAGGGAAGTAATAGTGCCACTGTATTCTGCTCTGGTCAGACCTCACCTGGAGTACTGTGTCCAGTTCTGGGCACCACAGTTCAAGAAGGACACTGACAAACTGGAACGTGTCCAGAGGAGGGCAACCAAAATGGAAACGATGCCTTATGAGGAATGGCTAAGGGAGCTGGGCATGTTTAGCCTGGAGAAGAGGAGGTTAAGGGGTGATATGATAGCCATGTTCAAATATATAAAAGGATGTCACATAGAGGAGGGAGAAAGGTTGTTTTCTGCTGCTCCAGAGAAGTGGACATGGAGCAATGGATCCAAACTACAAGAAAGAAGATTCAACCTAAACATTAGGAAGAACTTCCTGACAGTAAGAGCTGCTAGACAGTGGAATTTGCTGCCAAGCAGTGTGGTGGAGTCTCCTTCTTTGGAGGTCTTTAAGCAGAGGCTTGACAACCATGTGTCAGGAGTGCTCTGATGGTGTTTCCTGCTTGGCAGGGGGTTGGACTCGATGGCCCTTGTGGTCTCTTCCAACTCTATGATTCGATGATTCGATGATTCGATGATAAAAAGACAACAGAGTGTTAGTATTTTCACTCTCTCCCATTGCTGGATCATGTGATCCTTATTTACATTCCACACTTCTGGAAAGTGTGAGAACGGAAACTCAGACACAGAACTTCCGCTCTTTGTGCTTTTGTTTTTAGTCTCTTTGTTCTGTCTCCCGGACAGACAAGATGTCTGTGTGAGCTGCTCCCCGCACTGTTGTTATAGTCTTTATTGTGATTTGTTTTGATTTGATGTACAGCAATAAATAGTGATGCTACATACTTCCAACAGCTCAGCTTTCATTTTCTCTGCTGTTTGTGTGCGCGTATGAGCAGAGATGAGTCGCTGAGATACAGAAATGCTGCCGAACGCTGTTACGCATGAGTGCCCTGTTACCGGAGCGGGGCCCCTCCATACAGAGATGGAACCTTTCTAATATTTAATGGGAGGGAATTCCATTACAGGCAGCGCCACTACACCCAAGGATTGATGCCTATATTGTATAGCACAGACTTTGTTTATAAGACAGTATCTGCTAGAGACTCTCACCGGCAGAGAGCAGTGATCAGTTCGGATTATAAGGGGTGAGTTGATCTTTCAGGTATCACAGGTAAATTAAATAAGTGCCCCCAGTTCAACCCAGCCACGTTCTCTTTCGTTCTTTTTTTAAAAAATAACTTTTTATTCAAAATTAAAACAAAACATATTATCCAGAAACATATCATCCTTATTTCCCCCCATTTTTCCTCACTCCCCCCACAGAACCCACCCACTCCCACCCCCCAACTTCCCTCAGTTCCAGTCTTTGATTTCTCTAAATATACTGTTTTCTGCATGCTACACAGTTGTATAGATCCTCAAGCTATTTAGCTGATTATTATCAATAAAAAGTTTGTGAATGTTTATTCAAAACCAGCCAAGGAGTCCAGTTTGCTTTGTTGTGTCTTCAAATACTTTGTAAAGGGTTCCCATTCATCTTTAAAGTCACAGTTATCCTTGTCCCGTAGCTTGTATGTCAGTTTTGCCAGTTCTGCATAATCCATCAATTTTTTTTGCCATGATTCTTTAGTTGGGGTTTCTTCAGTCTTCCATCCTTGTGCTATTAAAACTTTCGCGGCCGCTGTTGCAAACATGAAGATGTTTTTCAGCTTTTTTGGCAGATCTTTCCCTACAATCCCTAATAAAAATGCTTCAGGTTTTTAAACAAATGTTAAATGGAACATTTTCTTCAATTCGTTGTATATCATTTCCCAATTTTTTTAAATTACCTTACAATCCCACCAGAAATGATAAAATGTCCCCTCCTTTTCCTTACACTTCCAACATATATTTGAACTAGTTTTGTACATTTTCCCTAACTGCACTGGTGTTGTGTACCATCTCTACATCATCTTCATGTAATTCTCCTTCAATAGGGAACAATCTGTAAATTTTAAGTCAGTTTTCCATAATTTTTCCAATCTTCCATCATAAAGTTGTGACCTACATCTTGTGCCCATTTAATCATAACTGATTTTACCTCTTCATCTTTTGTCTCCCATTCTAATAGTATGCTGTATGTGGCCTTCAGTAATTTCACTTTCCCTTCAATCACTTCCGTTTGAAACCTAGATCTTGTATAACTAAATCCTTTCTTGCTGTCTTCTTTATGTTCTCTTTCGTTCTTAGTCCTTCTTTAAGTTGCAAATGGTTAAGCAGTCCTAAACCAGTGTCTGCTGTGATCAAATTCACATCCCCCAAGAGAATGTATTTTCCTAAATGTGGGGAGGGAGCTGGGACATTGACCATGAATCTTACAATGTCACATGCAATTTGTCCCTTAGCTGTACCAAGGCAGAACCAGCTCAATCTCAGTGAAAAGCATGTTTCAGGAGGGTGAAAAGATTTCCAATGCCCTCTGAACCAAAAGAGCAGCAGACTTTGCTGGATTCTTGCCCTGAAACATAAATGTTTAAGAAGCTGCAACACCAAACCTTGTATTATATTCATTTATGTATTAGGGGCTCCCCTTGAAAATATCTGAGGAGAACATACATTACATCCAAGGTTGAACAAGAGTATATCTGGGGCCTTCACTTGAGGTTATGGCAAATGCCTAAGGCAGTTTGAAATTATAATGAATTGATATATGTACAATATGCAAAAGTTTCTGTAGTTTGTTTCCAATGATTTGCGACACAACCACTAACTATCATAGTCTAGCTCTCAAGCAGAGAAAAGAATATCTCCTACACAAAGGAATGATAAAATAGCTGCCCTTTCTATTTAAAAAGAAAAACTAACAATAACCTACATGTTCATAAGTGGCTTTGCACTGAAGGGAAAGTACTTCAGCTAGCAAACTACTTGCACTTCTCGAATTGGTGTTATTTTTCTCCACACTTAAAGAAGCCTAAAAAGTCCAGATGTCAGTGGAGTTGATGTTTTCCTAGCTGAGATTTGCTTAATCTTCTTTAACCTTCAATTCTCTCTGTTTCAAAGTTCTCCAGGCAATTCACAACTTAATTGACCATGATCAATAGGGAAAAGTGAATGAGTGCCATGAAGAAGAGCTAGGATCATGAGTCGGAACAAAAAATATCGCACAGGAAAACACTTACAGCTATTCTAGTCTATTTTCTTCTAATTTTCTTCTAGCAGTAGACATTTGTTCTAAATCAGCAGCACACTCAGATTCCCTGTTAACACTTGCGTCACTTTGAGGAGAGCAACACCTCCATACATCAATGTGCTTGTATCAAAGAGCTACCACAGATTAAGGATCACACATGGAGTTTGCAATCATAAAAAATAATGTTTCAGCAGAGACAGTTTACAGCCTCAGCAGCCTCAAATATGTTAGAGTGATATGTCAGAGGGTTTCAGTAACTTTGGCTTTTGGTTTTTGTGGAAAAGCTGACCAAACTATTAGTTGTGATGGGAATGTTCTACCACTACGGTAAGAAGCAAAATGCTTCTGGAAACCTGTTGCTGGGTATCACAAATGTGGTGCACTTGTGGGCTTGAGGCATCTTGTTACCCTCTGTGTGTAAGAACATGATGCTAAGCTAGGGTTCTACCAGAGGGCAGAAGTTCTTTTGGGCTTCAGGCAAGGCAAATTAAGCACACCAGATTATTAGGTTTTTTAAAAAAGGTAAAGGACCCCTGACAGTTAAGCCCAGTCATGAACGACTCTTGGGTTGCGGTGCTCATCTTGCTTTACAGGCCGAGAGAGTCGACGTTTTGTCCACAGACAGTTTTTTTGGCTCATGTGGCCAGCATGATTAAGCCGCTTCTGGTGAAACCAGAGCAGCGCACAGAAACGCCGTTTACCTTCCCGCCGGAGTGTTGCCTATTTATCTACTTGCATTTTTGGTGTGCTAAGTTGGCAGCAGTGTTTTCGAACTGCTAGGTTGGCAGGAGCAGGGACCGAGCAACGGGAGCTCACCCTGTCGTGGGGATTTGAACCGCCGACCTTCTGACCGGCAAGCCCTGGGCTCTGTGGTTTAGACCATGGCGCCACCCGCTTCCCTGATGCAACAGGTACTGCAGCGTAAAAGGAATGTTAGGAATCAGGATGCAAGTGCTGATGATATAACATGGGAAACAAATGCCACCAACTGCACATCTGAATGCAGCCATACACAAATCTCTTGTTGCCTCAAGAATTATATTGTTCAAATACAGTTTTAAACTTGGACAACAAACCACAAACCACAAAACAATAAAAATATATTATTCATCCACTTCTACACATGCATAGCAAGTGGGCAGTGTTGACACTATCATGACACTCCACAGTTCTGAAATGTTTCATCTGTTGATGGCCTGTAGTACGTTCTTTAAAGCCTTCAGCATGTTGTCAATGTTACCTGTCAGATTAATGGTAGTAAAACAGAACTGTAGGCTCACTGGCAGCAAACACTGTGTGGAATCGAAAACGGATTATTAGTTAAGTTGCAATGATTCCCACCACCCCTTTCATCAATTTCCAGCTTAGCTTGATAATTCCATTCCCATGTAGACAAACTCATGGTACCTGGGACTTGATGCGAAAGTCATGGTTCCCTGCAGCCCCTCATTTTTCTTTTGCCTGACAAATCAGGAAAGGATTTTTCCTCCCCTCAGTACGAGACGTTTATTTGTAACAAACCAACCAAACAACAACCCTGAAGTGATTGATAGCTTTGGACTTTGAGAACTGTTGAGTTGCATGTCTAAATGTTATACCTGACTTAGGGGCAATTGTTTTGTTTATGCATTATAAATATAATGTAAGTTTATATATTTCTAGGCACCGGGCAGCAAAAAAGAATGCTACCCAATTCCAGGTGCAAAAAACCTCAATAGCATTTCCTTAGTTTTGTAATTTATAAGGACAGATGCGTTTCACATAGAAGCAAATTTCAAAAGGCCAGTTACCGTATTTTTTGCTCTATAAGACTCACTTTTTTCCTCCTAAAAAGTAAGGGGAAATGTGTGTGCATCTTATGGAGCGTATGCAGGCTGCGCAGCTATCCCAGAAGCCAGAACGGCAAGAGGGATTGCTGCTTTCGCTGCACAGTGATCCCTCTTGCTGTTCTGGCTTCTGAGATTCAGAAATATTTTTTTTCTTGTTTTCCTCCTCCAAAAACTAGGTGTGTCTTGTAGTCTGGTGCATCTTATAGAGCGAAAAATACGGTAATTAGTTTATTTAGGGTGTAAAGCTGCATGTATGTCCTTCGTATGAAGCGCTATTGAGCTCAATGGGATTCAGTGGAGTGTAAACATGCATAGGATTCCACTGTAAATACCAATCATGAAAACACATTCCAGCAAGGCATTAGTTTGGGATGAAGAAACCTTTTCACCCTGAGGGCCACCTTCCCTTCTGAGCAACCTTTGAAAGGGTGCATGAGAACAGCAGGCAGGTCCAGAGGCAGGAGCGGGCAAAGCGATTGATGTAAAATTTACATTTGTAGAATAGGCTAGTTTCTACACACACACACTTGCTTCTCTCTCTATCCTCTAACCAGACAACCAAGGCATCAGCAGAGTTCAGTGACACAATACAGTCAGGCAAAAATACGATGTGCAAAGCAGAGCCTGTGTTGGGTGTGGGCTGGGAAGAAGGGGCTATTTCTAGGAGCCAGATAGAGAAGCCTGTTGTTGTTTGTTGTTTAGTCGTTTAGTCGTGTCTGACTCTTTGTGACCCCATGGACCAGAGCACGCCAGGCCCTCCTGTCTTCCGCTGCCTCCCGCAGTTTGGTCAAACTCATGCTGGTAGCTTCGAGAACACAGTCCAACCATCTCATCCTCTGTCATCCCCTTCTCCGTGTGCCCTCCATCTTTCCCAGCACCAGGATCTTTTCCAGGGAGTCTTCTCTTCTCATGAGGTGGCCAAAGTATTGGAGTCTAAGCTTCACGATCTGTCCTTCCAGTGAGCACTCAGGGCTGATTTCCTTCAGAATGGATAGGTTTGATCTTCTTGCAGTCTATGGGACTCTCAAGAGTCTCCTCCAGCACCATAATTCAAAAGCACCCATTCTTCGGCGATCAGCCTTCTTTATGGTCCAGCTTTACACTTCCATACATCACTACTGGGAAAACCATAGCTTTTACTATATGGACCTTTGTTGGCAAGGTGATGTCTCTACCTAGTGGGCTTAATTTGGCCCCCGGGCCTGAAGCTCCCCACCCCTGTATTAGGAGCACAACATAGTTTACAATGCGGCTGACCTGAGTCATATTAAGATCTTATTAATATTAAACCTTGCCAGGGATTTCCTCTGGGTTTTCTGAGGGTTGTTGTCTGTTCTAATTCAGCAGTACACAGTAGGTTTTCCCCGGGGAAACCCAGTAGTTCCTTAAGCTTTTAAAAATCAGTCACCTTAAAGTCGAGAGTACATGTCCAACTACCCTCGCCTTTTCCTTGCCTCTGTATCATAAATCCCAATAGGACATGACCACTTGATTCCAAGTTTCCCAGTATTTCTACTTCATCGACCAGTTCCTCTCTGTTGGTGAGGACCAGATCCAAGATACATAACCCCCTTGTTGCTTCTTCTACCTTCTGGGAATTGAAATTGTCAGCGAGGCAACTGAGGAATTTGTTGAACCTTGCATTTGTGGCATTTGTGGCCCAGAATCGGTGAGGTCATGAAATGAATTTTGCAGCTCCAGTGACATAGCATGTTTCTTGGAAGTCCTGTTTCTGTGTGTCATTGTCACGGTCCAGCTTATGGGCAATTGGAGTCCTAGCTTGGTACTTGGGTCCAGGGTAGGGGTAAGGAAACAGGAATCAGCAGTCCAGGGGTCAGGAAGCCAAGAGTCCACGAATCAGGAAACCAGGAGTCAGGAAGCCAAGAGTCCGAGGGTCAGGAAACCAGGAGTCAAGAAGCTAAGGGTCCAAGAGTCAGGATACCAGGAGTCAGGAAGCCAAAGCACAGCTAGGTGAGTAGCGTGTTGCTGTGGCAAAAAGCCAGAGGGAAATGCTGGTCTTATATACCCCTCCCGGCCCTGGCCACCAGGTGCTCCGAGTCTTCTGTCAAGCCTGACCTATGCAGCCGCACCTTGCCCTTCCAGGTCAAACTCAGGAAGGCCCCAGTCCTGTGAGGCCCTACCAGTCACAGGGCCTGGCTCTTGCATGCACTCCTGACAGTCGTGTTCCTCCAGGGCAGCCTTCCTCAACCTGTGGGTCCCCAGATGTTGTTGAACTACAACCCCCATCACCCCTAGCTAGCAAGGCCAGAGCTCAGGGATGATGGGAGTTGTAGTCCAACAACATCTGGGGACCCATAGGTTGAGAAACACTGCTCCAGAGGTTCATCTCCTGCAATGGTAAACCTTCTCCTCCCTTGAGGCACCCTACCTGCATCGCTGTTCCAGGACAGAGCACCCTTATATCCAACTAAGGCTGTCCGTAGAATGAAGAACGCAAACCTGCCTCTCCTAGAGCCATGAGAAAGTGGTGACATGAATGCCAAGCCAGGAAGTAAAGGGAAAGAGGGGTCCCAGAAATGCCTTTCAATCAGGGAGAGGGACTTGGATTGACACTGCTAAATTAAGGCTTATTTCCTGTCTGCTATGTTTAAGCATGGAAATAGAGAGAAGGAAATTGCCTCGGTTGCATAACAGAATTGCTAGAGATCCTTCTGCAGCCAAAGTTAATCATGTAGGCCCATCATAACTAGGAAATATATGAGCAGACCATATATACCTGATTCTGGAAATTACTCTCACATTTTCAGTTAAGCCCTTTCTTTTTAGAAACTACCCAGTTTAAAATGAAACCTAACATTTAATATACATAAAGGTAAAGGTAAAGGGACCCCTGACCATTAGGTCCAGTCGTGGCCGACTCTGGGGTTGCGGCGCTCATCTCGCTTTATTGGCTGAGGGAGCCGGCGTACAGCTTCCGGGTCATGTGGCCAGCATGACTAAGCCACTTCTGGCGAACCAGAGCAGTGCACGGAAACACCGTTTACCTTCCCGCCGGAGCGGTACCTATTTATCTACTTGCACTTTGACGTGCTTTCGAACTGCTAGGTTGGAAGGAGCAGGGACCGAGCAACGGGAGCTCACCCCGTCGTGGGGATTCGATCTGCCGACCTTCTGATCATCAAGTCCTAGGCTCTGTGGTTTAACCCACAGTGCCACCCGCGTCCCTTAATATACATAGGGGTAGACAAAATAGTTGAGATGTTCTGGGACTACAAATTTCACCAGCATGACCCATGGTGAGGGGATGCTGGGAGTTAGAGTCCAACAATATCTGAGGGGCACAATTTTGTCTGCCCCTGCTTTAACCTATCTGCATTCAATTCTACTATTCTACTCTACTCCATGTTCCTGGTAAGTTGCATGTGCATAGAAGTGCTCTCCTGACCACATAGCTACATACTGCAAATTGATTGTGCTTCACTTGTCTCATGATTGCTGGTATAAGATGGCAAATAGTGACCAGGTTGCTATCAGAAGCTGCCCACAGGCTTTTTCAGGCCTCATTTGTGTTGAAGAAAGTGAAAAAGGGGTTAATTCCACAATAGCTGGCAGAAATGTTTGACCCCTGTCCAGTGCAGCTGCAGGCATTTTGTAACTATCTTAAATGACTTGCTGGGCAAACTAACACATGCTGTAGCACTGGGTATGTAAAGAGCTCTGGCCACAACATTTATTTTTGTCAAAAATTGGAGGACTTTTGGAGAAAACTGTGGAATGCCAAGCCAGGAAGTAAAGGGAAAGAGGGGTCCCAGAAATGCCTTTCAATCAGGGAGAGGGACTTGGATTGACACTGCTAAATTAAGGCTTATTTCCTGTCTGCTATGTTTAGGCAAGGAAATAGAGAAAAGCTTTGAGAAAACTTTGAGAAAACTTTGAGAAAAGCTTGTCTGAGGTAAGTTGGAAATTTTACAAGACTTCTGGGCATAGAGAACTCTGACAGTTGCAGGACTTTGAAAGCAACTGAAAGTACTTGCCTTGTAGACTTTGGCACAGCAAAGTCTTTGAAAGCAAAGAACCCTCTCTGGGCTCAGAGAGCAAGGACTTCTTGTAGCAACTGTTAACAGTGTAGCATGTAATGTGCGTTTGCATTTACCAAGTGAAAGCTGTTTCTGCTACACAGGATTCATGGGTCTGTGAATCTTGGGGTCTCTGAACAACTTATGACACTTAATCACAGTTTCCAAGATTTGTTGAGGCAAGCTTTATGGTTTAAAGTGGTCGGGGACAGAGGGTGGCGCTTGGGGGGGAATTGTCATCGCGCCACTCCTTGGTGTGTGGAGTACCTCAGGGTGCGATACTCTCCCCAATGCTTTTCAACATCTTTATGCGCCCCCTCGCCCAGCTTGTCCGGAGTTTTGGGCTGGGTTGCCATCAGTATGCCGATGACACCCAACTCTATCTGTTGATGGATGGCCATCCTGACTCGGCCCCAGACACACTGACCAGATGTCTGGAAGCTGTGGCTGGATGGTTACGTGGGAGCCGGTTGAAGCTAAATCCTTCGAAGACAGAGGTCCTGTGGCTGGGACGGGACGATATGGGATTGGGGGGGCAACTCCCATCTCTTGCGGGGGCGCAGTTAGTGCCAGCACCGTCCGTTAAGAGTTTGGGTGTAATCTTCGACACCTCCCTTTCCATGGAGGCGCAGATTGCAGCTATAACAAAGGCGGCATTTTTCCATCTCCGCCAAGCTAAGCAGTTGGCTCCTTACCTCTCTCGCCCTGACCTAGCCACTGTGATCCACGCGACGGTCACCTCCAGACTGGATTATTGTAACTCGCTCTACGTGGGGCTGCCCTTAAGACTGACCCAGAAACTCCAGCGGGTGCAGAATGCTGCAGCGAGACTCCTTACGGGGTCTTCGCTGCGAGATCACATTCATCCGGTGCTATATCAACTGCACTGGCTCCCGGTGGAGTACAGGATCAGGTTTAAGGTGCTGGTTTTAACCTTTAAAGCCCTATACGGCCTTGGACCCTCGTACCTACGGGACCGCCTCTCCTGGTATGCCCCACAGAGAAACTTACGGTCTTCAAATAAAAATATCTTGAAGGTCCCAGGCCACAGAGAAGTTAGGCTGGCCTCAACTAGAGCCAGGGCTTTTTCGGCTGTGGCTCCGACCTGGTGGAACACTCTGTCACAAGAGACTAGGGCCCTGCGGGACTTGACATCTTTCCGCAGGGCCTGCAAGACAGAGCTGTTCCGCCAGGCCTTTGGCCAGGGCACAGCCTGACTCCCTCCCTCGGCAATCTTCGCGGAGCTCTGGCCCAATAGTGGCCAGTGGCTTGAATTTAATTAATTTTATAATGAATGATTTTAGAGTGTTGTTTGTGTTGTACTTTTGTATTGTTTATTGTTGTTAGCCGCCCTGAGCCCAGCTTCGGCTGGGGAGGGCGGGATATAAATAAAATTTATTATTATTATTATTATTACACTGCTTGAAATGTTTAGTGCAGATGAGGACCTCAAAAAAGAAAAAAAAGAGCATATGGGAGGTTTAGACTCTTGTGAATTCCATCACTAAATGGTTCTCTACATTCTCTGGTAGTCCAGAGACTTGGCACCCAGAGGATAAGGCAAAAGTCTATTGTAGGCTGATTAATGAGGTTTTCTTGGGAAAAAAAACATTTAGGGCCCAAACTGTCCCATGGGTTTATAAGTTGAAAGCACTGTCTCATGACTCAAATCTTGCCCAGATTGCTTGCAGCGCTGATATAATTTGTTGTTTGTTATAATTTAGCAATAGTTGTTGAAGGAGTCCTTGGCTATGGCCCGTTCAGTGCCTCTTTGGCTAGTTGGGTGTATTAGACTGCAGTCTTAAACACACTTAGCTGGGAGTAAGCTTCATTGAATCCAATAGGACTCCCCCCCTAAGATGTCATAGTTAGGATTGCTGCCTTTTTCATATAAAAGATCAGCAATGCAACCCTATACATTTCTACTGAGAAATGAGTCCCAGAGAGCTCAATGGATCTCTTTCCCAGATGTATATGAGACTGTAGCCTAAGACAGGCCTTCACAGCTTGTGACTCAAGCGAAATGCAGACCAGGAAAGTATATATAGCAGTATACCCCAGCTGGTATCCTCTGACCACTGGCTATGCTGCTGGGGTTGCTGGGAGCTGTGCTCCAAAACATCTGGAAGGTACCAGATTGAGGAAGGTTGGTGTATAGGATTTCAGCTAAAAGTAGGCCTGTCTAGCTAGTGACCTATCAAATCAAATGCAGTCTATCACCCATTCACTGTGTCCCATCAGGTACTTGACCTGATTTTGTAGTCCCAGGATTCATGCACCCTATGGTAGGATTACAGCCTGTGTCTCCAAATTCCACCGTGTTTATGAGAGCGTGCCTATTTCAGCTAGCCTGAACTTAAAACTGTTATAAAAAGGGCTACACAGTGGCACTTCACTCCCTTGAAGACAGCAAAAATTTATAGAGCAGCAAAGGGTAGCTGCTGGTTTTGTGATGAAAAGAGAGCTGGCTTTTCCCACATGTGGTGGTATTGTAGGAAAACCCATAACTTTGGGGAAATGGTAGCACACACTATTACTGATATGCTAAAAAATTCAGTCCCATCGGATCCATTATTCTGTTTACTCAGTTCTATACAACATGCAGTAAAACTGGACAAAGTAAAACTAAACTTACTAGTTATGGAGAAATTTGCCGATGGTAGGCAATGGGAAACATGCACCTTCCTACTCCAAAGCAGAAATAGTTACAAAAAGTGTGGAATTGTAGGAAAACCCATAACTTATGGAGGCCTGGCTGGAAGAAACATGGACCCTATTGGATTAGTGCTTCTCCGAGATTTGGTGCTTAATACCAAGGAATATCAAAAAAACTGGCAGAGAGGAACTGAGAGAGAATTAAGAGCCTCGGACGTGAGATCTCCAGGCTGATAGTAGATTGACTGATGGACGTCTGTTGGGGATTGAAACCGGGAAAGGGGGGGTGGAGTTTGGGAATCCAAAGGATGTATAATTATAATTTGTTTTGCTTTTACTTTTGTTATTTGCATGAGAATTGAGGAAATCGTGGAAGGGAATTTAGGCCGACTTTAGAAAAATGTTTTAAGAATAAGCACTGATGTATAACTATTGATGTTTATAAGGCAAAATTGAAAACAAACAAACAAACAAATTTCTTTCCAGTAGCACCTTAAAGACCAACTAAGTTAGTTCTTGGTATGAGCTTTCGTGTGCATGCACACTTCTTCAGATACACTTGAAACAGAAGTTGCCAGATCCCTCTATATAGTGAGAGGGTGGGGAGGGGTATTACTCAGAAGGGTGGTGGGAATGGGTGATAGGCAGATAGCTGTGATGAGCCTGTTGACGACTCTTAACGACTGCAATAGGTCTTACAGGAAAAAGCAAGGGGTGAGGTGAGAAGGTGAAAAATAGCTTTGTGATTCTTATCTCATTATAAATGACAAAGCTATTTTTCACCTTCTCACCTCACCCCTTGCTTTTTCCTGTAAGACCTATTGCAGTCGTTAAGAGTCGTCAACAGGCTCATCACAGCTATCTGCCTATCACCCATTCCCACCACCCTTCTGAGTAATACCCCTCCCCACCCTCTCACTATATAGAGGGATCTGGCAACTTCTGTTTCAAGTGTATCTGAAGAAGTGTGCATGCACACGAAAGCTCATACCAAGAACTAACTTAGTTGGTCTTTAAGGTGCTACTGGAAAGAAATTTGTTTGTTTGTTTGTTTTGAGTATGGCAGACCAACACGGCTACCTTTCTGTAAGGCAAAATTGGTTTTTTAAAAGGAACTAAATATAAAAAGGTTAAAAATTAGGGATAAGAACGTGTTGAACCAACAATTGGAATTGGAATACAAGAGGGGGAGGTGTGGGGAAGTCAGGGAAATATGTTATTGAAAATAAGGATTGTGAATTCTATGTGTTTTTAAACTTTTTGTTTTTTCTTTTTTGATTTTTTAATGTATTACAATGGAAAATTTTAATAAATATCTTTTTTATAAAAAAGGAAAACCCATAACTTTGGGGAAATGGTAGCACACACTATTACTGATATGCTAAAAAATTCAGTCCCATCGGATCCATTATTCTGTTTACTCAGTTCTATACAACATGCAGTAAAACTGGACAAAGTAAAACTAAACTTACTAGTTATGGAGAAATTTGTCGATGGTAGGCAATGGGAAACATGCACCTTCCTACTCCAAAGCAGATATAGTTACAAAAAGTGTGGAATATGCCTCCTCTCTTCCCGAGTCCATTATATTTATGTGTTTTGTATCCATTGTCATACTCGGCGTAGTCAAGTTCGCCACAACCATTGATTTTAAGGTACTCTGAGTTTGACTTACTTGGATTCAACTCTATGATTCATTCATTTCCACCTCATAAGTTCAAATACTTGAGTATAAGGCATCATGTTTGTTTTAGAAGTTTTGTAACTTTCTTCTATGTAAGCTGTGGATTTGTATGGCTCCTGGAATTTAAATACTTGTGTATAATAAAAAGTAAACGAATGATGGGAGCATTGTCACAAACAGTTCACCACACTCCTGGAGGCAGCAAGTAGCAGCCTGATGGCTAGAGCGGAAGTCACATACTAATCAATCATATATTTCAGTAGTGAGATCAAGGTCTATGCACCCCAACTTCAGAAATTACAGTGGTACCTTGTTTTGTGACCGGGATCCATTCCGGAGCTCCAGTTGCTAGCCTAAAAGGACGCAGGGCAAAGCGCCGCGTCTGCGCATGCGCACGGAGCGGTTTGCGCTTCTGCGCATGCACAAAGTGCGATTTTGCACTTCTGTGCATGTGCAAGCAGCAAACCTGGAAGTAACCCATTCCGGTACTTCCGGGTTTGCCACGGACGTTCGACGGAACAGATGCTAGACAAGGCGGACGTTCGCAGAGGTATTAATGTACATTAGAAGCCAGAATTCAGAAGTTCAGATATAATTACATCTTCTGAAACCCCACCCCATTGTGGCATCAGAGGCTCTGAACATGTTATCATTCACTCCAGCTCCAGTGCATTCACGTCTTTTAAGAGGACACCAGCCACAATTCATATGTAGTTTGTTGAGAAATTCTTATGCTTGATGCATTTCCTATCAAATCAGCTTCCATCTGATTTGCAAAAGTAAGCTGCGGTTAAGCTGAGGTGTGTACATTGCAGGCATTCATTGCACATGTGCAGATGATGGCTTCATTGAATAGCAGTTTGGGAGGGGGTTGCAGACATGCGGAAACAAATCAGGTAATATGCATCAGGTGAAAACATCCCTACCTTCCATCTGGTGTGTCTTCTTCTTTGGCGATCACTTGTAGCCGGGTAAATTGTCTTCCATAAACACGGTTTTAACAGTGAGTCCATAAGTGTCTGTGGAGGCCAATTCTGGATCCACAAATCCTTCCACAATTGGGACATAGGTTTCTAGGTGAGAGTTGATCATGGTGAGCATTTGCCAAGCATGCCTTCCTCTTAGCACGTTTCTCCCTTTTGTCCTGAGTTTGAGTGTCTTCAAAGCCCATGACACCTTTGGTAAAGGCTGTTCTCCAATTGGAGTGCTTTCCCAGTCGGTGTTTATACTACATTTTTAAAGATTTGCCTTGAGAGGGTCTTTGAACCTCTTTTGTTGACCACCAGCATTACACTTTCCATTTTTAAGTTCGGAATAGAGTAGATACTTTGGAAGACGATAATCAGGCATCTGCACAACATGACCAGTCCAACACAGTTGATGTTGAAGAATAATTGCTTCGACACTGGTGATCTTTTCTCCTTCCAGTACACTGGCATTAGTTACACTTCCCAAGTGATGTGTAAAATTTTTGGAGACACTGGTGATGGAATCTATCAAGGAGTTGGAGTTGGCGTTTATAAGTGGTCCATGTATGCTTGTGAAACATGGAGCACAATCTGGTGTGTACAGCAATGAAAATGTGATGTGAAGCACAGCAGGGGGAAATGACCTCACTGTGTTTTAAGCCACCAATGTGCACATAGCCTAAATCAGCCTCCAGAACGGTTGTGGCATTCTGCCCATGCTTTATTTACCAGTTCTTTTGTCAATGGGCAGGTTTTGATGCCAAATGGAACTGCGAGCCAAAACAAAAACTGAAAACACACACCCCTTCCACCCTCGCTAGGTGTTGTTTCCAAGAGCTGTGTTGAAAAGAGTGTTGGAAACTCTATTGACTTAGTAGGTTTTCAGCTGTCCTACTCCTTATAATTACTTATTGGGCTTTGGCTCAGAGGTTAATGGAAAGCAGCATGATGTCAGGGTAATAGATCTAGAGCCAGTCAAACAACTAATATTAGCTATTCCCTAAAGAGCTCTAACAATGTATAGAGCTTCTATCAAACCCAGAACAGAAGAATTTCAAGGAGGCACTGAATTTTTCAAATGGTCACAGGAAATGAGTTAGAGGGCTGACTTCCAGCTTGAAGCAAACAGCCAGAGGGAATAATAATATTTTTTTTAAAAACAAAAACAAAACCCACCCGCAAAACAAAATTTTGTATCCGAGTCTGTGCACAAGAGCATCCGATAATCAAATCCTGCAATACAAATATCTGCTCTGAGCAACTACACTGCAACACTTCATTATCAATATTTTGCCGCTAGAGCCTTTGTGACCCCAATTACAAAAGGTAGGCAGCTGCAGCAAGCTGAATGGTTCTGCTGTGTACCTGGATCAAAACGGGAGAAGCAAAGTTCCGATGCAAAGCTTGCTACATTATGTGGTGAGTGAGCATTGCGTCGACTCTACACAATAGTGCCCATCACTTCTGAAGGGGCATATCCCTTTTCTTGACCCTACGTATTCTAAGTAGGCTCTGCTCCAGCCAGGTCAAGTTATGCTGGTGTCTTTCAGCGCATGTATTGCTGCATGGTCAGAGATTCTGCTGGCCAGAAGTGTGCCTAGGGTGGTGATACCTAAAACATTTCCCCAATAGTTTCCTTTTGATGTAGTAGACAGTTAGTCGTATCCTCAGGCTTACGTTAAGAAGAGACACTGGTTCTTACTTGTTGTTGTTTAGTCGTTTAGTCGTGTCTGACTCTTCGTGACCCCATGGACCAGAGCACGCCAGGCACTTCTGTCTTCCACTGCCTCCCGCAGTTTGGTCAAACTCATGCTGGTAGCTTCGAGAACACTGTCCAACCATCTCGTCCTCTGTTGTCCCCTTCTCCTTGTGCCCTCCATCTTTCCCAACATCAGGGTCTTTTCCAGGGAGTCTTCTCTTCTCATGAGGTGGCCAAAGTATTGGAGCCTCAGCTTCACAATCTGGTTCTTACTACTAGAACATAACTGCTTATTTTAATTGGTTGTTTTTTTTAAAGAACATAGTTGAGGCTCAGGGCCTCAAATAGCTGCTAGTCAATTTACCGGTACCACAAATGACCACCAGGGGTTCTTCTTCCCATGCTGCCTTTGAAAGCACATGGCTCCTCCTACCATTATTAACCCTTCACTCACCCAATACTGTTGCATGCACTTCTCCACATCCTTGTATTCTTCTCCTCAGGATGAATGCCTGCTACTCTCTCTTCTAGCTATTCATCTTCAGTATGAACCGTAGATGGTCCATGGTTGGATCACGTTTCAAAATCAGGTCCATTGTGTTTGAGTATAATTTGCAGAGATCTTAATGCTAATTATTTTATGTAGGCCACTGTTTGGAGGCTGAGTGGTCCTGCCTGCCAGCAAAGGAGGACTGCAGATAAGCTAGGAAAAGCCATGTTGCTCAACCCATTGAAGTGATACCCTCATCCTAGAAACAATTAAAAGGATTCAGGACAGTAAAGAAATGTGTGTCGTAGCTAATAACCACTCACCTCTTCCTGCCTTCTCTTAGGTATGCTCATATGCATTACAGATGCACACTGCACCATAGAGGATGGTATGCGTTTTCACAATTTAAATTAAAGAAATGATCACTGACCCAGAAACCATGTTTGCCCCAGCACTGATGAGTTGGACCAGAATTTAAATGACTCAGATTCTGCTGTTTCTGTATTCACAGTGATAGCATTATAAAGAGACAAGCTTATTAAAGGAGACTCTAATAACTGAGTAGAATGCTTTGTTGGTAGGACAAAGGGAAAAGCTATAAGATATTTGGAAGGAGGAACTGCCATTCAGGCCAGGATAACAAGAGTGTGTTTGATGTTGCCACCTAAGTCATACCTTTTGTAGAGACACCAAAATGCAGATCAATTTTCATGATGGTATTATTATTATTATTATTATTATTATTATTATTATTATTATTACAAATTGCTGAATATCTTCAGCTAGTAAACTTATTGTTACATTTACCAATCTATCCTTTTTGTCGTATTCCTGGAGTTTGCTTCTGGTCTGTCTTTGTTTATTGCCTGCCATAAATCATCCTAGGAAAGGACATTTCAACTTTAAATGCCCGTCAATGATAATTCATATTATTCAGCTTGCCAACTGAAAATTTGAATTCGGAGCTGCTGGCCATGCTTGTTCTTCCCTTTTGGGGGAAGGGTCATAGCTCAACCATAGATCATATGCTTTGCATGCTTCTTATGCAATGTGAGAAGACCCAAACCACATGGGTGCACTCAGGTCAGGCTCACAATTGCGTTGATGCCAGGATCAGCTATTGCAGGATCTGGAGCAGTTCTGGCATAGGAAGTGCCACATTATGAACTTCTTCTACGTGACCTGGAATTTCTGAAGTTTCATGGAACAGAAACACATGCCTGCGTTTCTCCCACATCACTATGGAAACATAGGAGGCAGCCTTGACAACCACTACTGTACAAATCACATCTACAATGGGGGTGGGCAGTCTGTGGCCATAGAGCTAGATGTGGATCTTAATTTCAAGGGCTCTCTGCAATGCATCACTTCAGACCTTTGGCATGAGTGATCTGTTCCTCCTCTGCCAGTCTAGCAGGTGGCAGGGTAGGGGAGATAATAGAATCAATTGCAGAGTTGGAAGGTGAGCCAGTCCGGGGGGTCCGGCACGCTTCCTTTGCGCGGCTCTGATTCTTCCCCCAGGGACCTCCGACTCCAGCAGCACGTAAACACAGCGGAACAGAAGCAGGAACGTCGTGTGAGGGCAATAACTCAGGCTGGACGCAGGCTGTCTTCTTATCTTTCTCTTAAGTCTTTATTCCTTAGCATAACACAACAGCTATAAATCCTGGCGACAGAGCGCACATCTTGCTCCTTTCTTGCAACGGAGCAAAACACACACTGAGAGAAACACAGGAAACCACTCCCCTCAGTATTCTAAAACCACGCCTCAAAATGTGAGACGTCACTCAGAACTTCTTAACCCTGTGAGTTCTGAGCCTCTCTCCACACCCCCTCTCGAATCATATTTTGAGAGGACTTCTGAGTGTTCAACACCTTCCCCATTGCCTTCCGCCCCTTCCTGGCATCGTTGTTAGGCACCTGTTGAACCTCACAAAGCTCAGGTTCGCACTGTGCAAAACCAACCCACGCATTTGTGACCTGAAACCTCTCAGGTGGAATTCCCTTTGTTGCCCGAGATGACCGCCTGGGCACAAACTGGGGTGCTACCTCTGACCCACTGGGGCCAGCCTGTGCGTCTTCCTCATCAGAAGATTCCCCCTCTGACTTGACACGTCTGTGAGCTTTCTCCATTATGCGCACAGGAGATGAGAGCTCACTCTTGGACAGTCTCTTAACAACCTGTGGAGACGCCCTACTCTGTTCAGGGACCTGGTCTCCACCAGCAGGTTCAGGCTCTGGCTCTCCCTCCTCCTCAGAGTCAGACAGACAATCTGAGTGAACGTCAGAGCGCACTTTGCGCCTTGCCCAACCATCCTGCTCAAAGAACTCAGCCTGTTTACTGACCAGAAGCTTGGTCTGATCACCTTCTGGATATGCGAACCTCCATCCCTTTGTCGTAGGCTCATATCCACAGAAGATCATTTCCTGGTACCTTGGGCCACCCTCCTGCTGCAGAAACTTTGGTACAGGCACCATGGCTCTGCTACCAAAAGTGCGAAAGAAATGCACAAGCGGCTTCTGTCGATGAAGCAGGAAATACGGGGTGTCACCTACCACTGAATTGTAGCACCTGTTCATCGTGAAATTGGCTGTCTTTACCGCCTCCCCCCAAAAACTTTGAGGCAAACCAGAGTCATCCAGTAGAATCTCTGATGCTCGAACCAGAGCTTTACTCCTAAGCTCTGCCACGCCACCCTCCTGAGGAGAAGTCACCTTGTGACGTATCTCCCTCTGGCGAAAGAAACCCTTTAGAGCAGACCCAGTGACCTCTGAACCTCGGTCACACTTGAACCCCTGCACCTTGGTGGAGAACCTTAGTTCCACCTCTGCGACCCAATCCTTGATAAGTTGTGTTGCCTCCTCCTTAGTTCTCAGCGTGAACGCCCATGCGTTCCGCGTAAAATCATCTGTCAGCACCATCAGAACCTTGGCCTTGCCCAGACTTGGCTGTGGCATATCAAAAAGGTCTGCATGTACAAGCTCAAAAGGCTTTGTGGTTACTCTCTCCACCCTGGGATGATTAAATCCCTTGTTCCTTGCTTTTCTGCAAGCTCTGCAATTCAAAGGTTGACCACATTCTTTTACCCGGCACCCTTTGGTGCACTCTGATAACATCTGAATGTCCTCACAGGAACCATGTGACATTCTCTTGTGCCACACGCAAGCACACGACACATGAGTGTGATCAGTGGCTTTCCCAGCATTCCCCTCACCCTCCAGAGGTGTTTCCAGAACAAAGAGGTTGTTCTGATTCTTCTCAACACTTATTAGCTGTTTCCCCCCTCTGGAAATTGTACAAACATTTTTCTCAAAACTCACTGCATATCCCTCCTGTAAAAGACAAGGTACAGATAAAAGGCAATGTTTTATCTCAGGTATGATGTAGACCTTTAGCTCAGCCTGTAAGAAAGAGACAAACAAGTTAGCAACATGAGTCACATGTCCCTGTGAACCAGTAGCAAAGACAACTGTTTTCCCAGTTGAAACAGCCTTGCAGTTCCACATTTGTCCATCAGGTGGCGCTGTCACCAAATGGGCGTTAGCAGCCGAGTCCACAACCCAACGTAGCACTCTCCCCTCTCTGGAGTTGTCCTTCTTTGTTGCCTTAGCAACAGACTTCCTGCTGCCCCCGACCTTGGGGCCTTCGCTGCAGGTGTTCTTCAAAACTGCCATCGAAGCAGTCAGCTGATAAGCGTTTCCTCCCCTCTCTGGAGCACGTAGCGTATGCGCTTTCCCATGCCTGCCTCCTCTGCAGGACTTGTTGCCATGGAAACCCGGCTGGTTCCCATGGGAAGCAACCTTGGACACATCCTGCACTGTCTCCCTTGCTCTCTGTGGGCAGCCGCGACACAGGTGTTCAGAAGAATCACAAACAAAGCAACGCCGAGTGGAAAACTTTGCAAACTTGCCTTTGGTCTTCTCTGCCCCCCCCAACCTTTCCAGCAGCACTCTTTGAGGCTTTTCTGCTTTTGGGGACATGGCTTTTGGCTTCTGCTGTGGTTTCTCTGCAAACCCCCTCCAGCTCCTGCCAAACAGCCTGGGCACTCTCAAGACCCTTGGAATGGCCTGCACCCCCACTCTCAGGTGCATCTCTCTTCTCTTCTCCCAGCTGCTCTCCAGCACGCAGATCATGTGTTGGGGCATTCCAATAGCTTCCCAACACAGTCCCAGCCCCCTCTGGGCCTTCTGGGCGTCCCTCAGCCCCTTCTGGGCTTGGTGCTTCCTCAGAGCAATTCTCAGCCCCCTCTGGTCTGGCTCCCACTGCTTTCTTCAGTGCCTGCCGCCACTCGACCCAGGGCTTGCTCCCGTCCACCTTATTAAAAGGGATTGACGATTTCTGGCTGTCTGCCATCTTCCCCCGGGGCCCAGCCTACTTACAGTAGCACCTCCCGGTCCAGCAGATCAGATCTTGCCAGCAAGCTCCCCTGTGCCTCACACGTTAGGCACAGCTTCAACTGGTTCCAGCCTCCTTAGCTGGCCTTTGGCTGCAGTCTTCCTTCCCAACCAGCTTCTCCCACACGCACGAACGTTGCTTATCTCTGCTTCAGGCGTTTGCTGATGACCCCATAACCTGAGCCATTTCGGGGGGTCCGGCACGCTTCCTCTGCGCGGCTCTGATTCTTCCCCCAGGGACCTCCGACTCCAGCAGCACGTAAACACAGCGGAACAGAAGCAGGAACGTCGTGTGAGGGCAATAACTCAGGCTGGACGCAGGCTGTCTTCTTATCTTTCTCTTAAGTCTTTATTCCTTAGCATAACACAACAGCTATAAATCCTGGCGACAGAGCGCACATCTTGCTCCTTTCTTGCAACGGAGCAAAACACACACTGAGAGAAACACAGGAAACCACTCCCCTCAGTATTCTAAAACCACGCCTCAAAATGTGAGACGTCACTCAGAACTTCTTAACCCTGTGAGTTCTGAGCCTCTCTCCACAGAAGGTACCATGAGGGTCATCTAGTCCAATGCCTGCAATGCAAGAATCTTTTGCCCAATATGGGGCTGGATCCCATGGCCCATGCTCTACAGTGCTATCCAGAGAATTAAGGTAAGGGGGTGAAACAAAGAGTGAGAGCGATGGAAGCTGGAAGAACTTCTAACAAAAGAAAAGTGGCAGATGAAACTGATGGACTATGCCGAGTTGGCAAAATTAATTGGGGAAATTCGGAACCAGCAAGACCAGACTTTCCTGAAAGACTGGAAGAAATTTATAATATATTTGAAAGACAATTATAATCAACTGACATCGCTTGTACGGTTGCAAGAAGTTTTGTAAGGAGAACCATATGAATTACTGTATTTTTCGCCCTATAGGACGCACTTTTTCCCCTCCAAAAATGAAGGGGAAATCTGTGTGCGTCCTATGGGGCGAATACAGGCTTTTGCTGAAGCTTGGAGAGCGATAGGGGTCGGTGCGCACCGAGCCCTCTCGCTCTCCAGGCTTCAGGAAGCTATCAGCAAGCCTGGGGAGCCTGCGGGAGTTCCCGCAGGGCTCCCTACGCTGCGGATAGCAGCCTGCCACCCGGCACGTTGGGCACCCTGAAGCAAAGTGCCCCTCGCGCCGGGCAGACATCCACAGCGTGGGGAGCCCTGCGGGAGTTCCTGCAGGGCTCCCTACGCTGCGGATAGCAGCCTGCCGCCCGGCGCGCGAGGCACCCTGAAGCAGAGTGCCCCTCGCGCTGGGCAGATATCCGTAGCGTGGGGAGCCCTGCGGGAGTTCCTGCAGGGCTCCCTAGGCTGCAGATAGCAGCCTGCTGCATGGAGCGTGGGGCGCACTGAAGCAGAGCGCCCCGTGCTTCGGGCAGACATCGGCCAGCCCCACAAGCTCGGGGGACAGCGGGGAGGCGCAGCGCCGCCATCCCGATGTTCCTCAACCTGGTTTGTTTCCCCAACCTGGTTTTGGGGGGGAAATAAATGAAATTTCCCCCCCTTTATTTCCCCCCCAAAAAACTAGGTGCGTCCTATGGGACGGAGCGTCCTATGGGACGAAAAATGCGGTATTTGCGAAAGAGGACTAAGAAGGAGTTTATTTAGGATATGGATTTTATAGCAATAACTATTTAAATGCAAAATCAGAAAGAAAGTTAGAAAACCATTAGTCAAGGTTGATGGAAGTCTCAGGCTGTGATAGCTGAATGTTTGTTATGTTGCACAGGATGGGATGTTATGTTTGGAAAATATGTGTAATAGTAATAGTAATTTATTATTTGTACCCCGCCCATCTGGCTGGGATTCCCCAGCCATTCTGGGCTGCTTCCAACAAATATTAAAAATACATAAAAATGTCACACATTAAAAACTTCCCTGAACAGGGCTGCCTTCAGATGTCTTCTAAATGTCAAATAGTTGTTAATTTCTTTGACATCTGATGGGAGGGCGTTCTACAGGGCAGGCGCCACTACCAAGAAGGTCCTCTGCCTGGTTCCCTGTAGCTTTTCTTCTTGCATTGAGGGAACTTCCAGAAGGCCCTCGGAGCTGGACCTCGGTGTCCTGGCTGAACGATGGGTGTGGAGATGCTCCTTCAGGTATACTGGACCAAGGCCGTTTAGGGCTTTAAAGGTTAACACCAACACTTTGAATTGTACTCAGAAATGTACTGGGGAGCCAATGTAGGTCTTTGCCAATGTGCAAAAACCAATAAAAATATATTAAAAAGAAAAAAAGAAACAAAGAGTGTGTGAGAGAGAAAATGCAGTGGCAGAAAAATAGAAAGAGAAGGTGGGAGAAGAAGAGTGAGAAAAGGGGGTGTCCACTATCCCTTCCCCAGCAGTGTGATCCTGAGCAGATGACCCCTCAGCAGAATACAGATAATAATAATAATAATAATAATAATAATAATAATAATAATAATAATAATTTCTTATTTATACCCCGCCCATGTGGCTGGGCTTCCCCAGCCACTCTTGGCGGCTTCCAAAAAATATTAAAATACCGTAATACATCAAACATTAAAAACTTCCCTAAACAATCAAACATTTCCCACCCTTGATCCACAGAATGAATACAGGTGTGATCTTTTATTGGCTCTTTTCCATTCAACAGTTGCTCCACAAGCTATAATTTTTGTAGCCAAAGTGACAGAAATTACATACATTGTACGGTTATTTGAAGAAAGGCATTTTTAATGTAAAAAAAAAAAGTGTCGCAGTTACTTTTTCTGTCACGTTACGAAAGGTTGACGTTGTAGCTCTGCCAGAAGAAGTCCCAATTACAGCAAAGCATATGCTGATGTTGCCACACAATTATAACCAGTAAACTGTGTCATGCCTCAGAGGCGAGAAGCATGTCTCGTCCCCTCGTTGCTCGGTGGGAATCCACCGCACGCCATTCCTAGCTTAGATGCAAATTGCATTCCCTACTGTGTGAATGGAACTCTGCCAGGGCTAGATGAGATATCAAGTGGGGAGCCAGAGTGAAAGCAAGACGGGTGTCTTGCTTATTGTGGTCTTCTGTCTAAGCAACATAATGGACCCTATTACCTCTTATTTTCAGCATCTCTCAGATATCAGGCAAACATACTTGGTACATATTCAAAAATATGGAGTCAGCCTAATTAACATCCGATTGTTTCTGTGCCCAAATAACTTACAAACACTCAATTGCTTCTGCAGCCAAATACACTAAGCAGGCTATCTGTTAGATATTTGAGCTAATGCGTGCGCACACACACACACACACAAATTGCACAATCCAGAAAAAGAATTTCATGAAGACCAGGGGCACATTCACACCTTACGTTTAAAGCACTATGATACCACTGTAAACAGCCCCCAAAACTTCCTGGGAGCTGTAGTTTGTTAAGGGTGCTGGGAGTTATAATAGAACAAAGCAGGTGTTCATGGTGGGTTCCAGCACCTCTTTTTCTATAAGAATAGCCCTGGTTGGGAGATGCTACTCTGCTCTCAGGGTTACAGTTCCCAGAGTTCCCTGGGAAGAGGGATTGATTGTTAAACCACTCTGGAAATAGCATTTCTCCCATCTCATTGTCTGTAATGTGACTGAAGTCCCATTATTCCCCTTCATTTGAACATGTGTAGGCTCAACTGAAAGGATGGAGGTCAAAAGGGTATAACCAGTGGGAATCAAAAAACAATGGGAGAATGACATAGGCTATGAGATTAACCCCACTCAATGGACCAGAATGTGGTCTAAACTCTCCTTTAAATCCATATCAACAAAAAGAAAAGAACTCACTCTGAAACTCACCTACAGGTGGTACCTAACACCAAGAAAACTAGCGCTAATATGCCCAGGAACCTCACCAAAATGCTGGAGAGGGTGCACCTCCACAGGCACATACCTCCACATGTCGTGGGAGTGCCCCAAAATCCAACTATTCTGGACAACAGCCATACGAGAAATATGTAAAATAACTAAGCAAATATTAGACATCACCCCAGAATTGGCCCTACTAAACATCTTCCAAGACAACAATGCCCATTTACACCACAAAGAACTCATAACCCACCTACTTTCAGCAGCCAGAAACACCATAACCAGACACTGGAGAGACCTGTCAGGAGTAAGCATGGACCAATGGTACCAAATGGTATGGGAAGCAGCCCTACTAGAAAAATTAACCAATAAACTGAAACTGACACGGGGACAGAAGACGCCTTTACCCCTGTATGGCTCCCCTTTATCACATACACAGCCCAACAAGACAATGACAACAATCCACAAATAGCATACAAATCAGTATGGCTAACCTGATCCAAAACACCCACCCACCCCACTCACATATGAAAACAAAGATCACCATAGCCAATCACAAACAAACAACCACACCCTAGGCCAACCCCAACCTCTCTCACCACCAAAGAAACACAAATGAACAGTAGAGAACCTGCACGAGCAACGCTGACACCAAACCCTACATACATTAAGCAAAATAGAAACATTGCCACCCAACCCACCCCCACCCATTTCCCCCCTCCCCCCTCCCCCCCAATGTCTCAACAAATGAAACTGATTTGTAAAAATGTTACATGGGAAAAATACGAGAGACATTACACATACTTCTGTAAAACAAGAAAATGTTTAATAAAAAAGCACAACAACAATCCTGGATCGATCAGGCATGGTCATAATCCCCACACAGGATTAACAGTTTTACAAACCAGCAGTAACAATTTTATTTGTATTCATGAGATAAAAAGAAACAAGCAACTGTCAAGCTAAGTTTCTTGATGGGTGCAGTATGAATTACAATAGGCAATTCTGTTTCTCTTCTTTTTACACAGTATCTCTCAGACCCGTTAAAACGTACTCCATCCACCCTCCCACTTTGATCCCAGACCCATCAAGTGCTTTAACTAACTGCTCAATCTCCAACATTCTGCATTCTGGGGGGACTCTAACTCCCTTAACATTCCATCCTACAAGACAACTCCCCACTCCTTACAGTTGCCTGGGGCAGAGTCACATTAAGGCATGTAATCGTTGGTTGCAGCACCTTGTGTACCAAGACCTCATGACCCCACAGTTCCCTAAGGGTGAATAACCAGACAAGACAACAGCATACGGTTTTAGGGGATCGCATAGGCCACAACTTTTATTTGTTACAGATGTGAGTGGTTTGGCATAGGCACTGAGTGAAGCCAGATTATATCAGATTATATCATGGGAGCCTGTCTGCTGGGACTGCATCTAAGGGTAAACTACCATTAGGGGGAGCCCTATGACCTACAACAAATAAGAGTACCCCCCCCCCAGGGTTCCCCGTTTGAGGAGTGAGACGCGGGTGGTGTGTGGGACGCGGGTGGTGCTGTGGGTTAAACCACAGAGCCTAGGACTTGCTGATCAGAAGGTCAGCAGTTTGAATCCCCGCAACGGGGTGAGCTCCCATTGCTCGGTCCCTGCTCCTGCCAACCTAGCAGTTTGAAAGCACATCAAAGTGCAAGTAGATAAATAGGTACCGCTCTGGCGGGAAGGTGAACAGCGTTTCTGTGCGCTGCTCTGGTTCGCTAGAAGCGGCTTAGTCATGCTGGCCACATGACCCAGAAGCTGTACGCCAGCTCCCTCGGCCAATAAAGCGAGATGAGCGCCGCAACCCCAGAGTTGGTCATGACTGGACCTAATGGTCAGGGGTCCCTTTACCTTTACCTATGGCCCAAGCCCCCGTCTCGGCTTCGGACAGAAGTCAATCTCCCTGAATCCCATTAACAGGATACCATTAAGCAAGGAGGGGCAGGCAGAGGCTACAAGCTCTCCTCCTGCCAAGACCTAGTCTTACCCAACATGTAATCATTGGTTACAGCACCTTCTCAACTTGTATGTGTACTGCATTATCACCTCCTGCATACAGGATGAACAGAGTCAGGCCTCTTTTAGCATTCCTGTTGTAGGACCACATCCCAGTGCTGCAGTCATTGAGCAATGAATGTAAATGGAACAGTTTATGGGTGTTAAGTTATCAAGTGACAAGGAATCAAGTAGTATTTATGCAGATTTAGATTAGCCCTTACATATTTATTCCTCAACTTTGCTTATCAAGAAAGAAAGAAAAGGCCCACTCCAAGGCAGCCGCAAGCACTTTCTAGTCACGGGATAGCTATTCCTCATTTCCTCTTTTTCACTGTTTTGCATTAAGGAGAATGAACCACCTTTGATTGTTATTAACTTCAGGATGGCCTGCAACACATAAGCATAAAAATATACCACCACCTATTATTCGGTATTGGCAGTTCACAAATCTCAGTATTAAATATGCAGAAATGAATTAAATTAACATAGCAAAATATAATTAGCAAAACAGTTTGCCAGCATAATCATTGCCACAGGCCTTAATTAACATGAAAATTAATTTCAGAACCTGGTGTAAGAAACTGTAATCTTGTACATTACCATTGCATGAAAACTCCGAGTGCCTTAGGACACAATTTCTTGAAGGAAATCTCAATGAATCTTTTAAGGTGTGTGTGTTGTACTGTGTATGTATCTTATAAATATCAAAAGGCTACTTTAAGGTGGATGACAAATACTTTGATAAGGAAGGAATGATTAGATTTTGTCCTCTAGCTTTGTAATTGAAGAGAAAAACCAGAATGAAGGTGGTGGTGTTTAGTGCAAATCCATTGTTGTGTTCTAAATACAATTCCATTCTTTATTTGGATTCAGCCATTAACAGTCCACCATATCTTGGTGACCTGCATGCCCAAGGTCCCCGGCATTTCCAAGCAGGGCTGGATATGTCCCCATTGTGAAACTGTTGAGAGCACTTGAACATAACAGCAATAATGATTAAGATCAACACATTTATAAAAGCAAGTGAAGTACAGTTGCTAGAAGCTTTAATTATCCTCAAATTATCCTCAAATCACCCCATAGGGTAACGCCAACCTATCGAAAGGAAAGTATAGAATGTACTTTTTTGAATCTGTACACTTAGTATGAAGATGTAGCAGCAGTGAAGGCTCTGACCCTGCCTGAAAGACATCACAAACCAACAAAGGACCAAACTAGATGTGATGTTAAATGTTTTTGTAAACTTACACAATAACTTTGGGGGGGGGAGTTAATAGGTATCAATATCACAGTGTGGGGGCAGGAGGGTCTTAACCGCTTTTCTCCATTCCCCAGCCCCCCCCCAATAGCTCTTATTTCCTCCTGGAACAAATTGCAGATTTGGGTGGAGGAATTTCAGTGCACCCACAGTATATATGCGGGAGCTGGGGAGAGATGGCATATTACAGCTGCTGACTCCTGACTGTTAGGTCCAGTCGCAGACGACTCTAGGGTTGCAGTGCTCATCTCTCTTTACTGGCTGAGGGAGCCAGCGTACAGCTTCCAGGTCATGTGGCCAGCATGACTAAGCCGCTTCTGGAGAACCAGAGCAGCGCACGGAAACGCCGTTTATCTTCCAGCCAGAGCGGTACCTATTTATCTACTTGCACTGGCGTGCTTTCAAACTGCTAGGTTGGCAGGAACTGGGACTGAGCAACGGGAGCTCACCCCGTCCTGGGGATTCGAACCGCCAACCTTCTGATCAGCAAGCCCTAGACTCTGTGGTTTAACCCACAGCGCCACCCGCGTCCCACAGCTGCTTGGAGTGGGGTCTAAACTGGGACCTTCCCACATCCACTGGTCTAAATTCAGACACACACACATACCATGCAGCTGTTTCTTTCAAGCCTTGTTAAATGCATTCACACATCTGGTTTAGACTGGTGCTCTAAAGGTCCCATATAAAACATCGCTACATGATGCCTATTGGAAAGGTCTTGGGGACCCATCATTTTCTGCTGCTTCTCAGTGGCAAAGACGATGATGCTTACCTCTGGTGCTCCACTGCCCTGATTGGGTGAGTTATCAGATGCCTGAAGACACCCTCCTTGTTGAAAATCAATGTCCTGGTGCTTCAGGGAGAGTCATTTTAACAAAGACATAAAAGGAGAGCACTTATTGCCTGGTAAGCTAGACAACTTCTGCTCCTTTAGAACCGGTTGTAGCAAATCTAAATTGCAAACAGCCATGCCAGCAAGTGGGCTTGCGGTGCCAAAGTAGCATCATTGTTTGTGATGCTGCACAGGTGTAGCTGTCAGTTCTGCTTAATTTAAAAATACATGTGTTGCCACAATAAATGTTAAGGGAGGGGAAAAAACCCTTAAAAAGTCAAAATCTCATTTGACGTGGCAGAGTACCTAGGATGTTTTTAAGGCCTTTGCTCTGTGGGGTTAATGTTGGCTCCGTGGCCCTAGAATTCTATACTTGTTTTGACTACAGGCATTGCCATTTGGGTTTTTGGTCCCAGTCTATATTACTGGAGCTACTTTGGTGTGGTCTGCATCCAGAAATCCTACTTAGGTGTTTGCCTGAATGCATGTTGGATATAAAGGCAGAGAGAGGGTGCGGTGCAGATGCAAATCTGGCACCCACTTTCATTTTCCACCTTGCCCATATATGATGACTCTACTTCAGACCTTCTTGTGTTGGGAGAGGAGGTCTGAAGGAAGTCTGTTCAAGCTCAATGTGCTAAGAACCCACTTTACGATCAGGAACTCTGCTGCATTATGGTTCCTGATCATGAAGAAAACTCTAAGTCAATTCACTTGAATTCTCTTAAAGTCTGAATGGAAACTCTTATTTCACTGTACTCTTTTAGATGCCCACATAAAACATTTTGTTATGTACTGAAGTTCTCACCCTGGGCCAGCAGGGGGATACTGTAGATAGTTATGCAAATGAGGGATTGAAAGTGACGTTCAGTGATTGGCTAGTTACAGAAAATGGTTACTGTTGCATTCTAGTGGAGCTCTATATAAGCAGGCTGACTGAGCTCCTCAGTTCAGTTCTGTTCCAGCTTACAAATAAAGAGCTGCTTTGGAAGAATCGCTGTGTCGTCTGATATGTTCTCCCACAACTTAACATTTTTGTTTAGGGAAGCCTATCTAGGCATGTAGATGCTGACACATTTAAACTTGATTTACTATTAATTTGAATTGTTTTAAACTGTTTCTATTGATCATTTTAATATTAATTGTAAGCAGCTTTTGCTACACTCAAGCAGTATCTAAGTTTTGCAAAATTAAATTCAAATTAAATACAAGTGTCCTCAGAATGCAGCACTAAAGAAAGCATAGATAGCCAATCTCTAGTCTGAATTCCTGGTAATTTTTAAGTTTTCCATTGTTGGGCAATATTATTTAATTATCTATCTAGGCGATGTAATTGGGTATAGTACAGAGGTTAAGAGGGTTATTTTTATTTTTTTGGAAGGTGCAATGTTATAAACAGCAATTCTAATTCTGGCACTGAATGCACAAATCGCTGTTAGCAAGCTGCTCTTCAAATGAACTGTTATTTACAATATATTTTGGAGATGAAAAGTTCAGCTGCACATCATCATCAGATTAACACACAGTCACTGCTATGTGATTCATTCTTTCCTATTACTAACTAGCAGAGGTCACTGGCTCCCGGTGGAGTACAGGGTCAGATTTAAGGTGCTGCTTTTGACCTTTAAAGCCCTTCGCGGCCTAGGACCCTCGTACCTACGGGACCACCTCTCCCGGTATGCCCCATGGAGGACCTTAACGTCCATAAATAGCAACACCCTAGAGGTCCTGGGCCCTAAGGAAGTTAGATTAGCTTCAGCCAGAGCCAGGGCCTTTTCAACACTGGCCTCGGCCTGGTGGAACGCTCTGCCTCATGAGACCAGGGCCCTGCAGGATCTGATTTCTTTCCGCAGGGCCTGTAAGACAGAGTTGTTCCACCTGGCCTTTGGCTTGGAGCCAATTTGATTCCCTCCCCCTCTTTCTTTTTCCTTTCTCCTCCTGTGATGAGGCTGCATTTTAATATTTTAATGTTTCAATATTTTAATGTTGTATTTTAATCTTGTTTTTAAGTTGTATTCATTCAACTTGTTTTTATTATTGCTTGTTAGCCGCCCTGAGCCTGGCCTTGGCTGGGGAGGGCGGGGTATAAATAAAAAATATTATTATTATTATTAAATGTAATCGCTTTCCTAACAATGTATTAACTGAAGGCCTTTTTGGAAACACCATGGCATTTATCAAAACTAAATTTGTTAAAATTTTATATCTTACTCTTCATAATGCATCAACAAAAGTCAAAACATAATTATAGCAAATACAAACAGGAGAGACAGCTATTGGCTCCAGTACCATGGAAAGCCAGATGAAAGTGTGTGGATAGGGTCCTTATATCATTAAGTCACTAGGTGGCACTGGACTTAATTGTATCTGAGACAAATAAGGTGTTTCCCTATTGCTCTTCTGTTCTTGTTTAAGGAGGACAATAAAGTTATTTCCTAGCTTCTTGACTGGTATGTCCTCTGTCCACTAGTGGGCAGTGTGGTGGGGCTATGGGGCTCACCTGAACTCCCAATGGCTGAGTTGCTGTGGCTTACTGGGAAGGAGAGACAGAGTGGTGAGATAGTTGCAAGGTTGTACATGTGGGGGGAGGGGGGAGAGAGAGGGGGGAAAATGAGGTAGGACTGAAATGAAACTTTCAAGAAACTGGAGGATAGAATTTGATACCTGCTTTGAAGGTGACCCGGAAACTGCAACTGATCCAGAATGTGGCAGCTAGACTGGTGACTAGGAGTGGCTGCCGAGACCATATAACACCAGCCTGAAAGATCTTCATTGGCTCCCAGTACATTTCCAAGTACAATTCAAAGTGTTGGTGCTGACCTTTAAAGCCCTAAATGGCCTCAGCCCAGTATACCTGAAGGAGCGTCTCCACCCTCATCGTTCAGCCCGGACACTGAGGTCCAGCTCCAAGGGCAGTTCCTTCACTGCGAGAAGTGAAGTTACAGGGAACCAGGCAGAGGGCCTTCTCGGTAGTGGCGCCTGCCCTGTGAAACTTTCTCCCATCAGATGTCAAGGAAATAAACAACTATCCGACTTTTAGAAGACATCTGAAGGCAGCCCTGTTCCCTGTTCAGGGAAGTTTTTAATGTGTGACATTTTAATATATTTTTAATCTTTGTTGGAAGTTTTTAATGTTTGAAGTTTTATTCTGTTTTTAATGTTCTGTTGAAAGCCGCCCAGAGTGGCTGGGTAAACCCAGCCAGATGGGCTGGGTAGAAATAAATTCTTCTTCTTCCTCTTCCTCTTCCTCTTCTTCTTCTTCCTCCTCCTCCTCCTCCTCCTCCTCCTCCTCCTCCTCCTCCTCCTCTTCTTCTTCTTCTTCTTCTTCTTCTTCTTCTTCTTCTTCTTCTCTAATTCAATCACTTGGGAATATCCGTATAGCCATGTGGAATCATGTTTTCATACACCAGAACACCCAGACATACATTTGTCCATCTACACAGTCTGATGTAGCACAGCATAGCAAGTCTGTTTTAGGTCACTTTCCTGATTGTATCTTTTAAAAATCTAAGAGCAGCCCAGCTGGATCAAGCCAAAGCCCATAATATCCAGCATTCTATTCTCACAGTGACCAACCAAATGCCTATAGGAAGCCCACAAGCAAGAAAGTTTATTGATCAAAGAGAGAGGGATAAGCCCCTGTTCTTCTACAATGACATAGTGTGGATGGAGGTGCAGAAGATGAATCTCTATGAGGGCTCTGTACCAGAAATTTATTTGACCGTGGAGCCTGCATTATGCAGCCTACCACCCCTTGTCTCCACAACTGGAAAAATTGCCCTTTGCAAAGGGCAAGTTCAGCAGAGACAACTGGATAATGTTTCCAGGGCCCCCCATCCTCATGCGTTAGTACTGATGAGAATGAATGAGCATCTGTTGAGAATTTTTATGGCTGACAACCTCCAGACTGGTGCTGAAGGGGACGTTGCACTTTGTAGTGACAGCAGCGATCTCGCTCTTTGCATGGTTCAGCAAACACATATTCTTCTTGATATCGGCACTCAAATGCCATCATTTAGAGCCAGGGGAGTCACAGGTTGGAAACCACATCCCAAAATGATGATACCATCCTGGAGCTTTTATCCTGTTATTGAGGGAAATATGAGTTGCATCTGAATTCTGTTTTTCATCTCTCTCTATACCCAGGACAGATATTAAATTCCTTTTTTCTGTGATGGCAAATGTGGTCCTTGTGTACTTGTTTGTCCGTCAGGTGACTCCAGGCCATCAGACACTTTCAAAGTCTGCTTTCCCTTCAGTATTTTATTACTGTCCTGTTCTTGAAGCTATGTTCTTGAATAACCTCATCCAACAATTGCTTCATGTTTGATATTGTTTCCAAAAGGACCATAATTCATCAGTCTACAAGGGCAATTCAACAGATAATACACACACACTGTGCCCCTCCAAAAAAATGACAAAAGGGTTTTAGGTAACATTAGACATACCGAGACTAGAATTGTACATTTGAAAGGCCCCAAAGGGTCATCTAATCCAACCATCTGCAATGCAGGAATTGCAACTAAAGAATCCCTGACAGATGGCCAGTCTTCCTCTTTTAAAAAACCTCCAGTGAAAGAAAGTAAATAGTAATAGATCCACTGAAATCAATAGATATGACTAACTTAAGTTCATGAATTGCAGTGAGAACTAAGATACAATCAAGAATGCATAACTTTTATTTCTTGTAGGATATATATGTATTGCAGGAATCTTGATCTTGCTGCCAAAACAAAAAGAAAAGAGTAATAACTATAGCTGAGCAAAAATTGTTTTTGTTGTTGTTAGTCATTTAGTCGTGTCCGACTCTTCGTGACTCCATGGACCAGAGCACGACAGGCACTCCTGTCTTCCGCTGCCTCCTGCAGTTTTGTCAAACTCATGCTGGTAGCTTTGAGAACACTGTCCAACCATCTCGTCCTCTGTCATCCCCTTCTCCTTGTGCCCTCCATCTTTCCCAGCATCAGGGTCTTTTCCAGGGAGTCTTCTCTTCTCATGAGGTGGCCAAAGTATTGGAGCCTCAGCTTCACGATCTGTCCTTCCAGTGAGCACTCAGGGCTGATTTCCTTCAGAATGGATAGGTTTGATCTTCTTGCAGCCCATGGGACTCTCAAGAGTCTCCTCCAGCACCATAATTCAAAAGCATCAATTCAAAAATGGCACCCCACAATTATCCAATATATTTTGGGGTGGCAAAATATACTGGGGGGGTGTATTTGCTGAAAATCTCTGGGGAAGGGAATTAAATCTTTAAAAATTCTCATAATTTGATCTTATGAGAAATTTTTTTTGCTTAATATTTGGGGAAAGCCATACTTTGCTAATTCATATTGGTGGGTGGGTGACTTAGAAACAAGAATGTGAAAGAGGAGGGGGCTCAAGGCCCCTGCTTCCTCCACTGAGGTTTGAATAATATCAAACAATATGCAAACCTGGATCCATTGTTGCACCCAGAATTCATGAACGGCAAAACTGGCGAGACCAGTTTTGTGGAATATTCTCCAGGGCAGGAGTGAAATTCTCTAGCAGTTCAGGGGGAACTTGAAAATTTCAAAAAATCTGCAACCAAAATATATACTTTTAAGTGAGCTTAGAAAACTTTTCCAATTTAGCTTTGTATTTTATTGCCTTCCTGTGTGAGCTGGTATGTTTACTGCTTTAGTGTTCTCTCTCTCTCTCTCTCTCTCTCTCTCTCTCTCTCTCTCTCTCTCTGTGTGTGTGTGTGTGTGTGTGTCTGTCTGTTTAGTTCTGGTGTGTTTTAACAAAATCCTTTAAAACAGAAAAATGTCTACTTTAGTGTTTTCAGAGGCTAGCCATAGCTTGAAGGGTAGAAGTGACGAGAAGTAACAACACTGTGGGATGTTCTCATCTTCCTTGGCATACTATAAAGAGAGAGGGAGGGAGGGAGAAAAAGAGAGAGGTTGTGGAAGGGAAAGCACTTTCAGCAGCGTATAATTGAAAGGGAAAAGACACTTACAATATGAAGCGTGGCCTCAGCATGGGAGACGCAGCAAGAACCAACAGGAATATATTTCTGGGTGACAACACAGTGGTGAGCCAGGAAAGTAAACTCCCTATAGAAGCAGGTATTCAGGGAGGACGGAAGGGAGAAAGAAATAGCACAGTACCCCAGGGAGAGTTCAGTGATAAGAAGATTCCCAATCCGCCTATGGTATAGAAACACAGGACAATTTAAGATGTCTCTGAAGAAAGGATGAGGTTTTGCAGCTTCAAAGGAACTCATAAATGGGTTGCTTATCCACTTATAAACTGACTGCTCTACTGGAGGGTGTGAATCCAGTATGAGAATAAGAAAATAAAGTGTTTTATAAGCCACGTTGGCGTGTGCATGTGTGCCATGAAAAGTAGGGCGCAAATGTATTGATCAATCAATAAAATTCAGGATGCATCAAAATCTCTAATTTGTAAATGATAGTAATGTATGCTAACCATACATTGTCTTACTACGGATGGAACAGAGCTGTGTTGAATACACACACACACTTAGTTTTCCACTTATTTAGAGTGATATATCTATAATAAAATATTTATTGTTGCTATTGATGACAAAATACATACAAAGAGAAATGGGGGTGTTGGATGCTCTGTTCTGTGAACTTTTATTCCTTGTTAAATTCAGAGATTTTGAAATAAAACTGAAACTTTAAAAAAAATACCCCACTCAGCTCCAAAATAAATTGCTTTGCTACAACTGCATTATCAGTAGCAGGTTCAGACCTCCTCACACATTAAGAAGCAAATTAATATTATTGAATAAAAATACCGCAATAATTTTCTAGATGTAAAATGTACATATCAATTTGATAAATATTTGGGGACTGTTTGGTGAATACAGTGGTACCTTGGGTTATGTACTTAATTCTTTCCGGAGGTCCGTTATTAACCTGAAACTGTTCTTAACCTGAAGCACCACTTTAGCTAATGGGGCTTCCCACTGCCGCCGCGCCACCAGAGCACGATTTCTGTTCTCATCCTGAAGCAAAGTTCTTAACCTGAAGCACTATTTCTGGGTTAGCAGAGTCTGTAACCTGAAGCGTATGTAACCTGAGGTACCACTGTACATAGAGCGATGTTCCTGCTCACTCCATTTACCACTACCTCCCTCACTCCATGGAACTGAAAAACTGCCTCTTTAACATTGCCTACCCAAATTTATATTTGAAGGAGCCCTTTATTTGAAGGGCTGGTCAGTACAAGTCCTGTTTAAAGACAGAGAGCCCCAGGAAGGAAGATGAGGGCCCTGCAATTTGACCATCAATGGTCTGAACTTGGACAAAAGGCTGAGCATGTACATGGTCAGCTTGGTCCTAGTCCCACTATGGTGGGATGTACTGTATTTTTTTAAAAAAAAAAAAAATTCTCTTCCAGTAGCACCTTAAAGACCAACTAAGTTAGTTCTTGGTATGAGCTTTCGTGTGTATCTGAAGAAGTGTGCATGCACACGAAAGCTCATACCAAGAACTAACTTAGTTGGTCTTTAAGGTGCTACTGGAAGAGAATTTTGTTTTGTTTTGTTTTGACTATGGCAGACCAACAAGGCTACCTATCTGTAACTGTATTTTTTTTTAAATACAGCAATTATTTCTAAGATTTGCATCTCTCTCTCTCTCTCTCTCTATCTATCTATATATATATATATATATATATATACAGTGGTACCTTGGTTCTCAAACTTAATCTGTTCCGGAAGTCCATTCCAAAACCAAAGAATTTCAAAACCAAGGCACGCTTTCCCATAGAAAGTAATGCAAAATGGATTAATCCCTTCCAGATTTTTAAAAACAACCCCTAAAACAGCAATTTAACATGAGACTATTTATCCATAAAATGAAACAATGTACTGCAGTCACACAATCAATCAATCAATCAATCAGTAGCTGAACTGGGTTCCACACAGTCACAAAAACAGAAACAAAGAGAGACAAAAACACAAAATAAATAGCAAAAACAGACAGACCTCAGCGTAACACTCAAAACGGAGCACGTTCAACTTCCGAATTTTTTTTGCAAACCGGAACACTTACTTCCAGGTTTGCAGTGTTTGGGTTCCAAGTAGTTTGAGTACCAAAGCGTTTGAGAACCAAGATACCTCTCTCTCTCTCTCTCTCTCTCTCTCTCTCTCTCTCTGTGTGTGTGTGTGTGTGTATCAGCACCTGCAAATGTTATGCAAATCTGCATCTTAAAAATCTTTTCCCTTCTGACTTCTTGCTGTTCTCTTCTTTGGGAATGCATAACTGATGGTTCTATCCCCATTGCTCCCAACAAATTTTTTAGCTGAGGAGAACTTGCAGAGGGCAACAAGTTGATAAATTATATTGCTCCCTACGCACAAGAAATACTACTGCTTCCTTTAGCATACCACAATGTACCAGCCTGAGAGCACTAAATCCAGTTTTAATAATTTAGCTCAGCAATTATCTACTTGAAGTAAAAAAGCTGTATAAGAAAATATCCCCAAAGGGAGGTGATTTCTTCATCCATATATTTATGCACCAGCCTCTTTACTTATGAACAGATGTCTGCTTAGATGGAGGAGTTCTCCCATTTTCATTGCACCACACATGTCATAACCCACTTGTGCTGATCAATGGGATGGATTGCATTAAGGCTGAGTTGAAATTAATAATGGCCAAACCGACTCCATAATTTGTTTAAGATTATGGATTATGTGAGATATAAATATTTTGTTAAAAATATTACTTGACTACCATGTCCTCAAAAGTGGTCCTGGAACAGGAGACAACTCCTAGGGATTGAGCTCCCTTCATCCACCCAATAAAATATTTGAGGGTGCAACCCCCCTAAAGTTGATGGGCATTGCCCTTTAAATGGTGTGTGCGTACCACATCATGTGATCAATTTTGTGGAGCAGGGCTTACCTACCTAGCCCCCACCCATATTTTATTCAAGAGGGCACCCCTGGGTCCTGGTACATTGTCCCCTTTTAAACCTTAGTTTATATCTTTTGACTTTTCAAGGACAATTTGTCTCGCCAGAGTGGCGCATGCTCTAGTTATCTCCCGCTTGGACTACTGCAATGCGCTCTACGTGGTGCTACCTTTGAAGGTGACCCGGAAACTGCAATTAATCCAGAATGCGGCAACTAGACTGGTGACTGGGGGCGGCCGCCGAGACCACATAACACCAGTCCTGAAAGACCTACATTGGCTCCCAGTACGTTTCCAAGCACAATTCAAAGTGTTGGTGCTGACCTTTAAAGCCCTAAATGGCCTCGGTCCAGTATACCTGAAGGAGCGTCTCCACCCCCATCGTTCTGCCTGGATGCTGAGGTCCAGCACCGAGGGCCTTCTGGCGGTTTCCCTCATTGCGAGAAGCAAAGCTACAGGGAACCAGGCAAAGGGCCTTCTCGGTAGTGGCGCCTGCCCTGTGGAACGCCCTCCCATCAGATGTCAAAGCGATAAACAACTACCTGACATTCAGAAGACATCTGAAGGCAGCCCTGCTCAGGGAAGTTTTTAATGTGTGACATTTTAGTGTATTTTTGGTCTCTGTGGAAGCCACCCAGAGATGGGCGGGGTATAAATAATAAATTATTATTATTATTATTATTATTATTATTATTATTATTATTATTATTATTAGGTTGTTGTACATCTGATCTAAATGAATACAAGGAGCTACCAAACTGCCATTTTGCAGATGTTCTCCGATGAAGAGTTGTGCTTGAAAAAGGCACAGCTGAATGAGTTACATTTCTCCAATACCCACATCACTAAATTGAACCTAAAGAAATCACAAATGGGCTTTGCAGTGAAGAGAGCATGGAATAATGAGATGGCTTAATATACTGAACAACAGCTCTTCTGTTGTTGTTGTTTCAATGGCAATATTGTGGCAGAGCAAAAAGGGAAAACAGACAGCATAGCAATGAATGTCACCAGAGGCAGGGAAGTCAAAGGAAGTTTTGATGGAAGATTTTAATGGCCTTGAGTACATTGAAGAGGCTGACAGCACCATCACAAATAAAAATGTGGTGTTGTTGCTTTTTAAAAATGAAAGTCATTGTCATCTTGACCTGGCAAGAACTTACATATTTTAAATCTATGTGAGACTTGCCATAAAGTTTCTGTAAGTACTTTTGTGCTTGTTCTGTTCACCAAAAAGTGAAATTAACCTCTCTTTTTTCCTGTTCATGAATTAACATGCATAATTACATGTACTTGATGATTATTCAAAGCTGCATACACCACAGGTGAAATTAGCTAGCAGGTCTTTATTTAGCACAAACACACACACAAACTGGACTTCTGGTGTTACATAACAGCCCAATTCAGATACATTCTGTGCAAGAAATACTCTTTGTGTGGTGCAACAAATATATGTTCCACATATCATAATGTGCGTAGCCATCTTCTGAGATATCAGTGAGCTTCTGCAGCACTAACCCCTAGACTTCAGTTCAGTGTTGGAAGGTTCAGGAGAAACAAAAGAAAGTACTTCTTCACACAGGGCAGAGTTAAACTATGGAATTTGTTCGCATGGGAAGTAGTTATGGACAACAATTTGGATGGCTTTAAAATAATAATAATAATAATAATAATAATAATAATAATAATAATAATTTATACCCTGCCCATCTGGCTGGGCTTCCCCAGCCACTCTGGGCGGCTTCCAAGAAAATATTAAAACACCATAATACATCAAACATTCAAAGCTTCCCTAAACAGGGCTGCCTTCAGATGTCTTCTAAAAGTCTGGTAGTTGTTGTTCTCTTTGACATCTGGTGGGAGGGCATTCCACAAGGAATGTGCCACTACCAAGAAGGCCCTCTGCCTGGATCAGGCAAATTTATGGAGCATAATATTGATGGCTACCAACCATGACGGCTATCTTCTACATCCACTGTCAGAAGCCATATGCATTTGAATACTAGTTTCCAGGAACTGCAAGTGGGAATAGAGTTTTTGCACTCAGGTCCTGCTCCCAGGTTTCCCATGGGTATTTGGTTGGCTACCACAAGAAAAGGATGCTGGACTAGCCTTTGGCCTGATGCAGTAGAGTTATTCACAGAATCATAGAATTGCAGAGTTGGAAGGGACCATGAGGATTATCTAGTCCAAGCCACTGCAATGCAGGAATCTTTTGCCCAATGTGGGGCTTGAACCCATAAACCTGAGATTAAGAGTCTTGTTATCTACCAACTGAGCTATCCCACCAATATGTTCTCAACTCAGTGTGAATGCCTGCTGAAGGGCTTGCAAGGTTGTGTTAATGAAATCATTTTAACCAATTAGTTGATAAAATTGTAATAAATTTGCATATTACCAATACGCAATAACTTTGGGGGGCATTGAACAACGTTTTTAACCTAAGGAAACTGAAGTCTACACTGAGCTTGTTTTTAAAGGCTAAGTCTACTTTATAGATGCCTTTTAGTGACTACTGTTAGAGAAGTGTTTATTTTAAAGCAGGTGCCTTTTATTGCTTTTTCATAAACTGCTTTGTATATAATTGTGTAGAAAAGCAATTCGCCCGATTATGTGCAAATCTACTCAAAAGTAAGTTTATTGGGGCATAAGTCGAACTAAGTGGATGTGGTATGGTAGTGCTAAGAAAAGCCTAAGTAAATTAAAGAAACCTATAAACCAAACGGGTATAACATAAATACTCAATATACTCCCCAACCATTAAAAATGTGGATGGCATCTTAATACATTTGCTTCTTGTATTCGGCAAGGAATACAAATGCAATCTTAAAATATCTGCCCTGGTGGTCTTGGCTTCAGGGTTTAGTGTAAACAAGTATAGAATTCACAGTCAAGGAAACATCCCCAAGTTTCCTAAACCATGTGATTCAAGCTGATAAATTCACAAACCTAGGCAGCAAGGCAAAGGCACAGAGAAGCCGTTGAGTCAATTTTGTCTTGCTTATGCCTGCCTGCTATTGATTGTTACCCTAGGCGATAGCTCCTAAACACCACCTTGTAGAAGTCCCCCAGCCCACACCACCTTTCATGTTGTGTCTGTCTTATGCGATATACGTGAAGGCATTTTCCAAAGCCGACTTTGAATTAGGCACCATTTCCTGCAGCTAAACTACCCATCAGAGTTTGCTCACGCATATACATTAAATATGAAGAGGAAAAAGAAAAGAGAGGGAAAACCTTGAAAACTCTTTCTAGGATCCTAAAGGCACTGACTGGACCATAGAAGTGCCTGCAGCATATCTCAGCATTAAAGAGTTCCCCAGAACAAAACATATACACGCTCCTGTTGCAACTAAGGATACTCTGGAAAATAGTAGTCCCTCAGCTTAATAAGGTTCTGGTTTTCATTTACCTTTCTGAGAAGGTTGTTGGGAAACTGTGTACGTACAGCTACTCACACAGAGTCTATTAAGGTTTGGCAGACAGCCAGAAGGCAATCTGAAGGAGTAAGTCTGCCTGGTGATAACAGAGACATGGAGACCGCTCCCTGATTGGTCAAGCTGTCTCAAGGGAGTGATAATTAATGGTCTACTAACTGGAATGTGTTAGTTCAGAGTTTAGAGGCTCAGAGTTCTGTGTGTCAGTGTAGGAGTTGTGAGTCATATCAGAGAGAGCTAGCAAAAGATCCGGGTTCTGTTCCTGTAAATAGTCCACTGTATATAATAAACACCTAACTACAAGTTCCTGGTTCCAGCTTCGTCTATCCTGTCTGCAGCCAAGTTGCCAATTGCTTCCGTGGATTCTGCGTTTACTCTGCTAGGTCTGACTAAGGTCCTGCAACTAGTCAGAAAGTTGCGAAACACCAGATAGGTTTTGCCAATAAAGGTGAAGAAAAGGGAGCATTCTTGGAAGTATTCAGATAGGAAGAGTTCATAAGATACAGTTTCAAGATGCTTCCACCCACCCACCATGTTTTGCTTTTCATTATCTTCACAGAAATATAAAAAGGTAAAGGTAAAGACCCCTGACAGTTAAGTCCAGTTGCAGATGACTCTGGGGTTGCGGCACTCATCTTGCTTTACAGGCCGAGGGAGCCGGCATTTGTCCCCAGACAGTTTTTCCGGATCATGTGGCCAGCATGACTAAGCCGCTTCTGGCGAAACCAGAGCAGTGCACGGAAACACAGTTTACCTTCCTGCCACAGTGATGCCTATTTATCTACTTGCACTTTTTGGCATGCTTTCTAACTGCTAGGTTGGCAGGAGCTGGGACCGAGCAACGGGAGCTCACCCCTTCGCGGGGATTCAAACTGCCAACCTTCCGATTGGCAAGCCCAAGAGGATCAGTGGTTTAGACCACAGTGCCACCCACATCCCTCCCACGGAAATACAGTGGTACCTCAGGTTAAGTATTTAATTCGTTCCGGAGGTCCGTTCTTAACCTGAAACTGTTCTTAACTTGAAGCACCACTTTAGCTAATGGGGCCTCCCGCTGCTGCCGCACCTCCGGATCACGATTTCTGTTCTCATCCTGAAGCAAAGTTCTTAACCCGAGGTACTATTTCTGGGTTAGCAGAGTCTGTAACCTTACACATCTGTAACCCGAGGTACCACTGTATAGGAAGTATGAAATTTCCCCCAACATTTAAGCAGAATGCTTCATAACTAGCTAAGCAAGAACCATGCTTTTCTAGTCCGGTGTTGTGTACAGTCGTACTTTGGAAATCGAACGGAATCTGTTCTGGAAGTCCTTTTGACTTCCAAAACGTTCAGAAACCAAAGTGTGGCTTCTGACTGGCTGCACAAAGTTCCATTGGACGTTTGGCTTCCAAAAATAGTTCGCAAACTGGAAGAGTCACTTCTGGGTTTGTGGCGTTCAGGAGCCAAAACATTTGGGAACTAAGCTGTTTGAAAACCAAGGTACGGCTGTATTTTTCTACTAGTGGTGTGTCAAAACCTGAGCTCTTTTGGACCTGTTGTTTGAAGAGGGGCTTAGGATCTAGTATTTCCTCTGGAAGTGTCTTTTCGTTGTACTTCTTAAAACTTTTTTTGTGCTTCTAAAACATATGAGAAACCTCCACATGTATCGGAAGCTCCTCACTTCACAATCTCATCCTCCAATTCATAGCGGTGTCAGGAGCAGTCACCAGGAGGGTGACATTAGCACATGCAAGGCAATACATTAATATTGAAAGTAGAGCTGAATAGCACAAACCACTCTTACACAGCCTATATACTGTGGCCATCTGTCTTAGGGAACTTTGACTTAACCACACAGTACGCTCGCCCAGATGGCTGATTACCCTTTTAATCCTTAGGAAGCGCCATACCTTCTTCCCATTGCTCCAGCCTGAATGAATGCCTAACATATGAATATGAAACTACACAAACAATGTTCATTTTCCAGCCAGATGAGGCTCATGCATAGACCAATTATGTGTAATCAAGTCATAAATGGACAAACTACTCTAAACAGTGTGTTGGGCCATATGGCAGATGGGGGGGGGGGAGCCATCCAAATAGATAGCACAAATTAATTTAATTTTTGTTACACATACCACCAGAATCAAGTAACAGGGCTTGCATGCTTTCCTGTCTTCTATCATTCTTGCATTTTGTACCAACTGTTTTTAATCCTTTACCTACGTTATTATTTCTTCTTGAATGAATGGTAGACTCTAAGTATTTGAGATCTGCAAAGAAGGAGAGAGGGGAGAGGGGAGATGGGAGAGGAGAGAGGAGAAACACTATTTGATTTGATTCTGCAAACACACCAGCAATTCAAAGTGCCACAAGTATCACCATGTTTTAGGTCAAGTGATGTTAATGAGTCTGCTGCACAGCAAGGAGGAGGTAAATGGTGTTTCTGTGTGCTGCTCTGGTTCACCAGAAGTGGTTTAGTCATGCTGGCCACATGACCCGGAAGCTGTCTGTGGACAAATGCCGGCTCCCTCAGCCTATAGAGAGAGATGAGCGCCACAACCCCAGAGTAGTCCATGACTGGACCTAATGGTCAGGGGTACCTTTACCTTTACCTTAATAAGAACAATAAACTCTCAGTAGTGAGGTGAAATGAATTTGTCTGCCAAATCTCTCTTCAAGAGTCTTTTTCCCCCTGAGATTTTGATAACAAATATTTTCTAAATAGTTTCTATTTGTAGTGCATATTCTGCTTGAGGAACACTTTTTGATCCAGCAAAAGTATCTGGTAATGCATTGTGAGGGGGATGATTTGCTCTTATTATCTCTGCAGTCTCCCACGGCACACCTTCCACACAGTTCTGGGTTTCCCCCCAATCCGCTAGACAGACTTTGGAAGAGGACAGGGGCCAGAATAGGCAAGAGGGACAAAATTAAAATCACCTTTTCTTATTAAAATCACCTTCTATTCTCTTATTAAGACTCCTTACGGGGTCCTCGCTGCAAGATCACATTCACCCGGTGCTATACCAGCTGCACTGGCTCCCGATGGGTTACAGGATCAGGTTTAAGGTGTTGATTTTAACCTTTAAAGCCCTATACGGCCTAGGACCCTCGTACCTACGGGACCACCTCTTCTGGTATGTCCTACAGAGGAACTTACGGTCTTCAAACAAAAACATCCTGAAGGTCCCAGGCCACAGAGAGCTTAGGCTGGCCTCAACTAGAGTCAGGGCTTTTTCAGCTATGGCTCCAATCTGGTGGAACGCTCTGTCACAAGAGACTAGGGCCCTATGGGACTTGACATCTTTCTGCAGGGCCTGCAAGACAGAGCTGTTCCTTTGGCAATCTTCACAGAACTTTAGCCTAATGGTTGCCATCAATTTGAGTTGAATTAATTTTATAATGAAATGATTTTAGAATGTTGTACTATTTTATTGTTGTTAGCCGCCCTGAGCCCGGCTTCAGCTGGGGAGGGCAGGATATAAATAAAATTTATTATTATTATTATTATTATTATTATTATTATTATTATTATTATACAGCAGTGGATGCATCTGCCAAATCAAAATTGGACATGGTGCTGGATTTTACTCCTAGTGAATACATGATGCTCAATATCAACATTTCACATCCAATGATTTTGCAGTAGTACTCAATATTTAACAACATTTGACATGTACAACTCAGCATTACCTCTCCATTCACATGCAACGATAGTCAACTTTTGACTGTATTATATGCAGCAGTGCACATCTGACAGCTGTCGGCATTTACAATAAACATTTAGCCCTATCTGACATACAGCTGTCAACATTTGATGCTATCTGACATGTAATAATGACTATTTGACAGTATCGGACAGCTGGCATGCAGTGCTAGGCAATATTGGACAGTATCTGGTATGTAAGTTAACATATGATAGTAGCAGACATACAACAATCAATATACAGTCATACCTCAGGTTGCAAACACTGCGGGTTGTGTGTTTTTGGGTTATGGTCCACGCCGAACCCAGAAGTACTGGAACAGGTTACTTCTGGGTTTCGGTGCTCGCGCATGCGCAGAAGCACAAAATGACATCATGCGCATGCGCAGACATGGCGTTGCGGGTTGCGAACGCTGCAAGTTGTGAACATGCCTCCTGCACAGATCATGTTCACAACCCGAGGTATGACTCTATGATGGTATATGATAACAAAACTGAACCAACATTCCCTAAATTTTGTATTAATATTTTTCATTTAAAGGTAAAAAAGTAAAGGTAAAGGACCCCTGGACAGTTAAGTCCAGTCAAATGTGACTATGGGGTTGTGGCGCTCATCTTGATTTCAGGCCAAGGGAGCCGGCGTTTGTCCACAGACAGCTTTCCGGGTCATGTGGCCAGCAGGGCTAAACTGCTTCTTGTGCAACGGAACACTGTGACGGAAACCAGAGCGCACAGAAACACTGTTTACCTTCCCACCACAGCAGTACCTATTTATCTACTTACACTGGCGTGCTTTTGAACTGCTAGGTTGGCAGGAGCTGGGACAGAGCAACAAGAGCTCACTCCGTCGCGGGGATTCGAACCGCCAACCTTCTGATCAGCAAGCTCAACTCAGGGTATGTCAGGGACTGGGCAGAGGAGGAATGGTAGAGTCTGCCTCCCCAGCCTGACCCTTCCAGAGAAGAAGATACAGTGGTACCTCGGGTTAAGAACTTAATTCGTTCCAGAGGTCCGTTCTTAACCTGAAACTGTTCTTAACTGGAAGCACCACTTTAGCTAATGGGGCCTCCTGCTGCTGCCGCACCGCTGGAGCAAGATTTCTGTTCTCATCCTGAAGCAAAGTTCTTAACCCGAGGTACTATTTCTGGGTTAGCGGAGTCTGTAACCTGAAGCGTATGTAACCCGAGGTACCACTGTACTGAGCTTCAGTTTGCTCACACTGTTAAAGTGAATCCCCTGCTAGAACTGGGTTAGAGGAAAGGAGGAAGAAGAGAGAGAGTTGCTTTTTTCTTTTTGTTTGTATAAAATTGGAAACTTAATAAATATCTTTATAAAAAGAAAACAAAGTTCTTAACCTGAAGCACTATTTCTGGGTTAGCGGAGTCTGTAACCTGAAGCGTATGTAACCTGAAGCGTATGTAACCCGAGGTACCACTGTATTTTGGAATTACAACAGGGGTTTGAGGGAGATCACAGCTCAGAGGAAGATGAGGGGGAAAGTTGGGAAATAATGGGAGACGAGGCAAAGCCAGAACAGCTGGCTGATAGGTTGTCACTAGAAAGCATTTCAGACACAACATCTCCCAGAACCCGGCCTTAAAAGTAGGAGAACAAAGGGTTCAGAAGCAAAGGGCCCTCAGTGCCTCCCACAGAAGATGTTAAGTTGTGGGTGAACATATCAGACGACACAACAATTCTTCAAACAGTTCTTGTTTATTCACAGGCCAGAACAGAACTGAAGTGAAGGGTTCAGCCAGCCGGCTTATATAGAGCTCCAGTACAAAGTAACTTTAACAACTTTCTGTAACTATCCAATCACTGAACGTCACTTTTGATCCCTTATTTGCATATGTGGACCTGAACTATCTACAGTATCTCCCTGCTGGCCCAGGGTGAGAACTTCAGTACATAACAGAAAAGATGACAAATGAGGAAGTGGGGGAGAAGGGGAGGGGAGATATACTCGGGGCAATGCCATTACTCCAAGAGGCTGCATTCCCAAGCCTCTCTCTGTAATATTGAATAAAAGCAGATGGTAAGGACTTTTCCTTGTCTTATCCGTTCCTGGCAGCCTGCCGTGGGGTTTGGTTCCTCTGCCACCGGACAGGGTATGGCAAACCTGTGGTCCTCGAGATATTGCTGGAGTACAACTGGAGCCTCAGTCAGCATAGCCAAGGGTTAGGGATTATGATGGTTGCAAATCAGCAACATCGGGGGCAGATACAGGTTCTCCACCCTGGTTTAACCAACCTGGTAAGGTAAAGGTAAAGGTACCCCTGCCCGTACGGGCCAGTCTTGACAGACTCTAGGGTTGTGCGCCCATCTCACTTAAGAGGCCGGGGGCCAGCGCTGTCCGGAGACACTTCCGGGTCACGTGGCCAGCGTGACATCGCTGCTCTGGCGAGCCAGAGCCGCACACGGAAACGCCGTTTACCTTCCCGCTAGTAAGCGGTCCCTATCTATCTACTTGCACCCGGGAGTGCTTTCGAACTGCTAGGTTGGCAGGCGCTGGGACCGAACAATGGGAGCGCACCCCGCCGCGGGGATTCGAACCGCCGACCTTTCGATCGGCAAGCCCTAGGCGCTGAGGCTTTTACCCACAGCGCCACCCGCGTCCCTATAAACCAACCTGGTATATGCTATTAAATAAGGAATGCAGCAAAGCGGACAGATTTTGAATGCTGCTATCAAATTTCATTTGCAAAACCAGGAGTCTGAATCCCACAGTGTGAATTTGCGATCAACATTTGTCAAATATAAATATATTTATTTAAATATTAGTAGTAGTAGGATTAATATCATCATCATCATCATCATCATCAAATGCATTTCAGCTCTATCTCTCTAACTCACACTGGCCTTCGTTTCAATGGTTATACCCAGTTGTCATTTCCCGCCACCCCTCATTGGATTTTATCCGTTACAGTGGTACCTCGGGTTAAGTACTTAATTTGTTCCGGAGGTCCGTTCTTAACCTGAAACTGTTCTTAACCTGAAGCACCATTTTAGCTAATGGGGCCTCCTGCTGCCGCCACACCACCGGAGCACGATTTCTGTTCTCGACCTGAAGCAAAGTTCTTAACCTGAAGCACTATTTCTGGGTTAGCGGAGTCTGTAACCTGAAGCGTATGTAACTTGAAGGTACCACTGTACTTTATCTGTTGCTTCCTCCTGCATAAAATGAAAACAATCCATTCTACAGCTGCACCAGTGGCGGATTTACATATAAAGCTAAACAAGCTATAGCTTAGGGCCTCACTCTCTTGGGGGCCCCCAAAAAAAATTTAAAGGGGGAAGAACTGTATTAATTGTATTTTGGTTCAGGAATTACTTTGATAAAATACATATTTTGTTATGTGCAAATGGCTTTAGATACCTATTAGGTCCATAAATTACCATATAGCATATATTCAACACAGAAACAGCAACAATTTGTTGTTGACAAAGGACAGCTGGACATATAAAGAGCCCCATTACCTTCAGTAGCTTAGGGCCTCATCAGACCTAAATCCGGCCCTGAGCTGCACGTAATATTTGCTTCCTTAGGTGGATTATATCACTAGTCTGTCATTAATTTAATTTACTTAATTATTAATAGTTCTTGTAGATTTATTTATTCCCACTTATGAATCATTTCTGATAGAACATCTCAAAGAGGTTTAGCTGCTAAACATGCTAACAATAAAAATCAATTCCAAATATAGAAGCAATGAAAACACAATTGGGGTAGCACCCTAAAAAAATTACCTATTTCTACAAGGTACCCACCACACTCATGTTGACAGAAACATCCAAAAATGAGTCTTTGGAGTTGATCTGAAGGTCCAGGTAAGTATATATGAGAGGAGTCAGTTGTTAGGTAAGCTGGCCCCATAACATTTGGGGCTTTAAAAGCCATTTGAACCTCACCTGGAGAGACTGGAAGTGTAGTTAAAAAACAACAAAACTCTACCAAGTCCCTTTTCAATGTGTTCTGGTTTTTAAAAGGGGCGATATACTTTATTTTCAGAACATATCAATATAATGGGTCTCATTGAAGGCCAGGATATGTGAAATCTGACTTCCTTTGTTTTACTGCAGAAGCATAATAATAAAAAATACACAATTCTGATCTTTTTGAATAAAGCAGGAATCTGTATATGCCATTCATTTTTTATCTTGTTGTTTAGTCGTTTAGTCGTGTCCGACTCTTCGTGACCCCATGGACCAGAGCATGCCAGGCACTTCTGTCTTCCACTGCCTCCCGCAGTTTGGTCAAACTCATGCTGGTAGCTTCGAGAACACTGTCCAACCATCTCATCCTCTGTCGTCCCCTTCTCCTTGTGCCCTCAATCTTTCCCAACATCAGGGTCTTTTCCAGGGAGTCTTCTCTTCTCATGAGGTGGCCAAAGTATTGGAGCCTCAGCTTCAGGATCTGTCCTTCCAGTGAGCACTGATTTCCTTAAGAATGGATAGGTTTGATCTTGCAGTCCATGGGACTCTCAAGAGTCTTCTCCAGCACCATAATTCAAAAGCATCAATTCTTCAGCTATCAGCCTTCTTTATTTTTTATCTAGTCACCCCCAAAATTATTTAAGTTTTAAGTCATCTTTTTGGAAAACCTTTGACTTTAATTCAAGCTTGTACCATAAAAATTGATTCAAATAGCTCAGGAGAGCACATGGCAACATCAGTAACCTAATTTCAGAATCTCCTGGTTTATTTAAACCTCCTGGCCTTTAAAGCATCAAGATTGCACCTCAGAGGAATGGCAAAGAATTCAAATGTACACTGTGCACATTCAAGGTATCATTAAAGCTGTGTGATCATCCAAGCTCTTGCTTATCTGGATGCAGTAACAGAGGGGTCAAGAAACAGGAATGAATATTCTAAGAAGGGTTTTGCAGTTTCTGAAATCCATACAGCCAGGTCTAGCTTTTGTATCACACAATAGCTGATGAGACCCAGCACTCATCTTAGCTTACATTCAATGCTTCCCAGAGGAATCAATTCACTCAGTCATTAAAACTGTTATGTACTGAAGTTCTCACCCTGGGCCAGCAGGGGGATACTGTAGATAGTTTTCACTCAGGTCCACATATGCAAATAAGGGATTGAAAGTGACGTTCAGTGATTGGATAGTTACAGAAAATGGTTACTGTTGTGTTCTAGTGGAGTTCTATATAAGCAGGCTGGCTGAACCCTTCAGTTCAGTTCTGTTCTGGCCTGTGAATAAACAAGAGCTGTTTGAAGAATCACTGTGTCGTCTGATATGTTCACCGACAACATAATAGCCACCTTTCAGAATAACACCAAAGGCCCCTTTAGTCCAGCGTTCTGTTCTCATAGCACACGACCAGATGCCCAGGGGAAGTGACTGGCCACTGGATGCCATATTCTCTGTGAATTTGTATTCACCCTCTTTTAAAAATAAAAAATTATGACATCAGTAATACATCAATACATGTATAGTTGAAAAGAATGTTTTATTTAAGTTTTTTATGTTGTCTGGGTTTTTTTTCTTTAGTTTTTTCGTTTTTGGAAAACCTAATAAAAATCTTTTTTTTAAAAAAGTAATACATCAATACATCAATGCATGAAATTCCAATAATAATAATAATAATAATAATAATAAATTTATTTATACCCCACCCATCTGTCTGGGTTTCCCCAGCCACTCTGGGCTACTTCCAACAAAAGATTAAAAATACATTAAAACATCAGTCATTAAAAAATACAGCATTAAATATTAAAAACTTCCCTAAACAGGGCTGCCCAGTGGCGTAGCGTGGGGGGTGCAGGGGGGGGCCGGCTGCACCGGGCGCAACATCTGGGGGTTAGGGTTAGGGTTAGGGGGTGCAAATCCATGGGTTAGGGGGCGCAAATCCACGGGTTAGGGGGCGCAAATTACTTGCCTTGCCCTGGGTGCTGACAACCCACCCTATGCCACTGGGGCTGCCTTCAGATGTCTTCTAAATGTCATATAGTTGTTTATCTCTTTGACATCTGATGGGAGGGTGTTCCACAGGGCAGATGCTACTACTGAGAAGGCCCTCTGCCTGGTTCCCTGTAACTTCGCTTCTCACAGTGAGGGAACTGCCAGAAAACCCTTGGAGATGGACCTCAGTGTCCGGGCTGAACGATGGGGGTGGAGACGCTCCTTCAGGTATACTACTAAATAAACTGATGACATTATAATAAATTAAAAACAGCACAGCGTTGTACATGGTTATTGGACTTACTATTCTGGGACATCACCCCCCTCCAAAAAATGTTGGATGTCCAGGCTCATATAACCAACATGGTTAAGTCTAATTAATGCATGAAGGGGTTAAGAGCACAGAGTAAGCTGACCTGCCAGGCTTCCTAGGTCACTCCCCATCACCTAGGGAGGAAGGGCTATCAAACCTTTGTACTTCCCCATTCCACCATATAAACCCTACCAGTAAGGAGACCTAAGCTGGATGCTCCAAGCTTAGACTGCATGGCTTAAACCATAAATCCTTGTGTTTATATGCAATTTAGAAACTCACACCGCTTTGGAACCTAAGCTTTACTGCCTCTGTTTTCTTACTACTGTATGGAATAACACATGCATCTGACCTTTGAATAGTTTGTAAGTAAACCATTTTTAAATTGCAAAACCTTTGGTCTCTTTCTAAGCTAAGGTCTCAGCTGTACAGCTGCAAATAAAACATTTTATATGCATTGTAAAGTGCAATATACAACTGTGACGCTACATGGTGATAGTGAGCTATGGTAAATTCAATATATTTTTCACAACTTTTTTTAAAAAACCATTTTCACAGCATTTTGTTTTTTTAAAATATGTGTGTAGATTCCACCCAAGGGAAATGGGAAACCTTGGAAGCAACATAAAGGTCTAACAGCCTATATTTCCATGCTTTACTTTGTTGCATGCTTTGTGGTTTTAAATCTCTGCTGGGGTTCTCTCACTGTAGAGTATGGATCTTAGGCATCCAGGGAATTTTCTTTTTATTCTATCCAGTATTTTTTGTGTAGCCTGTTTCTTGGGAGAAAAGCAATGAGAAACCTAGACAGCATCTTAAAAAGTAGAGACATCACCTTGCCAACAAAGGTCCGTATAGTAAAAGCTATGGTTTTCCCAGTAGTGATGTATGGAAGTGAGAGGTGGACCATAAAGAAGGCTGATCGCCAAAGAATTGATGCTTTTGAATTATGGTGCTGGAGGAGACTCTTGAGAGTCCCATGGACTGCAAGAAGATCAAACCTCTCCATTCTGAAGGAAATCAGCCCTGAGTGCTCACTGGAAGGACAGATCCTGAAGCTGAGGCTCCAATACTTTGGCCACCTCATGAGAAGAGAAGACTCCCTGGAAAAGACCCTGATGTTGGGAAAGATGGAGGGCACAAGGAGAAGGGGACGACAGAGGATGAGATGGTTGGATAGTGTTCTTGAAGCTACCAGCATGAGTTTGACCAAACTGCGGGAGGCAGTGGAAGACAGGAGTGCCTGGCGTGCTCTGGTCCATGGGGTCACGAAGAGTCGGACACGACTAAACAACAACAACAAACATTTTTTGTGTAACCAAACCAATATACAAAAACTAACAAAAAAAACACCCTTTCCCAAGGTGTCAATTTGGTGCTCCCACACCGCTGATCTTTCTACTGTCTCATCCCTCTTTTCCCACCTGGTAAGCAGCGTTGACTCTACTGATGGGAGGCCAGGTGTTTGGTAGCTCTCCTCCTCACTGGCCACTACTGCAATCACATGTAGACCATAACTGCACAAAATTGCAGTGAGGGATGTGTCCCCTACTGCTTATACAATTGGTCACTGCCGTTCAACCCCACCCCCATGCACACCCATACCCCAGTCTCTGTAATGTCCACAGAAACAGAATTCGTAGGTCCCTTTTTATATATGAAAACATCATTTACTTCTAAGCCAAATTTCTCTTTGCTTGAAAATGTAATGCATGACTTTCCCGTACCTAATTAGCTTAGAACTTGATTGCTTCCATTCGAAAGGAAGGAAACAGGCTATTAATAACAGGCCGAGCCCCCAAACTGATAGGGACATCAATATTTGGACTGCAATTTTCACAATAAATCCAAGCCCATAAAGCCTTATGCACGCATTTCAGAGGTGGGATACGTTTTATATCCATTTACATGGAGACAACACATTGATTGCCTGCTATGACATTATTAAAATGAACCAATAAGGCAGCTCAGATGGGGGGGGTGAATACATGAAATAGTAATCCACCCCAATCAATCTCTATACTTTATAAATTTTAGATCTAAACTATTGACGCGGGTAGTTCATATTCTGATCTTGATCTTAAAGACATAATGAAAGAAGAATTCTGTAATTGACAAGAGAAGTTCTTTAATCATTTGCACGTACAGCAATTTCAACAATGTCAATAAATATTGGCATTGCAGGTAACTACCATCATACGAAAGGTGGAAGAAGCAATGTCAAAGGATGCAGACACTATTGCCAAAGTTATCCCTGGGACCGGTACAGTTCAGAATCTAGTCTGCATTCCTGCATCATGATAAAGATGGTGCAGAGTGAGGCTTCAGCCAAATGAAGGCTTTTCCTCCTTTTTTGAGAGCTGGGCTACTTTTAAAATTGACCACATTTCAAAATATGGTGCCCATCCCTCCTTATGGTTACATGCAGTCCATCTCCATTAAAGCCAATTGGAACATTAATGATGACTGAAATGGGAGGTACATAACACCACAGAATAGAGCACCACAGAATAAGAAGCAGAGATGATCATTTCTTTTATTGACTCAAGTTTAGGAGGGTTCCTTGTGCATTTTCACACAGCTGCCTTGTGAAAGGAAAGGCTTTTCACAGTCCTAATAATTTTTTTATGACCAGGACTGAGTCCTTGACACAGTACAGAAAAGAAATAATTCAAAATGCATATCTTATATAGCAGTAGGGATGGGCAGAAGCTATCTATTTCTGGTCCGTGTCACTTTCATGTGTCTTCATTCATAAATCTGTTCTGTCCCATTTCTTCCTTAATCTGCTACTTTCATATGTTTTTTAAAGCCTGCATGAAGATTTGTATTTAAATACAGATTGAAATATGTATTTAAATATGCATTCTTGCTGCTTACTAGGAGAGGAAGAGGTGAGGCAGTGAGAAGATTGAGGCTGAGTGGGGACCCTGGCCTGGCAGGGCACTGAATTGGCTCCATTGGTGTGCTCAACTACCATAGGGCAAGACGTACTGAGAGCGTTACTGAGTGTATGTTTGCTGCCTTAAATGAAAAAATTAACTTCACAGACAACTGGCTCTGCTTCTTCAGCATCATTCTTCAACATTAGACTGGTCATGTTGTGCGGATGCCTGATTATCGTCTTCCAAAGCAACAACTGTATTCCGAACTTAAAAATGGAAAGTGTCAACAAAAGAGGTTTAAAGACTCTTTCAAGGCAAATCTTAAGTAAATGTAGTATAAACACCAACAACTGGGAAACACTGGCCTGCGAGCGCTCCAGTGGAAAACAGCCTTTACCGAAGATGAACTTTGAAGATGCTCGAACTCAGGATGAAAGGGAGAAATGAGCTAAGAGGAAGGCATGTTTGGCAAACCCTCACCATGATCAACTCTCACCCAGAAACCTATGTCCCCACTGTGGAAGGATTTGTGGATCCAGAACAGTCACGTATGGACTCATTGTTAAAACCGTGTTTATGGAAGACACTCTTACTCAGCTACGAGTGATCACAGAAAAAGAAGAAGAAGAAGAAGAAGAAGAAGAAGAAGAAGAAGAAGAAGAAGAAGAAGAAGAAGAAGAAGCTGACCTGCATCAGACTCCAGTCCTGACACCTGGTCACATGTGAATGTATTCACAAGGATCTCAATTCAGGCTAAATGTTCCGCATGTACTGGAGTCTACACAGCAGGATGCATTTCAGACTGGACCTACCATGAGATTGGTCCACAGCTGTGGATTAGGCTCAGAGAAGAGCTCTCCATCTACTAGGATGGCACAGATGTGGTGCAAGCAGTGTGTATGTGATGGGATTGCCAATTGTTTCATTTATATGCAAGGCCCAAACTGTTCAGGGCTTTAAAGGTCAAAACCAACATCCTAAATTATTCCCGGAAAGCTATAGAAAGACTGTGCAGTAGACCGTTGAGCTCTAATGTAATATGTTCCTGTAATGGAGAATGGGCACTCGGTTAAGTACCAACCCATTCACCCATGTTCATTGACAGCTTAATTTCACGAAGTAGTAAATACAGCTCACACCTTCAGGCAGATGTTCCATAGTCTATTCTGTCTACAACAGTCAATTATCCAAAGGTCATTAGGAGAGGATCCCCAAATCACTGTAAAGGCAACTGTTTTATGATCAGGAGATAAGGAAATCATCTGCAAAGAGCAAACGCTAGTGGACTGACAAATTGCCATTGGCACTCGTGTTGCTAAAGAAGGAAAATGAATAGCCATTTGCCTGGACAACACATTCTTACACTGCAATCCCCCCCCATTGGCTGTTTAAGCTTCATTGACTTCAATGGGATTTCATGTGCCAGTCTGCAGGATTGCAAACATGCAGTCTGAGCCTAAGCATGTTACAAATACAACACATTGAGTTCAATGGGATTTCTTCATGAGTTACTTTGCCTGGGATGTAATATCTAGTTTTCAGAATAAATGGATTACAGTACCTGAAAACGACTGGTTAAATCCTCTCTCCCCCACCCCCAAAAAAATAATTCAATAGCTACTATTTAGATTTAAGATTTGGGGTAATTTCCCTGCTATTTATAGCTATGTATTCCATAGTAGCACCTGTGTCTTTGATGGCCTCAGCAAGCCTTATTATTTCTAATTTCCTGCTTATTGAATGTCAGATTTAATAACTATCTAATGGGTTTCTGTAGGTAGCTTCAATAAAGGGGAATTTTCAAAAACAAAAATGGCAGGGGAAATATTGTACGCTTAAGAGCGGTAGAAAATACGTCCAGTCTTTTAAAAATAGCTTGGCTCACATAGCTCCCTATAACTGTGGTTGTATTGTATCGTTTGCGAAATTTGCTTACAAATTTTCAGATTCTACAAAGTGATAAATTGTTTTCAACACAAAACATATTTTTCCAAGCTTGTCAACAAATAAGATCAAGCAACCTGCAAATCAGTATCGTTAACACAGAATAATAGATTCATCTAGATCAACCCCTTGCAATGAAGGAATCTTTGCTATCAATGTGGTCTGGATGCCTTCATTTTTGTGTGTTTTTTAAATTGAGCCCTTTCTGCAAGAGCTTGAGTTGTGCACCTCCAGTTGGAATTCAAGCTGTTCCTACACAGGAAGATTGCTCTTTTGCATTCCCAACTTGAACTCATGGCAGGCAGCACCCCCCCCCCCGGACCTGGGAGTGATCCGCGAGAGAGCCTGTTGAGGAGATATAGAAGAGTTTGACAGCTGTCACATTAGCTGTCAAGAAGGAAAAAGAGAACTTTGTTTCTGCTGTCTCTGCTGGATATATTTGTTACAATTTGGTTATATTTTGTTGAAAACAAGGAAGAACTGATACAAACTAACTTGATTTTTGGATTTGAACTGGAAGGAAGATTAAGTAACCAAAATCCCTCTAGAGGGGGTTTTGGGACATTACAAGAATGGCTGAAGGAGGAAAAATTCAAGCTAAATTGGACAGAGTTTTTCTTCTCTTGGGAAAGTTACAAGGCCAAATTGATGTTTTGGCTACCAATGTTGCAACTCTGGACTTAACAGTAAACAAATTCATTGAATTTGATAAGGATTTGACTCAGGAAGTTCATGCAGCTGGACAAGAAGAGAAACTTGAGAGATTTGAGAGTGTGGAGAAAGAGTTATATATTGTTTCTAAGGAAAAGAAAGGAGGAGATGTAATGTTGCAGATGACAAAGGAGAGCCAGAGGCCTGACATGATGGTTACAAAGGAAAATAAGTACTGGAGGATGAAAATCTGGTGTGAATTGGAGATTGAAGAATGGAGAGATCTCCTTATGTGGAGATCTGAAGACCTATGGATTACAAATTTGATTAAGGTGGAAGTTGGAGCTTTCGGGACATTTGGACTTAAAAGGAGTAAGAAACAAGATTCGGGCTCCACTTTTAAGTATGGAGGTCTGGCTGGAAGAAACATGGACCCTATTGGGACAGAGCTTCTCCGAGATCTGGTGTTTAATACTAAGGACTACCAAAAAAACTGGCAGAGAGGAATTGAGAGAGAATTAAGAGCCTCGGACGTGAGGTCTCCAGGCTCATAGTAGACTAAGACTGATGGACATTTGTTGGGGATCGAAACCGGGAAAGGGTGGGGTGGGGTTTGGGAATCCAAAGGGTGTACAATTATAATCTGTTTTTTTATTTTGTTTTGTTATTAGTATGAAAATTGGGGAATTCGTGGAAGGGAATTTGTGTCGACTTTAGAAAAAAGTTTTAAGAATGAGCACTGATGTACAAATATTGATGTTTATAAGTTAAAATTGGTTTTTCTAAAATGAATTAAATATTAAAAGGTCAAAAATTGGGGATAAGAACTTGTTGAACTAACAATTTGAATTGGAATATAAGAAGGGGAGGTGTGGGGAAGTCAGGGAAATATGTTATTGAAAATACGGATTGTAAACTTTATGTGTTTTTAACTTTTTTGTTTTTTGTTTTTTGATTTTTTAATGTATTAAGGTGGAAAATCTCAATAAATATCTTTTTAAAAAAAAGAACTCATGGCAGGCAGCAAAGGATTTTTTTTAAGAGTGCATGCCTGGTTAGTCCCTTTGAAGTAAGCTCCTGTTCCCCACCTCTATACTATATAAAAGGAAAACAGAATCTCAAACCAATGGCTAAGCTATTTAACACAACCATTAGAAATTAGGAGGTATGGTGTGTATAAGTTGCTAAAGCTGAAATCCATGCAGTTAATTTATGTGGGCGAGGGGATTGACAAGAAATCGCATATTTTTATACCATGATTTCATGTAATCATTTCTAACTCTTAATGCTCCCATCAAATAAGGGAAAATGCATGCAGAGTTAATAATATAGATGCGTTTCTCCCACTTTTCTACCACAAGAATATTCAAGACAGCTATGGGAATAAATAACTAGCAATTGAAGATCTCCCCTCATCAAAGCACAATAACATCACAATACGACACATGTAAATTAGGTCCTGTGGAGTTCAGTGGCTTTACTCTGCTGAAACTTAAAAAGACCCCTATCCATTGTATTAAGCCATACTGATACTCTGATCTGATTTTGATTTTTTTTAGGCTTAGAGGAATGAGATTTCACTATATCAACACACAGCCTTACCTTGTTCCATCATTTGGAGAGGGTTTTGTTGTCTTTTGCTGTTTATTTATATATATATTTATTTTACTACTGTATATTTATACACTTGTTAAGCAGGTTCAATAAGAGATGCAAAGAAGCATTTCCTACCATGTACCTGAATTCTAATGCTTTATACACCTCATTATCTAGAATACATGCACAAAGTGAAAAGCCTTCAGGCACTCCAGTTGTTAAAATGATAATTTCATTTCCAATTAGACTTCACATTTAGTTCAGCTAAAAGTTCAGCCTGAGTTCAGACTTCAAGTTTTCTGCTAAGGTAATCCTGTAGTGTCATCTTTGATGGTACACCTATGGCCTGTAGCTCAGCATGTCTGGCTACCATTAAATCCTGTCAGTTTCATCACATACCTGTGACAAACAGGGAGTGTCACATTTTCCTTCTATCCAAAGGGCAGAAAATAGCACCATCAAGATAGGAGCCAAACCAATGTTAGAAAAATGTTAGGGGAAGGCTGTAGCTCAGTGGCAGAGAATTTGCATGGCATGCAGAAGGCTCCAAGTTCTTTCTTTTAATTAATAAAATTTTATTAATTTTCATTAAACATACATTCATTATACAAATAAATCCCACCTATATCTTTGGCTCTGCCGAGCTTCGAACTTCCCTCCACCCTTTCGGTAAGTATCATATATTTTCTAACATTGCGTATTCTGTTTGTTTAACTGTTTTACCATATGCTGTTAGAGTTATTCTAACCCTGCCAGTGTCTTTAGGGTTTTACAATTGTCTCTTATATGCACCAAATATTTACTCCAGCGTTCATGAAACTTCTGTTCATCCTGATCTCGTATTTTTCCTGATAATCTGGCCAGTTCTGCATAATTCATTATTTTAACCTGCCATTCCGTAATAGTAGGTATTACATCTGTTTTCCAATTCTTGGCCAACATAGTTCTTGCTGCCGTCGTGGCGTACAGAAAAAAGATTTTTATCTTTCTTTTTAATTTCCTTCCCTGTCAGTCCCAATAGAAAGGCTTCGGGGATTTTTAGAAAGGTATACTTAAAGACTTGTTTAAGTTCATTGTAAATTGATTCCCAGAAGCCCTTCACTTTACCACAGGTCCACCACATGTGGTAGAGGTCTCCCTCCGCCTCTCCACATTTCCAACGTTTCCTGTTTTTCATTCTGTACATCTTTGCCAATTTTACCGGCGTAAGATGCCACCTATATATCATTCTCCATATATTCTCCTTCAATGCTGTACAAGCCGTAAATTTCATATTTACATTCCATAGTTCATGCCACGCTTCTAATTCAATATTGTATCTGCAATCAATGGCCCACTTAATCATGGCTTCTTTTACCTCCTCATCTTTGGTATACCAGTCCAATAGTAAATCATACATTTTAGACAATAATATATTTTTACCTTCTATAATGTCTATATGAAATTTTGATTTCTTGTCTTCAAATCCTAACCTCTTTTTGTCTTCTTTTAGTATCTCATTGACTTGGTGGTACTGTAGCCACCCTGTCAGTAAATTCTCTACTTCTTCATACGTCTTAAGCTTTATACCTTGATCAGTCTTCCTAATAAACTCTTCATAGGTGGCTCTCTTTCAGAAGTGTGATGGGATGATGAGCTGCTTGTGCGTAAAATCCTAATCCCTCAGAGTTTGGCTAAGTCCCCAAACCTCTGTCTGTGATGGAGCTCCTTTAACATGACTCCATCAATCGCTCGTTGAATCGGACAGTGGGCGTTTACGGAACTTCTTCCAGCATAAAAGCTCCTTAACGGAAACGCGTCTTCTGGACTCTCGGCGTGACAGTTTCCGCCGAGGAGTGGGTGTCCCTACAGGAGGTCCTGAAATCTCCCCGCTGCTCCCGCTTGAAGTGTCTCTGAGCCCTCCCTCCGACTCACTTTCCCTTGGAACTCCACTTCTCCCCCTGCTGGTCCCCTCCTCCGCTGAATGGTCTCTCTCACCCTCCATGAGCCCTTTCACCTCCTTAGTCTCAGATGGCAGTTCCCTGACATCCACCTCCCCTCCAGGGCCCCCTTCACCCCCTTCCCTCCCCTCCTCTGCGGGAGGCGAGGGAGCAAAACCCCTGAAGGAACCTCCCTCATCTTCCGAAGTTTCGAACACTTCCCTCCACCTTTTGCTGTCTCCGGTTTCCAAGTACTCCTCCTCATCGGAGTCTGTTCCTCCTTCCAACTCCGATTCCCTGAATCCCTCCAGTTCCTCCTCATCGTCGGTGGTGCCAAAGTACTCCCTCCGAAACCTCGCTACTGGCTGAGGTTTCCTGGGGAACCTTTGGTGGAACGTTTCGATCAAGATCTCGTCACGGACCTCCTCTGCCTTCACCCAGGTGTTTTCCGACTCCGGTTCCCCTTCCCACGCGACCAAATACTCCACCTGATTACCCTTCCACCTGGAGTCGATGATTTCCGCCACATGGTTGCGGCTTTCCCTTTCTTCTATGGCTGGCCCCCGTGTGGATACCCCTTCACCTTCCCCCCTGTATGGTGACAGTAATGACCTGTGGAATACTGGGTGCAGTTTCATGTGGTTCGGTAACCGGAGTCTGAACGCCACTGGGTTGACCTGTTGGATGACCTCAAATGGTCCCAATCTTTTGGGTCTCAATTTCTTGCAACCCCCCTTGAACGGCAACCCTTGGGTTGATAGCCAGACCCGACTCCCCACCCTAATTGTTTCACCTTCCCTTCTGCTCTTGTCTGCCTGCCTCTTATATTCTTCCTTGGCCCTTTCTAAGTTGAGTTGGAGTTGACGATGGATCGCTTCCATTTCTTCTACAAAAAGTTCCGCGGCCGGAACACTCCATCTTTCCCCTCCTTCCCCTGGAAACGCCCTGGGGTGGCACCCATAATTAGCCAAAAAGGGGCTCATCCCGGTGGACACATTCTCAGCATTATTGTAAGCAAATTCCGCTAGTGCCAACTTTTCGACCCAATCGTTCTCTCTGTCATTGACATAACACCTCAGGTATTGTTGGAGAATACCGTTTGCTCTCTCCGCCTGCCCATTGGTCTCAGGGTGCCTGGCAGTCGAAAAGTTGACCTCTACGTGCAATAAGCTCATAAGTTTCCTCCAGAATCTGGACGTGAACTGTTTCCCTCTGTCGGAAACCACCCTCAAGGGGGCGCCATGCAGTCTGAAAATATGTTCTACAAACAATTTCGCTGTTTCTTCCGCCGTGACTGCATGTGAGCAAGCTACAAAGTGACCCATCTTAGTTAACAGGTCTACTACGACTAGTATGGCGGTTTTTCCCTGGGATTTGGGCAGATCAGTCATAAAATCTATCGACACCGCCTCCCACGGTCGTTCTGGTGTGGGTAACGGTTCTAATAACCCCGCTGGTGCCCGCCTTTCTCCTTTGGCTCTCTGGCATTGGTCACACCTTCTCACATACTCCCGTACATCCTCCCTCACCTTGGGCCACCAAAACTCCCTGGTCACCAACCACATGGTCTTGTGTTGCCCAAAATGCCCCGCTGTGGGATTGTCGTGCAGCTGTTTGAGTACTCTCCCCCTCAATTCCCCTTCGGGTATATATAGCGCCCCTCTGTAATACAATGCCCCGTTTCTTTCTTCAAAACCCCCGGGGTCTTCTCCCTCTCTCCTTAGACCTCTGAGCTTGTCCTGGGCGTACTCATCATTTACCGTTCCCTCTACCAGTTCTCTTTGCCCCACCCAGGCCGCACCACACACCCAGTGGTCCTCTGGGATAATATGTCTCTCTTCTGGCGCTCCCTCCCCCTCCAAATATTCAGGTTTGCGAGAGAGAGCGTCCGCTCTGATGTTTTCTGGACCTGGCACATAGCAAATTTCAAAATGGAATTTGGAGAACTCCTGGGCCCATCTCACTTGTCGTTGGTTGAGCACCCGTGCCGTTCTCCAATACTCCAAATTCTTGTGGTCCGTACACACTTGCACCTTATGTTGTGCGCCAATTAGTAAGTGTCTCCATCTCCGGAACGCTTCGTGAATGGCGAGTAGTTCTCGGTCATATACCGTGTAGTTCCTCTCGGATTTGTTCAGCTTACGCGAAAAGAAGGCACACGGTCTCCATTCCGACTTATTGCTCCCTGGCTGAAGCAGCACCGCCCCCACCGCCCGGTCTGAGGCATCAGTTTCCACTCTCATGGGTTTTTGTAAATCCACATGCAGGAGCTGTTCTTCCGAAGCGAATGCCCTTTTCAATTCCTCAAAAGCATGCTCCGCCTCCGCCGTCCAAACGAATTTCTTCTTGCTGCTTAGACAGTCCGTGATGGGAGCCGTTAAGTGGGCAAAGTTCTTGATGAATTTACGGTAAAAGTTCCCAAACCCTAAGAACCTTTGCACATCTTTTTTCGTTTTCGGTGTCTTCCATTCCAGCACCGCCTGGACCTTGCCTGGATCCATGGCTAATCCCTTGTCTGATAAGCGGTACCCCAGGAATTCCACCTCTTTGGTGTGGAACTGACACTTCTCCAATTTCACCCACAACTGGTTTGCTTGCAGCTGGCTCAGCACTTCCCTGACATCCTTTACATGCTGCTCCTCATTCTCTGAATATATCAGCACGTCATCGAGGAAGGCCACGCAATTCTTGTAGAGCAAAGGTCCCAGTACGTGGTTCATGAGCGATTGAAAACAGGCGGAGCCTGATTGTAATCCGAATGGCATAACGAGATATTCAAACGCCCCCAAAGGGGTGAACATGGTGGTTTTCCATTCATCCCCCTTCTTTATTCGTATCAGGTTGTATGCTCCTCTCAGGTCCAGTTTCGTGAATATCTTTCCCTTCCTCACCCTGGTCAAAATGTCATCAATCCTGGGCATGGGGAAAGTCACTGGTTCTGACACGGCATTTAGGGCCCGGTAGTCCACGACCAATCTCGGTTTATCCGTGTGTTTTTTGTCCACAAAAAACACTGGGCTCCCCCCCACCGCTCTGGACTCTCTGATGAAGCCCCTCTTCAGGTTTTTATCAATAAACTCCCTTAACTCCTGCATTTCCCTGTCTGACATGGCGTACAGCTTGCCCACGGGGAGCTGGGCCCCAGGGACCAGATTAATTTGGCAGTCAAAGTCTCTGTGCGGTGGTAATTTATCTGCTTCCCTTTCACTGAAGACCTTGCTCAGGTCAGCGTATTGTTTGGGCACCTTCCCTTTGTCCGCCACTTCCGTCCCTGCTAGAGAGGCTTTTGCCCCTTCTGGCACCTTTCCCTCTCTGCAGTGTTCCAGACAATGTGCTGACCCAAAGGAGACCACTCTCTGATGCCAGCCCACTAGCGGGTCATGCAACGCTAGCCAGCTCATTCCCAAAATGACTGGAGCCCCTCCCAGGGTGGCTACATTGAACGCTATCCTCTCAGTGTGCCTGGCCACCCTCATAACCATTGGGACGGTTTGTAGGCTGACTTCTCCTCCCAGCAGCTCCCTCCCATCGATCGTGGTGACCTGCAGGGGGTTGCTTAAAGGGAGTGTCTGTATCTGGTGTTCAGCTGCAAACTCCTTGCTCATAAAATTACAGGAGCTGCCTGAGTCCAGCAGCGCCTTAGTCTTTAGTGGGTATCCGTTTGCCAGCTCTAGCAACACCTCTATTACTAGGGCTGGTCTTGGAGGTTCCGGAGTGGGCACTTTTACTGCTCCTTGGCCTGTCTGCAGTGCCCTGACAGAGGCAGACAGGCGTTGGCTTTTACTGGCTCCTGGACTTCCTCCTCCTTCCCCCCAACAGCTCCCGCCATCCCTTGCCATTCCTTTCTTTGCGGGCAGACTCTGGCAAAGTGACCTGGCTGCTGGCAGAGATAACATTTCTTGGCGCTCTTTCCCTCCTTCTTCCTCCCTTCACTGGGATTTGAAACTGCGCGCGCGCGCGCTGTTCCAACTTCCATCGGCTCTCCTGGCGGGAAACTTGGTTCTGGAATCTCTGGAATGCGGAAATCCCTCCAACGCTCTCCTTTCCCCTCCCGCTTCTCCAAGGCTCTTGCCTCCTGGCGTGCTCCAATGGTCAGCGCTGATTTGGTCAGCTGGTCCATAGACTCCGCCCTGGGCGCCCGGGAAAGTTCATCTTTCACCGCCGAAGAAAGCCCCTCTTCAAAGAGCATTTGAATGGGTTCCGCCGAAAGGTCCCACCCCAATCTATGTATCAACATTGTAAACTCAGTCCAGTACTCACGAACCGATCGGCTCCCCTGTTTGCACGCCATCAATTGTCTGCGCACCAGCCCCTGTTCGATCTCGCTGGAAAACATCAAATCCATGGCGCGAAAAAACTTCCTCGCGTCCTTCAGCATGTCACTATTCCCTGCCATCAGGGGTCTGACCCAATCTCTCGCCCCTCCTTCGAGATGGCCAATCACAAACGCCACTCTCGATGCCTCGTCAGGAAAGTCATTAAACTGCAGTTCAAGAGCATACTGCATCTCTGTCCTAAAGGCTTGGTAGTTCCTGGGGTCCCCCCCAAACTTCTGCACCATTCCTGGCATCTTTCTTGCTAGTGTAGCGCCTTTTGCCTTTTCTGCATCCTGCGCCCTCCTTTCTTCTAGCCTCGCCGTTTGCATTGCTAGCTGGAGTTCCAACACTCTGTACCTTTCTTCCAGGCTTGGACCCTCTCCAGCTCCTGCTGCTCCTCCGGCTCCGGCTGGGTTACTCATGATGCCTCTCTGCACAAGCTGCTTTCAGGGACTGTCCGATTGCTGTGATGGGATGATGAGCTGCTTGTGCGTAAAATCCTAATCCCTCAGAGTTTGGCTAAGTCCCCAAACCTCTGTCTGTGATGGAGCTCCTTTAACATGACTCCATCAATCGCTCGTTGAATCGGACAGTGGGCGTTTACGGAACTTCTTCCAGCATAAAAGCTCCTTAACGGAAACGCGTCTTCTGGACTCTCGGCGTGACAGTTTCCGCCGAGGAGTGGGTGTCCCTACAGGAGGTCCTGAAATCTCCCCGCTGCTCCCGCTTGAAGTGTCTCTGAGCCCTCCCTCCGACTCACTTTCCCTTGGAACTCCACTTCTCCCCCTGCTGGTCCCCTCCTCCGCTGAATGGTCTCTCTCACCCTCCATGAGCCCTTTCACCTCCTTAGTCTCAGATGGCAGTTCCCTGACAAGAAGGTTCCAAGTTCAATCCCAAGCATCTCTGGGTACCGACCAAAAACCGTAGAGGGCCACTGTCAGTGAGATGAAACAGTGGTCTGACTCAGTGTAAGATGGAATTCCAATGTCTCTACGTAAAGCACACAAAACCTTCTCATCTTGAACTTCTTTCTCAATAAATCACTTGTTTAAAAAGCCACATCTGAGGCTGCTCCACGTAGCTATTGTTTGTGTGATGTGTACAGTTGGTGGGGGATGTGGGTGGCGCTGTGGTCTAAACCACCGATCCTCTTGGGCTTGCCGATCAGAAGGTTGGCGGTTCGAATCCTCGCCACGGGGTGAGCTCTTGTTGCTCTGTCCCAGCTCCTGCCAACATAGCAGTTCGAAAGCACGCCAGTGCAAGTAGATAAATAGGTACTGCTGTGATGGGAAGGTAAGCGGTGTTTCTGTGCGCTCTGGTTTCCATCATGATGTCCCGTTGCATCGGAAGTGGTTTAGTCCTGCTGCCACATGACCCAGAAAGCTGTCTGCGGACAAAGGCAAGCTCCCTTGATCTGAAAGTGAGATAAGCACCACAACCCCATAGTTGCCTTTGACTGGACTTAACCATCCAGGGGTCCTTTACATTTCTTTTCTCTTTTTTTACACTTGTACAAAACTTGATCAAGCCTCAATGTGTCTTAGTACTGCACTAGTAAATAATCTGTATTTGTTTTGTTTTTTAATCAATGCTAAAATGAATGTTTAAAAAGAACTCCATTTATTATTGAATAACTATAAATGTCTACCAGCACTGGAAAATACCCTCAAACTAAATATTAATATATGTATAAAACTTAGAACCATTATGAATTTTCCTAAATACCATGCACAACAAACACACACACACTATACCGAATTATAAGGGGATTTCAAAGACTTCAAAGCTTGTTTCCCAGAAACATCGCAAAAGGTCAAATTCATACTATAGTTATTGTCTGTAAAACCAAATGATATCTTCCTTTTCCTGTAATAGCATTTAAAAATAGATTGGGGGTGATGTTCAATGAGTTTTATATGGCTGGTCCTGAAGGCAGTAGCATCCAGGAAACATCTCAAATTTTTTATCGACCGGACTTTGCCAAGGGTAAGATGACAATTCACACCCCCATCACTTCCTTTATGGGCATAACAAACTAAAAACAAATTTCACTCTCTTGGAATTATCTCCAGTGTGACTGAGACTTTTGAGGATTCCTTCAAAGTCCTACAGCAATTCATCTGAAGGAAGGCATCCCACCCCTCGAATGGCAAATTTTGGTGGCAATTTCAAACTTGCTTAATCAGCCCTTGTATGTTTAATGGGACGTGGGTGGCGCTGTGGGTAAAAGCCTCAGTGCCTAGGGCTTGCCGATCGAAAGGTCGGCGGTTCGAATCCCCGCGGTGGGGTGCGCTCCCGTTGCTCGGTCCCAGCGCCTGCCAACCTAGCAGTTCGAAAGCACCCCCGGGTGCAAGTAGATAAATAGGGACCGCTTACTGGCGGGAAGGTAAATGGTGTTTCCGTGTGCTGCGCTGGCTTGCCAGATGCAGCTTTGTCACGCTGGCCACGTGACCCGGAAGTGTCTCCGGACAGCGCTGGCTCCCGGCCTATAGAGTGAGATGGGCGCACAACCCTAGAGTATGTCAAGACTGGCCCGTACGGGCAGGGGTACCTTTACCTTTACCTTATGTTTAATGGACAGTTTCAACACCATCCTTGATGCACGCTGATCTCCACAGGTTCACATGAATGGATCCAAACACACAACATTTCTGTCACATATTTTCACTAAGGCACTAGCTTTTACAGAAAAATCCATGCTGGATTCTCTTCTCTCATGATCACTTATTATTTATTTGCTAATTTTGCCAGTTGGCTTATCCTGCCCAGGGAAACGTGAAAAAACTTATGACCAAATAAACCCCACTTAGATACATTAAAAGCAAGAGGAAATGGAAATGCATTAAAAACATCCCACCCGCTTCTAAAAGGCCACTAATATTTGACAACAATATCAATAATATCATTATTTGTACCATGCTCATCTGACTGGGTTGCCCCATTTGTACGTCAAAGGCCTAGTTATAGAGGAAAGTTTTTGCCTGGCTCCTAAATATATATCATTATGGTGCCAGGCAAGCCTCACTCGGAAGACAATCTTACTCTGTTAGGATTTAACACTCCGTTTCTGACATCTTTGTACAGAGGAGAGAAGAACATGGATATGCCACTTCTATGGGTCATAGGGACGCGGGTGGCGCTGTGGGTTAAACCACAGAGCCTAGGACTTGCTGATCAGAAGGTTGGTGGTTCGAATCCCTGCGACGGGGTGAGCTCCCGTTGCTCAGTCCCTGCTCCTGCCAACCTAGCAGTTCGAAAGCACGTCAAAGTGCAAGTAGATAAATAGGTACTGCTCCAGCGGGAAGGTAAACGGCGTTTCCGTGCCCTGCTCTGGTTCGCCAGAAGCGGCTTAGTCATGCTGGCCACATGACCCGGAAGCTGTACACCGGCTCCCTCGGCCAATAAAGCGAGATGAGCGCCGCCACCCCAGAGTCGGCCACGACTGGACCTAATGGTCAGGGGTCCCTTTACCCTTTACCTTTAATGCTACTCATGCCTATTAGCCATGCCAACTATGTTCTCCACTCACGGAGGCAATATTGTTCACAATACCAGTTGCTGGAAACCATAAGAAAGGATAATGTGGTTGCACTCGTGCCCTGCTTTTGGGCATCCCATAAGCATTTGGTTGTGAGAACAAAATGCCGGACTAGATGGGCCTTTGGCCTAATCCAGTCATGCTCTTCTGATATTCTCTTTATTGCATTTCACTATAGTTTTCTGTGAAGGGCAGTGGAAGGTCATTTAAAATGGAACCAAGAAACTATTACTTACCGTTAACAGTATCTATCAGGTAAAAGGAGTAGGGAGAAGAAGTTGGCTTGATCTGGAAGCTTCACACCATCCTGAGTGTTGTGCCTGCTTGCTTGGAAGAGAGCCTGCAGCTTTCGCCAACTCGCTTTCACCTCCAAGTTGACATTCATTCAAGCAGCTTCCTGAAGCAGTGCCCTGGAAAGAGACAGCTTCCATTAAGCACCTGCATTAATAACAGATGACGATGTAAAGTAATGTTGAATGATGAAGTGGTTAAATAAGCTTCTAGAGTCATTTTATTAATGACTTTACCATCCATGATCTGAAAAACAACAACCCACCAACACCAAAATAAAAAAGACTCCAGTTGTTTTTCAAGAGAAGATGCATTTTGTTTTTCTGTTCTGTGACATTATATTAAAAAAAATAAACTGATCCAACATTATAACATGTGTTGCTGTGTTTTAAGAATGTGTGAGCCCATCTGCACAATAAATTGAAATCAGTATCATACCACCTTATACAATCATGGCTTCTCTCAAAGAATTTTGGGAAATGTAGTCTCTTAAGGATACTGTTCCCTAAGTTACAATTCCTAGAGTTCCATTGACTGCTAAACCACATTAGGAATTTGTAGCTGTGGCACTGTGGGTTAAACCACAGAGTCTAGGGCTTGCCGATCAGAAGGTCGGCGGTTTGAATCCCCACGACGGGGTGAGCTCCCATTGCTTGATCCCTGCTCCTGCCAACCTAGCAGTTCGAATGCACATCAAAGTGCAAGTAGATAAATAGGTACCGCTCTGGCGGGAAGGTAAACTGTGTTTCCGTACACTGCTCTGGTTCGCCAGAAGAGGCTTATTCATACTGGGCACATGACCCGGAAGCTGTACACCAGGTCCCTTGGCCAATAAAGTGAGATGAGCGCCGCAACCCCAGAGTTGTCCACGACTGGATCTAATGGTCCCTTTACCTTTACCTTTACAGAGTCTACTAATGCCCTGAGGTCTCATCCCTTTTGGATTCCAGGCATGGGGCCATCCTAACAGTAATGTTAGATGGGAAACAGTTCCATATGAGCTTTCTTAAATACCCTCTCCTCCTAGCTTTCCACTCTTGATTGCTGCCACTCATGACAATTTTTTAAATAAAAAATGCACACAACTCTATACAATACATAAAGCCACCCTGGTCAGGAAGGGAGGGGGTAGATATTCACATGGGGTTTTTGTTATGCAATGTATAGTTTTAATGCTCCTATGCCGTAAGCCATCTAATTTATTTTTGTTTCAGTTCAGCTTGCTCTGAGCTGTACTTTGAATTGAGTGAAATAAAAAGAGTGGGTTTTTTTTTCCTGCCCACAAAAAAGTTGTCCTACAAAATGAATGAAGTGCAACACAACGCTGAATTTGGACTGAAGTGAGGAATTAAAAATCAATGGTGAAATACAGCCTCTCCACCGGTTTTCAGCAAAACCATGGGAAGCTGCCCTGAAGAGACTTTTTATGGAGTCTGCCAATTGATTTCACATGGATTACTTCAGAGTAGGTGCTTGAGGAACAGGGGCTAAATAATGCCCTTCAACTCCAGGCATTCCAAAGAGCTGGCAGGACAATTCTGACTTAAATATGAAACTCTTCACATTTGCTGGTATGTGACAGGCCATTAAATTTTAAATGTTTTATGGTGTGACTTTCTATAATAGATCTGTGGAAGAGTTGAGGAATGCTAAAACGGGTTCCTTTATTTCAAGAACACAATGAACAAAGATGTGAGTGCAAGATGTGAATAGATACACATGGTATCAGAAGAGTGATATAACTAGCAACATTGTCTCCCGCTGACACAACATTGGTACTTCTATCTGTGTGTGTTCTCAGAACTGTGGATTGCTACTTGTGCCCAGGTAGAAATTTGGAAGATCAAAGACAGAACCTGCCACAATATGAATAGCAGCAATTCACAACTGCAAATATGAATCCATTAATATGGTTCTTTAATAATGCTTCTTCTTCTTTTTATTAAATGAAGTTTAGGGTTGCGGGGAATTTCTGTGATTTTTCATTTCTCTTTGTAAAGAAAAATATATTCGCTGTTGTAGATGTGTTTCCTGAACAGGGAGCAAGCAGGTTTGAAATTCTGATTGCCAGATACAGTGGTACTTCGGGTTAAGAACTTAATTTGTTCTGGAGGTCCGTTCTTAACCTGAAACTGTTCTTAACCTGAGATACCACTTTAGCTAACAGAGCCTCCCGCTGCCACCACACCGCCAGAGCACGATTTCTGTTCTCATCCTGAAGCAAAATTCTTAACCCGAGGTACTATTTCTGGGTTAGCGGAGTCTGTAACCTGAAGCATCTGTAACCTGAGGTGTCTGTAACCCAAGGTACCACTGTACTGGCAAACATTGATAGCTTTCCACTAACCCTTCCCATCAGTGCAAGGATTTTCCCTTGTGAAATGGGACTTTCCCTCCTCTCCTTGTTCCCATGCACCCTGTATACTCCCCAGATCTGCTCTAGGGGGTTAGGAGAACCCATAAAACAGATATAAAAGGTATGCAGGAGAATGAAAAGGGGTGTGTGTTCTGTTGTGCTAAGGAACTATTCCTTAATGATGTGCTGGATTCCACCTTATGATTTGTTGCAAGCCAGGAAGTAACTCATTAAGTAATAATAATAATAGTAATAATAATAATAATAATAATAAAGCCACTCTGGGTGGCTCGCAATCGAGTGCTAAAAACAATACAGCATTAAATATTAAAAACTTCCCTAAACAGGGCTGCCTTCAGATGTCTTTTAAAAATAAGATAGCTGCTTATTTCCTTGACATCTGATGGGAGGGCGTTCCACAGGGCGGGTGCTACTACCGAGAAGGCCCTCTGCCTGGTAACCTCATTTCTTGCAATGAGGGAACCACCAGAAGGCCCTCAGCGCTGGATCTCAGTGTCCGGGCTGAAGGATGGGGGTGGAGACGCTCCTTCAAGTATTCAGGTATGACACAAAGGCAGGAGTGAATGTGGGACTTCAACAAGGATCTAGCTTCAAGCCATTTTCATTTGGACCTACATAATGTTAACATTGAGGGACTTGTCTATACTTGTGAAAGGAAAAATGATGTGCTTGACAGCCTGTTGCAGGAGAATAAGAAGAGAGGCATGTTTCTCAAGTCATACTTTATCTGCACCATGATGACCAGGGCTTTTTGCAAGGTGCAAGTAAATTAACTTCCGAGAAGCAGGAGTCAGGCCAAGTCTGACATGTTTTTAAATGAGGTAGAAAATGTAGCTTCTGTTGTGCTGCATCATATTGTTAAGCCTATAGGAGTGACCTTTAAATGTTGTACTGAAATGCATTCTTGATTACTTTCATTTAAAGATAAGTTATCTGCAAATCAAACCGTTGGCTTGTTATGCAAAACATGAATTTTGAAATGTACCGTGTATGTCTATCATCCATTACAATCATTCTGTTCATGATCTGAGGGAATGAACCACCAGGGGTTCTATTTTTTTCATTTGATCAACAGCAAAGAAAATATACAGATTGAAAGCAGCTCCACAAATACTTTGTGTATCTGAAATGTTGTAGTTACCAAAAGCAAAATAAATGAAAACAAAACAGGAACCTGTTTGCTTGACACTCCTCCATACATAAATATCTCAATTATGAGCAAATAAGAATGAGATATTTACTCATGTAGCATGTGTCCTTTGAAAAACTGATTTTTCATTTTATTCTTCTGGATTGCAGCAATGCTTTTCCCTAGAGGAACTTGAAAATATGGGGCGGGGGGAGAACATGAGCAGTTTTGATCCAAATTATGCTTACAATGCACTTCATCAGCTGCCATTATTGATTAATTTAATTATGGAACTTCTTCCAGATGAAACACACAGAAAACTTTGCATTCTCTTAAGTATTTAAGAGAAAGCAATGAATAAACCAGGTTATTTTTAGAAAGCCTTGTTGTCTTTGATGAGTAAGAGTTGTCTCCAGTTGACTAAGAAGTAACGGTGTACAACATGTTTAGATCACAAAATGGTGGACATGGGACACACCTGGGCAGGCATGCTTCTAAAGTGTGCTCCACTTGTGGGGTGGCCATAGAGAAACAGCACAGTTAGCTTGCAGACACAGTGCATAGTCCCAGATCGTTCCAGGTGGACTTGGCCTGCAGTGATCTGAGACAAATCCTATATCAGCCGCAAATGACCCTGTTTGGTGTGAGATCCAGGATTAATCCAAACTGAATGACCAGTCCTACAATATTGCCCAACTAAGACTCTACTCATTCTGTCTTCTGGGAATTTTTGCAGTCTAGGACAGCCTTTGCCAATAAAGGTATAGTAAAAGCTATGGTTTTCCCAGTAGTGATGTATGGAAGTGAAAGCTGGACTATAAAGAAGGCTGATCGCCGAAGAATTGATGCTTTTGAATTATGGTGCTGGAGGAGACTCTTGAGAGTCCCATGGACTGCAAGAAGATCAAACCTATCCATTCTTAAGGAAATCAGCCCTGAGTGCTCACTGGAAGGACAGATCCTGAAGCTGAGGCTCCAGTACTTTGGCCACCTCATGAGAAGAGAAGACTCCCTGGAAAAGACCCTGATGCTGGGAAATATGGAGGGCACAAGGAAAAGGGGATGACAGAGGACGAGATGGTTGAATAGTGTTCGCGAAGCATGAGTTCGCAAGTTTGACCAAACTGCGGGAGGAGGTGGAAGACAGGAGTGCCTGGCGTGCTCTGGTCCATGGGGTCATGAAGAGTCAGACACGACTAAATGACTAAACAACAACAACAGGACAGCCTTCCTCATCCTTGGGTCCTCAGGAGTTGTTGAACTACCATCATCCGTGACAGTTGGACATGCCAGCTGGGAATGAAGGGGTTTGTTGTCGCCAAATCTGGTAACCCAAAGTTGGAAAAGGCTGGCTTATACTCCCTAGGGACTTGCAGCTCTAGTGACTCATGACACAGAGCAGCTATCCAAAGAGCTGGATTCTGGTTCTAATCCAGATTGGTCTGAATGTAGTGCTGACAAGCAACAGAACAGGAGATGCAGTTTAAGCACTACTGAAATTACATGAAAACCTTAGCTCCATATTTCCTTAAAATCAGCCAAGGGAGTGATCAAGAGTCAAATGTGCCATGCCTATTCTATTGAAATCAATACATATCTTGTGTGAGCTTCATGGATGCTGAAGTGTAGACGATAATCTTTGAATGTTCTAAATTCTTTAGGCGTGGACGAATCAGTCTATTTCAGTTGTATGACAGTTTTCAATGTGTTATGTTCCATTCCATTTTTACAAAAATATGGAATATATATATTGCACAGTGTATGGTGCTGTGGTCTAAACCACTGAGGTGCTTGGGCTTGCCGATTGGAAGGTTGGCAGTTCAAATCCCCATGATGTGGTGAGCTCCCGTTGCTCTGTCCTAGCTCCTGCCAACCTAGCAGTTCGAAAGCACACCAGTGCAAGTAGATAAATAGGTACTGCTGTGGCGGGAAGGTAAACAGCATTTCCGTGTGCTCTGGTTTCTGTCACGGTGTCCCATTGCCCCAGAAGTGGTTTATTCATGTTGGCCACATGACCTGGAAAGCTGTCTGTGGACAAACACTGGCTCCCTCGGCCTGAAAGCGAGATGAGCGCCACAACCCCATAGTCGCCATTGACTGGATTTAAGCATTAAGAGGTCCTTTACCTTTACCTTTTTATATATTCCATGCAATATATATATTACATGGACAAAAATCACATTTCAATATGTATTTAATGTCGATGCTATTCAACTGAATCATACTCAGAGCAGACACACTGAAAGCAATTTGACATAAGTCCATTGGCTGCAATGGGTCTGCTCTGAATATGGCTGCCATTGAATTTCACCCTCTATTTCCTTTCAGCATGTACATTTCTGTACATCTTTTTCTCTCTCAAACACGTTTCTAAATGCATTGTGATACTATGAGCCAAAACTGAGACAGAACTTTGAGAAATGTGATTGCTGGTGAATCATGGGTGCCCATAGGATTTTTTTCTTGGGGGGCAGGAACAAAAACACTGAAACGAAGAGGATAGTTTCTCACAATAGAAGCAGAAGGATGGTGTCTGTAAATTTGCTTCATATCTCTATGAATGCCAGAAACTTAATATGTAGAAAAATAAAATGAAAGCTGGGGATCTGGAGATTACGGTATATCTGGGGAGGGGGATGCCTCTCTTGCATGGCTGCCCATGTAGTAAAAAACTAAGATTAATACTGCACATTAGTCTCAGAGGTATGGATTAGGGCCATTTGTATCAGAATTTGTAAAGCTGCAATTGTTTACATCCTCTCAGTTCTTAAAAGATGACACAATAATTGTGATGATAAACTTGTATAAGGGTGAAATTGCTTGAACACTCCCTGACAGCTCAATAGTTGCTTGTCTTCAGCTAAGCACACTGGACAGCAACATTGAAAAGCTGCAACTTACCATATTTTACAAATGTTTCTCTTTCCTTTTTTTCACTCAGTAGATTTATTTCATATTTTTAGGAGTTGATGCATGCCAAATAGCCCCCTCCCACCTTTCCCTGTCACATTGGAAAAGCTTTGAAATATTTCTTTTGCACCTTTCTTTCAGATGGCTCTGTAAAGAGACTGTCATCTTCTCTAGAAACTGTTTCATTTGAGAAGAAAGCACAAAGAAAAGATGGGGTGAGGAAACAAGTTCCTAGACCTTATGATTGTGTAGGAAATCTTAAAGATGACAACATGAAATAACAATGAATGTGGCTACATCTTGAGACACACTGGGATAAGCAAAGTTCATCTGCATCCAACCTGTCAGATGACTGATAGATATGCAGGTACATCTACTGCTTGCAAAAACCAGGGCCAAGTTGTTGACAAGGCAAGATAAGCAAGATGTAGCTTTCTGAAACTGCCCCAATCAACTCCTCTGGTGTTGCACAAGCTAGTGTACATCTGTTATCACATGGTGACCAGTAAGGTGAAATGAAGGTGGCGCTGTGGGTTAAACCACAGAGCCTAGGACTTGCCAATCAGAAGGTTGGTGGTTCGAATCCCCGTGATGGGGTGAGCTCCGGTTGCTTGGTCCAAGCTCCTGCCAACCTAGCAGTTCAAAAGCATGTCAAAGTGCAAGTAGATAAATAGGTACCACTCCGGCGGGAAGGTGAACAGCATTTCTGTGCACTGCTCTGGTTCGCCTGAAGAGGCTTAGTCATGCTGGCCACATGGAGCAGGGACCGAACAACGGGAGCGCACCCCGTTGCGGGGATTCAAACCGCTGACCTTCTGATTGGCAAGCCCTAGGCTCTGTGGTCTAAACCATCTGCGTCTCTGAAATGAAGGATAGCATGCCTCATATATCACAATGTTCTCTGCTCAACATGGATAGTGCCAATATTTTGATACTAATTCCTGGTAAATCATTTCCATTTCATCTTTTGCAGAGATGTTACATCCAGGGCCGGATTTAGGTTTGATGAGGCCCTAAACTACTGAAGGTAATGGGGCCCTTTATATGTCCAGCTGTCCTTTGCCATGCAACCAATCCATGCAGAATGTAGGCACCCTATATATAGAAATGAGCAAACCAGTGATATTTTAGGGAGCAGGCTAGCAGGCGGGGCCCATTACTTACATCATAGGAGCCTTCACAACACAAAACACTATTGCTGTATGTATGTTTTTTTTATTTGTTTTTTATCTTATATTTTGGAATTGTACATCCAGGTTTCTTTTCTTTTAAATTTTTTGGGGCCCCAAGAGAACGGGGCCCTAAGCTATAGCTTGTTTAGCTTATACGTAAATCCGGCACTGGTTACATCCACACCATATGTTTAAAACACTCTTATACCATTTTAACAGTCATGGCTGCAATTTGTTAAGTGTGCTGGGAATTGTTGCTCTCTGAGGGATAAGCTACAATTCCCAGAACTCTTTGGGTAGAGCCATGACAAAGAGGTATAAATTAAATGTATGGTACAGATGTTGCCTTTGTATCTTTTATCTCAATAATGACAGACACTTAGGTTTCCCATTCTTCAGGTTTTATTCTATCCCCTCAGGGAAGTTAACCACACAGTGCTATGCATGTTTGTTGTTGTTTAGTCGTTTAGTCATGTCCGACTCTTCATGACCCCATGGACCAGAGCACTCCAGGCACTTCTGTCTTCCACTGCCTCCCACAGTTTAGTCAAACTCATGCTGGTAGCTTTGAGAACACTATCCAACCATCTCGTCCTCTGTCGTCCCCTTCTCCTTGTGCCCTCCATCTTTCCCAACATCAGGGTCTTCTCCATGGAGTCTTCTCTTCTCATGAGGTGGCCAAAGTATTGGAGCCTCAGCTTCACGATCTGTCCTTCCAATGAGCACTCAGGGCTGATTTCCTTAAGAATAGATAGGTTTGATCTTCTTGCAGTCCATGGGACTCTCAAGAGTCTCCTCCAGCACCATAATTCAAAAGCATAAATTCTTTGGCAATCACCCTTCTTTATGGTCCAGCTCTCACTTCCATACATCACTACTGGGAAAACCATAGCTTTAACTATATGGACCTTCATCAGCAAGGTGATGTCTCTGCTTTGATGTCTCATTGCTTTTCTCCCAAGAAGCAGGCGTCTTTTAATTTCGTGGCTGCTGTCACCATCTGCAGTGATCATGGAGCCCAAGAAAGTAAATCTCTCACTGCCTCCATTTCTTCTCCTTCTATTTGCCAGGAGGTGATGGGACCAGTGGCCATGATCTTTGTTTTTTTTGATGTTGAGCTTCAAACCATATTTTACTCAGAAATAAGTACCACTGAGTTCAGTGGAACTCATATTCAGGTAAGCAGGCGTAGGATTGTAGCCTTACCCTTCAATGCTATGGTCCCTGGGAGGGCAAACCTGGGGCCATTGGATGTTTGAGAGCCCCTTCTCTGAGGCCTCCCAAGTATTGTCAGATAATGTAGGAGGTGATTTGAAAAGAAAGACACACACTTGGAGAGAGAGCGCGTCCATCTATCCTTCAGAATTACCGTGTTAGAACAATTGCCAAATGTTTTCATGCAAAACAAGGAAATGCAGCCATGTAATTCAGCAGCAATTGATTCAATGGGTTCAGGTCAGGATTTGAAGGGCAAATGTGCAGCAAAGGATTAGAAAGGTAAGAGCGAGAAGAGGGAAGAAGAGGATCATTGGGGAAATATATATATTTTCCTGGCCTTTAGATGGCTGGTTGTTTTAGTCTCACAGAATACTTAAAATATCCTAGAAGGTGACTGGCATCAACTTATGTGTGGGTATAAAAGAACAGAGCTTTAAAGGCTCTTATTTCAGCACAGTGAATTTGTATTAGATAATCTGCATGGAATTATGTCTGATACTTAAGTGTAAAGTCGAGAGGACGTCTGAGGTAAGGGAACTGCTGCTGTAGGCAATCTTTCCTCCCAATGTGTCTGGACATAGCTTCTTGTATCAGCCTCTATTTTACTTTAATTGTGATTGCCATCCTCCTGGAACCAATTCAATTGCATTTGTCGGGACAAATAGACATCCTTCTTTTGCCAAAAGGCAAGCTTAAAACTGCAATGAATATCTCTCTTCCAAGCCTGCTGCAAAAGGCGCCAGAGTTGGCACGGTTTAATTATGGATCCTTCTTCCATTATTACCACTTCATTTGAAACAATGCAGCGCAGCACCAAGAAGCAGTCAGTGCTTGATTATAGCACAACCTGGTTGCTCTGCGTTTTCCCTCAATTTAGTAGAACCCAGCTATCCTGTACTGAGATATGTCCTTTGCCTTTACATGCAGCCTACTTTCATGAGTCCAGCAGTGTGTGTTTATCCAAAAGCCAAACCTATTTATTTAATAATAATAATAATAATAATAATAATAATAATAATATATTATTTATACCCCACCCATCTGGCTGGGTTTCCCCAGCCACTCTGGATGGCTCCCAACAGAATTAATGATAATAATAATAATAATAATAATAATAATAATAATAATAATAATAATGCAATAAAACAGGGCTGCCTTCAGATGTCTTCTTAAAGTCAGATAGTTGTTTATTTCCTTGACATCTGATGGGAGGGCGTTCCACAGGGTGGGTGCCACTAGGGAGAAGGCCCTCTGCTTGGTTCCCTGTAACATCACTTCTCGTGGTGAGGCAACCGCCAGAAGGTCCTTAGTGTCTGGGCTGAACGATGGGGGTGGAGACATTCCTTCAGGTATACTGGGCCGAGGCCGTTTAGGGCTTTAAAGGTCAGCACCAACACTTTGAACTGTGCTCGGAAACGTACTGGGAGCCAATGTAGGTCTTTCATGACTGGTATTATATGGTCTCAGTGGCCACTCCCAGTCACCAGTCTAGCTGCCGCATCCTGGAGTAGTTGTAGTTTCCAGGTCACCTTCAAAGGGAGCCCCACGTAGAGTGCATTGCAGTAGTCCAACCGGGAGATAACCAGCCCATGTACCACTCTGGTGAGACAGTCTGTAGGCAGGTAGGGTCTCAGCCTGTGTACCAGATGGAGCTGGTAGACAGCTGCCCTGGACACAAAATTGACCTGTGCTTCCATGGACAGCTGTGAGTCCAAAATGACTCCCAGGCTGTTCACCTGGTCCTTAAGGGGCACAGTTACCCCATTCAGGACCAGGGAGTCCTCCACACCTGCCCGGCCCCTGTCCCCTCAAAACAGTACTTTTGTCTATTTCCAGTCTACCCTCCAAGGAACTCAAGGTAGCACATATGGTCCCCCCCCTGCAACCCATTTTATCTTCCCAACAACTGGGGTAGGGTAGGTTGCGAGATGGCAATGGGCCACCTAGCGAGTGGGGATTTTAACCAGGATCTCCTAGTCTGAGAGTCCAACTACACTACCACACTGGCTTGATACATTTTGAGAACCAAATAAAATGCCCCCAAATAGTGAGCAAGCTGCTGAGTTTTCCAACACGCTTTCTAAAAAGAATAAAGCAGGGGAGGAACTTCCGGGTTCGGGGTAGGTATGAAGGAGAAATTGGATTCAGTTTGCATTTAAAAACATATCTAACTAATTCACATTTCTGAAACAGTACAGAAACTGGACTATGGCCATTCTTGGAAATTCACACTTCTCTGAATTTCGCCAATGCAATTTGCCAGTAAAGTAACCTCCAGAAAAATGGACATATTGGTGTAAAGTGCGCATAAAAATGCATCTATTGGTGAAAATGTCAGAGAGAATTGCTTTGCAAAATTGTGTACATTTGGCCAAATTGGTCCAGAGAGCACACTTTTGGAACTCCTGCCATACCACAAAACCATTGCTACTTAAATGGTAGCAATTCTTTCCAGTTTTGCTGTGCAAGACCTGTAGTAGGAGGGAATGACCGTTCCTCGCATAAAACGGGGGGCGCCCTTTGCGTGGATGCGTGCAGCCCCTGGATCTGGAGCGGCTCCATCAACACAGGCTTGGCTTCGCCTTCCCTCAGGTGGGATACCTGGAGGTATCTGCCTACCTCAGTCAGTTGTCCAATCCTGCCTGGGGGAAGCGTTGCCAAGGAGACCAGGCCAGGTAGGGGAGGGACTACCTGCCCACACAATAGAGGGAGGATCTTACCTGGGAATCCTCACTTGGCTCCAGAGTTTCTCCCACCCTACCCACCCTCAGTTAAGTCTTATTTTACAGGTTAACTTTTCTTCACAGGTATGCTGGCGCTGCTACGTCAAGGTCGCTGTTAAAGGGCCGGAAAGGAATTCCCCTGCATTGGCAGGTTTTGCCTTTCCCGTAGCAAAACGTCACAACTTTGGTGGTATCAGGCCTTGGGCGGAATCCTTTTGTCCATCTTCCTCTTTGCAGCGGCGATACCAGGGTTCCCCATTAAAGAGGTTTCTGAAGGGAGGCTTTGACTGTACGCCGAGAGGTAGTCATTGCTCTCCCCTGTGGTGCGGCGAAACGGGGGCGGCTATCTCTGCTTGAACATATGTTCTCCAGAGCCGGCCCATCCCCCCCCCCCCACTGGATAACCGTGATGTTCCCTAGGTCCCCGGCTGGGGACTGGGGAGGGATAACGCCCAGTGCCTGAGCCAAGGTTTACCACATCTGAAATATAATAAAGTTGTGGCCAATTTAATCCCATAGCACGTTGTCTTGAGTCGTTATTCCACATGATGGGGGGGGGCGCCCAGGATCTGGGGGATTCTGCCTGTCCACGCAAATCTCTGGTCTTATTTCAGGGTAGCAAACCATAAGATTGCTACTTGGGCATAATCTAAGGTTACCAGATTTTTTCTGTGAATCCGGGGACACTTTTCAACTTCAATAAGAATGATAGGATTTTGTCAGGGGACTCGTTTGTAAATCTGGGGACTGTCCCCGGGAAACGGCGACGTCTGGTAACATTAGTGCAATCCCTGTTAAAGTGATTAGAACTTATTTCTGCAGAGACATATATAGGATTGCTGTGCATAGAAGTGTTTAACTTTGACTGGATCAAACCCATTATTTGCCATGATCAAGACAGCAGCCTGTTTTAACCCTGCACCGTGCCCATGTTCCAAGCTTTGTTGAGAACAACAAATCTTTTTTTTTCTGTCGACCTTAGAAATTTTGTTTCAGAAGGTGACTAGCTTTTCTGTAAACAAGTGCTTACAAACTAATCCCTGACAAAACTTCAATTTATGGCCTCTTGTTTATAAGTTACTGCCCTATTGATTTTAGCATTTATTTGTCCTTGAAAGGCGTGCTTGTCTCCTTTAAAATGAATAATCATAATAAAGAAATATATATATTTCCATAGTGTGCCTGAATGACTCTGTGTATTTCCAGGATTCATTTGCACTCTGAAGTCATGGTTATTACATTTTAAAAGGCAGTTGAAAAATGTGAGCAAAGGGACAGGGAAATAATGCAAAGGTAGTTCATGTATTATAAGGTGGACCTTTAAGCTAATCTTTTTACAATACAAACCAATCCAGGTCTGCTATGTCCCATTGTTTTAATTTGGCAGCCTAAAATGCCAAATATCTGCCTTCATAACAAATACCGGTAGGTTCAATCTTAAATCAACATTTCAATACCATAATAATATGAGTAATATCCAGAAGTATAGATGTGATCAAAAATAAGGTGAGTTTCAGGCAAAATCAAAGCATTGTAGGTCAAAGGAACATAGGAAGATGCCTAGTCAACTCAGTATCATCTACCTCCTGGGTTTCAGGCAAGACTTTCTCCCAGCCTTACCTGCAGATGCTATGGATTGAACATGAGATTTTCTACCACTGAGTTGCTGTCCTTTCCGATCTAAATTGGTTTGGTTAAAATCCACACAAGCAAAGATGCTAGGAGTAGTCGTCAATAAACTGCCAACAAGTTGAGCTCTGAGATTGTCGTACCACTACAAACATTTATCACAAGGATGGGCATACCGGGGAGTAACTGTGCATCATGGGCAGAAATGTCTTAATGGTGAGGTCGATTGATTGTGGGGCATAGTAATAGTTGGATATTTTGGGATGTAGTATTTCTGCAGACAATCTTTTAAAGAAAAGTAATAAATAAATACTCACTATGCACACAGGGATGGGGAGAGAGATTTTGGCCATAGAAATATAAGGATGTCCTCACTCCAGTGATGAAACATTTTGTTTCTCTTAAAATACCTTAAAGACTTTGACTCAAAGGAATATTCCCTGTTAGTCTCAACATTTTGGTGGAAACTTTATTTAAATAAGCATCTATTTAAAATCAAGCTATTTAAAAGTGCTTAAGTTTTGATGGATAATACCCTTGCGCTATGCACCGCAAAGTGTGTCTACATTCACAAACAATTAAACAAACAGCGAAGATCATTATTGTTGGAACAGACTGGATTTTTCATCACTTGCCCTATTGAGGGGCAAACACGACCACTGAACTGATAGTAGAGGCTTAAACTTAGCACCTTGGATCTAGATATGTATTGAATGAGCACAACATGAGTTTTTGCAGCTTTCTGTTAAGCACAGATGTTTGTGCATTAAATGTCCTGACAACCAATGAAATGTGGGCATGTTTAATGGTGTGTTTTCAATATAGGTAAGCTAGCACTCAGGGGTCATCCTTAGATCAAAAGGGTTCTCCTCTGATGAATAAATGACCAACTAGAACTGCTTTTTTAGGTATATGTAATTTTATTTATTTTAGTCTTTTCTGAGATTTTAAACTTTGTAATTGGTGATTTTATCCTGATATTGGTTATTGACGTATTTTATCCTGATATTGGTCCTGATTTTATCCTGATATTGGTCATTATCCTGATATTGGTCAGGGACGCGGGTGGCGCTGTGGGTAAAAGCCTCAGTGCCTAGGACTTGCCGATCGAAAGGTCGGCGGTTCAAATCCCCGCGGCGGGGTGCGCTCCCGTTGCTCAGTCCCAGCGCCTGCCAACCTAGCAGTTCGAAAGCACCCCCGGGTGCAAGTAGATAAATAGGGACCGCTTACTGGCGGGAAGGTAAACGGCATTTTCGTGTGCTGTGCTGGCTCGCCAGATGCAGCTTTGTCACGCTGGCCACGTGACCCGGAAGTGTCTCCGGACAGCGCTGGCCCCCGGCCTCTTAAGTGAGATCGGCACACAACCCTAGAGTCAGACACGACTGGCCCGTACGGGCAGGGGTACCTTTACCTTTAATTTTATTTATTTTAGTCTTTTCTGAGATTTTAAACTTTGTAATTGGTGATTTTATCCTGATATTGGTCATTGACCGCAATAACATGACTCACTTACAATATAGGCAAGACTGAGGCAGTGCAAACACAACCTCAGCAGGAAGAGTGAACAGGCACTGTGAATTTTTGAGTGAATATTTTCTGAGACCAATTTTATATTGGATCCATTCGGTTGGTTAAGCCCATTTGCTTTCTTTGTGGAAACCAAAATAAAATATCATAAGCCCAAGCTCACCCTCACAGTCGCTGATATTGCAGTGAAATGCTGCCTTCTGTATCATCCAAGTTTCCAAATATTCATGGTAGCGGTGGCAAATATCAAGTGACCCAGCTATCTTAGATCAAACACCACAAACAGGCTTTTCATGCTGTTTGATGGAAAGAGTTCAATCTCTTGCATGGAGTGCATTAAGCACCGAGCAACAAACCGATGTACATGCATGAGTGAACCAGCACCCCCACTGTTCTGAAAAAAGTGCCCCTAGTATTAACAGTATGAGCATCTGCTACAAAAAGAAGTGTGACAGATTCCAGCATTTTGCTGCTGAAAATCACTTTTGTGTAGATGGGGCACCTCATGACTATGGCGGTTCTAGGTCAGCTGGTTTAAATGGTAAGCTCCAGAACTTTACTGGGGGCTGGTGACACTGGTGGCATACTATGCTATATATAATTGGCCTTCAGTTGATGGTTTGGAACCCACTGCTTGCTGAGTCACAGCTCAACCCAATGTGATTGCAACAGCAGTACTAGCACCATAGAGATATATGGTAAAAAAACAGAAGAAGAACTCGGTCCTTAATTTCATGGTTGGGCTAAAGGAAGGTCCTCACTCTGAAAAGGTTGAAGTCTAGCTGATTTACAAGGGAAGTCAGTTCCATAGATTATTTCAGATGCCCTGCCCATTTAGAAACAGCCTGCAAGGGCAATTGTGTGCTGTAGCACCATTTCAAACAACTCCATGTTGGAAGGAGAAAGCCATTTGTTTGTCTCACATTTTAATTAAACTTACCAAATTTGCACTTCTCAAACTAATATGCAAACCGAAATACATCTCTCATTTGAGATATATATATATATGTGTGTGTGTGTGTGTGTGCAACTGTATATGGAAATGAGGAGAACTGAAGACTGGAAAGATGAGAAACTATAATGATAATAATAAATAATCTTTATTGCGGTCCAACAACCCATAACATGGATTCAGAATAAAATGCAGATTCATACAGACAACCCCGCAGGGAAGGGAGACTGAAGCGTTATTTGTTTAGTCATGGGTATCCTGATCTTTGATTCGTATGACTACTGAAAGAAACTTTGCCACAGCCACTGTGATATCATTGGACTTGCCATCCAGAAGATATTTGATATAGTAGGCTTCAGATTGACCCGGCCAATTTGCCAAGAGTGGTTTAATCAATAGTTCCCAAGCTTGATCATATTGTCCGCAATGCAATAAAATATGTCTCATGCAGTCAATGTCCTGAAAGCATACGCAGATCCTATTTTGATAAAGAATACTTCTCTGTCTGCCATTTAACACTTCTGATGGGAATGCATTTAATCTGGCTTTGGTGAAAAGAGGCCAATAAATTGGTACAGACAAATTTCTAAGATATGCAGGTGTCTGAAAATCAAACCCATAGTATTCCTACTGCTAATGGGCCACAGATAACCTGAGATTGAGATTGGAGATCACTATGTGATATGTCCCAGAGCCTTTGCCTCAGAGATTCAAGGGCAGATGGTACAGGAGAGAAGGTGCCATACCAATCAAAGTGGCTTTTCTAATCATAATTTTCATCCATGAGCTGGTAAACTCCTCATTGTTTAGGTATGGCAGTAACCCCTTCCCAAGGCCAAAGACTGAGATCCTTGAGCCAGTATCTCAGGGCAGCCCACCATGCTTCAGTTGATAGAGGACACACCTGTTTCTAAAAAATAGTATTGCATTTGGAACAAAATTTGGAACTTGTAGAAGGGACTGGAGAAACTTTGCCTGGAAGCCATCGAACCTGGAGAATGAGCCACTGAACCGGACGTTTGAGGCGTAGAGGAGTTGAGAAACTAAGAGAAATCAAAATTGACTGATTCATTTATCCCTGGTCCCAGAACAAATGAGTAAAAAACAAAAGGACACTTATTTACTGGGTAAAATTCCATATATGACGGACTCTCTACCTCCCACCACCACCCCATGAATCTATACTTCATTCCTACAGGAATATGCAAGGTAAACATTTCACCTGGTATGCTAAAATACTTAAGAGCAGCCCTGAAGTGATGCACATACAGAAGAGAAAGGATCAAAGTCCAACTTAGTAGAGCTTAAAGCAGGGACTAAGGGACAGCAGGTGTGAAGTGTGCAAAGCAACAGTGGTCAGCCGATAACAGACTTAATGTGCCATCTGCTAAGCCATCATCACCTTTATACAATAAGAAGGCAAACATTAAAGGAATACTGATCCATAACATTCAAAGCTTGACGAAAGCTCAGCACCTTTTTTTGCAAGAAGACTCACATTAGCATAGACTGCGGGCAAGGAACAAGCAGATGGGGTGGGGATAGGGAAGGAAAGTCCCATGCAGAAAATATTCAAAAACAATCCAAACACCTGGAACCAAGTGAACACAGTACATCCTTCATAGTGGACTGCTAAGAAGCACAGGGTATTATAACTGGCCAGCATTCTTATGCAAGAAATTGGCCTGGTTAGCTTGCTGAATAGCAAAGAAGGTGTGCACTCCAAAGTGAAAAAGAAAATAAGCGAATGTGTAAATGCTTGGTAGGTTATGGACTGAGCTAAGTTGGGTCACGAAAGCAGCAGTATCACCGTACAAATATATGGTGAAAATAAATGAGTTACAAAATGGGTTTCCAGACACCTGTATGGAAGGTTTGTTTGAAAAACAAAAAGGGTCTCCGAATGCACGTTTGGGTTAAAACTGGGTCTGAGCCTTGAAGACTTATAATAATAATTTATTACAGTGGTACCTTGGGTTACAAACACTTCGGGTTACAAACTCTTCAGGCTACAGACTCCGCTAACCCGGGAGTAGTACCTCAGGTTAAGAACTTTACTTCAGGATGAGAACAGAAATCGTGCGCTGGTGGTGCGGCAGCAGCGGGAGGCCCCATTAGCTAAAGTGATACCTCAGGTTAAGAACAGTTTCAGGTTAAGAACGGACCTCCAGAACGAATTAAGTTCTTAACCAGAGGTACCACTGTATTTGTACCTCACCCATCTGACTGGGTTGCCCCAGCCACTCTGGGTGGCTTCCAGCATATATAGGTAAATGTAAAGGGACCCCTGACCATTAGGTCCAGTCGTGACCGACTCTGGGGTTGCGGCGCTCATCTCGCTTTATTGGCTGAGGGAGCCGGCGTACAGCTTCCAGGTCATGTGGCCAGCATGACTAAGCCGCTTCTGGAGAACCAGAGAAGTGCACAGAAACGCCGTTTACCTTCCCGCTGGAGTGGCACCTATTTATCTACTTGCACTTTGATGTGCTTTCGAACTGCTAGGTTGGCTGGAGCAGGGGCCGAGCAATGGGAGCTCACCCCATCATGGGGATTCAAACCTCCAACCTTCTGATCGGCAAGTCCTAGACTCTGTGGTTTAACCCACAGCGTCACCCGTGTCCCTTTTCCAGCATATATAAAAACAAAATAAAACCGTATAATGCTTCCCTATACAGGGCTGCCTTCAGATGTTTCCTAAATGTTATCATCTCCTTAACATATGATGAGAGGGCATTCCACAGGGTAGGTGCCACCACCGAGAAGGCCCTCTGCCCTCTGCCTTGAAGGTTGAAGACTGGTGGTTTAGCAGAAGCTTGAAACTGAACTGAATCACTCCCCTATCCCTAGCCTGCAGCATGGAGTGTTGCAGGTTTTTCCTCCTCAGCAAGAACTAGGCCTGACACGTTTCCCAGATACAGATGTATCAGTCAAGATGGGGAGGCTGCCATGTACTAGGAAAGTTTCTGTGAAATGAAATCATTGTGAGGAACAGCGGACAGATTTGAATGCTGCAGCACTTGGAGGGAATGGTCATGAATATGCATCGACGAGTGTGCCCTTAGGCGCTGAGAAAATTCAAAGAACAACTCAATCTGCAACATTTCCAACTGCTTATGCCGTTGGTTCATTACCTTATTTTACTGGAAATTCATTGGGCATTTTAAATAGCCTACTTTATAATAGCTTGAAAATGTCATTTTGATGGTGGTGTCTTCTTCTTTTTTAAAAAAAGTGTTAGGATTTTTGTCTTGGGTGTTTTGGCACGATTTTGGGAAATGCTTCTTATGATTAACAGTAGCTTGAAAAAAACAGTAAATAGTCGATTGTTATTAAATTTGGGGGTTTTTTTTATAAATCAAAAGTTGGGTTTGATAAAGGCAAATAAATGCACCATCATCGCAGCTGCTACTGTGCCCCCTAACATTTGACACATTTTTCCTGCTGCCATGAGCAGAGAGTGAATTCCTCATTCTAATTTCTTTTAACAGCAGCTTGGAGTTTAAAGCTGTGTCTTGAAGTTTCCCACACCTTAAAGTTTGGGATGTGATTCCTAAGAAAGGTGTGTGTAGTTCATCCATAATGGCCTGGTGGGCTGAGGTCTGAAGTTAGCAGTCCTATTTAGGCTCATAGACCAGAAGTTCTCCATCACTGGCCTAGACCAGGAATGAGCTACTCATGGAACAGTCATAGTCCTGATTTCGTACATAGTGGACATTACTGCTGAGTCTACCAGAAATTTCAGAAACAGAACCAAGTGACTGTGCTCATTCCTAATCAACTGAAGGACATTCTTAAAATAGCTTCCATGACTCACTTAGCACATGTCCAGATAATACTACCATAAGGAAGTGCTGTAACCTTTTTATTAGTTGTGTTGACTTGGTTGATTTTACAAAAAGGAACATAGCAAGTTTTTACTGTGTTACTTATTAGTTTGATAGGTTTGTACGTTGTTGTTTTTTTTAAAAAAGAAAAGGTCTATCTGAAGGGCAAATGCTACTTTATCTCAGTATAGTCACAGGCTCAAGCTTGGCTGTCAACTTTACTTAAGCCTGTATTTTATCAATGGTTTGATAATTACGGTGACACGAATTGAATGTAAAGGCTGAGGTCAGTTACTTCAGTGAAACCGACCAGTAACAGAGTAACTAATGACAGTGACACACATTGCTCAAAAATTGTAAGCAACATAATGACATGTATCACCACAACAAGTTGAAGGCTAGCATTGTATACAATAAATCACTATCTGTGATGATGAAAATAATTGTGTATTTATTTAGTGACCCCTTCTGCCACAGGGTTAATAGAACTGTATACAGAATTTGCTAAACAATGGATCAATTTATATAGTTGGATACGGATTCCATTAGCTCCACAGAAAACACTTTGCATTGCAGCCGGAATTGTGTGTAGATATCATCTGGCTCACTGATGTATTGCAGAACACTTCAAGCAAAGATGTCCAATTCTGTACAACCGAGGAGTTTCATCGCTCAAGGACAGCACTTGTTGGAAACATAGCAACATGTTGCTATTTGGAAAGGTCCCATCCAGTCACACTTCCTTCCAAGATACTACATTACATTGCCCTATAGTTTTCCGACTTGTATCCGCAACACATGCACAGTATTTTGTACCCGCTGTGCATGTGTTGCACTGGTGGACCTTGGGGACCTTGGGGACCTTGGCCCTTTGCAACGCCAAAATTTGGTGCGTCCACCTCTGGCCTTCCATTCTAAATCATAGTTGTGTCCCCCCTCTGGCCTTCCTGAGACTCTGCACACAGTGCAACTGAACCGGTCACACTCCCCTATGTTGGTAGGGTTCTTCTGAAGGGTGGTTTTCCCCCCCATACAGAGTTTTTCTTTTCTTTCAGTCACTTACGTGAACCAACCTACTGGTACCACTTCTTTATGCCCTTCCTGACTGGCCTTTGATTAGGGTGGGTTTTTTGGGGGAGGGAGTTGGCCTCCCTGGAGTTGGGATTCATTCATTCATTGGATTAGTCCTGCAGGCATGTCCAAAGTCCATTTCGGGGGCCTAATCTGGCCTGCTGGTCGGTTCAATCCAGCCCCTGTGGCAGTTTATTTCCTTGGGTAAAATCCTAAAAAAAAGCTCAATAACTTCAATCCAATTAAAAGATCAACAACTTCAATCCTAATCCTAAAAAAAAGGTCAACAACTTTGGTCGGCCCCCATGCATGTTCACTTCATCAAATCTGGCCCTCTTTGGAAAAAGTTTGGGCACCCCTGGTAGTGTCTCATTTGGCTGAATTCAGCCATATTGTTACATGTGTGCTTACAGCTTTGCAGGTTGATCAGTGGGAAGGAGGACAAGTTTTAATGCTTGGGAAGACTGGGAAAATGCTCAATATAAAACTTTTTATATTGAATTATTATGCTGTGAATCACCCTGAGATCCTCAGATGAAGTGCACAAATTTTATAATAATAATAATAATAATAATAATAATAATAATAATAATAATAGGATTACAGTCCAAATAGCAGGAAAATAGCAGGAACGTAGTACCTGGCACTAAGCTATAGGTGTCTGTGAGATGATTGAATGAAAAGGCCCTGCATTTGTGTTTCTCTTGACTTTAGATTGATGTGACCTCCTAAGTGAGATTAAAATGTAGTCTGTCTTTATTCTAAATAAGGACCACTTTCAATTAATTTGAAGCTCTTGCAAAGGTGAGATAATCCATTACTGGAAAACACTTACACTACTTTTAAAGTAATTTCATTCTGTTGCTCCCCTGTTTCTTAATCTGATTCCCGCCCCCTGCCCCCTTACTATTCTCTTGGCCCATAAATGCTTAACAATATAGAAGAACGCTTCTGCTGATGAGAAGAGCTGAGGCTCTTAGCAGATTTTATTCTCTTGGAAGACCTTGACGATGCACATGTTTATTGATTCTCAAATACATTAGGGGAAAGAGGGCCGAACAGCTGTACCTAGTCATACCACAGAGACTTCTCTATGTTGGATTGCAAGCTCTTAGACTGACCTCTTGATAATGTCATGGGTGCACCAGCTTAGATGCGGAGTATTACACATACAGAGAAAGAAACACGGCAAGGCAAGCTGATGGTGAGTGCTCCATGCAAGGCACAAATGTTACTTAACAGAAATTCACTAGCGCAAAATGCCACGAAGGCCACTGCGACATATCCATCTTTCAAAGGGGATTAGACACACCCAGGGACAATACACCTATCAATCGCTATTAGCTGTGATTGGTACATGGAATTTCAGTGTTGAACTGCCGTTTATCTTTGCATCCAATATTCTGTCCCAATTAGGGGTGGACAAATTTGTCAATTTCACTTTATCATTTTCCCAGTTCTCTTTGCCACATTTCTGCATCTGTTTCAGATTAATTTTTTTCAAGTTGATAATTCATCAGCATTTTTATCCACATTTGTCTTTATAGTAAAGGTAAAGGGAACCCTGACCATTAGGTCCAGTCGTGACCGACTCTGGGGTTGCAGCGCTCATCTCACTTTATTGGCCGAGGGAGCCGGCATACAGCTTCCAGGTCATGTGGCCAGCAGGACTAAGCCACTTCTGGCGAACCAGAGCAGTGCACAGAAACGCCGTTTACCTTCCCGCCAGAGCGGTACCTATTTATCTACTCGCACTTTGACGTGCTTTTGAAATGCCATTTACCTTCCCACCGAAGCAGTACCTATTGATCTACTTGCACTTCATGCTTTCGAACTGCTAGGTTGGCAGAAGCAGGGACCGAGCAACGGGAGCTCACCCCGTCGTGGGGATTCGAACCACAACCTTCTGATCAGCAAGTCCTAGGCTCTGTGGTTTAACCCACAGCGCCACCCATGTCCCTATTTGTCCTTATATAATACATATGTGTAGTGGTTAAGAGCGGTAGTCTCCTAATCTGGGGAACCGGGTTCGCGTCTCCGCTCCTCCACATGCAGCTGCTGGGTGACCTTGGGCTAGTCACACTTCTGTGAAGTCTCTCAGCCCCACTCACCTCACAGAGTGTTTGTTGTGGGGGAGGAAGGGAAAGGAGAATGTTAGCCGCTTTGAGACTCCTTAAAGGGAGTGAAAGGCGGGATATCAAATCCAAACTCCTTCCTTCCTTCCTTCCATTTCCCCCTGTTCTATTCACTTGCATATAATTTCTCTCTCTCTCCACACTTCATTCATGTATATTGTATACAGTTTAGGAGTTTGGGGGCAGCAATTGAAGATTGATGCATTTGGCTAGGCCTTTGGGAGTGGCTGCTGCCCAGCTGAGTACTGTTGCTTATGAGGATTTAATTACTTACTTTTTAGTCTTATTATTCTGTTGTTTTATTATGCATTGTTGCTTTCATTCATATAAAATGTTTGGTGACTGCTTTTATTGATGGAGATGGAGGTCAGAAATACAGTGGAACCTCGGTTTTCGAACATAATCCATTCTGGAAAATTGCTCGACTTCCGAAACATTCAAAAACTGAGAACCAATGGGCTGGCTGCAAAGTCAATGGGAAGAAAAAAAGAAAAACATGCCTTGGAAGCCATTTGACTTCTGAGGCATGTTTGAAAATGGAAGCAATTACTTCTGGGTTTTCAGCATTCGGGTTCCGAATTGTTCAGCTTCCGAGATGCTCAAAAACCAAGGTTCCACTGTATGTTAAATAAATAACTAAAATGAGTGCTTTGAGATTCTACCTCATCAAATGTCCAAGGGATAGAAATGATACACAATGTGTTGTTTTTCTTTTGTAAACTGGTTTAGGAGTACAAAAGAAGGGTATAATGTTTTTGTTCGTTATTTCCCCCTTTTTTTTCCAGTACAGGAATTGAACGGCACAAATAGCCCTACTAAAAGGGAATGAAAATGTTTCATGGTATTCCAGTGTACACAAGGCTGAGCCAAAATCTTCTCAGAAAACAATTTCCTGACAAATGCTAGAAAGTTTTCTGTTTCAAACTCTGCTTGAACTGCCTCCTAGAGAATAATTGGCGAAGTGGCCTGACCCACGTTCTGCCTTCCATGAATTTGAAGCTGAGCAGGGCTGGTTCTAGGGTATGTGCTTGGATTGGAGAGCACTTGGGAGCCTGTGTCTTCACATGTCTGTTGTACATAGAGCTCCTCAGGGATAAAGCATATGAATACAAATATATAAATGTATTTTAAAAATATTGTAAAATATTTATATTCTGTATCTGCAGGAGCAAAGCAAGCCCATGTTTATAGCAAAGAAAATGTAGAACTACCTGTTCTTGCACTGGAATATGCTTTGGGCAGTTCTATGCTTATAAACTAAAGAAATAATGTTATTAATAAGTAATTGATCAAGGGATGCACATACATCGGTAGACAGTTTATGGCTTCAATTTTTTTAAATAAATCGGTGTACATACCAGTTCTCTGTGTGATCCCGGGAAATGAATTTTTCATCTCTCTTCCACTTGAGAACTGGGATGCCCCATTCCACCTTCCTCCATTGTATAAGCCTCCTTAAAGTAAAAGTAAAGGTACCCCTGCCCGTACGAGCCAGTCTTGACAGACTCTGGGGTTGTGCGCCCATCTCACTTAAGAGGCCAGGGGCCAGCGCTGTCCAGAGACACTTCTGGGTCACGTGGCCAGCGTGACAAAGCTGCATCTGGCAAGCCAGCGCAGCACACGGAAACGCCGTTTACCTTCCCGCCAGTAAGCGGTCCCTATTTATCTACTTGCACCTGGGGGTGCTTTCGAACTGCTAGGTTGGCAGGCGCTGGGACCGAGCAACGGGAGCGCACCCCACCACGGGGATTCGAACCGCCGACCTTTCGATCGGCAAGCCCTAGGCGCTTAGGCTTTTACCCACAGCGCCACCCGCGTCCCTATAAGCCTCCTTAACTTGACCTAAGTAAAGATATGTCTTGCCCATGATCTGTTTGCAGCCCTATTACGTATGCTACTGTTCTTCCCTCTAATGTGCTATGCAGAACAGGGCTTCTGCTATTTGCTCATGCTTATTCGCAGATATTACTGTATTAAAGTCTGAGCTGCAAAGGTAGTCATTTTCCCCAGGCCACTTTGTGTGGGATTCATAAGGATTGCCATGCTCTTGAATACAGATTGGCAAATTACCAATCTAAGAGGCAGATGTAGAAATCTTGGGGAAAAGAGGGGTAGTGGTGGAAATATGTCTTGTTTCCAGTCCCTGCCTTACTTAAGGTAAATGTTAAATACTGAATATTAAAAACAACTCTGGGGTTGCGGCGCACATCTCGCTTTACAGGCCAAGGGAGGCAGCGTTTGTCCGCAGACAGCTTCCGGGTCATGTGGCCAGCAGGACTAAGTCTCTTCTGTCGAAACCAGAGCAGCGCACGGAAACACTGTTTACCTTCCCGCCAGAGCAGTGCCTATTTATCTACTTGCACTTTGATGTGCTTTTGAACTGCTAGGTTGGCAGGAGCTGGGACCAAGCAATGGGAGCTCACCCTGTCACAGGCATTCGAACCGTCGACCTTCCGATCAGCAAGCCCTAGGCTCAGTGGTTTAGACCCCTGCGCCACCCGCGTACATTAAAAGACTACATTATATCAATGTGATATGATCAGTGCCATTGTATAGAGGATGTTCTCTGCAAGATTTATAGAAGGAGTGTGTGGAGACTGTAGTGTCTTTAGGATGTGTGGTTTATTTACACATAAACCAACCACAGTCTACGATGGAGAGGTTCACAGCATTAACACCCCAAGGGAGTCTTGCTTCTCTCATAACCAAAGCCTTGGATTCCAGCAGAAATCAGGCATGGTTTTGTGTCACCAGCTGCAGCCTGCAGCCTGCATCTAGCTTTTACCTCCTAGCTCACATAATTCAACTCTCAACTCTGGCCTTTGTCTTTCTGACTACCAGTGAGTTGAGAGAGGGGAGCCCACCATTTGTTATCTGGCAAAAAGCCACTTCCTTTGTTATTTTAATGGCCCATACTTAGAGGGCCATTACCAAGAAACCTGTCTGGCTATTTAAACAATCTAAATCCATGCTTAGATTTCAACCCTTGCTGGATCAAAGAATTAGAAGGAACTCAGGCATACAGCTAACCCTGGCATGCAAATTCATATCTATCTATCTATCTATCTATTATCTATCTATCTATCTATCTATCTATCTATCTATCTATCATCTATCTATCTATCTATCTATCTATCTATCATCTATCATCTATCATCTATCATCTATCATCTATCATCTATCTATCATCTATCTATCTATCTATCTATCATCTATCTATCTTCTATCTATCTATCATCTATCCTCATCTGTCTGTGTCATGGTGCATTTGATCCAACCCGTTGAAAGATGGTTACAATGGTTTTAAGTTTATAGCAAATGCAGGATCCTTGTTTTCAATTAGAATCATATAACAATTTGATTTTATTTACTATATCAACAGACAAGAGAACTTTCAGAAAACCTTTAAAATCTGCCCTGCTACTGAAATTCAGCTATACAAATATAGCTCTCAATTTAATGTTAGAACAAAACTGATGTTCCAAGCTGATGTAACCTAACTTTTTTAATTTTGTAACTTTCAAGCTTTTGTTCTGAAGGTGCAAGTATGAGGAGCTCTGGGTGCTTGGTTCAGCATTTCCATGTCAGAACCTACCCCATAAATTTAGATCTCTCTTAAGATTACCTCTACTCTTTTGGTAACAGATGATACTTGCTGTGTATGCAGTAGTATAAGAAGGCAATAAAACATCATGTCAAAATGACCTAGCCGTGTAGAAGGCATCCTTTTGGTGCTGTACACTGCGCACAAACTGTCAACTAGCAGATGGCTTGAAAAGGTAAAGAGATTGCTAATAGGTCTCAAGGTACTGCATAGCAATTAAAATGAGTGACCAAGGTTAAACAGCCATTGTTAAATCCCTTTGACATTGTTGATGCCAGGACATGAAGAAGTACTTCTCTAAGTGATAAACCTATGGGGTAAACACTGGGAGAAGGTTAAAAAGTTTCCAGACAAGGCGCAATAATGCAGAAGGTTGCCCTCTTCAAAACACACAGGAGCAAATCAGGCCACATCCTACCCAAGTTTATGCAATTCCTATTTAGAAGTAAAAGTTCTTCCAAAAGTACACACAAAAATCTCCCTATACTCATCAATTGTTATAGTAAGTCAATTCCACATCATTTTTTTATTCGCCAAATGAAGGCCCAATTTTGCATCACCACCCAACTTTCATCTGAAGACATGAGGAGGTGTTCACAATATATTATTTGATATTATTTAATATACACAATTAATGTGTGTGTGTAAAATTAAAGACATAATTAATAGATTTAATATATTAAATTATTAAACAATTTTCATACAAAAACAAATGTACGTGCTTTCATTAGCAGCGCATGACACAAAAATAAATGTTTAAGGCTTTAAGATGTTTTGTTTCCTTGAATGTTGCTGAGGGCCACCAAAAAAAGGCCTCATGTGGCCGCAGGTTGGACCTTCCTGTTCTGGACTACAGTTGTACCTTGGATCCCGAAGTTGAACAGACTTCCGGAATGGATTCTGTTCAACTTCCAAGGTATGACTGTATTATTATAGTCCAATCCTACACATAATTTTTTTCTTCTATTTGTCAAATTGTTAGAAGACCTCTAAACAGTTTACCAAAATATAATATTCATTCATGTTCACTTGGAAGCAAGTGCTAGAGTATTCAATGAGCCTTCCTTTTGAATAAGTGTGCATGGAGTTGAAGCCTTCATCTTCAAGTTGAGATAGGTAGATCTGTCAATTTTGGTTTCTCTCAGTTTCTTCTTTTTCTGATCTTAAATTTAGTTATTTACATTGCCACATGAATTGTGTTTCTTTTAATGTCCTCAATAAAATTAATTAGTATTTTAGTGTTAATTTCTCCTGATACACATACACCTGTGTGCAATTTTGTGGAAAACAATTTTCCATAAGACAATGTGTTTGTGCATGTCCCCCCCACCATAGATTATTTTTCACTAATATATAATTTTTAAATGCACACTTTGCCCCATTTTTGTGTATTGCACAATTGGGAGAAGTATGAGTTTTGAGAGATAGCTTTGTTTCGGATCACATAATGTTTGGGAAAGTGCACATTTCTGTAGGTATCCCTTTAAATGAGAGCTGAATAAAACTTTCCCCCATCTTTGCCTTCAAGGAAGTACCGTATTTTTCCATGTATAAGACTAGGTTGTTTTCTTGAAAAATTAAGCTTAAAAATTGGGGTCATCTTATACATGGGAGCATCTTATAGATGGGAAAATAAGGTAATCTGGTTTGGCTCTCTGTCTCAGGACTGGGCAATCTGGATCCAATCCATTCGTTTCAGAATCAGAAACTGAATTTAAATCAATGGTAAAATTGATGTCTCCTCTTTTCCTTTTTAAAGCCCTTGATTTAAAAATCAGCCCGCCATCATTGTCCGCCCTCGAGAACCACCAAAAAAGGTGAACAATTCACTTTGCCAAATGGCAGAGCCATCCCTCAAAAATGCAGCAAGGTTTCCTGGGTTAATGCCATTGTTGCCTGCATCATTAAATTCAGCATGAGCTTGCTGTAAATCTCAAATTTTGCTGCCATTTTCTTTATCGTTCCCCTCTCTGGATTCTTTACCAACACCTGCAGTGTATATTTATGTGGCGGAAGTTGTTCTGAGAGGTGTACTGGCAGATGACACGATGTTTATTGCTTTGCTTTCAAATGCCCTCTCCCCAGTTCCGCTCTGTGCCCTGAGAGGCTTCTACATTTGAAACAAAAATGCATCAAGGATTGCTCCCAATGCATATTCATTCCCCTGTCATGCTTTTCACTTATTCTAATTTCTGTAGACAGCTTAACAGCCATGTCACTTGCAACCATTATAGTGGCAATATCTCTGTTTTCTTTAGCCAAATTACGTTTTCCTTTTCTTCTCCATTGCCTTGTTTCACAATAAATAAGACAGGGCAATATAAACAGTTCTGTCTCTGTATGACAGTTCTGTAGATGTAAATCACTTTAACAGTCAAAGTTAAAACCAGTTAAAACCTTTTGCACTTGAATGTTCTCTCGCAAAAAGCCATGAAGATATGGAGCTGCTGCATGCAGAGTCAAGTCATTGGTCTGTGGAGATCAGTGTTGTCTACTCTGGATGGCAGGTGCTCCCTTGAGCCTCAGGAATAGTTTCTACCTGAAACCTTTCTGGCTGGAGATGTTGTTTAGTCGTTTAGTCGTGTCCGACTCCTCGTGACCCCATGGACCAGAGCACACCAGGCACTTCTGTCTTCCACTGCCTCCCACAGTTTGGTCAAACTCATGCTGGTAGCTTTGAGAACACTATCCAACCATCTCATCCTCTGTCGTCCCCTTCTCCTTGTGCCCTCCATCTTTCCCAACATCAGGGTCTTTTCCAGGGAGTCTTCTCTTCTCATGAGGTGGCCAAAGTATTGGAGCCTCAGCTTCAGGATCTGTCCTTCCAGTGAGCACTCAGGGCTGATTTCCTTAAGAATGGATAGGTTTGCTCTTCTTGCAGTCCATGGGACTCTCAAGAGTCTCCTCCAGCACCATAATTCAAAAGCATCAATTCTTCGGCGATCAGCCTTCTTTATGGTCCAGCTTTCACTTCCATACATCACTACTGGGAAAACCATAGCTTTTACTATACGGACCTTTGTTGGCAAGGTGATGTCTTTGTTGGCAAGGTGATGCTGAATACTAATTCTGGGATTTTGTGTGTGCCCAGAGAGCTCTGAGGCTTCACAGATATTTTCCCCAGCCTTCTTATTTGAGACTCTTTAAACACAAACACACATGCTGAAGCTCAACTTGAGACCTTCTGTGTGCAAAGTGTGTGATCTATTGACCACCTTCCCTTTCTCAAGAAACCTTCTAAACTGAGATTCCAAAGGAGCAGAAATGATTATTCATGTATGCAATGACAGCAATGTGGATACTACTGGCTCAGAGATGGGAAGACGATAAAGCCCTGACCAGAGATGAATGGTTGATGAAGATGATGGACTACACTGAAATGGCAAAAATGACCGAGAAAATCAGAAACCAGGAAGGTAGAAACTTTAATAAGGAATGGGGGGGGGGTTACAATTTACTTTATAGAACACAGTAAACAACTAAAAACTTTGGCAGATTTGAGTAACACCTGTAATGTATTAAAAACTAAGGTAAAAATGGATTATTTTAAGAAAAATGGAGAAATTGTATGATGCAGGAGAAAAAGTTTGATAATGGAAACCATGGAGGGGTGGAGGGAAGTCTAAGGATTCTGGGAATCCTAAGTGCTGATGCTTATGATCAGTGTTTGAATTCAAATGTATAGTGTAAAACTGAATAACAAAATTAAAAAAGAAACCTTTAAATTAGTTTTCTTTAATCCCAAACTGTATTTATATTGGAATTTGATGCATATTTTTATTGTTGTTATTGTGAAATTGATTTGAGATATTTTATGGGAAGTGTTTCATTAATTAAATTAAACAAATAAATACCAGAGTCATGTCCTCTTTCTCCCATCAACACATTGGATTGGATCCAGACTTTAGCACGTTTACACTTGAATTCCCATTGAATAGGAATGAGACATTGAGTCTGGAACCAAGCCATTGTTTGTGTGCTTTATCGTGCAGATGCATCAACCTAATCGATAGTCTCATGTTGCCTGTCAAAGGCAGTAGTTGTCAAGCGGTGGATCTTGAGGAACCCACCAGAACCTCTTTGAGCACATTGCCAAAGTGTGTTCAGTGCGTCTTCGGGGACAATGTAGCATTAAAGAACATTTAGCAGCTGGAGCTGACAATGAGCACCCACGTAATGATCAAGTTTGATTGATATCCTCTTGTGGGAAGCTCAGGTGACTGGTACACTGCCAAGTTGTTAAGCAGATAATTAGAAAGAAGAGTGCAACCTTGCGCTTCATGAACAGCCTTGTTGCCACGTGAAGTGCTGTACCTACCACAGATCCTACCAGCAACTGTTTATGATTATGTTGGGCATGCCTCATCAACCCAACCGCTAGAGCTGAGAAACCTATCCCAGCAAGATACAGATCCTTTCTCCATACACACCTCAACCGATGATGGACATTTCCCTTGTTTCTCCAGCAGTGAGACCATTTCTGAGAGTTGCAATGAAGACTAGGAAGAAGACAGTGAAATGATGGCTTGGGCTTTACTGTCCTTGCAGAGGGCATGTCTGTGTGTGTCATGGGTTGCTGTTAGCACCTCATATTGTACTGCAGTTGTATTCTGTTCTCTGTTTTTGGCAACTGTCCCTGAACTTTAATTCATTCAACTTGACCATAACATCAAACGGACTGATGGATTTCTCTACTTAGTAATTAAATTGTTGCCACATCGCTTTGGGCTTTTTAGAAGGGACCCAGGATGTGCCATTACTTTAATAAGATCTCTGCTTGCTTCACCGAAGAAGAAGAAGAAATCAATATATATTTTCAAATATGTTCAGAGCTTGGATGTCCTGGTATATTAAGTTTTAAGGTGCAGTCTGACCCCTGGTGGTCAGCAGCAGAGCTTTACAGTGTGCTGAAGTCGCCACCACACTGAGAGTCCCATTGCTTGCACGAGAATGGAAGGTATGGAGTGGGGAGAAAATCCAGCAATTTTTTGCTGCACCCATCTGATGCATCAGCGTGGCCTAGATCAGGCCCATTGCTGCAATTTGGTGGTAGCTGGTCTGGCTCGCTATATCGCCTTTCTGGGAAGTCATGCAACTCCTGTCATTGTCAATGCCGCAGGTGGTGAATGCTTTAGGTGGGCACAATCAGAACCTCCCTCTACTTGTGAAACCCAGTGTAGCTAAGCAGAGTTGCATGGAGGGACGCCTCCAAAACTCTTGAAGCATGGCAGCTTGGGGGGTTGGGTTGCTGTGTCTGGATGTGTGGAATATAGTCGCTTGTGGCTTCTTGAGACATGTTAGAATGCACCAGAGTCTTTGATTCCACTCATATCCAACAGAAGTGAGCCAAGGAAGGTAAGGAGCTGATGATCACATTCAAAGGCCACCTGCCACACTGATTTTCTGTTTGCTGCATCTTCTACTATTATTGAGACCATTCAGGTTCGGGGGGGGGGGGTGCGGAGAGAGAATGACAGATGCTTCCCAGTTCAAAATAGCCCAGGCAGCATTTATTACAGCCTTTGCAGACCTGAAATATCCATGGTTTTTCTCTGTCATTCCCCAATGCATTTCAGGACCCCAGTTACACAAAAATCCAGCAATGTGTAAAATAGAGGGGGGGAGGGAGGTGTGTGTTGTTTACATGAAGAGAAAAAATGTGAACTTAATTAGGTTCTTGAAGAGAATAAATGCATTTTCAAAAGAGACAGTACTGATCCCCAAGAAACATATTGATCCAGCACGATCCTTTTAAACATTAATAGAATGCTATGCTTGTTTTAGTTCTGCAGTCTAAAAAGCTTTCTTAGAAATGAGCCGAATACTCAGCCACTGTAAATGAATAGTTGTAGAACGGTAGAGTTCGAAGGGAGCCCAAGGATCAACCACTGCAATGCAGGAATCTCAACACACGGTCCCCCATCCAATTTGAAACCATGCCGTACCCAGTTTAACTTTGCAAATGTGCTAGCGGTTTGATTGCTGTGCCACTAGGAGCTGTGTTGGCATACAGAAAAGGAGAATCCAGGGATCAAACAGCTAAATAAATGGGAAGGTGATAATAATGGCTAAAAGGTGGTCAGATGACATGGAATGGTTGGGGTCACTGCTTGAATTGATTTGGATATGGAATATAATGTTTATAAAATGTCATTATGGCTAGGACTTTTCATTCAAGGATGGGATGATGACCAAGAGCTCAGCCCCACTGCCATTTTAAATATGACCTTGACTCCAGAAATCTCTTTTTTTTTTCTGGGAAGGTGAACTAAAGCAATGCTTAGAGTATCAGGAAAAGAACAACATTTTAACGCCTACATCAGGAGTGTGTAGTATTTTCTTCTCTGCCTGGTTCCTAATACAATCAAACCATCCCATGGAGCTCCAGGCACTTCTTAAAATGTTTCAAAGTCCAGCCTGGGGCAGCAACATGTCTGAGTCACTGCATCCACGGAAAACACACGTTTTCATTCAGCTTCTGTGGTGTCTTGAATACCTTTCCCCTTCCTTGAGCTAGGAAAAGCCCATCATTATGTACCCAAACTTTTAAGAAAAGATCCAAGTTTCAGGACTGTGGTCAGAGTACCTAGTTCTGCTCATCCTCCTACCCCTTTGCCTCAGTTTTCCTTCCCCACCTTTGCTGTTATTATTTTGGACTCTGTATCAGTAAGGAGAGGGATGTGGGTGGCACTGTAGTGTAAACCACTGAGCCTAGGGCTTGCCGTTCAGAAGGTCAGTGGTTCGAATCCCCGCAACGGGGTGAGCTCCCATTGTTCGGTCCCAGCTCCTGCCAACCTAGCAGTTCAAAAGCATGTCAAAGTGCAAGTAGATAAATAGGTACCGCTCCGGCGGGAAGGTAAATGGCATTTCTGTGCACTGCTCTGGTTTCGCTAGAAGTGGCTTAGTCATGCTGGCCACATGACCTGGAAAAACGGTCTGCGGACAAACATCGGCTCCCTTGGCCAGTAAAGCGAGATGAGCACTGCAACCCCAGAGTCATCTGCGATTGGACTTAACTGTCAGGGGTCCTTTACCTTTATCAGTGAGGAGACTCCTCTGCCAAACCTTTATCCCTAACGCCACACAACCTAGGTTGCTGGGCCTCCTTGCATCCTACTAAAATTGAGGGTATACATAATTTTATTTATGTGTCACATTTCTTTGGTTCAAACCATGCCCAGAGTGGCTTACACCATCTCACTGTGGAGCTGTAGAACTAGATGGGACCATCAACTTCTTCCACAAATTTAGAACAAAAGCAAAAAAGAAAAGACGAAAAAAGAAAAGATGTCCTCTTCTGAAGCAGTTATGAAGTAGAAACAATTACTAATAGTAATCATTCCTTCCTGCTCCCTGCCGCCACACCGCCATGACACTTATTCCCCATTTAGTCCTGGCTCTGCAATATTGTGAAGCAGGAATGTGTCAGTTCAGCTTCAAAAGAGGCCACATTTACCATGTCAAGAATAAATGAAGTTGTGTCACGCTGTCCCTGCAGAGACTATGTCATGACTTAATAATGCCAAATTATGATGGCAAGACAAATTTATACAAGCCCTGTGAGGCTATCTTTCCTTTCCTCAGTATGAGGAGGTCACATTACTCATACAAAAACTGCTGAAATATGCCCTGTTGTACGGACACACATCATCTCTTGTCAAAACGTAAAGCTGAAAGCCATGCAGTTTCAAGCACAAGGATGATATTGTGATGGGACAAAGTCACCTGCAGGCATACAGCCGAGCTCATACTGGTTTTACAGACGTCTTTTACCAAATTACATGCCCTTGCTTAAGGAAGCATTATGGGCAGCAAGGAAGGAAGAAAAAAAAGCCCAGAACCATTCATCAAGAATGACTGTGGAGATGTAGCAAGGAGCAACAGCTAGTTCAGCCATGCAGGGTGAAGTCATCACATGACATCTTTGGGCGGTTTCCATGGCCCCAAGTAAAATGCAAGATCTGGTACCACAGTATGATAACCCTTTTACTGTTAATTTTTTTCTGGATTGGTGCTTCCAGCAGATGGGCGATATCTAGTTTTCAACTTTGTGATATATTCTCAGCTAAACATCGTGACATGCTGATATATCACAATGTCTGAAATAAGGATGGAGCTATGTAGAGGCATTGGCTGGCTTCACAGTTTTTCTCACATTTTTGTATCACACCCACCCACACACCATGATTCACAATATATTGCCAGGTCAAGAATTATGAAACCAATATCATGGTATGGACTTCAAACCGGTTTTGGATGATATATCAATATACAGTTGTACCTTGGCTCCTGAATGCCTTGGGCGTCAGACGTTCCGGCTTCTGAACCACTGAAAACTGGGAGTGGGAGTTCTAGCTTTCAAACTTTCTTTTGGAAGCCAAATGCCCAATGGGGCTTCCACGGCTTCCAATTGGTTGCAGGAGCTTCCTGCAGCCAATCAAAAGCCGTGCTTTGGTTTCAGAATGTTTCAGAAGTCAAACTGACTTCTGGAACGGGTTTCGTTCAACTTCCGAGGTTCAACTGCGTTGCCCAGGCCTAGGTATACACCTACCATTTCCCACAATGCACCAAATTGATGAGGGCACTGGGGAAAATGCAAATGATAGCCCTCCCTACTCCCAGTGCTGCTGGGAACATTGCTGTTGCCCTCCACCACTGCCAGATAAGCCCACCAGCAGAGGGAGGGGCTGTCCAGACAGCACTTCCCCCAGGACAAAGCAGGAGCCAGCTCTGTTCCCATTATTTGGTTGCTTTCTTGTGTGTGGTGGGCCCGACTACAGGTGGAGCACCTGACCGTTCTGAGTTACACCGCCAACAGTTATCTGTAATTGAAAATATACATTTTAAATAATTGAGAGAGAATGCCTTGACCTATGTTACACACACCAAAAAAAGCCCCACTGCCGTGAGATCTAATTTAGAGAACCTATTACAGCAGAGAAGATAATCAACCATCAGAAACAGAGTGCACCCTCTTGGCCCTTTTAAAATAGCTGTTTATTTGTTTTTGTTTTAAATCGTGTAGCTCTTTAAAGGTTGACTTCTGCTTTCATAGTTTAGAATTGGTTCACTAATGCTTAGGTCAAAAACAGCATCTATATTGTAATAATAATAACAACAGGAGTAGTGACAGGAGGTATGATAGCCATCTTCACATATCTAAAGGGCTATCACATGGAAGCTTGTTTTCTTCTGCACCAGAGGATGGGACCCAAACCAATGGATTCAAGTTACAAGAATGTCCCTTCCAACTCCTCAGTTCTATTATTATATGATGCTGATGTTGAAACATCAACATAAGCCTTCACCTCAGGAATCTTTTTTTTTTCTTTCTCTTTTTTTACTTTTATTTTGCTTTAAACAGGTACATATAAATATAGACAACCAAAATTACAAAGGAAAATTTCTTAATAGTGATGAAAAAAAAACTTTGAAAACTACAAAAAATATCAAAGTACATGACACAGAACATAAGCAACTATGGAAAAGATAAAAGAAAAGAAAAAAGAAAAATAGAAAGAAGAAAAAGAAAAAGAAAAAGAAAGATGAGCCAAAGCAGGAAAGCTCATCAATTGTACACTTCCGTCAAGCTCACAACAGATCATTATTCTTATCAATTATCTCTATCTGCATTCCAAAGGAATCCCTCATCTTGGTATAAGGGAACATCATTCTAAACATAGCCAGATCTTTCTTGCTGAACCCTTGTCCCCTAAATAATTATTTAAACATTCCCATTCTTCTTTCACCAATTTTTTAGGTCTATCTCTTATTGCATCTGTCAGCTTTGCGAGCTCCAAGTACTCGCACAATTTGACTACCCATTCCTCTTTAGTGGGTGTATTTTTATCTTTCCAGTGTTTTGCCACTATAACCCTTGCTGCTGACGTTGCATACATAAATAGACTAGCTTTGTTTTTGGGAATATTATCTGAAACCATTCCTAATAAAAATTCTTCCGGTTTCTTGCTAAATGTAGTTTTTATCAATCTCTTTATCTCTTCATAAATCATGTTCCAAAATCTTTGTATCTCTAGACAGGACCACCACATATGGTAGTATGTTCCTATCTGTTCCTTACATCGCCAGCACTTGTTATTGTTTGATTTATTTATTTTTGCAAGTTTTACAGGGGTCAGGTACCACCTATAGTACATTTTTCATAAGATTTTTCCTTATAAGGAAACAAGCCGTGAATTTTATATTTTTAGTCCATAATTCATTCCAAATATTGGGTTTGATCGTATGTCCCAGGTCCCTCTCCCATTTTACTGTAATTTCTTTGATATCTTCCTCCTTTCTTTGCCAATTCAAAAGTAGTTTGTACATTTTAGAAAGTATCTTTTGATTATTATATAAAATATCCTTCTCCAGATAGGATATTTTTTTGTCAAATCCTTTGGTTCTTTTATCCTTTTCAAGAGCGGCTTTTAATTGATAGTACTGCAGCCAGGTTATTCCCTTCTGTTTCAATTCGCTTAGACCCTTTATTTTCGGATCACTACTTGTTTCCTCTACTAAATCCTTATATGTTAGCCAATCGCTGTTCATGTTTATCCTGTGAACCGACATAGATTCCATTGGTGACAGCCACCATGGTGTTTTGGCTACTACTTTAGCATTGCTTTAGCATTCCTGCACTATGGGGAATTGGACTAGACAACCTCCAATGTCCCTTCCAACTCCTCAGTTCTATTATTATATGATGCTGATGCTGAAACATCAACATAAGCCTTCACCTCAGGAATCTTAATGCTGAGGTTCATGACATTATCTCAAGAGTTAACCATGTATTTCCCCCCCTTTTTTTGTGAAGTCTCACCAAAGTGACATTTTGTTCCACCATCTTAATTCAAAATGGCTGTCAGTGTCCAAACAGTGATGAATGCTACCTGACCTCAAGAACACTTGTAACAGATTTGGTGATGATAACTTGAGAGGAGTTTGTATTGAGAACAATCCATCAGACAAACCACTTTCCAAAGCATATACAGTGATACATCGGGTTATGTACTTAATTCGCTCTGAAGGTCCATTCTTAACCTGAAACTGTTCTTAACCTGAAGCACCACTTTAGCTAATGGGGCCTCCCGCTGCTGCCACGACGCAATTTCTGTTCTCATCCTGAAGCAAAGTTCTTAACCCGAGGTACTATTTCTGGGTTAGCGGAGTCTGTAACCTGAAGTGTATGTAACCTGAAGCGTACGTAACCCGAGGTACAACTGTAGTAGATAAGACTGCAATCAGTTACTGTATTTTTCCATCTATAACATGCCCCCATGTATAAGATGTCCCCTTTTTGGGGGGACTCAGATTTAAGAAAATGGGGGAAGATGTATCCGTGTATAAGATGCCCCCTAATTTTTGACATTATTTTTTAGGGGGGAAAAACCTAGTCTTATACACAGAAAATTATGGTATATTCTCCTGGCTCCATTAATTTTTGTGAGACTTAGGATGTAATCCTAACCTCACTTACTTGGGAGTCCTCTGTTAAATTCAATGTGACTTCTGGGTAGGTGTGGGTAGGATAGTGCTGCAAAAAGTATTTGCACAGCTGAAGATTTGCATTAATCTTCATTGTCACATATCTCATAGTCGGTCTTGAGTGTTCAATTAACATGTGTGCATAACAAATCTTGCAAGTGGTGTTGGTTTTTATTTGATAAGGTGGTCATCTAATGTCAATGCAAAATAGATGAATCAGTATGTGGAGCTACAATCTGTGCTGCACTGTTTTATAAGTAGAATTATGGGGAGGGGGAGAACTGGGAAATTCATGAGAGCTTGGAGTGATTGTAAATAAGCTCCCGATATCAATTTTACACCTACCCCCTGCACACCAGCAGCGATTTTCAGAGCAGAAATTAGGGAATTACCTCTGACTTCAAAGGCACTTCACTAAGCCCTTCTGTATAGCCTTAACATTTGATACATGAAGGATGACAGATTGCCTTGCCTCTGCTTTCAGGAGCAGATGGTTAAGAAGGATATATGAAAGGACTCCTGCCCATTAATAATTAGTACATTTATTTTGATTCACGGGCTTTCCCAAGTGCACCCTTATTCGCTGCTAAAATCAGGATTAAATCTAAAAGATGGAGTGGCTCCATAGGATTTGGTCCCATTTGCCCCCACAGTCCAGGAAGAAAGACACAAGCTCAGGAATGGGGGAAAGAGTCAGCTATAATCCACTCCCTGATGACACAGAAATAACAGCACAAGACCAAGCTTGGGAATAGCCACTAGCCTATTCATTTATGGCAAGTAAAATTTCTGTCTCAATGCTACCAGACGGGAGCTGCTTCTCCTTCCCTTCCATAGCAGCAGCAGCAGGAGGACTAGCCGACCACTAAAGCCATTTTGCACTTGGCTCTGCACTTGGCCCTGATTTTTTTTTAACATTGGGGGGGCAGCCCCCTAAATATTGCACCCCCTCAAAATGGTTGGTCCCACAGGAGTTGAGCATTAATTTGCAAGGCTACACAAGAGCCTAATCAATAATGCAGCAAGTTACTGTATGGTCCTTATTTGATTTTTCAGAAGATAACCTTATGCATAGTTTTCCTCAGAGTACCCTTCATGTTGGAAACACGCAGCGTTAAATAAAAATAAACAAAATGTTAAGGAAGTCATATGCAAACATAATTTGCTATGGTGCATTGGCTGCAGGCATTCAGTGCTCACTTGTTTCACATCTTCTATACATTTTATTCCCTACTCACTGCAGCCTATATGCCATAAGCAAGTCATACCAGATATAGCAGGGCGGGTGGGAAGGGAAATAGCTTCTCCATTGATTACAGTTCAAGGACAGCTTCAGTCAGATGGAATATTGCATTATTATAATTGGTAACCATTTCATTATGTTCCTCCATATACTTATTCAAAGGAAAGCGCAGAAGACACAAGGATCAAGGGCATTCTTATTTTCTTTTGAACAATACAAATTCACATCCAAGGCTGAGTGCTTGGAAAATGCAAAACTCATATATTTGGTTCTTAGCAAAGTTTCGTTCTCCATAAATCACCCATTGTGAAAGGTAGTTCCTGTAAGGAGCAATTACCGATAACTCAGAAAATAAATGATACACAAACAGATAGTACATTTTGTAATAAACATAATGGTTTAAATTGAGTCAAAGTAATATAACATACTGTCTGGTACCCTTCCCTGCCTTGACTCTGGAAAGTAATCTTGATTTGCTCTTTTTTGCAAGGTGGGGAACAGTAGGCAGAAACATTCAACATATGCTTTAAGCTTCTAGATTTTTAAAAAGTTGAAGATCTCAACTGTCATGAAGTGCTAACTTATTTACAACTGTGATGGAGGGCGATCATTTACAGCTTGAACTCTGGAAAGAATCCATCTGCTCACCCCACGACTTTATAGTACAGTACATATGCTGTGTTTTCTGTGCTCAAAGTAAGGATGCGGTGCAGTCATTCAAAGTGCCTCCTAAGTCCATCAATAGTCACCAGATGGATTCACCATAAATTCCACTACATGACACTGAGCAATTTTTTAAAAGAAGAGGTGGCGCCAGGGTTGCCAGCTAAACATTCATTTGCCTACCTGGCCAGAAGTCCAGTCTCCTAGCTAGTTAACAGAATAGGAAGAAATAATGGCAGTCACCATTTCATTTCATTTCATTGTATCCCTACTTTCTGTGGGTGGTAGGTGTGAAAGAGAAAATCGATACAGTATGCATTTAAAGCGAAATTCGTCAAGTTTTCACTTTCTGAAACAGTACACAAAATGTAACACAAATGTCCTTTGAGATTTGCACATCCAAATTTTGCCATGCGGTCCCCTAAGCAATGTCTACACAATTGCATGTACTAGTGGGAGGTGTGTGTAAAAATGAAGATGTTAGTGAAAACGGCACACAAAATGTTATATTAGGGAATAATGTTAGGGGAAATTGCTTGCCCAATTTGTCAAAACTGCAGATAAAAATTAGGAGAGACTTGCACTAAAATTCTGTTCATTAGCGTGTTGCTGTTTTTAATGCAAAATGTGGAGAACTTAATTTAAAACTGGAAAAATGAAAAACTGGGGAAAGCAGCACTGAGAGATCCTTCCACCCCTACTCTCATGGGGCCCCCCAAATAAACATGGGGGGGTCTCTGCTAAAATCCCAAGGGGAATTTTTTCCCAATGCAAATAGCACTCTCAGAGGAGTTTTCTTCGGAAGAATAGAAGGGAATGAAAGCAGGGCAGGTAGTGGAATGCCAAGAGGTGGTGTCCCCTGGTTGGGGAAACCCAGCCAGATGGGCAAGGTATAAATCATCATCATCATCATCACCCTGCCCACTCAACCACCTCTGCCAGTAGTGGAGAAGTGGTGGCAGTAGCAACTTCCAGCAAAAGTTTTCGAGAGCTCCACAAGACCTTGCTGGAAACCTGGACACACTGCCCCTGCAAGAAAGGCTTAAATTGCCTCTCAATGCTTATTGTGATAATTCCAGAATTATCAGCTGATCTATCTGTCGACATATCAGAAACATCCTTTGTTTTTCTGTATCAGACTGCAATGGCTTCAAAAACAGCAACAGCTCTGCAGATTAATGCAAACACACTTTCACAGTCATGCTTGGCCTGCCTCTCTCTCTCTCTCTCTCTCTCTCTCTCTCTCTCTCTCTCTCTCTCTCTGTCTGTCTCTCTGTCTCTCTGTCTCTCTCTCTCTCATCACCCTGCATTCCTAAGGTAGAAATTAACTGAGAGATGCAAGGCACTCAATCTTATCTAGACACCAGAAGTGCCTTTTTTCTAGTGAGTGTACATGGTGCAGAAAGGTAAAAGGATGCAGCGCAGGGGGCCCACATGGATGCAATGTTGTAGAAACAGAAGCTTGCTTTCCATCCTCTATAGCAGGCTAGGCACTAGGATCAATATTTTAAGCAGCATAGGTGAACCAATTGCATGGAATATTTAACCCCTCTATATATTGAAGAATTCAATAACCCAGTTTAATATTGACAAATTTGGTCATCTAAATGCCCCACACAAAGACACACCCATTCCTCTATGTGCCAATCATACTAAATTAGCTTATTTCTGAGAAAATCTACTTAATTCTTTGTTGCTACCACATCCAGCATGCTAATAAAAAGTCGGTGCAAAATATATTGGTTTTTCACAGCCCTTGCCTTATTATCTCTGTTCATAGGTGAAGATGCACAATGGAGAGTCTCGGCGTCTCTGGATTCATTATTGCTGCTCATTCTCATACCATATCATCACTATGGAGAAATAAGAAAATGCATTATTTTCTTTCCAAATAAGTTCATTATAACTCAGGTTACGCCTTTGTTGCGGTTCTAACTAATTTCATGGGCATGTGAAATCTCATCACTGCTTAAAGTCCCATGACGTTCAGACTTCTTTTCCCAATCAATCCGCATGAAATATGCACATTTTGCTACAATTTCCCATCAAATTGCAGAGATTAGTTACTTTATCTCTATGGGCTTCCCTCCCCCTTAATTTTATTGGTTTTCCTTCCTTCTCCTTGGCTAGAACATGTGTTTTCTTATCGTACTGAGCTGGACCAAGCAGACACGATTTCTTCAGTAGAAATAAAACATAGCGTTGAGGTGTCAGGTCTCTGTGGGTCTCAGAATCCCAATGCCCACATTTAGGCAAGAGGTGGGATTTGATCTTTTCTGGATAAAAGGGCTACGGAAGCTGAATATTCTGCACCAGTTGGTTTTGCTTTGAATTGGCCCTTTCATGGACTGAAGAACGAGTGCAAAACAAGAACAGTGTGAATGCAGTCAGCAGCGTTGCATCCTTTGTGGCTGCTAGGGACATGTGTGCACCAGGCAGGGCCAGGGGATGGGCATGGCGGGTAAAGAAAACCCACTGCACCATTCCAACGCATGCCACTGCCAGGCAGGAATGGGGCATGGAGGGCACACCGGGCCACGCTGTGTTGCCTGCCTGCCCACCCACCTGCACGGGTGGAAGCCCAGCCAGCCAATGTAGCCCTTGGTGGGTGCATCCCCCCAATACTGGTTGGGTGGCCATTCAGTGAGGGGGCCAGAGGCATAGCAGCAAGGCCAGACCGGACTTATGGACCCAGAGACCCTTGATGGCAAGCAGGGTGGGAATCCCTGTTAGGGGGTGCCTGGCTTGTACACCCTCAAAATCATGCATCTGGGGCTACGGCCCCCTGGCCCTCCTCACACTATGTCCTTGAATGCAATGGCTACCCATGGTAAGCATAAGCATATGCAGGGTACTGATTAGATAGGGAAGACCCCATGCAGTTGTCCACCGCCTATATGATTATGGTATTCACACACAGGGGCATCTTACCCATAGAGGTTAGTGGCGCAGGGCGCCGGGGCGCCAAGTTATGGAGGGCGCCAGGTAAGAGGCGGAAGCTGGATGCGGCACCTCCTGGCAAGATAACATGTGAAATGATATTGTATTAGATACTGCACCCTTTATCTACCATCCCTGGATGACTACACACCTATGCAGGCATTCGGTCCAACTGCACTCAAAGAATGGGTGAACGAGAAGTGAGGTTGCCCATGCTGGCCTCACTCCAAACATCCCCAGCCCTCCCGCTTCTGATATTTGTGTATTTGACACAAAAATCTGAAGGAAGATTCTAAGGGTGCTCAGCTGATGACACTAAGAATATTCCCCTTCAAATCTTTGTGCTGAACGCAGTGGCAGAGGAAATCGCTCAGGCACCCGGAGCAGCAAACATGATGTGCACCCGGGGACAGGGCTATCCGTCCAGGTGGTGGGGCGATCCGCCCACGAAGGCAGGGTTAACGACCCACCGGGGGGCTCTGATCCTCCTGGGGGTGCCGGTTCCACCAGCCGATCATGCAAATACGCCCGGCTGCTGGGGGGTGCGAACGCCACCCACTGGGGGGGTGCATCCCTGGCAGCCAGCGCCATACGCTGGGCGTATTTGTGCAATCGGTGGGCAGTGCTGGCACCTCCTGGAGGATTGGCGCATTGGGGATGCAAGTGCCACCCGCCGGGGGGTGCATCTCCGGCAGCCAGCGCCTCCCGCCGGGTGGATTTGCCCGATCAGCGGGTGAATTTTCGTGACGACAATTGCGCCAATTGCAAAAATCCATCCGAGGAATTTTGTCACACACACCCCAGGCATGACACCCGGGGCAGACTGCACCCCTCGCACCCCCTTGCGATGCCCCTGGCTGAACATACAGTGATTAGAAGAGGAGAAGATGTCAACATTGGGGATGGGGTAGTGTTAGCAGCCCTGATCCTCTCTCTCTCTGTGTGTGTGTTTTAATGTAAGCAGACCTAACACCTGCATATGGCTTACATCTTAAAGATATGTCTCCAGGCACAAAGAAATAAGCAACACATTGCACTGCATTGGCCTGTGATGAAACTGGATATGACATTCTGTTGGACGAGGCAATGGTGCTATTGCACAGGATGTCACATGGTGATCCAGTATCTGTGGCTGGACTTTGGATCAGAGCTCCAAAGTCAAAGATAAATTAACCCCAATTATATAGGATATCCTTACATGCTTTTCATATTCTTGCTCCCCAAACTTCTCAAGGCAGATGAGTGGAAGAGTCAGCTCCCAGAGCTTTCCTTTGCAAGGGAGAGAATATCAGGCTTGGACTCTCCATTAAAAGGCAAGGCAGAGAGACGGTTTTGACAAAGAAAGGTCAACAATTGAGGGATCTTTCAAGAATGGACATTCTAAGGGAGAGCCATCACAGAATTTGGAAGGGCCGAAGCTTTCTCAAATCTAAATTTAGATGGAAGATTTGGTGGCAGCTTACATTTAGAGAATAGCCTGTTCTAATTCTTTGTAACTTAACAGATCAAAATACCTAACAGAAGCTGAACCTTGCAGGTCTCCTTCTTTGAGAATAACCCTTCTTGACTCTAAAGCACTCTCTGTATTTGGAGGCCAACATAGGCGAAACTGAAGATAAGGTTCAGGAATACAGAAAACAATAGTATCATTTATCTCCAGGCAGACATGTAGTGCCTGAGAGAGTAGCCACGTTGTGAAAACAACACAAGAAGTAATCTAAACTGATAGACAAAAACCCATGGTCCACTTAATTGGATGGGTAAATATTAAGGGGCATGCAGTGCCTATTGGGTTTATGAGTCTTCAGTAACTTCCATAATTCCTTTATTTTCACACTGCATAATACAACTATTCCATTCCTACCAAAGGAATTTATTTATTTCCTGTCATAGATGGCAAATTAACTGCATGTGGTTTCACTGGTGTCCCCCCCCCCTTTTTAGAAACTATCAAATAAAAAGCAAATCAGTGAGCAGATGGTGCTTTTTAAACCCTGCACTTTGCTAAACTAAACTCTGCAATTTACTGCTACAAAGACAATCTACAGATCTATTTTTCCAATCTCGTTGCCTGCAATTTTCTCCTATCATATGCAAACAGCCTTTTACTTTTGAACCAAAACCCCATCTGATGAAAATGCCTAATCTTCTGCTCCCTTTTCTCTGACAATATATATCAGGAAATATTCTCTCAACATAACTAAGTGTGAAAACAAAACATGCCAGTTCTTAAGCCTATCTGGGTTGCCAACTGACCAAGACAAAACATATTCTTACCATTGTGTCGGGGGGGGGGAGAAAACAAACAGCCATATTTAGCCTGGCAGAGAGAAGAGGAGGGAACATAGCAGTCCTCTTCGATACCCAAAGGCCTGTCACCCGTGGTGATTGTTGACCATTGGAAGAAGAAGAAGAAGAAGAGTTTGGATTTGATATCCCGCTTTATCACTACCCTAAGGAGTCTCAAAGCGGCTCACAATCTCCTTTCCCTTCCTCCCCCACCACAAACACTCTGTGAGGTGAGTGAAGCTGAGAGACTTCAGAGAAGTGTGACTGGCCCAAGGTCACCCAGCAGCTTCATGTGGAGGAGCAGAGACGCAAACCCGGTTCACCAGATTACAAGACTACCGCTCTTAACCACTATACCACACTGGCAGGGAGACCAAGAGTATGTGGAGTCAGAGCCTATGAGTATCAGAGCTAACCTATTCTCCTCCCTGCTGAGTTCTAGAAGAGCAACATAGGGGCTAAGGCAGATGTGGAATCCGACAGGCAGTGGCACTCCTGGACTGGTGGTAAATAAGAAGTCGGGCAGGTGGAGGTTGGACGAGTGCAGAATGAGGTCCATGATGCAGTGCCCAATTTGCCCTAATGGATCTGCCTCCTCTGGCATTCCCAACAGCAACCTTTGTTTTCTGCTGTCCCAGAGGGCAAGATTAGTAAGTTCATGTTCCAGGAGGGTAGTTTTTGGTTGAATGGTAGGAGAAACTTGCTGATGGCAGGAGTAGTTTGACAACAAATCCTATTACCCAGAAGGGTGATGGTTCTCCTCACTTGAGGCCTTCGATCAGAGACTGTGCAGTCATCTGTTAGGGATATTCTGGATTTAGTTGAACTAAATGGCCCACAAGACCATCTCTAACCCAATCTATTTTAATGGAAACCTTTCCATTTGCTCTTCCTGAAACTATGAGCACACCAATACATGACTGTCCTTTGAAAGTCACTTTTCTGAGTAGTGTGATGCAGCTCTCCAATCTAAAACACATACAGTGGTACCTCTCGTTACATACTTAATTTGTTCCGGAGGTCCATTCTTAACCTGAAACCATTCTTAACCTGAGGCACCACTTTAGCTAATGGGGCCTCCCACTGCCGCCGCTGCACGATTTCTGTTCTCATCCTGAAGTAAAGTTCTTAACCCGAGGTACTACTTCTGGATTAGCGGAGTCTGGAACCTGAAGTATTTGTAACCTGAAGAGTTTGTAATCCGAGGTACCACTGTACATAAATTAATATATTATGGGGATACGTGCACAGCATGGCATATATTGGTGAAAAATAATATCAAAAAACACACTCAGGGGACAATGCATACAATTATATTTTTGCTAGGAGAAATGCACTGGAAAGTTGAATTTTCATAATGACAAACATGAAAAAAGAAGAAAACCCTGTTGGAGAAATGTAGCAAACTGAATTTAAGATTCTGTGAAATTGAGAGAAGCCAACATTGTCAGATCTGGCTGTTTTGTGGGTGGGCTCCTCTCCATGAGTCATCTCAAATAGCCGTGCTGGATCTGCACAGAATGTCTGGGTTCTACCGACAGATTCACTCAAAATACTCACAATGTACACCCCCCGACACAAAGGGTTTTCATACCTTACATGGAGCCAATCTAGAAGCCCTTTGACAAAACGATTCTCCTCCTTCCAATTCATTTTAAAAATGTGTTAAAGTTTTAAAAAAGAGAAACATGGACCTTTTTGGGACAGAGCTTCTTCGAGATTTGGTGTCCAATATAAAGGACTATCAAAAAAACCGGCAGAGAGGAATTGAGAGAGAATTAAGAGCCTCGGACGTGAGGTCACCAGGCTGACAGCAGATAGACTGATGGACATTTGTTGGGGTTCGAAACCGGGAAAGGGGGGGTGGGGCTTTGGGAATCCAAAGGGTGTACAATTATACTCTGTTTCTTTTTATTCTGTTTTGCTACTAATATAAAAATGGGGAATTCGTGGAAGGGAATTGGGGGAAAACCTAAGAAAAAGATTTTAAGAATAAGTACTGATGTATAAAGACTGAGGTTTATAAGTTAAAATTGGTTAACTAAAATGAATTAAATATAATAAGGTAAAATTTGGGGACAAGAACTTGCTGAGCTAAAAATTGGAACTGGAATACAAGAAGGGGAGGTGTGGGGAAGTCAGGGAAACATGTTATTGAAAGTAAGGAATGTAAATTTTATGTGTTTTTAATTGTTGTTTTTTTGTTTTTTCTCTATTTTTCGAAAACTTCAATAAATATCTTTAAAAAAGAAAAAAGAAAAAAGTGATTCCATCTGCAGCCTAAAATGGGAAAAATTCAGAATCTAGCACTCATTCTGCATTATATTAAATACATGTTCGACAACATCAAATGGGACAGCTCCCTGAGACCACTAGGCAAGGAAGCAGGAAAGCAGAGAGCCGACATGCTCATATGGCTCATGCTACAGCATCTACAATGCATATACAACAGGATGCCTCCCTGAGACCACCAGAGAAAAGGGAGATATACCAGTTTGATTAGCAAAACTTGTTGATAAAGCCCATGTGTTTAATTTCAAAGCATTTAACTTATTTCAAGAGTCATTTCCTGCTTTTGGATTCTGCCACCCCCAGAAGGTGTCCCAAAAGATTAGGCAGTATTAAGTTGTATCGTGAAGTATCACAAAATGTACTTCTATTTATCAGCAATGAACAGTTCCAACCTTGCATTTTCCCTTTCGGTGCTCCATCCAATGAATTAGCTGATTAGGCGATGAGTAGGAATTCCTGGCAATTCATACGTCTTCCAAAATTTAAAAGGGCATTCAGGTCTTTGCATGTCAAATACAAGCACCAAGTTCCAGCTTAGTAAACTTCACAAGTATGAACCATGGTGTTCAGAACAGAAGACCTTAAAAAGGATTGGGGAAAGAAGGAACCAAGGTAGGGCAAATCCTGCCAGGAGCAGAGTTGAGAAGTTGTGAGTGGCATGGACCCACTGGCTCATTTTCAGATCCTTTCTATAACCAAGCTTCCTTAGCTATCCCTGCTATCTGGTAACTAGAGTATATCCATTGTATTACTAAGTTGTTGTTGTTGTTGTTGTTTAGTCGTTTAGTCATGTTCAACTCTTTATGACCCCATGGACCAGAGCACGTCAGGCACTCCTGTCTTCCACTGCCTCCCGCAGTTTGGTCAAACTCATGCTGGTAGCTTCGAGAACACTATCCAACCATCTCATCCTCTGTCGTCCCCTTCTCCTTGTGCCCTCCATCTTTCCCAACATCAGGGTCTTTTCCAGGGAGTCTTCTCTTCTCATGAGGTGGCCAAAGTATTGGAGCCTCAGCTTCAGGATCTGTCCTTCCAGTGGGCACTCAGGGCTGATTTCCTTAAGAATGGAGAGGTTTGATCTTCTTGCAGTCCATGGGACTCTCAAGAGTCTCCTCCAGCACCATAATTCAAAAGCATCAATTCTTTGGCGATCAGCCTTCTTTATGGTCCAGCTCTCACTTCCATACATTACTAAGTACTCCCATCAATTATCTACCATCAACTGCTGCCCTCTGGTAAGATGTTACAGAAAGCTTAGAGAACACATTAGTTAGGAAGCTAGAGAAGAAGGTTTTTTTGTTTTTGTTTTTTGTCTTGCTTCTTAAACAGAAACAGAATAACAATATGAAATTTCTGACTCCACCCAGATACAACTAAGGTATCATCCACATTTACCTTTGTTCAGGGCTTTTTAAAAATTATTTTTAGCTGGAATCAGTTGGGCACCATTGCCATTGTAAGAGGACAAGAGAGGTGTTTGTGGTGAGTTCTGGCACCTCTTTTTCTGGAAAAAAAATAAAGCTGCAGGTTTGCTCCACAATTCTTGGCACAAGTCCACACTTTAAAGCTCCATTTTGAAGCCCCTCCACAGATTTTTAATTATTATTATTTTTTGCCCCGGCACTTTTCCTGTGGAAATCTGCCCTTCACTGTTGAATCAGAGCAAACAGCAATCTGTGGAAAACTTAAATTGTCATTCTGATTTAGCATTAAAAAGTGGGTTTTCCTGGGGAAAGTGGTGGGGCACACACACACACAAAACCAACACAATGCTTGGATACAGACCAGGAAAGTGCAGAACCGCATCTAGAAAGCACAGGGCAAAAGCTAAGTGAGGATGAGGACCAGCTAGTGACTAATGACAATATCCACACCATAGGGTTTGTTGTTGTTTAGTCGTTTAGTCGTGTCTGACTCTTCATGACCCCATGGACCAGAGCACGCCAGGCATGTCTGTCTTCCACTGCCTCCCGCAGTTTGGTCAGACTCATGTTTGTAGCTTCAAGAACACTGTCCAACCATCTCGTCCTCTGACGCCCCCTTCTCCTTGTGCCCTCCATCTTTCCCAACATCAGGGTATTTTCCATGGAGTCTTCTCTTCTCATGAGGTGGCCAAAGTATTGGAGCCTCAGCTTCAGGATCTGTCCTTCCAGTGAGCACTCAGGGCTGATTTCCATCAGAATGGATAGGTTTGATCTTCTTGCAGTCCATGGGACTCTCAAGAGTTTCCTCCAGCACCATAATTCAAAAGCATCAATTCTTTGGTGATCAGCCTTCTTTATGGTCCAGCTCTCACTTCCATACACCACTACTGGGAAAACCATAGCTTTAACTATATGGACCTTTGTTGGCAAGGTGGTGTCTCTGCTTTTTAAGATGCTGTCTAGGTTTGTCATTGCTTTTCTCCCAAGAAGCAGGCGTCTTTTGATTTCCTGCCTGCTGTCACCATCTGCATTGATCATGGAGCCCAAGAAAGTAAAATCTCTCACTGCCTGCATTTCTTCCCCTTCTATTTGCCAGGAGGTGATGGGACCAGTGGCCATGATCTTCGTTTTTTCGATGTTGAGCTTCAAACCATATTTTGCGCTTTCCTCTTTCACCCTCATCAAAAGGGTTATGGGAAAGAAAAGTAGACAGGCAAAGGCAACATCAGTTCAAATCAAAATGCTTCCAAGTCAGATCCAAATGCACTAATAAAAATGCGGAATGAGAAATTAAAATTCCATGAGGAAGTGCTTGGGCTTGGGTGGGGAGTGCATCTTTCACCAACCGCCGCTTGGGAAGAATCCTGTTACTGTATTTTTATTAGTGCATTTGGATCTGAATGTGGATGCTGCCTTGGAAGGTTCCTGTGTGCTTGATGGCAATATCAGGCATAATAAACAGATAAAATGGTACACATAAAGTTCCAAAAAGCACGTTGCTGAGTTTGGTTTGTGTCATTTTTAAAACCATAAAATGGGTCCACTCCATTCTGCTCTGAAAGTGACAAATTGCCTTAAAAAGAAAAGAAGGAACTTTGCATGATTGATTTTCATGCATAAGCAAAATTGATTCATTTGAGGTATTTATTCATGGCTGGAATGAAACTCTCTTTAGAGTGGCACACAATGACTTCAAGCAATTATCAGGCCTTGATCTTGGAAATGGCTCTGCACAGCTTTTGGGTCTGTTTACTCTTAACGGGCAGAAACATCAGGCCCAGAGAGGCATTTTGCAGCCCAGTGATTGGAATCCATTACACAAAGTGGGGGAGCAGGGAAAGTAGATATATTGTAGATGGGGACAGAAAGATGTGGGGAGGGAGGGAGAAGTGACAGTGATAAATAGGAGCCATGAAGCAGTGGGAAGAGAAAGCACGATAAAAACAGGAAAAATGGAGAAGCAGATAGATATATTGCAGAGTCAGAAAGAGATTGGAAAGCAAAGAGATACATAGATGGCTAGATATATTGGAGATAGGAATGGAAATAAATGGGGAGGAGAGAAGAGGGGGGGACAGTTAAATGGAAGAAGAGATATAAACAGAGAAGAGACGAGGGTAAGATAAACATACACGAAGAGTGGATAGATATACTGCCCAGTTAGAAAGATAATCAGAAGTGTGTGAGAGAAAGGACTCCTTAGATAGATGGCCTTGTCCATCAAGGGTTGTCAGCATGGAGAATCATGTTTTCATACATCGACCCCTTTGATGGATGAGATTTTCACACCCTGAGAAGGGTGCCTGCATGGAATTAAACAAAACAGGCCATGCCTCCTGGTATCTGCACCGAATGTACCGTGTTGAGACCACCTACAGATTCTCTACTGCAGACTAGATTCAACTGCCAAAGCAATTTAACCCTGGGCCCTGCACCCCAAAGTAAATATTAAGAAGTCTTCCCATAGTTTCATTGAGGAAAAGGAGGACAAAAGAGATATATTTGGGGTGGAATCCAATGTAGTACTGGCCATAGCAGTCAACTTACAGATTTGAAAATAAGGGACCAGCAGCCTTGAAAATAAGGGATCAGCAGCCAAAATAAGGGATCAACAATTACTTAGATAAAATACATATTTTGTTGCATGCAAATGGCTTTAGATACCTATTAGGTCCGTAAATTACCATATAGCATATATTCAACACAAAAAAACAGAAGCAATTTGTTGTTGACAAAGCACAGCTGGACATAGAAAGGGCCCCATTACCTTCAGTAGCTTATTTAAGGGACATCATCAATAAGGGACAGCAGCGGGACATGGCGCTGGGATAAGGGACTGTCCCGCCAAATAAGGGATGCTTGACAGCTATGGTACTGACCCTTGTTCCAACAGCAAAAGGATTTCCCCCTTTGCAACAGAATGTCCTCCCACTCTCCACCTCCTGAATTCTGCTATAAGTGTCCCTGCAACCTTCTGGAGCGGATTTGCAGAGGACACAGAGGAAGGAAAGTCCTGCGGAGCTAGTAGAAATCTTTGCACTGAAAGGAGATGGTAGTTGAGAACCACCCACTTTGTACAAAATAGATACAGGCCACATTTTAATGCTACAACTGTCTTTGAGATTATTTGTAACAAGCCATCATGTTACAATAATGACATGCTATCACATTGTTATGTGTGCTCAGCAACCATGTAATGCTAAATGGCAACATCTTAATAATGGAGCCATTTTGTATAGCAAAATGCATTTCTGGCCTTGGACCACTGTTCTGAGATGGGGGGAAGTGGTCCACCAGATCATAGGAGATGAGCATTCCTTTGCTTAAAGGCAGGTTGTGTGATCACATTTGGCAGTATCAACCTACTTTTGTAGCAGCAGGATGACTAAGTTCAGGATTCTTGTATGGTCTCCAGTAAGTGAACAGCATTACCAAAAGCAAAAGAACTGATCTAGAGATTGTTAGGATATTTCCGTTCCACCTTAAAAAGGGAGCAGGTTGTTGTGTCACAGCCTGCGTACTTCCGGCTCACAGGAAGTTTCTGTTTTGTATATAGCTGTTGTTTTCTCTCTGTGCCTCGACACGCAGGCAGGCAGTCATGTTTTTCTTTGTTCTGACCAACGCTGAATAAAGTTGTTATATTTGTTATATTTTAAACTGTGATGAAAAGTGTTACAGCAAAGCAAGAATCTAGTGGCTTATAATAATGTAGTAATAATTTTATCATTTGCACCTACATTGGAAGACTTACGTTGGTTCCAAGTACGTTTCCAAGCACAATTCAAAGTGTTGGTGCTGACCTTTAAAGCCCTAAACGGCCTCGATCCAGTATACTTGAAGGAGTGTCTCCACCCCTGTCATTCAGCCTGGACACTGAACTCCAGCTGTAAGGGCCTTCTGGCGGTTCCCTCATTGCGGGAAGTGAAGTTACAGAGAACCAGGCAGAGGGCCTTCCTGGTAGTGGCACCTGCCCTGTGGAATGCCCTCCCACCAGATGTCAAACAGAAAAACAACTACCAGGCTTTTAGAAGACATCTGAAGGCAGCCCTGTTTAGGGAAGCTTTTAATGTTTCATGGACTATTGTATTTTAATCTTTTGTTGGAAGCCGCCCAGAGTGGCTGGGGAAATCCAGCCAGATGGGCGGGGTATAAACAACAACAACAATAATAATAATAATAATAACAACAACAATAATAATAATTACCCTGCCCATCTGACTGGGTAGCCCCAGACACTGAGTGGCTCCAGCTAGTTATATTCCAATTGTGATTATCAGTTTGAAAAGAGCAGATCAGGTGATTTCATATCGGAAGGTGAAATTTTCACAAGCAAACATAGTACTGACCATCAGATCAGTAAATGTACAAGCAGAGCTCTTCATAGGTTACAGCATGCATTGGAAATCAGTCTATCTGTCACATACCTAGAGTGGCTTTGGGGATAAAGGGAAACCAAGCAGAAGACTGGGCTGGTTCCCTGTTCCAAGGGTAGATGGAGCACATTTGCAAAGGCAGGTGCAACATAATCCCACTCCCTCCTCTGCCTTTGAGGTCTGAGCACTCACAATCCATGGAGGTTCACAATGTAGCATCCTAGCCTCAGGCCACCAAGTTCCATTCTGACTCAAGTCTCATGAATCCTAACAAATACTATGAACTGAAAAAGCAGGAACATCGCCATAGTACTGGTAGCCTCCCAGGAGCACAGATGTATTGCCAATTTGATTTCATCTCTGGAAGCAAAGCTTAATCTTCTGCAGTTATGTGAATGTAACCTGGATATGCATACCATCAGAAACACAGGTAACCCCTTTGCTCTCCATAAGCAGCTTGAGAGAAATAAGCCCCAACTGTTTGAGTTTGTGCCCACAAAGGAGCTCTTGAAAGCAGATGTTCCTAAGCACAAGATGGTCACTAGCATAATAGAATGCATTGTATCTTTGCTGTTGCTACTGGGCTAGCAATTCAGGGAAGCTCTTGTGCAGTACAGTATATTGTGCAAAGGACATTTGGGAGATAGCTACAGGGAGAAGCAAGGTTGAATTAATGCAGTGTTTTGCCAGCATTTTCTGATACAAAAAAATGGCCTTGCACTACTGAAATGTAGCAGAGAACAACAACTACCAGACTTTTAGAAGACATCTGAAGGCAGCCCTGTTTAGGGAAGCTTTTAATGTTTAACAGACCACTGTATTTTAATACTTTGTTGGAAGCCACCCAGAGTGGCTGGAGAAACCCAGCCAGATGGGCGGGGTATAAACAATAAATTATTATTATTATTAGACTGTTGTTATGTTTTTATGATTGATGTTTTGTAATGTGCTTCTGGGACGCGGGTAGCGCTGTGGGTTAAACCGCAGAGCCTAGGACTTGCCGATCAGAAGGTCGGCGGTTTGAATCCCCGCGACGGGGTGAGCTCCTGTTGCTCGGTCCCTGCTCCTGCCAACCTAGCAGTTTGAAAGCACGTCAAAGTGCAAGTAGATAAATAGGTACCGCTCCGGCAGGAAGGTAAATGGAGTTTCTGTGCGCTGCTCTGGTTCGCCAGAAGCGGTTTAGTCATGCTGGCCACATGACCCAGAAGCTGTATGCTGGCTCCCTCGGCCAATAAAGCGAGATGAGCGTCGCAACCCCAGAGTCGGCAACGACTGGACCTAATGGTCAGGGGTCCCTTTACCTTTACCTTTAATGTGCTTCTAATGTTGCACACCACCTTGAAATCTTTTGATAAAGGGTGTTATATAAATTGAAACGATAACAGTAACAATGATAATGATAACGGAAAAGGGACAAACATGAATGGGTTATATCAGGCACCCCCAAACTCGGTCCTCCAGATGTTTTGAGAGTACAAGTCCCATCATCCCTGACTACTGGTCCTGTTAGCTGGGATGATGGGAGTTGTAGTCCCAAAACATCTGGAGGGCCGAGTTTGGGGATGGAGGCCTGGGTTAAATTATCATACCCAGTTGGCTTCCTGCAGAATATTTGTACCCTTGCAAGCCTCTAGATAGCATGAGAATACCTATTCTTACAAGGCTGACTCATACAGTGGTACCTCGGGTTACATACGCTTCAGGTTACATACGCTTCAGGTTACATACTCTGCGGGGTTAAGAACAGTTTCAGGTTAAGTACGGACCTCCGGAACAAATTAAGTACTTAACCCGAGGTACCACTGTACGTGGGTTCTGTGGCAGCCTGCTGGATTTAGAATGGGCACCCGGATGTTCAGCACAGCATTCAAATGTGACAGCGCTGCAATATTTGACCCAGATTCTGTCCCCCAGCCCTGGATTCTGGAAGCGACGCTAATTCCTCGCAGCAGGCAAAGAACCTGACAGCGACGATCAAATCTTCTTTTTTTTTTTTTTTGCTCTCTGCATAAAATAAATGTCAAACATTACAGCTACTTAAAAGTCCCAGTGTAGCAACCCACATTCCTTGAGTGCAAGTAAATGTCTTCTGATTCCTGAAGGAAATGCATTATTATTATTATTTTTAAAAATGTTGCAGTGATAACTGTGCATAAAAATATGATCTTCCGAAACCTTCCTGGAAATTCCCAGGTGCTGTAGCATTATAAACAGGTGCATTTGGACTGGATTAATTACTAGCTTTAATAATTCAATACTTGGTTGGCAGTGACCCTCGTGATCCAGACTTAAAAGTTCCACTAGGGGAAAGAGCTCATTAGCAGGCTATTAGGCTGTCTCTCCTACTTATCAGCTCTCTGCAGAAGGCACCCACGGATAGTAATCAGAATGGTTTAGGAAATCATTTTAATAAGGTTAGAGAAAGATGGGTTTTTTTATTTTAAGTGTTCTACGTATACACCATAATTATATATATATTATTATTTTTTTTAAAAAAATCCAAACAGCATCTCAGAATGGTTTGGAAAATAAGGACATGGATTCATGAACAAATGAATGAATTCAGATATCTACCTACACATATAATTTTCTCTCTCTTTCTAACATCATCATCATCATTTTATTATTTATACCCTGCCCATTTGGCTGGGTTGTCCCAGCCACTCTGGGCAGCATACAGCACATAATAAAACGTCAAACATAAAAAAAAAAACTTCCTGATACAGGGCTGCCTTCAAATGTATTCTAAAAGTTCTGGAGTTCATAATACTAATACTAATACGTTATTATTTATACCCCACCCATCTGGCTGGGTTTCCTCAGCCACTTTGGGCGGCTTCCAACAAAAGTTTAAAAATATATTAAAACACCAATCATTAAAAACTTCCCTAAACAGGGCCACCTTCAGATGTCTTCTAAACGTCAGATAGTTGTTTATTTCTTTAACATCTGATGGGAGAGCATTCCACAGGGCAGGCACCACTACCAAGAAGGCCCTCTGCCTGGTTCCCTGTAACTTTGCTTCTCGCAGTGAGGGAACCACCAGAAGGCCCTCAGAGCTGGACCTCAGTGTCTGGGCTGAACGATGGGGGTGGAGACGCTCCTTCAGGTAAATTGGGTCAAAGCCATTTAGGGCTTTAAAGGTCAGCACCAACACTTTGAATTGTGCTCGGAAATGTACTGGGAGCCATTGAAGATCATTTAGGACCAGTGTTAGATGTTCCTGGCAACCACTTCCAGTCACTGGTCTAGATACTGCATTTTGGATTAGTTGTAGCTTCAAAGTCACCTTCAAAGGAGCCCCATGTAGAGCACAACGTCTTTAGCTGTCAATCTCCCTATGGAATGACCTCTGTTTGCTCCATCCCTGGTGCTGACATGTACCATGGCCATGCTGCAGAAATGCACATTCAGTTTGTGGGGGGAAATGTACTTCATATCTACTGATGTACACAGATGGAGGACCTTCGTATGAGGAGAAACTATGGAGCAATTAGGGTTCCTCTGCTTGTGGAGAAACACTTGTGCATGAATGGGGGCAGACACTTCTTTAAACATGAATGGGACAGTCACATGAACAAACAAATGGACCTGTCATATCTCATTTGTTCCCGAGATCTGACAGGGGAACTTTCAATCATTCAGAGTTTGGGATTGCACTAACAAACCTGCTTATTCTGGAGAAACCTTGTTCCATGGAAACCTCCCTGGGAAGAGGTTTCAATGGAGTCCTGCATTGAATTCCATTTCGCCACATGGAATTTGGTCTTCTCAGTAAGGGAGATGCGGACAAAACTCCTGACTTTCTGGTAGAGTCTGATGAAAATGCATGTGTGTCTGGGGAAATTGTACCAAAAGGCCAGTAATCATTGTTAAGGCTTAGCTTGACTCCCCACCCACCCCTCTTTTTTTATATTGTTGCTTTATGAATTTTGCTCTCATTTATTTGGGACTGATTCTAAGTTATGATTTTGTATTGTTTTAAAACTGAACACTACGGTGGTGTCTTTGATGAACCTTGTTGTGGTTCGAGGACCCGATCCCTGCATAGTGGAATGAAAACACAAGGACACGTGATATAAGGTTAATGGGCAAGAAAAGGCCACAACTTTATTGATTACAGCAAGTGAAAAGGTATTGGCTTAGGCATTGGATTACGTCAGCTGACTCCACCCACTCAGAGAGGGGTGAGTCTAAAACAGGGGGTTTATTCACCAGTAGGTGGAGCCTGTTGATGCTAATCCAACTATAAGCTCTCTCCTGATGTCACCAAGGGTCGTACAAGCCCCCTCGAAGGCACCTGGTTGGGTGCCTGGCTGTGGGTGTGGGCACCAGCCAGGTGAGTGGGAGGCAGAGACCGGCTCCCGCCCACAACCACTCCCCTCTCTTGCAGGAGGAGAGTCCTTGTTGGCATTCATCCATCATGAGAGACAATGGAGTGCACCTCTGGGGGCGAACTCAAGGATCACAGGGCTGCTGCGACTGCAGAGACTGGTAACTCATAAGTGCCATCTCCCACATAGTTTTTGTTACGTTAGCAGCACTGAAGTGGTGCAAGCCTGGGCAGTGTGTATGGAGGTCCTGGGCTGCCCTCTTGGCTTTGCTGATGTCGTCTAAAGGAAAGGAAAGAAATACATTTGGCACCAGCTTGCCTGCAGGAGTTGCCAGAAGGAGGAATACAAGACTGTCTTAGGGACTAAACTCTGGATTTGTGTAGGGTTTACTCCTTAGCCTTCCTTCTCTCGAAGACATCCTACAAGTCAACATGATGAATAAGTGTATAATGAAACAAGACATAATCTAACCACTGTTAAGCACCTAATCCTTTTGATTTCAACTGGATCACTGAGCACGTACTTAAATTTGCCATTGGAAATCGATGGAACTTAAAAGTTACCGGGTGTTATTCTACTAAATTTTACTTCAAAGTAGACCCATTGAAAGTTAAGAATGTCCCCATAATACTGGAGCATGCATACACACACTCATGCCCTCTCCACATCTAAAGTTATTAATCATTGGAATAAATTTTCACAAGCTGCATTTGATTGCAAAATATGACCATGCCACAGTAGCCTACTAAACAGTTTTTTGCGGTTACTTCTCCTAATTTAAGCCTTTCCCAATGCATTAATTCATCTTAAAATATTAATGCATTGACAGTGATATTATTAATATGCTGCTAATGTTCTGGCCCTGAACAAGATGGATAAGGCTTATCAGGCAGAGATTAAATAAATGTTAGCTTTAATTATCTCCCAACCAAACCATGAAGTATACTAGAAAGAGGTCACATGAGCAAAACCACTTTGATTAGGAAACTTAATTGTGTGGACATTACCCCGCTTGTATGAAATGGATTATAAAATATTGTTCTTTATAAACACATGCATCTTTACAAAATTTAAATCCTTCATTAAATCTGTAGTTCAGTCCTTTAATTGTGTGAAAACTCAATTACAAAGGAAATTACATCACATAGGCCACAATTTGGTCAAGGTTAAAGGAAGGAGCTATGGCTCATGGGTAGAGCACGTGCTCTTACTTATATGAGACTCCAGGTTTAATCTCCAGCATCCTTATAGGTATCTCAGATACTAGCAAGGATGAGAAAAGAAATCATTTCCTGTAGATAGACGCTGCACTGGACTTAACAGACCAGATGTTTGACACATTATCACACAGCTCCACACATTCAATATTCATATGTTTAACCCTTTTAGGTTAGCCAATTTAGTGCTCTCCAGATAATGGTGGGCTAGAGTTCCCATTATCCCTAACCATTGGCTTTGCTGGCAGGGTTACCCCTGCACCAAACTATTGTTTTGTGCACCATGAACAAGCCTCAGGCTTGTCTGTTTCCCCCATCCTCTGTCTTTCACTGGCTGTGCTGGAGGAGAAGGAAAAGAGAGAGGATGCTCATATAGATAATGATTTAACATTGCATCTGAACCAGGCTTGGGTGTGAACAGTATTTCTAAAACGCCAATGTTTTTAGGAGAGGAAATTGTGATATAACAGCACAGATTATGAGATAGCATACAACAAATCAGCATGTTATCCGTATACAAACATTAAATGTCACCTTTACTAGAACAGGTAACTACCTATAGCAGTTGCTTATCTTACATGTAGGATAAAAAGACCTGTAAGAAGGAATACATTGATCTTCAACCAAATAATCTTAGCAGCCATCGAAAAGGTGGCTCTTAAGAAAGAAATATGTGTTTCTAACAGGGGACAAGAATTGCAAGATGTAGATAATAGGCTCCAAGAATGAAGAAAGAACAAAGACAAGAGACCAAATGTATACCTGCACTGGACTTGATGGAATTCTGGAAAAAGCAGAATGATGCTTATCTGAGGATGCCAACTATTTAACTGCAAGAAGAGAAACCAATCAAATGGCTGTTCCTTCCGACTGACTAGTGAAATAGCCAACCATTATGATGGGTTGTCATCCACTAGTGATATTCTCAGTGTTACAATGAGAATCTATATTGCAAGCAGTTTGTGGTTAATGCTTCTCTCCATAAAGAGATGCATTGGACACCCTTCCAAGGCATCCCTACTCCCAGAAGACACTGGGAGGTGTCCCTACCTCAGTATCACCCACAGCACTTATCCCCCCCCCCAGCCCGTGGGAGTAATATTTCAGTTCTATAGAATATAGTGAAGGGAGATATTTGAGAATAGCACTGTATCACCTCTCTCTTTTTTTTTTAATATATTTTTATTCATTTTCCAAAACAATAATACAAATTGCACAAATTTCCATACATTTGATTCCTTTTTGACTTCCTTCAACTTCTCTGATAATCATCCGTATTTACATCTCAGATACGCATTTCTCTATTTATATTGCCATTTATCTTCCCTCCCACCTCTATTGCTTTTTAACAATATATCTCGACTTTTACAGTGCTTCTTGAAACCCCGCCAGCGTTGTTTGCACATCACATATTCTTTTCAGATATTCAACAAATTTCCCCCAATCCTCGATAAACTTTTGGTCTTTAAAGTATCTAATTTTTCCAGTTAATCTGTCCAATTCTGAATAATCTGTCAACTTCAGTCTCCATTCTTCTAAGGTCGGAATTTCTTCTTGTTTCCATTTCTGGGCCAGTAGAGTTCTTGCTGCTGTAACCGCATATTGAAAAAGGCACTGTATCACCTCTCACACATTATATGTGTGGAAGAGGCTCCACGTGATTAAACAGGGCACTCGGGGTTAATAATAATAATAATAATAATAATAATAATAATAATATTAATAATAATTTATACCCTGCCCATCTGGCTGGGCAGCTTCCAACAGAATACTAAAATACAATAACCTATTAAACATTAAAAGCTTCCCTAAACAGGGCTGCCTTCAGATGTCTTCTAAAAGTCTGGTAGTTGTTTTTCTCTTTGGCATCTGGTGGGAGGGCGTTCCACAGGGCGGATGCCACTACCGCGAAGGCCCTCTGCCTGGTTCCCTGTAACTTGGCTTCTCGCAGCGAGGGAACCACCAGAAGGCCCTTGACACTGGACCTCAGTGTCCAGGCAGAATGATGGGGCTGGAGACGCTCCTTCAGGTATACTGGTTCCGGATCAAATGTGCACTGATTGCTACATGCTTAGATTTTGCTTTGTCAGGTGACCACACTCAACTTACATCACAGACAGGGAGATGTGCAATGTCCAGCAGTGAGTCTCCAGTGCCTTCCTTCATGCATGCAATATTTATAGGGGGCTTTGAGGGCTAAACCTGTTTCAGTGATGTTTTGCCTCCTTTGCAGGGACAAGCCTGACCACCAAATGCCACCATTTCACAAAGCATGGAATACAGTGGTCCTTGCAGAGCAAGATCTTTAAAAGTAAGGAAAACTCGTTCATCTAAGATGTTCCCCTGCAGAAAGAAGGAAGGGGGGGGCAGAAGAGAAGGAGGAGAGCAATTAGTGATTACAAATGGGCAGCATTCACACCCTCGGACTGTAAGAACTTAGTTTCTCTCAAATATTAGTGACTAACTGGTTGTCCCTAGACACATCCTGACTTTGTGGTTGCACACTCTTCTAATCATAGATTCATATAAATATTTTTCGCTCTATAAGACGCACCAGACCACAAGACACACCTAGTTTTTGGAGGAGGAAAACAAGAAAAAAAATATTCTGAATCTCAGAAGCCAGAACAGCAAGAGGGATCGCTGCGCAGTGAAAACAGCATTCCCTCTTGCTGTTCTGGCTTCTGCGATAGCTGTGCAGTCTGCATTTGCTCCATAAGACACACACACATTTCCCCTTACTTTTTAGGAGGGAAAAAGTGAGTCTTATAGAGCAAAAAATACGGTAATTGTAGAGTTGGAAGGGTCCCTGAGAGTCATCAAGTCCACCCCCTGCAATGCAAGAATCTCAACTAGATCATACATGACAGGAGGCCATCCGACCTCTGCTTAAAAGCCTCCAAGGAAGGAAAGTCCATCACCTCTCATGGGAGTCTGTTCCATGGCCAGACAGCCCTTACTGCCAGAAAATTCTTCCCAAGGGAGATACAAGGGAATTTATCCTAGATGTGCTTAACAGTCCCTGACCTAGTCTAGACCTACAGCCAAGCACCCTTTGGATTCCCAAAGCGTGTATAATTATAATCTGTTTTGCTTTTACTTTTGTTATTTGTATGAGAATTGAGGAAATCGTGGAAGGGAATTTAGGCTGACTTTAGAAAAAGGTTTTAAGAATAAGCACTGATGTATAACTATTGATGTTTATAAGGCAAAATTGGTTTTTTAAAATGAACTAAATATAAAAAGGTTAAAAACTAGGGATAAGAACTTGTTGAACCAACAATTTGAATTGGAATACAAGAGGGGGAGGTGTGGGGAAGTCAGGGAAATATGTTATTGAAAATAAGGATTGTGAATTCTATGTGTTTTTAAACTTTTTTGTTTTTTTCCTTTTTGATTTTTTAATGTATTACAATGGAAAATTTTAATAAATATTAAAAAAAGATAGACCTACAGCCAAGCTTTCTGTTGCTCTCCAACTGAGAAGTTCTTTTTTTTTAAGAGAGCCTTAAAATAATAATAAAAAGAACCGACACACTTAAAGTATTGCATTGTATGCAGGAAATGGATGAAAAAAAATGTTTCAATGTTAGCGTGATTTCAAGAGCTGTTTAACAGAAAATCCTTCCCTGTTGAATATGCAGATTTTGATACAAGAAACAAAATTTGGAGAGAGAAAACCAGCAGTGCTCAATACAGGACAATTTTCTGCATATATCATGAACAATGGTAGGGAAAACATAGGGCTAGAAGACTGAATACAGAAAGCAGGTGTTTTTTCAGAAACACTAGGGATGAATCCAGGCTTGTTTCTTTCAAAGAGCCAGGAAATTGTCCAACGAAAGCATAGAAACTTCTTGAAAGGGAATACAAAGAGTGCAGATGAGAGAACATTAAAGCAAGACTCCTGTAGAGGAGACAAAACGGTGGGAGCTGTTGTTGTCTTAGAGAGAAGTCCTTTGTGTATGGGACAACTTTGCCCGGTGGTAAAAGGCCTGCAAAGTGGGGGGTGGGGAGGCAGAGATATGTCTCCCCCATAGTACTCTTGTGAGCTTTCATGGGCTAGGGATCTTCATGAGAAAGATTTCACCTGATTTCACCCAACACCTGTGTCCTGTATCAGTTATTTCGCCGCTCTTGCAGGGCCGCAGATTGCACCTGCCTGGGCAATCTATTTTAACTCTGCAGAAGTATCTTGCTGTTATGAGGTCCCCAAAATTCTTACAACCAACTATTTCCTTGGGGGTTTTAGTTGTAAAGCTAAAACCACAGACTCCTGAGTAGTGCCTTGGAAAAAAGTTATTTTTAGTTTAAGCAGTCTGGAAGTGAGCCGTGTGAAAGCCGGATTTTTAGTGGGGGTGAATTTGGTTCACACAGACCTCAGGAGAAGATTTGAGTTGGTCTTTCCACAGGGAGGGGGGCTGGAGATCTCATGGCAGGCGAGCCTAATGGTTGGAGGTTATTTGGTCACTATTTAGGTCTGCTCTGCCCCTTCCTCTCCCTTTTTCAAGGGGTTGAGTAAGAATTTTGTTTGTCACCTATTTTGCCCTATAGGGTTATCTGTTTATTATGTATCTGTTAACCCGGTCAATTTGGCATTCTGTGCCAGTAGGTAAGGAGAATTAACACCTTACCTGACAACCAGTTTGTGGCATTACTGGGTTAGGGGCACTCTAGAATCAACTTCCACAGCCTGTAGCTTGGGGCTGCCTTTTGGCCATGATGTGCACACGGTGGTGACTATTGGACAGTGGGGCCCAAGTGTGCATGTTAGAATTCCTGCTCCGTGATTGCAGTCATGGGATTGTTGTCTATCACATGACGGTATATGTTTTGATTCCACAGAGTGGGAAGTGACGGAGACAGGATGTTTGTGCTACTGTGTTCCATGAAGTGGGACTATTGTCCTTTGTTCTTTTTCTCTTTGCTGTCTGATGCTATTGACAGAGGGAGCCATGTTGCAGTGCTCCGTGCGTGTTTATGTGTAAATAAAGTAGATTAGCCAAAATTCTGAGTTGCTGAGGTCTGGTATGCAACCTGTGAAGACTCTATGGATCCCTAAGTGTGCCGATGTCTGTTGGCATCGGTCGCTGTGATGTTCGGGCTGAAGAAAGCTTTTGAAGCTCCCGAACAACTGACCAGGAGGGAGACAACATGCCAGATGGGCATGTGTCTCTGCCAGGGTGCTACTCGAGTGTAGGACGAGCTCCCGACACAGTTCACATACTCAAACTTAGCAAGGAGGAATGATTTTCTCTCCATCCTCAGCTGGGGAGTCACAGAAGGTGGCTTGGTACATGCCTAAGGGACATGGGTGCAATCTCACCTGCCTGACATTGTGCTGGATCTGAGTTCTGGTAAGTTCTGGCTGGGGAAAAAGTCCTGGGTTAAGCTGCATGTTTTTAATCCTTAGCTGGGGCTTCTCATGCAGGAAGCTAGTCAGGCTGTGTCTCTTGGCTATTCCTAGTGGCTGTGGTGCTATGCTAGGACTTATTTATATACCAATTTTTGACGACAAGGCATCCAAAGCAGTGAAAAACTTTAAGATGAAAGAAACATTCAATCAAAAATAATACAAGATACCCATAAATCACACTGGATCTTTGTTAGGAATCCCAGTAAAGCCTACAGCAAGAAACAGAATATGCATCACTTATAATTTTGGATGACCCTGAGATTAAGGGCCCCATGCTCTACCAACTGAGCTTCTTTCATCACACTGCAGCCAGCCAGCCAGCCAACCAACAAAATGCTCATTAACTTCACGTGTTACAGTAAACAGAGCTTGGAGAAAATGAAAGCAACCCTACAATAATAATAATAATAATAATAATAATAATAATAATAATAATTTATTATTTATACCCCGCCCATCTGGCTGGGCCTCCCCAGCCACTCTGGGTGGCTTCCATAAAAACCAAAAATACAGTAAAATATCACACGTTAAAAACTTCCCTGAACAGGGCTGCCTTAAGATGTCTTCTGAATGTCAGGTAGTTGTTTATCGCTTTGACATCTGCTGGAAGGGCGTTCCACAGGGCGGGCGCCACTACCGAGAAGGCCCTCTGCCTGGTTCCCTGCAGCTTTGCTTCTCGCAATGAGGGAACCGCCAGAAGGCCCTCGGCGCTGGACCTCAGCGTCCGGGCAGAATGATGGGGGTGGAGACGCTCCTTCAGGTATACTGGACCGAGGCCGTTTAGGGCTTTAAAGGTCAGCACCAACACTTTGAATCTGAGCAGGGGGTGGGGACATGATCCACAAGAATAAGATCATGGACCAACTGTTCTACCTCTACTAGCATCTCCACCAGCAGATAAACATAACATACAATGCCACACTTTTATGTAAGAGCCTAGATTTTTCTAAAAAGTCAGTGAAATAGAACTCAAAAAGGCCACATCTCCCTCTGAGGTCTTGCCATCACATGGCTGCCTTTCTCAAATGTACTTCTCCCAGCAGAGGCGATGTGTAAATTTGGTGTATTGCAGTGGAAGTTCAAAAGAGGAAGTTCAAGTTATTGGGTTTCCTCTTTTGCTGTTTTCTTTAGTATGTTCCAAAGCTTGAGGGATGAGTTCGAGATGAATGCTCATTGCTGTGTATAACCTCCCCGTGAAGAGCTAAGAACAAATGCTCAATAAAGACTAGACACGGACTAACTTCTGTGCAAGCTCTGTGCAAGCAAAGCAGGATGAATGCTCAGGTTTACAGGAGGAAACCTGGGAGAGAATAAACTCAGACACGTTGAGCAGGATCACAGCCCAATTCAAGACTGAAGTCGAAGTACACTACTGTCTTAGCCAAAAGTTTAAGTGCTTAGCTATCTCTTCTTGTTAAACGAGTCTTTTTTTAAAAGGAGCTACGTGGTTCATGGAACTTTTTGTAATGCTCGTTTGACTGTGAATACTTAATCCTCTGATTTCTATGCACAGTAATTAAGGCTTTGATTATGGTACACATCTTAGAATAAATTGTTACTACTTCCTATGGAAATGAAAATTAGTGTCATCTTTCTGCTAACCACATTATATTGCAAATGTGTACCATAAAATAAAAGGCAGAAATTGTATTACAGTTCTTTCTACCGCCGTATATTTCTAAAAAACTGATATATGGTGTGATAATTAAGGAAGGAGAAACTTACCTATATTAATTATAGAGGCATTAAGGAGGGGGGAAAACCCTGCAGTCTGCTTTTAATTTTAAATGCAGGAGCAGATGCTCTGGGTATTATGGGTCTATTAATTTCACTAGAATTACATTTGCCTTTTTAAACTGTCAAAGTAAAAAAGAAGTCCCAGGACCTCCAAACACACAGCATTATCCTAACAAAATGGAAGAGTAATTATAATGAACATTTATTCTCTCTCCCTCCCCTTTTTTTGGGGGGGGGGGAATTTCCAGTGCAAAGGTTAGACAATAGATCCCCACTGCAATTTAGACCAAGAAAACCCACATCAGAATTGAATGGGGGGGGCGGGATTTAGGCATCAATGTGCAAGCTTCATGAAGGTCAAAAGGCACTCTCTTTTAAACCTGTATGATTTAAGTCCAATTAAGGCAGAAGATCAAATCCCAAGGCAAGAAACAGGGTTGTGTGCTAATTTTGCTCTGAAGTAGAAATCTGAGTTGGCCAGTTAAGTCTTCTGCTTTAGTTTCTGGTAAAAAAAACCAGAAGCATTTTTACTTGGTATTATAGGTCAGGACATTAATAGGCAAGATGTTAAATTGCTTTTATATGCAACAACTGCGGCAAGAGTATTGTTAACCCAGAAATGGAAACAAGAAGAAATTCTGACGAAAGAAGAATGGCAGACGAAATTAATGGACTATGCAGAATTGGACAAAATGACAGGAAGGATTCAAAACCTGCGGAACCAGAGATTTACAGAAGATTGGAAGTATATGAATCATTAGAAGAGCAACTGTAACCAACAAATTACGCTAGCAGGACTACAAGAAGTTTTGTAAGGAGAAATATGCAAAGTGTTACAAAGTAGAAATAGATAGAGATATTGGTTATAAGTTTGAAATGTAATAGGGAAGATAAGAAATGCATACTGAGAGATTAGATTGGAAAATTTTCAGACAGGATTGATGGAAGTCAAAAATTTGAATAAGATGTAAAAGTATGTTTAATTACTGTTGAAAATATGTAAAAAAAACTAATAAAAAATTTATATATATATTTTAAAAAAGTCTTCCGCTTTAGTTCCTTCTGTAGCAACTGCCAGGTTAAGAGAAGAGTTAATTCCACTTTGTATCAGCACACAAAACACTTAGTGTTAAAGCATGAGCTTTCAGGCACACAACAAAAACATTTCCTTCGCTTAAAAGAACTTAATCAAACATTAGGGAAAAGACAAAGATAAATAACCAGAGTTACAAACATAAAATATTGTTGCATGCCATCCTGATCTCTGAGCAATGCTAGATTCCAGGGGTCCTGGGCACTTAACCAGGGTCTGTTTTTCCTTTTGAAAATAAGGCACAGCGAAGACTGTGGTGTCTTTATGATATATGGTTTATTTACAAATAAATACAACCTGAGCCTATGATGGAGGGGTTCACAGTATTAACACCTTGATAGGGCTTTGTATCTCCCATATCTACAGCCTTGTATTCAAGCAGAAAGCAAACAGCCTCTCTGACTGTACTGGGGAACAGCACTGTAATGCTACAGGGGTGCTGAAATGAACCAATCTTTTGCTTTCTTAATGGTTCACCACCTTTCCTTTGTTCTCTAAATGGCTCATCACCCAGGTGATTGCCTGTCCTGAACACAGGGAGCTAGTCTTACTTGTTTTGCTTTTAACACTTGCTAGTTGCTCGGTCCCAGCTCCTGTCAACCCAGCAGTTTGAAAGCATATCAAAGTGCAAGTAGACAATTAGGTACCGCTCTGGCGGGAAGGTAAATGGAGTTTCTGTGCGCTGCTCTGGTTTTGCCAGAAGCGGCTTAGTCATGCTGGCCACATGACCCAGAAAAACTGTCTGAGGACAAACGTTGGCTCCCTTGGCCAGTAAAGCGAGATGAGCACCACAACCCCAGAGTCGTTCACGACTGGACTTAACTGTCAGGGGTCCTTTACCTTTACTTTTTAGGTCCAGGGATTTAGGTGTCTGGCACCCAGTTTAACACCTCAAGCCTTGATTAAATTTTAAAAATTATTTATTTAGAAAAATATAATAGTGGCATGGCATCTATGGCAACATTTAAATGGCTTCTGTATAAAATAACAACAAAAAATAAGGAAAATAGATACGAAAAGGTGTTAAAAATTATAAGATAATATAAAAAGAACAAAGTAATAATTGTAAGTGCAACTGATAATGGAAATACACTGGGGGTGACGGGAAGTCTTATGCATTTTAGTAAGAATGTATGGTGAAATGGACCATTGAACTGATTGAACTGATTTTTATTTGTATACCTGGACATGCCATACAAAAGAATGTTTTGTTATTAATCAATTTCAATAAAGCATATATATGAAATGTGCAACATGACAACAGGAAGTAGCATGATGACATATCCTTCTGGATCTTTATGTCATATCTCTTGTTATGTTTAGCTCATCCTTGAAATATGCAAGAGGACACAAGGCAGGGCCTCTTTCTGATTCCCTCAAAATCCCTCCAAGATTTTGTTTGGAACTCCAAAGTGACTTCTATTATTTAAAAAATACATTATTATTAGGGTTTATAAAGAAAAAAAATACAAAGATTATCATCATATATTTTTTGTTCAAACAAAAACATTAATCTAAAGGCAAGGAAGAGAAAGAAAAGAGGAGAAAGAGAGAGAAAAGAATATTAAAAGAATTGAGAGAGAGAGAGAGAGAGAAGTTAAGAAGCTAAAGAACTTACGATTCTTCATCTGACCACTATATAAGTGACTTTTAGATTTCCTTGATTAGGTATGAATGTATAATAACTTTCTCATCACTCAGTGGTCATTGAAGACAACAGCCTTGCCAAGACATTATACAACCACTGTAAACAGCTACCTGTAATTCATCCAACATTATTTATTTAAGCCAGTGTTTAATGATCAGGGATTAGAATAAGCCCTCCTCACCTACAAATGTCAGTTTTATTTCATTCATATTTCACAGTCTATGTCTTGGATCAGTTGCACACTAAGAGGCTTAGGACTAGGGTAGGTCAACTGAAATGCTACAACTAAGGCTGTGCAAACAATAATTGCCTGGTTTACAATATGACATTTTTATACCCATTTTCTTTTCTTTCTTTCTTTCTTTCTTTCTTTCTTTCTTTCTTTCTTTCTTTCAAAGAAAGACAGAAAAAAGAAGTGATTTTTAGCTAAAATTGGTCTTGACAGCTTGGGGTTTTTTTATGACTCTCTGGAATTTATTTGACTTATGCGCTGTTTCACAATGTGCATTAGATGACATTCATAAACAACAGAAAATGCTTGCGTTGGTCCGTAAGCTCCATTATCTTGATTGAATGTATTTGTCTATGTCTGTTCTAATATTCAAACCTTACATTACAGGTTAATGAGCTTTAAAAATTATATTTTGGGTGCTCAATAAAAGAAAAATCATTGCATCAGCATTCATTTCCAAAGCAGGAGAGCTAACCAAAAAATAAAATTTAAACACAAACCCACACTTTTATATTCTGAAATGAACCAGAGGACTTTATCCAAGATTTTGACTGATATATCAGTCAAAATCTTGGATAAAGTCCTCTCACTCTCTCTCTAGTTGTTTAGTCGTTTAGACGTGTCCGACTCTTCATGACCCCATGGACCAGAGCAGGCCAGGCACTCCTGTCTTCCACTGTCTCCCGCAATTTGGTCAAACTCATGTTTGTAGCTTCAAGAACACTGTCCAACCATCTCGTCCTCTGTTGTCCCCTTCTACTTGTGCCCTCCATCTTTCCCAACATCAGGGTCTTTTCCAGGGAGTCTTCTCTTCTCATGAGGTGGCCAAAGTATTGGAGCCTCGGCTTCAGGATCTGTCCTTCCAGTGAGCACTCAGAGCTGATTTCCTTCAGAATGGATAGGTTTGATCTTCTTGCAGCCCATGGGACTCTCAAGAGTCTCCTCCAGCACCATCATTCAAAAGCATCAATTCTTCAGCGATCAGCCTTCTTTATGGTCCAGCTCATGGGTTATCACGCTACATGGGTTAATGGGCTTTCTAATGCAGGGGTCGGCAAAACCTTTTAGTCATGGGCTGGTCCCTCAGACCTTGTGGCGGGCCAGAGAAGCAGCACTAGGGGAGGAGCTTAAAAAAGAGGCTAGGGGGGCAAGTAGTCCTCCTCCCCACCCCCAACCCCTAGCCCCTGCCGCTGTGCTTACCTTCCCTGGGGCTGCCGCCGCCACCGCTGCCACCACCACCACTGCTGCTGCTTCTTGTGGGCTCGTCTGCTCGAGCACCAGGGTGGTGGCAGTGGCGGAGGGAAGATGAGTGGCACGAAAGGGCTGGCTCTGGAGAGGGGCTGCTTAAAATGGCACTCAGCCAGCTCAGCCCAGCCCCCGTCCTCCTCTAGACAGGGCAGGGAGAAGCCAGGAGGAGGGAGGGAGCAGGCGCTGCCACGGTGTTTGTGAGGGAGGAGGGGACGGAATGGCGCAGGAAAAGAAATGGTGCAGCCCAAATGAACAGAATCCCCACGCCGATCCACCTACAGTCAGCAGGCAGGATCCTGAAGGCAACTGGGCCTGATCCAGCCCACGGACCTTAGTTTGCCCACCCCTGTTCTCATGCCATGAGGTCTGTGTTATCAATAACTGTGTTATGAATTACTACGGTTAACTACCTGTGTTTTCTGCATTTCATATTCTTTTGCTCCAACTGCTTACAATTACACCACCTGAAGTGTGTATGTATGTCTGCTACCAGCCACTTCCATGACTTTTCCTTTGTCACAAAGCTTCATAGACTTAACAAGGCTAGCTCTCTGGATATTCATTAAGTTTGAACGGGAACACTCAGGGAAGCTAAAGCGATTTGCAAATATCTGTTGGTAGCCGATATGCGTGTGTCTTTTGTGTGCTTCATAAAAATATGTATATTTCCTGAATCAGTGGAAGGACTTGTGCAAAATAAGCCAATCACTGCTGAAAAGAAAACATCCAGTGAAAGTGTAACTAAATCTTGGGATGGATGTATCTGTAACTCCCAAGTGACAATGCTATATAGTTTTAGAGGAATTTGTTTTTTGCAGTGGAACATAAAAATGGAGGGGGTGACTATGGGGGAAGAAATGAATTTATGGTTATTTAAAGAGGGTTTTGTTTCGGCATCCCTTTTTAATATTGGCTACTTTTAAATCCGTCACTTTTCAGAAAATTCAATCTGTATAGCACTATAGTTTACCATCTGTTCCTACTTATGTTCTCCATTCAGTTTTGAAAATTATCAGCATTTTAAAAAATGTTTTCCTGCTAAGATTTAAAGTATCCAGTGTTGTAAATGCAAGGTATGCGCCAAAAATTTAGCACACTCAGGACAAAAGCAGACGAGACATTGGAGATCCATGAAGAGATCTTCTGTATCTTTTTGCAATTTTTGCTAAAAGCAGGTATCACAGAGGAAGACTCTCTATTGTTTCATCTGCTTGGGTGCTCAGATTACAGCTGTTGCACACTAAAAGCTAAAAGCCCTGATCCAGCCCAAGTTAATATGCGATTTTCACAACTTGGTCCACAAATTTCAGTAGTCTGTACAAAGAAGTAAGCCCCACAGAATGCAACAGAACTTTCTTCTGAGTAAATTTGCATAGGATTGCACTGTTATTCCGCTGTTCATTTCAGATTGTCTGTATTGGGATCCTCCGGAACTGCAATCTTAAATTGCTTTAATTAGGAGATTAATAAAGTTTGGTTAGTTAGTTAATGGGCAGAGTCCATTTTAATTAGTGGGGGAAATGTGAGTCAGAAAGTCTGAGGGTTAAAGATGTACTTGTTTATTTTTCAAGGCTTTTTCAGTACATTACTGAAGAAGCAATAAAGAAAGAAAACAGTATAATTTCCTTTCCTTTTTACACTATGTGGTAGTTTCTTTCATCATAAAATATGCTTATAATAAGATTTTGCTATCGTGGAAACATATTTAAATTGAATTTATCAGGTAAATTAAAAACTGTGATCAAACTTTTTAAACAGTGGGCATTCTGAGGCAACATGGCAGAGCAAACCAACTTTAGACAGAATGCTTGCATTAAGAAAAGAGTGAATGGGAAATGAAGGTGCGATGGGGAAATATGGCTGCAGTTGGAATAACTTTAGTTAACCATCTGGACTTAAGAATTCAAAGTCTGGAGCATTAAATTGTAAAACTGAATGACAAGACGCTTTCACAACAACAAAGAAGCCAGCATGTATCAAAATGCATTCATGTGTGGCGGTGAATGTCTCACTCAGAAACAGCCTTTAAGCCAAATAAAAGGGAATATTCCCTCTCCCCCCCCCCCCCGTTTCCAGTGTGTTGCATGCAGCTCCCCCATCCTTAGCCCAGACCACAGGCTTGGAAATTCCCATGCCACCTGCTGAAAGTGCAAGAGGGAGAATTGCTGGCAGGATTCTATTCCATGGTCGCCAGTGCCAGATTTACGTATAAACTAAACAAGCTATAGCTTAGGGCCCCACTCTCTTGCGCCCCCCAAAAAATTTTAAAGGGGGGGGGGAACTGGATGTACACTTCCGAAATATAAGATAAAAAACAAATAAAATACAGTGGTACCTCAGGTTAAGTACTTAATTCATTTCGGAGGTCCATTCTTAACCTGAAACTGTTCTTAACCTGAAGCACCACTTTAGCTAATGGGGCCTCCTGTTGCCACCGCGCTGCTGGAGCACGATTTCTGTTCTCATCCTGAAGCAAAGTTCTTAACCTGAAGCACTATTTCTGGGTTGGCGGAGTCTGTAACCTGAAGCGTATGTAACTTGAGATACCACTGTATAACCTACATACAGCAATAGTATTTTGTGTTGTGTATGGACCTATTAGGTCTATAAATTACCATGTAGCATATATTCAACACAAAAAACAGTGACAATTTGTTGTTGACAAAGGACAGCTGATGTATAAAGGGCCCCATTACCTTCAGTAGCTTAGGGCCTCATCAAACCTAAATCCGGCCCTGATGGTAGCCCATGGAAAGCCCCCCACAGATGGGGCATTCTAGGAAGGAGCTGAGAAAGTCCAGGTTCAACAGAATCTGAAACCAGCCCCTCTGCCATCACTTGACTGCATCAGGATGGATCAGGGACCCATTGCTATGACTGCTCCTAGCTGGAGTAGTGTGGAGAAGTGTTTTGTCTGCCCCATGATTCCTGTCATGGAAGTCTACTCAATATTGATCCAGAGTAGACTCCCAATGTATAGTTAGCAGAGTATAAACTGAAACACGTTGCAGGATTCCCCCCCAAAAAGATAGACCAGAGGCAATTAATATTTCATCCAGCAGAGCTTTACTGCTACTGAAGGCAAATGAGCATAATGGATTGGCACAGTCCATAAGTAATCCAGTTGTAGCAGACTTAACTTAAACATACAATAACCTATTACTCTTGAGATTCCCATGGACTGGAAGAAGATCAAACCTATCCATTCTGAAGGAAATCAGCCCTGAGTGCTCACTGGAAGGACAGATCCTGAAGCTGGGGCTCCAATACTTTGGCCACCTCATGAGAAGAGAAGACTCCCTGGAAAAGACCCTGATGTTGGGAAAGATTGAGGGCACAAGGAGAAGGGGATGACAGAGGACGAGATGCTTGAAGTTTGACCAAACTGCAGGAGACAGTGGAAGACAGGAGTGCCTGGCGTACTCTGGTCCATGGGGTAACGAAGAGTCGGACATGACTAAATGACTAAATGACAACAACAACAACTTATAATAAGTCTAAACACTAAGCGTGCTATGTACAGAACACTACACCAGAAGGAAGAGAGATAGAAAGAGAAAGTGAAACCCAGGCTGCTTTTGGATTTATTATTATAGTCAGCATGACCTTGACAGAAGAGGTAACAGAGCCAGTTTAAGCCAGCTGTACAGTGTTACCTCGGGTTATAGATGCTTTAGGTTACAGACACTTCAGGTTACAGACGCTCCAGGTTACAGACTCTGCTAACCCAGAAATAGTACCTTGGGTTAAGAACTTTGCTTCAGGATGAGAACAGAAATTGCGAGGCGGTGGCATGGTGGCAGCGAGAGGCCCCATTAGCTAAAGTGGTACCTCAGGTTAAGAACAGTTTCAGGTTAAGAACAGACCTCCAGAACGAATTAAGTACTTAACCTGAGGTAACACTGTTCTCTGCTTCTCTGAATGAATAACCCAAACATCATGAACCTTCTGCTTGTTTTTTTCACACAGAGAAACTTCCAGAACCCTCTTGAACTAATTAGGAAAGATCTCTACAATACTTTCTGCACTAAGAAATGCAAACTGATCCTGACTGATACGAGTAGCAGAACTGCAAGTGCCTGGTGCTGCTAGGCCAGAGTTAGGATTGTTCTGTATGTGTGGCATTCCACATTGTGCCTTTAAAAGTAAATCTCACTGATGTGGGGAGGAACGCAGTCTCCAGGAAGGTTTTGGCTGGGAGGTTTTGGCAGGTATAAAGTGCTCCATATCCTCCAACATTTTGCTGATGAATATAGGGATGATGATGATGATGATGATAATAATAATAATAATAATAATAATAATAATAATAATAATAATACTTTTACTATTTATACCCCACTCATCTGACTGAGTTTCCCCAGTCACTCTGGGCAGCTTACAAATATATAAAATATATAAAACATTAAACTTTTAAAAAAATCTTCCCTATACAGAGCTGCCTTCAGATGTCTCGGGATTCAAATAACTCCATACCCTCCAATATGTCTCCAATGAAAACAGGGAAATCCTATGGAAAAGCCGGAAATTCCAGGATCAAATCAGAAACCAGGACAGCTTCTGTAAATCCTGGACTGTCCCTGGAAAATAGGGACACTTGGAAGGTCTGAGTTCTCCTCTTCATGACCTGTTATCCCGATAACAACCTCTGCCCCTTCCTGTGGCTATAAACAAACAAACAAACAAACGAAACCTCCATGAAGCTACATCTCTTAAGAATGCAAACGTAGTTTGACCCTTAGTTCGGCATTCATAAGAGGCATTGGCTTTGAAGAGGAGTCACATGAAGTCTCAGATTCTGCACCACTCTTAACTATGAGATATATGGAAATAAGCATAGAAGGCAAATGGAGAAGGAAGCAGCTTCCACTGAAATCCTGCTTTGCACATTCCACTCCTAGATTCATTAATTAATTCATTAATAGATTCTAAAGCATCATTATCCATGTATTAAAAGAATCTTGTCTTTCAAGTTCAGCCGTAATTTAAGTCAATATTTTGTCGCGGTCCTTGAAAGTTCTAATTGCCAAAGTTGGCATCATGAAGGTTTTTTGTTCTGTAAAAATAGCATGGGGAGCTTTTATCTTAGCGATATAAAAATTAGTGATACATTAAAAATTCTCCCCATCTGAATGTTTAGTTGGTTTTGACAATTCTAGGATCCCTGATCTGTGCGGTGACATTAATTCACTGCCAATCTACCATTCTTTTACTTTTGATTTCTGGACTCTGTTCAGATCACGGCAGATCTACAGTTTGCTGCTTTCTCCAGTTCGTATATTTTTTTGTTGCGTGTCGAGGTTCCCAGGGCCATCCCAATAACTCACACATCACACCAAAATTTTTGTTTAAGGTTTTTGGCATAATTTTGGCCACAACTTTGTTAAAATACAAACGTGCGTGGTTGCTTAGGCATTGGTTGTGACTAGCTGCCCCCACCATGGGGGACAGACTGACATTCCACACGATGCAAAAGTCAGAAAAGGGGAATACACTTGGGGGTAGCGACGGAGCAGGGAACCTGCCCTCAGCCCACCCCAAATGCAGCCAGTAGCTCTTGCAGTGGCCCGAGCCCCCTTGACAGAGTGGACAAGCAATAGTTAGCCCCCGATTCCTTTAACGGAATCCCTTGCAGCAGCAGCATTAGGGGGCAGGCCCAGCCAATCCATGCCCCTCAACCAACCAAACCATAAACCAATGCCTAACCGCAACCTTACAAGTTGTGACGATTTGCAACCAGTAGGCAAAAACCAAATGGCCCCAGCCAATCAGCCAGATGGACAAAATTCCTACCGGGCCCCTGCCCCAAGAGCAGACGACCCCATGACAGGCATAGCAAGGTCAAAGCGAACAACCCTAAATATAGGGGGGGGGGCAATCTGATGCACGGGGCAAAAAGAGGAAGCCCTAGCCCGTGCAAGGAGTTTTAGCATTTCTGGCTGTCAATCAACAAATGGCAACATTAACTTCTTCCCATTGACAAGGAGAAGGAGAACACGCTTTCCCCTTACAAGCTGCCCATGCACATGACCATTGTTAAAACTGAGCAAAAAGGGAAGCATGATGCAACCATGCAATGGGACTGTAATTGCTTTCTATAGGTGGTTTGAATCAAGGTACAGATTGACAGTGTGGAGGGCAGGGGACACAGAGAGATGCAAACAGAAAACTGCAGCAATTTAAGTCTACATCAATATGAAAATTAATTTTAGAAATGCTTCACGTTATGCTCGAAGGCAGGCAGAATGGCACATGGGACAGAGTCAACCCATAGAACAATAAGGAAACGGAATGTAGGACATTTGCTTATCAGTTAAAATGTTGTTTTCTTGCCAGTACCAGCAATTAAAGTTTCTGAAAGCCTGTCAGCTTTCTTTAATCTGTCACATTGTGGTATTGGTTGAAGAAATTATAATTTTAAAAATAATTATAAGTTATGTCCAGCTTTCCTGTGCTGTAGGTTTTCCTTTCTGTAAATCTACCAAAAATAAATCTACCAGAAATAAAATAAAATAATAAAATAAAATAAAATTGGGATTAAGGGGTGGCAGAGGGTGTGTGTGCTGTGTGCTGTTGGTATAGTGGTGGTAGAAATGCTCTAAGGGGGGGGGAATGGGGGATCAAGACGGGTCAGTTGGAGGGAGTGAGAAATGTCCCTATTTTCATCTGAGGAATATATGATTTGTCACATTTGATGGTATTTTTCACACAAACAGTATGGCAACAATAATAGAACTCCCCGGGTGCTAGCATACCCAGAAACAAGTTCAGGCTGCTGAATGAGGGCATAAAATTTTGTGGCAGGAGAGTGGACTGTACCACTTCTAGCTAGAGAATGCCATTTTTTTACACACTTCCATACATAAAACTATTTACAAGGATGGGGGGAAAGTTCACCAAGTTGTGAACGCACACAGGACTTTATGAAACTTGTTTCATATTGAAATTTTGATCAGAATAAGTGGGCATCCTGAGATTGTGCCAAGTATTTATTTTTTCTAGCAGGCAACTCTAATTAATAATGAAATATCCCATGACATAAAAAAAAACTCCAATCATTGAATTTGGCTATAAAATATTGTCCTAGGAGAAATACTGAGAACTCTCCCGAAGTATCTTCATTATAATTGCATTTTCTTTCAACTCCAACGTTTTGAAGATGTGAACAAAAGGAAACGGAGAAACTTCTAAGCATTGTTAGATTTTTTTTTCTCCCTACAGTCATTGCAGCGCTTAACAATCATCCACTACCTTTGACTTTGTTCAAAAGCAAACCCCTAACTTTTTTCTTTCTTTCTTTTTTTCCAGGGAAAGTCTGCTGAATTTAAATCTTTTGTCTTAAGGGCAGAAAAAAAATGTTGAAGGGAGAAAAATAGAAATGCACCCAATTGTACTTAAAGTAAACAATAAATTTACACTGGTGTTTAAATACATAATATATCTGATTGATAGCATTTTGAATGTCGCAAAAAGGAGATTTGACCACTTCTCAAATGATTCGTGAATAAAGGATCAAAAGCATCATTTCCTTTTGCATTCATGAAGTCACAAAACTTTCCTCAGAAAAAAGTCACAAATGCTTTTCAGGTTACCTATTCCAATATGGAATAGAAGGGGAAGAAATGGAGGCAGTGAGAGATTTTACGTTCTTGGGCTCCATGATCACTGCAGATGGTGACAGCAGCCACGAAATTGAAAGACGCCTGCTTCTTGGGAGAAAAGAAATGACAAACCTAGACAACATCTTAAAAAGCAGAGACATCACCTTGCCGACAAAGGTCCGTATAGTAAAAGCTATGGTTTTCCCAGTAGTGATGTATGGATGTGAGAGCTGGACCATAAAGAAGGCTGATCGCAGAAGAATTGATGCTTTTGAATTATGGTGCTGGAGGAGACTCTTGAGAGTCCCATGGACTGTAAGAAGATCAAACCTATCCATTCTTAAGGAAATCAGCCCTGAGTGCTCACTGGAAGGACAGATCCATGGTCTTCGTGGTCCATGGGGTCATGAAGAGTCGGACATGACTAAACGACTAAACAACAACAACAAATTCCAGTATGGATTCTTCAGGAGTCTTCTTGTTGTTATCAACTGGCTGTTGAAAGTATGTCTCCCAATATTTGGCCTCATAGTACTGTTTATACATCTTTGAATTTGGCTTGGTTGAGTTTGGAAAGGGAAACCTAATTAAAAAGCAACTTTCTTAATGAAACAATCCCTTCCCTGTTCCTGTCACACCAGACATCCATAATGACTACGGAGAGCAGTGGCATAAAGCATAATATTTGAAAATCATAGAGTGATATACTTCACCTTGCCACAAGCATTTATCTCCATCTTGGGCAGCTTTTATTTAACAAAGGCCACATTTTGTAATAAGGAATTTAAAGGTAAAGGACCCCCGGATGGTTAAGTCCAGTAATAATAATAATAATAATAATAATAATAATAATAATAATAATAATTTATTTGTACGCCACCCATCTGGCTGGGTCTCCCCAGCCACTCTGGGCGGCTTCCAACAAAATGTTGCACATTAAAAACTTCCCCCAACAGTCCCCCAACAGTCAAAGGAGACTATGGGGTTGCGGAGCTCATCTCGCTTTCAACAATCTTTGATTATCCTTCTCAATGCAAAAGAAAATGTTTTAGCACACAAATAATTTTGAATAATCATGCAGATTGCACTGTTAAAATGTAAGTCTCTTAAAAGTATATTTATATGTAGTTTATATCTTCTTCTTCAGCAATCACTCGTGGCTGAGTAAGATTGTCTTCCATAAACATGGTTTTAAAAGTGAGTCCATAAGTGATTGTGAGGCCAATTCTGGATCCATACATCCTTCCACAGTGGGGACATAGGTTTCTGGGCAGGAGTTGATCATGGTGAGGGTTTGCCACGCGTGCCTTCCTCTTAGCGCGTTTCTCCCTTTCGTCCTGAGTTCAAGTGTCTTCAAAACCCATGACACCTTTGGTAAAGGCTGTTTTCCAATTGGAGTGCTCGCAGGCCAGTGTTTCCCCGTTGTCAGTGTTTACACTTCATTTTTTTAGATTTACCTTGATAGAGTTTTCGAACCTCTTTTGTTGACCACCAGCATTACGCTTACCATTTTAGTTTATATCATATACAGTGGTACCTTGCATTAAGAACTTAATTCGTTCTGGAGGTCCGTTCTTAACCTGAAACTGTTCTTAACCTGTGGTACCACTTTAGCTAATGGGGCCTCCCACTACCGCCACACAATTTCTGTTCTCATCCTGAAGCAAAGTTCTTAACCTGAAGTACTATTTCTGGCTTAGCGGAGTCTGTAACCTGAAGTGTCTGTAACCCGAAGTACCACTGTATACATGAACACAATTATAATGTGTGAATAACTTCAAAAGCGATAAAATTCTCCCAAAAATAAAATAAAAGTAAAACATCAGAAATTTGTATGGCATAACAAAAGCTAATCTGTATAATCTGGAAGTAGTAGATTTGTGCTCCAGAGAAACTGGCAAAGTTTTAAGATACACCCTTCTGTTGCGTTGGTTAAGCCCATGGAGCCTTGCAGACATATGATAATGCACATTTATTTTAACTTTTGTTTTTCATTAAAAAAGTCTCTACTGAGATAAACATACCCAGGAGCTTTGGAGAGCTGACTAGATAGATGAGGTAACAGATGCGCAAGCAGTGGCAGCCAACAGGAGCAATGTCTTATACAAAATGAAACAATCCCATATATTTTTTTTAAAAAAACTGGCTTGAGAACAATTTTAATCACCATGGCAGCAGGAGTACTGAAGCTGTCACAACAGTCTATGCCATCAGCACTCAGATCTTAAAATATAATGGCAACCCCTAGAACATGTGGAGAGGGGGGAGAGACAGAAGGAATTTGGAGGGAACTCACAAGTACGGAGACAAAGCATTCTGGGCCTTTTGGTAATCTCTGTTCCCCTTTTAGCCCCTGCCTAGAGATGAGGAAGAAAGAAAATTCTATTCACATTCATTTGCACTTTCTGATGAGTAAGGGGTAGACACGACAGAGGTGTATAAATCATGCAAGGTATAGAAAAAAATGGGCGGGGGGATGAAGGAAACCGAGAAGAATATGGGAGCCATTTGCTATCTATGTTTGATTCCACATGTTCCTGCCGTCAATCTATTCCCACACATTCTTCATCTCCAAGAGAACTGTATAAAAATATGTATGTATTAATACTTATGAATTTATGCTGCAGGGCTTGACTCATTATACATTGGACCTGAGGCATGTACTGGTATTTATTATATGTATAATATCATACCCTCCAACATTTTTCCAGTTAAAATAGGGACATGCTATTCCATAATAATAATAATGCTTAATAATAATTTGATTATTTATACCTCACCCATATTACTGGGTTGCCCCAGCCACTCTAGGTGGCTTCCAATATATATATGTAAACATAATAAAACATTAAACATTAAAAAAACAACTTCCCTATAGAGGGCTGCCTTCAGATGTCTTCTAAAGGTTGTATAGTTACTTATCTCCTTGGCTCGGGAGGGTGGCATAACTACATACCCTCCAACATTTCTCCTATGAAAATAGGAACACATAGTGGTACCTCGGGTTACAGACGCTTCAGGTTACAGACTCCACTAACCCAGAAGTAGTACCTTGGGTTAAGAACTTTGCTTCAGGATGAGAACAGAAATTGTGCGGTGGCAGCGGGAGGCTCCCTTAACTGAAGTGGTACCTCAGGTTAAGAACTGTTTCAGGTTAAGAACAGACCTCCAGAACGAATTAAGTTCTTAACCCAAGGTACCACTGTACGATCATACCCCCCTAAGAAAAAGTGGGACATTCCACGATCAAATCAGAAACTGGGATGGCTTCTGTAAATCTGGGACTGTCCCTGGAAAATAGGGACACTTGGAGGGTCTGCAATATACATTGTTGTTTTTGCAGTTAATTATCTGGAGTTTTTTTTTTTTTTAAAGGCAAACATGAGCTACTCAAACATAAGGGGGTGTTTGATGCGAGAGGGTCTGATGGAGAAAAAGCTCAATCAGGTCTGAACCACCCAATTCCATGTATGGATCCATATAAAATGGATTCTTCCTCCATCCCTAACCCTCAGAAAGTAAGCCTTATACAGTATATCTACACCCCAACAACAGCAGACATTGTCTAAACAAAGGAACCCAAAGCACATTCTCTTCTCCATATCTTAATGGCCTAAGACCCAAACAGCAACTAATGCCCACCTAAGCTTGAATCTCCATGAGTCCACTTACTTTGACATAGTGCCCACAGACCTCTCCCATCAGACCTATATCCCTTTGGGAAAATGAAGGGAGGCTGCTGCTTATTCATTCTCTAGGGATGCTTTCTCCATGAGTACAAATGAAAATTTAGATGTTTAATGCAGGAAGGAAATAAGAGGACCATTTATGAGAAGGCAACTTTCAGTGCCTCCCCATATCTTACAGAACAGACTTGCCTTCCCCATTTTCCAGTAGCTTGCTTGGCTCAATGTATCAGCATCACGTACAACTACTGTCATTCTCACTGCATGGCTGTTCTCTGGGTGAAAGGATTTCTTTCATTTACTATTAGCTGATTCATCCTTAAGGAGAGAGGATATTGATCTGTTGTCTGATCTTTTATCGATTGGAGCTACTATTGCACTGATATACTCCTCTGTATTTCCATCTCTGATGGAATGATAGGCATGCTTAATTGACAGTTTACATAGCAGACTGGTCTAAAAATAACCGACACTAGCAGCAGATTGACATCTGTGACAAGTGCTATCACACTTCCTTGATATGTATTACTGAAGTAATTTGTATCACATAGACATCATCCCAAGCTAGTACCTTAAAACAAATATACCTGCTGTCCCTCCATCATCCCAGTGATGACCATCTGGAATGGTGTGGACCTGTCAAGGCAAACAAAATCCTTATGCTGAATCCGAGTTATGCCTTTAGAAAGAGGCATTGCTTGGAAAACCCCATTTTTTAAAAAAAACTTGTGCAAATTTATGTACACCCAGGAACAATTTTGGCACGTTAAAAATGCTACAGGGTTTGGAATCGGAACAAACAGCTCCTAAACATTAGTTACATCACAGGAGTGTGTTTCAGATTTTATGCAATGAGGAGGAGGCGTACAAGACACCATCCAACCATCTTAGGAACTCAGCTCTGGATTTGTGTAAGGTTTACTCCTTAGCCTTTTGTTCTCTGGAAGATCTCCCTCAAGACAGTGGAGATTTAGGATCAGAATATTCCTTCTCCTAGATGGGCTACCTTCCCAGGCTGACAAACCCCATTCCCCCCCTCCCTCTACAGGAGGTGCAGTAACTGCCTTCTTGATCATTGAACCCACTATGGGCCTGTGTTGTTGTTTAGTCGTTTAGTCATGTCCGACTCTTCGTGACCCCATGGACCAGAGCACGCCAAGCACTCCTGTCTTCCACTGCCTCCCGCAGTTTGGTCAAGCTCATGTTGGTAGCTTCAAGAACACTGTCCAACCATCTCATCCTACATCTACTCAATCTGCAGGAGCCTGTCTTCTCATGCAGGGGGAAGTCCCTAACTCACTGGGGATTTGAAACCCATTGGCTACCCTCACCCTCACTGCAAGAAGTGAGGTTACGGGGAAACAGGCAGAGGGTCTTTTTGGTAGTGGCACTCGCCCTGTGGAACACCCTCCCATCACATGTCAAGGAAATAAACAACTATCTGACTTTTAGAAGACATCTGAAGGCAGCCCTGTTTAGGGAAGGTTTTAACCTTTGATGTTTTATTGTGTTTTAAATATTCTGTTGGGAGCCGCCCAGGGTGGCTGGGGAAACCCATCCACATGGGTGGTGTATAAATAATAAATGATGATGATGATGATTAGCTGGCCAGTCAAAGCTGTTCCCAGGGTGTGGTCGTTGTAGCATGCTGACAGCTTCTAGGACCCACAGGTGAGAACTGAGTGCAGGATGGGGACCAAAGATGAATAAATTACCCCAGAAGAAGAGTTCAAGGATGCAGTTCAGTCAGGCAAAGCGTGTTCTCCTTCATGGAGAGCACGTGTTGTGGTGGGGGCCTGCAAGACACCCACTGTTGCTGGGTGGAGAATAGGTTTGGCCACCATTAACAGGGGGTTGGCTGTTACTGGGGAGATTTGTATGTTGCCATTTCTTGATTGACAACCCTAGCTGTTAAATACCCTGAACGCAGCGTTGAGCTTCCTCTTTTCGCTGTGTGCATCGGATCACCTGCCCTCCCTCCCTATTTTCAGGTTGTTTGCTTGACCTTGTCATGGGGTCGTCTGCTGTTGGGGCAGGGGTCCAGTAGGAATTTTGTCCATCTGGCTGATTGGCTGGTGCCATTTGGTTTTTGCCTACTGCATAGCAAATCGTCACAACTTGTAAGGCTGCGGTTAGGCATTGGTTTTGGGAATTGGTTGGTGGAGGGGTATGGATTTGGCTGTGCCTACCCCTCCAAAAAGCTGCTGCTTCAAGGGTTTTCCATTAAAGGAACCCAGGGGCTCGTCATGCTTTTGTCCGAACCCTTGTAAAGGGGCTAGGGCCACGCAAGAGCCCCTGGGAGTATTTGGGGAGAGGTGAGGCATGGTTCCCAGTCACGTCTCTCTCCCCAAAATGTTTTCCCTTAAACTGACTTTGTAGTTGTGCGAATGTCAGTCTGTCCCCATGCGGGGTCTGATAGTCGCAACCAAGGCCTAAGCAACCACTCACATTGCTTGTAATTTAATAAAGTTGTGGCCAAAATTATGCCAAAAGCCTTAAACTAAAATAATGTGTCCATTGTGTTCTATTTGGGGGGTGTCTTGGGGACCTCGACACACAAAAGCAATAAATGAGGCATGAAAGAAGGTTGGTGAAGAGGTATGGTTTGGCAGGGTGTGTGACCTGGGCAGTTTGTCCAAGGACCAGGCAGAGAGGCCTGGAAGGCCACACCTAACTCCCAGACCTGAGACAATCCCATCCTTGTTTTATTTCACCAAATAATAATAATTTATACATACATACCCCGCCCATCTGGCTAGGTTTCCCCAGCCACTCTACCAAAGCTAGCTGGAGCAAATGTTCTGTAAATGCACTGTTTTGCACTCTGTTTGAATGTGGAGGACTTGCAGCAAATCAGAACAACTCTGCCCTCAGGTGTCATCTTCATTTTCTCCATCTTTACCCAAGGAGTACAAGCATCTACCTCCCACCTTTCGATAAGCCAGAGCAACAGGTGCATTACAGTGCCACTTCATTTCCCTTTCCAGACCCACATGTCCCAAGAGGAACAGGAGAGAGGATTTAGGCAGCAAGGTTGTGCAGGGCAGCAGCAGCAGCAGCTGCAAAACCTCCCCTGGCCAATCTGTCTTAATTAGCAATTTCCAAACAGTTATAATTTGATGCTACCAGCATCTCTTTGCCCCTGTCCCAGTTGTCCATATGGAAAATTAAGTAATCTACTAGGAAGTCCTGCCTAACAACCAGCCAGTATTGCTCTGGATCTGTTGTTGAGAGGACAGGTTGTTTTTTGCAAAGCGGTATATGTTTGTGAGAACCTTTGAACAGTGGTGCATTCTGTGCACAACGGTGGGTCCCTTTGAAAGAAGGCTGAGGTAACTGACAAGGCTTTCCCCTCTCTTCTGTAAGCGTTCAGAAAGCTCTTTAACTGTTTGTGGCAAAACTGGCAGGGGAGTTCCAAAACAAAAGCATTTCGAACGATAGAGATCTGTCAATTTCCATTTCTCGTTCTCCCAAGCTTAAATTCAGTTCTGCACATTTCCACACAGTTTATTATCCCCCCCCCCTACTTAAAAAAATATCCTATGAGATTTCATCAGGGAGTTTTTCCTAGCATGCATGTTACTAAGCAATTTTGCCTAATATACAGATTGTGACAAGCAGTTCCCCTTAAAATAATAATAATAATAATAATAATAATAATAATAATAATAATAATAATAATATACTACTACTAATTTATTTATACCCTGCCCATCTGGCTGGGTCCCTGCCAGCCACTCTGGGCGGCTTCCAACAAAACACTAAAATACAATAACCTATTAAACATTAAAAGCTTCACTAAACAGGGCTGCCTTTAGATGTCTTCTAAAAGTTTGGTAGTTATTTTTCTCTTTGACATCTGGTGGGAGGGCATTCCACAGGGTGGGTGCCACTACCGAGAAGGCCCTCTGCCTGGTTCCCTGTAACTTGGCTTCTCTCAGCAAGGGAACCTCCAGAAGGCCCTCAGTGCCAGACTTCAGTGTCCGGGCAGAACAATGGAGGTGGAGACGCTCCTTCAGGTATGCTCTTTCCCCTGGCGGGACTTAAAAGTGGCTTAGAGATAAAAATAAGAACCACCCCAAAACATGGAAAAATCTAAGTTCAAAAGAATTAAAACTAATTCTGATAATTACAATAAAAACTGCACTGCACCAGCCCTTTCATTAAAAGCAGTCAATTCCCCAAAGGCTGTTGAAATAAGAAAGTCTTCATCTGCCTGCAGGAGGACAGCAAGGAGTAAGCCAGTCTAGCTTTTCCAGGGAGTGAGTTCCAAAGTTGGGGAGCAGTCACCAAAAAGGCCCTCTCTCATGTCTCTACCAAATGTGCCTGTGCAGGTTGTGGGACTGAGAGAATGGTGTCCCACAAGATCTTGAAACCCGGGCAAGTTCATATGAGGGATTACAATATTTTAGGTACCTAGGATCTAGGTCATCTAAGGCTTCATCAGTGATAACCAGCCAGGGCCGTCTTACTCACTAGAGGTGCGGGGCACCCGGGCGCTGGGCTCTCAGGGGCACCAGGCCGAGAGTCGGGGCCCAAGAGTTGAGTCTGGGGAAGAGCCCTCCCGTTGGTCAGAGCGCCACAACAGGCTCTTCTGCTGTGGGCAGCTCTGCGCCATGAGTTCGGGGGCGACCGAGCCAGCGAGATGCTGAGGTGGCTGGCTGGCTCCGCTCTCCTGCACACCTGGGACTGGGCAACCGGGGGGGGGGGATGCCGGGTGGATCTTTGCACCCCGGTGCCACATATGCTTAAGACAGCCCTGTAACCAGCACTTCAAATTGTGCCCAGAAACAGGTTGGTGACTTGTGGAAGTCAGTTAGTAGTTCATCACACCTCAACCAGTGTGATGTATCAGCAGAGTATATGGAGACATGACGGAGTCTTCAGAAATTTCCTATTCCCAGCAGACAGTTTTTTTCCAGAGTCCCTGGTTAAGGGGAAAATTTCTTTCCTACACAGTTCAAAGTGTTTATTCTCTCCAGACACAAAGGTAAAGGTAAAGGACCCCTGGACGGTTAGGTCCAGTCAAAGGCGACTATGGGGTTGTGGCGCTCATCTTGCTTTCAGGCTGAGGGAGCCAGTGTTTGTCCACAGACAGCTTTCTGGGTCATGTGGCCAGCATGACTAAACCGCTTCTGGTGCAACAGGACACAATGACGGAAGTCAGAGTGCACGGAACTGCCATTTACCTTCCCACCGCAGCAGTACCTATTTATCTACTTCCACTGGCGTGCTTTCAAACTGCTAGGTTGTCAGGAGCTGGGACAGAGCAACAGGAGCTCACCCCATTGTGAGGATTCGAACCGCCAACCTTTTGATCGGCAAGCCCAAGAGGTTCAGTGGTTTAGACCACAGCGCCACCTGCATCCCTTTCTCCAGACACAAGACAATTCTAAACAGTACTATCTACTATACAGTTCTCCTGGACTTTGAAGTAGAGGTACATATTTGCCACAGGGTTCTGTCCTGGGCTTGTTGTTTTCAACTTTTTTATAAATGACTCAGATGAAGGAATGGAGGGGATGCTAATCAAATTTGCAGATGACATCAAACTGGGAGGGGGAGCTAATGCCACAGAAGACAGAATTGGGATACATTTTCATATGGGTCAATGGGGGGTCACAATGGATCAATGATACATACAAACTTGGGGAAAATAAAGAAAGAGAGATACATCCTGAATTACATGTATCATTTCTTGAGAGCACCTTCATTTTGCTCTTGTCATCTGCTCACCTATTAAAACCACAACCTTCCCAGAACACCTGTAAGAAATTATGGGATTACAGCTGTGCTTGGCTGCATGGAATGGCTCAAAAATTGTAATGACATTCCAGGTGTGAGGTGCATAACTTGGAAAAGGGTATCAATGCACATTGGCAAAAGAAAGGAAAGGATCCTAAAGTGTAAGATATGGAAGTACTTTGGAATGAACATGTGGTTTTGACTTTAGCGCAGTGCCTGTGTCTGTTGGTTGGCTGGGCCGTCTGTTGGTAGATTTGTGCTCTAGGCAGTTGGACAACGAGCTCCCTTCTGGGCAAAGGTTGTTTGTGAGCAGACAGAAGCTCTGCTGGGAAGCTCTCTGGAGAACAGATGAGCTTGAAGTGTTGCAAGGCTTTGTAGCAGAAACAAGGACTAAGGGCTTTCTTTAGCAAGAAAGCGCCTTGCTTTTCATTCCTCACTATCCCTCAAACAGTAGGGTTCACCCCACTCTGTGTTATTGACTTCAAGTGGAGTCTGAAGAGGTTTACTTTGAAAGTCTCTGGTTCGCTGTGGAAATGAAATCTTTCCTTTAAAATATTTGGAAATGCTGCATGAAGTTTTGCCCATACAAAACTTTCCTTTTGGCTCTCTTTCAAACACAAGCTCTCTTGAAATGCATTGTCCAAAATAAAACACAAGTCATCTCTAGAAAAAGGAAAGAACAGAGGAATGGTTGTTTAAAATATACATCCTTTTCATGATGTCTCAGCATTTAATCTTTTCACCTTTCACAATGCAATGTTTTGAAGTATTTTAAAGTCAACTTGGATTAATCATCATTATCAACAGAATGTTAATGCACCAAGAATTAACTCAATGATGAGCAACTGCTGCTGCTGCTGCTGTTTTAAAGCAAACGTTTACTTGCGGTTTTATTTAAGCTTGACTTCTGCAACGATGGGGAAATTATGATCCTCCATTGGGCTTGAACTCCTATAAGCTTGTCAAACAATCTGAAGAGGAGGAGACATAGCCAGCTGTGGGAAGGCAGGGTTCTGCTTCACCGAGGCAATACCTGAGTTGCTGTGCTCATCAGGCCTGACACTCCTGTGCAAATCCTGTTAACTCCAGCTTGATTGGTGTGATTTACTGCTGGCTCCCTCCAGATGCTTTGGGACTACAACTCCCATCATCCCTAGCTAACAGGACCAGTGGTCAGGGATGGTGGGACTTGTAGTCCCAAAACATCTGGATGGCTGAGTTTGGGGATGCCTGGATTATGGAAACTGTAGTCAAAGAGCATCTGGTTTGCTCAGGCCCTGACCCTTTTGCCTTTCATTGCAGCTAGATTTGTAGCCCCAGAAAGCTTCACCTGATCTACAGCCTCTGTAGATCAAGGATGGGGAACCCCTTTCAGTTTTTGGGACACATCTCCATTTGGGCAACCTTCCAGGGACCAGATGCCATTGATGAGTGGGGCCAGAGACAACAATGCATGGAACAAAACATTTATCTTTTGTACAGGAGGATTGCTTCATTCAGGCAAATGAAATGATTATCAAAGGTCAAGGGCACATTCCAGCCAAGCAAATACTCTTGAGGATGGTGGAATGCAGGACTGACAAGGGGTTTAGTTCAGAAGAATGTGTTTGGTTCAGAGGAATGTCCCAAAGCCCAGATAAAGGGGTTAGGAGGGCTAAATTTGACTCCCTAGTCTGAGGTCCCCCATCCCTGTTTTATCCAATTTTTGACCACAACAATTGATCTTGAAATGAGCATTCATTAGCTGAGCTCAAGCCCCTGGAATCCAGTAGGCTCTGAAGACTACAATAAGGAAATTCATAAATTCATAGCTATGTTAAATGAATTTAGGCAAAACTGTTACGAAAAAGGAGCAATGCAGAAGCGAGCTCCAGGTGGCTGGAATGGTAAACAGGAAACTGGTGTTATTGGATTGTACCGTGGGAACCAGGGACAGTCTGTTCAGTGCTCTGAGCGCCGGATGTTAGCTCAGAGTGTCACATGACCCTGTACTGGAAGTACATGGGTGGAGTTATTCTCTCTCTGCAGTTGTGAATCAGAGGGTACAGACGCGTTTTCTCTGTACTGCTGGAAAGACAGGAATAAAGCATGTAGATATATTTCTGTCTGTCTCTTTCCCCCCCCCTGGTTATGGGAGGGGGAGGAATGGTGTGTTCTTCTTCACGTTGAGGAGAATCGCCGATTGGAGACCTCCCTTGATCTTGCCGGGAGTCGCAGACAGGAGGTCACAAGGATTCAAGCCGGGCACCTGGAGGGTGGCCAAATTCCTCAGAGCTAAGCTGGCTCTGCTGGCTTGAAACCGACATCTGGTAGCAGAGATCTGGTAGCAGAGCCGATGGATAAAAGATCTATGAGAATCTGCATGAGAGGTGAGAGGTTGATGAATCGTTGCCATCCTCTGCACCTAAGGAGATAAGGAAAGCGTCTGCCTGCAGCCAGAAAGCTGAACAGACAGCTGGACACCGAAAGGCAACGGAGCCCCAAAAAGGTATGCTGAATTATTTTCTGTTCACGAGGGAGCTACGTTTGGAAAAAACAGCTCTGAAAGAAAGGCTGGCATACCAGGAATTCTTGTGGTTAGATAAGGATTCCCGTCCTGAGAAGGTTGCTAGGCAACGTCCGCCAGTACTTGGAAAGTTACTGACAAATGGGATTGGCTCAGAAAGAGCGTAAGACGTCAAAGAATGTTTTGACTACCTTTGCAGCTGTGGAAAACAGCGTGCAGATTGCCTGCCTGAGAAAGCAGAAAACCAGCCCAGGAGTTTGCCTGCCTGTAAAATGCAGTAAACAGCCCAGAAGAGAACTTTTGGAGTTTACTGGCTTGAAAGTGAAAGCTGGCTTGAGATTGAGTGTAAAGCTGACCCTTGGATTCAGCATGGATGCCAGGAAGGGGGGAGCGTTACCTTGTCCACCTCCCCTGAGTGCCGTGGTTCTGGATGAACACAGCCGGCATGCTGCACTGGAAGTAAAGCACAGGGGGAGGGAGGAACGGAGTTCTAATTCCCCCACCGATGAAGCTACTGGAGAGGAAGCTGTAGCTTTGAACGTTGTCCAGTGTTACAGTTGTGGACAGGCTGGGCATCTTCAGCGGAACTGTAAGAAGCCACGTCAGCCAAAAGGAGCGAAGGGCCGCTCAGCAAAGCCTGAGGCGTCAGGCAAAGGTCATACCAAGCCTTCGGTGAAACCTGGAAAGGCTTTGATGGCGAAAGGAACCACGCCAGATGTTGGGAACTCGTTTGTTATTGACACTGGATGTACTTTTCATATGTCCCCACACAGAGAACTCTTTTCAACGTTTAAGAAGCAAAGCTTCGCTGTGAAACAGGCCAACGGTCACGAGCTGGAAGCGACCGGCGTGGGGACTGTCTATCTTAAGAGTCTGAACTTGACAATAAACAATGTTTACTTGGTTCCTGAATTGAAGTTCAATCTGCTGAGTGTTTCGCAGATTGCAAAGAAAGGACTGAGATTGTCCTACGATGCTGAGAGCTGCAAGATCTACAAAGATGGAGAGTTATTTCTTTCGGCCAGAGAGAAAGATGGACTATATTTGTTGGCTTTTGCACAAAGTGATTACATGGAATGTAATTCATCTGTGTCTAACCTAGTTTCTCTTGCAGGTGTGAGCAAGAAGAAGACCGGAGTCAACAGAGCATTTCAGCGGGTGTATGCTAATGTGATTGGTCCTCTAGAACCATCTAGAGGCAATGCAAGATTTTATCTTGTGTGTGTGGATCATTTCTCTAACTATGTCTGGGTTTATGTGTTGAGAAAGCCACAGGGAGCCTTGGAAAGGTTTCAGGAGTTTTGTGACAAGGTTAAGAGTATGCATGATGCTAACATTGATTGTCTATTCACAGACAAGAAGCAGATTTTTCTTTTACAGGATTTCCAGAGATTCCTGCAGAAGGAAGGGATAAGACACAAAATTGCTGTTTCAGAGGAAGCGTGGAACAGGGGTGTCTGTGTACGGGTGAACAAAGAATTGCAAAAGGGGATGAATGCGCAATTGCTTAGTTCACATCTGCCACATGAGTACTGGGCTGAGTCTCTAATGTCGTTCTGTTATACGAAGATGAGAAAGGTTTCAAAAGAGTTGGGAAGTTCTCCTTTTGAGAAACTGTTCCATAGAAAACCTTCTGTAGCCCATTTCAAGGTTTTTGGGTCTCATGTGAGGACAGAAGCTCCAGGTGGAGTAAAGAATGCCAGAGGCATTTTTGTGGGTTATGAAAAGGGTCTCTACAGAGTAATTTTGTCTGAATCTGGTCAGGTGATTCTCACAAAATTTCTAGAGAGTGCTCCTGAACAGGAGAGAGTGATAGTACACACATTTCCCACTGAGGACGATTCAGATGATGATGGTGATTTTACTGATTACAGTGGTACTGAGAGTGATGACACTGATAGCTCGGAGAGCTCAGTTGTCACAGTCATTGAGAGAAAGTCTCACACAATGGATAGGCCTTCACAACTGAAGGATGAACCACTGTTTACCATTGGAACTGGTTCTCCAAAGAGTCCTGAGACTGGACCAGTGAGCAGAGAGGATCAGCACCTCATATGTAGGTCTGAGAGAGTTACAAAGGGTCAACCACCCAAGAGGTACTCAAAAGAGTTTGCTAACTTAGCTGTTGCATATGTTGCTGTTGTACACAACCGAGAACAGGTTGGAGCTGTGTCTAAGTCAGAGACAAAGACACAACGGAGAGTTGCCAGCCAAGGTAATGCAGATGCACTCATTCCTTGGAAGCCAGACAACCAGAGAGGTACACTGGGGAAACCAGTAGCGGGGAGTTCCAAGGGTGGAACTGAAACAACAGGGGAGTGTTATGTGTATAACAACTGTTTGTTTTCTTCTCTGGATCACGCTTTGCTTGCTGCAACACACATTGATTCTTTTGGGGGAGGATGTTACGAAAAAGGAGCAATGCAGAAGCGAGCTCCAGGTGGCTGGAATGGTAAACAGGAAACTGATGTTATTGGATTGTACCGTGGGAACCAGGGACAGTCTGTTCAGTGCTCTGAGCGCCGGATGTTAGCTCAGAGTGTCACATGACCCTGTACTGGAAGTACATGGGTGGAGTTATTCTCTCTCTGCAGTTGTGAATCAGAGGGTACAGACGTGTTTTCTCTGTACTGCTGGAAAGACAGGAATAAAGCATGTAGATATATTTCTGTCTGTCTCTCCCCCCCCCCTGGTTATGGGAGGGGGAGGAATGGTGTGTTCTTCTTCACGTTGAGGAGAATCGCCGATTGGAGACCTCCCTTGATCTTGCCGGGAGTCGCAGACAGGAGGTCACAAGGATTCAAGCCGGGCACCTGGAGGGTGGCCAAATTCCTCAGAGCTAAGCTGGCTCTGCTGGCTTGAAACCGACATTTTGACCACAACAATTGCTTGGACTTTCAGCATTCAGTGATATTGCAAGAGATTCATTGCAAACCATATCACCAGGGATTTGAATGTTCTCTTTACATAGGTAACATATGTCATATCTTGGAGTTTGCATAAACATGACACAGCCATAAACAATAGCCTGAATCTCATCAGCTGGTGGAAACTTATCTGCTAATTATATACAAGGCTTTCTAGTGCAATGACAGATGTGAGACAACTGTTCTAGATTTCCTGCTTCACAACAAGGTAATAGATTGCCATATATCACATCTGCAAAAAACAACAACCCAGAACATTGTGTAAATGATGAACCGCTAGCTATGAATTACACAGATCCAATCTGAAGAGTGATAAAAGAGATTAGTACTGTGTGTAAAGTAAACTCAGGTGTGCTGCTGTTCCCCCAAAAAACAGCAATTTATTAGCCCTTGTTTGCAATACAGTCTCTGGTATATTGACTTAGTGAGACTACATAGAAAGGGCTTGTGCCAGAGAGATTGCCTCACAAAATAGCATTACTTGTGTTAACAAGACACATGCAATAATTGAATAGGGATGTGTGCCCATTTCTGCACTGGGAAGCACACACACACACACACCTTTGTACACCTTGTATACCTGTTCAATAAATGATATGGCACAGGGATCTTAGAACTGTTAGCATTTCAACATGCAGAATGATGTTTTTATTTATTTTATTGCCCCACCCTTCCTCCTAAAGTAGCACAGGGCAGTGAACACATACATGATTTAAAAAGAACTTCAAAATAATATAAAATATATTTTGAACAATTCAAATTATATAAAAAAGTATCATGTACTCTCCTACCTTGCCAGGAACAGTTTGTATCAGCTGTCCAATGCCTGGGTAAACAGGAATACTGTTAAACTCATCGTGAAAATGAATAATGAAGGAGACAGGTAAATCTCCTTAGGGAAGGCATTCCACCCATTACCAAGAAGGCCCTGGGTGGGTGAGATGGGTGGGGTATAAATAAAATTATTACTATTAGTAGTAAAGCTAAAGGATCTTGCTTTCAGGCTGAGGGAGCCGGTGTTTGTCCACAGACAGCTTTCTGGGTCATGTGGCCAGAATGACTAAACCACTTTTGGTGCAATGGGACACCGTGATGGAAGCCAGAGTGCACGGAAACACCGTTTACCTTCCTGCCACAGCGGTACCTATTTATCTCCTTGCACTGGTGTGCTTGCGAACTGCTAGGTTGACAGGAGCTGGGACAGAGCAACAGGAGCTCACCCTGTTTTGGGAATTCGAACCGCCAACCTTCTGATCGGCAAGCCCAAGAGGCTCAGTGATTTAGACCACAGTATTAGTATTATTAGTATTAGTATTATTATACCATGAGCACTAAGATAATGATGCTGTGATTCTTAAGACCCAGCAAAGTCCCCGTGATATTCTTGCAGAAAAGCTGGCGACTGTTAGGTGGATTTGTAGCTAGTTGGCTGACTGAACCCAAGTTCTGTCTAAAGGTTCCACATCATTCTGGAAACAAGTGGTAAGTGGGATGCTGCAGGGTTCTGTCCTGGGGCAGATGCTCACCAAATTTACAGGTGACAAAGCAGCTAATGCCACAGAAGACAGAATCGGGATTCCAAATGACATCAGTAGCTTGGTGAACTGGGCTCAAACTAACACAGTGATTTTCTGTTTCAGAGACTGGGTGTCCATCTGTCATGGGTGCTTTCTCCCGATTGAAGGTGCAAAGTGTTTGAGGACCGAGACATTTGCAGGGAAACCAAAATGCTTGTTTACAAAGCTATTGTACTGCCAATCTTACTGTATGCTTGTGAAATGGACCACTTATAAACGCCATCTCCAACTCCTTGAAAAATTCCATCAACGGTGTCTACGAAAAAAAATTACACATCTTGGGAAGGCAGGCAAACTAATACCAGTGTACTGGAAGAAGCAAAGGTCACCAGTGTTGAAGCAATGATTCTTCAACATCAACTTCGTTGGACTGGTCATGTTGTGTGGATGCTTGATTATTGTCTTCCAAAGCAACTACTCTATTCCAAACTTAAAAATGGAAATCATAATGCTGGTGGTCAGCAAAAGAGGTTTAAAGACTGTCTCAAGGCAAATATTTTAAAAGTAGCATAAACACAGAGAACTGGGAAACACTGGCCTGTGAGCACTCCAATTGGAGAACAGTCTTTACCAAAAGTGTCATGGGTTTTGAAGACACTTGAACTCAGGACGAAAGGGAGAAACGTGCTAAGAGGAAGGCACGCTTGGCAAATCCACACCATGATCAACTCCCGTCTGGAAACCTATGTCCCCACTATATGGAAGGGCGTGTGGATCGGGAATTGGCCTCCACAGTCACTTACGGACTCATTGTTAAATCCGTGTTTATGGAAGACAATCTTACTCGCCTATGAGTGATCACCAAAGAAGAAGAGAAAGAGTTCAGAGTCCTGCACTGCAGGGAGTTGCACTAGATAACATCCAGGGTCCCTTCCAACTTTTCAAAATAACCATAGAATCCTAGAAATGTAATTTTTTAGCATTTGTTATTGCAATCATATCTAAATATTATATTAAAAGGTATGTTGTGTAGTCATGTTTATTCAAACACATACACACTTGGTTGAAAGAAAATCTCCCCCACTTGCCTCACATTCACATACACATTTTTGTTTGACTTCTAAAAAATAGTGTGCCACCTAGACAATTCTCATCTTTGTGAACTATACATTTTCTCATTTATATTGTTATTCCCATTGTCAGACAGACAGGGATATTAATATAGATGGAGAGTAATACCCTGAAAACAAATATTTCTAATTAAAATGTGAAATATAGACTTGCCTTTTAAAAAATAGGGATGACTTCTTGGTTATAATAAGCTTTCTTTCTCTTTTTTTCATCAGCAAAAACTTAAGTCATTAAAGAGTTTCGAAACTACTTCCTTCTCTGTAAAGTCTTCAAAGAGTAAAATGCCTTTGTCAGTTGAAAGGCCCAAGTCTAATGACAGTGGAGCTTCTGCACTTAGATAAAACAGAATAAAAATCACTGTAAGACATCTTCACTTTCCTAGAATGTAGATCTCTAATAGAGTTCTGAGAAGTCGTGAAAGGCTAAAAAAATATATGAATTCATGCAGCTTAGTGGGAAGATCAAAAGTGACCCCTCAGCCCCCTAACTGAAAATTCAGTATTGCCCTTGATTTGTGTTTGCCAGAGGCAGTGCAATTCTGTCAAAGGCTAATGGCTCAGCGACTGAGCTTAGACCTACTTGACACTTATGCCCAGTGGGGTGGGAAATGCTTCCTTGAGGATTGATCAGAGACCTCTTGAGCATAAATATGGGCATCCCCACTCAATCAGCAACCTTTTCCCTACCCATATGCCACTCACATAGGTTGCTTCACTCATACATATTCCCCACCAGGGCGATGGAACTCACTGGAGCTCAGTTCCAGCACTTCTCAGGTGAAGAAGAGAAGAAGAGTTTGGATTTGATATCCCGCTTTATCACTACCCGAAGGAGTGTAAAAGTGGCTCACAATCTCCTTTCCCCTCCTCCCCCACAACAAACACTCTGTGAGGTGAGTGGGGCTGAGAGACTTCAGAGAAGTGTGACTAGCCCAAGGTCACCCAGCAGCTGCATGTGGAGGGAAGCGAACCCAGTTCACCAGATTATGAGTCCACCGCTCTTAACCACTATTGCCATTCTAAGAGAACAAGGGAGGCATTCACGGTGAGTTCCAGCACCTCTTTTTCTAGAAAAATACCACTGCTCACCAGGAATGTGGAGTCGGGGCCGATACTGAAAAGGTCAAAACCAGCACCTTAAACCTGACCCTGTACTCCACCGGGAGCCAGTGCAGTTGCTAAAGCACTGGATGAATGTGATATGTACTAACCAAGTATGTGCTAACAAAGCTCCAGCTTCACAAGTCATGTTCATTGCTGATGGAGTTCCCGGCGACCACAGGAACATAAGCACAATTGAAATGCTCTGTAGTTTCTTGTGGCTATTTAATAAAATCTTTAGCCTCCACCCCATTTGTTTGCTCATTGTGTTCAAATCCAGACAGAACTTCTGCCCCTGGGCAGAACAATCATTTCATTTCATGCTTTCATTTTGCTTCTGGCAGTCTCATTCATTTCACTTGTCCATTCCATTCGTTATTCTGTAATTTATTTCATTTCTCTTCATTACTGTTTTGTTCATTTATCATTTGTTTCATTTCTATGTTGATTACAAAGGAGACACGAAGTGGGTCCACAAACAAGGAGAAGGCCTGTGCTGCCAACCTCGGCCCCAATACCCAAGCATTGACCACAGACATCTGAAGAGGAACCCCTCTCCCATCTGGACAGGTCTCACTTGTACCCCAAAGCCATAATTAAATCATGAATGACCTGTGTTTTCTCGAGAAATTGCCTTGCATTTAAAAGGAACACACAAAGCATCACTGAGTAGCAAACCCAGGTCCCCCACAAAAGAGCTGGGAGCAAGAAGAGAAGAAGAGAAGAACCATTACCAGTCTGGTCTCCCTTTCCTGAATTTGGAAGGTCACCCACTATATTTCCCTGAATTCCAAAGCCAAACAGCACAAAGGCAAAATCCTTGATCAAAACCAGAGCTGAACATATGAACAGACCCTTCTACCTCCCAGTTCTGTGATTCTATGACCCTGTTACAATCGTCTCATAAAAGAATCAAACTCCTCTTCTTAGAATGGAAGGCTAGCTAGTCAAAACACACTTCTTTATTCCTGCTGGTAATTTTTAACGCCTATCACCAGACAAACCGCAGTTTAAGAAACTGGGAACAAGTGTCAGAACTGAATACACCCCACACCACCCCGCTTCTCCTTCATTTCTGGATTGTATTAAGCCAGAGATCTTTGTTGCATCTAAACAATGAAACTCTCACATTACATCAATTGACAAGCCGACATAATAAACCAGGATTAAGCCAGAGATTTGGACATAATGGTGAATCGTAGGTTACTACAAACCAAGAACTAAGCACCAAAGTGACATGGAACTGAGAGGGGAGGGGGGGAGGAAAACATCATTCTGATGCTTATTCCTGGCTTCATAAAACATGTTTTATGAACATGCTGGTACTGGGCACACAACCTTATACAACAATAGGGTAAACAGCAGTTGGTTTGATTTGCGAAGGCAAAGTAATCACAAAAACATTAAGGTCCTCGTTGAATCAAATTCACTACTCAGAAGATGCTTATGAATTTATGAAAGGATATTGCATCAATTCACAGCCCCTCACTTCTCTCATTTTAAGGAGCTTGTGCTGAGAGAAACACACAGCAAGGAACCCTTGTTGGGTTCTGTCTCAATTAGGGGGATATGACTTGTTTGAAACAGTTTTATTTAGAGAGGCTATTACATTGTTGTGGCCTGTCAATTTTCTCCTGTGAAATATAGCAATATATTTTATCATTGAAAATATACATATAGGAGATGCTCCCTCCATCCTCCCCTGGAGCCCCATAAATCTGTTATGGAGGATTGAGGGGAAACCCAGAACAGGTTTAGGGGGTGTGCATGGAAGGAGAGTGGTGTGTGTGGAGGAATCCTGTCGCATGAACAAATCTCATTCCACACATGGATACCTTTTACAACTATGTTGAATTCCACCCATACATTCTCAGCTTTAGTTAGTTGTACAGTGGTACCTCGGGTTAAGTACTTAATTCGTTCCGGAGGTCCGTTCTTAACCTGAAACTGTTCTTAACCTGAAGCACCACTTTAGCTAATGGGGCCTCCTGCTGCTGCCGCGCCCCCGGAGCACGATTTCTGTTCTCATCCTGAAGCAAAGTTCTTAACCTGAAGCACTATTTCTGGGTTAGCGGAATCTGTAACCTGAAGCGTATGTAACCTGAAGCTTATGTAACCCGATGTACCACTGTATATGCAAACATTCTAAATGGTGGATGTTCTGGCTGAAAAACAACTTCCTTGTTTTCTGGAATGTGCTCATCCAAAGAGAAGAAGAACACAGATAAAAACAGATGTAGGTAGTCCTAGTAATGGGGGCTGTATGTATTCATATCTGCCTGATGATGCTGTGAGTGGCTGTGTACCAAGAACACAATCACAATTGTTGTTATTCATTCACCTGAGGCATGTGCAGGTAGGTACATGCATGGACAACCAGATTTAGGGGGAAAGTTTTCAAGCATATATCAAGTAACCACACCCAATCTTGTGGACAACAGGGTCTAGATGGGGCACACACCCCACAGGGGGGCAATTTGATTTTTAAGGGGGGCAATTTGGAAGCTTGTTTAGACCAAGTTAATGGCCTTTTAGGCTTCCTCCATGTGAATAGGAGATCACTTTTTGAATAATAAGAATTATACATCACAGGGGGGCAGGCATCAGGGTTTTAGAGATGCTTAGGTGGGGCATGGCCAAAAATAGGTTGGGAACCACAGGTCTAGATTCAATCTCAATTTAAAGCAGCATGTTAAGGACATTTTTAAAAATCCCGATTGAGAAAAGCTACTTTTTTGGCTACAAATGGGTTAGCGTGATAGGAATTCACAAAGTCACCCCCCTCATGGACACAGCCACAAGTTTGTTCGAGTGAAGTCAAAACAGCGTTCGTACGACTAGTTCAATTTCTGTTGAGCTTTCCACACATCTCAACTCTGTCCCCAGATTTCACTTCCAGTGAGATGTGAAGTGAGGGCAGAGGGGCTTCTGTGGGAGGAATTTCAAAGGAAGCCAAAAGTGGTTTCAACAACATGACAAATTTCTCAGAGGGGTTTTTCACCAATCGTATATTCGCAAGGTTATTGAAGAGCCAGCAGTAAGATGGCTGCCTGAACCAATTGTCATGGGAATGTTGCAGCAAGAAGTGCAGGAACAATGCAATGTGAATGCAGTTTAGTTCTATATTAAATCTTTGGAGTTTTGCATTCCAGTTTACCCGCCTCCTCTGATGGTGTGTGCGCGCATCTGTCCGGTTCGCTTGGTCTTTGAAGAGAGATCAAAATATGGCTCTAAGGAATTTTACTCATTGCAAAGCCACCTACATGGTTTGATATTGATTTATTCCAAACTTTGACTTTTCGCCCACTGCAAGCATACTTATAAATGAAGCTCAGTGGCGCACAGTCAATTTGTTTACATTTTGACAGCTTTTGAAAGAGCCTAGTATTTTTTGCAGCAAAAATGGCTGGTTCAAAAGGGGAAAGAAAAGTTAGACAAGACCAGCAGCTGAAATTCTTTCCCTTCCCAACCTCTTTATCAGTTGCCTGGAGAGCAGAAAAATGTTTTTAAATGTATACAAAAAATGGATCATTATCCTGAAATGTGGGGTGAAATGCCCTCAGGGTTGTTGTTGTGGTTTGTTTTGTTTTGTTTTTTTAAAAAAACCAAACAACCAAACAAAAAGTATAAAACTGAACCTCCACCTTTTCTAGGCAGTGAAGCTTCAGTGTGCAGGGCACAAATGTTAGTCAGTGAGTTATCTAAAGATATTAGGAAACAATCGCAAATAAAGGGTGCTTTGAGTTCTTTTAGCCCTTTCATTTGGACAAAAACAGAGAATAAATCTGTGCATGCTCAGAGGCAATTTTTAATGTGCCCTTTTGTCTTGCGAGTGTCAATAAATAATTAGATAATAAACAATAAATTATTAGATAAGAATGCTACCACAAATACAAATGTTAGCTCTACATTTCAAAAAACAATTATACAGTGTTTTTTGAATGACATTTAATAGGGCTTATATCCCACCCGGGTGGCGCTGTGGGTAAAAGCCTCAGCGCCTAGGGCTTGCCGATCGAAAGGTCGGCAGTTCGAATCCCCGCGGCGGGGTGCGCTCCTGTTGCTCGGTCCCAGCGCCTGCCAACCTAGCAGTTCGAAAGCACCTCCAGGTGCAAGTAGATAAATAGGGACCGCTTACTGGCGGGAAGGTAAACGGCGTTTCCGTGTGCTGCGCTGGCTCGCCAGATGCAGCTTTGTCACGCTGGCCACGTGACCCGGAAGTGTCTCCGGACAGCGCTGGCCCCTGGCCTCTTAAGTGAGATGGGCGCACAACCCCAGAGTCTGTCAAGACTGGCCCGTACGGGCAGGGGTACCTTTACCTTTTATATCCCACCCAACAGCTTATTACCGCTGAACTTCTGTTGACTGGAGTACATCTTCTTTTAGACAGACCTTTGGCCTGCTGAAGTTATTTGTTTTTGTTGGTTTTGCTGCATTTTTATGGACTGCTTTTTAAATTTGAAAACACACACACTGCTGTCTTTCTTTGGGGGGAAAATGAGTTGCTGGTACCCATAATAAAACTATTGTGTGTACCAGCACAAAATGGCTGTCATGGTCATTGAAGGGGGGGGGGGAAGGTGTTGCTACTGGTGAATCGTGTCCCAAAAACACTTGGTGTGTTTGTGTGATGAGAAACTGGGGGCAGTAGGTTCTACAGCTTATAGTTACTGTATAGATTTGAAAGATAGCAGTGTAGAAGAGGTACATTTGAGGAAGGTCCATGCCAACTTTGGAACAGTAAGGGCAAGATGTAGCTTTTTTTGGAATAAATTAGACATGGGATGAATGGCTTTTGGATGTTGTCAGGTGGCATGCTGGAGTAAGGATTTTTTTTAGGGGAGACATCTCTGTTTGTTTGTTTGTTTTGTGTCTTTTAGGAAACATCTGGTATGTGTCACACCCCTTAGTTGTGTGACATGTTTGTAGCTTTTATTGAAAAGGCATTTTTGTATGTGGCCAATAGTATTTGGTGAGAGTTCATAAGTGTGTCCCCTGCATATGTTCAGTATGAACCTGTTGTGAGAGAAGGTTAAGTATAAGAACAGACCTTCCAAGTGTCCCTATTTTCCGGGGACAGTCTTGGATTTACAGAAGCCACCCCAGTTTCTGATTTGATTCCAGAATGTCCTGCTTTTCCTTAAAGGTAAAGGTAAAGGTACCCCTGCCTGTACGGGCCAGTCTTGCCAGACTCTAGGGTTGTGCGCTCATCTCACTCTATAGGCCAGGAGCCAGCGCTGTCCGCAGACACTTCCGGGTCACGTGGTCAGCGTGACAAGCTGCATCTGGCGAGCCAGCGCAGCACACGTAACGCCGTTTACCTTCCCGCTGGTAAGCGGTCCCTATTTATCTACTTGTACCCGGGGGTGCTTTCGAACTGCTAGGTTGGCAGGCGCTGGGACCGAACGACGGGAGCGCATCCCGCCATGGGGATTCGAACCGCCGGCCATGCGATCGGCAAGTCCTAGGCGCTGAGGTTTTACCCACAGCGCCACCCGCGTCCCTTCCTTAGGATGTCTCTATTTGCATCAGAGAAATGTTGGAGGGTATGGAGTTAACCAGCACCCAAGCCATCTGGAGGCAGCTCTGTATAGGCAAGTTTGTAATGTTTTATTATGTTTTTATATATGTTGGAAGCCGCCCAGAGTGGCTGGTGCAACCCAGTCAGGTGGGCAGGGTATAAATAGTAAAATTGTTGTTGCTGCTGTTGTTGTTATGGAACAGGACGTCCCTATTTTCATTGGAGAAATGTTGGAGGGCATGTAAGAAGCAGGGGTTGAATGGGACATGGAATGGGACAACTAGAGAAGTTCAGTTGGAACAAGACAGAATGTGGCTGTGTGGGGGACAGGGAAGACTGGGGAGGTTGAGATTAAATAGCTATAAAAATACCCACATACCAGGCTTCGGCCTTGAAGTTCAGCTAATATGCACAAACTAATATCAGTCTTCTTGAATGTATTGCTTGAGTGTAGAGTACTGCAAGTAGCCTTCGTCTCCAAAAGAGCATGTCAAATGCCTGGTTTAACTCCAAATGGTTTCTAAAGTCAGGCCCTTTGAAATTCTGGCCTAGTCTTTCAACTAATGTCAAAATGCTGCCCTTAGAAGTGTCTCAGGGGGGAGATTCAGCATGTTCCACAAACCAGCAGGCTGCCCCAGAGGGTGCAAGGTAAATTAAGAAAAGGGAGGCATCTTTTTGGACTTGTGTGATCCTTTTATCAAGTAAGCCACTTTGCAGGTTTGTTAAATGAAAAAGCCAGCCTGCATATGATGACAACAGTGATAATGAAACAAAATTTTGACAGTGTAGAAGTAGAAGTAGCTTGTGGGATGTAAGGATGATACAAAATATATGTTTTCCTCTCTCTTCTTTTGTACGTTTCTTTTGCAATGCTGGCAAACGGTAGGATGGAAATACAGCGGTGAAGTCACTAAAGAATAAAATTCATCTTGCATGCAGTTTCAAGCCAACTCAAACCTAAGGGTCCCTTTACTGCCAAGTGACACAAGTCTATTTCTGCCACCAAAGTGTACTTTAAGTAATACTGGTAAGATTAGTAAACATGAATGTGCTACAGTATGTTTGTACATGAAATAAGAAAACACTTCTGTTATTGATCTTGCCCCAGGAATGCAGCTTCCAATTTGTTTGTTTGCACAGTGTCTTTTGTTAACAGTATGAATTGAGGCACCAGGGAATTCATCTGAGAACGGGCTTTCTGATCTTCCTGGAGAGGTTATTGGTACAATAGTAGAGGTCAAAAAGCAACAGGCATTGGCAGAAGTCTATAACAAGTTGAGAAAGTTGCTTCCCCCCTCCCATTTTCCCCCCAGCCTAAAGTGATGTTAGAATTTTTAAAAATGTAGTAAGCTAGGAGTCTGATCCCATGAATTCCTTTCCCAAAAGAATGGATCATAAGTTGATCCCAGGATAACCCCAGAGGACTGTCAGGAGATCATCCTACACTCAAGTAGGACTCTGGCAGAGACACATGCCTGACTGGCATGTTCTCTCCCTCCTGGTCGATCGTTCGGGAGCTTCAAAAGCTTTCTTCAGCCCGAACATCACAGCGACCGATGCCAACAGACATCGGCACACTTAGGGATCCGCAGAGTCTTCGCAGCTTGCATAACAGACCTCAGCAACTCAGCATTTTGGCTAATCTACTTTATTTACATATAAACACACACGGAGCACTGCAACATGGCTCCTTCTCTCTCTAGCATCAGACAGCAAAGAGAATGACAAAGGACAATAGTCCCACTTCACGGAACACAGTAACACAAACATTCCATCTCCGTCACTTCTCACTTTGTGGAGTCAAAACATACACTGTCATGTGAAAGACAACAATCCCATGACTGCAATCATGGAGCAGGAATTCTAACAAGGACACGAACACATGAAGTTACCTTATACAGTACTATCTCATCACTGGCTCATCTAGCCCAGAGCTGGCAGTGGATTTCCAAGACCCCCGGAAGAGGAATTTCCCAACCCTGAAATCAGTGCAAATGAAGCTGCTGGATTGAACCTTCAGCACTCCACTACCACACTGCTGACACCAATGAGAGCTAGCCTTCCAGCAACAAATCTGCTAGCACATTTGCAAAATTATGCACCAAAGAAAATCCCCTGTGTTGCAAAAAAAGAACACTCTGAACAACAACAAGCAACGTGTCGGCTAATAATATACTGACAATATTTTTATAACACTATACTGTTTCAGAATTCATAAGCCGAAGACATATAATATGTGCATGGAGTCACAAACTAATAAGAATCAAATAACTGTTCCAAGAGCAGGAATGGTAGGAGTGGCAGTCAATATCCTGCAACACTTTTTTGTGATCCATGGCCATTTGATGTACGTTTGGGGACTATCAATTTACTGATGAAGATTTATCATTGAAACAGTTCACTGTCATGGAAGAACTGTACTGTCTGCTGCTGTGCTGGGAGCACCCTGTTGCGACGTTTGGAGCACCCATCATCTCACGTTTGTAGGCTAGTGTTATAAAAATATTGTCAGTATATTATTAGCTGATGTGTTGCTTGTTGTGAGTCGAGGACCCACAACCCACGTAGGGGTAAATAAGACACAAGGACACATGTATTTTAGGTTAATGGGCTAAAGAAGGCCACAACTTTATTGGTTACAGCATGTGAGTGGTATTGGGTTAGGCATTGGATCAAACAACTTATATATGACCCCACCCTACACAGCGGGGGGTCATTTGAAGGTTAACAATCAGTGGGAGGAGCTTGTTGATGCAAATACAACTGGAAGCTTCCCCTGATGCCACCGGGGGTCGTGCCATGGTCTTAGCCACCAGCAGGGCATCGGACAGATCTGACGACTCCAGGAAACAGAATGAGGTGCGGGGCTGTCGCGGCTTCTTGAATGTGGCTAAACCCCGCCCCCAAGCCAACCCTATTGGCTGGCCTGACAGGCGCGGCGCGGCAGCCAGGAAAATGATGCAGGGGACCGAATACACCCCCCTGCTGACGCGGGAACGGCTCCCGCTCACAACACATCCCCCTCTGGGAGGAAGAGAGGCTTTGTTGTGCAGAGCACATTTGCAAAGCCAAGTAGGGTCCAGTGTGGTTTCAAATTGTATGGGGGGCTGTGTGTTGAGAGTGCTGCATTGCAGGGGGTTGGACTAGATGACCCTTGGAGTACTTTCAAATCTAGATGAACCTTGGGGTACCTTCCAACTCTACAATTCTATTATCTCCTCGCCCATCGCTAAAAAGCAGCACCACAGGGGGGAAAGCATGTACTTTAATTGCATTTACACAATTTGTATCTTCTTCTTCTTCTTTACCCCACCAGCTAATACACCAATCATGTTATATCAATTAGCCATCAATAATACTAAATAGGGACGCGGGTGGCGCTGAGGGTTAAACCACAGAGCCTAGGACTTGCCAATCAGAAGGTTGGCGGTTCGAATCCCCGTGACGGGGTGAGCTCCCGTTGCTCGGTCCCTGCTCCTGCCAACCTAGCAGTTCGAAAGCATGTCAAAGTGCAAGTAGATAAATAGGTACCACTCCAGCGGGAAGGTAAACGGCATTTCCATGTGCTGCTCTGGTTCGCCAGAAGCGTCTTAGTCATGCTGGCCACATGACCCGGAAGCTGTATGCTGGCTCTCTCGGCCAATAAAGCGAGATGAGCTCCGCAACCCCAGAGTCGGTCATGACTGGACCTAATGGTCAGGCGTCCCTTTACCTTAATACTAAATATACTTACTTTCCTGCAAAAAAAAAAAAAGTACATTGTGGGATACAATACCCCTTTCTAAAACCAAAGCCTAAATGTCTTGTATAATGTGCATGTCTTGTTCCGAACTGGACCTATAAAGTGCACTACTTCCAAACTGTTTGAACCATCTACAGATTTCCATCTAGGAAATAGGTACGTTACACAGTTTTGTTTTGTTTTGTTTGTTAAGCTGCATCTCCCTTCTAAGGTTAGAAGAGGCATCTTCTGTCTTTACATTGAATAAGAAGTGAAGCAGCTCTAAAAGAGGCACTCCATAACCTGAACAAAACAGAAGCCAAAATAATTGCTTAACAGGGACTATGTGGAGACAGCGGAGGATTTCAGAAAGACCATATTAATTCAAGTGGAATAGACTCTCCATCATATCCACAATAGACTCCTGGAAGCAGACTGTGTACAAAAAAAAAAAAAGAGGGTTCAGGAGTCCTCGGTTGCCACAGCTAATCTCCTTTTATGTTCGCTTAATCCCAGGCAAAATCCAACACTATTTTTCTAAAATATATAAAAAAAATCCTTATAGATAACAGAGACTAAAGCTCCCATTTATACCAGGCAGAAGCGAGTGCTTAAAATGTTGCTGTTTTAGAAGGTCAGTGAAAGGAAACACTTTCTCGCTTCAGACACTAAGGACTCGGTTTTTTAAGATTACTGAAACTAAGTCACTATAAAATATAATCTCGCTCCAAAGGCAAACACTTCCTTAAGCCTATAGAGAGTCTTAGCAGCCCCTGTTAACTGCTTGAAAGTTAAAAGACTTTGTAATTTCTTTTCCTTTGATAGTACGACACAACACTTCTATTCAAATCTGAGGAGCCTGGAGATTTCAGAGTAATTTGGGTGCCAAAGATATACAGCTCACTTCAAATGCATATCCTACTTCACAGTCTCCAAATCAATGGGAGTTTTGCTTTTATTTGCTGCAGTGAATGTGTCTCCACTTTTGTCCCTTTTCCCCGAAAGTATTGATGCCACCTCTGACTTTTCATTTAGCTTTTTTGTAGTCCTGCTATGAACAAACATTGCTAATCATATTATATTGCACGTGGCACAGTAGCTATCGCATCATATTCACTATCAGGATTTAACCGACTGTTACCTAGGACTAGATTCAGAGATCGTATTTCCTTTCCACTACCTGGAAGATTTCACGTTGGTTTCCAGTCCACCTCCCAGCTCATTTCAAGATGCTAATGCTGATTACAGATGGGTGACTATTCTGCAACTCCCCCTAGATTAACTCAGAAATTGCATATGTTCTTTTTTTTGGGGGGGGGGGGTTGGTAGGGTCAGAAAATCAATAGCTCAGAATCGCTACATTTGTTTGTGTATGTATTGGTAAAATATGCTATAGCGGCAAAATGTGAGAATGGTTGAAAAGGCTACCCCATGGAGAGCTGGCAGGGCATTATTCCTTTTCCCTCAACTTTTAGCCCCTGCAGTGCTCATCCTCAGGGGTTGCCAACCTTTTTGCACTAGTGGGCACATTTTGAATTTTGAGAGTGTGATGGGTGCACCAGTCGAAAAAATTTAACTGCTGAACACTCTATTGCAAAAATTGCCTACATTACAGTGGTACCTTGGGTTACATACGCTTCAGGTTACATATGCTTCAGGTTACAGACTCCGCTAACCCAGAAATATTACCTCAGGTTAAGAACTTTGCTTCAGGATGAGAACAGAAATCATGCAGCGGCGGCAGCTGGAGGCCTCATTTGCTAAAGTGGTGCTTCAGGTTAAGAACCGTTTCAGGTTAAGAACGGACCTCTGGAATGAATTAAGTACTTAACCCAAGCAATACCACTGTATTGCTATTGTATGTTGATACCAGCGATAGATAGCCCAGCTTGCTCTGCTCACTAAGCCCCCCTACCCTCCAGCCCCTTTGTCAAGCCCACTTACACCATTCCTGACCAATCTCCCCCCTTTAGACATCACCTACCTCCATACCTATCCCATCACAGCTTGCCCTAAAGTCCCTTCCTTCTTTCCTCACAACTCACCCCAATCCTCTCCCCCTTCCCCCCAGATCACCAGAAGCCCCACATCCTTTAAAAGGAGGGGGTGATACTTCACAGAGTTTAATGGTAAATCATTCCCACTCCATTAAACCTTGCTGCAACAGCATTTTGCAGAGGAAGGAAGCACTTCAGATAGCGGTTCGGCAAGCTCCTCTGTTGCCGAAGCCCTAAAGGCATTTCAGAGAGTGCTTTGGCAGCTCACCTGAGCCACCTATCACCAGCTTGTTCATTCTCTGCCTGCCATTCTGTTGTCATGCTGAAATTGGGGGCCACCTATTGGTGGCCATGGAAACTGCAGCATGACAACAGCCTTAGATTTTTATGTATATATAAAGAAATGTTCATTTGAGGAAAGCTCATCTCAGTGATAAGGTACAAAGTCAAATAGAGGAGACAGAGGGGGGTGAGGAACTATTCAAACATATTTGAGATGATTTCTCTAGTTCACCTGCAGCTTGCTATAGGAACAAATTGGGAAGTTCATACCCTTCCTCTTTTATTTTTCACTGTCAAAGAAAGAGCAGGGGAGGAAAAGGTTTATTGTTTGGCTGGATATAATTTTTCAGTTATGTTGTTGCTATTGTTATTGGCCTTTATTTCCATAAGATAAATTTTCATATATGTGTTTTGTATTGGTAGGAATTATTCAGACATTCTGTAGGGTGATAGATTTATGAGACGAAAGGCAGTCTAATAACAAGAAGGAAAAGCCAAAAAGAGCAGCCAGATGTGTTTGCATATTATCTCAGCCTCATAACTGACTTTCTCTTTAGCCTTGCAGACCTTTTGTTCCTCTTGGAAGGAATATGCAAATCTGTTCCAGCTCTGAAGGGAATTCTGCTTGACGATTAGGGTTGTACTCTCAACCTAAAGAGATAAAACACTGAAGCTGAAGCCCCACATGATATATTATTCACTGGGCAGTACCATTTCAGAATGAAGGTGGGGAATGGAATGCTTGAATGTAAAGTATTTTCACACAAAATGCTTCCTAAACAACCTATGAAACAAATGTGTCAGGCAGGCAGTTCCAGGCTAGCTTTTTCCCCTGCCAAGAAAGATTTCTAGGCTAACAAATATTTTATGTGCGCCAACATTCAGACATTTGATTCCCACACCTGCAGCAGAACAGGCCAGCAATGGATTATTATATGTGAGGCTTCTGCTCATCCATTGTAGGTCATAGAATGCTAGGCAAATAGAGCTGGATTGGACTAGTTAAAATCTTGGAAGAGAAATCTAAAAATTGTTCATAAAACAGGACTGGGCTTTCATGTCCCATTTGCCCATCTCCTGACAAGTTCTTGCTCACTTCACAAATTCCACCCACTTCTCTGGAGGCTTCTTGCAGAATACATTTCAGATGGTCTAAAGATTGCTGACTCCCATTGTAGTGGTGGTGGTGGTGGGGACATCTGGAGCACTGGCAGTCTACTTGGTTGCATATCTTGAGGATAATGTCACACAACTTCAGAGTGACCTTGACTCTGCAGTTATTGCAGTTGTGATAGAAGTGTTCCTATGAATGTATAATTGATGGATTCGAAAGCACTTGGGCTGGAGGGAGGGCAAAATTAGACTCCAAGCTTGTAGTGGCCTTTGGCAAAGTTGCCTCCCCTCCTCCTTGTCCTTCTACCAATTCCTTGACCCTCCTTCTCTCTCTCAATCTCTTTCTTAATTTCTGGGTCTTCCTTCTTTATGGCTTCCTCTCCCTCCTGTCACTGGACTGCCCACCTCTCCCCCCCAACCCTTGCCATCACTAGTCTTCTCTCTCTCTCTCTCTCTCTCTCTCTCTCTCTCTCTCTCTCTCCTCTCCTCATTGCTTACAAGGCAGCAGATGACCAAGGAAAGTATAATAATAGTGAAGGCACACCCAGCAAAAGTAGATCTCCAGGGTGATGCTCTCTTGGGAGCAGAGCCAGTAGGTATCATGGGGAAATTCTAATGTTGATATACTACAGCTTTCAGGAGGCGGAAGAACAGAAAGGATGCATCATGGGCAATACTCAACACAATTTTGAATGACATTTTCAAAATCTCCTCCTAAGCAATATAGGGGCAGAGATTTACCAGGCATTCTAATTATTTATTATTATTTATTAAATTTCTATCCCGTCTTCATCCAAGGATCACAGGGAAGTTTGCAATATAAAACACAAACATACATAACAGTGAAACAAAAACAACAACCTCCCCTACCCCCCTGTTTAAACAGCCATTGTTGTTGTTGTTGTTGTTTAGTTGTTTAGTCGTGTCCGACTCTTCGTGACCCCATGGACCAGAGCACGCCAGGCACTCCTGTCTTCCACTGCCTCCCACAGTTTGGTCAAATTCATGCTGGTAGCTTCGAGAACACTGTCCAACCATCTCGTCCTCTGTCGTCCCCTTCTCCTTGTGCCCTCAATCTTTCCCAACATCAGGGTCTTTTCCAGGGAGTCTTCTCTTCTCATGAGGTGGCCAAAGTATTGGAGCCTCAGCTTCAGGATCTGTCCTTCCAGTGAGCACTCAGGGCTGATTTCCTTCAGAATGGATAGGTTTGATCTTCTTGCAGTCCATGGGACTCTCAAGAGTCTCCTCCAGCACCATAATTCAAAAGCATCAATTCTTTGGCGATCAGCCTTCTTTATGGTCCAGCTCTCACTTCCATACATCACTACTGGGAAAACCATGGCTTTAACTATACAGACCTTTGTCAGCAAGGTGATGTCTCTGCTTTTTAAGATGCTATGTCTTTTTGACAGCCATAGATTGTTTAATTAGTCAAAGGCCTGGGAAAAGAGGATTTTTTTGGCCTGGCACCTAAAGATATCAAAGGTGCCAGGAGAGCCTCCTTGGAGAGAGCATTCCACAAATGGGGAGCCACCACAGAAAAGGTCTGTTCTCATGTTGCCACCCTCTGGGCCTCTTGTGGAAGAGGGACACAAAAAAGGCCTCAGAGGATTATCACAGAGTCGGGAAGAGAAGGTCCAGAAAAGCAGAACTGCTCCTCCTAAATAAGGACAGCTGGGACAAATGAAATCAATAATTGGAGAAGTTGTTTACATCCAACAAAGTGTTCCAGTTTTGTGTGTGTGTTTCCTGCTGCAAACAAGGAGTTATATGGAAAGCAACATTTATTATCACTCCTCCAGCAAGCTCAAAAATGTTTTAAACCCTTTTTTACCTAGTTTAACCCCAGATATCTGGAACCTGCTGGAACATTTCAGCCAGCTGTAGTAGGTTGGAAAATATATCAGAAGCCATCCAAATTACTTTGTTGTCAGTTCATACCATTTGCAGCCTGTCTCTGAATGGCTGTCAAGTTATCAGCCAGTTTCAACAGGTCTGATACAAATGAAAAGAGGCTTATGTAAGAAAGAAACAAAAGGCTCATTTTAAACTCTGCTCTCTGCCAAAGTTCAGAAGCTGTTGCCCAAACATTTTAAACTAAGAATTCAGTTATCCCCTGCAGAGTTATTAAATTTGAAGGAGGGTGTTTAAATTTTGCCATTCAAGTGTAAAAGCAGAGGGATTTTAATCCAGCTTTACAGCAAAAGTTGGTGCATTCTTATCTACAAAAGAGACAATGCCATCTCCATAAATAGAAGCAGTATTTCTGTAGAATGTGTAAAAGATTTAGACAGTCCACCAATAAAAGGAATGACATGGAATCATAGCAGAGGTGTTTAATAATATTCCAGCCTGCTGGACATGATAGTTTAGTGTACTGCATCAAACATCAGGCTCCAAGCCTCTTAATTACCATAGCTCAAAGTCATACTATCCCTTTTCCATGGACTCTTACCTTTACGGAGAAGGATACTATTTTTATTATCACTGTGCAATATAAAATTCCATGTTACAAATAGATAAAACAGGTTACAGTCACAGGAATTGAGTAGATCATGAAAGTTCACGTTTCAGGTATCAAAATCCAGGGTAAAGACAAGTATTTTGTATAGTGAAGGTGCCAGATGGACCTTTGTAGGGAGGGAATTCCTTAACTAATAGCTACCATAAAGAATGCCCCTCATCCAGGCCAATACCTCCCTCAAATTTATTGGGGTGGCAGATACAAATATGGCAAATGATGTGAGGCAGTTGTGTCTTCTTCAAGCACCAACCAAAGTGTATGTTGCACTTTGATTCCCCCGCCAAAGGACAAAAGACTCCAGACACCCTAACTAAAAGTGAGTAAGGATGCTAATGAGAATTATTTCCTAAGACTTCTGGGGAAGATATATAATAAATTGAAAAAAAATGTTGAAATAATCATTTATTAAGAAACCAGAAGCCTTTCTACTTGGAATAATAGGAATGGAATTGCCTAAAAAAATATGTTAGATTGTTTTTGTATGCCACAACTGCAGCGAGAATTTTACTTGCCCAAAATTGGAAATCACAGGAAATACCAACAGTGGAAGATTGGCAGATGAAGATGTTGGATTTTTTGGAGCTAGGCGACCTTACTGGAAGAATCTGCGATCAGAAAGAGGAGGAACATCAAGAAGAATGGAAGAAATTTAAGGAATATTTAGCAAAATACTATAATATAATATAATATAAGTGAAATACTTGCAAGTACTAAATTTGGTTTAGGATTAAAGTATGTTGAATTGTATAATAATATGGATTGAGAATATTATGAAAAGAAAAGAAGTTAGTAATTTGAACAAGTAATTTTATTAGAAAGTGGATATTGGAAAATTGCTAAAATGAGATTTAATGAAAATCAGTTAGGAAGGATTTGAGGAAGTCATTTAATAATGGAATTTAACTTGGATTTTTACCCGTAAGAAGTTTTGAATTATGTTTGTTTTTCTTTTTTATATGTTTTGTTATTTGTTTGTTATTTTGTGTTATATTTGTTATAAATTTGAGAGAGAATTATTTCCTGTTGGGATTCATTCAGTGTTCTATGTGATTTTATTCAATGAATTGAGTAAATGCACTCAGCCATATACAGTCCTTTAGGATTAAGCCTATAAAAACATTTATTTTTCTAGCAGGCTCTTCCTCCCATTTCTTCCTCCTTACCACAAGAGTGGGTTTGTTTGGGAAGTGGGGGAGACCAGTGTGAACACTAAAACTCATTTTTGCTGAGTTCCTCCCACCTAAATAAGGTTCAGGAAACCACCGTGAGGCAAAGTATATGAAACACACCCATCCACTTTTAGAAATACTGGTGGGTACTGCTAAAATCTGCTGGGAGAGAAATGGCTCCTGTTTCTCTCAGTTGTTCATCCATGGTCATCAGTTTAAAAACGTAAAGGTAAAGGAGCCCTGGATGGTTAAGTCCAGTTAAAGGCGACTATGGGGTTGTGACACTCATCTCACTTTCAGGCTGAGGGACCCGGTGTTTGTCCACAGACAGCTTTCCAGGTCATGTGGCCAGCAGGACTAAAGTGCTTCTTGTGCAACGGAACACTGCGACGGAAACCAGAGCGCAGGGAAACACTGTTTACCTTCCCTCCACAGTGGTACATTTTATCTACTTACACTGGCATGCTTTCAAACTGCTAGGTTGGCAGGAGCTGACACAGAGCAACAGGAGCTCACCCCATTGCGGGGATTTGAATCGCCAACCTTCTGATCGGCAAGCCCATCTGCATCCATATTTCTCCCTTTAAGAGAAGGATTCTCAGCAATCTGTGCATCCACTGTACAGATTAACTGTGAACGTGTGCAAATGTTTTCTGTGAGTCACAGCCTTAGGATCTATGACCCCTCCCCCAATGAATTCTGCCATCAAAACTCTCCCCAACACACAAAGTTCATCAGATGCTTCTCCTGTGCAGCAACCCCGAAGTCAACTCAGTATTTCATATTAGGAAAATTTAAGTGACAATCCAGCATCAAAACTTCTAAAACAGTGATGGGGAACTTGTCGTGCTTCACATACTATGGAGCTGCTGCAGCCAACATGGCCAGAAGTCAAGGATGAGAGGAGTTGTAGTACATTATATGGAGAGCCACAACCTCTCTCACTGCCAGGATATGTCAATGATAGGGTTGCCATAAATGCAGCCGATTTCTGCCTGAACACTGCTGCCAATTGCACTATTCTGTATATTTCCAGCATATTTCCGACATATGACAACCCTACCAATGAATATTATCTAACATGGACAGAGATTTAAAACAAAAACAAAATCACCTCCATGATTATTCTGGAACTTGGTAATGAAATTGAATTGGCAGTTGTTTATGTCTCAGATTGCAAGGGGACCAAAGCACCAAAGATACAGCAGCAGGAAAAGAAAATGCACTCACTTTAATTTAACTAGTCGTCTCTATTCTAGCAACTAAAATGTTTCAAGTGACACATGATCATTTTGGGAAGATTTTATCTTTATTTTAGACCCTGCTCATCTCAGTGAAGTCTCTTAATTAGCACAATCCTTGTGGGAACAAATTAATGAGCCAGTCTACATGTGTTAGCAAGGATTTCATCATCCTAATGTCATATATTTAAAAGAATCTAAAATGGTTTATTAACAATACCATTGAGTTTCATTTTCCTTTCAGCTATTGCTTTTATTTGATTTTTCTTTCTTTCTTGAGGGAATCTTAAGAGGTAAACAACAAAGAGAGAAATTGCGCAATTAATACAAAAAGCCGGAATGATAGTCAACAGAAGAAAACGTAATTTATCAAAATATAACACAAAAATGAATTTCATATTTTAAAAGTATCAACAATAAATAAATATGCTAAATCTATAAAAATTGATAATAATTTCCATTGATGGTAAAATGCGGCATGATGGTTTCTAAGAATTAGATAAAATTTTTAAAAAACTTTTATCACGAGCAGTTAGTGACAAATGTTCCTAGTGGGTGGAAATTCCTGATCTGGATTTGTTTTTTGTTTTTCTTGTTTCTTGTTGTGATACTGTTCTATTGGTACGTAAAGTTCATTGGCTTTCATTGGTAGAGTTTCACTCTCAGACAACTTTCTAAGCCACTTTGAAGTGGCCTTCATATCCAGGTTTAATCAAACTGTGGATCCCATAGATCACTTGAAGGTGACTCATCTACAACCAGTAAGCATTTCTCCAGTAATGATATTTTCTGGTAGCTAGCTTTTTGTTCTTGTACGATGTTACAAACGATATTGGATTAGTGCATACGTTTGAGTAATGAGCACTCATTCTCATCAGAAGGCAATTTATGACAGTGATACAAATTTCAAACTGATTTGCAGAGTTAAATTAACGAATCCTACTTTAGGATGATTGGTAGGTGATTTTTCATCCAGTTTTATGTAAATTCAATTGTGAGGTAGCTGGTGTTTGTATAGTACAATAAAAGTGTGTTTGTATGCCATGAATGAAATTGAATCCATTGGTTTAAAACCATACGAGCAAGGTTTGCATTCATACAGAGTTGCTGAGAATACTGCTGCTTTCGTGAACACACACACACACACACAGAGAGAGAGAGAGAGAGAGAGAGAGAGAGAGAGAGAGAGAGAGAGACTGCAGTTCTTTATTACAGCTGAAAATTCATTTACTTATCAAGGACAGAATAATTCTTTCTTTTCCAATTAACTGAAATCACTAGGACCCTTTAAAATCTATCTCCCTCTAGACACAGAGGTTCATATGGGAAGGGTGTGGCCAGATATGCTTGTGGGGAAAGTCTATAGCTCAATGGTAAAGGGAAAGGACACCTGGATGGTTAAGTCCAGTCAAAGGTGACTATGGGGTTGCAGCGCTCATCTCACTTTCAGGCCAAGGGAGCCGACATTTGTCCACAGACAGCTTTCTGGGTCATGTTGCCAACATAATTAATCCACTTCTGGTGCAATGGAACACCATGATGAAAACCAGAGTGCACAGAAATGCCGTTTACCTTCCCACCACAGAGGTACCTATTTATCTACTTGAACTGGCATGCTTTCGAACTGCTAGGTTGGCAGGAGCTGGGACAGAGCAACGGGAGCTCACTCTGTTGCAGGGATTTGAACCACCGACCTTCTGATCGGCAAGCCCAAGAGGTTCAGTGGTTTAGACCATAACGTCACCAAAGTCCTTCCAGAGCTCAGTGGTAGAGTATCTTTGCTGCATGTCAAATTTTACCATCAAGAAAGATGCATTAGTGGGCGGTGGGTATAAAAAGGTTGACTACCCCGTCTTACATAATTACTCACTATATGAACGATTTAGTCCTTGCAAAGTAAAAATGCAATTCCTTTAATTTTAATTCAAAGCGGAGATTATCCCTTTCCCCTGAAATTACCCCAGCAAAACTGCTTTTTGGGGGTGGGGGTGGGGTGGCGGCACTTTTCAGAAGTAAAATCCACCAACATATGTCAACGATGGAAACCATATTGAAATATACTGATGCTTAGTGGCAGTACCACTTGGCGGATTACACAATAAAATATGGGTGAAAATAAACTGTATAAAATTGTAGCATTCGACCAAGAGAAATCCCCATCGAATTTTAATGCTCTCAGGGTCAGTTGCATTGTTAAGGATGCTTCTTTTATAGCACATTTTGTTTACGTGCAATGAATGCTGGAGCCCATGGTTTATGGCTTTTCCTCCCTTTAATGAAGAAGAGAACCTATGACCCAGCAGATGTTGTTGGACTCTAACTCCCATCAGCCTCTGATTGTGTGACCAATGTTCAGGGATGGTGGAAGAAGTAGTCCAAGAACAGATGGAGGTCTACAGATTCCTGCGTTAAAGAAATATAAACATGAAGGTAGGCATGTGAAAAAGAGCCTGAGTAGAGTGTCCAGAATTATTTTTAAATAAAACGCACACAGCAGAAGAATGAATGATCTGCATAATGGACCACATTTAATTCATGGTGGAGATCTTTGTATTAAATAGATCTTTTCATGGGAATAATAGGTCTCACAATGCTAGCTAATTGAAGCAGAGAAAACTACAGTTTACTTAATTTTCTAGTCCACTAACTTTTAGGAGAGTCAGGATTTCACATTTCACTTCAATGCTATATAAGATGCCGTTTAAACTTCTAATAAAGTTTAATATTATTCTTGGAAGAGGCTCATTTCAAGGTTTCATTTTAGTGAGAGAATCCAAAAGAAGATTGCTGTAACAAATCATGTACCATATTAGAGTGAGAGAGAGAAACTGGCTTTAATTTGTAGGTATTTCTGCTGAAGCAGATAGTTTAAAGGCACACGCGTGAGAAAAAAGAAGGAACATCCAACACTGAAACACTTCACAGAAATGAAAATGGCCACCTTTCTAAATATTCTCCAGGGTGCTTCAGCTGATAACAAATAACAATAAAACCCATTCCTGCTTGAGATATCTGTTTACCTAATTACAAGGTTTGGTGGCCTTGCAGGAAAGTTCCACCTCACATGGCATTCCATGACAAGGACTGCCTTCCCCTCCGCTGGCTGGGAAATTTGAATTCAGCCTGCCTGCTGAATTGGCCAATGGCAGGCAGGCTTAGTGGGCAGGTGACTGGAGGAGGGGCAGACCTGACTGAGCCTCCAGGCTTCACTCAGGTCCACTCCCCCTGTATTTAAACAGGCCTGTGTCTTCCAGTTCTTCATTGGCTCTCCAGCCCACTCTCCCTATGTATCCTACTTCTACACTGGAGGTTCCCAAACCTATTTGGCCTACCGCCCCCTTTTCAGAAAAAAACAAACAAATTCTGCACCTCCCTGGAAATCCACCTTCTTTAAGGAAGCAAACAGAAAGATGCAGCAACAAATTCGTGTTCTTTTATGTATCTATATTTCTACAGAGTAAAGAAAGATGTCGCCATAAATAAGATGCATTGAGGCTTGAAATTATAAAATTATTTATTAAAATCAACCATGGTAACCTTCACATTACACACAGAAAAACAAGATAACAAAGAATAACACTAAATTAAAAATCACAAATAACATTGAAAACAATCCTAATGAAAAGGATGAACTTGAGAATGTCAAAATTTCCTTCTCTTCTTTATGCTTCCACTGCCCCCTTACTTTTATTCAATGTCCCCCAATTGCACCTGAGGATATTACACCCCCCCGGGTCATTCCAGCTCCCTCCAGGGGGTAGCACCTCTCACTTTGGGAAACTCTGTTCTACACCCATCAGTTGTTGTGTTATGCTTTTCACCTTGCTATGTACAAAGTTGGTCGCTGCATTCGGGACCGGGGAGCAAGTTTTTCCTTCAGACCAATTGGCCCTGTCTGATACCCTGTTTCCTCGAAAGTAAGACATCCCCCGAAAATAAGACCTACTTCCAGTTTTGCCTCTCGCTGTAATATAAGGCCTCCCCCGAATATAAGGCCTCCCCGATAATAACGCCACCCCGGAATATAAGGCCCCCGAAGCTACCGTAAGGCGTTGTACTGTATACAGGTAATAAATTTCCAATTTTTTGGTTCAACAATAAATGTGTACCATATTCTTCTTAATGGAAAAATAAGACATCCCCTGAAAATAAGACCTAGCGCAACTTTGGGAGCAAAAATTAATATAAGACACTGTCTTATTTTCGGGAAAATGGTAGTTTTGCCTACCTGATAGCAATCATCACAACCTTTGGCAGTTTAGGCATTGGGCAAGCCTTAGGCATGGTTGGAGGAGAGGTTTCCTTCAAAGGATAGGGATAACCCATTAAAGAGATCCTGAAGGATATGCTTCTGTCCAAACACCCAGACGGGGTCTAGGGTCACAACACTCCTTAAGGCAGCGATCCTATCAGGGTATACCTATCTGAAGTAAGTCTCAGTCTATGTGAGACAGTGTGCAATGGAAAAATGGAATGACTATGTTTTTGAATATATACAATCTGATATATTTGAACAGGTAATGACGGAAGATACATGGGAAAACAAATGTCAAAAGATTTTGAATAAATGGACAAGATATAGGAATTGGATAGCAAGGGGGGAAGCCAACCTAAGCACCCAAATTAGAATGAATAATCTGTGCACATGGTTAAAGATTTGAAGAGAGAACAATTTTGGGGGGAGGGGTTAAAGGGGAGGGAGGAAGGGGGGGGGGAAACACAAATTAGGATAAGTGAGTAGGGACAAAACTATATATTGTTATGCATAACTAATAAGAGGATGATTTTGAGGCATGTTATTGTTAGATTTTTGACTGAATGGTTTTTTTGTAAGTTATTCAACGTCCCTGGATGAAAGTGTGATTATAAAGAAGAAATAATAATATGTGAGACAGTGTGGGATGGCCACACCCACCTTCCAAAGGCCATATGCAAGCTGTGGGTGTGGCCATCCCACACTGTCTCACATATACTGTCACACTCTCACACAAAGTGCACACAGCCCTTCCAAGCAGAGGCACATTTAGGGCAGTGCAAGAGGTGTGGTTGAACTGGATGTGCAGCCAAGCACTTGCCTGGGTCTTTAAAGTAATTAGAAGATAGGTTTTGGCACAGAGCTGGATTGTACAGAACAAGTGTGTTCCCTTGAGACCAAGATAGTTGATCCAGAGAACTTCTGAAAGAGAGAGAGCATGAGAGGAGACCTGCATGGACATATTAGAGGTGTCCCACTGCCAGGCTAACAGCCTTTCTGCTGGTTTAGAGAATGTTTTCAAAACTTGGAGGGGGGGAATTATTGGTTTGTTGTTTTATTTTGATTAAGTATTTTTTTGTGTGAACCAACCTGAGACCTCTGGTCTAGGGCAGTAGACCCTATTCCAGGGCTGTTCAAAGGGTCAATCGCGATTTACCAGTCGATTGCGGGATGCCCCTGGTCGATCCTGGCCGATCGCAGGATCCTCCTCCCCGCCCCCCGCAAAAAAAGCTCAGCAACTTCTTTGGTTTTTTTTAAATAAATTTTTATTGATTTTCCAACATAAATTGAGACACATCACAACACACAATACATAGACAAACAAACATATAAACACGTATAACTTCATAACCTCTTTTTCTTGAGCCAAATTTCAATGACTTCCCCATGCCTCCCTTTTCTGCATCCCTATTTCAAACTTTTTCAGCAACCCCTAATCTCAATTACTTATAATTCACTTTCTTTAATCATTTTTCTCTTACCCAATCATTTACCGCTGCAAATCTATTTTACATTACCCATGACATTTTAGCACTCATTAATTTTACAACAGTTCTTAAAAAAACAGTTCCCCCAAAAAGCTTATCAACTCTGGTCAATCCAGTGGGTAGATCACTGTCTGTTTTTTAAGAGTGGTTGTATATCGCAGTCTCTTGGAAGTTGGACAGCCCTGCCCTATTCAATTAACAACAACAACATCTATAGTATAGGAATGGATGGATTGGACTATTTCTAGTCCATCTTGATTTTGCATATATTCACTCACAAGTCTGTTCTGACCTGTTTCTGCATTAATATCACCCCCCCAAAAAAAAAGTCTGTGAAAAAATTGTATCTGAATGCAAATATTCATTTCAAAGTTGCTTCCCACCCCCCTCAATGTCTCTAAATAGGTGATTTATCTCAATGTGCACATTTTCAAATGTATTTTAACATACCAAATGTATTTTAACATACATTTTTTATGGATTTATGTATATTTTCTGCAGTCAAGGGCTGCATTGCAAAATTCAGAGAAGTGCAAAATCGGAAGGCTAATGACATTCCGTTCTATCCATTAGTTCAGGACGTGTGAATGACATTATTTCACTTCAAAATGTGGACCAAACTAAATCACCTTCTATCCCTTTGGTAACGTTGCCTGTTCATGAGACCAGTGCTTCTCCCAGAATGTCATTCCTTTTCATCTTAACAGCCTGCTCTTCCAGAGGACAGTGGCCCAAAATTATATTTCTTTTTATTAGTATATGTATCCATCTAGCCAATGGTTATTTTGAAGTACTTGATCTCTCTGCCTCAACCTTTCTCTGCATACATTTCATTCTTGGATGCTGCACCACAGTCCTTGAACACTGTACAGTCATTAATCTGACACCTAGGCTGTGGCAGCCAGACATTTTCCACATTGACATTTTCTTCCCCATGAAGTGGCTGAATTTCAGACTTTGATCTCGTTTTCATGAGTGCCACTGCATATTGTGAAGCCCAGAAGCCTGGCTTGATCTCTCTTCTTCTGCCATGAACAGCACCCCTTTCTTCTGGCAATCACATTCCATCCCTGTCTAATCACGCTTCCCCTTGGGTGACAGCTTTTCAAACATGTTGGCATATCAGTTGACAAAATGGCTGAGAGATAATAACACAGGATGGGAAATGGGAGGAAAGGCCCAACAGTTCTTTAAAAAAAAGAAAAGAAATCACACTGCCTTGCTGGTAATTAAATTTGGGACATTGCTTCTGCCTTTTCTTCTTCTTTGTGGAGCTTTCATAAGCCAAAGGGAAAGAGTTACAGGTTGCCTTTAGATGTCTCTATTTCAACTATCTTGGAAGAAAACCTGTTCTCCAGTCAAATGACTCCCAGCCCAATTAGCATGAGCGGGGCAAAGAATACAAAATACGACAATTTCCCTGAGGAAATATGCACAACTTAGTTTGTGTTTAAAGGAAAAGAAAGAAACAGTAGACCACATTCTTACATATTTTCTGCCCTAATGCAGTGGTACCTCGGGTTACAGACGCTTCAGGTTACAGATGCTTCAGGTTACAGACTCTGCTAACCCAGAAATAGTACCTTGGGTTAAGAACTTTGCTTCAGGATGAGAACAGAAATTGTGAGGTGGTGGCGTGGTGGCAGCGAGAGGCCCCATTAGCTAAAGTGGTACCTCAGGTTAAGAACAGTTTCAGGTTAAGAACGGACCTCTGGAACGAATTAAGTTCTTAACCCAAGGTACGACTGAACATATTAGCAATGCAAGCTCAAACACTGTGAGCTAAGTGGGGATCCAGCTTCCATGGATACTTCCCTACCTGGAGGGGGAGATCACACAAACCTGCAGATTCTGTGTGTGGCATCTTCCTGCCCAGCTCAGCAGTCTCTGTGTAGCACTGCATTTTAAAACAAAACAAAAACAAAAACTGAAATCTAATGTATCAGACAAGGGTGAGGAGGCTAGAAGGGTCTGCAAGCTACTTCTGACAGCTACAGATTACTGTTTTGGGAGTTTCAACCTGGGAGAATCCAGGGCTATCTCCACCCAACTTGGAAGAAGCTCAGATCACGCTCCCCTCTCAAATTGGCCATATTGGGTTCAGGATGCAGCTGGATTCAAAGGACAGCCTCACTAGGTTCACTTCACCAGAGATGGGCAAACTGCAACCTTCCAGATGTTGTTTGACTCCAACCTGCCTGGAGTCATTTAATTTGTACTCATTTCTCAGACATCAGAATTGGGGTTTCTCCAGCTACCTAATTTTGAAAGCACAGGATCATGGTGATGCTAAATAACCTGCAGTACTTTTGAATATGTGGACGTTGGCGGTGCTGTGGCCTAAGCCACTGAGCCTCTGGGCTCTGGGTTCAAATCCCCGCGACGGGGTGAGCTCCCGTTGCTCGGTCCCAGCTCCTGCTAACCTAACCTAGCAATTCAAAAGCATGTCAAAGTGCAAGTAGATAAATAGATATCGCTCCGGTGGGAAGGTAAATGGCATTTCCATGCACTGCTCTGGTTTCACCAGAAGTGGCTTAATCATGCTGGCCACATGGCCTGGAAAAACTGTCTGCAGACAAACGTCGGCTCCCTTGGCCAGTAAAGCGAGATGAGCACCACAACCCCAGAGTCATTTGTGACTGGATTTAAGTGTCAGGGGTCCTTTAACTTTAACTTTTGAATAGGCTTGAACCCAATTCTGCTTTTGCACCTCATTTTGGTTTCTTTGTTTAATTGTTTGATGAAATAGGGAAATGGCACTTTGAGAAGATAGGGGCAGTAAGGGGATGGGAGCTCCTTTCAACCTGATTGCTGCATTCCCTTCTGGGCAATGGCCCAAGGGCTGCATGCCGGTGGCAGGAAGGGCCAGAATCAAAAGTGGAACAACAAATCTAAATCTTTCCTTCTGTCTGGACAAGCAAGATGCAGTTTCATATTTCAAGGGCACATTCACTCTAGGCAAAAGCAGAACCAGTGGGGTGTGTGGCCTGGGGACAATTTGGGGGCTGGATCGAGTTCCTGAGAGATCGACACATTTGGCCCTCAGGTCTGAGGTTTCCCCACCCCTGGGTTACAGCATTTAAATGGATATGAGCCACAATCCAGTGCAGTGCATTTAGACTGATTGATATCAGTGAGCATAAGCACATTTAATTCTTCGTCGGACTCTGCGTTGATAGTAAATGGCTTCTTAATCACCTCAGTTCCAGGATACAGCCCCCCCCCATTTAATTCATTCAGTTACTGCAAAAGAAATAGGAGGGGGGGATTGTTATCTGAGCACATCCCCTGTATAGTGTTTCACTGAAGCCTCAGCGCTCCTGATTAAGTGCAGAACAATGGATGCCTTTTGAACAGCACTTTGACCTGAATTAAATACATGAATTTAAACAAATTTCTTAGGCTTTCATTTTCAAATTGCCTGGTGAAAAAGGGCATACAAGCAAGGGAGTGAAAATTCCCTCATATTGACCACTTTATTGGGATCCAGATGCTTGAAACTGAAGTTTAAAATGTGAAGTAGCAGCACATAAAGCTTGTGAGAGCTGCATTAGCAACACTGATCAGTGTGGCACGGTACAGGTTTGAATGGGGTCTCATATTTGGCTTCTGTATTGGATTAGAATTGATTGTATGTATGTACTGATGCTGTTTTAAACTATGTACAGTGGTACCTCAGGTTAAGTACTTAATTCATTCCGGAGGTCCGTACTTAACCTGAAACTGTTCTTAACCTGAAGCACCACTTTAGCTAATGGGGCCTCCTGCTGCTGCCACGCTGCCAGAGCATGATTTCTGTTCTTATCCTGAAGCAAAGTTCTTAACCTGAAACACTATTTCTGGGTTAGTGGAGTCTGTAACCTGAAGCGTATGTAACCCGAGGTACCACTGTATGTGCATATAAAAACATTTTCTATATGCTATTGTTTTAGCTGGTTTTTTATGTATGCAACTGTTGTACATATGTTTTTATTATATTGCAAATCTCTTTGGGAGGCCTCATGGGAAGCAATTCATAGAAGATTATAATGGTGGTGGTGACGGTCATCATTTATACTTTTTACTTGTAGAAGTTACACACTCAACCTACAGGCATACAGAAAAAGCAACAGCAGGTGAGGGAGAAAGTGAATGGAGATATTTCTCTCCCTCCCCCCTTCCAGGCTGTTTAATTAAGCTGAATGGCAGGAGGTTCAAAACACACCAAACGAAGTCCTTCTCTTGGAAGATGTTAACACGGAGTATTCACTGCCATAAGATGTGCTAGAGGGATTTAAAGGGGGATTAGACAAATTAAGGATAAGGCTGTCATTGGTTAGTTATTTACCTCCAACATCAGACATAATAATAATAATAATAATAATAATAATAATAATACCCCCCCCAATCTGGCTGAGTTTCCCCCACCCACTCTGGGTGGCTTCCAACAAAATATTAAAAACACAATACAGCATCAAACATTAAAAAACTTCCCTAAACAGGGCCGCCTTCAGGTATCTTTTAAAAGTAAGATAGTTGATTATTGCCTTGACATCTGCTGGGAGGGCGCTCCACAGGGCAGGCGCCACTGCCGAGAAGGCCCTCTGCCTGGTTCCCTGTAACCTCACTTCTTGCAATGAGGGAACCACCAGAAGGCCCTCGGTGCTGGACCACAGTGTCCAGGCTGAACGATGGGGGTGGAGATGCTCCTTCAGGTATACAGGACCAAGGCCGTTTAGGGCTTTAAAGGTCACCACAAACACTTTGAATTGTGCTTAGAAATGTACTAGGAGCAAATGCAGATGGATGCCTTAAAGCATGGGTAGACAAACTAAGGCCCGGGGGCCGGATCCAGCCCAATCGCCTTCTAAATCCAGCCCACGGACAGTCCACGAATCAGCATGTTTTTACATGAGTTGAATGTGTCCTTTTATTTAAAATGCATCTCTAGGTTATTTGTGAGGCCTGCCTGGTCTTTTTACATGAGTAGAATGTGTCCTTTTATTTAAAATGCATCTCTGGGTTATTTGTGGAGCATAGGAATTCATTCATTTTATTTTTTTAAATAGTCCACTCCCCCCCACAAGGTCTGATGGAACCAGCCCCCTACTGAAAACATTTGCTGACCCCTGCGCTTAAAGCATATGAATGCCCATTGCTGTGAAACAATAGCATGAATAAGCTATTGTCCTCAAGTCCAGTTTGTCACATAGTCTCGTTGAAGACTATGTGAAAGAGGACCTAGATCAAAGGTGGGCTTTTCTTATGTACTTATAAGAAGCATAAAAATTGTTATGTACTGAAGTTCTCACCCTGGGCCAGCAGGGGGATACTGTAGATAGTTATGCAAATAAGGGATCGAAAGTGACGTTTAGTGATTGGATAGTTTTAGAAAGTTGTTACAGTAACAAGGTACTGGAGCTCTATATAAGCAGGCTGACTGAGTCCTTCAGCTCAGTTCAGTTCTGGTCTCAGAATAAAGAAGAGCTGTTTGAAGAATCGCTGTGTCGTCTGATATGTTCGCCCACAACTTAACAAAAATAATGAGCAGATTCATTTAAGGATAGGCTCACCTGAACAACTTATGAAAGTCTATCTCTTGCCACCCAGTTTACTTATTTTATTTGGAATGTAGAAAGTTAGCATAATGAAAAGAGAAGCCTGAAAAGGATAGACATATATATCAACTGTTTGTTGCATTCAGGATGGAAATACTAATACTCTATATATCTTGCTATTTGTCTCAGTGTACCTTTTGGGGAGAAAATAGTCTCTGGCCAACCATTTCCCAATGACATTTTAGTAGCAGCTGGAAAATAGCTTGTAGTTAGTCAGGTAATGAGAACTGAAATAGGATTGCGGAAGGCATGTAAGAACGGGGGAAAGAACACACACACCCCGAATGAGTGTTGAAACCAGAAACCAGAAATGGTAAATATAAAATCCAAGAGACGAAAGTGAAAATGGTGTATATGGCTGTGTTGTGTAAAAATATGAGGTGGGTGGGAGAACCATAATTCAAGATACGGGGAAATGATGGAATTGCCACAAAACCCATTTTCTTTCCACAAAATTCAATAGCAATTTAGGACTATTTTGCACAACACGTGGTAGACGGGTTCAAATAAATTCAGCATATTTCTTACATTGGACACTGTGATGCTTAAAAGGCAGGTGCCAACAAACACTTGTTATTGTTGTTTAGTCGTTTAGTCGTGTCCGTCTCTTCATGACCCCCTGGACCAGAGCATGCCAGGCACTCCTGTCTTCCACTGCCTCCAGCAGTTTAGTCAAACTCATGTTAGTAGCTTTGAGAACACTATCCAACCATCTCATCCTCTGTTGTCCCCTTCTCCTTGTGCCCTCCATCTTTCCCAACATCAGGGTCTTTTCCAGGGAGTCTTCTCTTCTCATGAGGTGGCCAAAGTATTGGAACCTCAGCTTCACAATCTGTCCTTCCAGTGAGCACTCACGGCTGATTTCCTTAAGAATGGATAGGTTTGATCTTCTTGCAGTCCATGGGACTCTCAAGAGACAAATACACCTGTGTTTATTGTGGCTGACATGTGCTTGGAAGGCATGACCCCAGGTCCCTGGCACATCTTTGCTTCAGGTGTAAAGTTACTCTTTAAGGCATTGGCATGCTGAAACCCCATCTGTAGCAAGTGCTAAGTACACCTCCGTCATGCTAACTGAACTCACGACCGGACAAGGACAATAGGTTTTTGTTCAGTTTTCTAAGATGGGCTGTTGTTGGTTTTTGCTTCCTTTTATCTTTTGCCCAAGTGGGAACCCCCAAAAGTCGCCTCTGAATTTCATCTTTAGAGTGAATTTGATGGTAACTCTAGTCCCAGGGCTGATCCGTTTTGCTCACATTGTGAATAGTTTCTTCAAACACCAAAAAAATTACAATGTGGTATGTCCACTATGACCAGCGACGAACCCTCTTTCACAACACTTCTGTAACTTATTCTTTGAAAACACACCTCCACCTACAATCTCCCTTTCCAGCTGCTGCTGCCGCCGCCTCCTCCATTCTATTTCTATACCACCCTTTAGCAGAAATTCCCATTACATTACATTACAGAACATCAATGATAAAAACATAATACAAAACATAATGACAGAGAGCCTAATAGTAAAATAATCATCATATAAACAGTCCATTCTCCCACACTTTCACAGGTGGACGTTCTCCAGAAAGTCCTTTTCTAATGGGACTTCTATATTATTGATGATAGAATAGTGTGAAATAATTAACTAAGACTTTGTTGAGATAGTAAATCTGTATCTGGAATATGCCATTTCATAATCAAAGTTGTTTGAGTGAAGACTTGACTCAAACCTTTTTCCCTGACCTGTGGTTAGTTATGTTGAAGGAATGGGTTTCCCAAAACCCAAAACTGACTGTGCAGGCAGTTTTAAACTGCACCAAAATCCCTATTTTTCCTTGGCTAAAATGCATAAACTTGAGCCGTTGAGCAAATGCATAACAAGAACACAGCTCTCTCCTTTATGAGTTTGTGACGTCAAGGATGACCCTGACTGTACCAGTAGAACAGATTAAACACGTTTGTGCCTTATCTTATGTTCTTACCACAAAGACGCACAGACCCAAGTCTGGGAACAATGCCAGAAGCGTGTTCTCGGAGATGATGACCTCTTCCTCCAAGATAAGAGTAGGAAGAGGAAGATCCTTTTATGGTCAAGAGTGCAGGAAGGAAATCCCTTTTATGGTTAAGAGTGCCGGAGCAGGAACATCTGTGATGTCAACCTGCGTGTACAAGCTGACGTGGCTGGGGGAAGGGGATAGGGTGTCTGGAGGATATATATACTGCATGAAACTTCTCATTTCTTTGGACTTGCTGTGGACTTGATCATGCAAGTGCCTTCTGCTATCCGGAGAGCAGAATAAACTCTTTCTTTGAACCAACCTCGGTGTCATTTGACTTCCTTCCTGCTGTCCCGGAGCAACGCGGACCCAATCGGTGAACTCAAATAAGGCTACAATGTCAAAGAGTCTTTTGGTCATCTGAAGAAGCGTTCCATCCATTAAGCCCTAACCTGCAATGTGAAATAGTAAAATACAGACAGAAACATGTTTTTGTGTGTGCATTTTTTCTCAAATTAGGGTGGGAGAATGCTAGACTGCTGCCGTGGTTATAACCATGAAAACTAAACCGAAAAATGATTTTGCAAGTGGAATGTGGAGGTTGTGTTGGGTTAATCAGTACAGCATTGCCCTGACAGATTCTGGCTCTCCTACAGTTGGAGATAAAGAATGATTACATTTTGCCTCAGTGTGAGCAAAGATTAAAGAGATGGATCATAATTAATGGGATGTGCATTATAACATTATGTTCTTTACTCAAGAGGAGGGGCAAAATGATGAATAATTTTATCAAAGCAGATAAGCAAGGAAGAAAGGTTGGGAATACCAATTAACTTCTGACCAGCATGTCATAACTAACCGTATTAGGAGTTTCATATTACAAACAGCCGCAATGCCTGAGGTGGGATCAAAGGCTTTCCCAGAACACTGCAGTCAACACTACAGAATGGCGTGTTTAATGGTACCATAATTAATTTCACTACGCAGTATGAATTGAAAGGGTAGCACAGCACAGGATCTAGAATTTTTTTTGATATGGCAATACAGGATTAACTCATAGGCAGAGAAGATTTATGCAAACATGGACTTCAAGCTAATCATATCTAAGGCCAGGATTTGTTACTACCCACAGGTGTGAAATCTTGCACAAAACCCTACCAAAGCAAACTGTAAGAGAGTGTCTATTCTCCTTAGATATGAAAGGATCCTGCTCATCTCATCAGCGGCCATGTATATATTAGGGCTGAATGTTTGATTGTCTCAATTGGCAGATTAGTCAACAAAAGCTTTCGCTGATTAATCACTGCAGACTAAATTTAATGGTGGATCTGAGAGTTTGTTTATTTTCCAGTTTATTTTAGTCCTGCTGTGTTACTGTAATACAGAATGGGGGGAAATATTACAGATGACCTTTCCTTCTACAAAGAGCCTAGATTTCATTAATTGGATTGTAAGCTATTTTATACTACCTTCAAGATCACAATATATTCCCTAGTTAGAGGCTGCAGTAATATGCAAATATGCTAAAGTAGTAGTCCTATAAACAAATAGAATCAAACTGTAGAGTTGGAAGGGACCTTGAGGGTCATCTAGTCCAAGCCATAGCTGTCAATGTTTCCCTTTTTTTAAGGGAAATTCCCTTATTCCGAATAGGATTCCTTGGAAGAAAAGGGAAAAGTTGACAGCTATGGTACAAGCCCCTGCAATACAGGAATCTCAACTAAAGCATCAATGGGTGTAAGTCCCATTGAACTCAGTAGGGCTTACTGCCAAATACACATGTATATGACAAAACTGTGAGGCTGAAATGTTTACCTGGGAGTAAGCCTTGTTGAACTAAATCAATTTATTTATTGTATCACCATCCATCAGAATTCAGACATTCATTGCCACACTGGTCCCTAGGCCCCACAGTTGAACCATACATGATCTTCTTAAGGACACACATTATCTCCTTATGGACAAACATGAGTGATTGAGGTGGTGGAGTTGTGCCAAATATTTGTCATATTTGGATTTTGTGTTGGGAAACAATTTTGAGGATGGACGGGAACAGTTCTTAGCTCAGTTGGTTAGAGCGTGGTGCTGATAACACCAAGGTTGCAGGTTCGATCCCCTTAAGGGACAGCTGCATATTCCTGCATTGCATGGGGTTGGAATAGATGATCCTCAGGATTCCTTCCAACTCAATAATAATAATAATAATTTATACCCTGCCCTTCCCAGTTCAGAAAACCGGGCTCAGGGCGGCTGAAAACAATGTTAAAACACTTAATTGTAATACGACATAGAAGCAGCATAAAATACAGTGTGAAAGCATGAATAACAATAAAATTCAAAGTTCAAAAATCAATTTGTGGGAATCTATGATTCTATAATTCTTCAGAAATGAATGCCACCCTATAATATCAATCTTCCAGATGTTTTTGCCACTTCTCATAGTGCACCACATTTGTCACCTTCCACTGATCTTCCATGCCCTGTAGAGAATTAACAAAATATTTCTGCCTGTACTTACCTTCCGATACAAGGTGCTTCTGTAAATGGGATTAATTGTGATTTTACACAGCCAATATTCTGTGTTGCTTTGTATCATTATGTCAGTAAATGTAATCATATGAGTCGGTACAGCCAGCTAGGAGATCAGGGCTTACAAACCCAGGGACTTTGTAGTGCACAATGGCAGGATCCAATGAAGATTTGGGCTATTTCCTTGTGGGAGAATTGCCAGTGCCTTATCTGAGGTCCTCCTGGCTAGACTTACAGCCCTGCCACCTGACTTGGAAGATAAGACTCCTCAAGTACTGCTACAGTATCTCTCCAGTCAAGCAGAGGCACACACACACACACACACACACACACACACACACACTCCCAACAGAATAAGGTGAAGACTCTTTAACCTACCAGCCACTTCTGCTCTTGGAAGAGACAGCATCTTCCTGTTATCAGGGACTTTTGGAACTGTCCATGGTACTGGCCACAAGAACTGGAAATTCACTTTTCCTGCTAAATACAAGTGGAGGTGTCAAATCACACCTCATCCACAATACTCAAAAATTGGGGCACCGAGTCTCTAAACAACCTCTGAACTAGGAAAAAAAATGTGGTATGAACAAGCAGATAAAGAGAATGTTAACCTTGTTTACTAAATATATACGTCAAGGCATTTTCAGCATCTTCAGTGCATAGTTCAAAACAGTCCCAGTTGGACAAGGCAGGCAATTAGCAGAACTAGTGTCTGACATTTAACAAGCTTCTTTCTTTCTTTTTTACAGTACAGCCTGTGACCTCCAAGCATGGAGCAGAACAACAGCTCACTCCATCAGCCTGTTCAACTTTTTTTTTTTAGATGTTATTAATTAACCAGCAACCTATCAATATGGTAGCCAGGGGCTCTGTTCAGCTAACCTGTACTCCGAGTAGACCTATTGACATTAATGATCACAACTAACTTAGCTCCATTAATTTCAGTGACTTTATTCTGAGTAAAAGTTAGTTGAATGTAACTCTAGGTGACTCCTGCACAGCCAAGTTTCTTGTGCTTACTGATTAGCAAAGGACTTGCAACAGGATTTACATTTGTTCTTGTCTGGGAAGCAAAAACAAAGAAAGGCAAACTCTTTGCCCATTGAAGCTGAGATAATTCAGTAGGCAACCAGGCACAGGATGACACTACTGTAACCTTTACTAAATTATAGAATTAAATAAGGATCTGACAAACTACCCAGAGAAATTCCACTAGTTATGGAACCTCATTTGATTTCCCTCATGATTCAAATTGGACTTTTGGGTTATGAACCTGCCAGCAAGTCTAGGGGGCTGAATGAAGTGCTCTCTCTCTCTCTCTCTCGCCCTTGGATCTCTGCCCAGCCCATACCAACCCCCCTCTCAAGGTCACACCCTTTGCTGGTCTTGTTTTGCAGCCTGAGAAATGGGATGCAGGTAGTATTGTGATCTAAACCACTGAGCCTCTCGGGCTTGCCGATTGGAAGGTCGGCGGTTTGAATCCCCGCGATGGGGTGAGCTCCCATTGCTCTTTCCCAGCTCCTGCCAACCTAGCAGTTCAAAAGCATGCCAGTACAAGTAGATAAATAGATACCACTGCGGCACTCTGGTTTCTAATATGGTGTTCCGTTGCACCAGAAACAGTTTAGTCATGCTGTCCACATGACCCTGAACGCTGTCTGTGGACAAACACCGGCTCCCTCAGCCTGAAAGCGAGATGAGCGCCACAACCCCATAGTCGCCTTTGACTGGACTTAACTGTCCAGGGGTCCTTTACCTTGTTACCTTAACCCTTTGCAGCCTGAGAATTTATCCCTGACTGGAATATGGGCTTCTTGCTTGCTGGTTGGAGGATAGAGAGGGGAACATGAGTATGCAGAAACTAGCCTGCTGTATGCAAACTTACATTTGCCGCTCCACTCACTTTGGCCTCTGGCGCTGCCCACCATGAACATGTCACCCTCAGGAGGTTGCACAGAAGGGAGTGTGACTCCTGGGCTGGATAAATTTCCTCACTATGGTTCTACAGGCTTTCTGAGGTAAGTGTGCAGCAAAAACGTCTGCCCTGGGCCTTCAGTAAGTGCATGAAAGTTGGTGAGCCAGCATCAAACCCCCACCACCTAAAATAGTTTGGCACCAACTTCTGACACCCCAAAGGCTACTTCCTCCTCACTTACTTTGCTTCTAAATTGAAAAACATCCACTTTCCCAATATGTTGCTCCACTTAGGGAATGCAGGGGAGGGAAAAATACTTAGGTATAAAACCGAAATACATATTAAACAGTATCACATTATTCAAAGTGTTATTATTTTTGACCTTTTCATTTCATGATTTCTTAGGGAAGCACCAAACATGAAATACTGTCAGATGTCAAACACAATTACATTGGAATTGGAACTCTGGAATATTTTTGTTCCACAGTTTCTTTATTTAAATGTTTCTTATTTAAATGTTCTCTCTTTTTTCAGAAAAAAAGTCTTCCAGCGCTTACTAAATAGTTTTACGTGCCAGTAATTAAAAACTGAAATACTTTAGCATAACGCCTAACAAATAGTGTCATAAACTAAATGACGTTACATGTTAACTATCAAATATTGTCTAACAAGCAAGCAAATATTAAAGTCATATATTGCAGGATAACAAATATAGATATCATATATTCAGGATAGTTGGCAAATATTCTTTGGAGAATTGAATGAACTTTTTGCTGTCCACATTGTTTCAGCTGTAATTTGTGTGTGTGTTTTAATAAATGGTAGGTATTTAGTTTGATCTTTTTAAAAACGATTTTGCGTATTTATGTTTATGTCTTTAAATATTTTGTAAGTCATTTCGAGACTTTTGGATAACAAAAGGCTAAAATTCTAATATTTAGGATCTTTTCTCTGAAACAGCATTCCCAAACACAGTAAATTTGGACTCAAATACCAGGAAAGTCATTCTCCAAATCATTTGAATGGCAGAAGCTTTCAGGGCCATGGCACACCCATGGTGCTGAGCAGCATTCCTGTTGAAGTATTATGGGTATTCGCTATCTGAATATTGTCTTGGGTGCTGCTTCTCAATTGTATGATCCATGCAGGGCTGGATTTAGGTTTGATGAGGCCCTAAGCTACTGAAGGTGATGGGGCCCTTTATATGTCCAGCTGTCCTTTGTCAACAACAAATTGTTGCTGTTTTTTGAGCTGAATATATGCTATATGGTAATTTATGGACGTAATAGGCATTTAAAGCCATTTGCACATAACAAAACATGTATTTTATTAAAGTAATTGATACAGAAATGAGCAAACCAGTGATATTTTAGGGAGCAGGCTAGCAGGCAGGGCCCAGTACTTACATCATAGGAGCCTACACAACACAAAACACTGTTGATCTATGTAGGTTTTATTTTATTTGTTTTTTATCTTATATTTTGGAAATGAATATTCAGTTTGTTTTTTCTTTAATTTTTTTGGCGGCCCCTAAGAGTGTGGGGCCCTAAGCTATAGCTTGTTTAGCTTGTACGTAAATCTGGCTCTGGATCCATGTGAATGGCCTCAATTGTGTGGGTTTTTCTCATGGGTAAGAAACAGCATCCCTGTTAAGATACCACAAATGCTCACGATCTGTACTTTCCAGAAACAACAGAAGACATTTTTGTTTCAGAAAGCTTTTCCAGCTTAAGTATCCATTCTTTTAAATCTACCTTCATTTGTCTTTTTCTTATGCCTTTAAAAAACTATTTTAGCTTTGTTGTGGTAGGTCTGTGAATTGCCTCGAGAAAGATGCAAAAGTCGGTCCATTTCACACAATACAAAAATTGGGCATTGAGTGGTCTGGCATCTACCCTTCGGGCTTCTCTCACCTTAGATATGAGGCAGTCACTGCCTCTGTTGTGTTTCCAGTTCCTACTGAAGACCTTCCTCTTCTAGCAAGTCTTTTAAATGGAGATCTTTCCCAGTCTTCATCCATATTGGAATTGTTTTTAGGTGTGTTTAGATGTTTTAATTGGTTTATGGCTTGTGTGTTTAATGTCCTGGGCTCCTTTGCAGGGACAAGAAGGATAATATTATTACTATCACCGTTATTAATTATTATTACCATTAATAAAATCATGAACATGGAAACGATCCATAGACGAGAACTTATAGCATGGTTTCTTTAAATGGGCTTTTCCTAGAAGTGGTCAGGTATCAAAGTGTGACTAATTATAAAGAATTTTTTTTGTCTGATTTTGTCCAGTTTAACTGGATCTGCCGAAATTCCCTCTTTCATTCAACTATTCAATGTGCAAGAGCCCTGTCCATGTTGGCATCGGGTCACCCTAAGTCATGTCACATAGCATACTTGCGTTGCTAAGCACTGCAGTTGCTAAGGTTGAAGTCGCAAGAGGTTAACCTCAAAATCTGTCCTAAACATCACCATAAAGTCAAGAAAAGGGGAGAAAATCAAGTTCTTCCTTGACCAGAAATGACCTCTGTACTGATACGGCTTGAGATCTAATAAAGGGAGAAAACTAACATCAGAGTTTCCATTATTTTATGGAAAAGTGTTAAATTCAGAACAATCTCAGCCTTCTTCATCCAAGCATGATTGAAGACACAATTGACTTTAGGAAAGTTAGTGCTTTGATTGAAACAAGCAGTTTGAAGTAGAATGTTATTGCAACTCCCAGCTGCCAGAAGTGTTGTTTGCTTCCCGAGCAGATTTTTATATGTTAGGAATGAAGAATGAGCTTTTTGCGGGCAGGTTGCCAAAGAGTATAAAGGAAGTATTGGAAGGTTCAGCTTGGTGGAGAAAATCAACAATATTTGTTTTCTCTCTTTACTCTCACATGAAAAGGTAAAGTTTGCAAACTTTCTAAATGCCTCTTAGTCACTCAAACCCTTCCCCCTAATTTTGACCACTTTGAAAAGTGCTTTGTTCTCAAAGGACTACTAAACAGCATGATGAACATTGCTTTAGGGAACACCATAAAAAAGCAACAAAATAGTTCAGTGTTTGAATGGTTCATCTACTATATGTAACTCAATACCACATATTTCCTTTCCCTTAAAGATCTCAGGATCCACAGGATCCTAAAAATGGATGGGTCTTTAAAACTGAAAGTGTGTTGAAACACCTTTCTGACAAACCTTGGACAGGTTTAAGACATTTTAGTGTCTGAGGCAAAGGACAAGACAGTGCCTTCCTCTATTCCATTCCTTGCAACTGGGAAATGAACTTTGGGTTGGATTCAACTAATCTTGTGCAAGAAGATACCCATGTAAGAATTTCCTTGTCTCCTGCTTACCTCTCCTCCTTCCAAGTACCCCCTGTACATCCCACAAATCTACTGGGGGGGGTGTCAGGAGAACTCCCAGAAAACCTGTGTCAGGAGGAAAGGGGAGGTTATGCTTGTCTAGGAAGCAGAAATTACTGAGCTGATGGGACAACTGTATTAGCACGCCATTGAATTCCACCCATTATGTATACAGTGGTACCTCGGGTTAAGTACTTAATTCATTCCGAAGGTCCGTACTTAACCTGAAACTGTTCTTAACCTGAATCACCACTTTAGCTAATGGGGCCTCCCGCTGCTGCCGCGCCGCCGGAGCACAATTTCTGTTCTCATCCTGAAGCAAAGTACTTAACCTGAAGCACTATTTCTGGGTTAGCGGAGTCTGTAACCTGAAGTGTATGTAACCTGAAACGTATGTAACCCGAGGTACCACTGTACCGCTTATTTCACATGTTACCAAAGTGTCATAAAACTGGATTCAACCCAGCATACATACACCAATGGATTCAGTACAACTCTGGTAACCCAACATGCATCATTTGGGGAGTTCCCACTCATAGCAACACTTCTAGATTCCAGGAATCTTCCCAGATGATCTACATGCAACTAAAAATGATTAAAATGCAGCAATTGATTGAGCTGTGAGAGAGTCTCGGCTATATCAGGCCAATAGCAAATGACTTAGTCCTATGTGCGGTCTTATTCCTCAAACTGTGCAGGAAATGAATGTAACCTGTGAAAGAAAGCAGATTTTGTGTTCCCTGACACAATAACAACTCTAAAGTTAGCTAGTGTCTTGAGAGAGAAAAGTCAGAGTATATTCTTGCTGAATGGCTGATGCAATTTCTCTCTAGAATTCAACAAGCAGTGCTTTTGCAGTTCAGCACCTTTCTGCGTGGGTTGCAGCAAAAGGTTATGGAGGCATACATACTCAGTCTGCATCCCGTCTCTTGTTAAATCTGTCTTAAGGGAAACACAGAATAAGAGACTATAGGGGGAAGAGGTCTTGTCTGCCATGTATAGGGAATGCCAAACCTCCTGCACTTGGACAGATAACTGTGGAATCCTTGTTAGGCTAAATGTGTACATATACATCACTCATCTGTACCTGTGTCTAGAGAAATAAAATGACAGTCCAGAAATATATATATATGAATCTTGAAGATGGGGTTTCAGATGAAGGACTAGCACAAATTTGACACAAGGTAGAATTAAATTGTGGCTTACGGGGTGTGGGTGGGTGTAAAATGAAGACCCACATTCTCCAAAGAAGATCACAATTGTTACTAGCCTGTCAAAAAGCAAATAAATAAAATACTAGCTTGCTGTGGGCTCATGGAGAAGAGATGGGAGTTCTGTCTCTTTCATAATATCTGCTACATTTCTAGCATCAACTATCCCAGGCCCAGAAGAGGCCCAGTTGGTGTTGCCATCACTAGGGGGTTGCCCAGCTTGCAGTGACCAGCTTGCATAAGGGGGTCTTCTTTGTGGTTGCCCTCTATTTCTGGAACACCCTTGGTAATGTGGTGTGTTAGTTTCCCTGATTATTAACTTTTATGAGAAATGCCATTTCGGGTGGTCCATTTACGAAGGCTTGCCACTCGAATTCCAATCATCACTGTTGCATCTTCTGCCCTAAAATATATATTTGCTATGTTATCTATAATTATTTCTTTGGCATTTTCTTGGCCAATATTCAAATTATTTGGTCAACATGGTCAACATTTCACAGTATATTGCCTCAAATAATTACCCAAGAAGATTCCGGCAACTTGGATCCCATCATCATTTAACATGTTTTTAAATGAATGAGAAGATGCCCATGATTCCATTTTTGTTGTTACTTCAAGAGACAGTTGCACCTCATCTTCCTCGAGGTTTGCCTTCTGGTCTAACATGTAGAATTTCTAAAATTAATTCTGGAGCTTAGCATATGTACAGTTTGCCTCAGTTTTCAGCCCATGTCCTTTTTCATGCAAGTTAAAACATCCAGTGGAGCCCCTCTTAGTAGCTTGAGCACTTGGTCCAGGAAAGGAGGAAGATGGCTTGTTTGCTGGAAGGACAACCTGGGTTCCTCCAGATGTTGTTCAGCTCTCATCATCTCTGACTGTTGACCATACTTGTTGGGGATGATGGGAGCTACAATTTAACAAATCGAGGGATATAATTTCCCCCAGCTCTATGAAAGCCGCAATTAGGCCTGCCCTTGTAAGCAGTGGCCTAGTACATTACATTGTACTCAACACTATGGATGACAAGCGTGGTGTAGAGCCAGTGTGGTGTAGTGGTTAAGAGCGGTGGACTCGTAATCTGGTGAACCGGGTTCGCGTCTCCGCTCCTCCACATGCAGCTGCTGGGTGACCTTGGGCTAGTCACACTTCTTAGAAGCCTGTCAGCCCCACTCACCTCACAGAGTGTTTGTTGTGAAGGTGGAAGGGAAAGGAGAATGTTAGCAGCTTTGAGACTCCTTCGGGTAGTGATAAAGTGGGATATCAAATGCAAACTCTTCGTCTTCTTCTTCTTCTCTTCAAGCCAAGGATTGGTGAGAAAGGAGGGGAGGGAATGATATGGAGAGAATATATCATACCCATGAGTTTTAAGACTTGCCAGATCTTGTTGATTATTGACTTGGTACCCTTTTAGAGACATCTCTCCAGTCTTTTTTTTTCTCCTCTCAAAAGGTGTGCAGGATTCTTAGTATGAAGTTTATCCAATTTAAAATGCTTTACTGCAAAAGTACTGAAAGATCAATAACCTAATGCCATACACATCTATAGGTAAGTCAACATGAGAAACAAACGGACCATTCCAAGAGGAGTGGCAGAATCAATACATCTAATAAATTGTTGCTTCTCCCATCTTGAAAAAGTACACATATTGTTGCAGCTAAGATGTATGTGATGGAAAAGCATAGAGAATGGAGAGACAGCTGGGCTGAAATTGCACCTGAATTTATCTCAGCTCTTCAATAAAGATACCATAAAGCACTTTCAGGAATTCAGTGAGTGGTTGTTGTTCCCCACCCCCATCCAGCTAAAATCTAAAGCCAACTACATTCGCACCCCACACCCCTTGCCCTGTTCTTGAAAGGATTTTTTTTGTTCTGGGTTGTTATCTCAAGGAGAAGCCAGTTATACATGAAAATGCATACATGTATTTGCTGCATTATAAGGTGTTTATTTTCAAGGCAAAGGAAATGAACACTCACACTTTACATTGCGGGTGCCCTTTGTGGGATCGTGCTACCGTTCCCAGGGAGCTTAATGGCAAATCAGGGGCTGGCTTGCCTCTCAGTGTTAATTTTTGGAGGTTCACGCCCAGCTTCAGTAGTCAAGCTTCATTGTTGGGAGGTGGGGCCAGTCCCATTATATATAGGGGGTGGAGCTGACAGTAGCCAGGCAGTCGGCTCTGGAGATTCACCCTCCCTCCCCTCCCTTAGTTTAACTTTTTTTGTTTGCAGGTTAACTTTTTCTTCCTGTTAACGGGCGCTGCTACGGTCTTTGGCTGGTTGCTGTTGAAGGACCAATTTGCCTGCATTGGCAGGTTTTGTCTTCCCTGTAGCAATTCATCACAACTTTGGCAGTTTATGGCCTTGGGTAGAATCCTTTAGTCTTTTCTTCCCTATAATGGGGATGTGTGTGAAGTGGTGACTCACCCCCCTGTGGCGGCGATTCCAGGGTCCCCGCTTAAAGGGGTGATATATAATGGGTGTCACTGGCTATACACTGAAAGGTCATCAGTGAACTACCCTGCGTGCGGGGATATGGGCTTGGTTGCGTGTCGAGGTCCCCAAGCCACCCCCCAAATAACTCACAACGCACACTTAATTTTTGTTTAAGGTTTTTGGCATAATTTTGGCCACAACTTTATTTAAATACAAAACCGTGAGTGGTTGTTTAGGCATTGGTTAAGACTATCTGTCCCCCTGCCTGGGGACAGAACTGACTTCCGGGCACCACCGAAAGACAGTGCGGGGGAAAGCAAGTCGGGGAGAAATGGAGCTGAGTCACAGACCCTCAATTCTCATCCGCATGCTCCCCGAAGGCCCTAGTCCCATTCCAGGGATTGGACGAAAAGATGGCAAGCCCCAGGATTCCTTTAACAGAATTCCCTTTCCACAGCAACCATGGAGGGGCAGGCCCAGCCTATCCTAACCCCTCCTCCACCAATTTATAACCAATGCCTAACCGCAACCTTACAAGTTGTGACGATTTGCTACGCAGTAGGCAAAAACCAAATGGCCCAGCCAATCAGCCAGATGGACAAAATTCCTACCAGGCCCCTGCCCCAATGGCAGACGACCCCATGACAGGCATAGCAAGGTCAATGCAACAACCCCTTCCTCAAGGGCGGGTGGGCGGGTGATCCGTTGCACGCAGCAAAGAGAAAGCTCCAGGCTGCGTGCAGAGTATTTAAACATTTTACCCTTCCCACCAAAATTGCAACATAACTTTTACCCCAGCAACCCAGTGAACCAATCACTGCCCCAGGCCATCTTTAGAGACCCTGCCTGGTAACAGAGGGGTGGCTCAGCAGACCCCACCGCAACACGTGCTCTCCATGAAGGAGAACACGCTCTGCCTGCTACACTTACATCTCGCAGAGCACCCCCTGATGCACCCCAGTTCCCCTGGCTGGGGGGGCTGGGAGGGATACAAGCCCAAGGCCTATACCAAGGTCTTCCTACATTTGGAAGTTTAATAAAGTTGTGGCCTAATTTTAATTCCATAACACATTGTCAGAGTCTTTATTCCTTTCTTGTGATCCCTGGGGGCTGGGGCTGTTGCGGCCTGGTCACGCAATGTGTCCACCCATTTGAAGTGCAGTGAAAGTGGCTTAAAATGCAGATGAATAACTTACCGAGTGGTGAATTTAGGAAGTTAATTGCGTACTCAAGGGCACCAGCTGCCGGATTTAGCATGAACAGCTAGATGTTGGGGGGCCCTGAGCAAGTTGCCAGTGGTGGGCTCCCACCTCCATGGCTTATATATTACTTGGCATGAAGGAATGCATGCAGACAAGTACACAAAAGAACACTGATGAGGGAAGCAATCCGAAGTGTGTGGAGCCAACAGCACCTCCATCAGTTCTGCAGTAGTTATTGCTCCTTTCTAGTTTGTGTTGTGTGTGTGTGTGTGTGTGTGTGTGTGTGTTGGGGCGTGCGCAGAGTGTCCATTCAACATGCCAGCAGAGTGTGCCAATAGAACAGGAAAACCACTGGACAGTTCTAGGTAGGGTCAGCCACTTTAATGACAGCATTCAGCAGTTCCACATCTTGTAGGTTACACAGTTGTAATATACAGTGGTACCTCAGGCTAAGAACTTCTGGAGGTCTGTTCTTAACCTGAAACTGTTCTTAACCTGAGGTGCCACTTTAGCTAATGGGGCCTCCTGCTGCCGCCGCACTGCTGCTGTACTATTTCTGTTCTCATCCTGAAGCAAAGTTCTTAACCCAAGGTACTATTTCTGGGTTAGTGGAGTCTGTAACCTGAAGCGTCTGTATCCTGAAGCATCTGTAACCTGAGGTACCACTGTACCGGCCTTCCAGAGGCACACAGTCTCCTTGCAGTGTTCCAACACACGCTAGGCTTTAGGGAATGGCAAGGGTCAAGAGCAAACTTGCTTCAAACTTCAGGTCGTGCTGAGTCACTCTCACATACATGCTTGCTGACTCGCTCTCGCATGATTAGCTAGTAGCAGGTGCAGGACAAATGCACCCAGTCAACCAGCACACCTAACTTAATGCTTCCTTGTGCTTTTTCTCTGCATGCACAAACCCTTATACATTATGTACAGCAGAACCTCTACTTACAACCACCTCCACTCGCGGACGTTCCAAGTTGCGACCACGGCTGACCCGGAAGTAACCGGCGGGTTTGCCACTGTTCGCGCAGGAGCGGCAATCACCGTTTGCACCTGCGCAGAAGTGGCAATCGTCATTTGCACATGCGCAGAAGCAGGCAATCGCTGCCCGCGCATGCGCACAATGGCACCTCTCCCAGCGACCCGTTTTGCCATAAGGACGGGCCTCCGGAACGGATTGTGGTCGTGAGTAGAGGTTCCACTGTACATATGATACGCATGCATATACATTTGCTACACGGAAAGAAGAAGAAGAAGAAGCAAAATTCTTCTTCTTCTGTTTGGATTTGATATCCTGCTTTATCACTACCCGAAGGAGTCTCAAAGTGGCTAACATTCTCCTTTCCCTTCCTCCCCCACAACAAACACTCTGTGAGGTGAGTGGGGCTGAGAGACTTCAAAGAAGTGTGACTAGCCCAAGGTCACCCAGCAGCTGCATGTGGAGGAGCAGGGAATCGAACCTGGTTCACCAGATTACGAGTCCACTGCTCTTAACCACTACACCATGTTGGCTCTCAAGATCTGCCTATCTCTCCACACATTACGGTTCTGTTTGTTTGTTTGTTATTCCACCTCTCCTCTTAGGAGCTCAAAGCAAAGTACATAGTTCTCCTTCTCCCCACCCCCCCCTTACAACAACCCTGGGCAGTAAGTTAGGATGAGAGACAGCTATTGAAGGTCACCAGTCAGTTTCATGGCTGAGTGGGGATTAGAACCCCAGGTTCTCAGGTCTTAGTCCAATGCTCTAACCACTACACCACACATGCTTTCCTTTTTATAGGGAAGTAGTGGTCAGGGATGATGGGTTAGCAACATCCAGAGGGTTTAGCTGATGGGCAGCAGTCCCAAAAAATTTTTCAGCATAGTACTACTGAGGATTGTGGCCGCTTAACATTCCCCATGTTCAAGCAAGTATTATGCAATTAATTTCAATCACAACTAATTAGAATTTGCTTTCTAGCAATGGCTCTCTAAGATTGCATTGACCCACATTTATATGCACCTTTGTTTACGTTAATTATATTTTTGTGACCTTTCGTTTCGAAGAGCTAAGCTATAGCACTGTTCTGTGGGATGGGATGTGAATATATGGCAATCCAAATATGAAAAAATGTAATTGTTCGAGCTCTGTATGAAAGGGGAAAATAATCATGCATTTGCTATGGCAGCTGTTAGAGGAAATTATCCAAGATGTCATATAATAGCGGAAATTTCAATAATTAATCCATCAGGAAACTTACAGTAAAATTTTTACATCAACTGAATTTAATGGGAAATAATTATATTTAAGTGTGTGTTTTTAATGTTTCCAGGAATGTCTTCTTACCAGCACTTTATTGTCGGTTTACTATCAGAATTATCGTAGGAAGTGTTCTTACACAATCCCAGTGCTAGTTCAATATCTTATATTACCACCAGATGAAGCAGTAGCTTGCACAATCCTAAAGCATCATGGCTAACGTTATAGATTGCAGCAAATTATTTTATGCTTTCCCACTACAACTGAAAGCTGAATAATAACAATAATAATAGCTTCTGAACGTGAAGGCTATAACCCATACACTCCAACATTTCTCTGATGAAAATAGGGGTGTCCTTAGTAATAACAACAACAACAACAACAACAACAACAACAACAATAATTTTATCATTTATTTATTTAAAGTTATTTGTTGTTTTTTCAAATTATAGTTTTACAATCACATATCCAACATAAAAACAAGATTCCAAAGAATCTCCTGGACTTCCCTCCTCCCCTTTGTGGGTCCTATTGTTTGTCATTTCCTCCTGCATCTTTTATAATAATCCATCTCCATTACATCCAAAATTCACCATTAAACTACAAGTGTTATTCCAACCCTACTAACAATTTCGACTGTTTACAATGGTTTTTAAGATAAATTATAAATTCCCCCCATTATTTATTAAAATGTTGGTCTTCCCGATTTCTGATTCTTCCAGTCATTTTTCCCATTTCGGCATAATCCATCAACTTAATCTGCCATTCCTCTCTGGTCGGGACTTTATCTTCTTTCCTTATTTTTTATTATTTATTGCCCCAGCTAGTATGGGTTGCCCCAGCCTCTGTGAGTGGCTTCCAACACACCTAAAAACATAATATAACATCAGACATAAAAAACTTTCCGATTCAGAGCTGCCTTCAGATGTCTTCTAAAAGGTGTATAGTTCTTTACCTACCTATTCATTCTTCGCTTCCTGCTCTCTTGATCCCCTCCCCCCCCCCACATGCCACAAGCCTCAACAGGGGCTTTGTGCAGCCGCTTTATTTATTTATTTTATGTTATGGTTTGCTTTGTTGTTGTTATTTATAGCTCTCCTCCTCCCAAAGCACACGGTAGCTGGCAAAATACAAAATAAAACACATCCATAAAAGACAGCAAGCGTAAAATCCCAAAATGTCAACGAATAATAAAACAGCCAATACATCAACATCAACAGTGACCACATTTTCCTCACGAAAGACCTTGAAACACCTGCTCATACAGATTGTCGGTAAAGGCAACGGGGACTTGTACCAGTGAACAATATTGGGAAGTGAATTCTGAAGGACTCAAGAAGGCATGTGGAGAAGGTCCTCCTCATCAAAACCCTGTTAAAACTGGTGATCTGATTGGTGTTGAGGAGCTGCCATTTAGATTTCCCACAATGCCTTGGAGCAATGCTATGCCAGGAACATTGTGGGCAACAAAGATAACACGCACTGCCCGCCACTAGGAAAGCCTGCTGTAAACCCACCAGCATAGGATGGGACCCACCAGAATGCAGCACCAGTACTCCCTTGAGTAGGAAGGAAGGAGTGCCTTGCACGCAGAAGATCCCAAATTCAGTCCTCAGGATCCACAGGTATGGGTGGGGAAGTCCTCTGTCCAAAACCTTGGAGGACTGCTGCCAAGTATTCCCCCCCTCCCCAATCTCCTTTATTGCTGCCAAGTATTGACTTGGGTAGGGATGCGGGTGGCGCTGTGGTCTAAACCACACAGTCTAGGGCTTGCTGATCAGAAGGTCGGTGGTTCGAATCCCCGTGATGGGGTGAGCTACCATTGTTCGGTCCCTGCTCCTGCCAACCTAGCAGTTCGAAAGCATGCTAAAGTGCAAGTAGATAAATAGGTACCGCTCTGACGGGAAGGTAAACGGCGTTTCCGTGCGCTGCTCTGGTTCACCAGAAGCAGCTTAGTCATGCTGGCCACATGACCCGGAAGCTGTCTGCAGACAAACGCCAGCTCCCTCGGCCTATAGAGTGAGATGAGCGCACAACCCCAGAGTCATCCGTGACTGGACCTAATGGTCAGGGGTACCTTTGCCTTTACCTATTGACTTGGGTGGACCAATTGATCTGACTAAGTACAAGGCCGCTTCATGTGTTCCTATTATTGTTAAGCAGGGGGAGTAAGGAGTAGCAATGTTGGATTCATACTGCAGAGACTCAGGTTCAAATCCCCTCATGGCCATAAAGCTGAAGTCACCAGCTCTCACAACCAGCAGGGTTATTTTGAGGGTAAAATGACGGGTGGGGGAAGCAACTCTGTACATTCCCTGTACATTGGAGTACAGGAGTGCATGAACTGACAAATTTATCAGATAATTTGAGAGGATTTCAAAATTAGAAAATGGGAACAACAGACTGGAAGTTTCCAACAGCCCAAAAAAGGTGGATACAGTGGTGCCTCGCAAGACGAACGCCTCGCAAAACGAAAAACTCGCAAGACGAAAGAGTTTTCCGTTTTTGAGTCGTTCCGCAAGACAAATTTCCCTATGGGCTTGCTTCGCAAGAAGAAAGCCCATAGGGAAATCTCCGGGGACCTCTTTTAAATGCTGGCGGCGGGGAGCAAAGCCTTTCGTCCCCCTCCGGCCTTCAGAAGAGGTCCAGGAAGGCCGGCGGGGGCCGAAAGGCTTTGCTCCCCACCGCCAGCATTTTAAAAGTGGTCCGGGATAGCAGGGAAGCACGCTGCGCTTTCCCGCTATCCCGGACCGCTTTTAAAATGCTGGCCGTCGGGAGCAAAGACTTTTGCCCACCACCTGCCTTCAGAAGACCTCCGCTGTCCCGGGGGCTTTTAAAATGCTGGGGGTCGGCAGCAAAGGCTTCGCTGCCGCCCGCCAGCATTTTAAGATTGCCCCGGGAGAGCGGAGAAGTCTCCGCTGTCCCGGGGGCTTTTAAAATGCTGGCGGTCGGCAGCGAAGGCTTCGCTGCCGCCCGCCAGCATTTTAAAATCGCCCCGGGACAGCGGAGAAGTCTCTGCTGTCCCAGGGGCTTTTAAAATGCTGGCGGTTGGCAGCAAAGCCCTCCTGTCCCCGGAGCTTGCGGGCGGGAGGTGGGGAGAAGGGCTTTTCTTTCCACTGCCAGCCTTCAGAACAGCCTTCTGAAGGCTGGCGGTGGGAAGAAAAGCCCTTGTCCCCCCCCCCAGCCTTCAGAAGAGGTCGGGGGACAGACTGTCCCTGGACCTGGTCTGAAGGCGGTTTCCATAGGAACGCATTGATTGATTTTCAATGCATTCCTATGGGAAACCGTGCTTCGCAAGACGAAAAACTCGCAAGAAGAAAAAACTTGCGGAACAAATTAGTTTCGTCTTGCGAGGCACCACTGTAATTCCACCATAATTATTATTTTTATAAACATAAACTCACTCTACGTACTGAGTATGGATGAGAGAATGTCTTTCCTGAGGGGAATGGAGTATAGTTCAATGGTTGAGTTGATACTTTGCATGGAGAAAGTCCCAGTTTTGATGTTTGGGACCATTAGCTTGAGCTTATCAGGTAAAATTACCGCTGCCCCCCCGGAAATTCTGGAGAGGTCCTGTAAGATGATGCAAGAGTGCTAGTTTGGGTCAACCAAAACAGTTCATATGAAGGAGGTTGAACAGACACACTAAACTATTAAAATTAAAAGGGAGGAAAAAATAACTGTGAGGACTCGGGGGGAAGTAAAGCAGGGTTAGTTGCCACTTCCATTAAAAATATATTATGGTGAGTCTTCCGTGTGCATTATGTTATGGATATTACCCAGGCATTCTATTTTCTATGGTGGGGTTAAGTGCTCAACTATAAAACCTATAATTAAAAGCAATATGAGAGCAATAACATGCTTGGTACTATTACTTTACAGTAAACATGTGGTAAAATGAGTCGCTGGCTTGTATTTGTAAGTAGCTAGTGTAACTTGACTATTTAACAATTTTTCATTTCAGGAATGGGGAGATTTTTGAAGAATATAATTGCAAAAGGGTATCCGAAAGCTCATACCAATAACAAACTTAGCTGGTCTCTAAGGTGCTACTGGAAGGATTTTTTTATAATTGCAAAATGTTTGCAATGGTGCTCAAAAAACATTTCCTTTTAAATGTTTCATTTGCCTTTTTTTTTAAGAAAAGAAAATAAACCTACATGAATTAGATATGTGGGAGGAACAGGTCCCCTACAGGGTTCTTGATGCTGAGACAATCTGCGGTTTCTCTTCAGTTAAGATTTTCTGCATAGTGTTTACTGCAAAATCACAAGAAAAACTATATTGCTTTACAACAGAGTTGGCATTGTCTGTTTCAGGAAGTCCCAATCAGTTCCATACCTTGATGATAAAGGAAGTACTGCCTCAAAATTTTGTACTGTTCAGCCCAGACACTGAGGTCCAGCGCCGAGGGCCTTCTGGTGGTTCCCTCACTGTGAAAATTGAAGTTACAAGGAACCAGGCAGAGGGCCATCTCAGTAGTGGCGCCCGCCCTGTGGAACGCCCTCCCATCAGATGTCAAGGAAATAAACAGCTACCTGACTTTTCAAAGACACCTGAAGGCAGCCCTGTTTATGGAAGTTTTTAATGTTTAATGTTGTATTGTGTTTTTAATATTTGTTTGGGAGTTGCCCAGAGTGGCTGGGGAAACCCAGCCAGATAGGCAGGGTATTATAAACAAATAAACAATATTATTATTATTATTATTATTATTATTATTATTATTATTATTATACTCTTGGGTCACAGCCACACCATACTAAAGCACATTTACAGCTCATGATTCCCCGCTCCCCAAGAATCATGGGAACTGTTGTTTGTTGAGGGTGCTGGGAATTCTAGCTCTGTGAGGGGAAACAGCAGGCCCCAGGATTCTTTGTGGGAAGCCCTGTGCTGTAAATGTGCTATAAATGTATGCTGTGGATGTGACCTTGGTTTTGCATATTTAAAACAGTATTTCTCTATCATCATCAGCATGGTGTGCAACATTAAAACATAAAACACCATTAGAAACAATGTGGATAATCATTAAAGTTAATAAAATAAGAAATAAACAGGTGTAAATTCCTGATGGCTTATTTATAGCCCTGTTCTTTGTTCACACAATCTGAGAGCAAACAACATTACAGTACAATAAAACAATGACCTCAGTTCTAGGCAGGTATATAAAAGGAGCAGGCAGTGTGTGCCCCAAGCTAAGAATTCAGGCTTCTTTCTATTCATATCTTATAATGAGTTCACACCTTTTAAATGATTCTTCAGTCTCCTGCACCAAAGACATTCAGTGGTCTTCTCTAAATTATTTTAGTATCCTTCAAAACCCCTCAGGTATTTCTCCTGACGAACATCCTCCGAATATATTTTGAATTTCTCCGTGCCAAATCTGACCACTGTCACAGGATATGCAGAACCCTCCTGCAACATCTCTTTTGTCTCTCTCCCTCCCACCCACCTGTGAAAGAAGCCTACATTTTTTGCCTCATTGATAAGAACGTAAGAATTTTTTTTAGCATTTTTCGTCTGGTGAAGGCCTTAAAGCTAACCTTATTCTTGTGAAGTGGCCAAGAGCGATGCATGTGTTTTTATTTCTAGTAAACATTTATCCAACCTCATTTCGACAATTCATGATCTGAAAAAGCCTCATGGGACATGTTAAATCTCAAGGGCTTGACATTGTCCTTAATTGAAGTATGGTCACCCAGGGAGGCTGCAGAGTGCAGACCACTGTTGAGACAATCTGTATAATCAAAGGAAGGGCACTTGCAAACCCCCCTCCCACCTCAGAAGAAAAGTAAGCATATCAAAAGCTCTGCAGCCTATCCATGAAAATTTAACCATTTTCTTTTTCTTTTGAAGATTTTTACTATTAGCTTTCTCAATAATTGATAGGGAATGGTCAGGAGGAAAAAGCAGAATAAAATTTCAACATAGCACTACATATGCACTGCTGCCCCTGAGACATTTAGCCAGCATTCTTGCACTAAATGAGACCTTTAACTAGTTCTGCACCCTGACATGTGCTGCACTGTATTGATTTCTGGTACCCCCTGTCAATGTTGAGAAGCACATAGTATCGTAAGTGAACGGGAGATGTTGTAAAAGGGTATACTCAGCCGGAAGATTCCTCTGTGTGTTTTGGAGCCGCTATTCCCGCTCGCGTCCTTTGTGTGTGGGGAAATTTGTCAGAAAATGGCCTCAGGTTCATGTCTTTGAACTACAAAAGTGGACAAATAAAGGTTAAAAAACAAAGGTAAAGGACCCCAGGTCCAGTCAAAGGTGACTATGGGGTTGTGGCGCTCATCTCGCTTTCAAGCTGAGGGAGGCAGCGTTCATCCACAGACAGTTTCCCTAGATGTCTGCTCACCACCCACACACTTACAGTAAAGGTAAAGGGACCCCTAACCATTAGGTCCAGTCGTGGCCGACTCTGGGGTTGCGGCACTCATCTCGCTTTATTGGCCGAGGGAGCCAGCGTACAGCTTCCGGGTCATGTGGCCAGCATGACTAAGCCGCTTCTGGTGAACCAGAGCAGCGCACGGAAACGCCATTTACCTTCCCGTCAGAGCGGTACCTATTTATCTACTTGCACTTTGATGTGCTTTCGAACTGCTAGGTTGTCAGGAGCAGGGACCAAGCAATGGGAGCTCACCCTATCGCGGGGATTCAAACCACCGACCTTCTGATCGGCAAGACCTAGGCTCTGTGGTTTAACCCACAGCGCCACCCGCGTCCTTTACACTTGCAGTACATATCTACAAAACCCACCTAACAGTTCACACATTATTGATGGATAGATATGCAAAGGCATCTTCTCTCCACAGTCATGAGGTACTGAGATTGGAGAAGCAACAGGAGAGGTGATCCCATACTTGGGTACTTTATCCCTAGCAGCTGTGATGGCCCTTTGGCCTAGTAGGAGCAATCGTAAAAAGCAGTTGGCAAGGTTAGCTCAGTGGCATGGCAACTGGCTTGGCAGGACGTCCCATGTTCAAGCCCTGGTGTTTCCAGGTAGGTCTGGGAAACACTCCTGCCTGAAACCCCAAAGAGCTGCTTTGTATCCTGGGGAGTTAGGAGTAATGCTCTGCAATTACCCTCCAAGGTGCTCAGGCACAGGTTTGCTTGAAGTCTGGAGTTCTCCAATAATCACAGTATGCTAGAATCAGCCCTTATAGAAAGGCACCCTGGAGTGGGAGACAGGGGCCATGTGTCCTCTGAAGTTAGGGACACCTGGGCTCAGGGGAATAGAGTGTGAGGTGCCAGCGAAGCCCTGGCCCCAGACACACCATTTTTGAGGGCACCCCCATGCAGGCAAGCCCGACCTGATGCTCATTTCCACTCTCCAAGGGTCTCATTGGTCAGCCGGGCTCCCCTCTGCGTGGGTGGGCAGGAGGCTCAGAGGGCCCCCACTTTGCTCCAGTGAGGGTGGGGTAGCTCTGGTGGTGTTGGTGGCTTAGGGCCCTCGTATTTACCGGACTGCCTCTCCTGGTATGCCCCACAGAGGACCTTAATGTGCATGAATAATCATAGTTTAGAGGTCCCGGGCCCTAAGGAAGTCAGATTATCCTCCACCGGGGCCAGGGCCTTCTCAGTGATGGCTCCGACCTGGTGGAATGCTCTGTCCCATGAGACCAGAGCCCTGCAGGATTTAACTTCCTTCCGCAGGGCCTTTTAAGACAGAGCTATTCCACCTGGCTTTCAATTTGAACTTAGCCTGATCTTTTATTCCCCTTCCTTCCCTCCCCCTCCCCTTTTTATTACCCGCTCTAGGATCCCACAGCTAATTCTCCCCTGGTCTCCTCGCTGGCCCAAATAGGACTAATTTAGCCAGCTAGCCCTAGTGATCATCTAATGTTTATTGGATGGATTTTCCCCCTAAATTGATTTTTGAATTCTGGATTTATTGTTGCTCACATTTTATACTGTTTTTATGCTGTTTTTGGTCGCATCAATTAAGTGTTTTAAATTTGTTGTTAGCCACCCTGAGCCTGGTTTTTGAACCGGGAAGGGCGGGGTATAAATAAAAATTTATTATTTATTATTATGCTCCCCCCCCCAGCTGGCATGTTCATGTGCCTGTCCCCGGCACCAGCAACTGATGCTACACTGCTGCCTGCGCTCCCACATTAAGCACAAGTACCATAAGTGATGTGTACAGTACCATAGGGATGTCCTGACTGTCACGCCTCATTCTAGTCCACCTCGTGTTATGATTGCTCCCCTGAACTTACCAAGTATAAGCATTAACAGGGTCATGGGAATAGGACCACAAACATAGGTAATCAGATATTGTCAGCACTAACAGATAGTCTATAAGACTTAAGCCCACCTTGAGGCAAGGAGAACCTCCATGCAGACCATATTGTTCAGATGCTGAGCCCATTGCCTATGAGGAGTTTGGACTTACTGCCCACCACAAAAAGGAGGAGATAATCTGGCAATAGAAAAGGCTATAAAATGATATCTGCTTCTTCTTGCTTCTTTATTTCCTTCATCCTTTAAATAAAAACAATTGAAGGGCAAATTCAGTAGTCTTTATTGCCTATTTGAATCCAAAAGAACCATGACCTTAGGCAGCCTGAACCGTTGGCAAAACCATTGGCCAATGTTCTGACTCTGAATAAGCCATATTCCTATGCTTATGTGTGGTTAGTTACCCATCACAAAAGAAATGGAGATTGGGGCAGATACCCTTCTTGTTCTCAAGACTTGATACTGTAGTGATAAAGAGATTTTGCCATCCAATTTATTTCTCTTTTTAAAAAAAATAAAAGGTTGAAAATTACTCTGATTTTTTTTTTTTAAAAAAGGATAATGAAGTTACACAGCAAAGACAGTATCATCAAGGAGGCAGGTGATAACTTTGTTTATTGCTGGAAGAATGGAGCCACCTTTTTAAAGGTGAGATTGTCTTATTGAGTTTATAATTTGATGCAAACTATTAGCTGCAACCCCAATTTTGAGCTGAGCTATATTAAGCCATACCCTTTCTCTGAAATACCTAATCAGAAGTAGATTAGAGAGCTCTTGAAATCAGTTCAAGTGGGAAAGGGAGATGGTTTAAAGAAAGAAAGAAAAAAATAGCTTTAATATATTTGGGTTCTTCTGCATGTTCCCTTACAAACTAAAACAATAAAGGCTCGAGAGATTGCTATGCACCTCAGGGAGTTTAGACTTTCATGGGTTTGTTATAGTTGGTTTTATTTTATTGAGGGGAGAGAGGTACTCATACAAATGGTTAGAAATCTGAAGTTTCTTGAGGCTACACATAATCTTCACCGCAGTGAAAATGAAGATGCTTTGCAAATACTTACTAGGGTGCTGTTTGTTAACTCGTTATATTGTTACTCTGCTCTGTGGTTATTTGTGCAAAGGAGAGGACTACGTTGTACATAAACGTGGCACATTGTTAGACATTTCATAGCCTTTTACATTCTTCCCTCTTCTCTGCAGTCTGCACCTCTGTGGCAGCAAATTGTGGCAGCAAAAATAAGAGATTAAAAAGACGGAAATTGTGTCGAAGAGTGTAAGGGCAGAAAACAATTTGAGCCTGCACTAAAAATATTTGGCAGTAAAGTGATCCCTCAAATGCTTTATTATGGAGTTGAAATCTGGGGCGAGGATGAGAGTGCTATTAAAGGGTTAGAAGTAGTGCAAAACCAATTTCCCCAGGGACTGTTTTCCCTACCCAAGGGAACAGCTGCCACACTCTTAGGCATGAAAGTTGGAGGGCCAACGTTAACTGCAAGAGCTGATTACACTAGATTTAATTACCTGGAAAGACTGCCCTTCATGTCTTGCGAGCGCTTGCCAGGTTTGTGCTATGCAGAATTGGAGAACAGCCAATGGTGAAAATCTAACACCTAACATTATTGGAACTCTTATTATGTCCATAAGTTTGAGATTATATCCACAGAGAAACACCAATTAAGGGATTTGTGCCACTGGACAAAAATCACTACATGATCTGAAAGTGAGCAAATCCTCTAAATGTTCTCTTTGGTTTCCCCTTCTTAAAAAGGTCAATTTTTGAGCCAGTTACCTGTCAAATCTCCAACCAACCTAAGAGTCACTTTTACTGAGAGGTGTTTTCAGGCTATGTCTTCTGCCACCCTAGATGGATGATAGAACGGTGCCATACGAAGACAGACTCTGTATATGTGGGCAACCGCTGGTGGAAGATATCTTGCACTATTTACTATATTGCCCAGTATGCCTTGGACTCAGGAAGTGATTTCTCATTTTATTATCTGTATATCCCTGGCAGAGAAGGTCCTATGGCTTCTAAGCGAGTCATAAAGTCACCCTTTTTGCTTTGGCAGCCGAAAGTTCAGAAAGAAGACCCTGGACAATATAGTAGTAAACTGCAAGACAGACACAGAGACTTAAATAGAGACGATTATTTGTGGCACGACACTCCTTTTGCCTGCGTTTATTTTTGATTTAGATTTGTCATGGGCAATGACTAGTGCAATAAAGTTATTTGGATTGGATTGTCAAAGAGTGGAGATTCTTTTCAGACTATTTAAGAAAAAATTACAGTCAAATGAATTTGTGAGCAGGGTTTGAATTATAGGCAAGGGAAGGGGAGTAAATAAATGAATGTAATATAAATTACAATGTAATAGGGAAAAATGGTAGTTATGGCAGCAGATTAAAGATTATAACAGGAGCATCACGGATGTACGGATGGGAAGTCAAAATTATTTTTTTGAAAGTTAACTGAACACTATCAAAGTCTGTGTAAAAAGATTAATAAAATTTTATTATTAAAAAAACAAACTACGGAGGGATAACAGACAGAAAGGAACAGAAGGGTTTAATGTGAATTTGCCCATAGCTTTGTGTGAAGCAAAACTAGTGCTCATTTTTAATTGTCTTTCACGAGCCGCATCTCAAGTTGCTTCCTAAAAGAGTTTATATTAAAAATAGCCTGAAGTGCTCACTTACACTAATTAAAATCGTTGAGTTAACAAATTACTGCAGCCCTTTTTTTGACTGGGACAGACTGAGCTGATCTTTTTAATGTCAAAAGGCAAAGATCTCAGGAAACCTTAGAGAACAATTAACAGTGACTCTGACACCTGCCAGATCTAGCCTATATTTGGAACTAATTGGTAAAAGCTAAGTAAGAGTGTAAAAGAGGAGAGGCTATATATGTTAGACGGATAATGCCACTGGTTGTTTTTGGGGGGAGTTTTTTTTTATAAAAGAAGAAGGAAAAAAGTCTTCTAGGTTAAATGAAGAACTTTTGAAACCCGTTCAGTTTTTTTTGGTTTTTGTTTAAAAAGGAGACAGTGTGTTTGCAAAGGAATGGAAAGAATGAACATGGCGTTCTTAGGTGGAATTTATCCTGTCTGTGAATAGGACACATCTCATCACAGTAATCAATTCTTATAAATATAAGAGCTCTTCACTTGAAACAGAACAAATGTCTTGCAGGTTTACACTGTGTGAATGTGCAAATCTAAAGCCAAACACACATCCAAGGAAAGAAATGAGACCCTTGAAAGAGATTTTATTAGTGAGTTAAAGAATTGTAATTCTTTTCTGCTCAAGTTGATAAGAACATTAGAACATAGAGTTGCAATGATTAGATATTTAAATCCAGGGTTTGTTTGCAGTGTGTGGTGTGGATATTGTATATAAAGTGTTTCAGTGCTTATTGTGTTTGCATTTGTTTTTATTGATTTTAATTTACATTGCAAAAACCCTTGGGATATATATTGGGAAGGGCATTCTAGGAATGCTCAAATTCATTAATTAAATGTCCAATAATTCCTAATGCAGTTCTGCATGTCTATCTGTGCAGGAAAATTATCTGAACATATCTTGGATGCAGGTGTTCCTATAAGCAGATTGAAATATGGAGCAAGGTGATAAACTAAGTTAATTTTCCTTCTTATGCTTGCTAGTAGTTTCGTGTGTTGTGTTCTTTACGTCCGGGGGGGCAAACATTTGCAAATAATATGGAAATGAGGGCTAAACTTGTGCTATATTCCAGTTGTTCCAGAAATGTGGAAGCTCAAATATAATGTGGAAATCAGCAGTTGTGAAAATGGAATAAACTGCCATGTCTGATGTATAACTAGCACCTGACATATGTTGTCACGGAATACATTGATGCCTACTCACATAGAAATATTTTTTTAAAGGATTAGACAATTTCATGGAGAACTTATTTAAAAGCCAGTTATCCGTGATAGCTTAAAAAGAAAAAAGAAAGAAAGAAAAGAAAGCCCCTTTTGAGAGGTTAGGGACAAACAAGAGGTGTTGGTCATATCTATCGTGCTCCAGTAGCAAACTCCCTAGGGGTATCTGGCTGGCTGGCTACCATTAGAGACAGACGTTTGGATCCAGACCAGTTCATGCTTTACTGCCATTTAAATCAGTGGGACTCAAGTTAATCATGACTGTCTTGTCCCATACAACATTGCAGTGGCGTAGCGTGGGTTGTCAGCACCCGGGGCACGGCAAGTAATTTGTGCCCCCTAACCCGTGGATTTGCGCCCCTAACCCTAACCCCCAGATGTTGCGCCCCCTAACCCTACCCCCAGATGTTGCGCCCGGTGCGGCCGGCCCCCCCTGCACCCCCCACGCTACGCCACTGCAACATTGGGTCCTGAATTATGTAGACTCTGATCCAGGAAGGCAAATCTTAGTGTAGTGTAGACTGGGCAAAGCAAGATTTAAAAAAATATTTTGTCAGGGTCAGGAGTGTTTATTTCTCCTACCAATATATAGCAGTCTGTTCATTTTTATATACCAAGGCTTACGATGCGTGGGCTTTAAAAAATAATAATTGTTATTGTTGTAGCTCCCTTAAAATGGAGCTATTTAATATACTCCATTGATGTCCTCCTTCCACTCAAACAAATTGTCCAACTCTTCAATTACAAGCCCTTTGGAAACATTTTTTTTCAAGTATCTACTAATGCATGAGACAATGTAGGGTTGAGTGTGTAGTTTTTTTTTTAATCAGCAGCATTCAAATACCCAATCACAGAAAGAAAGAAAAAAACTGGGAAGTCAGAAGGTCAGATCAAGCATTTTCTCTCTTTAGAATTCACTTGATTGTGGTTTTTAAGTGCTCTGCATTGTGGGATCCCAAAAAAACATGGGTAAGTATTAAAGTGAAAATCATTTAAGATAACAAAATAGTAGTGAGTGAATGTGTGTAGTGGGGGAGAGCGGCTATATATTCACTTGAATTTCTAATGTCTCCAACAACGTCATCCTGGTCACACAAGGACTTCTCCTTCAGCAGTGGGGCTTCCCCATCTTTTGCCCTCATGCAGGTGGGGCACCTCCAAAACCCACAAAGCTATGGAGTTCAGTCTCTTCTCTGTTCTTTTCACTCCTAGTTAATACATTACCTCACATTTAGAGACACTCTGGGCTTCTTTGTGTGCATCTCTTGTACTGGACAACCATCTCTGGACAGCACAACCATCTCTAGGTCCTGATCTTGTCCTCAAGGATTTTAAAAAAGCTTCTAAATAATACATCCCAGCAGGAGTGTCTTAGGGAGGGCAGGGGCCCTGCAAAATCTTCTAATTTATTTTACTTCCCTTGGAATAAACTCTAGCCCATCAGAAGTCCCTCAGAAATGCATCGAAAGTTCCATTGCATGTGGGGTGAAAGAAGGCAATTTCTTTCCCATGTGGTGGTCATGCGATAAGGTAAAAACGTACTGGAAAAAAATATATACAATGAGCTAAAGAAGATCTTTAGATGTACGTTTTTGAAAAGCCAGAGGCATTCTTGTTAGGAATGGTAGGAGAAGATATAGTTAAGAATGACCAGAAACAGCAGCAATTACCAACAGTAGAAGAATGGCGACAAAGGTAATGGAATATGCAGAAATAGCCAAACTGACAGGGAAAATTTGACAACAGGGCGAGGAAACATTTTTTTTGAAATGGGAAAAAATTATGTTGTATATAGGAAAGATAAGATGAAATAGTAAAACCAGTAGAATTGGAAACAAACCTCATAACGGGAAAGATTAAGAAAAGTGATGGATAATGAAAATAATAAGAAGCAAAATGTATAAGGAAACTAATATAACTAACAGTAGTGGTAAATGAATACAGACAGGCAACAAGAATTGTATAAACAGGAGGACTTATTTGTTTATGGATACACTATGGACAAATATGGAAAATGAATAACAATATATAAAACGGAAAAATATAATGCGATAAAATTATATGTGATATGTAAAACCAGAAGAAGGAAGGAGGGAAGTCAGCTCTGAAGAGCAAGTATAAATGTAAAATGTAATACAATATGTGTATGTGGAGTATCTAATTGAAAAACTAATAAAGATTATTCCGGGGGGGGGGGGAGAAAGTTCCATAGCATTAGGGCAGGATCCTGAGGAGCCTCTCCAACCAGATGCATGCATTTCAGTCTGATCCACTCAGATGTAACCTGCTTTGCAACCGGCTTGTTGCTATTTTCTGAGGGTGAGATCATTTCCTTTCAGTCTACCAGTTTTTTTTCTCAATCTGCCATATATAGACCCTCCAAGTGTCCCTATTTTCCAGGGACATCCCTGATTTAGAGGAGCCATCCCAATTTCTGTTCTGATCCCTGAATGTCCCACCTTTCCTTAGGATGTCCCTATTTGTATTAGAGAAATGTTAAAGGGTATGGAGTTACTTGAGTCCCGAGCCATCTGAAGGCAATCCTGTATAGGGAAGATTTTTTTTTATGTTTAATGTTTTATTATGTTTTATATACGTTGGAGGGACGCAGGTGGTGCTGTGGGTTAAACCACTGAGCCTAGGACATTCCGATCAGAAGGTCGGCGGTTCAAATCCCCGCCAGGTGGGGCTCTCGTTGCTCGGTCCCTGCTCCTGCCAACCTAGCAGTTCGAAAGCACGTCAAAGTGCAAGTAGATAAATAGGTACCGCTCTGGCGGGAAGGTAAACGGCATTTCCGTGTGCTGCTCTGGTTCGCCAGAAGCGGCTTAGTCATGCTGGCCACATGACCCGGAAGCTGTACGCCGGCTCCCTCGGCCAGTAAAGCGAGATGAGCACCACAACCCCAGAGTCAGCCACGACTGGACCTAATGGTCAGGGGGTCCCTTTACTTTTACTGTATACATTGGGAGTTACCCAGAGTGCTGGGACAACCCAAGAAGATGTGTGGGGTATAAATAGCAAAAATATAATTATGGAATGGGTAATACCTATTTTCATCGGAGAAATGTTGGAGGGTATGAGTTCATTGTTCAACTTCTGGGTTCATCACTGCCAGAGAGGGGGCAGGGAGGGGAGATTTCATGGAATCTGGTTTCTTCATGGACTACATGACTACAGTGACTACATAATCGCATGAGCACTGTTCCAGAGTATTTTTCATTATATCTATTCGAAAAAAGATTGGATAATGAAGAAATTACATATCTTTCCACTTACGAGTGTTTAACTAATTGGCTGATGAAGAATTCAACGAAACAGTAGTTGTTATCCGGAAACACTCTTCAGCAGAGTTCAGAATTGGACATCAGAATTGGACATTTGCTGATTATACAGAGCTTCACAGCTTGCTCTCTGCTGGGTAAAGTCTGGCACTGTGATTCATTTAAGGACTTTCAGAGACTTCAGTTTGTTAGTTTTGATGTTTTGAATTATTCCATAAAGTTTTTCACATAGTTATTGTTTCTGGCCATCGTGTTGCTTTTGATATTGCTGACCTTCTACATGGACCAGACTGGGGCTTTTCTATTCTTGGGGTTTGGGGAAGGGAGAGGAGGAGAGGAGTTTTTTGTGGCAAACTGCACCCAAAAATGTTTGGCATTATGGGGGAGGGGAATCTGGTTTCTTTAGGCACCAGGCAAAAACTTCTCTAAAACCAGGCCTTTGGCCTTATAACTATCTGTGGCCTTTTAGAAGTGTGTGGGATATTGTCAGAGCTGCCCTAGGTCCCAGCTCACAAAGGACCAACGCTGCTTCGTTGTTAAGTATAAAAGTCTTTATTGAAGTTCAGTTTCACTTCCAGAGCCGCAGCGCGCAGCCCCACGTCTAAAGTGTCAGACCACTGATGCTCCGTCTGAGTCTCCTCCCCCCTGACACCAATTTAAGATCCTAGCCTTGCTCCACCTTCTCCGCTGCTCCTTCCTCCTCTGGGTCCGCCTGCCCGCCGGGGTTCCGCCCTTTCTAGCCTCTTCTCCCGCTGATTCCCCTGAGCCTTCTCCCTCCCTCCGGCGGGCTTTAGGAGCTGGTTCCCCATCCGGGTCTCCTGCTGTTCCGCGCGCCTGCACATTTGAACTTGGCGCGCGCGCCCAGCCAGCAGCTTTCCTCCTGACCGTTTCACTGCTGCTGCCACTGCTTCCCCCTTCGGGGGGGCTAGCTGCAACTGACCTCCCTTCCGTTCCCCCACTCTCCGATGGAGGCGTGGTCAGCCCTGACTCCCTCTCTGGAGGAGACGCTGGCCCTGACACATGTGACTCCTCCCCCCCACTATGCTCTGGTGGGGAAACTGGTCCCGATCCTCCACTGCTGCTTTGGGGTTCCCCTCTGGCTCCTTGTTTCTGGTGCGTCCCCCCTGGGACCCCCCTTGCCCTGACCATCGGCGCCCCCTTCTGGGAATCTTCTGATTCGCTGGAGAAGCTCATGGAATCTCTCGGGCCACTGTCATACTCCCCTACGCTGCCCTCAGATTCTTCCCCTTCGCTCTCCCAATCCTCTCTCCCCAGTGCTCCTGCTCCTGATTCCCTGACATCCATCCCCCCCTCGAAGCCCCCCCTTCCCCCCTCCCCCTCTTCGGGTGTGGGTTCCGGGTGCTCCAGTCCTGTGGGTGTGAGTGCGGGATACCATTCTTCCCCCCTGGTGTGTAGCCGGTCCACTGGATCCGGCCCAACCGCAACGGGCTCGTCGACGTCGATTTCCTCTGCTTCCATCTCTCTGCTGATGTGCCCGAATCCAGGATCCTCCCCCAACACGTTCATGTCCTCCCCTCCCCCGGGTACCTCTGGTGAGACCGCTTGCAAAGGTCCCCGCAGCAGCTCCCTGTGCCACCCCACCTCCGGTTGAGTGTCCCACCAATAGGAGCGGTCTGTGGCAAACCCCGAGAGAGACCCCTCCGAGGAGCTAGTGTCCGGCATCATCTCTTCAGCTGATGAAAAACCCTGGAACGTACTGGCTGACAGTGTGGGTGTGAAGAGCCAGTCGTCGAAAAACTCTGCCGGCATAGGTCTGTGTGGGAAGAGTGCATGGAACTCGTCTTTAAGATAGTGCTCCTCCACGGCATAGCACGGTACCCACCTGTTGGCACTGGCTGGGGTACCTTCCCTGGCGAGGAGGTATTCCACCCCCTCTTCCCCCCACCTCGAGTCCAAAATCTCCGTGACCTCGTTGATTGGCGTCGCCCTCCGTGACCCCTCCCTCTTCGGAGATTCACTAAGTGTGTCTGGCGCGTTCCCTGTCGCCTGAAACCTGTGGGGTTCCCTGTAGGGTGTGAGCACTGACCTATGAAAGACTGGGTGCATTCTGGAGCCCTCCGGGAGTGTCAACCGGAAGGCCACTGGATTGATTTGTGCCGCGACCTGGTAAGGTCCCAGCTGCTTGTGCTTGAGCTTCCTCTTAGCTAGCGTCCTGGCCGGCACTGCCTGGGCTGCTAACCAGACCCAGTCCCCCACCTGGATGTCCTCCCCGACCCTCCTGTGCTTGTCTGCCTGCATTTTGTAGGCGTGTTTCGCCAGTTCCAATTGCCTTCGGAGTTGCTCGTGGACCTCCTGTAACTCTGCTGCTAAGTGCTCTGCTCCCCTTGGCTCCCCCTCCCCCTTCGTCTCTAACCCCGGGAAAGTTCTGGGATGCCGCCCATTATTGGCGAAGAACGGCGTCACTCCCGTAGACCCGTGCTTCGTGTTGTTGTAGGCAAACTCGGCCAGCGGTAGGTAGTCCACCCAGGTCGAGGGTTGTTGATTGGCGTAGCATCGCAGGTACTGCTGCATGATGGCGTTGACCCTCTCCGCTTGTCCGTTGGTCTGCGGGTGTCGTGCTGACGCTAAGTTGATCTTGACGTTCAGGATGCCCAGCAGCTTCTGCCAGAAGCTCGAGACGAATTGGCGACCCCGGTCGGACAGGATGGACCGCGGCAAGCCGTGAGCTTTGAACACGTGGTCTATGAACAGCTTGGCGGTCTGTTCCGCTGTGGCCACCTTCGCGCACGGAATAAAGTGCGCCATCTTGGTGAACATGTCTACGACCACGAGCACCGCTGTTTTGCCTCGCGAGCTGGGCAGATCTGTGACAAAGTCCAGGGCCACTCTCTCCCACGGTTCGAGCGGCGTCTGTAGGGGTTCTAGTAGACCCGCCGGCTTCCTGTGTACTGGCTTGGCCCTTTGGCAGGTGTCACACCTGGAGACGTAATCCGCGACTTCTCCCCTCACCTTGGGCCACCAAAAGTCTCTGGTTACTAATTCCGCCGTTTTGTCCTTGCCGAAGTGCCCAGCGCTGGGCGCGTCGTGTAGCTGCTGCAAGACTTTCGCGCGGAGGTCGTCTCCGGGCACGTAGAGAGCCCCTTTGCGGATGAGCAGTCCGTCTCGTATCTGGAACTCGTCGTCCTTCGCTGTGCCTTTTCGCACCTCCTCCATCTTGGATTGTGCGAACGAATCCGTCTGCAGCGCTCGACGCACCGCGTCCAGGTCCACGGCAGCTGAAGCGCACGCCCACGCTTTCGGTGCGAAAATGTGCTTGGCCGCCACCGGCGCCGCTTCCTCGAGATATTGCGGCTTCCTGGATAGTGCATCCGCCATGACGTTGTTGTCTCCCGGGATGTATTCTATCCGGAAATCGAAATCCGCAAAGAACTCCGCCCAGCGGATGTGTCTCTGGTTCAGGAACCGCGCCGTGCGCCAGTACTCCAGGTTCTTATGGTCCGTGCGGACTTGCACTGTGTGTCTGGCTCCAACGAGGAAGTGCCGCCACGCCTTGAAAGCTGCATGAATGGCCAGCAACTCCCTGTCCCAGATGGTGTAGTTCTGTTCCGCCTTGCTGAGTTTCCTGGAGTAGAATGCGCACGGCCTCCATTCCCCTTGCGGATCTTGCTGCAACAGGACGGCCCCCACCGCTCTGTCCGAGGCGTCCGTCTCAACCCTCATTGGTCTGCTGGGGTTTACATGTAGCAGCTGTTCTTCGGACGCGAAGAGACGCTTGAGTCTCCGAAAGGACTGCTCCGCCTGGTCCGTCCAGGTGAACTTCTTCTTCTTGGAGCTGAGGGTGTCCGTGATGGCTGCCGTCTCCTTCGCGAACCCTTTGATGAACTTGCAATAAAAGTTGGCGAAGCCGACGAACTTCTGGACCTCCTTCCGATTGCGCGGGCTCTTCCAGTCCAACACCGCGCGGACCTTGGCGCTGTCCATGGCGAGTCCCTTGTCGGACAGCTTGTAGCCCAGAAAATCCACCTCCGTCATGTCAAACTGGCACTTCTCTAATTTGGCGTAAAGTCTGTGCTCCCGTAGCCTCTGCAGGACCTCCTTGACGTCCCTCTCGTGAGCCTCCTGCGATTCCGAGAAGATCAGGATGTCGTCCAGGAAGCAGACGCACTTCTTGTAGAGGAGTCCCGCTAACACATGATGCATGAAAGCTTGGAAGGTATGGGAGCCATTTTGCAGACCAAAAGGCATTACGCGATATTCATAGGTGCCTAAAGGTGTAAACATGGCTGTCTTCCACTCATCGCCCTCCCGCATGCGTATAAGGTTGTACGCCCCTCGTAGATCCAACTTGGTGAAGATCCGTCCCTTCCTCACCGTCACGAGCAGGTCGTCGATCTTGGGCATGGGGAATGCTGCGGGCTTTGTTTTGGAATTTATGATCCTATAATCAACTATGAGTCTCCGTTGGGGCGTGTCCTTCTTCTTCACGAAAAACACGGGACTGCCCCCCACTGCTTTAGATTCTTGGATGAACCCCCGCTTCAAGTTGTGATCTATGAACTCCCTGAGTTCTTGCAGTTCATCTTCAGACATGGAATACATTTTCCCAGTCGGCAGCGTCGCTCCCGGCAGGAGGTCAATCTTGCAGTCGTAAGGCCTGTGGGGAGGCAGCTTATCCGCTTCCCTCTCGCAGAAGACCTCCAAAAACTCCTTGTACTTGTTGGGTACCGCTTGCACCATGCCTAGGTGTAGCTGCGGTTCATCCTCTTGCCCCTCCTCCTCCTGGCGGGTCTGGATGCAGTGTTCTGCGCAGTAGGAGGAGCAGAAGGTCAACTGCCGCTGGTACCATGCTAATGCCGGGCTGTGCCTATCCAGCCAACTCATACCCAACACTATGGGCGTTTCCGACAGGTGGGTGACGTTGAAGCTGATGACTTCGCGGTGGTTTCCAATTTGCATCACCATCGGTGGTGTTTGCTGTACCACCTCTCCTCCCAGTAGCTTCCTGCCATCGACCGTGACGACGTTTAGGGGCATCGTGGCTGGCATGAGTGCTATGCGATGTTGCTTGATAAAGTCCACTCCAATAAAGTCTGCGTTGCTCCCAGAGTCAATGGTTATTGGTACTTGCATGGTGTGCCCATTGGGCAACTGGAGCGATGCGGTGAGTTGCACCACTGGTTTGGGTGGGAGGGGGTCTGTGGGCTGTAAAATCTCTGGGGACTGCTTCACTGACTTGCCTGGTTGGGCCCCAGTGGCTCTGTTTCCAACCAGGCTTCTTCTTCCCCCTGCAGCTGTTTCGGCTGCTCACCTGTTCCCTTTACTGTTGCTGAGGCTGCAGTGTGCTTCTGGAGCCTCTGGGGACACTCTTTGGCCATGTGCTGTGCACTGTCGCAGATGTAACACTTCCTGGTCCCTCTAGGAGCCTTCCCCTTGACTGCTCCTGGTGTTTGGGCTCTGCTGGCAGTCTGAGCCCTGGCACCACCAATCTCCATCGGTTCTTCTCCCCTCCCTAAAGGAGGCATGGACAGCGCCCGCCCCGCCTCTCTGGGAAAGAAAGGGGTTGTCCTGGCTGGGGTGCTTGCCTTACGTCCTTCCTCCCTGCTCCAAGGGCGTCCTTCCAGGCGCACACCAATTGCCAACGCTCTTTGGGCAACTTCTTGGGTACTTTGGGGTCGTTCCCCTCTTGCCAGCTCATCTTTCACCTCTCCACTTAGCCCCTCCCAGAACAGGTCTCTGACAGCAATAGAGTCCTTCTCCCAGCCCAGCACGTTCAGTAAGGCAAAAAAGCGCGAGTGATATTGCCTCACCGTCGCTTTCCCTTGCTGTAGTCCATGCATTTCCCTCCGAGCAATATCTACATCTACCGTAGATTTAAAGCAAGCGTCCATAGCTTTGATAAATGCATCGGAATCTTTGAGGGCGGGGTCTTTTTCGCGCCACAAATTCCGCAGCCACGCTTTTGCTTCCCCATGCAAATGAGTGATTATGAAGCCCACCTTCTCTTCCTCATCTCTAAAGTCTTTCCGAAGCAAATTGAGCGCGTAAACCACGTCAGCTCTGAAGTTAGGGTATTGCTGCAGGTTCCCATCAAAGTGGGCTACTAGGCTGCCCCCCCTCTTCCCGAGGCCAACTCCCTCCGGTTTGGGTCCTGGCAGCCCCTCTTTCCCCCAACGGTCCCACCTGGCCTGCAGATCCCGGCAGAGCGCTACTGCTTCTTCTTCTCTTTTCCTGGATGCTGCTACTTCTGCGTAAAGCGTTGTGACTGCTTCTTGCAGTTCTTTCACCTGGCTCTCTGTAGTCATCTTTGCCTCTCTTCGTGAGCTCGCAAAACACCAAGTCTTGCCCCTCGCTGCACCAACTCACGCTGCGAGGTTTTTATTGGAGACGGAGCATACTGTCAGAGCTGCCCTAGGTCCCAGCTCACAAAGGACCAACGCTGCTTCGTTGTTAAGTATAAAAGTCTTTATTGAAGTTCAGTTTCACTTCCAGAGCCGCAGCGCGCAGCCCCACGTCTAAAGTGTCAGACCACTGATGCTCCGTCTGAGTCTCCTCCCCCCTGACACCAATTTAAGATCCTAGCCTTGCTCCACCTTCTCCGCTGCTCCTTCCTCCTCTGGGTCCGCCTGCCCGCCGGGGTTCCGCCCTTTCTAGCCTCTTCTCCCGCTGATTCCCCTGAGCCTTCTCCCTCCCTCCGGCGGGCTTTAGGAGCTGGTTCCCCATCCGGGTCTCCTGCTGTTCCGCGCGCCTGCACATTTGAACTTGGCGCGCGCGCCCAGCCAGCAGCTTTCCTCCTGACCGTTTCACTGCTGCTGCCACTGCTTCCCCCTTCGGGGGGGCTAGCTGCAACTGACCTCCCTTCCGTTCCCCCACTCTCCGATGGAGGCGTGGTCAGCCCTGACTCCCTCTCTGGAGGAGACGCTGGCTCTGACACATGTGACTCCTCCCCCCCACTATGCTCTGGTGGGGAAACTGGTCCCGATCCTCCACTGCTGCTTTGGGGTTCCCCTCTGGCTCCTTGTTTCTGGTGCGTCCCCCCTGGGACCCCCCTTGCCCTGACCATCGGCGCCCCCTTCTGGGAATCTTCTGATTCGCTGGAGAAGCTCATGGAATCTCTCGGGCCACTGTCATACTCCCCTACGCTGCCCTCAGATTCTTCCCCTTCGCTCTCCCAATCCTCTCTCCCCAGTGCTCCTGCTCCTGATTCCCTGACAGATATTTTTAATGAATTTCTTTTTCCTTTCACCACCTTGGCTTGAATGTATCTATGTGGGGTTATTGTTGTTTGTTGTTTGGTTGTATGTTGCTTTCTGTTACCTTGGGCAAAATAAAGTGATGAACAAATTTAATAACTAATAATATAATATATGATAATAACAATGGATAAAGGAGATATCTCAGTCAGTAGAAAATGAGATTCTTAATGTCAGGGTCATGGGTCATAAGCCCCATGTTGGGCGAAAGATTTCTGCATTGCAGGGGGTTGAATGAGATGATCCTCAGGGTCCCTTCCAACTCTATAATTCTATGATTATTAGATCCGCCACTTTTATTTCTGAGGATACACAAGGGTACGCAGTGCCAGCACCTTTTTTCAAATGTTAAAAGTGTTATGTATTCAGTGGTCTGTGTTTGCCTGAGCTTGAGTCTGGATGAAGGATTCTGAGCCTCTGTGTTCTGATTCGATACATGATATCCAATCACAGAACATTTCAGGATTTGGGCCTCTGCCATTGGCCCTAAACTCTGGGTCATGATTCGCAGCTTGGAAGTTTAGACAGCCAATCACGTAGGGAGTGGGAGTGGCCCGGGCCTTCAGAAATGTATATAAGCAGTTGCTTTGGCCCTGTTGTTCAGTTCTGTTAGTTCAATAAAGGTTCTTGCTGTTATCACTGTGTCTTGCCTCATGGGAACCCACCTACACTTCAAAAAGTGTGGCACTTACTGTAACAACTTCATGGTAAATACCGACACCCCCTTAAAAACCCCCAACACTGATTAGCTCTAATAAAGTAATTTTCATTGGCCCAGTCTGGCCCTGTTTTATTTATAAATATTTATGTTTCACCTCCATTATCAGAGACAGTATACCTCCAAATACAGTTTTTGCAGAACAGAAATGGGAAGCAGGCTTGCAGGCTTGCTATGGTTATCTGGTTGGCTCCTATGATATGAGGATATGGGACTAGATGGGCCTTCTTACATTCAAAATGTTGTTTATATTTTCAATAAGCAACCAATACAGGATTATGTAAATATCCCTACTCTGCATAATTTATAACCGTTATCAAATTTGGGTCTTATGGCTATAGGACTGAGAATTTTTGGGAAAGAATTCAAGGCTTGCTTGTTAATGAAAACAAAACTCTGCCATGCACCATGCAATATTCCCTTGCAAGAGCTTTTGCCTCCCGCAGGAGCAAAGCTTCTGGATGCATAATATAATTATTTTTCCCATGCCAGTTTTCTTTTAATGCGGTATAAATATTTATAAACATTTCAGGGCACTGCAGCAGGAAGAGATTTACCATGTCCGATTCTAGCATTGGAAAGAACAACGAGGACGGATGAATGATGTGACCTTTTCTATATACATTTCGTAAATGGCTTCTTCTGTGGGTTAGAAATTATGGAAGCTGCATACTGAGTCAGACCACTGGTCTATCTAACTCAGCATCATGTACACTGAGTGACAGTGTTCCTACAGGGTTTCAGGCAGGGTTCCCCCTGAGCCAGGAGAGGCCAGAAATTGAAAAAGGAGACCTTCTGCATGCAAAATAAATGCTTTACTATGGGGCTACAGCCGCTTCCCAATATAGAGTCTAATCATCTAAGTAGAAACTAGCAGTTTGGGTGAAACCTAATACACTGATGCTATCTATGCTATCTTTGTTGGAAAAGATAAAAGTCCAACAAAGGTCCATATAGTAAAAGCTATGGTTTTCCTAGTAGTGATGTATGGAAGTGAGAGCTGGACCATAAAGAAGGCTGATCGCTGAAGAATTGATGCTTTTGAATTATGGTGCTGGAGGAGACTCTTGAGAGTCCCATGGACTGCAAGAAGATCAAACCTATCCATTCTGAAGGAAATCAGCCCTGAGTGCTCACTGGAAGGACAGATCCTGAAGCTGAGGCTCCAATACTTTGGCCACCTCATGAGAAGAGAAGACTCCCTGGAAAAGACCCTGATGTTGGGAAAGATGGAAGGCACAAGGAGAAGGGGATGACAGAGGACGAGATGGTTGGATAGTGTTCTCGAAGCTACCAGCATGAGTTTGACCAAACTGTGGGAGGCCATGGAAGACAGAAGTGCCTGGCATGCTCTGGTCCATGGGGTCACGAAGAGTCGGAAACGACTTAACGACTACACAACAATAACAACATCTATGCTATGGAAAGAAGAGTACAGTGGTACCTTGGTTCCCGATCCATTCTGGAAGTCCATTCGACTTCCAAAACATTCAAAAACCAAGGCACGGCTTCTGATTGGCCCCGGAAACAATGCCGACAGCCGAAATGGATGTTCAGCTTCCGGAAAACATTCGCAAACCGGAACACTTACTTCCGGGTTTGCGGAGTTCAGGAGCCAATTTGTTCATTAACTAAGCCGTTCGGGAACCAAGGTACCACTGCAGTTAAAACTTTAAACTGGGCTTCAACTGAAAGAGCTCTTCTTCATCAGCGTGTGAAATTTCACCTCCCTGTTTTTTCAAGCTTATTTCCAGGTCAAAATGTGCCACTTCCATAAGTGGTTGGTTGGCATCCCTCTGTCTTGGGAGACAATGGAGGAGTGTGTGTTTGGGGGTCAAACTATTGGAAGTTTACATCGCCCGTAGAGATCAATACAGGAGATATATATTTTGTTGCAGCTGGAGCAGATGAAGTCATCCACTTGTGCTCCAGATGCACCATGGCGTTTTCTTCTCTCTGTTTTTCTCTTTGATTTTTGAATCAGTGATGCAGGTCTTAAGCTGTTTATGGAAAACCATGAAAGCATATATGTAAGCTGTACATTGGGGTCTCTTTTCTGCAGCACAAGGTGGATGAGACAGCAATCTTGTCCAATTTATTTTATTTTATTTTTTGCATTGAAGAAGAAGAAGAATAGTTTGGATTGCATATCCCGCCTTTCACTCCCCTTAAGGAGTCTCAAAGCGGCTAACAATCTCTTTTCCCTTCCTCCCCCACAACAAACACTCTGTGAGGTGAGTGAGGCTGAGAGACTTCAGAGAAATATGACTGGCCCAAGGTCACCCAGCAGCTGCATGTGGAGGAGCGGGGAAGTGAACCCGGATCACCAGATTATGAGTCCACTGCTCTTAACCACTACACCACCATTGCCTGGTTATTGGTCTCCACTGGACAATTTGAACCTCAAAGTGGCAAAGTTCCACACCTCTGCTAAAGCAAACTTTTGAATAAAATGCTGAGATTCTCTTCCAATGAATTTCAAAAGAACCAAAAAAGTTCACTTGCTTATTTATTTCAGCTGTTTATGTGCTGCTTCATGTACCTAAACGTGATGAGAGAATTGTCTTGCAGGTGGGGCTACCTCAGATCTTGAAAAAATAAATAAATCCCATGCTGCTCTTTCCTGTAGCACTGGATTCCCAGACCATCTGCGGGCTGGACTTGGAAGGCGATTGGGCTGGATCTGGCCCCCGGGCCTTAGTTTGCATACCCATGCAGCTCATTTACCATACCAACTGCTTCTCTTGCAATTGGATCCCTGTGTGACCCAGGGCTTTTCGTATTACTCCAGTGGCAGAGAAAGGAGCCATATTGTAGCACCACCTAAGCACAGACCTAAGCTGCCTCAAGCCAAATGTAAAGCCAAGAATCTCAAGGGGAACCTAAAGAGATTTAATGACAAGTGAAATTCCTTAAAGAGGTTCGGCACCACCGTATTCCATGTGGATTTACTTTCATTTTTTAAAAAAAAGAGAATTAAATGTTTTTAATATGGGGCATGGTTGCTTTACAACCCATCATCTACAATATAAAACTAAATTGCCTGTCTTTCCATTTTATTTGTACACAATTTTCCAGAACTCTGAACAGAATACATGTGTCTATATGTGTGTGTTCTTATCAATTTTCTGCCACATCTTTTAACATATTCCCCTTAATGGTTTGCCTCAAGGTACATAGTCAAACATAGTTAAGACCCTTTATTCGCTCCCCAATTTCTAAACACAAAAATCAAAGGTCTCTGAGGAATGTGACACAAATTAGACCTTAAAGCATAATCTTTTTTTTCCTCCGCTGATTTCACAGTCTGAAGAAGTGAGAGATGTTCTTAAGCAGGAACAAGTCAGTTTAATTTGCTTAGGGCCACATTGCACATACTAAAGATTGTTTTCTTGTTTATTTTTCTTTAAAGGTCAGATTTCACTTTTTTATGTAGGAAAAAAAAACTACTTATATGGGAGGCACTTACTGACACTGAAGAAGGATTTGAAAACAAACAAGCAATCAACAATACTGATTTTTATTAGGAAATGAATAAATAAATGGGCAAACTCCTCTTGGCATTTCCAAGTTTTCTTGGCCAGTTTAGTGGAAACTAGGCAATTTAGGGCAACCCAATCATTTCTGTAGGGACACGGGTGGTGCTGTGGGTTAAACCACAGAGCCTAGGACTTGCCGATCAGAAGGTCGGCGGTTCGAATCCCCATGACGGGGTGAGCTCCTGTTGCTCGGTCCCTGCTCCTGCCAACCTAGCAGTTCGAAAGCACATCAAAGTGCAAGTAAAGTAGATAAATAGGTACCACTCTGGTGGGAAGGTAAGCAGCGTTTCCATGCACTGCTCTGGTTCGCCAGAAGCGGCTTAGTCATGCTGGCCACATGACCTGGAAGCTGTACGCTGGCTCCCTCGGTCAATAAAGCGAGATGAGTGCCGCAACCCCACAGTCAGCCACGACTGGACCTAATGGTCAGGGGTCCCTTTACCTAATCATTTCTGTTGCACTGGGTGCTGAACATAGAGGGTGCCATAGGGTTTCAAAACTGTGATCTAGTGCATTGAGCAGAATGGAATGTGAGAGGTGGGGGCTGCTGAATTTTGGCCTCACACAGGGCACTGTTGAAATTTGAAAGTCCAAAGTCCACTCTTGGGGAAACTCATGTTTCCTGAGACCTCTCTCTTGGCTTGCGATGCTATACTCATCTGCCTTAACATATCACCCTCCATGGGTGTCGACTCCTTTTGGCTCTGGGTGCCTGAGCACCCACAAAATTACCCCTGAAGGGGCTGGTCACCTGCAAAATTTGGCACCAGGGCCATGCACACTTCATGGCACCCACGGCCCCAGCACCCATGGTTGTGGGGCCAAGCTGGTACTCCTGTCACCCTCTAGGAATTGTAGTTTCCAGCTTCAGTCACAACAGCATAGAAGACTGATGCATACAGACTAAGACCATTGATGCATTTAGCTATGATGCCTGATTGCAGTTCCCCTGGGATCTTTCCCAGCCCAACCTACAAATGCTTGGGACCTTTCTGCATGCAGAAACATAACAGAGAGCCACTTGGAAATCCCTTCCCTTCCCTTCCCTTCCCTTCCCAACAAATAAATAAATAAATAAATAAATAAGAGTTCAGGATATGGGTGTGGAACAATGGTCACAGAAAATGTTCACAAGAAATACCCAAGAGAATAGATTCAACAGGGAAATTACCAAATGTAAGGCCAAATGTTGGGTGACTTGATCACCCAGGATTGTATTAACTAAATAATTGCACAAGTGGAATTAGGATTCCCCTGCCCAATAAGCCCACTAAATCTGTTTTCGGTTTTTTCACCCAAACCTCCAGAAATGGTGGGGTGGGGGACGAGAGAGGGGAAAGTCTCATTGTGCAAGCAGAAGTTGACTCACTCATGCAATTATTTAATTTAATACTGCCAATAGTTTGCAATTCACATCAACATGTGTTGATTTTTTTTTAATCCTTCTAATAAAGATATACCATTTAATCAGAATCCTTTACATGCAATGTGAGAGTAAGTCCCACTGATGTCAATAGGGATTATTTCTGAGGATGCATGTTTAGGACGGCACTGTTAATGCTATAAATTATGGTATGATATTATAACAATAATCATATGAGAATGATAACTGCTGCCGTATATCATCATTTATAAGAATATGCCATGCAAAGCATTGGGAAATAGCATCAATTCCTAAAATAGCTGGATGGAAAATTAAATTGCATGGATACGTCAGCCTGCTGAAACTAACTAATTATGTAAGAACAAAAGAAGGAATACAACAAATTAATAGATTTGTTCAGGACTAGATTATTTTTATTAACTGCTGGAAAAATTAGGCTCACACATCTATAAATACATCATGTATGCTCGATATCTTGTAGCAATTTCCATCTTCTTTGATGAAAACCATGTGTGTTTTGAATGTTATACTTTATGAAATTTTATTAGGATGGTAGTCATCCTACAATTGCAGAGTTGGAAAGTACCCTAAGGGTCGTCTAGTCGTCTAGTTTCCCAACCCTTGATCATCTTGGTTGCCCTCCTCTGCACATGTTCCAGCTTGTCGGTATACTTCTTAAATTGTGATGTCTAGAACAGCCAGATCGCTGAAGAATTGATGCTTTTGAATTATGGTGCTGGAGGAGACTCTTGAGAGTCCCATGGACTGCAAGAAGATCAAACCTATCAGTTCTGAAGGAAATCAGCCCTGAGTGCTCACTAGAAGGAAAGATCCTAAAGCTGAGGCTCCAATATTTTGGCCACCTCATGAGAAGAGAAGACTCCCTGGAAAAGACCCTGATGTTGGGAAAGATGGAAGGCACAAGGAGAAGGGGATGACAGAGGACGAGATGGGTGGATAGTGTTCTTGAAGATACCAGCATGAGTTTGACCAAACTGCGGGAGGCAGTGGAAGACAGAAGTACCTGGTGTGCTCTGGTCCATGGGGTCACGAAGAGTCGGACACAACTAAATGACTAAACAACAACAAGAACAGGACATAGGCATCCTGGTGTGCTCTGATCAAGACAGAACAGAGTGGTGCTATGACTTCCCTTGATCTGGACACTGTACTTCTGTTGATGTAGCCTAGAATAGCACCAGCCTTTTTTGCGGCTGCATCACACTGTTAAGCTTGTGGTCCACCAAGACCCCTAGATCCATTTCACATGAACGGCTAGTAAGCCGGGCATCTCCCATCTTATTTTTGTGCAGCTGGGTCTTCCTGCTTAAGTGCAGAACCTGATTTTTGTCCCTGTTGAAATTCATTTCAAAAGGACTGGAGCAAATTTATATGAAAGAACATTGTAAACATCTGAAAACCTTTGAGTTGAAATGTTTTATAATGTGACCATAAGGAACTGATTTACATTCAATGAGGGGAAATACAAAAAGGAGAAGAGAAGGTAAAAAAGTGGTCATAGAAATGCTAAGAATTAATTAATTATGTCAGAAAGAGGGACAGGGGGAAGTCGATGCTCAGTTTGAGCAATGCTTGTGGTTATGGAATTATGTAATGGAACTGTGAATATGGTAAAATTGAAAATTTAATAAAAAATATTATTAAAAAAAAGAAATTCGTTTTGTTAGTTTGACTCCAGTTCCCCACTAGAAATAATAAACCACTCACTTTTTTTGTAATCTTATGTAATCTTTGGGTCCTGCTGCACATCATACTACCAATGGAAGTGCAGTTGTTGGAATTCTGGGACAGGAGCTTTTGGGTTGCCATGTCAAGACTATGGAATGGTTTGCCCTGAGTTATTGCATATCTGATGGTGGGTTGGCCTTTGGTGAAAACTAATTTATTTTGCCATATGTCTGGGCTTGAATGACTCATCCCCTGTGTTAATCTTGTTACTCTGCTATTTGCTATTGCATTTTTCATTTATTCACTCCTTTATTGGCTGGTTTAGGACTGCCCTTTTCGGATCAAAGGCTATTCCCAAACTAGTCAATAAAAAAGAAGTATTTTAACAGATGCATACACTCTTATTCCTTGCTGCAAGTGAAAAAGCCTCTGTTGCAAAAATCAAGAACCTGTCTATGAGAGGCAAGGAAGAGAGCATCTTAGTTATACAGTGTTAAGTATTCCATCTTTAAACTGCCACAAGTGTCCTACACAGATAAAAACTATTCCAATGAGAACTATACAGAAAACACTTCTTTCCCACTCTTTTTTTTTTTTTAATGCCATGCAAGAATTAAACGTTACCTTGCAAATACCAAAAATAAAAACCAGCATATTGTGGCCTCCTTAACTCCATTAACATAATCAGTCAATATAAAAAGAGAATCAATTTGCTACCGTGGAGCTGTGGAAAAGCAATTTGCATTAGAAAATGTTCTTTATGAGGAGGTTGCACTTACAGGCTTCCATTCAGTCTCTCTTCTGCCATAATAAGGGCACCTGCTATTTCATGGAAATATGTTTCGGAGTAGAGTGAAAAAGAACGAAAGAAAGTGAAGCAAAATGATAGGCTGATTGGACTGGATGAGCCAAGAGGCAGCACAGACCATAATTAAGAGAACATGACAGAAACCAACAGCAAACTAATACAAACACAGTATTTAAATGGGTAATTGACACTGAGCAATATGGAGCTGCCAATTTTATTATTATTTCTTTGAAAAATTCACAGTGAACCTGGAGATTCTCCTTCAGTCTAAAACATCCAAGGTTATTTACTCATACTGAGAAGATTTTTTGATAAAACTTGAGATGTTTCTCAGAAGTGTATTGCGTATAGCGGAAATGCAGTTGCAAGAAAAAGAATGTCATTTGACAAGTATTAAACAATTTTGTAATTCTTATTTTTATGCAGAAATTTGACATTAAAATGTTTCCGTCTATATTTTTTTAATTTGTTTTTTGAGGGGCAAACACATGAGATCATGGCCAGACACATGCTAATTGGAAACCATACTCTAGAGTAAACATAGGCAAACTCGGCCCTCCAGATGTTTTGGGACTACAATTCCGACCATCCCTGACCACTGGTTCTGTTAGATAGGGATCATGGGAGTTGTAGGCCAAAAACATCTGGAGGGCCTATGCCTGCTCTAGAGTTTCTAACTGCCTCCAAATCTAAAGAGTGAGTGCAGCAAATTTACACAGATCCACGATGAAGAAAAATATAACAACAACAACAACAGTTTATAACTTATACCCCACCCATCTGGCTGGTTTTCCCCAGCCACTCAGGGCAGCTTCCAACAGAAGATTAAAAATACATTAAAACATCAGTCATTAAAAACTTCCCTAAACAGGGCTGCCTTCAGATGTATTCTAAATGTCATATAGCTGTTTATTTCTTTGATATCTGATGGGAGGGAGTTCCACTGAGCGGGCGCCACTACCGAGAAGTTCCTCTGCCTGGTTCCCTGTAACTTCGCCTCTCGCAGTGAGGGAACCACCAGAAGGCCCTCAGCGCTGGACCTCAGTGTCCGGACAGAACGATGGGGGTGGAGGCGGTCCTTCAAGTATAAAAGGAAGGAGCACAAAATCAGGCATTAGAAATTGATGCTTTTGTGAGAGTTAAGCTATCCCCTTTAAAATCCCGTACCAGCAAGGCAACAGAAATATTTCACCTGTTACTTTGGTCTGTGGCCCAGTGAAGTGTAGGAGTGATCTATGGAATCAATGTGCAACAGAAAGGGAGTTCCATTGTAGCATTCAGCCAGCTAACTATGGCTAGACACACCTTGAATCTAACTTCTATGTAAAAAAAGGAAGGTGTTATTCAAGCCAAAGTCATCTGAACTATGTTTGCTCCTTCTAGTTTACTATTTTGTTCCTGTGAAAGACGTTTTAAATGAAGAGGACACAACCTTAGTTTTGTAGAGACGACATCTTGTACTTACACTTCCTGAATCATAAATTTATCTTAAAAGCAAACTTCATTGTCTGTTTGAATCCAGGTTCTCACTTACAGGGGCTGATAATCATAGCTCCCTGGCAAATACAAGGATTATTGCTCTGATCTTTTTTTTTAATTATTATTTAATTATGGTAGCTCTTTTTTCAGGACAAGTGAAGGATGGGAGATGTACCAGGGTCATATAAAAGTTGTACCTTTTATATTAAATTTATTCCAGCAGTACTAATGCTATGATCCATAAAAATAAACCCTGTAAAAAGTCCAGACTAGCACTCTTTGCTAGTCAGCTGTGTGACAGGGCTTCTCAAACTCTGGTCCACAAACTTCATTCAGGTGATCTGAGGCATGGATTTGTGGTGGAAGTTGGGAGACAGCGCATCTATCGCATTAAATATCTGCATTGACTGTAATTGTATTTTATTGCTTCTTTTATTTCTTCTTTTATTTCATTACAATTTGAATTTTATGGAATTCAAATAGCGGTACAGTAAAACACAATATATAAGAAATAAAAGAAGCAATAAAAAAATACTTAAAAATCATCCAGCAGCTAGCACAACACATTGCAAGTGCTGCGAAAGGAAGAAAAATCATATGTGGTTTATGAAGTGTTCTGCGTTGGGTGGAGAGGGAGGAGTTTGGGAATCACTGCTATATAGTATTGAGACTTTACCAGTGCACCCTGGTAGAAGACTCAAGTGAAGGAATAATGGTGAAAAGATCCTAAGTGGTATAATCTTGTTTACTGTATGCTCTCTAATAGTGTGTGACTCCCCATATGACCGGAAGGAGGAAAAGGCAGCTTTAAAACACACACACATACACACCTATAAATGTCATCAAACTAGTAATAGTCATGGGAACACTGACACCAGATAACATTGTTCCTGGGGAATTCTTTCTGTCCTAACAAAGTTACTGTATTGTCAGGAAAAAACCAGCTCCGAGTGGAACTTTACAGCCAGCTGCAGAATACGGGCAGGAACAGAGAGGTTTAGATTTGACACAGACTGAGCAGAGGCCAGAGCTGCCAGTGTCGAATCCCTCTGACCTTGGATGGCCAGTTGCTAAGGGAACAACTAAGAGTGGGCTGGAACACAGCCAAAGCTCTCAGGAAGCTCAAACAGGCACAAACAGACACAGAGACAGTCTTTTGGAACAGGAAGAGGTTGGAGCTGATCCAATAAGTCTGAAGAGTCAGCGAATGGGAGGGCTGCTGGACAGGAAGCAAAACAAGAGACATAAGGGGCAAAGGTTCAATATCTTCTGTAGGCACCAGAAGGAGTCTTCAGAAGGGTCAACTTGAGTGATAATGCTGGTGGTTTTGTTAGAGACGTCCAGAGCTATCTGTTTGTTTTTGCAATAAATCCTCCTTTTTAATTACCCACGCTTACTGTGTTATCAAGCCGGGACCTGGACTCCTGACATGTATACCTGAAGGAGCATCTCTACCCCCATCGTTCAGCCCAGACCCTGAAGTCCACCCCCGAGGGCCTTCTGGCAGTTTGCTCACTATGAGAACTGAGGTTACAGAAAACCAGGCAAAGGACCTTCTTGGTAGTGGTGCCCAGCTTATGGAATACCCTCCCACCAGATGTCAATGAGATAAGCAACTATACAACCTTTACAAGACATCTGAAGGCAGCCCTGTATATTGAAGTTTCTAATGTTAAATGTTTTATTATATTTTTGTATATGTTGGAAGCCACCCAGAGTGGCTGGGGCCACCCAGTCAGATGGGCTGGGTACAAATAGTAAAATTATTATTATTATTATTATTATTATTATTATTATTATTATTATTGCTACCTTCTACAGTGGTAGCTTGGTTGTCAAACTTAATCCATTCTGGGAGTCCGTTCAACTCCTGAAATGGTTCAAAACCAAGCCATGGCTTCTGATTGGTTGCAGGAGCTTCCTGCACACTATCGGAAGCCACAGAAGCCATGTTGGAAGGTCGGCTTCCAAAAAACGTTCGCAAACCAGAACAGTTACTTCCAAGTTTGCTGCATTCAGGAGCCGATTTGTTCGGAAGCCAAGCCATTTGACAACCAAGGTACCACTGTACTTGAAAATGAATGGGGAATGTTTTGCACAGCTCTAATTCAGACACTGATGTTTTTAAAGACAGAATTAACAAAGACATATAAAAGTCACAGCTAACCTTGAACTTTCTATGAACAGTAGCTAGGGCCAACACCTATGATTTATACCAGGTGAGAATGTTCTTCAGTAGGTGATGGGAGCCAACTAGTCTGACCTCTGTCTTGCGGCAAAGCACTCTTTCCAGATGAATAGATGCTGCGCTGTTTTACATCTGCCTTTGCTAATACCTGGAAGGGGCTGTTGCTGGATGCATTACCAAAGGCCACCTTGACCTTTCTATCCTCTTATACTAAGGTGGGGGCAGGAGAGTGCTTTGCTGTTGTGAAAACAAATGCAAATGTCAACTAATGTGAGAGTCTTTAGTATGAACCACTGAACCAGGTACAAGCCATTTTATTGTGAAAACTAATAATAATAAATGTCCCTCGGTGCTAAAAATCGGTTGTGTTTGTTCTCTTGGGGGGAAATGGTGACATTTCATACTTTCTGATGGCTCTATGCCAGGTGTCAAACCTTCAAATAGCTATTGCTGGAAATTTTTGTTTTTCTAGAATATCTGCTAGGTCAAGCCATGAGCAAATTAAGTTCATGAGCAAATAAGTATGGGAGCTGCTGCAGGACTGCTCTTTCCCAGGCTCCCTGGGTAATGTGAGAATCCTCAGAACATGCAGGATGGCCACATGTTGAGGTCTTTTCCCATATCAGTCTCAAACAGGCCTGGCAATAGCACCTGGCTAACTTGGCTAACACTGGCTAACACTAAGAAATGGGAGTGCCTGATCACCTCATCTGTCTCCTGAGAAATCTCTATGTGGGACAAGAAGCTACAGTTAGAACTGGATATGGAACAACTGATTGGTTCAAAATTGGAAAAGGAGTACGACAAGTCTGTATTTTGTCTCCCTGCTTATTTAATTTATATGCAGAATACATCATGCGAAAGGCTGGGCTGGATGAATCCCAAGCTGGAATTAAGATTGCCGGAAGAAATATCAACAACCTCAGATATGCAGATGACACAACCTTGATGGCAGAAAGTGAGGAGGAATTAAAGAACCTTTTAATGAGGGTGAAAGAGGAGAGCGCAAAATATGGTCTGAAGCTCAACATCAAAAAAACGAAGATCATGGCCACTGGTCCCATCACCTCCTGGCAAATAGAAGGGGAAGAAATGGAGGCAGTGAGAGATTTTACTTTCTTGGGCTCCATGATCACTGCAGATGGTGACAGCAGCCACAAAATTAAAAGACGCCTGCTTCTTGGGAGAAAAGCAATGACAAACCTAGACAGCATCTTAAAAAGTAGAGACATCACCTTGCCAACAAAGGTCCATATAGTAAAAGCTATGGTTTTCCCAGTAGTGATGTATGGAAGTGAGAGTTGGACCATAAAGAAGGCTGATCGCCAAAGAATTGATGCTTTTGAATTATGGTGCTGGAGGAGACTCTTGAGAGTCCCATGGACTGCAAGAAGAACAAACCTATCCATTCTTAAGGAAATCAGCCCTGAGTGCTCACTGGAAGGACAGATTGTGAAGTGGAGGCTCCAATACTTTGGCCCACCTCATGAGAAGAGAAGACTCCCTGGAAAAGACCCTGATGTTGGGAAAGATGGAGGGCACAGGGAGAAGGGGATGACAGAGGATGAGATGATTGGACAGTGTTCTCGAAGCTACCAGCATGAGTTTGGCCAAACTGCGGGAGGCAGTGGAAGAAAGAAGTGCCTGGCATGCTCTGGTCCATGGGGTCATGAAGAGTCGGACACGACTAAACGACTAAACAACAACAAAACACTGGGTCAAAATATTTCAAATCAGGGAGAGGGCTAGACCAGGGTGGCTAACCTGTGCATTTCCATACGTTATTGGATTACAAATCCTATCAGCCCCAAATGGTATGGTCAGTGGTCAGGGATCATGTGAGGTGTAGGTCCAGCAACTTCCAGAGGGTCAAAGGTTAGCCACACCTGGGCTGGATGAAATAGGCATACCATGCTGTGGCATTATTCTGGGATGTATGGCAAAAATTCTAGGCATGGGGTCCAACCATTTTGGGAAGAAGAAGCAGAGAGTTCCATTTCCTTTTCTTTTTTCTGGACCTTTGCTGCCGTTCCAAGTCGTGATGGAGCTGCAAAATGGCCCATTGGGAATGGTGCTACATACTGATGCCCCCTGGGATACTTTTGGGTGGTTTGTAGGATTGTGGGAAACTGTAGCAAATTTAGTGTTTAGGCTGAAGAAAAAGTCACACAGCTATTTGAGGAAAACAATAGGTGTTTTATTGCAAGCAGTAAAAGACTCAGTGGGATTTCTTTTCCAAAAGCTGAGCCCCACCTTGAGCGAGAGGGGCTTCTAATATACAATTCTAAGGCAATGCATATGAAAAAGCTGAGATAAAATCCCGCCAATAAAAGATTGCTAGGTAAAGGTACCCCTGAGCATTAGGTCCAGTCGTGGATGACTCTGGGGTTGTGGCACTCATCTTGCTCTATAGGCTGAGGGAGCCAGCATTTGTTCGCAGACAGCTTCCGGGTCATGTGGCCAGCATGACTAAGCCCCTTACTGCTAGGTGGGCAGGAGCTGGGACTGAACAACGGGAGCTCACCCCGTCATGGATACAGTAATGCATCAAACATTAAAAGCTTCCCTAAACAGGGCTGCCTTCAGATGTCTTCTAAAAGTCTGGTAGTTGTTGTTCTCTTTGACATCTGATGGGAGGACGTTCCACCAGGTGGGCGCCACAACTGAGAAGGCCCTCTGCCTAGTTCCCTGTAACTTGGCTTCTCGCAGTGAGGGAACTGCCAGAAGGCCCTCAGTGCTGGACCTCAGTGTCCGGGTAGAATGATGGGGGTGGAGACGCTCCTTCAGATATACTTGACCGAGGCCATTTAGGGCTTTAAACCAACACTTTGAATTGTGCTCGGAAACGTACTGGGAGCCAATGTAGTTCTTTCAAGACCGGTATTATGTGGTCTCAGCGGCCACTCCCAGTCACCAGTCTAGCTGCCGCATTCTGGATTAGTTGTAGTTTCCGGGTCACCTTCAAAGGTAGCCCCATATAGAGTGCATTCATTAGGTTTAAGAACAAAGGGCTCTCTTTCTCAAGGCAGTATCAGGCATGTGGCCCCTTTGAATTCCTTTCCTTTGGGGTTTACCTGTCTCAGAACATATAGCCAGGCACTTCCCTCTTTATGCAGGCACATCTATCTTCCAAGACAGAGCAAGGTCAAGGAACAAATACTACTCTTAGAGTGCATGCAGACCTTCTGGAATCTGTTTAATTCGAGATAAGGTGCTCCTGCTGGTGTCAGGATGATCTGACTCTAAGGATTCTGTGCATCAAAACTACAGTGATGGCCCATGGCCACTTTCTTAGTGCTACTGCCACTACCTAGTAAGCTCGAAGGAAGTCACAAATGTAGCAGATAGCTCAGCAGGAGACAATTTTCCCAATGCACCCTCAAACCTGGAGCCAGTTGGGTAAAGTCTGGGGTGAAGAAGACCTGCTGTGTGGGCCTCACGTGGGCCCAGGTCCTGCTTCTTGCCTAACATCTATTCAAATCCCAAGCTAAGCACAGATCTGAGAGCTCTGAAACCTGTGCATTCTGTGACATATTGCTCGCTTAGGAGTGCTCATTGCAGAGAATGCAAAATAGTAGGGGCCTGGGGTGCTATCCTGATCTACATGGAAAGTGGGCAGATATATGTTAAATTCAAAGCAAGATTTTAAATGTTTTATTCTGTCTCCATATACACACACATTCATGCCACTGTGCAAATGTACCATCATTATTTGAGCTACAATTTCATGTGCCTCTTTTCCCTGGCCATGGAAATGTCTGCCCTTTCATTGCCTGGTCATAAAAACAAAAATCTTAACTATTTGTGACTTTTTCAGGTGCAATATTCCTTTACTCTAATTACAATAATTTTACCGCAAATCACTTTCCTGCAGCGCTGAATAATAATTCCTCCTATATAACGTATATTTTAAACGCCTCGCATTTTGATGCCACTCTGAAAGCTACATTCATCAAGCGAGTGTTATGCAGATTGCTAAATTGAGCTTAACCTCCTTCCAGCTGAATGAGTTGACATTCTGAGCCACCGCTTTTATACATTTCTCACTTTGCTGCCTTTTCATCACCCCCTCAGTACAAAGAAAAAGTAATGGGTAGCACTTTTGTATATTCTACCCAATCATTCAAAGTGTGCCATTCATATAATAAGACTGGGCTCAATCCGCAAGCGCATGTCATGGAATGTTCTGAAGTTAGCAATTAAAACGTAGAAAATTAAAACACATTTGTTAATGTGTAAAACACATTTTGCTACAACTGAAGCCCAAAGTACCTTCCTTCCTGAGGGGACAACATTACACACCTACTTTTGTTTCACCCTATCTAATGAGTAAAGGTATCGGTAAAAAACCCCCTGGACGGTTAAGTCCAGTCAAATTCAACTATGGTGTTGCGGCGCTCATCTCCACTTTTAGGCTGAGGGAGCTGGCGTTTGTCCGCAGACAGCTTTTCCGGGTCATGTGGCCAGGATGACTAAACTGCTTCTGGCACACAGGACACCGTGATGAGTGCCAGAGTGCACAGAAATGCTGTTTACCTCCCCACCGCATTGTTTTTGTTGTTGTTTAGTCATTTAGTCGTATCCGACTCTTCGTGACCCCATGGACCAGAGCATGCCAGGCTCTCCTGTCTTCCACTGCCTCCCGCAGCTTGGTCAAACTCATGTTCGTAGCTTCAAGAACACTGTCCAACCATCTCATCCTCTGTCGTCCCCTTCTCCTTGTGCCATCAATATTTCCCAACATCAGGTCTTTTCTAGGGAATCCTCTTTTCTCATGAGGTGGCCAAAGTATTGGAGCATCAGCTTCAGGATCTGTCCTTCCAGTGAGCACCCAGGGCTGATTTCCTTAAAAATGGATAGGTTTGATCTTCTTGCAGTCCATGGGACTCTCAAGAGTCTCCTCCAGCACCATAATTCAAAAGCATCAGTTCTTCAGCAATCAGCCTTCTTTATGGTCCAGCTCTCACTTCCATACATCACTACTGGGAAAATCATGGTTTTAACTATACGGACCTTTGTTGGCAAGGTGATGTCTCTGCTTTTTAAATTGCTGTCTAGGTTTGTCATTGCTTTTCTCCCAAGAAGCAGGCGTCTTTTAATTTTGTGACTGCTGTCACCATCTGCAGTGATTATGGAGCCCAAGTAAGTAAAATCTCTCACTGCCTCCATTTCTTCCCCTTCCCCCACTGCATTAGGACCTATTTATCTACTCACGCAGGTATGCTTTCAGACTACTAGCTTGGCAGGAGCTGGGACAGAACAATGGGAGCTCACCCCATTGTGTGGACTAGAACTGCTAACCTTACGATCAGCAAGCCCAAGAGGCTTGGTGGTTTAGACTGCAGTGCTACCTGTACTGAAGGATGTGCTTGCTCTTACATTAATTTCACAAGAAAGTTCCTATCAGCAGAGAACCTGGTTTTTAGGGAGCATAGCTACCAAGCTCCAACAAGAGTCCATACTGCTTCTCTGCCAGGAAGTTAAGAGGCATTTTTTATTATTTGATCCTTCCTAAAATAGACAATATGCAACAAAGTACTTGCCTATAATACCAAAAATAGCAGTTTCGCTCTTTGCAAACCAGGAGGAGGAGGTGCAAATGTTGAAAAGGATAAAGGTTCTTATAAAAATAACTCCAGATTCTTATATATCGAACTTATGCACATGGAAAGTTCATCACAACCCACATTATAATAATGGAATTTAATATGCCTACCATTGACTTAATAGAAAGATGGAGATCCATCCATACCGATTAGAAAGAGTGTTTTATTTACTTGCTTAATTAACTGTGAAGTTATGTCCTTGTTAATGTGTCTCCTTTTTAAAATTAATCTAATGCTGTCTGATCTGGATAGATTCTGGGTCATTATATGTTACCCTGTTTCATTTCCGTGTGCTTCCTAAGATTTTAATTAGTATGAGATTAATTCTTTGGGGAGTAGACAAAGTTTTGGCTCGATATCCCATTCAAGTATCTCCCCCATACACACACACACTTTTGAATCTGCTGCTCTGTTAATTCAGGAGATGGTGGTGGTGACAGCTAATTTATTTGGATATTTTAGGGTATTTGGATATTCCCAGTGGTAAAATGGGAGTTGCCCCAAGCCCCATTAAATTGGCTTACCTACCCTGGGGACTTAGCTAAAAGGAGAGAGTTAAGGACTCTGTAAAGGAGCCCAGGATATGTCATAGGTTCCACACATTCACACACATGATTCAGACAGTGTGCGATTATTATTCAAGAGCTCATATATTTCATGGAAACTCACTGGTTCTAGAGATGGACAAATCTGTTTGGTTTCCCTCAGTTTCCTCTTTTTCCAGTCTTTTAGTTTGCCACATTTCCACATCGGTTTTCAGTTTTTAAAACAACTCATTTTAAAGATTTGTCAGCATTTTAGTGTGCATTTCTCCTAATAAACACATTTTGGTCTGCAATTTTGCCTTACATACACATATTGCATTTCTCTAAATATTTTCCCTTAACATGCACACTTTGAACACATGTTCTCGTTGAAGAACTGCATTCTCTAGCTCCCAAAAGTAAAGATTTCAAAGGACAGCTGCGTGTTGGTTTGCATAATTAGAATCACAGAACTGCAGAGTTGGAAGGGACCAGGAGGATCACATAGCAATGAATTAATCTTTTGCCCAACTTGGGACTCAAACCCAAAACCCTGAGATTAAGAGTCTCATGTTCTACCAACTGACCTATCCCAAAGTTGTTTTGTTTTTGGAAATGGAGATTAGGTAGTTTTCTAAGCTCTTGTTAAAATGAAAACCGAACCAAATTTTGCCTCCTTTCCTAATCAGTACAACACACAAGTAAATGGGCCCATGTTGTAGATATACATGCTTTGACAGAACATGACCGTTTGACCTGCATTGGTGATTTTGCTATAGGTAAAAGTAAAGAACCCCTGGATGGTTAAGTCCAGTCAAAGACGACTATGGGGTTGTGGTGCTCATCTCGCTTTCCGGCCAGGGGAGCCGGTGTTTGTCCACAGACAGGTTTCCGGGTCATGTGGCCAGCAGGATTAAACCGCTTCTGGTGTAAGGGAACACCATGGCGGAAACCAGAGTGCACGGAAACACCATTTACCTTCCCATCAGAGTGGTACCTATTTATCTACTTGCATTGGTGTTCTTTTGAACTGCTAGGTTGGCAGGAGCTGGGACAGAGCAACGGGAGCTCACTCCGTCGCAGGGATTCAAACCGCCGACCTTCCGATCAGCAAACCCAAGAAGCTCAGTGGTTTAGACCACAGTGCCACCTGCGTCCCTTCATACATGCCAAAAGGAACTAATTTCTTTGCTTCAACAGAACATGACCATTTGACCTGCATTGGTGATTTTGCTACAGTCAAGAGTGAAAAAAGAACTTTGCAGTAGGTTCACAAGATCCAGCCTGATAGTCTCCAAAACCTTCAAACAGAGAATGTGAGTCAGTATTCTATCATCTCCCTATTTCAGGTGAAAATGCGTATGTGAACCTGAGAGACCCTGACCACCTAGTGAGTGGATAATAGTGACAAGATTTTATCTGGAGGCCATTCCCAGTTCACAGCTCAGTCACTTGAAAGCAATTTCATCCCTGCCTAAATGTTAACATATTCAAAGCTTATAAAGGTACTAATTTGCAACTCTGTAAAGCCGGCATTGCATTCGCCTCACCTTTTGACCATACCTCAGAACGTTCTGCTGATCTGCAGGTTAAACAGCAGAGAAGTCTAAAACTCAGAAGCATTTAGACTCTACGGGAAAGAGAAGATTTGCTTGGTATCATTTAGAGCACTGATCTTCAACTGGGTAAGTTGGGACCCACTGGTCAGCCTGATCCAATGGTGTGCCTCAACTTAAGGCCAAGCAAGAAAGAACAGCATGCATAATGTACACTGAGCTCTGCAAGCAGGATTGTAATTGATGCAGCAAATTATCTTAGGGCCCAACAGCTACATCATATAGAATAACTTCACATACATCACCTCAGTAATACAAGTGGAAGAGCAGTCAACATTGTTATCAACACATTATCAACACCTTACACAAGTAGGACTGAGGCTGAGATGGAATGGCTTGCTTGAAAGATGCATTATCAAAATGTTGGAATCAGGTCTAAATTAGAAATGTGAGGAAAGAAACCAGTATCAGGATTTACAATCTCCCCCTCTCACACCAAGAGACGGCAGGCTGGCAGTTTTATAATGTTCAGATTTATTGGTATTTACACAGTAGCTCAATGCTAGCACACAGTTCAGCCTTCCGCGCTCAATGGGTCAGTTGAGCCCTCTGGAGGGTGGGCTCTTTTCCAACAGGAAATATGCCATTGGCTCCTCCTCCTTTTGTGGTCTTGATGCCAAGCCTGAACTCTGCCCAACCTCCTAGAATGGGGGGATTCCAGAGCAGATAGTCTAGTTTGCCCCTCCTTCCCTGAAAGTGAGTCTGAAAACTGAGTCCCCTCTGCCTGCCTCACGATGTCCTGTGAATTTACAACTTGCATTCCAGGACTGGAGAGGCTCGCTTCACTCTCTGCATGTGAAGAAAGCAAACCTCCATCTCTTTCTGCCTGCCCCTCCCCTTGGTCCTTGGAGCCCCTGCCGTCACTCTGGGAAGGAACGTTCCTGACAATCAGTAACTGTGACCACTTGCAGTGCCCTGGTGAATTCTAATTATTTGTCAAGTCCCAATCAATGTACAGAAGATTGTACAACGGCACAGACTGTTAAGTTGTGGGTGAACATATCAGACGACACAGCGATTCTTCAAACAGCTCTTGTTTATTCACAGGCCAGAACAGAACTGAACTGAAGGGTTCAGTCAACCTGCTTATATAGAGCTCCAGTACAACGTTACTGTAACAACTTTCTAAAACTACCCAATCACTGAACGTCACTTTCGATCCCTTATTTGCACAACTATCTACAGTATCCCCCTGCTGGCCCAGGGTGAGAACTTCAGTACATAACACAGACTACTTTGTATTACACAAATGCATGTGTAGTCTGAGAGAAAGCTCATTATTTCATCCATGGGTTCCTTGTTGTAATGGTGGCCAACCAGATGGCAAATGGACTATAAGCAAATAACGTAACAAACATTCATGTCAATTTTTGTTCTCTCTCTCTCTCTCTCTCTCTCTCTCTCTCTCTCTCTCAGCAATGCCTAAGCACCCTGCCCATTCTTTTAGTCTGAGTACTATTTCAGAGGAATGGACATGGCAATCTCAAATTATGCTTCTAAATCTTGGAGCCCCCAACAGCCTATGAATATCTGCGAAATGGAAGAGGGCCATGGAAAAATACTGAGAAAGAAAGAGATTTGCAGGTTGTCATGAGCACATTCATCAGGGTGCAGATAAGTAAGGATGACAAGAAGGATGGTGAGACAGATTGCTAGTGGTGAGAAATATTAATCAAACAGGACAGCATGGATTCTGTAAGTAATAGTTCTCTTAGAGAATGCTGTGCCTGTCCTCTTTCTCTGTTGGACTTTGCTAAGATGAACCATAGTGCATCAAACCAGTGGCTCTTTGCTGTAGAATCTTCGCTCTGACAGAGTCCTCAAAGTTTATTGGGAGAGCTGAGCAGACAATAGGGCCTTAGACCCATTGAGAGATTTCTTCCTGCCTTCCCTTTGGTATAAAATTCATATTTAAGCTGATTGTATCCCCAAACTCTCTATCATTCTCTGAAAAATTTGGGTGGGTCATTTCCCCCCCCCCTCCAGCAGAAAGTCCAGGACTCTTTCCATCACAGGGCATCCAGACTTATCAATTATTATGTTTTTTCTGTCCCGTCCTAGTTACAGAACCTTGCACAATGCTGTCCTCTGTTTATGGAATTCCCTTCATTCCTGTTAGCTGTAAATTCTCCCCTTATCTTGTAATCAATTTGTGAGTCTGTCCTGTTTCACCCTCTTACCTTTTCCTTTTGAAGTCAGTTGTTCTCAGTTGTACACTGTCTTGCTCTCCCTTGCCCAGCTGTACCCTTCCCTTATATATAGCCTCTAACATTTATCAGATGAAAATAGGGACATCCTAGTCAATAGAACACTAAGTGATGCATGAGACCAGAAGTATGGCTATGTTCCAACCTGCATATCAGTCTGGGAAATGTGCATCTGATCAGTTCATAACATACTATTTTTGCTTCTTGCTTTGGAGGGAACTGACTCTTCTTAAATAGACTGAAACCGTGGTTAGGTGTCTGCCTTCCCCACTCTATTCAGCTTTTATATTTAATAATAATAATACGCTCATACAATATTCCTTCCTAACAATTCAGCGATGTAAAAAGACTGTTTCCCCAATGTTCAGAGAAGTGAGGGGCACGAAACAATATTAACAATGTATTCGTCAGCAGGTAATAGGCTTTTCATTTCTCATTAGTTTAAAGCTTTATTTACATCCCATTAACGGTGAGCTTTATTTACTTCATTTGTTTTAATTGCCTATTTTATCATTCTTTAGGACAAAAATCCTTTCCGAGAACAGCCCAAAATGAGGATATGCAAATAGTGGTGTGCCGTGTGTACTTATTTCACACAGATTCATATATAAATAAATGGTGCGCTAGAGCAGTTCTGCACGGCACAGTGACAGTAATGCCTTCATTATGAAAGTCTAGAATCCTAAAAGCCACACTTACACAAACGCAATTGCTTTTCAAATTCAGCCAAGGCCTTGGATAAATAAAGGGCCACTAGACATAATCTAGCCTGGGTTTAGATTGGATTTGTTTATCTTTATAGCTTGGCAGATGGTAATTCTCTTGGAAACATCATTAATAATTGCCAGAAGTTGTATTTGGAAAGAGACATTTGTGCACAAGGGTTTGCCTTAATGAGGTTCCACTTGAAAATGAGCTAACATCTATTGAGTTGATGCAAATGACTTTTTAATTAGTCCTCTTGGAGTGTGTTAGGGTGGTGGCATTTTTTTTTAAATGTGCTGTTCTTGACCTCACATATAAATGATCAAATGATGTACACATTCAAGGAAAAGGTTATTTCTTCCCCATCAATATGACTTAGTTGTAGTGCAGACCTGCCCATCTGCCATAAGCAGGGCAAATACCCTATGCTGCAGAATCCTAGGATAGTCATCATTGATACTCTGTTCACCGGACAGTTGTCTGGGCTCCCCACAAGCACATTTTGCCTCTTTTTGCATGGCCAAATTCTGTAATAGGAACAAAGAAATATTGTCTCATACCAAGTTCCATCTAGCTCAGAATTGTCAACATGGCGGTAGCTCTCCAGGATTCTGTGGGAATGTTTAGGATATTAGGAGAGGATATATGGATTAAATATTCTCCTTCCTCACTCACGCTAGTGAGTTAGTAGCAGAGCACATTCCCTTGTACAGTGGTACCTCAGGTTAAGTACTTAATTCGTTCCGGAGGTCCGTTCTTAACCTGAAACTGTTCTTAACCTGAAGCACCACTTTAGCTAATGGGGCCTCCTGCTGCCGCCGCGCCACCAGAGCACGATTTCTGTTCTCATCCTGAAGCAAAATTCTTAACCTGAAGCACTATTTCTGGGTTAGCGCAGTCTGTAACCTGAAGCGTATGTAACCTGAAGCGTATGTAATCCGAGGTACCACTGTACATATTGGGAAGCTAGTTGATGGATTCGTGATAATCGTTTGAGTTAAGTAATCCAGTCTGGCTTGTCCAGATTGGATTCTTCCTGGTAAATCCCCTTTAGTTCCCTCTTAAAAACAATAATGACACAACAGTATTCTTTTAAAAGTAATAGTAAAGTTTACTTACATTCAGTTCACAGTACGGTCCTGAAGGCAAGCTATATCTTGTAGTTAGAGTTACAGAGAAAAGTGTGGGTTCATCCTCTGTGAGGGATGAGCCCATGTGTTGCTGGCTGAGAGCCAGCAGACAGCAAAAGGCAAAATGTAATAAGGGGAAAAAGGGGAAAGGGAAGGTGGCTGCGTGACCAGGGTCACACCCATCTACCTGGTCTCACACAGGGGGAGGATGTTCCAGACCAGGTGTGACAGGAAGTCCTCCTGGCTGGAGCAACATTCCCCTGTGTGTCCACTCTGGGCAAACAGGAAATGTGGTATTTGACTGCTTCAGTGATGTTACATCTCAAAGGTTCCAGACCTGGAGATGCTGGGGACTGAACCTGGCACCTTCTACATTCACGGCAGATGTCCTACCACTGAGCTGCTAGATAGTGCTAACTTATGGAGAATGAGTGTTATGGAACTAAGCTTCACTTTTGTTTGGGCATAGCTGAAGCATGACAGACCAATTCCAGAGAGGGATGCTGTATGATGTTGAGAAGGATGCCATAATAAATTAAAACAAAACTTATAGGACATTTTCATAGCCTCCATTACTTTACTCACATGAATTACTTTACAGCCGTCCTTTTAAACTTGAAATGTGTTGGGTTACGTAACATTTTTTTAAAAAATCATCACCTCTTGAGATCTTCTCTTTCTTGTTTCTGCTAGCCTTCAAGGAGAGAAGTCTCACATCAGATCAAGAGTGGTGTTTGTGGAGTGATAATAGAACTCTAGGATGGCACTATGGTCTGAACCACTGAGCCTCCTGGGCTTGCTGATCAGAAGGTCGGCGGTTCGAATGCCTACGATGGGGTGAGCTCCCATTGCTCAGTCCTAGCTCCTGCCCACCTAGCAGTTCAAAAGCATGTAAAGTGCAAGTAGATAAATATGTAGCGCTCTGGCGGGAAGGTAAACGGCGTTTCTGTGCGCTGCTCTGGTTTCGCCAGAAGTGGCTTAGTCATGCTGGTCACATGATCCGGAAGCTGTATATCGGCTCCCTCGGCTAGTAAAGTGAGATGAGCACTGCAACCCCAGAGTCATCTGTGACTGGACCTAATGGTCAGGGGTCCCCTTTACCTTTTAATGGAACTCTGGGGTGGCACTATGGTCTGAACCACTGAGCCTCTTGGGCTTGCCGATCAGAAGGTCAGTGGTTCGAATCCCTGAGATGGGATGAGCTCCCCTTGCTCTGTCCCAGCTCCTGCCAACCTAGCAGGTAAGCTCTCCAGTGCAAGCAGATAAATGGGTACTGCTGCCACGGGAAGGTAAACAGTGTTTCCATGTGCTCTGGTTTCTGTCATGGTGTTCCATTGTACCAGAAGCGGTTTATTCATGCTGGCCACATGATCTGGAAAGCTGTCTGTGGACAAACACTGGCTCCGTCAGCCTGAAAGCAAGATGAGTGCCACAACCCCATAGTTGCTTTTGACTGGACTTAACTGTCCAGGGGTCCTTTACCTTTACCTTTAATAGAACTCTGAAGTTTCACAGTTCCTAGCTTGTTGAATGTCCTAACAAAAGAAGGGAATTTCCAGGTTGTCCTCTGATCCCTGCATAAGATCAGGGTAGTGTGTGCCTCTTCTTTAGTGTTATAAAAGATAAAGGGACCCCTGACCATTAGGTCCAGTCGTGACCGACTCTGGGGTTGCGGCGCTCATCTCGGTTTATTGGCCGAGGGAGCCGTCGTACAGCTTCCGGGTCATGTGGCCAGGATGACTAAGCCACTTCTGGCAAACCAGAGCAGTGCACGGAAAAGCCGTTTACTTTCCCGCCAGAATGGTACCTATTTATCTACTTGCACTTTGACGTGCTTTCGAACTGCTAGGTTGGCAGGAGTCTTTAGTGTTAACTTCCTGCTGAAATCCTGCAACTATTTATAGCAGAAGTATTCCAGGGTGTTATTGTTGTTGTTTTCCTCGCTTGGTTTTGTGCACTATAGTGCAAGAGTGCCAAGGGCAAAAAATGCAATAATCTTGGGGATACATCACATAAGAATTAAGAAAGCAGAATGATGAGTGACTGAATCAGTACAAATCCACAACTAATATGCTATTGCATTTAATGGCATGTGGGAGAATACATCCTCCCCCCCCAAAAAAACCCCCAACAACAACAACAACCCCTCCATGAATCTGGAGAGGTATGAAGTAAAGCTGCAAAGGTATCCTTTACAACATAAATCAAGATCACCCAATATTTGTGATATACAACTCTCACCACCATCAATGACCATACTAGCTGGGACTTATGAGAGTTAAATCCACTAAGATCTGGAGGGGTATAGGTTAGCCATCCCTGGTGAGGGAGAAAACAGAGGAAGGCAGGCCCAAAAAGGAACCATAGAGGAGTTGTGCCAAAGTTTTGGCCTTGTATAATTTTAGAGCTGCAGGGACGAAGAAGCCCCCTTGTGCCTTGAAGAATTTGAGGATACAATTTGCGGTTTTCCCCGCTGAACTCCCAATGGAGTTCATGTACAGTTTGTTGGTTCCTGAGGCCTGTAACCACCATTCCTAGATACTTGTAGTTTGTAACTTGTTCTAATTTATGGCCTTGGAGTTCCCAGCTTCTAAGCTTTGGTTTTTCCCCAAAAGCAAGTATCTTGGTCTTTTGATAGTTGATTTTGAGACATTCAGATTCACAGTATGTTGCAAGCTTTCGTAGTGCTCTTTTGAGTCCAATGGGGGTTCTGGATAGAATTACCGCATCATCAGCATATAGCAGGACCGAAATATGCCGATTTGCAAGCTTCGGCGGGTGCAGTTCTGAGTCATTGAGTGCAGATACTAAGTTATTTAGATAGAAATTAAATAGTAGAGGGGCCAATAGGCACCCTTGCCTGACTCCTTTGAAGGCATCCCTGGTGTAAACGCTCCAGGAGTTTTCATTTCTTGTAGTGTCACAAAATCTGGGTCTTAGATCCAATTCCCTCAAATGGTCCATACAAATGGCTTGATGTTTTAGGGCTGCTAAACCCTAAACTGCTGCCACCCACCTGCCACACCAATGCCCAGTGTGCTTCTTTTATTGCTTGCCCCCAGTCACACCTATTGTTTCTGTCATTTAAAATAATAATAATAATTGTGTTTTCTTCAGATATTACTGAACAGCTTTGATAGAGAAGCAGATGCTGTATAGAAAGGTAACTGTCTTTCCATAAATCTCATTACAAAGCCTGCGATTAACAAGTTTAGTTTTTAGATCAGTCTGTTTGCCAGTTAATTGGTGGAAGCCATTTTGAATGGTAAGTATAAAGGAAGCATATCTCTGACTACCAAATGCTCCGGGACACACAACAGGGAAAGGGGTGTATCCTTTAATTCCTGCTTGCAGAAGCAGATTTAGGGAAGCATGACCATTTCAGTCACACTGGACACAAAGCTGGAAATTGAGACCCCAGGGGCCACCACTGCTGCCTGTGAGAAGAAGAAGAAGAAGAAGAAGAAGAAGAAGAAGAAGAAGAAGAAGAATTTGGATTTGATATCTGCTTTATCACTACCCTAAGGAGTCTCAAAGAGGCTAACATTCTCCTTTCCCTTCCTCCCCCACAACAAACACTCTGTGAGGTGAGTGGGGCTGAGAGACTTCAAAGAAGTGTGACTAGCCCAAGGTCACCCAGCAGCTGCATGTGGAGGAGCGGGAACGTGAATCCTGTTCACCAGATTAGGAGTCTACCACTCTTAACCACTTCACCACACTGTGAGCTTCACAGAGGGATAGTGCTGGCTGGATACAGATATTTGGGCAAGATGGACTGACAGTCCTAAACCAGTGAAGCAATTGTAATGATCTCCAATATCTCCTGTCTCCAATTAAGATCTGCAGGCAAGGCTCTGCTCTGCTTCTACTTTTAAGGCATGAGAGCTTTTTTGCTTCTTACAAAGCAGCAGAACGGAGCCTTAGTATTTAGGCATCCTGACAAATGGGACAGAGAGACGCTCTTTGAGGCCGAGATAGAATTCTTTTGGTCTAGACAGCTGCCAAAATTAGAGCCTGGAAATCTCTCCCGAAAGCTGTCAAATCTTTCTTGGCTTGGGTTGGCTTTCAGTGATCAGAATGAAACTGCTACATGGAGAGCTGAGCTTGATATTTTATCTTTCATTGTGCTGTTACATTGGGTGATAGCTGGTTTAATAGAAATATCTAGGTGACATGGAAATCACAGAGCATGTCTTCTTTGCCTGAAAGTTAGGGTGTTGTGCATTTGAAGCCCAATAACTGCTCTGCCAAGATTTTAGTGTCCACACCCTGCCTATTCATGGGCCTTGCCTGCTCATGATGGACCACAGAGGGCCATGTGCACAGATTTCAACCACATGATGCATATACTCTGATTTTATAGTATCCCTGAAAAAGCAGGGATCTCACTTCGGGTGGGATAGATACAGCAAGGACAGGATTGGAAACTGTACTCTCAATTTCCTCAGCCACACATAGATATAAACATCTGCAGAGGGCTAGATGTCCGAAGGTCATGCAGAGCAACCCCTTTTAGGCATTAAAATAATACATCGAGGAGGAAGGGGGGGAGAGATTGCAGCAGCAGTCACTACCCCAACTCAAATGCATTCACTTCGAAGAAATAAATACATCCTCCACATTTAAAACTGCATACAGTGGTACCTCTGGTTAAGAACTTAATTCATTCTAGAGGTCCATTCTTAACCTGAAACTGTTCTTAACCTTAGGTACCACTTTAGCTAATGGGGCCTCCTGCTGCCGCTACGCCACCATCATGCGATTTCTGTTCTCATCCTGAAGCAAAGTTCTTAACCCGAGGTACTATTTCTGGGTTAGCGGAGTCTGTAACCTGAAGCATATGTAACCTGAAGCATCTGTAACCCAACGTACTTATAAGCCTAAATCTCAGTGAACAAAAACTCCCTTTTCAATGGCTCCTGAACGTGCAGAGAGAAACGTATGCACCTACAGATGTACACATGGTGGTTCTCCTATTCATACTTTCACAATGAAATGTTGTCACGATCCTACTCCTCCACTCTTACACATTTTCATGCATAAAAAAGGCTAAAGAGGAAGATCACATGATGGTATACACACCAAGTGGAGAATTAATCTGCTTCTAGAAGGTACTCAGTATTAGAACATTCCTAAAATTATGAAGGATTCTATAAATACATTTCAGTTCAAAGACAGAATGCATATGTAAACATAGGTAAGTATTTGTTTCAAAAGCATTTAGCCCAATAGCTTTTTACTAAATTTTACAGGCTGAAATGGATGGTAAAGTAACCATCATTAAAAATTGAATGGTCATCAACTGTAAAGGGGAAAACTTAAAATAGCATTGAGCAATTATTAAGCAAAGTTTCAAAAGTGCATTAAAAATGTCAGCAGCCTCAGAATTTATTTTGAATCTTCAAAATTCTTATCTGTTCTCCAAAAAATGAAAGCCACCGTTGAACATCCTCTCACCCAGCTTCATTTATTCCTTCATGTTGCTCAGATTTACAACCCCCCTAAAACCAATTTCCAGTGGAGTAATTTTCTTCCAAGTTTAATTGCCAGCTTCCTTAGTGTTGCCGTTTTTAGAAATGTTTTTGGAGATGGCAGAATTCAGGGAGACAATGCAACAAATGACTGAGCCCTTAAGTGATCACAGGAAGAGCAGATGAAAAGTTTCGGCTTTGCAAAGCAGCAAGCATGCTAATGACGACCCAGGTATTTCCAAGTGTGTTCAGTTCTAATTGATTTTTCACTGCATGATCTCAGAAAGTGGCATTCTAAAGTCTTTATCCAGGAATCAATCCAGGTAGTTCATTTGCAAATGTATTTCAGAACAAACACATCAAGCCCAGCTCCATTTTTAAAACGGGTTGAGAAACAACATAAATGAAGGTCGCATAGTCCCTAGGGCAGAGGTAAGGTACTGGATCTGGGAGTGAACCAGATCCATATGACCCCAAACCCCCACAAACCAAGCTTGAAAGGTGAAGTGTATTTTTTTTTAATCTTGGAAGAGCAATCCTAGCTACAGGAAGCTGACAGAAGTTATACCAGTTTAAAGTGTAGCCAACATGTTACCGTATTTTTCGCTCTATAGGACGCACCCGACCATAGGACGCACCTTGTTTTAGAGGGGGGGAACAAGAAAAAAAATTCTCCCCCACTCTACTCAGCGCCCCTTCAGCAAAGCGGCAGGAGAAACGGAGCCCTGTCCATTTCTCCTGCCGCTTGGCTGAAGGGGCGCTGCACAGCTCTCCATCTCTGCTGAAGCCGGGAGAGTCTTGCATGTGGGAATATGGACTGGGCTGCCTGCTACACTTACATCTCGCAGAGCACCCTCATATCCCATTTACCCTGATGTGCCCCAGTTCCCCTGGCTGGGGGGCTGGGAGGGATACACACCCAAGGCCTAAGCCAAGGCCTTCCTACATTTGGAAGTTTAATAAAGTTGTGGCCTAATTTTAATTCCATATAACATGGTCAGAGTCTTTATTCCTTTCTTATGATCCCTGGGGACTGGGGCTGTCGCCGCGTGGTCACACAATTCAAATACTAACACCAACAGTTTCCCACACCTGGTTAAGAAGAATCAGACTGAAATATGTTCTAATGTCAAACTTCTGTGTAGGATGGTGGGATTCAAACCTGTTCAAGATGAGACATGCTCATTTAACTATTTATATGTGGTCGGCTGTGAACAGTTCACGGGAGAGAACATGTTTGAGGAGCTGATTCGGCAAGAATGGCATAAAAATGAAATGAATATTCAAAAGGTAGCAAAAGTTTCACCGGTGTGGAAGTATGTTTGTGCTTTTCTGCAGCTGTTAACTATAGTTGAAGTCTATCACTCTGCTTCATTTTTGAATTAGCATCTTTTAACGCTGCTGAAAGATGTGCCTCAGTGCAGGTGTGACAAGTTATCTCCTATTGTCTCCCAAAAGAAAAACACCTTTAGCATATGCCAGTGTTGGTGATAATGGAAAATTCTGAGGTCAGGTGCCTGCAGGCGGCGTGATTAATTTTCACTCAAAGTCTTGCAAATCCTAAAAGAATCTAATCCCAATGAAGCCAGTTGTGAGGCAGGTTGTATTCAAATCAGTTCAACAGATGGGGAGCACGCTCAGAAGAAATGCTCACCCCCTACTGACATGTATTGCCATCAGTGTGGATGATGGTTGTGGCGATCACACAGGGTCCCCAGACGTTTGACGGTCTATTGATCCCTGTGCCACCACTGTGATTGCCTCTTCGCTGCCACCAACCCGTTTCCCTCAGGTACACACGGAGTCCAGACAGTTGTTAACATCAACAAATATCAAGTTTATTTTATAGGCATGGACAAGTTTATGGTTTCAGTTAATTTTTCTTGGCAGTTTCTTAATCTTAGTTTCTTTACTGTCCTATACATTCCTAACAACTTCAAATTGATTATCCCAACTGTCTATCTGACTCCACCTAACAGTTCCTCTTACTCTCTCACCACACAACTCGACCAACCCACAGACTTAGCCTCCCTCTTCCTTCTCCAACTCCCAACTCCCAACTGACTTCCACACAACTCCAACTCTAACTCCTCCCCTTGGGTTCTCACTGGCCAATCGCTTCACACCCATTTAACCCTTTCCTTATGACCCACCTAGGAGGCAAACGCCACAATGGAGCACCAGGACCGGTTTCTGTCCCAAGGAGCTTAAAATCTAACTATTATCCCAGGGGAAACAACAGAGCTTTGTTTCTAAAAGCCCTTGATCCAGCTATCATGCTTGCCCCCTGCTACAGGGCAAGGAATGGAAAGGCGTTCTCCTGATATCTCACTTAATCACATCCATATTAAGAATTCATCCAGTCCATGGCAATGAAAGGACTATTGCCTCTATTCCTGTTTTATAGATTGCACCACTGGGAAATTATTCAGTCTAGTTATTTCTTTGATCTGTTCCATCTCCCTTTCCCTAACTTAAAGCCCTTTATAGTGTCCCGAGCAATTTGTCTCTAACGTAGTGTTACACTTAAATCTTAGTCATCATGCAGACAAAAAGGGTTTGCTTTAGTTCTTTAAACCCATTTGTAATCCCCCCCACTCCCCACCCCGGTCTCAAATTCCCCAGATTCATTTTGCGCTACTACAATCCCACGAGTACTGTGTGTTTATGGAAGCTGTGGAACAAAGCTCAGCATGAGAATGACAAAACTAACAATTTTATTCACAAAAGGGAGCCCCAAAGGCAGAAATTATTCACTGCCACCCCTTTCTCACTCTCTCCCTTTTCCAAATTCCTTTTAAGCTGTTTTATCCTTGCTTTGAAGTGAGCATTTTATTCTCTTGACTATGTCTTCAGATGAAGTCAGCATCATGCTAATGACAGCCCTCAAGCAGGGTCAACTTCCACCAGATGTCCCCTAAATGTGTTAGCCAGAAATAAGAGAATTGTCATCACTTGGGGCACTGGCTTGCAGGTTGTTGTGATCAGAGGGACATTGTTTAAAATGACATTGTTTAATGGCATGGCTTAAGAATTTCTCTGAGGTTGGGGCCCTGCCCACTACTGCAATGTTCCATCTAACTGCTCTCCAACAGTGGAAGGGCATGTTGAATTTTTCAACTATTGAATTAGAAAATGAAGGGTGCCAACATGACGAAAATTCAAGATACATTTTGGATAGATTAATGTAATTTAGTTTTGCTTGTTAAATAAGATGTGTGTCAAATTGCATAGAAATCATTAAAAATGATTGTCAAGTACAGTGGTACCTCGGGTTAAGTACTTAATTCGTTCCAGAGGTCCGTTCTTAACCTGGAACTGTTCTTAACCTGAAGCACCACTTTAGCTAATGGGGCCTCCTGCTGCCGCCGCACCGCCGGAGCACGATTTTTGTTCTTATCCGGAAGCAAAGTTCTTAACCTGAAGCACTATTTCTGGGTTAGCGGAGTCTGTAACCTGAAGCGTATGTAACCTGAGGTACCACTGTACTTGTAGTTATATTATTATTATTATTATTATTATTATTATTATTATTATTTACTACTACTATTATTACTTAGCATTACCTGACATTTTCAGAAGGTAAAATTAAAATTCATTGGATTTCTGAAAACAGTTTATGTGCTTCTTCATCAAATGTCAACTTAACAAGCTAAATGTTGCCCGGTCGCAAAAATAATAACAGATTTGAATTCCTCATACAGAAAACATTATTTTTAAGACTCCCTCAATTAATAAATGTGCAAAAAATACCCCCCCCAAAAAAAAAATATGACACACCTTACCCAACAGGGATCTGTGACCCTAGGCTTTCTTCCCACTATGGTTTACATATGAGCAGTTATGATAGGCTACAATGGTGATACCACAACCATCTTTTGGAGACTGGAGTGGGGAGATTAACAGGGAGAGAGACAGAAAGAGAGAAGGACAAAAGAGAAGAGATGCTAAAGATGACTGGATAAAAAAAGATGGGTTCTTTGTATTCAAGATGGAGAACCATGACATTCTTTCTGTTCCTTTTCCAGGGCTGTGACACCATGACAGAGAAAAAGAATGGTGAAAATGTTGCACCTAGGCAGGAGGTCGTTTCCAAAGTTGTAAGCGTAATGTTATTTATGTGAGCATGTAAAGTTTTCTTTTAGTTATTTGAGGGCACTAATCTGAGGTTTTGCCTCTCCTCTGTGTCTTTCAATTATAAAACACCGCTGGGAAGAAAAAGAAAGGGAATGGGAAGGACCAAAAGGAGAAGACCTTGAAGCAGAAGATGATCTTCATGGTCTCCAACCTCGTCCATGCCATCAGAGGACAGATTGTTTGCCAGCCACTAATGATCTGCAACACACAATGCAAATGAGTTTTTTGACATCGCATGTTCATTTATTGCCCATGATGTGACAGTGTAGTCCAACAGGTAACCTGCTGTTGAGTATTCACTGTAGAACATTTCTCAGATTCCTTGGTAACATTCAGCAGTTGCTTGGCAGATACCCATGGAGTTCCACAGTTGACAAAAAGATGAAGAAAGTACTCTTCTTAAGGAAATCAGCCCTGAGTGCTCACTGGAAGGACAGATCCTGAAGCTGAGTCCCATGGACTGCAAGAATATAAAACCTATCCATTCTGAAGGAAATCAGCCCTGAGTGCTCACTGGAAGGACAGATCGTGAAGCTGAGACTCCAATACTTTGGCCACCTCATGAGAAGAGAAGACTCCCTGGAAAAGACCCTGATGTTGGGAAAGATGGAGGGCACAAGGAGAAGGGGACGACAGAGGATGAGATGGTTGGATAGTGTTCTCGAAGCTACCAGCATGAGTTTGATTAAACTGCGGGAGGCAGTGGAAGACAGAAGTGCCTGGCGTGCTCTGGTCCATGGGGTCACGAAGAGTCGGACACAACTAAACAACTAAACAACAACAAAACTCTTTTTACCAAAGTGATTTTCTTTCTGTTTTTCAATCTCTTTTCCAATTTCTAAAATATTTCACTCAAGCAGAAAGTTCCAAATTCCTTCAGATGTTGCTCTATGTGAAATTCACCTAGAGCACATAGAAAAATGGGTTGGCCTGTAAATTATGCTAAAAATTTGGGTGAAAGATTATAAACTGTGCCAAATCTGGATGTTTTTCATACTCAACTCAGTGTTTCACAACTGTTAAAGACTGATAATAGTTTGAGCATAAAAATAGTTACTTGGAATAATTAGATTGCAGAAAATTAAGGTAATAAAAGTACCTGAGTTTTATTTTTATTTTAATCAGAAAGCAAACAGTTTCTGCCAATGCAATGGGAATTAAGTGTTAGTTAAATGCTGCTATCACTTGTTAATAGCCTGTGGTGCAATAAGACCAACTGTGAACAGGTGATGATTACTGTACTTAGCACTTCAGGAGAATGAAAAAAGAATGACGGTAATCATTATCAAAATTACTCCTTAAGTGTCGTGCTGTTAATTACTGTTCAAAGAATTAGCATCTGGTTGAAATTTTGTGTTTTGGAGCTAGGCAGATTTGATATGACAGGGAATGCATTTAAAGAAACCTTAATCATGACATAAACCGTGTTGGGGCTAGATTGGCATTCCAAATTTACTACTCAGTGACTCCCACACAACCTGGTCTACAACGATATAATAGGAAAACCCAACTCACTGAGCTAAACCTGACTGGAACTGTTATAGATAAGGAGGCACAGATCCAGAAATATGGTTAAGAGAGTTTCCACACATCCCAAAGTTGTCACCGGAGTGCACTTGAAGTAGAAGTAGAAGCGAGTCATCAAGTTCTGGAGAAATGTCAACAGAAGCTAAAATAAGGCCATTAAGCCACTGGAGATATATTTTAGGAAGGGAGGAAGCATCATTACTATTTGAATGCACAGTTTAAAAAATGTTTGGAGATCATTGCCTTAAGGTTTAAACTATGTACAGTTGAATTTCTATTTTACTAAATTGGAATGGTGGGGGGAGACATATGCGGACAAGCTGTTGTGCAGCAGCTCTTCTTGCATTCATTGAAAAATCTCTTTTGCTAAATGTACCATTAATTGAAGGACACGATGAAATGAGTTGAAATTTAGAGAGGCATTCAGCAGAGCCGGATCGAAATACCTATTTCCCATTTCAGTGTAGCTCATGTTTAAATCAGCTCAGTGTAGGGGATATCCTTTGGGGGAATGCCTCATCATATAGTTCTCATCTTTAATTTATACACAGCAAATGTTCACATGTGTGTTTGCATTTGCTGCCTTTGATTTACTGCTTCATCATTGTACAATTTAGCTCCCCCTCATTTAGCATGTTAATCTTAATGTAAGCGGCTTGATTTTTTTTTTTACAATTTCTCGTTGAATAACATTCACAGGCGGGGTGTTCTTAAGAGAAGCTTATCAGCTGTGTTAAGCAATATCATTCAAAAGAACCTAGCGGCGCAATGCAGATCAAACAACAGTCCCATTCAGGCATTCAGACTGTGTGTTCGATCAAATTACATAAGAAGAGCATTGCTCTATCAGACCAAAGGCCTATCTCATCCTCCATGCTGTTTGCACAGTGGCCAATAAGATGCCTCTGGAAAGCCCAGAGGATATGAGCACAAAAGCCTTCTCCTGGTTGTACTAGGGGGACATAGAGAGCCTTCTCCTCCAGGGATTTGCCTAATTTCCCTCTAAAGCTTTGATTGCATGGACAGAGCCCACCATGCATGCAACTGTATCATACCTTCCAACATTTCTCCAATTAAAATAGGGACATCCTATTCAACAACAGCAGCAGCAACAACAACACTCTGGACGGCTTCCAGCACATATATAAAACATAATGAAACATTAAACATTCAAAAAAATCCTTCAGATGTCTTCTGAAGATTGCATAGTTACTTATCTCATTGGCTCAGGGGTTGTATAACTCCATACCCTCCAAAATTTCTCTGATGAAATTAGGGACATCCTGGTGCTGTGGTCTAAACCACTGAGCCTAGGGCTTGCCAGTCAGAAGGTTGGTGGTTCGAATCCCCACAATGGGGTGAGCTCCCGTTGCTCAGTCCCAGCTCCTGCCAACCTAGCAGTTTGAAAGCATGTCAAAGTGCAAGTAGATAAATAGGTACCGCTCTGGCGGGAAGGTAAATGGCGTTTCTGTGTGCTGCTCTGGTTTCGCCAGAAGCGGCTTAGTCATACTGGCCACATGACGTGGAAAAACTGTCTGCAGACAAACGTCGGCTCCCTCGGCCAGTAAAGCGAGATGAGAGCCACAACCCCAGAGTCGTTTGTGACTGGACTTAATTGTCAGGGGCCCTCTACCTTTACATTTAAGGATAAGCAGGACATTCTGTGATTGAATCAGAAACCATGATGGCTTCTGTAAATCTGGGGCTGTCCCTCAAAAATAGGGACACTTGGAGGGTCTGCTGTATGAGTGAGGGCTTCATTCATATAATTAATAAGTGCATGGAGGCAGAATTTGGGGGCCTGCCATGTTCTCCTTTTATGTGCTGATTTCAGCAAGTGGGCTGCCCTGAACAATACAGATAACCATTTGTTGTTGTTGTTTAGTCGTTTAGTCGTGTCTGACTCTTCGTGACCCCATGGACCAGAGCACGCCAGGCACTCCTGTCTTCCACTGCCTCCCGCAGTTTGGTCAGACTCATGTTTGTAGCTTTGAGAACACTGTCCAACCATCTCGTCCTCTGTCGTCCCCTTCTCCTTGTGCCCTCCATCTTTCCCAACATCAGGGTCTTTTCCAAGGAGTCTTCCCTTCTCATGAGGTGGCCAAAGTATTGGAGCCTCAGCTTCACGATCTGTCGTTCCAGAGAGCACTCAGGGCTGATTTCCTTAAGAATGGATACATTTGATCTTCATGGGACTCTCAAGAGTCTCCTCCAGCACCGTAATTCAAAAGCATCAATTCTTCAGCGATCAGCCTTCTTTATGGTCCAGCTCTCACTTCCATACATCACGACTGGGAAAACCATGGCTTTAAATATACGGACCTTTATTGGCAAGGTGATGTCTCTGCTCCATGGACAAACTCCATGGACAAAGGCAACAGATAACCATTTAACATGTCATAAATCCCATACCTGCCAAATTGGGTCCTGCATTTCCTGGGCCCTTCTGATAGACCTGCCAGTAGGAGTGGCCCTGTGTTCAGTAGCATGAAATGGGGAATCCCTCTCATGAATTATATTTGAGAGGTTGAGAGGAGTTCCCTACCAGGACAGACTTTGCTCGTGTGCTCAAGACATTGATTCTATTAATCATATTTTGTTGCATTGTGCGAAGTATGAGCAGGCCAGGGCTGAATTGATACTACCCTTGCTGGTACTTTCCCCGGGAAAATCAGAGGCTCACTATGTCAGGTTCCTACTGGAAGACAGGACAAAAGCTAGAACGTTGGTTGTGGCAAAGTTTTTATCGGTGGTTGCAAGAACAAATGAGCCCTATATTGTAAACAAAATGCTTGATTAACCTGCAGGTAGGCTGTATGAACTGTGTATTGATTTGTAATGTTTTGTTGGGTCTATGGACCGTAATAAAGATTGTTGTTGTTGTATATTTGAAGGCTGCTGAAAACACATTTCTTCATGCAGCCTTTTGGTGGAAGACTGCAGGATCTTTGGGCTTATTTTAAACTGCCGCTGAATTGTTTTAATCATGGAACAGGTTTTTGCTTTGTTTTTTGTTATTGGTGTTTGATTTTATTTGTTATTTTATGGTATTGCCAGCAGTCTCATACCCGGCATTGCTCAGGAACTCTTAAGAAACACATACAAAATGTGTAGTTTTGAAAAATTCAGTCTGCCATCTTGGTTTAAAATGCTGTCCAGTTGTATCAAAACATAAATGAAACCCTGCTCCATGATCTCAGAAACAATCATGCAAAATTTCTTTATGGCCACATAAGTAGAATGTGCAGAATGTACAAAAAACTTTCCCAACATATAGTAGATGTGCACTACCCTGAGATCCTTTTGGATGAAAGGCAGTCTGTCAAGCAAGGAAGCAAGCAAGCAAACAAACAAACAAACAAACAAACAAATGTACAGTGGTACCTCGGGTTAAGTACTTAATTCGTTCCAGAGGTCCGTATTTAACCTGAAACGGTTCTTAATCTGAAGCACCACTTTAGCTAATGGGGCCTCCCGCTGCTGCCGCGCCGCCGGAGCACGATTTCTGTTCTCATCCTGAAGCAAAGTTCTTAATCTGAAGCACTATTTCTGGGTTAGCGGAGTCTGTAACCTGAAGCGTATGTAACCTGAAGCATATGTAACCCGAGGTAACACTGTACTACATTCCAGAAGTTGCCCCTTGCTCAAGTAATCATCTGTTTGCAGGTGAGAGAAGGCTCACTTCAAGAGGAATATCATAGAGCTGGAAAACACATCAAAAGAATAATAAAAATGATCAAGGGCTCAGAGAAATTTCCCCACAATGATAGATGAATGTAGCTGGAGTTGTGTTTTGTTAGTTTAGGAAATAGCCTACTAAAACAAGCTGGCATGATTAGAGTTTTATGTATATACAGGGTGGCGAATAGCAGATTGTTCTCCCTTTCTCATAAGGCCGACCAATGAAGCTGACTTGAAGAAGGTTCAGGACTGACCATAGGAGCTACTTTGTCACACAAGCACTGATTAACTTGCACCATTCCATATTACTCTACAACAGCAAAGGAGAATGTGTGGCTCTCTAGATTTTGCTGGACTACAACATCCCTGATGTCTAACCACGATGGCTGTAGGTGATGGACATTGGAATCCAACACCATTGTGGGTGATACACCTTCCACATCCACAACAAGATGCAAATGGTAGCCATTGGCTTATATGTCTTTAAAAGGAAATCCAACAAAATCATGGAGGACCGGTCTTATCCACAATTACTAAATAAAACATAATTGAGCAGAGTCAACATACCTCAAAATACAAGGAAAGCTTCCTAGACAAACAGTCATACCTCAGGTTACAGACGCTTCAGGTTGCGCGTTTTTGGGTTGTGCACCGTGCTGAACCCGGAAGTACCGGAACGGGTTACTTCCAGGTTTTGGCACTCTCACATGTCCAGAAACACTAAATCGTGCTTTGCTCATGCGCAGAAGCGCTGAATCACAATCCTCGCATGCACAGACATGGCACTGCAGGTTGTGAATGCTGTGGGTTGCGAACGTGCCTCCCGCATGGATCACATTCACAACCCAAGCATCCACTGTATCTGGCTGGCAGCTGGTAAAAACAGAACGTTGGACAAGGCAAAGTGAAACCGTCATCACAGGCACCAGTTCCTAAAGGGGCGAGGTGAAACCCTCTTACTCCTAATCTTTTTCACCTTGCGCTCCCTAAGCTAGCCTGATACTGTCAGGTGCAATGAAGGATGTTGTCCCATCAACAGTGTTTGAAGTAAGAGAAGGGCAACCAAGATGATCAAGGGTCTGGAAACCAAACATTATGAGGAGCAGCTGGGGCATGTTTAGTCTGGAAAAGAGGAAACTGAGAGGAGATATGTTGTTGTTGTTGTTGTTTAGTCATTTAGTCATGTCCGACTCTTCGTGACCCCATGGACCAGAGCACGCCAGGCACTTCTGTCTTCCACTGCCTCCCACAGTTTAGTTAAACTCATGCTGGTAGCTTTGAGAACATTGTCCAACCATCTTGTCCTCTGTCGTCCCCTTCTCCTTGTGCCCTCCATCTTTCCCTACATCAGGGTCTTTTCCAAGGAGTCTTCTCTTCTCATGAGGTGGCCAAAGTATTGGAGTCTCAGCTTCAGGATCTCTCCTTCCAGTGAGCCATCTTCAAATATCTCAAGGGCTGTCACATGGAAGAGGGAACAAGCTTGTTTTCCCCTGGTTTGGAGATTCTGACTAAATATATGACAAAAGTTTCTGACAGTAAGAGTTGTTTGACAGTGGAACGGTCTCCCTGAGGAGGCTGTGGACTCTCCTTTCTTGGAGGTTTATAAGCAGAGGTTGGATGGCCATTTGTCATGGATGATTTGGCTGATATTCCTGCATCAAAGGGGATTGGACTAGATGACCTATGGGTCCCTTCCAACTCTACAATTCTATGATGCCGTTGCCAGTCTTGTCAGTTTCTGTACATGGAATGGAGCAGGACTACCATCTTGTCCTTTGCCTCCTGCATTAAAATGTTGACCTGGCCCTGGCTGCAGTGGCTGGGCCTTTGAGCAAATCACCAAGGCAATTTCTTGTGTCCTTAAGACAGAGGTGAACACTAGAGACTGGACTAGCACAGCAGTGGAGTTGACACGACTGCAGATTAACAGATACAACTTAAACAGACTCTAGCCTCTGTAGACGTTTTGCAAAGATGTTCATATTTTCCTTTGAAGTGATATTGAGCAGACCATGTATAATGTGTTTCTTCTACAAGCTGGTGCTATCTAGATCAATGAATACACCAGGGGAAGAATTGGTTAGCCTTAGCTGCTTCGCACAAAATTGCTATTTTTTCTCCTTCCCTGAACAGATCTTTCCCCCTGTAACAAGTTGAAAGCATGCTTGAGACATACGCAGCTCCAAATAGACTGACAATGTCACTTTCAGATAAATCAGAATTATGAAACCACCATTTAAAAAGAGTTTAACCGAAGGGGCTGTGTCACAAATTTCTCTGTGCTAATGGGTCTACGAATGATGAAATATTGCTTCATATGGTGTATCAATCAAGGCTATTTGAAAATATAAAGCATTATCACCTCCTTCCTTTGTAATTCTTCAGTAGATGTTTGAAGTCAGATCCCCTTTGGCTTCTGTCCCATATTTTCATTCAGTCCCTTGGTGTCTGTGGCTTTTTTTTTTGAAGTGTGCAATTGCTTTTGCCAGCTCTCATGCATTTATGTATATGGATCTTATCAAGGGACTGCAATCCCCTTGTCTTCATCATGATTTGCGTTAATGAAATGTTTCCTCTGAAGATGACAACTTCATAGACTGCATTTTTAAAAAGAACTGATTGGTATGGGACTGAGATGCCTCACCGGCTACTAAGTACTCGAAGAACTCTTGTACTCAAGCCTTCCAGAAGCCTGTCTATCAAGATTCAGATGTGGTGATCAGAAAGCCACAAGGGGATTGCATGGACTCGGCGCCGATGCCTTAACAAAATCCACAGGAATGTTACAGCTACAGCTACAAACCACTTAAGAGCAAGTCGTTAGTCCATCTAAAATGTCATTGACTTTACTTTGCTGGGGAGCCACGACTGGGGAAAGAAAGAGAGGGAGAGAGAATCCAACTATTGGCTGCCCTTGCTGCTTTCTCATGAGGAGCCTTGCTTGTGTCATAAAGGATTTCTATAGCTGTCCTATAGCTGGACAGATCGTGAAGCTGAGGCTCCAATACTTTGGCCAGCTCATGAGAAGAGAAGACTCCCTGGAAAGACCCTGTTGTTGGGAAAGATGGAGGGCACTAGGAGAAGGGGACGACAGAGGACGAGATGGTTGGACAGTGTTCTCAAAGCTACAAACATGAGTCTGACCAAACTGCAGGAGGCAGTGGAAGACAGGAGTGCCTGGCATGCTCTGGTCCATGGGGTCACGAAGAGTCGGACACAACTAAACGACTAAACAACAACATAGCTGTCCTCTGGCTTCAGAGGGAAATACTTCACCAGAAAGGAACACGGGAGCAGAGTGGATTCTGTTTTCATTGTCGAGCAAGGTAAGAGGATTTGTTGGCCACTGTGACAGACACCCAGACACCCAGCTCAACAAAACTCCAGCTACCCCATCCAAGGAAGGCAGCTGGCACGGAAATTACCCACTCACAACAACAAAAAAACACAATATACAGGATTCTTCCAAGAGCCTGTAATTAGAATGAGTGCACTTTATATCATTTAATGAAGATCCATTGGAGGGCAAGCCTGGTGGCAGCTGCCGTGGTAATTCCAGTGTGGTGTAGTGGTTAAGAGCAGTAGTCTCGTAATCTGGGGAACTGGGTTCATGTCTCTGCTTCTCCACATGCAGCTGCTGGGTGACCTTGTGTGACACTTCTTCTTTGAAGTCTCTCAGCCTCACTCACTTCACAGAGAGTTTGTTGTGAAGGAGGAAGGGAAAGGAGAATGTTAGCCGCTTTGAGACCCCTTACGGTAGTGATAAAGCAGGATATAAAATCCAAACTCCTACTCCTCCTCCTCTTCTTTTTCTTCTTCTTCTTCAGTAGTGTGCATTAAATTTGCTGCAGTCAAGAAAACCTCGTTGTTGGATCTTGGGATCAAGTTGGTGGTCCAGTCCATCATGAGGTGATCCACCACGTATCTCAGCCCCTCAACCTGATAACCATATATTTAAGGAGGAAGACCATGTAAGAGATCTCCACTAGGGATTTTTGAAGAATTTGGCCTTTGTGAATTCCTATATGAACTGATCTAAGCTGTGGCTCCAGAACTAACAGGCATATCATAACTGGCTTTCACATATTCTTGACTCAAAAAGAAAGACAGAAAAGAAAGCATTTTAAAATATGCATTTTGAAGGAAATGCAGTTTAAGTGCCCATTTTCATGCAAATTATGCAGAAAATTTGGATTATCAGAGATTGGATTTGCAAATAAACACATGGGAACCTGTCAAATGATTCATCCATTTTGAAAATGAAGAGGTGCTGGTGTGGGGGAAATGGTGTTTTCTCTCTCGTATCTTGCAATGGTATATACCTTCTTTCCTGAATATAGGGATTTAAAGTTGCATCAAAAGCAGCATTATTTCATGATTCCATCAGCACTAGGATTTTTGGTTGTGCAGCACCACTTTATTTATTCCATTTATATATAACAACAACAACAACAACAACAACAACAACAACAACAACAATAATAAATTTTATTTATATCCCGCCCTCTCCAGCCGAGGCCCGGCTCAGGGCGGCTAACAACAATAAAATAATACAACATTCTAAAATCATTTCATTAAAAATTACTTCAAATCAAATTGATGGCAGCCATTGGGCTAGAGTTCTGTGAAGATTGCCAAAGGAGGGAGTCAGGCTGTGCTCTGGCCAAAGGCCTGGTGGAACAGCTCTGTTTTGCAGGCCCTGCAGAAAGATGTCAAGTCCCGCAGGGCCCTAGTCTCTTGTGACAGAGCGTTCCACCAGATCGGATCTGTGAGGTTGTCTTGAAGTGTTCCGACGTCGCTTCCAGGTCCTCCGTCTTGTTGCGCAGGTGGTCCAGGTTCTCTCCCCTTGCCAGCATACGCTCCATGTTCTGCATCATGATGTTCTTGACACCCTCCACCTCATTCTGGAGGTTCTTCACCTTGTCGCTTGCCATCCCGGGGGCACTTCCACCCTCCATGAGCCCGTTGAGTGGGTTCCCCAAGCAGGCGCTTCCCGGTCCTCGGCGAGCTCCCCAAAACTTCCTGCTTCTCTCTCACTCCCCGCCGGCGGCCGCCTTTCCCTCCAAGGAGCCCTCTGCTCTCCATTTTATCCTTACAACAGCTCTATGAGGTCGGTCAAGCATAGGCAAACTCGGCCCTCCAGATGTTTTGGGACTACAACTCCCATGATCCCTAGCTAACAGGACCAGTGGTCAGGGATGGTGGGAATTGTAGTCCCAAAACATCTGGAGGGCCGTGTTTGCCTATGCTTGCGGTAGATTAAGCTAACTCTCAAGGTCTCTGGAAGACTTATTTTGAAATGAAAAAAGCTTTTAAGAACATGCTCCTGGAAAAAAAATCTGAGTTCGCACTAGCCAAATGGTCTAAAATTGTTACTGCATTAGAAATTAAAGATACCAAAACTTTTTGGTCACTTCTCTCAATAAAATATATCATTGATTTCCCTAATATAAGCGATGAGGCTTGGATTTCACATTTTACTGCTGTTTTTTATGATCAACAAGTTTGTAAAAAGGAAAATTTTAAATTTTCTCTGGCAAAAACCACACAATTTCAAATTACTGTTGAGGAGATGAAAAGGATAATCTTTTCGTTTAAGCAAGGGAAATCACCTGGTATGGATGGCATTCCAATAGACCTGTTGAGATTAGATGTAGAATGGTGGGCCAATAAACTTGTACCGCTTTTTAATTCTATCTATCACTCAGCTCTTGTACCTAAGTCGTGGAACAACTCAATAGTGGTACCGATCTTTAAAAAAGGTGATAGGAATTGCCAAGAGAACTACAGGCCTATAAGTTTGTTACCATGCATAAGTAAAATCTATGCCAAATCTCTGCTTATTAAATTGGAAGAATGGATGCTGACAAAAGGTCTACCTGGTAAAGAGCAGGCTGGTTTTAAGGCAGGCTCGTCAACTCTTGACCAGTGTCTAGTGTTAAGTCATCTTGTGGATAAATATGTCATGAGAAATAAACGAAAACTCTTTGTGGCATTTGTGGATTTAAAAAGTGCCTTTGATTCGGTCGACCGCAATAAACTATGGACTAAACTAGAACACCTTGGTATCGACCCATATCTACTTACACTGATTCAAAGTTTACATTCTAATAACCAAATATATGTTAAAGTATCAAAAGATGGTAGACTTGCAGGTCCTATTCTGAATAATCGAGGAGTTAGGCAAGGCTGTATCTTGGCCCCTACCCTATTTAATTTATTTCTATCTGACCTACCATTATTTCTTCAAAACGCAACCACTCATACTCCTTATTTAAACAATAGCCCACTCTTTTTATTACTTTATGCAGATGATGCTGTAATTATTTCACTCTCTGTTTTGGGTTTAAAAAAATTATTTAAGAGTTTCTCAAACTACTGCTCTCTCAATAATCTCAAAATTAATTATGATAAGACAAAGATTATGCAATTCAGAAAGAGAGGGAACCCAAAAGGCTGTATAATTAATGGACATCTAATACAGGAAGTTAAGCACTTCAATTATCTGGGAATCACATTCAAAAATAATATGAATTGGAATACACATATATGTGCTGCAATAGCTAAGGCCAAAGTGACAGCCCACCATATTAAATCCTATTTTTTTTCTCCAGTAGGAAACAGATTTATTCCAGCTGTATTGCAAGTGATTGACATGAAACTCTGTGCCCAACTTCTATACGGCACACCAGTGTGGATTTCAGGTGACCTCAAGAGGTTGGATAAATTTCACGCATCCCTTTTGAGGTCATTATTAGGACTTGCAAACTCTGTAAAATATGAAACAATATGTTGTGAGCTGGGAATACTGCCTTTATCAGTAAGGGCATGGCTGAGGACCTTGAAATATTGGATCTTCCTCCATTATAGAGCCCTATCCCCTAATACTATACTTTACGATCTTTTAAGTGATAGTGCAATCTACAATCTATCAGTGATTTGTAGGAGAAAACTGGATTCGATAGGGCTCACTCTAACTGATTTTGAAATCTCTGATCCCAAAGATATATGGGAAATTATCAGGAAGACCCTCACAGAAAAAAGTGTTCTCGCCATGCTTGAGGTTGCAAAGCACAGCACCTGCTCTCCTATCCACCTAAATCTCCCTTTGTGTAGAGATTTCCAAAAGGGATACATGACAAATCTGAAGAAACATGAATCGTGTAGGCTGTTTATGTTGGCCAGATTTAACATGTTTCCCTCGGCGGTAGTGAGAGGAAGATACTTAGCTATCCCAGAGCGTCTCTGTAAATGCAGAAAACAGGAACCCGATACTCTAGAGCATATATTCTTTTCCTGTGATTTTGGCAGCTATGCCAGAAGACAATTATTTGAGGCCCTAAAATTTAATAGACAGTTTTTTACACAACCAACTGTTCAGGACCTGCTGGCGGACAGCGATGATCAAATTACTTTAATAGCGGCTGAATTTTTAAGTGCTGTCCATGAAGAAAGAATGGGCCATGATAAAGAGACTTAGTGGTTTTTAATGGTAGGTGATGTTGCTGTGTTGTATTATATTATTTATGTACATTGATTTATTTTTTGGAGTTAAGAATAGGACTGGGATAAATTGTGTTCGCTGAGCCCGTATTTTATACAGTCTGTATATGATGTTTGTTTGTTAATGTGAGGTGTGATATGCCTAATAAAGGATTTTGAATTGATTAAGCTAAGAGACAGTGATTAGCCCAAAGTCACCCACTGAGCTTCATGGGTAGGGATTTGAACTCTGGTTTCCTGGGTCATCACACAACATTGCCTCCCCTCCCTACTGCCCCATGAATTACTAAATCCTTGCACTGACAGAATGCATTAGTTGGATACAGCCCTTACTTCAGAGTAGGCATGCGGGTGAATTGTATTATTAGTAACATGATTGTCAGGTGACTAATATTACTGCTATAGTTTGGGACACCTGCCATGCTGAAGCTGGTTTTCGGCAGCAATGACAGCAGCATAATAACATCAGAATCAGGAGAGCTAAAAAGCTTTCCTGAATCTCACTTGCCTTTTCTGTGCTCCCCTATCAATGTCTCATCCAAAGCCGCTCTTAGCTTGGAAGGCCCAGAGGGGCTCATATTGGATAGTTTTAATAGAAAAAAACAAGAGTAAACAGACGAAGGAATTATCTGAAGTGCAATTTAATCAAAACTTTGGTGGGAAGCTTATTATAGCTGTAAATCAGTTTGTGTAAATCAGCCCACATGATATAAAAGAAGATATTTGTCTTTCAACCGAGCAGCTGAATGTATTGATATTATTTTACATTTTAATAAAAAAGTTAATATATAGCTGCTATTAATTTCAGCAGTTTGATTATGGCAATAACATACAGAGTGAAGCAAGGTGCAGTAAATTATCTGTAGAGTCAATAATCAGAGCTTATAATGGCAGTCCAAATTTGGGGAGGAGGCACATCTTATTGGCAAACCCCATCTTAGAAGCTTTTAACATTATCTAGACTTTCTTTTGGTTCAATTCGAAGTAGAGTCTCAGTTGTTGAGTATTTGTACAATAGTTGCAGTATCAGCCTAAGATCAGGAAGTCTAAGCATGTGGCAGATTGGATTGGAATGGCAGAATTCCAATTGGACCAAGCTAATTGAGAAATCCATTAGTGTGGGACTTCCGGGTTGGCGCCATCATCTAATGGCAGATTCCCTCCGAGCTCCGGAGGGAATCGGCTCAACAGGGGTCGGGTTCTGCCGCGGCGGCGAAGCGGGGACCCTTAGAAACCACAGGTGCTGAAGCCTGTGGACCTGGTGACTCGGTGGGCACCATTTGCGCGCCCCCCGACCCGCAAAGAAGCCTTTTTAAAGGCTTCGGAACGGGGGACGGAGGGAGGTGTGGTGCTGAGAGTTCGACTGCTTCCCCTGCTGAGTGAAGCCGCATGCCATGGATGGAGAGCGCTAATTTCTTCTTTTGAACTTTTGGATCAAAAGTAACGACCCGTGAGTAACACGGTAATTGGACTTAAAAGGGAAAATTATTTCTGGGAATTCGGCAAGATCGGGTAAGGTGCTAAAAAGGAAGTCAACCTGCCCGCCTTGTAAACATCGTAAAGCAAGGATTTTATTACTAAGGCTGTGTGAATGTCTTTTTTTGTGTGGAAAAGTGCAATTAACTTTATATTGGGCCAATTTAAGTGACTGTGCTGGAGGATAAGAGAACGGAATTCACCCCTCCCCCAAAACCCGGGAGCGATCGGGGAGAGAGCCTGTGGAAGAGGTTTATAGATTTTGACAGCTGTCAAATTAGCTGTCAAAGTTGGGGGAAAAAAGGAGAACTGTGTCTTTGCTGTCTTTGCTGGTTACATCTGATACAATTTGGTAACAAATTGTTAAAAACAAAGAAGAAAAGGTTAATTTGTCATTAAGTAACTAGAATCCCTCTAGAGGGGGTTCAGGACATTACAAAAATGGCTGTAAGTGGAAAAATACTGGCTGAACTGGAAAAGACCTTCCGTCTTTTGGGAAATCTACAGAAGCAGACAAATGTTTTGACTATGAGTGTAATAACAATGAAGGGAACAGTAAACAAAATTGCTGAACCTGGAAAGGATATGATTCAAGCTCCTGTAGATGAACAGGGAAGTGTTGTTGCTGATACAAAAATCCTTATAGCCAAACAGGAGAAAGAGTCTGAGTCATTTGAGATGCCATTTAAAGAATATGAGAAAGAAGGAGGCCCTGGGATGTTGCAGATGGCTAAAGAGAGCCAGAGGCCTGTTAAGTTGGAAACAATTGAAAATAAGAACATGACAATGAAAGTTTGGCTGGAAGTGAAGAATGGAATCTGGAGAGATCTCCTCTTATGGGGATCTGAAGACATATGGAATATAAATATGGACAGTACAGAGTTTGGAGCCTTTGGGACATTTGAACTTATGAGAAGTAAGAAACAAGATTTTGGCTCCATTGTTAAATATGGAGGTCTGGCTGGAAGAAATATGGACCTTATTGGAACAGAGCCTCTTCGAGATTCGGAATTTAAAATAAAGGACTATCAAGAAAACCGGCAGAGAGAAATTGAGAGAGGGTTAAGTGCCTCGGATGTGAGATCGCCAGGCTGATTTTGGATGGACTGATGGACTTTGGTTGGGGATCGAAACCGGGAAAGGGGGTGGGAGGGCTTCGGGAATTTAAAGGGTGTAAAAATATGATTCTGTTTTAATTAAGTTGGCTTTTGCCACTAACATAAAAATGGGGAATTTGGGGAGAGATTTGGGGCCGACCTTAGCAAAAGATTATCAAAAATAAGTGTTTCGTGTATAAAGATTGGGTTTTTTAAGTTTAAATAGGTTAATTAAATTGATGGAGGAATTTAGGGAAAGTAAGTTAAGAATAAGTTTTGAAATATAAAGATAGAGGTTTAGAAGTTAAAATTTGTTTAAGATAATTGAATTAGAGGAAATAAGGTAAAGTGGGGGGGATAAAAATTGCTGAGCTAAAAATTGGAATTGGAATACAAGAAGGGCAGGTGTGGGGAAGTCAAGGAAATTGGGTATGGAATGTAATTACGGTAAACTTTTTAAACTGCTGTTTTTCTTTTTCTCTTCTTTTTTCTTTTTTTCTTTTTCTCTTTTCTGTTTTCCTTTGTATTCTTTTTTGAAAATTTTAATAAACATAATTATAAAAAAAAGAGAAATCCATTAGTGTGGATTATATCAAAGAAGATCAAGGTATACTGTACCCATCACTGGACTAGCTAGGGAAATATGGGTGGGTGGTGGAATCTGAAGAGACAAAACAATAAAAACGAAAAACAGTTCATGGCTATAAGTAGAGTTAGAGGTAAGGAGAAGAGGAAAAAATGGAGAAGGTGAGGCAAGGAAAAGATGAGACAGAAAAACATTTGAGAATCCAGAATGTGAGAGTAATGGGAAAACAGGGGGAGATAAGAACTACCTATGGTGGACTGACAATGAGCACTCACACTTTACATTGTGGGTGCCCTTTGCGGGTTCGCGTGTGGTGCTACAGTTCCCAGGGAGCTTGCTGGCAAACATGGGCTGGCTTGCCTCTCAGTGTTAATTTTGGAGGTTCACGCCCAGCCTCAGTAATCAAGTTTCTTGCTGGGAGGTGAGGCCAGCCCCATTAATGCTGTATTGTTTTTAACACTCGATTGGGAGCCTCGCAGAGTGGCTGGGGAAGCTCAGCCAGATGGGCGGGGTATAAATACTATATTATTATTATTATTATTATTATTATTATTATTATTATTATTATTATTATTATTAAATAGGGGTGGAGCCGACAATAGCCAAGCAGTCGGCTTTGGAGTTTCACCCTCCCTACCCTCCCTTTGTTTAATGTTTTCTTGTTTGCAGGTTAACTTTTTCTTTCTGTTTAGTGGGTGCTGCTACAGTCTTTGGCTGGTTGCTGTTGAAGGAACAGGAAGAAGTTTTCCTGCATTGGCAGGTTTTGTCTTCCCCGTAGCAATACGTCGCAACTTTGGCAGTAATGGCCTTGGGTGGAATCCTTTAGTCTTTTCTTCCCTATATTGGTGTGTGTGAAGTGGTGACTCACCCCCCTGTGGCGGCGATTCCAGGCTCCCCCTCTTTAAGGGGTTACATAATGGGTGTCACTGGCCATACACAGAAAGGTTGTCGGTGAACTACCCTGCGTGCAGGGATATGGGCTGGGCTGCCTACTACACTTACGTCTCACAGAGCACCCCCATATCCTATTTATCCTGATGTGCCCCAGTTTCCCCAGCTGGGGGGCTGGGAGGGATACACGCCCAAGGCCTAAGCCAAGGTCTTCCTACATTCAGAAGTTTAATAAAGTTGTGGCCTAATTTTAATTCCATATAACATGGTCAGAGTCTTCATTCCTCTCTTATGATCCCTGGGGACTGGGGCTGCCGCCACCTGATCACGCAATAACATCTCTTTTGCACAGGTGGGAGAACTTATCAGGTGTTTGGGAATATTAAGTTGTGGGTGAACATATCAGACGACACAGAGATTCTTCAAACAGCTCTTGTTTATTCACAGGCCAGAACAGAACTAAACTGAAGGGTTCAGCCAGCCTGCTTATATAGAGCTCCACTACAATGCAACTGTAACACTTTCTGTAACTATCCAATCACTGAACGTCACTTTCAATCCCTTATTTGCATATGTGGACCTGAGTGAAAACTACCTACAGTATCCCCCTGCTGGCCCAGGGTGAAAACTTCAGGACATAACAGGGAACCATGATTATGGAGCAGGGAGGGGGGGAAATGCATCCATTCTTTCTTCCCGCTCATGACCTATGTGTGTTGATTTAAGAGTAGGTGAATAGTGCTTAGGTGGGTAGGCTCTATTCAGATGTTCAGATCAACATTTGAGAGTTGGGAAGAGATACAGTGGCTGCTACCCTGCTCCATTTCCAAATGTTTATCACCTACAGCTCATGCCAGCCCAGTAAGTGGCGAGGAAGGGAGAGAGGGAAGTTGGAAAAATGAATTTCTCTTTAACCTGGCCTTTGGCTGACTGAACATTCTATGGCTTTTAAATGTGTTCATGGGAAGGAGGTTATTGGTTTGTTTTTTGTTTGTTTTTTATTACGTATTTTGTGTTCTCATTTTGTATCTTTATGCTTTGAATTGCCCTGTGAACTTTGGATAAAGGGTGGTATACAAGTTTTAATAAAAAAATTAAAATAGTAAATGGATGGCTAGATGAAAGTGGAGAGTTGGGAAGGCGGAAGGGGCTTAAAAAGTGGGTGATGTTTCTGATGTCAGAGTGACTCAAAATTAAGCCACATTATTTCCTGATTTGGGAAAAACATCTGATTTGGGGAAAACGGCTTCTGAGCCAAATTGATGCATAAACATGGGGAAAGTTGCACATATCAATGTCTGAAAAGTCCACCCAACACACACACACAGTTTTTTTCAGACCCACCATGCAGGCTGATGTTGTTTTATGTAACTTCCACGATCAGTTTTGAAATAAGATGAACCTGGTGGACCAACAGTGGCAGCTAAACACACATGTAAAAATAATCTTAAAAAGGGAAAGTTCAGTCTTCACTTAGTGGAACACAAAATTACAGTCCCATAATACTGAGTGCATCAAAGATGCAGGTGCATTATACTATAAAAGAGAGGAAGGCAATTTTTTTTGTAGTGCTTACTTTCCCTAGTATAGTGTTCCCTGACGTTCTAGCACTTGAATGCCTGGAATGAATGGAATTGATTGTTTTTAAAAGTACATATCAGTCATACAGTTAAAACAGCACTCAAAGTCATACTCAGAAATTACAAAAAAAAAAAGAACAGTAAAATCCATAAAATCATTCTACCATTATATCAAAAGAGAACCAACTTTCACAACTTCAAGCTGCATGTCTTTAAAGGAAAATTTCCAGAAAGTCTCGGCTGATTGGCAGAGACAGATGCTGGATTGCTGTGGGTAGGGAATGACCCGGGTGAGAGGTATCTGCCCACAGTCCAATAAAAGGAAAGCTTGGGGTTAACTGTTTCCAAGGGTGCTTAACTCTGAGCCTGATTGTGGCCATATCACCTTGTGGCACTAATTATCGAGCATTAATGAGAATAGGGACGCAGGTGGCACTGTGGGTTAAACCACAGAGCCTAGGACTTGCCGATCAGAAGGTCAGTGGTTTGAATCCCCGCGACGGGGTGAGCTCCCGTTGCTCGGTCCCTGCTCCTGCCAACCTAGCAGTTCGAAAGCACGTCAAAGTGCAAGTAGATAAATAGGTACCTCTCCGACGGGAAGGTAAACGGCATTTCTGTGCGCTGCTCTGGTTCACCAGAAGCAGCTTAGTCATGCTGGCCACATGACCCGGAAGCTGTACGCCGGCTCCCTCGGCCAATAAAGTGAGATGAGTGCCACATCCCCAGAGTCAGTCACGACTGGACTTAATGATCAGGGGTCCCTTTACCTTTAATGAGAATAGGGCATTGGGTGTCCTCACCTTCCTTGCTTACCTGGAGATGCAATAGGAAGGATCATGGCAGGTGCTCTGGTGGGGTGAAGCCACATTACTGAGTTCCTGGCAACAAGGTTGCTGCCACTTACCTGGAACGTGAGGTAACATGGATGCTGGCATGGTGTGGGTTCACTGGATTTGTTCCACCAGTGCGTCTGCACCATGCGAACCTCCCCATCACCTTGTCCCTACCTGCTCCCTCCCTTCCAGGAAGCTAGTGTTGTGGCTTGTTGAGTGAGATCCTTCTGGGTAGGGTACCCATTCATTCTTAGACATTTCAACAATGCCTAGGATAGAGTTTTCAAAGCAGCAGCTCCCTCCCCTCATGCAGTGATGAATTAAGCTCTGGACTCAACCAGGCAGCCCTTCTGTGCTTGATTTTATGAGACAGGAGGGACAGGGATCAAGAGGGCACATGGTCAGAGGTATAGCTGCCAACACCTTTTCAACGCCAGCCAGCTACAGAGGCAGAAACCAATCCCACATCACATCAAAAATGTTATTATAAAACTAGCCTGGGAAATTCCAGCAGAAAGGATCAGAAGTGGCAGTATCCACACAGGTGGAGTGGGGGGACTAGCATCATGTGCATCAGAAGTGATATTATTTTTATAGAATCATAGTTGGAAAGGACCCTGAGGATAATCTAGTTCTAGTCCAGCTCCCTGCAATGCAGGAATATGCAGCACTGTGAGACTGAAATAACTGAACACAGATACATAGGAAGTACCTTTGAACCAGATCATTGACCCATCTGGGAGAGGATCGTCTACAGTGACTGTCAGTGGCTCTTTAGGATTTCAGACTGAGAGATACAAGGAGCTTTCTGCATGCCAAGTGGTTGTTGTTAGAGGCCCTCCCTTCACTAAAAGACCATATAACACCGGTCTTGAAAGACCTACACCGGCTCCCAGTACATTTCCGAGCACAATTCAAAGTGTTGGTGTTGACCTTTAAAGCCCTAAATGGCCTCGGTCCAGTATACCTGAAGGAGCTTCTCCACCCCCATCGTTCTACCCGGACACTGAGGTCCAGCACCGAGGGCCTTCTGGCGGTTCCCTCGCTGTGAGAAGCCAAGTTACAGGGAACCAGGCAGAGGGCCTTCTCGATAGTGGCACCTGCCCTGTGGAATGCCCTCCCACCAGATGTCAAAGAGAAAGATACCTACCAAACTTTTAGAAGACATCTGAAGGCAGCCCTGTTTAGGGAAGCTTTTAATGTTTAATAGGTTATTGTATTTTAGTGTTCTGTTGGAAGCCGCCCAGAGTGGCTGGGGAAACCCAGCCAGATGGGCGGGATATAAATAATAAATTATTATTATATTACACTGGGCAACAATTTTTTACTTTTTGAATGTTGTCTAGATTTCTACAATTGGTTTAGGGTATTTTTGCACTGCTGAATCAGGAAATGGCATCTGTTTCTCTCCATCAGGTCAGGTTTTTGTGCCATGTTGTTCTGAAAAAAATCAGATCTTGTGACAAAATCGATTACATTTTTGTGGCATTATCAGCTGATTTTTGTCAACACATATCATCCTAAATATGTTTTTAAGAGAAAAAAATGTTTTTCCAACAACATATATTGATTACCTGATAGAAACATTGATTACTGTAAACTGAACGGTGGGCATTGATAAAGGTAAGTACACGTAAATTGCATGTTGCTTCACCATTTTTCAAACTTCAGGGCTTGAACTTCTGTTTCTTGGAACTCCTGGAATGCTCAGCAGCAGGGAGATCTCTCTTCAGAGTCCAACAGTAGTCAGCCATCATGACTGCGTCCCAGCGACCCTGATACCTGGTCTCCATCTCTTTCATGTCGTGATGGAATCTCTCCCCCTGCTCGTCACTCATTGAACCCAGTTTCTCAGGAAACCTGTCCATATGTGAAAATAGGTAGTGCATCTTGATGCTCATGTTGCAGCCCAGGTTTCTGAAAGCAGTCAGCATGTTGTTGACAAGTTCTGCGTAGTTTCTGGCCTTATTGTTGCCAAGAAAGTTCTTCACTACCAGAAGAAATGCCTTCCACGCGTCCAGTTCCACTTTGTTAATTGACTTTCCGAACTCTGGATCTCTGATGAGCTGACGGATCTGAGGACCGTCAAAGATGCCAGTTTTCAACTTCTCCATGGTCAATCCTGGAAAAGCCTGGCACAAGTAAGTGAAGCAGTCACCATCCTTGTCCAGAGCCTTGGTGAACTGCTTGATTAAGCCGAGCTTGATGTGCAGTGGTGGGAAGAGTATTCTGTCTCTGTCCACCAGAGGGTCGTTGATGACGTTCCATTTTTGCAAGGCACCAATTCTTCCCACACAGGCCAGTCCTTCTTCATGTAATGCTGAGCACGGTCCCTACTATCCCACATGCACAGAAAACATGGGTACTTGGTGAAGTCAGACTGTTGTCCCAACAAAAAGTTCACCATCTTCAGGTCAATACAAATAAACTACTTATGCTGATCATAACCAATTTTCTCCAGCACTTACTTCACCGCTTCATAGTTCTCCTTCAGTGTACTCGAGTGAGCCAGGGGTATAGAGGCAAACTGGTTGCCGTTGTGTAGCAGAACACATTTCAGTGACCGCTTGCTGCTGTCAATGAACAGTCTCCAATCTTTGGGTTCGTACTGTGGCACTCCAAGCTTGAGCAGAAGCTGCACAATATCTGCACAGTACACCAAGTCCTTCTCTTCCGAGAAAAAATGGAGGTACTCTTGATGCCTGTTGCGGAAGAAGCTGATGCGAGCACTGTCAGAGAGGAGGTTTTTTTCCTTCAATCTGGATGCCAACAGTTCGGCAGAGTCCTTTGACAAGCTGAGGTCGCGAACTAGATCATTCAACTCCTTTTGGGAAAATGGATGTGGAGCATCATCTTCAAGAACCACTTCTTCTTCTTCATGTCCTTCAACACTGGAGGCATCTTCGTCACTAATGTCAGGAAGTTCTCTGAAGATAGGCACTGGAATTTCATCACAATGAGCTACAGGATGACGTGCTGATTGAAGATCAGGATACTTGAGGCTGCTCCGGTTCTTTCTGTTGATCCCAGTCACATCAACAGCACAGAAGTAGCAGTCAATGACATGGTTTGTTGGCTCCCTACAAACCATGGGAATTCCAAAGTTCAGACTCCTCTTGCCATTGGTTTACCCACGTAGAGTCTCGGTGCATGCCTTGCACACCATGTGTGGCACCCAAGCTTTATCCTGGTCACCAAGTTTAATACCAAAATAACTTTATGCTTTGCCGCACCAATTAATGGAAGATTTCGAGGTTTTATGACTTCAAACTGATCCCTTTTCGACCTAATCACCCAGAACTATCGGACCTGAATACTTCTTGTCATTAAAATAATCATTTCCAATCAAAACAATTATTTGACATGGCATTTTACCCCCACCAACTTCTTCTAAAATGCTCCACACAAGCGTACATGTGAACAAAAACGTAAAAAAATGACATGGGCATAGCTCAACAACTTGACCTGATTGAGCAAAACCAATGTGATTTTTGGATTCAGCGCATCAGATTCGTCCTAAATCAACTGAAAAAACGCAGACAACAAATTTGTTGTTGACCAGTGTTATTATTATTATTATAAAATGTACCAGGCTAGTAGAATTATAGCATCAGAGAATTGTAGCGATGGACAGAACCTGAGGCTCACCTAGTGCAACCCCCTGCAATGCAGGAATTCTGCCCACAGCCATCCCTGGGGGGGGCTTGAACCACCAAGCTTCTGGTTAACAGCCAGGCACACTAATCCATTGCACCACAGGAGTAAAGCTGTCTTTTTGTCATTTTTGCTATCTTTTTTCTTGTTGCGTGTTTCTGCAAAATTGAAGTTTCGTTGGAAAACAAAATAATAGGATTCATATTGGGGCTTCAATCAGCTACACAGAGTTGTTCACAGATGACCTCCATACTAACCAGCCTATTTGACTTTAATGGAAAATTATCCACTTAAAAGAGAAATGAAAAGCAATATTCTGCTGACAGGTTTGGAAAATGATAATAATTCATTAAGCCAGAGGATGGATTAATTTAGTTGGAAACCTTCCCCACTACCACCACTTTAACTCAGGTGTTCAAGTTTATTTTTCAAACCTAATAACAACTGTATGTGCAGCAATTGAGAGCTACAAATTGAGATGGTTGATTTTCTCCATAAGATTATATCCCTCTGCTCAATCTTCTTCCAAACTCAACAAATTTCCGCAATGCAACATAGATTTCACTTATATTTGCCGCCATTTTTTTTCTGAAAGTGGAAGTTGAAGCCAATTGCAAGTCCTTTGGTGGGTGAAACGGCTGAATGTTGTTTTTTAAAAATAGTGGTTTAAGAGATTTTCTGGAGTAATTTTGCTACAGTTATTTAAGTTGTATCCCAACACTGCTTGAGCTGTTTCACCCACAAATTCTTTGTGTATGTGTGTAATTTAAATTAATAAAGATCTTTTTTTAAAGTAATGTTAGAAACCTAGAGAGAAGCACTAGCATTATAAATTGTGTCCAACAAGGAAAACCAATGCAATAACCCCCATGCCTGAATGCACCCCATGTGGTCATAACAAGTGTAGGCTTTATGGGTGGGAGTTATGCTGTTAGAAACTCACAATGGGTGAACAGAGCCTATGGTCTGTTAGTTGCTCATACCTGTGTCGGCAAGAATCCTGAAAGTAGGACTGCAAACTCTCCGTCTTTCTTCCTAGGAAAGGTCCTGCCGAGCCACTGAGAATTCTCCCGATTTGTCTCCCTTCTCAGCAACTTCTTCAGTCTGGCAGCTGCCAGAGCTCAGAAAGAGAGGCCAGGCTACTAATTTAAACACTGGGAAAAGAAGCCACATTTACTTTTTGAGTGACAGATTGGATATTTATTACAAAATTGGATACCAACTGTCATGCTGAGATCCTGGATTTCTGATGTGATTCTGATATTGCTGTGAGGTGCCAAAATATCTCTGGGAGTTATATATGTCATTTCCTGGCCTCCCCCCACACACACCTCCAATATACTAAAACAGCTCAAATATTGAATGTATAGCTTATTGTTTTTTTCAGTAGAGGGGGAGAAATTCAGAAAATTTGGAGCAATTGCTCTGCAGATGAAATTTCTAAGGGTGCATTTGTTAACTAGGTAATGGAAGATAGTTACTGTTTTGCTGTTGCAGTTTTGTTACGTTGTGTAGTGTTTTATTGCAATGGCACAATAACTGTATTCCTTCTTGTGGTTGAAAAAATGTGTTATCTTCATAACAATCATGATTGGTACATCATCATCATCACCATCATCAATGATAGTGATGCTGATAAGGTTGAAAAGTAGAATTGTACACACACACACAAAAACCCTGGGAAGACAAAAAGCTGGATCCAGCCCCAGAACAATTTGTGGTGGGGCTAATGTTTAACTAAGGTTTCTAAACCCTAATTAAACATTTGCTGGGGGGGGGGGCAAGAAGGATACACTGCGTCTCCTCCCTCCCTCCCTCTTCCTGAGTGCTCTTTTGCTGCTGCCTTCACTATAGGGAAGACCCTCTCAAAGGAGCACCTAGAAGTTTGCAGGATTCAGTCCTGGATGCTGCTTCCCAAGTGCCTTCCCAGCTGCTCAGGAGAGGATTCAGCCATGATAGGGTCTGTACAGAGACCCCAGTGAGGTCTCTGTGGGGAACATACTGATGAAGTATACCCCTGCAGCCTGCTTCATCAACCGACAACACCAGATTGCACTGGGTAACCCAATCTGGGTTGCTCCAAGGCTCTCTCAACCCATCTCAGCCCAAGCCTGGATCCCAGAAAATTGACCTTCAGTTTGGGATTCATCAGAATGTGGTACACAGCCCTAGATATCCTCATGATCATGTTGATGATCTCCTTGACTAAGCTTCTACTTAGTGGCCCAGTTGTCCCACCAGGTTCATTAGCCACCACCGACATAGCTAGGCATTATGGTGTCAGGGATTCCTGGTCCCTCAGCCTCACTTGTCTACACCATGAGTTTCTGTGTCTAAGTTTATTTCATCATTTTCTGCCCGCAATTCTCTCAGGACACTTTTTAAATCAGTTAGCAATGTGTTTGGTAGTTTTGGACATGAGATGGAGTTTACCACTTGAGACAGTGGGTGGGCTGTCACATACTTGACAGGTCACAACATATAGCATTTGGCTTGATGAGTCAGAAGTTCTGGTGAGTCAGAAGGTGTGGGCTTGTACTACTTCTAAGGGACTGCAGCATTTCTTGATATTCTCAACTGTGATGCTGAAGGCAACATATATAAACTTTGGACAAACGTAGAAAATGAAAACAAGGTGCAGTAAAATGGCATTGACAAAAAGTGGATGGAATCATTGGTGGCCATACAATTGAAAATCAGGCAGCAGAACACAAAACAATATAATCTGAGGGAAAGGAAATATCTTCTTTTAATGAAATTTGGGTTGAGCTAAAGGTTATGTTATTGCTACAGTGCTGAATTTGAGCAACCCACTTTCCGTTTTTAACACCTATTTACCTCAGAATGAGTGGCCTTGATAACAATAAAAAAATCAATAAGAAATCTGGTATTCAAAAAAGAAAAGAAAAGAGAAATATAGAGTTATGAAATATAGGAAACATGCATAAGGACATAACTCACTGATGACATTTAATAAGGGTTTAAACCTTCAAGCTCCAGCCATTTCCAGCCCCATCACATAGTGGTTATAGACAGCAATACACTCTGACAGAACTCTAGAAAATTCAGAGAGGATGTCAGCTTATCTCATTCATTGTAGGGTCACTTACCAACCTTATGGTTCCATCATACCCTGCATTATTCAAAACCCAGTACAGTCATACCTCGGGTTACAGATGCTTCTAGTTGCGTTTTTTTGGGTTACGGACCTGCCGAAACCCGGAAGAACCGGAACGGGTTACTTCCGGGTTTCGGGGGTCGCGCATGCACAGAAGCGCTGAATCGCAACCTGCTAAGGTCTGGCTACGGTCCTGCAACAGGTCAGGCACAATGGATCTGGCTAAGGTCCTGCAACAGGTCCCACATGGATCACGTGTTGGTGTTTCGCAACTTTGACCTGTTGCAGGACCTTAGCCAGACCTTAGCAAAGCATACGCAGAGTTCCAGAAAGCAATCAGTTGCAGGCACAATGGACGAAGCAGGAGCAAAACGCTGCTACTAGTAACTTGGTTACTTAGATGTGTTTATTATTCACAGCAGACTCTACAAGTTACTATATACAAGAACAGACACACGGATCTTTACTCTTAACTCTTTACTCTTAGGATCTCTCTTAACAAACTCCAAACGACTCTCAGAACTCACACTGACCAACACACACTCCAGTCAGTAAGGGTCATAAGTCATTATGTCTGTGTGAGACCTTAACCAATGGTAAAGCTGTTTCCAGGGTCCCATATCTCCAGGCAGATAACTCCTCTCTGCTCAGTCATCCTTGGCTGTCGGCCAACTCTTAATTGACACTGTGTGAAGCTGCACAGAATGGCACATAGTTAAAAATCCCAACATCATGTCCGCAACCCGAGCGTCCACTGTAGTGACAATCAATGGATGTGGAGAGAGGATGGAGAAATGTAAACTATGATGATGTCACAATATAGGTAAGGGCACAATCCTGGTTCGACATCCACTGGGATGAGCAAGTTAGGATGTGACAGATCTATAGCTCAGCCAGTAGGTCCCCAGCTCAGTTTGGCAAAAATTTGGTCAGACAACTGGCTCTAAAAAAATGGCTAACCTATAAAAAATTATTAGAAGAATGTCATAATAATAAATTAAGATTAAAGAATTATGACACTTTAAAACAAATTGGCATAAGTTGGCTGCAATATTATCAACAGAATATTTGAGCAAGATAAAAGAAAAAAGGGGTTTGAGAAAATAATCTCTGATTTAGACTAAGAACTTCTCTCAAATAACAAAAAAGAATCTGTCTAAAATGTACAAATTATTATTAAAATTGCATCTTAAAGATGTAATGGTAAAATGGGCACAAGACCTGAGATATAATATAGAATTAGAAAAATGGGATAACCTCTGGAAAAATGATATCAGATTCACAGCCTGTTACATGATTAAAGAAAATTTTCTTAAAATGATGTACCGGTGGTATATGACTGCAGCAAAATTGGCTAAAATGAACAAAAAGATTAGTAACAAATGCTGAAAATGTAATCAAAAAGAGGGGAGTCTTTTCCACATGTGGTGGACGTGTCCCAGAATCAAAACATTCTGGTACATGATATATGAAGAAGAAAAAATAATTAGACATAAATATTTTTAAAAAGCCAAAATTATTTTTATTGGGAATTTTCACAACAGACATCCCAAAGGAAAATAAAAGAGTCTTTCTATACGCAATCATAGCCGCAAGGATCATGACAGTGAAACAATGGAAATGTAATACAATTCCCACAAAAGAAGAATGGCTCTTAAAATTAAGTGAATATATAGAACTTGCCAAATTAATGGATCTAATAAGAAATCACTCAAAAGAAAGAACAAGGAGAGAATGGGCTGTCGTTACTAATTACATGAAAAAAGAAGGTTTCCAGAACATCACCTGGCTTAGCATAGATTAAATCCCACTGACAGTCAGACTGTCTCTCCAATTTACCATTCGAATACAGTTATCTGGAAAAAAAAGATTTGCTAAGTATGTTCGTCGATAGCAGAAAGTCAAGATGCGAATCAAGGAGCCAAGCCAAAGCTGTTTTAAAAAGGCTTGAACTCCCTATGTAGAAGTTGATATGAAAATATTTATTTTTTTGAAGTTTGTTATCTATTATTTCATTTTCATTCTTTGTTTTGTTTCTTTTCTCTTTTTTATTCTTTACTTTTCTTTTTAGTTTTATTTATGTATATTTTATGTATTTATGTGTTTGCAACTAATAAAAATCTTAAAATAAAATAAAATAAAATAAATATAAACTAATGCTCTGTCTCAAAAGGGGATTCCAAGAGGGCAGCGGGGGGGGGGGGATTAGTGTTTCTAATTAGTTGCAGGTCCTTTCTGTATTCAGTCCAGAAGAGCCAATCCCTTAGTTGACGTCTATTCAAGCTCAAAGCAGAACTCAGTTCTGAAAGAGATATGGTTTTCAGAGTTGGTTACCATCCGATTCCATATAGCGCAGAGCAGGAAAATGCTCAATAGCCATACCGTGGTACCTCGGGTTACAATCGCTTCGGGTTATGTGTTTTCAGGTTGCGGAGCGCAGGAAACCCGGAAGTACCGGAAAGCGTTACTTCCGGGTTTTGCCACTCGCACATGCGCAGAAGCGCCAAATCCCATCACGTGCGTGTGGAGTGTCGCGAATTCTCTGCGGCGCTTTAGCAGAAATGCTCAGAGTTCCAGGTTCTTCAGTGCAGTATATTTATTGTGAGCTATATATACAAATATCTACAGGCTATAATACACGAGCAGTTCATACAGTCAAACAGAGTACCTGGCTGCACCTTAAGGCAAATAGGAAGACCTTTCTCTCTGACCATACTCCTCTACACCAACCCCTTACTACTGAAGGTTTCCCTTTTAAACCGATGACAGCCAATCAACTGACAGCACATTACTGCTGAATTTTTCTGACCCAGCACTTCCATAGAAAGTATTGCAGGCTGACTGTAGCAGCCAGTTGCAGCAGCTAGCAAACTCAAGCCTGCAGACTTACTATCTCACACAGCATTCTGTGAATCCCAACATGCAGATGCGGCACTGCAGGTTACGAACGCTGCGAGTTGCGGACGTGCCTCCATCATGGATTACATCCGCAACCCAAGGTTCTACTGTAGTAGCATTTAAATATATATATATATATATATATATATATATATATATATATATATATTCACTGAGCACAGTCCCCTCTTGCTGGCCACCCAGATTCTGTATGATGAAGAGCTTTGCACCATCTAAACTGAAGCTGGCATAAATTATGCTGGTTTCCCATAGCTATGATTGTTTCCTAAGTGTGCTAATAAAATATATGGATAATGGGAAGACATGATATAGGGGGTGTAGATCTCTTCTACTGTCATTCTGCTGCTAGGGATGGAGGAGGAATCAGTTTAAAATGGATTTATACATGAAAATTTGTGGTTCTGATGCAGTCAAGTTTTGCACACATTCGTTTGTCGTCACATTGAGTGCCTGTTTATGTCTGAGCTGCATTGCCTGGGTTCTTGTTGTTGTTAGGTTAAATAAAAACCCAACTAATTATATGCAAATAAATTACATATATGTGTAATACTTATCAAGGAATCAAGTCCCAGGTTATACTATATTTCTACAGTGTTATATTATAAATATATTAATACACTTTTTTAGTGTTTCTCTCTGTTTATGCACTGGTTAGTTTAGGAAATCTGGTGTGCATATGCATATAATCAGTGCCAGATTTATGTATAAAGCTAAACAAGCTATAGCTTAGGGTCCCACTCTCTTGGGGGCCCCCAAATAAATTTAGAGGGGGGGAACTGAATGTACATTTCCAAAATATAAGATAAAAAACCAATAAAATGAAACCTACATACAGCAACAGTGTTGTGTTTTGTAGGCTCCTATGATTTGAGTCAGGCATTGGCAAACTCAGCCCTCCAGATGTTTTTGGACTACAACTCCCATCATCCCTGACCACTGGTCCTGTTAGCGAGGGATGATGTGAGTTGCAGTCCCAAAACATCTGGAGGACAGAGTTTGCCTATGCCTGATTTAAGTAATGGGCCCCACCTGCTCTCTAAAATATCACTGGTTTTAGATACCTATTAGCTCCATAAATTACCATATAGCATATATTCAACACAATAAACAGCCACAATTTGTTGTTGACAAAGGACAGCTGGGCATATACCTTTAGTAGTTCAGGGCATCATCAAACCTAAATCCAGCCCTGCATATAATTGTTCATATTTTCAACAGAACTGGGAGGGTTCGTTGCTTGTCAGAATGAAGGATTGAGATGAGACTTAAGAAAAATATATATGCAGATAAACTCAAAAGCCGGCAGGCAGCAGCACTGCCTCCGAGACAGAAGCAGTGTAGCTCTGCACTGCACAACCAGCCAGCCAGCCAGGAACCCTTTTTGGGGGGCAGCCGCATTTACCTGTTCATTTGAAAATGTCTGTACAGGGGGAAGAGAAAGGGTTAAAATGTAGACCCATAGGAAAGCCGGATGTGGAGCCTACCTGTTTATAAAAGGGCTTAGCCCGAGGTTTGGGGTGTGGGTAGTTGGTTGGTTTTAATTGGTTGGTTGGTTGGGAAAGGCAGTTGGAAAAGCAGTTGGCAGGCAGTTGGAAACAGAGAGACAGTTAGGGCAGTGGGTTCTTGTGTGAGGAGAGGTATACCTGAAGGAGGGTCTCCACCTCCATCTTTCTGCCCAGACACTGAAGACCAGTGCTGAGGGCCTTCTGGCAGTTCCCTCACTGCAAGAAGCCAAGTTACAGGGAACCAGGCAGAGGGCCTTCTTGGTAGCGGCACCTGCCCTGTGGAACGCCCTCCCACCAGATGTCAAAGAGAAAAATAACTACCAAACTTCTAGCAGACATCTGAAGGCAGCCCTGTTTAGGGAAGCTTTTAGTGTTTAATAGGTTATTGTATTTTAGTGTTTTGTTGGAAGCTGCCCAGAGTGGCTGGGGAAATCCAGCCAGATGGGCGGGGTATAAATAATAAATTGTTGTTGTTGTTGTTGTTGTTGTTGTTGTTGTTGTTGTTGTTGTTATGGAGACAGGAAAAAATAAGACTAAGAAGGTAAAGAGTAACAACATTTGGAATGCAGTTAAAGTTTGTGTTTGCAATAAACTACATTTTTCTTTGTTAACTTGAGAACCTGACTGAGACTAAGTGATTTACCAGGGAGGACCTGGCTGGTGCGAGCGGATTAGTGGTGTACGGTTCAATAGTCTGTGAGACGACCAGGAGCTCTGTATGAACGCCACAGGGGGCTCGGATGTGGAGGCAGTGCATCACTGCCTCCAAGCCCGAGGCCCTCCCTGCAGAATAGGGTGCCTCGCTGTCGGCAGAGAGGAAGAGGGAGCTTCCACCGCCAGCCGCCGCAATGCAAATGTGCGATGTGACATACACATGCCTTCACGTTGTAGCCTTTCAGACCTTTTCGATGGGTTGGGTGAGCGTTGCTCCCAGGAGGGAGGAAGGAGTCAATAGACACCGAGGGTTGCTTCAGAGAAAGAGTTTATTCCTGCTCTCCGGAGCAGCAGAAAGGCTCTGCGTGAACGTTCACAGCAAGCGCACTTAGAGAGCAATTACATACAGCTTATATCCCTTTTAGGTCCCCTTTCCACCTCCCCAGGAACCCAGCCTCGTGTGTGTTTGTACATGTAAGTTTACATCCTTGAGCCTCCTTGAGCATGAACAGACCTTCCTGTTCCTGTACTCTTACCTTGGAGTAGAAAGGTCACCCATCTATAGGAGTACTCCTTACTCCTGGCACCATCCCCGGGCTGACAGGCCTGTCTTGCAAGGTCTGTGCATCATCGTGGTCAGGATATTTACAACCGGTAAGATAAGACCATCCCATCTTCGCTAGGAACTGACAAGGCCATCCATTATGCCTTCAGGAACTCATAAAGCAGAAGGCTTTGTTTATACAGCTGGTTTGTGTTATACAGCTCAAGCTAATGGATTTTAGCTAATTATCGAAGAAGAAAGAATTAGGGAATTTTGGGGCTGGGGCCCGGTTTGGGTGCCTGCACACTGAACAGTCAGGTTTGGGTAACCTGTTCCTTCAATGTAATGTGTGTGACGTCACACATACTATGTGCTGGCATGTGCATGTGAAGTTGCACATCCATGTTGTGGCAGCAGGCACCCTCAATCCTGAGGGTGAGTTGGCCCTCCTGGTTGGAAGTGAACCTAAAGAACATCTATTCCAACCACCTGCAATTCAGGAATAGACAGCTGTCTCACACAGGGATCAAACCGGCAACCTTGCCGTTATCAGAACCATGCTCTAACCGACTGAGCTGTAAATCCTCCTGCATCTTATACTTAATCTTTCTATCAGTCCGTGGTTAGGCCTCAGCCCAGGCGCATATTGTAGAATATCTTGTATCTGAAACCCATGTGTTCTTTAAAAATGTTAAGCAAATGTGGAGTTCTTCAGATTTTATTGGTGTGGGAAAATACACTTTAATTAAAGTTTCTAAAGTTGTAGGGGGTGGAAATCCCAGCAAGTATATCAAATGTACTTTTGCAAATGTAGCCCTAAGGACAAGTCTAATTACTTTCTTTCCCACCGTTTTCATCTTTCTGTTTGTTTTGTTGATAATGTTCCACCATCTGATGACATTAACAGAGAGCAAGCCTGGTGACTCATTCCATGGCTCAGCTAGGGAGCCTGATGCTGTTGAAAATAGAGGGGGGTGCCTATATATATATATATATATATATATATATATATATATATATATGATAGATTATTTGTGCTATTCTGCTGGAACTCCTACTGTGGCAATCCTTGTTGTGCTTCCACAAGAAAAATACAAATAATACACTAGACCAGAGATTCCTAACGTCTGTATTCTTGAGGCACCTCTGTTGTGCCAGATTACCAGTTGGTTGAAACTAATATTTGCAAATTCTCCACATTTTTATCCATTTAGTTAGTCTACTAGGAGCTACTAGGAGCTACTGGGTATGATTCCATGGTCGGAAATACTCAATGAGAAAGGAGCCCAAGAAGGAGGGGAGTTTCTAAAGGAGAAATATTGAAAGCACAAATGCAGACGTTAACAACAAGAAAAGTGGGTGTCATCTAAGGAACCTGTGTGGCTGCAGAAGGAGCTTATAGATGAGCTGAGAGTTAAGAAGGGCATGTATAAGAAATGGAAGAAAGGAGAAATCACAAAGGAGGAGTATACACAAGTAGTCAACACTTGCAAGTGGGAAAGTCAGGCTGGCTAAAGCTCAGAATGAGTTCAGGCTTGCAAGAGAGGTTAAAAATAATAAAAAGGTTTATTTGGCTATGTCCAAAGTAAGAGGAGGAACAAGCAAGTGGTCGTTCCTTTGTGTGGGGAACATAAAGAAATGCTATTGGGTGACAGAGAAAAGTCAGAACTACTCAACACCTACTTTGCCTCTGTTTTCACCCCAAAGTGATGCCCAACCTGGTGATAACAGTACAAATGATGTAAGGAGGGAGCTGTAGCCTAAAATAGGAAAAGAGGACGTAAGGGGACACCTAGCTACTTTAAATGAATTCAAATTTCCAGGGCCTGATGAGCTGCATCCAAGGGTACTAAAGGAGCTTGCGGAGGTAATTTCAGAGACTTTGTCTATTATCTTTGAGAATTCTTGGAGAACAGGTGAGGTCCCTACAGACTGGAGGCAGGCAAATGTTGTCCCTATCTTCAAAAGGGGGGAAAGGAAGACGCAGGTAACTATCGACTGGTGAGCTTGACATCGATACCAGGGAAGGTCTTAGAACAGATAATTCAACAGTTGGTCTGTGAGCATTTAAAAAAGGATGTTGTGATTACTTAAAACCCAGCATGGGTTTCTCAAAAATAAGTCATGCCAGACCAATCTGATTTCCTTTTTTCCCCCTTTCAAAACTGCTTCCCACCCCAATCCCTTACTGATTACTATATATAAATTATACATTAAAGTAGACAAATAATACAGTGGTAACTCAGGTTAAGAACTTAATTTGTTCTGGAGGTCTGTTCTTAACCTGAAACTGTTCTTAACCTGAGGTACCACTTTAGCTAATGGGGCCTCTCGCTACCACCGCTTCGCCACCACACGATTTCTGTTCTCACCCTGAAGCAAAGTTCTTAACCCGAGGTACTATTTTTATTTCTGTGTTAGCGGAGTATGTAATCTGAAGCCTCTGTAACCTGAAGCATCTGTAACCTGAAGCATCTGTAACCTGAGGTACCACTGTAACTTACATAAAGGATCAATAAATGTGTCACCCATTGTCTATAAACCTTTATCATAATCACATGTCAGATTTTCTTTTGTGAATGAAATACAATGGTTTCAACAATAGCCAATAATCAAATGTAGAGCTTGGGGTACATTAAAAAAGGCATAGATCAACTCCCCAGATGTTCAGTGTCCAGGGGTTCAATGCCTGGCACCTAGAAACTCATGGCATAGGAGAGTCTGGCACCCACAAACTCATAACATTTCACTTCCTTAAGGGGAACAATTCATATTGTTAAGCAAGGTAGCTAAAGTAATGGTGTCATGTCCTCCATTGTAACACGTCCCCTGCTGAGTGACTTGGCTGAGAAATTTGGGGAAAGCAACTATTTGAGGATAATTGCTCAGAAGAAAAGAGGCTTTTCAGGAAATTCAATTGACACAAACAATGAAGATTTCTTCATCCTGCTTGTAGGTAGGATATCTTATTCTTTCCACAGTCTATTTCTTTTGCTATCCCTTAAGATTTAGAAATATAGGGAATCAGGTCATGGTTAGATTATTTTTTAAAGACTGTCCTCAGGGCCACCTTAGATGCTTTGAGGTAAATTTCTAGAACCCATTCCCTGATTATTTCCCCTCTTCTTCCCTAGGTTTTGAAGTCTCCAAAGACTCAGTGGGCTGCTGGTCTCCTGCTGCTGTGAACAGAGGGAGGAGGTTGATGTGATCAAAAACAAGAAGAAGGTGGTAAAAATAAGACAAATATATGTAAGACCGTATAACCAGGGGATGGATGCAACCATGTGCTTCTATCAACGGGGAGTGCTGATCTTTGTTCATGAAGAACAGAGAGATCAGAGAGAATCTGAATCACAGGGGTGGGGAGGCAGCTCCCTAATTCAAGAAGAGTTCAGGGATGGGATGAGGAAGGGAAAATAACATAAGCCACCTTGAGATCGTGGCAGAAAGATGGGTTATCAACATAATAATAAATGGAAATACTAAGAACTGATTCTCTTCTTTTCTCTGGACTCCCCCCCACCTTTGCCCAGTTCCCCTTCAAAAGAAAATTAAATTAATATATATTTTTAATTGTTATTATAATAAACTTCATTTACAAACATGAACGTTTTCGATAATGATTTTGTGGGCATGGGTGGGAATCCGGGGCCTCGCTTCAGGAGTCTACAGTTTGGCTCCTTCCCTTGTGGGTACTTGCCCCAAAATGGAAAGAAGGAGTAGTCCCAGTGAAAGAAGAATGGATACCAAATCTTATGGAAGATGGAGAAATGGCAAAACCTTCCGGAAAATAAGAAATCAAGATAACAAATTGTTTATAAAAGAATGGAAATGGTTTATTGAATATTTACAAATAAACTGTAAACATTGTAATAACCTGAAGTTTTATAAGAGCAAATGAATAAATGAGCAAATTAAGTTAATTTGGATATGCAGAAAATATTAAACATAAATTTAAGGAACCATGGTGTCAGGGAACTGCCAACGGAGCCAGAGGCGGAGGGGAGGCTCCAGAGAGATGCCGGAGAGGGTCCCAGCAGGCAGAGAGGCAGCCCATCTGCTGGGGAAGGAAATCAGCGTAACACCAGTGGAGAAGGGGGCCAGATGGGGGAATCGGAGAGGAGGCTCCAGGACTCTTCACCGGAGACCAGCGGAGAGAGCACGGGTGTTCCACTGCCCACACCCTCCCTGTGCAGAAGACTTCTGCGCAGGGAGAGTAGGAGGAGACTTGGCGTCAAAGAACTTCTTTGCTGGAAGAAGTTCAAGAAACGCCCACTGATGGATTCTGCCAGCGACTGAAACAGCCACGAAGTGAAGGGCTGTCCAGATAGAAAGGGTTCAACCAGGTAACCTAGCCAGGAGTGGCGGCAACTTACGCACGAGCAACCCCTATAACCATTACACATGGGAAAAGGCGGAAGGAAGTTGAGTTCTGAAATGTTAAAATGATTGTAAAATTATTGAAATGTATAAAACTGAAAATCCTAAATAAAATATAAAGAAGGGATAGGATAGATTCCAGGTATATTACTTTTGTAACTTAAGTCTGCCTTCTGGGATCCATCTGTGAACAGAATGTGAGTGAGTAAACTCTTTTTATACTTTTATAGAAGACTGTGTCATGTCTATTTTTTTAATGAGGGACTAAAGGGGAAATTACCAGATAACTTATTTTAGAGGCTTTAGCGAGCCTGAGCAAATGCATCCGCTGTGTAAGTTTACAAAGGGGAATGCTACTCTGCTAAATTGTATAACTTGTTAACACAAGTTGGAAAGGATATAATCAAACAATATATCCTTTCCCGCATCCCTGAACATTCCCACAAAGAGTATTCATTAATGGTTCCTCATCATCCTGGAAAAAAAGTGGCCAGTAGTGTGTCACAGGGTCCTGTCCTGGGCCTGTTATTGTTCAACGTCTTTATAAATCATTTGGGTGAAAGAATTGAGGGGATGCTTATCAAATTTGCAGATGGCACTAAACTGGGAGGGGTAGCTAATGCCGCAGAAGACAGAATCAGAATTCAAAATGACATTAACAGATTGAAGAACTGGATGAAAGCCAACAAAATGAATGTCAACAGGGACAAATGTAAGGTTCTGCACTTAGGCAGGAAGAACCAGATTCCCTAATATAGGATGGGGGACACCTGGCTTCCTAGCAGTACCTGTGAAAAGAATCTAAGGGTCTTGATGGACCACAAGCTTCACATGCATCAACAGTGTGATGCAGAAGCAAAAAAAGCTAGCACTATTCTAGGCTGCATTAATAGAAGTATAGCGTCAAGGGAAATAGTGTTGTTGTTGTTTTGTCATTTAGTCGTGTCCGACTCTTCGTGACCCCATGGATCAGAGCAAGCCAGGCACTCCTGTCTTCCACTGCCTCCCGCAGTTTAGTCACTATTCTATTCTAGGCTGCTTCAACAGAAGTATAGTGTCAAGGGAAGTAGTAGTACCACTCGATTCTGCTTTGGTCAGAACGCACCTAGACTAATGTGTCCAATTGCAGGAGGTTGGACTAGATTACCATTGGGGTTCCTTGCAACTCTAAGATTCTATGATTCTAAGAAATGGATTTGGATAAATGACAGCCATCCACCAGTTTCATATTTAAAACTGCTTCCCAGCCCAGCGCTTAGCTGATTACTATATATAAATAATACATTAAAGTAGACAGATAATAACTTACAAAAAGGATCAATAAACATGTCACCTATTGCGTATAAACCTTTAAGATAACCACATGCCAGATTTTCCTTTCTGAATGAAATAAAATGGTTTCAAACAGTTTTTAATAACCAAGAATCAAATGTAGAGCTTGGGGTACATTGAAACAAGGCTTAGATTAAATCCCCAGATATTCAGAAAGCTGTTTATTGGCAAAACACACTGGGCAGAAACTGAAAGAAACAGGGGGATGAGGAGGTCTAAGGGTTTAACTCTTAAGTGAGAAACAGCATCCATAGTCTAGGCCAGAAGTGTTTTCCTTTGGCGACCCCTCCATGTTGAAAAGTGTGTGTCTTTGCAAGGTGTTTCCTGTCCTTTCCAGAAAATCACAGTGCTGATTGAAAAGGGGTCTAGAACTTTTCAAATGAATTAAATAAATCTGCTTAACCCACTAAAAGATACATTTTAAAATGTATATCAAGGGGAGGGATGCCCATTGTTCCATTGTTAAGCAAGGTAGCTAAAGTAATGGTGTCATGTCCTCTGTTGTGACATGTCCCCTTGCTGAGTGACTTGGCTGAAGACTTTGGGAAGAGCAACTATTTGTGGACAGTTAGTCCAGGCGAGAGGAGCTAGTTTTTGCAACAACAAAAATCCTCAGGACCACCTTAGATGCTTGGGAAGTGGCTTGCCTTCTCCCTTGTGGGCATCATCACAAGAAGGGCCTCTCCCAGTTTTGGAGGATCTTTTGACGAGAGGTTTCTGAAAGCAAGTTCAGCGGCCAGGTGCCCCCAATGCAGTGTAGAGATGGAAAGTGTTGAGGAAATAATTATAATCCTTTTCCTGACCTTCTTGCTTTTCTTCCCTAGATTTCAAAGGCTGTGCAGGCTGCTGGCCTCGTTCTGTGACCCACCAAAACATGATGCCCTGGTCTATAAGGAGGAGGAGGAGGACAAAAAGGAGGAATTAGTGGCTGTGACCAAAAAAAAAGGGAACTGGTAGTCAAAATCAGAGTAATCCATGTTCGACGCAAGGCTCAGGAGATGGATGTCACTAAGGTAAGAGATCACTTGTGTTCATGAGGAACAGTGAGACCAGAGAGAATCTGGCTCACTGGGGAGGAAGGAGGCAGATCACTGATTCAAGAAGACTTCAGGGACATCCCTTTTGAAGCAGAGAGAGAACCATTTCTCTTTACTTCTGCCCTTTTCCATTACAGTGTGGTGCCCCCTGCAGTCTCTCAGGTTTGCAGGTGTGCCCATCGGTTCAAAGGGTTGGCAACCCAAGTTAGACTGCTGGACTCAGACTGGGGGACCAGGGTTCAAATCCCCCCTCACCCATAGAACTGAATGGGTGGCCTTGGGTGCTCTCTGCCTCTAGGCCTACCTCACAGAGCTGTTGTGAGGATGGGATGAGGGGAGGAGACTCACGTAAGCCCCCCCTGAGATCCTTGCAGGGAAAAGGAGATATCAATGGAATAATAAATGCATAGTGAATGAAAAAATAAGAATCTTTTCTTTTTTCTTCCGGGCAGAAAACAATAGGCAGCAGCAATAGGAAGTCCAGCATCTCCAGCCCAGCTCCCCTCTGAAAAGACCCATTTTCTCCCTTCCCCACAATCCAAAATATACAAATAAATAGATAAGTTACATCTGCTTTTGACTCGGATGTATTTTTCTTTGATTCTAATAAAGGTCCTACTACAAACATGCTACTCCTGGATCATGATCTTATCCTTGGAAGTGATTTTTCCAACCATTGTGAGCATGGAAGGAAATCCTGGGTCTTTCTGCAGGAGTCAATAGTTTGGCTCCTTCCCTTGTGGTCTTGTTGCTCCTAGATGGAAGGAAGTGTGCATGGGTGAAGACAAGACAGTGTTTGGGTGGGGCGAGAAATTCCATTCAGTTTGTGCATTTTAAAGCAAGCCTATCCCATTTTGCAACTATATTGTGAGAGGCCATTCCAATGTCTGTTGAGGGGTGCGAGGTTCCAGGGGTCTTGGCACTTAAACAGGCTTTGTGCTTCCTTGCAATGAGGCACAACAGCCATGATAATGTTTTTGGTTGGCACGCTTATTTATGGTATGAAAAGGTGAAAGTACGTAAAGGATTTATAAATCATGTGTCAGGGAACTGTCATCAAAGATCAACGGAGAGGGAAGTCGCTCCGAGGATGCAGGGGAGGGAACCAGCAAGGAGAGAGGGAGAGCTTCCGCTGGGGAAGGAAACCAAGGTGACACCAGGAAGAAAGGGGAGGCTGAGAGTACTTCGGAGGGAAGGCTCCGAGACTCTTCCAGTGAGATCAGTGGGGAGAGCGCAGGACCTCCGCTTGGCACGCCTACTCTGCGCAGAAGGCTTCCGCGCAGAGAAGCTAGGCGGAGACTGGCTGTCAAGGAATTTTTATGTTGGAAGAAGTTCAGGAAACGCCCACTGACGGATTCTGGCAGTGATTAAGACAGTCGCGTTTGCAAGGCGCTGTCAAACCAGGGAAAGTTTGAGCTATATAACCTGCTTGGAGCAGTTTGGAGTTTTACACATGAGCAACACATTTCCCATTACATCATGTAATTAGGAAAAATTTGTATAGATTATGGAATAAATACACAAATCTAATAGAGGCAAAAACACCACTTTGGCTCACACCATTGTAAACTAAAAAGGTAAAGAAAAAGAATATGATTAAAGGTCTGGAAACCAAGCCTAATGAGGAACAGTTGAGGGAGTTGGGTATGTTTAATGTTTATGATGTTTTAACGTATTTTAAAGCTTTTCTTGGAAGCCACCCAGAGTGGCTGGGGAAACCCAGCCAGATGGGCGGGTATAAATAAATTATTGTTGTTGTTGTTGTTGTTGTTGTTGTTGTTGTTGTTGTTGTTATTAAGCCGGAAAAGAGGAGACTGAGGTGGAATCTCCACACACATTAAAAACATTGTGAAAATGCTTTTTTAAAAAAATTGCTTTGCAAAATGCACTGAATTTGCTATAGTTCATAGCGTCGCAATTGTATATTGCACTTTACAATACATTCAAAATGTTTTATTTGCAGCTGTACAGCTGAGTCATGAGAGGAGATCTGATAGCCATCTTCCAATATCTTAAGTGTTGTCTCATGGAGGATGGAGCAAGCTTGTTTCTCCTGCTTTAGAGGGTGGGATCCAAACTGATGGCTTCAAGTAGGAAAAGAGATTCCAACTAAACATCAGGAAGAATTTCCTGACAGCAAGAACAGTTCAACAGAGGAATGAACTCCCTCAGAAGGTGCTGGACTCTCCCTCCTTGGAGGTTTTAAAGCAGAGGTTGGATGGCCATCTGTCATAGATGCTTTCATTGAGATTCCTGCATTGCAGGGGGTTGGACAAGATGACTGTAGTGGTCCCTTCCAACTCTACCATTCTTGAATTCACAGCATATTTCACACACTGAATGGGAGACGTTTTTGTCTCAGCACTAATTATAGTGAGTATTCTCTGATGCTGGAGATTAAAAGAAAATAAAGCAGCTAGAAAAAGTAATTAGTCTCCATGGGTAATTCTTTACAGTGAAGGGCTATCTCATCATCCTCATTTTAATCCTAGGAAAACCTCTAAAAAGCCTTTAGGGTCATTGTTTGACTCAGATGTGTAGAACTATAGCAAACAGCATGAGTCCACATGGCCCCCAGGTGAACCACATCTGCACAACAGTGTTCCAGGTCTCTGAAGCCCATATCAAGGAATGACTGGGGGTTTCCTGATCCTCCACTCCTCTGGTTGTTGTTTTTTAAAAGCACCCTGCAGCAAGACCTGCAGCAAGACCTTAAGGCTTCAGATCCAGCTATAACACAATGGGAATCATAGCTCTCCTGGTGTTGTCAGACTCCAATGCCTACCAACCACAACCAGCATTGCCAATGAAGGGTGATGGGAAGCATAAGCCAGTGACAACTGCAGGGCCACAGGTCCCCAATCTACATGGCGAATCTCCCATTACCATGTGCCAAAGAAGAAGAAAGAGGAAGACCATGTGCCAGAGCGGAAGGACTAAATGTTTGTTTTCTGATCTTTCAACCTATGACCCAGAAGACTGGGAATTTGCGACAGTCTCATGCACTCCCTCTCTCCTTACTTAAACACTCAGATTTTACTGCTGACTTTCTCAGTCTGGCAAACTATGCCTTACCATTAAGATTCAAACTGGGAAGTCCCTCATTCCCCAGTCCCACAACATATGTTTTGTGCCATGGAAAATCAGGCAGCCATGCATATATTAACCTGCTGTATCTTCATGGTGAGGGAATGAGGAGAGTGCCCCCAACATTGATGTGACTGAATCTGAGCATGTGAGGCAGTAGGAACCTTCCCAAACTAGACGAGAGACAGTGGGTGCAATCTTCCTTTAGCTTTTTATCAAGTAATGATATCCACTGCTACTTTATTCAGAAGATAACTTCACATGGTTTATTAATTTTAAATATCCATATTCCACTTTTCTCCCCAACAGCAGACCTCCAAGGTAGCTGGCAATAAGAGAAAATTAATTCATCAAAAGCAAAACAAAATATACAATGTCAGTGGTGACTAATGAAGGCATATGAGGTGGAAAGTGTTATTAAATGTTCTTAGCCCAGACCTGAAATGGGCAACCTTCTTCTGTTGAGGGCCCCATTCCCTCAAGAATAATTTGAGGGACTAATTTGCTGGGGGGGGGCACATAGTACTCTTTCCCCCTCTCCTTTTGCCATCTCCTTCTCTCTTTCTCTTTACTTTCTGACATCTCCTTCTCTCTTTCTTTTTGACATCCCTTTCCTACCTCTTTCCACTCATATGAGATCAGGTCCTGTAGAGAGGGACGAAGAGTTACTTTGCTGATCTCATCAAGCGCCTTTTGCCTCCCATGGATTGTTTCTCCTCAGTGGGAACTGCCACATTCATCTTGCAGTTTCATTTGGTGAAACTTGATGTTGGCAATTCTATGCAGAACAATTAGAAAAAGCAAGTCTTCAGGCAAGTTTTCAAAGCATACCTCTTGCAAATCAGGGTGAAACGAAAGGTGTGATTATCACTTACGGAAACAGTAGTTACAGGCTTTAGAATTTGATTCATATGACAAAATAAAAGTCCTATGAGTCACTATTAAATCCAACATGAAACAGGGAAGAGAAACACAATGAAATTAAATGAATTTAGAATTGGAAGATGGCAACTCTGTATCTCTATTGCTAATACATTCCTAGGCTGCATAACAACAACAACAACAACAACAACAAAAACAACAACACTCTCTTATTCAAAGACAAAAAGAATAATAATGCAGAGGTCATTTTTAGGAGGTGGGATTAATTTTGAAGCTGGGGGGGGGGCATGTAACATCCTCGTGCTCCTCTTGGCTCCTGCAGCTGATGGCCAAATTTTCTATGTGCTCTATCACACCACATAAAAGTCACTTCCGGAAATGTAGCAGAAGTTTAACGTTCATTTCTGTGTTAATTTTTTCTGGGGGGGTGGGACTGTTTGCAACCCCATTAACTTGGAAAATCATGAAGTACACATGGAGGAGAGAACATGCTTGTTTTCTCCTGTTCTGGAGGGTAGGACTCAAACTAATAATAATAATAATTTATTATTTGTACCCCGCCCATCTGGCTGGGTTTTCCCAGCCACTCTGGGCGGCTTCCAACAAAGATTAAAAATACATTAAAATGTCACACATTAAAAACTTCCCTGAACAGGGCTGCCTTCAGATGTCTTCTAAATGTCAGGTAGTTGTTTATCTCTTTGACATCTGATGGGAGGGCTCTCCATTGGGCAGGTGACACTACCAAGAAGGGCCTCTGCCTGCTTCATTGTAGCTTTGCTTCTCGCAATGAGGGAACCGCCAGAAGGCCCTCGGCGCTGGACCTCAGCAGCTGGGCAGAACGATGGGGGTGGAGATGCTCCTTCAGGTCTTCAAGTTGCAAGAAAGGAGATTCCAACCAAGCATTCAGAAAACTTTCTGACAGTAAGAGCTGTTCAGCAGTGAAACAGACTCCCAGGAGAAGTGATGGGCTCTCCTTCCTTGGAAGTTTATAAACAGAGGTTGGGTGTCCACCTGTCATGGATGCTTTAGCTGAGATGCCTGGTTTGCAGGGGGTTGGAATAGATGACCTTTGGAGCCCTTCCAACTCAAAGATTTTATGACTCTATGTCTGAATTCCCAATTCGTTCAAATTTTGAGCAGGAGGTTTTAAGCCTCAATATTTAAATGCTTCATCTCTTGATTGTTTGGGTTCTTGACAGGCATCAAGAATGAAAAAAACCTGTCAACTGTCGAGCAACTCCCCAAATCCCACACACATTTAAATTATGAAAGGCAATGGCTTCCTTTCCCACTGGTTATTTACCAGTATTTGAAATAATGGGGTGGAGGTGGCAAAGAATGGTGGGGGGCTGAAATCTTGTTTCCACTTAAGGGAAAGTAGAATAAAGTACTGAATGATATTTGTTGCCCTGCACATTTGAAGGACACACTAGCAAATATTAAATCTTCCAATCTAGATTTATTTATATCATGCATTCAAATAAATGGAAAAATTCCACTGATGTTTGATGGAGTTGAAAAAAGAACTTGCACTGGAAATGTCTAGTAGTTTCTGTAAGAGGCAAGCAAATCTAATATTAGCAATGTCTGGGGGGGGGGATTCTTCCAAAGTATTAGTACTAGGCTACATCAGATAAGATAAATATAGGAACAATTGTGTAACTTAGATTAGCTTTGGGCACTTTATAACATAAAATAATGAGTGAGAAAAATGAATTTTGTTGATTAGCTAGTATAAAATATAAACAAAAAATAGGGGTCAGCTGTCAAATTGCATGCTAACGTTGCATGCTATCTATCATGTGCTATAAGATTAGAAGTACCAGTGAGAAGTCAAGCTTGCCTGGTGTCTGCCCTCACCACACGATTCTACTTCAATTCCACTCAAGTTGACTTCTGATTGGAGTGAATGTACTGCAGGACAGAGGTAGGTGCCAGCCCAATACTTTATCTTCTACCCTAGCAGTATAAACCAGATTTGGGGAACTACAGGCTATGGTGTGGCTAGGTAAAAAGGTAAAGGACCCCTGGACGGTTAAGTCCAATCAAAGGCCACTATGGGGTTGGGGCATTCATCTTGCCTTCAGGGCGAGGGAGCCAGCGTTTGTCCACAGTTTTCTGGGTCATGGGGCCAGCATGACTAAACCAATTCTGGGACAACGGGACACCGTGATGGAAACCAGAGAACATGGAAACTCTGTTTACCTTCCTGCCACAGTGGTACCTATTTATCTACTTGCACTGGTGTGCTTTCAAACTACTAGGTTGGCAGGAGCTGGGACAGAGCAATGGGAGCTCACCCCGTCATGGGGATTCGAACCGCTGACCTTCTGATCAGCAAGCCCAAGTGGCTCAGTGGTTTAGACCACAGCGCCACCCATGTCCCACAGGGTGTGGCTAGGGTGTGTTTGTTGTGGTCCTCCAGGACTCTCTATCTGGCCCATGAGATTCTCCATAGACTCTACTGTCAGCATCGCCCTTGAGCCAGTGTCACCAACTGGACTCATCCACTTCAGCCCCGACTGGGCTAGGCGAGCTGGGTAGCACTTCCAGAGACCACCTTCTGCACAGGAACAGGTCAAAGTGCTGTGGACTCACAGCTTAGAGTTGTGAGCACCGGATTCACTCCAACAAGAAGACAGTTGTCGCACAGCAGAGTATAGCAGAGTATAGCAGAGTATATAAACGACTTGGAGAGCAGCTCTGTAGAATAACTTCTTTATTCTATCTACAACTATTATACAACTATATACAGAGCTTAATGAGGTCTAAGCATAAAGAATGCTAAACTGCACTGAGTGTCTGCAGCTGTTCTTAGCAGCAACCTTATCTCTACACACGATCTCTAACACTCAGTCTCTCTCTCTCCGACACACTGACTGACTGACTGATTCTTTGATGTGGTGCTGGAGCAGAATAAGTAGAGAGCAGAACACTGCTCCTCCTCTTTGGAGAATCAGAGGACTCATCAGGAGATTCTTGGATATGGGAGGGGTGAAATCTCCTCATCTACACCTCACCAGCATTTGGTATTTCCTGGCTGGAACTTGTCCTTGAACTTTGCTAATGGCTCTTGCTTGGCTATATGGAGGATGGACAGGGGCCTGTTTGCAGATGTGTAAGGGCAGAGATTTTGTGCTGGTTTCAGGTGGTCAGCAGAAGCTGCTGAGAACCCCTCAGACATGTTCCAAGCGGAAATGTCCAAATTAGCCCTATAAATTTCACTTTGGGCAAAATATGGTGGCGAGAACCTGCATGTAAATATAGAAGTAGTTCCAACTGTTGCAATGAAGGAGTGATTTCTTGTGAGTAGACATATAGAATTGTTCTATATCTTGCATGTCTCCTTCATTGCAACAGTTGGACCTAGTTCTATATTTACAGTACATGTTGATAAACAGGGATCTTTTTTCTCCTCCACACACCTTCACGTTTTCAATTTTCTTCTTCATTTGTCAGTACGCTCCTGGGGGAGAGGGGCTCTGCACATTTCACAGTTTATGCATCCTACCTTTCCCCATCTGACAGAAACAATCTATGTCAAAGTCATTAGCTGCCATAACATTTTAACTGTCTCTGTGAGGTGAGGGCCTCAGATCTGGTGACAATAATTAAAAAGGCAAATACAAGGAGGAAAAACCTGAACTGTAACAGGCGAACTATTATAATGGCAGATTGCTAATTACTTACAGCTCTTTATTGATGACACTTTCAAGAACCATTAGCCACATTCCTTTGTTTCATTAGTTTCATTACAGTTTATCTCCAAGAAACATGTCTGGAGATGTTTTTTAATTGTCTTTCTAAAATCAGATCCATTTCAAAGTGTTTATTGAGTCTCCACACAGGAATGCAGAGATACCCACCCATAAACTAGGTGCAGTCAATGCGTGATGCGAACTTTTTTTTTTGCTTCAAGAAAGAAACAGAAACCACATATGGGATTATTGTTTGGAGGAGAGAGATGGGAAGGAGATTGCTTGGAGTAAGGAATGTGAAAGTACATGGAGGTCAGAAGCAACGTGGCATAATGGATAAGAATGACGGATGGGGAGAGAGAGGGAAGTTGTTGGAGGTGAGGTTAGGTGTTAGGAGATTAATAGTTCTTTTCACATTAATCCAAGACTCCAGTTTAGTGTGATTCCCCCACCCCATAATTTATTAGATAAGCAATCTGTTGTTAAATTTGGGTAATTGTCAGTGAAGCTATGCTGAAAGGGTTTGGAGGCTTACTCTTGTCACAATAAATTGTGGCACTTTTGAACTCATAATCCAAGGATAGCAAACATATGACCCTCAGCTCACAATCAGGTAGTGGACCAAAGTTCCACAATAGCTGTTGTCACCATAGGAACCATTCTACTGAGCAGCTCTCTGGAAAATATATATGCTGTGCAGAATCTTGTGTTCTGGAACTTTCGCTATTCTGGTGTTTACATTAGTACCAGATTCCCAACTTCTAGCTAGAACAACTTATTTATGAATTTCTTTGGGGGGAGGGGAGAGTAATCATAAGTCAACATGTGTTAAATTCAAATTCTAAGCTGTTTTATTTTTGTGATAAGAAACAGTGCTGGTCACTTTAAGCACTGGCTAAGTCTCATCAGTGCTATCAGATAAAAAAAAAAGGTAAAAGTTAAAGGACCCCTGGATGGTTAAGTTCAGTCAAAGGTGACTATGGGGTTGCAGCGCTCATCTCGCTTTCAGGCCAAGGGAGCTGGTATTTGTCCACAGACAGCTTTCTGGGTCATGTGGCCAGCAGGACTAAACCACTTTTGGTGCAATGGGACACCGTGACAGAAACCAGAGCTCACAGAAAGGCCATTTACCTTCCCGCCGCACCGGTCCTATTTATCTACTTGCACTGGCATGCTTTCAAACTGCTAGGTTGGCAGGAGCTGGGACAGAGCAATGGGAGCTCACCCCATCGTGGGGATTTGAACTGCTGACCTTCTGAGCAGCAAGCCCAAGAGCCTCAGTGGTTTAGACCACAGCGCCACCCACGCCGCATAAATAATATGCATATCGAATATGCAGAGGGTATTTAGGAACTCACAAGAGGGGGCTGAAGGTCTGATCTTAAAAACTCAGCAGGAAATGAGGAGACGAGTTGGGGATAGACAGAGGCTGCACTCAGAGAGGTGACCCAGTGACAAGAATGGTCCTTGACTCCTTAGGAAATAAGGGATCCACCAGGTGGATCCTAAAGTAAGAATATAATCTAAGGATCTGAATGATCCCTAAAGTTATTCAGGCTAACTGAACCAAAACATGACAGTTTTTTAAAAGTGTTTGTTCAAATTGTGCAATACTTTGAATCTGCATTGAGAGTGGTGCTTAATTATCAACAACCTTGTTTAGACAGGAACAACACAGAGAGAAGCAGCATTCTGTACAGGCACCCCAGGACTCATGTAGCTGAACCCACTGCCAAAAGATATGGAAAACCAGGGATCCTGCAGCTCAGCCATTTTGGAAGTACAGAGTCCAAACCACTGCTCAATCTGATTCCTCTTCCTTTCGTCAGCCAAGCTGGCCCACCCATGGGGCAGGCCAAGGCAGCTGCTTCAGGTGGTGGAAGTGCAAGAGATACCATCCTCATAGGCAACCCACCGACTGCCTCCACCACCACTGGCAAAGCAACCAAACAATTAAACCCCTGTGTTGCAAGCAAATTATCAGTTGCCTTTGGATATTACTGACCATTGGAAAAGCGGCAGTGGCAGCTTCAGATGAGATATTGATGAAATCTCATGAAATCTCATGAGAGCTTTGCAAGATCTCACCAGAATCTGCTGCAGCCACTTTGTGGTCACTGCTGTAATACCTGCCAAAGAGAGGCTTTGGCAGGGGTGAAGTGACACCTGCCTCTTTGCCTCAGGTGGTGATACAGGACGTACTGCCCCTGTTTATCAGAGTACACATGTGCCAACCTAGCTAGTGCATACTGTGTTGGGCTGGAACCATTGAACAGAATCACTATTCACTTGCAAGTAAGTCCCATTGACCACAGGGGGACATTTCTGAGCACAATATTTCACTGTCAGTGTGATCCTAATAGTCCGAGCTTTGGTGCAAGAGAGCGAATTCTCCATTCCTCTCAGTTAGCAGTGATACCAACATTTTATTCATTGAGTTTCTGGTTTTTCCCCCTAGCGATAATAGTAAGCCAACTGCAGCAATGTGGGGGAAATTGTTTTAAAATTATCAGTCACCATTTAGCTGACTTCTGTCATATATTCCTCTCCTCCAGTCTTAACTTTCAGCTCAAGCAATAACTCCCCTGGAGAAGGGGGGCATACAATGCTTTTTGCGACTGTCATATATCCAATTTGCAGTCTTTTCTTCTCAATTCCATGAAATTTTCACTACTGACATCCATTTGGAAAGGCGCCCCCCCCCAAGTTTTTGTCTAAATAATTGTGATATTTTTCTCCATACTAATGAAACATTCAATATATATTCTGCTCAACATTCATCTAAAACTAAGGTCAGTCTACGTGAGGAGGAGGAGAACATAAAAAAGCTGAGGGGAATATAAAGAGTCCAATGAATTATAAGGATTAGCTTGAGAACAAATAACAGGGGCTAAGAAAGTGGGTGGCCATATTTTGTCTCTTGACAAGTCTGTTACCTAGGAAACAAAAGACCAAATGATTGCTTAAATGACCCTATGCCTGTAGATTTAAATTGATGAAATTATATAGGGCTGCAATCTACAAAGCACAAGGAAATGTATTGTCAGAGCCACTATTTATTAGGTGAAATAAAAATATATAAAAAAATGAGAAAGTAATTTTCAATCTGATGAGACTGGGATTTTTGTCTCTCCAGCATTTATTGCCTAAGTCTTTATTATCAGACCTCTGATCCAACCAAGCAGAGGAATTAAAAGCAACCAGTCAACATATCCTGCTGATTAATCACCATTTTTTTAAAAAGACTTCTGTATAGGAAGCTAATCACCAGCTGAACTCCAAGCTCCCAGCAGCAGGAAGGAAGTTGATTCCAGCCGACATCCAGATGGTATCAGCAGGACATCATTTTGACTTGTGGCATGAAGTTCATTAATCCTCCTGCGACTGCTGGACTTCCAGCAAAGGTAAGCCAGTATAATTTTTATCCAAGAAAAACCACGGTGAGCCCTCTCAGTAAACGGCAAACAGATATTGCTCATTAATTTTACAACACAGAAACCTAGTGATGCATCGCCCACAATCAGTATAATAACCTTCTGTGAACATATGAGGGAAACCACTAAAAAAAAAAAAGACAGAGAAAGAATAAACTTTGCACCTGTTGGATGAAGCAATCTGAGGTGTTTACACAATTCCCACAACAATTTCCAAAGATAGCTGCCTTTTACACAGTGAAAATCTTCCAGATTGGCTGCATAGGTAGGGACTAGGGCTGGGTGACACTTGGTTTTCAACATTGTGATATATCACCAGCTAAACATTGCAATAAGTTGATATATTGCAATGTCTGAAATAAGGATGGAGCTATGTAGAGGCATTGGCTGGCTTCATGGTTTTCCCACATCTTGATTTTTATTTTTTTTACATAGCACACAAACATCATGATTCACAATACAGGGGTACCTCGAGTTAGAGACACTTCAGACTACAGACTCCGCTAATCCAGAAATAGTACCTCAGGTTAAGAACTTTGCTTCAGGATGAGAACAGAAATCATGCGGCGACGACACGGTGGCGGCGGGAGGCCCCATTAGCTAAAGTGGTACCTCGGGTTAAGAACAGTTTCAGGTTAAGAATGGACATCCAGAACGAATTAAGTTCTTAACCCGAGGTACCACTGTATATATCGCCAGGTCAAAAATTATGAAACCAATATCATGATATGGACTTTGAACCAGTTTTGAACGATATAGTGATGTATCACCCAACCCTAGTAGGGTCCCATGGAAAAATGTTCCTGACTAAAGGCAGAAATGTGTTCATTCAAGACAATCCATTGTTCCTTGTTTGATCATTTTAACTCTGAAAAGGCATTCTCTCACACAACGTAGAGCAGGAATTGGGACCCTATGGCCCTCCAACTGTTGTTGGACTCCAACACCCATCAGTTCTAGCCACCATGGGCACTGGTCAGCAATGGTGGGAGTTGGAGTTGCAGATTCATTGAGCAGTTGTAGTGGGATCTTTTTGTAGAAGCAGACAACACTAGCTGCTTATTTTTTATTTTTTAAAAACTTTTTTATTATTGTGTTGTATAAACAAGAATAATGTTATACAAATAAGTATACTAAGTTTTCTCATGTCATTTGTATATCACAAAAATACCATAATAAATTTGGAAAAATATGTATAACGTATGTTTCATTGTTGTTTATTTGTTTAGTCATGTCTGACTCTTTGTGACCCCCATGGACCAGAGCACGCCAGGCACTCCTGTCTTCCACTGCCTCCCACAGCTTGGTCAAACTCATGTTCGTAGCTTCGAGAACACTTTCCAACCATCTCGTCCTCTTTCGTCCCCTTCTCCTTGTGCCCTCCATCTTTCCCAACATCAGGGTCTTTTCCAGGGAGTCTTCTCTTCTCACGAGGTGGCCAAAGTATTGGAGCCTCAGCTTCACGATCTGTCCTTCCAGTGAGCACACAGGGCTGATTCCTTCAGAATGGATAGGTTTGATCTTCTTGCAGTCCATGGGACTCTCAAGAGTCTCCTCCAGCACCATAATTCAAAAGCATCAACTCTTCAGCGATCAGCCTTCTTTATGGTCCAGCTCTCACTTCCATACATCACTACTGGGAAAACCATAGCTTTAACTATACGGACCTTTGTTGGCAAGGGGATGCCTCTGCTTTTTAAGATGCTGTTTAGGTAATAATGAAACTATGTTTCATTAATAGTGGTCAATGAGTTATTGGTTTATGAATTGGTTTAAACAATTAGGAAGAAGAGCACTAGCTGTTTATGATCGCAATACCAAAGGTTTATTTAGACTAAAAACAGTGACACCTAGAAAATTATATTGGCTTGAAAGACTAACTCACAAGAGGTGCAAATTCAACCTGTACTAGAAATTCTGTGATAGCTTGATGGTGATGCCTGATCTGGAGCTGAACTACTAAAAGTCTTGTGAACCTTTTCAGTGGTGCTAAACAGCGTTTCACATTTTCTGTAGAATTATTGCCATTCCTTTCCTTTGGGAAATATTAAATATTAATTCTTTTTCACTTGCCCTTACTCTCAATTGTTTTTACTTGCCTTCTGTGACATTGTCATAGTCAAGTCTGATGACTTAGTACGTTGACATCATCTCACCCATTGTGTACTTCCTTAACTGGATGGATCGGAAGGATCAGCTATATGCCTATGAAGCTGCCCTATCCTGAGGGTAGAGCCCTATCTTGGACATTAGTCCATTGATCACAGTGTTGTCTAGTTTAAACTGTCATCAGTCCTCTAGGGTTCCAAGCAGGGCTCTTTCTCATCACTTTTTTTTTTTTAAGCTGGAGATGTCTACATGCAAGCACTGAGTTGCAGACAAATTTAAGCAAGGAGAAATAAACAGTGGCAAAGGAGAAAAGCAGGACTAGAGTAACAGCAGCAGCCACCATGGAAAGAGCAACAATAGCACCAAAGTCTAGATCAGGGTTATTCCTAGTCTTTACCCCCCAAAATAAACTAGAGATTTTTGGGCACTGCTCCGATTTGTGTCAAGAAAGGAATGTAAGGATGCTAAGCATCTGAGAAGGTTTTTTCTTTTAATCAAAAAATAATGCAGGTTTTTAAAACATAACCAGACTTGAGATAATGAGAAATAAAGCATTGCCATCGCCCGAAGTCAGGGCAAGAGCTTACATCTCTTTTATCTTACCTGAGAAATGGAAAACTGAGTCTCTCTTTTCATCATTTTGGTTTATATCCCCCAGTAATATGCAATGCCAACCTCTCTTCTGCATTCTCTGTGGCTTTTGTTAATTATGTGATCACTTTTTATCTTCCACTTAGGGTACTGGCCTTTGTTTTTCACATACGGCTTGGGGAGGTAAAAATATTCCACCAGGTCTCACTAATTGCTCCTGCTCTTCTTTGTGTTTCATTATTTTTTCAGTGCTCGGAGTTTACTTTATTCTGGTGTTTGTATATCTTATTTCAGTTATTAATTTTGCAGGTGAAGCTGTGCTTTTATAAACAAAGTTGGGATGTCTGAGTGCACAGGGACCTAGCTGCTCTTTAACTGCAAAATTCACCTGCTAGTTCTTATAATGCCTAACTTCTAACATTATCTTCCCACAAATCCAGCTTATTATAATTTAAGTGAGCGAGAAATGAGTTCGTAAACACTTCTCAGCCTCCTTCAATGGATGACCCTTCCTTGAGGGATGCAACATCCATGTTTCTTTTCAGTTTCCCAATGATGATCCTGTATGGGATGCAAAGAATTCAAATTAAGCAGAAACGGTGGTGTCCTTATAATGGTATATAGCTCATCTCCAGGCTGTCACCTCAAAAGGAAATTAGCCTGACTTAATTAACTTTTAACACTTGTTGATTCCCTAGGATTAAAGACGTTTCTGACGCACAGCCTAATACACACAGGTCTTGATTAGATTCTAACACACGGTGTCTGACACATAGTTTTAACACACAAGCCTTTATTAAATTCTAACACTAGCTTGCTCTGGAGTTTAGCGTTTCTTACACCGACAACTGGGATGCGGGTGGCGCTGTGGCTTAAACCACAGAGCCTAGGACTTGCCGATCAGAAGGTTGGCGGTTCGATGGGGTGAGCTCCCGTTGCTCGGTCCCAGATCCTGCCAACCTAGCAGTTCGAAAGCACGTCAAAGTGCAAGTGGATAAATAGGTACCACTTCGGCAGGAAGGTAAACGTCATTTCTGTGTGTTGCTCTGGTTCGCCAGAAGCAGCTTAGTCATGCTGGCCACATGACCCAGAAGCTGTACGCCAGCTCCCTCAGCCAATAAAGCGGGATGAGCACCGCAACCCCAGAGTCAGTCACTACTGGACCTAATGATCAGGGATCCCTTTACCCTTTACCTTCACCCACAAACCCCTTCACCCACAAACCCCTTCACCCACAAAACCTTAACAATCTCGGTTAAAATGTAAACAGAGAAACAATGCTCAAGACAAGTTGCCTTGCAGAGTATGAGATGACTAGAAGGGAGGTGATAAGTTAGAAGTTAGTGGACGATAACTGCCATAAAATAGTATGCAGAACACCTGTTCTGGGTTGCTGTTCAAACCGAGCTGATTTTATTGGATTGCACAAAAGAACAAGAGAATTGCATTTAAATATGGCATTTTCAGTATGCAAAGCTGAGGTGGAGGAAATGAAACTGGCTAGTAGCCGATATCACTGGCTCCAGAAGTTTGGCAGGAGAGAGGCGCAACAACAAGAAGATACCTCCAATACTGCCCAAGGCAACCTTTCCATTAGTATGCAACTTGGCCATCCTCCACAATTCCATTCGACCTACCCATGCCATTGGTCTTGGCAGTTCCAGCTCGATAGTCATTGACTTTGTGAGCATTGCAGCTGGTCTTTGGTTCAGATGAAGATCATTTAAAAATTAAACAGAATTACATTGCCCTCACCTGTTTTGAAGCACGAACCACAGCAAGGAACCACAGCTGTCAAAAACGGAGCCAGCAGTGTCCGTACTTAGTAAGACATTTCAGTAGACATAGAAGAGGAAATGAAGGGTATTTTGTTCTACTTCAGGGTTTGCCAAATGTGATTTCTGCCACTCTACATCTAGTGGCCTTGGATGCCAGAAGACTCTGGAGATTCTTACTCTCTTCACCTCTTGTTGACCTCTGACAGCCATTCCTCTCCTGTGTTCCCCTTCTTCTTCCTCAATGATGTTTAATATGTCCACAGCCTGTTGGATTTACCAACTAATTTGTGGGCAGGAACCTTCAGCTATGAGGACCACAGGCAAATTGCTATTTTGGTGTGCAACTTCCAGCATGATTGGGCCTCTCTGGCTGTAACAGTATTGTGACCTATGGTGGGTGACTGTGAGCAAGAATAGGGAAATATAGGGAAATCTGTCCATTTCAGTTTCTCCCTATTCCTCATCTTTCCAACAAATTTGTAAATTGATTTTTGAAGAAGCCCTCATGAAAATTAATCAGCATTTCAGAGTGATTTTCTCCTAATAATACAATTTGTTTTGTTTGCAATTTGTCCTGGGGCTCCCACTTGTGGACACAGTACTTGGACTCTCACCTTGATTATTCCCAACAGCTTTATTCTGGAAAAAAATCTTTACATGGCTTCAACATAGGTCAGGCTACAGATTACATGGTTCAAGAGTTCAAAGCAGAGCTCTAAGCTAGGAACATGCTAAGATGTTTTTTCAACATGTGACATGCCCCCTTTGCCCTTCTTTTGAAGAGCAGGACAGGCACAGCCATTCACACATTTTGGCTCTGGAGCAATGGGGCTGGGGCAAGCAAGCAGGCTGGGTTTGTTCATGCTTGTGCATTCAACAGAGCATTCTTGGAGGTGGAGGCAAGTTCTGCCCATCCAACTCAATGTGTTATCAGACACTTCCCTAGTTGCCAGAGTGATTTCACTAGTAAGAGGCAGGGCAAGGGCTGGTTCAGATGATTCTCTCTCCTCTGCTGGGACATCCAACACCAGTGAGATGGATATGCCTCCTGATAGATTACTTGGCTTCTCCCCAGCATCAGCCTCTGCACTCTCACCCAATTCCTTCTCCCACTCTTCCAAGTCCTGCTGAGAAGTCTCATGTCAGGCTTCAGAAAATCAGCTTCCTCCACCCCCCTTAGCAGTAGATAAGCAGAACGAAGGAAAAGGAGTCTTATTACCAGTTAGAAACTTTAATGATCACAGCGAGAGAACAAAGAATCCATTTCCTAGGAATGGCGGTGCTACCAATTAAGAGTTCCACGCATTTCCTCCCTATAGTCACCCATGTCACAACTGCGTCTTGTAACCTCTGTGCTTTCTGTTCTGCCAGCTTATCAGCTCTTCTTGTCCTTGGGCAAGGCGGAGGAAGGTAGACTGATATTCATTCTTCCATACTTTCCTTTCCACCTGTCTTCAAGTCCTGGGGTGGAGGTTGGAATCCTGGTCTGGATCAAGGAATGGATCTGCCAATTATTTGTCTGTTTGTTTTATTTTTACAACCTTTCCCTTTTAATTTCGCTTTCCCTTTCAGTTCATCATCAACCAATGAGACCACCTATCCAATGGTAAAGGAAGCCATGCTTTGCCAAATGGGCATGGATTCTGTGATACATTCATTTCAGTTGTTGTTGTTTAGTCGTTTAGTTGTGTTTGACTCTTCGTGACCCCATGGACTAGAGCACGTCAGGCACTTCTGTCTTCCACTACCTCCTGCAGTTTGGTGAAACTCATGCTGGTAGCTTCGAGAACACTATCCAACCATCTCGTTCTCTGTTGTCCCCTTCTCCTTGTGCCCTCCATCTTTCCCAACATCAGGGTCTTTTCCAGGGAGTCTTCTCTTCTCATGAGGTGGCCAAAGTATTGGAGCCTCAGCTTCAGGATAGGTCCTTCCAGTGAGCACTCAGGGCTGATTTCCTTAAGAATGGATAGGTTTGATCTTCTTGCAGTCCATGGGACTCTCAAGAGTGTCCTCTGGCACCATAATTCAAAAGCATCAATTTTTCGGCGATCAGCCTTCTTTATGGTCCAGCTTTCTCTTCCATACATCACTACTGGGAAAACCATAATTTTAACTATACGGACTCTACTCAATTTCTCTGTATTTGCCTCTGCCCCCATCCAAATTACAGCAGCTCAGAAGACACACCAATTAAGGCTTTCTGTGTTTATTTTCTCCCCCCGCCACACACACACACCTTGATCCACAATACTCTTTTATTCTGTGACAAAAGGCAAAACTTCAAACCAGGCATAGCCGTTTTGAGATCATTAGTAGATCGCACCATGACAGTTACTTTACTGCTGCGGTATCGGCAGCGAAATGAAATTACCTGACCTATCTGGGGATGTGCAAAGCGCTGTTATTTACATATGTAGCCTCCTCTGCCAATCTCAAGTAGGTTTTAGCACTCTACAAGTATGCTGGTAAAACATGCAGTAAAAATAATGACAGCCCTCATCTGACCTATGCTCCTATTGTTCTTACTCCATAAATTCAGTCAGTGAACTGGAACAGTCTGAGAAGGGAAAAGTCTTGTTTCTGCTGTCAAGCTTCTCAACTTCATATCCCGATGACACAATATTATTTACCAAGTTTATCATTTTATAGTTGACTGGCCTACTGGGAAGAAGGGGGGGGGGGCAAGCACAGTGCTTCAAACAATTGATGTTTGAAAATGTCCAAAAAAACAACAGCTCATTTTTGTCAAAATGGACCATAAGCAAAGTGAGCAGAATGGATGCCCACTATGAAATATGAGCATATTTTCACCCAAAATTTGGAACTCCCTGTTTAGAGATGTTTATTTTGTCTTTTCCTTATTGGCCTTCAACCTCAGGTTTAAACTATTCCTGTTTAGGAAGACTTTGGAGCATGGATAGAAAGTCTATGACCCTTCTTACCAGATATGTAAGTATGCCTGTACACACATACATGTGAAGCTGTATCTTGCATGCATTTTGACAGAAAATTATAATTTGGGGGATTAGCAATACTGTTCTTGGGATCTTCACTGAAGACAATTGAGAATAGCAAATGAGATTCTGGGAGCTAGTGTTTGCCACGAAAAGGTTGCTATTGTTCCCTACCCCTGCTCTAAAGTACAATATACCGTATTTTTTGCTCTATAAGACTCACTTTTTCCCTCCTAAAAAGTAAGGGGAAATGTGTGTGCGTCTTATGGAGCAAATGCAGGCTGCGCAGCTATCCCAGAAGCCAGAACAGCAAGAGGGATTGCTGCTTTCACTGCGCAGCGATCCCTCTTGCTGTTCTGGCTTCTGAGATTCAGAATATTTTTTTCTTGTTTTCCTCCTCCAAAAACTAGGTGCGTCTTGTGGTCTGGTGCGTCTTATAGAGCGAAAAATACGGTAAATGTTCCATATTGGTATTGTTTCATAAAGGCAGGAAGTATCAAATTCATTTTGAAGAGTTCATCTTAACAACACTCTTGTTTGCATTTGAGTACCCTCAAAATAATATTGCTACCGGCTCTGTAGGTTTCAAGGCATTCTTTTTCAAGTATAACATCCAGCCAGCTGTAAATGCTTTTTCATTGCCACAAGTCATATGGTGTAACAAGAAACAGATTACCAGCTGGTGTACTTAAAATCCTAGGGATGGGTGGGTCAGAGTCTGGCTATTTTGTGCTCACCTGCTATGAAAAATGATGTGACTGGTGTCCTAGTGGTATATATTTAGCAAGCGCATCCTCTTTTTTCATGGTACTTTAGTACTGGGCACACTGAGTTCAATCACAGCTTCTGAGTGTGTTCGCACGTTGAACCCACACTTTACAAGTGAGGGTCATGAACTTTTTCACTGCAGTGTCAAATGGAAAGGAGGTCCATGGAATAATTCTGTCCTTCTCTTCCCAGTAAACTAATCAAAATAAGCTTCCCTGAAATGGATATGTTTCCTTCTGAACCTGCTCTCTCTTTACTGGCTCATCATGCAATCCTACGTACATTGAAGTCAGTTCCATTGAGTTCAATGGGGCTAGTGCAAGGAAAGAGGATATAAGAGCCCATAAGGGACAAATGAGGGAAATATTTTCTTTGGGTAAATTAATACTCCATCTCAAGGAAACACTTTACAGTCGTACCTTGGTTCTCAAACACCTTGGTACTCGTCTGTTTTGGTTCCTGAATGCCACAAACTTGGAAGCAAATGTTCTGGTTTGTGAACGTTTTTGAAAGCCGAACGTCTCTTTTCTGATGAGAGCAGCTTTTGCATCTCATTTGGAAACCAAGGACCCAGAGTCTGGAGGAAGAATGGGGAGGCACACAATGCCAGATGCTTGAAGTCCAGTGTGACGTTTCCACAGTCTGTGTTGATTTGGGGAGCCATGTCATCAGCTGGTGTTGGTCCACTGTGCTTCATTAAGTCCAGGGTCAACGCATCCGTCTACCAGGAGATTTTGGAGCGCTTCATGCTTCCTTCCGCTGATGAGCTTTATGGGGATGCTGACTTCATTTTCCAGCAGGACTTTGGTACCTGCTCACATTGCCAAAAGTACCAAAACCTGGTTCATTGCCCATGGGATTACTGTGCTTGATTGGCCAGCAAACTTGCCTGACCTGAACCCCATAGAGAATCCATGGGGCATTGCCAAGAGAAAGATGAGAGACATGAGACCGAGCAATGCAGAAGAGCTGAAGGCTGCTATTGAAGCATCCTGGTCTTCCATAACACCTCAGCAGTGCTACAGGCTGATAGCATCCATGCCACGCCACATTGAGGCTGTAATTGATGCAAAAGGGGCCCAAACCAAGCACTGAGTACATATGCATGCTTCTACTTCTCAGAGGTCCAATATTGCTCTATTTGCAATCCTTGTTTTGCTGATTTCCTTTAATATTCTAATTTTATGAGATTGTTAATTTGGGGTTTTCATCAGCTGTACGCCATGATCATCACAATTATAACAAATAAATCCTTGACATATCTCGTTTTGCATGTCATGAGTCTATCTCATATATTAGTTTTGCTTTTTAAGTTGAATTACTGAAATAAATGAACTTTTCCACAATATTCTAATTTTCCAAGTTTCACCTGTAGGGCCTTTTTTATGCGATGCAGATGCCCTAACTCTTATTAGCCCCTGCCAGTATGTCCAATGCAATAGTCAGGGATGATGGGAGTTGCAGGTCTACTGAAATATTTATTCATAAAAGTTAAAAATAGAACACTGGACTATAATGCAAGGCTACCACTAGAACATGCTTTTCCAAACTTGGATATCCAGCTGCTTTTGGACAACAACAACAATTTATTATTTATACCCCACCCACCTTGCTGGGTTTCCCCAACCATTCTGGGTGGCTCCCAGCAGAATTAAAAGCACAATAAAACATCAAACATTAAAAAACCTCCCTAAACAGGCTGCCTTCAGATGTCTTCTAAAACTTGTTTATCCCCTTGACATCTGAGTCCACAGGGCGGGCACCACTACCAAGAATGCCCTCTGCCTGGTTCCCTGCAACCTCACTTCTCGCAGGGAGGGAACTGCCAGAAGGCCCTCGGAGCTGGACCTTAGTGTCTGGGCTGAGCGATGGGGGTGGAGACGCTCCTACAGTTTTCATCATCCCTGACCACTGGTCCTGTTAGCCAAGGATGATGGGAGTTGTAGCCCCCAAAAAACTGGATATCCAAGTTTGGGAAACCCTGCACTAGAAGCTACTTCCAGTGCTATGTTGAAACTTTTCCTCTGGTTTCTTGAAAGCTTTCTTTCCCCCACGAAACAGGCTTCAGTTTTTCTGCTTCATTTGCAGGCTGCTTTAAATTTGTGTTAGGTTTTCCTCATCACTTCAGCAAGGGTTGAGCTTACCTTATCATTATGAGGTAGCCGAAGGTGTTGTACGGATTTTTCTTCCCATTAAACATTTCTCCAGGGCTGTTCAGCCTTTCCAGCATAGCACAAAGCTCTGGGGAATAATATTAACATTAGACACATCACAGGGCTGCTGTTATTAAGGTCCAGGTTGGGCTGACTTGTCATGGAGCTTCCTGGTTTGGATTGGAGCCTTTTCAAAGTGCTCGATCAGGCTCTGAATTTGATCAGGGTCCCTATGCACAACCTTGATAAGTACTACCACCTCCCCACCAATGAACAGTTCTAATCTTCATCTTGCTCTGGAATGTTCCTATGAACCCAACTTATCCCCATCTGGCTCCTTAATCTCAGCAAGAAGTGAGTACCGGTATTCCACCCTAAGTTCCACAAAAAAGAGCAGTCTCCACATATTCTATACATTATTATACGTATAATATTATATGTATACATAAACTCCACGTTTCCAAAAGTAACAGGTACAGTAACTAGGAGTGGGGAACCTTTGGCTCTCTTGATGTTGGTAAACTATAACTCCCATCAACCGTAGCAAGTATAGGAAATGACCAGGGATGTTGGGAGATCTTGTTTTCCAGCATCTCAAGGGCCAATGCTTTCTCACGCATTTCGGAGCCTCAGAAAGGGACTGGAGAGCTCAACATTCAGCGCTGCCAAAACCAGCGCCCAAAATCCTCTCTCGGGTTTCTTCTTGGGGTGCATAGCACCCTTGTGCTTTCTCCCTTCACCCCTTGATGATCGGACCTCTCTATGGGGATCAAGGTCTGCGCTCTGCAGCCATTAGCGATAACCTGGAAGTCAGGCCAAAGCTTTCTCACACCTGTCATGAACAGAAACATACAAAAATGCACATAACTGGATACAAAGTACATATGTATTCATGCATTAGATGGAGAGAGAAATATGCTGCAGAAATGAAGTACAAAGGGGCTTGATTCATTTATGTATGCTATATACAGTGGTACTTCGGGTTACATATGCTTCAGGTTGCATATGCTTCAGGTTACAGACTCCGCTAACCCAGAAATAGTGCTCCAGGTTAAGAACTTTGCTTCAGGATGAGAACAGAAATCATGCTCCAGCGACGCAGCAGCAGCAGGAGGCCACATTAGCTAAAGTGGTGCTTCAGGTTAAGAACAGTTTCAGGTTAAGTACGGACCTCCGGAACAAATTAAGTACTTAACCCGAGTTACCACTGTATATTGCCAACCTAGCAGTTCGAAAGCACATCAAAGTGCAAGTAGATAAATAGGTACCGCTCCGATGGGAAGGTAAATGGTGTTTCCGTGCGCTGCTCTGGTTCTCCAGAAGCAGCTTAGTCATGCTGGCCACATGACCTGAAAGCTGTACACCGGCTCCCTCGGCCAATAAAGCGAGATGAGCGCCGCAACCCCAGAGTCGGCCACGAGTGGACTTAATGGTCAGGGGTCCCTTTACCTTTACCTTTACCACTGTATATATACACACACATATTTTTATTTTTGCATATGGTTAGTTAGGCTGTTCTTTAAAAACAAGAAAGTGCACCAGTGGCTCAGATATAAGTGGGAACTTGATGCAAGAGGTGCACACAAAGTTCCATTGTGTCAGAAGAACCATCTGATTCTGTGTATATATCCTTTTGAAAGATATTTTTCCTCTATCCTAGTGGACAGAGTCCTAAAGGAGTCCTTTGGACTGGTGCCTTGCACTCTTCTGCTTCTAAATCAGCTCCTGCTGACTTAAATCAGCTCCCGTACAAGCTCAGTGTCAGGCCCAGAGTCTGGGTTCAGCACCTCTTCAGCTTGCACTGCTGGTCTTCCTGACCCAGCTGGTTCCTCCCTCTCTTTGTCAGAGGCCTGCCTGCTGCTCAGGGTCAAAGTCATGACAAGTCGCATCTCTAATTCAAACAGAATCCGAGGAGATAATTGCAAGGGGAAATATAAAGAATGATCTTCATCGTAAAAGGAAAATTAGCTCTGAAAGGAAGCTACCTGAAGGAAGAAGCCACTTAGTCCCAAAGACAACACTAAAAATACACTGAGAACCAGAAGGCTGCAAACAATTTCTCTATTTCCAATGCACATAATTAGCATACCTGTCAACCGTCCCTTATTTGGTGGGAAAGTCCCTTATCCCAGCGCTGTGTCCCGCTGCTGTCCCTTATTGATGATGTCTCTTAAATTTCCCGAGTTTCAAAGGAAGCAGCTCCTCTCCCTCCCTCCCTGCCAGCCAGGGAGGAGGGAGGCTCCAACTGGGTTGCTTGGCTGCGTTGCTCACCCAATAAGGAGTCTAAGAACGACTGGGGGGGTGGAGCTTGCATGCCTTGTGCCCGGTCGCCTTGCCTGGGGACTCGCCTTTGCTCAGCACTTCCCAGCGGAGAGGTGAGAGTGGTTTTCCTTGCTGCATCCCCTTTGCCAGGTTGCTGCGCTGTGGGAACCACTGCTTGAAGCTTGATTTGGCTGCTGGCTAGGCTTTCTGCCTTTGGCTTGGAGGGGCTCAGAAGCTGAACATACCTATGCCTGGAAAATCTCTTATTTTGGCTGCTGGTCCCTTATTTTCAAATCTGTAAGTTGACAGCTATGATAATTAATCTCAGATGGCATATTAGGGTTTATAGCCATTTTGCCACCATTCTACTATTCCCCCCCCCCGAATCTGTGACCTTCAAATTGAGAAAAAGGCCAGAACGTTGCAACACAGAAAACAAGCTAAAACAATATGAATGAATTCTGCAATGCTTAATTTTGACTGCTGGGTCGAGTTCCATGCTTGCCAAGCCAATTTACAGACCTGTGGCACACACACTACCTTCCCAACAGGAGAGGGAAAAAATGGGCACAATTTTCATTCCCCAGAATGCTCTGTCCAAATTCCTCTTGCAATACAGGGATGTCTCTCATCTCTCTATTCTAAGAGGCACATCCTGCCAGCCTCAAGACGAGAAGAGAATATGTGCTGATTCCCAGCAGGGGATTGCGGCATTCAACATCAAAGCCCCCAACAAAAGGAAAAACCAAAGAGCCGCAGCATATTGTTGTGTTCTCCAATTCTTCAAACTTTCACACTGTGAAAACTGGAGGCTCCTTATCTTGCAGGTACAATCAGCACCATTCCCCTCATGTGTCGACAGTGACCCTGCATTTGCTTGTTTTTCTCTATGTATAAAGCTCTGCTGGTAGAGAGAACAGGTGCTCCCATAGAGTTTGGAGGGAAACAAAATGACTATATTAAGCTTGGAATTTGTCAGCAGAGAAGCCCAATAGGAAAGAGAGAGAGAGAGAAAGAGAGAAATACATTTAATGCAAATGTTACAGGCATTACTAGTGCTTTGAAGTCACTGTGGGAGTGGAAGACAGTGTGACTGAGGGATATTACCTCCAGATGAACATTTTTTTCAGATGCAAATGTGTGGAGTTTGCACAGTCTTTGTACTGACATGGTATAGCCTTCAAACAATTCTGCTATTAAAACTTGCACAATTCAGATTGAAGCTAGAAGTTCAAACAAGCCTGCAAATGGTGAATAAAATTCTACTGGCCTTATAAAGTTCCACAATGCTTTCTGTGGGGCAAACCTTTCACCATTGGAGTTCCAAGGCATTCCCACCTTCACAGTATTGCAGTATTTGTTCTATGTCCTTCTAATAGTTTCCTTTTGTACACACCAAAGCATTAAAACACTATATGCTGCTATTCAGGCTTTGGCCAGATATGCTTATACAGCAAATATGCATCATTCTATGTTTCCATATAATTTAAAAACAGCTCCCACTGTATGGGAAGACATTATTAAACTTAATGCCACAACTTCTGTCTTTGCATTTAAGTATTAGGTAACAATGAGCATTGTGCATAGCAATTTCATGAGGGCAATAATTTGCTTCTAATGAGCAAGTGAACTGAAATAGGGACCAGTTTCTATCCAGTGAAAGCTACTTCAATGTAGTGGCCATGTGACTGAGCTGGGCAAGAAACTCCAAGCTTAAATTCCATCTCTGCTGTAAACTCTGGAAGTGGCCTTAGCCAAGAAACTAGTTTTTAACCACAGCCCCCATGCACAATATGAGTATAATAATACTGATTCACCTTACAGGATTGTCAAAAGGATGCCGCAGGTAACGTGAAGAACATTGGGTGTTATGTAAATGCTAATTCTTCTTAATCTTCTGTTGCTAAACTAGTATTAATATGAATGACATAAAGCAACCTTCCTCATCTTGATGCTGTCCAGATGTTGTTAGACTGCAACTCCCATCTGTCCCAGCCAGCACGACCAAAGGACACTGATGACAGGAGTTGTAGTCCAACAAGATACCGAGGGAACCAAGATACCGAGGGAATATTTTCTACAAACAGATGGTTCAGAACTTCAGTGGCTAAAGTACAATCCTCTTATAGCATTGCACCACAGTGATGTGTGAAATCCAACCAGGAAATTGTGGGTGTCTTACCAAAACATTTTGGCTTCCCTAGAAACTTATCATATGCTTTATCTGGAAGACAGCCCCACCCCAGTCCTCTTGGATTCTAAGTTTGTGTTCAGTGGAATTTCAGCACCATGGACAGGGAAAGGAGCACTATTTTTCAGATCATTAAAAACTGCCTCCTGGAAGCAGACTCACAGTAGCCAGGCTTGGGGTGTGGCGGGTTGGGTAAAGGTTTCCCTCTACCCAGCTCTCCCAGCTAAGATGGATTCTCACCAGGCAATGAAGATGTTGACAGGTGGGTGGCCCACTGGTGGTATCCACGCCAACAGGAGTCAGTGGGAAGTCCAGAAATGGGGTCTTCCAAGGGCAGGGAAGGATGAGGCTGAGCCAACAGCATCAGGCCTGATCATCCTATGCTCCCACCTTCCTCTCGGGATGGGCACTGACTTCTCATTCCTGCACTACATCCTCTAATGCCAAAATCTCTAACACTTTGGACCCCAGACTGAAATGAACACAGCAGAAGGCCATTGGCTTCCCATTAGCCCAGTTGCTGCTGAGGACTCATGCCTATCTTCTGCTCTTTGCTACCAATGTAGATGTCAGGGACTGCACAAAGGAGGAATGGTGGAGACCATCTCCCCCAGCCTGACCCTTCCAGACAAGAAGAAGACTGTTCAGAATTGCAACAGGGGTTTGAGGGATATCACAGCTCAGAGGAAGATGGGAGGAATGGGAGGAATGGGAGAGGAGGAGGAAGAAGAACCCGGCAAGCCTTAAAAATAGGAGAGCAAAGGGCTCAGAAGCAAACAGTCCTCAGCACCACCCATAGAAGAGATAATGAAAGAAAAAGGGGAGCAGAGGTTTACTTGGACGCCATGCCATTATTCCAAGAGGCTGCTTTCCCAAGCCTCTCTCTGTAATATTGAATAAAAGCAGATGGTAAGGATTTTTCCTTGTCTTATCTGTTCCTGGCAACCTGCCATGGGGGTGGGTTCCTCTGCTGCCTGACAGTGTAGGAACTTAGGAAGCTGTCTTATACTGTGTCCAGCCATTGGCCACCTTGCTGATTATTGTCTACACTGACTGGCAACAGCTTTCAAGGGTTCCAGAACAGGAATCTTTTCCTGCCCTACTTGGAGATGCCTGCGATTGAACCCAGGACCATCTGCATGCAAAGTAGATACTTTACCACGGAGTGATGTCCCTTCCTTTAGGAAAGCATTTGGCCAGATATGCAGAAATTTCCTGCAGAAATTGGAGCAAGGCACCCACTCCTGCCTTCTCCCTCCTCCGTACTGAGTATTCAGTATTCTCCATGCAAGAAGCCCTCTTTACTAATATGCGGAGTGAAACGACTTACTTCTGTTTTCGCTTTCTGCTGTTCCCAGTTGATTCCTCAGTTTCTATGGAAACTTTATATTACCCTTAATGAAACTTTTAATACAAACCTAACAAAAGGCAGAAACTTTCTCGCAGACATGTTCTTGCACCTGAAAGCAAAATGTGAAGGACAAATAATGAGAAAATTATCCCTGCTCCTATGTGTGGGTGTGAAGAATGTGTCTTTGGGAAGCTGAGCTAAAGTAACATTTTTCCCTTCAGAGTGAACCTAAGAGTTTAGCAGGTAACAGCAGAGTGCTCCTGTACTCCAATAAACCTAATTGCTTCCACCATCATGTCATTCTTATTGGATTTCCACACAATACTTCTATAGAGAAATATTACAGTGCTTCTAACACAAGACACCATTCATGCATTATTCTGAAGTCCTATCAGCATTACTACCATACTTGGCAGAGTACTTGAATGGCAATGGGGAGTGGGGCAGCCCCTTTACTTAGATGATGGCCTCTGAAAAGGTCAATGGGGCTTTCGAGTTTCATTGAGCCTCCCTCTGTCTTTGCTCCCATAATTGACTCATTGGTATGGTCTCTCTTTTCAGTATGTGCCCATTCATTTAGCTCACTTTTAAATAGCAGGCTTTGCCCTCGCCATATGCCTGCTTCATCTTCACTGTTGGTTTCAGCCCCCTCTTATCTTCAAAAGACAGTGTCACAATTTATTTCTTAGGTTGGCTTCAAATAGCTTTGGGAGACAGCACAACAATTCCATATATGCACACCATGCAAACATGGGCTCGTTTCTCCCTTCCAGGCATAGCCCCCTGTATTTATTGGAATGCTACTCTAGCACAGAGCACAAAGCCTAGAACTTGCCGATCAGAACGTCAGCAGTTTGAATCCCCGCGATGGGGTGAGCTCCCATCGCTCAGTCCCAGCTCCTGCCAACCTAGCAGTTTGAAAGCACGTCAAAGTGCAAGTAGATAAATAGGTACCGCTCCGGCGGGAAGGTAAACAGCATTTCCGTGTGCTGCTCTGGTTCGCCAGAAGCGGCTTAGTCATGCTGGCCACATGACCCAGAAGCTGTACTCTGGCTCCCTCCACCAGTAAAGCGAGATGAGCGCTGCAACCCCAGAGTCAGCCACGACTGGACCAAATGGTCAGGGGTCCTTTACCTTTTACTCTAGCACAGTGATGGAAAACCAGTGGCCCTCCAGATGTTGCCAGACTACAAATCCCATGATATGTGGCCATTGGCCATACTGGGAGTCCAACAACATGTGGAGGGCTACAGGTTCCCCATCCCTGGTCTGAAGCCATGTACAAATATCCACAGAAACCAGCATAGCCATAATATTGGCTTCTCTTAAGGAGTCGGTAACCCATCCGGAGAGGAGAAGCTTTAATTCTGTCACTTTAATTGAAATTAGTTATTTTCAGCAAAAGAAAATGAACCCCGCCCACAAATTAGTAGCTATTCCAAGTTAACGTAAAACTGCTAAGATAGAAAATGAGCTTCATGGAGGATGAATAGTCCGCAAGACTCAGGCCAGATGGGGAATTAGCTTTCTAGTGGTATTTGCTCAACAGAACTAAGAACAGGGGAAGTATAGCAAATATGAAAGGGGGGAAAGGGTCACTATAAAAATGATTCAGTTAAGCCACTGTGACTCCTTAATCCACATGAAAGATTAAGTTGCCATATGTGATAGAATATAAAACATTGAACAATGTGCCTTTTCTAGAGGTCAACAGGGAGAGAGAAATCCACAAGCAGTAAGGAAACGAGTCACATATAGTCAATAAGCTTGGTGACGAACCTTCAGGTATTACTTTTGGAAGAACTTAATCGGAGGTATTAGACGAGTCAATAATAGGAGACATATTAGAGGAACTGAGTTCTGCTCAAACTGATGAGCTGGGAGACTTTTAAGACTTGCTTTCTGCTTTATTGCTTTTATTTTGTATTGAGTACAGAGCCTGTAGTCAGTGAAGAAATTAACCTCAAGGCTATCTCTTGACTTATACTAGAGACCAGAGGCTGCCCTCTGTTACCCCTAAGCCCTTGAGTGTCATTCACAAAGGCCATAACAGTTGACTGCAAAATATAACTCTGCCTTTTCCAAATAGTGTAGAAGTCATGTATGCTGAGATCTATGGTGGAACCTGTCATAGAATCATAGAATCATAGAATCATAGAATCATAGAATCATAGAGTTGGAAGAGACCACAAGGGCCATTGAGTCCAACCCCCTGCCAAGCAGGAAACACCATCAGAGCACTCCTGACATATGGTTGTCAAGCCTCTGCTTAAATACCTCCAAAGAAGGAGACTCCACCACACTCCTTGGCAGCAAATTCCACTGTCGAACAGCTCTTACTGTCAGGAAGTTCTTCCTAATGTTTAGGTGGAATCTTCTTTCCTGCAGTTTGGATCCATTGCTCCGTGTCCGCTTCTCTGGAGCAGCAGAAAACAACCTTTCTCCCTCCTCTATGTGACATCCTTTTATATATTTGAACATGGCTATCATATCACCCCTTAACCTCCTTTTCTCCAGGCTAAACATGCCCAGCTCCCTTAGCCATTCCTCATAAGGCATCGTTTCCAGGCCTTTGACCATTTTGGTTGCCCTCCTCTGGACACGTTCCAGTTTGTCAGTGTCTGTCAGGGAACTGCCATCGGAGGAGCAGGAGGTGAAAGGGCTCACAGAGGCTGAGAGAGACTATTCAGCTGAGGAGGGAACCAGCAGGGGGAGAGGTGGAGTTCCAAGGGAAAGTGAGTCGGAGTCAGGGCTCAGAGACACGTCCAGCGAAAATAGTGGGGAGGTTTCAGGACCTCCCATAGGGACACCTACTCCTCGCCGGAAACTGTCACGCCGAGAGTCCAGAAGACGCATTTCCGTTAAGGAGCTTTTATGCTGGAAGAAGTTCCGTAAACGCCCACTGTCTGATTCTACGAGCGACTGATGGAGCCATGCTTAAGGAGCTCCGTCACAGACAGAGGTTTGTGGACTTAGCCAAACTCTGAGGGACTAGGATTTTACGCACAAGCAGCTCACCATCCCATCACAGTGTCCTTCTTGAACTGTGGCGCCCAGAACTGGACACAGTACTCCAGGTGAGGTCTGACCAGAGCAGAATACAGTGGCACTATTACTTCCCTTGATCTAGATGCTATACTCCTATTGATGCAGCCCAGAATTGCATTGGCTTTTTTAGCTGCCGCGTCACACTGTTGGCTCATGTCATTTGACAGGGTGGGAAAACTAAGATGGGTGTGACCCTAACAAAAGTTCATGGGGTGCTTTCACACAACACCAGTGGCTGCATAAAATTCCACTTATAAGAAAGATTAGCTGAATTTTTGACAGTTTTCATTTTCATGTTGAACTTTAATGGTTACCAAATATTGGACAATAGGTAAGAAAGACATGGCATGCATAAGATCAAGACTTACAAGCATTCTTTAAAAGGAAAGCAATTACTCTATAAAGATCTCTTTAAAAACAATCTTCATTCATGAACACGTGGAATGGAGATAGACCAACAGAATTAACTGTCATGGATCTGATGCAGAGTGAACATATTTTTTGTATATATGAGGTTGGAGAACTTGAGTTTCTGTGCAATTTTGTTAAACTGACTTAAAAAAAACCTGCTGGAAATAAACCAATTTATTGTTGTTATTTTATGTTCTGGTAATAACCAATAAAGGAATTAGCTTGATCGATTAGTAAGAATGACCTCTGTGCAAGTAAAGGTCAGGAGCAGGAAGGATATGGAGCCCATGGACATAATCTCAAGCTCTTAGCACATATATATTATTTATTTCCATGATGACTGTCTGCAAAGAGCTTATGAGAGATAGACCAACAGAACTGGATTATTATTATTATTATTATTATTATTATTATTATTATTATTAATAATAAAAAGGAGTGTCTGTTTTAATGAACAAGTACAAAATCGGTGGTACTGTTGAATTTATTGCTGCATTTTAAATATATATCTAAAACAAGGAGGCATTTAAAACATCCTCTTGAAAATGTTTTCACCATAAATTCACATACTCAGCCACTCTTCTTTGGTGGTGAAGGAGTGTGAACAGAAAAGAGCAACACATCTAATTGTGTAAGGGCAACATTGCCACCGTCATAATTGTTGTGCAGGACAAATAGGCTGCAAATGTAGAAAGGAACTGTATAATACGAGGTTTGATGTATTCCTCCCATCATGAAAGTTAATGGAGCAGAGAGTAAAGTCCAAAGCTAGGTCTAGTAACATCTGTTTAGTCTAAATTTGACTCAATCTGCACATTTGCTATGTAGTACATGAAGCTCTGATGGTCCCAGGGAAAGGCACAGATTAAACAGTATATGTCGATCCGTGCTGTTATGAGATGGATCTACAATAGAGATCTAGGTATTAATGAAAAAAGAGCCATCAGATAATGTTCCATGAAACTGTGATGTTCTGTAATAAGAGACAGGCATTTCACTCTCTAGGGTTCATTGTGGAATTTGGTACAGTCTGAAAATAAATGTTCCTTCTAACAATGGCCATCTGGACTGTTTATTTCTGTATAACTCTATCTCCCCCCACCCCCGAACATTTTCTTTCACCTTTGTTGGTCTAATGACATACCTGGCAACATTTTGCAGATGAAATCTGCAACTCTCCTGTATTACGGTCACCTTCTTGATATCGAACCACTGCCGGATCATACCCAGTACACATTCCTCCTGCAACAACCTGTTCTACACCAGCTTCTGAAGCAGATGTATTAGCAAACTGACCTTGAGATGTATGAAAATTTCCTAGAATGTTTTATCTCACAATGGCTCTGGCTCTACATGTGGCACCAAGTTAGTATAGAGTAGCTGCAACTCAAAGCACATTGGCTTGGAGTCTAATGCCAGTTCATGGAATGGATGCAATTTCCCCATCTCTTCTTTCCTACAGCCACTTGCAGTGCTGTTAAAACTTCACTGGAGGGTAGGGGGGGAGCTGAACAAGTAGAATGGAATGCAAGGAACTGGTTGTGGGAGGAAGAGAGAGGAGCCATTTTGTGAACTTCTTGAAGTTAACTTACATTAGAGTCACAAAGCACTCACTAGAAGGTATTTGAAGGAGCCCTATCTCCATATGTACCTACTAGGTGTGTGAAGAAACCACAAGATTAGGTTTGTATCTTTTGTGCTTGGAAGCAGCCTGAACTGTTTTGTGTTGTTCTGGTTTGCTTTATTGTTAGAGTTCAAATACGATTAGTTAAATCTGAAGCTCTGTTTCTTCTTCTTCTTGACTATGTTGCAGAATCTAAAATCTTTCCCCTTTTAAAAATTGATTTTTCATAAAGATATGTACAAGCTAACACATAAGCATGTAAACAATAGCAAAACCATACACAGAGAATATGCCATATAATTTTTTTTTACAGGTATAAGGTTAAATATAGCAATTTTAAAATATAGGTCTGTGTAACCCAACCACAACAAGGAGTGAGTCATGAGACGAATGTTTATATGACTCTCCCTATTTATATAATCAAATAATAGTAAGTAGTCTGCATCAAAACTCTCTGATTTGGCTTTCTCCCAGGCTTCCTCTTCTCTACATAAGTGGCTGAAATTTGCAGGCATCGTTGTCTCTCCTGAGGTTTGCAAGCATGGACACCACTATATTTAGAAATGTGGATGTGGCAATTTTTCTGCAAGGGCAGACTTTACTATTTTGGGCTGAGAAAAGGAAATCATGTTCCCTCCCGTAGATTTTTTGTGGAGGGAATCAGCTTGAAAACTGAAAACATTAGCGAAGTTTCCCTTGGTAAGAAACCTGTCAAAGTTCAGACAAATAGATCCAGGGGATATTGGGGTAGGTGATTTTACTTTGACTATTTAAAAAAATGGGAAACATCACTGTTTTTATCAATGCCCCCCCTGCTTCCTTGAAGAGTTCTCTCAAAAGAAAAAAAAAAATGAAAAGCAAGGGAGCTATGGATTGGGTTGGGTTGAATTGAGTTGAATTGAGTTGAATTGAGTTGAGTTGAGTTGAGCTGAATTTGTTTGCTAAGAAAAATGTGGAAGAAGCAAACTACCCCTATAATCTTATAGAACCTTTAAAGACTTGCTCTCACACCCAGATCTCAGAGGAGAATAATGACCCATATGAAGAACAACTCTCTTTGCTTACCTCAGCATGCCCCCTGCCCAAGTAACTGCTATTAAAATCTAGACCTGTCCTTCAAAATGAAAAATTTCCCCCTCTCCACCCCCACTACCCTTTCCTTTAGCTTCATCTAGAGATCTAGTTTTGTTTCATTATTCAGGAAAGAAAAGGAGGGTGATAACATGTTATTAACTCTCTCTCTTTTGGAAAAACTAAGACCACAGAGCACCTCAGACGCTTAGAGGGTCCCTGAGATGGCTTGAAACACCTTTTTTACAGTGTGATCTGACTCAGGAAAGTAAGGTCATGATCCCAAGCTTTTAGGATCCCGAGCTTTTAAGGTGCAACTAACTGTTTTATGCTGCTTTGATGTGCTTCTGGTATTCATTTACATTTCAGTTGTTTTATTCCTTTTGCAAACTATTGTGGGAATACAATGGATGGGTGGCATGAAAATACCGTATTTTCCGCTCCATAAGACACACTTCTTTCCTCTTAAAATCTAAGGGGAAATGTCTGTGTGTCTTATGGAGCGAATGGGGCTGGCGGTGGCTTTCCCCAAAGAGCTGCTCCCCGGGGCTGGCGGTGAGGGAAGCTCGGCTTTCCCCACCGCCATCCCCACAAGCTCCAGGAGCAGCGGAAAGGCTGTGTGCAGCTCCCCGACCTGCTCTTTGGGGCTGGCGGTGGCTTTCCCCAAAGAGCAGGTCGGGGAGCAGTGGAAAGGCTGCTCCCCAAGCTTGTGGTGCTGGCAGTGGAGGAAAGCCATGCTTCCCCCACCGCCAGCCCCGGGAAGTAGCAGGAAGGCTGCATGCTCTTTGGGTTGAGCAGCTCTGGGGTAGCCCGCGAAGCCTCCGCAGGGCAGCGGGGAGCCTTCATCCTGCTGCCCTGGGGAGGCTTTGCGCGGCTATCCCTGGCTTTTGCGGGAAGTGGGGGAAGGGACAGAGCGAGGCTCTCTTACTTTCCCCACCTCCTGCAAAAGCCCCCAAGAGCTGCATATTTCCCCCCCTTGAATTCCCCCCCCCAAAAAAGTAGGTGCGCCCTATAGTCAGGTGCGCCTTATGGAGCAAAAAATACAGTACATGTAACAAAGAAAAAATCCAACAACGTTTTACTCTCCTGATAGACATGGGTGGAAAGAAGCTTGTGCTCTTTGAAGCAATGTGTGCACAGGGGAAACACTTTGCTGCCTGTTCCTCATTTCAAAGAATGGTTCCTTGTTTAATAATGCTTCATAAGGAATTGATGGGAAGTCCAAGCAGGGGAGACAATTGTACATGGATCAAGGCAAATCAGGCTTCCTCTGTCCAGTCTAACTTGGATCTCCTTGTTTGATTTCTGATCCACTTTGTTCTGCAGACCTTGTCCTGCAGGAGGGAAAATGAGGGCTACCAGTTCAAGGATCTGGTCCCAATAATATCAGGACCAGTCTGAATGAGACCCGTGCTGGCCTGGGTCTCAGAAAGGCTGCTTGGGTAACCATTCCAGTGTGCAGCTATATGAGAAAATAATACGAATCTCCCTTTCTTCTTCTTTAAAAAAAGTAGAAGGAAGCAATCATGTACTTGAATGGAAAGGCTGGAGAGGCTGAAAAGAAACAGGAAATGATTTTAAAGATGAACCCCAGAAGACTAACATTTGCTTTGCAAGTTTGCCAGTCATCTTCTGCAGTTAGCCTGTGAATGAAGATAAACTCAGCTTAGGAGAGAAAACCAAAGAAAAATTCAGCCATTTAATCTTCTTAGACTGATTATTGCAAGCTGTGATAATTCTTTCCACTATGTGCTTTTAGTACTTTCATATGACAAGGCTTAGGAAGCCCTTCGTATTTTAGCTCAAATAAATGCTGACAGTTTTAAAGCCTGCTTTTTGATTGGCATTGCAGTTTGCATTCTCTCTTCTACACCAGAGATTTCCTCTTTCCTTTCCCTTTTTAGATTACTGGGTTCATTCTTTGGGCACAGTCTGTGCACCTGCAGTGGATGGATTTTTTGAAGGCTGATCTCTCAACTGATCTGTCAACAACTTCTTGTCTTGGCTACTGCAACATGGTGGGTTGCCCAATAAGGTAGAGCAGAAATTTCAGTTGATCGAAAATGGTATTAACCATTAGGGCATATAGCACCTATAAAGAAAGAGTTCCACTGGTTGCTAACATATTTCCAGGATACAAGTTGTTACACTTAAGGTTCTTTGTTCTGCATACCTTAGAGAGCTCATTCTAGTGTGTAGGTGTGTTACATGAATGCTTCCAGTGCTCCTTCTGGGGCTGGAAAGTGGTTAGTTTAACCTCTGGTTTGCTAGTAAAGCTGAATTACTGTGTTGCAGAACGATGCATGTCTAAAAACTGTGTCACCAACATGAAAATACAGTGGTACCTTGGTTCTCAAACTTAATCCGTTCTGGAAGTCCATTCCAAAACTAACGTGTTCCAAAACCAAGGCGTAGAAAGTAATGCAAAATGGATTAATCCATTCCAGACTTTTAAAAACAACCCCTAAAACAGCTGTTTAACATGAATTTTACTATCTAACGAGACCATTGATCCATAAAATGAAAGCAATAATCAATGTACTGTACTATAAAATAAACAAGACACTATTGTAGATGATAAAAAAATAAAATTATTATTATTTTCTTACCTGCACTGATGATAGTCATTGTTTGGATGGGGGGCTTTTATCCATTTCCGCAGTCACACAGTCAATCAATCAGTAGCTGAACTGGGTTCCACACAGTCACAAAAACAAATTAGCCAAAAAAGCCTCAAAAACAAAAACGCAATATAAACAGCAAAAACAAAGGGTCCAAACTTAATCCATTCCGGATGTTTGTTTGACTTCTGAAATGTTCGGAAACCAAGTTGCAGCTTCTGATTGGTGCAGGTGCACCAGAAACAATAGCCGACAGCCACATCGGACGTTCGGCTTCTGAAAAATGTTCGAAAACCGGAACACTTACTTCCGGGTTTTCAGCATTTGAGAACCAAAGTGTATGAGTACCAAGGCATTTGAGAACCAAGGTACCACTGTATATATCTGTGGCCAGCAGCAGACAGAATGATGCTTACTTAGCTTACCTCCAGCAGAGCAGCTGCTGCAAACTGCACATGAGAGGGGGAAGGATGAGGCATCAGCAAGCTCAGCATGGTACAAGCATGTTTGACATGAGCAATGGACTGACTCCACCAGTGCATTTGCACCACTCAAACCTTGCCCCTATTGGCAAAACCTATTGGGTGTTTCGCAACTTTCTGACTAGTTGCAGGACCTTAGCCAGACCCAGCAGAGTAAACGCAGGATCCACAGAAGCAAATGGCGACTTGGCTGCAGACAGGATAGACGAAGCAGGAAACAGGAACTTGTAGTTAGGTGTTTATTATATACGGTGGACTGTTTACAGGAACAGAAGATGGATCTCTTGCTAGCTCTCTCTGACACGACTCACAACTCCTACACTGACATACAGAACTCTGAACCTCTGAATTCTGAACCAACACATTCCAGTTAGTAGGCCATTAATTATCACTCCCTTGAGAGAGCTTGACCAATCAGGGAGCTGTTTCCATGCCTCTGTTATTACCAGGCAGACTTACTCCTTCACATGACCTTCTGGCTGTCTGCCAAACCTTAATTGACCCTGTGTGAGTAGCTGCACGTACACAGTTTCCCAACAGCCTCTCCCTCCTCTGTCATGGTAGGGAGCAGCACTCAGCTGAAGGGAGGTCAAGTATGTGGTGCAGCCCCACTGTGTCATCTGCTATTGCCTGTGACCCTCCAGATTTTGTTGGACTACCCCTCCCATCTTCCCTGGCTTTTGGTCATGCAGTCTGAAGCTGGAGACTGGAGACCAACAGGATCTGATGTCAGGGACTGGCTTGTTGAGGAGGAATAGTGAGAGGCTACAGCCAGGGAGAAGCATCAGAGAAGCATCAGAGGAAGAATGGTGGGAGGCTCCAGCTGGGGAACCTCCAGGGAAGCATCTGTTACATGTAGCAGAACAAAAGGCATGGAGAGTCCCTCCCTGAAGGAGTTTGAGACTATTGGGAAGACAGCCAGCTGGAGAGGAGCCTTCGGAGGACGTGGGAGGCTCAGTCCTGGTAACTGCTTCATCAGGCTTGTCCTATCGTGGAGTTCTCTGTTGTGTTTTGTCTCTCTGAATAAAGAATCATCCTTACCGCTCATCTCTGAGTTTCTGTGCTGAACTGCAGCTGAACCAGCCTTGACATCTGGTGGGCCACAGATTCCCCATCTGTGATAAAAGCCGTCCCATTTGTTGAGTCCACTAGAGAAACCTTATTGCAGGTTCTACTGCCATTGAAATGGGTTGTTCTTGGCTATTAATGAATCAAGAAGAAGAAGAGGAGGAGGAGGAGGAGGAGTTTGGACTTGATATCCTGTCTTTCACTCAACTTAAGGAGTCTCAAAGTGGCTAACAATCCCCTTTCCCTTCCTCCCCAACCTCAAACACTCTGTGAGGTGAGTAAGGCTGAGAGACTTCAGAGAAGTGTGACTGGCCCAAGGTCACCCAGCAGGTGCATGTGGAGGAGCGGGGAAGTGAACCCGGTTCGCCAAATTACGAGTCCACGGCTCTTAACCACTACATGACACTGGCTCTCTTGTAAGGGGGGATCTAGCTGATTTGGGAGGACAGTTAAAAGCTCTCTGAGTCTTTGGTGTCCCTATGTTTATCCCAGGCTTCTGCCAAGGCTCCCACCTCTCAGCCTAGCAATCCCAAGAACAGAAAGACTCAGGGAGAGGGGTAGGCAGGAGGGAGAGCTAAGACAGCATTCTCTCAATCTCTTGAGCTGAGTCTCCTGCTTTAATTGTTGTGCTGTTTTAATGGGATTGTTTTATTCCATAGCTTAACCATGGACATTTATATTTCTATGTTTCAATGGGATTGTTTAATTGTGCATTTCAATGATGGATGTATTCTTTAGATAGTATGTACGGTATTTCATCCATGCCCTGCAGTTGGTTTTTATGTTTTATAAGCCGCTTATACGTCATATTGGCACATATAAACTAATAGACCGTCATAATAACTGGCAGTTATGGCATTCCAAGGCACCACAGCTGTGGTGAGTACCATTAAGCAGGAGAAGTAGGCCTAGGATGGCAAGAAGTAAGCGGACTGGTAGACAAAACTTAGTGGGGGGTTGCCATTCTCCCACTCCACAAAACCCTCAGACTAACTCTGCATCATGATGGCAGCATTGATTCAAAGGGAGAAGGCAAGGCAAGGGGATGCACAGCTTGTAGTAGAAGCAAAACAATATTTTTAAAAAATAAAAAAGAGGAAAACTACTACCCCCAAAAAAAGTCATGTAGCTTCTATTGTTTTATTCTGTTTATTGCAGACCCACAGCCAGCCCCCCCCAATTGTGCTCACTTGAGGAGCAAAACAATGTGGGGGTCGCTGTCCTGAGTGAAAGAGAGAAGGGGAGGTATCTGTCATGAATGAGCCAGCCACCAGGGAAGGTTTGCAGCCAGCCCCCTCTGAAGGGTTGCAACCAGATCCCAATGAAGGCTTGCAACAAGTTGAAGAAAGCTGCCAGGAACAGAGGGGGTTAACTGCCAGGTAGGATGAGCATCAGCGAGTGCCAACTCCCCCACCCCTTGGAATGCCAGTTGATAAGAGAATGGCTGGGAGTCAGCCGGAACCCAGGCAAGGCTATACTGGTGTGAACACAGAAGGAAACAGTTTGTCAGAATGGGAAGAGATTGGAGCTCAGCCAATCCCTCCTAAGAATAGACTAAGGGGAGGGCTGTTAGACTGGAAACAAGGCAAAAGGCACAAAGTGAGAAAGTTCAAGATCTTCTGTAACCAGAAGGGAAGCTCAGAAGGGTCATCATGATTGATGAGATTGGCAGCTTGTTAGAGCCGTCCGGAGAACTCTGTTTCTTTTTGCAATAATTCTTCCTTTTTAATTCACTGTGTTTTCAAGACAGGAACCGGGACTCCTGAAAAGCTAGTGTCTAAAAACCTAGATTGGTGATTTTGGAATTGGATACCTTTTAAGCCCCAGATTCAAAATGTTTAGCAAATGGAGGATAAGGCTATCAATAGCCGCTAGTTGGAGTTTATGTCTCTGGATACCAATTGCTGGGAATCACAAGTGAGAAGAGAACTGTTGCAGTTAAATCCTGATTACAGGCTTTCCATTGGCATCTGGGGTGGATCTACGCACAGTGGAAAACCCCCGCTATAAGTAAGTCAGAAATTAAATTGTTATAACAAAAGGGGGAAAAAACACTATGGAAAATCAGATAGAAATTTTCTTTTGCTCTCCAGTGCCATCTGGTGTTGCATGTTTATAACACATTTAAAACACTGTTTGTTTGTTTGTTTGTTTTACTAATGTAGCTGAATCCTTGGTTGGCCACTGTAAGACCAGGATGTTGGGCAAGATGGTGTGATCCAGCAGGGCTCTTCTTATGTTTTTACATCTCTTCCCTTTGTCTAGTTGACACACATATTTGCCTTGGACTATAACCGACAGAGAAACAGGCCATATGTCTCATACCCTTGAACATTCTGAACTACAACAATGCTTTGGGAGCTTCTATTAAATGACTTAGCAGATGCAATCTTATTTCTTTTATAAAAATAAATGAAGACAAGACAGGAGAGAAGATCAGATAAGTCAAATAAAACTGGCAGAAGTGGTCTAAAGGTTGACTTAACCTTTCTGCAGGTGCTATAAAGGATAAGTCATCAGTTTAAAAAGAAAAGAAAAAAATTCAATGAATGCTCCAAATGTTCTTAAAAGGCATTTTCATTAACTTCGGTTTCCTTCAAGGCTCCTCTAATAATTCATTAGAGGCATCACACAAAATGAAATGAATGGCACAAAAAGTGAGTTGTCTGTGGCACAAATTATATTTGTGCCAGGCTTTTGTGGTCCTACTTTATTATAATAGATTAGGATCGTGGATGTATGCATCACAATACTCTGGGTAGCCTCTGGAAAGAGGGACCCAAGCCTTTGCAAGGTTGGAGCAAGTGTTTCCCCATGATCAAAACAATCCAAACCTGATTGCAGACTGTAGTGGTGACTAGAACAATTTGAGCCAGTACAATGATTGGGGGATGACATTTCCCCCTTTCTCAAGTTTGGAGAAGAAAGTTCTCTGCTGAAGGCTTTCTACTCTCAACTAAGCATTGCAATGTTTTACATTTCAAAAGGAGCTTCAGGAGGGGGCAGTTCAAAGCAGAGAATTGATAAGAGAAGTGGTGCTTAACCCCATTCCCAATCAGATATTTCTCCACTTCAAATCAATACACACACACATAGCACAATTCCCCCTAGGAATCCAAAATTAGCTTTGAGAACCCACCTTCACTCACTACTTCTCCAAATTGAATTCTCCCTTTCTGAAGTAGTTCGCTCCCCCTCCCCCCATTTATTATTATTGTTATTACAAAAGCCAGGATTGAATCTGTTCCTACCTAGGGCTGCCATACGTCTGGATATCCCAAGACATTACCAGGATTTCAAAGATGGAACTGACATCTGGGGGGAGGGGCGATTCCTGAAAGGTGGCAACTCTATACTCCTACCCCCCAGAAGAATACCAGCAATCCCAGTTACCAGAGGCAAGGGAAGTGTGTGTGGCAGAAACAGTGGCTGTGGCAATGGGACGGATTTTCTGACAGTCCACTGTGGGATAAGGTGTGATTTGACTCACCATGCCATACAACTTGCTGCAGATTAGGGATACAAAGTCTAGCAGTTTAAAAAATGCCCCGGAAATGTATCTTTATATCAATGGAATCCCCCCCCCCAATACCGATTCAGAAGCTCAGAATGTTATTTGCAAGTGTTGTTTTACAAAATGCCTCAAGGAAATCAACAACTATCTGACTTTTAGAAGACATCTGAAGGCAGCCCTGTTTAGGCAAGTTTTTAATGTCTGATGTTTTATTGTATTTTTAATATTTTGTCGGAAGCCGCCCAGAGTGGCTGGGGAAACCTAGCCAGATGAGCAGGGTATAAGTAAGTAAGTTACTCTTTGTTCCACACTTGGTTCTTCAGTATGGCCTCCCCTAAACTCTGGAGCCCCCTGCCCACTGATATTAGGCAAATACACTCACAATATTGTTTTTGGTCCCTGCTTTAAACTTTTTTAGTTAAGCAAGCCTGCTGATACCTGCACATTTGAAATGTATCTTAATATGTTACTGGATGGCAGCTATTAACCTCTTAACAAAGCAAAACAAAACAAAAAATCCCATGGGTTTTATCACTTGTGCAAATTTCTCTCACACCTTCCATCCCTGCAGTATGAGAAAACACCTAAAACTATTTTATGAAAAAGAAATTAAGAAGAGTAGTTGTTTTCGTATCCAAACTTTATCTAATTCAACCACAACTCTACCTTCATCTTCATTAACTCAAACTTTCTCTAGACATTAAACTAAATTTGGCCCTGTATTATCAGGGAACTGTTAAAATTAATTTTCAGGAAAACGCTATTCTAAGTGAGGGTCCTTTAAGTGAGCAAGCATACAATCTGTCTACAGCAGTAAAGTTTTATCCACAGTAAAACACCTGAGTAACAAGAGGCAAGAAATAAGGCCATTTCATCATTTAAACTGCAACCACCTCTTTATTTCCTGCTACACTTTTTTTTAAAAAAAAGGCTTGGAAATGTTTAAAATTGAGATGGTTCTCCCACTGATAAAATACAGTGAAGTGGAGGAAAAAGCAGGAGGGGGAAATCAATACCCAAAGAACTACTTACTACTTTATTTTTCTCCTTCTAGATCTTATGCGCTTTCTTATACTGTATATGGTTGAACAGTCTTCTTCTTCTTCTTTTTAAGTGACTTATTTTTTGCAGCTGTCCTTTTGGGCAAGAATATATTTTGTAGATGTAGTTCTTTCTTTTCTGTTACATTTTTATTTCTTGTATGGGAAATGTTGTATGAGGGATGGGCTTTCTGTTCCTTTTCCTCTTCCCATGTAACCCCAAAATCTGCTCCAGAGAGCCCCCCAAACATCGGATCTGATTTTGAGGGTTCAGGGGGCTGGTTTGGAAGGGACAGGAGAATTGGGCACATGGAAATTGCTTGCACAACCACAGCTGCAATGTTGGATACTGCTTATATTTTCTAAGGGGGTGGGGAACTACTGTCTGGTCTAGAGCAATCTTCTTTCTTTCTTTTTGTGAAGCCCCAGACATGCTTGGATTATAAAACTGTGGTGTTGCTTTTGAAAAATGTAAGATATTGATCCCAAACTTGGAGCATAGCAATTACCTCTTATTTTCTTCAAAGTTTCATCACATTTTGAAAGATAGGCATTCATGAAGCATTGTCAAAGCCACCAGGAATGATTCCTTTCTGGTGCTCTAAAATTGGGTTGTACTGGATGATTCAGGAGGAACACACAGCAGTAAGCTTCGCAGGCACACTGGCAACTTCTTACCTAGAGCAAAGATCTTGCAAAGCCACTATCTTTCAAAAGGGCAAAGAGAAAGGAGAAAGGAAGGTCGCAGTTCTGTGCGCATGTGACTATAGTGCTTTGCAATATCAGCAATATGGACATGGCTAACGACAAAGCATTTAATGTGTGGAGGGTCATGACACAGTGGCAAGACATAGAGCAGGGGTTGGCAAGGCTTACTGGGCATTGGCTGGATCACTGGGCCGGACCAGTGCAAGGCAACACTGGAAATTGCATCTGTGCATGTCTGTGGCACCAAAAATTACTTCTGCATATGCCTGGACGCCGAAAACCACACCTGTGCAGAAGCGATTTTCGGCATCTGGGCATGCGCTGAAGTGATTTCTGGCACCGTGGGCATGCACAGAAGTGGTTTCCGGAGCCGCGGAAGAGAGTCCCCTGCCGTGTTGCACCAGTTTAGCGCAACACGCGGGGACTCGCCAAGCGGATGGCTCAGTTCAAGGGCGGCTCGTGGGCAGGTTAAACGGCCTCTGTGGGCTGCTTCCGGCCCATGGGCCGCAGGTTGGGGACCCCTGACATAGAGGATAGAGCCAGCATGCTCACTCCCATAAGGGGAGTATAGTCATCCTTGGTTCTTGAATGGAATCCATTCCAGAAGTCCGTTCGACTTCTGAAAGCATTAGAAAACCAAGGAGCAGCTTCTGATTGTCTGCAGGAGCTTCCTGCACTCAGGCGGAAGCTGCAGAAGACACGTCGAATGTTCGGCTTCCAAAAAAGTTCACAAACAGGAACACTCACTTCCGGGTTTGCAGCATTCAGGAGCCAAAACTTTCAAGTCACATGGCGTTCAAAAACCAAGGTAGGACTGTAGTAGCTTTTTCCTGAGTTATGCATAGTGATACAGCGGTTTCACCCTTGAAGCCCTTGTGATGAGAATTTGAAGGTGACTCTTTATTTGCAGGATGGCAACTATTAGCAAGCAGTAGTATTTATGCATACGAAGTCCAATGCAATGTGTTTCTTCTTGCTTCTTGCTTCCAAAACTCCTTCATACCCAAGCATAAGTTATCAGTCCATTGCTGGCCTGTGTTCACACTCTGCAAAACAACAGCAAAATAACCAGCTAACCTCCAATTTCCACCCCTCTTATCTAAAAGACACATGCACACTCACTTTTAAAGGGAGTTAACAAATGAACAAGGCAATGATTCAGTGTTTCTGTGAGCTTAATTGGAGTCACAAGATTTTGCAGATGTCACATTACGTTGCATAGGTTTTCTTTTCCCCAGTGCAATTTATTCTTTGCAAAATACATTTTCTAACAAATACAGCACAAATACTAAGAGGGCGTAACACCTGAAGAAGGTTCTTAACTCATACAGTGGTACCTCAGGTTAAGTACTTAATTCGTTCCGAAGGTCCGTACTTAACCTGAAACTGTTCTTAACCTGAAGCACCACTTTAGCTAATGGGGCCTCCTGCTGCTGCCGCGCTGCCAGAGCACGATTTTTGTTCTCAACCTGAAGCAAAGTTCTTAACCCGAGGTAAGATTTCTGGGTTAGCGGAGTCTGTAACCTGAAGTGTATGTAACCTGAAGCATATGTAACCCAAGGTACCACTGTATATCTGTTGAGGAATATTTTGTATAGTTAGTAAGAACAGGGTTGACCTAACCCATTTACATTTGAATAAATATGACCTTCTCACCATTGCTCTGTCTCTCAAGTATTTTTTTCAGTGTGTTGGTAATAGAACCTGGATGGGTGTGACCACACAAGAAATTAATAATAATAATAATAATAATTAATAATAATAATAATAATAATTTATACCTCCCTCATCTGGCTGGGTTTCCCCAGCCACTCTGGGTGACTCCCAACAAAACTTTAAAAACACGGTAAAAGATCAAAAATTAAAAACTTCCCTAAACAGGGGTGCTTTTGGGGTCTTCTAAAAGTCAGACTATGGGTGCATTCAGAATGGGTATTATTGCTTTAGTTTTCCTAGTTATAATGCTAGCAATTCTGTCCCTGTTTCTAGTGTTTTACTTTGCATTGTCTATTCTTTTATGAAACTGCAGCGTTTTGATCAACAGACCACCATGACATGCTAAATTTCATTCATGCCAGTGGGCATCATGTGACAGAACAGCAGAAGTCATTGAACATGGTGCCACCCGTTATGGGCATGTCTGTTGTGCCATTACTAACCCATGAAAATAGCAGGAAATAACAGTATGTTGGAATACTGCCTCAGTTTTTATCACATGGCATGATCCATGAAAACAGTGGGAAAATTACAGTTCAAAAGTACTTCATGATTTCCCAAGCTAATGGGGTTGCAAACAAGGTGGTTCCCCCCCTCTGAAAAAACTTAACTCAGAAATGAATGTTAAACTTCTGCTACATTTCCAGAAGTGGCTTTTACATTGTGTGATAGAGCACATAAAATGTGGAAATTATCAGGTAAGGAAATGTCAGGAAAGTAGGATAAAGTGCTGTCTGAATTAAGACTAATGTTGAACAGCCTTCCTCCTGGTAACTATGAATAACTTTGGGTTTTAGAAGAGTCCTAGAGTGCAGTCCCGAGGGATGCGGGTGGCGCTGTGGGTTAAGCCACAGAGCCTAGGACTTGCCGATCAGAAGGTCGGCAGTTCGAATCCCCACGACAGGGTGAGCTCCCGTTGCTCAGTCCCTGCTCCTGCCAACCTAGCAGTTCAAAAGCACATCAAAGTACAAGTAGATAAATAGGTACCGCTCTGGCAGGAAGGTAAACGGCGTTTCCGTGCGCTGCTCTGGTTCGCCAGAAGCGGCTTAGTCATGCTGGCCACATGGCCTGGAAGCTGTACGCCGGCTCCCTCGACCAGTAAAGCGAGATGAGCGCCGCAAACCAGAGTCGGTCACGACTGGACCTAATGGTCAGGGGTCCCTTTACCCTTTACCTAGAGTGCAGTCATATATATATATATATATATATATATATATATATATATATATATCCAGAAATAGGTCCTATTGGGTTCGGTACAACTTATTCCCAAGAAAGTGGGCATTGCAACCTTAATCTCATACTGCAGGGAACCTAATTTCAATATAACATCTGATTTTAATTGCTGCCTATTTTTTGCAAGTATTACATAGACAGGATTAGGCCTTTTTGCATTTTTTTAGGGGTGTGTGTGAAGGCAACACCCACTAGCAGTACTGCAGGAATTTTAATATTCCAATAAGGCCCAGGAAAAGATAATAATTTAGCATTAGAGAGTATATATATATATATATATATATATATATATATATATAGTCTCAACCTAAGTTAGCATATGTTTAGTTGAAACATTCCTAGGCTAAGCAAAATAAATGTCCCTCTCCTGTCATGACCCCATTCCAACACTGAAAAAAGTGTACAGGGATGGGGTGAATTCTGAAGCCACATGAAACTGCAACCCACTTAGTTCACCATGTTGTTGTTGTTGCTGCTGCTGCTGTTTTTCATTTCCCAATAATGGTCTGGAATTACATCATTTTGAAAAGCAATCTGTCACACACACACCACTACCCAAGTGGACATTTGTCAGAACCCTGCATAGCCTTGTTCTTGGGCAAGATAGAAAATTTGGTCATCAACTGCAGGAGCCAAGAGGAGCACGAGGATGTTACATACCCCCCAGCTTCAAAATTCATCCCACCTCCAAAAAGTGACCTCTTCATCATCATCATCATCATCATCATCATCATCATCATCATCATCATTAAAATTATTATCTCTGAATGAGATGATGTTCTTTTTTCATTATGCAGCCTAGGAATGTATTAGAAATAGAGATGCAGAGTTGCCATTAATAATCTTCCAATTCTAAATTCATTTAATTTCATTGTGTTTCTCTTCCCTGTTTCATGTCGGATTTAATAGTGACTCATAGGACTTTTATTTTGTCATAAGAATCAAATTCTAAAGCCTGTGACTACTGTTTCTGTAAGTGATAATCACACCTTTCATTTCACCCTGATTTGTAAGAGGTATGCTTTGAAAACTTGCTAGAAAACTTGCTTTTTCTAATTGTTCTGGGTAGAATTACCAACATCAAATTTCACCAAATGCAACTGCAAGATGAAGAGAAACAATCCATGGGAGGCAAAAGCACTTGATGAGATTAGCAAAGTAACTCTTCGTCCCTCTCTGCAGGACCTGATCTCATATGGGTGGAAAGAGGTAGGAAAGGGATGTCAAAAAGAAAGAGAGAAGGAGATGGCAGGAAGAACAGAGAAAGAGAGAAAGAGATGGCAAAAGGAGAGGAGGAAAGAGTAGTATGTGCCCCCCCCCAGCAAATTAGTCCCTCAAATTATTCTTGAGGGAATGGGGCCCTCAACAGAAGAAGGTTGCCCATTTCAGGTCTGGGCTAAGAACATTTAATAACACTTTCCACCTCATATGCCTTCATTAGTCACCACTGACATTGTATATTTTGTTTTGCTTTTGAGGAATTAATTTTCTCTTATTGCCAGCTACCTTGGAGGTCTGCTGTTGGGGAGAAAAGTGGAATATGGATATTTAAAATTAATAAACCACGTGAAGTTATCTTCTGAATGAAGTAGCAGTGAATATCATTACTTGATGAAAAGCTAAAGGAAGATTGCACCCACTGTCTCTCGTCTAGTTTGGGGAGGTTCCCATTGCCTCACATGCTCAGATTCAGTCACATCAATGTCAGAAGCACTCTCCTCATTCCCTCACCATGAAGATACAGCAGGTTAATATGTGCATGGCTGCCTGATTTTCCATGGTGCAAAGACATGGCCCTTCGACAGAACGTTTGTTGTGGGACTGGGGAAAGAGGGACTTCCCAGTTTGAATGTTAATGGTAAGGCATAGTTTGCCAGACTGAGAAAGTCAACAGTAAAATCTGAGTGTGGAAGTGGGGAGAGAGGGAGTGCATGAGACTGTCGCAAATTCCCAGTCTTCTGGGTCATAGGTTGAAAGATCAGAAAACAAACATTTAGTCCTTCCGCTCTGGCACATGGTCTTCCTCTTTCTTCTTCTTTGGCACATGGTAATGGGAGATTCGCCATGTAGATTGGGGACCTGTGGCCCTGCAGATGTCATTGGCTTATGCCTCCCATCGCCCTTCATTGGCAATGCTGGTTGGGGCTGATGGGCGTTGGAGTCTGACAACATCAGGAGAGCAATGATTCCCATTTTGCTATAGCTGGATCTGAAGGCTTAAGGTCTTGCTGCAGGGTGCTTTTAAAAAACAACAACCAGAGGAGTGTAGGATCTGGAAACCCCCAGTCATTCCTTGATATGGGCTTCAGAGACCTGGAACACTGTTGTGCAGATGTGGTTCACCTGGGGACCATGTGGACTCATGCTGTTTGCTATAGTTCTACACATCTGAGTCAAACAATGACCCTAAAGGCTTTTTAGAGGTTTTCCTAGGATTAAAATGAGGATGATGAGATAGTCCTTCACTGTAAAGAATTACCCATGGAGACTAATTACTTTTTCTAGCTGCTTTATTTCCTTTTAATCTCCAGCATCAGAGAATACTCACTATAATTAGTGCTGAGACAAAAAACGTCTCCCATTCGGTGTGTGAAATATGCTGTGAATTCAAGAATTGTAGAGTTGGAAGGGACCACTACAGTCATCTTGTCCAACCCCCTGCAATGCAGGAATCTCCACTAAAGCATCCATGACAGATGGCCATCCAACCTCTGCTTTAAAACCTCCAAGGAGGGAGAGTCCAGCAGCTTCAGAGGGAGTGCATTCCTCTGTTGAACTGTTCTTGCTGTCAGGAAATTCTTCCTGATGTTTAGTTGGAATCTCTTTTCTAACTTGAAGCCATCAGTCTGGCCCCTATCCTCTAGAGCAGGAGAAACAAGTTTGCTCCATCCTCCATGAGACAACCCTTATGATATTGGAAGATGGCTATCATATAACCCCTCAGGACTCAGCTGTACAGCTGCAAATAAAACATTTCGAATGTATTGTAAAGTGCAATATACAATTGTGATGCTATGAACTATAGCAAATTCAGTGCATTTTGCAAAGCAATTTTTTTAAAAAAAGCATTTTCACAATGTTTTTAATGTGTGTGGAGATTCAACCTCAGTCTCCTCTTTTCTAGGTTAATTATTATTATTATTATTGTTGTTGTTATTATTACTATTATTTATTTATTTATACCCACCCATCTGGCTTGGTTTCCCCAGCCACTCTGGGTGGCTTCTAACAAAAGCCTAAAATACATTAAAACATCATAAACATTAAACATACCCAATTCCCTCAACCGTTCCTGTTTAGGCTTGGTTTCCAGACCTTTGATCATATTCATTTTCTTAAACGTTATAATTAACAATGGTGAGAGCCAAAGTGGTGTTTTTGCCTCTAATAGATTTATTTATTTATTCCATAATCTATACAAATTTTTCCTTTACGTACCATCACCTTTGCATACCATAAATAAGCGTGCGAACCGAAAACATTATCATGGCTGTTGTGCCTCATTGCAAGGAAGCACAAAGCCTGTTTAAGTGCCAAGACCCCTGGAACCTCACACCCCTCAACAGACATTGGAATGGCCTCTCACAATATCGTTCCAGAATGTGCCTATGGGATAGGCTCGCTTTAAAATTCACAGACTGAATGGAATTCCTCACCCCACCCAAACTTTGTCTTCACCCATGCACACTTCCTTCCATCTAGGAGCAACAAGACCACAAGGGAAGGAGCCAAACTATTGACTCCTGCAGCAAGACCCAGGATTTCCTTCTATGCTCACAATGGTTGGAAAAATCACTTCCAAGGATAAGATCATGACCCAGGAGTAACATGTTTGTAATAGGACCTTTATTAGAATCAAAGAAAAATATATCCAAGTCAAAAAGCAGGTGTAACGTATCTATTTTTTTTGTACATTTTGGATTGTGGGGAAGGGAGAAAATGGGTCTTTTCAGAGAGGAGCTGGGCTGGAGATGCTGGACTTCCTATTGCTGCTGCCTATTGTTTTCTGCCTGGAAGAAAAAAGAAAAGATTCTTATTTTTTCATTCACTATGCATTTATTATTCCATTGATATCCCCTTTTCCCTGCAAGGATCTCAGGGCGGCTTACGTGAGTCCCCTCCCCTCATCCCATTCTCACAACAGCTCTGTGAGGTAGGCCTAGAGGCAGTGAGCACCCAAGGCCACCCATTCAGTTCTATGGGTGAGGGGGGATTTGAACCCTGGTCCCCTAGTCCTAGTCCAGCAGTCTAACTTGGGTTGCCAACCCTTTGAACCGATGGGCACACCTGCAAACCTGAGAGACTGCAGTGGGCACTACACCGTAATGGAAAAGGGCAGAAGTAAAGAGAGATGGTTCTCTCTCTGCTTCAAAAGGGATGTCCCTGAAGTCTTCTTGAATCAGTGATCTGCCTCCTTCCTCCCCAGCGAGCCAGATTCTCTCAGGCCTCACTGTTCCTCATGAACACAAGTGATCTCTTACCTTAGTGACATCCATCTCCTGAGCCTTGCGTCGAACATGGATTACTCTGATTTTGACTACCAGTTCCCTTTTTTTGGTCACAGCCACCAATTCCTCCTTCCTGTCCTCCTCCTCCTTATAGACCAGGGCATCATGTTTTGGTGGGTCACAGAAGGAGGCCAGCAGCCTGCACAGCCTTTGAAATCTAGGGAAGAAAAGAAAGAAGGTCAGGTAATGCATTATAGCTATTTCCTCAACACTTTCCATCTCTACACTGCATTGGGGGCACCTGGCCGCTGAACTTGCTTTCAGAAACCACTCATGGAGAGTGCATCTTGTCAAAAGACCCTCCAAAACTGGGAGAGGCCCTTCTTGTGATGATGTCCACAAGGGAGAAGGCAAGCCACTTCCCTCAAAACATCTAAGGTGGCCCTGAGGATTTTTGTTGTTGCAAAAACAAGCTCCTCTCGCCTGCACTAACTATCCGCAAATAGTTGCTCTTCCCAAAGTCCTCAGCCATGTCACTCAGCAGGGGGATATGTCACAACGGAGGACATGACACCATTACTTTAGCTACCTTGCTTAACAATGGAACAATGGGCATCCCTCCCCTTGATATACATTTTAAAATGTATTTTTAGGGGGTTAAACAGTTTTATTTAATTCATTAAAAAAAGTTCTAGACCCTTTTCATGCAGCACTGTGATTTTCTAGAAAGGACAGGAAACGCACACAAACATACACACTTTTCAACATGGAGGGGTCACCAAAGGAAAACACTTCTAGCCTCTATTTAAATCATGTTGCTAGTTTCGGCCGAGTTCTCCAATGTGTTATATTTTATACATTTATTTATATTTTATACAGCGGTATCTTGGGTTACAGAGGCTTCAGGTTACAGACTCTGCTAACCCAGAAATAGTACCTCAGGTTAAGAATTTTACCTCAGGATGAGAACAGAAATTGCGTGGCGGAAGTGGGAGGCCCCATTAGCTAAAGTAGTACCTCAGGTTAAGAACAGTTTCAGGTTAAGAACGGACCTCCAGAATGAATTAAGTTCTTAACCCAAGGTACCACTGTACTTTCTTTTTTATTTTATTTTTTGACAAAGTAATGATCACAAATAAATAAGAATAAAATTGTGAACCCCACGACTGAGACCATTCCATTGTAACTATCCAACCTCTCAAAATTCCAACACCTCTTGCGATGGTTTGACCCCTTTCTATTTAATAATAATAATAATAATAATAATAATAATAATAATAATAATAATAATTTATTATTTATACCCCGCCCATCTGGCTGGGTTTCCCCAGCCACTCTAGGTGGCTTCCAACAGAATATTAAAATACAATAACCTATTAAACATTAAAAGCTTCCCTAAACAGGGCTGCCTTCAGAAGTTTTCTGAAAGTCTGGTAGTTGTTTTTTCTCTTTGACATCTGGTGGGAGGGTGTTAACAGTACAAATTCTACAAACGCCCTCCATATCTCCTCAAAATCATTTCTCCTGCTTTTTCCCCATCTTACCTTAATGGCACATGTTAATTTATTATTAATAGCTATATCCCACACCTCTTTATACCATTCTTCCATTTTATATTCTGCTTCCCCCTTCCACTTCCTAGCTATCATAATTTGTGCAGCTGTCAATAAATTTGTGAGCAAGTCCTTCATAGCCTGTGAAGCTTCCACCCCATCATAAATTGATAATGATGCTACCTCTGGACTTTTGTCAGCTTTAACCCAGTGATTTCCGTTATCTCCTTAAACACCCTTTGCCATTTCTTTCTTATTCTTTTTTTACATATTTACACCCTCACCACATATGAACATAATTCCGTTTCCTGGCATCCAAGCCCATTATTTTAAGATGGAGCTCAGTCTTTTATGATGCTGGGTACCTAACGGGCCAACGAAAGGCCATTATCTTGACAAACAAAATGGTTCCACAGGCTTCCTCTCATACATTCTACCTCCAGTGATCCAGGATCACAGTGGGTTTCATCCACACTGACCCCCACCAAATTCATAGCAAAATGTATACTAGAAAATTTAGAAATAATCACTAATTTTTGACTGAGTATCATATAAACAGAAGGAAGAATACAGGCAACCATAGATTACCACAATGGTTCAGAAACTTCAGCTGGTTTCAGCATATAACGCCAATCCTGGCCCAACTGCACTGGTTGCCAATTAGTTTCTGGGCCCAATTCAACGTGCTGGTTTTGACCTATGAAGCCTTAAATGGTTTAGAACTACTACACCTCAAGAAGAGGAGGAGGAGTTTGGATTTGATACCCCTCTTTGTCACTATCCTAAGGAGTCTAAGGACTGTCTCTCCCCATATGAACCAGCCTGGGGGTCCACAAGAGGTCCGGAGGGTGGCAACATGTGAATGGGCCTTTTCTGTGGTGCTCCCCGCTTGTGGAATGCTCTCCCCAGGGAGGTTTGCCTGGTGCCTTCATTATACACCTTTAGGTGCCAGGCAAAAATGTTCCTTTTTAATCAGACTTTTGGTTGACCTGATCAACTTCCTATACCCATGCTTCCACATCTATATTATAACCAATATCTATTGCCCAATGTACTCTCCTCCCTCTTGTCCTAATAAAAATATATAAAAAGTTTGGTATCTTGATTTCTTATTTTTGGGGTAAGATTTGCCATTTCTGCATATTCCATAAGGTTTTGTATCCATTTCTTCTTTCACTGGGACTTCTTCTTCTTCTTCTTCTTCTTTCCATTTTTGGGCAAGTAACATTCTTGCTGCTGTAGATTCATTCCTACTGTTAGGGAAAAGAACCGCCAGGGATAAAAAAATTACCAAAGACCAGCATATTTGCAATAATAACCTTTATTAGAATAAAAAAAAATATTCAATTAGGGAAGGGGGAAACTGGGCCTTCGTGGGGAGAGCTGCTGGCCTCACTGTTGCCGCTGCCTGGAAGAGAAAAGAACAGAAAAGATTCTTAATATTTTCATTTATTATTACTGCAAGGATCTCCAAGTGGCCCACATTATTCTCCCTTCCTCATCCAATCCCTAAACTCTTCTTAAATCAGGGAGCTGCCTCCCCCGCCCCCAGCCAGCCAGATGCTCTCTGGCCTCCCTGTTCTTCGTGAACAAAGATCAACACTCACCACTGGTGGAAACACTGGTGGCATCCATCCCCTGGTCCTTTGGTCTCACATAAATTGTTCTTAATTTTATCTTCCTCCCATCTATGATGACACATTCTTCCCTCATACAGTCCAGGGGATGGATTTTAATGGAGCGGCAACAGGAGGCCAGCAGCTCTTGAATCCTGCGCAGACCAGAAAATCTAGGGAAGAAAAGGAAGAAGGTCACAAAATGGATTCTAGTTATTTCCTCGATACTCTCTATCTCTGCACTGCAAGCCATTTCCCTCAAAGCATCTAAGGGGGCCCGGAGGACAATCTTTAAAAATGAATCTAACCATGACCCGGTTCCCTATGTGTCTAAATCTTAAGGGATAGCTAAAGAAATAGGGGGAAGAATAAGAGATCCTACTTACAAGCTCGATGAAGAAACCTTCATTATGTTGAAAACCACAAGCGTCAAACTAGCTCTTCTCTCACTAAATTCAAATAGTTGCTCTTCCCAAAGTTCTCAGCCAAGTCACTCAGCAGGGGGACGTGTCACAATGGGGGACATGACATCATCACTTTAGCTAGCCCGCCTAAGAATGGGCATCACTCCTCTTAATATTATTTTTTTCAAATGTATCTTTCAGTGGGTTAAGCCATCCCCGATCAGTCAAAACAAAGGGGGAAGGGGGCAGGAGATCTGTACCACCGGACGTCCCTGGTTCCCCTTCAGCAGTGGCAGCAGCAGCAACAGTCAGCAGCGCGGAGCCAGCCTGGTAGCGCAGTTGGCTCTGGCTGGCTTCAGGAGCTGCTTGCTGCTGTGGCACCCGCCAGTTTGCTTCCCGGAAGTCCCCATATGATGTGTCTTGTGCGCAACATATCACATGGAGACTTCTGGCAAGGAAAAAGGGTGGGCGCCATGGCAGCGAGCAGCAAGCAGCTCCTGAAGCCAGCCAGAGCCAACTGCGCTACCAGGATGGCTCTGGGCTGCTGAGGCTGCCGCTGCCACGTTTCCCGGGGACAGATTTGCAAATACGGGGACATCTGGTAACCCTAATTTAGAAAAGATCCACAGCTGGCTTCATGCAGCACGGTGCATTTCTGGACAGGACAGGAAACACCTTGCAAACACACACTTTTCAACATGGAGGGGTCATCAAGAGACAACACTTCCGGCCTAGACTACGGCTAGTGTTTCTCACATAAGAGTTAAAAATAACCCCTCTCAACACCCTGTAGCAAACTTTCTAGTATTATGATGGACAGGAGCAGGACTTCACCCTTTCACCTCCTCATAGAATCATAGAATCATAGAGTTGGAAGAGACCGCAAGGGCCATTGAGTCCAACCCCCTGCCAGTCAGCCAGTTACAAATCCACTGAGTGGTAGCATAGTCAAGACCGCATTTTACCAGCTTCTTTACAAGAATATCATGGGGCACCTTGTCAAATGCCTTGCTGAAATCAAGGTAGGCTACATCCACTGTGTTCCCTTCATCTACCAGGCTTGTAATTCTGTCAAAAAACGAGATCAGGTTAGTCTGACATGACTTATTTTTCAGAAATCCATGCTGACTATTGGTGATCACAGCATTCCTTTCTAGGTGCTCACAGACTGTTTGCTTAATGATCTGCTCCAGAATCTTCCCTGGTATTGATGTCAGACTGACTGGGCGGTAATTATTTGGGTCCTCTCTTTTCCCCTTTTTGAAAATAGGGACAACATTTGCCCTCCTCCAGTCTGCCGGGACTTCGTCTGTTCTCCAGGAATTCTCAAAGATGACTGCCAGTGGTTCTGAGACCACATCTGCCAGTTCTTTTAATACTCTTGGATGCAGTTCATTTGGCCCTGGAGACTTGAATACATCTAGACTAGCCAAGTATTCTTGTACTATCTCCTTAGTTATTCTGGGCTGTGTTTCCTCTGCTGAATCATTTGCTCCAAATTCTTCAGGTCGGGCATTGTTTTCTTTATCGGAGAAGACTCAGGCAAAGAAGGCATTGAGGAGTTCAGCCCTTTCTGTGTCCCCTGTTTGCATTTCACCATCTTCTCCTCTGAGTGACCCCACTGTTTCTTTGTTCTTCCTTTTGCTACGAACATACCCATAAAAGCCTTTTTTGTTGCTTTTAACCTCTCTAGCAAGCCTGAGTTCATTCTGTGCTTTAGCTTTTCTGGCTATTTGTTTGAATTCCTCTTTGGTGGTTTCCCCCCTTTTCCATTTTTTGTACATCCTTTTTTAATCTTAACTCAGTTAAAAGTTCTTTAGATATCCACCCTGGCTTCTTTAGGCACCTTCCATGTTTCCGTCTCATTGGTATTGCCTGAAGTTGTGCTTTTACTATCTCCCTCTTAACAAACTCCCAGCCATCATGAACTCCCTTACCTTTTAGTATTACTGTCCATGGGATCTCACCCAGCACTTCCCTAAGTTTTATGAAGTCAGCTTTCTTAAAGTCAAGAAATCGAGTCCTAGTATGCTTGGCTGCTCCTTTCCGCTGTATAGTAAACTTCAGAAGAACATGATCACTCGCGCCTAATGATCCTTCCACTTCTACCCCACTAACCAGGTCATCAACATTGGTTAGGACCAGATCTAAAATGGCTGTTCCTCTTGTTGCTTCTCCCACTTTCTGGACAATGAAGTTGTCTGCAAGGCCAGTGAGGAATCTGTTTGACCTTATGCTCTTGGCTGAGTTTGACATCCAACAAATATCCGGGTAATTGAAGTCCCCCATTACTACTACCTCCCTTCCTTTTGCATGCCTGGCCATCTGTTCCAGGAAGGCATCATCTATGTCCTCCGTTTGGCTTGGGGATCTATAGTAAACTCCCACAATGAGGTCACTGTTATTCTTCTCTCCCTTAATTTTGACCCAAATGCTCTCACTTTGGCTTTGAGGTTCTAAATCTTGGATCTCTTCACAGGTATACACATCCCTGACATATAACGCCACTCCTCCTCCTTTCTTGTCTGGTCTGTTTCTCTGAAATAGATTGTATCCCTCAATTATTACATTCCAATCGTGGGACTTATCCCACCAGGTTTCAGTGATGCCTATTATGTCATATTTAGTTTGCTGTACCAAGAGCTCACGCTCATCTTGTTTATTTCCGATGCTTTGCGCATTAGTGTACAGACATTGAAGTCCATTAATCATTCCCCCGTGTCTCTTATTTAAGGATTTTTTCCTCCCACCACTAGGTCTGCGTGCTGTTTGCTCCATTCGGTCTATGACATTTGGATGATCATCTTCATCAATTGATAGACTCCTACCTTCAGGAGCACTGTCTCCCTCCCCCACATTAGTCAGTTTAAAGCCCTCCTGATGAGGTTTCTGAGATTTTTGGCAAAAACATTCCTCCCAAACGTTGTGAGGTGCAGCCCATCGCTTGCCAGAAGTCCATCTTCAAGAAACTGCAGTCCGTGATCTAAGAATCCAAACCGTTCCTGTTTACACCATTTGCGAAGCCAGTTGTTCACTTCCACTATTTTTCCCTCTCTCCCTGGGCCACGTCGTTCAACTGGGAGGACAGATGAGATGACAATTTGTGCATTTAATTGCTTCAATTTTCTGCCCAGAGCCTCGTAATCTCTTTTGATCTTCTGGAGGCTATTGCTTGCAGTGTCATTGGTTCCCACATGAACCAAGAGGAAGGGGTATTTGTCAGTGGGTTTTATGATTCCTTGCAGTCGTTCAGTTACATCTTGGATCTTAGCCCCGGGGAGACAGCACACTTCCCGAGACATCTTGTCAGGCCCACAGATCACTGCTTCTGTTCCCCTCAGTACAGAATCCCCTATCACCACTACACGCCTCCTCTTAGGTCTGGTCGGGGTTCTTCCGTGAGCTGTCCGTTCCAAGGTTGCCTGCACATTCCCTGAGGACTGACTTTGCTGCTCGTCTTCATATACCTGATCGACTGTAATGAGGGAGAGATCCTCAAATGGAGTCTGCTCTTCGTCTTCCATGCTAGGGGAGAGGACCTCAAAGCGATTGTGTATTTCTAAACAATCAGAGTGAACCCTGGGCCTCCTACTTCTTTGAGTCACGTTTCTCCATATATCTGGCTCCTGTGTTGGTGAACTAGCCTCCTTCTCAGGGGAGTCCCCTGTCTCCTCCTTGGTGGAGACGGTGTGCTCTGTTGCTTCCAAGAAGAGCTCCAGCTCTCTAATTCTTTGGAGCGTAGCTACACGTTCCTCCAGTTGCTGGACTTTGTCTTTTAAGAGGGCAATCAACATGCAATTGCTGCAGGTAAAGCTGCCTGCAACCTTTGGCAAGATGGCAAACATTGCGCAGGAACCACAGGCAACTGCAGCTGTTCCCTCACCCTCCATCTTGAGAACGTCCCCCTGTTTCTTTCAGTTTCTGCCCAGTGTGTTTTGCCAATAAACAGCTTTCCTTAGGTTGCAAGGAAGTGAAATGTTATGACTTTGTGAGTGCCAGACTCCCCTTTGTCATGAGTTTCTGGGTGCCAGGCACTGAACCCCAGGACACTGAACATCTGGGGATTTAATCTAAGCCTTGTTTCAATGTACCCCAAGCTCTACATTGGATTCTTGGTTATTAAAATCTGTTTGGAACCATTTTATTTCATTCAGAAAAGAAAATCTGACATGTGGTTATCTTAAAGGTTTATAGGCAATGGGTGACATGTTTATTGATCCTTTTTGTAAGTTATTATTTGTCTACTTTAATGTATTATTTATATATAGTAATCAGTCAAGGGCTGGGGTGGGAAGCAGTTTTAAATATGACACTGGTGGATGGCTGTCATTGATCCAGATCCATTTCATAGAATCATAGAAACAGGAAGTTCCGACTGGCCGGACCAGACATCCCCTTTTTATGTGCACTCTAGGGATGTTGTACTTGACTGCTCTGTGTTTCACATCCCACACTCTTCAGATTCAGTCAATCAATCAGCTACAAATGTATCTAACAGTTACATCATCCATCCCACCTTTTACCAGCTTCTCCACAAGTATATAATGGAGGATTTTGTAAAAATCTTACTGAAATCAAGATACACTACAGATCTCTTGACCTTAGATGTTCATGAAAAGTTATATTACATAAAGAATACAAAATAAAACAGAGATTCTAGTTAGCATGATGGAACTTCCTCAGGTCATATGCAGAGTAACATAACATGACCCACCATAGACTAGTTTAGGGTTACAAGGAGACATGCTAGAGAGGAATCCCCCACCCAAGATGAACTTCTATTTGTCTCTCATTTTTAATATATTTATTTATTTTATTTACTTAATTATTATTTAAACTAAAATACAAAGAGGGGAGGAGGACAGAGTAGAGTGGACCGAGTGGTGGTTGACTGATTGCAGTACAGTGGTACCTCGGGTTAAGAACTTAATTCGTTCTGGAGGTCTGTTCTTAACCTGAAACTGTTCTTAACCTGAAGCACCACTTTAGCTAATTGGGCCTCCTGCTGCAGCTGTGCTGTGGCTGCACAATTCCTGTTCTCATCCTGAAGCAAAGTTCTTAACCCAAGGTAATATTTCTGGGTTAGCTTAGTCTGTAACCTGAAGCGTATGTAACCTGAAGCATATGTAACCCAAGGTACCACTGTATATTGAAAAATGGGGTGATGTGAATTTTTTTACCAAATTCATTCAGAAGTAAGTAGATTTTAGTTAGCATTTCAGTGATGAAACTTGGGTTCATGGAAAAGATACCAATTTGGGGGAAGAAGAAAAAACACTTTCCAGAGCTGCAAGGTATCTTTGGGGCTTTGAATTTCTACATTTAAAAAGTGAAACCCAAAACTCAAATTTTGTGGGATCAGCTTCAGTTGTTCAGCCTGAGATTGTAGACAGGACTTTTGCAGCAGTGTGTCTAAGTGCCCTCTCAATTCTTGTTCCTCGTGGCTGACAAAATCTAGCATTAGGGGACTGATTGAATGGGTTAAGGAGTGGCCATTACCTCACTGTGAGGTGATTGAAAGGGTGATGGCCAGCCATCCACGGGATGAATTTTTTTAAAAAACACATTATTGATGGTTGTTCCTGGCAACCCTGAAATGCTGGCTGAGAGAATGAATCTTTTAAACCATTTTTAAGAATGTTTTTAATTATGTGTTTGCTTCAACTGATGTGTTTGCTCTCCTAGGCTCCTTTGGGAGGAAGGGTGAGATATAAATTGAATAAATAATATTTTTGAGTGTGCATTCTTACATATATTTATGCAATTTAGCCTCTCTCTTTTTGTAAGATTTCCTTTAATATTTCCTATCATAGTTTCTCCTAGTACTGTGGACTTTAGTTATTATTCTGACATTGTTGGTGAAAAATGAACACCCATCTCTGAACCTAGCCACTTTTTATGTAATTTGTGTAGCTTACAGTCACATCAGAAGATTTTTTTATAAGTTATTAGTACATGGTATGGATGGAAGGAGGATTTCTGATGGAATTATGGCTGAGGATGGAGGGTTAAATCTCCCTTCCCTTTATGCTGAGGTCTGAGTGGAAATGATGTACCCTCCCAAAGCCTGAGATTAAATTTAAAACATTCTCAAACGTGGTCATAAGTCATTAACAATTAACATAACATATAACTAACACAATTATCGACACTTGGACTTATGGGCCAAAGAAGTGTGCTCTGCTTGCCTCGAATTCACACCAAGTTCAGATAAGAGTTTGAGTGGAAACCGAATAAATCAGTCCAATTCACCTCACAACTTTTCCTTAATGACACCCAACATGCAAAACTGCCTGCATAACAACAATCAAGGTAGGAAATAGATCCTTCCTCAAAGTTTAAAAATAAATCCCTAGCTGTGCAATATTAACAATTAACTATTTATCTAAAAATCTGAGGTCAGCTTGCCCCAGAACACTGAATAAAATGTGTCCAGATGGATCTCTGAGTGCCATTAGAAAGCTGGAGCTTGGCAACATGAATGCCAACTGCTGTTTTAAATTGGCATGTGAGGCCAGAGTAATGCATACCCAGTGTAATGACTGCAGAAGAGCACAGTGTGAAGCTCAGTAGCAAATAGTTTTGAAAACTGAGGTAATTTTTTCTCTGCGAGTATAATGTCTTGAATGGCAAATGGAACTATTGGACTGTGTGACATGTTCTCAAATGGGAAAAAATATATATCATATTGCTGAAAGTATGAAGACCAACTGCTACCATTAGTTTTTGGAGAAGTCAACAGGGTGGGCCACATTTTTGGGGGCTGGGCTGTCACATCATCCCAAGCAGTATATCATTCCAAGGCTCTTGTGACATTCCCCTCCCCCCCCCCACCTCATCTCAATTCAATATTAGGAAGACCAACATTTCTTAAGAGGTTTTGAGGACTTACTATTAGTATTGACAGCAGTTACTTGACTGTTTTATTTGCGTGGATAGGCGAAGACCCCCCAACCCTGGGTGACACCCGCGTGGAACAATGACTCAAGACAATGTGTTATGGGATTAAAATTTGGCCATGATTTTATTAAAACTTCAGATGTAGGGAGACCTTGGCTTAGGCATTGGGCTTTTAGCCGGGGATCTGGGGAACATCAGGGTTATCCAGAATGTGTAGGGATTGGGCTGGCTCTGGAGAACATCTGTTCTGCCCCCTATTTCACCCACTGTCGCAGGGGAGAGCAATGACAACCTAATGGTGTATGGCCAATGCCTCCCCTCAAAACAACCCCTTTAATGGGGAACCCTGGGATCGCTGCCGGAGGGGGGGTGTGGGTCACTGCTCCACACCCCCACACCCCCATTTAGGGAAGATAGACTAAATAGATTCCGCCCAAGGCCTGAAACTGCCAAAATTGTGACATTTTGGTACCGGGAAGGCAAAACCTGCCAATGCAGGAAAATTCCTTTCCGGCCCTTCAACAGCAACCATAACATAGCAGCACCCGCGTACCTGTGAAGAAGAGGTTAACCTACAAAAGAAGGCTTAACTGAGGGAGGGCAGGGTGGGAGAAGCTCTGAAGCCGACTGAAAACTCCCAGGTAAGTTCCGCCCACTATTGTGTGGGCTGGGCGATCCCTGCCCTTATCTGGCCAACTCTCTCCTGGCATCGCCTCCCCAGCTGGGATTGGGTAACTGGCAGAGGTAGGCGGCTACCTCCAGGTGTCCAGCCGGGGGGGGGGGACCCAGGCTGTAGTGCTAGGAGCTGCATGGGATTGGGGGGGCTGCACATGACCGCACAAAAGGCGCCTCCCATTTGATGTGGGGAGCGGTCATTCTTTCCTTCTTTTTTACTATTATATGGTTGCCTTTTGTGACAGCACAGAGCTCTTTTCACTGATTGCCAACAGACAGCAGCCACTCCCCATCACTGAATGTCCCAGATGCAGCATTATTCTTGAAGAAAGTAACACCTCCTACTGGCAACAGTCATCCCTCTCCCCCCAACACACAAAAATGCCCTGGAATGAGATATAGAGAGAGAGAGAGAGAGAGAGAGAGAGAGAGAGAGAGAGAGAGAGAGAGAATGTGTGTATGTGTGTGTAAAGTAAAGAGGGGAAAAGACCTGAAACCCATGTGGCAAGCAACAATCTTACAAAAGAAAGATTGGCTGCTGCTCATTTTGTTCCTTGTTAGTTTCACCTCCAAATTTCTTCCATCCTTCAGGTTGGTTCATGAAAGTTCTTATTGAAGACTTTTGGCTCAACCATACAAGCTTCTGATATAGCCTTCTACAATAGGAGTATAGCATCTAGATCAAGGGAAGTAATAGTGCCACTGTATTCTGCTCTGGTCAGACCTCACCTGGATAACTGTGTCCAATTCTGGGCACCACAGTACAAGAAGGACACTGACAAACTGGAACGTGTCCAGAGGAGGGCAACCAAAATGGTCAAAGGCCTGGAAACGATGCCTTATGAGGAACGGCTAAGGGAGCTGGGCATGTTTAGCCTGGAGAAGAGGAGGCTAAGGGGTGATATGATAGCCATGTTCAAATATATAAAAGGATGTCACATAGAGGAGGGAGAAAGGTTGTTTTCTGCTGCTCCAGAGAAGCGGACACGGAGCAATGGATCCAAACTACAAGAAAGAAGATTCCACCTAAACATTAGGAAGAACTTCCTGACAGTAAGAGCTGTTCGACAGTGGAATTTGCTGCCAAGGAGTGTGGTGGAGTCTCCTTCTTTGGAGGTCTTTAAGCAGAGGCTTGACAACCATATGTCAGGAGTGCTCTGATGGTGTTTCCTGCTTGGCAGGGGGTTGGACTCGATGGCCCTTGTGGTCTCTTCCAACTCTATGATTCTATGATCTAAAACTGCAAGGTTTTAGATTGGGCTTGATGAAAACATTGGGCTTGATCTCACATGCTTTACAAAGTTAAGTCCCTTAAAACAAACACTCCTCTGTCCAAGCTGACCAATGCAATTTCAGTGTGTCATACCATACGTTTATACTTATTATTTAGTTTCCCTACAGATGACTGTTGTTGTTGTTGTTGTTGTTGTTGTTGTTGTTGTTGTTGTTGTTGTTGTAATATCCCACTCTTCCTCTCAAAGTAGTTGACAGTTGTAGAATATCTTTACTACATTATCTAAAGTGTATAAAGACCATGCACAGGTAAAGGTAAAGGACCACTGGATGGTTAAGTCCAGTCAAATGCGACTATGGTTGTGGTACTCTTCTCGCTTTCAGGCCGAGGGAGCTGGCATTTGTCCACAGACAGCTTTCCAGGTCGTGTGGACCATGGTGGAAACACTGTTTACCTTCCCGCCACAGTGGTACCTATTTATCTGCTTGCACTAGCATGCTTTTGAACTGCTTAGTTGGAGGGAACTGGGACAGAGCAACGGGAAAGCAAAAGCTATACACACAACGGAAGTTCCCAGCAAGCTGTGCTGGCATGTAAACAGACATGTGACATGCAACAGTTCCATGTCTGCAAGTAAAGGTGAAATGGAATTTTCCAACACATTTGCCTTCTCAAATGCCTCAGAATCACATTGCAATCTCTTCTGTAATCTTGAGGGAAATGTTGACCTGACCACTGAGAGTGACTCCTCCTCAGCCTCTTAAATTTGAGAATGAAAAGTGCTGCTGCTGCATCACTACCTCACTGACAATGGTAAGCCCACCACCTCTGAACCCTTAAATCACAACAAAAAGACTCACAAGGGGGGGAAAATGTCCCTAGTTTGTTTGTTTTTTAGTCTACTGGTAAGACGCCACCCCCTGAACCTTTTAAGTCAGAAAAAAATGGTACGACCAACCCCTGGTAGCAAAAGGTAGATGCATTACTAAATTGGTGATAAGAGAGGGAAAGCATACTAAAATTCAGAAAAAAACTTCCCCATCAAAAATACTTCCAGTTTTGGTGCTTTTTGACCCTGTACCCCAAATTCAGGACAATCTTTCTCTGCTACCAATTGCTGAAGGTGTCTTAATGTGCCCAGACTCAATTCTCTCCAACCTCTCTATCAAAACTTCCAAATACAATCCAAATATTTTATAAAGGGGGTGGGCATTTTCTCAGTGGAAACATCAGGGGGCCAAGGCAGCATCCCTACAGATGATAGGTTCCCCCCCCATGGTTCTAACATTGCCAGCAGCCCCAATTTAAATGTGACACCAACCTCACAGAGCTGTGCATGGATCAGTTGCTTTATGCACTTTGTACCACATGTTAACCAAGCATAGTCACTATGCTACACTGCTTTCAATAATAAATACCCAAATATAAACAACACAGCATGAGCACCCTATCTGGGACTCTAATATTCAGCACAGTTGTCCTTGACATGTTCTACCAACATTGGTAAGCATAGTTTGAAAAGTCTTCCCCTTTAATGAAACAATGTCTCTGAAGTAATTTCAAAGTGAAAAGAAGAAAGTAATAAGCACAGTGGTTGGTATATTGGAGGCTGTTGGAATAAGAGTGTTCAAAGCAAAACTCTCTTATCTAAATGAAGAGAAATGAGACGGCAGCAGTAAAGAGAGAAGAGCCATAATGTAGCTAGATCTATTTTGACTCAACTTATTTTCCCCATCACCGAGAAGGGGCAACTCCGCCATCAATCATGGTCAGATCATTTTTATTTATTTTTTGTAACCCCTCTGCGAAAGAGACAACTTGTCAGGCAGGTTACTAAATGTGTGCCACGCTTCGGCAATGTCACTTAGCAGCAGAATCAACATACTCTCTTTGACTTTCACAATGCAGCAATTTGACACTAAGAGAGTATTGCAATGGCCAATAAAGCTTGGAGCAGAGTTGTTAAAGAGACATTCAGCAAAGGCGAACAATGGTTGGCTGAAATACTTAAATAATAAAAAAAGTGTTAATGGCATGGAGAAGAATGGGGGTGGCAGGGATAGACATCAAGCTTCTCCAGCAACTGATGTTTTACTTTGCTTATGAGCTGCAGAGGTTTTGAGCTCAACTATCACATTGAACTGGGATTCACCCAGTTGGTTTTGCTTAGTGAAGGAATCTGAACACAAAGCATTGGAGGTAGAGGCATTTTTGCTCAGTCCAATTATAATTGAGGACCAATGAGGTCTTCTGAGGATCCATCAGAGGTCCATTGGTAATGAGGAGCACATGAAGAGGCCTTGAGACTTTCTTGTGCCATGTACCATCACCACCCTCAGTGAAATGGGGTCACATGGAGGGCAGAAAAGATGGGGTGAACTGCTAGGTGCTGCAAATGACAATAACAACACCCTCATATCTGTTTGTGGTATTGATGCATTTCAAGCCATTGTTCTTCAGTGGAAGCACTCATACCTTCAAGTTTCATTTGTTGTTTTATTTAGAATCATTTCTAAACCACTTAATGTTTAAACATCTCTAAGAGGTACAGAAAACAATCTCTTGAGAACAGAGATACAGAATAAAAACCGGTTAGGGAGTATTATAAAAAAGAAAGAAAGATGAAAACATTATGTTCTCAGAAGTGTCTGCCTTCCGAGAGTCACTGTTCTTGGTGTGTCTTCTCCCACAACAGGAAGTTCTATTGTTTCCTTGCATTGAACAATCTAGTTGGAGAAGTGGATTAGCATCAGAAGAAACAGAGCATTGCATCACACAGGGAGCCCAAACCTAGCTGGAGACAAGGCTGTAGAGTGGGCTGCAAGTCCATAACCAAGTGGTAAAAAGAGAGGCTAAATTGTAGGACACACTTTGATACAAACTGAATTCCATGCATCTATAAACCCATGGAACCCACTGACTAGATTTGGTGCAATTTTCTGGAAGTATTTAGAAGCAAAAGACTGTGCCCCCTCCCCCAACTGCAAAAGGTTTCCCCATACCTGCTTTAGAGACTTCTAAATTCATCACATGCAGTTAATCATATAAAATGGAGGGTCTCCACCCCCATCGCTCAGCCTGGACATTGAGGTCATCTTCCAAGGGTCTTCTGCTGGTTCCTTCACCACAAGACGCAAAGTTACAGGCAGAGGGCCTTCTCAGTAGTGGCACGCTCCCTGTGGGACACCCTTCAGATGTCAAGGAGATAAAGAATTACACAACCTTATGAGGTTGAATGCTGTAACCATTATGCAATATGAAAAGAAAGGTTAAAATTTATTTATTAGAAATTAGGGAAGGATTTGTTGATCAAAATTAATTAGAGATTGGAATGCAGTAAGGGGAGGTATGAGGAGGTCGGGAAAATCTTTTATGAAAATAGGGTTTGAAATTATACATGTGGTGTCTTTTTTTGGTGTTTTGTGTGTGTGTATGTTTTTGTTGTGATTTGTGTTTTTATAATTTGTGAAAAACTAATAAATATTTAATTAAAAAAAAAAAGAATTACACAACCTTTAGAAGACACCTGAAGGCAGCCCTGTATCAGGAGGTTTTTAATGCTTGATATTTTTATTATGTTTTTAGATATGCTGTAAGGCACCCAGAGTGTGATGTAGGGTGTAATAATAATAATAATAATAATAATAATAATAATAATAATAATAATTTCAGATCCCTCTTATCTAGCAGGGTGGGTTGTGGCTCATTTGTAGAGCATGTCCGGAGTGGAGTATGCTCTCTTCCCCCAGTAGCATCAAAGGCAAGAAGAACAAGCAAGTTCATATTTATGGTTTTTACTCAGTCATCTGGTTGCAAGACAAAGAATCCATGTTTCCATGCAAAGGAGATGATGCCTACTCTAAGTCCCTCCTCTTCCGTCCCCAACAACACCCTGAGTACCAGGAGTCACACTCTTCCGCATTCTCTGTTCTTGAATGTGGAGTGATTGACTGGCCCTTGGAGAAAGAGGATCTCCCAGAATCTTCAGGGAGGTCTCTGCTGGCTGCTCTCTCACTACCACCACCCCCCCATCTCTGTCAGGAGTCCCGGTTCCCGTTTTGATAACACAGCAAGCGTTGTAAATTAAAAAGGAAGATTTATTGCAAAAACAGAGTTCTCCGGATGGCTCTAACAAGCCTCCAGTCTCATCAATCATGATGACCCTACTGAGTTTTCCTTCCGGTTACAGAAGATATTGAACTTTCTCACTTTGTGCCTTTTGACTTGTTTCCGGTCTAACAGCCCTCCCCTTAGCCTATTCTTAGTAGTAGTAGTAGTAGTAGTAATAGTAATAATAATAATAATTTATTTATACCCTGCCATTCCTGGTTTAAAAACCGGGCTCAGGGTGGCTAACAGCAAATATAAAACTTTGATTAAAATGTGACTTAAACACAGCATAAAACAGCATAAAATACAACATAAAATGCAGCATCAATATCAATAAAATTCAAAAATTTAGGGGTCATGGGGTGGGGTGGGGACCCAGTCAGTAGACATCAAATGAGCACCAGGTCTAACTGGCCAAGTTGGTCCTACTGGGGCCAGCAAGGAGACCAGGGAAGAATTTAAATGTGGGGTCCCAGAAAGGGTTTCTTCATAGAAGAGGAAAGGGGAAAGGGAATAGAGGATCAGGCTAATTCAAATTGAAGGCCAGGCAGAATAGCTCTGTCTTACAGGCCCTGTGGAAGGAGATCAAGTCCTGCAGGGCCCTAGTCTCGTGGGACAGAGCATTCCACCAGGTTGGAGCCATCACCGAAAAAGCCCTGGCCCTGGTGGAGGATTGGCCCTTAGGTGAGATTGACTTAGCTCTGGGGCGGGGGAGTTGGCACTCGCTGATGCTCAGCCTGCCTAGCAGTTAACCCTCTCTGTTCCTGGCAGGTTTCTTCAGCTTGTTGCAAACCTTCACTGGGATCTGGTTGCAAACCTTCAGAGGTGGCTGGCTGTAAACCTTCCCTGGAGGCTGGCTTGTTCATGACAATCTTGTAACTTCATTTAGCTGTAATTCAGCCCTGTCTCCTTCTCCTCTTCAAACTGCTGGAGTCAAGGGGGGAAACCTTTCCCCTCCTCTTCCGAAAGGGGCTGAGCAGACCGAGGTGACACTTCCCAGCCTTCCTGTTCAGTCCAGTCCGTGACAGAGCATGTGCCTTGCATCTACAAGGTCCAAGGTTCAACCCCAAGGTTCAGTTCCCAGAAGCTTCAGGTAGGGCCAGGTGAAACCCCTGGAGATCTGCTACTAGAAGATTGAGCTTGATGGACTCAATATGAATAAATTCCTGTGTTCCTTATAATTTGTTAATTTTGAGGGTTTTCACCTAAGACAATACAACCGTATAACTTTTTTTTTTAATGTGGGGAGGCAAACTGCACTGCTTTATTAAGGATAAGAGAAATATGATTTTCAACACACATCACTTTTAGCATATAAAAAGGGCTATATCCACTCTAATGAGCTGCACTGTAAATGCTAAAAGGATTCCATTATACATGGAGGTAAATGTTTATAGCTAAGTAGAGAGGACACAATATATTTGTGCAAATAAAACTTCTTTAAAATACCTAATTACTCAAGGAGCTGGTTTATCCCTCTATGGTGAATTAATGTTCATACTGAAATCCACTTTTATTCAATTCAGTTTAAAATATTATCTATTTCAGAACAGATTGTGTAGAGTAAAAGCTATGGACATTTGTTTGTCTCCATGTGGAAATCATAATCCAGGGACTCAAATATCATTATTGTTGACTTTGCTAAATTTGAAACTCTGGATAGGAATGAGCATTGTGACCCCCAAGCCAAGGAGAAAAGAAACTATACAACCTTTAGAAGACATCTGAAGGCAGTCCTGTTTAGGGAAGTTTTGAAATGTTTAATGTTTTATTGTGTTTTTATGTATGTTGGAAGCTGCCTAGAGTTGCTGGGGCAACCCAGTCAAATGGGTGGGGATATTATTATTATTATTATTATTGAATAGGAAGTCCCTATTTTCATCAGATAATTTTTGGAGGGTATGCCAGGTGGAGAATATGCCTGTGTGAACCAGCCTTCAGTCAATGGATTATAACTCACTCCCCCATGATAAAAGGGAGAGGCAGGCTTATTGGACCACAATGAGCTCCAATGTCTCAGAGCAAAAACTATGCCGATGATAGGATAAATATGGCTTTCTGGTGTAATATGTAGAAGTCTCCTCCATGTTTCATCCCAGCAGTTCTAGCAACTCTGACTCCAACCCAGTTCCAGCCCAGATTTTATTAGGACTCTGTCTGTCTCCACCCAAGCTAGACTGAATCAACTGGCCATGAAAGTTTTTGATAGGCCACAAGTATTTGTTTATATGGGAGCTCTTTTAGCAAAACCATACTCTCAGTAATGGTCTGTGGGGTGATGAAGGTGTGGCGGTGTTGAACACCTGGCTTCTGCCTCTGTCACTTCCCAGGAGTGGGAGGGCTTAGATGTGGAGCAATATGGTGTGGACACAGTGCCTGTCAGGAGTTCAGCCTACTCGAGTACGACCCTGGCAGAGACACACGCCCGACTGGCATGTTCCCTCCCTCCTCGTTGATCACTTGGGAGCTTCATAAGCTTTCTTCAGCCTGAACCGAAACCGGCACACTTAGGGATCCACAGAGTTTGCATGACAGACCTCAGCAACTCAGCATTTTGGCTAATCTACTTTATTTACATATAAACACACACGGAGCACTGCAGCATGGCTCCCTGTCTCTCTAGCATCAGACAGCAAAGAGAAAAAAGAACAAAGGACAATAGTCCCACTTCACGGAACACAATAACACATCACTTCCCACACTTCCCATCACTTCCTACTCTGTGGAGTCAAAACATGTGAGAAGACAACAATCCCATCTGCAATCATAGATAAGGAATTCTAACATCCTCCCCCAATTCATGATCTGTGTTGTGGCCATCAGAATTCTAACAGTGCCAGGAGGGTCAGATTCATGGCAGGTTTATCCAGCCATTCCTGCCTTCCATTCCAGCTATCGTGACCGTTGTGCGATAAAGAACAACGTTGTGTTTGGCCTTTGCATCAATGTTAAGGGGATTGAAAAACCACAGAGCACTATATCCCATACTACTGCTGCTTCTGTAATACCCCTTGAGGTCATTAAAAAAGGCACTTTCCAGGAAGGACTTGCGTCCATCCTGACAGCTGACATCATCCCTCTGCAGCTTGTGAATCACTGCTGTCTTATGAAAACTCTAAGGTTGCAACAGCATCCCATAAATGAAACAGTTTCTCAGAGCAAAACTTCCCAGTTTCACAGACAACCAGGCCTTAGCAAATTTAGGATTTTACATACTAACGTCAAAATTGTTCTCTAATTAGAAGCTAGAAGGCAGTCAATTTCAAGTTCATGGAGCATGGATTATGTGCATTTTGCTGCACCATTTAATAATGACAGCCATAAGCTGACATGTTTTGTTTTAGTTGCGGCTTCCAGATGGCCTCCACATATCACATTTTATTCACCCTGCCTTGATGCAGGCAGCAGTAAGGAAATCTCTTTGAAAGGAAAGGTCATATTTGTCTCCACTTATGACGAATATGCTTTCTTTCAGCATACTAGCCTTCCATTTTATTTTCTCATGACTGTTTCCTTTGCTAATGTTTCCAAGCACAGTATTCTAATATTTCTAATACATCTAAGCTTAATATTTCTAATCTTGGATGTGCTCACCTATGTTTTCAACACATTGATATTTTCCATTGTAGGGGTCAAAAAGCACAAGCTATCCTCCCTGGGGCCCACCTGCGCACAGTTGGGTGGGTTGGCATATTAATGGAACCCTCTGCTAACTCCCGACCCCTTCTTCAGCCAATGCACACACTTCCTATTGTGAGCACCAGTGAAATACACAGAAACAGAGGGAACTACCTTATATTGAGTCAGAGCAATGGAGCAGCATAGACAGTATTGTCTGTACTGACTATCTTGAGATGCCAGGGACAGGACCTTGGAGTGCCTTGTTGTTGACATTCATCTCTCTCAAGAGCAATGAAGTGCACCTCCAGGGATGTAGTCAAATGTGTATGGAGGAACTTGCCTGCCCAGATGACAAGACCTTCCTCTTGACCTTGCTGATGTGGTCCAAAGGAAAGCAGAGCAATACGTTTGGCCCCAGCTTGGCTGCAGGAGTTGCTGGAGGGAGGCGTACAGGGCACCATCCCACTGTGTTAGGAACTCCACTCCAGATTTGGGTTTGCTCCATAGCCTTTTCTTCTCTTGAAGATAAACCTAAAGGCAGCAGAGGTTTGGGATACGAGTCTCCCCTTCTCCTAGAAGACGCTACCTTCCGAGGTTGATGAGCCCTATCTGACCCTCACTACCCTCTACAGTGTATGCAGAAACTGCCTTGTTGAGCATTGGACCCCTATTGGACTCATCCAGTCAATCCTCCAGAGTCTTTCTTCACATGCAGAGTCTCTTACTCACTGATGTTTTGAGAGTCATCGGCTACTCTCAGCTGGTTTGGCCCACCAGCCAAAGCCATTCCTGGGGTGTGGCTGCTGTCACATGCTGACAGCTTCTAGGTGTCACAGGTAAGAGTGGAGTACAGGGTGGGGACCAAAGATGGACTGCTTATATGCAAAGTAAACGCTTTACCACTGGGCTATGGTCCCTCTTCATGTATACTGCTAGTCAGAGATATGGAGGAAGGGAATGAACTTTATAGGGCCCTGTGTGTTCCATCAAGGGTGCGTTGAGATAAGCTCTGCCTTTTAAACAGCTGCATAGCCCCAGGCAGCAGATCTATACTTTTCACCTCAAGGAAGTGTGTGTTCCTACCAAGGCTGAATGAGACTAGCTCCAGCTCTCCTGTAGGAAACTGTTAAATGTGCTATTGCCTGGATGGTGTTAGCCTTTGTGGGTGGGGGGAAGGTCCATCAGGGTTAGGGTTAGTGACAAGAGGGCAGCTCCATGGCTTCACCCCACCAGCTGCCAATGTATGTGATTGATTGATTGATTGATTCTATTTCTATGCCGCTTTTATTCAAATAAATCCCAAAGCAGCTTACAAACAAAAGATAAAAATAACATAATGGAACATCACAAAAACAGCACAAATCATATAGAAGACTTCACAAATCATCAGTAAAACAATCCCAAATCCCAAATAAAACAATTACCATCCATGTAACACTACTAACAAAACAACTAAAAAATAAGCTAAACATCACAGTTACACCAAAAATCATATTATAGGATTCACAAAGTACAACAGCATTCATATCTATAAAACAACATTAACAAAATAGCAACAAAACAAGCAAACAAAGCCCTGCTGAATTTGTACACATGCTCTCCCTTCCACTATGACTCATAAACTTTCATTCTATTCAATGCATCAAAACACACCTGTACATAATGCTCCTGCAGCAATTCCCTTCTGAAGGATCCTTGCAAGGGAGGTGGTCAGCACAAAGACTCTCTGTTATGCTTTGTGCTTCATAAGAATGTGTTGTAATATATCTTCTTGTAAGCCACATGGTAAAGATTTGGATCCCGATGGTGAGATATAAGTAATTGTAGTAAAGCCGAAAGCTACCACTCATTATCAAAAGGTAAAGCCATCTTTAATAATTCCCTTTTCATTCTCTTTCATAGTATCAGAACCAAAGCGGCTTCGGAATATGAAAGGAAACAAGTGTACCTTTAACTCCCAGCACCAACAATTAAAAGGTGCCCTCGCTGATTAAAATTGACAGCCACCAATCAATCAACTAACGAAGTAGTTGATTACTCTACCAATTGAAGCTTGTGGCTCTAATTAAAATTGGCATGCAGTATAATGAGAAGCAATATGTTACAATGGCGCACAGTCACTCTGAAAAATGGGACAGAGAGGTTTTTGAGAATGAATAAACTGACTGAGGGAGCTTTACCTAAGTAGTAAGTATGTTTGTATATGGCTATCGGGCTCATCTTTGCTCTGCATTTCTAGGCACAGATCCAGGCTTTCCAGGTACATATCCATCACCATCATCAACGGTGTGTCCCAAAATTTTTACACATCACTTGAGAAGACAGGCGAACTAATATCAGTGTACTGGAAGAAGCAAAGATCACCAGTGTTGAAGCAATTATTCTTCAACATCAACTTCGCTGGACTGGTCATGTTGTGTGGATAAGACAAACATGATTTTCAACACACATCACTGTAACTTAATTGTATGAAATTTGCGTGCAGGAGGTCTCAGGTTCAATCTACAGCATCCCTTGGGACAGACACTAGTCTAGAAACTCAGAAAACCATTGCCAGTCAGTGCTGAGTTAGACGGACCAGTGTTCTGACTCAGGGTAAAGCAATTTCCTATGTTCCCTCCAATTTTGCATTAAGCACAATTCAGTGATAATGCTACAAATTATTCATATGATGAAGAAAGGAAGGAAGGAAGGAAGGAAGGAAGGAAGGAAGGAAGGAAGGAAGGAAAGAAAGAAAGAAAGAAAGAAAGGTGTCACCACATTCCACACACTGGAAACCCTTTTTTAATGTCATAATTGTCACTCCTGCATTATTTCCTACTTAGGTTGCCTCCCCCTCTCCGAACCTGCATGGCTATAAATCCTTCTTATGAGCTTACCGACTTTCATTTCCTCATACGGACTGTAAACTCATGCATTCAATATATTACATTATGGTAAAACCGAGTCTCTAGCCAGCTTGTTCTCTGCTAACTGACAGACAGCAAATATTTAATGACTTCATTATTTTACTGTTTTGGAGCACAATATGTCACCTCAACTGTAAAATTTGTTGTATACCTCATTAACGGTCATATCTGGGGTTTGTTAAAGAGCATGCCTAGGATGTAAGTACCAAAAGCTCATGCACATATAACAACACAGCAGCAAACTCAAGCAGATGCAACACTATATTCAACTGCACACAGAGACTAAGAGAACCTTTCACAGATGGAGAACATGTTTGTGTGCTACCACCTGAGTCTGCTTCCTTTACCTTGCCCTCCAGTTAGGAGATGGAGAAGCAACTGCCAGGTCACCTGTACCCTGTTGTTGTCCTGGGTGGCAGCCATAGCATTAAGCTTTGAGGGAAAACAGCTGAGTCTTGTTTGCCCTGGAAATGACTTCTCGTAGCAGGAGAATGAAGCCATGTTGTTGTTGTTGTTGTTTAGTCGTTTAGTCATGTCCAACTCTACATGTCCCCATGGACCAGAGCACACCAGGCACTCCTGTCTTCCACTGCCTCCCGCAGTTTGGTCAAACTCATGCTGGTAGATTCGAGAACACTGTCCAACCATCTCATCCTCTGTCGTCCCCTTCTCCTTGCACCCTCCATCTTTCCCAACATCAGGGTCTTTTCCAGGGAGTCTTCTCTTCTCATGAGGTGGCCAAAGTATTGGAGCCTCAGCTTCAGGATCTGTCCTTCCAGTGAACACTCAGGGATAATTTCCTTCAGAATGGATAGGTTTGATCTTCTTGCAGTCCATGGGACTCTCAAGTGTCTCCTCCAGCACCATAATTCAAAAGCATCAATTCTTCGGCGATCAGCCTTCTTTATGGTCCAGCTTTCACTTCCATACATCTCTACTGGGAAAACCACAGCTTTTACTATACGGACCTTTGTTGGCAAGGTGATGTCTACATGCCAACAAAGCTTGGTGTTGTGGCTGCTAGTAGGAAGAAGATGCCATGAGTTATTCTTCCATCTCTACCTCTTTTTCCTTCCTGGGACGAGCTTCTCTGTTCACTTGAGGACTTGCCCCATTATTACTGACATGTCCTTTGTACAATCACCTGATTTAGAAGCAGTAGCAGTGGGGTGGGATGGCAGTGGCATCTACTGACCTCCTATGCTTGGTGTTGCTGTGGCTTGCCATGAAGGAGAGGGTGCAAATGCACCTGTGGAAGCACCTCATTGGTTCCAGAAAAGACCATGATCAGCTGCATTTGTTGCCAATGAACTTCCAGGCCACAGTGTGCTGGTTTGAACCTTTAGACTACAGCACTAAACAATTTGAGCAAGGAGTACCTCACCCTTCTAAGGCCTGTCAAAGAGGCTCTCCTTGTTCGTCCACAAACTAAGTCAGCAAGATTGGTAGGCCTAAGGGAGAGGGCTTTTTCTGTGGAACATTTTAGCTGTTGACATCTGGAAGTGCACCCACTCCAGTTTTTAGACAAAGTTGTTCAGCTGCCAGGGGTCAGGCAGCTTTTATTGCTTATTATATGAACTGTGCTTATATAATTTGTTATCTCAATTGTGCATTGGGAATTTTGGGGAGACTGTTTTATTCTGTGCTCTTATTTTAATCTAGAAGTCGCCTTGGAGCATATTTATTCAGAGGTTATTTAGAATTTTATTCTCAGCAGGCTGCAAAGGTGGAGAGAGACTTCTGGTCAGGCTTGACCTCAGATGGATGGGAAAGGACAAAGAGACAAATAGAGTGGCTATAGTTTGGGGTGTAGGCCCTTGAATCCCTGCTTTGCAATGAATCTCATGGGTGACTCTTAGTAAGTCATCACAGCCCTACATAAATGTCAATTCTAGATAGAAATGAAACATGGAGGAAGTTTAGGAATCAGGCCTTTAATAAAGACTTTCTGTTGAAAAAGCACATTGAATGTGTTGAGGTGAAGGGTGAAGCTGGAGGACATCTCGATTTCCACCCCTTATTTATTTGTGTTCAGAATAATAACATTCACAAATAATCTTTCCTGCTAGTGAAGGTAAAGAAATGTTCACACAGATGATATCCTGAGCTTCAGCGGTGGAATGAAAGACACCCAGAAAGTTTGCCAGAGACATTAATAGAAGAACAAGGTGTCCTGGCTCTTTTAATTGCCTGCTGAAATATAAAAAAGATAGCAATGAATCAATGACAGGAAAGGTAAAATATGAATTACTAGATCACATGAAAAGAGATAAATTAACAGAGCCATGCACATAATTAAAATGCATATGGGTTTTAAAGCTACATTCCTTTTACTTTTGAAATAAGTATATAGTGCCCTTCCAAAACAATTCAGAAGGTTTTTACACTTTTTTTGTATGTGTGTGTCATTTTGATTTTTGACTCCAGTATTCTCTTTTAGGTCCCATTAGCTAGATAGCTCAGTTGGTTACAGTGGGTGTGCTGATAAGGCCAAGGTTGCAGGTTTGGACAGCTGCATATTCCTGCATTGTATGGGATTGGACTAGATGATCCTCAGGGTGCCTTCCAACTCTATGATTCAAGATCTGCCTTAATCCTAGTCCCTTAACATTCAGGCACACAACTGTCCATTCTCTCAGCGTTCAATTCCCTCTGCTTGCCAGTACATAAGACTGCATAAGAGTTGCAATTTGGAGTTTGGAAACTCAAGTTGGTGATGAGTCTCCAGGGTTGTTGTTGTTGTGTTTTCCACCTATCACACACTGATCCAAATACAGCAAACATAAAAAGAGCCTGCTGGACCAGGCCAATGGCCCATCTAGCAGCTGCTATCGATTGCAGCTGCAGTGTGTATGAATGGGCATTTGGGTGAGCACTTCCAAGGCATCTTTTGAAGTTGAAGGTTTGCATCCTTAGATCTGCCCCCTAAGCCTATGGAGCTAAAAGGGATAGGGACAGGAGCTCTGCTTAGGATTTGTCCACACTGCCTGCATGGACCAACATGGGGAGCCCTCCCTCAGTCCTGTGACTTTAGGTCCTGTGACTTTAGGGACTTTAGGGCTATCACTGATTATCAGCCAACAATATAGGGGCCCTGAGCTAGGGAATCCTGCTTAGTCAAAAGGCTGATGCTGAAGAAGGAATGTATTGATGCTTCAGAATCAATAGGGACATGCACTGTGTCATATTCTTGTACACTACATCCCTCCAGAGGTTGCTTGACTACAACAACAGCCATCCCTGTTCATGCTGCCTGAGGCTGATGGGAGCGTTAGTCTAATGGCATCTAGAAGGCCGCAACATTTCACAACTTTGATGCACACCCTGTGGCATGCCCTGTTTCTCCATCACCACAATATCCCTTCAGCCGCTAATAGGTAGACAAAGCATCAGAAGCAGTCTTTGTGAGATAGTCAATCTGTTAGAAAGTGCCTTTTAAAGGTGTACTTTTTAATTTGCAAACGGTGCTTGACAGATTGTGCACGGTTGCCAAACATTAAAATGATGGTGGTGATGAGTGCTATATAGAAGTGCTTTGTTCTTTTAATGCAGCCTTTTCTGAAGAAGTGATACGTCAACTCTTTCCTCGTGGAGTTTGACGGGTCTTTGTCTCTGAGAACCTCCTGTAGGAAAACCCTTGCACCATCTGCGCTGCAAACTCCACATCTCAGGGTTCCTAGAGGCAGAGATCAACTTGTGACCCTTCCAACTTTAGTTCCTACCCCTGTCTTCGTTTGACATGTCTGGTATTTCCTTAGGCATTTATCACAGCTGTCATCCTAGTAGCTATTCCAGATGCCTTGAAGGAAGAGGGGAAAACATACGCACACACACTGTTCTGACTTGAGGGCACACCTCCTGCAAACTTTCAGAGATTGTATCCAACTTAGGATGGGGTTTTGTTTGTTTGTTTGGCCAATCTTTGAATAGGGAAAGCTTTTCATTCTACCCTGAGGAGCAGCTTATTATGTCACATACATCACACTTTGATTTAGGCCTGCACAACCTGGGACCAACAGCGTTGGTAAGCTGGAATTTCTTAGACATGTTTTCTGAAGGAAAAAAAATTGGCAGTTCCTTCCTTTTGTCTCCTCCACCTGTAGAAAAAGAAAGCTACTTTGCAGAATGTTCTCTAAATATTCCTCACCATTTTTGGCAGCTGGTTTCACCACCACATACATGCACAACACCACGGCCAGACAGTCAACACAGTTGCAGCTGTTGCCAAGTGCAACAGCCGCAACAGAAACCAGCAACAGAAACCCACAAAATGGAAGGAAGAAACTGTCCTGCTGCTGATTATTTTCAAAATAATTGAAAAATGCAGCTACCGCTGGAGAAATTCAATGCGAGCTGCCTCCCACCCTACTCTGATCATGAACAGAGTGGACAATTTGGAGGTGGAATTTCACACACAGCTCTACTAAATGCAACCCCCTAGTCCTCTATGCTAGCCTCCTGGTACTTGATTAAGCCCCCTTGATTTTGTAGCTGAAGGCTGCTGGCAAACCCCAGAGATTTATGAAACCCCAAATGCCTCATTCTGCTGTGTTCAGGTTGGTGCGGTCACATGTCATGCAGGCATGTGTTGAAACCCCTCGTTCAGTTGATAAAAGGATTATATAATCTTCCATCACAGCTCTTCACTGTAAATCCATATGCAAAACACCCAATAGCTTACACTAGGTTCATATAAGAAAGGTAGCAGGTTTGATCCAGGCTTTCAGAGTTCTGCTTACAGAATGCTCCTGCTGGAATAGCAGGTGATTTCTCTTGTTCTGTGGGACACAGGAATGTAGGGTTATAGCATACGCATGGGAGCACTGACTGATTGCAGTGTGAGATTGGGTGGGAAGCACATCTGTTTCTTCCTGCAGTCTCTTTAGATGACCTCCTCCTCCTCCTCCTCCTCCTTCCTCACCTTTTTCCATGACAGGGACTCAAATGCAGCATTCCACTCACTTTCTCTATTCTAAACTAGGCTGATTAGGATTTTGATTGGCCACGGGACATCATTTTTACCCACGTAGTATCACTTTGAGTGGTGATTGATTCTGATTTGGCAGCTTTGTTAATGCAGTTTTAGTGCAATAGGAGCATTGTGCAGGCATCTGAGGAATGGTGTTAGAGTACCCTGGAAGGGTTGAGTGAATCTGTCAATCCAGGTTATTCTCAGTTTCTCAGTTTCCCATTTCCACATCAGTTTCCAATTTTTTTTTTATTAAGGGCCTCGTGAAAATTCATCAGTATTTGGCTGCAAATGTCTCATAATATACATGTTTGCAAAACAATTCTCGCTAATATAATGCATGTTTTTCTATGTTCTTTTCACTGATATTGTGTTTTTAGTCGCACTTCTCATTTGCATTTTGGTAGATGTTACTTGGCTGGAGAACTGCATTGCAATTTTGGTATAATTGCAAATTTTGAAGGATGGCTATCCAGTTCATGCATTGCTTCAGAAAGTGTAAATTAGGCAAGTTCATTCTTAAACAAAAACTGGATAGAATTTCTCCCCAGTCCCTGTACCTGGTAAGCACCTGGAGACTGAAGGATGCTTGCTCAACCTCCTTCCCATTGCCATTTCCCTCAAAAGGACTGGAATAAAGGGCCCCTCAAGGCCATCAAATGATGCCCAGCAAAAGTGGTTGTGGCAGACAGGGGGCCATCAGCTCATCTTTTGCTGGACAGACTATGAAGGACACATATTGACAAGACGATAATATTGGTAATGCCCATCAGCAGGAGACTTCCCAATAAGTCTAATGGTCTCAAGATGGTGCCTGCAGTTTGACTTATTTGTCACGTATGTTGCTGAGCCTGTTGATTATTTAATAGTTGTGACTTCTAGCCAAATATATCATCTTGTGTCTTCTTTCTTGGTTGGAAGAAAGAAAACAAAAAGCCTGGAGCAACTTATGCTAGGCTGCCAATAGTCTCCCAGTTATTTCCAAGCACATGTTGGAAAGATACATGGGCACATTACAACATGCACATATCCAACCTTGCAAAGGCATTGTGTATCCAAAACATGTTGTTGAAATCAGCCTTCTTTTTCTCATCCAAGCTCCAGCAAAACACTCTGAAATGGCTAAAAGTAGCAAACAGAACTCTGTTTGAAAGCACTGACAAATATATGAGCAAGATCGCTTTGGCCATGGTTGTAAAAGAAGAGTTATGGATTGGGCATTATGGAAATACAATTTTGCAGTACAGTTCTGTTCCCATTTCAGCCACATTGCTGCAAATTGGCCACCATTTGCAGTGATTTTCATAAACGGCCAGAGTCTCTCTGCAAGAGTGTCCATCAACAACCTAGTTATATTTAGTGTACCAGTCATTAAGGCAGCTAGGCAGCACTCGAATTTGTTGCCAAAGGGAGATCATTGTTAAAGATGTGGTTTTACGCAGGGATTTACTAAGGAAGCGAAAAATGTAAAATAAATAAATTTCGCTAGGCAAATAGGGGAAGCTGTGAGTTTATTATCCTTTTATAACAATATTTTATTTGCAACACTAACAAATGTATTTAAATGATTCTGACTTCTGCTCCTGTTAGGCCAAATGAAGCTGCCTTATACAAAGTCATATTATTTTTCCCATCTAGTCCCATATTGTCTTTTTTGACTGGCAACAGCTCTCCAGGTGTTTCATGCAGAAGTCTTCCCACATCACCTGTGAAAGTTTCAATCGGGCAAATATGGCAGAAAAGGTTAGATGTTTCCATTTCGCAGTCTTTAGGCTAATGGCTCATCCTGGAAACCGGAGCTTCAGAGCTCTCACCGCAGGAAGGTGAAACTTGAGACCACAGTATCTGCATCAGTGATGGAGCCAGCAGCAACAGTAGCTGTAGTGGCTAAGCTCCAAGATGATGAAAAAGCAAGTTGCTTAGGAACTTGCTCTCTGGGACCAGAGAGAGGATAGTTCATAGAATCTCAGAGTTGGAAGAGACCCAAGAGTCATCTAGTCCAACCCTCTGCAATTCAGGAATCTCAGCTGAAGCATCCATGACAGATGGCTGGCCAACCTTTGCTTAAAAAACCCCCAAGGAAGGAGAGTCCACAACCTCTCGTGGGAGTCTGTTTACTGAACAGTTTTAAGGACTTAAAGAAGATGGGACCACATTGCTGTTAAAGACCAAATGGGTTACTTTGTAAAGTTTGTTTGTAACTATTCTAAAACAGTTTCCAGTAAAGCTTTGAAACTCGTTCTTGTGGAGGAGAGAATTCATGACTATTCTGCCCTAGGGCTGGGCAATAGCAGGTTTTCAACATTGCGATGTATCACCAGGTCAACATTGTGATGTTGTGATACATCACAATGTTAAAAAGGAAGCAGCATCAGTCCTGGCCCTGCAAGGCACTGGGGTGAAGCCACAGCCACTCCCTCCGCTGCCAGAAACCGGCACAGGGAGAAAGGAGGCAGCCTGCCCGCTTGGCTGGAGAACGAAGGCAAGGTGTCACCAAATAACTTGGTTCTTCTTGTTGGTTTCAAGCCAAAAGTCAGAGGAATTGGCCACCCTCCAGGTGCCCGGCTTGAATCCTTGTTGACCTCCCTGTCTGCGACTCCCGGCAAGATCAGGCGAGATCTCAATCGGCGATCCTTCCCAACGTGAGAAGAACACACCATTCCTCCCCTCTCATCCCCAGGGAGGGGAAAGAGACAGACAGAAATGTATTTACATGCCTTTATTTCTGTCCTTCCAGCAGTACAGAGAAAACGTGACTGCACTCTCTCATCACCAACAGCAGAGAGAGAAAAACTCCTCCCATGTACTTCCAGTACAGGGTCATGTGACACTCTGAGCTAACATCCGGTGCTCAGTACACTGAATAGGCTGTCCCTTTGTTCCCACGGTACAGTCCCATTTATCAACATCCTGTTTGGCTTTCCAGCCACCTGGAGCTCGCTGCAGCATTGCTCCTTTTTCCTAACACTTCTGACAACTGGAGAGGACTTTCAATAAGACACGTCGGAGACCAGATCTTGGTTCACACACCTTTCATGTAACATTTCAAATAGTCAAGTATACATTAATACATTGGTACCAAGAAGGTCAAACACTCGCACATTCATTCATCCATACTCACAAGGCCCTTCATGTGGGTTGATCATGCCTCACGCAAGAGCTGTGGGTGTCAAGCTGTAGCTCTAGTCCCAGCACACTGAGGGCATGCAGAGAGTCCTTTTTATAGTCTTCTTCCCCCATTGCCTTCTGTGGGCTGGCTTGGAGAAGGATTGAATCTCCACTGCTCTCCTCCTGCTTTCCTCCTGGACCACCATCAAGACAATGCTTTTCAGTCGTACCTCAGAGCAGACAGACAGTATGTTCCATACCTTTATCTCATGTCCATGGCCCATTGTCAGTTCCTCCCTGTTTTGGTCTGGGGTTTTTTGCTTTCCATAAAGAACAGCCTAAGACAACACCACAGTCATACATTCCTCTTTGATTTCTCGCTTCGCTTACCGGCATATTGTGCCTTGTGAATTCTCCATCTCCTTTTGGGCCTAATATTCATACTATTCATGACAAAGGCGCTGGCTGCCAGGCAAGCCCCACTTGCGATATACCACTGGGTGAAAATGCCTTTGGAACCTGACCCCCAAACCAGTCCTGGACAATGTATCAATACACCATCCAGACCAGGCTTCCTCAACCTCAGCCCTCCAGATGTTTTTGACCTACAACTCCCATGATCCCTAGCTAGCAGGACCAGTGGTCAGGGGTGATGGGAATTGTAGTCTCAAAACATCTGGAGAGCTGAGGTTGAGGAAGCCTGATCCAGACTGACTCTGCACAAGGCCAAGGTCAGGGATTCTGTTGCAGCAATTCCAGCATGGGCCTCAGTCCTGCCCTACATTATTGGCATTGCTGAGATTCCTAGGCAAACAACCTGGACCTCGGATAATGACTCTTCTACCTTGGGTGAAGGCTTTGGAGGTATGTATGGGTGTGTAGATACTAGCATACTACATAAAGGTGACATTTATATATGCTGCTCTTCCAACTTTTGCTTCTGGCCTGGCCCATTTCTGCTATGTGGCTCTCAGAAAGGAATGTGTCTGAAAAATACCCCCCACATCTAGTATATAGGATAGGTTTTGTAAAAAATAAAATAAAAAAATTGCATGCTACATGGGGGATACCAATGGATGTGTTTAAAGTAGGGGTCGACAAACTAAGTCCCGCGGGCTGGATCCAGCCCGATTGCCCCCTGGATCCAGCCCACAAATGGTTCTACAATTGCCGATTGGATCAGCGCAATTGCCTTCCCCCCCATTTTTTCCTAAGTGCCATTTTTTGCCCTCCCTCCCTCACCCCAGTGGTGCCTCCTCCCTTCCTCTTTCTGGCTTCTCCCCACCCTGCAGAGGAAGAGGGCTGGGCTTTGATAGGAAGCATTACCGCCCACCTGTCGGCCTCTCCCCATGGCCGCGCTGTGGGCTGGAGCTTTGTGCACCTGCTGGCCCCACGCTTGGCGCCCAGGAAAGCTGGCCCCAAAAGGAGAGGCGCCATCACCGCCACTAGCTCCCAACCACAGCAGAGCGGTGGCGGTGGTAGACAGGGTGAAGGGAGGGGCTGGGAGAGAGGGGGAGAGAGAAGCCCCCTCTGCTGTGTGCACTCCTGCACACACAGTCTGGCCCACCACTAAGTCTGGGGGACGGTGAACCAGCCCCCTCCAAAAAAAGTTTGCTGACCCCTGGTTTAAAGTGTTACATCGGGCAGGGGGAGTCAGGACTCTGAAACACTTTGCATCATGGCCAAACTATACATGCCATTAAATCAATAATTGGCCCTTGTGCATAAGCTTTTCCTTTCATATATTTCCAGTATGAGGCCCCCGATCTGGTAACGGTCCCTGCATGGTGGTGGTAATTTTTTTTGTTTTTTAACTTTTCCTCTGCTGTGGTTCAAATATGAATTTGTCCCTTCATACCTGCAATTTGCACAGGAGGGCAATCTCCTGTTGAGACGGGGGGGGAGCTTTCCCTCCATACAAAATGGAAGTTTTCCCTCCCTCGGTGCTTATTGGGACCACAGGAGGGGGCAAAAGCCCCACCCCTACCCCCCTGCTGATTTGGATCCGAGTTGGGGAGGGCACACTGACAATATCTTATGAAGTAAAAGCTTAGTTCTCAGAGATCAACTTTGCTCTGTCTATACTGGAAATGTTGCTACTATTCTGCTCCAAAGAACTCAGATGCCAGCACCAAGAGATCTTGGTCCTATAAAATGAACGGGCTTAAAAGTAATTTGTGTTTTTTAGGAGGTGAAGCATCTAAAAGTCATGGTGCTCAGACGACAAACACCTACAATTCTAGTTTATTGTTTTTCTTGGAAATGCCAAACTCGCGCATGTTTTTAAGACATCACCGAAGCCATATATTTCAGTTCTCTCCTAGGCTTAAACATTTGCCTGTTCCAACTTGTGGCTGATTCTGAGCTGCAAACAGCCTGACAGTGTGGTGCAGCTGTCAAAATAAAAAGTAATTTAAAGTGCTGCAGAGACATAAAACTGCATTAAAAAAAAGCAGTCCCAAACAATTCGAAGACATGGCAGTCAGAATTAAGCAGAATCCAATTGCAGTGATTCAGATCGAAATGTCCAGTTTATTAAATACTGCTATACTATAGAGCAGCAGCTAAAATTTAGCCAATAAATTTGGAAATATTTGATTCAACTGAGTCAAATATTCCCTGATTTTGATATTCGAAGGCAGCACATGTGTGGCATTTTCTTTCTCTTGCGGTTGCTTCTTCACTTTCTTTGACATCACCCTCATTTACCCACACTTCCACTTAACGATTTGTTTGGGTTGCCAACCCCATCAGATTAAAGAACTGCATGAGCAAATGCAGTTGGCATCACTGAGAACAAAGGAAGAAAATGCACATGGAAGAACATTGTTGATAGATAGTGGATCTTCTTAGCAGGTGTCACCCTCCACACGCACAAAAAACACACGCACAAATGTCACCAAATGCTCCATGACAAACATATTCAAACAAAAACTTGTGCATTTTTATTTTTCGTTTTGATACAGGGGGTGAAATTTTCACAGAAAATGCTACAGTCCTAAACATAGTCACTAGGGAATAAACCCCGCTGGGTGCCTACTCCTGAGTAAACATGCATCAGATTGCACTGTGTATTTATTAATCTTTATTTTATTTTATGGTCTTCAACTCTAGGGCTTCTTCAGTGCAATTCTGGGGATTCAGAATTCAGGAATCATGTAACAAGCATGATGAGGTTTGCTTATGACATGACATTACTGAGGGCAAACAAAGCACTTGCATGGAGCTTTGAGGCTAGAAGGGGAGAGAATCGATTCAAAAAAGATCTCACCCAATAGGTGTAGCTACCAGAAAGGGGTAGTTGCACCATTCACATACCCCCACCTCACTATTAGAAAGTCTGTGTTGCCAGAAAGCTCCATAACTTAGCATAAAGCTCCACACAGTTCTTCCTACTCCTGATTTCTTTGTAATTAAACATAACAAAAATTGTGGCTACTCCGGGTCTTGTCTGATGATGCTGGTGCACATTGACAAACCAGAGAATGCCCAAAAGGCAAGTTAAATCAAAGATGTCACTTCACTGGGATAACAATAACTGCTGCTGCTACTCTTCCTTATGAAGTGACTGTAGACCAGAGAATGGGAAGGTGTGGCCCTCCAGGTGTGATTGTACTCCAACTCCCATCAGCCCCAGCCAACATGGCCAATGGTTAGGGATGGTGGGAAGGGGAGTCCAGCAGGACCTGTAGGATCGCAGGTTCATCATCCATGCTACAGACCAAAAGAAGAAGAAGAAGAAGAAGAAGAAGAAGAAGAAGAAGAAGAAGAAGAAGAAGAGAAGAAGAAGAGTTTGGATTTGATATCCTGCTTTATCACTACCCTAAGGATTCTCAAAGCAGCTAACAATCTCCTTTTCCCTTCCTCCCCCACAACAAACACTCTGTGAGGTGAGTGAGGCTGAGAGACTTCAGAGAAGTGTGACTAGCTCAAGGTCACCCAGCAGCTGCATGTGGAGGAGCGGGGAAGCGAACCCGGTTCACCAGATTACAAGTCCACCGCTCTTAACCACCACACCACACTGGCTCCAGAGGTGTAGCATGGGTTGCCATTGCCCGGGGCCGCTTAGAGTGATGGGAGGAATGGAAATGGATAGAGCACACATGCACATTCAGCTACTTAACAGCATCCACAGAGATCACAGTTGCAGAGCTAAGAAAAGAAGAGTCATTCCAATGTCTGGAGAGGTCACTTCCTGGTTTACATTGAGAAGTTTTTTTTCAATGGACCCCAGTGATGGAAGCATGCAGCTGCACTGTGGCAGCACTTCTTGTTGGAATTTTGCGCTCCTAAGAATTTCGCACCTGGGGCAATTATCCCCCCCAACACACTATGTCACTGTTGTAGACCATTGTCTTGGGTGGTGGTTGTTTCCCTCCATTGCCTTTGGTTTGGTGGCATTTTCTCTCCCTGCCCCCCATCTCCTCTTCCCAGCACTAGACACATCGTTTCTGGAACTGTAAATGTCTCATGAAGAAATGTATTGAATCCCAGACTGAAATGCGACTGGTGAGTGTAGCACACATGAAAAATTGAATATGGCTGTATGAAAAATGAGAGAACAAATGAAATGAAGCAGAATGCTCCTTACAAAACAGATATAAAGAACTTAGGATTTGCCAGCTATTGGGACACAGCAAACCCAGGAGGCATGTATGTATGTATGTATGTATGTATGTTTGTATGAATGCATGTATGTATTTTTTTACTTATGGGCACTGCCAAGGTAATTACCAAGACAGCTCAGAGATGTCTCTTGGCAAATGCCAATTTTAGTAGCTACCGGACTAATTAAGCTGGGAAATGGCCAGAACTCCCAAGTTAAACTGTCTATTATAACAAGTGTTATTAGGATTTAACAGTGGCAAAGCAATCAGAGATTATTGCAGTGGTGTCACAGAGGGGGCTCTCTTTCAGATTTCATTCATGGAGAGATTTACTGCAAGGTTCAAAACTATACCCTTGGATTTATTCCAGGTCCAGATGCAGGAAGTACTGTACTGTGTTTTAATAACCTTTCTAATATATATATATATATTAATATGCACAATCCACAGGGGCAAGCAGAGGAGGGAAGGGCTCATTGTGAACCATCCTGCGATCTTTGGGTGGAGAGTGGCATACAAATTAAATAAACAGACAAAACAAAATTAAAATATGCAAGCAGAAATATTTGCACTGACAGGACTCTGTCGTTGAGCACTGCCCATGGCTGCCAGCCTGCTGTTCTCGTGTATTGCTGTTATGTTTTAATTGTTTTAACCATCTTGCTGTTCATTGCTTTACTCGTTACTTGCCCTAGGATCATTCAAAGTCTTCAGCTGCCCCCTCCCTCAAATCCCAGGAAGATCACAAACCCTTAAGCTATCGTGGCATCTTACTATGTCATGCAGAGTCCTCAATTCTGCAAGCGGGAAAGGGTGGGGTTAAGGGGAGGAGGAGGTGGCCTGGACCCTCATGGAACCCATGGGGAAGAGAGGGTGCAGGGTGCTGACCATAGAGACTATTTTGCTGGTGTAGAAGTGCTGCCTTGTAATGCTTCCTCTGACCAACAAGGCAGCCTCATGGTTTCACCATTCTTCTTCTTCTTCTTCTTCTTCTTCTTCTTCTTCTTCTTCTTCTTCTTCTTCTTCTTCTTCTTCTTCTGCGATCACTCGTAGCCGAGTAAGATTGTCTTCCATAAACACGGTTTTAACAGTAAGTCCATAAGTGACTGTGGAGGCCAATTCTGGATCCACATGTCTCACATATAGCGAAGACATTTGCCGGTACGGTATTGCTACATACAGTGGTACCTCGGGTTAAGTACTTTATTCATTCCAGAGGTCCGTTCTTAACCTGAAACTGTTCTTAACCCGAAGCACCACTTTAGCTAATGGGGCCTCCCGCTGTTGCAGCGCCGCCAGAGCACGATTTCTGTTCTCACCCTGAAGCAAAGTTCTTAACCTGAGGTACTATTTCTGGGTTAGCGGAGTCTGTAACCTGAAACGTATGTAACCTGAGGTACCACTGTACTCCTGTTGGTAACAGGCTTTGGGGCCGCTCAGCCAGCCCCACCCTTTCCCCATATTCCATTGGCAGTGCACATATATAGGGGGATCAGAGAGGGGCACACGGATGTAGGCTAGAATGTCCCAATTTTCCTCTGAGGAATGTTAGCGGGTATGGGTCATGAAATGCTGAAAGGTAGGGCAGAAATTGCAATAATAAATCATCTACACCTTTCAGCTTGTCATGGTTGGGTGGGGGTTATTTTTCAGGTTGTACGCTCTGCATTTTTGCAAAGGCCTTCTTTTTTAGATAACAGTCACAGCATGTGATTGTAAATGACAGCAGTCCAATCAGAATATACATTTTCTAGTGCTGTGCACAGAGCCTGGTACTTTGTCCCCAGTAAAACAACTCTCTTTCAGTGGTTAGTTATAAAAAGATAAAATAGTCCATATTGTTTTCAGATCTCTATTGTGAAGACAGCTCCACCAGCATTAAAAGCTGCTTGGCATGAGGAATCTTGCAAGCAAAAGAAACTACAGGGCATTAAATACACCTTTTTTTGTATTCTTGAAGGATTAATTCATCAAGTACCACCCAGATGAGCTGTTTGGCACAAACAAACGCACACAGAATGAGTTTAATTCCGGGTGTTTTTTTTAAGTTGCCAATTTCCTTTTTGCTTTGTCTCCCCCTTTGTTGGCTATATGTAGAAAAGCAAAGCCTGCTTTTTAGACTTTATTGAAAGCATTCATGTGCAAGCCTCAGCTGAACAAAGATAGGGTTGTAAAACAAAGCACATTGTTCCTGCAAGGCAAGATAATATTTGGAGTCTTATAGAGATATCTTAGAAGAAACAAGAGGAAATGGTATTCTTTACTTTAGGGATAGGTGCTTGAAAAGGAGGGAGGTTGTTGCAAAAGGCAAGAAGGAATCTACAGGAAAGGCCTGAGTATGCAGCAGAATTTTGTAATTAGCAAAAGCAAGATATGACCTTGCTTGTTCTGTGCACAGAAGCTAGAAAACGTAGCAGGAGCCAAATGCACATAACCACAGTGTCACCGAAAAACATAAAATGAGACTAAACAAATAATGCAAGTTTGGCGGCAAAACCTGGCACACCGAGAACTGTGTGGACTTTGCCACAATAGACAAGTGGCTTCAATGTGACACTGTTGCCAGCAACCTGACAGATCTCTCACTCAACAGTGTGGACTTCACCACAACAGACATGTGAAGCCGATGAGACACAGTAACCAGCAAAATACAGTGGTACCTCAGTTTACGAACTTAATCTGCTCCGAAGGTCCGTTCTTAAATCAAGGCACGCTTTCCCTAATGAGGCTTCCCGGTGCCGGTGCCCTTTCGCCGTTCAGTTCCGTTCTTAGAACGAGGTAAAGTTCACAAACCGGGACACAACTTCCGGTTTTATGGAGTTCGGAAACCGAATAGTTCGTAAACAGGGCTGTAGGTTTGAGCCAGTGAGTCCAGATCCATTCTCTAGGGGGATTTATTTATGTATATATTTAGATTACTTATATGCTGCACTTTGCAAAAGCCACAGGATTGTTTATAACAAAATCAAATCAAATCAAAGAAAAAGAATCCCTGAAATAGAACAATCCTTAAAACTAACAATATAACAAACCATTAAATAGCAATCATTAAGTAGCAATAGCATAGCTGTGTGTATCTTTTATCCAGTGTTACGTTTTTTAAAAAGCAAAAGCATGAGGGATTCTGAGGGGGGGGGGCGGTGCTGAATTTTGTCATGGTTTAGAGACCAGATGAATCAAGATGGCAGAATGAAATGTCCTTTGGGCATATCTTTGCTCCTTTTGGCATAGGTTTGACTGCCTCTTGAGATACCATCACCAAACTCAGCATGAAGGTTCCCAGGTGGGGCAGGTGGTATTTGTCAACATTTGGTCACCAGGAACTATTTTGTTTCAAGATGGTATTCAGTGACTTTCGCAGGACTTCACCCATTTTTGGGATACGTCCAGATGGCTCTCGGGATATCGTTGCCAAAATCAGCACAGTGGTTCTTGAGGGGGGGGAGGCAGTCTTTGTCAATTTTTGGACACCAGGTGCTATTCTGAATTAAGACAACAGTCCAAAACATGATTTCGACAAGCCTTTGCACAATTTTGGGCATGATGGGTCAATAGGAGATGTAAACAAACTCTTCAGAGTTTAGGTTCATGTGGTTTTCCATAAAACAGTCAGAAAGCACAGACAGTAAAACCTGGCTTAGTTACAGTGCTGAAATTTCACAAATTATAGGGACACAAGAAAGGCTTGTTAGAGCCATGTGGTCTGAATTGCAGTAGGCAGCAAAAAACGCCCTCACAGGTTGAGCTTCTTGGGTAGACAGAAGAGGAGCAATAGGCTTGATTACCTTCCTCCCCAGGTGAGGGAAAGTAACCTAGGTGAGTTTGGCAGGACAGCTTGCTCTATGGTATTAACCCCTTCATGCATTAATTAGACTTAAGCAAGGATGCAGGTGGCGCTGTGGGTTAAATCATAGAGCCTAGGGCTTGCCGATCGGAAGGTCGGCAATTCGAATCCCCGCAATGGGGTGAGCTCCCATTGCTCAGTTCCTGCTCCTGCTCCTGCCCACCTAGTAGCTCGAAAGCACGTCAAAGTGCAAGTAGATAAATAGGTACCGCTCCGGCAGGAAGGTAAACGGTGTTTCCGTGCACTGCTCTGGTTCGCCAGAAGCGGCTTAGTTATGCTGGCCACATGACCCAGAAGCTGTACACCAGCTCCCTCGGCCAGTAAAGCGAGATGGGCACCGCAACCCCAGAGTCGGCCACGACTGGACCTAATGGTCTGGGGTCCCTTTACCTTTAAGTTGGTTATATGAGGCTTACTCCACAAAGATATGTATGGAGCCTCTTTTCCCATAGAAAATTTCACACACCCCATTAGAACAATGTTAACCTTACTTGAGATTCCTCTGATGTTTTGTCTGGGCCTGAAATACGATACAAAAAAACAAAACAGCCATCCTAAGGAAAAGTTATTCCCACTCAGACCTTTTGCCCTCCCTCATCACACCAACAAACTGAATCTATTTAGAAAAGAGACTTGTAAAGAGAGAACAATCTATAATATCCCCTTTTCCTCCAAACATTAATTTGCTAGCATCAATATAAAAGGGAAAGCTTTTGACAAGGCCTGGTTTAAGGGCTGTGACTGGAAAGTAATTGTGATTCATTATCTTGCAAAGGAAGTGATTTGTAAGAGGGCACAGAGGACAAGGCGATGGCTCCTGCAGGCAACTCACCCATTTGCGGGAGCAAATCTCCCAAAGCTGGAAGATTCTGTTCTACTACAGGATCAGCTTTGGAAAGCTGTCAAGAGATGTAAACATTTCCCAGCAAGACTTTTTTTGCACCTGGGAATACAGGTATATTAAGGTATTTTGGCGATTGTTCCCTTAAAAAAGTCTTCAAGAACAGTTTGGCAACTTCTATTTTGAAAGAGGTTTTTTTGTGAAAAGGAGAATGGGGAAAATGTCAAAGTGAGCTTTTGTTACTTTAGCATAGATGTTGGAATGGGTGTCGAGAAGGTATTTTACTGCCTAAAAAGAATACTAATTGAGTGCTTTTGTGGTCTGTGGATGCAGCAATTGGGGTTTTCTGAAATAAATCTGACTGGCTGGTTTTCCTTTATGAGTCTGTATTGCCACTGCTTCTGCCAGAAAGCTGTTGATCATGTATTCCTGGTCAGTTTGACCCAGACCTTGACATCTATTCTGCCTTCACTGAAAAATCAGAAGCAACAAAAATAGGCAAGGTATGAACGGCACACTTCTCTTGCAGCACAGATCTCTGCATGCCTACATGAATTCAGTGGGACTTAGGTTTGAGTAGACATGGTTAGGATCACAGCCTTTTCTCTTCCTTAATTTTTCATGTTTACCGTGCCTCTTATCTTGCAGTATTCCTAGGTTGTGTGAACAGCCTCAATCACTCTTTTCTACACCATCCCAGCCCCTTCCAATGAAAGGTATTCTAAATGGCAGACAGTCCAGATTTTTTCAACAAAACATACAGCCTTTTATCATTTAATGAAATAAATAACTACAACAAAGGATGAGATGATAATCATGGATATGATTAGGGTCAGGGCTTTTTTTCAGCCGGAACTCACCGGAACTCAGTTCCGGCAACTCTCAGGTGGGCATCGTTGCCATTATAAGAGAATGAGGGAGGTGTTCTATCAGGGACTGGGCAGAGGAGGAATGGTAGAGACCACCTCCCCATCCTGAGCCTTCCAGAGAGGAGGGAGAGGAGGACAGTATAGATTTACAACAGGGGTTTGAGAGAGGTTGCAGCTCAGAGGCAGCTAAGGGGGAAAACTGGAAAATCATGGGAGACACACAAGAACAGAATGACACATCACTAGAACAGTGGCGGAGGAAGGAGGGTGTGGGAGGTGTGGTTCACCCCGGGTGTCATCACTGAGGGGGGTGACAAAATGACAAAGATATGAGTTTTAAAAACATAAAGTTGGGCTCACAAAACTTTTTAGTTCAGTCAACGAATGTAACGAAATGTGGCTGGCACTGGGCACCACACCATGGGGGCCGACACTTACTGTGGAGCCTGCAGCATGCCCAAGCCACGTGTCACTCCTGGGCATAACGTGGTGGCTTGGGTGCCTGAAGGCTCCGCACTGCCTGAAACGGCAGGGTGGGACTCGAGTCTGCCCACCGCCTCTCCCTCAGCCACCCTACAGCTGAGGGGGAGGCGGTGAAGAGGCTCCTCACAGCACACCCTGCCCCCATGGGCGGCTCGCCTCACCCCCGGCTGCAGGACACATGCGCCGCACCAGACACCAGAGCAGCTAGTTACGCTGCTGCACTAGAAAGCATTCCAGACCGTCATCTCCCAGAACCTGGCGAGCCTTAAAAGTAGGAGAGCAAAGAGCTCAAAGACAGAGGGCACTTAGGAGCACCCATAGAAGTGATGAATGAGGAAGTGGGGGAGATGGGGGCAGGGTGGAGTTTCACTTGGGACAACACCATTATCCAAGAGGCTGGGTTCTATAGCCTTTCTCTGTAAAGATTGAAATAAAAAAGGATGGTAAGAAAATTTCCCTTGTCTTTATACTTTCCTGGGGAACTAGTTGGGAGCTGCTGACAGCATCCTGACACACTCATGGTGAGTTCCAGCACCTCTTATTCTAGAAAAAATAGCACTGATTATTATGATACAATTTGGTGGTGCATGTTTAATAATATGTGGTCTGGTGTGTGACTGGATCCTTGAATGACTTAAGGAACGTTTTGTAATCAGGGAATGTGTGTGTGTGTGTGTGTGTGTGTGTGTGTGTGTGTGTGTGTGATAGGTTGAGAATGAAAATGAACCATGTTGCCTCTCTGTCATTTGGCTTCATAAAGCTTTTACTTCAGCACATCTCTTAGAATGGACCTCTGTTCCCTGTGTTCCACTTGGCATGACTTAACACAACATGGCAGTTTGCCTTTTATGGCTGCAGGCAGAACACTCTTGCTCATGTCTCCTTCCATTCCAACAGCAATGTTGCAGAGGTGCGAGGAGCTTGGTAGGCAGCAATTTGTCACTGGATTCAACGTACTGGGCAAAAAAGCCACCCTCCCTGTTTATCTAGGTTAAGCTGTGCCACCACCTCCAGTCTGAGGAGCTGATAAAAGACAAGCCACCAGGATCTTCATTGTGGGTTTACTATGAACAACTGTCCCGCTTTGCTGCCACCACTGTCCACCTCGCCAATGAAGCATTTCAAGCTCAGTGGCAGAGGGCGAGGAGAAGGCAAGCTCCAAGGGGAGTGGGTGAGGGGCTTGTTGAAGTCCAGGGGGTGGAAGAATTGGTGGCATCTAGTGGGAGGGGGAAGATAGGTGAGGTTAAGGGGGCATGGGAGACTTTAGTGAAGGGGTAGGGAGTAGGGATCTGTGGGGGTGACCCTCCTTTGTACCTCTGACACTGGGTGCAAAAGAAAAGCAATGGAAGGATCGCAATAGGAGCAGTATGGGGCAGGCTTTGCAACCCTTCCCGTGCTCCAGTGAGAGCCAGTGTGGTGTGGTGTGGTGGTTAAGAGCAGTAGATTTGTAATCTGGGGAACCGGGTTCGCGTCTCTGCTCCTCCACATGTAGCTGCTGGGTGACCTTGGGCTAGTCACACTTCTTTGAAGTCTCTCAGCCCCACTCACCTCACAGAGTGTTTGTTGTGGGGGAGGAAGGGAAAGGAGAATGTTAGCCGCTTTGAGACTCCTTCGGGTAGTGATAAAGTGGGATATCAAATCCAAACCCTTCTCTCTCTTTCCATTTCTGACAGCATGTAGCCCATCAGATTGATCTAAAAGTGAAAGCAAGAGGGCAATGTAGATGACCAGAGTTGTGAAAAATTGTCCAAGGCGTTTTTATATACTACTAGAAATATTCCTGAAAACCTATGAGTAGTTTCGGTTCACCTTTAATCAGAACTTGGGGATGCCTGTTATTTTCTATAGAGCAGAAGCAGAAGAAATAAGGGGCATTTATTACACAGGGCTATGGTATCCCTTCCTAATAATGGAGATCCAACACCCTTTTGGCTATATTGTATTGTTATAGAACAAATGTGAAAAGAGAATTGGGCTCTAAATTCTAGCATGAATGCCTTGACCTGGTCTCCTAGACATTTTAAAGACTAAATGCGTTTTTCTTTAAAAGCAGTCGGTGTCCAAATGATCTTACAGAATGTGTTGAACTGTACCAATTCCCCCACTACACTTAAGTTAAATGGGACTGCAGTGAGGTCAGGAGCCAGCTGCAATTTTCTTCAATTTTTTTATGAGTTAGCTTGAGTTAAGGACAGACTGGCGACCTCACCATTGAAATGTTCTGTTTTTGTTGGTTTGCGACATAGTTTTAATGGGACTTAAAGTCTGAGTTTCAACACCCCGCACCGTAAACAGCTATCTAACAGATGCAATTTCCTGTGTGCAATCAATGTAAAGTTCTTAACCCTCTCCTATTTAGCTAGTAAAATATATAGTTTTAGCTCTAAAATTCTTTATGGGATGGCATCATGAATGGTTCTCTCCCAGTAATTCCATTGGCTTTGATGTCCTCATTAATTTGTGGCTGGAGCTGCGGATGACACAGGCACACACGTATTACAACTGCTAGCAAAAAGCTTTAATGCATCTGTAGTAGCAATGGAATGGAATTCAAGTTTTCACTTCCATCCAGTCAATGTGTTGCTTAAACATGTTTATATAAGTTGGGGAAAACATGGCATGATTTTATACTCTAGGCTTAGTGCAACCAAGATAATCCTTAGCCAATGCCAAAAATCAGTTTTATGCACTGAGAAAAATTATGAAAAGCAGTCATAGCGTTTGATTTGGCTGAATTCCTAGTCTTTCTTATTATGAAAATGAAATACTGTATTAGTAAGGCAGGATCCAAACTTTATTTTATTTTATTTTATTTTCTTATCAGAACAAGTCATTTTTTCCCCAGCTGCCAGATGTAGGAATCCAGTTGAATTATGTTGTGTGAAGAGGATCAACATACCATAGACTTAACTGGGTGCAACAGTTTCAGGCATCTAGACATTCCTTCCTTCCCCAGAGATGGAATTCATTTCATGCTGAGCCCAGATAACGTGGTTTCACACTTCTCCCTGGTGACAAAATCCACAACCAATCTGTCAAGTAACGTAAATGTATGCACGTGTGATAATGGAAATGTAAGTTGAGTGGTTAATGTGCAAAAAAACCTGGTCATTGTGCACATTCGCCAGGCCTTGATCGCTTAAACTCCCTACTTCTAGAACCTCCCAGCTCATCCCTTCTGCAGACTGCTCTTCAGTGACCCACCACCAGGATCTGGGATCTAAGTTGTCATCTTTTGTGCCCTCCCTGGGGGGCGGTTCCCACCCCTCTTCTTCATCCAGCCCGTCCCAAACATGTATAATGACCAGGAAATGTGTGTCCTTCCCTCTTCATGAACAGATTATGTACGCATTCTCCATGAGGCCTGCATCCATGAGGCCTCCATGACCCAGCTTTGTAATCAGCCTCAAGGCCCTCTCATGAGTTCACTACTAAGAAGGTTTAGACTGGCAGGCACTAGAGGCAGGAACTTTTCAATGGTGTCCCATGCTTAGGGAATTCCATCCCTATTCAAAAGGTTTAAAGGTAAAGGGACCCCTGACCTTTAGGTCCAGTCGTGGCCGACTCTGGGGTTGCGGTGCTCATCTCGTTTTATTGGCCGAGGGAGCCGGTGTACAGCTTCCGGGTCATGTGGCCAGCATGACTAAGCTGTTTCTGGCGAACCAGAGCAGCGCACGGAAACACCGTTTACCTTCCTGCCAGAGCAGTACCAATTTATCTACTTGCACTTTGATGTACTTTCAAACTGCTAGGTTGCAGGAGCAGGGACCAAGCAACGGGAGCTCACCCCGTCGCGGGGATTCAAACCGCTGACCTTCTGATCGGCAAGTCCTAGGCTCAGTGGTTTAACCCACGGCGCCACCCGCGTCCCATTCAAAAGGTTTAGAGAACACTAATATACACATGGCCCCTGTGCTGATGGTTTTTTAATGGGCTTTCAAGATGCCCCCTTAATTGATTTTTATGCTGGGGTCTTACTCCTGCATGTGCGTTTTTAAGATCATTTCCATAGAGATAGATAGATAGATAGTTTGATCCTGCCAATATTGTTTTATCTGCTGCTGCTATTACCCTTTGAGATATTGTCCTTTTAGATGGATTAGCGTGCTTTGGATTACTTATGGCTTGCTATTTGAATGGCTTAAATATTATACATCACCCCAGAGGGGTAACCCTGTAGAGCTGACCAAAAGGATAAAAAATAATTAGCAGCAGCAAACCCTAAGCAAACAGAACTAATGCCAGTCTCAGAGGCCTCTGGTATAGGACTATTGTTCAACAGGGCATCTGAGTCAGAGCAGTTTGATCCATAACGTGCTTTGCAAAATGACCTTGACAGATTAGAGAACTGGGCCAAAACAAACAAGATGAATTTTAACAGGGAGAAATGTAAAGTATTGCACTTGGGCAAAAAAAATGAGAGGCACAAATACAAGATGGGTGACACCTGGCTTGAGGGAAGTAATAGTGCCACTGTATTCTGCTCTGGTCAGACCTCACCTGGAGTACTGTGTCCAGTTCTGGGCACCACAGTTCAAGAAGGACACTGACAAACTGGAACGTGTCCAGAGGAGGGCAACCAAAATGGTCAAAGGCCTGGAAACGATGCCTTATGAGGAACGGCTAAGGGATCATTAGTCCAAACACCTGCAATGCAGGAATCTCAACTAAAGCATCCCCGACAAAGGACCATCCAACCTCTGCTTAAAAACCTCCAAGGAAGGAGAGTCCACCACTTTCCGAAGGAGGTCTTACTGTTAGCAAGTTCTTCCAGATGTTTAGTCAGTATCTGGGGCACCCCACTGGGGCACCCCTTTTCCCAATGATGAGGAGGACCCATTAGTGAGCACTCTTTTGGTTTGATCAGTCAACCAGCTACAAACCCACCTAACAGTTACCATATTTTTTGCTCCATAAGACACACTTTTTCCCTCCTGGAGTGAATGTGTGGTCCCTGGAGCCGAATTGCCCAGGGGCAAAAAGCAGATCATGCTTTTTATTTTTAGAAAGAGGGAAGGGGGTGTTGAAACCAAGCCGCTTAGCAGCTGATCAGCAAGTGATTGGGAGGAGAGATAAGGGACTCTAGCGATAAAGGAGGCTGCCACAGCATGAACCACAAAAATCAAACACCCACTGTTTCATTCAGAATTTTTTTTTCTTGTTTTCCTCCTCTAAAAACTAGGTGTGTCTTATGGTCAGGTGCGACTTATGGAGTGAAAAATTCGGTACCTCGTCCAGCACACATTTTACCAGCTTCTCTGCAAGAGTATCATAGGTGACTATCAAAAGCCTTACTGAAATCAAGATCCACTAGGTCCACAGCACACAGAGAAATAGAAAGTTGGTGGTTTTTTTGTCCCCCCCCCCCAAGTCAGGACTCTGCAGTGCTTCCAGAATATTGTCTGAATTATAGGTGGAATGTCAGGAGCTGGTGTAAGGCAGTAGTCAAGAATGTATAAGAATATATAAGGCAGGGATTTCCTGCCTCATTTCACCTTAGCCACGAACATATTTGAAGGCTCTGTATGTCAACCCTTCCTTTCCCCAGCACACTGTGTGTACACACACACACACACACACACATCATAAGGATGTTGTTATGCTGCAATGTGACAACAGAACAGCAGTGTTGGAGAGTGAAGAGGGGGGTGGCAGAGATGGGCTCAGTTTGGCAGGCAGACAGGCAGAAGTGTGACTATGATATAGACAAAGCCACTTCCACCCTTCGGAGGAGGTGGAGTGCGGGCTTCACAGCCCCACCACGCACGCGGCGGCTGGCACCCAGCCCCCGTGCGATTGGGGAGATTCCCGGCCGTGTCACCTCCTGGTCAGCCAATCGGCTGGCTCTGGGGGCGTGGCCTGCCTTATTTAAAGCAGGACACGGCCAGGGATCTCTCTCTTTGCTGCCGGCCAGCTGTTCCTGCTTTTCCCACCCTCCCGCCCTATAAGGTTTTCGTTCCTTGCCCTTGCTATGGCCCTTTGTTGGTCACCGTTGAGGGGCCTGGTAGGAATTTTCCCACTTGGCAAATTGGCACCAGCCACTTGGTTTTCACCTACCTCGTAGCAAATTGTCACAACTTTCTTGGCATTGGTGGTGAGGCATTGGTATTGCTCTGTAGATGGAAGAGGGGAGGTAACACCATCACCTGCCCTGCACATTGAAGGGTAGTCTGATAAAGGATTCCGGGGTGTGTGGCCCTGTCTGAAGCCTGGGGAGGTGAGGGCCTAAGGCATGCCCCCAATCGGTGGCCCTGGGGGAGTTCCTAGTTGATGTGCATCAGCAGGACTCCCCCTACTGGTGGTTAACCCTTCACAGACTTCAAGCGGACGGGCTGAAGTCTGATATAGTTGGTTAGGACCAATGCCTAAGCCAATACTGCTCATCACCTGTAACCAATAAAGTTGTGGCTTTATTTAGCCCATTAACCTTAATAATTGTGTTATTTCCACTGGGGGGGGGACGGGAACTCACCACACAAATGTATAGGGATAATATAGGCAAAAGTATGAAAGGGGCATGAACAGGGAGTGTGATAGCTCTGTTGGTAGAGTGTGAGACTCAACCTCAAGGTTGTGGGTTTTTGTCCCATGTTGGGCAAAAGATGTCTGCATTGCAGGGATTAGAGGATTCTCAGGGTCCCTTGCAGTTGTACAATTCTGTGATCTAGGTATGGTTCATTCAATGCTCATGTTAAAAACACTTCTTACAGAGTCCCAGAGGAAATGAGGCTGGGATGGGTAAAGGTAAAGGACCCCTGGATGTGCAATCAAATGTGGTTGCCACGCTCATCTCACTTTCAGGCTGTGTTTGTCCACAGACAGCTTTCTGGGTCATGTGGCCAGCAGGACTAAGCCACTTCTGGCACAACGGAACACCATGACAAAAGCCAGAGTGCATGGTAATGCCGTTTACCTTCCTGCCGCAGCGGTACCTATTTATCTACTTGCACTGGTGTGCTTTCAAACTGCTAGATTGGCAGGAGCTAGGGCAGAGCAATGGGAGCTCACCTCCGACCTTCCAATCAGCAAGCCCAAGAGGCTCAGTAGTTTAGACCACAGCGCCACCTGCCACACACACACACACAAGCCAGTGGGTGGAGCAATGAGTGCATGTTTCCTTTTGTACAGTAGGCTAGTTTCTATTCTGCTCACCCCTACTTCTTCCATTTTCAGAGTTCAGAGACAAATTCCACCCAAGGAAAAACACCCAAGGAAAGTGCAAAGTAGTGCTGGCCATGGTTGGGCCTGGGGAAGGGGTGTCTAGCTAAGGAGGAGGTGCAGCCTTGGTAAAGTCTCAAGAGGCAGGTAGAGAAGCCTGAACAGCTGTGTCTGGCTCCTGGGCTGAAGTTCTCCACACTTGGTCTATACCAAACAACTCTAAATCAATAGAAGCCCTTGGTTTTCTTTTGTGTGTTGTAACTGTCTCCAATTTTCTTCCTTCTTTTTTCAGCAATTGCATGGCTGCCCAGAGTGCATGATGAATTTTGTCTGGTAAAGTTGGTGGCCAGCTATGAAACGTAAACCTTCCAAAGTCAAAGCAGTCATATGACCTCCATGATCAATTTCTCGATTTGTGAGCTTGTTTCCTTCTGATGAATGGCGAATCGGCACACATCTTTCATTCATAATAGCATTGCTGTCCCGACCATTATCAAATGCTTTTACCAAAGCTTGGATTTTTTTTGTATTTATTTATTTTTTTTAAATTGCAGGAGGCATTTGATTGACTTTCACTCTTTTCCTCCCTTTATAGCAAACTAAATAATGCAAGATTATTGCAATAATGCAAAACTGATGCAATAAAACAGCAATTTTTATTCATTGTGTTAATGATTTGTCTTGCCAAGTTGGTTCTGTCAACCCTCTGGAATTTATTTATTTATTTAAAATTCATTGGCCTTTTAATCCAAGGTTAGCCATAGGGTAGACCCACTGAAATTAATGCACATGGCTCAGAAAGCAAACCTAACCCCACTTATGTGGGAGTAAGCCCCATTGAATGAAATAGGACAATCTTCTGAACAAAACATGACTCTGTTTTTTCTGTAACTTAGTTCCATTTACTGCATTGGGTCTAGTTGGGATAAAATTTCAGATGGGTATGACATTCAAATTTGGCCCTAATCCAGAGACAGCTGTACTTCTCTCATGGTAAGCAGTGGGACAAGCTAGTAACAACTCACTTTAAAGTTCTCGATTTCAAATAAACTTAAAATGCAACTCTCTTTTTCAGGACCTCTGTCATAAATATGCTATTTAATCCTATTGGTTTTAAGAATTTCACAATATGTACAGATTATAGATGTGGTTGGGGGCATTTTGTGCATTAATAATAATAATAATAATAATAATAATAATAATAATAATAATATATTTATACCCCACCCATTTATACCCCACCACTCTGGGCAGCTTCCAACAAAATCTTAAAATACAGTAATCCATCAAACATTAAAAGCTTCCCTAAACAGGGCTGCCTTCAGATGTCATTTTCATGAATTGCTTTCCATGACAACATCTCAAAATGATAAACAAGTTAAACACACACACACACACAAAAAAACAATTTCAAGTCCAACTGTGAGAGAAATCTCCACTTGAAAGGCTTAAAAGTCACCAAAATGGCAATAGAGATAGCTAAAGGTAAAGGACCCCTGGACGGTTAAGTCCAGTCAAAGGTGACTATGGGGTTGCGGCGCTCATCTTGCTTTCAGGCTTCAGCTGTTCAGGCTTCTCTACCTGCCTCTTGAGACTTTTCAGCTTTCCGTGTCGTGTGGCCAGCAGGACTGAACCGCTTCTGGCGCAACAGAACACCATGACGGAATCCAGAGAGCACAGAAATTCTGTTTACCTTCCCACGCAGTAGTACCTATTTATCTACTTGCACTGGTGTGCTTCCGAACTGCTAGGTTGGCAGGAGCTGGGACAGAGCAATGGGAACTCACTCCATCATGAGGATTCAAACTCCCAGCCTTCTTATCAGTAAGCCCAAGAGGCTCAGTGGTTTAGACCACAGCGCCATCCGCCCCCCCCCCCCACATGTCAGTCGGTGGAGCAATGAGTGCATTTTCCCCTTTGTACAGTTGGCTAGTTTCACCAATGTCCCTGGCAATAGAGATGATGCCTGCCTGATAGGTAAAGGGAAGGCATTTTAACAGATAGCTGCCACTACACTAAAGGTCCACTTCCTTCATCATATCAGATGGACCTCATGATGAAATAGTATCTGCAAAGGCCCTCTTCTGCAGGGCAAAGTTGAGCATATGAGTGAGATGATATTTTAGGTATCCTGGTCCCAAGCTTTGTAGACCAGTGCTAGGTATACAGGGCCGAAGCTGTTTATCATTTGTTAATGAAAATAACATTCAAAAATGCATTATATTAAGGATAATTGCTTGGCAGAAAAATGTGTCTGGTAGGGCAAATTGCCTACAAATATGTGTAAAGGTAAAGATAAAGGGACCCCTGACCATTAGGTCCAGTTGTGGCCGACTCAGGGGTTGCAGCGCTCATCTCGCTTTATTGGCCAAGGGAGCCAGTGTACAGCTTCCAGGTCATGTGGCCAGCATGACTAAGCCGCTTCTGGCGAACCTGAGCAGTGCACGGAAACACCGTTTACCTTCCCGCCGGAGCGGTACCTATTTATCTACTTGCACTTCATGCTTTCGAACTGCTAGGTTGGCAGGAACAGGGACCGAGCAACGGGAGCTCACCCCGTCGCGGGGGATTCGAACTGCCGACCTTCTGATCAGCAAGTCCTAGGCTCTGTGGTTTAACCCACAGCGCCACCCGCGTCCCACGAATATGTGTACATTAGGAGAAAACCACACTAGAATGTCAATGAATTTTCACGAGGAAACGTGGAGATTGAAAAATATGAGAAACTGAGAGAAACCAAAATTGAAAAATTTGCTCATCCCTAGACGTACGTTCAGAAGTGAACATTCAAACATACAACCGCTCCCTGCAGTCTGAAGTGGTACAGTCCACGAGAAGCCTTGGATTTGATAATGCTGTGTGGATAAACTTGCCCTGAGACTTCCTGCTTCATCCTCCCCCTCCCTGCTCTGGAGTGTAGAAAAGGAAAACTCAATCTACTCATTCTTTTTCTTTTAGAGCTCTTTGAACAAAGCTGCTCCAAATGCTACAGAGACAGAAGCTGGATCGCACAGGAGGGAGTTTATTCATGTTGTTCTCTCATTACATTTTGCCCCTCTCCTTTGTTGGCTCTCATCACCCTTCTCCTGTTTGTCTATTTTAATCATTGAACATTTCTATAATACTCTGAATGCCACTGCAGACAAAAACCGGGCAACCAATTCCATAATTGCTGCATTCAGATAGCTCAGCGGTAAACAACGTCTAGGCAGATATCTTATATGAAGTAGGAAATGACTTGACAGCAGATAAAAGCAGAAAAGAATATGAGAGAGAGAGAGAGAGAGAGAGAGAGAGAGAGAGAGAGAGAGAATATGCCTAATAGAGGCATTAAGTACTAACAGCAACAGCTATGCATGTAAAAATAAAATCTAACAGCATAATCTCCTTCACCATACAGTGGTTTTCTTGTTTTCTTACCCCATCTATGCACTTGCAGGGGGACATGCACAGGAAGTCCACAGAACGTTAAGGGGTCTGGGAGTGTTAATCACTCTTGGCTCCATTGCACTGAATGGGGGTAGAGTGACGAGGTGCAGAGCAGGGACAGGAGAAAAAAATAAATTGGTTCCTATTGTAATGTGAATCCAAAATGCAAGCCAAAGCACAGCTCTCCTCTAAAATGTGCATGTCTCCATATCTGTGTACAGGAGAAGGCAAAATGGTGTGGGAAAGTGTATATGGAAGTGAAAATGCAAACTAATTTTATTTATGGAGACTTTAAGGTAAAGGTAAAGGGACCCTGGACCGTTAGGTCCAGTCGCGGATGACTCTGGGGTTGTGGCGCTCATCTCACTCTATAGGTCGAGGGAGCCGGCGTTTGTCTGCAGACAGCTTCCGGGTCATGTGGCCAGCATGACTAAGCCGCTTCTGGCGAACCAGAGCAGTGCACGGAAACACCGTTTACCTTCCCGCCGGAGCGGTACCTATTCATCTACTTGCACTTTGACGTGCTTTCGAACTGCTAGGTTGGCAGGAGCAGGGACCGAACAACAGGAGCTCACCCTGTCACGGGGATTCAAACCGCTGACCTTCTGATTGGCAAGCTCTAGGCTCTGTGGTTTAGACTTTATTTCCCTTTTAATTACAAATGTATGCGGAAATTATTGGAAACAAATGAGAAACTGAAATGAGTCATCTCTTCCTAGTGCAGAGACAAAAAACCATGGTGAATGGAAGCCAGAGTTGACTCCAGCCCAATCTATTTTTTTTGCCCTTGTACCTCTTCGTTTCAACCTCATTCAAACTCATGTAATGGAGTTTATAAAGATCAAGTGATAATTGTTGGTACTGTAATGGTTAAAAAGAGATTCCCTCTGTATCTGATGGAGCTGGGAAGCATGTCAGAAACGGTAAGGGGAAATGTTAGCAATTTTTGTCAAGGTTCAAGTTTATTTGTTTTAGCCCTAGGCCATCACAAAAATAATGCAAAGATAACATTATGGCATAAAAAGTGGCTTTAAGCCTTTTATTCTGCCTTCTCAATATGGAAACTCAATTTTAAAATCACCAGTAAGATTCTGGTGACAGATGAGCACATGAGATAAATTATTGAAGTTGTGATGCTCTGCATATGGAATCCCATATTAATGCTGTTCTTATTGTAATATGTTCACTTGAAGGCATTGTAAGAAAGGGGGGACTTTATCATTTAGTAACCACAAGTGTGCCAGGTAGCAACTTTATCAAGATTGTAGCTTAAAATGTGCACATTTGCAGGAAAATAGGCAGCAGGACATCAAATTTATTACCAATTGATCTATTTTTATTGTTGCAGTAAGTACAGTGGTAATTTGGAACCATTAGTTTCTCCCCAGCCCCCGGAATGATGCTGCTGCTGCAGAGACATAGTAAATTGGCTGAACCAACAGCCAGAACTTAAGTCAATGTACATGTCAAACCTGCAATATTCTTAGTTAAAGCCAACCTCCCCTATGCAAATGTGGCCAATTGACTATCTGAGATTTAGGAAATGTAAGCAACTAAGCAGCAGATCCAGTTATTGTAGAAGATGTTTCTGGGGAAATGCGAGCACACAAAACGTTTGAAAGAACCGAATCAAGAGCATTGACTAAAATGCAGAATCACCCTTTCACAGTCTTTCGCAGCAATCAACAAGAGTTTAATTGAGAGTAGGGAGTAAACATCAAACAATTTTGTAGTTCCACAAAGCGCTTGGATTTTTTTAGTTGCCATTTCGTTGCTAGCAATCAAGGACAATTTCAGCAAGTGGAAGAGTTTAATATTGACAGAACTTTTGCTCATTGCATGTCTACAAAACAGCACACTTGGGGTGCTGTGTCTTCTGAACTCTGACCAATAAGTAACAGAGACAAGCAATATGAGCTGGACTAATCTGTATTCCAAAAGTTAAATACAAACTTCAGCAACATTGCAACTGCTTGCATATTTCCCAGTTGTTGAAGGCTTCAAAGGAAGTATCCAGATTATGAACATCAAAGCAGGGAAGAAATAACACATTCCTTCTCTAATGAAGGCTTATGCTCTAAAGGCAGAGAATAAGGGTGGTATTCAATGGTAATCCTACTCAGAGTAGACCCATTGAAGTTAATAGACACCACTAATTTAGGTTCAGTAATGTCAATGTTTGCTCTGTTAAATACAGTCCTATGTTTCCTGTAGTCTTCCTTGAGACTGAAATATTTTACATTTCTGACCGCTTTTCTGACCCTGGAATTATTGATGCTCTGAAAATACTTTCCAGCTTGTTACATCCTGCCTTGAAAAAAATATCTTCATATTTCCTTTCCAGACTAGGTTTGTCTGTACTAGCATTGGCAATATCGTTCACTTTATTAGTTCATTATTATTTAAAACCACCCAGAGTAACTGAGGAGAGATCAGGGGCTCGTTTGTAATGATGGAATCGCTTTTCAGATTTCACACAATTACCATTATTAATTATGAAGAAATTGAAATTGCAAGTCCTTTTATCTTATTCTCATCTCACCTGTTTCTTCTTGCAACAGGAGGTTTGTGCTGCTGCCTGATGGATGATTAAAAATGATTTGTATTGCATTTCTTCACAGTTTGCCATCTGTAATTTAAAATGCCTGTAGAAAGACATCTCACCTTCCAACCTCCCTTTGCAGAAAAGCTTAATAATCCAGAGTTAAAGTAGGAGTCTTTAAAAAAACAACACCATCTCTGATGTATATAGGAATTTTAGAAGAAGTTGGGTCCTCCATCATGGAGGGCACGTGTTGCAGTGAGATCACAAGAAAAGGCCTCCCCGTTGTGGGGCGGGACCGTTTGGATGGCCACAATGCCCCATTGGTTGCCCCTCTGTTGCTGGGGCAGAGATTTGGTCAGTTCGGTTGGCTATTGGCTGCTGAGGGGCTACTTAAGCTGTTGCATGTCGCTGGAGAGATTCACTTTCTTGCAACGTGGAGCGGATCACCCGATCTCCCACCCTATATTAAGAGCTGTTCTTTGGCCTTGCTATGCCTGTCTAGGGGTCGTCTGTTTTGGAGCAGGGGCCCTTGCTTTTACCCGAACCCTGTCAAGGGGCTAGGGCCACGCCAGAGCCCCTGGGAGCATCTCAGGTGAGCTGTGAGATCGAAGGAGTTCTCGCTCCCCCAAGATGCTTTCCCTTACTGACATATGGTGGTGCTCAGTGTCAGTCCTGTTCCTGCCATGAGCAGGCTCAGGTAGTCTGGAACCAATGCCTAAGCAACCGCTCACATGCTGTAATCAATAAAGCTGTGGCCAAAACCTTAAACTAAAATCTGTGTCTATTGTGTCTTCATTTGGGGGTGGTTTTGGGGGTCTTCACACGCAAGTAACTGAGAAGTAAATTTCAAGACTACAGTCCAACTCAGAGCTTTCCCTAGGGACAGGGCCAAAGCTCAGTGACAGAGCAGGAGTCAAACTGTTGGGATACTGCCAGGGAGACAAAAGCCATCATGCCCCCACTCTGTCTCCGGACGTCCATCGACCTCCCGTAGAAACGCAGTATCAATCAATTAGCGACATGAGCTCCAGAAATAGCTTGCCACGTTCCAGAGCTGATGCACGCTCTATCAGCAGAATTCACACAGCGAAAGATGCACGCAGGAGAGCATATTTACAAGTTTATTCAGCGTTGGTCAGAACAAAGAAAAAACATGACTGCCTGCTTCAGTGTCTCAGACACAGAGAGAGAAACGAAAGCAAAGACACAACAGAAACATCCTGTGAACAGGAAATACGCAGGCTGTGACACAAACATCCTGCTCCCTTTTAAGGTGGAACGGAAATATCCTAACAGTCTTCACACGCAAGTAACTGAGAAGTAAATTTCAAGACTACAGTCCAACTCAGAGCTTTCCCTAGGGACAGGCCAAAGCTCAGTGATAGAGCAGGAGTCAAAGTAGTAGTAGTATCAACAACAACAACAACAACAACAACAACAACAACAACAACAACAACTTATTATTTATATCTGGCTGGTTTCCCCAGCCACTCTGAGCGGCTCCCAACAGAATATTAAAAACACGATAAAACATCAAGCATTAAAAACTTCCCTAAACAGGGCTGCCTTCAGATGTCTTCTAAAAGTCAGATAATTGTTTATTTCTTTGACATCTGCTGGGAGGGCATTCCACAGGGCAGGCACTGAGAAGGCCCTCTACCTGGTTTCCTGTAATCTCACTTCTTGCAGTGAGGGAACCGCCAGAAGGCTCTCGGAGCTGGACCTCAGGGTCTGGGCTGAACGACAGGGGTGGAGACACTACTTCAGGTAGTAGGAGAGCATCTGCTTTTTCATGCTGAATGTCCCAATTTCAATCTCCCGATGGAAATGTCTGAAATCAAGGAGAGCTACTGCCACACAGTGTGGGTGGTACTGAGTTAGATAGACCAACAGGCTGACTCCGTAGAAGACAGTTCCTTGTGTTCCTTCTGGCACCTGCTTATTGCACTGCCCATTGATGCTACTGTCATTCCCACATGGCGGCGATTGCCAAGCCACATAGCTCAGGCGCGATAAGGGCTTTGGTTCACCTTCTCACATCAACAGCATTCATAAGAGCACATTGTATTCTCAAAGGCTTCTTGTCATCACTTGTGAATATGCCAAATAACCTTTTCTATAGAATAAGACCACATTAGTATTTTTTAAAAGGAAGGGAGGGGTTTGCAAAACTCAAGATTTGAATCAGTAATTAGCCCGCCTAAGGGAACTTGCTTATTAACGGATATACCTCTCAAATTCACCACATTGTCGTCTTCTTTGGGGCTTTCATCAAGCACAGCCTTGATTTTAATTGTACGTTATAATTGCACATCTTTCCCTTTGAAATTTCTAAATTATTCTTGTAATTCTCTTTGTGTCCCCCCCCTTGTCCTAAGCAAAAGCTTTTGCCAGAAACTCATTATTACCAATGCAACGATTACAAGATTTCCCCCCTTCCACTTCTAAATGCCTAATAGCTTATATTCAGCTCAACCTCTCCCTCTCTCTTTTTTTTCTTTTAATCACTTGCTCTTTTTAAAGACTGTTTGCTATAAGTCCCATTCAAATGACATTTCAAGCTGGATGCATTTACACTCTTTCAAATAGAAAGGGGGAGAGGAAGGGAGAGGGTGAGCTCCTGAACGACAATGCACCTTATGCTAAATCTGGTGATTCAGTTGAAGGTTAATGGCTAGCATTGCAGGAACAGCAGCGTACAGGCTATAATTAGGAGTGTCTGATGGAAGCTCACACTGTAATATAAACAGAAAACATCTGCATGCTTGTGGTAATGGCTCTCTGCAACTCTCCCCATACTATTTCTCTTTTGTGCATTAATAGCATGTTTATGCGTTTTCAGCCGAATCCCACGAACAATCATCCTGGCAAATGATTTCTGCCAATGGGCTGCAAAATGTGCTCTGCAACACACAACTCTCCCATCCACAGTGTCCTTCTGGCCTTGTGAGCTGTCCCATGCCATGGATTGTTGATGCTTCCCTTGCATCTACAGGAGCGCCTCTCCTGGTATGCCCTGCAGAGGACCTTAAGGTCCACGAATAACCATCATTTAGAGGTCCCGGGCCCTAAGGAAGTCAGACTATCCTCCACCAGGGCCAGGGCCTTTTCAGTGATGGCTCCGACCTGGTGGAATGGTCTGTCCCAGGAGACTAGGGCCCTTCAAGATTTAACCTCCTTCCGTTGGGCCTGCAAGACAGAGCTATTCCACCTGGCCTTTAATTTGAATTCAGCCTGATCTTTTATTTCCCTTCTCTTCCCTACCCCATCCCTTTTATGAAAATCACCTGCTCTGAGACCCCACAGCTACCGTATTTTTCGCTCTATAAGACGCACCAGACCACAAGGCGCACCTAGTTTTTGGAGGAGGAAAACAAGGAAGAAAAAAAAAATCTCAGAAGCCAGAACAGCAAGAGGGATCGCTATGCAGTGAATGCAGCAATCCCTCTTGCTGTTCTGGCTTCTGTGATAGGTGCATTCACTCCATAAGACGCACACACATTTCCCCTTACTTTTTAGGAGGGAAAAAGTGAGTCTTATAGAGCAAAAAATACGGTAATTCTCCCCTGGCCTCCTCACCGGCCCAAGTAGGACCAATTCAGCCAGTTAGCTCTGGGGATTATCTAATGCTTATTTCCCCTAAATTGATTTTTGATTTTTATTGTTATTAATGTTTTTGTACTGTATTTTATGCTGCTTTTATAGTTAAGTGTTAATAAATTTGTTGTTAGCCACCCTGAGCCCGTTTTTTGAACCGGGAAGGGTGGGGTATAAATAAAAAATTATTATTATTATTATTATTATTATTATTATCATTATCATTATCATTATCATTATCATTATCATTATCATTATCATTATCATTATCATCATCATCATCGCTGGCAGCCAACAACAGATGCTATATGCAGAATCATACTATTGTGGCTGGCACCTGTCTGTCTTGAGAGACAATGGAGTGCACCTCCAGGGGTGAAGCAGCACTGGGTTAGCAGCTCTGACGTGACCTCCCTGGGGCACAAGCCTGGGCAGTCTCTATGGAAGATTTGGGCTGCCCATATGACAAGACTTGCTGGTCCAAAGGAAAGCAAAGTGATACATCTAACACCAGCTTGGCTGCAGGAGTTGCCGGAGGGAGGCATGCAAGATGCCATCCAACAGTCTTAGGGGCTTCACTCTGGATTGGTTTAGGGCTTACTCCTTAGTGTTTTCTTCCACTGAAGATATGCCACAACACAGTGGAGGGAAGCATGCAATAAACATGTTATAAACATGTATAACCAAGTGGTTTCCAAAGTGGGCAACACCCCCACCCCCTGCAGGCCGGTAGAATTGCCTAGAGAGGCAGTAAGACGCAAGTGGTTGATAAATCGTGTCCTCCCTAAAAGAGGGCATGTGTTGTGGTGAGACCTGGAGACTGACCTCCTGGTTGTGGGTGGGTCTATTGGATAGCCACAACACCCAACTGGTAGGTCCCTCGTTGCTGGGTGTAATCTGGCTAATGGGGCGCAGTCGAAATGGATCGAGGGACCTATATAAACCCATGCACATGTCCCAGAGCTTCCTCTTTCGGTTCGTGCATCAGAACACCTGCCCACCTCTCCCTAATTTTAGCGCATTTTGCGAATGACCTTGCTATACCGTCATGTGTCGTCTGTCATTGGGTCTGGGGCACGGCAGGAATTTTCCCCACTTGGCTGATTGGCTGTTGCCATTTGGGTTTTGCCTGCCATGTAGCAAATTGTCACAACTTGTAAGGTTGCGGATAGGCACTGGTTCATGTGATAGGGAAGGGAGAATGGTCTCGCCATCCGTATGTGAAGGGTATTCCGTTAAAGGAATCCAGGGACTCAACTTGGTTTGGTCAACCCCCGAAAGGGGGTTGTGCCCATGCCTGAGTTCAGGGAAGCATCTGGGGAGTGAACAGAGTCTGCTCCCAGGCTTTTCACCTACCTCAGGTGTTCACCCTTGACTGACCTATGATAGAGCTCTGGGTCAGGGCTACCTGCAAGGGTGTAGGGAGCTAGTCAAACCAGAGCCTATGCAACCACTCACTTTTCTGTAATCAATAAAGTTGTGGCCTAAATTCTGCCAAAAACCAATACTAAACTAAAATTTGAGTCAAATGTGTCTTTATTTAGGGGGGAGGTCTCTGGGTCTGAACACGCAACAGGGGACATTTGAAGTGCAAATGACTATCAGCCTTGAAATGTTAGTATCACCCACTAGATCATCAATTTTGTTGAATTAATTAAACTAAATAGTTTTAATTTGATTTTGAAAAAATGTGCAGTTAATTGCTATTGTTTTGATTGTTATTGTATGATCTTCCTTAGTGGGTCATGTCCTCTATTCTGAATAATGCTTTTTATAGGGTAGGGTAGGGAACATTGGGGAGTAGATTATGGAACCATAAACCCACAACATGTGTTGTTGATGCTTCCTTGCATGCCTGCCAGTCAGTACTAGATGCTATGGAGTCCTCCCACTGTTTGAAAGAGTAGGGTTGGGGCTCAGGTCTGCCTGGAAGGCAGCTCCTTAAACCAATATATGGGGCATGGGCAAGCTGCAGACAGTTCACAATGGCCATTTATTTATTTGCCTAATCCAAGATTCAAGCCTGCCCTGTTCGTTGATGAGTCCTGGTCCAAAATTAAGCTATGTGGGTTTGCTCACTGGATTATCCCCATTTGCTAAGGGACATGGGTGGCGCTGTGGTCTAAATCACTGAGCCTCTTGGACTTGCCAATCAGAAGGTCGGCGGTTCGAATCCCCGTGATGGGGTGAGCTCCTTTTGCTCTGTCTCAGCCCCTGCCAACCTAGCAGTTCGAAAGCATGCCAGTGCAAGTAGATAAATAGGTACTGCTGTGGTGGGAAGGTAAACAGTGTTTCCATGCGCTCTGGCTTCCGTCACGGGATTCTGTTGAACTGGAAGCGGTTTAGTCCTGCTGGCCACATGACCCGGAAAGCTGCCTGTGGACAAACGCCGGCTCCCTCGGTCTGAAAGCAAGATGAGCACCGCAACCCCATAGTTGCCTTTGACAGGACTTAACCATTCAGGGGTCCTTTACCTTTACTATTTAGCCCATTTGCTGGATGCCCTGATAGCTTTGTTGCAGCAAGGCAGTCTGCCTTTGTCTCAGCAATGTGTGTAAGTTTTTGCTGAAATGATATAAATGGGGGAAAGCTTGCAGTGGAGAATTAGTAGTGGAGATACTTTCCCTTGCTTATTTTGTGTGCAGGGTTTAATTATTTTATTGCTGTTAGTGTCCATTTTTATTACTTTCCACATTTATCGTATGATAAGTTTGATTTCTGAACATTCTTATGCATTTTTGTTTTCTTATACAAATCTGAGATTTTCTTAAAATGGGAATCTGGGTGGGGCACACAATAAAGTTTTAAGAAAAATAAATTTAAAATGAGGAAAAAGGAGCTGAATAGGAATAGCAGAGTAAGAGAGAGAAACTAATGTACCTAATGTAAGGAAGCTCCCTAGGCAATGTTTTAGAGCAAGCACTGATTTAATTAACTGAGTTTTAGTTTGGAACACCTATATTCCATTAATAAAGCAACAAGGGATTTCTCAGTTACTAAATAATTATCCAGGCATACCAACCTTTTCTTTAAAAAAATGGGGGCAGAACAATGACTGGAATAGTGAAGTTATTTGGTTTAGCCAGCAAAACAACTGTGAGGCATTGAATATTATTTATGAACAAACTTGACCCTAGGTAACGGTACACTCAGTGAACCATGTAATGCAATATTTTCCTTACTTACAATGGGAAAGTTTACAGTAAATGCTATAACCAGGAATGGACAGGAAATCCTCTAAAATGAAATGTGGCCAAGTTACTGAAATGCTAGCAGGGCACTCTGATCTATTGAAACAGGAGACAGAAGTGACTTTCTGGATCGGCATGAAGCACAACAGCAGAAAATGTCATTGTCCTTAAATATAAGCTAAGAATTCAAATGGAAAGTAACATCTATTGTGATATAGTTGTTTTGCTTCAGAAAGGTCATAAATACATACACCCACTCATGTCAATTTCAAATAACACAACAGAATGGGAAGAAGACCAGCTCTCTTGATTCTTAAAATCTTCTTCAAAATCCACCCCTGGATGTTCCAAATGGAGTTGAACCACAGATCAAATATGGATCAATGCACACTGATAAGTTAGTCAAAAGTAGAACCTTTCTCATGAATAGTATGATCAATTTTCCAAGAGGACAGGACTACTGGAAAATATATATTTGTTGTCAATTCTCGTCAAAACAAACTGTATTTTTCATTTAAAAAATACTGAAACACTGATTGATTATTGTGACTGTGACTTCATTCCCATATCCCTTCAATCCTGATTTATGTTAAGGTGCTGATTTCCTGTTTCTCTATATATTTTCAAGACAGAGTAGTCTCGTGCAAAACCTCTGTCTTAAAAAAGGGGGCGGGGAAAGAGAAAAGGTTGGTTTATGTTCTGTGAATTCACCCTCAGCATAGAACAGTTGGAAATAGGAACTCTTGGAAACAGGCATAGCTTTGGCCACTTTGAGGATCAAAGAAATGTCCACTGGTGTCACAACACACCTAAAAACTGTCTTCCATAATTTGATGTCACATTGTGTCTCCACATTTGTGGTGGGTGTTAGGTTTCTGTTTATGCCACTGTGCAGTGCTTGGAGTCACAAGACTCTGTTTACATTCCAGACTGTCGGAAGTCTCACGGGAGATGGGAGACGGATGCTGATGTTACTGGTTTCCTGTTTTCTTTGTTCCAGTTGGTTCACTGACTCTCACAGAGAGCAGATGTATATTCTTTTCTGTCCTGCGTAGTTAGAAATAAAATGTAGCGATGTAGCTCATATTTCTCGTCTTTCTGCTGCTGCTTGTATACTCTGCTGAATGGGTGTGCCAGAAGCCCCATCAAAGGCTTAGGTCATTAATCACCGTCGGAGGAGATTCTGAAGACACAAGAAGCAGATTGGTCATACAGAGTTCTGACAGTGGGTATGATTTGAAGTTGGATTAATTTCTCTTATTGAATAATGGAGAAAATGGGCAAATCCAGATTAAACGGGGGAAGTACAGGCTGCTGATAAGGAGAGTATCATTTGGATACATGGAGAAAATTGTACACGTGTAGCAACCATCCACAATAAACTCCTATATGGATAAAGCTGTGCTGACTCACTGACAAGTGTCAGAGACCAGGCTGAGGAGTACTACTATGATGAGGAATGGTGGGAGCCTCCCTCTCCCCCTGCTCCTGACCAGGATACTGAAGCTGCCCAGGAGCAGTATAGATTTGGAGCAGTGGTTTGCAAAGGGGCATAGTTCTGAAGACAAAAGTTGGGGAGAACTAGGGGTGAACAGCAAGGTGGAGAAGAACAGGAAGAGAGAGAGCTAATAGACTCTCTCTCTTGCTAGAAAGTATTCAGCCTATCAATCCAAGGTCATGTAGAGCAGGTAAGGTGGCTACACAAAAAGCAGGGTGGTTGCCAGATCAGGTTGCAAGACGGAAGTGACAAGGGAGGAAGTGGGTGGAATCCTTAACTGGGAACACCTTTATTCTGAGAATGGATGCTTTGTTCTTTTGCTGTGATCATTGAAGTCTCTTTAAATGGTAAGGGGATCTTTTCGCTTTGTCCTGCTTATCTACAGCCAAAGGGGTGAAGGAAGCTGAGTCCCCGAAGCCTGAAACAAGGGGGAAAGTAATTCTCTGTGCCTCTATCTTGGTTTCAGCACAAATCTCACCCGAGATACTGAGAGCAAAGGCAGAGTAGAAAACAGAGCTCAAAGCTTTATTCAGCTTTTAAGTTCTGGATGATCTTGAGCCACTCACTCTTGTGAGGACTCATGCTGAGAAGGAAAAGCAGGGAAGCTGTGAGAAAACCAACATACATTTCCTCCAAACATCTTGGAGGAAAGGCAGGGTACAAATGAAACAAAATTAAAATCCTGATGGATCTTCTCCTTCTGAGTCAAAATCCTTTATTTCCACAGTCAGAGAATCGCAAAGTGCATTAGCCACATAACTTGTTCAACGGCCTGCCTCATACATTATCCGCAACAAACAGCTGTCATAATCTTTGTAATATATATGGGTAATGGATGGAAGGATTGTCTGTTTCCAGTCCATGTCACTTTTGCATATGTTTATTCTTAGACCTGCCCCATCCCATTTTTGCATTAATCTGCAGGGGAGTTTTTTGGGGGAAGGACCAAAAATTTGTATTTAAATAGTATTTTTTATGCATTTTCATTTTTTAAAAATGTGTATTTTAAGTGTACCTGGATACAGTTTTTGAGCTATCACAAAATTCAGAGAGAAGCAAAGGTTGTGATCTACACAATGATTCTGGCGATTCTTCAAGCATCCCTTCGAATATGAACTACTGGCAAGTGCAGGATTACCCCATTGATGTACCACATATTAAAGATACCTGCCCTAGCAGTCAGGGATATTTCACTGGTGTAATAATCCAGCATTCTGCTAAATTAATAAATTTTGTACATCGAAATTGAATGTCAGGTGACAGCCAGCATCTTTTTCTTCTTTGGCGATCACTCGTAGCCGAGTAAGATTGTCTTCCATAAACACGGTTTTAACAGTGAGTCCGTAAGTGACTGTGGAGGCCAATTCTGGATCCACACGCCCTTCCACAGTGGGGACATAGGTTTCCGGGTGGGAGTTGATCACTGTGAGGGTTTGCCAAGCATGCCTTCCTCTTAGCATGTTTCTCCCTTCCGTACTGAGTTTGAGGATCTTCAAAGCCCATGACACCTTTGGTAAAGGCTGTTCTCCAATTGGGGCGCTCGCAGTCCAGTGTTTCCCAGTAGTCAGTGTTAATACAACTTTTTTAAAAAATTTGCCTTGAGAGAGTCTTTGAACCTCTTCTGTTGACCACCAGCTCAGGTGACAGCCAGCACTACTTTGCCAACACAACCGTAGACGTCATGGATGTCACTAAGAATGGATCAACCAGTCTGTTTCTGGTTGTTTCAGTTTTGCATGAGCTCCTTCATAAGTCCATGGGGTCTCATTTCTGCATCATTCTACCATTTTAAAGGTTCACAACTACCGGTATTTGCATTTATGTACAACAGAGGACTGCAGCATATACTGATTCTGGAAGTGGAGGCCTCCAATGGAAGAATGACATGGTGACTGGAATGGCTGCCCATGGAGTAGGAAGAGATCAAAATGGCAAGAGGCTCCCAAGACAATAGAAGGAACAACAGAAGGGGAAGCACACCAGTGGCCAGATCCTGCTTCCTACGTAGTAAGCCTTTAAAACACACAATTGCAGGAAGGATCCTCCTTCCTACATAGTAAGCCTTTAAAACACACAATTGCAGGAAGGAACACCTTAAAGAGAGACAAGAAGAAGTAGCCTATGGAGCCAGAGTAAATAGAATCACCACTGGGGTAAACACTTGTTTATTATTCTAATACATAGTCCATACTTAACTGTAATACATTACCTAGGTGGTGTCCAGAAGGGTAGCCATGTTAATCTCTTGTAGCAACCCCCACACTTCATCAGATGCATAGAGTGGCACTGTGGTCTAATCCACTGAGCCTCTTGAGCTTGCTGATCAGAAGGTCAGCGGTTCGAATCCCTGCAACAGAGTGAGCTCCCATTGCTCTGTTCCATCTGCTGCCAACCTAGCAGTTCGAAAGCATGCCAGTGCAAGTAGATAAATAGGTACCGCTGTGGCAGGAAGGCAAACAGTGTTTCCGTACACTCTGGCTTCCTTCACAGTGTTCTGTTGCACCAGAAGCTGTTTAGTCATGCTGGCCACATGACCTGGAAAACTGTTTGCGGACAAACGCTGGCTCCCTTGATCTGAAAGCAAGATGAGCACCACACCCCATAGTCCCCTTTGACTGGACTTAACCATCCAGGGGTCCTTTACCTTTACCTTTACCTACAACTCAGGATAACAGTTGATGCATCTGATTGATTGATTGATGCCTGTGACATCTTATGCCATAATAAATATCTAACACCCTTTACTTATCTAGATCAGGGTTTTCCAATCTTGGGTCTCCAGATGTTTTTGGATCACAGCTCCCATCATCCCTAGCTCGCAGAACCAGTGGTCAGGGATGATGGGAACTGTAGTCCAAAAACAGCTGGAGACCCAAGTTTGGAAAACTCTGATCTAGATCATCATCATCAGACCTTTTATTGGCATCACATACAAACATCCAAAACAAATCAATACAGAATTACCACTTCTCCAGTGGTGCAAAACATTTGCTAAAAGAAAGGAGGCAGAGCTGTCTATCGTCACATTTCTAGGTCTCCAGGGAGACTCTGATCTAGATGGTGTAGGTCCTTCCCCTCCATTAAGTGCACATTGACAGATGTAGAATTACCTCCTGCCTGTGGGGCATCATAACTTAACCAGGCCCGGACTATAAACATCAATGAAACCTCGGGGCAGGTGTATATCGCCTCCCACAAGAAAGGAAGATGACCCTGATAGATCAGGCGAATGGCCGCTCTACTATCCTGCTCTATAAAAAGGTAAAGGTACCCCTGCCCGTACGGGCCACTCTTGACAGACTCTGGGGTTGTGCGCCCATCTCACTTAAGAGGCCAGGGGCCAGCGCTGTCCGGAGACACTTCCGGGTCACGTGGCCAGCGTGACAAAGCTGCATCTGGCGAGCCAGCGCAGCACACGGAAACGCCGTTTACCTTCCCGCCAGTAAGCGGTCCCTATTTATCTACTTGCACCCGGGGGTGCTTTCGAACTGCTAGGTTGGCAGGCGCTGGGACCGAGCAACGGGAGCGCACCCCGCCGCGGGGATTCGAACCGCTGACCTTTCGAACGGCAAGCCCCAGGCGCTGAGGCTTTTACCCACAGTGCCACCCGCGTCCCTGTTCTAAGAGTGGCCTGCTCTAAGAGTGGCCAATCAGACGCCTGTGTGAAACCTGCAGATTGGACATGCACAAAACAGCGCTCTGCCCACCTGTGATTCCCAGCATGATGCCTCTGTTAGCGGAGGGAGAACATAGTTGTTGACAGCCTTATCCTCATTAATTTGTCTCATCTTCTTTTAAAACCATCCAAGTTGGTGACCACCACTGCCTCCTGTTTAACAATGTGCTGTGTCCCCACCACCACCACCTTCTCCCATCCCTGTTACTGCTGCAAGCATTCATTTCCTTACAGAATCTCAACACAGTGGCTAAAAGAAAGCTTTCGCCTTCTTTTGATTGGTAATATTAAGATCATGAGCTTTGCCTGTGAATGAACATGAAGGGATACCTGTTACCTGTACGCAGCAGCACACAGCTCTATTTAACATTCACAGCCGGAGGAATTTGCCCCCCTGCAAGACCCATGTATTGCTTAAATTCCATTTAATTATTTCCTCTTAAGTAACTGGGAATGCCTCAATATCCTGATGATCCTCTGCGTGAGATCTGATATAACCTGGCAGGAACAAAGGCAAGCTGTTGTGCGCTATCAGACTTATTAAAATTCATTCTCCCAGACCACAACCTGTCCATTTCCCAGCATTTTTCAGCATTCAATTCTCATAATTCAACAAGGAAACATGAACTATATCATTAACTGTCTGTGCCTGAATAAATGTGTGAAGTCTGAATATCGCCTAGCTTTGTGCATTTCAGTGGGTACCCGATTAGGGACCACAGCAAAGGATCTAGAGATACTGCTGCTGCTGCTACTACTACTACTACTACTACAACTATTACTACTACTACTACTACTAATAATAATAATACCAAGTTTCTGTCCTGCAAGGAACTCAAGCTAAATATATTCTACCATCATCATAAAAAATCATGGCATAGAAAATACATCAGAGCAGGGGTGTCAGAATTGCAAAAAAAGTGCTTGAAACTGAATGGATCTTGGAAACCTCTAGCTATCCATTTCACTTCTGCACCGAATGGGTGCTCTGGAAGGTCCCCAACAATCCAGAGCAGATTTGAGGGTGCTGGGGAGATGAAGGGGGGAGAGAGGAAGAACTCTGGAATGGAAACTTGGGATTTAAACTTGCCATTCTTCACAATCTCTTTATAAATGGGGGAAAAAAGTTTTCTGCTACATGTCTAGCGATCATTACTGGTTCTTTCTCTCAGTAGGTCTCTAGTTTGCTATAACAATGAGTGATGATAAGTTTAAAAAATAGTTGCTCGCTCTCTTGTTTTGTACAAGTAACTTTTCTCTACTTTGTCCGTGGTTAATCCTTATGAGATTAAACCGTCCACTCCTCAAGAACTTTTTCTCCAGACTTGCTCCTTCCTTTCCTTCCTGCAACTCCTAAGGAAGCGGACATTATAGACTCTGCTATATGTTATGTTTTAGAAGCTCTAATGAAAAGATATTTTCTCCTCAGCGAGGCCTCCAACAGCTACCTCTATGCTTCGTCTATATCCTTTTATTTAAGGCTGTGGGATTTAAAGAAACTAAAACTCATGTAGCCCTTATATGACATTTACTGTAGCTAATGAGTTGAACACGTTGCCAGTTATGGCTTTAAAGTATTCCCTACTCAACAACAAGCTTACAAATGAGGGCCCTGGTAGAAAAGGCATTCATAGGGTGGTGGCTGGAATAAATGATACATAGAAACAATGCTTTTTACAGGGGGTACTCCAGGTTACACAGTACCGGCACCTCTTTTGGTTGTTAAAATGTGCGGCATTTCCTGTAACAACTTTATGGTGTAACAACCTATGTTCAGAGCCGTCTTTCCCATTGGTGTTAGTGGTTTGTTGTGCCAGAGCGCCGGCTTCTCAGGGGCGCCCTAGTGAGTGGGGGAGCTGCGTGGCTTTGCTGGCAGCCTGCGCCCTGCAACTATATGGCTGGCGGGCATGCAGCTTCCTTCCCAAGCCTCCACAGGAGGAGAGCGGTCACCGCAGAGGCTTAGGAAGGAAGCTGCACACAGCTTCCCTCCCAAGCCTCTGCATCTGCTAAAGATGGCCCTGCTCCCGGTTATTGTCCTCCTCCTGCTTCCTGGCAAAAGGTGGCGTGCAGCCTTCCCAGGCGCCCCGATGCTGGAGAGAATGTCTGCCAGCATGTTTTCCTGTTTGATCGCAGCCACCACACTGGGGATCAGGGCGGTGGAGGAGGCAGAGGACATTTTCCACTGCCCCTCCCTTGTTTTGGAGTTGCCAGGGGGCTGTGCTGGAGGGATCTTTGCACCACAGCGCCGGATATGCTTAAAAAGGCCCTGCCTATGTTTTTCCCCAAAAGCACTGCATAGAAAATTTAAACTATCAGAGAAACCAACAACTTGCCGTCTTCCCCCATTGTAAAAAGGGGGGAGTCTAATGTTGCGTCCCCAGTGCCTGCTTTATTAAGAATATATCTTGATTTGTTTACACAAAGTTTGCAAAGAGGTTATACAATGTTGTGTCAAGTGATTGCCATTCCATACTTTCTGGTGCATTTTCCTGTTGCAATACCTCCTAGAATAAGTCTGAGTTTGAGGTGAAGATTCTTTGTTACATAAGAGCCCAAATTTGCTTCAATTGAGCAACTTAAATTTAGAGGAATGCAATTGAATCCAAACCACAAAATAGCAACAGTCTGGAAGTGGTGTCATTCACTGGCTGTGGTAGTTTGGCCACAAAAAAACATCCTTGCTGGATCAAGGTGGTCAAAACTTTTCAGGTACAATTTCATTTTAGGCACAACCTAGTACTGACCTGGGAAATTGGAGGACTCCTCTAGGAAAGCTTGCTCACCTTTATCCAGACCTCAGTTTTGTCCAGATTTTATTATAACTAAAATGAGGAATCCTGCAAACTTCACTTAATTTCACTGTCAGGACTGAGACATTGAATTTCAACCTTAGGTGGTGTGGAATCCAGCTGTGGTTCATGAGGTGGATCACTATCACGAAACCACCCTCCATGGTGTGCTGGCACCACCACTCATTGGGACGGGTTGGTGTGGACCAGGATGGCAGCAAGGATGGAAGATATAATTGTACCCATTTCCACCACCAACCTAATTCTCTCCTGCACTTCACTGCCCCAACCTAGTTGTTGTAGGCAGCAGTGCAGCCACAGCTGGGAAGATGAAGAAACAGTGATGGCCTACTTCATGCACCATAACTGATAGAAACCCTTTGTGGAATTTCACTATATTTATAGGGGGTGGTGGAATTCAGATGTTTTGCCTGAGGAGGTGGGAATAGCCTTCCATTCCAAGGCAGGTGAAATTTCTGTGAGAGTTCTAATTTAGGATACTGCAGGTGCATATTAATATACACCCTTGTGCAAATTAACTGAAACAAAGCATGTTTTCTTCCTTTCTCATAATCCTGTACTCAAAACAAAAACGAAAAGTCAGTTGATCATTATGGTGTTGGAAGCCTGCAGCCAATAGAAGGAATGATGTGCTCATCACAATATATTGAGGTTCTATGAAAGAGAGTTATTCCAGAGCTGGAAAAGAGGTATCCTGGCAGTACAGGGATATTGCAGCAGGACCTAGCCCCCTGTCACGCATCGAAATTGGTGAAGAAATTCATGACAGAGCAGCAAATACAGGGACTTGATTGGCCACGCAATTCCCCGGATGTAAATCCCATTGAGAATTTGTGGGCTATATGCAAAATTCGCCTCTGAGCTGTAGACTGTACAACTATGGAGAAGCGCATTCAGGCGCTGATTCAAGTGTGGTACGGAGATCCGAAAATAAACAGTGACTGTTCGAAACTAGTAGACTCCATGCCAAACCATGTTCAAATGCTGCTTAAAAATAGTGGAGGTCATATCCGTTACTGATGTACGTATATGTGAGTTTTGTACAATAAAGTACATTGTTTGTTTCAATTAATTTGTTCAAGGGTGTAAGAAGAATCTGCTGATTCAGGCCAATGGCCCATCTAGTGCAGCATTCTGTTCTCACAGTGGCCACCCATATGTCTGTGGGAAACCCATAAGTAGCACACAAGCACAACAGCACTCTCCCCCCTGGTTGTTTCAAACTACTGCTATTCAGAAGCATGCTGCTTCCAGCTATGTAGGCAGAGCATAGTCTTCTGTGGTTAGCAGCCATCGATAGATGTATCCTCCATGTCTAATCCTCTTTTAAAACCATCCAAGATGGTGGCCACCACTGTCACTTGTGGGGTGAGTTCAGTAGTGTAACAAGAACAATTTATTTCTAGCACCCCACCCATTTGACTGTGTTGCTCCTGCCACTCTGTGCAGCTTTCAACAAAATATAAAGGGACAAAGCAAAACATTCCCCATGTGATATTTAAAGCTTCTCAAAAGTGCACGGTGTGAAGAGATACTATGCTCTACATGAGGCTACCTCAGAAACTACAATTAATCCAGAATGCGGCAGCTAGACTGGTGACTTGGAGTGGCCACCGAGACCATATAACACCCGTCCTAAAAGACCTACATTGGCTCCCAGTATGTTTCCGAGAACAATTGAAAGTGTTGGTGCTGACCTCCAAAGCCCTAAACGGCCTCGGCCCGGTATACCTGAAGGAGCATCTCCACCCCCATCATCCAGCCTAGAAACTAAGATCTAGCACTGAGGGCCTTCTGGCAGTTCCCTCACTGCAAGAAGTGAGGCTACAGGGAGCCAGGCAGAGGGCCTTCTCGGTAGTGGCGCCCTCCCTGTGGAACACCCTCCCATCAGATGTCAAGGAAATAAACAACTATCTGACTTTTTAGACATCTGAAGGCAGTCATGCTTAGGGAAGTTTTTAATGTTTGATGTTTTATTGTGTTTTTAATTCTGTTGGGAGCCACCCAGAGTGGCTGGGGAAACCCAGCCAGATGGGCGGGGTATAAATAATAAATTGTTGTTGTTGTTGTTTTAATCAGTTCTTAACCTTCCAACATTCAGCTTCACTGGAAGTCCATGACTTCTAGTGTTCTCTGTGTGAGAGAGAAAACTTTTCTTTATCCACTTCCTCCTTCTCATGCATAATTTTATAAACTTCTATCATATCACCTCTTTCTTTAAATTAAGAAGTCCCAGCTGTTGAAACTTTCCCTCAAAGCACAGTTACTCCACCCCTCAATCATTCTGCTTGCTTTTTTCTGAACCTTTTCCAGCTCTCTAGTATGTATTTTGAGGTGATGGTTTCCACCTCAAGGTTGAGTCTGTTGTGGTGTCCCATTACATACTTCATAGAAATCTGAAATAGGGAAGCTAAACCTTTTAAAAAACCATTTTGAACAATTCCTGTTCACCTGAGATCAAGGAATGTATTCCAAGCAAGTAACATATCTGTTCAAAATTCAAATGCAGGAAAAATATTGACAATAAAAGGAGACTTTTATAGAAAGTGAAGACAGACACAATCAGAATAATTCTTTATTAAATGTACAATTATTATTATTTTAAAAAAGAGTCTCCGCTGCTGAATATCTTCTTTCTCTCTCAATACATCCATAAGGAATTGAAAAAACCTGTCATTCTTCAAACTTAATTAAACATGTTCAAGGGCAAATAAATCTACATGAATGTAAACTTTAACAGTTTCTCTAATAACTCAGTAAAACCTGTACCTACAGGGATGTAATAAGAATTAATTAAAGCTATTCTTTACAAATAATCTACTAAGAGTATCTCACCAGGAGAGTTTGCAATAATTTATAGCGAGGAAGAAAATTAAATATTTTTTCTAAGAAAGTCCCCATTAATTTTAATAGCCTGCTAATATTTCCATTCATATCAATTCTTTACTTTCCCTGTTGCAATTCTTTCTTAGCATAATAGCAGAGGACTCATTTGAAATCTAGGCATTTAGAGGGTTTTTTTCATGGACTTCTCTTGACAAGACTGTTTTCATCACTGGATATTATACTTTGGGGTCAGAATTTCAGTTTCTCTAAATCAATGGGCTTCAGCAGATGGGGAAAGAACTGCAAGTAAATCGGATCAGGCCCAAACCTAAGACCCAGGTTTGCATTTTCCTCTTATTCTCATTGTACTTTCAATTCTGTTGAATTTCTTCACAATTTTTGCAAGTGTAGGGTTGACCTTACTTTATAAGTGGCCATGAGTAGTTCTCTCTCTCTCTCTCTCTCTCTCTCTCTCTCTCTCTCTCTCTCTCTCTCTCTGTGTGTGTGTGTTTCTTCTATTGAACATTTATCCAGCACACTACAGCCTCCCCAGCTGCCTGTATTTTCTGATCTGAAAAAGCTCCATGGGTGGAATGACTTCATGTCATCTTCCCTTGAGCTTTAAGCCCAGAGATTGTTCATTGGTCTTAAGGGAATTGCTTCCCTTTACCATTAAAAGTATATTTCTGTGCTGATTCCTTTAAAAGGTAAAAGACCTCAGTTGAAAACAAACAAACCTTAAATGCACTTGAACTAAATGTACAGTTCTCAGATGTACAGTAGGCAGCCACCCCAGCTTCTTGTGCTTACAGGAAAGCCCAGCAGAGGTTGTAATAGGGTATTCAGGAAAGGTGAGCACCTAGGAAGGCTGCAGAGTATATACTGTGGGATGTGATCCATGAGAGGCAGTCAAGTACAGCATTCCTTGTAATGCTAGAGAAGACTTGCGAGGGAATGTTTGGTGCAGCCATTCGAAACTTCCTGTATCTTCTGGCTGGAGCATCCTTCCTTTGCATGTGATAGAAGGTGGGCATGGCCTAACCTGTCCAGGTAACAAGAGGACGAGTCACGCAGCACACCTCCCTCTTTTTGACTCCCTTCTTTGCTTGACCAGCTTCTAGCTAGGACTACTCTGATAGCTCTCAGCTAGCAGAAGCACTGGGATTATTCCCCCATATGGGGTAGATCCACATGTACGTATTTGTAACTAAGTCTGCCTTCAGGGATCCAACTATGAACTGATGTGAGTAAACTTCTTTTATTAACTTTAAATAAGATTGTCACATCTTTCTTCTTTTAAGAGGGGTTAAAGGGAATTTACCAGGAACGTACAATTCAATCTGAGACAGATTGAATTGTATAATAGTGAGAGGCTCATACGAGCCTGCAACCAGCTATCTGCTGTGCATATAAAAGGGAATGTAACTCTGCTACATAAAGGAACTTGCTAGCACAAGTTAGGAAGGATATTAATAAACAATATATCCTCTCCTGCCCCCCCTGAACATTCCCACATATACCACAGGAGGGATTATTTGTAGAACGAAAGACATCAAACACAGTTCTCTGGATCCTTCCTCTGTTGTTAAATGGTGGCATTATTTGAAGTAAATAAATAAAAGGAAATGTAATTCCTTAGATCCAAACAATAATACTCAAAATGCAATGCTCCAACCTGGTCAAATTTCACATCCCTTCCCCCTACTTCTGATTTCAGAAACATATAGGATCTGAATCAAGAGAAAGGAGTCCATGCTTTATTTCTCTTATAACTCTTGTAGCAAGGGGAGAGCAAATCCACCAAAGTCATTGGGTTGGCTCAGAGAGCACTTTCAAATCCAGGAAGGAAAAGGATCAGGTCTTTTGCCCTTGCAACACTGTAAAACATTGTAAGCACGGCAAAGCGTGTTCTCCCTAACAGAGAGCACGTGTTGCGGTTGGGGGAACAAGCCACCCTGCAGTGACTAGGCAAATTTGGTAAGGAACCCAAGCCTTTAAGTGGTTAAATTTGGGTTGCTGGGGAGTTTTGATTGTTGCCAATTTGGAGGAGGGGTAAGAGTCTTTAAATACAGGGGCCAGACGTTGGACGTCCTCTTGGCCGTTTTGCACCGGATCACATGGAGCACTTGGACAATCTTCTCATTGTCTGGTTACATTTCTTTATTTCTGTATTTCCCCTTTCCTTTTAATCCTCTCTAGTCCCTTAAATAATTTAATTCCCCCCCTTTCCTGTTCAATTTCTCCCCCACCCCTTACCCTGCCCTGTGGGAAGATTCTCCCTGTATCTATGGCTTGCCTTTCCCAATAGGGAGAGAGCCCCCGTTAGGGGCTTTCTTTTGCAAAAAGGTTTCCCCCATTTCTCTTGTTGAAATTGTGGGGCTAGTTAGGGCTGTTCCCAGCTTAGGTGGAATCACTTTCGTTATAGTATCCCCGAAGGTTGGCTTTATTTTGAGTGTGTGCAGCGCTGTTGGCCAAATTTTAAGATAGCCTTGGGTGGGAGCACTATTTTGAGTTCCTTTAAAATTGCTATGAGACTTAAGATTCTCAAGATCAGAAGCAGGGAGGCCTATTCGGCCTGCACATAACTTCCAAGCCTAAGTCTGTTACAGGTAGCAGTTAATTGTTAAGTCTCTGTGACACGTGACTCATTCTCGCTATAGGAATGTAGCTGCTTGCAGGCCCAGTTGCTGTTAATGTATATCTGAGGCAGACAGAGGGCCCCAGGGGCTCCCTGTGCCTCCAAGGACTATGAGCACTCTGTATATGCTCTTGAACTATGCTGTTTCTGAACAAGTTTATTTTCTTTAAGTTTGTTTTGCCCTGATAGTGGCGACTGCCATTTTAGAGACGAGCCATTGTGGCTTAGTGGCTAAAGTATAGGACTAGGACCTGGGAGACAGGGTTCATATCCCCCTCTTAGCCATTGTTATAACAAAACAAAACAAACTGCTCCTTTTGGGCTATTCTGTTGCTGGGTAGTTCAGCCCATTCGTGATAAAAGAACTTTGGGTTTTCTTGAAGGGGTGCTTCCCTCTAAAAGGGCAAGCAGGGGTACCTGGACAAGCTGTGGGCTACCTCAACTCTGCTATTTCAGTGGAAACATTTATGCCTGGCTTAGCAGGTGATCCTAGGGCTTTGCCCTAGAATTTAATGGCCTGGAAGCGTTTCCGGCCTGAATAGTGTCCCCATGTGGTCCATGAAGCATTGGTTTCACTGGGTCAGCGCATAGTGCCGGTAATGCCTAGGTTGCAGGATTGGTCCCTGTATGGGACAGCTGCATGCTCCCCCATTGCTCTACCTGGACACTTAGGTCCTTTTGGTGGTTACCTCACTGCGAGGGATGTAACAGGCGCCACGTTTGCAATATGCAAGTAGGAGAAAGCACCTTTGCGTGCCCGCATTGCAGTTTGCTCTGTGCGTTGCAGGGCACGGCGCTGCACAGGCTGCAATTGCATTGCATTGCATTGCGTGAGAGATTTGCAGTTGCATTGCACGGAGGGTGTGTGCATTGCATGGAGGGTGTGTGTGCATTGCATGGAGTGTGTAGTTGCATTGCACGGAGTGTGTTGTTGCATTGTACGGAAGGTGTGGTTTCATTGCACGGAGTGTGTGTATGTGCATTGCACGGAGGGTGTAGTTGCATTGCACAGAGTGTGTGTGCATTGCATGGAGGGTGTAGTTGCATTGCACAGAGTGTTTTTTGCATTGCACAGAGTGTGTGTGCATTGCACGGAGTGTGTAGTTGCATTGCACGGAGTGTGTAGTTGTATTGCATGGAGTGTAGTTGCATTGCATGAAGTGTGTGTGCATTGCATGGAGTGTGTGTGCACTGCACGGAGTGTGTTTTTGCATTGCACGGAGCGTGTAGTTGCATTGAACTGAGTGTGTAGCTGCATTGCACGGAGGGTTTGTGTGTGCATTGCACAGAGTGTGTAGTTGCATTGCACAGAGTGTGTTTTTGCATTGCACGGAGCGTGTAGTTGCATTGAACTGAGTGTGTAGTTGCATTGCACGGAGCATGTTTTTTGCATTGCACGGAGCGTGTTTTTTGCATTGCACAGAGTGTGTAGTTGCATTGCACAGAATGTGTAGTTGCATTGCACGGAGTGTGTAGTTGCATTGCATGGAGTGTGTGTGCACTGCACGGAGTGTGTTTTTGCATTGCACAGAGTGTGTGTCTGAAAAGGAAGCTGGCTTGGCGGCAGCTTTGTCAGGACTTCTTTAGGGGTTCTGGCCAGCGTCGGCCCTGTAAATTTACATATCATGATGGCAGCACAAGATGCCCCCTGCCCAAGCGGGGGCTGGAAGCTGGCAAGCAATAGCTTAATACCTTTTGCCCATATTCCCATTTTATTTAGGGATCCAGTTGGATATCGTTGCTAAAACATACCACTTGCCTATGGAGAAGCTGTCTGCCTTGAAGGAAGTTGTTTTGTAATACTTCCTCTGTAGCAAGTGATGCTTCATCAGATCCGATTAATCTTCCCACTAGGCCAGGCTGCCTACGGCCTGACGTCCCCTTACCTTTGTGTACGCCTACCAAGTGTGGTGAAGGCAGATATCAGGCGATGGTAGCAATTCCTGAATGTATGCAATAGTAGTTCGCCATGGCAGGATACCTTGAACCCGTACAGGGATTTTCAGGTTCATGCTGGTGCTGCTGGATCTTTGCCCTTTGGTTTTTATTTCAAGGGCTGCTGGTGTGCAAAGCTATGGCCTCAAGCCCGGTGTGGTGAGGCAATCATGTGACATAACTTTTCTTGAGTTTTCCCCATTGTAGTAGCAGTTCACATGTGGCCCGAGGAGTTCAGTGACCATCAGATCTGCTTTTGGTTTGATAACCAGGTAGTGGTGAGCGTCTTGGCAAAACAGTCCTCACGCTCTAGCACAGTCTCTGCCCCTCCGCTCATGCTTTCGAGCTGCGCCGCTTAAGGTTTAATATTGTGCTTTCTACTCTCCAAATTACGGGATCCTCTAATGATGTCGCTGACACTCTATCCCATTTTCAGATGAAGCGCTTCAGATCCTGAGCTCCAGACTCAGCTATTGCCAGACTTTTCCAGACCACCGGTGGCATTTTGACAACAATTAGTAATTACAGAGAGCAGCAGCTTCCATTTCCCCTTCTGCTTTTAGCTCTTATGGGAAGGCCTGGATGGATTTCTTAGCCTTAAGCTGGCAGTCCTCGGCCATTCAGATGAATTGGCCCCCATCCTCTGAGCAGATCCTGCAGTATTTGGTCCACCTGCTGCAGATTGGGCATGTGGTTATAACTATCAGAATTCAGTCCGCTGCAATGTCTGTTACACTGAAGCTTTATTTTTCGGAGACCCTTGTATAAAGTTTGTAGTGCGCAGGGCCTTGGAAGGTTGGAATAGGCTCCAACCTCATAGGACAGTGGGCAGGAAGTCGGTCAATTTTTACATATGCAGTATCTTCAACAAGTTAAAACTTGTCTGCTGGTTAAAGATCAAGGCAAGACTCCTTTCAGTAGTCCATTGCATTTTTGCACTGAGGGTTGGGAAATGGTTGTTGGAGCCAGCACGGGGCTGAGAGTCTGGAGGCTTATTGCTTCAGGACTTTTCCTTATCCTTTGGAGCTTGTCATTAGAGTTGGGAACTCAAAAACAGACTTGGTGGGCAGGAGTGCCACAATCAGGCTTCCCGCCACAGGTGAGGAGGGCCCTTGCCCGGTTATGGATAACAGAATATTTGGCTTTTTATTCCCTGGGGGCTGGCCCGCTCCTAGTGCATGAAAATGGGTTCCCGTTAGCCAGGCATCAATGTGCTTACGTCGTGCACCAGTTATTACGGCCTATGGCTTGCTTACCGCTGAACACGCCTCATTCCTTACGATTAGGTGCTGCTGCAAAGGCTGCACACTGGGGGCCTGTCAGGAGACAGGATTGTGAATACGGGTCATTGGAAGTCTGATGCTGACAAGGGTTATATCAGGAAGTGTCACAATGATGTCTGTGCTGATGCTTGTCTGTTATTTCCTTTTTTTTTTTTCCATAGGAGCAGCTGTGCACATTTGGGCCACAGCATTGTACACTAGGCTGGCAAGCATGTTGACAAGTTTGGACTGGGGTGCCATCTCAGTCTTCCTGCCCATGTGAACATATACTGGATGTCCAGATGGGGAATGCTTTGTGAGGAGATGCTTCCTTTGGTGCGGTCGAGTGTGACCTGTGCAGGTCCTCCCGCAGTGCTGGTAGTACAGCTGGGCGAGAATGTTTGCTGTCTTCCTCCAGCATAAGTCTGCATCCCTGCATGCAAGAGGGCTTGGATTGAGTTGATGGCAGCTCTCCCTGGACTCAAAATAATTTAAGGCATTGGTTCAAGGTGGTCTGGAGGGGGGGGGGTTGGAGCACCTGTTCCCTCCAATGCGCAAAGATATTCCATTAAGGGAATCCAAGGATTCGCCATGCTTTTGTCAACCCCTTTCGAGGGGTGGGGCCACGCAAGAGTCCCTGGGAGCATTTGGGGGTGAGCTTGAGTCTGATCCTGGTTCATTGCTCCCCCACGCTGTTTATTTGTACTGACGATATGGTGGGGCCCAGTCGTCAGTGCTGCCCTGCTGAGGTCAGGTGCAGCTAGTCGGGAACCAATGCCTAGACAAACTACCACCGAGCAGGCCAGAAAGCATGTTAATAAGGTGGTGGACAATAGAATAAAATAAATAAAGTAAATAAAATAAAATAACAAATAAAATAGGTCCTTGCTTTAGGTGGTTCTGTAATATTGCACCCTGCTATTTTCTTCAAGGCTGTTGCCCTCTTTAGGGCAGATGGGGCGCATCTTTCCCCTATGGGGAACGACACCTGGCGGGATGCGGTTGCCTTGGGATTCATTGCTCCCCCACAATGTTTGCTGGTACTGACGATATGGTGGGGCCCAGTCGTCAGTGGTGCCCTGCTGAGGTCAGGTGCAGCTGGTTGGGAAGCAATGCCTAGACAAACTACCACCGTGAAGGCCGGAAAGCGTGTTAATAAGGCAGTGGAAATAAAATACAGGTCGTTGGAAATTGAATGCATTCAAAGGTTATGTTCGTTAACATTATTGGTGTCTTTCAATTTTTGCTTGTTTTATCTTAGGTTTAGCAGCTGTCCGCATCTGGATGGTGGGGCACAGCCTCATGCATTGGGCTGGCATCAGTGCACGGCAGTCCGGATTGGGACCGGGTCTTGGCCTTCCTCCACATGTGCAGTTGCCTTGGCTGTCCAGACGGGGAATGCGCCGGCCAGAATTCCTGCCACTGATTCGGAGGCAGGTGCTGCTGGAAGGGCCGCCCACTGCTGTTGGGGTGCAGCTGGGTGAGAACGACCTGGTTTCCATGGACTGTTTTTTCACCACGTGCTGCAATTTTGGGTGACCTGGAGAAGCTGCGGGCAGTGGTGCCGACAGCAAAAATATTTTGGTCAAAGCTTTTGCAACGATGTGTTTGGAAGGGTAGTCGTTGCCCAGCTGCCACTGAAAGGGCCAGGAAGCGCATCAATTCTGCTGTGTCTAAAAAGATCGTTGAGCTGGGTGGAGATGTGATTTTTTCACCCTGAGATTCTTTTTCAGGTGCCATCCTTTTTCCGAGCTGATGGCGTGCACCTTTCTGCTTCTGGGAATGAGGCTTGGATAGGTGCGGTGGTGGCCAAGCTGAGGTCTTGGCTGGGGCTGTGAGTGGTTTGGCGGTGAGCTGTGGGCTCCATGGCGGTTAGGCATTGGTTAAATTGGTTCTTGGAGGGGTAAGTGCCTATCCCTCCAAATGATGCGGAAAGGGAATTCCGTTAAAGGAATCCAGGGGCTTGCCATTCTTTTCGTCCTTGTCCCCGGAGTCGGACTTGGGCCGTGCAAGCCCCACAGGAACATGAGGGTGAGAAGTGAGGGACTGTTGCCCAGCTCCATTTCCTCACCCAATACTTGTTTCCCACGCTGGCTTCCGCCGGAGTCCGGAAGGCCAGCTCTGTCCCTGAGGGCAAGGACAGATAGTCATAACCAATGCCTAAGCAACCACTCACATTTTTTGTATTTTGAATAAAGTTGTGGCCAAAATTATGCCAAAAACCTTAAAAAAAAATTGATGTGTGAAGTGTGAATTTTTTTGGGGGGTGGCATTGTGGGACTCAACACGCAATGGACAAATGGACAAAACAGTCTGCTATAATCCCCCTTCCTCTCTAAAGTCAGGCTTCCCGTTATCCCTTACAAAAGAGGAATTGATTAGTCTAAAAACCAGTACGGCATTTTATTTTATTTTCTTTTTGTTTAATAAAATCCTCGGACATTGACAATTATAGCAAAATATATTTTTCTTTTTTTTTGGTCTTTTTAAAAAAGGAATGAAAGGAAAGAATTTTCTGGACCATTTGAAATGGAATGTGTCACCTCCACGCTGTGTATTGATCGAACAAAACCTCACTAACTGGAAGTTGAAGTACTCCATCAGGGGAAAGACACCACCCACCCAATAAGAGTTCAGCAGAATCACTTGCACTACTCATGATAATAAAGTGAAATCCAGACACAGACATTGTGAGGAGAATAATCAATGGAGAAGTGGAGCCATCCAGGTAAACCCAGGCGTATGGGAAATGACCAAAACTCCACAAGGGGAGGGATGAATGAAATGTAAACAGCCACACCTTCTGCAGTTACAACAATCACATGAAAGATGCTGGAAGTCACCAAAATGCCATCACTCCTCCTACCCACCCACCCAACAAATTGTGCTGGACTCACAGACCCTTTAGCTTTGAAATCTTTCTATTAAGAGGGCAGCTGGTTTGGGAAGACCATGTAGCATTATCCCAAACCTCAAATGATTTGGGCAGTTCTTGAAATCTGCCAGAGTTTTAAATGAGAAGGAGACCCCAGACTTCACCAAGATGCACTTGCATTGGGAGAACATATCCATTTCCAGGCATCGTGCCCCAGATCATTATGCTTCTGTAGTTACTTATCATTGTTTAGACATGTCCTACTTAACCTTTTGACTTAAATGATTATTAACACCTTTAGACAAGCTAGGATATAGGTGATGTGATGGAACAAAGCATGGTGCTAAGTATAAACGAGAGCCGTGCCAAAATCCATCCTCCAGTTTCTCCAAAGGGCTCTTATCCTGAGAAACTGGCTCACATTTTTCTGCCTCATTATTACGCTACTTTAACATTTATTTAGAATTTTGGTGGGTGTGGGGTTTTGAGCTCATCTTACCTTCTTCTTCTTTGGTGATCACTCATAGTCGAGTAAGATTGTCTTTCATAAACACGGTTTTAAAAGGGAGTCCCTAAGTGACTGTGGAGGTCAATTCTGGATCCACACTTCCTTCCACAGTGGGGACATAGGTTTCCAGGAGGGAGCTGATCACAGTGAGGGTTTGCCATGCGTGCCTTCCTCTTAGCACGTTTCTCCCTTTCGTCCTGAGTTCAAGCGTCTTCAAAGCCCATGACACCTTTTGTAAAGGCTGTTCTCCAATTGGAGTGCTTGCAGGCCAGTGTTTCCCTGTTGTTGGTGTTTATGCTACTTTTTTTTTTTAGATTTGCCTTGAGAGAGTCTTTGAACCTCTTTTGTTGACCACCAGCATTACACTTTCCATTGTTAAGTTCGAAATAGATTAGTTGCTTTGGAAGATGATAATCAGGCATCTGCACAACATGACCTTTCCAACGACCAGTCCATCAATGCAAGGTGGTTGAGGGTGGTGCATTTTCATTTTTATTAAACATTTCTCCAGCATTCTGCTGACTGCAGAGTATCCTGATCTGAAAAACCCACAGGAGAGGAGTTCCCTCATAATGTCTTACCCAGAGCCCAACTACACTGGATGCCAATTAGTTTCCGAGCCCAATTCAAGGTACTGCTTTTGACCTATTGCCATAAATGACTCAGGATGGCAAAACCTCAAGGACCACCTCTTTCCATATGAACCTACCCAGACCCTGAGATGATCATCTGAGGCCCTTCTACGTGTGCCTCCTCCATGAGAGGTACAGAAGGTGGCAACATGAGAGTGGGCCTTTCATGTAGTGGCTCACTGTTTGCTGGATGCTCTCCTCAGGAAGGCTTGCCTGGCACCTTCATTACATATATTTGGGCACCAGGTGAAAACATTCCTCTTTCCCCTGGCCTTTACCTTTATGGCCTTTTAAAACTGTGGGTTGGTATTATTTTGTTTGTAATTATGTTGCCGAGGATGGTATATAAATTTAATAGATAACACAAATAATTGAAGCACGGGCACCTGGGAAGACTGGTGAGTACAGACCACTGATAAGAAGAAGAACTGTAGAGTGAAGGAAATGGCACTAACTATTCCTTGGCCACCACAAAAGGTAAGCACAAGAAAAATCCACAAGGCTTTCACTGAATTTTTGTTCTATTTTGATAATTTTATATGCAACTTATTGCCTGATCAATTGGTGTAGAATGGCCAAAAAATGCAGGAGAGATCTTCAGTAGATTATTATTATTATTAAGGTAAAGGTAAAGGGACCCCTGACTATTAGGTCCAGTCGTGACTGACTCTGGGGTTGCGGTGCTCATCTCGCTTTATTGGCCGAGGGAGCCGGCGTACAGCTTCTGGGTCATGTGGCCAGCATGACTAAGCTGCTTCTGGCGAACCAGAGCAGCGCATGGAAACACCGCTTACCTTCCCGCCGGAGCGGTACCTATTTATCTACTTGCACTTTGACGTGCTTTCGAACTGCTAGGTTGGCAGGAGCAGGGACCGAGCAACGGGAGCTCACCCCGTCGCGGGGATTCGAACCGCCGACCTTCTGATTGGCAAGCCCTAGGCTCTGTGGTTTAACCCAAAGCACCACCCGCATCCCTATTATTATTATTATTATTATTATTATTATTATTATCCTCATCATTTCAATTTATATTCCTTTCTTATACCCCCCAAAAGCCTACAAAACTTAAGTTGTTCTAAATTGTTTTTAATATTGTGCTTTAATGCTGTAACCTGCCCTGGAATCTTAGGTTGAAGGCTAGATTATGATGAGGAAGGCCACTCCTTTCATATTGGACAGTGACAGGCAGGCAACACCTACAGGTTCCCAAGAGTACTACACCAATGCCTGCCTGTCAGGTTGGTCAGCAACGGATGATAGGTTGGCAGAAGGCCCATCACCCGCAAGTTGCCTTCGTTACTAACAGAAAACAGATGTTACTTCCCTCTCAGCACAAATGCCCACCCAAACTTCTGTGACAATAAACGCTAAGGCCACAACCCCCCAGAAGAAGAGCTGTATGGAGTAAGGGGAAAACTTGTCCCCATTGGCAAACCAAATAATTCCTACTCAGCCCCCTACTCATTACAGTGTCCACCAGAAGAGTTGATACTCACACTGCAATGATGGAATAAGATCATGTTCCCAATGTGGATGTTAATGCCACAATCTGACCTTGAAATTCCCTGTTTCAATTCCTGAATTGGATGCTGACATCGACACTCCCCTGTTTAAGTCAAATGAACGAAGTTGACATAACATTTACTAAATCCCGTGGCGAGTCATCTGTCCTCAGATACTGTCAAATCCTGATTGCAACGGGATGTCAGCTGTCACATCTTGTCAAAAATCCCCTGCTAGATGCCGGATACCGTCAAAAGCTGGCTGCTGCTGCACGCTGGCTAAGCTGATACTTTCAACTGTTGACTGCAATCTGTAAGATTCTGTCAGGTTACTGCCAGCTATTCCCTGCCAGATGAAATATACCATTAAAAGTGGTGGGCCATTCAAACGACAAATGTGAATCCAGAATAGCAAACATTCATGGGATGTACAGTGGTACCTCTGGTTATGTACTTAATTCGTTCTGGAGGTCCATTCTTAACCTGAAACTGTTTTAACCTGAAGCACCACTTTAGCTAATGGGGCCTCCAGCTGCTGCCGCGCCACCGCTGCACAATTTCTGTTCTCATCCTGAGGCAAAGTTTTTAACCTGAGGTAATATTTCTGGGTTAGCAGAGTCTGTAACCTGAAGCGTATGTAACCTGAAGCGTATGTAACCCGAGGTACCACTGTATGTGCATACTCTGAAAGCACTGGCAGAAAATATTCACTGTTTAAATTTGAAGAATATTTTTTGAGGCAGATATGTTTGGGGCTAAACATGTTTGAGCTGTAGGATGTTGGTACTTCCCAATGAAACTATATATGCCTGACATGGCAAAAGTGTGAGTATTTTTCTCTATAATATTTTAACACATAGGAAGCAAAAAATAATAATGATCTGGTGTTCACTAAATTATAGCCTTTTCCTCTCGCTGAGTCAAAATGATGAGGCTCCTTCTGAAACACGATGCCCTCTTGTGGAAGATTTACCTACATTTCAGGGATTATTTTGAAAGGGAAAGAAAATCTCCCTTTGTGCTTGTTCATATATATTTTTAATGAACGCCAAATCATTTGAAACTCACTGCAGCTCTTTTTGCTTTGTGTGCATTAAATGAGGTTCAAATGAGCAGTTGAAGAACTTAAGCATATGTTAACTTGTCATCACTCATTGACTGTTTGGTAAGCAGAAAGTATAAATAATCAGTGATCAAATCAAACAAAATTAGTATAGGTTCATGTCCTACATTTAATGGAGCCTGTTGGAATTATTTTCTCCTTCCAAGCAGGCAAGTAAAATCGTATGTGCTCTTCCACTTGAATCCAGCAAGAGTTCTAAAATGTAACTCCAGCAGCCAGAGAAAGTGCTGTAATTTCAGTTAGTCCTGTAAGATAAATGCTCTGTCATAAAGTTATGGGTTAATAAAGAAGATTCCAGGTAAATATTAGGAAGAACTTAGTGGTGGTAAGAGCTGTTCAGCAGTCAAATGGACTATTTTAGAAGGTGGTGGACACTGGAGGTTGGATTTCTATCTGCCAAGGATTTCCTGCATTGCATGGAGTCACACTTAAGAGTCCATTCCAGCTCTACAATTCTACGATCCCTATCAGTAATATCACTGGAAACATCTGTAACTGGAATTCAAAACAAAAGACAAAATCTGCTCTTCTTTGGGTTTCATCAAATGTTTGAAACAGAACATTTTTGTTGTGAAAAATGGAGTTGAGAAGACCTAAAATGTTCCCTGCAATCTCACGTTTTCCCACACTAAGGGCCAGATCTGGAACCCGGGCCTTAGTTTGCCTACCCATGATCTAACTGGTAAGACATTCCTCTCATTTGATCTCTTCTTATTTACTGCCATGGGGGAAGATGCTGATTCCACGAAGCCTGACGCTATGGCAATCCAAAAACCAGAGGTCACATAGGTAGTGTGATTATGGCACAGTGCTATGTAGCCAGATCTTGCTATGTGGCAATGCCACAAAACCAAATCAAAGTGAGAGCAATACTCCCTGCACATTCTCTGAATGCACGGACAGCATGGACGTCACTGCTCACCTGAATATCCCCAACTGATAGACAATTTTGCAGGAAGTACCGTATTTTTATCTTGTGAACCATATTGAGATCTTATGATGAAGGGAAGTCTATAAATATAATTAATAGTAACTCCAACCACTACTTTAGATAAAGGACTGAGAATAACCTTAAGGTATCACCACGTTGCTCCTCCTAGATTTGTGTCCAATTCTTACTTTACTGGAGTAGTGTGGAAGCAGACCACAAGCAGAAAACATGCCACATAGTCAAGCAGCCTCCAGGATGGGCTAGTACAATATGTTCTATTTGAATACTGAATTTGAATATTGTCAAGAAACCACAACTGGATTATACAGAATTGGCGAAATTGACATACAAACTGTGAGACAAGGACAACTGTGACTTTAAAGAAGACTGGGAACTTTTTACAAACAACTTGAAAAGCAACAAAGTGAATTGGACTCCTTGGCAGGTTTTGAATAAACAGACACAAATTTATTGACTGTTAACATAATAGACAGATAATTTAAGGATCTTTACAATTTTACAATATGCAGAGAACAACATGTGCTGAAAAATCAGAGAGAGGATCTGAGGAAGCTTGGGGGGAGGGGAGGGTTTTTCTTAGGGAAGGGGGAGGGGAAAATGGGGGGATGAAGATGATATGTTTTGATAATTTGTTATGTTGAAATTCTTAATAAAAAATATTTTAAAAAGGAAAGGGGGGGGGGAGAAACCACAACTGTTGATTATAAATGAAATGGATAAAAATGAAATTTTTAATGAGTTCATGGGTCACCAGTTCGTTTCTCACTCAGGTCATACGGTAGGTTTAAATCTCTAAATATCCTGCTCTCTGCATCATCAAAGGAACACAAGGATATCCTCTTGTATATTCCCTCTGATTTTAGGTTTTTAGGTGAGATCTTGCTTTGTCGTCTCCCCCCAATGGCAGCTGGTTACAAGATTCAAGGAACCCATTTTTCACTGAACCTTCCTTGACCTTTTCACTCACTTTGGCAGCCGGAGTGTGTGGCACTTTGCTGCATTGCAAATTAGATTTTATTAGAGGAATCTTTGAATATGTATATTACATCTTGTATCAAGAGGGCTGGGAATTGCTTAATGCATTATTCAATGTTATGTAGTAAAACTGTCCCTAATGTAGTGCCCTCGAAATGTTGCTTGGATTACAACTCCCAGAATCCCAGACCATTGGCTTTGCTGATTGGGGCTGCCAGCAGTTGTGGTCCCAAAAATCTGGAGGGGGCCAAGCTAAGCAAGGCTGGTATAACATGGTCCCCCATCTTGAAACTCACTATCTGCTATGTCAGGGACAGCCAATGTGTCACCCTCCAGATTTATTAATTTAATGAACTGAATTGAATTGAATTTACCATATTTTTCCGTGTATAAGACTAGTTCCCCCCCCCTGAAAAAATAATGGCAAAAATTAGGGGGTGCCTATAAATTATTTAAAAAAATAATAATAAAATAGGGGGTGCCTTATACAAAGAGACATCTCCCCCCATTTTCTTAAATCTGAGTCCCCCAAAATAGGGGGTGTCTTATACATGGGGATGTCTTATAGATGGAAAAATACGGTATATACTGCCTTTCATCAAAAGTTCTCAGGGCAGTTCACAGAATAAAATACAAGATAAAACACAAGTTTTATCACCTCCTGGCAAATAGAAGGGGAAGAAATGGAGGCAGTGAGAGATTTTACTTTCTTGGGCTCCATGATCACTGCAGATGGTGACAGCAGCCACGAAATTAAGACGCCTGCTTCTTGGGAGAAAAGCAGTGACAAACCTAGACAGCATCTTAAAAAGCAGAGACATCACCTTGCCGACAAAGGTCCGTATAGTTAAAGCTATGGTTTTCCCAGTAGTGATGTATGGAAGTGAAAGCTGGACCATAAAGAAGGCTGATCGCCGAAGAATTGATGCTTTTGAATTATGGTGCTGGAGGAGACTCTTGAGAGTCCCATGGAGTGCAAGAAGATCAAACGTATCCATTCTTCAGGAAATCAGCCCTGAGTGCTCACTGGAAGGACAGATCCTGAAGCTGAGGCTCCAATACTTTGGCAACCTCATGAGAAGAGAAGACTCCCTGGAAAAGACCCTGATGTTGGGAAAGATTGAGGGCACAAGGAGAAGGGGACGACCGAGGACGAGATAGTGTTCTCGAAGCTACCAGCATGAGTTTGACCAAACTGTGGGAGGCAGTGGAAGACAGGAGTGCCTGTCGTGCTCTGGACCATGGGGTCACGAAGAGTCGGACAAAACTAAACAACAACAACAAAAAACACAAGTAAAAGGTTAAACCAAAACAACAAAACAATAACACACACACCCCTTCCCACAGATACATTGAAAAGGCTGAAGGGTATTTATCAGCCAAAGGCCTGTTTGAAGAGGAACATTTGTGCCTGGTGCCTAAAATATATATAATGAAGGCGCCAGGCAAACCTCCCTGTGGGGAGCATTCCACAAACAGGGAGCCATCACAGAAAAGGCCTGTTCTCGCGTTGCCACCCTCTGGACCTGATGTGGAGAAGGCACACAAAAAAAGTGCCTCAGATGATGAACGCAGAGTCTGGGAAGGATTATATGGGAAGATGTGGTCCTTGTGGCATTGTGGCCCTGAGCAGTTAAAGGTCAAAAACAGCACTTTGAATTGGGCCCAGAAGCTAACTGGCAGTCAGTGCAGTCAGGCAGAATCGGCGTGATACGCTCAAAACGTCTTGTGTGTCGAGGTACCCAAGCCACCCCCCCAAATAACTCACAACGCACACTTAATTTTTGTTTAAGGTTTTTGGCATAATTTTGGCCACAACTTTATTTAAATACATAACCGTGAGTGGTTGTTTAGGCATTGGTTAAGACTATCTGTCCCCCACCTGGGGACAGAACTGACTTCCAGGCACCACTGAAAGCCAGTAAGGGAAAACAAATCGAGGAGAAATGGAGCTGAGCCACAGGCCCTCACCTCTCCCCGCATGCTCCCTGAGGCTTGCCAGCCCTAATCCCATTCCAGGGATTGGACGAAAAGATGGCAAGCCCCTGGATTCCTTTAGCGGAATTCCCTTTCCACAGCAACCATGGAGGGGCAGGCCCAGCCTATCCTTAACCCTCCTCCAACCAATTTATAACCAATGCCTAACCGCAACCTTACAAGTTGTGACGATTTGCTACGCAGTAGGCAAAAACCAAATGGCCCCAGCCAATCAGCCAGATGGACAAAATTCCTACCAGGCCCCTGCCCCAATGGCAGACGACCCCATGACAGGCATAGCAAGGTCAACGCAACAACCCCTTACCTTAGGGCGGGCGGGTGGGTGATCCGTTGCATGCAGCAAAGAGAAAGCTCCAGGCTGCGTGCAGAGTACTTAAACATTTTACCCCTCCCACCGAAATTGCAACATAACTTTTACCCCAGCAACCCAGAGAACCAATCGTTGCCCTAGGCCCTCTTTAGAGACCCTGCCTGGCAACAGAAGGGTGGCTCAGCAGACCCCACCGCAACACGTGCTCTCCATGAGGGAGAACTTGCTTTGTCCTACTGAGCAACCTGGCTGCCAAAATCTGCACTAGCTGAAGCATCTAAACCATCTTCAGACGCAGCCCTGTGTATAACGCTTTGGAGTAATCCAACCTAGAGGTCACCAGAACATTGACAACAGAAGTTAGGCTATCCTTGTCCAGATAGGGGTGCAGCTGGGCCAGCAGCCAAAGTCGATGGAAGTCACTCCATTTCACCAAAGCCACCTGAGCAGAGGATCCAGGAGTACCCCCAAGCTACGTGCCTGTGCTATATTTTTAAGAGAGTTGCATGTGCTGCTTAGACTAACAATTCAAATTGGTGTTGAGTGCTCACAAGCACATTAGTTGGAGATTTCTTTTGCTTTCATATTAACCATAGCAAACAAAGGGAACGATTTGCACAAAGCTAATTTTAAGGCAGATCTGGCTATCGAAATAGAAATTATCATGGGCACCATGACATAGTAAGAGGAACAGAAAGGATGGAAGAGGAGTCTAAAGAACAAGCAGCTCATACAAAGGTATGAGTTGTTCTGAACAGCCAAACAGGTGGCCTGAGAAATCTTGCCAACATTTCACATACAAACAAGTTCTTGAAGGGCCAGACATCAATTAAAGCATCATTTTTGCAGAACCTCTGATAGTTTTAGTAGAGAGAGATGTGCTGTTTTCCCCCACTGGGGACAAGTACATTGGAACTAGGAGAAATGTTCTGAATGTTGGCATCAATAAAAAGAGTCTTCACAGAGAGGAAGAAAACATACTGATTGTATATTGTTGAAGAAGCATTACATGAAAATGATGTACAGATGGTATATTACATCAGTAAAATTGGCAAAAATGTATAAAACAGAACAAAAGAACTGTTGGAGGAGTAAAGAAGGGGAAGGTACATTTTATCACATGTGGTGGGATTGCAAGATTATAAAAAAAATTGGGAAATGATATACAATGAATTGAAAAGAATGTTCAAAATAACATTTCTTTAAAAAAAAACAACCAGAAGCTTTGTTGTTAGGTGTTTTAGGACAAGAATTGCCGAAAGAAAAACAGACATTATTTATGTATGCTACAACAGCAGCAAGAATTCTAATAGCACAAAATTGGAAGAACATCTAAAGAACAATGACAAGTAAAATTGATGAACTACGTAGAATTAGCAAAGTTAACGGACAAACTGTGAGAAAAGGACAACGAGGACTTTGAAAAAGAATGGGAACTTTTTACAATATATTTGCAGAAACACCAAAAAATGGACTCATTGGCAGGATTTAAATAAACATTTACAATTTTATTTACATAAAACAAGGAATATAACACTGTGATAACATAGTATTGTGTATAAACAGCAGAACGTATCATTTGATGTAATAAATCAGAAATGGAAGCTGAGGGAAGTCAATCGGGGGGGACGGGACTAACATTTAGTTTTGATATTGGATATTTGTTTTGAAAATGGAAAATCAATAAAATCCCCCAAAAAAGAAAAAAAAGAAAACTGGGAGGAAACTAACCATTTGGGTTGGACTTTAAAAATATTTGAGATATTTCCCCTCATCTTTTATAACTTTCCTACAACACACACACACACACACACACAACCTCCTTAAAATAATTAGTGCTGAAAAACTGGCCGAATTGGTAGGACATCTATTTTAGAAAGATAACAAAGAACAAAAGTTAGATAAATGTTGACCAGTGCTATTTGTCTGGATGTTCATTCTGCAAAATGAACCTTTCTGATGCTTTAAAGACATTGCTAAAAAGAATCCTGGAATTTTAACTGTAAATGTTGATGTTGAGATTTTATATTTCAGTTCGCTCCTAAGGGCCAACACACATTCAACTATACATTTCAACAGGAATGTAGTTTACATTTGTTATCATATTGTGCTCACAGGAGGGAAGAAGACCCACTTGCTTAACTCAGTCGAATTATATCAAATAATTGTTGAGAGAGAGACGTGCACTTATTAGATGCTCAATTGTATCCCCAAAATCAAGACACGCCCCATCCAAAGATGACAGGTGCCTATGGTCCCTCAAGACATAAGAATCAAAAATCATTGTATTGTATTTTATTATTATTATTTTTAATGCTAGACCTTCTAGCACACATCACATAAAATGTATCTTTGAGGGGCAAAGGGTCACTTTTATCTGATGTGCACACATGTGTTGTTGTTGTTTAGTCGTTTAGTCGTGTCCGACTCTTTGTGACCCCATGGACCAGAGCACGCCAGGCACTTCTGTCTTCCACTGCCTCCCACACTTTGGTCAAATTCATGCTGGTAGCTTCGAGAACACTATCCAACTATCTCGTCCTCTGTCGTCCCCTTCTCCTTGTGCCCTCAATCTTTCCCAACATCGGGGTCTTTTCCAGGGAATCTTCTCTTCTCATGAGGTGGCCAAAGTATTGGAGCCTCAGCTTCAGGATCTGTCCTTCCAGTGAGCACTCAGGGCTGATTTCCTTCAGAATGGACATGTTTGATCTTCTTGCAGTCCATGGGACTCTCAAGAGTCTCCTCCAGCACCATAATTCATGTAGTGCCACTAAATTTTCCATACCTGCATATCATACTGGTATTTAAGATCTTTGCTTCCCGCCAGGGTCATTCCAGACATCCTTTTCATTTTGCATTTACGGCTATTGGTGCTCATGATGCTATTAGCATGTTTATATACTGCTCTGCTTTCAATATTTTTTTGCAGAAGTTTCAGGTAGGGGAAACTACTTCATTTGCAATCACCACACAGCTTCCTGCTGAAATCCAATAGCTTTATATATGCTGTAAACGGCCCAGGTTTTCGTTTTCGGTTTGTTTTTTTGCTCCACTTTTATTGCACTATTGTGCAAAAGCATCCCTCCAGGTGGCAATAATGCCATAACACTGGGAAAGCATGGCAGAGAAAGAAAGAGAGTGGAATGTCATGCACAAAGTCCAGTTTCAATCCACCACGAATGTCCTAGCAATGTATCAACGACATGTTCCATAATGCGTACCCGCCAAAGAAGAAGAAAGCGTGGGGGGTGCAGTTTGTTCCTGGACAGAATTCAAAGTAGTGGTTTTGAAATATGACACCATAAACATCATAAGACCATATTTATCTGAAAGACCACCTGCTTTCTCATAGCTGCACAACTAATAAGAGCTTAAGAGCTTTATTGCATGCTCAGTTCCTCTGGCAGGGTATCCTTCTCAGCAGTTGCACCACAGTTATGAAACTTCCTCCTTATATGTGATAGTTTTTTGATTCCAGGTTAAAAAAACGCCCTGTTTCCCCAGGCTTGTGATAGCTTTTAATGTGTGTGCTTTCACTTTCAATCTGCTACCAGAGATGTTTCTATATTTGCTGTTTCTTTATTTTTATTGTCGTTGATTGTCAGGGTTTTAACATGTTGTGGTAAGCTGGAAATCAAATGTGAAGTAAAACTGAAAGGTGAAGTAAATAAGCAAACACAAGCCCACTTCATTCTCTGCTCCTCCATAAATTTTAGATAGCAAAGATTGATTCAGTTGCTCAGTATTTATGAGATCAAGTAAATGGCGCCACAGGAAGAGCACAAAATCTACCAGGCACCCTTTTTGCACAAGGCAAATAGCGGCGACAGGGAATTATAGATGAGCCGCATTGTGATATTTCACTGCCATGTCCTCATTCTGAGATGTGACTTTGACCCACTTCAAAAACTCATTGAATGAGAGAGAGTATCTTTGCACAGCCAACAAGCAGAGATACCCTTTCATCACTTGTGGAAGACATCACTTGTGGCTAGGTACCCCACTGGTGTTGGCTTCCATATTACACTGAATGCAGGGACGAGCTGTTTATATGTAAGTACACTGTGGTCTAAACCACTGAGCCTTGGGCTTGCTGATCAAAAAGTCGGCGGTTTGAATCCCTGTGACAGGGTGAGCTCCCGTTGCTCAGTCCCAGCTCCTGCCAACCTAGCAGTTCGAAAGCATGCCCAAAAGTGCAAGTAGATTAATAGGTACCACTCCAGCAGGAAGGTAAACGGCATTTCTGTGCGCTGCTCTGGTGTCGGTGTTCCGTTACGCCAGAAGCGGCTTAGTCATGCTGGCCACATGACCCGGAAAAACTATCTGCGGAGCGGACAGACACCAGCTCCCTCGGCCTGTAAATCTAGATGAGCGCCGCAACCTCAGAGTCATTCGCGACTGGACTTAACTGTCAGGGGTCCCTTTATCTTTACTTTTTACACCTCAATTATTGTACACACAGGTGCACACAGTGTATACACTCATTGAGTGTTACGTGTGAATATATCCAGCTCAATTATTTGCATGCATGCCTCATGGCATGGCCAGTTGAACAGATGCCTCCCTCACATTTTCTCTCACTCCATCCAACAAGAGCTGTTGTTGGGTTAGGTAAGCTGCAGCAACGCCAGTGTCCAGACTCCACACAACCATGCTGGCTGCTCATTCTGCTGAGTGGGACTCTAAGACACCCTGTAAAGGTGAAGGTAAAGGGACTCCTGACCGTTACATCCAGCCGTGGACAACTCTGGGGTTGCGGCGCTCATCTTGCTTTACTGGCCGAGGGAGCCGGCATACAGCTTCCGGGTCATGTGGCCAGCATGACTAAGCCGCTTCTGGCGAACCAGAGCAGCGCACAGAAATGCTGTTTGTGCCTTCGAACTGATTGGTTGGCAGGAGCCAGGGACCAAGCAATGGGAGCTCACCCCATCGCAGGGATTCAAACCGCTGACCTTCTGATCTGCAAGCCCTAGGCTCTGTGGTTTAACTCACAGCGTCACCCTGTACTACCCTCCAATTTCTGCCCTGATGGCAAGTCTACTTGATACGCAACATTGTTCAACACAGAAGTAGTCTCCACGTAGGAAAAAAGATTCCTGCATTGTGACATGTTTGTTATAATTAATTACATGGCCTTAGAAAGCCAGCAGTTGATCTGTGCCAGAGTTATCTGGCACAGTAAAAGCCATTTCTTCAAAAGGAAATGGAGAAGATAAATAGGGACAGTCAATGAAACACTTAAAGCCTATTGGTTTCAGTGGGATTTGAAAGACATAACAGAATCCGTATGTACTTGCTGGGGGGAAGTGAGCGATGACCATTATCTAGATATGAACACAACAGAGTGAAAGAAACCGCATATTAGCAGAGGTTGTTTGGGCTTTCTTCATTACTTGCCCAGCAGTAGCCCTAGGCAAGGCAATTAACATCTTTGCCTGTCAATTTATATAACTATAAAAGAAGGATAATGCTTTCCCACCTCATCACAAGGTTGTTATAAAAACTAATTAGTTAATGCTTGTAAAATGTTTTGAAACTGTAAAGAGGTATGTAAGTACTAAGTACTATCATTATTATATCTTAATAGAATTGTATGCCTGCGCAGGCATAAACTCACTTAGTGGAACCCATTAATTTCCAAAATGCAATGCATTTCTGTATTCATATCACTCTTGGCTGGCTGATTATTAGTACCAATAAGTTGTGTGTTTCCAGAGGCTTGGGGCGTCAAGTGCCAACTTGCTGAATTCGTACCAGAGAACATGGCTTCTAACGCAGAAACCCAGCATTTTAGAAGAAAGGTAGGCATAATTCTTACAGTCACTGCTTTGGGAATTGTCTACATGTGGTGTGGAACTGGGGCTGCCAATGTAGTTCTCACCACATGTCTGAGCAGCAAGGAAGGGATGCTCATACAGGTGGTACATGTCATCCCATCGGGAGGGAGATGCGAAAGAGAGCTACTCCATCAGCTGAGAGCCCACCTCCAATTGGCTCTGTCTCTCCATGAACTGTTCCCATTCCAACGAATCATTATATCAACTACTGTATAACTGTAAGGTGCCCCTGTGTGCTTGTTTTCCTCTTCCCTTCCCCTCTACAGTGGTACCTTCAGGTTACATACGCTTCAGGTTACAGACTCCGCTAACCCAGAAATAGTACCTCGGGTTAAGAACTTTGCTTCAGGATGAGAACAGAAATCATGCTCCGGTGGTGCGGTGGCAGCAGGAGGCTCCATTAGCTAAAGTGATGCTTCAGTTTAAGAACAGTTTCAGGTTAAGAACGGACCTCTGGTACGAATTAAGTACTTAACCCGAGGTACCACTGTATTTTCCTTTTATGTCATGTCTTCTTTAGATTGCAAGCTTGTAGATTCTACTATCTTTTAGTTCTCTTTTTAAAGGTTTCTGTTGGGAGCCTTCCCAGCTGAGGAGCAGGGTAAAAATGTTTTCAATAAGTAATAAATAATAACAATATACACAATTCATCTGAGCAAATTCGTCTCGTTTATAAGAATATGGAAAATGTAGAGGAAGTGAATAAAGAATAGTTTTCTCCCTCTCTCAAGATGACACTAGAACTCAGGTCATTCAGTGACAGTGATTGGTGAGAGACACAATCCAGGGGTTGCCAACCTGGTGCCCTCCATTTATTGTTGGACTATTACTCCCATCAGCCCCCACTGGCATGGCCGGTTGTCATAGATTTTGGAATTTGTGGTGTCTAACAACATCTGGAAAATGTTAGATTCATTCACCCACAGCCATTGGGAAGAAAGCCAAACTAAACTGATATTTCCAAACATTTCGTGTTTCCAAGTAGGAGATAAAAGTACTACCAACTTCTGTGGAAGTAATCCAGAAAGTTCTAGGGAGAATTCTATTCCCCTGAAGGACTGAAAAAGCCATAGGCATGCTTTAGGCCTGTACTGTCACAATACCTCAAGCCACATTAGTGAGTCCCTTTGCATTTCTCCAGTAAAACTTGTTCATTTGAAATTACAATGGTATTTTTAAAAATGGAAAAATGTGAAAAAATGAAAGTGTTGACTCTGGGTCTTTCTGTGCTCTTGGATGAAAACAAAGAAGTTCAAAGCCCTAACAAGTGACACTCCATCTGTACTGGATCCAGAGTAAGTTAACTTGGGTCTGACGGAAACCAATAAAAAATAAATAAAGGCTAACATTTCCTGCTGAGTCACGTCTGGATCCAACCCATTGTTTTTGTTTCTTCTAGGCAAGTCTGCCTTCATAGAAAATATAGTCAGGGCTTCCCAAATTTGGATTCCAGCTGTTTTGTTTTGATTTTACTACATCTCCCATCATCCCTAGCTAGCAAGACCAGTGGTCAGGAGCAGGGCCGGATTTAGGTTTGATGAGGCCCTAAGCTACTGAAGGTAATGGGGCCCTTTATATGTCCAACTGCCCTTTGTCAACAACAAATTGTCACTTTTTTGTGTTGAATATATGCTATATGGTAATTTATGGACCTAATAGGTATCTAAAGCCATTTGCACATAACAAAATATGTATTTTATGAAAGTAATTGTTGAACTGAAATACAATTAAGAAGTACATTAATAGTGAAATACAATTAAGATGGAGTATATTAATAGTGAAATACAATTAAGAAGAAGTATATACCAGTCCATGCAGAATGTAGGCACCCTATATATAGAAATGAGCAAACCAGTGATATTTTAGAGAGCAGGCTAGCAGGCGGGGCCCATTACTTACATCATAGGAGCCTACACAACGCAAAACACTGTTGCTGTAAGTAGGTGTTATTTTATTTGTTTTTTATCTTATATTTTGGAAATGTACATCCAGGTCCCCCCCCCTTTAAATTCTTTTGGGGCCCCAAGAGAGTGGGGCCCTAAGTTATAGCTTGTTTAGCTTATACGTAAATCTGGCACTGGTCAGAGGTGATGGGAATTGTAGTAAAAACAACAGCTGAATACCCAGGTTTGGGAAACCCTGAATAGATGCACTCTAAATAATATGGCTTTGGCCACCTCATGAGAAGAGAAGACTCCCTGGAAAAGATCCTGATGTTGGGAAAGATAGAGGGCACAAGGAGAAGGGACGACAGAGGAAGAGATGGTTGGACAGTGTTCTCGAAGCTACCAGCATGAGTTTGACCAAACTGCGAGAGGCAGTGGAAGACAGGAGTGCCTGGCGTGTTCTGGTCCATGGGGTCACGAAGAGTCAGACACGACTAAACGACTAAACAACAACAACAAATAATATGGCGGGGGGGAGGAATAATCTTAGAAACAGTGTTCTTGAAAATATGAACAGTCCATGAAAAAAAATTGCTCAAGGGTGGTAACCTTATATCTAAGAGAGAGTTTATTCTATGCAGATATCTGCATATTCTTCCTATACATTGTTTTGCATGGCTCCATAACCCAGACTGCTAGAAGCTTTGTTTTGCTGCTATTGTAATGAAAGCTGAGATTTTCCAGAATGCAAACGCTGCGTGTGGAACTGGATGGCACACAGAACTGCAGAGGACAACTAGCTTTGGATGTGATTGTGTTGGAAATGTTCTAAGCAATAGGCAACAAGTTCTGATCACTGTCTTGTTTGGCTAGTTCTGAGAGAAAACAACAGGTGGCTACAGCATTCTTCATACTGAAATCTCTTTGAAACTAAGCTGTGAACAAGAGCTGGCTTCAGAAAGTGACAGCAGATATGTTTTGGGCATGAATCCATGGCTTTATGTCCTAGCCATGCATTTGAATTCCCTTTGGCATTTTCAATTTGATTTTTCTTAGTGGTTTTTTTTTCCCTTCTGAAAGAGCATGTGTCATAAAAATTGGAAACCAATTTAGTGAAGCCAGATGCTTTCAGTATATAATAATGCACTTGGCAATCTCAGGTCAAGAAATTAGTAATATATTGTATAACTCTGGCAAGGAATAATGTTTTTTTAAAATAAAAAAAGATTAAAAGATGCATTAAACTAATAGAAGGAACTGGTTAAATAGAGTTGATTTTTTTAAAAACAGTTAATTTAACAAGCATCTTCCTGAAATGTTAAAACAGTTGTAATCTGGGAAAGGGCATCAAACCATAAAATGGTATAAGGGATCAGATTTTACAGAGATCTTCATTTCATTGGCAGAGTCAGGCTTCAGGTTTCATAACTAGCACCATGTTGCATTAAATGGTAGAGCAGAGACTCTCTCGCTGAGCCAAAAAACTAAAGGAGGCCGCAGCAGCGCAACATGATTAATATTTCATGGATGAAATGATCGATAAATATAAGACATTCCAAAAGTTTGGAAATCATTCACTTTTTAAAAAAATCTTCCACTCAGAAACCTATTTAGAAACAGCACAGAAAGTTCAGGAAGGTTTGTGAGTTGAATAACCTTGTTAAAATCAGGATAGGGTAACTAACTGCAGTTTTATTGAACACAGATATCCTTTGCCTTTTACTCTGTGTAGCTCCCTATAGCCCAAGGATGTACAAGTATTTGTTAGCAAATTGGCCTTAAGTAGAATTTGATAGCAAATAGCATACCCTCCAAAATTTCTCTGATGAAAATAGGGACGTTCTATTCCATCATTATCATCATCATCATACTCCACCCATCTGGGTGGCTTCCAACACTTATAAAAGCATAATAACATGTTAAACATTAAAAACTTCTCTATACAGGGCTGCCTTCATATGTCTTCTAAAGGTTGTATAGTTGTGGTACTTACCTTCTTGGCTCAGGGGTCACATAACTTCAACATTGGGTCTGATGGAACTTCAACATTTCTGTGATGAAAAAAGGGACATCCTAAGGAAAAGTGGGACATTCCAGGATCAAATCAGAAACTGTGGTGGCTTCTGTAAATCTGGGACTATTACTGGAACACAGGGACACTTGGAGGATCTGAAATAGGCAGCCTTCAGCTTTGTTGAGGCAGCCAAGGAACATGAAGGGAAACAAAGAGTTTTGCTTGTCAAAGTAGAAAAGGAAAATTACATATACATCCTTTGCATAAAGGTAAAGGTAAAGGTACCCCTGCCCATACGGGCCAGTCTTGACAGACTCTAGGGTTGTGCGCCCATCTCACTCAAGAGGCCGGGGGCCATCGCTGTCCGGAGACACTTCCGGGTCATGTGGCCAGCGTGACATCGCTGCTCTGGTGAGCCAGAGCCGCACACGGAAACGCCGTTTACCTTCCCGCTAGTAAGCGGTCCCTATTTATCTACTTGCACCCGGGGGTGCTTTCAAACTGCTAGGTTGGCAGGCACTGGGACCGAACAATGGGAGTGCACCCCGCCACGGGGATTCGAACCGCCAACCTTTCGATCGGCAAGCCCTAGGCACTGAGGCTTTTACCCACAGCGCCACCCGCGTCCCCTAATCCTTTGCATAATGTGATGCAAAATACAGTGGTACCTTGGTTTTTGAATGTAATCCGTTCTGGAAGACCGTTTGAGTTCCAAAACATTCGAAAAACGAGGCACAAAGGGTGGTCTGCAAATTTAATTGAGAAAATTGAGAAATACTCAGCAGAAGCCATTCAACTTCCAAGGTACATTTGAAAATGGAAGCATTTACTTCCGGGTTTTCGGTATTTGAGTTCCAAAATGTTTGTCAACGGAGATGTTTGAAAACCGAGGTACCACTCTACGTCCATTCCCACCCACCCCTCCAATGTCACTGGGTATGTTTTAGTGGGGTGGGGGGTCACAAAACAAACTGCTTAGTATTTTATGACCATTGGCCTGCTCAACTGTGCCCACACAAGTAATGAGTTCAGTACCTTGTCCAACTGCCCACATGAGTTGTAAGAAGCAAAACACTCATTGCTGGGTTAACTAGAGCCACAACTTTATTAACATTTAACATCAACCTCGGGTGATTATTAACATTTAACATCACTCATTATTGGTTACCCTGCCCCTCATATAGAGATCAAATATATTATTTTTTTAAACTTTTGTGCACACAAGCAAGCAGGCACGCCCAGCAGAAATGTTATCGTTTCTTTTGAGTGATGATAACATATCTGTAACACACTGGGTTGCCCTCTGTGCCCCAGCTGGGGAAAAAATAAGGAAAAATGAGTTAGCTAAAATCATTATAAATTGTTGTGGTGATTCGGAGTTTTAATCTGAAATCATGCTGGGTTTCAGTTTGTTGGTATCTCTGGTAACTTCTCTCTCTTGCACCATGAATGTTGGCAAATTGGATTTTTAAAAGGCCAAATAATATTAGAAATGGAGCTGTTAGAGATGCACAAGGGAAACTGTGCTTTAATGATCAGGAACCTGGCAAAGTCTTTTTTTTATATTATGGGTGTATGTTGTGTAATATTTTATAAACACTATCGCCTAATGCAAGTTTGTTATAGCCATTGGCTAGAACAATAAACTTATGAACAGCATTTAACAAGAGGCTATTTGCAGCAGATACTAAAAATGTACAGCTGCATTGTTTAAGTCAGAAGCCAGCTTGAAACCTCCTCCTCTCTCTAGATGATGGCAAGCTTGACCCTGTCGTGTCTCTGGATTCACCTTGCGGGACTCAACTTTCTACACCCCTCCATTAGTTCAGCTGTAGTCTTCTATCTGAATAAGTGCTCTGTAGAGTACAAAAACTCATTTGTTTTCACAAGCATCAACTAGTCCATTAAAGCATACTTTTGTATTATATTAGTGTTGTTAAAAGGAGTGCCGTCTTCGTTGCAGAAGAGAGAGGCGGTAATCAATTTAATGTATAGTTATAGACTAGGAATTTCTTATTTCAAATCCCTGGTGATTTCTAAGATGACAGAAGAACAGATAGTTCCCCTTAGGGATGCTAGCAAAATAAAAGGAAGCTTCTTGACCTTGGCTGACTCCGTATGATGGCAATACTTTCAGCCAAATGGAATCCATCAACAAAATCTAAGACAGGCAATGTGTGTAAAATCCATTATGGAATTTTTTTTATTTTTTTTACTGGGCAGGCCAGTGTTTAAAAACTAATTTCTACCCAAGAGAGCAGAATGTTTCAAAACTGCAAAAGGCAACATTTAAAAATGTCCCCATCCGAATTTGCAGAAATACCACCCCTTTGCTTGAAAACTTACAGCCAGCTAAAGAGAATGGTAACATTTACATCTGATTACATAAATAGATTACGTTGGTGCCATTTTCAGGCATAATGCTGGTGGGGGAGAGGCTGAAATATCAAGTTCAAACTTCTCCTCCTCCTCCTCCTCTTCTTCTTTTTCTTCTTCAAAGTGCACATACCTCATGCTTAGTACGAGGGAATCTATAGATTTCAGTTTCTCTCAGTTTCTCATTTCTCCAGTCTTTGTTCTCTGCATTTCCACACCAGTTTGCAGATTTGTCCCCTTTGAAAAATTATTGTGCAGCTAGAATACTATTAGCCCAGAAATGGAAGCAAGAAGAATTGCCAGCGATTGAAGAATGGAGGATGAAGTTGATGGACTATGCAGAATTAGACAAATTAACAGGAAGGATTCGAAACCGGCGGGACCAGAATTTTACTGAAGACTGGAGTAAATTTACGAACTATATGAAAAGTATTTGTGATGATCAGACAACATTTGTAGGTTTGCAAGAAGTTCTGTGAGGAGTTTTGTTGGAAATATTGTAGGAGTATTGTGAGGAGTGGGACGCGGGTGGCGCTGTGGGTAAAAGCCTCAGCGCCTAGGGCTTGCCGATCGAAAGGTCGGCGGTTCGAATCCCCGCGGCGGGGTGCGCTCCTGTCGTTCGGTCCCAGCGCCTGCCAACCTAGCAGTTCGAAAGCACCCCCGGGTGCAAGTAGATAAATAGGGACCGCTTACAAGCGGGAAGGTAAACAGCGTTTCTGTGTGCGGCTCTGGCTCGCCAGAGCAGCGATGTCACGCTGGCCACGTGACCCGGAAGTGTCTCCAGACAGCGCTGGCCCCCGGCCTCTTGAGTGAGATGGGCGCACAACCCTAGAGTCTGGCAAGACTGGCCCGTATGGGCAGGGGTACCTTTACCTTTACTATTGTGAGGAGTATTGTTGGAAATATTGTAAAAATGGAAAAGGGGAGATGATAAGTTAAGAGAGGTAAAGACAATATAAAACTAAGTAATGCATAAAAAGAGGTTAAGACGGAAGACCATCGGAGGTGCTGATGGAAGTCCAAAAAAAAGCGTATTTGTAATAATTTGTGTGGTACGTTTTATAATTTGTATGTTAAAATTAATAAAAATGTGTTCCAAAAAGCAAAAAAGAAAAAAAGCAAAATTATTGTGCCCAAATCCCTCAGTGGATTTATTGAACTGGCTATGATTCATAACGTTATGTCCATTATTTGGCTCACAAAATTATCAGTGACGATACTTGGCCGTTGGGATCAAAACAGATCTTGCATGGTTGCCACTGCACCAGCTTATTATTATTTTTTCACTTGAGAGGTTTCTGATATCGTTCAACTACCAAGGCCTGGGCATTTTAAGTCAGTTTTGGGATGGGAGCTTGTACTCATGCGTGAAAAGTTAAAATGTGCTGCACCTTGTTTTGGGTGTTTGGAGTAAAACAACAATGCTCAATAAGTTATCTGAACCAGTGTGTGGAGCGGGGGGAACTAATAGAAAGGCAGACTTTTCTTTCCATGCTTATTCCTTTTCTTTTAATAACTACTTGTTGATAAAGCTTATTACTTCCTTTCAAGCTTTTACTTTATTCCTGCTTCTTCTCAAAGTTAGTTCAATTCAGCTACAATATAAGCTAGTGTGCTTTGTCTCCATATTGGCCACATGTAAAACTTATACTTAAAACAGCTTTGTTTCCCGTGAGTAACAAATCCTATTTTTTCTTTACCTTTCAACCAGCCATCTTTCCGGACTATTTCTCTCTGCACACTGCACAATATATATACCAAATGCCAACCAAATATCCTGGACCAAACAGACTAATCAGCTAGAAAGACAAGAGGCAAGAATGTTCCCATTTTTATACAGACACTTATCTGAAACTATAATTAGACAAGTAGCTAAAACACCAGGTGCGAGGGCTAAAACTGTACAATAATAAAACAGATTTAAACTAACATGCCTTTGAATAGATGTAGATCAAAGTGAAACATTTGTCTCCTCTGATGAGCTAGTGAATCGGAATATACATTTTTGAAAAATCTGATTGGTTCACATTAGCTTTGATGTCAGCGGTTTAATTTGATGTAGCATTAATTAAAACGGAAGCAGAAATGTGAGAGAGGAGGGAGGTTGCTACCATTAAGTGGAATACAGGTTGTGATATGCAATTCACAAGAACTTGTGTCCATGGTATTTAGCCTGGTTTTGTGCCAAAATTCCCAGTCTGGTCTTTAGTTTGTTTGACCACAGAGCATGCACAGTGACCCCTGGTTTGACTCTCCACACCAATGATTCTCCCGATTATATAGCCTTCCTTTTTCCACCCAACTCAATGGAGGTAGTCAAAGAGAAGTGGAGGTCTGCTCCTTGTGTTGCAAAATGTGCTGGAAAATGGAGCCACACTGGTCAAAAGAAATCAGTTGCGTGTTAAGATCCCAAGACCTTCCCCAATAAATACCGTATTTTTCGCTCTATAGGACGCACTTTTTCCCCTTCAAAAATGAAGGGGAAATGTGTGTGCGTCCTATGAAGCGAAAACGCCATAGCCCCGCGACCCTCTCCCGGCTGGAGAGGTGACGTGCGGCTATGGCAGGAGCCTCCATAGCCGCGCGTCGCCTCTCCAGCCGGGAGAGCGCGCGCGGGACTAAGGCAGCCCCCCACGACCCTCTCCCGGCTGGAGAGGCGATGCGCGGCTATGGCAGGAGCCTCCATAGCTGTGCGTCGCCTCTCCAGCCGGGAGAGCGCGCGCGGGGCTAAGGCAGCCCCCCGCGACCCTCTCCCGGCTGGAGAGGCGACGCGTGGCTATGGCAGGAGCCTCCATAGCCGCGCGTCGCCTCTCCAGCCGGGAGAGCGCGCGTGGGGCTAAAGCTGCCCCCCGCGACCCTCTCCCGGCTGGAGAAGTGACGCGTGACTATGGCAGCAGCCTCTCCGCTGCGCCTTTCCGCTGCTCCCTGACCTGCTCTTTGGGGCTGGTGGTGGGCTTCCCCCCGCCAGCCCCAAAGAGCAGGTCGAAAGGAACCTGAAGCCTGGAGAGTGAGAGGGGTCGGTGCACACCTTCCAAGGTAGCCGTCTGAACGCACCTTAAACAGCACCTTGTTTTAGAGCGGGAAAACAAGAGGGGGAAAATTCTCCCCCTCTCTGCGCAGCGCCTCCTGCCACTTCGCTGAACCCTAGCTGTACCTGACCTTGGCAGGGCAGCACTGACGACTGGACACCGGCAGAAGTCAGTACAGGTAAACATCCGAGGCAGCCACCGTAAGGTAGGTGGTGCTGTTGACGACTGAGGAGAGATGGGAGGGGTGATTACTCAGAGCAATGCCATTACCCCAAGAGGCTGCATTTCTAAACCTCTCTCTGTGAATATTGAATAAAAGAGATTGGTAAGAACTTCCTTGTCTACCTGTTCCTGACAGCCTACTATGGGGGGATTGTATTCCCTGACACAAGGGAACTTAGGGAGGGCTTCACAGGGAGCAGAGAGCTGAAGTTGAAATCCCCCCAATGCATAAGTGGTTTTTGTTTGTTTTGTTTTTTTGAAAAAAAAAAATTTTATTATATATTGTCTAAGGTTGCAAAAGTAGGTGCATTGTCTCTTTTTTCAGGTCGCAGAGTCTTTTCTACAAATCAGTTACATTCCATGTGAGACAGTGTTGTATACATAGTGGTTGGCCATTGCAAGAACAGGATGTTGAACTACATGTTTTGATCCAATAGGGCTCTTCTTAGGTTCATCTTATACATGCCATGCATATTTCCCCCCAATTCCCCAGGCCTTTATGGCTTCATGGTGAACAGTGTACAGTGGTACCTCAGTTTAAGTTCTTAGTTCGTTCCGGAGGTCCGTTCTTAACCTGAAACTGTTCTTAACCTTAAGCACCACTTTAGCTAATGGGGCCTCCTGCTGCCGCTGCTCCGCCGGAGCCCGATTTATGTTCTTATCCTGAAGCAAAGTTCTTAACCTGAAGCACTATTTCTGGGTTAGCGGAGTGTGTAACCCGAAGCGTATGTAACCTGAAGCGTATGTAACCCAAGGTACCACTGTGTACTAAAATAATATTTATTCATTTATTTAGACAATTTATATACCACTTAATTACAATTGTTTCTATGTAGTGTGCAAAAAACACAATACAATGGTTTTTTTTATTTAAAAAATCAGCTAAAACTATATAAATAAATAAATTATGGGAGCAGTTTTGCCTGTTTACTGACAACACATTTTCATTTATTGAAGTATGCCATTAAAAAGGGGGGCATTAAAAAAACAATCCACGAGGTGGTTCGCAAATAAAGAGCTTAAAAAACAATATAACTATCATAAAAACCCACTAGCCTCAGCTCTATGGTTAATTATATTCTAAAATTTAAAGCCTTTCTCCCTTCCTTTTCCATAATCCTGAGCATATTTATAAAAGGCTCAATGATACCAATTGTCCAGGAGGCAGATTATTTCAATTGAAGACCCAGAGTGCATTTACAAGTGATCATTTGCAAGAGAGCACACTTCATGCAATTTCGCATTTAAATCTCCTGTTATTTCTCCCTCCAGAACGCCAATAGCTTCAAACTGATGAAGGCGAAGAAGTCAGGAAATATATTCAGCTTAGATTATTACAGCCTCCATTCATGTAGAGCAGTAGCTAATTATTTCCCTTCTGCTTTCGCTACAGGTAACTACGGCAAAGGGATGCACCTCTCCAAGTAATACTTTGGAATATGCCGCAGCCAAAATACTAAGATTGCTTCTAGGTGCCTGAAGTCATTTTGTTTAAGCACAAAACGGCAACTGGTGACCACATAGGCACTGGTAGGGCAGAAGAAAAGAAAAGTATTTGTTGCTCCGCATTTATATCCCATTTTATTTCTCTAAGAAGTTCAAGGTGGTTAGCTGAGAGGCACTGCCTATTCCAAGGTCACCCAGTGAGCTACATGACTGACTGGGGATATAATAATAATAATAATATAATAAATTTTAATTTATACCCTGCCCTCCCCAGCCAGAGCCAGGTTCAGGGCAGCTAACACCAGTAAAATCACAATAAAAACATAATGCAGCCTCATTTTAATAGTAGCCCATAGATCAAAACCATAAGGGGAGGGAAACATAAGGGTCAGACTGCGTCCAAACCAAAGGCCAGGGTCTTGCAGGCCCCGCAGAATGATGTCAAGTCCCGCAGTGCCCTAGTCTCTTGTGACAGAGCGTTCCACCAAGTTGGGGCCAGTACTGAAAAGTCCCTGGCCGTAGTTGATACCAATCTAACCACCTTGCGACTTGGGACCTCCAAAGTGTTGTCATTTGTGGACCTTAAGGTCCTTCGCGGGGCATACTAGAAGAGGCGGTCCTGTAGGTACGTGGGTCCTACGCCGCATAGGGCTTTAAGGTCAAAACCAGCACCTTAAACCTCTGGTTTCCCAGAATCTAGTCCAATACTCTAAGTACTACATCATACTAATTATTAAAGAAAAGAATGCATAAGGGGGGGAATATTTTATTCAGTCAAAAAATTCCAGAGGGGCTGCAATGCAGATTAAGACTAAGCAACCCCACAACAGGGAGCCTAAATAATAGTTTAAATTATATTTCCTACTTTATGGAACATCGCTGTCAAATATCACCATTCTGTTTCAAAAGGAAAAGGGGGGGGGAGAGATCCCCTAAGGCTATGAACTACACTTTCATAATTATATTAATGTATCTGAATTTTTTACTGCCTCCCATACCAAATCAGCTCCCAAGTACCATTTCCTTTTAAATGAGAAACAATTTTTACAGAGCTAGGGGGCAAGTCAATCAATAATAATAAATATTGTAAATGCTGGCTAAAATCTTAATTAAATATGGAACTGCAGAAAGCTTTCATATTCTTTAAACTTTATATACAAATTCATATTTCATATTGCAGGGAATGCTACCACATCCTCTGACATTTCTCCAATGAAAATAGGGACATCCTATTCAATAATTGGGTGGCACTGTGGGTTAAACCACTGTGCCGCTTGGGCTTGCCAATCGAAAGGTCGGCGGTTCGAATCCCCGCAATGGAGTGAGCTCCCGTTGTTCGGTCCCAGCTCCTGCCAACCTAGCAGTTCAAAAGCATGCCAGTGCAAGTAGATAAATAGGTACCGTTCCGGTAGGAAGGTAAACGGAGTTTCCGTGTGCTGCTCTGGTTTCTCCAGAAGCGGCTTCCAACATTTCTGTGATGAACATAGGGACGTCCTAAGGAAAAGTGTGACATTCCCAGATCAAATCAGAAGCCAGGACAACTTCTGTATATCCGGGACTGTCCCTGGAAAATAGGGACACTTGGAGAGTCTGTACTATGGCTCCCTGACTAACAGGAAGCATAACTCATTAATTTGTAAAAAGTGTTTATTTAAAAGTTGTCAGACATGTGTCCACGACCAGCACCTAGTTCTAGAGTTCAACAGGGAACAGTTAACTCAACAATTGTCTAGAGGAGACTAAGAGACTAAGAGATATCGTCTCTTGTTCTTGGTCATCTGGTGGGTCATTGTTCGCAGCTGTACCTTCTCCCTCTTCCAAGCAGATAATTATCCCAAGGAAATCCCTGGAGATAGAGGGCTTTGCGCCAGCAAAATGAATGATCCTATGAAGACTCTGGACTTTCCACCAGGTCAATTCCAATTTTCAGTCTTGAGGCCTGGGCATAAAGGGAAAGAATGAGGAACGAGGCACAGTTTGTGATGTGGTTGGAGGGGTTATCAGAATGGATAGGCAGGTGAGGCACACATGAGAAAGGGAATCTTCAGGCTGCCTTGAGACTCTTGTAGGTTTTTCCCAATCCTCACTTTTACTATAGTTCTCTGTAGGGTCCAAAGCCTCTTCCTCAGAATCTCGAGGATCCTGGTGCCCTGTTGTGCCTATGTTTGGCACCTTGGAAATGGTTACCTGTTCCCTTGTATGTTTATCACAGATCCTATGATCTGTTGGTGTGCTGTAATGGGAAGAGCATTGGCTTTTCTGTTGTGTTGTGTATTCTGTGAATCAGCCTGCCAGAGGACACTTGCCTGGGCTAAAATATAGATGTGCTTTTACTCTCGCAAGATTGAATGTATTACCCTTGGCTGTACTTGAGGGTCGATTCCAACAGATTCCACACGAAAAATGCTTATGTCCCTGTGGAGATGGCAGTACTGAATCGGTGGCACATGCCCTTCTGACTTGCACTCTTTATAAAGACTTGAGGAATGAGATTATCACCTCTCTTTTATTGTCCATTCCGGGTCGCCCAACCACTGCCAGTGTCCTTTCTCTTGGCAGATCAAGATGAGCAGGGGACAGCAAAGGTTGCAAGGTTTTTAGCAGGGGCAATCAAAATAAGATCCACTACTTGACTATTGATTCAAAATCCTAAAACATATTTTATATAATTGACTTTTTATTTCTATTCTATTCTTCTATTGTTGTTTTATTGCTATGGCTGATGGCTAACACAAATAAAGATTCATTCATTCATTCATTCATTCACACTTGCCTGGGCACATAAGAGAGAGGATTGCTACCATTTTACCTAAGGCAGATGGTCTTAAGGAAGCATTCTGGGATGTACTTCCAGGCAGCCAAGAAGAAACTATAGAATTGTTTCAGGAAGGAAGAGGTCTTTAGATGGCTGAGCATGGTGGAGATGGATGAACAGAAATCACAATGAGGGATGTGTTGGGACATGTGATTTAAGTGATAAGCAAAGGAGAGAGATCATGGAAAACTTTGAAGGTAAGAAAGAGAACCTTGTACGGGTTCTGGGAACAAGAAGCACCTGAGGGGTTTATGGATGGTAACAGGAGCTACAAGAAAGGTGAATAATGCTGGCACTGTCATGTGAAACTTCATCAAATTAAATAAATCAAAATCACCATCATCTTTCTGTACACATTTGCCAGGCTGCACCTAACTGCTCTGTTCCTCTTCCTGGTTACTTAAGTCACAAGAGTCAGGTGTTCAGATTGCCCCCGGATTCCCCCTCACATAGAGGTTTTATACATGCATACCTTGGTAAACATGTATGGCCTCTTTTCATGTATGCCAAATGCAACACTCAGGACCACAAGACCTCAAGGACTGCCTCTTTCCATATGAACGTACCTGGACCCTGTGATCATCATCTGAGGCCCTTCTTCATGTAGCTCCTCCACAAGAGGTCTGGAGGGTGGCAACACGAGAACGGGCCTTTCTGTTATGCTCCCCGTTTATAGAATGCTCTTCCCCAAGGAGGTTTGGCTGGTGTCTTCATTATACATTATCAAATCAAATATCTTTATTGCGGTCCATAGACCCACAAAACAGTTTCAAAACAAGATACAGTTAAAACAACCAAACAACAGGTGAAAGAGACCGAGGTAGTCTTTTGTTATGTCTAGAGAATGATGGTCTTTGTTTCTTGCGACCTCTGAAAGAAACTTTGCCATGGTCAGTATAATATCATTTGACCTATCCTCCAGAAGGTATTTAATATGGGAGGCTTCAGATTTTCCCGGCAAATTTGCTAGTAAGGGTTTCCTTTTTTAAAAAATAATAATATTTATTGAAGTTTCAAATAATTACAAAAATAGAAAAAATAATAATAAAACAAAAAGTACAAAATACTGAAAAATAAAAACAATTAAAAACAAATCAATCCTCCCATTTCTTATCTTTCATTGGCTTATTTCCCTGACCTCCTCACACCTCCCTTTTTTGTATTCTAGGTCAATTATCCATTTCAGCAAATCCTTTCCCTCTTTTCAAATTATTGTCCTGTAAATTTATCTTGAAACTAATATAATTTTACTTTCCCTCCTTTCACGAATTAACAGTCTATTTTTCCTAAGTCTTTATAGCATATCTGCTACAGTCACATAGATTCATTTCAACATCCTTCTAAAATTCATTAATTTTACAATGTTTCTGTAAATAGTCTTTAAATTTCTTCCAATCTTCCTCCACCGACTCTTCTCCCTGGTCTCGGATTCTGCCAGTCATTTCCGCCAGTTCCATGTAGTCCATGACATTCATCTGCCATTCTTCCAGGGTGGGTAGATCTTGTCTCTTCCAATACTTTGCGATGAGTATTCTTGCTGCTGTTGTAGCATACATAAAGAAAGTTCTATCCTTCTTTAGCACCAATTGGCCGACCATGCCCAGGAGAAAGGCCTCTGGTTTCTTCAGAAAGGTATATTTAAATACCTTTTTCATTTCGTTATATATCATCTCCCAGAAAGCCTTAATCCTTGGGCATGTCCACCAAAGGTGAAAGAATGTACCTTCAGTCTCTTTACATTTCCAACATTTATTATCTGGCAAATGATAAATTTTCGCAAGCTTGACTGGTGTCATGTACCACCTGTATATCATTTTCATTATATTTTCTCTTAAGGCATTACATGCCGTGAACTTCATACCTGTGGTCCATAACTGTTCCCAGTCAGCCATCATAATGTTGTGTCCAATATCTTGTGCCCATTTAATCATAGCAGATTTCACCATTTCATCCTGAGTATTCCATTTCAACAGCAAGTTATACATTCTTGACAAGTTCTTAATTTTAGGATCTAACAGTTCTGTTTCCAATTTTGATTTTTCCACCTGGAAGCCAATTTTTTTGTCCAAGTTATATGCCTCCATTATCTGATAATAGTGAAGCCAATCTTGCACTCTATTTTTTAAATTTTTCAAAACTCTGCAATTTTAATCTATCTCCCTCTTGTTCCAAGATTTCCCAATATTTCGGCCATTTGGCCTCCATATTGAGCTTTTTCTGAGCCTTCGCTTCCATTGGTGACACCCACCTTGGGGTTTTATTTTCAAGCAAGTCCTTATATCTTATCCAAACATTGAACAGTGCTTTTCTGACAATATGGTTTTTAAACGCTTTATGTGCTTTGACCTTATCATACCACAGATATGCATGCCACCCAAAAACATTGTTAAAACCTTCTAAATCCAGCACGTCAGTGTTCTCAAGAAGCATCCATTCTCTCAGCCAGCAAAAAGCGGCTGATTCATAATAAAGTTTTAAGTCTGGCAGGGCAAATCCACCTCTTTCTTTAGCATCAGTTAATATCTTGAATTTTATTCGAGGTTTCTTGCCCTGCCAGACAAATCTAGAGATATCTCTCTGCCACTTCTTGAAACACTCCGTTTTATCTAATATTTGCAATGTTTGGAACAAAAACAACATCCTTGGCAATACATTCATCTTTATCGCAGCAATTCGGCCTAGCAATGATAACTTCAAGTTTGACCATATTTCTAGATCCTTTTTCACTTCCGCCCAACATTTCTCATAGTGTAAGGGTTTCCTTATACACCTTTAGGCACCAGACAAAAATGTTCCTCTTTAACCAGGCCTTTGGCTGATGGACATCCAATGCCATTTTTAAATGTGTTGGTTTATTGGGTTGTTTTTTTATTATTATTAATAATAATAATAATAATAATAATAATAATAATAATTGTGGTTCAAGGACCCGACCCCCGCGAAGTGAAATGAAGACACAAGGACAAGTGATATAAGGTTGATGGGCTAGAAAAGGCCACAACTTTATTGATTACAGCAATGAAAAGGTATTGGCTTAGGCATTGGATCGAAACAAGTGGGTTTATTCACCAGTAGGTGGAGCCTGTTGATGCTAATCCAACTATAGGCTCACCCCTGATGTCACCGAGGGTCGTGCCATGGCCTCCCGCCAAGCAGGCATCGGACGGAATACACGACCGCCAGATTCCTTTAACAGAATACCCCTAAAAATTGAAGGCATAGGCGATGGTCACACCTAGCACTTCGACACACAACACATTATTCCAATGCCTAACCTACCCACCAATACCACAAAAGTTGTGACGATTGCTACGAGGTAGGCGAAAAAAACAAAAAGCCTAATGCCAAATGGAAAAACTCCTACCAGGCCCCCCGGGCAACCAGGGCGACCAACCTAAGGTCCATAGCAAGGCCAATGAACTAAGACCTGAGCTCAAAGGGAGTGGAGGGTGGGTGACTTGCGATGGGACGACGATGAGGAATGAGGCCAGGGAGAGGCTGGCACTGCAGCAAAAGGCTGCTGAACACGCCCCCTCCACGGCACCTGGTTGGGTGGCCATCGGGGGGGCGTGAGCGCCAGCCAGGTGAGCTGGAGGCAGGGAGCAACGCCCCCTGCTGGGCGGTGCTCGGGCTCCCGCCCACAACCACTCCCCTCTCTTTCAGGGAGGAGAGTCTTAATAATAATAATAATAATAATTTTGTGTTTTTATATTGTGTTTTTATGTTGTAACCGCCCTAAAACCTGCTGGTATAGGGCAGTATGCAAATTTGACAACAACAACAACAACACACTTGCAGGGTATGTGGTTACTCAGCTTAACCCCGCTCTCTCCTCAATCAACAAAGGGAACCCAGCTGAACACTCATGGTGAGTGTGCTCCTTTGAAGGAATACCGATTCTTATTCATACACATTCTAAAAGCAAACCAAGAGTGATGTGTGCCTCTGATTTCAAGGTATAAGTGTAGCTTGGAATTGTAAGAAAAACTGGTATAAATCATACAAGCTGATAATCTTGCATACATGCTTCTAATTGGAAGTTTTTGAAGCTAAGCTTCCACTACAAAGAAATTGTAATGAAATAACATCCTTGCATTTAATTATCTTAGTGCTCCTGCTTTTCTCATAATGCTTATAATATACCAACACATGCCACAGGCTATCTTTTGACAAACTATTTCTCTAATTTCAAGAAGAATGCAGGCTTTAAGAAGATTTGATTTAAATTTCATATATCGCTTAAAAGCTGTCTTGCTGTTTATTAGTAATTTAAAGCAAGCTCTTTTTGAAAAAGCTTCTGAAATGCTAACAACATTCTTTTATTAGACATATCAGGAGAAAATAATCCCTTTATTTGTGTGTGCATTTAAACCTTCCACTCATTGCCACATCAGTTTATGGACTGCCTAAGGGATTTTTTTCTGCCACTGCCTATCATTGGCAAATGGGGAAGGTGCAGGGCCTTTTTTCAGCCAGAACTCACCAGACTTCAGTTCTGGCACCTCTCAGGTGGACACCATTGACAATCTAAGAGAATGAGGGAGGTGTTCATGGTGAGTTCTGGCACCTCTTTTTCTAGATGAATAGCACTGATGAAAGTATATTTCAGGTAAAGTGTGTTCTCCCTGAAATGAGAGTACGTGTTGCGGTGGGGTCTGCCACTGTTGCCAGACAGGGTAAACGTAAGCTGGCCTGGGGCAATGATTGGATGGCCGGATTTCTGGGGCAAATTGCATATTGCAATGTGGTGGGTGGGACCAGAGGCTTTAAATATTGGGGCACTCAGCTTATTGCTTTCTCTTTTGCTGAGTGCATCGGATCACCCGCCCACCCGCCCTGAGTTCCGGTTGACCTTGCTATGCCTGTCTTGGAGTTGTCTGCCGTTGGAGCAGGGGCCTGGTAGGAATTTTGTCCATTTGGCTGATTGGCTGGTGCCATTTGGTTTTTGCCTACTACATAACAATTTGTCACAACTTGTAAGGTTGCGTTTAGGCATTGGTTATAAAAATTGGTTGGAGGAGGGGTAAGGATAGGCTGGGCCTGCCCCCCCCAATGGTGGTGTGGAAGGGAATTCCGTTAAAGGAATTCAGAGGCTTGCCATGATTTCGTCCAATCCCTGAAATGGGATCAGGGCTGGCAAGCCCGGGGGAGAAGGTTGGGTGAGTGGTGAGGGACTGTCACTCAGCTCAACTGATCCCCAATATTGTTTTCCCTTCACTGGCTTCCAAGGGAGTTTGGAAGTCAGTTCTGTCCCAGGCGGGGGGATAGATAGTCTTAACCAATGCCAAAGCAACCACTCACAGATATGAATTTTAATAAAGTTGTGGCCAAAATTATGCCAAAAACCTTAAACAAAAATTATGTGTGAATTGTGAGTTATTTGGAGGGGTGGCTTGGGGACCTTGACACGCAAATCCCCAGGTGTTCCTGGTGGTCTTAACAATTTTAGTGGGTGTAGGCTTTCGAGCTTACCTTATCGTTTAGAGGTGGCCAAGGTTCTTGCATGTGTTTCTCCTTCCAGTATACATTCTTTCAGCACTCTGCAGCCTTCCTGGTTGCCTGTGCTTCCTGTTCTGAAGAAGCACAATGGGAGGAGTTACCTCATGCTGTCTTCTCTGGGTTTCAGCTGAAGTATGGACACCCAAGGAGGCTGTAGATTTAGGACCACTAGAGAGATAGTTTGTAGAATGAATGGTCACCAATAGATACCTCTTGAGACACTTCAAAAGCAAGGTATTCACACACACAAAAACCTTAACTCCATCTATGAGGATTTCACCCAAAATACCAATTTCTCCTCTTCCCCATTAAGTGATGAATAGTTGGGAAAAGGCAGAATACATTTTTGACACAGCACTAGAAGCATGCCATTCAATGCTATGAAGCGAATTTTCATAGTAGCAGTTAAAACAAAAACCAACAACAACAACAAAATAATGGAAAAGGGCTCCAGCTGGATTGGAAATGATCTGAAGTCAATATAATCATTGACATGAGATGAGCAAGGGGGTTATTTTCAGTCAATCTGCTCAGATAAGATTTCTTCCTTCAGTGTATTGCAAAGTCCATAACACTGTTTTCAGTGTTTTTGCTGAAATAAGTTCTTGGGGTTTATTTTGACTCACCCTAGAGATAGCACAAAACATTGACCCTGAGCTTTTATTATTATTAAAGAATCCTATAAATATAATGGGGAAAGTCGCTCAGAGAGGCTTACTTATTATAACTTCTTCCTTTGTTCCTTAATTGTCTCAATCTATAACCCGGGGAGGGTTATGACATTTCTTCTTAAAGCAAAATACCGCAAAGGACTTTTGATTTTATAAGTCCTTCCCTGGAACTTTTATTTGAAAGGGATATGGGTTGGTTTGTACTATAAGCTGGTGCTGGCCTAGGTATTTTTGTTATGAGCATGGAGAGTGCAAGACACACTAATACTGTAAATCACGATATCAGAACTGCAGGTTGATGTCTAAGAAAAACCCACCAGACTGAGCGAATGTTTTATACAGTATTAAAGTGCTTATGGTACCTGTGTGAACAGTTCCAAATAGAACATAATTGTAAGTTTACTAATATCATGGGGTTGAGGTTGTTCATAACTTCAAAATGCCTATAACTCTAAAAGATGTGCTCAACCTAAAGCTCACTTGCCCAGTTCCTGACATCACAATAAAGCCGGCTGGATTTGTGGATCTAAACTTCCATGTTCTGAAATGGAATACAGTGGTACCTTGGTTCTCAAATGCCTTGGTATTCAAGCAACTTGGAACCCAAACACTGCAAACCTGAAAGAAGTGTTCTGGTTTGTGAACTTTTTTTGGAAGCCGAATGTGCTCTGTTTTTGCTTCCGTTTTGAGTGTTACACTGAAGTCTGTCTGTCTTTGCTATTTATTTTGCGTTTTTGTTTTTGGAGCTCTTTTTGTTTTGTTTTTGTGACTGCGTGGAAGCCACTTCAGCTACTGACTGACTGACTGATTGATTGTGTGCTTGCAGTATATTGTTTATTGCTTTCATTTTATGGATCAATGGTCTCGTTACATAGTAAAATTCATGTTAAATTGCTGTTTTAGGGGTTGTTTTTAAAAGTCTGTAACGGATTAATCCATTTTGCATTACTTTCTATGGGAAAGCGAGCCTTGGTTTTGGAACGCTTTGGTTTTGGAACGGACTTCCGGAACGGATTACGTTTGAGAACCAAAGTACCACTGTAAACAGAACCCAAGGATACAACCAAAAGTAGTAGACACCAACTGGCCTCATCCCTCCCCCTCCATAAAGTGCAGGTCAATATTCCACAGTTCAAAACGTGATTATAGCTCAGTCAGCAGAGCATGAGACTCTTAATCTCAGAGCCAGTGTGGTGTAGTGGTTAAGAGTGGTGGACTCATAATCTGGTGAACACTTCTCTGAAGTCTCTCAGCCTCACTCACCTCACAGAGTGTTTGTTGTGGGGGAGGAAGGGAAAAGGAGATTGTTAGCCGCTTTGAGACTCCTTAGGGTAGTGATAAAGCGGGTTATCAAATCCAAACTCTTCTTCTTCTTCTTCTTAGGTTTGAGCACCTATTGGGCAAAAGATTCCTGCATTGCAGGGGGCTGGACTAGATGACTCTTGTAGACCCTTGCAACTCCATATTACTGGCTGGTGGTGGCCAAGCAGACAGTGTAATCATATACAGTCATACCTGGGTTAAAGATGCTTCAGGTTGCGTTTTTTCAGGTTACGGACCGCCAAAACCCAGAAATACCGGAATGGGTTACTTCCAGGTTTTGGCGGTCACGCAAGCACAGAAGCACTAAATTGCGCTTTGAGCATGCGCCGAAGCGCCAAATTGCAACCTGCACATGTGCAGACGCACCGCTGTGGTTTGCGGACGCTGCGGGTTGCGAACGTGCATCCCGCACAGATCACGTTAGCAACCCGAGCGTCCACTGTAATTTTATTCTATGATTACATTGTCTGCTTCCCTATCACGGCCACCACCAGCCAGTAATATGGAGTCAGAATGGGAGGAGTACAATTATTGTTATTAGATTCAGGTAGGTAGCCGTCCGCGGGCCGGATTTAGAAGGCAATTGGGCCGTATCTGGCCCCCGGGCTTTAGTTTGCCTACCCATGACCTAGCTGATACAAAATAATTGTGCATGATACATGAGACACCATCATACATGGGTTATGACACAGCTTCTAAAAAAAAATCAGTAATAGAGCACTGCACAGGAATACTCAGTGTAACGTTGACTGCATACATACCATAGATTTAAAACACATTTAAAAAGCACATTGACAGTTGAATCATGGGAGTTGCATTTTGCTAAGGTTGCTGGGCATGCTAACTCTGTGAGGGGTATACTATAGTCCCAGGATCCTTTGGGAGAATCTATGTGTTTTAAATCTATGGCACCTTCAGTACTATGCTGTACTGTGCCAACGGAACTTGAGACGAAAATGGTAGCTGTTCCATTCGTATGAATTACACTGACGTTAGGAATATCAATTTTCCTAAATTGTTTTCTCTCCTATAAATGCTTTTGATAATCATCCTGTGTGTCTCCTTTCATTCCCTGCGTTTTTTGTTCTATCAGCACTGTGAGAAATGCCCCTGTTTTCATCACGCTTTATCTCCACTGTCACACATGGAATAAAAGTTCACAGGCGTTGCTTAGATCTTTTCCTTTATTCTTTTTAGGATTTGACCTGTATAAATCTAGTTAGGCTTCGTTGGTTTTTTTTTTTTCATTGTTGTATAAAATGCAATCGCTTTCCAATCTTTGAATAGGTTTTTCCCCCTTTTTATTTTGTTCCCCACAGAATTTCATTGATCTTGTTGACAGTGTTTTACATTTTATCCTCCTCAAAATGTTCAGTAGATTCAGTCATTTGTCTCATATCTCCTTTTTCCTTTCAGTGTGACAGGAGCGTCTCTTCTCATTTCATGAAGGGCTGTCTCCCCCACCATTTGATCATCTTGCTTCTGCACTTTTCTTCACTGGAAAACTGATAATAGCTGTTAAGGAATCATAAGATTCGTGGTTTTTATCTGTCTGCATTCTGGCTACAGTTCAACACAAAGTTACACTGTAATTCTCTACCCACTTACCGGGGAGAAAACCCAACTGAACACACTGGGGTTTACATCTTGAGTGCATGGGATTTCACCAACAGACACACTTGAGCCCATTCACTTCTATGGTTGTAACTGCCCCGACCTCTGTGTTACATTTTGACATCTGCATTCCATTCAGTATCACAATCATAATAACTGAGAATACCGATCTACTAGAATTCTAGTTCAGCAAGAGATTGATTATACAGTGTGAAAATTAAATACGTTTGAATCAGACATTTTATTTTTATTTTTTATATAAATTTTATTAAATTTTCTGTTTTACAATTTAGAATACTCATTTAAACATTCTTAAAACATCAATGCTTTCCCTTCTTCTTCTTTCCATGGTTCATTTTGCATATCATAAGTCCCTGCATATTTTACATAAACTAAACCATTCAATATTCCATTAGTACACCCATCAAAACTTATTTACACTGTTGAATTTATCTTAATGCTGCCAACGTTTTCAAGTGTACACAATTCCCCCCATATATTTAATAAACCTTTTTCAATATTCTCTAAACGTATGTTCTTCTTGTTCTCTTATTCCATATGTTAAGTCTGCAAGCTGCACATATTCCATCAACTGAAGTTGCCATTCTTCTTTAGTTGGGACCTTGCATATTTTCCACTTTGGGGCTAACAAAACATGGGCCACAGTAGTGGCATACATAAACAACCTTTTTTGACACCCGAGAATTTCTGTCTGAATTATCCCCAACAAAATAGACTCTGTTGTTGTTGTTGTTTGGAAAAGTACTTTTAAACATTTTTTTAAAATTCATTATAGATTATTTCCCAATACCCTTTTACCCTTTTACAGGTCCACCACATATGAAAGAATGTTCCCTCAACCTTATTGCATCTCTACTTTAAATAAACCGATGTAAGAGCTGCCTTGCTGGATGAGATGAATCCGATGAATGTGAGGGGAGAGCATAGATGTGGCAGCTAGTTCCATGAGATAAGGGTTCAAAATTCCCTGAGAAGCCTCCTTGAGTACACCAGGCTCGCGGCTGCAGATGTTTGCTTTCCAACATACATTAGACAATGGCACCGGCAACAGGAATCCATAGGAGAGGGTGGGCAGAGCCAATGGCAGACCTTGGTGTCTCACATTTCAGTGGTGCCCTGTGTGATGCCAAAATCTGGTGCCCCCTCTCACCTTCTGTTGGACTTCATCGTTGTGGTGCCTGCTGCAGCGCCCAGAAGCTCCACCTCTGGTGTGACCAAATGGGTCATACTCCCTTAGATCTGTTTTTGGTGGAGCTAGCTAGCTAGCAGATCCTTGCTCTTTTCCTTCCAACTGAATAGGGCTCAGGTAAAGGGACCCCTGACCATTAGGTCCAGTCGTGGCTGGCTCTGGGGTTGCGGCGCTCATCTCACTTTATTGGCCGAGGGAGCCGGCATACAGCTTCCGGGTCATGTGGCTAGCATGACTAAGCCGCTTCTGGCAAACCAGAGCAGCGCATGGAAACTCCATTTACCTCCCCACCAGAGCAGTACCTATTTGTCTACTTGCACTGTGACGTGCTTTTGAACTGCTAGGTTGGCAGGACTAGGGACCAAGCAACGGGAGCTCACCCCGTCGCTGCGATTTGAACTGCAGACCTTCTGATCGGCAAGCCCTAGGCTCTGTGGTTTAACCCACAGTGCCACCTGCGTCCCTATGAATAGGGCTCAGACTGAAGACAAAAGTGGAAATCTCTTGTTTATTTCAGAATTATTGCTTAAACAGTCGTTCTGAAGCCCAACATGTGTCTTCTGTTGCTGGGGAATACCATTTCAGATTCCAGGTGGATCATCAAACATTCTTTAATGCCTTTCTAAATCAAATATATTTATGCAATATTTATATCAGGGTGAACATTCTTGCCTGTGGCCTTTTGGTCTGAGATGTTAACTGTATATGTCAGAGGGGCTATTCAATGAGGGGATACATTCAAGCATATGCCCACCCCCTGAAGCCTGAAATGCATCAGTCCAGCCAGTGCTGAGTCAACAATCAGTCTAGGCAGATTTTGTGCACCGAATGGGGAATGCACCGCCTTATCCTTTGCCTCAGGCAGCAAAATGACTTGGACTGCTCCTGCTTATTGGAACCATGATATAATCTTCAATATCTAATCACATGGCTGTTGCATTTGCTACTAAATATGGAGAGAATGGATGATTCTTGCCTACCCTTCATTGCAATCCCTTATTAGCCTGCACAGCAATTTCATTTCTCAGAAACAAAGCAATTTCATTTGCTAAGAACAAATAGAAACAATCAAGAGCATTATGAATGATATTTCTACAGAACGACTTAGTTCAAACAAAAGCAAATGGGAAAAATGTGAGTATTGTACGTTCTGACAAGACCTTGACCTTGCTGATGTGGTCCAAAGGAAAGCATAGCAATACATATGACATCAGCTGGACTGCAGGATTTGCCAAAGGCCTTACAACAACTTTGAAAGACACATCACCATTTTTGTCCCCATATAGCACATGTAGGTTTGGGACCAATCCAAACACCTCATAGTGAGTTCAAGATAGAGGTGTGATTAAAACAACACATTTTCTGATTCACAGCTCATTTGTTATGCCATTATACTATGCTCACTCTTCCTCTGTTTGGATTGTTTAATGGAATGAATGAGCTTAATATAACATTTACTAAATTCTGTTGCAAGTCATCTATCAGATACTGTCACATATTGATTGCTACTGTATGCTAAATGTCAGATACTGTAAAATAGTTGAACTCTACTGCAAAAAGAAATCATTGAACAGGAAAAAGCTTCTGCTGAATACCAAGGATGTTATCAAACCAAACTTAAGTGCTTTCAAGTCCCACTGATTTTAACAGGTGAAAGTTAAGTCCTTTCTTCATTTCACCTTTTAAAATCAATGTGACTTTGAAATGCTTACATCAGCCCTAGGGATCACACCCACAATAACTGGCAAATATTCCGTGAATCACCAAACCATCAGGGAATATTGGAGGAATATCCACCACTTCAAGTCTCAGAGGGGAATTTTGAGGGTCATTTTTGCAGGAAAGTCATAGTAGCAGTAGGCCACTAGCTCTGGAAATGCCTGCTCCAACTTAAAAGTGTCCTATCTTCTGAAGTGGGACCTTCTCAGTAGCAGCATCCTTTCTGTGCAATTTGTTTCCTGAAAAGACCTATAAGGTTCACTTACTTGTAGGGTCCAGGGGGTCTTGTTCTGACATGCCTTGGTAACCTCAGCTGATTTGGGCAACATTGCTGTAATAATTGCATGTTAACTAGATGTTATTTGCATTGTTTGGTTTTATTCTTATAGTTCTTTTACATTTGTATGCTGTTAGCATGATCCACTCCTGCAGACACAGGGAAGGATGGGCATGAAGCTAAATAAGCTTTTCCACTCCTTCCTGGCCAGCCTTCAATATGCACCCAAAGGATATTTGTTGACCACAGCATGCTGACCATTTTCCATACCAGGAGACGCACGCACATTTCCTTAACTTTCATCGACCTTTTGACATCATTTCCCACCATGTCCCGCCAGAAATATATATATATATATATATATAGAGAGAGAGAGAGAGAGAGATGTTTTCTAAAAAAATGTTTAAGGGGAACTCTCATTTTGACTCAAGAAAATCACAATTGTTAAATCGGGAGAAATAAATACAGTAAATGGTCAAAAGTACAAAGATTCACAAAATGTTTAGGGGTATGTGTACCCCTGCGTCCCCCCAGAGAAAGCACTGTGTGTGTGTGTTTGTGTGTGTGATATCAGCCAACTGAGGATAAGACATTATGCATCTGATGAAATCAACTCTAGTCCCCCCAAAAGTTTATATTATCATTCTATTATATAATGTTTATATTTAAAAGTTTATATTATCATTATTATATTATCATGGAGCAACCCTAATCCACAATCTGTGCTGCTTGGGTAATTATAATGGGATTTGTCCCTTGCTGGGCTCTAGCATTGGGTTTTCTCCCCAAAGAAGCCCCCATTGCACTTACTGAAACCACAGGCTGCTCTGAAGCTGCTGCTTTGGGCCTCTCTCCTGGGGGCTGCTTGGTAGGGTTTTCTCCCCAGCCAAAACTCACCAGAACTCTTATGTGGGTTCTGGCACCTCTCAGCTGGGCACCATTGTCATTCTAAGAGAATAAGCCAGGCATTCATGGTGAGTGTCAGCACCTCTTTTTCTAGAGAAATAGCACTGCTTATGGGATGCGGGTGGCGCTGTGGGTTAAACCACAGAGCCTAGGACTTGCTGATCAGAAGGTCGGCAGTTCGAATCCCCGTGACGGGGTGAGCTCCATAGCTCGGTCCCTGCTCCTGCCAACCTAGCAGTTCGAAGGCACGTCAAAGTGCAAGTAGATAAATAGGTACCACTCCAGCGATAAGGTAAACAGCGTTTCCGTGCGCTGCTCTGGTTTGCCAGAAGCGGCTTTGTCATGCTGGCCGCATGACCCGGAAGCTGTACGCCGGCTTCCTCGGCCAATAAAGCGAGATGAGCGCCGCAACCCCAGAGTCGGTCACAACTGGACCTAATGGTCAGGGGTCCCTTTACCTTTATGGGAGTAAAGCAGTGGGACTCAGTGGGATGTGGGTGGCACTGTGGTCTAAACCACTGAGCCTAGGGCTTGCCAATTGGAAGGTCAGCGGTTTGAATCCCCACGATGGGGTGAGCTCCCATTGCTCAGTCCCAGCTCCTGCCAAACTAGCAGTTCAAAAGCACCCCAAAAAGTGCAGGTAGATTAATAGGCACCACTCTGGCCAGAAGGTAAACTGTGTTTCCGTGCTTTGCTCTGGTTTTGCCAGAAGCGGCTTAGTCATGCTGGCCACATGACCCAGAAAAACTGTCTGCGGACAAACGCTGGCTCCCTTGGCCAGTAAAGTGAGATGAGTGCCACAACCCCAGAGTCATTTGGGACTGAACTTAACTGTCAGGGGTCCTTTACCTTTACCTTTTTATGGGAGAAAGGGCTCCATATTGGAAGGCACCAATGCTGTCGCTGCTGCCCCAGGAGCTGATTCTGCAGCCCCTGTCCTCAGGCCATGTGAAATCAGAGCACCCCAGGACGAAGGCAGACCCTGGGAAGCCTTCAAAGAAAGCAGGGTCATCACACTGAAAACAGGGCACTTGGCAGGTTTGGTGGTGTTTCAGAGGTGAGTCAGGAGTGGTACAGGACCAGCCATGGATCTGCTGGATCTTAAGCCAGGGGTCAGCAAACTTTTTCAGCAGGGGGCCTGTCCACTGTCCCTCAGATCTTGTGGGGGGGCCGGAATATATTTTGGAAAAAAATATGAATGGATTCCTATGCTCCACAAATAACCCAGAGATGCATTTTAAATAAGAGCACACATTCTGCTCATGTAAAAACACCAGGCAGGCCCCACAAATAACCCAGAGATGCATTTTAAATAAAAGGACACATTCTACTCATGTAAAAACATGCTGATTCCCATGGGCTGGATTTAATAATAATAATAATAATAATAATAATAATAATAATAATAATAATAAATTTATTTATATCCCGCCCTCCCTAGCCAAAGCCGGGCTCAGGGCAGCTAACAACAATAAAATAGTACAACATTCTAAAATCATTTCATTATAAAATTAATTCAACTCAAAATGATGGCAACCATTAGGTTAAAGTTCTGTGAAGATTGCCAAAGGAGGGAGTCAGGCTGTGCCCTGACCAAAGGCCTGGTGGAACAGCTCTGTCTTGCAGGCCCTGCGGAAAGATGTCAAGTCCTGCAGGGCCCTAGTCTCTCATGACAGAGCGTTCCACCAGATTGGAGCCACAGCCGAAAAAGCCCTTGCTCTAGTTGAGGCCAGCCTAACCTCTCTGTGGCCTGGGACCTTCAGGATGTTTTTGTTAGAAGGTGATTGGGCTGGATCCGGTCCCTGGGCCTTAGTTTGCCTACCCATGTCTTAGTTTGCCTACCCATTCTGCTGCAACAGCCTGGAAGAGGCACAGTAAAAAGAGAGGGCCCTCCATTTTCTGTCCTGACTTTCTGCCCCACCAATAGGGTTCAGATGCAGTGGTGGTTCCAACTCTCAAATCCATCCCAGGGCAGAGTTAAGATTTCCCTGTTAGTTCAGCAGTGAATAGACCTTAGGCTTGTTCAATCTATTCTCTATGTGTGTGTTTGTAGAACTCCACTTTCTGCCAACCAGAGGCAGGTGCAAATGGCCTATGGTTAGAATTACAGAGCTGGCTGCCTGCATCTACATTCTGAGTCTAGATATTTGTTTTCAATACCAGTAGTGTGCTCATAGCCCTTCTGCATCAAAGTCCATGTCTGTCTAGTTTTCAGCATTTCAACAGCATAATTAAGGTGGGATAAATTCATTTTTAAAAAGCAGAGACATCACCTTGCCAACAAAGGTCCGTATAGTTAAAGCTATGGTTTTCCCAGTAGTGATGTATGGAAGTGAGAGCTGGACCATAAAGAAGGCTGATCGCCGAAGAATTGATGCTTTTGAATTATGGTGCTGGAGGAGACTCTTGAGAGTTCCATGGATTGCAAGAAGAACAAACGTATCCATTCTGAAGGAAATCAGCCCTGAGTGCTCACTGGAAGGACAGATCGTAAAGCTGAGGCTCCAATACTTTGGCCACCTCATGAGAAGAGAAGACTCCCTGGAAAAGACCCAGATGTTGGGAAAGATGGAGGGCACAAGGAGAAGGGGACGACAGAGGACGAGATGGTTGGAGAGTGTTCTCGAAGCTACCAGCATGAGTTTGACCAAACTGCGGGAGGCAGTGGAAGACAGAAGTGCCTGGCATGCTCTGGTCCATGGGGTCACGAAGAGTCAGACACAACTAAACGACTAAACAACAACAACAACAAAATTCATTTTGTTGTTGTTGTTGTTAAACGATTTCGAGTCAAAAATATTTTGCTTGTCTACTGGAAATCTCTCAGAGATCTCCCAACAGATCTAAGTCTGCCCACCCCATGCCACCTAGTCTTGAAGGTATATCGGAGTTGCCTGCTATTTTAGCCCAAACTATATTACACACTGAGATCCTGTGGCATATTGATTTCCACTGATTCTGATAAACAACAGGCAAAACAAGAATGCAACAAAACCACAAATATAATAAAATAAGACAGCTGGGAGTATTTTCCCAGAAGACTTTTTTTTATGAATAACGAAGGTGATCAAGAACCAAACCACATCAGAATAATTGATCTTCAAAGACCATGTTATAACACAGAAAGATATTTTGTTAATGGAAATTGCTACCAGGAATGCTGCCACTACATAACTTCAGAAGCAAAGTTAAAAGCTTCTGGGGAATATCAAACAACACATTCTGTGTTCATTAAAACAGTTTTGCTTCATCTAAATCACTGTTACAGATGCCATTTAAGTTTCCTCTCCAAGCTGTTGCTACCAAACTCCCCCTGTCTTAAACCTTTCTTTTGAATGCTGTGTAATTATTTCTCTTTTATAATTCATTAGAGCGTCCCAGTGGTTGGATCTCGTCCAGGTCTCTATTTTCCTTCCACATTATTGGCAAAAGACATTTTTAAGAAAGGGGATGAAATTGTACTGGAATTTTGCCAGTTGTAGCCCATTTAATCAAAATCATTTCTTGGTGCATGGGTTATTACCAAGTCGTAGTCTTATACTGGCTAAATAATTAACTGGTAATTAAGAAATCCAAAATTATATGGATGCCCTTGAATTCCTAGCATAATTTGCTTGCTTGAATCTCAGTTTGTGTTTGTGTGTGAGAGAGTGTGTATCCATCCACACATGCATAATGAATGCAGATAACACTTTATAGTATATTGTCTGTCCTGATGGACCTAAGATGCTGTAAATATCATATTAATTCTGAAACTCTGACATATCCTACAGTGGTTTGTGCACCATTCTTCTGTTTGACGACTCTCCTGGTAACCCTGAGCAACAAAGCATTCCATGAAAACGTGTGGCCAGGCTGATGGAAGCGAGAGGGATATTGGATCATTCCATCCTCCTTCCACTAGTGCACATGATAGTAGTAGTTATTATTATTATTATTAGCCTGCTAGGAGGCCAGCACCATGTGTTTCATCTTCCCAAGGAGAGAGGAAGCCCCCTTCTCTAAAGCTAGCATGGAAATGCAGGCTTCTGTAGTCTTAACAAGCAGGCGAGTGACTTTAGTAGACTTATTCACAAGACTGGTTTAGTAGACTTATTCACAAGACTTCCAAACCCAGGGTTGCAAACACAACTGTGTTAAAAATAATACCATTATAAATTCAGTAGGAACATATCTGAAATATTTGAAGGCATCTAAAAACACTCAAAAACAATTTAAAACGGAGGCAATGAAATCATGTGTCCTGATATACCCACTGGAAGAGATATGTTTTTTAGAGAAAAGTGATGAAAAACCTAGACAGGATCTTAAAAAGCAGAGACATCTGCCAACAAAGGTCCGTATAGTTAAAGCTTTAGTTTTCCCAGTAGTGATGTATGGAAGTGAGAGCTGGACCATAAAGAAGGCTGATCACCGAAGAATTGATGGTTTTGAATTATGATGCTGGAGGAGACTCTTGAGAGTCCCATGGACTGCAAGAAGATCAAATATTCTTCAGGAAATCAGCCCTGAGTGCTCACTGGAAGGACAGATCGTGAAGCTGAGGCTCCAATACTTTGGCCACCTCATGAGAAGAGAAGACTCCCTGGAAAAGACCCTGACGTTGGGAAAGATTGAGAGCACAAGGAGAAGGGGACTACAGAGGATGAGATTCTCTGTCCTCAAAGCGACCAACATGAGTTTGACCAAATTGTGGGAGGCAGTGGAAGACAGGAGTGCCTGGCATGCTCTGGTCCATGGGGTCAGAAAGAGTCGGACACGACTAAGCGACTAAACAACAACAACGAAAAGGAGTATAGTGAAGGAACCTGCCAAATGTCAATAGGCAGGTGGTTATGGAGCACAGGTGATTCCAGATGGAAGGAGTCATTCCTTGCCAATGCAGAATGAAGTTTTTGTGGCTCATGTATGGGGTAAGGTCCCATGCTTCAATAAACCGGTCCCAAGCTGCTGAAGGTTTTCTATATCAAGAGTAACACCTTGAACTTAGCCTGGTAGTGTACTTGTGTGTTGAATGGTAAACACAACCAGTGACCTGCTGGGAAAATAACTATAAGAAATTAAAAACCCTCTGTCATGTGACCATCACTGAAAAAAGAGATGGAATCACCTGAAGCCAAAGGGGTCTATGTCTGCCACTTCATTCCCACTATTTCCATGCTTAATTCCATTCGGAACAAAATACCCTCCACCGCGTTTGCATCTCCTGTGATCTAGATCTGTGTTGGGTCCAAATTCTAGAAAAGAAAATATAGTTTTTGTGTTGCCTAGAAAGAACAGGATTTCTCCCTAAGTGCGAGTTTAATGCAGCCAACATTTTCTTGACAGCTTCATTTCAAACATCTGTTTCCCACAGAGTTCTACAACCTGGTGTTTTGAACTCCCATCAGCCTCAGCTACCATGACCAATGGTCATGCCTGATGGGAGTTGTAGTCCAATGACATCTGGAGGGCACCAGATCAGGGAATCATTACTCACCTTGCACAGAGGTGAATCCATGTCTTTTTTCCTGCTCAGGGCTTAATCATCATCATCATTTCTTATTTATAACCCACCCATCTGGCTGGGTTTCCCCAGCCACTCTGGGTGGCTCCCAACAGAATTAAAAGCACAATAAAACATCAAACATTAAAAACTAAACAGGGCTGACTTCAAATAATAATAATAATAATAATAATAATAATAATAATTTATTATTTGTACCCCGCCCATCTGGCTGGCTGGGTTTCCTTGCTGGGATGTCTTCTAAAAGTCAGATAGTTGTTTATTTCCTTGACATCTGATGGGAGGGCGTTCCACAGGGTGGGCGCCGCTACCGAGAAGGCCCTGTGCCTAGTTCCCTGTAACCTCACTTCTTGCAGTGAGGGAACTGCTAGAAGGCCCTCGGAGCTAGACCTCAGGCTGAACAATGGGGGTGGAGACGTTCCTTCAGGTATACTGGGCCAAGGCCATTTAGGGCTTTAAAGGTCAACACCAACACTTTGAATTGTTCTCGGAAACATACTGGGAGCCAATGTAGGCTTTTCAGGTTTTTATGTGGTCTCGGCAGCCGCTCCCAGTCACCAGTCTTGCTGCCGTATTCTGGATTAGTTGTAGTTTCCAGGTCACCTTCAAAGGTAGCCCCACATAGAGCGCATTTCAGTAGTCTAAGCGGGAGATAATCAGAACATGCACCACTCCGGCGAGACAGTCTGCAGGCAGGTAGGGTCTCAGCCTGCGTACCAGATGGAAATGGTAGACAGCTGCCCTTGACACAGAATTGACCTGCACCTCCATGGACATCTGTGAGTCCAAAATGACTCCCAGGCTGTGCACCTGGTCTTATGGGCACAGTTACCCCATTCAGGACCAGGGAGTCCTCCACACCTGCCTGCCCCCTGTCCCCCCAAAACAGTACTTCTGTCTTGTCAGGATTCAACCTCAATCTGTTAGCTGACATCCATATTTACACTTACGTTTCCAGGCACAGCTCCATGTCTTCCTTCCAGAAAGCTGCAGAGAAAAGAAAAGAAAAGAAGGAAGGGAAGTGCACATACATGGAGTTTTAAAGTGTAGCCTGTGCCTGAAATGTGTGGAGGACAGTTAAGTGTGGATAAGCCCTCAGTGGAACATCCAATTCTTTGTCCCCCATTAATTTGCCTATATAATGTGTGCATTTCAAGTCTTTAGACGACAGAAAAAATGGAAATGTGTAGGCGGAATATGACATAGTTTATCCTGCATTTTTTCCCACATGATGCTGACAGAAATTAGGAGACTTCAGACACTTCAACTCTTTATCTTCATGTAACAGTGTAAAAAAACCCCCACATGTAACTGGTTCTGAGATTTTGGGTCAGTCTGCAGCTGAAAATCAATACAAATGTTTCCGCTTCCATACAGAAAAAGTCTAGTAGCCACTCTCCATTTCATACATATGGTTTTGTAAAGTTCCCCTTCAGAAATATATCTTCTTTGATCAATTTTTCACTGAATACATCACTAAATTTGGGCTTGATGCTTTTCGAAATAACTTAATTGCTTTTAACGTTCCGTTCTTAGTTGTGAGTGTTACATTAAGCACATTAAGATGTTGAGGGATATTTTTTAAAAAACTGTTATCTGTGAATCACCATCCTACTGTGCCCTGTCAAGCCTTTCATAAATGCTTCAAACAATCTGGAATGTGAGAATATTTCTCCTTCTGAAATGCCAGCCTGAGTGATGGCAATACATTTTTATTATTATTACAGGGTTTTAGGATGCCCTTTCCTCATTAAATCTGAGAAGAAGAAAAATGGAAATTGTCACGTAGAGCATGTATTAATGGGAACAAAAAAAAAAGCAACACCAGACATGCATTAAATAGCTTTGGCTTCCCATCAGGATAGCTTGATGGTAGGGAAAGCCAGTATTATTGGAATAATCTTGCAGATAAGAACAGGCCTTTCGCCCCCCATGTAACTCACCTTGATACCGCAGGAAAATGGTGGGTTTTGCACATTATTGACTTGGAAGACATCTTTGTGAAATGAAACGAATAACAAGGGTTTTCTTCAGCTGGAACTCACTGGAACTCAGTTCTGGCACCTCTCAGGTGGGCACCAATACCATTGCGTGGACAGGCAGAGTCCCCCAGATCCCGAGCGGGCCCCCCCTGTCATGTGGAATAACGACTCAAGACAACGTGCTATGGGATTAAATTGGCCACAACTTTATTAAATTTCCAATGTGGGTAGACCTTGGCTCAGGCATTGGGCGTTATCCCTCCCCAGTCCCCAGCCAGGGATCTAGGGAGCATCAGGGTTATCCAGTGTGGGGGGGGGATGGGCCGGCTCTGGAGAACATATGTTCAAGCAGAGATAGCCGCCCCCGTTACGCCATCACCGCAGGGGAGAGCAATGGCGACCTTTCAAAGCCTCCCTTCAGAAACCCCTTTAATGGGGAACCCTGGTATCGCCGCTGCAAAGAGGAAGATAGACTAAAGGATTCCGCCCAAGGCCTGATACCACCAAAGTTGTGACGTTTTGCCACGGGAAAGGCAAAACCTGCCAATGCAGGGGAATTCCTTTCCGGCCCTTTACAGCGACCTTAACATAGCAGCGCCCGCATACCTGTGAAGGAAAGTTAACCTGCAAAACCTGTGAAGAAAAGTTAACCTGCAAAATAAGACATTAACTGAGGGTGGGTAGGGTGGGAGAAGCTCTGGAGCCAAGTGAGGATTCCCAGGTAAGATCCTCCCTCTACTGTGTGGGCAGGTAGTCCCTCCCCTACCTGGCCTGGTCTCCTTGGCAACGCTTCCCCCAGGCGGGATTGGACAACTGACTGGGGTAGGCGGAGACCTCCAGGTATCCCACCTGAGGGAAGGTGAAGCCAAGCCTATGCTGATAGAGCCGCTCCAGATCTAGGGGCTGCGCGCGTCCACGCAAAGGGTGCCCCCCGTTTTATGCGGGGAGCGGTCATTATAAAAGAGCAAGGGAAGTGTTATTTGTGAGTTAAAGCCCCTCTTTTTCTAGAAAAATAGCACTGTGCCTTAGTCTTTCCCCACATCTCTTAGAGCCCCTTGAAGTTCTCCTCTATTTTTGACCATAATTAGATCCACACACTCAAACCCAGCTTAGCTATCCAATTATTATATGATTGCTGTACGATTGATGGGCTGCAACATCTCAGTGGCTTGCTGTCACAATTGTGTAGTGTTTTTAGTAAATAAAAATGCTCATATCTCTTCCAGCTTGGACTACATGTTTGGATACAAAATATTACAGTGTGTGCTCTCTTCCAAAAGATGTGCTCCTATTCAGTACTCCACCCAGTCATTGTGACCAATCAGAGCTTTGCTTCCACCTCGAAGCTCTGATTTTGTTATATATGCACTTTACATCTGCAAACTCTGGGGTTCCCGCAGACCAGGCAGATACCTCAATCTTCTTTCCCAGTGACCCCATTTTGGTTACAGCCCTGTCAGCATGCAGCAAATGAGTTAGATATTAGGAGTGATAGTCAAGTCTCAGCATGTTTTATTGGATTTTCAGTTGCTGACAATTGAAGATGTGGAGAGGGTGCTTGACACAAACCATACAATAGCCTCCACTGTCCACTTTGTCTTGTGTTAGGATGCAGAGGATTCGTGGCTTGGGTGCTAATAATAAATATTGCTTCTCTAAAGGAGAGTAACTCTCTGTAATGAGAGCTGGCTGTAGTGAAGCTTCCAATGAGAAAGTCTCCACTGAATTCTTGTGATCAAAATTATTATAGACCATTATCTAGTAATATGGCATCAAGGAAATAGATGCAGATTTCTCAATGCTCCTATGCACCCTCACTCAAAAGTAAAGCCCCAATCAGCATGTATACAGGATTATAGCCTGCGGTATGGTTGGAAAAGCAGGCAGGTTGCAGGGTGTCCTTACTGGGATGTACTTGTAAATCATTTGGTTGCACCTCTACAGTCCAGAGTTCACATGAATTGATACCTCAAGGACCCCTTCTTTCCATATGAAGCTACCTGGACTCTGCATTCATCATCTGAGGCCCTTCTTTGTGTGCCTCCTCCATGAGAGGTCCAGAGAGTGACAACACCAGAACAGGCCTTTTCTGCAGTGGGCCCCCGTTTGTGAGATGCTCTCCCCAGGGAGGTTTAGCTAGCATCTTAATTATACAGTGGTACCTCAGGTTACAAACACCTCGGGTTACAAACACTTTGGGCTACAGACTCTGCTAACCCGGAAGTAGTACCTCAGGTTAAGAACTTTACCTCAGGATGAGAACAGAAATCATGCTCCGTGGCACAGCAGCAGCAGGAGGCCCCATTAGCTAAAGTGGTACCTCAGGTTAAGAACGGTTTCAGGATAAGAACAGACCTCTGGAACGAATTAAGTTCGTAACCAGAGATACCACTGTACACCTTTAGGTGCCAGGCAAAAAACATTCCTCTTTAACCAAGCCTTTGGCTGATTGACATCTGATGCTCTTTTAAAATGCGTTGGAGGGAGGAGGGCAGGAATATTGAGTTGTTCTTTTAATTTTTATTATGGATTTTGTGTTTTTATGTGTTGTGAACTGCCATGAGACCTGCAGGTACAGGGCAGTATACAAAATTAATAAACAGTTGTAGTACTAGTAACAATAGTCCTTTGTATATATGTTTTTTTAAAAAAATGACACAAATTCCCTCCATAAAGAAAGACATGAGGTTTTGGTCATGCTTTATTTAAGGCATGTATTTTTCTATTCACAGCAAGAGTTTCCTCTCCTACGGAAGCATTGTGCCAAAGCCCAGAGACAGGTTTACCACCTCAGGGAGAACTAAGCCAATGTTATATCACATTCCTACTGAGGAAGTGTGCTTAAATAGCAAATCTGGAAGGAAAGAGGAAGAAAAAACACCTGCAAGTTAAAATGTGATGGGGAATAATGAGAACTCAGAATCAATTTGAGTAAGTACTGTGTGAAGTAATGAGGAAGGAATACTATTAATTTTTTTCTCCACGGGGAATAACCCCCCCAAAATACCCTAAGCTACAATCAAGGTAAGTGACTCTTGCATCAGACATGTGACATATTTGCATGTGTGAGCTTTCATGTGATCCATTTTTCCACAGTTAGTTTTCCGTGTCATGTAGCCAGCATGACTAAACCTCTATTGGCCAGAGTGCCAGAGCGCACGGAAACACTGTTTACCTTCCTGCCACAGCGATACCTATTTATCTATTTGCACTGGTGTGCTTTTGAACTGCTAGGTTGGCAGGAGCTGGGACAGAACAATGGGAGCTCACCCCATCGCAGGGGTTCAAACCGCTGACCTTCCGATCAGCAAGCCCAAGAGCAGGGTCAGCAACCTTTTCCAGCTGTGGGCTGGTCCACCGTCCCTCAGACCATGTGGTGGGCCGGACTATATTTCGGGGGGGAGGGGAATGAACGAATTCCTATGCCCCACAAATAACCCAGAGGTGCATTTTAAACAAAAGGACACATTCTACTCACGTCAAAACACACTGATTCCCGGACCGTCTGCAGGCCGGATTGAGAAGGCGATTGGGTTGCATCCGGCCCCAGGCCTTAGGCTGCCTACCCCTGCCCAAGAGGCTCAGTGGTTTAAACCACAGCGCCACTGGCGTACCCCTAGATTTCATGTGATACCCATCTATCAATGGCATATGGGGGCTGTTTCATGAGGTAGCTACTGGATTAACTCATCCTTGCATAAAGCTAGATGGAGAGATTAGCATGTTAAATAAGCCTAGGTATCAGTTCTCATGCTAGGTTCAAGGGATGGGGGAGTGAATCAAATGTTGTGATAAAAGTAAAGCTGATGGGTATAAACTATTCCCCTATGGACAAAACTATGATCACAAAGAGGAACTGGCATAAGACTCAGTGAAATCCTCTTCCATCGGTCCCCATTCAGCTCTTGGCTCACATATATGAGTGCTATAACAGGGTGCTGTCACTCATTATCCCCTGCAGGTTACTAGAGCCTTGAGTGCCCAACACTGTTCAGAGACCAGATTGTAGTACAAGCTAGAAGTTCAACAAAAATCAATAAAGAACAATTACCTCAAAGTGGATCCAACTGGCTATAGTGCATAAATACGAAACACCAAATATGGGCCAACAGAGGGAGGAGATGAGCAAAGAACAAAATAATTTGCACACACAACATTCCCAACTCATGGCAGCACTCTCATCATCCCCTCTTGTCTCCCAATCTGGTGTTTTTTTTCATCGTGACTGGCAGTCTCTGTTGCGGCACTCATCTTGCTTTAATGGCTGAGGGAGCCGACATTTGTCTGCAAACAGTTTTTCCAGGTCATGTGGCTAGCATGACTAAGCCGCTTCTGGCAAAACCAGAGCAGCGCATGGAAACACTGTTTACCTTCCCGCCGGAGCAGTACCTATTTATCTACTTGCACTTTGATGTGCTTTCAAACTGCTAGGTTGGCAGGAGCTGGGACTGGGCAATGGGAGCTCACCCAGTCACGGGGATTCGAACCACTGACCTTCCAATCGGCAAGCCCTAGGCTCTGTGGTTTAGACCACAGCGCCACCCCCATCCCCCAAATCTCTTACACCAGTGCAGGTTTTCTAGGAAAAGAGATGCCGGGACTCACCATGAACACCTCCCTCATTCTCATAGCGTGATAATGGCGCCTGCCTGAGAGGTGCTGGAACTGAGTTCCAGTGAGTTCCAGCTGGGGGAAGCCCTGCTCTTACCCACCCTAGTGAGAGCCAGCGTGGTGTAGTGGTTAAGAGCAGTGGACTCGTAATCTGGTGAAGCAGGTTTGATTCCCCACTCCTCCACATGCAGCTGCTGAGTGACCTTGGGCTAGTCAAACTTCTCTGAAGTCTCTCATCCTCACTCACCTCACAGAGTGTTTGTGGTGGGGGAGGAAGGGAAAGGAGATTGTTAGCCACTTTGAGACTCCTTCGGGTAGTGATAAAGCGGGATATCAAATCCAAACTACTCCTCCTCCTCCTCCTCCTCCTCCTCCTCCTCCTCTTCTTCTTCTTCTTCTTCTTCTTCTTCTTCTTCTTCTTCTTCGCTACCTACCAGTGTAGCACCCTGCTTGTGGTTAACGCTTAGCTGGAATGAAATATTCAACGCAGCAATAGAGAAATTAAAATAATAATTTATTTGTCAGACAAATAAATGAGAGGCACAGTGGTATATGGTTACCAAGCTCTGGCCTGCCTTCCTGCCCTTATGGCCAGCACTTATATTCCCTCAGCTCAGCCCCCTTGCTCCTCCTTTGGCTGCCTCTGTCCAATCAGCCTGGTTAAAATTCCTATTGGCTGTTTGCTAGAACCAATCATAAAAGATACACCCATTTCCTATTACCTTTTATGGGAGACAAAGAGCTATATTTCCTTCTATTTATAATTGGCAAAAAAATAGCCATTAACCTCTACAAGGCACCTTAATTACCAAATAACCTTTTGCCCTAGACTAGGCGCCTTAACTAACATTTCATCTTTTGCCCTATTGCCCTATTCACTCCAAAACAGATGGTGGCTAATTTTATCTTTGGAGGTCATTACGCAGAGGCTTGACAACCATATGTCAGGAGTGCTCCGATGGCGTCTCTCTGTCTGGCAGGGGTCCGGACCCAATGGCCCTCGTGGTCTATTCCAACTCTTCTATGATTCTATAATTTCTTACTTTCTAAATCCTTTGCATAATTACATTTAAGCCAATATTTCATACATAACATATATAGATTTTTAGAAGCAAAGATCTTGTCTAAGTAAAAAAGGAACTTAGTAAAAGCTAAGTTCTATAAGTTCTCTAAATTCTCTGAAGCTTCAAAGCAGTTTCAGAGAGAGAGAGAGAGAGAGAGAGAGAGAGAGAGAGGCCTCTCCCTAGCCAGCTGCTGTTTGTATTAGCTCTTGCCCTTTTAACCTTAGGAAGATGTGGCTCAAGTTTAATGGGAGGCACTATTTGTTTTTGCAACCTTGATTGTATTCTATCATTTGTATGGTCAGTGTGACCTTTTGTTCCCAGCCTGTTTTATGACCGCAATAAACCAAAGGGGCCTCTGACAAAGACCTTGCCTGCTGGTGTCCTGTCTCGAAAGAAACATTTGTGAATTTAAGCTCATTTTTAGAATACAGGAATCTGATCAAAATATAAGCCTTGATTAAAAATGCAGGCTATGATCAGATGCCTCATTCCCCCCTTTCAAGCTCAAGGACCTTCATCCCAAGTGTCCTTGATAGCTTGACCTTCATCATATTCCTGAGGTAAAGCTCTGTATAGGGCCATGATATGAGGTAGAGTTTCATTTGAAATCATCTTGCTAATTGTACTTCTAAAACATGAAATGATACATGGCACCATACACAAAACCATTACTACTACCGTCAAGAAAAACAGGCAAGACAATAGTATCCCTTTGAGTCCTGCGACATTTGGTAACCAGTTGGTGAGCCATCCCATATCCCATCCTTCCCATGTTTGTACTGGGACATGTGCTATATTCTCCATCTTTGTGGCCAACACACGGATTGCCTCACCATTATCAGAAATGTTAAAGCAACAGGCATTCCCTGTCAAGTTCAAGACTCCACATAGGCCTCCCTGCCTGGCAAGTACATAATCCATTCCCATTTTCAGCTGCAAAATGGCGGCTCTACTTTCATCCAACTGTTGTGCAATAAGTCTCAAACTCTGGGCCGTTGCATTGGTTACAAGTTCCACTACTGCTTGCAATCGAATTATTCTGTTTAGATTATAAATAGGATCCCGAGCCCCTTGTATGAGCTCATCAGGATTCCAGGAGGCAGGTTCATAATAGGTTATAATGCGCTCTGGTGGCCAATCATCAGTATCGCTCCAACTTTGGGTACTTCCTCCTGCTATATGAGAAATATCAGCGTTTCTTCGTGTACGCTTGGCTGAACTAGTGGGCATAATCCACATTGGTGGTAATACCCATCCCAGGAAACAAGTCCCACTCCATTTGGAAGGGAGTTTCTTGTATGCCCATTCTCCACATATCCACCACAACCATCGGGTCTGAGGTTTTTGGTACGTGGAGTGCATAAGGCGAAATATCAAAAGGGGCATAGAGCTCACAGTGCAGTATGTTAGATTGCCTTTTTCTGTCATAGTTATGTTCCACACCATTTTCCATGCATGAATAAAAGGAGGTGCACAGGGCAAGGTATTCCGAGTTCGATAGGTAGTACCGTTTGCCCAGGTTTGACTATTCTTAATATAATCCCAAGTATAGTGGCAATGAGAAGAGCCTATCATGGTAGAATCAGCTGCCTCTGATGATTTATGTACACAGAATTCCCCTTGTACAGGTATAACTCGTATTGGTTTAGTTGAGTTCCATCCGGGGAAATTCTGTACTTCTGTTTGGTGTGGCATTTTGCTTACCATACCAATGGCATTTAATGGTATTGGTAATAAGGGCATACCTCCCTCTGAATCATCTGGCCCAAGAGAGCAAACAAGGCAATTGGTCCTATTTGTAACATTGGCTACCATCTCAGCTAAGCCTACCCACATATTGTGGTCATGGCGGAATCCATATTTAGCAAATTTGCTCAAATTCAAGGACCCTTCCCCTTCCCAAGGGATCAGGATTAATAATAAAATCATGTTGATGTCTAGTATATGCATTCCTTCCACAAAAGATTACCTTATTGTGATAACAAAAAAATATTAGTCCCAATATAATTCCCCCAGTGACAGAAATGGGGAACCACCAAGACCAAAACATATGTCCCAAGGATCCCCAATGAGTAATATCTCTGATAATTGTTCCACAGGGGGGGGGGGCAGTCAATCAATTGTATAAGAGAATCTTCCCGTTTACAATCGCTGGTTCAGACGCTCCTCAAGCTTCAGGCGTGCGCAGGTCAGCCAGCTTCCAGGTTGTGGCTGCAGCAGGCCGGTCGTCTAATGTTGCCCGTGACCTAGCCCGTTCCCCGTAGGGCTAGATACAGGGGTTTTTGGAGAGAGTCAGTTTTAAAGGATTAGAGGGGTCACCTTTGCACGTCCAACTGCCTTCGGACTTCTTCAAACGGGAGTGATGAATCCAGGGGGTCACCTCAGCTACCTTCACCGCTGTTGGAGTAGAGAGCAAGACAGTGTAAGGTCCACGCCACTTAGGTGCAAGTGGATCGCGTTTCCACTCTTTCACCCATACGCTATCGCCAGCCTGGAACTGATGAATCGGCTCGGCAATGCTGCACGGCGTGCGCTCGAGGGCCCACCTGTTAAGAGAAACAAAAACACGGGAGAGAGATTGCACTTGTCCCTGTGTCACATAGTCTCCTATTTGTTTGAGGTCAGCTGGAATATCCTGAACAAAGGAGGGCGGCCTCCCATACAGGAGCTCAAAAGGTGACAACTTAAGTCTTTTTGTGGGTGCGCACCGAACACGAAACAGTGTTATGGGTAACACATCTACCCATCCCAATCCTGTTTCCTGGGTTAATTTTGCCAATTGGGTTTTCAGAGTCCGATTCATTCTTTCAGTTTTCCCTGAACTCTGAGGCCTATATGCTGCATGCAGTCTCCACTTCACTTGTAGGACTCGACATACTTCTTGTACTACTTGATCAATGAACGCTGGCCCATTATCACTTCCAATGCATCTAGGTAATCCAAACCTTGGGATCAATTCAGTGAGGAGTCTCTTAGTTACCTCTCGTGCCTTTTCAGTTCTGGTGGGAAAAGCTTCAACCCATCCGGTAAGAGTATCTACAAACACAAGGAGATACTTGAATCCCTTAGAAGGGACCAGCTCTGTGAAGTCCACAATTAGGCTTTCCATGGGGACGTATCCCACATGTTGGATTCCAGGAGGTTGTACCGGTCCCTGCCTGGGATTGTTTTTAGCACAAAGAACACATTTCTGGGAAATGCAAGTTGCTAATTGTGAAAGGTTAATAATATACAACTTCCGACTGAGACTCTCTCTGGTTGCAGTACCGCCAAGGTGAGTAGATTCATGATAATTTCTTACAATTGTACCTGCTAGGTGATGAGGTACATAAATCCTATTGTCTGGCAGGATCATCCAACCGTCCTTCACAATCGCCCCTTCCTGTTCAGCCCACTTCCTCTCTTCTGGGGTATAGTGAGGTTTAACTTCTTCTGGAACTACCTCTGGTATGAGGGCTGCTATAAATCCTCCCACAGGCTTTTGGGCTGCCTCTCGGGCTGCTTTGTCAGCAGCATGATTTCCTCTGGTTATTGGATCCCTTCCACGTCCATGACCTTTGCAGTGCATTACAGCAATCTGTTCTGGAGCCCATACTGCTTCCAACAGGATTTCTACTTCAGGTCCATATTTCAAGGCCTTCCCGTGGGCTCCTATTAGACCTCTTTCTTTCCATAGAGCTCCATGTGCATGCAGGGTTAAGAAGGCATATTTAGAATCAGTATAGATGTTTGCCTTACATCCGGCTGCCAATTGCAGAGCTCTAGTTAAACCTATAAGTTCAGCCTTTTGTGCTGAGGTGCCAGCAGGCAAAGCTTCAGCTTCCACAACTTCCTCATTGGTGACCACAGCATATCCTGCTCGTCTGGCACCCTCATGCAGGTAACTGCTACCATCAGTATAATATACAACATCTGGATTTTTCAATGGTTCATCTTTCAGATCGGGTCTACTGGAATAAACTTCATCCATTATTTGGAGACAATCATGTGATTCTTCATCATCTACCTCTGGTAGGGGCAGCAAAGTTGCTGGATTGAGCATATTCACTACTCGTAGATGAATCCTGGGATTTTCACACAATAGGCCTTGGTATCTAGCCATCCTTGGGTTTGTTAGCCAATAACTACCCTTATATTCCATAAGTGTCAGAACAGCATGAGGTACATTCACATACATCGTCTGGCCAAAGGTAAATTTATCAGCTTCTTTGACAAGGCTTGCAGTGGCCGCTACTGCCCTTAGGCATGGAGGCCATCCTTTTGCTACTGAGTCCAATTGTTTTGACAAATAAGCTACTGGACGGTTCCAACTTCCTAATCTCTGGGTCAGGACTGCCGCTGCAATCCCATTCTGTTCATGTACATACAGCTGAAAGGGTTTTTCCGAATTAGGCAGTCCAAGGGCTGGGGCCTCCATAAGTCGTTGTTTGATAGCTAAAAAGGCTTGTTGCTGCTCAGGTCCCCATACGAATGGGTCCTTTTCTGCACCTCGAGTGCTTTCATGTAAGGGCTTGGCCAGACTGCTGAAATCAGGTATCCATAGTCTACAAAACCCTGCTGTTCCCAGGAATCCTCTGAGTTGTTTCCTTGTGGTAGGTTCCTTAATAAGGCAAATAGCTTCTTTCCTCTCTGGTCTCAATGCTCGTTGTTGGTGTGAGATGTCAAAGCCCAAATATTTGACCTTTTCTAAACATAACTGTGCCTTTTTCTGGGAAACTCGGTAGCCAGCTTCCCAGAGCAAGTGGAGCAGTTCCTCTGTCCCTTCTTTACAGGTATCAAAATCCTTTGCCGCTAGTATAAGGTCATCTACATATTGCAGAACCACCTTTTCTCCAGGTATCGAGGGGTAACTTGTTAAATCTTTCGCCAAGGCAGTACCAAATAAAGTTGGGGAATTTTTGAATCCCTGGGGCAATCTTGTCCAGGTTAGCTGGCCTTTTGTTCCTGTCAAAGGGTCTTCCCACTGGAAGGCAAATATAGGTTGGCTCTGTGGTGCCAGCCGGCAACAGAAGAATGCATCTTTCAAGTCCAATACAGTAAAAAATGTTGCTTCTGGTGGGATCAAACTCAGCAGGGTATATGGGTTTGGTACATTTGGGTGCAAGGTCTCGATAGCCTGGTTTACGAGCCTCAAGTCCTGTACTGGCCTGTATTCATCTGTCCCAGGTTTCCGAACAGGCAAAAGGGGTGTGTTCCATTCTGATTGGCAGGGCTTAAGCAGACCATATTTTAATAGGCGGTCCAAATGTTTCTGGATGCCCTCTGCTGCTCGCCGGGGTAAAGGATATTGCTTTACAGATACAGGGGTAGCCATAGGTTTTAGGGTTACTACAATTGGAGCTATATTCTTAGCCATTCCTGGTGGGCTATTTTCGGCCCATACTCCTGGTGGCACCTGTAGGGTTTGGAGGAGCTTGTTTAATTCTGTATCCAATGTGGGTTGGACTTGCAGGGCTGACATTAGGCGCCATGATTGTTCCTTAGGTACTGAGAGGGTAATTATTCCTGCTGCCTTTGATGGCAGTTTCATTTCTGGACCTTGAGGAGTGAAGGTGATTTGGGCCTGCAATTTGGACAGCATATCTCTACCTAAGAGAGGTATTGGACACTCAGGTATATACAAAAACTGATGGGTTAAACGATGTCCCCCAATCTGGCATTCCAAAGGTTGAAGGAAAGACCTCTTAGCTGACTGACCAGTGGCACTTTTAATGACTACACTTTTGGATGCCTTTTTCTGCAATAGTTCTGGGAGTACTGAGTATTCAGCCCCAGTATCAATCATAAAGTCTATTAAATGGCTCCCTAATTGAATCGTGACCGTGGGCTCCTGGAAGCCTAACTTTATGGAGTCCGGTCGTTCCTAGTCTTGGGTAAAATCCTCCTCTGCCAGTCCAATAAAATTGTCTCTACTCTGTCCTTGTCCAGGTCTCTGATATCTTCCATTTCGGATCATTCCCCGTCCCCGTCCCTGGTTTCTTGGGCCGGAGCCTGGGCCTGGGCCTGGGCGTACTTCTTCCAACCTCAGGGGTTCAGGACACTCCCACTTCCAATGACCCTCCTTCTTGCAATTCGCACATTGATTCCTTCCCAGTGGTGGATTCCTTCCCCGCCCTCTCCCTCCATTTAAGGGGCGGTAGTCTTGCTTCACTGCTGTGGCTAGCATTACCATCTTTTCCTTCTGCCACTTCTTCTTCTCTTGTTTCTCAGCCTCATCCCTATTCCGATAAACTCGGCGTGCAATGGCCATAATTTGGCTCATCAGCATCCCTTCCCATCCTTCTGATTTCTGAATTTTCTTACGAATGTCAGAAGCACACTGGGCCACAAATGTAGCAGTAATCATTCTGCTGTTTTCAGGGGCTTCAGGGTCAAAAGGAGTCCATATACGATAGGCTTCCTGCAGCCTCTCTAAAAAGTCTCCCGGACTCTCATTTGGTTTCTGTTCTACTTCTGAGACTTTAGACATATTAGTGGGCTTCTGGCATGCCCTGCGGATACCTTGCACAAGCGTCTGGCGGTAGGTGGTAAGCCTGGCCAGGTGAATTGCATTGTTTGGATCCCAATTAGGATCTTCCAAAGGAAAGTTATCCTGGAGATGACGGTCAATATTAAAAATATTTCCCACTCTGGCCTGCTCACGCAAATATATCTGTGCCTTTTCAATTATGTCTCTCCTTTCCTCAGTGGTGAACAGAGTATTCAGGAGTTGGCGGCAATCTGTCCAAGTAGGACTATGAGTATTTACTATTGAAGTCACCAAGTCCATCATAGCCTGAGGTTTTTCTGCGAAAGATGGGGTGTGTGTTTTCCAATTCATCAGATCCGTAGTTGTGAATGGAATGTACTGGAGGGTCGAAGTTCGAGGTGGCCGTGGTCCGGGTTGCCCGTTAACCAGCACAGGCTCCTCAAGTGCATCAAATACTCTTCTAAGAGGGGCTACTACGTGACCTTTCTCTTCGCTTTGCTCTAGGGGCCTCAAATCATAGGGGATGGTATCTGTCCCAAGGCGTTCTTTTAGCAGCTTTATACGCCTTGCTGTATTGCTTGCTGACCGATCAAGGTCTTCCTGTAACTTCTGTAATAATTCTCTAGGATTTGGATGTACAGGGGTTTGGGGTGGGCAATTAGTTGGTCCACTAAAGGAGACTGTAGATGGAGTTCTACTGGGACTCACAGGTGGAATAACCACTTCTGCTTGGGCTTTATTATAGGACTCCAAGGCCTCCTGAAGATATTTATCATAATCTATCAAGGAATCAAGTTCTGTGACTCCACCCCCATTATTCGTTCCACTTTCTTGCCTTGGGGTTACAACTGGTGGAGTATTTGGATTAGGCTCCCTTCGATGTGGAGCATAGGGTGGAGGTGGAAGCACCTCTTCCTCTGGTCCCTCAAAAATGGGTTTGAGTTTATTTGGCAAGATTCCTTTCCTAGCTTCGGCTTTTACAGCCAATAATTTGCATCGTTGGACTTTGCATTCCCTTATCCATGGAGGATTTTTATTTAATGTGCTCAGCCAAGAATCTATATATGAAAATTGTTCTGGGCACCCTCCCGTTTCTTTGGCGATATTAGTCCAAAGTTTGCTTACTAAATTTATATCAAAGGTTCCCTGAGATGGCCATTCAGTATTTTGTTTCGGCCACTCTAATTCACATAACGTTCTCAAGCGCTCTGGCGTCATTTTGACTCCATATGCCCCTGAGAAGGCTTTCTTAAAATTATTTAACATACATTCAAGAGGTGTATTTTCCCCCTTTGAACCCCCAACTCCCATTGTATGGCCCTGTGAAGTATCCACTCAGTCACTCACACACTCGCTTCGTGGGGTTCCTTGCCCAGTGAAGTCGCCTTACTGGGAACCGAAGTACCACCCACTCCACACTCAGGTTGTACTTTCTCACACATACAATGTGCTGGATACTTCACCACACTCTACCTCCCAACCTTTCCCTTTTCCCTACACCAGACCACCATCTGATGTACCCAACCACCTAGCGTACTCAGTTTCCCCCTTACTGAGACGCAGAAGTTTGATCAAGACTTCTCTTCCTCCCAATTAATTGGAGGGCCAAAACCCTTTGTGCACTTACCCTTAGCTGGTTCCCAGTTTATTTCTCTGGTTCCCCCCGGTCCGTCGCCGTCGGTGAGCAGGGTATCAGACAGACGAGACTTCTGCGTTCCCCTGGAAAAATGTTCCAGTGCGCGCTGGGTAAGCAGTTAGTGGTCCTCCCTCTTGTACCCTGCCCAGTAAGGCGAAGGGGCTGCGTTCCAGCAGACCACTTATCCGAGTCACAGAGGCACCATAAAATATAGCACCCTGCTTGTGGTTAACGCTTAGCTGGAATGAAATATTCAACGCAGCAATAGAGAAATTAAAATAATAATTTATTTGTCAGACAAATAAATGAGAGGCACAGTGGTATATGGTTACCAAGCTCTGGCCTGCCTTCCTGCCCTTATGGCCAGCACTTATATTCCCTCAGCTCAGCCCCCTTGCTCCTCCTTTGGCTGCCTCTGTCCAATCAGCCTGGTTAAAATTCCTATTGGCTGTTTGCTAGAACCAATCATAAAAGATACACCCATTTCCTATTACCTTTTATGGGAGACAAAGAGCTATATTTCCTTCTATTTATAATTGGCAAAAAAATAGCCATTAACCTCTACAAGGCACCTTAATTACCAAATAACCTTTTGCCCTAGACTAGGCGCCTTAACTAACATTTCATCTTTTGCCCTATTGCCCTATTCACTCCAAAACAGATGGTGGCTAATTTTATCTTTGGAGGTCATTACGCAGAGGCTTGACAACCATATGTCAGGAGTGCTCCGATGGCGTCTCTCTGTCTGGCAGGGGTCCGGACCCAATGGCCCTCGTGGTCTATTCCAACTCTTCTATGATTCTATAATTTCTTACTTTCTAAATCCTTTGCATAATTACATTTAAGCCAATATTTCATACATAACATATATAGATTTTTAGAAGCAAAGATCTTGTCTAAGTAAAAAAGGAACTTAGTAAAAGCTAAGTTCTATAAGTTCTCTAAATTCTCTGAAGCTTCAAAGCAGTTTCAGAGAGAGAGAGAGAGAGAGAGAGAGAGAGAGAGAGAGAGGCCTCTCCCTAGCCAGCTGCTGTTTGTATTAGCTCTTGCCCTTTTAACCTTAGGAAGATGTGGCTCAAGTTTAATGGGAGGCACTATTTGTTTTTGCAACCTTGATTGTATTCTATCGTTTGTATGGTCAGTGTGACCTTTTGTTCCCAGCCTGTTTTATGACCGCAATAAACCAAAGGGGCCTCTGACAAAGACCTTGCCTGCTGGTGTCCTGTCTCGAAAGAAACATTTGTGAATTTAAGCTCATTTTTAGAATACAGGAATCTGATCAAAATATAAGCCTTGATTAAAAATGCAGGCTATGATCAGATGCCTCAGCAGCTGTAATCAGAAATTTTCAGCCAATTTCCAAATGCACAAATACCCTCCATGGCTAACAGAGAGGAGGAGGGGAGGGGGAGGGGAAACACAATAGCCAATCAGAGCCTCCAGAAAATTTCTTACCCCACCTCACAATGGGGAAGTGGTAGATAGATGATAGATATAGATAGATAGATAGATAGATAGATAGATGATAGATAGATAGATAGATGATAGATGATGATGATAGATGATAGATAGATAGATAGATACATAGATGATAGACAGATAGATAGATAGATGATAGATAGATAGATAACACTGTTTTATTGCTCTTTGGGTATATTTTTGTCTTAATGCAAATTGTTTTTCCATTGTAAACAGTGTATACCACATTGAGTTTTAAAAGACATTAAATGTTTTAAAAAACCTTTTAAATTGGTGGTGGAGAATTTATGGCAAATGGACCTATCTTGGACCTCCAGAGGGTCCATTTTAGCCCACCAGGCTGTGTTTCCCAAACAATGGGGAAGTAGTATAAACCCAATGCTGTTGCCTAGAGAGCAGGCAGGATTGTAGCTTTGCTGGTGGGCAAGAGAAGCACAGCGAGGTGCCGCGACCAGAGTTAATAGCCCCCATGCAACTTTCCCAGCTGTGTTTCCTCTTGTTGGAACACTGAAGCTATTCATGCCACGCTTCTCCCTGAATGGGCGAAAAATTAAAGTCCCACCCCTCCCGCCAGCCAAGTGTCGGAAGAGCCGCAAACTCCATAAAGGGAAATAATTTCTTCCAGCTTATTCAGTCATCTTCCTGCTCTGCTATGTCTCCACTTTCATTTCCAAATTGTTCTCATAAATTTGCATAATAATAGTTTGCAGGCAGCCAGGTTTTAAAGACAAGGAAGCTTGTGCATAAATTTGTGTCCATTTTAAGTGGACCCCACTTTAACTAGGAAGACTAGAAAGCTGGGGCTTTCATTGCGAAAAGTTCTGTGCCAGATACTTGTAGGTGCTCAGCATATGCATTCCTACTGACGCTGCTCAACATCTGGTGAAAAAGAAGAGCTTTTTGCAATAGGACTTTAAACCTAAAATGCTCTGGTTAGGGAAGAGGGAGGAAAAGAGATGTTACTGGGTGGGGTGTCTAATCATTTTACATCTCGCCGCTCTTTCTTTATTGCAGGCTACTCAGTGGCATCTGGTGCTGGCAACAGACAGAGGATGGATGTTGGGCCATTCGGTCTAGAGATATTTAATTGATGGGCTGATTCAACTCCTATTAAACCTAGTGAGGGGGAAAAGGCTGCATTGGGCCCTGACAGCATCATAATAACAGCACATTAGTATTGCCTACAAATGAGATTTGGTCACCAGAGCATGAATGCTTTTAGAATGCTTTTATGGGGCTTTGTCTAGTGCACTTAGCATGTACATAGAGATGCCAATGGCATTCTAAGTATCTTGACATTGATAATAAAACACACTCAAACAAAATGGTTTGGCCAAACAGAATATCCAGACCAGCCTTTTACTGCCAATTTCTATCTTCATTTGTCAGCGCAAACATGGCTATCACTCATGTTGCTTGACTCTCACAATCTGTGTCTGCATCTCCCATGAATGACTCAGGCATAGTGACATCATTTCTTTGATGACTGTCATATTCCTTGACTTCTGCCCTTGAACTATGGGCAGCCTCTGTGTCTATCTCTTACCAATACCCACTGAGATGCGCTGTGGCCAGGTGTTCAGGTTGACTATGGGGCATCAGCCTGTGTAAATATCAGCTGATCTCTTGCGCATTTTCCAAATTTTCACAGATGAAAGCAGGAAAAGCCCTAACCTTATAGCAAGGGCTGCCTCCTTCCATCACAAACTGGAGAAGGCACTAGTCAAGCTGGTATTTGCTGCATTCATTTGTTCTTGAAAAAGCTTTCCCAGCACTGTTTTAAAAGAGCTGGAGTCCAATAGCCTCTGGCAACAAGCAATTCATAGAAACAGAGTTGGAAGGGACCCTGAGGGTCATCTAGTCCAATTGCCTGCAATGTGGGAATTTTTTGCCCGAGGTGGGGCTTGAACTCGTGACCCTGGGTTTAAAAGTCTCATGCTCTACCAACTGAGCTGTCCTGAACAATTGCATGCAGTTGAGTGAGCAAGCTGGTGGAGGATGGATGTCAATCTACTATGTTTAGCATAGAAAGCAGTCATTGTCCACAAGCCTCCAGCAGGCTAATAACTTATGTGAGCTCATTTACAAGCCTGTTTCAAAAGCCAAGGAGTTATATTTCTTTAGTTTAAATATGGAGAGCACAAAATATGGTTTGAAGCTCAACATCAAAAAAACGAAGATCATGGCCACTGGTCCCATCATCTCCTGGCAAACAGAAGGGGAAGAAATGGAGGCAGTGAGAGATTTTACTTTTTTGGGCTCCATGATCACTGCAGATGGTGACAGCAGCCACGAAATTAAAAGACGCCTGCTCCTTGGGAGAAAAGCAATGACAAACCTAGACAGCATCTTAAAAAGCAGAGACATCACCTTGCCAACAAAGGTCCGTATAGTTAAAGCCATGGTTTTCCCAGTAGTGATGTATGGAAGTGAGAGCTGGACCATAAAGAAGGCTGATCGCCGAAGAATTGATGCTTTTGAATTATGGTGCTGGAGGAGACTCTTGAGAGTCCCATGGACTGCAAGAAGATCAAACTGATCCATTCTGAAGGAAATCAGCCCTGAGTGCTCACTGGAAGGACAGATCCTGAAGCTGAGGCTCTAATACTTTGGCCACCTCATGAGAAGAGAAGACTCCCTGGAAAAGACCCTGATGTTGGGAAAGATGGAGGGCACAAGGAGAAGGGGACGACAGAGGATGAGATGGTTGGATAGTGTTCTCGAAGCTACCAGCATGAGTTTGACTAAACTGCGGGAGACAGTGGAAGACAAAAGTGCCTGGTGTGCTCTGGTCCATGGGGTCACGATGAGTCAGACATGACTAAATGACTAAACAACAACAACAGTTTAAATATATGCTAGGGGGGGAAATTGTTCAGGAATCTGCTATCAGTAGTTGCAAATGAGCTCACCACTATTTATTTATTTAGCTTGTTACTTAATTAGTATTCATTTTACAATCTCAGGGTGGGTTAGAAAGCAATTAAATGCAAACAACTTAAGAAAGAGTACAGATAAAACATACATAGAATCAACTGCAACTCGGTCATAAAACATGTCTTATTGAGCCAACAGAGCTCCTCACCAAAACAGAAACTCATGTTTGTGTCTCAAAAAAGCCCAAGAAAATGGGTGAATCGAAAGCTGGGATTGGAATATCAGCAGTCAGTGCCATGATTGCCTCCCAGAAGAAGACATTCCATAACTGGGTTGCAACCATGGAGAAGGACTATTTGATAGCATGTCAACTTACAATCCACTCTCAGATGCATTCCTGTCAATTCTTTCTCCTTGGCTGAAAACTCTGCTCTTCAGATCTGTCCTGTTCATTGCTCTCATGCTGGCATGTATTACTCATCAGGGCAATAAGCAGGTAGATGAAGGTGGGTTGTAATGGCATGAAAAGCAGAGTCAAGGATTGGCAGCTGCTTCAGGGACAGTACTAAAAAGTTTCATTGGGTAGAACTCAGTGGGGAGGGGAGGGGTCTGGCCAACTGCCTCAGACCCTCCCTCTGTCCAGGTAAGGGCCAAGGAGGTGGCATAGCTGGTAGTCTGGATTAGATTTCTTTGTGGTTCCCCCCATTTCCCCCCAAGGGAACTGATTCAATCTACCTTCTTCAACCAATTCCATTTGCTTTGGTCCGTCCCCCCCCCCCCCGATCTGTCTCAAGATTCTAGCACCTTCCAAAACAGTGCCATACTTTTGCTCTCTATCCAAAATGTCATTGCAGGGCAGATCTGATATGGCAAAGAGTCCTTTGATGGTTCTTGTTGGTAATCTTACTGCTGAAGCCCAAATATTTGCCCCATGTTGTTCCCACAACTCGCTACCCAACTAAATACATTGTACAGTGGTGCCTTGGGTTAAGAACTTAATTCGTTTTGGAGGTCCGTTCTTAACCTGAAACTGTTCTTAACCTGAAGCACCACTTTAGCTAATGGGGCCTCCTGCTGCCGCTGCGCCGCCAGAGCACGATTTCTGTTCTCATCCTGAAGCAAAGTTCTTAACCTGAAGCACTATTTCTGGGTTAGCGGAGTCTGTAACCTGAAGCGTATGTAACCTGAAGCGTATGTAACCCGAGGTACCACTGTACTTTAGGAATATGCACACTTCTGAAATACACAGAAAACCTATACACAGTATGGCTTTTAATGGCCCAGATCAGATCACAAGTTTAGAATTGATATGTGTTGAGATATACACTGTAATACATCGAAATTGAGTGCCCAGAGGGGGCGGAGATAATTATGTACTATGTATATACGTCACCCAGATTTGAGCATCTGCACATGGCTAGAGTATTAAAATGTTCCATGTTCACCGGAGTAGAGATCATTATAACTCTATGAAAAACCCAGATAATCAAAGAGATATGTAATGCTTTCCAAGCTATGGAAGCCAAGGTCTATTAAACTTCCATAATTAGCAGTCATTTATTAAGAATACATTTCATAATTTTTTGAAAATCACTTTTTACATAAATAGCAGGAAAGCACCCAACCAGATTAATAGCTATGTGCATTCTTGCCAAGGTTCCTGCTTAATTAAAACTTCGTCTTTTTCGTACAACAAATGAAAAGGAAAAATTATACGCTAATGCAAGGATTTTTTTAAAAAGGGGGGGGGAATCAAACAAACTTTCTCTGAAAGTAATAAACCTTCTGTTCGCTGGGTTTATGAATAAGCATAACTTTTCTATTGGTAAACAGTTTCCATATTCCAATTAGGGTGGCTTAAAGCACAGTTTTGTTGCTATCATGTAGGTTCCTTCTGTGGTGAAACACCATGCGGATTTCAACAGTAGCAATCATATACAGTAGGGGCTGTTCTATTTGGATGAAGGAAGTACTGTCATACCAACCCTCAGGCTGTGCTCAGCCAGTCCCTCCACAAGCAGTCAAAGGGGCAGCCCTGGCTGTCAGCTTCCTCCTCTTTAATTGAAGTGTTGACCCTTGCAGAACTCAGCAGGGAGGTGGATGGCAACAAAACCAGAATTAGTTGGCTCTGTCTGTAATTGGCTGCTTTGGGTCTCCTTGCCTTCCATCCTACCAGTCCCAATGGGTACCAGACACCATCATTTATTTTATTTCAACATTCCTTACAGTCCTTTATGGTAGATCAGGATAACTATTCCTGTTTTTTGGGGAGGGGGGGAATCTCAGGCCAAGAGAGAGAGTTTTCAACAACTACAACAACAATTTATTTATACCCAGCCCAACTAACTGGGTTTCCCCAGGCACTCTGGGCTGCTTCCAGCACATATAAACACATAATAAGATATCAAAATTTTAAAAACTTCCCAATACAGGGCTGCCTTCAGGTGTCTTCTAAAGGTTGTATAGTTCTTTATCTTGATATCTGATGGGAGGAAATTCCACAGGGTGGGAGCCTCTACTGAGAAGGCCCTCTCTGTCTGGTTCCCTGCAACTTCACTTCTCACAGTGAGGAAACAGCCAGAAGGCCCTCAGAGCTAAATCTCAGTGTCTAATGCCACTTCAGTCAAGGAGTGAGATTCACCTAATCAACTCCTTCAGTGGAAGCCCTGTGTGAGAACTTCTGCTTGTGTAAAGAGACTTTTCACCCTCTCCACTGCACACATCCCCCATCTCAATTGGCTCTGGAAAGGTGTTGGGTGAACCCTCAAAACAACACAGTTGGGATGATTGGAAGAGCACAATGTTGAATTCTGCTGTAGGTCTTGTTGAGTAGCATTTCTGTCACAGGTGGAACACTCCTCCCTAAGCACTGAAAAAAAAATGGAGTTGGAAAGTACCTTAGAGATCATGTATTCCAATCCCCTGATTGGTGTAGGATCTTCTCGGGGAGAAAGTTGGCTACAAAGAATCTCTCTTCCTGGCACCTAGTTTTCAGTGTGGAGGAACTGTTATGCATTGGAATATTCCATTACCTGACACACACATCCCTGGAGTGGCGTAGTTCAGACTCAAGTTTACCACCACTGTGAAAACTAGGCAAACAATTCTGAGAACTATTCCTTGCTGCTAAGGTGGGGAAACTTTGGTGCTACAGTTGCTACTAGCCTACAGCTCCTATAAGTCCTAGCTAACTTAGGCAATGGTCAGGAATGATGAGACTTGTAGTCGAACATCAGGAGGCTCCTAGGTCATCCTAATAGGTTTCCAACAAATGGTGAAATTTGAATTTGGGACTTCTGAGTTCATAAAACAGCCCTTAGGAAGCATGTTAGCATAGCTCGCCAAGAACAATCCTAACCTTTTGATGCAGTGAGTTACAGAATGAAGCAGGAGCACCAGTTCATAGAGTAAGACTGAAAGCTTTTTCTCTGACTAGGACTAGCATGCTCCAAGCTTGCAGATCTACCTTGTTTGTTAGCAGAATCACAAGACTTACCAATCAGAGCCAGATGCAAATGACATACAGGGAGAATGTCAAAAAAATGTCAAAGCCTAGGATTCTGTTTTCAGTACCATAATGGAACTTCCTAAACATTAGGAAGAACTTCCTGACAGTAAGAGCTGTTCGACAATAGAATTTGCTGCTAAGGAGTGTGGTGGAGTCTCCTTCTTTGGAGGTCTTTAAGCAGAGGCTTGACAACCATATGTCAGGAGTGCTCTGATGGTGTTTCCTGCTTGGCAGGGGGTTGGACTCGATGGCCCTTGTGGTCTCTTCCAACTCTATGATTCTATGACCTGCAAAAAGCCCATTCCTGGTTAGCTTTCTCCATTTGAGTAGCCTAATTTAAGTGGAGAAAGTCATTTTGTCGCTGTGATTGTTAAACAACTAGGAGTCAATAAATCTTTGGTGATCTACTGTAAATCATGGGGAGTTCTACCAGTAGATTCTGATCTATATTCTGCCCATCCCTGATCTAGCACAACACAACCTTCCCTTGGTGAACTATAAAATAGAAGCTGTCCTGTCCTGTCCCGTCACACACAAACACACAAACACAACACCAGACAGTTTTATTTGGCTGTTATTTGCGCAGCCTAAAATAATACATTGCAGAAGGGCATTCCTTCATTTATAGTGATTTCATGTCTCCCTTGGTCTACTGGTTTTTATTCATAAACCCAAATATGCCCTTATCCAATATTGATTAAGATCAAGACAAGGTGACTAAGGAAGGCAGTAGTGGATGAATACATAAATGTGAAAGTATTTGCTGCTGTGGTTGCTAAACATTTCGCATATGCTTGCAATCACTTTTTTGTGTTGTTGCTTTTAAAGAAAAAAAGTGCAATAGGCAATTATATTATTATTATTAGCTGTACAATGAGCAGGCAGGAGTCAGCCATTAAAAAAACCCCAGTTTGTTTAAAAGGATACGTTGATTAAAAGCACCAGCTGAATATAACATTGATTAAAAGCAGTAGCTTCGATAATAGCAAGTGTTTACATGGAAGCAAACAGGCAACATATGGCATGATCCATCTTTTTAGATGTGTGTGGAGAGAGACCTCCATAGGGCTCAGTAGAACCCTGTTTCCTCTCTTTTCCCTTTCAGTGTATTGGGGGAGAGGAACAGACGGGAAACAAAGAGACTGAAAAGAGTGCAGAAAGAGAAATGGTTCACAAAACTATTAAGTTTTACTGTAGTCCAAGTTGTTTGGTGATGGTGATGATGATGATAAGAATATATTATTTATACCCCGCCCATCTGGCTGGGTTTTCCCAGCCACTCTGGGTGGCTTCCAACAGAAGAGTAAAAAATACATTAAAACATCAATCAATAAAAATTTCCCTAAACAGGGCTGCCTTCAGATGTCTTCTAAATGTCAGATAGTTGTTAATTTCTTTGACATCTGATGGGAGGGCGTTCCACAGGGCGGATACCACTACCAAGAAGGCCCTCTGCCTAGTTCCCTGTAACTTTGCTTCTCGCAGTAAGGGAACCGCCAGAAGCCCCTCAGAGACCTCAGTGTCCGGGCTGAACGATGGGGGTGGAGACGCTCCTTCAGGTATACTGGGCCAAGGCCGTTTAGGGCTTTAAAGCTCAGCACCAACACCTTGAATTGTGCTCGGAAACATACTGGGAGCCAATGTAGGTCCTTCAAGACCGGTGTTATGAAATGCTGTGGTCCTCCTTCAGGAGTAAACTCAAAACTTTTAATTTCTGAAAATCCTTTTTTTTATATAAAGATATTTATTAAGTTTCCAATTTTATACAAACAAAAAGAAAAAAGCGAAAAAAAACACATACAGTTCTCAATACTTAATTTTCAATGACATATTTCCCTGACCTCCTCATACCTCCCCTTCTTGTATTCTAATTCAAATTATTTACTCAGCAAATCCTTATCTCAAAACATTACAGCTGAAAACCCCTTAATTTCAATCCAACATCATTCAACATTCTTTAATTTTACAATATTTCTGTAAATAGTCCTTAAATTTCTTCCAGTCTTCTTCCGCCGACTCTTCTCCCTGGTCACGGATTCTGCCAGTCATTTCTGCCAATCCCATACAGTCAATCATCTTCATCTGCCATTCTTCCAGAGTGGGTAAATCTTGCGTCTTCCAATACTTTGCAATAAGTATTCTTGCTGCTGTTGTAGCATACATAAAAAACGTTCTGTCCTTCTTTAACACCAATTGGCCGACCATGCCCAAGAGAAAGGCCTCTGGTTTCTTCAAGAAGGTATATTTAAATACCTTTTTCAATTCATTATATATCATCTCCCAGAAAGCCTTAATCCTAGGGCACGTCCACCAAAGGTGAAAGAATGTACCTTCGTTTTCCTTACATTTCCAACATTTATTATCGGGCAAATGATAGATTTTTGCAAGCTTGACTGGGGTCATGTACCACCTATATATCATTTTCATAATATTCTCTCTTATTATTTCATAATATTCTGAAAATCCTGATGGAAGACAGATACAGCAGGCTATGCTATGGAGGAAGGAAGACTCTCAACTTTTCAATATGATTCCACAGCCAGCTGCAGGGAGAAGAGAAGGGTAGCTGGAGTTGGTGGGTAGGTGGACTCCCTTTGGAGACATGTATGTGCCAGCCTGACATGATTATTCATCAATTATGCTGACTCTGTGGTGAATGGGTCCAGAATGTGATGTACAGGTTGACAAGGCATATCAAGCCCCTTGATCATTATTGTTCCTTGCTCATTTGTGGGGCAACAAACGTCACCATCAAGAATAACTATGAGCATATCATATCTGACTACAAAACTCTGGAGAAGGTAATGAGATGCCTGACAGACAGACTGTCAACAGGTAATTGTATTTCTATACTAGACAGGGTTTTCTCTGTTTAATTTGGGCCAGCAGACTGTTCGTGAAATGCAGCAAGTATTGTTTCAGTGAAACATCTATTTATACCTTTGTTAGCTACAAGAAGACCTCCAACAGTTCTTTTGAGTACAATCAGCTCTTTGGTTACAGCCCGTTGCCATTTTCATGTTTACATGACTAATGCCCTTCTAATAAATATTTTCTGTTACTTTCCATGTTTGTCCACTGCCTGCCATAAGCCTCTAGGTGACGTATTGTGCATTCCTTCCAACAATTCTCTGATAAAAATAGGGATGTCCTAAATAATAATAATAATAATAATAATAATAATAATAATGGGCAGCTTCCAACATATATAAAAACATAATAAAACATTACACAAATCTCCCCTATACAGAGTCTTCTAAAGGTTGTATAGTTACTTATCTCCTCTGATCGGGGGTAGCAGAACTCCATACCCTCCAACATTTCTCCGATGAAAATAGGGACATCCTAAGGAAAAGCGGGATCAAATCAGAAACTGGGATGGCTTCTGTAAATCCAGGACTATCCCAGGGAAAAAGGGACACTTGGAGGGTCTGTGTTTACATGACACTGCACTTCTAATGAATCTTTTCTGTTACTTTCCACATTTGTATGCTGCCTGTTATAAGCCTATAGGTAACATATTATGGGGTTTCCTATGCATTATTAATGAAAAAGCTTCTTAATTATTGATGGCAGTTGATTCAGTGCCCCTCTGGCTTCTATATTTGGCCCTTTGTTCATTTAACTAATAATGAAAGAGCGTAAGATCCCACATGCCACAAATGGCAAGCAAATTATTGCTTTGAAAGCAAAGATAGATAACTGAGATAACTTACTCACCTCTGCATTATCACGAGCTATTGGAGAGATCTGTTGTAAAACACAGACGTGCTCCCCACTCCTATATATGGTATAAATGTATAAGGTAGCTCTTAGGAGTTCAACGAACCATATTGTTTTGCTACTTGCATGGTATTATAAATACAGTGTAATAGAGGTGCATGTAATTTGAGGTGGCAGGTCCCTGTACAGGGCCGCCTTACCCATAGGCGCTAGGGATGCAGGGCACTCGGGCATCAGGCTCTCATGGGCGCCAGGCCAAGAGTCCAGGGCCCGAGAGTTGAGTTCAGGGAAGAGCCCACCTGTCGGTCGGAGCCGCAGCAGGCTCCTCTGCTGCGGGCAGCTCTGCACTACAAGTTTGGGGGTGTCCAAGCCAGTGCGACGCTGAGGCGGCCAGCTGGCCGGCTCTGCCCTCCTACGTGCCTGGGACTGGGCAGCCTGGGGGTGGGGGGTGCTGGGCAGATCTTTGTACCCCGGCGCCGCATATGCTTAAGACAGCCCTGTCCCTGTACATTGCTAGTGGGCTGCATTTGTCTTGGGGAATCACAGGGTTTGCTGGTCTGATTCAGCACATTTCAGTCTACTTGTATTAGAACAATTAAACAGAAGTTTGATCAGCTGGGAGTTGGGAGCTGCAAGGATCTTCTCCATTACATATGCTGATCTTCTCCTGGAACATTTCTGCATAATGAAAATTTAAATCATCAGCCAGTGTCTCTCCATGTTCCTACATATCTTTTAAAGATTAAATTTTCTAAGGACATTAACAGAGAGAGCCACTGCAGTGTTGTGGCTAGCGTGTCAAGTTAGGGCCTGAGAAGACCAGGGTCAAATCCATGAAGCTGACAGGGTGGCCTTGGGCAGTCACACTCTCTCAACCTGATCTACCTCACAGGGTTGTTGTGAGTATAAAATGGGAAGGCAGAGAACCATGCACACCACTTTGTTCTTCTTGAAGGAAAGGGGGGTGTGCAAATGTAACGCCAAATTGGAGCAGAAAAAGAAATGTTGACACAAGCAGTTACATTTCATACCATCAAACATTTCTCTGATGAAAAGTTGTTGTTGTTCAGTCGTTTAGTCGTGTCCGACTCTTCGTGACCCCATGGACCAGAGCACGCCAGGCACTCCTGTCTTCCACTGCCTCTCGCAGGTTAGTCAAACTCATGCTGGTAGCTTCGAGAACACTATCCAACCATCTCATCCTCTGTCGTCCCCTTCTCCTTGGGCTCTCCATCTTTCCCAGCATCAGGGTCTTTTCCAGGGAGTCTTCTCTTCTCATGAGGTGGCCAAAGTATTGGAGCCTCAGCTTCATGATCTGTCCTTCCAGTGAGCACTCAGGGCTGATTTCCTTCAGAATGGAGAGGTTTGATCTTCTTGCAGTCCATGGGACTCTCAAGAGTCTCCTCCAGCACCATAATTCAAAAGCACCAATTCTTCAGCGATCAGCCTTCTTTATGGTCCAGCTCTCACTTCCATACATCGCTACTGGGAAAACCATAGCTTTAACTATACGGACCTTTGTCAGCAAGGTGATGTCTCTGCTTTTTAAGAGGCTGGCTAGGTTTGTCATTGCTCTGATGAAAAGAGGGACTTCCTATTCAATACTGTATTGACCCGAATATAAGCCACATTTCCCCCCCAAATTCCAACTGAAAAGTTAAAGTGTGGCTTATATTCGGAACCAAGTGCTGTACACCCACTTCCCAGCACTACTACCCTGAGGTGGGGGCAGCCTGTGCTCGACACCCCCTTCCCCAAGCTGGTGCTGGAGCTCGGTTTTGAGTGCACTGTGTGCCTGTCTCCCAGCACTACTGCCCTGAATGGGGGATGGGGGACAGCTGGCACCTGGTGCCCTGCTCCCCAAGCCAGTGCTGGCACTCGGTTTTGAGTGCGCTGCTTGCTCGCCTCCCAGCTCTACAGCTCTGAACAGGAGACGGGGCGGCCAGCACCAGCTTGGGGATGGAGTGCCGGGAGGCAGGAATGCTGGGAGGCACACGCACAGCACACTCGAAACTGAGCACCAGCACCAGCCCCCCCTGTTCAGGGCAGTAGTTCCAGAAGGCAGGCCACACCCACAAATAAGCCTTGAATTTTAAAAGGTGTGGCTTATTTGCAGGTGCGTCTTATATTCAGGCCAATAGTACAGTGGTACTTCGGGTTAAGTACTTAATTCGTTCTTAGGTCCGTTCTTAACCTGAAACTGTTCTTAACCTGAAGCACCACTTTAGCTAATGGGGCCTCCTGCTGCCGCTATGCCGCCGGAGCACGATTTCTGTTTTCATTCTGAAGCAAAGTTCTTAATCCCGAGGTAATATTTCTGGGTTAGCCGAGTCTGTAACCTGAAGTGTATGTAACCTGAAGCGTATGTAACCCAAGGTACCACTGTAATAATAATTTTATTATTTACACCTCACCCATCTCACTGGGTTGCCCCAGCCACTCTGGGCAGCTTCCAACATATAGAAATGTAATAAAACATTAATTTTTTTTATTTAAAAAAATCCATGTACAGGGCTGCCTTCAGGTTGCATAATTACTTATCTCCTTGACTGGGGGTCACATAACTCCATACCCTCCAACATTTCTCGAATGAAAAGAGGGAGGTCTTAAGGAAAAGCAGGATCAAATCAGCAGCTGAAACAGCTCCTGTAAATCCATGACTGTCCCTGGAAAATAGGGGTACTTGGAGGGTCTGACAACTGCCCACTGATTTTCCTTCAGTATAAGTCATTTTGCTAAGTCTCAATGTACCCTCAGAGCCCTCAAACCATTCTCCAAGGTGTTCTGGTGAGCACTTCATTCCTTCTGGAGAAAGTCCAGGACTCTTCTCATCACAGGGCATCCAAAGTTATCTAGAATTACATCTCTCTGCCCCACTCTAGATACAGAACCATTCACAATTCTGAGCCCTCTATTTATGGAGTTAACTTCATTCTTTTTATCAGTAAATTTCCCACTCACCTTGTAATCACTTCCATCTTCAAGGTTAGTTCGTGACTCTGGTATGCTACAGAGTCCTCCTACTTGACAGTTGCACTCAGTTGTGCGTTGAGCCTCTGTCTGCACCCTGCTCTTATATATCAGCAGGGGAGGACAGTTCAGACACTTATATCACATACCTCCCCTGAGCCACTTCCACTAGATGCCCTGAAGTGGTCAAACAAACAAAAAATGTCAAGTGAGAAATATATAGGAAGTAGCCTGAAAATGTTGGTCGCTTGGATTCCCCTTTTAATGTTTAGCTCCTTCTTATGATGAAAACCTGTATTTTCAGGAGTAGCTTTACGTACAGGGGCAACAAAATTATAGCCTCTTGCAAATATGTTTTAGTGATGTCCTCCATCGCTGAATTTCCCTCAGACACAGAGAAATCACCTCAATCATGTCTTTCGTTGGGTGGCAGAATTTTAATAATAAGTTCAATGGCAGCTTTCCCTTCAGCAATCAGCGGATGATTTATGGCATTTAATAGTCAAGAGAGAGTGATGCATCTTCCTAAGTAAAAGCATACAAGAAATACATTAGTGTTACATGATTAATACGAGGGCAGCTGGGGTTTTATATATATAGGAAAATAAGTGCTTGCTTTAAATTTAACCTGGAATGAAATGTGTATTTTCTTTGCTAATAAATATACCTGCTGAATCTCATTGAGTCAAGAAGGCAACAGTGCATACGAAGTGTGGCTTCAGAAGTATCATCATGGCTCTATTAATGCATTTGCTTGCTAACCAAGTGGAAAGGATATTGGAGATTACCCAGAGAAGTGATTTTCAGTCTGTGTTCCTGAGAACTCTAGGGTTCCTCAAAGGGTCATCAGGGATTCAACAATGGTAAAAGTGAAGCAGTGTCTCCTGCCAACTGCAGACAATTGACCTCTTTTTGGTTGGTTGGTTGGTTGGTTGGAGACCCCTTCATCTACGGATCTTCATTTAAGCAATTATTTTGATGCTAATTTTTGAAAGAATTTGGGATTGTGTTGAAATAACAGAGTGACAGAAAATCGACATTTGATTGTCACATGGGGGAAGGCTTCTGTGGAGACATGCTTTGAAGGTTTATGACAATAAGGCTAGCCATATGATCCTGATCAGTTTAGAATGACTCAGAATAGTCTGAGCAGTTTCCCAGTTTGAGTCCTGATCTCAGCAAAGGTGTGTGCTGGGAAATATCAATTAAAACAAAACTTGATATTATTACCCCCCCAAAATTAAACCTTCATTAATACACATACATTTTCCATTTCTGTGTCAATTAAATCTATTATACTATAAAGAAGATGTGGTTTCACTGGGATTTGGGGGGGTGAGAGGACAGCACTGTGGCCTCATCAGGCTAGAGAGTTGTGTGTCAAGGCCTCTAAGCCACCCACAGGAGAAATAAACACAAAAGGACATGGAATTTTAGGTTATTATTAACGGTCAAATTTAGGCCACAACTTTATTGGTTACAGAATGTGAGTGGTATTGGCTTAGGCATTGGCAACAACAGAGTATATCTGACTCCTGCCCGCCTTGCAGGAAGTCTGGTAAGGGTAAACCACCAGTAGGGGGAGCCCTGCTGATGCGAATCGACTCGAGCACCCCCGGGTTCACGGTGGGGTCGTGGTATGGCCCTAGCCCCTCCCCGGGCTTTGGACGAGATCCACACCCCGGATTCCTTTAATGGAATACCCTTAATCTTGGAGGGGCAGGTGATGGCACACCTCCCCTCTACCACACATCACTATTCCAATGCCTAACCGCCAAACCTTACAAAGTTGTGACGATTGCTACGAGGTAGGCGAAAACCAAGTGGCTGGTGCCAATTTGCCAAGTGGAAAAAATCCTACCTGGTCTCTCAATGGTGACCAACCAAAGTCCATAGCAAGGCTAATGACGCAACCTGAGAAAGGGTGGGAGGACGGGAGATCCGTGGCGCGAGGCTGGAAAGAGAAAGCTACAGTGTCATGCCACGGTTTAAATTGGTCCTGGTGTTAACGGAAAAATCCGAGGGCTCCCTTGGACAAAAAACAAAGACACCAACCAAGATAACTTGGAGCAAAACAGCAGCCTGTAGGCTTGGCCTTTATTGATCTGTTGCAACAGAGTGCTCCCCTCACCCGCAGGAGAGAGGAGGGACCCAGAAAAATGGTGTGCAAGGCCTTATAAAGACTTTTGAAATTGCCACCCTGTAGATCAAGACCACCCCCAGAAACATCATACATACATCACAGAAGGGGTTAACATAAGACCACTCCTCAGATACATCACACCTACATCACAGAAAAGGCGGTCTAAAACAGAAAATTTGAACGTTGTTTTTCTCCTGTCCTTGTTTATCTCCTGTCTGGCAGGTTACTTGATTGGATTGCCTGGGGAGCCTGGCCAGTCTTTTGTAATGATAAATACTTAGTTCCTGGGCCAGGTCACAGGCTCACACCCTATTCAAACACAGACATACCCTTAAGACAGGATTTGTGAAGGAAAAGACAATGGGGAGGCTTTTCCACTTTGACCATGCAAAGAAAGCATTTGCTCAGTTTAGGAATCAAAATGGTTCCAGGTTGGCCTTCCTGTGCTGATCTATGCATGTGCTTGGTTGGTACACTTATGAACATTACCATATATCTAAGACCATAAAATTCCTATCACACTGGCCATGCCCCCAAGCGAGCTGATTGGCTGCAAGGCCCCATGGCGTGGCCGGGGTTGCCCCAGTGTGACACAGGACGCCGTCCTGCGCCAATGCTGTGACGGGGAGGTGGAGGTGGAGCCGAGTTATGGGCCACTGAGCTTGCCTTACACTGGGGTTTCTGGGGCAGTGGAGATGTCTATGACTACAGTGGTACCTTGGGTTAAGAACTTAATTCCTTCCGGAGGTCCGTTCTTAACTTGAAACTGTTCTTAACCTGAAGCACCACTTTAGCTAATGGGGCCTCCTGCTGCCGCCACACCGCTGCTGCGCAATTTCTGTTCTCATCCTGAAGTAAAGTTCTGAACCTGAGGTACTATTTCTGGGTTAGTGGAGTCTGTAACCTGAAGCATCTGTAATCTCAAGCGTCCGTAACCCTAGGTACCACTGTAGTTCTAAGAGCTAGTACTTCTCACCCCATGTGCTTCTTCTGAATTCCTAACCTCAGCCACCAAAAGTTGGTGAATCAGAACCTAGGCTCATGATAATTTGAGGAGTAGGAATAGCTCTGCTTATTCCAACCCAGCCCAAATTCAGCTGAGGGCAGTTGACCCATTACAAGTGAAGAACTTTCATCTCCTGATTCCTGCAAGTCAAGTTGCAGTTGAAGTCTCAGGAACAGACATGGTGGTGTGTGTGTTTTCCCTTGGCCAATTGGCAGCAATGGTTGCAATATCCTGGTATTTCACGCCGTAATAGGGAGATAGATTATATGTCTCTCCCCCCATTTATACCGTTTTGATGTAATTATAACTCCTCTGTCTCAAAAACATTCATCATTTACATGGCAGCAAGTAGAATCTGCATTAACACTGTGACCGGGGAGGAGGGATAGCTTATGCCCTTATGGTTCTGCACTGCTAAGCACTTTAGGTTTTTTTTTTAAGGGGGGAGGGGAAGAATCTATCTTCTATTTTGGCCAAACTATAGGATAAGTTAATTTTGTTGAAACCTATTTTCAACAATATGTTAACATGTACGTTCTTCACAGACACACGCCAAAGAGAAATGAAAAGGAGAGAAACAAGAGTCTATTTAAAACTAAATGGCATTTTGGGCAGAGTTGTTTTTCAGCTGTGTTATACTTAGCACAAACAGATAATGGGTTTCTATTGAAATAAAAGAGGAATGCTGAGAGAATGGTTAATCCTAATGACATCGATGGTATGGTAATATCTTCAGGATTGTGTTTCAACACAGAGATGGATAATGTTATTTTTTCTCTCTCTAATGGAAAGTGCAGAGAGATAAAAAGAAAGCAAGGGGGAAAGCCAACCCACCGACAACTCCTGTTTCATTGCAGGATGTGATGCATTTAATTCTACTTAAAATACAGATAATTCTCTTCATAGCTCCTGAAGAATGGATGGTCATGTTTTCTGGTGTATTGACAAGGCAAGGTAATCCTAGGAGATTATTTTTTAGTAAATCATTAATTACAAAGCACAATAGCTTAAACTCTGTGGTAAACACAGGAGATGAGCCAAACAACCCAAATCTGTCATTGCTTTCCTGCCTCTGGAAGCCAAAAAGGTTTTTGTTTATTTCTGGTCCCAGAAGAGATTAATGTTTGGGAAATATTTACTGTAAAGCCATGACGGCAGAGACTGATAACATGTATATACATTTAGGTAGCTCAATATATTTTGCTTTCCACCTGTGCCATCCCTGCACAGACTCATTTGTTTCCCGCTCACCAGCATTATAAGGTAAAGAAATACAAGTTCATTTCAAATGTACTATAGGTCCGTTCCCATCAGCAAGTGCTCAAAGAATCACATTGTAAAGTAACTGCAGTGACTGTTATTGTCACTAGTTGGCACTAGTGATATTAGAGCTGTATAAGATGTACAGTGGTCCCTTGGTTCTTATTAACGCCTTGGTTCCCAAACACCGAAAATCTGGAAGTAAGTGTTCCGGTTTTCGAACGTTTTTCGGAAGCCGAATGTCTGATGTGGTTGTCGGCTATTGTTTCTGGGGCGCCTGCACCCATCAGAAGCTGCGCCTTGGTTCTCGAACATTTCAGAAGTCAAACAGACTTCCGGAGCGGATTAAATTTGGCGCTTTTGTTATATATATATTTGTGTTTTCGTTTTTGAGGCTTTTTCAGTTAATTTGTTTTTGTGACTGTGTGGATCCCAGTTCAGCTACTGATTGATTGATTGACTGATTGATTGTGTGACTGCGGAAATGGATAAAAGCCCCACATCCAATCAATAAATATCATCAGTGCAGGTAAGAAAAAATAATAAATTTAACTTTAATTATCTACAATAGTGTCTTATTTTATAGTACAGTACATTGATTATTGGACGCGGGTGGCGATGTGGGTTAAACCACAAAGCCTAGGACTTGCCAATCAGAAGGTCGGCAGTTCGAATCCCTGCGACGGGGTGAGCTCCCATTGCTCGGTCCCTGCTCCTGCCAACCTAGCAGTTCAAAAGCACGTCAAAGTGCAAGTAGATAAATAGGTACCGCTCTGGCGGGAAGGTAAACAGCGTTTCTGTGCGCTGCTCTGGTTTGCCAGAAGCGGCTTAGTCATGCTGGCCACATCACCTGGAAGCTGTACGCTGGCTCTCTTGGCCAATAAAGCGAGATGAGTGCCGCAATCCCAGAGTCGGTCACGACTGGACCTAATGGTCAGGAGACCCTTTTCCTTTACTTTACATTGATTACTGCTTTCATTTTATGGATCAATGGTCTTGTTATATAGTAAAATTCATGTTAAATCGCTGTTTTAGGGGTTGTTTTTAAAAGTATGGAACGGATTAATCCATTTTTCATTACTTTCTATGGGAAAACACGCCTTGGTTTTGGAACAGACTTCCGGAATGGATTAAGTCTTAGAACCAAGGTACCACTGTATATGGATCTGGTAATTGTAAAGTAACTGCAGTGACTGTTATTGTCACTAGTTGGCGCTAGTGATATTAGCTGTATAAGATGTACTGTACAAAGTACAGTGGTACCGCTGGTTATGTACTCAGTTCGTTCTGGAGGTCCGTTCTTAACCTGAAACTGTTCTTAACCTGAAGCACCACTTTAGCTAATGGGGCCTCCCACCGCCACCACGCGATTTCTGTTCTCATCCTGAAGTAAAGTTTTTAACCCGAGGTACTATTTCTGGGTTAGCAGAGTCTGTAACCTGAAGCATATGTAACCTGAAGCATATGTAACCCGAGGTACCACTGTAAAGTGCTCTTTGTTACTCTGGGATCCAGGGCTTTTTTTTATGCCGGAACTCATGGGAACTCAGTTCTGGTACCTCTCAGGTGAACACCATTGCCATTCTAACAGAATGAGGGAGGAGTTCATGGTGAGTTCCGGCAGGTGTTAGAGATGTGTGTTTTCAGGATCCACCCTTTTCGTGACTGTAATCTGCTTCAACTGTTTTTAATTCTGAATTTTAAATTGTCGTAACCCACCTTGGGTCCTGCTGCTGTACGGTGGGCAATAAATTATATAGATATAGACATAGATAATCATGGGCAGCAGCCATTGACAACCTTATTCTCCATAAATTAATATAATTCCTTTTTAAAGACATCCAAGTTGATGGTCGCTACTCTATCATCTGACAGTGAGTGCTACAGTTCAACTATGTGCTCCGCACATGAGTAAACGTCATTTGTCCCAGTTTCTTCTTTGTTACCCTTCCCATTTTCTTTTGGGGTATACTTCCCTTTTCTATTTCAGCATTTGTCATGCCAAAAGTATCGCAAACCTTAACAAAATAATGTGTACGGGAATTAGAGGTAAGCTCTATGCCAAACTCCCGACTATAATTCTTCAGCACTGCATTTGGAAGATAGGGCTGTCTTCTCACCAGCATTTTAATACAGCATTTGCACTGTGGCTCCAGAAGTTTCTGAGGTAAAGCGTAAGACGTTTCTATAATGAAATAGGACATTGCTTCAAGTGAATTAACTTACGGAATGTTAAAGTATGCAATTCAGAAACCCGTCAGCCTTCTAAGGTTGGAGTAGTAGGGCCATCCCATTTTATAAAGCTTAAGTCAAAGCCATGGTGTGAGCTTCATGGCTGAGTAGAGCTTTGAACTGCATCCACTTCACCATAAACTCATGACCTATGGCACATCCGGATGAATGCTGCCTGGCTCCCACATGTGGCCCCACAGTCTTGACAAGCCTCCTAGTTGTTGTTGTTGTTAATAATAATAATAATAATAATTGCGTGTCGAGGTCGCCAGGTCCACCCCAATAACTCACACATCACACAGAATTTTTTGTTTAAGATTTTTGGCATAATTTTGGCCACAACTTTATTAAAATACAAATTTTGTGAGTGGTTGCTTAGGCATTGGTTGCGACTATCTGCCCCCACCATGGGGGACAGACTGACATTCCGCACGATGCGAAAGTCAGAATAGGGGAATACACTTGGGGGTAGCAACGGAGCAGGGAACCTGCCCTCACCCCAAATGCAACCAGGAGCTCATTGCTATGGCCCGAGCCCCCTTGACAGAGTGGACAAGCAATAGTTAGCCCCCGATTCCTTTAATGGAATCCCTTGCAGCAGCAGCATTAGGGGGGCAGGCACAGCCAATCCATGCCCCTCAACCAACCAAACCATAAACCAATGCCTAACCGCAAATCTTACAAGTTGTGACGATTTGCTACGCAGTAGACAAAAACCAAATGGCCCCAGCCAATCAGCCAGATGGACAAAATTCCTACCAGGCCTCCGCTCCAAAGCAGACGACCCCATGACAGGCATAGCAAGGTCAAAGCGAACAACCCTATTCTAGGGAGGGAGGGACGGGCAATCCGATGCACGGGCGAAAAGAGGAAGCCCTAGCCTCGTGCAAAGAGTTTTAGTATTTCTGGCTGTCAATCAACAAATGGCAACATTAACTTCTTCCCAACAACAAGGGAAACCCCAATCGCATCAGTGGCCAATGATCAATTAGCCTGCCCCCCAACTTTGGAGTGTCCTGGCGGCCCCCACCGCAACACGTGCTCTCCATGAAGGAGAACACGCTTAAATGTATATACTGCCCTGTACCCGCAAGTCTCAGGGTGGTTCACAGATAAAATCAGAATATAAATACACAAAATACACTGAGGTCCAGCGCTGAGGGCCTTCTGGCAGTTCCCTCACTGTGAGAAGTGGAGTTACAGGGAACCAGGCAGAGGGCCTTCTCAGTGGTGGTGCCCGCCCTGTGGAACGCCCACCCATCAGATGTCAAGGAAGTTAACAACTATCTGACGTTTAGAAGACACCTGAAGGCAGCCCTGTTTGTAATGACTGATGTTTTAACGTATTTTTAATCTTTTGTTGAAAGCCGCCCAGGGTGGCTGGGGAAGCCCAGCCAGATGGTAAAAGGTAAAGGTAAAGGTACCCCTGCCCGTACGGGCCAGTCTTGACAGACTCTGGGGTTGTGCGCCCATCTCACTCAAGAGGCCGGGGGCCAGCGCTGTCCGGAGACACTTCCGGGTCACGTGGCCAGCGTGACAAAGCTGCATCTGGCGAGCCAGCGCAGCACACGGAAACGCCGTTTACCTTCCCGCCAGTAAGCGGTCCCTATTTATCTACTTGCACCCGGGGGTGCTTTCGAACTGCTAGGTTGGCAGGCGCTGGGACCGAGCAGCAGGAGCGCACCCCGCCACGGGGATTCGAACCGCCGACCTTTCGATCGGCAAGCCCTAGGCGCTGAGGCTTTTACCCACAGCGCCACCCGCGTCCCACAGTCTTTTCCAGGGAGTCTTCTCTTCTCATGAGGTGGCCAAAGTATTGGAGCCTCAGCTTCAGGATCTGTCCTTCCAGTGAGCACTTAGGGCTGATTTCCTTCAGAATGGATAGGTTTGATCTTCTTGCAGTCCATGGGACTCTCAAGAGTCTCCTCTAGCACCATAATTCAAAAGCATCAATTCTTCGGCGATCATCCTTCTTGATGGTCCAGCTTTCACTTCCATACATCACTACTGGGAAAACCATAGCTTTTACTATACGGACCTTTGTTGGTAAGGTGATGTCTCTGCTTTTTAAGATGCTGTCTAGGTTTGTCATTGCTTTTCTCCCAAGAAGCAGGCGTCTTTTAATTTCATGGCTGCTGTCACCATCTGTAGTGATCATGGAGCCCAAGAAAGTAAAATCTCTCACTGCCTCCATTTCTTCCCCTTCTATTTGCCAGGAGGTGATGGGACCAGTGGCCATGAGCTTCGTTTTTTGATGTTGAGCTTCAGACCATATTTTGCGCTCTCCTCTTTCACCCTCAATAAAAGGTTCTTTAATTCCTTCTCACTTTCTGCCATCATGGTTGTGTCATCTGCTTATCTGAGGTTGTTGATATTTCTTCCGGCAATCTTAATTCCGGCTAGGGATTCTTCCAGCCCAGCCTTTTGCATGATGAATTCTGCATATAAGTTAAATAAGCAGGGAGACAATATACAGCCTTGTACTGTAAATATTTTTAATCATGTCCCATTTTTGAGTAAAGTATTGATTGAAATTGCCTCTCAGTCTGTTTGTCAGTTGTGCAATCTTAGCATATTCTAGGAGTTTATTTAACCACTCTGATTTAGGGATCAGGGACTTACCACATTCTTGCCCAAGTTTCTACCTACTAGTACAATGATGACATCATTGGTCTAGTGCTACAGGGAAGAGTCGCATAACTTGAGTGAAATCACTTGCAAAGTTTTCTTTGGGAGCAGAGCCAACAAATGTACATTTCTGCCCATTACAAAACTCAGTAAGTAAATTAATGGGAAGAAATGAATGCTGAAAATTTAAAAGAATGCAGTAGAAACCTAGTAATTTGGTCCTAGCCATTTAAAAGTTACAGTGCATATCCTGAAAGCGAATGGCTCGTGAGAAAAGTGGTTGGCTGAATTCATACTTGGAATAAAAACTTCAGATACTGGCGGTGCTTGGATTCAGAGTTGGAGTGGAGAAGATTCAAAACACTTGCTATGACTGCAGAATGTGAACCCTGCCATTGTAAATGTCAGAGAATACTATTTTGCCACAAGGTTCAAAAGTGCATTTCTCTAGTACAAATGCTAACAGAATTGCCGGTGACATTGATCTTATAATTAGCAGACACAATGATCAGACAGCGGGTGGGGGGGGAAGAATTTAATTTGATTTGTTTTACAACCCAACAGTTTCTTTATTTTAATCATGTTAAGGGGTTGTTTCCCCCTCGATAGTCATATTTATGAATATATGTTGGCTATTAGTAGGGGATGATTCATCAAGCAATTTGTCATCGAAACAAGATTAACATCTTTGTCGTAATTCCGTTCATTAATCCAAGTTATAATATTTTGTAGTCGCATGTTATTTCACATGTTATCCGCTTTGAAATTTCTTTGCTTGAGGCAAAAAATGTGGGTGGGGATTTATTTCTTGTTTCTATCAGACCCAGGTGTTTCTCTGCATAGGTGACTGAAATCAGTCAGTCCCAACAAAATGGTGTTCCTTATGGCAGACAAGTCAGTTAACCAGTCAGCTGGGAGAGGACCTGGCCTTGATGGGATCACATTCCCTTTTAAGAGTAATTTCTTCATTTGGGGGCATTCCTGCACCCCGTGTTGTTCCTGGGTTCTCAGGTGGCCACTATGGCTCACAGTGAAATTTTAGGAAACTCCAGTTTTTCTCCCTCTCTCATAATACTCAAACCTAGGGACATCAGAAGAAGCTGAATACAGTGGTACCTTTGTTCTCAAACTTAATCCGTTCCGGAAGTCTGTTCCAAAACCAAAGCATTCCAAAACCAAGGCATGCTTTCCCATAGAAAGTAATGCAAAATGGATTAATCTGTTCCAGACTTTTAAAAACAACCCCTGAAACAGCAATTTAATATGAATTTTACTATCTAACGAGACCATTGATCCATAAAATGAAAGCAGTAAACAATGTACCTCAGTCACACAATCAATCAATCAGTAGATGAACTGGGTTCCACACAGGCACAAAAACAAAACAAAAAGAGCCACAAAAATGCAAAATAAATAGCAAAAACAGACAGACCTCAGTGTAACGCTCAAAACGGAAGTGTGGCACTCAAATTGTCAGTGTAACACTCAAAACGGAAGCGTAACACTCAAAATGGAGCATGTTCGACTTTCAAAAATAGTTTGCAGACCAGAACACTTACTTCAGGGTTTGCAGTGTTTGGGTTCCAAGGTGTTTAAATACCAAGGTGTTTGAGAACCAAGGTACCACTGTAATGGAAGATTCCAGAAAAAAGATGAGAAAAACTACTTCTTCACATAGCACATAGTTAAACCATTTAAATTGCTCCCAGAAGAGTTGCCAGCATGAATAGCTTTAGAAGAGGATTAGACAAATTCCTGGAAGAGAAGGCTATCAATGGCCCTGGCCACAATGTTTATGCTCCACCTCTGGCTGATAACTTCATCAGTGTCAATCCTGCATTAAAGATTCCCATACAACACACATCAAATATGGATCCCTCCAGGAAGTCAACAGGGGAGCTCAAGGGTCAATTAGACCCTGTTTGGACATATGGACAGAATATTTCCCCTTGGACCTCTTTACCAGGGCACCATGATACTTTGATCTGGAGGAGAGGAGGGGTAAGGTTCCTTCCTACCCACCCCTGATTAGACTAAGGATGCAATTCAATGCCTTTTTCCACCAACAAGTTGTGACAATTGCTGCGAGGTCACCAAAATCTCCCAACCAGCCTAGTTGGTCTGCAGGCAAATTCCTCCCTGGCCCAAAATTTGGCAACTGAGTCACATCACAGCAAGGTCGTACATACACACAGCCTGCTTACTTCCAGGTGCTGCCACATTTATACAGGGTAGGATGCCCGATGCTGACTGTGCTGCCGAAAGGCTTACCCAGGTGCATTTCCAAATTCCCACCCTGCAGTCTGGACTCTGGTGGGCCAAATCAAATTCAAGAGAAGTAGGGGAGTCCTGTCTCTCCCTGCAGCCATCTGGAGCTGATGGTGCCAGCCAGCCAGCTGCACAGGAGGTTACTGTCCCCCCCTCCAGCTTGCCCACAGTTACACCAGGCCACAACTGCCACTGCCATCCAGAATGGTAAACAGTTTTTGTGAATGTTTTTTGCTGAAAAGCGGTCCAGAAATTCAGTCAATTGAACCATCAAGTATTCCATATTGATGTGAAGATAAAGAAATCATACAAGTGAGAACTCTACATGATGAGATATCGGGGTAGAGTCCCCAGCTTATACATTACTAGTCCCAGAGGGCTACAGCTACAGGACATTCAGCGTTTAATTCTCATCTGCTTCAAAATAGATTTTCATTGGATACCCAGGGTATATAGATTTGTCACTAGTGGCTCTGGAATGAGATGCCTAGAAATTCAAATAAATTAATGTAAATAAACAAGGGCAGCTTTTACACGGAAACTTCCAAGTTAAGCAATTCATTTAAGTTCCTTCCAAGAACACCAAACTCACCATGTAAACCTGAACCCCCCACAAAAGGGATTTAACAGTATTTCTCATATTAAATGGATAGATGTCAAGGAGACGGAAGGAATAGATTGGCTATCCATTGAGTCAGGTTTCATCTCTCCCCATTATGCAATTTCAATTACCTTTTCTTATATTTCTGGCATATCAGTGACAAAGACACTGATAGTGCAGCCCTGTCAAGCTCTCCTTCCCTCAGTACATCACTTCTGACAAATCTGCAATCAATCTCTGTACTTTAAGAATTAATGTTCGCTCTAACAAGAGACCAAATCAAAACATGGACAGCTTCCAGCAAAGCTATTTCCTGTTTCCACAGACTGGAGATTATTTACAGCTATGACATGCCGTACACCGTTCAGGTAGTAAATCTGCTTATTCCTCACAGAGCGAATAATGGGTGCCATGCATTAGGAGGTATTCTGCAAACATTGCTTCTTATTGAGGGCATGGAGGCAAGATATTAACAACTTCAGAGCATGTATTTTGAGTAAACTAGACCAGCCTTGAAGAACCTCCCCACTCCCCAAAAAAGTTAATAGTAGCTTAGTAGTCTGCATTTCCATGGCAGCTACAGACAAAGGGTGAGTCACATATAAGCCTTACATTTACAGCATTATTATGACCACTGTAATGATCGTGGTTTTTGCTGAGGACTCCTGAGGACTATAGTTTGTTACAGGTGCTGAGTGTGTTAGAAGACCTCTATCCCCCTCACAGAACTATGATTCCTAGAATTCCATGGCAAGAGGGGTTGGTTGTTAAAGCACACTGGGAGCTGTGGCTCTGTGAGGGGAACAGGGATCTCCTAGGAACTCACAGCACCCATAAAAAGCTACAGTCCTCAGGATTCTTCATGGAAATCCAGGACTGTTAAATGTGGACAACACTCCCCTTTCTCTATGACCCAAGTATGGATGCTCAGGCGAGCTGATGGTAGAGGAAAAGAGAGCCATCTCCTTTGCCACTCCACTCACTGGTTGTCATAGGATTCCTTGTTGCCTTGTTGTTAAAAAACAAGAGTCAACTAGGTTGTTTTAAAACATAATCGGGTTGGGGGGGGAGAGAGGGGGGGACAGATAGGGTAAACTTCTGCAAAATCGGCAGAATTTTGGAAAAGTTTCAAAGGATGGTTGTGATTTGGTCCACACATTGTTTAGTAAAATGCTAATTTGGTAGGTTCCCCTTTAAATGTGATCTGAATGGTATTTCTCCCTCTTCTCTAAAATAGGCACACCACAGCATGAGGACCTCCCAGCCGCAAGATAAAGGTAAAAAGGTAAAGGACCCCTGGATGGTTAAGTCCAGTCAAAGGCAACTATGGGGTTGCGGCGCTCATCTTGGTTTCAGGCCAAGGGAGCCGGCGTTTGTCTACAGACAGCTTTCCGGTTCATGTGGCCAGCAGGACTAAACCGCTTCTGGTGCAATGGGACACCGTGACCGAAAGCAGAGTGCATGGAAATGCTGTTTACCTTCCCGCTGCAGAGGTACCTATTTATCTACTTGCACTGGCATGCTTTCGAACTGCTAGGTTGGCAGGAGCTGGGACAAAGCAATGGGAGCTCACCCTGTCACAGGGATTCGAACCACTGATCTTCTGATCAGCAAGCCCGAGGGGTTCAGTGGTTGAGACCACAGCACCACTCGCGTCACAAGCTCCCAGCCACAAGCTCCCCTGTGACCCCATGCATCTTTACAGTGAGGGTTGGTGTGTATGAGCCTGCCGTTACAGAGGCATAGACTGCACAATCGTTCCATTTCCTTCTAATTCTGTGGTTATATCAACAGAGGAAGGTAACAATTGTTGTACTTTGAGGATATCCTTATTTCTCCACACTTTGCAGATAAAACTTTTGTTAACAAGAGAAAACCCTTGTATCACTAAGGGAGCAGGCTGTCATAGGGGACTGTGGCTTCTTGAATTATGAAAGCAGTACATATTGTCTCTTTTTTTAAGTTTAAAGAGAGAAAGGGGGCATCTTGAAATAAACCACAGCTGCTTGGAGCTTCAGCTATTTATTTCCACAATTATCTAGTATTCAACTGAGCAATTCTTAGATAAGGGTTGCAATTACACAGTATTCCATTCACATCTCAAAATAATTTCCAAGGTCACTTCAAGGATAGTTTTGGAGGTAACAGTTATTATATTTGCTGATACATGTCTTAAAAAAATAAAATAAAATGGGTGGTTAATATTTTGTCCCTTTGCAATGGCATATACTAAGCTGAGCAGTTTTTCTTGCAGTGTCCAAATGTCTGAAATCCAGTGGTGAATAAGGAGGGGGAAGAAAATTAATTCTATGGGACTTTCATGCAAAATTGTGGCATTAACATTGACGACTGACTTGTCAGTGAAATGTGACGTCGTTTATTATGCTGTCATTCTAAACAGCATAATTGCTTTATGAAACCAACTTCTTTCAAAGGTAGATTGACTGCATTTATGATGCTCTCACTTGTCTTGTTTTCTCTGCTAGAAAGTTTGATCAGTTTATTCAAACTTCATTTCCAGACCAGATTTACTCAACTCGTTTTAAACGCACTCATATTTGTTGTTGCTCCCCACTGACCTGTGGAATCCTACAACACTTCCCCCCATGTGCTCAATACTTACCGTATTTTTTGCTCTATAAGACTTACTTTTTCCCTCCTAAAAAGTAAGGGGAAATGTGTGTGCGTCTTATGGAGCGAATGCCGGCTGCACAGCTATCCCAGAAGCTAGAACAGCAAGAGGGATTACTGCTTTCACTGTGCAGCGATCCCTCTTGCTGTTCTGGCTTCTGAGATTCAGAATATTTTTTTTCTTGTTTTCCTCCTCCAAAAACTAGGTGCGTCTTGTGGTCTGGTGCATCTTATAGAGTGAAAAATATGGTATTTGGAAACATTTTCTTCTTCTTCGTGAGTCTAAAATGTCCTTGTTAGCTGCTCCTTTTTGTCCTTTTGCTGGTGAATGCACCTACTATTATGGGGATTTCTTTGTCTCTAGGCAACTTCTAGAGGAGAGATAGGCAACCTGATGGGCTTAGGAATGGGGTCAAAATTCAGGTCAGTTCACATTGAAAGACACACTTACTTAATTCACACTCCTTAAAGCAATATGCAAACCGAAACACAGCTATCTTTCAAAATTTGCAGGTCTCTGGTGTGCAGTTCTCCGTTCAAATAATGCATATGGTCTATTGAATTGTGACCCTCCGAAATGCTGTTGGACTCCCACTCACATGAGCCTCAGCTAGCGTTGCCAGTGGTCAGGCATGATGGGATTTGTAGTCCGACTTGGGATAGGCAAATCTGTCAGTTTGGGTTTCTCTATGTTTCCCATTTTTTCTGTTCTTAAGTTCAGTTCTCCGCATTTCCACATCTGTCCTCATGAAAATTTATCAGAATTTTAGTGTGAATCTCTCCTGGGGCAGATGTGGGGGAACCTTTGGCCTTACAGATGCTCCTAAACTACAACTCTCAACATCTGTGGCCATTGGCCATGCTTTCTGGGGCTGATGGGAGTTGTAGTTCAACAACACCTGCCGGGCCAAAGGTTCTGCACACCTGTCTTAAGATAAAATGGGAATAAAATGCAAATATTGATGAAAGTGAGATATGAATATGAATTATATTTAGAAAAATTGCATTAAATGTGCATATTTGTAGAAATACCGATGGATTTTCATGAGGACAGTTGTGGAAATGTGAAGAACTGAACCTAAGAGTGGAAAAATTGGAAGCTGAGAGAAAGCAAACTGGCTGGATTCTCCTAACTCAGGTTGGTCCATGACTCACATCATCACTGACTACTGGCCTGGTACTATATTTCCCAACTGATTTTATTATTTTCTTTTCCCCCCCCCCAAATGCTTTCTATTGAGATTTAAGAACACCAACACCAACCAACAAAAACATCAAATCTTCTTACATATATCCTACTTTATGCTCCATAGAGCCGTTGACTTCCTTCCTTCCCTTCCACAAGTTTTCTTATTCCAATCTATAATTCACAGTTTCATTGGTTACAAATTACACTGTGACATAAGATTTAATTCAATCCTGCCAACATTTTCATATTTCTACAATTCTCACTTAAATAAACCATAAATTTACTCCATTCTTTTTGGTACTTCGTTTCCTCCTGATTGCGAATTCTGTGTGTCAATTTTGCCATTTCAGCGTATTCAACCAACTTTATCTGCCATTCCCTTACAGTCGGAATCTCCTGTGACTTCCACTTTTGGGCTATCAGAACTCTAGCTGCTGTAGTTGCATACAGATATAATCTTTGGTCTGTCTTAATATCTTCTCCCACCAAACCTAGCAAGAATTATTCCGGCTTTTTTGAAAAAGTATATTTAAACATCTTTTTAAACTCATTATAGATCAATTCCCAAAACTCCATTATTTTATTGCATGACCACCACATGTGGTAAAAATCGCCGTCCTTTTCCTTGCATTTCCAGCAAGTTTTGCTACTTGTCCTATACATTTTTGCCAGTCTGGTGGGAGTGAGATACCAACGATAAACCATTTTCATTACATTCTCTTTTAAAGCAGAGCATGCAGTGAACTTTAGGTTCTCGTTCCAAAGTTTAGCCCATGCGTCATAGTCTATGTTATGTCCCAAGTCAATAGCCCATTTTGTCATGGCCTCTTTTATGAATTCATCTTTTGTGTTCCATTCTAATAAAAGATTATACATTTTTGAGAGTGGTTTGAGCTTACTTTGTGTAATATCTGTTTGGAATTTCGATTTCTTATCTTCAAATCCTAATTTTTTATCATCTTTAAGAATGTCGTTGACTTGATGGTATTGCAACCATCCTGTCAATTTTTCTGCAATACAATTATAGGGCTTCAATTTTCAACCTTTCTCAGCTTTCATCAAAATCTCCTCGTATGTGGCCACATATGATTTAATTATTCTCTTGGTAGTTATCTCTTGGTCTGATGTTCCCTTTTCTCCTCCTCACTTTCCTTCTAAAACAGTAGTTTTTCATTGAAAATCTGTGGATGTTTTCTGTCATTTTCTGGTGGAGAAAACTGTTTTGCACAGCACCTTGTTTGAGTATTCTTGTTGTTAAGGCTGGAAATCACAAAACTGCCACAGAACTCAAAATGCCTAATTCGTACATAACCAATTAATATAGATGAAAGCTGGCAATTATATGCTATATATTGCATGGATTTATCATCAAATTCAATTAGATGCAGTACTTAACAAGTGGCTTATAGGATCCAGCATAAGTAAAGCTGTCCCTTTCTTCCTTGGCATATAATCATTTTCTGAGATGCAAGGGTGCCAACATCCTTTGCTGTTCTGTGAAGACCCACTTCTCAAGGAATCCCCTTTCGTGCAGCACTAGGGCTGGAGGGAGGTGGAAGAAAAAGGTTCTGCACAAGTCTCATGTATGCAAATTGTGACGTGAGATTTGGTCAGGCTGCCCCTGCCAGCCACTCAAAGAAGGGAAGTGGGCTTTGACCTGGGTGAACTGAGGAGAGAAAATTGTTCCTCTAATGGAATAACAAGCCTGCTTGCTATGCACCAGACCATTGTTTTCATTTGGTTTTGACCTCCTCAACCCTGCTCACCCTTTCTGATTTCATTTGATAACCAGGTGTCTGAGAGATGCAATGTGGGTTGTTATGGATGCTGAGTTAGCCACCAGTCCATGGAGTTGGGAAGAGTTTTTACTCAAAGGCTGCAGCTGGCAAGCGGGGCATTGGGGGTTTCGATTTCTGCATAGAATCCATGTTTGATATAATCCCTAGTTTGTGTCCCTGTGTGTATTTGTATAGGCAGCCCCCCATTTATATGCTTTGAATATGTGCATGACCGTTGTCAGGAGTCCAGTCCCTAGCTTGATAACGCAGTTAATTAAAAAGGATGATTTATTGTCAAAACAAACAGATAGCTTTAACACAGCCTCTGTCATCATCAATCAAGATGGCCCTTCTGAAGACTGCATCCGGCGTGACCAGAAGCAACTGAACTTTCACTTCCTACGTCTTTTGTTTTGCTTCCTATCTTGCAGCCCTCCTATTCGTCGAGACCTCAGACTGAGTGGGTCAGCTCCCTGCTCTTCCCCATTCTCTGAGAGGCTGTCTCTTAACTCTTACCCACCTGTTTGTGCTTCCGGCGAGCCTTGACTGCGTTCTAGCTTGCTCCTGCCATTCATTCCCTTATCAGCCGGTATTCCAAGGGGCAGGGGAGTTGGTACGAGCCAATGCTCAACTTGCCTGGCAGTTGACCCTCTCTGTTCCTGGCTGCTTTCTTCAGTTGGCAGCAACCCTTCCCTGGGAACTGGCTGCAAACCTTCCCTGGGAGCTGGCTCATTCATGTCAACTGTGTATACACACGTCACATAGAACCCAGAAGTGACCTTGAAAGGTCATTAAGACATCACTGAAAAGGGTGGAAGGGGGCAGGGCAGGGCAGAGCAGAGCAGAAGCGAAGAAGGTATTTGCAGGCTTTTTCGATGGGTTTCAATTACATGCTATTTCACTGATGCACACAGTGCCTTGGAACATGCCCCCTGCATAAACGGGGGTCTCCCTGTATTTGCAAATCTCTCTCTCTCCCACACACAACAAACTGGGGATATATCACACAAACTAGGGATGCATGTGTGAGTAGGAGTTCCTGCTTGTACAAGGAACATTTCGGATCCAGGCTTTGGTTTCTTGTAATTCAGACAACCCAATATCCCCAAAATTACTTTTAGTTACAAGTAATGGTTTGCTTGGGAGAAAAGCAATGACAAACCTAGACAGCATCTTAAAAAGCAGAGACATCACTGTGCCAACAAAGGTCCGTATAGTTAAAGCTATGGTTTTCCCAGTAGTGATGTATGGAAGTGAGAGCTGGACCATAAAGAAGGCTGATCATGGAAGAATTGATGCTTTTGAATTATGGTGCTGGAGGAGACTCCTGAGAGTCCCATGGACTGCAAGAAGATCAAACCGATCCATTCTGAAAAATCAGCCCTGAGTGCTCACTGGAAGGACAAATCCTGAAGTGGAGGCTCCATTACTTTGGCCATCTCATGAGAAGAGAAGACTCCCTGGAAAAGACCCTGATGTTGGGAAAGATGGAGGGCACAAGGAGAAGGGGATGACAGAGGACGAGATGGTTGGATAGTGTTCTTGAAGCTACCAACATGAGTTTGGACAAACTGCGGGAGCCAGTGGAAGACAGGAGTGCCTGGTGTGCTCTGGTCCATGAGGTCACGAAGAGTCGGACACGACTAAATGACTAAACAACAACAAAAATGGTTTGCACTTTCACATATGCAACTATTTTTAATAGAATTTGAGGAGCTGAATAATAAGCAGTTACCAATCTTTAAACCTTAAAAAAAATCTATTTTCGTAATACAGTTCTCCCTACTGAATGCTATGTTTTAATAAAATAAACACCAGTAAGGCTTTGACAAATAGCAATGTCAGCAAACTACATGCAGCTCTTCTACCAGTGAGTGAATCTAATTAAAATATGCCTATAAGTAATTATTTATTGAGAAGGAACAGAAGCTTTCTATAGACTGAGATCATCCTTATGATTTTGGGTGATGTGGGAGGATGGGCACTTTATGCCACAAAGTTAACAGGTACAATCTTCCTGGTTCTGGAAAGAAAGGGAAAGCTAGGACCCTCAGGTGTCTGACAGCAGAATCCTATGCATTACACATCAGAAAGTCCTGCTGAGTTGAATAAATTCTAGTAAATGTGTATACAACTGCAGTCTGAACCATGTGTGTGTGTGTGTGTGTGTGTGTGTGTGTGTGTGTGTGGTTCAGATGTGGCTGGAGTTGATAACCTCTGCACCTTCTCCCTGGAATTTTTTCCTCTTGTCCTTGTGGGGCCGGGTGGACCTCAATTGCCTGTCCATGGAACACAGCATTCAGTGCAAAAGTAGAACATGATCATGTATACCTGAAGGGGCGTCTCCACCCCCATTGTTCTGCCCGGACACTGAGGTCCAGCGCCGAGGGTCTTCTGGCAGTTCCCTCACTGCGAGAAGTGAAGCTACAGGGAACCAGGCAGAGGGCTTTCTCGGTAGTGGCGCCCGCCCTGTGGAACACCCTCCCACCAGATATCAAAGAGATAAACAACTACCTGACATTTAGAAGACATCTGAAGGCAGTGCTGTTTAGGGAATTTTTTAATGTGTCACTTTTTAATCTTTGTTGGAAGCTGCCCAGAGTAGCTGGGGAAACTCAGCCAGATGGGTGGGGTACAAATGATAAATTATTATTATTATTATTATTATTATTATTATTATTATTATTATTCTTAATAAACTGACATGTTGGATGCAATTTAATTGGAGATAATTCTTTTTAACTTTATGTTAAAGTTGACAGTATTCCATATGGCTTTGGGATGAGTGGGGCCTCTTAGTTCTGCTGTTGAAAATGTTGGCAGAGCAGTGAGTGAGTCATCCTACTCTGCCAAATTCTAGCATGAATTGCATACCCTCCAAGTGTCCCTATTTTCCAGGGACAGTCCTGGAATTGCAAAAGTCATTCCAGCTTCTGATTTCATCCCAGAATGTCCATATTTTCCCCACTGGTGCCGCTGCTAAGCTCTGTTGTGTGTTTTGCTCACATGAGAAAGGTGTGCCATTAAGTGAAACATGAATACATTAAAAATCCTTCTGTATCGAAGCAGAAATCCATTATTCCTTATCCCTCTAGTTCAGGAGTTATGGACTATTAAGCAATGTCTCCAGTGGGATGGGGTTATTACTGAAAACAAAATGAATGGAAAAGTTTCTCTCTCAACATGCTTATGAGCTCTTATTGCAAAAGGCTTAATGGTCAGTATTTCAAAAATGATGTAGCATTACTAATCAATACCGAGGTAGGAATGGTCATCCAGATTTTATCAGGCCACTGTGTAATGAAAACTAATGAAGTTTATGGGCGAATGACACATGTTCACATGCTTGCAGTTAGGAGGAAATGAATGAATTTGTTTCACAATGATATATAATTAACTGGCAAATCCCAGGTACATTGGATCTCCATCGTACAGCTTAGCAGCAGCTGCACAATGCTTTTCTGATAGGCCATAAATGTCCTCATAGAACTGATATTGCTTTCAGAGATAATGGAGACTTCTGAGGTAGAGACAGACCTTAAATCTCCTTTCAAGCAACATAGCTGCTTATAGGCAAGCTAAGTTGATCTTATTTCCCCCCCAGTTAAGATATGAAGAGAGATAATATGAAATGTAAAAATTCATAGCTATTCCATTCACCATCTCTCTCTCTCCTTTACGTTTTGCCTTTATTTCAGAAATGCAGCCACTTTGCTTTCCAAAGGGACAAAGCGGTTCTATCAAAACTTGCTCAAGGTTTTGTTAGGAGCAGAACAGTCCATTAAAAGCACAATACTACAAGATCGTTTGTTCTATAGCTATGTGTGAACTAGTATGCCACTCAGAATATAGGAGTTGTCATTAGTTTTTTAACAACGATTGAAAGACAATTATAAAAGATGCTTAATTTTTGCTGGCATTAGCAGAATCCTATTGGTTTTTATTACTGATTGACTGGTTATATTTAAAGTTACTAACAGTGCAAACCTCTATATGTCTTCTCAGAAGCAGATCCCAGCAAGTTCAGTGGGACTCAGGTAAATGGAATACCCTCCAACATTTCTCCAATGAAAATAGGAATGTCCTGAGGAAAACCGGGACATTCCAGGATCAAATCAGAAACTGGGGTGGCTTCAGTAAACCCAGGGCTGTCCCTGGAAAATAAGGAAATAAGGGTCAGAAATGGGCATAGGATTGCAGCCATATTCTCTAAGGCTGCATCCTCACCATATATTTAAAGCTTTATTGCTATTTTAAGGGCTGTAGCTTTCCTCAAAAAAAAAAAAAAAAAGCAGAGACATCACCTTGGCAACAAAGGTCCGTATAGTTAAAGCTATGGTCTTCCCAGTAGTGATGTGTGGAAGTGAGAGCTGGACTATGCATAAAGAAGGCTGATCGCCGAAGAATTGATGCTTTTGAATTATGGTGCTGGAGGAGACTCTTGAGAGTCCCATGGACTGCAAGAAGATCAAACCTATCCAGGAAATCAGCCCTGAGTGCTCACTGGAAGGACAGATCCTGAAGCTGAGGCTCCAATACTTTGGCCACCTCATGAGAAGAGAAGACTCCCTGGAAAAGACCCTGATGTTGGGAAAGATGGAGGACACAAGAAGGGGACGACAGAGGCCGAGATGGTTGGATAGTGTTCTCGAAGCTACCAGCATGAGTTTGACCAAACTGCAGGAGGCAGTGGAAGACAGGAGTGCCTGGCGTGCTCTGGTCCATGGGGTCATGAAGAGTCGGACACGACTAAACGACTAAACAACAACAACAACAACAACAACAACAACAACAACAAAGCTTTCCTCAAAGAATCTCAACACGGGAAGTACAGATGGTGCACTTATACTGGGCCCCAGGCCACCAGGGCTCCCAGACCCTTAGCTATCATTAAGAAAAAGTAAAGTCAAATCAGACATTTCTAAAGAAAGTTAGAAAGGAAAACACAGAGACAGCTTTAAGACTTCACCATTTGACAGGCAAAGTCACTGCTAAGAATGCTTCATCACTGTTACTAAGCTATTAGAGAAATTACTGTTGACCATCCTTACCCGCGACTCAGAAGCAGGCAGGGGGCATAGCTCCCAGAGCAGCCGAAAAGGAAAAGGAAAGAAAACAGGACAATTTCCTTCTTGTTGCTGCAAGGGTGGATGGATGAGCTGGGTCTGCTTCAGCACTTTTCTCCACATGGCTTCATTCATTCCCCAAGTGTGCTTCTTTAATGGAGTAAAACACCACAGGCTGGCCTTCATATGTTTCACTCAGAAGTAGCTTCCTTAAGTAAATGAGACTTCCTTCCTACTGAGAAAAAAAAAACAGTGATGTTGCAAAACCCTGTCGCCATTTTCCATGTCCCCCACCCAGTCACATTTAGTCTGCTTGTGATCATTGGGTTGTTTAGCCATAAGACAAAAATACATAATGAATCAGCAAACACAACCATACACCATATAGCTGCAACAAACTGGCATTCCTATAGACTGATTTGTTGTTACCAAGGTTGGCAAAATGTTTGTGGGTTTGTGTATGTGTGTTTTGCTGAGTGTTGTGAAACAGCACATATTCGTTGCTTGCTGTTACTGTATTTTTCGCTCTATAAGATGCACCAGACCGTAAGACACACCTAGTTTTTGGAGGAGGAAAACAAGAAAAAAAATATTCCTAATCCCAGAAGCCAGAACAGCAAGAGGGATAGCTGCACAGCGAAAGCAGTGATTCCTCTTGCTCTTCTGACTTCTGGGATAGCTGTGCAGCCTGCATTCGCTCCATAAGACGTACACACACTTCCCCTTACTTTTTAGGAGGGAAAAAGTGAGTCGTATAGAGCAAAAAATACGGTATATATTTGTATGTTGATTTTCTTCCCATGAGCTAAGGTTGTATGCATTGTCTTCCCCTTCCTGCTTTGATCTTCACAACTGCCCAGTTAAGCTGAGAGGTGGTAGTTCAGATGTCAAGGAGCCAGAGAAAGCAGGGGATCTATTGGAGGAATTGGCCCAAACTGCATCCCTCTTCATTCTGCTCATGGATGTCTTCCATCAGCAGAGAGGCACCAACTGGATGCTCACCAAATTTTACACGAAGGCACTCACTGGTCTTGTCAAGAGGTACGTGTGTTTCGTACAAAGTGTGGACTGAGAATTCTTCCTAAATTTCAATGCATGTTGGTGACTTTGGAAATCTAATTACAGTTGTGTTCTTGTAAGCCATTCCAGTGTAAATGCATGTGCAACAACAACAACAATTTTTATTATTGCTATGCCACCCATCTGACTGGGTTGCCCTAGACACTTTAAAGTTTGAAAAGGCCATTGTTGTTTTACAATAGCCAAGGACCTCAGAGTTATTTCTCTCTTATTCACAATGTTTTCCCACTTGATTGTCTTCATGATTTATTTGAACCCATTATTTGAACGCTAATGGACACATTTCCCATAGATCCAAGGTCCTATTTATTTATTTACTGCTAATACCAGCTAATTTTACAATAGCCTTGGGTCTCTATTAAAAAAATGCAAGTTGATCTATGCAGAAATATCATGTGCTAATGGATTCCTTTTCAAAAATGGGAAAGAATGTTCCTTATGAGAAGAGAGACACAGCTTTGCAGGAATGTCAGTGGTTTAAGGTGAACCCATTAGACTCAAAAGCTTAATGAGTTACATGCCTTTCTGGAAGAGAGGAAACTTTGTCGACATTAAATGCATTTGGCGGATCAAAAGGAGAAAGCTACAGGGAATCCATTTTCCCCAACAATCACAAGACAAGAACATGGTCTAAGTATGTAGACAAGGAGGACGTGCTCAGGTTATGGCGAAAGCAATCCATAGGCCTCACTCCCTGACTCCCTTACTTACTTTAGCCAAATCATGTCCCTCATAGCTTTCTAAAAACATTAGCTAAAGGGATATACACAAAAGGTAAGGCAGTGAGCTCTCTCAGTCCCTGTGTAATTTGAGTGCTGAATCAACTGAGAAATCTCATGAGGAACCCAATGAATGTTGCTAAGACCAGTAACATTTTTTGGGAGATAGAGAGGTAGAGGAGCTCCCTACCTGTAAGGCAGAATTTTTTTTTTTCTTATATGGTAAGTGGAGAGGTTGGGCTTACATAAATAAATACATTCTAGCATATGCATATATTAAATATTGTGAATGATTGTTGTTGTTTAGTCGTCTCCAACACTTTGTGACCCTATGGACCAGTGCACACCAGGCACTCCTGTCTTCCACTGCCTCCCGCAGTTTGGTCAGGCTCATGTTTGTAGCTTCAAGAACACTGTCCAACCACCTCATCCTCTGTCATCCCCTTCTCCTTGTGCCCTCCATCTTTCCCAACATTAGGGTCTTTTCCAGGGAGTCTTCTCTTCTCATGAGGTGGCCAGAGTATTGGAGCCTCAACTTCATGATCTGTCCTTCCAGTGAGCAGTCAGGGCTGATTTCCTTAAGAATGGATACATTTGATCTTCTTGCAGTCCATGGGACTCTCAAGAGTCTCCTCCAACACCATAATTCAAAAGCATCAATTCTTCGGTGATCAGCCTTCTTGATGGTCCAGCTCTCACTTCCATACATCACTACTGGGAAAACCATGGCTTTAACTATACGGACCTTTGTCGGCAAGGTGATATCTCTGCTTTTTAAGATGCTGTCTAGGTTTGTCATTGCTTTTCTCCCAAGGAGCAGGCGTCTTTTAATTTTGTGACTGCTGTCACCATCATGGAGCCCAAAAAAGTAAAATCTCTTACTGCCTCCATTTCTTCCCCTTCTATTTGCCAGGAGGTGATGGGACCAGTGGCCATGATCTTGGTTTTTTTGATGTTGAGCTTGTGAATGATTACTGTTACATATAATTGTCAGACAGGGAGACAGGAGTTTCCTTGCCACTATTGACATTAAGAACTTTTTTCTATAACATCTTCTAAATTGAGATGTACATTCAGGCAAAGGCACCAAGACAGGCCGACTCAGATGAATTTGATTGTGTTGCTAAAGCACCACAACTTCAGAGCATCATTTTCTTTCCTTCCATGGAGAAAGGGAGGGAGAAGGTGGAGGGGGTGGGATGAGAATCTTCAGAGAGCGAAGAACTTTCCTTTATCCCAGGATCACAAGTTCTGATCTGTTTAAGCCACAGAGTCCTGAGGCTTAGCCAGGAGGCAGTGAAGATCAAAGTCTGCTGCCCTGCCAAGCTTCAGAAAGAGAATAGCTAATCATTTGTAAAATAAATGGGGATGGGAAGCTCTGAGAGCACATCTCAAGTTGGCAGGGAACTGTATGTTGGTTGCACATGGACCTCACCTTTAAAACAAAACCTCCCTTTCCCCAGATAGACTCACTTTAATCTGAAGGAATCTCTAAACCAGAAAAGAATAGCTAGTACTCAGAAATAGAATATGTATGTCAAGAACAACGTAGGAGAAATCAACAGCCCCCACTTGACATGTTGGTTCTACAATTTCAGTATCCTCAGTGAAGACACAGAAGGAAACCTATTGGGTGGTGGGTGCAAGGGGGTACTCTAGCTGGCTAAGTGGATGCAACAACATGTGCAGATTAACAATAGTAAGAATGTTTGACAATTTTTATATTGCCCTTCATCAAATGATCTCAGGGTGGCTTGCAATCATTGAAATGTTTGTAATGCACTCTACCCTTAGAAAACAGGAAACGTCAACCAGTACAGATTGTGGCAGCCATTGTCTTGACTTGACTAGTTCACCCACTCAAAATCACCTAACAGTGAATCTGGAGATTCCCTGCTGCTTGCCTGGACATTTGTTGGCATACGTATGTCTTGGGAGACAATGGAAGAGTGTGCCTTCAGGGGCAAAGTCAAACAGTGCCTGCTGCGGCTATAGAGAACTACACGGGCAAAGCTTCCCCCACAGAACTCAGCAGGGAGATTCCATGGTAGTTGTTACAATCATCATGGTCGCCTTTGTTCTTGTAGAGGGTCACAATGCTAGGGCTGCCAGTGTTGAAGAAGCACCCTATTCCAGCCTGCCTATACATTAAGACATATACATTATTGTACTACCAACCTTACTGTATGCTTGTGAAACATGGACCACTTAGAAACACCATCTCCAACTCCTCGAAAGATTCTATGAATGTTTTCTCCAAAAAAAAATTACACATCACTTGGGAAGACAGGCGAACTAATACCAGTGTACTGGAAGAAGCAAAGATTACCAGTCTTGAAGCAATGATTCTTTAACATCAACTTCGTTGGACTGGTCATGTTGTGTGAATGCCTGATGATCATCTTTTAAAGCAGCTACTCTATTCTGAATTTAAGAATGGAAAGTGTAATGCTGGTGGTCAACAAAAGAGGTTTAAAGGCTGTCTCAAGGCAAATTAAAAAAAAAAAGTATAAACACCAACAATTGGGAAACACTTGCCTGCGAGCGCTCCAATTGGAGAACAGCCTTTACCAAAGGTGTCATGGGTTTTGAAGACACTCAAACGCAGGACGCAAGGGAAAAACATGCTAAGACGAAGGCACGCTTGACAAAGCCACACTCTTATCAGCTCCCGCCTGCAAAACAATGTCCTCACTGTGGAAAGATGTGTGGATCCAGAATTGGCCTCCACAGTCACTTACGGACCTATTGTTAAAACTATATTTATGGAAGACAATCTTACTTGGCTATGAGTGATCACCAAAGAAGATACATTAAGATTTGCAGGAGAGGCATCACTTCTTCTGAAAGTCTGCTTACCATCCAAAGGTGTGGTGGCGTTACGGACCAGCACTGCTTCCCCTCATTGCAATCCGATGTGGTTCTGTGCACCGGGGCTGTCCGACTGGCTGGAGGCTTGACGCCTACCTTTCCAGCTGGGAACAAGATTCAAGCCTGCCTGCAAACTGGCCAATGGCAGGTAGGGTAGAAGTTTGGGCTGGCTTGGGGGAGGGACCAAAAAATCATGAAGGCTTCCCTTGGGTCCACGCCTGGGGCATTTAAAGCTACTGTCACCTACTGTCCCTCCCTGTAAAGGTTTGTCTTTTGCAACCTGACCTTGCTATGGACTCTGTTGGTTGCCATATTAGGAGCAGGACAGGCAATTTATCCACTAGACAAATTGACTCCTGTCTGGTGGCTTTGCCTACCTCATGCAGTCATCACTGCTATGAAAAAGAATGGGGGGGGTGTATTTAACTAAATGCAACTTCCTCATTCAGAGCACTATAAGATGTTTGAGAAAAGAAGAAGGGAAGATCATTACTCTGATTGTCAACACCGAGGGCAATCTGGCTGGCTGCAACGGCTTACTGGAATAGAGTGAACCACTCACTAATTCAGCAAAACAATTATTATTCTTACCAAAGTAAGCTCTTTCCATTGAGAAGCTCTTTCCTGTGGTCACCACCACTATTAACTGCATGCAGCATTCGCATATTGCCAACAATGCTGGTCTTGGATGCAGGTGCACACATTAGGAGATATGTGTGCACTGCAGAGCTTTTAAGTGTTAATACGGCCATGTGGAGAGCCATCCACCATGGGGAAGTCTTTTTCAGTGGCTACTACAGATGAGCTGTAACAGTTCAACTCAAGTTTGAGACAAGAGAGCCGTCGGTATTTCCATCAGTAATGTCAAAGTGCAAAAGTGTATGTATGGAAAAGCATACATTGTAAACTTGTTTAACAGTCAAACTCTCTCCCCAGGGAATCGTGGGCACTTTAGTTCAGTGAGAGAGCACCAAGAAATGTCACTCAGAACATCTTTAGCACCTGACCAAAGTATAATTCCCAGGATTCCTTGAGACAAGCGTAGAGGCCATGGTGGCTGCAACTCATGAGAATTAGAGGCAAACAACATTTGGAGGGCCACAGGTTTCCAATTTCTACTTTGGGGGAAACTATGACAATTAAACAGACTTACCTTCCAATAGAAGCTTATCTGTCTATATAATATAAATGTAAGAATGTCATTTCACAGTCCCTATTGGAGGATTTGTAGTGCTGCATCTCAATTATGATGTTGCCGGGAGTTAAGATGAAGAAGCGGAGGAAATGTGGAGGCAAGGTGAACAACAGCAGTGGCCATGGCATGGGGTAAGACAGGAGGAACACTGAAAATGGGAAACTGGAGGTTTAAAACAATGGCAGAAGTTCAAGTAAAGTACAACAGAATATTTGAGGGCTCCACGTTCTCTCTCGCTTAAGGCAACCAAGGACTGGAAGAGGGAGAAGTTACAGGGATAAAGGAGGGGAAAACTAGTAAAGAGGAGAGACATAGAGAGAAAAATGGTGGTTTAAAACACCAGCAGAAGATGGGGAGGGGAATAGGAAAGGAAGCGCAATATAAGGAAACGAGAGAGAGCATGTATGTGCAAAGGGCAATGCAGAATAGCAGAGAAAAGTAGTTTCAGAAATGGAGTGAAAAGTGATCTTAGTAGTTGCATGGCGTGGGAAGGGGGCTAACGTGGGGGGAATGGCAGGGGCAGACTTTGCTAATATGCTGCCCTGTGCGAGGCCATTTGATGTCCTCATGGCTAAAGCCTGGCTTTGGGAAGGAGGCACGAGCAGCAGCAGAGCATATCTTCATGGTGCCCGGGGCTGGTACCGCTGGACATTTGCAAGCCAGACTGCAGAGGGCGACATGAGGATGCAACAGGGCACAAACCCATCCCATTAGTCTGCTTGGACTGATTGAAAGGGTGCATGCCTGTTGCACCCTTCTGATGCACCCTGCCAGAACGGACTGGAAGGGTGACATGAGGAGGATGCAGGAGGGCAGGCATGCGCCCTTCCAGTCAGTCTGATCAGACTAACTGGAAAGGTGCATGCCAGTTGCATCCTCCTGAGTCCCTGCCAGCCCCATGTTGCTTTGAGAGGCTGGGATGTCGGATTGGACTCACAAAGCAGTGTGGGGCTAGCAGGAGCAAAATGTGCCCTTGAAAAGAAACTGTGCCCGGGGCAACAGGCCCCCTCATTTTATCCTTGCTATGCCTCTGGGCATGAGACTTTGGCAGGGACCTAGAGCCTTCTTACCTTCTCAGGGGCTCTTCTCAGCTGGAGCAACTGCACTGCTTGTACAGTGGTACCTTTGGTTACGAACTCAATTCGTTCCGGAGGTCTGTTCTTAACCTGAAACCGTTCTTAACCTGAGGTACCACTTTAGCTAATGGGGCCTCCCACTGCCACTGCACGATTTCTGTTCTCATCCTGAGGTAAAGTTCTTAACCTGAGGTACTACTTCTGGGTTAGCGGAGTCTGTAACCCGAAGTGTTTGTAACCCGAGGTACCCTAAATGTACAGCCCTAAATCTGCCTCTAGGAATGTCAAGTCAGAAGAGGCACATATTCCTAAAAGCCCATAGCCATGTCAAATCCTTTGTATCTTTAACTATATGAGATTTTTATTATTTTAACCCAAGTTGTCAAACCCGCTGTGCAACAACAAAGAGATTCTGCAAAATCTGTGTATATATTAGCATACCACTGAGGAGGGAGGAAATAACAACAACAATAAACTGCATTTTTTTATATAAAAAAAGTCTTTGAAATAAATTGAGTCATCCACAAGGCCACCTGCAGTTAAATATGAAATATTTATTCAAAGTGGAGTAATAAACAAAATTTCAATCTCAATCATTCTAATTAGAAATAAACCTCAAAGAGCTTTCAGACTGGAATTTGAAATGGTACTTAATGCTTCAGCAAAGCCGTTCATTTGGAGAGCTGTGTATTTTCAATGAAACAATTGAAGCATTTAATTGGAGCAGCTATTTATTTATTTGAGAAGCCATGAATGCAAGAGAAAGTAAATTCAAAGCTCAAATATATATATGCATCGTTTTCTATGAATTTGTGTGAGTCTCCTACAGGCAGTGATGATGCACTCACACCTGAACTTCAGAAATAACAGGATGGGTGATATTAACATCCAGGTTATATGAACAACATGCCCATAGTCACAGTATGACCTGGAAAAAAATGCTATGAGTATATAACCTACAATTTGATGGTGTGGATTTTGGATCTCAGCTGTGTTGACTCATATAAAAATCGCTCCTTCAAGACAGTCTCCCTCATGTTGAGCAGAAACCCCCACAAGCTGCCAGGCTTTTTCATTCGCATTGAAAGAGCTGAAGAATGAAAGCTCCAGTCAACCATGGAGACAGGTTGGGCCCAGAGGCTGAGCGTCTGCATTAAGCATAGAGGCAGAGGTTGGGTTTATCAACCAGCTGCTAGTTCCTTTCAAATCACTCGAGATGCGAAGCCTCAGTGCCTGCCTATGCCAACACCTAGATAGGGGCAGATCTCACCCAAGACTGAGGACATCATCATCTCAACAAAAGCACATCTTGGAACCAGCACATTGGCAGCCCACATTGAATTCAGCCGAACTTAAAGGGAAGCCATTCAGCTTTGGCAGGCGAGCGCAGAACATCTTCCAGATTTATTAACAATTGTGCTGCTGGTTGTTTTCCTTGTGCTGAGACAGCCTTCTTATGCTGTGCATTCTTGCCAAAAGAGGGGGAGAAAAGAACAGGACTTGAAAACCAGAGGAACTGCAACCATGCCACATAAGGAACTCAATTTTATATACACACAATGAGAGAGAGTGAGAGAGAGAGGGAGAACAGGGCCAATGCATTGAAGAACTTGATCTTCTCACAATGTAAAAATGTTAATACGTAGGTTCCTGAATGGCTGCTCACCAAAACAGAACTTTGCAGCTCTCCTGGATAAGAGCTGAAAGGTTATGTATATAATAGTCAACAACACAGGACTGCATCAACTGTATTGACTGCCTTTGACACAGGAGTATTGCAGCTGCTCCTTATAGATTTCTCACACTTTATCACTTAAAGGAGGTGTTAAAAAAATTGAGGGGAGGGGCAGTGGACATATTTAGAAAGTGCTTTGAGCCAAACAGAGTGACGGAATCCCTTAGAATCAAAATGGTTTCAACTCATATTCTCATTTTTTCTTCCAAATATCCATGACAGGATTGTTGAATGGTTGGTCACCAGTGCAGTCACATCCAAATGCTCTTTTGGAAATGACTTTTTGGCAGCATAATATTAAATATACACTAGAGTGGACATTCAAATCTATCTAAGACTCTTGCTTCCGCACCCTTTCCTGCACATAATATCTGAAATGCCTCTCCTGGCCTCATCGCAAATCAAACCTAGATGTGCCAAGCTGTTCCAATTTTTCTAGCACATGCTGTTTCTGAAGGCACATACATTATTATCTCTTTGTTATGATGTACCCCTAGAACTAAGATATCTAGATCGATAGATATAAAATTGCAATATAGGAAAAAGTGATAGGTTTTCCCAGCACCCATTCTTGTGGAGGTGGAGGTTGCTGTGAACTGCATGCTGACAAACGTGACCACAGACTAGCTGTATCCAATTTCCAGTGGGCCTTGAAGCTGGACAGTCACCTAGGCTTCTGGAAGGATCAAATTGTGCTGTGAGTGACCGGCTGCATGGTTTACTCTTTCCGTTGGCAATCCAGACTGCACACTTATCTTTTTCTTCGTTGCCTCATGATTTCCAGTTGGAGTCTCATCTCATCTAAAGCCAGTTGACATTATTAGTATACAGACATCACACACACACCCCAACACTCTCTCTCCAATCCAGACCAAAAATACTGTATCCAAAAATATCCACAACTAGAATTGAAGCTCAAATTATTTATTTATTTCCCGGCACTGCACATATATGCGGTCAAGTGCAAGTCGGTCACACGCAAGTGGGGCAATGCCTGTAGTATTTTATAACTGGCAAGCTTTTAGATATTTTCTTCCTATGACAATCCCTTTGAGATCAGATCTAGTCTTTTCCATCCTGAGATGGGTTCATACAATTGCATTCCTCTTACAGCAGTATCTTTTGATTCCACAGCCCAGATTCTTAGCAAGATTGGTCTCATGGGCCAAATTTGACAAGCCCCAATTTGGTGCTTTGAAATCCCAAAGTCAAGCTACAATCCCATGCACAGTTAATAAGAAATGCATGCCATTAAACTTTATGGGACTTACTTTCAAATGAACATGCACAGGCAGTTAGTAAAGCAGGTGACTTGATTCATGTACTTTTGAATCATTCATTGGGTGCTTCTTTGAATATCTGCTTTCCTTCCAAAGAGGTTATGGTATCAAACACAAGACTACTCCACTTTTTGTTATTACTTTTACATTGATTCTCATTCTTATTATTTATTAAATTTCTATACCACCCTTCATCCTAGGACCACAGGGCAGTTTACCATGCAGTGGTACCTTGGTTCTTGAACTTAATCCATTCTGGGTGTACGTTTGACTCCCGAAACGGTTCGAAAACCAAGGCACAGCTTCCAGTATTAAATAGTATTTTAATAAAATAAAATAAATTAAAAAATTAAAAAGCCACATGAATTTGGTGTGCTAGGGTGACAGAGCCCTTTAATTGTGCAAACCTAAAGCTTAAATCCTTCCCATGAAACAATGACAGTCTGGAGACACCATAAGCTGAGGGAAGGATGCTTTATACAAACTCTTATCCCATCGCATTCACTTGATTGTGCAAAATGTAATTAATTAAGGAACAAGGAAGCAACAGTAGCCAAAGGAAATATTGGTGTTGAAGAAGCAGGCATGGATATTCATGTCCCCAAGCAGTTGATAGGAAGAAGTGAACACACTTGCAATCTCTTTTCTAGGGGGGAAAAGGTGTCTAGTCTACCAAAATTGTGTTTTTGGGATTAAAAATTGAAACTAGTCAGCATTCAGTGCAGCTTTCATTATAACTCCAAGAACCTCCTCTTTGAATACAATATGGAAAAGGTAATATGCTTAGCAGATTAAAGTCTGAGTAGGCATCCAGATACTGTATATGATCCAGACCTTTTCCAGCTAAGGAAAGCAGAAGGAAAAAGGAGTAACTCTTGGAGTACATTATTATTACAGAATAGAAGATGGGAACATTTTCTCCTGGCAATGACAAATTCTACAGTTGTGTTAGCAGGGACTTCCTAGAGGTCAGGGATGAAATGTTAGATAGCAAAGGAATTGACATGAATAAAACAAAGCCGGGGTTGGTGGAGATGAAATCGGAGACTACATACTTGACATCATCTTCCTTCTTAGAGATTGTCACTTGCTCACCAGAAGATTAATTCAGCAAGCATTTCATTAACAGCATTGTTCATGGATGGCTTTCCCTATCGACTTGAGCTTGCAATTTATTTCCCATAATAGAAACATACATAGCAGTTATCATGGCAAGGCAAAGTGAAGATGTTGCAGATTGAAGATAGCATCTCACTATGAGCCTTGCAAAACCAGCAAAGAGGAAAAACATAATCTTCTGCTTTTCTTTTTTTCCTGATAGATGCTTGCTCCTTAGAATAACCTCATCTATTCAAGGTTGCTTTGAATGAAATGCTAGAGTGGTATCAGCTGGCATGCTTTGCTTTCCATCATACTGAGCAGGTATAAAATGTGGCAGGGACTTGTTGTGTTGCTGGTGCTAGCCTGGCTAAGGATTAGTCCCAGTAAGTGTTGTGAAGGTCGTGATACAGAATAATATTCTTTCATACAAAAGCTTAGGAATTGCATTTGGTCTAGGACAGTGTTTCCCAACCTTGGGTCTCCACCAGTTTTTGGATTACAACTCCCATCTTTCCTAGCTAGCAAGACCAGCAGTCAGGGATGATGGGAACTGGGGACCCAAAGTTGGGAAACCCTGGTCTAGGAGCACAATGAATGTCGGAATCTCCGCTCGACTGAGCTGATAAAGCTCATCCGCCTCTGGCCGAGTCCTCCGGAATTGCCTCCAACGATAATTAACAACCTGAGCCTCTGATAAGGCTCCAGGCACATCTCCCATTCAGCAGAGTTTCCAGTAGAGTTTCCATGCGGAAGGATGAGATAGTATGAGCTACATGCTAGGAGTTTTATTTCTAACTATGCAGACAGCAAAGAAAAATACATCCTCTCTCTGTGAAAGACAGAGAGCAACTGAAACAAACATTTCATACCCCACTTCAGATACTTGCTTTCACAAGCCCACTCACCCTTTGCGTGTGGCGGCATTGCGGGACAGAGGAGGCTTCACTGGGGACCCAACAGGGGAATTCAAACTGCTGTGCCCTTCCTGATAGGGGAGGGGGCATGAGCCCCCTCTGCCTATCAGGAACCGGATCCTAGTGTGATGGCCTGGGAATCCGATTCAGAGGCTGAACTGGAGGAATCCCAGCCTGCACAGGAGTCCCCGCCTCCAGGGCCGGCTGAACTGGGGCCGGGACCACCCCTGGCCTCAGAGAAGATAAAGGCCAGTCAGCACGGTCCCAGGTTGCGGGAGCAACGTCATTGATGAGCTGTTTTGGCCAGCATCCAGTCCTGTTTCCCCCAGAGTTCCTGTCCTTGCCCGGCTTCCCGCTGTGGACCCCGCTTCACCCGAGGAGGACTGTCTGCCGACCCTCAACTCAGGTCCTGGACCTCGCCCCACGGTGACGTCCCCCCTGGACCAGCACACCTAGCCTGCACCCTACTTTGGCAAATGGGAATGCAGACTGGGACTTAGGCTGTGCCAGGGGGCGGAGTCAATGGAGCCAACAGTGGGCTTCCCTCAGATCTGCCTCTTCCCCATTTAAGCAGCCAGCACCTGAGGCTCAGTCTGTTTGTTCCTGCACCAGGTTTCCCAGCCCATCCACCCTCGGTTTAAGCTGATAGCTACAGTGGCCGCCGTCCTTTGAGGGACTGGGTAGGAATTTGTCCACCAGGATAATTGGTTCTGACCTGGTGGTTTTGCCTACCTCATAGCAATCTTCAGAACTGCTTGGGTGATATGGACTGAGTTGAATAGGATCCAAAAAGCAGCAGTCTGATTGGTCCTAGAACAATAGGGTCCAGAATGCAGCAGTCTGATTGGTCCTAGAACAATGCAGCAGTATGATTGGTTTGCAGGAGCCACCCAATCCAGCTCCAGGTGGAAGTGAATCCACAACCTGATTGGCCTACAGGAGAATCCCAGAATTAGCCAATCACGTTCGACCCATTGTGTAAATAATGTATATAAAGCAGATATTTTGGGTGAACTTGCATTCCTCACTACTATGAGCTGAATAAAGAGCATGAAATCCACACTGGACTCCGAGTATATTTCATTGGGCATTGGGGCAGTCCTTTGTTTTGGACAGAGGGGAGGTTGTAGTCTCCGCCTGCCCCTCCAAACGCTGGGGTATCCCGTTAAAGGGATCTGAGGGGAGTGGCCATGTTCACGGGGGTCACCTGATTGAATGTAAGTCTTAGGAACCCCCGCCTGGATTGACCACCCATCACTTCCGGTGGGCAGGCCAAAAGTATTTAGATTGCCCCATGCCCAAGCCAAACCGCTTTCATCTGTACAGTGGAACCTTGGGTTATGTACCATCCTCCTTATGAACGCTTCGGGTAACAAGCTCCGCTAACCCAGAAGTAGGTGCTCCTGGTAGTGAACTTTGTCCCGGGATGCGAGAGGAAGTCATGCGCTGGTGGCGCAGCGGCAGTGGGAGGCCCCATTAGCAAAAGCGCACCTCATGTTAAGAATGGTTTCCGATTAAGAACAGATCTCTGGAACAAATTAACTTCGTAACCGGAGGTACCACTGTATTGAATAAAGTTGTGGCCAGTTTTTACCTCAAACCAGTCTTATTGGTCTCTAATTATACGGGTTGGGGTGCGGGAATTCCGATGGCTGGTCCTGAAAGAATACAGGCTCTCTAAACAATGACACTTCATGGCAGGCTTCGCTCAATGGACTCAGGACAACTGAAAAGTCAGAAACAGATAATTGCTTCAAAATCAGAACTATTTATTTATTTAAACTATCTATGTACCGCTTATCTACAATAGTCTGAGTGGCTTACAAAGATACAATACAAAAAATAAAAATTAGTTAAATCTATAAAATCTAACTTCAAATAATATGTCTGCTGGGATAATTTACTTACAAAAGTCTTCAGTAGATGCTGGCAATTCAGTGGGGGTGGGGGTGGCATCTGAACTCAACTGGAAGGGAGTGGAATAAAAATGGGCCCCCAACACTGAACCCACCGCTCCTGGTTGATACCACCAGCCATGCATCCAGGCCATGGGGAACCACTAACAGTGACTCCCTTGAAGACCTCAGTGATTGGTGGTCTTCACCTAAGTGACTAGGTGGTCCTTCAGGTATCCTGGACCAAAATTTTTAATGGTCTTGCAAATTAATATATGTCCCCTGAACCTTTCCATGGTAGCATATAGGCAGCCAGCACAGACTTTTGAGCTCTGGAGTTATGTGCTGGTGATAGTCCGTCCCCATCACCTAAGGCAATGATGCTTACTGACAGTGAGTGACCTGCTTATTGACAGTCAGTTGTGTTGTTTTCGAAATTGTCCTCTAAGGTTAAAGGTAAAGGGACCCCTGACCATTAGGTCCAGTCATGACCGACTCTGGGGTTGCAGCCCTCATCTCGCTTTATTGGCCAAGGGAGCCGGCGTACAGATTCTGGGTTATGTGGCCAGCATGATTAAGCCACTTCTGGTGAACCAGAGCAGTGCACGGAAACGCCGTTTACCTTCCCGCCGGAGCGGTACCTATTTATCTACTTACGCTTTGACGTGCTTTCGAACTGCTAGGTTGGCAGGAGCAGGGACCGAGCAATGGGAGCTCACCCCATCGCGGGGATTCGAACCGCCGATCTTCTCATCAGCAAGTCCTAGGCTCTGTGGTTTAACCCACAGCGCCACCCGCATCCCTTTCCTCTAAGGTTAGTCTTCTTCTATTATATTTTGGGCTAGCGTGGTAAAAGGATAAGGCAATGTTTGAGAACCATTTGTGTCAGAGATCTATATTCAAGGTGAAAGTCTTGTCTATTTGTGAAAGACAGTATAAGGGCTCATCTAGAATTCTTTTTGCACAGTGCTTTCCAGGCTCTGTGTCTGAGCATGTGTGTGTGTGTGTTTTCCCCAGGAAAACCTGCACATTAGCACTGAATCAGAGCAAAAGCCAGGCCAAAACAACAACAATAGGTAAAGGGACCCCTGACCATTAGGTCCAGTCGTGACTGACTCTGGGGTTGCAGCACTCATCTCACTTTATTGGCCGAGGGAGCCAGCGTACAGCTTCCGGTCGTGTGGCCATCACGACAAAGCAGCTTCTGGCGAACCAGAGCAGCGCACGGAAACACCATTTACCTTCCCGCTGGAGCGGTACCTATTTATCTACTTGCACTTTGACATGCTTTCGAACTGCTAGGTTGGCAGGAGCAGGGACCGAGCAAAGGGAGCTCACTCCGTCACGCGAATTCGAACCGCCGACCTTCTGATCAGCAAGTCCTAGGCTATGTGGTTTACCCACAGCGCCACCTGCATCCCCCTATGCTCAGACACAAAACCTGAACCTGTGCCTAGAAACATGGCACAAAAGGAAATTTTGATGAGTCCTAACACACACTTTTAGAGCACTTTTAAAAAACAAAATCGTGTTATTAGAACAGCATTTTCCAAGTAATATTAAATTATTTTATTAAAATAATTATTAGACATTGTTATAATTAATAGCATTTCAAGTTACAAATGTTCTTATGCACATAAGTTTTTGGAAAAGGTTTATTAAACTTATTACACAACACTCAGGGCTATGGAATTGTGGCAATTCCACACAAAGAGGGGAGACAAATGGCAGTATATGTTCTTGGATGCAGAATGCATTCCTTCATATGAAACATTTTTATATCATTATTAATCATCTAGCCCTTATGGTTTCAATACATATCTGCTAAATTTTCAGAAGACTTGCTGAATAAGATCTCCAGTGGATAGGATGTGGCTGTTCTCCCCATTGCTTCCTTCCTTCCTATGACCTGCAGGGACAGAATAATATATTCAAAATACTAAAAGAAAGCCTGAGCACATTTTACAAATATTGGATATTTCACAGCTGTGCTTCATTTGTATAACTTACACAGCGGCAAATAACTTATAAAGGTAAAGGACCCCTGACATTTAAGTCCAGTTGCAAACGACTCTGGGGTTGCGGCACTCATCTCACTTTACTGGCCAAGGGAGCCGGCATTTGTCCGCAGACAGTTTTTCTGCATCATGTGGCCAGCATGACTAAGCAGCTTCTGGTGAAACCAGAGCAGCACACGGAAATGCCATTTACCTTCCTGCCAGGTACCTATTTATCTACTTGCATTTTGATGTTCTTTCAAACTGCTAGGTTGGCAGGAGCTGGGACCGAGCAACGGGAGCTCACCCCGTCACGGGGTTTCGAACCACTGACCTTCCAATCGGCAAGCCCTAGGCTTAGTGGTTTAGACCACAGTGCCACCCGTGTGACATACAGTGACAAAATTCTGATTTTAAGCAGCATAGCCTAGTACATGCATCATTTTGAACATCTCCCAAAGCATTATCTACCTGTGCAAACATTCCAGTGGAACCTGTACTTTCTGTCTGCATAGTGTTGATAGTTATTAAGATGATGATGTTTATTTAGTTTATACACTGCTTAAATGCCAAAGTGACTAAACAGTGCTTTTCAATGGGCACATAGTCCTGCATGAAAGAAGTGCTCCAGCACAGATCAAGTTGCCTGTTGCATGTAACATAATAATGTGCAATAACTCTTCAACTCTTGATAACATCTATCTATGGAGATAAGTTCCATATATATCAGGAATTATGTTATAATGCCATTTTTTCCCTGACATGAGAATGTGCACTTTAACTCTGATCTAGCACCAGCCAATTTGTCTCCCTCATGTATAAATAATATATTGTGTTATTAAAAATGACAGTAATATTTTCTTTCTGTTGAAGAAATATCTCCTTTATAGTTTCCAGAGCCTTGTCTATTAGGATGTAAGGCACTTATTTAGACAGAGCTATCAATATTCAAGGTGGTTTATAGAGCTAAATAAACTGCAGATGACAAAGACTCGGCTTGAGAGCTAAGTCAGTGGGGGTCAGGCTCCCAGCAGGGACCCACAACTTGAAATGAAAATGGGTGCGCAACCTGGAAGTTCAATGGATTAACAATAAAAAGGGAGGAGAGGAAGATACTGCCAAGCTTATTGTGGAACAGGAATGAAGTTTTTGAAAATCTTGAAGTCCAGTTAATTCTCAATCCCCCCCCCCATTCCTGTCTCAATATTTGATCTCAAAGAAAAACAAACAGATGCATACAACAACACATAAAAAGATATAAAAACACTTAAGTATAAATAGTTATAAAATATGCTGCATAAGTATAGGGCTGGATACTTTTCTATGTATTATGTGAATAGTATGCATACTTTTGTGATGGAGAGAGACTCTAGTTTAAAGGGATTTATACCCAAAAGTTGGTGGTTCCATCCTAATTGAGCTTTGCCTGCATCACATTACTTTTTGCACTGAGTTCCTGCCTATGTTTGAACAGTAAAAAGCATATAATCAGAGGGATGGGACCTCTTTGGCCCACCAGATGTTGGACTCCAATTCCCATCAACCCCAGCATCTAAAACCCAACATCTGGAGAACCACTGATTTACCTGTTCTGTCATCCGATTACCAAGCACTGCAATCAATGAGACACCAAAGGAGTGCTCCACTAGGAACCTTGGGTGATAGCCAATGCCAGTCATATTCCAATGAGACCCACTGAAATCAACAGGCATGTTATTTAGGTTGGTTGATTCCAACGGATCTCCTTAGAGTATGAGATGCTGGATCTTACCCTGTTATAATGGGCAATAATAAAAAAAGGCTTGTGTCTGGTATTAGTTCTGCTCAGAGTAAACCCACTGAAATTAGTGGAGATGACTGACTTCGGTACATTAATTTCAGTGGGTCTACTCTGAGTAGGACAGAGTTGGCTACAACCCTTAATGAAGCTGTGTAGAAATTCAGTCTAAAATTAAATTTGCCACAAATTTGGGAGGTCCTCCTCCTGCTGACTGAGGCTGAATCCCAAAGAATTTTGATAAAAATGGTGAAGGTTTAGAGGGTGACTCCACACATCCTTTGGTTGTGGCCAAATAACTCAGGGTGGGTTGGAAGGTTTCTACTGAGGCAAAACATCTGAGAAAGCCATAAAATATTTTCAGTGCAACTAGAAAAAGATTCTCAGGACATCCTTGGCCATCAGGTTGTAAGTTTTCCCATCCCTGTTTGACACTATTGGCTGCATCTGACAGGTAAACGAACATCAGGTTGGTATCATTAAGTGTGTATTGCTACACATTACAGGGAAGAGGATAGCAGTCCTGTGTTTGCTGGCAGATTGTTCCATTCTCCAAAACAACAATACAACCACAGAGCCTCAATGATGTATATAATGATAAACTAGATAGGCTGGTAGTCTTTGCAGCAACTCATCAACTGGTAATAAAGATTTTCATGTTCCTGCATAAAGAAATTCATAAAAGGAGCATGGAAATCAAGTGATGGAGGAAGAATCAATCAAAGTGACTGTTTAATTGTTGGAGGCTGACGTGAGAATCACACTTAGGTTGCGAGAAATATACATGGGGCTCGCTGTGATGGTGAACATTATGAAGTTATAGCTGACACACAAGCCAAGCTAAATTTGTCAAATAAAAAAAATGTAGGATAGAACGTTCCAAAATATAATGTCAGCAAACCAGAAGATGGAGAATTAAAAACAAATTGAAAGTAGCAATAGAAAGGAGACTCGAGGCATGAAACACCCATAAAATGGGGTAGCAAATAGGTCACTGGGGATATGGAATAAATGAAAGGAAGAGAACGACATAAGGAAAGTAATAAAGGATGCTACAAATAGACAGTATGGTTTCCATTTTCAAGGGGAAAATAATAGAAAATCTGTATTGTTTAATTAAGAGTGAGCAGAAGTTATACAGTAAAACAGTGTTAAAAGTTAAGGGTTTGGAAAAGAAAGAGAAATATAATACAATGGAATAGGAAGCTGAAGATCTAGACTCTGGTACAGGATTCTCAAACTTATTCTGAGATTGGATAAGTGAATGAGCCCCCTGCCCCCTGCAAAAAAATAAATAAATAAAAATGCAACCTTTCTCTCTTCTAAAGGAAGAAATTGATCCTTCAAACTTTTCCCATCAGATAATTTTTTTTAAGGGAATCCTAGGACTCCTGATAGGGATGCGGGTGGCGCTGTGGGTAAAAGCCTCAGTGCCTAGGACTTGCCGATCGAAAGGACGGCGGTTCGAATCCCCGCGGCGGGGTGCGCTCCCGCTGCTCGGTCCCAGCGCCTGCCAACCTAGCAGTTCGAAAGCACCCCGGGTGCAAGTAGATAAATAGGGACCGCTTACCAGCGGGAAGGTAAACGGCGTTTCCGTGTGCTGCGCTGGCTCGCCAAATGCAGCTTTGTCACGCTGGCCACGTGACCCGGAAGTGTCTCCGGACAGCGCTGGCCCCCGGCCTCTTGAGTGAGATGGGCGCACAACCCTAGAGTCTGTCAAGACTGGCCCGTACGGGCAGGGGTACCTTTACCTTTACCTTTAGGACTCCTGATGTTGGTGATGATGGTGATTAAATTCCATTACTTACAAAGCAGCTTACAACACAGAAATCTATTACAACCAGTCGCAACCCATCATCCAATCAAAGCCCTAGAAAGCACATTGATACAAAAAAGGTCTTGCAGAAACTGCCCCACTAAAAGAGGCCACACATGCTTAAAACCCTTCTAATTAAGGGCCAAAACCCTAGGAAAAAAGGGGGAAATTCCTGGCTCCTAAGAATAGATGAAGATGGTGCCAGGTCTGCCTCCCGGAACGAGCATTCTACAAATGGGGAACCATCACTGAAAAAGCCCATTCTTATGTTGCCACTCTCAACTTCTCATGGAAGGGTCTTGTGGAGAAGGGTCTCACATAACTATTGCAGGGTCCAGGTTAGTTCATATGGAGAAAGGCAGTCCTTGGGGTATTGGGGTGCTGGGTCTTTATAGGTCAAAACCAGTCCTTTGAAGTGAGCCTGGAAGCAAAATGGAAATTAATTCCATCTTTACATTTCCAGGTTCTTCATTTGAGCATTCAAGTATGTCAATAGTTTGAGTTGGGTTCCCACTGCCAGTATCAAAAATGATAGGTTTTTTTTCAAACTATCATAGGCCACAGCGCCCCCCCCCCCTGGCAAAAAAACACCAAAAATCTTGGAATATGCCCACTGTTTGGATTTAAGAATTTAAGTGATTGGCATGCTTAATACATTTTATTATGTGATAGTCCTAATGGCATCAGTAACACTCACCTGAAACCCCAATAGCCTTATTGTATCCCTAACACAGCCTTCAGGATTCTGTATTTAGTTATGAACATTGCATCATTTTCTTTTTTTATATATAATTTTTTTATTAATTTCCAGCATATCATTTTCAACAGTAATTAAACATATTTCATCATCTTTCACAATTTTTTTGACTTCCATCAATCTCATCTGAGAATTTTCCAATCTAATCTCTAAACACACATTTCCCACTTCTTCAATTACATTTAATTCATAACTAATATCCTTATTCTTTCTCTAATTTGCAATGTTTCATACATTTTTCCTTACACAGCTTCTACTAATCCTACTAGCGTAAATTGTTGGTTACAGTTGCTCTTCAAATAATTTGTATATTTCTTTCAATCTTCTGTAAGTCTCTGGTCCCACAGGTTTTGAATCCTTCCTTTCATTTTGTCCAATTCTACATTTGTCCAATTCTGTTTGCCATTCTTCATCGGCATCTCTTCTGAACATTGCATCATTTTCAGAACCAAGAAGCCACAAATGACAAGCTGGCACAGTTGAGTGCAGAGTGAGGTCAGTGGATCAGCACTCCATTTGCTCTCTTGAACCAGCTTTCACTGGTCACAAGGAGAGTCCACCTCCTTCCACTGTTGAACAGCTCTTACCATCTGAAAGTTCTTCCTGATGTTTAGTCATAATCTCCTTTCTTGTGACTTGAAGCCACTAGTTATGGCCCTACCCTCCGGAGCAGGAGAAAACAAGCTTGCTCCATCTTCCATGTGATGGTTGATGTTTTCAATGTTCCAGAACAATAAATTATAAGATAGTATTATATACCTTAAAAACAAAAAAAAACCCAGAAGCAGCATGAATGTTGTTATTCATTTAGGTGTAGTTGTCTGTATTTTTTTGTACTGTTTTAATTGCTGTATTGTTTTTAACACTCAATTGGAAGCTGCCCAGAGTGGCTGGGGAAACTCAGTCAGATGGGCAGGGTATAATTTTTTTTTAAAAAAAATTATTATTATTATTATTATTATTATTATTATTATTATTATTATTGATTGCATTGTCCTTTGGTGTTTAATTTTATTGTGGTGTGTGTGTGTGTGTGTGTGTGTGTGTGAGAGAGAGAGAGAGAGAGAGAGAGTCTTTTAAAAAGAAACAAAACTAGAGACCTTTCACATAACCTTGGCAAGATTGCTACAATTCTAGAAAGAAAGATACATCTGACAAAAGATTCTTCCCTTATGTGAAATGATCTGGAAACACAGCATTTTCCTTTGAGAGTTTGCCTTTTGGCAATCCTAGGCTGAAGAGAGTTTCCAAAGCATTTTATCATTGCTCCGTTATCAGGAATTTTCAGGGATGGGTGGGAGACAAGCTGTAAACAAACACAGAAAGAAACGCTCTGCCGTGCCTCAGCCTAATGAAAATATTTAAAGAAAGAAGGTTTAAAGGTTAAATCTGAAAGTCAAATAGCCAAAGCCTGATGATATATAACCAGGTAGTATGAAGAAGGCATAGCTGAGAAATGTTTGGAATATGGTAGCAGTGAAATTGCTTATACCATTAACCGAGAAATATGCAACTACAGTCTGCCATCTACCAACTAGCACATGATATGGGGTTGAATGAATTTTATTATTTCGGTCACAGACCAGTTCCAGCCCACATACAATATTAAGGAAGTCATAAAAAACGATAGGGAGACATTTGATATGGGGTTTGATTCCTCTCTTATTGCAGCGCCACTGGAAACCACATTTCTATGTTGTCTTCCTGGAAGTGGGATCAAAGATGTTTCTAGAGACCCCTATAAACTGTGATAACAGCTGGAACCTTTGGAAATATTTCCAAATGGAGCCAGGATCAACCCCATTTGAGCGGGTTCCAGGCCTGATTCAGAAATAAGAAACACCACTGGGATATTGTAGAACCCTTCCTAGGATGTTCAAAAACTGTCAGTGTGGTAAGGTGAAGCAGAAGCAGAAGCAGAAGCAGAAGCAGAAGCAGAAGCAGAAGCAGAAGCAGAAGAAGAAGAAGAAGAAGAAGAAGAAGAAGAAGAAGAAGAAGAAGAAGAATTTTTATTTATACCCCACGCTCCCTAGCCAGAGCAAGGCTCAGGGCAGCTAACACAAGTAAAATTACAATAGAAACATAATAGGGGAGGGGGAACCCAATTTAAAATACAGGTTAAAATGCAATTTAAAAATACAGCCTCATTTTAAAAGTAGCCCATAGATCAAAACCGTAAGGGGAGGGAAACGTAAGGGTCAGACTGAGTCCAAACCAAAGGCCAGGCAGAACAGCTCTGTCTTGCAGACCCTGCGGAAAGATGTCAAGTCCCGCAGGGTCCTGGTCTCTTGTGACAGAGTGTTCCACCAAGTTGGGGCTAGTACTGAAAAGGCCCTGGCCCTAGTTGAGACCAATCTAACCACCTTGCGACTTGGGACCTCCAAGGTGTTGTCATTTGTGGACCTTAAGGTCCTCCATGGGGCATACCAGGAGAGGTGGTCACCTGGGTCCTAGGAACTTCATCTGATTGTCACACATGACTGTGTTAGCCTCCTTTATGGCAAGGTTACAGTTCTCCCACTGCAGTGAATGGATTTATATATTTATTCATTTTGTATTTCAACCGCACCAGTTCACCACGATGGATGCCTCAGAGCATGCAAGCAAAGGCCTTTCCCAACCCCATTTTTAATTTTGCACACCATTCTAGGGTTTGGGTGAAGCAAATGCATTACTCATTGGATTCAAAATAAGCCCTCACTCTTGTGTTGATACTTAAAGGTACTGCATTTCTCTGAATTCCTCAGAGTTCAGACAATATACCACTTCATAGCATGAGCCCATTTGTTTCTGTGTTTAATTTACACCCCACCAAAGAGCTCCCCATCCACCCTGGCTTAGATGTTAATCAGATAGGCCTTTAAATCATGGCAGGCTGGGTGGGCATGGCCTAGGGGAAATAATACTTACTTTCTACATTTATATCCCACTTTTTCTAGAAGAAGTTCAAAGCAGTGTGCATACTTCCTTTCCCTCCATTTTACCCTCATGAGGTCAGCTAGGATGGGAGATCATAACCAGCCCAAGGTCACCCCATGAGCTTCAAGCCTGAGTGGGAATTTAGTCTCTATCAGGGCTGGATTTAGGTTTGATGAGGCCCTAAACTGTCCTTTGACAACAACAAATTGTCACTGGTTTTTTGTGTTGAATATATGCTACAGTGGTACCTCGGGTTAGAGACGTTTCAGGTTACAGATGCTTCAGGTTACAGATTCTGCTAACCCAGAAATAGTACCTTGGGTTAAGAACTTTACTTCAGGATGAGAACAGAAATCGTGCAGCAGCGGTGTGGTGGCAGCGGGAGGCCCCATTAGCTAAAGTGGTGCTTCAGGTTAAGAACAGTTTCAAATTAAGAAGGGACCTCCAGAATGAATTAAGTTCTTAACCCGAGGTACCACTGTATATGGTAATTTATGGACCTAATAGGTAGGTCCTATTAGCCATTTGCACATAACCAAATATGTATTTTATCAAAGTAATTGTTGAACTGAAATACAATTAAGAAGAAGTATATTAATGTTGTTGTTTAGTCATTTAGTCGTGTCCGACTCTTCGTGACCCCATGGACCAGAGCACGCCAGGCACTTCTGTCTTCCACTGCCTCCCACAGTTTGGTCAAACTCATGTTCGTAGCTTCGAGAACACTGTCCAACCATCTCATCCTCTGTAGTACCCTATACAATTACGATGTTTTGGGACGCTTTGGTTTTGGAACAGGCTTCCGGAGTGGATTAAGTTTGAGAACCAAGGTACCACTGTATATTGAAATGAGCAAACCAGTGGTATTTTAGGGAGCGGGCGAGCAGGCAGGGCTCATTATTTACATCATAGGAGCCTACACAACACAAAACACTGTTACTGTATATAGGTTTTATTTTATTTGTTTTTTATCTTATATTTTGGAAATGTACATCCAGGTGTTTTTTCCTTTAATTTTTTTGGGGGCCCCCAAGAGAGTGGGGCCCTAAGCTATAGCTTGTTTAGCTTATATGTAAATCTGGCACTGGCCTCTATGTTCCTGTTTCAAATCTCCAGTCACTACGTATTGGAAGACACAAGAACTACCCACGCTGGAAGAGTGGCAGACAAAGGTGATTGACTATATGGGACTGGCTGAGATGACGGGCAGAATCCGTGACCAAGGAAAAGAGACGGTGGAAGAAGACTGGAAGAAATTTAAACTTTACCTCAAGAACTGTTGTAAAATTATTGAGTGCTAAAATGTCATGGGTAAGGTAAAGCAGATTTGCAGCGATAAATGATTGGGTAAGAGAAAAAGGATTAAAGAAAGTGAATTATAAGTAATTGAGATTAGGGGTTGTTGAAAAAGTTTATAACAGGGATGCAGAAAAGGGAGGCATGGGGAAGTCGTCGAAATTGGGTTTAAGAAAAAAAGGTTATGAAATTATACATGTTTATATGTTTGTTTGTCTTTGTATTGTAAGTTGTAATGTGTTATATTTTATGTTGGAAAATCAATAAAAAATTTATATATATATAAAAAAAACAAATCTCCAGTCACTGCATTGCACTGGTACTTCCCCCATAATTTGAACTGATAATCCAGCGACTGTCACAGACCACTCTGAGAACCTAATGTTCCTGAGCATGGATGCTCTGCAAATGCATTGAAAGTGGGATTTGATTTTCCTCCTGAAGCAGTTGTTCCTGGTTGCTTTGCAACCTAAGGGCATCAGCGACAATAATCGGAGGAAGTAAAAAAGAGAGGCACTAAAATTGTGCCTTATGATACCAGCATCTGTGGAACATAATATATGAAGATTCCATGTACTTTATGAGGCAAAGCCTGGCAAGAGCGTCCGACATTTCAATGACACCTTCAGACAAGATGCAGGAATTCTCTCGCCTCTTGCATATTATAGGAAGATGTCACACTGTTATCGATTGCTAACATTGGTAGTGGAATATAATTGTGATCAGCATCAATAACTGGAACAAACTTCATTTGTATGAGACACTGTTGGGATAGGCATGACAAGGTCACAAGGGAAATTAAAAGAAGCCGTTGAGATAAGATCTGTTCACCTATCAATAGGTGCACTTTGTTATGCTGATTGCTAAGATAGACTATAGACCAAATAGAAGAACTAAGGTAAAGGTAAAGGTACCCCTGCCCGTACGGGCCAGTCTTGACAGACTCTAGGGTTGTGTGCCCATCTCACTTAAGAGGCCGGGGGCCAGCGCTGTCCGGAGACACTTCCGGGTCACGTGGCCAGCGTGACAAGCTGCATCTGGCGAGCCAGAGCCGCACACTGAACGCCGTTTACCTTCCCGCTGGTAAGCGGTCCCTAATTATCTACTTGCACCCGGGAGTGCTTTCGAACTGCTAGGTTGGCAGGCGCTGGGACCGAACAACAGGAGCGCACCCCGCCGCGGGGATTCGAACTGCCGACCTTTCGATCGGCAAGCCCTAGGCGCTGAGGCTTTTACCCACAGGTCCAAATGTGATCCTCCAGGCTCTCCTACTTTGACCACACTACTTCCCAGTCCACATGCTCTATACCCAGACTTCACTCCTCAATGACCCCACTCTGTGCCTTCCTTTGAGCGTTTTTGCCCAGATGGAATGTGTACTTGAATTCTGAAGATGAATTCAATTCTGTGTCCAGGGCAGCTGTCTACCAGCTCCATCTGGTACACAGGCTGAGACCCTTCCTGCCCGCAGACTCTCTCACCAGAGTGGTGCATGCTCTAGTTATCTCCTGCTTGGACTACTGCAATGTGTTCTATGTGGGACTACCTTTGAAGGTGACCCGGAAACTACAACTAATCCAGAATGCAGCAGCTAGACTGGTGACTGGGAGTGGCCGCCGGGACCATATAACAAGCGGTCCTGAAAAACCTGCATTGGCTCCCAGTACGTTTCTGAGCACAATTCAAAGTGTTGGTGCTGACCTTTAAAGCCCCAAACGGCCTCGGCCCAGTGGAGCGTCCAGCTCTGAGGGCCTTCTGATGGTTCCCTCACTGTGAGAAGTGAGGTTACAGGGCACCAGGCAGAGGGCCTTCTTGGTAGTGGTGCCTGCCCTGCGGAACGCCCTCCCATCAGATGTCAAGGAAATAAGCAACTATCCTACTTTTAAAAGACATCTGAAGGCAACCCTGTTTAGGTAAGTTTTTAATGTTTAATGCTGTATTGTGTTTTTAATATTTGATTGGGAGCTGCCCAGAGTGGCTGGGGAAACCCAGCCAGATGGGTGGGGTATTAATAATAATAATAATAATAAGCCCAGATGGAGAACAGAGGAGTGTGTGATACAATGCATTGAAACCAGCCTTCTGTACAAAGATAAAATGCACACTTGTTGCTTCCCCCAGTTTTGCCTGTGGCCCTGCCCACCACTGGTATGCAGCCCTGAAAAGGCCCTGATCCACACAGTGGCCTGAACATGTGATTCTCTAGCCTATACATTTGGAGAGAGTGCAAGCCAATTGTCCAGTTTTTATGCACTAAATGGAAACCATTTTATTCCTTAGGAAGCCATTGGTTCAACAAGTCACCCTCTTCATTCAACTCAGCCATCTTCATTGAGATGTGGATTAGCTATTACTGCAATGATTTTTATTTAAAAACCACAGCAATGCTGTTGCCTTTTCATTTCAGCTCTGGAAACCAGGTTCAGCGAATTTTTCCCCTTTTTATAATTTGCTCTATCTGAAGCCTGAATCGTTTGGGTTGACCTCAGCAATAACCTATGTGATCTTTTATAAATATGTTCTTGGCGTGATCATGCTGCCCTGAATTCTATACTGAATCACAAGAATATTTGTGAGAGCGTTATGTGATGATGGATTAACGTTGTTTGACATTTATGGCACACTCTTATAGATACACCATCTAAATTTCCTTTTCAAGGCTAACCTTGTTTACATAAATGCCTAATATTTTATCTTAAATCACACTCTACAACTCTGTTTTCTCAAATGTGGTGTTTAGCAACACTGTAGGCTTTACCCTAGCCTTATGATTGACACTTGGCCAGAATATGACCCTTGTGGATGTTGGATGTTCAACAACAGGAGTCATCCAGGGTTAGTTTTATTTTTTTTATTTGGATGACACTACACTCAGATTGGCTTGAGATTCTAGTCAGTTGGGAGTTAGCTGTCAGTGAGGAAAAATATCCAGCTAAGATGTTCTTTGCTCTCAGTTCACTGGCATTTACCATTGTGCCTACCCTAAGCACTGAAATTGCAATGGAATAAAAAGAGCCCTGCTGGATGAGGTGCAAGGTCATGCAGTCCAACCTCCTGTTCTCAAAATGGCTACCAGAAGTCTCTAAGCAAGACATGTACATGGCAAGCAGCAGACTAAAATCATAGAACGTGTTAGCCATTTTGGCAGCTCTGTTTGATGCATTTTCTATGAACAGCAACACAGTTCAGCCTAGGTGATTCCAAAGGCTTCTCTTTCAAATATATGAACCATTGGCAGGTGGACGAGAAACCACACAGTCCAACCATTCTGAATGCTACTTCTGTGGATTCACGGGTGAGGTGAGATTTATGCTCATGTTCTGTTTTGATCATGGGCCAGATCTTTGTCTCTCTCACCTCTGGTAGGTGTGGCTGCCCAGCTGTCAATCACCTGATGCCATTGTGATGTCAGGCGATGCCTCCCTCTGAACTCTTGATTGCTGGGACATCAGTGCCAATGGTGCAGGAATGCTTACAAAAGGCTTTCAACCCCTCCTCCATTTATCTTTGAAACCACAAATATTTGAAGGAGAAAGGAAGGAAGGGGTTTGAAACTCTTGAGCAAGGCTGTTCCCACCTTGTCTTGCTCAGGGCTTTCAAGCATCCCATATCAAACAACTTTGTGGGGATTTGAAGGAGAATCAGGGATGGTGGACTTACTTACTTACTTATTCATTTTCCATACTTTATTTATTTATTTATTTATTTATTTATTTATTTATTTGTATGAACCAGGTTCAGAGACAAGACTTCATTGGTACCTTGGACAGCTGCATGCAGAGTTCTTGGTGACTTTGGAGAAGCTGTTGGCAAAGGGAGTCCACCAGAGGGAGATCCTTTCAAGGATGTCTTTCATGATGGCATCCCACACCTGTAGCCAGCACTAAACAGGGCACGTGTTGATCAGGTAGCAATCATCAGCATGAGATGAGGACTGTAAGAAGAAAGAGGCTCCCTTTTGTCACCCATTGCCTTCTTTTCCTTTGCTGCTTCATTTGTGTAATATTAGGTGGCCAATAAATTGGATAAACAAATGACCTGGTGTCTTCCGGTTGAATTTATTGACATTGTTTATTTTTGTAAGCCACCTTGAGGTCTGGTTTGACCCTCAGATGGTTTAGAAATTCTATAAATGCCTAAAATAAATTGTCTGGATTCTTTATGCTTGCCACGACACTCCTACGTGCTCATCATCAGGGCCTTTTCCTGAGGAGCTCAGGGTGGCATCTATGGTCCCCCCCCCCATTTTGTTCTTGCAACCACCCTAGGAGGTAGGCTAGAATTATGTGGAATGATGGGCAAAAGTTACTAACAGAACTCTTTGTCTGATTGGTGGTCTGGTTCCGTGATCCAAGTTCCACACACACTATCCCTGTGCCTGGTGAAAAGTAGACCAGACTAGATGTGACAATGGCCATGCTTTTCTATACCGTGATTGAAAGTCTCCTGAGTTTCTTTCTTTCTTTCTTTCTTTCTTTCTTTCTTTCTTTCTTTCTTTCTTTCTTTAACAGGAACCACAAGAAGCCCCAACTCAAATTGTGACAATGACATGAAGGAAGGATTTTTTAAACCCCATCCCCTGCCTCATATTCCTGAAGAAGATCATCCCCTTAATCCCTATATTTTCCTTCCAGGGCTGCCTTTTTTAATCAATTTGAATTAGAAATAAATGGATGGATTTTCCCACACACACAATTTTGTGAAAACAGTACTAGGGATGGAACTTACGCCACAACTAAATAATATTAATATTTATAACAATAATTTTTGTTTTTCAAGTTTTAGTTTTCGTGACATAGTTTATAGTGCTTCTGTCCCTTCAGATGTCATTTCCCCACACTTTCCTAACTAGATTTTCTTGTCTGCCTTAGCCACTTACATTATAAAAGCAGAAATTCATTGCAGCAGTTTAGTCCTTAACCTGTCAATCAATGCAAATTACATCAAATGATATAGGAGGGGCCATTTATACATTTGGAAGGCTGCCCACTGGTAAATGGGGAGGAAAGATTCTGCTTTTGAATCCGATGAGAGCTGAAGCAGAGCACGATAGGGGGGAGGGAAGGAAACCAAGGGTTTATTAAATTTAACACATAATCTCTCCATCAGGTTCATAAAAAGAAGAAGAAAATTTCTAGCATAATAGGCCAAAATAACACAGTAGTACAGCCAGGAGCAGCAGTGTTTGGAGACACGGTTATCAGTGCCCACATAGTAATAGCATTTTATAAGTCAGTTTTTAAGATGCCAAATGAGATGTGCTGAGCAGGGTCAGATTTGAGGGTCACAGAATGCTCCACAAACATCCAGCTTGGGGATCAACAGTCTCCTTATGTGTGTGCTTTAGAACAAAGAGATTAACAACCATCTAAGGCAGTGTTTTTCAAAATTTTGGAGCTCAGGTCTTCCTCCTCCCCCACTATGCAGCATCAAGTGTCTGTCTCAGAAATGAGCATTCAGGAACCTTTATACCCAGTTGTACACATGCAGGCTTCGGCCACATATTAGGATCTTTGCATCAAGGAACTACCGTATTTTTCGCTCTATAAGACGCACATTTCCCCCTCCCAAAATTAAGGGGAAATGTGTGTGCGTCTTATGGAGCGAATGCAGGCTCCTTGGCTTCAGTGATAGCAATGCGAAGCCTCCAAAGTGCAGTGGGAGTGCTCCCACCACGCTCTGGAGGCTTCGCGTTGCTTTCGCTGAAGCCTGGAGAGCGAGAGGGGTTGGTGCGCACCGACCCCTCTCGCTCTCCAGGCTTCAAGGAAAGCTGCCTGAAGCCTCCAGAGCGCAGCAGGAGTTTCCCCTGCACTCCAGAGGCTTCGGGTTCCTTTCACTGAAGGGTAGGTGCCCCTTCAGCAAAAGCACAGCACCTCTTCAGCTAAGCAGGAGGAGAAATGGAAGGGGCTCCGTTTCTCCTGCTGCTTCACTGAAGGGGTGCTGTGCAGAGAGGGGGAGAATTTTTTTTTTGTTCTCCCTCTCTAAAACAAGGTGCATCCTTTGGACGGGTGCGTCCTATAGAGCGAAAAATATGGTAATTTACCATTGGCGTGATAAGAGGAACGAGAAGGTGCATCTCTGATTGCTCCTTCCCCCCTCCCCCCAAAATCCCTGCTCAAAAGAAATGCACAGGAAACTATCATTAAACTGAAGGCATTCTTTCCAAGTGGAGGACACCGGGGTGGGGGGCAGGAGAGAGAGAGAGAGAGAGAGAGAGAGAGAGAGAGAGAGAGAGAGAGAGAGAGAGAGAGAGAGTTAAGACCTGTATTGTTACAATGGCATTTGGAAAGTGTAGATCTTTGCCTTTGGCCTTAAGAAAACTGTACACTGGCATTAAAGACATATGCCTAAACGAATAAGCAATGGGCCTTATTATGATAGCTGATCATGGACAGAAACCTTTAATTAACTGTAGTGAAGGGGTTGGAGGGATGAGGAGATCTCCTGCTTGGGATTAGATTTGCATTAAAAAAAAGTGTCAATGCGCTTTAGTTAAATGAAAGGCAAATCCAAGAGACAACTTGTTAGTATAATTGTTTTAATTTTCTGGTGCAGCAAGATGTTGCAGGTGATGATACAGCAATTACCATCTGAAGCACACATTAAGAAATGGCATAATTCAGAAAGACTTCATTGTTCAAATGGGTGGCTTGAGGGGGGGGGAACGCTTCCCGCTCTACTGGAAACAGCAGAAATGTTGGCAAATGTCACTGGTGAAATTCAGCTTTGCTGCATGCCTGGCTGTCAGCATGGATTGTAATCATCCCTTCTGCCCTTGATTATAATCATTCTTGTACCCATTGGGCATAGTTATCTTCTATATATTGTTACATGCATCCCCCAATCTCTTCCGAGCGGGAGCAAGAATCCAGGGAAGGTTCAGGTGCTTGCCGGGGGTTGTGTTTCCATAGGAAAATCAAGGCACAGTGGTTTCATGAACTGGCAGGACACCAAGAAGAGGGAAAAGGATCCCAGCATGGGGTGTAGCTGCAACTGGTACACACCAGGAGAAGCTGAAGATGGGGAAGAGGAGGTTGGGGACTTAAGAGGTACTCAAGGGGCATCAGAGGACGTTGAAGGGGCAGGTACCAGTTTGCAGGAAACACATCACTAGCACCAGCGGTGCTTCCTTCTCTGTGAACTCTGAAGCAACAGGAACAGTGGGAAGTAGTGGTTAAGAGCAGTGGACTCGTAATCTGGTGAACCGGGTTCGCTTCCCTGCTCCTCCACATGCAGCTGCTGGGTGACCTGGGCTAGTTACGCTTCTCTGAAGTATCTCAGCCCCACTCACCTCAGAGTGTTTGTGGTGGGGGAGGAAGGGAAAAGGAGATTGTTCGCCGCTTTGAGACTCCTTCGGGTAGTGATAAAGTGGGATATCAAATCCAAACTCTTCTTAAAGAGATTGAGGCAGGCGAGAGACCACAGGCCAGCTTACAGGTGAAAATCATGGGGCTTGTTAGGGCTGGGAGGAGGTGTGTGGCCACTCAGCTTGATTAAGCTCAGAGCAGGTGAGGATTGTGTCCTTTGTTAAGTGGAGAGACACAGCTGGAGCATGCTTAAGTGTGTCAAGTTTGGGAGGAAGAAAAGAGAAGCAAGGAAGAGACTCTGTGGTGCTCAGTTTGATGGACCATGGTTTTGCTATTTGGGGAGTTCCATTGGGCTGTGGTTTCAGGACTGACCCTCGGATTCTGACCCTGGATCTTTGGAGGTGGGAACTTGGCTTTATGGTTTGACTTAGAACCTTTCTCATTGCATTGGACCTGAACCTGTATTTAACCATTAGACTGTTTGACTCTTCTCTAGCATCACCATTAGGACTGTGTGCACTTGAGGACTAACCTCAGAGGATGCTAGGGTTCAGGGCAGGTAATGATGTGTGGATGGCCAAGGTGCTGGATGGCTTGAAGGGTTGGTTGCAGATGTGAGGATATTGGCGATGAGCGCTAGGCTCATGTGGCGGTTAGGCATTGGCTTAGTGAGGTGTGTGGGAGGGGAGGTGTGGCCATCACCTGCCCCTCCATGAATAAGGGTATTCCAGTAAAGGAATCTGGGGGGTCCTGGATCTCGTCCGAAGTCCTCTTGGGGGGCTAGGGCCATGCCAGGACCACAGGAACCCTGGGGTTGGCTTCAGTTGGTTTCATCGATGTTGCTCCCTCGTTTGGTGTTTACCCTTCCAGACTTCCTGCGAGAGAGGCGGGAGTCAATTATAGTCAGTTGCCAATGCCTAAGCCAATACCACTCACTTTGCTGTAATCAATAAAGTTGGGGCCTAAATTTTGCCCAAAAACTTAAACTGAAATTGCATGTCAGTGTGAAGTTATTTACTTAGGAGTGGGCTTAGGGGCCTCAGAATGCAATGCAATTATAAAAGAGTCATGGACTATATCAATATAAATTTGAGCCTGGCAATGTACTTAGTATGGTATTTTCCATTGCTGCATTTGTTTAGGATATTTTGTTGTTCTTGGAGTACATAATGTACTCATGGAATCACAGAACTGTAGAGTTGGAAGGGACCCAGAGGGTCATCTAGTCCTACCCCCCTACAATGTTGGAATCTCAACACATGGTCCCCAATCCAATTTTAAACCATACCACACCCTGCTTAGCTTTGCAGATGTGCTAGCAGTTTTATTGCTGCACCACAAGGAGGGGTGACTCCACTGTACAGATAATGAATTGTAATAAACTCATCCTGTCCACACAAGAGCTTTCACTTGCGCAATGGAACGTTCCCTCTTTTTTTCTCCCCATGCATCCCACACATCTGTTCCAGAGGGGGTAAACTCAGAACAGCTTTTGGGTGGAGGCACACAGGGATGAGAGTTACGGGATGTTCCTTTGCATAAGTTGAAGTCTTTGCTTGAAAGAGATGGTTTTTGTTGGATATACCTCAGCTATTGTGATTTTGTGTCTCTGCAGTATCAATGTTGTTGTTTTATTTAATCCTCTTTTAAATAAACAGGGGAGAAAGAAAGAGAAGGGAAGACAAAGAGAATAGTGATCACATGTGGACAGAGGCAGATGCAAGGGATATTAAAAGTTAACCAACTCAATTCCTGAGCTGTTGCAGAGATGACAGTGGAGCCACCTTGGGGCAGAATGGTTGCCAAGGGCCTCTGGCCAGTTAGAGCTCCCCAGGTGGCTGAGGTGGATGTAGTTTCATGAGTACCTGTAGACTGTGCAGTGCAAAACAGCAAAGGAGAACATACAGTGAGAGCATTTCTTTGATTCAGAAAAGGAGGTGAATTTGTTCCAGCAGCTATAATGGGTGTAAAGCTGGAAAAGTTGTGAGACAAATTTTGTATGGAGCCTCAATCTGCATTCCTGGCCTAAAATTTTCTTTAGAATGAATTCATTCCTTTCTTCTTCTTCTTCTTAGAGCTATACTGGGCACACTCAAAAGTATTGCTAGCACTGCCCTTAGTCTAGAAGACAGGCACAGCTCATTAAAGAGCTTGGCATAGATATATTCTATTCATTATCATTGGCTCTGAATCTGCTCCACTGCCCCTCCATGGTCTCTGGCATCTCAGATGTTGCTTGACTCTTTTGTGTCGACATGGAAAAGTGAGTTAAAGGGGGGGGGGTGATTCATTGTGCTGCTGGTTTGTCTCCTTGTCTGCGATCATTGGAGTTAGTGCAAGCCAAATCTGTGGTTGAATGGAGAATAAAAGATGTTGTAGAGCTGGAGAATGTTCAGAAAAGGGCAACCAAAATGATCAACTCCCCTACGAGAAAGGGTTATAGCATTTGGGCTTTCTGGTTTGGAGAAAAGGGAAGCAAAAGACATGTGTGAAGTATGTAAAATTATGCATGGTGTGAAGGAAGCTGATAGAGAAAAGTTTCTCCCTCATAACTTGTGAACATTCAATAAAGCTGAATGATATAAGTGTGGCGATCACACAGGGCCCCCGGACATTTGACGGTCCATTGACGCTGTGCCACCACTGTGATTGCTTTCTTCGCTGCCACCAACCCGTTTCTCCTCGTGGGTAATCACGGAGTTCAGACAGTTGTTAACGTTAACAAATAATCAAGTTTATTTATAGGCATGAACAAGCTTATGGTTTCAGTTTATTTTCCTTGGCAGTTTCTTAATCTTAGTTCCTTGACTATCCTATGTGTTCCTAACAACTTCAAACTGATTATTCCAACTATCTATCTGAATCCACCTAACAATTCCTCTCACTCCCTCACCACACAACTCGACCAACCCACTGACTTATATCCTCCCTCTTCCTTCTTCAACTCCCCACTCTCAACTGACTTTCACACCACTCTACCTCTCACTCTAACTCCTCCCCTCAGTTTCCACTGGCCAATCACATCACACTCATTTTAACCCTTTCCTTATGACCCACCTAGGAGGCAAACGCCACAATAAGATTCAGGACAGGCAAAAGAAAATTTTCATACAGCACATGGAAATTTACTCCCACAAGAGCCAGTGATGGATACCAACCTGGAAGGCTTTAAAAGAGGATTAGACAAATTCATGAATTTCAAGGCTACCAACAGCTGCTAGTGATGATGTCGATGGTCCACCTTGACCAGCGGTTCTCAACCTGTGGGTCCCCAGATGTTGTTGGACTACAACTCCCATCGTCCCTGAGCTCTGGCCTTGCTAGTTAGGGGTGATGGGAGTTGTAGTTCAACAACATCTGGGGACCCACAGGTTGAGAAAGGCTGACCTTGAAAGTCAGAGGTAGCCTGCTTCTGAATGCCAGTTCCTGGAAACTTCAGGAGGAGTTTCCTTGTGGGTTTCCCATGAGCATCTGGTTGGCCATTGCATGCCAAGACCCTGTGAACCCACCATTCCCAGGGAGTAAATAACTAGACAAGACAACAGCATATAGTTTTGGGGTAAAATAGGCCACAGCTTGTATTGGTTACAAATTTTAATGGTTTGGCATAGGCTTTGAGGGAAGCCACATTATTCCACTCCAGTCCACCTGCTCAGAATGTAAGGGTAAACCCAACTTTTGGGGGGTATGATCTATATCAAATAAGGGTATCGCCCCGAGGGGTCCCCATTGGATGAGTGCTATGGCCCTAGCCCCCATCCAGGCATCAGCAGAAGTCACTCCTCCTAGATCCCTTTTTATTTTTTCATTTTTATGTATTTTTTTATTAAAGATTTTCTTGTTTTACAGAAGTATGTGTAATGTCTCTCGTATTTTTTCCATGTAACATTTTTACAAATCAGTTTCATTTGTTGAGACATTAGGGGAAAATAAGGGGTGGAGGGGGGGAGATGGGTGGGGGTGGGGTCGGGTGGCGATGTTTCTATTTTGCTTAATGTATGTAGGGTTTGGTGTCAGCGTTGCTCGTGCAGGTTCTCTGCTGTTCATTTGTGTTTCTTTGGTGATGAGAGAGGTTGGAGTTGGCCTAGGGTATGGTTGTTTGTTTGTGATTGGCCATGGTGATCTTTGTTTTCGTGTGTGAGTGGGGTGGGTGGGTGTTTTGGATCAGGTTAGCCATATTGATTTGTATGCTGTTGGTGGATTCTTGTCATTGTCTTGTTGGGCTGTGTATGTGATAAAGGGGAGCCATACTGGGGTGAAAGTGTCTTCTTCTGTTTGTCCCCGTGTCAGTTTCAGTTTATTGGTTAATTTTTCTAGTGGGGCTGTTTCCCATACTATTTGGTACCATTGGTCCATGCTTACTCCTGACAGGACTCTCCAGTGTCTGTTTATGGTGTTTCTGGCTGCTGAAAGTAGGTGGGCTATGAGTTCTTTGTGGTGTAAATGGGCATTGTTGTCTTGGAAGATGTTTAGTAGGGCCAATTCTGGGGTGATGTCTAATACTCGCTTAGTTATTTTACATATTTCTCATATGGCTGTTGTCCCTTTAATAGGATACCCTTAACCAAGGAGGGGATGACTGAGGCTACAATCTCCCCTCCAACCAAGACCAAGGCTTATCCAATGCCTAACCACCAATGAATGTCAGCCTTTGGAAACTGCAGGAGGGGCGAGTGCTGTTCAACTCAAAGCCTGCTTGTGGGCTTCCCATGAGCATATGGTTAGCCCCTGTGAACATAGGGTGTTGGGCTAAATATGTCACTGGCCTGGTCTTGCATTCTTAATAAAATATACATATGTGGAAGAATTGTGTGTGCCAGCTAATAGATTAAGTTCACCACAGTCACTGGACCTGACTTGATCTGCCTCTAACAAATACATTTGCCATGTCTACCTTTATTTAATATAAAAAGAATGGTTTGGTTGGCTGTCTTCAATGTTTTATCCTCTAAGATCCTAAATGGCAGATGTGCTAAAGTTCCCTTCAAGCATAGGTGCTGTTCAAGTAACCATACAGAAACAGAGGCACATTCTCATGTGTTCTTTTATGATAGATTTTATCATGGAGTTAGAGAACTTGTAATTTATCTTCTTATGAGGAGGTTTCCTGGTCAATCCTTAAATTCCTTTTTTCTTGAGGGGGACCAATAACTCTATTATCCAACAGCTGGCAAAATATCTGAATGTTGTCATGTCTCCCTGGCCTGCTACAATTGCTAGCTCCCATTTGTTGGAGTTAATTAATAATTGGTTCTACTGAGGCTGTGATTTTGGTATTTTATATTTTGTTCTTTGTTTATCGGTCAGCCGACCATAATAAACGATTGATTGATAACAGTAAGCTCTCCACAGCCATGAAATGAAACATGTGGTATTGCTGTAGCAGAATTTAATGAAATTCTTGGAGGTGTCCTTTAGCTATCATTAAAAAGGGTCTTTTTAAAAAAAAAGTATAGAATCCCATATACCCATATAATTAGCTTCAGAGTGGTTTCTGAGTTTTTGAAATCAGCTCCACAGACTACAAGATAATAATATTCAAATTGGCAATATGTGTGTTTCAGCACGGCCCACCTGGGCAAAAGGTGAATGGTTTGGCATCTCCCAGAATTCCTAGTGGCCACTACCCTGGTCTGCTGGGGCTTGGAAAAGATGAACCAAGAAATGAAGCAGGCCAGACAAAGTATCTCTAGAAAAATCCTGGTAACTCTTCTAACACAGCTTTAGATAGCTTTAGATCTCATCAGAGAGTTTTTGGACTTCTGAAACTTTATGTAGGCTTGTTAAGGTCTTGTACTGTGAAGACTTAAAGGGTCACTGTCCAATTCTGTCTGCACTGACTTCTACACCATGGAAGGAATGGGAATTAGGCCTTGCCCAAGAAAGGTGGGAGGGTAGCCTTCAGGAAACTCTGAGGGTCCACCACTGATTTGGAGAAGACTATATCTGCTCAACATCTGCTTTTTTTATCAGGGTAGTCTAAGGGGCTAGATGGGGGGGGGACATGATAGGTACCACCTTTTCCCTCCCATAATGCCCCGGAGCAATGAGACTTATGGGACAATATGGAAGAGGTGTTATGTTGGTCTTCCCACTACCGCTTACAGTGCTATTAAAACATGAATCTGTGATTTCTCCTGATGCTGATAATAAGCACCCTCAAAAAATATCACAGAGGTTGACTATCCCCCCCAAAAAAATTACAAAAATACTTCTATCCTTATCCCTGCCCAACCCCCAAAGTGTTAACTTGTTTGTAATTGGTCCAGAACTATATGGTCTATTTTTTCTGTGACTGCTGAGTAACTTAACTAAGAGTCTTTTTAATAACTACTCATCCATTTAGGTCTGGGAAAGTTCGGCTAAGCAATGGTCCTGCTACTGGCAAGATTTCATGAGGCATAAGTGCTGCAGTTAACATCAGCAGTGCAAATTATTTTGAGATATAAGCTCTAAGCAACACACATTAACTGCCTAATTAGGTGCCCATTATGCCTCATATATTACTCCAACGTGTTCACAACTCTTGTTTTCCTGCGTCGTTGTCCTCAATGGGCCTGACAAATGATGAATGCTTGAATAACAACTTACTGTAATTGCGCACTTGACAATGGTATATGTCAAGCAGCTTGTTTGAGGGATTGTACTGTTTTAGTTGAGTGTCATTAGTGGCTTGTGTATATGTGTGTGTTTATCCCTATGTTAGAATGGCGCCTAACAACAAACATTGCCATGAACACCCACTTCAGATCTTTTATGCCTATTATCTTCATTGACATAGTAAACAGAAGATGCTAGAGAGGTGATTGCTTTCCTCATCAGCAAGTAAGAAAATGGGATTTGGGGGTACTTTAAAACTAGGGGTGCATCCAATACTATATTTCAAGTCACAGAAGACTCTACAATCCAGCAGAGGCTTCTGTAGACAGAAGGAGGAGGCAGGTGATTATAGCTGATTACCGCTTTCTCCTCTAGCTCTCCAAATCTGCTCCTATCCATGATGGCTATCTTCTGTCTCCATGGTCAGAGGTAAGATGCTCCAGAATACTGTAAACTTCTGGGAATTAAAAGTGGGTTGAGTGCTGTATGCTCAGGTCCTGCTTTCGGGCTTCGTGTAGTCATCTGGCTGACAACTGTAAGAACAGGATACTTGACTAGAGGAGAAAGTGGGCTCTTAAGTTATTGTGCTCCATAGAATTGGGGAGATCCATCAGAACAGAAGTGCTGAAGGAGAACGGAGAATACGTCAAAATCACTTTCCTACCCCATACCCTCCAACATTTATCCGATGGAAATAGAGACACCGTATTTAATAATAATAACTTGTTGTTGTTTATACCCCATCCATCTGACTAGGTTGCCCCAGTCAATCTAGTTGGCTTTCAACATATATAAAAACTTAATAAGAAATTGCAATTGAGTAGATTGGAAGTCTAACACAAGGCTGGGGTGAGGGATGGTGGTGGGAAAAGGGAGTATCTGTGGGATTGAGTATGGGTATGTATGATTTTTAAGGATTGTATGAAATGTATGTTTGTTAGTATATTTGTAATATGCATGTATTAATGTTGAATTATTTTAATACTTTTTAAATATATATATATATAAACTTAATAAAACATTTTTACAGGGCTGGCTTCAGATGTCTTCTAAAAGTTGCTTACCTTCTTGGCTTGGGGGTTGCATACCCTCCAATGAAAATAGGGACGTCCAACTGTACCCTCTAACATTTCTCCAATGAAAATAGCAATGTGGGACATTCCAGGATCAAATCAGAAACTGGGATGGCTTCTGTAAATCTGGGGCTCTCCCTGAAAAATAGGGACACCTGGAGGGTCTGCTAGCCCAGCTATTCATTGAAGTCTCTACTGGAAAAAAAGTCCTTTCATGAGGGGAATGATACCGTTGGATGAAACCCAAGGTGTTCACTCTGGTGTGTGATCCTTTGTTCACTTACATTTTACAGGGCATTTTGACAAGGTTGTCATTCAGTCTATCATCTCTCAGTCTTCTCTGTGGTTCTTTCATCCCTCCCTTCCCCAAAATGGAGGTTCTCTGGGAAGAGTCCACTCTAAAAGTCATAGTTCTGTGAGGGGACCAGCGGTCTCCCAGAAGCTCTCACCACCCTTAACAAACTACAGTTCTCAGGATTTTTTTGGGGGAAGCCATGACTGTTAAAGTGCCACCATAGTGCTTTGACTGTATATTGCAGATGCAGTCCTAATTTGAAAAGGTACACATAAGAAGCAGCTAACCTGCATTGTAGAGAAGTGATAAAATATGAGGTTCAGCTGTAACAGGAGGTACCAAAAGAGTGCCAAAAGAGACACCAGTGGTGTCCTGGTTGTGTAGTTTCATCTCTACGGAAGTATGATTTTTTTAAAGATCTTAAGGGGAAGGTGTGGGAATGTTCAGGGATGCAGGAGAGGATATATTGTTTAATTATATCCTTTCCAACTTGTGTTAACAAGTTCTACAATTTAGCAGAGTAACATTCCCCTTTTTAAACTTGCATAGCGGATGCGTTTGCTCAGGCTTGCTAAAGCCTCTAAAATAAGTTACCTGGTAATTTCCCCTTTAGTCCCTCATAAAAGAAATAGACATGACACAGTCTTCTATAAAAGTATAAAAAGAGTTTACTCACTCATTCTGTTCACAGATGGATCCCAGAAGGAAGACTTAAGTTACAAAAGTAATATACCTGGAATCTATCACATAAAGAGATAGTCCCTTTGTCCTCTCTTGGCTGGAAGCCAAGAGAGCATCTTAGGTTAAGCAGATGTTGCTTCTTCGACGAATGTAGTCAGAGAAAGAGAGATGGCGGCCAGCCCTATGCTTTTGTTACCTGCACAGGTGAGGCCACGCGCACTTCTGGTCACATATAGAGGAAATCTGTCCCAGCCTAGGAGGAAACGGAAAGTTCTGACTGGCTGGCCCAGACATCCCCTTTTTATGTCCACTCTAGGGATGTTGTACTTGACTGCTCTGTCAAGTACATCCCACAAAAGGGAGTTGTTAGACATTTTAAATGAGACCTAAACTCAACCTCAAGGCCAAATTTCAACTGCATCTTCAGTTTGTTGTTGAGATTACAGGTGCAGAGGTCTCAATCCATATTGGAAATCTACCATTTTGGGAGGAGAGGTTTATTCATCTAGCATTGCCCACTGCACAACTGCAGTCTGGACAAAAACCAGCCCCCTGTGGAGCTATTAAGCTTAGGAAAAGTTTTTTCTAGCTCTTGCACCATGTTGGTGGGGTGGGGGGAAGAGTCATTTTTGGCTGGATTGCAGCTGGGGAAAGGAAGGGATAAACCTCCCTGTCCCATATGCTGTAATCCCAAAAAGAGTTGAAAGAGAAGTAAAAAATAAAAGCCAAATACATTACAAAGCTGCACACTCTGAATTTAACATAATGTCAGTGTGGCCTTGAGTTATCCATTCTGCTGTCTGAAAGTGGTCTTTGCATGTGTGATGAATTTGAAAGGTGCTCATGTTCTAATGTGTGGGGCTGCAGGTAGTATTTTAATTGCGCAATTGTGCTTTATTTTTACAAAAAAAAAACTTGTGAAATGTCCTGGAATATATGGAGGGTGGTATACCCTGGTATATGCCCTGGAATATATGGAGGGTGGTATACAATACTATATGATAAAATGCTCCCTAGGCTTGTGTTTCTCAATGGGGCGGATTCATGTCCAAGCATTTTCATTGAACTCCTGATGAATGAATTTCAACTTTATTGAGGTCAAAAGGCTGTTCCAAGATAAAATGCCTACATTATATAGTATTTTACCTCCTACTGTGAAAACACTCCATTCAGCTATGTATGCCAGTTTAATGAATGTGAGCAATAAATCCTAGAAAGTATAGAGATCTCTTAAAGCCACAAAGGTGTGGGACAAGTATAATAATAATAATAATAATAATAATAATAATAATAATAATATCACTAGATGGGAGTAATCCTTAATTAATAAGCTGTATTTTTATATATTGTACATCTAAGGACACCAATCCTGGAAATGCAATAATGCATGCACACTAAAAATGCTGAGATCATAACAGATGCAAGGCTTAGGCCATGTTGCTTATTTTAATTTTAATGACTTGATCATAATTTTAGTTTAAGGGCAACACTTCCTCCCTCCTATCCTCCCTCTCCCAAGTGTCTCAAATAGCCAAGCACAATTTCTGCTGACTAAACACGCAGCGGATAGGGGTTTTTTAATGAAGAATTACAGTGCAGTAGCATGTTGAGAGAGAACTCATTAAAGCTGGTGTGCAGTCAGTCAGTTTGAAAAGGTGGCAGTATTTGCTCACACAAAATGCTAGCGGTACAAATGAATCTGCAGGAAAGCGAGCAGAAAGGGAACTGTACCAAATGTTTTCCAGTTTAAATGATTTGAAGTAAAAAAAACCAACAACTAGCTATTTGGAGTATAAATGTTGCTGCCTCAAAAGCAAAATACAATGTGAATGTGCACCTTTGCTGTTGTTTAGTCGTTTAGTCGTGTCCGATTCTTCCTGACACCATGGACCAGAGCACACCAGGCACTCCTGTTTTCACCCTTATGTGCACCTTTAGTCAAGGCTATTCTGCATGATAGTTTTTCCTGATAGTTGCTGCTATTGCTTTATCCTTCTTGAATTACTCCTATGGGTGGTTGTCCCACCCAACCAGGGACTATGCAGTCAATAGGAAGACTTTGCAGTGTGCACAGCCAATCAGATTTGGCTCCATTGTGATATCATGAGGAGCATGTGAGCACAACTGAAAGCAGCTCCTTTCTCTCTGATGGATTTCCCCTTCAAATGCCCTTCACCTATATTCATGTATGAAAGAAGAATATGGTTGTAAAGCCCATGCTTCTCATCTAGCTTGACTTTTACCCCCAGATTCAATATAGGAAGCTGAGCCTGAGATATATTGTGCTATGCCCAAGGTCACATAAGGAGTCTATGGCAGGATTTTAACTGGATGAAATTTTGTCTAGGGGATTTCCTGCGTCACAGTCAAGTATCTTAGCAATAATTCCTCAATAGCACTAATGTGTTAGGTATGGTGATTTCTGCTATTATTATTATTATTTTCCTGCCACAAACCAATATGGCTAGCCTTCCAAAAGAAAGTAACATGATGGCAAATGTTTATGGGAAAGGGGAACAGAATCCATAGCTGTGGTCACATGGGAAGCAGCGGAGCAAGCCTCTGCACTAATTTGGGTGACTCTTGAATAAACACATTTAAGAAGCTCCTTGGTCAATGTTAATTCCATCATCTGCAGCAATGGTTTAGGGGTCGTTATTTTATCAGCGGGGAAACGGCAAAGAACTCTGAGATTTCATTACAAATGGCATAGACCAACAACTACAGAAAGGCATAAGCTCACACATGCATCAAATTGGCAATGCACAAATATATCTCAGTTGGTTAGGGTGTAGTGCTGATGATGCCAAGGTTGCAGGTTCGATCCCTGCATCTTCCTGAATTGCAGTGGGTTGGACAAGTTGATCCTCAGAGTCCCTTCCAACTTTACAATTCTATGATTCTATAGTTCTAAAAGTTGGCCCACTGAGACAGAAGCTGCATACTTTGGATGTAAATCAAATACTCAAACTCACAGTGTGGATTCCATCCCATTCTTAGAACTTTTTAGTTTCTCCTTTCTTCTATCCATTACTTCTATAGATATACATGGTGCAGTCACGGAATGCCTGGAATCCCAAATTTATATTTGTCTGCCCTTGAGAATGTGATGTTGACCAAATGAGATGTTGTTTGACTAAGTGCATGTCTGATGCTGCTAATATATCCATTTCAGCTGGCTCTGTTTTTAAACTCTTATTTTGTTTTCTCTTGATTATACTATGATGACAATCCTAGTCAATTTATTCATCGCATTGGTGTGATATACAATGAAAATGCTTTAATTAATGATGCCAGTTATCTTGGGAGCCCCCATGGGAGAAGCCACTCAAATGTTGAGGTTGCTTCTTACATTCTGTTAAATTTGAAATTTTATATTCGAGATCTGAGTGGTGAAACTGGAATTCTGTACAATTGAATACAATCCTTTCAGTTGTACATGTAAACTTCTGAGAGGAGTAAAAGGCATTTGCACATTAAAAGCAAGCTACTGTTGATGACTCTGTTCTTGAATATTAACTGCATGTGTGTGCAACTATGGGATGGAATGTTGAAAACTAGTTGAATATTTGGGGTGGGTGTGACATTTTCCAGCAGTGACTATTGCTATTTCATATTGTGGGAGAAAGGAGTCATGAAGCTAAGAGAGAAGGAGGAGAGGCCAAGCCCACTGCTTTCTCAAATATTAAAATAATTGTTGTTGTTGTTTAGTCGTTTAGTCATGTCCGACTCTTCGTGACCCCATGGACCAGAGCACACCAGGCCTTCCTGTCTTCCACTGCCTCCCGCAGTTTGGTCAAACTCATGCTGGTAGCTTTGAGAACACTATCCAACCATCTCGTCCTCTGTCGTCCCCTTCTCCTTGTGCCCTCCATCTTTCCCAACATCAGGGTCTTTTCCAGGGAGTCTTCTCTTCTCATGAGGTGGCCAAAGTATTGGAGTCTCAGCTTCAGGATCTGTCCTTCCAGTGAGCACTCAGGGCTGATTTCCTTAAGAATGGATAGGTTGGATATTCTTGCAGTCCATGGGACTCTCAAGAGTCTCCTCCAGCACCATAATTCAAAAGCATCAATTCTTTGGCGATCAGCCTTCTTTATGGTCCAGCTCTCACTTCCATACATCACTACTGGGAAAATAAATTAAAATAATACCAAATATTAATTCACAGTTGCACCAAAAATTCATGGTTGGCAAAACTGGGAAGGCCATTTCAGCTTTCATGGAGGACTGAAACTCTCCAGTAGTTCAGAAGATGCTCAAAAAAGGAAGGGGAGGGAATGGATCAGCCCTGTTGAAAGCAAATTTCTTGTGGTAGGATGAAAATCACAGAGCAAGGTGTGGTGTGCTCGCAGATCTCCCAGTGCGATTTGAAAAGACAAACAGACTTGGATGAAATAGTTGGGGTGGGGGAATGCATGGTTTCTCCTTTGCTGCAAATTATGCATTCTGGAAATGCAGGGAGCACAAGGCATGGCAACGGGCACCACCTTAGAGCAGAAGGCATATACCTGAAGAGAAAAGCACTCTGCGAGGCAGCGGTTTACACTGTTAAGTGCAAATTACCCTTCCGCTGTGAGAAGCCTCGGGGAAGCCGGTGTCAGGCTGTAAAAGTATCAGACTGGCGGTTTCTAAAGCGGTGGCTTCCTTAGCAATGCAAAAGAGCAATCCGGTGTCACCGCTTGGCTCCGTTCAACACTAATATGAGAACAGGTGGAAAATGAGAGAGCTCTGCACTAAGCATTATTTCCCACATCCCTTAATATTCAAGCTAAACTAGGTAAGGATGGTGTGGGGGTGTCTTTTGTTTTGTTTGTTTGCGGGGTGTCCCAGTGACTCAAGCACTGTCTTGTGCTTATGGCGAAGGACAAGTAGATTAATAGACGGTCCGTTTTCTCTTAGCATTAGAAAATTAGATCATTTATCAGGATTACTTTTCTTTTCTGGTTGCCTTGCTGGGGTAAGCTGCTTGCACCTTCTCTCTTCCAGCCAATGACTCCGCCTCAAGTGTTTCTGAAACTATTCTGGAGTCAATCTCGCTGAAATCTCTGGGAGTCAACATGCGTGCAGTGGGGATGCAAGAAATCAAAAGAGAGATGCCCCCCTCCCTTCTTCGACATTAGAAAGCCAGGCGGGGTTGAGAGAGGGAGACTAGCGCCGAGACAAGCGTAGACTCTTCGCTGCGAAAGAGAAAGCGAGCGATCCCTCTGGTCAGTTTCATGCATGTTGCTCAAATTCGCGCGTAGCAAAAATGCACGCACTCACGCATTCTGGATTTCTGAGCCGAGACATCACGTGCGTGTGGAGAGACTGGCTGGAGGGGGAGAAGCTGATCTCCCCGCCCTCTGGTTTGCAAGATCACCGAGCCAGAGGGAGGCGATACCAGCTTCTCCTGTCCCACAGAGACAAACCCAGGGTCATCCTCCGAACCCTCTTTTGGTTCGAGCCTGTGCCATTATAACATCCCCACGGCGAGTCTTGCAAATTGGGTTATACGCGTTGGCTCAGAGAACCACTGCCTCCCTTCCCCAGCCGTCTCTTTAGCATCCCTCCTCCAGCTCCTTGCAAAATTAAAACAAACCCGGAAAGATCGGGCAGCTGGCTGGTTTCCTCAGTGCCTTTCCCGGTTGGTTTCACGGGAGTTTCCCTCCCGGCGTGTTGCGATTGTTAGGGCAAAATTATTGAGAGAAGTAGCCTTGCACGGTTACTATATATAACCGAAGGGAAGGGAAGGGATTTGCACTGAGTCTCTGGAAAGAGTTTCTTTAGCAACCTGGGAAGAAGGTGGCGGGGCTGATGTGCCAAGCCCTTCAAAAGCGAGGGAGAGAGTGAGTCTTTTCTTCCTGCCCACCCGATCTCCCCCCTCCTCCTCCTCCCGAATCGCATTAGATCCTCCCCTCCAGCTCCCTAAATCAGCTCTGCCGCTATATCTATCAGGATAGACCAGCCTCCTCCTGTAGTTCTCTCTGCGCCTCGCTTCTTCTCCAGAACCACCTGGCTCGCTCGGTCTTGGGTTGCTGTGGTTTTTACTCACAGAGCCAGCCTCTCTTCGTCTCCGTCTCTTTGGATGAATATAATCTCGTCCACCTACTTTTTGCCTTAAAGGATCAGCTTTAAAATCTCCGCTTCTCTGACTCTGAGCGCCTGCCCGCCTGCCTCCCCATAACTCTTCCTTTGCATTTGTCCGGTCTCCCTTTCTTTTTTATTTTCACATCCATTCATTGTTTCCTGGGCTCTGTGGCACGCACGCACGCGTCCGTCCGGCACACCGCTTGCCCGGTGGTTCGTTGTTGCTTGGCTCTCCCTTCTCTCTCAGCGCCGCTAAGGAAGCTCCGGCGGATGCCACCGTCCCGCTGTGGACACCCCCACGCCACGCCGCCCATCGCTGTCCATCACCGCCGTTCTGAAGCGCATCCAAACCTCTGGAACTACCATGGGATGCGCGCTCGCCTCGTGGAACCGCTTGCTGCCCAGACACCTCGCCTCCTGAAATTCCACCCGGTGAGTGCCTCGCCTTTTACGCACGCCAGATTTAAGGAAGCCTCCATCAATTCCTCCCCACAATGTTTAGCGATCGCCAGTTTGATGAGCTATTGTCTCTGTGACTTTTTAAATTTATTTTATTATTGGTGGGGAGAGAGAGAGGGGAAGCTTAAACAAATCTGTCGCTCTGCTGCTTTCCTATCTATTTAACCCCTGTTGATGCTATGGATATTCCATTCCTCTACTAACCCCTTCCTTCACGCAGACACAGCAGAGAAAATGACGAGTTACGGGGTGCACTGTGTGTTGGGGGGTGCATTTCTGGGCGAGGCAAATTGCACCCCACATGTTACATTTCTGGAAGAAAATTATGTTGGGAGGCTGAAACAGATGGGGAGCGGGTGCTCTCTTGCCTTTCTCTGGTGCCGCAGATGACAGGCACACACACCAGATCCTTGCTTGTAAGCTCCGGGTTCTGATCGCGCCTTGACTCGCTCACTTGAGACACATGGATCTCTCACGTCTCCCCCAAAGGCACCCCTAGCTCGATGTGTCATTCGCACTATTGGTTTCGCAGCATGCCAAACACCTGGGTTTCTAGGGGCTAACTTGTCGGGGGCTTGTGGTGGAAGATCTAGAGAGGGGTGGCATCGTTGCCCTTGGTGGGCATCCTATTCGGAGGGTTGATGGGAGAGAAGAAGATCTCACCCATATCTCACAGCTTTCGCGTTGGGGTGTCTCTCTGGCGCCACTTGGTCTTTGTGGGAGACTCTGCCCTCTTCCAGATTTTCTGGGAGGGGTCTTAAAGAAGTATTTGGGGGAGAGGAAGGGCTGGGCTCAACCTGTCCCTCAGTCCAAGAAAGGGGGGAGATTCCCCACCAGATTCGACTAGGAGGTGGGCTTCCTTAAGGGACCTTTCAAGGTGGTGCTTTTGGAATTGTGAAATCGAGAGTCGCATTTGGGTTCCGAATCCACCCCCGCCGGCCCCCCAACAGCTTCCCGGTAGGGAATCAGACCGTTGCTGCATTTCACCCTGGGCATGCAAGGCAGATGCTATTTCACTGAGCTAGGGTTCCAAAACGCTGAGGAAGTCTGATTGTCTGGTCGGGGATCTCTCTTCCGGAGCTCACATCTTCTTGCAAGTCTCTCTCTCTCTCTCTCCTGCGTTATTTGTGTAGAGTTTATTTGCAAAAAAATAAACTGCGTGAGGAACTGCAGGGGCCGGAGAAGACAGATGAGCGTAACTTTTCCTGTTGTCTGCCTGCCTGCCTGTCTCTCTCACACACTTCATTGCATTAATATGCGCTGGGCTGTATACAATATATGCATACCAGTGCCGAGTAAATTTCGGGGCTAGGGCAGCCGACACAGGCCAAGGATGCTTTACTCACATTAACTGGCAGCAGACTTGGGTTTGTCATTTGGGGTCCATCCAGCAGGGAGCAGCTGCAGACAACTCTCACTCCCCGAAAAGCGTGTTTGCCAGACGTCTGTCTGCAAACACGTGTTGGTTGTATTCCCATTTTGGAATTTTTTAAGTGCACACCTTAAGTCCAATCTGCCAGGTGGGCCCTTAGGCAAGCTTTCGGCCCCCCATCTATCTAATGCTGGCCCATCTTGCGGGGTTCTTGCTGTTGCTGTGAATAATTGTCAGGGGTCCTTTCCCTTTCCCTTTTCTTTTGTACAGTATATTAAAAAGCATGAAGACTCTCGAAAGCAGTCTATAAATACATTATCATTCCTGCCAGTTCTGTACTCGCAAAGGACCATTAGGGAGAGCAAAGGGGGCACATGTCCCTCCCAGTGAGTGGCGTGTGCCCCCCCTCCCCGTTCTGCGGCAGGCTGTGGTGGTCGTTAAGATGCACTCTCACGATCACTACAGGTGGACGCGCTTGCTCATTAGTCTAACCCTCAGAACTACTACTTGCCATCGGAACACCTAACGCTTGGAGTAGTCCTTCTGGAGCAGAGACTTGTGTGGAACCTTTGGACCTTCCAGATGTTGCTGGACTCCAGATCCCATCACCTCTGGCCATTAGCCACACTGGCTTGAGGGGTGGGGTGGCGTGGGGAGGTTGAATTCAATACATCCTCAGGGCCGCAGGTTAGGCTCACCTGTGTCTTGGAATTTAGGGGTTCCTCGTCGGAATTCCAGAACCACCTTTGATGAGCAGATGCTTGGGATAAAACGAAAGCCATTGCCCTCATCATGCCCTCCTTCCTGTCAATCTCCTACGACACTTCTCTGACCCACGACTGGGGACAGAATATTGGACCAGACAGACCAAAGCTAATCTTCTTTAGGACAGCGATGCGCGTGGATGAATTATTCCACTTTAATCCATCTGTAGAGTAAAGGGACCTAAGGACACTTTTTCAAAGGGGGGGTGGTTATAAAGCGTGGACGTTTCCCCCTCTGATCTCGAAGAGAAGATCCGGTTGGCAGGAGTTGCTCCGGTTTAATTAAACCGGAGTAAAGCCCCCCTCCCTTCCGCCCACCCCCTTCCGCGTGTCCTTCCCAGCTGTTCTGCCACCAGCTGGAGCGAGGGAAGACAAGTCACCTTGCTCAGGCGGGCGGTGCGTGGTTTTTGCAGCAGAGTCTCCAGCCTCACCAAGAGAAGAAGATCCCTCTCTCTCTTTTTCTCTGCCTCCTTGCCAACGCTGGCCTTCCCCTTCCACCCTCTTCCGACAGAACTTGTGCAATTAGCCCGATCCCCAAGCAGAGCTAGTCCATTGCACTTCCGCGGAGCTGCAGCCGAGCTCGCAGCAGCTGCAGCCGAGCTCGCTCAACTCACGGGGATCCGGAAACTTTGAGCATCATCAGATAGAGGACGCCAGACGCGGGCGAGCCAGCTATAGGTAAGGGATTCCGCGTCGTCTGACTCGCCTAACAGGCTACCCGAAGGTGAACTGTACCACTGGGTTTGGAGTCATCGCGGGGAAGGGGGGGGTGCAATTTGGTGCAAGGAGGGTGAAGGAGAGAGAAGGTGGGTGCTGAGGTGCTCCCAGTGTCAGTGAAAAGAACTTGGTGACAGTGACGAGAGATGGCAACAGGGGGTCGAGTATGGGTGTAAAACGGCGGGGGTGGGCAGCGGAGGCTGCCAGGCTTTGCAGGGGAGGCGAGGCGAGCAAACATCCTTCTGCGCATCGCTTGCAAATAAATCAATGCAATTAATGGTGTCTTAATGGGCATTTGCAGGCAGCGAGCGAGCAAGCGGCATGCTTCACGGGCGAAAATCTCCATCAGCCTTAATGTGTTGTTTCTTGTTCAATACTATTTACCGGGGGTGGGGAGGCACCGCTAGGAATGCCACACCAATCAGGAAAGATGTGGGGAACGGGGGGGGGGGGGAGAGAGAGATAAAATCCTAAAGGCTCATTCAGCAGCCTGTGACATTTTTTGCTTATGTGATTTGATTTTTAAAGAGGTGGCACAGCTCAATAATATTGTGGGGTTGGAGGAATAATTCTCCCTTAAGGGGCATGATCACCAGACAGCAAAACGGATGTAGTCTCTCTTCTCTCCCCCCCCCTCTTTTTTTTAATGGACCAAGATTATGATGATCACCTCTGTTCCAGTCCTAGCTTTGGTGACTCTTCGGTGCAAGTTTTCAGTATGGGCTCGACAGGGAGACTAGGCAGGGTTGCACAGATCAGTATGCAAAGTACAAGAGGGTGCACGTTTCTTGTGTGGCTTTCCTCCTGCTTGCGCTGCCAGCCTTCATTAAAATGCAGCTCAGAATATGGTGACTTTTCCCTTTTATTGCAAGGTATGGCAGCCGTGGTTCTGTTCATTTCCTAGTTTCGGGGAATTGCAGAGTGCACAAGGAACTGACTACGGCCAAAACGAAAGGCCAGGATGGATTGAGTAGGAATGTGAGAAGATTTGGATGTGGGTGGTTTTGCGCATGGTATCCCATGCCCACCTATGTGTATGTGAATCCTCACACCTCTTTAGAACAAAGTGAGATGCATCTATAGCACGTTGTCTATTGTTGGTCCTGTAATGCTTTGCCAGGCATCAAGGACATCTGCACCAAATCATCAGCCCATATGGTAGGACACTGGAGGCTGACCCCTTCACCATGTGGTTTCATGCACACTGGCATGCAATGAGGACTGTACCTCAGGGGTAGAACCTCTGCTTTCCATGCAAAAGGTCCCAGGTTCCATCCATATAAGAGCTGGGCAACCCTGAATTTGTCAGTCAGTGAAGAAAATCTTGAGTTGGGTGGACCAATGGTTTAATTCAGTGAAATGTTGCTTTGGTGGTCCTTTCTCAATTGCCACATACAGCGGGTGGCGCTGTGGGTTAAACCACAGAGCCTAGGGATTGCTGATCAGAAGGTCAGCGGTTCGAATCCCTGCGAAGGGGTGAGCTCCTGTTGCTCGGTCCCAGCTCCTGCCAACCTAGCAGTTCGAAAGCACATCAAAGTGCAAGTAGATAAATAGGTAGCGCTCCAGTGGGAAGGTAAACAGCATTTCCGTGTGCTGCTCTGGTTTGCCAGAAGTGGCTTAGTCATGCTGGCCACATGACCCAGAAGCTGTACGCCGGCTCCCTCGGCCAATAAAGCGAGATGAGTGTAGCAACCCCAGAGTCATCCGCAACTGGACCTAATGGTCAGGGGTCCCTTTACCTTTACCTTATCCTCTGCATTCATGCTCTAATAGAAGTTACACAGGACAGGAATACACAGGCAGAGGAACAAGGAGTTCAGTATATCCCTTCCCTGAAGTTCCAACACCATTAATTTGGCATCCGCCTCACCCAATTTCCCTTGGGGGCTGCTCGCATGGTGCCATCGGCATATGAATGCATGAACTGTAAGCAGTGAATCTGAGGTGATATGAAATCTCTTAGTGTAATAGCTCTCTGCTGGTCTGTTCATGCCTAGGAAGACCCCAAATTGGAAAATATGCAGAGGCTGAACCAGGTCCCCCAAATGTTCCCCTGTTCTACCCCATGAAAGGAGCTTTTGACTCAACATCAGGAAAAACTTTTTGACAGTAGGAGCTGTTTGACGGTGGAATGGTCTTCCACGGGAGCTTTTGAATTCCCCTTCCTTGGATGGCCATCTCTTATTGATGCTTTAGCTGAGATTCCTGCATTGGAATTATGAGGCGTAAGCATAAACCAAACTTTCCTTCCTTCCTTCCTTCCTTCCTTCCTTCCTTCCTTCCTTCCTTCCCCAACATCTCAACACAAATTGGAATAATAACATGGGACTGTTGAGAGAGTATAATTGAAATACCACAGCTTTGAAAATGTCAAAGAATAGGGTCAAGAATAGGGAGAACACAGCGTCCCCAAATGTTCTTTAAATAGACACTGCAAGTCTCTCTTTGTGGTAGTGTGTGTGTGTGTGTGTGTGTGTGTGTGTGTGTGAGAAGTCTGGAGCATGTTTCTTCCCACCACGACAGGTATTAGGGAATTCTCACTGAGGCGTGTCTCACTTTTGCAGCCAGATGGTAGCAGACTCCAGAAATCTCAGATGGTTTGAGTCCACTGCTGACTCCAGCACTAAGCTTCTGTTCCCATCAGGGGGACACCGAATGGGCTGTGCTGGTGTTTTGCCACTTTTCCTACTTGAGAATCACACTGCCTAGTCAAGTTTTCTAATTTATGCAGAGAAGCCCAAGAGCTTGCTTATCTTCATATACTTTCCTGCCAAGGTGCTTTCTGTGGCCAGGAGTCCTTTATGCAAGTTTGTTAAAGGAAGAGGTTTCCTGAAGGCTAATTTGGTAGGAGACATTTCTCATCTTGTGTTTGCTTCAAGGGCAAGAGGGATGGAAAACTGGGTGAAATATGGACAAAAAGGAGAAGGTGCACCAGAAGAAGAGACACTGACCATGGTTTTCGTAGGCTTGTTTTGCAACAGTCACAGACTGATGGGCTTTTAAATAGGTGAGATGAGCAGGCTAGGCAATAGCCTTTTGCTGCCTTTCCTGTGCAAATGCCATTAAGTGTTAAATTGCATCCTTTGGTGAGTGACTCCATCACAGAGCTATCTCAAGACATTTCTTTTTATTTTCAGCTGACTGCACCATAAAATGAAACTCCCTTCATTGGGTGACCATTTTGCAATATAATCAAATGGGCTCTTTCAATTATGAGGCTTAAGCATTAAGCAGAACTTTCTTTCCTTCTTTCTTTCTTTCTTTCTTTCTTTCTTTCTTTCTTTCTCTACATATGAGAGAGATAAGATGAGCCTTTAGGAAGGGGTGTGCATGTGTGTGTGCGCGCACACGTAAAAGCAAAACAAAAAAATGAGCTAAAGACCTCAGCAAGTCAGTATAGACACTGATACCATTTAGCACAGGGTGGAAACCCAACTGAACCTACTAAGACTTATTTTTGAGTAGAGTACATATGCCTAGGAATGACTTCCAGTCTGGAGGAGAAAGTGATTGTGTTGGATTTCTATAAAATGCCATGCAGCCCAGTTCTGTGTATGTTTACCCAGACAAGAGCTCCACTGGAGGGTGTGTGGGATTTGCTCTGCTGTAGCTAGAATCACAAGCCAAGTCATGCTAGAGTTATGGAAGCAAAACCCATTGTGGCTTATTTTGGGGAGGGAGGGTTACATATAGGGGACTTCAGAATGTTTAGTTGGCTGTGTAAAGTTCATAAGAGGCAGATTATGGGCGACATAATTTCAGATTTCATTGGGGGGGATTTAAATGGGAGGTGGAGTCAGGAAGGTCCACCGCCTAACTTTTTGATGCATTAAATTCTTTTTACAACTAAAACTTGAAGGCCTTCTCATTTTTATTTTGTTTCTGTATGTCATAGTAACAATTGCAGTATTCTCAGTGAAAAACGGACATCTTAAATTTCTCTTCGCTTCTATAAAATTATCTTTTAGCATGCATACCTAATACTTAGCACCACTTGATTCAGTTCCTTGGTAAGTAAAAATGATGCTGTCTGAGGATAATCAGATGTGGTCTGAACCCTGCCCTTTGTATATGGTGGGCTTTGCAAACTACAGCCCTAAGCATCTTTCAGAGGGTACAGTCTGTGTCTGACCCTCCCAAACTTTCTGAGAGCTGAAAGACACAAATCGAGAATTCTCTTCATTATTGATGTGGACACTGTGGTCACTGCTTTGTTCTATGTTTCTGTCTTAATGGCACAGGTTGGTGGGGCTTCAGTTGCACCTCAGCTCAATGCAAGGAGAATTGGGTTTCCTCAAGTAGAATCCCTGTTGGGTTGCCAGTCGTTGGTAGGAAGGGACTTGTTTGTTTTTTAACCTCTCAATCATTGCAGATGTCTTCTATTGTTCCCACCTGCATTCCTGCTTCTTTTCCTACTTGGTGTGTGTGTGTATGGAAGTGTGTGGGTGCAGAATGTTCCTTGGTTGTGTAGCATTTCACATGATGCTTCCAGTTGAGGCTATGCTTTCGGGCTAGCAAGGTTTTTTCCTCCATTGCTGACATTATTGCCTTCAAACAGCAGCACATCAAGAAAAATTATTGCCTTCAACTCTCAGAGCCCCAATGGGACATGACTTGGGTATTTATTATCTCTTTGTTGCAGCTGGAGGGGTGGGGGCAGGGCTGGATTTAGGTTTGATGAGGCCCTAAGCTACTGAAGGTAATGGGGCCATTTATATGTCCAGCTGTCCTTTGTCAACATCAAATTGTCACTGGTTTTTTGTGTTGAATATATGCTATATGGTAATTTATGGACCTAATAGGTATCTAAAGCCATTTGCACATGCAGAATGTAGGGACCCTATATATAGAAATGAGCAAACCAGTGATATTTTAGGGTGCAAGCTAGCAGGCGGGGCCCATTACTTACATCATAGGAGCCTACACAACATAAAACTCAGTAGCTGTATGTAGGTTTTATTTTATTTGTTTTTATCTTATATTTTGAAAATGTACATCCAGTCTTTTTTCCCTTAAAATTTTTTGAGGCCCCCAAGAGAGTGGGGCCCTAAGCTATAGCTTGTTTAGATTATACATAAATTTGGCACTGGGTGGGGGATTTGGAGAAAGGCAAGCCTATTGTTCTCTTAGTCTATTGTTCTCTCAGACTTAGAATGGGATTCTTCCCAGGTGATAGCTTCCTCTCTTAGTCAGCATGTTTTCCTTGCATCCCAGTAACTTCCTTTTTAGTAAACCCAAAAGGAAAGTGAAGGACCATTGCTTAGAGGTGGAGCAAATGCTTTCTGCATGCAAAAGGTCCTTGGTTCAAGCTGGGAGAGACGTCTGCCTGAAACTCTGGAAAGTAGCTGCTGGTGAGTTTCGACAATACTGACTTGGTAAAATGCTGTGTCCTATGTTCTGCTTTATTCTATGCACCAAAGGCCTATTATGCTCTTAGAGTATTAAGGGCACTCATTTGCAAAAGACAGTTTCCCCCTGCTTATATTTGCAAGCAACCAAGATGGCTTGGTTGTTGATTTTTGTAGCTTGGTTATGATGCACACCTAGTAAAGGTAAAGGGACCATTAGGTCCAGTCGTGGCCAACTCTGGAGTTGCGGCGCTCATCTCGCTTTACTGGCCGAGGGAGCCGGTGTACAGCTTCCGGGTCATGTGGCCAGTATGACTAAGCCGCTTCTGGTGAACCAGAGCAGCACACAGAAATGCTGTTTACCTTCCCGCTGGAGCGGTACCTATTTATCTACTTGCACTTTGATGTGCTTTCGAACTGCTAGGTTGGCAGGAGCTGGGACCGAGCAATGGGAGCTCACCCTGTCGCAGGGATTTGAACCGCCAACCTTCTGATCAGCAAGCCCTAGGCTCTGTGGTTTAACCCACAGCACCACCAGTGTCCCTATGATGCACACCTAGTTTGGAATAATTCCCACTGAGCTCATTGAGACTTTCTTCTGAGTAAACATGAATGGGATATGGCTGTATATCGCATGCAGTGATCTGCTGTGTATACAACATTCTCAGCTGCTTGCTGCTTGGGGTGCATTGCCCACTAGATTATGTGGACGGATCTATGGCAAGTGTATTTGAGCAAGTCTGTTGAGTCCTGATGTAGGCTGTTTTTGATGACTTCTAGTAAGCCCCACCCCACCCCCCAGCCATTTAGTTCTGTGATCCCTCTGCAATAAGTGAGCCTTTGGACATCCAGAGAAAGCAGAGCAGTTCACAAGTTTTGAGAGAAGATGTCCTGATATATTGTTTGGAAGAATCTCCTGTGATTTAATAGAATTTCTTGCACCCACTCTTCAGTGTGACAAATGGGTGCTCTTCTAAAATAAGCCATAATGGACTGAACAATAAAACTGAAATAGGAATCTTGTGGGCAGAGTACACTCTGGTATGATTTCCAGAGAATAATCTGAGTTCAGGAAAGGCATCAGATGCACCACGTCCACCACATTCTTAATATGGGAGAAAAATGGTCCCTGGAGCATAATATGCCAGGAAAATGCCTTGCCTTGAGAATACAATATGTGTAAATTGCACCAATATACATTTAGTGAAGGGACAGTCATCTTATGCTCAGTTGCTAGCTGAGTTGCGTCGCTATTATAATTCCATAGACCAAGTAGGGTACCTGAACAATTTTATCTGAGAGTCTTAATGTAGCTTGGGAAAAAAGAGATTCTAATTTCCTGTAGTCTTTTATTACCACTCCAGCATATGCTTAGTAAAACAGTGTTTCATGCTCCGGGTGTTCACTGATGAAATGCCAGAGCTCCAAATCTAAAATTGGAGACACACAAACAAGCATATGAGGACAGTGAAGCTCTCTCACTGCAGAAGGCAGAGTTGGTTCAACAAAAAAGCAAACCTAGACACACGTGAGTCGAAAAGTCGCCAATTTCTGCCCTGCTCTCCTTTGAGCCCTGATGTGAACAAGCATCCCTTCAAGTTAATTTTCATTAGGCTGACTTTCCCCACCACTGAATTCAGGGTAGACTTAATTATTTAGGAAGCTGTTTCCATTTGGATCAGTCTTCAATCAGATGATTATATTCAGTTGATCCGACTAGTCACTAGAAGCATCCAGTAACATCCTTTTGAAGGAAGTGTGTGTGTGTGTGTGTGCGTGTAAACGAAGCATTCGTTTTGTCAGCTCTAGACGGAAAATTGGGGGAGGGGGCTAAGAACCCCCTTTTTTATCTGTTCTGCATTTGTCTACCTCTTAATATTCTTATACCACCTTTTCCCACAATAGCCAAGTAACAGTGGTTTACAGCAAAATAAAATACAACAAAATATAATAACGCAATCAGTTAAAACCATTTCACATAAAATACCTACATAACTAATATAAAAGGAGAATCATACTTAAAACTGACTTTACCAATTATTTCTGCCATCTCAAAATTCTTTATCTTTTTTCCTTTCCTCTTTTTGAAGTAGGGTAATGAAACCTCTGGGAAACTGGGGAATTTTTTTTGTGGCATGCAAAATTACAGCAGTTGCATGTTTCTAGTCTATCTGCTGGAGGAGCACATTATAGTTTATCTAGCTATATCAGTTCTGAGCAATGTCATGCTTTAGTATGACTAAGGAACAGAACCATGGATGCAGCTAGGGGCAGGAATGATTCTCAATCTCTGGTGCTAATAGCAGTACGGAAAAGGTTTAGCTCTACCCAGTTGTGCCTCTGGTTAACCCCTTGCCTTCACTTCAGTAAAGCAGTTGCCATTCATTCCTGTAGATAAACACCCATCACTGCACTTGGGGAAACAGTAGCAATGAGTCGCTGCTCTGTATTTGGCTCTTTTCAATTGTCCAATATCAAAGACTCATGCAGAAACATAGGAGGAAGCAGCTCTTGGCAGGAAAAGGAGAAAGAGGTTATCTCCCGCTTGGACTACTGCAATGCGTTCTATGTAGGGCTACCTTTGAAGGTGACTCAGAAACTGCAATTAATCCAGAATGCAGCAGCTAGACTGATGACTGGGAGTGGCTGCCAAGACCAGATAACACTGGTCCTGAAAGATCTTCATTGGCTCCCAGTACATTTCCGAGCACAATTCAAAGCGTTGGTGCTGACCTTTAAAGCCCTAAACGGCCTTGGTCCTGTATACCTGAAGGAGCGTCTCCACCCCCATCATCCAGCCTGGACACTGGGGTCCAGCGCCAAGGGCCTTTTGGCGGTTCCCTCACTGTGAGAAGTGAGGTTACAGGGAACCAGGCAGAGGGCCTTCTCAGTAGTGGTGCCTGCCCTGTGGAATGTCCTCCCAGCGGATGTCAAGGCAATAAACAACTTTTTTACTTTTAAAAGACAACTGAAGGCGGCCCTGTTTAGGGAAGTTTTTAATGTCTGACACTGTATTGTTTTTAATATTTGGTTGGAAGCCTCCCAGAGTGGCTGGGGAAACCCAGCCAGATGGGCAGGGTATAAATAAAAAAAATTATTATATTATTATTATCCTTATATGCACGCTTAAAAGTAAATGTTTTCATCTATCAAAGGTGAAGTGTGCTCCCTCTTTTAATTTAGAAAGAAGTGTCCCGCTATTATTAGGTTTGAGGAACACTGCCTGATATAACAACCCACCCACTCTATATGTCAAGCATTTAGGTCAGGCATCCCCAACCTTCTGTCCTCCAGATGTTTTGGGCTACAATTCCCATCATCCCTGACCACTGGTCCTGTTAGCTAGGGATCATGGGAGTTGTAGGTCAAAACATCTGGAGGGCTGCAGGTTGGGGATGCCTGATATAGGTCAATATCTAGGGCTTTGGCTAGTGTGTGCAGAATGCATGTGTGCAATCATCTTCAGAAACAATGGTATGTTGTTACAATCCTAGAGGAAACCTTTATCAAAATGCCCCCCTATAGATATAAGGTAAAGGTAAAGGGACCCCTGACCATTAGGTCCAGTCGTGATCGACTCTGGGGTTGTGGCGCTCATCTTGCTTTATTGGCCGAGGGAGCCGGCGTACAGCTTCTGGGTCATATGGCCAGCATGACTAAGCTGCTTCTGGCGAACCAGAGCAGTACAAGGAAACGCCGTTTACCTTCCCGCTGGAGTGGTACCTATTTATCTACTTGCGCTTTGAGGTGCTTTCAAACTGCTAGGTTGGCAGGAGCAGGGACCGAGCAATGGGAACTCAACCCGTTGCGGGGATTCAAACCGCCGACCTTCTGATTGGCAAGTCCTAGGCTCTGTAGTTTAACCCACAGTGCCACCTGCGTCCCTCCAGTAGAAATACATGCACACATATTGCAAGGAATCAGTTCCTTCAATTTTCCATCCATCTAAAATGAGTAAATGCACACAAATTTGGAGCCTACCTTATTTTAGGTGGGACGGGGTGTGGGGAGTCTTCATGCTACTACATTACACTCCCCACCCCAGTTGTGCTTCTGACACAGTGGGTCATACAGCATCATCACTTGTTATTCAGCATCACTCACCCATTGGGGGAGGGGAAATTCATTGGCAGTGTCGATACAACCAAGGTTACAATGGTCAAAACATGAAATAAGGACTTCCCATGGGGTGTATTGTTCAATTCCAAAAAGACACGCACACACACCCTCTTAGCCAGAAACTACAGTAATTTAACTTATATTAGGGTGAAAGTTTCTAACATTCAAATCAAGCACCAGTGGTACAGCCATTGACTGCAGTAATTACCATTTTTTTTTGTTTATACAGAGAGAGAGTGTGCCTTGCTAAATAATGCTAACATTCTTGGAGAAATGGATCAGCAGCTGGGTTAATTAATGCCTCTTACTGAGTATATAAGCATTCCTGCCTCTGCCAGGGCAGAAGATCCTGAGAGGTAGAGATGTGCTTGTTTGGCTAATAGTCCCCATATTTTCAGTTTTTGGTCTGAAGACACAGTGATGTGGAGGAAGATCTAGATGGGACTGATTCTAATTAAGGGTGCTTTGGATGTGGTGACTATTACATGAGTTTCCTAGTTACAGTGCAAACATTTATCTATGCTGATGTTAATGTTATGCTTTCCCAGTAACTCTTAAATGCCTTGCCTTTTCTTTTTTCCTGAACAAAAAAAGAATGTCTCGTAGCACCTTAAAGATAAACAAATTATATAATGGCCTAAGTGTTGGTGGTGTATATTAGATAGTGAGGTGAGAAGGAAATTAAATGAATGCAATAAAAAGTAAAGATAAAGGGACCCCTGACCATTAGGTCCAGTCGTGACCGACTCTGGGGTTGCGGCGCTCATCTCGCTTTATTGGCCGAGGGAGCCGGCGTATAGCTTCCGGGTCATGTGGCCAGCATGAATAAGCCACTTCTGGCGAACCAGAGCAGTGCATGGAATCTCCGTTTACCTTCCCACTGGAGTGGTACCTATTTATCTACTTGCACTTTGACGTGCTTTTGAACTGCTAGGTTGGCAGGAGCAGGGACCGAGCAACGGGAGCTCACCGCGTTGCGGGGATTCAAACCGCCGACCTTCTGATCAGCAAGTCCTAGGCTGTGTGGTTTAACCCACAGCGCCACCCACATCCCTTCAATGAATGCAATACTGCCTGGGAATTGCACCATCGACTTGAGCAGTTCTCAATAAACATAGGTTGCAAGGTCCTCTGACCTATCTTTTCAGGTGTTATACTGTGGTTAATGCTTAAAGTGTTATTCTTAAGAACATCACCAGGACCTGCCCCTATATCACAGGTCTGGGGCCTGAAATCTCAGGGTCTGGGATGTTCTTGACCTGACAACTCTATGTACTATATCAGTGGTGGCGAACCTATGGCTCGCATGCCAGAGGGGGCACTCAGAGCCCTCTCTGTGGGCACGCACACACACCATCATCCCAGCACACAGCCGGCAGAAGGTGAGGGCAGTGCGCCGAGTCCTCAGCTCAACTTGGGCGGCTGGAGCACCATGTGCGTGGCAGGAAACAGTGCGGCAGGAGCTGGATGTGATGCCCATCAGGGCGCCGATTCTCTCCAAAATGGGGGTCACATCTATTCTTTGACCCAAGTTCATTGCACCCAATTGCGCTGAGGATATTGTGGCAATTAGTATTTTGTGTGAGCGGGTTGCAATTATTATACTGGGCTCTCAGTTTCAGATGCTGCACAAGCAGGATAGGAAAGAGCCAAAATCCCCAAACTGCCCATCTGCTGCAGTGCCTTTAGGGCTCCTTTTGCTCAGCCGCTCAGCGTGGGATGCCCAGACCGAGAAGGCGCACTCGTGGCCAGGGAGGCACAAAGGGAAGGGCTGGGTGGGGCATTGGTCCCATTCGGGTATGTGATGCTATCCCCAAGCAGGCGCTCATGTTGTTTACAGAAGATGGGTTTGGATCCTGGGACTTGTGTCTGAGTAGAAGCGCCTCGGATGGGGCATTGGAGGGTGCAAAACACAGCCACAACCCCCAGGGTGTGCGTTGTGCGTTTTCCCTTGGTGAGCCTCCGCTGTGGGTGGGGAGAACACAGCGCTCTGCACGTGCTCAGAGGCGTGCTGCCACATTGCTGGGCTGCTGAGAGTTCTGAGCAGCTGCCTTCCTCCTCCTGCTGCGAGGTTGAGGCTTTACACACCCTCCGGCCATGCTGGACACCCTGCATCGGGGCTGGGCAGGGCTGGGCGAGGGAGCAGGGCTAGCATGTGGGGCAGCCCCCAGGGCCCTTTCAGGAAATGGTGACACGATGGGGGGGGGAGGCTCCACTCTGCACGTGTTCAGAGGGCCACGCCAAAAACGCTTGCTTGCTCAGGCTGGAGCTTAAAAGCGGGGAATCCTTAAGTGTGGAATTCTCTTCCAAATAATTAAGTCAACGAAGGCACTTGGGATTGCTTTCCTTACTTAGTTTGGATCATCTTAATGCAAACTTTTAAAAGTTGTTTGTATCACCGAAAGCTCTGTTGCTGTGTTTTTCTTTTAAGACAAAATATGTTTATGTATGAGTTGTTGTTTTCTAAACTAAAACCTCAGTATTCAGGTTAAATTGCAGTGTTGGCACTTTGCGATAAACAAGTGGGTTTTGGGTTGGGTTGGTCTATAAAAGGTTCGCCATCACTGTACTATATGAATATTATGTCCAAAATCCGAAAAAGATGCAAGTGACCTTAAAGGGTTACGAACGCTATATAGCAATCTTTCCATATGCCTATCTCTCTAACAGCTTGGGAAGATCAATACTGTGACCAAACATTTTATTGTACTTGGACTGAATTTTGGAAGGACTTCCAGGGGCCAGACAGCACAGCTTGTGGTGGGGTAAGATCTGGCCTACTATCCCAGAATAGTGGCATACAGTTCATAAGATGTGTCCCTTTCATTTGTATGCCAGCATGGCTTTGCAAAATAGTTAAATGAACGTTGTTTCCATTTTATGAGGCAAGGGAAAAATTTGAGCAGCCTGTCAATGGGTACTAGAAGCAAGCTGTACTGGTTGAATGCTAGGGCTATAATTTTTCATTATTTTTCATACTTTTATAAGAAAAAAAAACTTGTTCCTTTTCCCTTATGGGGTTCCCAAGAGCCCATATAGAATCCTTATATAGGCTTCTCTATCAGTAGGAGAAAATAACAGAGGCCAACCAGAGAATATTGAGAAGCAAAGCGGCTAGTAAGCCTGATCTTTATTAAACTGTTGCAAGAGGGTCCCCCACTCACCCCACACAGGGAGGGAGGAGGAACCCAGAACATTGGTGTGCAAGCTCTTATATGTTGTTGCTGTTTAGTTGTTTAGTCGTGTCCGACTCTTCATGACCCCATGGACCAGAGCACGCCAGCAACTCCTGTCTTCCACTGCCTCCCGCAGTTTGGTCAGACGCATGTTTGTAGCTTCGAGAACACTGTCCAACCATCTCATCCTCTGTCGTCCCCTTCTCCTTGTGCCCTCCATCTTTCCCAGCATCAGGGTCTTTTCCAGGGAGTCTTCTCTTCTCATGAAGTGCCCAAAGTATTGGAGCCTCAGCTTCACGATCTGTACTTCCAGTGAGCACTCAGGGCTGATTTCCTTAAGAATGGATACGTTCAGTGAATGGATACATACATCACTGAAGGGGCGGTCTACAGCGGAAACCTGTCTGCCAGGATACCTAATAATGGTCACTGATTGCTTTTAGCTGGGCATTCTGGCCATTCTTTTGTGATGGTAAATACTCAGTTCCTGAATCCAGGTCACAGGCTCACCCTATTCACACACAGATACGCCCTTAAGACAGGATTTCTGAGCAAAGAGACAATGGGGAGGTTTCTCCATTTCCTTCCTCCTTGCAGAGAAACATTTGAGGTCAATTTGGGAGAGTCAAAATGGTTTCAGGACTGTTTTTCTGTACTGTTTCAGACCTGTGGTTCATATATTTATGTATGTGTTTGGTACATTTATGAACATTTATTTTATATCTTAGACCTTATAATTCTCATAACAATAACATGAAACTAGCCACAGATCTGACTAAAATGTAGGCTCCTCAGATGAGTTTTTGACAGGCAAAAGTGTAAGTAACCAGCAAGTTATAACTCCAGGGGACGTCATTCATTTGTATACCATTGATTTCACTTAAGGCAAATGTGTTTGAGATTGCAATTTGTGGGATACAGGTTAACCTTTAAGAGATAAGGACAACTGGGATTTGTGCAAAATTGCTCATGAAGCAAGAGTCTAACCTCGGTCTTCTCAGTCACTCAAGTGACTGTAATATAACAAGCATTCAATGAATGTATATTCTTTATGAATGATTAAACCCAGAGAACCAAAAGTAGAAAAGTAGCAGTGGGAAGGTAAACGGCGTTTCTGTGTGCTGCTCTGGTTCACCAGAAGCGGCTTAGTCCTGCTGGCCACATGACCTGGAAGCTGTCTGTGGACAAACGCCAGCTCCTTCGGCCAGTAAAGCGAGATGAGCACCGCAACTCCAGAGTCGTCCGTGACTGGACTTAATGGTCAGGGGTCCCTTTGGCTTTTTACCTACCCTTTGGAATTTGCTCCCCTTGACTATTAGATAGGTGCCATCACTATTGTCTCTCTGGTGCCTGCTGAAGCCCTTCCTATTTCAGCAAGTCTTTTAAGTTGAGATCTCTCCCAGTCTGCACCTGTCCTGGAATTGTTTTGTTTTTTTTAATGTCTCATTTTTAAGGTGTTTCAGTTGTTTTATTGCTTGTCGTTTGCTGCCCTGGACTTCTTTGGAGGGAAGGGTAGGGTATAATTTGAGCAAGAAATAAAAAGAAGCAAAAAGCAAATGTGCTCAGGATTGCAGCCTAGTCGCCCCTACATTTTGTCTAAAGCCCATTTCAAGGCAGTTTTTTTGGAGGTTCCTGCTTTTGACAGAACATCTAGGAAATTTCTAAGGCTGCAAAACAATAACTCAACAACAGCTTGATGCATAAGAAAACTTGTCAGGACAGTTCCATACAGTAGCAAAGTGTATTTGGCCTTTGGTGCTGAGCGAAAAGTTAACTGTAGGATGGGCTACCTTACTTCCACAAGCAGGAAAAGAGAACCCCCTGTTTTTGTTACTGTTCAGGTGTATTTAGGCCTCAATTATAATTATACTAAAATAATTTATATTCATTCATAAGAATTGAGGTCTCTTCTTTCTGGAAGCCCAAGGTGGGTGATTCTGTCAGTTCTGGTTTCTCTCGGTTTCTCATATTTTTTCCAACCTTAATTACAGTTCTCTACATTTCTACATCAGTTAGCATTAAAAAAGAAAAAGTCCTCATGGAAATTCATCAGAATTTCAGTGCAAATTTCTCCAAATCTATAGCTGTTTGCATTCCATTTCCCTTAATATACACATTTTTGCAAAGCTATTTTTCCATATGTAATGCATTTTTTAATTCTAGCTTCACAAATACATACATTTTTATGCACACCTTACCCCATCAGATGCATTTTAGACATATTATTTGGCTGGATAATTGCATTGCAAAATTCGGAGAAGTATGAATTTCAACAAGGGACTCTGTTTTGGTTGTCATATTGTGTCGGACAGTGTGAATCAGGTAGATACATTTTCAAATGAGAGCTGAAACAAATTTTGCCCCTTCCCCAAGCCAAGGCCAGCTCTGGCTGTCTATTGCAACACACAGAGCCCTCCAAACAGTGTGACAAAACTTTGAAACAGACAATGGCTTATTAGCAAGGGGCGAGAGACAAGTTTTCACAAGAGCAGGTAAGCTGTAAATAAGGATTTGTTATGTTCATCCATGAGAAGAAATAAGAGGCACTGGTCTTGCTGAAGGATGCTAGTACAATATGGGCTTCTAGGGATTTTAACAACTGCTCTGCAAAAACTAATCTTGTTACACTTGATAAGAGTGTGTGGCTGACTTGGCTTCCTTCCTAATGCAAGAGAAGGCCTGCAATGCCATTATTTTCACTCTTCATTACTTCGGGAACATTGCTCACACTTTAGCAAACCTCTCTTTTATCTAAAGCTGAGAAGATTTATCCCCCTGGGTTTGCCTCTCAATCACCAGAGGCAGATTTTTTTTTTAAAGAAGAAAGAGGAGGAAAGTCATCTTCTACCTCTGGAACCCGATAAAAGCAACATTTTAAAAGCTTCACTAAACCCACAAATGGAAAGCATGTTGCTGACATTAATAAATTAATTCCCAAGAATGGTTTATTTAAGGGGGGAGCACAGAAACATAGAACATACCCTCCAACATTTCTTAGGTGAAAATAGGGGCATCCTATTCTATAGTAACAATAATTTTATTACTTGTACCCAACCCATCAAACTGGGTTGTCCCAGCCACTCTGGGCAGTTTCCAACATATATAAAAACATAATAAAACATTGAATATTTTAAAACTTCCCTATACAGATGTCTTCTAAAAGTTGTATAGTTCATCTCCTTGGGTTGGGAGTTGCATAACCCCATACCTTCCAACTTTTCTGTTATGAAAATAGGGACATCCTAAGGGGACGCGGTGGCGCTGTGGTCTAAACCACTTAGCCTCAGGCTTGCCGATCAGAAGGTCAGCGGTTTGAATCCCCATGACGGGGTGAGCTCCCGTTGCTCGGTCCCTGCTCCTGCCATCCTAGCAGTTCGAAAGCACGTCAAAGTGCAAGTAGGTAAATAGTTACCCTCTGGCGGGAAGGTAAACGGTGTTTCTGTGCACTGCTCTGGTTTTGCCAGAAGCGGCTTAGTTATGCTGGCCACATGACCAGGAGAAACTGTTTGCGGACAAATGCTGGCTCCCTCGGCCAGTAAAGTGAGATGAGTGTCGCAACCCCAGAGTCGTCGTGACTGGACTTAACTGTCAGAGGTCCTTTACCCTTTTAAGGACAAGCAGGATGTTCCAGGATCAAATCAGAAACTGGGATGGCTTCTGTAAATCTGGGACTTTCCCTGGGAAATAAGGGCAGTGGAGGGTCTGACAGAATGCTTAAGGATTTACATAATAAATGCCTTTAGAGGTGATTTGGAAGATGGCTGCAAAGGAGAAGATTCTGAGAAATTCTAAAGGAAGCAAAAAGTATCAATCTAGTTTGGGAATCTGATTCTAGAAATGGTCAAGCAGCAGGGGTCAGCAAACTTTTTCAGCAGGGGGCTGGTCCACTGTCCCTCAGACCTTGTGGGGGGCCGAACTATATTTTGAAGAAAAAAATGAACAAATTCCTATGCCCCACAAATAACCCAGAGATGCATTTTAAATAAAAGGACACATTCTACTCATGTAAAAACACACTGATTCCTGTACCGTCCGCGGGCCAGATTGGGAAGGCAATTGGACCGGATCCGACCCCCAGGCCTTAGGTTGCCTACCCATGAGCTAGATGCTTGAAAGCAACCCACAAGCCGGGAATGAATGGAGCAAATCTGTCAACATTTTGATACTCACAGAGTCATATTTTGATGTGTGAATAGTTTAGTATACATGCATAGGCAAGAACCTATATTCTTCTGGTAGGATTTTTGCAACTCTGAGTATGACTCAACTCAGTGGTTTTTTTAGGGGTACTCTCATTTAGACTCAAGAAAACCACCATTTTATAGTTCAAATCGGGGGAAATAAATACAGTAAATGGACAAAAGTACAAAGATTCACAAAATGTTTCGGGGTATGCGTCCTCCTGTATCCTCCAAGAAAAAAAAAGCGCTGGCCCAACTCATATGTGCTTTTCATCACTTGATGAGTGCAACATTGCAGAGAGAAGATCACAAAGGAAATTTCTACACAAATATATCCTACTCTGAGTATGGCTTGGTTGGCTATAACTCAGTATATGTTATTTTTAGTAGACTTGCACAGCAAATAGGAAAAATAAAGATTTGGGTAACATGGATTTAAACTCAAACATGTGTTGAGGGAAATTATAATCAAGTGGATATCCTGGTTGCTTTTTTATATATATATAAAGGATAGTGTTTTCAATAGCATTTTGAATGACCATTAACACTAAGTCCAAAGAGTCCTGCACCACATTCTTTTATAATTAATATTTTTACGTACGATACCACCTTTTTAATTTATGCTGTCTTTTTTCTACTCATTTTTCTACTTATTTGGACAAAAGCCATCCAGAGATTTGATTTATTATGCACCGTATAGTACTAGATTCTACCAGGTTACAGCCAAGCCTGCACTATTTGACACCACTCATTTCAAGGTCCAGGAAAGAAAGATATGAGAAAATGCTGCATACCCACACTAATCAATTTTCTTGTGTTAACTCTATGGATTTGAACTAAAACAGGAGAGACCCATTAGTCATCATTATAATTTAATGGCCTGGAACATTTTGAGTCAATAAGCACACAGAAGAGTAAACTCTGCCTATTATTGCACTCTTGTAATTTAGAAAGTGACATGATCTTTTCATGAAAAGTTAATTTAAAAAGTTCAGTGTTTCATGTCTGAGGCACATTTCCCGGTGAAAGCAACCATAAAATTTCAGGTTTCAATGCTTTGCCAGTATGTAATGCATCTAGATTTTTCTATTAGCAAAAGCGTAGCTCCAGTGGAAAATAATACCTCTTTGGGATGTATCCCAATTACGTGGCTTGTGGGAAAAGGGAAAGCTATACCTTCCAAGTTATAAGGGCAACCCAATAATCAAAAGGCACATGTAGAGAGTTTTTGCAATTTTCCAGGCTTAATTTCAAGAGGCTGTAAACAACCACTTTCCTGAATCCAGCAGTTGCCAGAACTAGGTCTATAAGGTCCACACCAGCCTAATTTTGGCTACAATGTCCTTATACTTTCAAAGTGTCAGAAAAGCCAAAAAGTCCCGTGGCAGCTTAAAGACCAACACATCTATAGTTGTAGGTGTGGGGTAGGGTCTACTCAGGGGATATACCTGAAGGAGCATCTCCACCCCCATCGTTCTGCTCGGACGCTGAGGTCCAGCACCGAGGGCCTTCTGGCGGTTCCCTCACTGCGAGAAGCAAAGCTGCAGGGAACCAGGCAGAGGGCCTTCTTGGGAGTGGCACCCATCCTGTGGAACACCCCTACATCAGATGTCAAAGAGATAAACAACTACCTGACATTTAGAAGACATCTGAAGAGAGCCCTGTTCAGGGAAGTTTTTAATGTGTGACATTTTAATATATTTTTAATCTTTGTTGGAAGCCGCCCAGAGTGGCTGGGGAAGCCCAGCCAGATGGGCGGGATACAAATAAATTATTATTATTATTATTATTATTATTATTATTATTATTATTATTATTTATTATTATTATTATTACTACTACTACTACTACTACTACTACTTCATCTGACACATGCAGGGGTTGTCTGACTGGTTTTATATAGATGATTTCCCCCCCCCTTTACAGTGGGAAATGTCCAATAAAACATACGTTGGCCATCATCAGTCTGGTGCCCACCAGAAGCATTGGACTGCAACTTCCCTCAGCTCCAGCCACCATGTCTGTGCTGGCTGGAACTGATGGGAGTTGCAGTCCAAACACCTGGAGGGCACCAGGTTAGGTGAAGGCAGGTGTTGGCAATGCATATAACACCATAGCTGTCAACTCAGATTTGAAAATAAGGGACCAGCAGCCTTGAAAATAAGGGATCAGCAGCCAAAATAAGGGATTTTAGTCAACCGCCAGCCAAACGAAGCCTCAAGTGGTGGTTCCCACAGCGCAGCAACCCAGCAAAGTGGATGCAGCAAGGAAAACCACCGTCACCTCTCTGCAGGGAAGTGCTGAGCAAAGGCGAGTCCCCAGGCAACGTGGCCGATTTGATCAGCACAAGGCATGCAAGCTCCACCCCCAGTCATTCTTAGACTCCTTATTGGGTGAGCAACACAGTTGGAGCCTCCCTCCTTCCTGGCCGGCAGGGAGGGAGGGAGAGGAGCTGCTTCCTTTGAACCTGGGGAAATTTAAGGGACATCATCAATAAGGGACAGCAGCGGGAAACGGCGCTGGGATAAGGGAGTTTTCCGCCAAATAAGGGACGGTTGACAGCTATGCATAACATTCCTCATCAGAGCACAAATGAATGAAAGGCAAAGCAGGCCGAGAAGAGCAGAAAATGCTTTGCCACAATGCATTTTTTAAAAACACATTTATTTTTGCCTCAGCTGACTGCTGTGGTGCTGCATTTGCAATTCTTCCATAGTTATTTGCGACACTTCCTTAGGGATACCAGAGTCAAACTTTCCAGAATGTTTTGTTGTACAATAAAGAAAAATCAGTGCAATTCAAAGGAATTAAACATATGTTAGGGCTGCCGTACGTTTGGATTTTTTTCCATAAATTAAAAAAGTGCGGTTTTGGGGACGTGTATGTGTGTGTAATATAATTTTGGAGGTGTCTTGGTTTTTACTTTTTGAAATATGGCAACCCTAACTGTGTTCCAGGGAATCCTATGTTTTCTCAGATTTAAAAGCTCATCAGGGGTTCCTCAGAGAGAAGATTAGTAATGGCTGACAAGAGTGAAGGGCAGGTAATAATTACTAGGTAAAAAGGTAAAGGACCCCTGGACGGTTAAGTCCAGTCAAAGGTGACTATGGGGTTGCGGTGCTCATCTCGCTTTCAGGCTGAGGGAGTCGGCGTTTGTCCACAGACAGCTTTCAAGGTCATGTGGACAGCATGACTAAACCGCTTCTAGTGCAACAAACACCGTGACGGAAACCAGAGCACACAAAAATGCCGTTTACCTTCCTGCCGCAGCGGTACCTATTTATCTACTTGCACTGGTGTGCTTTCGAACTGTTGTTGTTGTTATTATTATTATTAAAATCTTATTTTACACTGTGCAGTCACAGGGGGCCATTAGTTGTGTTCTAGGCTATGTTCTTCCTTTACACAAAGCAATGGTGAGATCCAACAGCTACAACCAGCACTGACATGAAAATGTGCTGGAGGTGGCTCAGCAGAAGAAAATGTTCCCTGAAGATAGAAACTCTGAGAACTGCTGAAGCTGGAAGGCCTGAGCAAAATTATTAATAGTTATTCTTTGTTCCTTAGGCAGCAAAAAAAGCTTAACTGTTCCTCCTGCTGCATTTCCAGAACACCACAAATGTATTCAGATTTTATGATGAGTCTTGTTCATTATGTATTATGGAGCCCTGCCTGGGTCAATCAGTTTCCTGCAGTCAATCCACTTATATTTTATCCCCATGATTTTTTAATATTATGAATATCCTGTCCAGAGGAAGTGCAATAATCCTATTTATTGAACTCTTGTGGGTTTTTGTCTTGTCTTGTCTAGAATGGAGCAATAGTCAGGAGACCTAAAGCTACTATACCTTGAATATTTTTGTGACGGAAATGTGCGTAGATCAAAGTGGCATTCATTGTCAATTTCAAGTTCCCAGCAGGAGCCTGGTACAAATGATTATAATTGGTAGTGCCCTATTTAGGTGTGAATTAGTGGGAAGTTTTTCTTCATCAATAGATTCACTAGAGAAAAGGCTATCACACGGCAAGACTTCATTAAATAAATGCCATGCTGTTCCAGTTTCAAGTTAACCACTGCATTTTTTTATTATACCAAGGAAAATTTGTGTTTCTCGATGCCACTACATTACAATGGCTTGTTGCATTCTTAACTTGAGTTTATTGTGTGGACAGGTGGAGTCCCCCAAACCCTGGCCAGCCCTGTGTGGAATAACGACTCAAGACAACGTGCTATGAGATTAAAATTGGCCATAACTTTATTATGTTTCAGATGTGGGTAGACCTTGGCTCAGGCATTGGGCGTTTATCCCTCCCAGTCCCCCGCTGTGGATCTGGGGAACATCAGGTTTATCCACAGTGTTTGGGGGGGGGGATGGGCTGGCTCTGGAGAACATATGATCAAGTAGAGAGAGCCTGCCCCCATTATGCCGCCGTCGCAGGGGAGAGGAATGTCAACCCCTTGGTGTATTGCCAAGGCCTCCCCTCAAACAACCCCTTTAACTGGGAAGCCTGGTATCGCTGGTGGAAAGAGAAGGGGGGGTGAGTCACCACTACACGCCCACCCCCATTTAGGGAAGATAGACTGAAGGTTTCCGCCCAAGGCCTGATACCGCCAAGGTTGTGACGTTTTGCTACGGGAAAGGCAAACCTGCCAATGCAGGAGAATTCCTTTCCGGCCCTTCAACAACGACCTTGACGTAGCAGCGCCCACATACCTGTGGAGAAAAGGTTAGCCTGCAAAAGAAGTCTTAACTGAGGGTGGGTAGGGTGGGAGAAGCTCTGGAGCCAAGTGAGGATTCCCAGGTAAGATCCTCCCCCCATTGTGTGGGCAGGGTGGTCCCTCCCCCTACCTGGTCTGATCACCTTGGCAACGCCTCCCCAGGCAGGATTGGGCAACTGGCTGAGGTAGGCGGAGACCTCCAGGTATCCCACCCAGGGAAGGTGAAGCCAAGCCTGTGCTAATGATGCCGCATAGGGTCCAGAGGGCTGCGCGCGACCACACAAAGGGCGCCCCCTAGTTAATGTGGGGAGCGGCCATTCTTACAGCTGCCTTTCTATCATTGCTGACTTTGGGGAGCCAGGGTATCAGAAGGGCTCCATGGGCCGGATTGTGGGATTTTTGGCACTGCAGAAGGGAGTCCCTGTGCTGCGCTGCGCCAGTTTAGCACAGCACATGGGGACTCGCCGAGTGGGCGGCTCAGTTCGGGGATGGCTTGTGGGCCAGTTAAATGACCCCCAGGGGCCGCTTGTGGCCCATGGGCCTTAGGTTGCCTACCCCTGATTTAGACCAAGCCAAGACACATCTGGGGCTTCTTTTTGGCTACATAGGTAACTTGTAGGAGGCAGACAGCCATACTGATCCTCATAGTATTGAATTGAGAATCAAACAGGAAGTAAAACTGCAGAAGGTGAGATTTGAAGGAAAAAGAGATGAAGGGTTTGCAAAAAAAGAGGCCCAAATAAAAAGCTGTGTTTTAAAAAGTGAATGCATGGGCAGAAAAGGTGACTCAAGTAGAATCTAATTCGAGCAGTAAAGAAGGTTAAGGGGCAGGTAGGAAACAGAGATGGTAATCTTAGATTTAATTAGGCAATTGATACTCACGGTGTGGCCTATGGAGAGGAAAGTGTCGAGAAAGAAGGGGATATTAAGGAGTCAGATTATGAAGTGTAAGAAGCTGAAAGGGAAGATGAAGAGAAAGACGAAGGTAGTGAAGAAAAGACAGTGCCAGTCCAGAATGCTTTGCCGCCTGAGGTGGAGACCCCTGTTTTAAGGCCAATATTTTAAAGCATTGCTTCAGCTTTAAGACACCAGTTCTTGCCTTCATCTGGCTCCAACATACCACCACCTGGAAAAGGTCACTTCACCTTACAGAATCAACCATTAAAAATAGTACAAAATTATCTGAAATGATGGTGGCAAATATCAAACAGGCTTCTACCATACCTCTATACCAGAGTTAGTAGCCTATTGCCTTCCAAATGTAGCTGAACATCAGCTGCTATCAGCCTTACATCCAGTGACCAAGGGTGATGGGAATTGTAGTCCCACAAAATCCAGAGAGCCAAAACTTAGCTGTCCTTGCTCTAGAAAATGGAATCAAATGGCTTTGATGAAAAGTTTCAGATCTATAACCTGCAATTTCCTAAATCTCACAATTAGCTTTCCAGAAGGTATTATTTTAGCACCTTGACTACCATACATAGAGTCTTTATTCTCCACACACCAACATATTTGTTTAAATATGCAGTGTGCAACCCGAAGCATGTCTACTCAGCGGTAAATCTCATTGAATTCAGTGCAATTTATTCCAGTGTAAGAATGCCCAACACTGCAATCTTAAACTGAATTCCATGCAAATACTACATCACCTGTTCTACCACTGTTTCCTATTTTTGTAAACCATATTTTAAATTTAATTTTCTGGTAAATTACAACTATTTTCGTAAGCTGGTTAGATTCACTTATCAGAAGGTAAGTTTCATTGAACCTAAGGACTTACACCTGAGTAAACATGCATAGGGAGCATGCACTTTGCTTACACCCCAAGCACACATTGGATATGGATTAGATACGGTGGTGATGTATGAAGCACAGTACCATTTTACATTTGGGCAAAAATCTTGCTAGGAATGTCTACCTTTGTTAAATCAGTCATTGGTGATTCTAGATAGCATTCCACTAGTGCAGAATGCCTATTCTTTCTTACCTTTGCAAATCTCCCCATGCTTATTTACATTGCAACGTATGGGTTATTTGTATATCTTTTGGTTTTGCTATTTCAAATGCATGTCACAGACAAACACTGTATCTATTACCGTTCCTTGTTTTGGGTCAGAATATCCTATCTGGCATGTTGCAATATATTGTCTTGACAGCCCTGACAAGTTTGCCCCAATATACTGGTTAGCTTTGGGACATGTATGAAACCGGCTGAATAGCAAGCATTCCATGTTTTACTAGGTAGCTGTGTACAGTTTTTTGACAAATGAGGAGGATTCACCAAATCATTATATCAAGCAATCATGCCATCTGTTGTTTCAGTCCAAGCTCTTTTAGCATTTATTTCTATTGCACTTAAAAAAAATGGGCTGCCACTTAAAAGGGAGCCAGTGTGGTGTAGTGGTTAAGACTCGTAATCTGGGGAACCGGGTTCGCGTCTCCGCTCCTCCACATGCAGCTACTGGGTGACCTTGGGCCAGTCACACTTATCTGAAGTCTCTCAGCCCCACTCACCTCCCAGAGTGTTTGTTGTGGGGGAGGAAGGGAAAGGAGGTTGTTAGCCGCTTTGAGACTCCTTAGGGTAGTGATAAAGCAGGATATCAAATCCAAACTCATTATTATTATTATTATTATTATTATTATTATTATTATTATTATTGGCTGGGTATGGAAGGAATAGTATAACAAAATGTGTGTCAGAAAATATCTTCATACGTTTTGAATTCTCCACCATCCCCACCCATACACGCCCTCCCATCAGATGTCAAGGAAATAAACAACTACCGGTATCTGACTTTTAGAAGACATCTGAAGGCAGCTCTGTTTAGGGAAGTTTTTAATGTTTGATGTTTTATTTTGTTTTTAATATTCTGTTGGGAGCCGCCCAGAGTGGCTGAAGAAACATACATACATACTACAACATCATCAGTAATATATTCCTCCTGAGTTTGGGTCTGGCTTATACAGTGGTACCTCGGGTTAATAACCTAATTTGTTCTGGAGGTTCATTCTTAACCGGAAACTGTTCTTAACCTGAGGTAGCACTTTAGTTAATGGGGCCTCCCACGGCGGCCGCCGCGCAATTTCTGTTCTCATCCTGAAGCAAAGTTCTTAACCCGAGGTACTATTTCTGGGTTAGCGGAGTCTGTAACCTGAAGCGTCTGTAACCTGAGGTACCACTGTAATGGCCTGCAATGTTACCACAACTACTCCTTTTCTCCACCCCACAGCTCCCTCAGCTCTCAGCAGTGGTCATAATAGGAAAGGTTCACAGGGAGACTCTGTTGAAGCTTTGATACTTTTCTGAAGCCTATGCAGCAGACTCCAGAACATCAGGTACCATGGGAAATGTAGTTCCCAAAACCTAGTCAGGAACCAATGGAACTACATTTTTCATGGCGGTTGCAGCAGCATCTAGGCCAGGTCCTAATGGAGACATGGTGTGAGCATCCGCCACACAGAAAAAAAACCCAACAGTATGAAGGGGTGATGGATGAATCCTGTGTTTGTGTAAGCCAGGCTTCCTCAACTCCCATGATTCCTAGCTAGCAGGACTAGTGGTCAATGATGATGGGAAATGTAGTCTCAAAACATCTGAAGGGCCGAGTTTGAGGAAGCCTGGTGTAAGTGTTTAGAGGCATATAGGTCCTTGTTCACATTGAATAGTTCATATACGTAACAATTAAGTGTACGTGAATATGAAGTTCACTCTCACCATGTGTATAAGCTACACGCTTCCAAAGGATGTAAAACATTTGGCCTTCAGTTACAGTTTAATGGCTCCTTAGAAAAGCTGATAAGAAATCTCAAGCAAGAATACATCCTCTGCTAATGTATTCATGTTAGCTTCATGGCGGTGGAGCCCATTCCTAATCTGAAAACTTAATCCTTCTAAAATTATATACCCATTTTAATTATCCAAGCCTTTTTTTAAAAAAAAGATCAGGTTTTATTTTTAATGGTATTACTTAAAAGCTCTTCCTACCCACATTATTGATGTTTTATAGCCCCTCAACACATTCCAAGCCATTTCATATCGGCGTGCTGCAAAAATTGGTGTTTTAATTCACATTACAAATATATTGCCAGCATATTGCTTCTCACCTGCTCCATTGCAAACATGGTACAAATATTGAAGATTAGGTTGGATAGGATTTTGGGAATGGCAGCCTTCATTTGCCTGAATAGTTTAAATGAACACAGCTTCTGCTTACATCCTGATTTGTTGAATTTATACCACACCGTTTTTCTCCAAGAAGCCATCCATGGTTATCCCCCTCCTCATGTGATTCCCCAACAACATCCCTGTTGCGACTGGCCCAAGATCAGGGAGTTTCATAACTGATCAGGTAATTAAACCCTGCTCTCCCAGGTCCTACTCTGACACTGTAACCACAATACCACAGTGGTAAATAATCTGCTTCAAATTGAACAGTCTTAGACACTTCAGGTAATAGCATGCACACACTCTCTGCACATTCTTGCAGTCATTCTGCCACATATGTGCATGCAAGTATAAGCACACTCAATGCTCATGGTTGATGGATGGTTAAAAATAAGAAAAGGAAGAGAATCACCCTTTCCTCTTTCCCCCACTGCCCTTTGCCAGCTGTTTCTTTAACTTGGAGATAATAATAACACAGTGGTATCTTGGTTCTCAAATGCCTTGGTACTCAAACAACTTGGAACCCAAACACTGCAAACCCGGAAGTAAGTGTTCTGGTTTGCGAACTTTTCAAAAGTGCTCCGTTTTGAGTGCCACGCTTCCATTTTGAGTGTTACACTGAAGTCTGTCTGTTTTTGCGGCTTTTTTGATTTGTTTTTGTGACTGTGTGGAACCCAGTTCAGCTTCTGATTGTGTGACAGCAGTACATTTTTATTGCTTTCATTGTATGGATCAATGGTCTTGTAAGATAGTAAAATTCATGTTAAATTGCTGTTTTAGGGGTTGTTTTTAAAAGTCTGGGGTGGGTTAATCCATTTTGTATTACTTTCTATGGGAAAGTGCACCTTGGTTTTGGAACGCTTTGGTTTTGGAATGGACTTCCGGAACAGATTGAGTTTGAGAACCAAGGTACCACTGTAATAATTTCTGCCGGCTGTGCTAGAATGACCAGTGTGTGCTAAACTAATTTCCTGTGTGTCTTTGTCTAGGTGTTAAGGGACAGCTAAGAGAATGAAGACTCTAAGTCCCCAGCGGAAGCATGATATGGCGATGCAGTGCTGGTGCTGAATTGTTCTCTCTGATGGCTCTATGGGAGTGGATAGCCCTGAGTCTTCATTGCTGGGTTTTAATGGTCGCTGCTGCTTCGGATCAGCATGCCACAAGCCCCTTCGACTGGCTCCTTTCAGATAAGGGACCCTTCCACCGCTCTCCGGAATACACAGATTTCGTGGACAGAAGCCGACAGGGATTTAGCACAAGATACAAGATTTACAGGTATGAAACAAAAGGGATGGTAATTTCAGAGGGTGTTCTTCCGGGAACTGTTTAGAAATGAGGGCACTTTAAGAAAAATAAATAAATCACAGATGGGGAGAACCAATGGGTAGGTCTCGTTTCATTCCAAAAATATACACCAAGGTTCCTTTTCATGTTGGGAATAGCTGTGCTGCCTATTGAAAGTGAAAGGAGGTGATTGATTAAAGCGAGATCTGAAGGTGACCACCTGTTGACAAAATCTTTCAGCTTTGTTGAAAAGCTAATTTTAACTCCTGGTTTTAGCTCAGCTTGCATTTTCTTCCTGAATTGCAGGAGATTAATGAGGCACAGTTCAGAGGTAGAGTACGCGTGTTTACATGTACAGCATTCCCAGAATCATGGAAATGCAAAGTTGGAAGGGACCCCAGAGGTCTTCTATTGCAGCCCATGGCAATGTAGGTGCCAATGGAGGCTTCCCTTGAAATGTAAATAGAGGCAGTTTTTGTCAGGACTATGGTGGAGAATGAGGTTAAATTTCCCCACACTCACTCCCAAGGTTCTATGGCTAATATTTGCATAACAAACGCAAACAAACATGAATGGCTTTCGGATAAGCATCACCTGATGAATATCTCTCTGCCATGCACTCACCTGATAAAAGTTCAGAAGTCCTGAAAGAAAAAATATAAAAGGGCCCTTCAGCAAGAATTAATGTGTTTGCTGTAATTACATAGTCTCATCAGAAAATGAGAATATTAATGATTCATCCTGTGTGTGTTGTTTTGATGAGAATAAATAATATAAATAATGAACCATGCTTTATACATTAAAAGTGTTATATACATTAGCAATAATAAATGCTATGAAAGGATCTGGGCTTTAAAAAGAGAAAACTATGACTAGTAGGAGGGATGTCTTTAATTATTGACCCTGGCAGACTCCTCTTTGCCAGTCGAAATAAGGAGCTGCAACTGTAGAGCGTGGAAGAAACAGATTGGCAATTTCTGTCACTTGACCAATTTATGGCCATGAAATCATTTGAACAGGTGGTCCTTTATTTGCTTCAGATTGTTTTGCTGTCATTCCAGCTTTTTCAACTATTGGGTCCATAATAAGGGGCAAACTCTTGCCTTTTCATCCTGTTTGTGGCTCCTTGCAAATTGTTGCTGGTTTTTAAATACAGGTTTGGGGAGAAGGTTTGAAGTTTGTTTTGTGTTATGAATATTTATTTTCCTGTGCTGCTTCTCTGTGCACCAGAGGGCACTGTGTTGCAGGTCAATTTTGCATTAGTTTGTGTTGCCGTAGGCCAACGCATTGTGAGGTCTGTTGCACATTAACTGTGATGATGAAATATGCATTGGGGGTGTTTGGTGAGCTCAACGGATCAGAGGAAACGATTGCTATTAGCTGGGGTTTAAAAGCCAGCTGTCAATGCCAATCATCTATTTATTTATTTTGGCAGGGAAGGGGAAAATAAAAGCAATAATATATAAAGCCTGAGTCAGTATATTTTACTCCCCTTTGTTTTTATATTGCTCAACGAAACAGAAATATATCCATTGCAAAATGCAACAAGAATGATTCCCATTGCTTCTGGTTTCAGTACTGTTAACCATGGCTGAAAGGGCCACACATTGCATTCTCCATTCTAGGGTCTATATCACTGCTGTTTCTTATACCCAACAAAGAGCTGCCTCTGAAAATTTCAGGACCCCCCAGAATAATGGAGATCTGCAACCAAAGGGAGAATCAGTTCATGGATGTGTTTACATGCATACCTGACCACATGCACAGAAACTCTTTGAGGCAATTTGTACAGCAGGAAGCTTGTGTGGAGCTAGGGAAAACCTATACACATTGATTAAATCTATATGGAGAGGGGGAACAAGATAGAGGTACAAGGAGGATGTGGGTTCTTTTTTCCCTTTCAAGTTGGTCACATGGGGATTCTAGGAAAATCTTGCCAAAGGTTCAAGCCTTTGTGTGAAGAGCCCCACAGTGAATGAGTGTGAGGATTTTTAAAAAAGAGCTTTGAAGGGAAAATGTCCCATTGCCACCTTTTAATAAGGTAAGCACAACACAAACAACCAATATTTATTTCATTTTCTTCACATGCGGTTTCAATGCACTACACCCAGTTGAATTGCCAGAAAAGTAGTGTGTGAAAAGTTTGGCATAGCACGAGACTTCACCGTTTTTCCCTCCAGCAATGTTCTAACTCCCACTTCAACTCTTGGCTAGTTTTCCTTGTATATGTATTATTTACACTTGCACCGTACCCTCCAATATTTCTCTGATGAAAATAGGAACGTCCTAAGGAAAAGCGGGACATTCTGGGATCAAATCAGAAACTGGGACAGTTTCTGTAAATTAGGGACATCCCTGGAAAATAGGGACACTAGGGGTCCGTTGCACCTGCCCCGCCTTTTGGCCTGTTTTGTTCATTTCTGATTCCTATAATTTGCTCAGTTCTTCCCTTTCCTCATGGTGTTTGTGTGTGTATGTGTTTAATATATATTTATTTTCTGCTTTAAGTTACCATTGTTGGGGGCCAGACTTTGGAGACTCCTATTAAAGCTGATGTTTTAATTCATCCATAACTATAAGTTTCTGCAAGCAAAGTTTTTGAATGTTAAAGTTTGGACATTGGTTTAATTTCCAAAGAAGGGTGTCAGTCATATATATGATTTGAGCTTCTTAGCTGTGATTTTGCTACCCTTCCTTCAACACATCCCATACTCCAGAACTGTTCTTTCAGAGAATGTACAACCTCACCCAGACTGGATACTTCAGGGCCACCTCTGGACTATTCTAGATTTCTTCAGGGTCTCAGTTGTACTGGAGATTCCTGTAGGGTTGCAGGCTTTTTTCTCAGACGTTGCCTTCCCTTGGTCTGAATTAGGTAGGATCCTGAGATCCAAATTGGGTGGGTTCTGTGATGCTGTAGGGTTAGAGCAGGGAAGGAAGTATTCCAAAGTCATTGTAGGCTCATTGAACAAAACCAGATCCTTGCAAATTATCCAGTCTAACCATAATATAGCTGATTTTCCTAATGTTTGCTGAAAAGACTTTTTTTCTTATTCCCTCCATTCTATTGAAATTTCATTGACTGAAATGGAAAGCTGTAGGAAAACAGCATAGGCACGAAGCTGAGAATGTCAGATAATGGTGAGTAACAGATAGTAGTGATTAACAGTGCTTGGAAGGCCACTGCAGTTTGTCATGTGAACTCGACAAATGTAATTGAGAGAGGAAGGAATAATATAACTGCTACAGGCTTACTGGGAAAGCAAACTCTACTCGGTCTATGCATTGAAAAGAGGAGTGTTAATGTATTTTGAGGCTGCCCTGGGAAACAGCTAACTTCTCCTGTGGCTGACTATGCATTGCATTCCATTTATGGGGCCACTGTGAGAATCAAGATTATAAATGTGCTTGAAGGGAAACCTGTTCAGCTTTCACCAGAGCTTCCTCAGTTAGGGAATAAATAGCAGAAACAGTCCCATCTGCTTTTCCCACCAATTTTTCAGCAATCCGTAAATTGCTTTTGGCTAGCGTCAAAATGGGCTGCTTTCCTATAGAGATTTGTTTCTGTGGGCGAAAAGGTAATATAGTCAGGGGCCATCATCACTCTCCTGAAAGGAAGATCCTTCCGTTGAATGCAGAATGCCCTCATTTCAAATTGATTCTGTCACACATCAGAACGCATGGAAAACTCATTCTCCAGGAAGCTTGTGGAGAATGTTGAAGATGTGAGGGTCTCTTCTGACATTACTGTTGCGGCAGAGAAGCTGCTGTAGGATGGCGTCTTCCTGATTCATAAAGGTTATATTGGGAACTCTGGCACACACAATAGCAGCTCCTTCCCATGCCAGCTTCCCCCACCCCCTGAAACCAGATCAATACTGACTGTAAAACCATAAGAAGATGCCTACTGGATCCAACCCAAGGCCTATCTAACTCAGCATCCCATTTCCCAGTGGCCTATGGGAAATCCACAATCAGGACATTGGTACAATAGCACCCCGACCACTTGTGATTCCTCAGCAAGTGGTATTCAAAGGCCTGGTGCCTCTGATCCTGGAACTAATATATAGCCATCATGTCTAGTGACAACTGATAGCTTTACCATCCACAAATTTGTCTAATGCCCTTTAAAAGCTAAGTTGGTGGCTATCGCCCATCTTGTAGTGATATAAGAAGTGATAACTTGTGATGCTGGAAGCAAAAATGCTGTAGTAGATATGGATTGTCAAGGAGCTGTCAAGGAGCCAGATCATCTGCAGGGCACACACACACACACACACACACACACACACGGCATGGAAGGCAAATAGCTTTTTCTTAGCAGAAAAAACAACATCAATGTCCCTGGTTCATCTTAACAATGAAGGCATTGCTGAAACTAACCTCTAGGCATGTCACTGCCCTCTGCTTTCTCACTATGGATCCCTACCAAGGAGATGAAGGCCACTGAAGGGGTGAGCTCTTCCTCTCGGCCTGTCTGGCATGTTGCTCAACAACATGCTGGACCCTCCTTGAGCGGGAAGTCAGAGGGGGAAGAGAGTCTGTAGGACTGTGACTGTCTGCATGCACACTGTGGCTGTGAGCTTCTATTCCTGTCCTGGAAGGGCCTCCATCTCCTGACCTCCCTTTATGTCTCAGGTCTGTGGCTTCTATTGGCTCCCAGCTCATCCCTTCTGCTGAATGCTCCTCAGTGCCCCACCATCAGGCTCTAAGGTGTGGTCTTCAGAGCCCTCCCTGGGGGGGCTCTTGGGAGGCAGATTCCCACAAGTCTTCTTCATCCAAATCTAATGGCAAATTAATTTTTTTGAATATATAAATCTGGCAAGACTCATAGCATTCATAAGGGGACAATCAGACCAGAAATTATTAAAAGAATGGGGATCTGCTAAAGAGTATACGAAAAAACATTGTTCTGGAGTAGCATATCGGTACGTAATGAACGATGCTTTACAGGGTTAAAGAAAAAGAAAAATGGTGTAAAAAAGTACAAAGATGGAAGTAATCTACATTAGACACAACAATTTAGTAACAGTAAAAATTTTGAGGTCTTAGAACAAAGGAAGGAAGTCAATATGTGTATATGTATGTAATGACGAGATTAGAATGATGATATGGTTTTATTTTTAGATGTGTGCTTTTTCTTTTTCTTTTCTTTTTTCTTTTTTGTGTTCTGTTTTTCTTTCTTGGTTGTATAGTATTATTTTGGATTCAATGTTTGTAATTTTTGTTATAATTTTGCATTGTATATATATATATATATATATGTCTTCTTCAGCCAGCCAGTCCAAGCCCTCCCTGGGGGAGAGGGGCTCTTGGGCTGGTGACTCCCACCACTCCACATCCAGCCAGTCCCTGACATGAACCTACCAAGGTCATGTCTGACACCCAAGGTCCACCACCAAGGTCATGTTCCTACAAGACTCAATATGACTACTGACACATTTATAATAGGCCTCTCGGGTATTATTAAAATGTAAGCATGTTGGACGAGTGGCACCAGTAGGGGTGAAGCCATTTGCCTCAGGTGGCAGATGCAACCCCCCAACCCTGCCGTTGTGCCATTGTCACACCCACCTGGGCTTCACCCGTGTTGCTACCACTGCTCTGTTGTCCTCACCACTGCTGCAGTGTCATGGCAGCAGCACGGGCGCAGCAGGTGAAGTTGGGAAGACAGGACTGGCAGCAATGCAAGCATGACAACAGGGTGTCAGGAACCCAGCCTCCGGCTCGACAACACAGGGAGCGTAGTTAGTTAGAAAGAATGATTTATTGCTCAAGTACACAAATAACTCTGGGCGGCATTAACTCAACTCCCGCAATCGTGAATTGTGATGACTCTTCTGAAGATTCACTCCCCTTCTGCCAATCTAAACGGAACGTATGACCTTTACATCTCTGCTTCTGTCTCCTGTCAAACACCCTCCCCTAGCAACGACTCCGTAGGCTCATTGGATCCCCTCCAATTTCTTCCTGAGAAGACGGACTGTCAATCTTCTCTTCTTCACCTTTTTCCTCCCCCTGAGAGGCCTGGCGGAGATTCTGCTCACTCGAGATAGTTCCCTTGGCAATCTGCATTCCTAACAGCAGGGAGGTTGGACCTCGGCTAAGCTCCCCTTTTCTTGTTGTTGTTTAGTCGTTCAGTCATGTCCGACTCTTCGTGACCCCATGGACCAGAGCACTCCAGGCACTCCTGTCTTCCACTGCCTCCCGCAGTTTGGTCAAACTCATGTTGGTAGCTTCGGGAACACTGTCCAACCATCTCGTCCTCTGTTGTCCCCTTCTACTTGTGCCCTCCATCTTTCCCAACATCAGGGTCTTTTCCAGGGAGTCTTCTCTTCTCATGAGGTGGCTAAAGTATTGGAGCCTCAGCTTCACGATCTGTCCTTCCAGTGAGCACTCAGGGCTGATTTCCTTCAGAATGGATAGGATTGATCTTCTTGCAGTCCATGGGACTCTCAAGAGTCTCCTCCAGCACCATAATTCAAAAGCATCAATTCTTCATCGATCAGCCTTCTTTATGGTCCAGCTCTCACGTCCATACATCACTACTGGGAAAACTATAGCTTTAACTGTATGGACCTTTGTTGGCAAGGTGATGTCTCTGCTTTTTAAGATGCTGTCTAGGATTGTCATTGCTTTTCTCCCAAGAAGCAGGCACCTTTTAATTTCGTGGCTGCTGTCACCATCTGCAGTGATTATGGAGCCCAATTGCCTACTTCCTTCACTGGAAGCTGGCTGGGCTGGCTCATTCATGACACCAGGGCAGGGCACTATTTGTCCTGGATCTGCAACAGTGCAGTGTGGGGGCATTTTACCTACAGCAGCAAAACATCTGGGCATCAGACCACCCTCAGTGCAAGGTCTTGTAAGCATGTTCACTTGAACATCTTTGCAAACCTCCCTGCAATGAAAAATTGGAGCCTTCAATCATGGAGAGGCTTGTAGGTGTGTTCAGCTGAACATAATTATAAGATCCTTTCAGATTTTGCTGCTGAATGTTGCGAGATTGGAGGTGGAAAGGGTCATGCCGTCATGCACATCCCCATGTCTCAAACATTTCAGTAATATTTGAAGAGAGGTACAGCCACATTAAGGGACACATGTGGAGCTGTGGGTTAAATCACAGAGCCTAGGATTTGCCGATCAGAAGGTTGGCGGTTCGAATCCCCATGACGGGGCGAGCTCCCGTTGCTTGGTCCCTGCTCCTGCCAACCTACCAGTTCAAAAGCACATCAAAGTGCAAGTAGATAAATAGGTACCGCTCCTGCGGGAAGGTAAACGGCATTTCCATGCACTGCTCTGGTTCGCCAGAAGTGGCTTAGTCATGCTGGCCACATGACCCGGAAGCTGTACGCCGGCTCCCTTGGCCAATAAAGCAAGATGAGCACGGCACCCCAGAGTCGGTCACGACTGGACCTAATGGTCAGGGGTCCCTTTACCTTTGCTGCCACATTAGGAACGGTAGTGTTTGTGTTCTAACATATTCCACATGAATAGGGAGCAGGAAAAAAGAAAACAGCTTGCCACCAGAGCTGGAGAGGAGTGTCTTAGATAGTGCTGTGTCATCTGTGTTGGTTTTGCCCCAAAGAATGGTCTAAACATGCATGAAGAGCATGCTGGGAAATCCCCAGCATCTGGTATGCTAGCTCTCTCCTAAAGAGTGTTTGTGTGCATTAACCTAAGTTGTTCTATAAATTTCATGCCCACTGCTCATTTCAGCAACTTGCAACAGGAACTGGAGCTTAACACAAATATAGACCTTTTCTTTACCCCTGCACTTGTAACAGGTACCCATGCAATGAAAAAGCATTGGGCTGCCAATCAAGCACAGAGCTAATTGGTCTGAGATCACTGATTTCAGCTGACTCAAACATGTTTAATGGAAGCATTCCTGGAAGTAAGCCCTGTTGAATTCAGTAGGACTAAATTCTGAATCTCCATGGTTTGGATTGCAACATGAATGAAGGAGTGAATGAAATTCATGAGACAATGTGTGTCCTTGATGAATATGCATCCTTACCTTTATTCTTTTGGATGCTATCTTTTTAATTTTAAATATAAGTTGACCTGCACTCAGGGCAGGATAAAGAACCAATGATGGTTTGTGTGTGTGTTTCTGTGTGTGTGTGTTTTTAAAAAACTGTACTCAAAGATTGTATATCAAGTTATATTGCAAAGGTTCTTTTAATGTGTAACTTCATCTCCCATAGGTTGATAATTATTAATAAGGTCAGCTGCAGTAAGAATGTTTATTTAGAACTGATTATAGATGTTTGTCCACTCTTGGGATTGCAAAGATGCAAGATGTGAAACGAGGCCATTATTGCTCCTTCTTTGAGGATTTTAGATGTGTGACTTTGCTCTCTCCATTTGGTATTCCCTTTCATTTGCTTTTCAATGCCCTGTCTGTTCTATCATTTAAGATTCAGGAAGAGGTAATAAGGACAGTCACATTCAGCAGAGGAAACTATCACTCAGGGCATTTATCTTCATCTTTGCAGTGATCCCCCCCCCTCTTTTTTTGGTGTGGGGAGCCTAATTTTCAGATTCATCTGATGCTGTTATGTTTTTCCTGCAGCTATGTCAGCTGTCACTTTAAGATAACATTGCTATAATTTTGAAGTACACTATTGTTTCATGCTTTTTGCTTCTCTGAGTGGTAGGGAGTTCTAGGGCAGGCTTTTACAATTAGTTGCCTTGCGAGATAAGAGTTCTGAAGGTGTGTGTGTGTGTGTGTGTGTGTGTGTGTGTGTTTTGTAATACTGGTTTGTTTATAAACTGAGCAGCAGGAAGGTTCAGACAAACACCTAGAGATGGTCAGCATTAGTCTGAAAAAGAAGCAGCAACAGATTCTTGCAACTCGTCGAGGCTTCAAAATCTGGACTTCTAGATCCTGGCCAAATTTTCTATTCAGAACTGTCTCCTTCCTACAGGTCGGTGTGGTATAACCTGCATTCTTAGCACACAGAAGCCCAATTCACACATAAGTCCCCCAAAGAGCCTCGCTGACAGCAGAAGCCTCCAGCTGACTGTAGCAGCTATCAGTTCTGGCAGTTGCAACAGTTACCCATGGAAAGATCCCTTCCAGCCCTCTTTCAGTGCAATTACAATCACCCATCTGTTTCCCTGGCCATCCCCTAGCGTTGCCTGCTTGCTTCTTTCAACAGAGAAGAACAAGGGTATCTTTGCAGCTGTAGAAAGGAATCAGTATTCCTTGTTAGTGACCAATACACTAAGCAGATGCACTACACTCTTATTATAACATCAGGGTTTCCAGACTGTATGAAGATAAACTTAGCACAGGTTCGATTTTGTCAGCAGGGAGATGTGAACATAAGAGTTCTGCTGCATTAGGCTGGTGACCCATCTAGTCCAGCTATGGAAGTAGAACATATCCATCAGGGTTAGTACTGTGGCTGTTCACTATGCTGATGACAATGTAGTGGATGACCTCCACACCATCCTAAATATCTTTGCAGAAGCTTACAGAAAGCTTAGCCTATCGCTCAACATCCAAAAAACCAAAGTTCTGCACCAACAAACACAAAGCAACCCCTCTGCAGTGCCACAAATCCAACTCAACAGTGTAATGTTGGAAACTGTCAATCACTTCTCCTACCTGGGCAGTTATCTTTCCACAAAGGCAACATTGATGCCAAAATCCAGAACTGCCTGAGCTCTGCGAGTGCAGCTTTCTCCCAATTGAAGTGCAGAGTGTTTGAGGACTGGGACATTCACAGGGAAACCAAAATGCTTGTTTAAAATCTATTGTACTACCAACCTTACAGTATGCTTGTGAAATATGGACCACTTATAAACGCCATCTCCAGCTCCTTGAAAGATTCCATCAATGGTGTCTCCAAAAAAAATTACACATCACTTGTGAAGACAGGCAAACTAATACCAGTGTACTGGAAGAAGCAAAGATCACCAGTGTCAAAGCAATTTTTCTTTAACATCAACTTTGTTGGACTGATCATGTTGTTCAGATGCCTGATTATTGTCTTCCAAAGCAACTACTCTATTCTGAACTTAAAAATGGAACACGTAATGCTAGTGGTCAACAAGAGAGGTTTAAAGACTCTCTCAAACCAAATCTTTAAAAAGTAGTATAAACACTGACAACTGGTAAACACTGGCTTGTGAGGGCTCCAATTGGAGAACAGCCTTTACCAAAGGTGTCCTGGGTTTTGAAGATGCTCGAACTCAGGGCAAAAGGGAGAGACACGCTAAGAGGAAGGCATGTTTGGCAAACCCTCACCATGATCAACTCCCTCCTGGATACCTATGTCCCCACTGTGGAAGGATGTGTGGATCCAGAATTGGCCTCCACAGTCACTTACGGACTCACTGTTAAGACCGTGTTCATGGAAAACAATCTTACTTGCCTACGAGTGATCGCCAAAGAAGAAGATAGCTTCATCTTCCACGAATCTGTCTAATTTTATTTTCAGGCCATCCAAGTTGAAGGCTATCACTTCATTTTGTTGGAGCTAATTTCATAGTTTAACTATGTGCTTTGTTTGTCCTGAATCTCCCAACATTCCTCCTCCTAGGTATCCACAAGTTTTAGCGTTCAGATATTTTAAGATGGCCATCATATCACTCCCAGTCTTCTCTTCTCCCGCATAAACATACTCAACTCCCTCAACCACTGACTTAGTTTCCAGACCTTTTATCATCTTGATTGCTCTTCTCTGCACACATTCCACTTTGTCTACATCCTTCTTACACTTTCCTCTATCCAGTTTCTCCACACTGTGCATAAACTTATACTTTTCTATTGTTTTAGTCCCTTAGTAGCCTTTTCTCTATACTAAAAAGTCCCAAAGGCTGCAACCTTTCTCCATAGGGGAGCTGCTCCATCTACTCCATCATCCTGACTGCTCTTTTCTGGACCTTTTCCAGCTCTACAATATCCTTTATTCTCTGTTTCACCATAAATTTGGCTTGTACTAACACCACTGATAGCAGAAAAGGGGAGAATCCCCCCCACACCTCTATTAGAGGTGAGGTGCTTAATCCATAGAATTTTGCTATAAGGTATGGGTTTGCATTTGAAAGCCCTCTTTCCCTCTGTGATGCACAGGTGCTGCTGGGAGAGAAGTAGGGTCCTGAGAGGTAGATGAGATTGATGGGCATAAGAAAAACCAGATACCAGAGTAAGAGTAGACAGGCTGAGGATGGAAGCAGGGGTTTTATCAGGCCTGGAAACTGAGGAGGGACCAGATAGAAAGGACTATGGGGCAACAAGTGAAAATAATCAAGAGGTCCAGGGCAAGGAGTGTGGGATGCAATCCTTGTAGCAGTCAAATACAACATTCCTTGTTTGCCTAGAGTGGACACAGACAGGGGGATGTTGATCCAGCCAGTTGAATTTCCTGTTATACCTTGTCTGGAGCATTGTGCCCTTTCATGTGACCAGGTAGGTGGGTGTGACCCTTGTAGGCCTCACAAAGGTTCAGTCACTCAGCCATCTTCCTCTTCTTCCTCTTCATGCCATGCTCTCTTGATACTGATGTATTTTACTGTCTGCTGGCTCTCAGCCACCAGGACATGGGCTCATTCCCATATGGGATGAACTCAAACCCTCTTCTGTAACTCTAAGCTCAAGCCTGCCTTCAGGGATCCAGTGGTGAACTGAATGTGAGTAAACTTCTTATTACTTTTTTAAAAAGACTGTTGTGTCTTTATTCTTTTTGGGAGGGATAAAAGGGGACTTGCCAGGAACCAAACCCAACCTGAACAAAGCCAGATTGGATTGCTTAAGTAAAGAGATTCAAGTGAATCTATCAACTATCTTCCTGCTATATATTGTGGAATGTCACTCTGCTGCTGACTCACAAGCGTGAGCGAGGAAGGATACTATTAAATCAATATATCCTCTCCTAGTATCTACAACATTCCCACAAGGAGAACCATTTTTTTTTTTGCTAGGAGAGTGAGGTTCCAAAGACGGAGACTTGCTTGCAGGCTTTCTTCCTCCCTCAGGCTTTAAATCTGTTGGGTTTTTTTGCTACTGGCTTTTGCCATAGTGTTTTAATGGCATGGCTGTTAGTTTTGTCCATTTATCACCATGGGTAGCTCAATTGGTTAGAGGATGGTGCTGATAACATCAAGGATACATGTTTGATACGGGACAGCTTGCCTGAATTGCAGGGGGTTGAACTAGATAGATGATCCGCAGGGTCCCTTCCAACTCTACAGTTCTATGATCTGTGCCCTTTTTGTGGTGAGTATTGGGTGGATAATGCTGTCTTTTAGTTGGCTCCTCGTGGGTAAGGGAATGGCACAACCAGTTGTACGCTTCCTGCAGTGGTGTGTCTCTTCCCCACCCCATTAGAAACAGAGAGCCAGTGTGGTGTAGTGGTTAAGAGCGGTAGTCTCGTAATCTGGGGAACCGGGTTCGCGTCTCCGCTCCTCCACATGCAGCTGCTGGGTGACCTTGGGCCAGTCACACTTCTCTGAAGTCTCTCAGCCCAACTCACCTCACAGAGTGTTTGTTGTGGGGGAGGAAGGGAAAGGAGAATGTTAGCCGCTTTGAGACTCCTTAAAGGGAGTGAAAGGCGGGATATCAAATCCAAACTCTTCTTCTTCTGCATATGAAAGATTCGTCAGTCAAAATATCTATCATTTCCTCCCCCCTCCCCTTTTAGGTCTTTGTCATTTCCTTCTGGCATAATTGGTTTTAAGGCAATGGTCAATGCCTCCGAATCCAAATCTTTGTTATCTTCCTTGGCTTTCATTGATTTCTTCTGGAGGCACTGATATTGTATGCTGGTCACGGGCTGTTAGTGTCTAGCTTCTAATGCATTAGTAACACTCTTAGCAGACAAGCCAAGTTCCTTCCAGTGAAGGCCTTTGTGAAGCAAAACAACAGCCCCCTCCTCCATTAATTTCTGGGTTCTCAGATTCCCAACATGCTTGTTACTGAAGGTAATAGCACTCTGCCAAAAGCAGCAGGAGCTCAGCAGCCCTCCTTGCTTTTTAATACACCCGATTTTACACAGTACTCAAAGTTGTTTTGACCACCAGTCCTTCCTTAGATTTATATAAACTCTGGGCCCAGCATGAAAACAACAGAGCAGATAGGGCAGTTGCAGCTGCCCTGAATTCTTTGGTGACTTTTGGCAAGCCTTTCTCTCTCAGTATCCTATCCGTAGTATCATTCCTTCAGGTAGTTACATGCCTGCTGATTTGGAAAAGCAAAATGGGGACACCCCAAAATCAGGTAGTTATTTCTACAGTGAGTATGCAGAAAACAAATCTGTAAATGAAAAGGAAATGAATTAAACCTGTATACCTGAAGGAACATCTCCACCCCCATCTTTCAGCCAGGATGCTGAGATTCAGCTCCAAGGGCCTTTCTGGCAGTTCCCTCACTGTGAGAAGAGAAATTACAGGGAACCAGGCAGAAAGTCTTTTTGGTAGCCTCACCTGTCTCATGGAATGTCCTCCCGGCAGATGTCAAAGAATTGAACACCTATTCAATTTTTCGCAGACATCTGAAGGAAGTCATTTTGGGAAAGCTCTTAATGTCTGATGCTGTATTTTGTTGGAAGCTGAGGCAACCCAGTCAGGTTAGCTGGGTATAAGAAATTTTTTATTATTATTATTATTATTATTATTATTATTATTATTATTATTATTTTACCTAAGCCTCCATAGCCCAATGAGGACTGGTCACATTTATTTAGATAGATGATAGATAGATAGATAGATATAGATAGATAGATAGATGATAGATAGATAGATGGATATATGGATATATGGAAACCTGGGAGAAGGAAGAATGGAATATCACAGCTTTTTAGAGGTCATGGCTGGCAGGTTGGTTTGCTACAACCTGCCTTATTTTATTTCAGGCCTTGCTTGTTATTTTAACAGATAGAAACCTATATCACGTATAAAAAGAATGGAAGGTTCTCGTGAATAGGATTGCTAGTGTACTACTTTCCTCTTGTGTCTTTAGCCAGTCTCTTAATTCACAGATATTGGCAGGTGCAACATCTCATAGCATGGAGATCAACAGGATCACCTGCTGATGGCGAGAAATCAAGCAGCTGTTAAAAGGCACAGCTCCAGTGGCATGTTAAAACAGCTGGAAAATCTACTTATGGGTTATTCATTGCTTAGGAGCATTCCTAATATAATATTCTTTATTAGCAAGTGGGAATAACACTGAGCTCATTTTGTTGGCTTTGTCAGTTTTGCAGAAGTGAATATGGGAAAAGGGTTGTTCCCCCAAAACAACAACTCAGACAGCAGCATATGATCATGCATGACGTAATAAACAGATATCTTAAGGAAGATGCAGTATTTGTACCTAGTTCTGCTTTCCTGGCTCTCAAGTGATGATAAACCCACCCCCTGCGTTTTGTGTATCTGAAACTGAGTGTCATTTCTAAATACCAGGGCTGTAGCTATATGAAATTCACATCTGTCTTTCGTAGGCAAGTGTAGGATAAAACCTGATAACAAACAATATGCTTCGAAGAGTCACTGTGTTCAGGCATAGAGAGGCGAGGGGTGGGGAACAGTGAGTGTTTGTGCAGGGTTTTTGTGTCAGCATCACATGAGTAGGTCCTTTAGATATTTATTTATTTTGGTTGGCACTGCAAGGGATTAGAGAAGGTTGCTTGGTTGCAGTGTGGTTTGTTTGTATGGGTGTGTGTGCAAGGGGGGTTGTTGGGTCAAATTAGCCATATCGATTTGTACGCTGTTGGGCAGGGGATAGGTCATTGTCTTGCTGTGCTGTATATGTGATAAAGGGAACATGTTTTCTTTTCAAGACGAACGATCCAGTTATGTCATAAGTGCTATTTTTACATTCTTATTAGCCTGTCCCTCTGCGCATGCAGCTCAACAGTCATCTTGTTCGTAGAGTTCAGGGCAGATTTCTGGTGAGAAAGGGAACGGCGGATGATGAGAAAAGAAGCAATTCCCAGGATACTGTTTGAAGTGCACGGCTGACTATCTCATCCAGAGATGCTGTGAATATCTGTGGCTTTTGATAAGAAAACTGTATGCTTATGGTTGCAGATAAGTGTCTTGAACAACTCTGAGAATATTATTATTCAGTGCACCAAGTGACGGGATGTGACTCATTGAGCTCATTGCAACGAAGTGTGATTAAACTAATGTCAGATGCAATCAGCAACAAATATTCATATTAGCATCAGGGGTCACCAAACCTCTAGAAGATGAAGGCAGGAGTGAACATTTTTGAAGGGTTTGTGTGTGTTGGGTTAGGGGGTTGTTGCTTTTAGTGGTGATAGCCTTAGTCAGGAGAGGACAGCAAAGGAGCTCCTTTTGGTGGTGACTGGCTGCCATCTTTTTTTACCACGAACAATGCTACATTATAATAACCTAGCATTCTGGTGGTACCAAATGTCGGTCATCATGTGGAACTCTATTTTTGACACTTCTATGAAGGTGACAGTGAAGAAAAAGTGTGGCCACCAAGTGAAAAGGCCACTCCATGAAACTTCCAAGAAGGCGATGCTCTCCTGTCAGCAAAATATTCCTCCCATCTAAATGTCCCATTTGCAGGCAACAAAAATGAAGGGGGAGGGGAGGAATTTGGCAACAATTCTCTCATTATATTGTCAACAGGTTTGCACTTTAAAAAATAATAATAATAAAATACCAACCGTAATTTACACTTAATCCAATTACAGACAGCTGACACAATCTAGTATCTGTGTTTTCCTTCAATTGCTTCTATTTTTCAATGTGCTTTCTGCACTCTTGATATTTCAGACATTTTCTATTAAAGACTGCTAAATGCTTTGATGCTAGGAGCAGTTTTTCAAAAATTGCTAAGATCTGACTTAAAAGATAAAAGTTACTGAACTATGCGGATCCTGAACTAGCCCACAGAGCTCAGCTCAAGGAAGTTCTTGAGTCTTGGAAACAAGGGAGCTCTATATACAGTTTTGAGGGTATGGTGATTTATTTATTTTTTAGTTAAGCAGTGTATAAATTTTATGAAATGAAATGAAATGAAATAAATAAAAGTTTCTCTTCCTCTACTCTTTGAACATGCAAAATCTGATCCAAGATTTCAGACTCACGAGCATTCTTCTTGGTTTTAATAATGTACTTGCAAGAAGCAACTTCCATTTGGTTTTTCCTTGCAGCAATCACATTTCTGCCCTTAGGGATAGCAATGGGTGGTGCCAGCATGTGGGGAAAACGCTCTGTGGAATTGAAATAACACATGTGTGTGGTGGGAGAGAGACTTCATATTTCAGAGGGGCTGAAAAGACTCCTTAATTGCTTATCATTGTCACCCATTTCTCTAAGTAGGACCTTACATTGCATCAAAAGTGCTCTGCAACTTTATAAAGTGGGGTATATTTGTACTGGAAGTGTGGTCCTATTCATACGAACCTTAATAGCATAATTGTAATGCATTTCCCAGAAAGAAGATTCACAGAATAGCCTGCAGAGCAAGATCTTAGCTACTTAACAAAAGGCATTGCCTTTTAAAAACTCAAATCCAATTTTTGTTCAACAAATAGGACAGACAGGCATGGCTCTGCAATTTTTAATTTCTTTCTTTGATGGTGCCAGATTCTTGGTTTCAAGAGATAGCAAGGGCTTGGAAGAAAGCCATCAAATCGTGGTACCTTTCCCATCTGTAAATATTTTGTATTTTTAAAATATAATATTTCCAGAGATGTAACCAACATATCACACATCAGTAGCTCCTTCAAATTAGGGCACACAATAATAAATAATAATATAACAAATTTTTATTTATACCCTGCCCTTCCCGGTTCAAAAACTGGGCTCAGGGTGGCTAACAACAAATTTAAAACACTTAATTGTAAAAGCAGCATAAAATACAGTATAAAAACATTAATAACAATAAAATTCAGAATTCAGAAATCAATTTAGGGGAAATCCATCTAATAAGCATTAGATAGTCACCAGGGCTAGCTGGCTGAATTAGTCCTACTTGGGCCAGTGAGGAGGCTAGGGGAGAATGTTGTTACCCTTTTTTAACTTCAAAGAGTGTTTGTGCTGGTGTACTGCAATTCTCTGCCAGGAATACTGCCAGGGTCAATTTAACTGGACTCCATTAAAAGAAAGTATTTGACCTTCTGGCCGAGTTGGTTTTAGGGTAGCATGACTATTGTGGTTGCACTGGGCACCGTTCTGCAGGGGTAGCCACAATAATGCTGTAGAATGAAGCACAAGAGTTGGGGGGACGCCAAATTTTAGCATCACACAGGGCATTGCTGAAATTTGAGATCCCAAATTCTGACACTGTTTCTGGTGAGGCCTGCCAGAATTCATTGTGTTAATTCATTGTGTTATTCCTTATGTTTGGAAGGATTTGGTAGAGCAATGGCTGTAAATGTTAGAATCCTGTATGAAGGGAGAGGATTTGTATGTAACTTGAAGGGTAAAGGTAAAGGTAAAGGTACCCCTGCCCGTACGGGCCAGTCGTGACCAACTCTGGGGTTGCGCGCCCATCTCGCTTAAGAGGCCGGGGGCCAGCGCTGTCCGAAGACACTTCCGGGTCACATGGCCAGCGTGATGAAGCTGCATCTGGTGAGCCAGCACCAGCGCCGCACACGGAAATGCAGTTTACCTTCCCGCTATAAAGTAGTACCTATTTATCTACTTGCACTTAAGGGTGCTTTCGAACTGCTAGGTTGACAGGAGCTGGGACCGAACGACGGGAGCTCACCCCGCCGCGGGGATTCGAACCGTCGACCTTGTGATCAGCAAGTCCTAGGCACTGAGGTTTTACCCACAGCGCCACCCACATCCCACTTGAAGGGTAGCCCTTATTTAAAGTTTGGTGATTAAGATAAAAGCTCAAATAATCTCAGAATGAGTTCTGGATTGATGTAAAAGTGTTGCATATCTGGTTTGGTTTATATTGCATTTTATACATAATAAGAGTTTGGATTTGATATCCCGCTTTATCACTACCTGAAGGAGTCTCAAAGCAGCTAACAATCTCCTTTCCCTTCCTCCCCCACAACAAACACTCTGTGAGGTGAGTGGGGCTGAGAGACTTCAGAAAAGTGTGACTGGCCCAAGGTCACCCAGCAGCTGCATGTGGAGGAGCGGGGAATTGAACCTGGTTCACCAGATTACGAGTCTACTGCTCTTAACCATTGCACAACACTGGCTCTCGAAATATATATACAGAACATTTCATGTCTGCTGGAGTCTGCTACTCATGTCGTATTTTACAGTGGACCTCTCAAGACTTTTTATCCTGTTCTTTGACACTTGAGATGTATAGTTTTAGAACCTACCCTAAATTATTGTGATCTGCACTGGGATAGATCCTTTTCACATGTACTACTAGCAAGCCACGTGCCCCCCATCTTATATTTGTGCAGCTGGTTCTTCTTGCCTCTGTGCAGTACCTTACGTTTGTCCCTGTTGAAATTCATTTTGTTAGTCTTGACCCAATTCTCCAATCTGTTAAGGTCATACTGAATCCTAATTCTGTCTTCTACGGCATTAGCTATGTGCCCCAGTTTGGTATCATCTGCAAATTTGATGAGCACCCCCTCAATTCCTTTATCCAAGTCATTTATAAAGATGAACAACAACAAGCCCAGGATAGAAACTTGTGGCACCCTATTTGTCCCTTTTTTCTCCAGGATGATGATGAAGCATTAATGAGCATTGTTTGGGTTCAGGTATCATGATTATGAAGGGACGCGGGTGGCACTGTGGGTTAAATCACAGAGCCTAGGACTTGCCGATCAGAAGGTCAGCGGTTCAAATCCCCACGATGGGGTCAGCTCCCGTTGCTCGGTCCCTGCTCCTGCCAACCCAGCAGTTCGAAAGCACGTCAAAGTGCAAGTAGATAAATAGGTACCACTCTGGCGGGAAGGTAAACGGCGTTTCCGTGTGCTGCTCTGGTTCGCCAGAAGCAGCTTAGTCATGCTGGCCACATGACCCAGAAGCTGTACGCCGGGTCCCTCGGCCCATAGAGCGAGATGAGCGCCACAACCCCAGAGTCGGTCACAACTGGACCTAATGGTCAGGGGTCCCTTACCTTAACTTTATCATGATTATAGCAGGGGTGACTGACCTGAGGCTCTGCTGATATTGTTTGTACCCTCCTTCTGCTGAAGGTAAATGTCACCAGACCTCAAATGACTTACCAGAGGAGAAATTTGTGCCCCAAAAAATCACTTCTAATTTCATTTTCTGAAATATATGAAGATACAAGAAATATATCTTCTCCCACTGAAGCTCCTTTGAAATTCTTCAGATGTTTTACAGAAACGAAAACATCCAACTTCAACTTGAAAGTTCACTGTAGGCAAAAATCCCATTGCAGCAAAATTCCCTTTGTGTGAAGAGCACAGAAGATTGTTTGAGCACAGTTAGATCAACCTTGCCCAATGAAAATGCTGGAGAAATCCAGAAGTATATTTATCACATGGAAAATGTCTTTGTTTACTGCTGGTGATGTTTGAGAAAGAATATACCCAGCGATATAGGAGGGGAGTAAAATAACTGGCAAGATAAATGCAATTTTGCTGGCTGAAAATAATCAAAATATGAGGCTTTGATTTGCTGCAAGTGAGCAGGACTGCCGATTTGGCAGAAATAGACAACAAAACCTCAAGCTGAGTTCCAATGGAGCTATTAGCATATCTGCAGTGTAAGCTACACAGTGTCTTTCCTTACTGCTTCAAAGTGTCTTTCACACCTAGTTCTATAAAAGAGTTTATCTGGCCACAGTTTGCTGCTTGCGAGCATCAGCTGCACGTACATTTAGACCTGACAATTTTGAACAAGTTGCTGTCTGCAGTACTAATGAAAGAAAGAGAGACAGTGGTGTTTATATAGTGTTCAAGTCACACAGTATTCCTTGCCACCAGATTGTGAAGCAGGCCACTGCTAGGTACTTTACAAGCCTTACTGCAAATGCTTGTCTGAGAGAAGGGTATTGTGATTTGAGGACCCGTTACCCGCTTGAGAATAATAAAGACATATTTGGGTATTACTTCTAATACCCAACATAATTGATTGGCAGGTTAAAATGATAAATTATGCTGAGCTTGATAGAATATCAGGAAGATTAAGGGACCAAGACGAACAGAAATTTCATGATAATTGGAAAAAATATTTAATGTATATGGAATCTAAATCTCAGGTGACACTGGCGGGGTTGAAATAACTCTAACAGCAGGAAAGGCCTATGTAAAAGAGTTAAAAAGTACGCGACTATATAATTTATTCGATACTTACCAAAGGAGTGGAGGGAAGTCCAAGGCTCAGTTGAGACTAACTCAGTTATGTATTTTATTTATGATTTGTGAAGTGGATATAATTTGTATAAGGTATGTGGTGGATTTTTTGTTTATGTTTTTCCTGGATATATGTGCAAATATGAATAAAAATTTATAAAGGAAAAAAAGAGAGAGAATAATAAAGACATATGGACACAGCATATTAGGTTAATGGGCTAGAAAACGCCACAACTTTATTGATTACAGCATGTGAGAGGTATTGGCTTAGGCATTGGACAACCCCAAATTTTGACTCCACCCACTCAGAGAGGGGTGAGTCTGATGAGGGTTAACACCAGTAGGGGGAGCCTGTTGATGCAAATACAACTATAAGCTCTCCCCTAATGTCACCGGGGGTCATGCCATGGCCCCCAGCCGCACAGGGCATCGGACAGGATCCACGACCGCCGGATTCCTTTAACGGAATACCCATAAGTGAAGGGGTAGGCGATGGCCACACCTTGCCCTTCCATACACCAACAACCTATTCCAGGTCCATAGCAAGGTCAAGCAAACAGCTAAGCCCTAAAGGGAGTGGTGGGTGGGTGACTTGAAGAGATAGGCAGTGCAATGGTGGGGAGAGCTGGCGCGGCCACATTTGAGAGGCTAAACCATGCCCCCAAGCTGCCACCCAATTGGTTGTTCTTCTGGGAGGCGTGGCGCGCCAGCGATGGAACAGGGCAGGGGCCAGCACACCCCCTGCATAATGCGGGAAACTGTTCCCGCTCACAATCCCTCCCCTCCTGGAGGAGGAGAGGCTTTCCAAACATGCTAGAGGTGGAGGCAACTTTGCCCCCCTCCTCAAATAGGAAGTAATGGGTACATGGGACCTTCATTTATTGCTTGAAATGGAAACCCAGGAAAGGACCTGCTATTAAAAATGGTGTCTAGTGCTCAGGTAATAAGAAAGTGATCTTACCAAGTGATAAGTGGACTTACCAAGGGCACTGATTGCATCCCTTTGTCTTCTCCTAAAGAATACCCAAAAAAAGTGCATTCCTCTGAGGAAAATCACAGAATAATTTAGAGACAAAATTGCTTTGCATGCACAGTGTCTCCTACGCCTCGGTGGTCTGTTGCCTCTGGCAGAGACTCCAAAGAAGTAGAAACACAAGTTTTTCTATATGGAGGGCATCTGAAGATTCATCTCTGCACTACTTTCCATGAAAAGGATCATGAGGCTGGATGGCCATTTGTCATGTATGACCTTGTTGAGATTCCTGCATTGCGGGCCATTGAATTGGAAGACCGTCAGGGTCCCTTCCAACTCTACAATTCTATGATCCTATGATCTAAGGGGATTGCATTTACATTGACTGCAAATGTACCCAGGGCCAGCCTATCATAAGGCAGAATGAGGCGAATCCTGCAGGTGGCAGAGGCTGGGGTGGAAGAGGCAGTGTTTAAGGTACTGGTTTTAACCTTTAAAGCCCTATATGGCCTTGTACCTACGGGACCGCCTCTCCTGGTATGCCCCACGGAGGAACTTACGGTCCACAAATAATAACATTCTGGAGGTCCCGGGCCTCAAGGAGATTAGACTGACCTTGACCAGAGCCAAGGCCTTTTCACCTGTGGCCCTGACCTGGTGGAATGCTCTGCCACAAGAGACCAGAGCCCTGCAGGAACTGACATCTTTCCACAGGGCCTGCAAGATGGAGCTGTTCTGCCAGGCCTTTGGTCAGGGTCCAGTATGACTCCCCCTCTCTCCTTATAAGAACTTGTATGAAAGTGGCCCCCCAACTTTTCTCCCAGGCTCATATAAGATCAGTACAAACAGTTAAGCCCGTGAGCATTTAAGGTCCCCAACCCTAATCTGTGGGTTGCCATCTGATTGGATTTCACTTTGATTCTGAATGGATTTTTGGATGTATTTTAATTGATTGCCTGATTTTATGTTAATATGTTATATATTTGCTGCTGTGAGCCCGGTTTTGGCTGGGGAGGGCAGGGTATAAATAAATATCATCATTATTATTATTATTCCCTCACTATACACTTCAGCTGGAGAAGAGAGCTCTCTGTGTACCATATGGTCGGTCCTTCACAAGCATCTCAAAAAGCAGAGACATCACCTTGTCAGCAAAGGTCCATATAGTTAAAGCCATGGTTTTCCCAGTAGTTACATATGGAAGCGAGAGCTGGACCATAAAGAAGGCTGATCGCCGAAGAATTTATGCTTTTGAATTATGGTGCTGGAGGAGACTCTTGAGAGTCCCATGGACTGCAAGAAGATCAAACCTATCCATACTTAAGGAAATCAGCCCTGAGTGCTCACTGGAAGGACAGATTGTGAAGCTGAGACTCCAATACTTTGGCTACCTCATGAGAAGAGAAGACTCCCTGGAAAAGACCCTGATGTTGGGAAAGATGGAGGGCACAAGGAGAAGGGGATGACAGAGGACGAGATGGTTGGATAGTGTTCTCGAAGCTACCAGCATGAGTTTGACCAAACTGCAGGAGGCAGTGGAAGACAGGAGTGCCTGGCGTGCTCTGGTCCATGGGGTCACGAAGAGCCAGACATGACTAAACAACTAAACAACAACAACAACAACAACAACAACAACATACACTTCAGTTGGAGAAGAGAACTCTCTGTGTACCATACGGTCGGTCCTTCACCTCCATTCCCCAGTAACTTGCCTGTGCAGTGAAGAACCCAACTGCATTGCCAGTACGGAAATAGGAGTCAGCTGTCAGTCTTAGAATCATAGAATTGTAGAGTTGAAAGGGTCATCAAATTCAACCCCCTGCAATGCGAACATATGCAGCTGTCCCATATGAGAGATCTGCCAATGACCTTGGCATTATCAGCACCATGCTCTAACCAACAGAGCTATCATGTGCCATTTCCAATCAGTTTCTGTATGTGTAATGTTGGGGCTGCCATCTTGCCCTTCACCTCAGGCAGGAAAGTACCCTGGGTTATTCTACTACAGCCAATCAGGTGGGGCGGGTGTGTGTGTGTTGCTGGTAGCATCCATTTGTCTCCTCGTGATGTAAATGCATGTTGACAGAAACAATGTCAAACATGGTGTTATTTACCACAAGGATCGAGAGAGGACTATTTCTTACCTAACGTCCCTCCCTTTAATGCAAGATAGAGTGTAGCTGTTAGTATGGAAATAACAGCCTCAGCCTCTTGTTTGGGTCAGTTGCTTGTCAAAGGGAGCCTCATTTGCATGAGCTTTGAAATTGAGGTCTTGACCACTTTGGTCCATTAGAGATACTCTGACATTGCTTGGAAGAGTTGAGGTGATAGCCTTCCCCCTCCCTCTGCATCCCCACTTCCTGGCGATGTTCCAGTGAAACCATTAGATTCTCCTCCCCGTCTTCTCCTTGAATTGCTAAGTGCAACACAGTACTCCTTCCTCTCCTCTCCAACTGAAAATGTGATATTCGGTTAAGCTACCACTGCAGTTGGTCTTAAGATTTAATTATTGATTCCACAACCATTCTGTCAGCATGTATAGAGAACTGGAGAACACCGGAGCTCTGCTCTTAGCAGAAATGTGGCAACTTTGACTGTGGCACATGGACAAAATTCTATCACAGCCAGTTTCCCCAGTGCACCACCTAATGTTCCCCACGGTGAAATATTAATATAGAAATAAGTGTGCAGTTGTACTTCTGAAGTTATTTAACACTGAGTCACCCATTCGAGCAAATGTAAACACCAGGACTTTTAGTGGATGAATAGCATAAAAGGACTCTCTTGAGAAAATTTATTCACACTAGCCAAGAACTAGGAACCATGAACAAAACTCATAGTCTGGACCAGGCCTTCTCTGAGTTCCAGAGAGGCTTGGCCACTTTCAGGTTCTGAGGCCCCTAACCATAATAAAAATTAAAAGATAATACACTGAAACAAAGTAAGACACGCACACACACACACACACACACACAAAATGAGAGAGTGAGACATAATTTAAATATATATATTTTTATTTATCAAATATTTTTTCTACGTTTTTACTATGAAAATGCACCAGTTATTAAAACAGTAACTTCCAGCCAGTAGCCTGCATTGGACATGGTAGAAAGCAGTGACATTATGTCCACGCAACAGTTCAAATTGAGCCTTGCCAGCTTGCAAACAAAACATGGGGTATATTTAATTTATTCATTCTTTCCCTGCCCAGAAAGCAAGATTTATTGGCTCCCCACTAAAATGGACACTGTTTGAGAGGGAAGTTTTATTGCCACCATTTCGATTTTGGCCATTTACCTTAGATAAAGTTGCAAATCAACACTGTTTATGTCTAGAGGTTATTGATTAGGAGATAATTCTTGACGTGCACAAATTCCTAAGGTCATACAGAGGTTTATGTAACTTGGATGGTGAGCAATGTTGTCAACGGATAGATTTTTCCACAGCTGATTATTATCCAAGATTCTTGGGGGATCATTCCATATGCTGCACATTCTCACCTGCCTGTGATCACAAAGGTACACTGGCAGAGCAATCCAAACCCTTGATCTGCCATGCTGGAGAGAGTTAGGATGGAGCAAAGGGGTACTTCTGCCCAGTTCTACCAGCCTCTGAAAGTGGGGAGGGGAGCCACCAGTGTGGTGTAGTGGTTAAGAGCGGTAGTCTCGTAATCTGGGGAACCGGGTTCGCGTCTCCGCTCCTCCACATGCAGCTGCTGGGTGACCTTGGGCCAGTCACACTTCTCTGAAGTCTCTCAGCCCCACTCACCTCACAGAGTGTTTGTTGTGGGGGAGGAAGGGAAAGGAGAATGTTAGCCGCTTTGAGACTCCTGAAGGGGAGTGAAAGGCGGGATATCAAATCCAAACTCTTCTTCTTCTTCTACCACTGTTCATGGGGAAATTCCACCAGTGTAGAGTATCCCAATGTCCAAAAACCTGGGTTTGCTCAGTTTTGTCTGAGCTGCAATAAGTGTCCAAGACTTGGTCAAAAAAGAGATGGTTGTGTGTGTGTGTGTGTGTGTGTGTGTGTGAAGGCGCATCCAAAGATAGAGCAAATTTTGAAATAAAATATAACTAAACTGTTCTAGCTTAGCAAATCACACCTTTCCTACTTGTGTACCTACCATATCGGGAGATTATGTATTTATAATGCACAGTTCTTTAAACTGCTGCTTTTCACCAATTCCATAAGGCATTCATCCCAGGACGCTTTCTGCACTTGCAGTGTAATTATCCGCATTTGTTATATCATTAGTTTTAACATCTCTCGAAAACAATGCCAGAAACATATTGGTTGGAGGAGGGTGGCATGGAGGAGAGGATTCTTGTGAAAAGGAAAGGATGTTGTGAAGTGATGAGTTCACACCTCCCTTGACAGCTGAAAACTTCTCCAAAGTTATATAACCTGAGAAAATAAAGTAAGAATGTTACAGAAGCATCAGCCATTTGAAATGCATATTTCCTTTGAAGGAACTCCTTGGTGGTGATTGTCTTCAACTAAATAGTTTGCAGTTGTGTTACTCCTCTCTGCCAACCAGTCCTGTGCAGAGTTTTCATACATCAACCCCCTCACCTCCCGCTCCAACAAACACATTTAAAAGGGTATAGGATGCTAATTAGCCAAAAGGCCTAGGAGAAGAGGGATGTTTTCACCTAGCGCTAAAGATATGTAACAAATGTCAGATGAGCCTCCCTGGTAAGCCATAGCAGAAAAGGCCCATTCTCATGTTGCCACCCTCTAGACTTCTCGTGGAGGAGCCACACCAAGAAGGGCATCTCTCTCTGTGTTGCTAAGCTGGCCACATAGACACAGCAACCACCCTTGGTCACTATACCACTGCAGAGGAGTGGCATAGCATGGCTTGCCAGTGCCCTGGGTCTGGGGGGTGGGAGGAAAATGAATGGAGTATGGATGCACATTCCACTGCCTCGCAGTGTCCGTGTCATCCAGGAGATCACAGCCACAGAGCTAAGAAAAGAGTCATTCTGTTGTCTGGAAAGACAACATGGAGAATCTGTTTCCACTGGAGCCCAGCAACAGAAACTCACAGCTGTATTGAGACAACACCAGGTGTTGATATTTTGTGCTCCCTAATGGCGCTGTGGGTTAAACCACACAGCCTAGGACTTGCTGATCAGAAGGTCGGCGGTTCAAATCTCCGCAATGGGGTGAGGTCCCGTTGCTTGGTCCCTGCTCCTGCCAACCTAGCAGTTTGAAAGCACGTCAAAGTGCAAATAGATAAATAGGTACCGCTCCAGTGGGAAGGTAAATGGCGTTTCCATGTGCTGCTCTGGTTCGCCAGAAGTGGCTTAGTCATGCTGGCCACATGACCCGGAAACTGTCTGTGGACAAACGCCAGCTCCCTCGGCGAATAAAGCGAGATGAGCTCCACAACCCCAGAGTCGGTCACGACTGGACCTAATGGTCAGGGGTCCTTTTACCTTTACCTTTAACAATTTTGTGCCTGGGGCAGCTGTCCCTGTGCCCCCCCGTGCTACGCCACTGCTGCAGAGCATTTCTGAGTGTGTGGTATGGCTGAGAGCTCTTCTATAAATGAAATTAGTACATTCTTCTGAATCCTGGTAGCAATGCCTTAGGCGCCTTCCCCCTCCGATGCTGGGCTGAGTTCATGTTGGTCAGCATCATCACACATGGGCAAAGGCCAGTGAGAACATCAAGCCACACTTGGGTGCTTTATACTGCCCTTAGATGCTTTTCTACATGTGGGTTGCAAGATGCAGATATCTGTATTCTGACCCATTTCTCCCCTTCCAAAAAAAGACAGAAAAGTAGCTTCCTACTGCTTTCTTTGATTCCTGCATTCTTTCTTTGTTCTTAAAGTGCAGGAAGCTGTTCTTTGTACCCTGAAAAGAGTCTCGATTGTGCCTGAGATTTTTGTTACCAATGAGAGCAAAACCTGTTCCTTTGCTCCATCTATTATTATTATTATTATTATTATTATTATTATTATTATTACTACTACTACTACTACTCCTCATGTGGCATAGGTGGCACAGCAGTGTGTGATACCACCAAGTCACTGAATCTCGGCAGTTCTCAGAAATGCAATTGCAGAGGCTCCCTTTCTCTATAGTAGAGGTTGTTTTACATTCTGCAGACAGAGCGCCATGAATAATTCCTTTGGAGGTTGCGCCTGAATGTTTAAGGGATGGCAGGAAATACTGCCACCGTAACCGCTCTGTTTCAATAGCCTGATTCAGAGACTGTTGACTGGTGGCCAGCAATTCATGGGCTTCGTGGAAGGCACTAATAGTATGGAGGCTCTAGAAGATGAAGAACAAAACTCGGCTAAGGGGACTTTCTTCACAAAGCTGCTGCTGGCCTCTATCCACCAGTTAATAGGTATGTAAATTTAAGCAGCTTCTCCTTTAAGGACCCCTCTCACATTTAGACTTTGATATCTCGTTCAGGTCAGAATGACCATCGACTTCCAAGAACACAATGGATAACAACTGCCAGTGGAAACAAGGCCTCTCAATATGGCTTTAAATTCCTTGTTTTGCCCTTTCTTTCCACTCATTTCCTGTGTGTGCAAAACAGCTTTTGTTGGTTGCCAAACCAAAAAAGAAGCCATTGGGTAACTGGCAGGGTTCTCTGCCAGATAAGTGGAATTAAATACTGTACACTCACAAACGAGGATATTTGTAGTAAAGGGAACTGCCTGAGTGTTCTCCTCCAACCCAAATGACCCATATGTAGTAAACAAGCAGTACTTTTAGCATACTGTTGATTTTCCAGATAGCAGGACACATAGTTACTTATCCACAGCCACTTTCTTCTTCTATTTCTATTCCCTTTTTTATTAAAAAAAAATGCTGATAAATTCAGAGTAAAGCCAATAATTAAAAGTGAGAAGAGGGGAAACAGTCTGAGCCATAAATGCATTTACTAAGAAAAAAAGTTAAATTGGAATTGATTGGATTGCTGTGTAATTTGTTTAGGATCAGAGTAACAGGCTACAAAACTTTTTACATTAATCATAGAGAGGGCTGTGAACGGCATCTACTACAACCCCCTGCATGGAATTCAATCATGGAATTCAAGCAGTTCTCAATCTGTGGGTCCCCAGATGTTGTTGGACTACAATTCCCATCATCCCTGAGCTCTGGCCTTGATAGCTAGGGATGATGGGAGTTGTACTCCAACAACATCTGGGGACCCACAGGTTGAGAACCGCTGCCTTAGATGAACTCTGCCCTCTGTAAGGATAACTAGAAGTGGAAAATCTTCAAGTGATGATCGCTCAGCCTGTGGCTGAAGACCACTGGTGAAGGAGAGTCCACAGGTAATTGGTTCTGTTCCTAAGCTGCTCTCCTAATACTAGACATCTCCTAAAGTTCAATTGGAATCCATTGCCTTGTGACTTAAGCCCATTGGTTCTGTCCTTGTGGACAATCCAGCCAACATTAAACCCTGTTTTAAAGTTATGCATGCCAATTGTAGCAGCGCTGGTTTGTGAAGCTGTTGCAGATCCCCACCCTTGTTCTGCCATAACTCTTTCTTGTGTTCAAGCTTGGTTCCCACGGGGTCTTGCTGCTAGGTGTAGAGTGGTGCAAGTCAGGCAACTTATGGAGAACTCCCTGTGGAGCAAGCTCTTTTCTACACCAGATAGCTGAAGCTTATTTTAAACCACTTTAACAGTCATGACTTCCCCCAAATAATCCTGGGAACTGCAATTTGCCCCCTTTTCTATCCATGTAGGTCCTTGTATGGTTTAGAACCATGGGAAATCTGGTTATTCCATTCTTCAGAGAGCCTACACAGATGGAAATGCTCCCCACTTTAGAAATTTTCCCTCAACACACAAGGTACTGGGAGGAGTTGTACAAACTTGTGTTGGAGCTAAAGGCGTGGCCCTGCAGATCCCCTTGAATCCATGTTTCCCCATTGTGTGACTAAAATGTGAAGAGGACTCCTGGGATATAGGGAAACTGGAAGGGTTGCTCCAGCATTCGGCCAGTTTTCTTTAAAAAATGCAGACCGAATGAAACTCTTCATCCCTTTTGATGGCACTGAGAGGGTAACAAAAGAAGGGTTAATGCAAAGTGCCAGTGTGGTGTAGCGGTTAAGAGCGGTGGACTTGGTCAGACCACACACGGAATACTGTGTCCATTTCTGGGTGACACAATTTAAGAAAGATATTGATAAGGTGGAACGTGTGCAGAGGAGAACAACCAAGATGATCAAGGGTCTGAAACTAAGCCTTATGAGGAAAGGTTGAAGGAGCTGAGTATGTTTAGCCTGACAAAGAGGAAACTAGAGGAGGTATGATAGTCATCTTCAAATATCTTAAGTGCTATCACATGGAAGATGGAGCAAGCTTGTTTCTCCTGCTCTGAGTGCCAGTGTGGTGTAGTGGTTAAGAGCAGTGGACTCGTAATCTGGTGAACCGGGTTCGCTTCCCCGCTCCTCCACATGCAGCTGCTGGGTGACCTTGGGCTAGTCACACTTCTCTGAAGTCTCTCAGCCTCACTCACCTCACAGAGTCTTTGTTGTGGGGGAGGAAGGGAAAGGAGATTGTTAGCTGCTTTGAGACTCCTTAGGGTAGTGATAAATTGGTATATCAAATCCAAACTACTACTCCTCCTCCTCCTCTTCTTCTTCTTCTTCTTCTTCTTCTTCTTCTTCTTCTTCTTCTTCTGTAGTTCTCTAATTTCAAGAGCATGTATTACACTAATTTTTATACCTTCAAACAACCAGAATTACAGGTATTCACAAGGAATGATCACATGCTGTCTGAAGCATATGCTATGTGCCAACTGCCCCTCCCCTCCCTAAACAACACTCTTGCTTTTGTTACTAATGGTGATACATTCTTAAGGTGTCACCTGATGAGGTAAGAAATGCATTTGAAGACTCTCGTAGTTTCTGCTGCTTTCTGCAACCTTATTAATTTGTCTCCTGTGAATAAGAAAGACACATTTTCTCATAACTGTACCTGACAATTAGTGTCAGTAATGGGACTGCAGAGTCTTCTGGCTTCTCAGAGATCCCAGCTGTTCTATCTTTTCCTCCCTTTTTTCTTCTATTTTTGCGGGCCTAAAATTTGCAGTGAAGTGTCAGAACATATGATGTAGGTCTTAAGGCAATGCAGCTGCTCTTATTTCAGAATCTGAATGTACTTGTTCATGCGCTGTCGTAGATGGAGTGGTGCAGATTGAATAATCCTTTAATTGGGAGGGATGCAAACTAAATGTGACACTTAGGGATTGTTACAAGAAATGCTCAAGCACCCAGAATTCCACCCAAAGGGGGTGACATTTCTGCAAGCATTCAAGTCTGAAACTTGCACAAATCATGAGCCTTTTGCAATGTGCCCAGCTCAAGTGCACCTGAGAGATTCAAAGATACCCAGGGAGCATTTGATTCTATTTCTGCTCCCATTGCACGCCAATCCCATCCCCTTCCTCCAAGGGCCTGCAGGTTCATATGTGGTGATGGGGAAGGCAGGGAACCCATCTCTTGAGTGGGGAAACTGGGGCTAAAAGCCCCTTGATCTTCAGTGGGAAAGTGATGGTATTCATGTCTACTTCTGCTGAGGATTCTGCAATTTGTTGTCTCAGTCCCCAGGTGGGAATGAATGCTGGAGTTCCTCCCATTGCCACCTTCCTTGTCAGTGCAGGAAAGTCTGGAGAAGTGGATAGTGGAGGTGACAAAGGATGAGATATTGGAGGTGGACTCTCAAGTTCCCATGTCAAGCAAGCTGTGTGTACAATCTGCTGATCTTTGAATCTTTTAGACAAAGGATTAAATGGGTGCTCGCTTCATTTGATTTCTCATAATGTCCCTAAGTGTTAGGTTTTGTCTAACACGACATAGTTATGTGTTGTTGCCAAGATGCAAAAGAAGCAAACTCCTGTATCATTTGTAGCACTTTTGGATCTTTCCCCGTGTAGAGATAAAAGCAGAATTGACTGCAGCTGAATATTTGCTTGCCTAAATTTCCTCCAGCAAATTTCAAATTCAGATCTTTTTGGATGATTCACCTCCACTTGCCACATGGTGATGTTTAGTATTTGACAGTGGTTGACCACTGACAGCTCATGGGATTTCATTTCATGTTTGATGTCTGCTGAGATTAAACTAGTCAAGAGATTCTAATAGGTCCACAGCACTGAAAAAAACAAACCCAAGGATGCATTTTCATGGGAAACATTTAAACTCAAATTTTAAAATTCGAACTTTTGCATTCAATACTAACATTTTGGTCAGTTTAGGAGACTTGTTTCAGCCCTAAAGGCACCAGTCACATTTGCACTTGTACTCCTGTTAACATTTCCTGAGGATAGCATCTAAAAATCCAGCACATATGCCAAGGGAACCTGCCCAGTTGGGAAGTCCCTCCTCACACAGAGGATCTCTGCCTGCATACATATATATATATATATGTACAAGCATATATGTACAAGCATGGATCCCCAGTTTTACGTCCCACATATAAGGTGAATAATTTTAGGAGGTAAAGAATGTCTCCCCCAATTCAGCCAACCTGCCTGAAAAGACTATCACTGTTGCATCACCAGCAAGATTCATTCGTGCAGGTAGTGAGTTTATGTGGGATGAGGAGAACCTTTTTGTCATTTAGAGCTAGAAGAATCTTGGCTAGGGTGGGGACAGGATGTTTAGAAGAATGGGATTCATATAGAGACTTGAAGCCTGCAAGAATTATCTGACTGTGACTGAGATTTTTCAAACTGCGTTAGGGGTGTTCAGTCACGGAATTAAAAGATGCCTGCTTCTTGGGAGAAAAGCGATGACAAACCTAGACAGCATCTTAAAAAGCAGACACATCACCTTGCCGACAAAGGTCCGTATAGTTAAAGCTATGGTTTTCCCAGTAGTGATGTATGGAAGTGAGAGCTGGACCATAAAAAAGGCTGATCGCCAAAGAATTGATGCTTTTGAATTATGGTGCTGGAGGGGACTCTTGAGAGTCCCGTGGACTGCGAGAAGATCAAACGTATCCATTCAAGGAAATCAGCCCTGAGTGTTCACTGGAAGGACAGAACCTGAAGCTGAAGCTCCAATACTTTGGCCACCTCATGAGAAGAGAAGACTCCCTGGAAAAGACTCTGGTGTTGGGAAAGATTGGGGGCACAAGGAGAAGGGAACAACAGAGGATGAGATGGTTGGACAGTGTTCTCGAAGCTACCAGCATGAGTTTGTCCAAACTGCGGGAGGCAGTGGAAGACAGGAATGCCTGGCGTGCTCTGGTCCATGGGGCCACGAAGAGTCAGACACGACTAAACGACTAAACAACAAAGGGGTGTTCACACAAATGCCTCCATACATCAAAACAATGTGCCAAAGGGCAAGGTGGTATCACGAGGCCACACAGTCTTCCCATGTGAGTTGCCACCATACTCCCTTGACATCTACATGTTCAGCAGACTTTGGAACTTCTACATGTGTACATGAATAGAGCTTCTCTATGCTAAGAGGGAACCATGGAGCAGCGCTGCCCACATACATCTATACATGCATCAAACTCCAGTGTTCATTGAACATGTGGATGGCAGAAAAAAGTGGTGGTGTGTGACAGTGGGCAGGCCTAATTAATGTGCCCTTGCAGCCCCATCTGCACATTTTTTTCCAATATCCCTTACTGGGCCCTGCAAATGGCGATCCTCTTTAGAAATGCTACCTTGCTTTCCTTTTTTAAGTGAAAGCTTTCTTAAGCACCAGAGCTTGAACACCATAGCAGCTAGAATACATTGCCCAAAGGATAATGCATTTCCCGCAGTCACTTCCTGTTCTTCTAAAATGCTGGTACCCAGCCACTAATAGTGGCCATATTTCACATGAGAGGTAGTTCCACTTCAGTGGAGGGTGAAGTGATTAATCTCTGCAGCTTGTACATAAATTTAAGTTTTATAAAAGAGCTTTGTGAAGCTGTAAAATAAAAGGGGACCAGAAAGCTGTATAAACGTACAGTATTATTTATTATTAATCAAAGCTAAGCTGTTTACTTACTCGGCGTGGACGCTTTATTCATGCAAAGTCAAGCGTCTGAGTCTATTAAACAAAGGCTTTGTTGAGCTAAAGCATCCGCTTGTGGTTCCAAGAAATTCTTCATACTTCTCATCGATCACCTTGGTGGATGTATTAATGAAACAACTCGGCTTTGCGAAACACATCCTCAATAATGTTTAATGTAAAATGGCAACAAGTAAGCTCTCTTCCCCCCCCCCCACCCGAAACAAATTATAGTTTGCAGATTTCAGCAATGAGGTGTTTTCTTTTCTTTAAAAAAAGAGAAATGTTAAATCCCATGTTTGTCTAAAATGGTGAAATGGTTGACTTCTGTAAAAGAAAGTTCTGGATTTCATGTGTAGGTAAAATATATGGGGAGAGTGAGTTATTTATTGATTGTGTGTATAATATTTCAGCATTATATGAAACTACACAAAATATGCTAACCCACAAAAACTAAGACCATAGCTCTGTGATCAAAACAAAAGTTTGGGAACAGGGTTTGAGGCTCAGTCCCTGACATCTCCATTTAATAAAGAAGAAGAAGTTCCCAGATAGTAAGTTTGTGTAAGACATCGCCAGAAACCTTGGCAAGTTGTCTCTGGCCAAGTAAGATTGTCTTCCATGAATGTGATCTTAACAGTGAGTCCGTAAGTGACTGTGGAGGCCAATTCTGGATCCACATGTCCTTCCACAATGGGGACATAGGTTTCCGTGTGGGAGTTGATCACAGTGAGGGTTTGCCAAGTGTGCCTTCCTCTTGGCATGTTTCTCCCTTTTGTCCTGAGTTTGTGCTTCTTTGAAGTCCATTATGCCTTTGGTGAAGGCTTTTCTCCAACTGGAGTGCTCACAGGCCAGTGATTCCCAGTTGTCAGTGTTTATACTACTTTTATATATACCAAGAGGGATCACTGCGCAGTGAAAGCAGCAATCCCTCTTGCAGTTCTGGCTTCTGGGATAGCTGTGCAGCCTGCGTTCACTCCATAAGACGCGCACACATTTCCCCTTACTTTTTAGGAGGGAAAAAGTGAGTCTTATAGAGCAAAAAATACGGTATATAGATTTGCCTTGAGAGCATCTTTACTGGGCTATATGGACCAATGATTTATCTTGGTATAAGACAGCCACCACAGTTCTCTTTGAACTAATCTGCTTGCTAAATGAATAGTTATAGAAAGTCTATGTTACTTTCTCCTAAAATGCAAAAGCTTCTGTATCTGGTTGCTTAGATGAGATGCTTGCTTGTCACAAGGCCAAACTGCATGTTATATTAAATGTGTTCTCTCATTTGCTTGTTTGTGTGTGTTTAAATAGCAGTTATGGTCCTCTTGATTTGTATTGAGACTGTGGCAGTGAAACTGTTGTGAAAGGGGCTGGGAGTCCCAATAAAAATCCCCCCTCCTCCCAAAGCTATTATTTATCTTAGGATGGAAATTGCTATTAATGCCAACAGCCTTATAACACAAACAGCAGATGGGAGTGGCAGAATCAGGATTGTGGTTCAGGGGTAAATTAACTCTGCTCCAACTATGATGCAGTCCTGATCTCAATCCAGTCTTCCTGTAGCTTCCATTTAAAACCTTACACACAAATGCCCATTTAATAGCACATGTAGCTTGACCTACATGTCTCTGGGCAAACTGTCATTTGCAAGGCTATGATATCTTGAAATCTGGAGTCCCGTTAACCATTTATTTTTCTTCTCTTTGTCCTAGATAGATAGACAGACACACTCCTGCCTTTGATTTAGATAATGGTATTAAAATAAGTGGAAAGCACATCATCCTTTTTACAAGGGCAATGAATTCGTAGGACATCATATCTGTTGTCTGAGGAGTTATAGCTGTGACGAAAACTTATAATTTTATGGCACAGATGGATCTGCAAGATGATAGATTTCTGCTGAAACAGTAATCTTTATAAGATGAGAAAATGTAGGATGGAGCAAATCTTCAGCCAATGCAAATAACTGGGACTGCTCACAGTAGCTTGGGCAAGATATTTGATTCTGAGCTTGGCTGTTGGTTTAGTGGTAGGTAGCAAAGGATGACATTCAGAGGTCCTAGTGTAGCACTGTGGGTCTGGATTTACATTCCTTGACCATATATTCATATGATACAAACGTGCAGTCCCCTGCTTGATAGCCTGAATTCTAGTTTAGTCTGCAAGAGAGGTCTTACAGCATGCTTTAGCTTCCTGTCAAACATACCAGGTCATATTGTCTAGGTAAAGTTGATTGGGGTACTGTTAGCTGCAGAGAGATCATGTTAGCTGTTCTTCCAGAAGCTAGTACTATTGTGGCTGGGCGACTCCCAAATCAACCCTTTAAACACATACTGTTCAGTGTTTGTGTGGCTTAGCATAATTTGGGTGCATTTCAAGTTCACATGTGTCCATTCCATTCCTTTTCTGCAATTCTATCTCATTTTTATCTCCCAATTTTATGACATTTGATCTCAGTGCAAATGTTTCTAATCAAATTTCATCCTAAAATACACATTTTAAATGTATGCCAGTATGTATTTTGAGCAGGGTTCTGTATCACAAATTTTGGAGAAGTGTGATTTATTTATTTATTGTCCTGAGTCACTCATTTGTGTAGTAGGTGTGGATCAGGTCAGTTCAGTTTGGAATTCACAGAAATTAAATTCTTCAAATTAAAAGAAAATATTGTGAAATGACAGTGTGGGGAGTGGACTGTTCCCCTAAAATGATATATACGATATCTTTATTGTCATTGTCCCATACAGAACAATGAAATTGAAATCTTAAAACATTCAAAAACCCCTAAAAACTCTGAAACCGCATTTTAAAATACAATATACTATAGACTAATGTCCTGTTAAAGAGTCAGGGAGCTTGGATCAACATTAACAAAAAGTCTCAGAAGTGTGATAGTCAAGGGGTTGTTTGTGGCTATCAGCAGATGCACATTGCTGTGTGGACTAAGCCATAGTCTCATAATTAGGGACACGGGTGGCGCTGTGCTCTAAACCACTGAGCCTCTTGGGCTTGCCGATCAGAAGGTTAACGGTTCGATTCCCTGCGATGGGGTGAGTTCCCATTGCTCTGTCCCAGCTCCTGTCAACCTAGCAGTTCAAAAGCACGCCAGTGCAAGTGGATAAATACCGTATTTTTCGTTCTATAGGGCGCACCGGCCCATAGGACGCACCTCGTTTTTTTGGGGGGGAAATGAATAAAAAAAATATATTCCCCCCCCCAGCCGCGGCTGCCGCCCCAAGCCTTGCAAACACCTGCCCGAAGCACGGGGCGCCCTCCGGAGGGCTCCGCATGCTTCGGGGTGCAGGCTGCCGCTCCAAGTCTTGCGCGCCCGGCGGGAGCTCCCGCCGGGCGCGCAAGGCTTGCGAACACTCGCCCGAAGCACGGGGAGCCCTCCGGAGGGCTCCCCATGCTTCGGGCGACAGGCTGCCACCCCAAGCCTCACGCGCTCGGCGGGACCTCCCGCCGGGCGCGCAAGGCTTGCAGACACTTGCCCGAAGCAGGGGGAGCCCTCCGGAGGGCTCCCCGTGCTTTGGGCGACAGGCTGCCGCCCCAAGCCTCGCGCGCCTGTCGGGACCTCCCGCCGGGCGCGCAAGGCTTGCAGACACTCGCCCGAAGCACGGAGAGCCCTCCGGAGGGCTCCCCGTGCTTCGGGCGACAGGCTGCCGCCCCAAGCCTCACGCGCTCGGCGGGACCTCCCGCCGGCGCGCAAGGCTTGCGGACACTTGCCGGGGCTGCAGGCTGCTGCCCGCAAGCCTTGTGAGCCCGCGGGAACTCCCGCCGGGCTTGCAAGGCTTGCGGATAGCTTCCTGAAGCCTGGAGAGCGAGAGGGGTCGGTGCGCACCGATGCCTCTCGCTCTCCAGGCTTCAGCGAAAGCCTGCATTCGCACCATAGGACGCACACACATTTCCCCTTCATTTTTGGAGGGGAAAAAGTGCGTCCTATGGTGCGAAAAATACGGTAGGTACTGCTGTGGCAGGAAGGTAAACAGCATTTCCGTGAGCTCTGGTTTCCATGATGGTGTCCCGTTGCACCAGAAGCAGTTTAGTCCTGCTGGCCACATGACCCAGAAAGCTGTCTGTGGACAAACGCCGGCTCCGTTGGCCTGAAAGTGAGATGAGCGCCGTACCCCATAGTTGCCTTTGACTGGACTTAATCACCCAGGGGTCCTTTACCTTACCTTACCTAGTCTCATAATTGTCTGATCTCATGTGTTCATCTCACTTTTTACAGCACCAAACAAATGATAGAGTACAAAGAGTGTAGGGCAGTTGTTATGTTTCTTCTTGGGGATGTTAGGGTAAAACAAATTTGCTTGTTTCCTATCATTTGCCCAATAATAAATGCTGGAAATGTAATGAAACTGAAGGTACTTTCTATCACCTTTGGTGGACGTGCCCAAGGATTAAGGCCTTCTGGGAAATGATTTATAATGAAATTAAGAAGGTGCTTAAGTGCACCTTTTATAAGAAACCAGAGGCTTTTCTCCTGGGCATGGTAGGCCAATTGGTGTCAAAGAAAGATAGGACGTTTTTTATGTATGCTACAACAGCAGCAAGAGTTCTACTAGCAAAGTATTGGAAGACACAAGAACTACCCACACTGGAAGAATGGCAGACGAAGGTGATTGACTATATGGGACTGGCGGAGATGACGGGCAGAATCCGTGACCAAGGGAAAGAGACGGTGGAAGAAGATTGGAAGAAATTTAAATTTTATCTTAAAAATTCTTGTAAAATTAGTGAGTGTTAAAATGTCATGAGTAAAGCATAGCAGATTTGCAGAGATAAATGATTGGATAAGAGGAAAGAAAAGGGTTTAAAGAAAGGAATTTATAAGTAATTTAGATCAGGGGTTGCTGAAAAAGTTTAAAATAGGGATGCAGAAAAGGGAGGCATGGGGAAGTCGTTGAAATTGGGTACATGAAAAAATTTATGAAATTATACATGTTTTTATGTTTGTTTGTTTGTGTTTGTTGTTTGTAGTGTCTTATAATATATGTTGAAAAGCCAATAAAAATTTTATAAAAAAAAACAAAACAAATTTGCTTGTTTCTTTACGGTAAGAATGAAAAGGTTTCTGCAGTTTGGCATGTGTCTGCACATTCTCAGTGTGAAGGAGAATTAACATTTTGAAAAACCATCCAAGGGACCCATTACCAGAAGAAAAGAGTGTTATTGAAATTAATGGCGTTTTAATTGTACTCTGCTTCATCACCCCATTTTCCCCCCCTGTAACAAAAGAAATTATATTCTGCGTGAAGAGGGCTCATTAGGAACACAGCAGCAGCAGTTCAGAATTTGCACATTTTTTAAGAGTGAACGGCACTGTTGTGAATTGCCCCTAAGATGCTGTCCCGCCAGATGTTTTGGTTACTGCATCATAAAATTAACTGCTATGCACTATGCAGAGTATGGTGGCAGGATAGTGGACTGTACCATCTCTGACTTCAGGAGAGGAGCATAGGATGCAGGTGGCGCTGTGGTCTAAACCACTGAGCCTCTTGGGCTTGCAGATCAGAAGACTGGCGGTTCGAATCCCCGCGACGGGGTGAGCTCCCATTGCTCGGTCCCAGCTCCTGCCAACCTAGCAGTTTGAAAGCACGCCCCAAAGGTGCAAGTAGATAAATAGGTACTACTCCATAGGGAAGGTAAATGGCGTTTCTGTACACTGCTCTGGTTTTGCCAGAAGCAGCTTAGTCCTGCTGGCCACATGACCCAGAAAAACTGTCTGCGGATGAATGGCGGCTCCCTTGGCCTGTAAAACTAGATGAGTGCCGCAACCCCAGAGTCATCTGCAACTAGACTTAACTGTCAGGGGTCCTTTACCTTTAGAGTAAACTAGTATAGTCTTTCCCATGCTCCCTTTATGGCAGTTCTAGTGCATATCCAAGTTTTGCAAAAGCTAAATAAAAGGGTTCAAAGGCAGCATGTTCACTGAGAAGGATCTTATATATATCAATATATATATATATATATATATATATATATATATATATATATATATATATATTGATATAATTGAGATTTATTTTAGTGCATTGGTAGAATCAGCCCTCTCCTAGGTCCATAATTTCCAAACTGCCCTAGTCCACATTAGTGTATTATAATAGATAGTAATGTGTGCTTTACAAAATTAAGCTAGTGTGTTGGATCCACTGTTCCAGGCCACCAAATGAGGGAGACCCTGTGTGGACAAAAGGAAGCAAAGACAGCAAGGAGGTTCCAATGAATCTGCCTTTGAGAAAGCATTTATATTCACAGGTGATGGGGTTGCTTCTTCTGATTGATCTAAAGATCTAATATTCACTAGATTGTCCTGTTCTTGTTATTGCTCTGAGGGCTAGCTGAGAAAATAAATATGTGTATCTCAATAGCACAAGAGTGAAACAATTCTCCAATTTTATTCTATGCAAAAATAACTGTACCCCGGCTACCATAAATTTTAGGTGCTATAGTATTGTCCCCCAAAAGAGGCCCTACCCTCAAAACATAACAAAAGATCTGAACAGGGAGCTTGCTGGACCCTTTGCTTGGAAGAGGATGGGATCCTGGCACTTATACATTTGCAAGTCAGAGGTAATCTATTAATCCACAAAGGGAGAGATTTTCTGCTTATGTTTTGTGGAGGTCTTTTCTCCTCACCCCAATAGTCAATACTTTACAGTCTTTGCCCCATTGATTTTCAAAGGTCAATAACTTAAAGGATGTGCAAGGAAAATCAATGCATAATGGTATATCCTCAATTAGTTATGAAGGAATAGTGGCTCAAGACTTATGTGCGGGAAAAGGGAAGGTTTTCTAACAACAGTGGTACCTCGCGTTAAGAACTTAATTTGTTCTGGAGGTCCGTTCTTAACCTGAAACTGTTCATAACCTGAGGTACCACTTTAGCTAATGAGGCCTCCCACTGCCACTGCGCCACCACTGTGATATTTCTGTTCTCATCCTGAAGCAAAGTTCTTAACCCGAGGTACTATTTCTGGGTTAGTGGAGTCTGTAACCTGAAGCGTCCGTAACCTGAAGCATCTGTAACCCGAGGTAACACTGTACACTGAAGAGCAACTGACTTTTGAGAAGGCCTGTTTTCTTTCCACAACATCACAGCTTGAGCTTCTTATGTTAGACTTAGTGGGTTCTGACAATCATGACAAGAAAAAACAACAAGATTTACAAGGTTTACACTTTGTGCTGCAGCAGCAGTGCTGTATGGGAAATGTTCTTTGCTGCTGAAATGCATGGCATAGTCTCTGCACTTCAGGAGGGTCACAGGTATACTAAAACCATGTTCATGACATGCTGTCTAGAATTTCAGAGATGAAAGTAGGGACACTTCGACCACCACCTCTATGGATTGAAAGTATATGTGGAGGGGACATGGGGATGTGCCAAAATGTGGCCTATCGCTATCTATTGCTGTGTCCCACTGCCATGCTCCCCAAACATTGGTGCATTAAACTGACATATAAATATGTATTCAAGTAGAATTTCTCTGTGCAAGTTCAACTTACATCAGTATAGAGATATGGAAGTAAAGCCCCCATCTGTAGAGTCGTCTTTACATAACCTCTCCAAACAATCAGGAGTGCTGCGTTATTTGAGTTCCCAATGGTGTAAGCACCCCTTCCCAACATTCAGCTCAATATGTAGAGGTTGGCTGCAATGCCTCTTGGTGTACCCTCATCGAAGGCACTGATGCCAATGAGATCCCCCTTCTCCATCACTTCCTAGGTATATACACAAGGAGGAATTTGTGGAACCGTATTTAGGACAATTATTTTTCTGGGACAGGTTAACAGAGACTGCTCCTAGTAAATAAAGGCTCTCATGACAATGCAGTCCAGTGGATATTTTTAACAAGATGTGGGTTCGTTTCTCTGTATCCTTTCCAAACATTCCTCTCCTAGAAACTTCCCCAGCTCTTTCATTTGCAGTGTTACAGCAATATAGCTGCCTGCAATTTCAACAGCCAGACAGCATTTTTGTGGAGGGATCTTTGGTGAGAACAAATGCCTCTATTCTCAGTCTGTGCCATATCTAGCATAATTCACCTTTTCAGGGCCTGGGCTATGGTAATGATCTCTGCAATAGTACCTGCATGCATCTGAGCCCCGTCCCTGCACCAAATGGAAGGAGAGCGATGTCACCATGTTGTGGATTTCCAATACTGCATCTTAATAGGGCAGACAGCATCTTAAAAAGCAGAGACATCACCTTGCCAACAAATGTCCGTATAGTAAAAGCTATGGTTTTCCCAGTAGTGATGTATGGAAGTGAGAGCTGGACCATAAAGAAGGCTGATTGCTGAAGAATTGATGCTTTTGAATTGTGGTGCTGGAGGAGACTCTTGAGAGTCCCATGGACTGCAAGAAGATCAAACCTATCCATTCTGAAGGAAATCAGCCCTGAGTGCTCACTGGAAGGACAGATCCTAAAGCTGAGACTCTAGTACTTTGGCCACCTCATGAGAAGAGAAGACTCCCTGGAAAAGACCCCAATGTTGGGAAAGATGGAGGGCACAAGGAGAAGGGGACGACAGAGGACGAGATGGTTGGACAGTGTTCTCGAAGCTACTAACATGAGTTTGACCAAACTGCGGGAGACAGTGGAAGACAGGAGTGCCTGGCGTGCTCTGGTCCACGGGGTCACGAAGAGTCAGACACGACTAAACGACTAAACAACACCAAATAGGGCAGAAGAGTAGGAACTCAATGTGGGTTGCTCTTTTAGGTTGAATCTGTGTGCTTTTGCATCTAGCGCTGTCCTATCAAGTCAACAAAGATACAGCTGTTAGCATCACTGTTCTTCATTTGAGAGAATGATGGAATTTGCTTTCACATGATATACTCCCTTTGCTGTTTGCATCTGTGTACGGCACATTGGCACTTTCAAGTGGTACATATGGAACATTTCCCATAGTTTTTAGCCAAGTGGAGGCTGCTGACACAGGTGTGTCATTAAATTTAAAAAATTTAGAGGCTGCATTACTCTCTCATTCGCTGGCTGGGAGAACCATAAATACTCTTAAACTGTCATGCTTTGTGGAGATGGAAATCTTCAGGTTCTTTTCAATATGCTGAGCCCCTCATAAGCTTTTGTTTTTACATTTACAGCTCTACACAATGGGCCTGGTTTTATGGCAGAAATGATGTTTTTCATTTTTATATCTTCAATAGCTAGGCAGATGGCTTATCCCATATTTGAGGCATTTTTCTTGGTCTTCAGCAGCTTGATGATATGCATTATTTCCACACAAGGATCTTGACAAGTCAAAAAGAAAGACAGCATTGCATTTCTGAATATTTACTTGCTAGTAAATGCCTTTGATTTCAATGGATCTTGCAGAGTTTTTACTGCAGTAGTTCCCAGGCTCTGGAATGAGTTTCCTGAGCAGGTACAGCTTTCTGATTTTTAAGGTATAGGATGCTTTATCATGCATGCGTGTTTAAGAAGCAATATCGGTTGCTACAACTGCTGATCTGAAAGAGGCTGGAAATCCCATCCTGCAATGAGCAATGCTCATGTGCATATGCACATGCACATGCCGTACAGTGCAGTTAACCCACAATGTGATAGATACTAGTTCCTTAATGTAAGGATCATTTAAGCATGTATGTTCATTTTGTAGTTATAGATACAGTAGATATTTGTTTAGGTTTCTAAGGGAGGTGTTAGATTCAAAATAGCATTGCCTATTCTCTCTGTCTCTCCTCTGCTGGAAAGTACAGCCTTCAGGGGAATCAGGAGGCTGCAAGTTCATTGAGCAGTCTGGTGCAGAAATGGAGGATAGGTAGGAAATAGGCAGGATTCCGTCACACCATGCCCCCCTCCACCTCTTCCCCCCTTTTCTTCCTAATGTAACACTACAGGCTCAACAAATGAAACTGATCTGTAGGAAACGTAACTTGAAAAAGAGACAGTGCGCATACTTTTGTAAACCAAGAAATATTTAATAAAAATATGTTATTGTTTTTTAAATATACTGATGACTTTCAGGACCCTGGACAGAGCCCAGGATGCATAGGACTTGTTGGAAGGAGAGCTTGGTCAACAGCTAGGTCTTTTTATGCTTCCAGAGTCTCACTATACATATGTTTCAGTCTCCACTTCAGGGCTGCAGAGTTAAGAAGACAGCCCTTGGGCCTGGAGCTTAGCACTCCATCTTCTTTCTATTGGGTTGGTAGAGGGCAATGCCTCCTTAATGTCACTGCTGAACCCCAAGGACATCTCTCTCTCTCTCTCTCTCTCTCTCTCTCACACACACACACACACACACACACACAGAGAGAGAGAGAGAGAGAGAGAGAGAGAATAATGTATGTATACATGTAATGTGTATGTGTGCAAAGGAATGCACACAATAACACTTCCAGCCCTGCAATACTATCAGCATTTTGTTCCTAATCAAGCTAGTGTTTCTGTTTCTTGCGTCTTTAGCAAGAAAAAACTGGCCCTGCAGATTTATCCCAAAGCATGTGAGGTGTTTTTAATGAATGATACCCATGGTGACCAGTTCCAAAGCAATATACCACTGGTGGGGAACAGCCCCAAATGTTTTAGTTAACACCTGGATTTTATATCTCTGCTGTGTGCTAGCTTTTAATGCACCATAAACTTCCATAAAGTTCTCTATTCTCTTGTGGTTTTATGTCATCATAATGGTTTCACAGTTCATCTTTTATTATAGCAGTTTATCAAATGGGTCGAAAAGCAACCGGCACCGTGATACCATAAAAGCTAAATTCTTTATACTGTCCAGCATTTTCATTCAATCAGTGTGGTATCTATCAGGTTGTATTATCTGTGCAAGGAAAGCTACACAGAAGTAATATGTTAATACTATTTTTTATATATATAACTATGTCACTTTCGCTCTTCGGGTGGAAATTTCCAGTATTGAAATATCCGTCTCTTAAACTCAATTTTTAAGGAAGCATATTTTTTTTAGTTTAAATCTCTCTGAATATTTACTGTGCATGCTTCACCAAAAAGTAAGCATTTCTTAATTGCAAACCAATTGAATTTAATACCTGGATTTCAACCCTGCTTTGGTATTCGCCATCTTTTATTGCAAGCAACAAATATTGAATGCCATGTGACAGGAAGTGTACTTGAAAATATTTTAAACAGTGCTGTGCTAAAAACTGATTTCTCTCCCTTGCACCCTGTCACCCCATGAAAGAGGCTTAATTTTTTTGGTCTCACTTAAATTCCCATTCCTGTTTTTATTGAATACCAAACAGACCAAATAAGCATGTACATCAAGAGCATATCATATGAACTTCAAGTGTGTAGTATGTAAAAAAGGAGGAACCCTAAGGGCAAATCAGAGCCTCTTCCAGAAAATTTTTACTCAGCCCCTGGGAAGGGTGACTAGCAAAAAAAGCACACTGTATATGGAGGGAGAGATGGAGGGCAAAAGAGAAAGAGGTGGAGAGGGCCAAGGAGATTTAAATAGCAGCTCAGTTGCTTCCTCCCTGCCCATGTGATCCCCAAGACCCCATATTCTGCTCTGTATTCTGTATTCTGCTCTGGTCAGACCTCACCTGGAGTACTGTGTCCAGTTCTGGGCACCACAGTTCAAGAAGGACACTGACAAACTGGAACGTGTCCAGAGGAGGGCAACCAAAATAGTCAAAGGCCTGGAAACGATGCCTTATGAGGAACGGCTAAGGGAGCTGGGCATGTTTAGCCTGGAGAAAAGGAGGTTAAGGGGTGATATGATAGCCATGTTCAAATATATAAAAGGATGTCACATAGAGGAGGGAGAAAGGTTGTTTTCTGCTGCTCCAGAGAAGCGGACACGGAGCAATGGATCCAAACTGCAGGAAAGAAGATTCCACCTAAACATTAGGAAGAACTTCCTGACAGTAAGAGCTGTTCGACAGTGGAATTTGCTGCCAAGGAGTGTGGTGGAGTCTCCTTCTTTGGAGGTCTTTAAGCAGAGGCTTGACAACCATATGTCAGGAGTGCTCTGATGGTGTTTCCTGCTTGGCAGGGGGTTGGACTCGATGGCCCTTGTGGTCTCTTCCAACTCTATGATTCTATGATTCTATATGAGAGACCAACGTGCATCTTCTCCTAAGAAAGGGAGTGTGACAAATTCACCCCTGGAATTTTTTTAAAAAAATTTTTTTATTTATACATCTTTGAAACCCTTTTTTTATTTATACATCTTTGAATGCCTACTTGGAGTTAGGTACCACCTGTAAATCATTTTCAGGTAGTTCTCCTGAACTTTACAGCATGTTATTCCTTGAAGATCGCTCTTCCAAAGTTTTTCCTAGAGATTAAGGTCTATATTATGTCCAATAGTAGGGATGTGAGTGGCGCTGTGGGTTAAACCACAGAGCCTAGGACTTGTCGATCAGAAGGTCGGTGGTTCGAATCCCCGCGATGGGGTGAGCTCCCGTTGCTCGGTCCCTGCTCCTGCCAACCTAGCAGTTTGAAAGCACGTCAAAGTGCAAGTAGATAAATAGGTACAGCTCCGGGGGGAAGGTAAACGGCATTTCCGTGCGCTGCTATGGTTCGCCAGAAGTGGCTTAGTCATTCTGGCCACATGACCTGGAAGCTGTACACCAGCTCCCTCGGCCAATAAAGCGAGATGAGTGCCGCAACCCCCGAGTCGGCCACGACTGGACCTAATGGTCATGGATCCCTTTACCTTTACCTTTATGTCCTATAGTAAATAGGATTTTATCCTTTGTACGGGGTACATTCAAACGTGATACCACCCTACATTATGAAGTGGTACAGTTCCGGGAGAGCTGTACCACATAGCGCTTCCATTTCCCCTCATGGAACATCTAGCTTTGCTCTCCACATGATGCCATTTTGAAGAGCAAACCATTCAAAGTGCCTCCATGAAAGCTGCAGTGTTGCAACAGTCCCACAGAGGAAAGGCAGCAGGGAAAATATATGTAAATTGCTCAATTGGTAGTAAAGCTGACTATGTCTCCACATAACAAAAAGGTGCCAAAGAGAGCTGATGTGTTTAACTTGTGAACGCTGAAGCAGCAACCATTAGAAAACTTGGCTGGTATTCTTTAGCTGAGCTCTGCTTCTTAATCTCCTTTTAGCTGTCATAACAGATGCTTCCACCATCGTCTGTGGCATTGCTGCAAGCAGGCAAGAAAACAAATAAATCACTCTTCTAACGCTTGACATTCAACAACCAGTGCTGCCGCATCCACAATGTCTTGTTGCACCGTGTTAAATATTTAGAATTGCTTGTTAATTTTCTCCACTAACATAGCCCATAACGTCTCGGGTTCAGAAATACATAGTCTTAGGTTTGTCAATATGCAGGGACATGTAGACCTAGTTGGATTGATATATGGCTTTTGTGGGGAGAAGGAAGCGGTGAGAAATAAAATTCAGATCACTTATCCCTCCCTTGAATAGGTGTTTGGTGCTGTCACCCATTATCTGGCAATGTTTACACATGTACAACCCTGACAGCCATACTAAACCAGGAATCCGACACCAAGCATTCCTTTATATATGGGGGGTCTCCATCCTGCTAGGGAAATTTGAATGTCCTTCAGTTGGATTTGGTCAAATGTGTTTGAAAAGTAGTAATCACACTTACAGGCAACCCAGAAAGCAACAAATGAGTAAATCTATACTATTTTTGAAGGGAGTAATAGCAGAAAACAGCAAGTTTCCAATTATATTGTTTTTACATTATTGTTGTTGTTGTTAAAATGGGGAAACACAAGATATTGCAGAGCTCAGATCTGGGTTTGGGAGATTCCACCTCAAAAACAGGAGGAGAAGGATGAGACTGAATGTTTAATGACTTCCCTGCAGAAAACATCACTGGAAACACAGCTGGAGGGCACATTATGTCCAAGAGAAGGCCAGCCTAGAACCGTTCAACCTCACATGTTACTTTTCTATGTGCAGGGAGAGGTGTGTGTGTTCCGGGATTCAAACATACAACCCCAAAACCGCAATCTGAAATGGCTTTCTCCAGAAACAGGTTTTCAGCTCAGCTCTGCTGTTTCAAAACTGGCAGAACAAGGGGGAATTAGCGCAGGTGTTGATTAATTTAAAATGTGTTTCCATTGTCTTGAGGATATAGGGCTAGAAGCAAAATGTCACTGCTTTACACCGCACAGATACCACACAGCTTAAAAGAAAGGCAAAGGCTTAAGAGCAGTAGCACAGATTGCCACACAGGTGCTTTTTTTTTTTTTTAATGAGCGAAAAACAATGTGAGCTTTTGACAAGAATGCTGGGGAATGTTCATGAATCTCCCCGATGCAAAACAGCATATTTGCTATTGCACGCGAGACAGATGGATGCCAGTGACACTAATTCAAAACACTGTCATGTAGAGTATTCTTCTTTTCCCACTACTCCAGTCAGTGAGCTACACCCGCCTCCTGGATACTCCATTCCATTCCTGACCCCACCTGGTTTTCTATCCACTCTCTTGTCCTGCCCCAAGTGTTTCCATGGCCACTGAGTACACACAGTTATCATTGAACCATTTGGAGCGGTTCCCCCACTTTAAGCCCCCCTTTTTTGCAAACCTCAAAGTTACCCCAAACCCACTGATACCCCCTTCTGCTGTGCAGTTGGTGCCTTTTCTGGCTATATATGGCCTCACATTAGAAACAGACAAAACAAAACAAAAAAATTTCCTTCCAGTAGCACCTTAAAGACCAACTAAGTTAGTTCTTGGTATGAGCTTTCGTGTGCATGCACACTTCTTCAGATACCGGTTTGACGTGCTGCCAGTCTTTGACTCCCCCCCCCCTCTCTGATTCGCTCCTTACACAGTCACATAGAGTTCCCAGTAGGAGCCTGAATACAATTCATGCCTTGACAAGAAAATGGAAATGAAGGAGAATGCTGATAAATATAGTGGCAATAAATTTTACAAAACTACCATCATAAGACTCGCCAAAAATTAGAAACAGGATCTATTGGCCCTAATGGGTTTATTTTATTGGACATTTTATGTAATTGTATCGATTCCAGCCTTTCCCGTAACTCCGGTGATTTTTGCAGAGAACTCATATAAGATATCTTGTTCCTCGCAATGATTGTATTTTAGATTTTGGTGGGTTTTTCAAAAAGGCAAAATGAGTAATTACCTAACTTTCAGTCTTCCAACAGTGGGAGGAAAAGTCTCAGTGATTTTCAACCAACAATCCAGAAATTGGTTAGGTTCATAGCTTGTTATTAAGAAGAGAATATTTACACACAAACACCTTTTTTATAAAACTCCCAATAAACTCCTGGTTCATATTTTTCTAGGGTATATTTTTGGGTTCACCAGAAAATAGGACAATGTGTAAGTGTGTGTGAAGAGAACGGGGAACATATATACATACATGTTGGTACCGATCATGAGAAAAAACAACTTTGACTTTTAGAAAGAGAATGAAGCTGCAAGAAGGAGATATGCTAACTTGGAATGTGGACAGATGATTCCACAAGGACTCCTACAAACAGAAATAATCAAGCAGGAATTGAATGGCATATATGAGTGTCCTTCTCAGGTCATCCCAATATCCTTTTGGAAGTAGAAGCCTGCAGCTAAGAAAATTAGCTGGACTCAATGTCCACCTTCCAGCCCAGCAGCATCCTTTCCCTCATTCCTTCTTGGTCTGCATTGCATCCCTAAGATTAACTCTCATACTGCAATAACTCTAGAACCTCAATTCTGTTTCTGTACTGTCATTCAGATGCTGGCATTAATTACCTTATGCTCCCTAGCCTCTGCAGTTCCACATTCCTTTACTGTGCCCCTCCCTCCCTCCTTTGTAGAGTTCAGTGCCGATTTAGTTCCTGGACATTTTTATTCCTGTGCTGCTTTCTTCTTGGCTCCAGTTCTGTTGCCTCCATTACTTTCAGAGCTCTCTACTTTTCAAGGTGAATCCTGTAGTCACCCTGCCTCTTGGTTTCAACATCCTAGCCCGGCACACTGGAGCAGTGCAGGGAGACTAAGATAACAAAATTCAAGTAGGGATTGCACCTGTGCTGGTAATGCTTCTAAGGAGAATGACCTCAAACCCTCCAATATTAAATCTAGCAATAGCACAGGAAGCCAAGCGTCTCAGATAAGCTCTCCAAGAGAGGACAAATAGCCAGTCTAGGACCTTCCTGAGATGTCAGGTCCTTCCTAATCCACATATACTTGTTTGTTTGAATGTTATTGGGTGCAGGTCAATTCTGTATCCAGGGCAGCTGTCTACCAGCTCCACCTGGTACGCAGGCTGAGACCCTGCCTGCCCGCGGACTGTCTCACCAGAGTAGTGCATGCTCTGGTTATCTCCTGCTTGGACTACTGCAATGCGCTCTATGTGGGGCTATCTTTGAAGGTGACCCGGAAGCTACAACTAATCCAGAATGCGGCAGCTAGACTGGTGACTGGGATTGGCCGCCGAGACCATATAACACCAGTCCTGAATGACCTACATTGGCTCCCAGTACGTTTCCGAGCACAATTCAAAGTGTTGGTGCTGACCTTTAAAGCCCTAAATGGCCTCCACCCCCATCATCCAACCTGGACACTGAAGTAAAGTTCTGAGGGCCTTCTGGTGGTTCCTTCACTGCATGAAGGGAGGATACAGGGAACCAGGCAGAGGGCCATTTTGGTCATGGCGCCCGCCCTGTGGAATGCCCTCCTATAGATAAATGTTTGATCTTGTATCATGTTTTTAATATTCTGTTGGGAGCTGCCCAGAGTGGGCAGGGTATAAATAAATTGTTGTTGTTGTTGTCGTTGTTGTTGATCCAAATCCTATCTCAGTGGTTGGATTTAGGATTTGGTCAAGTGTGCCTTCTTGTGCACTGTGGCTTGTGCACATGATGCAAGCATGCTCTGCAGTGTGTGCATGGCTGTCGTAGAACTTTGAGGGTGCCCGGCCCCCTCACTGTATTTTTTGGGGGAGGGCAGCCCCCCAGCCCCCCCCCCAGATGGCACACCTGGTCTAGGTTCCTGGCTAGATGAAATGGGAAGCAACACATTTGCTGTCTCCCTTTCATTAAGCTGAGGGACACCCAGGATTCTTAGAAAAGAGATGTACCTGCAATTAAATGGGACTGGTAAGGTGATGAGCACCCCTGTTTGTCAGAAGGATAGAACAGTGATGCAGATTGCAGCCTCTTCTGAAGGGGTGATGTGCTTTCATCCACACCACTGCAACAGAAAAGCTAAAAAAAGGCTGATACTTCAATATGTAATTAATTACCGTACTGTGCGATACACAGAGTTGAGCTGATCGATGCACTGTTTATTACCAAAGATTGAGCTTGGCTGTAACATGCTATGTAGTTCTGTTTCTCATTATCTGTTGTTTTAAATTCTCTTTCTACCAAAGCTTCAAAAACAACAACTATCAGGCAGTGAGAGGCTTAGATTGAGAGCCCCATCCACCTGGCCCTGGCTGCCTGCAGCCCTTTGGCAGCTCATTGTAGGAAGGAATTACAGTCTGATCCAGTTGTGAATTTGTCCTAGCAGCTTGTAATATCAACCAAGTGATGCTGAAGGGCCAATCTGATGCTGTTGAGGGATATAAAGATTACTTCTTCTCTGCAGATGATCTGAATATCTCAGAACTACCCCTTCACATCATTCACTCCACTATCAGGTTGAATTTCATCAAAGGAAATGTGGTTTCATATCAATTTGACACGCTGTGATAATGCCTATAACTGTTTCAGAGACACCAGTCATTTTTCAGCTGCATACCTGATAGACTCGTGTGGTTTACTAACTCCACTGGGAACATGTTCCACCCAAAGGGCTCCGCCATCCTTTCACCAAGGAAGATCCGCATACAAAAGCAGGTGTTGAAGTCTGTGCAGATGTGTGCATTTGAATCCATGTCTCGAGGTTCACCTTTGAGTTAGTAGGTTGTGTCTTTTGGTATGGATGGGAACAGCTGTTTGTGTGGGACAGGTTGAGAGAAACCACTTGGACCCCTCCAGTGTTCTACTCTCATACATTGGCCCCCTTAACTGCCCAATTTTGTAGAGATGGCAAAATTCATGGCACTGATAAAAGATACAAATTTAGAACCTTTTAAAGAACTGCTAACCCTTTCTAGTCTCTGTATAAAAAGTTATTTCCCATATGCAAAGATCACAGTGGGGTTTGAAGTGTAAGAAAATAGCAGGATATATTAAGAAACATGTCAGAGAGGATGAAATTAGATGAGATGGAACCTTAAAATGCAATTGTGCGTAATTTGAGTTATAAACGTCAGTGTGGGGTGAGCAGGAAGTCACTAGTTTTGTTGAATTGGAATATAATTGTTGAGAAACAAAGGTAAATGTCTAGATGGAAAAAAGAATAAAATATTATTATGAAAAAGGAAACTCTGCCCTCATACATATCATACATTTAAAACACTATGATACCAACTTAAACAGACATGACACACACACCCCCAAGAATTCTGGGAGCTGTAGTTTTTTTATGAGTGCTGAGAGTTGTCAGGAGACTCCTAGTCAACTCACAGAACTACAATTCCCATAGTTCTTGGTGAAGATGGATTGGTTGTTGAAACCACTCTGATAAAATTTGAATAACTTCTCTTGTTTTGCATAAATTATTTTGCAAAGTTTGCTGTTTTGCACAATCTATTCTAGTTTGCTTGTCATGGAGAAGGCACTAAAGCTCTTGCATCCAACCGCTGATCAACTTGCCCAGCTATCTCTCTGACTTCTGAGATTTCAGTCTATGCATGTTCAAGCACAGCCTTAAGCACTAGAATTTGCTTTTAAAAACTTAAAGAAAAATGTGAGATTCTCAAGAAGTGGTGTTCAATCACTGCCACTTTTTCTGTTTCTCCTGCAGTTTCACAGAAATCACAGCAAATACACAGCCCTACTTTTAGATCCAGGTAGGGTGCTTTTCTTGGGAGAAAAGCAATGACAAACCTAGACAGCATCTTAAAAAGCAGAGACATCACCTTGCCAACAAAGGTCCGTATAGTTAAAGCTATGGTTTTCCCAGTAGTGATGTATGGAAGTGAGAGCTGGACCATAAAGAAGGCTGATCGCCAAAGAATTGATGCTTTTGAATTATGGTGCTGGAGGAGACTCTTGAGAGTCCCATGGACTGCAAGAAGATCAAACCTATCCATTCTGAAGGAATCAGTCCTGAGTGCTCATTGGAAGGACAGATCCTGAAGCTGAGGCTCCAATACTTTGGCCACCTCATGAGAAGAGAAGACTCCCTGGAAAAGACCCCAATGTTGGGAAAGATGGAGGGCACAAGGAGAAGGGGACGATAGAGGACGAGATGGTTGGATAGTGGTCTCGAAGCTACCAGCATGAGTTTGACTAAATTGTGGGAGGCAGTGGAGGACAGAGGTGCCTGGCGTGCTCTGGTTCATGAGGTCACGAAGAGTCGGACACGACTAAACAACTAAACAACTACAACAACAGGGTGGTTTTTTGTTTTGTTTTTTGAAACTTCCAAAAGACCCATCATTTGAAACTTTATATAGAAGCTTCCCTTAAGTATTACTTTCACGTCCCTTTAGATTATTTGTAGCCATTTAAAAGTAACCCGAAAAATAGCCTTTAGCGATTGAGTTTGTTCCTAGAGTTACCCGATTAAATGCAAATAAATAGGCATATCAAGGTCTGTGTCGTAATCATCCAACATCATTCACTTTCCAATTCAGCATGCAGATAACAGCAAGCATTTAATCTTAACATATGTCTTGGAAAGGGGGGGAGAAAGAGATAAGTAGCTCTATATGTGGGATTCATAAACAGAATAAATAAATAGGCCCACTAGTTTGGCTCTAAGATCATCTCTATTAAGACTGCTCATCTGAAGAGCTGCAAGATAAGCAGCCCATGTATATTTATGAAATTATCAACAGTCCTGCAAGTGACATACGGATCCCCATTTGAAAGCCATCTTTGCATCATTATTTGCTAGGAATATTCCTCATCTAAATAGTTGGTCATTTGTATGTTTTGACAGTTGGATATTTGCAGAAGAAAAATTGGTAATTTGGAAGTAGAGATGACAGCAAATTCTTGTAAATTGCCATCTGGAGGAGTGCTGACTCAGCTTGAGCAAAATGAGGTGCCAACTTGGAGGGGAGGGCGGAAAGAAAAGAAATAGTGGGACATTAATACACCATTGGCTAAAGAGAGAACGAAACAAAATAATCCATCACAAGTAAAAAAGAAAAAAGAAAATCTGTTTTCCAAGTCTACAGATACAAGAAGCTAGAGGTTTTTTTTTGTGATGCTGAATAAACTGCTTCTGCTTCATACAAACCACTGATTAAAGTAACAAAAGAAAGAAAGAGTGCTCTACCTGATGTCACTTTTGATTTGTCTGCTAGACCAATTTCCCAAGGATAATGAGGTATGGATGGGCTCTCCTAATAGATCTGGATGATAGATCTGAGTGGGGAGGGGGCTGCTGGGAAGGAAAGCCTGTGGGAAATGAGTCATGAAGATTTGTCAGTTGGGTTCAGTTTAATGTAGGAATCTGGGAGGCCATCAAAGAATTAGTGAAACAAAGAACTTAGAAAAGTCTTTGGAATCAGGTCTGGAGGAAAACAATGTCTAACCGGGGAGTGGGGAGATGTTGATGGAAACTTGTTAAAATATATGTACAATCTGTGCTAGTGTACATACAGACTGCTGATCACCCAGACTTCCAAACTTCCCTGGGAAAACCTGATCTTTACAGCTGAATCAGAGCAAACATAATTCCACGGATTGACATTTGCTCCAGTTCAGCACTAAAAAGCGTGTTTTCCTGGGGAAAACAGTGGGGCAAATGGGAAACTGCTTAAACTCACACCTAGAAATCACGAGAGAAGCACTCAGCCTTGTGCTTCCTAGCAGGCACTGGACCCATGGAAGCAATCCTTAAATTTGTAGGGAAACTTGGCTTTTGCTGGATTGAGAAGGATCCATGGATCCATTGAATTCATGGCCATTTTCCACATCGCTTAATTCCTGATATAGGTCTGAAAAGTTCCAAAAGGGCTGTTCTCTTCCAGATATGTGGAACCCTAGCCTTCCCAGAGCTATTTACCAAGACAAATTCCTCCCAACACAGTTCGAGCCCTTCCCATCTCCTGAAGACTTTGGAGGAAAGCACATGGCAGAGCATTATTGAGGCTTCTGAGCCAGGCATGAGATCAATCACAAACCAGAAAGATCCAAGTTGATTTTCAGCCACCCAGTTGCATATCCATGAATGAATCTGCTTTTCGATATCGATTTTGGTTTTGATGCTGAGGAATTTGCCCATATTTTGGCTAAATAGTAGGAGACGCTTCCTAATAATGAGAGTTCTTTAGCAGTGGAACAGACTGCCTCATGAGAGCCAGTGTGGTGTAGTGGTTAAGAGCGGTAGACTCATAATCTGGTGAACCGGGTTCGCTTCCCTGCTCCTCCACATGCAACTGCTGGGTGACCTTGGGCTAGTCACACTTCTCTGAAGTTTCTCAACCTCACTCACCTCACAGAGTGTTTGTTGTGGGGGAGGAAGGGAAAGGAAATTCCTAACCGCTTTGAGACTTTGTAGATAGTGATAAAGCGGGATATCAAATCCAAACTACTCTTCTTCTTCTTCTTCTTCTTCTTCTTCTTCTTCTTCTTCTTCTTCATGAGGTAACGGGTTCACCTTCTCCAGAGATATTCTCCTGCAGAGGCTGGATGATTATCTGTCAAGGATTTTTGCAGTGGCATTCTGCCTTGCAGATCTTGCAATGACTGGATGACCTCAGTGGTGTATCCCAACCTAATGATTCTGATGCTAATGCGACAGAATGTTCTAATTTATGTTTTATAGAAGCAACTGTTTGTTTGTTTGTTTGTTTGTTTGTTTGTTTGTTTGTTTCTGGAGGCATGGGCAAAACAGTGTGCTAATCCCTTGTGTTTCTCTCACATGTCAATATCATCATTTGCGGTGGTGATGTACCTTCAGAAACTTGTAAACAACATGAATCTCCTGTTTCAGGAGTTCCTTGCCCACTGCAAACTTCTAGTGTTTCAAGTACTTAAATTGCAAAAGAACCTTGACTCCCCTGCCATGCCTACCCATAGTGAGGATTGGTTGGCATAAGATAATTGTTGCAGGATGATAATCAATAAAATCTGGTATTTTGTGTGTGGGTGGGTGGAATATCAGTATAGTGGTACCTCGGGTTAAGAACTTAATTGGTTCTTGAGGTCTGTTCTTAACCTGAAACTGTTCTTAACCTGAAGCACCACTTTAGCTAATGGGACCTCCTGTTGCCGCTGTGCCGCCAGAGAACGATTACTGTTCTTATCCTGAAGCAAAGTTCTTAACCTGAGGTAATATTTCTGGGTTAGCGGAGTCCGTAACCTGAAGCGTATGTAACCTGAAGCATATGTAACCCAAGGTACCACTGTATTATCAGATGGATAAAAAGCAGCCCCTCTAATAACATCACAGTATCAGTATGGCTCCAACAATAGTGACTGGGAAAGTTCTTTTTTGTAATTCTTTATATATTTTATATTTTTATCCTTCAGAAGATAAAACAGATGTGTGAGGATCATACATGCTTTCAGGGTGTTGTGGATTTTCACAAATGCTGCAAGTCTTGAACAATATTGTGGGTGATTTTGGACTTGCTTTATTTGGAAGCTTTCATTGACAGGCTGGAAAAGAATCCATGGAGGATATTTTAGGCTCAAGGCTTCAGACCAGGGACAAAATCAACTGTTAATTTATCTTGCGTGAGCACCACTGAAACCTCTGAAAGATGAAGAAGACACCCATTGGTCCTCTCTGATATCTTAATGCTTTGTTGTTGTTGTTGTTTTGTCGTTTAGTCGTGTCCGACTCTTCGTGACCCCATGGACCTGAGCAAGCCAGGCACTCCTGTCTTCCACTGCCTCCCACAGTTTGGTCAAACTCATGCTGGTAGCTTCGAGAACACTGTCCAACCATCTCATCCTCTGTCGTCCCCTTCTCCTTGTGCCCGCAATCTTTCCCAACATCAGGGTCTTTTCCAGGGAGTCTTCTCTTCTCATGAGGTGGCCAAAATATTGGAGCCTCAGCCTCAGGATCTGTCCTTCCAGTGAGCACTCAGGGCTGATTTCCTTCAGAATGGATAGGTTTGATCTTCTTGCAGTCCATGGGACTCTCAAGAGTCTTAATGCTATGAGAGTTTAATATTTGGAGACCCTGATTTGTGACTGCTGCTGCTTCAAGAACTTTCAGCTTCTGGGACAGATGAAAATTTGAATGTCCGGTAATTTAATTACATCTGAACCTTAAAAAGAAAACTTCTGTGCTAAAGAAGAAGAAAAATATTCATCTCTTTCTGGCAGGCAAGGAGCTGACATTGTACTATATTAAAACAACCTTTTCAGTTTTGTAACAGTTCTAAAACTTCATAAGAAGATGCTTATTTTTCTGTAGCAAAATCTTTGATGTGGTATAGGCAAGTTATTTCCCAGCCCCGCTGCCCCAGATTTCAAAGACTCATGCATACATCAGACAGATACTCTTATGGTTCCATTAGCAAGATTATTTTTGTAGTTGTCTGAAGAAAGCTCCATCTGTAATAATCTTCTCCCCGACATTTTGCTTTGTTGTAAAAGCAGAGGAAATGACTTTTTAAAAATTAGCAATCAAGGGTGTTGTTTGGAACATGAAATAATATGCAGAGGAAGTTCAGCGTGGCTTGTCATGAAAGTACAAGATGGGGCAGAGGGAATCATCCCAAGAATGAACTGCAATTACGAAACAAAGAGCAGAGGAAAAAAGCTTCATTTTTTTAGACTGCAAGTTTTTATCTAATTATATATATTTTTCCATTTTATAATTGTGAAATGCATAGTAAGTAAATAGATGAACTGAAAAAAAAATAAAATATTGAGCAAAACAAGCAAAGCTGAACAAATCAAGACCTCCTGCTACTCATGTCTTAGCTGCAGATTCCAGTGCTATTCTTACCCATTACAATGGGAGCTTGCATATCCATCGGTTTTCCAAGGGAATTAGATGCTTAAAACTGTAGAACTGTTTTATTTCTGCACAAAAGCAGCTGAAACTTGCAATGACCCATATCTGTTTTCATAATGTGTCATAGCTTAAATCAACAGGGATGGGGATATGGAGGGATATGCAATGTGATTCTGTCTCTTCTGTATACACTCTTAAGTAAGATGTTCCCATTGCTTTAACTACAAGCAGTAGGCACCTTGCTGAGATCTGTCCATCAGTGTGTCATTCCAAGGTAGGTAGCATTAATGAGATGTGGGATGTGGGAATATCGTTGTTCATTCTACTGGTTCAGAGACAGAGGGTGTCAAAAGATTATCTGTTTGGCATGCGCTGTGAAACAAATACACAATGCCTTAAGTCTATGGAGGTGGAGAAGGAAAAATAGCAACTCACAAATAAGTATAAACTGTCATCATAATTGACAACACTTTCCATTTCCAAGCTAGAGTTTGTGCATCAGTAAATACCAGTACAGCCCCTCATTAGGGCAGACTAGTGCCTAGCTCAGGGATAGAAAAATCTATGTCTCTACAGATGTTGTTGGATACTACAGATGTTGTTGGATAAAATCAGTACATTTTAGTGGGGCTCCTCAAAGCGGCACCTTTTTTCTTTCCAAATGTTAAAAATGTGTCACTTTCTTGTGCACATACTAATTCCCAGATGCTTAGTTCAGGAAATCTAGCAAGGTTATGGTTTTCATGGTCTGGGTGTTGTGGGTTCCAACTCCCATCATCGCTGTGCTGACTAGGGCTGACATCTGTAGGGCATTTATCGCTGGCTTAGATTGTCCCTGTTAATTTTTAATAGTTCCCCCCCTCTCTCCTCCATCTTTTAATAAGAAGCCCCTTTTGGAGTCTCACAGATCACTGGTTGGATGTAAAACAGCTTGGAGCTGTCTTCAGTTCCATTGGGTCCTTTCACTGGTCGTTACTGAGCAACCTCAGAGAGATGCTAACAGTGGTATTCTGTTTGGTTGCAAACAAATGTCCCCTTGCCAAAAATAAATAAATCTTTTTTCCCCCTTCAGTCGCCTTACCTTGGTGGGCAGGGGAATTCCTGTATGTAACAGTGTGTGAAGAACATGGCTTTCCAAAGTGCCAATTTTACACTTATATTTTCCCTCTGTGTGTGTTTGAAGAGTATAATAGCTCTTCAATTAACCTGAAGTTGGGATGGCAGCAGAATCTTTTGAGAGTGGCCAGAGGTGAATCAATTGCCTCTACTGTTAATCTTTCTATTTGATGCTGAATACTGGGTATTCTGTGCCAGCGCTGGATGTTGGGAACTTAAGAACAATCCAACTTGTATCCCCATAACTCCCCCTCCCCTTTTGCTTACATTTTCCTTTCAGCTAGTGGTAGCAATTTCTACATAACTGTGCCACAGTTTGCTTTTTGCCCCCTCTTTTCTTCCCCCCAAGGGGAAAATATAGGTCTATATGCTTTTGATAAAAAACAAACAAGTTGTTATGCATTCATTCATTCATTCCGTGGTGCTGTGTTGTGCTGCCAATGTACCACCCCTCAGTCCCTTCCACCCACACTTGAAAGTGTTTGGGTTACTCAAGACCAAAATCAATCTTTTCATTACCAAATAAAAGAAGCATTCATGCTGTAACATTTGAAACTCTTCTGCCAAAGCATGTACAGAGACTGATTCTCCTTTTGTTTTGTTAATCTCATTTATTTCCACACAAAAAAATGGGCTGCATTCAGTTTGTATACCCTGACGTTAAACTGTGAGTGGAGATTTCCTTCATTTTTTAAAAAATTAAATGCTGGAGAGTTGGCAGTAAATGCAGCTCTAAAGATTTTGAGATCATTGCTATGATGCAAGTAAAGCTCCCAAAATGTGGTTGTGGGTGATTAGAATATAGAGCAACTTTGCATGGGAAATGCCCGCCCTAGATTTTAGAGCTATATGAAACTAAGCAGAAACTATTGGAGTTAAACTGGTTTCAAATGGGATATTTGCTTTGGATGACTATGAACATTTTTATTGGTCAGGGCTAGATGTCCTGGAGAGTTTGAAAGGAAACCATTAGTGCTCTGGAACATGCTCCCCATATTCCCCCCATACATTTTTAAGATTTTTGAAGAATTTTAACAAATTCAATTTCAATGCAATATTCCCCTAAGCTTTTGACTTCACATCCTTGCTTCCATGTTGTTTCCATTCAAATCTTTCATCTATGTAATATTTTTCTAAAACATATATCTTACATTACATCCCTTTATCATTCTCATTCGTTTCCTTATATTTCAAGTCCTACCTGTGATTTAATTTGACTTGTACTTGGCTATAATATTTTCTCTAATTATCCGAAAAGGGTCTCCATTGTTCTACAAGTGTTTCTTCTTTTTGGTCTCTTATTTTTTCTGTCAATCTCCACATAGTCCAATAACTTCAAAGTCCCCTCCTCTTTCTTTGGAACTTCTTCTTATTTCCATTTCTGTGTGTACAGAGTTCTGGCTGCAGTGGTGCTGATCAGAAGGTTGGTGGTTTGAATCCACACAATGGGGTGAGCTCCCATTGCTCTGTCCCAGCTTCTGCCAACTTAGCAGTTTGAAAGCATGCCAGTGCAAGTAGATAAATAGGTACTGTTGTGGCAGGAAGGTGAACAATGTTTCTGTGTGCTCTGGTTTCCGTCACGGTGTCCTGTTGCACCAGAAACGGTTTAGTCATGCTGGCCACATGACCCAGAAAGCTGTTTGTGGACCAAATCGAGCTCCCTCACTCCTGAAAGCGAGATGAGCGCCGCAACCCCATAGTCGCCTTTGACTGGACTTAACCATCCAGGGGACCTTTATCTTTACATAAACAGTTTAACCAACATACTTCCCATCCTGAGGGAGGGCTACTTAAAATGTAAACTGATAAGAAAGTGGCCGCCAACCCGGGCCGCCTTACCCATAGACGCTAGGGGTGCAGGGCACCTGGGCGCTGGGCTCTCAGGAGTGCCAGGCTGAGAGTCCGGAGCCTGAGAGTTGAGTCCGGGGAAGAGCCCGCCCGTCAGTCGGAGTGCTGCAGTGGGTTCGTCTTATGCGGGCATCTCTGCACCACAAGTTTGGGGGCAACCAAGCCAGCGAGATGCTGAGGCTGCTGGCCGGCTCTGCCCTCCTGTGCGCCTGGGACTGGGCAACCAGGGGGGGGCACCAGGTGGATCTTTTCACCACGGCGCCACATATGCTTAAGACAGCCCCTCCGCCAACCCTGCATCTCTGCAACCAACTGTTATCTCTAGAATTGCCACCCTTTGTTCACTCACATTTTATGGTGAATCCTGATGACAATCTTGTCAAAAGTGATAATGCATGTGCTTTTGTAAATGAAGGAAATTATATATGTGTGTGTGTGTGTGTGTGTGTGTGTATATATATATATATATATATATATATATATATATATATATTGCAGTCCATTGTCTCCTGTATTGATCTGCTTGTGTGTGTGTTACAGTGGGGTGTTTGTGCAATAAAATACAGTGGCAGCACTAATGCAGCTATTGTGTGCAAGCAAATAACTGTCACTGCAACTTTATCTGCAACAGGAATGCTGAATAACATGTGTGGAGGGAGCTTGCACAAATGTTTGTATGTGGAGGAAAGAGTGTGTCTCAGTGTTTTATTTCTTTTTACCGTATTTCTGTGTTTTTATTGCAAACCGCCTTGAAAGAGTGTACTCCCAAAGGCAGCACATTGTAGAATCACAGAATTGGAGAGTTGGGAGGGACCACAAGGGTCTTCTAGTCGAACCCTCTGCAAATTACAATCATGCCTCATGTTATGTTTGCTTCATGTTACGTTTTTCCAGATTGCATCCCGTGGCAACCCGGAAGTACCGAAAAGGGTTACTGCCATGTTTCACCGCTCACGCATGCGCAGTAGCGCTAAATCGCACTTCGCTCATGAACACAAGCACCAAATCGCACCGTGCACCTGCACAGATATGGCGCTTCAGGTTGCGGGCTTTTCACATTGCGAATGTGCCTCCGGAACGGATCCCGTTCGCAAGGAGAGGTACCACTGTACAGGCATCTTTTCCCCAACATGAGGCTAAAACCCACAACCGTGAGATTACAAGTCTCATGCTCTACCAACTGAGCCACTTTGAACATATGAATATTTTAAATGAAATAATAAATTAAAAGGTTTAGGGATAAAGATAAGGGGCAGCAAAGAGGTTGAGTGCTCTGTTGTGGGGGACTCTGTGGCTTGGGCAGCGCATGCATGTGTCCACCCTTATGTGAGTGTGCGGATTCTGACCCATGAAATGTGAACCCTGGGGTCAAAAAGGTTGTCCATTCTTGCAGTGGATAAATGAGGAATATTTTATGTTCCTTTATTGTTGCATAAAGATGTGTGCAATCCACTTGAGAAATCCCTAGCCTTCTAGGGATTCTTTAAACTTCCATTGACATTTCTGCAGATGTTTTACCTGAGGGAGAACCTGTAAACTCACCTTGAATTTTTGCTTTAAGGTAGAAATTTGTTATCAAGAGAAATGTGTGGATGACTCCCTTCCCCTGGGGATTTTGCTATGCTTGCTGAAACTGTTTTCATCGTTCTCAACATTCCTGCAGATGCTCTGCCTGAGGAGGAGCTTCCAAATTTCCTCTAAATCTCATTTTAACCAACATTTTCCCTCTTTGGCCTAGAAATCCTGACTGGTATCAGGAAAGACCTCTAGGTTATTTTGAGTAGCAATTCCAAAAAGGAAATAAAATGCATGTATCCGATTCTCAGATCCTTTTCTTTACAGGAGGGGAAATAAAATGAAACGTAGAAAATTAGCTTCTCAGCATTTACAGGGGTAACTTTTTATCTCGTTCCATCATCTTGACATTGTAATGCTAGCACTTTAGGCTGTTAAAATGTCATCACAATGATAAATTGTTATGGCCAAATGATGTCATTCTGCAAGTCTAGGGAGACCAGGCTACATTGTCAAAGAAAAACAAAAGCAATGTCAGCACCCGCCTATAGGGATTTAGGGCCAATCTAAAAATAATAGTGCAGGTGCGTTGCAAGTTAATATAGGCCGAGCAGCAACAATAATATCAAAGTGTGTGGAGCTCATTGGAAGAGGGGGGAAAGTGAGGATTTGATGTGTATTTTAAAGAAAACATACTAAAATTAGAGATCACCTAACAAGGCTGAAAGCTGGCATGGTATTGGCATTAGCTAATGATAGTGTGGGATGCGGGTGGCGTTGTGGTCTAAACCACTGAGCTAGGGCTTGCTGATCGGAAGGTCGGCGGTTCGAATTCCCGCGACGGGGTGAGCTCCTGTTGCTCAGTCCCAGCTCCTCCCACCTAGCAGTTCGAAAACGCATCAAAGTGCAAGTAGATAAGTAGGTACCGCTCCGGCAGGAAAGTAAACGGCGTTTCCGTGCTTCTCTGGTTTTTCCAGAAGTGGCTTAGTCCACATGACCCGGAAAAACTGTGTGCGGACAAACATTGGCTCCCTCAGCCAGTAAAGTGAGATGAGAGCCGCAGCCCCAGAATCATTCGCGACTGGACTTAACTGTCAGGGGTCCTTTACCTTTACCTTTTAATGATAGTGCAGACCATACGTCCTCTTATCACACATCAACCCTATATCTGCTGCTAAGTGAATTCTGTTATTTAAATAATGTGAGTGGCATACAAACCTGGAAAGCATGGATTTTTATTATTATTTTTAAATGAGTGTAAGAAAAAACAATATATTGTGCTGAGATTATTTTAGTAACAGAATCACCATTATTTTCCCCCCAAACATGGATTGAATTGCTACTGTGAAGGCATGAACAATGTAAGTTCACAATCCCATACTGATAAACATACAGAGGCTTGAAGCTTAAAGGTTTTTTAAGATCAACCCTCTACAAGTTATTGGAACTCATTTCACAATCCTGAAGTCTGTCAAGAAGGCAAGCCAAAAGTATTTGCAGCTCAGCACAGACCTCAGAATATGATTCATGGAGAGATTTGTGCTGTCAAAATCATCTTCTTCTTCTTCATGTGAAGTGTCTCTCGGATACAGAAATCTCATAAAATTAGTCCGGTAGTATTTCAATTTCAGGCAAACATTTATTAAATAATTCAGATATTTCATGTGCAAACATTGCATTAGTAGAGTCAGATTTCAGCCAAAGTCATGAAATGTAAAGTTTCATTGATTTTAACTGAGAGCATAAGAATGTGCTTATATCTCTTCCATTGGCATCAATGGGCCTTAAAAATGACTGTAGCGAGTCCATTAAATGAGCATATGCTGGGCATTTGCCTGCCATCAAGTCTCTAATAACTGCCACAAACAATTAGTCACCTAGCCACATCTTCCAACTTTATATTTTATTCATCTCTACAGCCTGAACAAATGTGCATTCAGGCAGACAACTGGCTCCATGACACTGAAACAATATCCTGTCATCAAGTATTTTGAAGACATCCTTCCCCCATGAAACCAAAACCATGCATATTCACAAATTCTGTATTATCTTGCCTCAAGAACTTCAGTACTCGAGAGCCTGGCATTACCGGATACTGTAGTACCCTACAGCAAGCTAATAGCAATGGCTGGTGTGATCAAGGATAGCTGGAAATTTGGGCCTCTTTTCTTACAGGCCAGGCTGAGAAGCTCTAAGGTAGTACAAAGAGTCTGAGGGGACAGTCTGATCAACAAGCAATAGACAGCAACCAGGTGTATCTGTTGGATCTCTGAGAGCAGAGAGTCAGATTGCAGGTGACTGCTTAGAATCAGGTACCACAAGATGCGGAAGAGTTCCTGAGAATAGCATGCAGTACAAAGCCTCCAAGTGTCCCAATTTTGCAGCAGCAGTCCTGAATTTAAAGGACCCATCCCAGTTTCTGATTTGATCCCAGAATGTCCCGCTTTTCCTTAGTACATCCCTATTTTCACTGGAGAAATGTTGGAGGGTATGGAGTTATGCGCCCCCCGAGCCAAGGAGATAAGTTACTTTACAAACTTTAGAATACATCTGAAGGCAGCCCTGAATAGGGATTTTTTTCTTAATGTTTTATTATGTTTTTATATACAGTATGTTGGAAGCTGTCCAGAGTATGTGGGGCAACCGAGTCAGGTGTATGGGGCATAAACAATAAAATTGTTATTGTTGTGGAATAGGATGTTCCTATTTTCATTGGAGGAATGTTGGAGGGTATGGCAGTTCACATTTCCTGGCCACAAAATGTTTGCTATTGTGCAGAAGAAACAAGGATTGAACTGAAAGTTCTCCATGCTATTTTTAGGTGCTGCAATTGTGGGACAGGGTCATTGAATGTACTGTGGGAGGAGAGGTAAATTACATTAGGATATGTGGATCGGGTTCTAGCCAACGTTAATAAATTTTAAGTCCCATTGATTTCAACTGACGACAGTTGTATTTTTCTCTGAAAGCTTTCTTCTGAGGATTTTGGGCTTAGTTAATGTGGAATGAAACTATTGTTCATATTGAAGCATTAAGAAACCAGTGAAATAAGAAGAAATGAAAGGAGCAGGGAACAGGTCCATTGCTTCCTTCAATAATGTAAAAAATAATATTAAGACTGGATCCACACTTGCACCAAAAGTTTGTGGCCATTTCACTGAGTATTCCCCAGAGAGGGCAGAAACTCTCCAATGGCTCAAGAGGAGCTTGCAAAAGAAAATTTTCCAAATTTGTCAGAGATTTTGTAAGTTGAGTGAAAATACAAGACTAATTATCATCCATGACTGATTTTCTAAACCAGTGGCTCCAATTATACTCTGAATATAGTTGAAGGTGCATTAATTTGTTCTCTGATGTTCTCTAAAGTATTCAGTACACTTACTCATAAACAGTCTATATTTGCTTGACCTTCAAATGGGTCTCTAGTTAAAAAAAATATATTAAGAAAGAAATGGCTGTCAGGATGTCATTTCACCTCAGAATATAAATGAAATGAAAGGCACTTTTCCCACTCCAGGGATGAAAGATGTAAGCTGAGAGTCAGTGTAGTATTTGAAAACTGCTTTTTGGAAAGCAATTAGGATATTTCAGCTGACTCTCTAATTTTTTTCCCCTCCCAGCAGCCGGCTTTTCTGACTCACTTGTTTATAAATACTGGCTGCTCTTTAGGCCTTTGGGTCTATTTTATCGATTACAGGCACATTTAAAAACGATTAACAGTCAGATGGGGAAAACTGGTAGTGTTCATTCAATCCGCAGATTAAATCTGAAAGTATGCTGCAATGCCACCAGCAAAAGCACTCCTTTTCTCTTTATCTCTCTATTAAAATGCAGAGAATGGGACCCTGGCACATGTCATTGGGAAGGGTGCCAGTCTAAATAGATCCAGGAAAGTGAAATAGAACTGAAATACACTTTTAAGGAATCGCCTATTGTTTAGATGTCACTGTATAAATCATGTCCGGGAGGCTTGTTTATAAATCAGTTAGCAGAGGAATTAATGGTGGTAAGTGTGTACTGAGAGCAGAACCATATTATCCGCTCTGTGGTCAAGCAGATGTTCAGCTGCCACCTCCACCTTCCTCCCATGCCAGTGACGCAACAAGGGTGTGAGGGGCATCACCAGATTAGTAGAAAGGAGACAAGATTCAGCATAATTATGATCACTGTAAGAACATCCTAGCAAAGTTTGCAACTCTAAATAAGCATCAAACTGCATTTAAAATGTGTAGTTTGGGAGAAAGTTCATTTAGAAATGTGAATTCCAATGATAATTTCATATCCTCCAACATTTATCTGAGGAAAATAGGGATGTTGTTGTTGTTGTTGTTGTTGTTGTTGTTGTTGTCGTCGTCATCGTCATCATCATCATCATCATCATCATCATCATCATCATTATACTATGTATACCCCGCCACCTATCTGACTGGGTTGCTCCAGCCACTCTGGGTGGCTTCCAACATAGATAAAAACATTTAACAAGTCCCCTATACAGATGGTTCGGGGGTCAGATAACTCCATGCCCTCCAACATTTATCCGATGAAAATAAGGATGTCCTAAGGAAAAGCGGGACATTCCGGGATCAAACCAGAAACCAGGGCAGATTCTGTAAATCTGGGGCTATCCCTGGAAAATAGGGACACTTGGAGGATCTGTAATTTTTGTACTGCGTGTGTGTGTGTGAAGACATGGCAAGAAATGGATGTAAGCGTGAACAAATGTGAAAGTGTCATGGTTCAGGAATAAAATGAATTGTCTGTCCTTGTTGTGTAGGCCTTTCCCACCCAACTAAGACCTTTTCTCCTGCTGAGGTAGCAATCTGGAGGATTGGCGTTCATAGCTGGTGAACACACGAAGTGGCCTTTGGGAACAGGCGGAACTAGCTCCACCCCCTTAATGATGAAATGTGCACCAGCCCAAACATGATTGGCTGAGTCTGAATGGTTCATTGTGTGAGGACAGAGCCCCAAGCCATATCTGCATCCCTTTCTTCATTCAAGGTCACCACCTTTAGACTCAGCCAATTCAACGTTGGCTCATGAGCGTTTCCTGTGTTCATCAAGAGGGTGAAGCAGATGTAACAGACCTGACTTGGCAAAACTGTCGTATATGGAGGGATTTGGTTTTATTCTTATTTTCAGCGGGCAGATGTGAAGCACAGCTGATATATTATGGTAATTCAATCCCCATGAGAGATGTAGAAATTATATGAGCAAAGCTGTGAATATTGACGCAGTTGCAGTATGTCATCACCATTACCATTATGATCTGTATCACCATCATAATTATCTGCAACGGCATCAACAAACCTCATGATTTTATCTAAACATCTGGTGTATCTCTTCCTATTTCTTGGGATTCAATCAAAGATGTATTCTTAGTTTCACTGGTGTTCCATTCTGCTTGTCAAGTGGAATGCACAATTGTGTCATGTACAATCCATGTGATAACAATATTTGTTATTTATCAAGTGCCTGGAGTCACCATGTGAAATACAAAATACATTAAAGAGACAAAGAACCTCGTGAGAATTTGCCTGAGGACACATACTGTACGTGTATTTCCGTGGTTTGGAATACTTACCCAGGCTTTTGAAAATCTCACAACCTGGATTTATCTCCAGATTTGGGGTTTACAAACAGGGGTGGGGGAGAAATGAGATTCAGCTTGGACTTGGTAAACCTCCCTAATCTGTGCTTTCTGAAACAATGTGTGAATGGAAACCAACACAGCCATCCTTCAAAGTTTGCATTTTTATCTATATAGTGGTACCTCGGGTTAAGAACTTAATTTGTTCTGGAGGTCCGTTCTTAACCTGAAACTGTTCTTAACCTGAGGTACCACTTTAGTTAATGGGGCCTCCCGCTGCCACTGTGCCGCCACCACACAATTTTTGTTCTCATCCTGAAGCAAAGTTCTTAACCCGATGTACTATTTCTGGGTTAGCGGAGTCTGTAACCTGAAGCGTCTGTAACCTGAAGCGTCTGTAACCTGAGATATCACTGTATATGTATTTTGTCACTCCTCTGTGGATCATAGCAAACAGACATTTAGTGTATGATTTAAAAAGAAAAAGAAAACAGTAAGCTGGCAGAGAAAAGGACCCTACATGGACACAAGGTTAATGGAGTTAGAATGCAGTTAGAAAATGTTTCAACAACCTGAAATCAATGCCCTCACAATTTCAGCATTAAAATAAAGAACAGCGGTTGACTACAGACTCTATTCATGGTTTATTTGCGTAGTGAATTTTACAGCATATTTCAAAGCTCTAATGGTTGAGGCTGCAACCAAAGCCCAACTTACCAGAGAGTAAGTCCCATTTAAATCAATAGGACTTACTTCTGAGTAGTTGGCATCAGTCTCTCTTGGGAGACAATGGAGGAGTGCACCTTTAGGGGGTGAAGTCAGAGTTTTGGAAGGTTACAGTTCCTGCTGTGGCTGTAGAGACCGATACAGGAGAGTCATGTTTTGTTGCAGTTGGGTAGACATGGTTATAATTGCACCGTTGCTCATTAAATACTGATATCTTTTTAGAAGCTAAAAAAAAACCCTGTCCCCTCCCTTATTTTGTGCATATATCCACCCACAATATGATTGCCTACAACTTTCCCACTATGAAAGAAAACACTGCCACCCTTTCTCAATTCATTTCCTATTCTAGTAGAGTCCTGCCCCCCAATGGCTATTGGTGACTGTTACCTTTCATAGCTAAATGAAACTTTGACTGTCCATATAATGAAACTATGGCTGTTCAAGACCTACTTATGGACTTTGTAGAGGCATCAGGTCAACTGCTATTGGAAACAGACTAGATGGATCCTTGGGTCAGTTCCTGAAGATCTCCTCTATCTGGTCTAAGCAGTTCTTTGAATCTGACCTTAGCCTGCAATTCTAGGCACTTAAATATATCATGCCCCTTCACGGATCACTGCCTTGCCGTGGCGAAGGGGCTTGAATAACTCAGAGAAGCTATGAAGAAGAAGAAGAAGAAGAAGAAGAAGAAGAAGAAGAGTAGTAGTAGTAGTTTGGATTTGATATCCCGCCTTTCACTCCCTTTAAGGAGTCTCAAAGCGGCTAACATTCTCCTTTCCCTTCCTCCCCCACAACAAACACTCTGTGAGGTGAGTGGGGCTGAGAGACTTCAAAGATGTGTGACTGGCCCAAGGTCACCCAGCAGCTGCATGTGGAGGAGCGGAGACGCGAACCCGGTTCCCCAGATTATGAGACTACCGCTCTTAACCACTACACCACACTGGCTCTCTGTGCAGAGCAGGGCACCCAAGATGAACAGGTCATAGTGGAGAGTTTTGACCAAACGTGATCCACCTGGAGGAGGAACCGGCAAGCCACTCCAGTATCCCTGCCAAGAAAACCCCATGGACAAAGACAACAGGCATATAAAAGTTATGACGCTGGAAGATGAACTCCTCAGGTCGGAACACGTCCAACATGCTACTGAGGAAGAGCGGAGGACAAGTACAAGTAGATTCAGAGCTGATGAAGCGGCTGGGCCAAAGCCGAAAGGACGCTCAGTTGTGGATATGCCTGGAAGCGAAAGGAAAGTCCAATGCTGTAAAGAAAAATACTGCATAGGAACCTGGAATGTAAGAACCATGAACCTGGGTAAGTTGGATGTGGTCAAAAATTGGTGCTGGAGGAGACTCTTGAGAGTCCCATGGACTGCAAAAAGATCAAACCTATCCATTCTTAAGGAAATCAGCCCTGAGTGCTTACTGGAAGGACAGATTGTGAAGCTGAGGCTCCAATACTTTGGCCACCTCATGAGAAGAGAAAACTCCCTGGAAAAGACTCTGATGTTGGGAAAGATGGAGGGCACAAGGAGAAGGGGATGACAGAGGACAAGATGGTTGGATAGTGTTCTTGAAGCTACCAGCATGAGTTTGACCCAACTGCGGGAGGCAGTGGAAGACAGAAATGCCTGGTGTGCTCTGGTCCATGGGGTCACGAAGAGTCGGACACGACTAAACGACTAAACAACAACAAATATATTGTGAGCAAGCCTAACTGAAGACAGAGTGACTTAGTTCCACACAGAAAGCTTACTGAATGGAGCAGAGCCAGTACATTAATGCCTCAAAAAGTGGGATGCCATTGCTTCCCGGAAAGGGAAGCAGTGGAGAAGCTAGGCAGTGTAAAAGAAAACAGCGGGAGCACCAGATTGATTCCACCAATACATTTGCATCATGTTAACCTTCCTGCTGTCACCCCTTTCCTCCTCTTCCCTTTGGTAGGCAACAATGACCACTTTGCCAGTGACTCTACTCCACCTAGTGAGCTACTTCTCCTTAAATGTGCATAGAACTAGACTGCAAGTATTGTTACTAACATAGCGTGAACCAGAAGAGTGCCATCATTTTGGATGGCTTCCAAGTTCATTCCATGCCTAAGTCAAGGAGATTCCAGACTTAATTCAAGGAGGTGGCTATTACCTTTAAAGACCTAAATGGCCCAATATAACCTTAAATTATATCTTTTATCTCACATGCACAATCTGGCTGAGAAACTGCTTTGCAATTTCTTTTCGATGGCATAAAGATTTTTTCACAGTGACACCTAGTCAATGGAGTTCCCTGCCCAGAGTAGTACTGCTGACATGTGCATTATTTACTTTTAGGCAACGTGTGAAAGTTTTCTTTTATTTGAAAAAGTGTATTCTGGTGAGAGTGACAATTGTATTGGTTTCAGCTCTTGCTATTTTGTTGTTGGATTGCACACACCCACCTCTCTCTCACACACACACACTTTGAATTTGTGTGATCTTGAATATCTGTCAGATCAGAACAATAGTTTTAAGTGCATTTAACTCTGATGGTTTGTAGCCAAAGTAGGTAAGAGCAGAAAATGGCTTCAATTTCTTTGAAAATAACAACAAACAAATTCAGGTGGGGTAAGAAATGCTGAAGGAAAATGTTCTTTGGGTTGAAGAAAATGCAATGCCTGTGACAGGTTTAAATATCAGCAAGGCTGACTTCTGTCACACTTGGCAGAAAATTAGTTACAGATACAGGACTAAGTAAATATGCAGATTAAACAAAAGTGTTGTGAAAAACTGTCACCTTTTTTTAAAAAAAATGAAAACCACACTACACAATTGTGTGTGTAGGAGAGGTGGAACTGTAGCCAACAGTGTCCTCACTATTACACTAATTTTAATAAAGCTAGACATGGAAGAATATATGAGGACTTTTTAAAGTACAACTCTATAAAGATCCAAAACTGAGTTGTCAATTGGAAGACGCAGAGAGGAGAATCAATGGCCAATTTGAACAATAGTTAGAGGTATTGACTGTGCGCAGATGGTACAAAAATTTTCAAGATACACTTGGCATGTCACCAGCAATAACTGACTGTGTTGCATGTTGAAATCCATTGCTACAGTGCCTTTATCTTTGGCATTTGATGTAGGAAGGAATCAAAGAGCTTTTTGAAGCAAAACTCTTCAAAAAGATTCATTACTGGATCAGCAGTGGAAACAGAGGTGGGGAAAGGCATCAAGGAGATATTTCAACAACCAGTTTGGACAATGGACAGAGCTATTGGTTGTGAAAAGGTAGTGCATGTTGGGAGTCCTTTGTCATCATAATGAAAAATCAACCATTCAATAGAAATCCCTCCCATCCTGATTAGATCCACATGCTCCATGACTTCAGTGACATTTGGGAAGAGCCACATGATGGGTTGCATTCAACTATTGCACCAGCAAAAGGGTTCTCACTAGCACAATAGAATGTGCTGTGCTTTGAGTTAAAATGATTCCTGTTTGTCTGTGGGCCCCAGGAGTGGAGTAATTATCTAGATTCCCGTGTCTCCGTAGGCTCAGCTTTGAGGGCAGCACTCATCAGAGTCAGGTAGGATTATGATAGCTCAGTTGGTTAGAGTGTGGTGCTGATAACTCCAAGGTTGCAGGTTCGATCCTCATATGGGAGCACTGCACATTCCTGCATTGCAGGGGGTGGACTAGATGTTCCTCAGGGTACCTTCCAACTTGATTCTGTGTATGAGTGGCCACCTCTTGGTTAGAAACAACTAATAAAGTTAAAAGAAGTGGCTTGCTGGGTGGTGGGGAGCCCTTACGCTAGCTTCCTAATAGGTAGGTCGCTGTTGCTAACCAGAAGAGAAAGTGAGTAGCTATGTTGAAGAGAAGTTAGTTCACACATGAAAGAGTGTTAGGTTGGTTTCATTGTAGAGTTTGCACTACGATAGCCTCCCCATTGCCTCCTAGGAACCAACAGAGACCGATAGGCCCCAAAGCTAGCTTTGCGTGGACAGGTGGAGTCCCCCCAACCCCAGGCAGAATAATGACTCAAGACAACATGTTATGGGATTAAAATTGGCCACAACTTTATTAACTTCCAGATGTAGGGAGACCTTGGCTCAGGCATTGGGCGTTTATCCTTCCCAGTCCTCAGCCGGGGATCTGGGAGACTTCAGGGTTATCCAGAATGTGGAGGGGTTGGGCTGGCTCTGGAGAACATATGTTCGAGCAGAGAGCCCTCTCTCCGTTTCACCGCCATTGGAGGGGAGAGCTTGGCGTATGGTCAATGCCTCCCCTCAATACCCCTTTAACGGGGAACCCTGGTATCACTGCCTCAAGGGGGCGTGGGCCACCATTTCATGCCCCACCCCATTTAGGAAGATAGACTAAAGGATTTCACCCAAGGCCTGAAACCGCCAAAGTTGTGATGTTTTGCTATGGGAAAGGCAAAACCTGCCAATGCAGGAGAATTCCTTTCCGGCCCTTCAACAACGACCCTGACGTAGCAGCACTTGCGTACCTGTGGTGAAGAGGTTAACCTGCAAAAGAAAGCTTAACTGAGGGAGGGGAGCGTGGGAGAAGCTCTGGAGCCAACTGCTGCTTTGCAGGTAAGATTCACCTTCTGTTGTGTGGGCAGGCTGGTCCCTCCCCTTACCTGGCCAATCCCCTGGCAACGCCTCCCCAGGTGGGATTGGGCGATTGGCTGAGGTAGGCGGAGACCTCCAGGTATGCAGCCTGGGGAGGATGAAGCCAGCCCGAACTACCAGGAGTCGCACTGGGATCTGGGGTGCTGCACGCGACCACACAAAAGGCACCCCCATTTGATGTGGGGAGCGGTCATTGTGGTTCTGTCCCACCCAGTGAGCTCCTTCTGGTTATAACTTTTGTGTAGATAAGTAGAGCAACTCATGAAGCTCACTCAGAGGAACTAAACCACAGAAGGTGAAACAGACTGTTCCTCCACGCTCCTTAAAGATATGTTAAATGCACAATATGAAGCTTGCCAGATTTCCCAGGGGATCAGAGGGTGGCTGTTTGGCTGGAGCTCGTTCCTTAACAGTGAATCAGATTGTTATTTTTTTAAGTGCTTGAAAATACCTAACAGCACAGAGGCCAACATCAACCCAAGTAAAGAATGGCCGGACCTAGATTTCATGGGAATAGAATAAAAAGAAAAGAGTGTTCCATATATGTGCTCTGACATCTCCGTCTTTTAACTCAGGCAGTTTGGACTAAGCCCCACGATTTCCATTCAGCCTATTTCCAAGGAAGTGTCCTACAATTGGAGCCTTCACAGAGCCGTTTCAGCCAGCCAGCTCTTTTTGGACGGAGGCTGTACAATCTTCCCCGTAGCAACAGCGCGCTCTGAGCTGGTTAGGAATAAGCTTCTTATGGCCAGGGCATGCAGCTGGTCAAGAAATCTGACCCACCTGTTTAAAATGCAGTATGAAAAAATGCCTCCCTACTGCCCGGGTGTTTACTTGGTTTTACTTAACATGTGTAAAATGTGCAATTGGGTTATACAGTTCTTATTTATTGGTTTGTTTATTTTTGTATGCTTGGAGGGTAAATACTTCTCCCTCCACGATGTTGCTTGTTTGTCCTTCCAACACAAACCTGCTATAAGATTCTCCCTCTCAGCTTGCTTGGGAGGCGAGGATCAGCAATGTTGCTGGGGGCCGCTTCATATGCGTATAATTATGCAGCTGCTTCCAGCCATGCCCCCTCCACAATTCTTTCATCACATTTATTTCCTTTTCTCGTGTAATCTCACTGACAGGGGGTTTGATAGAGAGAAACCTTGCCTGTGAAATCAGCAGGGCTGACGCAAGGCGTTTTGAGATCTCCAGCTTCTATCCCTGTCACGTCATGGTGTTTTAGTGGTGTGAAGTGTCAATAATTTCCACTTAGCCATGCCCCCACCTCCTGCTTGGTAGTGCTCTGCATAGCACCCTAGTGTCCAAGTAAACATTACACTTGCCACCAGCGTTAACCTAAGTGATTTTTTGAGGTGAATGTGGGTATTCCTGCTTGGTGAACATTTGAAGGGAAGCAAATTGAATTCCATCAAGGCTAACAGCATTTCTGAGGAATGGGGAACTGCACCTAGCATGACATTGTATGGTGATCTTGTATTGTACCTGCAAAGTGACTTTGGGTGGGATGGCGGTGTGGGAAAAACGCCCTGGGGGTGCCTGCAAGCCCCCCGAAACTCCGAGTGTCCTCTGGTATGCGCAGCTCTGGAAAACGCACCTCCCTTCTCTTCTAGTGCGCTTCCTAGCGACATATACCAGCTGGTATATGCACACTAATCTTCTGGCATAACACAGCAAGAGGAGTGAGACATCGTAGAGCTAATCTCCTATTTATTTACACACTATGTACAGACAATGTACTGGTTTTCCCAGTAGTGATGTATGGAAGTGAGAGCTGGACCATAAAGAAGGCTGATCGCCAAAGAATTGATACTTTTGAATTATGGTGCTGGAGGAGACTCTTGAGAGTCCCATGGACTGCAAGAAGGTCAAACCTATCCATTCTTAAGGAAATCAGCCCTGAGTGCTCCCTGGAAGGACAGATCATGAAGCTGAGGCTCCAATACTTTGGCCACCTCATGAGAAGAGAAGACTCCCTGGAAAAGTACCTGATGTTGGGAAAGATGGAGGGCACAAGGAGAAGGGGACGACAGAGGACGAGATGGTTGGATAGTGTCCTCGAAGCTACCAGCATGACTTTGACCAAACTGCGGGAGGCAATGGAAGACAGAAGTGCCTGGCATGCTCTGGTCCATGGGGTCACGAAGAGTCGGACATGACTAAACGACTAAACAACAACAACATGTACAGACAAAAGCATAATGGCGTCTGTTCTCTGCAGCTCTGACAGAACAAACAGGCACAAGTAAAGGTGAAAGTACATTACAGCGGAAGAAATAAGACTGTCTTCTATTTCCCACACTCTTCTCAGACAGGCATGTGATTTACAACAATCTCATCTGCAGCATCAGAGGAGTGAAATTGCTAACAGGCGGGGGTCATATCCAGGTCCAAGGGAACACTGGGCATGACTTGATTCTCAGCAAGAGCTGTTCTTCCAGATTCTCCTGTACCACTTAGTTTTGAGTCAGTGGCACAGAGGGAAATTCAAAGTCACTGTCTCCAAGTTCTTCAGCACAGTGTTGTGATTGTCCATGTTAAGAAGCCAGGGCCTGTAGTTCCTGCAATTTTGCCATGCAAATGTATCCTGGAGCACATCAAGAGGATTTTGAGTGTCTGAGTGGCCTTCAGAGCAGAATTTATATATGAATTTGGGGCAGCTCAATGAAGTTTTATTTGGCAGAAATTAATTATTTGATGGAATTAGATTCAGCTCTGCTTGTTAAATTTCCACCGCTTCCATGCTGAATCCTAGTGCATAAGACACTGGCATTCCTTTTGAGTAAACTTGAGTCTCTTTGCCATTCAAGGCCCACAATGGAAAGTATATGCCAAATGAGATTATGATGTGCACCATATTTCTTTTGGTTCACAATCTCAGTCATTCAGATGGTGGAAGTGAAGATTTGAGCTATTATTCCAAGATTAATTAATTACTGTTATGGACTCTTTATCTGCAAATCCCACCCCTTTCCACTCACAAGTGAACAGCGAACAGTTAGTGATTAAAATTGATTAGCAAAACTCTCTGTTACCATGGGGAGGTCAATCTGATAAGAAATAGTAAATGAAGAAGAAATGACTTTGTGGTCCTGGCAGGAAAAATCTGGCAAAATGCTGAGATATAAAGTACTCTTGTGGTTTTGGCAAAGCGGTAATTTATCTCATGCAGTAATTTACCTGAAGTGTATCACATCCATCATTGCAAACAATCTCCCATTACCACAAGTAATCTCCACCTGACCTCTATCTTTCAGTGTTCCACATCCCAGGAAAGCCATTATGCATAAACACAAAAGACTCCTCCCTACAGATGTCTGCGCTCTTATGTGAGGAAGCTAGAGGAGGATCATGAGGTGTCAAGGGCGGAGCTATTTGGGGGTAAGGAGCTATTTGTGGAGGAGCTGGGCAGACACATGGTGATCAACTGGCCAATCAGGAAGGGGTGGAAGCCAAGCTTTAGGGGTCCTTGGTGGGTCTCTTTTAGGCTTGGCACGAACACAGGGGTGAACACTGGCCAGGGGGGCAATCGGGTGTTTGTCAGGTTCACATACTCAAGGTACTCATAACAAGGAAGAGGAATTCTCTCCAGTCCTTTACCACTGGGCCACAGGTGGCATCTGTAAGCATGCCCTGGAACTGGGAGCTAATCTCTCCCACATTGCCAGGGACCGTGCTGAAGAGGGCTGCACTGAGGAGGAATGGTGGGATTCTCCCCCTGCTCGTGATCTGGATCCTGAGTTTTCCCAGGAGCAGGAGGACAGTATAGATTTGGAACAGTGATTTGCAGAGGGACATGGTTCAGAAGGCAGAAGCTGGGAAATACTGGATGGGGAACAGCTAGGAGAAGAAACACTGGAAGAGAGAGGGTTAACAGACCCACAGTCTCTGGACAGCATTCGCCCCCCCTTCTCCAAAGTCACAGAGAGCTCAGAAAGTGGCAGAATAGAAAGCACAGAGGATACAAGCTCAGATTACAAGACGTAGGAGTGACGTAGCTTAATAGGGACGTAAGGGGTGTGATCCTTAACTGGGAGCACCACCATTTCTAGGAGATGGGTTCTTTGTTCTTTCTAACTGGTAAGAAGACTCCTTTTCCTTTGTTCTGCTTATCTACTGCTGGGGGCGGGGGGCAGGGGTGGGGACAGCCAGTTCCCTGAAGCCTGACACACATTAGGGAATTTATTTGCCCATACTATTTTGATTTGGCTGCTTCTGTTTAACTGGTTGTTTGCAGATCCTCTATGCTGTTATATGTGAAAAAATATAATGCTTTTCACCCATATGCTGTTATATGTGGCTAAATATAACCCTTTTCATCAGGGGTCAGCAAACTTTTTCAGGAGGGGGCCTGTCCACTGTCCATCAGAACTTGTGGGGGGCCGGACGCACCCTCTCCCAAAAGAATCCCCCCCCCACCAACGACGCCACTCACGCCACATCTGCCGACACTGCCTCATCTTCGGCAGCATCGCCATTGTCCTCTGCCTTGGCCAGGGGTCCACGGGGCGCAGAGCCCATGCCACTGGCCTAGGAGGCAGAGGCTCTTGGCTATACACGGCCTCCTCAGCAGGAAAGAAGGGGCATCACCCAGAGGTGTCCGCTGCTTCAGATTGGCTGCAGGAGCTTCCTGCCGCCAATCCAAAGTCGTTCCAGTGTTGCGGAAGTCAGTCCCCATGCGGCGAGGCGTGGGGACTGACCGAGCGGGTGGCAGGGTCCGCAGGGTCCAGGGCCAAATTTAAGAGCCCAGTGGGCTGCATCCAGCCCCCAGGCCGTAGTTTGCTGACCCCTGCTTTTCACCCTAATCATGCTTTCACGAGTCCTCTTTATGCCTGCGCTGACAATGGCTTGTGAAATGTAACAAATTAATGAATATCAGTTAGGTCAGCATGGAAGAAGAGGTTTAGTCACCACCTTTGTATGCCACTCTTCCTCCTGGAGAGATCTGAGCAGAACACACAGGGCATGTACCGTTTTATCCTCTCCATTCTTAAGGAAATCAGCCCTGAGTGCTCACTGGAAGGACAGATCCTGAAGCTGAGGCTCCAATACTTTGGCCACCTCATGAGAAGAGAAGACTCCTGGAAAAGACCCTGATGTTGGGAAAGATTGAGGGCACAAGGAGAAGGGGACGACAGAGGATGAGATGGTTGGATAGTGTTCTTGAAGCTACCAGCATGAGTTTGACCAAACTGCGGGAGGCAGTGGAAGACAGGAGTGCCTGGCGTGCTCTGGTCCATGGGGTCATGAAGAGTCGGACACAACTAAACGACTAAACAACAACAGCAATGTTTGGATGAATGAGAACCACTGTTTCAAGGTCACTCAATGTGTTTCATAACTCAGCCCAGATCTCCCATGACCACCTGTCTGTCTACTGCCCACAAATTATCGAGTTTGCCAAACCATTCTCAGACTACTGCTGCGGTTGTTGGTGGGTTTTTTTCATTTTCAGTGGAGCAAACGGTACATTTATTTTGAGCAACCAGCAGGATTCCCTTGACAAGTGCATACTATTTAAATCCTCTCTGATTTGTTTAACATAAACCAGGCACTCCCCATAGCTAGGATTTTTGGTTGCTGTCAAAAGCATTACAATCCTCTTTTTAAAAAAGAAAATAAAAAGGATTGTTTGCTTTTTCAGAAAGCACCGCGTGTAATTTCTGCCCTAGTACAACCATTTCCTTTTTATCTTTTTTTGAGCTCATTTCTTCACACTTCCTCCATTACATTTGTAGCTGATTTGACAGCAAAGAGGCTTGGAAGTGTTAGATACTCATTCCAGATAAAGAGCATTCTTGAGAAGATAATGTATTTTTTTTATACAACGTGCCATTCAAGTGACAATATTCAAAGTCCCGTTCAAAAGTCAGACACCTCAAAGGCAGACTTTTAGATACATTTGTTCCTCTGGATGTTCTAGCACTGGAGAAAGGGTGGATGATTCTTTAATTTAAATTTGATTTCTAAAATTGAAACTGGATATATTTTTTAATGTTTTGATTCTCTGAAGTATAAAGTTTTTATTAAGTAATAAACTTGTTAATAGTGAGTAATCTGAAAATAGCCCTACAGCTAATCTCTACCAGATCATACAGCATTTTCACCTTATGAATCCCTGTGAGATTTACCTGGCACCATCCTTGTTGTTTTTTCAGTGGAGACCTGTATATTTACCAGGCCTTTTAAATACTGTAACTGACGCTTTAGACTCTGCGGCTCTCAGTTTTAAGCTAAGTTGAAATTCCTACTTTAGGTTTATAATTGATTTTTTATTTTTACTGTGTTTTGTGTCTGCCTTTCTGTCTCTCTATGTGTCGTATTTTAATGCTTTGGGTTTTTGTTGTTGAATGATGTAAGACATTTTGCCAAGAAAGGGCTTACTAGAACCAATTTCCTGTCCCCCTGAACTTTAGCTGCAAACATGGATATTAGGTAGGCAGAGCCAGCCAGGGTATTGGAAACAGTGACTTCTACAAGCGGCTGTATTTCTTCCTTTGTGTATTCTTTGAATATGTGAAGTAAATACCTGTGTGGGGTTCCTGTACCCCGTGAAGACTTGTCCTTTCTTTAGGACTGGTGGAGAAATTCGGTTTTGTTTGCATTTTAACAAGAAACTACCTGATTTGCACTTCGCGGACAAATTATGTGAACATAGGTCTCCTTTGACATTCGCACATTGAAATGCTCTGAATTTTGCAATGCACTTCTCCAACTAAAGAATTATGTGGGAGAAATTGCATAAATTGGGGAAGAAGTGTGCACTGAATTTATAACATACACAGATGAATTACATTATCAATATTTTATTGCCAATATGTGAATATTACTCAAATCTGCATACAAAAATGTATTTATTAGGAGAAATTTGCACTAAAATACTAGTGAATTTTCATGAGATTTAAAGAAAAACAAAATTCACATTGCTGCAGTGAATTTAAGAGTGGGAAAATGAGATACTTGGACAACTGAACAACCTTATAGATTTGTCCATCCCTGTCTGTCCTCTTGACACCTGAATTTTAATCCTCTAGAATATGAATTCTGGTGGTCAGAATCCATATGGTGTACAGAGCTGTGTGATGCCTTGGTGGTTGGACCTGGGGAGATCAAGCTACAAATCCTAAATTGGCAATGAAGCTGGCTGAGTGACCTTGTTCCAGTTATGAACTTTCAGCCTAACTTTATCATAGAAGATTGTTGTGAGAATAAAATTTTGGAGGGAGTGACAAACTTTATGCTGGCTCGAGCCCCTGAGAGGTATAGTGGGATTAGCCAAAAAGGTAATAAATAAGCCATGTTCCACTACACTTCCCCACAATTCCAGCTTTTACTGAGGACCTATACCAGTGGTGGCTAATCTTTTAGAGACCGAGTTCCCAAACTGCAAACCAAAACCCACTTATTTATCAGAAAGTGCCCAAAGTTGTTGAGCTTTTTTGTGTGAGAGACAGAACACAAAAATTGCCACGGTTCTCATGATCTCCCTCCCTCTTCTCCCTTCCCACCTGGGGCACTCCCTGGCTAGCTAGCTGGCTCGCTCTCAGGCTGCTGCGATGAGAAGGATGGAGTGAGCGGCGGCAGCCAGCAGGAGAGGGAGAGCCCCCTGTCAGGCGTTCAGCCTACACTTGAGTAGGACCCTGGCAGAGACATGCCCAACTGGCATGTTCTCTCCATCCTGGTCGATCGTTCAGGATCAAAAGCTTTCTTCAGCACGAACATCACAGCAACTGATGCACACTTAGAGATCTGCAGAGTCTTCACAGCTTGCGTGACAGAACCCCAGCAACTCAGCATTTTGGCTAATCTACTTTATTTACATATAAACACACACGGAGCACTGCAACGTGGCTCCCTCTCTCTCTAGCATCAGACAGCAAAGAGAAAAAGAAGAAAGGACAATAGTCCCACTTCACGGAACACAATAACACAAACATCCTGTCTCCGTCACTTCCCACTCTGTAGAGTCAAAATATACACCGTCATGTGATAGACAAAAATCCCATGACTGCAATCATAGATCAGGAATTCTAACACCCCAGCCAGCCAGCCCAACAGCCGTGGCTGCCTGCCTGCTCCCCACCTGCGATCCCAGTGTGGCCTTCCCCATCTTCCTCCCTCCCTCCAGCAATGTCACCATGGCAAATGGATGAGGCTGGGTTGGGCCAGGCGCCCAGGGAGGCGGCGGGCGCAGGTGCCCTCCTAACCCAGGCAGGTCAGGCCCACTGTAGCTGAGTGGCCTGTGGAGGATTGGAGCTGGGGCGGGGGTGGAAGGGAATGAGCGAGGCCTGGCTTGGAGGGGGGAGCTGTGAACTACCACGCAGCACCGGGGAAAAGTGCAGGAAAAAAATCATGAGGGTCAAATAATGAACGCTGTTACGCCCAATCAGAAGCAGCCATTGCTGCAGCCAATTGAAAAACAGACCAAGTGGCGAACACAATCACCAGCTGCCAGCAAAAAGAAAAAGAAAAAGGTTCTGAGTTTAAGCAGTGGATGCACACAGTGGCGTGGGAAGGAGTGGGAGCACAAATGGGAAAAAAACACACCAAAATAACAGTGCGGATGGGCCGATGGTGTGTGTGCCAGCAGTGCCACCACTGACCTATACTGCCACTGGGCAGCTGCGACAGAGCTGCCGGCCCCCTGCTTCTTGCATATGCTGTGAGCAGCTTCTTCCAAATGCCTGATGATGTACTGAGGCAACGTGTTTGGTAGAGAATGTCTCTGTAGGTATGCAGCGTAACAGTTTTGATCAAAAAGAAGCAAAATCTATCAGCCCCTTGCTGCACGAGATGAGAGAATCACAGCAAGACAAGCATAATTTTCCTGAGAGAATATATCCCACCTGATTATCTTGGGTTTCATTTCACGCTTCCCTCTGGTTCTTATTAAGTCCCACATAATTTCACTTGGCATTGGTTTTACTGCTACGGTATGTCAGCATTTTCACTGTGAGCCACCTTTTAATGGGAATATAGCTCATCCCTACAATGTGTACTCTAAGCAGAATATTGGCATATACCAAATCATAACAGGGAGTAATGGGAGAATAATGTATGCATTCTCTCTCTCTCTCTCTCTCTCTCTCTCTCTCTCTCTCTCTCTCTCTTGTTAAAATCAGTCTACTTCTTTTAAAGTCATAGCTAGGAAGAGCATTATTTGGAGTGTCCCCAAATGTTTGTGTTTTTGTTTCCCTGTTTCCCCAAACACCACCATCAATTACTGGATGTGATCTTGCTCTCATAGTCTGCAGTCACCTCTCCCCCAATTTCAGGCACTTGGTCAATAAAGCCTGAAGTTCTATAAATCATTTTTTAAAAAAGAATATTTATTAAATTTTCCAATTTTTTAAACAAACAAACAAAACAAACAGAAACATTAAACACAGACATAAAATTCATAAACCATACTTTTAAATAACAAATTTATCAGACCTCTACTTCTCCTTCTTGTATCTCAATTAAGATTATTTGTTCAGCAAATCCTTCATTTAAAGCATTACAGCTTATAACATTACCTTATTTTTCAAACCCTTTCTTTTCCCCATCTATGTTCTTATATATTATTGCAGCTAGAAACCTCTCCGTTTCAATCCAACACCATCTAACTTTCTTAAATTTTACAATGTTTCTGTAAATAGTCCTTAAATTTTTTCCAATCTTCTTCAGCCGACTCTTCTCCCTGGTCACGGATTCTGCTCGTCAATTCTGCCAGTCCCATACAGTCGATCATTTTCATCTGCCATTCTTCCAGAGTGGGTAGATCTTGCGTCTTCCAATACTTTGCGATGAGTATCCTTGCTGCTGTTGTAGCATACATAAAAAAAGTTCTGTCCTTCTTTGGCACCACTTGGCCGACCATGCCCAAGAGAAAGGCCTCTGGTTTCTTCAAGAAGGTATATTTAAATACCTTTTTCAGTTCATTATATATCATTTCCCAGAAAGCCTTAATCTTTGGGCACGTCCACCAAAGGTGAAAGAATGTACCTTCAGTCTCTTTACATTTCCAACATTTATTATCGGGCAAATGATAGATTTTTGCAAGCTTGACTGGGGTCATGTACCACCTATATACCATTTTCATAATATTCTCTCTTAAGGCATTGCATGCCGTGAATTTAATCCCGGTGGTCCACAACTGTTCCCAGTCAGCAAACATAATATTATGTCCAACGTCTTGTGCCCATTTAATCATTACAGATTTAACCGTCTCATCCTGAGTATTCCATTTCAGCAGCAAGTTATACATTTTTGACAAGGTCTTAGTTTTGGATTCTAGCAATTCTGTTTCCAATTTAGATTTTTCCACCTGGAAACCAACTTTCTTGTCCAAATTATAAACCTCCATTATTTGGTAATAATGAAGCCAATCTCGCACTTTATCTTTCAATTTCTCAAAACTCTGCAATTTCAATCTGTCCCCTTCTAGTTCCAAGATTTCCCAATATTTTGGCCATTTAGCCTCCATGTTAAGTTTTCTCTGAGCCTTAGCCTCCATTGGTGACAACCACCTTGGAGTTTTATTTTCCAATAAATCTTTATATCTAGTCCAAACATTAAACAGTGCTCTCCTGACAATATGATTTTTAAAAGCTTTGTGTGCTTTCACCTTGTCGTACCACAAATATGCATGCCACCCAAAAACATTGTTGAAACCTTCAAGATCCAAAATGTCTGTGTTCTCAAGAAGCAGCCAGTCTTTCAACCAGCAAAATGCTGCTGATTCATAATAAAGTTTCAGGTCTGGCAGGGCAAATCCACCTCTTTCCTTTGCATCAGTTAATATCTTAAATTTTATTCTAGGCTTCTTGCCCTGCCAGACAAATTTAGAAATGTCTTTCTGCCACTTCTTGAAACAATCCATTTTGTCCAAAATTTGCAAAGTTTGAAACAAAAACAACATCTTAGGCAATACACTCATCTTTATAACTGCAATTCGACCCAACAAGGAAAGCTTCAAATTTGACCAAATTTCTAAATCTTTTTTCACTTCAGCCCAACATTTTTCATAATTATCTTTGAACAAATTCCCATTTTTAGCTGTCATATTAATCCCCAAATATTTCACTTTCTTAACCACAGTCAGGCCTGTTTCATTTTGGAACTTTTCTCTCTCTATCGGTGTTAAATTTTTCTCAAGTACTTTGGTTTTTAACTTGTTCAGTTTAAATCCTGCCACCTGACCAAATTCTTGAATTAGTTCTAAAACTCTTTTAGTACTAGATTCTGGCTCCTGTAGTGTCAAGACTAAATCATCTGCAAACGCTCTTAATTTAAACTGTTTGGCTCCGACCTGTATACCTTTAACCATCCGGTCCCTTCTAATCATGTTCAGCAAGACCTCCAGGACCGAAATAAAAAGCAGAGGGGAGATTGGGCATCCCTGTCGTGTCCCTTTTTCTATCTTAAACTGTTCTGTAACCACATTATTTACAATTAGTTTAGCCGTTTGTTCTGAATATATTGCACCAATACCATTCTCAAAACCATGGCCTACCCCCATACCCTGTAGGTTCTTCTTCATAAAGCTCCAAGCTTTATGATGAAGTTCTATAAATCAGGCTGTATTTATTTATTTCTATTTATATATTTATTGAATTTATATACCACCCTATAACTGAAGATCTCAGGGTGGTTCACAGAAAATATCACAATTTATAAAATCAAAATAAGAACACCCCCCCCAAAAGAGCCACATTTTAAAAGGGTATAGGATGTCAATCAGGTCAACCAAAAGGCTGGTACCTAAAAGTATACAATGAAGGCACCAGGCGAACTTTCTTAGGGAGAGCATTCCACATAATAATAATATAATAATGACCCGGAAGCTGTATGCTGGCTCCCTCAGCCAATAAAGCGAGATGAGCGCCACAAATTAACCTGCACCTCCATGGACAGCTGTGAGTCCAAAATGACTCCCAGGCTGCACACCTGGTTCTTCAGGCGCACAGTTACCCCATTCAGGATCAGGGAATCCTCCACACCAGCCGACCCCCTGTCCCCCAAGTACAGTACTTCTGTCCTGTCAGGATTCAACCTCAATCCGTTAGCTGCCATCCATCCTCCAACCGCCTCCAGACACTCCAGACATAGACAGGGAGCCACTGCAGAGAAGGCCTGTTCTCATGTTGCCACCCACCGAACCTCTCTAGGAGGAGGCACATGAAGGAGGGCCTCAGAAGATGATCTCAGGGTCTGGGTAGATTTATGTGGAAAGAGGCGATCCTTGAGGTATTGCAGTCCTGAGCCGCTTTCATCTCAACCCTATGATAAAAGAATCAGAGACTCGGGGTGTATATTTGTGATTTTTAAAATGTTCCAACATTAATTGCATTTAACCTTAAGAAAGGTAGAATGCATCACTGAATAGTTTTTATGTATGATTTTATGTGCGCCTGCATTTTGTGACTCTCATGCCTCCCTCCTATGCTATATTCCATCTCTCCTATCTAACCCTGAAAATGGTACAAATGGCCATTAAGGATGTTGTTCTAGTTAGCGCTGTAATTCCAAACATCACTGAAGCTTCCTGGGAGATAGGAGAGAGACAAGGGAACAGATAGAGGAAGGGATGTCAACAGTCCGGCAGAAGGGCTGGTTACCCTAGGAAAGGACATAAAGTAGGACTTTTGAGAAGCAGAGTGCATGGGCACATTTGGGGCACTCCAAGGTGATTGTGGGGGTGAAGATACAGATATGGAGCCATATGTGTTTTACTTCTCATGACCTGTAACCTTTCCTGATGCCTGTTGATGGATGTTCTTGTTTTAAGAATGTTTAGATGTTTGATGGCTCTTTGTGTGTTGCTTATAACAACCTTGCTCTGATGCACCTCATGGTCAACCTTCTTCTTGACTGGTGGTTCAGCTAGAACATGGGTAGGCAAACTAAGGCCCGGGGGCTGGATCCGACCCAATCGCCTTCTAAATCCGGCCCGCGGATGGTCTGGGAATGAGCCTGTTTTTACATGAGTAGAATGTGTGCTTTTATTTAAAATGCATCTCTGGGTTATTTGTGGGGCATAGGAATTCGTTCATTTTTTCCCTTCAAAATATAGTCCGGCCCCCCACAAGGACTGAGGGACAGTGGACCGGCCCCCTGCTGAAAAAGTTTGCTGATCCCTGAGCTAGAACAACCACATTGAGTGGAGTTCTGCCCTAGTTATCATAGTTATCATAAATGCTGGGTCCCTCCTGGATACTGAACTTGAGTTAATTTCCTTGGTTCTGTGCTTTATTTAAAAGGTGCCACCTTTATTTAAAAGGTAACGAACAAAGTGGTGCAGATAGAAGTAAATTCTCAGCAAACACTTAGAAGTGGTACTGAGAACCGACTGAGCAAGTAGGCTGGCCAGAGCCTTTCCTACCTGGCCACAGCCCCGCGCCCAGCTAGCTGTCGATTGGTCGGCCAGGAATGGGGCGGAGCGATGTCCTGGCAGCGAGGGGGAGGTGTCTCCAAGGCAGGGAATGCCTGCACCGTTTGTCACAAACCTCGCCCACCTCTCTGATAGGGCAGCAGTAACTGTGAATTCTCCTTCCTTCGTGGGTGTTCTGTGCAAAAGAAGAATGTAACAGCCCTTTAGAGGTCTTGGGGCCCCAGCAAATGCTCATCCCTGCCACCCTCTGGAGCAGGCATAGGCAAACTCTGGCCCTCCAGATGTTTGGGACTACAATTCCCATCCTCCCTAGCTAACAGGACCAGTGGTCAGGGAGGATGGGAATTGTAGTCCCAAACATCTGGAGGGCCAGAGTTTGCCTATGCCTGCTCTGGAGCCGGCTTTGGGTGTATCTCTTTGGTAGTATTTGTCTAGGCACAACCATCACATTTGCTGCAAAACCTTCCTCTCACTTTTTGTACAATCTTTTGTTTCTAATTTCTAACTTGCCCAACTTTTTCTAAAAAACAAACAAACTTTTCTGCACATATCTAGAGGCACAAAGTTTTGAGTGGCCCAAGAGTAAGTGCTCTGCTGATAGATTTAGCTGCTTCTTTGGCACAGCCTCTCCTTCCAAGTGTCATTGATAAACAGCTTTCTTGTGATTTGTAACTACTTTGGGTCATTGCAGCAACCGATTGTCAAAAATATTGGACACAAAGCCATTTTTTAAAAGTACAAAATTGTATGGAATAATGGGGGGGGGTAACTGTAATGGAAAGGAGATACTTCTCTGCTGTATCAAAATTCTTCCCTCAATCTGGAAAGGAGAAAATTAAGATTTATGTTGTTTTATTCCAAAAGAAAATTGGAATGTCATCCTTACCAGCTCACAGACAGTTGAATTTATCAGAAAAGTAGGTCACACTCCCCACCCTACAATCACTCCTGGTTGTCTGGGGAAGAATTGTTTTATTTTGGATTGTTTTATTCTTATTGTTAGTGAGGAGGACATGGGGGGGGATGATTAAGTAGGAAGATTGCTTCATATTTGTCTGCAGATAGAGCTCATTGCTTCATTCCAGCTAAGGGTCCTCTGAGCACAGTGCTTTGAGGGAAATCAGCTAGAATGCAGTAAGCAGAAGGTACCGCCCAGCCAATCCAAATGCTTGATCCTACCTGCCAATCTCATTGGCCAAACCATTATTCCATTCTAGTCCTGAGGAAGCTTCGGTGGGGGTGAACCTACACATTTCCAGGGCTCTCACTATGGTATGTTCTAGTCTAAAATGTCTGGTTCAAGCCCCAGAGGCTGTGATACCTGCAATACAGCTGTTGAATACACGAAGATGCACAAAGATGGAAAAATCCATTCGCAACAATGAAAAGAATGGTTGTTAAAACTAACAGACTTAGCTGAGATGGTGAAATTGACATGTTTAATCAGAGAAAAGTCATTGTTAACATTTCTTAAATATTGGAAACCTCTCATAGACTTTTTGAGTGAAGAAGAAAATGCAGTAATTATATCTGGATTTGAGGACTGAGGATAATGTTTGTTTATAGAAATGGCTTTGTTGGGTGTTATATAGGATTGGACAAAGTGAGTATTGCTTTTATATTGCAGACATATGAAGAATCGTAAGTTCTTTATTTTCTTAATCTTACTTTTCTATCTTTCGCGTGTAACCTATTTTCTATTTTCTATCTTCTTTCTTTTTCCTTCTCTATTTCTCTCCCCTTGCTACACACACACATACACACACTCTCTTTTGCGTTTTTATTGTATCTATATAAAAGTCTTGGTTTGGTTAAAAAAAGATATGCTTTGTATTTTTCTTTATAAACCTTAATAAAAGTTATTTAACAGAAAGGAAGGAAGGAAGGAAGGAAGGAAGGAAGGAAGGAAGGAAGAAAGAAAGAAAGAAAGAAAGAAAGAAAGAAAGAAAGAAAGAAAGAAAGAAAGACAGCACCTGACTACTACTCTATGTGTAGCCCTGTGAGGAAAATCAGTAGTAGTGCTGATCAACTGCTTAGGAAGAGAAGCATGGGGCAAGATTTGGTCCCTCATCATGTTCTCTGTTAACAGTTGATTGATACTGTTGTGGATTACCTGCAGAGGCCAGTGGGTGCTGTGCTCATGTACAATTATATTGAGGCAAATAGGTAAAGGCAAAAAAGGTAAAGGACCCCTGGATGGTTAAGTCCAGTCAAAGGTGACTATGGGGTTGTGGCACTCATCTCGCTTTCAGGCCAAGGGAGCTGGTGTTTGTTCACAGACAGCTTTCCAGGTCATGTGGCGAGCATGAATAAACTGCTTCTGGTCCAACGGAATACCATGATGGAAACCAGAGAACATGGAAACACCATTTACCTTCCTGCTGCAGCGATACCTATTTATCTACTTGCACTGGCGTGCTTTTGAACTTCTAGGTTGGCAGGAGCTGGGACAGAGCAACGGGAGCTCAATCCATCATGAGGATTCGAACTGCCAACCTTCTGACTGGCAAGCCCAAGAGGCTCAGTAGTTTAGACCATAGTGCCACCTGCTTCAGTTATATTCAGGTATATAGAGTTAGATCTCTACCATGGTGTTAAAGTTAGCAAGCAGGCAAGCGGTATATACACTGCAAAACCCAAAGATTTGCTAGACCTGGGGTGGAGAACACTTAATATATTGATCCTAAATGTGATAGATAGATAGATGATAGATAGATAGATAGATAGATAGATAGATGATAGATAGATAGATAGATAGATAGATAGATAGATAGATGATAGATAGATAGATAGATAGATAGATGAATAAAGTATGTCAATATAGGTGGGTGTATGATCAAAACAGCCCAGTTCAGTGCATGCTCACTTCTCAAGTGATAAATAATACTTAGTATTTGTTGTTGTTTAGTCATTTAGTAGTGTCTGACTCTTTGTGACCCCATGGACCAGAGCACGCCAGGCACTCCTGTCTTCCACTGCCTCCTGCAGTTTGGTCAAACTCATGCTAGTAGCTTTGAGAACACTGTCCAACCATCTCGTCCTTTGTCGCCCCCTTCTCCTTGTGCCTTCCATCTTTCCCAACATCAGGGTCTTTTCCAGGGAGTCTTCTCTTCTCATGAGGTGGCCAAAGTATTGGAGCCTCAGCTTCAGGATCTGTCCTTCCAGTGAGCACTCAGGGCTGATTTCCTTCAGAATGGAGAGGTTGGATCTTCTTGCAGTCCACGGGACTCTCAAGAGTCTCCTCCAGCACCATAATTCAAAAGCATCAATTCTTTGGCGATCAGCCTTCTTTATGGTCCAGCTTTCACTTCCATACATCACTACTAGGAAAACCATAGCTTTTACTTTATGGACCTTTGTTTATAGCACTAAATGTTCAAAGAGCTCATATGTATTATTCTGTTACAGTCCATACAACAGCACTGTAAAATAGGCCACTATTGTTATCTCTACTTGGCAGATGATGGCTGAGATTGACAGATAATGGCTGTGCACCAAGTGAGTTCACAGCCAAGTTGAGATTAGAACCAGGGAGTTCCTAATTTCACAGCTCACCGCACCAGCTTTCAACTATGCCTGGCCAGGATTACCACTTTGGGGAGCAATTCAAATCCAAGAGCCATTGGGATGAATGAGTTGGGGTCCAGCGGATCTCCGGCTTAGCCGGCTAGTTCATGGCACAAGCCACACATCCCAACTCAGCTGAAGACACACCAGCTTAACTCCTAAATCCCAATTTAGCTGGCTGAGCCAACACTAGTGGTTCTTATGCTGGTGTAAACCATGAAAAATAGGAATGGCAGGGGAGTGGATGGGACAAGGGAGGGGAGACTTATGCTAACAATGTTCAGCTCAGTCATGTGACCTAGCAACCCAGCAGAACTAAAAGGGTGGCGAGTCAAACTGTTTTAAAGGCTTCTTTTCCCTCTGTTAGGCTTAAGCTAGCTCAACTGGCAGTAGCCCTGCTGATGAATGGGGCTTGGAATTGGTGTAATTTATACCAGTTTAATTTAAATAGCTTTAAATGCTACTGGTGTAGGATTGTCCTGCCTGGTAGCTAATCTTAAAACATTATCTGCACTCAAGCCAAATACACAGATCCAGAACAATGAAGCCAGTGGCCTAAATTTCAGCAAAAGTGCAGTGTATTATGTTTATTAATGGAACATTGGGGTTCAGGGAAAGATTTGTGAATGTACAGGGACACTCAGTAGCCTTGAGGCTTTTTTTTTTTTTACATTGCAACACTGCAGAATGTGAGTTTTAATTGTTGTAGTCATTCATTATCCAACCATTCATTAACTGTGCTGTGCTGAAGACTACTTCTGTATTTTTTTCAACCATTCCCCATCAATAATGAGAAAAGAATCTGCATTCGAAAATTATTATGCGGGAAGGAAATATTCTGGTGAAATTCACATCACATTTAAAGGTGAAATTACCCAATTCACACTTTCTGAAACAATACATGAACCTAAACAATTATTTTCTGAAATTCACACTCAGCCGAATTTTGCAATGCGGTTTTGCAGCCAAGTAATGTGTACAGAATGTATATACGAAAGTATGCCTTTAAATGCATATATTAGTGAAAATACAAAATGCTTAATATTAGGGGAAATTGTGTAAATTAGGCAGAATTACATATAAAGATGTATGTATTGGGAGAAATTCACGCTAAAAGGCTCTAACTGAACTGTAGAGAACTGAATTTAAGATGCAAAAATGAGAAACTAAGAGAAACTGAAACGAGCGTATTCACCCATCCCTACAAGAGCCGTGCCTCAAACCAAAGGTCCATAATGTCCACCATCTTGTTTGCCATAGCAGTGTGACTGATGCCTCCAAGAAGGTCACAAGCAGGACATTAAGGATTTGTCTCCTAGCAACTGCTATGCACAGCTATGCTCCTTCTGAGAATGGAACTTCCAGTTAACAGTCTGTGATAAATCTGTCCTCAGTACATTTATGTTAATTCCTTCATGCTCTTATTGTGGGATTCTAAGAAAGATAGTTAGGGACAAAAATAGGATGGTGGACTAGATGTCTGTGTGGTATGGTTAAAGTGGACTCTTCCAATGTGCGCTCTCTCTCTCTAGCAAAATAGGAAAACAAGCCCCAAAAAGCACCCTCCATTCCCTCACTGGCAACCCACACTCGAGCTAAGCGGGATGGGGGAAATGAGGTTTGAAATGTTGTGTTTATTTAAAATCTTTTAGTCGTGTAAATCAGTGAAGATGGAAAGCTTCATTTAAAATGCTGACCTGGGGCAGGAGCATTTAGAGTACAAGCTCATCTCCTGTGATTTGAGATTAGCTTGAAAGCTTAACCCGAAGGCGGAGGGGAGGAGGGAACCCTATGCAAATAATCCAGCCAGGCAAATATAGTTCTGCTTTCGGTGGACAAGCATATGGTTTGCTGACTCAGGAATCTGGCAAATTCAATGTATATTTGGGTTTCCTTTTCATATAATGGATCATACAGAACAAAATTCTAACAGGAGGCTTAAACTTGCCCTGTGCCAAAAGGCTATCCTGCATATTTTTTTTCCCTGGCCGTGGATACCTATAAGAAAAACAACTGTATTTGAAAAATTATGAAAGAGGAGAGCAATTTGGCTAAGTTCTCATGTGTGGGGTGCAGAGGGGGTTTTCTGTGTGCATACCTTACTTCCAAGGCAGGTTTGTGCGTTTGTGATTGTAGTGGATCACAACTTCTATTTCATTTTAACAGGATTTGCATGTGTTCGACATTTGCTGCTGCAGCTTAGTGTTGTTTTAATGTTGTTGGTGTTTTTTGTTTTTGTTTTTTTTTAAAGAAACTTGGACATCCCAACTGAAATATACCTCCCCAAAAAAGTTCTCCGGAGAGGATTCTTCCTCCCTCAATAAAATGTTCCAGATACATTTGGTCATCCTACCTCTTTCTCTATTTCCTTGCTTCTTTCTCCTGTCTCATTCTCTTACAGGGTTTAATGCTGTTGACAGAACTGGTGTGACCCACCTTAGGTCAAGTCCTGACCCAGTTCTGAGATCCCACAAGCCCAGGCAACAATGAAGTGAGACTAGAAAGTATTTGAGAGTGGAATTTCCACCTGCAAACCCAAGGGATGCCTTAAAAGATGTACAGGGCTTCCTTAACAAACAAATTGATGTAGAAAGGATTCATCGCAATCCAGTGCAACATCAGTCAGGATGGCCTAAGGTGGGGTATATGATCAGTTGGAGGGGTTAAGTACTTTGCACCTGTACTTTTCAACATCTATAGTTCTTGATGTTTTGTACTGCAAAATTGCTAACAGAAAATGAAAGTGGTTTTCTGTTTTCTTCTAAAATCGGTGGCCTTGGTCCCTGATGTGCCAATTGATTTATATTAAACTAAATATATATATATAGATTAACACAATCACAACCAAAGGGGCTTTGATTGTATGATTTTCCTCTGTAATAGCGTCCCAGATGTCTGCATGCGCCTGAGTCTCTTTCTAAGCAACTGTTTTGTTGGCCCATTTGGGAGAGGTGCCATTGTACAACCTGTGGCTTTTCACCTGTGAGAATCTTCAAATGCCTTATCCTCCAAAGAGCTATGTCAATAAGGATAGAATTCTCTCAGCAGGGACAATGCGATATTTGTGGTCCTATCCTTTCTCATTTTCCTACCTATCATGTTTGAAAATTCACAATGTTAGACTATGCTGCCAAGTTTAACATGTTAGCCCTCATAGATATTTGCCTGAATAGACAACTGAGCAACTCTGGAACTTTGTAAAGGGAAACAGGAGAGTTAGGGGTACATCCCCCCTCTCTTTCACACACACACACAAGCTACAGCTTTGTGCAAATCTCCTCTAAAAGTTCTCCATTCTACATGTGGGCAGATAAATTTGTGGAGGGACTATTATACTGAAATTCTCAATGGGAAGAAAAATCTCTCCAACTTTCAAGAGTAGCACTCAACATTAACACTAGAAGTAAGACTGTGTCTTCATAGATCAATAGATAGATAGGTAGATGATAGATAGATGATAGATATAGATAGATAGATAGATAGATAGATAGATATAGATAGATAGATAGATAGATAGATAGATAGATGATAGATAGATAGATGATAGATAGATAGATGATAGATATTAGATAGATAAACACACATAAGCAGTTATTGCAATCACTGGTAGCCACAAGTATGCTGAAAAACTGGACATCATTTTGTAATGTCCCTGATGTTCCGAACTCAGCAGTATTATATGTGTTGTGTGGGGCAAATGGCAACAACATACATACACCTGCAATGGTTGGGAATTATATTCAGAGAAAATGATGCGGGGGGGGTGGGGGGGGAGAGAGAGAAAGAAAAATCATTGTATTCTTCTGAGGAACAAACTGTCCTCTATGGAATTTTGGTTCAGCTCCACACCCAGCTTCTACCACCACCACTGTTGCATAGACTCATTCATACATAGCCTATCTCAGGAGCTTGTCCTACACTCAAGCAGGACCCTGGCAGAGACACATGCCCAACTGGCATGTTCTCTCCCCCCTGGTCGATTGTTCAGGAGCTTCAAAAGCTTTCTTCCACCCGAACATCACAGTGACAGCTGCCAACTGACACCGGCACACTTAGGGATCCGCAGAGTCTTCGCAGCTTGCATAACAGACCTCAGCAACTCAGCATTTTGGCTAATCTACTTTATTTACATATAAACACTCACAGAGCACTGCAACATGGCTCCCTCTCTCTCTAGCATCAGACAGCAAAGAGAAAAAGAACAAAGGACTATAGTCCTACTTCACAGAACACAGTAACACAAACTTCCTGTCTCCGTCACTTCCAACTCTGTGGAGTCAAAACTTATACCGTCATGTGAAAGACAACAATCTCATGACTGTAATCATGGAGCAGGAATTCTAACAGGATACACATTCCTTCAGTTCTGTGGGACTCAGGCTATAATACTGATACGTCTTGTATAAATTGTAATGCACACATAGTCCTATGTCAGCAACCGGAGCTATACAGCAAATATGCATCGCAGGCATTGGGTAGCAGCCAAAAAGGAATAGGTCAGTGATTGGAGCAATTGTGTACACCCCAGCATGAAGCCCCACTATGAGGATAAGATCAGTACAGTCATACCTCGGGTTGAATACGCTTTGAGTTGAGCTCGTTCGAGTTGCGCTCCTCGGCAACCTGGAAGTAACGGAGCGCGTTACTTCTGGGTTTCGCTGCTTGCGCATGTGCGGACGCTCAAAATGATGTCATGCGCATGCACAGAAGCGGCGAAAAGTGACGTGCGTGTGCGCAGACGTGCCATCGCTACTTACGTTTACTTCTAGATACGAACGGGGCTCCGGAACGTATCCTGTTCGTATCTAGAGGTACCACTGTAGTTATAGACAAGCTGCTTTGAAGACACCGATTAATGATGTTATCTTGCAAAGCACAACTAAAGGGGGGGGGAACTGTCCAGCATATTCTGGGTGCGTATGCCATTCATTTGGGACAGTGGTGTCGACGTAAGGTCTACCCTACAGTCTACTCTGAAATTCCTTCTGATATGTAGGTGTTCTGTGGCAGGCATGCAGGTGTTCTTTGACAGACAAATCAATGCAGAAAGGCTTCCCCGAGGGTTTGAAGCTTGAAAGCTACAAGACTAAGCAAAAACAGCAGATTCCATTCTGGGGAGAGTGGGGTTGGAGAGACCAAACAAAGGTGTTCTCGTCCCTGAAATTGAGCTGCACAGAAAATAATCAATAGCGTAACTACTTTGGACTAGATATGAACAGTTACTGTAATGCCTCTTAATTAGCCAAATTAGGTCATGTTCCTTGTACAGGGGTATGATTCTGGCAATTTCCCCATTTGCCAGAAATCCACAAAGATCAATGGAATAATTAAGGAGTGATGCATCATAGCAAGCCAAAAATGATGTAGCTTATTTTTAAGAGGCTACAGACCATCAATACCATCTGGACAGTTGGCATTGGTAATTTTATAATGTCCCAGGGTCCCTTCCCCCCGAGTATTTTGATATAAAATGTGTACAAACAAAGCCCATAATGGCTACTCTCATTCCACTCTTTATTGAGGTCGACGACAATTAGCACACAAATTTAATCAGTATAAGTGTTTTCAAATGACTGGTTTTATTTTCTATTTTGAATTTTTAAAGTTGTTTTTAATTTTTGATTTTAATTAGTGTTTTTAATAGATATATTAATTAGTATTTCTAATTAATATTTTAACCTGTCTTCTGTAAACTGCTTCAAGGTCTGCCATTCTCATAAGTGGTGTATTTAGTGGAGGAGTAAAGACTACAGTCTTGCGTGGGTTCTGAAGTGAACAAAAAATCCAGTTGTCCACTCATATACTTTAATTAATTAATCAATCAATCAAGAGTGCATAATTCAGGCATCACTATTCTGTGTTGGTTGATCTTAGTGTGCATATTTCATTGAAAAAGAAACGAATGCCTTGTTGGATCAGACCATGGTCAACTGGTCCTGGAATGAACTAGTGGGATATAGTGAACAGAATGCGTGGTAGGACTTGGGACAGAATTGTTTCCTTCCCCTGCATTTCAACACTTCTTCAGATATTATAAGCAAATTTTGCAATAAGGTTCCTGAGATGGAGGAGCAGTATCTATGTTTGGATACAACTGGAAACTAAATTTCAAATGGCAGGAAAGAACATTACGTTAGGTAAACCACCCCAAACATGGCACGTGAAATGACATCGCGAAACTCTTGTGATTTTCTGAGTTAATGGGTTTGCATTTTTTCCCCTTTTCTGAAAACAAGTAGCATGGAACTTAGTTCTAAACATCCACTAGATTCCCAGAACTGGCTTTTCTATCAGGTGAAAGCTAGCATATTTACAAAGCTAAGGAGGGTCCACGATAGTTTCAAATGGGATGGGGGACCACACGTTGAGATTTATGCATTGCAGGGGGTTGGCCTAGATCATTGCTTCCCAAACTTGGGTTTCCAGCTGTTTTTGGACTGCAACTCCCATCCCCCCTAGCAGCAAGACCAGTGGTCATGGGATGATGGGAACTGTAGTCTGAAAACTGCTGTAGACCCAAGTTTGGGAAACACTGGCCTACATGATCCTTGGGATCATTTCCTTGGCATCCCTTCCAACTCTAAAATTCTATGATTCTATAAAACACAGAAATTAACAGGTGAGGGAACACTGGGAAGATGGAATGAAATGCCATCTGAATGCAGCTTCAGGCTCCACAGCCTCAGTTCTATGCATATTTTTCTAGGAGTAAACCTCATTAAACACAGCAGAATTTACTCCTGAGTAAGAATACGGGACGCGGGTGGCGCTGTGGGTAAAAACCTCAGCGCCTAGGGCTTGCCGATCGAAAGGTTGGCGGTTCGAATCCCCGTGGCGGGGTGTGCTCCCGCTGCTCAGTCCCAGCGCCTGCCAACCTAGCAGTTCGAAAGCACCCCCGGGTGCAAGTAGATAAATAGGGACCGCTTACTGGCGGGAAGGTAAACGGCGTTTCCGTGTGCGGCTCTGGCTCGCCAGAGCAGCGATGTCACGCTGGCCACGTGACCCGGAAGTGTCTCCGGACAGCGCTGGCCCCCGGCCTCTTGAGTGAGATGGGCGCACAACCCCAGAGTCTGTCAAGACTGGCCCGTACGGGCAGGGGTACCTTTACCTTTACCTTAAGAATACATAGGATCAGTTTTCACGCAAACCCTTTTCAGTCCCCACCCCAAGGCAGCTTCATGCTTTAGCCATAATTTGAGTTCAGATCAGTCTAAGGCTGGTTCACATTAGTATGCACATTTCCTGTTACTCAATTTGAAGCTGAATGGTCAACTGCATGATTTCTTTGAAAAGTATTTCATTAAAGCGCTCGATATGGCATTTGATATGGGGCGGCTCATTTAAACATGCAAGCCACCAGCTGATTTTGTAATCATCCTTTCATGAAGAGCAAGTCAGCTGTGCCTTTCTAAACAGGGGGCCTTGGACCTCAGTGCCACAGCCTGCTCAGGGTCTTCTCATGTGCTCACCCCATGACCCCTAGTTTATTTTCCCCTACTTACCGGTATTTTAACATCTGAAACCTTCGGGTTCCTCCAAACCTGCGTCACCCCTTTACTGTACATAGGTGGTGCTTGTTTGTCTGGTAAACAATGGCACTCCCAACCTCAATATTGGAAATAGTTGGAATGCTGTTTGGGTTGCATACCCACCCCTATAGTCCTAGCTGTGAAGCATTTTGGGTAGAAATAACCTGCTTCCCAGGTTTAACATGGGGATAATATAAATTAATCCATATGCACTGCTCTGCACTCCTTGGAGAAATGTGTCTGATAAGTCTAAGTGCAACGGAAGTGGTTTGAATAAGCATTCTCTGCCCCTCAAAAACAGATGGCTCAGAATGAATGAATTCAGATATCTTCAACCATATTTTCAGATGAGTCTCTCCTTACCCAAATTTGTCCTTTTGCCAGAAGGGAACTTTTTCAGTGTGTTTGTGTGTTTAAGATGGGCGTGTGGGTGTCTGAGCAGAACGGCTAATATTGGCTTGCTTATCTTTCCTCCTCCATAACAAGCTTTGCGGACACAATTTTCTGGACCTCTGAGACCTTCATTGTCACAGCCATGGCTGTGCAACTGAGATGTGGTGTGGCAGAATAAGCCATGGTGGCAGGCTTGTTCCATGCAGCAAAATATATTTGTGCTCCTTTTTCTATTCCCTTTTGACAGTGTACATCATTTGTTTCAGTTTCTCACACACGAGAGGTAGTTGTCACTGCTCGGTTGCTGTCAGAATCGCACATCATCCTTGAGTTAGGAGGAACATTTAAATTACAGAAAAGGCTGAAAGCAGTGGTGATTGTATCAGGAATGTCTTACAAAAGCACAGACATGCATTGAGGGGTGAAGTCCCTCCTGCCTTTTGCAAAATAAGGTGACTTTCTGCCCTCCCCTTTCCTTCCTAGGAAATGAGAATTCTACAAGTTTTGAGTGGTCTAGTTAAGCACAGTCAGTACCACAAGTAGAAAGAGCAACAATTAATCAGGAGGGTGGGACTGAGACTCGCGATATATTTGGTAATTCAGAGAATGTCAGGGTGGCTGAGTCTATGCTGTATACTGAAAAAGCTGGAGAAACTATGTGAATTCGCTATTAATCCAGCAGGTGACATATTTTATCTCAAATTCAACAGTTAAATCTCAAGCAATTAGACCACTGACACCATCTGAAAAACTGATTCTGAATTTGACTGAACACCCTCCCAAATATGATCAATCCTGTACAAAATACTCACTGACTTGGCTATTTTACAAATGCTTGGTATTAAACAAAATTGGGGGGGGGGGAAAGAACCTAGGTATAGAAATTGCAGAAGCAGATAGGAACAATCTATGGACAAAAAATACTCCCTAAAATCAACACCAACCCTCAATTAGAGAAAATTATTTTAAGTTAATACATAGATTGCATCTAATACATAGATTGCACCCTTGCCTGTGTTGATTAACAAATTTTAATGGAACTCAACTTAAATTATTACACAAAGAACTTATAACTTTTCTTCTAGTAGCAGCCTGATTACTGATTACAGGAAAAAAAACACTGGAGGGGGTAAAAGAGGAAAACCGATTGTTTTGATTCTGTTTATGTTTATATTATTTTTTCTTGAAGATTAATAAAATGTTTAAAAATCAACATTGAATCAGGAATGCTTACCAAATCAGAGGCATAGAGTGAGGGGGGGAAACCCTTCTGCAATTTGCATGAGCAGATGGCTTTCTGCCCTCTCGTTTCCTTCCTAGGAAATGAGAATTGTACAAGTTTCAAGTAGTCTAGTTAAGCACAATCAGTGTTTCAAGTAGCATGTGCTAAAATTAATCTGGAGGGTAGGACTGGGACTGGGGATATATTTCGTAATTTAGAGAATGTCAATGAGGTTGAGTCCTATGCTGTATACTAAAAACGCTTAAGGAAAATAAGTATCTTGGGGTGTTACATATAAGTGTGGATTGAAAACATGGGTTGGCAGTCGGTATGTCTGTGTTGGCCATGCCCCTTCACCGTTCTTGTCAACAACTCAATCGGTTGGTGTTTTAGACATGTGGGAAATGGGGGATGACAACTAGGGGGTGAGGTGGAGATTTAGCATGGCTGCCCCAGCTCCCCCTGCCCATGTTTAAGTAAGACCTAAACATAATGCCAAAAGAAAGCTTCAGTCCTTGTGGATTCTGGGATGAATTGACCTGATCTGGAACACCCAAAATAATGTGCAGATCAGAATTTAGTGCAGATCAGAACAGCTTTGCTGTTGTTTAGTCGATTAGTCATGTCCGACTCTTCATGACCCCATGGACCAGAGCGCCAGGCACTCCTGTCTTCCACTGCCTCCCGCAGTTTGGTCAAATTCATGTTGGTCGCTCTTATAATACTGTCCAACCATCTCATCCTCTGTTGTCCCCTTCTCCTTGTGCCCTCCATCTTACCCAACATCAGAGTTTTTTTCCAGAGAGTCTTCTCTTCTCATGACGTGGCCAAAATATTTGAGCCTCAGCTTCAGGTTCTGTCCTTACAGTGTGCACTCAGGGCTGATTTCCTTAAGAATGGATAGGTTTGATCTTCTTGCAGTCCATGGGACTCTCAAGAGTCTCCTCCAGCACCACAATTCAAAAGCATCAATTCTTTGGCAATCAGCCTTCTTTGTGGTCCAGCTCTCACTTCCATACATCACTACTGGGAAAACCATAGCTTTAACTATACGGACCTTTGTCGGCAAGGTGATGTCTCTGCTTTTTGAGATGCTGTCTAGGTTTATCATCGCTTTTGTCCCGAGAAGCAGGCATCTTTTAATTTCATGGTTGGCTTTAGTACTTCACTAATGTGTGATGCAGTTGTCAGCTCAAAAAATATCACCTTTGCAAATACTATTTTGAAAGAAAACACACTTGCACACATTGAAGAAGCCCTGTACAGTATTCCCAGAAATAATAATATGTAATCACATGACATTATTATTGTCAGGAAAATTCCCAGTCAATCATGTGGTGGGAACTGGGCTTCTCAGCAGCTCCAATTGGCTCTTATCTTTATAGAAGTGCTTGGGATTTCTTAAAGGGTGGGGGACGAAGAAAAATGCTGTCAGACCACCTTGTAACTTTAAGCTTATGTCACATTTGAAAGTATACTCTCACACCATAACCTCTGCCACTCAATCTCCAGGAGGGTGTCCCCCAACCTCCCCCCCCACTGGAATTTGTCTGGGCTCAAATATGTTTAGAAATGTGCATTTTAGAGGGGAAAACATTAAATAAGCATTGAGGTATGTGTTAAAATGCTAATGTGTTTTGTGAGATTAATGCAAAAATGAGATGGATTTACCTTAGTTGTAAATGCATGAGAACGTCATATCAGGAATAGACTAATTTGCCCATGCCTACTATTGACAGGGGGACGCGGGTGGAGCTGTGGTCTAAACCACAAAGCCTAAGGCTTGCCGATCAGCGGTTCGAATCCCTGCGACGGGATGAGCTCCCGTTGCTCGGTCCCTGCTCCTGCCAACCTAGCAGTTCAAAAGCACGTCAAAGTGCAAGTAGATAAATAGGTACCGCTCTGGCGGTAAGGTAAACGGCGTTTCTGTGCGCTGCTCTGGTTCGCCAGAAGCAGCTTAGTCATGCTGGCCACATGACCTGGAAACTGTACACTGGCTCCCTCGGCCAGTAAAGCGAGATGAGCGCTACAACCCCAGAGTCGTCCGTGACTGGACCAAACGGTCAGGGGTCCCTTTACCTTTACCTTTACCTTAACTATTGACATGCCAGGATACTATACCTTCCCATCCCTAACCTTGCCACTGCCCCATCACAACCCAGTAAGCTGCAGTCATGCCAGTGTGGGGATGACAGCTTTATGTCACTGCCCCCAACACCCCGCCTACTGGATATTAGTTTTGGTAACTACCAGGTTGAAATGCAAGGCAATATCCAAGGCATCTGAAAATGATTCAGATCGAATGCAGCTGCCCATTGAATGGGAGTGAGCCCAGTGGCGGAGCTTCATGCTCCGGCACTGGGGGGTGGAGAGCAGGCGGGGCAGGGCTGGCGTGCACCCTGGGGGCGTGGTGTGCGTCCTGGGGGTGGGCAGCCATGATGGCACCCCACCGGGATTTCGCTGCCAGGGGCAGTGCGCTCCCCCCACCTCTTCCTCCACCAGTGAGTGAGCAATGAGAGTATATAACCATTTGAAAGGGCTGCAATGGCTCTCAGTTTGTTTCTGAGGGAAAATTAGATGCATATATGTTTAGCAAACATACACTCACCCATTTAGTGTGTGTGTGTGTGTGTGTGTGTGTGTGTGTGTGTGTATTTTCAACACCAAATGTAAGAGGGGGGCACCCAACCCTGCCTTAACTGGGGTGCTTTCAGCTGTCCACACACACACTGAGATACTTTCCACTTTACTGAAAGCATCCCAGCTTAGCAAAGTAAGATGAGAGCAAGGTGTTGGCTGTGCTTCCCTCCTCTATGCCTTGAGAACCTCTCTCACAATAACAGTCTCACTATAAAACTCCCTCCACACAAAGCTCAGCAGACCAGTTCTGATTTTCTTTTCAGGGGGTGAGAGGAAGTGAAAACTTTTGATTACAGTAGGTGTTGATGGGTAATACCTTGTTTTTAATTGTAAATTGTGGCCTGATTTCAGACATGGTATGTCGATAAGTAATCCAAGATTGCTTCTGATTCACTGTTTGCTGTTCAATTTGAGGTTTCTGACCGTAGCTGCTTTTTATGTGGATGAGTTTTATTGTTGCTTAAAAAAAAAGATAAGGACACGAACAAAATAAATGTTCATCTACATATATGTTATAGAGTATGGCTAATGCGATTTGAGTGGTTAGCATCCAGCGCCAGCAGGGGATTTTTGTGCATTGACAGATGATATGGATAACTGACAAATGATTTGGGGCAACGTAAACTGATCAGACATTCTGTTCACTTGTCTGCTCATTATGCTTAGTCTCTAAGTAGATTATGTATGTTGCTCAGCAAAAAAACCCCCGCATAGTCCCCAAAATAGACACATGCTTTTAGACTGATGTTGTTTGTGTGCACTTAGAGAAGTGCAAAGTGAAGTTGTTTCTCCTCAGGTGTTTCTCTTTCCCCCACCTCCAGCTCTTCATATCAGCACTGCTTCATTAATTTCAGATTAATTTCTGTTTGTATACACACCAGCATTGCTGTTTTCTGGGAGGACGCAGGGGGACGCATACCCCTAAATATTTTGCAGTGCCCCAACCGACTGACCATCATGCCAGCTGTCTCCACAGTAGCAGTGCGGAAGTACTGCATGCACAGCTTCACTAAGAGCCAGGGCATCTCTCCTCAACAGCCACAGTTGTGTGTTCAGACCCAGAGACCTCCCCCTTAAATAAAGACGCATTTGACTCAAATTTTAGTTTTGGTTTTTGGCAGAATTTAGGCCACAACTTTATTGATTACAGAAAAGTGAGTGGTTTCATAGGCTCTGGTTCGACTAGCTCCCTGCACCCTTGCAGGTAGCGCTGACCCAGAGCTTTATCATAGGTCAGCCAAGGGTGAACACCTGAGGCAGGTGAAAAGCCCGGGAGCAGACTCTATTCACTCCCCAGATGCTCCCCTGGTCTCAGGCACAAGCACAACCCCCTTTTGGGGGTTGACCAAACCAAGTTGAGTACCTGGATTCCTTTAACAGAATACCCTTCACATAGGGATGGCGAGAGAGTTCTCCCATCCCTATCACATGAACCAGTGCCTATCTGCAACCTTACAAGTTGTGACGAATTGCTACATGGCAGGCAAAACCCACAGCCAATCAGCCAAGTGGGGGAAATTCCTGTCGTGCTCCTGTCCCAACGACAGACAACACATGACGGCATTGCAAGGTCAATCGCAAAATGCCCTAAAATTAGGGAGAGGTAGGTGGGTGTTCTGAATGCATGAGCCGAAAGAGGAAGCTCTGGGTCATGTGCATGGGTTTATATAGGTCCCTCAGTCTGTTTACACTGCACCCATTGACCAAATTACACCCAGCAATGAGGGAGCTACCACTTGGGCGTTGTGGCTATCCAATAGATCCACCCACAACCAGGAGGTCAGTCTCCAGGTCTCACCGCAACATGTGCCCTCTTTTAGGGAGGACACAATCTGCAGCAGGAGGAGAAGCTGGCTGCAGAAGCAGCTCCACTCTCAGCCACCTCCGCCCTATTCAAGTAGGCCCGGCCAAGCCAGTGGCCCAGGAGAGCCAGTGTGGTGTAGTGGTTAAGAGCGGTAGTCACGTAATCTGGGGAACTGGGTTCGCGTCTCCGCTCCTCCACATGCAGCTGCTGGGTGACCTTGGGCCAGTCACACTTCTTTGAAGTCTCTCAGCCCCACTCACCTCCCCACTCACCTCACAGAGTGTTTGTTGTGGGGGAGGAAGGGAAAGGAGAATGTTAGCCGCTTTGAGACTCCTGAAGGGGAGTGAAAGGCGGGATATCAAATCCAATCTCTTCTTCTTCTTCTGCTGCTGCTGCAGCTGTGGGAAGGTCCACTGCAGGTCGTGGAATATTGAGGAGGCCCAGCCTCCTCCTCTAAAAAATTGGGGAGGGGCTCAACCCCTCAGACCCCACCCCTTGATGGTGCCTCTGCACCAGAGGACATTGACAGTGTGGGGATATCTTGCCTCTATGCATAGGAGTTCACACCTTAGCTAGAGATAACCTAGGAATGGCTTAAGGACGGCATGAAGCTGGTTTGAGAAACAGCACATCAAACAGTTGCACTTTATATATATATATTTAAAAAATGCAAGATACATATGCACTTTGGAAAACATCATGCAAACATGGATGGAAAACTCAGCCTTAGAAATGTAGCAAGAGCACAGCAAAGGGAAGTGTGAACACAGCTTTAGCCTTCGTCAAAGAAAATACTTCATACTAAATGATTTTCACTCAGTCCTCTGCCCAGAAGCTAGCTGGAAGCCCCATGTGATGTGACCATTCATTATGACTAGCCCTGGACAATAGTCATGGCTTTAAGACAGTGCATGCTATCATACATAAAGAGTTCTTTTAGTGAAGGGTTAAGTAGTCAAATGGGCACTTCCAGTTGATGCTAATGGAGTGGTTCTTATGGCCCCCTGTTCCCATAGCAAATGAATGGACTGGAGTGGTAATTCAGCTTTATATGTTATACCGTACGTAGTTAGAAATTGCTCAGTGTCGGAATATATGCTCAAAGCATTGACATGTTTTCAAGAATTATAATGGCCTCCTTCATTTAATAGGAGCCATTATTAGAATGCTCTGCTTCACTTAATAGGGATCATTATTTTTTCCCTTTTTATCTAGAGTGTCTTCCACCATACAAAACACTTGTCATGAACTGTATATTGCTCCATGCTACGGCTGTTGATTGTCTCCAAAACTCATTTTATTCTGAAACCATTATCAAGTGCAATTAATTCTCCTGAAGCCCTGCACTTCCCCCTGTCAGCAGGAGGCTTCGTGGCATTGCATTAAATTCGGCAATAGCTTCTCCGGAGCTGTAACATATATCTCTTTGAACATCTGGTGGTAGCTGCAGCAAGGAACCGTTTCATAGGAAACATTTCTTGAGCTTAGTAAATGAAATTTCAGCTGATGAGCTTTACTTCGTATAGGACTTCGGAATGTTCCATATTCACAGTATGCATGTGAATATGCCTGACTAAGGCTGTCAGCCAATTAAAAACTGTTTAATTCATTAATCATCTGGTTGTTCATTGATTAGTGTGTTGATTACATTGAAATTAATGTGCATATAATCCAACTTGTGTGTACAGTGGTACCTCGGGTTACATACGCTTCAGGTTACATACGCTTCAGGTTACACACTCCGCTAACCCAGAAATAGTACCTCAGGTTAAGAACTTTGCTTCAGGATGAGAACAGAAATCGTACTCTGGCAGCGCGGCAGCAGCAGGAGGCCCCATTAGCTAAAGTGGTGCTTCAGGTTAAGAACAGTTTCAGGTTAAGAACGGACCTCCGGAACGAATTAAGTACTTAACCCGAGGTACCACTGTACATGTTTGTGCAAGCGTGCACACACACATGTCTGTGCTTACACACATATACCCCCTTTTTAGGAAAAGGCTCCCCAATATGTTTTCATTGAAATATTCACTACAGCATGCAAAAAGCCAGTAGTTAGAATCTTCTGGCCTTCACAGGCTTGTCACCAACAAGTTTCCTGGTCAGTATTGCCCAAATCTGCCTTTGATTAATATTGATGTTTGCTAGCATTAATATCACTTTACAGACATAATGAGGCTATTGTTAATAAGGCTTAGCACTGCTAATTGTACAGCAGTCTTAATCTTCCCACAATAGACTTTTGATGCAACTCTTACAAACCCTTCACTCAGAATATATGGTGTCTTTTGGACACAGAATGCATTCGTTTATATAAGAACTAGGATTGGCAAAGAGGTGGCGTACTGGCATTGTGTGAAAGGATCTCATTCTTACGAAGTCTCTGTCATGATATTCTACTCAATATTGATCCAGAGCAGAATCCAATGTATAGTTACCAGAGTAATAACTTAAACATGTTGCAGGATTCCCAAAAAAATAGACCAGAGCCAATTGCATTTCATCCCGCAGAGCTTTACCGCTACTGAAGGCAAATGAGCACAATGATCACAAATCCAGCACATTCAGGCTTGGCACTGTCCATAAGAAATCCAGTTGCAGCAGACTTAACTTAAACTTACAATAACTTATAACAAGTCTAAACCTTCACCCTATCTATGTTCACAACACCAGAAGGAAGAGAGATAGAAAGAGAAAGTGTTTCCCAGGCTCCTTCTGGCCCTACTTTTATAGTCAGCATGACCTTTGCGAAAAAGATAAGAGAACCAGTTTAAACCAGCTGTGCTCACCTTCTCTGAAGGAATAACCCAAACACCATGAAGTTTCTTTCACACAGAGAAGCTTCCAGAACCCTCTTGAATTAAGAAGAATAGAAAAGATCTCTACACATCAGATCAATACTTTCTGTACTAAGAAATGCAAACTGACAGTCTCATCCATATGCCGTTCTCATACTGTATATAAGCTCATGGTGCATTCTCAGTTTGTGATTTTTATCATCTGAGTCTAGATGAAATGTGCTCCTCGGCCTTTGACTGGCACCATAACGCTCTTCTGCATGCTGGGAATCCATAAACCCAATATGCTCAGTGTAAACTCATGTTGGACCTTGCCAACAAAGGTCCATATAGTAAAAGCTATGGTTTTCCCAGTAGTGATGTATGGAAGTGAGAGCTGGACCATAAAGAAGGCTGATCGCCGAAGAATTGATGCTTTTGAATTATGGTGCTGGAGGAGACTCTTGAGAGTCCCATGGACTGCAAGAAGATCAAACCTCTCCATTCTTAAGGAAATCAGCCCTGAGTGCTCACTGGAAGGACAGATCCTAAAGCTGAGGCTCCAGTACTGTGGCCACCTGATGAGAAGAGAAGACTCCCTGGAAAAGACCTTGATGTTGGGAAAGATGGAGGGCACAAGGAGAAGGGGACGACAGAAGATGAGATGGTTGGACAGTGTTCTCGAAGCTACTAACATGAGTTTGACCAAGCTGTGGGAGGCAGTGGAAGACAAGAGTGCCTGGCGTGCTCTGGTCCATGGGGTCACAAAGAGCCGGACATGACTAAATGACTAAACAACAACAAACTCATGTTCCGAGTGTGGATCCTTATTCAGCCAAAGTTGCCCTCATCACACATTGACCAAACACAGGGATTGCCAGTGTGGTGCCTTCCAGGCATAATTGGACTCCAACTCCTATCAGTCCCAGTCAGCAAATCCAATGGCCAGGAATGGTTGGGAGGTGCAGCCCAGTGACACTGGGAGGGCCACAAAGATGGCTCTATACGACCTAGGACCCACGTACCTATGGGACCGCCTCTCTTGGTATGCCCCACGAAGGACCTTAAGGTCTATAAATGACAACATTTTGGAGGTCCTAAGTCATAAGGCGGTAAGGTTGGTCTCAACAAGGGCCAGGGCCTTTTCAGTACTGGCCCTGACTTGGTGGAACGCTCTGTCACAAGAGACTAGGGCCCTACAGGACTTGACATCTTTCCGCAGGTGATCCGCCTGGCCCTTGGTTTGGACTCAGTCTGACCCTTATGTTTCCCTCCCCTTATGGTTTTGACTTTAAAAATGAGGCTGCATTTTAAATTGCATTTTAACCTGTATTTTAAATTGTTTTTTTTTCCTTTTTCTTATTATGTTTTTACTGAAATGTTATTGGTGTTAGCCGCCCTGAGCCTGGCTCTGGCTGGGGAGGGCGGGGTATAAATAAAATTCATTTTTTATTATTATTATTATGAAGAAGAAGGGGAAGCTCAAACATTGTCTCCACTCCTGCCCTGCCCATGCTCAGCTGAAGGCTGAAATATAGCCTACTTAAATGCAGTTATTCACACATGGGATCTATTTCCACCTTCACTTAATGGACACAAGTCTGTAGCAGGAACTCAGTCTGTGTGATCCTACCCCTGTCTATCTGTGCCTTTCACCTGGACAGGGCTTGTGCAAACCAGCCCTAAGTTACAGCAGCAGGCTCAAAGGAAGAAAAATAAATCCAGAAGATTAAAAATATCCATATTTAAATGACATGCTTCAAGTGTTATTTCTCTGTCAAAACAGTTTTATCTCGGTGACACCTTCAGGTTCCAGAAAAGTGAAGCAGAAATTTTGCTATGTTCTTGAGGGGTGGCAGAACTATCAGCGAAGTTCTTAATAACGTTCAGTTGTTAAGTTCATCAGTAAATAGACAAATTAGAATACAGTGGTACCTCGGGTTAAGAACTTAATTTGTTCTGGAGGTCCGTTCTTAACCTGAAACTGTTCGTAACCTGAGGTACTATTTCTGGGTTGGCGGAGTCTGTAACCTGAAGCGTCTGTAACCTGAGGTACCACTGTATTTGCCTACACACACACACACACAGAGAGAGAGAGAGAGAGAGAGAGAGAGAGAGAGAGAGAGAGCTGCATTGTAATTCTGCAGGGTTTTATCCCAGGTTCCCCGGCTCTAGGTACCATATATTGTCTGAAATAACATATGGGATATCAATGTGTTATATAAATAAATAAGCACCATTGCACAAGTGGCCTTCAGTCCCCCTCCAGTCTGATGTTCATTTATGTGGTGTTGATTTAGTAGTTATTACTCAATTGCTTCTTGGGAGAAAAACAATGACAAACCTAGACAGCATCTTAAAAAGTAGAGACATCACCTTGCCAACAAAGGTCCGTATAGTAAAAGCTATGGTTTTCCCAGTAGCGATGTATGGAAGTGAGAGCTGGACCATAAAGAAGGCTGATCGCCGAAGAATTGATGCTTTTGAATTATGGTGCTGGAGGAGACTCTTGAGAGTCCCATGGACTGCAAGAAGATCAAACCTATCCATTCTTAAGGAAATTAGCCCTGAGTGCTCACTGGAAGGACAGATCCTGAAGCTGAGGCTCCAATACTTTGGCCACCTCATGAGAAGAGAAGACTCCCTGGAAAAGACCCTGATGTTGGGAAAGATGGAGGGCACAAGGAGAAGGAGACAAAGAGGATGAGATGGTTGGACAGTGTTCTCGAAGCTACCAACATGAGTTTGACCAAACTGCCGGAGGCAGTGAAAGACAGAAGTGCCTGGCGTGCTCTGGTCCATGGGGTCACGAAGAGTCAGACATGACTAAACAACAACAACAACAACAACAACAACTCAATTATATCTGTGTGGAAGGAGCACAGGGTCACAATGTTTCATAAACCCCAACTTCATAAACTCATGGTTTTTTAAGCCTGGGGTGAATGTCCAACCCTGGTATTTACTTTTTAAATAGCAGCTCTGCGTGTGATGGGGACTGCTGAATGCAGGGGTGAGGGCAGTAAAACTACAAATTGAAAGCTGCTCCCCCCAAGCTTCTCTTTTCCCATGGGAAATGGGACCTTTTTAATTATTATTATTATTATTTATAGAATTTATATACCACCCTATATCCAGGGGTCTCAGGGTGGTTTACATAAAAAGATCACAGTACAGTGGTACCTCAGGTTACAAACTTAATTTGTTCTGGAGGTCCGTTCTTAACCCAAAACCATTCTTAACCTGAGGCGCGCTTTTGCAAATGGGGCCTCCTGCTGCCGCTGTGCTGCCAGCACGCGATTTCCGTTCTCATCCTGGGGCGAAGTTCTCAACCCGAGGTACTACTTCCAGGTTAGCGGAGTTTGTAACCCAAAGCGTTTGTAACCCGAGGTGTTTGTATCCCGAGGTACCACTGTATATAAAATAAAAATAAAAGCAATAACCCAATAATACCCCTTCCCCCCACAAAGAGACACATTCTAAAAGGGTATGGGATGTTGATCAGTTCAACCAAAGGCTTGGTTAAAAAGGAATGTTTTTGCCTGGCTCCTAAAGGTGTATAATGAAGGTGCCAGGCAAACTTCCCTGGGGAGAGCATTCCACAGACGGGGAGCCACTGCAGAGAAGGCCTGTTCTCATGTTGCCACCCCCCGGACCTCTCAAGGAGGCGGTACATGAAGGAGGGCCTCAGATGATCTCAGGGTGATTTTCACGGAGACCTAAGATGCTTAGCAGGAAATGGTTAAATCATCTTTCTCACACATGTTCCTTTCCCCCCTTGGTAGCTGTTGTTATAGTAATATTATGAGTTGGGATGGGGAGTGGGTAGGCTGTATTCCAAGATCCTTCTAATCACTGGATCCGGCAAATGTTAACATATAAGCCAGACTAACTTCCTGGTGAGGTGATCGCCTGGGTGATGAGCCATTAAGCGAACAAAGGAGGTGTCAGGCAGCAGGTAGATAGAAGGGCAAAAGCAGAGTTGAGAGAGATATGAGCTAGAAGCAAAGCAGCAAGCTGGGAACTGAGGGAGTCAGAGGGATGTTTGATTTCTGTTTGAATCTGTGGATAGCTCAATTGGTTAGATCATGGTGCTGAAAACACCAAGGTTGCAGGTTTGATCCCTGTATGGGACAGCTGCATATTCCTGCATCACAAGGGGTTGGACTAGATCATCCTCAGGGTCCCTTTCAACTCTACCATTCTATGATTCCTATGATTTCATCTAAGGCGGCGGCAATGGGGGAAGCAAGGCCCTCTTGGGGTTGTTAATGATGCGAGCCCCTCCCACATAGGCTCAGGTAGCAAATAGATGCAAATACAGTGGTACCTTGGTTTAAGAACAGTCCTGTTTACGAATGATTCGGTTTAAGAACTCCACAAAACCGGAAATAGTGTCCCGGTTTGCGAACTTTACCTTGGTCTAAGAACAGAATCCAAATAGTGGAAGGGCACCGGCCGTGAGGGGCCTCATTAGGGAAAGCACACCTCGGTTTAAGAACAGTTTCAGCTTAAGAACGGACTTCTGGAATGGATTAAGTTCGTAAACTGAGGTACCGCTGTAAACCCTATATCATAAAGATACCACAGTTTCTGTTGGGTTTTATGAGTTTTATGGTTAGTGTACACACATACAAAAATATATATAAAAACAGATCAGCTGTGCATTCTGAAGTTACTCAGCCCAATAAACCTGGGGAATGGAAAAGCTTTCACCATCTCTCTAAATTCCATGAACAACAGATGCTAGTAAATTTACCAATGCTGATGTCACCACTAAGGTAAAGGGACCCCTGACCGTTAGGTCCAGTCATGGCCGACTCTGGGGTTGCGGCACTCATCTCGCTTTCTTGGCTGAGGGAGCCGGCGTACAGCTTCCGGGTCATGTGGCCAGCATGACTAAGCTGCGTCTGTCGAACCAAAGCACTGCGCAGAAACACCGTTTACCTTCCCGCCGGAGTGGTACCTATTTATCTACTTGCACTTTGACGTGCTTTCGAACTGCTAGGTTGGCAGGAGCAGAGACCGAGCAACGGGAGGTCACCCCGCCGTGGGGATTCGAACCACCGACCTTCTGATTGACAAGTCCTAGGCTCTGTGGTTTAACCCACAGCGCCACCCGCGTCCCACTAGATGTCACCACTAGAAAGGCCCTACTCCCCCATACTTGGTGGCCTAACCTTCAAAGGGCAGGACACTAGAGTATCCCATGCTGTGTGCACAGAGTTCCACCCACAGAACTTTCCCTTCCAGGGAGGAGAGGAAAATTACTGCACTAGTTCAGTGCTGGTAATGATACTAAGAGCAGAGCCCCATTTGATAAGTTTCGTGCATATGGAAGATGTCAACAAGGAAGGTATTCTGCTTAGGACTGTGAGCCCAACAAACTCTGTGATATTCTACAATGAAGCAAACAAATTTATAGAAATGCCTTCTCCTTGTGGCTCTCCCCTTCGTTGTAGCCCAGGTTAAGCATGAATCACTCCCTTTATGTGGCTTTAAAGAAAAGTGGATCAATGTGATCAGTTTCTGTGCTTAGTTCCCTATTCCCTGACACTGAAGAAATGGACAAAAGCCCCTATGTTATCTCAGTGTAGTACGCACAAACTGGACTCTGAATTTCCCTCAAAGCAAACGGCGTTAACTGTTGGCATGTCCCATCTAAATGAGGATTCCACAGATGTTTTGCAACAAGAATGGTCCCTTGATTAGATTTTGAGGACAATGTGTCCTTTTCTTAATAACTCTTAGCGGCATCTTAATTGGTAAGCAAATGAATAAAAGATGTGCTTATTACTACTTAATTGACCTGTTTGCTTTCATTGCATCCACTGATATATTTTGGAGAAGCAAATAGGAGGTGCCATTCTTTGTGTTTAATGCAGCCTCTGGAATAATTTATCTTCAGCGGTAATCAAAAACTGCCTCCATTTAAGGATCTGCTTTGCAGACATTATTGTAATTTAAAGTGAGGAAGCGAAACCAAAGGGAGAGCTTCACACCTGTGCTTTGGGGGCTTATATTTTCAGAAAGCAGGAATGGACAGAACACTCTATTTCTTTGTCAGTTTCTAGTCTGTGTCAAATGTGCATGTGCTTATTAATGAATTTATTCCATTGGGCATTAATCTGCAGATGCGTGTTCAGACCCCAAAACCTCCCCCTTAAATAAAGACACATTTGACTCAAATTTTAGTTTTGGTTTTTGGCAGAATTTAGGCCAAAACTTTATTAATTACAGAAAAGTGAGTGGTTGCATAGGCTCTGGTTCGACTAGCTCCCTGCACCCTTGCAGGCAGCGCTGACCCAGGGCACCAGCGTAAGTCAGCCACGGGTGAACATCTTGGTAGGCAAACAGCCGGGAACAGACTCTGTTCACCACCCACATGCCCCCTGGACTCAGGCATGGGCACAACCCCCTCTCGGGGGCTGACCAAACCAGTTGAGTCCCTGGATTCCTTTAACGGAATACCCTTCACATAGGGATGGCGAGACCATTCTCCCATCCCTATCACATGAACCAATGCCTATCCACAACCTTACAAGTTGTAACGAATTGCTATGTGGCAGGTGAGACCCAAATGGACACAGCCAATCAGCCAAGTGGGAAAAATTCCTGCTGTGCTCCTGTCCCAACGACAGACGACACACGAGGGCATAGCAAGGTCAATTGCAAAATGCCCTAAAATTAGGGGGAGGTGGGTGGGTGTTCTGATGCATGAGCTGAAAGAGGAAGCTCTGGGACACGTGCATGGGTTTACAGTGGCACCCCGGGTTACATACGCTTCAGGTTACATATGCTTCAGGTTACACACTCCACTAACACAGAAATAATACCTCAGGTTAAGAACTTTGCTTCAGGATGAGAACCGAAATCGTGCTCCGGCAGCGCGGCGGCAGCAGGAGGCCCCATTAGCTAAAGTGGTGCTTCAGGTTAAGAACAGTTTCAGGTTAAGAACGGACCTCTGGAACGAATTAAGTACTTAACCCGACGTACCACTGTATATAGGTCCCTTGATCCATTTAGACTGCGCCCCATTGGCCAGATTACACCCAGCAACAAGGGACCTACCAATTGGGTGTTGTGGCTATCCAATAGACCCACCCACAACTAGGAGGTCAGTCTCCAGGTCTCACCGCAACACGTGCCCTCTTTTAGGGAGGACACGATTTGTTGAGGTGTTCGGGTGTTTTTTTTTTTTAAAAAAAAAGAATTACAAAATGAATGTGCAAAGGGAGGCAGGACAGGTTTGCTTTTCTGCCAACTGCACTGAAGGTGTTCAGTGCAGCCAGCTTTTACACATCGCTGGCAGAATGGTCTGCCACCAAGTCTCCACCCGTGAATGAGCCCCTGTTTGGCCCATTCAAATGTTAATGTTTTGGCGGCAATTCCGCCCTGCAGGGCGGCTCATGATTCGGGGCTTCTAGGGATGGAAGCAGACAGGTGTGGATCAGGGCGGGATTTAGGTTTGATGAGACCTTAAGCTACTGAAGGTAAAGGGGCCCTTTATATGTCCAGCTGCCCTTTGCCAACAACAAATTGTCACTGTTTTTTGTGTGTGTTGAATATATGTTATATGGTAATTTATGGACCTAATAGGTATCGAAGGTCATTTGCACATAACAAAAGATGTATTTGATCAAAGTAATTGTTGAACTGAAATGCAATTAAGAAGAAGTATATTAATAGTGAGCAGTATGAGCAAGCAAGGGATCAACTGATCAAATCCATACTAGCAAATTTGGCAGGAAAATCTGAAGCCTTCTGGAGGATAAGTCAAATGATATTACACTGACGGTGGCAAAGTTTCTTTCAGAGGTCGCAAGAAACAAAGACCATCATGCTCTAGACATAACAAAATGACTACCTCTGTCTCTTTCGCCTGTTGTTTGGTTGTCTTAACTGTATCTTGTTTTGAAACCATTTTGTGGGTCTATGGACCGCAATAAATATTATTTTTAAAAAAATTAATATTGAAATTGGGGGGGGGGGCAAGAGAGTGGGGCCCTAAGCTATAGCTTGTTTAGCTTATATGTAAATCCAGCACTGGGTGAGGGGCAACAAATGCCGCCCACCTGGAAAGGGGCAAGTGGCCCTTCAAAGCACGAGAGGGATAAATAGAAATGCAATTTATGAAAATCCCTCTTTTGATTTTATAGAGCTGTGTCAAATATGCTCTTGTTTTGGCTTTTTAGGTAGCTGGCAACTTTCATAAGGCAGAATTATTTTAGTTGCAGCAGCTTCCAAAAGGATAACACCGTTGTCTATTGTAGCAAAAGCAATTGGTAAAAATCTTACGAGTGTTGCATTCAGTTGGCAGGTGTAGATGCCTTCAAATGTATGCAAATGATCAGTGGTCATTCACAAGTAGTAGAATTAGTGTGAACACTGTCATCCTAGTGTTGCTAAGTTAATTAACGCCTGTGGTGCGGGTGTAATTCTTCATCTTTCTTTAATCCGGTTCAGTGTCTTTGTTCCCCTTTCCTGCTGCCACTTCAGTGCCATCACCTGCCTAGATATTGCTGTTCATCCTTCCTGGTCAGGTGATTGTGCAGTGAAATGGGATGATGTCAACACGATGCATAACCCACCAGATATAGCTACCGTATTTTTCGCTCTATAAGACGCACCAGACCACAAGACGCACCTAGTTTTTGGAGGAGGAAAACAAGAAAAAAAAATTTCTGAATCTCAGAAGCCAGAACAGCAAGAGGGATCACTGCACAGTGAAAGCAGCAATCCCTCTTGCTGTTCTGGCTTCTGGGATAGCTGCGCAGCCTGCATTCGCTCCATAAGACGTGCACACATTTCCCCTTACTTTTTAGGAGGGGAAAAGTGAGTCTTATAGAGCAAAAAATACGGTACTTGATAACGTTTATGAGGGCCACTGAGAGTGAGGACGATTCAATAGAGAAGAAAATGCTTTGAAAAGGACTGAGAGTAGTGGACTTCCATAAGAAACTGTGTTCCAATTCAGCTATGAAAACATGCCAAACCTGAGTTGGTGTGATACTTTTCTCTCAGAGAAACGTGCGTGTGAAGGAAATGCTTTCGTTTTTCCCCCCTGCAGCATAAGTAAAATTCCAGATATTCATGTTGATATCACTCTACTAGTATCCCTTGCAAAATAAAACCAGCCTGTTGCAGAGAACCATCACACTCTGCAGAAGGAAGTAGGCAATTTTTAAAACAGACATTTTTAAAACAAGTTTTTGTTTTCTTCACACAATGGCTTTGTTATGAAATGATCCCTCTGTTTTACGTTTTGCTTGTTTGAGGCATCAAATGCATGACAGACTATCAGAAATAAGTGATACATACATATATACTAGACAGCTGGTTGGTGTAGTTTTCTAGTGAAAATATCTAAACGATGTGTTTTTGAATGAGACATATATATTTTTCCTTTTGCTTTCCAGGGAATTTGGCCGTTGGAAAGTAAATAACTTAGCCGTCGAGAGAAAGAATTTTCTTGGCTCCCCACTGCCTCTCGCCCCTGAATTTTTCCGGAACATAAGACTATTAGGACGTAGGCCGACTCTTCAGCAGATCACAGACAATCTTATCAAGAAATATGGGACACACTTCTTGCTGTCAGCTACCCTGGGAGGTAAGGTCACTCTTAAGAAGTATTCTACCTGTCTATTTAACCTTCTCAGCAACAATGCATTAATTGTGAAAACAACAACTGTCTATGATGGGATGAACATCATATACCTCATGGTGCATTTGTTTAGTAATCTCTGTTATTTCTTTTAATTTAGGTTTTATAAATTCTAAAATATACTGGGAAAAAGAGGAAGGGGAAGAATCTGCACACACACACAAAAATCACTTTATCCATCACATTCATGTACAGTCTGAAATATAGAACCCAGTTTCAAAAAATCCATATACAAAGAACATGGAAAAGTCACCACTGAATGGCCAAAAGATTTTAAAGACTGAGTTATGAGTTATGATCTGACCAGTTTAACGGAATCTTTCCTTCAATATTCACACAACCAATAAACCTTGTGAAGGAACAGAGTTCATTGATAAACATATATCATTCAGTTGGGCTTAATTGCTGCTTGGATGGGTTAAAATCAAAAGGTCAAAAGTTTAGCTAATGATTGGAAGCCTTTAAAAAAAATCTATAGTATATTAGAGTTTTCACGATAAGACAATTGTAATAAAACAGTTCACCTTCTTATTCCCTCCCCTTTCCTGCCTGTCATACCCCTGCCCCTTTGCTCTGTCGTCTTCTTCAACACCATTTTCGTTTCTGATGTTTGCTTGTTTAGCGTGTTACACAGTGTTGAGGCTCATGTTCTCAGATAAAGGTTAGGATAAAAGAGTGTCAGTACTCTGCTCAAGTCGCAGATTAAAAAACACACATTAAACTGGATAAGTTTCCATCCCTGTGCTGTGCCATCCCCTTTTTCTAGATGCAATTATTTATTTAATTAATTTGGTTATCTTCTTCTTCTTTGGCCATCCCTTGAAGCCGAGTAAGATTGCCTTCCATAAACATGGTCTTAGCATGGTCCATAAGTGACTGTGGAGGCCAGTTCTGGATCCACACGTCCTTCCACAGCGGGGACATTGGTTTCCAGGCGGGAGCTGATCACGGTGAGGGTTTGCCAAGTGTGCCTTCCTCTTAGCACATTTCTTCCTTGTGTCCTGAGTTCAAGTGTCTTCAAAGCCCATGACACGTTGGGTAAAGGCTTTTCTCCAATTGGAGTGCTCACAGGCCAGTGTTTCCCAATTATTGGCGTTTATATTACATTTTTTTAGATTTGCCTTGAGAGAGTCTTTAAACCTCTTTTGTTGACCACCAGCTTTACGCTTTCCATTTTTAAGTTCGGAATAGAGTACAGTGGTACCTCTGGTTGCGGACACGAACCATTCCAGGGTTCTGTTTGCACCCTGAAAAGTCCATAACCGGTGCTTCTGCGCATGTGTGAAGCGCGATAGAGCAGTTCTGTGCATGGACAAAGTGCGCAGAACACTTCTGCGCGTTTGTGCACGGTGAAACTTGGAAGTAAACACTTCCAGGTTTCCTGTGTTCTTAACCCGAATAAATGCAACATGAAGCGTTCGAAAGAAGAGGTATGACTGTAGTTGCTTCGGAAGATGATAATCAGGCATCCACACAACATGACCAGTCCGCCCTACACCTGTAGAACCCAGGGTGGTTCACCACATAAAATTACAATTTAAAAGACGCAGAATACAGTGGTATCTCAGGTTACATACGCTTCAGGTTACAGACTCTGCTAACCCAGAAATAGTAACTCGGGTTAAGAACTTTGCTTCAGGATGAGAACAGAAATTGCGTGGTGGCGGAGCAGCAGCAGCAGGAGGCCCCATTAGCTAAAGTGGTGCTTCAGGTTAAGAATAGTTTCAGGTTAAGAAGAGACCTCCGGAACGAATTAAGTATGTAACCAGATGTACCACTGTACATAGTAAAAAATAAAAACAAAGACAACCCAATAATCCCTCCTTCCGTTACACATTTAAAAGGGCATCAGATGTCAATCAACCAAAGGCCTGGTTGAAGAGGAAGGCTTTTGCCTAGCGCCCAAAGTGTATAATGAAAGAGGCAGTTGAACCTCCCTGGGGAGGGCATTCCACAGATGGGGAGCCACAGCAGAAAAGGCCCATTCTTCTGGTGCCACCTTCCACACCTCTCGTCGACGAGGCACACGAAGAAGGGCCTCAGAATATGATCTCAGGGTCCAGGTAGGTTCATATGAAGAGCGGTAGTTCTTGAAGTATTGTGGTCCTGAGGTATTGCGGGCGGGCAATTACTCAGCAAAGAACCCCAAAATGCACCCCAGATCTCTTTGAAGTTTGTCTTTTTCTGCAGTTCATGGAGCAGGGTTTTCTCATGGGCTGCTTGCTGTAGGAGGTCTTGCATTCAGATTTTTCTGCTTGGTGTGGCCTGTGCTTTCCATTATTGGAGGTTTATTCATTTTCCTGTCAGTCTTCAGCACCTTAGAGAGGCACCACAGAGTTTGGTCTAGAGGGAGGATTTGTTTCGCTTTCATTTCAGGAGAAGAAGGGCTTAGTAGAAGGAAGAAGGGAAGAGTGTGCTTTCTTGTTTGGTTATAAAAAAACACACACAGAGATTTTAAGCTTTTTGCTGGAAGAGAGATACTGAATGAGCTGCTGAACCCTGGAGATGCTGAAAACTCTGTCTGGAAGACATTGCTTTAAGGAACTTAAAGAAAATAATGGGCAGCCTGGAATAGCTGGATGTGTTTGTCCTGGTTATTTTTGTTGCCTTTTGCTGTTATGCTTTGGGGGTTTGTCTGTGCAGTAACTATTCAGATTTTAAAACCTTTTTTCCGTAAGCATAATCTTTTCTTCAGTTAACTTATTGTGGTTAAGAAGCTAGGGGAAAATAATAATAATAATAATAATAATAATAATAATAATAATAATAATAATGGTAAAGGACCCCTGACAATTAATTCCAGTCGTGAACGACTCTGGGGTTGCGGCGCTCATCTCACTTTACAGGCCGAGGGAGCCGGCGTTTGTCCGCTTCACAGACAGTATTTTTGGGTCATGTGGCCAGCATGACTAAGCTGCTTCTGGGGAAACCAGAGCAGCGTACGGAAACGCTGTTTACCTTCCCGCCGGAGCGGTACCTATTTATCTACTTGCACTTTTGGTGTGCTTTCGAACTGCTAGGTTGGCAGGAGCTGGGACCAAACAACAGGAGCTCATAATAATAATAATTAATGTATACCCCGCCCATCTGGCTGGGTCTCCCCAGCCACTCTGGGCTGCTTCCAACAAAAGATTAAAAATGCATCAAAACATCAGTCATTAAAAACTTCTCCAAACAGGGCTGCCTTCAGAGATCTTCTAAACATCAGATAGTTGATTATTTCTTTGACATCTGATGGGAGAGCGTTCCACAGGGTGGGCGCCACTACCAAGAAGGCCCTCTACCTGGTTCCCTGTAACTTCAGTTCTCTCAGTGAGGGAACCGCCAGAAGGCCCTCAGTGCTGGACCTCAGTGTCTGGGCTGAATGATGGGAGGTGGAGATTCTCCTTCCGGTATACTGGGCCGAGGCCGTTTAGGGCTTTAAAGGTCAGCACCAACACTTTGAATTGTGCTCAGAAATGTACCTAGAGCCAATGTAGGTCTTCCAGGGCTGGTGTTATGTGGTCTCAGCAGCCACTCCCAGTCACCAGTCTAGCTGCCACATTCTGGATTAATTGTAGTTTCCAGGTCACCTTCAAAGGTAGCCCCACATAGAGCTCACTTGTGATTCCCATCACAAGTGAGAAGCTTGCAAACATGCACCCCTATTGGGGGTGGACTGCACATCTGTTTATGTCTGTGCTGACAGCAGTGCATCCTTGGTGATGGGACTGAAGTCCAACCCTATGAATCCCTCTGCCTCCAACCAATTTGGCTCCTCAGCTACTGTGGGAACCTTACTCTCAGGTCGCAGGGTGGAGACTGGATCGGCCAAGCTTCCTGTTATGTACTGAAGTTCTCACCCTGGGCCAGCAGGGGGATACTGTAGATAGTTTTCACTCAGGTCCACATATGCAAATATGGGACTGAAAGTGACGTTCAGTGATTGGATAGTTACAGAAATCTGTTACAGTTGCGTTGTAGTCGAGCTCTATATAAGCAGGCTGGCTGAACCCTTCAGTTCAGTTCAGTTCTGGCCTGTGAATAAACAAGAGCTGTTTGAAGAATCGCTGTGTCGTCTGATATGTTCACCCACAACTTAACACATCCCCTCCCCTTTTGGGAGGTCTGGTAGTCCTGAGGTGAAACCCTCATCCCAGTTGCTGCTTGAGCTGTGTGTACCTCCCCAGAATCCTCAGAATCCTTATCCTCGTCCCCCTCTGACAGATCCTGCCACTCCTGTCCTACCAGGTGTCACAGGGGCCCATGGCATTCTCATTTCCAGGCAATTTTACTGGATGTTAAGCAATTCCACATCATTGCAGGGGAGAAGATTGCTGCTGCCCCAAATATGTCAACAGCCCCCTGTTTTTCTTCCCAGTGTTCCAGAATTATTTAGAGTGGTATCCAATGCCCTCATTCTGTTGGTGCAAGGATTTATGCCTGCACAATGGAAATTTATCTCCTCTTCTCCCTCCCTCTCCGCCCCCCAATTCTCCCACTCTCCCCAGATCTACTGTGGAGCATTGTGGTGAAAACGCTGAACTGATTTAGAGGTTGTTCTGGGTGAAGAGAACATGGGGAGGGGGTTTCCACTGCGCAACCAGAAATCCTTGCCATAGTAGAATGAGTGGATTAACACTACTTTGGATTCAAGCCTTAACTTCGGAGGTGGGGGGTTGGGTGGATGTGAGGAATCCAAGATGGCGGCTGGTAGTAGTAGTAGTTAAGGCTTGTAGTAGCAGCATTAGTACTATTATTGTTATTTCTTCGTTTTTAAAAGGATTTAAATAGCGGGAGGCAGTCCATCAATGGAAGGTGGAAACAAAGGGTGACAATTTATTGTGGGCCTCTTGAACCCGTGCAGGATTGGCACAAAAGTTAACAATGAGGGGGAAAGTAACCCATGCTGATTGCTGAACTGTGCAGCCTAGAATTGGATATACATTCCTGTTAAATGTCTACTCCTCTTATGCTCTCTTCCCCAACACGAACAAACATACTTCCATTAAAGCTCCTGAGAGTTGTAATCTTCTCTTCACTTAAATGCTATTCAGTAGATGGGAGCAGTGCAAGCAGAGCAGAACAGAGGTATCATTTTAATCAGAGAGGTTGCACACACCAATTCGAAATGGACAGTTCCTGACACAGCATATTCCTGCTCTGCAGCTGCCAACCGAATAGTGTTTTTTATCAGCATTTTACGATTATTTTTTAAATCCTGTAAGTTTTATACAATTGAACTGTCAGTCATGGTATGCTGGGAACACAGATAGATTTTTGTGTGTGTGCATGAGCACCCTCACTTCAGTGAGATTTTGATCTATCTGCTACTTTCTTTCTTTCTTTCTTTCTTTAAAAAAGGAGGAGGAAGAGGAGGAGGAGGAGGAGTTATGATGGGGCTTAACATATTGTTATCTTAAGCGACAAAAGGAAACTATATCTGGAAAGGACCTTTACAAAACTGATGCTGCAGCATCAGTTATAGAACTCAAGCACCTGCCAGAGGAGAAAAAGACTGACTGTCATTTTCATAATATACAGTTGAGGCTTCACTTTCAGAAAATGAATTAAAGAAAGACATTCTTTGCACGAATCAAAGGTGTTCGACAAGATTGTCCGGCGGGAAGGCTACACAATCACAGGCATTATCTTTAATATAATCACCCACCAAGGGATAAAACAGTTTTCCTCAATTGTCACTCTTTGGCGGTTGCCTGGGTGGGCAATTCTGAGCACTAATTATCTTCCCCGCTGCATAATTCCTATTCTTTCTTCTCCAGATCTCTCTGTTGGATTATTTTCCCCTCCCATTCAACCTATTATCAAATAGATGGCATACACCCCCCTCCTCTTGTAAATTTCTTAATGTTGCACACAATGACATCGCTTTTGAAAACAGCATGTATGAATTTAGGTATGCCGTTTTCCTTGATGCTAATGGGAGCCGTATGGATAGAGCTTTATCTGCACTCTCTTGAATATTTTTATCTCCCTGAGGCCATGGTCACAAAAGGAAATGTTGTGTTCCACAGTAGCCTAAAAAACTTGGGAGTGGGATGGTCTTCCCAGAACCATCTGCTGCTGCCATTTAATTGATGTTTGAGAACTTCAACTATAGCAACTGTCCAGAGATGGGCAGCGTAAAGTCTTATTGCTCAGAGCCAATATAAACTTGCCATATTCATATTCACTGTAGGTGTGTGTTTCGGTGTTCCATTTGTATGATTTACTTAACAGGGGTCAGCAATTTTTTTCAGCAGGGGGCCGGTCCACTGTCCCTAGAACCTTGTGGGGGGCCGGACTATATTTTGAGGAAAAGATAATGAACGAATTTCTATGTCCCACAAATAACCCAGAGATGCATTTTAAATAAAAGCACACATTCTACTCATGTGAAAACACCAGGCAGGCCCCACAAATAACCCAGAGATGCATTTTAAATAAAAGGATACATTCTATTTATGTAAAAACATGCTGATTCCCAGACTGTCCGCGGGCCAGATTTAGAAGGCGATTGGGCTGGATCTGGCCCCCAGGCCTTAGTTTCCCTACCCATGGTTTTCTATGTTAAATTATAAGCAGCGGCGTAGCATGTGGGGGCCCCAAAGGGGCAGTTGCGCCGGGTGCAGAATTGTTAGGAGCACAAAATTTCAACACCCAGTGCTGCCTCAATACAGCTGCATGCTTACATTGCTGGGCTCTGTTGAAAACGGCTTCTCCATGTGAACCAGGAAGTGACCTCTCCAGAAAACAGAATGACTCTTCTTTTCCTATCTCCGCAGCTGTGATTTCCTGGGTGATGGGGATGCTGTTAAGCAGTTGAGTGTGCATGTGCACTCCATCTGTTTCCCTCCCTCCCATCCCTCGCTCCATGCAGCCCCGGGCGTTGGTAACCCACATTATGCCACTGATTGCAAGTACCATTGTTGGTTTCCAACACAAATGCTTCCCTTTCCCCTTAATTGCATCTACATTTCCTGCAAAATTATTTTTGGTCAACATTATTATTATTACTTATTGAATTTATATAGTGCCCTATGCCTACAGGTCTCATAATAATAATAATTATTATTATTATTATTATTATTATTATTATTATTATTATTTATTATTTATACCCCGCCCATCTGGCTGGGCCTCCCCAGCCACTCTGGGCGGCTTCCATAAAAACCAAAAATACAGTAAAATATCACACGTTAAAAACTTCCCTGAACAGGGCTGCCTTAAGATGTCTTCTGAATGTCAGGTAGTTGTTTATCTCTTTGACATCTGCTGGAAGGGCGTTCCACAGGGCGGGCGCCACTACCGAGAAGGCCCTCTGCCTGGTTCCCTGGTTCCCTCAGGGCTCAGGGCTGTTCACAGGAGAAAATCAGGTCTCAGGGCTGTTCACAGGAGAAAATCAGAATATAAAAACCACAAAGTACATAATCAAAATAAAAACAACAACCCAATAACTCCCCCCCCACACACACATTTTAAAAGGGCATAGGATGTCAATCAAATCAACCAAAGGCCTGGTTAAAGAGGACCAGTTTTTGCCTGGTGCCTAAAGGCTGCCAACCTAGCAGTTCGAAAGCACGTCAAAGTGCAAGTAGATAAATAGGTACCACTCCAGCGGGAAGGTAAACGGCGTTTCCGTGCGCTGCTCTGGTTCGCCAGAAGCGGCTTACTCATGCTGGCCACATGACCCGGAAGCTGTACGCTGGCTCCCTCGGCCAATAAAGCGAGATGAGCACCGCAACCCCAGAGTCGGCCACGACTGGACCTAATGGTCAGGGGTCCCTTTACCTTTACTAAAGGTGTATAATGAGGGCACCAGGCGAATTTCCCTGGGGAGAGCGTTCCACAGACAGGATGGTAGTAAGAAAAGAGGAAGCCAATTTTGCATTTTCCTTTCTTCATGAGAGCTGACAAACATTTGTATTCATGTGCTAGGAAGCAAACTTGGCAAATGCATGACTTGTGGAGAGTTTTTTTGTATGCCTCTGCAACCTACTGACTGGCAAGGCTATTCCCTTCTGACCATAAAGGGGATGGCTCTGTCTGAAATATTTCCAAATCTCTATTCACAAACCCTGAAACATGCTGCCCTTGGGTTTTCTAAATGGGAGCTCTGGAAAACTGCTTTAAAAAATAAAAATATTACTGTGAGAAAGTGTGGTGGGCAGTGATTCTTGCTGCTTTATTGCTCTGTAGAAAATTTGGTTTCCGTTGAAAAGGGGTGGTATTCAACTAAGTTTTACTTAGTGGAGATTCATTGAGATTAATTACTGTGACTAAGTTAGGATCATTAGTTTCAAATGTAAATGTCACTAAAGTTTAAACATGTTAAACATATATGGTGAAAATACATGTTTTCTTATTCAGTACAAGCAACTTAAAATGCAGTAAGTTGCTTATGCTGAATTAAAAACAAAATGTATTTACACCATATATTGTATTTGAAGAATATTTTATCTGGCCTAAGATTCTAGAACACTTTTTTGTTTGGTTCTGACCTGTCCTAGAGGCATTCATATATGATACCTTCTGTTGTTCATTGGCCTAAAATACTACTTCTTCTTTGTCCTGTCCAGCTGCCAGAATTTTATTGGCTAAACACTGGAAAATTAATTTACCAACCAGCACAATGTATTTCTTCATGACATTAAAATGCCAGCTAATCCAGAAGAAGGTGGTATTTAATAACCAATATACAATTTTTTAATTGAATTTTACAAATATTTTTTGGCAAAACAACAATCTTGCATATAATATATAAAAACCCTTTCATACAATATATAAAAACCACTTGAGACTTCCCTCCTCCTCAACTATTGTTTTTCCTAATTATACCCTGATATTGCATTTTGTTGTTGTTATTATTATTATTATTATTATTACTACCCTTAATCCAAATCTTGAACATATCATTTGAACATCATACTGATAGTAATTGATATCTCTAACCTTACAAAACTTCCTGCAGCCCTACTAACGATGTCAATTGTTTACAATTGCCTTTCAAATACAACATAAATTTATTCCAGTCTTTCAGAAAGGTCTGGTCTTGCTGGTTCCGAATTTTCCCAGTTAGTTTCGCCAACTCGGCCTAGTCCATTAACCTCATCTGCCACTTTTGAATGTTTCTCACCCCCTGTTTCCCTTCCCATCATTTTATAAAGAGTTATTCATTCTAGAACTAGAATTCCATGACTGCGCAAAGGCCCTGTTACAAAAATCTCATTGTTTTCAGTGCCTGTTTTATCCTCAGCTGAAGCTTCGCATGGTCTGAAAGTCTGGCATTTCTACTGCTATTTTGACTAAATTATTAACAAAGGCATACAATAGGTTGGCCCAATAATTCCTTCTACATATTGATTGATGATTGATTGATTGATTGATTGATTGCTTAAATTTTTATGCTGTTCAAATGAACCCCAAAACACATTTCCTTTTTGGAAGTACTCTTTACCACGGGGGTGGGAACCCCAGCTTGGGGGACAATTGTGGTCCAAGCCTCTCCCCAGATCACAGCTCTCACCAGCCCTCTGTGCTCTGCACACTCCTCAGAAAGTTTTGCCAGGCTTTAGCATGCCCTTCGGGACACGGGTGGCGCTGTGGGTTAAACCACAGAGCCTAGGACTTGCCGATCAGAAGGTCGACGGTTCGAATCCCCGTGACGGGGTGAGCTCCCGCTGTTCGGTCCCTGCTCCTGCCAACCTAGCAGTTCGAAAGCATGTCAAAGTGCAAGTAGATAAATAGGTACCACTCCGGCAGGAAGGTAAACGGCATTTCCGTGCACTGCTCTGGTTCAAAAGAAGTGGTTTAGTCATGCTGGCCACGTGACCCGGAAGCTGTACGCCGGCTCCCTCGGCCAATAAAGCGAGATGAGCGCCGCAACCCCAGAGTCGGTCATGACTGGACATCTATTATGTCACCCACTTTTGCCTCTGGACTCACTCACTGCTGTTATGTAGCCCCTGTAAGGTTACCCTCAGTCTTAAAAAAGGTTTATGATGATGAAGAGTCAGCTTGTCATTGGCATAAATGCTATCCATTTTAATGGAATGAGATTGCAGTACCATCCACCAGCTCCCTCCAGCTGATATGGGGCATGGAAGGAGAAATATTCCTGCACAGAGCACTCATGGAAGCCCCCTTCGGCCATTCTATTTATGGAGAACACATGAGTGAGAAGTGTGGTTGCAGCCCTGAAGTCTGCATATGCAACTCAAACATCTGAAGAGAGGGAACCTTCCCATATGTAGGCTGCATGCAATTTTGAGCTCTGAGACTGGGGATCAAGGCTGCAGGGAAGTCTGTCTGCAGCAAGGCTCCCTTCCTCCTTCCCTTCAAAGGTTTGTGTTATATGTAAGCACAACAGGGGAGTGGCTACTTTATGCACCAAGTTCTCCTTCACAGTCTTAACACCTCAGTAGGCTTTGAGTCACACGGTTTCATTGCCATAGTAGGCAACGGGAACAAACTCAGTGTGCATATACCACCCTGGGAATTGCTACACACTTATTATCCTGATAGTGGCTAATATATATTGCTAGCTGCTTTCCCAAAATAGTCCATCATCCTTCACATGCCATCTGACTGGAGCGCTGCATGGTTTTAAAATGGAAGGTTTATGTTCCTTTCATTACTAATAAGAAGAGAAAATTGAAAGGTAGGCTTTTCGAATACGTCTACAGTGCAAAATATGTCTAGAGGCAGAAAACAGCTCCAAGTGTTTTAATCATAGGGACATCTATTATTACACATTATAAAAATACATGTTCCCAAGTCATATTTATGTATATTTAACTAAAGCTGTTACAGTATTATTCTAATGCCTCTTATACAGCATTTTGTGATTTGCATTTCTATTTAAATCGTTCCTGAAGTTGCTCCTAAGACCCATGCTGATTTAATTCATTATTGCAGCCTGCCATTTCCTAACTATTGTGCAGCTTCTTCCTTGTTGAAGTAGCCACAACGGGATTCTTTACCGATGCTAATTAAAAACAGCAAATCCCTCTTTGGCGGCACTTTTGTTGCAGGAGTCAATTGGGTGATGTGACATCACATCTCAGTTCCTTGTGCATTTCCCCGCCTTAGCCTTCATCCCTCCATACAAATTGGGTTCTCCCAGAAAGCATGTCTTGCAGTGAGGTCACCACAACTGACTCTCTGTTGCTGGGGTGGGTAAATTTGGATTGCCACAGCTACCCGATTGGTCCCTCGGAATCATGGGACCTGTTCTGACCAATGGGGTTGCAGAAATTGCTTCTGAGGCTGACCAATGGGGTTGCAGAAATTGCTTCTGAGGGATGGGTATATATATAGTTGTTGTTTAGTCGTTTAGTCGTGTCCGACTCTTGGTGATCCCATGGACCAGAGCACGCCAGGCACTCCTGTCTTCCACTGCCTCCCACAGCTTCATCAAATTCATGTTGGTCGCTTCTATAACACTGTCGAACCATCTCGTCCTCTGTCGTCCCCTTCTCCTTGTGCCCTCCGTCTTTCCCAACATCAGGGTCTTTTCCAGGGAGTCTTCTCTTCTCATGAGGTGGCCAAAGTATTGGAGCCTCAACTTCACGATCTGTCCTTCCAGTGAGCGCTCAGGGCTGATTTCCTTAAGAATGGATACGTTTGATCTTCTTGCAGTCCATGGGACTCTCAAGAGTCTCCTCCAGCACCAGAATTCAAAACCATCAATTCTTTGGTGATCAGCCTTCTTGATGGTCCAGCTCTCACTTCCATACATCACTACTAGGAAAACCATGGCTTTAACTATATGGACCTTAGGGTCTGTGTTGACCTTGCTATACCATCGTTGGTTGTCTGCTTTTGGGGCAAGGGCCCAGTAGGAATTTTCCCCACTTGGCTGATTGGCTGGTGCCTTTTGGGTTTTGCCTACCGTGTAGCAAATCTTCACAACTTTGTAAGGTTTGCGGTTAGGCATTGGTTAATGTGTGTGGAAGGGACGAGGCATGACTGTGACCTATCCCTCTGATGGTTGCTGCGTAGGTATTCCGTTAAAGGAATCCATCGGCTCGTCATCCATTTGTCCGACCCCTGAAAGGGGGATAGGGCCACGCAAGAGCCCCTGGGAGCATTCTGGGTGTGATCTTAGGGATCGGCACCCATCTCAATCGATCTCCCAGGGTGCTTACCTTGACAAACCTCTGAAACTGGCAGTTGTCAGTTCTATTCCTGTCCAAGATAGTCTGGGACAGGTTCAGATAGTCTTAACCAATGCCTAAGCAAACCAATCACAGCCTGTAATCAATAAAGTTGTGGCCAAAATTGAGCCAAACCTCAAACTAAAATCTGAGTCATGTCTGAATTTATTTCTAGGCAGTTTTGGTGATCTTAACACGCAACAGACATCAGGGTGGGCTGACACAATTAAGATGATGTCATAGCCCATGCCTCACTACTGCATATTATGGCCTAGAAAAAATATCATATGCCTGTGAAGAATTAAGTCTAGACTCAGGAACAGGACTGAGGAATAGCTTGCACATTTCAGGTTTTGCAAAGACATTGTAAAATACTATGCAAAGGTCAGTCTAGAGTATGAATGTCAATCTCTGCCCAGTGATGAATATCTGTCCAAGACAAGGGCATTACTAGAGTAAAGGCCACATAATCCCATGAACCAATTATGGGATTATACGGGACTTTGGGGTTTTGTTTTGTCCTGGTGAGCTGGAAAGAAAAATTAACTTGTACACACTTTCATTTTGCTTGTGGCAGCTGAGGCAGAACTGCCTCTAGAACGTTTGCAGATGTTTCTTGCAGCTTGTAGTACTCACAGCTGTGTGGTTATGGTGCTGCATAATCTTTTTTTAACCCTCCCTCCTTTTGCTACACACTGTGATTAATCCTTTTTGAGTCCTTAAGACTCACAACCTTGAATAGTATTCCAAATCACGTCCATTTGTTAGCTAATGTTTAGATCGTCTTCTAAGCCTATTTCACGCCTGTGGACTACGGCTGGCAAGAAAAGATTCATCCATGTGTCAAGTGTGGCAGAAGCATCTATTTGCAATTGTAAATTAAGTATTTGTTTGCAAGAATTAATCTCCAGTTTTCTCCCACATTAATCCTCATGTTAACTATATCATCGTTTTATCTTTTGTGCTTGAGGATCGGTCACTGCCTTGTTTCCCCTCTCACACAACGTAATTGGGAAACAATGGAAATAACAAAAGAGAGATATGACCTCTTCTCTGAATTTTGCAATGCACTACTCCAACCAAAGAATGTTCACAGAACTGTCTTATAGGAACAGAAATTCCAAAAATGATGGTTAAGTTGTTTATGTACAGCAGTTAGGGGATGTGGTCTAAACTACTGAGCCTCTTGGGCTTGCCGATTGGAAGGTCAGCAGTTCGATTCCCCGTGATGGGCTGAGCTCCCGTTGCTCTGTCCCAGCTCCTGCCAACCTAGGAGTTCAAAAGCATGCTAGTGCAAATAGATAAATAGGTACCACACTGGTGGGAAGGTAAACTGCATTTCCATGCACTCTGCTTTCCATCACGGTGTTCTGTTGTGCCAGAAGCGGTTTAGTCATGCTGGCCACATGACTCGGAAAGCTGTCTGTGGACAAATGCTGGCTCCCTTGGCCTGAAAACAAGATGAGCACCGCAACCCCATAGTCGCCTTTGACTGGACTTAACCATCCAGGGGCCCTTTAGCTTTTTACCATTTCACAGCAGCTAGGATTCTTTATGCACAAGAATGGAAAGATTAAGACATTCCCATCAAAGAAGAATGGATAAGTAGAGTTATGGACAATGCTGAATCAGCAAAGCTAACCAATAGAATAAGAGAATGATGATTGCTTTATGGAAGATGGAAGCCTTTTTCAGACTGTTTAAAGAAATGTTATATTACGGTGAATTCGCAATCAGGATTTGAACTATGAGCAACAGAAGGCATTAGAGATTACTGTATTATTGTTAGGATTTAAGAGAGGGGAGATAAGGTGCAGCAAGGGGGAGAAATAAAAAAAACACCATGGAAAATGGGATGGAAGTAGATAAAATGTTAGAAAAATCTGTTGTGTATTGGAAGGTTTTCGTGATTTTTTTGGAAATGTAATAAAATATACCTTAAAAAAAGAATGTTTACAAAACTGCGCATTAGGGAAATTTGTCGGGAGTTTGTCCTACACTATACCGTCATGTGATAGACAAAAATCCCATGACTGCAATCATGGAGCAGGAATTCTAACAAAATGTGTGCATAAAATGAATATATTAATGAAAAGAACATACAAAAATACAAAAACATTTTATTGGGTGAAAATGCTTGCAAAAACGTGTGCATTAGTCAAAATTGCATGCAAACACATATATTAGGGGGAAAATCATAGGAAAATCCTGATGAAGATTCACGATTTAAAAAAGAAATGCAAATTCCTGTAGAATTGTGAAGAAGTGAATTTAACGTTGGGGAAAATGAGAAACTTAGTGAACAAAAATTAGCAACCCATCCATTTCTTGTTATGGAAAAATAATATTAATAATAATCATGGCAACTTTAACTGATAATGTTGTTATATTGCTTCTGCAGGAGAGGAGTCACTCACCATTTTTGTGGACAAGCGGAAGCTGAGTAAGAGATCGGAAGCAAGTGATCCCAGCATTAACAGTACCACAGTGACACTGGAAACCCTACACCAACTGGCAGCCTCGTACTTCATTGACCGGGACAGCACCCTGAGAAGACTCCACCATATTCAGATTGCCTCCACTGCCATAAAGGTATAAAAAAAGTTCTCTGGAACCACGTGAGAAAAACTGAGTTAGTTACTTGTAATATATGTCTTTCACCTTGTTGGTTCTCCAAACGGCTCTGCAATAGAAGTATGGCAATTCCAGATTACAGGTGAGGATTTACGGACCAGGACCTCAAGAGCCTTGTGCACAGACTCAGGCTTGCTCCAGATCTGTTCATATTTCTTCTGCTATCTCCGACTCCTCGTGGAGCCCGCTCCAGAGAGTCCTCTGCTATCTCTTGTGGTGTTCAGAGAGCATATGGGAGAAAAGAGGCCTCAGAAGTCCCAGAGCTCCCACAGTATTTTGGCTCCACCACCCAGGGATATTCAAAGGCCACCTGATGGATCCTTGAGCAGGTTTCAAGTTCTACTGAGGTGATAAACTCGTGTCTGGACTGTACCACTTCTGAGTACATGCAGTACACCCTGCACATGCATTCAGTTATATGAATCCCCACCTACGCCCTGAATGTGGTACAATCCAGAGACTTAAACTTGCCAGTTCATTGAGAATTTGAGATAAGATTTGGACCAAAATCTCCAATACCATATCTGTAGAACACTCCGGCTCTCTGTAAAAAATTCTTCGTTTGTTTTTTATTATTATAGCTGAATCATATACTGAGGGTCAAACTAGACAAGACACCAATCATTTTCTATTTGTGTTAGTGGCTTTTTAAAAATTTAAGTATATTGCAACTACAGAAAGCCTGATTGTGGGGTGGTATGTTTCTTTTGATATGTTGTGCCCCACCCAGCACAGTCCCAGTTCGTGACAGGCCACCTGCACCTGCTATTTGAATTGTTGGGGGGGTGAGAGCTCCCAAACTATAGGCATGGGGCTCTCAATCTGGATTGGGATCACAGCAGGGAGCAAAATTGTTCAAAGCCCCCAGGCCAACATCCCAATCTGGATTGGGGCCTCCTTGCCATTTTCCTCACACTTCCTGAGAGCCAGTGTGGTGTAGTGGTTAAGAGCAGTAGTCTCGCAATCTGGGGAACCGGGTTCGCGTCTCCGCTCCTCCACATGCAGCTGCTGGGTGACCTTGGGCCAGTCACACTTCTTTGAAGTCTCTCAGCCCCACTCACCTCACAGAGTGATTGTTGTGGGGGAGGAAGGGAAAGGAGAATGTTAGCCGCTTTGAGACTCCTTCGGGTAGTGATAAAGCAGGAAATCAAATCCAAACTCTTCTTCCTTTTAGAAAGCTAATCATATTATTGCTAATTATGCGGTTGGTATCTCATCTCATTTGGTCCCATGGTTCCATCATCAGGGCTTAGCTAAAACCTTTGCCATGGAAGAGGATTTTAAGAGACAGATAGTGGTGAGTCCATTATTTCTTGCATTATCAAGGAACCACTTGGCACCTCCATTCTGTAGCAAGAAGGGTGTTTGTTTGCATGTATGTGGTGCAGAACAGGGCTTTGTATGCTATGTCCAAGTTTTTCTATCACTGCAGAACCAAATTCCTCATGGGATCAGGCTGGTAGGTGTCCTTTCTGTGTGAAAACATCAAGTTAAGAGACAGGAATGTCTTACAACCAAAAAACTAGCCGTCTGCTTGTTGTATTGATTAGGGCTGCTGAGCTGGGACTTTGAGATCAGGTTGCATGCACAGGTTAGATGTTTACTGATAAATTTGGATGAAGCAAGATTGTCAAGGTGCAATCTCAGTGCCATTTTAAACATTCCACAGAGGCACACCCTGACTTGCCATTAAGTGTACACACTGCAGCCCGTCATAGCTTGCTGATGAGTATCCCAGTATGATACATTTTATTTATTTTTTAGGAGTAAATCTAAAACAGGGTTGGCACTCACCAAATGTTATTTGACACACATCATCCCCAGGGAGTATGTCAGGAATAATGGGATTTGTAGTCCCAGCAATTTCTGCAGGGCACCAGATTGACTGTCCCAGATCAAAAACATTTTAGGAATGAAACAAGAAGAATGAAATGTGTGAAAGAGCCCTCAACTACAAGTGTTTATGGTTCCTGTTTCTGTCCTGTTTAGATTTCCTAACCAGCTATGTGTAGGTCAATAAACCCATATTCTGTGGTGGATAGTCTAAGGCTTTCTGCTATTGTTGCTATTTACTTTACAATATATATAAAGCTATCAGCGTTGCTGTCTAAAAACAATGCATTTCAAAACTGAGGCTTTATGCACAAGTAATAGCTGCTTTGAGTTTCTTGATTATAATAGTGGAAGATGCTTTGAAAGGAGAGTTGGGCTGTTGTTTTTGCATTTTCCGATTATGAATATTTCAGAACTTTGCATTCTATTTTTACCTTCTTACAACTAGCATCTAATTTATGCCATCATTATCATCACCTAAAACTGAGCCACCGAAAACTTGTCACACAGCTGTAGCTTAATTCTGTCAACATCCTCACTTTTGCTATGTATACAAATAAAAAATGGCCGGTACACACACACACACACACACACACACACACACACACTGCTTGATTACTCAACACTTGATGACTTGCAGCCAAATCGTTGAGCTGCCATTGTTGTAAAATGTTGTGTCTGAGGTGAGGTGAGGTGATGCAGATATTTTCCCTTTGGTGGTTCGCCTGTGAGTATGAAACATTCAGTAAGGCCAATTTGCAATCAAGTGATGGGCAGGCATGTTTGAAGCTGCCCCAAGTCTAAATTGTAAACAGTTTAGCTTTTCAGATAGAGGGAGTAGAAATTTATACACAGCTGCTGGTAGAGGAAGCCTTTGTGTAGAATGGTAGTTGATGGGGTGCCAACATAATGGATTGGAGCTGCTTTGACACAGCATGATGCAGCTATGATATGGCTCCTGCGGTTGCCTGCATAGCCAGGCATGTTTTGCAGAGAGGTCAACAATCACACCAGAGTCCAGATTCTAGCTACAGTTCACAGGTTCAACTGCAGGCAAGTTGGACAGATGGATCCTTTTTTCAATGCTTGTACACAAATTGCTACAGTCCTGGGAACTATTCCAGGAGCCATCTCTTAAAGGATGGCATTGCCAACGCTTGTAAGTTCATTGTGGTCACTTAATTTTGTTGTCTTGTAATGCTCAGTTGATGTACAAGGCAAGAACCGTACCCTCCCACAATTCCTCTCCGGATTGTAGCAGTAAATGAGCCTGGTTTAGGTAGGCATGTCTTCTGAGCCCAATACATTCAATCAGGAAGCACTGTGAACTGTACCCCTCTCTAGGCATTCATGAAACTGGGTAAACTAATACATGATGAGGGTGCAGAAAAAGCATACAAGCTCCATCGCCCCTGGTCCATGGGAAATCAGGATGTTGCCTCATGTTGGGAGCCTACAATAGTAGTATGTGGACATTCCAGTGAGCATCTCTTGCTGCTAGGGAACGCAGGATCCATCATTCTAAATGCTTATCATTTAGACAAAGTTTGGTGCTGATGCACAGAATGAATCACTGGCTGAGATTCCTCAGATAGCCAGTTTAAGGCTTACTGCTTATCGAGTTCTGATACCAAGTGGCGCTGTGGTCCAAACCACTGAGCCTCTTGGGCTTGCCGATCGGAAGGTCAGCGGTTCGAATCCCCACGACAGGGTCAGCTCCCGTTGTTTTGTCCCAACTCCTGCCAACCTAGCAGTATGAAAACATGCCAGTGCAGGTAGATAAATAGGTACCGCTGCAGCAGGAAGGTAAACAGCATTTCCATGTGCTCTGGATTCCATCATGGTGTTCTGTTGTGCCAGAAGCGGTTTAGTCATGCTGGCCACATGACCAAAAACTGTCTGTGGACAAACACCAACTCCTTCGGCCTGAAAGTTAGATGAGCACCACAACCCCATAATCACATTTGACTGGACTTAACAGTCCAGGGGTCCTTTACCTTTACCTTTTACCTTACCGTAGACAAATGTGTTGTGGGCTATGGCATGTTGCACTCAGTATGACTTCTCCTCCCCAATGTGTGCATGTGACAGGAAGTCTGTAGCTATAACCACCTTGCCTGAAATATCTTATTAGGCCTTCCAATGTATGCATCGCTCTGTTTTGAAGTGGTTGCATTTGTTTTGTAAATCAATGGATATTGTGCCTGAGGGGCTTCACTAGCAACTTGCCAGAAGCCTGAGGCCTATATTCAGTTTATGCATTCATTTACAAGAACAGACAACCTGCCATGTTGGAAACATGAAAGAGCTAACATTGTTAGGCTTCTGTGCCCAATGCGAAAGCTTTCAGGCAGAGGAAAATGTTTCAGTTATAGGGAATATTTTTCTTTTGCTAATGGCTTTTTCTTCTTTTTTTCGCACCTCTACACCTCATTGTTTTGTCTTTTTGATTAAGCTATAGTATTTTGTGCCAGACATGGCCTTCTGTTTATTTGTTTTAAGGGAGTATTGAGAAAAATTTCAACTTTGCATCCTTCATGTCTGTCCATTTAGCACAATTATCCTTGCTATTTTCTGCAGCAAGGGAACCTTGTGTATCAATGGACTCTTAACGGCATGCACTCCAACATTTCTCCAATGAAAATAGGGACATCCACTAATGCTAATAACAATTTATACTCTTCCCATCTGACTGGGTTGCCCCAGCCACTCTAGGTGGCTTCCAACATATAAAAAACATAATAAAACATTTTAAAAACTTCCCTATAGAGGACTGCCTTCAGATGTCTTCTAAAGGTTGTATAGTTACCTATCTCCCTGGCTTGGGGGTCATATGACTCTGTACCCTCCAACAATTATCTGATGAAAATAGGGACATTCTAAGGAAAAACAGGACATTCTGGGATAAAAATCAGAAACTGGGATGGCTTCTGTAAAATTACACACTGTAGTGCCTTGCATGCATAAGAAGTTCCCTACTGAATCAGACCAGAGGATGCTGGATGAGATACAATTAAGTATCTTCTTCCTATAAGGACCAATCCAATGTCTATATAAAGTCAAACACCCCGTATTTTGAGGTCTACTGATTCTGATCCCATCATAATTCATAGCCAATGATATCCTTATGGCATGGGATGGAGAAGAAGACTTGGTTGCATGCAGAACCATGTATTGCAAAGAAAGTAATGTGCCCCCAAACATTTCATATATCCCAGTCATTTCTGTCTAACTCCTTTCATTTATTTCTTTCTCTCCCCCCCTTTCTTTCTTTCTTTCTTTCTTCATTTTCTGTTGCCGATACCAGATATTTAGATTGTTATACTTGTTTCAGATGCTGTGATGACAATATAATGCCATGGAACATGCTGTTCTGCCATGAAAAAGGAAGATATATTTTTATTCTGTTATTTCATGGGCTTTCAGTTGCTCATTCCTGGCCCAAAAGCATGGAAACTGGGGCATGAGCAGGCTAACAGTTAGGTGCCGTGTGTGTGGGGGGGGGGGGAGAGTGCAGGAGTTCATAAATCAGTAGCCACTAACCTTCTTTTGGCTCATGGGTGCATTTGCAAAATACACAAACTGTTGTGGGTATCTTGCACACATCTGCATGTACTCTGCAACCACTCACACTCTCTCCCACCCCCAGCAGTTGGGCCTGAAAAAGGCTTTCTTTTGACTGTAATAGAAGGCTTCTTTCAAGAGGCACAGGAAATATGGCCCTGTGGACACCAGAAGGGGACCCTGTGGGCACATGTGTTTCAGTGGATGCCATGTTGATGCCCTATTACTCAAGTAATGGATTCCTTAAAGCCCAGAATTTTCACGAAGACCTATACATAGTTCCGCAACTATCTACTTTGTATGCAGACATCAGAGGGGGTATAATTGCATTTTCCCCCTCGTAAGCTTTGAGGATACCGAAAAAAGCACCGCTCATTTTCTCAACTTAACTTTTTGACGCTGGTCTGAATTTGTAACAATAAGCAGTGACTCAGATATTGCAGATAACAGTGAAATTAATCTGTTTAGAGCTGTGTTTGCCTCTCCCCTCCCTTCTCTAGCCTTTATATGTTAGCCTATTTATGAGGAATTTATGCTGAGTAAAATTCTCCAGCTGAAATCTGACATTTGAAGCTATATTGATCTCTCGGTGCTGGGTGAAAGGAATAAATAAAGCACATTAATTCAAACATCATAATTTACATCCTCAGTCACCGTGTAATTGTAAGCCCTATGGATCTGAAAAGGAAACTAAATGCCCTTCTAATAATTTGGAGGCTTTGCAGCTTTTAAAAGATTCCAAATCCTATATTGATATACTGGTTAAAATTAATCTGGGGTTTTGCAGTTGGAGAATGCTTTTCTGGCAGAGCATTGACAGAGGGAAAAGACTGGGGTGGCTGCTTTGGGATTATTGAAAAATGACTTAATCATTTGTCTAAAAAATAAAATAGCAATTAACTATTTAGCCAGGGTTTTCTTCTTTTTCCCTCCCTAGCCTACAGGCTACTGAGAAACCTCCTTTTCCACCCTTCCTATCGTTTCCACGCAACATAACTGATTTATATTAATACCATGCAAATCTGCAAGGTAGGAGATCAGGAGAAGGGCAGTAGCTTGGAAATGGGGATATTTCTGCCTTCCTGAAAATTGGCATTCCATGTTTGAGGTGCTTATCTGCAAAAATGAATGTGTAACATTCACAAGAGCAGTGCTTTCTGATTGGTTAGTTTGCAGCCTGGCTATAAGCGCGAATGGCTTCCTGCCCAAAGTGTTGACAGACTTGCTATTACTTAATGTTTTCCATTATTCCCATCCAAGTGCTGAGCAGATTGCTGCTGCTTATCCTAGATCTCCATCTCAAAGCTGATTGGTTTCATATTTCTCATCGTTTCACCCTGTCAAAAGGTCGACTGGCTTGCTCTTGCTCTTTGGCGCTGGGTCAGAGGACCAAAAAATTGTGTCTCCTTTCCCATCCTGTGCAACTGACTTGCAGCCCAGTCATATGACACAGTCGGCCTACAGATTGCATTGGACTTAGCTGTGCCAGAGGATAACAGCAGCACGCTCTACAGTAACTCGCCGCTTTTCTTTCTGAGGTTTTGAAATAATGTTGAAAACGTTTGCTTTATTTGCAACATTTCTCTGTAGAAGCAGAGCATGGCTGCTCTTGAATACAAAAACAAACAAACAAAAAAACCAACATTTGCATCTCTAGTTTGGAGATAGGAGCCTTGTGTGGAACATGTAGTTAGCTTACTCATCCATGGCTATCCTTTCATATGCATCCAGCTAGCACTCACAATTTGCCACACACCTTACCTGAGAAATGTTTGTAACATTCCTATCAGGTAAGTCAATATTATTACCACTGTACAGTGGTATCTCAGGTTAAGTACTTAATTCGTTCCGGAGGTCCGTACTTAACCTGAAACTGTTCTTAACCTGAAGCACTACTTTAGTTAATGGGGCCTCCTGCTGCCGCTGCGCCGCCGGAACACGATTTCTGTTCTTATCCTGAAACAAAGTTCTTAACCTGAAGCACTATTTCTGGGTTAGCGGAGTCTGTAACCTGAAGCGTATGTAACCTGAAGCATATGTAATCTGAGGTACCACTGTACAGTCATACCTCGGGTTACAGGCGCTTCAGGTTGTGCATTTTCGGGTTGCGCACCGTGCCGAATCCGGAAGTACCGAAATGGGTTACTTTTGGGTTTTGGCGCCTGCGCATGCACAGGAACACTAAATTGTGCTTTGCGCATGCGCAGGAGCGCCGAATCGCGACCTGCGCGTGTGCAGGTGTGGCACTGTGGGTTGCGAACGCTGCAGGTTGCGAATGTGCCTCCCACACGGATCACGTTCATAACCCAAGCATCCACTGTACTGAAGCATTGTGGGGGGCGGTGTGATAGTGACTTGCCTAAACAACCTACTGAATGCATAGTGGAGATGAATCTCTTCCGTTCATTTTTATTGTTTCTTTGCTCCAATGAAAACATGATGAAAGAATATATTAGCATTAAGGACTGGGGTGTGTTTATGTGTGGGTGTGGGTATGTGTAGAGGCTAGCTAGTTATGGAGAATACGTACAGGTAAGGTAAAGTATAGGGATGCGGGTGTTGTTGTGGTCTAAACCACTGAGCCTCTTGGGCTTGCTGATCAGAAGCTTGGTGGTTCGAATCCCTGCGATCTGTCCCAGCTCCTGCCAACCTAGCAGTTCAAAAGCATGCCAGTGCAAGTAGATAAATAGGTACCATCGCTGTCACGGGAAGGTAAACGGCATTTCCGTGCACGCTGGTTTCTGTCACGGTGTTCTGTTGCACCAGAAGCAGTTTAGTCATGCTGGCCACATGACCCGGAAAGCTGTTTGTGGACAAACGCCAGCTCCCTTGGCCTGAAAGCGAGATGAGCACTATAACCCCATAGCCGCCTTTGACTGGACTTAACCATCCTGGGGTCCTTTACTTTTTACCTGTACCTATGTAGAATATAAAAGGGCACTGCTGGCAGATGTTGGAATATGCCACACTGGAAGATGAGCAGGTGAATGAACCCCTTATCTTGTGAGTATGCCGATATCTCCATGTCTGACTGGGAACAATGCTTTCTTAGCTCCTGCTTTCCAAAGCCTCTCGTCCACCTGAAATACGTTGATGGCATCTTTATTAACTGGACTAATGGACAGCAGGTACTTGAGAAGTTCTACAAAGACTCCAGTAACTTTCATCGAACACACATAGTGTGTTCTGTACCCAACTTGGAAACAAAAATGGGACAATGCAGGATTTGCATAAGTTTTGCTTCAGAGATAAGATTAGGTAATTCAGAAATAAAGAACCTGGAAATATATTTGAAAGCATCTCTAGATCATAGCACAGGCAGAATTTGAACTTGAGGCTTCTTGATTTGCAGCTCAGACTCAGTGCCACTACATCTCAGTAGTTTTGCTAGGCTTGAATGCTGAGGATCAAACCATTGTCAGATCATAGATATTATTTTCTCTCAATAAATAAATACACAGCTAAGGAATGAGGGATAAACCCATTGCCTATTGTCATTGTTATTCCTTATAATTGGTGCTATGTGACCATGTTTTTTAGCCAAATATCCTATCCCTTGGCCATCAAATGAATAGTAACAGTGTCATAGACAACATTTCATACCATTTTTTCATGAGACATTTCAATTAATTCCATAATAAAATGGATTTTCTTGCTACAGCATCCTTAAAAATGCCTGTGCTGTAAGTCATTGCTTCTCTGGGCAAAGTCAATTGAACTGTGAATGTGATTCAATTGCCATTGATCTATTCAGTCACCTTTGTTCTCAGAGCAGAATTCCACCAGCCTGGATATGTAGGAATTTGTATTACCATTGCACCTGCAATATACTGAAGCTAAAGAATAACTTTTCTTCTGATTTCTTTCTTTCCTTCTTTTTTAAACCTTCAAACAATTAGAATTGTGTGTAGGCAAAACATCTTGCCTCCATAAGTGTAAATGTCTGTAGCAAGTGAGGTTGTGCACTATTGTGGTCAGATAAGTGCTCCATAGTGGTGGTAATCATTATCTGTGTCATTTGGGGTGGAGCAAAACAAAACAAGACACATCTTTTTCCTCCTGCACCCAGATAAATGATTTGGGATGATTATCACACCTGAACTAAGCAATGATTTGTACACAACATGCCATTATATGTGTAGTTCCTCATCTAAGCTAGGCATATGTATATTGAAGAGTACATGTGTGTGCGTATGTTTTTATCTGAATTGCTGATTGTGTTCAGTGAAGAAGAAGAAGAAGAAGAAGAAGAAGAAGAAGAAGAAGAAGAAGAAGAAGAAAGCAGAGTTGCAACCTCTGGTCAGAAACCAGTTTTACCAGTGAACTATTTTGAATAAAGATTGGTTAATAATACGTCAAACCCACCCTCTTGCAAAATTGCTTGTTGACTGATCTAATCATGGATTAGATTTACTTCCCTTCTCTCTGTGCTAAGCCTAACAGGATAGTCTTACCCTTTGTTAATCCATTTGCATCTCTCCTCCTTTGTTCTCCTTGATCCAGTACTACCTCATGCATTTTCTAGAGCAAAGGTGGGGAGCTTGCAAAATTGCTGGTTGTTTTTCAATTTCCATCAATACTAGACAATATGGTCACCAGTCAGGGATGATGGGAGTCATAGGTCAGCAACCTTTGGCAGGTCACAGGTTCCCCAGCCCTCCTATACAGCTAAATATGGGGAAACACACCTGTCTACATCTATGTACTATGTAGTTGTGCTACATAACTCACTTCCTCCAAATAGTTATCCCATTCTATCCTCTTGCAAGGCAAACTAAGGGATAGTGCTTCGATAATTTCCTTTCTTGCAACTTGAAGCCATTGGTTTGAGTCCTACCCTCCAGAAGAAGAAGAAGAAGAAGAAGAAGAAGAAGAAGAAGAAGAAGAAGAAGAGGAGGAGGAGGAGGAGGAGGAGGAGGAGGAGGAGTTTGGATTTGATATCCCGCTTTATCACTACCCTAAGGAGTCTCAAAACGGCTAACGACCTCCTATCCCTTCCTCCCCCACAACAAACACTCTGTGAGGGGAGTGAGGCTGAGAGACTTCAGAGAAGTGTGACTAACCCAACATCACCCAGCAGCTGCATGTGGAGGAGCGGGGACGCGAACCCAGTTCACCAGATTACGAGTCTACTGCTTTTAACCACTACACCACACTGGCTCTCAGAGCAGGAGAAACAAGCTTGCTCCATCTTCCATGTGATAGCACTTAAGATATTTGAAGATGACCATCATACCTCCTCTAGTTTCCTCTTTGTCAGGCTAAACATACTCAGCTCCTTCAACCTTTCCTCATAAGGCTCAGTTTCAGACCTTTGATCATCTTGGTTGTTCTCCTCTGCACACGTTCCACCTTATCAACATCTTTCTTAAATTGTGTCACCCAGAAATGGACACAGTATTCCATGTGTGGTCTGACCAAGACAGAAAAGAGCAGTACTATTACTTCCCTTGAGCTGGCAGATGAGTCCGCTATGCACCTGCTACAGAATCTCTGCATATGGCAAAGAGTCCTAGGGCTTATGCTCTGATTATGCCCCCTAGCCCAGTCTCCGGGGCCTTGCTGTCAGCCCACATGAACTGAAAGCCTGCCTTAGACCCAACACTCCCTTGCAACTGCTCATTGCATGGGAAGATAGGTACTGGTTGACAACTTGTGTCTCGCTGAAAACTCTTCTTGCTTGCCTTAGATTAATATACTAGATAGCACTGTAATTCTTACTGCATAATATGCATAATTTAGTACAACAAAAACAAAATGTGTGCACTTGTAAATTCTCTAATATATTTCAAATCAATTAAACACACGTCTGTCAATCTTTGAAAGTCCCTAGAAGTATAATAAGTCTATAGTTGAAACAAAGTAATAGATGCTATCCTATGAGCTAAGCAGTAAAACTTTTTTTAGGCGTTCATGGTGCCGAAGTAGTAGGTGAATAACAACGGATAGTGATCCCAGATAATCTGACTTTTTCCCTGGAATCTTCTTCAGCACAACTACAAAAGAATTCAAATATGAAACAATGACCTGTGTACATGAAAACTATATAGACTTCACACATTATAATCCATATGCTACAACTACAATAAGAAGAACAAAGGTACATACCCTATAGATTTGTCCAGGCTTCAACGTGATTGTTTAAAAACCTTATCACATGATCCAAATATTATCATAAAGCCAGCGGACAAAGGAGGTGATATTGTTATCCAAAATATTCAGCAATACATCATGGAGGCTAGGAGATTGTTATCCGATGTAAGGTTTTATCAGAAAATATCAAAAGATCCAATGGATTCCATAGCTATCATCTTAAAGACAGTCTTACAACAAGCATATAGCATCAGAATCATTGATTAGCCCACAGGATAGCATCTATTACTTTGTTTCAACCATAGACTTATTATACTTTTACGGACTTTCAAAGATTGACAGACGTGTGTTCAATTGATTTCAACTATATTAGAGAATTTACAAGTACACACATTTTTTGTTGTTGTACTAAATCATGTATATTGTGCTGTTTCTCCTGATTGTAGCTCGTTCTGCCCACCAAAGAAACCAAATTCTCTCATACTTTACCAGGCAGAATGAGCTGAACATAGTAGATATGGATAGGGAGTTGGTTTAATTAATTTGAAGTCCCTCCTACCTTTTCTGTCCCGCCTGTGCTCCCCCCACCCCACAACAGGTTGGCTCCTCCTGTCAGTACCTTAGCATGATTAGTTTATTTCAAGTCATCCCCCCCTAAACAGCATCAATAAATGTGTTTTATTATCCAGTGTGTAATACCCTTTTGAATTACATCATCTGATGACTAATTGATGTTTGACTGAAATTACAGAATCCCAGTTAGCACATTCAAGCCTTCTCTTGGGCCTGTGGTTCAAAACAAGCACATCTGCAATGCAATGGGGGGTTTGGCTTGAAAAAATCTGATATACTTTGAATGTTCCAAACAGCTCCAGTTCGCTGAGCTGCTTACAGGTGTGGGGAAACTCAAGGCGATATAGCATCAACTCTTTTTACTTGCGATGTGTTATGAGTTAAGGTGGGGTGAGAAAGATGTGTGGCTGCTGCTTTTCGGAATCAGACATGCTTCTTGAAATTGAACACTTCTCCTCATGGAGAACCAAAATAAACTGAAAGCTGATTTGCATCTCCATTTTTGAGATGTTAAAAAAAAGAAGTGCTGTGCTGAAGGTTTCTCCTGTGCCTTTTGTAACCTTTTCCCATCAATTTACGAGACAAGCAATTGCACCAGAAAATTATTAACGGAGAGGAGAAATGTCAGTAGACTTACCACAGGTGGGCTGCAGGGATTTTTGCATGCATTTTCAAGGTATTTGTGTGTATGTGTCCTTTCTTCCATTCTACAAACTCTTTCCCCAGTGGTCTGACCTCGGCAGCCTTCCTGGGTGCCCACATTGCTTGCAAATGCCATATTATCCTCAGCTGGGCTGTCTTGTAACCATGGGAAGTTCGGGAGACTGCCTACTGTGCACCTGACATATTTTCATTGTTTTTCTTTTAAGTGCAGTCCTTTTAATTTAATTTTTTAAGATAAAAGGAAGGACTTCCCTTAAAAATGAAATCTACAGTAGTACTGATATAATATTCTCTGTAGCCATTCTCCCATGTTTCCATTGCTTTAATTAAAACCCATGGGAAGACATCAGTTTCCCCTATGGGCCTTTTCCAGATCAGGAAGTGCAGGCACCTGGGGAGGCTGCAAAGAGCTGGAGAAAAGTTTAATGGAAAGGAAAATATGCACCCAGCCCATGGCTACCTGACACTGATAAAGTAAACTCAGCCCTGCACCCACTGAAAATTATAAAGAATTTTAAAAAATAAAATAAAATAAATCAAAAATCTAAAGTGCCCTGAAAAAGAGGCCAGGTCAAATTATAGAAGCCTCTTCCACAGGAGAAGTAAACTTTTGATAAATTGGGTGATAGACTTCAGCAGAACACTACAAGAAATCACAGCAAAGTGACTTTTCATTACTTACCTATGTGGCGAGGCCAGTTGGTTTTATCTGTGTTTTACTGCTGGAAGGATTGTACTCTTAATCTTACAATATTTGCCTGTACACCACAATAATATTTAGCATTCTTAAAAGGAAAAGGAGTTTCAGTGAGTGGCAGTGGTTTTGCACAGGTCTTCAAAGAGAAGCAAAGCTCTAGGCAAGAATGTTGATTAAGTTGTCGTGAAGAAGGCAGGGATACAGGAGAACTGTCCCAAAATTATTTATATCATATTGGAAGTGCTATACATACATAGTAAAGAATTAGCATTTCCTTCATTTTGAGTCACATTTATTGAAGCATGTTTAAAAGCAGACATTTCTATTCCTATCCAAAGAAGGCAATAATCAAGGATATTTGAATAAGCAACGTTTGGCATAACACGAAATGATCAGTCCACTTTGTTGGCTTTTCCAGTTAGTATATGAGGGATCTCAAGAGAAATTGATATATGATATATGATAAATGATGAAAGGTCACAGATAGAAGGACAACTTTAAGGCTAAAGGTTGAGTGGTTTCTGAAATGAAAGCAGTCAGACATGTCCTTCTTGGCTGAACAGACAAGAAGAAGCAAAAGGATAAGTTATCAAATTATGGCTCAGCTGTAATGTAGCCATCACAAAGGGAGTTCACTTTCACACAGGTTAATGAGACAGTGTTCCAAGAAAGGCAGCTCTGCCAAAATGGGCAATGACACTACTGGAAAAGCAGTGAGTACCAGTGCAGACATGAAAAGAGACTGTCAGGGACTGGCTTGATGAAGAGGACCAGGGGGAGGCACCAGCCGGGGAACCCCCTAGTTATGCCTCAAAGGAGGAAGGCTCAGAGCCTGGGGAGTGGTGATGGGGCACTGAGGACAGGTCAGAGGGTGAGGGGAGGGGAGGGGCAGAATGTTTGGATGTTGAAGAAGGAACAGGCTTGAGCGAGAGAGAAGAACCAGATGCAGAAAGCAGTTCAGACTCAGGACATGAGGCAGAGAAGGAGGGGACAGAGACTGTAGAAGCATCCATGGAGCTTGCCTTTCCTGTTGTAGTAAGCTCCCCTCCCCTCTTGTCTCCAGGGTCATGAAGAGCTTTGTGTGTGGCAGAACAAAGAGCACAGGTGGCCCCTCCCTAACATAGTTAAGGCTGCTTGGGAGACATCCGGATGGGGAGGAGACCTAGGGGGAAGGAGGAGGCAAAGACCTTTAGTCCTGGCAACTGTTTCACAGGGGCCAGTCCTGTTTGTAGGCATTACTGCCTGGTATGCTCTTTTCTTGAATGAATGAAGAGCTAACTTTTTCTGTTTGTCTCTGCATCTTGAGTGCTGACCTGCATCTGAACCAGCCCTGACAGAGACTGAATACCGGAGGCTGCATGTAAAACAAGGATCAATTATTTACTTTTGACACACCTTTGAGAATGAAACAGGGGTCTCATTGCAAAATGAAAATGCTGCTTAGGTATTGACACCCTGGTTTTAAGCATATTTAAGTTGGAAGCAAGTCCCACCACATTCCGCAGGGCTTACTTCCAAGTAAATGGGGGTCGGGTTGGAAGCGCCATTATGCCAGATTTCATCTCATCTATTTTTCTGAATTTGTGAAATGCCCAACATTATGACAATAGGTCTCTGTGTGGAGGGGAGGGCCTCTCTGTGGCACTGCACATCTGTGGTGCACTGTCAAAGATGGCAGGGAACTTTTGCCCCCACCAGTGTTTCCCCAGATGCAAGCACTTGCATGGGAGAAATGGAAGTTATGGATTGAGGTCTATGGCTCAAAGGACAGCAAGTTTCCTTTGCCCCATAGAATATAGAGGGAACCTCTAACGGATGGATTATTAAAAACACGTGAGGCAAACGGTGGAAGTCTTTTTTTTAAAAAAAACACTTTATTTAAGGTAGATAAGGACAAGATGAAATTATACAATTGAAAATAAATATGGATGGGAAACAGCTATGTATAGTGAATACTTATCTACTTTTAAAAATTTTCACCTATGATCTTTTTCTTTTACTTCTTTATTTTTTTCTTTGTTCTTTTTTTCTTTTTTCTGATTCCTTATCTTTCATTTCACTCCTTTATTGTGAATAGCATTTTATAGAGGAGAGGTATAGATACCTGTAAATATGAAAAGGGACAAAATATTCTCTAATATTTTTCCTTGGTTATATGTATTTTCTTTTTCTTTTGTATTTTCTTTTGTTGTAAATATGTATGTTTTCTAATTTGTACTATATATATAGAGAGAGAGAGAGAGAGGAAACCACCACTCCATTTGCATTGTCCTTTCCTGGGTAGTTGTGGTTGTTTTATTTTTATTTTACTAGCACTGTTACCATTTTAGTTATGTTTTACTATTTTTATCACTTATTTTCTCTAATGGTTTATTTTATTATCTCCCTCCATTGAATCTGTCTGGTTTTGTTCTCTCATTCTATATAGAATTCTGTCCATTTTCTTCCTTCTTCCCGCTCTCTTTCTCCTTCCTTCCCTCCCTCCCTCCAAGAGGTGATTCTGGTGCCACTGGTGTGACCCAGCCGAGGTAAGGTTACTACCCAGTTTTGTGTCAATGTGCCAGAATATGATGGAAGCAAACAACTGCAGATCAAGCATGAAATATTACATCTTATGACAGAAATAGGGCAGAGGCACACTGAGGGCATTAAAGAAAGTCTCCTAAGGCACAGCTGTCATTGAGCTTGCGAAAGGAGAAGAATAAGAAAGCTGATGGACTTCAAGATGTTTGCAAAGCTACTAGTAACAGGAGGATCTGCAGAAATATGCAGACATACCATCTTTGCTGCACATTTAATGACTACCGTGGGGTGAGAAAGCGGCAAAACTAGAAAAATAAAAACCAATATCTCCAAGGGCAATATTGCCCGCTGATATCACAAAAATTCAGTCTTGCCACATGGCTGAGAGGCAATTACTTACTGCACATATAATCGGGTCATTATCACTGTGGTTCTGAGCTTTAACTTAGTGGAAACTGTCGGCATTTCCTCATTAATGCCAAACGTTAAGAGCTTTATTTCTGGGAATTGAAAACCCTGCTGCCCAAGACAACCTGTGCTGTGATAATCTTTGGAAACAGCTCGCTTGGGACTCGCTCGCCTGTCTCACATCAGCCTGCTTTATGCTTCTTTTGTTATTGGCACTGAGGGGGTGCTATACAGGAGATAGGATATTAAGCAAGTTTGCTTTTGATTGGCAGGAAAATTGAGGCTTTGCATTATTATTATTTTTGCTGTGCTCTCGGTGCCTTCTCCAATTCTACTGTCTGGAATATCAGGACTGGGAGAGTAGGGGACCATGTTCCCTAGCTCCTTCCCAGTCTCAGACCTACCCTGGCCAGCTTTGTGCTTTATTAAGCCCATGCCTCAATGCTGCATTAAACCTTGAAGCACCTTCTCCTCCCAGAATGCAGAGGGGCCATCTCATTGCTCCTTTCATAAAGGTAAAGGGTAAAGGGACCCCTGACCATTAGGTCCAGTCATGACCGACTCTGGGGTTGCGCGCTCATCTCGCTATATAGGCCGAGGGAGCCAGCGTTTGTCCGCAGACAGCTTCTGAGTCATGTGAACCAGAGCAGCACACGGAAACACCGTTTACCTTCCTGCCAGAGCGGTACCTATTTATCTACTTGCACTTTGACATGCTTTCGAACTGCTAGGTTGGCAGGAGCAGGGACCGAACAACGGGAGCTCACCCCGTCGTGGGGATTCGAACCGCCGACCTTCTGATCAGCAAGTCCTAGGCTCTGTGGTTTAACCCACAGCGCCACCCGCACCCCTCATCTACTTGCATAGCTTACAGCAAAAAGCAGACAACAAGCCAAATAAGGTAGTATTTGGCAGAAGCCACACTCTGCAGTGCAATGGCAACAGTGTTGATTGTGACAAATAAGTCAGAATGCAAATAAGTCACTGCCTTCTTACATCCCTTGCTCCCTCTCATGCTCACTGAATGAATGCCCCGCTGAGTGTAGTTGATCACATGACCCTGTTCCACCCTTCCGTGCATGACGGAGTGTTCATTTAGACCAGGACTGTCCCAAGATATTTTGTTGCCTGAGGCAAAGGACAACACACACACAAATTCCGTATACAAAAGAAGTTAAGATTGGCTGTTAAATCTGTCTCCAGCATCATGCACTAAACCTGAAAGCAACAGGGTAGCTTAGAAGATAGAATACGGGCTGCATGGCACACAGCTCTTCACTGTCCTTCAACATCTGCTGCCTAAGACAGCTACTAGACTCTCCCTAACAGTAGGGCCAGCCTGGATTTGGACACTTCTGTTGTACAGTATGTGTGGTCGTGTTTATACATTTTTCCCATTCACTCATTACAGCATATTAAGCCTGAAATAACAAAAAGTGGAGCAGATTGGTCATTCGTGTCATGAGTACAGACATGCTTTTGCAAATTCTCACTTATGGGTAGATTGTGCCACAAAGTTGGTATGTAAATGAGAGTCTTTTTGGCCCTCATCACACACATATCACACACATGCAACTTTTTAAACCCAAATACAGTGTCATCTTCCCTAATCTGGGACCTAATGAGTTAATGGCAATCGGTACTTATATTCAATTGCCTTGAATGGCCTATCTGAATGAAGGATGAATCTGAATATGCAAAAGCAGAGCATGTAATGATTAGGCTAATTACCACCCTTCCCTTATTTGGTTACCTGAGAAGTTTCAAGCTGTAATGAGAATGAATGGGAAGAATAAACATGAGCACATAAATCCTCATTATGAAACAACATTATGCGTTCATAGTGCATTAAAGGTAGATGGCTCTTGAAAAAGGGAGAAATCCTAAGGACTAGGTCAGAACAAAGATCCAGTTACTGTAGCAGTCTTTTTCTAGTAGTGGTCAGGCAAAGGCCTCTGGGAAGTTGCAAATCTGGGGAACAAAAATGTTGAGCACCTCTGTTTTTAGAGACATCTATTTGACTGTCCACTCTCTGTTGGAAACTGAGCACTGTTTTAGACTCATCTTTGGTCTGATCCAACTAAGCTGTTCTTATGGGGGGGTTGCTGCAAGAGGTAGTTGTAAATTGGAATAGACACAGTACTCTTCCCCCTCCCTGCTGTGCTCAGAATTCTTTGCAACATGTTGTGGTTCCAGGGCAAATTTCTAGGCATTCCTCAGTATGCAAATTGAGATAGTGCCCTGAAGGTAGAATGCTTGAAAAACCATCGATCACAAGCACCTGTTTGTAGTGCCAATTTTGCCATGCTTCTTCTAAGTAGTTTTTTTGTTTTTTGCATTGCTTTGTTTTGTATTTTGGAACTCAAAGAGAAACATGCAGGGAGGTGAGGTTAGACACTAGACATTAGTGAGGTGAGGTTATACACTAGACATTAGTTTTCCTTCCCATATTTGACTCTATCTGGGAAAAATGAAATTCCTTTCTTTTTAGGTGGACATTGCATCTCAACTCCCTCTGACTCATTGCATATATTACAGGGTCTCCTGCTTAGGTTGTCAATGAACATTCACGATAAATTCAAGCTGGAATTCTTAAGACCGGTTTTCACAGCATGAAAGTTTGCAGAAAGAAATGTGTGGACTATATGATCAGAATTTGTTTGCATTTGGCAGTGATTTCATCAGACATTTAATTGTACAAAGTGCTTTATAATGCTTAACTTGCACAATCTGAAATATTGATTTGATATTGAACGTTGTGTGAGGGTGTTCTTTGGTTTCTGCAAAGACTCTCAAAAGCAATAAATGGACACATTTTGTACCCGAAACTTGAATTTCATGCCTGAAACCTAGATATTGCAAGAATCATTCTGTACTGCTTAAGCTACTGTCCATACACACAAGCACACACAGCTGAAGCTCTATTACTGGTTTCAAGATAATAAATGTTATAATAAAGACAGTTCTCAAAATTTAAACTGTAGGTCTTACAGTAATAGATTCACCAGAGGATGCAAATTCTGTTTTGAAATACACAAACATTCATTTTGTAGTTTTGTCAAGGGGAAAAGTCATACTGGAAATAGATTTTCACATTGACCAAACTCTTAGGCTTTGTGGTATACTCAACCATTTCAGTAATTAGCAATTCCAGAACTGTTATTGGTGTCAAATGATATTGCATTGCATCTCGTGGGACACCCTATTGACCATAATGGATAAGGGAGGGTAAAAAAATTGAACTGGAGTCATTTGTCTATGGTAAACTTCCCAGCTTTCAGGCCACTGTAGCAGTCACTGATTGGTATCATTGCCAAGAACTGAGGTTGGTCTGTATTTGTATGGGTTTCATGATTACATCAAAATATGGATTTAATACATTCTTAAGACTTAGATAGTAAAATGAAGGGATACAGGGGATCATCTTTAAACATGCATCCATTTCCACAACTGGCCCCTTGTGACTTTTGAGATTGTGCCTCTGAATTTAGTGGGAGTTACTTCTGAGCCGACATGTGTAGGATTATGCTGCAAACCATCTGAATTTATGTATACTAGAAATCAGCAGGACAAGTTAGTCGTGGCTTAATTTAAGTCCCATTGATTTTTGTGGGAACTAAGACCAATTAAGCAAATCCAGCCCGTTTAAATTTGTATATTTAACATTTGTAGATTATGTTAAATCTTGCAGATTTAAAATTCAATGGTATAATCCAGTCCAAACTGAACAATTGGAAGTCCCATTGATTTCAGTGCAAAGTTTTTATACATGCTTAAAACATTCCTCACTGAAATTAAACGGTTTTAAAAATAAATAAATAAATAAATAAATAAATAAATAAATGCTGAGCTTTGGTTGCTTTACTTTGTTCATGTTGTTTAAAATATTTATAAATTTCAAAGTAAAACCTCAAATGTTGAAAAAGTATGAAACACAATAATTCAGAAGTAAGTAAAAATTTCTCATGAAAAAAGTCAGATAAATCACACACCATACACACACACACACACACACACACACACACACACCAAACTCCTCCTGAACTGGAGAATTTCACCCAACCCAAATATTCAGCGAAGTCACTTTGCCTGTTTTGTTGCCTGTGAGTAGTATGAAAAAACTGGAATATAACTGTGGATTTAGTTTTATTATTGTTCAATATACTGAGCCAGTGTGGTGTGGTGATTAAAATGTTGATCTTGGACTGGGAGACCAGGGTTCAAATCCCCACTGAGCCCTGAAACCTTCTAAGTGACCTAGGCCAAATACTGGTTGCATCCACATCATTCATTTAAAGTACATTTTTACTACTTTGACCATTATGGCTCCCCCTAAAGATTCCTGGAAACTGTAGCTGTTCCTTACAGGGATTGAACCTGCAACCTTGGTGTTATTAGCACCACACTCTAACCGACTGAGCTATCCAAGAAATGTTGGCTTAGATATAGTCTGCCCCAAGTGCTTCTAGTTCTCCTCTCTTAGCCCATTGCTTCCTTTACCCACCAATTGGAACCAATAATATGTTTTCATACTGTATTAACCAAGCTGAAAAATCTCAGAAGGGTAGTTGAGTAGTTTTCTGAGGCCATTCTTTCAACCAGACTGTTGAATTCTACACCCCAACCCCCAGCAAATATGTAATGAAGTTACACCACCCCTGAATATCATGTGGAGGGTTGGGGGAGGGGGGAGGTCTTCACAAAGCCCTACAAAAATGCAATTCCCAAGATTTTGCTAAAATTACCATTGAATTTCATCTCTATAAAACATGGTGATCTGATACGGCAAATAAGGCTGCTGTCTGTGAAAGGGGCTGCTTAAAAGAAGCATCTGTCCAGGTAAAAATGTCACACCGCTTGTATATATGAAAATGAATTCTGTTGCTGCACTGTGCCAGGTGTTTTTAAAAGGAAACTTAGCTTGTTCTGTATAATACAGCAAATGGTTTTCCATTCCCTTACTCACTAGGTAACAGAAACCCGGACTGGTCCTCTTGGCTGCAGTAACTATGACAACCTAGATTCTGTCAGTTCTGTTCTGGTACAGAGTCCGGAAAATAAGATTCAGTTGCAAGGTACGTGGGTGGAATTTTGTTAATTTCTTGTAGGAAGATGTTTATAGGGATATTTGTCATTTAATTTTATTATTTTTTTGAAAACTTCTTCCTGAGCAATACATTCCATTGATCTTAAACTAGTGAGTGGAGAGTATGAGTATGTGAGTATGTGTTTATGTGTTTTTTTTGCCACATTGGAAAAGCCAGGCCTGTGAAACTTGTGGAACTCCTTGGGTTAGAGCTGGTGTCAATCAGGTTTGGGGATCCCAAGGGCCACATTTCTTTACCAGCAACCTTCTGAGGGCCACATGTTGGTGTTGCCAAGAGCAAAAGTGGAAGGGCAACTGATCTATCTATCTATCTATCATCTATCATCTATCATCTATCTATCATCATCTATCTATCATCATCATCTATCTATCTATCATCTATCTATCATCTATCTATCATCTATCTTCTATCTATCATCTATCTATCTATCTATCTATCTATCATCTATCTATCATCTCCTTTGAACAGTGGGGTAGTTTCCTTGCTATATAATCCTAGAGCTAGGATAGCTCAGTTGGCTAGAGCATGGTGCTGATAATGCCAAGGTTGCAGGTTTGATCCCCATATGGGACAGCTGCATATGTCTGCATTGCAGGGGGTTGGACTAGATGATCCTCAGGGTCCCTTCCAACTCTACAGTTCTATGATTCTGTTGTCAGTGGCAATTGCTGGCAAGTCAACCACTTAATAGTGAGCTAAATGATTTTGTGTTCGCCTGTAGGTGATAGAGATACTCATCCGTGTGCTACCAGCTACCATCAAGCTAAAATACCCATATAATCTCAAGGAAGGGGAAACAGACACAGATCAAGTTAAAACACTTATAGGATCATGGGAAGAAAATAGCAATGGGAAACGTGAAACAAAGGTTCTGGTTGTTTGCATTCTCCTTTTCAGTATGTTCTTCCTTGGTTGCAGCTACAGAGATGATTTTTAAAACTCAGATAATTTGTGCTAAGCTTCTTGAAATTCTTTTAGCTTCCCACAAAATTTCACATCTGCTTGGGCTCCTTCTGTGAAAGCTTTGGATGGTGTAAGGCTTTTTCCTGAAAGCAGCCTCTGTCACCATCATCCAAATGGAGCTGTTCCTGGTGCTGAAACCTTTGCTGCTTTGGAATGTGGGCTGCCTGAAAATAACACTTTTTGACTCTTGGGACAGGCAGTGAGAATTATCTTCCCACTGAATTGACGTATAAGCTCAACATCCACCCTCCCCTTCCACTTCTCACATAATAGGACAGCCTATCTTGAATATCACATTGTACGCCTGATATTTTGGGGCATATAACAGTTTGATAGATGATCCTGTCATTTTCATTGGGGCTCATATCTCCACTGTGTTTATGGAAATTATTTGCCGTTCGGAAGCTGCTCTCCCTGCGCTCGACATAATATTTGTCAGTAAAATGCTTAGGAAATTGGTTGTTACATCAATCACAGACCTGTTTTGATACATGCCGTTGGATTCCTACAGAAAAATTGCGACACACAGAACTGCCTTTTAAAACCATTTCATAGTCAATGTTGCCTTGGTGAGTAAAGGGTAACACACAGTCCCAGATTTACTATGCCAAAAAACAATTACCTTTACATATATATGTAGAGGGCAAATGAAGTTGAGAGAGAGATAGGAGCACAGCCTCAGCTGTGGTTTTGTTATGAACAGGAGCCATGTGGTTTTCAGACATTTAAAATATTTTCATTACATGTCTTGTGAAGACTTTCCTGATCCATAAGATCAGACTTTGTTTTCCCCCGAATTCCTGAATTTACCTCTTCCAGATTATATAACGTTGTTTTCTTCTTTTTGGTATACTCTTGTATTGTTAGTTTTTATGTTGTTTTTGTTACATTATTTTATTGTTATGTTTTTATGTTATTTTGTGCATATCTCTTAGGGATTTAATATTAAGCAGTTTTGAAGTGCTAAGCAAATAAACAAATGAAATAATAGTATATTCTCTCTGGCTTGCTGGCCTTGCACATCTAGGGTTTTTTTTTGTGATCCTCCCTCTTGTATTTTGAAGTGGTACCATCCCAGGAGGACAACACCATATACCTCGAATATCATAAAGAGACCCAGAGAAAAGGGGTTGCATTCACAACGGAAAATACATATAGGGCGTAGGGGTGCCATTGCCTTCCTCCTCCACCCTAAGCCCCATTAACCCTACAACCTAGATGAAGAGGGAGACAACAGATATAACTGAATGGAACTAAAGCAGCTTAAAGGTCAAGTACTTGGATGGAACTGGCTCAAAGAATTTGGCTCCCATTCATTTGTAAACACCTGCATTATATTAGAAAGGACTAGATGTGATGAGCTGGAAGGATGATACCTGCTAATATAGACTATATCCTTGATTGAATTGATTTCCTCCCTATTTAGTTTGCATTGCTTCCTGTGCATTGCTGCCTGCAAATGTTTCTTGACTGCCGTGATCAAGAGAGTAATCCTGGTGCAAAGGCCCGTGCATCAAAACACAGCAAAGCAGAGAGACCTAGGCTCAGCAATTCCAGATAGCACAAAGCCAGTTCTAAACTCTCCTTCATTTTTTGATCGTTTTCACAAAAGGAAAGCACTCCAGCTGTCTGATAAAAAACAACAACCAGTTACCTGGATTGATTTGTGAAACACATGTAGACATGTAAATACTTCACATTGGTGTAGATGCCACCAGTTGTGTGGGTCTTTCCTATACTATCAACACCCCACTGGGAAGCAGAATGCCCTATCCACATATATGGGTTGCTGTAGTCACTGCCATTATCAACAACATTCACTCATTGTCATATTTATTGCTATTTCTACATATTCCTCAATCTTGTGACATTGTAGCAGGGGGAAGCAGCTCCCATGCTGATCATATATATATGTGTGTGTGTGTGTGTGTGTGTGTGTGTGTGTGTGTGATCTTCATCTGACATAACCAAGGGGTTAATCTAAAGTGGAAGCAAGCTATAAACAAGGACCGTAGGATAACAAAGGGCTCTTTGCACACCTTCATTTCATCCCGAACAAGTGTTTTCACACATGCTGAAACGTAATCCTGTGTTACTTTTGTGTAGGGCAATGCCATGTTTCCTGGGGAGTCAAACCTTGCTTTCAGCCCCACCCCCCAATATTGCACCCCCTTCCTTTGATAATTTTGCACTGTGTTCAGCAATGTCTGCAAAGTGATTCTGAGCTGTGAATTCCTGCTCAAATGAAAGGGCTATTGAGTGATTGGGATTCCCATTTGTGCAGGTTTTCTGTTGGCACAAACCCCTTAGATGCAAGTGTGAGCGTATGCTTTAGAGTTCTGTTACATACAACTGTGTGGAACACATGGTTTTGAAGAAAGGGGTTGTAATGGCCAAGGAATGTCTGGAAGTGTGAACATAGCATTCAATGGCTCCCCAGTGAACATGGGATTGCCTATGTGGGCATAGGGCTATAGTTGCTAGATCAATAATACCAACGTGGGTACAGTTCAGGTTACTGCGACCTGAAACATGACTCTTTCATTGATTTGAGAAATACATAAAGTTAAGACAACCTGGCATTCCCTGTCTTGGCAGACAAGCTTTGTTGATTTCAAAAGTGTCTCTTTGAAAAGGAGAATAAAAGCATATTGAATGTTGAACATGGGCAATAGTGCACTGCTCTTAAACATTCACTGCATATTAATAAAGCTACTTTTATTAAGATTTCATTGACCCACCTGCCTGGTTACCTGTGGCAGTTCAGAATCACCTCCATACAGGCAGTTTCCCCCTCCCCATCAGGTTATTCGTATGCAGTGCCGGATTTACATATAAGCTAAACGAGCTATAGCTTAGGGCCCCACTCCCTTGGGGGCCCCAATTTTTTTAAAAGGAAAACAAAACTGGATGTACATTTCCAAAAGATAAGATAAAAAACAAATAAAATAAAACCTGCATGCAGCAACAGTGTTTTGTGTTGTGTAGGCTCCTATGATGTAAGTAATGGGCCCCGCCTCCTAGCCTGCTCCCTAAAATATCACTGGTTTGCTCATTTCTATATATGGTGGTACCTTGGTTCTCAAACTTAATCCGTTCTGGAAGCCTGTTCCAAAACCAAAGCGTTCCAAAACCAAGGCATGTTTTCCCATAGAAAGTAATGCAAAACAAATTAATCCTTTCCAGACTTTGAAAAAGAACCCCTAAAACAGCCATTTCTTCTTAATTGTATTTCACTACTTCTTCTTAATGGTATTCCAGTTCAACAATTACTTTGATAAAAGACATATTTTGTTATGTGCAAATAGCTTTAGATACCTATTAGGTCCATAAATTACCACATAGCATATATTCAACACAAAAAACAGCGACAATTTGACGTTGACAAAGGACAGCTGGACATATAAAGGGCCCCATTACCTTCAGTAGCTTAGGGCTCATCAAACCTAAATCTGGCCCTGTCCTTATGTCACAAATGATTATTCAGCATGCATGGACTAATAATTTTTGTAGATACTTTTGAAAGACTGCTTTATATCCATATTGATTAGAGAAAGGATGTTGTCAATAGCTTTGAGGACGCCATCCCATTTAGTAAGATGGATTCTGTCTTCTTCTTCCTCCTCTTCCCTCAAGGTCTTCAGCTGATCCTTCCTGACTACTTGCAGGAGCGGTTTGTGCAGGCAGCTCTGAGCTATATTGCTTGCAACTCAGAAGGGGAATTTATCTGCAAGGACAACGACTGCTGGTGTCAGTGTGGGCCCAAATTCCCAGAATGCAACTGTCCCTATATGGATATTCAAGCTATGGAAGAGAACCTGCTTCGCATCAGCGAGACCTGGAATACTTACAATAGCGAGTTTGAAGACTCAGGTGTGGAACATTTAAAGTATTTCAACTGTGTCAATGAATAGCCTGTGATTTCATGAGAATAGTTCTGTTGACCATAGCAGCTATCACACATCTGCAAATTCCCAGTCATGGCAATGAATTTTGGGCAACAGTGGTGCACAGAGCGGATTATACTCACTGGCAGTCAGATGTGGTGACACAGCAAATTCTGGGCAGGGCTGGACGTCTTATGTCTTAGTTTATCCTGGATCAATTTTTGGTGGATCCCAAACTCTCCACAATCTGATCTGATTTGGCATGGCCTTAGGATCAAATTAGACATCAGTAGGGACTGTCCTTCTCCCCAGGCTCCTAGCCATAGTAGTGGGTACATAATTCCGGTTGCAGTGGGAGAGGAAAGTCTTCCTCTGCTTTGCCTTCCCAATAAGAATCGGCCCCCTCAAGCTTGTTCTTAATTATGGAAAAACAAGATATGTAACCTGGACCGGAGCAAGACAAAAGCGCTATCTGGAGCAGATAGTTCTGCTGCTCCCATACCTCTTCTCCCATATCCATAGCTGTCAACTTTTCCCTTTTCTTGCGAGGAATCCTATTCGGAATAATGGAATTTCCCTTTTAAAAAAGGGAAACGTTGGCAGCTATGCCCTTATCCCTCCACTTACATGTGAATAATGTTTAGCCCTTTTTAACACAGTAGTGGCTCTGACATTATTTCCTCCATCACCCTACTCTCCACCTCGTTTTGTTGCATCCTTCTCACACCGCCCTCCCCAGATCCCAGCCTCGCAAAGCAGCTCAGGGCTGGTGTCGTGTTGGTGGCAAGGGCTGGGCTGGCACACAGAGAGCTCCATTTGCCCTCCACACCCTGCGCCCTGTTTTCCCAGCTCATGCACATACTCACACATGTCCCGGGAACCATAAAAACACACTTTGCGACTGTGAGGAAGTGAGCCCTTCCTCTGTGAGAGGCATTCTGGGCAAGGTGTCCTGGGAGAGTGCCTACTTTAAACTTCTTTGAAGTGCAAGGTTTAATATTCAACCTTTAAGCTTCCAATTATATTTTGAAATAGTTTCTAGCGGTGGCAGGTAGGTGGCTGCAAAAGAGAGTCTCTGTTGTCTGAGGCAACTGCTTCAGGTTGTCTAATGAAAGGGCCAGCCCAATTATGTAGCTGCATGGTAATTAAGCAAACATCTTATTTGGCCTTGGTCTCTTGTTTCTGCATACTCTGGAACCTTCACGAACCCCTGGAAACTGTTGTACATGTGTTATTGTTGTTGTTTATGGTGACATCACATGATTAAGGGGTCTATGGGAAACAAAACTCTTGAACTATGGGAAGTAACGGGCAAATTTCAAGAGATACTTTCAAAATTATTTTGTTCAGTATTTTCATTACCGGAGGCCTGGTCATAGGAACTGAGTAGATTAGAGGAGAAACAGAGAGATGGGAAGTTATGCAGATCGTTTGGAGTAAAGAGAAAGAGGGGGAGATTCTTGGTCAGAAATGTGAAAGTACCTGAGGATTGAGATGGGTGGCAGTAAGGAGGTATGGATGAAGAAATGTGAAACCTCAAAGTGAATATGGGAGGGACAATAGCACAATATTTAGTGTATTGGTGGGTGACTTTGGTGCATGTGATTGTGGCGTTCGTACAGAGCCCCCGGTCGTCTCACGGACTGTTGACCCATACACCACTAATCCGCTGCCACCAACCAGGTCCTCCCTGGTAAAATCACTTCAGTCTCAAGTCAGCTTCTCAATTAATAAAGAAGAGTATTTTATTTCAGACACAAACAAAACTTTTATGGCATTCCAAACATTGTTGCTTTTTATTTTCTCAGTCTTATTTTCCTCTCTATCTCTTCTACCACCCCACACTCAAGAACCCACTGCCCTGTCTCTCTGTTACCAACTGCCTTTCCCAACCAGCCAACCCACTAAAACCCACCAACTACCCACCAACAACTCCCAACGAACTCCTCCCAGAACTCCTCCCAGAACTGATTTTATAGTCCCACTGACTCCACCCCCCTGGGTCCTGTCTGTGCAACCTAGTTAACTATTTCCCCTCTAGCACTCTCTCATATATGTTAACATCACAGTGATTATACTGAAGACATAGCTCTCAGCACTTAGTGTGCCTTCCACATAATGGAGATTCTATGTTTGGTGGTAGATAGGAACAAACTTTGTGATTGCAGACCTCCTCTGCATGTACAACTTCAAGTGGAACGATGAGAGTATGATATAAGATGTGAGTCTCTAAAAGGAAGGCTGAATGCATTGCAAAATATGGCTTAGGAGACATTAAAATACCCATGACCAATATTTCTAGTTGACAGGATGCTGTCAGCAGCTCCCAACTGGTTGCCTAGGAAAGTATAAAGACAAGGAAAAATTTCTTACAGGCCTTTTTTATGTCAATCTTTACAGAGAGATCTCAACCCCTTCCTTCCCTACCACTTTCTCATTCGTCATCCTCATCATCTCATCTATGGGTGCTCCTAAGTGCCGTCTGTCTTTGAGCTCTTTGCTCTTCTACTTTTAAGGCTCTCGCTGGGTTCTGGGAGATGGTGGGTCTGGAATGCTTTCTAGTAACATCATGTCAGCCAGCTGCCTGCTCCTCCTCTCATTATTTCCCAACTTTTCCACTCATCTGCCTCTGAGCTGTGACTTCCCGCAAACCATTGTTGTAAATCTATACTGTCTTCCTCTTCCTCCTCCCTGGAAGGGTCAGGATGGGGAGAAGGTCTCCACCACTACTTCTCCTCTGGCCAGCCCCTGACATCACCACCCCCTCTCCAGTGTCCTCCTCCTCTGACTAGTCCCTGACACTAGTGTAGACTTGCTCACATTCTAAACATTGGTAGTAGTAGTGGTATTAGAATTTATTGCCTTCCCTTCACCTCAAGGTCCCAGAATGAAAGTAAATATAAGTCTGGACATGGTTCATGAGACCAAGTTGATGGTGCCCACCCCATCATGTGCAAAGTGAAATCTTATTCCAGAGCCCCCTGCATAGTTATGGTGGCCTGGACATTTTCACAAGTGTGAGCTTTAAAGATGTGGCTGATACTCCCATGCTAGCATACTCAGGGCATGAATCTGAAGGTTGCTCCTCTCCTGAATACTCTGCTGCCCCTAGTGTTCATGCCCTTTCACATGCATTCTAGTCCAACCCCTTCAATGCAGGAATTTCAGCTAAAACATCCATAACAGAAGGCCATCCAGCCTCTCCTTAAAAACCTTCAAGGAAAGACAATCCACAACATCCCAAGGGAGACCATTTCACTGTCAAACATCTCTTACTGTCAGAAAGTTTCCCCTGATGTTTAGTCAGAATTTCCTTTGTTGTAACTTGAAGCCATTGTTCGAGTTCTACCCTCCAGAGCAGAAAACAAACAAACAAGCTTGCTCCATTTTCCTTGTGACAGCCCTTTACAAGATGGCTATCGTATCTCCTGTCTCCTCTTTTCCAGGCTAGACATGCCCAACTCCCTCAACCGTTCCTAATAAGGCTTGGTTTCCAGTCCCTTGACCATCTTGGTTGCCCTCCTCTGCACACACTCCAGCTTGTCAACATCCTTCTTAAATTGTGGCACCCAGAATTGGATATGTTATGTAACTTGGCTTGACATTCTAGTAAACAATGCTCCTTTAGCTTGCATTGAAAGTGTGTCTGTTGAGATCGCTTTCCTTTAAGACTGTAGTACTCAGGTATGCAAGATGCAAGATGATTGTATTAGGCAAAGAAAGATCCAAATGAGTGGGATCTGAGTGTCATGAGTCATCATCTCTAGTCCACAGCAACCGCCTGCTAAATGAAGGTCTCCACCTGCTCTATTTTGCCCTTTCCAGACTCACATCTTGAGGGGAGCAACCTTTAAATACCATGCTAGCTAACTGCACTAGGCGGTTATGACCTTTATGGCTATGTGATATACCTCTAAGGGAACTTGTTGTGCTCTCACTCCCCAAGCCTGTTCTCAGCGAGGATACATAAAGGATTTGACAGAGGTTGAAAGAGAGACAGATTTTGCCCTCAGATATACAGCCATACGTTTTAGTGAGTACTGGTCTCCCCACCACCACACACACATTATACCGAGTTCTTCTTCTTCTTCACTAAAATATAATAAAGATTTTAGAGTGTTTTTGTTTAGATAGAAGATAAAGGAGGGCTGGTGTTCCCTGATTATCATAACTTCATTGAATTCCAGTAATTTACAAATGAGAGAAGCTATTCAGATCCTCCAAGTGTCCCTATTTTCCAGGGGCAGTCCCAGATTTGAAACCATCAGGGTTTCTGATTTGATTCTGGAATGTCCCACTTTTCCTTAGGTAACACTATTTTCATCTGAGAAATATTGCTCTTGGGGTAGGCAACCTAAGGTCCGTGGGCCGGATACGGCCCAATCGCCTTCTCAATCCGGCCAGCAGACGGTCCAGGAATCAGTGCGTTTTTACATGAGTAGAATGTGTCCTTTTATTTAAAATGCATCTCTGGGTTATTTGTGGGGCATAGGAATTTGTTCTCTGCCCCCCCCAAAAAAAAATATAGTCCAGCCACCGGCCACATGGTCTGAGGGACAGTGGACTGGCCCATGGCTGAAAAAGGTTGCTGACCCCTGGTATAAGCTTTCGTGTGCATGCACACTTCTTCAGATATGGATCTGAAGAAGTGTTCATGCACACAAAAGCTTATACCAAGAGCAAACTTAGTTGGTCTCTAAGGTGCTACTGGACAATTTATAAAAAAAATTTATTTATTTATTTATTTGCTTATTTATTTATTTATTTATAAAAGTATTCATATAATGCTGTATTATACACACACACACACACACACACACACACACCACAGTGGTTTACAACACTATAAAAACATAAAACCAGACATAAAAATCATAAAAATCATAAAACATGTTAAAAGCAAAAAACAAAGAAATTAAAAAGACACATCAGTAGACCCTTGTGGGGGGCTGTACTGTTAATTGCCTTCATGGGCCTGGTGGAATAGAAAAGTTTTCAGCAAGCATTTAAAAGTCGGCACAGAAGGCGCCCACTAAATCTCTATTTGCAGGGTGTGCCACAGGATTGGGCCAAATACATTGAAGACTCAGTTTCTTGTTGATGTCAAGTGAGCCTCACCAACTGAGGAAACGACCAATGACAGAGTGATATTGATACGCCATTTGTGAAAACTCCTGTTTTTCATGGTATGATCTGAGCTTTAATGTTAGCTCCAGCTAGAATCAAATTCCAAATGCTTCCAGAATTTTACAGAAATTGACTCTGGAGGTTGATGTAGGTGCTGGAAACTCAAACCCTGCCCTCAAACATTGGTTACTCACACACAGGTGCACAGGCACCTCTGAAACTAACAACGACACCCAAAAATGTCAGATACTTTCCAAAACCAGTTTAGTCTTCTTTTCTTTCTGTTTCCACTGAGCACATATTCCAGCACAATTAAATCTTTGCTTTTCCCATTTCTTCAGAAAATGCAAATTATTCTGTTCCCACCTCACTGAACTGAAATTGGAGTGCTTTCAGACTGTTTGCTAAGATCCATCTGCTAGCTTATCATATCTTCCACAAACAGCCGTATCTTGTAGCCTTCGGATTTAGTTACTTCCTCTGCAAAATTAACAGCTGTTTTTATCAAAAATCCATACTGGTGCTGTTCGTCCTAAATTAGCATGCTTCGTTAGTGCTTCAAGGATCCTGGTTGAATTAAAACACTTAATTTTCTCCATTGGGGAGGGAGAAAATGAGGAACAGCCGTGCCCGAGTTTTTTTGCTGATTCATCCAAACACTAGTTGAAAAAATAGCATTCTCTGCTGTATGAAAAATGTTATATCTTTAGCTCCCTTTCTCCGGATGCGCAGATATTTTATAAGTTTTTTTCACTTCTAAGGGAAAATTGGATAGTACCAGGTTTGAAACTGGATTAATCATGGACTACAATACCAGGCACGCTGCTAGACACTATCTAGGGAAAGAATCTGGACCTTCCATAGCTTTGCAGAGGTGCAGAAACATGGATTGCCCTAACACTTCCCAAACAACATGGAACCATATGAGTAGTACCCCAGGTGGTGCTGTGGTCTAAACCACTGAGCCTCTTAGGCTTGTCGATCGGAAGGTAGGCGGTTCGAATCCCTGCGACGGGGTGAGCTCCTGTTGCTCTGTCCCAGCTCCTGCCAACCTAGCAGTTCAAAAGCACACCAGTACAAGGAAATAAATAGGTACCGCTGCGGTGGAAAGGTAAACGGCGTTTCCATGCACTCTGGTTTCCATCACAATGTCCCTTTGCGCCAGAAGAGGCTTAGTCATGCTGGCCACATGAGCCAGAAACCTGTCTGTGGACAAATGCCAGCTTCCTCAGCCTGAAAGCGAGATGAGCAGCGCAACCCCATAGTTGCCTTTGACTGGACTTAACCATCCAGGAGTCCTTTACCTTTACCTAGTGCTTTGTCCTAACATGGCAGCAGCTGAGTGCTCTGTTGAGCATTCCTGAATACACTGCACTGGATCAAAGCCTATTTAAACAGTGGTGGAAAGTATAATTAGAACAATGCACGTGTTAACTTGCTCTAAGATAGCAGGAATTCTGTGAGGTCAGAAAATGTACTGTGTTGTTTGTATTAACTGGGCTTGCTGATGGCACTATCGCTCTCAGCCCTTCTGTGTCCAGCAAAGATAGGTAAACAAACCTAAACATTTTCATATGTTCAGAGCAGATGATGTTCATCATCATCATAATTTACCGTATTTTTTGCTCCATAACACTCACTTTTTTCCTCCTAGAAAGTAAGGGGAAATGTCTGTGCGTGTTATGGAGCAAATGCCTACAGATGGCGGGGGGGATCTGCTGCAGTCGTGAGCAGAGGCTCCATGGTTCCCCTTCCTTCCCTCCTCCGTGGCTCGCTTTGCTCGCTTTGAAACAGCAAAGCGGGAGAAGAGCCACTGAGTGGGGAGAAGAGAGGGACAGAGAGCCTGGTTACAAAGTACAGATCCACATGGATCCTCAGGATTTTTGCACTGGGTCACCCCAAATTCACCATCAGATCACATAGCATGTCCATGGCTACAGCTTGCACCAAAAAAATCACACACCCACTGTTGCCTGGGGCCGCAGTGGTGCAAAAACGTGGTTACAAAGCATGGATCCACATGGATCCTCAGGATTTTTGCATTGGGCTACCCCAAACTCACCGTCAGATCACATGTCTGTGGCCACAGCATGAACCACAAAAATCATACATCCACTGTTTCGTTTAGAATATTTTTTTATTTTTTTCCTCCTCTAAAAACTATGTGCGTGTTATGGTCGCGTGCGTGTTATAGAGCGAAAAATACGGTATTTATACGCCACCCATCTGGCTGGGTTTCCCCAGCCACTCTGGGCGGCTTCCAGCAGAATATTAAAATACAATGATTCATCCAGTATTAAAAGCTTCCCTAAACAATGGCAAATGCTGGTTGAAACCAATCAAAATAGAATGAATAAACATCAATTGAGGCAGTGGAGTAGGGGGGGAGTTCCCCCAGGCCCCAGATTTTTAGTGGCACAAAATTTCAACTTACAGCTGTGCGCTTCAAGTCACTTGGCTCCATTGAAAATGGTTTCTCCATGTGAACCAGGAAATGACCTCTCCAGACAATGAAATAACTCTTATTTTCCTATCTCTGCAGCTGCAATCTCCTGGGTGACGCAGACGCCATTAGGCAGTTGAATGTGCATGCATACTCCATCTGTTTCCCTCCCTCCCCCCACACCCTCTGCATGGCCCCGGGTGCTGGCAACCCACACTATGCCACTGAATTAAGATCAAGGGCCAACAAACAAAAACAATGGTTTCCCCATTTGCCTAGACCAGCAAAGAGGGGGCCAATCAGCTTTGCCTCAGGAAGAAGTTCCACAATCTTCCCACCACTATACTGCAAAGGAGGGGGAATACCTTGTGGCGGTTGCCATTTTCAGCGCCAACCCCTCTTTTATCACCAAGTCTAGTTCACCCTTTATAGTCAAGTCATGTATTTGCTGAAAGCATTTTTTGTTCCATTCTGAACTTTTATCTCATAACTGCGATTAGAATACTTCCTTTGAACTGAAATTGGCTTTCCGTGTGAATTATCTTCAAGTCCCTGTATTCACTGGATACAATGTTTAATTCCTTAATAACTGGCGAGTCTCCTGCTGTTGAGCACCAACGCATTTTGCTTTCATTGATGGGCCGTCGTCAGATTCACTCAGGCACCAGGAGGCTCACCTGAAACCCAGCACCAGCATCCTAACGCTGGTTTAAATCTGCTTAATTCTCTATTGATGTCTGCGAATCTGCATCCATGTACCCAGCTGGGGATCTATATTTCTATAACCTTACCTTTCCCCCCTCCCATTGCATTCTTTTTCTTTCCCCCCCCCACTCCTTCACAGTGATTGAATTATTAACATTCTCTTGCCGAAAACCGCTTGACTAAGCTGATGGGATTTAAAGCAATAAAGAAAATTCATAAGGAAGTTCTACTAGGAAAGACAATTTGCTACAGCCATTGACTGAATATTATATCAAAGGATTTAGAGGTAGAAGACTTCTTGCATTCCTCTCCCTTTTCATGGCCCGTTTGGGTGTTATTAAACTTTTTCATTAAAACCTCCTTGTTGTGAACTGGAGGAGAATGCTTCTGATATTTGCAGTCATTCGTTTCAGAATAGGGTTCCAAGATTGGTCATTTAACCAGGGAGATATGCAAGAAAATCTGATGGAGCATCCATCATCCACAAGGTATTTTTTATTATTATTTTTTAGCTGAGATGTTGAATTTGCTGGTCATTAATTACATTCCAAACCAGAAGATTCCTCCCTCCCTTATTGATGAAAACCATACTTGAGGGAGAAGTTATGCTTGAAGAAAGTGGGGCCACAAATCTAACTGTGCCAGGAAACAATTCAAATGGAAGCAGGAAACAATTATTCCTTCCAAGCCCATTCAATAAGTCTTGAACTGAAATGGTACTTCTGCAGCAGAACAAAATTACATTTTCCAGAAGAAACTGCATAAACCCCCTTCCTACAAGAATGTCTCTTATCCAAGGCTAAATCCAGTGGCTGCCTTTTTAACCAATGAGATGACTGCTGGCTCTTCTCGGGCCAGGCTGTTCCATGAGGTAAAGTGAGGCAGCTGCCTCAGCAAATTCTGAGGGGTGGAAAGTGGCTAGAAATGTGTGCCATGTGGTCTGCCCTGCAGCCCCTAAGCTAGGTTGCTTCTCTAGGGTGCAAGTGAAGGACTCTGATCCATCACAAGTGCTGAAGTAAGATTCAACTACCAGTCTAGGCAGGTTTTGTGCACAGAACGGGGGATGAACCACCTTGTCCTCTGCCTCAGGCAGCAAAATGGCTTGGGATGCTCCTGTGCCACCGATAAACTTAACAACATTTCTCCACACAGTCATCATGTACCCAACATACATGAAATTCAGTAAAACATGTTTAGAGGCTGTTTCCTATGGAGGACCTGAACCTAAAAAGGCAAACAACTAAGGGACAATTGTCAATTTCAAAAAATCATAGCAATCAAAAATGGTATCGGGGAGTATTTAAATCATGGGTAGGCAAACTAAGGCCCGGGGGCCGGATCCGGCCCAATAACCTTCTAAATCCGGTCTGCGGATGGTACGGGAATCAGCGTGTTTTTACATGAGTAGAATGTGTGCTTTTACTTAAAATGCACCTCTGGGTTATTTGTGGGGCATAGGAATTCGTTCCTTCCCCCCCCCAAAAAAAAAAATATAGTCCGGCCCCCCCCACAAGGTCTGAAGGACAGTGGACTGGCCCCCTGCTGAAAATGTTTGCTGACCCCTGATTTAAATATATAGAATTCTTCATTAGAATAAAATAATGTCCATAAAAACGAACACTTCAATAATAAATTCTTAACAGGCCGGATCCTGTGCGGAATATTTCAAAATAAGCCAAATGCGTTTCGATGCAAATGACCTCATATGATATCAAAGAAACTAATAGGCTTTGATGAGGAGCCATGCTTCCTGTCCCCTTCCTTTCAATTGGTTCCTTCTCACTCTTCTCATAGATTATTAGGCTAGCCCCCTTATAAGCATTCTTCACATAGGAGCTAGCTCCTAGGGGGCAAGGGGTCTTGTCCCCCCTCAATAAAATATTTGAGGGGGCCATCACCCCCTCCCCCCCAAGTTGATGAGCATTGCCATTCAAATGATGTGCATGCACCAAGTCATGTTATTGCTTATGTGGGGTAGGCTTTCCTGGGGCCCCCAATATTTTTTTCAAGTTGGCACCCCTGGTTCCCCACACAATTTAGAACCATGCTGCAGAAGTTACTCTCACAACATGTGAAACATGTGCAACCCAGCCAATGAGGACACGTCAGAGCAGGTGGGGCCAGTACAGGAGACCCCACTGCCCCCCCATGTGATTTTGACAATGTGAGTGGGCGTTTCTGCCGTCCTATGTTGTGCTCTCCATTTGAGGGAAGTCTCTTCAGGTCAGTCTTCAGGGTTGTGTTGACCTTTGCCAAATCTTCCCACCTATCATTTCTTTTCTTTCCATCTGGCCGGTGAAGAGGAGATTTGGTAATAATGCAGTCTTGCTGCATTTTGAAGCTGGAAGCATATAACTGAAGTTCACATCAGGTTAATTGGAAGGAGGTTTTTGTTTCCCTCCCCCCTCTTCAGAGGGAGGGGCAGCTGTCTTGGTGGCTCAGCACAGTACGTTTTGTGACTGTTCTGACTAGAACAGACCAGTGCCTCAATCAGGAGCGGCGTCTCATTCATATGCAAAGCAACCTTCACTCCTCGTCTTAATTGAAAGGCTCTTTGTGGAGTGGAGGGAGGGGGGAGAGACTAGAAAAGAAGATTCACTGGCAGCTCAAGGTACTTTTTAATCATTGAGGCAAAATATATTAATCAATACAGTCCACTCCATTGGCCCCCAGAGCTAGACAGAGATGGCCTGCCCCCCCCTCTCTCTCTGGGTTTTGAGCACAGCAAAAATAAATAAATAAACCCTCAGAGCTCATAACTTCATTATTGTTTTCTCTATTATCTTACAGGGGTGTTAATTTGCCTTTGAGTAATTAACTCCCCCGTGTGATTGTCAAGAAATTTAATCAATAACAGGGCAGGTGGGGGTGTCAAATCTACCAAGCTGTCACTGCTTCAATTATGATAGTTCCCCCCACCCTGAGCATCTCCCCCCCCATGGAGGTATCTCTGTTTTACTGACGTGAACAGGTGCACCATACATAATTTCTTTGTGGAGCCAATATTTAAATTCCTTCCTTCCCATAACCAAATAGGAAGGCACAACCAATCCATGATCTGTAATCTAATCACCTCATTTTCAGCTCTAAAAGCATTAGCGGCCACCTGCTAGCGCCGCACCTGGCAATCCTACTTATTAAAAGTCACACAGGTTGTTGCGCGCTTAAGATACATGGCGCTGTTTTGATGACACTTTAATAAAGCGGAAAGATGAGAAGGTCGGACCTGAGAGACTCCTGCTTATGTCCACCAGGTACTTCACAGCATATAATTTCTTGCAAACGTGGTAAAAATAAAAAAGGAAGGATTGTTCTTGAGGGGATTACAATCTGCTTTTGCCTGCTATTTTTTAAAAAAAGAGAAAAAAATGCATCAAGATGAGAATCTATGCTGTTGCATCTCTCTTCCTAGTTGGCTATTACACTTATGAATTAAAATCTGCTGAGCTGTAGACCCAGGCAACCAGTGGTGAGAGATGGGGGGTCATGCAGCAGCAATGACCCCCCGGCTGCAGCTGCATCAAAAGAGGCTGTGAATGAGGTAGGGCTCATTAGCCACAGATAAGGAGGTTGGTTACGTTTAAACCTTCTCCTTTCCGAGGGAGATGTGTTATAAGTGAAACTGCATGGTATATTAACTGCAAGAACATAATCAATGTGCTTATTTTTACACCTAAATAGCTGCTGCAGGGACTCCCAAAGGCATGCGATTGTAGCGTGTGTGAAGGTTTGTTGGTGGGGGGGCCTTAACCAATCGTAATCCTGATGGAAATGCAAGCACCCGAAGCTATTTTAGTAGAAAACCCTGTTTCCACCCCAAAGCTAATAGCATCTATAGCAGGCTTCCTCAACCTCGGCCCTTTTGGCCTACAACTCCCACGATCCCTAGCTAACAGGACCAGTAGTCAGGGATGATGGGAATTGTAGTCTCAAAACATCTGGAGGACTGAGCTTGAGGAAGCCTGACCTATAGGGTAATTTTGTAGGGAGTATTCTAATGGGGGGGGGGAACTACCACCGTCCCTCCCCATTTGCAACTGTCTCAATCCTTTTTCCCACACACCTGAGATGGCTATTTGAACTATTGTACAACACATGAATTGATCTGACACCATTATTCTAATATTTGGGATGGATGGATGGATGATTAGATTCCAGTCTGTTTCAGTTTCACATGTGTTCAGCTATGAGAATATTGCTTTATCAAAGTGCCACACTTTTTTTAAAAAAAAAACTTATTAAAAATCAGATTTTAAAATGCATTTTCTCCACCTTTTTCCTAATTTGTGTATTTTGTATGCATATTGACCTATAATATCCATTTTCCATTTGGCTATGTTTTTTGATCTGAAAACTGTATCACAAAATTCAGAGGAGTGGAATAACTGAAAGATAAATGTGTAGGAAACCGCATATCTATCCAGGAAGTGTGAATCAGGTTGGTTTACTGAAAATTGTAATTTGGGCAAAATCCTGTGTAACACCTCCATCTATCTTCTCAGAACAGAACAAAGTTTAAAAGTGAGCTGAAATGAATTTAGACCACTGTAGCATTATATCTTTATATTATATACAGAACAACTATGTAGGATCCAAATGTAATATAATTCCCCCCCACAACCAAATCTCAGAACAAATCTGTGACTTCATTTTCTATACACAGATAGCAAAGGGTTTCAGTGAAAGGATTAAATGATTTATAGAAAGAAGTTTAAAGTTCAGCTTCACTGCATTTTTCCACGAAAAGAATAAGCCCATTTCAAGCTGACAGATTTTTGTTGTTTTCAGTATATGTATATTTCTCATAGGAAGTCCTTTTGTCTTCAGAGGAATTAAATAATGCATCACAGACAACTGAAATTCACTGGAATGTAGCAATAAATATATGGCCTTTTATAGCATTGCTTTTCTAGCTGTTTGGAAATGAGAGGTTCTACATTTTTTAAAGTCATACATCTCTCCTAAATTTCTACTATGACACTCAAAAAATATTAAGGCAGAACCTTATTGAATACATGTTGTCTGGGATCATTGGAGAAACTGCTACCATTGCAGATAAAATTTCAGCAAATTTGTGTTTGAGTATTTCAGTTTGTTGCTGCTACTGATATTTGACCCTCCTGTTATTTGCACTGATCACTTTTAAAGGGAGATTGGAGGCATAAGGCTTGCTTTATTCAGAGTATAGAACAAATCAGAAGGCAGAATACAGAATAAATCAGAATGCAGCCTAACAAGCATGTATTTAACATACCAGATAAGTGACAATTTCCCCTGCTTTTGCCGTCCATGACACGCCCCCCCAAAACAGAAATTTACTAGATAGCTAGTTAGCATCTCTGCTTGGTGGGTTACGTTTAATTTGATGGATCACTTATACAGGCCAGAAGTGTTGCAAATTTGGGGAGGGTGTACAATTTGATCTTTCCTGAAGAAAGAGATTCCTCGGGATACTAAATGGGTGCTTTGTATCTCACGGCTCTTTCTCTTCCCCTGTGCTCCAATAAGATCTCTGCTGAGAAATGGAGCTTTGTAGATCCTTCTATTCTTCTGTACATTCATTCATGCTGTCCAATAGCAACAGTTCTCTGGACAGTTCACCCTTGAAGTGTCCTCGTTTTCCAGGGACAGTCCCAGAATTACAAAAGGCATCCTGGTTTCTGATTTGTTCCCTGAATGCCTCCGTTTGCCCTGCCAGAACCGTTGCAGCTGAACTCAGGGAGGAGGATGAGCTTTCGTTTATCCACCGTGGCGGCAGCTGCAGTGTTGGCTGTAAGGCAGCATCATGTTGTCTCTCCATAGCCACTGCTACCTGCCTCCTCCCTTGGGCGGCTCGTAGCAACTGCTCAAGAGCAGGGATGGAGGAGCAGAGGCTGTGGCATGTGATACACTGGCTCTGAGGGGCAGGCAGAGGGCTGTGCCACCCTGGGTGGGAAGAAAGGGGGAGCAAAGCACAAGGAGTCTTGACTTTTTTTAATTAAAAAAATGCTTTGTGCATTCACGTCTAATCTTGCCCCTTTCTAAAATTTATTTACTAGTGTGTGGTTTGCTTTTTGTAAATCGACCAAAGAATGAAATAGAATAAAACCAGGATTAACAGGTTTTCTGAGGACGGTGGAGGGTGTGTGTGTGCTGTGTTCCATTAGTTTCCCAGTAGTGGCACTCACCCTTCTTCTGATAGGAAAGGCTCTGCGGCGAGGGGGAACACAACCAAAAATGGGATTGAGGAGGGTCAACTTGTGGGAAAGTGAGAAATGTCCCTATTTTCATCTGAGGTGTGTTGGAGGGTATGGCACTGAACACGGAAAACCGTAATAGAAATCAAAATGCAAACATAAAGTCTGAATCAGAAGAAAATCAGCAACAGCATAAAGTAAAACTAAAATCACTGGCAGCAGTTAATATTAACTCCAACTAATCCAGAAAGCGGCAGCTAGACAGGGAGTGGCCGCCGAGCCCACATAAGACCAGTCATGGACGAACCACATTGGCTCCTAGTAGATTACCGAGCACAATTCAAAGTGTTGGTGCTGACCTTTAAAGCCCTCAATGGCCTCAGCCCAGTATGCCTGAAGGAACATCTCCACCTCCATCGTTCTGCCCGGACACTGAGGTCCAGCTCCAAGGGCCTTCTGGTAGTTCCCTCACTGTGAGACGCAAAGCTACAGGGAACCAGGCAGAGGGCCTTCTTGGTAGTGGCACCCGCCCTGTGGAATGCCTTCCCATCAGATGTCAAGAAAATAAACAACTATCTGACTTTTAGAAGACATATGAAGGCAGCCCTGTTTAGGGAAGTTTTTAATGTCTGATGTTTTATTGTATGTTTAATATTTTGTTGGAAGCCAACCATAGTGGCTAGGGAAATCCAGCCAGATGGGTGGGGTATAAATAACATGATGGTGATGATGCTGTTGTTACTAATATAAAGGATCTAAAAATATCTAAGATTTTAAGATGGAAGCACCTGGGAAATAAAAACGTCTTCAAATGGCACCTAAAAAGACTGCAATGTACGTAGCAGGCAAATCGCTTTGGGAAGGGCTTTCGATAAGCCACCACTGATAAACTTCTTTCTCCATCTTATTCTCCTGCTTCTCAGATCCATGACAAGGCCTACAGCAGATGATCTTGAGGTGTGGACAGAGATATACAGGAAGAGTTTATCCTTCAGATGACTTGGACCTGAGCCATTTAGAGTTTTAAAGATTAATGCTAGCACTTTAAATTGGACAGGAAGTCAGTGTAGATGTCAGAGCAGGTATAGAATATTTTGAGGAGAGTTCTTAGTTGTGGTTTCCTGGAGCTTTGCCACAGCCTGAGTCTGCATGTCTTCCAGAAATGGTTCCATCCCTCAATGGGAATTTAATGGAAGACATTGAGTCACAACCCTCTTAGCTTGGAGTATGCCCCATTAAATTTGGCGGCACTTACTTCCTATTTGAGTAAACATGCCTAGGACTTGGCTGAGCTTGTGCTCCTGATTTTTTATTCGCTTGCTCCCTATTATTACTTGACTGATATTGTTTGCTGGTGGGAAGGTTATTTAATTTCATATGTTTTATTAATTAACTGTTTTCTTTGGTGGTTGTATTGGCTATTTAGATGAGCTGCCTGTGTGCCTAATAACAACGATAACAATAATAATGGATTAAAACCTATTGAGAAAGAGAGGGAGAAATGTTTACATGCTGTACCCAGCATATAAATTGCAATCTGAGCCTACAGTGAATTGAAATTACAATTAATTCATTGTTTATTTGTTTTTAAGGAATTGGGAATGTATTATTTCTGTTCCATGAAATCATATGGAATATTAAACCTTTATACAAGGGTGGCGCTGTGGTCTAAACCACAGAGCTTTTTGGGCTTGCCGATCAGAAGGCTGGCAGTTCAAATCCCCGCAATGGGGTGAGCTACCATTGCTGTGTCCCAGCTCCTGCCAACCTAGCAGTTTAAAAGCACACCAGTGCAAGTAGATAAATAGCTACCACTGCGGCAGAAAGGTAAATGGCGTTTCTGTGCGCTCTGGCTTCCGTCACAGTGTTCCGTCGCGCCAGAAGCAGTTTAGTCATGTTGGCCACATGACCTGGAAAGCTGTCTGTGGACAAACGCCGGCTTCCTCAGCCTGAAGTGAGATGAGCGCTACAACCCCAAAGTCACCTTTGACTGGACTTAACCATCCAGGGGTCCTTTACTCTTTACTTTTAAACCTTTATGTTAAAAAATATGTGTTAATTATTTAAATTTGGCGGTTGTTGCTGTTTGGAAAAGAAAATGAAAGAAACAACTGCAATTGCCATATTACATATGCTTACGAATATGGTAGTGGGGTTGGTGGGGGGGGTTTAAAACATAAATATCATTCAGGGACTTTTGTAATGTTGTGCAGCTACTTTGGTCAAAATAATCTCCACGCCTTACATATATGTGAAGAGTTACATAATTGCCAGAGTTATAATAAACCCTTTGCATCCCCACACAGAAGATGGAATTGGATTGTTGACCTTGTGCTGTAAGACCATTGTCAGATCATTAATTTAAAGACACAGATCTTGAGTTCTCTAGACCCTGCAAAGATAGTGGTGTCATTTATGATTTAGCCACTGATCTCTGGGACTATTTAGTGAATGATTTGAGCAGCCAGCATTTGAAGGGAGAAGCTTGTTTTGTACATCACTTTAGTAACATCCCCACTTTGTTGATAGTACAGTGGTACCTCGGTTGTTGAATTTAATCCATTCTGGGAGTCCGTTCGACTTCTGAAAATGTTAGAAAACCAAGGCGTGGCTTCCGATTGGCTGCAGGAGCTCCCTGCACTCAATCGGAAGCCGTGGAAGCCGCGTTGGACGTTCGGCTTCCAAAAAACGTTTGTAAACCAGAAGACTCACTTCCAGGTATGCGGCGTTTGGAAGCCAATTTGCTCGGGAGCCAAGCCGTTTGACAACCAAGGTATCACTGTATGTATGAGAGCTGAAACCTGTGGAAGAAGATGGTTGGATATGATATGGCAGAGGATTTGCACCAAATCTGACCAGCCACATCACATAAGAACATGAGAAGAGATTGCCGAACCAGGCCAATGGCCCGTTTGTTCCAGCAGCCTGTTTTCACAGGAGCTAACCAGATACCTGTGGGAAACCTGCAAATCAGGATCTGAGCATAAGATCTCTCTCCCCTCTGCAGTTTCCAGTAAGTGGGATTCAGAAGCATGGATGCAGAGCATTGCATCTATGGTCCATGGAGACAGAGCTTAGCCTTCACCATTACGAGTTGTCACTGATAGATGTTAGAAAGACCATACCATGACGAATAAAGCCTTGCTCAGCACAGGGGTCCTGTGTCCCAGCTGATTAATACTTTATCTTCATGCACTGCTCAGAGAAAGAAAGAGGAGTGTGTAGCATGAAGCCTCTGGGTTGGTGAGACTTGGTAAGTGCCTGAACTTCTGGTCTTGCCCGGTCAAGAGGTCAGTACCTTGTGCCTGCTGTACATCATGCTCTCTTGCTCCCAGCAATTAATCTCATGAATCCTAGAATGGAGAGCACATGCTCCAAGTTAATGTACAGCTTGCTTGTGGCTTCGGCCATTGCCATTCATCATCAGGATTTGCTCTTGTAGGAATAGTGGCTAATATCCAAAGATTAGCAACGCCACTGTCTGTGCTGCAAAGGCAACTTTGCGTCGACGTGACTGTCTGCCATGCTCTGTGGCACAGCCCACTTGACATTAAGAGGTGTTTCAAATGCAGTTTATAATATTGATGATGATGATATGTATGTTTGTGTCAATCCAACTTAATGGGAGGAGAGCTAACCACCCCCCTCCAAAAAAAATACTCCAATTGGACACACTCAAAGCATATCTCTGGATCCTAGCCAATGTCTGTTTCTGGGAGATCTTGAAAAATGCTGAATTTGTGCAAATCTTTATGGCAGAATTAACCTTTGTTCTAGTTCTGCCTGTACAAATTTCGCTAGCCCGTAGAATATGCTATTTCTCTATATATCACTCCCTTTTAATAGCAGACTGAACTAGCGAGTGGTGACAGAAATGGAGTTGGAACAGGACTGCTGAGGAGGTGTATCAGGAAAATTTCAAAGCTTGTAGAAGTAAAAGAAACAAACAAAACCCCAACCCAACAAATTTTTTAAAGGCTGAATAATAATAATTATTATTATTATTATTATTATTATTATTATTATTAATACTCCGCCCATCTGGCTGGGCTTCCCCAGCCACTCTGGGAGGCTTCCAAAAAAAATATTAAAATACTGTAATGCATCAAACATTAAAAGCTTCCCTAAACAGGGCTGCCTTCAGATGTCTTCTAAAAGTCTGGTAGTTGTTGTTCTTTTTGACATCTGGTGGGAGGGCGTTCCACAGGGAGAGCGCCACTACCGAGAAGGCTCTCTGCCTGGTTCCCTGTAGCTTGGCTTCTCGCAGTGAGAGAACCGCCAGAAGGCCCTCGGTGCTGGACCTCAGTGTCCGGGTAGAACGATGGGGGTGGAGGTGCTCCTTCAGATATACTGGACCAAGGCCATTTAGGGCTTTAAAGGTCAGCACCAACACTTTGAATTGTGCTTGGAAATGTACTGGGAGCCAATGTAGGTCTTTCAAGACCGGTGTTATATGGTCTCGGCAGCCACTCCCAGTCACCAGTCTAGCTGCTGCGTTCTGGATTAGTTGTAGTTTCCAGGTCACCTTCAAAGGTAGCCCCACGTAGAGTGCATTGCAGTAGTCCAAGCGGGAGATAACCAGAGCATGCACCACTCTGGCGAGGCAGTCCGCAGGCAGATAGGGTCTCAGCCTACTTACCAGATGGAGCTGGTAAACAGCTGCCCTGGACACAGATTTGACCTGTGCCTCCATGGACAGCTGTGAGTCCAAAATGACTCCCAGGCTGCGCACCTGGTCCTTCAGGGGCACAGTTACCCCATTCAGGACCAGGGAATCCTCCACACCCACCCACCTCCTGTCCCCCCAAAACAGTACTTCTGTCTTGTCAGGATTCAACCTCAATCTGTTAGCCGCCATCCATCCTCCAACCACCTCCAGACACTCACACAGGACCGCCTTCACCGCCTTCACTGGTGACTCCCCCCCCCCAACAGCCCAATGTGGACAGGACATACTTGGCCAAACAAATGTAAAATGTCATTTGGAAAAGGAAAATGGAACCAGGGAGGAAGAAATAGTTTCCTGGGGGAGGGCATGGCTGGCTGGAACCTTGAACGAGCCACAGTGGGGGTGTACTGCTGCATTCTTTTGGAGGCCCCACACGCTACAGAGTATTTATGATGTTTTTACCTCCAGGGAAGCATATGATATCTTGACTGACAGCACTGAAAGAAATTGAAATTCATAATGGAATATTTTATCCTTTTGCACTCTCTTCTCTGTCCGTGTTTATTCATCTGTTATTCAAACAGAGTTTGGGTAAGCAGCCTTTGGCTACATCCTTTGGCTACAATAATAAGGCAGGGAAATATCGCTGGAGTTTTCTGAGCATTGTGCAAAGTGACAGACAAGGCTATTTAGGATTGCTGCCTAGGCAGCCACTTTAAAATGCTGATTTTGACAGGGCTAATGCAAAGTACATTTTACACAGAGCTATATTTACCACCAATTGTTAAATCCAAGAACAGCCATCTTCCACTTTGTCTTCACGAGATGAATCAGTAAAACACAGACACTCCCAAGTGTTCCTAGCTGAAATGTTACTCAATGTAGGACTGGAGTTCAAGTCAATTATCAAATGTTAATTCTTTGTAGCAATAAGCAGACCTTCCCTATCCACTGGGGGAAAAAATCCAGAGTAAACAGATGAATTGTCCAGACACCTGGTAGAAGTTCACAAATTAATCCATGCTATGGATTGAGTCTGGTGCAAAGAAAATTCTTAAATGCTTTTTCATTGTGTGCTGGAGTCCTCTCAGGCTTACTGGGGCAAAGGGATGGTTGGTGGCTGAGAAAGCCTCCAGGACATTCTGCAATAGGGATTGATACCCTAGATGCATGGGTCAAATTGTTAGCATATTAGCAGTGCATCATGGAGTCAGTTGCAAACTGTTGACTCCACTCACATAATTATGGGCACTGTAGTTTATATTTCTCAGCAACCCTTAACAAACTGCAGTGCCCAGAACACATTGAGGAGGATAGTGTGTTTTAAAGGTGTTTTAAAGGTATAGCCCATTCACTTTCCCTCTCCACTGAACATAGGGGGAGGAAAATTTGGAGTTTCCATTTATGTTGTGTAGCAAACTGCACTTTCCCATTCCATCCAAATATTTGGAAAGTGTAGTGTCAAGAAAATCAGATTTTTCTGTTCTGGCCTTCTTCCAAAGCATTTTCTGGGTGGAGAAGTGACCTCATGAGAAAGCGGTTTCTTTCTCACTAATTGTACAGGATCTCATGGCTTGTATGAGTGACGCGGGGTATCCAAGGTCAAGATGGAGCTTCACTAATTGGGTCTGGAGGCCACTGTGGTGAAGTAGCATGTGCACTCAGTTCTGTAGAGTTACATCTTGGGAGATGTCTGATTGGCCAAGGTCATTGCCAGCTGCTATGAACTATGTAAGCTACCCACATTCCTTTTGTGTCTTGCCTCACGTCCTAGAATCTGGGGTCTGTGCCTGAAATTTTGCCTTGCTTTTCATTTACAATTTTCTTCCTGGCATCCATGCTGCTTGCTGTGTTTCTGCTGTATTTTTGCCTGTTGGTGATATATAGAGCTATTTCCTGTTGGAATTGCCTGCATTTGTGCCTTCAATATTTCACCATTAAGAAACTCCCATCCATGTTGGACTCCCTTCCCTTCAAGTATTTTTTATCATGGGATCTCACCCATTAGTTCCTTAGATTTTTGAAATCAGCTTTCTTAAAGCCCAGATTTTGTGTCTGACTACACTCAGCTTTTCCTTGCCTCTGTGTCATGAAGCCCAAGAGGACACGATCACTTTCTCCCAAGGTTCCTAGTACTTCCACTTTGTCAATCAGTTCTTCCCTGTTGGTGATAGGTCCAAGATAGATGACCCCCTTCTTGCTTCTTCTACCTACTGGGGAATGAAATTGTCCATGAGGCAATTGAGAAATTTGTTGGACCTTGCATTCTTGGCAGAGCTTGAGTTCCAACAGATATCAGGGTAGTTCTAGTTAACTTCCTCTCTTGCCCTCATTCCTGCCTAGGCCCTTAATCACATTCCAAAGGATACCTGTGCATTTTGCTGATTAGAGTACAATAAATTTAATAATCCTTGAACAGTAAGAACTCGTGTTGCAGTTTCACAGCTCATGAAATGTGTCAGTTTAAGATATGAGACAAATACCGCTCCCCCCCCACCGCCACTGCCGCCTTCTCTCTCTCTCTCTCTCTCTCTCTCTCTCTCTCTCTCTCTCTTGCAAAACACTGTGACTTCACAGTAGCCTTATCTCTCATTACTCTGGATACAATGTGATATTCATTAGAAAAGAATACAGGACACGATTTCATTAAGAGTTAGCAAGTTCTCTTCCTAGCAACCTTCCCTCCTGCTCCCACCCCCTTGGTTTTGTACTGCAAGAGAATATAATGCAAACCTTTCTTATCACATATAAACAGCACGTCAACTTTGTACACTGCATGTTGTTCTTGAACAAGTAAGTGGAGATAGTGAAGGTTCCTTTGGCGCGTCACTGCAAGATTATGGAATTATGGGAGGGCTGAAAGTAGGACACGAGCACAGCAGCGCTTGGAACTTGTACATCATGGCTAGATCTTGTGGTAGTTAATTCCATAGTTGAGCTTCCTTGCATTTTTTTAAAAAAACTCAAAAACTACATTATTATTATTATTATTATTATTATTATTATTATTATTATTAGGTTGTGTCAGGGAACTGCCTTCGGCTCAGAGGCAAGAAATAGAAGGGCAGTTGTGTTACAGGGAGCCTCCGAAAATCTTGCAAAGCAGTTCCTCTTCCAGGGAGGAGGAAAGCCCCACCTCCAGTCGGGAAGAGGTGCAAGGACCAGAGGATGCTGATAGGAGCCTTAACACCACTTCTGAGCAAGCTGGACAGGAGGGAAACACGCCCTTGCCATCGCCCATCCTGCACAGTAGTTTGGGGCACAAAGAGGGGAGGAGACTTTGGGGGTAACGAAACTCTTATGGTGGGAGAGGTCAAAAAAAAGACCACTCCTGGATTCTGCTAGCGATTGAGCCAGACATGAGCCTTGGGACTCTTCACTGTAAATAGTCTGCACAAAAATAAAGTCTGTAAAACACAGGTCAGGGTCCTGCCTGGTTACTCTCGAGCAACCACAACAGCCACCCGACAGGTTGTGACCAAAGTTTGCCCTACACAGAGAAGACTCATTAAAAAGAAGGACCAACTTAGGCCCATTAATCCTAATGTGTCTACTAGATACAACTCTTCATATATATAAATAGTCCACTCAAATATTCAATTTGTTTCACATACACTTCTTGGTAATCTGGGCCAGCACCAGGATTTGGCATCCTCAGGCATGCTCCAGAAGGGGACCCACAATGAATCCTTGGAGCCTCCTGGTTGTTGCTGTTGCTGTTGCCAAGCAAGAAAGCAGTAAGAGGAATTGGGAAAAGGAGAATTAATTCCCATGAGCCTGTCCCTCTCCCAGAAGGAGAGGAGAGCAAAAGTGACAGGAGGCAGAGGTGGCTGGACTCCGTGTGAATCCTCAGACAGGCTCCTTGCAACAGCCTTGTGAAGGAAGCGAGTCTAATTACCTGTACCTCGCTGAGCTCTTTAATTGCTAAAACATTGATAAATCAGGGGGAAACTGTCAGGGTGTCTAGCAATTATAAAAATGAAATAATTCTGCAGTGCAAAATTGACAGCAGTTAAGAGGTTGTGGGTGGAGTGAATAAGGTTCTCTCGAGACAGTGGTGAATGGCACCACATACAGGAAAGAATGGTAGAAAAAGAGAGAGAAAAGGGGTGGAGTCCACCCACTCTTGGTTCTGACCCGACTCATTTTTTTGTTCTGGTCCTGCCCACTTTTGGCTCTAGCTACATCCTCCATTTGTTTGAAGCCCCCACCCCGGATTACACCCAAGGTAATGCAGCCCTTGACAGAGAAATATTTGGATATTCAAGCCAGCAGCACATTCAGGGCCAAATTTGGGGAATAATTATTCATTCATTCATTCATTCATTCCTCACACATTTGGCTGGGTTTCCCCAGCCACTCTGGGTAGCTCCCAACAGAATATTAACAACACAATAAAGCATCAAATGTTAAAAACTTCCATAAACAGAGCTGTCTTCAGATGTCTTCTACAAGTCAGACAGCTTTTTATTTCCTTGACATCGGATGGGAGGGTGTTCCACAGGGCGGGTGCCATGACCGAGAAGGCCCTCCGCCTGGTTCCCTGTAACCTCACTTCTTGCAGTGAGGGAACCACCGGAAGGCCCTCAGAACTGGACCTCAGTGTCCAGGCTGATCAATGGGGGTGGAGACACTCCTTCAGGTATACTGGGCCGAGGCTGTTTAGGGATTTAAAGGTCAGCACCAACCCTTTGAATTGTGCTCGGAAATGTACTGGGAGCCAATGTAGCTCTTTCAAGACCAGTGTTATGTGGTCTCGGCGGCTGCTCCCAGTCACCAATCTAGCTGCCACATTCTGGATTAGTTGGAGTTAATATTAACCTGTGCACCGACACTTTGAATTGTGCTCGGAAATGTACTGGGAGGTGACCAAGGCCCCCAAATTCAGTAGGGTTACTCTACCACATTATGAAGTAGAGTCATAGAATTGTAGAGTTGGAAGTGTCATCTAGTCCAAACCCCTGCAATGCAGGAATTTTTTGCCCAACGTGGAGTTCAAACCCATAACCCTGAGATGAAGAGTGTCATGCTCTACCAATTGATCTACAAAGTAATACTCGTTACAACCTGGGAGACATAAGTGAAGGAAGTAATACTTATGACCATCTCATGAGGCATTTGTTCTCAAAATGCCCAAGTGTATCCCTTTCCCCAGTACACAATTATCGCCGCTGAGTTACATCAGCTCTTATATTTGAAGGAGGGAGTTATACAACACGTAGCAGGCTGTACGTTTGAAAAAATAATATATACTATTCATTGGATACCCAATGGATCAGTTCATTCTCTAATCAGTTTATGCATAAGGTCCATACTGGGTCTTCTACTTTTTTCGTTGAACTTTATGAGCTACTTCTGTTGAAATCTACAATTCAATACAATGAATAGCGTATATTCTTTTTTCAAACGTACAGCCGGTAACGTCTTGTGTGTTTACTGAATATGTTTCACGTGACCAGAGATTTGTTGTTGTTTTGCGTAGGGAGTCATACAGCACAATCCCAGGTATATTTACTCTGACGTAAGCCTGACTGATTATGCTGGGTTCTTCCTCCCAAGAAAGTGCAGGTAGGGTTGCAAGCCTAATGAAGCCATGCTCAATTTGTCAAATGTGAAGCAACAGAAAGTGGGCCTTTGCACTTCTGAAAGGCTCATGTCACATTAATATTTATGCTGTGTACAACGTTTAAGAATATTGCATTTGCCTGCTGTACTACTATCCATTCATGGTGACAAATTAAAGTGATAAAAATGGACACACGCTAGAGGTAACTGTTGTTTTGCTGCACAAAGGCTCACAGAAGCGTATCTTAAAAGAGTGTTGAATTTTGCCATTTTGCAGATGAATTCAAGTTCTTTATGAAAAGGCTGCCCATGAACTATTTCCTCAACACGTCAGCCATTATGCACTTGTGGACAATGGACTCAAATTTCCAGCATCGCTATGAGCAACTGGAAACCAGCACGAAACAGCTGTTCCTCAAGGCGCAGAAAATTGTCCACAAGCTCTTTAGCCTTAGTAAGAGGTGCCATAAACAGCCACTCATCAGCTTGCCGAGGCAAAGGTAAGAGAAACAAAAGAGAAAATGCAACCAACCTAGGACAGTGTTTCCCGAATGGGGCTAGCTTGTAGAGATGGCGGGAAGTGGTAACAACGTAAGCTACTACAAACTCGCAAAGATAAGGCTACATTCCTTCAAAATGCCCTACATGTTTAGGAATCACTGACCTAGCACGCTGTTTTGACACTGAAGGGTTATTCACATGGATAGACATGGCAACAGTTTCCAGTTTGATGGCATATTGAGGGAGTGGCTGATACCTTAACCTGGTCATGTGATGCATGGAGGAGAGCATTCATTGTGTGGACGCCATTTTTAGTGGCATATCCATGACCGGGATAAGATGCAAAACTTGTTCCCCAGCTCTCTCACAGATATCAGGGGAGAGATTTGGAAGAGAAGCCACCCCACTCTTCCAATCTCACTAATTCACCATTTGGGGGCTCTGTAAATTTTACAGCTGTGCATCCTCACTTTTAGGCTGCTTTCCCAATCATCCATTTGGGAGATGGTAAGGTGATGAGACTTGGGGATATCATTCTCTCCTGTTTCTTTGGTGAATTTGAACAGCTAGGAGCTGCCCAGTGGTTTCCAACCAGCTTCTGAAAAGCTGGGGTTGTGTAAATCATCCATCTGAAGTGATACAAATGACTAGGGCGAATCTTCCTAATGCTTTTACTTGTGTATATTCCTCAAGCCAACAGGCACTATGGGTGCATAACATGGGCATGCAGGAAAATGTCAGAGTCTCTTTGATAGTGAATGAAATAATTAATACAGATTATATAAAAGCACACACACTTCAAAGGGCTCGTTTCACACATTCAGCCATCCCAATGGCTTTCCCCAGCCAAAGCAGGCTGAAATGAGGAAAGCTAACTAGTGTAGTCTGAAAGGACAGTACAGCTGCCAGCTGGGAAAAGACACCGGTTGTCTCTGTCCCTTTTCTCTCTCTCCCGAATGTCTGTCCCTGGCTGAAGCAGCCTGGGATGCAGAACTGCCTCTCTATCTCTCTCTTCTCTATCATTCTCTGTCACAGAGAGGCAGTTCTGCATCCCAGCCACCTGCCAAAAGGTAGGGCCAGAGAAAAACGCTTAAACTTTTCTCATTGACTTTGTGGGGCCTTAACCCCTACAAATATATTATTGTGGGGGCTACAGCACCCACAGCTCCCTGGAGATGGCACCAGTGGTACACACGTCCTTAGAATCAAAATCCATTGTCCAAGGGTGTAGCCACTGGGCCAAGGCAAGTTAAGGCTTCCTTAAAAAGGTAAAGGGATCCCTGACCATTAGGTCCAGTCGTGATCGACTCTGGGGTTGCAGCACTCATCTCGCTTTATTGGCCAAGGGAGCCGGCGTACAGCTTCCGGGTCATGTGGCCAGCATGACTAAGCCGCTTCTGGCGAACCAGAGCAGCGCACGGAAATGCTGTTTACCTTCCCGCCGGAGCGGTACCTATTTATCTATTTGCACTTTGACGTGCTTTTGAACTGCTAGGTTGGCAGGAGCAGGGACTGAGCAACAGGAGCTCACCCCATCACAGGGATCTGAACCGCCGACCTTCTGATCGGCAAGTCCTAGGCTCTGTGGTTTAACCCACAGCGCCACCTGCGTCCCTAAAAGCTTCCTTGCTTCCTGGTAAAAACCACTTTCTCCCTCCAGTGTAGAAATTAGCATTGGGTGGGGATCACCCTTTGTTGCCAATAGAAGTTTTTAATGCCCCACCCTCACCCCATACCAATTGGTTTGTGGTGCCAGGGATATTTGTCAAGATCACTCTCAGGAGGGAAGGTTGAAACCTCTCCCCATGTTCTGCAGTGCTGATCATAAACACAAACACACAGCCTAGAACTGCTTTAAAACACACACACACAAACACAAACAAGCACCCCACATGACTGCTAAGCACTACATTAGTGTAATTTGTACTCATGCCCCGAGTTTGATGTAAATGCAATCACAATTAGGATAAAACTCCAATCCAAACACCCTTTAGTTGGAAGTCAGCCTCCTTGATTTTAGCAGAACATTCTTCCAGGTACATATCTTTCCTCCCACAACCTAAAATACTGTTTATTGTACACATACATTTTCTATATAGGTGCCCTTGCTATACTGTTTTAGATGTCTGCTGATAACTTCTTTGTTTTAGCAAGCCTACCCAGACATATAATTTAGTCATGTATATTCGTTTTCAATATGTTTCCTGATTTTATCCATATTTTGTTGACAACTATTTTATGTATACTTGTTTTTTAAACAACAAGAAAAACCAGTTTTGCTGGTTTTATGGAGTGATAATTTTATTATGTACACTGCCTAAAGAGTTTTCTGATTTAAGCAGTCTATAAATTAATAAGAAATAATATGAACTTGGGAGTTACAGTGGCATGCATCATGTAGGAATTATGTTTGGAAACCTTTGATTTCTGCATCTCAGTTGCTCCCGGATGATGTGACCCTCTCCATTTTAACCATTTAAAGTTCCTACACTCCATGTAGAAAGTATGGCCAGCACATCTCAGGTTAACTCAAGTCTAACAATGAGGGATTACCGCATTCAGAAAATGTTATCCCTTGGCCTTGATGAGGAGGGAATGGACCATGGCAAATCACTGGTGCGGGATGTTAGAATGCACCAAAGCCTGCCTGCAAACGCAGACAAATATATTGAATATAGAATAGGCTAGTCAGACATAAGTGACTGTGATAAATTATGCCAAGGCTGGCTCACCGATGAGGAAGGTGAGATGATCGCTTCAGGCAGCAAGATAATGGTGTTGATCTGTATCCCCGCCCCTGTTCCTGATGTAGATCTACACTCAGCACTTCTTCCCTGGCAGTGGGGGGGGTGGGGCACCATTTGGGCATAGCTGTCAACCATCTCTTATTTGGCAGGAAAGTCCCTTATCCCAGTGCCATGTCCCGCTGTTGTCCCTTATTGATGATGTCCCTTAAATTTCCCGGGTTTCAAAGGAAGCAGCTCCTCTCCCTCCCTCCCTGCCGGCCAGGGAGGAGGGAGGCTCCAACTGTGTTGCTTGGCTGTGTTGCTCACCCAATAAGGAGTCTAAGAACGACTGGGGTGTGGAGCTTGCATGCTTTGTGCCGATCAAATCGGCCGCGTTGCCTGGGGACTTGCCTTTGCTCAGCACTTCCCAGCGGAGAGGTGACGGTGGTTTTCCTTGCTGCATCCCCTTTGCCGGGTTGCTGCGCTGTGGGAACGACCACTTGAGGCTTTGTTTGGCTGCTGGCTGGGCTTTCTGCCTTTGGCTCAGAGGGGCTCAGAAGTTGAACATACCTGTGCTCTGTAAATCCCTTATTTTGGCTGCTGATCCCTTATTTTTGAGGCTGCTGGTCCCTTATTTTCAAATCTGTAAGTTGACAGCTATGCATTTGGGGGATCACCTCAGGTGCCATAAAGTCTTGGACCAGCCCTGCATTATGCATTCATAAACCTGCTGTCACTGGCTCTTCCAGTTGTAGAACAGGCATGATGTCTTTTCCTGTAGAGAGGAAAGGCTAACAAGGGCTGAGATTGTCCTTGTGTGTTGGGAGATCTGACTATGCTGCCAAATGCAATGCCTAGCTTGTAGAAATCCTAGGAATCCCAGTCCTTGTGGCAACCATAGTTTGTGGTCTAACTATTGGCTGTGATGGTACTTTTTGGGATGCGAGTGGCACTGTGGTCTAAACCACTGAGCCTCTTGAGCTTGCCGATTGGAAGGTCAGCAGTTTGAATCCCCGCAGTGGGGTGAGCTCCTGTTACTCTGTCGCAGCTCCTGCCAACCTAGCAGTTTGAAAGCACACCAGTGCAAGTAGATAAATAGGTACCACTGTGGCAAGAAGGTAAATGGCGTTTCTGTGCACTCTAGTATCTGTCATGGTGTTTCCGTTGTGGCAGAAGTGGTTTAGTCATGCTGGCCACATGACCCAGAAAGCTGTCTGTGGACAAACGCCAGCTCCCTCAGTCTGAAAGCAAGATGAACGCCGCAACCCCATAGTCACCTTTGACTGGACTTAACCATCCAGGGGTCCTTTACCTTTTTTTACTTTACTTTTTGATTCACGGCGGCTCCTTTGCACACACAGGTCACCACTTCCCATTGCCATTGCCATTGCCATTAGAATGAATGAATATGCGTGGATAAACCAACCCTTAAAGGGAGCAAAAAGAATTCAAAGAAAGAAGACCTCATGCCTATTCAAGCTTATATAAAATGGGATGGCTGGTTATCAATATTGATTTATCTATTTCCATTTATAAACAGCTTCCTATGAAACAACTTGAAGTCATTAGCAATGATAACATCAACAATAAAAAGCTAAAACAATTTCAAATATAAAAAATGATTAAGCAATCCCACATGTAGAACCATTTCATATAAAAAAATTCAGTTTCAGTGAAGTTACAGAACAGGATAAAACTCCCAATTTAGCAAGCCTTGTTGAAGACAAAAGGTATTAAATAGGTGCCGGAAAGACAACAGAGACAGTTTCTGTCTGATATTTAATAGGGAGATCCAAAGGTTGGGTGCTGCCACACCAAAAGTCCAACTCCTTCATCATACAGAATGGACTTCCTAATTAGATGGTATCTGCAAGGCACCATCACCTGCAGAGTGCAAGATATATAAGGGGAAATATATTTCAGACATCCTGGTCCCAAGCTCTCTAGGGCTATGTGTTAAGTTGTGGGTGAACATATCAGACAACACAGCGATTCTTCAAACAGCTCCTGTTTATTCTCAGGCCAGGACAGAACTGAACTGAAGGGCTCAGTCAGCCTGCTTATATAGAGCTCCAGTACCACGTTACTGTAACAACTTTCTAAAACTATCCAATCACTGAACGTCACTTTCAATCCTTCATTTGCATAACTATCTACAGTATCTCCCTGCTGGCCCAGGGTGAGAACTTCAGTACACTATGGACACCAGAACAGGCACCCTGAACTTAGTCTGGTATTCCCAGCCTTGTTTTCATCTTGCTGCTGTTCTACCCAGAAATATATAAATATGTAAATAATAAATAAATGAAGCTCTCTGCTCCATGTGCTTATCACTAAATTGCTTCCTTCCAGGACCACATTCCACGTTGCTTCAAAATCTGATTTGAATTTAACAAGTTGGGGTTGGGGCATACACTAAAATTCATTTCGGTGTCTCGTCTGCCATTTCCCAGATTAGCTTGTCAGCCTTTCCTTTGGTCCAAGATGTGAAGTCTGCTTGGGAACCAAGGCTTCCTTACTATATAATTTCAGGCTGTAATACCTTCCAGATGGATTTCTCTAATTATAGTATATCCCCGAAGAGAAGAACAATGATGGCTTTTAAGTTATGAAGGGTGACTTTAAAAATGCATTATGATGAAGTGACAGATCCTCCGCCCTCCAGAAGCGTTTTACTCATTGATAGAAGGTCCATAAATCATTGACACGACACTTCTCCTAAATTATCTGTACCGCAGATTTCCCAGATTCAGTTGGTCATTTTCCAAAGGTATTAAAAGAAGAAGAAGCCAACAGCCTAGACTGTTCTCTTCTTTTACAACCATGCTGTCATTAGGATTCCATCCAGCATCCATTGAAGCTGAGGGGAGCCATAGTAAAGAGAATATTCGCTGAAACTATGCCAACGCAAAATATGATTCACTATACCAACAGTTATTCACTAGAGGGACAGATTGCTGTCTTATGGCAACCATAAATTCAAATCAAGAGCATAATTTTTCTTATAGAAAATGGAGAATGCTTGAAATGCCTTAGAATAAATCATACAGGTTTTATGAGAATCTTGCAGTATGTTATGGGTGCCTTAGCCACCTCTTCTGCCTCCCTGCCAAGTCATTATCAGGCTGACCCTATGCAGAATTACACAGCCCGAGTCTCCCGATTTCAACTGTGCCTCTGACCGCATGAGATTGGGCCATACAGGGTCAGATTACTCCAGCAGTAACAAAGAAAACCTTATGGTTAAGTCACTGGTCCTCCTGCCCTACCTCTTTCTAACCTTGTGGAATCTGGATCTCCAGTATCTCATAAAGGAGTCCTGACCAGCCCTGCTACCTGAGATCTTTTTTTTTTTCCAAGTAATTTTTTATTGTTTTCCTTACATATTCTTTTCCAACAAACCATATTAATGCCATACATTTCCTTTGACTCTGCTGAGTCGCGACTCCCCCCTCCCTGCAATTGGTATAATTAACCCCTTTCTATCGTGCACATCATTCTCACAATAGTACATTGAAGGTATTATGTCAATCCTGCTAGTGTCTTGACCTCTTTACAATTCTCCTTTAAATATTCAATAAATTTACTCCAGTTATTTTGGTATCTTTGGTCTTCCTGGTCCCGGATCCTTCCTGACAATTTGGCAAGTTCTGCGTATTCTGTCAACTTCACCTGCCACTCCTGGATGGTTGGTATGTCTTGTGTTTTCCATCTTTGGGCCAGGAGGGTTCTTGCTAACAGATTTTGGTCTCCCATTTTGATTTCCATTCCTATTAAACCTAATAGACACGCTTCCGGTCTTTTGGGGAAAGTTTACCTAAATATTTTTTTAAGTTCATTATAAATTGATTCCCAAAAAATTTTAACCTTGTCACAGGTCCACCTGAGATCTTTTAATGTGAGGCGTCATCTCAGAGATTGAACCTGGAACCTTCTGCATGCAAGGCATTGTGCACATTCCATTGAGCAGTGGTCCTTTTGCAAACCCCACTGCTGCTTTTCTCTTCCCCATCCCCTTCCCATAAATAATGTGGTCAGCTTTCGTGACTCATGTAATAATTGTAGTTTCCATGTGTTTGGTACAGTCATACCTTGGTTGTTGAATGCCTTGGTACTCATACGTTTCAGCTCCCAAACGATCGAAACCCAGAAGTGAGTGTTCTGGTTATCGAACGTTTTTTGGCTTCCGCTATTGTTTCTGGCTTGCCTGCACAATCGGAAGCCAATCAGAAGCCGTGCCTTGGTTTCCAAATATTTTGGAAGTCAAATGGACTTCCGGAACGCATTCTGTTTGAAAACCAAGGTACGACTGTGATCCCAGGAGACGTTGTTGTTGTTGCTGTTGTTGTCTCCTCCTCCTCCTTCATAATATTCTCTTCCATAACAGATATATCAAGGAGGATGTATAAGAATTAAATGAGCAGGAAGCATCCTTAAAAAGCATCATTAAAAACATCTGAAGGAAGGGATGGGTGGTTCCACTAAAACAGGATACAGGTTTTCCCAAACTTGGGTCTCCACCTGCTTTTGGACTACGATTTCCCTCATCCCTGACCACTGATCCTGCTAGCTGCTAGGGATTATGAGAGTTATAGTCCAAAAACGGCTAGAGACCCAAGTTTGGGAAACCCTGTACTCAAAGAAGCGAAACAAGGAAGTGATTAAGGAAGTGATTATTCTATTGTGTATTGCAGGCATCCCCAAACTCGGCCCTCCAGATGTTTGGGGACTACAATTCCCATCATCCCTGACCACTGGTCCTGTTAGCTAGGGATGATGGGAGTTGTAGTACCAAAACATAGTTTGAGGATGCCTGGTGTAGGGTATTCTGGCTCCCATCTAGGCACAGTTGTGCATAATCATCTAGAAAGCCACAACAAGTGTCAGCTGTGGTACAAATGCTCCCGGATACAAATACATGTGCACCATGTGATTGTGAATTAAATGGCTCAACAGCACTTGCCCCGATCCATTTCTGCTACAGTTTGTTTGAAATCCTGAAGAATGCTTGGAATCCAGCTCTTGAAAGGGCACCAAGGACTCTTTGTGTGAAGCTTCTTGTCACTTCAGAGAGCTCCAATTCCCAGGGCTCTTTGGTTTGTGGCCATTAACATTAAACAGGCTTTAAACTGCTTTAAATTTGCAATGTAAACACGTCTAAGTCTTCTATTTGTTAAGGGATTTTCTACTCTCGGATTCATTTAGAGAATTGACCTTTTTTTGTAATGATGTAACCTTTGAGCTGAGAGAACAGAGAAAAAAGGAGACTCCTTTTTGCATACCAGAAATACAATGGAAATCATGGTGGAGTAGACTGTGGCCAAGTGACCTTGTATGTCTGCTCAATCTGCTCTCCACATGCCTAACTGATGATGGGCAACTTCAAGGCCTTGTTTCTCTTTCCTTGATGTTCTTTATTTTAAAATCAGGTATAGACCAGACAGTGCTTTAAATAGAGCTCACCCCAAGAAGAGTATGAGACCAATGGCCCTACTAATGTGGCTAGACCAGGGGTTGGCAACATGCGGCCCATGGGCCAGATCTGGCCCACAAAGACCATTTTACCAGCCCCCGAGCCGCCCCCAAACCGAGCTGCCCGCTCAGCGAGTCCTCCACACACTGCGCTGAACCAGCGCAGCACGGCGCAGGGACTCACTGAGTGGCACCGGAAATCACATCTGCGCACGCACAGATACCAGGAGCGATTTTCAGTATCTGAGCAGAAGCAATTTCTGGCATCGCGTTGCGCTGGTCTGGCCCACAGATGATCTCCATGGGGGTGATCCGGCCCATGGCTGGTAAGCCTTGCCAACCCTTGGGCTAGACTCCAAAATCCCATCATCTTCTTGCCTGCATCATCATAAGGAACAATTTGGCACAGAGGTGATTTCTATACATGAAGGGTATATCCAGAACATCAGACATAATACCTATGGAAATAATACCATCAGTCATAAGATTTGTCTAGCCTATAAAGTGATGGTGTGTGTGTGTTTTAATTGGAAAGATGTTTTAGGCATTTCCCAAGTTTTCACTGTAAAGGTATTTAATTATACAAATGAACTCGTAAGAACTCCCATTGAATCAAGTAAATCCTACCTGTGTCATCCGAGCAGTGTGAGAGAGCATCTCCCAGCTGATTTACAAACTTGGATCCACATACAACGTACACCTGAAATATGTGACTGGTAAATGGAAATGCAACTATTTGTTCACTAAGCTCCTGCACTAAATTATCTCCCTTCAATAGAAATGATTTTTTTTTTCAATTTTCAGTGGCTTAGAATTAATCCCAGTATGCAGACAGGTGCATTTTGTTCCATGTAAATAAACTTCTTAGCCTCCTTTTGTCTTTCTATCGTACATAGAATTTATATGGTCACTTTATACTTCAAAAATCAGCCTGCATTGAAAGAAATAATCATCGTCTTGAATTAACTGGAAAGTTTTGCAGTCTTTTATAGCATCCGAGCAGCACACAATTTATATTCATTCAATCATCTGGCTTTTCATTTTCATTTTACAATGTAGAAGCCAAAGTAACATTTGTGGGCTGTCAGATCTGGAGGAGGATTTGCAATCAAATGCAGTTTTCTGTATCTGACAGTGATCGTGCAAGTCTAAAATTCCATATGGAGCTTTAATGGGAGGGAAGAAGAAGCAAAATAAAGCATCTTCTGTATGTACTAGTTTTGTTATTTTAATATTCATAAGCAGAGGAATAAGCTTCCATTGCATCTTTATTGAGCACGCCCCATCCCTCCAGTGACTCTCTGTATTGAATATTATAAAAATGTTGCAGTGGTAGTTCTGCTGAAATCTCAAGCAGTGATTAGTCGACCTGCTGTGATGTCACAGAGGTGCAAAGAGTGCAGAAGGGCTACTACTGACTAAGTTGTGTTTATCCTCCCAGAGAAGTGGATGGCGGGCAAACTGGTATGGTAATAGAAAAAAGACTCCTGAGCCAAAAGGGTGGCAAAAGAAGTGGGCACTGAGGTAGGAAAAGAAAAAACTGAGAAGAGGCTATATGGCCAGGAATGTAGAAATGAGGAAGAGTGAAATTTATTTGATATATTGGTTTGAAATAACCAGACAAATCTTGACCTGTAGGTCTCCGCTGTCTTTATTAGTACACTGCAAGCTACCTGTCTGTTTGATTCTGGCTTTTTTTTGACAAGCTAAGGCCTGGGGGCCGGATCCAGCCCAGTCGCCTTCTAAATCTGCCCCACGGATGGTCCGGGAATCAGCATGTTTTTACATGAGTAGAATGTGTCCTTTTATTTGAAATGCATCTCTGGGTTATTTGTGGGGCATAGGAATTTGTTCATTATTTTTTCCAAAATATAGTCCGGCCCCCCACAAGGTCTGAGGGACAGTGGACCGGCCCTCTGATGAAAAAGTTTGCTGACCCCTGCTATAGCTTTTATGGGAAGGAATGAGGGGGAGACTCTAGAATAGAAGTTGAAGTGCTTGCACTCTGTATACAAGTTTGAGGAGGGAAGATTCATCAGCACTTTAGCATGAATTTATCCTAGCATACACATTACTTTGTGCCGTTTTCCTTAAGATGCACATTTCTGCAAGCAATTTTCTCCAATATAATGCATTTCCTATGGGGAAATTATTTTCCCCATAGGAAATGCATTTTATTATTTTCCCCATAGACCCTTATTTTAATGCATACTTAGAATATACATTGTACAGATTACCTGAAAGACCAGCATCACAAAATTCAGAGAAATGCAAATTTCAAAAGGATAGTCACATTTCAGCTGATATATTGTTTAGAGCTGCGAATGAGCATTAGACTTCCTCATTAAAATACGAACCAAAGCAAATTTCTCCCCCATCCTTGCTTGGTGACACTAAGGGCAAAGGCATGGTCTGCCCTTCTCAGATATGGAAGCAAAGGGTCTTTCCTCAATGGCCACACAGAGGAAAACAGCCACCCACACAGTTTCTCCATCCATATTCCAAGCATTTGGTGGGTTATTTTGCTAGATCTGAATAATGTCTGATAGACTTATTAAATATACATATTGAATTATTAGAATGCTGAGCAAATGTCTACAATACTAAATAAAAGACATTTGCTGAATGCATTCATTATAATCTTTTGCTTTCTTATATCTGCAAGTGCCTTGGCTAATTCCCTTTGGAAAGAACTGCAAATATTTCCCCATGAAGAAAATACATTTGTAAAGGCATTTGGGTCTCTTCTATCGCCCTCATCTCGTGAATGCGTATTTACAAAAAGGCTTTTTAATCTATTTAAAACACAATGACATAGTAAGTCAAGAATGGAAATGGTTTAAGTTGGCTTGTGATTTGTCAGTTTGCATGGAGTTTTAATCAACGGAGGCTCTGTGTGTGCTAGCTAACTGCCCCTTATTGAAATAAAGACATGGATCGCAAACAAAGAAGTACTGACAAGCAAACGCTAGAGGTGATCAAGTGTCACTGAAGTGAAGTCTAATAAAAACATACATCATTAGCATTGATGTTGCGCTTTCAGTTTTTCAAAACGTTTCAATCCATCTCCGTAATACTTACAGCAGTGCCATAAGTTTCATTAACACATTTTTTGGGGGAAATGGGACTAAGCAGGTGAGGAGAGTTGGCGAGAGGAAAAACAATGGCTTTGTCTAGGGCCATGCAGTGAGTAGCAGTTGAGGTGAGACTTGTATCAGAGACATCCTGGCTCACCTTTGCCATTACATTACACCAGGTCTCAAAATGCAGAGCTCCAAGTTGCATTGAGCTGACAGGACATGGGCACACCTAGCTGTTTCTAGACTGTCGTCCAAATCTCAGACACCAACAAGTACATTCATAAGGAGTATGCTTCATAGGAGGCATGAGTCATGTGCATGTTGTGTGTTCATTGCTTTAAGGGTGTTCACTGATAACCAACACAAAGAGACATACACCTCTTACTTAAAACTGCAGGGAAGTCAAAACTAATCGGCAGAAGCATTGTAAAAAGCAGCATAAACAAGGGGGAAAGAGCTACACAGGGCAACCCAATAACTTTTTGGAAGATGACCACCTTAGTGTGACCTCTGTTGCTTGTTGTTTAGTCTTGTCCGACTCTTCGTGACCCCATGGACCAGAGCACCCCAGGCACTCCTGTCTTCCACTGCCTCCCGCAGTTTGGTCAAACTCATGTTAGTAGCTTCGAGAACACTGTCCAACCATCTCATCCTCTGTCATCCCCTTCTCCTTGTGCCCTCCATCTTTCCCAACATCAGGGTCTTTTCCAGTGAGTCTTCTCTTCTCATGAGGTGGCCAAAGTATTGGAGCCTCAGCTTCACGATCTGTCCTTTCAGTGAGCACTCAGGGCTGATTTCCTTAAGAATGGATAGTGTGACCTCTACCATGCAGTAAAGGAGACGTCCAGTAAAGGACGTGCCTTGGGAGAGAATTCTGGAGCACATCCACACCCATGTTATATTATGGAGTTGATGGTACATGAAGCAGTCTTTGAGAAAGATCTCAGTGAGCAAGCTCGTATACAAACTAGTTACCCTGGACCCAGACTATTTGGGCTTTGAAGAGCAACATGAGCGCCTTAAAATGAAATGAACTGAAAATCCATTATGTTCTTTAGGGGAAATGGTGTTACAGTTGGCTCCTTACCTCTCTCGCCCTGACCTAGCCACTGTGATCCACGCGACGGTCACCTCCAGACTGGATTATTGTAACTCGCTCTACGTGGGGCTGCCCTTAAGACTGACCCAGAAACTCCAGCGGGTGCAGAATGCTGCAGCGAGACTCCTTACGGGGTCTTCGCTGCGAGATCACATTCATCCGGTGCTATATCAACTGCACTGGCTCCCGGTGGAGTACAGGATCAGGTTTAAGGTGCTGGTTTTAACCTTTAAAGCCCTATACGGCCTAGGACCCTCGTACCTACGGGACCGCCTCTCCTGGTATGCCCCACAGAGAAACTTACGGTCTTCAAATAAAAACATCTTGAAGGTCCCAGGCCACAGAGAAGTTAGGCTGGCCTCAACTAGAGCCAGGGCTTTTTCGGCTGTGGCTCCGACCTGGTGGAACACTCTGTCACAAGAGACTAGGGCCCTGCGGGACTTGACATCTTTCCGCAGGGCCTGCAAGACAGAGCTGTTCCGCCAGGCCTTTGGCCAGGGCACAGCCTGACTGCCTCCCTCGGCAATCTTCGCGGAGCTCTGGCCCAATGGTGGCCAGTGCCTTGAATTTAATTAATTTATAATGAATGATTTTAGAGTGTTGTTTGTGTTGTACTTTTGTATTGTTTTATTGTTGTTAGCCGCCCTGAGCCCAGCTTCGGCTGGGGAGGGCGGGATATAAATAAAATTTATTATTATTATTTATTATTATTATTACAGGCTCCATGCAGTCTGTACCAACTCAGCTCGCAAATGATCATGTGGTTTAGTGCAATGTGCTGCACATGGGGTTCGGAATCTGCAGCTATTATAAAATATAGCAGCTAGGTTTCTCACTGGGAGTGGACATCAAAGAGAACTGCTTGCTGTGGTGGTCCTCGTGTGTGTCCGTCCTTTCTCTTAAAAGACATGCCTGGTATGTAATAGAAACTCCCCTCCCTTGTCTGGATGTTGTTCCCTCCACATTAGCTGGAAACTAGTAGGAACCTTTCAGGGACGCAGGTGGCACTGTGGGTTAAACCACAGAGCCTAGGACTTGCTGATCAGAAGGTCAGCAGTTTGAATCCCCTGTGACGGGGTGAGCTCCCGTTTCTCAGTCCCTGCTCCTGCCCACCTAGCAGTTTGAAAGCACATCAAAGTGCAAGTAGATAAATAGGTACCGCTCCGGCGGGAAAGTAAATGGCAGTTCCGTGCGCTGCTCTGGTTCGCCAGAAGTGGGTTAGTCATGCTGGCCACATGACCCAGAAGCTGTATGCCGGCTCCCTCGGCCAATAAAGCGAGATGAGCGCCGCAACCCCAGAGTCGGTCAAGACTGGACCTAATGGTCAGGGGTCCCTTTACCTTTACCTAGTAGGAACCTTAAGTCTTGCCTATGTAGTAAGTCCTATCTCAGGCATAGGCAAACCCGGCCCTCCAGATGTTTTGGGACTACAACTCCCATCATCCCTGACCACTGGTCCTGTTAGCTAGGGATGATTAAAGTTGTAGTCCCAAAACATCTGGAGGGCCGAGTTTGCCTATGCCTGTCCTAGCTGCTATGCTGACTGTTGTTCACTGATAAATACACCTGTTGGAGTTTCCCTGACTCTTTCTGCTTCCAGGGATTAGGGCAGATCCATTGTGTGGTTTCCTCAAGTACCTTGCCCAAACCCACAAGATACTGCAGACTTAGAAAGTGCATGTTTCATTTGGCATTTAACTTGTATCAATTCATCTTAGAGGACTTTATGTTTTAGGACTTACAAATACCGCACAAAAAAGGAGCTGGGTTTTGGCTCACTGCCAAGTTCACTTAAAGAGCCAATTTTAACCTTTAACTCCTAAAGGCCTTGGGGACCAGGGCACATCAGGGACTGCTTTCTGCCACACAGACCTGAAGAAGGCCTTTCTCAGGTGCCCTTCACAAGTCTTTGGAGGAGAGGGAAGTGGTGAGCTGTGATAGGACCTTCTCAGTTGTGCCCCTGGCATGTTTTCCTCAGGGCACCGTGGGTGTCTGTTATCTTTTCCATGGCAAAGCTCCGACCTTTTTATTCATTCAGACATTTTAGAATTTGAGCTTTAATGCATATTTTCAACCTGATTTTTATTGCTATTCTGCTGCTCCTGTTTTATGCTGTATTTTTTGACCCAATTGGTTATTGTGTTGTTGCTTTGGTACTTCAAATGCTATGGCAGCTGCTGTGAGTTGCTACTGTCTGAAGAGCAGCGTATAAATCTAAATAAATAAGATTTTGTATCAGTTGCATTTTCTGTACCATTTGTGAAAGGCAGCCACATGTGGAGACCAGGGCAGAATCGCCATTGCTGGGTCATTTTACTCTAGGAAAGGTTGCAGTTTGCAAACTCCTGGGCGCTGCTGCCATGTAAAATTTCAGGTACAGTGGCAAGTCCAGTAGCATCCTTAAGGTCTTGCTCTGCAGCTATATAGCACTTTTTGACTGTTCAAAATACTTCACATAGATAATAGTTGGTGGCTATCCTTATAACCCTAATTAGTATGCTGTGGAAATCCGTTGGTAATGAGAGACATCAACTGGTGCCAAGTCTAAGCAGTACAATTTGTGGGTGAATAAAGTAAAAGCAAACAAAATATATTTTGAAAGGAAACAATGCTCAACATTATAATAAAATACTGGAGCAAATGGTATTTTCCCTGGCACATTTGCGAAATGGAAGCATCTTGGCAAACAATGGCAAATCTACAAATAATTCAAAACAAGTGAATAAAATCCAAAACAACTGAATAAAAAGGGATAATGCCTGATAAACAAAGTTCACAGACAAACCATGTTTGATTCAGCAAGTGCCAGTGTTTGAATTTCTGAGAGCACTTCATTTGACTCTCCATAAAAGGGAGCTCATTTGAAGTGCCCAGGCTCCGTGCTAGGAGAGCAGCTTGCAAAGTGTTCCCAGGTTTTAGGGGATAATGTGGGGGAGCTCCCTAGAGGGCATAAGAAAAGTGAGGTCAACCAGATGGTTTTCTCCAGGTGATCCTCCTTTGAAAGTTTGCTCAGGATGAGGCTGAAAGTTCAAGTAAACTAGCCAGAGTCTTCATAGCTGGGAGCAGGTCTAACATAGCAACTTGCATACCTGCAAGTCAAACCTTGGCTGAGCTCTTAAGTCTTCGCTCCATGCATCTGGTGAGCAGTCTATCTTTAGAAATCAAAGCATGCACATATTTCCCCCATTTATATTCAGCTTTCACATTATAATTAAAATACAACTGCATACCTGTTCTGGGGTTTGGAGTGAAGGTGTGTTGGTGATGTCACCATTCCAAAAATCTGCAGGATCAGTTTTACCTCAACACCTCAACTCTTAAGAAGTCATATCTCTCTTCATCTGCTTCTAGGATTCCGCCGTAAGGATTCTGTCATCACTTAGACCCTTGAGTCCAGATTTTGCAGGCAGGTTAGGTATGGGTCATGGCCTGATTCTATTGGCCTCTGTCCACAGGGGCATAGTCTCTCTGCGAGTGATGCTTTGTGGAATCTCCCTGTCTTGCCAAATGCCAGGTGGTTCTTTTAAAATGAGATTCAGAAGCAATACAAAATACACAAGTGAGTGAGAAGTTTAAGGATATTATTCTAAAACAGCAAGCAATGTATACATACTAAGCAAGCACTTCAATCTGCCACTTGGAAGCCCTCAAGAAGCGGCAAAGTGACTCCCCCACGTAGCCTCAGTTTGCACGGCCCTGCGGTCATTCAGTTCATGCACGAACTTCAAAGACACTCTGCCCAAACCGTCCAATTTTATAGATAGCCTGTGTTGCTTGCCAGACTGGCTACGTGCAGATCATCCAGAGTCTCACTTTCTCAAAACAATGTCCAACATCAAAGAAGGTACACAGCAATATCCTCTCAACTGATTAAGGCAGCTGTGAGGAGGGGGCTTCACCTCCTCTCAACGTTCTCAGGATGTTAAAGACTGTTCTCACACCATCAAAAAACTTAACAAGAGCGAGGGAGGAGGAAGGAACAGAGGCAGGAAGGATAACCGTGCCAGATCACTAACTCCTCAATCCTTTTTTGTCTTCCGGATGCATTTCCCATATACTCCTCTGTAGCACATTCAGTCTCACCAGCATGTCAGCCCTGTGTTGATTCGGGTTGGTCAAATGGGAGAGATACAATGTCATTGGCTATCCACCTTGCAGAATCCCCAGACTACCACATACAGTGGTGCCTCGGGTTACATACGCTTCAGGTTACATATGCTTCAGGTTACAGACACTGCTAACCCAGAAATATTACCTCAGGTTAAGAACTTTGCTTCAGGGTGAGAACAGAAATCGTGCTCCGGTGGCGTGGCAGCAGCAGAAGGCCCCATTAGCTAAAGTGGTGCTTCAGGTTAAGAACAGTTTCAGGTTAAGCACAGACCTCCAGAATGAATTAAGTTCTTAACCCAAGGTACCACTGTACACTATTCCTGATTTGACCACTAGGTTCTTGGAATTCATTGTCTAATAATCTGCATTTGATTATCTCAAAGTTAGGTTATGACCTAACTTATCTACACCAAGAGTTGTTTATAATGATAGTCACTAAGTGAAGCTACTGAGTTGACCACCAGCTGTACCAGTGAAGAATCACATGGACAGGGTGACTGGTTTGGTGTCCTCCCTAAAGCAGACAATTTGCAGCTTGGGCTCACGATGCAGTTAGATTGAACTCCATTTAGCGCCACTGCATGAAAGATATTAAACTAGAAATGGTCATAACAAAACTTACCGATGTTTCATTTGGGATGTCTCCCTCTTTGACAGAACACAAACTAGGTGCAAAATACAAATTGCCTCGGGACCGAACAAAGCCAAGTGCTCCTCAGATGTGCGGTGCTTTGAATCACACGCGATAACACTTTTTGATCTGTTTCATTACATTGTTGCATGTGGGAGTTAAACATGGATTTACAGGTTTGAATGCAAAGGAGCTCCCCCAGGGTAAATCAAAGGCTTCTACCTCACAGACCAGGTGCACATCAGAAAGCCAATTCCAACCCAAATGAATGTTGATAATGTTGAATCGTAACAGATAAGATGAAAGAATGAAAGGTAAAGGTCAGTTCCATTGTGACTGCTCTTTTAAGACCAAAAGGCGTCTCCATGTAGATTTTGTACATCTAATCAAAGAAGATGTTGGTGATGATGAGAAGGAGGATGGTAGTGAACTTTGATGCTATACCACTAATTAAACTAGAGAGAGGTTTTTAACAGGGTACATTTTAAGTTAAAGGCAACAGAAAACAGAAAATACATGCATTATTGCCTAGATCTCAACATTTTAAAGGAGGGGTGGAGAACCCCCAGATGTTGTCGGACACCAACACCCATCATCCCTAGTCAGCATGCCCAATGGTCAAGGGGGATGGGAGTTGTAGTCTGTCAATATCTGGAGAAGTACAGGTCTTTTGCCCTGCTTAAAGACTGAAATATCTATAACCTTTTTTTTAGTATTGATTTGTTTTGACACTAATATATATTCACCAGAATTAAGTATTCTCATGAGATGATGTGCAGTAAAAGAAGGTTGAGCGTCTTATTAATACAGCTGTCAATGGCATGCAACTTTTTGGGTATATAGCGGAGTGGGTCGGTTGTGGTCGAATCCTGCACAGTTAAACTATTTAAATCCTGATAGCCACAACCCCCACAGGTAGTGCAAGTGAGTCCCATTGCATTCAGTCCAGTTTGCTGAGTAAGTCCCAGTCCAGTACTTTCAATGAGCCACACATCACAATGTATTAACCCATAAGTATGTGCCATTAAGGGACATGGGTGGAGCTGTGGATAAAACCTCAGCGCCTAGGACTTGCCGATCGCATGGTCGGCAGTTTGAATCCGCGCGGCGGGGTGCGCTCCCGTCGTTTGGTCCCAGCGCCTGCCAACCTAGCAGTTCGAAAGCACCCCCGGGTGCAAGTAGATAAATAGGGACCACTTACCAGTAAACGGCGTTCCGTGTGCTGCGCTGGCTTGCCAGATGCAGCTTGTCACGCTGGCCACGTGACCTGGAAGTGTCTGCGGACAGCGCTGGCTCCCGGCCTCTAGAGTGAGATGAGTGCACAACCCTAGAGTCTGTCAAGACTGGCCCGTACGGGCAGGGGTACCTTTACCTTTACCTTTTTATGTGCCATTAAGGGACGCGGGTGGTGCTGTGGGTTAAACCACAGAGCCTAGGACTTGCCGATCAGAAGGTCAGCGGTTCGAATCCCCGCGACGGGGTGAGCTCCCATTGCTCGGTCCCTGCTCCTGCCAACCTAGCAGTTCGAAAGCACGTCAAAGTGCAAGTAGATAAATAGGTACCGTTCTGTCGGGAAGGTAAACGGCGTTTCCATGCGCTGCTCTGGTTCGCCAGAAGCGGCTTAGTCATGCTGGCCACATGACCCGGACGCTGTACGCCGGCTCCCTCGGCCAGTAAAGCGAGATGAGCGCTGCAACCCCAGAGTTGGTCACAACTGGACCTTTACCTTTATGTGCCATTATGTTCAGTGGGGCCTAATTCCAAGTAAGTGTGAAATGGACTGCAGCCCCACATCCTTTCTTGGCAAGTTCACAGAGTCAGTGAAGATTTTACATCTAGATTAATGCACATGATTTATTCATGGGGTACATATAGTAATGTGAATAAATGCAGCTCATTTTCACTCCTGCCATCTATGATGTGTGCAAGCTACACCGATGCCGTAGCTATTACCGCAACGATTTTGGGGGACTCTTTCGTTGTTGCACATTCCCTGAATACATACTTTTCGTTCCTTCTCCTCATCACCATTCACATAATGATGAAACAGTTCAGAGGACAGGCAGGTTTACCAAAGCATGGGACGTTATGCTACAAGCTTCAACTCTTTTTAGGGTGTGGGAAATATATTTAAATTATGATCCAAATATAAATTAACCAAGCCCTGTACAAAGAACCAGAGTGTATAGAAATGAATGAATGGTGGTGCTGGCATCACACCCATGAACCTTAGATCATTGCCTTGTGTCTATATATGCAGCAAACTCCAACATGCACAGCCTCTGGATGGAGTATCTATGTCCTTGATTTTTGCAAGGTATGTTGCATGTTCAATACCTACATGTATTGGAGGAGGCTTCATGCAGGTTCCATGCAGACATGACTTCAAACATATGAGGTTGGTAGGAGACAGGGTTGATGGGCATGATCCTAGCCGCCCATATGCATGTATGTTTTTGCACACTTTGAGAATTTTCACAGGACTTGCGTTGCGTTTTTGTGTTGTCCCAATTAGGGGCATGCTTTCTGAATAAACTTACACGTTTTGCATAGGATAGTGGTGTTTTTGCTTCTACAGTGGTACCTCTGGTTACGTACTTAATTTGTTCCGGAGGTCCGTTCTTAACCTGAAACTGTTCTTAACCTGAAGCACCACTTTAGCTAATGGGGCCTCCCGCTGCTGCCGCACCACCACGCGATTTCTGTTCTCATCCTGAAGCAAAGTTCTTAACCCGAGGTACTATTTCTGGGTTAGCGGAGTGTGTAACCTGAAGCATCTGTAACCTGAAGCATCTGTATCCCGAGGTACCACTGTACTCAACACACACACCATTGCTTCCTATGATTCCCAGAATTCCTATGAGTGGAGTTGTCCCCCCATGGGCATTTTAGGAAACTCACTGGCCACAAGAAGTTGCCTGCAGATCGTCTGAGAGCTGGCATCATTTATTTCTAAAAACAAGCAAAAAAACAACCACCACTCCACAATAATTGTCCATCTCTCAGGGGTTCCATAGGCATCTTTCCCAGGCTGACACACTTCCTGGAATGTCCGTGGGTGTGTCACATCTTCCAATAGGGGAATTCCAGGAAATGCATGAAGTCAGGAAAACTCCATACAAAAATGGGAAAGTTTTAAAGTCCATGAAAGAAAACCAACTCCTCTCAGCCCCCTCATAACTTCATTAAGGTCAGCACCAACACATATGCACCAGCTCCAACCAAAATGTCATTGAAATCCATTCCTTTCTTTTGGCGGGAAAAGAATCTTTTCCTCTCTGCCCCATTGCAAATGTCCCCAAAGTGAATTTCGCTACCCTTTTTATCCCCCCCCCCCCACTTAAAATTACATTTCAGAGAAGTGTGATCTCCCAAAAAAATCTATTTTTCTACTGCACCTTTGCAGCTGCTAACACTATATTACAGCAGGCAATATATTATCCTGGAGAGTTTTGCCGTCCCGTAAAGATGCCGACGATACCCCTGAGAAATTTTACGATGCATTTAGGCATTTTAATGCATACATTTTTATAAAGTATGTCGAGAAATGAAAGTGTGGATCATAATGTTCACTTAATGTCAGAGCAAATAAATCTTTTTCCATTATTATTATTATATCCCATTGATTTCCACTAACTGTCTGCAGCATTGATTTTTACAAAGAAACTGCCTTTATCGGCCCCAGTAGTTGTCTGAGCAAGTACAACTACACGGACATGATTTTCCACTCTTGCATGGTAAAAGTGGCACCCAATTTTTACACTCTGAGTTTTCAAATCTCATTTTTTTCCTTTTGTTCTGCCAATCAAAGCACCATCCAGCTGTCAACATCCTCCCAAGTTCCTAATCCTTTCAGCAGCCGCATAAAATCTGAGTGAATTGCAGCCTTCCAGCTATCTTATCATGCAGCAATTCACAAAAGCGTATCAAGCTGGAACTAGGTGCTATTGGAGCTGCATAAACATTTCCAAAAGCAGCAGCCCAGCATTTCCTCTTTCCCATCTGACAAAATAAAACATTTGGCATGACATCACCATTTGCATTAAGAGTTTTCCCACCCCTGTAAGTGGCAGCCAATGACCTGGAACTGTAATTTGGAAATGCTCAATATGTTGATGCCACGGCACATATTATTTTGTATTACTTGACAATCAGAGGGTTGAAGGGGAAGCTTCTCCAATGTCTAGTTTTGGCCCCATTGTCTTGATTTCCCTACACACATTTCATGCAACAAACATAAAACACAGTTGCATGGCCTTCGAATTACCACTCCCTCTAAACAGCGAACTTAGGTGGTTGTGTACTGACAGGATTAGAAGCAGAAAGGGGTGCTCAGAAGCAAGAGAATAGTATTAGCATGCTCAGCTGAGCATCAACATATGTTATTGTTGTTTAGTCATGTCCAACTCTTCGTGACCCCATGGACCAGAGCATGCCAGGCACGCCTGTCTTCCGCTGTCTCCCACAGTTTGGTCAAACTCATGTTAGCAGCTTTGAGAACACTGTCCAACCATCTCGTCCTCTGTCATCCCCTTCTCCTTGTGCCCTCAATCTTTCCCAACATCAGGGTCTTTTCCAGGGAGTCTTCTCTTCTCGCGAGGTGGCCAAAGTATCAGAGCCTCAGCTTCAGGATCTCTCCTTCGAGTGAGCACTCAGGGCTGATTTCCTTCAGAATGGGTAGGTTTGATCTTCTTGCAGTCCATGGGACTCTCAAGAGTCTCCTCCAGCACCATAATTCAAAAGCATCAATTCTTCGGCGATCAGCCTTCTTTATGGTCCAATTTTCACTTCCATACATCACTACTGGGAAAACCATAGCTTTAACTATACAGACCTTTGTTGGCAAGGTGATGTATCTGCTTTTTAAGATGCTGTCTAGGTTTGTCATTGCTTTTCTCCCACGAAGCAGGCGTCTTTTAATTTCATGACTGCTGTCACCATCTGCAGCGATCATGGAGCCCAAGAAAGTAAAATCTCTCACTGCCTCCATTTCTTCCCCTTCTATTTGCCAGGAGGTGATGGGGCCAGTGGTCATGATCTTAGTTTTTTTGATGTTGAGCTTCAGACCATATTTTGCGCTCTCCTCTTTCACCCTCAATCAAAGGTTCTTTAATTCCTCCTCACTTTCTGCCATCAAGGTTGCATTAACATATAAGGAGGCATTAAAAAACACCTAGCTCAATGATAACAGAAGATACTCAGGGGCCTCCAGGAGGTATATAATGTTGAGTGCCAGCTAGAAAAATTTTAAAAAAAAGAAAGGAGACTGAAGGTTCATAGAATTGTAGAGTCTTGGGATCCCAAGAGTCATCTCGTCCAACCCCCTCCAATGCAAGAATATTTTGCCTAACGTGGGGTTCAAACCCAGGACCCTGATATTAAGAGCCTCGTGCTCTTACCAGCTGAGGGGTGGGGGGTAAAGGGTAGTGTTTTCTCCTTCTTAAACACCTACAGCTTCTAGTACAGTGGAACCTCGACTTACATACACCTCGTCTCACAGACGTTCCAAGTTGTGTCTGCGGTAAACACTGGGTTTGCCACGATTCACGCATGCACGGAAGCGGCTGCTGCCATCCGCGTGTGCGCAGAAGCGGCTGCCACCATCTGCGCATGCGCATGCGCACAAGATGCCTCTGCTAGCGTCCTGTTTTGACCAGCAGATGGACCTCTGGAATGGATTATGTCCATAAGTAGAGGTTCCACTGTATTCTGGAAAAGAAGATGGCTGCCCAAAATCCTAAAGGGATTAGGAGTCCTGTTAGTTAGGAGGTGTGAACACACCGCTACATTTTGCTGCAGGGCTCACTTGTATTGTTTTAAGTATCAAAATTTTACTTTTATCCACCCTCAGATTTAGAAGGACTATTCAGTGTATCATGCGGAATTAAATACCTGTGCATTTCACAACCACAGAAAGTAACACAAATAACATCAGCTTGAAGAATGGGGGAACATAACTCTGGCATCCGTGACTTTGTAGTTAAAAAAAAACGAGGAAAGAACTGATGATTTTCTAAATTTAAGATGAAAGATTGCCATCTGTTTGAGCTTGGATTGCTCTCATCAGCATATTGTCTTCAAAAAGCAGCTACACTTTTTTTTTTTAGATAATTCCTAGAGTGATTGTTAAAGTGGAATAAATGATAGAACCAAATAGCTGGCAAAGCTACATAGGCTGCAGTTACCTGGGGAGGGAACCTGATTGTGTTCAATGGGGCCTTTCTTCTGAATAAACATGTATAGGATTGTTCTGTTGATGTAGTGGCTTAACACAGAAGGAGATAGACAGTTCTGGATGTGCTGTAACTAGGAATAACTAGAAACTGGGTTTGGATCCGTCCCATATATGCTTCATGCTTTTGAAAGCAGGGCCTGCAACAAAATGTTGTCTTGTGGATTGCACCTCTTGACTCCATTCCTCTTCCTATTCCGCTGCCCCCGTCCTGCCCTGAGTGTTGTCAACAATCAGCCTCTTCTCCACAACCATTCAGTATGCTAGTTCCACCCTTTTGCAAATGGGTGATTCCATTTTGGCTGCCTACCAAACGGCACTCCCAGCTTCAAAATTGGCAACAGAGGCAACTATTATTGTTATTTTTGTTGTTGTTATTAGGGAAACTTTTAATATTTGATGCATTACTGTATTTTAATATTTCGTTGGAAGCTGCCCAGAGTGGCTGGGGAAGCCCAGTATAAATAATAGATGATGATGATGATGATGACGACGACGATGATGATTTCATTTTGCAGTAATAGATTTTGTCAATGCCCTTGATGGTTTCAGATATCAGCTGGCACAGAAATGTGTTAAAGGAATTTTCAAGGAAAGGAAGAAAGAAAATATAGTGGTAACTTTGGTTTCCAAACAGCTTAGTTGTCGAACAAATCGGCTCCCAAACGCTGCAAACCCGGAAGTAAGTGTTCCAGTTTGCAAACGTTTTTTGGGAAGCCAAACACCTGACGTGGCTTCCGCTTGAGTGCAGAAAGCTCCTGCAGCCAATCGGAAGCCACGCCTTGGTTTTCGAACGGTTTCTAGAGTCGAATGGACTCCTTGAATGGATTACGTTCGAGAACCAAGGTTCCACTGTATAACAAATGCACAGTTTTGTTCCGGTTGACACAGTAATCCAGTTTGGGGGGAGGAAGGTGGAGGAAACGCCTTTCCTAACTTTGGATGAAGAAAACATTATCCAGGCAGAGTGAAAAAGAAATCTGCAAAAACCCTCTACATCCTAGGTTTGAAAGATGCCTAATTGCTTCTTGTACTTAATGATATGATTAACCTCAGACATAAAAACAGATTCTCTGCCTGCAGAAGGCAAAGGGTTTCTTTTTCCCCTTCTTGTTTTAAATCTCTGGTGAATAGAGATTAGTCTATGGAGGGGAGGAGTGAAGTAAAATAAAGAATCTCTCTACAAGAAACTCCTGTGAATCTTGGCAAGGTGGAGGGGGGGAGGATGATTTCATATCAAGCCTCTTTTTATTTTTTGTTTTGCTGAATAGCTTAGTTGTTTGAATAGAGAGGCCTACAGATATTTCAGATAAATGATGTCATATGATTTGAAAAAGCTGATGACACTGCAGTTCACATAAATCTCCAGAAATGTGTTAAGCACCTCAAGCAAGATGATGCACAAAGTCAAGTATTTTCTCTTGCATGGAATGATACCCTGTTCTGGCTAAAAATATATGGATTGTTGCAGGAGACCAAAAGAGCACTGCAGGTGCCTCCAGGGAAATGTCCTTCTCATGATCAGAAGAGCAGATCTCAATGTCTCGTTTCACATTTGGTGAAGTGTTGTGTCTCAGTGCTAAATGGGGATGAACTAATCTGTCAGTTTTGCTTTCTCTCGGTTTCACATTTCTCCAGTTTAGTTCCCCATGTTTCCACACCAATTTGTGGATTCTTATTTCAAAATGGGAATTTAATCTAAGATAAACATCTTTGCATAAACTTTTGCATAATGTACATATATCTGCAAGGCATTTTCCCCTGATGCAATTGACTTTTTGTACATTATTTTCACTGAAACATGCAATTTTATGCATTCTTTACCCTGGTATATGCATTTTTGGACACGTCGCTTGACTGGAGAACTGCCTTGCCAAATTCGGAGAAGTGTGAACTTTGAACAAAGGTTGCGTTCTGGTTCCCACACTGCTTTGGAAAATGAGAATTAGGTCAGTTCACCTTTAAATTTGAACGGAATTGAATTTCCTCCCCATCCCTAGTGATAGAGCACATGCTTTACAAAATGTCCCAGATTCAATCTCAAACGACTCCTGTCAGGGCTTAGAATGACTGTTACCCAACACCCTAGAGAGTGGCAGTTAGTCAGAATACTGGTGTAGATGAGCTAATGGTCACATTTGGTATCAGGAAGCATCCTATGTTCCAAAACTACTTTGAGACATAATTTCATCCCATCCCCCCACTCACCATTCCTGTTCATTTTCTTCTCCCTTGTTTTGCGCTATATGTGGGGCTACCTTTGAAGGTGACCCAGAAACTACAACTAATCCAGAATGCACCAGCTAGACTGGTGACTGGGAGCGGCCGCCAAGACCATATAACACCGCTCTTGAAAGAACTACACTGGCTCCCAGTACGTTTCCGAGCACAATTAAAAGTGTTGGTGCTGACCTTTAAAGCCCTAAACGGCCTCGGTCCAGTATACCTGAAGGAGCGTCTCCACCTCCATCATTCTGCCTGGACACTGAGGTCCAGCGCCGAGGGCCTTCTGGCGATTCCCTAAATGCGAGAAGCCAAGTTACAGGGAACCAGGCAGAGGGCCTTCTCGGTAGTGGCACCCGCCCTGTGGAACGTCCTCCCACCAGATGTCAAAGAGAAAAATAACTACCAAACTTTTAGAAGACATCTAAAGTCAGCCCTGTTTAGGGAAGCTTTTAATGTTTAATAGGTTATTGTATTTTAGTGTTTTGTTGGAAGCCGCCCAGAGTGGCTGGGGAAACCCAGCCAGATGGGTGGGGTATAAATAATTTTCTTCTTCTTATTATTATTATTATTCTTCAGCAAACCAAACACCCAACTGCATCTTCCACCAGCTGTGGATTTTCCACTCCTACCAAGCCAAAATACATTATTTGTCATTGCACATTCTTATCTGCAATTCTCCAAACTTCCTTGTGGTATTGATTTGCCATGTAGTTATTTGGATAGCGAGACTTCTGGCAAGGACTTAGTCTTTCTGCATTGATTAGGATGTGATAAACACTGCAGCCATTCCTGGACGGGGAGAGCCTGGCAATAGTGAAAATATGCACTGGTAACTTCAAAATTGGATCCCAGTATGCAACACACTCTATGCAAGGCAGTCTTCGAAGCTGGTTCAGAATCTACAATCAGTGCAGAATGCTGAGACTGGACTACTTAACAGGGTTTGGCCTTTCCCAAGCACATGACATCACTTCTGAGGGAACTGTGCCAACAGCCCGGATGCTACCAGTTCCATTTCAATGTTTTGGTACTTGTATACAATGACCTGGACAACTTGGGACCTGGTTACCTGCTAGAATGCCAGCTTTCCCATTGACCAGCTTGTATATAATGATCGGCTAGGGAGGCTTTCATAGCAGCCTTGTCATTTACAGAGATTCATTTGATGGTGACACAGGGGGAAAGTCTTTTCTGTGATATCAACCACACATTGTTTTTTTAGATCTGTACGTAGGGGATTTTTCCAGCGGTTCACTGCTGGAGCTTTTGATCTACTTTGCAAAAGTCCTGCAGCGTTCCTATGGCAAGGGATCATTAATCATGCACAGTTATGTGTAGCAAGTTATACTATTGATCGATGAAGCCAAATATACATCAGCTAGACATGAGTCATCACGATTCAGCATGCATCCCAAGGGCGATTTTCTAGAGTTCGGTCGGAACGCTCAGAAAGTGCTCCTTAGCCACCACTTTCCCCTTCTTTATCAATCTCCCTTTCCTAAAGTAATAATAATAAATAATAAATCATTTTTAGGGAAGGGTGGGGAGTAACAGGCAGTGGAGGTTTCCCTCAGTAACAAATGATGTAACAGAATGTCATTTTTGGCCAGGGATCTTAGGACCTGACAGCAAATGAAGCTTTCTCTTTTTTGACTTGGGAAAGGGAGGCTCCTTACAGTGATAGAGGCAGAGTGCTTGAAGAGTGTTGTACACCCAGCAAGGACTAAGGCTGCCATATTCAAGGGGAAAACTTCTGTTTTGAGCTTCCCACCTCACTTTGAATACATTCCCCTCCCTGGTTTTGTAGTGTCTTTTGTGGATTTCAAACTTTTTTTTGGCTCCAGGTAAATTTGTACACGGGACGCGGGTGGCGCTGTGGGTTAAATCACAGAGCCTAGGGCTTGCCGATCAGAAGGTCGGCGGTTCGAATCCCCGTGACGGGGTGAGTTCCCATCACTCGGTCCCTGCTCCTGCCAACCTAGCACTTTGAAAGCACGTCAAAGTGCAAGTAGAAAAATAGGTACCGCTCCAGCGGGAAGGTAAACGCCGTTTCCATGTGCTGCTCTGGTTTGCCAGAAGCGGCTTAGTCATGCTGGCCACATGACCCGGAAGTTGTACGCCGGCTCCCTCGGCCAATAAAGCGAGATGAGCGCCGCAACCCCAGAGTCGGTCATGACTGGACCTAATGGTCAGGGGTCCCTTTACCTTTACCTTAACTTTGTACACATCAAAGTTTCTCCTAAAGAACCTCTCCATCATCTGCCATAAAACCCTGGTGTGATTTGAATGATTTTGGAAGATGTGGCAGTCTGCCTGCTGGGTTCATGAGGTCCATAGGTCGTGTGCGTCACTGCACATTAATTGAGTGCATTTGACATTGTGCTCCAAATACCTTTACATTGCAGGTTTACATTACAATGCCTTTACATTGCAAGTTTGGTAGCAGTGGGCAAGATACCTTCCATGGAATCTTCTATGGATCTCATATAGGAACTTCTGGTGACATTATTTGAGAAATGACTCTCCCATAATAACTGCGGGTGACAACTTCATGGAGAAAATATCCTATTTTCAACCATCACCGCCTCTAATTATTTTTCTGATGTGTGAATTTTCAGAAGTGTCCTAGATAGGGTTGTGCTAAACCTTTCAACACATCTCTTATTTACAATTGAGGATGGGGGTAGGAAGAAATGTCCCAAAGATTGGGCTAGCAAAATTCTTCAATTTTTATTTTCTTCAAAATGATGTTAGCATACTATATGGGTTCACCAAGGATTCCCCCAACCTTTTCAACAGTTGGAACACAGAGAGAGAGCTGCTAATGGCAGGCAACACTCTCTATAGGATGGGTAGCAAATATGGTGCTCTTCAGATGTTGTGGACTGCAGCATCCATCACCCCTGTCCATGGACCTTGCTGGGTGGGGCTGATGGGAGTTGTAGTCCACAGCATATGGAGAGAGCAGCATGTTGGCTACAAGACACTCTTTTTGGCTGTGTTGCCAGAAGACTGTCCCTAGAAGTGCACTTAGATGCCCATAAGGAGGTTGTTCACACAGGTCTTTTCCATTTCTTTTGATAAAAGGAATGGCTCTTCTCTCTCACCCTCATGCTTTCTAGAACATATAAATACATATCAGTTGGAATGCCTGCAGGTCTCTGGATTTGTTGCTCTTGTTTTTAACTAATTTGAACTCAAGTAGAGCAGAAACCCTGGCCATTATAAATGCAACGGCAACATTGATCAGATATTTGTGTTGGACAGAAAGATAGATCACAGCAGGCTTGGGGGAGGGCTCATTGTGTGCAAACTACCATTTCCTTTGACTAGTCATCTTTTATTTCTATCCCCCCCCCCCCGTATTTGATCAGAATAGTGAAAAGAAGAAAATGTATACTTTCCTGTGTCGTTGAATGCCCCCCTCTCTGTCTTTCCTATTATATGCAAGGCTTTATGGTGCTGTTTTTTTATCTTAATGATATACTATCCCTCTCTTTTCATTCAGTGTAGATGTCCACTGCAGAGGGAAAAAATCCATTTCATTCCTGTGCAGATATTATATTTAGAGGCAACATTACATACACATTGTTACATTGTCATCTGAATCTGAAAAGAAAATGAAAGAGTACAAGGGAAGATGAAATTCTCAGCAAGTCATCTCTTCAGTTATAATTTGCAATGTGCCCATGGTTTAAGTCAACACCGTATATAAATTGTCTTTAAAAGGTCGTGGAATTAACCACGCAGCAATTTCTGATTGCTGCAGACTGAAGCCAGAGGTTGTGTCAAGCTGATTGCCACTGCTGAAAACTTTGATGCAATGTCTCCCTGCCATCTTTTCTCTGTAACAGCTACAAAATTACGTGTTGTCTCTGCCCCTGCTTCCCTATGTGGGGGAAGGAAAACACATAACATGATGATTTTCACATCACAGGCCTCAGTCAGCTGACCAGGTGTGATGGCATTGAGTATTCATGAACACTTCAACAGTTCATTAGAATGTTTGTAGTCCAACTTTTCTGAGGAAGAGAAAATTGTCAGTATGACTAAAATTAAAATCTTACATAAACTCTTTTGACGGGGTAGCTTTGTGTGGGGCATTCTGTGGAGTGGAAAGAAGCCTTGAGGAAGTAGAAAAGCTAAGTGGTCTGTGACAGAGATGAAGGATAGCTGAAGGGAGGGTGAAGATTGAAACCTGCAATGGGAATCAAGGAAATTTCTTGGTTGCAGACTTTTATTAGAGTTCTGTAGTTGCAACTCTAGAAGCTGCTCCAAAAGCCTACACATCTCCTTGCAAGGCATGAACAGATTTCTTCAGCTCATCCAAACATGCAGTGTTTCAGAAGAAGCATCGGCATTTCTTTAAATTTTGTCATAAAAATCAATTCTAGCTCTCCGACTTTAAGGTTGGCTTGTGGGAAACGTTAGGCTAGAGATAGAACTGGTCTTGCTATCCTGCAGCCAATGGAGAAAGATTTGGCAGCAGAGAAAATGTGATGACTCCTCAAAGCAAGAGAGTATGTGCAGCCATCAACACTCGCCTGTTTTATTATCCACCAGCAAAGCTTCTCAGCTTCTCAGCAATCCTAGCAGCCCAACATGCTAACTGCTGGGCATTGGAGAGAAGAGATTACAGCCTTGCAGGGAAATATCATAGGCAGGAACTGGCAGGAAAGATTCCAAATGAAATCTTTTGTGCAGCTTTAAATGTTCATTAAACAGAAATGCTCTTCACCAAAGAGAGGGTAAGCAGGACATCAAAAGCAGCTGGATAAATTGGATTTCTGATTGGCAAGCTAATGGGCACGAGATTTGTGCCTGAGAACATAACCTTTATGCAGGGATTCATTGCTATTCAATGAAATTCACTCTGCCCAGCAGGAAATCCTCAACAGGGCAAGGGGAGTATTGAAGCTCAGGGATTGTAGTTTTAGCTAGTGGCTCTTCAATAATAGACTGCAATTATCCACCTCCAGTCCACATCATTGCCTTCCTAACCTTTCTGCCAGTTGGGCGTCCTTATCACAGCCACCCTGCCAATGAGTGAATTGCAGAAAATCCCCAGTAAATTGGAGCTGAGTTTTTATATATAAAAAAAAACAACAGCTAAGTCCTCTGGCACCTTAAAGGCTAGCCTATTTATTGGGGCCTAAGTGGGCTGTAGCCTACCATTCTCAGATGGTAATGTAGTCTGCATGTTGCATTCAACTGATTCGCCTTGCATTTACCTGATCACTTCTGCAAACCTTTAAAAAAAAAATCTCCCTAAATCAAGTGCCAACACAGGAGAGTTCTATACACATGGTTTGAGCCAGTGTTCTTTTTCTAGAAAAAGAGGTTTCCGGAACTCACCATTAACACCTCCTTTTTTCTCTTATAATGGCAATGGCGCCCACCTGAGAGTTGCCAGAACTGAGTTCCAGCAAGTTCTGGCTGGAAAAAATAGCCCTGGAGGTCCGTTCTTAACCTGAGGTACCACTTTAGCTAATGGGGCCTCCCACTGCCACCGTGCCACCGCTGCACAATTTCTGTTCTCATCCTGAAGCAAAGTTCTTAACCCAAGGTACTATTTCTGGGTTAGCGGAGTCTGTAACCTGAAGCGTCTGTAACCTGAAGTGTCTGAATTGTTGTGAGGTGGTTCACCCAGGCATACTTATCACTCGTTGACCGCAGGAGCAAGTGGATGAGACCATCAATAGAACTGTCATCTCCCCCAATGTCAACATGAACACAATGCTTTTCAGTGTTCACCTAGTGGAACGAAAGTCATTGAATGATGAGAGATCAAGGCCTGGATAAATATTTGACCAGCGCTGCCATTCATCTGGTGAAGTAACCTCACACAGAGAGTGAAAGATGGGGTGTGGCTCTTCCGCATGATTTGTCAGTTTTCCCCCATTCAAAAAAAGGGGGGAAAGAGTAGTCATTTGGTGCCAAGCTCTGTCCACCAATTGTGCAAAACTCACCACCCCCTGCAAAAGAGATGATGAATGGCTGAGGAAAGTGTTTTTCTGCTTCTTCCTTGGAGTGGGGGAATAGACTTTAAGTTAAAAAACAAACAAACAGGAGTTGTAGGTTGCGTGATTTAAGTATTAAATTTACAAGGTGACTGAGGCATGTTCTCATCTCACTTTCTGGTGCTCCACAGCCAGCCTTCTTGGACATTGCACTTGCTGGAATGCCAACAGAAGAACATTATTCTATGGGCATTTTAGGGAGTATCTTGGCCAAGGAGATTGTAGCATGAGGATCCCCCCCCCTATGTTTCCTTTTAACTCTGGAATGCTCGTGGGAAGACATGTAATATTCCTCCATGGGTATTCCAGGATGCATGCCAGGCAGGGATGTGAGCTGCAGAGTGCCTGAGAATCTCTCAGCCAGCTTGTAATGTTAGATATTAAGGTAAGCAAGTGTGCTGATCCCTGAAAATTGTGTCAAACATCTTCTGCCTCTCCCCAATTTTCTGAGGTGATATATACAGTGGCACCTCTGGTTACGTACTTAATTTGTTCCAGAGGTCCATTCTTAACCTGAAACTGTCCTTAACCTGAGGTACCACTTTAGCTAATGGGGCCTCCTGCCACTGCTGCTGACGCACAATTTCTGTTCTCATCCTGAAGCAAAATTATTAACCCAAGGTACTATTTCTGGGTTAGCGGAATCTGTAACCTGAAGCGTATATACCCCGAGGTACCACTGTATATATATAATTGCAACCCACAAATGGTCATAAAAGGGGGAGGGATCTGCCAAAATGACCAAAACAGCTCTAGATTGTGGGAATCAGGTCCACATTGTGTAAATAATGAAGGGATGAGATGTGGTCTTACTCCTCCAACATACAATTTGTAGCACCAAGCCAAGTTAAGAGTAGTGTTCCTGTGTGGATGAGCCAACCTTAACTGGGAAGAGTAGCATCTCCATGAGTGAGTGCAAAGTTGCTGCTTCAGGTCCAAGCATCTCTAGGTAAAGGGCCTCAGAGAGCACGAGTAGACAAAGACCCTAGAAAGACATGGACTGTCATCAAGTGCTATATCAGGGCTAGCTAATGTTGTGCCCTCCAGATGGCATTAGACTACAACTCCCATCATCCTGTCTTTGAAAATTCTACTCAATATTGATCCAGCGTAGAACATCAACGTATAGTTAGCAGAATAAAAACTTAAACACGTTACAGGATTCCTGAAAAAAATAGACCAGAGGCAATTGCATTTCATCCAACAGAGCTTTACTGCTACTGAAGGCAAATGAACGGAATGATCACAAACCGAATACATTCAGGACTGGCCCTGTCCATAAGAAATCCAGTTGCAGTAGACTTCTCTTAAACTTACAGCAACTTATAATAAGACTAAACCTTAACACTATATACAGAATACCACACCAAACAGAAAAGAGCTAGAAAGAGAAAGTGAGAAACTCAGGCTCCTTCTGGCCCTACTATTATAGTCAGCATGACCTTGACAGAAAGAGATGAGAACCAGTTTAACCCAGCTGTACTCAGCTTCTCTGAAGGAATAACCCAAACATCATAAATCTTTTCCTTGTTTCTTTCACACAGAGAAGCTTCCAGAACCCTCTTGAATTAGAATAGGAAAGATCTCTACACCATAGCTGTCAACTTTTCCCTTTTCTTGTGAGGAATCCTATTCGGAATAAGGAAATTTCCCTTTAAAAAAGGGAAACGTTGACAGCTATGCTCTACGAATCAGATCAATACTTTCTGCAGTAAGAAATGCAAACTGAAACATCCCTCACCATTGGCTATGCAGGTTGTAACTCATGGGAGTTGTAGTCCAACAAAATCTGGAGGCCACCCCTGAGCTGGATGTACCAGTGGGCCAATTTTGTATAAAACCGCTTCAACTACCCTAACATATCATGAACCAAGAGGAGCTTCGTGGACTTCTTTTTTAAAAAAAAAGAATACTTGTAGGTGTGATCCTGAATTCACTTGCATGGATGGGAGCTGGACGTGTTGGCGGTCAGGATTCCACAGCCTGTTATCTCTGTAGCTGAGGGTGCCTTATTTCAGAGATGCTGCAAACACAAATAATAAATCATAAGCGTAGTTTTCCTCTAAAAGTCAAAGATGCAAAAAGATGATCTTCCGCGCTGATTTTTTCCCAAGGTACCGCAGTTTGTCATCTAAAGTACTCAAGAACCATTAAAAACAACTTTGTTGAGGCTCATACAAATGTTAGGAAGGATTTCAGCCCGCAACATAACACATAAGTATATGCCACAGCAGGCTCGAGAATGTAGTCACCATATTTTCACTTGTCACAGCAACATATCCTTTAATGGAATGCTTTTTTTCAAAGCAGCAAATGTTGACTTCTCCAATCCATTACCCCATTATTAATGGTAGCTTTTAAGAAAGCGCTATGAAAAGCAGATACATTCAATTAATCCTTTCAAGGGTTACTTCCCACTAAGGAGAAATTTAAAGGGTGCCTGAGTGCACTGCCTTTTTGAAGATTACACATCCCTGTCAATAAATTGCACTAAGTAAAAGTAAAATCTTATTAACACTGCTTTGCGGGACGAGTTAAGACTTAGTCCCTGTAGTATTCGTCAACATAAACAACTGATAATAAACAGAAAATATCTTTCTGAGTGGTTGGGGCCATGGAATCTAGGAATTGTTATTTTGAAAAAATACTGTCAAATGCCATCTATTCCTTTTCCAACAACCAAAGTTGCCATTGTTAACACTGGAGTCATCAATACATTAAAAGGTTAAATGCCCTTTCTAATACAACATCATTCCTATTTCACCTTTCTCCCTATTGACAATGCATGGGGAACCGCTATGCATTTAACTCACATGGGGTTCCAGCTTGGCCCACAAGGCCATTTTCCCCAAGCCTCACCCACACCTGACATCATAGGATATCAGGTGTGGGAGAGGTATAGTTGCAGCTGTAAATGAACCATTAGCAACATTACAGAACACTCCCATTTTTTCCTCTGGAAGCAGGTCTTTCTTTCTTTCTTTCTTTCTTTCTTTCTTTCTTTCTTTCTTGTATAATATTTTTTATTAATTTTTAATTACAATAATCCAATAAGAGCCACGTTATCACAATACCAAATTACAATACAATTAAAAAAGCCAATTATTCAAATACGAAATTAAACAAATTTTGGGTGACTTCCCGTGTGCTGGATTTCAGGGCACAAAGTTCTTGTTTCTTTCTGCTTCCATAATCTTGATTAGTTCAATTACAACAGTTCTGGTCTTGATCCTTTATTTAACAGCCACTGATTTCATGACTTTCATTCGTAATAGCTTATTTTATAAATTTTAATTCTGCAAGAGGATTTTATGTCCTGTAAATTTCTGTGTCAGATGTTTATTTTCCATTTGTTTCTTCATTCTTCCTGTTGTAATCCAACATATACAGCATCTCTGCTTCCACTTTTCGCGCTCTCTCTTCTCTGCTCTCAAAGGTTGTATTTTTCACTGTGTCAGACGCCATCTTGTTTGTCAAATTCTAACAAGAGGTCTGGCGTTGCCTTGCTTTCAGCCCTTTCTATAATTCACACCAAATGCAAGTCCTACCTAGACTATTTCCACTCAGGAACTCTCAAGGACAGCCAATCCCTGCTGCTAGTGAGTTTCCTTTTAGCACTGAATTCAAATTCTGCATGGAATAGTTTGCCTATGGAATCACCTGCAGTAAAACTCTCCAGTCCGAGTTCCCAAGTACAGTTTATCCTTACCGCAGTCAAGGCTTGCTTTTCACACCGAATTCACTGGAAGTGGTTTAGAATTCTTCTTTTGCAACCACAGCTGACAATTGCAAATGGAGTATTTCCCTTTAACTGTCTGTGCCATTGCAAAAATTATATTCCATCATTCGGAATCCAAACATCCTGCGGAAGATTTGGGTAGGTCTCATTTTGTAAGCCTCTTTGCTAATAGTAGAACATCTTGCATCCTGCTGAAAATACGCTGTGGGAGCCTTATGGCCCCAGAGTATATAAGTAAGCACACATACAATTCTGGAAGGTGCATTTCTCCCCCTGCTGTGTATTGATGTATGTCATTTCACGGTGCATTTTAACGAAAGAGCATTTGCATCTAAAACATACAAATGGAGAAATTCGATATTAAATGCCATGTTCCCCCCGGAGTAAGAAGTTATGAACTTTCTAGGAGGTTTGCAAATTGTATGTGACTTTGTTCAATCAATAACCAACCAAGGAGGGCAAATCTGTTGTTAAGAAGATAAGAGTACACCATGATAGCTTCACAAACAGCTGCTCCTTATCTGTCTGATATAGTACTTAAGTTTGATGAGCTTAATTAAAAATAATGAAAACTACCTTTTTAAAGGTTAAATTGTCTCCTCTCTCTTTTTTTCTTTTTGCTCTGACATCTTGGAGAAGCATAAGGCATTATCACTCTGCCAGACCTTAGATAACCGGCAGAAGATCAGCGCAAGATAATAATGTGAAGGTCACAGGCTAATTAAGGCAGGTGTTTTGCTATGGTCTGGGAGAGTCCAAGGTCTTCAAGTGTGCAGATCGGGGGGCATTTTCCACTGAGTATAGGTAGAATTCATTAGCAAGAAAGGTTATTCCTTTAGCCAGTAAGACTGCCTTCCATCTAAAGAATTTAACTTGCATTTTCATAAATGAATCAACAAAATTACAATTACATTTCTATTTTGCCAATTTAATGAAGAAAAGACATTTTTACTGTTTTCTTTCTCATTCCCTGTTACGGTAATAATCATAGAATTGTCCAGTTGGAAGGGACCGCGAGGGTCGGCTAATTCAGCCCCCAGCGATGCGAGAATCTTTTGCCCAACTTGAACAGGGCTTTGAAGTCACAACCCTGAGATTAACACATTAATGTATCCTAGACTCTCAAACCCACATTCTTTAGTTCATCATTCCACAAACCCCACAAATGGGTCTGCCGGGTTTGAACCGCCCCAACAGAGGTAGCACAACTCTATAGAAACCATGCTTTGTAAACAGGGAGTGCAAAGACTTTACCCACCCACCCATTCCATTCCATTTTTTATTTGATTGATTGATCTTCCCCTTCCCTTTATTAACCATGGATTTGTGTTACATTTTGCTGCAAACAGGTTGTCTTGTTTCTGCCTCCCCTGGGAGGTAGGACTACACAGTTATATGTCATTTGTATAAATGTACTTTTATTAGCAGTGCCACCACCTCTATGATTTAAGAGCTTATCCGAACACGTGAAAATTGTTTTATTTGTTATTTAAATTTATATAACATGCTTCATCAAAAGACCACAGAGTGGTTTATAAAACAGAACATAAAAGTCAATGCATAACATAATATCTTAAAATAGTTATATAAATTCAATTGTAATAATAATAAATGCGTAAGAAAATACGGATCACACAACAGCAAAAGCATTAAAAAGGGAGGGGGGAATCAGCAGCAGGGTATCTGAAATACAGTGCATAAATACAGAATCTTCACTTTTTTCAAAAGGTAGCTCTTGATTCCAGTCCCCATAGAGAATGAAAGTATTTTAAAGGGGGGAAAGATGGTGTCTGCTTTTCCCCTAGCAATTAAGTAGCGCTAGTCAGTGTGGGTGTGATCCTTCAGGGAAAGGTCTGTTACTCAACTCCAGATTTCTAATTTGAGATATTTATTAAATGATTCAAGAGCAGTACAAAGGAGAGAAATATTAGGTAGTGTTGAAATAAAAGTCCCGATTGTCTAAATAATCCTTACATTTAATAGAGACGGTCACATTATTTTCAGTAACAGGCGAAGGTAGCATTCCATGGTTTCTGATCTGCTAGGAACCAGGCAAAGTTTCCCCAGGCCAATGAAGATGGAGCCAAAAGACACATACAAAGCTATTTCTTTTAGATTTGTAGGAAGAGAGACCTGCATTGGAGAGAAGCAAGCAACCAATTGGATAGGGCCCTGGACTTTTCAGATTCTAAACATACCCGCATCAATGATGATGGTTAACATTGACTTGATACACACATAACATTAAGCCATGGTTTAACAACCTAGGAGATAACGACAGATCACCACAGAAGCAATCAAACAAACCATGGCTTGTTTCTCCAAATTTGTGGTTTGTTTATCAGCTTGTCGCGCCTTGTGTCTTTGTAGCAATCTTTGTGATCATCTAGGGTAGGATAGGGGACGCGGGTGGCGCTGTGGGTTAAACCACAGAGCCTAGGACTTGCCGATCAGAAGATTGGCGGTTCGAATCCCCACGACGGAGTGACCTCCCATTGCTCGGTCCCTGCTCCTGCCAACCTAGCAGTTCAAAAGCACGTCAAAGTGCAAGTAGATAAATAGGTACCTCTCCGGCAGGAAGGTAAACGGCATTTCCGTGCGCTGCTCCGGTTCGCCAGAAGCGCCTTAGTCATGCTGGCCACATGACCCGGAAGCTGTACGCCGGCTCCCTCGGCCAATAAAGCGAGATGAGTGCCGCAACCCCAGAGTCGGCCACGACTGGACCTAATGGTCAGGGTCCCTTTACCTTTACCTAGGGTAGGATAGCCAACCAAACCATGGTTAAGGAAGCGCGATGGATTCACACATAATGCCACACCATAGTTGAAACAAAGCAAGGTTTTTAAACCAAGAACAAACCATAAAGCGGTCAAATAACCATGGTTTAATATGTTATTTTAGTGTTATGAGTGAACCAGGCTATTTAGTTCACAGAGTAGCTTTAAAGGGTTTGCTTGAATAGAATCTCCTTTCTTTTAGTTAAAACTCTTTCATTATACAAGTGTGCTGACACAAAACATGGCTGATACCAATTGTGCTTCCTTTATGAACCACGGACTGAAATCAGTGTAGGAGTGGATTTGCAAGCAGTGGCTACAAGTTAACCATAATTGGCAGAGAAGCACAAGTAACATGGAACCATGAATAGCAATGGCAATAGAAGAGAGTAGAAAACACATTGGAGGAGGTTCTGGGATGGAGTACATAAACCTGCAGGCCACTCTCAATCTTTTGATTCATCTTAAGAGATTTTCAGGAGTAGAATGGGCTTGAAGAATATTGGCACACTTCTCTTGTCACAGAGGATGAAAATGGAGAGCATGTGACAAATGGGGTTGCTCAAGGTATCCACATAAACTCACACAGACCGCACAATGAACAAGAGACATGTAAATAAAACATGTGCCATGACGTTTTTGTGCTTTAAGGTATTTCAGACAGAGCTTTACGTTTTTCTGATGTTCCCTTACCTGATAACTTCCATCTTTTATATGATTTGTCACATGACATAAAAAGCCAATTCTGAGAATCTAGCGGAAGTTTAGGAGAGCTCATTACCATGTTCATTGCTTCCAGGGGATGAAGAAAATCTTTTGCAACCCCGTTAACTTGGAAAATTGCAGTTTTGTATCTGTAATTTCGCAAGACGAAAAAGGGGACAGTGTATAGTTCTTTCCTGCTATTTGAAATTGAGTGCGACTTGGCAGCATATCAGTCAAAAAGCAATAATGCAACATGTAATGTGGTGTAAAAGGAATATTAGATAATCAGGATAGAAGCGCTAACATTGTAACTAAGAAAATGAATGCAATGAACCTCATGCCTCATGTCACATATTTTTATTTACAGTCATACCTCATGTTACATTTGCTTCATGTTACGTTTTTTCAGGTTGCATCCCGCGGCGACCCGGAAGTACTAGAAAGAGTTACTTCCGGGTTTTGCTGCTCACGCATGCGCATAAGCACCAATCGCACTGCGCACCTGCGCAGATACAGCGCTTCAGGTTGCGGGCTTTTCATGTTGCGAACGGGCCTCCGAAACGGATCCTGTTCGCAACCAGAGGTACCACTGTACTAGAAATTACAGAAGAGAAAGAGACATGAGGTTACGGCTCACAGTGACAGCTAACCTGTAACCTCCAATTCTGCCCTAAGTAGCACCTCTGACCTTGGAAGACATCTTTGAGATGTCTCTTTTTGTACCTGTTTTCCCAGGGATACCTTGTACCCGCTGAGTATTCACTGTGCCGATGACACAATGAGTGTTTTCGAAGTTATTGCACCAAGAAACCAATTCTTTCTAATTTATATATGATACCTGACCTAATTATGACCCAGTTCAGTTAGCAAGGCTGTGACAGTCTTCAAATAGTGGAGGCCAAGCATAGTGTGACTCCTGCTACCATGTGCATAATCACATGTGTGACGTGAAGCTTCATAAAAATGGCACCCTGCTTCTTCCCCCTCCCTCATAAAGGAAAAGGGATATTATGTGCATGGAACTTTATGTGGCCTGGTGGAATGCTTTCAGTGCATATTAATTTAGATTTATGTAGAATGGAAGTGACAATCATCAATTCATCATACAAAACAAACTGCTATTATCCAAGTAAATACCTGAGCTGGTGTTTTTTAGCTTTCCCATGTTCTCGTCTTGTTAACATCTCATTTATGGTACAGAAGAAAAACTATAATTCCCTAATATCAATTACTGGAGCAATTCCATGCTGACTTCCTCACCTCTTAAATCAACAGTGCATTTGGCCTCTTGTATTTTCTGCACCACGGCATGTTTTGAACAGCAAAAGAGTATGCAGAAACCTTCATCAATATTAAACAGAATCGACACAGCCACTGCCAAAATATGCTCTTCAATCCATGCAGTTCTTGGACTGGGACAAGCATCCTGGAAAACTACAATGAAGATCACTGTTTCTCTCAACCATTGTCATTCCACATGGTCTGTTTTCCTGGAAACTCTCCCTTTCCAATCTAGTCTCCAGATTCCATTGTTAGTTCCCATTGTTATTTAATTTTGGACTTGGAAGGGAGGAAATGAGATGGCAGAAACATAAAGGAGTATCTTCATCTGTTTTGCACATGGAGGGGAAAATGCACAGACAGTGCTCATCTACCCATCAATAGGATCGTTGTGCTACGATTCATTCAGGAAATTATTCCAGGGACTACTACAATAAACAATATGGAAATCTTTCAGCGAACACTATGAAATTCACTACCACAAGATGTCTTGATGGCTGCCAATTTGGACAGCTTTCAAGGGGGATTAGACAATTCATGGAGAATAAAGCTATCAAAGGCTGCTAGTAAAGATGGCTATATATTTACCAACAGTGTAACTATGCCCCTGAATACCAATAGTTGGGGAACCCCACCAGGAGAGGGCTCATGTTCTGCTTGTTGGCTTCCTGAAGAATCTGATTGGCCACTGAGCAGAGCTCAGGATGACCTGGACTTCGACTTCTTGAGGGTGCCTGGGGAGGGAAGCACACGTATTCCAAGCAACAATTTGTTTCTTAACATGTTGCAAAAGTTACAGTTGAGTTTATGTCTCAGCTCCACCCAACATGTAGATCTGGCTCCTTCAGAATAATAACACTACCAGTGCCCACCATATTTGTAGAACAAATGTCATTAGAATCTTGGTACTGTTTTGGGGGGACAGGGGGCTGGTAGGTGTGGAGGACTCCCTGGTCCTGAATGGGGTAACTGTGCCCCTGAAGGACCAGGTGTGCAGCCTGGGAGTCATCTTGGACTCACAGCTATCAATGGAGGCGCAGGTTAATTCTGTGTGTAGGGCAGCTGTCTACCAGCTCCATCTGGTACGCAGGCTGAGACCCTACCAGCCCGCAGACTGTCTCGCCGGAGTGGTGCATGCTCTGGTTATCTCCTGCTTGGACTACTGCAATGCGCTCCACGTGGGGCTACCTTTGAACACAATTCAAAGTGTTGGTGCTGATGTTTAAAGCCCTAAATGGCCTCGGCCCAGTATACCTGAAGGAGCATCTCCACCCCCATCGTTCTGCCCGGACATGGAGGTCCAGCTGCAAGGGCCTTCTGGCAGTTCCCTCACCGCAAGAAGCGAAGTTACAGGGAACCAGGCAGAGGGCCTTCTTGATAGTGGTGCCCGCCCTGTGGAATCCCCTCCCATCATTCAAGGAAATAAACAACTATCTGACTTTTAGAAGACATCTGAAGGCAGCCCTGTTTAGGGAAGTTTTTAATGTTTGATGTTTTATTGCTTTATTCTTATTATTACTAATATTCTGTTGGGAGCTGTCCAGAGTGGCTGGGGAAACCCAGCCAGATGGGTGGGATATTAATAAATTTGTTGTTGTTGTTGTTGTTGTTGTTGTTGTTGTTGTTGTTGTTGTTATGGTTCCATCTCACTGTGCATTTTGCTTTTTCTGCTTCACAGGTCTTCTACCTACTGGCTGAACCGCATCCAGTCCTTTCTTTACTGCAATGAGAATGGCCTCCTGGGCAGCTTTTCTGAAGAGACTCACTCATGCACATGCCCAAATGACCAGGTCGCCTGCCTTGGCTCCTTGCCCTGCGCTGTGGGAGATGGTTCTGCCTGCTTATCCTGCGCCCCTGACAACCGTACCCGCTGTGGGACTTGTAACACTGGGTATATGCTGAGCCAAGGCCTTTGCAAGCCTGAGGTGGCAGACTCAACGGAGCACTACATTGGGTTTGAGACAGACCTCCAAGATCTGGAGATGAAGTATTTATTGCAGAAAACGGACCGCCGGATTGAGGTCCATGCAATCTTCATCAGCAACGACATGCGTCTCAATAGCTGGTTTGACCCTTCCTGGCGCAAAAGGATGCTCCTTACTCTGAAGAGCAACAAGTACAAATCCAGCCTGGTCCATATGATCTTGGGTCTCTCTCTCCAAATTTGCCTAACAAAGAACAGCACCTTGGAGCCTGTCCTGGCCGTTTACGTCAACCCTTTTGGAGGCAGCCACTCCGAGAGTTGGTTTATGCCTGTCAATGAAAACAGTTTCCCAGACTGGGAGCGGACTAAACTGGACTTACCGCTTCAGTGTTATAACTGGACGCTGACTCTAGGCAACAAGTGGAAGACCTTTTTTGAAACGGTCCACATCTACTTGAGGAGTCGTATTAAGTCGAATGGTCCCAATGGCAATGAGAGCATCTATTATGAACCGCTGGAGTTTATCGATCCCTCCCGGAACCTGGGCTACATGAAAATCAACAACATCCAAGTGTTCGGCTACAGCATGCACTTTGACCCGGAAGCAATCCGGGACCTGATTTTGCAGTTGGACTACCCTTATACTCAGGGATCCCAGGATTCTGCTCTCTTGCAACTTCTAGAGATAAGGGACCGTGTAAATAAACTCTCTCCACCCGGCCAACGTCGTCTAGACCTTTTCTCATGCCTGCTGCGTCATAGACTCAAGCTGTCTACCAGCGAGGTGGTGAGAATTCAATCTGCTTTGCAGGCCTTCAATGCCAAATTGCCAAACACAGTGGATTATGACACAACCAAATTATGTAGTTAACCATAAGTGTGAAGCACAACAGAAAAAATAAAAACCATGACGGAGTTTTTACAGTGCTTTTGTGGAACAGTTTATGTTTGGAAGAGTACATTTAAATTGTCTTTTCAATATCTGTCTTATATCAGTCAATAACGTTGGATGGCAATTTACACCCATGAACTCGCTGACAAATGAATATATTATACCTGCAAATTTTTTTTGGCTTTGTTTTATGAATGAAAATAAATACTGACACCAGTCTAGGAGACATTCTACTTTTTACAATAAATTTCATTTGTAATTTTATATGTTCCGTGGCAATGCTTTTGTGCATTACATCCTCTAGAGGGAACATAAAAGGATACCAATAAAATTTTGTAGCTGAACAGTTATTAAAAAGAAACGCTGTGGGATTCATTATTGTCCCCTCTCGGAAAAAAAATATATGAATAGCATCCTTGATATTGCATTTCTGACCAGAAAGGGGTGGTGGACAAGATAGAGGTATTTGGTTTTGATACGGAAGCCAGCCAAGACAAAGCTAAAAAGTTATAACATAAAATTATTCTGTAGCACTTGAGCCATCTGACTGTTCCCATTTTATTTAACAGGATTTAGGCACCATTTAATCACCAAAACCTCTAAGTAGTTTACAAAATATATATACATTAAAACGATAGATAAATTCAGATGTTAAAAACAAGTCAGCCTCAAAAATGGCAAAATAAAATCAGGTACTAATATCAATGGGCAGAGAGTTTCAAAGTGTAGAGGCTGCCACACTAAAGGTCACATTCCTTGCATGTGTAAAAGCAAAATTATGTAGCACTTGTGAAAGTGCTGTTTCTGCAGACAGGAGTGGTCAGGTGGGCATTTATGGGGCAAGGCAATATACTTAATGATGGATTGCTTGCCTAAGAAACTTGAAAAGGGCCTTGTCTTTTTCAGTATGCTGTGCTGAGTTTTACGTATGGCTCAAGTGGCTATATTTTCCATTGTGGGGAAGACTAGAACGCTTGTGCTAATCTCACATGGGATACAAGAAGAATGGCAGTAGGGCAATTTCCTCCCAGAATGAAACAGGGTAATCCAGGGCTCTGGTGAACACAAAGAGGCTCTGATATACACCCATAGGCTACCTTTTCCTGGTTTAGCCAGTCAGTCGAAGCCTTTTCCCAAGGTGTAGCCACTGTCACATGATGACAGCTTCTAGGAGCCACAGGTGAGAACAGAGTGGGGACCAAGGTGGACAAATTATGCCAGAAGGAGTACAGCATTTCCCCCACCAGAGGTGCTACCCTTCCCTTAGTACACCATACACACTGTAATATGGTTGAGAATACCATGGCTATACCAGAGAAATACATGACTTTTGAGTATTCTCATGTGTCAAATAAAAACCTGCTCAAATTGTACCAGAACATGAGGTCCCATCGGCACTATACATTTACAGCAGTCTCATACCACTTTAAACAATTGTGAATTCATACCCTCCAACATGTTGAGTCTGTGTTCCCATGTGAGAACACAGAGCCCAAAAGAGGTGCTTTTTTGAGGCTGTGCATTTTGGGGTGCTGCATGAATTCACAGGCCAGAACAAATGTGGGGTTTTGGGGGGAGGGGGGAGCTCTCAGTGCAAAATTGCACAATGTCACAGTGCCCAAAATGGCCACAGTGCTCTTGGGGTGGGGGGGAACAGGATACTTGCGGGATATGGTATATTCTCCCAAACTCTATTGTCCCAAACTCAGAGCTGTTCCACCAGGCCTTTGGCCAAGGCACAGTCTGACCCCCTCCTTTGGTAATCCTCACAGAACTCTAGCCCAATGGTTGCCATTAATTTGATTTTGAATTGATTTGAAAATGAATTAATTTTAGAATGCTGTGTTACTTTTATTGTTGTTAGCCGCTCTGAGCCCAGCTTCAGCAGGCAAGGGCAGGATATAAATAAATTATTATTGTTATTGTTATTGTTATTATTATTATTATTATTATTATTATTATTAGTTGGCTAACAGTGCTGAGAATAGTTAGGTGCTCCCCTCACAGAAATACAATTTCCAGAGATAGCTAGAAAGCAGGATTGATCGTTACAATGAATTCTTTCTGAGAAGTGGATTAGGGATCTCTCAATAACTCTCGGCACCCTTTAAAAACTGCAATCCCCTGATTTTAAACATTTATTCATGTAGTCCCCAGAATTTTGGGGGGGAAGCCATGTCTGCTTAAAGTGGTATTATACTGCTTGAAAAGTACAGTGCATATGGGACCGTTTGGATGTGCAGTCAACAGAGGCACCAAGTTGCCCCCAAGATTGAGGGAGCCAGATATGTGTCGAGTGCATGTGATGTCACACACGCAATGTCACATCATCTGAAGGAAGCCCAGCACTCTGCCTCCTTCATCCATCCAGAGCAAGTTCAGGCAAATTAATTGCCATTGTTGGAGAGGAAGTCAGTCAAAAACATTACCAGAAACGTAAGGAAGCAGTCAGTATGCCTGGAAATCTTTTTATGCAGTGTGCAAAGGCAGTTAGTTGCAAAAGTGAATGCCAGCTTGCAACCCGAAGCTTGTGCTCAGTTTATTCATACAGTTAAATCATTTATATGCATCTAATATGACTTGAAGTGACACGGATGGCGCTGTGGGTTAAACCACAGAGCCTAGGACTTGCCGATCAGAAGGTCGGCGGTTCGAATCCCCACGATGGGGTGAGCTCCCATTGCTCAGTCCCTGCTCCTGCCAACCTAGCAGTTCGAAAGCACGTCAAAGTGCAAGTAGATAAATAGGCATTGCTCCGCGGGAAGGTAAACGGCATTTTCATGCGCTGCTCTGGTTCGCCAGAAGCGGCTTAGTCATGCTGGCTATATGACCCGGAAGCTGTACTCCGGCTCCCTCGGCCAATAAAGCGAGATGAGCGCCAGAACCCCAGAGTCGGCCACGACTGGACCTAATGGTCAAGGGTCCCTTTACCTTTAATATGACTTGAAGAAGCAATAGACAGAATGCCCATCACATTTTTCCTTGATCATGGGTGAACCTTTCCCAGTGGTTTCAATCGTGAATCTGTCTAAATACAACCTGATGTTCATGCTAGTGTTCATGTGGAGAAAATGAGTAGGAAAATATCTAGGGTTCAATAGAATTCTTTCAATTTCCCTCCAAAAACCCTCAGAAGATTTGCCTGAGGGGACATCTAAAAAAATGCTTCAGATTTTACAGTCACAACCTCAACCATGTGTGTCCCTCCCTCTCCCCCCACCACTCAGGAGAAATACCGTATTTTTTGCTCTATAAGACTCACTTTTCCCTCCTAAAAAGTAAGGGGAAATGTGTGTGCGTCTTATGGAGCGAGTGCAGGCTGCGCAGCTATCCCAGAAGCCAGAACAGCAAGAGGGATTGCTGCTTTCACTGCGCAACAATCCCTCTTGCTGTTCTGGCTTCTGAGATTCAGAATTTTTTTTTTCTTGTTTTCCTCCTCCAAAAACTAGGTGCGTCTTGTGGTCTGGTGCGTCTTATAGAGCGAAAAATGCGGGTACAAACAATTGTAACATTTCTGCCACTCTCAAAATTCTTCAGTAGCTGTGCCTGAGGAAGTAGTGCCAAATCCACTTTAAATTTCATTTAACAACAGTTCGTTGATAGCAGATCTTTACTCCCTTGTCTGCCCCTTGGCGTTTTTCCTGAAGACCACTATTTTGAAATTACAATTTGACAATCCTACTTGCTGTTGCTCTTCACTGCCTCCAGAGAGCTCCTTATACCTCAGGCAAACCCATATTTTTGAAAACTCAAGGCGGCACCGACAGCAGGTTGCTTGGGCACATAATTCTGCCTTCCCAGAAAGTACGATAAATTATGTCAATGATAAATCTTCCACATGGGTGACAATAGGACCCATCTGATGAAATGATGAACTAATAGGGATGCAACCCTAGATTCATAATGCATGGTTTGATTTATTCATTTAACATTTCTCTGATGAAAACAGGGACATCCTATTCAATAATAATAATAATAATAATAATAATAATTATTCCCCACCTATTTGACTGGGTTGCCCCAGCCACTCTAGGTGGCTTCCAACATATATACAGTGGTACCTCTGGTTACGTACTTAATTCGTTCCAGAGATCCGTTCTTAACCTGAAACTGTTCTTAACCTGAAGCACCACTTTAGCTAATGGGGCTTCCCGCTGCTGCCACGCCGCCGGAGCTCGATTTCTGTTCTTATCCTGATGCAAAGTTCTTAACCCAAGGTATTATTTCTGGGTTAGCGGAGTCTGTAACCTGAAGCGTATGTAATCTGAAGCGTATGTAACCCGAGGTACCACTGTACAAGCATAATAAAACATTAAACATTACAAAAACTTCCCTATACAGGCTGCCTTCAGATGGGTGTTGGAGTTCAAGAATATCTGGAGAAACACACTTTAACAGCACCTGGTTTAAAATACAGTGGTACCTTGGTTTAAGAACAGCTTAGTTTATGAACAACTTGGATTAAGAATGCTTCAAACCCTGAAGTAGGTTTGCAAACTTTGCCTTGGAATAAGAACATGTTTCACTTCCTGTTGAGTGTGGGAAAGCACACCTTGGTTTAAGAACGCTTTGGTTTAGGAACGGACTTCTGGAACGGATTAAGTTCATAAACCAAGGTACCACTGTACTAATATCTTGTCTGTCGGTTGCAAAGATTCTTAAGAGAACTCGCAATGGCAGCTTTTGTCATGATCCAATCTCACCCACGAACTTCTTTTTTCAAAAAAACAAGCCTTGGTTGTACAATATATTTTTATTGGAAGTCAAAGGTGAATATGTGTGTGTACATTTCAAAAGTGAGTCAAAAGCTCTGCCTGGGGCTCCATGTAAGACAATGGGACTTTGGGAGATTTTGCCTTTGACTGGAGTCACTTAACAGGTCTGCTCTTACAAGGAAGTCTCCAACATGCCTCTCTTTCTCTCCGTACACACACAATTCCGCAGCTATGTTGTCAACTGCAGTTGCAAAGGCAAGCTTGTTTCTTTAGAGCATTTACACTTCTTTGTTCCGCAGAAGTTCAGCGAGTTCATTCATTTCTCTTTGGGATTGAAGATTTTGAAACAAAGCCAGCGCTGCTCAAAGATGTGAGTTTGACAGTCCCAGAAATCAAATGGCGATGTTCGGGGGGGGGGGGGCTGAAGACCAGAATAGACAGGTGAGTGATGAACATTTATACTTTGGTGTAAGAAAAGAGATGGAGCTCAACTGTCATTCAGTATTTATGTTTCTCAAATAATTGAAGGCAAGCCCTAAAGCCTTAAAGGCTAGCAAAATATAAGATATTATGACAAGTGTGTAGAGGGAGGTATTGTGTATTGCAAACAATCCTGGGAGATGCCAGTATCGAACTAGGAATCACTCCACTGCCACCAAGATTCTTCAATAACAACACTCTGAATATTCTGAGGGCATTATTTGGAAATTTGAGGGCCAAAAAAAGGCTCACGCATGATCAGAAATCACTAACTCAGGGGCTGGGGAGCTCATTAAAGCTATGTTGAAAGAGCACAGAAAGGGAGTAAATGAATAACGCTTGATTCTTCTCCCTGTGTAGTTGGGTGTTGAGTGGTGGTGTTTTTCAAGTTCAAATCCTAAGAATGTAAGAAGAGTGCGGCTGAATTAAACCAAAGGCCAGCAACCTTTTATCACAAAGCTTGCTGGCTTGCAGAGAGATTTAGAGCCTTCCTGCAACCATGTAACCTATTGGAGATGAATGGCATAAAAGGAGAGGGAGAAGAGAACAAACCTTGCCAGCCTGGTCACCTGGAAGCCATTCCTGCTCACCACAGGTGACTAGGATTACAGACATTTTCTGCCTACAGCAGTCATTCATGCTACATGGAGAATTTGTAAGCTGAGGGTCTGTGGTTACCTAGAGGTGGTGGTTCACAACTGTTCTCTGTCAGTGCCTTATTTGATTACTCTAAAAAATAGAGGGCTGTAGCTAACCTTTGAGTTGGTCCTTTGAAATTAATGGACCTGACTAACTTAGTTGGGTTCCTTGCAGTAGCACCTTTATTGTGCTAAAATGCAACAAACCTCTGTACATACCTGCTTAGTAATTTCTTCGTATTTGAGGCTGGCAGCGATAACAGAGATATTCAGGTGTAACCAGAAACGCAGGCAAGCTGCGGCACCAGTTACTATTACAGTGGTACCTTGGGCTACATACGCTTCAGGTTACATACGCTTCAGGTTACAGACTCCGCTAACCCAGAAATAGTGCTTCAGGTTAAGAACTTTGCTTCAGGATGAGAACAGAAATCGTGCTCCGGCGGCGCAGCAGCAGCAGGAGGCCCCATTAGCTAAAGTGGTGCTTTAGGTTAAGAACAATTTCAGGTTAAGAACAGACCTCTGGAACGAATTAAGTACTTAACCTGAGGTACCACTGTAGAAGGAAGTTAAACAGAAGCATCACCACAAGGGAAGCATGGGAGAAAGCCAGTGTGGAATAGTAACCGGACCTAAGTTCAAATCCTTATGCATCCATGGGACTTGCTGGGTGATGTTGGGTAGTCACTGTCTTACCAACCTTTGTGGGGTTGTTGTGAAGACAAAAAAGAGGGGGGAAAGCAAGGGGGCATTTTCATTGGTTTGCTTGTTTTTGCAAGTCGCTATGGGTTGCCTAGGGATGCGGGTGGCATTGTGGGTTAAACCACAGACTTGCCAATCAGAAGGTCGGCGGTTTGAATCCCCGCAACGGGGTGAGCTCCCGTTGCTCGGTCCCAGCTCCTGCCAACCTAGCAGTTCAAAAGCATGCCAAAGTGCAAGTAGATAAATAGGTATTGCTCCGCGGGAAGGTAAACGGCGTTTCTGTGCACTGCTCTGGTTCGCCAGAAGCGGCTTAGTCATGCTGGCCACATGACCCGGAAGCTGTACTCCGGCTCCCTCGGCCAATAAAGCGAGATGAGCGCCACAACCCCAGAGTCGGCCACAACTGGACCTAATGGTCAGGGGTCCCTTTACCTTTTTATGGGTTGCCTTAAGTAAGATAAAGTGACCAACAAATTTACTGAATGAATAAATAATAAACACCTATGGGAAGCTTGCAAATGGGATATGGTCCAAAGCTGCCACTATACTTGGTCCATGCCACACCTAAGCATCACACTTTCTTTGTTAGGATACAGAAGGGAATTTTATTCCTTAATTCTTCTACTCTGTGAGCCAGTGGCCATAAGAACAAATTAGCCCTACATTTCTTGAGCTTCCCTGTGATGTAACCCTCTTTTATATTAGTACGATAGTGCTGTAAATAATTAACAAATCATTTTAAAAGGCCCTTCAGCACCCAGTGAAGCCAACGTAATGAAAGGAGAATGTTTTTATTTTTCCGAATTATTCTAACAAGATTTTTCTAGGGTACACTTATCTGCGCAAGACATTGAAAACACGCAAATTAACCTCGGAGGAACATTAAAAGCTTAACAGGACCTGCGTTGCTTCCAGTGAGATGGCCTCTTCCCTCTTTTAAGTGGAGCAGACATCCTTTCCCCATACATTTCCCAAGTACTTCATTAAGTTTAAAAATGTTTCATTAAGTTTTATTAAACTCATTAAACTGAGAGAGTGAGAAGTTCCACTTTACAGTTGGCAAGAGCCACTTCACGACAAATGCTTATTACCATTGCTAATCCACAGTGAGTGCTTTGAGATGCTTGGCTAGGGTTTGATTTTGTTGTTCTTGGTAAAACAAACAGAGATGAGAGAAAGGTGAACTCAGTGTGACAAAATACCGCCCTCCACCCCCCCCAAAAAAAACACCCTGAATTCGTTCAAGAGAGGCCAAAACCAAGACTAAACAGAATAATTAAACCACAACGTTATATGCATTTCAAAAATTAATAAACAATACTAGTGGCATTCAGTGCGATAAACAGGGCGTTGTGATAACCTAGTCACAATATTACACAGACGCTTAAGAATTATGCAGCACGGTTCAGAATTCTTAAGTCCCCCAAATCACACACAGATTTAACTGAAGATGAGATGAATCTAAGAAGAAAGTATAGCTGCTTTGTTCACTTGACTAAATGAATGTTTTGGTTCCAAATCCACTGGGTAAGAAAGTACTAGGAAATCTCCCAAACGCATCATTGCACATTGAAAACTAACCTGTCCAAGTGACGTCTAGACTAGAACCCTCCTCTTTGCCATCTAGTTTTCTATGTGGAGGGATTTAACATAAGTATGTACAATGGAACCTCGGTTTGCGAGCATCTTGGAAGCCGAACGATTCAGAACCTGAACGCCTAAAACTTGGACGTTATTGCTTCCGTTTTCAAACATGCCTCTATTTTTTCAATGGGTTTTGCTGACTGCCCCTTGATCTTTGCTTTTTGAACGTTTTGGAAGTCGAACGTTCTTCCAGAAGGGATTACATTTGAAAATTGAGGTTTCACTGTATATATATATATATATGCATACATGCGCACACAATGTAAGAACATTTCATCACGTGGACGCTGACCTGTACTCTAAACTGCTATAACCTAACACCCCCCAAAAGAATGGAAGCTAAGGGTGAACCCTAGGCAAAAGATTCCTGCATTGCAGGAGGCTGGACATGAATCTCATGATCCCTTCCAACAAGTCTGTGATTCTATGTGCTAGCTTTCTATGTGCAGGAATCCCCCTTTCCCTGTAGAAGGGCAGACAAACAAATAACCACTTGCATTCTGAAATGGTTCAGTCCGGGGGGGGGGGGACAAACTTCCCTACTTGCTTCTGCTTAAGGTACCAGCTGGCCCCTAGTGAAACCTCAATGGAGACTTTTTGCATTCCTCACACCTGTAAATTAGACAAACAAGCTGGATTGGCCGGAGTATATACTGGATTTAAAAGTTGCTCTCCGTTCAGCACTTACAACATCCACAGGTGACACATTCCAAATGAAATAAGTGCTCATAGCATCACTCATTAAAAGCACCCATAGGGTTGTTAGGCGGACCGACATGACACCGCGCTTGGCTTATGGCTTTGTAATTGGATTTTCCAGTTAAATCAGCAGTTAAATGCCTAATATGTGGAGTCTCGTGTAGGTAGAGCATTCTGTATTGATTTTTCATCCGAGGTGCCCTCTGCATTTATTATTTATTCCATAAAGTAGTGGCAAATATATTGGACTTTCCCCAATAGCACTGCATTAGCTCAAAAGAGGCTGTAAATCTCGTTTTTAAAATCCCCGTTCAGAACTTCATACAGACTTATTAGCCACATATGGTAACTCACACATCTTCCCAAACCACAAATCAGTATTTGCTTTTTACATACACCAGTGCCTTTTATCTTATGGGAGTTCTGATTTGTTTTACCAAATAACCAGGCTTGTGCACACATTTTGCATACACATTAGGATTTTTGTCCTTGGCAGTTGTAACAAGAAGCAACTCTTGTGCTCGCCCCTGCGTCCTGGAAGAGATATGTACGGCAACAGAATTGAGATTAAACAAAGACACAATGTCACTGAATACAAAAGTGCCTAGCAGTTCCTATGTATTCCTCTTCTGTCCATCCATCTTACCAGACAGCTATGGCCACTTAGGGTGAGAGAGGAGACATTGTCTGCTTTGGAGTCTATAGCACCCTATAGCAGGGGTACCACAAATTAAGAAGGATAATAACGAGCTGGATTGTGTACAGAGGAGGGTGACCAAGGTGATAAAGAGTCTGGAGACCAAGCCTTATGAGGAACGACTGAGAGAGTTGGGTATATTTAGCCTGGGTAAGAGGAGACTGGGGACGCGGGTGGTGCTGTGGTCTAAACCACTGAGGCTAGGGCTTGCCGGTCGGATAGTTGGCGGTTTGAATCCCTGCAACGGGGTGAGCTCCCGTTGCTTGGTCCCAGCTCCTGCCAACCTAGCAGTTCGAAAGCACATCAAAGTGCAAGTAGATAAATAGGTACCGCTCTGGCGGGAAGGTAAACATTGTTTCCGTGTGCTGCTCTGGTTCACCAGAAGCAGCTGAGTCATGCTGGCCACATGACCTGGAAGCTGAATGCTGGCTCCCTGGGCCAGTAAAGTGAGATGAGCGCCACAACCCCAGAGTCGTCTGTGACTGGCCCTAATGGTCAGGGGTCCCTTTACCTTTACCTTTAAGAGGAGACTGAGAGGAGATACGATAGCCATCTTCAAATATCTAAAGGGCTGCCACATAGAGGATGGAGTAAACTTGCTTTCTGCTGCTTGGAGACCAGGGCACGAACCGATGGATTCAAGTTACAAGAAAGCAGATTTTGACTAAACATCATAAGGAACTTTCTGGTGGTAAGAGCTGTTCGACAGTGGAATGGACCCCCTTGAAAGGTGGTGGATTCTTCTCCCTTGGATGCTTTTAAGCAGATGGCCGTCTGTCATGGATGCTTTAGATGAGATTCCTGCATTGCAGGGAGCTGGACTAGATGACCGTCAAGGTCCCTTCCAACTCTACAATTCTATGATTCTATGAACATGGTTGGACTACAGTTCCCATCAGCTTCAGTCAGCATGGAAAATGCCCTGGGGTGATGGAGTGCACCACATTCAATCCATCTGTCCTGGAGGGCACCACATTTGATCCATCTGCCCTATATGTAAGTTGACCACTTCAAGTCAGCAAGGTGTGATCCAGAGAGACAGATCTGCTCCAAGGTGGTTCAACGCCAACAAATCATCAAGATCTGTAGAGCTGCCTTTAAGAAAGCTCCTCAGTGGTACAATGAGGCATTTTGTGCACTCACAGATGGGATTATTTCTGAAATGGTACTAGATTTTTCAACTGAGTCAGCTAGCAACACTTAGCATCCTTCCCAACTCTACCCTTGTTGACTCATTAGCCTATGCAGGTCATGTTACGAACCAAGTTGAACATGATGCAAGCCTTCTTGGCTGATTTCACTCAACCAAGGACATGGGCAGCTCTCCCTCGTCTGCCATAAAAAGGTAACGGTAAAGGACCCCTGACAGTTAAGTTCAGTCGTGGCCAACTCTGGGGTTGCGGCACTCATCTCACTTTACTGGCCAAGGGAGCCGGCGTACAGCTTCCGGGTCATGTGGCCAGCATGACTAAGCCGTTTCTGGCAAACCAGAGCAGTGTATGGAAATGACGTTTACCTTCCCGCCGGAGCGGTACCAATTTATCTACTTGCACTTTGACGTGCTTTCAAATTGCTGGGTTGGCAGGAGCAGGGACCGAGCAATGGGAGCTCACCCCGTTGCGGTGATTCAAACTGCCGACCTCCCGATCGGCAAGCCCTAGGCTCAGTGGTTTAGACCACAGTGCCACCCGCGTCCCATCTCATCTGCCATAGTCTACACCCAAAGATTGCAAGGTGTCCCTGAAAGAGTGTGCACTTTAGGCTCATCCATGCCTGCAATGCAATAAGTTCAATAAGTGTCTAGGAGCTGTCAACAAGTCAGGTCATCCATAGGGCAGACACACGTACGGAAGGCACAGAAGGCCATTGGTGAAACTGACCACTCACTCCACCCTCCTCTTCTAGCTTTCACTCTGGATCCCTCCCAAGCAGACAAAGGCTGCGTTGAGTGGGTGAGCCTCTGAGCCTTTTCTGGGCCTTGCTCAGCAACGTGCAGGACTCTCCTCGAGTAGGGTGTCAGAGGGTGAGAAATGTAAGCAGGACTGGGGCTGCCTGCACTCACACTGCGACTCTCAACCTCTAACCCTGTCCTGGAAGACCCTCCTTCTCCTGACCTCCCTTGATCACTCAAGTCTCCTGCTTCTATAAGTTCCCAGCTCGTTACTTCTGCTGACTGCTCCTCAGTGTCCCACCACCAGGGTCCGGGCCCTAAGTTGTCATCTTCAGAGCCCTCCTTGGGGGCTCTTGGGCTGGCGGCTCCCAGCTCTCCTCCTCATCCAACCAAGCCCTGATATCACAGAACGAATGGGGAGTACTTATCCGTCCTCTGTAACACACAGGGAGCAGGAATTGTACCAGAAACTCCAAAGCATGTGAAGTAAACTCTAAAATGACGGGCAGAATGACGATGCTTTTCAGGCTGTTCATGAAGAATAAATTATGTATTGTCATCAACGTTAACAAACCACTAACTGGTGTAGATCTCACCTAACTAGTGAGATTTGGTTCCAGGCACACTTCCTGATAAAATCCTGGCTGCTGAATTTTGAATTTACTGCAAAAGGAATTTTAGCAAGATGTCTGGGATTAATCCCAAACCTTTAACAGCAAGGCATGGCCATTTTCCAAAAAAAAAATCTGTTTTTCATAAAAGACTATGGTGGGGTGTTTGGGTGGTGGTTTTGACTGCTGGATCCCTGCTCTCCCCTTCCCCAAAAAAGAGCTTTTATGACCTTCAATGCACACTATTTCTAATAAGATAATCTCCCATTCTTTCTCTTTCCCCCCGCTATGAATGTTTGGTCACTGAGTTTGAAGCCAGGAGCCTTGCTTGAAAGCATCCACATTCATTACTGCTCATCAGCATTAATCACGGTGACAGCTGCTGTTAACGGCCCTGCTTATTTTGCACCCACCTTTTCAGCGCCGCTGTCAACAGGACCATTTTTACGATCCCCCAGAGGGCGATCCTTTCTCTCTGAGTAGCTGTTGGGAGAGCAGCTCCCCCGCCCTCCTCCCCCTTTCCCTTCTGTGGTCCTGAGCCAGCTACCTTACCTCTTTGCAGGGGACTGGCAGCAAATGCCATAATTTACATCCGCCTTGGAATTTGCAGCTCTGTTGGTAACGAGATAGATTTGGGTTGTAAATGCCGCTAAACACAAATGAGACCAAAGTCTCTGTAGCACCACAAATCTTGTCGTTCTTCTAAAGCTCAGGGTTTTCCATAAAGACTTTAGCACTTGTTCGTCGTGGTATTTATTTCCTGCAGGAGCTCCACCCTCATTCTGTAAACGGGGGGGGGGGGGACTTGGCCTCCGGTTGGAGGATGGATGGCTAACAGATTGAGCTTTAATCCAGGCAAGACAGAAGTACTGTTTTGGGGGGACAGGAGGCAGGCAGGTGTGGAGGACTCCCTGGTCCTGAATGGGGCAACTGTGCCCCTAAAGGACCAGGTGCACAGCCTGGGAATCATTTTGGACTCACAGCTGTCCATGGAGGCGCAGGTCAATTCTGTGTCCAGGGCAGCTGTCTACCAGCTCCATCTGGTACGCAGGCTGAGACCCTACTTGCCCGCAGACTGTCTCGCCGGAGTGGTGCATTCTCTAGTTATCTCTCGCTTAGACTACTGCAATGCGCTCTGTGTGGGACTACCTTTGAAGGTGACCCGGAAACTACAACTAATCAAGAATGTGGCAGCTAGATTGGTGACTGGGAGTGGCCATTGAGACCACATTGAGCCCCTTCCATTTCTCCTCCCGCTTGGCTGAAGGGGCGCTGTGCAGCTCTCCCTCTCTGCTGAAGCCAGGAGAGTCTTGCTCTCCTGGCTTCAGCGAAAGGAACCTGAAGCCTGTGGAGCGCAGCGGGAACTCACACTGCGTCCTATAGAGAGAAAAATATGGTAATGGGAAGGGCGCATGCCCGTTGCATCCTCACACCATCCTTCCAGAGACATGAGAAGGATGCAGCAAGGCAGGCACTTGTCCTTCCAATCAGTCCAGATTCAGCTGATTAGAAGGGCAAGCGCCTTTTGCATCCTCGATGCCCTGACAACCCCCTGCTGCTTTGCCCAATTATCGTCTTCCAACGCAACTACTCTATTCCGAACGTAAAAACGAAAAGCATAATGCTGGTGGTCAACAAAAGAGGTTTAAAGACTCTCTCAAGGCAAATCTAAAATAAATGTAGTATAAACACCGACAACGGGGAAACACTGGCCTGTGAGTGCTCCAATTGGAGAACAACCTTTACCAAAGGTGTCATGGACTTTGAAGATGCTCAAACTCAGGACGAAAGGGAGAAATGAGCTAAGAGGAAGGCAAACTATCACCGTGATCATCTCCTGCCTGCAAAACCTATATCCCCACTGTGGAAAGATGTGTGGATCCAGAATTGGCCTCCACAGTCACTTACGGGCTCACTGTTAAGATCGTGTTCATGGAAGACAATCTTACTTGGCTACAAGTTATCACCAAAGAGGAAGAAGAAAGAAGAGCTTTGCGAGCCTGGGATGTGTGATTGGGCTTGCAAAGCAACATGGTGCTGGCAGGGACAGCGTGAGAAACAAAATACCCTCAAAGAAAATACGTCCAGGGCAAACCCCTCCCCTTCATTGTGCCCCGCTACACCTCTGTTTCCTGCTCCATCACAGTAGGAGATCGCTGGAGAAGGCTGAGCTCTTCATTTCAGCACACCCTTCAAGTCCTGCCTTATTAGCAAGCTTCAACAGCACGAGCGAGTTCATGAGTATACTTTTCTCACGTACAAGCTCTGAAGAAGAAGAAGAGGAGGAGGAGTTTGGATTTGATATCCCGCTTTATCACTACCCGAAGGAGTCTCAAAGTGGCTAACATTCTCCTTTCCCTTCCTCCCCCACAACAAACACTCTGTGAGGTGAGTGAAGCTGATAGACTTCAGAGAAGTGTGACTAGCCCAAGGTCACCCAGCAGCTGCATGTGGAGGAGCAGGGAATCGAACCCTGCTCACCAGATTACAAGTCCACCGCTCTTAACCACTATACCACACTGTGAAGCACACGCCTGTGTATGACACTTGGCCTAGACCCGAGGCAGGCTCAACGTTTCGTTCTCATTCTTCATCCTTATCAGCATGTGAATACAACTGCCCCCCAAAAGCATTTTCCAAGCATTGTCCTACAATAGTGGGAGCCACTGAAGTATTCCTTCCTTCGTCATTTGAGTGGGATTTCTTCCCCCGCAGTCAAACAATGTCTTGTCATGTAACTTCCCTTGTGCCTCACAACAGGAATCCTTGCAATGATAAAGCTTCTCTCTGCAGGAAGCGTCATCCATCCATCTTCTCTGCAGCATCCCAGACAGGAAGGACTCCTCCTGTATATCTCTCTGCCAAGCTATCAATATTGATTGCCACGATCCTACCCAAGAGACATCAGTCCCTTCTCTTCATTCTTTCTGTAGCACCTGCTCTAAAATATATCTCCATTTGGAGGCACCCCACAGTCCCTTCCCCAATTTGGCGGGAACTCGCTTCTGACAAGAACGAAGTCGGCACAGCAATGATACAAAGTGCTGTGCGTATTCTTTCAGTTTTCATTGCTAGACTCTCTTTCCACTAATACATGGGGATGGGTGAAACATCTACAGGTATTTCTGTGGATATTTCCAGGTCACTCCAGAGTAGCGCTGTGCCAAAAATTTCTCCCACATTTTTTGGACCATAGCTCATCAGTCAATGAAAAAAGAAAATGCATTCAAAAATTATCAAAGGGAAGGGAATTTGTGCATGTGTGGAGTTTTTATGGGTAGGGCACAGATGTTTTCATGAACATTCTTTCCTTCTAAGGTGGTAACTGAAGGGTGTTTGCAAGTATCCTTTTTTATTGCACAAATCTGCATTGCGCAGCCTTCCTGGGTGCTCACTTTTCCTGAAATCTCATGACATCTTCAGCTGGACTTTCCTCTTAAACACAGGAAGGTAAGAAAGCTGTGTGATCTGCACCTGACAACTGTTCATTGTTATTTTTCAAGTGAGATTTTATTTTTAATAGAACTGTGCTGGGCCCGGGGCTAACCTGAGTAACGCGATCCAGGTCCAGTCCCGAATCCAAGGGTTCCATGAGGAATTGATCCAGCAGGGCCAAGGCAGGACATGAGGCAGGAAACCAGGCAAGGTCAGGCACAGGATCTCAGGCAGGTTCTGGCAAACAGCAATGTTGCTCCCACAACCTGGGGCAGGGTCCGACAGCCTTTGTCCGGGTAACGGCCGGTCCTGATCCCCCGGTGACTCACCTCCCTGTCTCACCCGAAGACGAGCACTCCTCCTGTAAGTACTCAGGTCTATCCTCCTCTCAGACCTTCGTCCCTGCAGCTCGGGAGATGTCGGTGGGTTACTGGACCCAGAGGCCGCCTCAGCCTTTCCTGACCCAACCGGTAGTGGAGCAGCTGTAAGTGATTGCCCAGCTGAAGGCAATGAGGTAATCCCGGCATCTGGAGCCAGGGCAGGCTCATGTCCCTGACTTGGCCCAGCTGGTCCTTGTTGCAGGGGAACCTGTGCAGACTGGGGATCTTCAGAATCAGACCCCAGAACTGGTTCAGATGCCACCTGAGGCAAAGGATCCGGTGCGGACTGAGATTCCTCTGGTTCCGAGTCTGAGCCCGAGTCCCAGGCCATCACAAGAACTCAGTGTGGGGTTTTTTGTTTGATTGTTTTTAGTGAAGGAAAGCACTTCCCTTAAAAACAAAATCAGCAAGCAAAATGGGGCATTCTTTTGCCAGCCTCCTGGTTTCCTGGACTCAAGGGAAGATGACATCAAATAATTTGTCTTATGGGGTTTTCCAGATCAAGAAGCATAGGCAGCCAGGGAGGCTGCAGTGGTAGAGAAATGTTCAGTAGAAAGGGGGGGAAACACACACACTACCTGCAACCACCTTGCGATGATATAGTAAGCTCAACCCTGCACTCAGCAAAGTTCTGAAGAAGCTCAAAATAAATGTTAAGGTACTGTGAGAGTGAGGGAGAAAAATAGAAGAGTTTCACAGTGGAATAAAGTCTTCTGAGAAATTGGAGCACAGGTTTTGGAACATCATCTTCACAAAGCAACATAGGAGATTTGAGCTATTGAGCCACAAAAGTGTATGAGCAACATATATTTTTATATTTAGTCTCACAGGTTTGTTCCCTGTTCAAAGTGGTGACTGTTGCTTATGATTGTTCACCATCTAAGTGTTAACTGGCTTGGGGCTGTTTATCTTTGCTTCCTACAAATGTGCAAAATGGCTTGTTACTGTGTTGACCTGTTTACTCAAGAGATAGGACTACAGCAAGCCCTCCCACAGCATTTTTTTTTTTTTTTTTGCAAGTGTCACAACATCTTTTACCAGTTTCTTGCCTTCTTTCTCTTGCTTTTGCAAGATTAATAATCACCATTCAGGAACCTGTTGCTTTAGTCAGGACACTTATATATACCTGTGAATATGTAATTTTCACTTCATGGAGTGAAGACTCATTTTACCACCACTACATGTAACTTAAGAAGCAGCCATCGGTGAATTTGGGTAGAAAGGCATTGTGGATAACAAGGAAAGAGATAATGAGAGTTTTTATATTTGCAACTCCTGGGTATGGCCCTTACTGTTACCAAGCAGGAATCAGAGCAATCTGCTTCTTTTTCTCTGTGACTTCCAAAGCTATTCAAGTTTCAGGAGTTCATAAAATACAATGCTTAATATATCAGAAGGAACCCTCCTAAAACTTTTTAGCAAATGATATGTAATAAAACCTCTAAACTTGCTATACTTATGCATGATATTTTACTGTCTAGTATAGGAGAAAATATTTTCCATCACAAGTTCTATCTTTTATTTTGAATATTTATTTGCTTCTCTTTCAATATCCCATGAGGTAGTAGAGTTATTTTGTTTTCCTGATTCCCCAGACCCACTCCCTTGAGATGGCTCTATTTTCTTGAGATAAAATATTGCTGGAGGATTTGTGATGAAATGCATGAACCGTAGATAGTGTTTTTGGATAATGGGAGATCCTCTTACTGTAAATAGATGGATATTATGTAAGTCTGCTGGGATGGCTCAATCGGTCGAGCATGAGACTCAACCTCAGGGTCAAAGGCTTGAGCTGCACATTGGGCAAAAGTTGGACTAGATGACCCTTGTGGTCCTTCCAACCCTAAGTCTGTGGATATTTTATTTCTGCCCTGTAAATCGTTTTAGAAAATATTAACCCCCTCCCCTGAATATTTACTGTGCAGCATGGATACAGGGGTTCAGAGGGGGAATTCAATGGAAATTATTGACACAGAAATATTAAATCCTATGCAATGTACATATTTCTATACAGGATGAGTCCAGTCCCAGCATAACTTTCAATGCATGCTGGAAAGGAAGTAGGGAAGTAAACTGATGGGTACTTAATGTGGGGTAACCTGCCTTATGTCTAATTAATGCATGAAGGGGTTAAAACCATAGAGTAAGCTGTCCTGCTGGTCTTAGTTCCCCTTGGGAGGGATTAGGTAGGATTCCAGGAAAGTTAAATAAGACATCAGGAACCTGCTCCTGTTTCAGCTGGACTGTCTCCTCTGCCCACATGAACATCTACCACAGGGGTTGGCAAGCTTTGCCGGCCAGGGGCCGGATCACACCCACAGAGATCGTGCATGGGCCGGACTGGCACAGCGCGATGCCGGAAATCACGTCTGCGCATGTCCAGACGCCAAAAAATCGCTTCTGCGCATGCCCAGATGCCGAAAATTGCACCTGCGCAGAAGCGATTTTTGGCGTCTGGACAGGCGCAGACGCGATTTGTGGTATCTGCGCGTGCGCAGACGCCATTTCCGGCGCCACTCGCCAAGTCCCTGCACTGCTCCACGCTGCTTTAGCACAGTGTGCAAGGGACTTGCCAAGCAGGCGGCTCGGTTTGTAGGTGGCTCATGGGCCGGTAAAACGGTCTTTGTGGGCCACATCCGGCCCATGGGCCACACGTTGCCGACCCCTGATCTACCACCAGCTGCCCTGTGGGAAACACCTTTCAATCTGAGGAGAGCTCAGTTGGTAGAGCATGAGACTCTTAACCTCAAGGTCGTGGGTTCAACTCCATCTTGGGCAAAAGATTCCTGCATTGAAGGGGTTGGACTAGATGTTACTTGTGGTCCCTCTCAACCCGATAATTCTATGGTCCTGTGACTCCTCAGTGGCACAGCCTGCCCAGTGCCTCTTCACTTGCTTGCCTCATGCCCTAGCCGTGTGATAGCCTTTTGGTTGAACCAATGACAACACCAGCAACTCCTTGAACCGCAGTGCTCTGTGGAGGAGTGAAAAAGCGTGGCAGTTCAGGCAGGGTATGGAGAAGGAATAAGTAGCAGGTCGAATGTGAAAAGAGAGCAGGGGCAGGGCCGGATTTAGGTTTGATGAGGCCCTAAGCTACTGAAGGTAATGGGGCCCTTTATATGTCCAGCTGTCCTTTGTCAACAACAAACTGCTGCTGTTTTTTTCTGTGTTGAATGTATGCTATATGGTAATTTATGGACCTAATTGGTATCTAAAGCCATTTGCACGTGACCATGCAACCAATCCATGCAGAATGTAGGCACCCTATATGTAGAAATGAGCAAACCAATGATATTTTAGGGAGCAAGCTAGCAGGCGGGGCCCATTACTTACATCATAGGAGCCTACACTGTTGCTGTATTTAGGTTTTATTTGTTTTTTATCTTATATTTTGGAAATGTACATCCAGGTTTTTTTCCTTTTAATTTTTTTTGGGCCCCCAAGAGAATGGGGCCCTAAGCTATAGCTTGTTTAGCTTATATGTGGGAAGGGGAAAATATAAATGACGAAAGCGCCACCTGAGCCTCCGGATCAGCAAATTCTGCTTAAAGTGGGGAGGCGGTGCCACAATAGCTCCAGAGAAAATGTATGTACGTAGCTTGAGGGGAAATGCACTATGGTACTCTTTAGGTAAAGGTAAAGGGACCCCTGACCATTAGGTCCAGTCGTGACCGACTCTGGGGTTGCGGTGCTCATTTCGCTTTATTGGCCGAGGGAGCCGGAGTACAGCTTCCGGGTCATGTGGCCAGCATGACTAAGCCGCTTCTGGCGAACCACAGCAGCGCACGGAAACACTATTTACCTTCCTGCTGGAGCGGTACCTATTTATCTACTTGCACTTTGATGTGCTTTTGAACTGCTAGGTTGGCAGGAGCAGGGACCGAGCAACGGGAGCTCATCCTGTCATGGGGATTCGAACCGCCGACCTTCTGATTGGCAAGTCCTAGGCTCTGTGGTTTAACCCACAGTGCCACCCGCGTCCCTCTATGGAAGTATTTGCCACAAGGCAAAACACTGTTGTAAAGAATTTTGAAATTTCCATCCATAGAAAAATATGGCAGCAATTCACAACTGCTTATGCCAGCCTCTTCCACCATTTTGTGACTGGTTTTACTCCTGGCCAATATTTTGAGACGGGTGGGCCTCAGTTATTTTCACCCATCTCAACTGAGCCCTGCAGAGAGAAAGTTTGTGCTATGTGTTGATATTGCTTATTTTTTTTATGTACATTGATGTTACCTGCCTTGGAAGGAGCTGTATCCTGAAAGATGAGATATAAATAATTTGTAATAAATAAAGGGGGCGGGAAACACCCTCACGGTGGCACGATTTAGAGGGCCAAGAAAATAAATGAAGTACTGGAAGTATCTTTCTTTCTGTACACTCGTTTACTTTCATTTATTTTATTATTCGGGTGGCAGGCCTGATTAAAAAGAATTGAGATTCTTGTTTTAAGTTTATCTGGTTTGCTTACTTTGAAAAGCTCATTTTGTTTTCAGGGGAGGATCGGAGCAGAAGGCTCAAATTAAGCAACAGTTTGTAGGAGCGTAATATAGGCATGCACGTGGAATATTCATGAATATGTCGAGTTCCTGCTATAGCAATTCTTTTAAAAATGAATCCGTTCTCTTTACACACATTTCTCTCTCTGCATTTTTCACACAATAATGTGCAAATTCTAAACACTGAACAGCATGCAGTCTGCCAAGGAAACCACCACAGGTATTCAAAGAATATACAAAGAATACAGATTTTAGACAGAAGAAATAGAGCGTGGGCTTTTTAGTGCTTTTATTACTCATGTGTTAGTACACACTTATAATACAGACACACAATTCGGCTAATTAACATGCACCTACAAAATGGCTTCACGTTGCTTTAGCACATTGTTTTAAGCAAAAGTGGAGAACAGAAATTTTCACCTTGAGGTCCAGATCTTGGATAACGTTGTTGCCAGCTGAAACCTGCTTGGCTGCTGATCTTCTTCTCCTGTATCAACGAGCTGTTTCCTCCAAAGATCTGGAAATAATATTTGGCAGGAATGTTACAGCACTACATCTGTTCCTACGGTCAAGATGTGCAGAATCTGAGAAATGTCCCAGGAGACCTGGTAAACACCTCTTCGTCCTTGTGGGTTTCTCTCTAAGTTAGCCCCTCTCAATTTGTATCAGAAATTTGTTTTTTAGGAAAGAGGCTCAGAGATGGAAAGAAGATAAAGTTCCTACTAGAGAAGAATGGCAGATGGAGTTGATGAAATGGCTAAAACGACCGGAATATGAAATCAGGAAGTCCAAAATTTTAATAAAGAATGGGGAAAATTTGTAACTTATCTTAAAGACCATTGTAAACAGTTAAAATTGTTAGTAGGATTGGAATATCACTTGTAGTTTAAGGGTGAATTCTGGGCACAGTGGAGATGTAAAAGATTTGGGTCATCATAAAGGATGCGGGAAGAAATGATTAATAATAGGACCCACAAAGGGGAGGGTGGAAGTCCAATAAATTCCCTGGAATCTTGTTTTTATTATTTATGTTTGATATATCTCTGTAAAACTTTAATTTGAAAAATCAAATAAATGTTTGTTTGTTTGTTTGTTTTAAAATTTGTTTTAGGAAAGAATTCAATGGCAATTTTAATCCTCCTTGACATTATCAACTTTGCCCACTATGGTGAGCTTCTTCACAAGTTGGGAATTTCCAGGAGGATATGCAGCTGACGGTAAAGGTAAAGGGACCCCTGACCATTAGGAACAGTCGTGGCCGACTCTGGGGTTGTGGCGCTCATCTCGCTTTATTGGCGGAGGGAGCCGGCGTACAGCTTCCGGGTCATGTGGCCAGCATGAGTAAGCCGCTTCTGGCGAACCAGAGCAGCACACGGAAACGCCGTTTACCTTCCCGCCAGAGTGGTACCTATTTATCTACTTGCACTTTGATGTGCTATCGAACTGCTAGGTTGGAAGGAGCAGGGACTGAGCAACGGGAGCTCACCCTGTAGTGGGGATTTGAACCGCCAACCTTCTGATCCACAAGTCCTAGGCTCTGTGGTTTAACCCACAGCACCACCCGCGCCTGCAGTTGATGGTAGGGGATAAAACCCCCCCACACACACAAATCAATCTTGTTATATCCACCATACATTTAAAGCTTTCCCCAACCTTAAGAATCCTTCAAAGTTTAGCTTATCCCTAAACAAAGACACAATTCCCAGCCTTCTCACAAAGAAAAACTAGTTTTCATTACTCTTTGGGGGAAACCATGTGTTTTTAAAAGTACGGTGTGGCTTTGACATCTCTCCCTCAAATGACATGTCCTATTTTGTCTGCAGATGCACACTCTGTTCTAGAGAAGGTCCTGGGCCAGCAACTGATCGCAGAAACAGTCTCAGCTACTCATTATTAGTTTTGCAAATCCGCTGAAAGTTCAGACCAGGGCCAGGCCAGCCCACCCACGTGGCAGGGTGAAGCTGCCATTCTGGGTGTGGAAGTCTCCAAGGTGGTACCCCTGGTGGCACCCTGCCTACGTCGCCACCTCTGCCACTGGGGAGAGATGTGGCACTAGCATCCATGGCGATTTCCAGCGAGATCTCACCAGAACCTGCCACCACTGCCACTTCACACTAATGCCACACAACCTAGGCAAGAGATGCCCAGGAGATCTGGCACAATGAAACACACCACCCATGGTTCAGACATTGCCAGCGCTACTTTTCTAGAAAAAGGGGTGCCAGAACTCACCATGAATGCCTCCCTCTTATAATGACAGTGGTGCCCACCTGAGAGGCGCCAGAACTGTCAATGCCAAAACAGCCATCAGGGCAGAAGTGAGCAGAAAATGATGATACCTTCTTGCCGTTTTCACTCTCGGAAGCACCCCTCTTTTCCCAAGTGAAACATAGCCTTAGAAGCCAGGACAGAACTGATTGCTGCAGAGTCAATAATACAGGATTGATCATAGATTGAGGGGGTATATTGTCCTTCACCGGGGAGGGGGGAAGCCTTGGGCTGGGCCTGGCTCAGTGATCTTCGGTGTAGCACAGAGATATCACAAGTGCGCAAGACGCTGCTTTGAGACACTGGAGTGCCTGGGAATAGTCAGAAAAGATTTTGCAGAGGTCTCTGTAGACATACTGAGAGTACAGACATGATTCTCTTGCACTGCATAAATCATTCCTCTGGTTTATTGCCCATAACCTGAAGAGGAAAAAAATCTCCAAACTGTGCACATCAGAAATCCTACCTTTATATATGATAATTGATTTAATCTCCCCCGGGGAAAGGTTATAGCTTGTAAGCCCGAATGTAAAGTCTACTGTTGTTAGGCTGGTACAGCAGCCTCATGATTCCACATCACTGCAGAATACATCACTATTTAGATACATTAAACACAACATGTAGAAAATGAAAACAAAACCTTTTCCAAGCATCTATACGTTTTCACAAGCTTCCCCAGCCGGGAGCTAAATTTGTCTACGAGCCCCATCAAGCTTACATGGCTTTTCCCCAAATGAGAACCATAATTTTCTTTTCAAATATACTGATTAGATCTCAATTGCTAGCAAAGAAATTGCTTATACAGTCATGTATATTTTACTGTATGGGATATGCTTCTACTTTAAGTGGAATTGATGGCAAACTCTGCATATATACCTGGACTTATTCTTGGATTGTGAGGGTTTTATTAAAGGGAATTCATTTCAAATACCTGGCTGGAATTTCTGTGCATTCCTAAATAGGTCTGAATTGTACAACTACAAACAGTCTGGGATTAGCACCCCGAGAGCAGGGCTGAAAATGCTTCCTCGAAGGTATGAAAACCTCAATGACAAGTTTTAGACATAGCCCTATTTAAGATAATCCAGCAGTAGTGATAAGAAACTGAGGTTTTAAAGTTTCAAGCAAACTCAAAAAACAGGGCAGAAACTCAAAAAGGTTTTAAACAAAACCCTATTTAAAAGAACCAAGCAGTAGTAATAAGAAATTGAGATGTGCAAGCTGGGCTACCAGACAAAGCTGATGGAAGGCACTCAGCCGCACCAAGGCTACCTGAGCCTTGAGCGACAGCAAAGGATCTGGAATCAACCCCAAGGTTCCTCGCTCCTTCAGAGGAAGTGTAGCCCCATCAAGGGCAGGCAACCTGCCATCCAACAGGTCTATGGGACTGCCCACTAACAGGGCATGTCTTCATTTGGACTGAGCCTGTTGGTTGCTTCTCATCCAGTCCATTACCTTTGCAAATAAATTTTTATTGTTTTCAACATGTAATTCTTTTTCCAACAATCCTTATTGTCACATTATAATCCCTTTGACTCTGCCGAGTCCTGACTGCCCTCCCTCCCGACTGCTGGTATATACATCACATACTTTTTGCGTATATTATTGTCATAACTGTTTTACATTGGAGGTGTTATTCCAGTCCTGCTAGTGTCTTAATATTTTTGTTCTCCTTTATATATTCAATAAATTTATTCCAATTGTTATTGTATCTCTGGTCCTCTTGGTCCCGGATCCCTCCTGTCAATTTGGCAAGTTCCGCAAAATCTATCTTCACCTGCCACTGCTGGATGGTTGGTAAATCTTGTTTTCCATCTTTGGACCAGTAAAGTTCTTGCGGCGGTTGTGGCGTACATGAACAAGTTCTGGTCTTTTATTTTAATTTCTTTTCCCACCAGACTAGCAAAAATGCCTGGTCTTTTAGGAAAAGTATACTTAAATATCTTTTTAAGTTCATTATAGATTAACTCCCAGAATCTTTTTACCTTGCCACAAGTCCACCTCATCCAGTCCATTACCAAGGCAAAGCAACGGTCCATGTACTGCAGATGTGAAGGATAATATTCTGAAATTGTCTTACCCGTGAGCACCCTGGCCATTCATTCTGCACCAGTTGACACTTCCAAACTGTCGTGTCATGACTTCTTATATGGTTTAGTCCATGGGTAGGCAAACTAAGACCCGGGGGCCAGATCCGTCCCAATTGCCTTCTAAATCCGGCCCGCAGACGTTCTGAGAATCAGTGTGCTTGTACACGAGTAGAATGTGTCCTTTTATTTAAAATGCATCTCTGGGTTATTTGTGGGGCCTGGTTTAATTGTATTTGGTTGGAGTCAAGAATTTCCTGTTAACAGTTCTGTTCTTGTTTAAGATAGGGAGCCTGAACTCTAGAGCCTTCATTAAAAATGAAAAATCGCTTGCCACCTGAAAGGAAAGCAAAGACACAAAATGCATACCCTTCTAAGTGTTTTCAAAGTTATCTTGGTGGTTTTCTTGTTGGGGCAGACCAGTGGTCCATGGAAGCAGGGGTATGCTTGTTTAAGTGAGCAACTGGGGCAAAAATACTCAATTGAATACAAGTGGAATTATTTAAATCCTGCAGAACTCAGGCCAAATTACAGTGGTGCCTCGCAAGACGAAAAGAATCCGTTCCACGAGTCTCTTCGTCTTGCGGTTTTTTCGTCTTGCGAAGCAAGCCCATTAGCGGCTTGGCGGATCAGCTGTTAAGCGGCTTAGCGGCTTGGGAAAAAGGGGGGGGGAGGGAAAAAACCCCGCAGGAACTCGCAAGACATTTTCGTCTTGCGAAGCAAGCCCATAGGAAATTCTTTTGCGAAGCACCTCCAAAACGAAAAACCCTTTCGTCTAGTGGGTTTTCCATCTTGCGAGGCATTCGTCTTGGGGGCCCTACTGTAAGACTGGCTGAAGCCTTGGAGCTGTACTAATTTGCAGGGTGAAGGGGCCACAGAAAGAACAATTGCATTATATATATATATGTATGTATATGTGTGTGTGTGTGTATATGCATTTCTCTGGGTTAAAGGGTCCAAAATTTGATGCCTACCATACAAACAGTAAGCTCCCCTTTTGCAGTCTTTTTATACCTCATTTCCATAGCCATGTGAGGCAGGTTAGGCTGAGTTGGGAATGACTTGCCCAAATCTGGAAATGAGCAGAAATAATGGTGGCTAATGGGAGTTTAAAATGTGAAGCTGCATTCATTTAGGCTATCTACTGCTGTTGATCAAGGTGTGGCTTTTGTTTACATTTTACTATAAAATACCAGGAGGGGATTGTATCAAGTCAAAGCCTGGAGGATGAGGATGCCTGCTTTCCTAGCACTATCAGCAGCAGCAGTCCTGGAGTGGCAAGCTATTAATTGCAAAGTACTACATTAATTAAATGGGGAGAGCATTTTACACTGCTGAGTTTATTCTCTGAGATGCATAGGTCAAGGCAGGTAAAGATCAGAGGTATCAAAGTACCTCACACCCTCATTTCCCCATCCTTTCCCAATTTAAAATAGTAACTAAAACTAGAATCTTATGGGATTTTGTAGGTGCCTGAAGAGTGACTGAGGAATGATAGTAAAAGATGTAAAAGAACTTTCTTCCTCTTTGCAGCTGTTCCTTAAAAGCATGGCTATCATCCTGCACATACTTCCTTTGAGATCAGCAGCAGTGATTGCAATAGGACCTACCCTTTGAATGGACATGCATAGGTTTCAGCTGCAAGTCAGCATGCCTTCATATAACGAAGGGCATGCAACTATTTTTAACTGTGGAATGAGTTCAATAATTGTAGTTACTTTGACTGATCCATTAGAGGGGGAGAAAACCCAAAAGCCAGAGTAAGTTTATAAATACCTTTATTAGGATCAACCAAAATGTCACAAACTAGTGGTTAAAATAGTTTTCTTTTTATAGATGTGGGCACTACATCACAAAGCAAGGACGTCCACACACGTCAACCTATTCTATTTGCTACCCAGAAATGCTTGTTTCAAGCCAGATTTCAGTGGAAGAGTGGGAGATAGTCTCTGCAAATACATGTGCACCCATCAGTGCTAAATTGGCAGGCCCTGCTCTAACTACAGCACCAAACTGACTTGGTGCTACTTTTTCACTTCAGTAGCAGCAAGGAAGGCGGTAATGACACCTTTCATCACCCTTCGAGACGCACAATGCCTTTGCTGGTTAGGCTTCTTGACTGAGAAATTAATGGCAGAATCAAGCGGCTAAATGAATCAGAGGGAAGAGACAAGATGATTTCTCTTCCTCAAAAGGGACGCTACTCAAGTCTTCTTGAATCGGCGACCTGCCTGCTTCTTTCCCAAAGACCCCGATTCTCTGTCACCGCAACAATTTCCCATCGGTGCCAGTCATTTGTCACGTGGTGAAACAGAGCCGATACCATCCGTCCCTTTGTTCTGGAGGCACCCGGATCTGTGCCTCCTCCTCCTGGTAGATGAGGGGATGGACTTTAGGGTTGCGACAACAGGTCAAAAAAGAGATTTTAAACCTAGGACAGAATGGGGAGAAGATAAATTGGACTGGGTTGTCTTCACACACTGTATTGCTTCACTGAATTTGGGGCAGATGACAACTGAAATTGCTGCCATGAGCATCTTGTGGAGAGGGCAGCAAGGAGCTGGACCGACTGAAGGCGTCCTGTCAAAAGAGCCTTCAAGGGAAGCCGTTTCGCTTCATGTATTTAAACCGGCCTTGAGAGCAATCTTTTGAAAAATAGATTATTTCGAAATAACAGATTAGTTCCATCCCTGATTGGGGAGGAATAGTCCCCTAGGGTTCTAAATCATTACAAACACATGGGGGTGTGAAGTTAGCAATGTCTGGGGCCATCATGCATTCGCGGAAGCAGAATTGGCTCCCCTCTGCTGAAGTCTAGATACAAATACAACAGGCTGTTAAGTATTGTGTTTTGTTGACTGTGTGATTTCACTCTGAAGTGTTCCCTGCTGCTTCGCACGGTGTTTGTTTTTGAATAGTCTTTTCTTTTTTTTTAAAAAAAAAGTTTTTTATTAAAGATTTTCTTGTTACAAAACAAATAAACAAGGAAAAGTACATACAGTAACTCCTCTTTCAGTTCATAGTCATTTCCACAGTTCATTTTTTTATTCACTTTTATTAGCTCTGCGAGAGATTGGAGAGTCCAGACCATAGCTGGTTGTGTTCGGTTGGTTGCATTGTGATTTGTATGAGTGTGTGAGGGGCAGCAGGGGCAGGTTGTTGCGTCAGATTAGCCATATTGATTTGTATGCTGTTTGGGGGAATAGGTCGTTGTCTTGTTGTGCTGTGTTTATGTGATACAAGGGAAGTCTTTTCAAAGTAAATAAAGTATTTAGTGGCCCATCAAGAGGCCCAGTTCAGTTGCACTGAAGAGTCTTACTAACGCAGGATTCAATTCCAAACATGTCTACTCAGAAGTAAGTCTACTCATAATTCAAGTCCAATTGAATTAAGCATACACCTCATTCCTGGAATGGGTGTCAAACTTTCCTGTCTCAAGATTTCCTCTAATTGGCTAACTTACAAACATGGCTACCTCATTTCCATTGAAGATTGGACAGGGACAGAACACAGAGCTACAGGTATTAAAAACTGCAATTATTTACTGTAAAATCTGTAATCTAAAATAAAAAATGTTGGAGCATCAAAACTGTTCAACTCTTTCCTGATGTGTAAGCTAAATATAATGATGTATGTGCACATTCTAAATAATCCAGCAATTTCCTGTTGCACAATAACCCGCCCCCTCTCCCTTTGCTCACCTGAAAGAGTTGTTCTTACCACATTTTCCTGGCGGCAAAACCAGCAGTAGGAGTTGTCACAATGGAGGACATATCATCATGTTTCAGCCAGTGGATTCCAGCAGTGTCTAATATAATAAAATACATAATAGCTTTCAGAGGTAGATGTGGTGTCTTCCTCCAGTTTTTATTGGGACTAAAAATTCCCATTAACTCCAGCCAGAATTGGGCAAGACGATGGAAACTGTAGCATCTGGCAGGTGCCACGTAAGCTATCCCTGATAAGTATGCTTTGCCCAACCACAGCCATTCAATATTGTCTTGTAGTAATTCATTTTAAGTCAAACGGAGGTATGCTGGTGACGTACCAACTTTTATACAAACCTACCTGGAAGTAAGCCCAATGAGGCTTACATTAGGTTACAGTGTTAAAAACTCAAAACAGCAATAGGACCAATGGTGTGACACTGATCACTTGGTGATCAATTAAGTTTAAACGTTTTAAAATTTAATTAAATTTGCATTAAAAAAAAATCTAGCACATAGAAGCTATCTAATTGGCTAAGTTCCTTTTGGTCATTAAAAAGGAAAGTTCTTCCAGAACACCAGTAACGTGACACACACACACACACATATGAGAGAAAAACTTTGAGTAGTCAAAGCAGGGAGGCTAATTCCGTTGGAAATTGGACAGGAGACAGATGATTTCCAGTTAAGTGGGCTATAATTTATTAATTCATTTTCCTGCCAACAGGAGAGATCAAATCCTTTCAGTCCTTCTCGGAATAATCCAATATATAAATAAATCATAGAAATGATAAAAGATACATCAAACGGGGATTTGCTTCAGTCCTGAAACATTTTTAAGGAAGGGAGTCGAAGTCTAGCTTTTGATTGCCACTTTTGAGAGACAAGTCTAATTTACAGAACTTCGTTTCCACCCTTTGGGTGCTCTATAGATGGCTCAACCTTTCATTGACTCAAATCTCCCACCTGACACTGCTGCTTGGTTGACAGTCCTTTGAATGCACTTGGTTGACTAACCTCTGGCCAGCTGCTAATTTCCTCCTATAACAGATGCACATTAGGACAATTGCTTCTGTCCTGCACCTTTTCTATATTAAGCAAGTTTCCTTCTCTTTCACTTGCTTAGTGTTATAAGGTCAGTAAGCCGCAAAGAAGTATTTCCCACCTGAATGTTTCACAGATGGCTCATCTCCCGAAAATCAGCACCTTTCATTTTAAAACGATCGCTTGTCCATCCGTTTACTTAACCTTAGCACATAGCTCGTAATTTAAATGCCACTGGTGGGCTCTGTTAAGTAATATCACAGGGGGGTGGTAATGGGAGCCAAGCGCTTTTCTTGTCTTAAGAGCCTTTCGAAGGCTTGCCAATAATTGTCGCAACATCAGATTGTTGTCTTGCGTTATGCAGAAAGTCAAGGTCGCGGCCAAATTTCCCGCAAATCAATGGCTGCGACAGCCGACGAAGCGCATCGGGATAAAACGGATTGCTTCGCATCCACGGGACGGAGACAAATGGATTAAAATAATGGGTAAAGTAGAGACCAGGAAGCTGAAGTTGCCCAGAGACTCTTTGGGAAGCTCAGAATATTTTCTAAAGTATTTGCTAGATATGCCCTAAGAGAATTCAATCAATGCGCTTCACTGCCCATGACCAACAAATGCCTGGCAGTGGCAAAATCTGTGGCAATGGTGCATTCAAAATACTACAGAAAGGGTTAATGCTGTAGCATTGAATGTTGGGGGGTCATAAACTGAGGCAGGTTTTTTCCGTTATAGTTCAGTTATCAACTGTTGTGTGACGGGTTTTTAAAATAAGTATTTTTTTATTAAAGATTTTTCTTGGTTTACAAAAGTACACGTGTCGTCTTTTTTTTTTCAGGCTGCAGGCTCTTCTTTCACATTCAACTGTTGTGTGAGGCATTTGTTTTTTTTAAAAAAAATAGTATTTTTCTTAAAAGATTTTCTTGGTTTACAAAAGTACACACATTGTCTCTTTTTTTTCCAGCCCGCGCTCTTTTACATTCAACTGTTGTGAGGTTTTTTTCAAAAAATTAAGTAATAATAATAATAACAACAGTATTTTTTATGAAAGATTTTCTTGGTTTACAAAAGTACAGGTGTTCTCTCTTTTTTTCCAGGCTGCACTCTTGTACATTCAACTGTTGTGAGGTTTTTTTTAAAAAAAATTAAGTAATAGTATTTTTTATTGAATATTATCTTGGTTTACAAAAGCACATGCGTTTTTTTTTTCAGGCTGCAGACTTTTACATTCAACTGTTGTGAGGGGTTTTTTTTTTTAAAAAAAGTAATAATAATCATTTTTATTAAAGGTTTTCTTGGTTTACAAAAACTTCTTTTTTCAGCAAAAGTCTTTTACATTCGAAGCGAGTTTTAACTGTGAGAGCAGCAAGTGTTGCTGCCTCAGAGCCAGCCTGTACATATTAGTCGGTCTCGGATACAACTTCATGTAAATATGTTTCAGTAATGTAAATATTACATGCCTTTCATGTGCATTCAGTCAGACCAGAGCCAAGTACGGCAACTAAAAATCATGTTATTTTTAAACTTTAAAACAAAGTGTGTGTGGTTTGTTTGTTTTTTCTAGGAAGGAAAAAGAGAACGATTTAAACGGGTCAAACAACCCTCTGCACAACTCTGCAAAGCATACTAACAGCAAAATCTGTGTCTGGGCTGTGCCAGGTTTGGGTCGGCATGACTTATTTCCCTTTCCCCATTAATTATTATCAATAATATCCCTGTACACAGAAAACTAGGTATCAGGGAGAAGAAAGTGTTCTCCACAATGTAAAGTTTACCATCAGGGTGAATAAAAATCAATGATTTAAAAACACACCCACCCACCCGGATTTTTAAAATAAAACGCTTTTGGAGGAAAAATCTTTCTAAAGATAGTTTTTATTTAAGTTACATTATAGTCCAAAGGCTATTCATCAGGAAGTAAGGATTTATTTTAAGTTTTTCATGTGTGCTAAAACTCAGTCTAAGTTGCTTTTTAAAAAACAAAATGTTTAACCACATCAGTTAATAAACATGGATACATATTGATTTGGTTAAATTAATTGTTTAAATTATTCTCAAGGAAATGATTATTGTTCTCCTTCCAATGAAGTACAGCAGAAAAGTTGTCCAAATATAAACAATAATTTCATAATAACCTGTCTTTGTATTTCTAATAGTATAACCAACTCAGTAATTTTGATATAACTGTAAAAAATATTCTGAAAATTCATTATTATTCCAAAATAATAATAATAAAAAATATAAAAAAATACCCCCACCCATCTGGCTGGGCTTCCCCAGCCACTCTGGGGAATGAAACCTTCATCTGGTTGTAAATATTAAGATTATACCAGCAAGAATGAGTCTTTCTGTTTCTATCCTGTGAACCGCCCTGAGATTTTAGGATGAAGGGTGTTATATAAATCTAATAAATTTTCCTGTGACTCCCTTTTCAAAAAGGCCTGCTCTCCAGAGTGTCCTCCCTGTTCTGCTGACAAATTCTTTTATATTTTATGTGTTTAATATGTCTGGATTGTGAAATGTTTTATGGATGGTTTGCTTGTTTTCTGTCCCTTTTGCGATTTTTTTGGTCTTAAATTATGTCCATAAAGGCTGAACGAATGAACGAACAAATTCAACTCAGTACATAATAATAATTGTGGGGTTCGTGGGCCCATTTGAGAAAGTATTCTGGGCCACAGGGTAGATTTGATTTAAATCAAATAGATTTAAATCACAATTTAAAGCACAAGTCAGTAAGCCTTGATTTAAATCATTCTTTTACAGAAAGACTCATTGTTGCTGGTATAATCTTAATATTTACAACTAGATGAAGATTTCATTTTTGGAATAATAAATTTTTCAGAGTAGTTTTTACAGTTATATTAAAAATTAATACTGATTTGGTTATACTATTAGAAATACATAGACATAATTATGAAATTATTGTGAGTTTTAACAAGTTAACTGTTTATATTTGGACAACTTTTCTGCTGCACTTTATCGGAAGGGGAAAAATAATCATTTCCTGGAGAACAATTTATTTAACTAAAACAGTAACATCACAGCATATGTATCCACATTTGTTAACTGATGTGGTTTAACTTTTTTTAAAAAAAACAAACAAACAAACCCTTAGACTGAGTTTTAGCACCCATGAAAAACTTAAACGCTTCTTTTCATTATAGCCTTTGGACTATAATGTGACTTAAATAGAAAACTATCTTTAGAAAGATTTTTTCTCCAAAAGCATTTTATTTTAAAAATCCAATTTAAATAATAATAAAAAAATTCGATTTAAATTAAAAAATAATAATAATTGATTTTTATCCACCCTGCATGGTGAACATGGTCACTACTGGGGATTTTAGGCTGGCAGGAACAATGGCTTCATTGCATCCATTTTGTGTTGTTCTGTCCCAAAATGGCTGCCCGGGAAGGAGATGCAACTGCCATTTTATTTTTTAAATTTAAAAAGGCAACCAAATGGGAGAGGAGGGGTGGGGTTAAATTATTGGTTTGTTGTCCTTCTTCAATGCATTTCCTGTTTTTGTTTATGTTGAAATCTGCCTTGTGATCTTAAGTTTGAAAGGCGGTATACAAATTTAATAAATAACAATTTAACTTGGAGGGCAAACTGCGGTGGTTTGGCAAGAGCAACACTGCAAAACCCGCTTTTTATGGCTGGTTTATGGGACAAAACAATTGTTTGCCATCATTTTTTGTTTCTGGGATTTATATATAACGCCCTTTATCCTAAAATCACAGGGCGGCTCATAAGAATAAAATGACCGTTCGGAGTTAATGGCACACAACCAAGCAGAAAAACCAGGCATTTTTTTCCTCCCATAGGGGGTCGTGGGATTGCAAAGTCAGGGGAAAGGGAACCTCCGGGGTCATCTAGCCCAACCCCGTGCCAGGCAGGTTTTTTGCACCCAGTTTTGCGAGTCACTCCGGATTGCAAGATAAAAAGCGACTAAACAAGTTTTAACAAGAAGAATAAAGTTGCATGGGAAATCCCGCCAGAGGGGCAGGGTATAAATAAATAAATAAAATTTATTTATTTTAGTTTTAATTTATTATTTTATTTATTTGTTTATTATATTTACTTATATATTTATTTTTTATTAATTAATTAATTAATTAATTAATATTATTAACCTATTCTCTTTTAAACCCTCTCCCTCTTTTCTGGCCCCCACATGCAGCCATACCCTCCTTTTTCTCTCCCCCAACCAGATTTTGCACCCGGTTTTGCGAGTCACTCCGGATTGCAAGATAAAAAGCGACTAAACAAGTTTTAACAAGAAGAATAAAGTTGCATGGGAAATCCAGCCAGAGGGGCAGGGTATAAATAAATAAATAAAATTTATTTATTTCAGTTTTAATTTATTATTTATTTATTATATTTACCTATATATTTTTTATTATTATTATTATTATTATTATTATTATTATTATTATTAACCCATTCTCTTTTAAACCCTCTCCCTCTTTTCTGGCCCCCACATGCAGCCATACCCTCCTTTTTCTCTCCCCCAACCAGATTTTGCACCCGGTTTTGCGAGTCACTCCGGATTGCAAGATAAAAGCGACTTCACAAGTTAAACAAATGATAAGGAGAATAAAGTTGCATGGGAAATCCAGCCAGAGGGGCGGGGAATAAATGGATGAATATATAACTGAATGAAAATAATAATAATAATAATAATAATAATAATAATAATAATAAAAAAAAAAAAAAAACCCATTTCAGGGAAGGCAAACTACCCGCCTGCCCCTCTCTTCTAACCCCTTTCCCTCTCTTTTCTGGCCCCCCATGCAGCCATTCCCACCTTTTCCTCTCCATTTTCTTCTCCTTCCCCCCACTTAAGCCCCCCAACCGTTTACCTGCTTTCTTTTCCCTGCTTTGTCTAACTGCCCCGCATGCAAAGCCCATCCCTTGCTCTGCCCGTCCCAGGTTGACCAATGGGAACTTTTCTCTCTCCCAGCAGCCGAATTAGAACAAGTCATCTCTCTTCTCATTGGATGCCACCGGCATAGAAAGAGTGAAAGAGGGCGGGACTATTCTAATTGCGAACCGCCCCTCTCTCCCCTTTGGCCAAGAGAATAATAGGAGTTGGAAAAGGGATCCTGGGGTCATCTAGTCGAACCCCCTGCAATGCAGGAATCTCACAGCAGTCTGAACGTCAAGGCAATGTGGCAAGCTTTGGGAGAGGGAGGGAATGTGTGTGTGTTTGTACAAAGTTTGTCATTCCATTTATTATTTTTGTTTGGTTGTTCGATAATAACAAATATTATCCAATCTATCACAGTTGTAATAGGGTGTATAGCTTATAGTTTACTTTTTCTCCAAAAAGTTTTTATTGGTTTTCACAATATTATAAAAAACAAACACACAAGACAAAACAAACAAAACAAACATAAATCATAGCCTTATTGAAAATTACAGTTATTAACTTTGTTAAGTGACTCCCTCGCTTCCCTTTAGTTGAATTACATTGCATGTCCTTTTAACGGTTTTCCAAATCCCAATTTTTATGAAATTTAACTTAAACATTAAATTATCCTTAAATCTTCACCTTATAAACATATTCTTTCATCACTTAACATAAATAAAATCCTAAGCCCATTAAGTATCTGCAAGCTATTTCCAGTTAATTTAACTTAACAAATTTAACTAAATAATCATTAAATTTATTCCATTCTTCTTGATAACTCCTCCTTCTGGTCGCGGACGCTTCCGGTTAGGTCGGCTAGCTCCGAAAAATCCATCATCTTCATCTGCCATTCTTCTATTGTTGGTAATTCTTGGGTTTTCCACTTTTTAGCTAACAAAATAGTTATAGTTTAAAGGTGGTTCAGCTAGGGGTGACCCACCCATGAGGCAAGGTGCAGCAATTGACAGCAGGATCCACAGGGCCATCAAATCCCAGTGTAGATCTTTGTTTTCTGCTTGTTCCTGACGTAGAGCTTCACTCACTCCTTCCCTGGTGGGGGGAGAGGTGCCATTTTGTGGTTTGCCTCAGGCGTCGAAATGCCTTGGGCTGGCCCTGGGTTCAGCAGAGTACCTTGAAACTTGTCCCACCCTGGTTTCTTGTGTTGTAAGGCCCGGATTTTTTCCTGATTACTGCACAGCAGGGAGAGTGCAACGTATAGAGCAGACGGAGATATGCAATGCTTTTCCAGAGGTCCCTGCCATGTTCAGACCCTTCCATCCACATACACAACTGTCACCAGAATGAGTGCTGGATTTACATATAAGCTGAACAAGCTATAGCTTAGGGCCCCACTCTCTTTGGGGCCCCCCAAAAAAATTAAAGGAAAAAAACTGGATGTACATTTCCAAAATATAAGATAAAAAACAAATAAAATAAAACCTACATACAACAACAGTGTTTTGTGTTGTGTAGGCTCCTATGATGTAAGAAATGGACCCCAACAATTTGTTGTTGACAAAGGACAGCAGGACATACTAAGGGCCCATTACCTTCAGTAGCTGAGGGCCTCATAAACCTAAATCCGGCCCTGATCATAATGGCTATACATCAACTGCAACTTCTACATTCACACAGTTCAGCTATATGCTCTTCATAAATATTTTTGATAAAAACAAAAACTTCTGACCAGTTCTACAGCTGATGGCCACTGATAGCCAAGAAATAGAAGCTCGAGTGTCTAGTAATGTATTCGCACAAGTGAAAATCTCAACAACGAAAAGGCCTCATTAGTTTCATAATGAGACAGAGAAAGATAATCAAACCTAAGTCCAGCCCTGATCACAGCATGTCAATGCCTCCGGCTAGGGTGGGAAAAGGCTCCTGGGTGGAATCTACACGCATATTAAAACCGTTCTGAAAATACTTTAAAAAGCATTTTTTAAAAATACATTGAATTTTCCATAAGGCTCATCATTGCCAACTCGTGTCACATTGTATATTGCAATTTAAACACACTTAAAACGTATTATTTGCAGCTGTATAGCCAAGTCCATAGTAGAAATTATGTGTTACTTGACTGTTTACACTGTGCATCGCCCAGAGGACTAGGCTAGCTGGTGACCGATAAATGCAAAGAACAAGCAAACAGAAGCGTATCATGGCAAAGGTGCAAGGGGTGCCCAGGGGGTCATCTAGTCCAACCCCCTGTGATGCAGAAATCTTTGCCCAACCAACTGGAAACCATACCACATCCTGCTTAGCTTTGCATATGTGCTAGCAGTTTTCGTGCTGCGCCACTAGATTTTTCTATGGCTACAGAGGTACCTCGGGCTACAGACGCTTCAGGTTACATATGCTTCAGGTTACAGACCCCGCTAACCCAGAAATAGTACCTCGGGTTAAGAACTCTGCTTCAGGATGAGAACAGAAATTGTGTGGCGGTGGCGCAGCGGCAGCAGGAGGCCCCATTAGCTAAAGTGGTGCTTCAAGTTAAGAACAGTTTCATGTTAAGAACGGAGCTCTGGAACGAATTAAGTACTTAACCCCAGGTACCACTGTATTTTGTTTTCTTAGAACAAGCAAGACATGAACTGTTCTGTATTTGGGGGACTCCAAACAGCATTACTGATTAAAGTTTCCCAGACTTTTAATAGATGTCACCTTTCATGATTTGATTCAATTGGGCCAGTCTAGATTCAGTGTTCACAGGGCTGAGAAAGAGGTGAGGATGGCTCACAGATAAACATAGACACAAAAACACACACATATCATAATCTTTGTGCATTAGTTTCTGGCAGATGCTCCTGTGTACGTATGAATATCTGACATGCTGAGGAAGCAGTGGCTGTAGGTATAATCATGATCTCTCCATTTCTGGCATAATCTTTTATCTGTGCATAGCTGGTGGAGCCCAAAGGGTCTTTTTCAGGGTGGCCCCCAACCCATATCCACAGTAATTTTCAAGATGGCAGCCTCTTTATTGCCCTTCACGCCATACATTAAAATCAGTCCCCACACAAATGTACCCCAAAGAATCCTGGGAACTGTTGCATATTTATTCATTGATTTGATTTGCGTTCTGCCCTTCATCTGAAGAGAACAGGGTAGTTTACAAAATGGGAACCCAAAATGCGTACTAAAACAAAAACGAGCAACCCCCTTCATGTTTAAAAGGCCACAGAATGTTGACCAGCCAAAGGCCTGGTTATAAAGAAACAGTTTCACCTGGTGTCTAAAGATATGAAATGAAAGCACCAGGTGAGCCTCCCCAGAACTAGAACTCCCAGCACCCTTGAACTACAGTTCCCAGAATATATATATTTTAAAAAAATTAGGTGCAGGAAAATTCTTTAAATGTAATAAGTGGTATGATAAAAGGAGCCTGAGTCAGTTGGTTAGTGGAAGGGAGACATTTACAGGATTAGCTAATTTGAATTGGTTGGTTAAGCCATTTTCTGTGGGTTTTTGTTCCAATTACAGGCAATGACTCATTTCCGGGGTGGGTGCGTGGGTGGGTGAGAGAGAGAGAGAGCGAGTGCAGACATTGCCCTTCTCTAACACCAATCAACAAGGATTTCAACAAGAGTAAAGAACAGCCAGCTTGGGGTTATAGTGAGTGGGCAGAATCTTATAAGATTGTTTCTTTCTGAGCTAGAGAAGCCAAGTGCAAGAAATGGTGCTCAATTTGTACCATAGCTGAGAACGTTGCGATCTGACCAAACGTATCTGAAAGAAAGGTTATTACAAACTCTGAAGTAAGCGTATTTGTTCAGGGTGATTCACGTGTCTCAGTTTCTGAGAAAAAGATGCAATTAGGAAAGGAGCAATTCAAGGCATGGTCCCTTCCTCAAACTGTGATTCTGCCTTTACCCAAATGCATTTTCCATAGATTGTAGAACAGCAGAGCACATACCTGTGTCTTCTGAAAAACACAGGCAGCAGGTAGCATGGGATGCAGGTAAGGCACTTAAGAAATACTCTGCAGGTACCATATACTGCAATTATCTAGACCACTGTTCTCAGATGCACATAAGCTTTCACAATTACTCTCCTAATGAGTTAATGTGCTTCATTACGAATTTATTCATCAGCCAGAAACCTGGAGGTTGGGTTTTTTTTTGCTGTTTTTCAGCAAATAATCATTATCTGCAGGGGGGAAATATCTAATTTGAAATAAGATGATACATATGTGGTGCTAGCTCAAACAATCTGCCAATTAGCCTGTTTCTAATAACACGAACTATTTCTGCAGACTAAATTAGAGAGGAGGCTGGAGCCAAATATAATCAATTAATCTTGTGAAAAAAACAAAACAAAACTATTAACATCTTAGTAAAAGGAGGAAGTTTTGCGCCTTTTCCTTTCCCTTAACATAAAATTGCAGTATGCAGTGGCATTGATTCAACAGACTTTACTGAAGAGACGTAAGCGAAAGTCATGAGGAATTGCTTATCTTTATGAAGCCAGTGTGAAGAAGCTTTTCGTACATATTATGTCAAAAATGTGGTTTGTGTGTGTAGAATCATAAAATTGCAGAGCTGGAAGGGATATCCAGGGTCATCTATTCTATCCCTCTACAATGCAGGATTCTCATACAATACAATACCTCTGCTTAAAAACCTCCAAGGAAGCGGAGTCTACCATCTCCTTGACACCTGATGGGAGGGCCCTTGCTGTCAGAATGTTTTTCTGATGTTTAGTGTTAGAATCTCCTTTCTTGTAACTTGAAGCCATTGGTTCAAGTCCTACCCTCCAGAGCAGGGGGGGGGGGCGGGGACAAGCTTGTTCCCTTACTCCATGGGTAGGCAAACTAAGGCCCAGGGGCTGGATCCGGTCCAATCGCCTTCTAAATCCGGCCCACGGATGGTCCAGGAATCAGCGTGTTTTACATGAGTAGAATGTGTCCTTTTATATAAAATGCATCTCTGGGTTATTTGTGGGGCATAGGAATTCGTTCTTTTTATTTTCCTTTTCAAAATATAGTCCGGCCCCCCACAAGGTCTGAGGGACAGTGGACCGGCCCCCTGCTGGAAACGTTTGCTGACGCCTGCCTTACACCTAAGCTGTTTGCTGTTATGTACAAGTTTTGCTTTCCTTTCCTTTGTTTAACTTTCTATCTGCATTATTCCCTGAGGTCTAATTGTAGAAGCTCTTTGTGTGTGGGTTTTGTTTTATTTCCAGGCTGTGGGAGAATACCAATATGCTGGGCGCCACTTTACTGGGGAAAAACAAAACTCTGGTAACTATTTCTTGAAGATAGCAGAGCTAAGCATGAATATGAGCTACATATTGGTCCTGCCATATGTTCACATTTCATAACACTGCCAGGGCTAGATTCTTTGCCACTTGCTTGCTACTTTGGTAACGATGCCAGATGGAAGAACTAGCAACTACCAGTGCCATCTCTATCACTTCCTTGCTCTTTTTGCAGAGAGAGCAATGAGTTTGGGGTTCCAATTTTTTAACAATTTCTTTACCTACAATTCATGTACTAACTGATTGGCTCCTTTTTATATGCCGAGCGGTCCTCCCAAAACCTTGCTACCCATGCAAATACTAATCCAATAGGAACTACAAAACTCTCAGAAACCCACATACACATCAGCTATGCTTATTTATTAATTGTTTCCAACAATCATTCCCGTATTCTCATTTATTTATTAAAATTTATTACACATCCTTTGCCTTAAGAGACCATGGTAGGTTACAACAATATGTATAGCAAAGAGTTTTGTACAGTCGTACCTCCTTTTGCATCCAGGATCCATTCCGGAGCCCCGGACACTCAACGAAAGGGACGCTCGACAAAGTGCTGCTCTGCACATGTGCGAAGTGTGATTTAGCGCTCCTGCATGTGCGACAAACCCGAAAGTAACCCATTCTGGTACATCCAGGTTGGCCGCGGACGTTCAACGAAATGGACCCTAAACAGGGCAGACTCAAAACAGGGTACAACTGTATTGTTTTCATATAGAGAATTGCATTTTTGGTCTTGTTATATATGGAATTATTTTTCTTTTTTACAGTTTTATTATTTTGCAGGTCTTTAACTGCTTTATCATCTTTTGTTGGCATGTGTCTGTCTTGGGAGACAATAGAGGGGTGGGCCTTTGAAAGTAAAGTCAAGCCATATGAGAGTTACAGTGCCTGCTGTGGTTGTAGAGACAAAAAGGGACTTTTCAGAAGCAGGGTGCAGAGTGTAGGATGGTTTTTTTGCAGTGATGTTTCAGGCCGTAAAAAGGCAGCAAGCTGAGCAGTGAGTCAGAGCCATGGCTGGGGAGAAGCAAGAACTTCTTGGGGTGTCAGTGATGTAAGCTCATCCATTGTAGGCTCAGGTTATATATATATGTGTGTCAACCATATATCACAAAGACACCACAGTCTCTGCTGTGCCTTATTTCTAAAGGGAACGGAAACCCCGGGTAACTGGCTGGACCCCTGGAATCTTGCACTGCTCAGAGATTGGGGTGGCATGCAACAAAATAGTTAGGAAATTGACTTGGCACTAGGTCCTGCATAAATCACCACAGTTCAAGAAGGACATTGACAAACTGGAACGTGTCCAGAGGAGGGCAACCAAAATGGTCAAAGGCCTGGAAACGATGCCTTATGAGGAACGGCTAAGGGAGCTGGGCATGTTTAGCCTGGAAGAACAGGAGGTTAAAGGGTGATATGATAGCCATGTTCAAATATATAAAAGGATGTCACATAGAGGAGGGAGAAAGGTTGTTTTCTGCTGCTCCAGAGAAGCGGACACGGAGCAATGGATCCAAACTGCAGGAAAGAAGATTCCACCTAAACATTAGGAAGAACTTCCTGACAGTAAGAGCTGTTCGACAGTGGAATTTGCTGCCAAGGAGTGTGGTGGAGTCTCCTTCTTTGGAGGTCTTTAAGCAGAGGCTTGACAACCATATGTCAGGAGTGCTCTGATGGTGTTTCCTGCTTGGCAGGGGGTTGGACTCTATGGCCCTTGTGGTCTCTTTCAACTCTATGATTCTATGATTCTATGAAATCAAAATTCAGAGAAAATGTGGAGGCTCCTACTCTGGTTATAAACAGCTGAAGAATTTCAAAGGTAAACCTAAAGACTAGGGACATTCCCAGAGGAATTTTGCACATTCCTAAAACCAGTAGATTTGGGGGCAGATTCTGGGGGGCCCTTTGCAGTCTCTTAAAATATGCTATCCAAAAAATTCCGCCAGAGTTCTGTAGGCTGATGATGTAGCATGCATTTCAACGTCAGTCTTTGCCTGGGTCCAATAAGTGAGACCTAGTTCAAAAATAATCTAGTCCTGGCCAGTATAAGGTCATAAATTGGTCTACTATATTCCCATCTTGTATTTTCAGAAGGTATTCCATTCTGCTGTCTTTATCCTATTTTAGCTGCTCTTATCCACCCTGAACACTGAGGATAACTTAAAAAACTTCAGTTAAGAACATAGAGAGACACACAATGCAGCTGACAAGAGATCTCTGAGAGCTGTTTTCATGGTATCCAATTAAGCATATGCAATTTAGCTCAGTAAAATTATTTCTATTCAGTTATGCTTTAAACAAATTAGATTCTAATTACTGCCAATTGTTACGTCTCCCCCACATACAATGAAATACTATTCATTTAACAGAAATATTTCAGTGTTCATTTTTAATCTGGATAGGTGAAGTGTTTTGCAGTTATTATGTTAGAGAGCTTTTCAGCTCAGCTACTGGAGAACTTTTGGAAGAAATTGGATGTAATTGAACACAGACAAGAGTGCTAAATTGGTCCTCTATCGGAATTACTCAGTGGTTTATAGTCAACAGGCAAACACGGGTATTGGAAATAGCAAATAATATAGGAACTTACAAGCAGCAGACTTCAAGAATCAAAGTTCGTGCACAATGTAATTTCACTAAAAGAAGAGCCATTGTTCCCAGAAGTCTGCCATCGCTTCTCCCCAGTTGTTGTCTAGTTCCTATACTTCCACAAATGGTTTGTGAATGGTTTTACAGTGGTACCTCGGGTTACATATGCTTCAGGTTACATACCCTTCAGGTTACAGATTCCGCTAAGACAGAAAGAGTGCTTCAGGTTAAGAACTTTGCTTCAGGATAAGAACAGAAATCGTGCTCCGGCGGCGTGGCAGCAGCAGGAGGCCCCATTAGCTAAAGTGGTGCTTCAGGTTAAGAACAGTTTCAGGTTAAGAAGAGACCTCTGGAACGAATTAAGTACTTAACCCGAGGTACCACTGTATTAGTATTATTTCCTGCTGCTGTAAATAGAAAATAGATGTGGGTGCTATCCTGAATCTATTCATTGGTACTTAAACCCCACTAAAACCCTTACACACACACACACCCTAAAAAAATATATAGTAAGTGTACCATTCACACCAAAATCTGTTTGAAACTAGCCTTGCAGCATGCTGGCAAACAGCAGGCCTCCAGAGTTCAAGGGATCTTTACCTCAGGAAGAAACAGAACATTCAAGTCCTATCTGTTTTCTCATTTTAGGACTTATGCACTAATATACCTTCATTTTGAGTTTAATACTGCCACGTGTCTTAGGAAAAAGAAATGACAGTGGAAGATGTAAATATTTCTATGACTGACTTAAGCTGAAATGCATATTTTATGAGTTCCATTATCCTTATATTATTAAGCAATAAACCAAAAAAATTCATATTATTTGCCTTAGGAAAACAGGTTTTAAGTGTGGCAATTTAGTGCCATTTACAGATCTATTAATTAGTTTCTCATACTGCTCCCTCACAGCCCCTATGTGTAGTGTCGGTGTATAGTCCAGTCACTAGATGGCACTGGACTTAATCTATTTTATTATGATTATGTATTTTGTGGTTTTATATCTTGATTTTGTTATGTGAACTGCCCTGAGACCCCCGGGTGTAGGGCGGTATATAAATTCAAATAACAACAACAACAACAACAATAATATGGGTGTAGCCAGGAGTAGAAATGTAAGAGGGCAACGTTTTCCTTTCCACTCTGTATTTGTCAGAGGTACCGCTGTTTCCATTCTGCTGCGGTTCACCTTCCACCGAGAACTACAATATTTGTCCTGTTCACAGCAGCAAAATTATGTGACTTACAAAATAGACACAACTACATATCATGATGTTATTCCACCCAATGATGCATCCTTTTGCAGCCTGATCATATTCATTGGACTGATTTCCATTCCAGACATGGGACAAACAAGGGAAGTTCAGTGCTTTATGCTGCTGTTTCCAATTCTCCAGTACCACTAGTCAGGAGTTACTGACGTATGGCTTGGCTATAAAAAAGTGTAAATCATATGTTGGAAATGTAAAGAAAAAGAAGGGACTTTTTATCATATGTGGTGGGAATGTAGAGAAGTTAAAAAATTTTGGGAAATGATATAGAATGAATTGAAAAAAAAATGTTTAAAATGACATTTGTAAAAAAACTAGAAGCATTTTTGTTAGGGATTGTAGGACAAGACCTGCCAAGAAAAACAAAGAATTTATTTATGTATGCAACAACAGCGGCAAGAGTCATGATAGCACAAGCATGGAAGAATAAGGAAATCCCAGCAAAAGAACAGTGGCAAGAAAAATTCATGAGCTATGCAGAGTTGGCTAAATTGACATACAAACTGCGAGACAACTGTAACTTTAAGGAAGAATGGGAACTTTTTACAAATTATCTAAAAAGACAACAAAATGAACTGGACTCCTTGGCAGGTTTTGAATAAACATACACAAATTTATTGGTTGATAACATGATAGACAGACAAAGCAAGGATATGTATAATTTTATAACATGCAGAGAATAATATGTGCAGAGAAATCAGAGAGAGGAGTTGAGGGAAGTTTCTGGCGGGGGGTGGAAGGGGGTGGAAAAAAGGGGGGAAATAATGTGATTATATGGTTTGTTAATTTGTTATGTTGAAATTGCTTAATAAAAATATTTTTAAAAAATAAAAATAAGGAAGTGTGAACATTTCTATGATTGCCTTGCAGTTAGCTTGGATTTGCAGAGCTTCCTCTGGTAAGTAGTGCTTAGGAATTGCTCAGAGGGTTTCTGAGAATTCTACAAGAAATCTAAAAAATAAAAGAAGGTTAAGTCTGGCCAATCTCTTCACAAAATCTTCTTCCCAGTCTTTCATTTTCCCAAGCTTAACCTGGCTAGAGAGATAGTGGGTTGGGTGGAGGGTTTGCCGCTCCTATTGAGAAGCCTATTTTCCGAACTGGGGAAATTCATCATTAATCTCTCTTCCAATACTGAATTTTGATGCCATCCGTAATCATAATCCTAGTTAGCAGCTCTGAAAATCACATAAATTATTCCTGGCTTCTTCAGACTGCACCTGTCTCATGAGCTTTTCTGACATCTAAGCATGATAAAATAATGCCATTTCTGAATGTGACCTTTCATTTCAGCAGTTTATGCACTGCGTGTTCATTGCAGCAGTGTCAAGAATGTGTGTCAACCCTTTATAGCGACTGTACTTCATTCGGAGAATAATGAGCGTTCATTTTCAAGTGTGTGAGATCATTTTCAAGTGCTTGCTGGCAAGACGGACATTTTTGCTTCAGATTTTTTTAACTAATTGCAGCAGATCGCTCAGTTTGTACAATTATCTTTCTCTGCCTCATTATGAAACTAATCAGGCCTTTTTGTTGTTGAGATTTTCACTTGTGCGAATACATTACTAGACAAGTGTCTAGTTTCTATTTCTTGGCTATCAGTGGCCATCAGCTGTAGAATTGGTCAGAAGTTTTTGTTCTTATCAAAAATATTTATGAAGAGCATATAGCTGAACTGTGTGAATGTAGAAGTGGCAGTAGATGTATAGCCATTATGGTCAGGGCCGGATTTAGGTTTGATGAGGCCCTCAGCTACTGAAGGTAATGGGGCCCTTAATATGTCCTGCTGTCCTTTGTCAACAACAAATTGTCACTGTTAGAAATGAGCAAACCAGTGATATTTTAGGGAGCGGGCTAGCAGGCGGGGTCCATTTCTTACATCATAGAAGCCTACACAACACAAAACACTGTTGTTGAATGTAGGTTTTATTTTATTTGTTTTTTATCTTATATTTTGGAAATGTACATCCAGGTTTTTTCCCTTTAAATTTTTTGGGGGGGCCCCAAGAGAGTGGGGCCCCAAGCTATAGCTTGTTTAGCTCATACGTAAATCTGGCACTGATTCTGGTGACAGTTGTGTATGTGGATGAAGGGTCTGAACATGGCAGGGACCTCTGGAAAGGCATTGCATATCTCTGTCTGCTCTATACTTGCACTCTCCCTGCTGTGCAGTAATCAGGAAAAAATCTGGGCCTTACAACACAAGAAACCAGGGTGGGACAAGTTTCAAGGTACTCTGCTGAACCCAGGGCCAGCCCAAGGCATTTCGACGCCTGAGGCAAACCACAAAATGGCACCTCTCCCCCCACCAGGGAAGGAGTGACTGAAGCTCTACATCAGGAACAAGCAGAAAACAAAGATCTACACTGGGATTTGATGGCCCTGTGGATCCTGCTGCCAATTGCTGCACCTTGCCTCATGGGTGGGTCAGCCCTAGCTGAACCACCTTTAAACTATAAGCTATAGACCCTATTACAACTAATTAAAGGTAAAGGGACCCCTGACCATTAGGTCCAGTCGTGACCGACTCTGGGGTTGCGACGCTCATCTCGCTTTATTGGCCAAGGGAGCCAGCATACAGCTTCCAGGTCATGTGGCCAGCATGACTAAGCCACTTCTGGTGAACCAGAGCAGCGCACGGAAACACTATTTACCTTCCTGCTGGAGCGGTACCTATTTATCTACTTGCACTTTGAGGTGCTTTTGAACTGCTAAGTTGGTAGGAGCAGGGTCTGAGCAACGGGAGCTCACCCCGTCGCGGGGATTCGAACCGCCGACCTTCTGATCAGCAAGCCCTAAGCTCTGTGGTTTAACCCACAGCGCCACCCGATTACAACTAATTACTACGACTAACCCAGAATGCAGCAGCTAGACTGGTGCCTGGGAGCAGCCGCAGGGACCATGCAATACTGGCCCTAAAGGATCCACATTGGCTCCCAGTACGTTTCCAAGCACAATTCAAAGCATTGGTGCTGATCGCCCTAAATGGCTTTGGCCCTGTATACCTGAAGGAGCTTCTCCACCCCCATCGTTCAGCCCGGACCCTGAGATCCACCTCCGATGGCATTCTGGCAGTTCCCTCACTGCAAGAATTGAGGTTATAGGCAGAAGGCCTTTTCGGTGGTGGCGCCCGCCCTGTGTGAATGCCCTCCCATCAGATGTCAAGGAGATAAGTAGCTATACAACCTTTAGAATACATCTGAAGGCAGGGATGTTTTCATGTTTGATGTTTTATTGTGTATATGCTGGAAGCTGGCCAGAGTGGCTGGGGCAACTGAGCCAGATGGGCAGGTTGCAAATAATTATTTTTAAATTGTTATTACTTCACCTCCAATTTCTTACTATAATAATGGAATGTGATTCAGCCAACTCGCTCTTAACACAGGGCTATTAAGTGGCCTGTAAACCCCCCACTATAAGAACTGCTTAAGAAAGAGCTTACTATCTCCCTCCATCCCATCATATCCCCCATTGCCCTCCACACACAGAAGGGCAAATGTCAGCACCTGGGAGCTTGTTGTAGTTATGGAGGACCCCCCTAAATCATGCAGGGAACCACCACATATACAGCTCGCTCCCTGCTGCAAAATGTGGGGGGGGGGCGATGGGGCAACAAGGGAAGGTCAGGGTCAAGTCAAATATAGGGTCAACTTCAAAATGGAAGCCCCAGTTTGGAACAGAAATCATTCATAGGCATCCAACGAATAGAAACTCTGGTAAATGACTACAGAGGAGAAGGTTTTATTCACGAGACCCTGGGTGTAAAAGAATGTTGCCCTAATCCCACAAGCGAGATGGTTTGTGACAGCGAAAAATCAATACCACCAACACACACACATGCACTTGCATGATTAAAAAAAATTGTTGTTGCAGTCTGGCTCTGTGTAAATGATTTTATGACACAAATACCGTAGCCGAGATGTCTTTGAAGGCTTTGGGATATAGTTATTGTACCCTTTCTAGAATGCATCACAGCCCCAGTTTCAGATGTTCCGACTGCCAAACGCATCACAAACATCATTTTGCTAAAAGGATCCTAATTACATAATGTACTAGCGAAGATGGATGCAGAGTAGATTTAACGTCTCCTGTTTGAATCAGGGAAATGGGCTATGAACGTAGCTGTATTACACTCATTTGGACCAGTATTCTTTTCCAGGAGGCCTGGCACTGAAGAGGCTGCTATGGCATTCCTAGGGCCAGAGAGAGTGGGGGGGGGGGTAAAGAGACAGACCTTAATTCCTTCTTTTGCTATGAATTCAGCCACAGCCAAAAAAGCCAGGAGTTGTAAAGACCAGGGGGTGCAGATCCTCCCCAATAGACTGGTGACTGGAAGTGGCTGCTGAGACCACATAACACTGGTCCTGAAAGACTTGCATTGGCTCCTAGTACGTTTCCAAGCACAATTCAAAGTGTTGGTGCTGACCTTTAAAGCCCTAAACATTCTTGGCCCAGCATACCTGAAGGAGCGTCTCCACCCCCATCGTTCAGCCCGGACACTGAGGTCCACCTCCAAGGGCCTTCCGGTGCTTCCCTCATTGCGAGAAGTGAGGTTACAGGGAACCAGACAGAGGGCCTTCTCAGTAGTGGCACCCGCCCTGTGGAACGCCCTCCCATCAGATGTCAAGGAAATAAACAAATATCTGACTTTTAGAAGACATCTGAAGGCAGCCATGTTTAGGGAAGTTTTTTATGGTTGATGTTTTATTGTGTTTTTAATATTCTGTTATTGTCATCATCTTACAGAAGTGGACCATGTGAAATCAGGCTAATTTGAAGTTCAACAACATTGCTAACCAAACGTACTAAAATCCTAGGGGCTGAACCCTTCCCGCCCCATCTAATGCAGCACCCTGTTCTCACAGTGGACCCCAGATGCAAGAACAAGGGCACTGTCCCCTCCTGTGGGTTCCAGCAAGATTAAGAGATTAAGTGGTGGGGTGTTTTTACGTTTAAAGTATGTCCCATCATCTCAGCAATTGTCACAAATAAGATAAGTCAGTATTATTGCACCCATTATTTTAGGCGGGTGGCAAACCTCTGTTCCTCCAGTTGTTGCTGAACTAAACTGCATCATCCTTGACCATTGGCCAAGCTAACTATGGCTGATTGGAGCCCACCAATATCTGGACGGCTCCAGGTTAGCTACTCCCATTTTAGTTGATGGCCTGAGACCAAGAGATGCAGTCCATCTCTAAGGCCATGACAGAAAGTTTCATTGAATTCAATGGGGCTTAATATACTTGTATATGCCGTTAGCCAGCTAGTTGCTTTTAGAAACTATTCTAGAAGATTTTTAGACTCCTGAAAAATATTCTAGCAGATTTCTACCCATGCAAATCTAACACTATTGCATTGTAAAGATTATTGCATTAAACGACATAGCGAGAAAAGCTTATTCTCTTCCTTAGTGCATATACTAAGTTGCCTCCCAGCACATTATTCTCAACTACAAGGCCAGGAACTGTAATGAAATAAGATTAAAAGTGGGGGGGAAGTTTTAGATGCGATCTATTGCTTTCATTATAACAGAAGGGGGAAAACTGCTGCAAGGATATTTTTGTAATAGAACAGATAATAAGCGGTTATTATGAAAATGAGACTTTAGGGAGAGATGGGTATTTTGCTTAATCAGTCCCATGCCCTCACCTTTATCTTTAACATTTCAAAGAATTTCTAGATTTAGCTTCTTTTTTTCACTGAACTGTCACCAAAAAAATAAGCAACATTTTAAGAAACGCTTCCATCTCTTGATAAGCTGCATAGGATTAAGCTGTATGCCAATGTACCTTTGAATAATGAAGGGGAAACATTTCTATGCAACTATTTTTGAGGCTGTTCCTTAAAAGCACGGCTATCACCCTGCACATATTTGCTTTGAGATCAGCAGTACTGACTGCAAGAGGACCTAATCTTTGAATGTATAGATTTAGGCTGTTAAGTTAGCATGACTTCATATAATGAAGGGCATGCAACTATTTTTAACGGTGGAATGAACTCAATAATTATAGTTAAGTTCGGTTGGTCCATTAGAAAAATCCTGAAAGCCAGAGTAAGTTTATAGATACCTTTATTAGGATCAACCAAAATGTCACAAATTCGTGATTAAGCTGGAAGGGGGAACTCTTTCTGGAGTACTGAATCAGGCCCCCCAGCCACCTTAATCTGGCCTTGCTGCTGCCCCCAAGCCTTCAATGATAAGATCATCTACCTGGAAGAGAAAAGACAATTGTTTTTATTATTACACTTTTCCTTCAAGGAGCTCAAGGTCTTTATTTAATCGTCACGAAAATTCTGAGCTAGGGTAGGCTAAGAGACAGCGAGCAACCAAGGTCACCTTTAAGCTTTCATGCATTAGTGGGCTCTTGAACCCTGGTCTCCCTGGTCTGACACTCCAACACAGGAGTCACCAACTTTCTTGGGTCCATGGTCCCATTGCAAATTGAAGAAAGCTGATGTGGAGACTACTCAATTTCGTTTCATTAATTTTATTTATTCTATTTATTTTATCCACTTTTCACTCACACAAGTCACAAAGCTGCTTATATACAATAAATAACATGGTGGAACATCACTACTGCAACATAAATGATATAAAACGATTAACAAATCAGTAAAACAACCACCTTCTATAAAAAACTACTAACAAAACAACTTTAAAAAATACATTAAACAGCACAGCCACAAGAAAAGACATGCTATAAAATTCACAAAACATGTGATCCAAGAAAACCATGACAGAATTGAGTGACCCTGTTGATGAAACAAGGGAACATAAACTAGACTTTCACGTCAACATCAGTGAGTTAAGTGGTGCATGTACCTTTTTGCCATATTGCAAAATGCTTTATGCCTTTGGGAGCACGTATTACTTCCTTCCTGAGAAATCCATGCCGGAATTAAATGACCCTGTGGATGAAACAATGGAACATAAGCAAAGGGACAAAAGAGGTGCGACCAAATTCTTCTTGAACTGGAGACCTGCGTCCTCCTTGCCCAAAGCGCCAAATTCATTCTGTTCCCACAAGAATTCTCCACTAGCATTTGACGCCTGTCACCTGTTGAAACAGACATGGTGCCATCCATCCCTTGGCTCCTGAGCTACACGAAAATCACATGAATCTATGCCTTCTCCTCACAGATCAGGGGCTGGAATTTAGAGTTTCGACAGCAGTTCACATAAGATTTCCAAGCTGGGACAGAATGGGGAGGAGAGGAGAAATTGGGCTGTATTGTCATGCTCTATATTCTGTCACTGAATTTATTTACCGTTTATTTTATTATATTCCATCTTTATCTTCTAAGGAGCTCAAGGTGGGGTACCTGACAGCTAAGTTTGCTGTCCTGGACATCTTCTGGAGAGTGCAGGAAGGAGTTGGAGCCACTGAGGCAGCGGCACCAAATTCTGAGGGCCCAGGCACCCACATTTTTTTTGCTGTGGGTGCCTGGCCTCTGCCCCCTGGCGCTGCCTGGCCTCTGGCACTCTGATCTCTGTTGGGGCCCACTGCAGCAGCGGATGGGCTTCCAGGTACAGCAGGCCCCAACAGAGGCCACATGGCAGACCACAAGTCCTGACCCAGTTGCCATGGCACCAGAACACACAGGCACCTGCACCACAATCACAGTGCCATCATGATGTCATGGGGTTTGCTGGGCACCCACAGTCTGGGGTCCAAGACAGTGCTGCTGCACCTCAAATACCCCTTATGCCCAGAAAGGAAAAGGCAAGAAAATTACTCTTTAATTCTATACATCTCTAAGACAATAATTCTCTAACTCATTCTGTAACTAGCTCCCTCATCTTACTTTTTCTGGGACTGAGACAGTATCCATCTGGGCTAGGACAATCCTCATGAGAGCCGGTGTGGTGTAGTGGTTAAAAGCGGTAGACTCGTAATCTGGTGAGCCGGGTTCGCTTCCCCGCTCCTCCACATGCAGCTGCTGGGTGACCTTGGGCCAGTCACACTTCTCTGAAGTCTCTCAGCCCCACTCACCTCACAGAGTGTTTGTTGTGAGGGAGGAAGGGAAAAGAGAATGTTAGCCGCTTTGAGACTTCTTCGGGTAGTGATAAAGCGGGATATCAAATCCAAACTCTTCTTCTTCCTCCTCCTCCTCCTCTTCTTCTTCTTCTTCTTCTTTAGATTTCAGCGCTCAGAGAGGTTGGATGCTGGGATAAGCTCAGCCGGTAGCGCAGGTTTCCTCAAACTCGGCCCTCCAGATGCTTTTGGCCTACAACTCCCAGGATCCCTAGCTAGCAGGACAAGTAGTCTCAAAACATCTAGAGAGCCGAGTTTGAGGAAGCCTGCGGTAGAGCATCAGACTCTCAATTTCAGGGTTTGAACCTAACTTTGGACCAAATAATTCCTGCAATTGCAAGGGGTTGGACTAGATGCTCCTTGTGGCGCCTCGCAACTCTACAATTCTAGGATTCAGCACTCCTGGGACTATGGGTGTTGGGACTCTCCAGCCAATGTCTGCTAGGCTTTGGGGCCAGTGGTTTGTCAGTTGTTTTGTTTTGTGTGGGCAGAAGAACCCATTGGATTGAGCAGTGCTGTGAGAAGTCAGACCATGTCTGCAGACTTGTTCAGGTGGTGGTTTGACTTAAGCTATGGTTGTCTAAAGAAGGCTGATCGCTGAAGAATTGATGCTTTTGTGTGTGTTTTTTTAAAAAAATGTTTATTGAGGTTTACAAAACAAAAATTTCATCGTTTCAAATAATGTATTCTCATGAATAAAGCTCACATAAAAAGCAAAAACACCAGAAAAACAAAGATATATAGCAAAAAACAGAAAGCAGAAAAACAGAAAAAAAGAAAAAAAGAAAAAATCCACTTTTTTGTATTAACAGAATTACGTACCCCTCTGTCTTGACCTCCTCACACCCCCCTTTTTTGTGTTCCTCTTTATTCCAATCAAATTCAGCAAATTCAAACCCTTTGTTTAAACCATACTTAACTTTATATTCTTCTAATTATTATGTCCCAATTTTTCATTATTTTAACCCAATCCTCATCTTGTATACTGTGACATAATATTATTCTGTTCATAACCCCTTCTCCTTTTTGACATTCTTCTTTTCATTCACGTTTAACCAAATCCCACAAACCCTATTACCTTCACTTCCCACATCATGTTAACACTCAAATATTTTACAATGTTTTTGTAAATAGTCCTTAAACTTTTTCCAGTCCTGTTCCATCAGTTCTTCTCCCTGGTCACGGATTCTGCCAGTCATTTCGGCCATCTCCATGTAATCAATCACTTGCATCTGCCATTCTTCCACGGTGGGTAAATCTTGTGTCTTCCAATACTTGGCAAGGAGTATTCTTGCTGCTGTTGTTGCATACATAAAAAATGTTCTATCTTTCTTTGGCACCCATTGGCCAACTATGCCCAAAAGGAAGGCCTCTGGTTTCTTAGGAAAGGTAAATTTAAATACCTTCTTCAGTTCATTATATATCGTTTCCCAGTAAGCCTTAACCCTTGGGCACGTCCACCAAAGGTGAAAGAATGTTCCCTCAGCTTCTTTACATTTCCAGCACTTGTTGTCAGGCAGGTGATAAATTTTTGCAAGCTTGACTGGGGTCATGTACCACCTGTAAATCATTTTCATAATATTCTCTTTTAAGGCAATGCATGCCGTAAACTTCATACCGGTGGTCCACAACTGCTCCCAGTCAGCAAACATAATGTTATGACCTATGAAGAATTGATGCTTTTGAATTATGGTGCTGGAGGAGACTCTTGAGAGTCCCATGGACTGCAAGAAGATCAAACCTATCCATTCTTCAGGAAATCAGCCCTGAGTGCTCACTGGAAAGACAGATCCTGAAGCTGAGGCTCCAATACTTTGGCCACCTCATGAAAAGAAAAGACTCCCTGGAAAAGACCCTGATGTTGGGAAAGATGGAGGGCACAAGGAGAAGGGGACGACAGAGGACAAGATGGTTGGACAGTGTTCTTGAAGCTACCAGCATGAGTTTGACCAAACTGCGGGAGGCAGTGGAAGACAGGAGTGCCTGGCGTGCTCTGGTCCATGGGTTCACAAAGAGTCAGACATGACTAAATGACTAAACAACAACAACATGGTTGTCTAGCGGTCCCCACCCAATTCTCATCAAGACTTTGGCATATAAGAGGAGATGCAATTTAAACCTTCCCATCTCATCTGTGATCCTGATGAGAATCTCTCCCCCCACATTCACACATTTAGCATTTACCGGGGCAAGGGGAGAGGAATAACCCATTTTCACCAGGCATCAAACATCAATTGAACCATCACAACTTCAAGTGACATAGGTTTTTGTTCCCACAGATTTCATTAAAAAAAAACCCAACCACCTTTAGTACTAAAAAATAATATATTTAACCCCTGGCAGTGCCATCCACACCTCATTGCTGATCTCACATTGTAGGGAAGAGACAATTTGCCTCTTCTTTGCCCTTCGTCATTTCAGGAGAAATGCACTGGCCGATATCTCCTCCGAGACAGAATTCAAAGGACTTTGGTAACCTTAGTGTTTAAGGGAATATGTAAGCAATGGCTTTAAGCTTTTAACCTCATTCATAAAATATATGAAGTGTAATATATCTTTGCAATTTAAATGCAAATAATCTTCAAACAAAGCTAATCCCGGGGGCTTTTGTGCAGAGAATGATCTAACAATAGGATTTTTTTAAAAAAAATCATCTCACCTTAGTTTGATTTCTTTTTCACTATTAACCATTGGTCTACATGGATGTAATCCTTCAGACCTGCACTAAGCTGTTCATTTAAATGCGTTACAATTTAACCTTTGCGGGCGAAATGACGGACGACAAAAGAGTGTGAGTTCCTTATTAACCTGTACTGGAAATGGAAGCATATGCTGCAGTCTGGACTCCCAGAGTTTACGAGTTCATAAAAATGTAATAGTTCTGCCAATGATCCCAGCCATGCAACGCGCACCGAAAACGGCTGCATAATTAAGCTATTCGTTTCAACTGTTAAATGCTGCTGAATGGGATCAATGCTGTTTGCGTCGTCTCCGTACTGCAAAGGGTCCTTCAGGAAACAGGGAAAGGCAATCGGTTCTCCTGCTTATTACGATTTCGTGACTTGGTAGAGCTACTGCTAAAGAGGGTTTGTATCTCCAGGGCTTCTGACAATTATCCAGAGTTCATCCCATACAGGTAGGAAAGAGTCACGGTGTTATGTACTGAAGTTCTCACCCTGGGCCAGCAGGGGGATACTGTAGATAGTTATGCAAATGAAGGATCAAAAGTGACGTTCAGTGATTGGATGGATACTGTAGATAGTTATGCAAATGGATGGTCGAAAGTGACGTTCAGTGATTGGATGGATACTGTAGATAGTTATGCAAATGAAGGGTCGAAAGTGACATTCAGTGATTGGATAGTTTTAGAAAGTTGTTACAGTAACGTGGTACTGGAGCTCTATATAAGCAGGCTGACTGAGCCCTTCAGTTCAGTTCTGTCGTGGCCTGTGAATAAACAAGAGCTGTTTGAAGAATGGCTGTGTCGTCTGATATGTTCACCCGCAACTTAACACACATGACATCACCACCAATTTTTCTCTCCGCTGTCAGTTAACTGCTCTTCCTTCAGTCAATAGAACCTCCAGCCAATCAAAGAGTCTGTTGCCTTGATCTTTTGACAGTTATGCTGTGACATCAACCGGTTTTAAATGTTTGGTGTCGCAACGTCTTTTAATTTGTTGGAAGCTGCCCAGAGTGAGTGGGATAACCCAGACAGATTGTTGTTGTTGCTGCTGTTGTCATTATTATTTATACCCCGCCCATGTGACTCGGTTGCCCGAGTGGCTTCCAACATACCATATTTTTCCGTGTTTTTCCCCCACGTAACCCTCTTTTAGGGAGGACATGATTTATGTATGCAACTACGGCTGAACGGACACTATTAGCCCAACATTGGAAAGAATAAGATGTCTCAGCTAAAGAAGATTGGCAACTTAAATTAATGGACTATGCTGAAATGGCCAAATTGACAATGAAACAAAAAGGAAGAGATGACAATGAGTTTAAGGAAGAATGGAAGATGTTTATTGCATATATACAGAAGCATTGTACACAGGTTAATACATTAGCAGGGTTTTAGAAATACTTGCAATTTGACTATGAATGGACAATAGGGTATTCAAATGGTTTTCAAATTTAACAATGGAAATGCAGTATGTTGCTTAATAATGGCACCAAGAAAAGGGGAAGTCAGTTTGTTTTGTTTTGTTTTTGTATTGTTGTTTGTTTTTGGAAAATTAATAAAATGTTATATAAAAAAGGTAAGTGACTTATTATAAGACACAGTCATACCTCGGGTTAAAGTCGCTTCAGGTTGAGCGTTTTCAGGTTACGCTCCACAGCGACCCGGAAGTAACGGAACACGTTACTTCCGGGTTTCGCTGCTCGCACATGCGCAGGCGCTCAAAATGATGTCATGCGCATGCACAGAAACGGTGAATCGCGACCCGCGCACGCGCAGATGTGCAGACGTGGGTTGTGTTCTGTTCTGGATGCAAATGGGGCTCCGATGGGCAAGAGATGTAGGACATAACATAATGTTTGAGGATTGGGGAAGATTGTGGAAGAAAGGGGTTAGGGAATATAATGTCAGGGAAGATAATGAAGTCTGTGCTACAAATAAGTAATGATTTTCTCTGAGGTATATGACGAAATCCGAGTCTCAGCTTCTTTCTGGCGTGCTCCCTGGATTAGGTTGAAACTGATGACAGAAATTTTAATATCCTTAATGTTTTCAAAATTCCCACTGCATTGTATTTATAGTAAAGTACAATACAACACGGTGGGAATGTTGAAAACAAAGAGTTTTAATATTTATAGTAAACTCTTACTTTTGGTTTTTCATGGTTTCTACCTTACCATATGAGCCCAGTTTGGATAGGCAACAAATACTGATAAACAACGAAAGACACTTTTGACAAATGCTTTTTCTGCGCAGCAGGTATCCCTTTCAGAATATTTTCTTTCTCCTTGTCAGTTACAAATCTGCCTACCCTTGTACAAAGTCACTGAATTTATCCACGCGGTTAATCTTTATTGTGTGTGCAGCTCAAAATCTTGTTATTTTTACGGGATCGGCAGGTCTAATCTTTTGTGCACCCGCTCTTTTTACAGAATGCACTTCAGGAACGCTTTCCTGGTATAAGGTAACTGCATCCTCATTTATAGAGGGAATGTAAAAAAAAGAATAAAAGGGAAAGTGGTCTCCTGGTGTTTCAGCATAGCATGTAGGCTTTCGCAATGCTTTCAACTCCTAATGTGCGGCTCTTTGCACAAGAGTGTTGTTAAAATTAGTTTCTGTTGCAAGAAAACTTGGACAGAAAATTGAATTACTTTAGATTTGTAGAATACTGAGCTGTCTGGATTTTATTTAATAAACCTGCACATTTTGGTGACCAGGGAACCTGGAAAATAAATTCAACATTCATTATTAATGTTTTATGCGTTTTAAACATCCTCTTTTTCTATGAGAAAGCAGTTTCTTGTTAAAAATTTAATAACAGGCAAAGCAATCCTATTTGGTGGGTTGGAGGGGGAACCGATGGCAGAGGATCTGCTTACGGTTCCAGTTTGGAGTGGAAATGGACAGATTGTGGTTTTTCCCTGTTCTTAGCTGTTTCTGTTTTATCTGATTCCCTTTCAGGGAAGAAGTTGCAGTACAAATAGATACAAAAATAAACTTTCAGCAGCGGCCTTCCCTGTTTATGCCATGTTGATCAAGTTTGACAGACAACTCAGAAATATTTGCTTTGCAAAAGGAGGCTGCAAGGATACCAGTGTAAAAGAACCCGACCAAAAATGAAAAGTCAAAGCTTTATTTCCTAGTTAAGTAATACACGGCTTAGGACTTTATTATTATTATTATTATTATTATTATTATTATTATTATTATTACAGTGATACCTTGGGTTACATACGCTTCAGGTTACATACGCTTCAGGTTACAGACTCCGCTAACCCAGAAATAGTGCTTCAGGTTAAGAACTTTGCTTCAGGATGAGACCAGAAATTGTGCTCCGGCAGCATAGCAGCAGCGGGAGGCCCCATTAGCTAAAGTGGTGCTTCAGGTTAAGAACAGTTTGAGGTTAAGAACGGACCTCCGGAACGAATTAAGTACTTAACCCGAGGTACCACTGTATTATTAACCTGCCCTGCAAAGGTGAATAGAGATTGAAGCGAAGGAATTACCCTACTTAGGGCTGGGCGATATCTGGTTTTCAACTTCGCGATATATCACCAGCCAAACATTGCGATATAAAGCCATGCCTCGTGTTGCGTTAGGTTCCTGCTGCGTCATTTCGGCTTGCGAACGCGGCAAACCCAGAAGTGCTTACAGTGGTATCTCAAGTTACAGACGCTTCAGGTTACAGACTCCGCTAACCCAGAAATAGTACCTCAGGTTAAGAACTTTGCTTCAGGATGGGAACAGAAATCGTGCTCCAGTAGCGCGGCAGCAGCAGGAGGCCCCATTAGCTAAAGTGGTGCTTCAGGTTAAGAACAGTTTCAGGTTAAGAACAGACCTCCAGAATGAATTAAGTACTTAACCCGAGGTACCACTGTACTTTTGGGTTTCGCCCTGTGCGTGCTCAGAAGCATTCTGCACGCTTCACACATGCGCAGAAGCGCCGCTCTAGTTGCGGACTTTTCGGGGTGCGAACAGCACGGAACGGATCGTGTCCGCAACTAGAGGTACCACTGTATATCACAATGTCTGAAATAAAGATGGACCTGGTTTTCAACTTTGTGGTATATTACCAGTTAAACATTGTGATATACTGATATATCACAATGTCTGAAACAAGGATGGAGCTGTGTAGAAGCATTGGCTGTCTTTATGGTTTTTCCCACATTGTGATTTTTGCATAACACACACACACACACACACACACACACACAAAACCCAGCAACATCATGATTTGCAATATATTACCAGGTCAAAAACCATCAAACCGATATTAAGATATGGACTTCAAACCAGTTTTGGATGATATATCGCCTAATACACTAACTCTAGCCCACGCACAAACATAAAGGATAGGGTATATTCACATACACAAAAGGAGCCAGACTACAGGTCCTTATAACATGCAAAAATAGGAAAGGGAGGAGGCGCCTCTCTGGATTTCTGCTGTTTTAAGTCTTCTACAAATTCTTGGTCTTCTCAGTCCCAGTAGTTCTGCTCTGTAATTGTATTTTCCACCCCAAATTGCCTTCTCTTGCTTAGCACCTCCGTAATTGGTACTGAGAATGCCATGGGGTTGCAAAAGCAGCCAGACAAAATCCGAGTTTGTCTCAATATTGTCTCTTCGTGTGCATGGGGACATTTTAAGCCTAAAATTTCTGCAAATCAAAGCACCAAAATCCAGATTGCTTTTTTCACAGTACACATCCCACAGCCCATCCTGCTTGCTTCTTAGCTCTTTGTAAGCAAAACTCATTCACACACAAACACACGCACGCACAAATGTAACTTGTTAAGTTGTGGGCGAACATATCAGACGACACAGCGATTCTTCAAACCGCTCTTGTTTATTCGCAGGCCAGAACAGAACTGAACTGAAGGGTTCAGTCAGCCTGCTTATATAGAGCTCCAGTACAACGTAACTGTAACAACTTTCTAAAACTATCCAATCACTGAATGTCACTTTCGATCCCTTATTTGCATAACTATCTACAGTATCCCCCTGCTGGCCCAGGGTGAGAACTTCAGTACATAACATAACTTGCTCTGTCCTGGTTGCCATGCAGTTGCTAAACCCTAAGCTGTTCCTTCTCAAAGTTCTTACATTCTTCTCTGCAAAGCTCACAGCTTTAAGTTTTCAATTTCAACTGGGTTAAAACAAATTTTACTTATTTTTTAAAAAACATAAAAAGATAGAACATAATTTGAGAAATATGGTACACATTTAAAAGTAATAGAGATGAATATATCATAAGACATAAATGTCTCTAGCAAACATTAACTCACCAGGTTGCCAAATGCGCAAAGTTGGGCATTGTGCTCCTGGTTATTAGCTTACAAAAACCATATTTAAGGTTACAAAATTCATTTTAATCATGATAATCTAAGATATCCAAAGCCTTGCTCAGCATGTGAGAGTCAAGTGGCTTTCTGCATTTGATTTGTGTTTGTGTTTGTGTGTGTTGGCTTTTGTGGTGCATTAAAGAAAATACACATGTTCTCAGGTGCCCAAGCCGAGATGTTTCGTAGGGTTTTGTAGAAATGTTTTTCCACTTTAGCCCCTTACTTTCAATTACATTCCTCAGTGGTTCCTGTGAACTATGGGGCCAGAAAACCCAATCAATCAGTGTTTCATTGGGTGAGTATCTTATTTATTTGTGCAAATGCTGGTCTTGCAAGTACTTGATTTTGTGTCCTTCCCTTGCTAATAACATCTCTTTTTGTGTCTAGGGGAGGTTTTCAAGGAGTCAACTGCCCTGGCTGGTGCTGTGAGATGGATGTTCACCAAGGAAACTCTGAAACACCAAGTCAATTCGAAATCAAACTGAGCTTGCATATCCCCCCCCCCCATATACTATGTTGTATAACTGGTGAAACAGGTGGGGCTATGTGTTGTTGTTTAGTCATTTAGTCGTGTCCGACTCTTCGTGACCCCATGGACCAGAGCACACCAGGCACTTCTGTCTTCCGCTGCCTCCTGCAGTTTGGTCAAACTCATGCTGGTGATTTCGAGAACACTATCCACCCATCTCGTCCTCTGTCGTCCCCTTCTCCTTGTGCCCTCCATCTTTCCCAACATCAGGGTCTTTTCCAGGGAGTCTTCTCTTCTCATGAGGTGGCCAAAGTATTGGAGCCTCAGCTTCACAATCTGTCCTTCCAGTGAGCACTCAGGGCTGATTTCCTTAAGTATGGATAGGTTTGATCTTCTTGCAGTCCATGGGACTCTCAAGAGTCCCCCCTTCATGGATCACTGCCTTGCCGTGGCGAAGGGGCTTGAATAACTCAGAGAAGCTATGAACTATGCCGAGCAGTGCACCCAAGATGAACTGGTCATAGTGGAGAGTTTAGACCAAACGTGATTCACCTGGAGGAGGAACCGGCAAGCCACTCCAGTATCCCTGCCAAGAAAACTCCATGGACAAAGACAACAGGTGGGACTATGCTATGTTGTAATAATGTGTCCTGTCTCATTAAGGTCAGTAGTGCAAATACTACCCCTTGATTACAGGAGGAGACCTCCTTTGGTGTGGGAGCTTAGAGAAAAGGCCATTTTGCTTGGCTTTCAAATGCAAGATTAGAACACAGGGCTCCTTCAGAGCTTAGGAAATCGCTGTTTGAAGTAATGCATATATTGGACTGGCTGTGGCTGTCCTTGTTGGTCCACCGATCTAGTCTTAGAAATGGAGGTCAGAGAAGGAAAATGAAACGGAGGAAACACTTAATTTCATCAGGTTTGAAACCAAGCAAGAAGCAATCTTCCAAGCCCCTCTTTAGGAATAGAAATTTTTCACCCATTCCAACGTAATACACTATGAACTGATGTTCTTTGCTGTCTGAAAGTGAGGATTGATGGCGGGTGTCAGTTAAGAATGAATGATTCCCCAGTAAAACAGTTAGAGAAAAGGTTATATCCTTGAATGGCACCATCCATGTGTAAATAAAAGATAGATGTGAAAAGCTGCCAGCTCATTTAGCTTTCTAGGGGGGAAGGAAAACAACAACCTGCTGTAACAGATCAGGTGGCATAATTCAAGATATCTCTCTCAAAATATAATACACGTGGCTCTGAAAAATATATATGCCATAAAAATATGAAAAAAATTCCATGCATTCCAGTGGTGAACAATAAGACTGCCTGCAGAGCTTGACAATGGAATTAGTAATAGAAAAACTAGTGCTGGCACAGAATTTCAACAACAACAAAAAAGGGTTGAATTTGGGGGATCCTGCTCTGATGAGAATATCTACAGTGGTACCTCGGGTTAAGTACTTAATTCGTTTCGGAGGTCCGTACTTAACCTGAAATTGTTCTTAACCTGAAGCACCACTTTAGCTAATGGAGCCTCCTGCTGCCACTACACCGCCGAAGCCCGATTTCTGTTCTTATCCTGAAGCAAAGTTCTTAACCTGAAGCACTATTTCTGGGTTAGCGGAGTGTGTAACCTGAAGCGTATGTAACCTGAAGCATATGTAACCCGAGGTACCACTGTAGAGGAAGCAGTGTTAGAAGCTCAGATATATAAACTAGGCACAAAATGGCTCCTTAAACCAAGGTTGCAGCTGGATGGCTCTAAAGTCTTATTTTACAAATGATGGGCTGACCGTGATTGATTCTCCGTTAAACATCTGGCTAGTTCAGATGACAGCCTTGAGCTAGGTTAAGAACCTAAAGAAGAGAACTTAAAGAAGAAAAATTGCTGGTTGGACATCAACTGATAGGAAGTGCCTACAGAGGGTGGTGAATACAGCACAAGATATTATGGGCTGTCCCATGAATCCGCTGGGTGACATCGCGGAAGAACGTTGCCTCAGGAGTGTGAGGAAAATTCTCAGGAATGATTTACACCCTGGCCGGCACTTTCTTGATCTCCTGCCCTCGGGCAGAAGATATAGAAGCATGATTAGTCGCACCAACAGGGTAAAGAACAGCTTCTAACCATGGGCTGTTAGTCTGCTGAATGAAAAGATAACAACAGGGCAACTGACTTTCGGGTTTGGTGGGTGTGCGTCAGTAAACGAGGGGAATTAAGACTAAGATAGCTGAGTGGGGGGGATGCTCGTGTAATCTCACTGTATACAAGTTGTACAAGTGACAATAAAGTTTTTCAATTCAATTTCAATTTATCCAGGGGCAGTCCACAAACATATTGGCTTATTCCTGCCTCTCTTTCTTAATGGTGACACAGACCATTCATAACATGAGGATATTCTTCACAACTGTGAGCAGGGCAATGGGGAAAGTGAAGACAAGCGACAACTATTGCTCTTGCTGCTGCTCAGGCTGCACAGAAGAGGCATTTTGGTTCCTGAAATTCATTCCAAATGTGCAGATAAAATATAATGAATAGAATTCTACAAGATATGGTATTAGTGTGTGAAAGCAGTCAAGACCCAATGATCCCCAGGCATGCGCCTCTAGATGGTGGAGATGTCAGGAACCTTCCTGGCACCCAGGCATCTTCACTTGGTCGCAAGTGGCTGATAAAAAAGGTAAAGGGACCCCTGACCATTAGGACCAGTCGTGGCCGACTCTGGGGTTGCGGCACTCATCTCACTTTACTGGCCGAGGGAGCCGACGTCATGTGGCCAGCACGACTAAGCAGCTTCTGGCGAACCAGAGCAGCGCACGGAAACGCCGTTTACCTTCCCGCCGGAGCAGTACCTATTTATCTACTTGCACTTTGACGTGCTTTTGAACTGCTAGGTGGGCAGGAGCTGGGACCAAACAACGGGAGCTCACCCCATCACAGGAATTCGAACCGCCGACCTTCTGATCGGCAAGCCCAAGCTCTGTGGTTTAATCCACAGCACCACCCGCGTCCCATAAGTGGCTGATAGTCAGGTGCAAAATGCGCCTGTGTCAGGGATGAGCTGGTACGTTCAAGTTCCCCAGATGTGGGAGAGAACTTCAGGGTAGAAGAAGAGGATGCTGTGCCTGAGGGGGAGGGAGCTGGAGGAGCTAGCGAAGAAAAGGCAATGTCTTTAGGCGTAGAGGGACAGGAAGAGGCAGCAAGCAAGCCATCAGTTCCACAGGGACAGCAAGGGTAAAGTTCTGGATCAGAGACTGGTGAGAGCTTTACGACTGCTCTTGCGAGGTGCGTGGACAAGAGGAAACTTGAAAGGCGGGGTGATAATTTCCCGCATTTTATGAGGTGTTCGCGTAAATGGAGGCCTCTACTGGTATCTGAACTGAGTGACCAATGTAAATACAGTGGTACCTCTAGATGTGAACGGGATCCATTCCGGAGCCCCGTTTGCATCCTGAATAGAACGTAAGATGCGTCTGTGTGCGCGCAGGTCACGTTTTGCCGCTTCCGCGCATGCACGTGACGTCATTTTGAGCGTCTGCGCATGCACAAGCAGCAAAACCCGGAAGTAACACGCTCCGTTGCTTCCGGGTTGCAGCGGAGCGTAACTTCAAAACGCTCAACCTGAAGCACGTTCAACCCAAGGTATGACTGTATTGTAAATAAAGACCATTGAAGCATCAGAAGTCTCCGGAGGTGATTGTTTGTGAAGAGAGGAACGTGCCGCCCTGACAGCCTGACACCTAGTTAATTTCAAACACTGATAGGAAGGACATGGAACGTGGTTTTTCAGAGGTTTTGGACTACAACTCAAATCAGCCATGGCCATTGATTATGTTATTTGGAGTTTGTGGAAGTTAAAGACAAAGAGCATTTGAAGTACTGAAAGCCCCCCATTCCTGATTTATAGGAACTCTAAGGAAAGGTAACAGAATTCCAAAATGACTAGGGATATTTATTTATGTAAAGGGTAGGCTATAACAGAATTCTGAAAAACTTGTGTCGCACTAACCTGCCCTTATCCATGATTGTGATTTTTTAGGTGCTAGAGAACACTCTTGCTTTTAGAGCCCTGAGCAAGCAGCAAAAAATGGAAGTTTTCCCCCCAAAAAACCTTGGTACCATGCATGGCTGATGGGCTCTGTTTGGGTTGGCAAGTTATCAAGGCCTGGCATAACCTATCTATAAGCTGCCACCAAATTTCATTGAAAGCAAAATTCAAAGCATGTTTGAATGGTTCCACTTAAGCAAAACAAAAACAAAACAAAAAACCTACAGGAATTTTGAGGGAAGAGGGAACATTTTTAATAATATTTGTGAAATTTCTCTAGTATTTTAATTAAGAAAAGATGCACTTGCATCTGTATAAGGCCAGAGGGCGTTGGATGAGGAATAATTTTAGTTGGGTAACTTTGATGATTATTATAAAATGTCATTTGCATCTTCACTTTAGGTGTATAATAAAGTGGGGGAAAATGAGGGTGGGGGCAGGAGGACCTCTGCTAACATACGAAAGATATTGATAGCTACATCAATTATTTACAACCTGGCTAAAGAAATTCCTTTTAAAGTGAGAGAGATCCATTGCAGGAATGTAAAATCAATACGTCATGCTGGCGAGAATCACTCCTCGAAATGTTATGAATATTTATTCGGTCATTGGAATGAGTAGCAATGACTCACTCATCACGACCGATGATCCTGCAACTTGTCCTTTGAAAGCCCTGTGTTTTCCACCAGGAACTGAAGTGCCTTAAAAACCGCTGTGATTGCTTGCTGTCACTTCAACCTGTCAAATATGAAGTGGCTTCCCGATGATCTTTTCACCCATGTCGTTTGATTCAACAGGTTTATGGAGTGCTGTGGCTGCTTTGATCTTGGAAGGAAGTACTCAAAAGCTGTCCTCCTTGAGCACTTTCTGTAGAAAGTGTCATACCGTTAGGCTAGTAAAGGGACCCCTGACCGTTAGGTCCAGTCATGACTGACTCTGGGGTTGCGGCACTCATCTCGCTTTACTGGCCAAGGGAGCCGGCGTACAGCTTCCGGGTCATGTGGCCAGCATGACTAAGCCGCTTCTGGCGAACCAGAGCAGTGCACGGAAACGCCGTTTACCTTCCCACCGGAGCGGTACCTATTTATCTACTTGCACTTTGAGGTGCTTTTGAACTGCTAGGTTGGCAGGAGCAGGGACTGAGCAATGGGAGCTCACCCCGTCATGGGGATTCGAACTGCCGACCTTCTGATCGGCAAGCCCAAGGCTCAGTGGTTTAGACCACAGCGCCACCCGTTAGGTTAGTGGCAGCCAAATTTCCGGCAGCGTGTGTAATACTGGGAGGCTTGTGTTATCTGTCCCTCAGTTGCACAACTGACTTTGCTTTGGGGGTCATCAAACTTTGAGCAGGAACACATTCTGGAAGTGCTAGAGAGCCTTTAGTGGGGATGGAGTGGTTTTGAGCAGTTGGCATAGAAGGGTAGTTTTTATTTCCATGTTTTATATACACATTTAGTTGCATGGATTGGGTTTGATCCGGAGTCACTCGTGCTCTCTGAAGTAGGACCCATTGAGTTAGTTGAACTTTATAGGCGCTCAAATCAGTGGTAATGGGTCTGAAAACAGTCATGTTTAGCTTGTTGGATTGATTTCTATGTAGCTTGAAGTAACAATTTATTATTATTATTATTATTATTATTATTATTATTATTATTATTATTTGTTAAAGCTGTATTCTGCCCCTCATCTGAAGATCACCGAGCGGTCCACAACATAAAATTCAAAATGAGAGCACAAAATATATAATAAAAATATATAATAAAAACAAAGTACAAGCCAATAACCCCCTTCCCATAAACACATTTAAAAGCACACAGACAGTTAATCAGTAAGGACCTGGTTAAAGAGAAACATTTACATCTGGCACCTAAAGTTACATATGTAATGAAGGCACCTGGGGAGCTTCCCTGGGGAGGTAAAGGTAAAGGACCCCTGACAGTTAACCCACAGCGTGGTTTAAGAATAGCTTAGTTTATAAACAACTTGGATTAAGAACGCTGCAAACCCGGAAGGAGGTGTTTTGGTTTGTGAACTTTGCCTTGGAAGCAGAACATGTTCCGCTTCCTGTTGAGTGTGTTTCATTTGTAAACTGAGTCCCTTGCTGCTCTGGGAAAGCATGCCTTGGTTTAAGAACACTTTGGTTTAAGAACAGACTTCCAGAATGGATTAAGTTCGTAAACCAAGGTACCACTATACTCAGAAATACACATCTACTCAAAGGAACTACTGAGTTGAGTTCAGTAGTATTTACTCTTGTGTAAGTGTGTGTAGGATTGCAGTCTCAGTCTGGATTCAACCCTGCTGCTATATTGCTGTTTTCTTAAATTGTTAATTTCTTCTGCCATTGGTGGAGGCAGGAGAGGAATTTAAAACCAATCAAACAACATTTCCCTGTCTTTAGTCTGTTTATGCGCATTCTGTGCTAAAACAGCTGGCTGTGGGTGGTTGCTGATTGGCAGCAACAGTCTTTCAGCACATATATTTATATCGGCTTATTAAGATCCAGCTTACCCCTTACTTTTTGCGGCATGTGTTAAAGCTTTTCAATAGAAAAAATGATGATAACCTAATTGACAACGGTAATAAATGTTATGGAAAAATATTTCCTCTCGCTCTCGTTCCATTATATTCTGCGCTTTGTTCAAGAGGGGGAGGGTCATATTTCCATTTCCATTTATGTTTTAATTAAAACTTTATTGAGTTTGGTTTCTAATAAGAGGCTTGCCGTCATTATGTATGGGTAAACTGCATGCATGCATGCATGAATGATAGATCTATAAAATGCGTCAAGAGATGAGAACCCCCTCTTAATAGTAGGTTTGCACTGTCTAAACGCTAAAGTGTATATAAAGCTTGCCACAGCTGAATCTGATTCAGTCACAAAAGGGACACTAATCATTTGGAAAATATTACCACATTGGTGAAAAACCAATGTCCTGTGGAATTATAGGATATGCATGCCTTGTACATGATCTCCAGGTATCCATCCCTCGAGCGCGTAATCGTTTAGTTGTACAAGTTTTCAAATGTTGGCACAGCAAGGCAATCCATGGCCTGGGGGCTGTCAGTTTATCTTTGAAGTCTGGAGAGAAGGAAAGAATGGATGTTGGATAAATGAAGGGGAGAGAGGATGGGTGCTTTTGTGTGCGTATGCAGGAGAATGACCGCTCCCCACATTAAATGGGGGGCGCCCTTTGCGTGGACGCGCACAGCCCCTGGACCCGGTGCGGCCCCATCAGCATAGGCTTGGCTTTGCCTTCCCTCAGGTGGGATACCTAGAGGTCTCCGCCTACCTCAGTCAGTTGTCCAATCTGGCCGGGGGGAAGCGTTGCCAAGGAGACCAGGCCAGGTAGGGAAGGGACTACCTGCCCACACAATAGAGGGAGGATCTTACCTGGGAATCCTCACTTGGCTCCAGAGCTTCTCCCACCCTACCCACCCTCAGTTAAGTCTTATTTTGCAGGTTAACAGTTTCTTCACAGGTATGCGGGCGCTGCTACATCAAGGTCACTGTTGAAGGGCCAGAAAGGAATTTTCCTGCATTGGCAGGTTTTGCCTTTCCCGTAGCAAAACGTCACAATTTTCGTGGTATCAGGCCTTGGGCGGAATCCTTTAATCTATCTTCCTGAATGGGGGGGGGTGCAGCGGTGACCCATGCCCCCTTCCTCTTTGCGGCAGCGATACCAGGGTTCCCTGTTAAAGGGGTTTCTGAGGGGAGGCTTTGACCGTACGCCGAGAGGTCGCCATTGCTCTCCCCTGCGATGGCGGCGGCGTAACGGGGGCGGCTATCTCTGCTTGAACATATGTTCTCCAGAGCCGCCCCCCTACACACACTGGATAACCCTGATGTTCCCTCGATCCCCAGCTGGGGGCTGGGGAAGGGTAAACTCCCAATGTCTGAGCCAAGGCCTACCCACATCTGAAATATAATAAAGTTGTGGCCAATTTAATCCCATAGCACATTGTCTTGAGTCGTTATTCCACATGGGGGGGGGTCCGCCCAGGGTTTGGGGGACTCCGCCTGTCCACGCAAAGAGAGACTGAAAGAATGGGATGATGGGTGAATGAAGTCGAGAAAGGAGGGGAGGGAGATAAAGTACCCCACTCATTTTTTGCTTTGGCCCAGCTCACTACCACTGGTATGTGACCCCCAAACACTTTTCTTCCCAAAGCAGCTTCCGGCAAGCCCAATTTATGGTTTGTTTGAATAGGAATTGGCCAAGGGTGATGGAAGCTGCCTCCAAGGAACACCTAGAGGGCGGCAGGATGGAAAAGGAAGTTTCATGCCATGGCAAATGCTAGAATTCCTTTCCCCGTTTTCCTTCCCACGTAGTGCAAGTAGCTAGAATTTGATGCATTGCTTTGTAATGGCTAAAGATGCGGCATGAGAACCTCGCGTTTTCTGGTTTGCATCCTCTTTTTCACCTTAAGAGTAATGCCTTTGGAACGACTCTCATCTACTTTTATAACAACATTAATGGCAATTCCATTAAGTGAATTAACATTATCAAATAGAGTCAAAGTCAAAGCAAAGTATCTTAGTTAAAGGAGTCACTTACAGCATTAATGCAGTCTGAGACGCTTCAAACTCACACAGCTGGGGAAAAAATGAGTTTGAGGGTTGGGAAGAAAGAAGTAAACGGGTTGACTGCTCCTGTAGACAGTTTCCAGGTGCGGATATAGAACAGTAGACGTTCTACTTGGTGCATTTGAGTTCCACCATTATTCCATATTTGGTAAAGCTGGGAGAGAAATATCTTGGAATCCTCTACTTCAGTCCCATTGCTCATCTATTTAGGGTTGAATTCAATGTGCTCTAGTTTCAATATTTACTTTTTAAGGAACACATTTCACACAGCGAAGCAAATGGTTAAATAAACAAATAACCACCAGCCCCACTGATAATAGCGATCTTGCTTTGCTACTCTTCAGAGCTCTTTTGTTCCCCTGGCTGCTAGCTCATATTGTATCGCTTACTCTTTCTATTTTGACCTCGTTCCTCTTTGGCCTCAACTGGCCACGCTACCATTTATTCCGGTGGATGCCAACCTGTCAGGCAACGTGGTGCTTCTGAAGGCCTTCGTTTGCACCCTAAGGCAGGAGTCCTAGACTCTGAGCTTTCATGAGAGAGAGAGAGAGAGAGAGAGAGAGAGAGAGAGAGAGAGAGAAAGAAAGAAAGAGAGTTGATTTAATACAGGCAGGATGGGGAAGAGTGAGGGCTTACACTCTTCCCTGGCAACTCACCGATTCCTCTTGCTAGTGCATATTTTTATAACCCCAAGCTGACTCCAGTCCTGTCATGTGCGAAGAGCTCACTGTGGCAACTCTTAATGGTGTGTCCGTCTTCAATCATAGGTGGCACTCCTGAGCAATCTTAATTGTAAGCAGGGCCCTTATTTCTAAGTAAATCTGCAGAACAGCGTGCTACCTGATGACTTTTCATTCCCAGTGCTTAATTACTCGTTTTATTTTTAAAAAATCAAAGATAAATTAAGATAGTGGAGAGGGGGACATACTTCTAGCCTTTTCGTGGAACTTGGCCTCTTTGAGACTAGTATGCAATGATACACACACACACACATGCACACACTTGCACACCACCCCAATCTTCAAGTGGTGTGAGATTCCAGGCGTTCCAGACACCCTTATTAGGGGTTCGTGTTTCCTTTTGGGAATGAGGCACAGTGGAGACTATGGTGTCTTTATGATATATGGTTTATCTACACATATTTACAACCTGAGCCTATGATGGAGGGGTTCACAGCATGGACATTTTAAGAGGGTATTATTTCTCCTATATCCGCAGTTTAGGAATAAAGCCAAAGCAAAGTATCTTAGTTAAAGGAGTCACTTGCAGCACGAATGCAGTGTGAGATGACACCAGTCATCATGCTCTTACCCGCTCTCTGGCTTGCCGCATTTACCAGACTGCAACCTGTCAGGGAGAGGCAAACGGGGAAAGATTTAAGGGGAGAAACCAGCACTTATAGAGAGCCGAAAGAGATCATTAGCAGTCTGTCGTCTGACAGTGAGCCAGAGGCAGGGAGGGAGGAGGATGAGCCTGGAACCAGTCGTTCTGTAAACAGAGGAAGTCAGGGGCGTGGTTTCCGCAGACTTGCATGTTGGGTAAAAAAAAGGAAAAAGAAAACAGATGCGGCAACTGTACCGGAAAGGTCAGACGTGCTTTGAAACACTGGAGATGTACTTTTGAACTTTGTCAATAAATCAAATAGATTGGAACCAGCCGTGGGCCCGGAGTTTTATCTATGCCGGCTTGACAGCATAAAGCCTCTGACACAACCTTTTTGCTCCAGCCCACATTCCAGCCAACTCTAAACCCTGGCTTTTGTTCTTCTAACTTAGAGCAGATAGAGGGGTTCCGCAGGGGCCCCAACCACCTGCCATCTGGCACAGAGTCTTTACCTTCTTCATGGTTTCCTTAGTGGGTCATCACCTTTCTTTTGTTTTCCTAATGGCTCATCTCCCAGGCAATTACCTTATATTTTAACCCTTGCTGGGTCCTGGGGTTCAGGACGCTGGATTACTAGATCCAGGAATTTAGTGAAGTCTGGTACCCACAAACTCATAACAATGTGTATCTGGACTGTGAATGTGATTCTACTGCAGGAAGGAGAACGATAAGGCAATTCTAAATAAAATGGATGGCTTCCGTTCCATGGTTTGCAAATCTATTTTCCGTGTCATTTTTATCTGATATTTTCATATTATACAAAAGAAACATTGATCTAAAGCTTCTGAAATTAATGGCAGCATAGTGTATTTTAATATCACAGGTGAGAGCACCGTGAGTCTCTGCCATTTGTCTAGAGTGAGAGCATTTTCTGCAAGAAACAGAAAATGTAAGCAATTTATACTTTTTCTAAATTCTAAAAGGAACTCACAAGTAGTGTGTGTGCACTACCAATCTGTCAACATTTTGTACATTTCACCTTAGGAGACAGAAGATGCATAGGTTCCGCTCATTTTTTTATTTTAATTTTTTACCACCAGCTATTATATCCCTAGGATGTGGGTGACGCTGTGGTCTAAACCGCAGAGCCTAGGGCTTGCTCATTGGAAGGAAGGCTGTTCGAATCCCCATGACAGGGTGAGCTCCCGTTGTTCGTTCCCAGCTCCTGCCAACCTAGCAGTTCGAAAGCACGCCAAAAAGTGCAAGTAGATAAATAGGTACCGCTCTGGCGGGAAGGTAAATGGAATTTCCGTGCGCTGCTCTGGTTCGCCAGAAGCGGCTTAGTCATGCTGGCCACATGACCCGGAAGCTGTCTGCGGACAAACGCCAGCTCCCTCGGCCTATAGCGCAAGATGAGCGCAGCAACCCCAGAGTCGTCCACGACTGGACCTAACGGTTTAAATGCCTAAAATATTAAAATCAACAAAATCAAACAAGAGGGGGAACCATGATTAGTAGTGGAGTTGAGGGCTCATCAATAATTTTATTATGTACACCACTTAGCAAGTTTTGTGATCAAGCAGTCTGTAAATCTTTCTAAATAAAGTAAATGAATAAAATATCATGTTCCTGGTGAGAAAATAATGGTGTTTGAGAGAGTGTGTGGGAAACTTTCTTACAGAAGCAGTACTTTGAGGAAACATGCCATGTTCCCTCACAACAAATGAGGAGCCATGGTACATTTGTTTTAAAAGAATGAATCATCTGACAAGAGCAAGACACAACTTCTACAAAAAAAGAAGAAGAAACTATTCTCAGATTTTTTCTGAGAATTTCCTCTTTCACCCCAACCCAAACTTGTTGCAGAATTCCACATCCCCGCAGCCACTGAATTTAACCTAATTTAACCACCCTACCCATAGTATGGAGAATTTAGAGTTCCCATTTTTTACCAGACCTATCTAGAAAATGCCATAAAACCAAGTGTTGTATTCTCCAGGTAAAGTTACATAAACTGAAGTGTTATTGTATATATTTCCATCTCTACGTTTAATATGCTGGTTAGCAGAGCCCATTTAAATTCGGACCCTCTGGGAAACAGTACTTTTGACTAAAGGAACCTAAGGTAGTTTCTGCAGGGTAGAAAGGGTTGCTTTTTGTGGAAATGGATAATTATAAATACCTGATAAGCCTGGTATCTTTTTTAAAAGGTTATATTCCCCATACAATAATTGCAAATTAATCAATGTGTCAAATATTAAAGTATAAAGTTGTATGCTATGGTGATTTACTGTACAGAAAACATTAACGTCCCAGAGACATATTTTTATGACAAAATATTGGGGTATTTTATTGCTACTGCAAAATCCGTAATGAGAACAGAAAGGAGCGCAATATATTTTGGTTATTGTGACAAACCTTGTTCGGTAGCAGAAATAAGAGGCGACACTAACAACTGATTCTCATTACATTATTCAAAATGCAGCTCTCTCTCAGCATCAGGTTCCATCCACTGGGTTTGCTGTTCCTCCACATAAATTGTTAATTTATCTTTATTGAATATAACTACTTGAGAATCTAAATTGCGCATGTAGAATACATACGCTGCATTACTTGAAAAGCAGATTTATTGCTGGCATTACAGAACCAAAATGAAGTTCATGGGCTATGGGTATTAGGATTGTAACAGGTAATAGTGTGCTTCACAGTCACTAATATCATTGCCTATAGCAAGAGTTTGTATTTGAATCTCCTAAGTCCAGCCAAACATCTTTTACTTAAATCCATGGCTTCGCCATAGAGGTCCTCAGACCCTCCAAGTGTCCCTATTTTCCAGAGATGTTCCTGATTTAAAGAAACCGTCCCAGTTTCTGATTTGATCCCAGAATGTCCTGCTTTTCCTTAGGATGTCCCTATTTTCATTGGAGAAATGTTGGAGGGTATGGAGTTGCCCGACCCCGCAAGCCATCTGAAGGCATACCTGTATAGGGAAGTTATTTTTAATGCTTAATGCTTTATTATGTTTCGATATATATTGGAAGCTGTCCAGAGTGGCTGGGGCAACCCAGTCAGATGTGTGGGGTATAAATAGTAAAATTATCATTCTGGAATGGGACGTCCCTATTTTTTTGCAGAGAAATGTTGGAGGATATCAATCCTGCTCAGCAGAAGGGAATCATGCCTCTGTTTTTCCAGCCTCTCTTGCAACTTGAAATGTGTACTCTGGTCCTGTATTAGCTGCCTATTTGTGTCCAGATTGGACCTTTCAAACACCAAATGGTCCTGGTTGTCATACAGACCATCTCCTATTATACCTCTTCCAAGTCTTTAATATCAGCTTCAGAGGGCTTACTTTCTTTTACCAGCGCTGAGTGCGGGAGGAGGTGAGGGGCCAGAGTCCCCCAAAATTTTCATTGAACTGGCATGCTAATGTCATGTGCGCAAGTTGCACACCATAGGGTGTGCTGATGTCATGTGTGCACGCCACGGGGCATGCAAGCATGGTGTTATGACATCACGCAGTTGCGGGCCCCATCAATCGTGGGGGCAAGGCAGCGCTTGTGCTCTCTTTCATTTCATTTCATATGGGTTAAGAACTTAATTCGTTCTAGAGGTCCATTCTTAACCTGAAATTGTTCTTAACCTGAAGCACCACTTTATCTAATGGGGCCTCCCACTGCCGGTGCGCCACTGCTGCGCAATTTCTGTTCTCATCCTGAAGCAAAGTTCTTAACCCGAGATACTATTTCTGTGTTAGCGGAGTCTGTAACCTGAAGTATATGTAACCTGAGGTACCACTGTATCACTTTTAATTGGTATACTGCTTTTCTATATTACTACGAACAAGGCAACAAAATATACAACAAAGTACACACACCTTATCATAATCTGATCCAATCCGAAAAGTCATAATAAAACATAACTGTAAAATGACTTAAAGTAATATTCAATTAGTAAAATATAATAGTACACAATAAAATTAACTCTCAAAACATCAGAAGTAATAATTAAACAGAAATTCACTCTTAACTATTACAATGGATAATTACAATGCTATGTTCAAGTAGAAATAACTGCAAGTCACAATGCATAAAATACCACAATGCATGCAAAACACCATTTAAAAGGATCAAATTGAGAAACAATTGAGAAACAACTGCCATCAACTTGGGCCTTTTAGGTGTATTTGCTTAAGATACAGGGTCTCCGCAGTGGTGGTATATACATTGTTTTGGAAAAGGAAGCAGGCTGTCTGTGAAACCTTATTTTGGACATTTTACCATAATGCAGACCCAAAGACCTCCTCCCTAAATAAACACACATTTGACTCAAATTTTAGTTTTGGTTTTTGGCAGAATTTAGGCCACAACTTTATTGATTACAGAAAGTGAGTGGTTCTGCATAGAACTCTGGTTCGACTAGCTCCCTGCACCCTTGCAGGTAGCGCTGACCCAGAGCTCTATCATAGGTCAGCCAAGGGTGAACACCTGAGGCAGGTGAAAAGCCCAGGAACAGACTCTGTTCACTCCCCAGATGCTCCCCTGGACTCAGGCACGGGCACAACCCCCTCTCGGGGGTTGACCAAACCAAGTTGAGTCCCTGGATTCCTTTAACGGAATACTCTTCACATAGGGATGGCGAGAGCGTTCTCCCATACCTATCACCTGAACCAGTGCCTATCCGCAACCTTACAAGTTGTGACGAATTGCTACGCGGCAGGCGAAACCCAAATAGCAACAGCCAATCAGCCAAGTGGGGGAAATTCCTGCCATGTCCCAACTACAGATGACACACGAAGGCATAGCAAGGTGTAGTGGAAATGCGAAGACAATTGTATTTTGAGGAGTTAGGTGGCATGTCCCTTTCCCTTTAACATCCCCAGTTTGAGGTCTGCTGGATTCTTGTGTTTCACACACCTGTCGGGAGTTTATTGGGTTCTTCTGTGTTGCAAGTGCTGGCGGGATGCTGGCTGCAGGTAGTGGAAGACTCTCAGCCGCTCTGTATTAATCATGGGTAATGCCAGGTGCAATTGATTACATCAAGGCAGACTATAAAAGCCATAGGTGGGAGGGGTCCAGTGAGCTTCTGCCCAGATCAAAGGACCTGATGTTGGGAGACTGGTGGTCGGGGTCTTTCTCCTGCTGCTCTACCTGGGGCTCTGGGTAGCTGAAGGGGAGACTGGGTAACCCCTGTCAGGTATGTTTTATGTTATGCTTTGCATGCCTGCTGTTTATTGGTTAATAAAACTGTTTTGGCTCCCCTTCCACCTCCTCATTCCTTTTGTCCTGGTATCATTGGAAAGAACTGCTGCATTTTGCAGCACACAATGTCAATTGCAAAATGCCCTAAATATAGGGAGAGGTGGGCGGGTGTTCCAATGCACGAGCCAAAAGCTCTGAGTCACATGAATAGGTCCCTCGATCCGTTTAAACAACTCCCCATTGGCCAGATTAAACCCAGCAATGAGGGACCTACCAATCGGGTATTGTGGCTGTCCAATATACCCACCCACAACCAGGAGGTCTCCAGGTCTCACCACAACACATGCCCTCTTTTAGGGAGGACACACTTTTTAACAGGTAAGAGTTTGCTCAGATTGAGCATCAGTGCAATCGGGTGGTATAGCTGTGCCATGCATGTGGTACACATGAGACCAGCATGAAGAAAGGGGTTACCCTGTTGTTGTTGTTGTTGTTTAGTCATTTAGTCTTGTCTGTCTCTTTGTGAACCCATGGACCAGAGCACGCCAGGCACTCCTGTCTTCCACTGCCTCCCGCAGTTTGGTCAGACTCATGCTGGTAGCTTCGAGAACACTATCCAACCATCTCGTCCCCTGTCGTCCCCTTCTCCTTGTGCCCTCCATCTTTCCCAACATCAGGGTCTTTTCCAGGGAGTCTTCTCTTCTCATGAGGTGGCCAAAGTATTGGAGTCTCAGCTTCGGGATCTGTCCTTCCAGTGAGCACTCAGGGCTGATTTCGTTAAGAATGGAGAGGTTTGATCTTCAGCACCATAATTCAAAAGCATCAATTCTTCGGCGATCAGCCTTCTTTGTGGTCCAGCTGTCACTTCCATACATCACTCCTGGGAAAACCATAGCTTTAACTATACGGACCTTTGTCTACCATACACAATTCAGAGAGTGGACTCATCAATATGTGAACCAGGGCAAAGTCAATGGCAACATACGGAATTGCTTTCAAGTGGTGCTGTTTGTGTCTGGGGAGGAGATCCCATAGGAGTAGCTGCTCCCCAATTCTCCAAGGCTTTCCCTGCAAATTCCCTACAGGATTGCATCTGGTCTACTGTCTAGTTCAACACATATACGAGGCTTTGGGCTGAGACCACCTGCAAAGGTGATATTAAGTATAATCAGTATGTTGGCGACACATAGTTGTACTTTACATTTTCATCTGATCCAGGATATAAAGTCTCAAGTAGTTCTATTTGGGTGAAGGGAATGGCAGGAGATCAGGGCTGCAAACATCCTCCATGTGGCAATCCCACACACTATCCCTTTCTCAATGGTGTTTGCACATTTGGGAGCATGTCTGCAGCAGATCATCCTACCAAGTGAGAACGGAATAGCCCAGTGAGCATGAGCTGGACTGTACAAAGCCTGTACAGTGGTACCTCGGGTGACAGGGAACTGCCATCAGGGCCAGAGGGAGAGAGAGGGCTCCAGAGGGATCCCAGAGAGCGTCCCGGGATGGGGAGAGGCAGCCCATCTTCTGGGGAAGGGAATCAGCGTAGCACCAGTGGAGGAGGGGGGCAGATGGGGGAATCGGCGAGGCGGTCCCATGACTCCTTGCCGGGGACCAGCGGGGAGAGTAAGGGTCCTCTGCTGCCCACACCCTCCTTGCGCAGAAGGCTTCCGCGCAGGGAGAGTAGGTGGAGACTAGGCGTCAAAGAGCTTCTTTGCTGGAAGAAGTTCAAGAAACGCCCACTGACAGATTCTGCCAGCGATTGAGACAGCCACGGGCGAGTGGCTGTCCGGACAGAAAAGGTTCACTCAGGCAACCCAGCCAGGTGTGGCACCGGTTTATGCACGAGCAACCCCTAGAACCATTACATCGGGTTACATACGCTTCAGGTTACATACGCTTCAGGTTACAGACTCTGCTAACCCAGAAAAAGTGCTTCAGGTTAAGAACTTTGCTTCAGGATGAGAACAGAAATCGTGCTCCGGTGGCACAGCAGCAGCAGGAGACCCCATTAGCTAAAGTGGTGCTTCAGGTTAAGAACAGTTTCAGGTTAAGTATGGACCTCCGGAACGAATTAAGTACTTAACCCGAGGTACCACTGTATCTTAAAAGAGTGGCATTAGGCTTTTGCTCAGTGCTTGAGAAAATGCTGGATCTGTTAGGTGCCTGACTTGTCAAAATGCCTATTCTGGTCTTTGTTCAGGGGTGTTTCAACAGGCTGCAGTCCAGCCTGGTAGGGTATGGTTGCTGTGTGTGTGTGTTTTCTGTATATGTATTTTTTTCTCTCTTGAATTTGTACTAGTGAAGGGTGAGTTATAAAGGTTTTAAATAATAAATAAAGTGAAGTAACTGTGCTGTACTTCTAGATGCAAAAAATATTGTAAAAGAGTTTTATAAGACATGCATTTCACAATTCGACAAGAAATTTGTATTTTGCATTCCCTGGAATCTGTACTAATGAAGGCTGGGTTATAAAGATGGTAAATAATAAATAAGCTGAAGTATCTGTGCTTCTAAATACATAAAAAGTACATATTTAAAAAAGCTTCAAATGACATGCATTTCAGAATTCTGCAAGGAATCTCAGACATTCAGGTCCACTATATTAATTTCCTTTTAGAATAACTATATTTTAAGACATTTTGGCATGGTATTTCAAAGTCACACTAATGTCTTAAACTGTTTATATTCTTGTCTTTCATATTCTTGGCTTTCACATGGAGTCAATAGCAAGTGAATGTTGATGTGTATTTATTTATTATAATAAATAATAATGATAAGAATAGTAATATATTATTATTGATACCCCGCCCATCTGGCTGAGTTTCACCAGCCACTCTGGGCGGCTCCCAAAGAAGTGTTAAAAAAATACAGCATATAATATTAAAAACTTCCCTAAACAGGGCTGCCTTCAGATGTCTTTTAAAAATAGGATAGATGCTTATTTCCTTGACATCTGATGGGAGGGCGTTCCACAGGGCGGGTGCCACTACTGAGAAGGCCCTCTGTCTGGTTCCCTGTAACTTCACTTCTCGCAGTGAGGGAAGCACCAGAAGGCCCTCAGAGCTGGACCTCAGTGTCCAGGCTGAACGATGAGGGTGGAGACACTCCTTCAGGTATACTAGGCCAAGGCCGTTTAGGGCTTTAAAGGTTAGCACCAACACTTTGAATTGTGATCGGAAACGTACTGGGAGCCAATGAAGATCTCTCAGGACCGGTGTTATACGGTCCCAGCAGCCACTCCCAGTCACCAGTCTAGTTGCCGCATTCTGGATTAATTGGAGTTTCCAGGTCACCTTCAAAAAAGCAGAATTCAATTTGAATTTCATTCCCTGAAGTCTATTGATCAAATAATTGGGCAGAATATGTTTCTAAGATGAGGCACCAATAGGATAATTTCAGGAGATATTATCTTCAGTTCCTCGTCAGTTCTGTGCCAGCTAGTGATGAAGCCACGCCAGTCCAGCAATGTTTTTCATTTGAAGACTAGGTTATTTCATTGATAGGCTTTCAACAAAAATCCCTCTAACTGTGAATTAAAGTGGCAACTCAGATGACATTCTTTCGAAACACAACTACACTTGGCTACACTAAATGTGAAGGGCTGTAAATGTCCTGCTAAATCCCCAAAGGGGAATGGATTGAAATTCAAAAGAATTTAATGTATGTTCATTCTTTGGTGATTGATAGGGCAATTAATGACATTAAAAGATCATTAATTTCGAAAGCTCACCTCTAGCCCTGGAAGCCTGGGACTATTATTATTTTCACTATTATGACATATTTTAAAATGTAAACCTAGGCTATCAATTTAGGGCACAATTATGTCATCTTATGAGGCTACCTTCTTTTCGAACTCGCTTCTCTCTGCCCCCCCAGCCCCCTCCCATCCATGGGGCCTTTTGTGAGAGCTACCTCTCACTGCAATAAAGTTTAGACATAAGGGGCTATCTAGCAAATATGGGTCACCACTCAGTCCCAGTCTTTATTCCAACCCACAACATAACAGTTTTCATCATGAAATAACATTCAAAAACATTCTAGTGATGCGACAAAGGGAGAATTTAAAAAGTTGCAAAAATAAACATTGCAAAAATTAACACATTACTCTTTAACAAAGTAGCAATGTGGTCCAGTCTTCCTTATGTCCTTAATTCAGTCCAAGAACATTAAACGTAAAGGTAAAGACCCCTGGACAGTTAAGTCTAGTCAAAGGCGACTGGGGTTGTGGCGCTCATCTCGCTTTCAGGCTGAGAGAGCCAGCGTTTGTCCGCAGAAAGCTTTCCAGGTCATGTGGCCAACAAGACTAAACCACTTCTGGCACAACGGGACACGTTGTGCGCATGGAAACGCCGTTAACCTTCCTGCTGCAGTGGTACCTATTTATCTACTTGCACTAGCGTGCTTTCAAACTGCTAGGTTGGCAGGAGATGGGACAGAGCAATGGGAGCTCACCCCATTGTGGGGATTCGAACCACCAACCTTCTGAGGCCCAAGAGGCTCAGTGGTTTAGACCACAGCGCCACCCGCTCCTTCCAAGAACATTACGCTCTCTGGTCCCAGAGAGAGATCCTATGCAGGTAACTTGATTGTTCAGCAATCCAGCTGAGACTCGACTCTGATGATTGTTGAGACATGGAGTTCCCAGGTTCCCCAGGGATGTTTCATCATTTAGCATACCCACACTGAAACAAAACTACCATCCTCTTCTGCTGCATTCACTACAGTTCAACCTCCTTGCAGGACCAGGCGTCGGACTTCCCCTACTCCAACCCATATAAATAAGAGACCAATGAGAGTTGCTTTGGGTCAAAGCAGGCTACAACTTTATTGAATACATATGGAAGAGGTTTGGCTTGGGCATGGGGCAGTCTAAATACTTCCGGCCCGCCTTCCGGAATTGACGCGTGGTCAATCCAGTCAGGGGTTCCTAAGACTTACATCAAATAAGGTCACCCCCACAGGGACTACTATCTAGGGGAGTGCCTTCGGCACTGCCCCCACTGGCCATGCGGACATGGCCACTCCTCCTGGATCCCTTTAATAATTAATAATATTTTATTTATACCCCACCCTCCCCGGCCAGAGCCGGGCTCCGGGCGGCTAACACCAGTAAAATTACAATAAAAACATAATAGGGGAAGGGGGAAAAAACCAATTTAAAATACAGGTTAAAATGCAGTTTAAAATGCGGCCTTATTTTAAAAGTAGCCCATGGATTAAAACCGTAAGCGGAGGGAAAATATAAGGGTCAGACCAAGTCCAAACCAAAGGCCAGGTGGAACAGCTCTGTCTTGCATGCCCTGCGGAAAGATGTCAAGTCCTGCAGGGCCCTAGTCTCTTGTGACAGAGCGTTCCACCAAGTCGGTGCCAGTACTGAAAAGGCCCTGGCCCTAGTTGAGACCAATCTAACCACCTTGCGACTTGGGACCTCCAAGCTGTTGTCATTTGTGGACCTTAAGGTCCTCCGCGGGGCATACTGTGAGAGGCGGTCCTGTAGGGATACTCCAGCATTTGGAGGGGCAGGTGGAGACTACAACCTCCCCTCCGTCCAAAACAAAGGACTGCCCCAATGCCCAACCAGTTGTGACGATTGCTATGAGGTAGGCAAAACCACCGGGTTAGAGCCAATTAGCCCAGTGGTCAAATTTCTACCTGGCCCCATAAAGAACGGTGACCATTGTAGCCACAGCAAGAAACCTGGCGCAGGAACAAATGGTCTGAGCCCCAGTTGCTGGCTGCTTAAATGGGCAAGTGGCGGATCTGAGGGAAGCCCACTGTCTGCTCCATTGCCTCCGCCCCCTGGCTCAGCCCAAGTCCCAGCCTGCAACCCCATTCACCAAAGCAGGATGCAGTTAGGGTCCTGTTCCTGATAGGTGGCGGGGGCTTATACCCCCTCCACCTGTCGGGAAGGGCACTGCAGTTTGAATTCCCTCGCCGGGGCCCCAGTGAAGCTTCCTCTGTCCCACAACACCGCCCCATCCAAAGGGGTGAGTGGATTTGCCTAATGCAAACCGTTACATAAGTTTTCAAATACAATGCATGCATACATAACATTTTATGCACAATAAACTTACCTTATTTTTCACTCTATAAGACGCACATTTTCCCCTCCAGAAATTAAGGGGAAATGTTTGTTCGTCCTATGGAGCGAATGCAGGCTCCTTGGCTTCAGCGAAAGCAACGCGAAGCCTCCAGAGTGCAGCAGGAACTCCTGCTGCACTCCGGAGGCTTCAGGTTGCCTTCACTGAAGCTTGGAGCCTCCGGAGCATGGCGGGAGTTCCTGCTGCACTCCGGAGGCTTCGGGTTGCCTTCACTGAAGGGGAAGGCAATGTGGGAGAGGGAGAGCTGCGCAGCGCCCTCAGCAAAGCAGGAAGCGAAATGGCAGGGGCTCTGTTTCTCCTGCCGCTTCGCTGAAGGGGCGCTGCACAGAGAGGGGGAGATTTTTTTTCTTGTTCTCCCTCTCTAAAACAAGGTGCGTCCTATGGTCTGGTGCGTCCTATAGAGCAAAAAATACCGCACTTCATTCCAGAGGTCCGTTCTTAACCTGAAACTCTTCTTAACCTGAAGCAGCTATAAGTTAACCAAGAGAGTCTTTCTTTTGGAATTATTGACACTTACTTTGCATGTAAGTGTAAGGAGAAAGAGAACATGTCTCTGTCAGGGAATCTATATCTGTGACCAAAAAAAATCCCACCCTTTATCAAAGTAGTGACATAGCATTTGCATCCTTCTTGTTTTTCGGCTGTGGGGAGGGGGAGTGTAGGGGAGACTAAGAAGCTATTATCTGTATATTTCTGTAAAGTTATTTCTTCTTAGAGATCCAATATTCCTTTCTATTGACTGGGAATTTCAATTTAGTCATAATAGTCAGCTGAAATAAACAAAGCATCGGGTTATTATTATATCCAGTGTGAGAAATGCAGCCGCTGAAATGATGAACAATAGGATTTAGATTTATACTCAGAACAAATCAAAATTACATTCTGGGTAAAGTTATCCAAGTGGAGAACAAATAAAGCTGAATCAGTTTAAGTTAGCACTTAAAGAAAGAAGCACTATGGAGAAAGCTGGTCCTAATCTAGCTATTGTTAAATCAAATCAATACAGGACACAGCTCTTTACTGTGAAAAAAATGGGATGGCTCTGTATTTAAAGAGACAGGTGGCAACCCCATTCCCATAATTCTCTGGAACATATTTTGGGGTGGTATGTAGGGGACAGGTAAGGGAATTTCTGTTATCCTTGCAAAAGTTGTTTTGCTCATTAATCTGGATTCAACCACAAGATGAGTCCTTTGGAAGATTTTGAGTGGCCCTAACTCTGGATGGCCAAACTTTATTTACAAGAGAGTGGCATGGGTCTCTCTGTGCAAATGACACAAAGTTATAGTGTGAACCTCTTCCTGGTGATTCTTGCCATCGCCAAATGCACACATATGCCATAATGACAGGTATCTTGCCAGTTTTCAGTCTATGCACAATGACCTCAATCCAGCTCTGACCAGATGCCATTTGTGTGCAGCAACTAAAGGTACCCCTGACCGTTAGGTCCAGTTGCGGACGACTCTGGGGTTGTGGCACTCATATCGTTCTATAGGTCAAGGAGCCGGCGTTTGTCTGCAGACAGCTTCCATGTCATGTGGCCAGCATGACTAAACCACTTCTGGCAAACCAGAGCAGTGAACGGAAACGCTGTTTACCTTCCCGCCAGAGCGGTACCTATTTATCTACTTGCACTTTGACATGCTTTCGAACTGCTAGGTTGGCAGGAGCAGGGACCGAGCAATGGGAGCTCACCCCGTCCCGGGGATTCGAACCGCCGGCCTTCTGATTGGTTTAGACCACAGCACCACCCGCGTCCCATGTGTGCAGCAACCAGTAGCTCAAAATGAAATACGTTTGCTCCCATCCACATCAAAAGGTATATCACATCTGCCAAAGGGGTCCTAGATGAGATTTTGAATGCAGATTCATATATGATCTGCTTCCACTTGGCAGAACTCCCTTGCTGCACTGGGGCAGATAGATATTTAAAACTGTGACATGACCCAGATCAAATTCTCTTGCAACAAAACCCAAAATTGGCTTTAGGGCTGGTTTCTTCTGTTCTTTTAAAGCACAACAGTTTGGGAAGAATGCTTTTTTAAATGACCTATATTCCTTCCCAATAATTTCCTTTTGTTTGGACTGAAAGGAACATTGAATCAGAATGAATGCCTTTCTGGGATCAAGGTTTTGTAGCCCAAATGGCTCTTTCGTGTAATATTTTTTTTTCCTAAACGAGGCGCATTCATGTTTTGGCTGAGAGCACACTGAGTTTTGATTAGCCCATTCAAACTTAAACACTCCCAGTGGGCATTTCGGAACGACTGTTACCGCATGAATATTTATCTGAGCCACAGGAGAATGCAATTGTCACCTTAGAGCTGTATTTATGATTGTCTTACTGTCAGTGTTTCACTACTTTATTTTTTAGTCAGGCACTCTGGTATGAGTGTGGGAGGTCAGATAAGGTTAGAATCTGGATGAGGCCTGGAGCTATCCTGGCATTTTATCAAGTTGACAGTAATATGTTTTCTTCTGTAATTATAACTTGGACCCTGAGTTGCTCTGGGAGAAGAGGATCATTTTAATATTCTGAGACAGTAGAGAACGGTCAGAACTATAAGCTGTACCAGCCACATCTAACCAATTAATAGCAGATACAGTGGCACCTCGGGTTATATATGCTTCAGGTTACAGGCGCTTCAGGTTACAGACTCCGCTAACCCAGAAATAATACCTCGGGTTAAGAACTTTGCTTCAGGATGAGAACAGAAATTGTGCTCCGGTGGTGGCAGCAGGAGGCTCCATTAGCTAAAGTGGTGGTTCAGGTTCAGAATAGTTCTAGGTTACAAACGGACCTCTGGAACGAATTAAGTTCTTAACCCGAGGTACCACTGTAACGCCAATTTTTTTTTGCTGAATTCTTTTTTCTCTGCAGAATTGCCACTACATTCCCAAAATTTCCAAGCGACTTCAGAAGTCCCAAATTGATCAGCACTGTTACATAGTTTTTTGACTTCCCTCAGCTCATCCGCAAATCTTCCGGTTTTTTTTTTAATCTTCGTTCCGCATTTCTCTATTTTACATTGCCTTTCCTTTTAATCAACTTTTCCCTCCTTTTCCCTTTTTTACAATATTTCTAATTTTTATTTCACAAAACTTCCTGTAAACTATGATAATAATGATGATATGTATTTCTGTTTGGCCCCTTCATGGATCACTGCCTTGCCGTGGCGAAGGGGCTTGAATAACTCAGAGAAGCTATGAGGTATGCCATGCAGGACCACCCAAGACGGACCGGTTATAGTGGAGAGTTTTGACTAAACGTGATCCACCTGGAGCAGGAACCGGCAAGCCACTCCAGTATCTCTGCCAAGAAAACTCCATGGACAAAGACAACAGGCATATAAAAGTTATGACGCTGGAAGATGAGCCCCTCAGGTCGGAAGGTGTCCAACATGCTACTGAGGAAGAGCAGAGGACAAGTACAAGTAGATTCAGAGCTGATGAAGCGGCTGGGCCAAAGCCGAAAGGACGCTCGGTTGCGGATATGCCTGGAAGCGAAAGGAAAGTTCAATGCTGTAAAGAAAAATATTGCATAGGAACCTGGAATGTAAGAACCATGAACCTTGGTAAGTTGGATGTGGTCAAAAATGAGATGGCAAGAATAGATATTGACATCCTGGGCATCAGTGAACTAAAATGGACAGGAATGGGCAAATTCAGTTCGGATGACCATCACATCTACTACTGTGGGCAAGAATCCCGTAAAAGAAATGGAGTGGCCCTCATAGTCAACAAAAGAGTGGCAAAAGCTGTACTGGGATGCAACCTCAAAAATGATAGAATGATCTTGATACGAATGCAAGGCAGACCTTTTAACATCACAGTAATCCAAGTTTATGCACCAACCACTGGTGCTGAAGAAACTGAAATTGACCAGTTCTATGAAGACTTACAACACCTTATAGAAATTACACCAAAGAAGGATGTTCTTCTCATTATAGGGGATTGGAATGCTAAAGTAGGGAGTCAAGAGATAAAAGGAGCAACTGCCAAGTTTGGCCTTGGAGTTCAAAATGAAGCAGGGCAAAGGCTAATAGAGTTCTGCCAAGAGAACAAGATGGTCATCACAAACAATCTTTTCCAACAACACAAGAGACGACTCTACACATGGACATCACCAGATGGGCAGCATTGAAATCAGATTGATTATATTCTCTGCAGCCAAAGATGGAGAAGCTCTATACAGACAGCAAAAACAAGACCTGGAGCTGACTGTGGCTCAGATCATCAGCTTCTTATAGCAAAATTCAAGCTTAAACTGAAGAAAGTAGGAAAACCAACTGGGCCGGTAAGATACAATCTAAGTCAAATCCCTTATGAATACACAGTGGAAGTGAGGAACAGGTTTAAGGATTTAGATTTGGTGGACAGAGTGCCTGAAGAACTATGGATGGAGGCTTGTAACATTATACAGGAGGCAGCAACTAAAACCATCCCAATGAAAAGGAAATGCAAGAAAGCAAAGTGGCTGTCCAAAGAGGCCTTACAAATAGCAGGGGAGAGAAGGCAAGCAAAATGCGAGGGAGATAGTGAAAGATACAGGAAACTGAATGCAGATTTCCAAAGAATAGCAAGGAGAGACAAGAAGGCCTTCTTGAACGAGCAATGCAAAGAAATAGAGGAAAACAATAGAATGGGAAAAACCAGAGATCTGTTCAAGAAAATTGGAGATATGAAAGGAGCATTTCATAAAAAGATTACCATAATAAAAGACAAAAGTGGAAAGGACCTAACAGAAGCAGAAGACATCAAGAAGAGGTGGCAAGAATACACAGAGGAACTATACCAGAAAGAAATGGATGTCTCGTATACCCCAGGTAGTGTGGTTGCTGACCCTGAGCCAGACATCCTGGAGAGTGAAGTCAAATGGGCTTTAGAAAGCATTGCTAATAACAAGGCCAGTGGAAGTGATGATATTCCAGCTGAACTATTTAAAATTTTAAAAGATGATGCTGTTAAGGTGCTACACTCAATATGCCAGCAAATTTGGAAAACTCAGCAGTGGCCAGAGGATTGGAGAAGATCAGTCTACATCCCAATCCCAAAGAAGGGCAGTGCCAAAGAATGCTCCAACTACCGCACAATTGCACTCATTTCACACGCAAGATTATGCTTAAAATTCTACAAGGCAGGCTTAAGCAGTATGTGGACCGAGAACTCCCAGAAGTGCAAGCTGGATTTAGAAGAGGCAGAGGAACCAGGGACCAAATTGCAAACATGCGCTGGATTATGGAGAAAGCTAGAGAGTTCCAGAAAGACATCTACTTCTGCTTCATTGACTGTGTCGACCACAGCAAACTATGGCAAGTTCTTAAAGAAATGGGAGTGCCTGATCACCTCATCTGTCTCCTAAGAAATCTCTATGTGGGACAAGACGCTACAGTTAGAACTGGATATGGAACAACTGATTGGTTCAAAATTGGGAAAGGAGTATGGCAAGGCTGTATATTGTCTCCCTGCTTATTTAACTTATATGCAAAATTCATCATGCGAAAGACTGGGCTGGATGAATCCGAAGCGGGAATTAAGATTGCCGGAAGAAATATCAACAACCTCAGATATGCAGATGACACAACCTTGATGGCAGAAAGTGAGGAGGAATTAAAGCACCTTTTAATGAGGGTGAAAGAGGAGAGCACAAAATATGGTCTGAAGCTCAGCATCAAAAAAACGAAGATCATGGCCACTGGTCCCATCACCTCCTGGCAAATAGAAGGGGAAGAAATAGAGGCAGTGAGAGATTTTACTTTCTTGGGCTCCACAATCACTGCAGATGGTGACAGCAGTCACAAAATTAAAAGATGCCTGCTCCTTGGGAGAAAGGCAATGGCAAACCTAGAGAGCATCTTAAAAAGCAGAGACATCACCTTATCAACAAAGGTCCATAAAGAAGCTGGACCATAAAGAAGGCTGATCGCCGAAGAATTGATGCTTTTGAATTATGGTGCTGGAGGAGACTCTTGAGAGTCCCATGGACTGCAAGAAGATCAAACCTATTCATTCTTAAGGAAATCAGCTCTGAGTGCTCACTGGAAGGACAGATTGTGAAGCTGAGGTGCCAATACTTTGGCCACCTCATGAGAAGAGAAGACTCCCTGGAAAAGACCCTGATGTTGGGAAAGATGGAGGGCACAAGGAGAAGGGGACGACAGAGGATGAGATGGTTGGACAGTGTTCTCGAAGCTACAAACATGAGTCTGACCAAACTGTGGGAGGCAATGGAAGACAGGAGTGCCTGGCATGCTCTGGTCCATGGGGTCACGAAGAATCGGACATGACTAAACGACTAAACAACAACAACAACAATTTCTGTTTGGTATTGTAAAATGAATAAAAAATATTATATATATATAAAAAATGATCAGCACTGTTCTATCTCACTTTCCTTTCCTTTGTTTTGGAGGCTTCCCCCTTTGCTCATATATACAGGGACAGTAGAAGAAGAAGAGTTTGGATGTGATATCCCGCTTTATCACTACACGAAGGAGTCTCAAAGCGGCTAACATTCTCCTTTCCCTTCCTCCCCCACAACAAACACTCTGTGAGGTGAGTGGGGCTGAGAGACTTCAGAGAAGTGTGACTAGCCCAAGGTCACCCAGTAGCTGCATGTGGAGGAGCGGAGACGCGAACCCGGTTCCCCAGATTACGAGTCTACCGCTCTTAACCACTACACCACACTGGCTTGACTAAGAAAAGGCTTGACTTGAGGTGGATGAAGAGAAAAGAAAGGGCAAATGGAGACTGTATTGAAATGTAACAAAAAATTAAAAGAAAATAATGTTAATGATGAAGTAATTAAGAATTTTCAAAGAAAAAAAAACTTGCTTCGCCCCCCCCCTTTAGTAATTTTACAGTGGTACCTTAGTTCTCAAATGCCAAAAACCCGGAAGTAAGTGTTCCGGTTTTCGAACAATTTTTGGAAGCCGAGCGTCCAATGCGGTTGTCAGCTATTGTTTCCAGGGCGCCTGCACCAGTCAGAAGCTGTGCCTTTGTTTTTGAACATTTCGGAAGTCATCACTTTATGTGGAAGTATAAGGCAAATGTGAAGGTTCCTTTTTTGGGGTGGAGGGTTGGTGGAAACGTGTAAGCAATTTCAGGAGGAATTTCTACTAGAGACACTTGATAAGAAGAAAAAAGAGTCTCAGCTCCAATGACATATGATAGCTAAATACATAGTGAATAAGAAGAGAAAAAGAACATGCTATTCATGCAAAAATTTCTGGGTGTGTCATCAGTATCTCAGGAAGCAGTGCTGCGTCAAACCCAAGTTTTGAGAGCTTCCACCAGTCAGAGTAAACAGTACTTGACTAGATAGATCAATTTTCTGAGTCAGCCAAAGCAACTTCATGTACAAGTTACAATTGATACTGGAGTTGAGCCATTTTTCCTTCCAAGCTTTGCTTCTAACATGATTCTACTCCAGAATTCCTAGAGTTCTTGATACTGACACATAGCTGTCAACCGTCCCTTATTTGGCGGGAAAGTCCCTTATCCCAGTGCTGTGTGCCGCTGCTGTCCCTTATTGATGATGTCCCTTAAATTTCCCGGGTTTCAAAGGAAGCAGCTCCTCTTCCTCCCTGCCTGCCGGCCGGCCAGGAAGGAGGAAGGCTCCAACAGTGTTGCTTGGCTGCGCTGCTCACCCAATAAGGAGTCTAAGAATGACTGCGGGGTGGAGCTTGCATGCCTTGTGCCGATCAAATCGGTCGCGTTGCCTGGGGACTCGCCTTTGCTCAGTTCTTCCCAGCGGAAAGGTTTTCCTTGCTGCATCCCCTTTGCCGGGTTGCTGCACTGTGGGAACCACCGCTTGAGGCTTCGTTTGGCTGCTGGCTGGGCTTTCTGCCTTTGGCTCGGAGAGGCTCAGAAGTTGAACATACCTGTGTTCGGAAAATCCTTTATTTTGGCTGCTGATCCCTTATTTTCGAGGCTGCTGGTCCCTTATTTTCAAATGTGTAAGTTGACAGCTATGCACTGACATCCCCTCCAACATTCCTCTGATGAAAATAGGGACGTCCTAAGGAAATCAGGACATACCGGGATCAAATCATAAACCAGGACGGCTTTTGTAAATCCGGGACTGTCCCTGGAAAATAGGGACACTTGGAGAGTCTGCACTGATTACTTTTATTGAGGATATTTGCAAATTCCATAAATGTGACAAGAGAATATACCATACTTTTCCATGTATAAGACTAGTTGTTGTTTTTTTACTTTAAAATTACAGTGGTACCTTAGGGTTACATATGCTTCAGGTTACAGACTCCGCTAACCCAGAAATAGCACCTTGGGTTAAGAACTTTGCTTCAGGATGAGAACAGAAATCATGCTCCAGTGGCGCGGCAGCAGCAGGAGGCCCCATTAGCTAAAGTGGTGCTTCAGGTTAAGAAGAGTTTCAGGTTAAGAACGGACATCTGGAATGAAGTACCGTATTTTTTGCTCTATAAGACGCACCAGACCACAAGACACACCTAGTTTTTGGAGGAGGAAAACAAGAAAAAGAACAGCAAGAGGGATTGCTGCGCAGTGAAAGCAGCAATCCCTCTTGCTGTTCTGGCTTCTGGGATAGCTGCGCAGCCTACATTCACTCCATTAGACGCACACACATTTCCCCTTACTTTTTAGGAGGGAAAAAGTGAGTCTTATAGAGCAAAAAATACGGTAAGTACTTAACCCGAGGTACCACTGTATGTGGAAAACTGTGGGTCGTCTTATACACAGATAGTAAATGGTGAGGATTTCTTAAATTGGAGTCCCTAAAAATAGGGGGCGTCTTATTCTTGGGGTGTGTTATAAACATAAAAATACGGTATCTATTTAACAGTATTATTCCATGGTTTCTGTTGATTTATTATATCTGGAGCCAACATATACTTAAGATTAAGCCCTTTGGTGGGGGGGGGGAATGGACCAATACATACAATTGTGCTATAATTTTTAAACAAGGCCTCAGAGCTTAGTACGACCCCATTTATGTTTACTCAGAATTAAGTCCCACTGTTCAGCGTGGCTTACTCAAGCTAAGTCTGTACAGGATTGCTATCTTAAGAACTGTTTCTGCTTTGATAAAATACAGATTTTGCAAGTGATCATAAACAGACAGAAGTATCTGAGATTTCATAATATATGATGCATGGAGCCATCCAGAGGAAATTTGCTAATTTTGACAAAACCCCTTTTGGCATTCCTCAAGCTTCCTCAGGAGATCTACCTAAAGGAGACTGCCAAAATGTGCCAGAGGTTTCACTGCAGGCAAAGTTCAGTGGCCGCTTAATATGAGTAATACCGCTGAGAGCTTTCATAACCATATCCAAACTCTTTTGCCTCCCCTTGAATTTCTTCACATGTTTGTGAATGCCTGAGGAAGAATCCCAAAATTTGCTTTGAGATTCACCTTAGATAAAATATTTACGGCAGCTCAAGTGTTGAAAGTACGGTAACGTTTGTTCCTTTATTTCATGTAGTATTGAACATAGTTTGCTTTACTGACTGGCTGACAAACAGTGATTTCTCATCTTTGTTGCTTTTTGTTGGGGATACAGATTAGAATATGGTTGCCAGACGTCCCCGTTTCCTGGGGACAGCTCCCGGATTTACAAATCTGTCCTCGGACAAAATCCGTCCCCAGAATGTCCCCGGATTTCATTTAATGTCCCCGGATTTATATTTTAAGTCTTGTAGATGTATTAGTAGGGAATGAATGTTGCGTGATTGGTTCAATGGCACAAGACACATCATAGGGGGACTTCTGACAAGGCAAAATGGTGGACGCCATGGCAGCGAGCAGTTCCTGAAGCCAGCCAGAGCCAACTGCGCTACCAGGCTGGCTCCGGGCTGCTGAGACTGCCGCCACTGCTGAGGGGGAACCGGGGATGCCAAGAGCGTCAACTGGGGGAACCGCTGACACACACACCCTGTGATCCAAATCGAGCTGGGATCGAGAGCGCCCGGCCACCCGGCCGACTGCCCAGTGGCGCTCTGGGGCCAGGAAAGCCCCGGAGCCAACGTAGGGAGAAGGCGGAGAGGAGAAGGAAGAGAAAGAGGAAGGAGAAAAAAGAGGGGAGCCCTGAAAAAAATAACTTTTAAACACGGAAACGCCGTTTACCTTCCCGCCGGAGCAGTACCTATTTATCTACTTGCACTTTTGACGTGCTTTTGAATTGATAGGTTGGCAGGAGCAGGGACTGAGCAACAGGAGCTCACCCCGTTGCGGGGATTCAAACTACTGACCTTCTGATAGGCAAGTCCTAGGCTCTGTGGTTTAACCCACAGTGCCACCCACGTCCCCCTTCTGGTAACCTTAGATTAGAATAAAACGTTGCATGAGAAGCTGTACTCTAACCTTCTGGAGTAGGTTTTGAAGGGGACACTGAGAACCTCAGGGCAGAGAAGAGGAAGGGGAAGCCCCATTGCATGCACAGGATTCCCTTCTGCTCACTTTCAGATATCACTGAATACACAATTCCCAGAACCCTGGGGATCCAATTCTGAAGACCACTCCATTGAGACATCCTGTTTCAGTGGTGGCAATTGAACAAGGTTGTGGAAGGCGCTGTCTCAGCAGGACTTTGAGCACCTTGATTTATGTCTTCTTGTATCAAGGTTGGAATACTGTAATTTCTCTCTAGCACACGCTCTCCCTCTCAAAGTTGTTTGCTTTATAAGATTCAGTTGGTGTCAAATTTACCATACAGACTGCTTGGTAGAACTCAGCTATATCAGCAGATTGCTGAAAACATTGCCTTGGCCCCCTGTCAAACAGCAAATTGGATCTAATACTTGCCCTTGCTCAGGTACTTAGCCAGTTAAATAGCCTGGTACCCATGAAACTGTGAATTACTATAGCCTTTACCCTCACATATCTAAAAGTAACTGATTACAATGCTATGGATGCACTTCAGTCAGGTTATCCTTTGCCAGATAAAGTAATACATGCTAGCATTTCTTCAGTATGGTATATATGAAAATGGTCCATTTGTTTTCATAGATTTTTCTACCTTTCTGAACCAGAATCATGGGTTCCAGACTCAAATGTTGTTATAAAAATGAATATGCCTGATCCATTCCCCCTCCCCCCCCCAAACATACTGCTACTTAGCAAATGCAGGTAATCAGGTTATTTGGGCCTCATTTCCCATTCCAAAAGACAGTCTGTAAAAACAGTAACAACTACAACGATTTATATCCTGCCCTTCATCAAAAGATCTCAGGGCGTTTTAAATGATGATGCTTCATTTAAAATGTCAACAAAGAAAGGAATATGGCCAACGTATAGAAACTTGATAGAACAAGAAGGAAAGTTAAAATTGAAAGACTGTGATGAGATAAAGGAATATTTTCAGAGTTGGTTGCACCATAGACAATTAAACAAAATCTTTAAAGAAGATAATAAGAGAGGATTTACTTATACAGTTCGAATGGGAAACTAAGGATGAAGAAGTTAAATCAGTAATGATCAAATGGGCACAGGATTTAGGTCATAATATACAGTTTGAAGATTGGATAAGACTCTGGGAAGTGAATTTGAAATTTACGGATTACATATTGTTGAAAGAGATTTACACAAAAATGATGAATAGGTGGTACATTACACCAGTAAAATTGTCAAAAATGTATGGAACAGAACAAAAGAATTGTTAGAGGTGTAAAGTACATTTTATCATATGTGGCTTGTAAGATTATTTTTTTAAAAAGGGAAATGATATACAATGAATTTTAAAAAAATGTTTAAAATAACGTTTGTTAAAAAACCAGAAGTGTTTTTGTTAGGCATTTTAGAACAAGAGTTGTCAAAAGGAAAAAAAAGACATTATTCCTGTATGCTACAACAGTGGCAAGAATCTTACTAGCTCAAAATTGGAAGACCAGAGAAGTACCATCAAAAGCACAATGGCAAGAAAAGTTGAAGAAAACTATCCAGAGTTAGCAAAGTTAATGGACAAACTGCATGAAAAGGACAATGGTGACTTTGAAAAAGAAAGGGATCTCTTTACAATATATTTGCAGAAACAACAGAAAGAAATGGTCTCGCTGGCAGGATTTAAATAAACATTTACAATTTTATTTACAGGGAACAAGAAGTATAACAATGTGATAACATAATACTGTATATTATGTCTAGCTGCCGCATTCTGGATTAATTGCAGTTTCCAGGTCACCTTCAAAGGTAGCCCCACGTAGAGCGCATTGCAGTAGTCCAAGCGGGAGATAACTAGAGCATGCACCACTCTGGTGAGACAGTCCCATATTCAATATACTCCACTGAAAGGGAGAGGTGGTGAGCGATGTAACATCCCATCAGATTGTGGTAGAGCAGGCTTCCTCAATCTTGGCCCTCCAGATGTTTCGAGACTACAATTCCCATCATCCCTGACCACTGGTCCTGCTAGCTTAGGGACCATGGGAGTTGTAGGCCAAAAACAACTGGAGGGCCGAGGTTGAGGAAGCCTGCTGTAGAGAAAGTTCACTGTATGGCTAACATGGGAGATTGCAACCTTTCAGATGTTGTTAGGACTTCCAAGTCACATCAGCCCATGGCCAATGGTCAAGAGTGAAGAGAGTTGTAATCCATCAACACATAGAGATCCCAGTTAGTTCCCTATGTCTTCTGTTCAGAGATCTTATGGGGCACGTTCCTTTGCTGTTCTTGTCTCCAGTGTGCTTAAAGCTCAGTGAAGCTGTAGGCAGGAGAGTGCAAATACCACGGCTGTGGATTCAGTCCCTAGATATTAAGTGGAGGGAGTTGGGAAGTTTCAAGAAGAGTGAAGTGGTTGTACGTTCATTTCTTCAATCTCCCCTGACATTTTCCTAGTACATTTCCCTTGTATATTTATAAAGGTAACTGTTGGCTGCACTCCCAAGAAGCTGTTCTTGACTTGAAAAGTCCATGCATATGAGGAAAGGGTTTTGCGAAATGGTCATTGCAAGGTGAAATAAACCCTCAATTAGCCCACATTCCAGATTATTCCTTAATTGCACACATTCATTTTCTTCCATTTTCAAGCACTGCACATGTGGTATCTCGTTTTGCATTCAACATCAGACGTAAGTGATAGTCACAAACAGATGTGGCACTCTCTTTTCCTTCTGGCATCTTCTATTTTTGATTTGCAAGAAGGATGAAAAATGGGATACCAATGCAAGTTTATTTGAACTTTAGCTATTTCCTTGCAGCCAATATAGATCTTGCAGTGCTGTTGAGGGAGGAGATGATGGAATCCGATGTGAACTTCTGCGTATATTCATTCTTCTCTTGTTCTTTCTCTGTAGACTCCCTACTGCTACCCTTTTCATCAGCTTCCTCTACCTGGAGACCTGTGTTCAGTCTTATGATCTGCTCCCTTTAGTGATGAGAATGCACTGCAGTTCTGAAAGGGGGAGAATTTCAACACATGATTTAATAGCTCTATTACCCCAGTTCCATTTAGAGTCAGTCATGGACCCCTCCAGAATCTGGACCTGAATGGATCATTTTCGGTTACTGGCCACCCTGTTGCCCCTCTGTTATCCCATACTTACAAAGATTATTATATATGATTAAAGCCAATATGGTTTCCAAACAGTTTACAAAACAGAAAAAAACCTGATTGCACAGCATGGTTCAAATACAGTATTTAAAATGCATCATAATAAAAATACGGGCTTACAGTAGCATTTTGGGAAAGTAGGAATGTAGCAGCCATGCATAATCCAGTGGTATCTAGGGCTTAAATTCCCAGGTTCTATAATATGACTGTTACTTTGGTTTTACCAACACGATAATGTATGTGAAACACTTTGAATACTTCGAAGTGCTTTATAAATGCTTGCTAGAGTCGTTCCAGAATAACTTGAGGAAACCTGTGGGGCACTTTTTCCTAAAGTGTGACTATGCAATGTTTTCTCCCAGAAGTGAAAATCAGATATTATTATTATTTGTACCCATTAAAAACTGCTCTGGTGACATGTGCCGGAAACTGTAAAAGATTGTTCTTTCTAAAGAAGCATCTGACCATGTTCAACTCCTCCCCCTCCCCTCCCCCTCCCCCTCATTTTATTATTTGTATCCTGCCCATCTGGTTGGGTTTCCCCAGCCAATCTGGGTGGCTTACAGCATATAAAAAGGTAAAGGTAAAGGACCCCTGACGGTTAAGTCCAGTCACGAACGACTCTGGGGTTGCGGCGCTCATCTCGCTTTACTGGCCAAGGGAGCCAGTGTTTGTCCACAGACAGTTTTTCTGGGTCATGTGGCCAGCATGACTAAGCCGCTTCTGGTGAAACCAGAGCAGCGCACGGAAATGCCATTTACCTTCCCGCCAGAGCGGTACCTATTTATCTACTTGCACTTTGACGTGCTTTCAAACTGCTAGGTTGGCAGGAGCTGGGACCGAGCAACGGGAGCTCACCCCGTCGTGGTGATTCGAACCGCCAACCTTCCAATCGGCAAGCCCAAGAGGCTCAGTGGTTTAGACCACAGCGCCATCCGTGTCCCACATATATACAGTATATATAAACATAATAAAATATCAAAAAACAGAATATCTTATACAGACTAAAACCAATAAATCAATAGAAACGAAAAAGAAGAAGAAGAAGAAGTTATACCCAAATTAAAATAACCGCCAACCCCAACTAACCATTTAACCAACCCAACTCAAACAAAACAGAGGAACCAAAATACCTATCTCTGCATGAGTCTAGTGTTCGCCTTAACTGGAAAGAGGGAAGCTCAGAGGAGCAGCTCATACAGCCTTATAGGATAATGGATTAATTCTGTTGCATATGGCGCATTGTGCAGAATTACACCCCTTCCCAGAAGAAGCTGTCTGGAAGGGAGTATGGTCAAAACAGGGACACAGTGGGCAATCTCTTCCATAGGTTGTCCCTCAGGGCTCAAGTAGGTTACCGTATTTTTTTGCACCATAACACTCACTTTTTTCCTCCTAGAAAGTAAGGGGAAATGTCTGTGCGTGTTATGGAGGGAATGCCTACGGGTGGCGGGGGGGGATCTGCTGCAGTCGTGAGCAGAGGATCCATGGTTCCCCTTCCTTCCCTCCTCCGTGGCTCGCTTTGAAACAGCAAAGCGGGAGAAGAGCCGCTGAGTGGGGAGGAGAGAGGGACAGAGAGCCTGCTTGCTTTAAAGGAGCAAAGCGGGAGAGGAGAGGAGCCGCTTACACTGTCCGGTTGGTTCCTTTAAAGCAAGCAGGCTCTCTGTCCCTCTCTCCTCCCCACTCAGCTTGCTAAATAGCAGCAAAGTTTTTCAGCTCGGTAAGCCGGGGATGAGCGGGGAGGAGGGAGAAAAGCAGAGCCTGCTTGCTTTAAAGGAGCAAAGTGGGAGAGGAGAGGAGCCTTCTCCCCTTATACCCCTCTTCTTCATTATTAGCAGCATCCTTCTCCACACACCCCACGCGTGCTCCTTGCCCCATGAGTGCTTTTCCTTCCCTCCCCACTTAAAACATGATTACAAAGCACGGATCCACATGGATCCTCAGGATTTTTGCACTGGGTCACCCCAAATTCACCATCAGATCACATAACATGTCCATGGCTACATCTTGCACCAAAAAAATCATGCACCCACTGTTGCCTGGGGCCACAGAGGTGCAAAAACGTGGTTACAAAGCATGGATCCACATGGATCTTCAGGATTTTTGCATTGGGCTACTCCAAACTCAGATCACATGTCTGTGGCCACAGCATGAACCACAAAAATCATACATCCACTGTTTCGTTTAGAATATTTTTTTTCTTGTTTTCCTCCTCTAAAAACTACGTGCGTGTTATGGTCGGGTGCGTGTTATAGAGCGTTTCTCCTTTCTGTGTAAGCAGTTCTTCTGTGGCGTAATAGTAGTTCCCCAACACAGCATTTGGGAATTGCTGCCCTGCACACACCTCCATTTCCCCTGAAGGAGAATTGGCCAAACTCATAGGAATTTTTGCCTATATGAGCCTTGCGTGTGAAGACCCCCAAAATCACCCCCAAAATAAAAACACAATAAACACAGAATTTAGTTTAAGGTTTTTGGCATTAATTTTGGCCACAACTTTATTGATTACAGCATGTGAGTTGTTGCTTAGGCATTGGTTCCAGACTACTTGAACCTGCTCGTGGCAGGAACAGGACTGACACTGGGCACCACCGTATGTCAGTAAGAGAAAACATCCTGGGGGAGTGAGAAGCTAGCTTTGATCTCACAGCTCACCCCAGATGCTTCCAGGGGCTCTGGCGTGGCCCTAGCCCCCTGACAGGGTTCAGACAAAAGCAAGGCGAGCCCTTGGATTCCTTTAATGGAATTCCCTAGCAGCAGCAATGGAGGGGCAGGCACAGCCAACCACTTTCCCTGTGAAAAACATTGAACCAATGCCTAACCGCCAATCCTACAAAGTTGTGGCGATTTGCTACATGGTAGGCAAAAACCAAATGGCATCAGCCGATCAGCCAAATGGCAAAATTCCTACCATGCACTTGCTCAAAAACAGACGACCCCTAGACAGGCATAGCAAGGCCAAAGAACAGCCCTAAATATAGGGTGGGAGGGCGGGTGATCTGATGCACGTCACAAGAAAGAGAAAGCTCCCAGCGACGTGCAGCAGCTTCAATAGCCCCTTGGTAGCCAATAGCCATCCCAGCCAGCCAAATTTCTGCCCCAGCAACCGAGGGGCAACCAATGGGGTGTTGAGGCTATCTGAACGGTCCCACCCCACAACAGGGAGGCAGTTTACGGTGATGTCACCGCAACACGTGCCCTCCACAATGGAAGACACGATTTCCCTCAACAGCCATGCATATAGATGTGATCACAATGTAAATGTGAACTGTGCATTTTAAGAATAGAGTCAGTGTCTAATGATTTCATGGAAGCGTTTCTGAAGTTACAGCACCAGTGCAAATTGTGGTCACAGAGCCATTTCAGTTTTCTTGAGAATTTTCCATTCCACACTTTTTCTTTTGTCCCCATTTGTTTTAATGCTAGGTGTGTTTTTTTTAATATATATATATATATATATATATATATATATATATATATATATATAAACAGGTATTTTAAAGTTCATGCTGATATATTTAAACAACACTCTGCTAATGTCACTCGATCAGTTATGCATTCCCATGGTTATTCTCCTCCTCTCATCCACTTTTTCCTTAAGTGTGTGATTCTCTTTTATTATACGGGGCTGCCTCATTTTAAAATATGTATTGAAAGAAGAAATACCAAAAGCAATTTCACACACTGTTTCCTTAGTGTACTCATTTTCATTACTGGGGTTTTTTTGTGTGTTTTTTTTAGTTTTTAAAAAGGGAGCACAATTTCCAATTAGAATTCTTCTTTTGGAAATTTACTGGGTCAGTAAACATTGGTAAAATAACAGAATAGGCAATTGAATCGGCGTGTTAGTCTTCATTTCTTTTACCAGGTCTGCCTTCCAAAACGGCGAATAATATGTAATTAATAGAAGAAAACCGGCAGCATGCATTGTCATATTGCGAGTTACAGATATGAGGGACAATGAGGATATGCTGCAGAATTTATTACAGTCATACCCTGCAAAATAAGCTTATTTGTGTATCAAATTAAACACGGCACCAATTTGAAAGCTGTTGGGAGGAATATCTGTACAGAAGTACAAAAGCTGAATGCTCTTCTATGTAGATTGCTCATGAAACACCCATTTGGCGTATAAATGATGAATAGCACTCCATTTTATTTAGAAATAACTGCATCTTAAAATGCACCATAATTACAGATACTACTCTTTTTAACAGGTAAAGGAATGCCCATAAGTGACTGTTTATAGAGATAATGATGATGGGTTTCAACCCATATTTAGTTATTCAGTTGGCAATTGACAAATGGTTCTCTGTACTTTGAATATGCCATATCCCTTTCATCAAATTTATTTTATTTATTTAAAAAAAATTATAAATCACCCTACACCCACAAATAAAATCCAGAGTGGTATGCAAAGAAAAATAAAACTATAGAAACGTTATAGCAAGAAACCAACAATGGAATAAGGTTAAAATGAATAAAACCATTCAGCCCGTTCAAAATAACATAATGTAAAATGCATGGGCAAATACAGAAGGTTTAAAATAATGCAGTGTTAGCTCCTGATGTGTATCCCATGGAAGGGCATTCCACAATGGGGGCACTGCATCAGGAAAGACTCTCTCTTCTCTACATCTATATCTTCTCCTACCTAGGCAGTTATCTTTTCACAAGGGCCAACATTGATGCTGAAATCCAGCATCACCTGAGCTCTGCAAGTGCAACTTTCTCCCGATTGAAGTGTTTGAGGACCGGGACATTCACAGGGAAACCAAAATGCTTGTTGACAAAGCTATTGTACTACCAACTTTACTATATGCTTGTGAAATCTGGACCACTTATAAATGCCATTCCCAACTCCTTGAAAGATTCCATCAATGGTATCGCCAAAAAAATTTACACATCACTTGGGAAGACAGGCGAACTAATGCCAGTGTACTGGAAGAAGCAAAGATCACCAGTGTTGAAGCAATGTTCTTCAACATCAATTTTGTTGGACTGGTCATGTTGTGTGGATGCCTGATTATTGTCTTCCAAAGCAACTACTCTATTCCGAACTTAAAAATGGAAAGCGTAATGCTGGTGGTCAACAAAAGAGGTTTAAAGACTGTCTCAAGGCAAATCTAAAAAAAAGTAGTATAAACAATGACAACTGGTGAACACTGGCCTGCGAGCGCTCCAATTGGAGAACAGTCTTTACCAAAAGTGTCATGGGTTTTGAAGACACTTGAACTCAGGACACAAGGGAGAAACGTGCTAAGAGGAAGGCACACTTGGCAAATCCACACCATGATCAACTCCTGCCCGGAAACCAATGTCCCCACTGTGGAAGGACATGTGGATCCAGAATTGGCCTCCAGAGTCATTTACGGACTCATCGTTAAAACCGTGTTTATGGAAGACAATCTTACTCGGCTATGAGTGATTGCCAAAGAAGAAGAAGAATACCGGTATGTACTTCTCAAAATGAAACCCAGAGAAGTGCTTCTTCCGAGGAACATATGGGCAGGCTGGTCTGGAAGGAGATGCTGTTTCAGATATTTGGGCCACTGCTAGTTCAGACCCCATTCATGTATATGGGAGTTTCTTAGCAAACTGGTGCGATAACTAAGAAGCAAAATAGCACCACTGATTTCCAAATTTACAATGCACCTTAGAAATTGAATTGACTGTGTTTGACATGACCATCTACTAGCGAAAAATAGGTATCAATCAAAATGCAAGAAGTATATTAAGGGGCAGGGGGAGTTTCAATTTTAGTGATGTGTGGTTTATCAAACACATTATGGCAGGTTATGCAACCATTTCAAATTGCATAGCCTGTGCTCAAACAATAGAATAGAAAGGAATAAAAGTGTGCACTCAATGGGACAAGGTTATAAAAAATGGATGCCATAAGTTCCAGAGGGTTTAGAAACCAAGAGCATCCATAAACTCTAAGCTGACCCTCTGGCTTCTGCATTTGGGTGGACTTTATTCATTTTCGTTTGTTTTTCTAGCAGTGACAAGCCTCTGAGCCAATGTGTTTTTCAGTCTTGAACAATTTTTGGTCTTTGTCAGAAAACAAAATTCAAATCTGCTACACTTTTCTGTCATTATTTCTTCTTCTTCTTCTTCTTCTTCTTCTTCTTCTTCTTCTTCTTCTTCTTCTTCTTCTTCTTCACCATGGACCTGATCCTGGGGATAAGAGTAGCACAAGATCAAACCCAGTGTCAGGGCTGTGTTGAAGGCAGCTGCTGGTTTTGAGCCAAAAATCAAAAGAACCTGATCTGCGAATCCAGATTGAGGACATTTCCCAGTGTATTGTGATGCAGGTCAAATTCCACCCATGAGTTTCCCAGCTAGTTGAGTTTTTTTCCTATTTCGGGCCAGGAAAACACCTGTGCCATCCCTAGCCTGAAGGATCCGGTAGGTAGTGTGACCTTCCAGACCAAAACCAACAGCAATGATACAACGAGCTGATGCACATAGAGACCTATAAGCTCAGCTAACTAGCAAGGCTAGAGGCCTTATGCCTTATCTTGTGCTAGGAGCTAGTCCCAGGGTTGTAAGCAACATTCCTAAGTGTCTACATTTGACAATGAGACGTGCTGTGCTCAAATGTGCTAACCCCCTCAGGTAGAAAGGAATTCAAAGAGACCACGTGCAGTGGGAGCTGCTTAGAGAGAGAGTCCTTTGTTTCCTTGCCTAATGAATATGTAATGAAGGAAAGACCATACATGGTATAATTAGTATTGTGTTGTAACTTTAGAGTGGAGGAAGTTTATGCATATGTATTGCTTTAACAGATAACAGCTATGCATATTAAGCAGGACGCGGGTGGCGCTGTGGGTTGAACCACAGAGCCTAGAACTTGCCGATCAGAAGGTCGGCAGTTTGAATCCTCGCGGCGGGGTGAGCTCCCATTGCTCGGTCCCTGCTCCTGCCAACCTAGCAGTTCGAAAGCACGTCAAAGTGCAAGTAGATAAATAGGTACCACTCCGGCGAGAAGGTAAACGGTGTTTCCTTTTGAGGCTGAAGGAAATCTCTACGCGGAGGTGAGAAAACAAAGGGTGTTTATTGCTAGCAATAATGGCTCAGTGGGATCACTCTCCAAAAGCTGAGCAAGCCCAAAAGCATGGGGCCTGCTTAATATAGGTAAAGGTAAAGGGACCCCTGACCATTAGGTCCAGTCATGGTCGACTCTGGGGTTGTGGCGCTCATCTCGCTTTATTGGCCGAGGGAGCCGGCGAACAGCTTCCGGTCATGTGGCCAGCATGACTAAACCGCTTCTGGTGAACCAGAGGAGTGCATGGAAACACCGTTTACCTTCTCGCCGGAGTGGTACCTATTTATCTACTTGCACTTTGATGTGCTTTCGAACTGCTAGGTTGGTAGGAGCAGGGACTGAGCAACGGGAGCACACCCCATCGCGGGGATTTGAACCGCCGACCTTCTGATCGGCAAGCCCAAGAGGCTCAGTGGTTTAGACCACAGCACCAATCACGTCTCTTCAGTATATTAATTAATGAAATACAATTAAGAAGTATATTAATAACATTACTTACATCATAGGAGCCTACGCAACACAAAACACTGTTGATGTATGTAGGTTTTATTTTATTTGTTTTTTATTTTATATTTTGGAAATGTACATCCAGGTTTTTGTTTTTTCCCGTTCTTGCACCTCTGCATTCTGTATCCTGACAGGTGGCAGCTATGTTGTGGAACACCTGCTCTCCCTCGTTTGGGATTTCCCCTGCTGATGATGCTTCCACTGCCTTCATCTCTGCGTTTCCCCCTTCTCAGTCTCTCCCACCTGAGCCCACTCACTCACTGTCTTCCTTTGCTCTGCTTCTCCCTCTCTCAACTGGATATCTCCACGCAGACTCCATCAGTCTCATCTTTTCTCTTTCTCTGCCACATATGTCTCTGCAACAGCCTTAATTAATTGGATTGTCGTTTGTGCTCAAACCTTTTAAAAAAGGTTATATTTATCTGTCTATCTACACATGCACACACATGTAGGCTGCAGTAACTGCACTTTATATTAGCTCAAACTTTTAAGTAATTAATTGATTGATTAGAAACACATCAAGCTACTCCAAGAACATCTTAAATATCAGATGTTATCAAATTTTATCATGAAATCTTAAAGCCGTTTTGTGTAATTTCTATAAAAATTACAAAAAATGTACTGTTAAATATATATTCTAAAGTTCTAAGTAGAGTAAAAAAATGGAAGAAAGGGGAGTCTATGATTAATTCAAATACTTTCCCATTGATCCTAGTAAATTCCTCTTAACATTAATTACTTCCTATAGCAGCATACAATTAATCCCCAGATCAGTTGTCCCCAGTTCTCCCCTCCCCTCCCCTTTCATATATTGAATCATTGGGTTCCATTTGTTCAGTCCAGCTCTCATTGTTTTAGAAACTCAATATACCAGCCAGCTTACTGTTCCCAACATTTTCCTTATTAATTTCTTTTTCATACTGCAACTCTGCTTCCATGTCATTTCATTTTCTTGGTCAGAGTGGGTAATAACCCTTTGATTTTTTGGTCTGTTTTGCTGCCTGGGGACCCTACAAGGACCTAATGTCATCATGCATACCCATGCTGTGTTTCTATCAATTGATGAAATATTCTCGTTTCTGGGCCAGCTCTGTCGAACAGTCCACCAGCAGGAATATTGCCAGGGTCACATTGAGAAGAGGTTCTCCTGGCACCTGAGGTAAATTCCCCAGTCATCTATTGTTGCTGAAGGGCATGCTCCCTGGATGCATACATAGAGTGTGCAGATAGATACATCGCAAAGAAGTGTGCCATTCTTGTCCATGGTGTTGTGGTGCCTTATAGGAAAGTTGCAAGGGAAAGTCATTTATCCCACTTTTCCACTATAGAAGTTGCTGTTTGAGGGACGTTTGAGAAAGTGGTAGGCAGCTGGACTGGAGATGGATGAGATCGCTTGGTGGAACTGACAACCAGATTTGGCTTCCTATATCAGCAGGATTCCTGGCAGCCCTTCCATCTTCTGTTAATCTAAGCTTGGCGGCATCTGCTGCGACCTGTTCCCATCAGGTGGGCTGGAAAGCCAACGATAACAGCTATGGTGGAACCGAAATTTAGAAGAAATAGAATCAAATCTCATTTGACTGAATTCTGTGTCTTGTTTCTTGGTTGCTCATAGCACTGGCTAAATTAGGAAAGAAAATTAATCACTTATCCTTTTAATACATTCATTCATCACTTTCTAATTCATCAAGCACCTTGGTCACAATGTAACGCAAATGTAACTTCCCAGGGAGGGAGCTCTGTTGAACACAGTGGCACTTTACTTCAAAGTAAACATGTTTTGGATTGTGCAACACTGTGCTCATTGGATGCTAGTATCAGTAGCTCTGCAATTAAGTTAAATTCTTCCATCATACGTTCATTGTCATGTTCTCCGCTCTTCCCTGAATGGTGAAAATTCTAGGGAAGGCAATAAGGCTTGGTTTCCTTTTGGAGGAGATATCTCTGACAACTTATAACATTTGATTCAATTCAATCAAACTGAATGCTTGATTCAATTACAAATATGTAAATAGAGTATAGGTGGAAAGAATCAGGGAGTAGTATCTGGACTCATAGGTGCTTCCAGAGTTCACAGTTAGCCCTCATGACTTTCTCCTTCTGCTGTGTCCGCTCTTGTTGTTGTTGTTTTTTTTGTGTGTGTGTGTGTGTGTGTTGCTCTTTCAAAATACACACACACACACACACACACACACCTTTTCTTACATTTCATAGAAATATTCAACTGTTTGCTAGCCTTTGGCTCCCATTCAGAGACATTCCCTTAGCCACCCAAGATTATTACTATGCTATTTCCCAAACAAAAGACGTGGCTGGCAGGTAAATTTAAGGTAAAGGTAAAGGACCCCTGGACGGTTAAGTTCAGTCAAAGGCAACTGTGGGGTTGCGGCGCTCATCTCGCTTTTGAGGCCAAGGAAGGTGACATTTATCCACAGACAGCTTTCCAGGTCATGTGGTCAGCAGAACTAAAACACTTCTGGTGCAATGGGACACTGTGATGGAAGCAAGAGCGCATGGAAATGCTATTTACCTTCCCGCCACAGCGGTACCTATTTATCTACTTGCACTGGTGTGCTTTCGAACTGCTAGGTTGGCAGGAGCTGGGTCAGAGCAACGGGAGCTCACTCCATCACGGGGTTTCGATCGCTGACCTTCCGATCGGCAAGCCCAAGAGGCTCAGTGGTTTAGACAGAAAGGTAAACAGAATGTGCCTGGTATACAAATAACTAGTACCTGGGTAGATTTTTTGTCATACTAACTTGCCTATGATCAGTTGTGTTTACAAGTTTATTATTTAATTAAACAACAAAAGGTCATTGCTTAGAAATAACAATAAAAAGTATGTCTTCCCTCTCCCTTCATTTACTCACATACAACTGGTAAATTTGGCATAAATGTAATTCTTGGCATTTTAAATTTTTTGTCTAGCAATAAATAGCCACCGGAGAAGACTGACATAAATGTGGTGTATCTTTAATTTAGAAGAAGTGATCAATACCCATGATTGTATGCTTATTTGGAGTAGAAGAAAAAAATGGGGGGGGAGAGTGCTGTTTCCTGATGTATTCCCATTTTTGAAACAAAACAGGATTTCCCATACTTCCTTGGAGGGGTTTTAAGAAAGATATTCCACTTCCAATTTCACATTTTTCACATTTCACGTTCAGGTCTTGACAATTCTGGATGCCATATGCTTCTTGTCACTGCCTATAATTACCCTGTCAGTGTCTGCCAGTTATCCTAAGTGTTACTTAAGTATTACCCCCCGCCTTTGCTTTTTTTTAAAAAAATCAAATAATACATTACTGCTCTTTTAAAGGCAAATGCAATTATTTTAAGCTATGGAACAATGTTCGCTTTTAAGGGGAGGGGAGGGGCCATAGCTCGCTAGGAAAGCATCTGCTTTGCATACATGCAAATCCCACTTTCAAACCACAGCATCTCCAGGTAGGATGGGGAAACACTTGGGATTTGGTACCTATCAGTGGAGACAACAGTGAGACAGATGAATGAGGATGGTTTTGTTGTTGTTGTTTGTATAAGTCAACTTCCTAACATCTACTTTCCCTTTCGCCAGGATCTCTGCATGCGTTCTCCATTATGCCATTTGATTCTTACAAATGTTGCTTTTGCTGCAGGGATCACAGTCTCTTTGAATTGTAAAGATAGTGCATATCAACACAACAAACACATACTGGTTTTATATCAGTGTAAGGACAGGGATGCGGGTGGCGCTGTGGTCTAAACCACTGAGCCTAGGGCTTGCCGATCAGAAGGTCGGCGGTTCGAATCCCCGCGACGGGGTGAGCTCCCTGCTCCTGCCAACCTAGCAGTTCGAAAGCACGTCAAAGTGCAAGTAGATAAATAGGTACCACTCCGGCGGGAAGGTAAACGGCATTTCTGTGCACTGCTCTGGTTCACCAGAAGTGGCTTAGTCGTGCTGGCCACATAACCCAGAAGCTGTATGCCAGCTCCCTCAGCCAGTAAAGCGACATGAGCGCCACAACCCCAGAGTCATTCACAACTGGACCTAATGGTCAGGGGTCCCTTTACCTTTACCTAAGTGTTAGAACTTAAATAGAACTGTGAATTCTTTGTTAGTGATCCTAATTCCCTCTCACAGAGTTTTTGGGAGAGGTCGAACAAGTGTTAAACCTGTGGAAATTGGTGGGGTCTATTTCCCTGTAGAGTGCAATATAATTGCTTGTGCCGCAAACCCAAACAGATAACCAGCAAATATTTCACTTGATGTGGAAATGCCCCACAGCCCAGTTGAGAAACCTTTCACCCCTTACCCTGAATCATAAATAGCCTCAAACTTTTTCTTTCTTTATTGTTCAAATAGTTGACACTGATAAAAAACAACAACACTGAAAACATCTTCCAAAGGGGTTCTTCAAGACTCCAAACAAGTGGACAGGGGGTGATGATGATTTCCCACCAAACCTTGTTTGTCCAAACTCTGGGAAACTGCCCCAGTCAATCAGACTGTAACCTGTAGAATGACATTTCATAGATGCGGGTTACTTGTCTTTGTGGCCTATAATTTCCTCACCCTTTCAGTTTATGGCAAGGCTAAAAAAAGCTTTCCTTCCAGAAGACTTAGTTTGTTAAGCGGTGCAAATTAGAACAGAAACTGAGCTAGACTTGAATTTAAAAAGCACTTTCTGTATATGTGATGAACCCTTGTTTTACATTTCAAACTGCAGAAAAGCTTCTGGGGAGAATTATCTTTTGTTTGTTTTGTGTTACATTTGGAAAGGGATGGGAATGTATGAGGACCCTTGAGATGTTGTTGGGACTCTAGCTTCCATCAGCTTCAACTGGCATGGCCAGTGGTCATTTTATCATGTAGCTCACCCTGAGATTTATGGATGAAGGGCAATATACAAATTTAATAATAAGCTGTCCACCAGCAGCTAAAAGGTATCGGGTTCGTCATCTCTGCATTATCAGCCAGTCAAATCTGTAGCCCAAGCCAGCTATTTGTAAATTTTGAAGACATCACTACACCATTGCCATAAGTGCTTAATGTATCCAAATGTCTTCCACATTGGGGTAAAAGCCAAGTGAGTAGGAAAGAAAGAAAGACTTGGCAATATTTAGCATATTATTGCATATTCTTTTGCTACTCACTGCGGTAAAATTAACATCAAATGAGTTTTCACGGTTAATAGAGAAGTAAAAGTTTACTACATTGAAAAAACTTTTTTTTTTTTGCAAGCATGGCACTTAAAAGAAACTGCTTGCAATAAACTGATAATAATCTCCAATTATTTAAATGGTACAACTGCAGAGCAGCTATATAATACCGAACTCAAATGGCATGATAAGGTAACAGTATCAAATATATCTGAAAATGGCCATTATGCCATGCCTCCTCTGGAATGCAGGTTTTTTTTTCCTACAACCCTGTAAAAATGAACATTATCCTTATCATATAAATGCAGTACTTTATTTCTGCACTTCTTTTTTTTTGCAGTGGTTTTAACCCACCAGATAAATGGTCAGCATCTAACTTTTATGGGTAGCTCTTTGGAAAATGAGGGCAGATGGCCAATTACTTTCCACCTCAACACCTGTATGTGTACACACACACAGACACACACACACACACACACACACACACTTTCCATAGTGATGTACTGGGAAGGTTGGTCCTCCCCCACTTCATTTTGGTCATGTGTTGCCAAATAACATTTGTCTATACTGGCTCCTACTGGCTTCTTTCTACAGTGGTACCTTGGTTTACAACCATCATCCATTCTGGAGGTCCAGTTGTCAACCAAAACAGGTTGTAACCCAAGACACGCTTTTGCCAATGGGGCCTCCAAAAAAAGAAAGGGTTGTAATCCAAAAAAAGGGACACGCACTTCCGGGTTTGACGTGGTTGTAATCCAGAACGGTTGCAAACCGAGGTACCGCTCAAACCCTATTACACATAAACCTTTCCATCCAGTCATAAAATCAGTAAAAGTATACTTCAGCATATACATACATCAGCATATATATCACGAATGAGAAGGACATGGGATCATGCCACTGAGCCTTGCCTCATTTTTTTATCTATGTGCTAACTATGTCCTCTGCCAGCTGCATTGCTGGTGACCATGCGATATGGCTCTATGCATGGACCGGTGAACCCATTTAGAGCTGCTTTGCATGACTGAAAAACATGACCAGTTGGGCATAAGCCATGGTGGTGGTGGCTGAGGCTAGCTTTGTCCCATAACTCTCTTTTTAAAATGTGAGGTGGTCTGGGTCCCATCTTTGGCCAGCTGGCAACTTCTACTCTCCTATTGTGTGGACAGGCGGAGTCCTCCCAACCCCAGGCGACCCCCCCCCAGAGGAATAATGACTCAAGACAACGTGCTATGGGATTAAAATTGGCCACAACTTTATTAAGTTTCAGCTGAAGGGAGACCTTGGCTCAGGCATTGGGCGTTTATCCTTCCCAGTCCCTGGCTGGGGATCTGGGAGACATCAGGGTTATCCAGAATGTGGGGGGGTTGGGCTGGCTCTGGAGAACATATGTTCAAGCAGAGAGCCCTCCCCCCGTTTTGCCGTCATTGGAGGGGAGAGCAATGACAACCTCTCGGCATCTGGCCAATGCCTCCCCTCAAGACCCCTTTAACGGGGAACCCTGGGATCACCGCTGCACGGGGGGCGTGGGTCACCGCTTCATGCCCCCCTCCCCATTTAGGAAGATAGACTAAAGGATTCCACCCAAGGCCTGAAACTGCCAAAGTTGTGACGTTTTGCTACGGGAAAGACAAAACCTGCCAATGCAGGAAAATTCCTTTCTGGCCCTTGAACAGTGACCCTGACGTAGCAGTGCCTGCGTACCTGTGGAGAAGAGGTTAACCTGCAAAAGAAGACTTTACTGAGGGAGGGGAGGGTGGAAGAAACTCTGGAACCGACTGCCACTTCACAGGTAAGATTCACCTTCTGTTGTGTGGGCAGGGCGTTCCCTCCCCTTACCTGGCCAATCCCCTGGCAATGCCTCCCCAGGCAGGATTGGACGATTGGCTGAGGTAAGCGGAGACCTCCAGGTATCCAGCCTGGGGAGGATGAAGCCAGCTTGAACTACCAGGAGCCACACTGGGATCTCATTTGATGTGAGGAGCGGTCATTCTCCTCAATGCACACTAGCTTCTTTTTTTCTAATTGGCAGCAATGGGACAGAGTTTCCTGATTGGCTTTCTTATAGGTCCAAGCATTTGACTTGGCTTCCATCTTTCCATGTTCCAACTCAGTTTTGTCAGTTCCGATGCACTGGGCAGGGATCTAAAGCCAGAAGGAAGCTGGTGGTTCCTGACACGATCCTTCTAATGGGACATTGGGGCAGTACCCTAGCCAAGGAGCCTCAGTACCTTCCACACCTTCTGGTTGGTCATAGCAGATCACAGGAATGAGCAAAGCTGACTTTCATCCCCTTAACACAGGCTTCCTCAACCTCGGGTTGGAATCTCCGTTGACCGAGCTGATAAGGCTCATCTTCGAAATCGCCTCCCGGCGATTAATTGAAGACCTGATCCTTTGATAAGGCCTCAGGCACGTCATCCCAGCAGAGCTCCCAAAACAGCAAGCAGATGAGATAGTATGAGCTACATTGCTATGCTTTATTTTCTAGCTACACAGAGAGCAAAGAAATATACATCCTCTCCCTGTGAGAGTAGAGAGCAACTGAACAAAGGAACAGGAAACCACTGATGTCACATCCCGTCTCCCTTTCCTGTGAGACTGCAAGGTCTCTGGAATGTAAACAGAGTCCTGTGACTCCCAGCAGCTGCTCAGTAAGAAACAGAAACTAACACCTCGGCCCTCCCGATGTTTTGAGACTACAGTTCCCAGCATCCCTGACCACTGGTCCTGCTAGCTAGGGATCATGGGAGTTGTAGGCCTGCCTTAACACCTCCCAGCATTCAGGCAGGATACCACTGGCAGCAGGGACAATGCCATAATGTTTTGGTCTTTTGCCTATGCCATGCCAAAATCCATCCGGGAGCTATACATATATAAGCATTGCAGCCCAATTTGCCTCAATGCTTGCACCTGCTCTTGTTCTCTCCCCTGTCCTGCTCCATTTCAAGCTGTGGGCAAGATGTTCAAGACAGAAAAATGAGCCAGTGGTTAACAGCAGTGAGTTATCAGTCCACTGAAGGCAGTAAATACTGTGCATTGACTTCAGGAGAAGGAGTGCACTACACATTTTATTTTACAGCCCGCTGTAAGACTTGAAATAGAGCACTTGGCCTCCTGCAATATGTGCAATCAAGACAACAGCCTCATAAAACTGGACAAAGAAAAAAGCCAGCTGATTTTTTATTTATTTTGCATAAAGAATTCCAACAGACTTTTTTTGGAAGGAAACGACGACAAGTAACCAGCAGGTAAATTACTTCTGTTAGCTGGGTGGTGAATGCTATTTATTAATTTTATGAATGCACATATGAAAAGTTCATCTGGTTTGGCATAGCTTCCCCGCTACATATTGCCGCATTTCCTGTTTCCACTAATATTTCTCTCTTCCTACATCTGTTTCAAGCCTCTCCCGTCACCTCTTGCAAATGAAGAGATGGGGAAACTGTATACTTGTGTGATCTCGTTTCTTAGCAACCTCCCCGCTATTCCTCCCCCCTCCACAACTTTTCGCATATTTGAGAAGCAGCTAAAAAAGGATACAAGATTGAACAGCTGCAATGCCTTTGTGAGATTCCTTCTTGTCCTCAGCCTTCCAGAAACTAAGTTTCCAGGGATATGTGAAACTCCACAGAGAAAGTGTGCTAGCCTTTTAGAAACCCATTTGCTTCTCTTGTTTCTCACGCGTCTATCTTGTTTAGGGACAGGCTGAGCAACTAATTTGAACCCATTTGGGTCTTATTGGTGCTCACCCATAGCTCCATTCCATCTTCTTCCTTTCCATTGCATGCCACTGAATCCCATTCTATTCCATTACACATCTTTTGATTACATTATGTGTGCACTTTTACTGTAAAAGATGCTCTTTTCAGTGCATTCACCAGTAAAATACTACAGTGGTACCTCAGTTTACGAACTTAATCTGTTACAAAAGTCTCTTTTTAAACCAAAACCATTCTTAAACCAAGGTGCACTTTCCCTAATGAGGTCTCCCGCTGCCGGTGCCCTTCCACTGTTCAGATTCCATTCTTAGACTGAGGTAAAGTTGTCAAACCGGGACACTATTTCTGGTTTTGCAGAGTTTGTAAACCAAATCGTTCTTAAACCAGACTGTTCTTAAACTGAGGCACCACTGTATTTTATATGCATATTTTACACAAAATACACACTTTTGTACACATTCTTTTGCACACTGAAAATGCATGACAAAAGCCAGAGAACTTCACAGTCTGAGAGTTGCATTCCGATCTCCAAGCAATTTCAGGAACATTGGATTGGGTCTGTCTGCTGCAAAAAGCAAATTAAACAGATCCCTCCCCCATTCCTTTTCCATCTCTTTTTCTCAAAGGCAGAAAGAGAGGAGGGAGGACTGTACTGATATATTTTCCCCACTCTTGCAACATTCCTCATCTTTTTTTTTTTAAAAAAAATTATGTGTTGCATGCACATATATTTCTTCTTCACCATCGTCCTGTTGTACACAACTGCTTATTGTAAGTAGAGACGGAGGGGCTTAGAGATCAGCTGGAAATAGATAGCATCTCTTGTTTCCAAAATCCCACCCCACTCAGCATTTTCCCCAAGATGTCGGAGTTCTTAATTTCCTGGTCCTAGCTCAAAAGTAGAATTTTGTCCTGTCTCAGAAAGTAGAACCTATGCATTAAAGAATCCTTCATTGTTGTTGTTGATTAGTCGTGTCTGACTCTTTGTGACCCCATGGACCAGAGCATGCCAGGCACTCCTGTCTTCCACTGCCTCCCGCAGTTTGGTCAAACTCATGCTGGTAGCTTCAAGAACACTGTTCAACCATCTCGTCCTCTGTCGTCCCCTTCTCCTTGTGCCCTCCATCTTTCCCAACATCAGGGTCTTTTCCAGTGAGTCTTCTCTTCTCATGAGGTGGCCAAAGTACTGGAGCCTTAGCTTCAGGATCTGTCCTTCCAGTGAGCACTCAGGGCTGATTTCCTTAAGAATGGATATGCGACTCTCAAGAGTCTCCTCCAGCACCATAATTCAAAAGCATCAATTCTTTGGCGATCAGCCTTCTTTATGGTCCAGCTCACACTTCCATACATCACTACCAGGAAAACCAGAGCTTTAACTATACAGACCTTTGTTGGCAAGGTGATGTCTCTGCTTTTTAAGATACTGTCTAGGTTTGTCATTGCTTTTCTCCCAAGCAGCAGGCGTCTTTTAATTTCGCGGCTGCTGTCACCATCTGCAGTGATCATGGAGCCCAACAAAGTAAAATCTCTCACTGCCTCCATTTCTTTCCCTTCTATTTGCCAGGAGGTGATGGGCCCAGTGGCCATGATCTTAGTTTTTTTGATGTTGAGCTTCAGACCATATTTTGCCGTCTCCTCTTTCACCCTCATTAAAAGGTTATTTAATTCCTCCTCACTTTCTGCCATCAAGGTTGCGTCATCTGCATATCTGAGGTTGTTGATATTTCTTCATGGATCCCCTTCATGGACCACTGCCTTGCCATGGCGAAGGGGCTTGAATAACTCAGAGAAGCTATGAACCATGCTGAGCAGGGCACCCAAGATGGACAGGTCATAGTGGAGAGTTTTGACCAAACGTGATCCACCTGGAGCAGGAACCGGCAAGCCACTCCAGTATCCCTGCCAAGAAAACTCCATGGACAAAGACAACAAGCATATAAAAAATCCTGCATTACTCCATTTTATTTAAATAGTCCACCAAGACCCTTGGCAATTTCAAATGGTCCACATAGGAAAGCTTCTAGGAATCATTGCACTAGGCACCTCTGAACCTTCAGTTGACATGAAATCACAGCTTGAAACCATAGTCAGAAACAAATTTGTTGCTTGTGTGTATGTGAATTTCACCATAGTTTATAAAAAATACACTGGTGCAGACAAAACATGAACTATTGTTATCTCTAAATCTGGATGGGAGGGGGCAAGGGAGGAGGGAGGAGGGAGAAACCCAAAACCCCATGGGTGCTCCTGATCCCCAAATGATGGACAGCCAAGTTGCATTATTCCTGCACCAGCACACTGAGTCAGCTACAAACTACTCAATTATAGACGTTTGATGAATGCTACTAAAGTACAAACTTGGATAGGTCTTTTTTTTCCCTTGGCCACTATATATATTTCCACTGTTCCACACCTTAATGCCTGTTTGCGCAGAATCTGACTGCAGATTGATGTCTTCATTTAAATGGAGAGTAGCCGGTTTTAAGCTTTAACTCTTCTCATAATGGCACCTCCAGGCAACAAGAGAAAGATTCAATAAGCCAAGCCAGGTCTCGGTATTTATGTGCATTGTGTCCTTGGGTGATGTAGACTTGTACCTTCTGTATATTTAAATATATAGCCAGTTTCACTGGCAAGATGCCTTAGGAAAAGTACATAAGAGATCCCTTTGTGAATCGGTGAAATATTTATTCACCCATCATCATCAGTTTTGCAGTTACACAGAGAAGCAGGTTTAAGAATGGGAATATATGGGGAATGACCATAACATATAATATGTGAACAGCCCTGACACTGGGAGGGGATCCACCTCTACATTGGGTTGGTTTAATTAATAATGTGCTACTAACCATGTCAACTCAGAAGTAAGCCCTATTGGATTCAATGGGATTAGCTCCTAGATAAACGGGGTTAGAGACTGTTAAGGGATGGGGGAAGAGATTTGTTTTGTTCACATCTTAATATGAAACTACCAAATTCATGCTTTCTGAACCAAAATCAGACCCAAACATAACTCTCCTATGAAATATGCATTCCCCCAGTTTGGTCCACCAAGAATGTGTACAAAAAATGTTCATATTAGTGAAAAGTGCGCACACAAATGCGTATATGAGTGAAAATAATGTTCATACAAAGGTGCTTTGTATTCGGGAGAAATTGTTGGCATAATGCGTTCAAAGGTGCACATGAAAACGCATCAAGATTTTCAAGCAAACTTCTTTCTTTTTTCAAACCAAATCACAAACTGGTGCAGAAAATGGAGCAAGCTGAATTTAAGATTTGAAAAATGAAAAGCTGAGAGAAATGGAAATGGATGTTTCATTGATCTTCCCTATTCATATTGGATGAAATTTTCCCCTGATCAGCTTTCTGGTAATAATTGAATAAACCTGCATAATACGCCAGACCTTAAACCACTTGAGATTTCCAACCAGAAAATCCCTTTGGACCCCATTCTTGCTTATTTTGTGTTCCCTGTCTGTAAGCATTCAAGCCTACAAGAATACTGACAGGAATGTTCCTGGGATCAGGAGTTTTCTATAGCAGAAAAAACTTGAGCAGTAGTTTGGCCTCTCCGTGGAGAGCATCTTTACCAGTCCCAAACTCAAATACAAGCAGCCAGTATAAGGGAGAAACAAAGCATATCTTGAACAGCAGCCTGGGTCAATGCTTTCTCTGGATATGAGGTTGGCATGTGCAGAAACCACATCCTTTAGAAATTTTGTTAGCACTGTGCTGACACTTTTCTTTTGCCCATAAGTAATCCATACTCTTTACCCAAGCACCAACATCCAAATTGCCTCAAAATTTCACTTTACCTGAAGTTTGGTGGAAACGCTCATTGTAATATATTGTTATAGATTTGAGAGGGGGACCCCCCCAATCCCTAGAAATTAATAAATGGTAGGATTTTGATTATCAGAAATGGGAAATATGCATATGTAAAACAACCTGGCCAAGCTAGGGCCATTAAGAAACAACAGAGTGTGGGAATGTTCAGGGAGGCAGGAGAGGATATATTGTTTATTAATATCCTTCCCAACTTGTGCAAGCAAGTTCCTTTACTTAGCAGAGTTTTCGCATTCCCCTTTTAAATGCACAGCGGATAACTGGTTGCAGACTTGTGTAAGCCTCTCACTATTAGGTTCCACAATCTTGTTTAAAGTATATAAAAGAGGTTTACTCACATTCAGCTCACAGTTGGATCCCTGAAGGCAGACGTAGTTGCAAAGTATATACATGTGGAACTATTCCATATGGGGATAATCCCACTGTCCTCTGTTGGCTGAACATGTTGGCTGAATTCCAACAGAGCATTTCTAGCTAAAAGGAAGTTGAAAAGAGAGAGTGCTGCATGCCTTGTTCTTTTGTTACCTGGACAGGTAAGGTCACGCCCATCTCTAGTCAAATGCAAAGGAAGTATGTCCTAGTCAGGAGGAAACAAGAAGTTTTCAACTGGCTGGACCAAACATTCCCCCGCATGTCCACTCTAGGAAAACAAGGAATGTTGTACTTGACTGCTACTTATGTATCACATCCCACACACAAGACCATCAAGGGCCACTGGCAATGCAAGAGAACTGTCGTCTCCCCTTGCCCTGAGGTGTGAACAGAGACTGGGGGTTTGGAAGGTTGCCAGGGTAACTGGGTGTAAGGTGAAAGGAAAAGGGAGCCTTGAGCAAGGGGGGCTGAGAAGAAGGGGGGGAGAAGAAAGAGTGGGATCCGTCTTGGGACAACTGACTGGAAGAGATGCCTTGGACTCCATGGTTGCATTGCTGTGAGGGAATCCCCTCTTGAAATGACCATGCTGTAAGATCTGGACCCCCCTCCATACAGACAGATGGTGTAAACAGGTGAATGAACCATATCTATTAAAGCTATGAGAGTCTCTGCTGCGTCTTAATTGTCCAAAGGAACATAGACCCTGGGTGAGTGCCTGGAACCCCTCGGAATCTTGCTACAGCTTGGCAGAGAGTGGGGGTGGCACACAACTTTTGTAACAATAACATGCTTTCTTGGCTGCTGTCTAATTACTATGGTACTTCTATTTTTTACTGGAAGGTTTGTGGAAGGTAAGAAGTCCACATGCAACAAGAAGATGACCACAGTTAACTTTCTTTCGATGTGTAGTTTGCAGGATGCAACTGCCATGGAGCCCACAAAGTCTAAATAGTGAGTGTGTAATCACAGTGTAATCACAGATATGCAGATGACACAACATTGATGGCAGAAAGTGAGGAGGAATTAAAGAACCTTTTAATGAGGTGTAAGAGGAGAGCACAAAATATGGTTTGAAGCTCAACATCAAAAAAACGAAGATCATGGCCACTGGGCCCATCACCTCCTGGCAAATAGAAGGGAAAGAAATGGAGGCAGTGAGAGATTTTACTTTGTTGGGCTCCATGATCACTGCAGATGGTGACAGCAGCCACGAAAATAAAAGACACCTGCTTCTTGGGAGAAAAGCAATGACAAACCTAGACAGCATCTTAAAAAGCAGAGACATCACTTTGCCGACAAAGGTCTGTATAGTTAAAGCTATGGTTTTCCCAGTAGTGATGTACGGAAGTGAGAGCTGGACCATAAAAAAGGCTGATCGCCAAAGAATTGATTCTTTTGAATTATGGTGCTGGAGGAGACTCTTGAGAGTCCCATGGACTGCAAGAAGATCAAACCTGTCCATACTTAAGGAAATCAGCCCTGAGTGCTCACTGGAAGGACAGATCCTGAAGCTGAGGCTCCAATACTTTGATCACCTCATGAGAAGAGAAGACTCCCTGGAAAAGACCCTGATGTTGGGAAAGATGGAGGGCACAAGGAGAAGGGGACGACAGAGGATGAGATGGTTGAATAGTGTTCTCGAAGCTACCAGCATGAGTTTGACCAAACTGTGGGAGGCTGTGGAAGACAGGAGTGCCTGGCGTGCTCTGGTCCATGGGGTTACGAAGAGTCGGACACAACTAAACGACTAAACAATAACAATCACAGTCTGCTTCCTGCTGTATATATTTTGCAAAGTCAAGCTGAATTTTAAATAATCATGCTTCAAAGCACAAATATTGCTAGATATTATTTAAATTTAGGTTTAAATATTTTAAAAACATACTAACCAATATTTTGTTTTACCAACACAGAAACCTGCTTAGTTCATGCTCAATCCCTGTTATGGATTGTAATTCATATTTTGGCAGATTTTGAAGTGACATTAACAAACTCATCTTCTACAGAGCTCTAGACACAAATTATCAGAGTGAATATTTAGTCATCCCTGTCTAGCTGCAATTTTAATATTGAAGTGCCAGGAAGGAAAGACAAATGAGTCATCATGCAATAAACTGAAGTGAGATTTAGTTAGCCAATTTCTGTAGGGGTGTGTGGAAATGGGAACAGTATTTCACATGGGATGTTTCATGAGAAAAAAAGACCTGGATTCTGTTCACTGAAGGTGAGCCAAACTGTTTAGCAGAACCAAATGTGACTGATTTCCCCAATTCATGTTATACTATCTGACTTTACATGCTGTGAGCCAATTTACAATTTACTTTAATGCAGTGATAAAACAGTATTAGAAGATTTTACAAGAAGATTCCAATCAGGCATTAAAATGATTTTGTTTGCTTGTTCTCTTGCTTACTAAAACACATGAATCACCTTTCCGCCTGAAAGGTTCTTAAGGTGATGTACAACTCAAAAGATAAGGGCAGAGTATCAAAAAAAATGAAGGGGGAAAACCCACCAATAATAGCATACCCTCCAACATTTATCTGATAAAAATAGGGGTGTCCTATTCCAGAGGTCTAGGGACGCGGGTCTCGCTGTGGGTAAAACCTCAGCGCCTAGGACTTGCCGATCGCATGGTTGGCGGTTCAAATCCCTGTGGCTGGGTGCGCTCCCGTCGTTCGGTCCCAGCACCTGCCAAGCTAGCAGTTCAAAAGCACTTCCGGGTGCAAGTAAATAAATAGGGACTGCTTACCAGTGGAAAGGTAAACGGCGTTCCGTGTGCTGCGCTGGCTCACCAGATGCAGCTTGTCACACTGGCCACATAACCCGGAAGTGTCTGCGGACAGCGCTGGCTCCCGTCCTATAGAGTGAGATGAGCGCACAACCCTAGAGTCTGGCAAGACTGTCCCGAACGGGCAGGGGTACCTTTACCTTTACCTTTTATTCCAGAGGTCAGCAAACTTTTTCAGCAGGGGGCTGGTTCACTGTCCTTCAGACCTTGTGGGGGGCCGGAATATATTTTGAAAAAAATAATAATGAACAAATTCCTATGCCCCACAAATAACCCAGAGATGCATTTTAAATAAAAGGACACATTCTACTCATGTAAAAACACGCTGATTCACGGACCGTCCATGGGCCAGACTGAGAAGGTGATTGGGCCAGATCTGGCCCCTGGCCCTTAGTTTGCCTACCCATGTCCTATTCCATCATCACCATTTTAATATTTATATCCTGCCCATTTGACTGGGTTGCCCCAGCCACTCTGGGCAGTTTCCAACATATATAACATATATTAAAACATAATAAAACATGCTGAAGTGTATGGAGTTATGCAACCCCCAAGCCAAGGAGATAAGTAATTATACAACCTTAAGAAGTCATCTGAAGGCAGCCCTATCTAGGGAAGTTTTTAAAATGTTTAATGTTTTATTATGTTTTTATATATGTTGGAAGCTATCTAGAGTGGCTTGGGCAATGCAGTCAGATGGGTGGGGTATAAATTTTATTTCTTGTTGTTGTTTAGTCATTTAGTTGTGTCCGGCTCTTCATGACCCCATGGACCAGAGCATGCCAGGCACTCCTGTCTTCCACTGCCTCCCGCAGTTTGGTCAAACTCATGTTAGTAGCTTCAAGAACACTGTCCAACCATCTCGTCCTCTGTCGTCCCCTTCTCCTTGTGCCCTCAATCTTTCCCAACATCAGGGTCTTTTCCAGGGAGTCTTCTCTTCTCATGAGATAGCCAAAGTATTGGAGCCTCAGCTTCAGGATCTGTCCTTCCAGTGAACACTCAGGGCTGATTTCCTTAAGAATGGATAGGTTTGATCTTCTTGCAGTCCATGGGACTCTCAAGAGTCTCCTCCAACACCATAATTCAAAAGCATCAATTCTTCGGCGATCAGCCTTCTTGATGGTCCAGCTCTCACTTCCATACACCACTACTGGGAAAACCATAGCTTTAACTATACAGACCTTTATCGGCAAGGTGATGTCTGTGCTTTTTAAGATGCTGTCTAGGTTTCTCATTGCTTTTCTCCCACGATGCAGGTGTCTTTTAATTTCGTGACTGCTGTCACCATCTGCAGTGATCATGGAACCCAAGAAAGTAAAATCTCTCACTGCCTCCATTCCTTCCTCTTCTATTTGCCAGAAGGTGATGGGACCAGTGGCCATGATCTGAGGGTTGTTTTTTGAAATTATTATTATTATTGAGTAGGGCATCCCTTTTTTCATTGGATAAATGATGGAGGGTATGCAACAATCTATGTTCAAACTCAGCACTGTCTTTTCAGGAGCGGAAAGTGTCATGTATTTTGTAAACTGAGAAGTGGGGCTTCCTTTGAGCTATTGTGCTTAATGGTTCTTTGGGCTCCTGCCTGTCTTGTCTATTCGATTCAGACAAAGTTTTGTTTGTGTTCAGTTGGGTGTGTCTCTTGTGGTAGGATAAGAACGAGGTAGCGAAAGGGCGAAAGCAATGCACTCGTTTAAGAATCAAGAATGACAGGGTTGCCTGGCAACCAGGAAGCAGAATGATTTATTGTGGGATGGGCTCTGGAGCAATGTAAGAGAATCAGAGATCCTTTCAGATGGGCAAAAAAGGAGAGGACTCAATTTTCGGCAGTTTTAATTAAAACAACAACACAATAACAAAAAAGCGGGGTGCTGTGACTCTGTGACACTTGCCCTGATTAGCTCATTAGAACATAGTCAGATTGTCATTCCCTGCAAGTGGATGGAACAAAGGCCACCCGACCATTGCCTTCAGTGTGCGCGAGGAAGTAAAGGATCATTTCCGCTTGGAAGAGAACTTTAATTAATCTTCTTTATATGAATCCCAGCACTTGAGATCAGCAGGACAGAGCTTCCTCTGCAGGCAAAAGCAAAACGGGGCTTGAGTCTTTGCATGCAAAGATGGGCATGCAACTGGTTTGGTCTCCCTGTCAAATGCCTCTGCTGCAATATCCTTGTTTTCATTTTTAGGTGTACTATTAAAGTGGCTTCCATGTACGCCTGCTGCTTGACCATTGTGTGCCTTAGCCTTTGTTTAATCACTGTTTAATCGTCCCGCTCAACAGGAGCTAATAGTTAGAAGAAGATTGTCTTTTTGTATTTCACATTTTTGTGTGTGTGGTTTTTGAATGAAATGTCCTGGCAGGTTTCTAATGCCGGGGTAACCTCTTGCATATCTGTAGTTTTCAGGCCAACTGCACACAAAACACGAGGGGAATTATAGAATCGCTGAATTGTAGAGTTGGAAGGGACCATGATGATCATCTCATCCAGCCCCTTGCAATGCAGTTATCTTTTGCCCAATGTGGGGCTTGAGATCAAGTGATTCCTTTTTTACATATGTAAAACTTAACTGTTACTCTTGCAAAAAAAATAAAACCTCTATTTTCTGACATTTGTCAGGATTTATCTGCTCAGAAGGAATGACCTTGCCTGCACATTTCATCCAATTCTGCCATATATATTTTTATTAAAAAGTTACAGCTGTTGTGTTTAAAAATAATAATAATCCAAATTTAAAAGTGCTCAACGCAGAAGTACCTAAGCTCATTTACCCGGGCAGACTTTATTCCCCATGCAAAGACTAGAAAACTTGCATATTTTATACATATCTGTGAGAAAGATGAAAAGTTAAAGCCATTTTTAAATTTCCCAGTTAGAATGGGGCAGGGCAGACTTAGACAGACCCTGATCTGAACTGGGCAGCCTATCGGCAAACTTTTGATTGGTGCACACTTCTTAAAGTTTTCAATAGGATTATGACATTTCTTGAGAGGGTATCCAAGATCCCTAGAAAGTAGATGTGCACTGGCTTTCTCCTTCATTCTGAGTTTCTCATCATTAAATATTTGCTATATTGTAGGATCAAATGCCTTGTTCTTTCAGAGGGAGAAAAATATTTTAGTTTTTCACTGTGGCCTTTGAGTGAGAGGTCATTTATTCAACAAGGCCCAGAAACTTGCCTTGCAGCACACGCTCTCTGTTGCTGATGAATGATACGCAGGCATACCTGTGCAATGTTTTCAAGATCTACAGGACATTAGAGGGAACATGTTTTAAAGAATGAGATATTCTAGGACAGTGAAGAACAAAGGTTACAAGATGGGGCAAAGACAGGCATGGCAGAAGAAAGATAATTGGTGCTATGGAAGATAAAAACTTTAAAGGGAGGATAAAATGGGTGTGTTGGAGGCAGAATTAACAGTGCCATTGAACAGAAGTAGTTCTTACAAATCGTGTCCTCCTCCCAGAGAGCATGTGTTGCAGTGAGGTCATGTAGACTGACTTCACTGCTGTTGTTGGTGGGGAGCGATTGGATAGCCACAACAACCCAATTGGTGGTCCCTTGATTGCTGGGGTAAATCTGGCCAATGGGATTGCTTCATGCATTATATATACCACTGCATGTTGCATTGAGCTTCCTCTTTTTCACGTCATGCACCGGATCACCTGCACACCCTCCCTATATTTAGGGTTCATTATGACCTTGCTATGCTGTCATAGGTTGTCTGTTTTGGGGACGGGGCCTGGTAGGAATTTTCCCATTTGGCTGATTGGCTGTTGCCACTTGGGTTTCGCCCGCCGCGTAGCAAATCGTCACAACTTTGTAAGGTTTGGCGGCTAGGCATTGGTTCAGTGTGGAGGGGAGGTTGTCACACCTGCCCCTCCAATGCGCAAAAGGGTATTCAGTTAAAGGAATCCAGGGGTTCGCCTTGCTTTTGTCGGATCCCCTTCCAGGGCTTAGGGCCATGCCAGAGCCCCTGGTCCAATGCTCCCCCAGGATGTTTTTCCTTACTGACGTCTGCCGAAGTCCAGGTGTCAGTGCTGCCCTGCCGCAAACAAGCAGGGCTGGATGTTTCCATGGCCAACACCTGTGGCAATTAGGGCTCCTAATCTGGGCAATGAAACCCCAGCTGGGCCACCCTCAAGGGCAGGAGAGGGCTCCTGCGAGGACTCACAGGAAGGGTTGGTTGTGCAAGGCCAAACCTACACCTCCTCGGTTTTCTTGTGCATTTTCCACTACACTCATAATGAAATTATAGAGTGAGATCCAATGTAAGCTTAGCACACAAAAAAGGAGAGTTGGTGCTGCGGTAGCAACCATATTTTTTTGTTGTGTTAACAGTAGCACAGGCAGATGTAGTGTAACAGTACAAAACAGTAGGCAGTAAGAATACTGTGCAGTGCTTCAGCTAGCCCAAGCTGCCTGTTGGATTCAGCTGTTGGGTCTGCTGTGTTAAGACCAGGGCTCCTGCTATTTTCTTTGGCAATTATTTCACCATGGACAGGTGTATTCTCTGCCTTTTTTAAAGATAGAAAAAGCATGGTACCAAAGGAGAGGAAATAGGTTTCCTCTATAAACAAAACAGAACTGGAAACATTTTTCTTTATATATATAAAAAAAGGCACTCGACTGGATGCTCATGCCTTCTAAAAACAGACAAAAAAAATAGTTAATCATGCAACTTAAAATAAAATTGCCTGGCTAGGCATTTGTCCTTGTTTTTGCTTTTAAGAATCATAGACCTTAGAGAAGAATCTGATCTTTTCATCCACCACACTACAGACCTCTGCAGGTGGATCTCCTTACTGGTGATGAGCCCGTGTTGCCTTTGGAATCCACTTGTGGGTTCTGTGCTTGGCATGTTGTGTCTTTTTCCTGATTGTAAATGCTGGGGGAAAGTGGGGGGCAAGGGAGTTATTAAACTTTGATAGAGCCGTCCTATGCACATGCAGTCAGAAATCAAAAGTAATTTGCGATGTGTTCAGCAGGACTTAGTCATGGTTGTGTTTGAATGATACTAACTAAAACTTCTTAGATAGGAAACTGTTTTAGGGTGTGAGCTGAATTCCCAGCCCTCACCATTTCTGAGTACAGTGTCCCTCGTGGACAAGAAGGTCAAAGCCATGTTGTTGTTGTTGTTGTTGTTGTTGTTGTTGTTTTTAAAGATATTTATTAAATTTTCCAATTTTTTATACAAACAAAAAAAACAAACAAGGAGATTAAAAAAACCACATATAGTTCATAAAGCATACTTTTCAATAACAAATTTCTCTGACCTCCTCATACCTCCCCTTCTTGTATTCCATTTAAAATTATTTGTTCAGCAAATCCTTAACTTAAAGCATTACAGCTTATAATATCACCTTATTTTCCAAACCCTTTCCCCGCCCCATCCATGTCCCTTTATATCATTACAGCTAGAAACCACTCAATTTCAATCCAACACCATTCAACTTTCCTTAATTTTACAATATTTCTGTAAATAGTCCTTAAATTTTTTCCAATCTTCTTCTGCCGACTCTTCTCCCTGGTCACGGATTCTGCTCGTCATTTCTGCCAGTCCCATACAGTCAATCAGTTTCATCTGCCATTCTTCCAGAGTGGGTAGATCTTGCGTCTTCCAATACTTTGCAATGAGTATTCTTGCTGCTGTTGTAGCATACATGAAAAAAGTTCTGTCCTTCTTTGGCACCACTTGGCCGGCCATGCCCAAGAGAAAGGCCTCTAGTTTCTTCAAGAAGGTATATTTAAATACCTTTTTCAATTCGTTATATATCATTTCCCAGAAAGCCTTAATCCTGGGGCACGTCCACCAAAGGTGAAAGAATGTACCTTCATTTTCCTTACATTTCCAACATTTATTATCGGGCAACAAAGCCATGTTGTTGTTGTTGTTGTTGTTGTTGTTGTTGTTATTGTTGTTGTTTAGTCGTTTAGTCATGTCCGACTCTTTGTGACCCCATGGGCCAGAGCACGCCTGGAACATCTGTCTTTCACTGCCTCCTGCAGTTTGGTCAAACTCATGCTGGTAGCTTCGAGAACACTATCCAACCACCTCGTCCTCTGTCGTCCCCTTCTCCTTGTGCCCTCCATCTTTCCCAACATCAGGGTCTTTTCCAGGGAGTCTTCTCTTCTCATGAGGTGGCCAAAGTATTGGAGCCTCAGCTTCAGGATCTGTTCTTCCAGTGAGTACTCAGGGCTGATTTCCTTCAGAATGGATAGGTTTGATCTTCTTGCAGTCCATGGGACTCTCAATCCCCTCAAGGCAGTGATCCCCTTCATGGATCACTGCCTTGCCGTGGTGAAGGGGCCTGAATAACTCAGAGAAGCTATGAACTATGCCGAGCAGGGCACCCAAGATGAACAGGTCATAATGGAGAGTTTTGACCAAACGTGATCCACCTGGAGGAGGAACCAGCAAGCCACTCCAGTATCCCTGCCAAGAAAACTCCATGGACAAAGACAACAGGTCAAAGCCATAGCAACATACAAATAGTTATCAAGGATCAGAAAAAAGGTCCATGTTCTCTTAGTGGCCAACCAGGTGACTTTGGATACGTACAAGGCACACACACATGCAATTAATAAAATAATAATGCCCGTTACAGAAGGTTTAACTATTTTGCTGCCACACTTATCCTTCCTTTCAAAGGTGTGTCCCCTCTTGACAGCTTTTAAATTGATTCAATATAGTTTGTATTGCATTTTAATGCTTTGCTTCATGAGCCTCTCAGCAATCTCTTGTTATGGAGTGGCTATAAAAATGTAAGAAATGAGCTGACTCAGAATAAGGTAGCTCTGTATATATTCATATGCTGCTGCTCAATTTGCAATATCTTCATGGCAGCTACCCAGCTGTACGTTAGATCGCTCTCTCTTTGTTTCTACCAACCAGTTAAAACAAGATTCAGACTTCTGTCTTGGTGTACTTAAGTTCAGCCCAGTTCACATTAATTTTTGTGAACCGAATGGAGGAGCGGGGAACACATATCTTGCTGTTGTGCTGAGAGAGGCATTTAGAGGTGTGAATCATACCTTTATCAGATGCAATCTGACTATAAAATGACAAGTGCATATTCTGCACAATGCAGGTGCCTCTTTCTGACAAGTGCAAGCTTTTCTTTCAAACGGTGCAAATTGTTCCCTAACCTCCCGGTGATCAAAGCCAGCTGTTTTGCTGCGAAAGTGCAAGGTGGTTGTTTCTCCGTCTAAACCTTTAAAGCTGTAGCCTTTGGCAGGCAGTTTGGAAGTCCAGGCTCCGGGCTTTTATCCCTGATTTTTGCAGGGTGTAGAAGATATTTTTGGAGCCTGTGCACCTTGAGTTGGCCACCAAATGTTGTTTTAGATTATTATCAGTAGTGGTCTACTTCACAACATGGGAAGGGGGCATAGTTCAGTGCAGAGGTGAGAGATGTCCTGGGTCAGATATGTTGTCTAGGTTCTAAATCCAGCTGACTTCTTCAGCTTCATTCAGTCTAAAAATATCAGTACAAGCACAGGGCTCTTGCAAGCACCTCGGGGGAAGGAGGTCTTGGCACACATTGAGCGTTTTCATTAACAGAGATGAACCTGTCCTTGCTATTTAGATGTATGCTAATGCCTAACTGATTTGTTTGCTAACTGCCTACATGAGCATGCAACTCAATTTGATAATCAATTCTTGCTAATCCCTACAATTAATTGAAGGATAAAGCAACATTGTCATGGATTGCAAGGACTATGCACCCCTGATCTCAAAGTAATTGCAAGCTACCTTCACACATTCATACAATCAGATAAAAGTCTTCATCTGTTTAGCATGCAGAAGTTAATTTGAACGCCTCGCTTATTTTTACTAAAAACTCCCTTTTTTTACTAAAAACTCCTCACAGATTCTTTTAGTAGAATCAGTGCACAAGAAACCCTCTAAAATTAAAGAAATGCCTGAAAAGTTTAAAAAGTGACCCTGGAAATACATTCCTTTTAATCTTATTAATTTTGTTCCGCAATGACTAATTTAAAGATATGCCATGCTCCTCATCCATGTTTATGGAAGCTCAAATGGATGGCCAAGGTTAAATTGTGACAAATCATAGAATCATAGAATAGAATCATAGAATCATAGAGTTGGAAGAGACCACAAGGGCCATCGAGTCCAACCCCCTGCCAAGCAGGAAACACCATCAGAGCACTCCTGACATATTGTTGTCAAGCCTCTGCTTAAAGACCTCCAAAGAAGGAGACTCCACCACACTCCTTGGCAGCAAATTCCACTGTCGAACAGCTCTTACTGTCAGGAAGTTCTTCCTAATGTTTAGGTGGAATCTTCTTTCTTGTAGTTTGGATCCATTGCTCCATGTCCGCTTCTCTGGAGCAGCAGAAAACAACCTTTCTCCCTCTTCTATGTGACATGCTTTTATATATTTGAACATGGCTAAGTCTTAGAGTTTCTGAGAAGAGTTGTCCTAAGGAGCCTGGTCTAATTATCGAGACATTAGATATTATGTAATTTCGTGAATCATATATTCAGAAAAATTAGATCATCATTCAGTATGCTTCTGAATATGCTGAGTTGTTCCTAGGAACACAGTGACTCTGATCCAATTTCAAAGTTATATATTTTAACTAACAAGAGTAGCATTTCAAAGATTTCCAACAGTACCTTCATCTTGATTCTGATTCTGACACTCCTTATCAAACCAAGTCTGTCTTTTAAACTGATGATATCTCTGTGATAGTTTTTGTTATGCAAATTATGCTGTGGACCCCTTGGGTGGGAAACGTGGAACCCCTGGACATATACACTAGAGTAAAGGTGAAACTGTTCAAAACTGCACACTTCTGTGCCCACTCTTAATGGTAACTTTTAGAGATAGCAGGGAACATAAGTATGCACACACTATGAATATTTTAAAGCAAATCTTCCACAAAGGGAAAATAGAGATAGGAATTTGCCAAGGACAGGCTTACAAAACAGGGACTGTGCTATGACTCAGATGACCGTGGAAAGGGAAGCTCAGGCCACCATAGCTGTCTGCTTTTGTGTATCATGCTCTCAACATTGATCTTAAATTGTGTACTATTGAAGCTGCAAAGCTGCACAGTGATGCAACATTTGTATCCAAATAATGGATTTCTTATCATATATAAGAAAGAAAATAAATGCTTGCAAGTTTCAACCTTTGAATGAATTATGGTGTCAACACCAGGAGATCTTTAAGTATAGAGCATCATAACTGACAGCATGATTATTTATGGATGATTGAAGTCTTTTTCACAACAGGTTTCCTGAGGAATGTCATCGACCATTCCAGTGAGATATTCACCATAAATAGTAGATTTTATACTAATTGCATATCCTGCTGTTGGCATATTTTCATGGTCAACATTGTGTAATATAAAAGAACTGTGAGATGCAGTAATGATAACATTCTCTCTCTCTCTCTCTCTCTCTCTCTCTCTCTCTCTCTCTCTCTCTCTCTCTCTCCTGCTTTATACAAACAGTCATTTGTCTCCTTACATGGTTTAGGCACAACCCAAACACCAGTGAAGTCAACATCACAAGAGTCACAGATTTCAATTCCTCTACTCACACATAAAATCATAGAATTGTAGAATTGGAAGTCCAATGCATGAATCTCAGCTAAAGCATCCATGACAGATGGCCATCTAACCTCTGCTTAAGGAAAGAGAGTCCACCACTTCCCAAGGGAGACTGTTCCACTGTTGAACAGCTCTCACTGTCAGAAAGTTCCTCCTGATGTTTAGTCAGAACCTCCTTTCTTGTAACTTGAAGCCGTTGGTTCGAGTGCCACCCTCCAGAGCAGGCGAAAACAAGCTTGAATGTGGGGCTTGTCTCTTAGATGCATACATTAGCCAGAAATGGAAATAAACTGCTATATGAGAGACTTCTGTATGTGATATTGATACATGTTTAGTTACTTCATACTGAATCAAAGCATTGTGTCTACCTAGCTCAGTATTATCCATACTGACTGGCAGTAGTTGTCCAGCGTTTCAGACAGAAACTACCTGGAGATACTTCCAGACCTATCTGGAGATACTGGGGATCGAACCTGAATGGGGTAACTGTGCCCCTGAAGGACCAGGTGCGCAGCCTGGGAGTCATTTTGGACTCACAGCTGTCCATGGAGGAACAGGTCAAATCTATGTCCAGGGCAGCTATTTACCAGCTCCATCTGGTACGCAGGCTGAGACCCTATCTGCCTGCGGACTGCCTCGCCAGAGTGGCACATGCTCTGGTTATCTCCCGCTTGGACTACTGAAATGTGCTCTACGTGGGGCTACCTTTGAAGGTGACCCGGAAACTACAACTAATCCAGAATGCGGCAGTCAGACTGGTGACTGGGAGCAGCCGCCGAGACCACATAACACCTGTCTTGAAAGACCTACATTGGCTCCCAGTACGTTTCCAAGCACAATTCAAAGTGTTGGTGCTGACCTTTAAAGCCCTAAACGGCCTCGGTCCAGTATATCTGAAGGAGCGTCTCCACCCCCATCGTTCAGCCCAGACACGATGGGCAGGGTATAAATAATAAATTATTATTATTATTATTATTATTATTATTATTATTATTATTAACCTGGCAACTTCTTCAGGCATAGAAAATTCTCTGCTGTTGAGCTATGACCCTCCACTGTCCTATAAACCATCTCAAATGTGTCTCTGTTCAAACTAACATGGATAAGGCTTGTCCTGTGTTCTGGCTGCTTTGGACAACACAATATTTATTTGTATTGCTCAGCTTAACGATAAATTGCTTCTTCTTGACTTTAACTATAAATGTGGCAGTGGCTTTCTAGGGTTTGATACAAGAGATTTCCCCATGCCAGTGATTGAAGCTGGAACCCTTTGCATTTAATGTATATGCTGTGCTGCCCCACTATACCGCAAGGAAAGGTTTTTTCTCAGTGCTGGCTCTGCTGATGTTCTTAACCATTGTGATACCATAGCATTAGTATGGTTGTTCAAGCCATAGTTATGGGGCTACCTTTGAAGGTGGCCCAGAAACTGCAATTAATCCAGAATGCGGCAGCTAGGCTGGTGACTGGGATTGGCCGCCGGGACCATATAACACCGGTCCTGAGAGATCTGCATTGGCTCCCAGTACATTTCCGAGCACAATTCAGAGTGTTGGTGCTGACCTTTAGAGCCCTAAACGGCCTTGGCCCAGTATACCTGAAGGAGTGTCTCCACCCCCATCATTCAGCCCAGACACTGAGATCCAGTGCCAAGGGCCTTCTGGCGGTTCCCTCATTGTGAGAAGTGAGGTTATAGAGAACCAGGCAGAGGGTCTTCTTGGTAGTGGTGCCCACCCTGTGGAAAGCTGTCCCAGCAGATGTCAAGGAAATAAGCAGCTATTCTATTGTTAAAAGTCATCTGAAGGCAGCCCTGTTTAGGGAAGTTTTTAATATTTAATGCTGTATTCTGTTTTTAACACTTGATTGGGAGCCAGAGTGGCTGGGGAAACTCAGCCAGATGTGCGGGTTATAAATATTGTTGTTGTTGTTGTTGTTGTTGTTGTTGTTGTTGTTGTTATATTTTATGGTAATCCCCACAGTGTAAGAAATTCAGGCAATGGCACAGAATCAAATAACTGTGGTGGGAAAGAGAAAATGTCTTAGGGCTGTTGTGTGAGCTCTTATAGAAGAGCTGGCATAAAATTTCTTACAGTGCCATGCCCCATTGTATCAGGAGTTGTGCTATGGTACAAGAAACATTAAATAAGCAGTATATTTAAATTGTATATTAAAAAGAAATTGTTTTTAGCTCATGTTTATTTTATTTTATTGTATTTGTTGTGAGCCATCCTGACCATGCAAACTCATTGAAAGGTGACATATATACCCCCCCAATATATCAATGAATAGTCTAGCACCCCCTCAAAAAAAGCTCATGGAACATATTAGACAAGAGCTTGCAAAATTGGAAGAATTTGTCAGGATTTGTCACTTTTCCCACACACTGTAGATCTGCCAATTTGGAAACAGTCTTTCTGTGAGCAGAGAAGGGCTTTCAGATGGGGAAGAAGAAATTCGATTCAACTCAAAGTGGTTGAAGGTGTTATAGCAGTCATGTACTCTTGAGAACATAAAAATAATAAGATAACGTCTCAGCACATTTCCACATAATCTATAGAGAACTGCGTGTTGTTATGACCATCTGTTCAATCTTTTAAAATAGCACTGATTATGAAAATAAGTTTAGTGTTAGATGTAAAGACTCTGTATAGTTTACTGTAAGGTTGCAACATTTAGTAGAGTTGGTTATATATATATATATATGTGTGTGTGTGTGTGTATATATATATATATATATATATATATATGTGTGTGTGTGTGTGTGTGTGTGTGTATATTAAAAATATGTCCCTGATTAATTGCTCAGCAGTTCTTGCCCTCTCCAAAGTTAACTATTAGTGCAAGCAATTCATACGTGGCAGATGTGGTTTTCTCTTTGGGGTCCAAATTACTTGTTATGGGGCATCCCTGATCAGACTTCCCAACTCCAGTCTCCATGGTGGGGTCAAACAATAGAATGTCAGCACATGAGGTTGTGGAACAAATAACTTGCACTGGGCTGTGAGGACAAAAGCTAGAGTAAGTTTAGAAGGGAACTGAATGTTAATGCAATTTAGAACATCGTCATCGTTTAGTCGTCTTAGTCATGTCCAACTCTCCGTGACCCCATGAACCAGAGCATGCCTTGGAAATTTCTTCTCAAAGCTTCTCCTTTTTAATGTCCATGGAGTTGTCATGGGAAAAATACTGGAGTGGGTTGCCAGTTCCTTCTCCAGGTGGATCACATTTTGTCTAAACCAGGCATAGGCAAACTCCAGCCCTCCAGATGTTTGGGACTACAGTTCCCATCATCCCTAGCTAACAGGCCCAATGGTCAGGGATGATGGGAATTGTAGTCCCAAACATCTGGAGGGCCAATGATGGCAAGGGCAATTGATGCAAAATGCAGAAAGATAATTTTAACCAACATTTCCAATTATGGCATGTGTGTGAGTCTGGGACATTATGATGCTCATGGATGGTGATGAAAGGAAGAACACGAAGCACATAGTTGGGGTTACATTACGCTCTCTCCCACATCTCAACAGCAATAAAATGGTGCAGAGCATGGGTAGGCAAACTAAGGCCCGGGGGCCAGATGCGGCACAATCGCCTTCTAAATCTGGCCCACGGATGGTCTGGGAATCAGCGTGTTTTTACATGAGTAGAATGTGTGCTTTTATTTAAAATGCATCTCTGGGTTATTTGTGGGGCATAGGAATTTGTTCAGTTTTCCCCCCAAGGTCTGAGGGACAGTGGACCGGCCCCCTGCAGAAAAGGTTTGCTGACCCCTGGTGCAGAGGCTTGGTGAACTGAGCTAGTATTTTGCAATAGTGAAAATGACATAGTTTTTGCACAACAATGTAAGACTCTGAGAAACTCAGCGAACCCCCCTTTTTAATGTGATTTTTGTTGTTTTTGTTTCTTATGTTGTTTCTTGTGTTGTTTCTTATAAAGCGCCTATTACCCTTAAGCTTCACTGCCTTAGCCCACCCCCCACAATTATGCAATGGCTATATTAGATAGGGAGGCATGATAAGAAACAACGAATGCTAATGACAACCATTATCACCTCAGTAAAACAGAGTCCAATGGTATACACTAGGGGTCACCAAACCTTTTCAGCAGGGGGCCAGTCCACTGTCCCTCAGACCTTGTGGGGGGGAGAGGACTATATTTTTGGGGGGTGGGAAATGAACGAATTGTTGGCGGTTCAAATCCCCATGATGGGGTGAGCTCCCGTTGCTCTGTCCCAGCTCCTGCCAACATAGCAGTTCAAAAGCACACCAGTGCAAGCAGATAAATAGGTACCGCTGTGGCGGGAAGGTAAATGGTGTTTCCGTGCACTCTGGTTTCTGTCACAGTGTTCCATTGTGCCAGAAGCGGTTTAGTCTTGCTGGCTACATGACCTGGAAAGCCGTCTGTGGACAAATGCTGGCTCCCTTGGTCTGAAAGCGAGATGAGCGACACAACCCCATAGCCTTTGACTGGACTTAACTGTCCAGGGGTCCTTTACCTTTACCTTATCTCATGGAAAGTAGTGGCAGAAAACAGGGCTCAGCTGCTGTGCTTCAGAAGTCCTGGGCATAAAGGTAAAAGGTAAAGGGACCCCTGACCATTAGGTCCAGTCGCGGACAACTCTGGGGTTGTGGCGCTTATCTCGCTTTACTGGCTGAGGGAGCTGGCGTTTGTCCGCAGACAGCTTCTGGGTCATGTGGCCAGCAGGACTAAGCCGCTTCTAGCGATCCAGAGCAGCGCATGGAAACACCATTTACCTTCCTGCCGGAGTGGTCCCTATTTATCTACTTGCACTTTGACGTGCTTTCAAACTGCTAGGTGGGCAGGAGCAGGGACCAAAAAAAAGGGACCTCACCCTGTCGCAGGGATTCGAACCACCGACCTTCTGATCGGCAAGCCCTAGGCTCTGTGGTTTAACCCACAGTGCCACCCGCTCCTGGGCATAGCCTGGGCCAAATCATGGCTCACAAAATGACACGTACATTGCAAGTTCAGCGAGTGGTCTGTATTTCGGTCCACTCCTAGCAGTAGGTTTTGAAAACAACACAAATCCCCATTTAAAAAAACATTGGGTTGTCACACAGGCGATCACGTTCAAGGACAGTGTGAGCAAATGAAGCTAAAGACAGTGAGGAAGAAAAATGGTGGCAAGCACAACAGTGAGCTCTACTGAAACACTACAAATATATGGTGAGGTGTTGAGAAATTGATTTTGCAACTGTGTAAAATGAGTTACTTTCAACGTCAGTGTAAAAATGAGAGAATATCTGATGCTTCTAATATTTGGTGCTCCTAAAGAGGAACACATAAATAATGAGTTTTTATGCATAGCGGAGGGAAGGGGGAAGGGCCACAGCAATCCATAGATAAACACCAGATGAAGACAGCAGCAAACAGGGGATACATCTCAGTAGCTAGATTCAATTAGGTAATTAGTGCTGCTGGTGGAAATCTGTGTTTAGAATGCTTTTGAAACAATGCTATCATTACCTGTACAACAGGATGTAGCTATTACTGTGTACGGCTAATGACAATGGACTCTCTTGAAGTGATAACTGCCTCGGAAAAATGGATAAATGAGTGAAATAAAGGATGCATTCATAAGTGGAAAAATTATTTTGTTCCTGCAATTGCTCCATCTCAGCCTAAGTCTCAAGCTGCAGTGGCAAACACAAGGAATTACAGAGGCACAATTCAAAATCTTCCTTTATATACATTTTCATTATTTCCTGAAAGCATTACCAGAGCATACGCTGACAGGATCAGCAATTAGGTGAACTCCTGTCTCTTTTCAAACAGAGAAAAATCTGTGGATTCTGAAAAATGTCTGTGGCAAAGGCAGATAAGGTACCCATTTGTCTTTAATCATATGTCTCTCCTTTGTTGGTTCAGGAACTAGTTGCTGGCATCTGATTCTCTCAAGATCACCAAATAGGCGCTGCAATGGAAGGTTTTAAACAAAATAGAAAATAAAGATCCTACCATTCCCTGTGGGGTGGAGGGGGGCCTCTCGCTGGTAGCAAAAAGGTACGGTAACTGATTTTATCTAAAAATTACTGTCTCGAATTTGTTGGGAAGAGAAACTCATTTTTTTTCCTGGTGTAGAAAAATATTATAACAATTCCAAAGGCTTTTCTTTCTTCTTCTATAAACACATAGTGCTGTTCTTACACTGACATTAGTAGTTTAAAAAGAAAAAAAGAAAAAAAGTCACATGCTTCTGTTGTCCAGTAATCTTCCCACCACTTAACCTTACTTTGCTTTGATTTATATATTACAGATGAGAGTGGCCCATGTGCAGTGGCTGAGTGGATGGAAAGCTGCCTTTTTCTTCTACACTATGTTCAGGAACGGTGATGCACCCCCTTTGTTTCCCCAGAACGCCTCCTCACATCATTTTTCTTCCTCAAGAAAAGAAGCAAACCAAGGCTTCACATGACTGGGCTGCCTCTGGCAACATACTGTATATTGACCAATAAACAGTACAAACCTCTGGAAGATTTCTTCTAATAATAGCACTGCCAGGACCATATAACGCCTGTCCTAAAAGATTGACACTGGCTCCCAGTACATTTCCAAGCACAATTCAAAGTGTTGGTACTGACCTCTAAAGCCCTAAACGGCCTCGGCCCAGTATACCTGAAGGAGCATCTCCACCTCCATCGTTCTGCCCGGACACTGAGGTCCAGCTCTGAGGGCCTTCTGGCGGTTTCCCTCATTGCAAGAAGCAAAGCTACAGGGAACCAGGCAAAGGGCCTTCTCGGTAGTGGCACCCGTCACCATTGGATGTCAAGGAAATAAACAACTCTCTGACTTTTAGAAGACATCTTAAGACAGCCCTGTTTAGGGAAGTTTTAAATGCATTTACGAATTACCAAAGGAGATTTTTCAAATAGGCAAAATTCTCATGAAATTCACTTTATGAAGATTTCTCCTCCCTTTTTAAGCAGTCTCCAGTCTGCACTATTTTACTTTGTAGCACTACTTCTTCCCAGGGTACTTACTGGTTTTGCTGTATTAGCATAAAAGAGGATTCCTAACTATAAAGGTATAAAGATGAATGCTGAACTCTACATTCCATTGTCTTTCTTCACATCCAAGTCCTCACCCCTCACATAGTAATATAACTGCTAGAGAGGATTAGAAATGCACTGGATTAGTAGTTTTACACATAATCCTCTATAAGGTTTGTTCCTGACAGTGGCATAACTGCCTCCATTGCTAAATATCCAGAGGACTCCTTCTGCAGAATAAGTATTTTTGTAGCAGAGGTACACCTTCATTCCTGTTCACATCACACTCATAGGAACATAGGAATCTGGCTTATATTGTTAGACAACAAATCCCACTGAGGCATCAGATCAAGATCTGTATTTTAAAATGAGCTTAAAAAATATATTTGCAAATGTTTGTATCTCTCATGCCAGGCAGAAGACCAGCTGGGTTTGGCATATGTTTATCTTCCTAAACAAGGCCACTCTGATTTGTATTAGCATTAGCAGGAGACGAGTGCCTCAGGGTTGTAAAAGGAAATTACAGGCTAGGAGCAAAAGGTCACACTGACCATACAAATTACAGAATACAATCAAGCTGCAAAGACACAATTAAAAGTTGGTAAATAGTAAGAATTATTGTGCCTCCCATTAGAGACTTGAGCCACATTTTCCTAAGGTTAAAAGGGCAAAAGCTAATGGAAATAGAGAAAGGGGGGCTTCTCTCTGAAGAAAGTGTTTATAAGTTTCTTCTTACTTTGAAAAGGTCTTTCCTTCTAAAAAGCTATATATGTTAATGTATGAAATATATTGGCTTAAACGTAAGTATGCAAAGGATTTAGAAAGTAAGAAATGTTAGATTCTTATGTTAGATTCTTATTTCATAGATGGTGTGTGAGAAGGTGAACCCAAGATCTCTTTAAGATAAAAATTAAAAACCATGCACCATCTGCTTTAGCCATCTGTTTTGCAGTGAATAGGGCAACAGGGGCCAAAGGTTATCTGGTAATTAAGGTGCCTGGTCGAGGTAAATGTAAGATATATTACTACTTATTTGCCATTTATAGATAGAAGGAAATGTAGCTCTTTGTCTCCCATAAAAGGCAATAGGAAATGGGTGTATCTTTTATGATTGGTTCTAGCAAACAGCCAATAGGAATTTCAACCAGGCTGATTGGACAGAGGCAGCCAAAGGAGGAGCAAGGGGGCTGGGCTGAGGGAATATAAGTGCTGGCCATCAGGGCTGGAAGGGCAGAGCTTTGGTAACCATATACCACTGTGTCTCTCATTTATTTGTCTGACAAATAAATTATTATTTTAATTTCTCTATTGCTGCGTTGAATATTTCATTCCAGCTAAGCGTTAACCACAAGCAGGGTGCTACACCACCAATCATGACCATTGGTTATGATGGAAAATTGAGTCTGACAATATCTGAATGATCACAGCTCTCCCCACCCCAGGCAGCCCTTCTCCAGGAGGTGTTTATAAAGGAAAAATCCTAAACTACTTTCAGCTATAGGGCACAATCAGACTATGATGCAGCTAGCAGCAGCAGCAGAATGAGGAAGCAGAAAAGTCCTGCGACCAAAGCAAAACAGAAACTGCATCAGGATATAGTCTTCTAGTTTCATTATTAAGCAAGACTGACCTGGAAACCTGAAGACAGTGTCCCTATTTTCCAGAGATAGTCCCAGATTTACAGAAGCCATCCTGGTTTCTGATTTGATCCCAGAATGTCATGCGTTTCCTTAGGACGTCCCAATTTTCATCAGAGAAATGTTGGAGGGCATGGAGTTATCAGCCCCCTGGAGCCATTTGTATAGGGAAGTGTTTTTTTAAAAAAAACATGTTTAATGCTTTATTATGCTTTTATATATGTTGGAAGCTGCCCAGAGTGGCTAGGGCAACCCAGTCAGGTGGGATGGAGTATAAATAATAAAGGTATTATTATTATTATTATTATTATTATTATTATTATTATTATTAATTAGGATGTCCCTATTTTCATCAAAGAAATGTTGGAGGGCATGACAGGGTCAGTTCTGATCCCATGATCTCCTCTGGTCTACTGCTTCTCAAAGGTTCTTTGCTGGGTGGCTGGGTGGTTTGCAGCGGTATAAAGGTAAAGGTTAAGGGACCCCTGACCGTTAGGTCCAGTCGCGAATGACTCTGGGGTTGCGGCGCTCATCTCGCTTTACTGGCCGAGGGAGCCGGTGTCCACTTCCGGGTCATGTGGCCAGCATGACTAAGCTGCTTCTGGTGAACCAGAGCAGCACACGAAAACACTGTTTACCTTCCCACCAGAGCGGTACCTATTTATCTACTTGCACTTTGACGTGCTTTTGAACTGCTAGGTGGGCAGGAGCAGGGACTGAGCAACGAGAGCTCACCCCGTCGCAGGGATTCAAACCGCCGACCTTCTGATCAGCAAACCCTAGGCTCTGTGATTTAGACCACAGCGCCACCTGCGTCCTGCATGGAATAGCTTGTTTTATACCCTGTTTTCTAGCCTTCACGTTCAGAAGCTGTTTCAGGGTGAGGTTCTGGAAGGTGCAAAAGGGGGTGAGAGCTTGATCCAACCATATTAAAAAAAACCTCCTCCAGTTCTTAAAATAAGGAACGCAGAAGGATCCTTCTCAAGATAGGACAGCTGGTAGTTAGAGAGAGGACATTGTACCCAAGGATTGGCCCGTTTCACTTCTACTGTGGTAAGGCAAAAATGCAGAGAAGCACTAGCTGTGGGTTTTTCATTCATATTGCTTCTTTTGAGGTTGACCAGGCCCTTCTGAACTAGCTGGCGACTTGAAACAGCTTTATCTTAGTTAGCAGCAACAGTGAATCAGCTGCCCCTGCACGTATCTTATTTTTCATCCATATTTTTTTTACCATCATACGAGCAAGCATGAAATGGCACGGAGAAAAGGATTGTCAAGATACATTTGAAGCTTGCAGGTCATGGTTAGGTACCTTATTCCTCACTTGAACACCTGCATTTGATGCTCACGTTAATGAAGATGGACTCAGAGCTATCCTGACACAAGAACACCACCGCAGTGAGCATGACAAAGTGCCTTGTTAAATAGAGGATCAGAGATCTCAACGGGGTAAAAATAATAATACGATGGTGTTAAAGAAACGGGTTGCCTTGGAGCCGGGTGATGCATGGGGAAATGACATCAGGACAATGATAAAAAGTATAGTTATTCAGAGATGTCATCAGTCATCCAAAATCTGCCTCACCTTTTTTTGATTAGGCAAACTCAGCAGCTACAGAGAAGCGTATTAGAAAACACTGTTAGTCACTTGGACATAATTTGAACATGGATGGATAGCAACATGGGCATTGGTATGCTGGATCAGACCAGCATTCTGCTTTCATCAGGAGCCAACTCTGAATATTTTGGGGACGCTCACAAACATTCCCTGTGGTTTGTCCCGGTTACTGAGAGCAATAATGCCACTGGATACAGGTGTTTATTTTAGCTATGTAGAGAAACCCTTTCTGTCTGTTTTTTTACCTTGGTTGATGTCAAGAGATGCTCAAGTCCTCATTCTGTTAAGTATTGTTGTGAGGGATTATATCCAATTCCTGGATATAACTGGGATTCCATTGCTGGTATAAGGTAAAGGTAAAGGGACCCTTGACTGTTAGGTCCAGTCGTGGCCGACTCTGGGGTTGCGGCACTCATCTCGCTTTATTGGCCAAGGGAGCCGGCGTACAGCTTCTGGGTCATGTGGCCAGCACGACTAAGCCACTTCTGTCAAACCAGAGCAGCGCACGGAAATGCCGTTTACCTTCCCGCTGGAGCGGTACCTATTTATCTACTGGCACTTTGAGGTGCTTTCAAACTGCTAGGTTGGCAGGAGCTGGGACCGAGCAATGGGAGCTCACCCCGTCGCGGGGATTCGAACCGCCGACCTTCTGATTGGCAAGTCCTAACCTCTGTCGTTTAACCCACAGCGCTACCTGCGTCCCACTTGCTGGTATAGTTTCTTGGTAATGTTAAGGTCACAAAGGTAGTGGCTCTGTGCCAGAGGGTGAATGGGTGAGCCCCTTCCTTCTGCTGCCTCTTGCATTCTATCATCAACAGAATTGCAGACGTCTGCATTATATTTGCCACAGAGAAAGCAAACCAAGTCCCATAACAAGTAAGTCATCAAGGGAATCAAGCAATATCATGAACACAGGAGAATCGATTGCAGTACCACCCTCCTCATTGTATTAGAAGTGAACACCTAGCACTAAGAGTTAACGTATTTGGGAAATTTAGGCTGAAGTAAAAGCCCCTCAGGCTGGTTTTAACAACAGTGTCTCTGGAGTCCTTAGAAACTGTCATCAATTCAAGACCCCGCCCCCTCAATAAAAGCAAAAGACTGCTCCCCTTCCAACAAACAAACAAATAAAATAAGATAATAGCAATCCTTGTGCAACTACTAAAAATCTAAGACAGGATGGCTTCTTTAGTGTACCAGCATGGTAAAATTCAGCACGCTTTTTATATTTGCGTGCCCCCCACTGCCTTATTTTGATTCACCCTTCTGTAGCTTGGAAGCATTTGCTTCATTATTCCATTCTCCTTTCATTTATTTCATAGGAAGTCAACAGCAAATTGAAATTGTCACCTTTAATAGTTCTGGTCAGTTCCTGCTTCCATTAACCCCCATTGGTAGCTTTTACTGAAGACCCCAGGGATTCTGCCTGACAAATCAGAATTAACAAAGAAAGAAACAAAAGGCAATCTCTTGCCTTCTAAATTGTGTATGCAGACTCCTTTAAAATTCAAACGGTATCTTGAAAAAATCTTGGGAGCATATTTCTTTTCTTTTTCGCCCTGGTAGAAGCATCTCTGTACGAATATATATATATATATATATATATATATATATATATATATATACACGTACAGAGATATACCAGTGGGATTATTCCACTTCGCTCTAATTGGGTAAGACAAACAGTCTCCAAGGCATGTTCTAAACAAGACTCCCTGCAATGTGGAAAGTTTCAGAGTAATTGAAGCAAAGTACTGGGACACTTCTAATTAAATTGCTAAGAAATGTTTCATCGCGGCTATTTCATTCTGCTCTTTTTTCACTTCGAGTAATGAGGGAATGCCACACTTGGAGAAGGGACGCTTGGGTAACAAATGGAGATGAAGAAATAATAAAAAACATTTGTATGGAGCATTAATCTGGTAATGCTTCTTACTTACCTGGATGGAGAAGGGTGTGCAAGCCACATCTGTTGCTTTGCCCATATTAGCATGTGGTCCCCAGAAGGGTGTTGAGACAGGAACGCAGAAGGCGGAGGTTTCCTGCCACTGGTATAGAGAATTTCAATTCAATCTGCTTTGGACACAGAGTCTCGCTTCAAACAGTCATGAAAAGTATACCAATATTATCACTTTTACTTCAGCCCCTCCAAGTGTCCCTATTTTCCAGGGACAGTCCTGGATTTACAGAAGCCATTCCAGTTTCTGATTTGATCCCGGAATGTCCTGCTTTTCCTTAGGACGCCCCTATTTTCATCGGAGAAATATTATAGGGTATGGAGTTATGCGACCCCTGAGCCAAGGAGATAAGTAACTATAAAACCTCTAGAAGACACCTGAAGGGATGTAACATCATCATCATCATCATCATCATTATTATTATTATTATTATTAATTAACACAACTTGTGTACTTGGACAGGCAGAGCCCTGTGGGCCAAGAGGTGAAGCTCAGAACAAGTTCTGTGGTAGTAGTGGAAAGCTGCCACCAACTCACCAATCAGTTGTTGAGGCACACGTAACAAACAAGATAAATCCAGGAGGTGCGTCACAAAGACAAATAGCACATTGCGCAATTCCTCCCACATGGTTTATTACGCTTTTAGTTTATCTTTTTGTATTGTGTCAGAGGTACCTAACAATTTAATGACTACTATTCTATACATTTTTGCATATTTTCAGTGCTGAAAGTGATCTCCTACACTTGACTATTTATTGTCTTTTGGGTGTTTCAACCACCATAAAAAAGCAAAGAAAAAAGTTGTAACAATAACTGGGAAATGTATTAAGATTTATAGATAGCAAAGTACGTCTTATTTTGTTCTGTAGTCTGCAAAAAAACCCTCCTTATGTTTTTTTTAATGGATGCTTTTCTAAAGTTTAGGGTTTCTTCAATTTCTTCAAAGCTTTTTTTTTTTAATAAAAGTTCTCCCCAGAACAATAGCAAGAAAACAGGCTTAGGTGTAAAGTTTTGGGGTTTTTTCCTCTGGCATCGTTGTGTGGAAGAAATTGACTCTAGAAATGAACAAATTCAATGAAATTAAGAAGAAAGCTGTACTTGAGAGGAAAAGTGGAACGAACAGAATAGTATCTGAAATTAGAATTGATAGGTTCCTGCATCTGTTGAGTGCAATATGTGTCTTTCACATGAATAAAATGCACTCAGCATGCACTCTCAGACAGCTTATTTATTTGGATTTCAACCAGCTATATTCTCCAAATGCTCGAGGAAGATTATGTAGAGAAACAGTGCAAGTAGCAAACACACATCTTTATGACCAACCAATGAAAGCATGAGGGCAACGACACACAATGTTTCAGATAACGTAGGGACATAGGGAGCTACCTCACAAAGAGTCAGTCCATAGCTCAGTGTTCTCCATACTGGTGGACAGTGGATCTCCAGGGTTTCAGATAGTGGACATTCCCAGCCACATCAGAAGATGCTCAGGATTGAACCTGGAGTGTTCTGCATGCACTTAGCAGCTGTGGTCATTCCTTTAAAAAACCCCATCTTGTTAGTGTTCTTACCTGCTGCCTTGAGGGACACCTTCAGGAGAAGACATCTTCAGGAGAAGAAAAGGCTAAGGAGTAACCCCTATACACATCTGGAGCAGAGTCCGTAAGGCAGTTAAATGCAAGCTGTCTATGTAGGCCATATTGTGTTGCTTTGCAACAAAAGGTAACCAACACATCTCTTCTGCCCTCAAGGTTTGTAATGCTAAAGTTAGAGCTCAACTGCTCTATGGAATTTCAATCTGGATGTCAGGGTATACCCAGTCAGTGGAACGAGTGCGGGCAGCCTTTCTATTTAAGATTTTCGCTGTCCCACGCTGCGTACCTTACTCAGCCCTTTGTTTAGAGGGAGGCCAACATAAGTTGCCTAGACGAGTTTTCTTTTATGCTGGCTAAACATTTGTTTTTCAGCAGACAAAGATACTTTACTTAGTGAAGTTCTGTCAGACTCCTCCCCTTCCCCAGGGCTACAACTGTTTTGCACAAAGATACGGCAACTCGGGCTTTCAGAGGATCTCCTGGGTGCTGTGGCTTTCCCAATCGCCAAGGCCATGTTAAAAACTAGGCTGTGGAACATAGATCGCCAGGAACTAATCTCAGCTGCCGAAAAAACATGTTCCCTTATTTATTTTCAACTCTCTTGGGCGCAGGAATTTATCCTTAATTATTTACAATTTTCGTTTAACCCGCAAGAAAGAAGGGCTTTCTCGCTGGTTAGGTTCAATTCTAATCCTTCTAACCTCCTCTGGGGTAGGTTTGCGGGTATGGCAGAAGGGATGCCCACCTGGTGGAAACTCTAGCTCACATGGCCCTTAAATGTAAAATGTATGATCTCCGCCAACAATTTTTAGACCATCTATGTATTCCAACATGGAAACCAGAGACGGAGGTTATATGCTTCTTATTACAGGGGAGAGGCCAGGAGCTTACCAAGACAGTAGCTAGGTTCCTCTATTTGATTTTTTGTTGTCAAAGTACGCTACAGGATCCTGCCCTTGCTGGAGACCCACAGAGATGAAATAGATTGCTTGCCTCTTCTTCCCTTTGGCAAGTGACTGTACTGTTGAAATGGCGACGAGATCGCACTGGCCTATTTATTCTGAATGTTTGTAAGTGATGCCAATAAAGGTATGATGATGGTGATGATGATGATGAGTTGAATGGCGCCTTGTATGTCTCCCTCCAGCAACTGCTGCAGCCAAGCTGGTGCCAGACATATTGCTCTACTTTCATTTGGACAAATCAACAAGGCTGGGGGTTAGGGGTGTCATCTGGGCAGCCCAGGACCTCCATACACACTGCCCAGGTTTGCACCCCCGAGAGGTTGCCACCCGAGGCAGTCACCTCACCTTGCCTCATAGGTGGACTGGCCCTGAGCCAAGCTGTCTGGACTTGGGCTGTGTTAGAACTGGAATTAAAGCAGAATGATAGTACATGAACACTCTTTGCCTACTGAGTGTGGAGCAACCTGAGCTGTGTGTTTGTGGTACCACAGTGAATAGCATGAAGTGAGAGATACGAGGCAGCAGCAGTTGCTGCATCCCATACTCTTCACTGGGAGTGCCGGACCAGGAAACTGTTGAATAAAGGGCGCTGGGAGTCATTTTGGACACACAGCTGTCCATGGAGGTGCAGGTCAATTGTGTATCCAGGGCAGCTGTCTACCAGCTCCATCTGGGACGCCGGCTGAGACCCTGCCTGCCCGTGAACTGTCTCGCCAGAGTGGTGCATGCTCTATTTATCTCCCACTTGGACTACTGCAATATGCTCTATGTGGGGCTACCTTTGAAGGTGACCCGGAAACTACAACTAATCCAGAATGAGGCAGCTAGACTGGTGACTGGGAGTGGCCACCGAGACCATATAACACTGGTCCTGAAAGACCTTCATTCGCTCCCAGTACATTTCTGAGCACAATTCAAAGTGTTGGTGCTGACCTTTAAAGCCCTAAACAGCCTCGGCCCAGTATACCTGAAGGAGCATCTCCACCCCCATAATTCAGCCTGGACACTGAGGTCTAGCTCTGAGGGCCTTCTGGTAGTTCCCTCACTGTGAGAAGTGAGGTTACAGGGAACCAGGCAGAGGGCCTTCTCGGTAGTGGCGCCTGCCCTGTCGAATGCCCTCCCATCAGACTATCTAACTTTTAGAAGACATCTGAAGGCAGCCCTGTTTAGGGAAGTTTTGATGTTTTATTGTCTTTTTAATATTCTGTTGGGAGCTGCCCAGAGTGTCTGGGAAAACCCAGCCAGATGGACAGAGTAGAAATAACAAATTATTTTTATCATTATGGTTCAGACCCCTCTCCACTGAGAAGTCAGCCCATTGCAGAGGCTGCTGAGAAGTATTTTCTCTTGGCGACTTTCTCTGATACTCCTACCTGTCGCGTTACCCATCCCCAAGAAAAGAAAAGGCAATTGACCTCTGTATCATCACTGAAGCTGCTCGCCAACTGAAGCACAAAGAGGTTAAAAGAAATGAATTGCAAAGATATCATGTGCAATATTACAAGTGTTTACTCACAAGTCCTCTATTCTCAATGGGGCAGGTAAGTGGGCATAAGATTGCAGCTTCAGTTTCCCTCCAGGCACGTCAAGCTAAACTGATCTCTGTGTACATCCAAGCACCTAAACCAATTACAAAGTTAGCCCTGTAAATTCAGTAAGTTCAGTATTGATCTGCTCTGGGGTGGGGGTGGGGAGATTGAGCCAAAACACTAATACATCACAAAAAAGTTGAAAGTGTGATTAAAAGCATGCTCTTCAATTATTTTCTTCTTTTTGGGATAATGAGTTCTAATACAAAGCTCCTTGAGTATACAACTTATTACAAAGTTCTATTGCAAAGTTGAGGAAAGCATTTAGCTTGCATTGCAGAGAATATTCTTTTTTACTATTTTATTGGGAGTGGCTGGTGCAACCCAGGCAGATGGGCAGGATGTTGTGGTTTGCTGTTGAAAAATAAGAATAAATACAGTGGTACCTCAGGTTAAGTACTTAATTCGTTCTGGAGGTCTGTACTTAGCCTGAAACTGTTCTTAACCTGAAGCACCACTTTAGCTAATGGGGCCTCCTGCTGCCGCTGCACCGCTGGAGCACGATTTCTGTTCTCATCCTGAAGCAAAGTTCTTAACCTGAAGCACTATTTCTTGGTTAGCGGAGTCTGTAACCTGAAGTGTATGTAACCTGAAGCATATGTAACCTGAGGTACCACTGTATATATGCTATCTAAGCAGCCACGAGAAACAGAATATTACATGACCACCATGACCACAAGGGATGGTCTTGGGTTTTCTTTTCACTCTCCACAAATTGCTGGAAATTTTGACCCAGCATAACTATGAAAAGCACATGGACATTTGTTTCCATCTGCATGCCTTTGCAGACCTTTGCATTAGGATTAGGCATACAAGAAGTTGTCATATTCTGCCCCGCCCTGTGTAAGTTACATGCAGCACTGTTTGCATTCTGCATTAGTTCATCTTCCACCCAAAACTACAGCAGTACCTCAGGTTACATACGCTTCAGGTTACAGACGCTTCAGGTTACAACCTCCGCTAACCCAGAGGCTAACCCCCATTAGGTAAAGTGGTGCTTCAGGTTAAGAACAGTTTCAGGTTAAGAACGGACCTCCAGAACGAATTAAGTACTTAACCCGAGGTACCACTGTATGTGATTTTATCTCACTGTTCGCTGTGGGAAAATGGCATAAATCAGGGGGGTTTTTTAGCCAGTTCCCGCACGTCTCAGGTAAGTGTCATTGCCATTATAAGAGAACAAAGGAAGCCTTCATGCTGAGTTCTGGCACCTCTCTTTCTAGAAAATTAGCACTGACATAAATTACCATATTTTTCGCACCATAGGACGCACTTTTCCCCTCCTAAAAAGCAAGGGAAAATGTGTGTGCATCCTATGGAGCGAATGCAGGGGGAGGCAGGCGGGGAAAGCCCCCAAGAGCCACACACAAGCTCCGTGTGCTCTTGCGGGCTTTTCCACAGGAGGGAGAAGGGACTGACTGGCCGCATCAGTCCCTTCTCCCACCTCCCAGAAAAGCCAGGTGAAGCCGCGATCTCTTTAAAGGGGTTGCGCGGCTTCAGTGGGCTTTTGCGAGAGGTGAGGGAATCCCCCCACCTCCCAGGAAAGCCAGGAAAGCCCTGCGCAGCGTCTCCTGGCAAGGAGAGGCTTCACGGGGCTAAAGGGGAAGCCAAAACAGTGAGCGGGATCCATCCCGCCCCCTGCCTTGGCTTGCTCCATAGCTGCGCGCAACCCCTCCGGCAAGGAGAGGTTGTGCGCAGCCTGTACACTGCTCTTTGGGGCTGGGGGGGGGAGATTTTTTTTCTTGATTTCCCCCCCTAAAAACTGGGTGCGCCCTATGGTCCAGTGCGCCCTATGGTGCAAAAAATACGGTATATGTCCATGACATTCTACCCCATTTATTTCACTGCAAAGGAAACACAATGCAATTTGGGGCTGTAATCATTTATGTATCATTTGTGGTCTGAAAACAACAATGGCAGCAGCGAATACTGGTTGTATTCACTGGATTGATTTCTGTTCCAGACATGGGTCGAATAAGCGGACATCGGCACTTTCCACTACTGTTTCCATTTTCGTCATTATTTTCTGACACCCCTAATTAGGATCAAGATGCATCCACATCCATCTTAGATATTTAACCCGCTGAAAATAAAAGAAAGAAGGCTTAAACGTAGAGAACCTTAATGCAAGCGTGCGTATGCCCAACACTATTTTCTTTTCTTTTCTTTCTTTTTAAAAAAATATTCTTTATTGATTTTTCCATGTATACTTCTTCTAACAATATATCTTTAACAATTTTTCATATTTCCACCCTCCTTCCCAGACTTCCCTCATACTCCCATTTTGTTTTATTTCCATATTGTTCACCCTGCGTATTGTTTCCCCAAAATTTTCCCAATACAGCGGTACCTCAGGTTACATACGCTTCAGGTTGCATACGCTTCAGGTTACAGACTCCGCTAACCCAGAAATAGTGCTTCAGGTTAAGAACTTTGCTTCAGGATGAGAACAGAAATCGTGCTCTGGAGGCATGGCAGCAGCAGGAAGCCTCATTAGCTAAAGTGGTGCTTCATGTTAAGAACAGTTTCAGGTTAAGAACGGACCTCTGGAACGAATTAACTACTTAACCCGAGGTACCACTGTACATATACGGTAATCTTATTTTTTTATTGTATACAGTTGTTATTGTTTACTCAAACCCTGCCAATGAGTCCATTTCTTTATGTTGCCTCTTCATATATGTTGCAAATGGTTCCCATTCTCTTTTAAAGTCTTTGTTGTCCTTTTCATGTAGTTTTTCTGTTAGTTTGCCCAACACGATTTTCAAAGGGCATAATCAGTGCTTTTTTCTAGGTGGACGCATACCCCTAAACATTTTGTGAATCTAAGTTTTGCCTCATTGAGGGGCGGTATTTTAATATGTGTAGGAAAATGAGAGTACCCCTAAACATTTTTTTAAGGAAAAAAGCACTGGCCATAATTAAAAGGTAAAGTGGACTTTGTGGTTCAGTTATGAGAAAGTGGAGACAGCCCCTAGTGAACAGACATATGGACACAACAGAGTTTCCCTGCTGTTTATCTCCAATTTTCCACTAGTCTGCAAATGCACTCTTTCTTCCCTTCATCTCTTAAATTTGACTCATATTCTCTTTCATTTTGTTCGGTAGGTTGAGGAATGCACTCTTAAACCCCGTCAGTAGCACAAGCAAAGTTGAAAACACATGAGTGCTTGTGAGAGGAACCTCTCTTTGAAATCATGTTCTTCTTTTGAGACTGAATTTTTTCCCCCAACCTCTCTAAGATCGCTGGTTCAAGATTCCATTCAATGACTTACTCTTCCTTTAATATCTGCTTGCACTCACTTTGATGCTGCTGAAAAGGTCTGCGTTCTTCTGCCACAATAAAGCAGCTTTGAAGCTGGAATGGGCTTGTTCTGAAGGGGAAATGTCTCATTCCTCACCCTCTTTGCTCCTTTCCTTTAGCTATCGGTGCAACACGACTCATCTTGGAAGGAGGAGAGACAAAGTTTTGAAAGACTTTTTGCTGCATCTTTCCTGTTCTAACTATATACAGTGGTACCTCGGGTTACATACGCTTCAGGTTACAGACTCTGCTAACTCAGAAATAGTACCTTGGGTTAAGAACTTTGCTTCAGGATGAGAACAAAAATTGTGCTGTGGCAGCGGGAGACCCCATTAGCTAAAGTGGTACCTCAGGTTAAGAACAGTTTCAGGTTAAGAACGGACCTCCAGAACGAATTAAGTTCTTAACCCGAGGTACCACTGTACGCGGACTCAGTCCAAGTCTTTGGCTCATCATGCAAACTGAATTTGCAACACAGTTAATCAAAATAAGTTGCATTTAAGAGTCATGTCCCTAACCAAAGAGATTGCATACCAAAACAATTATTGCTATGCTAGCCACGTTGCCAGTGATTTGTAACCAACTATGAATGGATGGATTGAGTCACGACCAGCTTGGCCATTGCAACTGTATTTCATTGGTATCCAAAGTTAGTCATCAGTAACTTTTGCAGGATAAAGGTCTGTGGAGATACAGCCTCCTTTAAGGCTAGCTAGTTGGTTTTTGTAGGAGGCTGCTGGAGTGATGAGTTTGAATACAAAATGTTTCTCAATAAGTTTCCAAGGCCAGTGCTAAGTGTTAATCAAAAACCCACGATGGGGACAGGTGCTGATTCCTTTGGTATGGAAGGGGTGAATGCCTACAGTTACCACTGACTTAAATCTGGGTCTGATCTGCTCTGTAGCAGCAGCTCTCCTCATGAAGGGAATAATCAGTGCCTGTTCTGACATATGACTGAGTTTTGCCCTCCTGCTCAAACTTCTATGATTTGCATAAGTATTTTATTTTATGCAGGCAGATAAGATTGTTTTGGGGTTTTTTTCTGTGCTCCCGAGCCATTTTACTCGTGTAATTATTTGAAGACTTTTTTTCCTGACAAAGTCTTGTTTCTTAATAACGTTTCTTATATGCTTTTATGTGTAATGACGTTGGCCTGAGTTTCTGAACCTGAGGCCTGTGAGCAAGATTAAAACTGAAGATTAAGATTGAAGCCATGGATGAAAGGTCCGTTGAGAATTGAATTTTTTGGTGTGCCAAGTAGAAACAGTATGGGATTAAGGCAGGGGCAGCTGCTTAGGGAGAAGGAGATGGTAAGAGGGCAATTTTCTCACCCTGAATGCTGGCATTAATGGCTTGGGCCAGGTTACCTGAAAAATTACCGTACTTTTCCATCTATAAGATGCCCCCTATTTTTGAGGAGCAATGACAAACCTAGACAGCATCTTAAAAAGTAGAGACATCACCTTGCCAACAAAGGTCCGTATTGTAAAAGCTTTGGTTTTCCAGTAGTGATGTATGGAAGTGAGAGCTGGACCATAAAGAAGGCTGATCGCCAAAGAATTGATGCTTTTGAATTATGGTGCTGGAGGAGACTCTTGAGAGTCCCATTGACTGCAAGAAGATCAAACCTATCCATTCTGAAGGAAATCAGCCCTGAGTGCTCACTGGAAGGACAGATCCTGAAGCTGAGACTCCAAGACTTTGGCCACCTCATGAGAAGAGAAGACTCCCTGGAAAAGACCCTGATGTTGGGAAAGATTGAGGGCACAAGGAGAAGGGGACGACAGAGGACGAGATGGTTGGATAGTGTTCTCAAAGCTACCAGCATGAGTTTGACCAAACTGCAGGAGACAGTGGAAGACAGGAGTGCCTGGCATGCTCTGGTCCATGGGGTCAAGAAGAGTCGGACACGACTAAACGACTAAACAACAACAACATTTTTGAGGACTCAAATTTAAGAAAATGGGGGAGGGGAGAGATGGCTCAGAGTTGCTGACCTTTTTTTTGCAGAGGATTACCCAGAGTTGTACAAACTGCCCAGAGCTTTGGAGAGTGGGGGGAATTGCCAAAAATCGCCAACATACCCTTCCCCAACAGAAAATCACAAACCCGCCTGAGAAAAGCTGTCCGCTGACAATCACGTGCATCCCAAAACAGCAGCTGCCAATCGCGGCAGCGGCAGCCAATCCACAGCAGTCCTTGCTGCAGAAACCAGTCACCAACCCAATTAGAGCAACAGCAGCAGCCAATCCAAAGCAGGCCTTCTAGCAGCCAACAATCACCCACCAAATCGTCACTGGCAAGCTCCTGCTCGCCACTGCAGCCAAACACCCGCCCACCCCATTCACTATCCGTGTATAAGACGAGGCATGTTTTTGAACATTATTTTAGAGAGAGAAAGCGTGCTCTCCTTCACGGAGAGCACGTGTTGCGGTGGGGGCCGACAAGACACTCCAAAGTTGTGGGGCGGGCTAATTGATCGTTGGCCACTGTTGTGATTGGTCTTCCCTTGTTGTTGGGAAGAAGTTAATGTTGCCATTTGTTGATTGACAGCCAGAAATGTTAAAACTCCTTGCACGAGGCGTAGAACTTCCTCTTTTTGCCCCGTGCATTGGATTGCCCACCCCCTCCCTATATTTAGGGTTGTTCGCTTTGACCTTGCTATGCCTGTCATGGGGTCTTCTGCTCTTGGGGCAGGGGGCCGGTAGGAATTTTGTCCATCTGGCTGATTGGCTGGGGCCATTTGGTTTTTGCCTACTGCGTAGCAAATCGTCACAACTTGTAAGGTTGCGGTTAGGCATTGGTTTATGGTTTGGTTGGTTGAGGGGCATGGATTGGCTGTGCCTGCCCCTCTAATGCCGCTGCTGCAAGGGATTCCGTTAAAGGAATACAGGGGCTCACTATTGCTTTTGTCCACCCTGTCAAGGGGCTCGGGCCACGCAAGAGCCCCTGGTTGCATTTGGGGAGGGCTGAGGGCAGGTTCCCTGCTCCGTCGCTACCCCAAAATGTATTCCCCTTTTCTGGCTTTCGCAGGCTTGAGAAATGTCAGTCTGTCCCCGCCGGGGGCAGATAGTCGCAACCAATGCCTAAGCAACCACTCACATTTTTTGTATTTTAATAAAGTTGTGGCCAAAATTATGCCAAAAACCTTAAACAAAAAGTTCTGTGTGATGTGTGAGTTATTTGGGGTGGGGTGGAGACCTCGACATGTAAAAAACCTCATCTTGTACACGGAAAAGTACGGTACCTTCTCTCATATATTCCTGCTCAGATCTTGAGATCTTTCTTGGAGGCCCTTCTTCTAGTCCTCCCACCTAAAGAGAAGAGGGCCTTTCTATGGAGGTGGTCATGGATTGCCCTCTCCTGTGAGGCTCATCTGGTAGTTACATTTTCATCTTCCAGTTCCCTTTTTAAAAACAAACTATGCTTTCTAAAGAAAACATTGCTGCAGCTTATTTCTACTGGATTTCATGCGGCTTTCACTGGTTTGTACACAGGATATTGATTGATTTTTAAATGCATAAAGGTAAAGGGTAAGGGGACCCCTGACCATTAGGTCCAGTCGCGGACGACTCTGGGGTTGTGCGCTCATCTCACTCTATAGGCCGAGGGAGCTGGCGTTTGTTCGCAGACAGCTTCTGGGTCATGTGGCCAGCATGACAAAGCCACTTCTGGCGAACCAGAGCAGCGCACGGAAACGCGGTTTACATTCCCGCCAGAGCGGTACCTATTTATCTACTTGCATTTTGACGTGCTTTCGAACTGCTAGGTTGGCAGGAGCTGGGACTGAGCAACGGGAGCTCACCCTGTCGCGGGGACTCAAACCGCCAACCTTCTGATCAGCAAGCCCTAGGCTTTGTGGTTTAGACCACAGCCCCACCCGCATTAATGTGTTACTGTTTTAACAGCGTGTTGTCCACGTGAACCGCCCAGAAGTGTGCTGATGGGTGGTCAACAAATATTCTCAATAGATAGGTAGACAAATAAATTGTCAGGCTGAAAAACCAGAAACCCTATACACAGCTAAGCATTGTTTGTCTGTCATTGTCTGTTGCGGTATGGAAAGGCTGAGATATCTGGTTGAGCTCCCCGCCAGCAGTCTTTCTGTTTAGTTGCACAAAGCACAAAACAATATTGACTTAATAGGTATAAATTTGAGCGCGAGTCAATAGCCAAGGCAAGCTGCACTTTGGCTTCTGTTTGTGGAGCTGCCAGTCCAATAAACTGAGACAGATGTATAGAAAGGAACTGCAAGAACTGATTTTCCATGGTTATCAGCACAAACATGCAATTACAAGCATTAAGTGATGCACAAACAGGCAATCATGCGGCTATTGCTAACAATCAGAGTTTGTTACTGCTTTTGCCTTGCAATTGGGCTGCAGCCTTCTACATAGTAAATATTGCTGAGCCAATAACAGGAGCCATCAGGTTGCACAATTTTGGGCGCAGTTGTTCTGCACCCCAGTAGGTGCAATTGGCAAAATTCACCATGTGATTCACATCAAAGCGAATATACTCCATAGGGCTGAGCCCACACTGCTTACTTTATTTCAAAGTGCACTCTTATGAATTTTGAAGGGTATCTCCTGGTCAGCAGTTTCTTAGAAATGTTATAGATGGAGGAGGGGATCCCTCTGAACCCTAGAAATTAATAAATGCCAGGATTTTGATTAATTGGGATATGGATTAAAGTACAAGCTGAAGAGCTGTGCTGGACAGAGGAATTCCTGGGCTAGCTCATGCAAAACAGCCTGGCTGAGCTAGGGCCATTAAGGAACAACTGAGAGAAATTAGCAATACAAGGTGGCACTGTGGGTTAAACCACAGAGCCTAGGACTTGCCGATCAGAAGGTTGGCAGTTTGAATCCCTGCGATGGGGTGAGCTCCCGTTGCTCGGTCCCTGCTCCTGCCAAGCTAGCAGTTCGAAAGCACGTCAAAGTGCAAGTAGATAAATAGGTACCGCTCTGGTGGGAAGGTAAACGGCGTTTCCATGCGCTGCTTTGGTTCGCCAGAAGCGGCTTAATCATGCTGGCCACATGACCTGGAAGCTGTACGCTGGCTCCCTCGGCCAATAAAGCGAGATGAGTGTTGCAACCCCAGAGTCGGCCACAACTGGACCTAATGGTCAGGGGTCCCTTTACCCTTTCCCTTTCCCTTTGCCAGGGTAACTGCTCAGAGGGGTGAGGGGAAGGGTTGCTGAGAGGAAGAAGGAAGAGGAAGAGCTGAGATCCATCTTGGGCAGGTGGGCTGAAGGTTGCCTGCACTGCTGCCTCTTGACACGATGATGCCGTGAGATCTGAACTCCCTCCATGCAGACTGAAAATGTAAATAGGTGAATAAGCTACATTTCTTCAAGCCATGACAGTCTCTGCTGTGTCTTCAATTCTCCAAAGAAGCACAGCTCCTGTGTGAATGCCTTGGACCCCATGAGGTCTTGCCACCGCTCAGCAGTACAGTGGTACCTCAGGTTACGAATTTAATTCGTTCTGGAGGTCCATTTTTAACCCGAAACCATTCTTAAGCTGAGGCGTGCTTTTGCTAATAGGACCTCCCACTGCCGTCACGCCACCAGTGCATGATTTCCGTTCTCATCCTGGGGCAAAGTTCTCAACACGAGGTACAACTTCCGGATTAGTGGAGTTTGTAACCCAAAGCGTTTGTAACCCAAAGCGTTTGTAGCCTGAGGTACCACTGTACACATCTTATTGACTCATTTCTATGCGGTTTTTGATAGTTCTGTCATGACATTGGCAATTTAAGAATGTCCCAGAAACCTGTAAACAGCATCACACAGTGACTAGAGCCATACAGATCCAATGACAGTGGGGACAAATTGAGGTGGGGAGAGAGAATGGTTCTACTATCAGCAGCTGCCACCACCAGGGAAGACATACTAGGTCATAGCAAATAGCATAAGAATTTAAACTGGGCTGACATTTCTCATAAAAGGCAATTCAGATATTTTTTTTGAGGGTGGGGTGGTGGGGGTTACCGCTGATTTTTTCCCCTAAAGATTTTCAGCCCCTGGAAATATTCAGTGAAATATTCTTTCACATTTCTTCACCTGTGAAAAAGATGGATAAGTTGAATAATTTCAGGTATAACTGTGAATGAAAGACAATAGATCTGAATTTGGAAGAAAGCAATGGGTTTAGCTGCTACTTTTTACAGGGTGCTCATCCCTTAGCCAGTTACTTCCTTGAGCTACCAAGCAGGGCTAATGGAGGAAAGTGTATTAAACAGATTTATACATAGAATACATGTTTAGGGAAGTTTCTAATGTTTGAAGTTTTTAAAAATCCCTAAACCACGGGGTCACAATTTAACAAAAAAATCTGACCTTATACAATTCAATCAAAAATGGTGCCAAACTGTGGCAAATTCTCCCCTAAAACATTTCACAATGGAAACAGAACGTTTTACCATTGACCAAAAAAATCAGCCCTTAGCACCTTAACCTGAGGAAAAACATATTTGCGAAAAAAATCCTCTTGACCAAAAATTTGACGTTATTCAACTCACTGAGAAATGTTGAGAAATCCTTACCCTGCGGAAAATCATATTTTTGAAAAAAATCCCTAATTTCAGAATTTCAGCAAAAATCTGACTTTATCTGATTCACTGAGAAATGGTGCCAAACTGTTGCAAATGCTCCCCTGAAAGGATAGGCCATGGAAAAAGAAGGGTTTTTATACAAGGCTAAGAAATCAGGCCTCGACGCCTTACCCTGCAGAAAATCATTTTTTTGAAAAAATCCCTAATTTCAGAATTTCACCAAAAATCTGACGTTATCCGATTCACTCAGAAATCAGACCTCAGCAAATTAAGCGGTGGAAGAAGACTTTTTTGAAAAAATCCCTAAGCCTCGGGGTCACAGTTTCAGAAAAAAATCTGACTTTCGGCAATTCACTCAAAAATGGTGCCAAATGGTCGCAAATGCTCCCCTGAAAGGTCTGGCGGTCAAAACATAAGGCTTTTTATCACAGGACAAGAAATCAGACCTCGACAACTTAACCGGTGGAAAAAGACTTTTTTGAAAAACTCCCTAAGCCTCGGGGTCACAATTTCATAAAAAATCTCACGTTCTCCATTTCACTCAAAAATTGTGCCAAACGGTTGCAAATGCTCCCCTGAAAGCTTTAGCAGTCAAAACAGAAGGCTTTTTATCACAGAACAAGAAATCAGCCCTTGACAATTTAACCGGCGGAAAAATATTTTTCTGAAAAAATCCCTATCCGCTGGGGTCACAATTTCAGCAAACATCTGACTTTTGGCGATTCACTCAAAAATGGTGCCAAACATTTACAAATGCTCCCCTGAAAAGTTTGGCGATCGAAACAGTAGGCTTTTTATCACAGAACAAGAAATCAGCCCTCGACAACTTAACCGGTGGAAAAAGATTTTTTTGAAAAAATCCCTAAGCCCCGGGGTCACAATTTCAACAAAAAATCTCATGTTCTCCAATTCACTCAAAAATGGTGCCAAACGGTTGCAAATGCTCCCCTGAAAGCTTTGGCAGTCAAAACAGTAGGCATTTTATCACAGGACAAGAAATCAGACTTCGACAACTTAACCGGCGGATGAATACTTTTTTGAAAAAAACCCTAAGCCCCGGAGTCACAATTTCATCAAAAATCTGACTTTCGGCAATTCACTCCAAAATGGTGCCAAACGGTTGCAAATGCTCCCCTGAAAGCTTGGCGCCAAACTATTCAGGGGAGCATTTGCAACCGTTTGGCACCATTTTTGAGTGAATTGCCGAAAGTCAGATTTTTTATGAAATTGTGACCCCGGGGCTTAGGGATTTTTTCAAAAAAATCTTTTTCTTCCGGTTAATTAATCAAGAGCTGATTTCTTTTCCTGTGATAAAAAGCCTTCTGTTTCGACTGCCAAACCTTTCAGGGGAGCATTTGCAACTGTTCGGCACCATTTTTGAGTGAATTGCTGAAAGTCAGATTTTTGATGAAATTGTGACCCCGGGGCTTAGGGATTTTTTCAAAAAAGTGATTTTCTGCCGGTTAAGATGTCGAAGGCTGATTTCTTTTCCTGTGATAAAAAGCCTTCTGTTTTGACCGCCAAACCTTTCAGGGGAGCATTTGCAAGCGTTTGGCACCATTTTTGAGTGAATTGCCAAAAGTCAGATTTTTGATGAAATTGTGACCCCGGTGCTTAGGGATTTTTTCAAAAAAATGTTTTTCTGCCGGTTAAGTTGTCGAGGGCTGATTTCTTTTCCTGTAATAATAAGCCTTCTGTTTCAAATGCCAAACCTTTCAGGGGAGCATTTGCAACCGTTTGGCACCATTTTTGAGTGCATTGCCGAAAGCCAGATTTTTTATGAAATTGTGACCCCTCGGCTTTGGGATTTTTTCAAAAAAAACTTTTTCTGCCGGTTAAGTTGTCGAGGGCTGATTTCTTTTCCTGTGATAAAAAGCCTTCTGTTTCGACCGCCAAACCTCTCAGGGGAGCATTTGCAAACGTTTGGCACCATTTTTGAGTGAATTGGCAAAAGTCAGATTTTTGATGAAATTGTGACCCCGGGGCTTAGGGATTTTTTCAAAAAAAACTTTTTCTGCCGGTTAAGTTGTCAAGGGCTGATTTCTTTTCATGTGATAAAAAGCCTTCTGTTTCGACCGCCAAACCTCTCAGGGGAGCATTTGCAAACGTTAGGCACCATTTTTAAGTGAATTGCCAAAAGTCAGATTTTTGACTTAGGGATTTTTTCAAAAAAATGTTTTTCTGCCGGTTAAGTTGTCGAGGGCTGATTTCTTTTCCTGTGATAAAAAGCATTCTGTTTCAACCGCCAAACCTCTCAGGGGAGCATTTGCAAATGTTTGGCACCATTTTTGAGTGAATTGCCGAAAGTCAGATTTTTGATGACTTTGTGACCCCGGGGCTTAGGGATTTTTTCAAAAAAATGATTTTCTACCGGTTAAGTTGTCGAGGGCTGATTTCTTTTCCTGTGATAAAACGCCTTCTGTTTCGACCGTCAAACCTCTCAGGGGAGCATTTGCAACCGTTCGGCACCATTTTTGAGTGAATTGCCGAAAGTCAGATTTTTGATGAAATTGTGACCCCGGGGCTTAGGGATTTTTTCAAAAAAAACTTTTTCTGCCGGTTAAGTTGTCAAGGGCTGATTTCTTTTCATGTGATAAAAAGCCTTCTGTTTCGACCGCCAAACCTCTCAGGGGAGCATTTGCAAACGTTAGGCACCATTTTTGAGTGAATTGCCAAAAGTCAGATTTTTGATGAAATTGTGACCCCGGGGCTTCGGGATTTTTTCAAAAAAATTTTTTTCTGCCGGTTAAGTTGTGGAGGGCTGATTTCTTTTCCTGTAATAAAAAGCCTTCTGTTTCGACCGCCAAACCTCTCAGGGGAGCATTTGCAAACGTTTGGCACCATTTTTGAGTGAATTGGCAAAAGTCAGATTTTTGATGACTTTGTGACCCCGGGGCTTAGGGATTTTTTCAAAAAAAACTTTTTCTGCCGGTTAAGTTGTCAAGGGCTGATTTCTTTTCCTGTGATAAAAAGCCTTCTGTTTCGATCGTCAAACCTCTCAGAGGAGCATTTGCAAACGTTTGGCACCATTTTTGAGTGAATTGCCGAAAGTCAGATTTTTGATGACTTTGTGACCCCGGGGCTTAGGGATTTTTTCAAAAAAATGATTTTCTACCGGTTAAGTTGTCGAGGGCTGATTTCTTTTCCTGTGATAAAAAGCCTTCTGTTTCGACCGTCAAACCTCTCAGGGGAGCATTTGCAAACATTTGGCACCATTTTTGAGTGAATTGCCGAAAGTCAGATTTTTGATGAAATTGTGACCCCGGGGCTTAGGGAATTTTTCAAAAAAAACTTTTTCTGCCAGTAAAGTTGTCGAGGGCTGATTTCTTTTCCTGTGATAAAAAGCCTTCTGTTTCAACCGCCAAACCTCTCAGGGGAGCATTTGCAAACGTTAGGCACCATTTTTGAGTGAATTGCCGAAAGTCAGATTTTTGATGAAATCGTGACCCCGGGGCTTAGGGATTTTTTCAAAAAAATGTTTTTCTGCCGGTTAAGTTGTCGAGGGCTGATTTCTTTTCCTGTGTTAAAACGCCTTCTGTTTCGACCGTCAAACCTCTCAGGGGAGCATTTGCAACCGTTCGGCACCATTTTTTAGTGAATTGACGAAAGTCAGATTTTTGATGAAATTGTGACCCCGGGGCTTAGGGATTTTTTCAAAAAAAACTTTTTCTGCCGGTTAAGTTGTCAAGGGCTGATTTCTTTTCCTGTGATAAAACGCCTTCTGTTTCGACCGTCAAACCTCTCAGGGGAGCATTTGCAACCGTTCGGCACCATTTTTTAGTGAATTGACGAAAGTCAGATTTTTGATGAAATTGTGACCCCGGGGCTTAGGGATTTTTTCAAAAAAAACTTTTTCTGCCGGTTAAGTTGTCAAGGGCTGATTTCTTTTCCTGTGATAAAAAGCGTTCTGTTTCGACCGCCAAACCTCTCAGGGGAGCATTTGCAAACGTGTGGCACCATTTTTGAGTGAATTGCCGAAAGTCAGATTTTTGATGAAATTGTGACCCCGGGGCTTAGGGATTTTTTCAAAAAAATGTTTTTCTGCCGGTTAAGTTGTCGAGGGCTGATTTCTTTTCCAGTGATAAAACGCCTTCTGTTTCGACCGCCAAACGTCTCAGGGGAGCATTTGCAAACGTTTGGCACCATTTTTGAGTGAACTGCTGAAAGTCAGATTTTTGATGACTTTGTGACCCCGGGGCTTAGGGATTTTTTCAAGAAAAACTTTTTCTGCCGGTTAAGTTGTGGAGGGCTGATTTCTTTTCCTGTGATAAAACGCCTTCTGTTTCGACCGCCAAAACTCTCAGGGGAGCATTTGCAACCGTTCGGCACCATTTTTGAGTGAATTGCCGAAAGTCAGATTTTTGATAACTTTGTCACCCCGGGGCTTAGGGATTTTTTCAAAAAAAACTTTTTCTGCAGGTTAAGTTGTCAAGTGCTGATTTTCTGTCCTGTGATAAAAAGCCTTCTGTTTCGACCGCCAAACCTCTCAGGGGAGCATTTCCAAACGTGTGGCACCATTTTTGAGTGAATTGCCAAAAGTCAGATTTTTGATGAAATTGTGACCCCGGGGCTTAGGGATTTTTTCAAAAAAAACTTTTTCTGCCAGTAAAGTTGTCGAGGGCTGATTTCTTTTCCTGTGATAAAAAGCCTTCTGTTTCGACCGCCAAACCTCTCAGGGGAGCATTTGCAAACGTTTGGCACCATTTTTGAGTGAATTGCCAAAAGTCAGATTTTTGATGAAATTGTGACCCCGGGGCTTAGGGATTTTTTAAAAAAAATGTTTTTCTGCCGGTTAAGTTGTCGAGGGCTGATTTCCTTTCCTGTGATAAAAAGCCTTCTGTTTCGACCGTCAAACCTCTCAGGGGAGCATTTGCAAACATTTGGCACCAGTTTTGAGAAAATTGCCGAAAGTCAGATTTTTTATGAAATTGTGACCCCGGGGCTTAGGGAATTTTTCAAAAACCTTTTTCTGCCGGTTAAGTTGTCGAGGGCTGATTTCTTTTCCTGTGATAAAAAGCCTTCTGTTTCGACCGCCAAACCTCTCAGGGGAGCATTTGAAACAGTTTGGCACCATTTTTGAGTGAATTGCCAAAAGTCAGATTTTTGATGAAATTGTGACCCCGGGGCTTCGGGATTTTTTCAAAATAAACTTTTTCTACCGGTTAAGTTGTCGAGATCTGATTTCTTTTCCTGTGATAAAAAGCATTCTGTTTCAACCGCCAAACCTCTCAGGGGAGCATTTGCAAACGTTAGGCACCATTTTTGAGTGAATTGCCGAAAGTCAGATTTTTGATGAAATTGTGACCCCGGGGCTTAGGGATTTCTTCAAAAAAATGTTTTTCTGCCGGTTAAGTTTTCGAGGGCTGATTTCTTTTCCTGCGATAAAAAGCCTTCTGTTTCGACCGCCAAACCTCTCAGGGGAGCATTCGCAAACGTTAGGCACCATTTTTGAGTGAATTGCCAAAAGTCAGATTTTTGATGAAATTGTGACCCCGGGGCTTAGGGATTTTTTCAAAAAAAACTTTTTCTGCCGGTTAAGTTGTCGAGGGCTTATTTCTTTTCCTTTGATAAAAAGCCTTCTGTTTCGACCGCCAAACCTCTCAGGGGAGCATTTGCAAACGTTTGGCACCATTTTTGAGTGAATTGCCAAAAGTCAGATTTTTGATGAAATTGTGACTCCGGGGCTTAGGGATTTTTTCAAAAAAAACTTTTTCTGCCAGTTAAGTTGTCGAGGGCTGACTTCTTTTCCTGTGATAAAAAGCCTTCTGTTTCGACCGCCAAACCTCTCAGGGGAGCATTTGCAACCGTTCGGCACCATTTTTGAGTGAATTGCCGAAAGTCAGATTTTTGATGAAATTGTGACCCCGGGGCTTAGGGAATTTTTCAAAAAAAACTTTTTCTGCCGGTTAAGTTGTCGAGGGCTGATTTCTTTTCATGTGATAAAAAGCGTTCTGTTTCGACCGCCAAACCTCTCAGGGGAGCATTTGCAACCGTTTGGCACCATTTTTGAGTGAATTGCCGAAAGTCAGATTTTTGATGACTTTGTGACCCCGGGGCTTAGGGATTTTTTCAAAAAAAACTTTTTCTGCCGGTTAAGTTGTCAAGGGCTGATTTCTTTTCCTGTGATAAAAAGCCTTCTGTTTCGACCGCCAAACCTCTCAGGGGAGCATTTCCAAACGTGTGGCACCATTTTTGAGTGAATTGCCAAAAGTCAGATTTTTGATGAAATTGTGACCCCGGGGCTTAGGGATTTTTTCAAAAAAAACTTTTTCTGCCAGTAAAGTTGTCGAGGGCTGATTTCTTTTCCTGTGATAAAAAGCCTTCTGTTTCGACCGCCAAACCTCTCAGGGGAGCATTTGCAAACGTTTGGCACCATTTTTGAGTGAATTGCCAAAAGTCAGATTTTTGATGAAATTGTGACCCCGGGGCTTAGGGATTTTTTCAAAAAAAACTTTTTCTGCCAGTAAAGTTGTCGAGGGCTGATTTCTTTTCCTGTGATAAAAAGCCTTCTGTTTCGACCGCCAAACCTCTCAGGGGAGCATTTGCAAACGTTTGGCACCATTTTTGAGTGAATTGCCAAAAGTCAGATTTTTGATGAAATTGTGACCCCGGGGCTTAGGGATTTTTTAAAAAAAATGTTTTTCTGCCGGTTAAGTTGTCGAGGGCTGATTTCCTTTCCTGTGATAAAAAGCCTTCTGTTTCGACCGTCAAACCTCTCAGGGGAGCATTTGCAAACATTTGGCACCAGTTTTGAGAGAATTGCCGAAAGTCAGATTTTTTATGAAATTGTGACCCCGGGGCTTAGGGAATTTTTCAAAAACCTTTTTCTGCCGGTTAAGTTGTCGAGGGCTGATTTCTTTTCCTGTGATAAAAAGCCTTCTGTTTCGACCGCCAAACCTCTCAGGGGAGCATTTGAAACAGTTTGGCACCATTTTTGAGTGAATTGCCAAAAGTCAGATTTTTGATGAAATTGTGACCCCGGGGCTTCGGGATTTTTTCAAAATAAACTTTTTCTACCGGTTAAGTTGTCGAGATCTGATTTCTTTTCCTGTGATAAAAAGCATTCTGTTTCAACCGCCAAACCTCTCAGGGGAGCATTTGCAAACGTTAGGCACCATTTTTGAGTGAATTGCCGAAAGTCAGATTTTTGATGAAATTGTGACCCCGGGGCTTAGGGATTTCTTCAAAAAAATGTTTTTCTGCCGGTTAAGTTTTCGAGGGCTGATTTCTTTTCCTGCGATAAAAAGCCTTCTGTTTCGACCGCCAAACCTCTCAGGGGAGCATTCGCAAACGTTAGGCACCATTTTTGAGTGAATTGCCAAAAGTCAGATTTTTGATGAAATTGTGACCCCGGGGCTTAGGGATTTTTTCAAAAAAAACTTTTTCTGCCGGTTAAGTTGTCGAGGGCTTATTTCTTTTCCTTTGATAAAAAGCCTTCTGTTTCGACCGCCAAACCTCTCAGGGGAGCATTTGCAAACGTTTGGCACCATTTTTGAGTGAATTGCCAAAAGTCAGATTTTTGATGAAATTGTGACTCCGGGGCTTAGGGATTTTTTCAAAAAAAACTTTTTCTGCCAGTTAAGTTGTCGAGGGCTGACTTCTTTTCCTGTGATAAAAAGCCTTCTGTTTCGACCGCCAAACCTCTCAGGGGAGCATTTGCAACCGTTCGGCACCATTTTTGAGTGAATTGCCGAAAGTCAGATTTTTGATGAAATTGTGACCCCGGGGCTTAGGGAATTTTTCAAAAAAAACTTTTTCTGCCGGTTAAGTTGTCGAGGGCTGATTTCTTTTCATGTGATAAAAAGCGTTCTGTTTCGACCGCCAAACCTCTCAGGGGAGCATTTGCAACCGTTTGGCACCATTTTTGAGTGAATTGCCGAAAGTCAGATTTTTGATGACTTTGTGACCCCGGGGCTTAGGGATTTTTTCAAAAAAAACTTTTTCTGCCGGTTAAGTTGTCAAGGGCTGATTTCTTTTCCTGTGATAAAAAGCCTTCTGTTTCGACCGCCAAACCTCTCAGGGGAGCATTTCCAAACGTGTGGCACCATTTTTGAGTGAATTGCCAAAAGTCAGATTTTTGATGAAATTGTGACCCCGGGGCTTAGGGATTTTTTCAAAAAAAACTTTTTCTGCCAGTAAAGTTGTCGAGGGCTGATTTCTTTTCCTGTGATAAAAAGCCTTCTGTTTCGACCGCCAAACCTCTCAGGGGAGCATTTGCAAACGTTTGGCACCATTTTTGAGTGAATTGCCAAAAGTCAGATTTTTGATGAAATTGTGACCCCGGGGCTTAGGGATTTTTTTAAAAAAATGTTTTTCTGCCGGTTAAGTTGTCGAGGGCTGATTTCCTTTCCTGTGATAAAAAGCCTTCTGTTTCGACCGTCAAACCTCTCAGGGGAGCATTTGCAAACATTTGGCACCAGTTTTGAGAGAATTGCCGAAAGTCAGATTTTTGATGAAATTGGGACCCCGGGGCTTAGGGAATTTTTCAAAAACCTTTTTCTGCCGGTTAAGTTGTCGAGGGCTGATTTCTTTTCCTGTGATAAAAAGCCTTCTGTTTCGACCGCCAAACCTCTCAGGGGAGCATTTGCAAACGTTTGGCACCATTTTTGAGTGAATTGCCAAAAGTCAGATTTTTGATGAAATTGTGACCCCGGGGCTTAGGGATTTTTTCAAAAAAATGATTTTCTACCGGTTAAGTTGTCGAGGGCTGACTTCTTTTCCTGTGATAAAAAGCCTTCTGTTTCGACCGCCAAACCTCTCAGGGGAGCATTTGCAACCGTTCGGCACCATTTTTGAGTGAATTGCCGAAAGTCAGATTTTTGATGAAATTGTGACCCCGGGGCTTAGGGATTTTTTCAAAAAAAACTTTTTCTGCCGGTTAAGTTGTCAAGGGCTGATTTCTTTTCCTGTGATAAAAAGCCTTCTGTTTCGACCGCCAAACCTCTCAGGGGAGCATTCGCAAACGTTAGGCACCATTTTTGAGTGAATTGCCAAAAGTCAGATTTTTGATGAAATTGTGACCCCGGGGCTTAGGGATTTTTTCAAAAAAAACTTTTTCTGCCGGTTAAGTTGTCGAGGGCTTATTTCTTTTCCTTTGATAAAAAGCCTTCTGTTTCGACCGCCAAACCTCTCAGGGGAGCATTTGCAAACGTTTGGCACCATTTTTGAGTGAATTGCCAAAAGTCAGATTTTTGATGAAATTGTGACTCCGGGGCTTAGGGATTTTTTCAAAAAAAACTTTTTCTGCCAGTTAAGTTGTCGAGGGCTGACTTCTTTTCCTGTGATAAAAAGCCTTCTGTTTCGACCGCCAAACCTCTCAGGGGAGCATTTGCAACCGTTCGGCACCATTTTTGAGTGAATTGCCGAAAGTCAGATTTTTGATGAAATTGTGACCCCGGGGCTTAGGGAATTTTTCAAAAAAAACTTTTTCTGCCGGTTAAGTTGTCGAGGGCTGATTTCTTTTCATGTGATAAAAAGCGTTCTGTTTCGACCGCCAAACCTCTCAGGGGAGCATTTGCAACCGTTTGGCACCATTTTTGAGTGAATTGCCGAAAGTCAGATTTTTGATGACTTTGTGACCCCGGGGCTTAGGGATTTTTTCAAAAAAAACTTTTTCTGCCGGTTAAGTTGTCAAGGGCTGATTTCTTTTCCTGTGATAAAAAGCCTTCTGTTTCGACCGCCAAACCTCTCAGGGGAGCATTTCCAAACGTGTGGCACCATTTTTGAGTGAATTGCCAAAAGTCAGATTTTTGATGAAATTGTGACCCCGGGGCTTAGGGATTTTTTCAAAAAAAACTTTTTCTGCCAGTAAAGTTGTCGAGGGCTGATTTCTTTTCCTGTGATAAAAAGCCTTCTGTTTCGACCGCCAAACCTCTCAGGGGAGCATTTGCAAACGTTTGGCACCATTTTTGAGTGAATTGCCAAAAGTCAGATTTTTGATGAAATTGTGACCCCGGGGCTTAGGGATTTTTTTAAAAAAATGTTTTTCTGCCGGTTAAGTTGTCGAGGGCTGATTTCCTTTCCTGTGATAAAAAGCCTTCTGTTTCGACCGTCAAACCTCTCAGGGGAGCATTTGCAAACATTTGGCACCAGTTTTGAGAGAATTGCCGAAAGTCAGATTTTTGATGAAATTGGGACCCCGGGGCTTAGGGAATTTTTCAAAAACCTTTTTCTGCCGGTTAAGTTGTCGAGGGCTGATTTCTTTTCCTGTGATAAAAAGCCTTCTGTTTCGACCGCCAAACCTCTCAGGGGAGCATTTGAAACCGTTTGGCACCATTTTTGAGTGTATTGCCAAAAGTCAGATTTTTGATGAAATTGTGACCCCGGGGCTTCGGGATTTTTTCAAAAAAAACTTTTTCTACCGGTTAAGTTGTCGAGGGCTTATTTCTTTTCCTTTGATAAAAAGCATTCTGTTTCAACCGCCAAACCTCTCAGGGGAGCATTTGCAAACGTTAGGCACCATTTTTGAGTGAATTGCCAAAAGTCAGATTTTTGATGAAATTGTGACTCCGGGGCTTAGGGATTTTTTCAAAATAAACTTTTTCTGCCGGTTAAGTTGTCGAGGGCTGACTTCTTTTCCTGTGATAAAAAGCCTTCTGTTTCGACCGCCAAACCTCTCAGGGGAGCATTTGCAACCGTTCGGCACCATTTTTGAGTGAATTGCCGAAAGTCAGATTTTTGATGAAATTGTGACCCCGGGGCTTAGGGATTTTTTCAAAAAAAACTTTTTCTGCCGGTTAAGTTGTCGAGGGCTGATTTCTTTTCATGTGATAAAAAGCGTTCTGTTTCGACCGCCAAACCTCTCAGGGGAGCATTTGCAACCGTTTGGCACCATTTTTGAGTGAATTGCCGAAAGTCAGATTTTTGATGACTTTGTGACCCCGGGGCTTAGGGATTTTTTCAAAAAAAACTTTTTCTGCCGGTTAAGTTGTCAAGGGCTGATTTCTTTTCCTGTGATAAAAAGCCTTCTGTTTCGACCGCCAAACCTCTCAGAGGAGCATTTGCAAACGTTTGGCACCATTTTTGAGTGAATTGCCGAAAGTCAGATTTTTGATGACTTTGTGACCCCGGGGCTTAGGGATTTTTTCAAAAAAATGATTTTCTACTGGTTAAGTTGTCGAGGGCTGATTTCTTTTCCTGTGATAAAAAGCCTTCTGTTTCGACCGTCAAACCTCTCAGGGGAGCATTTGCAAACATTTGGCACCATTTTTGAGTGAATTGCCGAAAGTCAGATTTTTGATGAAATTGTGACCCCGGGGCTTAGGGAATTTTTCAAAAAAAACTTTTTCTGCCAGTAAAGTTGTCGAGGGCTGATTTCTTTTCCTGTGATAAAAAGCCTTCTGTTTCAACCGCCAAACCTCTCAGGGGAGCATTTGCAAACGTTAGGCACCATTTTTGAGTGAATTGCCGAAAGTCAGATTTTTGATGAAATCGTGACCCCGGGGCTTAGGGATTTTTTCAAAAAAATGTTTTTCTGCCGGTTAAGTTGTCGAGGGCTGATTTCTTTTCCTGTGTTAAAACGCCTTCTGTTTCGACCGTCAAACCTCTCAGGGGAGCATTTGCAACCGTTCGGCACCATTTTTGAGTGAATTGCCGAAAGTCAGATTTTTGATGAAATTGTGACCCCGGGGCTTAGGGATTTTTTCAAAAAAAACTTTTTCTGCCGGTTAAGTTGTCAAGGGCTGATTTCTTTTCCTGTGATAAAACGCCTTCTGTTTCGACCGTCAAACCTCTCAGGGGAGGATTTGCAACCGTTCGGCACCATTTTTTAGTGAATTGACGAAAGTCAGATTTTTGATGAAATTGTGACCCCGGGGTTTAGGGATTTTTTCAAAAAAAACTTTTTCTGCCGGTTAAGTTGTCAAGGGCTGATTTCTTTTCCTGTGATAAAAAGCCTTCTGTTTCGACCGCCAAACCTCTCAGAGGAGCATTTGCAAACGTTTGGCACCATTTTTGAGTGAATTGCCGAAAGTCAGATTTTTGATGACTTTGTGACCCCGGGGCTTAGGGATTTTTTCAAAAAAATGATTTTCTACCGGTTAAGTTGTCGAGGGCTGATTTCTTTTCCTGTGATAAAAAGCCTTCTGTTTCGACCGTCAAACCTCTCAGGGGAGCATTTGCAAACATTTGGCACCAGTTTTGAGAGAATTGCCGAAAGTCAGATTTTTTATGAAATTGTGACCCCGGGGCTTAGGGAATTTTTCAAAAACCTTTTTCTGCCGGTTAAGTTGTCGAGGGCTGATTTCTTTTCCTGTGATAAAAAGCCTTCTGTTTCGACCGCCAAACCTCTCAGGGGAGCATTTGAAACCGTTTGGCACCATTTTTGAGTGTATTGCCAAAAGTCAGATTTTTGATGAAATTGTGACCCCGGGGCTTCGGGATTTTTTCAAAAAAAACTTTTTCTACCGGTTAAGTTGTCGAGATCTGATTTCTTTTCCTGTGATAAAAAGCATTCTGTTTCAACCGCCAAACCTCTCAGGGGAGCATTCGCAAACGTTAGGCACCATTTTTGAGTGAATTGCCAAAAGTCAGATTTTTGATGAAATTGTGACCCCGGGGCTTAGGGATTTTTTCAAAAAAAACTTTTTCTGCCGGTTAAGTTGTCGAGGGCTTATTTCTTTTCCTTTGATAAAAAGCCTTCTGTTTCGACCGCCAAACCTCTCAGGGGAGCATTTGCAAACGTTTGGCACCATTTTTGAGTGAATTGCCAAAAGTCAGATTTTTGATGAAATTGTGACTCCGGGGCTTAGGGATTTTTTCAAAAAAAACTTTTTCTGCCAGTTAAGTTGTCGAGGGCTGACTTCTTTTCCTGTGATAAAAAGCCTTCTGTTTCGACCGCCAAACCTCTCAGGGGAGCATTTGCAACCGTTCGGCACCATTTTTGAGTGAATTGCCGAAAGTCAGATTTTTGATGAAATTGTGACCCCGGGGCTTAGGTATTTTTTCAAAAAAAACTTTTTCTGCCGGTTAAGTTGTCGAGGGCTGATTTCTTTTCATGTGATAAAAAGCGTTCTGTTTCGACCGCCAAACCTCTCAGGGGAGCATTTGCAACCGTTTGGCACCATTTTTGAGTGAATTGCCGAAAGTCAGATTTTTGATGACTTTGTGACCCCGGGGCTTAGGGATTTTTTCAAAAAAATCTTTTTCTGCCGGTTAAGTTGTCAAGGGCTGATTTCTTTTCCTGTGATAAAAAGCCTTCTGTTTCGACCGCCAAACCTCTCAGAGGAGCATTTGCAAACGTTTGGCACCATTTTTGAGTGAATTGCCGAAAGTCAGATTTTTGATGACTTTGTGACCCCGGGGCTTAGGGATTTTTTCAAAAAAATGATTTTCTACCGGTTAAGTTGTCGAGGGCTGATTTCTTTTCCTGTGATAAAAAGCCTTCTGTTTCGACCGTCAAACCTCTCAGGGGAGCATTTGCAAACATTTGGCACCATTTTTGAGTGAATTGCCGAAAGTCAGATTTTTGATGAAATTGTGACCCCGGGGCTTAGGGAATTTTTCAAAAAAAACTTTTTCTGCCAGTAAAGTTGTCGAGGGCTGATTTCTTTTCCTGTGATAAAAAGCCTTCTGTTTCAACCGCCAAACCTCTCAGGGGAGCATTTGCAAACGTTAGGCACCATTTTTGAGTGAATTGCCGAAAGTCAGATTTTTGATGAAATTGTGACCCCGGGGCTTAGGGATTTTTTCAAAAAAATGTTTTTCTGCCGGTTAAGTTGTCGAGGGCTGATTTCTTTTCCTGTGATAAAACGCCTTCTGTTTCGACCGTCAAACCTCTCAGGGGAGCATTTGCAACCGTTCGGCACCATTTTTTAGTGAATTGACGAAAGTCAGATTTTTGATGAAATTGTGACCCCGGGGCTTAGGGATTTTTTCAAAAAAAACTTTTTCTGCCGGTTAAGTTGTCAAGGGCTGATTTCTTTTCCTGTGATAAAACGCCTTCTGTTTCGACCGTCAAACCTCTCAGGGGAGGATTTGCAACCGTTCGGCACCATTTTTTAGTGAATTGACGAAAGTCAGATTTTTGATGAAATTGTGACCCCGGGGTTTAGGGATTTTTTCAAAAAAAACTTTTTCTGCCGGTTAAGTTGTCAAGGGCTGATTTCTTTTCCTGTGATAAAAAGCCTTCTGTTTCGACCGCCAAACCTCTCAGAGGAGCATTTGCAAACGTTTGGCACCATTTTTGAGTGAATTGCCGAAAGTCAGATTTTTGATGACTTTGTGACCCCGGGGCTTAGGGATTTTTTCAAAAAAATGATTTTCTACCGGTTAAGTTGTCGAGGGCTGATTTCTTTTCCTGTGATAAAAAGCCTTCTGTTTCGACCGTCAAACCTCTCAGGGGAGCATTTGCAAACGTTTGGCACCATTTTTGAGTGAATTGCCAAAAGTCAGATTTTTGATGAAATTGTGACTCCGGGGCTTAGGGATTTTTTCAAAAAAAACTTTTTCTGCCAGTTAAGTTGTCGAGGGCTGACTTCTTTTCCTGTGATAAAAAGCCTCCTGTTTCGACCGCCAAACCTCTCAGGGGAGCATTTGCAACCGTTCGGCACCATTTTTGAGTGAATTGCCGAAAGTCAGATTTTTGATGAAATTGTGACCCCGGGGCTTAGGGATTTTTTCAAAAAAAACTTTTTCTGCCGGTTAAGTTGTCGAGGGCTGATTTCTTTTCATGTGATAAAAAGCGTTCTGTTTCGACCGCCAAACCTCTCAGGGGAGCATTTGCAACCGTTTGGCACCATTTTTGAGTGAATTGCCGAAAGTCAGATTTTTGATGACTTTGTGACCCCGGGGCTTAGGGATTTTTTCAAAAAAAACTTTTTCTGCCGGTTAAGTTGTCAAGGGCTGATTTCTTTTCCTGTGATAAAAAGCCTTCTGTTTCGACCGCCAAACCTCTCAGAGGAGCATTTGCAAACGTTTGGCACCATTTTTGAGTGAATTGCCGAAAGTCAGATTTTTGATGACTTTGTGACCCCGGGGCTTAGGGATTTTTTCAAAAAAATGATTTTCTACCGGTTAAGTTGTCGAGGGCTGATTTCTTTTCCTGTGATAAAAAGCCTTCTGTTTCGACCGTCAAACCTCTCAGGGGAGCATTTGCAAACATTTGGCACCATTTTTGAGTGAATTGCCGAAAGTCAGATTTTTGATGAAATTGTGACCCCGGGGCTTAGGGAATTTTTCAAAAAAAACTTTTTCTGCCAGTAAAGTTGTCGAGGGCTGATTTCTTTTCCTGTGATAAAAAGCCTTCTGTTTCAACCGCCAAACCTCTCAGGGGAGCATTTGCAAACGTTAGGCACCATTTTTGAGTGAATTGCCGAAAGTCAGATTTTTGATGAAATTGTGACCCCGGGGCTTAGGGATTTTTTCAAAAAAAACTTTTTCTGCCGGTTAAGTTGTCGAGGGCTGATTTCTTTTCCTGTGATAAAACGCCTTCTGTTTCGACCGTCAAACCTCTCAGGGGAGCATTTGCAACCGTTCGGCACCATTTTTTAGTGAATTGACGAAAGTCAGATTTTTGATGAAATTGTGACCCCGGGGCTTAGGGATTTTTTCAAAAAAAACTTTTTCTGCCGGTTAAGTTGTCAAGGGCTGATTTCTTTTCCTGTGATAAAACGCCTTCTGTTTCGACCGTCAAACCTCTCAGGGGAGGATTTGCAACCGTTCGGCACCATTTTTTAGTGAATTGACGAAAGTCAGATTTTTGATGAAATTGTGACCCCGGGGTTTAGGGATTTTTTCAAAAAAAACTTTTTCTGCCGGTTAAGTTGTCAAGGGCTGATTTCTTTTCCTGTGATAAAAAGCCTTCTGTTTCGACCGCCAAACCTCTCAGAGGAGCATTTGCAAACGTTTGGCACCATTTTTGAGTGAATTGCCGAAAGTCAGATTTTTGATGACTTTGTGACCCCGGGGCTTAGGGATTTTTTCAAAAAAATGATTTTCTACCGGTTAAGTTGTCGAGGGCTGATTTCTTTTCCTGTGATAAAAAGCCTTCTGTTTCGACCGTCAAACCTCTCAGGGGAGCATTTGCAAACATTTGGCACCAGTTTTGAGAGAATTGCCGAAAGTCAGATTTTTTATGAAATTGTGACCCCGGGGCTTAGGGAATTTTTCAAAAACCTTTTTCTGCCGGTTAAGTTGTCGAGGGCTGATTTCTTTTCCTGTGATAAAAAGCCTTCTGTTTCGACCGCCAAACCTCTCAGGGGAGCATTTGAAACCGTTTGGCATCATTTTTGAGTGTATTGCCAAAAGTCAGATTTTTGATGAAATTGTGACCCCGGGGCTTCGGGATTTTTTCAAAAAAAACTTTTTCTACCGGTTAAGTTGTCGAGATCTGATTTCTTTTCCTGTGATAAAAAGCATTCTGTTTCAACCGCCAAACCTCTCAGGGGAGCATTTGCAAACGTTAGGCACCATTTTTGAGTGAATTGCCGAAAGTCAGATTTTTGATGAAATTGTGACCCCGGGGCTTAGGGATTTCTTCAAAAAAATGTTTTTCTGCCGGTTAAGTTTTCGAGGGCTGATTTCTTTTCCTGCGATAAAAAGCCTTCTGTTTCGACCGCCAAACCTCTCAGGGGAGCATTCGCAAACGTTAGGCACCATTTTTGAGTGAATTGCCAAAAGTCAGATTTTTGATGAAATTGTGACCCCGGGGCTTAGGGATTTTTTCAAAAAAAACTTTTTCTGCCGGTTAAGTTGTCGAGGGCTTATTTCTTTTCCTTTGATAAAAAGCCTTCTGTTTCGACCGCCAAACCTCTCAGGGGAGCATTTGCAAATGTTTGGCACCATTTTTGAGTGAATTGCCAAAAGTCAGATTTTTGATGAAATTGTGACTCCGGGGCTTAGGGATTTTTTCAAAAAAAACTTTTTCTGCCAGTTAAGTTGTCGAGGGCTGACTTCTTTTCCTGTGATAAAAAGCCTTCTGTTTCGACCGCCAAACCTCTCAGAGGAGCATTTGCAACCGTTTGGCACCATTTTTGAGTGAATTGCCGAAAGTCAGATTTTTGATGACTTTGTGACCCCGGGGCTTAGGGATTTTTTCAAAAAAATCTTTTTCTGCCGGTTAAGTTGTCAAGGGCTGATTTCTTTTCCTGTGATAAAAAGCCTTCTGTTTCGACCGCCAAACCTCTCAGAGGAGCATTTGCAAACGTTTGGCACCATTTTTGAGTGAATTGCCGAAAGTCAGATTTTTGATGACTTTGTGACCCCGGGGCTTAGGGATTTTTTCAAAAAAATGATTTTCTACCGGTTAAGTTGTCGAGGGCTGATTTCTTTTCCTGTGATAAAAAGCCTTCTGTTTCGACCGTCAAACCTCTCAGGGGAGCATTTGCAAACATTTGGCACCATTTTTGAGTGAATTGCCGAAAGTCAGATTTTTGATGAAATTGTGACCCCGGGGCTTAGGGAATTTTTCAAAAAAAACTTTTTCTGCCAGTAAAGTTGTCGAGGGCTGATTTCTTTTCCTGTGATAAAAAGCCTTCTGTTTCAACCGCCAAACCTCTCAGGGGAGCATTTGCAAACGTTAGGCACCATTTTTGAGTGAATTGCCGAAAGTCAGATTTTTGATGAAATCGTGACCCCGGGGCTTAGGGATTTTTTCAAAAAAATGTTTTTCTGCCGGTTAAGTTGTCGAGGGCTGATTTCTTTTCCTGTGTTAAAACGCCTTCTGTTTCGACCGTCAAACCTCTCAGGGGAGCATTTGCAACCGTTCGGCACCATTTTTTAGTGAATTGACGAAAGTCAGATTTTTGATGAAATTGTGACCCCGGGGTTTAGGGATTTTTTCAAAAAAAACTTTTTCTGCCGGTTAAGTTGTCAAGGGCTGATTTCTTTTCCTGTGATAAAAAGCCTTCTGTTTCGACCGCCAAACCTCTCAGAGGAGCATTTGCAAACATTTGGCACCATTTTTGAGTGAATTGCCGAAAGTCAGATTTTTGATGAAATTGTGACCCCGGGGCTTAGGGATTTTTTCAAAAAAATGTTTTTCTGCCGGTTAAGTTGTCGAGGGCTGATTTCTTTTCCTGTGATAAAACGCCTTCTGTTTCGACCGCCAAACGTCTCAGGGGAGCATTTGCAAACGTTTGGCACCATTTTTGAGTGAACTGCTGAAAGTCAGATTTTTGATGACTTTGTGACCCCGGGGCTTAGGGATTTTTTCAAGAAAAACTTTTTCTGCCGGTTAAGTTGTGGAGGGCTGATTTCTTTTCCTGTGATAAAACGCCTTCTGTTTCGACCGCCAAAACTCTCAGGGGAGCATTTGCAACCGTTCGGCACCATTTTTGAGTGAATTGCCGAAAGTCAGATTTTTGATAACTTTGTCACCCCGGGGCTTAGGGATTTTTTCAAAAAAAACTTTTTCTGCCGGTTAAGTTGTCAAGGGCTGATTTTCTGTCCTGTGATAAAAAGCCTTCTGTTTCGACTGCCAAACCTCTCAGGGGAGCATTTCCAAACGTGTGGCACCATTTTTGAGTGAATTGTCAAAAGTCAGATTTTTGATGAAATTGTGACCCCGGGGCTTAAGGATTTTTTCAAAAAAAACTTTTTCTGCCAGTAAAGTTGTCGAGGGCTGATTTCTTTTCCTGTGATAAAAAGCCTTCTGTTTCGACCGCCAAACCTCTCAGGGGAGCATTTGCAAACGTTTGGCACCATTTTTGAGTGAATTGCCAAAAGTCAGATTTTTGATGAAATTGTGACCCCGGGGCTTCGGGATTTTTTCAAAAAAAACTTTTTCTACCGGTTAAGTTGTCGAGATCTGATTTCTTTTCCTGTGATAAAAAGCATTCTGTTTCAACCGCCAAACCTCTCAGGGGAGCATTTGCAAACGTTAGGCACCATTTTTGAGTGAATTGCCGAAAGTCAGATTTTTGATGAAATTGTGACCCCGGGGCTTAGGGATTTCTTCAAAAAAATGTTTTTCTGCCGGTTAAGTTTTCGAGGGCTGATTTCTTTTCCTGCGATAAAAAGCCTTCTGTTTCGACCGCCAAACCTCTCAGGGGAGCATTCGCAAACGTTAGGCACCATTTTTGAGTGAATTGCCAAAAGTCAGATTTTTGATGAAATTGTGACCCCGGGGCTTAGGGATTTTTTTAAAAAAAACTTTTTCTGCCGGTTAAGTTGTCGAGGGCTTATTTCTTTTCCTTTGATAAAAACCCTTCTGTTTCGACCGCCAAACCTCTCAGGGGAGCATTTGCAAACATTTGGCACCAGTTTTGAGAGAATTGCCGAAAGTCAGATTTTTTATGAAATTGTGACCCCGGGGCTTAGGGAATTTTTCAAAAACCTTTTTCTGCCGGTTAAGTTGTCGAGGGCTGATTTCTTTTCCTGTGATAAAAAGCCTTCTGTTTCGACCGCCAAACCTCTCAGGGGAGCATTTGAAACCGTTTGGCACCATTTTTGAGTGTATTGCCAAAAGTCAGATTTTTGATGAAATTGTGACCCCGGGGCTTAGGGATTTTTTCAAAAAAAACTTTTTCTACCGGTTAAGTTGTCGAGATCTGATTTCTTTTCCTGTGATAAAAAGCCTTCTGTTTCAACCGCCAAACCTCTCAGGGGAGCATTTGCAAACGTTAGGCACCATTTTTGAGTGAATTGCCGAAAGTCAGATTTTTGATGAAATTGTGACCCCGGGGCTTAGGGATTTCTTCAAAAAAATGTTTTTCTGCCGGTTAAGTTTTCGAGGGCTGATTTCTTTTCCTGCGATAAAAAGCCTTCTGTTTCGACCGCCAAACCTCTCAGGGGAGCATTCGCAAACGTTAGGCACCATTTTTGAGTGAATTGCCAAAAGTCAGATTTTTGATGAAATTGTGACCCCGGGGCTTAGGGATTTTTTCAAAAAAAACTTTTTCTGCCGGTTAAGTTGTCGAGGGCTTATTTCTTTTCCTTTGATAAAAAGCCTTCTGTTTCGACCGCCAAACCTCTCAGGGGAGCATTTGCAAACGTTTGGCACCATTTTTGAGTGAATTGCCAAAAGTCAGATTTTTGATGACTTTGTGACCCCGGGGCTTAGGGATTTTTTCAAAAAAAACTTTTTCTGCCGGTTAAGTTGTCAAGGGCTGATTTCTTTTCCTGTGATAAAAAGCCTTCTGTTTCGACCGCCAAACCTCTCAGAGGAGCATTTGCAAACGTTTGGCACCATTTTTGAGTGAATTGCCGAAAGTCAGATTTTTGATGACTTTGTGACCCCGGGGCTTAGGGATTTTTTCAAAAAAATGATTTTCTACCGGTTAAGTTGTCGAGGGCTGATTTCTTTTCCTGTGATAAAAAGCCTTCTGTTTCGACCGTCAAACCTCTCAGGGGAGCATTTGCAAACATTTGGCACCATTTTTGAGTGAATTGCCGAAAGTCAGATTTTTGATGAAATTGTGACCCCGGGGCTTAGGGAATTTTTCAAAAAAAACTTTTTCTGCCAGTAAAGTTGTCGAGGGCTGATTTCTTTTCCTGTGATAAAAAGCCTTCTGTTTCAACCGCCAAACCTCTCAGGGGAGCATTTGCAAACGTTTGGCACCATTTTTGAGTGAATTGCCGAAAGTCAGATTTTTGATGACTTTGTGACCCCGGGGCTTAGGGATTTTTTCCAAAAAAACTTTTTCTGCCGGTTAAGTTGTCAAGGGCTTATTTCTTTTCCTTTGATAAAAAGCCTTCTGTTTCGACCGCCAAACCTCTCAGGGGAGCATTTGCAAACATTTGGCACCATTTTTGAGTGAATTGCCAAAAGTCAGATTTTTGATGAAATTGTGACTCCGGGGCTTAGGGATTTTTTCAAAAAAAACTTTTTCTGCCGGTTAAGTTGTCGAGGGCTGATTTCTTTTCATGTGATAAAAAGCGTTCTGTTTCGACCGCCAAACCTCTCAGGGGAGCATTTGCAACCGTTTGGCACCATTTTTGAGTGAATTGCCGAAAGTCAGATTTTTGATGACTTTGTGACCCCGGGGCTTAGGGATTTTTTCAAAAAAAACTTTTTCTGCCGGTTAAGTTGTCAAGGGCTGATTTCTTTTCCTGTGATAAAAAGCCTTCTGTTTCGACCGCCAAACCTCTCAGAGGAGCATTTGCAAACGTTTGGCACCATTTTTGAGTGAATTGCCGAAAGTCAGATTTTTGATGACTTTGTGACCCCGGGGCTTAGGGATTTTTTCAAAAAAATGATTTTCTACCGGTTAAGTTGTCGAGGGCTGATTTCTTTTCCTGTGATAAAAAGCCTTCTGTTTCGACCGCCAAACCTCTCAGGGGAGCATTTGCAAACATTTGGCACCATTTTTGAGTGAATTGCCGAAAGTCAGATTTTTGATGAAATTGTGACCCCGGGGCTTAGGGAATTTTTCAAAAAAAACTTTTTCTGCCAGTAAAGTTGTCGAGGGCTGATTTCTTTTCCTGTGATAAAAAGCCTTCTGTTTCAACCGCCAAACCTCTCAGGGGAGCATTTGCAAACATTTGGCACCAGTTTTGAGAGAATTGCCGAAAGTCAGATTTTTTATGAAATTGTGACCCCGGGGCTTAGGGATTTTTTCAAAAAAATGTTTTTCTGCCGGTTAAGTTGTCGAGGGCTGATTTCTTTTCCTGTGTTAAAACGCCTTCTGTTTCGACCGTCAAACCTCTCAGGGGAGCATTTGCAACCGTTCGGCACCATTTTTTAGTGAATTGACGAAAGTCAGATTTTTGATGAAATTGTGACCCCGGGGCTTAGGGATTTTTTCAAAAAAAACTTTTTCTGCCGGTTAAGTTGTCAAGGGCTGATTTCTTTTCCTGTGATAAAACGCCTTCTGTTTCGACCGTCAAACCTCTCAGGGGAGGATTTGCAACCGTTCGGCACCATTTTTTAGTGAATTGACGAAAGTCAGATTTTTGATGAAATTGTGACCCCGGGGTTTAGGGATTTTTTCAAAAAAAAACTTTTTCTGCCGGTTAAGTTGTCAAGGGCTGATTTCTTTTCCTGTGATAAAAAGCCTTCTGTTTCGACCGCCAAACCTCTCAGAGGAGCATTTGCAAACGTTTGGCACCATTTTTGAGTGAATTGCCGAAAGTCAGATTTTTGATGACTTTGTGACCCCGGGGCTTAGGGATTTTTTCAAAAAAAACTTTTTCTGCCGGTTAAGTTGTCGAGGGCTTATTTCTTTTCCTTTGATAAAAAGCCTTCTGTTTCGACCGCCAAACCTCTCAGGGGAGCATTTGCAAACGTTTGGCACCATTTTTGAGTGAATTGCCAAAAGTCAGATTTTTGATGAAATTGTGACTCCGGGGCTTAGGGATTTTTTCAAAAAAAACTTTTTCTGCCGGTTAAGTTGTCGAGGGCTGATTTCTTTTCATGTGATAAAAAGCGTTCTGTTTCGACCGCCAAACCTCTCAGGGGAGCATTTGCAACCGTTTGGCACCATTTTTGAGTGAATTGCCGAAAGTCAGATTTTTGATGACTTTGTGACCCCGGGGCTTAGGGATTTTTTCAAAAAAAACTTTTTCTGCCGGTTAAGTTGTCAAGGGCTGATTTCTTTTCCTGTGATAAAAAGCCTTCTGTTTCGACCGCCAAACCTCTCAGAGGAGCATTTGCAAACGTTTGGCACCATTTTTGAGTGAATTGCCGAAAGTCAGATTTTTGATGACTTTGTGACCCCGGGGCTTAGGGATTTTTTCAAAAAAATGATTTTCTACCGGTTAAGTTGTCGAGGGCTGATTTCTTTTCCTGTGATAAAAAGCCTTCTGTTTCGACCGTCAAACCTCTCAGGGGAGCATTTGCAAACATTTGGCACCATTTTTGAGTGAATTGCCGAAAGTCAGATTTTTGATGAAATTGTGACCCCGGGGCTTAGGGAATTTTTCAAAAAAAACTTTTTCTGCCAGTAAAGTTGTCGAGGGCTGATTTCTTTTCCTGTGATAAAAAGCCTTCTGTTTCAACCGCCAAACCTCTCAGGGGAGCATTTGCAAACGTTTGGCACCATTTTTGAGTGAATTGCCGAAAGTCAGATTTTTGATGACTTTGTGACCCCGGGGCTTAGGGATTTTTTCAAAAAAAACTTTTTCTGCCGGTTAAGTTGTCAAGGGCTGATTTCTTTTCCTGTGATAAAAAGCCTTCTGTTTCGACCGCCAAACCTCTCAGGGGAGCATTTGCAAACATTTGGCACCAGTTTTGAGAGAATTGCCGAAAGTCAGATTTTTTATGAAATTGTGACCCCGGGGCTTAGGGAATTTTTCAAAAACCTTTTTCTGCCGGTTAAGTTGTCGAGGGCTGATTTCTTTTCCTGTGATAAAAAGCCTTCTGTTTCGACCGCCAAACCTCTCAGGGGAGCATTTGAAACCGTTTGGCACCATTTTTGAGTGTATTGCCAAAAGTCAGATTTTTGATGAAATTGTGACCCCGGGGCTTAGGGATTTTTTCAAAAAAAACTTTTTCTACCGGTTAAGTTGTCGAGATCTGATTTCTTTTCCTGTGATAAAAAGCATTCTGTTTCAACCGCCAAACCTCTCAGGGGAGCATTTGCAAACGTTAGGCACCATTTTTGAGTGAATTGCCGAAAGTCAGATTTTTGATGAAATTGTGACCCCGGGGCTTAGGGATTTCTTCAAAAAAATGTTTTTCTGCCGGTTAAGTTTTCGAGGGCTGATTTCTTTTCCTGCGATAAAAAGCCTTCTGTTTCGACCGCCAAACCTCTCAGGGGAGCATTCGCAAACGTTAGGCACCATTTTTGAGTGAATTGCCAAAAGTCAGATTTTTGATGAAATTGTGACCCCGGGGCTTAGGGATTTTTTCAAAAAAAACTTTTTCTGCCGGTTAAGTTGTCGAGGGCTTATTTCTTTTCCTTTGATAAAAAGCCTTCTGTTTCGACCGCCAAACCTCTCAGGGGAGCATTTGCAAACGTTTGGCACCATTTTTGAGTGAATTGCCAAAAGTCAGATTTTTGATGAAATTGTGACTCCGGGGCTTAGGGATTTTTTCAAAAAAAACTTTTTCTGCCGGTTAAGTTGTCGAGGGCTGATTTCTTTTCATGTGATAAAAAGCGTTCTGTTTCGACCGCCAAACCTCTCAGGGGAGCATTTGCAACCGTTTGGCACCATTTTTGAGTGAATTGCCGAAAGTCAGATTTTTGATGACTTTGTGACCCCGGGGCTTAGGGATTTTTTCAAAAAAAACTTTTTCTGCCGGTTAAGTTGTCAAGGGCTGATTTCTTTTCCTGTGATAAAAAGCCTTCTGTTTCGACCGCCAAACCTCTCAGAGGAGCATTTGCAAACGTTTGGCACCATTTTTGAGTGAATTGCCGAAAGTCAGATTTTTGATGACTTTGTGACCCCGGGGCTTAGGGATTTTTTCAAAAAAATCTTTTTCTGCCGGTTAAGTTGTCGAGGGCTGATTTCTTTTCCTGTGATAAAAAGCCTTCTGTTTCGACCGTCAAACCTCTCAGGGGAGCATTTGCAAACATTTGGCACCATTTTTGAGTGAATTGCCGAAAGTCAGATTTTTGATGAAATTGTGACCCCGGGGCTTAGGGAATTTTTCAAAAAAAACTTTTTCTGCCAGTAAAGTTGTCGAGGGCTGATTTCTTTTCCTGTGATAAAAAGCCTTCTGTTTCAACCGCCAAACCTCTCAGGGGAGCATTTGCAAACGTTAGGCACCATTTTTGAGTGAATTGCCGAAAGTCAGATTTTTGATGAAATCGTGACCCCGGGGCTTAGGGATTTCTTCAAAAAAATGTTTTTCTGCCGGTTAAGTTGTCGAGGGCTGATTTCTTTTCCTGTGTTAAAACGCCTTCTGTTTCGACCGTCAAACCTCTCAGGGGAGCATTTGCAACCGTTCGGCACCATTTTTTAGTGAATTGACGAAAGTCAGATTTTTGATGAAATTGTGACCCCGGGGCTTAGGGATTTTTTCAAAAAAAACTTTTTCTGCCGGTTAAGTTGTCAAGGGCTGATTTCTTTTCCTGTGATAAAACGCCTTCTGTTTCGACCGTCAAACCTCTCAGGGGAGCATTTGCAAACGTGTGGCACCATTTTTGAGTGAATTGCCGAAAGTCAGATTTTTGATGAAATTGTGACCCCGGGGCTTAGGGATTTTTTCAAAAAAATGTTTTTCTGCCGGTTAAGTTGTCGAGGGCTGATTTCTTTTCCTGTGATAAAAAGCCTTCTGTTTCGACCGCCAAACCTCTCAGGGGAGCATTTGAAACCGTTTGGCACCATTTTTGAGTGTATTGCCAAAAGTCAGATTTTTGATGAAATTGTGACCCCGGGGCTTCGGGATTTTTTCAAAAAAAACTTTTTCTACCGGTTAAGTTGTCGAGATCTGATTTCTTTTCCTGTGATAAAAAGCATTCTGTTTCAACCGCCAAACCTCTCAGGGGAGCATTTGCAAACGTTAGGCACCATTTTTGAGTGAATTGCCGAAAGTCAGATTTTTGATGAAATTGTGACCCCGGGGCTTAGGGATTTCTTCAGAAAAATGTTTTTCTGCCGGTTAAGTTTTCGAGGGCTGATTTCTTTTCCTGCGATAAAAAGCCTTCTGTTTCGACCGCCAAACCTCTCAGGGGAGCATTTGCAAACGTTAGGCACCATTTTTGAGTGAATTGCCAAAAGTCAGATTTTTGATGAAATTGTGACCCCGGGGCTTAGGGATTTTTTTTAAAAAAACTTTTTCTGCCGGTTAAGTTGTCGAGGGCTTATTTCTTTTCCTTTGATAAAAAGCCTTCTGTTTCGACCGCCAAACCTCTCAGGGGAGCATTTGCAAACGTTTGGCACCATTTTTGAGTGAATTGCCAAAAGTCAGATTTTTGATGAAATTGTGACTCCGGGGCTTAGGGATTTTTTCAAAAAAAACTTTTTCTGCCAGTTAAGTTGTCGAGGGCTGACTTCTTTTCCTGTGATAAAAAGCCTTCTGTTTCGACCGCCAAACCTCTCAGGGGAGCATTTGCAACCGTTCGGCACCATTTTTGAGTGAATTGCCGAAAGTCAGATTTTTGATGAAATTGTGACCCCGGGGCTTAGGGATTTTTTCAAAAAAAACTTTTTCTGCCGGTTAAGTTGTCGAGGGCTGATTTCTTTTCATGTGATAAAAAGCGTTCTGTTTCGACCGCCAAACCTCTCAGGGGAGCATTTGCAACCGTTTGGCACCATTTTTGAGTGAATTGCCGAAAGTCAGATTTTTGATGACTTTGTGACCCCGGGGCTTAGGGATTTTTTCAAAAAAAACTTTTTCTGCCGGTTAAGTTGTCAAGGGCTGATTTCTTTTCCTGTGATAAAAAGCCTTCTGTTTCGACCGCCAAACCTCTCAGCGGAGCATTTGCAAACATTTGGCACCAGTTTTGAGAGAATTGCCGAAAGTCAGATTTTTTATGAAATTGTGACCCCGGGGCTTAGGGAATTTTTCAAAAACCTTTTTCTGCCGGTTAAGTTGTTGAGGGTTGATTTCTTTTCCTGTGATAAAAAGCCTTCTGTTTCAACCGCCAAACCTCTCAGGGGAGCATTTGAAACCGTTTGGCACCATTTTTGAGTGTATTGCCAAAAGTCAGATTTTTGATGAAATTGTGACCCCGGGGCTTCGGGATTTTTTCAAAAAAAACTTTTTCTACCGGTTAAGTTGTCGAGATCTGATTTCTTTTCCTGTGATAAAAAGCCTTCTGTTTCAACCGCCAAACCTCTCAGGGGAGCATTTGCAAACGTTAGGCACCATTTTTGAGTGAATTGCCGAAAGTCAGATTTTTGATGAAATTGTGACCCCGGGGCTTAGGGATTTCTTCAAAAAAATGTTTTTCTGCCGGTTAAGTTTTCGAGGGCTGATTTCTTTTCCTGCGATAAAAAGCCTTCTGTTTCGACCGCCAAACCTCTCAGGGGAGCATTCGCAAACGTTAGGCACCATTTTTGAGTGAATTGCCAAAAGTCAGATTTTTGATGAAATTGTGACCCCGGGGCTTAGGGATTTTTTCAAAAAAAACTTTTTCTGCCGGTTAAGTTGTCGAGGGCTTATTTCTTTTCCTTTGATAAAAAGCCTTCTGTTCCGACCGCCAAACCTCTCAGGGGAGCATTTGCAAACGTTAGGCACCATTTTTGAGTGAATTGCCAAAAGTCAGATTTTTGATGAAATTGTGACCCCGGGGCTTAGGGATTTTTTTAAAAAAAACTTTTTCTGCCGGTTAAGTTGTCGAGGGCTTATTTCTTTTCCTTTGATAAAAAGCCTTCTGTTTCGACCGCCAAACCTCTCAGGGGAGCATTTGCAAACGTTTGGCACCATTTTTGAGTGAATTGCCAAAAGTCAGATTTTTGATGAAATTGTGACTCCGGGGCTTAGGGATTTTTTCAAAAAAAACTTTTTCTGCCAGTTAAGTTGTCGAGGGCTGACTTCTTTTCCTGTGATAAAAAGCCTTCTGTTTCGACCGCCAAACCTCTCAGGGGAGCATTTGCAACCGTTCGGCACCATTTTTGAGTGAATTGCCGAAAGTCAGATTTTTGATGAAATTGTGACCCCGGGGCTTAGGGATTTTTTCAAAAAAAACTTTTTCTGCCGGTTAAGTTGTCGAGGGCTGATTTCTTTTCATGTGATAAAAAGCGTTCTGTTTCGACCGCCAAACCTCTCAGGGGAGCATTTGCAACCGTTTGGCACCATTTTTGAGTGAATTGCCGAAAGTCAGATTTTTGATGACTTTGTGACCCCGGGGCTTAGGGATTTTTTCAAAAAAAACTTTTTCTGCCGGTTAAGTTGTCAAGGGCTGATTTCTTTTCCTGTGATAAAAAGCCTTCTGTTTCGACCGCCAAACCTCTCAGGGGAGCATTTGCAAACATTTGGCACCAGTTTTGAGAGAATTGCCGAAAGTCAGATTTTTTATGAAATTGTGACCCCGGGGCTTAGGGAATTTTTCAAAAACCTTTTTCTGCCGGTTAAGTTGTCGAGGGCTGATTTCTTTTCCTGTGATAAAAAGCCTTCTGTTTCGACCGCCAAACCTCTCAGGGGAGCATTTGAAACCGTTTGGCACCATTTTTGAGTGTATTGCCAAAAGTCAGATTTTTGATGAAATTGTGACCCCGGGGCTTCGGGATTTTTTCAAAAAAAACTTTTTCTACCGGTTAAGTTGTCGAGATCTGATTTCTTTTCCTGTGATAAAAAGCATTCTGTTTCAACCGCCAAACCTCTCAGGGGAGCATTTGCAAACGTTAGGCACCATTTTTGAGTGAATTGCCGAAAGTCAGATTTTTGATGAAATTGTGACCCCGGGGCTTAGGGATTTCTTCAAAAAAATGTTTTTCTGCCGGTTAAGTTTTCGAGGGCTGATTTCTTTTCCTGCGATAAAAAGCCTTCTGTTTCGACCGCCAAACCTCTCAGGGGAGCATTCGCAAACGTTAGGCACCATTTTTGAGTGAATTGCCAAAAGTCAGATTTTTGATGAAATTGTGACCCCGGGGCTTAGGGATTTTTTCAAAAAAAACTTTTTCTGCCGGTTAAGTTGTCGAGGGCTTATTTCTTTTCCTTTGATAAAAAGCCTTCTGTTTCGACCGCCAAACCTCTCAGGGGAGCATTTGCAAACGTTTGGCACCATTTTTGAGTGAATTGCCAAAAGTCAGATTTTTGATGAAATTGTGACTCCGGGGCTTAGGGATTTTTTCAAAAAAAACTTTTTCTGCCGGTTAAGTTGTCGAGGGCTGATTTCTTTTCATGTGATAAAAAGCGTTCTGTTTCGACCGCCAAACCTCTCAGGGGAGCATTTGCAACCGTTTGGCACCATTTTTGAGTGAATTGCCGAAAGTCAGATTTTTGATGACTTTGTGACCCCGGGGCTTAGGGATTTTTTCAAAAAAAACTTTTTCTGCCGGTTAAGTTGTCAAGGGCTGATTTCTTTTCCTGTGATAAAAAGCCTTCTGTTTCGACCGCCAAACCTCTCAGAGGAGCATTTGCAAACGTTTGGCACCATTTTTGAGTGAATTGCCGAAAGTCAGATTTTTGATGACTTTGTGACCCCGGGGCTTAGGGATTTTTTCAAAAAAATGATTTTCTACCGGTTAAGTTGTCGAGGGCTGATTTCTTTTCCTGTGATAAAAAGCCTTCTGTTTCGACCGTCAAACCTCTCAGGGGAGCATTTGCAAACATTTGGCACCATTTTTGAGTGAATTGCCGAAAGTCAGATTTTTGATGAAATTGTGACCCCGGGGCTTAGGGAATTTTTCAAAAAAAACTTTTTCTGCCAGTTAAGTTGTCGAGGGCTGACTTCTTTTCCTGTGATAAAAAGCCTTCTGTTTCGACCGCCAAACCTCTCAGGGGAGCATTTGCAACCGTTCGGCACCATTTTTGAGTGAATTGCCGAAAGTCAGATTTTTGATGAAATTGTGACCCCGGGGCTTAGGGATTTTTTCAAAAAAAACTTTTTCTGCCGGTTAAGTTGTCGAGGGCTGATTTCTTTTCATGTGATAAAAAGCGTTCTGTTTCGACCGCCAAACCTCTCAGGGGAGCATTTGCAACCGTTTGGCACCATTTTTGAGTGAATTGCCGAAAGTCAGATTTTTGATGACTTTGTGACCCCGGGGCTTAGGGATTTTTTCAAAAAAAACTTTTTCTGCCGGTTAAGTTGTCAAGGGCTGATTTCTTTTCCTGTGATAAAAAGCCTTCTGTTTCGACCGCCAAACCTCTCAGGGGAGCATTTGCAAACATTTGGCACCAGTTTTGAGAGAATTGCCGAAAGTCAGATTTTTTATGAAATTGTGACCCCGGGGCTTAGGGAATTTTTCAAAAACCTTTTTCTGCCGGTTAAGTTGTCGAGGGCTGATTTCTTTTCCTGTGATAAAAAGCCTTCTGTTTCGACCGCCAAACCTCTCAGGGGAGCATTTGAAACCGTTTGGCACCATTTTTGAGTGTATTGCCAAAAGTCAGATTTTTGATGAAATTGTGACCCCGGGGCTTAGGGATTTCTTCAGAAAAATGTTTTTCTGCCGGTTAAGTTTTCGAGGGCTGATTTCTTTTCCTGCGATAAAAAGCCTTCTGTTTCGACCGCCAAACCTCTCAGGGGAGCATTTGCAAACGTTAGGCACCATTTTTGAGTGAATTGCCAAAAGTCAGATTTTTGATGAAATTGTGACCCCGGGGCTTAGGGATTTTTTTTAAAAAAACTTTTTCTGCCGGTTAAGTTGTCGAGGGCTTATTTCTTTTCCTTTGATAAAAAGCCTTCTGTTTCGACCGCCAAACCTCTCAGGGGAGCATTTGCAAACGTTTGGCACCATTTTTGAGTGAATTGCCAAAAGTCAGATTTTTGATGAAATTGTGACTCCGGGGCTTAGGGATTTTTTCAAAAAAAACTTTTTCTGCCAGTTAAGTTGTCGAGGGCTGACTTCTTTTCCTGTGATAAAAAGCCTTCTGTTTCGACCGCCAAACCTCTCAGGGGAGCATTTGCAACCGTTCGGCACCATTTTTGAGTGAATTGCCGAAAGTCAGATTTTTGATGAAATTGTGACCCCGGGGCTTAGGGATTTTTTCAAAAAAAACTTTTTCTGCCGGTTAAGTTGTCGAGGGCTGATTTCTTTTCATGTGATAAAAAGCGTTCTGTTTCGACCGCCAAACCTCTCAGGGGAGCATTTGCAACCGTTTGGCACCATTTTTGAGTGAATTGCCGAAAGTCAGATTTTTGATGACTTTGTGACCCCGGGGCTTAGGGATTTTTTCAAAAAAAACTTTTTCTGCCGGTTAAGTTGTCAAGGGCTGATTTCTTTTCCTGTGATAAAAAGCCTTCTGTTTCGACCGCCAAACCTCTCAGCGGAGCATTTGCAAACATTTGGCACCAGTTTTGAGAGAATTGCCGAAAGTCAGATTTTTTATGAAATTGTGACCCCGGGGCTTAGGGAATTTTTCAAAAACCTTTTTCTGCCGGTTAAGTTGTTGAGGGTTGATTTCTTTTCCTGTGATAAAAAGCCTTCTGTTTCAACCGCCAAACCTCTCAGGGGAGCATTTGAAACCGTTTGGCACCATTTTTGAGTGTATTGCCAAAAGTCAGATTTTTGATGAAATTGTGACCCCGGGGCTTCGGGATTTTTTCAAAAAAAACTTTTTCTACCGGTTAAGTTGTCGAGATCTGATTTCTTTTCCTGTGATAAAAAGCCTTCTGTTTCAACCGCCAAACCTCTCAGGGGAGCATTTGCAAACGTTAGGCACCATTTTTGAGTGAATTGCCGAAAGTCAGATTTTTGATGAAATTGTGACCCCGGGGCTTAGGGATTTCTTCAAAAAAATGTTTTTCTGCCGGTTAAGTTTTCGAGGGCTGATTTCTTTTCCTGCGATAAAAAGCCTTCTGTTTCGACCGCCAAACCTCTCAGGGGAGCATTCGCAAACGTTAGGCACCATTTTTGAGTGAATTGCCAAAAGTCAGATTTTTGATGAAATTGTGACCCCGGGGCTTAGGGATTTTTTCAAAAAAAACTTTTTCTGCCGGTTAAGTTGTCGAGGGCTTATTTCTTTTCCTTTGATAAAAAGCCTTCTGTTCCGACCGCCAAACCTCTCAGGGGAGCATTTGCAAACGTTAGGCACCATTTTTGAGTGAATTGCCAAAAGTCAGATTTTTGATGAAATTGTGACCCCGGGGCTTAGGGATTTTTTTAAAAAAAACTTTTTCTGCCGGTTAAGTTGTCGAGGGCTTATTTCTTTTCCTTTGATAAAAAGCCTTCTGTTTCGACCGCCAAACCTCTCAGGGGAGCATTTGCAAACGTTTGGCACCATTTTTGAGTGAATTGCCAAAAGTCAGATTTTTGATGAAATTGTGACTCCGGGGCTTAGGGATTTTTTCAAAAAAAACTTTTTCTGCCAGTTAAGTTGTCGAGGGCTGACTTCTTTTCCTGTGATAAAAAGCCTTCTGTTTCGACCGCCAAACCTCTCAGGGGAGCATTTGCAACCGTTCGGCACCATTTTTGAGTGAATTGCCGAAAGTCAGATTTTTGATGAAATTGTGACCCCGGGGCTTAGGGATTTTTTCAAAAAAAACTTTTTCTGCCGGTTAAGTTGTCGAGGGCTGATTTCTTTTCATGTGATAAAAAGCGTTCTGTTTCGACCGCCAAACCTCTCAGGGGAGCATTTGCAACCGTTTGGCACCATTTTTGAGTGAATTGCCGAAAGTCAGATTTTTGATGACTTTGTGACCCCGGGGCTTAGGGATTTTTTCAAAAAAAACTTTTTCTGCCGGTTAAGTTGTCAAGGGCTGATTTCTTTTCCTGTGATAAAAAGCCTTCTGTTTCGACCGCCAAACCTCTCAGGGGAGCATTTGCAAACATTTGGCACCAGTTTTGAGAGAATTGCCGAAAGTCAGATTTTTTATGAAATTGTGACCCCGGGGCTTAGGGAATTTTTCAAAAACCTTTTTCTGCCGGTTAAGTTGTCGAGGGCTGATTTCTTTTCCTGTGATAAAAAGCCTTCTGTTTCGACCGCCAAACCTCTCAGGGGAGCATTTGAAACCGTTTGGCACCATTTTTGAGTGTATTGCCAAAAGTCAGATTTTTGATGAAATTGTGACCCCGGGGCTTCGGGATTTTTTCAAAAAAAACTTTTTCTACCGGTTAAGTTGTCGAGATCTGATTTCTTTTCCTGTGATAAAAAGCATTCTGTTTCAACCGCCAAACCTCTCAGGGGAGCATTTGCAAACGTTAGGCACCATTTTTGAGTGAATTGCCGAAAGTCAGATTTTTGATGAAATTGTGACCCCGGGGCTTAGGGATTTCTTCAAAAAAATGTTTTTCTGCCGGTTAAGTTTTCGAGGGCTGATTTCTTTTCCTGCGATAAAAAGCCTTCTGTTTCGACCGCCAAACCTCTCAGGGGAGCATTCGCAAACGTTAGGCACCATTTTTGAGTGAATTGCCAAAAGTCAGATTTTTGATGAAATTGTGACCCCGGGGCTTAGGGATTTTTTCAAAAAAAACTTTTTCTGCCGGTTAAGTTGTCGAGGGCTTATTTCTTTTCCTTTGATAAAAAGCCTTCTGTTTCGACCGCCAAACCTCTCAGGGGAGCATTTGCAAACGTTTGGCACCATTTTTGAGTGAATTGCCAAAAGTCAGATTTTTGATGAAATTGTGACTCCGGGGCTTAGGGATTTTTTCAAAAAAAACTTTTTCTGCCGGTTAAGTTGTCGAGGGCTGATTTCTTTTCATGTGATAAAAAGCGTTCTGTTTCGACCGCCAAACCTCTCAGGGGAGCATTTGCAACCGTTTGGCACCATTTTTGAGTGAATTGCCGAAAGTCAGATTTTTGATGACTTTGTGACCCCGGGGCTTAGGGATTTTTTCAAAAAAAACTTTTTCTGCCGGTTAAGTTGTCAAGGGCTGATTTCTTTTCCTGTGATAAAAAGCCTTCTGTTTCGACCACCAAACCTCTCAGAGGAGCATTTGCAAACGTTTGGCACCATTTTTGAGTGAATTGCCGAAAGTCAGATTTTTGATGACTTTGTGACCCCGGGGCTTAGGGATTTTTTCAAAAAAATGATTTTCTACCGGTTAAGTTGTCGAGGGCTGATTTCTTTTCCTGTGATAAAAAGCCTTCTGTTTCGACCGTCAAACCTCTCAGGGGAGCATTTGCAAACATTTGGCACCATTTTTGAGTGAATTGCCGAAAGTCAGATTTTTGATGAAATTGTGACCCCGGGGCTTAGGGAATTTTTCAAAAAAAACTTTTTCTGCCAGTTAAGTTGTCGAGGGCTGACTTCTTTTCCTGTGATAAAAAGCCTTCTGTTTCGACCGCCAAACCTCTCAGGGGAGCATTTGCAACCGTTCGGCACCATTTTTGAGTGAATTGCCGAAAGTCAGATTTTTGATGAAATTGTGACCCCGGGGCTTAGGGATTTTTTCAAAAAAAACTTTTTCTGCCGGTTAAGTTGTCGAGGGCTGATTTCTTTTCATGTGATAAAAAGCGTTCTGTTTCGACCGCCAAACCTCTCAGGGGAGCATTTGCAACCGTTTGGCACTATTTTTGAGTGAATTGCCGAAAGTCAGATTTTTGATGACTTTGTGACCCCGGGGCTTAGGGATTTTTTCAAAAAAAACTTTTTCTGCCGGTTAAGTTGTCAAGGGCTGATTTCTTTTCCTGTGATAAAAAGCCTTCTGTTTCGACCGCCAAACCTCTCAGGGGAGCATTTGCAAACATTTGGCACCAGTTTTGAGAGAATTGCCGAAAGTCAGATTTTTTATGAAATTGTGACCCCGGGGCTTAGGGAATTTTTCAAAAACCTTTTTCTGCCGGTTAAGTTGTCGAGGGCTGATTTCTTTTCCTGTGATAAAAAGCCTTCTGTTTCGACCGCCAAACCTCTCAGGGGAGCATTTGAAACCGTTTGGCACCATTTTTGAGTGTATTGCCAAAAGTCAGATTTTTGATGAAATTGTGACCCCGGGGCTTCGGGATTTTTTCAAAAAAAACTTTTTCTACCGGTTAAGTTGTCGAGATCTGATTTCTTTTCCTGTGATAAAAAGCCTTCTGTTTCAACCGCCAAACCTCTCAGGGGAGCATTTGCAAACGTTAGGCACCATTTTTGAGTGAATTGCCGAAAGTCAGATTTTTGATGAAATTGTGACCCCGGGGCTTAGGGATTTCTTCAAAAAAATGTTTTTCTGCCGGTTAAGTTTTCGAGGGCTGATTTCTTTTCCTGCGATAAAAAGCCTTCTGTTTCGACCGCCAAACCTCTCAGGGGAGCATTCGCAAACGTTAGGCACCATTTTTGAGTGAATTGCCAAAAGTCAGATTTTTGATGAAATTGTGACCCCGGGGCTTAGGGATTTTTTCAAAAAAAACTTTTTCTGCCGGTTAAGTTGTCGAGGGCTTATTTCTTTTCCTTTGATAAAAAGCCTTCTGTTTCGACCGCCAAACCTCTCAGGGGAGCATTTGCAAACGTTTGGCACCATTTTTGAGTGAATTGCCAAAAGTCAGATTTTTGATGAAATTGTGACTCCGGGGCTTAGGGATTTTTTCAAAAAAAACTTTTTCTGCCGGTTAAGTTGTCGAGGGCTGATTTCTTTTCATGTGATAAAATGCGTTCTGTTTCGACCGCCAAACCTCTCAGGGGAGCATTTGCAACCGTTTGGCACCATTTTTGAGTGAATTGCCGAAAGTCAGATTTTTGATGACTTTGTGACCCCGGGGCTTAGGGATTTTTTCAAAAAAAACTTTTTCTGCCGGTTAAGTTGTCAAGGGCTGATTTCTTTTCCTGTGATAAAAAGCCTTCTGTTTCGACCGCCAAACCTCTCAGAGGAGCATTTGCAAACGTTTGGCACCATTTTTGAGTGAATTGCCGAAAGTCAGATTTTTGATGACTTTGTGACCCCGGGGCTTAGGGATTTTTTCAAAAAAATGATTTTCTACCGGTTAAGTTGTCGAGGGCTGATTTCTTTTCCTGTGATAAAAAGCCTTCTGTTTCGACCGTCAAACCTCTCAGGGGAGCATTTGCAAACATTTGGCACCATTTTTGAGTGAATTGCCGAAAGTCAGATTTTTGATGAAATTGTGACCCCGGGGCTTAGGGAATTTTTCAAAAAAAACTTTTTCTGCCAGTAAAGTTGTCGAGGGCTGATTTCTTTTCCTGTGATAAAAAGCCTTCTGTTTCAACCGCCAAACCTCTCAGGGGAGCATTTGCAAACGTTAGGCACCATTTTTGAGTGAATTGCCGAAAGTCAGATTTTTGATGAAATCGTGACCCCGGGGCTTAGGGATTTTTTCAAAAAAAACTTTTTCTGCCGGTTAAGTTGTCGAGGGCTGATTTCTTTTCCTGTGTTAAAACGCCTTCTGTTTCGACCGTCAAACCTCTCAGGGGAGCATTTGCAACCGTTCGGCACCATTTTTTAGTGAATTGACGAAAGTCAGATTTTTGATGAAATTGTGACCCCGGGGCTTCGGGATTTTTTCAAAAAAAACTTTTTCTACCGGTTAAGTTGTCGAGATCTGATTTCTTTTCCTGTGATAAAAAGCATTCTGTTTCAACCGCCAAACCTCTCAGGGGAGCATTTGCAAACGTTAGGCACCATTTTTGAGTGAATTGCCGAAAGTCAGATTTTTGATGAAATTGTGACCCCGGGGCTTAGGGATTTCTTCAAAAAAATGTTTTTCTGCCGGTTAAGTTTTCGAGGGCTGATTTCTTTTCCTGCGATAAAAAGCCTTCTGTTTCGACCGCCAAACCTCTCAGGGGAGCATTCGCAAACGTTAGGCACCATTTTTGAGTGAATTGCCAAAAGTCAGATTTTTGATGAAATTGTGACCCCGGGGCTTAAAGATTTTTTCAAAAAAATGTTTTTCTGCCGGTTAAGTTGTCGAGGGCTGATTTCTTTTCCTGTGATAAAAAGCCTTCTGTTTCGACCGCCAAACCTCTCAGGGGAGCATTTGAAACCGTTTGGCACCATTTTTGAGTGTATTGCCAAAAGTCAGATTTTTGATGAAATTGTGACCCCGGGGCTTCGGGATTTTTTCAAAAAAAACTTTTTCTACTGGTTAAGTTGTCGAGATCTGATTTCTTTTCCTGTGATAAAAAGCATTCTGTTTCAACCGCCAAACCTCTCAGGGGAGCATTTGCAAAAGTTAGGCACCATTTTTGAGTGAATTGCCGAAAGTCAGATTTTTGATGAAATTGTGACCCCGGGGCTTAGGGATTTCTTCAAAAAAATGTTTTTCTGCCGGTTAAGTTTTCGAGGGCTGATTTCTTTTCCTGCGATAAAAAGCCTTCTGTTTCGACCGCCAAACCTCTCAGGGGAGCATTCGCAAACGTTAGGCACCATTTTTGAGTGAATTGCCAAAAGTCAGATTTTTGATGAAATTGTGACCCCGGGGCTTAGGGATTTTTTTTAAAAAAACTTTTTCTGCCGGTTAAGTTGTCGAGGGCTTATTTCTTTTCCTTTGATAAAAAGCCTTCTGTTTCGACCGCCAAACCTCTCAGGGGAGCATTTGCAAACGTTTGGCACCATTTTTGAGTGAATTGCCAAAAGTCAGATTTTTGATGAAATTGTGACTCCGGGGCTTAGGGATTTTTTCAAAACAAACTTTTTCTGCCAGTTAAGTTGTCGAGGGCTGACTTCTTTTCCTGTGATAAAAAGCCTTCTGTTTCGACCGCCAAACCTCTCAGGGGAGCATTTGCAACCGTTCGGCACCATTTTTGAGTGAATTGCCGAAAGTCAGATTTTTGATGAAATTGTGACCCCGGGGCTTAGGGATTTTTTCAAGAAAAACTTTTTCTGCCGGTTAACTTGTCGAGGGCTGATTTCTTTTCATGTGATAAAAAGCGTTCTGTTTCGACCGCCAAACCTCTCAGGGGAGCATTTGCAACCGTTTGGCACCATTTTTGAGTGAATTGCCGAAAGTCAGATTTTTGATGACTTTGTGACCCCGGGGCTTAGGGATTTTTTCAAAAAAAACTTTTTCTGCCGGTTAAGTTGTCAAGGGCTGATTTCTTTTCCTGTGATAAAAAGCCTTCTGTTTCGACCGCCAAACCTCTCAGGGGAGCATTTGCAAACATTTGGCACCAGTTTTGAGAGAATTGCCGAAAGTCAGATTTTTTATGAAATTGTGACCCCGGGGCTTAGGGAATTTTTCAAAAACATTTTTCTGCCGGTTAAGTTGTCGAGGGCTGATTTCTTTTCCTGTGATAAAAAGCCTTCTGTTTCGACCGCCAAACCTCTCAGGGGAGCATTTGAAACCGTTTGGCACCATTTTTGAGTGTATTGCTAAAAGTCAGATTTTTGATGAAATTGTGACCCCGGGGCTTCGGGATTTTTTCAAAAAAAACTTTTTCTACCGGTTAAGTTGTCGAGATCTGATTTCTTTTCCTGTGATAAAAAGCATTCTGTTTCAACCGCCAAACCTCTCAGGGGAGCATTTGCAAACGTTAGGCACCATTTTTGAGTGAATTGCCGAAAGTCAGATTTTTGATGAAATTGTGACCCCGGGGCTTAGGGATTTCTTCAAAAAAATGTTTTTCTGCCGGTTAAGTTTTCGAGGGCTGATTTCTTTTCCTGCGATAAAAAGCCTTCTGTTTCGACCGCCAAACCTCTCAGGGGAGCATTCGCAAACGTTAGGCACCATTTTTGAGTGAATTGCCAAAAGTCAGATTTTTGATGAAATTGTGACCCCGGGGCTTAGGGATTTTTTCAAAAAAAACTTTTTCTGCCGGTTAAGTTGTCGAGGGCTTATTTCTTTTCCTTTGATAAAAAGCCTTCTGTTTCGACTGCCAAACCTCTCAGGGGAGCATTTGCAAACGTTTGGCACCATTTTTGAGTGAATTGCCAAAAGTCAGATTTTTGATGAAATTGTGACTCCGGGGCTTAGGGATTTTTTCAAAAAAAACTTTTTCTGCCGGTTAAGTTGTCGAGGGCTGATTTCTTTTCATGTGATAAAAAGCGTTCTGTTTCGACCGCCAAACCTCTCAGGGGAGCATTTGCAACCGTTTGGCACCATTTTTGAGTGAATTGCCGAAAGTCAGATTTTTGATGACTTTGTGACCCCGGGGCTTAGGGATTTTTTCAAAAAAAACTTTTTCTGCCGGTTAAGTTGTCAAGGGCTGATTTCTTTTCCTGTGATAAAAAGCCTTCTGTTTCGACCGCCAAACCTCTCAGAGGAGCATTTGCAAACGTTTGGCACCATTTTTGAGTGAATTGCCGAAAGTCAGATTTTTGATGAAATTGTGACCCCGGGGCTTAGGGATTTTTTCAAAAAAATGATTTTCTACCGGTTAAGTTGTCGAGGGCTGATTTCTTTTCCTGTGATAAAAAGCCTTCTGTTTCGACCGTCAAACCTCTCAGGGGAGCATTTGCAAACATTTGGCACCATTTTTGAGTGAATTGCCGAAAGTCAGATTTTTGATGAAATTGTGACCCCGGGGCTTAGGGAATTTTTCAAAAAAAACTTTTTCTGCCAGTAAAGTTGTCGAGGGCTGATTTCTTTTCCTGTGATAAAAAGCCTTCTGTTTCAACCGCCAAACCTCTCAGGGGAGCATTTGCAAACGTCAGGCACCATTTTTGAGTGAATTGCCGAAAGTCAGATTTTTGATGAAATCGTGACCCCGGGGCTTAGGGATTTTTTCAAAAAAATGTTTTTCTGCCGGTTAAGTTGTCGAGGGCTGATTTCTTTTCCTGTGTTAAAACGCCTTCTGTTTCGACCGTCAAACCTCTCAGGGGAGCATTTGCAACCGTTCGGCACCATTTTTTAGTGAATTGACGAAAGTCAGATTTTTGATGAAATTGTGACCCCGGGGCTTAGGGATTTTTTCAAAAAAAACTTTTTCTGCCGGTTAAGTTGTCAAGGGCTGATTTCTTTTCCTGTGATAAAACGCCTTCTGTTTCGACCGTCAAACCTCTCAGGGGAGGATTTGCAACCGTTTGGCACCATTTTTTAGTGAATTGACGAAAGTCAGATTTTTGATGAAATTGTGACCCCGGGGTTTAGGGATTTTTTCAAAAAAAACTTTTTCTGCCGGTTAAGTTGTCAAGGGCTGATTTCTTTTCCTGTGATAAAAAGCGTTCTGTTTCGACCGCCAAACCTCTCAGGGGAGCATTTGCAAACATTTGGCACCATTTTTGAGTGAATTGCCGAAAGTCAGATTTTTGATGAAATTGTGACCCCGGGGCTTAGGGATTTTTTCAAAAAAATGTTTTTCTGCCGGTTAAGTTGTCGAGGGCTGATTTCTTTTCCTGTGATAAAACGCCTTCTGTTTCGACCGCCAAACGTCTCAGGGGAGCATTTGCAAACGTTTGGCACCATTTTTGAGTGAACTGCTGAAAGTCAGATTTTTGATGACTTTGTGACCCCGGGGCTTAGGGATTTTTTCAAGAAAAACTTTTTCTGCCGGTTAAGTTGTGGAGGGCTGATTTCTTTTCCTGTGATAAAACGCCTTCTGTTTCGACCGCCAAAACTCTCAGGGGAGCATTTGCAACCGTTCGGCACCATTTTTGAGTGAATTGCCGAAAGTCAGATTTTTGATGACTTTGTCACCCCGGGGCTTAGGGATTTTTTCAAAGAAAACTTTTTCTGCCGGTTAAGTTGTCAAGGGCTGATTTTCTGTCCTGTGATAAAAAGCCTTCTGTTTCGACCGCCAAACCTCTCAGGGGAGCATTTCCAAACGTGTGGCACCATTTTTGAGTGAATTGCCAAAAGTCAGATTTTTGATGAAATTGTGACCCCGGGGCTTAGGGATTTTTTCAAAAAAAACTTTTTCTGCCAGTAAAGTTGTCGAGGGCTGATTTCTTTTCCTGTGATAAAAAGCCTTCTGTTTCGACCGCCAAACCTCTCAGGGGAGCATTTGCAAACGTTTGGCACCATTTTTGAGTGAATTGCCAAAAGTCAGATTTTTGATGAAATTGTGACCCCGGGGCTTAGGGATTGTTTTAAAAAAATGTTTTTCTGCCGGTTAAGTTGTCGAGGGCTGATTTCCTTTCCTGTGATAAAAAGCCTTCTGTTTCGACCGTCAAACCTCTCAGTGGAGCATTTGCAAACATTTGGCACCAGTTTTGAGAGAATTGCCGAAAGTCAGATTTTTGATGAAATTGTGACCCCGGGGCTTAGGGAATTTTTCAAAAACCTTTTTCTGCCGGTTAAGTTGTCGAGGGCTGATTTCTTTTCCTGTGATAAAAAGCCTTCTGTTTCGACCGCCAAACCTCTCAGGGGAGCATTCGCAAACGTTTGGCACCATTTTTGAGTGAATTGCCAAAAGTCAGATTTTTGATGACTTTGTGACCCCGGGGCTTAGGGAATTTTTCAAAAAAAACTTTTTCTGCCAGTAAAGTTGTCGAGGGCTGATTTCTTTTCCTGTGATAAAAAGCCTTCTGTTTCGACCGCCAAACCTCTCAGGGGAGCATTTGAAACCGTTTGGCACCATTTTTGAGTGAATTGCCAAAAGTCAGATTTTTGATGAAATTGTGACCCCGGGGCTTCGGGATTTTTTCAAAAAAAACTTTTTCTACCGGTTAAGTTGTCGAGGGCTGATTTCTTTTCCTGTGATAAAAAGCATTCTGTTTCAACCGCCAAACCTCTCAGGGGAGCATTTGCAAACGTTAGGCACCATTTTTGAGTGAATTGCCGAAAGTCAGATTTTTGATGAAATTGTGACCCCGGGGCTTAGGGAATTTTTGAAAAAAATGTTTTTCTGCCGGTTAAGTTTTCGAGGGCTGATTTCTTTTCCTGCGATAAAAAGCCTTCTGTTTCGACCGCCAAACCTCTCAGGGGAGCATTCGCAAACGTTAGGCACCATTTTTGAGTGAATTGCCAAAAGTCAGATTTTTGATGAAATTGTGACCCCGGGGCTTAGGGATTTTTTCAAAAAAAACTTTTTCTGCCAGTTAAGTTGTCGAGGGCTTATTTCTTTTCCTTTGATAAAAAGCCTTCTGTTTCGACCGCCAAACCTCTCAGGGGAGCATTTGCAAACGTTTGGCACCATTTTTGAGTGAATTGCCAAAAGTCAGATTTTTGATGAAATTGTGACTCCGGGGCTTAGGGATTTTTTCAAAAAAAACTTTTTCTGCCAGTTAAGTTGTTGAGGGCTGACTTCTTTTCTTGTGATAAAAAGCCTTCTGTTTCGACCGCCAAACCTCTCAGGGGAGCATTTGCAACCGTTTGGCACCATTTTTGAGTGAATTGCCAAAAGTCAGATTTTTGATGAAATTGTGACCCCGGGGCTTAGGGATTTTTTCAAAAGAAACTTTTTCTGCCTGTTAAGTTGTCGAGGGCTGACTTCTTTTCCTGTGATAAAAAGCCTTCTGTTTCGACCGCCAAACCTCTCAGAGGAGCATTTGCAAACCTGTGGCACCATTTTTGAGTGAATTGCCGAAAGTCAGATTTTTGATGAAATTGTGACCCCGGGGCTTAGGGATTTTTTCAAAAAAATGTTTTTCTGCCGGTTAAGTTGTCGAGGGCTGATTTCTTTTCCTGTGATAAAACGCCTTCTGTTTCGACCGCCAAAACTCTCAGGGGAGCATTTGCAACCGTTCGGCACCATTTTTGAGTGAATTGCCGAAAGTCAGATTTTTGATGAAATTGTGACCCCGGGGCTTAGGGATTTTTTCAAAAAAAACTTTTTCTGCCGGTTAAGTTGTCAAGGGCTGATTTTCTGTCCTGTGATAAAAAGCCGTCTGTTTCGACCGCCAAACCTCTCAGGGGAGCATTCCCAAACGTGTGGCACCATTTTTGAGTGAATTGCCAAAAGTCAGGTTTTTCATGAAATTGTGACCCCGGGGCTTAGGGATTTTTTCAAAAAAAACTTTTTCTGCCAGTAAAGTTGTCGAGGGCTGATTTCTTTTCCTGTGATAAAAAGCCTTCTGTTTCGACCGCCAAACCTCTCAGGGGAGCATTTGGAAACGTTTGGCACCATTTTTGAGTGAATTGCCAAAAGTCAGATTTTTGATGAAAATGTGACCCCGGGGCTTAGGGATTTTTTTAAAAAAATGTTTTTCTGCCGGTTAAGTTGTCGAGGGCTGATTTCCTTTCCTGTGATAAAAAGCCTTCTGTTTCGACCGTCAAACCTCTCAGGGGAGCATTTGCAAACATTTGGCACCATTTTTGAGAGAATTGCCGAAAGTCAGATTTTTGATGAAATTGTGACCCCGGGGCTTAGGGATTTCTTCAAAAAAATGTTTTTCTGCCGGTTAAGTTTTCGAGGGCTGATTTCTTTTCCTGCGATAAAAAGCCTTCTGTTTCGACCGCCAAACCTCTCAGGGGAGCATTCGCAAACGTTAGGCACCATTTTTGAGTGAATTGCCAAAAGTCAGATTTTTGATGAAATTGTGACCCCGGGGCTTAGGGATTTTTTCAAAAAAAAATTTTTCTGCCGGTTAAGTTGTCGACGGCTTATTTCTTTTCCTTTGATAAAAAGCCTTCTGTTTCGACCACCAAACCTCTCAGAGGCGCATTTGCAAACGTTTGGCACCATTTTTGAGTGAATTGCCAAAAGTCAGATTTTTGATGAAATTGTGACCCCGGGGCTTAGGGATTTTTTCAAAAGAAACTTTTTCTGCCAGTTAAGTTGTCGAGGGCTGACTTCTTTTCCTGTGATAAAAAGCCTTCTGTTTCGACCGCCAAACCTCTCAGAGGAGCATTTGCAAACGTTTGGCACCATTTTTGAGTGAATTGCTGAAAGTCAGATTTTTGATGACTTTGTGACCCCGGGGATTAGGGATTTTTTCAAGAAAAACTTTTTCTGCCGGTTAAGGTGTGGAGGGCTGATTTCTTTTCCTGTGATAAAACGCCTTCTGTTTCGACCGCCAAAACTCTCAGGGGAGCATTTGCAACCGTTCGGCACCATTTTTGAGTGAATTGCCGAAAGTCAGATTTTTGATGAAATTGTGACCCCGGGGCTTAGGGATTTTTTCAAAAAAAACTTTTTCTGCCGGTTAAGTTGTCAAGGGCTGATTTCTTTTTCTGTGATAAAAAGCCTTCTGTTTCGACCGCCAAACCTCTCAGAGGAGCATTTGCAAACGTCTGGCACCATTTTTGAGTGAATTGCCAAAAGTCATATTTTTGATGAAATTGTGACCCCGGGGCTTAGGGATTTTTTCAAAAAAATGTTTTTCTGTCGGTTAAGTTGTCGAGGTCTGATTTCTTTTCCTGTGATAAAAAGCCTTCTGTTTCGACCGTCAAACCTCTCAGGGGAGCATTTGAAACCGTTTGGCACCATTTTTGAGTGAATTGCCGAAAGTCAGATTTTTGATGAAATTGTGACCCCGGGGCTTAGGGATTTCTTCAAAAAAACTTTTTCTGCCGGTTAAGTTGTCAAGGGCTGATTTTCTGTCCTGTGATAAAAAGCCGTCTGTTTCGACCGCCAAACCTCTCAGGGGAGCATTCGCAAACGTGTGGCACCATTTTTGAGTGAATTGCCAAAAGTCAGGTTTTTCATGAAATTGTGACCCCGGGGCTTAGGGATTTTTTCAAAAAAAACTTTTTCTGCCAGTAAAGTTGTCGAGGGCTGATTTCTTTTCCTGTGACAAAAAGCCTTCTGTTTCGACCGCCAAACCTCTCAGGGGAGCATTTGCAAACGTTTGGCACCATTTTTGAGTGAATTGCCAAAAGTCAGATTTTTGATGAAATTGTGCCCCGGGGCTTAGGGATTTTTTTAAAAAAATGTTTTTCTGCCGGTTAAGTTGTCGAGGGCTGATTTCCTTTCCTGTGATAAAAAGCCTTCTGTTTCGACCGTCAAACCTCTCAGGGGAGCATTTGCAAACATTTGGCACCATTTTTGAGAGAATTGCCGAAAGTCAGATTTTTGATGAAATTGTGACCCCGGGGCTTAGGGAATTTTTCAAAAAAAACTTTTTCTGCCGGTTAAGTTGTGGAGGGCTGATTTCTTTTCCTGTGATAAAAAGCCTTCTGTTTCGACCGTCAAACCTCTCAGGGGAGCATTTGAAACCGTTTGGCACCATTTTTGAGTGAATTGCCAAAAGTCAGATTTTTGATGACTTTGTGACCCCGGGGCTTAGGGAATTTTTCAAAAAAAACTTTTTCTGCCAGTAAAGTTGTCGAGGGCTGATTTCTTTTCCTGTGATAAAAAGCCTTCTGTTTCGACCGCCAAACCTCTCAGGGGAGCATTTGAAACCGTTTGGCACCATTTTTGAGTGAATTACCAAAAGTCAGATTTTTGATGAAATTGTGACCCCGGGGCTTAGGGATTTTTTCAAGAAAAACTTTTTCTTCCGGTTAAGTTGTGGAGGGCTGATTTCTTTTCCTGTGATAAAAAGCCTTCTGTTTCGACCGCCAAACCTCTCAGGGGAGCATTTGAAACCGTTTGGCACCATTTTTGAGTGAATTGCCGAAAGTCAGATTTTTGATGAAATTGTGACCCCGGGGCTTAGGGATTTCTTCAAAAAAACTTTTTCTGCCGGTTAAGTTGTCAAGGGCTGATTTTCTGTCCTGTGATAAAAAGCCGTCTGTTTCGACCGCCAAACCTCTCAGGGGAGCATTCGCAAACGTGTGGCACCATTTTTGAGTGAATTGCCAAAAGTCAGGTTTTTCATGAAATTGTGACCCCGGGGCTTAGGGATTTTTTCAAAAAAAACTTTTTCTGCCAGTAAAGTTGTCGAGGGCTGATTTCTTTTCCTGTGACAAAAAGCCTTCTGTTTCGACCGCCAAACCTCTCAGGGGAGCATTTGCAAACGTTTGGCACCATTTTTGAGTGAATTGCCAAAAGTCAGATTTTTGATGAAATTGTGCCCCGGGGCTTAGGGATTTTTTTAAAAAAATGTTTTTCTGCCGGTTAAGTTGTCGAGGGCTGATTTCCTTTCCTGTGATAAAAAGCCTTCTGTTTCGACCGTCAAACCTCTCAGGGGAGCATTTGCAAACATTTGGCACCATTTTTGAGAGAATTGCCGAAAGTCAGATTTTTGATGAAATTGTGACCCCGGGGCTTAGGGAATTTTTCAAAAAAAACTTTTTCTGCCGGTTAAGTTGTGGAGGGCTGATTTCTTTTCCTGTGATAAAAAGCCTTCTGTTTCGACCGTCAAACCTCTCAGGGGAGCATTTGAAACCGTTTGGCACCATTTTTGAGTGAATTGCCAAAAGTCAGATTTTTGATGACTTTGTGACCCCGGGGCTTAGGGAATTTTTCAAAAAAAACTTTTTCTGCCAGTAAAGTTGTCGAGGGCTGATTTCTTTTCCTGTGATAAAAAGCCTTCTGTTTCGACCGCCAAACCTCTCAGGGGAGCATTTGAAACCGTTTGGCACCATTTTTGAGTGAATTACCAAAAGTCAGATTTTTGATGAAATTGTGACCCCGGGGCTTAGGGATTTTTTCAAGAAAAACTTTTTCTTCCGGTTAAGTTGTGGAGGGCTGATTTCTTTTCCTGTGATAAAAAGCCTTCTGTTTCGACCGCCAAACCTCTCAGGGGAGCATTTGCAAACGTTTGGCACCATTTTTGAGTGAATTGCCGAAAGTCAGATTTTTGATGAAATTGTGACCCCGGGGCTTAGGGATTTTTTTAAAAAAATGTTTTTCTGCCGGTTAAGTTGTGGAGGGCTGATTTCCTTTCCTGTAATAAAAAGCCTTCTGTTTCGATCGTCAAACCTCTCAGGGGAGCATTTGCAAACATTTGGCACCATTTTTGAGAGAATTGCCGAAAGTCAGATTTTTGATGAAATTGTGACCCCGGGGCTTAGGGATTTTTTCAAAAAAACTTTTTCTGCCGGTTAAGTTGTCGAGGGCTGATTTCTTTTCCTGTGATAAAAAGCCTTCTGTTTCGACCGCCAAACCTCTTAGGGGAGCATTTGAAACCGTTTGGCACCATTTTTGAGTGAATTGCCAAAAGTCAGATTTTTTATGACTTTGTGACCCCGGGGCTTAGGGATTTTTTCAAAAAAAACTTTTTCTGCCAGTAAAGTTGTCGAGGGCTGATTTCTTTTCCTGTGATAAAAAGCCTTCTGTTTCGACCGCCAAACCTCTCAGGGGAGCATTTGAAACCGTTTGGCACCATTTTTGAGTGAATTGCCAAAAGTCAGATTTTTGATGAAATTGTGACCCCGGGGCTTAGGGATTTTTTCAAAAAAAACTTTTTCTGCCGGTTAAGTTGTCAAGGGCTGATTTCTTTTCCTGCGATAAAAAGCCTTCTGTTTCGACCGCCAAACCTCTCAGGGGAGCATTTGCAACCGTTTGGCACCATTTTTGAGTGAATTGCCGAAAGTCAGATTTTTGATGACTTTGTGACCCCGGGGCTTAGGGAATTTTTCAAAAAAAACTTTTTCTGCCAGTAAAGTTGTCGAGGGCTGATTTCTTTTCCTGTGATAAAAAGCCTTCTGTTTCAACCGCCAAACCTCTCAGGGGAGCATTTGCAAACGTTAGGCACCATTTTTGAGTGAATTGCCGAAAGTCAGATTTTTGATGAAATTGTGACCCCGGGGCTTAGGGATTTTTTCAAAAAAATGTTTTTCTGCCGGTTAAGTTGTCGAGGGCTGATTTCTTTTCCTGTGATAAAAAGCCTTCTGTTTCGACCGCCAAACCTCTCAGGGGAGCATTTGCAAACGTTTGGCACCATTTTTGAGTGAATTGCTGAAAGTCAGATTTTTGATGACTTTGTGACCCCGGGGCTTAGGGATTTTTTCAAGAAAAACTTTTTCTGCCGGTTAAGTTGTGGAGGGCTGATTTCTTTTCCTGTGATAAAACGCCTTCTGTTTCGACCGCCAAAACTCTCAGGGGAGCATTTGCAACCGTTCGGCACCATTTTTGAGTGAATTGCCGAAAGTCAGATTTTTGATGACTTTGTGACCCCGGGGCTTAGGGATTTTTTCAAAAAAAACTTTTTCTGCCGGTTAAGTTGTCAAGGGCTGATTTTCTGTCCTGTGATAAAAAGCCTTCTGTTTCGACCGCCAAACCTCTCAGGGGAGCATTTCCAAACGTGTGGCACCATTTTTGAGTGAATTGCCAAAAGTCAGATTTTTGATGAAATTGTGACCCCGGGGCTTAGGGATTTTTTCAAAAAAAACTTTTTCTGCCAGTAAAGTTGTCGAGGGCTGATTTCTATTCCTGTGATAAAAAGCCTTCTGTTTCGACCGCCAAACCTCTCAGGGGAGCATTTGCAAACGTTTGGCACCATTTTTGAGTGAATTGTCAAAAGTCAGATTTTTGATGAAATTGTGACCCCGGGGCTTAGGGATTTTTTTAAAAAAATGTTTTTCTGCCGGTTAAGTTGTCGAGGGCTGATTTCTTTTCCTGTGATAAAAAGCCTTCTGTTTCGACCGCCAAACCTCTCAGGGGAGCATTTCCAAACGTGTGGCGCCATTTTTGAGTGAATTGCCAAAAGTCAGATTTTTGATGAAATTGTGACCCCGGGGCTTAGGGATTTTTTCAAAAAAAACTTTTTCTGCCAGTTAAGTTGTCGAGGGCTGATTTCTTTTCCTGTGATAAAAAGCCTTCTGTTTCGACCGCCAAACCTCTCAGGGGAGCATTTGCAAACGTTTGGCACCATTTTTGAGTGAATTGCCAAAAGTCAGATTTTTGATGACTTTGTTACCCCGGGGCTTAGGGAATTTTTCAAAAAAAACTTTTTCTGCCAGTAAAGTTGTCGAGGGCTGATTTTTTTTCCTGTGATAAAAAGCCTTCTGTTTCGACCGCCAAACCTCTCAGGGGAGCATTTGCAAACGTTTGGCACCATTTTTGAGTGAATTGCCGAAAGTCAGATTTTTGATGAAATTGTGACCCCGGGGCTTCGGGATTTTTTTAAAAAAATGTTTTTCTGCCGGTTAAGTTGTGGAGGGCTGATTTCCTTTCCTGTAATAAAAAGCCTTCTGTTTCGATCGTCAAACCTCTCAGGGGAGCATTTGCAAACATTTGGCACCATTTTTGAGAGAATTGCCGAAAGTCAGATTTTTGATGAAATTGTGACCCCGGGGCTTCGGGAATTTTTCAAAAAAAACTTTTTCTGCCGGTTAAGTTGTCGAGGGCTGATTTCTTTTCCTGTGATAAAAAGCCTTCTGTTTCGACCGCCAAACCTCTTAGGGGAGCATTTGAAACCGTTTGGCACCATTTTTGAGTGAATTGCCAAAAGTCAGATTTTTGATGACTTTGTGACCCCGGGGCTTAGGGATTTTTTCAAAAAAAACTTTTTCTGCCAGTAAAGTTGTCGAGGGCTGATTTCTTTTCCTGTGATAAAAAGCCTTCTGTTTCGACCGCCAAACCTCTCAGGGGAGCATTTGAAACCGTTTGGCACCATTTTTGAGTGAATTGCCAAAAGTCAGATTTTTGATGAAATTGTGACCCCGGGGCTTAGGGATTTTTTCAAAAAAAACTTTTTCTGCCGGTTAAGTTGTCAAGGGCTGATTTCTTTTCCTGCGATAAAAAGCCTTCTGTTTCGACCGCCAAACCTCTCAGGGGAGCATTTGCAACCGTTTGGCACCATTTTTGAGTGAATTGCCAAAAGTCAGATTTTTGATGAAATTGTGAACCTGGGGCTTAGGGATTTTTTCAAAAAAATGTTTTTCTGCCGGTTAAGTTGTCGAGGGCTGATTTCTTTTCATGTGATAAAAAGCCTTCTGTTTTGACCGCCAAACCTCTCAGGGGAGCATTTGCAAACGTTTGGCACCATTTTTGAGTGAATTGCCGAAAGTCAGATTTTTGATGACTTTATGACCCCGGGGCTTAGGGATTTTTTCAAATAAATGATTTTCTGCCGGTTAAGTTGTCAAGGGCTGATTTCTTTTCCTGTGATAAAAAGCCTTCTGTTTCGACCGCCAAACCTCTCAGAGGCGCATTTGCAAACGTGTGGCACCATTTTTGAGTGAATTGCCGAAAGTCAGATTTTTGCTGAAATTGTGACCCAGGGGCTTAGGGATTTTTTCAAAAAAAATGTTTTTCTGCTGGTTAAGTTGTCGAGGGCTGATTTCTTTTCCTGTGATAAAACGCCTTCTGTTTCGACCGTCAAACCTCTCAGGGGAGCATTTGCAACCGTTCGGCACCATTTTTGAGTGAATTGCCGAAAGTCAGATTTTTGATGAAATTGTGATTCCGGGGCTTAGGGATTTTTTCAAAAAAAACTTTTTCTGCCGGTTAAGTTGTCAAGGGCTGATTTCTTTTCATGTGATAAAAAGCGTTCTGTTTCGACCGCCAAACCTCTCAGGGGAGCATTTGCAACCGTTTGGAACCATTTTTGAGTGAATTGCCAAAAGTCAGATTTTTGATGAAATTGTGAACCTGGGGCTTAGGGATTTTTTCAAAAAAAATGTTTTTCTGCCGGTTAAGTTGTCGAGGGCTGATTTCTTTTCCTGTGATAAAAAGCCTTCTGTTTTGACCGCCAAACCTCTCAGGGGAGCATTTGCAAACGTTTGGCACCATTTTTGAGTGAATTGCCGAAAGTCAGATTTTTGATGACTTTGTGACCCCGGGGCTTAGGGAATTTTTCAAAAAAAACTTTTTCTGCCAGTAAAGTTGTCGAGGGCTGATTTCTTTTCCTGTGATAAAAAGCCTTCTGTTTCAACCGCCAAACCTCTCAGGGGAGCATTTGCAAACGTTAGGCACCATTTTTGAGTGAATTGCCGAAAGTCAGTTTTTTTATGAAATTGTGACCCCGGGGCTTAGGGATTTTTTCAAAAAAATGTTTTTCTGCCGGTTAAGTTGTCGAGGGCTGATTTCTTTTCCTGTGATAAAAAGCCTTCTGTTTCGACCGCCAAACCTCTCAGGGGAGCATTTGCAAACGTTTGGCACCATTTTTGAGTGAATTGCTGAAAGTCAGATTTTTGATGACTTTGTGACCCCGGGGCTTAGGGATTTTTTCAAGAAAAACTTTTTCTGCCGGTTAAGTTGTGGAGGGCTGATTTCTTTTCCTGTGATAAAACGCCTTCTGTTTCGACCGCCAAAACTCTCAGGGGAGCATTTGCAACCGTTCGGCACCATTTTTGAGTGAATTGCCGAAAGTCAGATTTTTGATGACTTTGTGACCCCGGGGCTTAGGGATTTTTTCAAAAAAAACTTTTTCTGCCGGTTAAGTTGTCAAGGGCTGATTTTCTGTCCTGTGATAAAAAGCCTTCTGTTTCGACCGCCAAACCTCTCAGGGGAGCATTTCCAAACGTGTGGCACCATTTTTGAGTGAATTGCCAAAAGTCAGATTTTTGATGAAATTGTGACCCCGGGGCTTAGGGATTTTTTCAAAAAAAACTTTTTCTGCCAGTAAAGTTGTCGAGGGCTGATTTCTTTTCCTGTGATAAAAAGCCTTCCGTTTCGACCGCCAAACCTCTCAGGGGAGCATTTGCAAACGTTAGGCACCATTTTTGAGTGAATTGTCAAAAGTCAGATTTTTGATGAAATTGTGACCCCGGGGCTTAGGGATTTTTTTAAAAAAATGTTTTTCTGCCGGTTAAGTTGTCGAGGGCTGATTTCTTTTCCTGTGATAAAAAGCCTTCTGTTTCGACCGCCAAACCTCTCAGGGGAGCATTTCCAAACGTGTGGCGCCATTTTTGAGTGAATTGCCAAAAGTCAGATTTTTGATGAAATTGTGACCCCGGGGCTTAGGGATTTTTTCAAAAAAAACTTTTTCTGCCAGTAAAGTTGTCGAGGGCTGATTTCTTTTCCTGTGATAAAAAGCCTTCTGTTTCGACCGCCAAACCTCTCAGGGGAGCATTTGCAAACGTTTGGCACCATTTTTGAGTGAATTGCCGAAAGTCAGATTTTTGATGAAATTGTGACCCCGGGGCTTCGGGATTTTTTAAAAAAAATGTTTTTCTGCCGGTTAAGTTGTGGAGGGCTGATTTCCTTTCCTGTAATAAAAAGCCTTCTGTTTCGATCGTCAAACCTCTCAGGGGAGCATTTGCAAACATTTGGCACCATTTTTGAGAGAATTGCCGAAAGTCAGATTTTTGATGAAATTGTGACCCCGGGGCTTCGGGAATTTTTCAAAAAAAACTTTTTCTGCCGGTTAAGTTGTCGAGGGCTGATTTCTTTTCCTGTGATAAAAAGCCTTCTGTTTCGACCGCCAAACCTCTTAGGGGAGCATTTGAAACCGTTTGGCACCATTTTTGAGTGAATTGCCAAAAGTCAGATTTTTGATGACTTTGTGACCCCGGGGCTTAGGGATTTTTTCAAAAAAAACTTTTTCTGCCAGTAAAGTTGTCGAGGGCTGATTTCTTTTCCTGTGATAAAAAGCCTTCTGTTTCGACCGCCAAACCTCTCAGGGGAGCATTTGAAACCGTTTGGCACCATTTTTGAGTGAATTGCCAAAAGTCAGATTTTTGATGAAATTGTGACCCCGGGGCTTAGGGATTTTTTCAAAAAAAACTTTTTCTGCCGGTTAAGTTGTCAAGGGCTGATTTCTTTTCCTGCGATAAAAAGCCTTCTGTTTCGACCGCCAAACCTCTCAGGGGAGCATTTGCAACCGTTTGGCACCATTTTTGAGTGAATTGCCAAAAGTCAGATTTTTGATGAAATTGTGAACCTGGGGCTTAGGGATTTTTTCAAAAAAATGTTTTTCTGCCGGTTAAGTTGTCGAGGGCTGATTTCTTTTCATGTGATAAAAAGCCTTCTATTTTGACCGCCAAACCTCTCAGGGGAGCATTTGCAAACGTTTGGCACCATTTTTGAGTGAATTGCCGAAAGTCAGATTTTTGATGACTTTATGACCCCGGGGCTTAGGGATTTTTTCAAATAAATGATTTTCTGCCGGTTAAGTTGTCAAGGGCTGATTTCTTTTCCTGTGATAAAAAGCCTTCTGTTTCGACCGCCAAACCTCTCAGAGGCGCATTTGCAAACGTGTGGCACCATTTTTGAGTGAATTGCCGAAAGTCAGATTTTTGCTGAAATTGTGACCCAGGGGCTTAGGGATTTTTTCAAAAAAAATGTTTTTCTGCCGGTTAAGTTGTCGAGGGCTGATTTCTTTTCATGTGATAAAAAGCGTTCTGTTTCGACCGCCAAACCTCTCAGGGGAGCATTTGCAACCGTTTGGAACCATTTTTGAGTGAATTGCCAAAAGTCAGATTTTTGATGAAATTGTGAACCTGGGGCTTAGGGATTTTTTCAAAAAAAATGTTTTTCTGCCGGTTAAGTTGTCGAGGGCTGATTTCTTTTCCTGTGATAAAAAGCCTTCTGTTTTGACCGCCAAACCTCTCAGGGGAGCATTTGCAAACGTTTGGCACCATTTTTGAGTGAGTTGCCGAAAGTCAGATTTTTGATGACTTTGTGACCCCGGGGCTTAGGGAATTTTTCAAAAAAAACTTTTTCTGCCAGTAAAGTTGTCGAGGGCTGATTTCTTTTCCTGTGATAAAACGCCTTCTGTTTCGACCGCCAAAACTCTCAGGGGAGCATTTGCAACCGTTCGGCACCATTTTTGAGTGAATTGCCGAAAGTCAGATTTTTGATGACTTTGTGACCCCGGGGCTTAGGGATTTTTTCAAAAAAAACTTTTTCTGCCGGTTAAGTTGTCAAGGGCTGATTTTCTGTCCTGTGATAAAAAGCCTTCTGTTTCGACCGCCAAACCTCTCAGGGGAGCATTTCCAAACGTGTGGCACCATTTTTGAGTGAATTGCCAAAAGTCAGATTTTTGATGAAATTGTGACCCCGGGGCTTAGGGATTTTTTCAAAAAAAACTTTTTCTGCCAGTAAAGTTGTCGAGGGCTGATTTCTTTTCCTGTGATAAAAAGCCTTCCGTTTCGACCGCCAAACCTCTCAGGGGAGCATTTGCAAACGTTTGGCACCATTTTTGAGTGAATTGTCAAAAGTCAGATTTTTGATGAAATTGTGACCCCGGGGCTTAGGGATTTTTTTAAAAAAATGTTTTTCTGCCGGTTAAGTTGTCGAGGGCTGATTTCTTTTCCTGTGATAAAAAGCCTTCTGTTTCGACCGCCAAACCTCTCAGGGGAGCATTTCCAAACGTGTGGCGCCATTTTTGAGTGAATTGCCAAAAGTCAGATTTTTGATGAAATTGTGACCCCGGGGCTTAGGGATTTTTTCAAAAAAAACTTTTTCTGCCAGTAAAGTTGTCGAGGGCTGATTTCTTTTCCTGTGATAAAAAGCCTTCCGTTTCGACCGCCAAACCTCTCAGGGGAGCATTTGCAAACGTTTGGCACCATTTTTGAGTGAATTGTCAAAAGTCAGATTTTTGATGAAATTGTGACCCCGGGGCTTAGGGATTTTTTTAAAAAAATGTTTTTCTGCCGGTTAAGTTGTCGAGGGCTGATTTCTTTTCCTGTGATAAAAAGCCTTCTGTTTCGACCGCCAAACCTCTCAGGGGAGCATTTCCAAACGTGTGGCGCCATTTTTGAGTGAATTGCCAAAAGTCAGATTTTTGATGAAATTGTGACCCCGGGGCTTAGGGATTTTTTCAAAAAAAACTTTTTCTGCCAGTAAAGTTGTCGAGGGCTGATTTCTTTTCCTGTGATAAAAAGCCTTCTGTTTCGACCGCCAAACCTCTCAGGGGAGCATTTGCAAACGTTTGGCACCATTTTTGAGTGAATTGCCAAAAGTCAGATTTTTGATGAAATTGTGACCCCGGGGCTTAGGGATTTTTTTAAAAAAATGTTTTTCTGCCGGTTAAGTTGTCGAGGGCTGATTTCCTTTCCTGTGATAAAAAGCCTTCTGTTTCGACCGTCAAACCTCTCAGGGGAGCATTTGCAAACATTTGGCACCATTTTTGAGAGAATTGCCGAAAGTCAGATTTTTGATGAAATTGTGACCCCGGGGCTTAGGGATTTTTTCAAAAAAAACTTTTTCTGCCGGTTAAGTTGTCGAGGGCTGATTTCTTTTCCTGTGATAAAAAGCCTTCTGTTTCGACCGCCAAACCTCTCAGGGGAGCATTTGAAACCGTTTGGCACCATTTTTGAGTGAATTGCCAAAAGTCAGATTTTTGATGACTTTGTTACCCCGGGGCTTAGGGAATTTTTCAAAAAAAACTTTTTCTGCCAGTAAAGTTGTCGAGGGCTGATTTCTTTTCCTGTGATAAAAAGCTTTCTGTTTCGACCGTCAAACCTCTCAGGGGAGCATTTGAAACCGTTTGGCACCATTTTTGAGTGAATTGCCAAAAGTCAGATTTTTGATGAAATTGTGACCCCGGGGCTTCGGGATTTTTTCAAAAAAAACTTTTTCTGCCGGTTAAGTTGTCGAGATCTGATTTCTTTTCCTGTGATAAAAAGCCTTCTGTTTCGACCGCCAAACCTCTCAGGGGAGCATTTGCAAACGTTAGGCACCATTTTTGAGTGAATTGCCGAAAGTCAGATTTTTGATGAAATTGTGACCCCGGGGCTTAGGGATTTTTTCAAAAAAATGTTTTTCTGCCGGTTAAGTTGTCGAGGGCTGATTTCTTTTCCTGTGATAAAACGCCTTCTGTTTCGACCGTCAAACCTCTCAGGGGAGCATTTGCAACCGTTCGGCACCATTTTTTAGTGAATTGACGAAAGTCAGATTTTTGATGAAATTGTGACCCCGGGGCTTAGGGATTTTTTCAAAAAAAACTTTTTCTGCCGGTTAAGTTGTCAAGGGCTGATTTCTTTTCCTGTGATAAAAAGCCTTCTGTTTTGACCGCCAAACCTCTCAGGGGAGCATTTGCAAACGTTTGGCACCATCTTTGAGTGAATTGGCAAAAGTCAGATTTTTGATGAAATTGTGACCCCGGGGCTTAGGGATTTTTTCAAAAAAATGTTTTTCTGCCGGTTAAGTTGTCGAGGGCTGATTTCTTTTCCTGTGATAAAAAGCCTTCTGTTTCGACCGCCAAACCTCTCAGGGGAGCATTTGCAAACGTTTGGCACCATTTTTGAGTGAATTGCTGAAAGTCAGATTTTTGATGACTTTGTGACCCCGGGGCTTAGGGATTTTTTCAAGAAAAACTTTTTCTGCCGGTTAAGTTGTGGAGGGCTGATTTCTTTTCCTGTGATAAAACGCCTTCTGTTTCGACCGCAAAAACTCTCAGGGGAGCATTTGCAACCGTTCGGCACCATTTTTGAGTGAATTGCCGAAAGTCAGATTTTTGATGAAATTGTGACCCCGGGGCTTAGGGAATTTTTCAAAAAAAACTTTTTCTGCCGGTTAAGTTGTCGAGGGCTGATTTCTTTTCCTGTGATAAAAAGCCTTCTGTTTCGACCGCCAAACCTCTCAGGGGAGCATTTGAAACCGTTTGGCACCATTTTTGAGTGAATTGCCAAAAGTCAGATTTTTGATGACTTTGTGACCCCGGGGCTTAGGGATTTTTTCAAAAAAAACTTTTTCTGCCAGTACAGTTGTCGAGGGCTGATTTCTTTTCCTGTGATAAAATGCCTTCTGTTTCGACCGCGAAACCTCTCAGGGGAGCATTTGAAACCGTTTGGCACCATTTTTGAGTGAATTGCCGAAAGTCAGATTTTTGATGACTTTGTGACCCCGGGGCTTAGGGATTTTTTCAAAAAAATGATTTTCTACCGGTTAAGTTGTCGAGGGCTGATTTCTTTTCCTGTGATAAATAGCCTTCTGTTTCGACCGTCAAACCTCTCAGGGGAGCATTTGCAAACATTTGGCACCATTTTTGAGTGAATTGCCGAAAATCAGATTTTTGATGAAATTGTGACCCCGGGGCTTAGGGAATTTTTCAAAAAAAACTTTTTCTGCCAGTAAAGTTGTCGAGGGCTGATTTCTTTTCCTGTGATAAAAAGCCTTCTGTTTCAACCGCCAAACCTCTCAGGGGAGCATTTGCAAACGTTAGGCACCATTTTTGAGTGAATTGCCGAAAGTCAGATTTTTGATGAAATTGTGACCCCGGGGCTTAGGGATTTTTTCAAAAAAATGTTTTTCTGCCGGTTAAGTTGTCGAGGGCTGATTTCTTTTCCTGTGATAAAACGCCTTCTGTTTCGACCGTCAAACCTCTCAGGGGAGCATTTGCAACCGTTCGGCACCATTTTTTAGTGAATTGACGAAAGTCAGATTTTTGATGAAATTGTGACCCCGGGGCTTAGGGATTTTTTCAAAAAAATGATTTTCTACCGGTTAAGTTGTCGAGGGCTGATTTCTTTTCCTGTGATAAATAGCCTTCTGTTTCGACCGTCAAACCTCTCAGGGGAGCATTTGCAAACATTTGGCACCATTTTTGAGTGAATTGCCGAAAATCAGATTTTTGATGAAATTGTGATCCCGGGGCTTAGGGAATTTTTCAAAAAAAATTTTTTTTTCAGTAAAGTTGTCGAGGGCTGATTTCTTTTCCTGTGATAAAAAGCCTTCTGTTTCAACCGCCAAACCTCTCAGGGGAGCATTTGCAAACGTTAGGCACCATTTTTGAGTGAATTGCCGAAAGTCAGATTTTTGATAAAATTGTGACCCCGGGGCTTAGGGATTTTTTCAAAAAAATGTTTTTCTGCCGGTTAAGTTGTCGAGGGCTGACCTCTTTTCCTGTGATAAAAAGCCTTCTGTTTCGACCGCCAAACCTCTCAGAGGCGCATTTGCAACCGTTCGGCACCATTTTTGAGTGAATTGCCGAAAGTCAGATTTTTGATGAAATTGTGACCCCGGGGCTTAGGGATTTTTTCAAAAAAAACTTTTTCTGCCGGTTTAGTTGTCAAGGGCTGATTTCTTTTCATGTGATAAAAAGCGTTCTGTTTCGACCGCCAAACCTCTCAGGGGAGCATTTGCAACCGTTTGGCACCATTTTTGAGTGAATTGCCAAAAGTCAGATTTTTGATGAAATTGTGACCCCGGGGCTTAGGGATTTTTTCAAAAAAAACTTTTTCTGCCGGTTAAGTTGTCGAGGGCTGATTTCTTTTCCTGTGATAAAAAGCCTTCTGTTTCGACCGCCAAACCTCTCAGGGGAGCATTTGAAACCGTTTGGCACCATTTTTGAGTGAATTGCCAAAAGTCAGATTTTTGATGACTTTGTGACCCCGGGGCTTAGGGATTTTTTCAAAAAAAACTTTTTCTGCCAGTAAAGTTGTCGAGGGCTGATTTCTTTTCCTGTGATAAAATGCCTTCTGTTTCGACCGCGAAACCTCTCAGGGGAGCATTTGAAACCGTTTGGCACCATTTTTGAGTGAATTGCCGAAAGTCAGATTTTTGATGACTTTGTGACCCCGGGGCTTAGGGATTTTTTCAAAAAAATGATTTTCTACCGGTTAAGTTGTCGAGGGCTGATTTCTTTTCCTGTGATAAATAGCCTTCTGTTTCGACCGTCAAACCTCTCAGGGGAGCATTTGCAAACATTTGGCACCATTTTTGAGTGAATTGCCGAAAATCAGATTTTTGATGAAATTGTGACCCCGGGGCTTAGGGAATTTTTCAAAAAAAACTTTTTCTGCCAGTAAAGTTGTCGAGGGCTGATTTCTTTTCCTGTGATAAAAAGCCTTCTGTTTCAACCGCCAAACCTCTCAGGGGAGCATTTGCAAACGTTAGGCACCATTTTTGAGTGAATTGCCGAAAGTCAGATTTTTGATGAAATTGTGACCCCGGGGCTTAGGGATTTTTTCAAAAAAATGTTTTTCTGCCGGTTAAGTTGTCGAGGGCTGATTTCTTTTCCTGTGATAAAACGCCTTCTGTTTCGACCGTCAAACCTCTCAGGGGAGCATTTGCAACCGTTCGGCACCATTTTTTAGTGAATTGACGAAAGTCAGATTTTTGATGAAATTGTGACCCCGGGGCTTAGGGATTTTTTCAAAAAAAACTTTTTCTGCCGGTTAAGTTGTCAAGGGCTGATTTCTTTTCCTGTGATAAAAAGCCTTCTGTTTTGACCGCCAAACCTCTCAGGGGAGCATTTGCAAACGTTTGGCACCATCTTTGAGTGAATTGGCAAAAGTCAGATTTTTGATGAAATTGTGACCCCGGGGCTTAGGGATTTCTTCAAAAAAATGTTTTTCTGTCGGTTAAGTTTTCGAGGGCTGATTTCTTTTCCTGCGATAAAAAGCCTTCTGTTTCGACCGCCAAACCTCTCAGGGGAGCATTTGCAAACGTTAGGCACCATTTTTGAGTGAATTGGCAAAAGTCAGATTTTTGATGAAATTGTGACCCCGGGGCTTAGGGATTTTTTCAAGAAAAACTTTTTCTGCCGGTTAAGTTGTGGAGGGCTGATTTCTTTTCCTGTGATAAAACGCCTTCTGTTTCGACCGCAAAAACTCTCAGGGGAGCATTTGCAACCGTTCGGCACCATTTTTGAGTGAATTGCCGAAAGTCAGATTTTTGATGAAATTGTGACCCCGGGGCTTAGGGAATTTTTCAAAAAAAACTTTTTCTGCCGGTTAAGTTGTCGAGGGCTGATTTCTTTTCCTGTGATAAAAAGCCTTCTGTTTCGACCGCCAAACCTCTCAGGGGAGCATTTGAAACCGTTTGGCACCATTTTTGAGTGAATTGCCAAAAGTCAGATTTTTGATGACTTTGTGACCCCGGGGCTTAGGGATTTTTTCAAAAAAAACTTTTTCTGCCAGTAAAGTTGTCGAGGGCTGATTTCTTTTCCTGTGATAAAATGCCTTCTGTTTCGACCGCGAAACCTCTCAGGGGAGCATTTGAAACCGTTTGGCACCATTTTTGAGTGAATTGCCGAAAGTCAGATTTTTGATGACTTTGTGACCCCGGGGCTTAGGGATTTTTTCAAAAAAATGATTTTCTACCGGTTAAGTTGTCGAGGGCTGATTTCTTTTCCTGTGATAAATAGCCTTCTGTTTCGACCGTCAAACCTCTCAGGGGAGCATTTGCAAACATTTGGCACCATTTTTGAGTGAATTGCCGAAAATCAGATTTTTGATGAAATTGTGATCCCGGGGCTTAGGGAATTTTTCAAAAAAAATTTTTTTTTCAGTAAAGTTGTCGAGGGCTGATTTCTTTTCCTGTGATAAAAAGCCTTCTGTTTCAACCGCCAAACCTCTCAGGGGAGCATTTGCAAACGTTAGGCACCATTTTTGAGTGAATTGCCGAAAGTCAGATTTTTGATAAAATTGTGACCCCGGGGCTTAGGGATTTTTTCAAAAAAATGTTTTTCTGCCGGTTAAGTTGTCGAGGGCTGACCTCTTTTCCTGTGATAAAAAGCCTTCTGTTTCGACCGCCAAACCTCTCAGAGGCGCATTTGCAACCGTTCGGCACCATTTTTGAGTGAATTGCCGAAAGTCAGATTTTTGATGAAATTGTGACCCCGGGGCTTAGGGATTTTTTCAAAAAAAACTTTTTCTGCCGGTTTAGTTGTCAAGGGCTGATTTCTTTTCATGTGATAAAAAGCGTTCTGTTTCGACCGCCAAACCTCTCAGGGGAGCATTTGCAACCGTTTGGCACCATTTTTGAGTGAATTGCCAAAAGTCAGATTTTTGATGAAATTGTGACCCCGGGGCTTAGGGATTTTTTCAAAAAAATGTTTTTCTGCCGGTTAAGTTGTCGAGGGCTGACTTCTTTTCCTGTGATAAAAAGTCTTCTGTTTCGACCGCCAAACCTCTCAGAGGCGCATTTGCAAACGTGTGGCACCATTTTTGAGTGAATTGCCGAAAGTCAGATTTTTGATGAAATTGTGACCCAGGGGCTTAGGGATTTTTTCAAAAAAAATGTTTTTCTGCCGGTTAAGTTGTCGAGGGCTGATTTCTTTTCCTGTGATAAAACGCCTTCTGTTTCGACCGTCAAACCTCTCAGGGGAGCATTTGCAACCGTTCGGCACCATTTTTGAGTGAATTGCCGAAAGTCAGATTTTTGATGACTTTGTGACCCCGGGGCTTAGGGATTTTTTCAAAAAAATGATTTTCTACCGGTTAAGTTGTCGAGGGCTGATTTCTTTTCCTGTGATAAAATGCCTTCTGTTTCGACCGTCAAACCTCTCAGGGGAGCATTTGCAACCGTTCGGCACCATTTTTGAGTGAATTGCCGAAAGTCAGATTTTTGATGAAATTGTGACCCCGGGGCTTAGGGAATTTTTCAAAAAAAACTTTTTCTGCCAGTAAAGTTGTCGAGGGCTGATTTCTTTTCCTGTGATAAAAAGCCTTCTGTTTCAACCGCCAAACCTCTCAGGGGAGCATTTGCAAACGTTAGGCACCATTTTTGAGTGAATTGCCGAAAGTCAGATTTTTGATAAAATTGTGACCCCGGGGCTTAGGGATTTTTTCAAAAAAAACTTTTTCTGCCAGTTAAGTTGTCGAGGGCTGTCTTCTTTTCCTGTGATAAAAAGCCTTCTGTTTCGACCGCCAAACCTCTCAGAGGCGCATTTGCAAACGTGTGGCACCATTTTTGAGTGAATTGCCGAAAGTCAGATTTTTGATGAAATTGTGACCCAGGGGCTTAGGGATTTTTTCAAAAAAAATGTTTTTCTGCCGGTTAAGTTGTCGAGGGCTGATTTCTTTTCCTGTGATAAAACGCCTTCTGTTTCGACCGTCAAACCTCTCAGGGGAGCATTTGAAACCGTTTGGCACCATTTTTGAGTGAATTGCCAAAAGTCAGATTTTTGATGAAATTGTGACCCCGGGGCTTCGGGATTTTTTCAAAAAAAACTTTTTCTGCCGGTTAAGTTGTCGAGGGCTGATTTCTTTTCCTGTGATAAAAAGCCTTCTGTTTTGACCGCCAAACCTCTCAGGGGAGCATTTGCAAACGTTTGGCACCATTTTTGAGTGAATTGCCGAAAGTCAGATTTTTGATGACTTTGTGACCCCGGGGCTTAGGGATTTTTTCAAAAAAATGATTTTCTACCGGTTAAGTTGTCGAGGGCTGATTTCTTTTCCTGTGATAAAAAGCCTTCTGTTTCGACCGTCAAACCTCTCAGGGGAGCATTTGCAACCGTTCGGCACCATTTTTTAGTGAATTGACGAAAGTCAGATTTTTGATGAAATTGTGACCCCGGGGCTTAGGGATTTTTTCAAAAAAAACTTTTTCTGCCGGTTAAGTTGTCAAGGGCTGATTTCTTTTCCTGTGATAAAAAGCCTTCTGTTTTGACCGCCAAACCTCTCAGGGGAGCATTTGCAAACATTTGGCACCATTTTTGAGTGAATTGCCAAAAGTCAGATTTTTCATGAAATTGTGACCCCGGGGCTTAGGGAATTTTTCAAAAAAAACTTTTTCTGCCAGTAAAGTTGTCGAGGGCTGATTTCTTTTCCTGTGATAAAAAGCCTTCTGTTTCGACCGCCAAACCTCTCAGGGGAGCATTTGAAACCGTTTGGCACCATTTTTGAGTGAATTGCCAAAAGTCAGATTTTTGATGACTTTGTGACCCCGGGGCTTAGGGATTTTTTCAAAAAAATGTTTTTCTGCCGGTTAAGAGGTCAAGGGCTGATTTCTTTTCCTGTGATAAAAAGCCTTCTGTTTCGACTGCCAAACCTTTCAGGGTAGCATTTGCAACCGTTTGGCACCATTTTTGAGTGAATTGCCAAAAGTCAGATTTTTGATGAAATTGTGACCCCGGGGCTTCTGGATTTTTTCAAAAAAATTTTTTTCTGCCGGTTAAGTTGTCGAGGGCTGATTTATTTTCCTGTGATAAAAAGCCTTCTGTTTCGACCGCCAAACCTCTCAGGGGAGCATTTGCAAACGTTTGGCACCATCTTTGAGTGAATTGGCAAAAGTCAGATTTTTGATGAAATTGTGACCCCGGGGCTTAGGGATTTCTTCAAAAAAATTTTTTTCTGCCGGTTAAGTTTTCGAGGGCTGATTTCTTTTCCTACGATAAAAAGCCTTCTGTTTCGACCGCCAAACCTCTCAGGGGAGCATTTGCAAACGTTAGGCACCATTTTTGAGTGAATTGCCAAAAGTCAGATTTTTGATGAAATTGTGACCCCGGGGCTTAGGGATTTTTTCAAAAGAAACTTTTTCTGCCGGTTAAGTTGTCGAGGGCTGATTTCTTTTCCTGTGATAAAACGCCTTCTGTTTCGACCGCCAAACGTCTCAGGGGAGCATTTGCAAACGTTTGGCCCCATTTTTGAGTGAATTGCTGAAAGTCAGATTTTTGATGACTTTGTGACCCCGGGGCTTAGGGATTTTTTCAAGAAAAACTTTTTCTGCCGGTTAAGTTGTGGAGGGCTGATTTCTTTTCCTGTGATAAAACGCCTTCTGTTTCGACCGCCAAACCTCTCAGGGGAGCATTTGCAAATGTGTGGCACCATTTTTGATTGAATGGCCAAAAGTCAGATTTTTGATGAAATTGTGACCCCGGGGCTTAGGGATTTTTTCAAAAAATATCTTTTTCTGCCGGTTAAGTTGTCGAGGGCTGATTTCTTTTCCTTTGATAAAAAGCCTTCTGTTTCGACCGCCAAACCTCTCAGGGGAGCATTTGCAAACGTTTGGCACCATTTTTGAGTGAATTGCCAAAAGTCAGATTTTTGATGAAATTGTGACTCCAGGGCTTAGGGATTTTTTTCAAAAAAAACTTTTTCTGCCAGTTAAGTTGTCGAGGGCTGACCTCTTTTCCTGTGATAAAAAGCCTTCTGTTTCGACCGCCAAACCTCTCAGAGGCGCATTTGCAAACGTGTGGCACCATTTTTGAGTGAATTGCCGAAAGTCAGATTTTTGATGAAATTGTGACCCAGGGGCTTAGGGATTTTTTCAAAAAAAATGTTTTTCTGCCGGTTAAGTTGTCGAGGGCTGATTTCTTTTCCTGTGATAAAACGCCTTCTGTTTCGACCGTCAAACCTCTCAGGGGAGCATTTGCAACCGTTCGGCACCATTTTTTAGTGAATTGCCGAAAGTCAGATTTTTGATGAAATTGTGACCCCGGGGCTTAGGGATTTTTTCAAAAAAAACTTTTTCTGCGGGTTAAGTTGTCAAGGGCTGATTTCTTTTCATGTGATAAAAAGCGTACTGTTTCGACCGCCAAACCTCTCAGGGGAGCATTTGCAACCGTTTGGCACCATTTTTGAGTGAATTGCCAAAAGTCAGTTTTTTGATGAAATTGTGAACCTGGGGCTTAGGGATTTTTTCAAAAAAATGTTTTTCTGCCGGTTAAGTTGTCGAGGGCTGATTTCTTTTCATGTGATAAAAAGCCTTCTGTTTTGACCGCCAAAACTCTCAGGGGAGCATTTGCAAACGTTTGGCACCATTTTTGAGTGAATTGCCGAAAGTCAGATTTTTGATGACTTTGTGACCCCGGGGCTTAGGGATTTTTTCAAAAAAATGATTTTCTGCCGGTTAAGTTGTCGAGGGCTGATTTATTTTCCTGTGATAAAAAGCCTTCTGTTTCGACCGCCAAACCTCTCAGGGGAGCATTTGCAAACGTTTGGCACCATCTTTGAGTGAATTGGCAAAAGTCAGATTTTTGATGAAATTGTGACCCCGGGGCTTAGGGATTTCTTCAAAAAAATTTTTTTCTGCCGGTTAAGTTTTCGAGGGCTGATTTCTTTTCCTACGATAAAAAGCCTTCTGTTTCGACCGCCAAACCTCTCAGGGGAGCATTTGCAAACGTTAGGCACCATTTTTGAGTGAATTGCCAAAAGTCAGATTTTTGATGAAATTGTGACCCCGGGGCTTAGGGATTTTTTCAAAAGAAACTTTTTCTGCCGGTTAAGAGGTCAAGGGCTGATTTCTTTTCCTGTGATAAAAAGCCTTCTGTTTCGACTGCCAAACCTTTCAGGGTAGCATTTGCAACCGTTTGGCACCATTTTTGAGTGAATTGCCAAAAGTCAGATTTTTGATGAAATTGTGACCCCGGGGCTTCTGGATTTTTTCAAAAAAATTTTTTTCTGCCGGTTAAGTTGTCGAGGGCTGATTTATTTTCCTGTGATAAAAAGCCTTCTGTTTCGACCGCCAAACCTCTCAGGGGAGCATTTGCAAACGTTTGGCACCATCTTTGAGTGAATTGGCAAAAGTCAGATTTTTGATGAAATTGTGACCCCGGGGCTTAGGGATTTCTTCAAAAAAATTTTTTTCTGCCGGTTAAGTTTTCGAGGGCTGATTTCTTTTCCTACGATAAAAAGCCTTCTGTTTCGACCGCCAAACCTCTCAGGGGAGCATTTGCAAACGTTAGGCACCATTTTTGAGTGAATTGCCAAAAGTCAGATTTTTGATGAAATTGTGACCCCGGGGCTTAGGGATTTTTTCAAAAGAAACTTTTTCTGCCGGTTAAGTTGTCGAGGGCTGATTTCTTTTCCTGTGATAAAACGCCTTCTGTTTCGACCGCCAAACGTCTCAGGGGAGCATTTGCAAACGTTTGGCCCCATTTTTGAGTGAATTGCTGAAAGTCAGATTTTTGATGACTTTGTGACCCCGGGGCTTAGGGATTTTTTCAAGAAAAACTTTTTCTGCCGGTTAAGTTGTGGAGGGCTGATTTCTTTTCCTGTGATAAAACGCCTTCTGTTTCGACCGCCAAACCTCTCAGGGGAGCATTTGCAAATGTGTGGCACCATTTTTGATTGAATGGCCAAAAGTCAGATTTTTGATGAAATTGTGACCCCGGGGCTTAGGGATTTTTTCAAAAAATATCTTTTTCTGCCGGTTAAGTTGTCGAGGGCTGATTTCTTTTCCTTTGATAAAAAGCCTTCTGTTTCGACCGCCAAACCTCTCAGGGGAGCATTTGCAAACGTTTGGCACCATTTTTGAGTGAATTGCCAAAAGTCAGATTTTTGATGAAATTGTGACTCCAGGGCTTAGGGATTTTTTTCAAAAAAAACTTTTTCTGCCAGTTAAGTTGTCGAGGGCTGACCTCTTTTCCTGTGATAAAAAGCCTTCTGTTTCGACCGCCAAACCTCTCAGAGGCGCATTTGCAAACGTGTGGCACCATTTTTGAGTGAATTGCCGAAAGTCAGATTTTTGATGAAATTGTGACCCAGGGGCTTAGGGATTTTTTCAAAAAAAATGTTTTTCTGCCGGTTAAGTTGTCGAGGGCTGATTTCTTTTCCTGTGATAAAACGCCTTCTGTTTCGACCGTCAAACCTCTCAGGGGAGCATTTGCAACCGTTCGGCACCATTTTTTAGTGAATTGCCGAAAGTCAGATTTTTGATGAAATTGTGACCCCGGGGCTTAGGGATTTTTTCAAAAAAAACTTTTTCTGCGGGTTAAGTTGTCAAGGGCTGATTTCTTTTCATGTGATAAAAAGCGTACTGTTTCGACCGCCAAACCTCTCAGGGGAGCATTTGCAACCGTTTGGCACCATTTTTGAGTGAATTGCCAAAAGTCAGTTTTTTGATGAAATTGTGAACCTGGGGCTTAGGGATTTTTTCAAAAAAATGTTTTTCTGCCGGTTAAGTTGTCGAGGGCTGATTTCTTTTCATGTGATAAAAAGCCTTCTGTTTTGACCGCCAAAACTCTCAGGGGAGCATTTGCAAACGTTTGGCACCATTTTTGAGTGAATTGCCGAAAGTCAGATTTTTGATGACTTTGTGACCCCGGGGCTTAGGGATTTTTTCAAAAAAATGATTTTCTACCGGTTAAGTTGTCGAGGGCTGATTTCTTTTCCTGTGATAAAAAGCCTTCTGTTTCGACCGTCAAACCTCTCAGGGGAGCATTTGCAAACATTTGGCACCATTTTTGAGTGAATTGCCGAAAGTCAGATTTTTGATGAAATTGTGACCCCGGGGCTTAGGGAATTTTTCAAAAAAAACTTTTTCTGCCAGTAAAGTTGTCGAGGGCTGATTTCTTTTCCTGTGATAAAAAGCCTTCTGTTTCGACCGCCAAACCTCTCAGAGGAGCATTTGCAAACGTGTGGCACCATTTTTGAGTGAATTGCCGAAAGTCAGATTTTTGATGAAATTGTGACCCCGGGGCTTCGGGATTTTTTCAAAAAAAACTTTTTCTGCCGGTTAAGTTGTCGAGGGCTGATTTCTTTTCCTGTGATAAAACGCCTTCTGTTTCGACCGTCAAACCTCTCAGGGGAGCATTTGCAACCGTTCGGCACCATTTTTGAGTGAATTGCCGAAAGTCAGATTTTTGATGAAATTGTGACCCCGGGGCTTAGGGAATTTTTCAAAAAAAACTTTTTCTGCCAGTAAAGTTGTCGAGGGCTGATTTCTTTTCCTGTGATAAAAAGCCTTCTGTTTCAACCGCCAAACCTCTCAGGGGAGCATTTGCAAACGTTAGGCACCATTTTTGAGTGAATTGCCGAAAGTCAGATTTTTGATAAAATTGTGACCCCGGGGCTTAGGGATTTTTTCAAAAAAAACTTTTTCTGCCAGTTAAGTTGTCGAGGGCTGACTTCTTTTCCTGTGATAAAAAGCCTTCTGTTTCCACCGCCAAACCTCTCAGAGGCGCATTTGCAAACGTGTGGCACCATTTTTGAGTGAATTGCGAAAAGTCAGATTTTTGATGAAATTGTGACCCAGGGGCTTAGGGATTTTTTCAAAAAAAATGTTTTTCTGCCGGTTAAGTTGTCGAGGTCTGATTTCTTTTCCTGTGATAAAACGCCTTCTGTTTCGACCGTCAAACCTCTCAGGGGAGCATTTGAAACCGTTTGGCACCATTTTTGAGTGAATTGCCAAAAGTCAGATTTTTGATGAAATTGTGACCCCGGGGCTTCGGGATTTTTTCAAAAAAAACTTTTTCTGCCGGTTAAGTTGTCGAGGGCTGATTTCTTTTCCTGTGATAAAAAGCCTTCTGTTTTGACCGCCAAACCTCTCAGGGGAGCATTTGCAAACGTTTGGCACCAGTTTTGAGTGAATTGCCGAAAGTCAGATTTTTGATGACTTTGTGACCCCGGGGCTTAGGGATTTTTTCAAAAAAATGATTTTCTACCGGTTAAGTTGTCGAGGGCTGATTTCTTTTCCTGTGATAAAAAGCCTTCTGTTTCGACCGTCAAACCTCTCAGGGGAGCATTTGCAACCGTTCGGCACCATTTTTTAGTGAATTGACGAAAGTCAGATTTTTGATGAAATTGTGACCCCGGGGCTTAGGGATTTTTTCAAAAAAAACTTTTTCTGCCGGTTAAGTTGTCAAGGGCTGATTTCTTTTCCTGTGATAAAAAGCCTTCTGTTTTGACCGCCAAACCTCTCAGGGGAGCATTTGCAAACATTTGGCACCATTTTTGAGTGAATTGCCAAAAGTCAGATTTTTCATGAAATTGTGACCCCGGGGCTTAGGGAATTTTTCAAAAAAAACTTTTTCTGCCAGTTAAGTTGTCGAGGGCTGACTTCTTTTCCTGTGATAAAAAGCCTTCTGTTTCGACCGCCAAACCTCTCAGGGGAGCATTTCCAAACGTGTGGCACCATTTTTGAGTGAATTGCCAAAAGTCAGATTTTTGATGAAATTGTGACCCCGGTGCTTAGGGATTTTTTTAAAAAAATGTTTTTCTGCCGGTTAAGTTGTCGAGGGCTGATTTCCTTTCCTGTAATAAAAAGCCTTCTGTTTCGACCGTCAAACCTCTCAGGGGAGCATTTGCAAACATTTGGCACCATTTTTGAGAGAATTGCCGAAAGTCAGATTTTTGATGAAATTGTGACCCCGGGGCTTAGGGAATTTTTCAAAAAAAACTTTTTCTGCCGGTTAAGTTGTCGAGATCTGATTTCTTTTCCTGTGATAAAAAGCATTCTGTTTCAACCGCCAAACCTCTCAGGGGAGCATTTGCAAACGTTAGGCACCATTTTTGAGTGAATTGCCGAAAGTCAGATTTTTGATGAAATTGTGACCCCGGGGCTTAGGGATTTCTTCAAAAAAATGATTTTCTACCGGTTAAGTTTTCGAGGGCTGATTTCTTTTCCTGCGATAAAAAGCCTTCTGTTTCGACCGCCAAACCTCTAAGGGAGCATTTGCAAACGTTAGGCACCATTTTTGAGTGAATTGCCGAAAGTCAGATTTTTGATGAAATTGTGACCCCGGGGCTTAGGGATTTCTTCAAAAAAATGATTTTCTACCGGTTAAGTTTTCGAGGGCTGATTTCTTTTCCTGCGATAAAAAGCCTTCTGTTTCGACCGCCAAACCTCTCAGGGGAGCATTCGCAAACGTTAGGCACCATTTTTGAGTGAATTGCCAAAAGTCAGATTTTTGATGAAATTGAGACCCCGGGGCTTAGGGATTTTTTCAAAAAAAAATGTTTTTCTGCCGGTTAAGTTGTCGAGGGCTGATTTCTTTTCCTGTGATAAAACGCCTTCTGTTTCGACCGTCAAACCTCTCAGGGGAGCATTTGCAACCGTTCGGCACCATTTTTTAGTGAATTGACGAAAGTCAGATTTTTGATGAAATTGTGACCCCGGGGCTTAGGGATTTTTTCAAAAAAAACTTTTTCTGCCGGTTAAGTTGTCAAGGACTGATTTCTTTTCCTGTGATAAAAAGCCTTCTGTTTTGACCGCCAAACCTCTCAGGGGAGCATTTGCAAACATTTGGCACCATTTTTGAGTTAATTGCCAAAAGTCAGATTTTTGATGAAATTGTGACCCCGGGGCTTAGGGAATTTTTCAAAAAAAACTTTTTCTGCCAGTAAAGTTGTCGAGGGCTGATTTCTTTTCCTGTGATAAAAAGCCTTCTGTTTTGACCGCCAAACCTCTCAGGGGAGCATTTGAAACCGTTTGGCACCATTTTTGAGTGAATTGCCAAAAGTCAGATTTTTGATGACTTTGTGACCCCGGGGCTTAGGGATTTTTTCAAAAAAATGTTTTTCTGCCGGTTAAGGGGTCAAGGGCTGATTTCTTTTCCTGTGATAAAAAGCCTTCTGTTTCGACTGCCAAACCTTTCAGGGTAGCATTTGCAACCGTTTGGCACCATTTTTGAGTGAATTGCCAAAAGTCAGATTTTTGATGAAATTGTGACCCCGGGGCTTCGGGATTTTTTCAAAAAAAAATTTTTCTGCCGGTTAAGTTGTGGAGGGCTGATTTCTTTTCCTGTGATAAAAAGCCTTCTGTTTCGACCGCCAAACCTCTCAGGGGAGCATTTGCAAACGTTTGGCACCATCTTTGAGTGAATTGGCAAAAGTCAGATTTTTGATGAAATTGTGACCCCGGGGCTTAGGGATTTCTTCAAAAAAATGTTTTTCTGCCGGTTAAGTTTTCGAGGGCTGATTTCTTTTCCTGTGATAAAAAGCCTTCTGTTTCGACCGCCAAACCTCTCAGGGGAGCATTTGCAAACGTTTGGCACCATTTTTGAGTGAATTGCCACAAGTCAGATTTTTGATGAAATTGTGACCCCGGTGCTTAGGGATTTTTTTAAAAAAATGTTTTTCTGCCGGTTAAGTTGTCGAGAGCTGATTTCCTTCCCTGTAATAAAAAGCCTTCTGTTTCGACCGTCAAACCTCTCAGGGGAGCATTTGCAAACATTTGGCACCATTTTTGAGAGAATTGCCGAAAGTCAGATTTTTGATGAAATTGTGACCCCGGGGCTTAGGGAATTTTTCAAAAAAAACTTTTTCTGCCGGTTAAGTTGTCGAGGGCTGATTTCTTTTCCTGTGATAAAAAGCCTTCTGTTTCGACCGCCAAACCTCTCAGGGGAGCATTTGAAACCGTTTGGCACCATTTTTGAGTGAATTGCCAAAAGTCAGATTTTTGATGACTTTGTGACCCCGGGGCTTAGGGAATTTTTCAAAAAAAACTTTTTCTGCCAGTAAAGTTGTCGAGGGCTGATTTCTTTTCCTGTGATAAAAAGCCTTCTGTTTCGACCGCCAAACCTCTCAGGGGAGCATTTGAAACCGTTTGGCACCATTTTTGAGTGAATTGCCAAAAGTCAGATTTTTGATGACTTTGTGACCCCGGGGCTTAGGGATTTTTTCAAAAAAATGTTTTTCTGCCGGTTAAGAGGTCAAGGGCTGATTTCTTTTCCTGTGATAAAAAGCCTTCTGTTTCGACCGCCAAACCTCTCAGGGGAGCATTTGCAAACGTTTGGCACCATCTTTGAGTGAATTGGCAAAAGTCAGATTTTTGATGAAATTGTGACCCCGGGGCTTAGGGATTTCTTCAAAAAAATGTTTTTCTGCCGGTTAAGTTTTCGAGGGCTGATTTCTTTTCCTGCGATAAAAAGCCTTCTGTTTCGACCGCCAAACGTCTCAGGGGAGCATTTGCAAACGTTTGGCACCATTTTTGAGTGAATTGCTGAAAGTCAGATTTTTGATGACTTTGTGACCCCGGGGCTTAGGGATTTTTTCAAGAAAAACTTTTTCTGCCGGTTAAGTTGTGGAGGGCTGATTTCTTTTCCTGTGATAAAACGCCTTCTGTTTCGACCGCCAAAACTCTCAGGGGAGCATTTGCAACCGTTCGGCACCATTTTTGAGTGAATTGCCGAAAGTCAGATTTTTGATGACTTTGTGACCCCGGGGCTTAGGGATTTTTTCAAAAAAAACTTTTTCTGCCGGTTAAGTTGTCAAGGGCTGATTTTCTGTCCTGTGATAAAAAGCCTTCTGTTTCGACCGCCAAACCTCTCAGGGGAGCATTTCCAAACGTGTGGCACCATTTTTGAGTGAATTGCCAAAAGTCAGATTTTTGATGAAATTGTGACCCCGGGGCTTAGGGATTTTTTTAAAAAAATGTTTTTCTGCCGGTTAAGTTGTCGAGGGCTGATTTCCTTTCCTGTAATAAAAAGCCTTCTGTTTCGACCGTCAAACCTCTCAGGGGAGCATTTGCAAACATTTGGCACCATTTTTGAGAGAATTGCCGAAAGTCAGATTTTTGATGAAATTGTGACCCCGGGGCTTAGGGAATTTTTCAAAAAAACCTTTTTCTGCCGGTTAAGTTGTCGAGGGCTGATTTCTTTTCCTGTGATAAAAAGCCTTCTGTTTCGACCGCCAAACCTCTCAGGGGAGCATTTGAAACCGTTTGGCACCATTTTTGAGTGAATTGCCAAAAGTCAGATTTTTGATGAAATTGTGAACCCGGGGCTTCGGGATTTTTTCAAAAAAAACTTTTTCTGCCGGTTAAGTTGTCGAGATCTGATTTCTTTTCATGTGATAAAAAGCATTCTGTTTCAACCGCCAAACCTCTCAGGGGAGCATTTGCAAACGTTAGGCACCATTTTTGAGTGAATTGCCAAAAGTCAGATTTTTGATGAAATTGTGACCCCGGGGCTTAGGGATTTCTTCAAAAAAATGATTTTCTACCGGTTAAGTTTTCGAGGGCTGATTTCTTTTCCTGCGATAAAAAGCCTTCTGTTTCGACCGCCAAACCTCTCAGGGGAGCATTCGCAAACGTTAGGCACCATTTTTGAGTGAATTGCCAAAAGTCAGATTTTTGATGAAATTGTGACCCCGGGGCTTAGGGATTTTTTCAAAAAAATTTTTTTCTGCCGGTTAAGTTGTCGAGGGCTTATTTCTTTTGCTTTGATAAAAAGCCTTCTGTTTCGACCGCCAAACCTCTCAGGGGAGCATTTGCAAACGTTTGGCACCATTTTTGAGTGAATTGCCAAAAGTCAGATTTTTGATGAAATTGTGACCCAGGGGCTTAGGGATTTTTTCAAAAAAAATGTTTTTCTGCCGGTTAAGTTGTCGAGGGCTGATTTCTTTTCCTGTGATAAAAAGCATTCTGTTTCAACCGCCAAACCTCTCAGGGGAGCATTTGCAAACGTGTGACACCATTTTTGAGTGAATTGCCGAAAGTCAGATTTTTGATGAAATTGTGACCCCGGGGCTTAGGGATTTCTTCAAAAAAATGATTTTCTACCGGTTAAGTTTTCGAGGGCTGATTTCTTTTCCTGCGATAAAAAGCCTTCTGTTTCGACCGCCAAACCTCTCAGGGGAGCATTCGCAAACGTTAGGCACCATTTTTGAGTGAATTGCCAAAAGTCAGATTTTTGATGAAATTGTGACCCCGGGGCTTAGGGATTTTTTCAAAAAAATGTTTTTCTCCCGGTTAAGTTGTCGAGGGCTTATTTCTTTTCCTTTGATAAAAAGCCTTCTGTTTCGACCGCCAAACCTCTCAGGGGAGCATTTGCAAACGTTTGGCACCATTTTTGAGTGAATTGCCAAAAGTCAGATTTTTGATGAAATTGTGACTCCGGGGCTTAGGGATATTTTCAAAAAAAACTTTTTCTGCCAGTTAAGTTGTCGAGGGCTGACCTCTTTTCCTGTGATAAAAAGCCTTCTGTTTCGACCGCCAAACCTCTCAGAGGCGCATTTGCAAACGTGTGGCACCATTTTTGAGTGAATTGCCGAAAGTCAGATTTTTGATGAAATTGTGACCCAGGGGCTTAGGGATTTTTTCAAAAAAAATGTTTTTCTGCCGGTTAAGTTGTCGAGGGCTGATTTCTTTTCCTGCGATAAAAAGCCTTCTGTTTCGACCGCCAAACGTCTCAGGGGAGCATTTGCAAACGTTTGGCACCATTTTTGAGTGAATTGCTGAAAGTCAGATTTTTGATGACTTTGTGACCCCGGGGCTTAGGGATTTTTTCAAGAAAAACTTTTTCTGCCGGTTAAGTTGTGGAGGGCTGATTTCTTTTCCTGTGATAAAACGCCTTCTGTTTCGACCGCCAAAACTCTCAGGGGAGCATTTGCAACCGTTCGGCACCATTTTTGAGTGAATTGCCGAAAGTCAGATTTTTGATGACTTTGTGACCCCGGGGCTTAGGGATTTTTTCAAAAAAAACTTTTTCTGCCGGTTAAGTTGTCAAGGGCTGATTTTCTGTCCTGTGATAAAAAGCCTTCTGTTTCGACCGCCAAACCTCTCAGGGGAGCATTTCCAAACGTGTGGCACCATTTTTGAGTGAATTGCCAAAAGTCAGATTTTTGATGAAATTGTGACCCCAGGGCTTAGGGATTTTTTAAAAAAAATGTTTTTCTGCCGGTTAAGTTGTCGAGGGCTGATTTCCTTTCCTGTAATAAAAAGCCTTCTGTTTCGACCGTCAAACCTCTCAGGGGAGCATTTGCAAACATTTGGCACCATTTTTGAGAGAATTGCCGAAAGTCAGATTTTTGATGAAATTGTGACCCCGGGGCTTAGGGAATTTTTCAAAAAAACCTTTTTCTGCCGGTTAAGTTGTCGAGGGCTGATTTCTTTTCCTGTGATAAAAAGCCTTCTGTTTCGACCGCCAAACCTCTCAGGGGAGCATTTGAAACCGTTTGGCACCATTTTTGAGTGAATTGCCAAAAGTCAGATTTTTGATGAAATTGTGACCCCGGGGCTTCGGGATTTTTTCAAAAAAAACTTTTTCTGCCGGTTAAGTTGTCGAGATCTGATTTCTTTTCATGTGATAAAAAGCATTCTGTTTCAACCGCCAAACCTCTCAGGGGAGCATTTGCAAACGTTAGGCACCATTTTTGAGTGAATTGCCAAAAGTCAGATTTTTGATGAAATTGTGACCCCGGGGCTTAGGGATTTCTTCAAAAAAATGATTTTCTACCGGTTAAGTTTTCGAGGGCTGATTTCTTTTCCTGCGATAAAAAGCCTTCTGTTTCGACCGCCAAACCTCTCAGGGGAGCATTCGCAAACGTTAGGCACCATTTTTGAGTGAATTGCCAAAAGTCAGATTTTTGATGAAATTGTGACCCCGGGGCTTAGGGATTTTTTCAAAAAAATTTTTTTCTGCCGGTTAAGTTGTCGAGGGCTTATTTCTTTTGCTTTGATAAAAAGCCTTCTGTTTCGACCGCCAAACCTCTCAGGGGAGCATTTGCAAACGTTTGGCACCATTTTTGAGTGAATTGCCAAAAGTCAGATTTTTGATGAAATTGTGACCCAGGGGCTTAGGGATTTTTTCAAAAAAAATGTTTTTCTGCCGGTTAAGTTGTCGAGGGCTGATTTCTTTTCCTGTGATAAAAAGCATTCTGTTTCAACCGCCAAACCTCTCAGGGGAGCATTTGCAAACGTGTGACACCATTTTTGAGTGAATTGCCGAAAGTCAGATTTTTGATGAAATTGTGACCCCGGGGCTTAGGGATTTCTTCAAAAAAATGATTTTCTACCGGTTAAGTTTTCGAGGGCTGATTTCTTTTCCTGCGATAAAAAGCCTTCTGTTTCGACCGCCAAACCTCTCAGGGGAGCATTCGCAAACGTTAGGCACCATTTTTGAGTGAATTGCCAAAAGTCAGATTTTTGATGAAATTGTGACCCCGGGGCTTAGGGATTTTTTCAAAAAAATGTTTTTCTCCCGGTTAAGTTGTCGAGGGCTTATTTATTTTCCTTTGATAAAAAGCCTTCTGTTTCGACCGCCAAACCTCTCAGGGGAGCATTTGCAAACGTTTGGCACCATTTTTGAGTGAATTGCCAAAAGTCAGATTTTTGATGAAATTGTGACTCCGGGGCTTAGGGATATTTTCAAAAAAAACTTTTTCTGCCAGTTAAGTTGTCGAGGGCTGACCTCTTTTCCTGTGATAAAAAGCCTTCTGTTTCGACCGCCAAACCTCTCAGAGGCGCATTTGCAAACGTGTGGCACCATTTTTGAGTGAATTGCCGAAAGTCAGATTTTTGATGAAATTGTGACCCAGGGGCTTAGGGATTTTTTCAAAAAAAATGTTTTTCTGCCGGTTAAGTTGTCGAGGGCTGATTTCTTTTCCTGTGATAAAACGCCTTCTGTTTCGACCGTCAAACCTCTCAGGGGAGCATTTGCAACCGTTCGGCACCATTTTTGAGTGAATTGCCGAAATCAGATTTTTGATGAAATTGTGACCCCGGGGCTTAGGGATTTTTTCAAAAAAAACTTTTTCTGCCGGTTAAGTTGTCAAGGGCTGATTTCTTTTCATGTGATAAAAAGCGTTCTGTTTCGACCGCCAAACCTCTCAGGGGAGCATTTGCAACCGTTTGGCACCATTTTTGAGTGAATTGCCAAAAGTCAGATTTTTGATGAAATTGTGAACCTGGGGCTTAGGGATTTTTTCAAAAAAATGTTTTTCTGCCGGTTAAGTTGTCGAGGGCTGATTTCTTTTCATGTGATAAAAAGCCTTCTGTTTTGACCGCCAAACCTCTCAGGGGAGCATTTGCAAACGTTTGGCACCATTTTTGAGTGAATTGCCAAAAGTCAGATTTTTGATGACTTTGTGACCCCGGGGCTTAGGGATTTTTTCAAAAAAATGATTTTCTACCGGTTAAGTTGTCGAGGGCTGATTTCTTTTCCTGTGATAAAAAGCCTTCTGTTTCGACCGTCAAACCTCTCAGGGGAGCATTTGCAAACATTTGGCACCATTTTTGAGTGAATTGCCGAAAGTCAGATTTTTGATGAAATTGTGACCCCGGGGCTTAGGGAATTTTTCAAAAAAAACTTTTTCTGCCAGTAAAGTTGTCGAGGGCTGATTTCTTTTCCTGTGATAAAAAGCCTTCTGTTTCTACCGCCAAACCTCTCAGGGGAGCATTTGAAACCGTTTGGCACCATTTTTGAGTGAATTGCCAAAAGTCAGATTTTTGATGAAATTGTGACCCCGGGGCTTCGGGATTTTTTCAAAAAAAACTTTTTCTGCCGGTTAAGTTGTCGAGATCTGATTTCTTTTCCTGTGATAATAAGCATTCTGTTTCAACCGCCAAACCTCTCAGGGGAGCATTTGCAAACGTTAGGCACCATTTTTGAGTGAATTGCCGAAAGTCAGATTTTTGATGAAATTGTGACCCCGGGGCTTAGGGATTTTTTCAAAAAAATGTTTTTCTGCCGGTTAAGTTGTCGAGGGCTGATTTCTTTTCCTGTGATAAAACGCCTTCTGTTTCGACCGTCAAACCTCTCAGGGGAGCATTTGCAACCGTTCGGCACCATTTTTTAGTGAATTGACGAAAGTCAGATTTTTGATGAAATTGTGACCCCGGGGCTTAGGGAATTTTTCAAAAAAAACTTTTTCTGCCAGTAAAGTTGTCGAGGGCTGATTTCTTTTCCTGTGATAAAAAGCCTTCTGTTTCGACCGCCAAACCTCTCAGAGGAGCATTTGCAAACGTGTGGCACCATTTTTGAGTGAATTGCCGAAAGTCAGATTTTTGATGAAATTGTGAATCCGGGGCTTAGGGATTTTTTCTAAAAAATGTTTTTCTGCCGGTTAAGAGGTCAAGGGCTGATTTCTTTTCCTGTGATAAAAAGCCTTCTGTTTCGACTGCCAAGCCTTTCAGGGTAGCATTTGCAACCGTTCGGCACCATTTTTGAGTGAATTGCCAGAAGTCAGATTGTTGATGAAATTGTGACCCCGGGGCTTAGGGATTTTTTCAAAAAAAACTTTTTCTGCCGGTTAAGTTGTCGAAATCTGATTTCTTTTCCTGTGATAAAAAGCCTTCTGTTTCAACCGCCAAACCTCTCAGGGGAGCATTTGCAAACGTGTGGCACCATTTTTGAGTGAATTGCCAAAAGTCAGATTTTTGATGAAATTGTGACCCCGGGGCTTAGGGATTTTTTCAAAAAAATGATTTTCTACCGGTTAAGTTTTCCAGGGCTGATTTCTTTTCCTGTGATAATAAGCCTTCTGTTTCGACCGTCAAACCTCTCAGGGGAGCATATGCTACCGTATGGCACCATTTTTGAGTGAATTGCCAAAAGTCAGATTTTTGATGAAATTGTGACCCCGGGGCTTCGGGATTTTTTCAAAAAAAATTTTTTCTGCCGGTTAAGTTGTGGAGTGCTGATTTCTTTTCCTGTGATAAAAAGCCTTCTGTTTCGACCGCCAAACCTCTCAGGGGAGCATTTGAAACCGTTTGGCACCATTTTTGAGTGAATTGCCAAAAGTCAGATTTTTGATGAAATTGTGACCCCGGGGCTTCGGGATTTTTTCAAAAAAAACTTTTTCTGCCGGTTAAGTTGTCGAGATCTGATTTCTTTTCCTGTGATAAAAAGCATTCTGTTTCAACCGCCAAACCTCTCAGGGGAGCATTTGCAAACGTTAGGCACCATTTTTGAGTGAATTGCCAAAAGTCAGATTTTTGATGAAATTGTGACCCCGGGGCTTAGGGATTTTTTCAAAAAAAATGTTTTTCTGCCGGTTAAGTTGTCGAGGGCTGATTTCTTTTCCTGTGATAAAACGCCTTCTGTTTCGACCGCCAAACCTCTCAGGGGAGCATTTGCAAACGTTTGGCACCATTTTTGAGTGAATTGCCAAAAGTCAGATTTTTGATGAAATTGTGACCCCGGGGCTTAGGGATTTTTTCAAAAAAAAAATTTTCTGCCGGTTAAGTTGTCAAGGGCTGATTTCTTTTCATGTGATAAAAAGCGTTCTGTTTCAACCGCCAAACCTCTCATGGGAGCATTTGCAACCGTTTGGCACCATTTTTGAGTGAATTGCCAAAAGTCAGATTTTTGATGAAATTGTGAACCTGGGGCTTAGGGATTTTTTCAAAAAAATGTTTTTCTGCCGGTTAAGTTGTCGAGGGCTGATTTCTTTTCATGTGATAAAAAGCCTTCTGTTTTGACCGCCAAACCTCTCAGGGGAGCATTTGCAAACGTTTGGCACCATTTTTGAGTGAATTGCCAAAAGTCAGATTTTTGATGACTTTGTGACCCCGGGGCTTAGGGATTTTTTCAAAAAAATGATTTTCTACCGGTTAAGTTGTCGAGGGCTGATTTCTTTTCCTGTGATAAAAAGCCTTCTGTTTCGACCGTCAAACCTCTCAGGGGAGCATTTGCAAACGTTTGGCACCATTTTTGAGTGAATTGCCAAAAGTCAGATTTTTGATGAAATTGTGACCCCGGGGCTTAGGGAATTTTTCAAAAAAAACTTTTTCTGCCAGTAAAGTTGTCGAGGGCTGATTTCTTTTCCTGTGATAAAAAGCCTTCTGTTTCTACCGCCAAACCTCTCAGGGGAGCATTTGAAACCGTTTGGCACCATTTTTGAGTGAATTGCCAAAAGTCAGATTTTTGATGAAATTGTGACCCCGGGGCTTCGGGATTTTTTCAAAAAAAACTTTTTCTGCCGGTTAAGTTGTCGAGATCTGATTTCTTTTCCTGTGATAATAAGCATTCTGTTTCAACCGCCAAACCTCTCAGGGGAGCATTTGCAAACGTTAGGCACCATTTTTGAGTGAATTGCCGAAAGTCAGATTTTTGATGAAATTGTGACCCCGGGGCTTAGGGATTTTTTCAAAAAAATGTTTTTCTGCCGGTTAAGTTGTCGAGGGCTGATTTCTTTTCCTGTGATAAAACGCCTTCTGTTTCGACCGTCAAACCTCTCAGGGGAGCATTTGCAACCGTTCGGCACCATTTTTTAGTGAATTGACGAAAGTCAGATTTTTGATGAAATTGTGACCCCGGGGCTTAGGGAATTTTTCAAAAAAAACTTTTTCTGCCAGTAAAGTTGTCGAGGGCTGATTTCTTTTCCTGTGATAAAAAGCCTTCTGTTTCGACCGCCAAACCTCTCAGAGGAGCATTTGCAAACGTGTGGCACCATTTTTGAGTGAATTGCCGAAAGTCAGATTTTTGATGAATTTGTGACCCCGGGGCTTAGGGATTTTTTCAAAAAAATGATTTTCTACCGGTTAAGAGGTCAAGGGCTGATTTCTTTTCATGTGATAAAAAGCGTTCTGTTTCGACCGCCAAACCTCTCAGGGGAGCATTTGCAACCCTTTGGCACCATTTTTGAGTGAATTGCCAAAAGTCAGATTTTTGATGAAATTGTGACCCCGGGGCTTAGGGATTTTTTCAAAAAAATGATTTTCTACCGGTTAAGTTGTCAAGGGCTGATTTCTTTTCCTGTGATAAAAAGCCTTCTGTTTCGACCGTCAAACCTCTCAGGGGAGCATTTGCAAACATTTGGCACCATTTTTGAGTGAATTGCCGAAAGTCAGATTTTTGATGAAATTGTGACCCCGGGGCTTAGGGAATTTTTCAAAAAAAACTTTTTCTGCCAGTAAAGTTGTCGAGGGCTGATTTCTTTTCCTGTGATAAAAAGCCTTCTGTTTCAACCGCCAAACCTCTCAGGGGAGCATTTGCAAACGTGTGGCACCATTTTTGAGTGAATTGCCAAAAGTCAGATTTTTGATGAAATTGTGACCCCGGGGCTTAGGGATTTTTTCAAAAAAAATGTTTTTCTGCCGGTTAAGTTTTCGAGGGCTGATTTCTTTTCCTGCGATAAAAAGCCTTCTGTTTCGACTGCCAAACCTTTCAGGGTAGCATTTGCAACCGTTTGGCACCATTTTTGAGTGAATTGCCAAAAGTCAGATTTTTGATGAAATTGTGACCCCGGGGCTTCGGGATTTTTTCAAAAAATTTTTTTTCTGCCGGTTAAGTTGTGGAGGGCTGATTTCTTTTCCTGTGATAAAAAGCCTTCTGTTTCGACCGCCAAACCTCTCAGGGGAGCATTTGCAAACGTTTGGCACCATCTTTGAGTGAATTGGCAAAAGTCAGATTTTTGATGAAATTGTGACCCCGGGGCTTAGGGATTTCTTCAAAAAAATGTTTTTCTGCCGGTTAAGTTTTCGAGGGCTGATTTCTTTTCCTGTGATAAAAAGCCTTCTGTTTCGACCGCCAAACCTCTCAGGGGAGCATTTGCAAACGTTTGGCACCATTTTTGAGTGAATTGCCACAAGTCAGATTTTTGATGAAATTGTGACCCCGGTGCTTAGGGATTTTTTTAAAAAAATGTTTTTCTGCCGGTTAAGTTGTCGAGAGCTGATTTCCTTCCCTGTAATAAAAAGCCTTCTGTTTCGACCGTCAAACCTCTCAGGGGAGCATTTGCAAACATTTGGCACCATTTTTGAGAGAATTGCCGAAAGTCAGATTTTTGATGAAATTGTGACCCCGGGGCTTAGGGAATTTTTCAAAAAAAACTTTTTCTGCCGGTTAAGTTGTCGAGGGCTGATTTCTTTTCCTGTGATAAAAAGCCTTCTGTTTCGACCGCCAAACCTCTCAGGGGAGCATTTGAAACCGTTTGGCACCATTTTTGAGTGAATTGCCAAAAGTCAGATTTTTGATGACTTTGTGACCCCGGGGCTTAGGGAATTTTTCAAAAAAAACTTTTTCTGCCAGTAAAGTTGTCGAGGGCTGATTTCTTTTCCTGTGATAAAAAGCCTTCTGTTTCGACCGCCAAACCTCTCAGGGGAGCATTTGAAACCGTTTGGCACCATTTTTGAGTGAATTGCCAAAAGTCAGATTTTTGATGACTTTGTGACCCCGGGGCTTAGGGATTTTTTCAAAAAAATGTTTTTCTGCCGGTTAAGAGGTCAAGGGCTGATTTCTTTTCCTGTGATAAAAAGCCTTCTGTTTCGACCGCCAAACCTCTCAGGGGAGCATTTGCAAACGTTTGGCACCATCTTTGAGTGAATTGGCAAAAGTCAGATTTTTGATGAAATTGTGACCCCGGGGCTTAGGGATTTCTTCAAAAAAATGTTTTTCTGCCGGTTAAGTTTTCGAGGGCTGATTTCTTTTCCTGCGATAAAAAGCCTTCTGTTTCGACCGCCAAACGTCTCAGGGGAGCATTTGCAAACGTTTGGCACCATTTTTGAGTGAATTGCTGAAAGTCAGATTTTTGATGACTTTGTGACCCCGGGGCTTAGGGATTTTTTCAAGAAAAACTTTTTCTGCCGGTTAAGTTGTGGAGGGCTGATTTCTTTTCCTGTGATAAAACGCCTTCTGTTTCGACCGCCAAAACTCTCAGGGGAGCATTTGCAACCGTTCGGCACCATTTTTGAGTGAATTGCCGAAAGTCAGATTTTTGATGACTTTGTGACCCCGGGGCTTAGGGATTTTTTCAAAAAAAACTTTTTCTGCCGGTTAAGTTGTCAAGGGCTGATTTTCTGTCCTGTGATAAAAAGCCTTCTGTTTCGACCGCCAAACCTCTCAGGGGAGCATTTCCAAACGTGTGGCACCATTTTTGAGTGAATTGCCAAAAGTCAGATTTTTGATGAAATTGTGACCCCGGGGCTTAGGGATTTTTTTAAAAAAATGTTTTTCTGCCGGTTAAGTTGTCGAGGGCTGATTTCCTTTCCTGTAATAAAAAGCCTTCTGTTTCGACCGTCAAACCTCTCAGGGGAGCATTTGCAAACATTTGGCACCATTTTTGAGAGAATTGCCGAAAGTCATATTTTTGATGAAATTGTGACCCCGGGGCTTAGGGAATTTTTCAAAAAAACCTTTTTCTGCCGGTTAAGTTGTCGAGGGCTGATTTCTTTTCCTGTGATAAAAAGCCTTCTGTTTCGACCGCCAAACCTCTCAGGGGAGCATTTGAAACCGTTTGGCACCATTTTTGAGTGAATTGCCAAAAGTCAGATTTTTGATGAAATTGTGACCCCGGGGCTTCGGGATTTTTTCAAAAAAAACTTTTTCTGCCGGTTAAGTTGTCGAGATCTGATTTCTTTTCCTGTGATAAAAAGCATTCTGTTTCAACCGCCAAACCTCTCAGGGGAGCATTTGCAAACGTTAGGCACCATTTTTGAGTGAATTGCCAAAAGTCAGATTTTTGATGAAATTGTGACCCCGGGGCTTAGGGATTTCTTCAAAAAAATGATTTTCTACCGGTTAAGTTTTCGAGGGCTGATTTCTTTTCCTGCGATAAAAAGCCTTCTGTTTCGACCGCCAAACCTCTCAGGGGAGCATTCGCAAACGTTAGGCACCATTTTTGAGTTAATTTGCCAAAAGTCAGATTTTTGATGAAATTGTGACCCCGGGGCTTAGGGATTTTTTCAAAAAAAATTTTTTCTGCCGGTTAAGTTGTCGAGGGCTTATTTCTTTTGCTTTGATAAAAAGCCTTCTGTTTCGACCGCCAAACCTCTCAGGGGAGCATTTGCAAACGTTTGGCACCATTTTTGAGTGAATTGCCAAAAGTCAGATTTTTGATGAAATTGTGACTCCGGGGCTTAGGGATATTTTCAAAAAAAACTTTTTCTGCCAGTTAAGTTGTCGAGGGCTGACCTCTTTTCCTGTGATAAAAAGCCTTCTGTTTCGACCGCCAAACCTCTCAGAGGCGCATTTGCAAACGTGTGGCACCATTTTTGAGTGAATTGCCGAAAGTCAGATTTTTGATGAAATTGTGACCCCGGGGCTTAGGGATTTTTTCAAAAAAAATGTTTTTCTGCCGGTTAAGTTGTCGAGGGCTGATTTCTTTTCCTGTGATAAAACGCCTTCTGTTTCGACCGTCAAACCTCTCAGGGGAGCATTTGCAACCGTTCGGCACCATTTTTGAGTGAATTGCCGAAATCAGATTTTTGATGAAATTGTGACCCCGGGGCTTAGGGATTTTTTCAAAAAAAACTTTTTCTGCCGGTTAAGTTGTCAAGGGCTGATTTCTTTTCATGTGATAAAAAGCGTTCTGTTTCGACCGCCAAACCTCTCAGGGGAGCATTTGCAACCGTTTGGCACCATTTTTGAGTGAATTGCCAAAAGTCAGATTTTTGATGAAATTGTGAACCTGGGGCTTAGGGATTTTTTGAAAAAAATGTTTTTCTGCCGGTTAAGTTGTCGAGGGCTGATTTCTTTTCATGTGATAAAAAGCCTTCTGTTTTGACCGCCAAACCTCTCAGGGGAGCATTTGCAAACGTTTGGCACCATTTTTGAGTGAATTGCCAAAAGTCAGATTTTTGATGAAATTGTGACCCCGGGGCTTCGGGATTTTTTCAAAAAAAACTTTTTCTGCCGGTTAAGTTGTCGAGATCTGATTTCTTTTCCTGTGATAATAAGCATTCTGTTTCAACCGCCAAACCTCTCAGGGGAGCATTTGCAAACGTTAGGCACCATTTTTGAGTGAATTGCCGAAAGTCAGATTTTTGATGAAATTGTGACCCCGGGGCTTAGGGATTTTTTCAAACAAATGTTTTTCTGCCGGTTAAGTTGTCGAGGGCTGATTTCTTTTCCTGTGATAAAACGCCTTCTGTTTCGACCGTCAAACCTCTCAGGGGAGCATTTGCAACCGTTCGGCACCATTTTTTAGTGAATTGACGAAAGTCAGATTTTTGATGAAATTGTGACCCCGGGGCTTAGGGAATTTTTCAAAAAAAACTTTTTCTGCCAGTAAAGTTGTCGAGGGCTGATTTCTTTTCCTGTGATAAAAAGCCTTCTGTTTCGACCGCCAAACCTCTCAGAGGAGCATTTGCAAACGTGTGGCACCATTTTTGAGTGAATTGCCGAAAGTCAGATTTTTGATGAAATTGTGAATCCGGGGCTTAGGGATTTTTTCTAAAAAATGTTTTTCTGCCGGTTAAGAGGTCAAGGGCTGATTTCTTTTCCTGTGATAAAAAGCCTTCTGTTTCGACTGCCAAACCTTTCAGGGTAGCATTTGCAACCGTTCGGCACCATTTTTGAGTGAATTGCCAGAAGTCAGATTTTTGATGAAATTGTGACCCCGGGGCTTAGGGATTTTTTCAAAAAAAACTTTTTCTGCCGGTTAAGTTGTCGAAATCTGATTTCTTTTCCTGTGATAAAAAGCCTTCTGTTTCAACCGCCAAACCTCTCAGGGGAGCATTTGCAAACGTGTGGCACCATTTTTGAGTGAATTGCCAAAAGTCAGATTTTCGATGAAATTGTGACCCCGGGGCTTAGGGATTTTTTCAAAAAAATGATTTTCTACCGGTTAAGTTTTCCAGGGCTGATTTCTTTTCCTGTGATAATAAGCCTTCTGTTTCGACCGTCAAACCTCTCAGGGGAGCATATGCTACCGTATGGCACCATTTTTGAGTGAATTGCCAAAAGTCAGATTTTTGATGAAATTGTGACCCCGGGGCTTCGGGATTTTTTCAAAAAAAATTTTTTCTGCCGGTTAAGTTGTGGAGTGTTGATTTCTTTTCCTGTGATAAAAAGCCTTCTGTTTCGACCGCCAAACCTCTCAGGGGAGCATTTGAAACCGTTTGGCACCATTTTTGAGTGAATTGCCAAAAGTCAGATTTTTGATGAAATTGTGACCCCGGGGCTTCGGGATTTTTTCAAAAAAAACTTTTTCTGCCGGTTAAGTTGTCGAGATCTGATTTCTTTTCCTGTGATAAAAAGCATTCTGTTTCAACCGCCAAACCTCTCAGGGGAGCATTTGCAAACGTTAGGCACCATTTTTGAGTGAATTGCCAAAAGTCAGATTTTTGATGAAATTGTGACCCCGGGGCTTAGGGATTTCTTCAAAAAAATTATTTTCTACCGGTTAAGTTTTCGAGGGCTGATTTCTTTTCCTGCGATAAAAAGCCTTCTGTTTCGACCGCCAAACCTCTCAGGGGAGCATTTGCAAACGTTTGGCACCATTTTTGAGTGAATTGCCAAAAGTCAGATTTTTGATGAAATTGTGACCCAGGGGCTTAGGGATTTTTTCAAAAAAATTTTTTTCTGCCGGTTAAGTTGTCGAGGGCTGATTTCTTTTCCTGTGATAAAAAGCATTCTGTTTCAACCGCCAAACCTCTCAGGGGAGCATTTGCAAACGTGTGACACCATTTTTGAGTGAATTGCCGAAAGTCAGATTTTTGATGAAATTGTGACCCCGGGGCTTAGGGATTTCTTCAAAAAAATGATTTTCTACCGGTTAAGTTTTCGAGGGCTGATTTCTTTTCCTGCGATAAAAAGCCTTCTGTTTCGACCGCCAAACCTCTCAGGGGAGCATTCGCAAACGTTAGGCACCATTTTTGAGTGAATTGCCAAAAGTCAGATTTTTGATGAAATTGTGACCCCGGGGCTTAGGGATTTTTTCAAAAAAATGTTTTTCTGCCGGTTAAGTTGTCGAGGGCTTATTTCTTTTCCTTTGATAAAAAGCCTTCTGTTTCGACCGCCAAACCTCTCAGGGGAGCATTTGCAAACGTTTGGCACCATTTTTGAGTGAATTGCCAAAAGTCAGATTTTTGATGAAATTGTGACTCCGGGGCTTAGGGATTTTTTCAAAAAAAACTTTTTCTGCCAGTTAAGTTGTCGAGGGCTGACCTCTTTTCCTGTGATAAAAAGCCTTCTGTTTCGACCGCCAAACCTCTCAGAGGCGCATTTGCAAACGTGTGGCACCATTTTTGAGTGAATTGCCGAAAGTCAGATTTTTGATGAAATTGTGACCCAGGGGCTTAGGGATTTTTTCAAAAAAAATGTTTTTCTGCCGGTTAAGTTGTCGAGGGCTGATTTCTTTTCCTGTGATAAAACGCCTTCTGTTTCGACCGTCAAACCTCTCAGGGGAGCATTTGAAACCGTTCGGCACCATTTTTTAGTGAATTGACGAAAGTCAGATTTTTGATGAAATTGTGACCCCGGGGCTTAGGGATTTTTTCAAAAAAAACTTTTTCTGCCGGTTAAGTTGTCAAGGGCTGGTTTCTTTTCCTGTGATAAAAAGCGTTCTCTTTCGACCGCCAAACCTCTCAGGGGAGCATTTGCAACCGTTTGGCACCATTTTTCAGTGAATTGCCAAAAGTCAGATTTTTGATGAAATTGTGACCCCGGGGCTTAGGGAATTTTTCAAAAAAATGTTTTTCTGCCGGTTAAGTTGTCGAGGGCTGATTTCTTTTCCTGTGATAAAAAGCCTTCTGTTTCGACCGCCAAACCTCTCAGGGGAGCATTTCAAACCGTTTGGCACCATTTTTGAGTGAATTGCCAAAAGTCAGATTTTTGATGACTTTGTGACCCCGGGGCTTAGGGAATTTTTCAAAAAAAACTTTTTCTGCCGGTTAAGTTGTCAAGGGCTGATTTCTTTTCCTGTGATAAAAAGCCTTCTGTTTCGACCGCCAAACCTCTCAGGGGAGCATTTGAAACCGTTTGGCACCATTTTTGAGTGAATTGCCAAAAGTCAGATTTTTGATGACTTTGTGACCCCGGGGCTTAGGGATTTTTTCAAAAAAAACTTTTTCTGCCGGTTAAGTTGTCGAGATCTGATTTCTTTTCCTGTGATAAAAAGCCTTCTGTTTCATCCGCCAAACCTCTCAGGGGAGCATTTGCAAACGTGTGGCACCATTTTTGCGTGAATTGCCGAAAGTCAGATTTTTGATGAAATTGTGACCCCGGGGCTTAGGGATTTTTTCTAAAAAATGTTTTTCTGCCGGTTAAGAGGTCAAGGGCTGATTTCTTTTCCTGTGATAAAAAGCCTTCTGTTTCAACCGCCAAACCTCTCAGGGGAGCATTTGCAAACGTGTGGCACCATTTTTGAGTGAATTGCCAAAAGTCAGATTTTTGATGAAATTGTGACCCCGGGGCTTAGGGATTTTTTCAAAAAAATGATTTCCTACCGGTTAAGTTTTCCAGGGCTGATTTCTTTTCCTGTGATAATAAGCCTTCTGTTTCGACCGTCAAACCTCTCAGGGGAGCATATGCTACCGTATGGCACCATTTTTGAGTGAATTGCCAAAAGTCAGATTTTTGATGAAATTGTGACCCCGGGGCTTCGGGATTTTTTCAAAAAAAATTTTTTCTGCCGGTTAAGTTGTGGAGGGCTGATTTCTTTTCCTGTGATAAAAAGCCTTCTGTTTCGACCGCCAAACCTCTCAGGGGAGCATTTCCAAACGTGTGGCACCATTTTTGAGTGAATTGCCAAAAGTCAGATTTTTGATGAAATTGTGACCCTGGGGCTTAGGGATTTTTTCAAAAAAAACTTTTTCTGCCGGTTAAGTTGTCGAGGGCTGATTTCTTTTCCTGTGATAAAAAGCCTTCTGTTTCGACCGTCAAAGCTCTCAGGGGAGCATTTGAAACCGTTCGGCACCATTTTTTAGTGAATTGACGAAAGTCAGATTTTTGATGAAATTGTGACCCCGGGGCTTAGGGATTTTTTCAAAAAAAACTTTTTCTGCCGGTTAAGTTGTCAAGGGCTGGTTTCTTTTCCTGTGATAAAAAGCGTTCTCTTTCGACTGCCAAACCTCTCAGGGGAGCATTTGCAACCGTTTGGCACCATTTTTCAGTGAATTGCCAAAAGTCAGATTTTTGATGAAATTGTGACCCCGGGGCTTAGGGAATTTTTCAAAAAAATGTTTTTCTGCCGGTTAAGTTGTCGAGGGCTGATTTCTTTTCCTGTGATAAAAAGCCTTCTGTTTCGACCGCCAAACCTCTCAGGGGAGCATTTCAAACCGTTTGGCACCATTTTTGAGTGAATTGCCAAAAGTCAGATTTTTGATGACTTTGTGACCCCAGGGCTTAGGGAATTTTTCAAAAAAAACTTTTTCTGCCGGTTAAGTTGTCAAGGGCTGATTTCTTTTCCTGTGATAAAAAGCCTTCTGTTTCGACCGCCAAACCTCTCAGGGGAGCATTTGAAACCTTTTGGCACCATTTTTGAGTGAATTGCCAAAAGTCAGATTTTTGATGACTTTGTGACCCCGGGGCTTAGGGATTTTTTCAAAAAAAACTTTTTCTGCCGGTTAAGTTGTCGAGATCTGATTTCTTTTCCTGTGATAAAAAGCCTTCTGTTTCATCCGCCAAACCTCTCAGGGGAGCATTTGCAAACGTGTGGCACCATTTTTGCGTGAATTGCCGAAAGTCAGATTTTTGATGAAATTGTGACCCCGGGGCTTAGGGATTTTTTCTAAAAAATGTTTTTCTGCCGGTTAAGAGGTCAAGGGCTGATTTCTTTTCCTGTGATAAAAAGCCTTCTGTTTCGACTGCCAAACCTTTCAGGGTAGCATTTGCAACCGTTCGGCACCATTTTTGAGTGAATTGCCAAAAGTCAGATTTTTGATGAAATTGTGACCCCGGGGCTTAGGGATTTTTTCAAAAAAAACTTTTTCTGCCGGTTAAGTTGTCGAGATCTGATTTCTTTTCCTGTGATAAAAAGCCTTCTGTTTCAACCGCCAAACCTCTCAGGGGAGCATTTGCAAACGTGTGGCACCATTTTTGAGTGAATTGCCAAAAGTCAGATTTTTGATGAAATTGTGACCCCGGGGCTTAGGGATTTTTTCAAAAAAATGATTTTCTACCGGTTAAGTTGTCGAGGGCTGATTTCTTTTCCTGTGATAATAAGCCTTCTGTTTCGACCGTCAAACCTCTCAGGGGAGCATATGCTACCGTATGGCACCATTTTTGAGTGAATTGCCAAAAGTCAGATTTTTGATGAAATTGTGACCCCGGGGCTTCGGGATTTTTTCAAAAAAATTTTTTTCTGCCGGTTAAGTTGTGGAGGGCTGATTTCTTTTCCTGTGATAAAAAGCCTTCTGTTTCGACCGCCTAACCTCTCAGGGGAGCATTTCCAAACGTGTGGCACCATTTTTGAGTGAATTGCCAAAAGTCAGATTTTTGATGAAATTGTGACCCCGGGGCTTAGGGATTTTTTCAAAAAAAACTTTTTCTGCCGGTTAAGTTGTCGAGGGCTGATTTCTTTTCCTGTGATAAAAAGCCTTCTGTTTCGACCGCCAAACCTCTCAGGGGAGCATTTGCAAACGTTTGGCACCATTTTTGAGTGAATTGCCAAAAGTCAGATTTTTGATGAAATTGTGACCCCGGGGCTTAGGGATTTTTTTAAAAAAATGTTTTTCTGCCGGTTAAGTTGTCGAGGGCTGATTTCTTTTCCTGTGATAAAAAGCCTTCTGTTTCGACCGTCAAACCTCTCAGGGGAGCATTTGCAAACATTTGGCACCATTTTTGAGTGAATTGCCAAAAGTCAGATTTTTGATGAAATTGTGACCCCGGGGCTTAGGGAATTTTTTTAAAAAAACTTTTTCTGCCGGTTAAGTTGTCGAGATCTGATTTCCTTTCCTGTGATAAAAAGCTTTCTGTTTCAACCGCCAAACCTCTCAGGGGAGCATTTGCAAACGTTAGGCACCATTTTTGAGTGAATTGCCAAAAGTCAGATTTTTGATGAAATTGTGACCCCGGGGCTTAGGGATTTTTTTCAAAAAAATGTTTTTCTGCCGGTTAAGTTGTCGAGGGCTGATTTCTTTTCCTGTGATAAAACGCCTTCTGTTTCGACCGTCAAACCTCTCTGTGGAGCATTTGCAACCGTTCGGCACCATTTTTTAGTGAATTGACGAAAGTCAGATTTTTGATGAAATTGTGACCCCGGGGCTTAGGGATTTTTTCAAAAAAAACTTTTTCTGCCGGTTAAGTTGTCAAGGGCTGGTTTCTTTTCCTGTGATAAAAAGCGTTCTCTTTCGACCGCCAAACCTCTCAGGGGATCATTTGCAACCCTTTGGCACCATTTTTCAGTGAATTGCCAAAAGTCAGATTTTTGATGAAATTGTGACCCCGGGGCTTAGGGAATTTTTCAAAAAAATGTTTTTCTGCCGGTTAAGTTGTCGAGGGCTGATTTCTTTTCCTGTGATAAAAAGCCTTCTGTTTCGACCGCCAAACCTCTCAGGGGAGCATTTGAAACCGTTTGGCACCATTTTTGAGTGAATTGCCAAAAGTCAGATTTTTGATGACTTTGTGACCCCGGGGCTTAGGGAATTTTTCAAAAAAAAACTTTTTCTGCCGGTTAAGTTGTCAAGGGCTGATTTCTTTTCCTGTGATAAAAAGCCTTCTGTTTCGACCGCCAAACCTCTCAGAGGAGCATTTGCAAACGTGTGGCACCATTTTTGAGTGAATTGCCAAAAGTCAGATTTTTGATGAAATTGTGACCCCGGGGCTTAGGGATTTTTTCAAAAAAAACTTTTTCTGCCAGTAAAGTTGTCGAGGGCTGATTTCTTTTCCTGTGATAAAAAGCCTTCTGTTTCGACCGCCAAACCTCTCAGGGGAGCATTTGAAACCGTTTGGCACCATTTTTGAGTGAATTGCCAAAAGTCAGATTTTTGATGACTTTGTGACCCCGGGTCTTAGGGATTTTTTCAAAAAAAACTTTTTCTGCCGGTTAAGTTGTCGAGATCTGATTTCTTTTCCTGTGATAAAAAGCCTTCTGTTTCGACCGCCAAACCTCTCAGAGGAGCATTTGCAAACGTGTGGCACCATTTTTGAGTGAATTGCCGAAAGTCAGATTTTTGATGAAATTGTGAACCCGGGGCTTAGGGATTTTTTCAAAAAAATGTTTTTCTGCCGGTTAAGAGGTCAAGGGCTGATTTCTTTTCCGGTGATAAAAAGCCTTCTGTTTCGACTGCCAAACCTTTCAGGGTAGCATTTGCAACCGTTCGGCACCATTTTTGAGTGAATTGCCAAAAGTCAGATTTTTGATGAAATTGTGACCCCGGGGCTTAGGGATTTTTTCAAAAAAAACTTTTTCTGCCGGTTAAGTTGTCGAGATCTGATTTCTTTTCCTGTGATAAAAAGCCTTCTGTTTCAACCGCCAAACCTCTCAGGGGAGCATTTGCAAACGTGTGGCACCATTTTTGAGTGAATTGCCAAAAGTCAGATTTTTGATGAAATTGTGACCCCGGGGCTTAGGGATTTTTTCAAAAAAATGATTTTCTACCGGTTAAGTTTTCGAGGGCTGATTTCTTTTCCTGTGATAATAAGCCTTCTGTTTCGACCGTCAAACCTCTCAGGGGAGCATATGCTACCGTATGGCACCATTTTTGAGTGAATTGCCAAAAGTCAGATTTTTGATGAAATTGTGACCCCGGGGCTTCGGGATTTTTTCAAAAAAAACTTTTTCTGCCGGTTAAGTTGTGGAGGGCTGATTTCTTTTCCTGTGATAAAAAGCCTTCTGTTTCGACCGCCAAACCTCTCAGGGGAGCATTTGAAACCGTTTGGCACCATTTTTGAGTGAATTGGCAAAAGTCAGATTTTTGATGAAATTGTGACCCTGGGGCTTAGGGATTTCTTCAAAAAAATCTTTTTCTGCCGGTTAAGTTGTCAAGGGCTGATTTCTTTTCCTGCGATAAAAAGCCTTCTGTTTCGACCGCCAAACTTCTCAGGGGAGCATTTGCAAACGTTAGGCACCATTTTTGAGTGAATTGCCAAAAGTCAGATTTTTGATGACTTTGTGACCCCGGGGCTTAGGGATTTTTTCAAAAAAAACTTTTTCTGCCAGTAAAGTTGTCGAGGGCTGATTTCTTTTCCTGTGATAAAAAGCCTTCTGTTTCGACCGCCAAACCTCTCAGGGGAGCATTTGCAAACGTTTGGCACCATTTTTGAGTGAATTGCCAAAAGTCAGATTTTTGATGAAATTGTGACCCCGGGGCTTAGGGATTTTTTTAAAAAAATGTTTTTCTGCCGGTTAAGTTGTGGAGGGCTGATTTCTTTTCCTGTGATAAAAAGCCTTCTGTTTCGACCGCCAAACCACTCAGGGGAGCATTTGAAACCGTTTGACACCATTTTTGAGTGAATTGGCAAAAGTCAGATTTTTGATGAAATTGTGACCCTGGGGCTTAGGGATTTCTTCAAAAAAATCTTTTTCTGCCGGTTAAGTTGTCAAGGGCTGATTTCTTTTCCTGCGATAAAAAGCCTTCTGTTTCGACCGCCAAACCTCTCAGGGGAGCATTTGCAAACGTTAGGCACCATTTTTAAGTGAATTGCCAAAAGTCAGATTTTTGATGAAATTGTGACCCCGGGGCTTAGGGATTTTTTCAAAAAAAACTTTTTCTGCCGGTTAAGTTGTCGAGGGCTGATTTCTTTTCATGTGATAAAAAGCCTTCTGTTTCGACCGCCAAACCTCTCAGGGGAGCATTTGCAACCGTTTGGCACCATTTTTGAGTGAATTGCCAAAAGTCAGATTTTTGATGAAATTGTGAACCTGGGGCTTAGGGAATTTTTCAAAAAAAACTTTTTCTGTCAGTAAAGTTGTCGAGGGCTGATTTCTTTTCCTGCGATAAAAAGCCTTCTGTTTCGACCGCCAAACCACTCAGGGGAGCATTTGAAACCGTTTGACACCATTTTTGAGTGAATTGGCAAAAGTCAGATTTTTGATGAAATTGTGACCCCGGGGCTTAGGGATTTCTTCAAAAAAATCTTTTTCTGCCGGTTAAGTTGTCAAGGGCTGATTTCTTTTCCTGCGATAAAAAGCCTTCTGTTTCGACCGCCAAACCTCTCAGGGGAGCATTTGCAAACGTTAGGCACCATTTTTGAGTGAATTGCCAAAAGTCAGATTTTTGATGAAATTGTGACCCCGGGGCTTAGGGATTTTTTCAAAAAAAACTTTTTCTGCCGGTTAAGTTGTCAAGGGCTGATTTCTTTTCATGTGATAAAAAGCCTTCTGTTTCGACCGCCAAACCTCTCAGGGGAGCATTTGCAAACGTTAGGCACCATTTTTGAGTGAATTGCCGAAAGTCAGATTTTTGATGAAATTGTGACCCCGGGGCTTAGGGATTTTTTCAAAAAAAACTTTTTCTGCCGGTTAAGAGGTCAAGGGCTGATTTCTTTTCCGGTGATAAAAAGCCTTCTGTTTCGACTGCCAAACCTTTCAGGGTAGCATTTGCAACCGTTCGGCACCATTTTTGAGTGAATTGCCAAAAGTCAGATTTTTGATGAAATTGTGACCCCGGGGCTTAGGGATTTTTTCAAAAAAATGATTTTCTACCGGTTAAGTTTTCGAGGGCTGATTTCTTTTCCTGTGATAATAAGCCTTCTGTTTCGACCGTCAAACCTCTCAGGGGAGCATATGCTACCGTATGGCACCATTTTTGAGTGAATTGCCAAAAGTCAGATTTTTGATGAAATTGTGACCCCGGGGCTTCGGGATTTTTTCAAAAAAAAATTTTTCTGCCGGTTAAGTTGTGGAGGGCTGATTTCTTTTCCTGTGATAAAAAGCCTTCTGTTTCGACCGCCAAACCTCTCAGGGGAGCATTTGAAACCGTTTGGCACCATTTTTGAGTGAATTGGCAAAAGTCAGATTTTTGATGAAATTGTGACCCTGGGGCTTAGGGATTTCTTCAAAAAAATCTTTTTCTGCCGGTTAAGTTGTCAAGGGCTGATTTCTTTTCCTGCGATAAAAAGCCTTCTGTTTCGACCGCCAAACTTCTCAGGGGAGCATTTGCAAACGTTAGGCACCATTTTTGAGTGAATTTCCAAAAGTCAGATTTTTGATGACTTTGTGACCTTAGGGCTTAGGGATTTTTTCAAAAAAAACTTTTTCTGCCGGTTAAGTTGTCGAGGTCTGATTTCTTTTCCTGTGATAAAAAGCCTTCTGTTTCGACCGTCAAACCTCTCAGGGGAGCATTTGAAACCGTTTGGCACCATTTTTGAGTGAATTGCCGAAAGTCAGATTTTTGATGAAATTGTGACCCCGGGGATTAGGGATTTCTTCAAAAAAATCTTTTTCTGCCGGTTAAGTTGTCAAGGGCTGATTTTCTGTCCTGTGATAAAAAGCCTTCTGTTTCGACCGCCAAACCTCTCAGGGGAGCATTTCCAAACGTGTGGCACTATTTTTGAGTGAATTGCCAAAAGTCAGATTTTTGATGAAATTGTGACCCTGGGGCTTAGGGATTTCTTCAAAAAAATCTTTTTTCTGCCGGTTAAGTTGTCAAGGGCTGATTTCTTTTCCTACGATAAAAAGCCTTCTGTTTCGACCGCCAAACCTCTCAGGGGAGCATTTGCAAACGTTAGGCACCATTTTTGAGTGAATTGCCAAAAGTCAGATTTTTGATGAAATTGTGACCCCGGGGCTTAGGGATTTTTTCAAAAAAAACTTTTTCTGCCGGTTAAGTTGTCAAGGGCTGATTTCTTTTCATGTGATAAAAAGCGTTCTGTTTCGACCGCCAAACCTCTCAGGGGAGCATTTGCAACCCTTTGGCACCATTTTTGAGTGAATTGCCAAAAGTCAGATTTTTGATGAAATTGTGAACCTGGGGCTTAGGGATTTTTTCAAAAAAATGTTTTTCTGCCGGTTAAGTTGTCGAGGGCTGATTTCTTTTCCTGTGATAAAAAGCCTTCTGTTTTGACCGCCAAACCTCTCAGGGGAGCATTTGCAAACGTTTGGCACCATTTTTGAGTGAATTGCCGGAAGTCAGATTTTTGATGACTTTGTGACCCCGGGGCTTAGGGATTTTTTCAAAAAAATGATTTTCTACCAGTTAAGTTGTCAAGGGCTGATTTCTTTTCCTGTGATAAAAAGCCTTCTGTTTCGACCGTCAAACCTCTCAGGGGAGCATTTGCAAACATTTGGCACCATTTTTGAATGAATTGCCGAAAGTCAGATTTTTGATGAAATTGTGACCCCGGGGCTTAGGGAATTTTTCAAAAAAAATTTTTCTGCCAGTAAAGTTGTCGAGGGCTGATTTCTTTTCCTGCGATAAAAAGCCTTCTGTTTCGACCGCCAAACCTCTCAGGGGAGCATTTGAAACCGTTTGGCACCATTTTTGAGTGAATTGCCAAAAGTCAGATTTTTGATGACTTTGTGACCCCGGGGCTTAGGGAATTTTTCAAAAAAAACTTTTTCTGCCGGTTAAGTTGTCAAGGGCTGATTTCTTTTCCTGTGATAAAAAGCCTTCTGTTTCGACCGCCAAACCTCTCAGAGGAGCATTTGCAAACGTGTGGCACCATTTTTGAGTGAATTGCCAAAAGTCAGATTTTTGATGAAATTGTGACCCCGGGGCTTAGGGATTTTTTCAAAAAAAACTTTTTCTGCCAGTAAAGTTGTCGAGGGCTGATTTCTTTTCCTGTGATAAAAAGCCTTCTGTTTCGACCGCCAAACCTCTCAGGGGAGCATTTGAAACCGTTTGGCACCATTTTTGAGTGAATTGCCAAAAGTCAGATTTTTGATGACTTTGTGACCCCGGGGCTTAGGGATTTTTTCAAAAAAAACTTTTTCTGCCGGTTAAGTTGTCGAGATCTGATTTCTTTTCCTGTGATAAAAAGCCTTCTGTTTCGACCGCCAAACCTCTCAGAGGAGCATTTGCAAACGTGTGGCACCATTTTTGAGTGAATTGCCGAAAGTCAGATTTTTGATGAAATTGTGAACCCGGGGCTTAGGGATTTTTTCAAAAAAATGTTTTTCTGCCGGTTAAGAGGTCAAGGGCTGATTTCTTTTCCTGTGATAAAAAGCCTTCTGTTTCGACTGCCAAACCTTTCAGGGTAGCATTTGCAACCGTTCGGCACCATTTTTGAGTGAATTGCCAAAAGTCAGATTTTTGATGAAATTGTGACCCCGGGGCTTAGGGATTTTTTCAAAAAAAACTTTTTCTGCCGGTTAAGTTGTCGAGATCTGATTTCTTTTCCTGTGATAAAAAGCCTTCTGTTTCAACCGCCAAACCTCTCAGGGGAGCATTTGCAAACGTGTGGCACCATTTTTGAGTGAATTGCCAAAAGTCAGATTTTTGATGAAATTGTGACCCCGGGGCTTAGGGATTTTTTCAAAAAAATGATTTTCTACCGGTTAAGTTTTCGAGGGCTGATTTCTTTTCCTGTGATAATAAGCCTTCTGTTTCGACCGTCAAACCTCTCAGGGGAGCATATGCTACCGTATGGCACCATTTTTGAGTGAATTGCCAAAAGTCAGATTTTTGATGAAATTGTGACCCCGGGGCTTCGGGATTTTTTCAAAAAAAAAATTTTCTGCCGGTTAAGTTGTGGAGGGCTGATTTCTTTTCCTGTGATAAAAAGCCTTCTGTTTCGACCGCCAAACCTCTCAGGGGAGCATTTGAAACCGTTTGGCACCATTTTTGAGTGAATTGGCAAAAGTCAGATTTTTGATGAAATTGTGACCCTGGGGCTTAGGGATTTCTTCAAAAAAATCTTTTTCTGCCGGTTAAGTTGTCAAGGGCTGATTTCTTTTCCTGCGATAAAAAGCCTTCTGTTTCGACCGCCAAACTTCTCAGGGGAGCATTTGCAAACGTTAGGCACCATTTTTGAGTGAATTGCCAAAAGTCAGATTTTTGATGACTTTGTGACCCCGGGGCTTAGGGATTTTTTCAAAAAAAACTTTTTCTGCAGGTTAAGTTGTCGAGATCTGATTTCTTTTCCTGTGATAAAAAGCCTTCTGTTTCGACCGCCAAACCTCTCAGGGGAGCATTTGCAAACGTTTGGCACCATTTTTGAGTGAATTGCCAAAAGTCAGATTTTTGATGAAATTGTGACCCCGGGGCTTAGGGATTTTTTTTTAAAAAATGTTTTTCTGCCGGTTAAGTTGTGGAGGGCTGATTTCTTTTCCTGTGATAAAAAGCCTTCTGTTTCGACCGCCAAACCACTCAGGGGAGCATTTGAAACCGTTTGACACCATTTTTGAGTGAATTGGCAAAAGTCAGATTTTTGATGAAATTGTGACCCCGGGGCTTAGGGATTTTTTCAAAAAAAACTTTTTCTGCCGGTTAAGTTGTCGAGGGCTGATTTCTTTTCATGTGATAAAAAGCCTTCTGTTTCGACCGCCAAACCTCTCAGGGGAGCATTTGCAACCGTTTGGCACCATTTTTGAGTGAATTGCCAAAAGTCAGATTTTTGATGAAATTGTGAACCTGGGGCTTAGGGAATTTTTCAAAAAAAACTTTTTCTGTCAGTAAAGTTGTCGAGGGCTGATTTCTTTTCCTGCGATAAAAAGCCTTCTGTTTCGACCGCCAAACCACTCAGGGGAGCATTTGAAACCGTTTGACACCATTTTTGAGTGAATTGGCAAAAGTCAGATTTTTGATGAAATTGTGACCCCGGGGCTTAGGGATTTCTTCAAAAAAATCTTTTTCTGCCGGTTAAGTTGTCAAGGGCTGATTTCTTTTCCAGCGATAAAAAGCCTTCTGTTTCGACCGCCAAAGCTCTCAGGGGAGCATTTGCAAACGTTAGGCACCATTTTTGAGTGAATTGCCAAAAGTCAGATTTTTGATGAAATTGTGACCCCGGGGCTTAGGGATTTTTTCAAAAAAATGTTTTACTGCCGGTTAAGTTGTCAAGGGCTGATTTCTTTTCATGTGATAAAAAGCCTTCTGTTTCGACCGCCAAACCTCTCAGGGGAGCATTTGCAAACGTTAGGCACCATTTTTGAGTGACTTGCCGAAAGTCAGATTTTTGATGAAATTGTGACCCCGGGGCTTAGGGATTTTTTCAAAAAAAACTTTTTCTGCCGGTTAAGAGGTCAAGGGCTGATTTCTTTTCCGGTGATAAAAAGCCTTCTGTTTCGACTGCCAAACCTTTCAGGGTAGCATTTCCAACCGTTCGGCACCATTTTTGAGTGAATTGCCAAAAGTCAGATTTTTGATGAAATTGTGACCCCGGGGCTTAGGGATTTTTTCAAAAAAATGATTTTCTACCGGTTAAGTTTTCGAGGGCTGATTTCTTTTCCTGTGATAATAAGCCTTCTGTTTCGACCGTCAAACCTCTCAGGGGAGCATATGCTACCGTATGGCACCATTTTTGAGTGAATTGCCAAAAGTCAGATTTTTGATGAAATTGTGACCCCGGGGCTTCGGGATATTTTCAAAAAAATTTTTTTCTGCCGGTTAAGTTGTGGAGGGCTGATTTCTTTTCCTGTGATAAAAAGCCTTCTGTTTCGACCGCCAAACCTCTCAGGGGAGCATTTGAAACCGTTTGGCACCATTTTTGAGTGAATTGGCAAAAGTCAGATTTTTGATGAAATTGTGACCCTGGGGCTTAGGGATTTCTTCAAAAAAATCTTTTTCTGCCGGTTAAGTTGTCAAGGGCTGATTTCTTTTCCTGCGATAAAAAGCCTTCTGTTTCGACCGCCAAACTTCTCAGGGGAGCATTTGCAAACGTTAGGCACCATTTTTGAGTGAATTTTCAAAAGTCAGATTTTTGATGACTTTGTGACCCCGGGGCTTAGGGATTTTTTCAAAAAAAACTTTTTCTGCCGGTTAAGTTGTCGAGGTCTGATTTCTTTTCCTGTGATAAAAAGCCTTCTGTTTCGACCGTCAAACCTCTCAGGGGAGCATTTGAAACCGTTTGGCACCATTTTTGAGTGAATTGCCGAAAGTCAGATTTTTGATGAAATTGTGACCCCGGGGCTTAGGGATTTCTTCAAAAAAATCTTTTTCTGCCGGTTAAGTTGTCAAGGGCTGATTTTCTGTCCTGTGATAAAAAGCCTTCTGTTTCGACCGCCAAACCTCTCAGGGGAGCATTTCCAAACGTGTGGCACTATTTTTGAGTGAATTGCCAAAAGTCAGATTTTTGATGAAATTGTGACCCCGGGGCTTAGGGATTTTTTCAAAAAAAACTTTTTCTGCCAGTAAAGTTGTCGAGGGCTGATTTCTTTTCCTGTGATAAAAAGCCTTCTGTTTCGACCGCCAAACCTCTCAGGGGAGCATTTGCAAACGTTTGGCACCATTTTTGAGTGAATTTCCAAAAGTCAGATTTTTGATGAAATTGTGACCCCGGGGCTTAGGGATTTTTTTAAAAAAATGTTTTTCTGCCGGTTAAGTTGTGGAGGGCTGATTTCTTTTCCTGTGATAAAAAGCCTTCTGTTTCGACCGCCAAACCTCTCAGGGGAGCATTTGAAACCGTTTGACACCATTTTTGAGTGAATTGGCAAAAGTCAGATTTTTGATGAAATTGTGACCCTGGGGCTTAGGGATTTCTTCAAAAAAATCTTTTTCTGCCGGTTAAGTTGTCAAGGGCTGATTTCTTTTCCTACGATAAAAAGCCTTCTGTTTCGACCGCCAAACCTCTCAGGGGAGCATTTGCAAACGTTAGGCACCATTTTTGAGTGAATTGCCAAAAGTCAGATTTTTGATGAAATTGTGACCCCGGGGCTTAGGGATTTTTTCAAAAAAAACTTTTTCTGCCGGTTAAGTTGTCAAGGGCTGATTTCTTTTCATGTGATAAAAAGTGTTCTGTTTCGACCGCCAAACCTCTCAGGGGAGCATTTGCAACCCTTTGGCACCATTTTTGAGTGAATTGCCAAAAGTCAGATTTTTGATGAAATTGTGAACCTGGGGCTTAGGGATTTTTTCAAAAAAATGTTTTTCTGCCGGTTAAGTTGTCGAGGGCTGATTTCTTTTCCTGTGATAAAAAGCCTTCTGTTTTGACCGCCAAACCTCTCAGGGTAGCATTTGCAAACGTTTGGCACCATTTTTGAGTGAATTGCCGGAAGTCAGATTTTTGATGACTTTGTGACCCCGGGGCTTAGGGATTTTTTCAAAAAAATGATTTTCTACCGGTTAAGTTGTCAAGGGCTGATTTCTTTTCCTGTGATAAAAAGCCTTCTGTTTCGACCGTCAAACCTCTCAGGGGAGCATTTGCAAACATTTGGCACCATTTTTGAATGAATTGCCGAAAGTCAGATTTTTGATGAAATTGTGACCCCGGGGCTTAGGGAATTTTTCAAAAAAAATTTTTCTGCCAGTAAAGTTGTCGAGGGCTGATTTCTTTTCCTGCGATAAAAAGCCTTCTGTTTCGACCGCCAAACCTCTCAGGGGAGCATTTGAAACCGTTTGGCACCATTTTTGAGTGAATTGGCAAAAGTCAGATTTTTGATGAAATTGTGACCCTGGGGCTTAGGGATTTCTTCAAAAAAAATCTTTTTCTGCCGGTTAAGTTGTCAAGGGCTGATTTCTTTTCCTGCGATAAAAAGCCTTCTGTTTCGACCGCCAAACCTCTCAGGGGAGCATTTGCAAATGTTAGGCACCATTTTTGAGTGAATTGCCAAAAGTCAGATTTTTGATGAAATTGTGACCCCGGGGCTTAGGGATTTTTTAAAAAAAATTTTTTTCTGCCGGTTAAGTTGTCGAGGGCTTATTTCTTTTCCTTTGATAAAAAGCCTTCTGTTTCGACCGCCAAACCTCTCAGGGGAGCATTTGCAAACGTTTGGCACCATTTTTGAGTGAATTGGCAAAAGTCAGATTTTTGATGACTTTGTGACCCCGGGGCTTAGGGATTTTTTCAAAAAAAACTTTTTCTGCCGGTTAAGTTGTCAAGGGCTGATTTCTTTTCCTGTGATAAAAAGCCTTCTGTTTCGACCGCCAAACCTCTCAGAGGAGCATTTGCAAACGTCTGGCACCATTTTTGAGTGAATTGCCAAAAGTCAGATTTTTGATGAAATTGTGACCCCGGGGCTTAGGGATTTTTTCAAAAAAATGTTTTACTGTCGGTTAAGTTGTCGAGGTCTGATTTCTTTTCCTGTGATAAAAAGCCTTCTGTTTCGACCGTCAAACCTCTCAGGGGAGCATTTGAAACCGTTTGGCACCATTTTTGAGTGAATTGCCGAAAGTCAGATTTTTCATGAAATTGTGACCCCGGGGCTTAGGGATTTCTTCAAAAAAATCTTTTTCTGCCGGTTAAGTTGTCAAGGGCTGATTTTCTGTCCTGTGATAAAAAGCCTTCTGTTTCGACCGCCAAACCTCTCAGGGGAGCATTTAAAAACGTGTGGCACCATTTTTGAGTGAATTGCCAAAAGTCAGATTTTTGATGAAATTGTGACCCCGGGGCTTAGGGATTTTTTCAAAAAAAACTTTTTCTGCCAGTAAAGTTGTCGAGGGCTGATTTCTTTTCCTGTGATAAAAAGCCTTCTGTTTCGACCGCCAAACCTCTCAGGGGAGCATTTGCAAACATTTGGCACCATTTTTGAGAAAATTGCCGAAACTCAGATTTTTGATGACTTTGTGACCCCGGGGCTTAGGGATTTTTTCAAAAAAAACTTTTTCTGCCGGTTAAGTTGTCGAGATCTGATTTCTTTTCCTGTGATAAAAAGCCTTCTTTTTCGACCGCCAAACCTCTCAGAGGAGCATTTGCAAACGTGTGGCACCATTTTTGAGTGAATTGACGAAAGTCAGATTTTTGATGAAATTGTGACCCAGGGGCTTAGGGATTTTTTCAAAAAAATGTTTTTCTGCCGGTTAAGTTGTCGAGGGCTGATTTCTTTTCCTGTGATAAAACGCCTTCTGTTTCGACCGCCAAACTTCTCAGGGGAGCATTTGCAACTGTTCGGCACCATTTTTGAGTGAATTGCCGAAAGTCAGATTTTTGATGAAATTGTGACCCCGGGGCTTAGGGATTTTTTCAAAAAAAACTTTTTCTGCCGGTTAAGTTGTCAAGGGCTGATTTCTTTTCATGTGATAAAAAGCGTTCTGTTTCGACCGCCAAACCTCTCAGGGGAGCATTTGCAACCGTTTGACACCATTTTTGAGTGAATTGCCAAAAGTCAGATTTTTGATGAAATTGTGAACCTGGGGCTTAGGGATTTTTTCAAAAAAATGTTTTTCTGCCGGTTAAGTTGTCGAGGGCTGATTTCTTTTCCTGTGATAAAAAGCCTTCTGTTTTGACCGCCAAACCTCTCAGGGGAGCATTTGCAAACGTTTGGCACCATTTTTGAGTGAATTGCCGGAAGTCAGATTTTTGATGACTTTGTGACCCCGGGGCTTAGGGATTTTTTCAAAAAAAACTTTTTCTGCAGGTTAAGTTGTCGAGATCTGATTTCTTTTCCTGTGATAAAAAGCCTTCTGTTTCGACCGCCAAACCTCTCAGGGGAGCATTTGAAACCGTTTGGCACCATTTTTGAGTGAATTGCCAAAAGTCAGATTTTTGATGACTTTGTGACCCCGGGGCTTAGGGATTTTTTCAAAAAAAACTTTTTCTGCCGGTTAAGTTGTCGAGGGCTGATTTCTTTTCCTGTGATAAAACGCCTTCTGTTTTGACCGCCAAACTCTCAGGGGAGCATTTGCAACCGTTCGGCACCATTTTTGAGTGAATTGACGAAAGTCAGATTTTTGATGAAATTGTGACCCCGGGGCTTAGGGATTTTTTCAAAAAAATGATTTTCTACCGGTTAAGTTGTCGAGGGCTAATTTCTTTTCCTATGATAAAAAGCCTTCTGTTTCGACCGTCAAACCTCTCAGGGGAGCATTTGCAAACATTTGGCACCATTTTTGAGTGAATTGCCGAAAGTCAGATTTTTGATGAAATTGTGACCCCGGGGCTTAGGGAATTTTTCAAAAAAAACTTTTTCTGCCAGTAAAGTTGTCGAGGGCTGATTTCTTTTCCTGTGATAAAAAGCCTTCTGTTTCGACTGCCAAACCTTTCAGGGTAGCATTTGCAACCGTTCGGCACCATTTTTGAGTGAATTGCCAAAAGTCAGATTTTTGATGAAATTGTGACCCCGGGGCTTAGGGATTTTTTCAAAAAAATGATTTTCTACCGGTTAAGTTTTCGAGGGCTGGTTTCTTTTCCTGTGATAATAAGCCTTCTGTTTCGACCGTCAAAACTCTCAGGGGAGCATATGCTACCGTATGGCACCATTTTTGAGTGAATTGCCAAAAGTCAGATTTTTGATGAAATTGTGACCCCGGGGCTTCGGGATTTTTTCAAAAAAAAAATTTTCTGCCGGTTAAGTTGTGGAGGGCTGATTTCTTTTCCTGTGATAAAAAGCCTTCTGTTTCGACCGCCAAACCTCTCAGGGGAGCATTTGAAACCGTTTGGCACCATTTTTGAGTGAATTGGCAAAAGTCAGATTTTTGATGAAATTGTGAACCTGGGGCTTAGGGATTTCTTCAAAAAAATCTTTTTCTGCCGGTTAAGTTGTCAAGGGCTGATTTCTTTTCCTGTGATAAAAAGCGTTCTGTTTCGACCGCCAAACCTCTCAGGGGAGCATTTGCAAACGTTAGGCCACATTTTTGAGTGAATTGCCAAAAGTCAGATTTTTGATGAAATTGTGAACCTGGGGCTTAGGGATTTTTTCAAAAAAATGTTTTTCTGCCGGTTAAGTTGTCGAGGGCTGATTTCTTTTCCTGTGATAAAAAGCCTTCTGTTTTGACCGCCAAACCTCTCAGGGGAGCATTTGCAAACGTTTGGCACCATTTTTGAGTGAATTGCCGAAAGTCAGATTTTTGATGACTTTGTGACCCCGGGGCTTAGGGAATTTTTCAAAAAAAACTTTTTCTGCCAGTAAAGTTGTCGAGGGCTAATTTCTTTTCCTTTGATAAAAAGCCTTCTGTTTCGACCGCCAAACCTCTCAGGGGAGCATTTGAAACCGTTTGGCACCATTTTTGAGTGAATTGCCAAAAGTCAGATTTTTGATGACTTTGTGACCCCGGGGCTTAGGGATTTCTTCAAAAAAAATGTTTTTCTGCCAGTTAAGTTGTCGAGGGCTGATTTCTTTTCCTGTGATAAAACGCCTTCTGTTTCGACCGCCAAACCTCTCAGGGGAGCATTTGCAACCGTTCGGCACCATTTTTGAGTGAATTGACGAAAGTCAGATTTTTGATGAAATTGTGACCCAGGGGCTTAGGGATTTTTTCAAAAAAATGTTTTTCTGCCGGTTAAGAGGTCAAGGGCTGATTTCTTTTCCGGTGATAAAAAGCCTTCTGTTTCGACCGCCAAACCTCTCAGGGGAGCATTTGAAACCGTTTGGCACCATTTTTGAGTGAATTGGCAAAAGTCAGATTTTTGATGAAATTGTGAACCTGAAGCTTAGGGATTTCTTCAAAAAAATCTTTTTCTGCCGGTTAAGTTGTCAAGGGCTGATTTCTTTTCATGTGATAAAAAGCGTTCTGTTTCGACCGCCAAACCTCTCAGGGGAGCATTTGCAAACGTTAGGCACCATTTTTGAGTGAATTGCCAAAAGTCAGATTTTTGATGAAATTGTGAACCTGGGGCTTAGGGATTTTTTCAAAAAAATGTTTTTCTGCCGGTTAAGTTGTCGAGGGCTGATTTCTTTTCCTGTGATAAAAAGCCTTCTGTTTTGACCGCCAAACCTCTCAGGGGAGCATTTGCAAACGTTTGGCACCATTTTTGAGTGAATTGCCGAAAGTCAGATTTTTGATGACTTTGTGACCCCGGGGCTTAGGGAATTTTTCAAAAAAAACTTTTTCTGCCAGTAAAGTTGTCGAGGGCTAATTTCTTTTCCTTTGATAAAAAGCCTTCTGTTTCGACCGCCAAACCTCTCAGGGGAACATTTGCAACCGTTCGGCACCATTTTTGAGTGAATTGACGAAAGTCAGATTTTTGATGAAATTGTGACCCCGGGGCTTAGGGATTTTTTCAAAAAAATGATTTTCTACCGGTTAAGTTGTCGAGGGCTAATTTCTTTTCCTGTGATAAAAAGCCTTCTGTTTCGACCGTCAAACCTCTCAGGGGAGCATTTGCAAACATTTGGCACCATTTTTGAGTGAATTGCCGAAAGTCAGATTTTTAATGAAATTGTGACCCCGGGGCTTAGGGATTTTTTCAAAAAAATGATTTTCTACCGCTTAAGTTTTCGAGGGCTGATTTCTTTTCCTGTGATAAAAAGCTTTCTGTTTCGACCGCCAAACCTCTCAGAGGAGCATTTGCAAACGTTTGGCACCATTTTTGAGTGAATTGCCAAAAGTCAGATTTTTGATGAAATTGTGACCCCGGGGCTTAGGGATTTTTTCAAAAAAATGTTTTTCTGCCGGTTAAGAGGTCAAGGGCTGATTTCTTTTCCTGTGATAAAAAGCCTTCTGTTTCGACTGCCAAACCTTTCAGGGTAGCATTTGCAACCGTTCGGCACCATTTTTGAGTGAATTGCCAAAAGTCAGATTTTTGATGAAATTGTGACCCCGGGGCTTAGGGATTTTTTCAAAAAAATGATTTTCTACCGGTTAAGTTTTCGAGGGCTTATTTCTTTTCCTTTGATAAAAAGCCTTCTGTTTCGACCGCCAAACCTCTCAGGGGAGCATTTGCAAACGTTTGGCACCATTTTTGAGTGAATTGCCAAAAGTCAGATTTTTGATGAAATTGTGACCCTGGGGCTTAGGGATTTCTTCAAAAAAATGATTTTCTGCCGGTTAAGTTGTCAAGGGCTGATTTCTTTTCCTGCGATAAAAAGCCTTCTGTTTCGACCGCCAAACCTCTCAGGGGAGCATTTGCAAACGTTAGGCACCATTTTTGAGTGAATTGCCAAAAGTCAGATTTTTGATGAAATTGTGACCCCGGGGCTTAGGGATTTTTTTTTTAAAAAAAAATTATTGCCGGTTAAGTTGTCGAGGGCTTATTTCTTTTCCTTTGATAAAAAGCCTTCTGTTTCGACCGCCAAACCTCTCAGGGGAGCATTTGCAAACGTTTGGCACCATTTTTGAGTGAATTGCCAAAAGTCAGATTTTTGATGAAATTGTGACCCCGGGGCTTAGGGATTTTTTCAAAAAAATGATTTTCTACCGGTTAAGTTGTCAAGGGCTGATTTCTTTTCCTGTGATAAAAAGCTTTCTGTTTCGACCGCCAAACCTCTCAGGGGAGCATTTGCAATCGTTTGGCACCATCTTTGAGTGAATTGCCAAAAGTCAGATTTTTGATGACTTTGTGACCCCGGGGCTTAGGGATTTTTTCAAAAAAATGTTTTTGTGCCGGTTAAGAGGTCAAGGGCTGATTTCTTTTCCTGTGATAAAAAGCCTTCTGTTTCGACTGCCAAACCTTTCAGGGTAGCATTTGCAACCGTTCGGCACCATTTTTGAGTGAATTGCCAAAAGTCAGATTTTTGATGAAATTGTGACCCCGGGGCTTAGGGATTTTTTCAAAAAAATGATTTTCTACCGGTTAAGTTTTCGAGGGCTGATTTCTTTTCCTGTGATAATAAGCCTTCTGTTTCGACCGTCAAACCTCTCAGGGGAGCATATGCTACCGTATGGCACCATTTTTGAGTGAATTGCCGAAAGTCAGATTTTTGATGAAATTGTGACCCCGGGGCTTCGGGATTTTTTCAAAAAAAAAATTTTCTGCCGGTTAAGTTGTCGAGGGCTGATTTCTTTTCCTGTGATAAAAAGCCTTCTGTTTCGACCGCCAAACCTCTCAGGGGAGCATTTGAAACCGTTTGGCACCATTTTTGAGTGAATTGCCAAAAGTCAGATTTTTGATGACTTTGTGACCCCGGGGCTTAGGGATTTTTTCAAAAAAAACTTTTTCTGCCGGTTAAGTTGTCGAGATCTGATTTCTTTTCCTGTGATAAAAAGCCTTCTGTTTCAACCGCCAAACCTCTCAGGGGAGCATTTGCAAACATTTGGCACCATTTTTGAGTGAATTGCCAAAAGTCAGATTTTTGATGAAATTGTGACCCCGGGGCTTAGGGATTTTTTTTTTAAAAAAATTTTCTGCCGGTTAAGTTGTCGAGGGCTTATTTCTTTTCCTTTCATAAAAAGCCTTCTGTTTCGACCGCCAAACCTCTCAGGGGAGCATTTGCAAACGTTTGGCACCATTTTTGAGTGAATTGCCAAAAGTCAGATTTTTGATGAAATTGTGATCCCGGGGCTTAGGGAATTTTTCAAAAAAAACTTTTTCTGCCAGTAAAGTTGTCGAGGGCTGATTTCTTTTCCTGTGATAAAAAGCCTTCTGTTTCAACCGCCAAACCTCTCAGGGGAGCATTTGAAACCGTTTGGCACCATTTTTGAGTGAATTGCCAAAAGTCAGATTTTTGATGACTTTGTGACCCCGGGGCTTAGGGATTTTTTCAAAAAAATGTTTTTCTGCCGGTTAAGAGGTCAAGGGCTGATTTCTTTTCCTGTGATAAAAAGCTTTCTGTTTCGACTGCCAAACCTTTCAGGGTAGCATTTGCAACCGTTCGGCACCATTTTTGAGTGAATTGCCAAAAGTCAGATTTTTGATGAAATTGTGACCCCGGGGCTTAGGGATTTTTTCAAAAAAATGATTTTCTACCGGTTAAGTTGTCGAGATCTGATTTCTTTTCCTGTGATAAAAAGCTTTCTGTTTCGACCGCCAAACCTCTCAGGGGAGCATTTGCAAACGTTTGGCACCATTTTTGAGTGAATTGCCAAAAGTCAGATTTTTGATGAAATTGTGACCCCGGGGCTTAGGGATTTTTTCAAAAAAATGTTTTTCTGCCGGTTAAGAGGTCAAGGGCTGATTTCTTTTCCTGTGATAAAAAGCCTTCTGTTTCGACTGCCAAACCTTTCAGGGTAGCATTTGCAACCGTTCGGCACCATTTTTGAGTGAATTGCCAAAAGTCAGATTTTTGATGAAATTGTGACCCCGGGGCTTAGGGATTTTTTCAAAAAAATGATTTTCTACCGGTTAAGTTTTCGAGGGCTGATTTCTTTTCCTGTGATAATAAGCCTTCTGTTTCGACCGTCAAACCTCTCAGGGGAGCATATGCTACCGTATGGCACCATTTTTGAGTGAATTGGCAAAAGTCAGATTTTTCATGAAATTGTGACCCCGGGGCTTAGGGATTTCTTCAAAAAAATCTTTTTCTGCCGGTTAAGTTGTCAAGGGCTGATTTCTTTTCCTGCGATAAAAAGCCTTCTGTTTCGACCGCCAAACCTCTCAGGGGAGCATTTGCAAACGTTAGGCACCATTTTTGAGTGAATTGCCAAAAGTCAGATTTTTGATGAAATTGTGACCCCGGGGCTTAGGGATTTTTTTAAAAAAAAAATTTTCTGCCGGTTAAGTTGTCGGGGTTTTTATTTCTTTTCCTTTGATAAAAAGCCTTCTGTTTCGACTGCCAAACCTCTCAGGGGAGCATTTGCAAACGTTTGGCACCATTTTTGAGTGAATTGCCGAAAGTCAGATTTTTGATGAAATTGTGACCCCGGGGCTTAGGGATTTTTTCAAAAAAAACTTTTTCTGCCGGTTAAGTTGTCGAGGGCTGACTTCTTTTCCTGTGATAAAAAACCTTCTGTTTCGACCGCCAAACCTCTAAGGGGAGCATTTGAAACCGTTTGGCACCATTTTTGAGTGAATTGCCAAAAGTCAGATTTTTGATGACTTTGTGACCCCGGGGCTTAGGGATTTTTTCAAAAAAAACTTTTTCTGCCGGTTAAGTTGTCGAGATCTGATTTCTTTTCCTGTGATAAAAAGCCTTCTGTTTCGACCGCCAAACCTCTCAGGGGAGCATTTGCAACCGTTCGGCACCATTTTTGAGTGAATTGACGAAAGTCAGATTTTTGATGAAATTGTGACCCCGGGGCTTAGGGATTTTTTCAAAAAAATGATTTTCTACCGGTTAAGTTGTCGAGGGCTAATTTCTTTTCCTGTGATAAAAAGCCTTCTGTTTCGACCGTCAAACCTCTCAGTGGAGCATTTGCAAACATTTGGCACCATTTTTGAGTGAATTGCCGAAAGTCAGATTTTTGATGAAATTGTGACCCCGGGGCTTAGGGAATTTTTCAAAAAAAAACTTTTTCTGCCAGTAAAGTTGTCGAGGGCTGATTTCTTTTCCTGTGATAAAAAGCCTTCTGTTTCCACCGCCAAACCTCTCAGGGGAGCATTTGAAACCGTTTCGCACCATTTTTGAGTGAATTGCCAAAAGTCAGATTTTTGATGAAATTGTGACCCCGGGGCTTAGGGATTTTTTCAAAAAAAACTTTTTCTGCCGGTTAAGTTGTCGAGATCTGATTTCTTTTTCTGTGATAAAAAGCCTTCTGTTTCAACCGCCAAACCTCTCAGGGGAGCATTTGCAAACGTTTGGCACCATTTTTGAGTGAATTGCCAAAAGTCAGATTTTTGATGAAATTGTGACCCCGGGGCTTAGGGATTTTTTCAAAAAAATGTTTTTCTGCCGGTTAAGAGGTCAAGGGCTGATTTCTTTTCCTGTGATAAAAAGCCTTCTGTTTCGACTGCCAAACCTTTCAGGGTAGCATTTGCAACCGTTCGGCACCATTTTTGAGTGAATTGCCAAAAGTCAGATTTTTGATGAAATTGTGACCCCGGGGCTTAGGGATTTTTTCAAAAAAATGATTTTCTACCGGTTAAGTTGTCGAGGGCTGATTTCTTTTCCTGTGATAATAAGCCTTCTGTTTCGACCGTCAAACCTCTCAGGGGAGCATATGCTACCGTATGGCACCATTTTTGAGTGAATTGCCAAAAGTCAGATTTTTGATGAAATTGTGACCCCGGGGCTTAGGGATTTTTTCAAAAAAATCTTTTTCTGCCGGTTAAGTTGTGGAGGGCTGATTTCTTTTCCTGTGATAAAAAGCCTTCTGTTTCGACCACCAAACCTCTCAGGGGAGCATTTGAAACCGTTTGGCACCATTTTTGAGTGAATTGGCAAAAGTCAGATTTTTGATGAAATTGTGACCCTGGGGCTTAGGGATTTCTTCAAAAAAATCTTTTTCTGCCGGTTAAGTTGTCAAGGGCTGATTTCTTTTCCTGCGATAAAAAGCCTTCTGTTTCGACCGCCAAACCTCTCAGGGGAGCATTTGCAAACGTTAGGCACCATTTTTGAGTGAATTGCCAAAAGTCAGATTTTTGATGAAATTGTGACCCCGGGGCTTAGGGATTTTTTCAAAAAAAATGTTTTTCTGCCGGTTAAGAGGTCAAGGGCTGATTTCTTTTCCTGTGATAAAAAGCCTTCTGTTTCGACTGCCAAACCTTTCAGGGTAGCATTTGCAACCGTTCGGCACCATTTTTGAGTGAATTGCCAAAAGTCAGATTTTTGATGAAATTGTGACCCCGGGGCTTAGGGATTTTTTCAAAAAAATGATTTTCTACCGGTTAAGTTTTCGAGGGCTTATTTCTTTTCCTTTGATAAAAAGCCTTCTGTTTAGACCGCCAAACCTCTCAGGGGAGCATTTGCAAACGTTTGGCACCATTTTTGAGTGAATTGCCAAAAGTCAGATTTTTGATGAAATTGTGACCCTGGGGCTTAGGGATTTCTTCAAAAAAATCTTTTTCTGCCGGTTAAGTTGTCAAGGGCTGATTTCTTTTCCTGCGATAAAAAGCCTTCTGTTTCGACCGCCAAACCTCTCAGGGGAGCATTTGCAAACGTTAGGCACCATTTTTGAGTGAATTGCCAAAAGTCAGATTTTTGATGAAATTGTGACCCCGGGGCTTAGGGATTTTTTTAAAAAAAAATTTATTGCCGGTTAAGTTGTCGAGGGCTTATTTCTTTTCCTTTGATAAAAAGCCTTCTGTTTCGACCGCCAAACCTCTCAGGGGAGCATTTGCAAACGTTAGGCACCATTTTTGAGTGAATTGCCAAAAGTCAGATTTTTGATGAAATTGTGACCCCGGGGCTTAGGGATTTTTTCAAAAAAAACTTTTTCTGCCGGTTAAGTTGTCGAGATCTGATTTCTTTTTCTGTGATAAAAAGCCTTCTGTTTCAACCGCCAAACCTCTCAGGGGAGCATTTGCAAACGTTTGGCACCATTTTTGAGTGAATTGCCAAAAGTCAGATTTTTGATGAAATTGTGACCCCGGGGCTTAGGGATTTTTTCAAAAAAATGTTTTTCTGCCGGTTAAGAGGTCAAGGGCTGATTTCTTTTCCTGTGATAAAAAGCCTTCTGTTTCGACTGCCAAACCTTTCAGGGTAGCATTTGCAACCGTTCGGCACCATTTTTGAGTGAATTGCCAAAAGTCAGATTTTTGATGAAATTGTGACCCCGGGGCTTAGGGATTTTTTCAAAAAAATGATTTTCTACCGGTTAAGTTGTCGAGGGCTGATTTCTTTTCCTGTGATAATAAGCCTTCTGTTTCGACCGTCAAACCTCTCAGGGGAGCATATGCTACCGTATGGCACCATTTTTGAGTGAATTGCCAAAAGTCAGATTTTTGATGAAATTGTGACCCCGGGGCTTAGGGATTTTTTCAAAAAAATCTTTTTCTGCCGGTTAAGTTGTGGAGGGCTGATTTCTTTTCCTGTGATAAAAAGCCTTCTGTTTCGACCACCAAACCTCTCAGGGGAGCATTTGAAACCGTTTGGCACCATTTTTGAGTGAATTGGCAAAAGTCAGATTTTTGATGAAATTGTGACCCTGGGGCTTAGGGATTTCTTCAAAAAAATCTTTTTCTGCCGGTTAAGTTGTCAAGGGCTGATTTCTTTTCCTGCGATAAAAAGCCTTCTGTTTCGACCGCCAAACCTCTCAGGGGAGCATTTGCAAACGTTAGGCACCATTTTTGAGTGAATTGCCAAAAGTCAGATTTTTGATGAAATTGTGACCCCGGGGCTTAGGGATTTTTTCAAAAAAAATGTTTTTCTGCCGGTTAAGAGGTCAAGGGCTGATTTCTTTTCCTGTGATAAAAAGCCTTCTGTTTCGACTGCCAAACCTTTCAGGGTAGCATTTGCAACCGTTCGGCACCATTTTTGAGTGAATTGCCAAAAGTCAGATTTTTGATGAAATTGTGACCCCGGGGCTTAGGGATTTTTTCAAAAAAATGATTTTCTACCGGTTAAGTTTTCGAGGGCTTATTTCTTTTCCTTTGATAAAAAGCCTTCTGTTTCGACCGCCAAACCTCTCAGGGGAGCATTTGCAAACGTTTGGCACCATTTTTGAGTGAATTGCCAAAAGTCAGATTTTTGATGAAATTGTGACCCTGGGGCTTAGGGATTTCTTCAAAAAAATCTTTTTCTGCCGGTTAAGTTGTCAAGGGCTGATTTCTTTTCCTGCGATAAAAAGCCTTCTGTTTCGACCGCCAAACCTCTCAGGGGAGCATTTGCAAACGTTAGGCACCATTTTTGAGTGAATTGCCAAAAGTCAGATTTTTGATGAAATTGTGACCCCGGGGCTTAGGGATTTTTTTAAAAAAAAATTTATTGCCGGTTAAGTTGTCGAGGGCTTATTTCTTTTCCTTTGATAAAAAGCCTTCTGTTTCGACCGCCAAACCTCTCAGGGGAGCATTTGCAAACGTTAGGCACCATTTTTGAGTGAATTGCCAAAAGTCAGATTTTTGATGAAATTGTGACCCCGGGGCTTAGGGATTTTTTCAAAAAAAATGTTTTTCTGCCGGTTAAGAGGTCAAGGGCTGATTTCTTTTCCTGTGATAAAAAGCCTTCTGTTTCGACTGCCAAACCTTTCAGGGTAGCATTTGCAACCGTTCGGCACCATTTTTGAGTGAATTGCCAAAAGTCAGATTTTTGATGAAATTGTGACCCCGGGGCTTAGGGATTTTTTCAAAAAAATGATTTTCTACCGGTTAAGTTTTCGAGGGCTTATTTCTTTTCCTTTGATAAAAAGCCTTCTGTTTCGACCGCCAAACCTCTCAGGGGAGCATTTGCAAACGTTTGGCACCATTTTTGAGTGAATTGCCAAAAGTCAGATTTTTGATGAAATTGTGACCCTGGGGCTTAGGGATTTCTTCAAAAAAATCTTTTTCTGCCGGTTAAGTTGTCAAGGGCTGATTTCTTTTCCTGCGATAAAAAGCCTTCTGTTTCGACCGCCAAACCTCTCAGGGGAGCATTTGCAAACGTTAGGCACCATTTTTGAGTGAATTGCCAAAAGTCAGATTTTTGATGAAATTGTGACCCCGGGGCTTAGGGATTTTTTTAAAAAAAAATTTATTGCCGGTTAAGTTGTCGAGGGCTTATTTCTTTTCCTTTGATAAAAAGCCTTCTGTTTCGACCGCCAAACCTCTCAGGGGAGCATTTGCAAACGTTTGGCACCATTTTTGAGTGAATTGCCAAAAGTCAGATTTTTGATGAAATTGTGACACCGGGGCTTAGGGATTTTTTCAAAAAAATGATTTTCTACCGGTTAAGTTTTCGAGGGCTGATTTCTTTTCCTGTGATAAAAAGCTTTCTGTTTCGACCGCCAAACCTCTCAGGGGAGCATTTGCAATCGTTTGGCACCATTTTTGAGTGAATTGCCAAAAGTCAGATTTTTGATGAAATTGTGACCCCGGGGCTTAGGGATTTTTTCAAAAAAAACTTTTTCTGCCGGTTAAGTTGTCGAGATCTGATTTCTTTTTCTGTGATAAAAAGCCTTCTGTTTCAACCGCCAAACCTCTCAGGGGAGCATTTGCAAACGTTTGGCACCATTTTTGAGTGAATTGCCAAAAGTCAGATTTTTGATGAAATTGTGACCCCGGGGCTTAGGGATTTTTTCAAAAAAATGTTTTTCTGCCGGTTAAGAGGTCAAGGGCTGATTTCTTTTCCTGTGATAAAAAGCCTTCTGTTTCGACTGCCAAACCTTTCAGGGTAGCATTTGCAACCGTTCGGCACCATTTTTGAGTGAATTGCCAAAAGTCAGATTTTTGATGAAATTGTGACCCCGGGGCTTAGGGATTTTTTCAAAAAAATGATTTTCTACCGGTTAAGTTGTCGAGGGCTGATTTCTTTTCCTGTGATAAAAAGCCTTCTGTTTCGACCGCCAAACCTCTCAGGGGAGCATTTGAAACCGTTTGGCACCATTTTTGAGTGAATTGCCAAAAGTCAGATTTTTGATGACTTTGTGACCCCGGGGCTTAGGGATTTTTTCAAAAAAAACTTTTTCTGCCGGTTAAGTTGTCGAGATCTGATTTCTTTTCCTGTGATAAAAAGCCTTCTGTTTCAACCGCCAAACCTCTCAGGGGAGCATTTGCAAACATTTGGCACCATTTTTGAGTGAATTGCCAAAAGTCAGATTTTTGATGAAATTGTGACCCCGGGGCTTAGGGATTTTTTTTTTAAAAAAATTTTCTGCCGGTTAAGTTGTCGAGGGCTGATTTCTTTTCCTGTGATAAAAAGCCTTCTGTTTCAACCGCCAAACCTCTCAGGGGAGCATTTGAAACCGTTTGGCACCATTTTTGAGTGAATTGCCAAAAGTCAGATTTTTGATGACTTTGTGACCCCGGGGCTTAGGGATTTTTTCAAAAAAATGTTTTTCTGCCGGTTAAGAGGTCAAGGGCTGATTTCTTTTCCTGTGATAAAAAGCTTTCTGTTTCGACCGCCAAACCTCTCAGGGGAGCATTTGCAAACGTTTGGCACCATTTTTGAGTGAATTGCCAAAAGTCAGATTTTTGATGAAATTGTGACCCCGGGGCTTAGGGATTTTTTCAAAAAAATGTTTTTCTGCCGGTTAAGAGGTCAAGGGCTGATTTCTTTTCCTGTGATAAAAAGCCTTCTGTTTCGACTGCCAAACCTTTCAGGGTAGCATTTGCAACCGTTCGGCACCATTTTTGAGTGAATTGCCAAAAGTCAGATTTTTGATGAAATTGTGACCCCGGGGCTTAGGGATTTTTTCAAAAAAATGATTTTCTACCGGTTAAGTTTTCGAGGGCTGATTTCTTTTCCTGTGATAATAAGCCTTCTGTTTCGACCGTCAAACCTCTCAGGGGAGCATATGCTACCGTATGGCACCATTTTTGAGTGAATTGGCAAAAGTCAGATTTTTCATGAAATTGTGACCCCGGGGCTTAGGGATTTCTTCAAAAAAATCTTTTTCTGCCGGTTAAGTTGTCAAGGGCTGATTTCTTTTCCTGCGATAAAAAGCCTTCTGTTTCGACCGCCAAACCTCTCAGGGGAGCAGTTGCAAATGTTAGGCACCATTTTTGAGTGAATTGCCAAAAGTCAGATTTTTGATGAAATTGTGACCCCGGGGCTTAGGGATTTTTTTTAAAAAAATTTTTTCTGCCGGTTAAGTTGTCGGGGTTTTTATTTCTTTTCCTTTGATAAAAAGCCTTCTGTTTCGACTGCCAAACCTCTCAGGGGAGCATTTGCAAACGTTTGGCACCATTTTTGAGTGAATTGCCGAAAGTCAGATTTTTGATGAAATTGTGACCCCGGGGCTTAGGGATTTTTTCAAAAAAAACTTTTTCTGCCAGTTAAGTTGTCGAGGGCTGACTTCTTTTCCTGTGATAAAAAACCTTCTGTTTCGACCGCCAAACCTCTCAGGGGAGCATTTGAAACCGTTTGGCACCATTTTTGAGTGAATTGCCAAAAGTCAGATTTTTGATGACTTTGTGACCCCGGGGCTTAGGGATTTTTTCAAAAAAAACTTTTTCTGCCGGTTAAGTTGTCGAGATCTGATTTCTTTTCCTGTGATAAAAAGCCTTCTGTTTCGACCGCCAAACCTCTCAGGGGAGCATTTGCAACCGTTCGGCACCATTTTTGAGTGAATTGACGAAAGTCAGATTTTTGATGAAATTGTGACCCCGGGGCTTAGGGATTTTTTCAAAAAAATGATTTTCTACCGGTTAAGTTGTCGAGGGCTGATTTCTTTTCCTGTGATAAAAAGCCTTCTGTTTCGACCGCCAAACCTCTCAGGGGAGCATTTGAAACCGTTTGGCACCATTTTTGAGTGAATTGCCAAAAGTCAGATTTTTGATGAAATTGTGACCCCGGGGCTTAGGGATTTTTTCAAAAAAAACTTTTTCTGCCGGTTAAGTTGTCGAGATCTGATTTCTTTTTTTGTGATAAAAAGCCTTCTGTTTCAACCGCCAAACCTCTCAGGGGAGCATTTGCAAACGTTTGGCACCATTTTTGAGTGAATTGCCAAAAGTCAGATTTTTGATGAAATTGTGACTCCGGGGCTTAGGGATTTTTTCAAAAAAATGTTTTTCTGCCGGTTAAGAGGTCAAGGGCTGATTTCTTTTCCTGTGATAAAAAGCCTTCTGTTTCGACTGCCAAACCTTTCAGGGTAGCATTTGCAACCGTTCGGCACCATTTTTGTGTGAATTGCCAAAAGTCAGATTTTTGATGAAATTGTGACCCCGGGGCTTAGGGATTTTTTCAAAAAAAAAATTTTCTACCGGCTAAGTTGTGGAGGGCTGATTTCTTTTCCTGTGATAAAAAGCCTTCTGTTTCGACCGCCAAACCTCTCAGGGGAGCATTTGCAAACATTTGGCACCATTTTTGAGTGAATTGCCAACAGTCAGATTTTTGATGAAATTGTGACCCCGGGGTTTAGGGATTTTTTCAAAAAAATGTTTTTCTGCCGGTTAAGAGGTCAAGGGCTGATTTCTTTTCCTGTGATAAAAAGCTTTCTGTTTCGACTGCCAAACCTTTCAGGGTAGCATTTGCAACCGTTCGGCACCATTTTTGAGTGAATTGCCAAAAGTCAGATTTTTGATGAAATTGTGACCCCGGGGCTTAGGGATTTTTTCAAAAAAATGATTTTCTACCGGTTAAGTTTTCGAGGGCTGATTTCTTTTCCTGTGATAAAAAGCTTTCTGTTTCGACCGCCAAACCTCTCAGGGGAGCATTTGCAAACGTTTGGCACCATTTTTGAGTGAATTGCCAAAAGTCAGATTTTTGATGAAATTGTGACCCCGGGGCTTAGGGATTTTTTCAAAAAAATGTTTTTCTGCCGGTTAAGAGGTCAAGGGCTGATTTCTTTTCCTGTGATAAAAAGCCTTCTGTTTTGACTGCCAAACCTTTCAGGGTAGCATTTGCAACCGTTCGGCACCATTTTTGAGTGAATTGCCAAAAGTCAGATTTTTGATGAAATTGTGACCCCGGGGCTTAGGGATTTTTTCAAAAAAATGATTTTCTACCGGTTAAGTTTTCGAGGGCTGATTTCTTTTCCTGTGATAATAAGCCTTCTGTTTCGACCGTCAAACCTCTCAGGGGAGCGTATGCTACCGTATGGCACCATTTTTGAGTGAATTGCCAAAAGTCAGATTTTTGATGAAATTGTGACCCCGGGGCTTAGGGATTTTTTCAAAAAAATCTTTTTCTGCCGGTTAAGTTGTGGAGGGCTGATTTCTTTTCCTGTGATAAAAAGCCTTCTGTTTCGACCGCCAAACCTCTCAGGGGAGCATTTGAAACCGTTTGGCACCATTTTTGAGTGAATTGGCAAAAGTCAGATTTTTGATGAAATTGTGACCCTGGGGCTTAGGGATTTCTTCAAAAAAATCTTTTTCTGCCGGTTAAGTTGTCAAGGGCTGATTTCTTTTCCTGCGATAAAAAGCCTTCTGTTTCGACCGCCAAACCTCTCAGGGGAGCATTTGCAAACGTTAGGCACCATTTTTGAGTGAATTGCCAAAAGTCAGATTTTTGATGAAATTGTGACCCCGGGGCTTAGGGATTTTTTCAAAAAAAATTTTTTCTGCCGGTTAAGTTGTCGAGGGCTGACTTCTTTTCCTGTGATAAAAAGCCTTCTGTTTCGACCGCCAAAACTCTCAGGGGAGAATTTGCAAACGTTTGGCACCATTTTTGAGTGAATTGCCGAAAGTCAGATTTTTGATGAAATTGTGACCCCGGGGCTTAGGGATTTTTTCAAAAAAATGTTTTTCTGCCGGTTAAGTTGTCGAGGGCTGATTTCTTTTCCTGTGATAAAACGCCTTCTGTTTCGACCGCCAAACCTCTCAGGGGAGCATTTGCAACCGTTCGGCACCATTTTTGAGTGAATTGCCAAAAGTCAGATTTTTGATGAAATTGTGACCCCGGGGCTTAGGGATTTTTTCAAAAAAATGTTTTTCTGCCGGTTAAGTTGTCGAGGGCTGATTTCTTTTCCTGTGATAAAAAGCGTTCTGTTTCGACCGCCAAACCTCTCAGGGGAGCATTTGCAACCGTTTGGCACCATTTTTGAGTGAATTGCCAAAAGTCAGATTTTTGATGAAATTGTGAACCTGGGGCTTAGGGATTTTTTCAAAAAAATGTTTTTCTGCCGGTTAAGTTGTCGAGGGCTGATTTCTTTTCCTGTGATAAATAGCCTTCTGTTTTGACCGCCAAACCTCTCAGGGGAGCATTTGCAAACGTTTGGCACCATTTTTGAGTGAATTGCCGAAAGTCAGATTTTTGATGACTTTGTGAGCCCGGGGCTTAGGGATTTTTTCAAAAAAATAATTTTCTACCGGTTAAGTTGTCGAGGGCTGATTTTTTTTCCTGTGATAAAAAGCCTTCTGTTTCGACCGTCAAACCTCTCAGGGGAGCATTTGCAAACATTTGGCACCATTTTTGAGTGAATTGCCGAAAGTCAGATTTTTGATGAAATTGTGACCCCGGGGCTTAGGGAATTTTTCAAAAGAAACTTTTTCTGCCAGTAAAGTTGTCGAGGGCTGATTTCTTTTGCTGTGATAAAAAGCCTTCTGTTTCGACCGCCAAACCTCTCAGGGGAGCATTTGAAACCGTTTGGCACCATTTTTGAGTGAATTGCCAAAAGTCAGATTTTTGATGACTTTGTGACCCCGGGGCTTAGGGATTTTTTCAAAAAAAACTTTTTCTGCCGGTTAAGTTGTCGAGATCTGATTTCTTTTCCTGTGATAAAAAGCCTTCTGTTTCAACCGCCAAACCTCTCAGGGGAGCATTTGCAAACGTTAGGCACCATTTTTGAGTGAATTGCCAAAAGTCAGATTTTTGATGAAATTGTGACCCCGGGGCTTAGGGATTTTTTCAAAAAAATGTTTTTCTGCCGGTTAAGTTGTCGAGGGCTGATTTCTTTTCCTGTGATAAAACGCCTTCTGTTTCGACCGCCAAACCTCTCAGGGTAGCATTTGCAACCCTTCGGCACCATTTTTGAGTGAATTGACGAAAGTCAGATTTTTGATGAAATTGTGACCCCGGGGCTTAGGGATTTTTTCAAAAAAATGATTTTCTACCGGTTAAGTTGTCGAGGGCTAATTTCTTTTCCTGTGATAAAAAGCCTTCTGTTTCGACCGTCAAACCTCTCAGGGGAGCATTTGCAAACGTGTGGCACCATTTTTGAGTGAATTGCCGAAAGTCAGATTTTTGATGAAATTGTGACCCCGGGGCTTAGGGATTTTTTCAAAAAAATGTTTTTCTGCCGGTTAAGAGGTCAAGGGCTGATTTCTTTTCCTGTGATAAAAAGCCTTCTGTTTTGACTGCCAAACCTTTCAGGGTAGCATTTGCAACCTTTCAGCACCATTTTTGAGTGAATTGCCAAAAGTCAGATTTTTCATGAAATTGTGACCCCGGGGCTTAGGGATTTTTTCAAAAAAATGATTTTCTACCGGTTAAGTTTTCGAGGGCTGATTTCTTTTCCTGTGATAAAAAGCTTTCTGTTTCGACCGCCAAACCTCTCAGGGGAGCATTTGCAAACGTTTGGCACCATTTTTGAGTGAATTGCCAAAAGTCAGATTTTTGATGAAATTGTGACCCAGGGCTTAGGGATTTTTTCAAAAAAATGATTTTCTGCCGGTTAAGTTGTCAAAGGCTGATTTCTTTTCCTGTGATAAAAAGCTTTCTGTTTCGACCGCCAAACCTCTCAGGGGAGCATTTGCAAACGTTTGGCACCATTTTTGAGTGAATTGCCAAAAGTCAGATTTTTGATGACTTTGTGACCCCGGGGCTTAGGGATTTTTTCAAAAAAAACTTTTTCTGCCGGTTAAGTTGTCGAGATCTGATTTCTTTTCCTGTGATAAAAAGCCTTCTGTTTCAACCGCCAAACCTCTCAGGGGAGCATTTGCAAACGTTAGGCACCATTTTTGAGTGAATTGCCAAAAGTCAGATTTTTGATGAAATTGTGACCCCGGGGCTTAGGGATTTTTTCAAAAAAATGTTTTTCTGCCGGTTAAGTTGTCGAGGGCTGATTTCTTTTCCTGTGATAAAACGCCTTCTGTTTCGACCGCCAAACCTCTCAGGGTAGCATTTGCAACCCTTCGGCACCATTTTTGAGTGAATTGACGAAAGTCAGATTTTTGATGAAATTGTGACCCCGGGGCTTAGGGATTTTTTCAAAAAAATGATTTTCTACCGGTTAAGTTGTCGAGGGCTAATTTCTTTTCCTGTGATAAAAAGCCTTCTGTTTCGACCGTCAAACCTCTCAGGGGAGCATTTGCAAACGTGTGGCACCATTTTTGAGTGAATTGCCGAAAGTCAGATTTTTGATGAAATTGTGACCCCGGGGCTTAGGGATTTTTTCAAAAAAATGTTTTTCTGCCGGTTAAGAGGTCAAGGGCTGATTTCTTTTCCTGTGATAAAAAGCCTTCTGTTTTGACTGCCAAACCTTTCAGGGTAGCATTTGCAACCTTTCAGCACCATTTTTGAGTGAATTGCCAAAAGTCAGATTTTTCATGAAATTGTGACCCCGGGGCTTAGGGATTTTTTCAAAAAAATGATTTTCTACCGGTTAAGTTTTCGAGGGCTGATTTCTTTTCCTGTGATAAAAAGCTTTCTGTTTCGACCGCCAAACCTCTCAGGGGAGCATTTGCAAACGTTTGGCACCATTTTTGAGTGAATTGCCAAAAGTCAGATTTTTGATGAAATTGTGACCCAGGGCTTAGGGATTTTTTCAAAAAAATGATTTTCTGCCGGTTAAGTTGTCAAAGGCTGATTTCTTTTCCTGTGATAAAAAGCTTTCTGTTTCGACCGCCAAACCTCTCAGGGGAGCATTTGCAAACGTTTGGCACCATTTTTGAGTGAATTGGCAAAAGTCAGATTTTTGATGAAATTGTGACCCCGGGGCTTAGGGATTTCTTCAAAAAAATCTGTTTCTGCCGGTTAAGTTGTCAAGGGCTGATTTTCTGTCCTGTGATAAAAAGCCTTCTGTTTCGACCGTCAAACCTCTCAGGGGAGCATTTGCAAACATTTGGCACCATTTTTGAGAGAATTGCCGAAAGTCAGATTTTTGATGAAATTGTGACCCCGGGGCTTAGGGAATTTTTCAAAAAAAACTTTTTCTGCCGGTTAAGTTGTCAAGGGCTGATTTCTTTTCCTGTGATAAAAAGCCTTCTGTTTCGACCGCCAAACCTCTCAGGGGAGCATTTGAAACCGTTTGGCACCATTTTTGAGTGAATTGCCAAAAGTCAGATTTTTGATGACTTTGTGACCCCGGGGCTTAGGGATTTTTTCAAAAAAAACTTTTTCTGCCGGTTAAGTTGTCGAGATCTGATTTCTTTTCCTGTGATAAAAAGCCTTCTGTTTCAACCGCCAAACCTCTCAGGGGAGCATTTGCAAACGTTAGGCACCATTTTTGAGTGAATTGCCAAAAGTCAGATTTTTGATGAAATTGTGACCCCGGGGCTTAGGGATTTTTTCAAAAAAATGTTTTTCTGCCGGTTAAGTTGTCGAGGGCTGATTTCTTTTCCTGTGATAAAACGCCTTCTGTTTCGACCGTCAAACCTCTCAGGGGAGCATTTGCAAACGTGTGGCACCATTTTTGAGTGAATTGCCGAAAGTCAGATTTTTGATGAAATTGTGACCCCGGGGCTTAGGGATTTTTTCAAAAAAATGTTTTTCTGCCGGTTAAGAGGTCAAGGGCTGATTTCTTTTCCTGTGATAAAAAGCCTTCTGTTTTGACTGCCAAACCTTTCAGGGTAGCATTTGCAACCGTTCAGCACCATTTTTGAGTGAATTGCCAAAAGTCAGATTTTTCATGAAATTGTGACCCCGGGGCTTAGGGATTTTTTCAAAAAAATGATTTTCTACCGGTTAAGTTTTCGAGGGCTGATTTCTTTTCCTGTGATAAAAAGCTTTCTGTTTCGACCGCCAAACCTCTCAGGGGAGCATTTGCAAACGTTTGGCACCATTTTTGAGTGAATTGCCAAAAGTCAGATTTTTGATGAAATTGTGACCCAGGGCTTAGGGATTTTTTCAAAAAAATGATTTTCTGCCAGTTAAGTTGTCAAAGGCTGATTTCTTTTCCTTTGATAAAAAGCCTTCTGTTTCGACCGCCAAACCTCTCAGGGGAGCATTTGCAAACGTTTGGCACCATTTTTGAGTGAATTGGCAAAAGTCAGATTTTTGATGAAATTCTGACCCCGGGGCTTAGGGATTTCTTCAAAAAAATCTTTTTCTGCCGGTTAAGTTGTCAAGGGCTGATTTTCTGTCCTGTGATAAAAAGCCTTCTGTTTCGACCGTCAAACCTCTCAGGGGAGCATTTGCAAACATTTGGCACCATTTTTGAGAGAATTGCCGAAAGTCAGATTTTTGATGAAATTGTGACCCCGGGGCTTAGGGAATTTTTCAAAAAAAACTTTTTCTGCCGGTTAAGTTGTCAAGGGCTGATTTCTTTTCCTGTGATAAAAAGCCTTCTGTTTCGACCGCCAAACCTCTCAGGGGAGCATTTGAAACCGTTTGGCACCATTTTTGAGTGAATTGCCAAAAGTCAGATTTTTGATGACTTTGTGACCCCGGGGCTTAGGGATTTTTTCAAAAAATACTTTTTCTGCCGGTTAACTTGTCGAGATCTGATTTCTTTTCCTGTGATAAAAAGCGTTCTGTTTCGACCGCCAAACCTCTCAGGGGAGCATTTGCAAACGTGTGGCACCATTTTTGAGTGAATTGCCAAAAGTCAGATTTTTGATGAAATTGTGACCCCGGGGCTTAGGGATTTTTTCCAAAAAATGATTTTCTACCGGTTAAGTTTTCGAGGGCTGATTTCTTTTCCTGTGATAAAAAGCCTTCTGTTTCGACCGCCAAACTTCTCAGGGGAGCATTTGCAAACGTTTGGCACCATTTTTGAGAGAATTGGCAAAAGTCAGATTTTTGATGAAATTGTGACCCCGGGGCTTAGGGATTTCTTCAAAAAAATGTTTTTCTGCCGGTTAAGTTTTCGAGGGCTGATTTCTTTTCCTGTGATAAAAAGCCTTCTGTTTCGACCGCCAAACCTCTCAGGGGAGCATTTGCAACCGTTCGGCACCATTTTTGAGTGAATTGACGAAAGTCAGATTTTTGATGAAATTGTGACCCCGGGGCTTAGGGATTTTTTCAAAAAAATGATTTTCTACCGGTTAAGTTGTCGAGGGCTAATTTCTTTTCCTGTGATAAAAAGCTTTCTGTTTCGACCGTCAAACCTCTCAGGGGAGCATTTGCAAACGTGTGGCACCATTTTTGAGTGAATTGCCGAAAGTCAGATTTTTGATGAAATTGTGACCCCGGGGCTTAGGGATTTTTTCAAAAAAATGTTTTTCTGCCGGTTAAGAGGTCAAAGGCTGATTTCTTTTCCTGTGATAAAAAGCCTTCTGTTTCGACCGCCAAACCTCTCAGGGGAGCATTTGCAAACGTTTGGCACCATTTTTGAGTGAATTGGCAAAAGTCAGATTTTTGATGAAATTGTGACCCCGGGGCTTAGGGATTTCTTCAAAAAAATCTATTTCTGCCGGTTAAGTTGTCAAGGGCTGATTTTCTGTCCTGTGATAAAAAGCCTTCTGTTTCGACCGTCAAACCTCTCAGGGGAGCATTTGCAAACATTTGGCACCATTTTTGAGAGAATTGCCGAAAGTCAGATTTTTGATGAAATTGTGACCCCGGGGCTTAGGGAATTTTTCAAAAAAAACTTTTTCTGCCGGTTAAGTTGTCAAGGGCTGATTTCTTTTCCTGTGATAAAAAGCCTTCTGTTTCGACCGCCAAACCTCTCAGGGGAGCATTTGAAACCGTTTGGCACCATTTTTGAGTGAATTGCCAAAAGTCAGATTTTTGATGACTTTGTGACCCCGGGGCTTAGGGATTTTTTTAAAAAAAACTTTTTCTGCCGGTTAAGTTGTCGAGATCTGATTTCTTTTCCTGTGATAAAAAGCCTTCTGTTTCAACCGCCAAACCTCTCAGGGGAGCATTTGCAAACGTTAGGCACCATTTTTGAGTGAATTGCCAAAAGTCAGATTTTTGATGAAATTGTGACCCCGGGGCTTAGGGATTTTTTCAAAAAAATGTTTTTCTGCCGGTTAAGAGGTCAAGGGCTGATTTCTTTTCCTGTGATAAAAAGCCTTCTGTTTTGACTGCCAAACCTTTCAGGGTAGCATTTGCAACCGTTCAGCACCATTTTTGAGTGAATTGCCAAAAGTCAGATTTTTCATGAAATTGTGACCCCGGGGCTTAGGGATTTTTTCAAAAAAATGATTTTCTACCGGTTAAGTTTTCGAGGGCTGATTTCTTTTCCTGTGATAAAAAGCTTTCTGTTTCGACCGCCAAACCTCTCAGGGGAGCATTTGCAAACGTTTGGCACCATTTTTGAGTGAATTGCCAAAAGTCAGATTTTTGATGAAATTGTGACCCAGGGCTTAGGGATTTTTTCAAAAAAATGATTTTCTGCCGGTTAAGTTGTGGAGGGCTGATTTCTTTTCCTGTGATAAAAAGCCTTCTGTTTCGACCGCCAAACCTCTCAGGGGAGCATTTGCAAACGTTTGGCACCATTTTTGAGTGAATTGGCAAAAGTCAGATTTTTGATGAAATTGTGACCCCGGGGCTTAGGGATTTCTTCAAAAAAATCTTTTTCTGCCGGTTAAGTTGTCAAGGGCTGATTTTCTGTCCTGTGATAAAAAGCCTTCTGTTTCGACCGTCAAACCTCTCAGGGGAGCATTTGCAAACATTTGGCACCATTTTTGAGAGAATTGCCGAAAGTCAGATTTTTGATGAAATTGTGACCCCGGGGCTTAGGGAATTTTTCAAAAAAAACTTTTTCTGCCGGTTAAGTTGTCGAGGGCTGATTTCTTTTCCTGTGATAAAAAGCCTTCTGTTTCGACCGCCAAACCTCTCAGGGGAGCATTTGAAACCGTTTGGCACCATTTTTGAGTGAATTGCCAAAAGTCAGATTTTTGATGACTTTGTGACCCCGGGGCTTAGGGATTTTTTCAAAAAATACTTTTCCTGCCGGTTAACTTGTCGAGATCTGATTTCTTTTCCTGTGATAAAAAGCCTTCTGTTTCAACCGCCAAACCTCTCAGGGGAGCATTTGCAAACGTGTGGCACCATTTTTGAGTGAATTGCCAAAAGTCAGATTTTTGATGAAATTGTGACCCCGGGGCTTAGGGATTTTTTCCAAAAAATGATTTTCTACCGGTTAAGTTTTCGAGGGCTGATTTCTTTTCCTGTGATAATAAGCCTTCTGTTTCGACCGTCAAACCTCTCAGGGGAGCATATGCAACCGTATGGCACCATTTTTGAGTGAATTGCCAAAAGTCAGATTTTTGATGAAATTGTGACCCCGGGGCTTCGGGATTTTTTCAAAAAAATTTTTTTCTGCCGGTTAAGTTGTGGAGGGCTGATTTCTTTTCCTGCGATAAAAAGCCTTCTGTTTCGACCGCCAAACCTCTCAGGGGAGCATTTGCAAACGTTTGGCACCATTTTTGAGTGAATTGCCAAAAGTCAGATTTTTGATGAAATTGTGACCCCGGGGCTTTGGGATTTTTTTTTAAAAAAAATTTTCTGCCGGTTAAGTTGTCGAGGGCTTATTTTTTTCCTTTGATAAAAAGCCTTCTGTTTCGACCGCCAAACCTCTCAGGGGAGCATTTGCAAACGTTTGGCACCATTTTTGAGTGAATTGGCAAAAATCAGATTTTTGATGAAATTGTGACCCCGGGGCTTAGGGATTTTTTCAAAAGAAACTTTTTCTGCCAGTTAAGTTGTCGAGGGCTGACTTCTTTTCCTGTGATAAGAAGCCTTCTGTTTCGACCGCCAAACCTCTCAGAGGCGCATTTGCAAACGTGTGGCACCATTTTTGAGTGAATTGCCGAAAGTCAGATTTTTGATGAAATTGTGACCCAGGGGCTTAGGGATTTTTTCAAAAAAATGTTTTTCTGCCGGTTAAGTTGTTGAGGGCTGATTTCTTTTCCTGTGATAAAAAGCCTTCTGTTTCGACCGTCAAACCTCTCAGGGGAGCATTTGCAAACATTTGGCACCATTTTTGAGTGAATTGCCGAAAGTCAGATGTTTGATGAAATTGTGACCCCGGGGCTTAGGGAATTTTTCAAAAAAAACTTTTTCTGCCGGTTAAGTTGTCGAGGGCTGATTTCTTTTCCTGTGATAAAAAGCCTTCTGTTTCGACTGCCAAACCTCTCAGGGGAGCATTTGAAACCGTTTGGCACCATTTTTGAGTGAATTGCCAAAAGTCAGATTTTTGATGACTTTGTGACCCCGGGGCTTAGGGATTTTTTCAAAAAATACTTTTTCTGCCGGTTAAGTTGTCGAGATCTGATTTCTTTTCCTGTGATAAAAAGCCTTCTGTTTCAACCGCCAAACCTCTCATGGGAGCATTTGCAAACGTGTGGCACCATTTTTGAGTGAATTGCCAAAAGTCAGATTTTTGATGAAATTGTGACCCCGGGGCTTAGGGATTTTTTCCAAAAAATGATTTTCTACCGGTTAAGTTTTCGAGGGCTGATTTCTTTTCCTGTGATAATAAGCCTTCTGTTTCGACCGTCAAACCTCTCAGGGGAGCATATGCAACCGTATGGCACCATTTTTGAGTGAATTGCCAAAAGTCAGATTTTTGATGAAATTGTGACCCCGGGGCTTCGGGATTTTTTCAAAAAAAAATTTTTCTGCCGGTTAAGTTGTGGAGGGCTGATTTCTTTTCCTGTGATAAAAAGCCTTCTGTTTCGACCGCCAAAATTCTCAGGGGAGCATTTGCAAACGTTTGGCACCATTTTTGAGTGAATTGGCAAAAGTCAGATTTTTGATGAAATTGTGACCCCGGGGCTTAGGGATTTCTTCAAAAAAATGTTTTTCTGCCGGTTAAGTTTTCGAGGGCTGATTTCTTTTCCTGCGATAAAAAGCCTTCTGTTTCGACCGCCAAACCTCTCAGGGGAGCATTTGCAAACGTTTGGCACCATTTTTGAGTGAATTGCCAAAAGTCAGATTTTTGTTGAAATTGTGACCCCGGGGCTTTGGGATTTTTTTAAAAAAAAAATTTTCTGCCGGTTAAGTTGTCGAGGGCTTATTTTTTTCCTTTGATAAAAAGCCTTCTGTTTCGACCGCCAAACCTCTCAGGGGAGCATTTGCAAACGTTTGGCACCATTTTTGAGTGAATTGGCAAAAATCAGATTTTTGATGAAATTGTGACCCCGGGGCTTAGGGATTTTTTCAAAAGAAACTTTTTCTGCCAGTTAAGTTGTCGAGGGCTGACTTCTTTTCCTGTGATAAGAAGCCTTCTGTTTCGACCGCCAAACCTCTCAGAGGCGCATTTGCAAACGTGTGGCACCATTTTTGAGTGAATTGCCCAAAGGCAGATTTTTGATGAAATTGTGACCCAGGGGCTTAGGGATTTTTTCAAAAAAATGTTTTTCTGCCGGTTAAGTTGTCGAGGGCTGATTTCTTTTCCTGTGATAAAAAGCCTTCTGTTTCGACCGTCAAACCTCTCAGGGGAGCATTTGCAAACATTTGGCACCATTTTTGAGTGAATTGCCGAAAGTCAGATTTTTGATGAAATTGTGACCCCGGGGCTTAGGGAATTTTTCAAAAAAAACTTTTTCTGCCGGTTAAGTTGTCGAGGGCTGATTTCTTTTCCTGTGATAAAAAGCCTTCTGTTTCGACTGCCAAACCTCTCAGGGGAGCATTTGAAACCGTTTGGCACCATTTTTGAGTGAATTGCCAAAAGTCAGATTTTTGATGACTTTGTGACCCCGGGGCTTAGGGATTTTTTCAAAAAATACTTTTTCTGCCGGTTAAGTTGTCGAGATCTGATTTCTTTTCCTGTGATAAAAAGCCTTCTGTTTCAACCGCCAAACCTCTCAGGGGAGCATTTGCAAACGTGTGGCACCATTTTTGAGTGAATTGCCAAAAGTCAGATTTTTGATGAAATTGTGACCCCGGGGCTTAGGGATTTTTTCCAAAAAATGATTTTCTACCGGTTAAGTTTTCGAGGGCTGATTTCTTTTCCTGTGATAATAAGCCTTCTGTTTCGACCGTCAAACCTCTCAGGGGAGCATATGCAACCGTATGGCACCATTTTTGAGTGAATTGCCAAAAGTCAGATTTTTGATGAAATTGTGACCCCGGGGCTTCGGGATTTTTTCAAAAAAATTTTTTTCTGCCGGTTAAGTTGTGGAGGGCTGATTTCTTTTCCTGTGATAAAAAGCCTTCTGTTTCGACCGCCAAACTTCTCAGGGGAGCATTTGCAAACGTTTGGCACCATTTTTGAGTGAATTGGCAAAAGTCAGATTTTTGATGAAATTGTGACCCCGGGGCTTAGGGATTTCTTCAAAAAAATGTTTTTCTGCCGGTTAAGTTTTCGAGGGCTGATTTCTTTTCCTGCGATAAAAAGCCTTCTGTTTCGACCGCCAAACCTCTCAGGGGAGCATTTGCAAACGTTAGGCACCATTTTTGAGTGAATTGCCAAAAGTCAGATTTTTGATGAAATTGTGACCCCGGGGCTTTGGGATTTTTTCAAAAAAAAAATTTTCTGCCGGTTAAGTTGTCGAGGGCTTATTTCTTTTCCTTTGATATAAAGCCTTCTGTTTCGACCGCCAAACCTCTCAGGGGAGCATTTGCAAACGTTTGGCACCATTTTTGAGTGAATTGCCAAAAGTCAGATTTTTGATGACTTTGTGACCCCGGGGCTTAGGGATTTTTTCAAAAGAAACTTTTTCTGCCAGTTAAGTTGTCGAGGGCTGACTTCTTTTCCTGTGATAAGAAGCCTTCTGTTTCGACCGCCAAACCTCTCAGAGGCGCATTTGCAAACGTGTGGCACCATTTTTGAGTGAATTGCCGAAAGTCAGATTTTTGATGAAATTGTGACCCAGGGGCTTAGGGATTTTTTCAAAAAAATGTTTTTCTGCCGGTTAAGTTTTCGAGGGCTGATTTCTTTTCCTGTGATAAAACGCCTTCTGTTTTGACCGTCAAACCTCTCAGGGGAGCATTTGCAACCGTTTGGCACAATTTTTGAGTGAATTGCCAAAAATCAGATTTTTGATGAAGTTGTGACCCCGGGGCTTAGGGATTTTTTCAAAAAAATCTTTTTCTGCCGGTGAAGTTGTCAAGGGCTGATTTCTTTTCATGTGATAAAAAGCGTTCTGTTTCGACCGCCAAACCTCTCAGGGGAGCATTTGCAACCGTTTGGCACCATTTTTTAGTGAATTGCCAAAAGTCAGATTTTTGATGACTTTGTGACCCCGGGCTTAGGGATTTTTTCAAAAAAATGATTTTCTACCGGTTAAGTTGTCGAGGGCTGATTTCTTTTCCTGTGATAAAAAGCCTTCTGTTTCGACCGTCAAACCTCTCATGGGAGCATTTGCAAACATTTGGCACCATTTTTGAGTGAATTGCCGAAAGTCAGATTTTTGATGAAATTGTGACCCCGGGGCTTAGGGCATTTTTCAAAAAAAACTTTTTCTACCAGTAAAGTTGTCGAGGGCTGATTTCTTTTCCTGTGATAAAAAGCCTTCTGTTTCGACCGCCAAACCTCTCAGGGGAGCATTTGAAACCGTTTGGCACAATTTTTGAGTGAATTGCCAAAAGTCAGATTTTTGATGACTTTGTGACCCTGGGGCTTAGGGATTTTTTCAAAAAAAACTTTTTCTGCCGGTTAAGTTGTCAAGGGCTGATTTCTTTTCATGTGATAAAAAGCGTTCTGTTTCGACCGCCAAACCTCTCAGGGGAGCATTTGCAACCGTTTGGCACCATTTTTGAGTGAATTGCCAAAAGTCAGATTTTTGATGACTTTGTGACCCCGGGGCTTAGGGATTTTTTCAAAAAAATGATTTTCTACCCGTTAAGTTGTCGAGGGCTGATTTCTTTTCCTGTGATAAAAAGGCTTCTGTTTCGACCGTCAAACCTCTCAGAGGAGCATTTGCAAACGTGTGGCACCATTTTTGAGTGAATTAGGGATTTTTTCAAAAAAATGATTTTCTACCGGTTAAGTTTTCGAGGGCTGATTTCTTTTCCTGTGATAATAAGCCTTCTGTTTCGACCGTCAAACCTCTCAGGGGAGCATATGCAACCGTTTGGCATCATTTTTGAGTGAATTGCCAAAAGTCAGATTTTTGATGAAATTGTGACCCCGGGGCTTCGGGATTTTTTCAAAAAAAAAATTTTCTGCCGGTTAAGTTGTGGAGGGCTGATTTCTTTTCCTGTGATAAAAAGCCTTCTGTTTCGACCGCCAAACCTCTCAGGGGAGCATTTGCAAACGTTTGGCACCATTTTTGAGTGAATTGGCAAAAGTCAGATTTTTGATGAAATTGTGACCCCAGGGCTTAGGGATTTCTTCAAAAAAATGTTTTTCTGCCGGTTAAGTTTTCGAGGGCTGATTTCTTTTCCTGCGATAAAAAGCCTTCTGTTTCGACCGCCAAACCTCTCAGGGGAGCATTTGCAAACGTTAGGCACCATTTTTGAGTGAATTGCCGAAAGTCAGATTTTTGATGAAATTGTGACCCAGGGGCTTAGGGATTTTTTCAAAAAAATGTTTTTCTGCCGGTTAAGTTGTCGAGGGCTGATTTCTTTTCCTGTGATAAAAAGCCTTCTGTTTCGACCGTCAAACCTCTCAGGGGAGCATTTGCAAACATTTGGCACCATTTTTGAGTGAATTGCCGAAAGTCAGATTTTTGATGAAATTGTGACCCCGGGGCTTAGGGAATTTTTCAAAAAAAACTTTTTCTGCCGGTTAAGTTGTCGAGGGCTGATTTCTTTTCCTGTGATAAAAAGCCTTCTGTTTCGACTGCCAAACCTCTCAGGGGAGCATTTGAAACCGTTTGGCACCATTTTTGAGTGAATTGCCAAAAGTCAGATTTTTGATGACTTTGTGACCCCGGGGCTTAGGGATTTTTTCAAAAAATACTTTTTCTGCCGGTTAAGTTGTCGAGATCTGATTTCTTTTCCTGTGATAAAAAGCCTTCTGTTTCAACCGCCAAACCTCTCAGGGGAGCATTTGCAAACGTGTGGCACCATTTTTGAGTGAATTGCCAAAAGTCAGATTTTTGATGAAATTGTGACCCCGGGGCTTAGGGATTTTTTCCAAAAAATGATTTTCTACCGGTTAAGTTTTCGAGGGCTGATTTCTTTTCCTGTGATAATAAGCCTTCTGTTTCGACCGTCAAACCTCTCAGGGGAGCATATGCAACCGTATGGCACCATTTTTGAGTGAATTGCCAAAAGTCAGATTTTTGATGAAATTGTGACCCCGGGGCTTCGGGATTTTTTCAAAAAATTTTTTTTCTGCCGGTTAAGTTGTGGAGGGCTGATTTCTTTTCCTGTGATAAAAAGCCTTCTGTTTCGACCGCCAAACTTCTCAGGGGAGCATTTGCAAACGTTTGGCACCATTTTTGAGTGAATTGGCAAAAGTCAGATTTTTGATGAAATTGTGACCCCGGGGCTTAGGGATTTCTTCAAAAAAATGTTTTTCTGCCGGTTAAGTTTTCGAGGGCTGATTTCTTTTCCTGCGATAAAAAGCCTTCTGTTTCGACCGCCAAACCTCTCAGGGGAGCATTTGCAAACGTTAGGCACCATTTTTGAGTGAATTGCCAAAAGTCAGATTTTTGATGAAATTGTGACCCCGGGGCTTTGGGATTTTTTCAAAAAAAATTTTTTCTGCCGGTTAAGTTGTCGAGGGCTTATTTCTTTTCCTTTGATATAAAGCCTTCTGTTTCGACCGCCAAACCTCTCAGGGGAGCATTTGCAAACGTTTGGCACCATTTTTGAGTGAATTGCCAAAAGTCAGATTTTTGATGAAATTGTGACCCCGGGGCTTAGGGATTTTTTCAAAAGAAACTTTTTCTGCCAGTTAAGTTGTCGAGGGCTGACTTCTTTTCCTGTGATAAGAAGCCTTCTGTTTCGACCGCCAAACCTCTCAGAGGCGCATTTGCAAACGTGTGGCACCATTTTTGAGTGAATTGCCGAAAGTCAGATTTTTGATGAAATTGTGACCCAGGGGCTTAGGGATTTTTTCAAAAAAATGTTTTTCTGCCGGTTAAGTTGTCGAGGGCTGATTTCTTTTCCTGTGATAAAAAGCCTTCTGTTTCGACCGTCAAACCTCTCAGGGGAGCATTTGCAAACATTTGGCACCATTTTTGAGTGAATTGCCGAAAGTCAGATTTTTGATGAAATTGTGACCCCGGGGCTTAGGGAATTTTTCAAAAAAAACTTTTTCTGCCGGTTAAGTTGTCGAGGGCTGATTTCTTTTCCTGTGATAAAAAGCCTTCTGTTTCGACTGCCAAACCTCTCAGGGGAGCATTTGAAACCGTTTGGCACCATTTTTGAGTGAATTGCCAAAAGTCAGATTTTTGATGACTTTGTGACCCCGGGGCTTAGGGATTTTTTCAAAAAATACTTTTTCTGCCGGTTAAGTTGTCGAGATCTGATTTCTTTTCCTGTGATAAAAAGCCTTCTGTTTCAACCGCCAAACCTCTCAGGGGAGCATTTGCAAACGTGTGGCACCATTTTTGAGTGAATTGCCAAAAGTCAGATTTTTGATGAAATTGTGACCCCGGGGCTTAGGGATTTTTTCCAAAAAATGATTTTCTACCGGTTAAGTTTTCGAGGGCTGATTTCTTTTCCTGTGATAATAAGCCTTCTGTTTCGACCGTCAAACCTCTCAGGGGAGCATATGCAACCGTATGGCACCATTTTTGAGTGAATTGCCAAAAGTCAGATTTTTGATGAAATTGTGACCCCGGGGCTTCGGGATTTTTTCAAAAAAATTTTTTTCTGCCGGTTAAGTTGTGGAGGGCTGATTTCTTTTCCTGTGATAAAAAGCCTTCTGTTTCGACCGCCAAACTTCTCAGGGGAGCATTTGCAAACGTTTGGCACCATTTTTGAGTGAATTGGCAAAAGTCAGATTTTTGATGAAATTGTGACCCCGGGGCTTAGGGATTTCTTCAAAAAAATGTTTTTCTGCCGGTTAAGTTTTCGAGGGCTGATTTCTTTTCCTGCGATAAAAAGCCTTCTGTTTCGACCGCCAAACCTCTCAGGGGAGCATTTGCAAACGTTAGGCACCATTTTTGAGTGAATTGCCAAAAGTCAGATTTTTGATGAAATTGTGACCCCGGGGCTTTGGGATTTTTTCAAAAAAAAAATTTTCTGCCGGTTAAGTTGTCGAGGGCTTATTTCTTTTCCTTTGATATAAAGCCTTCTGTTTCGACCGCCAAACCTCTCAGGGGAGCATTTGCAAACGTTTGGCACCATTTTTGAGTGAATTGCCAAAAGTCAGATTTTTGATGAAATTGTGACCCCGGGGCTTAGGGATTTTTTCAAAAGAAACTTTTTCTGCCAGTTAAGTTGTCGAGGGCTGACTTCTTTTCCTGTGATAAGAAGCCTTCTGTTTCGACCGCCAAACCTCTCAGAGGCGCATTTGCAAACGTGTGGCACCATTTTTGAGTGAATTGCCGAAAGTCAGATTTTTGATGAAATTGTGACCCAGGGGCTTAGGGATTTTTTCAAAAAAATGTTTTTCTGCCGGTTAAGTTTTCGAGGGCTGATTTCTTTTCCTGTGATAAAAAGCCTTCTGTTTCGACTGCCAAACCTTTCAGGGTAGCATTTGCAACCGTTTGGCACCATTTTTGAGTGAATTGCCGAAAGTCAGATTTTTGATGAAATTGTGACCCCGGGGCTTAGGGCATTTTTCAAAAAAAACTTTTTCTGCCAGTAAAGTTGTCGAGGGCTGATTTCTTTTCCTGTGATAAAAAGCCTTCTGTTTCGACCGCCAAACCTCTCAGGGGAGCATTTGAAACCGTTTGGCACAATTTTTGAGTGAATTGCCAAAAGTCAGATTTTTGATGACTTTGTGACCCCGGGGCTTAGGGATTTTTTTCAAAAAAAACTTTTTCTGCCGGTTAAGTTGTCAAGGGCTGATTTCTTTTCATGTGATAAAAAGCGTTCTGTTTCGACCGCCAAACCTCTCAGGGGAGCATTTGCAACCGTTTGGCACCATTTTTGAGTGAATTGACAAAAGTCAGATTTTTGATGAAATTGTGAACCTGGGGCTTAGGGATTTTTTCAAAAAAATGTTTTTCTGCCGGTTAAGTTGTCGAGGGCTGATTTTTTTTTCCTGTGATAAAAAGCCTTCTGTTTTGACCGCCAAACCTCTCAGGGGAGCATTTGCAAACGTTTGGCACCATTTTTGAGTGAATTGCCGAAAGTCAGATTTTTGATGACTTTGTGACCCCGGGGCTTAGGGATTTTTTCAAAAAAATGATTTTCTACCGGTTAAGTTGTCGAGGGCTGATTTCTTTTCCTGTGATAAAAAGGCTTCTGTTTCGACCGTCAAACCTCTCAGAGGAGCATTTGCAAACGTGTGGCACCATTTTTGAGTGAATTAGGGATTTTTTCAAAAAAATGATTTTCTACCGGTTAAGTTTTCGAGGGCTGATTTCTTTTCCTGTGATAATAAGCCTTCTGTTTCGACCGTCAAACCTCTCAGGGGAGCATATGCAACCGTTTGGCATCATTTTTGAGTGAATTGCCAAAAGTCAGATTTTTGATGAAATTGTGACCCCGGGGCTTCGGGATTTTTTCAAAAAAAATTTTTTCTGCCGGTTAAGTTGTGGAGGGCTGATTTCTTTTCCTGTGATAAAAAGCCTTCTGTTTCGACCGCCAAACCTCTCAGGGGAGCATTTGCAAACGTTTGGCACCATTTTTGAGTGAATTGGCAAAAGTCAGATTTTTGATGAAATTGTGACCCCAGGGCTTAGGGATTTCTTCAAAAAAATGTTTTTCTGCCGGTTAAGTTTTCGAGGGCTGATTTCTTTTCCTGCGATAAAAAGCCTTCTGTTTCGACCGCCAAACCTCTCAGGGGAGCATTTGCAAACGTTAGGCACCATTTTTGAGTGAATTGCCAAAAGTCAGATTTTTGATGAAATTGTGACCCTGGGGCTTAGGGATTTTTTCAAAAGAAACTTTTTCTGCCAGTTAAGTTGTCGAGGGCTGACTTCTTTTCCTGTGATAAAAAGCCTTCTGTTTCGACCGCCAAACCTCTCAGGGGAGCATTTGCAAACGTTTGGCACCATTTTTGAGTGAATTGCCGAAAGTCAGATTTTTGATGACTTTGTGACCCCGGGGCTTAGGGATTTTTTCAACAAAAACTTTTTCTGCCGGTTAAGTTGTGGAGGGCTGATTTCTTTTCCTGTGATAAAACGCCTTCTGTTTCGACCGCCAAAACTCTCAGGGGAGCATTTGCAACCGTTCGGCACCATTTTTGAGTGAATTGCCGAAAGTCAGATTTTTGATGACTTTGTGACCCCGGGGCTTAGGGATTTTTTCAAAAAAAACTTTTTCTGCCGGTTAAGTTGTCAAGGGCTGATTTCTTTTCCTGTGATAAAAAGCCTTCTGTTTCGACCGCCAAACCTCTCAGAGGAGCATTTGCAAACGTGTGGCACCATTTTTGAGTGAATTGCCAACAGTCAGATTTTTGATGAAATTGTGACCCCGGGGCTTAGGGATTTTTTCAAAAAAATGTTTTTCTGTCGGTTAAGTTGTCGAGGTCTGATTTCTTTTCCTGTGATAAAAAGCCTTCTGTTTCGACCGTCAAACCTCTCAGGGGAGCATTTGCAACCGTTTGGCACCATTTTTGAGTGAATTGCCGAAAGTCAGATTTTTGATGAAATTGTGACCCCGGGGCTTAGGGATTTCTTCAAAAAAATCTTTTTCTGCCGGTTAAGTTGTCAAGGGCTGATTTTCTGTCCTGTGATAAAAAGCCTTCTGTTTCGACCGCCAAACCTCTCAGGGGAGCATTTGCAAACGTAAGGCACCATTTTTGAGTGAATTGCCAAAAGTCAGATTTTTGATGAAATTGTGACCCCGGGGCTTAGGGATTTTTTTTTTTAAAAAAATTTCTGCCGGTTAAGTTGTCGAGGGCTTATTTCTTTTCCTTTGATAAAAAGCCTTCTGTTTCGACCGCCAAACCTCTCAGGGGAGCATTTGCAAACGTTTGGCACCATTTTTGAGTGAATTGCCAAAAGTCAGATTTTTGATGAAATTGTGACCCCGGGGCTTAGGGATTTTTTCAAAAGAAACTTTTTCTGCCAGTTAAGTTGTCGAGGGCTGACTTCTTTTCCTGTGATAAAAAGCCTTCTGTTTCGACCGCCAAACCTCTCAGGGGAGCATTTGCAAACGTTTGGCACCATTTTTGAGTGAATTGGCAAAAGTCAGATTTTTGATGAAATTGTGACCCCGGGGCTTAGGGATTTCTTCAAAAAAATGTTTTTCTGCCGGTTAAGTTTTCGAGGGCTGATTTCTTTTCCTTTGATAAAAAGCCTTCTGTTTTGACCGCCAAACCTCTCAGGGGAGCATTTGCAAACGTTAGGCACCATTTTTGAGTGAATTGCCAAAAGTCAGATTTTTGATGAAATTGTGACCCCGGGGCTTAGGGATTTTTTCAAAAAAAACTTTTTCTGCCGGTTAAGTTGTCGAGGGCTGATTTCCTTTCCTGTGATAAAAAGCCTTCTGTTTCGACTGCCAAACCTTTCAGGGTAGCATTTGCAACGGTTCGGCACCATTTTTGAGTGAATTGCCAAAAGTCAGATTTTTGATGAAATTGTGACCCCGGGGCTTAGGGATTTTTCCAAAAAAATGATTTTCTGTCGGTTAAGTTGTCTAGGTCTGATTTCTTTTCCTGTGATAAAAAGCCTTCTGTTTCGACCGCCAAACCTCTCAGGGGAGCATTTGCAAACGTGTGGCACCATTTTTGAGTGAATTGCCAAAAGTCAGATTTTTGATGAAATTGTGACCCCTGGGCTTAGGTTTTTTTCAAAAAAAACTTTTTCTGCCGGTTAAGTTGTCGAGGGCTGATTTCTTTTCCTGTGATAAAAACCTTTCTGTTTCGACCGCCAAACCTCTCAGGGGAGCATTTGCAAACGTTTGGCACCATTTTTGAGTGAATTGCCAAAAGTCAGATTTTTGATGAAATTGTGACCCCGGGGCTTAGGGATTTTTTCAAAAAAATGTTTTTCTGCTGGTTAAGTTGTCAAGGGCAGATTTCTTTTCCTGTGATATAAAGCCTTCTGTTTCGACTGCCAAACCTTTCAGGGTTGCATTTGCAACCGTTCGGCACCATTTTTGAGTGAATTGCCAAAAGTCAGATTTTTGATGACTTTGTGACCCCGGGGCTTAGGGATTTTTTCAAAAAAAACTTTTTCTGTCGGTTAAGTTGTCGAGGACTGATTTCTTTTCCTGTGATAATAAGCCTTCTGTTTCGACCGCCAAACCTCTCAGGGGAGCATTTGCAAACGTTTGGCACCATTTTTGAGTGAATTGCCAAAAGTCAGATTTTTGATGAAATTGTGACCCCGGGGCTTAGGGATTTTTTCAAAAAAATGTTTTTCTGCCGGTTAAGAGGTCAAGGGCTGATTTCTTTTCTTGTAATAAAAAGCCTTCTGTTTCGACTGCCAAACCTTTCAGGGTAGCATTTGCAACGGTTCGGCACCATTTTTGAGTGAATTGCCAAAAGTCAGATTTTTGATGAAATTGTGACCCCGGGGCTTAGGGATTTTTTCAAAAAAATGATTTTCTACCGGTTAAGTTTTCGAGGGCTGATTTATTTTCCTGTGACAATAAGCCTTCTGTTTCGACCGTCAAACCTCTCAGGGGAGCATATGCAACCGTTTGGCACCATTTTTGAGTGAATTGCCAAAAGTCAGATTTTTGATGAAATTGTGACCCCGGGGCTTCAGGATTTTTTCAAAAAAAATTTTTTTCTGCCGGTTAAGTTGTGGAGGGCTGAATTCTTTTCCTGTGATAAAAAGCCTTCTCTTTCGACCGTCAAACCTCTCAGGGGAGCAATTGCAAACGTTTGGCACCATTTTTGAGTGAATTGGCAAAAGTCAGATTTTTGATGAAATTGTGACCCCGGGGCTTAGGGATTTCTTCAAAAAAATGTTTTTCTGCCGGTTAAGTTTTCGAGGGCTGATTTCTTTTCCTGCGATAAAAAGCCTTCTGTTTCGACCGCCAAACCTCTCAGGGGAGCATTTGCAAACGTTAGGCACCATTTTTGAGTGAATTGCCAAAAGTCAGATTTTTGATGAAATTGTGACCCCGGGGCTTAGGGATTTTTTCAAAAAAAACTTTTTCTGCCGGTTAAGTTGTCGAGGGCTGATTTCTTTTCCTGTGATAAAAAGCCTTCTGTTTCGACTGCCAAACCTTTCAGGGTAGCATTTGCAACGGTTCGGCACCATTTTTGAGTGAATTGCCAAAAGTCAGATTTTTGATGAAATTGTGACCCCGGGGCTTAGGGATATTTCAAAAAAATGATTTTCTGTCGGTTAAGTTGTCGAGGTCTGATTTCTTTTCCTGTGATAAAAAGCCTTCTGTTTCGACCGTCAAACCTCTCAGGGTCGCATTTGAAACCGTTTAGCACCATTTTTGAGTGAATTGCCGAAAGTCAGATTTTTGATGAAATTGTGACCCCTGGGCTTAGGGTTTTTTTCAAAAAAAAACTTTTTCTGCCGGTTAAGTTGTCGAGGGCTGATTTCTTTTCCTGTGATAAAAAGCTTTCTGTTTCAACCGCCAAACCTCTCAGGGGAGCATTTGCAAACGTTTGGCACCATTTTTGAGTGAATTGCCAAAAGTCAGATTTTTGATGAAATTGTGACCCCGGGGCTTCGGGATTTTTTCAAAAAAAACTTTTTCTGCCGGTTAAGTTGTCGAGGGCTGATTTCTTTTCCTGTGATAAAAAGCCTTCTGTTTCGACTGCCAAACCTTTCAGGGTAGCATTTGCAACGGTTCGGCACCATTTTTGAGTGAATTGCCAAAAGTCAGATTTTTGATGAAATTGTGACCCCGGGGCTTAGGGATATTTCAAAAAAATGATTTTCTGTCGGTTAAGTTGTCGAGGTCTGATTTCTTTTCCTGTGATAAAAAGCCTTCTGTTTCGACCGTCAAACCTCTCAGGGTCGCATTTGAAACCGTTTGGCACCATTTTTGAGTGAATTGCCGAAAGTCAGATTTTTGATGAAATTGTGACCCCGGGGCTTAGGGATTTCTTCAAAAAAATCTTTTTCTGCCGGTTAAGTTGTCAAGGGCTGATTTTCTGTCCTGTGATAAAAAGCCTTCTGTTTCGACCGCCAAACCTCTCAGGGGAGCATTTGCAAACGTTTGGCACCATTTTTGAGTGAATTGCCAAAACTCAGATTTTTGATGAAATTGTGACCCCTGGGCTTAGGGTTTTTTTCAAAAAATTTTTTTTCTGCCGGTTAAGTTGTCGAGGGCTGATTTCTTTTCCTGTGATAAAAAGCTTTCTGTTTCAACCGCCAAACCTCTCAGGGGAGCATTTGCAAACGTTTGGCACCATTTTTGAGTGAATTGCCAAAAGTCAGATTTTTGATGAAATTGTGACCCCGGGGCTTAGGGATTTTTTCAAAAAAATGTTTTTCTGCCGGTTAAGTTGTCGAGGACTGATTTCTTTTCCTGTGATAATAAGCCTTCTGTTTCGACCGTCAAACCTCTCAGGGGAGCATATGCAACCGTTTGGCACCATTTTTGAGTGAATTGCCAAAAGTCAGATTTTTGATGAAATTGTGACCCCGGGGCTTCGGGATTTTTTCAAAAAAAATTTTTTCTGCCGGTTAAGTTGTGGAGGGCTGATTTCTTTTCCTGTGATAAAAAGCCTTCTGTTTCGTCCGCCAAACCTCTCAGTGGAGCATTTGCAAACGTTGGGCACCATTTTTGAGTGAATTGCCAAAAGTCAGATTTTTGATGAAATTGTGACCCCGGGGCTTAGGGATTTTTTCAAAAAAAACTTTTTCTGCCGGTTAAGTTGTCGAGATCTGATTTCTTTTCCTGTGATAAAAAGCCTTCTGTTTCAACCGCCAAACCTCTCAGGGGAGCATTTGCAAACGTTTGGCACCATTTTTGAGTGAATTGCCAAAAGTCAGATTTTTGATGAAATTGTGACCCCGGGGCTTAGGGATTTTTTCAAAAAAATGTTTTTCTGCCGGTTAAGAGGTCAAGGCTGATTTCTTTTCCTGTGATAAAAAGCCTTCTGTTTCGACTGCCAAACCTTTCAGGGTAGCATTTGCAACCGTTCGGCACCATTTTTGAGTGAATTGCCAAAAGTCAGATTTTTGATGAAATTGTGACCCCGGGGCTTAGGGATTTTTTCAAAAAAATGATTTTCTACCGGTTAAGTTTTCGAGGGCTGATTTCTTTTCCTGTGACAATAAGCCTTCTGTTTCGACCGTCAAACCTCTCAGGGGAGCATATGCAACCGTTTGGCACCATTTTTGAGTGAATTGCCAAAAGTCAGATTTTTGATGAAATTGTGACCCCGGGGCTTCAGGATTTTTTCAAAAAAATTTTTTTTCTGCCGGTTAAGTTGTGGAGGGCTGATTTCTTTTCCTGTGATAAAAAGCCTTCTCTTTCGACCGCCAAACCTCTCAGGGGAGCATTTGCAAACGTTTGGCACCATTTTTGAGTCAATTGGCAAAAGTCAGATTTTTGATGAAATTGTGACCCCGGGGCTTAGGGATTTCTTCAAAAAAATGTTTTTCTGTCGGTTAAGTTGTCGAGGGCTGATTTCTTTTCCTGTGATAAAAAGCCTTCTGTTTCGAACGCCAAACCTCTCAGGGGAGCATTTGCAACCGTTTGGCACTATTTTTGAGTGAATTGCCAAAAGTCAGATTTTTGATGAAATTGTGACCCCGGGGCTTAGGGATTTTTTCAAAAAAAACTTTTTCTGCCGGTTAAGTTGTCGAGGGCTGATTTCTTTTCCTGTGATAAAAAGCCTTCTGTTTCGACTGCCAAACCTTTCAGGGTAGCATTTGCAACGGTTCGGCACCATTTTTGAGTGAATTGCCAAAAGTCAGATTTTTGATGAAATTGTGACCCCGGGGCTTAGGGATTTTTTCAAAAAAATGATTTTCTGTAGGTTAAGTTGTCGAGGTCTGATTTCTTTTCCTGTGATAAAAAGCCTTCTGTTTCGACCGTCAAACCTCTCAGGGTAGCATTTGAAACTGTTTGGCACCATTTTTGTCTGAATTGCCGAAAGTCAGATTTTTGATGAAATTGTGACCCCGGGGCTTAGGGATTTCTTCAAAAAAATCTTTTTCTGCCGGTTAAGTTGTCAAGGGCTGATTTTCTGTCCTGTGATAAAAAGCCTTCTGTTTCGACCGCCAAACCTCTCAGGGGAGCATTTGCAACCGTTTGGCACTATTTTTGAGTGAATTGCCAAAAGTCAGATTTTTGATGAAATTGTGAACCCGGGGCTTAGGGATTTTTTCAAAAAAATGTTTTTCTGCCGGTTAAGTTGTCGAGGGCTGATTTCTTTTCCTGTGATAAAAAGCCTTCTGTTTCGACCGCCAAACCTCTCAGGGGAGCATTTGCAACCGTTCGGCACCATTTCTGAGTGAATTGTCGAAAGTCAGATTTTTGATGACTTTGTGACCCCGGGGCTTAGGGATTTCTTCAAAAAAATCTTTTTCTGCCGGTTAAGTTGTCAAGGGCTGATTTTCTGTCCTGTGATAAAAAGCCTTCTGTTTCGACCGCCAAACCTCTCAGAGGAGCATTTGCAAACGTCTGGCACCATTTTAAGTGAATTGCCAAAAGTCAGATTTTTGATGAAATTGTGACCCCGGGGCTTAGGGATTTTTTCAAAAAAATGTTTTTCTGCCGGTTAAGAGGTCAAGGGCTGATTTCTTTTCCTGTAATAAAAAGCCTTCTGTTTCGACTGCCAAACCTTTCAGGGTAGCATTTGCAACGGTTCGGCACCATTTTTGAGTGAATTGCCAAAAGTCAGATTTTTGATGAAATTGTGACCCCGGGGCTTAGGGATTTTTTCAAAAAAATGATTTTCTACCGGTTAAGTTTTCGAGTGCTGATTTCTTTTCCTTCGACAATAAGCCTTCTGTTTCGACCGTCAAACCTCTCAGGGGAGCATATGCAACCGTTTGGCACCATTTTTGAGTGAATTGCCAAAAGTCAGATTTTTGATGAAATTGTGACCCCGGGGCTTCAGGATTTTTTCAAAAAAAATTTTTTTCTGCCGGTTAAGTTGTGGAGGGCTGATTTCTTTTCCTGTGATAAAAAGCCTTCTCTTTCGACCACCAAACCTCTCAGGGGAGCAATTGCAAACGTTTGGCACCATTTTTGAGTGAATTGGCAAAAGTCAGATTTTTCATGAAATTGTGACCCCGGGGCTTAGGGATTTCTTCAAAAAAATGTTTTTCTGCCGGTTAAGTTTTCGAGGGCTGATTTCTTTTCCTGCGATAAAAAGCCTTCTGTTTCGACCGCCAAACCTCTCAGGGGAGCATTTGCAAACGTTAGGCACCATTTTTGAGTGAATTGCCAAAAGTCAGATTTTTGATGAAATTGTGACCCCGGGGCTTAGGGATTTTTTCAAAAAAAAACTTTTTCTGCCGGTTAAGTTGTCGAGGGCTGATTTCTTTTCCTGTAATAAAAAGCCTTCTGTTTCGACTGCCAAACCTTTCAGGGTAGCATTTGCAACGGTTCGGCACCATTTTTGAGTGAATTGCCAAAAGTCATATTTTTGATGAAATTGTGACCCCGGGGCTTAGGGATTTTTTCAAAAAAATGATTTTCTACCGGTTAAGTTTTCGAGTGCTGATTTCTTTTCCTTCGACAATAAGCCTTCTGTTTCGACCGTCAAACCTCTCAGGGGAGCATATGCAACCGTTTGGCACCATTTTTGAGTGAATTGCCAAAAGACAGATTTTTGATGAAATAGTGACCCCGGGGCTTCAGGATTTTTTCAAAAAAATTTTTTTTCTGCCGGTTAAGTTGTGGAGGGCTGTTTTCTTTTCCTGTGATAAAAAGCCTTCTCTTTCGACCGCCAAACCTCTCAGGGGAGCAATTGCAAACGTTTGGCACCATTTTTGAGTGAATTGGCAAAAGTCAGATTTTTCATGAAATTGTGACCCCGGGGCTTAGGGATTTCTTCAAAAAAATGTTTTTCTGCCGGTTAAGTTTTCGAGGGCTGATTTCTTTTCCTGCGATAAAAAGCCTTCTGTTTCGACCGCCAAACCTCTCAGGGGAGCATTTGCAAACGTTAGGCACCATTTTTGAGTGAATTGCCAAAAGTCAGAGTTTTGATGAAATTGTGACCCCGGGGCTTCGGGATTTTTTCAAAAAAAAAAAATTCTGCCGGTTAAGTTGTGGAGGGCTGATTTCTTTTCCTGTGATAAAAAGCCTTCTGTTTCGTCCGCCAAACCTCTCAGTGGAGCATTTGCAAACGTTGGGCACCATTTTTGAGTGAATTGCCAAAAGTCAGATTTTTGATGAAATTGTGACCCCGGGGCTTAGGGATTTTTTCAAAAAAAACTTTTTCTGCCGGTTAAGTTGTCGAGATCTGATTTCTTTTCCTGTGATAAAAAGCCTTCTGTTTCAACCGCCAAACCTCTCAGGGGAGCATTTGCAAACGTTTGGCACCATTTTTGAGTGAATTGCCAAAAGTCAGATTTTTGATGAAATTGTGACCCCGGGGCTTAGGGATTTTTTCAAAAAAATGTTTTTCTGCCGGTTAAGAGGTCAAGGGCTGATTTCTTTTCCTGTGATAAAAAGCCTTCTGTTTCGACTGCCAAACCTTTCAGGGTAGCATTTGCAACCGTTCGGCACCATTTTTGAGTGAATTGCCAAAAGTCAGATTTTTGATGAAATTGTGACCCCGGGGCTTAGGGATTTTTTCAAAAAAATGATTTTCTACCGGTTAAGTTTTCGAGGGCTGATTTCTTTTCCTTCGACAATAAGCCTTCTGTTTCGACCGTCAAACCTCTCAGGGGAGCATATGCAACCGTTTGGCACCATTTTTGAGTGAATTGCCAAAAGTCAGATTTTTGATGAAATTGTGACCCCGGGGCTTCAGGATTTTTTCAAAAAAATTTTTTTTCTGCCGGTTAAGTTGTGGAGGGCTGATTTCTTTTCCTGTGATAAAAAGCCTTCTCTTTCGACCGCCAAACCTCTCAGGGGAGCATTTGCAAACGTTTGGCACCATTTTTGAGTGAATTGGCAAAAGTCAGATTTTTGATGAAATTGTGAACCCGGGGCTTAGGGATTTTTTCAAAAAAATGTTTTTCTGCCGGTTAAGTTGTCGAGGGCTGATTTTCTTCCTGTGATAAAAAGCCTTCTGTTTCGACCGTCAAACCTCTCAGGGGAGCATAGACAACCGTTTGGCACCATTTTTGAGTGAATTGCCAAAAGTCAGATTTTTGATGAAATTGTGACCCCTGGGCTTCAGGATTTTTTCAAAAAAAATTTTTTTCTGCCGGTTAAGTTGTGGAGGGCTGATTTCTTTTCCTGTGATAAAAAGCCTTCTATTTCGACCGCCAAACCTCTCAGGGGAGCATTTGCAAACGTTTGGCACCATTTTTGAGTGAATTGTCAAAAGTCAGATTTTTGATGAAATTGTGACCCCGGGGCTTAGGGATTTCTTCAAAAAAATGTTTTTCTGCCAGTTAAGTTTTCGAGGGCTGATTTCTTTTCCTGCGATAAAAAGCCTTCTGTTTCTACCGCCAAACCTCTCAGGGGAGCATTTGCAAACGTTAGGCACCATTTTTGAGTGAATTGCCAAAAGTCAGATTTTTGATGAAATTGTGACCCCGGGGCTTAGGGATTTCTTCAAAAAAATCTTTTTCTGCCGGTTAAGTTGTCAAGGGCTGATTTTCTGTCCTGTGATAAAAAGCCTTCTGTTTCGTCCGCCAAACCTCTCAGGGGAGCATTTGCAACCGTTTGGCACTATTTTTGAGTGAATTGCCAAAAGTCAGATTTTTGATGAAATTGTGAACCCGGGGCTTAGGGATTTTTTCAAAAAAATGTTTTTCTGCCGGTTAAGTTGTCGAGGGCTGATTTCTTTTCCTGTGATAAAAAGCCTTCTGTTTCGACCGCCAAACCTCTCAGGGGAGCATTTGCAACCGTTCGGCACCATTTCTGAGTGAATTGTCGAAAGTCAGATTTTTGATGACTTTGTGACCCCGGGGCTTAGGGATTTCTTCAAAAAAATCTTTTTCTGCCGGTTAAGTTGTCAAGGGCTGATTTTCTGTCCTGTGATAAAAAGCCTTCTGTTTCGACCGCCAAACCTCTCAGAGGAGCATTTGCAAACGTCTGGCACCATTTTAAGTGAATTGCCAAAAGTCAGATTTTTGATGAAATTGTGACCCCGGGGCTTAGGGATTTTTTCAAAAAAATGTTTTTCTGCCGGTTAAGAGGTCAAGGGCTGATTTCTTTTCCTGTAATAAAAAGCCTTCTGTTTCGACTGCCAAACCTTTCAGGGTAGCATTTGCAACGGTTCGGCACCATTTTTGAGTGAATTGCCAAAAGTCAGATTTTTGATGAAATTGTGACCCCGGGGCTTAGGGATTTTTTCAAAAAAATGATTTTCTACCGGTTAAGTTTTCGAGTGCTGATTTCTTTTCCTTCGACAATAAGCCTTCTGTTTCGACCGTCAAACCTCTCAGGGGAGCATATGCAACCGTTTGGCACCATTTTTGAGTGAATTGCCAAAAGTCAGATTTTTGATGAAATTGTGACCCCGGGGCTTCAGGATTTTTTCAAAAAAATTTTTTTTCTGCCGGTTAAGTTGTGGAGGGCTGATTTCTTTTCCTGTGATAAAAAGCCTTCTCTTTCGACCACCAAACCTCTCAGGGGAGCAATTGCAAACGTTTGGCACCATTTTTGAGTGAATTGGCAAAAGTCAGATTTTTCATGAAATTGTGACCCCGGGGCTTAGGGATTTCTTCAAAAAAATGTTTTTCTGCCGGTTAAGTTTTCGAGGGCTGATTTCTTTTCCTGCGATAAAAAGCCTTCTGTTTCGACCGCCAAACCTCTCAGGGGAGCATTTGCAAACGTTAGGCACCATTTTTGAGTGAATTGCCAAAAGTCAGATTTTTGATGAAATTGTGACCCCGGGGCTTAGGGATTTTTTCAAAAAAAAACTTTTTCTGCCGGTTAAGTTGTCGAGGGCTGATTTCTTTTCCTGTAATAAAAAGCCTTCTGTTTCGACTGCCAAACCTTTCAGGGTAGCATTTGCAACGGTTCGGCACCATTTTTGAGTGAATTGCCAAAAGTCATATTTTTGATGAAATTGTGACCCCGGGGCTTAGGGATTTTTTCAAAAAAATGATTTTCTACCGGTTAAGTTTTCGAGTGCTGATTTCTTTTCCTTCGACAATAAGCCTTCTGTTTCGACCGTCAAACCTCTCAGGGGAGCATATGCAACCGTTTGGCACCATTTTTGAGTGAATTGCCAAAAGACAGATTTTTGATGAAATAGTGACCCCGGGGCTTCAGGATTTTTTCAAAAAAAATTTTTTTCTGCCGGTTAAGTTGTGGAGGGCTGTTTTCTTTTCCTGTGATAAAAAGCCTTCTCTTTCGACCGCCAAACCTCTCAGGGGAGCAATTGCAAACGTTTGGCACCATTTTTGAGTGAATTGGCAAAAGTCAGATTTTTGATGAAATTGTGACCCCGGGGCTTAGGGATTTCTTCAAAAAAATGTTTTTCTGCCGGTTAAGTTTTCGAGGGCTGATTTCTTTTCCTGCGATAAAAAGCCTTCTGTTTCGACCGCCAAACCTCTCAGGGGAGCATTTGCAAACGTTAGGCACCATTTTTGAGTGAATTGCCAAAAGTCAGAGTTTTGATGAAATTGTGACCCCGGGGCTTCGGGATTTTTTCAAAAAAAAAAATTTCTGCCGGTTAAGTTGTGGAGGGCTGATTTCTTTTCCTGTGATAAAAAGCCTTCTGTTTCGTCCGCCAAACCTCTCAGTGGAGCATTTGCAAACGTTGGGCACCATTTTTGAGTGAATTGCCAAAAGTCAGATTTTTGATGAAATTGTGACCCCGGGGCTTAGGGATTTTTTCAAAATAAACTTTTTCTGCCGGTTAAGTTGTCGAGATCTGATTTCTTTTCCTGTGATAAAAAGCCTTCTGTTTCAACCGCCAAACCTCTCAGGGGAGCATTTGCAAACGTTTGGCACCATTTTTGAGTGAATTGCCAAAAGTCAGATTTTTGATGAAATTGTGACCCCGGGGCTTAGGGATTTTTTCAAAAAAATGTTTTTCTGCCGGTTAAGAGGTCAAGGGCTGATTTCTTTTCCTGTGATAAAAAGCCTTCTGTTTCGACTGCCAAACCTTTCAGGGTAGCATTTGCAACCGTTCGGCACCATTTTTGAGTGAATTGCCAAAAGTCAGATTTTTGATGAAATTGTGACCCCGGGGCTTAGGGATTTTTTCAAAAAAATGATTTTCTACCGGTTAAGTTTTCGAGGGCTGATTTCTTTTCCTTCGACAATAAGCCTTCTGTTTCGACCGTCAAACCTCTCAGGGGAGCATATGCAACCGTTTGGCACCATTTTTGAGTGAATTGCCAAAAGTCAGATTTTTGATGAAATTGTGACCCCGGGGCTTCAGGATTTTTTCAAAAAAATTTTTTTTCTGCCGGTTAAGTTGTGGAGGGCTGATTTCTTTTCCTGTGATAAAAAGCCTTCTCTTTCGACCGCCAAACCTCTCAGGGGAGCATTTGCAAACGTTTGGCACCATTTTTGAGTGAATTGGCAAAAGTCAGATTTTTGATGACTTTGTGACCCCGGGGCTTAGGGATTTTTTCAAAAAAATGTTTTTCTGCCGGTTAAGTTGTCGAGGGCTGATTTTCTTCCTGTGATAAAAAGCCTTCTGTTTCAACCGTCAAACCTCTCAGGGGAGCATAGACAACCGTTTGGCACCATTTTTGAGTGAATTGCCAAAAGTCAGATTTTTGATGAAATTGTGACCCCTGGGCTTCAGGATTTTTTCAAAAAAAATTTTTTTCTGCCGGTTAAGTTGTGGAGGGCTGATTTCTTTTCCTGTGATAAAAAGCCTTCTATTTCGACCGCCAAACCTCTCAGGGGAGCATTTGCAAACGTTTGGCACCATTTTTGAGTGAATTGTCAAAAGTCAGATTTTTGATGAAATTGTGACCCCGGGGCTTAGGGATTTCTTCAAAAAAATCTTTTTCTGCCGGTTAAGTTGTCAAGGGCTGATTTTCTGTCCTGTGATAAAAAGCCTTCTGTTTCGACCGTCAAACCTCTCAGGGGAGCATTTGCAAACGTTGGGCACCATTTTTGAGTGAATTGCCAAAAGTCAGATTTTTGATGAAATTGTGACCCCGGGGCTTAGGGATTTTTCCAAAAAAAACTTTTTCTACCGGTTAAGTTGTCGAGATCTGATTTCTTTTCCTGTGATAAAAAGCCTTCTGTTTCAACCGCCAAACCTCTCAGGGGAGCATTTGCAAACGTTTGGCACCATTTTTGAGTGAATTGCCAAAAGTCAGATTTTTGATGAAATTGTGACCCCGGGGCTTAGGGATTTTTTCAAAAAAATGTTTTTCTGCCGATTAAGAGGTCAAGGGCTGATTTCTTTTCCTGTGATAAAAAGCCTTCTCTTTCGACCGCCAAACCTCTCAGGGGAGCATTTGCAAACGTTTGGCACCATTTTTGAGTTAATTGGCAAAAGACAGATTTTTGATGAAATTGTGACCCCGGGGCTTAGGGATTTCTTCAAAAAAATGTTTTTCTGTTGGTTAAGTTGTCGAGGGCTGATTTCTTTTCCTGTGATAAAAAGCCTTCTGTTTCGAACGCCAAACCTCTCAGGGGAGCATTTGCAACCGTTTGGCACTATTTTTGAGTGAATTGCCAAAAGTCAGATTTTTGATGAAATTGTGACCCCGGGGCTTAGGGATTTTTTCAAAAAAAAACTTTTTCTGCCGGTTAAGTTGTCGAGGGCTGATTTCTTTTCCTGTGATAAAGAGCCTTCTGTTTCGACTGCCAAAAATTTCAGGGTAGCATTTGCAACGGTTCGGCACCATTTTTGAGTGAATTGCCAAAAGTCAGATTTTTGATGAACTTGTGACCCAGGGGCTTAGGGATTTTTTCAAAAAAACCCTTTTCTGCCGGTTAAGTTGTCAAGGGCTGATTTCTTTTCCTGTGATAAAAAGCCTTCTGTTTCGACCGCCAAACCTCTCAGGGGAGCATTTGCAACCGTTTGGTACTATTTTTGATTGAATTGCCAAAAGTCAGATTTTTGATGAAATTGTGAACCCGGGGCTTAGGGACTTTTTCAAAAAAATGTTTTTCTGCCGGTTAAGTTGTCGAGGGCTGATTTCTTTTCCTGTGATAAAAAGCCTTCTGTTTCGACCGCCAAACCTCTCAGGGGAGCATTTGCAACCGTTCGGCACCATTTTTGAGTGAATTGCCGAAAGTCAGATTTTTGATGACTTTGTGACCCCGGGGCTTAGGGATTTCTTCAAAAAAATCTTTTTCTGCCGGTTAAGTTGTCAAGGGCTGATTTTCTGTCCTGTGATAAAAAGCCTTCTGTTTCGACCGCCAAACCTCTCAGAGGAGCATTTGCAAACGTCTGGCACCATTTTTAAGTGAATTGCCAAAAGTCAGATTTTTGATGAAATTGTGACCCCGGGGCTTAGGGATTTTTTCAAAAAAATGTTTTTCTGCCGGTTAAGTTGTCGAGGGCTGATTTCTTTTCCTGTGATAAAAAGCCTTCTGTTTCGACCGCCAAACCTCTCAGGGGAGCATTTGCAAACGTTTGGCACCATTTTTGAGTGAATTGCCGAAAGTCAGATTTTTGATGAAATTGTGACCCAGGGGCTTAGGGATTTTTTCAAAAAAACCTTTTTCTGCCGGTTAAGTTGTCGAGATCTGATTTCTTTTCCTGTGATAAAAAGCCTTCTGTTTCAACCGCCAAACCTCTCAGGGGAGCATTTGCAAACGTTTGGCACCATTTTTGAGTGAATTGCCAAAAGTCAGATTTTTGATGAAATTGTGACCCCGGGGCTTAGGGATTTTTTCAAAAAAATGTTTTTCTGCCGTTTAAGTTGTCAAGGGCTGATTTTCTGTCCTGTGATAAAAAGCCTTCTGTTTCAACCGCCAAACCTCTCAGGGGAGCATTTGCAAACATTTGGCACCATTTTTGAGTGAATTGCCAAAACTTAGATTTTTGATGACTTTGTGACCCCGGGGCTTAGGGATTTTTTTTAAAAAAAAAATTTCTGTCACTTAAGTTGTCGAGGGATGATTTCTTTTCCTGTGATAAAGAGCCTTCTGTTTCGACCGTCAAACCTCTCAGGCGAGCATTTGCAAACGTTTGGCACCATTTTTGAGTGAATTGCCGAAAGTCAGATTTTTGATGACTTTGTGACCCCGGGGCTTAGGGATTTTTTCAAAAAAATGATTTTCTACCGGTTAAGTTTTCGAGGGCTGATTTCTTTTCCTGTGACAATAAGCCTTCTGTTTCGACCGTCAAACCTCTCAGGGGAGCATATGCAACCGTTTGGCACCATTTTTGAGTGAATTGCCAAAAGTCAGATTTTTGATGAAATTGTGACCCCGGGGCTTCAGGATTTTTTCCCAAAAATTTTTTTCTGCCGGTTAAGTTGTCGAGGGCTGATTTCTTTTCCTGTGATAAAAAGCCTTCTGTTTCGACCGCCAAACCTCTCAGGGGAGCATTTGCAAACGTTTGGCACCATTTTTGAGTGAATTGCCGAAAGTCAGATTTTTGATGACTTTGTGACCCCGGGGCTTAGGGATTTTTTCAAGAAAAACTTTTTCTGCCGGTTAAGTTGTCGAGGGCTGATTTCTTTTCCTGTGATAAAACGCCGTCTGTTTCGACCGCCAAACCTCTCAGGGGAGCATTTGCAACCGTTCGGCACCATTTTTGAGTGAATTGCCGAAAGTCAGATTTTTGATGACTTTGTGACCCCGGGGCTTAGGGATTTCTTCAAAAAAATCTTTTTCTGCCGGTTAAGTTGTCAAGGGCTGATTTTCTGTCCTGTGATAAAAAGCCTTCTGTTTCGACCGCCAAACCTCTCAGAGGAGCATTTGCAAACGTCTGGCACCATTTTTAAGTGAATTGCCAAAAGTCAGATTTTTGATGAAATTGTGACCCCGGGGCTTAGGGATTTTTTCAATAAAATGTTTTTCTGCCGGTTAAGTTGTCGAGGGCTGATTTCTTTTCCTGTGATAAAAAGCCTTCTGTTTCGACCGCCAAACCTCTCAGAGGAGCATTTGCAAACGTCTGGCACCATTTTTGAGTGAATTGCCAAAAGTCAGATTTTTGATGAAATTGTGACCCCGGGGCTTAGGGATTTTTTCAAAAAAATGTTTTTCTGCCGTTTAAGTTGTCAAGGGCTGATTTTCTGTCCTGTGATAAAAAGCCTTCTGTTTCAACCGCCAAACCTCTCAGGGGAGCATTTGCAAACATTTGGCACCATTTTTGAGTGAATTGCCAAAACTTAGATTTTTGATGAAATTGTGACCCCGGGGCTTAGGGATTTTTTTTAAAAAAAAAATTTCTGTCACTTAAGTTGTCGAGGGATGATTTCTTTTCCTGTGATAAAGAGCCTTCTGTTTCGACCGTCAAACCTCTCAGGCGAGCATTTGCAAACGTTTGGCACCATTTTTGAGTGAATTGCCGAAAGTCAGATTTTTGATGACTTTGTGACCCCGGGGCTTAGGGATTTTTTCAAAAAAATGATTTTCTACCGGTTAAGTTTTCGAGGGCTGATTTCTTTTCCTGTGACAATAAGCCTTCTGTTTCGACCGTCAAACCTCTCAGGGGAGCATATGCAACCGTTTGGCACCATTTTTGAGTGAATTGCCAAAAGTCAGATTTTTGATGAAATTGTGACCCCGGGGCTTCAGGATTTTTTCCCAAAAATTTTTTTCTGCCGGTTAAGTTGTCGAGGGCTGATTTCTTTTCCTGTGATAAAAAGCCTTCTGTTTCGACCGCCAAACCTCTCAGGGGAGCATTTGCAAACGTTTGGCACCATTTTTGAGTGAATTGCCGAAAGTCAGATTTTTGATGACTTTGTGACCCCGGGGCTTAGGGATTTTTTCAAGAAAAACTTTTTCTGCCGGTTAAGTTGTCGAGGGCTGATTTCTTTTCCTGTGATAAAACGCCGTCTGTTTCGACCGCCAAACCTCTCAGGGGAGCATTTGCAACCGTTCGGCACCATTTTTGAGTGAATTGCCGAAAGTCAGATTTTTGATGACTTTGTGACCCCGGGGCTTAGGGATTTCTTCAAAAAAATCTTTTTCTGCCGGTTAAGTTGTCAAGGGCTGATTTTCTGTCCTGTGATAAAAAGCCTTCTGTTTCGACCGCCAAACCTCTCAGAGGAGCATTTGCAAACGTCTGGCACCATTTTTAAGTGAATTGCCAAAAGTCAGATTTTTGATGAAATTGTGACCCCGGGGCTTAGGGATTTTTTCAATAAAATGTTTTTCTGCCGGTTAAGTTGTCGAGGGCTGATTTCTTTTCCTGTGATAAAAAGCCTTCTGTTTCGACCGCCAAACCTCTCAGAGGAGCATTTGCAAACGTTAGGCACCATTTTTGAGTGAATTGCCAAAAGTCAGATTTTTGATGAAATTGTGACCCCGGGGCTTAGGGATTTTTTCAAAAAAATGTTTTTCTGCCGGTTAAGTTGTCAAGGGCTGATTTTCTGTCCTGTGATAAAAAGCCTTCTGTTTCAACCGCCAAACCTCTCAGAGGAGCATTTGCAAACTTTTGGCACCATTTTTGAGTGAATTGCCAAAACTGAGATTTTTGATGAAATTGTGACCCCAGGGCTTAGGGATTTTTTTTTTAAAAAAAATTTCTGTCACTTAAGTTGTCGAGGGATGATTTCTTTTCCTGTGATAAAGAGCCTTCTGTTTCGACCGTCAAACCTCTCAGGGGAGCATATGCAACCGTTTGGCACCATTTTTGAGTGAATTGCCAAAAGTCAGATTTTTGATGAAATTGTGACCCCGGGGCTTAGGGATTTTTTCAAAAAAATAATTTTCTGCCGGTTAAGTTGTGGAGGGCTGATTTCTTTTCCTGTGATAAAAAGCCTTCTGTTTCGACTGCCAAACCTTTCAGGGTAGCATTTCCAACCGTTCGGCACCATTTTTGAGTGAATTGCCGAAAGTCAGATTTTTGATGAAATTGTGACCCCGGGGCTTAGGGATTTTTTCAAAAAAATGTTTTTCTGCCGGTTAAGTTGTGAAGGGCTGATTTTCTGTCCTGTGATAAAAAACCTTCTGTTTCGACCGCCAAACCTCTCAGGGGAGCATTTGCAAACGTGTGGTACCATTTTTGAGTGAATTGCCAAAAGTCAGATTTTTGATGAAATTGTGACCCCGGGGCTTAGGGATTTTTTCAAAAAAATGTTTTTCTACCGGTTAAGTTGTCGAGGGCTGATTTCTTTTCCTGTGATAAAAAGCCTTCTGTTTATACCGCCAAACCTCTCAGGGGAGCATTTGCAATCGTTTGGCACCATTTTTGAGTGAATGGCCGAAAGTCAGATTTTTGATGAAATTGTGACCCCGGGGCTTCAGGATTTTTTCAAAAAAAACTTTTTCTGCCGGTTAAGTTGTCGAGGCCTTATTTCTTTTCCTGTGATAAAGAGCCTTCTGTTTCGACCGCCAAACCTCTCAGCGGAGCATTTGCAAACGTGTGGTACCATTTTTGAGTGAATTGCCAAAAGTCAGATTTTTGATGAAATTGTGACTCCGGGGCTTAGGGATTTTTTCAAAAAAAATTTTTTCTGCCGGTTAAGTTGTCGAGGGCTGATTTCTTTTCCTGTGATAAAAAGCCTTCTGTTTATACCGTCAAACCTCTCAGGGGAGCATTTGCAACCGTTTGGCACCATTTTTGAGTGAATTGCCAAAACTTAGATTTTTGATGAAATTGTGACCCCGGGGCTTAGGGATTTTTTCAAAAAAATAATTTTCTGCCGGTTAAGTTGTGGAGGGCTGATTTCTTTTCCTGTGATAAAAAGCCTTCTGTTTCGACTGCCAAACCTTTCAGGGTAGCATTTCCAACCGTTCGGCACCATTTTTGAGTGAATTGCCGAAAGTCAGATTTTTGATGAAATTGTGACCCCGGGGCTTAGGGATTTTTTCAAAAAAATGTTTTTCTGCCGGTTAAGTTGTCAAGGGCTGATTTTCTGTCCTGTGATAAAAAACCTTCTGTTTCGACCGCCAAACCTCTCAGGGGAGCATTTGCAAACGTGTGGTACCATTTTTGAGTGAATTGCCAAAAGTCAGATTTTTGATGAACTTGTGACCCCGGGGCTTAGGGATTTTTTCAAAAAAATGTTTTTCTACCGGTTAAGTTGTCGAGGGCTGATTTCTTTTCCTGTGATAAAAAGCCTTCTGTTTATACCGCCAAACCTCTCAGGGGAGCATTTGCAATCGTTTGGCACCATTTTTGAGTGAATGGCCGAAAGTCAGATTTTTGATGAAATTGTGACCCCGGGGCTTAGGGATTTTTTCAAAAAAAATTTTTTCTGCCGGTTAAGTTGTGGAGGGCTGATTTCTTTTCCTGTAATAAAAAGCCTTCTGTTTCGACTGCCAAACCTTTCAGGGTAGCATTTGCAACTGTTCGGCACCATTTTTGAGTGAATTGCCGAAAGTCAGATTTTTGATCAAATTGTGACCCCGGGGCTTAGGGATTTCTTCAAAAAAATCTTTTTCTGCCGGTTAAGTTGTCAAGGGCTGATTTTCTGTCCTGTGATAAAAAGCCTTCTGTTTCGACCGCCAAACCTCTCAGGGGAGCATTTGCAAACGTGTGGTACCATTTTTGAGTAAATTGCCAAAAGTCAGATTTTTGATGAAATTGTGACCCCGGGGCTTAGGGATTTTTTCAAAAAAAACTTTTTCTGCCGGTTAAGTTCTGGAGGGCTGATTTCTTTTCCTGTGATAAAAAGCTTTCTGTTTCGACCGCCAAACCTCTCAGGGGAGCATTTGCAATCGTTTGGCACCATTTTTGAGTGAATGGCCGAAAGTCAGATTTTTGATGAAATTGTGACCCCGGGGCTTAGGGATTTTTTCAAAAAAAACTTTTTCTGCCGGTTAAGTTGTCGAGGCCATATTTCTTTTCCTGTGATAAAAAGCCTTCTGTTTCGACCGCCAAACCTCTCAGGGGAGCATTTGCAAACGTGTGGCACCCATTTTGAGTGAATTGCCGAAAGTCAGATTTTTGATGACTTTGTGACCCCGGGGCTTAGGGATTTTTTCAAGAAAAACTTTTTCTGCCGGTTAAGTTGTCGAGGGCTGATTTCTTTTCCTCTGATAAAACGCCTTCTGTTTCGACCGCCAAACCTCTCAGGGGAGCATTTGCAACCGTTCGGCACCATTTTTGAGTGAATTGCCGAAAGTCAGATTTTTGATGACTTTGTGACCCCGGGGCTTAGGGATTTCTTCAAAAAAATCTTTTTCTGCCGGTTAAGTTGTCAAGGGCTGATTTTCTGTCCTGTGATAAAAAGCCTTCTGTTTCGACCGCCAAACCTCTCAGAGGAGCATTTGCAAACGTCTGGCACCATTTTTGAGTGAATTGCCGAAAGTCAGATTTTTGATGAAATTGTGACCCCGGGGCTTAGGGATTTTTTCAAAAAAATGTTTTTCTTCCGGTTAAGTTGTTGAGGGCTGATTTCTTTTCCTGCGATAAAAAGCCTTCTGTTTCGACCGCCAAACCTCTCAGGGGAGCATTTGCAACTGTTTGGCACCATTTTTGAGTGAATTGCGGAAAGTCAGATTTTTGATGAAATTGTGACCCCGGGGCTTAGGGATTTTTTTAAAAAAATGATTTTCTACCGGTTAAGTTGTCGAGGGCTGATTTCTTTTCCTGTGATAAAGAGCCTTCTGTTTCGACCGTCAAACCTCTCAGGGGAGCATTTGCAAACGTTTGGCACCATTTTTGAGTGAATTGCCGAAAGTCAGATTTTTGATCAAATTGTGACCCCGGAGCTTAGGGATTTTTTCAAAAAAAACCTTTTCTGCCGGTTAAGTTGTGGAGGGCTGATTTCTTTTCCTGTGATAAAAAGCCTTCTGTTTCGACCGCCAAACCTTTCAGGGGAGCATTTGCAAACGTTTGGCACCATTTTTGAGTGAATATCCGAAAGTCAGTTTTTTGATGAAATTGTGACCCCGGGGCTTAGGGATTTTTTTTAAAAAATGATTTTCTACCGGTTAAGTTGTCGAGGGCTGATTTCTTTTCCTGTGATAAAAAGCCTTCTGTTTATACCGTCAAACCTCTCAGGGGAGCATTTGCAACCGTTTGGCACCATTTTTGAGTGAATGGCCAAAAGTCAGATTTTTGATGAAATTGTGACCCCGGGGCTTAGGGATTTTTTCAAAAAAATGTTTTTCTGCCGGTGAAGTTGTCGAGGGCTGATTTCTTTTCCTGTGATAAAAAGCCTTCTGTTTCGACCGCCAAACCTCTCAGGGGAGCATTTGCAAACGTTTGGCACCCATTTTGAGTGAATTGCCGAAAGTCAGATTTTTGATGACTTTGTGACCCCGGGGCTTAGGGATTTTTTCAAGAAAAACTTTTTCTGCCGGTTAAGTTGTCGAGGGCTGATTTCTTTTCCTCTGATAAAACGCCTTCTGTTTCGACCGCCAAACCTCTCAGGGGAGCATTTGCAACCGTTCGGCACCATTTTTGAGTGAATTGCCGAAAGTCAGATTTTTGATGACTTTGTGACCCCGGGGCTTAGGGATTTCTTCAAAAAAATCTTTTTCTGCCGGTTAAGTTGTCAAGGGCTGATTTTCTGTCCTGTGATAAAAAGCCTTCTGTTTCGACCGCCAAACCTCTCAGAGGAGCATTTGCAAACGTCTGGCACCATTTTTGAGTGAATTGCCGAAAGTCAGATTTTTGATGAAATTGTGACCCCGGGGCTTAGGGATTTTTTCAAAAAAATGTTTTTCTGCCGGTTAAGTTGTGGAGGGATGATTTCTTTTCCTGTGATAAAGAGCCTTCTGTTTCGACCGTCAAACCTCTCAGGGGAGCATTTGCAAACGTTTGGCACCATTTTTGAGTGAATGGCCGAAAGTCAGATTTTTGATGAAATTGTGACCCCGGGGCTTAGGGATTTTTTCAAAAAAATGTTTTTCTTCCGGTTAAGTTGTTGAGGGCTGATTTCTTTTCCTGCGATAAAAAGCCTTCTGTTTCGACCGCCAAACCTCTCAGGGGAGCATTTGCAACTGTTTGGCACCATTTTTGAGTGAATTGCGGAAAGTCAGATTTTTGATGAAATTGTGACCCCGGGGCTTAGGGATTTTTTTAAAAAAATGATTTTCTACCGGTTAAGTTGTCGAGGGCTGATTTCTTTTCCTGTGATAAAGAGCCTTCTGTTTCGACCGTCAAACCTCTCAGGGGAGCATTTGCAAACGTTTGGCACCATTTTTGAGTGAATTGCCGAAAGTCAGATTTTTGATCAAATTGTGACCCCGGAGCTTAGGGATTTTTTCAAAAAAAACCTTTTCTGCCGGTTAAGTTGTGGAGGGCTGATTTCTTTTCCTGTGATAAAAAGCCTTCTGTTTCGACCGCCAAACCTTTCAGGGGAGCATTTGCAAACGTTTGGCACCATTTTTGAGTGAATATCCGAAAGTCAGTTTTTTGATGAAATTGTGACCCCGGGGCTTAGGGATTTTTTTTAAAAAATGATTTTCTACCGGTTAAGTTGTCGAGGGCTGATTTCTTTTCCTGTGATAAAAAGCCTTCTGTTTATACCGTCAAACCTCTCAGGGGAGCATTTGCAACCGTTTGGCACCATTTTTGAGTGAATGGCCAAAAGTCAGATTTTTGATGAAATTGTGACCCCGGGGCTTAGGGATGTTTTCAAAAAAAAATTTTTCTGCCGGTTAAGTTGTGGAGGGCTGATTTCTTTTCCTGTGATAAAAAGCCTTCTGTTTCGAATACCCAAAACCTTCAGGGTAGCATTTGCAACCGTTCGGCACCATTTTTGAGTGAATTGCCGAAAGTCAGATTTTTGATCAAATTGTGACCCCGGGGCTTAGGGATTTCTTCAAAAAAATCTTTTTCTGCCGGTTAAGTTGTCAAGGGCTGATTTTCTGTCCTGTGATAAAAAGCCTTCTGTTTATACCGTCAAACCTCTCAGGGGAGCATTTGCAACCGTTTGGCACCATTTTTGAGTGAATGGCCAAAAGTCAGATTTTTGATGAAATTGTGACCCCGGGGCTTAGGGATTTTTTCAAAAAAAACTTTTTCTGCCGGTTAAGTTGTCGAGGGCTGATTTCTTTTCCTGTGATAAAAAACCTTCTGTTTCGACCGCCAAACTTCTCAGGGGAGCATTTGCAAACGTTTGGCACCCATTTTGAGTGAATTGCCGAAAGTCAGATGTTTGATGACTTTGTGACCCCGGGGCTTAGGGATTTCTTCAAAAAAATCTTTTTCTGCCGGTTAAGTTGTCAAGGGCTGATTTTCTGTCCTGTGATAAAAAGCCTTCTGTTTCGACCGCCAAACCTCTCAGAGGAGCATTTGCAAACGTCTGGCACCATTTTTAAGTGAATTGCCGAAAGTCAGATTTTTGATGAAATTGTGACCCCGGGGCTTAGGGATTTTTTCAAAAAAATGTTTTTCTGCCGGTTAAGTTGTGGAGGGATGATTTCTTTTCCTGTGATAAAGAGCCTTCTGTTTCGACCGTCAAACCTCTCAGGGGAGCATTTGCAAACGTTTGGCACCATTTTTGAGTGAATTGCCGAAAGTCAGATTTTTGATGAAATTGTGACCCCGGGGCTTAGGGATTTTTTCAAAAAAAACTTTTTCTGCCGGTTAAGTTGTCGAGGCCTTATTTCTTTTCCTGTGATAAAAAGCCTTCTGTTTCGACCGCCAAACCTCTCAGGGGAGCATTTGCAAACGTTTGGCACCCATTTTGAGTGAATTGCCGAAAGTCAGATTTTTGATGACTTTGTGACCCCGGGGCTTAGGGATTTTTTCAAGAAAAACTTTTTCTGCTGGTTAAGTTGTGGAGGGCTGATTTCTTTTCCTCTGATAAAACGCCTTCTGTTTCGACCGCCAAACCTCTCAGGGGAGCATTTGCAACCGTTCGGCACCATTTTTGAGTGAATTGCCGAAAGTCAGATTTTTGATGACTTTGTGACCCCGGGGCTTAGGGATTTCTTCAAAAAAATCTTTTTCTGCCGGTTAAGTTGTCAAGGGCTGATTTTCTGTCCTGTGATAAAAAGCCTTCTGTTTCGACCGCCAAACCTCTCAGAGGAGCATTTGCAAACGTCTGGTACCATTTTTAAGTGAATTGCCGAAAGTCAGATTTTTGATGAAATTGTGACCCCGGGGCTTAGGGATTTTTTCAAAAAAATGTTTTTCTGCCGGTTAAGTTGTGGAGGGATGATTTCTTTTCCTGTGATAAAGAGCCTTCTGTTTCGACCGTCAAACCTCTCAGGGGAGCATTTGCAAACGTTTGGCACCATTTTTGAGTGAATGGCCGAAAGTCAGATTTTTGATGAAATTGTGACCCCGGGGCTTAGGGATTTTTTCAAAAAAATGTTTTTCTTCCGGTTAAGTTGTTGAGGGCTGATTTCTTTTCCTGCGATAAAAAGCCTTCTGTTTCGACCGCCAAACCTCTCAGGGGAGCATTTGCAACTGTTTGGCACCATTTTTGAGTGAATTGCGGAAAGTCAGATTTTTGATGAAATTGTGACCCCGGGGCTTAGGGATTTTTTTAAAAAAATGATTTTCTACCGGTTAAGTTGTCGAGGGCTGATTTCTTTTCCTGTGATAAAGAGCCTTCTGTTTCGACCGTCAAACCTCTCAGGGGAGCATTTGCAAACGTTTGGCACCATTTTTGAGTGAATTGCCGAAAGTCAGATTTTTGATGACTTTGTGACCCCGGGGCTTAGGGATTTTTTCAAAAAAAACCTTTTCTGCCGGTTAAGTTGTCGAGGGCTGATTTCTTTTCCTGTGATAAAAAGCCTTCTGTTTATACCGTCAAACCTCTCAGGGGAGCATTTGCAACCGTTTGGCACCATTTTTGAGTGAATGGCCAAAAGTCAGATTTTTGATGAAATTGTGACCCCGGGGCTTAGGGATTTTTTCAAAAAAAAAATTTTCTGCCGGTTAAGTTGTGGAGGGCTGATTTCTTTTCCTGTGATAAAAAGCCTTCTGTTTCGAATACCCAGAACTTTCAGGGTAGCATTTGCAACCGTTCGGCACCATTTTTGAGTGAATTGCCGAAAGTCAGATTTTTGATCAAATTGTGACCCCGGGGCTTAGGGATTTCTTCAAAAAAATCTTTTTCTGCCGGTTAAGTTGTCAAGGGCTGATTTTCTGTCCTGTGATAAAAAGCCTTCTGTTTATACCGTCAAACCTCTCAGGGGAGCATTTGCAACCGTTTGGCACCATTTTTGAGTGAATGGCCAAAAGTCAGATTTTTGATGAAATTGTGACCCCGGGGCTTAGGGATTTTTTCAAAAAAAACTTTTTCTGCCGGTTAAGTTGTCGAGGGCTGATTTCTTTTCCTGTGATAAAAAACCTTCTGTTTCGACTGCCAAACCTTTCAGGGTAGCATTTGCAACGGTTCGGCACCATTTTTGAGTGAATTGCCAAAAGTCAGATTTTTGATGAAATTGTGACCCCGGGGCTTAGGGATTTTTTCAAAAAAATGATTTTCTGTCGGTTAAGTTGTCGAGGTCTGATTTCTTTTCCTGTGATAAAAAGCCTTCTGTTTCGACCGTCAAACCTCTCAGGGTCGCATTTGAAACCGTTTGGCACCATTTTTGAGTGAATTGCCGAAAGTCAGATTTTTGATGAAATTGTGACCCCGTGGCTTAGGGATTTCTTCAAAAAAATCTTTTTCTGCCGGTTAAGTTGTCAAGGGCTGATTTTCTGTCCTGTGATAAAAAGCCTTCTGTTTCGACCGCCAAACCTCTCAGGGGAGCATTTGCAAACGTTTGGCACCATTTTTGAGTGAATTGCCAAAACTCAGATTTTTGATGAAATTGTGACCCCTGGGCTTAGGGTTTTTTTCAAAAAAAACCTTTTTCTGCCGGTTAAGTTGTCGAGGGCTGATTTCTTTTCCTGTGATAAAAAGCTTTCTGTTTCGACCGCCAAACCTCTCAGGGGAGCATTTGCAAAAGTTTGGCACCATTTTTGAGTGAATTGCCAAAAGTCAGATTTTTGATGAAATTGTGACCCCGGGGCTTAGGGATTTTTTCAAAAAAATGTTTTTCTGCCGGTTAAGTTGTCGAGGACTGATTTCTTTTCCTGTGATAATAAGCCTTCTGTTTCGACCGTCAAACCTCTCAGGGGAGCATATGCAACCGTTTGGCACCATTTTTGAGTGAATTGCCAAAAGTCAGATTTTTGATGAAATTGTGACCCCGGGGCTTCGGGATGTTTTCAAAAAAAAAATTTTCTGCAGGTTAAGTTGTGGAGGGCTGATTTCTTTTCCTGTGATAAAAAGCCTTCTGTTTCGTCCGCCAAACCTCTCAGTGGAGCATTTGCAAACGTTGGGCACCATTTTTGAGTGAATTGCCAAAAGTCAGATTTTTGATGAAATTGTGACCCCGGGGCTTAGGGATTTTTTCAAAAAAAACTTTTTCTGCCGGTTAAGTTGTCGAGATCTGAATTCTTTTCCTGTGATAAAAAGCCTTCTGTTTCAACCGCCAAACCTCTCAGGGGAGCATTTGCAAACGTTTGGCACCATTTTTGAGTGAATTGCCAAAAGTCAGATTTTTGATGAAATTGTGACCCCGGGGCTTAGGGATTTTTTCAAAAAAATGTTTTTCTGCCGGTTAAGAGGTCAAGGGCTGATTTCTTTTCCTGTGATAAAAAGCCTTCTGTTTCGACTGCCAAACCTTTCAGGGTAGCATTTGCAACCGTTCGGCACCATTTTTGAGTGAATTGCCGAAAGTCAGATTTTTGATCAAATTGTGACCCCGGAGCTTAGGGATTTCTTCAAAAAAATATTTTTCTGCCGGTTAAGTTGTCAAGGGCTGATTTTCTGTCCTGTGATAAAAAGCCTTCTGTTTCGACCGTCAAACCTCTCAGGGGAGCATTTGCAAACGTGTGGTACCATTTTTGAGTGAATTGCCAAAAGTCAGATTTTTGATGAAATTGTGACTCCGGGGCTTAGGGATTTTTTCAAAAAAATTTTTTTCTGCCGGTTAAGTTGTCGAGGGCTGATTTCTTTTCCTGTGATAAAAAGCCTTCTGTTTATACCGTCAAACCTCTCAGGGGAGCATTTGCAACCGTTTGGCACCATTTTTGAGTGAATTGCCAAAACTTAGATTTTGGATGAAATTGTGACCCCGGGGCTTAGGGATTTTTTCAAAAAAATAATTTTCTGCCGGTTAAGTTGTGGAGGGCTGATTTCTTTTCCTGTGATAAAAAGCCTTCTGTTTCGACTGCCAAACCTTTCAGGGTAGCATTTCCAACCGTTCGGCACCATTTTTGAGTGAATTGCCGAAAGTCAGATTTTTGATGAAATTGTGACCCCGGGGCTTAGGGATTTTTTCAAAAAAATGTTTTTCTGCCGGTTAAGTTGTCAAGGGCTGATTTTCTGTCCTGTGATAAAAAACCTTCTGTTTCGACCGCCAAACCTCTCAGGGGAGCATTTGCAAACGTGTGGTACCATTTTTGAGTGAATTGCCAAAAGTCAGATTTTTGATGAAATTGTGACTCCGGGGCTTAGGGATTTTTTCAAAAAAAATTTTTTCTGCCGGTTAAGTTGTCAAGGGCTGATTTTCTGTCCTGTGATAAAAAAACTTCTGTTTCGACCGCCAAACCTCTCAGGGGAGCATTTGCAACCGTTCGGCACCATTTTTGAGTGAATTGCCGAAAGTCAGATTTTTGATGACTTTGTGACCCCGGGGCTTAGGAACTTCTTCAATAAAATCTTTTTCTGCCGGTTAAGTTGTCAAGGGCTGATTTTCTGTCCTGTAATAAAAAGCCTTCTGTTTCAACTGCCAAACCTCTCAGAGGAGCATTTGCAAACGTGTGGCACCATTTTTGAGTGAATTGCCAAAAGTCAGATTTTTGATGAAATTATGACCCCGGGGCTTAGGGATTTTTTCAAAAAAATGTTTTTCTGCCGGTTAAGTTGTTGAGGGCTGATTTCTTTTCCTGCGATAAAAAGCCTTCTGTTTCGACCGCCAAACCTCTCAGGGGAGCATTTGCAACTGTTTGGCACCATTTTTGAGTGAATTGCGGAAAGTCAGATTTTTGATGAAATTGTGACCCCGGGGCTTAGGGATTTTTTTAAAAAAATGATTTTCTACCGGTTAAGTTGTCGAGGGCTGATTTCTTTTCCTGTGATAAAGAGCCTTCTGTTTCGACCGTCAAACCTCTCAGGGGAGCATTTGCAAACGTTTGGCACCATTATTGAGTGAATTGCCGAAAGTCAGATTTTTGATGACTTTGTGACCCCGGGGCTTAGGGATTTTTTCAAAAAAAAACCTTTTCTGCCGGTGAAGTTGTGGAGGGCTGATTTCTTTTCCTGTGATAAAAAGCCTTCTGTTTCGACCGCCAAACCTTTCAGGGGAGCATTTGCAAACGTTTGGCACCATTTTTGAGTGAATATTCGAAAGTCAGATTTTTGATGAAATTGTGACCCCGGGGCTTAGGGATTTTTTCAAAAAAAACTTTTTCTGCCGGTTAAGTTGTCAAGGGCTGATTTCTTTTCCTGTGATAAAAAGCTTTCTGTTTCGACCGCCAAACCTCTCAGGGGAGCATTTGCAATCGTTTGGCACCATTTTTGAGTGAATGGCCGAAAGTCAGATTTTTGATGAAATTGTGACCCCGGGGCTTAGGGATTTTTTCAAAAAAAACTTTTTCTGCCGGTTAAGTTGTCGAGGGCTGATTTCTTTTCCTGTGATAAAAAGCCTTCTGTTTCGACTGCCAAAACTTTCAGGGTAGCATTTGCAACTGTTCGGAACCATTTTTGAGTGAGTTGCCGAAAGTCAGATTTTTGATGACTTTGTGACCCCGGGGCTTAGGGATTTTTTCAAAAAAATGATTTTCTACCGGTTAAGTTGTCGAGGGCTGATTTCTTTTCCTGTGATAAAAAGACTTCTGTTTATACCGTCAAACCTCTCAGGGGAGCATTTGCAACCGTTTGGCACCATTTTTGAGTGAATGGCCGAAAGTCAGATTTTTGATGAAATTGTGACCCCGGGGCTTAGGGATTTTTTCAAAAAAAAAATTTTCTGCCGGTTAAGTTGTGGAGGGCTGATTTCTTTTCCTGTGATAAAAAGCCTTCTGTTTCGACTGCAAACCATTCAGGGTAGCATTTGCAACCGTTCGGCACCATTTTTGAGTGAATTGCCGAAAGTCAGATTTTTGATCAAACTGTGACCCCGGGGCTTAGGGATTTCTTCAAAAAAATCTTTTTCTGCCGGTTAAGTTGTCAAGGGCTGATTTTCTGTCCTGTGATAAAAAGCCTTCTGTTTCGACCGCCAAACCTCTCAGGGGAGCATTTGCAAACGTGTGGTACCATTTTTGAGTAAATTGCCAAAAGTCAGATTTTTGATGAAATTGTGACCCCGGGGCTTAGGGATTTTTTCAAAAAAACCTTTTTCTGCCGGTTAAGTTCTGGAGAGCTGATTTCTTTTCCTGTGATAAAAAGCTTTCTGTTTCGACCGCCAAACCTCTCAGGGGAGCATTTGCAATCGTTTGGCACCATTTTTGAGTGAATGGCCGAAAGTCAGATTTTTGATGAAATTGTGACCCCGGGGCTTAGGGATTTTTTCAAAAAAAACTTTTTCTGCCGGTTAAGTTGTTGAGGGCTGATTTCTTTTCCTGTGATAAAAAGCCTTCTGTTTCGACTGCCAAAACTTTCAGGGTAGCATTTGCAACTGTTCGGAACCATTTTTGAGTGAATTGCCGAAAGTCAGATTTTTGATGACTTTGTGACCCCGGGGCTTAGGGATTTTTTCAAAAACATGATTTTCTACCGGTTAAGTTGTCGAGGGCTGATTTCTTTTCCTGTGATAAAAAGACTTCTGTTTATACCGTCAAACCTCTCAGGGGAGCATTTGCAACCGTTTGGCACCATTTTTGAGTGAATGGCCGAAAGTCAGATTTTTGATGAAATTGTGACCCCGGGGCTTAGGGATTTTTTCAAAAAAAAATTTTTCTGCCGGTTAAGTTGTGGAGGGTTGATTTCTTTTCCTGTGATAAAAAGCCTTCTGTTTCGACTGCCAAACCTTTCAGGGTAGCATTTGCAACCGTTCGGCACCATTTTTGAGTGAATTGCCGAAAGTCAGATTTTTGATGAAATTGTGACCCCGGGGCTTAGGGATTTCTTCAAAAAAATCTTTTTCTGCCGGTTAAGTTGTCAAGGGCTGATTTTCTGTCCTGTGATAAAAAGCCTTCTGTTTCGACCGCCAAACCTCTCAGGGGAGCATTTGCAATCGTTTGGCACCATTTTTGAGTGAATGGCCGAAAGTCAGATTTTTGATGAAATTGTGACCCCGGGGCTTAGGGATTTTTTCAAAAAAAACTTTTTCGGCCGGTTAAGTTGTCAAGGGCTGATTTTCTGTCCTGTGATAAAAAGCCTTCTGTTTCGACCGCCAAACTTCTCAGGGGAGCATTTGCAAATGTGTGGCACCATTTTTGAGTGAATTGCCAAAAGTCAGATTTTTGATGAAATTGTGACTCCGGGGCTTAGGGATTTTTTTAAAAAAAAATTTTTCTGCCGGTTAAGTTGTGGAGGGCTGATTTCTTTTCCTGTGATAAAAAGCCTTCTGTTTCGAATGCCAAAACTTTCAGGGTAGCATTTGCAACCGTTCGGCACCATTTTTGAGTGAATTGCCGAAAGTCAGATTTTTGATCAAATTGTGACCCCGGAGCTTAGGGATTTCTTCAAAAAAATATTTTTCTGCCGGTTAAGTTCTGGAGGGCTGATTTTCTGTCCTGTGATAAAAAGCCTTCTGTTTCGACCGCCAAACCTCTCAGGGGAGCATTTGCAAACGTGTGGTACCATTTTTGAGTGAATTGCCAAAAGTCAGATTTTTGATGAAATTGTGACTCCGGGGCTTAGGGATTTTTTCAAAAAAATAATTTTCTGCCGGTTAAGTTGTGGAGGGCTGATTTCTTTTCCTGTGATAAAAAGCCTTCTGTTTCGACTGCCAAACCTTTCAGGGTAGCATTTCCAACCGTTCGGCACCATTTTTGAGTGAATTGCCGAAAGTCAGATTTTTGATGAAATTGTGACCCCGGGGCTTAGGGATTTTTTCAAAAAAATGTTTTTCTGCCGGTTAAGTTGTCAAGGGCTGATTTTCTGTCCTGTGATAAAAAGCCTTCTGTTTCGACCGCCAAACCTCTCAGGGGAGCATTTGCAAACGTGTGGTACCATTCTTGAGTGAATTGCCAAAAGTCAGATTTTTGATGAAATTGTGACCCCGGGGCTTAGGGATTTTGTGAAAAAAAACTTTTTCTGCCCGTTAAGTTGTCGAGGGCTGATTTCTTTTACTGTGATAAAAAGCCTTCTGTTTCGCCCGCCAAACCTCTCAGGGGAGCATTTGCAACCGTTTGGCACCATTTTTGAGTGAATTGCCGAAAGTCAGATTTTTGATGACTTTGTGACCCCAGGGCTTAGGGACTTCTTCAATAAAATCTTTTTCTGCCGGTTAAGTTGTCAAGGGCTGATTTTCTGTCCTGTAATAAAAAGCCTTCTGTTTCAACTGCGAAACCTCTCAGAGGAGCATTTGCAAACGTGTGGCACCATTTTTGAGTGAATTGCCAAAAGTCAGATTTTTGATGAAATTATGACCCCGGGGCTTAGGGATTTTTTCAAAAAAATGATTTTCTACCGGTTAAGTTGTCGAGGGCTGATTTCTTTTCCTGTGATAAAGAGCCTTCTGTTTCGACCGTCAAACCTCTCAGGGGAGCATTTGCAAACGTTTGGCACCATTTTTGAGTGAATTGCCGAAAGTCAGATTTTTGATGACTTTGTGACCCCGGGGCTTAGGGATTTTTTCAAAAAAAACCTTTTCTGCCGGTTAAGTTGTGGAGGGCTGATTTCTTTTCCTGTGATAAAAAGCCTTCTGTTTCGACCGCCAAACCTTTCAGGGAAGCATTTGCAAACGTTTGGCACCATTTTTGAGTGAATATCCAAAAGTCAGTTTTTTGATGAAATTGTGACCCCGGGGCTTAGGGATTTTTTCAAAAAAAACTTTTTCTGCCGGTTAAGTTCTGGAGGGCTGATTTCTTTTCCTGTGATAAAAAGCTTTCTGTTTCGACCGCCAAACCTCTCAGGGGAGCATTTGCAATCGTTTGGCACCATTTTTGAGTGAATGGCCGAAAGTCAGATTTTTGATGAAATTGTGACCCCGGGGCTTAGGGATTTTTTCAAAAAAATGTTTTTCTGCCGGTTAAGTTGTTGAGGGCTGATTTCTTTTCCTGCGATAAAAAGCCTTCTGTTTCGACCGTCAAACCTCTCAGGGGAGCATTTGCAACCGTTTGGCACCATTTTTGAGTGAATGGCTGAAAGACAGATTTTTGATGAAATTGTGACCCCGGGACTTAGGGATTTTTTCAAAAAAAAAATTTTCTGCCGGTTAAGTTGTGGAGGGTTGATTTCTTTTCCTGTGATAAAAAGCCTTCTGTTTCGACTGCCAAACCTTTCAGGGTAGCATTTGCAACCGTTCGGCACCATTTTTGAGTGAATTGCCGAAAGTCAGATTTTTGATGAAATTGTGACCCCGGGGCTTAGGGATTTCTTCAAAAAAATCTTTTTCTGCCGGTTAAGTTGTCAAGGGCTGATTTTCTGTCCTGTGATAAAAAGCCTTCTGTTTCGACCGCCAAACCTCTCAGGGGAGCATTTGCAAACGTGTGGTACCATTTTTGAGTAAATTGCCAAAAGTCAGATTTTTGATGAAATTGTGACCCCGGGGCTTAGGGATTTCTTCAAAAAAAACTTTTTCTGCCGGTTAAGTTCTGGAGGGCTGATTTCTTTTCCTGTGATTAAAAGCTTTCTGTTTCGACCGCCAAACCTCTCAGGGGAGCATTTGCAATCGTTTGGCACCATTTTTGAGTGAATGGCCGAAAGTCAGATTTTTGATGAAATTGTGACCCCGGGGCTTAGGGATTTTTTCAAAAAAAACTTTTTCGGCCGGTTAAGTTGTCAAGGGCTGATTTTCTGTCCTGTGATAAAAAGCCTTCTGTTTCGACCGCCAAACTTCTCAGGGGAGCATTTGCAAATGTGTGGCACCATTTTTGAGTGAATTGCCAAAAGTCAGATTTTTGATGAAATTGTGACTCCGGGGCTTAGGGATTTTTTTAAAAAAATTTTTTTCTGCCGGTTAAGTTGTGGAGGGCTGATTTCTTTTCCTGTGATAAAAAGCCTTCTGTTTCGAATGCCAAAACTTTCAGGGTAGCATTTGCAACCGTTCGGCACCATTTTTGAGTGAATTGCCGAAAGTCAGATTTTTGATGACTTTGTGATCCCGGGGCTTAGGGATTTCTTCAATAAAATCTTTTTCTGCCGGTTAAGTTGTCAAGGGCTGATTTTCTGTCCTGTAATAAAAAGCCTTCTGTTTCGACCGCCAAACCTCTCAGAGGAGCATTTGCAAACGTGTGGCACCATTTTTGAGTGAATTGCCAAAAGTCAGATTTTTGATGAAATTGTGACCCCGGGGCTTAGGGATTTTTTCAAAAAAATGTTTTTCTGCCGGTTAAGTTGTTGAGGGCTGATTTCTTTTCCTGCGATAAAAAGCCTTCTGTTTCGACCGCCAAACCTCTCAGGGGAGCATTTGCAACTGTTTGGCACCATTTTTGAGTGAATTGCCGAAAGTCAGATTTTTGATGAAATTGTGACCCCGGGGCTTAGGGATTTTTTTTTTAAAAAAAATTTCTGCCGGCTAAGTTGTGGAGGGCTGATTTCTTTTCCTGTGATAAAAAGCCTTCTGTTTCGACTGCCAAACCTTTCAGGGTAGCATTTGCAACCGTTCGGCACCATTTTTGAGTGAATTGCCGAAAGTCAGATTTTTGATGAAATTGTAACCCCGGGGCTTAGGGATTTCTTCAAAAAAATCTTTTTCTGCCGGTTAAGTTGTCAAGGGCTGATTTTCGGTCCTGTGAAAAAAAATCCTTCTGTTTCGACCGCCAAACCTCTCAGGGGAGCATTTGCAAACGTGTGGTACCATTTTTGAGTAAATTGCCAAAAGTCAGATTTTTGATGAAATTGTGACCCGGGGCGTTAGGGAGTTTTTCAAAAAAACCTTTTTCTGCCAGTTAAGTTCTCAAGGGCTGATTTCTTTTCCTGTGATAAAAAGCTTTCTGTTTCGACCGCCAAACCTCTCAGGGGAGCATTTGTAATCGTTTGGCACCATTTTTGAGTGAATGGCCAAAAGTCAGATTTTTGATGAAATTGTGACCCCGGGGCTTAGGGATTTTTTCAAAAAAATGTTTTTCGGCCGGTTAAGTTGTTGAGGGCTGATTTCTTTTCCTGCGATAAAAAGCCTTCTGTTTCGACCGCCAAACCTCTCAGGGGAGCATTTGCAACTGTTTGGCACCATTTTTGAGTGAATTGCCGAAAGTCAGATTTTTGATGAAATTGTGACCCCGGGGCTTAGGGATTTTTTCAAAAAAATGATTTTCTACCGGTTAAGTTGTCGAGGGCTGATTTCTTTTACTGTGATAAAAAGCCTTCTGTTTCGACTGCCAAACCTTTCAGGGTAGCATTTGCAACCGTTCGGCACCATTTTTGAGTGAATTGCCGAAAGTCAGATTTTTGATCAAATTGTGACCCCGGGGCTTAGGGATTTCTTCAAAAAAATCTTTTTCTGCCGGTTAAGTTGTCAAGGGCTGATTTTCTGTCCTGTGATAAAGAGCCTTCTGTTTCGACCGTCAAACCTCTCAGGGGAGCATTTGCAAACGTTTGGCACCATTTTTGAGTGAATGGCCGAAAGTCAGATTTTTGATGAAATTGTGACCCCGGGGCTTAGGGATTTTTTCAAAAAAATGTTTTTCTGCCGGTTAAGTTGTTGAGGGCTGATTTCTTTTCCTGCGATAAAAAGCCTTCTGTTTCGACCGCCAAACCTCTCAGGGGAGCATTTGCAACTGTTTGGCACCATTTTTGAGTGAATTGCCGAAAGTCAGATTTTTGATGAAATTGTGACCCCGGGGCTTAGGGATTTAAAAAAAAAAAAAAAATTCTGTCACTTAAGTTGTCGAGGGATAATTTCTTTTCCTGCGATAAAGAGCCTTCTGTTTCGACCGTCAAACCTCTCAGGGGAGCATTTGCATCCTTTTGGCACCATTTTTGAGTGAATTGCCGAAAGTCAGATTTTTGATGACTTTGTGACCCCGGGGCTTAGGGATTTTTTCAAAAAAAACCTTTTCTGCCGGTTAAGTTGTGGAGGGCTGATTTCTTTTCCTGTGATAAAAAGCCTTCTGTTTCGACCGCCAAACCTTTCAGGGGAGCATTTGCAAACGTTAGGCACCATTTTTGAGTGAAAAAAGTCAGATTTTTGATGAAATTGTGACTCCGGGGCTTAAGGATTTTTTCAAAAAAAATTTTTTCTGCCGGTTAAGTTGTGGAGGGCTGATTTCTTTTCCTGTAATAAAAAGCCTTCTGTTTCGAATACCCAAAACTTTCAGGGTAGCATTTGCAACCGTTCGGCACCATTTTTGAGTGAATTGCCGAAAGTCAGATTTTTGATGAAATTGTGACCCTGGGGCTTAGGGATTTTTTCAAAAAAAACTTGTTCTGCCGGTTAAGTTGTCAAGGGCTGATTTCTTTTCCTGCGATAAAAAGCTTTCTGTTTCGACCGCCAAACCTCTCAGGGGAGCATTTGCAATCGTTTGGCACCATTTTTGAGTGACTGGCCGAAAGTCAGATTTTTGATGAAATTGTGACCCCGGGGCTTAGGGATTTTTTCAAAAAAACCTTTTTCTGCCGGTTAAGTTGTCGAGGGCTGATTTCTTTTCCTGTGATAAAAAGCCTTCTGTTTCGACTGCCAAAACTTTCAGGGTAGCATTTGCAACTGTTCGGAACCATTTTTGAGTGAATTGCCGAAAGTCAGATTTTTGATGACGTTGTGACCCAGGGGCTTAGGGATTTCTTCAAAAAAATCTTTTTCTGCCGGTTAAGTTGTCAAGGGCTGATTTTCTGTCCTGTGATAAAAAGCCTTCTGTTTCGACCGCCAAACTTCTCAGGGGAGCATTTGCAAATGTGTGGCACCATTTTTGAGTGAATTGCCAAAAGTCAGATTTTTGATGAAATTGTGACTCCGGGGCTTAGGGATTTTTTCAAAAAAAAAAATTTCTGCCTGTTAAGTTGTGGAGGGCTGATTTCTTTTCCTGTGATAAAAAGCCTTCTGTTTCGAATGCCAAAACTTTCAGGGTAGCATTTGCAACCGTTCGGCACCATTTTTGAGTGAATTGCCGAAAATCAGATTTTTGATGAAAGTGTGACCCCGGGGCTTAGGGATTTCTTCAAAAAAATCTTTTTCTGCCGGTTAAGTTGTCAAGGGCTGATTTTCTGTCCTGTGATAAAAAGCCTTCTGTTTCGACTGCCAAACCTTTCAGGGTAGCATTTCCAACCGTTCGGCACCATTTTTGAGTGAATTGCCGAAAGTCAGATTTTTGATGAAATTGTGACCCCGGGGCTTAGGGATTTTTTCAAAAAAATGTTTTTCTGCCGGTTAAGTTGTCAAGGGCTGATTTTCTGTCCTGTGATAAAAAGCCTTCTGTTTCGACCGCCAAACCTCTCAGGGGAGCATTTGCAAACGTGTGGTACCATTCTTGAGTGAATTGCCAAAAGTCAGATTTTTGATGAAATTGTGACCCCGGGGCTTAGGGATTTTGTGAAAAAAAACTTTTTCTGCCCGTTAAGTTGTCGAGGGCTGATTTCTTTTACTGTGATAAAAAGCCTTCTGTTTCGCCCGCCAAACCTCTCAGGGGAGCATTTGCAACCGTTTGGCACCATTTTTGAGTGAATTGCCGAAAGTCAGATTTTTGATGACTTTGTGACCCCAGGGCTTAGGGACTTCTTCAATAAAATCTTTTTCTGCCGGTTAAGTTGTCAAGGGCTGATTTTCTGTCCTGTAATAAAAAGCCTTCTGTTTCAACTGCCAAACCTCTCAGAGGAGCATTTGCAAACGTGTGGCACCATTTTTGAGTGAATTGCCAAAAGTCAGATTTTTGATGAAATTATGACCCCGGGGCTTAGGGATTTTTTCAAAAAAATGATTTTCTACCGGTTAAGTTGTCGAGGGCTGATTTCTTTTCCTGTGATAAAGAGCCTTCTGTTTCGACCATCAAACCTCTCAGGGGAGCATTTGCAAACGTTTGGCACCATTTTTGAGTGAATTGCCGAAAGTCAGATTTGTGATGACTTTGTGACCCCGGGGCTTAGGGATTTTTTCAAAAAAAACCTTTTCTGCCGGTTAAGTTGTGGAGGGCTGATTTCTTTTCCTGTGATAAAAAGCCTTCTGTTTCGACCGCCAAACCTTTCAGGGAAGCATTTGCAAACGTTTGGCACCATTTTTGAGTGAATATCCGAAAGTCAGTTTTTTGATGAAATTGTGACCCCGGGGCTTAGGGATTTTTTCAAAAAAATGTTTTTCTGCCGGTTAAGTTGTTGAGGGCTGATTTCTTTTCCTGCGATAAAAAGCCTTCTGTTTCGACCGCCAAACCTCTCAGGGGAGCATTTGCAACTGTTTGGCACCATTTTTGAGTGAATTGCCGAAAGTCAGATTTTTGATGAAATTGTGACCCCGGGGCTTAGGGATTTTTTCAAAAAAATGATTTTCTACCGGTTAAGTTGTCGAGGGCTGATTTCTTTTACTGTGATAAAAAGCCTTCTGTTTCGACTGCCAAACCTTTCAGGGTAGCATTTGCAACCGTTCGGCACCATTTTTGAGTGAATTGCCGAAAGTCAGATTTTTGATCAAATTGTGACCCCGGGGCTTAGGGATTTCTTCAAAAAAATCTTTTTCTGCCGGTTAAGTTGTCAAGGGCTGATTTTCTGTCCTGTGATAAAGAGCCTTCTGTTTCGACCGTCAAACCTCTCAGGGGAGCATTTGCAAACGTTTGGCACCATTTTTGAGTGAATGGCCGAAAGTCAGATTTTTGATGAAATTGTGACCCCGGGGCTTAGGGATTTTTTCAAAAAAATGTTTTTCTGCCGGTTAAGTTGTTGAGGGCTGATTTCTTTTCCTGCGATAAAAAGCCTTCTGTTTCGACCGCCAAACCTCTCAGGGGAGCATTTGCAACTGTTTGGCACCATTTTTGAGTGAATTGCCGAAAGTCAGATTTTTGATGAAATTGTGACCCCGGGGCTTAGGGATTTAAAAAAAAAAAAAAAATTCTGTCACTTAAGTTGTCGAGGGATAATTTCTTTTCCTGTGATAAAGAGCCTTCTGTTTCGACCGTCAAACCTCTCAGGGGAGCATTTGCATCCTTTTGGCACCATTTTTGAGTGAATTGCCGAAAGTCAGATTTTTGATGACTTTGTGACCCCGGGGATTAGGGATTTTTTCAAAAAAAACCTTTTCTGCCGGTTAAGTTGTGGAGGGCTGATTTCTTTTCCTGTGATAAAAAGCCTTCTGTTTCGACCGCCAAACCTTTCAGGGGAGCATTTGCAAACGTTTGGCACCATTTTTGAGTGAAAAAAGTCAGATTTTTGATGAAATTGTGACTCCGGGGCTTAAGGATTTTTTCAAAAAAAATTTTTTCTGCCGGTTAAGTTGTGGAGGGCTGATTTCTTTTCCTGTGATAAAAAGCCTTCTGTTTCGAATACCCAAAACTTTCAGGGTAGCATTTGCAACCGTTCGGCACCATTTTTGAGTGAATTGCCGAAAGTCAGATTTTTGATGAAATTGTGACCCTGGGGCTTAGGGATTTTTTCAAAAAAAACTTGTTCTGCCGGTTAAGTTGTCAAGGGCTGATTTCTTTTCCTGCGATAAAAAGCTTTCTGTTTCGACCGCCAAACCTCTCAGGGGAGCATTTGCAATCGTTTGGCACCATTTTTGAGTGACTGGCCGAAAGTCAGATTTTTGATGAAATTGTGACCCCGGGGCTTAGGGATTTTTTCAAAAAAACCTTTTTCTGCCGGTTAAGTTGTCGAGGGCTGATTTCTTTTCCTGTGATAAAAAGCCTTCTGTTTCGACTGCCAAAACTTTCAGGGTAGCATTTGCAACTGTTCGGAACCATTTTTGAGTGAATTGCCGAAAGTCAGATTTTTGATGACGTTGTGACCCAGGGGCTTAGGGATTTCTTCAAAAAAATCTTTTTCTGCCGGTTAAGTTGTCAAGGGCTGATTTTCTGTCCTGTGATAAAAAGCCTTCTGTTTCGACCGCCAAACTTCTCAGGGGAGCATTTGCAAATGTGTGGCACCATTTTTGAGTGAATTGCCAAAAGTCAGATTTTTGATGAAATTGTGACTCCGGGGCTTAGGGATTTTTTCAAAAAAAAAAATTTCTGCCGGTTAAGCTGTGGAGGGCTGATTTCTTTTCCTGTGATAAAAAGCCTTCTGTTTCGAATGCCAAAACTTTCAGGGTAGCATTTGCAACCGTTCGGCACCATTTTTGAGTGAATTGCCGAAAATCAGATTTTTGATGAAAGTGTGACCCCGGGGCTTAGGGATTTCTTCAAAAAAATCTTTTTCTGCCGGTTAAGTTGTCAAGGGCTGATTTTCTGTCCTGTGATAAAAAGCCTTCTGTTTCGACTGCCAAACCTTTCAGGGTAGCATTTCCAACCGTTCGGCACCATTTTTGAGTGAATTGCCGAAAGTCAGATTTTTGATGAAATTGTGACCCCGGGGCTTAGGGATTTTTTCAAAAAAATGTTTTTCTGCCGGTTAAGTTGTCAAGGGCTGATTTTCTGTCCTGTGATAAAAAGCCTTCTGTTTCGACCGCCAAACCTCTCAGGGGAGCATTTGCAAACGTGTGGTACCATTCTTGAGTGAATTGCCAAAAGTCAGATTTTTGATGAAATTGTGACCCCGGGGCTTAGGGATTTTGTGAAAAAAAACTTTTTCTGCCCGTTAAGTTGTCGAGGGCTGATTTCTTTTACTGTGATAAAAAGCCTTCTGTTTCGCCCGCCAAACCTCTCAGGGGAGCATTTGCAACCGTTTGGCACCATTTTTGAGTGAATTGCCGAAAGTCAGATTTTTGATGACTTTGTGACCCCAGGGCTTAGGGACTTCTTCAATAAAATCTTTTTCTGCCGGTTAAGTTGTCAAGGGCTGATTTTCTGTCCTGTAATAAAAAGCCTTCTGTTTCAACTGCCAAACCTCTCAGAGGAGCATTTGCAAACGTGTGGCACCATTTTTGAGTGAATTGCCAAAAGTCAGATTTTTGATGAAATTATGACCCCGGGGCTTAGGGATTTTTTCAAAAAAATGATTTTCTACCGGTTAAGTTGTCGAGGGCTGATTTCTTTTCCTGTGATAAAGAGCCTTCTGTTTCGACCGTCAAACCTCTCAGGGGAGCATTTGCAAACGTTTGGCACCATTTTTGAGTGAATTGCCGAAAGTCAGATTTTTGATGACTTTGTGACCCCGGGGCTTAGGGATTTTTTCAAAAAAAACCTTTTCTGCCGGTTAAGTTGTGGAGGGCTGATTTCTTTTCCTGTGATAAAAAGCCTTCTGTTTCGACCGCCAAACCTTTCAGGGAAGCATTTGCAAACATTTGGCACCATTTTTGAGTGAATATCCGAAAGTCAGTTTTTGATGAAATTGTGACCCCGGGGCTTAGGGATTTTTTCAAAAAAAACTTTTTCTGCCGGTTAAGTTCTGGAGGGCTGATTTCTTTTCCTGTGATAAAAAGCTTTCTGTTTCGACCGCCAAACCTCTCAGGGGAGCATTTGCAATCGTTTGGCACCATTTTTGAGTGAATGGCCGAAAGTCAGATTTTTGATGAAATTGTGACCCCGGGGCTTAGGGATTTTTTCAAAAAAAACTTTTTCTGCCGGTTAAGTTGTCGAGGGCTGATTTCTTTTCCTGTGATAAAAAGCCTTCTGTTTCGACTGCCAAAACTTTCAGGGTAGCATTTGCAACTGTTCGGAACCATTTTTGAGTGAATTGCCGAAAGTCAGATTTTTGATGACTTTGTGACCCCGGGGCTTAGGGATTTTTTCAAAAAAATGATTTTCTACCGGTTAAGTTGTCGAGGGCTGATTTCTTTTCCTGTGATAAAAAGACTTCTGTTTATACCGTCAAACCTCTCAGGGGAGCATTTGCAACCGTTTGGCACCATTTTTGAGTGAATGGCCGAAAGACAGATTTTTGATGAAATTGTGACCCCGGGACTTAGGGATTTTTTCAAAAAAAAAATTTTCTGCCGGTTAAGTTGTGGAGGGTTGATTTCTTTTCCTGTGATAAAAAGCCTTCTGTTTCGACTGCCAAACCTTTCAGGGTAGCATTTGCAACCGTTCGGCACCATTTTTGAGTGAATTGCCGAAAGTCAGATTTTTGATGAAATTGTGACCCCGGGGCTTAGGGATTTCTTCAAAAAAATCTTTTTCTGCCGGTTAAGTTGTCAAGGGCTGATTTTCTGTCCTGTGATAAAAAGCCTTCTGTTTCGACCGCCAAACCTCTCAGGGGAGCATTTGCAAACGTGTGGTACCATTTTTGAGTAAATTGCCAAAAGTCAGATTTTTGATGAAATTGTGACCCCGGGGCTTAGGGATTTTTTCAAAAAAAACTTTTTCGGCCGGTTAAGTTGTCAAGGGCTGATTTTCTGTCCTGTGATAAAAAGCCTTCTGTTTCGACCGCCAAACTTCTCAGGGGAGCATTTGCAAATGTGTGGCACCATTTTTGAGTGAATTGCCAAAAGTCAGATTTTTGATGAAATTGTGACTCCGGGGCTTAGGGATTTTTTTAAAAAAAAATTTTTCTGCCGGTTAAGTTGTGGAGGGCTGATTTCTTTTCCTGTGATAAAAAGCCTTCTGTTTCGAATGCCAAAACTTTCAGGGTAGCATTTGCAACCGTTCGGCATCATTTTTGAGTGAATTGCCGAAAGTCAGATTTTTGATGACTTTGTGATCCCGGGGCTTAGGGATTTCTTCAATAAAATCTTTTTCTGCCGGTTAAGTTGTCAAGGGCTGATTTTCTGTCCTGTTATAAAAAGCCTTCTGTTTCGACCGCCAAACCTCTCAGAGGAGCATTTGCAAACGTATGGCACCATTTTTGAGTGAATTGCCAAAAGTCAGATTTTTGATGAAATTGTGACCCCGGGGCTTAGGGATTTTTTCAAAAAAATGTTTTTCTGCCGGTTAAGTTGTTGAGGGCTGATTTCTTTTCCTGCGATAAAAAGCCTTCTGTTTCGACCGCCAAACCTCTCAGGGGAGCATTTGCAACTGTTTGGCACCATTTTTGAGTGAATTGCCGAAAGTCAGATTTTTGATGAAATTGTGACCCCGGGGCTTAGGGATTTTTTTTTTAAAAAAAATTTCTGCCGGCTAAGTTGTGGAGGGCTGATTTCTTTTCCTGTGATAAAAAGCCTTCTGTTTCGACTGCCAAACCTTTCAGGGTAGCATTTGCAACCGTTCGGCACCATTTTTGAGTGAATTGCCGAAAGTCAGATTTTTGATGAAATTGTAACCCCGGGGCTTAGGGATTTCTTCAAAAAAATCTTTTTCTGCCGGTTAAGTTGTCAAGGGCTGATTTTCGGTCCTGTGAAAAAAAATCCTTCTGTTTCGACCGCCAAACCTCTCAGGGGAGCATTTGCAAACGTGTGGTACCATTTTTGAGTAAATTGCCAAAAGTCAGATTTTTGATGAAATTGTGACCCGGGGGGTTAGGGAGTTTTTCAAAAAAACCTTTTTCTGCCAGTTAAGTTCTCAAGGGCTGATTTCTTTTCCTGTGATAAAAAGCTTTCTGTTTCGACCGCCAAACCTCTCAGGGGAGCATTTGTAATCGTTTGGCACCATTTTTGAGTGAATGGCCAAAAGTCAGATTTTTGATGAAATTGTGACCCCGGGGCTTAGGGATTTTTTCAAAAAAATGTTTTTCTGCCGGTTAAGTTGTTGAGGGCTGATTTCTTTTCCTGCGATAAAAAGCCTTCTGTTTCGACCGCCAAACCTCTCAGGGGAGCATTTGCAACTGTTTGGCACCATTTTTGAGTGAATTGCCGAAAGTCAGATTTTTGATGAAATTGTGACCCCGGGGCTTAGGGATTTTTTCAAAAAAATGATTTTCTACCGGTTAAGTTGTCGAGGGCTGATTTCTTTTACTGTGATAAAAAGCCTTCTGTTTCGACTGCCAAACCTTTCAGGGTAGCATTTGCAACCGTTCGGCACCATTTTTGAGTGAATTGCCGAAAGTCAGATTTTTGATCAAATTGTGACCCCGGGGCTTAGGGATTTCTTCAAAAAAATCTTTTTCTGCCGGTTAAGTTGTCAAGGGCTGATTTTCTGTCCTGTGATAAAGAGCCTTCTGTTTCGACCGTCAAACCTCTCAGGGGAGCATTTGCAAACGTTTGGCACCATTTTTGAGTGAATGGCCGAAAGTCAGATTTTTGATGAAATTGTGACCCCGGGGCTTAGGGATTTTTTCAAAAAAATGTTTTTCTGCCGGTTAAGTTGTTGAGGGCTGATTTCTTTTCCTGCGATAAAAAGCCTTCTGTTTCGACCGCCAAACCTCTCAGGGGAGCATTTGCAACTGTTTGGCACCATTTTTGAGTGAATTGCCGAAAGTCAGATTTTTGATGAAATTGTGACCCCGGGGCTTAGGGATTTAAAAAAAAAAAAAAAATTCTGTCACTTAAGTTGTCGAGGGATAATTTCTTTTCCTGTGATAAAGAGCCTTCTGTTTCGACCGTCAAACCTCTCAGGGGAGCATTTGCATCCTTTTGGCACCATTTTTGAGTGAATTGCCGAAAGTCAGATTTTTGATGACTTTGTGACCCCGGGGCTTAGGGATTTTTTCAAAAAAAACCTTTTCTGCCGGTTAAGTTGTGGAGGGCTGATTTCTTTTCCTGTGATAAAAAGCCTTCTGTTTCGACCGCCAAACCTTTCAGGGGAGCATTTGCAAACGTTTGGCACCATTTTTGAGTGAAAAAAGTCAGATTTTTGATGAAATTGTGACTCCGGGGCTTAAGGATTTTTTCAAAAAAAATTTTTTCTGCCGGTTAAGTTGTGGAGGGCTGATTTCTTTTCCTGTGATAAAAAGCCTTCTGTTTCGACTGCCAAACCTTTCAGGGTAGCATTTGCAACCGTTCGGCACCATTTTTGAGTGAATTGCCGAAAGTCAGATTTTTGATCAAATTGTGACCCCGGGGCTTAGGGATTTCTTCAAAAAAATCGTTTTCTGCCGGTTAAGTTGTCAAGGGCTGATTTTCTGTCCTGTGATAAAGAGCCTTCTGTTTCGATCGTCAAACCTCTCAGGGGAGCATTTGCAACTGTTTGGCACCATTTTTGAGTGAATTGCCGAAAGTCAGATTTTTGATGACTTTGTGACCCCGGGGCTTAGGGATTTTTTCAAAAAAAACCTTTTCTGCCGGTTAAGTTGTGGAGGGCTGATTTCTTTTCCTGTGATAAAAAGCCTTCTGTTTCGACCGCCAAACCTTTCAGGGGAGCATTTGCAAACGTTTGGCACCATTTTTGAGTGAATATCCGAAAGTCAGTTTTTTGATGAAATTGTGACCCCGGGGCTTAGGGATTTTTTCAAAAAAATGTTTTTCAGCCGGTTAAGTTGTCGAGGGCTGATTTCTTTTCCTGTGATAAAAAGCCTTCTGTTTATACCGCCAAACCTCTCAAGGGAGCATTTGTAATCGTTTGGCACCATTTTTGAGTGAATTGCCGAAAGTCAGATTTTTGATGAAATTGTGACCCCGGGGCTTAGGGATTTTTTCAAAAAAATGATTTTCTACCGGTTAAGTTGTGGAGGGCTGATTTCTTTTCCTGTGATAAAAAGCTTTCTGTTTCGACCGCCAAACCTCTCAGGGGAGCATTTGCAATCGTTTGGCACCATTTTTGAGTGAATGGCCGAAAGTCAGATTTTTGATGAAATTGTGACCCCGGGGCTTAGGGATTTTTTCAAAAAAAACTTTTTCTGCCGGTTAAGTTGTCGAGGGCTGATTTCTTTTCCTGTGATAAAAAGCCTTCTGTTTCGACTGCCAAAACTTTCAGGGTAGCATTTGCAACTGTTCGGAACCATTTTTGAGTGAATTGCCGAAAGTCAGATTTTTGATGACTTTGTGACCCCGGGGCTTAGGGATTTTTTCAAAAAAATGATTTTCTACCGGTTAAGTTGTCGAGGGCTGATTTCTTTTCCTGTGATAAAAAGACTTCTGTTTATACCGTCAAACCTCTCAGGGGAGCATTTGCAACCGTTTGGCACCATTTTTGAGTGAATGGCCGAAAGACAGATTTTTGATGAAATTGTGACCCCGGGACTTAGGGATTTTTTCAAAAAAAAAATTTTCTGCCGGTTAAGTTGTGGAGGGTTGATTTCTTTTCCTGTGATAAAAAGCCTTCTGTTTCGACTGCCAAACCTTTCAGGGTAGCATTTGCAACCGTTCGGCACCATTTTTGAGTGAATTGCCGAAAGTCAGATTTTTGATGAAATTGTGACCCCGGGGCTTAGGGATTTCTTCAAAAAAATCTTTTTCTGCCGGTTAAGTTGTCAAGGGCTGATTTTCTGTCCTGTGATAAAAAGCCTTCTGTTTTGACCGCCAAACCTCTCAGGGGAGCATTTGCAAACGTGTGGTACCATTTTTGAGTAAATTGCCAAAAGTCAGATTTTTGATGAAATTGTGACCCCGGGGCTTAGGGATTTCTTCAAAAAAAACTTTTTCTGCCGGTTAAGTTCTGGAGGGCTGATTTCTTTTCCTGTGATTAAAAGCTTTCTGTTTCGACCGCCAAACCTCTCAGGGGAGCATTTGCAATCGTTTGGCACCATTTTTGAGTGAATGGCCGAAAGTCAGATTTTTGATGAAATTGTGACCCCGGGGCTTAGGGATTTTTTCAAAAAAAACTTTTTCGGCCGGTTAAGTTGTCAAGGGCTGATTTTCTGTCCTGTGATAAAAAGCCTTCTGTTTCGACCGCCAAACTTCTCAGGGGAGCATTTGCAAATGTGTGGCACCATTTTTGAGTGAATTGCCAAAAGTCAGATTTTTGATGAAATTGTGACTCCGGGGCTTAGGGATTTTTTTAAAAAAAAATTTTTCTGCCGGTTAAGTTGTGGAGGGCTGATTTCTTTTCCTGTGATAAAAAGCCTTCTGTTTCGAATGCCAAAACTTTCAGGGTAGCATTTGCAACCGTTCGGCACCATTTTTGAGTGAATTGCCGAAAGTCAGATTTTTGATGACTTTGTGATCCCGGGGCTTAGGGATTTCTTCAATAAAATCTTTTTCTGCCGGTTAAGTTGTCAAGGGCTGATTTTCTGTCCTGTTATAAAAAGCCTTCTGTTTCGACCGCCAAACCTCTCAGAGGAGCATTTGCAAACGTATGGCACCATTTTTGAGTGAATTGCCAAAAGTCAGATTTTTGATGAAATTGTGACCCCGGGGCTTAGGGATTTTTTCAAAAAAATGTTTTTCTGCCGGTTAAGTTGTTGAGGGCTGATTTCTTTTCCTGCGATAAAAAGCCTTCTGTTTCGACCGCCAAACCTCTCAGGGGAGCATTTGCAACTGTTTGGCACCATTTTTGAGTGAATTGCCGAAAGTCAGATTTTTGATGAAATTGTGACCCCGGGGCTTAGGGATTTTTTTTTTAAAAAAAATTTCTGCCGGCTAAGTTGTGGAGGGCTGATTTCTTTTCCTGTGATAAAAAGCCTTCTGTTTCGACTGCCAAACCTTTCAGGGTAGCATTTGCAACCGTTCGGCACCATTTTTGAGTGAATTGCCGAAAGTCAGATTTTTGATGAAATTGTAACCCCGGGGCTTAGGGATTTCTTCAAAAAAATCTTTTTCTGCCGGTTAAGTTGTCAAGGGCTGATTTTCGGTCCTGTGAAAAAAAATCCTTCTGTTTCGACCGCCAAACCTCTCAGGGGAGCATTTGCAAACGTGTGGTACCATTTTTGAGTAAATTGCCAAAAGTCAGATTTTTGATGAAATTGTGACCCGGGGGGTTAGGGAGTTTTTCAAAAAAACCTTTTTCTGCCAGTTAAGTTCTCAAGGGCTGATTTCTTTTCCTGTGATAAAAAGCTTTCTGTTTCGACCGCCAAACCTCTCAGGGGAGCATTTGTAATCGTTTGGCACCATTTTTGAGTGAATGGCCAAAAGTCAGATTTTTGATGAAATTGTGACCCCGGGGCTTAGGGATTTTTTCAAAAAAAAGTTTTTCTGCCGGTTAAGTTGTTGAGGGCTGATTTCTTTTCCTGCGATAAAAAGCCTTCTGTTTCGACCGCCAAACCTCTCAGGGGAGCATTTGCAACTGTTTGGCACCATTTTTGAGTGAATTGCCGAAAGTCAGATTTTTGATGAAATTGTGACCCCGGGGCTTAGGGATTTTTTCAAAAAAATGATTTTCTACCGGTTAAGTTGTCGAGGGCTGATTTCTTTTACTGTGATAAAAAGCCTTCTGTTTCGACTGCCAAACCTTTCAGGGTAGCATTTGCAACCGTTCGGCACCATTTTTGAGTGAATTGCCGAAAGTCAGATTTTTGATCAAATTGTGACCCCGGGGCTTAGGGATTTCTTCAAAAAAATCTTTTTCTGCCGGTTAAGTTGTCAAGGGCTGATTTTCTGTCCTGTGATAAAGAGCCTTCTGTTTCGACCGTCAAACCTCTCAGGGGAGCATTTGCAAACGTTTGGCACCATTTTTGAGTGAATGGCCGAAAGTCAGATTTTTGATGAAATTGTGACCCCGGGGCTTAGGGATTTTTTCAAAAAAATGTTTTTCTGCCGGTTAAGTTGTTGAGGGCTGATTTCTTTTCCTGCGATAAAAAGCCTTCTGTTTCGACCGCCAAACCTCTCAGGGGAGCATTTGCAACTGTTTGGCACCATTTTTGAGTGAATTGCCGAAAGTCAGATTTTTGATGAAATTGTGACCCCGGGGCTTAGGGATTTAAAAAAAAAAAAAAAATTCTGTCACTTAAGTTGTCGAGGGATAATTTCTTTTCCTGTGATAAAGAGCCTTCTGTTTCGACCGTCAAACCTCTCAGGGGAGCATTTGCATCCTTTTGGCACCATTTTTGAGTGAATTGCCGAAAGTCAGATTTTTGATGACTTTGTGACCCCGGGGCTTAGGGATTTTTTCAAAAAAAACCTTTTCTGCCGGTTAAGTTGTGGAGGGCTGATTTCTTTTCCTGTGATAAAAAGCCTTCTGTTTCGACCGCCAAACCTCTCAGGGGAGCATTTGCAAACGTTTGGCACCATTTTTGAGTGAAAAAAGTCAGATTTTTGATGAAATTGTGACTCCGGGGCTTAAGGATTTTTTCAAAAAAAAATTTTTCTGCCGGTTAAGTTGTGGAGGGCTGATTTCTTTTCCTGTGATAAAAAGCCTTCTGTTTCGACTGCCAAACCTTTCAGGGTAGCATTTGCAACCGTTCGGCACCATTTTTGAGTGAATTGCCGAAAGTCAGATTTTTGATCAAATTGTGACCCCGGGGCTTAGGGATTTCTTCAAAAAAATCTTTTTCTGCCGGTTAAGTTGTCAAGGGCTGATTTTCTGTCCTGTGATAAAGAGCCTTCTGTTTCGATCGTCAAACCTCTCAGGGGAGCATTTGCAACTGTTTGGCACCATTTTTGAGTGAATTGCCGAAAGTCAGATTTTTGATGACTTTGTGACCCCGGGGCTTAGGGATTTTTTCAAAAAAAACCTTTTCTGCCGGTTAAGTTGTGGAGGGCTGATTTCTTTTCCTGTGATAAAAAGCCTTCTGTTTCGACCGCCAAACCTTTCAGGGGAGCATTTGCAAACGTTTGGCACCATTTTTGAGTGAATATCCGAAAGTCAGTTTTTTGATGAAATTGTGACCCCGGGGCTTAGGGATTTTTTCAAAAAAATGTTTTTCAGCCGGTTAAGTTGTCGAGGGCTGATTTCTTTTCCTGTGATAAAAAGCCTTCTGTTTATACCGCCAAACCTCTCAAGGGAGCATTTGTAATCGTTTGGCACCATTTTTGAGTGAATTGCCGAAAGTCAGATTTTTGATGAAATTGTGACCCCGGGGCTTAGGGATTTTTTCAAAAAAATGATTTTCTACCGGTTAAGTTGTCGAGGGCTGATTTCTTTTACTGTGATAAAAAGCCTTCTGTTTCGACTGCCAAACCTTTCAGGGTAGCATTTGCAACCGTTCGGCACCATTTTTGAGTGAATTGCCGAAAGTCAGATTTTTGATCAAATTGTGACCCCGGGGCTTAGGGATTTCTTCAAAAAAATCTTTTTCTGCCGGTTAAGTTGTCAAGGGCTGATTTTCTGTCCTGTGATAAAGAGCCTTCTGTTTCGACCGCCAAACCTCTCAGGGGAGCATTTGCAACTGTTTGGCACCATTTTTGAGTGAATTGCCGAAAGTCAGATTTTTGATGAAATTGTGACCCCGGGGCTTAGGGATTTAAAAAAAAAAAAAAAATTCTGTCACTTAAGTTGTCGAGGGATAATTTCTTTTCCTGTGATAAAGAGCCTTCTGTTTCGACCGTCAAACCTCTCAGGGGAGCATTTGCAATCGTTTGGCACCATTTTTGAGTGACTGGCCGAAAGTCAGATTTTTGATGAAATTGTGACCCCGGGGCTTAGGGATTTTTTCAAAAAAAACTTGTTCTGCCGGTTAAGTTGTCAAGGGCTGATTTCTTTTCCTGCGATAAAAAGCTTTCTGTTTCGACCGCCAAACCTCTCAGGGGAGCATTTGCAATCGTTTGGCACCATTTTTGAGTGACTGGCCGAAAGTCAGATTTTTGATGAAATTGTGACCCCGGGGCTTAGGGATTTTTTCAAAAAAACCTTTTTCTGCCGGTTAAGTTGTCGAGGGCTGATTTCTTTTCCTGTGATAAAAAGCCTTCTGTTTCGACTGCCAAAACTTTCAGGGTAGCATTTGCAACTGTTCGGAACCATTTTTGAGTGAATTGCCGAAAGTCAGATTTTTGATGACGTTGTGACCCAGGGGCTTAGGGATTTCTTCAAAAAAATCTTTTTCTGCCGGTTAAGTTGTCAAGGGCTGATTTTCTGTCCTGTGATAAAAAGCCTTCTGTTTCGACCGCCAAACTTCTCAGGGGAGCATTTGCAAATGTGTGGCACCATTTTTGAGTGAATTGCCAAAAGTCAGATTTTTGATGAAATTGTGACTCCGGGGCTTAGGGATTTTTTCAAAAAAAAAAATTTCTGCCGGTTAAGCTGTGGAGGGCTGATTTCTTTTCCTGTGATAAAAAGCCTTCTGTTTCGAATGCCAAAACTTTCAGGGTAGCATTTGCAACCGTTCGGCACCATTTTTGAGTGAATTGCCGAAAATCAGATTTTTGATGAAAGTGTGACCCCGGGGCTTAGGGATTTCTTCAAAAAAATCTTTTTCTGCCGGTTAAGTTGTCAAGGGCTGATTTTCTGTCCTGTGATAAAAAGCCTTCTGTTTCGACTGCCAAACCTTTCAGGGTAGCATTTCCAACCGTTCGGCACCATTTTTGAGTGAATTGCCGAAAGTCAGATTTTTGATGAAATTGTGACCCCGGGGCTTAGGGATTTTTTCAAAAAAATGTTTTTCTGCCGGTTAAGTTGTCAAGGGCTGATTTTCTGTCCTGTGATAAAAAGCCTTCTGTTTCGACCGCCAAACCTCTCAGGGGAGCATTTGCAAACGTGTGGTACCATTCTTGAGTGAATTGCCAAAAGTCAGATTTTTGATGAAATTGTGACCCCGGGGCTTAGGGATTTTGTGAAAAAAAACTTTTTCTGCCCGTTAAGTTGTCGAGGGCTGATTTCTTTTACTGTGATAAAAAGCCTTCTGTTTCGCCCGCCAAACCTCTCAGGGGAGCATTTGCAACCGTTTGGCACCATTTTTGAGTGAATTGCCGAAAGTCAGATTTTTGATGACTTTGTGACCCCAGGGCTTAGGGACTTCTTCAATAAAATCTTTTTCTGCCGGTTAAGTTGTCAAGGGCTGATTTTCTGTCCTGTAATAAAAAGCCTTCTGTTTCAACTGCCAAACCTCTCAGAGGAGCATTTGCAAACGTGTGGCACCATTTTTGAGTGAATTGCCAAAAGTCAGATTTTTGATGAAATTATGACCCCGGGGCTTAGGGATTTTTTCAAAAAAATGATTTTCTACCGGTTAAGTTGTCGAGGGCTGATTTCTTTTCCTGTGATAAAGAGCCTTCTGTTTCGACCGTCAAACCTCTCAGGGGAGCATTTGCAAACGTTTGGCACCATTTTTGAGTGAATTGCCGAAAGTCAGATTTTTGATGACTTTGTGACCCCGGGGCTTAGGGATTTTTTCAAAAAAAACCTTTTCTGCCGGTTAAGTTGTGGAGGGCTGATTTCTTTTCCTGTGATAAAAAGCCTTCTGTTTCGACCGCCAAACCTTTCAGGGAAGCATTTGCAAACATTTGGCACCATTTTTGAGTGAATATCCGAAAGTCAGTTTTTTGATGAAATTGTGACCCCGGGGCTTAGGGATTTTTTCAAAAAAAACTTTTTCTGCCGGTTAAGTTCTGGAGGGCTGATTTCTTTTCCTGTGATAAAAAGCTTTCTGTTTCGACCGCCAAACCTCTCAGGGGAGCATTTGCAATCGTTTGGCACCATTTTTGAGTGAATGGCCGAAAGTCAGATTTTTGATGAAATTGTGACCCCGGGGCTTAGGGATTTTTTCAAAAAAAACTTTTTCTGCCGGTTAAGTTGTCGAGGGCTGATTTCTTTTCCTGTGATAAAAAGCCTTCTGTTTCGACTGCCAAAACTTTCAGGGTAGCATTTGCAACTGTTCGGAACCATTTTTGAGTGAATTGCCGAAAGTCAGATTTTTGATGACTTTGTGACCCCGGGGCTTAGGGATTTTTTCAAAAAAATGATTTTCTACCGGTTAAGTTGTCGAGGGCTGATTTCTTTTCCTGTGATAAAAAGACTTCTGTTTATACCGTCAAACCTCTCAGGGGAGCATTTGCAACCGTTTGGCACCATTTTTGAGTGAATGGCCGAAAGACAGATTTTTGATGAAATTGTGACCCCGGGACTTAGGGATTTTTTCAAAAAAAAAATTTTCTGCCGGTTAAGTTGTGGAGGGTTGATTTCTTTTCCTGTGATAAAAAGCCTTCTGTTTCGACTGCCAAACCTTTCAGGGTAGCATTTGCAACCGTTCGGCACCATTTTTGAGTGAATTGCCGAAAGTCAGATTTTTGATGAAATTGTGACCCCGGGGCTTAGGGATTTCTTCAAAAAAATCTTTTTCTGCCGGTTAAGTTGTCAAGGGCTGATTTTCTGTCCTGTGATAAAAAGCCTTCTGTTTCGACCGCCAAACCTCTCAGGGGAGCATTTGCAAACGTGTGGTACCATTTTTGAGTAAATTGCCAAAAGTCAGATTTTTGATGAAATTGTGACCCCGGGGCTTAGGGATTTCTTCAAAAAAAACTTTTTCTGCCGGTTAAGTTCTGGAGGGCTGATTTCTTTTCCTGTGATTAAAAGCTTTCTGTTTCGACCGCCAAACCTCTCAGGGGAGCATTTGCAATCGTTTGGCACCATTTTTGAGTGAATGGCCGAAAGTCAGATTTTTGATGAAATTGTGACCCCGGGGCTTAGGGATTTTTTCAAAAAAAACTTTTTCGGCCGGTTAAGTTGTCAAGGGCTGATTTTCTGTCCTGTGATAAAAAGCCTTCTGTTTCGACCGCCAAACTTCTCAGGGGAGCATTTGCAAATGTGTGGCACCATTTTTGAGTGAATTGCCAAAAGTCAGATTTTTGATGAAATTGTGACCCCGGGGCTTAGGGATTTTTTCAAAAAAATGTTTTTCTGCCGGTTAAGTTGTTGAGGGCTGATTTCTTTTCCTGCGATAAAAAGCCTTCTGTTTCGACCGCCAAACCTCTCAGGGGAGCATTTGCAACTGTTTGGCACCATTTTTGAGTGAATTGCCGAAAGTCAGATTTTTGATGAAATTGTGACCCCGGGGCTTAGGGATTTTTTTTTTAAAAAAAATTTCTGCCGGCTAAGTTGTGGAGGGCTGATTTCTTTTCCTGTGATAAAAAGCCTTCTGTTTCGACTGCCAAACCTTTCAGGGTAGCATTTGCAACCGTTCGGCACCATTTTTGAGTGAATTGCCGAAAGTCAGATTTTTGATGAAATTGTAACCCCGGGGCTTAGGGATTTCTTCAAAAAAATCTTTTTCTGCCGGTTAAGTTGTCAAGGGCTGATTTTCGGTCCTGTGAAAAAAAATCCTTCTGTTTCGACCGCCAAACCTCTCAGGGGAGCATTTGCAAACGTGTGGTACCATTTTTGAGTGAATATCCGAAAGTCAGTTTTTTGATGAAATTGTGACCCCGGGGCTTAGGGATTTTTTCAAAAAAATGTTTTTCAGCCGGTTAAGTTGTCGAGGGCTGATTTCTTTTCCTGTGATAAAAAGCTTTCTGTTTCGACCGCCAAACCTCTCAGGGGAGCATTTGCAATCGTTTGGCACCATTTTTGAGTGAATGGCCAAAAGTCAGATTTTTGATGAAATTGTGACCCCGGGGCTTAGGGATTTTTTCAAAAAAATGTTTTTCTGCCGGTTAAGTTGTTGAGGGCTGATTTCTTTTCCTGCGATAAAAAGCCTTCTGTTTCGACTGCCAAACCTTTCAGGGTAGCATTTGCAACCGTTCGGCACCATTTTTGAGTGAATTGCCGAAAGTCAGATTTTTGATCAAATTGTGACCCCGGGGCTTAGGGATTTCTTCAAAAAAATCTTTTTCTGCCGGTTAAGTTGTCAAGGGCTGATTTTCTGTCCTGTGATAAAGAGCCTTCTGTTTCGACCGTCAAACCTCTCAGGGGAGCATTTGCAAACGTTTGGCACCATTTTTGAGTGAATGGCCGAAAGTCAGATTTTTGATGAAATTGTGACCCCGGGGCTTAGGGATTTTTTCAGAAAAAATTTTTTTCTGCCGGTTAAGTTGTGGAGGGCTGATTTCTTTTCCTGTGATAAAAAGCCTTCTGTTTCGACTGCCAAACCTTTCAGGGTAGCATTTGCAACCGTTCGGCACCATTTTTGAGTGAATTGCCGAAAGTCAGATTTTTGATGAAATTGTGACCCCGGGGCTTAGGGATTTTTTCAAAAAAAACTTTTTCTGCCGGTTAAGTTGTCGAGGGCTGATTTCTTTTCCTGTGATAAAAAGCCTTCTGTTTATACCGTCAAACCTCTCAGGGGAGCATTTGCAACCGTTCGGCACCATTTTTGAGTGAATTGCCAAAAGTCAGATTTTTGATGAAATTGTGACCCCGGGGCTTAGGGATTTCTTCAAAAAAATCTTTTTCTGCCGGTAAAGTTGTCAAGGGCTGATTTTCTGTCCTGTGATAAAAAGCCTTCTGTTTCGACCGCCAAACCTCTCAGGGGAGCATTTGCAAACCTGTGGTACCATTTTTGAGTAAATTGCCAAAAGTCAGATTTTTGATGAAATTGTGACCCCGGGGCTTAGGGATTTTTTCAAAAAAAACTTTTTCTGCCGGTTAAGTTCTGGAGGGCTGACTTCTTTTCCTGTGATAAAAAGCCTTCTGTTTCGACTGCCAAAACTTTCAGGGTAGCATTTGCAACTGTTCGGAACCATTTTTGAGTGAATTGCCGAAAGTCAGATTTTTGATGACTTTGTGACCCCGGGGCTTAGGGATTTTTTCAAAAAAAAAATTTTCTGCCGGCTAAGTTGTGGAGGGCTGATTTCTTTTCCTGTGATAAAAAGCCTTCTGTTTCGACTGCCAAACCTTTCAGGGTAGCATTTGCAACCGTTCGGCACCATTTTTGAGTGAATTGCCGAAAGTCAGATTTTTGATTACTTTGTGACCCCGGGGCTTAGGGATTTCTTCAAAAAAATCTTTTTCTGCCGGTTAAGTTGTCAAGGGCTGATTTTCTGTCCTGTGAAAAAAAATCCTTCTGTTTCGACAGCCAAACCTCTCAGGGGAGCATTTGCAAACGTGTGGTACCATTTTTGAGTAAATTGCCAAAAGTCAGATTTTTGATGAAATTGTGACCCGGGTGTTAGGGATTTTTTCAAAAAAAACTTTTTCTGCCGGTTAAGTTGTCAAGGGCTGATTTCTTTTCCTGCGATAAAAAGCCTTCTGTTTCGACCGCCAAACCTCTCAGGGGAGCATTTGCAAACGTTTGGCACCATTTTTGAGTGAATGGCCGAAAGTCAGATTTTTGATGAAATTGTGACCCCGGGGCTTAGGGATTTCTTCAAAAAAATGTTTTTCTGCCGGTTAAGTTGTTGAGGGCTGATTTCTTTTCCTGCGATAAAAAGCCTTCTGTTTCGACCGCCAAACCTCTCAGGGGAGCATTTGCAAACGTTTGGCACCATTTTTGAGTGAATGGCCGAAAGTCAGATTTTTGATGAAATTGTGACCCCGGGGCTTAGGGATTTTTTCAAAAAAATGTTTTTCTGCCGGTTAAGTTGTTGAGGGCTGATTTCTTTTCCTGCGATAAAAAGCCTTCTGTTTCGACCGCCAAACCTCTCAGGGGAGCATTTGCAACTGTTTGGCACCATTTTTGAGTGAATTGCCGAAAGTCAGATTTTTGATGAAATTGTGACCCGAGTGTTAGGGATTTTTTCAAAAAAAACTTTTTCTGCCGGTTAAGTTGTCAAGGGCTGATTTCTTTTCCTGTGATAAAAAGAATTCTGTTTCGACTGCCAAACCTCTCAGGGGAGCATTTGTAATCGTTTGGCACCATTTTTGAGTGAATGGCCAAAAGTCAGATTTTTGATGAAATTGTGAACCCGGGGCTTAGGGATTTTTTCAAAAAAATGTTTTTCTGCCGGTTAAGCTGTTGAGGGCTGATTTCTTTTCCTGCTATAAAAAGCCTTCTGTTTCGACAGCCAAACCTCTCAGGGGAGCATTTGCAACTGTTTGGCACCATTTTTGAGTGAATTGCCGAAAGTCAGATTTTTGATGAAATTGTGACCCCGGGGCTTAGGGATTTTTTCAAAAAAATGATTTTCTACCGGTTAAGTTGTCAAGGGCTGATTTCTTTTCCTGTGATAAAAAGCTTTCTGTTTCGACCGCCAAACCTCTCAGGGGAGCATTTGCAAATGTGTGGCACCATTTTTGATTGAATGGCCAAAAGTCAGATTTTTGATGAAATTGTGACCCCGGGGCTTAGGGATTTTTTCAAAAAAATGTTTTTCTGCCGGTTAAGTTGTTGAGGGCTGATTTCTTTTCCTGCAATAAAAAGCCTTCTGTTTCGACCGCCAAAACTCTCAGGGGAGCATTTGCAACTGTTTGGCACCATTTTTGAGTGAATTGCCGAAAGTCAGATTTTTGATGAAATTGTGACCCCGGGGCTTAGGGATTTTTTCAAAAAAATGATTTTCTACCGGTTAAGTTGTCGAGGGCTGATTTCTTTTCCTGTGATAAAAAGCCTTCTGTTTATACCGTCAAACCTCTCAGGGGAGCATTTGCAACCGTTTGGCACCATTTTTGAGTGAATGGCCGAAAGTCAGATTTTTGATGAAATTGTGACCCCGGGGCTTAGGGATTTTTTCAGAAAAAAAATTTTCTGCCGGTTAAGTTGTGGAGGGCTGATTTCTTTTCCTGTGATAAAAAGCCTTCTGTTTCGACTGCCAAACCTTTCAGGGTAGCATTTGCAACCGTTCGGCACCATTTTTGAGTGAATTGCCGAAAGTCAGATTTTTGATCAAATTGTGACCCCGGGGCTTAGGGATTTCTTCAAAAAAATCTTTTTCTGCCGGTTAAGTTGTCAAGGGCTGATTTTCTGTCCTGTGATAAAGAGCCTTCTGTTTCGATCGTCAAACCTCTCAGGGGAGCATTTGCAACTGTTTGGCACCATTTTTGAGTGAATTGCCGAAAGTCAGATTTTTGATGACTTTGTGACCCCGGGGCTTAGGGATTTTTTCAAAAAAAACCTTTTCTGCCGGTTAAGTTGTGGAGGGCTGATTTCTTTTCCTGTGATAAAAAGCCTTCTGTTTCGACCGCCAAACCTTTCAGGGGAGCATTTGCAAACGTTTGGCACCATTTTTGAGTGAATATCCGAAAGTCAGTTTTTTTATGAAATTGTGACCCCGGGGCTTAGGGATTTTTTCAAAAAAATGTTTTTCAGCCGGTTAAGTTGTCGAGGGCTGATTTCTTTTCCTGTGATAAAAAGCCTTCTGTTTATACCGCCAAACCTCTCAAGGGAGCATTTGTAATCGTTTGGCACCATTTTTGAGTGAATTGCCAAAAGTCAGATTTTTGATGAAATTGTGACCCCGGGGCTTAGGGATTTTTTCAAAAAAAATGTTTTTCTGCCGGTTAAGTTGTTGAGGGCTGATTTCTTTTCCTGCGATAAAAAGCCTTCTGTTTCGACCGCCAAACCTCTCAGGGGAGCATTTGCAACTGTTTGGCACCATTTTTGAGTGAATTGCCGAAAGTCAGATTTTTGATGAAATTGTGACCCCGGGGCTTAGGGATTTTTTCAAAAAAATGATTTTCTACCGGTTAAGTTGTCGAGGGCTGATTTCTTTTCCTGTGATAAAAAGCCTTCTGTTTATACCGTCAAACCTCTCAGGGGAGCATTTGCAACCGTTTGGCACCATTTTTGAGTGAATGGCCGAAAGTCAGATTTTTGATGAAATTGTGACCCCCGGGGCTTAGGGATTTTTTCAGAAAATTTTTTTTCTGCCGGTTAAGTTGTGGAGGGCTGATTTCTTTTCCTGTGATAAAAAGCCTTCTGTTTCGACCGCCAAACCTTTCAGGGTAGCATTTGCAAACGTTTGGCACCATTTTTGAGTGAATATCCGAAAGTCAGTTTTTTGATGAAATTGTGACCCCGGGGCTTAGGGATTTTTTCAAAAAAATGTTTTTCAGCCGGTTAAGTTGTCGAGGGCTGATTTCTTTTCCTGTGATAAAAAGCTTTCTGTTTCGACCGCCAAACCTCTCAGGGGAGCATTTGCAATCGTTTGGCACCATTTTTGAGTGAATGGCCAAAAGTCAGATTTTTGATGAAATTGTGACCCCGGGGCTTAGGGATTTTTTCAAAAAAATGTTTTTCTGCCGTTTAAGTTGTTGAGGGCTGATTTCTTTTCCTGCGATAAAAAGCCTTCTGTTTCGACTGCCAAACCTTTCAGGGTAGCATTTGCAACCGTTCGGCACCATTTTTGAGTGAATTGCCGAAAGTCAGATTTTTGATCAAATTGTGACCCCGGGGCTTAGGGATTTCTTCAAAAAAATCTTTTTCTGCCGGTTAAGTTGTCAAGGGCTGATTTTCTGTCCTGTGATAAAGAGCCTTCTGTATCGACCGTCAAACCTCTCAGGGGAGCATTTGCAAACGTTTGGCACCATTTTTGAGTGAATGGCCGAAAGTCAGATTTTTGATGAAATTGTGACCCCGGGGCTTAGGGATTTTTTCAGAAAAAATTTTTTTCTGCCGGTTAAGTTGTGGAGGGCTGATTTCTTTTCCTGTGATAAAAAGCCTTCTGTTTCGACTGCCAAACCTTTCAGGGTAGCATTTGCAACCGTTCGGCACCATTTTTGAGTGAATTGCCGAAAGTCAGATTTTTGATCAAATTGTGACCCCGGGGCTTAGGGATTTCTTCAAAAAAATCTTTTTCTGCCGGTTAAGTTGTCAAGGGCTGATTTTCTGTCCTGTGATAAAGAGCCTTCTGTTTCGATCGTCAAACCTCTCAGGGGAGCATTTGCAACTGTTTGGCACCATTTTTGAGTGAATGGCCGAAAGTCAGATTTTTGATGAAATTGTGACCCCGGGGCTTAGGGATTTTTTCAAAAAAATGTTTTTCTGCCGGTTAAGTTGTTGAGGGCTGATTTCTTTTCCTGCGATAAAAAGCCTTCTGTTTCGACCGCCAAACCTCTCAGGGGAGCATTTGCAACTGTTTGGCACCATTTTTGAGTGAATTGCCGAAAGTCAGATTTTTGATGAAATTGTGACCCCGGGGCTTAGGGATTTTTTCAAAAAAATGATTTTCTACCGGTTAAGTTGTCGAGGGCTGATTTCTTTTCCTGTGATAAAAAGCCTTCTGTTTATACCGTCAAACCTCTCAGGGGAGCATTTGCAACCGTTTGGCACCATTTTTGAGTGAATGGCAGAAAGTCAGATTTTTGATGAAATTGTGACCCCGGGGCTTAGGGATTTTTTGAGAAATTTTTTTTTCTGCCGGTTAAGTTGTGGAGGGCTGATTTCTTTTCCTGTGATAAAAAGCCTTCTGTTTCGACCGCCAAACCTTTCAGGGGAGCATTTGCAAACGTTTGGCACCATTTTTGAGTGAATATCCGAAAGTCAGTTTTTTGATGAAATTGTGACCCCGGGGCTTAGGGATTTTTTCAAAAAAATGTTTTTCAGCCGGTTAAGTTGTCGAGGGCTGATTTCTTTTCCTGTGATAAAAAGCTTTCTGTTTCGACCGCCAAACCTCTCAGGGGAGCATTTGCAATCGTTTGGCACCATTTTTGAGTGAATGGCCAAAAGTCAGATTTTTGATGAAATTGTGACCCCGGGGCTTAGGGATATTTTCAAAAAAATGTTTTTCTGCCGGTTAAGTTGTTGAGGGCTGATTTCTTTTCCTGCGATAAAAAGCCTTCTGTTTCGACCGCCAAACCTTTCAGGGTAGCATTTGCAACCGTTCGGCACCATTTTTGAGTGAATTGCCGAAAGTCAGATTTTTGATCAAATTGTGACCCCGGGGCTTAGGGATTTCTTCAAAAAAATCTTTTTCTGCCGGTTAAGTTGTCAAGGGCTGATTTTCTGTCCTGTGATAAAGAGCCTTCTGTTTCGACCGTCAAACCTCTCAGGGGAGCATTTGCAAACGTTTGGCACCATTTTTGATTGAATGGCCGAAAGTCAGATTTTTGATCAAATTGTGACCCCGGGGCTTAGGGATTTCTTCAAAAAAATCTTTTTCTGCCGGTTAAGTTGTCAAGGGCTGATTTTCTGTCCTGTGATAAAGAGCCTTCTGTTTCGACCGTCAAACCTCTCAGGGGAGCATTTGCAAACGTTTGGCACCATTTTTGAGTGAATGGCCGAAAGTCAGATTTTTGATGAAATTGTGACCCCGGGGCTTAGGGATTTTTTCAAAAAAATGATTTTCTGCCGGTTAAGTTGTTGAGGGCTGATTTCTTTTCCTGCGATAAAAAGCCTTCTGTTTCGACCGCCAAACCTCTCAGGGGAGCATTTGCAACCGTTCGGAACCATTTTTTGAGTGAATGGCCGAAAGTCAGATTTTTGATGAAATTGTGACCCCGGGGCTTAGGGATTTCTTCAAAAAAATCTTTTTCTCCCGGTAAAGTTGTCAAGGGCTGATTTTCTGTCCTGTGATAAAAAGCCTTCTGTTTCGACCGCCAAACCTTTCAGGGGAGCATTTGCAAACGTTTGGCACCATTTTTGAGTGAATATCCGAAAGTCAGTTTTTTGATGAAATTGTGACCCCGGGGCTTAGGGATTTTTTCAAAAAAATGTTTTTCAGCCGGTTAAGTTGTCGAGGGCTGATTTCTTTTCCTGTGATAAAAAGCTTTCTGTTTCGACCGCCAAACCTCTCAGGGGAGCATTTGCAATCGTTTGGCACCATTTTTGAGTGAATGGCCAAAAGTCAGATTTTTGATGAAATTGTGACCCCGGGGCTTAGGGATATTTTCAAAAAAATGTTTTTCTGCCGGTTAAGTTGTTGAGGGCTGATTTCTTTTCCTGCGATAAAAAGCCTTCTGTTTCGACTGCCAAACCTTTCAGGGTAGCATTTGCAACCGTTCGGCACCATTTTTGAGTGAATTGCCGAAAGTCAGATTTTTGATCAAATTGTGACCCCGGGGCTTAGGGATTTCTTCAAAAAAATCTTTTTCTGCCGGTTAAGTTGTCAAGGGCTGATTTTCTGTCCTGTGATAAAGAGCCTTCTGTTTCGACCGTCAAACCTCTCAGGGGAGCATTTGCAAACGTTTGGCACCATTTTTGAGTGAATGGCCGAAAGTCAGATTTTTGATGAAATTGTGACCCCGGGGCTTAGGGATTTTTTCAAAAAAATGATTTTCTGCCGGTTAAGTTGTTGAGGGCTGATTTCTTTTCCTGCGATAAAAAGCCTTCTGTTTCGACCGCCAAACCTCTCAGGGGAGCATTTGCAACCGTTCGGAACCATTTTTTGAGTGAATGGCCGAAAGTCAGATTTTTGATGAAATTGTGACCCCGGGGCTTAGGGATTTTTTCAAAAAAAACTTTTTCTGCCGGTTAAGTTGTCGAGGGTTGATTTCTTTTCCTGTGATAAAAAGCCTTCTGTTTCGACTGCCAAAACTTTCAGGGTAGCATTTGCAACTGTTCGGAACCATTTTTGAGTGAATTGCCGAAAGTCAGATTTTTGATGACTTTGTGACCCAGGGGCTTAGGGATTTCTTCAAAAAAAAAAAATTTCTGCCGGTTAAGTTGTGTAGGGCTGATTTCTTTTCCTGTGATAAAAAGCCTTCTGTTTCGAATGCCAAAACTTTCAGGGTAGCATTTGCAACCGTTCGGCACCATTTTTGAGTGAATTGCCGAAAGTCAGATTTTTGATGAAATTGTGACCCCGGGGCTTAGGGATTTCTTCAAAAAAATCTTTTTCTGCCGGTTAAGTTGTCAAGGGCTGATTTCTTTTCCTGTGATAAAAAGCCTTCTGTTTCGACCGCCAAACTTCTCAGGGGAGCATTTGCAAATGTGTGGCACCATTTTTGAGTGAATTGCCAAAAGTCAGATTTTTGATAAAATTGTGACTCCGGGGCTTAGGGATTTTTTCAAAAAAAAAAATTTCTGCCGGTTAAGTTGTGTAGGGCTGATTTCTTTTCCTGTGATAAAAAGCCTTCTGTTTCGAATGCCAGAACTTTCAGGGTAGCATTTGCAACCGTTCGGCACCATTTTTGAGTGAATTGCCGAAAGTCAGATTTTTGATGAAATTGTGACCCCGGGGCTTAGGGATTTCTTCAAAAAAATCTTTTTCTGCCGGTTAAGTTGTCAAGGGCTGATTTTCTGTCCTGTGATAAAAAGCCTTCTGTTTCGACCGCCAAACCTCTCTGGGGAGCATTTGGAAACGTGTGGCACCATTTTTGAGTGAATTGCCAAAAGTCAGATTTTTGATGAAATTGTGACCCCGGGGCTTAGGGATTTTTTCAAAAAAACTTTTTCTGCCCGTTAAGTTGTCGAGGGCTGATTTCTTTTCCTGTGATAAAAAGCCTTCTGTTTCGACCGCCAAACCTCTCAGGGGAGCATTTGCAACCGTTCGGAACCATTTTTTGAGTGAATGGCCGAAAGTCAGATTTTTGATGAAATTGTGACCCCGGGGCTTAGGGATTTTTTCAAAAAAAACTTTTTCTGCCGGTTAAGTTGTCGAGGGTTGATTTCTTTTCCTGTGATAAAAAGCCTTCTGTTTCGACCGCCAAACTTCTCAGGGGAGCATTTGCAAATGTGTGGCACCATTTTTGAGTGAATTGCCAAAAGTCAGATTTTTGATAAAATTGTGACCCAGGGGCTTAGGGATTTCTTCAAAAAAAAAAATTTCTGCCGGTTAAGTTGTGTAGGGCTGATTTCTTTTCCTGTGATAAAAAGCCTTCTGTTTCGAATGCCAGAACTTTCAGGGTAGCATTTGCAACCGTTCGGCACCATTTTTGAGTGAATTGCCGAAAGTCAGATTTTTGATGAAATTGTGACCCCGGGGCTTAGGGATTTCTTCAAAAAAATCTTTTTCTGCCGGTTAAGTTGTCAAGGGCTGATTTTCTGTCCTGTGATAAAAAGCCTTCTGTTTCGACCGCCAAACCTCTCTGGGGAGCATTTGGAAACGTGTGGCACCATTTTTGAGTGAATTGCCAAAAGTCAGATTTTTGATGAAATTGTGACCCCGGGGCTTAGGGATTTTTTCAAAAAAACTTTTTCTGCCCGTTAAGTTGTCGAGGGCTGATTTCTTTTCCTGTGATAAAAAGCCTTCTGTTTCGACCGCCAAACCTCTCAGGGGAGCATTTGCAACCGTTCGGCACCATTTTTGAGTGAATTGCCGAAAGTCAGATTTTTGATGACTTTGTGACCCCGGGGCTTAGGGATTTCTTCAAAAAAATCTTTTTCTGCCGGTTAAGTTGTCAAGGGCTGATTTTCTGTCCTGTAATAAAAAGCCTTCTGTTTCGACCGCCAAACCTCTCAGAGGAGCATTTGCAAGCGTGTGGCACCATTTTTGAGTGAATTGCCAAAAGTCAGATTTTTGATGAAATTGTGACCCCGGGGCTTAGGGATTTTTTCAAAAAAATGTTTTTCTGTCGGTTAAGTTGTCAAGGGCTGATTTCTTTTCCTGTGATAAAAAGCTTTCTGTTTCGACCGCCAAACCTCTCAGGGGAGCATTTGCAACTGTTTGGCACCATTTTTGAGTGAATTGCCGAAAGTCAGATTTTTGATGAAATTGTGACCCCGGGGCTTAGGGATTTTTTCAAAAAAATGTTTTTCTGCCGGTTAAGTTGTTGAGGGCTGATTTCTTTTCCTGCGATAAAAAGCCTTCTGTTTCGACCGCCAAAACTCTCAGGGGAGCATTTGCAACTGTTTGGCACCATTTTTGAGTGAATTGCCGAAAGTCAGATTTTTGATGAAATTGTGACCCCGGGGCTTAGGGATTTTTTTAAAAAAATGATTTTCTACCGGTTAAGTTGTCGAGGGCTGATTTCTTTTCCTGTGATAAAAAGCCTTCTGTTTCGACTGCCAAACCTTTCAGGGTAGCATTTGCAACCGTTCGGCACCATTTTTGAGTGAATTGCCGAAAGTCAGATTTTTGATGAAATTGTGACCCCGGGGCTTAGGGATTTCTTCAAAAAAATCTTTTTCTGCCGGTTAAGTTGTCGAGGGCTGATTTTCTGTCCTGTGATAAAAAGCCTTCTGTTTCGACCGCCAAACCTCTCTGGGGAGCATTTGCAACTGTTCGGAACCATTTTTGAGTGAATTGCCGAAAGTCAGATTTTTGATGACTTTGTGACCCAGGGGCTTAGGGGTTTCTTCAATAAAATCTTTTTCTGCCGGTTAAGTTGTCAAGGGCTGATTTTCTGTCCTGTAATAAAAAGCCTTCTGTTTCGATCGCCAAACCTCTCAGAGGAGCATTTGCAAACGTGTGGCACCATTTTTGAGTGAATTGCTAAAAGTCAGATTATTGATGAAATTGTGACCCCGGGGCTTAGGGATTTCTTCAAAAAAATCTTTTTCTGCCGGTTAAGTTGTCAAGGGCTGATTTTCTGTCCTGTGATAAAAAGCCTTCTGTTTCGACCGCCAAACCTCTCTGGGGAGCATTTGGAAACGTGTGGTACCATTTTTGAGTAAATTGCCAAAAGTCAGATTTTTGATGAAATTGTGACCCCGGGGCTTAGGGATTTTTTCAAAAAAAACTTTTTCTGCCGGTTAAGTTGTCAAGGGCTGATTTCTTTTCCTGTGATAAAAAGCTTTCTGTTTCGACCGCCAAACCTCTCAGGGGAGCATTTGCAATCGTTTGGCACCATTTTTGAGTGAATGGCCAAAAGTCAGATTTTTGATGAAATTGTGACCCCGGGGCTTAGGGATTTTTTCAAAAAAACCATTTTCTGCCGGTTAAGTTGTCGAGGGCTGATTTCTTTTCCTGTGATAAAAAGCCTTCTGTTTCGACTGCCAAACCTTTCAGGGTAGCATTTGCAACCGTTCGGCACCATTTTTGAGTGAATTGCCGAAAGTCAGATTTTTGATGAAATTGTGACCCCGGGGCTTAGGGATTTCTTCAAAAAAAAACTTTTTCTGCCGGTTAAGTTGTCAAGGGCTGATTTCTTTTCCTGTGATAAAAAGCTTTCTGTTTCGACCGCCAAACCTCTCAGGGGAGCATTTGCAATCGTTTGGCACCATTTTTGAGTGAATGGCCGAAAGTCAGATTTTTGATGAAATTGTGACCCGGTGGTTTAGGGATTTTTTCAAAAAAATTTTTTTCTGCCGGTTAAGTTGTCTACGGCTGATTTCTTTTCCTGTGATAAAAAGCCTTCTGTTTCGACTGCCAAACCTTTCAGGGTAGCATTTGCAACTGTTCGGAACCATTTTTGAGTGAATTGCCGAAAGTCAGATTTTTGATGACTTTGTGACCCAGGGGCTTAGGGATTTCTTCAAAAAAATCTTTTTCTGCCGGTTAAGTTGTCAAGGGCTGATTTTCTGTCCTGTGATAAAAAGCCTTCTGTTTCGACCGCCAAACCTCTCAGGGGAGCATTTGCAATCGTTTGGCACCATTTTTGAGTGAATTGCCGAAAGTCAGATTTTTGATGAAATTGTGACCCCGGGGCTTAGGGATTTTTTTAAAAAAAACTTTTTCTGCCCGTTAAGTTGTCGAGGGCTGATTTCTTTTCCTGTGATAAAAAGCCTTCTGTTTATACCGTCAAACCTCTCAGGGGAGCATTTGCAACCGTTTGGCACCATTTTGTCGCTGCTCACCCTAGTAATAGGGTTGTCAAATTTGCAGATGACACAACCGTGATTGGGCTCATCCCTGAAAGGGAGGGTGAAACGCACTATAGAGATGAGGTGGAGCGGCTGACAGAGTGGTGCAGAGCTAACAACTTGCTCATAAATACAAGGAAGACAAAGGAGCTTGTGGTGGACTTCAGGAGACAGAAGAGCAATATCCAGCCACTTTTGATTGATGGGGTCTGTGTGGAGAGGGTAACAACATTCAGATTTTTGGGCATTGAATTACAAGAGGATCTGTCCTGGAGTGTCAACACAAGGGGGCTTGTGAAGAAGGCGCAGCAGAGACTGTACTTTTTGAGAATTCTAAGGAAAAACCATCTCCCGCAGAAACTGCTGCTTGCCTTCTATCACTGTGCCATTGAGAGCGTGCTCACTTATGGCTTATGTGTGTGGTACGGAAGCTGTACTACCCAGGACAGGATGGGGTTGTGCAGAGTTGTTAAGGCAGCAGAGAGCATTGTTGGCTGCCCACTCTCCACCTTAGAGCAGATTTATGCCACAAGGTGCCATAGGAAGGCACTGGACATAGTAAAAGATCCATCGCATCCTGGTCACTGTTTCTTCGAGCTCCTGCCGTCGGGACGGAGATACAGGACGATGAAGACAAGAACGAGCCGTCTTAAGAACAGCTTCTTCTCCAGAGCGATCTCAGCCCTGAATGGGAAGCCTGGACTTTGAAAGTCATCTAATCTTCCTTGCTGTACTATATTGTATTGTTTTAATTAGTGTTTTTATGGAGCAGTCAAGTAATTTCGTTGTCCCTGAGAGGGGGCAATGACAATAAAGATATTATTATTATTATTATTATTATTATTATTATTATTATTATTATTATTATTTTTGAGTGAATTGCCAAAAGTTAGATTTTTGATGAAATTGTGACGCCGGGGCTTAGGGATTTTTTCAAAAAAAAAATTTTCTACCGACTAAGTTGTGGAGGGCTGATTTCTTTTCCTGTGATAAAAAGCCTTCTGTTTCGACTGCCAAACCTTTCAGGGTAGCATTTGCAACCGTTCGGCACCATTTTTGAGTGAATTGCCGAAAGTCAGATTTTTGATGAAATTGTGACCCCGGGGCTTAGGGATTTCTTCAAAAAAAAACTTTTTCTGCCGGTTAAGTTGTCTACGGCTGATTTCTTTTCCTGTGATAAAAAGCTTTCTGTTTCGACCGCCAAACCTCTCAGGGGAGCATTTGCAATCGTTTGGCACCATTTTTGAGTGAATGGCCGAAAGTCAGATTTTTGATGAAATTGTGACCCCGGGGTTTAGGGATTTTTTCAAAAAATTTTTTTTCTGCCGGTTAAGTTGTCTACGGCTGATTTCTTTTCCTGTGATAAAAAGCCTTCTGTTTCGACTGCCAAAACTTTCAGGGTAGCATTTGCAACTGTTCGGAACCATTTTTGAGTGAATTGCTGAAAGTCAGATTTTTGATGACTTTGTGACCCAGGGGCTTAGGGATTTCTTCAATAAAATCTTTTTCTGCCGGTTAAGTTGTCAAGGGCTGATTTTCTGTCCTGTGATAAAAAGCCTTCTGTTTCGACCGCCAAACCTCTCAGGGGAGCATTTGCAACCGTTTGGCACCATTTTTGAGTGAATTGCCGAAAGTCAGATTTTTGATGACTTTGTGACCCCGGGGCTTAGGGATTTCTTCAATAAAATCTTTTTCTGCCGGTTAAGTTGTCAAGGGCTGATTTCTTTTCCTGTAATAAAAAGCCTTCTGTTTCGACCGCCAAACCTCTCAGGGGAGCATTTGCAATCGTTTGGCACCATTTTTGAGTGAATGGCCGAAAGTCAGATTTTTGATCAAATTGTGACCCCGGGGCTTAGGGATTTTTTCAAAAAAATCTTTTTCTGCCGGTTAAGTTGTCAAGGGCTGATTTTCTGTCCTGTGATAAAAAGCCTTCTGTTTCGACCGCAAAACTTCTCAGGGGAGCATTTGCAAACGTGTGGCACCATTTTTGAGTGAATTGCCAAAAGTCAGATTTTTGATGAAATTGTGACTCCGGGGCTTAGGGATTTTTTCAAAAAAATTTTTTTCTGCCGGTTAAGTTGTGGAGGGCTGATTTCTTTTCCTGTGATAAAAAGCCTTCTGTTTCGAATGCCAAAACTTTCAGGGTAGCATTTGCAACTGTTCGGAACCATTTTTGAGTGAATTGCCGAAAGTCAGATTTTTGATGACTTTGTGACCCAGGGGCTTAGGGATTTCTTCAAAAAAATCTTTTTCTGCCGGTTAAGTTGTCAAGGGCTGATTTTCTGTCCTGTGATAAAAAGCCTTCTGTTTCGACCGCGAAACCTCTCTGGGGAGCATTTGGAAACGTGTGGCACCATTTTTGAGTGAATTGCCAAAAGTTAGATTTTTGATGAAATTGTGACCCCGGGGCTTAGGGATTTTTTCAAAAAAAACTTTTTCTGCCCGTTAAGTTGTCGAGGGCTGATTTCTTTTCCTGTGATAAAAAGCCTTCTGTTTCGACCGTCAAACCTCTCAGGGGAGCATTTGCAACCGTTTGGCACCATTTTTGACTCAATGGCCGAAAGTCAGATTTTTGATGAAATTGTGACCCCGGGGCTTAGGGATTTTTTCAAAAAAATGTTTTTCTGCCGGTTAAGTTGTCGAGGGCTGATTTCTTTTCCTGTGATAAAAAGCCTTCTGTTTCGACCGCCAAACCTCTCAGGGGAGCATTTGCAAACGTTTGGCACCATTTTTGAGTGAATTGCCGAAAGTCAGATTTTTGATGACTTTGTGACCCCGGGGCTTAGGGATTTCTTCAATAAAATCTTTTTCTGCCGGTTAAGTTGTCAAGGGCTGATTTCTTTTCCTGTGATAAAAAGCCTTCTGTTTCGACTGCCAAACCTTTCAGGGTAGCATTTGCAACTGTTCGGAACCATTTTTGAGTGAATTGCCGAAAGTCAGATTTTTGATGACTTTGTGACCCCGGGGCTTAGGGATTTCTTCAATAAAATCTTTTTCTGCCGGTTAAGTTGTCAAGGGCTGATTTCTTTTCCTGTGATAAAAAGCCTTCTGTTTCGACTGCCAAAACTTTCAGGGTAGCATTTGCAACTGTTCGGAACCATTTTTGAGTGAATTGCCGAAAGTCAGATTTTTGATGACTTTGTGACCCAGGGGCTTAGGGATTTCTTCAAAAAAATCTTTTTCTGCCGGTTAAGTTGTCAAGGGCTGATTTCTTTTCCTGTGATAAAAAGCCTTCTGTTTCGACCGCCAAACCTCTCAGGGGAGCATTTGCAAACGTGTGGCACCATTTTTGAGTGAATTGCCAAAAGTCAGATTTTTGATGAAATTGTGACTCCGGGGCTTAGGGATTTTTTCAAAAAAAAAAATTTCTGCCGGTTAAGTTGTGGAGGGCTGATTTCTTTTCCTGTGATAAAAAGCCTTCTGTTTCGAATGCCAAAACTTTCAGGGTAGCATTTGCAACCGTTCGGCACCATTTTTGAGTGAATTGCCGAAAGTCAGATTTTTGATGAAATTGTGACCCCGGGGCTTAGGGATTTCTTCAAAAAAATCTTTTTCTGCCGGTTAAGTTGTCAAGGGCTGATTTTCTGTCCTGTGATAAAAAGCCTTCTGTTTATACCGTCAAACCTCTCAGGGGAGCATTTGCAACCGTTCGGCACCATTTTTGAGTGAATTGCCAAAAGTCAGATTTTTGATGAAATTGTGACCCCGGGGCTTAGGGATTTCTTCAAAAAAATCTTTTTCTGCCGGTAAAGTTGTCAAGGGCTGATTTTCTGTCCTGTGATAAAAAGCCTTCTGTTTCGACCGCCAAACCTCTCAGGGGAGCATTTGCAACCGTTCGGCACCATTTTTGAGTGAATTGCCAAAAGTCAGATTTTTGATGACTTTGTGACCCTGGGGCTTAGGGATTTTTTCAAAAAAAACTTTTTCTGCCCGTTAAGTTGTCGAGGGCTGATTTCTTTTCCTGTGATAAAAAGCCTTCTGTTTCGACCGTCAAACCTCTCAGGGGAGCATTTGCAACCGTTTGGCACCATTTTTGAGTCAATGGCCAAAAGTCAGATTTTTGATGAAATTGTGACCCCGGGGCTTAGGGATTTTTTCAAAAAAATGTTTTTCTGCCGGTTAAGTTGTCGAGGGCTGATTTCTTTTCCTGTGATAAAAAGCCTTCTGTTTCGACCGCCAAACCTCTCAGGGGAGCATTTGCAAACGTGTGGCACCATTTTTGAGTGAATTGCCGAAAGTCAGATTTTTGATGACTTTGTGACCCCGGGGCTTAGGGATTTCTTCAAAAAAATGTTTTTCTGCCGGTTAAGTTGTCGAGGGCTGATTTCTTTTCCTGCGATAAAAAGCCTTCTGTTTCGACCGCCAAACCTCTCAGGGGAGCATTTGCAAACGTTTGGCACCATTTTTGAGTGAATTGCCAAAAGTCAGATTTTTGATGAAATTGTGACCCCGGGGCTTAGGGATTTTTTCAAAAAAACCTTTTTCTGCCGGTTAAATTGTCAAGGGCTGATTTTCTGTCCTGTGATAAAAAGCCTTCTGTTTCGACCGACAGACCTCTCAGGGGAGCATTTGCAAACGTTTGGCACCATTTTTGAGTGAATTGCCAAAAGTTAGATTTTTGATGAAATTGTGACCCCGGGGCTTAGGGATTTTTTCAAAAAAAACTTTTTCTGCCCGTTAAGTTGTCGAGGGCTGATTTCTTTTCCTGTGATAAAAAGCCTTCTGTTTCGACCGCCAAACCTCTCAGGGGAGCATTTGCAACCGTTCGGCACCATTTTTGAATTGCCGAAAGTCAGATTTTTGATGACTTTGTGACCCCGGGGCTTAGGGATTTCTTCAATAAAATCTTTTTCTGCCGGTTAAGTTGTCAAGGGCTGATTTTCTGTCCTGTAATAAAAAGCCTTCTGTTTCGACCGCCAAACCTCTCAGGGGAGCATTTGCAATCGTTTGGCACCATTTTTGAGTGAATGGCCGAAAGTTAGATTTTTGATGACTTTGTGACCCCGGGGCTTAGGGATTTTTTCAAAAAAACCTTTTTCCTGCCGGTTAAGTTGTGGAGGGCTGATTTCTTTTCCTGTGATAAAAAGCCTTCTGTTTCGACCGCCAAACCTCTCAGGGGAGCATATGCTACCGTATGGCACCATCTTTGAGTGAATTGCCGAAAGTCAGAATTTTTATGAAATTGTGACCCCGGGGCTTAGGGATTTTTTCAAAAAAACCTTTTTCTGCCGGTTAAATTGTCAAGGGTTGATTTTCTGTCCTGTGATAAAAAGCCTTCTGTTTCGACCGACAGACCTCTCAGGGGAGCATTTGCAAACGTTTGGCACCATTTTTGAGTGAATTGCCAAAAGTCAGATTTTTGATGAAATTGTGACCCCGGGGCTTAGGGATTTTTTTTTAAAAAATTTTTTCTGCCGGTTAAGTTGTCGAGGGCTAATTTCTTTTCCTGTGATAAAAAGCCTTCTGTTTCGACCGCCAAACCTCTCAGGGGAGCAATAGCAAACGTTTGGCACCATTTTTGAGCGAATTGCCAAAGGTCAGATTTTTGATGACTTTGTGACCCCGGGGCTTAGGTATTTTTTCAGAAAAATGATTTTCTGCCGGTTAAGTTGTTGAGGGCTGATTTCTTTTCCTGTGATAAAAAGCCTTCTGTTTCGACCGCCAAACCTCTCAGGGGAGCATTTGCAATTGTTTGGCACCATTTTTGAGTGAATTGCCGAAAGTCAGATTTTTGATGAAATTGTGACCCCGGGGCTTAGGGATTTTTTCAAAAAAACCTTTTTCTGCCCGTTAAGTTGTCGAGGGCTGATTTCTTTTCCTGTGATAAAAAGCCTTCTGTTTCGACCGCCAAACCTCTCAGGGGAGCATTTGCAACCGTTCGGCACCATTTTTGAGTGAATTGCCAAAAGTCAGATTTTTGATGACTTTGTGACCCTGGGGCTTAGGGATTTTTTCAAAAAAAACTTTTTCTGCCCGTTAAGTTGTCGAGGGCTGATTTCTTTTCCTGTGATAAAAAGCCTTCTGTTTCGACCGTCAAACCTCTCAGGGGAGCATTTGCAACCGTTTGGCACCATTTTTGAGTCAATGGCCAAAAGTCAGATTTTTGATGAAATTGTGACCCCGGGGCTTAGGGATTTTTTCAAAAAAATGTTTTTCTGCCGGTTAAGTTGTCGAGGGCTGATTTCTTTTCCTGTGATAAAAAGCCTTCTGTTTCGACCGCCAAACCTCTCAGGGGAGCATTTGCAAACGTTTGGCACCATTTTTGAGTGAATTGCCGAAAGTCAGATTTTTGATGACTTTGTGACCCCGGGGCTTAGGGATTTCTTCAAAAAAATGTTTTTCTGCCGGTTAAGTTGTCGAGGGCTGATTTCTTTTCCTGCGATAAAAAGCCTTCAGTTTCGACCGCCAAACCTCTCAGGGGAGCATTTGCAAACGTTTGGCACCATTTTTGAGTGAATTGCCAAAAGTCAGATTTTTGATGAAATTGTGACCCCGGGGCTTAGGGATTTTTTCAAAAAAACCTTTTTCTGCCGGTTAAATTGTCAAGGGCTGATTTTCTGTCCTGTGATAAAAAGCCTTCTGTTTCGACCGACAGACCTCTCAGGGGAGCATTTGCAAACGTTTGGCACCATTTTTGAGTGAATTGCCAAAAGTTAGATTTTTGATGACTTTGTGACCCCGGGGCTTAGGGATTTCTTCAATAAAATCTTTTTCTGCCGGTTAAGTTGTCAAGGGCTGATTTCTTTTCCTGTGATAAAAAGCCTTCTGTTTCGACTGCCAAACCTTTCAGGGTAGCATTTGCAACTGTTCGGAACCATTTTTGAGTGAATTGCCAAAAGTCAGATTTTTGATGACTTTGTGACCCCGGGGCTTAGGGATTTCTTCAATAAAATCTTTTTCTGCCGGTTAAGTTGTCAAGGGCTGATTTCTTTTCCTGTGATAAAAAGCCTTCTGTTTCGACTGCCAAAACTTTCAGGGTAGCATTTGCAACTGTTCGGAACCATTTTTGAGTGAATTGCCGAAAGTCAGATTTTTGATGACTTTGTGACCCAGGGGCTTAGGGATTTCTTCAAAAAAATCTTTTTCTGCCGGTTAAGTTGTCAAGGGCTGATTTTCTGTCCTGTGATAAAAAGCCTTCTGTTTCGACCGCCAAACCTCTGAGGGGAGCATTTGCAAACGTGTGGCACCATTTTTGAGTGAATTGCCAAAAGTCAGATTTTTGATGAAATTGTGACTCCGGGGCTTAGGGATTTTTTCAAAAAAAAAAATTTCTGCCGGTTAAGTTGTGGAGGGCTGATTTCTTTTCCTGTGATAAAAAGCCTTCTGTTTCGAATGCCAAAACTTTCAGGGTAGCATTTGCAACCGTTCGGCACCATTTTTGAGTGAATTGCCGAAAGTCAGATTTTTGATGAAATTGTGACCCCGGGGCTTAGGGATTTCTTCAAAAAAATCTTTTTCTGCCGGTTAAGTTGTCAAGGGCTGATTTTCTGTCCTGTGATAAAAAGCCTTCTGTTTCGACCGCCAAACCTCTCTGGGGAGCATTTGGAAACGTGTGGCACCATTTTTGAGTGAATTGTCAAAAGTTAGATTTTTGATGAAATTGTGACCCCGGGGCTTAGGGATTTTTTCAAAAAAACCTTTTTCTGCCCGTTAAGTTGTCGAGGGCTGATTTCTTTTCCTGTGATAAAAAGCCTTCTGTTTCGACCGCCAAACCTCTCAGGGGAGCATTTGCAACCGTTCGGCACCATTTTTGAATTGCCGAAAGTCAGATTTTTGATGACTTTGTGACCCCGGGGCTTAGGGATTTCTTCAATAAAATCTTTTTCTGCCGGTTAAGTTGTCAAGGGCTGATTTTCTGTCCTGTAATAAAAAGCCTTCTGTTTCGACCGCCAAACCTCTCAGGGGAGCATTTGCAATCGTTTGGCACCATTTTTGAGTGAATGGCCGAAAGTTAGATTTTTGATGACTTTGTGACCCCGGGGCTTAGGGATTTTTTCAAAAAAACCTTTTTCCTGCCGGTTAAGTTGTGGAGGGCTGATTTCTTTTCCTGTGATAAAAAGCCTTCTGTTTCGACCGCCAAACCTCTCAGGGGAGCATATGCTACCGTATGGCACCATCTTTGAGTGAATTGCCGAAAGTCAGAATTTTTATGAAATTGTGACCCCGGGGCTTAGGGATTTTTTAAAAAAAACCTTTTTCTGCCGGTTAAATTGTCAAGGGTTGATTTTCTGTCCTGTGATAAAAAGCCTTCTGTTTCGACCGACAGACCTCTCAGGGGAGCATTTGCAAACGTTTGGCACCATTTTTGAGTGAATTGCCAAAAGTCAGATTTTTGATGAAATTGTGACCCCGGGGCTTAGGGATTTTTTTTTAAAAAATTTTTTCTGCCGGTTAAGTTGTCGAGGGCTAATTTCTTTTCCTGTGATAAAAAGCCTTCTGTTTCGACCGCCAAACCTCTCAGGGGAGCAATAGCAAACGTTTGGCACCATTTTTGAGCGAATTGCCAAAGGTCAGATTTTTGATGACTTTGTGACCCCGGGGCTTAGGTATTTTTTCAGAAAAATGATTTTCTGCCGGTTAAGTTGTTGAGGGCTGATTTCTTTTCCTGTGATAAAAAGCCTTCTGTTTCGACCGCCAAACCTCTCAGGGGAGCATTTGCAATTGTTTGGCACCATTTTTGAGTGAATTGCCGAAAGTCAGATTTTTGATGAAATTGTGACCCCGGGGCTTAGGGATTTTTTCAAAAAAACCTTTTTCTGCCCGTTAAGTTGTCGAGGGCTGATTTCTTTTCCTGTGATAAAAAGCCTTCTGTTTCGACCGCCAAACCTCTCAGGGGAGCATTTGCAACCGTTCGGCACCATTTTTGAGTGAATTGCCAAAAGTCAGATTTTTGATGACTTTGTGACCCTGGGGCTTAGGGATTTTTTCAAAAAAAACTTTTTCTGCCCGTTAAGTTGTCGAGGGCTGATTTCTTTTCCTGTGATAAAAAGCCTTCTGTTTCGACCGTCAAACCTCTCAGGGGAGCATTTGCAACCGTTTGGCACCATTTTTGAGTCAATGGCCAAAAGTCAGATTTTTGATGAAATTGTGACCCCGGGGCTTAGGGATTTTTTCAAAAAAATGTTTTTCTGCCGGTTAAGTTGTCGAGGGCTGATTTCTTTTCCTGTGATAAAAAGCCTTCTGTTTCGACCGCCAAACCTCTCAGGGGAGCATTTGCAAACGTTTGGCACCATTTTTGAGTGAATTGCCGAAAGTCAGATTTTTGATGACTTTGTGACCCCGGGGCTTAGGGATTTCTTCAAAAAAATGTTTTTCTGCCGGTTAAGTTGTCGAGGGCAGATTTCTTTTCCTGCGATAAAAAGCCTTCAGTTTCGACCGCCAAACCTCTCAGGGGAGCATTTGCAAACGTTTGGCACCATTTTTGAGTGAATTGCCAAAAGTCAGATTTTTGATGAAATTGTGACCCCGGGGCTTAGGGATTTTTTCAAAAAAACCTTTTTCTGCCGGTTAAATTGTCAAGGGCTGATTTTCTGTCCTGTGATAAAAAGCCTTCTGTTTCGACCGACAGACCTCTCAGGGGAGCATTTGCAAACGTTTGGCACCATTTTTGAGTGAATTGCCAAAAGTTAGATTTTTGATGACTTTGTGACCCCGGGGCTTAGGGATTTCTTCAATAAAATCTTTTTCTGCCGGTTAAGTTGTCAAGGGCTGATTTCTTTTCCTGTGATAAAAAGCCTTCTGTTTCGACTGCCAAACCTTTCAGGGTAGCATTTGCAACTGTTCGGAACCATTTTTGAGTGAATTGCCAAAAGTCAGATTTTTGATGACTTTGTGACCCCGGGGCTTAGGGATTTCTTCAATAAAATCTTTTTCTGCCGGTTAAGTTGTCAAGGGCTGATTTCTTTTCCTGTGATAAAAAGCCTTCTGTTTCGACTGCCAAAACTTTCAGGGTAGCATTTGCAACTGTTCGGAACCATTTTTGAGTGAATTGCCGAAAGTCAGATTTTTGATGACTTTGTGACCCAGGGGCTTAGGGATTTCTTCAAAAAAATCTTTTTCTGCCGGTTAAGTTGTCAAGGGCTGATTTTCTGTCCTGTGATAAAAAGCCTTCTGTTTCGACCGCCAAACCTCTGAGGGGAGCATTTGCAAACGTGTGGCACCATTTTTGAGTGAATTGCCAAAAGTCAGATTTTTGATGAAATTGTGACTCCGGGGCTTAGGGATTTTTTCAAAAAAAAAAATTTCTGCCGGTTAAGTTGTGGAGGGCTGATTTCTTTTCCTGTGATAAAAAGCCTTCTGTTTCGAATGCCAAAACTTTCAGGGTAGCATTTGCAACCGTTCGGCACCATTTTTGAGTGAATTGCCGAAAGTCAGATTTTTGATGAAATTGTGACCCCGGGGCTTAGGGATTTCTTCAAAAAAATCTTTTTCTGCCGGTTAAGTTGTCAAGGGCTGATTTTCTGTCCTGTGATAAAAAGCCTTCTGTTTCGACCGCCAAACCTCTCTGGGGAGCATTTGGAAACGTGTGGCACCATTTTTGAGTGAATTGTCAAAAGTTAGATTTTTGATGAAATTGTGACCCCGGGGCTTAGGGATTTTTTCAAAAAAACCTTTTTCTGCCCGTTAAGTTGTCGAGGGCTGATTTCTTTTCCTGTGATAAAAAGCCTTCTGTTTCGACCGCCAAACCTCTCAGGGGAGCATTTGCAACCGTTCGGCACCATTTTTGAGTGAATTGCCAAAAGTCAGATTTTTGATGACTTTGTGACCCTGGGGCTTAGGGATTTTTTCAAAAAAAACTTTTTCTGCCCGTTAAGTTGTCGAGGGCTGATTTCTTTTCCTGTGATAAAAAGCCTTCTGTTTCGACCGTCAAACCTCTCTGGGGAGCATTTGGAAACGTGTGGCACCATTTTTGAGTGAATTGTCAAAAGTTAGATTTTTGATGACTTTGTGACCCTGGGGCTTAGGGATTTTTTCAAAAAAATGTTTTTCTGCCGGTTAAGTTGTTGAGGGCTGATTTCTTTTCCTGTGATAAAAAGCCTTCTGTTTCGACCGCCAAACCTCTCAGGGGAGCATTTGCAAACGTTTGGCACCATTTTTGAGTGAATTGCCGAAAGTCAGATTTTTGATGACTTTGTGACCCCGGGGCTTAGGGATTTCTTCAAAAAAATGTTTTTCTGCCGGTTAAGTTGTCGAGGGCTGATTTCTTTTCCTGCGATAAAAAGCCTTCTGTTTCGACCGCCAAACCTCTCAGGGGAGCATTTGCAAACGTTTGGCACCATTTTTGAGTGAATTGCCAAAAGTCAGATTTTTGATGAAATTGTGACCCCGGGGCTTAGGGATTTTTTCAAAAAAACCTTTTTCTGCCGGTTAAATTGTCAAGGGCTGATTTTCTGTCCTGTGATAAAAAGCCTTCTGTTTCGACCGACAGACCTCTCAGGGGAGCATTTGCAAACGTTTGGCACCATTTTTGAGTGAATTGCCGAAAGTTAGATTTTTGATGACTTTGTGACCCCGGGGCTTAGGGATTTTTTCAAAAAAAACTTTTTCCTGCCGGTTAAGTTGTGGAGGGCTGATTTCTTTTCCTGTGATAAAAAGCCTTCTGTTTCGACCGCCAAACCTCTCAGGGGAGCATATGCTACCGTATGGCACCATTTTTGAGTGAATTGCCGAAAGTCAGAATTTTTATGAAATTGTGACCCCGGGGCTTAGGGATTTTTTCAAAAAAACCTTTTTCTGCCGGTTAAATTGTCAAGGGTTGATTTTCTGTCCTGTGATAAAAAGCCTTCTGTTTCGACCGACAGACCTCTCAGGGGAGCATTTGCAAACGTTTGGCAACATTTTTGAGTGAATTGCCAAAAGTCAGATTTTTGATGAAATTGTGACCCCGGGGCTTAGGGATTTTTTTAAAAAAATTTTTTTCTGCCGGTTAAGTTGTCGAGGGCTAATTTCTTTTCCTGTGATAAAAAGCCTTCTGTTTCGACCGCCAAACCTCTCAGGGGAGCATTAGCAAACGTTTGGCACCATTTTTGAGCGAATTGCCAAAGGTCAGATTTTTGATGAAATTGTGACCCCGGGGCTTAGGGATTTTTTCAGAAAAATGATTTTCTGCCGGTTAAGTTGTTGAGGGCTGATTTCTTTTCCTGTGATAAAAAGCCTTCTGTTTCGACCGCCAAACCTCTCAGGGGAGCATTTGCAATTGTTTGGCACCATTTTTGAGTGAATTGCCGAAAGTCAGATTTTTGATGAAATTGTGACCCCGGGGCTTAGGGATTTTTTCAAAAAAATGTTTTTCTGCCGGTTAAGTTGTGGAGGGCTGATTTCTTTTCCTGTGATAAAAAGCATTCTGTTTCGACCGCCAAACCTCTCAGGGGAGCATTTGCAACTGTTTGGCACCATTTTTGAGTGAATTGCCAAAAGTCAGATTTTTGATGAAATTGTGTCCCCAGGGCTTAGGGATTTTTTTAAAAAATTTTTTTCTGCCGGTTAAGTTGTGGAGGGCTGATTTCTTTTCCTGTGATAAAAAGCCTTCTGTTTCGACCGCCAAACCTCTCAGGGGAGGATTTGCAACCGTTCGGCACCATTTTTGAGTGAATTGCCGAAAGTCAGATTTTTGATGACTTTGTGACCCCGGGGCTTAGGGATTTCTTCAATAAAATCTTTTTCTGCCGGTTAAGTTGTCAAGCACTGATTTCTTGTCCTGTGATAAAAAGCCTACTGTTTCGACCGACAAATCTTTTAGGGAGTCATTTGCAACCGTTTGGTACCATTTTTGAGTGAATTGCCAAAAGTCAGACTTTTTATGAAATCATGATCCCGGGGCTTAGTGATTTTTTCAAAAAAATATTTTTCTGCCGGTTAAGTTGTCGAGGGCTGATTTCTTGTCCTGTGATAAAAAGCCTTCTGTTTCGACCGACAAATCTTTTAGGGAATCATTTGCAACCGTTTGGTACCATTTTCGAGTGAATTGCCAAAAGTCAGACTTTTTATGAAATCGTGATCCCGGGGCTTAGGGATTTTTTCAAAAAAATATTTTTCTGCCGGTTAAGTTGTCGAGGGCTGATTTCTTGTCCTATGATAAAAAGCCGTCTGTTTTGAACGAGAAACCTTTTAGGGGATCATTTGCAACCGTTTGGCACCATTTTTGAGTGAATTGGAGAAGGTCAGATTTTTGATGAAATTGTGACCCCGGGGCGTAGGGATTTTTTCAAAAAAATCTTTATCTGCCGGTTAAGTTGTCGAGGGCTTATTTCTTGTCCTATGATAAAAAGCCTTCTGTTTGGACACCAAACCTTTTCAGGGAGCATTTGGAACCCTTGGGCACCATTTTTGAGTGAATTGGAGAACGTCAGCTTTTTTTCTGATTTTTTTCTGAAATATGGTTCCCAATGGTTGGAAATGCTCCCCTGAAACGTTTGGCACTCGATACAGAAGACTTTTTATCACAGGACAACTTTTTATCAACAGCTTAACCAGCGGAAAAAGATTTTTTTGAAAAAAATCCCTAAGCCCTGGGGTCACAATTTCAGCAAATATCTAACTTTTGGCAAATCACTAAAAAATGGTGCTAAACAGTCGCTAACGCTCCCCTGAAAGGTTTGGTGGTCAAAGCAGAAGGCTTTTTATCACAGGAGAAGAAATCAGCCGTAGACAACATATCCGGTGGAAAAAGTTTTTTTTGAAAAAATCCCTAAGCCCCGGGGTCACAATTTCATCAAAAATCTGACTTTCGGCCATTCACTCAAAAATGGTGCCAAACGATTGCAAATGCTCCCCTGAGAGGTTTGGCGGTCGAAACAGAAAGCTTTTTATCACAGGAAAAGAAATCAGCCCTTGACAACTTAACCGGCAGAAAAATTTTTTTTTGAAAAAATCCCTAAGCCCCGGGGTCACAATTTCAGCAAATATCTGACTTTCGGCAATTCACTCAAGAATGGTGCCAAACAGTCGCAAACGCTCCCCTGAAAGGTTTGGCGTTCGAAACAGAAGGCTTTTTATCACAGGGAAAGTAATCAGCTCTCGACAATTTATTTGGCGGAAAAAGACTTTTTTGAAATAATCCCTAAGCCCCGGGGTCACAATTTCAGGAAATATCTGACTTTTGGCAATTCACTAAAATATGTTGCCCAACGGTTGGAAATGCTCCCCTGAAAGGTTTGGTGGTCGAAATAGAAGGCTTTGTACCAGAGGACAAGAAATCAGCCCTCAACAACTTAACCGGCGGTACAAAACTCTGGCAAATGCTCCCCTGAAAGGTTTAGTAACAGAAAGAGAAGGTTTTTTATGCTAGGCTAAGAAATCAGGCCTCGACGCCTTAACTTGCAGAAAATCATTTTTTTGGAAAAAATCTCTAATTTCAGAATTTCACCAAAAATCGGACGTTATCTGAATCACTCAGAAATGGTGCCAAACTGTCGTGAATGGTCCCCTTAAAGGTTTGGTGGTGGAAACAGAAGGGTTCTGACCCTAATCAATCATACCTCAATGCCAGAACCTGTGGAAAATATTTTTTTTTGAAAAAATCCCTAAGCTGCGGGGTCAGAATTTCAGCAAAAATCTGACGTTATCCGATTCACTCAGATATGTTGCCAATCTGTTGCAAATGGTCCCCTGAAAGGTTGGGCCGTGAAAACAGACGGATTTTTATCCTAGTGTAAGAAATCAGGCCTCAACCTTTTCACTTGCAGAAAATCATTTTGTTGAAAAAAATCCCTAAGCCGCTGAGTCAGAATTTCAGCAAAAATCTGACGTTATCCGATTCACTCAGAAATGGTGCCAAATGTGTTTCACATGCTCCCCTGAAAGGTTTAGCTGTGGAAATAGAATATTTTGTATTCTAGGCTAAGAAATCAGGCCTCGGTGCTTTCAGTTGCAGAAAATCTTTTTTTTAAAAAAATCCCTAAGCCGCGCGGTCAGAATTTCAGCAAAAATCTGACATTATCCGATTCACTCAGAAATGAGGCCAAACTGTTGCAAATGGTCGTCTGAAAGGTTCGGCCGTGGAAACAGACGGGTTTTTATCCTAGGCTAAGAAATCAGACCTTGGCGCCTTAACCTGCAGAAAATAATTTTTTTTGATAAAATCCCTAAACTGTGGGGTCAGAATTTCAGCAAAATCTGACGTTATCCATTTCACTCAGAAATGGTGCCAAACTGTTGCAAATGCTTCCCTGAAATTCTGACCTAGGGCTGATATTTTTGGTTTGTGATAAAACGTGCATTTTTCACTGCCGAACCTTGCAATGGAGAATTTTCAACAGTTTGGCACCTATGTTTTTGTTGGAAGCCACCTAGAGTGGCTGGTGTAAGCAAGCCAGATGGGCAGGGTGTATTGAGTAAGCAGTACAGTAAGTCCACAACTTACACACATTTAACTTGTGTACATTCAGCTTTATGTGAGGGGGGGATACAATTAAATTAAAAGGATGCCAAAAGGCAGAGTTGCATTGGATAAATAACTTTGGGAAGTCCCCCCACCATTGAACCAAATGTGTTTTGATTATACAGCATTTTGGCCAGAGGCACGATCCCCTGTGTAAGTTGTAGGCTTAGTGTACAGATTTCACTGACTGTGTGCTTTGATACTTTCTCAGACTTCTTAAGTGTATTACAGCACCACAATACCAGCCTGTAAAATTCTGAAAGCTGGGATGGGAAACTTCCTAATGTCATTTGGATGAACTTGAGCTGAACTGTGATCGGATCATGACTCGAACAATAGTTCATTTTGGAAAGGGATAAATGGGAATTGGAATTAATTTTTTTTGGACATCTTGAATTGGAACTAGTTCTGTTTTAAAAGGAACATCCCAAGCACTGTATATAAGATTATAATAAGGCACATATAATATATGCGAATTGTATTTACAGGGGACTGTTATAAAAAATAACTTCTGGCAAAATCAAGGAATTTGAAAATATATGTGCAGATAAGCATGATATTGAGAAGATTCTATCCCTAGCCCCCAATATGAACTAACAATAGAGTTTAAGTCGGTATTATCTGAATTCAGTCCAAATTTCCAAGAACATTTTGATTATCGGCTTCCTGATCCAAGTGTTGGAGAATTCAACAAAAACCCCTGTTTTCTGCCCATAAATAGATTAGAATACTTTTTTGCCCGGACATACAACATGTGTGTCCAGTGATTTGTCTGGCTGTGTTATTTTCTAAGTTGAGTCTTGAAGCGGGAGATCATTCAGCACAACCCTACTCTGTATATATCCTCTAATGTGCTTTGTTTGCTTTTTAAGAAAAATAATAATAAATTAAAGTCTCTCGCTGCTCGATTAACTTCCCATCAGAGAAATTTCATTGCCTTGGTGGTGGGAAAGAGCCTACTGTGACAACTGCAGGAGATCTATTCACAGTGTTACCCCTCTGAAAAGAGGCGTCTGCTTCCTTACCATGTAAAATTATAGCTAGGAGGGATAATGCCCATTAGAGATGACTTGAAGCCTGCTGCTCATTATGGTATGCATAAAACAAATGGAGTAATAGCAGCGGCTATACAGCTATCTCCTACCATCATTATAACAAGCACACTAAGTACAATTTATGTCTCCCCCCGCAAAGCATCTGATTTCTCTTTAAAAAGCCATCTTCAGAGTATGAACAATTTCCCCCCCTAGGGTGTTAGCAATTAGCCATTACATTGGAGAGCAATAGCAAGTGCACAACTATACAAATACACAGCATTCTCTATGTGGAAACTCACCTTATGAAGAATTGTATTTATCTCATTTTTAGCCTGAGGTCTCAAGTTTATGAGTTGAATGTCAGGTTTTGGTGGTGTGTGTGTGTGTGTGTGTGTGTGTGTGAGAGAGAGAGAGAGAGAGAGAGAGAGAGAAAGAGAGAGAGAGAGAGAGCAAGAGAGCTGTTAATAACTGGGGAGAGAATCCACAAGGTCCAGAAACTCTGCAAAGGATGCATTCAAGGTTATTTCCCAAAACGAAACAAAAATCCCCCTTCCTCCATGTATTCCAAGAGCAACAGCAGCCATTTTTAAAAGTCACAATATAACAGTGTTGACTTGGACCAAGCATAAACACAAGCATTGCAACCTCATTCACAGGCCAAAAAGCAGAGGAGGAGGGAATTATTCAAAAATATTCAATAGTTGTGATGGGAATAGGAGCAAGAGAAAAATGTTCTTGTTGTGTTGAAAATTTCTCCCATTTTAATTCCCTCCCCCCATCATCTAACTAGTAAAGGAAATTGCATTTGATTATGACAAAAGGAGGAGGGAAAAAGTTTGTGAAATTCTCCTGGTGGGGGTAGAGGGCTTCTGTCAGTGTTACAGTACTTTTGAAGTTGCCAAGGGTGTGATGTTTCATTCATTATAGGTAAAGGTAAAAGACCCCTGGACGGTTAAGTCCAGTCAAAGGCGAATATGGGGTTGCGGCGCTCATCTCGCTTTCAGGCCGAGGGAGCCGCCGTTTGTCCACAGACAGCTATCCAGGTCATGTGGCCAGCAGGACTAAACCGCTTCTGGTGCAACAAAACACAGTGACGGAAACCAGAGCGCATGGAAATGCTGTTTACCTTCCCGCCGCAGCGGTACCTATTTATCTACTTGCACTGGCATGCTTTCAACCTGCTAGGTTGGCTGCAGCTGGAGCGCTCACCCCATTGCAGGGATTCAAACCACCAACCTTCTGATTGGCAAGCCCAAGAGGCTCAGTGGTTTAGACCACAGCGCCACCTGCATCATTCCTTATGCATCTCATCAGTTTTGCCCCCAGCAGCCTTTTCAGATAGCTTCAGTTGAAGCCCAGGGGATGAGGCTATGTGATCATTGCTCTCATGGTCCTTTTTCCCTTCAGGAAACAAGGGCCTCTGTGCTTGGCATCTGTCTGTCTCGGGAGACAATGGAGGAGTGCGCCTTTGGGGGTGATGTCAAAGTGTTGGAAGGTTACGGCACCGGCCGTGGCTGTAGAGATCAATACAGAAGAGACATGTTTTGTTGCAGCTGGGGCAGATGAGGCATCCAATTGTGCTACTACAAATGCATCTTTCTTTTTCTTCTCTCTGCACTCCTCCCAGCAGTCAGTCTTTCAGCTGGGGAAGCTGTAGAGTTCTGGAGAATTGTTTACTGGAAAGAAAACCACAGCACTGCCCTCAGCCACTTCATAGTAATGGAAGTTGAAAACTCCACACAACTACCAAAATTTTAATGAAATTCTGAAAGGCCCTGGGAATGAGGCTTTGGATATGGATGGGGAAAATTTGTTGTTGTTGTTTAGTTGTTTAGTTGTGTCCGACTCTTCGTGACCCCATGGACCAGAGCACGCCAGGCACTTCTGTCTTCCACTGCCTCCCGCAGTTTGGTCAGACTCATGCTGGTAGCTTCGAGAACACTGTCCAACCATCTCGTCCTCTGTCGTCCCCTTCTCCTTGTGCCCTCCATCTTTCCCAACATCAGGGTCTTTTCCAGGGAGTCTTCTCTTCTCATGAGGCGACCAAAGTATTGGAGTCTCAGCTTCAGGATCTGTCCTTCCAGTGAGCACTTAGGGCTGATTTCCTTAAGAATGGATGTGTTTGATCTTCTTGCAGTCCATGGGACTCTCAAGAGTCTTCTCCAGCACCATAATTCAAAAGCATCAGTTCTTCGGGAAGCATATAGATACACAAAAAACACATATGGGTTTCCATCTAGTTTGGCTGTAATGATGTGATTGTATGCAATCAGATAACTACTTCTAATTACTAAAATGACAATTCACCACTATTGTTTATATCAGATTACAGCTGCCATAATGAAAGCATGGGGCATTCAGTAAGAAATCTGGTGATAAAGCCCGTAGTGTTAAGATGATGCACTCTCAAGGTGAGGTGAGATTAGTCTGCATGTACCCTGGGGATGCAAGATTACATTTCACGGCTTTCACTCAATTTCACTCACTGGCACCTCTCCCTCAAGTGTGCTCAGACATTAACCCTCCCAGGGTTTTGAGGCGAGTCACAAGCTAGCAGAGCAAATATAAAGTTCACTGTCAATATGAGGACTGACAAGCAGCCAGCCAGCCAGTGTTCTGCAAGGGTTTGTGTGTGATACTAGGGAAAGGTCTAGCACAGCAATTAAACAACAATACATTGGTTGATTAATCTACTAAGCAAAGCTTCAGGCTTGTTTTGATATGTAAAAGGAGTGTTTGAGGAAAGGCCTAATAGAAGCTATTGTGGTTAATTATCATCCAAAAGAGTTCCAATCTCTCCCCCCCTTCCTTCCTTCCTTCCTTCCTTCCTTCCTTCCTTCCTTCCTTCCTTCCTTCCTTCCTTTCTTTCTCTTTCTTTCTTTCTTTCTTTCTTTCTTTCTTTCTTTCTTTCTTTCCCAGTCAGGGAAATGACCCTTTGACTGACACAGCACATTAAAGATTAACCACATCTTGTTAATTTGAGACTTGCTGCTTAAGGTAAAACTGGATTTTAAAACATGGCCCTCAGCACTTGTTTGCTGAGCTATCATGCTGACATCTGTTTTCTTTGTCAGCTTCTGTTGCTCTAGATAGTTTTAAGTGGGGAGAAGCTCATGAATTATCTATCTTTTTTGACTTTATGCTGTGACAAATAAAAAGATACCCATCTTCATTTTGCAGGACTGAAAATAACTGCATTCTAAAGGACTGGAAGCCTTGGCTGCCTATGAGACAAGTCAATTATAAAACTGTGTGTGTGTGTGTGTGTGTGTGTGTGTGTGTATGACAAATGTCCGTATAGTAAAAGCTATGGTTTTCCCAGTAGTGATGTATGGAAGTGAGAGCTGGACCATAAAGAAGGCTGATCGCTGAAGAATTGATGCTTTTGAATTATGGTTCTGGAGGAGACTCTTGAGAGTCCCATGGACTGCAAGAAGATCAAACCTCTCCATTCTGAAGGAAATCAGCCCTGAGTGCTCACTGGAAGGACAGATCGTGAAGCTGAGGCTCCAATACTTTGGCCACCTCATGAGAACAGAAGACTCCCTGGGTAAAGACCCTGATGTTGGGAAAGATGGAGGGTGCAAGGAGAAGGGGACGACAGAGGACAAGATGGTTGGATAGTGTTCTCAAAGTTACCAGCATGAGTTTGACTAAACTGTGGGAGGCAGTGGAAGACAGGAGTGCCTGGCGTTTTCTGGTCCATGGGGTCACGAAGAGTCAGACACGACTAAACGACTAAACAACAACAACAATATGTATATAACTAGCTGAGCTATTTATTTTTATCCAGTTCAACCAGTCCAGATCATTTGAAGCCTATACCTGAGGTTGCTTATACCTGAAGGAGACAAAGACTTGAACAGCTTTTCCTATGAAGAAAGTTCAAAATTTGGTCTGTAGTGCAGCAGTTGGGAATCTCAGGTCAAGGGCTGAATGAGATCCTTTAGACTTTTCAATCTGGCCTTTAGGACTCTCCACAGCCGTGTCCCTTACCCTGGGATCTCAGTCCTGGGCTAAGGTAGTATGTAGCAGCACCCTATGATAATTTCTGACGCCCATGTGTTCAACTTGCCTCAAAAAAATTCCCTAAAATGACATTTGAACCAAATTTAAGGGTTTCTTCTCGAGTGCAACAGCAAAGAAATTTTGACAGCAGGCATAACTGTTTTACAGTGGTGCCTCGCAAGACGAAATTAATTCGTTCTGCGAGTTTTTTCGTCTAGCGAATTTTTCGTCTTGCGAAGCACGAAATCCCATAGGAATGCATTGAAAATCAATTAATGCGTTCCTATGGTCAAAAAAAGTCCAAACAAAGCCAAATTTGGTACAACAAGAGTTTATTAACTGCTCTTTAAAGTCACACATACTGTAAAGAGCATTTCAAAAATTGAAGGAACAATAAATTAAGTTTCTAAACATGACAGAAAAACATTTAAAAATCAACAAAGTGTACTGTACATACATTTTCTAAGACTCTGGAGGACCACTCGAAGAAGGTTCCTCTTCCACTCTTTGCTTCTTGCTGAAGAACCTGTCCATGGTCTGCTGCTTCATCCGCCTTTTCAGCACCTCCCTGAAGGCGACATGACCGTTGTATCAAAAGTGTTTGCATGGTCATGTGCCACGTGCTTGTTAAGGTGGTGCCGCTGTGCAAAAGCCTGCACATCCTTCCACTTCTGGCAAATGTCCCTCAGTTCTTTGGAGGACAGCCATTCCTCAGTTGCTTCCTCCTCTTCCAGCGAGGCCTGCTCCTGCGCAGCCTCTGCCTGCAGTTCGACCAGCTCCTGGGTGGTCAGCTCGTGGTCGTGCTCCTCCACCAGCTCGCTGACGTCCTCCTCTGTGACCTCCAGGCCCATGGTCCTACCCAAGGCAACAATGTCCTGCACCACTGTTGACTCTGGTGCATCAGAGTCACTTGGTGCCACACAGTCCTGCCACAGGCTGCGCCAAGCACAATTCAAATTTCTCTGGCTGATCCCGTTCCAGGCCGTGGTGATCATCTTCAAGCATGTGACGATGTCGAAGTGGTCCTTCCAGAATTCCCGCAGGGTGATGGTGGTGCAATCAGTCACCTCGAAGCATTGCCTGAAAAGCTCCTTGGTGTAGAGTTTTTTGAAATTGGCGATGACCTGCTGATCCATCGGCTGGAGCAGTGGCGTGGTGTTAGGCAGCAGGAACATGATTCTGATGAAGCTGAACTCCTCCAACAAGTCCACCTCAAGGCCTTTAGGATGAGCAGGAGCATTGTCCATCAGAAGCAAAGCCTTCAGCGGCAGGTCATTGTCCAGCAGGTACTGTTTGACAGCAGGGCCAAAAGCAAGATTGACCCAGTCCACAAACAGCATACGTTTGACCCAAGGCTTACTGTTGGATCGCCACATGACACTCAGCTGCTCCTTGTCGACCTTGTGTTTCTTGAAGGCCCGTGGGTTCTCTGAGTGGTACACCAGCAGGGGCTTGATCTTCAGGTCGCCGCTTGCGTTGGCACAGAAGAGCAGGGTCAGACGGTCCTTCATGGGCTTGTGGCCAGGCAACTTGGCCTCCTCCTGTGTGATGAAAGTCCTTTTGGGCATCCTCTTCCAAAACAGCCTGGTCTCGTCACAGTTGAAGACCTGCTGTGGAACGTAGCCCTCCATCTTCACAACCTCCAGGAACTCCGCTGCAAAGTCTTCAGCCGCAGGAACATCAGAACTGGCAGCCTCTCCATGCCTGACTACGCTGTGGATTCCAGATCTTGCCTTGAACCAGTCAAACCAGCCTCTGCTTGCCTTGAAGACTTCTGGCTCGCCTGAGGTTCCTGGCTGTTGCCGGACGAGGTCTGCGTGCAAGGCCTTGGCCTTCTCACAAATGACGGCCTCAGTCACTGTGTCCCCTGCACGCTGCTTCTCTTCTAACCAGATGAGCAGCAACTTCTTGACCTCCTCCAGAACAGCTGGGCGGTTCTTCATGATCCTGGTGACTCCCTTGGCTGCATCAGTCGCAAGGATCTTCTCCCTCATCTTCAGGATGGTGCCGATGGTCGATGGGTTCCTGCCGTACTCCCTGGCGAGGTCTGTCACACGCATTCCACCATCGTGCTTCCGCATGACCTCCTTCATTTCCAGCGTCACCTTCTCCTTCTTCCTCTTGCCAGCCTCCGCAGCAGCAGTCTTCTTGGGTCCCATGGCAGCACAGCTCTTACCTTCGTAAACTCAGAAAAAGAAAAAGAAAAATCAGCAATTCAAACCCAGAACCAAGTCCTTGAATTCCAAACACCCAACCCAAAATCCAAAAACCCCCAAAAAAGTTTTAAAAGTTTAACTTACGAAATGGCTGCAAATCACCAAAGTCTTCAAAATCCTCAAACTGTTCCCCCAGCCACCCACCCACCACACAGAAATTGCAAACCCCTCCCCAACTGTTGCAAACCCCTCCCCAACTGTTCCCCCAGCCCCTCCCCAACTGTTGCAAACCCCTCCCCAACTGTTCCCCAGCCAGCCACCCACCACACAGAAATTCAAACCCAGATTTTTTTTTTTAAAAAAACCAACATGGCCCAATGGTCACAGAAAATCATAAAAATGCAGAAAAAAAACCACACAAGCTCCCAGATTCTTGCAAACCCCTCCCCAACTGTTCCCTCAGCCACCCAGCACACAGAAATTCAAACCCAGAATTTTTTTTTTTAAAAAAAAACATGGCCCAATGGTCACAGAAAATCATAAAAATGCAGAAAAAAAACCACACAAGCTCCCAGATTCTTGCAAACCCCTCCTCAACTGTTCCCCCAGCCACCCAGCACACAGAAATTCAAACCCAGATTTTTTTTTAAAAAAAAACACAACATGGCCCAATGGTCACAGAAAATCATAAAAATGCAGGAAAAAACCACACAAGCTTCCAGATTTTTGCAAAACCCTCCTCAACTGTTCCCCCAGCCACCCACCACACAGAAATTCAAACCCAGATTTTTTTTTAAAAAAACAAACAGCAGAGTGCCCGAATGGTCACAAAAAATCATAAAAATGCAGAAAAAAACCACACAAGCTCCCAGATTCTTGCAAACCTCTACCCAACACCAAGTCCTTGAATTCCAAACACCCCAACCAAAAATCCAAAAAAACCCAAAAAAGTTTCAAAAGTTTAACTTACCAAATGGCTGCAAAAGAAGTTTTGGAAAAGCTTCAAAAATTCAGCAAAGTCTTTAAAAACCTCAAAAAAGGCTACCACACCGCGTGCTATGTGTTGCTCCTCGAAGTCAAGTCGCAACTGCACCTCTTCAAGCAATGCACCCTGGGTATTAACGGTTTTACGAAAAAGGAAACAAACTTGCAAGACGTTTTCGTCTTGCGAAGCAAGCCCGTAGGTAAATTCGTCTTGCGAAGCAACTCAAAAACGGAAAACTCTTTCGTCTAGCGAGTTTTTCGTCTTGCGAGGCATTCGTCTTGTGGGGCACCACTGTATTTCATTTATTTCCAACATTTATGAGCCTGCTTTCCCACCAGTTAGCTTTCCAAGTGGCACACAGCGTAATAAATCAGTCAAATGGCCCACAAAGAAACAAAGCAAAAGAAACGGTGAATAATAAAACCACAGATCAAAACTAAGTTGTTCAGCTACAGATAAAGCAACATAAAACAGAACAAAGTAAAGTTTTGGCAAGACTGGTGAAGAAGTCGATACATTCAGATGTTCAAGTTGCAGAGAACATTTCACAATGCAGATGCATTCACAAATTTATTCAGGAATTAGCAATATATTTCTCCTTTACAATAAGGTACTGTTTATTTTGTTTGCCTAAAATATGGGCAATGTATTCATATTTTTGAACAGCATGGTGTAGTGGTTAAGAAAGATGGACTCGTAATCTGGTGAACCGGGTTCACTTCCCCACTCCTCCACATGCAGCTGCTGGGTGTCCTTGGGCTAGTCATACTTCTTTGAAGTCTCTCAGCCCCACTCACCTCACAGAGTGTTTGTTGTGGGGGAGGAAGGGAACGGAGATTGTTAGCCACTTTGAGACTCCTTAAGATGAGTGAAAGGTGGGATATCAAGTCCAAACTCCTCCTCCTCTTCTTCTCATATCCCTGGGTAGAACCTTAGGGACACCTTCAAAAAACACCCACTGCCTCTGCACAGTCCCTGAAGTGTGGTAGCCAACATGATGCCTTCCAGACATTTTAGACTACAACTCCCATCTTCACTGACTATTGGCCATAATAGTTGTGGGATTGTAGTCAACTGTCTCTGAAGGGCACTTTGTTGGCTACCCATGCCTTAAAGAGACACAAGAAACAACGCTGTCCCAACAACCAATCATGGAGGGCCCCTGTCTGCATCAGCTGGAGCTCTGCTATTCACCCATTTTATATATTCATGGAAGCCCTCCTGCATCAATCACAGGAACCTTGGACATGACACTCTCATGGGACCCCTCTAAGCAGGAAGAAGCAAGTCATGCAACCTGAAAATTCTCTTCTTCGTGTTGTGTTTGTTTGTTTTATTTTATTTTTTTTATTGGTCCCCCCCCCACCCCTTGAATGGGGTGAGGGGCGAGCCAGCAGGACTGGGACTGTCCTGCTACTGACCCCTTCTCCATCTGAATCTGTGCTCACACTGTGACGCTCAGCCTCTAAGACCCTCCTTCTACTGACCCCTCTTGATTGCTTTAACCCCTTGCTTCTAGCACCTCCCAGCTGTAAAGAGATTTTTGTTGTTGTTTAGTCATTTAGTCGCGTCTGACTCTTCGTGACTCCATGGACCAGAGCATGCCAGGCACTTCTGTCTTCCACTGCCTCCCGCAGTTTGGTCAAACTCATGTTGGTAACTTCAAGAACACTGTCCAACCATCTCGTCCTCTGTCGTACCCTTCTCTTTGTGCCCTCCATCTTTCCCAACATCAGGGTCTTTTCCAGGGAGTCTTCTCTTCTCATGAGGTGGCCAAAGTATTAGAGCCTCAGCTTCAGGATCTGTCCTTCCAGTGAGCACTCAGGGCTGATTTCCTTAAGAATGGAGAGCCAGTGTGGTGTAGTTGTTAAGAGCGGTAGTCTCGTCATCTGGGGAACCGGGTTCGCGTCTCCGCTCCTCCACATGCAGCTGCTGGGTGACCTTGGGCCAGTCACACTTCGTTGAAGTCTCTCAGCCCCACTCACCTCACAGAGTGTTTGTTGTGGGGGAGGAAGGGAAAGGAGAATGTTAGCCGCTTTGAGACTCCTGAAGGGGAGTGAAAGGCGGGATATCTAATCCAAACTCTTCTTCTTCTCTTCTTTGACCTTCTTGCAGTCCATGGGACTCTCAAGAGTCTCCTCCAGGACCATAATTCAAAAGCATCAATTCTTCTTAGAAGCATCAATTCTCCTAAGAATTCTCTTAGGTCACATCTAATTTTCTTGGACATTTTGTTCAAATCAGGAATGAAATGGAATTGTCATGGAAGTGGACCCACTGCTGGTGCTAAGGTCCTGGCAATTGCCCAAACCTGCTTCCTTCTGGAGCCAGCTGTGGTGACTGTCTGTAGTCTCTGTCCTGCCCTGACTTTTCCCACAGTCACCAAAGTGAGGGTTGAGGGCTTATTCATCCATCTCCTTCTACTCATTACTAAAGGTAAAGGTACCCCTGCCTGTACGGGCCAGTCTTGACAGACTCTAGGGTTGTGCGCCCATCTCACTCAAGAGGCCGGGGGCCAGCGCTGTCCGCAGACACTTCCGGGTCACGTGGCCAGCGTGACAAGCTGCATCTGGTGAGCCAGCGCAGCACACGGAACGCCATTTACCTTCCCGCTGGTAAGCGGTCCCTATTTATCTACTTGCACCCAGGGGTGCTTTCGAACTGCTAGGTTGGCAGGCGCTGGGACTGAGCAGCGGGAGCGCACCCCGCCGCGGGGATTCGATCTGCCGACCTTTCGATCGGCAAGCCCTAGGCGCTGAGGCTTTTACCCACAGCGCCACCCGCGTCCCTTTCTACTCATTAGTACTTAATTAAAATTAGATTATTTTTCTAGAGGGAAAAAGGTTAAGCAATTTGTTTTCTCCTACAACATTACTTAATTCCCAATAAGCAACAGAACAATACTGATTCCCAGCAGAAACATTTTCATTCTAGCTTGAAACTTTGGATCAATTGCTATTACATTGTGACTTGGGGGTCACTTCTCGTATTATTCTTGGGAGTCACATAAGTTGCTGAAGCTCAGTTGAAATATGATGCAGGAAGAACATTACAAAAAGGGCTGTTGTTATTTAGTCGTTTAGTCATGTCTGACTCTTCGTGACCCCATGGACCAGAGCACGCCAGGCATTCCTGTCTTCCACTGCCTTCCACAGTTTGGTCAAACTCATGCTGGTAGCTTCAAGTCAGCCAAAGGTGCGGTTAAAGAGGAACGTTTTCACCTGGTGCCTAAAGGGGTATAATGAAGGCGTAAGCCGAATCTCCCTGTGGAGAGCATTTCACAAACAGGGAGCCACTGCATATTCTTTTTTTAAAAAAAAATATTATTTATTGTTTTTTCTACAAAAAAGACTTTACACATGTTAACATAAACTGTGAGTTGCTTTATCCATGGACTTCACATCCTCCCCCTCCCTGGTTTCCATATTTACTGGTTATTTCACTTATGCTGTTCAATACATCCATTTCAACTTATTTCTCTTAAGCCACTGCATATTAATAATTTTTATTAATTTTTCTCTTTTACATTTTAAAATATTAATTTAAACAACCTTAAAATATCAATGACTTCCCTTCTTCGCTTTCCATGGTTCATTTTGAATATCATAAATCCCTGCATATTTTAAATAAACTAAACCATTCAGTATTTCATTATTACATCCATCAAAACTTATTTACATCATTGAATTTATCTTGATGTTGCCCACGTTTTCAAATATACACAGGTTTCTGCCATATATTCAATAAACATTTTCCAATCTTCTTTAAAGGTATGTTCTTCTTGTTCTGTTATTCTATATGTTAGGTTCGCAAGCTGCGCATATTCCATCAGTTTAAGTTGCCATTCTTCTTTAGTTGGAACTTGGCTCGTTTTCCAAACATGGACCGCAGTAGTGGCATACATAAATAACCTTTTCTGACATCTGGGAATTTCCATCCGAATTTCCACCACACTGAGAGCCAGTGTGGTGTAGTGGTTAAGAGCAGTAGTCTCGTAATCTGGGGTACCGGGTTCGTGTCTCCGCTCCTCCACATGCAGCTGCTGGGTGACCTTGGGCCAGTCACACTTCATTGAAGTCTCTCAGCCCCACTCACCTCACAGAGTGTTTGTTGTGGGGGAGGAAGGGAAAGAAGAATGCTAGCCGCTTTGAGACTCCTGAAGGGGAGTGAAAGGCAGGATATCAAATCCAAACTCCTCTTCTTCTTCTTCTTCTTCTTCTTCTTCTTCTTCTTCTTCTTCTTATCCCCAACAAAAAGGACTCTGTTTTTTTGGGGGGAAAGTGCTTTTAACCCCCCCCCAATTCATTATGAATTATTTCAAACTACTCATTTACACTTTACAGGACCACCACATATGATATAACATACCCTCAGTCTCATTTCATCTCCAGCAATTATACGATTCAGTCTTATATATCTTAGCTGTTGTTGTTTAGTCGTTTAGTCGTGTCCGACTCTTCGTGACCCCATGGACCAGAGCACGCCAGGCACCTCTGTCCTCCACTACCTCCCGCAGTTTGGTCAGACTCATGTTTGTGGCTTCGAGAACACTATCCAACCATCTCATCCTCTGTCTCCCCCTTCTCCTTGTGCCCTCCATCTTTCCCAGCATCAGTGTCTTCTCCAGGGAGTCTTCTCTTCTCATGAGGTGGCCAAAGTACTGGAGCCTCAGCTTCAGGATCTGTCCTTCCAGTGAGCACTCAGGGCTGATTTCATTAAGAATGGATGCGTTTGATCTTCTTGCAGTCCATGGGACTCTCAAGAGTCTTCTCCAGCACCATAATTCAAAAGCATCAATTCTTCGGCGATCAGCCTTCTTTATGGTCCAGCTCTCACTTCCATACATCACTACTGGGAAAACCATGGCTTTAACTATACGGACCTTTGTTGGCAAGGTGACGTCTCTACTTCTCAAGATGCTGTCTAGGCCTGTCATTGCCCTTCTCCCAAGAAGCAGGCGTCTTTTAATTTCGTGGCTGCTGTCACCATCTGCAGTGATCATGGAGCCCAAGAAAGTAAAATCTCTCACTGCCTCCATTTCTTCCCCTTCTATTTGCCAGGAGGTGATGGGACCAGTGGCCATGATCTTCGTTTTTTTGATGTTGAGCCTCAGACCATATTTTGCGCTCTCCTCTTTCACCCTCATTAAAAGGTTCTTTAATTCCTCCTCACTTTCTGCCATCAAGGTTGTGTCATCTGCATATCTGAGGTTGTTGATATTTCTTCCGGCAATCTTAATTCCAGCTTGGGATTCATCCAGCCCAGCCTTTCGCATGATGTATTCTGCGTATAAATTAAATAAGCAGGGAGACAAAATACAGCCTTGTCGTACGCCTTTCCCAATTTTGAACCAATCAGTTGTTCCATATCCAGTTCTAACTGTAGCTTCTTGTCCCACATAGAGATTTCTCAGGAGACAGATGAGGTGATCAGGCACTCCCATTTCTTTAAGAACTTGCCATAGTTTGCTGTGGTCGACACAGTCAAAGGCTTTTGCATAGTCAATGAAGCAGAAGTAGATGTCTTTCTGGAACTCTCTAGCTTTCTCCATAACCCGGCGCATGTTTGCAATTTGGTCTCTGGTTCCTCTGCCTCTTCTAAATCCAGCTTGCACTTCTGGGAGTTCTCGATCCACATACTGTTTGAGCCTTCCTTGTAGAATTTTAAGCATAACCTTGCTAGCGTGTGAAATGAGTGCAATTGTGCGGTAGTTGGAGCATTCTTTGGCACTGCCCTTCTTTGGGATTGGGATGTAGACTGATCTTCTCCAATCTTCTGGCCACTGCTGAGTTTTCCAAATTTGCTGGCATATTGAGTGTAGCACCTTAACAGCATCATCTTTTAAAATTTTAAATAGTTCAGCTGGAATACCATCACTTCCACTGGCCTTGTTATTTGCAGTGCTTTCTAAGGCCCATTTGACTTCACTTTCCAGGATGTCTGGCTCAAGGTCAGCAACCACACTACCTGGGGTGTACGAGACATCCATATCTTTCTGGTATAATTCCTCTGTGTATTCTTGCCACCTCTTCTTGATGTCTTCTGCTTCTGTTAGGTCCTTACCACTTTTGTCCTTTATTATGGTAATCTTTGTACGAAATGTTCCTTTCATATCTCCAATTTTCTTGAACAGATCTCTGGTTCTTCCTATTCTGTTGTTTTCCTCTATTTGTTTGCATTGCTCGTTTAAGAAGGCCTTCTTGTCTCTCCTTGCTATTCTTTGGAAATCTGCATTCAATTTCCTGTATCTTTCACTATCTCCCTCGCATTTTGCTTGCCTTCTCTCCTCCGCTATTTGTAAGGCCTCGTTGGACAGCCACTTTGCTTTCTTGCATTTCCTTTTCATTGGGATGGTTTTCGTTGCTGCCTCCTGTACAATGTTACGAGCCTCCATCCATAGTTCTTCAGGCACTCTGTCCACCAAATCTAAATCCTTAAACCTGTTCGTCACTTCCACTGTGTATTCATAAGGGATTTGACTTAGATTGTATCTTACCGGCCCAGTGGTTTTTCCTACTTTCTTCAGTTTAAGCTTGAATTTTGCTATAAGAAGCTGATGATCTGAGCCACAGTCAGCTCCAGGTCTTGTTTTTGCTGACTGTATAGAGCTTCTCCATCTTTGGCTGCAGAGAATATAATCAATCTGATTTCGATACTGCCCATCTGGTGATGTCCATGTGTAGAGTCGTCTCTTGTGTTGTTGAAAAAGCGTGTTTGTGATGACCAGCTTGTTCTCTTGACAGAACTCTATTAGCCTTTGCCCTGCTTCGTTTTGATCTCCAAGGCCAAACTTGCCAGTTGTTCCTTTTATCTCTTGATTCCCTACTTTAGCATTCCAATCCCCTATAATGAGAAGAACATCCTTCTTTGGTGTCACTTCTATAAGGTCTTGTAAGTCTTCATAGAATTGGTCTATTTCAGTTTCTTCAGCACCAGTGGTTGGTGCATAAACTTGGATTACTGTGATGTTAAAAGGTCTGCCTTGGATTCGTATCGAGATCATTCTATCATTTTTGAGATTGCATCCCAGTATAGCTTTCGCCACTCTTTTGTTGACTATGAGGGCCACTCCATTTCTTTTACGGGTTTCTTGCCCACAGTAGTAGATGTGATGGTCATCCGAACTGAATTCGCCCATTCCTGTCCATTTTAGTTCACTGATGCCCAGGATGTCAATATTTATTCTTGCCATCTCATTTTTGACCACCTCCAACTTACCCAGGTTCATGGTTCTTACATTCCAGGTTCCTATGCAATATTTTTCTTTACAGCATTGGACTTTCCTTTCGCTTCCAGGCATATCCGCAACTGAGCGTCCTTTCGGCTTTGGCCCAGCCGCTTCATCAGCTCTGGATCTACTTGTACTTGCCCTCCGCTCTTCCCCAGTAGCATGTTGGACGCCTTCCGACCTGAGGGGCTCATCTTCCAGCGTCATAACTTTTATATGCCTGTTGTCTTTGTCCATGGAGTTTTCTTGGCAAGGATACTGGAGTGGCTTGCCGGTTCCTCCTCCAGGTGGATCACGTTTGGTCAAAACTCTCCACTATGACCTGTTCATCTTGTGTGCCCTGCTCGGCGTAGTTCATAGCTTCTCTGAGTTCTTCAAGCCCCTTCGCCACGGCAAGGCAGTGATCCATGAAGGGGATATATCTTAGCTATCCACTGCGTATTCTTAAGAGCCACTGCTGGGAGACTGCAGAAGAGGCAGGGAGATGGTTCATGGAACACCATGCAAAGGTGTCTCTAATGAGTGGCTGACTACCCCTGACACTGGTATGCCCTACAGTCATCTCTTGTACAGTGGTACCTCGGGTTAAGTACTTAATTCATTCCGGAGGTCCATTCTTAACCTGAAACAGTTCTTAACCTGAAGCACCACTTTAACTAATGGGGCCTCCTGCTGCCGCTGCGCCGCCTGAGCACGATTTCTGTTCTCATCGTGAAGCAAAGTTCTTAACCCAAGGTACTATTTCTGGGTTAGCGGAGTCTGTAACCTGAAGCGTATGTAACCTGAAGGGTATGTAACCCGAGGTACCACTGCACAGCTCCACCACTTGCCTAAACTGTGACCTCCTGGCAGTGTCAGGGAAATCTTGTTCCTTCTCCCTCTAAACCACACCACAGCGATAATTCCCACCAGCCACCACTGTCGGCTCCATTCACCTCTAAACATGATGTCGCTAAACTATATACCAGGGGTCAGCAACCTAAGGCCCATGGGCCACAAGCAGCCCATGGGGGTCGTTTAACCGGCCCATGGACCCCTGCTGCCCACTCAGGGTCCCCTGCCGCCCACTCGGTCAGCTCCAGTGTGCCGCGCTAAACTGGCATGGAGCAGAGCGGGGACCTCCTTCTGAAACACTGGCAGGCTTCCCATTGGCTGCAGGATGTTCCTGCAGCCAATGGGAAGCTGCACACACCTCCTCCATGCTGGAAATAATGTTTGCATGTCGAGGTCCCCCGGCCACCCCAATAACTCACACATCAATTTTTGTTTAAGGTTTTTGGCATGATTTTGGCCCCAACTTTATTTGAATACACACATGTGAGTGGTTGCTTAGGCATTGGTTACGACTATCTGTCCTTGCCCCAGGGACAGAACAGACTTCTGGATTCCAGCGGAAGCCAGTCAGGGAAACAATATTGGGGAGAAATGAAGCTGGGCATCAGTCCCTCACTTCTCACCCGCATGCTCCTGGGGGCTTGCACGGCCCAAGTCCGATGCCAGGGACTAGGACGAAAAGGATGGCAAGCCCCTGGATTCCTTTAACGGAATTCCCTCTCAGCACTTACCCCTCCACCAACCAATTTTAACCAATGCCTAACCACCAACCTTACAAGTTGTGACGATTTGCTACGCAGTAGGCAAAAACCAAATAACACCAGCCAATCAGCCAAATGGACAAAATTCCTACCAGGCCCCTGCCTCAAAAGCAGGCGACCCCATGACAGGCATAGCAAGGTCAAAGCAAACAAACCCCCCAATTCAGGGAGGGTGGGCGGGTGCAAACAGCCAAGAGGACGCCCAAGGCTGGGCGTCCAGTGTTTAAACCTCTGACCCCCTCCTCCAAATTGGCAACAAGGAAATCTCCCCAGAGACCCGATTTACCCAATCCCTGCCTCGGTCTCAAACTTCCACCCAGCAACAGTGGGGTGTCCTGTAGGCCCCCACCACAGCATGTGCTCTCTGTTAGGGAGAACACGCTTTGTGGATGCATGCGTGCGCACACTCTGGCCCACTGCGGCGTCTGTGGGACCGTGAACTGGCCCAAACCACAAAAACGTTGCCAACCCCTGCTATATACCCTCATGTTTCATATTGCAGTATGTTTTATGCTGTTCCCTTTGCTGTCTGATGGGAAGGTAATGGCTCATAAGCTTCTCAAAATCTCTGCTATCTGGGGGCTCTTCCTGATGGATTGTAAATATATATATATTCTTCATTAATATGATGGAGTTTGTTTAATTAAATCTGGGCCATTGTGGCTTTTTGTTCACTATACACAGGGTGATGGTCTGTAATCGGTTATTGCTTCAGAGTACCTAGGAGTCTAAGTTTCCAATAATCAGATCCACTTTTAACCAAAGAACCTTGTCCAAGTATAATTACTTGAATCTGAAATCGTATTAAGCATAAGAAGAAAAGGGAATTAATGAAATTTCTGTTCAGCAACACAGCTACACTTCACTACTTCGCTGTTGATATCTAATTATTCCCTACCACTGAAACAGGCCCGATTAAACTCTATCCTATTTGTGTACTGAGGCAGCAACTTGTACTGTACTAGCTCTTTTCTGCAGTGCTCAGAAAAGTTAGGCTTTTCTTCTACTGCAAAAAAAAAAAAAAAAGCCAACATCTGCTTAGGTGATATGCAAACACTTGGATTTTTTGAATGGTACTTTTTTCAGTTTTGAGGATGATGTATCAACGCAGTACTAGAAATTACATGAAGCAACAGATCTGTCACTAAAAACAGTTGCCTGGGACTGCAAAAATGGGGAGAGGGGATAGGTCAAGCACCTGTCAGGCTGCTGAGCCACAAATTATGCATGACTGTTCTCCATGAGGGTGTGGAACCTGTGGCCCTCATTAAGATGGGAATGAGGTACCATGACCAGGTTTGGGGAGTTTACAGTTAGACACTCCCTGTCATTAACACTTGAGAGGTCTGAGATTTCCTGTGTGTGGTAGCATTTATCCAGCAGCAAGGGCTCTTAATTATGTGAAACCAATGTATCAAAGAAGGAGAAGACATATTGTAAACAAAAATAGAATTATATTTCAACACCGTTGATGAGGGTTAAAGCTTAATGGCTACTTTTATAATAATCACTTTTCAGAAGAAGTTAAGAACTTCTACTTTAAACCTGGTTTCTGATTAAACAGATTCCTCCGATACTGGCTATTTGTCTGGCTAAGCCAATAAAACACTCCCAGCCCCATCTAGGACCCTTTCTTTCCCCTCTGGGAAATAATCTGGGTTGTCAAGCCTAGCCAACCCCTCACTATCCAGTTAATCCCTAGCCAAGCCCTTTCTAAGTCTTAGCCAGGCTCTAACCAAACCCTATCTCAACATGTTCCAAGCCCTATCTGACCATTTAACTGTCAGCTTCTAACTTTTAACTTTCCATTCCCTCCTGATTGGTTGACTCTCCGCCAAGTCCTGATTGGTTTCTGGGTCCCAAGGAGAATGACCCAAGTCCTGTGGCCCTCCAGAAGCTGCTGGTCTGAAACATGCATCATCTTTGACCATTGGCCATGCCAGTTGGGTCTGATGGAAGCTCTCTCTTTGGCGATCACTCGTAGCTGATTAAGATTGTCTTCTATGAACATGGTCTTAACAGTGAGTCCGTAAGTGACTGTGGAGGCCAGTTCTGGATCCACACGTCCTTCCACAGTGGGGACATAGGTTTCCAGGTGGGAGTTGATCATGGTGAGAGTTTGCCAAACATGCCTTCCTCTTAGCGTGTCTCTCCCTTTTGCCCTGAGTTTGAGCATCTTCAAAACCCAGGACACCTTTGGTAAAGGCTGTTCTCCAATTGGAGCCCTCACAAGCCAGTGTTTACCAGTTGTCAGTGTTTATACTACTTTTTAAAGATTTGCCTTGAGAGAGTCTTTAAACCTTTTTTGTTGACCACTAGCATAACGTGTTCCATTTTTAAGTTCAGAATAGAGTAGTTGCTTTGGAAGACAATAATCAGGCATCCACACAACATGACCAGTCCAACGAAGTTGATGTTGAAGATGGGAGCTAGAGTCCCAGCAACAAATGCAGGGCCACAGGTGCCCCATCTCTGCACTGTTGAATGTAAAAGGAAAACATCCCGTTATCAGGATGTAGTAACTTCTAACTTCAGTGTTGTTCTGCTTATGAAAACCAAGTTATATTAAGTCCGTTATCCTCTTTCCCCAGAACGCTATTAACCTGTGTTGGTATAAATGAGTTTGCTCAGTTAGAGCTGTGATTGATTCCCCTCACAGAGTGACACTTTCCAGTGTGGTCTAACACTCAGTCCCTCTTCCCAAGGAAATCTGATAATTGTAAATCTGTGAGGGGAATAGCGGTCTTTGAACAACTCTGAGCACCCATAACAAAATATAGCTCTCAGGCTTTTTTGGAGGGAAGGGGGAGCCATGGCTGTTTAAAAATGATATTAAAGGTAAAGGTAAAGGTAAAGGGACCCCTGACCACTAGGTCCAGTCGTGACCGACGGTGGGGTTGCGGCGCTCATCTTGCACGGAAACGCCGTTTACCTTCCTGCCGGAGCAGTACTTAGTTATCTACTTGCACTTTGACGTGTTTTCAAACTGCTAGGTTGGCAGGGGCAGGGACCGAACAACGGGAGCTCACCCCGTCGTGTGGATTCAAACCGCCAACCTTCTGATCGGCAAGTCCTAGGCTCTGTGGTTTAGACCACAGCGCCACCCACGTCCCTTTTAAAATGATATTAATACTGCATTAAATGTATAGTCAGGGGAGGGTTACTGATACTCACATAAGATAAAAAAAAGAAAAGTTTTTTCCTCCCCCCTCTTTCCGTTTCATTCCAACGTACCAGTCTTTTAATGGTGATTCTTCACTTGATTTATTGTTCAGCCCGTCACTCCGCTCACAGAGATCCATTAATCAGCAGACTTTACTCCCGATCTTCACTTGATGTATGTGCATTAGCTTCTTTCCAATTATATATTTCCAATTATATATTCCGAGCTAATGTGAACCAGTGCACACATTAGAGACAGCGTTCGGGAGAGCCGGGCCTCACTCGAGGGCTTCGTGCCAAGTGCCCACACCCCCTTCTTTCGAATCCAGGGATGAATTATGGACACCGCTGGCAAGGCAGTCCCCCCCATTCCCTTGGGGGGGGGCAGGGAGGCTGCATACTCCCATCACAGCCTCTTAATTACCTCATGTGGGTTGGAGAGATGTTATTGTCGGCCATATTCCAATGCGCCCCCTGGTGGGCCCCCCTCTCTCTTTCTCAACTTAGCTACCCTATAATAAAATACTAATGGCATTAAAACAAAAGCAGCCATTGTTGCTATGGATAAGGTTGACTTAGTGCTAGATTGGGTTATCTGTTGACTATTTCTGTTGCACATAAAGCATTTTAAACCCATTTATTTATTTTTTATTATTATTTTAAAATTACATTTCTTTTTAAAAAATATTTATATTTTATTGAAAGTTTTCAGTGAGGAAGTCAAGTGAAAGAAAAGAAAGGGGGAAAACAAAAACAACAAAATTGCTCTTAACAAAACAACATTTCCCAGTATTCTTTGGGGAAAGCCACACTTGTTTAAAGTGTCATTAGTACAGCTTTAAATGTATAGTGCTGATTCGGCCAAGCAAAGGGGAGTGGTCTGCACCATCTCAGCCATGCAATTGTTCACAACAAAAGATGAGAAAAATGTATCCCATTACACACTAGATAAAGATACATGATTAAAGGCAAATTTGTTAGATGAGTGTTTGTTACACGTTTCTATTACAGAAGCTATTTTTATTCTTAATGGGATCCTGCTCTGCAATGTTAATGCTCTGCAATGCTCTGCAATGTTTTCCCGAGGTTTGACACGGCTGTGTAAAACAATGGATAACAGAAGGCCTGACAGGTACCAATTGGATTCGCAGGTTACAGCTCAGATAAGCCTGTCTTCTCAGAATGAAATGTTCATCTCTGTGTAGATTACATTGCAATGCTTCACTGCATCTTGAGATAAGACAGTTCATTTAGCTCCCTGTTGCTCCCCTGTTTAACGCCTATGTCTCTGCTTCACTAATGGACAGTCCAGCTACAAGTTGATAAAGAAAACCCTGGGGTGTGCGCTTGCTCCGCTGCCCAGCTCATCAGGGTGCCACTCCTCGCGGGTCCCTCCAGTCAGAATAAAGGAATCTCCAGCCAAGTTAAGGAAGGAACATGGCAGCCAGTAGACCCAATCTTTATTGTTGCAACAAGGTTCAAACATACAAAGCATAGGGACCCCGAGCATGGGGTTGCATGAACTTTTAAGACTCCTCCCCCTTTCCCATAATACATTTCCAGGAGCATCATCAAAAGATCACAGATATGTCACAGAAAAGGAGTGGTTGGCGTGAAGAAACATGAAATTGCCACTCATCCCTGTCAATAACCTCAGTTCCCAACACCTTTTAACTACCCTCTTCCCCAAAGAACAATAAAAATATTTACACACACACTAGCTACAAGGCTCTCCTGTGCGTCTCCTTTGAAACTATCAGAATTTGAATTTGAAGTCTGTAGCAGCATTTGAGGGATGCGGGTGGCGCTGTGGGTTAAATCACAAAGCCTAGGACTTGCCAATCAGAAGGTCGGCAGTTCGAATCCCCGCAACGGGGTGAGCTCCCGTTGCTCGGTCCCAGCTCCTGCCAACCTAGCAGTTCGAAAGCACGTCAAAGTGCAAGTAGATAAATAGGTACCGCTCCGGCGGGAAGGTAAACGGCGTTTCTGTGTGCTACTCTGGTTCGCCAGAAGCGGCTTAGTCATGCTGGCCACATGACCCGGAAGCTGTACGCCAGCTCCCTCGGTCAATAAAGCGAGATGAGCACCGCAACCCCAGAGTCGGTCACGACTGGACCTAATGGTCAGGGGTCCCTTTACCTTTACCTTTAGCAGCATTTGAATAACTTCAGTAGGAGTTTTATATCTGATGGAAAACCTAGGATAGAATAAATAACATTAAAGCCAAAATATGCTATAATATGGCACTGAATAACGGATGAGAAATAGAAGTAAGGAGTAGATGGGAAGTCAGCTACATAGGAAAAAGTCATTTTTATGTTAAATGTATTGTGAGCAATATTCAATGTATTGCTGTTGTTGTTTTGTATTTTTCTTTTCTTCTTTCTTAGTTGTTAGGAGGTGATGGATATCTGTGTATCTTCATATTTTCTTTTTGTTTGTGGTGTATTAAAATGAAATAAATGCTATTTAAAAAGAAAAGAAAAGAAATGATCAGGATTCAACCCACCATCCCAATGGGTTTCTGTCTGGGGTATGTGCCGCCCTTGATTGCCTCCTATTGTGAGGCTAAGTATGTGATCGTTTGCTTAAGGGATTATGGAGGAAGAGTGAGCCCTGGATTCCCCTCTTCCAGAGGAGTCATTAGCCTTTGGGAACAAGGAAATCGGTCAAACCGTTGAATTTTGGGGATTATTTGATGTTTCTACAGTTTCTATAGTTTGATGTATTTACAGGGAACCAGGCAGAGGGCCTTCTCGGTAGTGGCACCCACCCTGTGGAACACCCTCCCACCAGATGTCAAAGAGAAAAACAACTACCAGACTTTTAGAAGACATCTGAAGGAAGCCCTGTTTAGGGAAGCTTTTAATATTTAATAGACTATTGTATTTTAATATTCTGTTGGAAGCCACCCAGAGTGGCTGGGGAAACCCAGCCAGATGGGCGGGATATAAATAATACATTTAATACATTATTATTATTATTATTATTATTATTATTATTATCATCATCATCATCATCATCATCATCATCATCATCTATATTGGATACTCAGAGGAAACAGTATGATACACGGTATCTGCTTATTGCTACAATTTTATAGACTGCTTTTCTGAGCCTCTTTGCCGTTGTGTATGTATGGTGCTTGTGTAAACAGCCTGTGGTGGAGGCTTGGAATTTTTGGGGAGTCGTTTAACTGCCCTCCCCACAAATCCCTGTTGTTGTTGTTGTTTTAACAAGACAACATAACAGAGTAGGGACAAAACAAATAAACAATTCAGACTTCCAAACAGGGAGAGAAGTAAGGTCTAAAGTTTTGAAGCACTAACAAGGATACCTCAATATTTTATGAAACCCTGCTCCATTCCCCTGTACATGAACCAGTTTTAAATACAATAAACTCCTAATGTGTGTGCACATGCGTTTGTTTAGATGATTTATATTAGGGTTGCCAGATGTCCCCGGTTCCCGGGGACAGTCCCTGGATTTGCAAATCTGTCCCCGGACAAATTCCGTCCCTGGAATGTCTCCAGATTTGCAAATCTGTCCCCGGGAAACGTGGCAGCCGCAGCCTCAGCAGCCCAGAGCCAGCCTGTTAGCACAGTTGGCTCTGGCTGGCTTCAGGAGCTGCTCGCTGCTGTGGCGCCTGCCATTTTTCTTGGCTATGGCAGCGAGTAGCTCCTGAAGCCAGCTGGAGCCAACTGCACTACCAGGCTGGCCCCTCCTGGGCAGCGCCCGCCCGCCCCTGACTCCTGAGCCTCCCCTGATCTGTCAAAACAAAGGGGGAAGGAGATCAGGAAAGGCTTGGGAGTCATGGGCACACGGCGTGCCGTTGCCCAGTTTTTTTTTAAAAAAAACTATGCATTTATGTTTCACAGGGTGCGAAAGAAGGGCTTTGCACTTTTATACAATAAGCATGTGTGCTTGGGCCCAGGGTCTTTTGCCTCACCATCCCCTCTACTACTCAGTTAAAACAAAAAGGGGGGGGGGGAGTGTCCCCGGATTCATTGAAAAAAATCTGGTAACCATGTCTATACAGTGGTATCTCAGGTTACATACACTGCAGGTTACAGACTCCGTTAACCCAGAAATAGTGCTTCAGGTTAAGAACTTTGCTTCAGGATGAGAACAGAAATCGTGCTCCAGCGGTGCGGCAGCAGCAGGAGGCCCCATTAGCTAAAGTGGTGCTTCAGGTTAAGAACAGTTTCAGGTTAAGAACGGACCTCCGAAACGAATTAAGTACTTAACCCGAGGTACCACTGTACCAGTCTTTGGGCAATCCACAAACTGGTTTACAGCTAACTCAAATAAGATAAGAAGGTGGTGAACTCTTTGTTCATTGGAGGCTTTTAAACAGAGGTTGGATGGCCATCTCTCAGGGATTCTTTAGTTGTGATTCCTGCGTTGCAGGTAGTGGGACTAGATGACTCTTGGACTTCCAACTCTACAATTCTATGATTCTATAAATCCATAAATGATGCAGTCCTTAGCCTATACAGCACAAGTGTATATCCCCAGTACCAACTGTCTCAAGCCATACAATTGCCTGTCTCCCTCGTTACTGACTTTAAGAAAGAATTGGGGGGGAAACATTCCTGTTTACCCAGGCATTTGACAGTTGAAAGACTGGAAACCTAGTACAGTGGCAGTATGTGATTGCTTTTAAATGTTTTTAGAAGCTCTGGATGCTTTTAGACGGTTTTTAAATGATGTTAATTGGTTCTATTCTGTTTTCAACTGCACTCTTGAACCATTTGAGTTTTTCCACCCTGGGCTGCTTTGGGAGGAGAGGTGGGATGGAAACCAAATAAATAAGCACCCAAAATTAATAGCAGCTAATATTAATGGACTGAATAAATATAAGGAGGAGAAAGTCCCTCAGCAAGCTAAATCACCATTGCCTCCTCAAATGACCTTGTTCAAAAATGTAGTTGTGTGTCGAGGTCCCCAGGGCCACCCCAATAACACACACATCACACAGAAAATTTTGTTTAAGGTTTTTGGCATAATTTTAGCCACAACTTTATTAAAATACAAAAATGTGAGTGGTTGCTTAGGCATTGGTTGCGACTATCTGCCCCCCACCCCATGGGGGACAGACTGACATTCTGCACGCCTGCGAAAGTCAGAAAAGGGGAATACACTTGGGGGTAGCGATGGAGCAGGGAACCTGCCCTCAGCTCTCCCCAAATGCAACCAGGAGCTCTTGCATGGCCCAAGCCCCCTTGACAGGGTGGACAAGCAATAGTTAGCCCCCAATTCCTTTAACGGAATCCCTTGCAGCAGCAGCATTAGAGGGGCAGGCACAGCCAATCCATGCCCCTCAACCAACCAAACCATAGAACCAATGCCTAACCGCTCCCTTACAAGTTGTGACGATTTGCTACGCAGTAGGCAAAAACCAAATGGCCCCAGCCAATCAGCCAGATGGACAAAATTCCTTCCGGGCCCCTGCCCCAAGAGCAGACGACCCCATGACAGGCATAGCAAGGTCAAAGCAAACAACCCTAATTCTAGGGAGGGAGGGATGGGCAATCCGATGCACGGGCGAAAAGAAGAAGCCCTAGCCTCGTGCAAGGAGTTTTAGCATTTCTGGCTGTCAATCAACAAATGGCAACATTAACTTCTTCCCAACAACAAGGGAAGCCCAATCACATCAGTGGCCAACAATCAATTAGCCTGCCCCCAACTTTGGAGTGTCCTGGCAGCCCCCACCACTACACGTGCTCTCCATGAAGGAGAACACGCTTTTTAAAGGCACCTCTCTTATCATTCAGCAATGTTTATATGTCGGGATTGAATGCCGTAGATCAAACTTCCAAACCACTTCAAAAACAATGCGTTCCTCTGGAGTGAGCTCATATATTTAGATGCATATCAAAGGATGAGAAATCAGGTGAAGCACATCCATAGTTGTGTGGGCTATACTTTAGCGCTGTTGCTTCAGTACAACAGCTAATGTGATCCATGTGTTAAATCGTTCAGATAAACCGACCAGGAGCATTTATACTTAATGGTAATTAGTGAGCTCATCCAACCCTTATCTGACTCCAGAAAAGTTGCTGTTGGTTGCAGTAGCAATTAATCACTATTTCTCATATCTTTCAATAAAATAATGCCTAGTGCCCATTGTTACAGCAGCGAGAAATCACCTGCTTGCTTTCCCCCGCTTCCCCTCAAAAAACCAATGCTAAAATGCTGATCAACTCCAATTGTGCCTGTGGGGCTCTTTTTCCCATGGGAAGCTACTTAAATTGTATATATTGGATTGTGCTGCAAAGCCCTTAAAATGTTCAACTGTATTTATACTTCCTGACCTGCACACCCACTCTTGAAATTAAATTATCTCTACCAGGGATCTTCAGGAATAATTTAGGGTTAAAACGAGCCTAAACATTAGAATTCTCTGTGAAACCGACAATCCATTACCTTCTGTATCTGATACAGACAGCTCTAGAGGATATGCCTAGTGACACCGTTAATTAAGGAGAAGGTTGAAGTATCAAAAGGGTAGAACCTGTATTGACTAAATCAGAGCTTGTTAATTATTACCATGTCAACAAAGGCTGTCAAGAGCAGCAAGTGTCTGAAAGGGGGAATCAGAACTGAAATCTTAATAAAGGAAATATATCAATAGCAGTGAGAACAAGCTCCTAGTTAGGGTTGTCAGACAAATCTGCTCAAGGTCAATTGAAATGTCTGGTCGAGTCGCATTTTTGTGGTAGGTGGTGTGAGGGAGGGATACCAAGCGTGTGGTCTGTATCCTATCCCACAGCTGCCCAGGTGGACCACAAAGTCTGCAATTGACACACACCCTATTATAGATAGGTAAGACTCAAGATCAAACCTCTCCATTCTGAAGGAAATCAGCCCTGAGTGCTCACTGGAAGGACAGATCCTGAAGCTGAGGCTCCAATACTTTGGCCACCTCATGAGAAGAGAAGACTCCCTGGAAAAGACCCTGATGTTGGGAAAGATGGAGGGCACAAGGATGAGATGATTGGACAGTGTTCTCGAAGCTACCAGCAGGAGTTTGACCAAACTGCGGGAGGCAGTGGAAGACAGAAGTGCCTGGCGTGCTCTGGTCCATGGGGTCACGAAGAGTCGGACACGACTAAACAACTAAACAACAACAACAAGACTCAAGTTGTTCCCTAGAAGGAAAGCCTGATAGGGTCAGTGCCCTCCGATTTGAACCCATATCGAAGAGCTTCTAGCAAACCACATCAATTCGTATTTATGATGGCAGCCAGCCAAAGGAAGGAGATACTGTAATTCCTTCTACTACTCTCTAATGAGAGAATGGTATCCTAGATGGGAAGTCATGGCAATTTGCCTGAGCAGAATCTTCAACCGATTTCCTGAAAATGAGCCAACAAATTCCTAATTCTAACCAACTGTCTACAAACAAAGGGGCAGCTTTCTGCAACCTATACTACTGTGTGTTATCCCAAACAAGGGGCCAAGGGTTAACAACAAAACAATGGTTGGCTACACATTTATCTTGCAGAAATAATAATGCTTGGAAATATCTTTTAAAGAGCTATTCTATGCTAATTATCCATAGGTATTACCGTATTAATCATTCCAACCTAGTAAGGGATAAAGTTATTTTCTGTTCTCGAGAGATCATTCTCTCATTCTTTTTTTAAACAAGCATATTAGAAGGAGTAGGCCATATCAAAGTGTTTCGACATCTAAATGTATCTCAGCATATGGCATTATATGACGGGTATCGTCATGTTTGATCATGCACTTGTGGATTCACCTCTCTCCCTCTCTTAATTCAAACTGTAGAAGTTGGGTGGAGGAAAACCAGTGTTTAGGTTCACTAAAGTCTCTGTGAAATGCCACGTGAAACCCTTTGACCACTGAAGGGCCAAAATCCCATATCAAATTTGCACGCCGCTATACTTCATGGCCCCTGAAAGCTGCAGTGTTTGAGCCAAGCCCAATGCCTTAATGGAATGACCAAGTCTTGGGGGATGATAGACATGTGCACAGTCTTCTCGTGTGTGTAATAGGTTGTGTTCTCAAGTGTGTAATTAGTTGAAATTTGGGTCAGTGAGGGAGCGGAGAGCAAATGAATACGAATTAGATTGGGAAAGCTTCCGCAAAGATAGGGTGCTCTGATTTATATTCTTTGAAGAATGATGCTTTATGTAAAATATTCTAGAAGAAGAAAAATACAAGCCAGACGGAAGACTGCAGCAAATGAGAATCAGAGCTAGGGCAAAACCTGCCCTTTCATCCATTTGTAAGTATTTGATATTCACTAGAACTCTTCCCTAGAACAGCGCAGAAGATTCTGCAAATTTTGATACCTGTTTTTTGTCAATACTGCTGGGATGGTTACCGTTACTTGAAAAAAAATGCCCACCTTACCAAATGTTCATATTGTTTAATGAGTTATTTGGCTCACCTTTGTGGTCTTGCATGCTGCTGCTTCTTGGCTGCATTTTCCTCCTTTTTCTCTGCCCTCAGTGTCCTTGATCTGATTCTTCATGCTGCCATTTAATCCTGTTGACTGGATTGCCAAAGCCGAAAGGATTAAATGGCAGCATGGGCAAAGAAAGCTAAGGACAGTGAGAGAAAAGGAGGGGAAAGGCATCAAGAAATGACAATGAAGAGAAATTGAACATATGTTTGCAACAATGGCAAAGCTCTTCTTAAAACTGGGAGCTGCGTTTCGACACTTAGGAACAGAAACAAGAAATGTAGTCAACAGAATCTTCCCTCTGCCCAAAACATTATCCCCATTAAAGCGTAATGAGATAAGAAGAAACCAGAGGCCTTTCTCCTTGGCATGGTTGGCCAATTGGTGCCAAAGAAGGATAGAACTTTCTTTATGTATGCTACAACAGCAGCAAGAATACTTATTGCAAAGTATTGGAAGACACAAGATCTACCCACTCTGGAAGAATGGCAGATGAAGGTGATGGACTATATGGAACTGGCAGAAATGACCGGCAGAATCCAAGACCAGGGAGAAGAGTTGGTGGAAGAAGATTGGGAGAAATTTAAAGACTATTTACAGAAATATTGCAAAATTAATGAAAGTTAGAATGATGTCGGAATGAAGCTAAGAGGTTTTTAGCAGCAATGTTATAAAGGAATATGTAAAAATGGATTGTTAACAGGTGATAATCAAAAGTTATAATATATTAAGATAAAGGATTAAGATAAAAACAAAGAGGGAAAGGATTTGCTGAATTAACTAATTGAACTGGAATACAAAAAAGGGAGGTGTGAGGAGGTCAGGGAAACAAGCAAATGAAAGACAAGATATGGAAAGATTGATTTGTTTTTAACTGTTTTTACTTTTCTGTACTTTGTATTTCCTTTTTTCCTTTTTCCTTTTTTATTTTTGTAACATTTTGAAACTTTAATAAATATCTTATAAAAAAAAGAGCGTAATGAGATAGTCAGCAGTGTTACACTTCACTTCACATAGCGGCACAGTCCATGAAGTGGTACAGCCTAGAACAGTTTTACTATGCGAAGAGCCGCTTGTCTAGACTGGAAACCAAAGCTTGCCTTTCTCCTGGGCATGGTCGGCCAATAAGTGCTAAAGAAGGACAGAACTTTTTTTATGTATGCAACAACAGCAGCAAGAATACTCATCGCCAAGTATTGGAAGACACAAGATTTACCCACCAGGGAAGAATGGCAGATGAAGTTGATGGACTATATGGAATTAGCGGAAATGACTGGCAGAATCCGAGACCAGGGAGAAGAGTCGGTGGAAGAAGACTGGAAGAAGTTTAAAGATTATCTACAGAAACATTGTAAAATTAATGAATGCTAGAAGAATGTTGGAATGAAGTGATATGGCTTTAGTAGAAATGTTATAAGGAATTAAGTATAAATAGTTTTATAGAGTATTAAAGGAAAAATAAGGTTAAAATGTGTCAAGATAATTATAGGATAGAAAACAGGGGAAGATGGAAAGGAATTGCTGAAATAATTAATAGATGTGGAATACAAAAAGGGAGGTGTGAGGAGGTCGTGGAAATATGTGAAAGAAAGAAAGATAAGATATTGGGAAAAAATTCTTTCCCCCCCTTTCCCCCCCTTTTTTGCTTTGATGTGTTTTTAAACTGTTTTTGTTTTGTCTTGTTAGTTTAATGTTTTAGTGTTTCTTTGTATTGTAATGTATTGTTTTTTCTGTGCTTTTTCTTTTTTGTTTAAATTGTTGTAAAAGTAATAAACATTATTAAAAAAAGAAAAAGAAACCAAAGCTTGACCTTTGTCATGTCTGAGGGCTCATCCAGATTTCCACTTGTCCCACCGCTTCCCCCTAGGAAAAGCCTATATCTACCACTGAATCAGAGCAAACATCAGTCAGCTTTTCTGTGGATTAATGTTTGCTCCAGTTCAGGGTTAAAGAGTGAGCCATGGGGCAAACAGAAAACCACTCAAACCCGTGCCTGCAAAACATGGGACAAGTGAAAAACTACCTGGATCCATGTTTTCTAGGCACGGGACAAGGGGAAATCTGAATGGGCCCTAAGAAATGTGAACCTTAGAGTTAAGTTGAGTCATTATTCAATTCTTTGTGAACTCGTTTCTTCCCCAAAAAATTTACTGTGGGGAAGTTAAAGCTGCAAAAGACAGAAATAAACTAATAGAGAGAAGGGTGGAACAATTATTTGAGTAAATTAGCTGTATTCAGAAGATTTGCACACAAACAACAGGGAGAAAAATTGGACAGCTATTATGATGACAGTATCAGAGTTTTCCTTTGATGTCTTACCATTGTCTTATATTATTTCCCCATATCTTTTACATTTACCTTTGATGTTCATAGCTAGAATTATGCACTATATTTATTTACATTGTATCAGAAGCTCTTTTTACATGATGCACTCATTCTTTTTTAAAGTAGAAAAGCTAAATAGATGCTGTTTGAGTCATCAGGATATATCTTGCTATGTTTGCTTCTTGTTCTAAAAGTACCTTTGGTGGTAGCAGGACTAGGGCTGCCTTCATGGGTCCATAGGCACCAACTCTGTAGGACCGGGGTGTCTTCAGCTCCCCAATACTGGTTATCAACATTGGACGTGGGTGGTGCTGTGGTCTAAACCACTGAGCCTCTTGGGCTTGCCAATCAGAAGGTTGACGGTTCGAATCCCAGTTAGAAAGCACTCCAGTGCAAGAAGATAAATAGGTACCACTGTGGCAGGAAGGTAAACAGAATTTCTGTCCGCTCTGGTTCCCGTCACAGTGTCCCATTGCACCAGAAGTGGTTTAGTCCTGCTGGCCACATGACCCGGAAAGCTGTCTGTGGACAAACGCCGGCTCCCTCGGCGTGAAAGCAAGATGAGCACTGCAACCCCATAATCGCCTTTGACTGGACTTAACCACCATCCAGGGGTCCTTTAGATTTTACCTTTACCTTATCAACATTTATTTTCCCACTCATTCCTCCCCACAAAGATGTGTCTGGCACATGTGTTGTGTAAATTCTGTCATATGTAGAAGACATAACTCTTTACCCAGGCCTGAGAAATATATATTTTAGGACCCACCCTCGTCTCATGACTGTAGTTTGTTTTCACTGTTCTGTTTTAAAATTGCTGTATCCCATGCTGGGAAGAGGGAGAGTAAGCCATAGAAATAATAATAATGATACCATACAGGTAAATGGAGTAAAAAAACCACCCCTCCTTTGTGCTCCATTCTTTTATGTGGAAGAAGAGAAATGGTTGCTATCAGGAAACTCATTGAAGAAGAATTATTACTGCCCTAGTATGTATAATAAAGTAAGGCACATTCCTCGCCCCCTTTCCCAAAGATAGCACATAGGCTGAGAGAGCATGACCTTATAGAAATGGAGAGCGGGTCTGGGATATCCAATACTATAAGATCCTGTCCCTCCCTTAGACAGTGGTTTGGTGCAGAGGTGAGGGATAAGTGCAGACCATCTCAAGAACAAAGGGGTCCTGGTAATTAAAACTACCTCAGAGACAGAAAGAAAAAGCCTGGGGTAAATATTTCTGACTATTTTAATGGCTGTGCTAGCCTCCACTAAGCCATTTTCTAACTGTTTGATTGTAACAGAAATGTAATTATATTGCAATTACAGTGCAATTTCTAAATGAGGATTTTCAAATTCATGAATCAAATTAGAGCACTCATTTTATTTGACAACTTCATTTACTATGACAAATAACCTAAATTGAAATCACATGCTTCAAGAACCTCGGCAAACTTCTAAAATGATACCCAGCTATACATCGCTTTCCACAGGACTTAGGGACTTGCAGCAGGGCACAGAATTACAGCCTTAGCTGGTAATTCACAGTTCATTATCTTCCAATTTGTTCAATATAGGACTTTGTAATTTTTACACTGCCACTTGTGACTCTGCAATTTGTAATTTGGAGACCAAAGGAGCTCGCCGTTTATGTGGCTGTGAAGTTGCAGTTGTATATAGAGTGAAAACAATTAACAATGGACAACTAAATACCTTTCATCCATGAACTTTAGTGTCAAGTCTACAGTTTGGGGAACTTATTAATCACAATTTATTGTTGATATTATATTTGGGGAGTATGTAAATGAATGAAGACATCTGAAGGCAGCCCTGTTTAGGGAAGCTTTTGGGGAAGCCCAGCCAGATGGGCGGGGTATAAATATTAATATTATTATTATTATTATTATTATTATTATTATTATTATTATTGCCAGCCAAGTTGGTGGCCATCACTGCTTCTTGTGGAAGGAAATTCCACATGCACTGTGAAGAATCACTCCCTTTTCGTCTGAGCGATTGTTATCGTGTTTTCACAGAGTGTTTGACAGGAGTTTCCAACCCTATCGTTAGGCAGAGTGAGGCAACTGCTCCAAGCAGCTGTTTAAGAGAGTGATGACACAGCAGAAAATGGTTGCTTATTTAATTTATTGTTGCTCCTGAAAAGGGCTTTGAGGGAGCAAAATAACTTAGGTAGTCTTGAGTATTACATTCCTTGACTTAGGGAAGGGGACTGCTACTTGCTATTCCATCTCAGCATGCAAAAGGTTCTGATTGTGAAATGTGTTTGTTGCTATGTGGTGGTAGCTGTCATGACTGATGAACATGGGGAAGGACATGATGGCTGCAGTCCCATAGCGACGTGCCCAGGAGTATGCTTTGTTGAACTAAATTGACTTCTGTGTGCATGACATGTATAGGATTGCACCATAAACCTTCAGGTTACCCCCATGGGGGGCAAGTGAGAGTTGGGACCAGCCTGGTTTTTGCAGGGTATTAACCTAGCATCACACAACCAATATTGTATGGGTGGCACTGTGAGTTAAACCACAGAGCCTAGGACTTGCCGATCAGAAGGTCGGCAGTTTGAATCCCTGCGACGGGGTGAGCTCCCGTTCCTTGGTCCCTGCTCCTGCCCACCTAGCAGTTTGAAAGCACGTCAAAGTGCAAATAGATATATAGGTACCACTCCAGCAGGAAGGTAAACAGCGTTTCCGTGCGCTGCTCTGGTTCGCCAGAAGTGGCTTGGTCATGCCGGCCACATGACCCAGAAGCTGTACGCCGGCTCCCTCGGCCAATAAAGCGAGATGAGCGCCGCAACCCCAGAGTCATCCGTGACTGGACCTAATGGTCAGGGGTCCCTTTACCTTTTTAACCTAGCATCACATCTCCTTGGGCCACAATAATAAAATCTCAAGGTCCACAAGCCATGTGCATGCACACACACTCCCTCCCTTATCACAACAACTAAAGCCATGTGACAGTGCAGCATGAACTATCAAAGAATGGAGAGCAGGCAGAAATACAACTAATTTTAAAGACAGGTATTTTTCATGTACATTCATTCATCATCATTCAAACATCTCTTTTAAGCTATATAGTCTTCCTGTCTTATGCGTCTGTTATGCAGTTACTACACCACTTTGCACACTACTGTCCTCTTGGTCCCCTCATCTCCCCCTACCCCAATGCTGCTTGTTTGATAAAGAACATGCTACAATTTCCAGTCTCTGTATTGGAAAATTGATGCTATAGTTTGAGATCTGTTGCTTGCTGCCTGCCAAACTCAATCCAATTTGAAATTTCTTTTTGTGTGTGTGTGTGTGGTAAAATGTCATATTCAAAATGTGAATTGGAGTTTTGAATTTGAAATTTTATATTGGAAATGAGTGGGAACTGTGTTAAAATCTCAGTATTTTGCAAATTTACATTACAGCTCTTCCACAATCCAGAAGTAGAAACGTCTGCTGTTTTCAGTTGACTTTCTTTTCCACCAAATTCTGTGCTGGGTTGCAACCTGTTCCTATGAATGTGAAATAAATATTATGGATAGAAGCTATTAAAATAGCTATACACCATTGCATTTTGCCTTTTCAAACTCTCCCTCTTCTAGTAAAGCTGATTCTTTAGCGCACCAAAAGAAGGCTGCAGTCTGAAACCTAAGATAAAACCATAGGACAGGATAGGATAGTTGGCTAATTCAACTAATGAAATCTAAGAGCAGGAATGTGTGAAAGTTAGACCAGCAGAAAATTAAGGCTGCTTATAGTGGGATTGCTTGCAGCAAGCACTATGATTCCCTACAAAATGGTATCCAATGGCAAACTTTTAACCATAAACCCACAGAAAACCACCACAACCCACAGCACTCAGGCCAATTATCAAATGATGGGGAAAAGAAAAAGGAACTAGCAGGGCATAGTATTCATATATTAATTCAATATCCTTTGACATCATACAAGCAGGAAGTCAGGGCTGGATTATTATTATTTGATTATTAAAAAGATCAACATTATTTAAAATTGGAGACAATTTACAATCGAACCCTTGTCTTGTGCCCTGCCAAAGCCTGTCCCCTAATTTCTTGAAAGTTTTCTTGCTCCATGAAAGAGGTTTCTCTTTTTCTGTCTCATTTGCAGGTCACTTCAACATTTGTAGGTTGCTGCAATTTGCTAAGGGTTTCTAGGAATTATAACCCTGTGGGCGGCGTAATTCTTTGAGGGAGGAAATGTGCTTTGAATGTGCTTTAAATGTATAATGTGCATGCAGAGTTTTGAATTTTCAGTTAGGCAAAATCTGTTGACAACTTAGACATGTACAAAAGTCCCACTAGTCTTACAGAAACTCTTTTGGTTCCCTTCAAAGTTCCTCATAACCTAGACCTAGAGCAGAAGCCCCCAAATTGCTATATATTTCTTTAGGTGAAAATCTTGGTTCACTTCTAATTAGGAGATTGAATTGGCTGACCTCAGCAATCAAACAAAACTGGTCTCTGTTCCAGGAAGATACTCAGTTCTTTAGGCAAGAAGTGATCTCTGTAACATACCAATAAACTTTTAGGCAGCCTGGAATGTTTTTAGCTGGTAACTGAGAGTTCCCTATTTTGCTTATGCAAGTTCTATCGACACTTATGCAACTTGCTGGCTTAACTGTGCATTTAAATTGCATTGATTTAAATGGGACTTAGGCATACACAAATCCCAGACCTATTGAAGTCATAGGCAAAACCGGCCATCTTCAATAGGAAATGACATTAGAATCCCAGATGAATGACTGGAATGCCAGCATAATTAAATGTTAGCGGTTTCCCCCTCCTTGTGATCGCTAAGTTTCTGAGAAGTCTAAGCCTTTAACCAAGATAATTCTCCCCTGAACTTTTAAAGTTCTAAATAATTTCTTCTGCATTGCTAGCCCATTAGGGCATCGCTCTTAATTGGAGATCATAAATCACGCCATGATCCCTCAAGATGGCACCACTAACATCCTGCGTTTCACTCAGGGACTTAATTATATGAGTACCCAATAATGCTATCACAGCAAACGGACCTTTCTGCATTTTCAATAGGCATTTGTTTGCTTAGAGGGGCAGGAGGCACAAATTTCAATTCTCAGCCCACCAAAACCGATAAAAAGTTGTAGGTAGGATTTGCATGTGTGTTTTAACAAGAAAGTAGTATACAGTTGTACATTGGAACCTGAATGCCTTGGTACTCGAACGTTTTGAATCCCAAACACTGCAAACCCAGAAGTGAGTTTTCTGGTTGGCGAACATTCTTTGTAACCTGAACATAGCTGTCAACTTACAGATTAGAAAATAAGGGACCAGCAGCCTCGAAAATAAGGGATCAGCAGCCAAAATAAGGGATTTTAGTCAACCAGCAGCCAAACGAAGCCTCAAGTGGTGGTTCCCATAGCGCAGCAACCCGGCAAAGGGGATGCAGCAAGGAAAACCACTGTCACCTCGCCGCTGGGAAGCGCTGAGCAAAGGCAAGTCCCCTGGCAATGCGGCCGATTTGATCGGCACAAGGCATGCAAGCTCCACCCCCCAGTCGTTCTTAGATTCCTTATTGGGTGAGCAACCCAGCCAAGCAACACAGTTGGAGCCTCCCTCCTCCCTGGCTGGCAGGGAGGGAGGGAGGGGAGCTGCTTCCTTTGAAACTCGGGAGATTTAAGGGACATCATCAATAAGGGACAGCAGCGGGACACAGCGCTGGGATAAGGGACTTTTCCACCAAATAAGGGAAGCTTGACAGCTATGAACCTGAACATCTGGCGGGGCTTCTGCAGCTTCTGATTGGCTGCAGTAGCTTCCTGCAGCCAATCAGAAGCCACGCTTTGGTTTCTGAATGTTTTGGAAGTCAAACATACTTCTGGAACAGATTCCGTTCGACTTCCAAGGTACAGCTGTATATCTCTTGGAGGCCATCAGTCCATTTCTAGTGAAGGACTCCAAACTGTTAGGGCTTCTTGAGAGAAACATAGGCAGGTGCCTCAAACCAAGTCTGACCATCGGTCCATCTAATTCAGTATTGAGTGTGAGGCTTTTTGCATGCAAAACATGTCCCCTACCGTGTTGAGTATAATTGATTTAATTCGCACTGAAATGGGAATGTGTATTGGTGAAAGAGTTTAACTGGAAGATTCAATTGAAGCTGAATTAAAAGCAAAAAGGGCTCTCTGAGCTGCCTTGATGGGTTGATAATTAACTGTTTTTGTTCTCAGGTAGTTCTGATGTGGTGCTTTAACCTTAGATCACATGAGAGGTAATGAATTGCAAATTCACCATCTTGGAAGGCTGGAGTCCTTTGTTCCCAGGCTCTGTGAGAGTGAGGATGTAAATGAAGCTCTCCAGGAGAAGGGTGCAGGCTGGAAGAGACAGCCCTCTGCTTCCAGGTCTGTTGGAATTATTTCAGATTTTGTAAGATGCTTAGCCTATGCCTTGGACTGACATATGTCTTATGGAACTGTTTGGATGTAACATTTGATGTTTCTGTTCTGTTTTGAAGAAAGTGCTGTCCCCTCAACTAGTAAGATGTGGTTTCAGGAGAGTCAAGTCTGCTTTCTGTGTTCACTAGAAAGCTTCAAGAGCTGTAAAGCAATTATCTTACAGCTTCTTGCATTATATAAGCTTATAGATCACATAACCATGTTAGATAAATAGGAACTGCTGTGTAGCATTGAATTCAATATAATATGTTTTCTCTCTTGCTGCACTTTTTAGCAAGGGTGCAGCTGTTCAGATATTACTAGATTCAGCTCTCATCATCTTTTGCTGGAAGGAATCAAGCCCTCCACCCCTGATCTACATTGCACAGAGTGTCAGGGACTGGGCGGAGGAGGAATGTTGGAGACCGCCTCCCCAGCCTGACCCTTCCAGAGAAGAAGGAGACGGTTCAGAAATACAACAGGGAGTTGAGGGAAGTCACAGCTCAGAGGCAGATGAGGGGGAAAGCTGGGAAATAATGGGAGAGGAGGAGGAGGAAGAGGCAGCAGGGGAAAGACAGCTGATGGACTCAGTGTCTTTAGAAAGCATTCTAGAACCTCACTCCCAGACCTGGCGGTCATTGAAAGTAGGAGAGCAGAGAGCTCAGAGGCAGAAGGCACAGCTCAGCCACCATAGAGATGAAGCATAATGGGAGAGATAGAGGGGTGCGGTTTCACTCAGAGCGATACCATTACTCCAAGAGGCTGCATTTCTAAGCCTCTCTCTGTGAATATTGAATAAAATTCATTGGTAAGAACTTTCCTTGTCTTATCCATTCCTGACAACCTACCGTGGGGCGTTAGATCCTCTGACGCCTGACACAGAGGCAGCTCACATATCAATTAGACAGTGTATCCCTTCTTGCCACACATAGAGCATGTATAAGCATGCATCTGAGTGCTCATATCTCTTTTCGGAGTAAGCAGATTGTGCATTTTTAGGAAGCGTATGTGACAACATGGGAGAATTTCTGAGACAGAGATTCGCTCCCCTGCTCCACCAGTGTGAGTAACCTACCCTTTGGGATACTTTGATAGATTTCCTCCCTGCATTTTAAGCAGAAACTATTTCAGCTCAGAATTACCCCAGTGGAAATACGGTTAGATCTAATAAGTCGTTGCAGTCAACTGTTTCACTAGAATTCCTTTTGCTAAGGCAACTCTTCATTCTCTTGCTGCTTCATTGTGTGCCCAGACACTCAAATGGCTATTTTTGATTTGCTTTCATTTCATAAATGTGGTAAACAAAAACCCATTCCAATAGATGATGCTGCATACTTAGGAAGAATGAAAAATAAGGAGTGGGTCTTTGTCAAGGATTTTTGTCAAGGGTTATAATTTTTTCAACAACAACAACAACAACTTTTTTTTCTTTTAAAGCCACATGTTCTAGTGGGAACTATAGAATGAGTCTAATGTCTTTTTATCACACTCAGTATCAGTGAGACTCTGCACCACGTCCCATTACTTCCTGATATGCTCTTGCCAGAGTAAGTGGGAGTGTGTGTGTTTGGTACTTTAATCCCTTTCCTCCCTCCCTCCCTCCCTCCCTCCCTCCCTCCCTCCCTCAAATTGTCTAGGTTAGACATGCTTTTTAGGCTGATTCCCCATTTTGTTTATGTGCTTCTGTTCTTATGTAAGTTAGCTGTTGTGTTTTCAAAATACTGAGGGTTTTTTTTAAAAAAAAAAGACTGCGAACCTGTTTGGGGGTGGCTTATATGGAGCTGAAACGTGTATAAATATTCATATTAAAGCAAAAAAACCCAACCAACCGAAATCACTGGTAAATCTTATTTTGATGAGAACGAAAACAGGCCTTGCTCAAATCTGTGATGCATTCATATCCACCATCATTCCACTGAAAGCAATAATGCATATACAAGAAATTTAAACAAGGGACACAACACAAACATTACCCATTGCCATTATCCGATTGCCTTTTGTGATTGGTGCATATACTGTACAAGGAGCGGACCATTTAATATTTTGGCCTTCATCTAAGGTTTATTATTTATTTATTTTATTAAAAAATTAAAATATGAGGTTAGGTTTGCAAAAGGTTAAGTGCCTGATTATGCAGAATCATATAGAAAAGTCCTGCAGGACAGAAAACTGATTAAACCAATCTAACACTACAGAGATTCAATCAGGCTGACTCAAAATGGCAAAGAGCCTATACAGTTTAAGAGGATATGACATCCTTAGCAGAAGGTTTTAATTTTCCTTTTAAAAAAGATTCCGATATCGAATTCTTGTAGGGTTTTAATTTTTTTAAGGGGATGATGTTTTTCAAATTCTGTTCAGGACCAGGGTTAAGCTGGGCAAAGTGTGATTATGGTTTCTGAAATCCTTCAGTCTCTGATCCCATTCTGAGCTCTGTGTCTTACTGGCAATGGTGATGAATTTCAAAAATGGAAGGTTTCAGAATACAAACTCCCCCTGCTGGGACATATCACAGCCATTATGAGCCACTCCCAAGCATCTTGGTTTTCTGCTGGCAATAATAGCTCAAAGCATACTTAGAACATCTCATCACAGGAAGAGCCCTTGGCTTCAGTCAAAGCTGTCATGTTGTATCTCCTTTCTCATGCGACCTGCTAAATTTAGCAAACTGTGTGGGTGGAGGAGACTGGCAAATAAGAAGATGCAGTTAGTGAAGGAGCTCTCCAAGACTGAGCTTTGGGAAACTTGGGAGAGGTCCAAGTTTTCCCCAAGAGTTTTCAGAACAGAAAGACTTAGCCCATCCTGAATTGAGATGGGATGAGTTTTATCCAATACAGTCGTACCTTGGATCCCAAACACCTTGTGAGTAGAAAATTTTGGCTCCCAAACACCACAAACCCAGAAGTGAGTGTTCTGGTTTGCGAACGTTCTTTGGAACCTGAAAGTCTGCCGGGGCTTCCATGGCTTCCGATTGGCTGCAGGAGCTTCCTGCAGCCAATCGGAAGCCGCGCCTTGGTTTCCGAACATTTTGGAAGTCGGACAGACTGCTGGAATGGATTCTGTTTGACTTCTGAGGTACCACTGTACTCTTTTGCATTGTTTGGTCTGTACCACTTTGGACCACAGGTGGAGGCTCACATGACTGAATTCTATCCCACGTAAAGAAATAAAACCGTTCACAAGCAAACCTAGAAGACATGAGAAAGGCTAGACCAGAAACCTTTCCACTGATATTCCAGCTCCCTGGATCTTGCAAGTTATTTATTAATTCATTCTACAGAGAAGGATTTCTCCATGTGAGTCTTTACCTGCATTCTGAAGAGGTACAATCCAAGCACAAATTGACCATGCCAGGGGAAACCAGGCATGAGATACTACATGCACGCAATCTGACCCAAGGTCTCCTAGTGCTCAAGTTATGATGCCTTCTTCCCTGTCAATTCAATAATGAGCAGCCAGTTGGGTGCTGCTACAAAGCTTGCCTGTTACTGGAATGTGTGTGGAGGCAGGGCAGGCAAAAGGCATGGTCAAGAGGTGTGCTGGCTGGAGAAGAAGAGAAGAAGAGTTTGGATTTGATATCCCGCTTTATCACTACCCGAAGGAGTCTCAAAGCGGCTAACATTCTCCTTTCCCTTCCTCCCCCACAACAAACACTCTGTGAGGTGAGTGAGGCTGAGAGACTTCAAAGAAGTGTGACTGGCCCAAGGTCACCCAGCAGCTGCATGTGGAGGAGTGGAGACGCGAACCTGGTTCCCCAGATTACGAGTCTACCGCTCTTAACCACTACACCACACTGGCTCCAGTGCTGGATTGGCTCTGCTGATGTTCCTGCACCACCCCAACCTTGCCAATGCCCCACACTGTACCACCACCACATCCTGGTGAGCAGTAGACACTACTGCCAGGAGGCCAATTGTGTAGCAGTGCTGAACCCAGCTCATTTTGTTCCTTAAAGCAGTGGAGGGCAACCTGTGGCCCTTCAGATATTGTGGGGTTACGGCTCTTGTTAACCCTCATGCCTGACCATGCTAGCTGGGGCCGATGGAGGTTGGATTCCAACAACATCTGATGGGTCACAGGTTAAAAACCCCACCTTAAAGGAATTTAACTAGCACCCTGGCCTTAGAAACACATTAGCAGGCTCCACAGAGAAGAATAACAGTATGCCTGTTTCCTAAAACCCAACCAGCCAAGAGGCACGTTTCAGAATCCTGTCCTTAGACCATCTTTCTGGACTGTCAAGGGCAATCGCAGAAAAATCTTAAATTGACTCCAGAAAACCCAACCCCCCTTTTTTCTTTTTTTGCATTTCCCCCCTTTCATTTTAGCTCTGAAAGATAGGAGCATTGATATGATAAGTTTGCAAGGAGATATGAAAAATAAAGGGAGATTAAATCATTTATTTAGCAGGTACAAAAACTAATACATTTTGAGCCGGGATAGTTTAGTGGCAATCTATCCACCCTCATAGAAGAATCTAAAAATCTTTGGCAATTCCAGAGTCTGCTTGGCCCTAACAAAGGTATTTGACAAAACACTGAAAAACCAAAAGAGATAATACTGGTACTGTTCCAGATGAATGCATGAAAGACAGCTACATTTTTGGATTTAATCCATGAATACATCCTCACCATGATGTTTATACAAAGCAACTGAAGCTGATCCCAGAATCCTTTTTCTGCCCTCTGTTAACTTTTTATTTTCAGACATCTCCACACCCCCTAATCATGGCAACAGATAAGAAAAATGCAAACAGAGAAAATAAAACAGTGAATTAAAGAAATATAAACAGAGTCAGGTGAAAAATGCTCCAAGTATAATGAAGAAAAGTTTTTTTAGCATTAGTTTTACCATAATAAGAAAGTATATTTTGACAGTGGCAATTTCACAGGAGCACAGATAAAGACTTGATAGCTACCCTAGGTGAAGAATTCAGGTACGTGGGAATTTCAGCTTTCAATTTTTAAAAGTGTGTGTTTCTAGTCGTTACTGTTGCAAACATAATGTTTTTCAGATGCCTTGCTGAAATCCCAGAAGCCGAAGAATGCACTTGACAAGATTCACAGTGCTTCAGGTTGGGTAGGCTAAAGTCTTCTGCATAGCTACTTGCCATCACCATGACTAACAAAACCAGATTAAATCATGAAATTGCGCAAAATAGTAAAAATGGGAGAATGCACACACACACAGATACAAACACCTGGAAGCATTCTGCTCCCCACCCCATGGACGGAACTCCATGCTGCAGATTTTTAGTTTTATTTCTTAGCACAAAGTACACAAAGTTCTGACTGTGGCTTGCTCATAACATTACACTTTAGAAGAAGTAGCATGTGAAACGTGGATCAGGCTCCATTCCAACCAAAATCGATCTTACCAACAGGAGCTACCTCCACTTTGGAATCAGCCTTGTTCTTTTCAGGCTAAATTCCGTAATTTTGAACTCTCATAGTGCCTTCCCAGTATAATAGGGAGTGTAATTTAGCTTCAAAAGGGATGTGAGTGGCACTGTGGGTTAAACCACAGAGCCTAGAACTTGCCGATCAGAAGGTCGGCGGTTCGAATCCCCGCGATGGGGTGAGCTCCTGTTGCTCAGTCCCTGCTCCTGCCAACCTAGCAGTTCGAAAGCACGTCAAAGTGCAAGTAGATAAATAGGTACCGCTCTGGCGGGAATGTAAACGGCGATTCCATGCACTGCTCTGGTTCACCAGAAGCAGCTTAGTCATGCTGGCCACATGACCTGGAAGCTGTACGCCGGCTCCCTCGGCCAATAAAGCAAGATGAGTGCCGCAACCCCAGAGTCGGTCACGACTGGACCTAATGGTCAGGGGTCCCTTTACCTTTAATTTAGTTTCATTTGCCTTTGAACCTCAGAACCTTAGATACTCCCTTAGAAACCTCCCTTCCCCTCCACCTATGAACCTTTGGATCTTCCCCACCATAAGAACATGAGAAGAGCCTGCTGGATCAGGCCAATGACCCATCTAGTCCAGCATCCTGTTCTCACAGTGGCCAACCAGATGCCTGTGGAAAACCATGAAGCAGAACATGAGTGCAAGGGCAATCTCCCCTCCCACTGTTTCCAGAAATATCCCTTGATCCTAAACATATCTGGAGGCCCATATTTATCCTTAGTGCTCGGGGCAGAGAAGTGTCTTGAGGACCTTAGAACATTGAGTTTTTCAGGTTTATTAGGTAGTTAGCAGGGCTGCTAGAACTTATGGGGTATGAGACACTGGTTCAAAGAGCCCTGGGACATGTAGTTTCCATCAACAGTGTCTCCACATCACTTGGGAAGACAGGCAAACTAATGCCAGTGTACTGGAAGAAGCAAAGATCACCAGTGTTGAAGCGATGATTCTTCAACATCAACTACGTTGGACTGGTCATGTTGTCCGAATGCGTGATTATCATCTTCCAAAGCAACTACTCGACTCCAAACTTAAAAATGGTAAGCGCAATGCTGGTGGTCAACAAAAGAGGTTCAAAGACTCTCTCAAGGCAAATGTAAAAAAAAAAGTAGAACAAACACCAACAACTGGGAAACACTCGCCTGAGAGTGCTCCAATTGGAGAACAGCCTTTACCAAAGGTGTCATGGGATCTGAAGATGCTCAAACTCAGGATGAAAGGGAGGAATGCACTAAGAGGAAGGTACATTTGGCAAACCCTCACCGTGATCAACTCCCACCTGGAAACCTATGCCTCCACTGTGGAAGGACATGTGGATCCAGAATTGGCCTCCACAGTCACTTACGGACTCACTTTTAAAACCGTGTTTATGGAAGACAATCTTACTCGGCTACGAGTGATCGCCAAAGAAGAAGAAAAAGTTTCTAGAGAATGATATGCCCCAGAGCTTCTTGTTGTGGAAAAACATTGAGGAACATCTCTACCTGTCACTCACTGACCCTTGGCAGGAGCAGCCAGGAAGAAATTCAGCCAGATATACAAGGTATTATGGAAAAAATAAAATTGCTACATCAGTTAAGGAGACGTGAGTGGGCAGAGTTGTCTCCTTGCCAAAGCATTAGAAAAGGCAAGGGAAGAAAAACAGAGTGACTGCTTTTGCTCCCCAGCTGCCTCTGACTGTTTTCATCACTCCAGAGAAGGGGAAGAAATTGGAGGGAAGTATGATGGCAAACAGATAAAAGTTTCACCTCAGATCGTATAAATCTTTCGCCTTTTACTAAAGATTCCATGTGTTTACACATCAATAGGTTCATGTGCGAATACAATCCCTAGAAGCCTCAAGATCTGCTCTGTATTTTGACCTGGTTTGAGAGCTAGATCTGTTCTATCTAGGGAAGGATGAATCTTTCAATTCACAGGTTCCCCCCTCCCCCTAATCTTAAATTCAGTTCTCTCTATTTCCATAGCAATTTGCTATTTTTAAAAAATTCTCATGAAAATGAAACAATTTTTTGTGGGAATTTCTCCTATTTCCCCTATTAAACATATTTTTGCATACAATCTTGCCTAATATGCACATTTTTGCAAAACTGTGGTTTCTAAGATAAGGCCTTTTTGGATATTATTTGACTAATATGTAGATTCTTATCCACATTTTGTGTGTTTTGTATACATGGTTTGGTAAGAGAACTAGATTGCAAAATTCAGGGAAGTGCCAATTTTGAAGGATGACTATGTTTCAGTTTACATATAGTTTCAGAAATTGCTAATTTTGTAGTCTCTCCTTTAATCAGATTTCTCCCCCAACCCTAGTTCTACCTACTGATGTATCAAAATTTCTCCTTGGTTTTACTTTTCAATCGTGTTCACATCAATGTATAAGAAAATAAATTGCACCCAAAAAATGATCAATGGAGAGAGAAAATACCTTTGGAATTCCCATGAATGGGCTGCAGGGCTTTGGCTCGACTTAGCTGACTTTCAAGCTGGCCAAGGGGCATATGTAGAAGTATCCTTTCTTTCATTCTTGAAATAATTTCTTCAGTAGTGTGCACTCTGCAGCCTTCCCGGGTGTCTGCATTTCCTGAATACCACATTTGAGTTTGCTGTGGCATAGAAAAGAGGAGATACTGTTTCTTGTGTGCCTAACAAAGGTTGATCTCTCTGTCTCTCTCAGCATATTTTTGAAGTTACAATGAAGACAGAGATGCCACTTTCTGAGGATTGAGGGGGCCCGATGCAACTTCATGACATTGCGCATGCAACGTCTTGTGATGTCAGGACATTGCACATGGGGCCCTCTGAACATTGAGGGGGGCTGCCCCCTTAAAAAAAGGCAAAAGATCTGGTAGAAGATTCCTGTGCTCTGCTGACGTTGTTGCTGTTTAGTCGTCTTAGTCATGTTCGACACTCCATGACCCCATGAACCAGAGCATGCCTTGGAAACTCTCACTTTCTTCTCAAAGCTTCTCCTTTTTTATGTCCATGGAGTTTTCTTGGCAAAATACTGGAGTGGTTCGCCAGTTCCTTCTCCAGGTGGATCACATTTAGTCTAAACTCTCGGCTATGACCTGTCCGTCTTGGGTAGCCCTGCACGGCATAGCTCATAGCTTCTCTGAATTATTCAAGCCCCTTCGCCACGACAAGGCAGTGATCCATGAAGGGGTGACATACATTACAGCCATACAAAAACCAGCAGATTATTCTGTGCAATTTCCCTTCACTTCCACTGCACACACCGTACATTATCTTATTGTCCATACATTATCCTACTGTCCGTTTAATTGGACACCAATTACTGCTGATAAATAGATAAAACAGAAGGAGAGCGGAACCAACATAATAAACCATTTAGGAGATAAAAATATATTTCTTCCCCACAGGAGCTGTCAAAAAACGCATGCAGTTCCCGAATCAAGCTGTTCCAAGCTTCCTTCTTCTAAATTCAGACTCGGATGGTGGGCCAGGGGACATCTAGACTTCACTACAATCCAATCTGAAGGAGGAATGGTCTTCTGCTAGAGGGAATTCAATGCACTAAGGGTTTGGGTATGTGAATGAAGGTTGCATTGCCTCAACCCTGGGATTGTGAACCTTTTTTCTGATGTCCTGCACACCTTTAAAGGTATGTGAGGGGCCAATGGCTTGAGAAATGACTCATCTCAACAGCATAATGAAAATACCAAGATAAAACTCAACATGCTACTGTTAAAGTCAAGGGTGAGGGACCTCAAGCCTAAGGACTGGATGGAGTGGTGTGTCTGAAAGTGTGTAGAAACCCCCAACTTTTGAATGGCTGGCATGTAGGCTACTGCAGACAGGTAAGTACCAGATAAATTGCTCCACCCACTTTTACCTCTGGCCAAACCCAACACTGGCATGCGGCAATGATGATCACTGGATAGCTCAGAGTGCGATGCTGATAACACCAAGGTTGCAAGTTTGATTCCTGGATGGGATAGCTGCATGTTGTTGTTTAGTTGTTTAGTCGTGTCCAACTCTTCGTGACCCCATGGACCAGAGCACGCCAGGCACTCCTGTCTTCCACTGCCTCCCACAGTTTGGTCAAACTCATGTTAGTAGCTTTGAGAACACTGTCCAACCATCTCGTCCTCTGTCGTCCCCTTCTCCTTGTGCCCTCCATCTTTCCCAACATCAGGGTCTTTTCCAGGGAGTCTTCTCTTCTCATGAGGTGGCCAAAGTATTGGAGCCTCAGCTTCAGGATCTGTCCTTCCAGTGAGCACTCAGGGCTGATTTCCTTCAGAATGGAGAGGTTTGATCTTCTTGCAGTCCATGGGACTCTCAAGAGTATCCTCCAGCACCATAATTCAAAAGCATCAATTCTTCGGCGATAGCTGCATAGTCCTGCATTATAGGGGGGGTTGGACTAGATGACCACTGGGTCCCTTCCAACTCTACAATTCTATTAAGAAAGGCTGCCCCCAAGCTTTAGAAAAAAAACCTAGCCTTGGTATCCTTCAAAATCACCTAGCTCCATATGAAAAACTGCCACTTTACTTCCATATTTTCCCGTTGTTAGTATTTTTCTTTTTTTCTTTTTTTAAAAAAAATGTATTTCCACTGCTTTCTAGGGCATTAGTGTGGATGTTAAATATTTTTTTAAAATAAAAAGAACTGAAGCCTCTTTTGATTGGTAATTCCTCTGCTCTTCAAACCCAGTTTTCTATTGTCAAAATAAATCTCCCTTTTTCAGTTTTAAGGAACTGGCCCCACTTATTTCTAGAGGTAAAGTAATCACCAACCACTCTAAATGGCATCTCTAGATTACAGCAACTCAGAACATTTATCTGCAACATAGTCAGCCTAACCTGAGAGAAGATAACTTGAAGGAGGCACCATTAACCAAAATGTCAGACCCAGATTTCACACACAGAAGCTGCACTGTCAGCATAGGGTATATTTGAATAAATAAATTCCTCAGTGTGTAAGCCAGATAGCAAAGTTTCCAGTAAATCCGCACTTACCAGCACTTGCAGGAGGATTAACTGAAAAAACAACACACACAACCCAACGATTCTTAACTGTTCATGAAAGCACTGGCGGTAATCTTTTGATCTAGATCTTCCCAATTAGTTTTAGGAAGGTTATTATTTTCCTCTGAACCTGCTTGTTAAGAATATAAACTGTCTCTGTCGGGACTGTACAACTTGTGATTTAGCTTAAGAAACCAGAGGTTTGCCCTTGCATTCATTTTGATCACCTCAAAAGAAGAAAAACAACCCTGTTTTCTCAGAAAGGTGCCAGATTTTATTGACACCTGGTGAACAGGGGGGCAGGATTAAGCGTGTGGTTCTGTGGCTCCTTTCATCCCATTTACTCCGTACTTGTGAGTAACAGATGAGGGGAGCTTCACTTCTGAAGTTACTTTGAGAAATTCTGCAACAGCTGAAGGAGAATCTGAGGAAAAGCAAACCCATGTAAATGAAAACCAAGTGGAAATACACTTGTAACTACCACCAGCACTAACCATGGTTAACACTAACCAGCTTCCTGATAAAACCATGGTCTGTTTTGTTGTTGTTGTTTAGTCGTTTAGTTGTGTCCGACTCTTCGCCACCCCATGGACCAGAGCACGCCAGGCACTTCTGTCTTCCACTGCCTCCCGCAGTTTGGTCACACTCATGCCGGTAGCTTCGAGAACACTGTCCAACCATCTCGTCCTCTGTCGTCCCCGTCTCCTCTTTCCCAACATCAGGGTCTTTTCCAGGGAGTCTTCTCTTCTCATGAGGTGGCCAGAGTACTGGAGCCTCAGCTTCAGGATCTGTCCTTCCAGTGAGCACTCAGGGCTGATTTCCTTCAGAATGGAGAGGTTGGATCTTCTTGCAGTCCACGGGACTCTCAAGAGTCTCCTCCAGCACCGTAATTAAAAAGCATCAATTCTTCGGCGATCAGCCTTCTTTATGGTCCAGCTTTCACTTCCATACATCCATACATTACATGCATACATACATACATACATACATACATACATGGTCTGCTAGTCTACTTCAAATGAATGTCTCAAATTCTAGTTTGTGAAGGAATCGTGTCTTTAGAAAATTCAGTTTTTTAAAGATAATTAAATGACCCCCCCAAAAAAAATATAAACATAAGTTCAGACCAGCCTTCTCCCATATAGTACCCTCCAGATATTTTGATCACTCCCACCAAGCATGACCAGTGATTAGAGATTATGGGAATTGTGGTCCACTACATCTCATGGGCACTAGGTTGGGGACGCCAGGTTTAGACAGTTGTGGGGGGGCATGTGTGGTTCTTTCTGCTAACCTCTAATTAGCTGTGGTTCAAGGAGAAACAGCAGCGAGAAGTGTTTAGAATTTTGCTTTTTTCCAAGAATTGCTTGGCATGTTAACTCTTCAGAATTTTCCCCCAAGAGAGCCTGCGCTTGTCCTTGTATCTGCCAATGAGATAGTGAATAATTACAGAGTGACCAGAGAGCTCCAAGAGAGGAAAAAATACATCTACACATAGTAATTAAAAAGCAAAATGTGATTAGACATTGGAGTGTATTCCAAGAAAAATGTGGTTGGGGCAGATAAGACAAGAGAGGAAAGATTCAAAAGCCTGGTTGAGAAAAAATCTAATTAAAATGAAGTGTTATCCTGGTGTTTTGATCTTCGATAGAGAGATGCAGGGTTATTAGTAGAAAATCATTCTGGCGAAAACCACTCTTGCACATGGGCATGAGAATGGGGTGCTTATGTGAATGCAATGGGGTGAATTTTCTCAAAACCATGTGTTGTCTCTGCAAGTTTAGAAATGTCTCTATTTTCAACAATATATCCAATGGGCTGTTAGTGTATGTATGTACAGTGGTACCTTGGTTCTCAAACTTAGTCTGTTCCAAAACCAAGGCATACATAGGAAGTACCGTAATGCAAAATGGATTAATCCATTCCAGACTTTAAAAAAAACCCCTAAAACAGCAATTTAACATGAATTTTACTATCTAACGAGACCAATGATCCATAAAATGAAAGCAATAAACAATGTACTGCAGTCACACAATCAATCAATCAATCAATGGCTGAACTGGGTTCCACACAGTCACAAAAACAAAACAAAAAAGCCGCAAAAACAAGAACGCAAATAAATAGCAAAATAAATAGCAAAATAAATAGCAAAAACAGACAGACCACAGTGTAACACTCGAAACGGAAGTGTGGCACTCAAATCGGAAGCGTAACACTAAAAACGGAGCACTTTTGGCTTCAAAAAAAAAAGTTTGCAAACCGGAACACTTACTTCCGGGTTTGCAGTGTTTGGCTTCCAAGTTGTTTGAGTACCAAGGCATTTGAGAACCAAGGTACCACTGTATGCATGCAAAAATGATAGCAACTGGCATTATTCTTATTCTTATCTTTATTAGCATGCCAAATTCATTTCCTCCTTAGGTAAGGGAAATAGACATAACTATGCCTGGCAAGACAGCTTATTCTATAATAATACTACTACCCCTTCATGCTTTAATGAGACTTAAACATGTTGGTTGTTATGAGGCAGCATTGTGTTGTTGTTGTTTAGTCGTTTAGTCGGGTCCGACTCTTTGTGACCCCATGGACCAGAGCACGCCAGGCACTCCTGTCTTCCACTGCCTCCCACAATTTGGTCAAACTCATGCTGGTAGCTTCGAGAACACTGTCCAGCCATCTCGTCCTCTGTCGTTCACTTCTCCTTGTGCCCTCAATCTTTCCCAACATCAGGGTCTTTTCCAGGGAGTCTTCTCTTCTCATGAGGCGTCCAAAGTATTGGAGCCTCAGCTTCAGGATCTGTCCTTCCAGTGAGCACTCAGGGCTGATTTCCTGAAGAATGGATACGTTTGATCTTCTTGCAGTCCATGGGACTCTCAAGAGTCTCCTCCAACACCATAATTCAAAAGCATCAATTCTTCAGCGATCAGCCTTCTTTATGGTCCAGCTCTCACTTCCATACATGAGGCAGCATATACCACAGTAACATCTATTTCCATCTTGCATGTCACTGTTAAAACATACCCACACAGGGTGCATTATGCAAAGTTTTCCAGAAGATCACCAAAAGCTTCTAACAGAAAATCCACACAACTACCCACCCCCCACCCCATTTGTCTAAATTTATCTTTATAGCTCAAGGAATATGTAGAGATAGAAGCTGCAATAATTGTATTGATTAGCAGACGAACCTGAGAGATCACAGATACTGCGTTTCAAAGCAACCCCCGGCTACCAACTCTTTTCATAACTTTGGTTGCTATGGTAGCTACAAAACAACACTTTTTTCTTCTTCCCTCCAATAAAAAGTACCTTCCTATTTTCCTTCTGCATAGAGTTATTGGTATAACTTAAGTATTTGGAAGTAATCTTTTGAAAAGGCTTCTGAAGAAAGATAATAATGGCTGGTGTTTGTGTTTTCTGGCATTACCAAGTGAATAAGTTTGCTTTGAACTAGAATCCACTCTAATCATGACTGGTGTTTCCATAACAACACGCAACAAGAATAGGCTGAAGGTGGCTTGCAGTATTATAAAATTAGCCGTTAAAAATTACCAACAATGTTCATGGATTAATAATAATACTTTAAAGCGCAGCATTAAAAACAGCTTAAAACGAATTAAAAATTGCAAAAACGGGGCGGGTCTTAAAAGATGCATCTCAGGTGTCAAAGGTCAGGGCAAAGAGGTGTTCCTTTGGAAGGTTGTTTAAAAGGCCAGTTGTGCTCTGCTCCCCTTTTCTTCCCATCTAGAGTTGCCCTGCCCTCTGCCTGCATTTCAGAGGCTGGGCCTTGGCAACAGCTGTCTCCCCTCCTCCACGCCTGATCTCCATCAGCTACTATGAACTAAGGGAGGAGGCTGGCAGAGGCGGCCATAGAGAGGCCATGGGATTCTCCCTTGCAGCCACCACTGATGCCAGAATGTCCACTGATGCCAGCCACTTGGGACAAGCACCAGCTCATCCTCCTCCTCCTCCAGCTTGGCGTTGGTGCTGTTGGGTGAAATGGGACATCCCGGGATCAAATCAGAAGCCGGGATGGCTTTCATAATTCCAGGACTGCCCCTGGGAAATAGGGACACTTGGTGTTAAGTTGTGGGTGAACATATCAGATGACACAGTGATTCTGCAAAACAGCTCTTGTTTATTCACAGGCCAGAACAGAACTGAAGTGAAGGGTTCAGCCAGCCTGCTTATATAGAGCTCCACTAGAATGCAACAGTAACCATTTTCTGTAACTATCCAATCACTGAACGTCACTTTCGATCCCTTATTTGCATATGTGGACCTGAAGTATCTACAGTATCCCCCTGCAGGCCCAGGGTGGGAACTTCAGTACATAACACTTGGAGGGTATGATAATGTAGTTAACAGGTGCCTGGGCAACATGTTTTTCAGGCCACTCTGTCATGCAGATAGGCAAACTGAGGTTTGGTGGTGGATGTAGTCATTCTCGGATATTATCTGCTATTTAGGATAATATTGTGTTTTCTGTCAATATTCATCCGTCTTCAAATCAGCACACTAATCGCTTTGTGTGAATGCTATTAGGAAATAGCAATACTGCACTAAAAAAGAAGGCTTGTTACTGCCTGCTTCGTGTTCCTTATGCTCAAATACAGTGCCTATAATGAGGAAAGGTAATAATTTACCCTTCCAAGAGCATTAGAAAAAGTGCTGCAGGGAAATGGATGCAATTATTAGTAATTGCAAGAAGAGAGAGCTTTTGCAGTGCTTCCCCCGCCGCGAAGTTCTGCTTTACTAGTTCCAGACTTAACCAGTTACTCCAGAATCATAAAACAGTCACCAAGGGAAGCTTCCCCCCCACCCACCTCCTCTCATTCATTCTCTTCAAACCACAGCAAATGGCTTTGCAAGCTGCAGTTGTTCATTGCAGCCTGATAGAGAAGCTTATCTTAAACAGTTTTAGATCATTGTTCATAATCACGGGTAAATTACTTTTGCGTAAATATCTTTGCAGCTGCACCTGCTTTCAGAAATAGTGGAGGAGGAGGAGACCCATGGAAATCTGACTGCACTTAACATTTGCAGCAAAAAAGGAGTAGCTCAGGCATGTTTCTAAGATTTTAATGTAACTATTAGCTTCCTTTTTCCACTGAGTTAGATCTTTAAGGAGACAAATGGAGGATCTGAAAAATTTTCATCGCCTACTGATCTCTGGCTGAATAAAATGTTGGGCATACCTTGCAGATTATTAGCCTATCTTGCAAAATACACATTGATGTAAAAATAGGTGGGTCGGCTTCAGTATTGCAGAGATGCATGGGAAGAGAGCAAAGCTATTCCTCTTATTTTTTCAGGGCAGCGATGCTCACCTGACGTCAAGTTTCCTGTGCCACAGCTGCACACTGGGATGGAGGGGCCAAGGTAATGTCAAGGTTGGTGTGGTGCAAATGCACTGGCAGGAGTGCTGAATAGGCTCCACTGTTGTGTTTGTGCCACACTGATCTTGCTGCTACCTCATCCTTCCCCCTCTACATCCTGGTATGTAGCAGCAAGGCAGGTGACCGTAGGTCAGGTGAGTGCCTCTGCCACCACTCCACCCACTAGTATATCTTTTCAAGGGAGGTAGGCTGAATTTCCCCAAGAGTAAATGACAGCCTGTCAACCCTGCCCTATTAAAATCCATCAGAGCCTCCCAGACTTGAGCCTAACCTTAACCAGGACAGTTAGTATAATATTCTGCTGTCTCTCTTTCACAGGATTGTGTTAGCCTTCTGGACAGGCTTTCTGGGTTGAGAACTGGGTAGTTTGGAGGGCCTACTACTTTGGTAGTTGGAGGGCCAATTCCAGGTGGTGGTTCTGGGTTAGTCTGCCTCTACCCCATAACATGTATGATACAGGAGCCTATTTTATCCCCTTTATATTAACATCTACCCAAAGCCACTGAGATTTGAGGTTGTGTGCCATAAATACCCAGTTTTAGCTGCTTTTTCCAGTCAGGTGAGGCAGTAGAAGATGTGGAACTGTCCTCTCCTTTCAACCCTCCTTGTACTGTTCAGCTGACTGGGGAACAACCGGAAGTGGTGAAATGTTAGATTGGAAAACAAACAAAAGTTAATCTTTATCAGGAGTCCTCCACCCTTCTGCCTGAAGCTTGGCTGGTCACTGGAGCTGTGCCATGGTCGGCTCTGTGCTCCATGCTTTTTTTAACATTGGGGCCCCCAAAATATAGGGGGCCACCCAAAGGGGCTCAGCCCCCAGGAGCTGACACCCCGGTCCTGGACCATGTAAGATTAGGCAGTGGGGGAAAAGCAACCTAAGGGGCACAGGCTGCACATTTCTGAACAAGAAATAGTATCTTGGAGACTATGCATACTGAGTGGAGAATGTGCATATTGACTGGAGAATGAAGTGGTAGTGATATGCACATTTCCCAGGGCCTGTTGGAGATTATGTAGATTGATCACAATTCCCTATTGGTTGTTGTGCACCTTAACCACTGCAATTACATTCCCTTTAACATATACATACGATGCTTGTTTAAGAAAACAAGGTTGCTGAAGGTTGTTGCTTCTGGACTTCAGAACTGCAAAAGGCACCATGGATACAGTGCAAACAATGAAGTCCTTATATAACAATACATAGAAAACAAGACCCCAAAGTCTCCTTCTCCCTCCACCCCTTCTCTCTTTCTCTGTGTATAAAAGAATACTGTAAGCATAACATGTAAGAGAAGTCTTTTCTACATCCAGAGTCCTTGGGAAGTGTATTAACAACAGGTTCCTTCAGAGAATGCTTCCATTTTCTTCAAATGCATAACTGACCAGTGGAAGATCTATAGTCAAGACAGCTGCTTTCTTCTTGATAGGTTGCAAATAGGATATTTCACTCAATTATATTCGCCCACTCTTCTGAGGGTCAAACTAGCATCACCTTCCTACATTTGATATCAGGTGACACCATGTTGCAATAGAAAGATGGGCTGTCAATTAGACAAGGGTATTTGTGGAGCAATGCACCAGATCACATCACTACCTTCCTCCCTGCTTTCCCACAAGGGACTGCAAATATTCATCCCACACACATTCTGTGAATGCTGTGTGAATTGTGTGAATGCTGAGGAAGCATTCTCTTGAAACCCCATAGATCATGGCTTCTTCCATTTCCTGAAACACAGACACACTGATATAATGATTTCATGAAATATTTGACAGTGTTCAATTGTGGACAAATAGGTCACCATTCTAGTCCTAGATCCAGCAGTGCTTTTGGGTAAAAATGGGGAAGGACTATTGCAAGCAAAATGTGAAGCCTTGTTGTTCACATATAATCTTCCTTTATATCCTGGCTATTAAACAGAGAGAGAGAGAGAGAAATGTGTCCTTGGATGATAAAATGGCTCACTTCACACACGCAACCCCCCCCCCCAGTTGCAAGCCTTTGAGCATCTTTTCGTCACTTACTTCTAATTGCCTTCACTGTTCTTATAATCTACAACCTTGGCATTTCCAATCAAGAGGTGCACAAAGCAAAGTTAACAAATAAATAATTACCAATCAGCATTTGGCTTTGATGGGGGTACCTTTGGGTTAATGAAAAACAAATAACTATTTCTTCCTAGATATTCAAATCAAATTTCAATCAAAAACTCTCCCCCTACCCAGCTGCCACCCCCCATCCCGCCAAAACCAAAACAACAGCAGGTCAATATTATTGACAGAAGGTGCCTTTATTTTTACTCTCACCTTAGAAATGGAAGTTAACAGGTGCACTTTCGGCAGTTTAAATGTTGAGAAACTTATTTCTGCTGCCCCTTCTCCAAAGATGATGGCATAAATATGGCTTTGCAAATGTGGTTAACCAGCACTTGTGCTTTAAGTAGAAGAAATCCTTCGGAATATAGTAAAGATAGTTCAGAGCAGACATTCACTGTGGAAAGCAAGGTTTCCTCCAAATCTGTGTTTTGGACTCAAACAAGTGTTTTGCCATTATGTTTTGGCCCATCCCTACTCTGACATGTTCAAATCTCATGCAAATCTGCCTTTCATGTACCATCATCTGAAATTGTCCTTAGGGACACACAGTTTCGACCCTGTGTTTCTGTTTGTTGAATGTCTAATATACATGCTAACTCCCCCTCTTCCTTATTAGGCTTCTTGTGATTTAATTAATGATAGGGTGTTTTTATCATGGCCTGCTTTTCCAATTAAAGTATTTTATGACTTCATTAATCTATTAAAGAATTTCCCAGGAGGTAATTAATTAGATCTTTTCCCCTCGCTGGTATGACAACAAATTGAGTGGACACAATGGAGTGTATATTTAAATAATGTAACTGCACACATCATCTTAGAAAATAGTTATCTCCTTTTAATTGCTCTCTTGTAAAGAGGTTGGTTGGTTGCATCTAGCAACACAGACAGCCCAATAGGCTGAAAATTATTTTATAAAAGAGGGATACAAAATGAAATAATAATATGAACAAAAGTTATTATTAACAGCATAATTATTCTATAACATTTTAAAATGTGTAGCATTGCAGAATGTGGAATCAGGTTTTAATTTTTTACTGAGCAAGTAAAATAGTAAAAAAGCTTTCGGGGAGCTGTACTAACTTTTGGAGAGCAGGGAGAGAAATAGCCATCTATCGCACAAAGATGCATCATTCTGCTGAAAGGAACCAAATTTTGATGCCTGTAATACAAGCATTAAGCATTTTTGCAGTCATTATATTCCTCATTCTTGGGCTCCATGATCATTGCAGATGGTGACAGCAGTCACGAAATGAAAGACGCCTGCTTCTTGGGAGAAAAGCTATGACAAACTTATACAGCATCTTAAAAAGCAGAGACATCACCTTGCCAACAAAGGTCCGTATAGTTAAAGCTATGGTTTTCCCAGTAGTGACGTATAGAAGTGAGAGCTGAACCATAAAGAAGGCTGATCGCCAAAGAATTGATGCATTTGAATTATGGTGCTGGAGAAGACTCTTGAGAGTCCCATGGACTGCAAGAAGATCAAACCTATCCATTCTGAAGGAAATCAGCCCTGAGTGCTCACTGGAAGGACAGATCCTGAAGCTGAGGCTCCAATACTTTGGCCACCTCATGAGAAGAGAAGACTCTCTGCAAAAGACCCTGATGTTGGGAAAGCTGGAGGGCACAAGGAGAAGGGGATGACAGAGGACGAAATGGTTGGACAGTGTTCTCGAAGCTACTAATGTGAGTTTTACTAAACTGCAGGAGGCAGTGGAAGACTGGAGTGCCTGGCGTGATCTGGTCCATGGGGTCACCAAGAGTCGGACATGACTAAACCACTAAACAACAACAAAAATGTCTTTACAGCTGGGACATGCTAGAAGCAAATGGTTAGAGCATTCAAGAGGGGTCAGGAGAAGTAGGGTCTTAGAGGCTGAGAGTCACAGTGTGAGCACAGATTCAGATGGAGAAGGGGTCAGAGGTTGGCCCTGCTACACAGTAGCAGAACAGTCCCAGTCCTGCTGGCTCGCCCCCACACCATTCAAGGAGAGTCCTGCACATCACTGAGAAATGGACCAGACAGGTCCAGAAGAGGAGCTTGCCCCCTCAATGCAGCCTTGGGAGGGATCCAAAGTGAGAGGTTAGAGGAGGAAGGGCGGAGCTAGTGTTTGGTTTCAGCAATGTTTCAGCTGGATTAAGACGAACTAGAGGACTCTCTTGTGTTGTTATTTTCTGTTAATAAAGAGCTAATTGCATTCTGTGTGCCTGCCCTGTGGTTGACCTGCCTTGTTGACAGCTCCTTGACAGTCATGTCCTCTGGAAACAAAATGGCTCCTGTCTCATACTTCTCAGTATGGTATCAAGAAAAGCCTTTCTTTTGTTGAAGCCTTAACCAAAGTTTGGTTTCTTGAAAGTTTGGTTTCTTGAAAGAGAAAGTAGTTTCTACTGAGAACTGACTGTTTACTAACTGGAATGAGATCATCTATTGAGAGCACCTGTGTTATCTAGCTACGGATGGTAGCTCAAGGTCAGTATGGAGGCCTGTCTAATTAAAATAAATCATGCATCTGTGAGAGCACAACTACCGGAAAGTTCCAGCCAGCTGAGCTTTTGATTGACTGAAAAATTCTGGTTCTGCTGCAAAGCCTTTTTTTTTTAAAAAAAAATAAAGTTTGGGTAATTCCTTTGTTTGGTGTTTCATACCTTTCCCGATGTCAGGAAAATCTAAGTGTTGTATCCAATATCAGCATTAGTAGACCCAGTGTTGTTTTTGTTCTTCAGGGAGTACTCAGGGGTACGCAGTACCAGCAACTCCCTCTTTTTTTGGTTAAAAAGTGTGACACGTATTGTAACAACTTCATAGTGAATACTGGCACCTATTTTTCTAGGCTGGGGGGGGGACCCTGAAATGGATGGATTGAGGGAGTCATGTCCATTAATTTCAATGGGTCTATTCAGAGTATGACCAATGTTTGGGACCAGTTTCAATCACAGCTCTGGCATTCGTCACAGTTAGTGGGGAAAAGATCCAGGAAATTCATGGTCCTTATCTAAAGACAACTATGCAAATCTGGCAAAATTGGCAGTTGTGACTGGCTCCAGGCTGCTCACCGCTCATCCCAAAATAATTTCATGAGAAAATACAGGCTACTGCTCTAAAAGCTAAAATGAGATCAGGAGAAAGGTGGGATATTATGCCTTACGGGTTTTTATAAAATGATAAACCTGTGTCATTAGAGAAGTTGTCTATAGAAATGGGAAATACATCCCTGAGTTGGTTCCCAAAAACGCAACAATGATCCCTCTTAGATCATTTAGTTATTAAAACACAGACAACCAAACCACTAACAAAAGCAGAATAACACATACTGAACAGGGGAAGTATTAGAAAGGGTATATGACATTGTTGGAGACTCAGTTAGTCTCTCTCACAGTCAGTTTCGGAACACAATCTTGGAAACAATATAGAGGACCCCACATCAAGTAATTTATGGTTAAACAAACCATTTCAATCAATATCAGCTAATGCCAGATAAATATCTCTTAAAATTTTACATCAGTGGTATTGTATTGCTGAACAAACTGGCACATATTATGTATACCGTAGATTCCAAGTGCTGGAGAGGCTGTCATGGTAAATGGACATACCTAAATATGTCTCCTGCCTACCTAGCAGTTTGAAAGCACGTCAAAAGTGCAAGTAGATAAATAGGTACCACTCTGGTGGGAAGGTAAACTGTGTTTCCGTGCAGTGCTCTGGTTCACCAGAAGCGGCTTAGTCATGCTGGCCACATGACCCGGAAGCTGTCTGTGGACAAACGCCGGCTCCCTCGGCCTATAGAGCGAGATGAGCACTGCAACCCCAGAGTCATCCGTGACTGGACTTAACTGTCAGGGGTACCTTTACCTTTAAATATGTGGTGGACATTACCATATATTTGTTAGTTTGTTAACAGACCTTCATTCATGCTGAAATGATAAAAATTTACAAAGCACAGATAGAGTTGTTTATTTTATCAATATTTACAGGATCTAATAAGAATATAAGTTCTAAGTATTTGATAACAGACGTATTAGTGGCAGCTAGAGAAGCAATAGTACAACAACCTAGATAATGTGTCTTTGAAGACTAGGTATGGAAACATATGGTATCAGGGAAAGAAAATCACTTTCTCCACACATTTGATGCAAGTAAAAGCACAACCACAGGATTTTAGAGCTTTATTCAACATACAATGGACACTGGAGAATAGGAGACATTACCAGAAATGGCAAGAAGGGTGTGGCTGGGGAGGTATCTTCATCCTTTAAGCCAGGCATGACCAAACTTGGCCCTCCATATGTTTTGGGACTACAATTCCCATCATCCCTGACCACTGATCCTGTTAGCTGAGGATGATGGGAGTTGTAGTCCCAAAACAGCTGGAGGGCCAAGTTTGGCCATGCCGGCTTTAAGCCAACTAAGTACAGTCTTCAGCCTAGGCCAGGGGTCAACAAACTTTCTCAGCAGGGGGCCGGTCCACTGTCCCTCAGACCTTGTGGGGGGCTGGACTATATTTTGGGAAAAAAATATGAACGAATTCCTATGCCCCACAATTAACCCAGAGATGCATTTTAAATAAAAGCACACATTCTACTCATGTAAAAACACCAGGCAGGCCCTACAAATAACCCAGAGATGCATTTTAAATAAAAGGACACATTCTACTCATGTAAAAACACACTGATTCCCGGACTGTCCGTGGGCCAGATTTAGAAGGTGAGTGGGCTGGATCCGGCCCCTGGGCCTTAGTTTGCCTACCCATGGCCTAGGCTGTAACCTGGCCAAGATGTGGAATGCACACATCAGGTGTGTTATTTGTGAAGCAGATGTTGGGCAAAGAATTCAGCATCCTCTACCACAAGAGGCATTTTGCACATGTGCAAGGAATTACACGCCCATTGTAATCTTGCCAAGAGCCAAGGATAACTTTACCTAAGCATTCGGTACAAAATCCAGATAATCTATTATTTGTATTTAGACTAAGAATGTATAATGGGAAGAGTACATTGGAGGAAGTGGAGCCAAGTCTCGATTCAAGTTGCTTCTAAAAGAGGGTTACATTTCTCCCCCCCCCCATGTAAAATTGGAGGCTCGGTTTAGTTTTGCTCTTTTGAGCAAAAAAGTTCCATTAATTATTGCTCGTTTATCTGCCTTACTAAACGCTGTAACTCTAATCTACTCAAGACATTTATCTAGCTTTAAATGCCCAAGCCATCATGTTCACTGCATGCAGGTCATTAAAATGTCATGGAAATGGAGCATTACTGCTGGAAAAGTAGTATTCAGAGACCAAAAGTAATGACATTTGAATGACAGTAAACCATTTATTACCAAAGCAAAAGACACTAACAACAGGGGGGAAAGACTGACTGCAATATATAATTTACAGCTTAATGTATGATATTACATTCTTATTTGTAAAACAGAAGTTTTCTGAAAATGATCTGTGGTCACTTGGAATTCACGATGGGTCATGGAAGTGGCATCATAAATTGACCTCATTGGTTATGATGAGAAGGGCAAATATGCACAAGACCTGCTGGAATCAATAAGAAGGTTAGCTGTGACTACAGATGGGAGAGAGATTCATATTTTAATGCAGAACTATGCAATCTGCATTTTCTGAAACAGTATCAAAACACGGCTATCCTTTGAAAGCCCCACTTCTCTGAATTTTGTAATGCAGCTCTGCAGACGGTTAAGTCTATTTATCCTTCTCCCCTAATTTTCCACTACATTCAGAGTCATTCTACACATTAGTGACAATGAGGAAGTGGAAATCTTGACTGTGCAAGTTCAGAATGCAACAGGGTCAGATTTTTTAAATGCTTCTCCAAATCAGTCTGTAGGGTCACCCCCAACCTCCTTCTTTGATGGTTTACTTACATACCGGAAAACAGGACAGGTGGGCTTTTTTGTGGTGAATGCATTCAAAAATGTTTGATCTCTGAACCTGAAGTTTAATTATTTTCCAGAACTCCACTAATGTGTAAGTTTGGTTTTGCTGAGTGCCATGGTCCCGACAGACCCTTCTCTCTCTACCCCTTCATCACTGCAGTACTTGATCTTGTTGACCTGCAAGGAAAAGCCCTGAAACAGACCAGGTTTTCTCTGCAGGAGTGTAGGCATTAATGTCAGAATGAGTGGGAAAGAAAAGAGAGAGAGGGAAAGACAGGGTGCAGATTAAAGTACAGAGACAGTGATTCAATTTAGACTGAGCTATGAATAATTAGTCTCAGGAGCAAGCTAAGCAATAAAGATGTGGGTGTTCACCAGAATAAGAATAGATGAATTAGTCAGAAAAGTAATAACTCAGATAGTTTTTAAAATATGATAACAGTCAGGGAGTCTTCCATGGATGAAGAAATAGCAATTTTAGAGAGCAGCACGGAAAATTCACATTTAATTGCATCGTACAGACTGGTAGCAGTGGAGACAGTTCCAACAGTATTCGTACAGGGAATATACTATTCTTTGCTAAAAGTGCTAACCCCCCAAAAAGTGAGGAGAAAGCTTTATGTATTAACTAATGGTGCAGGGGGATTTATTTATCTCATTTACTTTATTGTAACAATTTAGCTCCCATCCTCTTTTTAAAAAATTCAAGTTAAGCCCATACCAGCTAGCATTATTAACAATAAAACATTAAACACACAATTCAAAATACAAGAGCAGAAGTAGAAAAAGAAGAGGCTATTTTCACTAATGCATTTTTATGCACTCTACCCTAGTACATGCACTCTTGTGCACATTACTTGGTTGGAGAACTTCATTGCCAATGGCGAGACCTGTGAATTTTGAAAGGTGGTTGTGTTTCGGTTCAGACATTGTTTCAGTTAGTACACATTTGATACAGGATGAATCAAATTCCTGCCCCAGCCCTCTGCAGCTTGCATAATGTGGGGGAAATGACAAGGAGGCATGAAAGATATGTCACATGGGAATGCACAGAAGAGCTATTGCAGTTGATACCAAGCCACATCTGATTCATTCAGCAGAAGCCTTGAGGATGAGAGAAGGGAAGGATGAGAAGCCTGTTATTGTTGACACATAGCTCAACCGGCTTGGGACAAAGGCTGTCTTTAGCATATGTGCCGCCGGGGTGCAAAGATCCACTCAGTGCCCCCAAATTTAGTTTAGCCCCCAAACAATAAGGTAAAGGTAAAGGGACCCCTGACCATTAGGTCCAGTCGTGGCCGACTCCGGGGTTGCGGTGCTCATCTCGCTTTACTGGCTGAGGGAGCCAACGTTTGTCCACAGACAGTTTTTCCGGGTCATGTGGCCAGCATGACTAAGCCGCTTTTGGTGAACCAGAGCAGCGCACGGAAACACTGTTTACCTTCCCGCCAGAGCGGTACCTATTTATCTACTTGCACTTTGACGTGCTTTTGAACTGCTAGGTTGGCAGGAGCAGGGACTGAGCAACGGGAGCTCGCCTCATCGTGGGGATTAGAACCGCCAACCTTCTGATCAGCAAGCCCTAGGCTCAGTGGTTTAACCCACAGCGCCACCTGCATCCCTCCCCAAACAATGCGTAACATAATATTTTGATGTAAGAGTTAATTTTGTGTGCATGGCACTGTTGAGAATGACAAGCGCCGTCATTGAGTCTGACAAGCGCAGCCGTTGTGAATGACATGTGCCACTGCTGGTGCAGCGTGTCTTTGGTAAATGAGCATACAAAGTTGAAAGTCCTTTAGTGAAACAGTAGGTATACATTTCTGTAATACCTAGGTTTATATGTATTTTGTTTTTTTTAGCTTGATCAAAATTATTTATTATTTCATAACAGGTAGATAGTTAAGAGCTTAGCATATGTGGGCTTCAGCGGTGGGCACCTGGCACCCCCCAGAATTTGGCTCCCAGGAGCCCCGCATCCCTTGCACCCCCGGGTAAAGACGGCCCTGCTTGGGACATTCCTTCTGTAGCCCTGTGAATATGGCCTCCTGTAGTTTCTCCACAGGGAAGCACTCTTTGCTGCAGAGAGTGAAGATAATGACTTGATACTGTAAGCGAAAGAGATAGAAAATTGAGTAAAGGATACAGAACTTTGAGGAGAATGGACAAAAAGGAACCATGAGAGAGAAACTCCAAGTTGGGACAGGGAAGGTGATAGCATCTACTTTATAACTTGCCTACTTCCATTCACCAAGCTGCAGTAGCCCAACACCTAGTAAGACACAGAGAGAAGGACTAGGGATGCTTGAGGAATTTCATCTTTGTGAATTCTGGAATGTATTGATCTGCAATTCCCTGGCTAATGTGAGAATTGAAAAGCGGCTATTTTTCGGCTTCCTCATTTCCTGAATGGCGCAACACAGTTCTCAGGCCAAACAGCATATCAAAACTGAAATGTATGTTTAGAAATGTACATTAAAATGTCAATTTTGATGTGGTTTGTTTGTTTGTTTGTTTCTTTGTTTAATCAATCCAGGATGGAATAGATTTATGAGTGAAAGTGTCGTGATCTGTGTTCAGATATTCACCTTGACCTCTGAAGAGGCAATATTAATGGACAATGCAAGTATATTATTTAGCTTTCTCTAGGAAGGTATGGGGATTGTGTTATGATATGTAAGGTAGGTAGCATTGATGTTTAGTGAGGAAAGAAGGTTGAATCTCAATCCATGATCCTAAGACCTGAAGGCCCAGGTCTGCAAGCTTTCTTGTAAACATGACCTGATTGAAGAAAACAAGATATCTCAGAAGATTTTGAGCAAGGAGGTTTAGACTCTAAAGGGCGAAAGGTCAAGAGCTCCCCTAGATATTTTCCATCAGGAGCAACCACGAAAACTGCTTCCAATTTCACTTTAGGAAAGCTTTCTGCAGCAACCCAGGATAAGCCATTAAAGTGGAGCTGGTACCTCCGGTTTGGATTTCTTAGTACAGAAAGTATTGATCTGATGTGTAGAGATCTTTCCTATTCAAATTAATTCAAGAGGGTTCTGGAAGCTTCTCTATGTGAAAGAAACAAGCAGAAGGTTCATGATGTTTAGGTTATTCCTTTAGAGAAGCTGAGTACAGCTGGCTTAAACTGGTTCTCTTATCTCTTCTGTCCAGGTCATGCTAACTATAAAAGTAGGGCCAGAAGGAGCCTGGGTTTCACTTTTCTTTCTATCTCTTTTCCTTCTGGTGTGGTGTTCTGCACATAGTATGCTCAGTGTTAAGGTTTAGACTATTCGGGTCAATTACGTCCAGGGGGGTCCGGCACACTTCCTCATGCGCAGCTCTGGTCTTCCCCCCGGGACCTTTGACGCAGCAGAGCGTAAAACACAGCGGAACAGAAGCTTGAAACGTTCTTCGTGTGGTAATAACTCAGGCTGACACTTAGCAGTCTCCTTATCTTTAAAGCCTTTATTCCTTAGCAAAACACAACAGTTATAAATCTCCTGCCTGGAGACAGTTCACCCATCTTGCTTGCTCAACGGAGCAAACACGCAGACTGAAAGAACACAGAGAAAAACACACCCCTTCCGTGTTCTAAGCCCGCCCTCAGAATGTGAGGCGTCATCACTCAGAACTCTTAACCCTGTAAGTTCTGAGCCTCTCCTAACACCCCCTCTCGAATCACGTTCTGAGAGGACTTCTGAGTGTTCAACACCTTCCCCATTGCCTTCCGCCCCTTCCTGGCATCGTTGTTAGGCACCTGTTGAACCTCACAAACCTCAGGTTCGCACTGTGCGAAACCAACCCACGCATTTGTGACCTGAAACCTCTCAGGTGGAATTCCCTTTGTAGCCCGCGATGACCGCCTGGGCACAAACTGGGGTGCTCCTCCCGACCCACTGGGGCCAGCATGTGCGTCTTCCTCATCAGAAGACTCCCCCTCTGACTTGACACGTCTGTGAGCTTTCTCCATTATGCGCACAGGAGATGAGGGCTCACTCTTGGACACTCTCTTAACAACCTGTGGAGACGCCCTACTCTGTTCAGGGACCTGGTCTCCACCAGTAGGTTCAGGCTCTGGCTCTCCTTCCTCCTCAGAGTCGTACAGACAATCTGAGTGAAAGTCAGAGCGCACTTTGCGCCTTGCCCAACCATCCTGCTCAAAGAACTCAGCCTGTTTACTGACCAGAAGCTTGGTCTGATCACCTTCTGGGTATGCGAATCTCCACCCTTTTGTCGCGGGTTCATACCCACAGAAGATCATTTCCTGGTACTTTGGACCACCCTCTTGCTGCAACCACTTTGGTACAGGCACCATGGCTCTGCAACCAAACGAACGGAAGAAATGCACCTGTGGCTTCTGTCCGTTGAGCAAGGAATATGGGGTGTCACCTACCACTGCATTGTAGCACCTGTTCATCGTGAAATTGGCCGTTTTTACCGCCTCCCCCCAAAAACTGTGAGGCAAACCAGAGTCATTCAGTAGAATCTCGGATGCTCGAACCAGAGCTTTGCTCCTCAGCTCTGCCACGCCACTCTCCTGAGGAGAAGTCACCTTGTGACGTATCCCCCTCTGGCGAAAGAAACCCTTTAGAGCAGACCCAGTGACCTCTGAACCTCGGTCACATTTGAACCCTTGCACCTTGGTGGAGAACCTTAGTTCCACCTCTGCAACCCAATCTTTGATCAGTTGCGCTGCTTCCTCCTTAGCTTTCAGAGAAAAAGCCCAGGAGTTCCTAGTAAAATCATCTGTCAGCACCATCAGCCACTTGGCCTTGCCCAGACTTGGCTGTGGCATACCTAAAAGGTCTGCATGCACAAGCTCAAAAGGCTTTGTGGTTACCCTGTCCACCCTGGGATGGCTAAATCCCTTGTTTCTGGCTTTCCTGCAAGCCTTGCAATTCAAAGGTTTACCACATTCTTTTACCTTGCAACCTTTGGTGCACTCTGATAGCATCTGAACGTCCTCACAGGACCCATGTGACATCCTTTTGTGCCACACGCAAGCACATGAAACATGAGTGTTCCCCACTCCCTTTTCCTCCAGTGGAGTTTCCAGAACAAAGAGGTTGTTCTGATTTTTTTCAACACGTACCAGTTGCTTTCCACCTCTGGAAATTGTACAAACATCTTTTTCAAAACTCACAGAATATCCCTCCTGTAAAAGACAAGGTACAGACAGCAGGCAATGTTTTATCTCAGGGAGAACATAGACCTTCAATTCAGCCTGCAAGAAAGAGACAAACATGTTAGAAACATGGGTTACACGGCCCTGTGAACCTGTAGCAAATCTAACTGTTTTCTCAGTTGAAACAGCCTTGCAGTTCCACATTTGTCCATCAGGTGGCGCTGTTACCAAATGGGCATTCGCAGCCGAGTCAACAACCCAACGTAGCACTCTCCCCCCTCCGGAGTTGTCCTTCTTTGTTGCCTTTGCAACTGACTTCCTGCTGCCCCCGACCTTGGAGCGTTCGCTGCAGGTGGTGTTTTCCACAATAGCCATCGAAGCAGTCAGCTGATAAGCTTTCTCACGCCTGCTCCCTCTGTTGCCATGGAAACCCGGCTGGTTCTCATGGGAAATGTCCTTGGGACTTTCCTGCCCTTTGTCTCGCTGTGGACAGCTTCGGCGCAGGTGCTCCGGAGAACCGCAAACAAAACAGCAACGAATGGAAAACTTTTCAAACTTGCCTTTGGACGTCAGTGCCCCCCCAACCTTTCCAGCAGCCCTCCTCCTTGAGGCTTTTCTGCCGTTGGGAAAATGGCTTTTGGCTTCTGCTGTGGTTTCTCTGCAAACCCCCTCCAGCTCCTGCCAAACAGCCTGGGCACTCTCAAGACCCTTGGAATGGCCTTTCTGGCCTGCACCCCCAAACTTTGGTGCACAGCCTCCAGAGGAACAGCTAGCCACTGCTTTCCTCTTCCCAGCTTCCAGCAGCTTTCCAGCATGCAGCTCATATGTAGGGGCATTCCGGCAGCCCTCCAACACAGTCCCAGCCCCCTCTGGGCCTTCTGGGCATTCCTCAGCCCCTCTTGGACTCTCTGGGCGTTCCCCAGCTTCTGTGCAGCATCTGGCCCCCTCTGGGCGTCCCTCAGGCTGGCGTCTAGCCCCCTCTGGTGTGGCTCCCACTCTTTTCAGTGCCTGCCAACCGACCCAGGGCTCCTTCCCGTCTGCCTCTTCAAAAGGGACTGCACGCGATTCATGGCTGTCTGCCATCTCTCCCCCGGGGGCCCAGCTTACTTACAGGTACCTCCCGGTCCGGCAGATCTCAGCTCCTCCCGGCTGGCTCCAGTTACTCCTTAGCTGGCCTTTGGCTGCTGCTCAGCCTCTTTGCCTGCAGTATCTCTTTCCCAGCGTCTCATCAGCTGGCCTCTGGCTGCAGCCTCCTCACACGCACGAACGTTGCTTATCTTTATTGCTGACCCCCATAACCTATTCGGGTCAATTACGTCCAGGGGGGTCCGGCACACTTCCTCATGCGCAGCTCTGGTCTTCCCCCCGGGACCTTTGACGCAGCAGAGCGTAAAACACAGCGGAACAGAAGCTTGAAACGTTCTTCGTGTGGTAATAACTCAGGCTGACACTTAGCAGTCTCCTTATCTTTAAAGCCTTTATTCCTTAGCAAAACACAACAGTTATAAATCTCCTGCCTGGAGACAGTTCACCCATCTTGCTTGCTCAACGGAGCAAACACGCAGACTGAAAGAACACAGAGAAAAACACACCCCTTCCGTGTTCTAAGCCCGCCCTCAGAATGTGAGGCGTCATCACTCAGAACTCTTAACCCTGTAAGTTCTGAGCCTCTCCTAACATAGACTTATTATAAATTATTGTAAATTTAAGTCTGCTGCAACTGGATTTCTTAAGGACAGTGCCAATCCTGAATGTATTAGATTTGTGACCATTATGCTCATTTGCCTTCAGTAGCAGTAAAACTCTGCTGGATGAAATATAATTGCCTCTGGTCTATTTTGAGGGGAATCCTGCAACGTGTTTAAGTTTTTACTCTGCTAACTATGCACTGGAGTTCTGCTCTGGATTAATATTGAGAGGAATTCCATGATGAGTACAAGTACCAATTGACAGGGCAAGTTCTCAGATTTAGTAAAAAAAATCTTTCTGTGCATGGAAGGCACAAGATCAAGATCAGGCAGGGCAATTCTAATGAGATTAGTTGGAGAAAAGTCCTCTTGGGACAAACCACCCAACTGGAAACTCTGTTGGTCTCACACTGACTATGGTGAAAGGTGAGGCAGGTACTTGGAGCGAAAATAAGGGCTGGTGCGGTTTGCCTGCCTGGTTGGAAAGGGGGCATGTCAGAGGACCAGAATCCATCCTAACACATCCCCTTTCCTCCCTACTACCGTCAGAGCACCTAAACAACCACAAGAAGAAGGCATCTGAGACTGGAATTCCTTCTCCATCCATGAACAGGTCCACAATGTTCTATGGCCTTGGAATGTCCTCCCAGGAACCCCATAGCATTATGCGCCAAGTCAATAATAGTTTTGCCAATGACTATAACTGCTCCCTTTACATATTTATGCACCTACATATTCTGTTGCCTTTATGGCGCTTAACTTCTCCCCTATCTAACGTAACAATGATCAATTATAAATGGTTTAACTACTGTACACTCGGCATAGAGGGGTGAGCAAGTGGTAATTAACTTCCACGTATTTTCTTAATAATAGGCTCATTTGTCAATAAAGACACTAGGATGTTAACAGCAGTAAGTTATTAGCAAAAATTCGCTGCTGAAATTCTGCTCACCCTGCTGAAAAGCTGGCATCAACATTTTTGTGCGTCGATGCAGATTTCCACACCCGCACGACTCAGTGATTGATTTGTGCTAAGTGAGAGGTTTAAGAGACATCTTTGTTTGAGAAGTGATTTACAACTTGGTAGAATAGCAGATCCACATGGGATTCCCCAGTGTGATAAATCCACAAAAGTTTCCACATTTTAGACATGATGTATTGGTTAGATGCAGATCTAGAACACTCAAATCTCCAAATCCATCACCAGGGAAGTAATGCAGGAGATGTCTGCATACCTTAAAATGGCAATTTTAAAGAAACTTTTTACCTCCAGGGAACACTTTTCACATAAACCCATATAGTCAGGAACTTCTGAGATTTTTCTGGGACATAGTTACCGGTGTTGTCTCAGTTCAGGTGGATCACTCAGAGGGATGAGCGGATCATGGTTGCATTTGTTGTATGATAGAGATGTATAAAATTACAGAGGGTGTATACAATTATGTATGGTAACTATGGAGAATGTGGACCGAGAGAAGCTTTTCTCCCTCGTGATACCGGAAATCAAGGTCACTCTCTGAAGTTGAATGGTGATAGGTCAAAGAAATATAAAAAGAAGGTAATGCTCCACACAGTGGACAGTTAAACCATAGAATTCTGAAGCTACTAGCCATGATGGCTGAAATAATTCCAGTATCCAAGGAGTATGCCTCTGAATAAGGTAAAGGGACCCCTGACCATTAGGTCCAGTTGTGGCCGACTCTGGGGTTTCAGCACTCATCTCGCTTTATTGGCCGAGGGAGCCGGCATACAGCTTCCGGGTCATGTGGCCAACATGACTAAGCTGCTTCTGGAGAACCAGAGCACCACACGGAAACGCCGTTTACTTTCCTGCCGGAGCGGTACCTATTTATCTACTTGCACTTTGACATGCTTTCGAACTGCTGGGTTGGCAGGAGCAGGGACCGAGCAACAGGAGCTCACCCCGTCACGGGGATTCAAACCACCGACCTTCTGATCGGCAAGTCCTAGGCTCTGTGGTTTAACCCACAGCGCCACCCGCGTCCCTCTATGCCTCTGAATACTCGTTACCAGAATGCTGCATCTGGTAGGCCTTTCACCTCATCCAGCAGGGCTCTTCTTATGTTTCTATAATGCAGATTAGTCTCAAAGGAATAGGGTGAGTCACAAAAACAATGTAGACGGGGCAAGGCTACCCAGGTTGTGGTGGGGAGGCACCTTGCCCAAGGACTCCCCAAATGTGGAGTCACTAGTTACCGTTGGAGGAGCATTTCACTTGGCCCACATTTTTAAGCTGACCCAATTCATGTGGATCAGAATGTAAATATCATTGGCGTCTGCCTGGGCATCACCCGCAGCCAATCCCCAGCCAGGCAATAAGGCATTGCCTCTCCAGCAGGGCTTTTGATTGGCCCATTTTCTATTGACTTTCTGGTGGGGAATCCCGCTCGGTACTTCTTCCGGCCAGGGAATTCCCGTAATGGCCAGCCAACATGTGGACTTCTGCTGCTGAGGATGGCGGATGAGATGAAAGTCTACAACCGCCACCTACCTGAGAAGGGTGAGAAGCCATTATCCTTCAGAATAAACCCCTTTGTAAGTTTTGTGATACTGCTCTTGGGTCAAGTAACATACCAGTGAGTTAAAAATGCATGTTAAACGGGGAAAAATTTTAGGACGTCTCCCAACAGAATATTAAAAACACGATAAAACACCAAACATTACAAACTTCCCTAAACAGGTCTGCCTTCAGATGTCTTCTAAAAGTCAGATAGTTGTTTATTTCCTTGACATCTGAAGGGAGGGCGTTCCACAGGGTGGGCGCCACTACTGAGAAGGCCCTCTGCCTGGTTCCCTGTAACCTCACTTCTCACAGTGAGGGAACCACCAGAAGGCCCTTGGAGCTGGACCTCAGTGTCCGGGCTGAATGATGGGGGTGGAGACGCTCCTTCAGGTATGCTGGGCCGAGGCCATTTACGGCTTTAAAGGTCAACACCAACACTTTGAATTGTGCTTGGAAATGTACTGGGAGCCAATGAAGGTCTTTCAGGACTGGTATTATATGGTCTTGGTGGCCGCTCCCAGTCACCAGTCTAGCAGTTGCTACATATTTTAAAATAAATGTGTGTTTGTGTGTGTTAGAAAAGTTGCGGAAATGGGTGGAACAGACTTATGAGTGGGCATAGATGAAATTGGCATGGAGCAAAAATGGAGCAGAAATATGTCCAGTCTTACCAACACCGCAGTTGACACACAGAGATAGCACTGACAGCCCATAAACTAAATAAGCTCTCTTAAGCACAAGTACAATGGTACTTCGGGTTACAAATGCTTCAGGTTACAGACTCCGCTAACCCAGAAATAGTACCTCAGGTTAAGAACTTTGGTTCAGGATGAGAACAGAAATCGCATGGCTGCGGCGCAGCGGCAGTGGGAGGCCACATTAGCTAAAGTGGTACCTCAGGTTAAGAATGGTTTCAGGTTAAGAACGGACCTCCAGAACAAAAGTTCTTAACCTGAGGTACCACTGTACTGTCCTTTTTTAGTAGCTGAGTGTGGACAAAATAGTCTCACTGGACTAGAATATATATTGAAATCTCCCAAAGATTGGAGGCCCTTTTGCTTAGCACACTAAAGTCTTTTTAAAAGCTCACAGGATTTTGAAGATAATGAAATAAGTGTTTTCATACAGATGAGACAACAAGGGGAAGGGGCCATAAACCCATTTTTACACCCCTTTGCAGTGGAAGGGGAGCTGAGAAAATATACTTCAGCTATAAGCAATTTATATTATGCAAGCTCAGGAGAGGATTCATCTGATTAATAAAGAACACACAGAGTACACTAAAGAAGCAGAAAGACTCTGGATGTTCCACTAGTTATATAAGGATTAAGGATAACTAACAGAGTGTGAGTCTCCCTGAAGCTATATTAATCTTCTGCTGGCAACCAGTAAATAAATTTGCTTTTCCTGCACCAGTATTTACTCAGAGGCTTTGCAGGCTGTATGGCGCACATGACGGTTTGTATAAATGAGAGCAGAAATTGACCCCTTTTGTTCACCTTACAAAGAAAATTGGCTGGAGCTGATCCATTGCTGGCTATAGTAAATAAAGCACCATAGGTTCTAGAGTCATATATTGAAGCTCCCAATGTGTCAGACTTTCTTTGCAGCATGTGCTGGTCTGCGCACCAGCCAATGTTTCTATTCTGGGATGTATTTTTTCCTTGTAACATTGATATTCCACGCTTCCTCCAAGATGTTCAGAGTGATGCACAGAGAGGCTCTTTCCTTTTGTCCTCGCAACAACTCAGGGAGGAGGTTAGGTTGAAGAAGTGGTCCAAGGTCACCGAGAGAGCTCCATAGCCCAGCAGGGATTTAAAACCAGGTCTCTCTTGTCCCAGCTTCAACACTATTCACTGCATCATACTGGCTCACCGCTCCACCAAAGCCCTGCACATTCTGTAGCGCTGCTACCAAATCTATTCGCTCTCAAATTTGGAGGTCATGTTTGGGTGAGCCCATCGAGGAACTTCAAGAGAAGAAAGAAGCAATAAAGCTCAGCAAATTTTCTCAGTGTGGGCCACACAGTTGCTATCAGGTTTCATCGAACACAAAATGTTGAGCTGAGGGACAAAACTCCTTCTGGGGAAAAACAGCCAAGGAATTTTTTGGAAAGCAAAAATAATAGAAACTTCTGGGGAAGGTCTGTAGTGCAGTGGTAGGTAAAGGTAAAGGGACCCCTGACCGTTAGGTCCAGTCACAGACGACTCTGGGGTTGCGGCGCTCATCTCACTTTATTGGCCGAGGGAGCCGGCGTACAGCTTGCGGGTCATGTGGCCAGCATGACTAAGCTGCTTCTGGCGAACAAGAGCAGTGCACGGAAACGCCATTTACCTTCCCACTGGCGCGGTACCTATTTATCTACTTACATTTTGACATGCTTTTGAACTGCTAGGTTGGTAGGAGCTTGGACCAAGCAACAGGAGCTCACCCCGTTGCGAGGATTCGAACCGCTGACCTTCTGATCGGCAAGCCTTAGGCTCTGTGGTTTAACCCACAGCGCCACCCGCGTCCCTGTCAAGTAACATACCAGTGAGTTAAAAATGTATGTTAAAGGGAAATAATTTTTAGGACGTCTCCCAACAGAATATTAAAAACACCAAACATTAAAAATTTCCCTAAACAGGGCTGCCTTCAGATGTCTTCTAAAAGTCAGATAGTTGTTTATTTCCTTGACATCTGATGGGAGGGTGTTCCACAGGGTTGGCTCCACTACTGTGAAGGCCCTTTGCCTGGTTCCCTGTAACCTCACTTCTCACAGTGAGGGAACCACCAGAAGGCCCTTGGAGCTGGACCTCAGTGTCCGGGCTGAATGATGGGGGTGGAGACACTCCTTCAGGTATGCTGGGCTAAGGCCGTTTAGGGCTTCAAAGGTCAGCACCAACACTTTGAATTGTGCTCAGAAATGTACTGGGATTCAGTGAAGATCCTTTAGGACTGGTGTTATATAGTCCCAGATAACCAGAGCAGCGCACAGAAACACTGTTTACCTTCCCGCTGGAGCGGTACCTATTTATCTACCTGCACTTCAATGTGCTTTTGAACTGCTAAGTTGGCAGGAGCTTGGACCAAGCAATGGGAGCTCACCCTGTTGTGGGGATTCGAACCGCCGACCTTCTGATCGGCAAGCCCTAGGCTCTGTGGTTTAGACCACAGCGCCACCTGTGTCCCTGGCGCCACCCGCATCCCTGCAGTGGTAGAACATATAATTGCATGCAGAAGGCTATGGGTTCAACCCCTGTGATCTCCAGGTACAGCTGCCTGAAACCCCAAGGATCTGCGGCTGGTCAGTTTAAACAGTATTGAGCTAGATGAACCAGTGGTCAGACTCAGTATAAGGAAGCCTTTTGTGTTCCTTTCTTGCAATAATACTAGGGAACTTTTTCACATCCCTTCTTCACATCCCCTTTGCTTCCCCGCTCTACTGTATGAAGTGCCCATTTATTCCTACTCTCTGCTTCTGGTTCTTTGGAGTTATTGATCCATGAAAGGTGACATCATTTTATCCCACACCTGCTGCATTTATTCAGGAGCTTTGGTCGTAGTTTCATCGAAACCTTTTTGCAAGTCAAGAGCATCATGTTGACTGTGGAACACCCACCCACCTGTTGGCTAACTTTCCTTCTCTCAGTCCAGCTACCCATTTTTCATTGGTTATACCTTCTTTTCCAATATTGAACAGAGATTTGCCATCGTACCCACTTCCCACTTGTGTGTTCTGCTTACCCGTGAACAGATTACAAAAGCAGGACTAAAATGTGCAGTTACTGAGTGTAGAGGACATGCTTGTGTGGCCCAGATCACGGAAACAATTGCAACTTGTTTTCTAAGAGGAACTAAAGTAGCCTCTCATTGATTTATGCTCAGAGCATTCAGTCTAATGTACATTCACTGTTCTTTTTATAAATGCAGCGGTAATGACATAATAAGTAGAAAACCATCAGTCATCAATATCATTAGCCACTTTACCACGCTAATGTTCAAGTTATTTTTAACTTTAAGAGTTGTTTTTGATATTGTGAAAAATTGCATGTAAGATGAATGATATGCACCTCTCACTCTTGAGGACTTTCACACAGTAAGCTGATTGGGCACCTGGGGTGGTGCATGTGCCCTGTGACCAAGGGTGGGGCCAGTCACCCACAGGGCAGGGCGAGCCGGGGCAGGACGTTCCGCGGGGCCTCTGAGGAGTCTGCCTGCCTCGTCCCTCTCAGCCACCCTACAGCTGAGGGGGAGGGGGAGGGTGGACTGTTTGGGGCAGTGCGGAGCCTGCGGGCACCGAAGCCACCATGTCACTCCCAGAAGAGACACGTGGCTTGGGCACGATGCAGGCCCCGCGGTGAGTGCTACCCGGCATTTTGTCACCCCCCTCAGTGGTGACACCCGGGGTGGACCGCTCCCACCGCACCCCCTTCCTCCACCCCTGCTTTCACTAAAGCTTATGGAAATATATTCTTCCTTCTCTTGAAGTTTCATCTCAGTGGGACAGTCTAAATTCCTTTCTAATCTCACTTTAGGCCAGGGATGGGATCCTGTGGCCCTCAAGGTGTTGCTGGAACTGACACCTCAATGACTTTTCATTTTTAACAGTTCAAACGTGCATGAATTTGAAGGCTTGCAAAGGAAAGAGCCACGTGAGCTGCCATGACTAGCAGGAATAGGAGTTGGGGGGGGGTTGGACAACAAGTGTGCCTGATCTCTCAGAGAAGCTGGTAGAATGGCTGCTGCTACCTAAAAGCCGAGAGGGAAGTGTCACAACAGAGCTGCTCCAAATTAAAGTTTCTGAGCATTCTACTCCATTCTGTGGAGTGCTCTTTCCCCTTCTCTCAGACATTTGATAGTTCTTTTATCTTTGTGTTCTTCTGGACATTTTAAATGCTTTGGGTTTTTTGGGAGGCCAGTTCTCCCTTAAGGCAACTCATAGCCTTCTTGTCTTTTTTTGTGGGGTAGGTGAGCTGAAAATGACACAAATATATTTCACATCTGGCAATCAATGTGCCCCTTTGGTTTCAGATTGTACATGGGTAAAGGTAAAGGGACCCCTGACCATTAGGTGATCGACTCTGGGGTTGCGGCGCTCATCTCGCTTTATTGGCCAGGGGAGCCTGCATACAGCTTCCAGGTCATGTGGCCAGCATGACTAAGCCACTTCTGGCAAACCAGAGCAGCGCACGGAAACGCCATTTACCTTCCCGCCAGAGCAGTACCTATTTATCTACTTGCACTTTGACATGCTTTCAAACTGCTAGGTTAGCAGGAGCAGGGACTGAGCAATGGGAGCTCACCCCGTAGCAGGGATTCAAACCGCCTACCTTCTGATCAGCAAGTCCTAGGCTCTGTGGTTTAACCCACAGCACGACCCGTGTCCCTATTTACATCGGTAGGTGAGTCTAAAAAGCCAGGGACACAAATTTTCACAGTGGCTCTGGTGGCTCATTTACCAGAAGTGATGTATTTAGCATTAACTCTGGAAGTGTATAAATTCTGACCAAACAGCCTTCTAGAGCAACATATACACCAGGAGGCTTAGTTTGGTCAGAATCAAGCTGTGCTCACTCTTCAGTCACAACTAAAAACAGCAATGAGACAGCTTCATTTCACAGATATTGCTTGAAAGGGTGCCTGCACATTTTGCTTCCTAACTTTTCTTTGGAGGGCTATAGACTTAAAAAGAAAACTCATAAAGCAGGCCCCCTGATGGCAGGGGCTGTGATGCAATTGCTTGAAAAGTTTAAGTGACCTCTCCCCCAGGCTGGTTTTGATCTCCGATTTACCTTTCCTGTTCAGAATTGGCTGCTGAGCTACCTCTATATGAATTTTCATGTGACTTGTTGTTTGGGCCCCAGAGTCACAAACAGGGACGGCCTCTGCACCTGCTGAAAGACAAACTGTTACACAGATTGAAGTTGGATAATTCTGCCCTCTGCCACTGCCAATTGCAAGCCAGGAGTTCTGGTTTGTAGTGCTCCCTTTAATAAAGAAATGTCCTGTATGCAGACAACTAGCACATCAGAAACAAAGGTTTCATAGCCTGTGCTACTTTACAGCATGGAGATCATGAGCAGGAGAGAGCTGTTGACTGGCCCTTGTGAGAACTGAATGCTTAATAGGCCCTGCATCTGATCCAGCAGGACTTTCCTTTATGTTCTGTTTTACAATATTTATTTTATTTTGGTTAAAGCATGCAACACAACACAATATTGCGTTACCTGCCCAGATCCACCTACAGCCTGATGTGGAACAGTCCAGAATGTTACCACTTCATTCTTTTCAATTTGTGAAATCGCTCAAAGATTTTGGAATGTGCCTACCTGAGAAGACAGTCAAATGGAATGATTAGAACTGAAACGATCTGTCTGTTAACCCTTGCTTGAAGGCCAGCTGGGAACTATAGCATTATGTTGATGTATTTGTCCTTGTTTTTCACCCTGATCTCTTGAAAGTTAAATAAGTAAAGAGTAAAGGGGTGGGGGGCGAGAGAGAATATCTGGCACCTCCGATTAAACACTCTTCTCCTCCACTGCATTAAATGCTCTGATTGCTCTTCTTGTATAATGAGTAACAAGGAATGAAGCTAAATCTCAAATGACTGCTTAGCAGCCTGCCACCTTGATCACCCTGCTCAAAAATTACTAGTCCGAATCTGATGTAGCCTAAGCACTGGACGTTCTGTTTGATTTTGCAATGCTCAAAGAAGTGAAATGAATTCATCCCAAGGGCAAACTACTGGAGCTTGTTTACAAACTTGATTGTCTGTCTTTGGGTAGGCATCCAATTGCAGTGAAGTCATTTTCCCCAGCTCCTGTTAACTTGTTAAATTGCCTGTTAGATTCATCAATTTCCCTTGTGCCATCACACAGAATGAAAGGTCTTTTCCACTCCGAAGAGCGTGCTTTAGAAACTTTTCTCAGTTTGAATTTTATGAAGCATTTATCTCCCACAGGAAAGAGCTAGAGTGGGATCCAATTTTTATAGATTTCAAAGCAAGTGCTGATTCATTTATCTTTCAGCGGTATGGATGAGATTAAGAAAATCTGAGTCGGCCTTCATGAGGATGGGTTTGTCAAGAGATGTGGCTGGAAATTCCATTGGGAGGGGGGTGGCAGCAAAATTTGTGGATCTGAATCTGCCCATGTCAGAAACTGCCTGGACTAGACAAAAGGATCTGGCAGTGGTCCAAAAGTCTTCACTATTATTGTAGTTTCCACTGTTCGTGCTCAGAAGTCTCCTGTGTTGATGTCAATTTGCACCATGTTGCCGCAAATATTCACAGCAACAGGATAGCATGGTGTACAGCTTCATTAAAGATGGCAGAGATGCTGGCAATGTTAAGTTACCTTCTAGAACTGAGTGCCTCAAATCACAACACGTTTTGGATGCTCGGTGGAATCCGGACGAATAAAGCTGCTATGCCAGCTATTTACAAAAACAATTCAAGCAGTCTAATTTCAAAGAAAAATCCAAGTGTAAGTGTGTGTGATGGAAGTGAGAGCTGGACCATAAAGAAGGCTGATCACTGAAGAATTGATGCTTTTGAATTAAGGTGCTGGAGGAGACTCTTGAGAGTCCCATGGACTGCAAGAAGATCAAATCTCTCCATTCTGAAGGAAATCAGCCCTGAGTGCTCACTGGAAGGACAGATCCTGAAGCTGAGGCTCCAATACTTTGGCCACCTCATGAGAAGAGAAGACTCCCTGGAAAAGACCCTGATGTTGGGAAAGATTGAGGGCACAAGGAGAAAGGGACGACAGAGGACGAGATGGTTGGATAGTGCTCTCGAAGCTACCAGCATGAGTTTGACCAAGATGCGGGAGGCAGTGGAAGACAGGAGTGCCTGGCGTGCTCTGGTCCATGGGGTCACGAAGAGTCGGACACGACTAAATGACTGAACAACAACAAAGTGTGTGTGTGTGTGTGTGTGTGTGTAAGCAGCAGTTCAGATCAAACTAGAGATGGCATTAAATGCTTATTTGCAAATGCAAATAGAAGCTGCTGAGGGTGGGTAGGGAGTGACTAATAATTTGAAACATACTACCTGAAGTGTAGGTGGGTTCCTATGAGGCAAGACACAGTGATAACAGCAAGAACCTTTATTGAACTAACAGAATGGGACAACAGGGGCAAAGCACCTGCTTATATACATTTCTATATCACTCAGTGCTCTCCAAATCTTGATGCCAGTACTGAAGGCATGCCTGTACTTCCCTCACCCATGACCCAGACACTACGCCAAGTGTAAACTTGGGCTCTCTGCAGCTGACCTAAAAGACAATGCAAATAATAGCACACTACCCTCTAACAAACACTGCAGGCATTCCCATTATACTTGCTCTTGCAGTTCACATTTCACCATCTTCCTCTCTGAAGCATTGTGACATGCTTTATCAAGACTGAAAGATAAAAGAACCATAGAGTCGTAGCAGCATACATGAAAAAAGGGAGAAGTTTAGACAGATAATTATCATCAGTTCTGATTTACAGTTCACTAGTTCAAATGCTGCAGGACATTTACCAAATCAGGGAGAGCAGTGGGAACGGATGGCTCTTTTTTATTTTTAATTCCCATCGGCTAATTTGTAATTTGACTGAACTAGACAGCTTCAACCTTTCAAGTACCATTAAAGTCAATAGGATCCATCTGACAAATACTCTCCATAAGGCCTTGTAAAAGAGCGGGTGGCTCTGTGGTCTAAACCACTGAGCCTCTTGGACTTGACTTGTTGATCGGAAGGTCAGCTGTTTGAATCTGCGTGATGGGGTGAGCTCCCGTTGCTCTCCCAGCTTCTGCCAACTTAGCAGTTTCAAAGCACGCCAGTGCAAGTAGATGAATAGTATTATGATATTGCTTTAAATGTATAGTGCTGATAAGTGTGGTAGGATATATTTCACTAGGCATACTCCATCTCGAAACCAAGTGTCTGAGAATGCAGTTGTGACCCCAAATCTACCACAGTTCAGAATGTCAACGTTTGTCTTCTGAATTAAATCAATATAGGGAAAGGGAGTGTGGAGTTGGGGTGAATTTGTGGAGTGTGGAGTTTGATGTACTGTTACTATTTGTACTGTTACTTTTTTAGAAAATGTATTTTACAAAGAATAAATTGTACTGGGGGAAAAGAACTTTCTTTATGTATGCTACAGCAGCAGCAAGAATACTCATCGCAAAGTATTGGAAGACACAAGAAATACCCACCTTGGAAGAATGGCAGATGCAAGTAATTGACTATATGGAAATGGCTGAGATGACTGGCAGAATCCGAGATCAGGGAGAAGAGTTGGTGGAAGAAGATTGGAGGAAATTTAAAATTTATTTACAGAAGTATTGTAAAATGTATGAATGCTGATGACATTGAAATAAAATGAAGGGGTTCTAGTAATAAGAGATAAAAATTATAAATTATAAATTTGGGAGGTAAAATATATAAGGACAAAGTAGTAGGATATGAATTTGCTGAACTAATTGTTAAAAAGGGATATAAAAAAGGGAGGCGTGAGGAAGTCAGGAAAGTAAGTTAAGTGAAGATGAATATTTAGAAAAGAGTGATTTGTGTTTTTCTTATTTTATTTTATGTGTGACGATTGTTTTTTTTCTCTCTTGCTAAATGTTTGTATTTTATGTATTGTGAAAGTTTGTATTGTTGTTTTTCATATTTTTTCTGTGTTTCTCTGTGTTTTTATTGTTCTATTTTTCTATTGTTAAACCTAATAAAATATCATATTAAAAAAAAAGAAGAAGACCAATGTAATGTAATGTAATAACAGCAGTAAATATTGTGCCTCCAATTAAAGTCACAGAATCATTGCCTTGTTAATTGGTTAACTCCCTTTAAAAGTGAATGTGTTTGTCTTAGATAGGAGAGGTGGGTGTTGAAGATTGGCTGGTTGTTTCACCATTGTTTTGCTGACTGTGGAAACTTCAAGCAGATGCAGAGTCCGAAGGAGTTTGTGAGGACAGGCAAGCAATGGACTGATAACTTATGGATTGCTACAAAGGAGTTTTGGAAGCTAGAAGACCCTCTCTTGGGCTCAAGGGAGAGAAACACATTGTATTGATATTGTGCTGGTCCCGTGGGTTACCTGAGAGGTGAGGTCCAAGTCCGGTCTGTGGTCAAAGGTGCAATGTGGAGGCAGTCTGTAGTAGCTGACGCTAGGTGCAGGGCAGGGAGCCAGGTCAGGAACAGGCTTGCAAGCCGGAAGCCAGTGCGGGTCAGGAGCTAAGGCAGGAAAGCAGGACAGGGTTCAGGCAGGAACTAGCAACCAACAATGTTGCTCCCACAACTTGGGACTGGGGCTGGCTTTTATCTGCCCCAAGGCCCCGATCCTCTGGTGACTCGCCTCACCTGGCCTGGAGGCGAGCACTCCTCCTGCAGTAACTTAGTTTCCTCCTCCTCTCTGCCCTGAGCCTCTGCAGCTCAGGAGAGGCTGGAGGGTTACCGGACCCAGAGGCAACCTCAGTTTCCTCTGACGGGGCTGAGAGTGGAGTACCTGCAGGCAATGGGTCCTCCATCACCCCAGGAGCCAGAGCAGACTCAGCTGATGCCTGCACCTGAGGATCCAGCACAGGTGAGGGCCCTTCAGGCTCAAGCCCCAGCCCTGGCTCAGCTGGTTCTGGAGGCGGGGAATCCTGTGCAGGCTGGGATCCCTCAGGTTCAGCATCCGAGTCCGAATCCCAGGCCATCACAGATATGCATAAATAATACTGCTTGATAATAGCTGTCATCCTGCAAGTGAAGAGTCATCTTCAAAGACTTGTGCATAGAGTCTACTTCATCACTGGGCTTTGAGGGTGAAATTGCTGCATCACTCTGCATGACTCAGAAAAATAGCTAACATGTAATTGTGTGGCATACATGAGGGACGCGGGTGGCACTGTGGGTTAAACCACAGAGCCTAGGACTTGCTGATCAGAATCCCCACAACGGGGTGAGCTCTCATTGCTCAGTCCCTGCTCCTGCCAACCTAGCAGTTTGAAAGCACGTCAAAGTGCAAGTAGATAAATAGGTACCACTCCGGCGGGAAGGTAAACAGTGCTTCCGTGCGCTGCTTTGGTTCGCCAGAAGTGGCTTAGTCATGCTGGCCACATGACCTGGAAGCTGTACGCCTGCTCCCTCGGGCAATAAAGCGAGATGAGCGCCGCAACCCCAGAGTCGGCCACGACTGGACCTAATGGTCAGGGGTCCCTTTACCTTTACTTTACCTGGGAAATCAGGGTTCTACATTATGCAGGAAGCCTATGAGTAAAGCAAGTCTCCCTGCTGCAACTGCACTCTAATTCATAAAGGGTGATGGTGATTGAGCTGAATTAACACAGGAATTGAAGGCCCGAATGGGGCTTAATCTCTCTCCCAGGTTCAGCCTCCCTTCCGCTCTCCCATTCCTGCTATACTATTTCATGCAGAGATATCTGTGCCCCTTCACTCAACTCGCTGCTCTCTTGGGAATGGGGAAACAAGGATGGTTGATTTAATTCATTTAATATTAATTCCCCATTTCTCTGCTGTCAGCATAATGCACAAGCCATTAAGCATATATGCCAAGCTGCTCCCCTCCCCTCCATCAACGCTTTCTTTTGAAGTGCATTTGGATTGTGGAAAGACACTGGCTCAAAATCACTTGCTGCTGGTTAAACTGCTGCTGGTTAAGCTGCTGCAACTGGGTGACTGAATGAAAGGTGTCGGGGGGGGGTGTCCCAGGAGATGTTGGCAGAGGTGGCGGGACCCAGAGAGGACCCTGTTACCCTGAAGAGGTGTATAAAAGGGGTGATCTAGCAAATGTAGCTTCCCTGCCCTTTTTTATTTTTCAGCTGGCTGTCTTAGTCGTCAGGCCTCCAAAGGTAAATTTGTGTATGCCAGCAATGTGTGCTCGTGTTTAATAAATCTGAGCATTCAAAGACCAGCTGTACAGCTCTCTCAGTGGCAAGTCTCCATATTTGCATTCATTTTGCTTGGCAGCTCATCAGAGCCTGAGTATAGCAAAACTGTCAAGGCAAGATATAAAGCATATTTATTTTGTTTAGCATTTGATGGGACTGGAAGGGAAAGGTTGTCCCATTAAAATTTACTTTTGATGATTTTCTTCAGGCTAACTGGTGTTTAATGCCTGAAACTGACCTACCCAATTTCGTGAGCCGGAGCGGGGGGCGGGGGGGAGGAATCAAACAAACAAACAAACAACCAGCCAGATACCAAACAAATTCAGAAAATAGCATATTAGCATTTGCATTTGAAAGAATTTAATTATTACACTGGGGGTTCGAATTCTAATAAGCTAAATGTGCAGGGTGCTCATCTGAAGTTACTGAAAGCCAAGAGAATAATCCATTTTGGGATGAAAAACATGGTGACGTCAAGAAGTGGAAATTGGATTCGCAGGAGCAAATTTTGCAAGCCAGTATTTGTGCGTATATATCACAGTGAATTAAAAAAATATCCTGCTGAGATAGTTCAGTTGGTAGAGCATGAGGCTCTTAATCTCAAGGTTGTGGGTTCAAGCACCACATTGGGCAAAAGATCCCTGCATTGCAGGGGGTTAGAGTAGATAAAACGTGTTCTCCCTAGCAGAGAGCACGTGTTGTGGTGGGGGATTACAGGCCACCCCATTGTTGCTGAGCAGACGTTTGGAGAGACCCAGGCAGGGATTGCTTAAATTGGGTCGCTGGGGAGATTTGCTTGTTGCCAATTTGGAGGAGGGGTCAGAGGTTTTAAATGCTGGACGCCCAGCTTTGGGCGTCCTCTTGGCTGCTTGCACCGGATCACCGCTCACCCTCCCTGAATTAGGGGAGTTGTTTGCTTGACCTTGCTATGTCTGTCATGGAGTCGTCTGCTTTGAGGCAGGGGCCTGGTAGGAATTTTGTCCATCTGGCTGATTGGCTGGGGCCATTTGGTTTTTGCCTACTGCGTAGCAAATCGTCACAACTTGTAAGGTTGGCGGTTAGGCATTGGTTAAAATTGGTTGGTGGAGGGGTAAGTGCCTACCCCTCCAATGGTGGTGCGGAAAGGGAATTCCGTTAAAGGAATCCAGGGGCTTGCCATCCCTTTCGTCCTAGTCCCTGGCATCGGACTTGGGCCGTGCAAGCCCCAGGGGGCATGAGGGTGAGAGATGAGGGACTGAGGCCCAGCTTCATTTCTCCCCAAAATTGTTTCCCTGACTGGCTTCCGCTGGAATCTGGAAGTCAGTTCTGTCCCGGGGGCAAGGACAGATGTTGTTGTTGTTTAGTTGTTTAGTCGTGTCCGACTCTTCATGACCCCATGGACCAGAGCACGCCAGGCACTCCTGTCTTCCACTGCCTCCCGCAGTTTGATCAAACTCATGCTGGTAGCTTCAAGAACACCATCCAACCATCTCATCCCCTGTCGTCCCCTTCTCCTTGTGCCCTCCATCTTTCCCAACATCAGGGTCTTTTCCAGGGAGTCTTCTCTTCTCATGAGGTGGCCAAAGTATTGGAGCCTCAGCTTCAGGATCTGTCCTTCCAGTGAGCACTCAGGGCTGATTTACTTAAGAATGGATAGGTTTGATCTTCTTGCAGTCCATGGGACTCTCAAGAGTCTCCTCCAGCACCATAATTCAAACGCATCAATTCTTCGGCGATCAGCCTTCTTTATGGTCCAGCTCTCACTTCCATACATCACTACTGGGAAAACCATCGCTTTTACTATACGGACCTAACCAATGCCTAAGCAAAAACCTTAAACAAAAATTGATGTGTGAGTTATTGGGGGGTGACTTGGGGACCTTGACACACAACACCCAGGATCCCTTCCGATTCTATGATTCTATGAAAAGTCATTGTGTACATTATGAATACAAATTGCACTGTACAATCTAGCTAAAGAGACACATGACTGACTGCCAGAATGACGTTTGACATTAGTCACATAGTGCTGCCTTTAAGTCCAAGGGAACAGTCGGGAGACCATGAGCTTGAGCAGATGAATGGTGGTGGGGTGGGGGGGCATGATTTGTAGCCCTTTGGAGCTTGGTGGTGAGTTTTGTTTTGTTTTTTTGGTTTAAATTACTCATTTCCCTAACTGTTCCTTCTCTCTCACCCATAAATCTGCCTGATCCATCCATCTTCTGTAGCTCATAGCCTTCAGAAGCAACTTTGGTTAATTACAGAAAAAAAGGGTCTCCACTTCCATCATTCAGCCTGGACACTGAGGTCCAGCTCCAAGGGCCTTCTGAAGGTTCCCTCACTGCAAGAAGTGAGGCTACAGGGAACCAGGCAGAGGGTCTTCTTGGTGGTGGCACCCACCCTGTGGAACGCCCTCCCATCAGATTTCAAGGAAATAAACAACTATCTGACTTTAGAAGACATCTGAAGGCATCCCTGTTTAGGTAAGTTTTTAATGTTTGATGTTTTATTGTGTTTTTAATATTCTGTTGGGAGCCATCCTGAGTGGCTGGGGAAACCCAACCAGATGGGTGGGGTATAAGTAATAAATTATTATTGTTGTTCTTGTTATTATACATGATGTGACTGTGTATGATATCTAGTTTGGTATGAATATTGTCTCTAGGATATGTGGCCCTCCCAGGTGATCACAATTATGTCCCACTGATTTTGATGAGACTTATTTGCTTCTAAGTAAGTTTTCAGGGCTGGATTAACCTTTAAGAAATAAGCACATGCGTAGGGCATCACGGGAAGCAAGGCCCCAGGGAAATTTTTCATAGCCGTTTTTACCATGGACCGTCTGGTGCAGCTGAACCACACAGACCAACTGCTGGATGCCTTCTCTCTACTAAGTATAGATGCAGATGTGTTACATAAGATTAGTTTTGAGGATCTGATCAAAGACTTTGCGATTAGAAAAAGTAGGGGAGATTTCCCCCAAATATAAATAAAGTGGAAGTATACAAAACAAACATTATTTTCCATCTTACTGTACATTTTGTTTCATTTTGAAAGATAAAATTTTATTTTGAAGTTTATTATTGTTCATATTTTGAATTAGAATTCCAAAATCTTTTAAGTGCTCAGGGCCTAATTAAGCACTTAAATAATTAATTAAGGTCTTAATCTGGCCCTGTGAGTATGGAACATAGGAACATTGAAGTTGCCTTATACTAAATCAGACCATTGGTCTGGCTAGCTCAGTAGTACAGCTTTCTCCCGATTGAAGCGCAGAGTGTTTGAGAACTGGAACATTTGCAGGGAAACCAAAATGCTTGTTTACAAAGCTATTGTACTACCAACCTTTCTGTATGCTTGTGAAATGTGGACCACTTATAAACATCATCTCCAACTCCTCAAAAGATTCCATCAACAGTGTCTATGAAAAAAATTACACATCACCTGGAAGACAGGTAAACTAATGCCAGTGTACCGGAAGAAGCAAAGATCACCAGTGTTGAAGCCATGATTCTTCAACATCCACTTTGTTGGACTGGTCATGTTGTGTGGGTTCCAGATTATCACCTTCCAAAGCAACCACTCTATTCTGGACTTAAAAATGGTAAGTGCAATGCTGGTGGTCAACAAAAGAGATTTAAAGACTCTCTCAAGGCAAATCTAAAAACAAATGCAGTATAAACACCGACAACTGGGAAACACTGGCCTGTGAGCATTCCAATTGGAGAACAGCCTTTACCAAAGATGTCATGGGTTTTGAAGACACTCAAACTTAGGATGAAAGGGAGAGACACACTATGAGGAAGGCACACTTGGCAAACCCTCACCATGATCAACTCCCACTCGGAAACCTATGTCCCCACTGTGGAAGGATATATGGATCCAGAATTGGCCTCCACAGTCACTTACGGACTCACTGTGTTTATGGAAGACAATCTAACTCAGCTACGAGGGATCGCCAAAGAAGAAGAAGACAAAGATTGGCAGCAGCCCTCAAAGGTTCCAGGGAGGGGAGTTTCCTAGCACTACTGGGAGATGCCAGGAATTGAATCTGGGAACCTTCTGCATGTTCTACCATCACCAGTCAGTTATAGCCCTTCCCCAATGGCTAGGACTGCACCTCTATCACAATAAAAAAGGTAAATGAGTAATACCTTAATTTGCAGTGTAGAAGTTAGCAGGCAAGAAAATAAAACATTCTGAAAGTGTTTTTCTAAGGAGCTTCAAAATGGATGCTTTCAAAACTACCAAACTTAGGTCCTTTTGTTTCCTGACACCAATGTGTTTTTTTAAACAATCAGCATGGATATTCTTGGATCAAAATATAAGCAATTCCATGTGCATTTGAGCTGCAGCCATGAATTCCTGTTTGTTTTGCCTCGGAAGGATGAATACAGAAGCAGTAGACAAAATGGGGATTCATTACCACAGTGAGGGAGAAATTATCTTCTTAAAGGATCTAATTGGCCTTCACAATGAGCCCTTTCTGAAGACTTTTTCCGGGAGGGGAGGGGGGAGGGAGGGACAACAACAAGCAGCCAGAGGCACTTTTATTTGTAACCATTTATAGCTTTACTTGAATACATTCTCCACCCCATGTTTCAGCTTGAAGAAGCAACAGCAGCAGCAGCCAAAATGCTTGGGATGAAGGCAGGAAAGCATTGCTTACCGAGTCCAGAAAATGGCCTTTTGATGAAGAGGAGACGGAAATGGAATAAATAAAGGGATTCTATGTACTCTGCAATGTTTCAGAGAGAGAAATAGGGCTGTGCTTGTGCAATTACAGTGTTCCCCATCTCTCACAAAGGATCCAGCTGTCTTTTTCTCTCTCTCACATATACACATGCAAACAGAGGTGATATACACCCCATTCATTTAAAGCACGCCACCCCACCCCCCAAGAGTCCTGGAAACTGTAGTTTTCCCTTTGAAGAGCTAAAACTCCCAGCACACTTCAACTGTGGGATTCTTGTTTGTGTGTGTTTTAAATGCAAGGTGTGCATGCAACCACAGACATGCATATAGGTGGCACCTACACACATTATTACACATTGCTGAAGTTTCTTCTCCACTTGATGTATTTATCCTGAAATAGCTTATACTGTACTGATATCAAAGCACAGTGCATTGGCTAATTGACTACAACAAATTACTTTCTTTCTTTTTAGAAAACTTACAAATGCTTAACAGAAAGTGTGAAGGAAACATCATGATAGACACGTTTTGCGTACACAACAACTAAATCAGTGCCCTTTGCCGGCAAGTGACATAAAATGGGCAAATTAATATGCACAACCTTCTGCAACTACTTGGAGACTAATTTATGTTTAACCTAATAAATTAGAATATGGAAAAGAGTAATAGTAGTCCATGGTTCACATTGATACACAACCCATGCTGACAATTCCCATTTACATCTTGTGGGTGATAAGGAAAGAGTAAATCTAGTAGGGTGTGTTTGGCATTTTTATGTAAACGCTAGTGCTGTGTTTACCCAATTTCTGAGAGCTGGCACATTCTTTTTTGTCAGTTAAAATTGAAGACATGCTTTACTCCCACTTCCAAAACAGTTTGCTTTTCGAATACACACTTGCCATTTCTTGACTAGAGTGCCTCCATTTTCCAACACAATTCCCAATACAATCCCAACACAATCCAGTGATCAGCCTAAGGGTCAGCATTGATTATTCAGGGACTGAAGTTACCATACCTTTCAACCATCCCTATTTGAGCAGAACTTCCCGGAATTACAGAAGCCATGCCAGCTTCTGATTGGATCCCGGAATCTCCCATCTTTTGGTCCGGCACTCTGGCATGAGTCAGCTGGCTTCCGCCAGAGCACAGGGCCAAAAGATGCTTGTTGGTTTGTCTCACGCCTTTGCGCAAATCAGCTAACTCACACCAGAGTGCCAGACGAAAAAAACGAGCATCTTTTGGTCTTGCACTCATCAGCTGGCTCCTGCAAGAGCTTTGGACAAAAAAAAAAAGCATCCCAATTTTCATCGGTGGGATGTTGGAGGGTATGAGTTACTTCCCTGAAAAGACTGTCTGCTGCAGTACAGTGACTTGCCACATTGGGGGGAGTCTGTGCACAGGCACAGCAGCTCCTGAGAATTAGGGACTCATGCAGAGATTCAACAGTGTTGAGCCCTTTGACTGATTCTGCTGCATGTCTGCATGACTTAGTGCTGTAAACTCATTGAATGGAAAAAATGCAGAAATAATTATTTTTCCTACCCCTGGCAGAGGCATGAATTTTTCACAAGGAATTTTAATTTATTTTATCACTTAATGCATGCACGTATGATGACACAATGCTCAGAACAACAATTAGTCTTCTATGGGGAAGGAACATGGGAAGGTGCCTTGTTCCTAGTCAGACCAGTGGTCCATATATCTTAGGACTGGGGAATGCAATCTCAGGCAGATCAGATCCTCTTTGAAGAGGAGTTGGAGGAGGAAGAATCACCTCACCCTGGTCTCCAGCAGTTTCAGAAACAGGGAGAGACACAAGACACCGAGCAGCTTAGAGAGGAGTTGCCTAGCTATGAGATAATGGAAAGAGAAACAGAAGGGAGGGAACAGCCAGCAGAGACATCATTAGAGAGTGTGGGAGACCCTCCCTCCCCAAGAACTAGGAGGTCAGACCGTTTTAGAGAACAAAGAATGCAGAGAGGAGGAGGAGGAGGAACTTCCTGTTTGCGCCCAGGATGTTGCAAGCGACAGAAGGGAGAGGATTTAGAGTAGCCAACTGCTCTCCTTGTGGAGGGATGTGGATTGTTGCTTGCAACCAGATGACTGAATAAAAAGGTCTATAAAATATGAGGTGCTCGTTAATTCTGGTCTTTGAATTTCTGAAGGGGGGGGGGGAGTCTCCACACCTGACACATTGATTAGCAATGGCTCTTGAGGATGTCAGGCAAGCAACATTCCCAGACCTTCCTGGAGATGCCAAAGAGCAAACCTAAGACTTGCTGGTGCAAAACAAGAATGTCCTACCTCTGAGCGACAGAGAATGCCAGATTGTGAAAGCAGAATCTCTGCCATGGCGTGAAAGTCACTCCTTTGTAAATTGATAGACCATATAGAATCGTAGAATTGTAGAGTTGGAAGGGACCATGGCGGTTCTCTAGTCCAACCCCCTGCAATGCAGGAATCTTTTGCCCAATGTGGGGTTTCAAACCCATGACCTAGAGATTAAGAGTCTCATGCTCTATCAACTGAACAGCATTTCCGGATTGCAGCACTTCAGACTGCAAGCAGGGAGAGCGCGTGTTTAAGAGCATGTGTTCAAGTGGGGAGAGCACATGTGGAGGAGGGGAGCTGCAGGAAGTGGCACTGTGGTCTAAACCACTGAGTCTCTTGGACTTGCTGATCAGAAGGTTGGTGGTTCTAATCCCTGTGACAGGGTGAGCTCTCATTGCTCTGTCCCAGCACCTGCCAACCTAGCAGTTCGAAAGCATGCCAGTGCAAGTAGATAAACAGGTACCGCTCCGGCGGGAAGGTAAACGGCATTTCTGTGCGCTCTGGTTTCCATCATGGTGTAGTGTTCTGTTGCGTCAGAAGTGGTTTAGTCCTGCTGGCCACAGGACCTGGAAAGCTGTCTGTGGACAAACACCGGCTCCCTTGGCCTGAAAGCGAGATGAGCACCACAACCCCATAGTCCCCTTTGACTGGACTTAACTGTCCAGGGGTCCTTTTTTATTTTTTACTTTTACTTTGCTAATCTAGAAACCCCCTGTAGTCCTTTGCTGCACACTGAAATAGGCCTGTGGAGGGGTGGTGACAATGCTCATTAATTTAGAATTCCTGAAAGCAGTATATGCAGAATGTTCTATGCAAGTGTTCTAAAGAAGGGGAAAAGATTGGCGGTAGAGCTTGCTACTCTCTGACCCATCATGCATGTCCATTCTGCATGCATCATCTGAACAAGTTTTGAGTTTTCTGTAAGTTTATGGTTTTGTTCTGTTAATGGGATGCATTCAAATCATGTAGCCTTCCACCTGTACTTTGAAGTACTCTCATCCAGGAACAGTTTTATCACATCATCCAGTATTAAATCAGTTTAGCATATTTTAAATTCCACTCCAGTCAACTGGCTCCAGTTTTTAAAAGGCCCTAACTCATGTCAGATACCAGCCGAAACTATCACAAAATGAGTTTCTCCACATCAAACAGCCAGTTCATTTCTTTTTTGGAAAACAAAGTCATTTGCAAAAATGATCACCTGGCGAGAGTTCAGAGTTTCAGTTTATAGTCTAATACTTGTTTCCATCCCTGCAACGGTGAAAGCTGGGTGTCTTTCTGTTATACTTACTACTTCAAGCCATTTGTTACTGGCTCAGTGTCCCAGCACCACTCCCCTGGCTCTGAACATTCCTCCTCTGAGTTTTCCCCAGGGGCTTCTCCAGATGTAACCTGCCACCGCTCCTTGTCATCCATCCAGTCCCTGACACAAAGTAGGTTTTCTTTGCTTCTTTCACTGGTATTTGATAGACACAATTTTTCACTACTACTTGGTTTCTTCCAAATATCCAGACCATGCCTCTCCCACCAAGAAGCAAAGACTAAATCAAAGCTATGTCCTGCCCTATGTGTTGGACCGATGATATGTTGAGATACAACCATGGTTGCCATGGAGGTCATGAAGTCACAAGCCAGCCTTGTCAAGGTGGTCCCAGAGTGAGAATAGAAATTCACCAGGACCAAGCTATTGGGGTTTTCCAGCATCTCAAATGTAGATGGTCAACCTACAGTCTGAGTGTCACATGTAGCAAAGGCCACAGAATTTTGTGGTGTTTCCTGTTCAGTGGCAGAAAGGCCCATTAGCATGGATGCTATGGCATGGAAGGAACACACACACACACAGGTAACAGAGAAAATAACAGCAAAAATAAAGCACCTTCAAAACTAAATATTGAACTCCCCCCCCCCAAAAAAACACCATCAACACCTAAATGAATGGTGTCAAAAGGTGTGACACACCACGCTAGTATGGCAGAAAAGGATGGCAAGTGTGTTGGGAAGATTTGGGGACAATCAAATAAACATTTAAACATTTCCCTTTTTGGTATGGTATGGTATGGTATGGTATGGATCAGTTTGTTTGTTTATTTATTTGCAGAATATGGAAAGATCTTTTCAAAATGAAATCAAGAACATTAAGTGATACTGAGGGCAATCCTAGTTGTCATCCAGAATCACCATTTGAACAGAGTACAGTGGAACCTTGGTTCTCGAATGGCTTAGTTGACGAACAAATCGGCTCCCAGATGCCTTAAGTATTCCAGTTTTCCAATGTTTTTCGGAAGCCAAACATCCAACGAAGCTTCCGCTTGAGTGCAGGAAGATCCTGCAGCCAATCCAATCGGAAGCCACACCTTGGTTTTTGAACATTTCGGAGGTCGAACGGACTTCCGGAATGGATTATGTTCAAGATCCAAGGTACTACCGTACTTCGGAATACTTCACGTTCCTATGTAGTTGTATGGTTTATACTTTCTGGATGCCCCATGATCATACTTTAAAGCAGTTGTGATCTGTGTTATAAATCAAGCACTGCCGGGACTTGTTTCTTTTTGTTTTCCAATGTATTTCTTATGAATAAATTATTTGGTATGGTGTGAGCACATTTTTATTCTGAAAGTGTGGCCCAGGGAAAAAAGTTTGAGAACCACTGCCCCAAATAATACCCCTCCCAATATGTGTATACACACACACACACACACACACACACTGCGTTCCCTTGAATTTATTCACCAGCTGTTCACATTACGAGTCCACAATTTCCATTGATTCCTAGGGGAACATTTCTAATCCGGGATTTTTCCAATCTTTCTTTTTCAATGGTTTCTTCCTGAAATAGGTGCAACCAACCAGCTAAAGAGAGACAAAGGAAAAACTGGTTTATCTGATCTCTCCTGATCTCTGATTCATCCAGACTCACTCCCTCCTGGCATGGTTTCCCTTAAATGGCTGATGCTGACTAGAAAGCACAAACAAGCAAGGGCCAATTCTGCATGTTCAGATATCTGAATCTGCAGAATGTATAGTGAGGTTTGGGCAGAATTTTTTACATTTAGATAAGTGAATTTTCATATAGCGAGATAGTGGGATCTGCCTATGGAAGTGCAGACTGTTGCTACTGTACATGAAATTAATTTCATATCCTCATGTGAAAAGAAGTAACGATCTTAAGTGCTAAAAAAAATGAAAAACAAGCAAGCAAACACCCCAAATTAACTTTGGTCTACAAACAGATTTGGCAAAAGCCTTCCAGCTGAACTGGAACCAATCTGTTGCTCTTAACAGTGGAATATACTTCTTTTAAACATCTTTCATCAGAAATAAATTGAAGCGAACCATTTCAACCACCGTAAAAGGCCCTCCCAGGTGCTTGATTAGCAATTAAGGCCCAAGTATCAGCTGCCCATCATCACTAGGCAGCTGTGAACAATTACACTTTTAAAATAGTCTGAAGTGAAATCACATTGCAGGGCAAACACATTAGACAGCCATTAACACACTTGCTCCATGTAAACATAATAAGGATGCCTCGATTAGCATATTTACAGGGTATTATAGCACTTCTTTCCATCAGTCAGTTCCCTGGAGAATCTAACACAATCAATCGTGCAACTGCATGGGCAAAATGGGGTTAATTTGATTCAAAAATCCTTGCCACCATGTTTTTAATGCTTGGAACTAACAAGGCTGAGCAATTTTCAGAAAAGAAATGAAATCCAATGGGAACAGATTCCTAGATGGGTAATTCCTCTTCTTATTCTTAAGGCTTGTTCTTATGACGCCACTTCACCCAAATGTTTTAAGGCGCACAATCCCCATGTGCATTTAGGTTGGGGTGAAGAAACTCTATCCCACGGGCCAAGCTGGACTGCCACATCTCCCCACTCAGCCCACAAAGACATTCCCCCCCCCCGAAAGTACACCCACCTCATGTCATATGTGATTTCAGGTGTGGGCAGAAACTACATAACTACAGAAAATGATGTGTGGGGAGGTCAAACCTGCTTGGCTTGGGTTCACCAGCTGGTTCTGCTGGGAACTGGTTGATATGTCCTAGCCTTGCACAATGCAGCTTTTAATCTGCCACATACACCTCAGGGAGTTCACTCCGGTTGGGTTCAGGTCCACTAGCCAGTTTTCAATGAGTTGCTTTTAGGGTATTTCCACTATTTTCTGGAAACTTTGCAGTTCCTCCCAGGTTTGCTGATGAGTGTGGATGGTCTCACTTGGGCTACAAAAAGACCCACACTCACCTCTGAGCTTCGAGGGGCTTCAGAGGTGTTTGCCTATGCTAATCTTATACCTGGGTCTTGCCCTGACATGTCTGCTTATGCTAATCTTGTACCAAGGACTTGTCTGGACATGTTTGCCAAGGTTAAACTAGTGTAACCCCTGTCTACCCCTCCCCTTTTGTGACATATCAGTGATGTAGCAATGATGTAGCAATGATGCTGTACGAACTGTATTCTGGGATATGGTGGGAAAGTTTTAAAAGTCCTTGTCACCCCATCCTCGAGGTTCAAATTCCTCTTTGAACCTGTTGTGCAATAAACTTTGGTCTACAGCTATTTGCTCAGTTGGCGGCTGGACTCCTTCCTTTATTCCGCAGGGACCCGCGGGCTCTGCCCAACGAGCTGGGTGACTGAGCAGCCTCACACCTAGATTTTTCCGTAACAGAATACATAAGAACATAATGTTCTATCTGTAATATTACTTTTGATCTATTCACTGTAAATTAAGCTGGCTACAACTGAGCATCTGCACCAAAATAACAGAGCATCCACACTATTATGTGGAAGTCATGATCCCAAAATCTGCTTCCATGAATGTAAAGCTTTTCTATTTACATGTGAGATGCTTGCTTATCTGTGCTGATTTCCCTCTCTACACTGTATTGCCCATCACTCTTGACGGTCACCTGTTTCACAGGTCTATCTTTTGGGAGGGCTCAAGAAGTTACAGCAGGAAAGGATTCAGCATTCGCTGAACATTCTTCTTAGTTTCCTAGTCTTCTAGGAGCTGATCATGGTCCTGAAGTGATTGACTCCCAATTAGCAAAGTACAGTGGTACCTCGGATTAAGAACTTAATTCGTTCTGGAGATCCATTCTTAATCTGAAACTGTTCTTAACCTGAGGTACCACTTTAGCTAATGGGGCTTCCTGCTCTGCCATGCTGCCACTGTGGAATTTCTGTTCTCATCCTGAAGCAAAGTTCTTAACCCGAGGTACTATTTCTGGGTTAGTGGAGTCTGTAACCTGAAGCGTTTGTAACCCGAGGTACCACTGTACTGTGGACTCCGTTTTTCAAAAGTCAAGCCATGGACCCCTTACTTTTGAAAACTTTGATAGCTCTATGGTAGTTTTTGTTATGTGAATGGTGCCATGGACCCCCTGGATGGGTTACAAAGACCCCCACAGGTCCATGGATCACCAATTGGGAACCACTGGACTGAAGAGGTCCTGATGCGTACAACCTTCTATTGCGATCAATTTGATTTTAAGGTATTGTGTTTGAGTTCATTGGGCAGCTGAATTCGATCAATATTTGTGTTTTGACCATAACTGACTTGCAACAATATTTGTAGATTGATCGAAAGTCATTTCTTCTCTGCACTGAAACAAAACATCAAATTTGTTAGTGTGAATCCATGCAGTTATGAGGAATTATCTGAGGAGGGAGAAGAACAAAACATATATGGCGAAGAAAGTATGCCTCTTGTATGATGGCATGCTGTCGCCTGGGCTCCTGGCAGTGGTATTATTGCCATGTACTGCAATGGAGGGGGGTGAAGAGGAGCAATAGTGAGGTTAAGGTAGTTTGCCCTGGTAGAGCTAATACTATGTTGATCATCCTAAGATGATCAACATAGTATTAGCTCTACATGAGAAAACTGCAAACTCTAAAGAACCATCACCAATAGACCTACAAGTTTTTAAATTAACAAATTAGCATATGTAATGTAGGACATATAGCAGCTGTCAACTGCTGTGTTAACATACATGCTGAAAGGAAGTCTTGAAATGTCAAATAGATAGGTAGAAGGACTTATCCATGTTACACAGGTGTAGAGTATGTTCGTGTTCTTCTTTGGCGATCACTTGTAGCCGAGTAAGATTGTCTTCAATGAGAATGATTTTAACAGTGAGTCCGTAGGTGACTGTGGAGGCAAATTCTGGATCCACACATCCTTCCACAGTGGGGACCTAGGTTTCCGGGCGGGAGTTGATCACGGTGAGGGTTTGCCAAACGTTCCTTCCTCTTAACACGTTTCTTCCTTTCGTCCTGAGTTTGAGCATCTTCAAAGTCCATGACACCTTTGGTAAAGGCTGTTCTCCAACTGGAGAGTTTTTAAACCTCTTTTGTTGACCACCAGCATTATGCTTTCTGTTTTTAAGTTTAGAAGAAAGTAGTTGGTTTGCAAGATTATAACCAGGCATCCGCACAACATGACCAGTCCAACTAAGTGGATGTTGAAGAAGACCAATGAAGAAGTCAATGATGTACAGACCATAGCAAGGACCTATTTTTAGCCCTATCCTTGATGTTGGGTCTTCTGTTTCAACACACGTGCATTGAATTGTTGTGTGGTTGCCTGTTGACCCTAATTGTGAGTCTAAAATGTTACTGGACAAAAGTTATGCGCCTTGTCTCTTTTCTTGGGTTGTAAAGAAAATCTTGAATAAAAACTATTTATAAATAAATGATCAAATGTTACTGGACAGCAATTCCCATGACCACTGACCATTGGCCATGCTGGCTAAGTAAGTTGGGAACTGGAGTTCAGCTATATCTGGAAGGCCCACAGATTTTCTATCTCTGATACGCAGGTAGGAATGGAAGGATCTGTCAGTTTCGGTTTTCTCAGTTTCTCATTTTTTCAATCTTAAATTCAGTTCTCTACTATGTAAGCATTGTTTAAAAAAAATCCTCATAAAAGTTCTTCAGCATTTTAGTGCAACTTTCTTGTAATAAACACATTTTGTTAAGTGGTTTTACACATTTTTGCATGCAATTTCTCCTAATATAAAGCATTTTTGCATATTTTCACCAATATAGTCATTTTATGAGCATTTCCCTCTCATATACGTGCTTTTTTTTGTAAAAATCGGTTGGAAACCTGCATTGTGAAGTTCAGGTAAGTACAAGTTTTTAAAGTGTTTCTGTTGCCATATTGCTCTGGAAAGTGTGAATTTGACAGATGCAGCTATCAATGTGAACTGAATTGAATTCCTCCCATCCCTACAGGAAAACAGCCATGTTCAACATACCATTGATAAAAAGGGGGAAAGAAAAGAAGATCTGATGTCGGTGGTGAGTCTAAAAAGGTGACCCTGCTCTGTTCTGTACTTGTATATGCCTCACACATGAGGAATGTGTACACGGGGCTAGTGAGGCAGATAGATAGGTCTTCCTTTCCTTCACAAACAATCTTTTGGCAGTTTTATGTTGGTCAAGTAATTGTAGGTTGAATTATGGGTTGCCTTTGTCGATGTATATTTGCATGCCTTGTTTCAACATGTGCTGAATGTGTGGAGCTCAGTCTAGATATATGTGCACGCTATCAGCACAATCCTATGCATATTTATCAAGGAGTAAATCACACCGTGTTCAGTGAAGCTTCCTTCCAGATCGGTACACAGAATTTCAGCCAATGGCAGTTTAGCTGCGTGACTTGGCCATTGTCCCCTGCCTTTATGGAAGTTATACAAATATCTGCCTGAAGTTTCTTGCACCTACCCTCTCTCTTCAAAGTACAGTGGTACCTCGGGTTAAGTACTTAATTCGTTCCGGAGGTCCGTTCTTAACCTGAAACTGTTCTTAACTGTTCTTAACCTGAAGCACCACTTTAGCTAATGGGGCCTCCTGCTGCCGCTGCGCCGCCGGAGCACGATTACTGTTCTTATCCTGAAGCAAAGTTCTTAACCTGAAGCACCATTTCTGGGTTAGCAGAGTCTGTAACCTGAAGCATATGTAACCTGAAGCGTATGTAACCCGAGGTACCACTGTATAATAATGATTGTACTGAATTGCTTTTTAGCTGTGAATTTGGAGTACATACGAGGATTTTGCCATTACTAAGAAGCGCTGTGGTCTAAACCACTGAGCCTCTTGGGCCTGCCGATCAGAAGGTCGGTGGTTCAAATCCCCATGAGCTCCCGTTGCTCGGTCCCTGCTCCTGCCAACCTAGCAGTTTGAAAGCATGCCAAAAAGTGCAAGTAGATTAATAGGCACCACTGTGGTGGGAAGGTAAACAGTGTTTCCGTGCGCTGCTCTGGTTTCAGTGTTCCATTGCACCAGAAGCGGCTTAGTCATGCTGGCCACATGACTCGGGAAAACTGTCTGCGGACAAACGCCGGCACCCTTGGCCTGTAAAGCAAGATGAGCGACTGGACGTAACTGTCAGGGGTCCTTTACCTTTAAGAAGCAAGCTACATAATGGTAATAGAAAAACAGTACTAACAGATTCAAATTGCATGGTATCCAGACAACTTTTTAAAGAAACGTACAGCACTAAATCGTAAGAAGTGTTTTATATGCAACTGGAAATATTTGGATACTGCTGAGAGTTGTTCTTAATTTAATATCAATAAAATACAGTACTTGTGACAGTAAGATTTCTGAAATCCCCAAGCTTCATTCTCTTGAATGTATTAAATCCTCATTAAACTACTTTGGCAGTGTAGGAAGGTCCTTAAAGTGGATGCAAATGAAATGGCATATGTAATTGCTGCAGGAGTGTTAAGGGGGCTTATGGCAAATGAGAAGCCCATGGTTTAAGCTAAATGTAAGAGTGGATTGCCGAGCTATCTTATAAAGAGCACCTGCTTCAGACCAAATCAAAGCTCTTTAAGCACAACTAAGTTTGCAGAGACTTGTCTTCCTTTCCCCCTGCTAATTAATGCAATTAATCTGACTTGCCAAAATGAGAAACACACCCATATTTCCACCCACCCACCCGCCCATCCCCACCAGAAATGGAGGGTCAGATTTCATCCTGCCGCCTGCAGGGAGGGTCTAAACAATTCTGTTCCAAGGAAAGTGTTCTTCGTGACAATGGCTGACCTGCAACTTCGACAAAACTCCTGTCCAACCCTCAAGATCCAGCATATGAGAGGTGGAAAGCTAAGAGAGAACATCTCAAATGGCCTGCTTGGTCAGGCAACTTCCCTCTGACTTGAAGTTAAAACTATGGTCCTTTACTTTGCCTTGCCCCAACACCTAATTAATTAAGTAAGTAAGTAAGTAATTGCCTTCTATACAATTGTCACAAGGCAACACACAATAAAAACTGGAAAAAAATAAAGAAACTCCTTTAAAAGAACAGCAGATACATTAGAAATATGAGAAAGCAGATGCGGCCGGGAAAGCTGGAAAAATGCCTTCAGTTGTAAAGTGCAGATTCTGGGCGCCCGTCATATATCGACAGGAATGCTATTCTGCAATATTCTTAAATGCATCATTATCTCCTAATAATAATAATAATAATAATAATAATAATAATAATAATAATAATTTATTTGTACCCTGCCCATGGGGGAACAGTGAGGCTGTGATAGTTCAAAGGTGCCTTCTGTCTCAGCTCCTCTTGAGTGCTCCCTGATCTCAAGAATCATCATGAAAAATTTGGTTATGTTTTCTTAAGAGGTGTCTCAATACATAGGGATCAGCAAGACTCTCTCTCTCTCTCTGTCAGTTTGCATTTCTTAGTGCAGAAAGTATTGATCAGGTGTGTAGAGATCTTTCCTATTCTAATTAATTCAGGAGGGTTCGGGAAGCTTCTCTATGTGAAAGAAACAAGCAGAAGGTTCATGATGTTTGGGTTATTCCTTCAGAGAAGCTGAGTACAGATGGCTTAAACTGGCTTTGTTATCTCTTCTTCAAGGTCATGCTGACTATAATAAGAGGTCAGAAGGAGCCTGGGTTTCTCTTTCTATCTCTTTTCCTTCTGGTGTGGTGTTCTGTATATAGTGCTAAGGTTTAGACTTATTATAGGTTATTGTAAGCTTAAGTTAAGTCTGCTGCAACTGGATTTCTTAAGCACAGTGCCAATCCTGAATGTACAGTGGTACCTTGGGTTAAGTACTTAATTTGTTCAGGAGGTCCGTTCTTAACCTGAAACTGTTCTTAACCTGAGGTACCACTTTAGCCAATGGGGCCTCCTGCTGCTGCCGCGCCGGCAGAGCACGATTTCTGTTCTTATCCTGAAGCAGTATTTCTGGGTTAGCGGAGTCTGTAACCTGAAGCATATGTAACCTGAAGTGTATGTAACCCGAGGTACCACTGCATTAGATTTGTGACCATTATGCTTGTTATGTATTGAAGTTCTCACCCTGGGCAAGCAGGGGGATACTGTAGATAGTTATGCAAATGAAGGATCGAAAGTGAAGTTCAGTGATTGGATAGTTTGTATGCAAATGAAGGGTCGAAAGTGACGTTCAGTGATTGGATAGTTTTAGAAAGTTGCTACAGTTACATTGTTCTGGAGCTCTATATAAGCAGGCTGACTGAGCTCCTCAGTTCAGTTCAGTTCTGGCCTTTGAATAAACAAGAGCTGTCTGAAGAATCGCTGTGTCGTCTGATATGTTCGCCCACAACTTAACAATGCTCATTTGCCTTCAGTAGCAGTAAAGCTCTGCTGGGTGAGATATAATTGCCTCTGGTCTATTTTTGGGGGAATCCTGCAACATGTTTAAGTTTTTACTCTGCTAACTATACACTGGAGTTCTGCTCTGGATCAATGAGTAGAATTTCCACGACAATAATGCCAGTGCCTGCCGAGGCAGATTATTTTTTCTAGTGCTGTGAAATCCTACTTTGGTGGCTCTGAGTGCTGTGGTGATGAAGAGGCAGTTTTGAAGCCATGCTGGCAGCCCCCACTGGCTGGGCTGCATGAGCCCTTTGCCAAGGCCTTCTCTTTTTATCCCTCATGATATTCCATTCTTCATTTTTCTCATACTAAGGAGTCGCAGGAACAAAGAATGAGCCCAGATAAATCTGACGCCTCCAGCTGTTTCAGAAGGAAGGCTTAAGAAATGCCATGTTCTGACATTCCTTCTCCTTATACATATTATTAGACACTGTCCTTTTTATAACGTGTTGGGAAAATAATATCTTGGACAAATTTTAGGGAGAAATGGGTTTGACTGTAAGTTTGTAATTTAACTATAGGGTGGAGTCCACCCAGTGGACAACATAAATATGCAACTGTGAAGACTACAGGTTTTATATCTGCTGCAACAGATGAGAGGAGAAAATTATTGAGAGAGATTACAGTTGTGCTGTCAGGGAGATCCAGAATTTTCTGTTAGCTTTCTGCTTTTATTCATGTTGGGTTTTTCCTGCTTTTATTCATTTAGGTTTCACATAACTTTATTCAATTGACATAGCTTAATTTTATCTAATTTATTTCATTTCATTTTAATATTTGTTTAAAAAGGGACGACCTTTCCATTTAATGTGGCATGTGATCTGTAGCGAAATCTGTCATTTTACACTTGTGCGTGTTGTAGTTTTATTTGGGTGTGGGTTAAGCTCTCTTGATGTTTTAAACATTTGTTTTGGTGATGTTCTGATGACTAGATACACATATTTCATGCAGGTGGTGAGGAAGACAGCATCCTTCTCAACCAAATGTTATTTCATGAAGACTTTCCCACTCTAACTGGATGTAATTAATTTCCACACAATCATCCAAAAGTTAAAACCTACAACACAGTTCAGCTCTGAAGTTTACATCCTGTTAATCCAAAATGTCCTGACAGCATAATTATCTGGAGCTGTTGTAGCATATCCTGCTACAACATTTTACAAGTCACCTAGTTTCAGGAAATTATCCTCTTATTATTGTTTTATATGTACAAAATATGTTTCATCCATGCACAAGAGATGTACTTCATTTTTTAATCAACAGGAATACAATAAATTGATGATAATACAATAATTCCAAGTTTCCAAGTTTTATTACGGCAAAAGCCAGTGACACTAAACACCACAAGATCAAACAAAAAGAAATCAACAAAAACATCAGGAAAAAAAAGGATTACACAAGGGAACTTCGCAGTGTGCCATTCAACAGAAGAGATTTACGCTTCCTGATTACTAAAGTGCAAAATTTGGCCACCTCATATGATATTGAGCTTGAGGAATCTTCCAGAAGGTATTAATACAATAATTAAAAAGATGTAAGTACAAGTCTGGAGTAACCTGAAACTAACAAAAGGATTCCCACCTCTATTTCATTCATAACAAAGAGCTGTTCTGAGTTGTGATAAACATGCATAGTTTCAGTTTGAACAGCTAATGTTATCTGTCTCACTCACCTGTGTGACCTTGCTCTGAATAGATAGAAGAACATCATAATAACTATATTGTGAATGTTTCAAATCACACTTTATCTGCTGGGAAGTCACGCTTGAGAGCAAATTGCAAAATGGGCTCTGCGATCCAACAATGTAAAGCTCTATCTTTTTCGAATCTGAATTCCAGACCTTCAATTTCTCGTTGACAAATATGACATCTTCATGCCTTGACACTTGTTGGGACATGTGAGCAGCCTTCTGCTTGCCCTACCATGAAAATGAATGGGGTCCTCTTGATCATCCCAAGTAAAAATCCAAACCCTTGAGGAGGGGTTTCAAAGTTCAAAAGACTGTCTTCAAAGTCTACTCTGATCTCCCTGCCTTCAAAGCCTACTCTGATAACCTATGCCTTCAAAGTCTGATGTTTCCTAGTTGCTCCAGGGGATTGTGTGGATGAGAGTGGGTCCAATGGTCAAAAACATGGTTTCTGCACATGCTGTAGAGGAAAGTGAGGGGCAGATGGGACTCGTCAAGGTAGTCCATCTAGGAGAAGGAAAACTCATCTTACACCTCCACTGTTTTGCAGGCTATCTTTGGGAGAAGAAAATGCTAAGGAGTAAACCTTATAAAAATTCAGAGTGGAGTTCCTAAGACATTTGGACAATGCCTTGTATGCCTCCTTCCAGAAGTTCCTACAGCCAAGCTGGTGCCAAACATATTTCTCTGCTTCCTTTGGATCACATCAGCAAGGTTGAGAGGACTTCCATACACACTGTCTAGGCTTGTGTCCTGGGCAAGTCACTTCTGTGCTGCTAACACAATGGTTTGACTTCACTCCCAGAGGCACACTCCACTGTCTCTCGAGACAAATGGATGCCAACACATAAGCTGATTATTTGCATTTTCTTCTGATCAGAGATGTGCAAATATATCCCCTCCCTCTGAAAATCTGAATTGACTTTTAAAGATTCTTTTAATTCTCTCTGAAATATTTCCATATTTTCCCCCTGACCAGGACCCTCAAATATCATCTTGGCAAAATACAGTTGCACCTTTACTTATGGGGTACAAAGTGTAGAGACCCTTAAGTGCTGGAACCCACTTTGAGCATAACCCAGAGAAAGCTGATTTTTCAGCCTGAGCATGTGTTTGTTAACTGTCCTTGAAGTTGTGTATGAATTCTTCCTATTGCATGCTGCAAGTCTATATTTTTACCCCCTTGTTTATTACTTTTTTGACCTGGCTTCCATACAACAATGTTATCTGGTCTACAGCAGTCTCACCAGAAGAGTTTCCTTTCCACTCGAGATGATCTTGATTTTGATTTATGTTACTCTCTTCCATTCCTAGTGATGGGGAAAATTAGCATAGCCAAGATGGATCTTTTCTCAGCATGAGCTACCTTGTTTCATATCCATACATTATCATCCTGTCTGTCATTATGAACTCTCTTTTTTTAATTTGTCCTTGGCACAACATTTTGTAGGTATTGGAAACAACCTAGGGGGATGTATGTCTCAAATAAGAAAGCAACACAGTCCCATTGCATTTTAGTAGCATTTTAATAATTTGTTGTTGTTTAGTCGTTTAGTCATGTCCAACTCTTCGTCACCCCATGGACCAGAGCACACCAGGCACTCCTGTCTTCTACTGCCTCCCGCAGCTTGGTCAAACTCATGTTAGTAGCTTCAAGAACACTGTTCAGCCATCTCTTCCTCGGTTGTTCCCTTCTCCTTGTGCCCTCAATCTTTCCCAACATCAGGGTCTTTTCCAGGGAGTCTTCTCTTCTCATCAGGTGGCCACAGTACTGGAGCCTCAGCTTTAGGATCTCTCCTTCCAGTGAGCACTCAGGGCTGATTTCCTTAAGAATGGAGAGGTTCTTGCAGTCCATGGGACTCTCAAGAGTCTTCTCCAGCACCATAATTCGAAAGCATCAATTCTTCGGCAATCAGCCTTCTTTATGGTCCAGCTTTCACATCCATACATCACTACTGGGAAAACCATAGTTTTTACTATATAGACCTTTGTCGGCAAGGTGATGTCTCTGCTTTTTAAGATGCTGTCTAGGTTTGTCATAGCTTTTCTCCCAAGAAGCAGGCATCTTTTAATTCCGTGGCTGCTGTCACCGTCTGCAGTGATCATGGAGCCCAACAAAGTAAAATCTCTCACTGCCTCCATTTCTTCCCCTTCTGTTTGCTAGGAGGTGATGGGACCAGTGGCCATGATCTTAGTTTTTTTGATGCTGAGCTTCAGACCATATTTTGTGTTCTCCTCTTTCACTGTCATTTAATTCCTCCTCAATTTTTGCCATCAAAGTTTGGTATATGTTAGTATCATAGTTGGGTTATAAGATTTGTGGGTGGATTGTCATAACGCTAAACTGGTTCATGTGGGGAAAAAGGTTGCTGATGTGTTCTCACCATCTGTTTGATGATGTAATGAATCAAGAATAGAATTGCTAAGTTCCATAGAATCCATGGAATCTAAGTTCCATAGAATCCATGGAATAGAATCCATGATCTTAATGGTAATATAAAACAACATTCAAAACCCATTTTAATGTTGATCATGACAGAAATCTAGTATTTCATGCTACTAGCCAAGAGATGGAAGGAAGGAGAATTACCAACAAAAGAAGAATGGCAGATGAAACTGATGGAGTTATGCGGAGATGGCAAAACTGACGGGGAAGATCCGAAACCAGGAAGATCAAGTATTTTCTAAACACTGGAGTAAATTTGTAATTTATCTAAAAGACTACTGTAAACAGTTAAAATCTTTGGCAGGGATGTAATGTCACTTGTAATGTGGAATTATTTATGATAATTAATCTAAATCAATTTAATCTTAAACATGGAACTCAGGGAGGGAGGGAGGTCCAAAGGTTCAAAAGAACCTTGTATTTTAATGTTTGAAATGGCTATGTTTTATATGTATAAAATTATCGAAAAACCAATATTTTAAAAGAAATATAGTATTTCCTTTAGCATCACCATTGTGCTAAAAGTGGGACAGAGCACAGATGAGGTATAGTCATCAAACTAAGTCATTCAAACTAAGTTCTGCTCTGCAGAAACAGTGGAATCGGTGATTAAGCGAATTGCAAATATGGATACTCCTTCTTCCCATATATCCAGGGAGGGGAACTTCAGGCCCAGGGGTGAAATGCGTCCCTTCAGTTTTCGCTATCTTGTCCTCGGAACTCTCCCCAGCCCATAGCCCTCACCAGTCTTGTTCAGTCCTCCTGATGAGTGCTTTTGCCTGGCTGAAATGTGTCCTTGAATGCTGATAACACCTCTTGCCTTCCTGGATGGAGCAATATCATTCTGTGTGTAGAAACCACTGGGTTTTGCATGGCTGGAAGGCAGGGGCACCATCTGGGGGGCAGAGGGCTGAGGGGCCCACCATTTTTCAAAGAAGGGTGCTGGGCCCCCTCAATATTCTGTGGCAAATGTGCTCACACCACAGAAGCTTGTTCATAAGGGAATATGGCTCGTGGGCCACACCCCTGCCATGTTAAAAAAATGCACCCTGGAAGAATTTTTTGGCAGCTTGAATTCTGCCTGTCATGTTCCATGCTGTGTTTAAGTGGTATGCAAGCAGTACCATGGAGAGCAAAGAGTTAATATTTGGAGCAGGGACCTTCTGTCTCCCCAGGGAAGTATGGGCTGAAGAACCCTAGTTCCTATTGTTGCTGTTCAGATGATTGATTTGTAGCAGGGGTCAGCAAACTTTTTCAGCAGGGGGTCAGTCTAATGTCCCTCAGACCTTGTGGGGGGCAAGACTATTTTTTTTTTGGGGGGGGAGAATGAATTCCTATGCCCCACAAATAACCCATGTACAGGTAAAGGTAAAGGGACCCCTGACCATTAGGTCCAGTCGTGACTGACTCTGGGGTTGCGGCGCTCATCTCGCTTTATTGGCCGAGGGAGCCGGTGTACAGCTTCCGGGTCATGTGGCCAATATGACTAAGCCGCTTCTGGCGAACCAGAAGCAGCGCACGGAAACACCGTTTACCTTCCCGCCGCAGCGGTACCTATTTATCTACTTGCACTTTGACATGCTTTCAAACTGCTAAGTTGGCAGGAGCAGGGACCGAGCAACGGGAGCTCACCCCGTTACGGGGATTCGAACCGCCGACCTTCTGATCGGCAAGTCCTAGGCTTTGTGGTTTAACCCACAGTGCCACCCATGTAAAAACACGCTAATTCCCAGACTGTCTGCAGGCCATATTTAGGAGGCAATCCGGCCCCTGGGCCTTAGTTTGCCTACCCATGATTTGTAGGTACAGCTCACACACAGAGCTAACATGAGTGTTCTCCTCAGTATGGATGTGGCATAATACAACGATCAGTTGCTGCTGTTTCCCTGTGTCAATGCGAGGGACAATTGTATCAGTTACGTAATATTCACATAACCCGAATAGGGACATGAGTGTTCTCTTCCTGAGACATTTGAATGGAAGCACTGCTGAAAATAAGATGAAATGAAAACATTGCATCCAAAACTGGAAGGGAAGGTGAGGAAAGCTGTTTTGGACAAAAAAATGGCTGCTATTGGACAGCAACTACCTCAGAATGAAGAGGTCAAAGAATGATTTACAACCATGATGCCTACCACTCTGTTCAAGTTGACACAGAAAAAAAAGTTGTGAGTAGTATTGTTTTGTGTAGGGTTGTGTGTGTGTGTGCTTTAATGCCCACGGGAAACCGTGTCACTGTGTCACTGCAGATCAACTATGTTGGGAATTTTTATAATGCCTCTGAGGCAAAGTGTTGTCTCCCGTATGATCTGAGTACTCAGAAAGATAAATTCTTGGCAGAGAAATATGACCTACATGCCTACAGGCTAGTTAAATTCCAACCAAGTCCCATTTGAGATGGAGAACTGAAAAAATGAATTGACAAGCTCACCAACCAATGTCTCTTGTCTGATTGCTACCAGCACTGCATTAATCTGCATGCTCAGTCAGGGAATGGATTTGGAGAATCACTTGGGAGAAAATTTTCAACCAGGTAGATTCAACATAATGTGAATAAGAGTGTGTCTGCTCCTCTCTTGTATATACCTTCCTGTCCAATAAGAGGGGGCAAAAGAGCCCTTCCTCCTGGTGAAGCAATTGTTGGAGAGACCTGTGGCTATACAGCGGTACCTCAGGTTAAGTACTTAATTCGTTCCGGAGGTCCATACTTAACCTGAAACTGTTCTTAACCTGAAGCACCACTTTAGCTAATGGAGCCTCCTGCTGCTGCCGCGCCACCGGAGCACGTTTTATGTTCTCATCCTGAAGAAAAGTTCTTAACCTGAAGCACTATTTATGAGTTAGCGGAGTCTGTAACCTGAAGCATATGTAACCTGAAGCGTATGTAACCTGAGGTACCACTGTACAGAGCAGGGCTTTCTCGCACACTGTCTGTGCTACTCATTGCTTCAGAAGGCTAACCAGCATCTATTCTTATTTTCTAACTACATTCAATTTTTGAAAAAAGTATTTCCCCCCTATGAAATGGAGCAGTTTTATTATAATCTCTCATTTTTTCTAATTGTCTGTATCTTCTGGGATCCAACACCTTTTACCTCGATGTGGTTTACAACTTACCTTTGCGCTTTTATTTTTGAACCCGGTCCGTGTGTTTATTTGTTTTGAAGATTTATACCTTCCTTTTCAATCAAATGATCCCAAAACACACAATCTAAACTACATAGAACCCAGCAGCCCAAGAAACTTTATCCTTAATCCCTCATCCCCTTAATCTCTGTAGACTGCAGTCTTGTGGAAACTAGCAGGAGGGGGTCGAAATCCACCTTCATCCTTTTGCCTATCCTTCAGTACATTATTATTTCTCCGACTTTACAGAGAACTGAAAACAAGACATGGCAGTGGCATCCATAGAAAGCGGGATTCCCTTTGCGTGTGCAAAATATAATTCTGGATGGAGATGGCAGTGTAGGGAATGAAGTCTTTTTCTTTTGGGACTGCTAAAGTAAGATGGGATATTAATTTTATAGAGAGCTGTTGAGCTGGCATGACAACATTCCGTGTGCTCTGTCAGTGTCATGTGCTAACTGATTTATGCTTTATTGCTGAGCATAGGGGAGAAAATGCACCATTGTATTATATAGGTTGATTTTATATATTGCTTACATTTTTATACTGCCTTTCTGCCAGTGTAACTTACAATGAAAAGTACTGGAATAAACAAATGCTACAAGAAATATTCTCAGACCAACTTCAGTTGCTAATGGCATGAGCTCTCTCTTACCTGGTCTTAATAGTAAATAATAGCAAGCAAGATTTGGGATTCCCCACCCACCAATGTGTGTTTATATAAGTCCCCCCCCACACACACACACTGCTGCCACCGTCCCCACATTCTTGGTTGAAAAATAAACCTGTTCAACTTTTGTTGGCAAAGAGCAACGTGACCGAGGAAAATCCAACACTTGGAAATGATACATCAGTTTTGGTACTATGACCATTTTCATACTCTCAAAAATTTCTCAGATGAAAATAGGTACGGTATGTCCTGTTCCATAATAACAACAATAGTAATAAGAATAAATTTTATTATTTATACCCTGCCCATCTAACTGGGTTGCCCCAGCTGCTTTGGGCAGCTTCCAACATAATAAAACATTAAACATTTTTAAAACTTGCCTACACAGGGCTGCATTCAGATGTGTTCTAAAGTTTGTTTAGTTACTTAACTCCTTGACTCAGGGGTCACATAACTCCATACTCTCCAACATTTCTCCCATGAAAATAGGGGAATCCTACCAAACCCTCCAACATTTCTCCAACAGAAATAGAGGCATCCTAAGGAAAAGCAGGACATTCTGGGGTCAAATCAGAAACCGGGACAGCTTTGTGGGTCTGCATTTTGGCTGGGGATATGGGCTGGGCTGCCTGCTATACTTACGTCTCACATAGCACCCCCATATCCCATTTACCCTGATGTGCCCCCCCCCGGCTGAGGGACTGGGAGGGGTACACGCCCAAGGCCTAAGCCAAGTTCTTCCTACATTCAGAAGTTTAATAAAGTTGTGGCCTAATTTTAATTCCATAACACATTGTCAGAGTCTTTATTCCTTCCTTATGATCCCTGGGGGCTGGGGCTGTCACGGCCTGGTCACGCAATGGAAATATTAATTTTATTCTAGCATCAAACATCACTATTCATCAAGTTCCAAACAGGTGGGATGTTTCCATCCTCTGGTGAAAGATTGCATTGTTGTACAAACCCCAGTCAACATTGCACATTTAATAAAACCCAAGCATATCAGAAGGAAGTTTTCTCTGTGTGTGATTTTTTTGGTGTGTGTGCTAGAGAGCCTGAGTCATGTATGCGGCCAAAGTGAGACTGAACCTTTTAGAATGTCATCAACAGGACTGCACTGAGACTCTTTAATATTATTTAAGGCTAGCTGTCTAAACTTGCTGCAAAAAACCACAATCATTTTCTCCTGTTGTTTACAACTCATTTTACTGCAAATCAATATCATCTATTAAGATGTTAATAATCATGGATGTTTCCTCCCCCTTCTGTCTTTTTGCATATCTATCTATTTGAATGATAATTATCAAAAAATGTATAGATAACAGAAGATGCCCGGGGGTGCATGATTTCTTCGGTGGTAATTTCTTTTCCTTTTTTCCCAGGACAAATGGGAATAGGATTTCCTAGGTCTGCATAAAATATAAATGAATTGCAATACTGTTATAAATAACAGAATTCTCAGAGGCCTCTCAACAAATTGCCTACAAAAAGCAATTCTTTGCAGCCAGCAAATTAGTAATATATGCTTATCTCCTGCTGTTTGTTTATTGGGCTACTAAGGTATTTTTAAAATGCCTTGGACAAGGGCATCTGAAAGCTCCCTTATTATTTGTGCAAAAAGTTTGGGAAGATATTGATAGAAAAAGGTTAAACTTACCTAGGCTTCTGGCTTTTTTTTTTCAGTTGGAAGTCGCTGGAGCTCAGTTCCAGCTCCTATCAAGTGGGTGCTATTGCCATTCTAAGAGAACAAGGGAGGAATTCATGTTGAGCTTGGGCACCTCTTCTTCTAGAAAAATAGCACTGCCCAAGCTGTATTTGGATTTCACAATAAACCATGGTTTATACTAATGGGAATTAGCTTCAGGTTTGCATACCTGCCCCTCCAGCACAGCTGCGAAGAGACTGGATACTTTTGCTTCCATTTCAGGTCATCCACATTTTTGTACCAAGTCTGAATCTTACACTGTGGTTACTTAACTTTAACCATGGTTGTTGAAGCAAGCTGGCTTCATAAACCAAGTTTGGAATCTGGCATGTTTCTAACAAGCCATAGTTAAGATTAACAGCAGGTTTCGGCAATATAACAAGCTGCTAAAACTTTTGAATTCCTCGTGGCTATTCCAGAGGAGGACTTTGTGAGCTAAAGGGGAAATAGTTGTATCTCATATCATCTAAACACAACTTCAGACACCATGTAAGTTGATTGGGGTACGGCACAGGACAGACTTGCACACGTTGAATGTGTCTCATTCTCTTCTGATATTCATTCACACTTTCATCTGATATTTTTTTCATTCCACTGCAATTGGTTTATCCTGAAGAAGTATTTCTTCCATTTCACCACCCACTGATATGAAAATATACACATTTTAATGTATATCATAGCACACAATAGACACACATATCTCAGCCACCAACAGATACTTAGAAATGAATTGCCTTACCTTTCAAAATGTAATGAATTTCTAGTCTTTTGCAGTGAAAACCCAGTTTTGAGACACATTAAAGACAAAGATATCTGTGGTGGAATTTCTAACCATGTCTACTCAGAAATAAGTCCAGTTCTTTACAGCCAAGTAAGTAGGTTTAGGAGAAAATTTGCAGAAACTTTGCAGAAGAAAACTAAAGGAGTTTGGGCAGCATTGGCCCATCTTTCTCTATCCATATATTGGCAGGGTCATTGCTGGAAGGTGCCTGCTGCAGGTTGCACTAGAGGCAAGAGCTATTTGGGAATGTCAGAAACAGCACTGATAGCAAGAGATCACATTCCCTAACTGTTTGGGCAGTATTAAGTGAGCTAACAAGCAGTTGCAAGGAATATGTCTCTACATTCTGATTGAAAAGCAGACTTTTTTTTTCAGTGCAAGAGAAATGTTCCTCAAATTTTAATCCAGAAAAAAAAATCCAGGTATAAAAATTTATCAAAATATAGGCAAACGTTTGGCTAGTGAATTGTCCTGGAAAACATATCCTAGGCTGCAATCATATCAGTGTCCAAGGAGATCCTCAAAATGTGAGGCTTCATTGCGTGACCAGGCAGCGACAGCCCCAGCCCCCAGGGATCATAAGGAAGGAATAAAGACTCTGACAATGTGTTATGGAATTAAAATTAGGCCACAACTTTATTAAACTTCCGAATGTAGGATGATCTTGGCTTAGGCCTTGGGCATGTATCCCTCCCAGCCCCCCAGCTGGGGGAACTGGGGCTCATCAGGGTAAATGGGATATGGGGGTGCTCTGCAAGATGTAAGTGAAACAGGCAGCCCAGCCCATATCCCTGCACACAGGGTAGTTCACTGATGACCTTTCAGTGTATGGCCTGTGACACCCATATACATAACCCCTTTAAGAGGGGGACCCTGGTATTGCCGCCGCAGGGGGGTGAGTCACCACTTCAACCCCCCATATAGGGAAGAAAAGACTAAAGGATTCCACCCAAGGCCATAACCGCCAAAGTTGTGACAAATTGCTATGGGGAACCTGCCAATGCAGGAAAATTTCTTCCCGGATCTTCAAAAGCAACCAGACAAAGACCATAGCTGCGCCCACTAAACAGGAAGAAAAGGTTAATCTGCAAACAAGAAACATTTAACAAAGGGAGGGTAGGGAAGGTGAATCTCCAGAGCCAACTGCCTGGCTATTGTCAGCTCCACCCCCTATTTATAAATGGGGCTGGCCCGACCTCCCACCAAGAAACTTGATTACTGAGGCCAGGCATAAACCTCCAAATAATAACACTGAGAGGGAAGCCAGCCCCCTCTCTACCAGTAAGTTCCCTGGGAACTGTAGCACCGCACGCGGTCCCGCAAAGGGCACCCTCAATGTAAAGTGTGAGTGCTCATTACAGGAATAGGAACAAAAATTGAAATTCCAACTTCATTTCAGTCTGATCCTAACCCAGAAGTAAACTTCACTAATCCATAGGATCACACATTTTAATCCAGAGATAAAAGGTAAAGGTAAAGGTACCCCTGCCCGTACGGGCCAGTCTTGACAGACTCTAGGGTTGTGCGCTCATCTCACTCAGGAGGCCGGGGGCCAGCGCTGTCTGCAGACACTTCCAGGTCATGTGGCCAGTGTGACGAAGCTACTCTGGTGAGCCACACACGGAAACGCCGTTTACCTTCCCGCTAGTAAGCGGTCCCTATTTATCTACTTGCACCCAGGGGTGCTTTCGAACTGCTAGGTTGGCAGGCGCTGGGACCGAGCAACGGGAGCGCACCCCGCAGCAGGGATTCGAACCGCCGACCATGCGATCGGCAAGTCCTAGGCGCTGAGGCTTTTACCCACAGCGCCACCCGCGTCCCTATCCAGAGATAAACAGATATAAAAACCAAAATCACTGCCTACAATATGAGGAATAGAAAGATGTAACTGGGAAATGGATGATGCTGCAATTGTGTCAGGAATATCTAGGAAGATATAGATGGTGATTTATTTTGACATATGTCAGTACCATAAAAATCCTCAAGAAAGAGAGACACTCATCATTCATGAAATGTCAAATTGCCGAAGGCAGTTTCTGGGAACTGAATTGCTCACGTGGAATAGGAATGAATGTTTACTTATGGCAGAATAAGACTCAAAATGTTTTCAACTCCTCAGCACCATAAAAGTACTAGTGGTATTGGTTTCAATAATAGATGCATCTAACATCCTATCCAAAAAACGAAATTCCAGTCAATGACATGTGTAGTTAGTTAATTCAACGAAGCATTAACTAACAAATTGTGTTGCACAGCATCAAATTCAGTTTAAAAATTCCATTTCTCAAATACCTTAACAAATTCATTTAACGTATACAATAATTGAAAGCAAGAAGCCTAATAGTGACTATTTAGAAATGAAATACAAAAGCCACTAATCGCAAAATCCTTCATGCATGACAACCAACCAAATGTGTTTTGACCATAATTGGTCTTCCTCTTTAATCATTCTTAATCATTAATAATTCTTCACACCAGTTTTCATGTCTTAATTAATTTCTATCCATCTTGCAGGTGACACCAGTGTCCCACCATTGTTATTTCATAGCATTTGACAAATCAGGCTGAGAGGAAAATGACCATTTTCATAGGACTGAGGAAGATCAACTGTGGCTGCAATGTGTTGGACTGTTTCATCATACATGACAATTTTGTTGTTGTTGGGTCATTATTAAGCGAAATGATTTTGTGATTACAAAATGTTCTATGACTTCACACAGTGCTTGTCTTTTCCTTCTTTTCCTTATTTCATAAACCCTAACTCAACAATTGATCCTTTGCCAGTCTTTTCTACTTGGTTGGATTGTCTTGTGTGTGTCTCCCACCACTGACCGATTGATTCAAACATCTCATCAATACTTAGATATCATGAGGACAGGCACAGAATCCTTGTGCATGCAATAAGCATTAGCCTGGTCTACTTAGAACGCAAGAGCAAAACGCCTTTTCCTACTGAAGCTGAAGGAGGATCCTATGACAAGCCAATAGTTCTGGCTTTATGTTATACAGTGGTACCTCGGGTTAAGAACTTAATTCATTCTGGAGGTCCATTCTTAACCTGAAGCTGTTCTTAACCTTAGGTACCACTTTAGCTAATGGGGCCTCCCACTGCTGCCGCTGCACAATTTCTGTTCTCATCCTGAAGTTCTTAACCCGAGGTACTATTTCTGGGTTAGCGAAGTCTGTAACCTGAAGCGTCTGTAACCTGAGGTACCACTGTATTCACTGCTTACTTATGGTGTGAGCTGTCACTACTGTTGCTGCACTGGGCACACTGCAATGAGCCTTGTCAATTCTTTTGAAGTGATTTGATGCCTAAGATGTGTGCACAGTTAAAGTTGGGTTAGCGCCCTTGGAAGGCTGCAGTCCTGAGAATTTCTTTCAGGGCTGTGGGCCTATGATCAGGGCCGGATTTAGGTTTGATGAGGCCCTAAGCTACTGAAGGTAATGGGGCCCTTTATATGTCCAGCTGTCCTTTGTCAATAACAAATTGTCACTGTTTTTTATGTTGAATATATGCTATATGGTAATTTAGGGACCTAATAGGTATCTAAAGCCATTTGCACATAACAAATAGGAGCCTACACAACACAAAACACTGTTGCTGTATGTAGGTTTCATTTTACTTGTTTTTTATCTTATATTTTGGAAATGTACATCCATTTTTTCCCTTTAAATTTTTTTGGGGGCCCCCAAGAAAGTGGGGCCATAAGCTATAGCTTGTTTAGCTAAATGTAAATCTGGCACTTCCCGTGATGACATGGCAAGTGTTAAATAGTGGGAAAGATAGACAAAGGACACAGCTCTGTTAGATTCACAACTCTTTATTACAGCAGTTAGAACTGCTCCTGGAGTCAGACTCACTGCAGCCTAGCTGGCTGCTTTATATAAGTAACTTGTAACAGCAACAACTCCCAACCAGCTAACCAATCAGAGAGCGACAGTTCTCAATCCTTCATTTGCATACTGGTGGCCCTGAGTGAGAACTGCAGCTAATCTTAATACATAACAGCAAGGAAGCAACTATGGGGCCAAACTGTATCACCTGCCTGGAGTTGTGGGGCCTGAGGGGTGTGTGGAGCCGGAACGCCTCTTACTCACCTGAAAGGGTGGGGCTTAAGGGAGAGGATGGAGGATAAACCTGGTCCTTGGCAGGATTAGTTCACCTACAATTTGATTCTGCACCTTGCTCCCCCCCCACAATAAATCGGTTTTGGGATTAAACATTTAAATAAATGTCACCCAGTTCACCCAACCATTTTGTGTCTTGCTTCTTTATTTGCCTTTGTGGTTGTAAGAATTTCCCTATAAAACATGGGTGCCTGGTGGGGATGTTGCAGTCCACGACATTTTGGAGGATATCCCCTGTGTTGAAGGTGCTCTATCAGTTCATTGGTTCCTCACTGGTTATATTTGTTGGTGCTGCAGATGTGCTTGATTCTGAGAGATGATGTTCCTCTTGATATCTTTGGGATGGCAGGTTTTCCCATTTATGTACATCAGAGGGTCTGTTGCAAACATCAGTAACTGTCTTATTTCAGACCCTCCAAGTGTCCTTATTTTCCAGGGATGTCCCTGATTTAGAGAAGCCATCCCAGTTTCTGATTTGATCCCAGAATGTCCTACTTTTCCTTAGGATGTCCCTATTTTCATTGGAGAAATGTTGGAGGGTATGGAGTTATCCAACCCCCGAGCCACCTGAAAGCAATTCTGTATAGGGAAGGGTTTTTTATGTTTAATTTTTAATTATGTTTTTATATATGTTGGAAGCTGCCCAGAGTGGCGTAGCTAAAGTGATTGTAACCCTTAGTGAGATAATCACCAGACATTCTGGTGTTAAGGACTTCATTTACAGCCTAGATCCCATCATTTGTGATCTATTAGTATAAAGAGGTGTCATATCCAATGAAGCAAATATGGAATTGCAGTCGATGCGGCTACCATGTTGATAATGTGTATGCAACCCTCAGCTTCTTGTGGAGAAAAAAATACCTGACACCACTGAGCTACAGAAAATGCAACAGTTCTCAATATTTCCTCAGTGTTATCTAACCTTGGCTAGAGCATCCTTTGTTTCACATTGGAACAAGTGAAGAAGGCAGAAACCAAAACATTTTAGCTTAGAAAAATTAATCTCTGTTGTATAAGTAAATGCAATCTATAATTTTAGTGATTATCTGCATTAAGTGATCCAGAGCAAAATTGCCCAAGCAACTATTTTGTGCTTTATAAACAACCTTTCTACATATTGCATGCAAAATACAAAGGGGAGGTGTAACAATGGATGTGGAACCTATGCTCCTTGCAATTTGAAAACATTTTTGGTGGAGCAACCGTGCACCAGATAAAAAAACCTGACCATTGCCCAGTCCTAATCCACTGTGAGGCTAGCCAGCATTTCAATATAAACAAGAAGAAGCACACCTATCAGATAAGCTCCCACCGATGGAGAGTTTCGATAAAGAAGCAATCCATCTGCAACGCTCTTCACTTCTCCCTCTGCCAATTCTGTAATCAAAATTATTAGGCACTTGAACACAAATCAGGCACAAATTACCCACTACACAAAATAATCTGGAATGAAGCAATTACAAAGAACTAAAATAGTACCCTCTAACAATGCATTGCAGCAGGAAACGAGAATGCTTTTTAATAAATAAATAAAAGTTTCGTTTACCAGGCATCAAAAACAAAGTAAGGCGGGGTTGGGGGGTTGGGGACCGAGATCTCCTCTCAGTCATCTCTCCTTTTGAGACAACAGGTTGTCAGAGATCTAACTGGGATTGCACCTCAATTGAGTGTCTTCTTTCCGTTGCACGTTTATGCTCGTGGAAAGCTGTCATTGCGACAAACACAGTGCTGCTCCCCATCCTGCTGCTTTCCTCTTCTTTTTGACAGGTAACATAGAGCAAAATATATTCATAACCTGCTGCACAACGCTGACTGCCACTGATGTAAGCAGAGAAATGCTCGGAGGCAGTGTAGTGAATAAGAGGGCTGGACACAAAAATAGCTTAACTGTAACGTGTGATGGTGCCATTTTAGAAGAGTTTGGATTTGATATCCCGCCTTTCACTCACCTTCAGGAGTCTCAAAGCGGCCAACATTCTCCTTTCCCTTCCTCCCCCACAACAAACACTCTGTGAGGTGAGTGGGGCTGAGAGACTTCAAAGAAGTGTGACTAGCCCAAGGTCACCCAGCAGCTGCACGTGGAGGAGCGGGGAATCGAACCCGGTTCCCCAGATTACGAGACTACCGCTCTTAACCACTACACCACACTGGCTCAGTCATTTTACCCAGTCGTAAAGGTAAAGGACCCCTGACAGTTAAGTCCAGTCACGAACGACTCTGGGGTTGCGGCACTCATCTCGCTTTACTGGCCGAGGTAGGCGGCATTTGTCTGCAGACAGTTTTTCTGGGTCATGTGGCCAGCATGACTAAGCCACTTCTGCTGAAACCAGAGCAGTGCAGGAAACACAAGAGAGGCTTAGTGTCATGGAATTCTACTCAATACTGATCCAGAGAAGATTCCAGCTTATAGTTAGCAGAGTAAAAACTCAAACACGTTGCAGGATTCCCCCAAAATTAGACCAGAGGCAATTAATATTTCATCCAGCAGAGCTTTACCGCTACTGAAGGCAAATGAGCATAATAGTCACAAATCCAATACATTCAGGATTGGCACTGTCCACAAGAAATCCAGTTGCAGCAGACTTAACTTAAACTTACAGTAACTTATAATAAGACTAAACCTTAACGCTAAGCATACAGGACACCACACCAGAAGGAAAGAGAGACAGAAAGTGAAAGTGAAACCTATGCTCCTTCTGGCCTTGTTATTATAGTCAGCATGACCTTGAAGAACAGATAACAGAGCCAATTTAAGCCATCTGTCTCAGCTTCTCTGAAGGAATAACCCAAACACCATGAACCTTCTGCTTGTTTCTTTCACACAGAGGAGCTTCCAGGACCCTCTTGAATTAATTAGAATAGGAAAGATCTCTACACATCAGATCAATACTTTCTGCACTAAGAAAAGCAAACTGACACTTAGTCTATGAAGACAGAGGGGAAACCATGGAAACCAGTCTTGAGCAGATGTTGCAAAATGGAATTAGGAGATTAGGGGTTGCTGAGACTGTCTGGGAAGAAAGAGAGAAGGAGCTGGACATTCATTCAGAATCTGAACTTCAGGGATTCATTCATTTCACCCAATAAATCTTTTCTCTTAGCAACATCCCTTAAAAACAAAGGGGGTGGGTGGGTTACTCTTAAGCTGGTATGTATCAATTCCTCCATGAGAGTTTTCAGTTTAATGGCACAACTGCAGACCATGGACAGAAACAAGTTCAGTGATAGCCTTGCGAAGGCAAAATTGCAACTGAAAATTAGCATGACCTGTGCAGAACTTCCCAATTTCTTAAAAAACCTGGGCAGCTATAAGTAGCAAGAGGTTGGATCAAATACATATGTAAAAGGAAGGAAGCCAAGGACAAGCCAGACCAGCTTTGAGGTATAAACATCACATTTACCGTATTTTTCGCCCCATAGGACGCACTTTTCCCCCTCCAAAAATGAAGGGGAAATGTGTGTGCGTCCTATGTGGCGAATGCAGGCTTTCGCTTAAGCCTGGAGAGCGAGAGGGGTCGGTGCGCACCGACCCCTCTCGCTCTCCAGGCTTCGCGCAGATCTCCGCAAGCCGTGGGAGCCCACGCTGGGCTCCCGCGGCTTGCGGAGAGTTGCCTGCATGCCAAAGGCTGGGCGCGCGGAGCTCAGCACGCCCAGACTTCTCGCAGCTCTCCGCAAGGCGCGGGAGCCCAGCGCCAGGCTCCCGCGCCTTGCAGAGAGTTGCCTGCATGCCAAAGGCTGGGCGCCGGGCTCCCACGGCTTGCGGAGAGTTGCCTGTTCTGGGGGCTGGGGTTGGGGGAAGCTCAGGCTTCCCCCGCCCCAGCCCCGTGCCTGGGGGGGGGGGGAAATAAAAATGTTTTCCTTTATTCCCCCCCAAAAAAACCTAGGTGCGCCTTATGGGACGGTGCGTCCTATAGGGCAAAAAATACGGTAATTTCAGTATGAACGTGTCATGCTGGCCGTCTAGCTGCAGGAAGGGGGAGACAACAAGTCTGGGGGTGGGGGACAGAAATGGCCTCAGGGAGTGAGTGGTTGTTTGGGAAGATCCAACACTCTCTTCAGGGATCACACTTAAAGGTGAATTGAAGGGGTGGAAGTAGATCTGTGAATTCTAACCAGTCTCTAGAAAGGTAAAGCAACATGTGGAGATACACCTTATATCTTCAAAGCATATTTCTTCAAAGAATTCTGGGTACTGTAGTTTGCCACTTTCCGAGCTACAATTCACAGAACATCTTAATGAACGACCATGCCCAGAATTCTTTGAGGGGGGAAATGAGCTAAAGTTGTGTCTGTGCAGCCTTAATCTCAGTTTGAAAATGACTTCCAAGAACTCAGCCGGAGTGGGCAATCCTACTTAAACTAACACCTTTTCTTTCTTATGTGGAGCTACATAAGATATAGTGCACCTGCCTATTATATCAGCAAGGCTAAGTCTATAATGCTAAAACCAATTTGTTCTTTATACTTCTTTGAGTGCAGGCAATTTTCTGTTCTTTGTGTTTGTTAATAAACTTGAACTCCTTGGTTAAGTAAATCTATGAGTTCTGATCTGAAGTGATTCTGACTAATTCTATGTTACCTTGAGTTAACAATGCCTCTTTCCTTTTAGTCTTGGTTAATACAATGACAGGCCTAGACAGCATCTTGAGAAGTAGAGACGTCACCTTGCCAACAAAGGTCCGTATAGTTAAAGCCATGGTTTTCCCAGTAGTGATGTATGGAAGTGAGAGCTGGACCATAAAGAAGGCTGATCGCCAAAGAATTGATGCTTTTGAATTATGGTGCTGGAGGAGACTCTTGAGAGTCCCATGGACTGCAAGAAGATCAAACCTCTCCATTCAGAAGGAAATCAGCCCTGAGTGCTCACTGAAAGGACAGATCCTGAAGCTGAGGCTCCAGTACTTTGGCCACCTCATGAGAAGAGAAGACTCCCTGGAGAAGACACTGATGCTGGGAAAGATGGAGGACACAAGGAGAAGGGGGCGACAGAGGACGAGATGGTTGGATAGTGTTTTCGAGGTTACCAGCTTGAGTTTGACCAAACTGCTGGAGGCAGTGGAAGACAGGAGTGCCTGGCGTGCTCTGGTCCATGGGGTCACAAAGAGTCGGACACGACTAAACGACTAAACAACAACAACAACAAAGTACTGCTGATATGTACACCTTTAGCAGAGCTGGGTGGCTAGAGAGCACAAACTGGCAGAGTTTCACTTGGTACCCACAGCTGGAAGTAAACATTTAGTTCCTCAAAACTATTATTTATTTATTACGTGTATATCCCACCATTCCTTCAAGGAGTTCAAGTTTACATACATGGTTTGCCCTCTCCCCATTTTATCCCCATAATAGTGCTGTGAGGTAGGTAAAAATAAGGTAAAGGACCCCTGGATGGTTAAGTCCAGTCAAAAGTGACTATGGGGTTGCAGTGCTCATCTCACTTTCAGGCTGAGGGAAGCAGCTTTTGCCCACCAACAGCTTTCTGGGTAATGTGGCCAGCATGACTAAACCGCTTCTGGCGCAATGGAACACCGTGACGGAAACCAGAGCGAACAGAAATGCTATTTCCCACTGCAGCTGTACCTATTTATCTCCTTGCACTGGTATTCTTTTGAACTGCTAGGTTGTCAGGAGCTGGGACAGAGCAATGGGAGCTCACCCCATCATGGGGATTCGAACCACCAGCTTTCTGATTGGCAAGCACAATTGGCTCAGCGGTTTAGCTGTGAGGCACGTTAGGCTGAGAGACAATGACTCATCCAAGGTCACCCAGTGAACTTCATGGCTGAGTTGAACCCTGGTCTCCCAGGTCCAACATTATAAATACTTTGCCATGCTGTTCCTCCAATACAATTATTATTATTATTATTATTATTATTATTATTATTATTATTAGTAGTAGTAGTAGTAGTAGTAGTATCCCACCCATCTGGCTGGATTTCCCTAGTCACTCTGGGCAGCTTCCAACAGAGATTCAAAATACATTAAAACATCAGTCATTAAAAACTTCCCTAAATAAAAACATACATAAGAACTTCCCTGCCCTGACACAGTAGGTTGCAGCCACTGTTGATTCTCTGTGTCTTTAAGCCACAGCAACTGATACTCATCTGAACTGGCTTTCCATATTGGTTGCTAGGCGCCAGGATAAGGAAAGGGACTGGAGGAAGTGTGCCTCAGTTGCTTTGATTCACAGGTGGATAGAGTGCTGTTACACTCATGTTCTTCTTGAGGGCTTCCCATGGACAACTACAGTAGCTGGATGCTGTGATAACAGGATACTAGACTAGCTGGGGCCTTTGGCCTAATCCACCAGGTCTCTTAATGTTTTTATCATGACTCCCCAAAAGTCCATAGGGATGCTGCAGTAGGACAGGGGTGGTCTATTTGGTACTGTCTTGCCAAAGGCAAGGTGGTTCTTTTAAAATGAGATTCAGAAACAATACAGTGGTACCTCGGGTTAAGAACTTAATTCATTCTAGAGATCCGTTCTTAACCTGACACTGTTCTTAACCTGAGGTACCACTTTAGCTAATGGGGCCTCCTGCTGCTGCTGCACCACTGTTGTGCGATTTCTGTTCTCATCCTGAAGTAAAGTTCTTAACCCAAGGTACTATTTCTGGGTTAGCAGAGTCTGTAACCTGAAGCGTCTGTAACCTGAAGCGTCTGTAACCCGAGGAACCACTGTACAAAATACACAAGTGAGTGAGAAGATCAAAGATTTTATTCTAAAACAGCAAGCAATGTATACATTACCAAGCAAGCACTTCAATCTGCCACTTGGAAGCCCTCAAGAAGCAGCAAAGTGACTCTCCAAGGTAGCCACAGTTTGCATGGCCCTGCAGCCCATCAGTCCATGCACGAGCTTCAAAGAAATTCTGCCCAAACGGTCCAATTTTATAGTTAGCCTGTGTGGCTTGCCAGACTGGCTACGTGCAGATCATCCATTAACCATCCTCTCTCAATGCCTTACTTTCTCAAAACAATGTCCAACATCAAAGAAGGTACCCAGCATTATCCGCCACAATTGATTAAGGCAGCTGTTGTGGGGTTTCACCTCCTCCCAACGTTCTCAGGACGTTAAAGACTGTTCTCACACCATCAAAAAACTTAAGAGCGAGGGAGGGGGAAGGAACAGAGGCAGGAAGGGCAACCATGTCAGATCACTAACTCCTCGATACATTTTGTCTTCCAGATGCACTATGTTGGTTACCCGTGCAATAGAACTTTTGTGGGGTTTATAGAGCAGTGTGTGTGGGGGGAAGCATAGAATGGGCCTGTCCCTGGTTCTTTATGGTCAGGACTTGCTCCTGTGGCTAAAAGGTCAAGGGACCCCTGACCATTAGGTCCAGTCGTGACCGACTCTGGGGTTGCGGCACTCATCTCGCTTTATTGGCTGAGGGAGCCGGCGTACAGCTTCCAGGTCATGTGGCCAGCATGACTAAGCCGCTTCTGGTGAACCAGAGTAGCACACGGAAACGCCGTTTACCTTCCCGCCAGAGCGGTACCTATTTATCTACTTGCACCTTGATGTGCTTTCGAACTGCTAGGTTGGCAGCAGCAGGGACCAAACAACAGGAGCTCACCCCGCCGCGGGGATTCGAACCGCCAACCTTCTGATCGGCAAGTCCTAGGCTCTGTGGTTTAACCCACAGCGCCACCTGTGTCCCCTGCTCCTGTGGCTAGAGCTGGTGTAATCCATAAACCAAGTGAGCTTCCATAGGAGAGAAAGGGAGGGGGGGATGGCAGAAGTGAAAAAAGAACAAAAATGCATTATGGCAGGGAGCACCCTGCTTTGGTATTTTAAGAGGCTAGCCTGCGGGCCCTATTACAATGAAACAACTGAAGCTCAATTCCCAGCAACACTTTTGTTAGGTCAGATATTCCAGTCACAGGAATTAGAACATGATATGCATAGCATAAAGTGTCAGGTAGAATGACTGGTTTTCTAAGTGATTCCCCCTGTAGGGAGCAAACTTAACAACCAAGCTAAAAAATACTTCTGCAGTCTCCTCTACCCAGCCTAGTGCAGGGTAGCAATGGTGGCACTGAATCAAAAGGCATTTCTGCATGAAGACTACCAAGGCCTGACAAATATGGGCCTGCTATAGGAAAGCAAGCCATAAATGTTTTTTAAAAAATCGTTTGCAAATGCTCATTCAGCTATGGGCAAAGCTCATTGTAATCCTATCACAAGCTGAGGGTGAAATGAAACCTTACAAGAAATGTAGGAGCCGCTGCCAAAAATGATAGTTTCATTTCAAGCTTCCCCCCACCTTTCTCTAATATATGCTGTTAATTCATGGTGTTGCTTATTAAGCATCTTTATAACCCATCTCTCATCATGGTAGATCCCAGGGCAGGGTTTAAAATACAAACTACATAAAGTAACAGAAACAGTTAAAGGTTATTTTGGATGCAAGAACAAAGGGGCAAGCATGGCTTCTTTGTTTCTCCGTGTAGATAGCTAGGACTACAGAACACTTTCCTATCAACTATGTGCTTCCTTTACTAAATGAAAGCTTTCATACTTTATACCAAATCTCAGTTTGAATACCTTTTGACTAAAGTTGTGCTCCAAGCAAGGATTCACTTAGCTAAAGTTAAGTTCTGCTGCAGCATATAAAAACTCTGTATGCTAAGATGTTGCTCTTAACACTACTTTGCTGCTGCTGTGTATTTTAAGAGTTTGTGCTGAATGTGTCTCTTATGTTTTATGGTTTCAGGCATTCAAGGATTGTTTGATGGCTGTTTTACTGTTGCTTCCTGCCCAGAGGTCAAGTTAGAAATACTGGGTGGGCAATATCCAGCTCCCTTGTCCTGTCAGTGCAAGGATTTCTGCTTGTGCAATGGTATATTCCCCCTTCTTCTTCCCCTGCATACATTGCACCCTTCCTAGATTTATTCCTGAGGCTTGGGAAACCCCCAGAACAGATTTAGGGGGTGTGAAGGGGGAATACAATGGGGTAGGGTGGAGTCCCAATGAGCAAGCAGAAACCTTGCAATGATGGTATGGTTACTTATCACTACTTTGGCTACAAACAATTTTAATTAATCAACGAGACAGGCACTTTTCCACCTGGCTACGCGTGACTACAGAAACCAAAGGAAGAATTAGACTGATTTTTAAAAAGCACCATCGTTACAAAGGTTAGATGCGAATCAGAATCATAATATTGGGAAGGAGAGAACTGGACTTTTCAAGGCTCAGCAGCTGTGATAAAAAACTATCATCTAGATAATCCATTGTTAAACAGAGCAGCCTTTTTATGTTCTAATTGAGCATGGCCGTGTCGTAAAAAATAAATATACATTTCTAATGCTTTGACAAAGACACAGTTATCAGGGTTTTTGTGTGAAGAGCATGAAATCACTTTAATGATAATATGTACGGTTTATATTATAGGTGCTTAATGGACGATTGTTTGGAAATCTGCTCATGATGAAGGGGCCCTTTATAAATTTATGGTGGATCTGCCTAGTTATTATTATTATTAATAATAATAATCATACTAATTAACTTTATGCATCACTTTTCCTCTGAAGAGCTTGGAGTGGCTTGCATGTAGCTCCCTGATGATCTCTAACCCAGGCAAGGCCACATCTGCTTAGTTTCAAGAATATTCAGGCCATGTTCTGAGTAGCATTAATACTGCAAATAAACTCTTATTGGCCATGTGAGGGAGTCAAATATCTTGGAATTAGAATACCCTCATATTCCATTATAATTCTAGGATACCTGAAGGATTTGCACAAAGCCACAAAAACTGAATTAATAATTATATTATTGTCAGCTCAAATTCTCCTAGGTAAATACTGAAAGAGTGACAATGTCTCAACAGTTTGAATTGAATAAGGCATTATAGTCTGCTTTAAACATTATCTATTGCATTGGGGGGAAGAGCACTGTAGTTCTTGTAACACATTAATGAGGGGGAAGAGCGCAGTTATGCTCATGTCCTGCTTGCAGGCATTTCCTTGACCATTGTGAGAACAGAACGGGTGCGTTCAGATGCAGGGATTATTATGTTAAGTTTTCCCAATTATAATGTTAGCACTTCTATCCCAGATTCTGATGTACCTTTTGTACTGCATCACCTGTTGCATTGTGGAACTGTGACTCTATGATTGATACACTGCCATGTCGCACTAAATTTTAAATGGTGGGAAAGAACTGTATGCCAAAATACCAGTCCAAAGTTTCTCATGTGAAATTACAGCACAAAACTCCTTTGTGATTTTCCAGGTTAGCAGGGTTGCAAATGGGGAAGGCCATGAGTAGGCAAACTAAGGCCTGGAGGCTGAATACAGCCCAATCGCCTTCTAAATCCGGCCCGCAGACAGTCCGGGAATCAGCGTGTTTTTACATGAGTAGAATGTGTCCTTTTATTTAAAATGGGTTATTTGTGGGGCCTGCCTGGTGTTTTTAAATGAGTACAATGTGTGCTTTTATTTAAAATGCATCTCTGGGTTATTTGTGAGGCATAGGAATTCGTTCATCCCCCCCAAAAAAACCCCCTATAGCCTGGCCCCCCACAAGGTCTGAGGAACAGTGGACCGGCCCCCTGCTGAAAAAGTTTGCTGACCCCTGGATAAGACACTAACCCTCTGGGATTGCTTTTGACCTTGCAATCAATGATAACATAAAAAAGCATATCAATTCCCATTAAGTCCTTGGTCCCCACCTCAATGCGGACCTTGTCCGTGCCCCTATGTTATGTTTGGTGGTATGGCGTTGGCCCAGTCAGAACGGTTGTGCAGTAAGTTGCAATGGTGGTCTGTTGCACTTTAGGGCAGGTAAGCCACACACCCCAAGAGCCAATTGGCAGCTCCAGTGGGCTTTAGGGTCTGTGGCAAGCACTCTGGCTTGAGCCCACTATTGAGGGAGCCATGGTCATGTGACATGCGCAAACAATGCGCACATGTTGTGGGATGTGTTGACATGTCATGCACATGCCATGTGGATTGTGCAACTGATGTCTGCATGCCCCACAGTGTGCATGAGTGAGGTGAGGCAATCAAGTGGCGTGCATGCATGGGCGCCATAGAATTTTGAGAGGGCCTGGCTCCCACCTTGAATTTTTTTGGGGTGGCCTTGGCGCCCCCACCCCCTAGATGGCACCCCATCAGGAGAATATTCTCACTCTGGTCCACTCCAGAGCCTTAACCAGAGGCTTAGTCTCATGTAGAGATGGGAAGACCTGAACCCCCCCACCCCCCTGGGGGAGAAAAAAAACCACCAGGGTTTTTTTTCCATTTTTTTCCAAATCCCCTTAGTCCAGAAAAATTGAGGGGAAAAAACATTTTTCTCCATCTTTTTCTGGAAAAAGGGGTGACCACTGGGGTCCCCCCCCATTTTCCCAGTTTTTTTCTAGGCCTTTCCATCAGGGCCTTTTCAGCTCTTGCCCCGCCCTGGTGGAAGGCTCTACCGCAGGAGATCAGGGCCCTGTGGGATTTGTCATCTTTCCGCATAGCCTGCAAGACGGAGCTGTTCCGCCTGGTCTAACCCCCCCTCTCATCTTTATTTTTTTGATGGAACCCCTTATATGGGGTTTTGTATATAAATTTTCCCTCGGCTCTTTTTGCTGGCCCATGTAGGACGAGCATGGATAGTTGGCCCCGGTGAATATTTGACGTTTTCCCCCCTTATGGCTTTTGAAATATACTCAGAGTTGCAAAGTGATTTCATGCTCTTTATTCAGCTCATAGTGGTGAGGAGGAATGAATGAATGTCCCCTCAAAGTATCTGCTTTATATACATTATTTACACAATGGGCTGCACATGATTGGCTAATTCCAGAATTCTACTGTAAGCCAATCAGGTTGTGGATTCACTTCTATCTGGAGCATGATTGGGTGGTTCCTGCCAACCAATCATACTGCTGCATTGTTCTAGGACCAATCAGACTGCTGCATTCTGAATCCTATTGTTCTAGGACCAATCAGACTGCTGCAGTTTGGATCCTATTGTTCTAGGACCAATCAGACTGCTGCAGTTTGGATCCTATTCAACTCAGTACATAACAGCTTTGATCTATGGGCTACCACTAAAATGAGGCTGCATTTTAAGCTGCATTGTAAACTGTGTTCTAACTTATATTTTAATCAACTGTTTGTTTGGTTTATGTTTGTTTGTTTTGTTTTGTTTTTAATGTTTTTACTGTATTATATTTGGTGCTAGCTGCCTTGAGCCTTGGCTGGGGAGGGTGGGGTATAAATAAATTATTATTATTATTATTATTAGTAGTAGTAGTAGTAGTAGTAGTAGTAGTAGTAGTAGTAGTATCATTTCCCCAGCAGTGCCATCACTGTCTTCCCTGCTCACCCTCTCTCCCTTCTGATTATTAACCACTGCCCCAATTGCTGTGGACAGAAGTTAGCTACCAGCTGGTGGGCTGAAAGGGGATTTTATCTACAGCCTCGAGGAGGACCAGGGCTGTGAGATTTTTGGCTTCCTCAGAGCAGCATTTGTCTTGTGGTTGTTTATGTACATTGACATTTGTAACAACTTGCCACTGGAGAGGTTGGTCTGGATCCATAGTATAATCAGGTTGGGGAAAACCCTTTTCCCACAGGAGGGGATCCTCTTAAGGGGGTCTTGGGATGTTGCTCCAAGGACTAAGATCCATGTGATGTTGGCATAGTAAACGTGGTCCCAGGTTGCTTGAGAAACCCTGGAACAGTGCTTCATGCAGTGGACCCCCCAGGGAACATGCAATTCCCTTTAATGTTATCCCAGCATTTGGTTTGAGATGATAGAATTAGCCAGCAAGGGGGCTACACAATCATTGGATCCCTGACCTATGCAAAAACCATTTGGAAAACCCTATGCCACACCATTTTAGGCCTGCGCATATCTGCTCAATCCCATAGACACCTCGCTATGCACTGGATGCATTAATTTCCTATACATGATCACATAATTTCTGGCTGGTACAATACCTCCAGAGCAGTGTTTTATGAGAGCTCAGCAAGACAAATGATGTGATGCAAGATAGCACCTGTCTTTCAACAGATCCCTTAACTATTTTAAATACTTTCACTAAAATAAGAGGCTTCATAATTTATCACCTGCAATGTAAGCACCTTCACTTTAATGTTGGTTATAGCAGGAGGTAGTCAACTGAATCATTCATGTGTAAGTGTCATTATGAGCCTTATTACAGTGCTTAGTGTAATAAAGCTCGTCTGCAATTCATCTGTAAAATGTCTGTCCTTTGAATGTGCATAACATCTTTCTGTTTGCAAATATATCTGTGTGGCTACCTCTGTGGTCTCCAAAAGCACAAATAGAATCAATGAAAATTTGGAGAAGTGCCTTTTGGGCCAGGTGGGCACAATTACCCAATATTGTGCATTTTTAGGGGTGTTCAGCCTCATCCCACCCTGGGAACCATGCTATTCTTATTGAAACAATGGGCTCCCCCCCCCAAGGGATCCCCCGATTGGTTTCAAATCTTGCTGCTGGCTTTTCACATTGTCTATAACCATGTTAGTTTCTCTCCTGTAGCCTTTGTATATGAACAAAATTGTGTCCTCTTATGACATGAGAGCAGTGCTGGAGACACAGACAGCTTGACTCCAAGCCCAGTGGAAGCTCCAATGCATGTATGGATCTGTAATTTTAGCAACACACACTGCCTAGTTACCATGTATATTTCCTCATTGCATAGACACAGCTGTCCTGGACTCAGAAGTCAATAGAGAAGCTATTACTCATGCTAGACTTCCATTGCTACGTGTGCATACCTATGTAAAGAACTGGTATGGTTGGGGATGGGACCCCTCACTGAGCATATTCTTTTAATTATATGGCCTAGGACCCTCATACCTATGGGACCGCCCTCATGGTCTTCAAACAAAAACATCTTGGAGATCCCGGGCCACAGGGAGGTTAGGCCTCAACCAGAGCCAGGGCTTTTTCGGCTGTGGCTCCGATCTGGTGGAACGCTCTGTCACAAGATACTAGGGCCCTGCAAGACTTGACATCTTTCCACAGGGCCTGCAAGACAGAGCTGTTCCACCAGGCCTTTGGCTAGGGCACAGCCTGACCCCCTCCTTTGGTAATTCTTCAAAGAATCTCTAGCCCAATGGTTGCCATCAATTTGATTTGAACTGATTTTATAATGAATTGTTTTTAGAATGCTGTATTTTACTGTTGTTAGCCACTCTGAGCCCGGCTTCGGCTGGGGAGGGCGGGATATAAATAAAATTATATATTATGATTATTAATTATTATTATTATTATTATTATTATTATTATTATGAGACTAATTTCTTGTCTCATTGACTGTTACAACCTTCCCATGCTGCTGTCCTACTTTGCATACATGAAATGTAACAATAGGTTGGATATTTTGCTTCTACAAATTTTGTGTTGTGGTAATAACCTCAAGAACTACATAATATATACATATTTAAATGCATCTACACTTTGGAATGTCCTGCCTATTGACATCAGGCAAGTGCCTTCATTGTGTTCTTTTTCTTTTTCTTTTTGGTGCCTGCTTAAAACATTTAAAAGTAACATATAGAAGTTACATGAGTTTTATCTCTGCAGCCTTCGCAGGTGCCTGCACTTCAGTTAAAGCTCAGGAGGAGGCATCATAAGGTACCGTAATGCCTCCAATGTGGTTTTTGTCAGTCTGAAAGTTCAGGCAGCTGGGAAGGCTGCAGAGTGCTGGAGAAAACGTTTAATGGAAAGAAACGCGCACACACCCCTCAGCCACTTCACAACAGCAAGGTAAGCTGAAACACCTGCACCCACTGAAATTCTTGCCCCCCCACCCCCATGCCCCCCATGCCCAAAGGATAATTATGTGCATTGAGTGCAAATGTCTGAAGTCATGCAAAAACACTCAGAAGCTGTCTTCAAACCAGGGGGGTGTTTGCATGGTGAAACATTGAGCCATGTGCATCTCACACTCTGTACATCTATACACACATGCACACTGCCAGAGTATTCTAATAGGGAATTCAAACCAGCAGAGCCTCCAGCTCTTAGGAATTTGGCCACCCTCCAGGTGCCCGGCTTGAATCCTTTTGACCTCCTGTCTGCGACTCCCGGCAAGATCAAAGGAGGTCTCCAATCGGCGATTCTCCTCAACGTGAAGGAGAACACACCACTCCTCCCACTCCTCTCCCAGGGAGGGGGAAAGAGACAGACAGAAATGTATCTACATGTCTTTATTTCTGTCTTTCAGCAGTACAGAGAAAACATGTCTGCACACTCTGCTTCCCAACTGCAGAGAGAGAAAAAAAACTCCACCCATGTACTTCCAGTACAGGGTCATGTGCCACTCTGAGGTAACATCCGGCTCTCAGAGCACTTTACAAACTGTCCCTGGTTCCCACGGTATAATCCAATAGCATCCACATCCTGTTTACCATTCCAGCCACCTGGTGCTTGCTTCTGCATTGCTCCTTTTTCGTAACATCCTCCCCCAAAAGACTCAATGCGTGTTGCAGCAAGCAAGGCATGATCCAGAGAGGAAAACAAACAGTTGTTATACACATAACACTCCCCTGTTGTTTCAGTTCCACCCTTGGAACTCCCCGCCACTGGTTTCCCCAGTGTACCTCTCTGGTTGTCTGGTTTCCAAGGAATGAGTGCATCTGCATTACCTTGGCTAGCAACTCTCTGTTGTGTCTTTGTCTCTGACTTAGACACAGCTCCAACCTGTCCTCAGTTGTTTACAACAGCAACACATGCAACAGCTAAGTTAGCAAACTCTTTTGAGTACCTCTTGGGTGGTTGACCCTTTGTAACTCTCTCAGACCTACGTATGAGGTGCTGATCCTCTCTGCTCACTGGTCCAGTCTCAGGACTCTTTGGAGAACTAGTTCCAATGGTAAACAGTGGTTCATCCTTCAGTTGTGAAGGCCTATCTATTGTGTGAGACTTCCTCTCAATGACTGTGACAACTGAGCTCTCCGAGCTATCAGTGTCATCACTTTCTGTACAGCTGAAATCAGTGAAATCATCATCATCTGAATCGTCCTCAGTGGGAAATGTGTGTACTATCACTCTCTCCTGTTCAGGAGCACTCTCTAGAAATTTTGTGAGAATCACCTGACCAGATTCAGACAAAATTACTCTGTAGAGACCCTTTTCATACCCCACAAAAATGCCTCTGGCATTCTTTACTCCACCTGGAGCTTCTGTTCTCACATGAGACCCAAAAACCTTGAAATGGGCAACAGAAGGTTTTCTGTGGAACAGTTTCTCAAAAGGAGAACTTCCCAACTCTTTTGAAACCTTTCTCATTTTCGTATAACAGAACGACATTAGAGACTCGGCCCAGTACTCATGTGGCAGATGTGAACTTAGCAATTGCGCTTCCATCCCCTTTTGCAATTCTTTGTTCACCCGTACACAGACACCCCTGTTCCACGCTTCCGCTGAAACAGCAATCTTGTGTCTGATCCCCTTCTTCTGCAGGAACCTTTGGAAATCCTGTAAAAGAAAAATCTGCTTTTCATCTGTGAATAGACAATCAATGTTAGCATCATGCATACTCTTAACTTTGTCACAAAACTCCTGAAACCTCTCCAAGGCTTCCTTTGGCTTTCTCAACACATAAACCCAGACATAGTTAGAGAAATGATCCACACACACAAGATAATATCTTGCATTGCCTCTAGATGGTTCTAGAGGACCAATCACATCAGCATACACCCGCTGAAATGCTCTGTTCACTCCGGTCTTCTTCTTGCTCACACCTGCAAGAGAAACTAGGTTAGACACAGATGAATTACATTCCATGTAATCACTTTGTGCAAAAGTCAACAAATAAAGTCCGTCCTTCTCCCTGGCTGAAAGAAATAACTCTCCATCTTTGTAGATCTTGCAGCTCTCAGCATCGTAGGACAGTTTCAGTCCTCTCTTTGCAATCTGCGAAACACTCAGCAGATTGAACTTCAATTCAGGAACCAAGTAAACATTGTTTATTGTCAAGTCCAGACTCTTAAGATAGACAGTCCCCACGCCGGCCGCTTCCAGCTCCTGACCGTTGGCCTGTTTCACAGCGAAGCTTTGCTTCTTAAATGATGAAAAGAGTTCTCTGTGTGGGGACATATGAACCGTGCATCCAGTGTCAATAACAAACGAGTTCCCAACGTCTGGCGTGGTTCCTGTCGCCATCAAAGCTTTTCCAGGTTTCACCGAAGTCTTGGTGTGACCTTTGCCTGACGCCTCAGGCTTTGTTGAGCGGCCCTTTGCTCCTTTAGGCTGACGTGGCTTCTTACAGTTCCGCTGAAGATGCCCAGCCTGTCCACAATTGTAGCAACGGACAGCGTTCAAAGCTAGAGCTTTTTCTCCAGTAGCTTCATCTGCGGGGGAATTAGAACTCCGTTCCTCCCTCCCCCTGTCCTTTACTTCCAGTGCAGCAAGTCTGTCCTGTTCATTCAGAACTACGGCACACACCCTCTCCGCGGTCAAATCTTGTGCCGGGAGGGAACCAAGCTGACTGGCAACCGTTTTGTAAGTCCGATTTAAGCTGTTGATCATCATGAAGCAAAACACTTCCTCCTGCAGACGAAAATTGCGTTCCACCATCTGCTGGCGCAGATATTTCATCTCCGTCAGGTGTGCTTGAACATCTCCATCAGGCGCAAGCCTCAGATTGGTCAGCTTCTCAAAATACAGCAACGCTGAAGAACCAGCATCCCTCTGATGTGTTCTTCGTAGCATCTCCCAAATTTCCCGTGCATATTCCAAACCCTGAATATGCACCAATTGGTCATCTGACACACACAGAATTATAGCCGTCCTGGCTTTCAGATTCTGTGACTCCCAACCTCGGGTTGGTGCTGCTGGGATGGGGTTCTCAATCACGTCAAAGACCCTCTGATTCTGCAGCAGGGCCTTCATCTTTATAGACCAAGATGAATAATTGTCATTAGTGAGGGGAGGGGGATAGGGCAAACCTCCCGCCTTCTTGGAATCCATGCTGAATCCAAGGGTCAGCTTTACAGTCAATCTCAAGCCAGCTTTCACTTTTCAAGCCAGTAAACTCCAAAAGTCTTTGTTTACTGCTTCACTGGCAGGCAAACCTTCGGGCTGTTTTTTTCAAAACCCTTGCACAGCTGCGCAGATACACTTTCGATTTCCCAGGCTCTTTTTAGGCCACTCAGTAACTGGCAGACGTTGCCTAGCAACCTGCTCAGGACGGAACTCCTTATCTCACCACAGGAATTCCTGGTATGCAAGCTTGCCTTCAGAGCTTGTTTTTCAAACGCAGCTCTTGTGAACCAGAAATTAATCTTTCTGCGTTCATTCTCTCTCCCCCAAAATGCAGCATACCTTTTTGGGGGGCTCCGTTGCCTTGAAACACACTCCTCTCGGTGTCCAGCTGTCTGTTTCAGCTTTCTGGCTGCAGGCAGACGCATTTCTTTATCTCCTTAGGTGCAGAGGATGGCAACGATTCATCGACCTCTCACCTCTCATGCAGATTCTCATAGATCAGATAACCATCGGTCTGCTACCAGATGTCGGAATTCAAACCAGCAGAGCCTCCAGCTCTTAGGAATTTGGCCACCCTCCAGGTGCCCGGCTTGAATCCTTTTGACCTCCTGTCTGCGACTCCCGGCAAGATCAAAGGAGGTCTCCAATCGGCGATTCTCCTCAACGTGAAGGAGAACACACCACTCCTCCCACTCCTCTCCCAGGGAGGGGGAAAGAGACAGACAGAAATGTATCTACATGTCTTTATTTCTGTCTTTCAGCAGTACAGAGAAAACATGTCTGCACACTCTGCTTCCCAACTGCAGAGAGAGAAAAAAAACTCCACCCATGTACTTCCAGTACAGGGTCATGTGCCACTCTGAGGTAACATCCGGCTCTCAGAGCACTTTACAAACTGTCCCTGGTTCCCACGGTATAATCCAATAGCATCCACATCCTGTTTACCATTCCAGCCACCTGGTGCTTGCTTCTGCATTGCTCCTTTTTCGTAACAGATTGCACCTTTCTTCAATGGGTATGCTCCTCCAAAGAGTCTATTTCTGTTCCTGTCTATTGGTTTTCGGTATCACAGCCTCTTCAGACAAATGACCTTAGCCACAGCGAACATCTCCTTTGGATTGCCTTTTCTATCTCTACTCTAACCTTAACTGCCAGGGCCCGACAGCTGAGGAAAGAGAATGAACAGAGTGAGACCAACTATAGGATCAACAACTGCCATGAATCTGCCCTACTCATTATGGCCCAGCAGAAAGTCTTCTTAAATGCTATATCTGGAGGACTGGAAGTAGACAGGAAAATAGTGTCTTGCTTCCATCCAACACATGCAGGCAGAAGCTCTTACTTGTACAAAACAAAGATACGTTTATTTAGACTAGTAACGGTACAGAGCTCAGGAAACATGATTGAAGAGATCAAGAACAAGGCAGAAATTCAGAACTGGGCAGAAGTGACTAAGATGTCCCAACAAGTTTTCACACCCTTCCCACCAAGCTCTTAAGCTGCAGGGCTTGTGGAAAACAGCTAGTTTCTATCTACTTGTGTGAAATTTCATCTACTATTCTCACCCCCCAAATGGTTACAAGTTAGTATAGTGGATGTGGAGTACAGCTCCCATCAGCTCCAGCCAACATGGTGAATGAAAGGAGCTGTAGCCCAGAATGTAGAGGGCATCACATTGGCCCCCCAATGTTAGTAAGCAGAACACTGTAAGATGCCTGTGGACTGCAATATCCAAGCACTGGCCATTTGTGAAGCCTGTTGAAAAAAAGATATATTTCTCTCATCAGCTGCTTTGTAGTCCTGGAGCACTTAGCAATAGCATTCAGAAGAATTTGCAAGACCGGATGGAATCTGAAACTCTAAAGGTACTCAAACAGAAGCAAGATGGAATTGAAAGTGCATTTCCTTAAACTTCTGTGATGTCTTCCACTTTTCTGGGGGAGTTGCCTCCTCCTACCCAGTCCTGCTCTCAGAAATAAACACCACCAGCTTGTGCGAAAACAGTGCAACACCTAATTAAATTAAGTGACAAACATAAGTTTTTGAGTTTAAATCCAGCTCTTCAAGTTAATTAATCAGAGATCGTCAGTGCCAGGTCCATAGGGACTTGCAGTTTCTTTCCATACCCACACGGTTGCCAATTATTAGCCCACACTAGAATTCCAATATAACCACAGTTGGAGTGGAATTATGACATTTCTCTTCCAATTAACAGAACCTTATCATTTGCAAAATGTCAATTCTTCAGTGTTACTGCCTCTCCATGCTTCGCCTGTGCAAATACCCTCAGGATCCAACAGCTTCTGGAGGACTTTAGGCATGTTTCTTTGTCTATACCAGGATAGGGTACTCTGCTGAGTGTTTCTTTGGTTCCTCTGCTGCTAGACTTCAGGCAAATTCTGAGTTTATTTTCAGTAGACAGGTGTACATTCTCAAGCATGGGATACACATGCCAGAGGTAGATTTAGCATGATGCAATGTGACCCTGCTGGTGGAAGGTTCAAGGTGAATATAAAGAGGAAAACCATACCATCTGAGTAAAGCAACAGTCAGCGCCAGATGGATGCACTTATATTCTTCAAATACATGAAGATCTGCCACATACAAGTGGGCTTATTCTATGCCAATCCAGAGGGCAGGGTGGCATATGATGAGCTTAAGTTACAAGATCGTAGATTTTAGTTGAACATTAAGAGAAGCGTCTTAAGAGTAAGAACAGTTTGACTCTTAATCTCAGGGCCATGGGTTTGAACCCAAAATTGGGCAAAAGATTCCTGCATTGCAGGGGGTTGGACTAGATGATCCTTGTGGTCCCTTCCAACTCTTATGATTCTATATTTCTCCCTCTCTGGAGATCCTCAAGCAGAAACTAGACCATAGGTGGTCAACATGGTGCCCTCAATACATTATGGACTACAAATTTCATCCTCCCTGATCATTGGCCATGCTGCCTGGTGCTTATGGGAGTTGTGGTCCAGAGAATACACCATGCTGGCTTCTCCTAGGTTAGGCAGTCATCTGTTGGGGATGCTCAAACTCTGGATTTCTTCCAGCAAGCAGGGGAATGGTCCATAGAGCCCTCTCTATAATGCTATGGTCATTAAATCGATGATTTCTAACATGTCTTACAGTATCCTTTTAGTAGAAATTAGATAATAAAATATAAACAATATATGCACCAACATTAGCACAATAAATTATGATACTGAACTGAGCCTAATGTAAATATTTAAAACTGATAATCCTGACTAGAAAGCCAATTTGCAAAACTCATTGGTAAAAAGCAAACATGAAGGACTTAAATATAAATGCAGACACTCTTGTCTGGGAAAATGTATGCATCAATTCAAAAGAATACTATTAAAAGGAATAGTTAATTCAACTTCTCTGAGAAAATCCAAAAATTCCATAAACTTGTAAATATTTAGTGTTGATTTATTACATTATCATTGTGCCTTTCTTCCAAGAATGGCAGGTTTCCCCACTCTTCATATCTTATCCTCACAAATACCTTTTGAGGTATGTTAGGGTGAAAGATCATAGCTGGTACCGGAGGTTTTGTAGTTGACTTTGGTTTTGAATCAAGTATCTGCTCATCTAGACTGACCCTAATTTCTACCGTATTTTTCGCACCATAGGACGCACTTTTCCCCTCCTAAAAAGCAAGGGAAAATGTGTGTGCGTCCTATGGAGCGAATGCAGGGGGGAGGCAGGCGGGAAAAGCCCCCAAGAGCTGCAAACAAGCTCCGTGCGCTCTTGCGGGCTTTTCCACAGGAGGGAGAAGGGACTGACTAGCCGCATCAGTCCCTTCTCCCACCTCCCAGAAAAGCCAGGAGAAGCCGCAATCTCTTTAAAGGTGTTGCGCGGTTCTGTGGGCTTTTGGGAGAGGTGAGGGAATCCCCCCACCTCCCAGGAAAGCCAGGAAAGCCCTGCGCAGCGTCTCCTGGCAAGGAGACGCTGCACGGGGCTAAAGGGGAAGCCAAAACAGCGAGCGGGATCCATCCCGCTTGCTGCTTTGGCTTGCTCCATAGCTGCGCGCAACCCCTCCGGCAAGGAGAGGCTGCACGGGGCTATGGATCCTTTAGCCCTGCGCAGCGTCTCCTGGCAAGGAGAGGCTGCAGGGGGCTAAAGGGGAAGCCAAAACAGCGAGCGGGATCCATCCTGTCCGCTGCCTTGGCTTGTGCCATAGCCGCGCGCAACCCCTCCGGCAGGGAGAGGTTGTGCGCAGCCTGTACGCTGCTCTTTGGGGCTGGGAGGGGAAATTTTTTTTCTTCTTTATTTCCCCCCCTAAAAACTGGGTGCGCCCTATGGTCCGGTGCGCCCTATGGTGCGAAAAATACGGTATATCACATGGCATCCTGTGTTGCTAGGATGTTCACCAGTCAAGGGTCTTGTTATTGCAAGGCGAATCACCATCAAAGACCATTGGTCCTTGCTGCTGCTCTTCCTCAACACTACTATCGTCTTGCTTGTTTTCTTGTTGTCTTTTTCCTTGGATCCATAGGAGCTGAGAGATTGAGCAACAGTAGTGAGAAAGAGGAACAGCAGCTGCCACTGCCAACCCACTCTCCTGCCTGCCAGCCTTCTCCCTGGAAAGTGAACTTGGCAACACAGATGTGGCATCAGCAGCCATTGGCATTGCCAAGCACTGAGGAGCTGGTCCCACCAAGGAAGGAGTCTACCTCAAGAGGCTACACAATTTGGAGTTGTCACTGCCAACCAGCAAGAACTGCACCATATGACTCATGTTCATGTAGCTCAGCAGTTGCTATCAAACCCTTGCAGATATGTAAGTGTTGGTTTGCAAGCCCCCCTCCACAGAGGCTGGCCCCTCACACTGTCCTCGGAGCTTGCATACCGGTAACCTCCTCTGGCTGACATCCAGACAGACCAGGGAGATTTTGATAGGTGACATTTTCCCAAGCGTGGGTAAATGCACAGCCCCTCCTCCTGCTTCTTCCCTAGCAGGGAAAAGAAGACAGACAGAAACGTCTATTTACATCCTTTTATTTCTGTCTACAGCACTAGAGAGGGGACGCGGGTGGCGCTGTGGGTAAAAGCCTCAGTGCCTAGGACTTGCCGATTGAAAGGTCGGGGGTTCGAATCCCTGCGGCGGGGTGCGCTCCCGCTGCTCGGTCCCAGCGCCTGCCAACCTAGCAGTTCGAAAGCACCCTCGGGTGCAAGTAGATAAATAGGGACCGCTTACCAGCGGGAAGGTAAATGGCGTTTCCGTGTGCTGCGCTGGTTCGCCAGATGCAGCTTGTCACGCTGGCCACGTGACCCGGAAGTGTCTTCGGACAGCGCCGGCTCACGGCCTCTAGAGTGAGATGAGCGCACAACCCTAGAGTCTGTCAAGACTGGCCCGTACGGGCAGGGGTACCTTTACCTTTACTTACAGCACTAGAGAAAAACACGTCCTTTCATTTCAGTTCTTCTAGCAAGTCTGACAAACTTCCTGTACATGCGCAAACAGAAGGTTTCAAATTACACTCCTCACAGAGCCTTTCCCAGCCTGTGAACTTCCTGGGAAATTCTTTCCCACAGATAGCCGCATCTTGTGATGTCAACAAGCTGGCTGTTTGCAGCTGCGATGTTCTCATATACTGACAGTAAGGGTATCCATCCAAGAATGTGGCAAAACAGTGTTATTAAAGTCAATTTAGGCTGCAATTCTAACCGCAGTTCACTGGGAGCAAACCCCATTTACAGTGGTATCTTGGTTCTCAAACGCCTTGGTTCTCAAATGCCAATAACCCATAAGTAAGTGTTTCGGTTTTCGAACATTTTTTGGAAGCCGAACGTCCGATGCGGACATCAGCTATTGTTTTCAGGGCACCTGCACCAATCAGAATCTGTGCCTTCGTTTTTGAACATTTCAGAAGTCAAACGGACTTCTGGAATGGATTAAGTCTGATGCTTTTGTTTTTGCTATTTATTTTGCGTTTTTGTTTTTGAGGCTTTTTCAGTTAATTTGTTTTTGTGACTGTGTGGAACCCAGTTCAGCTACTGATTGATTGCAGAAATGGATAAAAGCCCCTCATCCAAACAATGACTATCATCAGTGCAGGTGAGAGGGGAAAAAATCATTTTTTATCATCTACAGTACTGTCTTATTTATTTTATAGTACTGTACATTGATTACTGCTTTCATTTTATGGCTCAATGGTCTTGTTAGATAGTAAAATTCATGTTAAATTGCTGTTTTAGGGGTTGTTTTTATAAGTCTGGAATGGATTAATCTGTTTTGCATTACTTGCTATGGGAAAGCGCACCTTGGTTTTGGAACGCTTTGGTTTTGGAACGGACTTCCAGAACGGATTAAGTTTGAGAACCAAGGTACCACTGTAATTCAAGAGGATTTACTTACTTCTGAGTGGACATGGTTAGGATTGCCTTGTTAATCAAACCGTGTTTTGCATTGCCTTATTTAGTTTTGCTCTGGTTGTGCAATACCAGGCCATCGTCAGCCAACCGTCACTAATTTTTGATGACTCATATTGTAGATGTTTCATCCAAATACAAGAAAGCAGGTACAGGCATTGAGACTGTACAGCAAAACAGACTATTCAAGGACAGCTGTCCAGAGTTAGAGTTTTAAAGCAGAGCAAGGGAGGGAAGCACACTGATTTAGGGATTTTTTTACCCCCTGCGATGTTCTTGAACTGAAGCCCTGCAGAGAAAACCTGAGCGAAGAGAATGATTGCGTGAACTCATCCAATGAATTTTCTTCGCTGGAGCTGTTCTCTCCATGAGTTCTGCATCGGAGCCAAACTAGAAGTGCTAAAATTTAGCAGACTTTCATCCACACACGCTCAGTCGCACAAGCTAAATCCACACAGTGGGACGCTTGCATTAAAATCTTTAAAAGCTATTTCCTTTCTTTTCTCAAATCCTGGTTATTAGGAAATTAATTCCAGTTGAGTTTATAGGTTAGCTGAAGGGGAAAGAAAACTAAGAGTCCCCCAAAATATCTTTTATATATATATATATATATGTGAAACTTCTGTGGATGCCAAGCCATGGGGAACCACAGAAAAATAAGATGAACTCTCTTTAAAAGAAAACAGTTCAGGCATTGTGCTTGAAATGTGTTATGTGGAGTAATGCATCTTATAAATAGAATCAGGACACTGTTGTTCCTGAAAGGATTTACTATACATATAATATTATATCAGGAAATAGGTCTATGAAGCAGTAGAAAGCATTATTGTACCATCCTCACAAGCACTGATCCATCTGTGATGGGATAAACATTACGGAAAAGGCTAGGAGATCTGAGCATGAGGTGCTAATAGGCTGGATATTTACCAAAGCTCATTTTTCTGTCCTCTGGAGAAGCCAGCTGCTAAACAGAGATAAAGCCTGAAATTCCTCCATAATTGTTCAAACTCTGTGTCTGGTGACAGCTGTGAGTTTAGTGGATCCTTGCTACTAAGCCAAAACGAAACCAAGGAACATATTCTCCACTCTGGTTTGAGAATTTTAGGCTGCGATCCTATACACGCCTTAGTGATGGGGGGCATTCTTCTGAGTAGACGTGTATATGATTGCTCAGTTAAGAGTGCTTGGCGCAAGATGCTTTCATGTTATGAAACATAATTTCAGCATCTTGTGTGCATGTGCCTTTAACTCCCATCAGCCCTAGACAGCAAAACCAGTGGTCAGGGTTGGTGGGACTTGGGTCCCACAACATCTGGGGGGTGGAACCACATTGGCAGTCCCTGCCTTGTGTGCACAGAAGCACTCTGCATCCCTATATCTTTGCATCTTTGGCTCCTGACCCAACATTTCTTCGTCTCTTCCATCATCATGTGCTATACGTCATGTCATTATGCCCAGGTTGTCAAACAAACACCGATGGATAGATTGGCAGGCCAAAGTTTCAAAGAGCTACTTCTGTGCTGCCACTTAGCACAATGACATTGGTCTCCTAAAAATGGAAGTTTTCTGCCTTAAAAACAAAAACTACAGAAAAAGAGGAATAATGGACCCAAAAGAGAATGCATGCAAAACTGGCATAGAAAAGGAAAAAGATCTTTTACCCCCCACAAAGCAGCAGAGGGCCTTCTCGCAATGAAACACCTTCCCATCAGAAGGGAACTTTTAAAAGAAATCTGAAGGCAGCCCTGTATCAGGAAGTTTATAGTGTTTGACATTTTATTATTTTTCATATTTTGCTGGAAACTGCCCAGAGTGGCTGGGGAAACTCAGCCAGATGGGTGGGGTATTTATTATTATTATTATTATTATTATTATTATTATTATTATTTCTCCCTTGCTTTTGCACAGAACAGGATGTGGGTGGCGCTGTGGTCTATACCACTGAGCCTCTTGGGCTTGCCGATCAGAAGGTCGGCAGTTTGAATCCCCGTGACAGAGTGAGCTCCCGTTGCTCTGTACCAGCTCCTGCCAACCTAACAGTTGGAAAGCACACCAGAGCAAGTAGATAAATAGGTACCACTGCAGTGGGAAGGTAAACAGTGTTTCTGTGTGCTCTGGTTTCCGTCATGGTGCCCCTTTGTGCCAGAAGCAGTTAAGTCCTGCTGGCCACATGACCTGGAAGGCTGTCCATGGACAAATACCGGCTTCCTTGGCCTAAAAGCAAGATGAGTCCCCAAACCCCATAGTTGCCTTTGCCTGGACTTAACCGTCCAGGGCTCCTTTACTTTACCTTTACCATCCAATGGGCCATTTTACATGACCTTGCTCAAGAGAGAGAGAGAGAGAGAGAGAGAGGGAGCAATACCATTAAGAGAGAGTGTGTTTTACCTGCTCTCACCTCATCTTAATGTAAGCCCTAGGTCCCACCAAAAACTACTGGGAACTTACCCCCACCCCACTGAACGTAGGGAAAACCTTTGTCACCTACATCCCTCCCCCAAAGAAGAGAAAGGCAAATGATTCCACACTGTAAGAAACAGCAGTGTTAGTAATAATATGTAATGTCAGCAGCATGTGTTGTAAACATAAAAGACCAATTAATATCACCAGTTTCAGAAATCAAAAGTAATGCCAGCACCACATTTTAAATGTAAAAGATATGGTTGCTGCTTTTTAAGAAAAACATGCACAGTACTTGCTTTCCACTTCATTCCCTAACCTACATCTCAAATATGAATAATTAAGTGTTTTAAAAAGGGATATCAAGTACATTTGAATGAACTCACAGAAAGCTGATCTACGAATTTTTATTGCTCAAATGTTTCCATAACAGAGAAGCATAAACATTATCGCAAAAGCCATTTTCTTATTGATTGACAGTAATTTCAGTGCCTGCCCGATTCTCCATTATGAAACATTAAACCTTGCAAAGTATTCATAATGAAATGATAACATTCCATCTGTCTGCAACGAGGATGTTAAGTGATAAAACGCAAGACTTTTATTGTTAGCTGCATTGTTAACACTGTGATTCACAAACCACTTACCTTCACAGAGTGTTGCAAGGAAGAGGCGATAAAGGATGCACAGAAAACTCCCACATTCCCTCTTCACATATCCAAGTATCACAAGGGGATGGGAGAAAAATATTGCTTGGGAGAGAGGCACGAGTTTACCAATCACATGACATCCCTTCAAATTTCTATACCCATCCAGCTCTTGAGTACATGAACCGCTCTTATGCCACATTTTAACCCAGTTACCCTCTCAGACTTCCTCCAGTTCCTCTAGTTTCTGTCTTGTGTTCATTGCTTTCCCAGTTATTGACTTCATCAACTCCCTTTGTTCTTACTGGTTTATTCCCTTGTTTATTTGCTTTAGGACATAAGAAGAGTCTCCCTGCAAGATCAGGCCAAAGCCAACATCTAAGCCAGAGTGGTGAACCAGATACCTATGGGAAGCCCAAATCAGGATGTGATAGCAACAGCCCTCCTCCCCACATGTGATCCCCAATTTCTGGCATTCAAAGGCATACTGCCTTGTCCCCTATGAAGTTGTCCAGTCCTCTTTTAAACCCATCCATGGTTTGGCATGAGATCAACTTCTGATCCTTGGATTGGTATCCAAACTAAAGTAGCTGAAAAATAGTTTCCAAATAAATCAGTGACTCGTTAAGTCAGAGGTCAGCAAACTTTTTCAGCAGGGGGCCGGTCCACTGTCCCTCACATCTTGTGAGGGGGGGAACTATATTTGGGGGGGGGGGAAATGAACGAATTTCTATGCCCCACAAATAACCCAGAGATGCATTTTAAATAAAAGCACATATTCTACTCATGTAAAAACAACAGGCAGGCCCCACAAATAACCTAGAGATGCATTTAAAATAAAAGCGCACATTCTAAAACACGCTGATTCCTGGACTGTCCGCGGGCTGGATTTAGAAGGCAATTGGGCTGGATCTGGCCCCCGGGCCTTAGTTTGCCTACCCATGCGTTAAGTCATGAGCAACTTATCTCATTCATCTCCAGAGCTTTTATTCAGCTGGAACTTGCCAGAACTCAGTTCTGGCACCTCTCAAGTGGGTACCATTGCCATTATAAGAGAACAAGTGAGGCGTTGGGGTGAGTTCCGGCACATCTTTTTCTAGAAAAATAGCACTGTTCATTTCAATGGGACCTATTTTCAACTAAGATCACCTGGATCCAGCCCACTGCATTTTGATTATGCCAAAGCCCAATAATTAGCTGCTATTTTTTCCCTGTTTCCTTTGGTTGAGCAGTTTCCTTCCTACTTTACTTGTATGCAAGTTGAAAAAAAGAAAATTAATGACAAAAGTATGAATTACGGGTAAATATGCTATGCTGCAGAATTCAAATACACGCTGAAGGCACTGAAGAGGTTTCTTGGGAAGGTAAAGGAAAAGAAAACAAAGTTTCTGTTTCAATTTTAACTGGTGATTTCTAGTGCTGCTTGAAATTTTGAACTCTCTGGAAGATGCAAAGAAACTATTACATTTCTGCAATCATAAAACCAACACTGACAAGAGAAACAGCTGAGACATAAAAAGATGCTGTATAAGTCTGTTTTCCAGCAGACAATTTAATACCTCTTCAGCAACTTTTGGATACAATTAATGCACTCTGCCTAATGCATGAACCTTTTCAAAAGTCAAATGGTTATTTCAGTTTGAATGCACTCAAAAGCCTCTGTGCCGTAGCAAGATAAATTCAACTTTATAACTGGAAAGAAGGCTTTTCACTGTGTTATAGATTTGAAGATCATAGTGACATTTATAAGAGAGAGACAGAAATGCACATTTCCTGACAAGTTGCCTAAAGTAGCAATAAGCAAAACTTTTCTTCTTATTTCCATAGCTTATACTATCTCACTGAAAATGCAGTTAACTCAGATTCCAGTCAGGGGTACAGTGGCAACCAATTCCTTCCCATCTTCCCTCCCACCAAGCATATTCCAGCTACCTCTCTGACACACAAAACACGAAGACACTCCAGTTTCCACCGTGCCTGATGTCTGACCGTCTGCTAGACAGGGCTGGCGTGACCATTGGGCAGAGGGAAGCAACCGCCTCAGGCAGCAGTTGCTAAGGGACACCAGCAGCACTGCATCCTTGGCTGTTCCTCTCTGTTGGAGGAAAATGTCTTGGGCCAGCTCTGCTGCTACATAGGAATGCAGGAAGCTGCCTTATATTGAGTCAATTCATTGATCCATCTAGCTCAGTAATTCCTACACCAGTGATCAGCAACCTTTTTCAGCAGGGGGCCGGTCACAAACTATATTTTGAAAAAAAAATATATGTATGAATTCCTATGCCTCACAAATAGCCCAGAGATGCATTTTAAATAAAAGGGTGCATTCTACGCATGTAAAAACAGGCTGACCGTCTGCAGGCCGGATTGAGAACATTTCTCCAATGAAAATAAGGATGTCCTATTCAATAATAATCATACAGTAGCACTTTGGCTTACATAACCCTCTGCTTACGTAAACTTCACATTACGAAAGCGGCAAACCCGGAAGTATTGGAACGGGTTTTGCCACACGCGTATGCGCAGAAGCAGTCTACCACTGTGTGCATGCACAGAACAGTGATCCTCGGGTTGTGGAAACCTTGGGATCCGGCCAGACCTCTGGAACAAATCCCGTTCGCAACTGGAAGTACCACTGTATTTATTATTTATGCCCCACCCATCCCATACCCCACCCAGCCTGTGTTGCCCAAGCTACTCAGGGCATCTTCCAACATATATAAAAACACAATAAAACATTAAATGTTTTAAAAACTTACCTGTACAGGGCTGCCTTCAGGTGCTTTCTAAAGGTTGTATAGATACTTATCTCCTTGGTTTCTGGGGAGTGGGGCGGGGCGTGTTGTGTCGCATAACTCCATACCCTCCAATACTTCTCTGATGAAAATAGGGACGTCCTAAGGAAAAGCAGGACATTCTGGGGTCAAATCTGAAACTGGGACAGCTTTTGTAAATATAGGACTGTCCCTCATAGGATTTCAGACAGGTCTTTCTCCAAGCCCTACTCAAAAATGTCAGTGATTGAACCTGTTGTATCACTGAGCTTTGTCCCATAGCATGTAGCAGCATTAGGGTTAGGTGTCAGAGGAAGAGAGAAAGGGAGAGAGAGAGCGTGCGAGAGAGAGAGAGCCTTCTTTCCTGCTTCAGTGATTGGTCCCTGCCTTTCCTGTCTCAGCCAAAACTTGCTGCTTCTCCAGTTATGGGAAGAGCAAAGAAGAGATTTCCCCACCACAGGAGAACGAGGAAGACATGTAGATGGGTCCACAGGAGAGAGGTTTGCAGATACATGGATAAGATGGAGTCAAGTGGGTGGGAATGGGAGAGGAAGACCGGAGGCAAAAAGATGAAGGAGGACAGACTGATATTATTCTCCAGGTTTTAATCAAATCTGAGCTGGAGAATAATTTGGGATATTTGTCACAATCCTTGCTTCTTATTTACAAGTGATCATTGTTAGCAGAACTTCAGCCTACTTCACATAAGGCCAGCGGTTCATAATCTCACTGTGGCTGATTAGCAATTATTGCTATATTGGCTATGAAATCATTTGAACGTTCTGAAATGTTACAGGAACAGAAACATTAAGCATTATAGACAAAGTGAACTGTAGGAAAGAAGCAAGCTTCTGGAAATGAGTTTGCATGTTGGGGGCAGAAGTATTTTACTTCCCAATGGGAACATGCCTTAAAGGTCTTAAGAGCTACCATAACTCCCACCACCATCACTACTTATGGTATCTTAATGAAAGGTGTCAATTCCCCCAAATGTTAACTCTCTGCGATAAAGTCTATATTTACAAACTGGATTCCAGCAGGGAAGCATTTAGCACATATGTCTCTCAAAGACCCTGGTGGGTAGTAAATCTATTTCCTCTTCTGTAGAGCTCCAGCTACACCAAGCTAATAGTTGTTTTTAAAGAGAAACAAGGGAGGGCAAAAAAAGGGAGATGCCACTGTTTATATAGGGTATATCAAAGCATTTTTTTTGTACAGTTGATTAGAAGATTGCCACCAAAAGAGGAACAGGCAAGTATGCACAAAAAGTCCAAATTCTTTCTGCAGAGAAAAGCATTATCTCATTAGACTCAACTATTCAAAACAGGCTCAGCTCAGCTCAGCTTATAGACATGTAATACAATGTTAACACCCCACCTGACTGCAGAGCATTGGGACCAGCTGTCAATAAACAGGAATGGTTGGGGAAACAGGTGTTTCAATGGTGGAATGGGAGTATTGCCCAAAAACTTGCTCCGACCATAATGCTGTAAAAATGGAGATGAAACTAACACCAATCGGTTCCTTCAGATGGAGGATGAATGACACCTTATTTAGAGACCAAGAGGTTGTTAAGAAGGCCCAAAAAACCTTGAGAGACTATTTTGAGATAAACTTGAATACTAGTATTGAAAAAAGAATAATCTGGGATGCAAGTAAAGCAGTTACGAGGGGGTTTCTGATCCAACAGAATACAATAAAGAAGAGAGCCCAAAATGAAAAGAAAGATAAAATTTTGGAAAAAATAAAAGAGGGTGAGAAGAAACTAAGAGCGAAACCAAAGTCACAAGAGATTCTGAGAGATATAAAGTTATATCAAGTGCAATATATGAAGATGATGAATCAGGAAATTGAATGGAAAATTAAACAAATGAGACAAAAGACATTTGAATCGGCTAATAAATGTGGAAAATTGTTAGCTTGGCAAATGAAAAAAAGACAAAAGTTCAATACTATCACTAATTTGGAAGTGGAAGGAAAGAACATTCAGAATCCAGTGGAAATTAGAAAATGCTTCCAGAGGTATTTTAAAGAGTTATATACACAAGGGCCACAGAAAGAGTTTGATATAGACCAATTTTTAAAAACAAATGGATTACAAAAAATCTCTCAAGAAAATAAGATAATGCTGAACTACAAAATTACAGAACAGGAGGTAGAAGGTGCCATTCAGAATATGCGGTTGAGTAAATCTCCAGGGCCGGATGGCTTAACCTCAAAATACTATAGATCTTTGAAAGATTACTTAATTCAGCCACTAAAGGAGGTTTGTAATGAAATTTTGGAGGGGGAAAAAGCGCCAGAGTCGTGGAAGGAAGCCTACATCACCCTTATACCAAAAACTGAGTCTGAAAAGACACAACTTAAGAACTACCGCCCCATATCCCTGCTCAATGTGGATTACAAAATTTTTGCTGATATTTTGGCTAATAGATTAAAAAAAGTATTAGTGGAAGAGATACATAAGGACCAAGCTGGCTTTCTCCCAGGTAGACACTTGTCTGATAACACGAGGAACATAATCAACATTTTGGAGAAGTTGCAAGTGAACATTAATACCAAAGCAGTTTTAATTTTTATAGATGCGGAGAACCCTTTGACAATATTTCTTGGAATTTTATGAAGAAAAATCTTCAGGAAATGGGGGTGGGTCAAGGGTTTGAAAATGGTATAAGTGCAATTTACTCAGAACAAAAGGCTAAGTTAATAGTCAATAATGTGATGACAGAGGAATTTAAGATAGAGAAAGGGACACGACAAGGCTGCCCAATTTCCCCATTGCTTTTTATTTCGGTCCTGGAGGTTTTGTTAAATATGATTAGAAGGGACCGTCTGATTAAAGGTATCCAGGTCGGAGCCAAACAATACAAATTGAAAGCTTTTGCAGATGACCTAGTTTTGACGTTACAGGAGCCAGAATCTAGTATGAAAAGAGTATTAGAATTGATTCAAGAATTTGGTCATGTGGCAGGACTTAAGTTGAACAAGTCAAAAACTAAAGTTCTTGAGAAAAATTTTACACCGATTGAGAAAGAGAGGTTTCAGAAGTAGACAGGTTTAACATTAGTTAAGAAAGTAAAATATCTGGGGGTTAATATGACTGCTAAGAATTTAAACTTATTTAAAGATAACTATGAGAAATGTTGGACAGAAAGTGAAAAAAAGACCTAGAAATATGGTCAAATTGAAGCTTTCCTTGTTGGGTCGAATTGCAGCTATAAAGATGAATGTATTGCCAAAAATGTTATTTCTGTTTCAATCATTGCAAATTTTGGACAAGATGGACTGTTTCAAGAAGTGGCAGAGAGACATTTCTAGATTTGTCTGGCAGGGCAAGAAGTCCAGAATAAAATTTAAAATATTAACTGACGCAAAGGAAAGAGGCGGATTTGCCCTGCCAGACCTTAAACTTTACTATGAATCAGCAGCATTCTGCTGGTTGAAAGACTGGCTGCTTCTTGAGAACACAGACATTTTGTACCTAGAAGGTTTTAACAACGTTTTTGGGTGGCATACATATTTGTGGTACAACAAGGTTAAAGCACATAAAGCATTTAAAAACCATATTGTCAGGAAAGCATTGTTCAATGTCTGGATAAGATACAAAGACTTACTGGAAAATAAAACCCCAAGGTGGTTGTCACCAATGGAAGCGAAGGCTCAGAAAAAGCTCAATATGGAGGCCAAATGGCCGAAATATTGGAACAAGAAGGAGATAAATTGAAATTGCAGAGCTTTGAGAAATTAAAAGATAAAGTGAGAGACTGGCTTCATTATTATCAAATAAGAGAGGCCTATAATTTGGACAAAAAAATTGGCTTCCAGATGGAAAAATCAAAATTGGAAACAGAACTGTTAGATCCCAAAACTAAGATACTTTCAAGAATGTATAACTTGCTGTTAAAATGGAATACGCAGGATGAAACGGTTAAATCTGCTATGATCAAATGGGCACAAGATATTGGTCATAACATTATGTTTGCTGACTGGGAACAGTTGTGGACCACCGGTATGAAATTTACGGCATGTAATGCCTTAAGAGAGAATATTATGAAAATGATATACAGGTGGTACATGACACCAGTCAAGCTTGCAAAAATATATCATTTGCCTGATAACAAATGTTGGAAATGTAAAGAAAATGAAGGTACATTCTTTCACCTTTGGTGGACGTGCCCAAGGATTAAGGCTTTCTGGGAGATGATCTATAATGAAATGAAAAAGGTATTTAAATATACCTTTCTGAAGAAACCAGAGGCCTTTCTCCTGGGCATAGTCTGCCAATTGGTGCCAAAGAAGGATAGAACTTTCTTCATGTATGCAACAACAGCAGCAAGAATTCTTATTGCAAAGTATTGGAAGACACAAGATTTACCCACCCTGGAAGAGTGGCAGATGAAGGTGATGGACTATATGGAATTGGCGGAAATGACTGGCAGAATCAGAGACCTGGGAGAAGAGTTGGTGGAAGAAGATTGGAAGAAATTTAAAGACTATCTGCAGAAACACTGTAAAATTAATGAATGTTAAAATGATGTTGGATTGAAAATAAGTGGCATTAGCAACAAAGTTAATAAGAATATGCAAAAATGAATTGATAATGGATGAAAATATATAGTTATAATATGTTAAGATATAGAGTTAAGATAAACGAAAGAGGGTAAGGATTTGCTGATTTGATTATTTAAATGGGAATACAAAAAAGGGAGGTGTGAGGAGGTCAAGGAAACAAGCTAATGAGTTTAAAGTTACAAAAAATGGATTTGTTTTTAATTCTTTTTTATCTATTCGTTTTTTGTATTTTGTACTTTTCTTTTTCATTTTTCTTTTTTATGTATTTTTGTATGTATTTTTTTATCTTTTTCTTTTCATATGTCTTTTTTGTATTTTGTAAACCTATGTTTTTGTAAAATCTCAATAAATAATTTTTTTTAAAAAAACAATGGTGGAATGGGAGTAGTCCTTACATGCTGAGTAGTATACACAAAACTCACATATTATTCCCTTGAAGTTTATAATGTTGTGGGGGGTTTTTTTGTTACCATCAGAAGGCTAGAATATGAAAACTCGAGCCACCATATTCTACTTCAGAGATATAATAAACACACCTACTTTGGAGTAAGTCCCTATCACGGTCTGGATCATGGGCGATCGAAGTCCTGGCAGGGGATGTCAGGACCAGGGGCAAGATGGTGGGGTGGGAGCAGGAACGGGGGTCAAGAAGACAAGGGTCCGAGGATCAATAAGCAAGGAGTCCAGAAGTCAAGGGTCTGAGGATCAAGAAGTCGAGGTTCAAGGATCAGGAAGCAAGAAGCTAAACACAGCAAGGCAGGAAGCGTGTTGCTGTGGCAAAGAGCCGAAGGGGAAAGCTGACCTTATATCCCTTCCCAGCTCTTGCCACCAGGTGCTGTGAGTTACCAATTGGCCTCACCTGTGTGGCCGTGCCTTGCCTCTTCAGAACAAACTTAGGAAGGCCCCAGTCCTCAAGAGTCCTATTGGTCACAGGCCTGGCTCCTGCACGCCCACCTGACAGTCCCAGTGTATTTGGTGGAGTATTTCTGAATAGGACAGAACTTTGCCATAACTTCAAAATAAAAAAGGGAGCCGAAGTATCTTGTGGCAGCACCTCTATGAGATTCTTGACTGGCAAGACTGATGATCAGGTTACCCCCAGTATTTAGCAAAGCTGTAAAGAGTTATGGTTAATCAGTGGAGGAAGAGACAGATGTTGTCAACTATTGACATTTTATCATGTGCAGTGGCGCCAATGTAGCCCTAGTAGTGTCATTAAAATGGTTGGGGGTTTGCTTAAATTGCCCTCAGTTGCATACCCTCCAACATGCTGTTGTGGAAAACTGGGACATCTTCTGGGTCACGATCCTGGATGGAATCACTCATGAGTAAATGGATGGAATCACTCAAGTTAAAGGAAGTAACATCAACAAGGAAGGGGAAATGGTGCTGAAAAAGTAGAAACCAATTGAAGATCCAGTCTACTTGTAGGACTGCATTCTAACCCAATTTGTAGAATAAATTGTGCTTCAAAGAAATGTAATCTGAATCCTGAAATAATGTTCATAGGGGGAGGGCTGATTTATGTTTATATTTATACCTTAACCAATATTACTATTGTAAAACAGTAATGACCGCTCCCCACATCAAATGGGGAGCACCCTTTGCATGGTCGCACACAGCCCCCCGGATCCCAGTGCTGCTCCCGGTAGTCCGGGTTGGCTTCACCCTCCCCAGGCTGGATACCTAGAGGTCTCCGCCTACCTCTATTCTGTTGGAAGCCCCCCAGAGTGGCTGGTGAAACCCAGCCAGATGGGCAAGGTATAAATAATAAATTATTATTATTACAGTGGTACCTCTGGTTAAGTACTTAATTCATTCTGGAGGTCCGTTCTTAACCTGAAACTGTTCTTAACCTGGAGCACCATTTTACCTAATGGGGCCTCCTGCTGCCACTGCGCTGCCAGAGCACGATGTCTGTTCTCATCCTGAAGCAAAGTTCTTAACCTGAAGCATTATTTCTGGGTTAGTGGAGTCTGTAACCTGAAGCGTATGTAACCTGAAGCGTATGTAACCCGAGGTACCACTGTATTATTATACCTCAGCCAATCACCCAATCCCACCTGGGGAGGCGTTGCCAGGGGATTGGCCAGGTAAGGGGAGGGACCGCCCTGCCCACACAACAGAAGGTGAATCTTACCTGCAAAGCGTCAGTTGGCTCCAGAGCTTCTCCCACCCTTCCCTCCCTCAGTTAAGTCTTCTTCTCCACAGGTACGCAGGCGCTGCTACGTCAGGGTCGCTGTTGAAGGGCCAGAAAGGAATTTTCCTGTATTGGCAGGTTTTGCCTTTCCCATAGCAAAATGTCACAACTTTGGCAGTTTCATGCCTTGGGCAGAATCCTTTAGTCTATATTCCTAAATGGGGGTGTGTGTGTGAAGCGGTGACCCACACCCCCTTGATGCGGTGATCTCAGGATTCCCCGTTAAAGGGGTCTTGAAGGGAGGCATTGACCATACGCCGAGAGGTTGTCATTGCTCTCCCCTGTGACGGCGGCAAAACGGGGGGTGGGCTCTCTGCTTGAACATATGTTCTCCTGAGCCAGCCCAATCCCCACACATTCTGGATAACCCTGATGTCTCCCAGATCCCCGGCTGGGGACTGGGAAGGATAAACGCCCAATGCCTGAGCCAAGGTCCCCCTACATCTGAAACTTAATAAAGTTGTGGCCAATTTTAATCCCATAGCACGTTGTCTTGAGTCATTATTCCTCTCAGGGGTCGCCTGGGGTTGGGGGGACTCTGCCTGTCCATGCAAAAAATAATCCAATCTTCACCCAGTTGAGGATGAAGATGGGGTGGAGTTAGAGAAATTATCTGTCCAGCAAACCACTAGTTGTAACCTTGAAAGTGGGAGGCTTTCGATGTTGCATTACTTCACACCCCACTCTCCCCATCATCTCTGAAATGGTGGCATTCACACAGTTTCAACAAATTACTGTATTTGCACTTCTTTCACTACAAATCAACACAAGGGTAACAAAAGAGCTCTCTTCCCCATTCAGTTTTTCCTGCATCTACTTTTTAAATAATAATAAAAAAATCACAGTAACAGGGTCATTTCCCAATGCTATAATTCTTACCTCCTTGAATGCTGAAGTGTTACTGACTTGTGAATCTTTTGTGAGAGGAAAAGTGTGTGTGTGTGTGTGTGTGTGTGTGTGTGACTACCCTTTCTTTTGCAATACGAATGAGCACAAAGCACTTATAGAGTCAATCCAGAAAAGTGAAGAATCACTTGGTTTTTGATACAAGATGCTGGAAAAGATACAATGGTCTTTCTACACCGTCCCCTATTCCCTATTGTACTGGCTCATATTCACGATGGTGCGAATATAGGATGCATGGCATCAGATATAATTTCGCTGATGGAAGCAAGAAATAAAATGTAAGCAAAGAAAGCCAACAAGGTGATAAAATGGGCCAGAAGAAGATTGCGCAGAAGGGAGGAAATAATGGAAAGGTTCTTTTTTACACCTGTCTTTAAAACTGGATACCCCTATTCTCCTCACAGAGCTGCTATTCTCAGAGTGGTTAATAGTCAAACCCTCTTCCCATGGAACTCTTGGAATTGTGAGGGGAAAAGGAGTCTCGTAACATCTCTCAGCACTCTTAAAGGGAAAGGGGACCCCTGACCATTAGGTCCAGTCGTGTCCGACTCTGGAGTTGCGGCGCTCATCTCGCTTTACTGGCCGAGGGAGCCAGCGTACAGCTTCCGGGTCATGTGGCCAGCATGACTAAGCAGCTTCTGGCGAACCAGAGCAGTGTACGGAAATGCCGTTTACCTTCCCGCCGGAGCGGCACTTATTTATCTACTTGCACTGGCATGCTTTCGAACTGCTAGGTTGGCAGGAGCAGGGACCGAGCAACGGGAGCTCACCCCATCGCGGGGATTCTAACCACCGACCTTCTGATCGGCAAGTCCTAGGCTCTGTGGTTTAACCCACAGCGCCACCCTTAGAGTGTCAGCACTCTTAGCTAACTACAATTCCCAAGATCCTTTGGCGGAAGCCATGACTTAAAATATTATTTAAAATGCATACTGCAGATGGGGCTCTAGACATGACCAGTTCAAGACCTAAGACTGCAGGCCTGCAAAAACATTCCTGGGAGTAAGCCCCAGGCAGTTACTAAACATACTTAGGATGGTGGTGTTATACTTGTACTCAAAGTACAGAACAAGTTGGAAGCAATTCTAGCTACCTTTAAAAGCCCTGAGCAGCCTGAACTTGTCATATCTCCAAAGGTCTGCACTCTCAAGTGTACTTGGGTATGGAAGAAAAACTTAGCTTCTTGGGGCTAAACTAGGGCTAGATTAGAAACATCAAAGAAGTGTTTCAGTTCCAGGCGGGAAGTCATGGTGAGGGTTTGCCAAGCATGCCTTCCTCTTAGCACATTTCTTCCTTTTGACCTGAGTTTGAGTGTCTTCAATGCCCATGACACCTTTGGTAAAGGATATTCTCCAACTGGAACACTCACAGGCCGGTGTTTCCCAGTTGTCAGTGTTTATACTACATTTTTTAAAACTTGCCTTGAGAGAGTCTTTGAACCTCTTTTGTTGACCACCAGCATTACGCTTTCCATTTTTAAGTTCGGAATAGTGTAGTTGCTTTGGAAGATGATAATCAGGCATCTGCACAACATGACCAGGCCAATGAAGTGGATGTTGAAGAATCATGGCTTCAACACTGGTGATCTTTGCTTCTTCCAGTATGCTGGCATTAGTTTGCCTGTCTTCCCAAGTGATGTGTAAAAATTTTCGGAGACACTGTTGATGGAATCTTTTCAGGAGTTGGAGATGGCGTTTCTAAGTGGTCCGTGTTTCAGATATTGGGCTTAGCAAAAATGGAACTCCACCGCGCCATCTAGTGTCACAGTGTTAGAATGCATAAACAACACATATAAAGTGCTTTTTCTTTGCCAGTGTAGCTGAGTCCTAGATGTGATGTTAATTGTGCAAATGCAATTAATTTTCACACTTCTTGCAATGTAAATAGCCTCCAAGGAAGCCTGAGTTGCCCTGGAACTGTGGGAGGGCAAGAAGAGGAAGGTTGTCTTGACACAAATTTTCCTTTGCAAAGCTGGTACTTGTTTCTGGAGGCAAGCTCCCATTGGCACCAATGGAGGTTTCAGTTCAAATGGAAATGGAAGCTTCAGATGAGCAGTTTGGCAGGACTGTGACACCAAAGGAAAGATTCTAGCTTCCTTTCCCCACACCCATAATCCAAAGGCTGCTTGGCCTTTTCCTCAGCTGCTATTTGTATAAAAAGAACATGAAGGCCCAGTGCATTCATGCAGTTAATAACGTGTTTACTTTGGCAGTTATTTCATCTGTAAAAGAGCAACCCTCTGTTACTTGGAGCAGGGCTTTCATTGTGGTGGAGTCAATACTGAATGGTGACTACCACCACTCACTGAACTACTTTCAAGTTAACCATAATTGTTTGGGGCTAAATTACATTTCTTTTCCAGCAAGCTTTTGTGGTGGAACCCTCAGAGCTGTATTTTAAGTTGTTGTTGTTTAGTCGTTCAGTCGTGTCCGACACTTTGTGACCCCATGGACCAGAGCACACGAGGCACTCATGTCTTCCACTGCCTACTGCAGTTTGGTCAAACTCATGTTGGTAGCTTCGAGAAAACTGTCGAACCATCTCGTCCTCTGTCGTCCTCTTCTCCTTGTGCCCTCCATCTTTCCCAACATCAGGGTCTTTTCCAGGGAGTCTTCTCTTCTCATGAGGTGGCCAAAGTATTGGAGTCTTAGCTTCAGGATTTGTCCTTCCAGTGAGCACTCAGGGCTGATTTCCTTCAGAATGGATAGGTTTGATCTTCTTGCAGTCCATGGGACTCTCAAGAGTCTCCTCCAGCACCATAATTCAAAAGCATCAATTCTTCGGCGATCAGCCTTCTTTATGGTTCAGCTCTCACTTCCATACATCACTACTGGGAAAACCATAGCTTTTAACTATACGGGCCATTGTTGGCAAGGTGATGCAACTTAATAAACAGTCGAAATAAATAAATTAAAAATTAAAAAAATGTCCAGAAGAGGTGTGGATGCACATGAAAGCTTATACCCAGAACAAATTTAGTTGGTCTCTAAGGTGCTACTGGACAATTTTTTAATTATTATTTATTTCCACTGCATCAGACCAAGACGGCTACCTACCTGAACCCAGAACAAACTTAGTTGTTCTCTAAGGTGCTACTGGACAATTTTTTTAATTTTAATTTATTTATTTTGACTGCATCAGACCAACACGGCTACCTACCTGAATTAATAAATAGTGTTAGAGTGTGTGTGTGGTTTTTTTGTTGTTGGGGGGGGGAGCTAAAGCCAAGAAATTAATAAATGATAGGATTTTGATTTATTGGGATATGGATGAAAGTACAAGCTGCAGAACTGTGCCCTGGCCTGGCTTATGCAAAACAGCAAATCTGTTAACATGACAAAAAGTGTTGATGGGCCACCTGAGAGCAATCCTTTGGCCTGGGGAGACAAATGTTGCCAAGGGGATGGGGTGTGTGTTTGAGGTGATAGTAAAAGGGAGTCTTGAGCAAGGGTTGGTGGGAAGAAGGAGGAGAAAAGACTGGGATCCATTTGGGGCAGGCTGGCTGAAGGCAAGGTGGAAGAGATGCCTCAGACTCTATGGCTTCACTGCTGTGGGGGAGAAGCCCCTCTTGAAATGACCATGCTGTTATGTCTGGGCTCCCTCCATTCAGACTGAAGGTGTAAATAGGTGAATAAACTAAATTTCTTAAAGCTACGACAGTCTCTGCCATTTCTCAATTCTCCAAAGAAACATGGGTGAGTGCCTGGAATCCCATGGACTCTTGCCTCCGCTCAGCAGAGAGGGGGGGAGACACCCAATTTTTGTAACAATAGCTATTTTAGTGTTTTGGTGCTCTTTTTCTTACTTTTAGGTTGCAATCCTACTCTTACATGGGAATAAGTCCCAAGCATTACACTGTTAATTATGATATGGTACAGCATCTTAAAAAGCAGAGACATCACTTTGCCAACAAAGGTCCGTATAGTTAAAGCTATGGTTTTCCCAGTAGTGATGTATGGAAGTGAGAGCTGGACCATAAAGAAGGCTGATAGCTGAAGAATTGATGCTTTTAAATTATGGTGCGGTGGAGACTCTTGGGAGTCCCATGGACTGCAAGAAGATCAAACCTGTCCATTCTTAAGGAAATCAGCCCTGAGTGCTCCGTGGAAGGACAGACCCTGAAGCTGAGGCTCCAATACTTTGGCCACCTCATGAGAAGAGAAGACTCCCTGGAAAAGACCCTCATGTTGGGAAAGATTGAGATGGCTGGACAGTGTTCTCGAAGCTACCAGCATGAGTTTGACTAAACTGCGGGAGGCAGTGGAAGACAGGAGTGCCTGGCGTGCTCTGGTCCATGGGGTCATGAAGAGTCGGACATGACTAAACGACTAAAGAACAGCAGCAACAACAACAACACCACAGAAGAAAAACAGGATCTTCAGGGTTTTTGTTCTTTTTTGTTTTTTGTTCTTTTTTTTAAAGAAGACCCATAACTTTCTCTGAATTAAACACACACACACACACACACTTTTTAGAGGCGGGGGAACAATCCATCATTCTTGAACCTTTTTCAATAAATTAGAGTGGGCAATAAGAGAAAAGATACAGAGGTCTGTGTTGCTTGGGTGAGATTACATCCAATTATAATTTCATTTTAAATTTCAGCGTGACATTTGTGAGAACTGGGTCCTTCAAGTGGAACTGTTGTTCTACAAACAAAGATACGGTTCAAGGACATCATCCAAAACAACAACAACAGAAGTATTGCACATTGTTCTTGTTTTATAATTGTTTGATGCCACAGGATTACTTTTTTTTCTACTCAGCACTTAGCAGAGAAAAATAAAAATAAAGAACAGGCTAATATTTGTCGGGAGATAATTAATTCTGAGGGACTCACACTGCAACTCATTAAAAGGGAGCAGATTGATGGCATCTGTTGTAACATTAAAGCAGATACCCCCAAAGCAAAGTTTTTATACTTTGATCCTTTTCTCCCCCAATCAACCACTGCAAGAGGGGGAAAATGAAGGATGACATCTACACCAAAGAGATGCCATGAAAAATAAACACTTTGAGTCCAAAATATGAGCAGGTGGTTCATACACTCTTTGTATTCTCCCTTCATAATTTAAAAATGGTTTACCTTCCCTGGTAGCGTGAAGATGAGCAAGGAGAGCAATTTTTCATGTAAATGCTCCAATTAGGTCTCAGAATAATTCAGAGGATAATCCATTGTGGATTATCATCATCTCTCTGCGCCCAATAATCAGTGCAAGGAGCTACTAGTGCAGGTTTCTGTTTTGCCAATAGGTTTGGGGGAGAAATTTGAACTGGGTCATATTTAAAAGGTAGGCCTAAGAAATCCAAAACTTTTGAAACGATATATGGACCAAAATGTGGCCATCCTTTGAAATTCACACTTCTCTGAATTTTGCAGTGCAGTTCACCAGCAAAGTAATGTGTATAAATAAGTGAAAGTAGGGCAAAGTGTACATAACCATGCATCTATTAGTGAAAATCAAATTCAAAATACGCATTACATTTGCTTTGCTCAAATGTGTGTTTGTGTGGCATACAAAACCTGTTTACCATGAGAAACTGCCTCGCCAGAGTGGTGCATGCTCTGGTTATCTCCCGCTTGGACTACTGCAATGCACTCTACGTGGAGCTACCTTTGAAGGTGACTTGGAAACTACAACTAATCCAGAATGTGGCAGCTAGACTGGTGACTGGGAGCAGCCGCCGAGACCATATAACACCGGTCTTGAAAGACCTACATTGGCTCCCAGTAAGTTTCCAAGCACAATTCAAACTGTTGGTGCTGACCTTTTAAAGACCTAAATGGCCTCGGTCCAGTATATCTGAAGGAGCGTCTCCACCCCCATCGTTCTACCCGGACACTGAGGTCCAGCACCAAGAGCCTTCTGGTGGTTCCCTCACTGCGAGAAGCCAAGTTACAGGGAACCAGGCAGAGGGCCTTCTCGGTAGTGGCGCCCTCCCTGTGGAATGCCCTCCCACCAGATGTCAAAGAGAACAACAACTACTAGACTTTTAGAAGACATCTGAAGGAAGCCCTGTTTAGGGAAGCTTTTAATGTTTGATGTATTACAGTATTTTAATATTTTTTTTGGAAGCCACCCAGAGTGGCTGGGGAAGCCCAGCCAGATGGGCGGGGTATAAATAAATTATTATTATTATTATTATTATTATTATTATTATTATTATTATTGGCTGGTGAATACTTTTTTAAAGCGAATTGCTGCAGAAAAGTGGAGAAATGCATTTAATATTGGGAAACTGAGTAACTGACAGAACTGAAATTGCTGGTCCATCCATCCCTGTTTGCCGGTTTTAGTTTTGTTCCTCTAGGAAAGTCTTCATTAAGCAGGTGCCCCTCAGATGTTTTAGACTACAACTCCCATCCGCCGCAGCCAGCATGGAATTGTAGACCAAAACATATGGAGGGCACCTGTTCAACAAAACTCTCCTAGCATCTGCCCAAGGTCAGATTTACCTCTTCTGACATGCAAAACTAATGTTACATCAGATTTTGCTTTACTTGGCTTACTGCAACTATTGAAAGCAAGGCATAGTGTGAACCTTTGTGGGGAAGAAACAGGTTGATGATCAAATCATTTGTTGTTGTTTAGTCATTTAGTCGTGTCCAACTCTTCGTGACCCCATGGACCAGAGCACGCCAGGCACTCCTGTCTTCCACTGCCTCCTGCAGTTTGGTCAAACTCATGCTGGTAGCTTCGAGAACACTATCCAACCATCTCGTCCTCTGTCGTCCCCTTCTCCTTGTGCCCTCCATCTTTCCCAACATCAGGGTCTTTTCCAGGGAGTCTTCTCTTCTCATGAGGTGACCAAAGTGTTGGAGTTTCAGCTTCAGGATCTGTCCTTCCAGTGAGCACTCAGGGCTGATTTCCTTTGATCTTGCAGTCCATGAGACTCTCAAGAGTCTCCTCCAGCACCATAATTCAAAAGCATCAATTCTTCGGCGATCAGCCTTCTTTATGGTCCAGTTTTCACTTCCATACATCACTACTGAGAAAACCATAGCTTTAACTATACGGACCTTTGTCGGCAAGGTGATGTCTCTGCTTTTTAAGATACTGTCTAGGTTTCTCATTGCTTTCCTCCCAAAAAGCAGGCGTCTTTTAATTTCGTGGTTGCTGTCACCATCTGCAGTGATTATGGAGCCTAAGAAAGTAAAATCTCTCACTGCCTCCATTTCTTCCCTTTCTATTTGCCAGGAGGTGATGGGACCAGTGGCCATGATCTTCGTTTTTTTGATGTTGCGCTTCAAACCATATTTTGCGCTCTCCTCTTTCACCCTCATTAAAAGGTTCTTTAATTCCTCCTCACTTTCTGCCATCAATGTTGTAGCTTTTGCTAAATGCATAGCGTGAAACTGTGCCTGTGTTTATCCTTATTTAATTACAGGCATGGAGAACAATTCCATCCATTTATCCTAGGAGTGAGGAAGCTTTGCCTTTCCAGTGCAATTGGAATCCATCTCCATGCCCAGTAGTCAGGCATGCTTTCCATAGCCTGATGTGGCTAGGTGGCTTAGAAGAAGAGGTGCTGTTGTGAGAATGGATCTTAGAAAAAAAGCCAAAGAATTTGCATGCTTTTCAGGGAAACAACAGAGTACCTTGTTTTTCTGGTTTGTTTTTGGAGCAAATTTAACAGCATTTTACCCGTCGAAGTTGAATAGCCCCCCCCCCCAGTTTTGGACAGCTTTGCTCATAAGTGACCTAGAAAGATAAACTAAGAACACTTCATTTTCCATTAGCTGAAACCCAGCTTTTATTATGTGCTGCATGTTGCTGGTTTCTCTGTCAAGGTTATCAGCTCTTTGAAACAATGGCGTGGCAAACCGTTTAATTGCCTTTTCCCCACAACCTGCTCAAGTTGAAGAGTTTGAAGTGGGCTTTGTGCAGTTCCAGAACTCCATTTAAATCCAGGTCTAATTAAAGCATTATGTGAATAAAACGCAGGTTGTCCTTGTTAAAGCTTGATTAAGGTGACCATAGAATGACCTTAAGTAACCAGTGATGTAAATGGATTCTAAAACTTCTGTCACAGTTGCCTGAAGGAAGTGGTCTGAGACTTCTAGAATAAGATGACAAAGCATTAGAGAAAAAATAGGTGAGACAAATGCAGAAAATGCCAAAATCAGGTCTGGCTCCAGGTTTTGGAGAGCCTGGGGTAAGATGCCAGTGATAGACTATAGTCCTTAAGCAACAAAGCCTGTGATAATGACATATATCTATGTGTGTGTGTGTGTTGTATTGGTTTTTAAACAAATACAATAACCATTAAACACTTATCCAGCAGTACGTTTCCGAGCACAATTCAAACCTTTAAAGCCCTGAACGACCTTGGCCCAGTATACCTAAAGGAGCATCTCCACCCACATCATTCAGCCCGGACACTGAGGTCCAGCTCTGAGGGCTTTCTGGTGGTTCTCTCAGTGCAAGAAGTGAGGTTACAGGGAACCAGGCAGAGGTCTTTCTCAGTAGTGGCACCCGCCCTGTGGAACATCCTCCCATAAGATGTCAAGGAGACAAACAACTATCTGACTTTTAGAAGACATCTGAAGGCATCCCTGTTTAGGGAAGTTTTTAATGTCTTATCACATTTTTTATATTCTGTTAGGAGCAGCCAAGAGTGGCTGGGGAAACCCAGCCAGATGGGCTGGGTATAAATAATAAATTATTATTATTATAAAGGCAGAATTTAGAGAAAGGAGTTGGCCTTTAATTACAGATATAATGGAGAATACTTTATTCCAAAAAGTTTTTAACATAGGGACATTCCCTCCAACCATGAATAAATGAACCAAGCTTTCAACAGCTCTTCCAACATAAAGGGGGGAAAGGAGGGGTAATTTTTTGCCAGCCTGGTATCACCAGTGACACTCCATGCTCACTCAGGGAGCCAACAGGTTAAAGGGGGGGGTGGAATAGGAAGCAGTGAAGATGAGGAGGTAGAGCAGTCATCCTAGTTGCTGCCCAAAGGAAGAAGGCAGGTGACTGAACACTTCTTCATCTCAACTTTTCATTGCTGTTGCTGATTCTCCACTGAAGCATGTGGTAATGATGGTGAGAAGAAGCAACAGCACAGAACTGTGACTGATGGTGGGTCCTTGCAGCATGTTGAAGCCTGGCTGCTGCCCAAGGATGCTCTTGGCAGTCATGTCTATTCCCATGACTATAACATATTAGTGTGTCTCTGTGTGATGAATTCCTTTCAGCATTATTTCTGTCTCTTTGGTAGCTGATAATGTTGGGATCTAGGGACGCGGGTGGTGCTGTGGTCTAAACCACTGAGCCTAGGTCTTGCTGATCGGAAGGTCGGCGGTTCGAATCCCTGCGATGGGGTGAACTCCGGTTGCTCGGTCCCAGCTCCTGCCAACCTAGCAGTTTGAAAACAAGCCAAAAGTGCAAGTAGATAAATACGTACCGCTCCGGTGGGAAGGTAAACGGCATTTCCGTGTGCTGCTCTGGTTTTGCCAGAAGCAGCTTAGTCATGACCCAGAAAAACTGTCTGCGGACAAATGTCGGCTCCCTCGGCCAGTAAAGCGAGATGAGCGCCACAATCCCAGAGTCATTCGCGACTGAACTTAACTGTCAGGGGTCCTTTACCTTTACCTTTTTAATGTTGGGATCTAGGCAAAATTCTGTAGCAAACCCAAAATTCTGTAGCAAACCCAAAGCCCACATAAAATAAGGAAATGATAGTAGTGCAAACATGCACAAAGAAAATCTACAGCTCCAAAGTACGGCACATGACTTTTATGTGAAAACCCGAGGTTCAATCGCTGGCCTTTCAAGGCAGGGCTGGGAAAGTGGCCTCTGTCTGAAACACAAGAGAGCTGCAGCCAGTGAGTGTAAGAAATACTGAACTAGATTGACCAATACTCTGATTTGGTTTAAGGCAACTCCCTATATTCCTAAAGAACCTAAGAGTGAGAACCAGTTATTCCATTCCAGTGATACTTCCCTGTGTTCTTGATTCAAGGCTTAAGGCCTCCATCGACAGCTGGAACGCTTCTCTGGATCAATACAGAAGGATTTGCTCCATTTGCATCCCACATCCAATGCTTCCATCTGACAACACCATGTGATGCTTCTGTAGCTCAGCTGCATGAGGTGGCCAAAACCAGGGCCGGATTTAGGTTTGATGAGGCCCTAAGCTACTGAAGGGAATGGGGCCCTTTATATGTCCAGCTGTCCTTTGTCAACAACAAATTGTCGCTGTTTCTTGTGTTGAATATATGCTATATGGTAATTTATGGACCTAATAGATATCTAAAGCCATTCACACATAACAAAATATGTATTTTATCAAAGTGATTGTTGAACTGAAATACAATTAAGAAGCCTACACAACACAAAACACTGTTGCTGAATGTAGGTTTTATTTTATTTGGTTTTTTTATCTCATATTTTGGAAATGTACATCTAGGTTTTTTTCTCCTTTATTTTTTTTTTGAGGCCGCCAAGAGAGTGGGGCCCTAAGCTATAGCTTGTTTAGCTTATATGTAAATCCAGTACTGACCAAAACCCTAACCTATGGTAATCCATAAGTCAGTTGCCTACATGTTTAGCACACAAATAATTTCTCTCATTCTCTCTCTCATTGAAAGGCAAGGGTTTAAAGCTATAAAAACAAAATGGTGACCTCAAATAACCATTCTTGTGCAAAACTTTCTTCATGGAAGGCCACCTGCTCCCCCCCCCTTTTAAATGTCTCAAATACTAGAATAGAAATAGCACATAAAAACCGCAATAGCTTTTCAAAAATAGTCATTATGGAAAAGGTTGCCCATCCTACTGCAAAGCTTTCCATTCAAGGGAATGTACTAAGCTCAAGTGCCATACATAATTGCCTACCACACTGCCTGTATTTTAAGTGTAGGCTACTGATTGGGAGTACAAAGGAAGCCCATCAAAACAGAATTCAGTAGAACAACCATTAACTCACAGTGCTGTGGATGAACGCCTCTGCAGATCTTGGAGGGAGGGAAGAAAGATTAAAGGTTGGCAACCATAGTCAGGTGCTAGAATGAGAACCATTAAGAGACATCTAACACAACCCCACCAAGAGAGGGAAGAATCAAGGATAACAAGTGTTCACCACTGATTAAACTGAAGTGAGACAGAAGATGTTAAGCAATCATCATCATAACAGCTACTGCTGGGGAACTGTTGAAAGCTCTTTGTGGATTAGGAAGCAGCTTCTTGTTCATTCTCAATTATGGATTCATTCAGGGATGGTTGGAACCATAGAGTTGGAAGGGACCCTGAGAGTCCAATCCCCTTCAGTGCAGGAATCTCAACTCTTCTTCTCTTTCTCCTCTTCTTCGGCGACCACTCGTATCCGAGTAAGAATGTCTTCCATAAAGGGATGGGTTTTGAATTCATTTTGTGTATGTGTGGATCAGTGCATGGACCTCCAGAACGAATTAAGTTTGTAACCAGAGGTACCACTGTATGTTTTTAAAGTGCATTTACTCAGAAATAAACATGTCTGACTGCAAGGGAGGGAGGGTGTCCTGTTTTAAGATTTAAATGCCCTACAGTGGTACCTCGGGTTAAGAACTTAATTCATTCTGGAGATCCATTCTTAACCTGAAACTGTTCTTAACCTGAGATACCACTTTAGCTAATAGGGCCTCCTGCTGCCGCCACAGCCGCGCAATTTCTGTTCTCATCCTGAAGCAAAGTTCTTAACCCAAGGTACTATTTCTGGGTTAGTGGAGTCTGTAACCTGAAGCGCCTGTAACCCGAGGTACCACTGGTTCTGGTCTGTGGGTGCTTGGATGGTTTGTGCTTGGTCCTATGGAAATGACCAAAATGTTTATTTATTCCCAGATTAGCATTGGAATGCTCCATTTTTCTTCTAGGACCCAGGAATGCTCCCATTACTTCTTATCAATGGAGTGTGTGATTTCTAGCTTAGGTGAGAACAGCACCATAGAAAGGGTGGCCTTTTTGGGAGCACTGCAGTAGCGTCAACAACCCTCCACCACTTCCCCTCATGTGCCTGCTTCCCCCCCTCTTTTTTACAGCTTTTACATCACTGTTCATGAGCTGAACAGTGTCCTGTGTCCTGTGATTAGCTTTCTCTGAGACCAAGACTTGTTTGGTAAATGTTGAATTTCCTAGCCAGGTTAAATGGCGGTGGTAGGGGGCGCCATTTTGTGGTGCGCCTCATGTGCCAAAATGTCTTGGGCTGGTCCTGCTTTGGTACATTAGCTTATGATCTGGGTGGGGGGCAAAGGTTAGTGAGCATTATTTCCTCAGGACACCCTTTCTCCATGCTCAATCTGAGGAGGGGAAAAGAAGGGGAAGAAATTAAAACTAACTCCCATGTCCTACTGTTATAAGGGAGAGAATAAAGTTTGGCAATCATCAGGGTTTTTCTTCTTCTTCTTTTCCCTCGGAGAGAACAAAGTGAGAAGCAATTATGTTGCTTGGGCTACAACATTAACTTAAATTAACAGGGAAAACATTTAAAAAGCTAATCTAAGTTCCATAAATGCTTTGCCATCTTGCAAATATAAAACTGAAGTGGGTGGGTGGGGGAAATAAAGTGCTCCCCCCCCGCACTTATTGTAATAATACACTTCAGTTAAAGACAGATAAAAGGGGTGTGGGAGAATGTACAACGGTGCCATCAAGAGGATTCAAAACTTGGCTGTGTAACATTTTAATCACACATGTGCACACTCACATACTCACCAGGAGGAGGATAGCTTACAGTTTTCTCTGAACTAAGAATTACATGGATTATTCAATGGATACATTTCAGTCCTATTAGAAGCTGAAAGGGACTCCAAGGGTCATCAAGTCCAACCCCCTGCAATGCAGGAATCCTTTGCCCAACATAGGGTTTGGATCCATGACCCTGAGATTAAGTGTCTCGTGTTCAGCCAATATACCAGACCATGTATCACTCTGCTGAGACAATGCATGGACAGGTAAGAAGGTAAAAGATAAAGGACCCCTAGATGGTTAAGTCCAGTCAAAGGCAACTATGGGGTTGCGGCACTCATCTTGCTTTCAGGCCGAGGGAGATTGGGTCCTCCCTTAAAGAGGGCACGTGTTGCAGTGAGACCTTGCAACCAAACCCTGTGTTGTGGGTGGGTGTGATTGGATAGCCACAACACCCAATTGGTAGGTCCCTCGATGCTGGGTTTAATTAGGCCAATGGGATGCAGGCTAAACAGATCAAGGGACCTATATATACCCATGCACGTGACCCAGAGTTTCTTCTTTCAGTGTGTGCATCAGAACACCTGTCCACCTCTCCCTACTTTTAGGGCTGTGTGCTTGACCTTGCTATGCCATCGTGTGTCGTCTGTTGTTGGGACAGGGGCACGGCAGGAATTTTCCCCACTTGGCTGATTGGCTGGTGCCATTTGGGTGTCGCCTGCCACATAGCAAATCGTTACAACTCGTAAGGTTTCGGATAGGCTCTGGTTCAGGTGATAGGGATGGGGGAACGCTCTTGCCATCCCTATGTGAAGGGTATTCTGTTAAAGGAATCCAAGGACTCATAGAATCATAGAATCATAGAATCATAGAGTTGGAAGAGACCACAAGGGCCATCGAGTCCAACCCCCTGCCAAGCAGGAAACACCATCAGAGCACTCCTGACATATGGTTGTCAAGCCTCTGCTTAAAGACCTCCAAAGAAGGAGACTCCACCACACTCCTTGGCAGCAAATTCCACTGTCGAACAGCTCTTACTGTCAGGAAGTTCTTCCTAATGTTTAGGTGGAATCTTCTTTCTTGTAGTTTGGTACCATTGCTCCGTGTCCGCTTCTCTGGAGCAGCAGAAAACAACCTTTCTCCCTCCTCTATGTGACATCCTTTTATATATTTGAACATGGCTATCATATCACCCCTTAACCTCCTCTTCTCCAGGCTAAACATGCCCAGCTCCCTTAGCCGTTCCTCATAAGGCATCGTTTCCAGGCCTTTGACCATTTTGGTTGCCCTCCTCTGGACACGTTCCAGTTTGTCAGTGTCCTTCTTGAACTGTGGTGCCCAGAACTGGACACAGTACTCCAGGTGAGGTCTGACCAGAGCAGAATATGTGAGAGGGTTGTGCCTGTGGCTAAGTCTAGGGGGACATCTGGGTGGTGGACATAGCCTGTTCCAGGCTTTCTGGCTATCCAGGTGTTCACCCTTGGCTGACCTATGCTGGTGCCCTGGGTCAGCACTACCTGCAATGGTGCAGGGAGCTAGTCGAACCAGAGCCTAGGCAACCACTCACTTGCTGTAATCAATGAAGTTGTGGCCTAAATTCTGCCAAAAAACAAACCAAAATTTGAGTCTTGTCTGAATTTATTTAAGGGAGAGGTTGAAAGGTCTGAATATGCAACTGGCGTTTGTCCACAGACAGCTTTCCAGGTCATGAGGCCAGCAGGACTAAACCACTTCTGGCGCAACGGAACACCATGATGGAAGCCAGAGCGCATGGAAACGCCGTTTACCTTCCCGCCACAGTGGTACTTATTTATCTACTTGCACTGGTGTGCTTTTGAACTGCTACGTTGGCAGAAGCTGGGACCGAGCAACGTGAGCTCACCCCGTCATGGGGATTCAAACAGCCGACCTTCTGATTGGCAAGCCCAAGGGGCTCAGTGGTTTAGACCACAGTGCCACCTGCACCCTATGGGCAGGTAGGGTCTCAGTGAGAATAGGATGCTCAACTAAATGCAGCACTAGCCTGATCCAGCAGGCTTTTCTCATGCTTTTATTCACGTTAACTACAATGGGCAATGGGAAAGCCATAATTGTTTCTCTTTTGTAGCTGCACTGCAAAAGATCTAGCACACAAGTATACATTTGACTATGGAAATGTGTGATGTGGACATCAGCATAAGTCAAAATTGCTGCTTCTCTTTATTTATATAGCAGGGAAACAATGCAAGAGACATGAAGTCACATGGCTTCATTCACATGGAGAACTGTCACAACAGGCAAACCTGCAAAAATCCTCAACAACAAGCAATTTACTATCCCAGCAGTTGGGCTTCCCTCCCCTTTTTGTCTTGTTTATTACTGAAGCAATTTGCATCAGGATGAGTGCCTTTTCCATCAGCTCATATTTTTGCTTCTCTTGCTGCTTGATCCTGCCAGGAAAGCCTAATTTTTTCGCATTGATACCTGCCTGTTGCCATAGAAAAGAGATAATGCCTCAGATTTGACACTGCAACTTTATGTCTGCATAGAAAAGGTATGTCTTTGTGCTTAGTAGCCTTGCTTTGAAACAGGAATCTGATAGTTTTGCTTTGAAACAATATCTGATAGTTAAGGGGGAAAGAAAAATCAGGGTGTTGTTTCAAAATTAAGCCAATTATCCATATAGGCAATAATACTCATACTCCAAAGTCTTCTTTTTCTTCTTGCATACCATAGAAGCACAGTGCAAACACATGTAGGTTTACTCAGAAGTAGGGTTGGGGGAGAACATTGAGTCTGTTTGCATTTTAATGAGAAACCACCTAATTCACACTTCTCAATCCAATATGCTGTGTGTGTGCCTCTCTAAATAACTGTAGCATAATGAATAAATAACTTGCTGATAGCCCTTATTCAGCCCATTTCCATGGCTACAAAAAATTCTTACGTCCTTTTCTATGACTCCTGTGCTTGTCCATCCTTCAGCTTCCAAATAATGGGACCACTGCTGTCTAAGCATGCTATGGACCAGAGTATGGAAACCCTATAGGGGAAAATTTCTTAATGCAAACGAGGGAATGAGCTGCAACTATCAGGACACAACACTTCCTGGCACCTCTTTGCACTCTTGCAGTTGGTCTAAAACTACTTGCTTATTTGTTTCCCCTGATTATTTTGAGTCTCCAATGAAAGCAGTTTGATTACCTAGCACTTGTGAATGTGTTTGAAAAGGGTACAGTTCTGTTCCAAGACTTCAGGCTATGCAGTTGACATACACGCTGTCTCACCAACACAACAATTAGAGATCCAATTGACTAATTTTTTTCCCCATGCCAACTTTCCCCTGCAAGTTAATTGTGTGGTGCTTTTTTTATAGTAACATTGCAATAATTTAATAATTGCTTTCAAAGCAATTATCTTTCCTAAGGGGAAAACAAAGCACAGCAAAAAAGAAAGAAATCACAGATTGTAAACTGCAGCTTGGCTTTTTACAATGGTCTGCTTGAGGATTCACATGGCCAATTTGCAAGGGGGTTGTCACTTGATCAGTTTGAAATCCTCCCTTCTTAGTCAATATGTTCATACTTATCAGGCCTCTTCAGTCACATAAGGGGTAGAGCAGGAATGAGCATGCTGCCCCTACCCCCTTCTACTATGCCAGTTCTGCTTCCCTCAATGAAATGAGGGCTATTGTTTGCAGCGGGGAGCCTGCCCTCCTGACTGTGCCCTACTTGGGCAGAGAAGGCTCCCCACTACAGGCATTCCACCCCTCATGCATGGAGGTTGGTGCAGACTGCAGTGAGGCTGTGACAAAGGAGACAAGACCAATGGGCTCATCCAGCAGTAGTTGGCAGCTCAGGTCAGTGAGACTTGTTAGCTTCTTGTTGTCCACATGGCTGCAGCATACTGAGAGTGGAAGCGAGGGTGGTGCAGTGCGAATGTACTGGTGGACCTAATCCATCACTCCTACCAGTGCTTTTGCATCATGGCAACTTTGCCACCATTTTGTCCTTCCTCCAAGTAGGCTTCATCAAAGCAGGTGATGGGAGGTGAGGTGCCCTGCCCATCACTGTTGGCTCATCCCCATTAGGCAGGCCGAAGCCACAAAGTCAGGCAGCAAAAGCCCCCCAGATAGCACCCCTATGGGTGCCCTATCACCTTTGCCACCAGTGCAGAAGTGGCACTGATTTTCAGTGAGATCTCGTGGAGGCAGAGGGGAAGCATGGCAGCACTTCCTGTTTCATCTCAAGTGTCAAAATGGGACACACCACGCTGCCCTCTCGTCATTATCTTATGAAGGGGATAATGACTGGAAATGGCTACTGACATGGTTCAATCAGCGGCCATTGGGAAGGAAGTGCAAAACTGTGCTATCTTCACAGATATTTCTGCTTTCAAAGAAACTGACCATACACGTTTGGTACATTATAACTGTTCCCTAACCTTTTAAATTGAAACTCACCCTTCTTTAGAAGAGGCCATCCATAAAATACAATAGCCAACATCGCATAACAGCAATACTCTGTAGATTTCTGACCTCAGCTGACAATATCACAACCTTCAACAGCCTATAAAAAGTTGAAAATCTTCAAGTGCCTAAAACTGTACACAGTTGATATCAGCCTTAACTAAAGAGGAAGTCCTATTCCAAACCAGGTTGCTATTACTGAGAAGGACCTCTGGTGGGTGACTGAGAAACCTTGTCAATATCATCAGAATAATTTGAAGTTTCTTTCAAAAATACTACATGTATTTTTTGCAAATGAGATTTTTTGTTAACATTATTCAGTATTTTTGGCTTCCCACAAATACCACCAGCATTCCAGCTGAGAGCTCCCTGGATTTTCTTCAAATTTGGAGAGGACAAGACAAAATTTCAGTAGCAATTCTAATTGGGCATCAGTGAGACCACTCATTGATCATTGAGCTACTCCCTTTGAATGAAATTTGATGGCACCTTAGAAATGTGGAAAAAAAAAAACCACTGGGAAGTTTTAATATTACCTTAACTCTCCCCTGCCCCCATCTGAATCCCAGGTAATGTTTTGGAGAAAGCTGGTGGAAATCTGAAGTTCAGCTTAGTAAGGAGACTGAAGTTGCCAAACTTCTTTTCTTGATCGTCAATCTCAGGGGGTTGTTAAACAAGAAGAAGCTTTAGGATTCAGACAGTGTTTTCTCCTCTACTGACTGCTGAAGATGGACCGGTGGAGCTTTGATTTATGTTCTCAGTGCTCAAGACAAATGCAGACAGCTCCAAAGTTGTACAGTCCTAGTTACGGTTGAAAGAAACTGGGAGGGGAAATGGCAAAAGTGTTTAAAGGCCGAATGCTTCCAGTAACAATGGACCCAAGGAATAAAATTTAACAAGGGGTCTCCCCCCCCTTTTTTTTTTTTGCTGACAGATTGTTTTAGTCTACAATAGATGTTTTCTTGGCACAGGTAGTGAGAGATGAAAAAATGCCGTGAGCCAAACAAGCTAAAGTGGTCAAGTCAATTACTGAGCTTTCCCATCCTCCAGCCATAATTCCTGTATCTCTTCTTCCAGTCAGCATCTGCCACTTAAAAATGAAGTGTTCCAATTTGACCTGGAAGATGGATTTCGAATCCAAAAAGTCCCCATGCTTCAGGCTGTTGTGCTGCTATAGAGCAATTCCTCAGGGAATTAAGACACAGTCCCTGTCTCTACTGCACTCCCTTCTGGGACTCGGAATGGCTGGTAATGTTACTGTAGAGAACACATTGTTAGCTTTTCGCTGTCTTCCTGATGGCTTCCTCTTCACCAGGATACACTGCACTCCAAAATGGGACCTTGGGTGGGGTAAGAATCAGGAGGAAGGGATCCATGACTCTTGTGTAATAAATGATGCTAGTAATTTGGACATAGGTACTGATTCTTGCTACTGCAATTCAGTAGAAAGAAATGCAAATTTGAAAACTTATGGGACACTTCATGTTTTTGAAGCCACCATGTTAAGATTTGAAATCCAGAATCATGTGAGCAGAACCGGTCACCTGCCACTCTCTGTGGGAGTATGACTTTTTGAACCATGATGAGATGGGATGAAGCCATGGAAAAAACTGTTGTAATTATTATATATAGCACTTCATGAGATACTCAGGATATGTTCTCCATATAATTCTTATTGCCATGTACAGTGGTACCTCGGTTTTCAAACTTAATCCATTCTGAAAGTCTATTCCGAAACCAAAGTGTTCCAAAACCAAGGCACACTTTCCCATAGAAAGTAATGCAAAATGGATTAATCCATTCCAGACTTTTAAAAACAACCCCTAAAATAGAATTTAAACATGGATTTTACTACTTCTGTTGTTGTTCTGTTAATGGTTCTCTTGGCTTTGCAGCTTTTATTCATTTCCACAGTCACACAATCAACCAATCAATCAGTAGCTGAACTGGGTTCGACACAGTCACAAAAACAAATTAACTGAAAAAGCCACACAAACAAAAACACACAAAAAAGCAAAAGCACCAAATATAAGCTCCAAATATCTAATTGGAAGTGGGGGACTCAAATCAGAAATGGAACCCTCAAACAGGAAGAGGAACTCTCCAATCGGAAGTGGAGGACTAAAAACAGAGCACTTTCGGCTTCTGAAAAAAAGTTCGCGAACTGGAACAGTCACTTCCAGGTTTGCAGCGTTCGGGTTCCAATTTGTTCAAGAACTAAGCTGTTCGAAAACCAAGGTACCACTGTATATGTTTCCTAAATTTTCCTAAATTTTGGAGGAAAGGTCTGCTAGTGTAAACTAAACATGATCTGAGAGGATAGAGAGGGCTGGTGCATATGAAGAGATTGACTCTGTATTTTAGCTTCAAAATTATGAGTATTAAGACTTTGATCCTGCCACAAAACATTTCCTTGAAAACACTGAATATAGATTCCAAATATTCAAATATTTTCATGCCATTGCAGAGATGTAAAATTGTGAATTAAGGCATTAAATTACACTTTGAATTTAACTGAAGGATCTCCCCTCTGGTATATTATGTGTGGGGAGCTAAACTCTCTCATTCCCACAGAGCTCTCAAAAGAGAAGGGACATCATTTTGCAACAGTGCCAAGTTGTGATGGGAATGCTTTTAACACCTGTTGACAAGCCAAGTCATTGTATCTCTTCAACCCCCCTGTTCATATTTCTTTAACTTGGATCATTACCTTCCCTACCCATAATACATTCTGCTTGCTTCATGCATCCTTAATAAGAAGCCTTCGTGTATTTTTGGGTATGGCTGGGGTCCCTTTTTAATTGTGCATTGTTTGTTTTTACAGTGAATAGGTTGAAGTAAATGAGGCTTGAAGTGAAGAAACAGCTTGAAAGGCATCTGCTAATTTATCATCTCAGGTGTTAGCAGCTACTATTAAGAGTCCAAATGGATGGTTAAAGTACCAGATGTACTCACCCAGAGTTTTAAAGTCAAATACCCTTCAAATTCTTCCACCATGAAAATCTAATCTAGGGAACAGTGTTTCTTCAGCAGAAATCCATGCACTCAAACAAACCATTAAGGCTGTGAGCAGCACCTGTTTATGCAGACTGCAAATTGCTCAAGCTAATAAAATGAGGGGGGGGGAGGGTGTTCTCTGAAATACTCTAATCTCTTCTAAAAGGTCCAGGTATGATCTACAGTGGGAGTGGGCAACCCTATGGGTGTTGCTTAATTATATCTCTCAATGCGCTCTATGTGGGGCTACCTTTGAAGGTGACCCGGAAACTACAACTAATCCAGAATGTAGCAGCTAGACTGGTGACTGGGAGCGGCCGCCGAAACCATATAACACCGGTCTTGAAAGGACTACACTGGCTCCCAGTACGTTTCCAAGCACAATTCAAAGTGTTGGTGCTGACCTTTAAAGCCCTAAACGGCCTTGGTCCAGTATACCTGAAGGAGCGTCTCCACCTCCATCATTCTGCCCGGACACTGAGGTCCAGCGCCGAGGGCCTTCTGGTGGTTCCCTCGCTGCAAGAAGCCAAGTTACAGGGAACCAGGCAGAGGGCCTTCTCGGTAGTGGCACCCACCCTGTGTAACGCCCTCCCACCAGATGCCAAAGAGAAAAATAACTACCAAACTTTTAGAAGACATCAGAAGGCAGCCCTGTTTAGGGAAGCTTTTAATGTTTAATAGGTTATTGTATATTAGTGTTTTATTGGAAGCTGCCCAGAGTGGCTGGGGAAACCCAGCCAGATGGGCGGGGTATAAATTATTATTATTATTATTATTATTATTATTATTATTATTATTAGCCCTAACTGGCATGGCTGATGGTCAATACTGAGAATGAGTTGCAGTCTGACATCCAGAAGGGCAAAATCTCCCCATTCTTGCTTCACAGTGTATAAACAAGAAATGGTAATGTATAGTCCAGTTCACATATGGGATAATCATAAACTCCTTCAGAAATGTCAGTAGTCATCAAAACTCTTTTTGCTTAAAAAAGATTCACCTCAGCAAGAACCCAATGTCAGGGCCTGGCTGGGCCTTGAGGAACCATGCAACATTTAGGTCTGGAGCCACAGTCCTTGCAATATGAAGCTGGGAGAAGTTCCTGCACTGTTGACATAGCAAGGACAGAAGAATAGGCCTCTAATGTTTATACTAGGTCTGACCAATCAAGAGGCTTAATATTGTCTACCAATCACAAGAGGGTATGTTGCATACCGCTCTTTCAATTGTTGCATGAAGAGGACTCTGATGCTAAACACACTGTGCACAAACAGTCCTTGGATAAGTCCCTGATGCCTCCTAATTCAAAATTTCACACTAGGCAACCATTTGTGACAATTTAGGACCACCATAGGAAATTCCACTATTATTCTTATTGTACTGTTTCTTTTCTGCCACTGGATATTCTGCTTGACACAGTGACTTCCTGATAATGATGTGAGAACCAATTCAGTGTAGTATTTCAGAAAGTGGATGGGCAGAAAGAAGAATTTTCAATCTCCTCACTGAGTAACCTCAACAAGCTTGTGAAGGATCTCAGAGTTCCCCCCTCAAAAAAGTTTGAAAATATTTGCCCTAGAATAAGAAATCTGCAAGCAAAAAAACAAAGAACAAAACAAAAAATAAATTCCTATAAAAGAATTCCTGTTGTTGGAAACAAACAGAAATCTCCCCATATACTCTGACTCTGTCTCTAGGTTTGCTGCCTTTAACAGCCTGCAACCTTTTTTTCCTTCTAGGTCATATCATAACTAGCTCTCCTTGAAACTCTCCCTTTGTCTTCTAACTAACTCTGAGTTGTGGGGCGGCGGTTCCCATTTGCCATATGGCATGGAGCCCCCTCTCTTTGACTTTCCTAATGGTTCATCATTTTCTTTTTGTTATCCTAATGGGCCATCACCCTATGCAATTTCCTCCTCATGAAATTGGTCTGGCTTGTATTTTAACATTAGCTGGATCCGGGGTTCAATTTCTGGCACCCAGATACTCATCACACGGGGGGCGGGGTCTGTCACCCAAAAACTCACAACACTATTATGTCAGTGTGCTTTCCAGACTCACCACCACCACCGCATTTGTGGAAGCCCTTCAAATGCCAATCATGTACAGATGCCCATATATTTATTGTAGGTTAGATACATAATATATGCTTTATAATTTATATTTTCAACCTCTCCGTAGTTAGTGAGATTCTCCTTTGTCTGTTTTCCTCCAGTTGTCTCACAAGCATATCCACAAACAGCTAAAGATTACAATCACTGTGTTTCTTGATAGTCCCATGCATATCCACTCAGTACCTGTAAGTTTAACTCGACTTTGGACAGGCAATCCTAACTCCCAGATGGGAGCATCAAAGCTGAATTGACCACAAGGCGGGTGGTAGTCAAATTGCCAACTTTTAATTTTTGTTGTTGTGGGAGCACAGAGGACCAGATTGGTCTCATAGATGGTAGCTGAGCCAATGTAAGATGTAGTGAATCTGAATGTTGGAAGATTTAGGAAAGATGGAAGAAAGTACCATATTTTTTTGCTCCATAACTCACTTTTTCCCTCCTAAAAAGTAAGGGGAAATGTGTGTGCGTTTTATGGAGCGAATGCAGGCTGTGCAGCTATCCCAGAAGCCAGAACAACAAGAGGGATTGCTGCTTTCACTGCGCAGCAATCCCTCTTGCTGTTCTGGTTTCTGAGGTTCAGAATATTTTTTTTCTTGTTTTCCTCCTCCAAAAACTAGGTGCGTCTTGTGGTCTGGTGCATCTTATAGAGCGAAAAATATGGTACTTATTCACACAGCAAATAGTCAAGCTATGGAATGTGGCTTGCCCAGGAGTCAGCGATGGCCAACAATTTGGATGACTTTAAAAGAGGATCAGACCGATTCATGGAGAAGAAGACTGTCAATGGCCAGTAGCCATGATGGTGATGCTGTACCTTCACAGCTGGAGCTGTCAGTGCTTCCAGATTCCAGTTGCTGGAAACCACAGGAGTGGAGAGTGCTCTTGTGCTCATGTTCTGCTCGATTGTTTCCCACAGGCGTCTGGTTGGCCACTGAGAATAAGTTGCCATTGGACAGGTCCAGCAGAATATTCTTATGTTCTTGGCCATCCTCCATTTAGGGGTTTATGCAGACTACCATTAGTAGGGATACTGCTGGTGGTAGTTTCAACCCATCCGCACTCTGAGTGAACACAGTGGAGATTTCTGCAGAAGGTGGAGACCCTGTGCTAGTGGAATCTGGCAGAGCTGACCAATTCCCAAGTACAGGGAAATGCCTGCAGTATCATATTGTGCTATGGATTGCTGTGTTGCACTCATGTATAGGGTTACAGTCTTCATTATCTTCTTGTATTGCTATATGTATTCCCTTTTGTTGCCTGATTTGTTTCAACCTTAATTTAATTCAGAAATAAAATAAAATTCCGTAGAAAAGGGGAAGGGGGACAGATTTCATTTTGAGCAATCATTCCCTTAGGCTTAGAGTGTCCTTGAACAATTGGCTTATAAAGTTATGTATTTTATTTTATTTTTTTACCCTATCTTGCTTGAATAGGCTTCTCTGTTTAATCTGATAATCTGAGCTGGTTTTGCAATGATGTATTTGTTCATACAAGCCAATTTTTGCTCCGGTCCTTAGTTTTTCTTCCCTTTCCTGAAGTTGAAAGCAAGCTTTGTTCAACCCAGTGTTTCTAGAAATTTCTTTCTTTCTTTCTTTCTTTCTTTCTTTCTTTCTTTCTTTCTTTCTTTCCTTCCTTCCTTCCTTCCTTATGGAAGGAGAATAATTTTCTGGCATATGATTTCAGAAAGGCAGAAGAGATGGTGAGAAATGATTGGAAGGAAAAATACACTTCAAATGAAAGTGTGAACAAAAAGAGGGTGGAAAAATCTTCACTGCCTAGATGTAGCTGACTGCTCAAATCCATTGTGTAGCATCTATTCAAGAAAGCTTCTTTAGCTAATACAACTGAAATTGTATCCTTCATTAAATCTGCATTTTCAGTGGGCTGGAATATTTTATCTGATCAGTAGTTACATAATGTCCCTGAGATCCCAAGACCAGCTGATTAGCCACTGGGTGATACTTCCCCTCATGTTAACATTACTCATAAATGATACCTTATTTCCTGACAACTATAAATACATTCCTGAATGCCATGTCTTGGGCAATTGCAAATTTGAAATCAGAATGGAAATTTCTTTACTTCACTTTAGATTCTTCTCTGATACCCTGACTAAGGAACCAAGCAGACACCATGTACATTGCATGAATTAAATGAATATGCATGATTTTAAAAGTATGAGTCACAGTTTATGAGAAGCATCCAAATGGAAAGGTTGGGATGGGGGTGTTTAATCTCAACCACCCAATGTAGCCCTCTCCCATAGCCCTCAAGCAATGATTTGTATCAGTATCCATGAGCAGTGTTTCCTCCCAAAGAAATAGCAGCTTACACAAGATCAGAAAGGTCATTCAGCCACCCAGTCATCCTAACAGAGAGTACACACAACGGCTGACATTTCTACTCATCTACCTAGAATTGATGCTTTTGAATTATGGTGCTGGAGGAGACTCTTGAGAGTCCCATGGACTGCAAGAAGATCAAACCTATCCATTCTGAAGGAAATCAGCTGAGGCTCCAATACTTTGGCCACCTCATGAGAAGAGAAGACTTCCTGGAAAAGCCCCTGATGTTGGGAAAGATGGAGGGCACAAGGAGAAGGGGGCAACAGAGGACGAGATGATTGGACAGTGTTCTCGAAGCGACCAGCATGAGTTTGACCAAACTGTGGGAGGCAGTGGAAGACAGAAGTGCCTGGCGTGCTCTGGTCCATGGGCTCACGAAGAGTCGGACACAACTAAACGACTAAACAACAACAACACCTAGATGAGTACTACGTACATAATTACTAGCCAATATTTTCTGGATTTCTCAACTGATGGACTGAGGAAGAGCAGAAATCCCATTATACTGCTCCCTCATGTTATGGACTCTTTGGGCAGTCATCACAAAAGACCAAATGACCAGCAAGCTCTGGTGGAGACAACATTTCTTGGGTTTCATCATACATCCATGTGTGCAGAGAGAAATACAAAACTGATTGTTCAGGCTGAATTCAGCTTACAACCCATTAATAAATCACCTGTATAATAGAATTAGTGCTTGCTGGTCAGGAGGGTCTGCCATCTGCCCTAAGGAAAGGAGAAGAAGTTAATAGGTGTATGCTTCGGTTACCCTGAATCAACAGAGGGAAGAATTTTCTCCAACTGTGGTCGATAGCTGATGCTTCTAATGTAAAGTACATATATAACTAACCATTAGGATAAATCTCAAGAACCATGAGTAGAAGGGAAATAGTCACTTGCACTGTTCCATAAACATTTATATAGGTGCTAACAAAACAGTTATGGGAATGATGTAATAATTAGTTCCTTCCTAGCTTCCACCTGCAGAAGAAATCTAGTACAAGGGTTAAAACCACCCACTCTGATTGAAATTTACCTTTGCATGCAGGAAAGTTTATCTAGATCCAACCAGATGTATTTGTGGAGTTGTTCTATTTATCCATTTCTGTGATTATCATCAAATATTTGTGTGTGTGTGTTACTGTGTGCATGGGCATACTTTGGTAATATGTCGCCCTGAGTGAGGACAAAATCTCCCCTCCCTCCAAAAAAATCTTATTTTCACAATTATTCCTTTGGGCACAGTCACTTCTTAAATGGATCTTCTCCCTAGGTAGAAATATAGGTATTATTATTATTATTATTATTATTATTATTATTATTATTATTATTATTTTGTGCCCCCTTGGCTGGGCACCCTGTTCGGGGGAACCGCCCACACCACCCTAAATTGTGTGAGTCTGTGGTTACTGGCTGATTACATTGTCTGCTAGCTAAAAAATCTGTCCTTCCTTTTGCCCCCCCCCTGAACCCACTTACACCCCCACAACCAATGTTTATAAGTGCTGAATTTGATGGTGTCTTTTGAGTGTTGAAAAGTGGGGTGAATTTTTTTCAGCCCCCTTACCGCTTCTTCATCACATTTTATGCATTCCTTGTGTTACTGGAAAGGCTAAAATAAACGTTTATCACACACTTTATTTACACTATCCTTCATTCCCCTCAATGCATTTGTCATAAACATACGGAATCATTATTTCTCAGTGGGGGGGGGCGGATACGCCCATCTTCATATTTACGTTCCATTAAGCTGTTTCAGATAAGTCAATTCAAACCAAGTGACAATAATATGACAAATTGCTATTTGATGAAGTGAATCTGAAGACTGAGTGAATAATAAGAGATTTCTCACCACCACCGATACCTCCATTGACATTCTGTTACAACAGAGCAAACACAAAGCGGCACAGGAATCTAGAAAACTGCTTTCATACTGAGTCATACCACTGATCCAACTAGCTCAATGAGGGTGGTGCTGTGGTCTAAAGCACTGAGCCTCTTGGGCTTGCCGATCAGAAGGTCAGTGGTTCGAATCCCTGTGACAGGGTGAGCTCCCGTTGCTCTGTCCCAGCTCCTGCCAACCTAGCAGTTCGAAAGCACACCAGTGCAAGTAGATAAATAGGTACAGCTGCAGTGGGAAGGTAAACGGCGTTTGCGTGCGTTCTGGTTTCTGTCACAGTGTCCTGTTGCGCCAGAAGCAGTTTAGTCATGACCCTGAAAGCTGTCTGTGGACAAATGCTAGCTCCCGAAGTCTGAAAGCAAGATGAGCGCCGCAACCCTATAGTCGCCTTTGACTGGACTTAACCGTACAGGGGTCCTTTAACTTTTTTAAAACCTTTTTAATACAGGCTCTCCAGGGTTTCAGACAGGGCTCTCTCCCAGCAAAGGCTGAACCTGAGACCTTCAGCAAGCAAGGCAGAAACTCTACCACTAAGCTACAGTTCTTCCCCATTTAGATTGCACATCAAACTGCAGAAACAGGAGGCCTGCCATCATAGAACTGTAGAGTTGGATGGGGCCCCAAGTGTCCTCTAGTCCAACCCTCTGCAATGCAGGAATCATTCGCTCAATGTGGGGCTCCAGCCTGCGACCCTGAGGTTAATAGTCTCATGCTCTACCAACTGAGCTATCCCATGTATAACCACACTAATCTGAAATGGCAGCTATCAGCCCAATGGACCTGTTGGATTTCCAGCATCCCTTTAAATTCCTCCGCTGAAAACCTGAAAATGCCCCTTTGTAACTGATGTGTCTCAAATGTGTGTGTGTTGTCATTTATTTATATTTTAGCAGCCCTAAAAACACCATGGTTGAACTCTTTCAGATGTGTGTGTTTCTCGCTTGAAGACTTGGAAAAATTTGAAGATGAAGTTCATCCGTCAATGAGTGCACTAGGTAGTGATCACTTGCATGTATGGATAAGACACCTCAGCTTGATACCTGAAGAAAAGCTTTCAGGTAATATCAAATGCAATGCCTTCAAATGGAGGCAGGTCTCCTTATTCAGCTGAACTGGCAGCTAATTTGCATGCTTTGGAAAAGTAGATGAGCTGCGTATTAGAAGCCAGGGTGAAGCCTGAGGCGCTTGCAGAGAGAGCTTAACATCCCATAAACACAGACGGCATCGGATGTTAGCTCTGAGATACTTTTCTTGCATGTTAAGCATGGTGAATACCATTTCAAATGTGGCCAGTGGAAACAAATGAGCTCTCTTAATTTACAGGGCAGTAGCAATGCCCCAAAATACTGTGGTACCTTGGTTCTCAAACTTAATCCATTCCGCAAGTCCGTTCCAAAACCAAAGCGTTCCAAAACCAAGGTGCACTTTACCATAGAAAGTAAGACAAAATGGATTAATCTGTTCCAGACTCTTAAAAACAACCCCTAAAACAGCAATTTAATGTGAATTTTACTAACGAGACCATTGATCCATAAAATGAAAGCAATAAACAATGTACTGCAGTCACAATTAATCAGTAGCTGAACTGGGTTCCACACAGTCACAAAAACAAACAAAAAAGAGCCGCAAAAACAAAAATGCAAAATAAATAGCAAAAACAGACAGACCTCATCATAACACTCAAAATAGAAGTGTGGCACTCAAATTGGAAGTGTAACACTCAAAATGGAGCATGTTCGGCTTCCGAAAACAGTTCACAAACTGGAACACTTACTTCCGGGTTTGCAGTGTTTGGGTTCCAAGTTGTTTGAGTACCAAGGCATTTAAGAACCAAGGTACCACTGTAAAGTAATTATTGAAGTGTACATCCCATGTAGAGACCTTTCCTAACTGGTAGAACAGGCTTCCTCAACCTCGGCCCTCCAGATGTTTTGAGACTACAGTTCCCATTATCCCTGACCACTGGTCCTGCTAGCTAGGGATCATGGGACTTGTATGCCAAAATACATCTGGAGGGCCAAGACTGAGGAAGCCTGTGGTAGAATCTAATTCACTTTGTTGTGAGAAAAAGAAAAAGATGTATTGGCTGCTGATGGACTACTTGTGATGCACCTGCAGAAGGAAAGAGCAGAACAGCCCACATTGTTTTAGACACTTTCGGCCCCATTGCTTTCATAATGTCAGGTAGAGGGGTAAATGAAATATGACTGCTCCTCAGCCACAGTTGAATGAGGACTTGTTAGAAGGCCAGTCATCCATGGCCCCAGTGGGCTTGTTGCTGGCATGCAAACATTGTGCATGTAATGGACAATGTTTATGGTAAATGCATTTAGATGTGTTGAACTATTTTTGGAAGACTTACAAGGATAGGTTTATTGGCTTGCTTTTGCTTTTAGCTTATTGTGTATTTTTAAAATTGTGATTTTATGTTGTAACTACCCTGAGCCCTGTGGGTATATGGTGGTATACAAATAGAAGAAGAAGAAGGAGGAGGAGGAGGAGGAGGAGGAGGAGGAGGAGGAGGCGGAGGAGGAGGAGGAGAAGGAGAAGAAGACGGGCTCATATCTTGTGCCATGCAGATCAAGAGCCATGCTCGTGGCATTTTCCTGAAACAAATATTTAGCCGTCAAATATTAAAACAGACCAGAACCAAAATAAATCACCTGGATGTTGATACCCACTTTTTATATGCATTTCAGTCAGTCAGTTTTATTGCATATAGCCAAAGGCCTTTACAATGGACGACAGAGAATAAAAGGAAAAGTTTCATCTAAAATCATATAATGTAACCTGTAGCAGTTTACAATTTAAAATAAATTTACAACATTAAGATGTAAGATTGGAGTGCATTCACATAGCTGGAACGGAGCTTATTGGCAGCCAGCGCAAATTTGGCTACCAGGTGCGTAATGTATACAGTGCTTTTTTCGGGGGGGGATTGCAGGGGTATGCATACCTCTAAACTTTTTGTGAATCTAAATTTGGCCTCATTGAGGGGCAGTATTTCAATATGAATAGGAAAATGAGAGTACCCCTAAACATTTTTAAGGGGGGGAAAGCACTGAATGTATATATGTTTATTTGCTAGGAGTTCAGCTGTCACTTCCTGTGTGGATTGATCTGAAAGCCAATTAAGAATTTTCCTCTGGGCATTGTACACAGGGGCAGATCAGCAGATAGTGTGTAATGTCCTCTACCTGATTGCATCCATATATAAATTTGCAATCCATATGGGGAATTCCGCAATATCTCCCCTCTATATATGCTGAGAGCATCTGTTGGAATCTTAGTTCTACAAAGGCCCTGCGTAGTTGTGGGAAGGTCAGAGTCTCAAGGTAATGGGGCCTTGAGTGATTGGTCTTAATTGGGGGGTACGAAGTAGAGTAATGGGTGGCTATGATGGATGCTCTGTGTTGGTTGGCATCCTGATCAAAAATCCAATTTCTAAGGTCACGTGAGCTAAGGACTAAGTAGTTCTCCATTTGAAGATTATAAACCCTAAGCTTGTCTTGGCACCTTTGTGTCTAGGCCCCTGTCCTTAGTTGCTCTAACCAGCAGAGCTTAGTAAGAGTATGATCCTTGAAAGCATTGAGCCTGTGCCAGTATCTCCGATAGGCTAGATCAATTCTGGCAGCTAGCAAGGGAAGGACCAACTTGGCTCTGAGGTGGGCTGCTGGTGTCCCACATGGAAGCCCCAAAATTTGCCTCATAAATTTATTTTGTAGGAGCTATATTTCAGATTTAACACCAGTTCCCTATATCTCAACACCGTACAGAAGGCAGAGGCAAACTCGGCCCTCCAGATGTTCTGGGACTACAACTCCCATGATCCCTGACAACTGGTCCTGTTAGCTGGGGATCATGGGAGTTGTAGTCCCAAAACATTTGAAAGGCTGAGTTTGCCTACACCTGCCGTAGAGCATTTGGCCATTGATTTTAGAGACAAAGATCTTAATAGCTGGGTTGATTAATTGCCCTCCCTTTGAATGGAAGAACCTATATAGCTTGCGGAGTAGAATGGCCAGATATTAGCTTTAATTGCTTCTAGACAGTTTCCATAATGTCTTCCCACCAATAAGTAATCCTAGATATTTAAATCTGGGTACTTGCTCTAGGCTGTGACCATCTACAGTCCACCTAGACTTGGTAGTCCTCTTGCAAAGTAGAGTGACCTTGGTTTTTATCATAGTTAATTTGTAGAGGGAGGTATTCGTGTTGGTTCTATCAGCCCTTTTACAAGAAAAATAGCACTGGTTGCAGTTCAACAACAAAGGTGAATGCATAGGTTCGCCATATCTGCTTCAGATAGTATCCAAGAGTTCAAAATTCAATGCTAGTATCTTATCCTCAGACATTTAACTTTAAGTAAAATAATGTGACATTTTACTTCACAGATATTCTGCCATAGCTAGCCTAGCACTATATGATGCTACTTCTGACTGAAGCAGAAAATGCATTAAAATTGCAATTGACTGGTGCAACTATTATGGCTGTTTGAATGCCTTCTTAAGAAAGACACTCTCATAAACAAACTCGATAGAAGTGAAAACACTTCTTGAAAGAAGGAGTATTATCTTTATAGTAAAAATAGCTGAGAGCTAGGGAACAATGCAACAAATCAATAACAGGATTCATGGGATGTTTAATGGACCTTATGTTATTCTGATTTTAAAAAATATGCTATAAATGTGTTTAATGGAGCTTTGCAACTCTCTGATGATTTATTCAAAGCTTCATTTTCCCCCTATCTTTTTTTAAAAAGAAGGTTAAATACTAAATGCAATAGTTAACACAAAGTCAACTGCAAAACTTTTGTGGCCTTACATGATTGGGAACAACCAAACTTCCATCTCTTCATGCACTTACGAAACAATTTGGAGAACAAAGGCAGTTTGTCCTTTTCCCAAGTGCACTAATAATACTGGAGACAGGAAGAGCCTTTTGGTCCAGAGAGTTCATATGTGCAGGCACATCACCCACTTTCACCACATTTAGGAGCCTAGGATGCTGCTCAAACTCAGCACGCTCAAAAATGACTGGCATCAGCTCTCTAGGTTCCAACAAATGGCTTCCTCAGCCCTTCTTGAGGAAGCCGAGAAGTGAGTAAACTTGAGACATTTTGCACACAAAACATGAACTTGTATCATCAAGCTACAACCCTTCCTTGATCTCTGAATACAAGGGGTTCACTGTTATCATTCAACATTGATGCCGAAATCCAGCATCACCTGAGCTCTACAGTGCAGCTTTCTCCCGATTGAAGTGCAGAGTGTTTGAGGACCTGGGCATTCACAGGGAAACCAAAGTACTTGTTTACACAGCTATTATACTACCAACCTTATTGTATGCTTATGAAACATGGACCACTTATAAACGCCATCTCCAACTCCTCGAAAGATTCAATCAACGGTGTCTCCGAAATTTTTTACACGTCCCTTGGGAAGACAGGTGAACTAATACCAGTGTACTGGAAGAAGCAAAGATCACCAGTGTTGAAGCAATGATTTTTCAACATCAGCTTCGTTGGACTGGTCATGTTGTGCAGATGGCTGATGACCATCTTCCAAAGCAACTACTCTATTCCCAACTTAAAAATGGAAAGCGTAATGCTGGTGGTCAACAAAAGAGGTTTAAAGACTGTCTCAAGGCAAATCTTTAAAAATGTAGTATAAACACCAACAATTGGGAAACACTTGCCTGCGAGTGCTCCAGTTGGAGAACAGCCTTTACCAAAGGTGTCTTGGACTTTGAAGACGCTTGAACTCAGGACGAAAGGAAGAAGCACGCTAAGAGGAAAGCACGTTTGGCAAACCCTCACCATGATCAACTCCTGCCTGGAAACCAGTGTCCTCACTGTGGAAGGACGTGTGGATCCAGAATTGGCCTCCACAGTCACTTACAGACTCATTGTTAAAACCGTGTTTATGGAAAACAATCTTATTTGGCTACGTGTGATCACCGAAGAAGAAGAAGAAGAAGAAGAAGAAGAAGAAGAGAGCATTGTCTTCAGCACCATTCTCCATTGTCTTGGAACCAAATGGATTAGCAGCGCCTGATGAACTCCCCATCAACCCACTTTGGAGATGAATTATTTAGAATAAAGATGGGGAACAACTGGACCCTCCAGGTGACACTATACTACATATTGCACCATCCTTTTAAAAAATATGCTTTATTGAGATTAAAAAGAAGTAACCAACATCAAAGTTAATAAGAAAAAAAGAAAAAAAGAAAATTTGTTACATCATACCACTGTACATTCTTCTTGAGTTACTAACAACTTCCCATCACCTCATCGTGAATTTACCACTTAATCTATCTAGCGCACTATTAATTTTCATTTTCTTTTTGTTAATTTTCCTCAGTGTTACTATGTCTCACAGTTGTTCATCCTACCACAGAAGTCATTCAATTCCAGCCACTGACATTATATTTTTGCAGTATTCAGTAAGATATTTTTTTAACATGTCCCATTTCCTAATAAATGCTTGGTCAGTATTACCTCTCAATTTGTCTGTCATTTTTGCCAACTCGGCGTACTCTAACAACTAGGTTTGCCACTCCAGCTTTGTTGGGATTTTCTCTCCTTTCCAATTTGTGGTGATTAATATTCTTCCGGCAACTATAGCATACAAGAATATTTCTCTTGCATTTTTAGGTATATCTGGGCCTAGTATCCCCAGGAGAAAAGCCTCTGGGTTGTTTTTTTTAAAGAAGGATACCTTAAACATTCTTTTTAGTTCATTATAGATTACATTCCAGAATTCCAGAATTTTGTTACTTTTCCACCATATTGCATCATCACTGACCATTGACCATGCTGGCTAGAATTGATGGGAGTTGGAATTTATAACATGAAATCAGATGAATAGCAGTGGGACCAGAATGATAACAATATGAGCTATTCGTGTTTGGTTCAGGATGCCGGGTCATAATGCTAGGACTCTACAACCTTTGCAGCACTGCCATTTCTTATAAAATTTTCCAACTTACGCAGTAGTGCTTTAGAAATCCAGATATGTACAAAATGGTGACCTATTTAAACCAGCTGAGAATCTGTCCCATAGATATCATGTTTGCTAGAACACAGATGAGTAAATCTTTTCCCAAAGAGGATATATTATCTCAGCTCAGGCACTGCCTTGGTGGTTTTTAAAAAATCCCCAGTTTTAAGTGCTGGTCTTATAAATACTGCATATTCTAGTTCATAAGGGAGGGAGTCAAGAGAAATATATAACTATTTTACCAGAATGTCAGGTAGGACTTAATCTATCCTGCAAGCAAAAAAGTAATATATGTTATCTAACTCTCACAGACCTAAAATCTATAGTTTTGGTATTTCTCTAACTGCAAATGGATATTGCATCAGCTTCTTGGCACAAAATTAAATCAGGTTTTTAAGTACTTAGAAGTTATTGATATTTATCTAGTGGGTTTTAGCACAATAATTTATCCAGTAATATAAGGAAGATGAAATTCAAATGAAATAGGATTGTGTCAAATTTGCACAAGATTTTTTAAAAATATATATATACGAGAGAGGTTAAACATTAGGAGTGGGGAAAAGTATTCTTCAAAAAAAAGCAGCATTCTCTGCCCCCTTAATAAAATTGAATTTTATCATAAAATGGTTGTCTTCCAATGTACCTGTTTGTGGTTCTGGCCAAGACTGACAAGGTTTTAGAACTTTCCCACAGTGCTCTAGTTTCTTCTTTGGCAACTGTTTTTCTCATGAGTGTTCTACACAAAAACATGTTATATTTATCTGATGTTGGACGTGTGAGTTTTTTTTGTAATTTAATTTTTTATTAAATTTTTCAAACATTTTCACAATAATCTCCATATCAAACAGTTGCATATTCATAAATTGACTTCCCACTCCTGCAGTATTTTAACTCAGACCTTTTCTATTGCATTATATGGCCGTGTGAGTTTTAAGCTTTGCAGATAAACATCCTTTGTTTGACCCTCTTAGCAAAAATGTAACAAAACTTTATCATGCCTTCTTTTTACATTTATGGGAAGTGGAACAAATTCAGCCTAAACCAATAATACGGTAAATTTCAAGTGAATTAATCTGGGTATTTTTTTAGTTTCTGCAGGTCTAGAGAGGTAGGAAGACATTTTTCCCCCCATTCTGCCCTGTATTGATTGCATGCAATGTTCTCTCCCACTGCAGTTCAAAAGGTACATTATTTGTCTCCCTGTTCACTGTGGTGAAATTGTGTAACTTGCATTATTTACGTTACTAATTATATTGTCAATTACATCATTCGACAGTATTCATTTCAATGCAAGGGAAACACAATGCAAATGGGGGTGGGGACATAATAAATTATGTGTCATTTGTAGATTGAAATCAACAAAAGCAGCGAATTCCAATCATTCTGGGTGTGGGATGGGAAAGCAAACATTGGCAATTTCTGATTCAAAAACTTCACTCTTGTGGTTTATCACCACAACAGCTACTCACTTTGGCTTTTAGTAAAGCAAACAGTCTAATTTATCAGCGCCTAAATGATATCGTCAGAACAACTTGGCCACAATAAGGACATTTTACCCGTGGTATGACTATTTTCCACCTTCCCATTTCGACTCTCTAGCACCCTATCTGCATAACCTAGCAATTCTAAAATATAGACGTGCTCTTACTCTCACAAGATTGTATGTCTTGCCCTCGGCTGTACTTGAGGGACGATTCCAGCAGATTCCACACAAAAAACGCTTATGTCCCTGTGGAGATGGCAGTACTGATTCTGTGGCGCATGCCCTTCTGGCTCACACTCTTTATAAAGACTTGAGGAATGAGATTATCACCCCTCTTTTATTGTCCATTCCGGGTTGCCCAACCACTGCTTCAGTGTCCTTTCTCTTGGCAGATCAAGATGAGCAGGGGACAGCAAAGGTTGCAAGGTTTTTAGCTGGGGCAATCAGAATAAGATCCACTACAGTGGTACCTCGGGTTACATACGCTTCAGGTTACATGCACTTCAGGTTACAGACTCTGCTAACCCAGAAATAGTGCTTCAGGTTAAGAACTTTGCTTCAGGATAAGAACAGAAATCGTGCTCCGGCGGCGCGGTGGCATCAGGAGGCCCCATTAGCTAAAGTGGTGCTTCAGGTTAAGAACAGTTTCAGGTTAAGAACAGACCTCCAGAATGAATTAAGTACTTAACCCGAGGTACCGCTGTATTTGACAATTGGTTCAAAACCCTAAAACGTATTTGTTATGTACTGAAGTTCTCACCCTGGGCCAGCAGGGGGATACTGTAGATAGTTTTTACTCAGGTCCCCATATGAAAATAAGGGATCAAAAGTGATGTTCAGTGATTGGATAGTTACAGAAAGTTGTTACAGTTACGTTGTACTGGAGCTCTATATAAGCAGGCTAACTGAACCCTTCAGTTCAGTTCTGTTCTGGCCTGTGAATAAACAAGAGCTGTTTGAAGAATCGCTATGTTGTCTGATATGTTCACCCACAACTTAACTGTATTTTATATCATTGACTTTTTATTTCTATTCTTTGTTTATCATATTGTTGTTTTATTGCTACAGCCGATGACTGATGCAAATACAGATTCATTCATTCAATGGCAGTTTCTGATTCAGTGTCTGTTATTGCTGGAATTCTCCAGCAGTTGTACACAATGGTGGAGCAGACTTGGGAGACCAGGTTTAAATCCTTGTAAGAGAGAAATGAGAGGCAGATTTATTTACACGTGCATACCTGCCATTGTCTTGGCTTTTTCTTTCACCCCCCTGGGCAGATTTGTTTTCCCCACTTACCTGTTCCTGCCATCATGTTTGCTGACATTTATGCAACCCAATCTGTGGCATGGCGGGACACATTAAACTATTGCGCTATTCGTGTAAGTAGTACTCCAGTCATGGACATCAGGATTGCAAATTGGAGAGCATGCAGGTATAGCCGGAATGCAATTATGTGTTGACATTACACGTCACCTGGGAGAAAAACAAACCAGGGTCCACAAGAAAGCTGAGAGAGGATTCTGCATTTTAGAAATGGCAAACAGATTCATGGAATTTCCGCTCCACTGTAGACACAGCATGGAGATTTGCAAAACAACAAATGCCCCATGGGAGGAAAATGCGAAACGTACAAGAAAAAGCTCCCCTTTGATTATGCCTATAGACTTGGTAGTTATTAACAATATAATGTATTTTCCTCCCTTTACGCTTCTTTTGCAAACATACATAATGTGAGAGCTTTGGTTAAGTGCTGGAGGCAATCGGCAGCATAATTTAAATGGTTATTGTAAATTTCCCTATCTGGATATTGAAAGGATATGAATAATTGCAGAAGTTCTCATTTCTGTCATTTCAGCTCATTCACATTTGCCTTCCCCCATGGAATAATTTCTGGTCTAAGTTTAAAGCATTTTATTTCTCTTTTTCATAAAGTCATCTGAGAATGTAGTTCTATGCTCTTGTCCACCGTGTAGCTTCTGCTGCGTAAGTTTGTTGAAATCATAATCAATTAATTCCATGTTTGCTCTCCTAAGTTTTCCTGTACATTAGTGTTTGTCTTGAGGAGGGATGATCTGAAAATGCTCACTTTCCAAGATGGCTGAAAAACAACTTCTTCTTCTTCTTCTTCTTTGACAATTTTATCATCACCCCCTTGTGTATTTACATTGCCCACATACTCCACGGCCACCGTTTTTCCTCAGTGGTGCCATACCGCCAAATCTGATAGGCTACGATATTTATTGATTTATTTGGAAGATTGGTCGACTGCCCAATCAACAAAACTCCTCTAGGCAGTTCATGCACAGTTCAATCAATTAAAGCACGAAACAAAATAAAACATTAATTAAAACATTAAAAGTAATCGGTTCAGTTTCCTGTCTAATAGCCATCACAAGCAGTACAGCAGCATTTAAAACCCAGCAGAAACGATCTGTTTAAAAGGGCAAAAAATGTTTTAAAAATGTTATAGCATGATTTCAGGAATGGGGGACCTTTTGTGAACTGCCCTGAGACCTGGGGGTATAGGGTGATATACAGATTTATTTATTTATTTATTTATTTATTTAACGTATTATTATTATTAATATTATTTATTATTTCAGCCCCAGAGACATATTCCTTTCTGGGGCACTTTCTGGGGTGGGTGGGGCAGAGGCAATAGCAGGTACAGAAATGAATGTCATTCTTACATTTGTACAGCAGGCTAGATTCTATTATTATTATTATTATTATTATTATTATTATTATTATTATTATTATTATTATACTGGGGTACTGAGCCACATAGGGCTTTACAAGACAGAACCAGCACTATGAATTCAGCCCAGACCCTAATTCATGCCAGTGCAGTCATGCCAGAATGGGTGTTATTTGTTCAGACTGTCCTGCCCCACTAATATGGCAACTGAAGTCTGCAAAAGTTGCAGTTCCCAAAGGCAGCCAAGCCTAGAGCAGGCACACCAAATTGGGCCCAACATTGGGGCGGCTGTCGCACATGCATGGCTTCACACTTGCAACAACCCCTTTCCCCCTTTGGGCTCCACCTCCCAGGACGCTTGGACAACCACCAGGACACTCTGGCAATTGGGGGAGCAGCACAGAAGGCAAAAATTACTCTCCAAGCCTTTGGCCCCACCCAGCACACCTGGGGGTGGCAGGGGATGGTGGCCCCCTCCGTATGGGGGGAGGCTAAGTCCCCTGTCTCAAAATATTGAGGGGGCTGAAGCCCCTTGCGTCCCATATATCTGGCGCCCCCAGCCTAGAGGATATCAGAGCATAAACAAAAACAAAATACACTGTCCCTGTCGAGACTGGGGTACATCTGGGCCACCATTAGGAGCTGATAGAATTCACTCCATGCCACCAAGGCCATTTGAGCCTCAATTGACAGTAATGGATCAAGACGTACCCCTAAGCTTGGTATCTGTTCCTTCATATGAAGTGTAACCCCATCCAAAGCAGGCTACATCCCATTCAGCTGGTCTTGGGAACCATCCTGTAACGGTGTCTCAGTCTTGTCTGGGTTAAGCTTCAGTTTATTGTCTTTCATCCAGTCCGTTAATGAGCCCAGACACCTGTTTAGCCCATCCACCGCCACACCTGCAGATGCAAAGAGAATAGTCAACAGCACATTGTCCTCCGCATGTATGTTCTCCCTTTCCCACTCAACATGTGGCACAGACTCTGAATAGCATCTAGTAGTAGCTGTATGCATGGAGTCTCAGCTGTTGCATGTGCATAGGTTTGCCCTAGATAAGTTTTTATTCGGACATTTCTCCACTGTCACTCCTCTCACTAGTTCTTGGAAATTCTGGGCATAATTACCCCTCACCTCAATCTTTCGCGATCTTCTGTTTCTCAAAGTAAACGGTGCTTCCTGCTTGCCACATAGATGGAAACCATTAAAACTGGACCAGCAAGCTTCTTCCTGCTGGGCCATTGTCAAAAATTTTCTGAAAGGGTTTCTCTGATTGGCCTCAAAACTTAGCTACATCTCCCTGACAATCCTTAAGAAAGTGGAAGGCAAGCTTTCCAAGAAGATTACAAGATGAGACAAAATGTTTGTTCACTATGTTTCTGACCCAGCAACACTTCCCAGCATGAGAAAGAAAGACTCCATATTATCTGATATAAGTATAAGCCTCTCATTATTTTGCTCCCTGTTCTGTGTTGCAGGTTCCATATTCTTCAAAAAAGAACAGAAGTCTTTTCATTATCACTTTTTCTGGATATTTTTTTCTTTAGCTGGATACTTTCCTTAAAAAAAAGAGACCCAACCCAAAATATGGTTTTTACTTTCAATAGCAAGTTGTGTCATGACTTTCGAGACCCATACTTCTGTTGTTTAATTGTCCTGCTAGGTTTGTCTTCACTGACATTTAGGGAAAAAAGTGCAGAAGTCTCTCTCTCAGAAAAGCAGGACCTTGAAGCCACACAGCCAACCCTCAGTAGCTAGCTTAGAAGACAATGGAGGATTCTCTGTCATGAAAAATAATTGCTAGGATTTTATTTTATTTTATTTTTGAGAGAGAGAGAGAGAGAGAGAGAGAGAGAGAGAGAGAGAGAGAGCGCGGTGGAAGGAAAGCTACTAACTGAAGAATGTAAGGCAGGCAGAGATATTTGTTAAATACTAGAAGTACAACTGAGTCAAAACTACTCATCCATTTTCTTGTTTGTTGTTGCCAAAGATGAAAATCAAGCAACAAAGTAGGTAATAAAGTCAGTACTTTTGCACATTTTTAAGGAGATAGCATTTTTTGAGAGCTCTCTCACGTTAGCATGAGATACTACAATGCTGTTGATAGATAAACCTCAAGCACCATGGGAATTGAAGTGCCAAAAGAAAGAAAAAAGAAACTATCGAGGGAGCTTGTAACTATTTCTATAAAGAACAACCATTTTCAAAAGTACTATCAATATTTCAAAAGAAGCACTGGTCATTTGCCAGAAAGTTTGGTCGATTTGAAAAAGGGTGGTTTTTCATATACCTAATATTGAACACTGCAACAATTCCATTCAGCCCCAGTGAAAACCCCTGTCTAGGAAATTGTTTCAGTGGTTCTTGCAGTTGGCTTAAAAAGCTGAACCTCAATAGGAGGGAGTGACTACTTTTCTCAAGCCAACTAACTTTCTTTTGTACTCTTGAAACGTTTGGTACCAAGTTCTGGGGTGGTTTTTTGTTTTTGTTTTTTGTCTGGGTTTAGTTGCACTATAGTGCAAGAGTGCCCCTACAGACAATAATAATGCAATGGCATTGGGGAAGCACCACAAAACAAACAGTGAAGTGGACTGATGTTTGTACAATCCAATATAAAGGTAAAGTAAAGGTACCCCAGATCATTAGGTCCAGTATAAACCCACCACTAATGTACTATTATTTTGTCAATGAGTGGCTGGGGAAAACCAACCAGATGGGTGGGGGATAAATTGTCAGGAGTTCAGCCTACACTCGAGTAGGACCCTGGCAGAGACACATGCCCAACTGGCATGTTCTCTCCCTCCTGGTCAATCGTTCGGGAGCCCAAACATCACAGCAAATGATGCCAACCAACACCGGCACACTTAGGGATCCACAGAGTTTGCACATCATGTGTGACAGACCTCAGCAGCTCAGCATTTCGGCTAATCTACTTTATTTACATATAAACACACACGGAGCACTGCAACATGGCTCCCCCTCTCTCTAGCATCAGCAGCAAAGAGAAAAAGAACAAAGGACAATAGTCCCACTTCACGGAACACAGTAACACAAACATCTTGTCTCCGTCACTTCCCACTCTGTGGAGTTAAAACATATACCGTCATGTGCAAGACAACAATCCTAGGACTGCAATCACAGAGCAGGAATTCTAACATAAATAACTTATTCTTATTCTTATTCTTATTATTAGATCTTGCAGAAACTAGCCACAAAAACACTAGGCTGGAGAGGGCCTTGTTTTTGGAAGGCTACAGGGGACATGATTTAATAATAATAATTTTAATAATTTTATTACTCTAACCCCACCCATCTCGCTGGGTTTCCCCAGTCACTCTCATTTGGCTAAAATCAGAGAAGGAAGTTTCATTCAAGGCCCCTTTACCATCCACTCTATAATTCTTAAGCTAATGGACACCTGTATTGTGAGTGTGTCTCTTACTGTACTCCATAAACAACTTGCACACTGAGTGAAATAGTATGATCTTTTGTCAGTCCCAAACCCACTGCTACCCAGCTTCTTTGGGTGACCTCAAATTCTGGTATTTTTCTTTGCCTCTATCATATAATATTAGAGCTCAAGATCATCTCAGGAAACTTAGGGATTCCATTGTATCTATCTGCTGAAATTCAAAGTGATATGCCTATTTTTCACCCAGTGCTATCGATCTGTTCATCAAGCAGCTATCTCTGTCCACCCCAAAACCACAATGAAATCAAGCTACAAAACCGCACAGTATATGTCAGGAAGGTATCTACCAGCTGTGTTTTTGGCTAGGATGCTTACAATTATTAGTGGGAGATCATCCAGACAATTTCAGCCGTGACTAGTATTGAAATACTCTGCTACACTGTATTATGAAAAATGAGACTTCTACAGTAACACTTCTTCCCTGGTAACAGAAGAGCTTGCATTCTTTAGTTGCCATCTCTGCCAATGAAACCTAAATTTGTATCCCAAAAAGGGCTACATTTAGCAGCCATGTATCACATCCATATAGGGACGCAGGTGGCACTGTGGGTTAAACCACTGAGCCTAGGGCTTGCCGATCAGAAGGTTGGCAGTTCGAATCCCTGCAACGGGGTGAGCTCCCATTGCTTGGTCCCAGCTCCTGCCAACCTAGCAGTTCAAAAGCATGAAGTGCAAGTATATAAAAAGGTACTGCTCCAGCAGGAAGGTAAACGGTGTTTCCATGTGCTGCTCTGGTTCACCAGAAGTGGCTTAGTCATGCTGGCCATATGACCTGGAAGCTGTACGCCGGCTCCCACAGCCAGTAAAGTGAGATGAGCACCGCAAACCCAGAGTTGTCCGCGACTGGACCTAACAGTCAGGGGTCCCTTTGCCTTTACTTTATCACATCCACACACTCCCACAGACCCTGCTGAATTCAGTAGGACTTGTATTGCAGCTTAATTCATTTAGCATGCTTCCATGATTCAAGCTTGTAATTGATTTCAATTGGATTTTTTTAAAAAAGAAAAAATTGCATGGTGGTGGAATAGGTCTTCATATAGGAATGGAAGGAGGTAAGGTATAGTGCAGAAATGCTTGGGGCTTGGACTGCAGTTCCCATTATCCTGACCATTGGTCATGACAGCTTCCGGGGTTGAAAGATGGGAGTCCAACAACATCTTAAGGACCAGAGGTTCCCTGTTCCTAGAACAGAGGTGGGAATGAATATAGGAGGCAGTAAAGGTTTGCCACCACAGAAGGATAGAGCCATGATTTGGAGTCCTCAGCTGTATTGTGTTTTTAATATTCGGTTGGGAGCCGCCCAGAGTGGCTGGGGAAACCCAGCCAGATGGACAAGGTATAAATAAGTTGTTGTTGTTTGTTGTTGTTGTTTAAAATTGTCCCTTGGCTTGTATCTATAAGCATGCTTGCACCTAAAGGCATGCTTAGAACATGAAAACCTGAGACATCGAAATGGATGGTGGTACCTTTTTTTACGCTCCCTCAATAAATGGTTGGGAAAGGGTTGTTGGTTTTTTTTTGTTTTTCTGGCTCAGCTCCTGATAAAATACTACTACTTTTTTTTAAAAAAAAAAGAAAATTAAGTGCACCTATCAAAAGTTTTTGTTTGTCAGAAAGACAAAAATTCAGCAGAGCAACTATAAGCTGTCACTTTCCCTCCTCTTGGTTAACAGGAGAGAGAAAAGACAGGAAAATGGTTTGACGATAAGCAAGCATAACTTATTTCCATTTTATAACATTAGAAAAGAGCTGTTGATGCAGTTGTTTATGTCAGACTAAGCTGTATTGCACGTGTAACTATTTGACTAAGATTTCTTTTCTTATGCTTCTTTACACAGCTGTGCTTTGAACACCCAACTACAGAGACCCCCCCAAAAAAACCCTGCACATCTAAGATGAAAAGAACAGTAACAAACTCCCTGAAGGAAAAGTGGGAGAGACATGAAATAAATAAAGCAATAACCTACAATGTAATTGAGATTTTGAGATTTTAAAGATATGATGCCACCTTAACAACATATATGAGGGGAGGGAGGGTGGGAGAAAGTTTGGTTTGTTTGTTAATGTATAAAATCTTTCCATAAAATGTCATTTTTTTTAAAAAAAACCTCTTTGTATTTCCTTGCCGTCATGCAGCCCACTCTTCTCCGCCAATTCCCGAGGTGCCAAAAGATGACAAAATTAATTTAACTGTGGGCATATATTAGAAGGTTTGCGCCGCCTGCAGAGAAGCAAAATAATTTTGCCATGCTGCAGATTTAAATATATGTATTTTACTTAGTCAGCATCAAAGGCAGCAAATATATTCTGGTCACTTCCAGAACCTGTCTGGGTGATGAAACGAGAAAAGAATTATTTCTGTGTTTGGAACAGCTGATCCACAACCATGTCAGAAGTTCATGGCCGAGGGAGAGCAAAACATTACACAGGGCGTTCTTTCAAACAAAGCAGTAAATCAATATGCATTTTCTACAGCATTTTTTTTAAAAAAGGCATTACAGTAGTATGTTTTCCTTTAGGTTTGCAATCATTATGATAATCTCATTGCTACTATTGCAGCGACGCAGATTGTTCTGCATTGACTCCTGATGCTCAGAAATGGAATGCTCGGCTTTTAAGTACAAGTTAAGACATTAAAAATCACTGTCAGCATCATTGTGATGGAAAGGAAAGAGAGTCAGGAAGCAGGCTCTAACTTCTCCCTCAAGTCAGACTTTCTGTGACATTTCGGTACCCAATGCTTCCCTTTCCTTCCTGCCTTAAGCCCTGCCCCCAGAGAATTGAATAGACTTTATTTGCATAGCCAACAGGCCATTGCATCGAAGGACAGACAGAAACAAAAATACATTACAGAAATAGTTATCATAAAATAATCTCAGTTATGGATTGCTCGCGAAATACAACCAAACCTGTAGCTATTTGTGACTGTCTGTGTCCCACTTGTCCAATGCTAAAGTCCCTCTGCATATGCTTGATGGGTCTCAGGCTTTGGCAAAATCTGATACACAGATGTACCAATCGTCTCCTGCACTGTAAAGCTACAGACTGTTACTGTGTTTTGGGGTATGCACATATTGTGTCCTCCCTAAAAGAGGACACGTGTTGTGGTGAGACCTGGAGACTGACCTCCTGGTTGTGGGTGGGTCTATTGGATAGCCACAACACCCGATTGCTAGGTCCCTCGTTTCTGGGTGTAATCTGGCCAATGGGTGCAGTTTAAATGGATCGAAGGACCTATATAAACCCATGCACGTGTCCCAGAGCTTCCTCTTTCGGTTCGTGCATTGGAACACCTGCCCAACTCTCCCTATATTTAGGGTATTTTTGTGATTGACCTTGCTATGCCGTTGTGTGTCATCTGTCATTGGGACAGGGGCACGGCAGGAATTTCCATTTGGGTTTTGCCTGCCGCATAGCAATTTGCCACAACTTGTAAGGTTGTGGATAGGCACTGGTTCATGTGATAGGGATGGGAGAACAGACTCACCATCCCTATGTGAGGGGTATTCCGTTAAAGGAATCCAGGGACTCAACTTGGTTTGGTCAACCCCTGAGGGGGTTGTGCCCATGCCTGAGTCCAGGGGAGCATCTGGGGAGTGAACAGAGTCTGTTCCCAGGCTTTTCACCTGCCTCAGGTGTTCACCCTTGGCTGACCTATGATAGAGCTCTGGGTCAGGGCTACCTGCAGGGAGCTTGTTGAACCAGAGTCTATGCAACCACTCACTTTTCTGTAATCAGTGAAGTTGTGGCCTAAATTCTGCCAAAAACCAAAACTACAATTTGAGTCAAATGTGTCTTTATTTAGGGGGGAGGTCTCTGGGTTTGAACACGCAAATACCTGTACACACGTAAACACACCATACTGACCTTTTAACTCAATGCATGGCTCTTGTTAAGTTGTGGGCGAACATATCAGACGACACAGCGATTCTTCCAAAGCAGCTCTTTATTTGTAAGCTGGAACAGAACTGAGCTGAGGAGCTCAGTCAGCCTGCTTATATAGAGCTCCAGAACAATTGTAACTGTTGCAACTTTCTAAAACTATCCAATCACTGAACGTCACTTTTCGATCCTTCATTTGCATACAAACTATCCAATCACTGAACGTCACTTTCGATCCTTCATTTGTATAACTATCTACAGTATCCCCCTGCTGGCCCAGGGTGAGAACATCAGTACATAACAGCTCTCAGGGCATGGTTTTGGGATTAGCACAACTGATGGAGGACACAGCTGGCAGGCAGCATCTCCTTGGCACTGTGGCAGTACACATGGAAGAGACACCTGTGAACACCTCTTGTGTGCATCCTCAAACAGGCCTAGAATCCCACCCCCACGCAGTCGGGCATTCTCTGGAAGATAAAATGAGATTCCGCAGCAGACGTCAATGCGGAACAGGTTTTTTTTAAGGAATGAAAGCTTGAAAACCACTGATATAATGAAAAAGTGCTAAGAGTTACTTAACAAAAAGTAACAAAAGTAATGCATGTTTTCCCTTTGAATACATCAAATCAGTACATCACTTCTTGAGTGGCTCTACACATCAAGTGCATGATTTTCATTTCAGGGACACCTGAAATCTGTTATTTAAAGAAAAGAAGTAATTAATTGCAGAACAGGCTTGAATTTAATGCACAGGGCTGAGAAGCTCTCGACTTCATAGTTCAACAGTACCTATCTAAAATATACTGCTCTGAAGATAAGTGTGCTTATGCAAGTTACTCATATGAGTTCATGGGTAATATGCTTTCATGGGAACAAACAAAATAATGAGATAATGGACTGGGGTTCTCTTTATGTCTGCACTGATAAAACTATTGCTTGTACTGAACACAACCTTGTCAATGCTTTGGGAAAGAAACTGTGGGTTGTATCAAATTGACCCGCCTTGAGTGGTATCTGAGCTTTTTGTTGTGTCTCCTTATATAGCGTGGGACTGCATACAATGCAAAAATTTTTGTTGCTACTTTGCTTACCCTTGTTATGGGCATGGGAATCGTTTTTAAAGTCACTTTCATATCGTTGTTGTTGTTGTTGTTGTTGTTGTTGTTGTTGTCCAGCAGTATAAATCAGATACCTTTCCAATATGGTGGAAAGCAAGAGGAAGAAGGGCAAGGTGAAGGAGAGGTTGGCACAGTGGTAGGAAGAGCAGAATAGCTCTGTTGCTGTGCCTGCACTGCACCAACCTCTCCACTGTATCAATACTCCACCTCTTAATTACCAGTAGCACCCTCTGAACTGGGAAGCCACAATGTGGAAAGTACTGTGTTATTAAATGCCAAAAGGAAGGTTTGGACAACAGCCCGGACTGGAAGGATTAACGATTTGGGAGTTGCTGCGTCATTAAACTTCAGAAACTTCAGATAACAGATTTGGATAACAGCCCAGATTGGGATGGAATCAGAGGAAGCTGCACGGGCAAAAAGACAGTTGAAAAAAAGATATATATACAAATAAAGCTGTATTCGATGGATGAAAGGATATATGATGTCTGACATGATTGAAAATCACAGAGCCAGAGATGGAGAACTTTAAAGTGTTAAAATCGAGATGTGGAAAATATGGAAACAACGAGGAGAGGCAGGATTGAGAATTGGAGATATGTTTCAAGGCCCGACTAGGGGAAGTCCCGAAAAATTAATAATTATAATTTGGATGTTAATTTGGTCTTTTTTTATTTAAGTTTTTTATTTTAATTGGATTATGATTTGATATGTTAATTGGATGTCTTTTATTGGAAAATTAATAAAAATGATTTAACAAAAAAGAACAGAAAAAAAGAACTGGGAAGCCAAATGCTGAGCAATGCTATCCCCGCTCTGCTCTGCCCCACTGGCTTCTGCCCATGGATGGAAAGGCCCAGGGATAGAAAGAAGAAAGAGTCCCTACCAGGGAGGAATGGCAAGCTAAGCTGGTGGACTATGCAGAAATGGCAAAGCTCAGGAACCAAGAGGACAAAAACTTTAAAAAAGAATGGGGAAAATTTATCAACTATTTAAGAGACCATTGCAAGCAGATGAAGACATTGGCAGGATTTTAATCTCACTTGTAATGTAACAAATATTATGGACAATATGCAGGGCCGGATTTAGGTTTGATGAGGCCCTAAGCTACTGAAGGTAATGGGGTCCTTTATATGTTCAGCTGTGCTTTGTCAACAACACATTGTCGCTGTTTTTTGTGTTGAATATATGCTATATGGTGATTTATGGACCTAAAAGGTATCTCAAGCCATTTGCACATGTAGCCATGCAACCAGTCCATGCAGAATGTAGGCACCCTAAATATAGAAATGAGCAAACCGGTGAAATTTTAGGGAGCAGGCTAGCAGGCAGAGCCCATTACTTACAGGAGCCTACACAACACAAAACACTGTTGCTGTATGTAGGTTTTATTTTATTTGTTTTTTTTATCTTATATTTTGGAAATGTACATCCAGTTTTTTCCCTTTAATTTTCTGGGGGGCCTCCAAGAGTGGGGCCCTAAGCTATAGCTTGTTTAACTTATACGTAAATCTGGCACTGACAATATGGACTGATATAAATATAGATTATAGAATAATATGCAGTTGTAAATGCTGACAATAGGACCAATGAAGGGGGTGGCGGGAAGTATGGAGACTCAGAGTAATCTCTATATATGGATAAGCATTTGGATTGCTGTAATTTTTTATTTGTAAAATCAAATAAAAATTATTTCATTAAAAACAAAATACTCTGCCTCACTGGCTTCTTAGGTGGCCTGGGCAAAGGCCATCATCCTCAGGTCATAATTTAAGAGGACCAGAGACTTAAGAGGACTAGAGACTGTGACAAGAGCTGGCCCCAACCATTGTGAGAAACTGGACTCAGACAACACTTCTAAGGTAGCTGATTTGTTTTAGGGTTCTATCCTTGCTAACAGATGCATACAGTAGCCCCCCTCTCACATCTACCTACTGTAAATCTGGGGGTTTACAAATCTATGCATAACTGAGAACATTCTTGAATCCTGGCCTGGATCAAAGCATGGATACCTCATAAACATTACTCTGATCTTCACCTGTCTAAACCTATATACTCTTGTCACTCTATGACACTGCTTCTTTGTGAAGAGCCTATGCAGTCCAACAGGAAGCCAGAATAAAATGTTTATTGGCACACAATCATAATAGGGTTGAATGGCAAGGAGCTGACAGTCAGCTGATGCCTGGCAACTTACCAGAGACACCACAAAAATCAATGGACATATGTGGTGATCTTGCACTGTGGTAGTACTTTCTGCAGCTGAAATGTCCTGCACATTTGCTTTGTTCACAGGCATTAATTCATTTTGTTGGCTTTTTGCAGACTTTTAATGCTTTCTTTGTGTTTGAATGAGATGGAACCATTTGCAAAAGCTCAAGCTTCCATATCTGCTGCCAGGCATCCACTACAACATTCAAACAGGACTGTCTGCAAAAGCAGGGATAAGCTGCTGGTTCCCATTTATTCTGCCTGAGGAAAGGCTGAGAAGTCAACAACATTCACCATTGGAGGTCCTTCTCTGTGTTCTGCCACTAAGGGGGGCAAAGCTAGCGGTGACCGGGGACAGAAGCTTCTTAGTTACCACCACAGATATGGAATGCTCTCCCAGGAGAAGTTTGACTGGACAATCACTGAGGCCTTAAACATAGGAAGACAATACAGTTAATGAGTTTTACCTGTATGTTAACAGAGCTGCTTTGGGGAAAACTTTGTTTTATCATGGTTTTATTCTCATTTTTAAAATTCTATTAAGGCTGTGTTTTAATTCCTAGGGGCCTTTGGGGCAGGGCCCTCCAGGATGTTTCTGGACTGAAACTCTCTCCATCCCTGACTATTAGTCATGTTGGCTTGGGGTGATGGGGGTGTTAAGTGTAGTAATTTAATTCACTGAAAAGGTGTTTGTATGCATTACTATGTGACTGGTTGGTAACTGAACTCTAGAGTTCTCTAGAAGTTCTCATGTGATTGGCTAACGTTGGTCACATGGGAGGTATCTAGTGAAGGAGAGACTCCAATTTATGTGAGGCAAGATGACTGTGCTTTAGAATCCACTGTGAACACTGCTGAGTTGAATAGAGTGCCTCTTCTCTGCTGGAAAGAAAAAGAGCAAAGCTATAGGAGAAGGTAAAAGTCTCTCATAGAAGCTGCAAGGCATGGCCTAATTGAGATACAGAACGCTGAGCTCTGGAAAGAAAGGAAAATACATTTCTTTGGAAATTAGAAGAAGAGACAGTAAGCCCATGCTTGGAGAAGCGTGCAACTGTAAAAATTACAAATATCTATAAGTTTCTGCAATAAAGTTTTTGAATGTAAAGTCTGGGCATTGGTTTAATTTCCAAAGAAGAATGTCAGTCATAGATATTATTTGAGCTTCTTAGCTTACTTCATTTTGAATTATGGTGCTGGAGGAGACTCTTGAGAGTCCCATGGACTGCAAGAAGATCAAACCTCTCCATTCTGGAGGAAATCAGCCCTGAGTGCTCATTGGAAGGACAGATCCTGAAGCTGAGGCTCCAGTACTTTGGCCACCTCATGAGAAGAGAAGACTCCCTGGAAAAGACCCTGATGTTGGGAAAGATGGAGGGCACAAGGAGAAGGGGCCAACAGAGGACGTGATGGTTGGATAGTGTTCTCAAAGCTACCAGCATGAGTTTGACCAAGCTGCGGGAGGCAGTGGAAGACAGGAGTGCCTGGCGTGCTCTGGTCCATGGGGTCACGAAGAGTCGGACACGACTAAACGACTAAATAACAACAAAGCTTACTTCAACAGGGAGTTGGAATCTAACAACTTCTGGAGAGCCACAGGTTCCCCACTCCTGCCTTATGGAAACAGAAAGCTATCATATGCTTATTTCTCTAAATAAAATAAATGAGGAGTAGCCTCACATGATTTATCTATTTCTAGACTGCAAGTGTGGAGGTCAAAGGTTTGAAATCTCATATGAAAGACCTGCTTAAGGGGCACATGCCAGATGTTTCTGCTCTCTCCAGGTCACCTTACATTCTCTACTCGGGTCCACTAGTCCAAGTCAACCTGTAGCAATGGACTGGCAGTAATTTCACAAACTAAGTATTATGAGGATTGCAGCAATATCAAACCCAAGTAAAGTGGCCTGTGTGGGATAAAATCCTTATCTAAGACAAATGGCTTTCTAAATTAACAGGAATGGCAAGGGAAATTAACAGGAAACACAAAAGACGCTTATATTTGAGCCTGATGTATTAGAAACTTCTTATCCACGGAGAACAAATCTTTTAAAAAATGTGCTAATGCTATTAAACTTAAGTTAGGGTTTATGACAACAGTGAAAGGAGCAAAATGTTATCTTCTGACTTCAAAAGTATTGGCTTGTTACCAAAAGCCACTCGCCAGAATTGGAGGGAATTAGGTGGAAATACATCACATTCAGTTCTATGGACTTACAGGGCTAAGTACGCTGTAGCATTTGTGCAAGCTATATCTCTGTGGTTCTCTTGAATTTGCAGAGGCTTACTCCCAGATAAACGAGTTAGATTAGCAGCCTTAGATATAGAGACACCCACTGATTTTACTAGCTGTGCATAGAATTTGCTGCATTTTAAGGCTGTAATCCAGACACACTTGCCTGCTTCGAGTAAGTCCCTTTCAGCTCAGTGGTACTTATTGATGGGTAAGTGGGAGTAGGATTGCACTGCAAATCACTTTTGATATGTCGTTGAATTATTACAGTTTCCGCCCTGGAATGCTCTCCCCAGGGAGATTCGGCTGACACCTTCGTTAGGCACCAGACGAAAACGTTCCTCTTTAACCAGGCTTTGGGCTGATTTACATCTTATACCCTCCTTCTAGGAGGGGGGAGGGGGTTATTACTTTTTCGTTCTTCTTGTTTTTGCGTGTTTAGACCCAGAGACCTCCCCCTTAAAGAAGGACACATTTGACTCAAATTGTAGTTTTGGTTTTTGACAGAATTTAGGCCACAACTTTATTGATTGCAGAAAAGTGAGTGGTTGCATAGGCTCTGGTTTGACTAGCTCCCTACACCCTTGCAGCTAGCCCTGACCCAGAGCTCTATCATAGGTCAGCCAAGGATGAACACCTGAGGCAGGCCTGGGAGCAGACTCTATTCACTCCCCAGATGCTCCCCTGGACTCAGGCATGGGCACAACCCCCTCTCAGGGGTTGACCAAACCAAGTTGAGTCCCTGGATTCCTTTAACGGAATACCCTTCACATAGGGATGGTGAGACATCTTCCCGAAAACTGACTGATCACTGTGCTAGATTTCGACTCCTACTTCACACATTAAACACTCACTTCCGTTTGAGACTCAGGAAACACTGTAACAGGAAATGAGGCTGCCATCGGGGGTTGCAACGGAACTGATGATTCACCGTGCTAGAGAAGAAACTAATTTTTTAAAGTTTCTTCTCCTGTTAGATTCACAAAATGTTTAGGGGTATGCATACCCCTATGTTGTCCCCCACCCCAGAAAAAAGCACTGTACACTTTTGAGTACTGAATTCACTGTACTCAATCTGCATTCAGTTCACTTGACAAACACGTGAACTACTTTCAAGTGTGGTTCAAAGTGTTATGAACTAATTCAGTGAACTTTGTTAAACCAAACTAGTTCATTACAAGCACTGATCTCCAAAATCTCTTAAATAACCTTTAATATTTAAGTGTGTGTGTGTGTGTGTGTGTGTGTGTGTTCTATTCATGCCTAATTGTTTCAGTCAGAATCCACCACCTATGTGCCTTCAATATATAATTTCCTTCTTAGTTTATAATGTCCACAGACAGTTAATTTTATGCTCAGACTCCACTTCTCAATAACATATTGTTTCTGGGTAAATGAGGCTATTTTATTTAAATGTCTGCTTAAGGGGAGGGCACTTTTGGTTAAGTTGGAAGCAAAAAAATATCCTCATTAAGAGAAAGCAGTAAGTAACTAACATCTTGCCACAGGGGAAAAAAAATCTGGCAAAGTATATTTCTCAACAGCTAGAGATAACCCCAATTCCACAATCACATATGGTAGTTTCTCTTCTTTCTTAATATTGTACCAGACGCAATAGCACCTAGGAGTCATTTAATACAAATAACTGAATCTCAGTTAATTCTCCATCTGCTGTTCCAGATTGGCTACTTTTGCTGATATTAAGCTCACTTAGACTGCCGATACATTCCACTCGCTGCTCAAGAAACATAGTGGCAGAATGCAGTGAATCTTTAATACGTTAAGCTTTGTCTATAAAATTTGCGAACGAAAAACACCTTATAATGCAGGAGTGGAAAACCGGCTGCCCTCCAGATTTTGTACGACTCCCGTCAGCCCCAAGCAGCACAGGCAATGGTTAGAAATGATGGTAGTTGGTGTTCAAAGACAATTGGAGGGCCACCAGAACCCATTCTCTGTAATAATGCTTCAGTGCTACAGCAAAATGGTTACCCCTTTAGAATTAATTCCAACTGTAGATCCTCTTTGCTGACTGCATCCCTGCAACTTATTTACTTTCAGCACAACTGGAATAATCCAGGGCTTTCCCCCCCCATGGGAATGTTAATTGGTTGAGATACAGTGCCTTCCAAGGCAGAGGTTTAATTAGTTCTTTCCCAAATGAGTTTTTGTGAATAATTATTCTACGAATTACGGTGGACACTTGGGTTGTGAACGTGATCCATGCAGGATGCACGTTCACAACCCACAGTGTTCGCAACCCGCGTCGGCGCACTCGCGGGATGTGATTCAGTGCTTCTGCACATGCGCGACCGCCGAAACCCAGAAGTAACCCCTTCTGGTACTTCCGGGTTTCGGGGGTCTGCAACCCGAAAAAAATGCAACCTGAAGCGTCTGTAACCCGAGGTATGACTGTAATGGGAAAGCATTCTGCGGGGTAGATTCTTGATTTCCTAGACATTAAGTGTGTATCCAGTTTTCTTAAGCGACGTCCAGATCCTTCTTGCTATAATGTTGTTGTTTAGTTCTTTAGTCATGTCTGACTCTTCATCACCCCATGGACCAGAGCATGCCAGGCACTCCAGTCTTCCACTGCCTCCCGCAGTTTGGTCAAACTCATGCTGGTAGCTTCGAGAACCCTATCCAACCATCTCGTCCTCTGTCGCCCCCTTCTCCTTGTGCCCTCAATCTTTCCCAACATCAGGGTCTTTTCCAGGGAGTCTTCTCTTCTCATGAGGTGGCCAAAGTATTGGAGCCTCAGCTTCAGGATCTGTCCTTCCAGTGAGCACTCAGGGCTGATTTCCTTAAGAATGGATAGGTTTGATCTTCTTGCAGTTCATGGGACTCTCAAGAGTCTCCTCCAGCACCATAATTCAAAAGCATCAATTCTTTGGCGATCAGTCTTCTTTATGGTCCAGCTCTCACTTCCATACATCTCTACTGGGAAAACCATAGCTTTAACTATACGGACCTTTGTTGGCAAGGTGATGTCTCTGCTTTTTAAGATGCTGTCTAGGTTTGTCAGTGCTTTTCTCCCACGAAGCAGGTGTCTTAATTTTGTGACTGCTGTCACCATCTGCAGTGATTATGGAGCCCAAGAAAGTAAAATCTCTCACTGCCTCCATTTCTTCCTCTTCTATTTACCAGGAGGTGATGGGACCAGTGGCCATGATCTTCATTTTTTTGATGTTGAGCTTCAGACCATATTTTGCGCTCTCCTCTTTCACCCTCATTAAAAGGTTCTTTAATTCCTCCTCACTTTCTGCCATCAAGGTTGTGTCATCTGCATATCTGAGGTTGTTGATATTTCTTCCGGCGATCTTAATTTCGGCTTGGGATTCATCCAGCCCAGCTTTTCGCATGATGAATTCTGCATATAAGTTAAATAAGCAGGGAGACAATATATAGCCATGTCATACTCCTTTCCCAATTTTGAAATGGGAGTGCCTGATCACCTGAGAAATCTCTTGCTGTAATACACACTGGCTATTTTATGTGCATGTGCACAAGGACAAATACAGCATCCATGCTTTTCTCATCTTCTTTCTTCTTGACACAGCTTGGCTCAAAAAAATAATAATCAGAAATAAGAAGAAAGAAACAAAAGAAAATTAGTAGATTTGGATTACAGCCATTCTCGAATGTTGGAGTCTCATCTTAGTTCCTTGAAGAAGAAAAAGTGTTAATTACATAAACCAGATGTACAAGTTAATTTTTACATGTTTACAAGAATTTTGCAAATCGAAATTTCCAAGGCATCAGCCAGAGTTCTCTTAAATACACATTCTGCAAGGTATGGATGGTTAATTTCAGTCTAAAACATTAAACGGCATTTTGGCAAGAGAATTGGCAATTAGCTAGGAAAACTGAAGACTATGAGCTTCTGGGTTACTTGACATTCAGAGAACAAAATCAAAGCACCTTTAGCTTATTTTCTAATAATCAACTAATGGGAAGCAGTGTCTAATCAATTCTGTTTGAATTTGTGAAAGGAGAAACCATTGTGATATTTCTCTCGGTGCTTTCAAATGTTATCATTAGTAATTGCGTGAGCAGAGCATCTCTCAAAATTGACATTACATCATGGTCATCATCCTTACTAAGATTTTACAAATGGTTATTTGGCATGTTATGTTGCATATTAATTCAGATCCCAGTCTTCTCTCAGTACAGCCTATTTCAAGGTATTAAAATAAATTGGGTTATACCCTTACCTACCCCAAAGGACAGAATAATAATAAAAATTTGCCTGCTATGTACATTGCAGTCTTTTGAGTGCCATTTGAAGATGTTTTTCTTTCCCAGGTTCTTCCATCTTTAAATCTTAGATATTTTTAGATCCTTTATATTAATAATAATAACAACAGCAGCAGCAGCAGCAGCATCAACAACAATTTATTATTTATACCCTGCCCATCTGACTGGGTTTCCCCAGCCACTCTGGGCTGCTTCCAACAAAAGATTAAAAATACATTAAAACATCAGTCATTAAAACATCCCTAAACAGTGCTGCCTTCAGATGTCTTCTAAAGGTGAGATAGTTGTTTATTTCTTTGACATTTGATGGGAGGGCGTTTTACAGGGCGGGCGCCACCACTGAGAAGGCCCTCTGCCTGGTTCCCTGTAACTTCGCTTCTCGCAACGAGGGAACTGCCAGTAGGCCTTCGGTGCTGGACATATTGAATAGAAATATGATAGTGGGTAGATGAATGGATAGGTAGATAACTTGTGGATCAAACCAAAGGCCAATTTTGTCCAGCACCCCAGTTCTTACAGTAGCCAGCCAAATGCCTTCAGGAAGCCCACAACGCTCCCAGAAGCAGGACACGACCACAGAGGTTTCGTGGAATTATTATGGTTAACAGAAAATGACACACACATATCATCCTCCATGATTTCGTCTCTCTACAGCTAACTAAGTGAGGAGCCGCCATCTGTTGCGGAATGTGTTCCCATGCATTACAATGCAACATGGATGTAATCTATTGGTGTGAGGTCTATGGGAGTGGAAGGGACACGGAGCAGTCAGCTGCCTTGGACATACTGTAAGTACATCTGTGTTAATGACAAGAGAGACCCTGACTCACATTTAAATGTAGACATCTGAGTACATAGACAATAACTAGTTCTGCACTGGATCCACGAAACCATGTCGTGACATTACTAATATCTCCAATGCCATTACTATTATTTAATTCTATGCATAATCAAATTTTTAGCCGGGATTTCATAACCACAAGCATTGATTAGGAAAGACAGTATATAATGAGTTCATACCAGAACAAATATACACCTTAATTGCAAATGGTCTTTTATTAAAAGTCCATTAAAAAGTTAATTAAAGTAACAAGTGAGGGAAAGATGATCATGTCATTAGAGTAACAAATCTGTTGGTCTGTGTCATAATTTTTGCCAGAGTGTATCACCCTAACATTTCCACTTATTTATTTATTTTCAGGATCTAGAAGCATGATGACATCTACCAATCTGGAATGTAAATTGAAATGTTGGCCACTTCTACACTTCAAGATGGAAGAAAAAAAGGGTTCATCTTACAATATAAAAACCACAGAAACACACAACGTACATCACAAACAAAACAATTACCCTCTCCCCCCAGTTTCAAAGGCCATAGATGGTTTAATTAGCCAAAGACCTGGGAGAAGGATAATGTTTCCCCTGGCACCTAAAGATATGTATCAAAGGGGCCAGGTGAGCCTTCTTCATATTGCCACCCTCTGAACCTTTTGAAGAAGGGTATCAGATGGTGGTTGCTGGGTCAGTTCACTTGGGGAGACAGTCCTTGAGGTATTGCAGTCCTGAGTTGTTTCTTGTTCTGGAAGTGATTTTGGGTGGCTAATTTTCCTTTCTGAAAAATACTTTTTTAGTGAAGTATCTACAACTCTGACATTTTAAAATGCTCTTCTGAAAAGCATAACCCACTGTATGTTTCAGAGTGCAAATACATTGAAAGAAATAACTTTATATCAACCAGTACTGTTCAGGTCTTGTGTAAAAACAAAAACAACAACCCACAAAAAATATATATCCATGAATTACCTTGAGGTGATGGGTGGAAGTTATGGCTTGTATTTCTGGAGATGAAAGATGCTATGTTGTTATGCCTGAGGATTATAGGCCTCTGTGGTTTCTGGAGGTTTTTCAGAAACATGGGATGCTATGTTAAGGGGGTCAAGTCAATATCTGGTAGGTTAAGGATGACACCTGATGGAATTTGGGAGTTATGAAGAATTGACTTTTCTGGAACAGAGGCGGTCTCAGAGCAGAACTAACAGATGCAGATCTCCATCCAAATAATGTGGTATGCATATGTTTTGTATTGGTGAATGAAAATAGCTTTGCAAAAAAGTGTGCATATAAGAGAAGATTGCATATTGGTCAAATTTTGCAGTACAATGCTGATGAATTTTCATAAGGATTTCAGATCAGAAAAATGAGAAACTTCCATTGACAGATTTGCTCATCCTTGCACCATAGACAGGACTGTTTTCAAATGTAGATTTCACCCCCTTCAGCTCCATTGAGTCCCTGTCTTTGACTTGTAAAAAAAAACACACCAAGGAAACCTTATCTGGATATATTGAAAGTCAAAGTGATTTGCCTGAACGCATTACCAATCTTGATATAGAATAAGGTTCTATACATTGCATACCAGGATAACATAATGGAAAAGGCTTTAAGCCTTGTTATGTACTGAGTTGAATAGGATCCAAACTGCAGCAGTCTGATTGGTCCTAGAACAATAGGATTCAGAATGCAGCAGTCTGATTGGTCCTAGAACAATGCAGCAGTAAGTAGACTTTCATTCATTCCTCCTCACCACTATGAGCTGAATAAAGAGCATGAAATCACTTCGCGACTCTGAGTATATTTCACTGGCGACGAGGATGGGATTCCGCTGAGCTGACTGCCACACGCAGCACCGCCACCTGCCGCACCGCTGCCTCGCACCGTGTATCCAGGCTTCAGCTCCGGGACACAAGGAACTCAGAATGGTAACCGACAACAGCTTCTCGCCATTCAACCCAGCATCTGGAGACTGGGAAGCGTACGCCTCCCGTTTCACCTTCCTCCTAGAAGCCAAAGGGGTCACCGACGAAGAAGACGCCAAGAAGAGGGCGATATTCTTCAGCGTCTGCGGAGAGGAGACGTTTGAAATCGCCCGGGCTCTCCTTGCGCCTGAAGACGTCGCTACTGTTCCATACAAAACAATAATGGAACAGCTGAAGGGGCACTTTTCGCCGCAGCCCTCAGTGGTGGCTCGTCGAAATGCCTTCTACGCAAAGCGGCAAGCCCCTGGGGAAACCATAACTGGGTTTGTGACCTCTCTCCGCCAAGCCGCCCGGTTCTGCAACTTCTCAGAGCTGGAGAACATGCTTCGTGACCGCCTCGTCGGTGGCCTGAAGGATGAGAAGCTGCAACGACGCCTCTACGCTAAGAAGGACCTAACGTTCCAGGTCGCTCTGGAGGAGGCCCTGGCAACAGAAGCTGCCGAGAGGTCGACGCAAGAGGCACGGCCGAGCCAGCTGTCCCAACCGAGGGTCCACCACGAAGACCTCAACGACGACTCAGGATCCGACAGGGAGGAGGTGCACCGAGTACAGCAGCGCACTCAAGCAGCCCACATACCACAGCTGCCTCGACGAGAAGGAGGGAACTGCGCAAGCTGTGGAGAAAGTCACGAGAGGAGGACCTGCCGTTTCCGCAACGCAGAGTGCAGGCAGTGCAGAAAATTGGGACACATCGCCCGGGTGTGTCGGGCTCGGCCCACCCGACGCCAGGCATCAGATGACCAATCCAAGAGCCCCAGGTCCCGGGGCCCAACGCACCAAGGCAAGTCGACAGAGCTCACGGACTTCCAGGTATACCAGTTGCCCCACCCCAACGTAGAGAAAATTTATGTTGACGTACAGATAGAGGGGGCCCCATGCCGCATGGAGCTTGACACGGGTTCAACTCTATCCATAATCTCGGCAAGGACCTTAAGGAAACTGTGTCCTACTGGGGGTCCCAAACTCAGGCCGGCCCCATTCACCCTCCGGGACTTCCAAAAACGTAAGGTCCCCACAATGGGGGTGGGGACCTTCAGGGTGCAATACCGAGGGCGGACGCGGCAACTGGACTTGCTTGTGGTCAAGGGCCCCTACATTAGCTTACTGGGATTGGCATGGTTTGGACCACTGGGGCTAGCCGTCACCGGGGTGAACCACACTAGTTTACAAGTGGACGTGGACGCCATATGCAAGGAATTTCCGGGGGTTTTCGATGGGAAATTGGGACAGTATACGGGCCCCCCCATTGCTCTACAGCTTGACCCCGCAGTACGACCGGTCAGGCTCAAGGCCCGCCGGGTCCCGTTCGCCCTGAAACCCCGTATAGACGAGGAATTGGACCGGCTCGTGGAGCAAGGAGTGCTGGAGCCGGTGCCTAATGCCCCCTGGGAAACCCCAATCGTCACGCCCGTCAAGCCTAATGGTTCAGTCCGCATCTGCGCAGACTACAAATGTACCATAAACAAGGCCCTCACGGCCCATGCATACCCAGTGCCAGTGGTCAGCCATGTTCTTGCCACCCTGGCTGGGTCGAAAATTTTTGGCAAGCTGGACTTGGCCCAAGCATATCAACAGCTGCCAGTAGATGAGGCCACAGCAGAGGCACAGACGATTGTGACGCACAGAGGAGCATTCAGGGTAAAGCGGCTGCAATTCGGTGTCAGCGTGGCACCAGGCATATTCCAGAATCTAATGGACTCTCTACTTAAAGGGATTCCTGGCGTCACCCCCTTCTTCGATGATGTGTTGATTGCCGGGCCCACACCAGAGGAGTTTGAGGACCGCCTCCGCACCGTTCTGCACCGTTTCCAGACGGCGGGTCTCAAGGTGAAGCGGGAAAAATGTCTACTAGGAGTGCCTCAGGTGGACTTTCTGGGATTTATGGTGGACGCAGAAGGGGTCCACCCGACTGGGGACAAGGTACGGGCCATTTGTGATGCCCCAGCGCCCAAGAACAAGACTGAACTTCAGGCCTTCTTGGGACTATTGAACTTTTACCATTCCTTCCTTCCCCATAAGGCGGCGGTAGCAGAGCCCCTACACAGACTCCTGGACAAGCGGGCCCCTTGGGTGTGGGGCCAGCGCCAGGAGGCCGCATTCCAGGCAGTCAAGGACTTGCTTGTCTCAAACTCGGTCTTGGCACACTTCGACGAGAGGCTGCCGGTGGTGCTAGCATGCGATGCCTCGCCCTATGGAATTGGCGCTGTCCTGGGACACCAACTCCCGGATGGAAGAGAGGTACCGGTGGCATACTTTTCCCAGACACTCAACGCAACCGAGCGGAACTACTCGCAAATCGACAAGGAGGGTCTGGCAATCGTGAAGGGAGTAAAAAAATTCCATGATTTCTTGTACGGGCGGCCCTTCACCGTGGTGACTGACCACAAGCCGTTGCTTGGCTTATTTGCCCCTGAAAAGCAGACCCCCCAAGTGCTGTCTCCTCGCGTCCTCAGGTGGTCAATTTTCCTTGCCAGCTACCAGTATGCACTGATTCACCGTCCGGGGAAGGCGATGGGCCATGCGGACGCCCTCAGCAGGCTACCACTACTGGAAACAGGCCCCGACCCAGCACCTGCACAAGAGGTTATGAGCCTGGAGCTGCTTCCCGACCGCCCCATTCAGGCACAAGAAGTTGCACACCATTCCAAGAAAGATAGGGTCATCTCCCGGGTCCTGGACTGGGTGTGGAGGGGATGGCCCAGCAGCAGCCCCGGGCCAGAATTCGCCGGCTACACAACCCGCAAACATGAACTGTCGGCCCACAAGGGGTGCCTGTTATGGGGAAGCAGGGTCGTTGTTCCCCAGCCCCTCCGCAAAAGGGTCCTCACAGCCCTACACGAGACACACCCAGGGGTAGTAAGAATGAAGGCCCTTGCCAGGAGTTATGTGTGGTGGCCGGGGATCGACGGAGAGATAGAGGCCTGGGTCAAACACTGCCAGGCCTGCCAAGAATCCCGCCCAGATCCCCCAAGGGCCCCAGTCCAGTCCTGGGAGTCCGCCCGAGCACCATGGTCACGCCTGCATGTGGACTTCGCTGGCCCCTTTCAGGGGAAAACATTCTTCATAGTGGTGGACTCCTACACCAAATGGCTGGAAGTCGCACTGGTACCGTCCACTTCTACGTCCGCAGCCATCCGGGTACTACGCAGGCTGTTTGCAACCCACGGGCTCCCTGACACTCTCGTCTCAGACAACGGGACTGCATTTACGTCAGGAGAATTCCAAACCTTCACAGCGCAGAACGCCATCCGCCACATCCGTTCGGCGCCATTCCATCCTGCCACCAATGGCCAAGCAGAACGCATGGTGCGGACCACCAAGGACACCCTTCGCCGCATGACGCAAGGGGATTGGGAGTACCGCCTTGCCACATTCCTTCTAGCACAGCACAGCACCCCCAGCTCAACAACTGGCCGGAGCCCCGCCGAACTACTAATGGGTCGGCGCCTTGCAATCAGATTGGACCGCATTCACCCCGATAGAGCTCAGGATGAGGTAGTGGTGGGGGAAGGCAGGAACCCCCGGACCTTCGAGGCCCAGGACCCAGTGTACGCAAAGAATTTTGGGGCAGGCCCAACATGGGTACCCGCCACAGTCACCAGGGTCACTGGCCCCGTGTCGTACGAGGTGCTAACAGATGGGGGGCAATGCTGGCGCCGCCACTGCGACCAGATACGGCGACGATTCCCGGGAGAAAACCAGGAGGAGGAAAGGTCAGAGGAGTCCCAAGGGAACAGAGGGGCAGTGAGGCCCATAGAGCACGAGGGGCCAGCAGGAGAGGCAGAATCAGTAAATACAGAGAGGACCTGCGAGGCCGAAAGGACACCGGAACCAGAACCACGACTGAGCGAGCCGGTTGCGCCAGACCAAATAGCCCCATCACAGCCAGCATCCTTGGAACACGAGCCAGAACCTGAACCCCGGACCAGGGAACACCCCAGGCCGCAACGCACACGTAGGCCGCCAGCGTACCTCGAGGACTATGAATGCGACCTCCCGGGCAGGACTGGAACTTAGAGGGGAGGGGTGTTATGTACTGAGTTGAATAGGATCCAAACTGCAGCAGTCTGATTGGTCCTAGAACAATAGGATTCAGAATGCAGCAGTCTGATTGGTCCTAGAACAATGCAGCAGTAAGTAGACTTTCATTCATTCCTCCTCACCACTATGAGCTGAATAAAGAGCATGAAATCACTTCGCGACTCTGAGTATATTTCAAGCCTTAATAATTCAGCTAAAATGGCTGTTACAAAAAGTCTGCTCTGACCGTTTTTCAGAGATGAAGGTTTCAGTTAATGCTGTGTCAGAATGAACAAAGAATGAAACCCCTTTAGTTAATCATGACTTGCGCAGACTATTCTGTATTAGCTATCCCTCTTGAATTGCTGGCTCAGTGTCACTAACAATTCCCCTAAGAAGAAGCATATTTGTTCCCCTAAATAGAACTGTCCGCAGACCCATATCTCTTTCTGACACCTGGCGAAAATAGAGCAAAGATGTAATTCTAATCAAGTAATGGCTTCAGACCGTTCATAAATATGATTATTTTAGAACTATATTTTACATCTCTTAGTCCTTCACAAGAATGTCCTCTCAATAAACTCTCATTTGTCTGAGTAATGTACCTATTCCTGAATGAGCCTTCTCTGCTTGCCTCTTCATATGCTAGTTTCTATTCCTGAGCATCTTAGGGTGCCTCCAAGTTGTCACTGTTTTACACAGGCATCCCCAAGCTCGGCCCTCCAGATGTTTTGGGACTACAACTCCCATCATCCCTAGCTAACAGGACCAGTGGTCAGGGATGATGGGAATTGTAGTCCCAAAACATCTGGAGGGCTGAGTTTGGGGATGCATGGTTTTACGGGAGGAATTCAGGTGCATGCCAGAAATTTAGCTTTGTGCAATTGGAGTAATCTGTTTCCCTAGTACAAAAAAAGTAATTAAACACACACAAACATACACATGGAGATTGGGGTTATAGAACTGATAAAGAAATAGATTGTCACTTGTTGATGAAGAAATGGGTAACAGGAAGATGTATGAACACCCTGCAAGCGAATCAGGACGAATGCTCATTACTGTATAGCTGCCCCACAAAGAAATCAGAATGAATGCTCAATAAAAATCGGACATAGTCTAAGGTCCACATAAGCATTTTGCAAGCAAATCGGGATGAATGTGCAATAAACAGCTTGCAGAGGCTTGGTTAGGAGCTTCTAACATGTTGGAACAATATCAGGACACAAGGAAAATCTGAATGTTGCCATTTTAGCCTTGTAATTTCTGTGTGTGTGTGTGCGCACGCGCCCGTGCGCACACATATTGTTGTTGTTTAGTCGTTTAGTCGTCTCCGACTCTTCGTGACCCCCTGGACCAGAGCACGCCAGGCACTTCTGTCTTCCACTGCCTCCCGCAGTTTGGTCAAACTCATGCTAGTAGCTTCAAGAACACTGTCCAACCATCTTGTCCTCTGTCATCCCCTTCTCCTTGTGCCCTCCATCTTTCCCAACATCAGGGTCTTTTCCAGGGAGTCTTCTCTTCTCATGAGGTGGCCAAAGTATTGGAGCCTCAGCTTCAGGATCTGTCCTTCCAGTGAGCACTCAGAGCTGATTTCCTTAAGAATGGAGAGGTTTGTTCTTCTTGCGGTCCATGGGACTCTCAAGAGTCTCCTCCAGCACCATAATTCAAAAGTGTGCACATATAGTTCAGTCCAAAGCCAGTGAAAGATAAACCATACTGCATTGCATTTTAGTCGTCAGTGAAATACCCTGCCTATCCCTAGGCCCTGTGGGAGGTGACAAGCAAACTCATATTCCATCCGAACTGTCTCATCATCAAGACTGCTGCCTGGCCGATGATCTTCTTTTAAGTGCCATATTTTATAGTGAAGGACTGTTGTAAGGATTACTGAAAGAACATTTGTGAACGGCTCTGAGTACTGTGAAGTTTTCTGATTGCTATTATTCCGCAATGGCATTATGCACAGGGTATTTCTTTTAAAAAGGAATATCTCACTTATAAGTTACAGCTAACAGAGTCACTATAGGACCATAGCAACCAACTAAAAAAGCAATTGAATACCATCAAACCATCACAAATAGCATAACATTTCAGGAGCTCTACTTCCCTTAAAGCCTATCCTACCGCTTCACCACCCCAGAAAAAAGCCATTCTGACCATTCAAGTCCAAACTCTCCAAGTGTCCCTACTTTCCTGGTTTCTGATTTGATCCTGGAATGTCCTGCTTTTCCTTAGAACATCCCTATTTTCTGACAAAATGAGTCTTCCAATCATTCTCATTATACAGTTTATACTGTTGTCGCTTTTTTGTCAGAAGTCTTTTTTTATTTAAGTGTTTATTTAAGTATTAATTAGAAAGATTAAGTTTTTCATGCACGTAAATCTGCTTTTTCTTCTCTCTTTTTTCTGCATTTTCTTCTTTTCTTTCTTCTTGTTTTTCCTTTAATTTTCTTTTTGTAGTATGAGATTGTAAATTCTTTGAAAATTCTTTGTAGATGTGTGTAATTTAAATTATGTATTTATTTATTTATTTATTTAAAAAGAACATCCCTATTTTCATCGGAGAAGTATTGGAGAGGATGTCTCCATTTTCATCGGAGAAATGTTGGAGGTTATGCAGGTCTAAGGCCTAGGCAGGACCACCGGCCCATGACATTTTGGCACCTGAGGGGAACCCACAATGTGCTGCTTCCCACCCCAACAGCAAAGAAGTGGTGAGTGAAGATCTACATCAGGAACAAGGGAAGAATAAAGATCCACAGTGGGATCTGCTGCCACTGTAGGTCCTGCCATATGAGGCCACCTCACCTTTCCTCGTGACTGGGCGATCCCTGTGCCAGGGTCTCACTGAGGTCCTGCTGACACCTGTACCGCTTCTGGATATTTGCATGATTGCATTCTCTTTTATACCTCCCAACATATAGAAAGCAAACATGAAGGGGGAAAGAGTTCTGGCTTCACCTTCACCTTGATATGCTAGCTTTCCTTCAGGGAGGAACATTTTGCGCAGGCAGCCATTCATTCATGTAGTATGCAACACACGGTCTGAAGTGCTACAGGCAATCGTGCAGCCTAGTAGAGCAAATTAACCATCTCAGTGAGAACGAAGCCTTAGCCACCTCTTTGAAGGCTTTGAGCCTAGCAACTGCCAGTGTCACCGGGAGGCTGCAACCACTAACAAGGCCCTCAGACTATTTCCCAAACTTGGGTCTCCAGCTGTTTTTGGACTGCAATTCCCATTATCCCTGACCACTGGTCCTGCTAGCTTGGGATAATGGGAGTTGTGGTCCAAAAACAACAGGAGACCCAGTGTTGGAAAATCCTGGTCTAGTGCTTGTTGAACTTCAGATAGAGGAGTGTTTGAAGCAAGACTTTCCAAGAAGAAGAAGAAGAGGAGGAGGAGGAGGAGGAGGAGGAGGAGGAGAAGTTTGGATTTGATATCCCGCTTTATCACTTCCCGAAGGAGTCTCAAAGCGGCTAACAATCTCCTTTCCCTTCCTCCCCCACAACAAACACTGTGAGGTGAGTGGGGCTGAGAGACTTCAAAGAAGTATGACTAGCCCAAGGTCACCCAGCAGCTGCATGTGGAGGAGTGGAGACACGAACCCGGTTCACCAGATTACGAATCTACCGCTCTTAACCACTACACCACACAAGGTATTGAGGCATAGGGAAGGGTCACAGCTCAGTGGCAGAGCAACTGTTTTGCATGAAGTAAGTCCCATTTCAATGCCTGGCATCTTCAGGTGGGGCTTCTAAAAACACCTGTGTGACCAAGCTAGATAATCCAATGGAATGACTTAGCAGAAGGCAGCTTTCGGTCCCTCTGTTCTGAATGCAAGGATATATGTCACCGATTTTGAGGGATGGGTACCTATAAGTGACTTGCCCACACAATAAGCTTGCAGTATGCATTGCAACAGACGGACACAGTTATTAGACTTTTCCAACTCTGCTTAAACTCGCTGCCTTGGGTTGCTATGGCAACACCGTTAACAGCACCGGGAAAGGGAAAGCAACAGGCGTGTCTTGATAACGATTTTGATCAGCACTTTGTGCTGCAAATTAATATTAAATTGGAAGTCAATAACAAGCGAAAATACTTTTGTAAGCAGCAAGCAGGATGGGGCACATAGCGGGAAATATTAAGCATTTTAGCGGTTATGCACTTCTAATGAAGAATGGACCATAAAAAAGAAAGGAAAAAGAAAAAGCGCGGGGGGGGGGAGTGGTGGGGAGGGAGGGTTAAGAGAAGCCCTCTTGCTTTTCATAAACGCTACAAGAAAATAGGTTCCAGAAGAAATTTTCAATGCAGAGTGAGTCATCTACGCAGCAGGCAAAATTATATGCCGTCTCTCTCCATATTTAGGCCATCGTTCATGGTGCTTAATTAGATGTTGTTTAACGCTTCGCTTGTCAAAGGAGCTGCAGACTAGACATGACATATTAAGAGGGGGGGGGAAATCTTTTGTCATCATTTATTGAAGGGGGCAGTAATGTGCACAGAATATTTAAAAGAAAATATGAAGAAAGATTGGAAAAGGGGTGTTACCATCTGCCTGGGACCACCGGCTGCATCACCTTAATTTCGACCAGTGGTTTCCAAATCCCGCCATCACCACAATGGACCATTTGAAGAATGAAAAGGGTCTTAGTGGATCATTTCAGGATTTTTCTGTCTGTTGCACTGTGCTGTGCTAGATGCTGTGTGATTGTGTGTGTGTGTGTGTGTGTGTGTGTGTGTTTTATCGTATTACAATTTGAATGCCATAGAATGTAATGTTGGAATGTTGCTTTTTTGTTTTTAAATGACTGTGATTTTTAAAAATATTGTACTAAATTTCAAGAAATATTAAATTTCAAGAAATGCCTATGCTGGTAATTGGTGGTCTAAAGCTTCTTCTTTTTCTTTTTAGTAAAGCTTCTCTACCTGATCACCTTTTGGTGGGGATTACAAGCATTCACACCATACATTTAAAGCATATTTGAAGCACATCCCCACCCCATAGAATTTTGGGCACCCATGTTTACTTCTCACAGACTTACAATTCCCAGAAAGCCTTAATAAACTACAGTGCCCAGAATTCTCAGAGGGGAAAAATGTGCTTCAAAGGTATTGTGTGTATGAAGCCAAGGTCAATGAAGCTGTCATGCTGAAGTTTTTTTGAAAAGAGACAGCTTACCAGCTGATGGAGAGGTTGGTGGTGGTTGCAGTCCAGCATGTCCATGGCAGGACCTCCAACATCAGTGCACAATACGGGAGGATGGTACTTCCTCTACTGGCTGTGCTGGGTTGTTGCAATCGCTGGCGAGCCTGGGGGGAGGGGATGACTCTGGGAATGGACCAGAGGGAAGACCAACCACGCCCTGTACCAGGCCTCAGTTGGTGTTGATCTGCCTGCAGGTAATTGGGTGTGCCTTGTCTATGGGAATTGTCACACACACACACACACACACACACTTTTCAAGTTTATACATTTCAGTAATGTTATACACTTCAGTAATTTTACAATCATTTTGACATTTCAAAACTTGACTTCCTTCCCCCCTCTTTCTGTGGTTCCTTAAATGTATTTTTAATATCTTCTGCATATCCAAATTAACTTAATTTGCTCATTGATTCATCTTCATTAAAGATATACTCTTATGAAACTGCAGGTTATTACAATAATCCTGCCAGTGTTTTTATCTGTTTACAATTTATCTGTAAATATTCAATAAACCATATCCATTCTTTTATTTTAAAAATAAATGTTACCTTGATTTCTTATTCTTACGATTAGTTTCACCATTTCTGCGTATTCCATAAGTTTTTGTAACTGTTCTTCCTTTGCTGGGACTTCTGCTTCTTTCCATTTGGGGGCAAGTAACATTCCTGTTACTGTAGTAGCATACATGAATAAGTTTCCATACAGTTTAGGTAGTTCTATCCCTAGAATTCCCAAAAGTTAAGCTTCTGGTTTGTTTGTTTTACAAATGTTATTTTAAAAATCCTTTTCATTTCAGTATATATCATTTCCCAGTAAGCTTTAATCTTAATACAAGACCACCATATATGATAAAAGAACCTTCTTTCTCTTTACATTTCCAACACTTAATGGCATTGGGTTGGATCCTTATTCATGGTGGGCATAGGGAACTCAGGAGCCCCACCCTCACCTGGTCCAAGGAAGCAGAGTATCCCATTATGGGGATCCAGGAGGAAGTGCTTCTAGCCAGACATCCAGACGGGGGCTGATGGGCCATAGCACTCCCAAAATGGTGGTCTTGGAGGTTCAGCCTGATTTGATGTACATCAAAGGGCAATTCTTAGCCTTGGTTAACCCTGCCAAATCAACCAGCAATGGGGTGGTTAATACTGGATACACACTCATTGCCTGTGCCCAAACCTGCTGACATCTAAAGTTATGGCCTGCTTTTATCCCAAAATAATTGTCTTGTGTTCATTGCAATTTTACCATGCCTGAGCTCCACTACCCATGGCTTCACTGGTCCTGGATACACAACCAGTACTTTGTTAGTGCTACAGAACCCTGCTTTGGTCTGACTAGACAATATATTCATGTGCTTTCAATTTTAGCCTCCTTAAAATATGCAAAGTATATTCCCCGACCCAATACACACACAAAAAAAGTAGGTAGAGCGGGCTTGACAACAGTTGGGAACTCTGATCACTTATGATTCATATTAACCCATCTTTCCTAAAATTAATTAGTGAATATCTCAGTGTTCTAATGCAGCTGTAATTTGTTTTCAAAATTTGTCTTGGTTAATGACTCACAGAAAGCTGCTCTTCCATTTTAATGTCAGATTCTCTCTCTCTCGAGAAGTCTGCTCAGTATTATGATTTTAAAGTGCTGTCATTTCAATGCTGCAATCAAAATACTTTTAAAAATGGAGGGATGGTGGGTTGGGATATTTTAACTGTATTAGTTAGATATGTGTGGGCCGCTTAATGTTTGCTGCTGCACAGCCGCCAATGGAAACAAAATATCTGTTTAGTATTCCTTGGAAATAAATAAGAACGGAGAATTACTACTGCTGGGAACCATGCTGTCATATACAAAGTGGAGATATGGTCCTCTCTTTAGACTTCTTTAGAAAGGACAATGGACACTAATGAGAAATTCACAGCAGCAAGAAACCCTTTTTTCTAAGCACAGAAATGTAGTTTGAGTCACATCCACCTGCTAAGCTTGCAGCTGAGACCAGATTTGCCTGGGGAAAGATTTGACTATGGGAGCTGAAGGAACAGCAGAGTTCTGGGGAATTTTTTCTCAGCTAAGATCTGATGTGGACTTTTGGAGTTGCTCTGAATTTTGTACTGGCAAATCGCTTGTTTCTGCACCCCCATAATAACCACTCAGTGGAACAACAACAACAACAACAACAATAATAATATTTATACCCTGCCTATCTGGCTGGGTTTCCCCAGCAACTCTGGGCGGCTCCCAACAGAATATTAAAAACATGATAAAACATCAAACATTAAAAGCTTCCCTAAACATGGCTGCCTTCAGATGACTTCTAAAAGTCAGATAGTGGTTTATTTCCTTGACATCTGATGGGAGGGTGTTCCACAGGGCAGGAGCCACTACCAAGAAGGCCCTCTGCCTGGTTCCCTGTAACCTCACTTCTCACAGCAAGGGAACTGCCAGAAGGCTCTCGGAGCTGGACCTCAGTGTCTGGGCTGAATGATGGGGGTGGAGATGCTCCTTCAGGTATACTGGGACTTTAGGACTTTAAAGGTCAGCACCAACACTTTGAATTGTGCTCGGAAACATACTGGAAGCCAATGTAGGTCTTTCAGGACCAGTGTTATATGGAACGCCCTCCTATCAGTCAGATGTCAAGGAGATGAGCATATACAGTTGTAGACATGAAGGGTTCCATGCAATCCAGAACTCTATGTGGTTGGTGTTCTAGGTCATGTGGAAGCCTTATCATATACAGCTGTATGCATGGAGGGTCTACCAGTACAGAGAGTCATACAGGTTGTAGGGACACTTGGAGCAGGGCATCCCTGTTTCCATGTTCAGCAACAAAAGAGCAATAACACCTGAAGGAGGCTACAGTGTTGCCTTGACTGAATTAGGAAGTAGGGGACAATTAGGCAAACTGAGTTCAAGATGTTTCGGGCCAAAGCATAGAAGGTGGGACCCTCCTCTTTCTGTTTCAACAGTAGATGTCAGCAGAAACTGCAAATGTTTTTATTCCCTAACTTGCTAGGCCAGCAGGATAGCACTTCCAAATTAATTGTGAAGATTTTTGAGCCATTCATAGACTTAAACTGGAGGTGAACTGCTGCTCGCTGGCAACACCACATCCCCATGTGATGGTTTTCTTCAGCATGTATCTGTACGACGACATTTTCCCATGTATCTTTGCCTAATGTCCTAAGAGTCATTGAATCCAAGTAACTGAAGAATAGCAATAAAGAATTTGGTTTAAAGCAGTTTCAAGAGAACAGCGATTACATCTCCAGTGGGCAGCTCCTTTATTCCCTTTGCACTTGCTGCACAGCTGGTAAATCTCTCTCCTTTTTTTACCGGCCAGCTGTCTTTTGTGGCTTGCTTTGTAAAGCTTTTTGGCTAGTAGCATACTGCATGAGGGAAGGAGAGGCCACTCAAGGACGGAGTGTACTCTACTTGAAGCTCTAATCACAAGGCACTTTCAAATGCGGAATAGGGAAAGATGCGCAAGATCATTACTGTGGATAGAGGACAGGCCTGCGGAATTTGTAACCCATCTAGCTAAATGCAGCCAAAGCGTGTTCTCCTTCATGGTGTCCTGGCGGTGGGGGCCACCAGGACACTCCAAAGTTGTGCGGCGGGCTAATTGATCGTTGGCCACTGATGCAATTGGGCTTCCCTTGTTGTTGGGAAGAAGTTAATGTTGCCATTTGTTGATTGACAGCCAGAAATGCTAAAACTCCTTGCACGAGGCTAGGGCTTCCTCTTTTCGCCCGTGCATCGGATTGCCCCCCCTAGAATTAGGGTTGTTCGCTTTGACCTTGCTATGCCTGTCATGGGGTCGACAGCTCTTGGGGCAGGGGCCTGGAAGGAATTTTGTCCGTCTGGCTGATTGGCTGGGGCCATTTGCTTTTTGCCTACTATGTAGCAAATAGTCACAACTTGTAATGTTGTGGTTAGGCATTGGTTTATGGTTTGGTTGGTTGAGGGGCATGGATTGGCTGTGCCTGCCCCTCCAATGCTGCTGCTGCAAGGGATTCCGTTAAAGGAATCGGGGGCTAACTATTGCTTGTCCACCCTGTCAAGGGGGCTCGGGGCATTGCAAGAGCTACTGGCTGCATTTGGGGTGGGCTGAGGGCAGGCTCCCTGCTCCGTCGCTTCCCCCAAGTGTATTCCCCTTTTCTGACTTTCGCATCGTGCAGAATGTCAGTCTTTCCCCCATGGGGGGGGGGCAGATAGTCGCAATCAATGCCTAAGCAACCACTCACATTTTTGTATTTTAATAAAGTTGTGGCCAAAATTATGCCAAAAACCTTAAACAAAAAAATTGGTGTGATGTGTGAGTTATTAGGGTGGCCCTGGGGACCTTGACATGCAACTGCCTATGTTTCAAGGCCTACCAGCTGTTTGACAAACACCCCTGAACTGCCTCCATCTCACAGAAAAAGGGGGTAGATTTTATTACCAAAAGGAACATTCTTGAGAGGAATGCAGGACCCTCCCCTCATTTGTTGCATATTCATTTGTGAGAAAGGTTTCAGGAGTAAAATCCATGCCTGCTACCTTGCAGGGCCAAAAACCCCTTAGCCCCTACGAGTCGGTTCCTATGGCCTCCTTCCAGCAACTCCAGCAGCCAAGTTGTGCTGTGGTGTGTGTGGGTGTGGAAGAGAGAGACAGAGAATGAATGTAATAATTCCTTTATTGTTCTGGCAGTTGTGTGTTGAGACCTTTAAACCTCCCCCTCAAATAAATTCACCCAAGACTCAAATTTTGGTTTGGTTTTTGGCAGAATTTAGGCCACAACTTTATTGATTACAGCAAGTGACTGGTTGCATAGGCTCTGGTTCGACTAGCTCCCTGCCATGCAGGTGACCCAGGGCACCAGCATAAGTCAGCCTAGGGTGAAAACTTGGATAAGCGGAAAGCCGGGAGCAGGCTATCTCCGCCACCCAAATGCCCCCCTGGATTCAGGTACGGGCACAACCCCCTCACAGGGTTGACCACACCATAGGTGCATAGGTGATCCATTTAGCCTGCGTCCCATTGGCCTGATTGAGCCCTGCATCAAGGGACCTACCAATCGGGTGTTGTGGCTAACGTATCCACCCACAACACAGGGTTAGGCTGCCAGGTCCCACCGCAACACGTGCCCTCTTTAAGGAAGGACCCAAATTCAGTTCAAATTCAGACCCAAAGGCAGTTACCAGATTCAGTTCAAAAAAAGGACATTATCTTCCACTTGCAACAATATGCACAATTCCTATTTACTTGAGAGCTTGGCTGGATGACAAGGAATCACTTCCAGATGCCTAATAATAATAATAATAATAATAATAATAATAATAATAATAATTTATTATTTATACCCCGCCCATCTGGCTGAGTTTCCCCAGCCACTCTGGGCGGCTCCCAATCAGTGTTAAAAACAGTACAGCATTACATATTAAAAACTTCCCTGAACAGGGCTGCCTTAAGATGTCTTCTGAATGTCAGGTAATTATTTATCTCTTTGACATCTGATGGGAGGGCGTTCCACAGGGCGGGCGCCACTACCGAGAAGGCCCTCTGTCTGGTTCCCTGTAGTCTCACTTCTCGCGATGAGGGAACCGCCAGAAGGCCCTCGGCGCTGGATCTCAGTGTCCGGGTAGAACGATGGAGGTGGAGACGCTCCTTCAGGTATACAGGACCGAGGCCGTTTAGGGCTTTAAAGGTCAGCACCAACACTTTGAATCGTGCTCAGAAACGTACTGGGAGCCAATGCAGATCTCTCAGAACCAGTGTTATGTGGTCCCGGTGGCCACTCCCAGTCACCAGTCTAGCTGCCGCATTCTGGATTAATTGCAGTTTCCAGGTCACCTTCAAAGGTAGCCCCACGTAGAGCGCGTTGCAGTAGTCCAAGCATGAGATAACTAGAGCAAGCACCACTCTGGCGAGACAGTTTGCGGGCAGGTAGGGTCTTAGCCTGTGTACCAGGTGGAGCTGGTAGACAGCTGCCCTGGACACAGAGTTAACCTGCGCCTCCATGGACAGCTGTGAGTCCAAAATGACTCCCAGGCTGCACACCTGGTCCTTCAGGGGCACAGTTACCCCATTCAAGACCAGGGAATCCCCCACACCAACCCGCTCCCTGTCCCCCAAAAACAGTACTTCTGTCTTGTCAGGATTCAACCTCAATCTGTTAGCCGCCATCCATCCTCCAACCGCCTCCAGGCACTCACACAGGACCTTCACCACCTTCACTGGTTCTGATTTAAAGGAGAGGTAGAGCTGGGTGTCATCTGCATACTGATGAACACCCAGTCCAACCCCCCTGATGATCTCTCCCAGCGGATTCATATAGATATTAAAAAGCATGGGGGAGAGGACAGAACCCTGAGGCACCCCACAAGTGAGAGCCCAGGGGTCTGAACACTCATCCCCCACCACCACTTTCTGGACACAGCCCAGGAGGAAGGAGCGAAACCACTGTATGACAGTGCCCCCAGCTCCCAGCCCCTCTAGACGGTCCAGAAGGATGTTATGGTCGATGGTGTCAAAGGCCGCTGAGAGATCCAGCAGAACTAGGAAACAGCTCTCACCTTTGTCCCTAGCCTGCCGGAGATCATCAACCAGCGCAACCAAGGCAGTTTCAGTCCCATGGTGAGGCCTGAATCCCGATTGGAAGGGATCCAAATGGTCCGTTTCCTCCAGGCATGCTTGGAGTTGTTCAGCAACCACCCGCTCAATCACCTTGCCCAAGAATGGCAGATATGAGACTGGGCGATAGTTGGCCAAATTGGCCGGGTCTAAAGATGTTTTTTTAAGAAGCGGTTTAATGACCACCTCTTTTAGCGGGTCTGGGAAGGCTCCCTCACAGAGGGAAGCATTCACCACCCTGCAGAGCCCATCGCCCAGCCCTTCCTGGCTCGCTTTTATCAGCCAGGATGGGCAAGGATCAAGGAGACAGGTGGTCGGTTTCACTTGTCCAAGCAGCCTGTCCACATCCTCGGAGGTAACAGATTGGAATTGATCCCATGTAACAGGACCAGACAGAACTCTAGCACTCTCCCGCCCTGGCCCTGCTCCCACGGTGGAGTCTACCTCCTTCTGAATCTGAGCGATTTTATCTGCAAAAAACTTTGCAAAAGCATTGCAGGAGATCTTGGGGTTCCTACCAGGCCCCGGTGGTACAGGTGGTTCCGATAGATTGTGAACCACCTGAAAAAGTCTCCTGCTGCTGTTTTCTGCAGATGCAATGGAGGCGGCGAAGAAAGCCCTCTTCGCCATCGCCATTGCCACTTGGTAGGCTCGACGTTGAGCTCTAGCCTGTGTCCGGTCTGATTCAGAATGAGTTTTCCGCCACCGGCGCTCTAGCCGTCTCAACGATTGTTTCATCACCCTCAGCTCTGGGGAAAACCACGGGGCTGTCCGGGCTTCATGCAATCAGAGAGGGCGCTTCGGAGCCAGACAGTCAATAGCCCTGGTTAACTCCGCATCCCAGCGTGCCACCAGGGAATCAGCTGAAAGACCATTAACTTGGGATAAAGCATGCCCTACCACTCTCTGGAAGCCAATTGGATCCATTAAGTGGCGGGGGCGGACCATCCAAATCGGTCCCACCTCCCTGCAGAGGGGAAGGGTTGCGGAGAAGTCCAGTTGCACCAGGAAGTGATCTGACCATGGCACTTCTTTTGTTTCGCTTTTAGTTAGTGTCAGATCACCAACATCCATAGAGGTGAACACCAAGTCTAAGGCATGTCCACGGCTATTAAGAGTCTGCCATGATTTTTTAAAAAAATTATTAAAAAAGAATTAATTTCTGCCATTATATAAACAAAAGCCACACACTGGAAAGTCAGTGGATAATGATAGCTATTGCACTAGGCCTATGCAGGCAATTAAGAACACATCTTTCCACGATGGTTATTTGATGTCTATTTTTAACTTTTTAAAATGTGGGTTTTAAGTATAGTTTTATGCAGTGCTTTTCTTCTAGAAAAAAAGGTGCTGGTGCTGTGTACCCAGGAAAAAGCACTGGTTTTATGTATTTTTATTATATTATTATAAACAGTTTTGATTTTTTTTAAAAAAAATGTAGTGGTATATAAATATATATTTTAAATATTTATAAACAAATAAGAGGGAGGGAACATCAAGGGTTGGGGGAACATCAAGGTTTGCAAAGAACAAACTTAAGAAATCCTTAAGGGGACAAAATGAACTCAAGAACACCCTATGATAATTGAGCTTAAGAAAATGTTAAATGCTCTTTCCCTAAAAAAGCCTGAAGCCTTCCTGCTAGGAATTATGAGTAACAAAATTTTAAAAAACTTCAGGAGAGTCTTTATGTATGTTACAGTTGCTGCCAGAATTTTAATCACAAAAGGTTGGAAGGGAGAGGCCATCCCATCTAAATCTAACTGGCAAAATAAATTAAGAGAGTATGCTGAACTAGTGAGACTTTCAGCAAGGTTACGGGACACTACAGATGAAAAAATTATCAGAGTGGGATATATACAGAATCTATGCAAAAGAACATTGTCAAAATATCAATCCGTTGGTAGGTTTGGATTGAGTTTCTCTGTATAAATTGGATAATCTTATAAAAATTAAAGTAAGTTGAACAACATGGAGAAAATAAAGTTAAGTGTGTATTCAAGGAATCCATTACAGGAACATAATGGGAAGATTGGAGGTCATGTTAAATTCAACTATAAAATGATGTACAAAACAAATATCAATTAAGGAAAGTATGACTGCTTTTTTATTTTGACTTTAAACTCTTTTGATTATGTCTGTTACACATTTTCAAACTAATAAAGCATTAAAAATAGAGAATTGAGCATGCCAAGTGCTAGTTGAAAAAGGGGGGGATGGGGATGGGGACTATTATGGGAAGTGGAATGTCCTGTTTGACCTCCTTATACCTTATATTATCCTAGAAGAAGGCATGGCAGTCAGCTAAGAACCCTGAACAAGAAGATTCCTGCTAGGAAGTAAAGACATTGCCCTCTCAGTTGCAAGGGCGATAATATTGACCTCTCTTAGAGATTTAAGATTTGCTGAGATAAGGTTTATATATTTTAAAAGTGATCTGAATACTCTAAAGCACTTTGGAAGTGCTTGGTGTTTTATAGCAGGCCCATTTGTTTCAACTCCATTGAACTTTGGACTTTATGTCTAATTTATCCTCAGCCACAAGGTAAAAAAAACTAGAATACGTTTTATGAAGAATGAGGTGGAAGCAGACAGACCCAGCTGCACCACTTCAGTCTGAAGAAAGAGGACTGTATTTTTGAATGCTCCTTGCCTACAGCAAACTGGTGTGTCAGGGGAGGGGTCCACGAAATATTGTTCTCTGAAGGGAGTTTAAAAGCAACAACATAGGAAAGTTTCACAAAACATGGCTTCCGCCAGCAGTCTGAGGGGGTGGAGCCCAGAATTCTGCCACCTCATTTGTCATAATGTGGTGCAGTGCTCCCCAAAATTCCTGTCCCCCCACCAACCATTCTTTATCAATTAATGAAAAAAAGAAATTGTATTAAAAATTACGAAAGTTGAGCGAAAATTGCACCGAGCTTTTCACAGGCAGTGAAGAGTTTTCGTTGCATAGCCATCCAGGCAGCATGTTATGCCAGAAACATAAAAATCACATATTAATGGAGAATAAAATAACCCTCCATATTCTATGCCCTTCATTTTAGGAATTAACCACTGCTAGTAAGTTATTTGCTCATTTATATCCTCGGGGCTTTTTTTCTGGGGGGACGCAGGTGTATGCATACCCCTAAACATTTTCTTTGTACTTTTGTCCATTTACTGTCTCTTTTCCCTGCAATTTGAACTATAAAATGGTGATTTTCTTGAGTCAAAACGAGAGTACCCCTAAACATTTTTTTTTGAAAAAAGCACTGTATATACCACTTAATAGGACTCTAAAGCAATTTACAAAATATAAAAACCAATTACACAAACATCAGTATCCATAATTAAAATACACTACAAAGCAAGCCCAGGAAAAGGTTAGAATGCAAACATCCATAATTAAAACATGCAATGAAACAATTCTGTTACAGCAATACAGCAACTAAAGGTGGAGACTCAAGTCGAGAGATGAAGGGGTTGCTGGAGTAAACAGGTTCAACTGCAAAGGCAGTAGAATGCCATCACTGATGGTGCCTGTTATATTTCAGCAGGAACTGCGTTCTTTAACACCACTGTCACCAATGAAAAAGTCCATCTTCAAATCACTACAAGCTGATAACCATCAGGCTGTGGCAAGAGGATTAATCAAGCGCACACCTACATTGCAATCAAATATGCTGCCAGACACTGTGCGTATTTTCTTAAGAAGAAGAAGAGTTTGGATTTGATATCCCGCCTTTCACTCCCTTTAAGGAGTCTCAAAGCGGCTAACATTCTCCTTTCCCTTCCTCCCCCACAACAAACACTGTGAGGTGAGTGGGACTGAGAGACTTCAAAGAAGTGTGACTGGCCCAAGGTCACCCAGCAGTTGCATGTGGAGGAGCGGAGACGCGAACCCGGTTCACCAGATTACGAGACTACCACTCTTAACCACTACACCACACTGGCTCTTAGAAGTAATGGGGTTTACTTTTGAGTCTGTGTGCATGGGAAATACACACTGAAATATCTATAATTTGTAGACCCTCTGTTGGTCAATATCCAATAATGGATAACAAGAACTTCATACAGTATTAAATAATAATAATGAAATTTCGCTTGTGCGAATCTAGCAATGCATTTTAAGCTTTGGAATCCCTCTGGTGAATTAACAAATGCTAAGTGTTGTCATGTGCATCACCATCACTACCAGATTCAGAGGTAGAACAGAGAGGGAAAGGAGCAGGAAGATGGAAATTTACTGCTGAGCATATATAATAATCTTTAAAGTCAAATGAAAAAGGAAATACCTCTTTCCTGGCTGTGGAAGTTGATGGAAGCAAAGTATCAGCAATAAAACGATGAAATGGGCCTAGTAAACTTTAACCACTGTGGCCATTACTTAAAGACAAATAATTGAGATGGACTAGGATCATGGATTTTATTTCTGCACAAAGATTAAACAATGTGGGGCTACATTATGCGTCTTAAACATAGCTGAAATGCTCTTATTTAAAGTGGCCACTTAAGGTTGATGCTGACTCACTGAAGAGCTTTATTTTATAAAACAACTACCGCATATTTCATATTTTGCTTTGATTTCATAAAAAATGGCTATATATATATATATATATATATATATATATATATATATATATATTCTCAGGAGGAGGTCAAAATTGGAAGCCAAATCACAGTTTGTATCTGAACTTTGAGGGCAGAGGTGGACAACTTGTTCAGCATTGAAAATTACATCAGAAATCTTTTGCCACTGAAAATTATTTCTGCAACCAGGAAGGCCAGAAAGTCTATTTCTGGATGCAGACATAGCTGGGATCAAGAAGAGAGGCAAGTTAGGAACAAAGTTTTATAGAATATAATAAAAGAGCTTTGAGAATCTGATGGTGCGGTTTCTCACTGCAATTACTGGTTACATTTGGAAAACTGGGAAACCTCACAATGCATACGGCAACAGCAGTCAACGAGGAGAGGCATCACCACAAACCTAACCTCCCAGTAGCAGAGTTGTGAGTGTTTACCAGGAATGGAAGAGGTGAGGTAAGGGGGTAGTCGTAGTGTTCCTGTGTAGATCACAGAATTGCTGTTGGAAAGGTCAAGGGTCATCTAATCTAACCCCCTGCAATGCAGTAATATCAACTAAATCATCCATGAAAGAGAGCCATCCTACCTCCACCTTCAAACCTCCAAGGTCCACCACCTTCCAAGGGAGTTGTCAGGTTTAGCGCTTCTTCCACACAAGACACAGAATGCTGGCAGTTTAAGTTGTTGTTGTTTAGTTGTGTACGACTCTTCGTGACCCCATGGGCCAGAGCACGCCAGGCACTCCTGTCTTCCACTGCCTCCCACAGTTTGATCAAACTCATGTTGGTAGCTTCAAGAACACTGTCCAACCATCTCGTCCTCTGTCGTCCCCTTCTCCTTGTGTCCTCAATCCTCCCCAACATCAGGGTCTCTTCTCTTCTCATGAGGTGGCCAAAGTATTGGAGCCTCAGCTTCAGGATCTGTCCTTCCAGTGAGCACTCAGGGCTGATTTCCTTCAGAACTGATAGGTTTGATCTTCTTGCAGTCCATGGGACTCTCAAGAGTCTAGCACCAGAATTCAAAAGCATCAATTCTTCGGCAATCAGCCTGAGGTTTATTTCCCAATAACAGGCTTACAGCAGTCCAAGCTTCCACAACTCATTCTTCACTGTCGGAGTCTGTTGACTCGACTGGCTTCTGACCCCTCCCAAGGCCAGATATACACCACTTCCTCCCCTGCCTCCTGCTGGCCCGCCTCTGCTCTAATCGCTTGCTCTGCCTCCTACTTCTTGGAGACTCAGGTATAGCCAATTCCTACTCCTTTGGAGATTCCTCTCTGCTGGGCGTGTCCCTGACAGGAGTCCATTCCACTGTCAATCCATTCTTACCATCAGAAAGTTATTCCTGATGTGTAGTCGGAACTTCGTTTCTTGTAACTTGAATCCATTGATTCGAATTCTGACCTCCAGAGTCAGAGGAAACAAGCTTGCTCCATCTTCCATGTAACAGCCCTTTAGATATTTGAAGTCTCCTCTTAAACATACCCAATTTCTTCAACCACTCCTCATTTGGCTTGATTCCCAGACCCTTGATCATCTTGGTCACCCTCCTCTGCACATGTTCCAGCTTGTCAGTATTATTGCTTAATTATTGTTTTCAAGCTTGAGCTAATTTTGAGCTTTGGCTGCCTGAAACTGTTGGCTACTCATGTATACTCTTCCGTATACTGTTGGCTACTCATGTATACTCATCCCCTTTCTTCCATTTCTTATACATGATCATTTGCAGAATTGCCAGATTGATTCTGCTAGTCACTTCCTGCATGCCACCTCTCCTCTCTCAGCAAATGGCAGCAACCTCTTTGCCAGGAAGCCAGGCGGACACCAACCACCACAACTCACCAACAGCTCCTGGCATAAGGGTTCTGTGTCGAATACTCATGAGGCAGATCTCTGGCCTATAATAAACAAGGAACTGAGAAAGATTGCACCTCTTATTTATTAAATAATGAAAATAATGTAACCATCCAAGGATCATAAAGCGATTTTACAAGGGTGAGAATGGTTATCTTCAAGCAACTTTTTTGTCCACTTTTTTGTCTTCTCTTTTATCTATGCTTCCACCAATGGACCATGACATGCTAAACGAATATTGTTATTCTGGGAGGATGACTGAAGATAAGCAAACTTTCAGAAAAGTGAGGCAGCCGTTGTCGTCTCCCATTGCCAAGTCCACCTTTCTCTCCTCCAGGAGCAAAAGACGGTGGTAATGAATAAAGATTAAATGTACTGAAGCCTTTTTTTATGAGCCCAATTCATTAAAAAGCAACCTCATTCCCGCAGCAGCAACAAAAGGTAAGAAAACTGCCATGTTAGGCACATTTCAACTGCCCCACATCTCATTTCTCAAACTGAACTCTTTATTAGCGCATTTCTTCCTCCCTCTTCAAACTGTCAGTACCAGCCTCCAAAAAGTGGAAGTATTTGATGTCCTTGGTAGCCTGGAACACGAAAGAAACCTTTACATGGCCTATCAATAATCACAATGGCCAAATAAACCCTTGCAAAGCCTAAACACAACAACAATAAGCATTCCCTTTGAAGACTGTTTCAAAAAGAGGTTCAGCACTGCATGCTTGACATGTATAATGTGGAGGACCTAACCATGGTAACCATTATGGAAAATATTGGTGGGACACAATGGATGAAGAATTTGTTGATGGGGCCACACGAGGCTACAGGAAGACATGCTGTGACTGAAGTATGTGCTTGCAGTCTGGTGGCACCAGTTCTCTGAAATGCCTTTCCCTTAGAAATGATGCAATCCTCAACATTCTTCAGTCTGTAATGTTTGTCGAAACCTTTTCTTTCCTCCCAAGCCTTCCTGAATTAGTCAAAACTATTTCTGATTGATTTCTTCTGGATAAGCAATGTAAAAATCCAAATGAAAATTTATGCTTTTATTCACAGAATACATGTTTTTGTCTGCTTGTTTTTAAACGCATATGTAATCTCAATGTATGCATTTACAGTGGTACCTCGGGTTAAGTACTTAATTCGTTCCGGAGGTCCATTCTTAACCTGAAACTGTTCTTAACCTGAAGCACCACTTTAGCTAATGGGGCCTCCTGCTGCTGCCGCACCACCGGAGCACGAATTCGGTTCTCATCCTGAAGCAAAGTTCTTAACCCGAGGTACTATTTCTGGGTTAGCAGAGTCTGTAACCTGAAGCGTCTGTAACCTGAAACTTATGTAACCCGAGGTACCACTGTATAAGTATTTTACTCATATGCATGCACTTTGACATTTTTTGGTACAGTGGTACCTCTGGTTACAAGCTTAATTCACTCCAGACGTCCGTTCTTAAGCTGAAACCATTCTTAATCTGAGGCGCGCTTTTGCTAATGGGGCCTCCCGCTGCTGCCACACCACCAGAGCACGATTTCTGTTCACATCCTGGGGCAAAGTTCGCAACCAGGAACAGCTAATTCTGGGTTAGTGGAGCTCGTAACCTGAAGCGTTTGTAACCAGAGGTACCACTGTACGTTATTCCAGCCAAGAACTACATTGCAAAATTCAGTGCAAAAGCAGGAGGATAATTACATTCTGGTTTGGATATTAGTCGGAGAGTTGCAAATTGGGTGAAATTATGGTCACTTAGAAAGGTAAGTCAAATGAACTTCTCCTCCATCTCTACATGTGACAAATCCTATGTAGAGGCCACAATCCAACACATAACTAGGTGTATTTCACTTAACACTTCAGCACAGATCTAAACATCATGACAAACGGTATCAATTTTGTAATAAAGAAGGAAGCATGCTATAAAAATGTCTAGACTGGAAGATTAGATGTGTTTGCTACCCTCATCAAAGTGTTTATAGAAAACTATGGATCTTAAAATTGTGTTAGTAAATGCTGTGCTGGAAATTTCTCCTGCAATTTGTTTTTTTACCATTCAACCATTGATTAATGAGAAAAGAAATTGCAGTATAAAATTATTAAAGAGGATGTGAAATCCTCATGGATGTGGTACAGGACTTTACCCATGCTTTCCCTTACTTTTGTGATAGCCAAGGAAATTTTTAGAGCAACCTTTCTTTTATTTTACAAACAATATCAATAGTGGTCTGTATTCTGTATCCTTCCTGGGTTCACATGCTTCATATAAAGCCCAGAGGAAAACCTCATGTGGCTTCTTCAAATCATGAAGAACAAGCAACCATAAAAGCTATAGTGTATTGGAGAAATATATGCTGGAGAAATATTTACTGGGGTAAAAACCACACACATTCATGCACCACCCATGGCCACCTCAAAACTCAAAATTTCTAAAGAAATTCTCAAGTCTCTTGAGAATGAGGCAGGAAAAAAAGCAAGCCTCTTTCATAGGGGAATAAAGTTTTTGAGAATATAGAGGGTAGCATTAGCTATTTATGCCTAAGGACTACACCTAACATTGTATGCCGGCAGGCAGGCATCTTTCACCATGTCTGTTTTTTTAACCAATCTTCCTATCATGATTTAACTGAGTTTTAAGAGGTGACTGTTTCAAAAGGCATTGCCTCTAAGCAGTCATACAATAACCTGAAGTGCACCACTGGGTGGAAAATCTCTGAAGAACATGGGATGGAAAATAATGATTTTTTCCCCAACAGTCTTTCATGTAGTCACAATAAAGCAATATCCCAAGGACTCAAAATTACACCTATTCAAAGTGATGCATATATATTTCGATTCGAATCAGGAAAGGAATAACAGACCCTGAATTCACAATACCTTTCTTAATAGCTCTTTGCCCTCTTTATCATGTCAAAGAACTAATGTGTGGAAATAAAGTCCCAAATATTGGGTTTTTTACAAACGTATCAGGAAAGCTGTATATTGATCCATCTTTTAAAAAGTTCACAACACAAAGTTTGATTTATAGGATCACTAGCTGCAACGTTTTGAGGTTTGGGAGGTATTGCAGTTTTGTTTTATTTATTATTTACTTTATGCATTCGGTGTGTATCCTTCCTTCCTCCCAAAGGAGCCCAAGGCAGCAAAAAACTTCAGTAATAAAATGATAATTTGTCGATTTTTCTCCAGTCTGAAACTCTAAGTTAAGGGATATTGAGGATCATGTTAGGTATCAGATGGCTACCAAGAGTACAGATTCCACATTTTGAATTCCACATTTAAAATTGTGCTGGTCCCGGGGGCTAATCGAGGGGCGAGGTCCGAGTCCAGTCCAAGGTCGAGGGTGCGGTATGGAGGCTGTCCGTCAAAGCTGTAGCTGGGTCCAAGGCGGGGAGTCGGGTGGGGTCAGGAACTCTGGCACAAGAGCAGGACAGGGTGCAGGCAGGAACAGGCTAGCAACAACGTTGTTCCTGCAACCTGGGACTGGGGCTGGCTGGCTTTTATCTGCCCCGAGGCATAGGGCGGCCCCGGTCCACAGGTGACTCACCTCTCCTGGCCTGGAGGCGAGCACTCCTCCTGCAGGAACTTAGTTCTCTCCGCCTCTCTGCCCTGAGCCTCTGCAGCTCAGGAGAGGCTGGAGGGTTACCGGACCCAGAGGCAACCTCCTCTTCCCCTGATGGGGCTGAAAGTGGAGCACCTGCAAGCAATGGGTCCTCCATCACCTCAGGTGCCAGAGCAGACTCAGCTGGTGCCTGCACCTGAGGATCCAGCACAGGTGAGGACCCTTCAGGCTTAGGCCCCAGCCCTGGCTCAGCTGGTTCTGGAGGCGGGGACTCCTGTGCAGGCTGGGATCCCTCAGGTTCAGCATCTGAGTCCGAGTCCCAGGCCATCACAAAAATTGAGGTGACCTGAACACAGAAAATGCTACTCATGTTTATTTCTTCCTCATAATGTAGGGTTTCACTTAACCATACAGCAGCAGCCAATGATGTGAAGCAGAGATGGAGAAATGTACAGCACAAGGGTATCATGATGTCAGGGAAATGATTCTACAGTACTATTTGTGGTGAATAATTTAGCATGGCGGTCCTCTCTTCTGTTAGAGCCCCATCTCATGCATCAGGAGCAGTACCATTGTAAAAATAAACCCTATTGAAATACTGTAAGCACGAGGACTAGGTAAAGGTAAAGGGACCTCTGACCATTAGGTCCAGTCGTGACCGACTCTGGGGTTGCGGCGCTCATCTTGCTTTATTGGCCGAGGGAGCCGGTGTACAGCTTCCAGGTCATGTGGCCAGCATGACTAAGCTGCTTCTGGTGAACCAGAGCAGTGCATGGAATCGCCGTTTACATTCCCGCCGGAGCGGTACCTATTTATCTACTTGCACTTTGACGCGCTTTCGAACTGCTAGGTTGGCAGGAACAGGGACCGAGCAACGGGAGCTCACCCCATCGCAGAGATTCGAACTGCCAACCTTCTGATTGGCAAGTCCTAGGCTCTGTGGTTTAATTCACAGCGCCACCTGTGTCCCTAAACATGCTTTTTAAAAAGTGCATTGCATTCTTTCACATAAGCCAGGCGTAGGCAAACTCGGCCCTCCAGATGTTTTGGGACTACAACTCCCATCATCCCTAGCTAACAGGACCTATGCCTGACATAAACCTTGTTTGCACCTTGCAGCACACTTTTGGATGGGCAACATTCTAAACCCCATGGGTTTAATAAAGTTCACCACAATATTTTGTTTTTTTTCTAGATTCTGCCCTATAAGGATGTAAACCTTATTGCAGAGGGTTTGAAGGCATGAGGGAAATAACTGCAGCCACCAGAAAAAGACTAGTTGCTTCTGTGCAGCTGAAAAGTAAATTACAAATATAGCTTGGTGTGCAAATCTCTCTTTGTATTTTCCCTACATGGAAAATTCCCATAGTTTCCACACTGCCTTAAGGTTATCCACATTTTTAAATGCTGAATTATGCTAAAATATTTTATTAATTTGGTAATAGTTATGCAAGGCTTTCAAAATGCAAACAGAATTCTCCTCTGGGAAATAGAGCTTATGCTTGCCTCACTGGAGGCTAAAACACACAGCTTTATAATGTCAAAAGGGGGCATAAGGGCGAGTTTCTGAGAAGCAATGCATAATAGGATCTTACCTAGAGCAGCAATTTTAATGATACTTTATTGTTACTGAGAAGGGGAAAAAGAGGTCGGTTCCGAGGTCGCTTCTGCAAGCATCCGTTACTCTTTTACGCCTCCATTCAGTTACCGTGGAGCGTGTAGAGATGAAAAATGGGGCATCATACATTTTCAGGGTTGCTAGGAGCTACTAATACTTCCCAATTGGTATTCATGTTTTATTACATCTTAAATTCCTACACCTTAAAAACAATAAAGGAAATTGCATTTCCAAAAGAAGCATTTGTTTGTGGAGTATGCTTCAATTTTAGCACCTTTCTCCTGATGTCTTTGTCCAGGCATCATGAACTCCTTCGCACGAGGAGCAAAGCGAAAAAGCCAAGTCACACTTTTAGCCTTCAGCCTTGATTGAGACAAAGCTCCCCCCTGTTTTTTACAGGATTAACAGATGTGTCCATTAGTGTTCCTGCATCACGTGGGCTTATTTTTCATGGCTTGATTAAAGACTTGAAAAGCTGGTGATACATTTGGGAATTTGTTCTGCAGCTGATTGTGAAGTGCATTTTTCTTTTAGCAGTCATAGAGAAATGTAGGTCCATTGCAGAATGCATGGGCCAGTCATACCATGCAATAAGGGACAAGAATCTGCTGCCTGCTGCACCATGTGGAAGGATAGATGAAGAAAGCACATAATTGGTCACTGTGGTCTGCAGACCAGGGCCTCCTGTAGATACAGTTGCATCAGCAGGTTTGTTTCATACAAAATACGAACTGGATATTTTCTGCCACAGTATCTACCCTTTGGAACTGTCCCCTTGATGATGATGATATGAAATTTTTTACAGTGGTACCTCGAGTTACAAACGCTTCAGATTGCAAACACTTCGGGTTACAGACTCCGCTAACCTGGAAGTAGTACCTCAGGTTGAGAACTTTGCCCCAGGATAAGAACGGAAATCGCACGCCAGCGGCACAGTGGCAGCAGGAGGTCCAATTAGCAAAAGCGCACCTCAGGTTAAGAATGGTTTTGGGTTAAGAACGGACCTCCGAAATGAATTAAGTTTGTAACCAGAGGTACCACTGCATGCTAAAGTATACAGTGGTACCTCGGGTTACATACACTTCAGGTTACAGACTCCGCTAACCCAGAAATAGTACCTCAGGTTAAGAAATTTGCTTCAGGATGAGAACAGAAATCGTGCAGTGGCGGTGCAGCAGCAGCGGGAGGCCCCATTAGCTAAAGTGGTGCTTCAGGTTAAGAACAGTTTCAGGTTAAGAACGGACCTCCGGAACAAATTAAGTTCTTAACCCAAGGTACCACTGTACTTCAAAGCAGTCTGCAAATTATAAACAATCAGTTATACAAATACAGACACCATCTGCATTGTCTTTTTACCACCTATTCTTCTTCTAATACATAGCAGAGATTTTTGTCCCAGTCTTTCAGCTGTATTGACCTAGAAATCATATTCATATATCATACTGTCAGGGACTGGGCAGAGGGGGAAAGGTGGAGACCACCTCCTCAGCCTGTCCCTTCCAGAGAAGAAGAAGAAGACAGTTCCGAATTACAACAGGGGTTTGATGGAGGTCACAGCTCAGAGGAAGATGAGGGGGAAAGTTGGGAAATAGCTGGCTGACACGTTATCTCTAGAAAGCATTCCAAAACCACCATCTCCCAGAACCCGGCGAGCCTTAAAAGTAGGATAGCAAAGGACTTGGAGACAGATGGCCCTAAGTGGCAACCGTAGTGCTGTTAACTACGGGAGAGAAGGGGGTTGGAGCAATGCCATTATTTCAAGAGGAATATGCCAATATTTCTTAGCCTCTCTCTGAATATTGAATAAAAAGCAGTTGATAAGAACTTTCCTTGTCTTTTCCATTCCTGGCAACCCACTGTGGGGGTTGGATCCTCTGACGCCTGACATATACCCTCCAAGTGTCCTGTTTTAAGTGGGACATCCCAGATTGACAGAAGCCACCCCAACCTCTGATCCCAATCTGGGGTGTCCCATTTTGGTTTCCGTGCTCTGGCCGTGCCAGAGATAAGAGCATAAAGCCCTTCAGTTTTTTTGGTTCTGCACTGTGGCGTAAGTCAGTTGGCTCACACCAGTGTGCAGGACCAAAAAAAATGGAAGGAAAACTTACCTTGACCCACATGCTGCCCCACTTCTTCCTCCTTCCATTGCAACACTTTTGGAAGATGGCTTCTGGAAGCACAACTGTGGTGTCAGAAGTGGTGGTGGTGGAGGAGGAGGCTGCCAGTCAGAGCATGGTCTCATGAAACTACAGAGGCTGGTGCAGCTTCCCCCTGGGCTGCATTGGTCCCAACATTACACAGGTCAGTGAAGCCTTCCAGAAGGCTGTGACAGTTGGTATGGCATCTCCCAAGGCTGTGGAGTAGGGGGCAGTGGACAAAGATAGGAAACTGGAGTCCAACAATATCTAGAGGGCACTAAGTCCCCCATCATTGAATTAGATTTTCCATAAAAGTCTGTCTATATCACATTGCGTGACCAGGCGCAACAGCCCCAGTCCCCAGGGATCACAAGGAAGGAATAAAGACTCTGACACATGTTATGGGATTAAAATTAGACCACAACTTTATTTAAACTTCTGAATGTAGGAAGAACTTGGCTTAGGCCTTGGGTGTGTATCCCTCCCAGCCCCCTAGCTGGGGGGAACTGGGGCTCATCAGGGTAAATGGGAAATGGGGGTGCTCTGTGAGACATAAGTGTAGCAGGCAGCCCAGCCCATATCCCCACACGCAGGGTAGTTCACTGACAACCTTTCGGTGTATGGCCAGTGACAGCCATATATATATAACCCCTTTAAGAGGGGGACCCTGGAATCGCCGCCGCAGGAGGGTGAGTCACCACTTCTCTCTCACACACACACACACCCATTATAGGGCAGAAAAGACTAAAGGATTCCACCCAAGGCCATAACCGCCAAAGTTGTGACGAATTGCTACGGGGAAGACAAAACCTGCCAATGCAGGAAAATTTCTTCCCGGTCCTTCAACAGCAACCAGGCAAAGACTGCAGCAGTGCCCACTAAACAGGAAGAAAAAGTTAACCTGCAAACAAGAAACATTAAACAAAGGGAGGGTGAATCTCCACAGCCGACTGCCTGGCTATTGTTGGCTCTGCCCCCTATTTATAAATGGGGCTGGCCCCACCTCCCAGCAAGAAACTTGATTACTGAGGCCGGGCATGAACCTCCAAATAATAACACTGAGAGGGAAGCCAGCCTCCTATTTCTAGTAAGTTCCCTGGGAACTGTAGCCCCCATGCACGATCCCTCAAAGGGCACCCACATATAAAGTGTGGGTGCTCATTAAATCAGGATATAGTAATGTTCCTTAGACTATCTTCTGCTAGCCCAGTACTTAGACTAGTACACACTGATTTACTTAACTATCACGTAGGTGCTTGAGAAATGTACTTGGAAAATCCTTCTGAAGCAAAATAAATAGAAGTATAAAGAACCAGACGTGAAGGAGAGGCAGGCATGAAGCCTCCCTCCTCTTAAATATATATATGCTGACATTTCAGTCGTTTCCTACAGTTCATAGGTTAACAGTTTTGAAAATGTAAAGTGGAGACCATGGAACATAACAGTTGGCCATTTATGTCCTGACACTTAGGGGAAATTATTTTTTAAAACTGTTATTGTACTGTGGGTAATATGTTCACTCCTTCCAGAGAAGGAAAAAGAACATTGCTAATTCAGTTTTATAGTACAGTGGTACCTCCGGTTATGAACGGGATCCTTTCCAGAGGCCTGGCCATATCCTGAAAATTTCGTAACTGGAGGACCGCTTCCATGCATGTGAAGATATCGTAACCCGAGTTTCCACTGTACTCACTGACTAACTTTAAGCCCGATCCAAAATGGACATGCCAGTCTGGGTTGAGACGTGTTGTTGTTGTTTAGTCGTTTAGTCGCATCCGACTCTTCATGACCCCATGGACCAGAGCACGCCAGGCACTCCTGTCTCCCACTGCCTCCCGCAGTTTGGTCAAACTTATGCTGGTAGCTTCGAGAACACTGTCCAACCATCTCGTCCTCTGTCGTCCCCTTCTCCTTGGGCTCTCCATCTTTCCCAGCATCAGGTTCTTTTCCAGGGAGTCTTCTCTTCTCATGAGGTGGCCAAAGTATTGGAGCCTCAGCTTCAGGATCTGTCCTTCCAGTGAGCACTCAGGGCTGATTTCCTTCAGAATGGATAGGTTTGATCTTCTTGCAGTACATGGGACTCTCAAGAGTCTCCTCCAGCACCATAAATCAAAAGCATCAGTTCTTTGGCAACCAGCCTTCTTTATGGTCCAGCTCTCACTTCCATACATCACTACTGGGAAAACCATAGCTTTAACTATACGGACCTTTGTTGGGTTGAGACATACCAGATAGTAACCCTAATTTTGTGATGCCGTCTATACAAAGGACTTGTGGATACAATCATATTTTTATTCACCACTCAACCAGCAGCTCATTTGTATCAGAAGGGTGAAGATAACTTAGTATATTAAAAGTCTCTGGGATGGATTTTTTCCCCAACTAATGCTATGATACTGGAGAAACTCCTTTGACATCAGTCTTTTACTTTCATGCACATTGGTCCAATACTATCAGAATCTAACCTGGCGACCCCAACAACTCTCTACATGAAATTGCCTCAAGAGATTTGGCTATCTGAACTGCTAACCCCAAGATTGATTCCAATTAAACTCCCACTGTTTCCCCCTTTGTGACATCAAAAGCTTAGATCTGATGTGTTGATGCACATGAAAAGAAATGCCCTTTGTTCTTTATCTAAGGCACTCTTTTTACCTATTCACAATCTACTCTATGAAGAAAAAATGCGCTATTTCCAGCATGGTGGGGAAAAAATTCAGGTTTCTTTGCCCTGCTGAACAATGTTACAGAAAAGTCAGGAAAAAGTAGGGAAAGTAAAATAGGGAACTTCAGAAATGTAAGTCTGCCATATTGAAAGTGCTCAGCTTTATCAAATCAGTGGTTTTTTTTAAAGGGCATATTTTATCTTTCCTATTTAAATCTTCTCTTACTGTACTCCAGATTTAACCATACTTTAACCTTGATGGATTCTTCTCCATATTAAAACTCAGAAACTCCCAAAGGTTGTCTCAATTATTGTCTTCAAGATAAGGGAGAAGGCCACCCTCTGATTTCTGGTATTATTATTGAACTCTTCTCTGTATACATTGATATATATTTTTAAAGTGTTTAATCTTCAGATAAAATTCTACTTGAAATACACTGCATTTTAGATAAACATTGACATTATTGTTAGATTCTGATATTTGGATGATAATTATGGGTGCAGTGTTTCGAACAGCCAAACCTAAACTACTGAGCTTGCAACGAGGAGTGTGCTTTTTATATAGGAGAGCATTCAGAAATATTCCTTTTGCATTTGGAACTGATTTGTTTGGAATTCCATTACTTCAGACTTTCACCATATCTGTGTAATATGTAGGCTGAAACTCTAAGATCCAATTTTGCTAGTCTAAAAACTATGCTACAACATCTACTGCCTCAATTTTCCATGACGTCATTGCTTTCCAGCTCCCAATACCCATTAGCCTTAAGCAGTCCTGTGTAAAACAACCAACGATCCAAATTTGACTTCTAATTTGCTTGTGCCACATTGCACCTGATTTCATCATTAGCCCAAACAGCTCTGGTGCTCATGAAGGCTTTAAAAACTTTTCCATTATAAGAGTTTGGAGACTTGGTTTATAAACATATACCGTATTTTTCGCTCTATAAGGCGCACCCAACCATAAGACGCACCTAGTTTTTAGAGGAGGAAAACACGAAAAGCCAGCAAGACACACTCGCTCAGTGCGGCTCTTTAAAGATAGAGTGGCTCTTGCTGGCTTTTCCAGGAGGTGGGAGAAGGGACTGACGGGCTGTCCTCTGTCCCTTTTCCCACCTCCCTGAAAAGCCAGAGCAAGTTGCGCAGCACCTCTTGCTCTGCTGGCTTCCCAGCGAAGCAGGATGAGGGACAGAAGGGGCTCTGTAAGCTCTCCCTCTTGCTCCACTGGCTTCAGTGATAGCTGTGCAGTGCCTCTTCAGCGAAGCGGGAGGAGGAACGGAAGGGGCTCCATAAGGACTCCCTTCCGCTCCTCCTCCCGCTTTGCTGGGAAGCCAGCAAAAAAAGAGGCGCTGTGCAGCTCTCGCTCTTGCTCCGCTGGCTTCAGCGATAGCTGCGCAGCCTGCATTCACTCCATAAGATGCACACACATTTCCCCTTACTTTTTAGGAGGAAAAAAGTGTGTCTTATGGAGTGAAAAATACGGTACATTTGATCCTAACAGAGTCCTTGATTAAAGTAGGAGTGGCTAACTAGTGACCCACAGGACATATAGGGTCCCAGAGTTCCCATTTTTTTTAAGGGGGGGGGGAATTCAGGATTGTGTTGTGACAAACATTCTGTGCAAATATTTCAACTTGCCAAATGGAGCAATCTCTGCTGTCCTCCGTCACACTGTTCTGGGCTTTTTCCTTTTTAAAAAAAATAATAATATTTATTACTTTTAAAGATTACAGAAAAGGAAAAGAGAAGGAAAAAAAGACAAGAGAGAAAAATAAAAGAAAGAAGAAACAATACAATACAATATATAAACAATACAAAACACAACCTAAACACATTAAACTAAACACATTAACCTAAACAAAACCCTAACCCACCCTAACCCTAAACAAAACAAAACAAAAACCATTTAAAAACATACATCACACCTTTTCCATGCTCTATCTTTCATTCCCTTGTTTCCTCAACCTCCTCTCACCTCCCTTTTTGTATTCCACTTCTATTAATTGTTTCAGCAAATCCTTTCCATCTTTCTCTATTTTCTATCATAATATAAATATCTTAACATATTTTTAACCTTATTTTCCATTAAAGATAAAATACTTATATATGCTTGACTCCTTATAACATTTCTGCTAAGGCCATAAAATTCCATTCCACCATTTTTCTATCACTCATTAATTTTACAGTATTTCTATATATAAACTTTAAATTTTCCAATCTTCTTCCACCATCTCCTCTCCCTGGTTTCGGGTTCTGCCAGTCCTTTCCGTCAATTCCATATAGTCCATCAACCTGGCGATCTTATATCCAAGGCTCTTAACTCTTTTCCAGGTCCCTTCTGCAGGTCTTCTTCATATTCTTTAATGCTAAAGAGCAGATCTCAGGAAGACTCCGACCTGACAATACTTTTATTCCTTCTGGACAGGTCAGCCAAATTTCCATAGTTGAAGCTAAGATCCATAAAGTGTTTCAGGACATGTTTCAGGATTCCTCCAAATCCAAAGGCCCCCAGAACTTCAATCTCCTCCAAACCCAAGTCCATGTCCCAGAAGTCAGTTAATCCCTGCATAGAGGGATCTTTCCAACTTTCCTTCTTCAGTCCAAGCCGGGATCCGATCCTCAAATTCTGACTTTTCCTAGATTCAATCATAAAAGGCCTCAACTTATAGTCCTCAATTTGCTTCTGTAAAACTAAGGGTCCCTCTTGTATTACTTTAGATTCAACAACAACAGCTTTCTCCTTCTCCTCCACAATTTGTCCTGCCAAAGTAGGTTCCTGCACGAAGTCCTGAATTATTTCTGTGTTAGTGCTCACTTTTTGTCTCAGATTAGTCACTTTCTGTCCCAAGTTAACAATTTTAATATTCATATCATCCGTCTTGTTGTGAAGCTGTTCCAGCGAATAGCTTATCTTACATAATACAGTCACTATGGCTTCTGTCAACATTCTTAAATGGTCCAAGGTCAATTCCTGGTTCTCACAATTTCTTATCTTGCAGCTGGAGATTCCCCAGTTCCACTCCTGTAACAGTTTCAAAAGCTCCCTCTAGAGGGAAACAGTCTCCACTTGTATCAATCCTTTCAAACACAACTCAAGCAATAAAGATAGTTTCAATTTTCAGTTACTTTTCCTCCTTTTTAAATGCAGAAGAGGACAATGGAAACAGTATACTTCTCTTATTTAGTTAGCTGTCAAATACGTTCTGTTCACAGTCAATGAACTCTCCCAAAGTGTCACTTTTTCTAGCAGCCCGTTTCCAGGTTCAGAGCGGTGGTAATTTGATTTTTCAGACTCTCCTGCAGGCTCGCTGGGTTCAAAATTTTCCCCCTCTTCTCCTGCTTCCAAGGGGGGGGGGGGTTGGTGATTTTATCCAATGGAAATTTAATCCTTTACCAAAGATTTTCCATGACTTTAGCTTGTAACGTCTTTGCTTCAATCTATTTACAAAAGAGGAAGGCGGACTTCCTGTTTAAAACCTTCCCGTTTCGATGCCAAATTAAGATATTTAAAGATCCAATTTTCCGTTCTACTCACGGGTAGTTGTTTATAGCCCAATTGTCAACAGGAAAAAGTCAGCACTCTCCGGCAACAGCAATGCGGCTTCACTCTGTGAAAAAAGCAGTCGATTCGAAGCGCCGCGCCACTCACCCCACGTCGCTCGGGATCCCCAAAACAGGGTTTCCCTGCGAGTAGGGGAGGCGCAAAAGGTGCCAGCCGAATCCCAAGTTCACAAGCTTCTCCCGCCTGTGATTTCAGTGGGTCTCCGCCTTCGCCGTGGCGGTCAGACCCTGGTTTCCACGGAGCAAGTTCCTCCCGATCGGAGGAGCTCCACCATTGCCGGAGGCGCCAACCCGGAAGTCCTGTTCTGAGCTTTTTCCTGACCATCCTTGGTGAATTTTCATGGCCTGCTTAAATGTTGGAAATGTAAAGAAAAAGAGGGAACATTTTATCACATGTGGTGGGAATGTAAAAAGGTGAAATGCTTCTGGGAGATGATATATAATGAGTTGAAAAAAATGTTGAAATATACATTTATAAAGAAACCAGAAGCATTTTTATTGGGCATTGTGGGGAGTGACATAAATAGAAAGGAATCTAAGCTATTTTTATATGCAATAGCAGCAGCAAGAATATTATTGGCCCAAAAATGGAAGCAAGAAGAGTTACTGACGATTGAAGAATGGAGGATGAAGTTAATGGACTATGCACAATTAGATAAACTAACAGGATTCAAAACCGGCAAGACCAGAAATTCATGGAAGACTGGAGTAAATTTACAGACTATTTGAAAAGTATTTGTGAAGAACAGATGACGTTTGTAGGGTTGCAATAAGTTTTGTGAGGAGTATTATTACAAGTATTGTAAAAATGGACAAGGGGGAGGATGATTTGTTAAGAGATGTAAAGGCAATATAAAGTTAAGAAATGCATAAGAAGTGGTTAAAACGGTGGATCATCAGAGGTGCTGATGGAAGTCTAAAAAGATTGTATAAGTGATAAGTTTTGTGGTACATTTTATAATTTATATGTTAAAGTTAATAAAAAATATTATTTTTAAAAAAGAATTTTCATGGCCTGCTGGTACATGAATTGTGCAAGTGGAAGTCCTTACACAAATCTCCACTGACAGGGCAGTTTTTTTAAAAAAATAATCCTACCAATATTTACTATGTTATGGCTCCTCAGAGTCTTCCAAAAGTTTTTTTTTTGTGACCCACACCCATACTCAGTTACCCTTTGAAAAGCCTCCCCCCCCTTACATAAATCTCGATTTTGAGACAATTCATACTTGCCTACATCTACAGTGACAATGGAACATTGTTTTCACTTACCATGTAGAAAGGATGGGCCTGAATTCAAGTTGGCAATAATCAGTTATGTTCCAAATGCATACACCTTAGCAATGTATTTTTTTTAGTATTATCTAATAGTCAAAGACACGACTGCACTAACATAGTTGACCTCGGCTCAGTTTCTGAGCCATTCATTAACTCAGAGGTTAGCAGCAGGCAAGTTAGCTTTCTGTTCAATCTTTTTGTCAGAAAAACACTTACTCTTCCCTGTTCTTGGTTATATGAGGACCTTCAATATAGCAGGCACTTCATCATTTGTAAAAGGCAGGTTGGAGTATGCGCGGAACAAACACAGTGAAGACCAAAGAGAAAGCTTTATATTTGCTCACAGTACTGTGACCTTGCCAAACTCAAAGAGGAGATATATCTTTCCTCTTCAATACATTTATGACACTTCACATTCTGCTAAGCAACTGAAAAATATATCGCTAATGCACTGCCCAAGCACCCATTTGCACTGCAAAAGGTTCAGCAATGCTCTAATCTTGTTTCATAAAGAACGAAACCTCACTCTTTGTTCTCCAGGCAATGCTGGATGGCATCAACCACCATGGCCAGGAAGAAGAGGAGCCTCAAGAGAGAAGGAGCGTGCTTCCCCCCTTCATTAACAGACCAGTGCATTCTTTCCGAGACCACATAACACTGATCTTGAAAGACCTACATTGGCTCCCAATACGTTTCCGAGCACAATTCAAAGTGTTGGTGTTGACCTTTAAAGCCCTAAACAGCCTTAGCCCAGTATACCTGAAGGAGTGTCTCCACCCCCATCATTCTGCCCGGATGCTGAGATCCAGCGCCGAGCGCCTTCTGGCAATTCCCTCATTGCGAGAAGCAAAGCTACAGGGAACCAGGCAGAGGGCCTTCTTGGTAGTGGCACCCGCCCTGTTGAATGCCCTCCCATCAGATGTCAAAGAGATAAACAACTATGTAACGTTTAGAAGACATCTGAAGGCAGCCCTGTTCAGGGAAGTTTTAATGTGTGACATTTTAATGTATTTTTAATCTTTGTTGGAAGCCGCCCAGAATGGCTGGGGAAACCCAGCCAGATGGGTGGGGTATAAATAAATAAATAAATAAATAAATTTATTATTATTATTATTATTATTATTATTATTATTATTATTATTATTATTTCGCACTTTAGAGAGAGCTGTGAGCGGGGGTCAACTTCTCTTTTTAAATAATTTTTATTAATGTTCTAATTTACATTTTCAAATATTCTTTTAAACAACCTTAAATCAATGGGTTCCCTTCTTCTCCTTCCATGGTTCAGTTTTCATACCATATATCCCTGCATATTTTACATTATATAAACCATTGAATATTCCATTATTACATCCATCAAAACTTATTTACACTGTTGAATTTATCTTAATGGTACCAGCATTTTTAAGTGTACACAATTCTCACCCACATATTCAATAAATATTTTCTAATCTTCTTTAAATATATGTTCTTCTTGTTCTCTTACTCTATATGATAAATTCTTCTTTGGTTGGGACCTCGCTCATTTTCCATTTTTGTGCTAACAAAACACAGGCCGCGGTAGTGGCATACATAAATAACCTTTTTTGACATCTAGGAATTTCCATCTGAATTATCCCCAACAAAAAGGACTCTGTTGTTTTGTTTTTTTAAGTACTTTTAAACATTTTTTTTCAGTTCATTATAAATTATTTTTCAGAACTCTTTTACCCTTTTACAAGTCCACCACATATGATAAAACGTACCCTCAGCCTTGTTGCATCTCCAGCACTTATCTCATTTGGACTTACACATTTTAGCAAGTCTACTCGGAGTTATATACCTTCTAGAAAACATTTACAGGTAGTTCTCCTTCAAGGAATAATATGCTGTGAACCTACACCCTCCCCCAAATTCACAGGGGTCAGCTTCTCTTGGCAACTCACTGGTCTGCTAGAGCAGCTTATTTTATCAATCCTGTGAAGAGTTTTCAAACAAAAAAAGAGATGCCTCAATCATAGGATTAGGATAAGGGATGAATTGTATCTACTTTTTCATGTAATTCTAAAAGCCTTTTGTCTTCCCATTTTCTCACACCCTTTATAAAATATTGCAACATCCATATCTGAGCAATATTTTTATTATGCCAAGCAAAATGTCACAAAATAATGCACGCACTTTCAAACACTCCAGTATTCTTCGTCAGGCTAGATGTCAGGAACTGGGCAGAGGAGAAGGAATGGTGGAGATCGCCTCTCCATCTTGACCCTCTTCCAAGGAGGAGGAGGAGGAAGACAGTATAGATTTACAACAGGGGTTTGAGGGAGGTCACAGCTCAGAGGCAGATGAAGGGAAAAGCTGGGAAATTAATAATAATAATAATAATAATAATAATAATAATAATAATAATAATAATTTATACCCCGCCCATCTGGCTGAGTTTCCCCAGTCACTCTGGGCAGCTCCCAATCAAGTGTTAAAAGCAATACAGTGGTACCTCGGGTTAAGTATTTAATTCGTTCCAGAGGTCCGTACTTAACCTGAAACTGTTCTTAACCTGAAGCACCACTTTGGCTAATGGGGCCTCCTGCTGCTGCTGCTGCTGCTGCCGCACCGCCGGAGCACAATTTCTGTTCTCATCCTGAAGCAAAGTTCTTAACCTGAAGCACTGTTTCTGGGTTAGCGGAGTCTGTAACATGAAGCGGAGTCTGTAACATGAAGCCCCCTGTAACCACAGAAGAAATTACTGGCCTTATTCAATCTCTTAAATCAGGGAAAGCCCCGGGTGCTGACAATATCCCACCAGAAATTCTTAAGGCAAATGTTGAATGGTGGGCCCCTGTGCTAGCCGCCTTGTTCACTAGTATAAATCAAACGGCTATTATCCCCGAGGACTGGGGTTTAGCCATCATCATTCCAATATTCAAGAAAGGAAGCAGAACTGAGCCAGCTAACTACAGACCAATCAGTCTATTGAGTATTATTAGTAAACTATACGCTGCTCATTTATGTGATAAATTAGTGGAGTGGATGGAAAGAGAGCATATTCTATCAGAAGCACAAGCAGGTTTTAGAGCAAAGCGTTCAACTATAGACCAGGCCCTTATCCTTCAACACCTGGCAGACAAATACTCTAGAAAAGGGGGGTCTTTATATGCAGCTTTTGTGGATTTTAAATCGGCTTTTGATCTAATACCAAGGGACAGACTCTGGGAAAAGCTTGGCGCTACAAACATAGATAAACGCTTATTACGCCTTATCCGTGGTCTATATGAAAACACCAGGGTGAGGGTAAGATGCGATCGGTCAGGCCATCTAACTAAAGAAATTCAAACGCACTATGGGGTTAAACAAGGATGTGTCCTCGCGCCAACGCTATTTAATTTTTATATCAACTCTCTAGCAGTAAATATGGCGAAAGAAAATGCCCACCCTCCCAATCTGGCAGGTATGCCCCTCCCGGTGCTTCTGTATGCGGACGACGCAGTCCTACTCTCCTTTTCCTGCGTTGGCTTGAGGAAGCTTTTGAGATCACTTGCTGACTATTGTCAAGCGGAACAACTATCAATAAATTACAGCAAATCTAAAATTATGGTGTTTTCAAAGAAAAGAAGGAAACACATATGGAGAACTAATGGTCAACCTATTGACCAGGTAGCAACTTTCAAATACCTGGGAATAACTTTTCAGGAAAGGGTCTCGTGGCACCAACAGATGAAAAACGCCATTGCCAATGCAGGAAGGGCCAATAAAGCCCTTACAAGATTTTTTCACGGGAAAGGGGGTAAATACGTTCCGGCGGCCTCCCAGGTTTTTGCTGCAAAAATACTCCCACAACTCACTTATGGATCCCAGGTTTGCAGTTTTAAAAATTTTGCGCCTATGGAGGCATTTCAAACAAAATTCTATCGGTGTTTATTGGGGATCCCCCCCTGTGTATCTAATATAGCTGTCCGCTTAGAAGTTGGACAACCACCCGTTAACGCGCGGTTGTGGATTCTAAAGATACACTACTGGTTAAAACTTATTTTTTCCCCGGCCGGTTTGGCTCCTTTAACACTCTTAGACACCTTTCATTCTACCTGGAAAGCTTCCCTGTTTGAAAAGATAAGAAGCTTGGGATTCTCCCCGCAGATCTTGATAGCGGCAGGATATGAGAGAGCCAGAAGTCAAGTGCTTCAACGCATTAGGGACATAGAGCTGCAATGTCATATGGGCAAAATGGAGAAACATGCCACAATTAGAGACTTTGGGAGAGGGTTCTCACCCGCAAATTATCTGGCTGATTTACAAATACCGAAGTACAGACACTCCTTTACCCTGGCCAGATTTAACGTTCTGCCCTCTGCCCTGCTGCTAGGCAGATATGAGGGCAAACCATATGAGTCACGTGTTTGCCCATGTGGCTCATCGGAAGTGGAAACAAATCTGCATGTATTGCTGCACTGTAGTTACTACGAGGATCTACGCCTGACCTTTATTGCCCCAGTTCTACAAAAGCTTAAAAATGAACCAGAACTCCAACGTATGAGAGCCTTGGTAGAAGATAAGGTTCCTGAAATTACGATCTATGTTGCCAAATTCTGTGTAGCCGCTATTAGGCGCAGGAAACAAGAGCTTTCCAATGCCAATATGCAGGCGAAGGCAAATACTTAATTTTATTTATGCTGTCTAATTTTAAATTGCTGTTATGGCCTAATCTGTATTGAAATTGTCCTTTGTTTTTTCCGGTGTTATGCTTTGCTGACTAGCTGTACGAGTTAATCTGGTCTGTGACCGTTTTTAATAAATTTGATTTGATTTGATTTGAAGCGTATTTAACCTGAAGCGTATGTAACCTGAAGCGTATGTAACCTGAAGCGTATGTAACCCAAGGTACCACTGTACTGCATTAAATAAATATTAAAAACTTCCCTAAACAGGGCTGCCTTCAGATGTCTTTTAAAGATAGGATAGCTGCTTATTTCCTTCACATCTGAAGGGAGGGTGTTCCACAGGGTGGGTGCCACTACTGAGAAGGCCCTCTGTCTGGTTCCCTGTAACCTCACTTCTCGCAATGAGGGAACCGCCAGAAGGCCCTCGGCGCTGGATCTCAGTGTCCGGGCTGAATGGGAGAGGAGGAGCAGGCAGAGCCGGGGCGGCATCCGGCTGACACATTGTCACTAGAAAACATTCCAGACCCACCATCTCCTAGAACCCAGTGAGCCTTAAAAGTAGGAGAGCAAAGAGCTCAAAGACAGAGGGCACTTAGTGGTACCCACAGAGGAGATTATGATGACGACGAATGAGGAAGTGGGAGAGAAAGAGTGTGTGTGGAGATTCACTCGGGACAATGCCATTATCCAAGAGGCTGGGTTCTATAGCTTCTCTCTGTAAAGATTGAAATAAAAAAGGACTGTAAGAAACTTTTCCTCGTCTTTATACTTTCCTGGGCAACCAGCTGGGAGCTGCTGACAGCTTCCTGATACTAGATGGCAAACAAACCAAGGATCTGAGGGGGGGGGGGCATTCGACTTCCTCTTCCATTCCATATTTATCAGGGATAGACAAATCTGTTCAGTTTTGTTTCTCTGAACTTCTCACTTGACAGTAAGCTCTCCACATTGATTTTTTTAAAAAAATAATTTTTATTGAATGGTTTTATGTTACGAAAAACAATACAGCCATACTACCACTAAATATACGGTAATTAAGAAATAAAAATTACATACATCGATATTTAGTTTGTTATTTGTTATTTACCATCTTATTTCCTCCCAAACATTGCATACAACAACACACATATGTGCAGACACCCACACACCCACACCCGCACACAAAATGATAATAATGAAAGTAAATATGTCCCCCCCTTTTATCTTCCAAAATCTTTTCTTCAACTTTGACTTCCTGTCAAGTCCCTTTGCATATATTTTATCTTACATTTGAATGTACACAAAACAATAAACCTTTCTATGTAATTTTTATAATACATTCTGAAAACATAATAAATCCTGAATTGTTGCCCACCCCCTTTTAGTTCCTTTATCACTCGAATGCTAGCATGGAGTCAAAACTATTATTGTATTTTTGAGCATATCTTCTATAACCATCCCATTTTTCCGCAAATTTTTGCTTTGAGTTTCCTCTGAGTTTACTAGTCAGTTGAGCCATTTCCATCAATTCCTGTAATTTGATTTGCCAATCTGTTATTTTTGGAGCCTCGTGATCTTTCCATCCCTTGGCCACAAGTATATGAGCCGCTGAGGTTGCATACAAGAATACCTCTCTTAGATTTTTTTGGATCTCTTTATCTAAAATACTTAATAGAAATGCCTCCTTTTTTTAGTAAAAGTTATCCCCATCATCTTTTTTAATTCATTGTATATTTCCCCCCCCCAAAAAAATCTTAATCTTTTCACACGTCCACCACATGTGGATCATGCCACCGTTATTTCCTCCACATCTCCAACAAGCATTCGCCAAATTTGTATGCATTCTTGATAATCTTGATAATCTCCACATCGATTTTGGTCAGTTTGCAACTTTTCAGAAAGGGTGTGCCTTTCTCCTAATATGCAGATTATTTTTGCAAGCATTTTCTTCTCATATAATTGATTTTTGTGTTTGATTTCCACTAATGTATGCTTTTTAAAGGACTGCATCGACAAATATATGCATCTTTTTGCATGTTACTTGGTTGCAGGACTGCATCATAAAATTTGGAGAAGTGCAGATTTCAGGAATGTTCAACCTTTCCAGGTGAAGTGATCCAGGGGTATTGAAAAGACACAGATTCCAAAGGTCCATCATCTACTGATTTTTAGGCATAGGACCCTAGCATTGAAATGAGAGCCATGTTTGACATATACATACATTACCTTCCATAGGAGCCGACTCTGAGGGGCCAAGGGATCTTCATGCCCCCCCAATAAAATATTTTATTGAAGTCCACACCCTGTTATCATATTATTTTGGGGGGCGGAATGTTGCATTTTTCTTTCTGTGGTCTCTGCTTAGAGTTGAGTCTTGCAACAAACTTTTAAAACAAACTCCACATTCCATTCTAGAGGCAAAACAATAGTTTTAGATAGGTAAATGATAAGGTGTGAAAATGCTTTGTGAGAATTCCAGCTATACACCAAGCTGTGGCTGTGCACAACATGCCAAAATTATTTAATGTACATTTATAGCTGTTAAGGTGTGGGAAATAATAAAACACCATAATGGAGTAAACGGAGCATTTGGTTAAAAGAAGAAAAAAGAAATACAATTTAGCGCAAAATTCTTGAAACAACTCCATAATCAAACACATCATTTATGTGATCTCCACTATTTCGCCATGTGATAAAAAGGTCATTTCTTGCTTACTTTGATTTGTTCATACTGAGAAATAAATAGTGTCTTCTCATGCTTATTACATCCGTTTTATCATCAGGCTTCCCCCTCACCCCTGTTATTTTTCACTTAATTTAAATTCAGAAAAAGGAATTGAGTAATTCTTGAGAAATCAATAACGATTTCTTGATGGTCCCCTGCCACCCAGGATTGTTATCTCACAACTGTGAAATTTGCCATAGCCCTTTAAATCTCCTGCCAAACAGGGAGGCAAGACTTCAATGGCTCTTCCTACATATTTCTCTCACACGCCTATCCTCTCCCATGCCTACTTTGCAGCATCCCTGGACTCTGATTTGCTGCAGCAGGTAAGGGAGCACAGGAAATAGGCAGGAGAAGCCACAGTTACCCCACAGGAAGCTGTCTTATACTGAGGCAGATTATTAGCCAGTCTAGTCTAGAAATGTCAACAATGGCTTACAGTGGTTCTCCAGGGTTTCAGATAGGGGATTTTCCCAGCCCTACCTGGAGATTGAGTGCAAAACAGATGGTCTAACCACTGAGCTGTGGCCTCCATCTTCCATTATAGTGGTACCTCGGTTCTCGAATGCCTTGGTTCTCAAACAACTTGGAACCCAAACACTGCAAACCCGGAAGTAAGTGTTCCAGTTTGCGAACTTATTCAGGAAGCTGAACGTGCTCCATTTCGAGTGTTACACTTCCAATTTGAGTGCCATGCTTCCATTTTATAATAATAATAATAACAACTTATTATTTATACCCCGCCCATCTGGCTGGGTTTCCCCAGCCACTCTGGGCGGCTTCCAACCAAATATTAAAAACAATACAGCATCAGACATTAAAAACTTCCCTAAACAGGGCCGCCTTCAGGTGTCATTTAAAAGTAAAATAGTTGTTTATTGCCTTGACATCTGCTGGGAGGGCGTTCCACAGGGCAGGTGCCATTACCGGGAAGGCCCTCTGCCTGGTTCCCTGTAACCTCACTTCTCGCAGCGAGGGAACTGCCAAAAGGCCCTCAGAACTGGACCTCAGTGTCCGGGCTGGATGTTGGGGGTGGAGACGCTCCTTCAGGTATACAGTTTAGGGTTTTAATGGTCAGCATCAACATTTTGAATTGTGGTCGGAAATGTACTGGGAGCCAATGAAGATCTTTCAGGACCAGTGTTATATGGTCTTGGCAGCCATTCCCAGTCACCAGTCTAGCTGCTGCATTCTGGATTAATTGCAGTTTTGAGTCACCTTCAAAGGTAGCCCCACGTAAAGCGTATTGCAGTAATCCGAGCTAGAGATAACTAGAGCATGCACCACTCCAGCGAGACAGTCCGCGGGCAGGTAGGGTCTCAGCCTGCGTACCAGATGGAGTTGATAAACAGCTGCCCTGGACACAGAATTGACCTGCGCCTCCATGGACAGCTGTGAGTCCAGAATGACTCCCAGGCTGCACACCTGGTACTTCAGGGGCACAGTTACCCCATTCAGGACCAGGGAATCCTCCACACCCACCCACCTCCTGTCCCCCAAGATCAGTACTTCTGTCTTGTCAGGATTCAACCTCAATCCATTAGCCATTAGTTTTGAGTGCAATGGTTCCGTTTTGAATGCCACACTTCCGTTTTGAGTGTTACGCTTCCGTTTTGAGTGTTACACTGAGGTCTGTCTGTTTTTGCTATTTATTTTGCATTTTTGTTTTTGCGGCTTTTTTGTTTGTTTTTGTGCCTGTGTGGAACCCAGTTCATCTACTGATGAACTGATTGTGTGACTGCAGTACATTGTTTATTGCTTTCATTTTATGGATCCATAGTCTCGTTTGATAGTAAAATTCATGTTATATTGCTGTTTTAGGGGTTGTTTTTAAAAGTCTGGAACGGATTAATCCATTTTGCATTACTTTCTATGGAAAAGCACACCTTGTTTTTGGAAGGCTTTGGTTTTGGAATGGACTTGCGGAACAGATTAAGTTTGAGAACCAAGGTATACCACTGCATAGGTGAAGAGCAAGCCTGCCTATGTCCCGACACTGAGGCTGCAGAGGTGAACTATGAGAATATCAGCCGCTGTGCAGCAAACCATACCACATTCACAGCAACAGGTTTCAGAAGAAAGTTGCATGATGACTGACCACTTATACTTCTTTCGCTTGAAAGTTGGAATGGCTGCTACATCCTGTTTTGTTTCTCATTTTTAACGTTTTGTTGATTTCTTCTCAAGCTGATAACATCCAAGTAAAATTTACAGCAAAGCAAAACAAGCCATTAATGAAGTTTGAAAGCTGATATTATTCATTATAAAAAACCCAATTAATAAAAAATAGACATTAAACAAGACTTATATAGTTATAATATTATTTCACCCATTCTGTCAACTTTCTTTTTTGCATATAATTTTTATTAATTTTTCTGTTTTACAATTTAGAATATTCATTTAGACCACCTTGAAATATCAATGACTTCTCTTCTTCTCTTTCCATGGTTCATTTGCATAGCATAAATCCCTGCATATTTTATATAAACTAAACCATTCAGTATTCCATTATTACTTCCATCAAAACTTATTTACATTGTTGAATTTATCTTAATGCTGCCAATGTTTTCAAGTGTACACAATCTCCCCCATAGAGTCAGTAAACATTTTCTTTAAACATTTTCTTTAAACGAATGTTCTTCTTGTTCTCATATTCTATAAGTTAGATCCACAAGCTGTGCATATTCCATCAGTTTAAGTTGCCATTCTTCTTTTGTCACTTTCCATTTTTGGGCTAACAAAACATGGGCCGTTGTAGCGGCATACATAAATAACCTTCTTTGACAGCTGGGAATTTCCATCTGAATTATCCCCAACGAAAAGGACTATGGTATTTTTGTCAGCTTTCTAACATACCACCATCAAGTAAAATAAAATAAGTAGATACAATGAGAGAAAGAAAGAGAGAGAGAAACAAACAGAGAGATTGTGGGAGGTAGTAATTCGATTGACAAAGTTGTATAAACGGAAACCAATTTTGTACAGTGGGCCCATGTTATCAATTCAAGTTATGGTGGGCCTGAGGTTTATGCAACTCCCATCAATTTTATTCTAGAGCTTCTGCTAAAGCAATGGTATTGGGCATTTGTCAGACTGCTCAGTGACTAGATTCTGCCTAATGCCACACTACACCTTGTGAACTGTAAGTAATAAAAGTTGTGTTCAGTTGTAACCCAATTTTAGCCAACGTGTAGTTCTTTGCTTCTGAACACTGTACTTCCCTCACCACACTGAGGGCAAAATTACACCTCAAACTTAAATGCCATACAAAAGTCAGCCTTACTGCTATCAGTAAATTTAACACCAGCTCCTGCAGTATTCTATGTAAATTAGAAACTTTGCATAGTTCAAGAGGCCTATCACTGGGAACTGAATAACTAATAATTCATATCACCTCAGCCAGTTTCTGCCCCAAATCATTAGCTCTTAAGCATGGCCACCACATCTGATACTCGCACACATGAAAAAGGATGAACGAATCTTCCATTTGTACTTCAGATTTTTTTTTTTAAAGAAGGGGTTAAGGTTATGTGAATGTCACCACTTTATTAAGTACTACACTCTAGGTTTATTACAGATTCCCCTCTGCATCAAATTAAAAGCATGCATATGGTTATAGCACTGATTTCTTAATTTCATTAAAATTACCCTACCAACAGCTGGTCTCTTGAACAAATGAATATGTCAGTGGCTGATTACGGATTAATGATATTGCTGTGTCTTCAAAGGTGCAGCAGTTTTTAGTTAAATTTAGGTCCATAAAAATGTGGTGCTTTCCCCCACCACTTCTTCAATTTTTAAAGAAATGTAGTAATTCTTTCAAACGGGTTTTTTCTCCTTCAGATACTTGGCTACTATCTAGTAAACATCTCCTAAAGTCTGAAAAGTGCCATAGAAAAGGGAATCTGTATCTATTTCACAGTTCAACTGCTTTCTGTAATAATAATAATAATAATAATAATAATAATAATAATAATAATAATAATAATAATAATTATTATTATTATTATTATTATTATTATTATTATTATTATTATTATTATTATTATTTATACCCCGCCCATCTGGCTGGGTTTTCCCAGCCACTCTGGGCGGCTTCCAACAAAATATTAAAATACAATGATCTGTTAAGCATTAAAGCTTCCCTAAAGAAGGCTGCCTTCAGATGTCTTCTAAAAGTCTGGTAGTTGTTTTTCTCTTTAACATCTGGTGGGAGGGCGTTCCACAGGGCGGGTGCCACTACCAAGAAGGCCCTCTGCCTGGTTCCCTGTAACTTGGCTTCTCACAGTGAGGGAACTGCCAGAAGGCCCTCGGAGCTGGACCTCAGTGTCCGGGCTGAATGACAGGGGTGGAGACGCTCCTTCAGGTATACTGGACCGAGGCCATTTAGGGCTTTAAAGGTCAGCACCAACACTTTGAATTGTGCTCAGAAACGTTCTGTGCGCTCACCATGCAATATGATGTATCTCTAGACACCAGACACTGGAGTCTAAAAATTAGGTTTATCAGGGTTGCCCTCTGCCCCCCCTTTAAACTCAAGTATGATTTCACCTAAGCTGAAAGGAAGGAATGTGTGCAATTTAAACTTCCAGAGAACCTTCACTGAATCATATACACAAAGCCAATGCTCACCACTAGTATTTGTTGCCCTGCCTCAGACAGCAAAAATATATTGGGGAAGCCCCAGACTCTGACTGGCCAAGCTGGTGTTACAGCTCCAAATGTACAGTTGTTCAAGTTGCTGTACAGTTTATGGGACCGGCTCAAAGTGAGCAGCAGAGGGACAATACAATGAGAGGAGAGAATATGCTCAAGAAACTGGACAGCAATGAGAGCAAGGAGACAGGGCTGTCTTAAGCATATGTGGTGCTGGAGTGCAAAGATCTGCCCAGCACCCCCACCCCACCCCAGGTTGCCCAGTCCCAGGCAGGAGGGCGGGGCCAGCCAGCTGCCTCAGTGTCTTGCTGGCTCGGTCACCCCAAACTCGTGGTGCAGAGCCGGCTGCAGCAGAAGAGTCTGCCACAGCGCTCCAACTGATGGGCTGGCTTTTCCCCGGACTCAACTCTCGGGCCCCGGACTCTTGGCCTGGTGCCCCTGAGAGCCTAGCGCCCGGGAGCCTATGGATAAGACGGCCCTGCAAGGAGGGTCTGTGATATGTGAGGAGGGGGAAAAGAGTGTTAGGGAAACTGGCCAACAGGGAGTGGGGCAAAAGGAAGTGAAATAGAGTAGATAATGGAGTGAAAAGTAGAAACCTTGGGAAACAAGGGCTAGCAGAGAAAAAGAACTGAAGGAAGGAGGGAATAGAGAAGAAAGTAGGACCGGGGCAAAACTATGCACAGCACATAGGGCAGATCTACACTCTTTTTAACCCTAAGGAAGGGTTAACAAATGGTTTGATAATGTAGATAGATACATGACATCCTACTTTTTACATTCATAATGCATTATTACCTTGTCTTTTTATCACTTAATTTTTAATCATTTTATGTCGCTATATCAGTGAAACACTTCTAATATGTCCCCATGTAAAATTTTACCCCCTTTTTTAACTGCATTCAAGCTCTGACACACACCCCATGATATTTGAGGGGTGATGTTAGGTTTTTCCTCCCATCTTCTTCTTCTTTTTCCATCCTAGCAGAGCAACTAGCAACAGGGAAAGAAACAAGCCTTTTGGAAAATGGTGTGGCTGGATATTACTTACACTTGATGGGGGGAAACCCAATGAATGCCTTGTGATGTTTTAGAATGATATACAGTGAGCGCCGTTCCCACTACAGTGGTACCTCAGGTTACATATGCTTCAGGTTACATACGCTTCAGGTTACAGACTCCGCTAACCCAGAAATAGTACCTCCGGGTTAAAAACTTTGCTTCAGGAGGGGAACAGAAATTGTGCTCTGGCGGCACGGCGGCAGCAGGAGGCCCCATTAACTAAAGTGGTGCTTCAGGTTAAGAACAGTTTCAGGTTAAGTATGGACCTCCAGAATGAATTAAGTACTTAACCCGAGGCACCACTGTACCTTATATCGTTCTAATAGGGAGAAATAATGTTAAACAGGTCAGTGTAGATCCAGCCTTTGTGACAGGAGATGACTGTACGGGAGAGGAGGAACAGGAGATACATGGCCCATTGCATAGAGTTTTGAGGTCTAGAACATTGTCCATGATAGGAGAGTTATGCTGGTTGTAGTTTCTAAATCCACAGCAGCAAAGGGAAGGAGGCGATGAAGGCAAGAAGCAGGGGGTGGTGTGTGGGAGGAGGGGTTGAAGCTTAATTTAACCTACCGGTCTTGACTGGCCAGCCAGTTCTTTGGCAAAAGTCTTCAGGCATTTCTTTCGCAGCCTTTCTCATTCATCCGTCACCATTCACTTTAAGCAGAGCACATAATTGGCACATTTATCCTGGCAGGCAATCTCAGTCGGACACCGGACCAGACCCACTCATCTCAGCAAGTGCTTGTCTAATCTATAATAAACACTTGCCTTCTTCCGGACTTTTTATAAGACACGAGCTCAAAAAAGAGAAGAAGCAAAAATAGCCGAAAGATTTCCAAATTCATCCATACATGCAGAGATAACACCTCCCTATTGAAAGACTCTGACATTGTGCTAATGTCTAAAGATCTGAGGGATAAGTGTGTTGCATATTCTGCACTGAGATGCTGTGAAGATATGTGGGATTTGTAGGTTCTAATCTGAATACGGTACTACAGAATCCTTTTTGTGAAAAAGTGTCTCTGGCAAAGGAAAACAAGAGGCCACCAAGTAGTGCTGAAACTTGCCCCAAGGCTGGCTCCTACATAGATGGACCTCATCACAACAAGGTAACATCAGATCCAAGCAAACTGTGCAGCACCAGGAAATATTGATCTAGGTAGAGATTGATCTAGGTAGAACTTCAGCAGCTCCAACTTCATGGTGGGTGTTGTGTTCGGGAGCCATGTGTTAAAATGCCTTTATTCAGTATCCTTCTTTTAGACTTGACATGCCTCTTATTAGCATGCCATCATTCCTTCTGAGGCACATCTGCCCCTTAGGATTTCATGCGATGTATCTTTTTTTGTGAGCGGCTGAATTTTCTTTTTCCTCTTCCCGAGCTACTTTCACAGTGCAACTTTTCAGCTTTGCTTGACTTTTTCTTCTCTGTGTACATAGCAGTGCTGCTGTTGTGTGTGGCAGCTGCAATACCTTTTGACTTTCTGCTTCTACTGCCTCCCCCAATGTTGATTTAGAATGGATGATTTTGAGTCACTCTGCAATTATTTACAACTCCCAAAGTCTCCGAATTTTTATTATTGTTATTAAAAAAAATGTTTCTTTTTCAGAGTAGCTCAACAGCTTTGGTTGATTCACTGTGGAGAAAGGAAGGCACTCTAAGTAATTGCAATTGTACAAGCCCAATTTAGCGCACAGGTGGTGTGCATTTATTAAATATTTCCCACTTGGTCGGGGGGGGGGGAAGAGCCACGGTCAATTCTATATAAATACACAGCTGCATTTAAAGATTTGGCATTCCATTTGTTTACCCCAGTGTAGCTCAGGAAATGCAGAAATCCTGTTATGAAAATATGTTCATTAGAATGTGCCAATACCTATATTTCTATTATTAGTGGTTGTAATTTTAGTATTATTTCACTCTTCATAAAAAAGAACCCAACAGCAACCTGTTAGCTGCCTATGGCTTAACCATAACAGTAGGTAATACAACTATATTTATATGTCCCTATTTTCACCGGAGAAATGTTGGAGGGGATGAAATAGGATGCCCCTGTTTTCATCGGAGAAATGTTGGAGAATATTTACCCCAGAGGTGACCAAGATGAAGCAGCCTTCTCTATCCTCAGGCAGAGGAGGCTGCCTTACGTGCCTCTTTATGAGTCATTGCACTGCCTTTGCCTCACATCAATTAAATGAAGTGTTTAAGGATACATCACTACTGGGAAAACCATATAGTAAAAGCTATGGTTTTCCCAGTAGTGATGTATGGAAGTGAGAGCTGGACCATAAAGAAGGCTGATCACCGAAGAATTGATGCTTTTGAATTATGGTGCTGGAGGAGACTCTTGAGAGTCCCATGTACTGCAAGAAGATCAAACCTCTCCATTCTTAAGGAAATCAGCCCTGAGTGCTCACTGGAAGGACAGATCCTGAAGCTGAGGCTCCAGTACTTTGGCCACCTCATGAGAAGAGAAGACTCCCTGGAAAAGACCCTGATGTTGGGAAAGATGGAGGGCACAAGGAGAAGGGGATGACAGAGGACGAGATGGTTGGATAGTGTTCCTGAAGCTACCAGCATGAGTTTGACCAAACTGCGGGAGGCAGTGGAAGACAGAAGTGCCTAGCGTGCTCTGGTCCATGGGGTCATGAAGAGTCAGACACGACTAAATGACTAAACAACAACAACAACAAGGAAGATAGGAAAAAAGGATTTGCAACAGAAGAATGAAAACTGGCAAAAGAATTAATATATAATAAGACTAAAGTAATCTCTAAAATGTACAAACTCCTACTTGAATGGGAGGTTAAAGATGAGGAGGTCAAATAAGTAATGACTAAATGGTCAATTGATTTTGGGCGAAAATATACCAATGTTAGCATGGGAAAGACTGTGGAATACAAACTGGAAATTCACAGCCTGTTATACACTAAGGGAAAATCATATGAAAATGTTCTACAGGTGGTATATAACTCCCAGCAGATTGGCAAGGATGTACAGAAGAAGCACAAACACATGCTGGATGTGTAAACAGGCTGAAGGGACAATGATTCATATGTGGTGGGGCTGCAATAAAAAAAAATTGGGATATGATATGCGAGGAAATAAAAAAATGTTCTAACAAACTTTCACAAAAGAACCAGAAGCCTTCCTCTTGGGAATATTGGGACCAGAAATACCTAAGGAAAAAAGAAGAATATTCTTATACGCTGCAACAGCAGTGAGAATACTGCTCACCAAAAAATGGAAAGGCGAAATGATACCATCAAAAGAGGAATGGCAGGAGAAATTGTTTGAATATCTCAAATTAGCAAAATTGACAGAGACAATTAGGAGACAGCCAACTCAAAGGTATAAAAAAATGGGTAATTTATAAAGAATATTTAATTGTCCACAAGTGAAAACCTGGACATGCTTTGACTAAACTCCGCAATTTGTAAGTTAGATAAAGAATACATGAGATAGAATAAAGAAAGGAATGGAGATAAGGAATATGGAAGCAGTGATAACAACATCAACAAAAAGGATGAACCCTCAATGAGGAGGTTGGAAGTCATAAGGTGAAATTAAATAATTGTGAATTAAGATTAAATTAAATAATTGTGAATTAAGGAGCTTTGCCTCCTTCCATACAGGAAGCACACTCAGAACTAAGACTCATGTAGGATAGGGGCAGGTAATTTTACCACACACAGGATATGTATCTTTTATAAGAACCAGTGCTGCTCCAATGTTTGGCTGAAAATGAGGACCGAGCCCTCAGTTTCTCTTGGTTTCCCTGGAGGTGATACTTGCCTATCTTTTACTAAGGTCCAAGAAGAAGCAAGATGACATTCTCTGAGGCAGTGGTGCAGGTGCTTCTGAAGCAAGGATGAGGAACCTGTGGAAATCCAGATGTTGATGGTCTACAACTCCCATCAACCCTGGACACTGACAAGCTGCCTGGGGATGATGAGAGTCTGGGGCAATAGATATTGGTCATAATATTAGATATGGAAGCATGGGAGCATTTGTGGAATATGGATATAAAATTTACAGCATGTTATGGTCTAAGACATGGGTAGGCAAACTAAGGCCCAGGGGCTGGATCCGACCCAATTGCCTTCTGAATCCGGTCCGCAGATGGTAGAATGTGTCCTTTTATTTAAAATGCATTTCTGGGTTATTTGTGGGGCATAGGATAAAGGTGAACAGAAAGGAAAAAATGAAGTGATACCCTGGTTTTAATATGGGGGGTGGAGTGGGGAGATGTTTATTCTACTCTCAAAAGCTTGGGAAATTTCCCCCTAGAAGTTTGGAAAGAACCACATCGATTTTCTTTATTCTGTTACAGGTGGTTCCGTCTACTCTGCCACTAGACAGCCGCTCACACAAAATAAGTCAACTGTGGTGAAAAAAGAGAAGGAAAATAGTCTTGACAGAAATTGCAACAACCTTCTGCAGGGAACTGGCATGTATGCTTGGCCATTATCCAGTAGTACAAAGGAACATATTGTAAAGACTCTTTCAGGAAGATGGCTTGGTCATTCTTCTCTGACAATGGGAGTTGTTAAAAATTTGACAAGGGCAAAGAAGAAGATAGATATGGGAAATTTAGACTTCTATCTAGTCCTTTGTGTCAGTTCTACTATGTTGCTGGAAGGGTTTTTCATGTTTCAAACATATGATGAAAGAATTAAATGCAAGGACATATTATCTTGGACGTGATGCAGAGACTTTGAAATGAACTTGTGAATGGCCTTCTTTGAGTGTTCACCATATTTGGATAATAAGATGTTTGAATAAACGGGAGTTCTGGCAAAAGAGACTAACTGCAACTTCGAAGTACTGTACTTTTCTGTGTATAAGACTATGTTTTTTTACTCTAAAATAATGTTCAAAATCTGGGCTTGTCTTATACATGGATAGTATCTTCCCCCATTTTCTTAAATTGGAGTCCTGAAAGACCTACACTGGCTCCCAGCACGTTTCTGAGCACGGTGCTGACCTTTAAAGCCCAAGATGGCCTCAGCCTAGTATACCTGAAGGAGCCAGATGGGGTAATAATAAATTTACAGTGGTACCTCTGGTTAAGTACTTAATTCGTTCCGGAGGTTCGTTCTTAACCTGAAGCACCACTTTAGCTAATGGGGCCTCCCACTGCTGCCGCGCCGCTGGAGCACAATTTCTGTTCTCATCCTGAAGCAAAGTTCTTAACCTGAAGCACTATTTCTGGGTTAGCAGTGTGTGTAACCTGAAGCGTATGTAACCTGAAGCGTATGTAACCCAAGGTACCACATTATTATTATTATTATTATTATTATTATTATTATTATTATTATTATTATTATCTCCCCCCCGACAGGTTGCTGGTGTGATCTGTGCAAGCTATAGATAATATGAAAGCAGAGGCATAGTGAGGAGGGGGGAACAGGGAGGCCATGGCACCGTGCACACATTTTTGAGGGGACACATTCAGGCACCCGAATGAAAAGCATGGAGCCCTGGCAGTTGAGGCACAGTGATAGGTGGGTTGGTCTAGTGGGCAGGTGGATGGAGGCAGTGGGAAAGGAGCCTCTTGGAGGTGGACTTTGTTGAGCCTCCACATGGGCTTCACAGGCGCTCCCACTCCAGCTGCCCATTCCACCAGGGGGGGAGGGATGGCAACACTTGCTCTTCCCTGGGAGCTGGCAACCCACAATACGCTGCTGTATGAAGATTCCATCAATGGTGTCTCCGAAAATCACTTGGGAAGACAGGCAAACTAATACTAGTGTACTGGAAGAAGCAAAGATCACCAGTGTTGAAGCAATTATTCTTCATCATCAACTTCATTGGACTGGTCATGTTGGGTAGATGCCTGATTATCGTCTTCCAAAGCAACTACTCTATTCCAAACTTAAAAATGGAAAGCTTAATGCTGGTGGTCAACAAAAGAGATTTAAAGACTGTCTCAAGGGAAATCTTTAAAAAATGTAGTATTAGCACCAACAATTGGGAAACACTTGCCTGCGAGCGCGCCAGTTGGAGAACAGCCTTTACCAAAGATGTCATGGGTTTTGAAGATGCTCAAACTCAGGACACAAGGGAGAAACGTGCTAAGAGGAAGGCACGCTTGGCAAATCCACACCATGATCAACTCCCGCCCGGAAACCAATGTCACCACTGTGGAAGGACATGTGGATCCAGAATTGGCCTCCACAGTCACTTACGGACTCACTGTTAAGACCGTGTTTATGGAAGACAATCTTACTCAGCTACGAGTGATCCCCAAAGAAGAAGAAGAGGGTGGGTGCAGGGACACACTGGCAGGTGGTGTCCACTCTGAGATTTTGACAAACCCAACAATGAAATCAATGGAGGGGTAATCACTCCTTCTCATTAAATAGCTTTATTTTCTAACAGAAAGCATGGCAGCCATATGCCAGCATATGAAAAGGAGTTGCAGCGTTCAAAGGATAGGCATAATTGACTGTGAGCTGTAAACTGTATCATCTCTTGACTTCCGAATTGTTGACCCTGGCACTTACACAGAGGCAGCGAGAAGAGAAGAGGCAGGACATTGTATTGTCAAAGAGATTAATGTCAATGGAAATGCTTCCAGTCAGAGAAGCTGCAGGGTTGCTCCCCCCCCCCCCAGTAATAATGCAGACCATGTCTGTAGTCAGAGCACAGAAGTATTAAAAAGCATCTTTCAAAAGACAAGCCCTGGAAGGTGCTTAGAGCATAGATAAAATAAATTATAAATATCAGTCCTCTGCAGATGTTGCTGTCTCCTGAAGACAGGGAAAGCACTAATTTTTCACAATTTGACAAATCACCTGTACGGCAAAAATAATTTATTGTTACAAATCTAAAGAGTGTGCATTTTCGTTCTCCGCAAGAAGGCAAGATATTAAAAGGAATAAGGCTCTCTTTAAACTATATTTTCCTGTTCCCTGCACTTTGCCCATTTCTTCCCAACCTTGCACTATTTTGTTGAGCCAGTGTTGTGCAGTGGTTAGAGCAGGGGCTGCCAATGTGCCTTCCACATATTGCGGACTACAACTCCATCATCCCTGACCATTGGCTAAGCTGGCTGGGGCTGAGGATACGGCACTGCATTTATTATTACTGGTTCAGAGGGTCATTTTAGCACCAGGCGGACCTAACTTCCAGTGTCTATCTAGTCATGAAGCTCACTGAGTGGCCTTCAGCCAGTCACTATGTGGAGATCAACCTACCTCTGAAGTTACTTGGGAGGATACAATGGGGATGGGGAGACAATGTATGCAGTCCTGAGCAATGAACAATACTTTGATCCAGGGCTTTTTTCAGCCAGAACTCACCGACTCAGCTCCGACTCCTCTCAGGTGGGCGCCATTCCCATTACAGTGGTACCTCAGGTTACAAACACTTTGGGTTACAGACTCCGCTAACCTGGAAGTAGTACCTCGGGTTAAGAACTTTACCTCAGGATGAGAAGAGAAATCGCACGCTGGCGGCGTGGCGGGAGGCCCCATTAGCTAAAGTGGTACCTCAGGTTAAGAACAGTTTCAGGTTAAGAACAGACCTCCAGAACTAATTAAGTTCATAACCAGAGGTACCACTGAATAAGAGAAGAAGGGAGGCATTCACAGTGAGTTTTGGCCCCTCTTTTTCTAGAAAAACAGCACAGCTGTGATCCCTCCTCAAGTGTTTTCACAATTACAGCATATTTCCCTTGCTTCTTAAGGGAAAGGAAATGAGGAGAAGGGGTTCCGATCTGGAAACCCCACATAGGTGAGAGGCGCTTGAGTGATTTTGAGCAGAAAAATGGGAGGAAGATAAAAATGTCAAGCAATCCCTTCTTTCACTCTTGACTACAGTACCTGAGGCTGTTTTTTAACATAGGGAAAGTCTTCACACATCTCCTGTTCAACAGAAGCACCTCTTCAACTACTCCCAAGTGGCAGTGCCATAGTTATGAAGGGGCAGTGGGCACAATCACACTAACTTCACACCCCATTGCCACCATTTTCAATTCATTGCCCTTGAATTCATGGAAAGTGTCTCCCTGAAGTGGTGAGCCTGGCTCAACTTCCCTGAGTCAAAAGGCAACAGAAATGGTGGTGGACAGTGAGCCAACTTTGTGTGCTCATCCCCACTGTCACATCACATGTTTACTGCTGCCATTTCTTCTTCTTTGGCGATCACTCATGGCCAAGTAAGATTGCCTTCCATAAACATAGTCTTAACAGGAAGTCTGTAAGTGACTATGCAGGCCAATTCTGGATCCACACGTCCTTCCACAGTGGAGACTTAGGTTTCTGGGCGGAGGTTCATCACAGTGAGGGTTTGCCAAGCGTACCTTCCTTTCATCCTGAGTCTGAACATCTTCAAAGCCCATGACACCTTTGGTAAAGGCTGTTCTCCAATTGGAGCACTCACAGGCCTGTTTCCCAGTTGCCCATGTTTATACTACATTTTTTTAGATTTGCCTTGAGAGAGTCTTGGAACTCCTTTTGTTGACCATCAGCATTACGCTCACCATTTTTAAGTTTGGAATAGAGTAGTTGCTTTGGAAGACAAATAAAGTAGTTGCTTTTGGAAGCCATTTAGCAATGCCTGAATAGGGCTACCAAATTCGGGCCTCACTATTGGACGCGGGTGGCGCTGTGGCTTAAACCACAGAGCCTAGGGCTTGCTGATCAGAAAGTCGGCGGTTCGAATCCCCGCGACGGGGTGAGCTCCCGTTGCTCGGTCCCTGCTCCTGCCAACCTAGCAGTTCGAAAGCACGTCAAAGTGCAAGTAGATAAATAGGTACCACTCTGGCAGGAAGGTAAACAGCGTTTCTGTGCGCTGCTCTGGTTTCGCCAGAAGCGGCTTAGTCATGCTGGCCACATGACCCGGAAGCTATACGCCAGCTCCCTCGGCCAATAAAGCAAGATGAGCGCCGCAACCCCAGAGTTGGCCACGACTGGACCTAATGGTCAGGGGTCCCTTTACCTTTATTGTAATATTATAGATTGGGAGGACTCCCTGCAAGCCCTAGAAATTTGTAAGTGGTAGGATTTGTTCTGGGATGGAGGAAGAAAAAGAAAGGCTGGGATGCCTCTTGAGCAGGCTGGTTGAAGGCTGGCTGGGATAAATGCCTTGGACTCCATGGCTGCACCGTTGTGGGGGACAAGACCCTTTTGAAATGACCATGCTGTAAGATCTAGACTCCCTCCATGCAGACTGAAGCTGCAAATAGGTGAATAAACCATCTTTCTTAAAGCTACAACAGTCTCCTAATAATAATAATAATAATAATAATAATAATAATAATAATAATAATAATAATTTATTATTTATACCCCGCCCATCTGGCTGGGCCTCCCCAGACACTCTGGGCGGCTTCCATAAAAACCAAAAATACAGTAAAATATCACACGTTAAAAACTTCCCTGAACAGGGCTGCCTTAAGATGTCTTCTGAATGTCAGGTAGTTGTTTATCGCTTTGACATCTGCTGGAAGGGCGTTCCACAGGGCGGGCGCCACTACCGAGAAGGCCCTCTGCCTGGTTCCCTGTAGCTTTGCTTCTCGCAATGAGGGAACTGCCAGAAGGCCCTCAGCGCTGGACCTCAGCATCCGGGAAGAATGATGGGGGTGAAGACGCTCCTTCAGGTATACTGGACCGAGGCCGTTTAGGGCTTTAAAGGTCAGCACCAACACTTTGAATTGTGCTCGGAAACGTACTGGGAGCCAATGTAGGTCTTTCAAGACCGGTGTTATATGGTCTCGGCAGCCGCCCCCAGTCACCAGTCTAGCTGCCGCATTCTGGATTAGTTGTAGTTTCCGAGTCACCTTCAAAGGTAGCCCCACATAGAGTGCATTGCAGTAGTCCAAGCGGGAGATAACCAGAGCATGCACCACTCTGGCGAGACAGTCCACAGGCAGATAGGGTCTCAGCCTACGTACCAGATGGAGCTGGTAAACAGCTGCCCTGGACATATCTCAATTTACCAAAGGAACGCAGACCCCTGGAACCCCATGAGCTCTTGTTACTGCTTGGCAGAGAGAGGGGGAGGTCCCCAACTTTTGTAACAGTATTAAACAGGTAGAGCTTTGAACTGATCCCTGTAACAAAACAGCCTGGTCGTTTTTGTCAAATGGAGTGGATTCATTCTTAGTGAGATTCATTCATCACTACCGAAAGCCTACCACAGGCAAACAATTAAGGAAACTCTTGTCACTGAGAATCTGAAAATAAATGTATCATATCTGGAGCTCGCCATTTGGTTGGATCCCTGTATAAGAGCATGTAATTAACATAATGACCCTGTTTGTTATTATTATTTGCTTGAAGTTCAATAACACTCCCCTGGTTTTTGTTGAAATTTCCATCTGCATTCAATGTTTGCCTACTAGAATAGAATTCAATTTTAAGAGACAGAAACACACTGCTTATTGCTTAAAGGGCATACCAGCAAAATATTATGCAAAAGCTATGATAACTGAATGCAATATGTGCTTGTAGAAAGTCAAACCCAATAGCCTCCAGTGCCTTTCCCAATTGTATTACATTAATTATAAAAATGTCTCACATTTTAAAATATGAAGGGGGTCGTTATGAAAGCTGGAAATTACTTTTTCCCTTCGGTAGATAAAACTTAGTAAAAACTATTCCATTTGAAGATGTCAGTTTTCAGGGTTTCCACAGTGAGCTTCTGGCTCATTTTTTGTCTCCTTCCCTCTCTTCCCTCCAGAAGAATCCATCTGATTGTCAAACTAAACACAGTTCCCCGTGACAAACTGGGGTTTGTTTGAACTATGGTTAGTGTGAACAAGCCAGGATCAAACTGTGGTTGCAGATCCTGGTTTATTTTTGACCTGAAATTCTCTTGCGAAATCATTTAGGGCAATTCAAGTGTCCCGTGCCCCCCCTCCCCCACCCAGCAAAGCAGATAACTTAAAAGCTCTTTTTGCACCGGGCCCACTTAGGTTAATGCAAAAAGAGCTTTTAAGCTCTTCGTCGTACTTGCTGAGAGCACATGCTCTCTGAGTACTGGGGATTCTCCCCCTCCTCACTTCTTCAACATCAACTACATTGGTAATGTTGTGTGGATACCTGATTATTGTCTTCCAAAGCAACTACTCTGTGCCAAACTTAAAAATGGAAAGTGTAATGCTGTTGGTCAACAAAAGATGTTTAAAGACTCTCTCAAGGCAGATCAAAAAAATGTACTATAATTTTTTGTTTATGGACAATCTTACTTGGCTACGAGTCATCGCCAAAGAAGAGGAGGTTCCAAGGGTTTGAGCATATACAATTTTCATGTATAAGTGGAACCCCTGAAACTGAACCCCCATGTAAGATGTGATTGTACTGTTTGCCCATTTAAAGAGACAGTGCTATATTAAAGTAGCAACATAAGCTTGCACACTATGTAATCTGAATGAATGAATCTTTATTTGCATCAGCCATTGGCCATAGCAATAAAACAACAATACAATATACAAAGAATAGAAATAAAAAGCAATTACATAAAAAATGTAATCTTGTAATAAATAAACATTAACATCTGTAAAAAAAATAGTAGCTATATTTGACTGTCCTTGTACCATACCTATATTCCAGCTACTAACCAGGGTTAAATTAAGGGTGCAAAGATTATAAATCGGAATGGTGTTGGTTTGGTAAAACCATTGGAGTTGAAGTTGGGTTTTGTTAATAAAGTAAGTGAGGAAATACTTCCCTGCCATAGGAAGTCAAATAAGTTCAATAAGAAATGAGATTTCTCACATCCCTAAATAAAGTCTTACTGATAGGTGAGTTTAGAATCCAACCACCCATGAGAGCATTGGGGACTATCTAAAAAGCACAAACATGGCCATCACTGACCAGAGAATAGAGTAGTCCTAAGAATACAGAAGTGAAACCCCTGATACATAATAATATAATAATAGTCTATTATTTATACCCCGCCCATCTGGCTGGGTTTCCCCAGCCACTCTGGATGGCTCCCAACAGAATAATAATAATAATAATAATAATAATAATAATAATAATGAAAAAGCAATAAAAAATAAAAACTTCCCTAAGCAGGGCTGCCTTCAGATGTCTTCTAAAAGTTGTTTATTTCCTTGACATCTGATGGGAGGGCGTTCCATGGGGCAGACACCACTACCAAGAAGGCCCTCTGCCTGGTTCCCTCACTTCTCGCAGAAAGCCCTCAGAACCACCAGAAAGCCCTCAGATTATTAAAATGGATATAGATTATTAAAATGGCTAGAACCACCCATCTTCCACTGCGTAATATAAAGTGAAAGCGTCCAGTTTCGTGTAACCCCATTATTTAGAGATAAGTAAACATATCTGTAATAATCAGTTCAAGAACAAAAACAAAAGCATTTGTAGTCTGTATTAAATTTTAAATCAATCAATTACCTACAGTGTTAGTACGCAGACAAATGATGTAGTCAGGGCATCAGTTTAACATACATTCTCTGTGTTTGTTTCTTGTCATTATAAATAACTCCCAACATCTGTTGCCTTATAATTTTGGTCTAGTGGTGTACAAGCTACTGAACCTCAGGCACCAAGCCACTTATCAAACTGGTAATTGCTTCTCCCACACTCGTACAACTTTCAAGCCAGTGTCTTCAATATTCCAGCAGTTGTCCTATCAATAAAAGGTACCCACAGCTTCTCCATTTAGTCTCTACATTCAGATGTGGATAAGAAAGATATCCATAAAAGGAAACATTCCCAATGAGCATTACTCAGTAGAAAGTTAGAGAGTAATTATGAATTTGCTCGAGTAGTTAGGGGAGGAATCAGGTCTTTAAATCAATCATGTTTCAGGTGCATGGATTTCTATATACATAGGAACTTCTGTTCATTTTCATCAAGCAGGTATTATAGCTCCAGCTGTGATGTGATAGTCCCATTGTTGGCACATACTAATGGCCTCTTTTCATATGCAGCTTTGGTCTGATGTTGAGGAAGCAGATCTTTCATTTTCATGTTAATGAATAGGAAGTTTGGAAAGGAATGGCTTGAGGGTTGGTTGTGACTTAAGCAATCCTGATGAGGCCCGTTCTCATCACTTCCTGCTTGACTGGCATATCTTCCAACATTCCTCAGATGAAAATAGGGACATTTCTCACTCCCCCGCCCGACCCTCCCCTATTTCTGTTTCCCCTCCCTGGAGCATGTTTTAGCAGAAGAATGGTGAGTGCCATCGCCTTGCCACCAATGGGACACAGCACATGTGCACCTCACCATCGTGAGAAAACCCCTTAATCCTGATTTTATTTTATTCTTTGGTAAATTAAAAAGAAAAAGAAAAGAAACACACGAACCAACAGCCACAGCCATTGCCGATCGCACACCTCGCCACAGCCGCCAATTGCCCGCTCACTGCCACCAACAGCCCACCCACCCACTTGCTGTAGCTGCCAATCACCTGCCCACCTCGCCACAGCTGCCAAACGCCTGCCTAATTGCCACAGCCAATCACCAGCAAGCCTTGCTGCAGCCACCAATCACCCACCCAATTGCCGCTGCCAATCTCCTGCTTGATGCTGACATTAATCGCATGCCCCCCGCTGCATTCACTATCTGTGTATAAGACGACACCAATTTTTGCCTATTATTTTTTAGCAAAAAGCATCGTCTTATACACAGAAAAATACGGTAAATTTTAGAAAGGGGCAAGATTAAATGCAGATGCACAAAGCATAGAAAAAGCTCAGAAAGGCATTCATATACAACGTAGAAATAAAATATAATAATATATTAATTACGATAAAAATATTCAGAGAATATTTCGCAAGTATGTGAATATCCCACAACTATTTGGTATCAAAAAAATCCAGTAGAGAATTTTTGTGAGCAAACTTTTTTTTAAAGAAAAAACCCTCTAATAAACTGAGCAACCCTTTGAAAACGCAGTAAGTTTATTAGAAGACAAATTCTTTCATATCAAGGTGAAGCTTTCTCTTGGACACACTCAAACGAAAAAGTGGGTTTTAATGGTGCGATTTATTTTTTCTACCTTTAAAATAGTTCTCTTCCAATGTAATGCTTCACCATTAAAACAAAAACCATATGCTAGATTGCCATGAGATTAAAGAAGGCGACAGAACCAGGCAATTAGTCTGATTAAAAGTTGTTGCCATGAGGAGATCATAACCATTTTGTTGTGATTCTATCCTACCCATCCATCCCAACGAATTCTCGTTTCCTAATGATCTTCCTCTGTTTTTGATTGGAGCCTAAAACTATTTATTAGGCCCAGTGGCACATTCCAATTTTGATTCTATTTCTCTTCATTCTATTACTGTGGGAATCCATTAGCGTATTCAATCCAGGAGCATCTGCACATAGATTTTACTATTCCATTAGTTTGCCCCAATGTGAATTTCATTCTGAGTTGTTGTTCAAGGGATTCTTTTTAATGAGAATGCAAAAAGGGAGAGCCTGGTGGAGAAACAGAAAGGGGAAGGAAGCATGTTGGGTTTCTAGTAGATGACTGTTCTGGGAGAGGAGAAATAAAATGGCAGATGGCCCGAGCTGAGCTAATGGAATAAGCCTTGCTATTCCATCTCTCTATACTGCTGCATGTGTAGATCCAACCTAAGAAAAAGTTCCAAATGCATTCAAATGTTTCCAAGACATCCACATTTTTTTTAAAGTAAGCAATACTCTCTTTTAATTCCAGCTCCACCAACACCCAAGTTTCTTTGCTGCCTGGGAAGCAATGTGTTTTCCAAATTTGTAGAACCCATGTGTCCCACTCTTTAAGAGCAGAGAGTGAAGACTTGGGCAGATCTATACTTATGGTTTTTAACGTTAACGAAGGGTTAAGGAATGATTTTGATAGCCGTATGGACACATGACATTCTGCTTTTAAGTTTCATAATGTGTTAATAAAATGTTCCACCAGAGAGCCCTGCAGAGCAACTAGTGATCAGCTAGTATTCGTTTTGACGAAATAAACATAAACACTTTATTTTACAAGCATGCCCTGTGAAGTTTTAGAACGATATAGCTAATATTGTTCTAATAATGTTAAACTGGTCAGTGTAGATCCAGCCCTGGTCTTTGCCCTACAACTGGAATGGCTAATTCTGGCAGAGCACAACCTTTTCTCAATTCGCACTCCCCATTTCCCATTAAGGTCAGTAATGCAGTAACAGTATTAAACAGACTTTTTATATAAGATAATATTTTCAGACTGCTGAGCTTTTTGGAATGTTTATTACTGGTAATGGTGGTTTTATCTGTATTGCTAAGCCTTGGAGTCATATTGGATTCATTATCCTTTATGATGCTTTTTCAGAGTCTCACCGCAAAAAAATATAGTTGGTGGTTTTGGTTACAGATTTTTAATTGTATTTTATGTACTTATTGACTGTTTATTGCCCTGAGGAACTTACTTGGTCAGAAAAGTGTGGCTTATAAATTTCCAAAGTATTACTATGGGGGGGGGCATGAGCACCTCAAGTCTCTGAATCATTAAAAATGAGCAGGGGAGAGATATTATTATTTGCATTTTTGTGTGTGAAAAAATATCAAAGCTGGCACAGGGAAAAGTAAGCATGTCAGGTGGCTTACCTCAGCTTGGTGCCCTCAAGGTATTTCAAACTATAACTTCTATCATTCCTGCCCGTTTGCCATGCGAAAAGGGGCTGATGGGAGATCTGGTGCTAAATAGCAGGTTGACACAAAGTTGAGGAAAGCTGTAATAGGGTGTAGAGTTACAAGTGTTTACATGGAGTCACATGGGCGCAGCCTGCACTCAATGTCACACGATATTCTGATGCCACAAGAAGCCGGGGGCAGATCCGAACACCATCTGAACATTAAGGGGGCCCGCCCCCTCAAAACAAACAAACAAGTATTGGCAGGGCGCAAAGTCCCTCAGCCTCCAGGAACTGGGGCCTATGTTCCTCACTGCTTTTGAAGTGGAAGCCTCACACTGATTGTGGTGCAGTAGTTAGAGCACAATGGAACGTGGGTGGTGCTGTGTTCTAAACCAGAAGGTCGGTGGTTTGAATCCACACTGCAGAGTAAGCTCCTGTTGCTCTGTCCCAGCTCCTGCCAACCTAGCAGTTCAAAAGCATGCCAGTGCAAGTAGATAAATAGGTACCACTGTGGCAGGAAGGTAAACGGCATTTCCGTGCGCTGCTCTGGTTTCCATCGTGGTGTTTTGTTGCACCAGAAGCGGTTTAGTCATGCTGGCCACAAGACCTGGAAAGCTGTCTGTGGACAAACGCTGGTTCCCTCAGCCTGAAAGCGAGATGAGCGCCACAACCCCAAAGTTGCATTTGACTGGACTTAACTGTCCAGGGGTCCTTTACCTTACCTTTTAAACTTTTTAATGCACAGGTAGCCATCCATGCTCACAGAGGCTTTCTCTAGTACATCCCCTCACACATTCACCCCCTGCTGATATTTGGAGCTCTTGAAACTGCTGTATGAACTGAACCACCAGGGTCTGATGTGCATAGACAACAAATTGGCTGGTCAGGCTATGACTCCCCAGAAGAGCAGCCGATCTCTCCTGGTAAGTTTCGATTGGATTGGATTGGATATCCCGCTTTATCACTACCCGAAGGAGTCTCAAAGCGGCTAACATTCTCCTTTCCCTTCCTCCCCCACAACAAACATATTGTGAGGTAAGTGAGGCTGAGAGACTTCAAGAAAGTGTGACTAGCCCAAGGTCACCCAGCAGCTGCATGTGGAGGAGCGGAGACACGAAGCCGGTTCACCAGATTACAAGTCTACCACTCTTAACCACTACACCACACTGGTAAGTGTTGCCACTTTATAATCAACAGTTTAGGTTGCAGTGTGGTGCAGTACCCATGTCAGTTTCTCCAGTTTGCATATGTGTTCATAGACACACAAAAATTGGCAACTCCTGCATTAAGAGTGTTGGATTAGTTCATATCTCCACTCAATTATGATGCTTAGTGTGAGTACCTTGGGTACTCACATTGCTTCATAACCTTCATTTTAGAAGGGCTGGAGATGACTTCTTTTTTAAAAAAGGAAGATCAGAGTCCAGTCCTCCCTGCTGAGATGGGTGGATCACTTGAATTGCACAATTATAATCTGGTCCTATAGTTAAAGCTATGGTTTTCCCAATAGTGATGTATGGAAGTGAAAGCTGGACCATCAAGAAGGCTGATCGCCGAAGAATTGATGCTTTTGAATTATGGTGCTGGAGGAGACTCTTGAGAGTCCCATGGACTGCAAGAAGATCAAACCTATCCATTCTTAAGTAAATCAGCCCTGAGTGCTCACTGGAAGGACAGATCCTGAAGCTGAGGCTCCAATACTTTGGCCACCTCATGAGAAAAGAAGACTCCCTGTAAAAGACCCTGATGTTGGGAAAGATGGAGGGCACAAGGAGAAGGGGATGACAGAGGACGAGATGGTTGGATAGTGTTCTCAAAGCTACCAGCATGAGTTTGACCCAACTGCGGGAGGAGTGCCAGGCGTGCTCTGGTCCACAGGGTCACGAAGAGTCGGACACGACTAAACGACTAAAGAACAACAACAATCTGGCCTTGAGAATTATCTTTGGTAAAATGTGAATCATTTGGTGGTGATATCTAGAGACTCTTCCAATAGCAATAGTTCCAATAGAAAAGAGTCAATAGTGGGTGGAAAAAACTCATTCCTTTTGCAATGTTGAAAGAGTTATTTATTGCTCTTGATATTTCCTTAGTGACAGAAGTTATTCTGCCAAAATTAACAAATCGTCCTTGACATTTCTCCCATTGTAAAATGTCAGAGCACCATGCAGAGCAGCAGAGCATACATTTAAAGTCATTTCGAAAGTCTGAGTAAATCACCCTTATTAGCTGGAAGTGCTTGCACTTTGATCCTCATTTAACATTGATGAACAACGGCATGTTGATTCTTCACTGGATGGTTTAACTGACAGGAGTATTTATATACAATGGACCCATTAAGTCAGCCAGTTGTTATCCTGGGGTATTAACTCAAGAAACAGTACTGCGTATGGTGACTAAACTTAACCTCATGATAATAACTACTGAGTTGTAGCAAGAAGGCGAAAGCAAGCTAACATTTCAGCACTTTCAGAGTGAGAGTGACTATGATGCTTTAAGACTTAATAACTCTTACCGGGGGGGGGTGTGGAACGCTGAAATGTTAATGTAACTTTTTTTATATATTGGGGTACAAATGGATGAAATTTGCAGGCCAAGTCAACTTTGTGAGGGCATGAATACTGACAAATTTCAGAAGGATAGTTGAGGTGGTATTCCTGCAAGAGCAGAGGATTAAAATTTTAGAGTGTGTGAAAAGATAAATAAAAAGGAGTTTCCTATAGTGTTTTGTGGGGAATTGGTTTGAAAACAGAAGACATAAGATAGGTAAGAAGCTTGACAAATAGGTTCAGGAGTATTTGTGTTGGGCACCTTTAAAACTGTATATTTTGGAGGGAAGAACTAAAAGGGATTAGCTTCCCAGGTATGACTGTTGCCTCTGATTACAACCTTGACATGTCAGTCATGATAGATCTTTCCCTCCATCCTTTCCCACTGTGGTGTTTGATCTTCCTTCTCCCATCACCCTGTTAGCATGGTGTCATGGCAAGCTTAGTGACATTGTTGTTGTTGTTGAGTCGTTTAGTCGTGTCCGACTCTTCGTGACCCCCTGGACCAGAGCACGCCAGGCACTCCTGTCTTCCACTGCCTCCCGCAGTTTGGTCAGACTCATGTTCGTAGCTTTGAGAACACTGTCCAACCATCTCGTCCTCTGTCATCCCCTTCTCCTTGTGCCCTCAATCTTTCCCAAATATGCCTGTTGTCTTTGTCCATGGAGTTTTCTTGGCAGGGATATTGGAGTGGCTTCCCGGTTCCTGCTCCAGGTGGATCACATTTGGTCAAAACTCTCCACTATGACCTGTCCATCTTGGGTGGCCCTGCATGGCATAGCTTATAGCTTCTCTGAGTTATACAAGCCCCTTCGCCACGGCATGAAGGGGTTAGTGACATTATTCCTCAGCATTTTCTTTTTGAAGTCAGGATTGTCTAGGTGCTACCTCAGATATCCTACTTTGCCAAAATACCTTGGACACCCTGCTTTGCCTGGGGATGAAGAAGTCATTCAAGTTTGATGCATACCTTTGTGCACAAACCTTAATGGTATGGAGGAGGAGACTTTGAAGCTTTGAGATGCTTATAGGAAGTGATTCATAAATGAAAATGATGGGGGGGGGTGAGCGCCTAGCACACATACAAAACAACCACCACCCTGGTTCTATTGGTGTATACTTTGCCAGACTTCGCCCACATTGGAGGGGCTAGTTCAGGGGTCAGCAACTTTTTCAGCAGGGGGATGGTCCACTGTCCCTCAGACCTTGTGGGGGGCTGGACTATATTTTTTGGGGGGAAATAATGAACGAATTCCTATGCCCCACAAAGAACCCAGAGATGCATTTTAAATAAAAGCACACATTCTACTCATGTAAAAACACCAGGCAGGCCCCACAAATAACCCAGAGATGCATTTTAAATAAAAGGACACATTCTACTCATGTAAAAACACGCTGATTCCCAGACCATCCGTGGGCTGGATTGAGAAGGTGATTGGGCCAGATCTGGCCCCCAGGTCTAATTTGCCTACCCATGTCTTATATCAGGGGTCAGCAGACTTTTTCAGCAGGTGGCTGGTCCACTGTCCCTCAGACCTTATGGGGGGCCAGACTATGTTTTTTTTTGGGGGGGGGGAATGAATGAATTCCTATGCCCCACAAATAACCCAGAGATGCATTTTAAATAAAAGCACACATTCTACTTATGTAAAAACACGGCAGGCCCCACAAATAACCCGTGGGCTGGATCTGGCCCCCGGGCCTTAGGTTGCCTATCCATGTCTTATACTGTTCCTTTCGCTACTTAATTGTGGTAATAAATATAAAACTGGGTCTTGAGACCCTTTAGGATTTTTACATGTGCATGCACGCACACACAAACAACTGAAATGACTCACCTAAGCTCAGCCTAGCAGATCAACCTACCTACCATATCAAAACTGCCTCCCTTGACATATAGCTGTTGTGCATCCATGTGTTGCAGTATCTGTTCTTCTTTGGGGGAATCTCTGGGAATATGCCTAAAAAAGTAACCGTGGATGTTCGTTTTGTTGAAAAAATACTTTCCACGAGTGCAAAGTTAAATTAGAACGAGCCTTCGGGTTTATTACAGCCCCAAAGGCAGTGGAAGCTTCAGTCAGATGAGGCAAATTGCAATGACACCTCGGCTATGATAAATTACCTTTCAATGTGGCAAAATGAATTCCCCGACTGCACTACACAGTCAAAGTTATCAATCATTGTATGTGCAAGGCTATTTATGAAGTAAAAATTAAAAAAGAAAGAAAGAAAAACAGGGTCGAAGGGATATCAGTCCAAAAGTAGCACAAAACTACAAGAAGGATGATGCCAGCATTCAAACCTTAATAATTAATTTAACATTGAAGGCGTCTGATCCTTTCTTAATTGGAGTTCAGCTTCTCCCTTGCAGCTAACAGCATGAGGGCTGGTATTTGCACAGTGAAGTTCTTTATTGAAAAAGTCAGGGGAAAGAGAAAAGGGGGTACAGAACCCTCTATTAAGCGGGTTCTCATATAGTTAAATATTCTTCTAAAGCTCATATTCTCATTCTCATTCCCTTCAGGTTCAGGTTGAGCTGTGAGTTCTTGAAATAACTTTAGATATGTTTTTCTTGAGCATAACCTTCCAAATGTGGCTTGAATTTCACTTGGGATGAATTTTACTGAAATGCCTTGGATTTCACAGTATCTTGGAAGGACCGTATTGGTGGTTTTTACAATACTTATATACAGCTGTATCATAGAAGTAAATCACAGTGGTTTACAACAATGTAAAAATAATAAAACCAGACAATAAAATCGTACCTTCTTCTTTTTTTCTTCTTTTTTTTTTAAAAAAAGTTAAAAGCAGAAGAATTAAAAACAAACATCAATAAACAACTGGGGGTGGTGTACTCTTAATTGCCTGCATAGGTATGACAGAATAGGTTTTTTCCCATCAAATATTGAAAAGTTGGCACATTAGTGGCACACTGAAACACTATTGGCAAGATGTTCCACAGGACTGGGTCAATGATACTAAAGGCTCCATCGCTCTTGTTCACCACCAAGTGTCAAGGCCAGGCAAATAAACATAAACAGAGAGGTTGTGCGCTCTTCCCTTCTGCTAGTCTGCAAAGACTCTCCTCCCTGCAAGTGAGCCTTTTGGCTCGGGTGGCGGTTAGGCATTGGAATAATGTGTTGTGGTGTGTCGAAGAGCTAGGTGTGGCCATCGCCTATGCCTTCAATTTAGGGGTATTTCGTTAAAGGAATTTGGCGGTCGTGTATTCTGTCCGATGCCTGCTAGGCAGGAGGCCATGGCACGACCCTCGGTGACATCAGGGGTGAGCCTATAGTTGGATTGGCATCAACAGGCTCCACCTACTGGTGAATAAACCCACCTCCTATAGTCATCCAATGCCTAAGCCAATACCTTTTCACTGCTGTAATCAATAAAGTTGTGGCCTTTCATTGCCCATTAACCTTATATAACGTCTCCTTGTGTATTCTTTCCACATCGCAGGGGTCAGGTCCTCGAACCACAAAGACTCTCCTCCCTGCAAGTGAGGGGAGTGGTTGTGGGCGGGAGCCGAGCACCGCCCCTAGCAGGGGGCGTTAGCCCCCTGCCTCCGTCTCACCTGGCTGGCGCCCACGCCCCTCGGCAGGCATCCAACCAGGTGCCTGAGAGGGGGCGTGTTCAGCAGCCTTTTGCTGCGGCGCCAGCCTCTGCCCGGCCTCATTCTTTGTCATCTCGCCGCAAGTCACCCACCCTCCACTCCCTTTGAGTTAGGGCTTAGGTCATTGGCGACCTTAGGTTGGTCGCCCTGGTTGTCTGGGGGGCCTGGTAGGAGTTTTTCCATTTGGCATTAGGCTTTTTGGTTTTTTCGCCTACCTCGTAGCAATCGTCACAACTTTTGTGGTATTGGTGGGTAGGTTAGGCATTGGAATAATGTGTTGTGGTGTGTCGAAGAGCTAGGTGTGGCCTACTCCACCTACTGGTGAATAAACCCACTTGCTTGAGAGATCCAATGCCTAAGCCAATACCTTTTCACTGCTGTAATCAATAAAGTTGTGGCCTTTCATTGCCCATTAACCTTATATAACGTCTCCTTGTGTATTCTTTCCACATCGCGGGGGTCGGGTCCTCAAACCACAACACTATTTTCCTGAGAAAACCTGGACAAGCTCCTCAACAGAGGACAAAAGCCTTCTTATAAGTATATTCATGTTCACATCGACACCACACATTTAAAACACACGGCTTTCCCCAAAGAACCTTGAGAACTGGAGCTTAGACCTCACAAAACTATAGCTCCAACCACCCTTAACATTTTTTTTTTTTAAACTTCTTTTTATTGAGTTTCATATAAGTAACCAAAAAGAAAAAGAAATAACTTCACAATTACAAAAAGAGAGAAAAATACAAAACAAATATCTAAACATAACATAAGTATTATCTATTTCCGTTACAATTCTTTATCCTCACAATTATCTCTTTGTGTCTTAAGAACTTAAATCATTCTTCTACGCTCTATTGACCTCCATCCCTCCCGCTTTCAGGCTTCTTAATATACATAATTTATTTTCCCCGCAGCTAATAATTGTTAATAGTTTACACATCGTAAGGTTTATATCAAATCTGTTATAGTTTTTAGGCTTCTGTAATTCCCTTCAATGTATATCATAAATTTGTTCCAGTCATTAATAAACTTTGTATTTTTTTGGTTTCTGATTTTTTGAGTCATTTCTGCAAGTTCAACAAATTCAAATAATTTTGTTTGCCACTCTCTAATTGATGGGATATCTTGATTTTTCCAATTTTGGGCAATTAACAATCTGGCGGCAGCTGTGGCATACTGAAATAATGTCTTATCTTCGTTTTTAACTTCATCCCCAACTATCCCTAGTAGAAATGCTTCCAGTCTTTTAGGGAATGTATATTTAAATATTTTTTTTAACTCATTATAAATATATTCCCAATATTTCTTCATTTCTTCGCATGTCCACCACATGTGGAAAAAATTACCTTCTTTAACCTTGCACTTCCAGCAGTTCTTATTCCCAGTTTTGTACATTTTCCCCAACTTTCCCCAACTTCTATTTGGGTTATGTCTTCCTTCTCTTTTTTGTACAACTTCTCATAAAATTTGAGGAAATTCTCCTTTATTTCTTTTGGGTCTTCTATCAGTTGTTCCTCTATTTTAATTTTGTTTATCACATTTTGTTTTTGTCTTTTTCGTAATTGCCAAGCTAATAATTTACCCGTTTTATTAGCTGACTCAAAGTATTTTTGTTTCATTAGTTTAATTTTCCATTCAGTTTCTTGACTTATTAACATTGAGTATTGAGATTGTAACATCTTTCTTATTTGGATATTTTGTTCATCTTTCGGGTTTGTTGTTAATTTTCTCTCACACTCTCTTATCTGAATTAGGATTTCCTCTTTCTTCTGTTCTCTTACTTTCCTCCTATAACTATTTTGTTGAATGAAAAACCCTCTTAAAACAGCCTTACTGGCGTCCCAAACTATATCCAAACTTATTTCCGTATTGAGGTTCAAATCCAAATAATTTTTTAGAGTGGTTTTAGCTTTTCCGACCACTTCATCATTTTCCAGTAGATGTTCATTCAATCTCCATCTGAATCCACCTTGTGATTTACCTTTTATTTCCAAAACTACCGAATTATGATCTGAAAGAGTTCTAGGTTGAATTTCACACTTTATAGTTCTTAAAGTAAATTCCCTTGAGACCCAGATTTGATCAATTCTGCCCCAGCTCTTATGTGGCTCTGAGAAGAAGGTGAATTGTTTCTCTAATACATGTTTATATCTCCAAATGTCTATTAAATCTAAACTTTCTTCCAACTTATTAAAGGATCCTGGCAGTTTCCCTTGATTATTTTTCCCCCTTTCTGATTGTCTGTCCAATTCTGGTGTCGGTACTCCATTAAAGTCTCCTAGTAGAATTGTCTTATTACATTCTACCTCTAATAAGATTTGTTCCAATTTTTTAAAGAATTCCGATTTATTCCAATTTGGGGCGTATATATTTATCACATTGATTTTCTCCCCCTGGAAATTAATTTGTACACCTAAAATCCTTCCTTCCTCGTCTTTACAGATCATTTTGGGTTCCCATTTTTCTTTCACGTAAATCACTACCCCTCTTTTCTTTTCAGTTGTACAATTTGTAAATTCCGCCCCCAACTTTTTGTGCACCAAAATATGTTTGTGCTTTTTGATTACGTGTGTCTCCTGTAAACAAATTAGATCTAAGTTCTTTCTTTTCAACACATTTACTATTTTATTCCTTTTAGTTTTTTCGTTCAAACCATTCACATTCCATGACAAAACTTTCAGATTCATCGTATTGACTATTTTTCCGTTTACCAACAGCTAATAGTTTAAATTCGAGTGGTTTTATTCTCCCTGTTCACCTCTCCCTCCTCTTCTTCCTCCTCCTCTGCAATCTCCTCCTCCTCTTCTTCCTCTACTTCTTCTTCTCTAGCTTTGTCCTCTTTGTCTTTCCACGGTTCGTTTTTCTTTCTCCTCTCCTCTAGACCACCATTTTTCCCTTCATATCTCTCCTCTACTCTTCCTAAATCTTTTTCATATCTACGTAGGAATTTCTTCACTTCTTGAATCTCAACAATTCTAAACCTTTTATCTTTGTAAAAAAAGGAGATCCCTTCCGGGAACTCCCATCTATATTGTATGTTATTCTTTTTTAGGACACTTGCCAGCTGTTTATAACCTTCTCTTTTGCGCAGGAGTCTAGTTGGTATCTCTTTAAAGATGATGATCGGTCTGCCATCAATAATTAATCTTTTTTGATAGCTTGTTTTCAATATCACATTTTTCATCTCTATCGAGCTAAAAATAACTAAGCAATCTCCTGCGACTTTTTTTGATTTTATTTGTTTAGTCTTTGATTTAATTCTGAAGGCGTTTTCTATCGTATATGCAACCTCTTCTTCTTTCAGCTCCAGCCAATTGGCTAGTTCCTTAATCATCTTTTCTTTGATATTTTCATTTATTTCTTCTCCTACTCCCCTAAATTTCAGATTTAACTGCTTTTGTTTCATTTCAATCATCGCTAAGTTGTCCAGAACTTGGTCTTGGTTTTTATTCAGTTCTCCTATCTCATCTTTTAACCTATCTGTCTCCTTTCTATGTTCTTTCATTTCTTTCTGCATTTTTTTATTTGCTTCTTCCAAAGATTTTGACCGACCTGTCAGATCCTTTATTTTATTTGACAATTCTCCTACTGCTCCTTCTATTTTTTTATCTAGTAACTCATGCATTTCTCCTAATTTTTTCTCCATATGTATTTCATTCTGTCTGAACTCTTCTTTTATTTTTAGCTACAAAATGTCCAAGTCTTTAATCTCTTCTTGTCGGGATATTTTCCTTTCTGATGGTGTCCCTCCTATCTTTTTCCCATTTTCCCCCGACATTTTGTCCTTTTCTGGTGTTGAGTTAAGACTCTTGTAATATTTTTCCTCTCCCCTAGGGGGCGCACAGTCTAAGCCCTATCCTGCTGAGTTTCTGACGTTAAGTTCACAAACGCTTTAGAACTCTCAGGTTTCTCAAAGAGATATGTGAGAACTGAGTGTATTTCAAATTATTCTCAGTCCCTTTAGTTTCCAACCAGTACGTTAATGCTGCCAAGTTGGCTTAAATAATTTCCAGCTTCAATTCTAAGATCTCAAATACCTTAATGCAAATTATTCTAAGTTCTAAGTTATTTCAATAGTATTTCAGTAATACTATTTCAATATTATTTCAAATTAGATTGTACTAGCCAAAATAAAAAAAAAGGGAAAGAGAGACAAATCCTAACAAACAGAACTTTAAACAAAGTAAATTTAACATATATCTAACTTTATCTTATGTAAAGACTCCTTTTCTTCCCTTCTAATTATGTTTCAGCCACTTGGTCAGCTTAATCCAGTTTCAAAATTTCACCCAAAGAAAATATCAATGTTAGAAAGTAAGTCACCGCAGATAAATCTCTTTCCAAAATCTGTATTCTTCAGCCACTTGCTGGCTTAATCCAATATTTGGTTACAGTTGGGAGGAGGGGTCCAGAAATTTAAGCCCCCAAAAATCAGGTCCGAACCATAAGGTAAGAGTAGTTGAATCCTCCAGTAATTTTAAATATGTTCCTCTTTTAAGTTCAGTTGCACTTTAGTCTCCAAAGCGAACAAACAAACAAACAAACAGAAAAAGCCAAAGAAACCAAGTTCAAGATCTTTAAGGGTCCGATGTATTCAAATTTTAAACCAGTCTTTCAGGGAAGAGGAGTAGGTGTGTAAACAAAGTTTGGATTCATCTATATGGGATCAGTTCATATCCAGTTTCTCAAAGGCAAAGAAGAAAAAAGCCAGGAAAAGGAGAAGAGAAAGGGGTTAAAACTCCAAAGTCTTTAAGGGGGGGAGGTTGGTATCTCCGTTTGGAGTTTAGCCAAATGCCCAAAATTTCAAACTTCCCTCCAAGAAAGGCAGGTAAGTGAAAGTTATTATTTATTTGTTTGGAGGCTTTTATTATATTTCGTCTTTTTCTCCCTTTCCTCACCTTCCCCCTTATGCTCCAATGTTGTTATTTAGTGCTTCAGGGTAATTATCCCTCTATCCCCACTCAGTCTTTTTTAGTCCCTTATTTTTGGAATCTTTTCCCCCAGAAAGAATACAAAGTTTCTTGAGGTCTATTTAGTTGCTTAGTTGTTACTTGTCTTTCCTTCGCCTCACCAACAAAGTTGCTGAGGGCTTTCACTTTTCTGTTCTCTATAGCAGATGATTAGTCATTTCCTTTCTTTACTCTTGCGACTATATTTCCTGCGCCATTTTGCTCTGGAAGAACAAGTCGGGTTCCTCAATTAAAGCTTTATATATCCAGAGACCCTCTTATTGTTAGCTTAAAGTTTTTAGTACGTCGTTTTTGCCATAATCTTGAGGGTTCTGTTCTTAAAGTTGCGGAGATTTGTCGCTTTTCCAGTAGGAGCTAGAGGCATCGCTACACGGGGTCCGCAGAGCTTACCGTTCGCGTTTCTCAGTCCCGTCGCCTTCGAGTCTCTTTAAAAAAAAACCCGAAAAAACTTCGGGACTCCTCCAACGCTGCTGGGTAGCTTGTCCCTCAAGGGTACCCCCCTTGAGATTTTGGGGGTCGCAGTGCCCTTGCGTTGCCCCCGAGCCCCCGTGAAGCTCGGAAAAGCTCTCAGCGTCTTTTCCGCGCTCCTTGCTGCTTGCGATCCCAAACCGGAAGTCTCTCCAACCACCCTTAACAGACCAATGTGTTACCAGATAATGGAGGCATATAACTTGGATAAAAAAATTGGCTTCCAGGTGGAAAAATCAAAATTGGAAACAGAACTGCTAGACCCTAAAATTAAGAATTTGTCAAGAATGTATAACTTGCTGTTGAAATGGAATACTCAGGATGAAATGGTGAAATCTGCTATGATAAAATGGGCACAAGATGTTGGACATAATATTATGATGGCTGACTGGGAACAGTTATGGACCACAGGTATGAAGTTCACGGCATGCAATGCCTTAAGAGAGAATATAATGAAAATGATATACAGGTGGTACATGACACCAGTCAAGCTTGCAAAAATCTATCATTTGCCCGACAGCAAATGTTGGAAATGTAAAGAGACCGAAGGTACATTCTTTCACCTTTGGTGGACGTGCCCAAGGATTAAGACTTTCTGGGAGATGATCTATAATGAAATGAAAAAGGTATTTAAATATACCTTTCTGAAGAAACCAGAGGCCTTTCTCCTGGGCATGGTTGGCCAATTGGTGCCAAAGAAGGACAGAACTTTCTTTATGTATGCCACAACAGCAGCAAGAATACTTATTGCAAAGTACTGGAAGACACAAGATCTACCCACCCAGGAAGAATGGCAGATGAAGGTGATGGACTACATGGAACTGGCGGAAATGACTGGCAGAATCCGAGACCAGGGAGAAGAGTCGGTGGAGGAAGATTGGAAGATATTTAAAGACTATTTACATAAACATTGTAAAATTAATGAATGTTAGAAGGATGTTGGAATGATGTTATGTGACTTTAGCAGGAAGGATATAAAGGATTTGGGAAAAACTGACTGTTAATTGGTGAAAGGAGGGAAAGTAAAGTTACATTATACTAAGATAAATTACAGGACTAAAATTTGAAAAGATGGAAAGGATTTGCTGAAATAGATAATCGATCTAGAATACAAAAAAGGGAGGTGTGAGGAGGGCAAGGAAATAAGCTAATGAATTTGTTGTATTTTTCTTTGTTTTTTCTTTACTGTTTAATGGATTTTATTTTTCTGTTTTTTTCCCTTTGTATTTTATCTTTTCTTCTTTACCTATTGTGATGTGTTGTATTGTTTTTTGTTTAAAATGATGTTTGTTACTTTTTCTTTTTGTACCCCTTAAAACTTTAATAAATATTATTTTTTAAAAAAACAGACCAATGTGATCACTAAATTCTAATGCTCACATTAGCCCGAAATGATGATTTATTTATTTATTTATTTATTTATTTATACCCTGCCCATCTGGCTGGGTTTCCCCAGCCACACTGGGCAGCTTCCAACAGGATATTAAACACACAATAAAACGTCAAACATTAAAAACGTCCCTAAACAGATGTCTTCTAAAAGTCAGATAGTTGTTTATTTCCTTGACATCTGATGGGAGGGCGTTCCACAAGTGGGCGTTTGGTAGTGGGCGACACTACCAAAAAGGCCCTCTGCCGGGTTCCCTGTAACCTCACTTCTTGCAGTGAGGGAACCACCAGAAGGCCCTTGGAGCTGGACCTCTGTGTCCAGGCTGAACGATGGGGGTGGACCCCTGAGCATAGGAATCTGCGTTACTAGATCCCTAGCATCCCTAGATCCCTAGATGCATTACTAGATCTCTAGTATCCCTAGCTGGGCCAGCTTGCAGATGATAGATCCCAAGATAGCTGCTTCCACCCAGAGAGGGGGTGGGTCTAAACACAGGAAGACAATGCTGTGAGTCAGAAATTAGATCATTTTTACCAAAAGGAAAAAGTTCCAACAAGAAAGCCTGTTTTAAACAATTCTCACTCTCTGGCGTCATCTGGTGCTGCATGTTTAAAGCCCATTCACATTGTGTTATTGTGACAAATGTTGCTGAATCCACAGTCAGTTAAAGGAAGACCCTCACATTCTGATTCCAGGGAACTCCTAGCAAATCATAACTATGAAGTGAATCGGAGGGGCCGACTTGTGCCCAAGACTGAGGGGGCCAAGGTGTGCATCACACGTGTGTGAGGTCATGTGTGCGTGACATCACGTGCCCGGCGCACATTGTGTGTGTGACATCATGCCCGTGATGTGTGTTGCGGTTTCTCCTCTCTCACGCTCAGGTGGAGCCAGCCATTGAAACCACGTTATGCTCAGCTCCACACTCGGCCTCCTCCACCGCTTCAACATTGAGGGGGCCTGGCCCCCTCCCAACAGATATTGGAGGGGGGTGAAGACACCTCAGCCCCATAAAGCTGGGGCTGTGATTAGTTTTATGCTGAAATCTGCCCTTCAATCCTAAAAGTTTCCTCCCCTTCAAAGTTTCCTCCACTTCAACTCCAGTGAGTGTTGAGTTCTGAGCTGACCTTGTTGCTTCAAAGTGGCCAGATGTGATCTGTGCATCTTTTTCTTTTTCTTTCCAGTAAATATATTTCCAACACACTGCGGTCTCCTCAGCTGTCTATCCTTCTTCCTGATATGAGAAAGCCCCGTGGGAGGAAAGTTATGCCATGATGTCTTCTCCTGGGCTTTAAATCAGAGAAATCATTGCATTTTAAAAATATAAATCGACTATAGAAACACTGCGATTAAATAACTATTAAATGGGCTGTTGATTAACACATTGTTTAGTTTGATTAACAAGGTCTTTTGCTCTTATGCCATGTAGTGATTCATTATTCTCACCATTGGCTGATTCCCCTCCCCACAAAAACAACAACCACAGTTTATCTTATTGTGCTTTAATTCCACAAACCATCTGGCACCAAATTTTCCAAGGCATTGCTGCCATGGGCTCGGCAATGTACATTACTCAAAGTTTGCAGAGGCGTAATAGCTTCTTATTTATGCCAGTTGTTCAGGGAAGAAGTCCACTGAAGGGCTGGTTGCCTCCTCCAGGTGAAGCCCTGGGATTAGAAAGTGCCGTATTTTTCGCTCTATAGGATGCACTTTTCCCCCTCCAAAAATTGAGGGGAAATGTGTGTGCATCCTATGGAGTGAATGCAGGCTCCTTGGCTTCAGCGATAGCAACGTGAAGCCTCCGAAGTGCAGCAGGAACTCGCGCTGCGCTCCAAAGGCTTCGGGTTCCTTTTGCTGAAGCCGGGAGAGGAAGACTCTCCTAGCTTCAGCAGAGAGGGACAGCTGCGCAGCACCCCTTCAGCCAAGCGGGAGGAGAAATGGAAGGGGCTCCATTTCTCCGGCCGCTTCGCTGAAGGGGTGCTGAGCAGAGAGGGGGAGATTTTTTTTTTCTTGTTCTCCCCCTCTAAAACAAGGTGTCCACGCAGTTAACTCTGATAACAGAAGCTAATTTAGGGGGGAATCATAACTCCCAGTGAAGAGCAGCAGGGAGGAACAGAGTTGCGAATCCACTATTGGAAGCCGCCCAGAGAGGCTGGGGAAACAGAGCCAGATGGGCGGGGTATAGATGATGATGATGATATTGTTATTATTAGCATTGCATCTGAAGCCCTGCCACCCAAACCAGCCAGGCTGACTAATTATCCAAAACCAGGTTTTCCTTAAAATAAAAAGAAGCCATGATTTTTTAAAAAAAATATCTATAATTTTTATTAAATTTTCTGTTTGGCAATTTAAAGTACTCATTTTTACATCCTTAAGATATAAATGACTTCCCTTCTTCCCTTTCCATGGTTCATTTTACATATCATAAATCCCTGCATATTTTACAAAAACTATACCATTCATTATACCATTATCACATCCATCGAAACTTATTCACACTGTTGAATTTATCTTAATGCTGCCAACATTTTCAGCTGTACACATTTATTTCCCATATATTCAATAAACGTTTTGCAATCTTCTCTAAATGTATGTTCCTCTTGTTCTCTTATTCCCTACGTTAAGTCTGCAAGTTGCGCATATTCCGTCAATTTAAGTTGCTGATTGGGTTCTCGCTCGTTTTCAAGAAGCTATGATTTTAAAAGAAACAAAGAAGTTGTCTGATAACATAGCAAGTGGCAGCATGGAGAAAACGCATGCATATCTGCATGGCAAATCTTAAAGGCATACCCTCCAACATTTCTCCGACGAAAATAGGGACATCCTATTCAACAACAACATTTTTTATTTTATTTAACCCTGCCTATCGGGCTGCCTTTAGATGTCTTCTAAAGGTTGTATAGTCAGTTAGTTATCTCCTTGGCTCGGGGGTCACATAACTCCATACCACCCAACATTTCTCCACTGAAAATAGAGACACTCTACCATACCCTCCAACAATTCTCTGATGAAAACAGAGATGTCCTAAGGAAAAGTGGGATCACATCAGAAATTAGGACAGCTTCTGTAAATCCGGGATTTTCCCTGGAAAATAGGGACACCTGGAGGGTCTGTAAATGTTTGGTTCACACAAAAATTACATACCACTTGGTTGTAGTAAAACATCAAAGCAGTTTTCACTGAAAAAATGCATGGTTTTTTTTTACCAACATGGCCTGCATGTGTATATAGGCCCTTCACAGGTCATACACTCCAGAGTTTTCTTATCACCTCACTGTCCCCGTAATGCAGTGCTCTTCAGTGACATCTGCTCTCACACACAGCTACCAGTCATGCAAGCCCAGTTCACGTATTTGCCAGTCTCTGTGCACTCACCTGACAGCAGGCATTTGGCATCATAGAGATGGCATGGAGGCACCAGCTGAATGAAAAGAGCTGGTGATTCTCAGAGCAAGACATATGGGCCTGGGCATTTTCAGAAGAAGAAGAAGGAAGAAGGGTTTGGACTTGATATCCCGCCTTTCACTCCCCTTAAGGAGTCTCAAAGCGGCTAACAATCTTCTTTCCCTTTCTCTCCCACAACAAACACTCTGTGAGGTGAGTGAGGCTGAGATACTTCAGATAAGTGTGACTGGCCCAAGGTCACCCAGCAGCTGCATGTGGAGGAACGGGGACGCGAACCCGGTTCACCAGATTACGAGTCCACCGTTCTTAATCACTACACCACGCTGGCACGACTGCTTACAAAAGACAAAAGCTGGTGTATCTGAAGAAGTGTGCATGCACACAAAAGCTTATACCAGAACAAACTTATTTGGTCTATAAGGTGCTACTGGACAATTTTTTATTTGTTTTATTTTTATTTTTGCTTACAAAAGTGTAATCACAATTCCGCAAATGGCGGGGACTTCCTCTAGGTGGTTTCCCCCAGTAGAGGCACTGGGCCATATCCATGATTTCAGATAATTTCCAGCAGGTCACAAGCCCAACAGGAATCCTGTGAACTTCATTGGCTGATTAATGGGATCTACCAAATTCATGAACCAGGCTCCAGTCCACAGTAATCCATCATAGAAAAATTAAATGGAGGACATGCATATTTGAACAAGACCTCAGTGTAAACTAACAGTAGGCATTTCAGTTACAGTGCCTGTACTGGGAGGCGGAGCAGATGCGTAATTCCAAAGAGTCCTTCTGAGATTATCTGGAGGCTATTCCCCACCCCTTACAAAGTAGAACACCTGCTAGTCTTAAATGTGGTCTCCCCGGCAAGATACAAAATAAAGTTGTTCACTGTCCTTGACATGTTTGTTTGCCTCAGTCCACATTTGTTATCAGTCTCTTAGTGATAACCCTTTCCTCATGTTAGAGAATCAGGGATTCATAGTTTACAGGAAAACACAATTTCCATTTTCACTTCACGGCAGTTTAAGAGTTGTAAAGGAAAGGGGGGAAAGATAGGTATATTGTGAAAGCATTATGATTATATGACAAAACCCTGACCCTCGACAATAGCAAAGTGCTTTTTATACCCCCTCCTAAAACAGACAAGGTGCTACTTACAGAAGCTGTATAGATTTCCCAGGAGGCATTGGGAAAGCACTGGCAATATGATGAGACAAGCACTGAAAGGGTTTGATCCCCTTTGGCACACCTTACAAACACATCATACTGATAGTGCCTGTTGCAAAAGGCAGTGCTTATCTCAGCTTATATGTTAAACACCAGGGAACACTAAGACATACAGAGATGCAGGATTTGTTATTATATGGCAGTTCCTGCCACTCATTGTCTATTTATGAGCACTAGAAATGTTTCCTTTGGTCATTTTGCAGAACAGAGAATGAATAAATATCACCCAGGAATCACCATACCTAAAGTGATGTGTTAAAAGCATTCATGCATAATATAATTCATCTTCTTGTTGTGTCATAATCTTATATATGTACAGGTACACAAACACATATATGTGGGTTGTGTGGGTTTGTATAACCAACATTCCAGGAGTGGAAATCACCAGAAGAAAAATATCACACAGTTAGCTATCACCCCTTTGGGGCTATAGGAAAAAAACAAACACGCCTAGGTGGATTCTAAGGATAAAAAGATTTTCTTCTGTAGGTCGTAGTAAGAAATTGAACCCTGAGGAACCTCATCTTGAAGGCTCCATGGGACTGAAGAGCACTAGCCAAGAACCATTCTCTGGAAATGACCATCCAGGTAGGACTGGAACCACCCTAACCTGGACAGCTGCTCCAGAAGGATATCAGAGTTGATGGTACAGTGGAACCTCAGTTTTCGAACGTATTCCGTTCCGGATGACTGTTCGACTTCCGAAATGCTTGAAAACAGAAGCATGCATTTCCGGAAGCATTTAAGTCTGGAAAACTCAATACAGAAGCCATGTGGCACATTTGGCTTCCGAAAAGTCTTTGAAAACTGAAGCAGTTACTTCTGGGTTTTCGGCATTTGAAAGCCGAAATGTTTGACTTCTGAGGTGCTCGAAAACCGAGGTACCACTGTATTGAAAGCTGCTCTGAGGTCCAGGTTGAGGAAAATTAACAAGGACACATTTCCCCTGTCTCTCAATCAAACAGGGAAACAAAGGACGGAACAGGGCAAGGCACAGTGACTAACTGCTTCTGCCTAGTGAACCATTTCTAGCCTCTCCCCTCATACCCCACTTTGCCCATAATCATTGTAGTTGGGTTTGCCCCTGCTCTCCCCAGCTCCTCTCTTGCCAGGCCCATCTTACATCTCTTAACGTAAAAGAACAACAAAAAAACCAAATTTTAAACAAAACAAAAGCATTTTAAACAATTAGGGCAATAATAACAGCAACAGAACCCCTCAACAGAACCACCGAAACAATACCTCAACCCAAGAGTCTGTTCAGCAGCCTCAACTTTTGTAGTTGGAGTCAGTCACAGCTCTGCCTCCCAGGACTAGTGGAAAAGGCAGTCCAGGCTTCCATCAACCACAGCCAAGATGCTTTTTCCCAAGGTGGAATTTCAAGATTTGCCTTGACATTTTGCTTTCGGAATTGGCAGCAACTCCATTTGAAGCCTTATCAGCTCTCCTCATGTATCAGAGAACTTTTTTGCCAACCTTGGACTGTAGTCAAAAGAAAACTTACCCTCGGTGAGCTACCAGCTACCGTGTTGCATTGCTTCAGGCCTCAAACAAATGCTGATGCGTGAATAATACTTACATCTTCAAAATATATCCCTACAGTGAGTTTAGGGCTTCGAGAGAAGAGGGTTAATGGGGCTGGACTGCTTAAAGTTACTTCATCGCTAGAGGACAAGACCACTAGGCACATTTTTGTTAGGGAAACTGCAGAGAAATTTATATATTTACTTTATTTAGGATATTATCCCTCTTCATGCAAACCTTGCAAAGCAGTTTGCATATACTCTATACTGTAGAGATATTAAAACAATAAGTATCAATTAAAACTATATAATAAAACAGTTGAGACAAATGACTGTTATAATATTTACAAAATTACTCTGTATTGCAGCTTCCAGGGAACAATAAACCCCATTTGCAAAAGTTCTGCTGGTTAAGTTACTTTGGATTATTCCCATCAGATAGTGTTTCTTTGGAGAAAAGGCCAGAGGGTTGTTTTCAACTGCCATCCATGAGAAATTCCTCGTTTCTAAGGCACTTTTGATGAAACAATGAAACGAGGTATAATGTGGAAATCTCACCAATGGCTCTACAACACATTCTTTTTAGGTTCAGTTTCACAATATATATATTTTATATTCAGTCCATTTAGTAGTTTTTTTGGCTATAATATGAGATGATTTTGCATGCCCTTTTATATACCGTTTACTCACAACACCACTTCTGCCCCTCAGGGCGGCTGCTATCCCCTTGCCCACCAAAACACAAGTGAGCAGTGATTGCAAGGAACATCTGCCTCCATATCGAAGTGGGGCTTGTACCTATTGCCCACCCTGAGGAATTTTGGAAGGGGAGGAAGAAGCTGCTATTGATTCTCTAGCTCCCACCCCCTTGCTTGACAGGACCACTGAGAGATGCCCCTTGTCTAATTGACACATGGGGGCTGCCACCACCACCCACATTTAGATTCTTTAGTCTGACTATGTGGACAGTTAAACCTGTGGCATTTCCAAGGGGAGAAAAATACAGACAGGAGTCAGCTCCCCTTCTAATAATTTTGGAGCATTAGGCATAGCCTGGGCAAGACTGCCCAAGTCAAGGCTTGTTCCTCAACCCTAGTTTCTAATCTATTTATTAAAGATTAAAGAGGAAAGTGGCTGAGAGAAATCGAAGGTGCATTAAAAGAAAATGAATGATGTTTTCTACCTGACCCTTAACAAGGTAAAGGGACCCCCAGTCATGACCAACTCTGGGGTTTTGGCGCTCATCTCACTTTATTGGCCGAGGGAGCCTGTGTACAGCTTCCGGGTCATGTGGCCAGCATGACTAAGCCACTTCTGGCGAACCAGAGCAGCACACGGAAATGCCGTTTACCTTCCTGCCAGAGCGGTACCTATTTATCTACTTGCACTTTGACGTGCTTTTGAACTGCTAGGTTGGCAGGAGCAGGGACCAAGCAACGGGAGCTCATCCCGTCACGGGGATTCAAACCACTGACCTTCTGATCAGCAAGTCCTAGGCTCTGTGGTTTAACCCACAGCGCCACCCGCGTCCCAATATTACATTTGATATAAAACCTGGAATTAATTCCAATAACTCACATATAAAACACCCTTTAAGATGCCAAAGGCATTGTGTTCTGTTCTGGCAGAGAACAGGCAGAATTTTCCCCCAGGCCAAACAGAGACGAAAGCAAATTGGAAAACAAACAAACCAACCCAGCCATTGCATGTTTGGATGGCATTACTTAACACTGGTGCTGCACTATCTTAATGTCCCTTCAATCTTGGGCCCCTTTTTTGCCTTTGCACCTCAACTTTGATAGAGCAAGCATCTGAGACAGGAGTGGAAATAGTGTTTGTGAGAGTTGCAGGCAGCCCTGGATTTCTCTTTCCCCAAGGCAGCTGCTTAATAGTGCCTATCGGACTGGGCCAGTCCTATCCTATTTGACTTTCATCCCCATCACCCTTTGAACCAGCACAGAATACATTGTAAGACAGTAAGATTTTAAGACTGAGAATAAAACTGATGCATCTGGTGAAAGGGATTTTTAAAAAGTCACTTAGTACTTCAAGCTTAATTTATTGTTACAGCCACCAGATGAAATTCAGGTGTTTTATTATTATATTATCATGGTCTGGAAAAGGATAAGACTTTCTGAAAAGCAGCCCCTAATAAATCTTAATGTTATAGTGAGGAATGAATATGGCAATAACTCAGAGTTGTCATAAAAGGTCACAATTCCCATGATTTGGCGCTGCGTTGAATGAAGTCCCACTTTTTAAAAAAGATCATAATAAAAAAGCAAGTGTTAACCTGTAACGCCAAACACAAACTGACACTGAATTGGAAGGCAGCTGGGGAACAGACACAAAATGTCAAAGACAATGACTGTACTCCAGCTGGAATAAATTTGCCCTCGTAAATTCCCCACAAAATTCTCCAGACTTTGCTGTTTGAATGTCTGTTGAATATTCAGTTGCCCCACTGCGTCAATTTTGTGAGGGGGGGAGGGGGTTTCATGCACGGAGATCAGTTTCTCCAGATGGATGCTAGCTAAATACATACATACATACATACATACATACATACATACATACATACAGGAAGTCCTATAACCTAGCGACAGAGCACATAGTCTGAATGTCTACTGATTCAGGTTTAAACCACTAGATCCTCCACATGAAGCGTCTCAGGGAGGAGAAAGAGGAAATATTTGATCTAAGACAATGGGGAGCTTTGGCCAGTCAAAGCAGTCCAGGAGTATCTAACACGAAAGCCTCCAGAGGTTTTAGACTGCTGCTTCCATCAGCCCCAGCCAAAATGGTCAATGGTCAGTGATGATGGGAGTTGTAGGCCACAACGTTTGAAGAGTATCATGTTGGCTGGAGACGGTACTGATAGGCAATCTCTCTCCCATCATCATTTGAACTGGATTCAGCAAACCAAGCTATTTCCCACTAAGTAGTTTTTTAAAACAAACAATTAAATACAAGTAGCCTTAGAACATGTAGTTTCCAAGTTGCCAGAGATCCATACTGAGGACTTGGGTGATTGGGAAATGTTATACTTCCCATGGTGTCTTCTACATGAGATGTTGACAACTTCTTCATGGGGGCATAGTGAAGTATTTACCGACACAGTTAGCTTTTTATTTGCCTTAACTGACTGGCAGATAATAACTCTGAGCACATGCATGGGGGTAGCTTTTTTGCAGGTTTTTTGTACATAATGCCTAGTATTCCGAAACATGAATATTGTGGGTGCATAGGAGACCAGAAGAGGAGTTACATGTCTGCTGCTTGACTTATGGTGAACCTGTTTATGGTGATGGCATCTTGTAAGCATTTATTTTAGTACATTACTCTGGAATACTAGCTGAATAATGTTGATGCCATGTGGCAACATGCCCCCATTTTTTTTTTTGGGGGGGGAGAGAGAATAAGTGCAGAAAGGTGCTTGCATTCATATTCAACTGGACACTGGCAGCCAGTCATACTCTTTTAGTACTGGCAAATCGTGTCCTCCCTAAAAGAGGGCATGTGTTGCGGTGAGACCTGGAGACCGAACTCCTGAGTTGTGGGTGGGTAAGATTGGACAGCCACAACACCCGATTGGTAGGTCCCTTGATGTTGGGTTCAATCTGGGCAATGGGGCACAGTCCAAACGGATCAAGGGACCTATATATACCCATGCACGTGACCCTCTTTTGGCTCGTGCATTCGGAACACCCGCCCACCTCTCCCTACTTTTAGGGCAATTTTGCAATTGACCTTGCTATGCAGTCGTGTGTCGTCTGTCGTTGGGACAGGGGCACAGCAAGAATTTTCCCCACTTGGCTGATTGGCTGTGGCCATTTGGGTTTCGCCTGCCACATAGCAATTCGTCACAACTTGTAAGGTTGCAGATAGGCACTGGTTCATGTGATAGGGATGGGAGAATGGTCTCACCATCCCTATGTGAAGGGTATTCCGTTAAAGGAATCCAGGGACTCAACTGGTTTGGTCAACCCCCGAGAGGGGGTTGTGCCCGTGCCTGAGTCCAGGGGGGCATCTTGGAGGTGAACATAGTCTATTCCTGGCTTTCCACCTCCCTAGGTGTTCACCCTTGGCTGACCTATGCTGGTGCCCTGGATCAGCGCTGCCTGCAAGGGTGCAGGGAGCTAGTTGAACCAGAGCCTATGCAACCACTCACCTTCTGTAATCAATAAAGTTGTGGCCTAAATCCTGCCAAAAACCAAAACTAAAATTTGAGTCAAGTGTGACTTTATTTATTTTCCTGAGATTGGTAGTCTATATTTGATGTTAATAAATCAATCTGGGTTTCCTTTGCATTATCTGGAGTAAGCTTGCTTTTGTCAGCACTTAAATGAATTCTTTACTGACAGAGACATGTTTTCCTTTGTCTTAACTGGACAATCAACCCAGTGATCCTTCCTGATAATCGGCAGCTGGGTTTGCAAAGGAAATGAGCATGATCAGAAGAAAGAGAGATGAATAAATGGGAAAATGTGCCATTTCTCTGGATTCTGGCAGCTTCACAATACCATTGCTTTTTATGCCTATTTAACACATTATAGTGGGGAATCTAAGTTTGCCATCAAAACTGTACTAAAACAGGAAGCTACAGCCAATCCTGGCTTCTGGTTGAGTGCATGGTTCCTATGCTTGCAAACATAAGCTTGTCTCTACTTATTGTGCATTGTCAAATCTATGGTTGAAACTTATTAGGTGCACACCATAATGTAATGTGCACCAGTATATCCTCCCCGCAAATTTTATTTCCCCACCCTTTAAGCGCTTACAATAGAAATATTGAAAGACGAAGAGACAAAGGGAAAAGGAGAAATGAGAGGGAAAGAGGCACAGGTAACTTGCGATGAATACGAACAAATGCAATTTCACATGCTTATACTTTTTTTCTGTTTCAATAAACAAGTTTCAGTCAGTTTTCAGAAAGAAGCAGATAATTAATTAACTGGCAGTTCTGAAATCTGTTGACAACCCACCTTGATAGTCTAGAAACATTCTGTTATTTCCAAATTGGCCAATGATGTGGATGGAACTAAAGCCGCACAAAGCAATCTGAAGAGTGTTTGTTCCATGCTAAGAATTTTCACCAGCGCCCCACAAAGCGCTGAGTGTGAAGCAATCAGAAAGCCATGATTGGAGGACTCCAGGTACAAAGATCACCCTCTGGCACATCCTATAACTGTAAGAGTTGCTTTTCCCCAAAAGCAGCATGCTAAATGCCCTATAGCAGCCAGCTCTGTACCAAGAACATTATTTTATCAGCTTCACTGTGTTATTGAAATTCTATGGTCTTTGGAATAATTCTTCCTGAGTGCAGTTTGTCAAACTGGAACAAAGTACATAGTGTTTCAGAACAGCCTGGCAAGGTCAAGGGAGCTCGGTGGACAAAGGGTCCAAACTATCTGGAAATCTTTCAATGTAATTCAAGCACTTTGGAAGACACTGCAATCTATATCCATTTTCAGTGTTTTGTTTTTGATTGAGTGAAGTGTTGGCCAGGCGGGGTCCGACAACCTACTGTCTTGAACAGAGAGTTGGGCTTGCTGTGTTCCACACTGAGAAGAGAAAGGCTAGCAGATCATCATTAGGTGAGGTGATTGTCCAGTATCTGCTGTGAGACAGGTTTCATGCCAGGAGTACGATGAACAAAAATAATGATGCTAACACAAGCCAGCCATTCACCCTTGTCCAGCCACACTCTAGTGCTCACTCAGGTCTCTTGCATCTGTTGGATAGCCAAGCCTAAAATAATCTACCTGAAACAACTGCATAATCTTTCTCTGCTTCCCTTTCCCTGTCCATTTGAGATGTGTGAGACCTCCCTAGGAAATTTCACCGGTGCTGTCCCTCTGTACCATTGTACAGTGTTATGACATTGTATCAAATCATTCCAATCCAAAGATCTAGGCTCATCCAGATGTTCAAACACATACTCACGGGACACCCCATTCATTTAAATGGAGAGACCCTTTATTAAAATGAGAGGTTTGTGACATTGCCATGAATATCATGGATATTATCAAAACAAATTCTCGTTTCCCTTGAAATTCCTATAGAGTTCTGGTGGGCAGAGGAAGTTGCTAGATAAGGGGGACGCAGGTGGCGCTGTGGGTTAAACCACTGAGCCTAGGACTTGCCGATCAGAAGGTCGGCGGTTCAAATCCCCGCAACGGAGTGAGCTCCCGTTGCTCGGTCCCTGCTCCTGTCAACCTAGCAGTTTGAAAGCAAATAGATAAATAGGTATCGCTCTGGCGGGAAGGTAAACGGCATTTCCGTGCGCTGCTCTGGTTTGCCAGAAGCAGCTTGGTCATGCTGGCCACATGACCCGGAAGCTGTATGCCGGCTCCCTCGGCCAATAAAGTGAGCTGAGCGCCGCAACCCCAGAGTCGTTCACGACTGGACCTAATGGTCAGGGGTCCCTTTACCTTTACCTATCCTACTATAAAAACTACAACTGAAAGGGAAGAGAGGTTTGTGCATATTTTTGTTGACACTGAAAGATGCCCTTTCCGTTTTGGTGAATGGGCTTAGAGATGATGCGCAGCGCCCATTCTGACTGGTTATGTAAGATCATAGCATCACATGCACTACATGATCCCTTATTGATTGGGATCAAAGAGCCCTAACGAAGAAAGAATTGGAGACGAAGCAAACAGAAGGGACAAAAGTTACGGTCACTGAGACATGTGCTAGGGGTGATGATGCAATTTGATCTGAGAAATAACCATTCAGCATTATCTGGACTTTGCAGAAGTTAGAACTGCTCAGAGAATTCTGAGTTCCCAGTAGACTTCTACTGTAGACTTCTGCACACCCATCACTAACTTTGGCCGCAAGAACTCCTTCCTGTACTCCTTCTCATAAGTTGTCAGGACTGAGCAAGCTCCAAGCAAAGATTTGCAGCCAACTGCAGAAAGCAGCCAGGAAGAGAGAGGCTTAGATGTTAGTCAGGCAGGAGAGAGCAGGCAGCTGCAGACTTCAGCTCTTCCTGATCTTGACGGGCAGGATGATAAGTCAGTAGCTGAGAGCAGGCTAGAACACAGCCAAAAGCTCGCAGGAAGCACAAATAGGCACAAATAGACTCAGAGACAGCCTCTCAGAACAGGAAGAGGTTGGAGCTGATCCACTAAGTCTGAAGAGTTGGCGAATGGGAGGGCTGTTAGAGAGGAAGCAAAATAAGAGACGTAAGAGCCATAAGTTCAATATCTTCTGTCAACACTGGAAGAAGCCTTCAGAAGGGTCAACTTGAGTAATGATGCCAGAGGCCTTGTCAGAGTCATCTGGAGCTATCTGTTTGTTTTTGCAATAAATCCTCCTTTTTAATTACCTACGCTTACTGTGTTATCAAGTATTAAACATGCCTGATTCTTTCATACAGGTACAGTTAGGGTGGTTTTTTTTAGCAGAACCCCACATCTTTAGAAATGCTGGTGCTCCAGTAAATTAAGAGCATTAATACTCATGCCATACTGTGGCTTCTCTAGTCTGAAATGATTCCCTCCCGCCACCCCAAGAGGTCCCTTGATTCCCAAATACATATAAAAAATCAAAAGGGCAATATTATGAAATGCTGACTAATGAAACTGGATAGATTGAAGTTTCTATTTTAATAATAATAATAATAATAATAATAATAATAATAATAATAATAGGGGGAATGCTTAAAGAATGCAGGTAACAGAAATCTGTTTTCCAGTGCAAAACCCAGATGAATCTTTAGAAATTGTTGTCTGTAAAGTAAATTGGGATGACATATATTAATTGATTAGAAATATTTATATGTCAGCTCCTATTTGTCTAAATTCCAAGACAGTTAGTTGCCGTGACATAAAAATACAGCAAAGCAATGTAATGCAACAGAATAAGGACAGAATATCCTAGTTTTCTGGTTTGCAGGAGATTAGTTAAATAACTGTTTTTCAGTATGGACATTGCAGCAAACGCAGGTTTGACAAACCAGAAGATATTCTGCTAATCTTAGTGTATGAAGGAAGGAGGAAGAGGAAGGTCTTATGTATGCACACACGGCTTTTTCCTGATCCTCCAAAACATAGCTTGGAATGGATGACTGAATAATGCTTTGATATAAATCCGCTTGGGTTACCCAGTACAAAAAGAGCTTTTAACCTCTCTGCCTTGCTTGCATTTAACTTTCAGAATTTCAACCAGCCAGCCTCTGGCTGTGGATCATTGAAATTGTGCAAGTTAAATGTGCATAAGAGGGGAATGCACTGCATATACAAGAGTGCATCTTTAAGCGAAAATGCAGCCCGTTAGAGAAAATTATAGCAAAAATGTATGCATTAGAGAAAGAAAATGTACAAAAATGCATTGTTAGGAAGGACATGCAAGAAGATGTGCGTGAACATGGGGCATTTCTCCCCCTTCTTGGGGGGGTATAAACAAGAAAATGTTATACAAATAAGTATACCAAGTTTTCTCATGTCATTTGTATATCACAAAAATAGCATAATAAATGTGGAAAAATATCCACAACGTATGTTTCATTATTAGTGGTCAATGTAAATCCTGATCTTCTGGACATCAATCATACAAGAAATATGCAAAATAACTAAGCAAGTATTAGATGTCACCCCAGAATTGACCCTACTAAACATCTTCCAAGATGATATTGCCCACTCACATCATAAAGAGCTCATAACCAACTAACAGTACTCTCAGCAGCCAGAAGCATCATAGCCAGACACTGGAGAGACCTGTCAGGGGCACTTCTTTAAAAATAAATAAATCACAAACTGATGCAGGAAAGGGGCAAGCTGATGTTAAGGTTGGAAAAAGTGAGAGAAATAGAAATTGACAGATGCCTCCATCCTTAAAAGCAGTGCAAGGTTAGGACCCCAAAGTTGCAACTCAGAAGGCAAGGGAGTGAGACCAGAAGCCAGGTTTTCTTCTACAGAGGAAAAATTGTTGCATCAGGACCAGATTTTCTACATGGACGATAACAGACAACAATATATCACCAGTTGTTTTAAGATCTATAAAGGGGAAATTAACACAGTGCCCAGTTGGAGTAGTACGGGACCACCGTTCTTGAAGTATGTATTTTGTCCTCTAAAATACCTATGGCTCAAAGGCAGTGCATGACAGCACATCATTCTCACTGCAATAAACTAAGCAGTTCCAAAGCCAAACCATTTCCCCGCCAGTTCATAGCAAAATACTTCTTCAAATGAAATCTCTTGAAAAGCCTGGATTTTGAATGCGCTGATTGTCTTACTGGGAAAAGGGAAGGGCTTTGAAGGGAGAAACTGGGCTATTAACTGTCAAAAACACAGAAGCCTCCAATTACTCAAATGGGCCATCCCGGCTGATTGCTTTGCTGCTGAAGGGCGATGGCTTCCTCTAGTTTTTCTAAATATACATTCCTAGGCACACCACTGCGCAAATTTCCATCCCCATGCCAACCACCGGATATGACGGGACAATGCAAGCAGCGATTGGCCCATGATCCTAATTCTGGCTTGATAATAACCTTCCATTCCTAAATCCCTAATCTGCTTTAACCAGAGTTAGTCATTATCTCTGCTCATATAAAATAATCACAATCGCTGCTGGTAATTGTCATGTATTAATTTGGTTCCCTTCCATCTGGATTGGATTCAGTCCAGGCTGGGGGATCCATGAGGACTGTCATAAACAAAAAATAATGAATGTTTTTAAGGAATCAGCCACAGGTGCAGCATGTGAGTTAACAGGAGCTTGGGAATTTTTTTAAAAACCAGAAATCTTTTCAGGAATATTTTGCAACCAGCTTCCTTCCCTGGCTTCTCATTGTAAGAGGAAACAATGGGGATGAGGATGGCCAAGGGATCAGGAACCTAGATCTGAAGGGATACACTGTCCCCCAATGGGGCCAGAAAGACAGGTCCCCATGGCTCCATGACAAGGGACAGACAATTTTTTCCTGTCATCTGGTTTATAACCCAAGACCAGCCAGGAAAGTTCAAGAGCCACCAAATGGAAACTCTCTCATGCATAGGAGTCAACTCCTGGGGGCTGAGGTCCCTTCGCCACCCCCAAAAAATATTTAAGGGGGGCAGGCCCCCCAATTGATGGGCATTGCCATTGAAATGGTGTGCATGTGCCCCATCTTGTGATTGATTATACAGGGCAGGGCATACCTGCCCCTCCATTATTCAATTTGGCACCTCTGCTCTCATCCTAGTGGATATTGGTTTCGATCGCACTTCAAGTTGGTACTGAATTTCGTCAAGAGCTAAATGCAAGGATTCTGTTGCTCAAACGAAAAAACCATCTTACAATAAATTAGTCTTTAAGATGCCACAGAACTGCCTTTTTTTCTACTGTTGATTTTATTTTATTTATAGCCTGCCTTTCCATTAGCATGCTCAAGGCAAAATCAGCAGGAGCTCCAGTAGCTGCAGTATATGAGCACAAAATGCTAAGAAGAAGAAAAAGATAATCTTTTGATGACTATCGATCAATAGAAAAATTGGATGTGGGCTCTTTGTTGCTTGCAACTGATGATGTCAAGGACAAAGGATGGCCTGCCTTGTTATCTGTTAGTAACAGGAATAACAAATTGAGGACTAATGTGGAATTATTATTTTTTTATCATCAACAGATAATTAATTGATTCTGCTTCCTATTGTTGAATGTTAAATCATGAATGGATAGGAAATATTTTCCTTTTGCTAGAATCTTCGCATAGCATAGCATGTCTCCTTGTTTTACTATGGAAATCGTTTCATGAGATAAATGACAGATTTGAAGTCCCACCAAAATTTTAAAGCTAGACATTGTAGCATCTTACATTGACTACTTTGACCAAACTGTGGGAGGCAGTGGAAGACAGGAGTGCCTGGCGTGCTTCGGTCCATGGGGTCACGAAGAGTCGGACACGACTAAATGACTAAACAACAACAACAATGAAGACATTGACTACACTGGATTGCATCTTCCAAGCAACAGCCTCTCTAACATGTATTTTGATTATTTATGTCCTCCTCAACTTCATTTCCTTTCTATTCCTTTATTAAGTATGGGCTCATTCAATCAATGGCCGGCCAGAGTGCTTATAGCATTAGGTCAGTGAGCCTTCTCACCTTTGGTGTCCTCTTTAAATATCATGTTAAATGTGTCCGGGCAAAGAAAATTGACTTGTTCTCCCCTTTATGCCCTTTCACCGTGGCTTACCAGTCCCATTTTTCATCCGCACAAAGCAGTCTCTCGCTGAGCGAGATTCACTTGAAACTAGAAAGAAACAGAATGTTTTCCCAACAGGCTAGAATGTGGGCAGGCGAGAGGGAGAAAAGTGATTTTGCGGAGAGACTAAAATACTGATTCATCAGAATTTCTTTGTTTGAAGTTTGTTCCGAAGGGGGACTAAATTGAGTTTGAAAGTTATTCCAAATGGGTTAGGAGTGCTAAGGATTGCTGCCAAAGCCCGATTTCTAAAAGCAGCTTAGACAATCAGAAGCTCCATTTCAAAGCTCACTCTACTAAAGTAAACTTTGCTAAAAGCCAGGTGAAACATTAAGGTGTGTAGTCAGCTCACTTACCTGGAATGAAGTAAGGGTTTTTGGACTTTAAGATGGGGTGGCCTGGTGAACTGTCATCTCAGAGAATGCAGTCCAGTTCCCATCTGCCACGTATCTCCAGGCACCCTGAGCCAGCACCTATAAGGCAAGCACTTTCCTTATCACAGGCAGTTTGGTATTCATACATGCACTGAGAAGGCAGCATTATGAATCCAAATGGGAATCTCCATAACGAGGGTCCCGGTTGCGCGCGGGCCCCTAAGGCACTTCCGCTGGGAGAGTTGTTGCTGGGCATGGCCCAAGCCTTAACTGTTACGCCCCAGGATCGCGCCAGGCTGTTTGGGCCAATCAGGGCAGTTGGGGCCTATAAAAACGGCAGCGCGACGTAACTGGGGCACTTGCTTTGCACTGCCGAACACCCACCCTCCCTCCCTAATTTTAGGCGGTGCTGCTTTGGCCTTGTTTTGGATTGGGTCACCTGCTTTGGAGCAGAGGCTGGGTAGGATTTTTTTCCATTTGGCAGATTGGCTATAGCCATAGCTGTCAACTTACAGATTTGAAAATGAGGGACCAGCAGCCTAAAAAATAAGGGATCAGCAGCCAAAATAAGGGATTTTAGTCAACCAACTCCTTTCCTTTTCCCCAAAACAGTCAATCAAAGGAGCCTCCAAAACAAATCCAAAAGCCCCCCCTCCCACGAGATCGCCACCCGCCATTGTACTCAACCAGCTCCTTTCCTTTCTCCCCACCATGTGCCCCCCCTCCAGACAGACCTTTTCCCCAGCAAGGGTGAGTGGGCCATTGATGACGTATCCATCCGATTCCGAGCACAGGTATGTTCAACTTCTGAGCCCCTCCGAGCCAAAGGCAGAAAGCCCAGCCAGCAGCCAAACAAAGCCTCAAGCAGTGGTTCCCACAGCACAGCAACCCGGCAAAGGGGATGCAGCAAGGAAAACCACCGTCACCTCTCCGCTGGGAAGCGCTGAGCAAAGGTGAGTCCCCAGGCAGCGCGGCTGATTTGATCGACACCCCCCAGTCATTCTTAGACTCATTATTGGGTGAGCAACGCAGCCAAGCAACACAGTTGGAGCCTCCCTCCTCCCTGGCCGGCAGGGAGGGAGGGAGAGGAGCTGCTTCCTTTGAAACCTGGGAAATTTAAGGGACATCATCAATAAGGGACAGCAGCGGGAAACGGCGCTGGAATAAGGGAGTTTCCCGCCAAATAAGGGACGGTTGAGAGCTATGGCTATAGCCACTTGGTTTTTGTCTACACCTTTAGCAATCGTCACAACTTTGAAATGCGGTTAGGCATTGGCTTATTGAAGTGTGTGGGAGGGGAGGTGCGGCCATCACCTGCCCCTCCATGAATAAGGGTATTCCGGTAAAGGAATATGGGGGTCCTGTATCCCGTCCAAGGTCCGCTTGAGGGGCTAGGGCCATGCCAGGACCATAGGAACTGAGCTTCGGTTGGTCTCCATCGATATTTCTCCCTCGTTTGGTGCTTACCCTTTCGGACTTCCAGTCAGAGAGGCAGGAGTCAGTTATAGTCTGTTGCCAATGCCTAAGCCAATACCGCTCACTTTGCTGTAATCAATAAAGTTGTGGCCTAAATTTTGCCCAATAACTGAAACTAAAATTATGTGTCAGTGCGAAGTTATTTTCAGGGGAAGGGCTGGGGGGCCCTTGAAGTGCAAACAAATGTCAGTCACACATTTCATTGTTTGTTTTAGAGGTATGTGTTTATCTTTAAAGGGAGCTTTGAAAAGCAGCAACTCAGAGCAACAGTAAAATCACTAATAAGAAAAAGTTGTTTTGCAGAAATATAATAAACAGTGATGTTCTTTTGTTTGTTACCTCCCATGGGAAACCTGAAAATGCTGCATAGGATAATAGAGAGTTGCAATAACCAGCAAGCATTCAAAACTAATTCTACAGCACTGCATTGAAATAAAACTACCCTCCTAGATATATATCCATGATTATACTTGGATTCAATAATGTCATCCTCATTTTGCTTCAGTGATGTGATAAATAGCTGGACTTCTCATATTCTGCTGGATGATTACTATAATTTTAAAAGGTGGCTACTTTCCCTGACAATAGACTGGGGAGATATGGGTTGGGGCACATCCTAAATAAAATATATTTAGGCTCCATGACAAGGGTAGCCAATGTGGTGCCCTCCAGATGTTGTTGGACTACAATACCCATCAACCTCGACTCTGAGCCATGCTGCTGGCTGGAGCTGATGGGAGCTAAAATGGAGGGTCACTGGATCCCTAATGTGGCCCTGTAGGAAGCAAATAAATCAGGATTAAAGTCAAGCGGACAGCAAAACAATCCTGCAAAGCAAAACCTTAAGAGAAGTTCACTTCCTTCCTGATGTCAGGAACCAGAGAGATGTGATTGCATGCATGTTTACATGGCGGTACATCCCACTGAATTTTGTGAAAATTACAGTGCAGTCGTACGCATTTATATGGAGGAGTATGCCCAATTGTCTTCAGTGGGGTTCACTCCCAGGTGACTAAATATAGGCCCGCAGCCTTACTCCCAATTAAGTGTGCAAAGGATTTGCAGACTCAAGCGGCATTCCCATCTTCCCCATCTTCTGGCCACCCCTTTAGGATAATAATGTGATATAAAGGGACTCCTGTGATAGACAGAGAGTGTCATGAAACAGCTGGCCCATGTGCTCGTGGAGTATTTGTTTCTGCTTGGCTTGGGGGGCAGATTGCTCTATATCAACACAGAGGAAGCACACCCTGGCATGAAAACTTCCAGCTTCATTAATCATTTGTTTGAGCAGATGTTGTTATTCTTTCGCTGTCATTGTTTAGGGATATTTTGTTGACAGATTATCACCTGGCAAATACTTCATGCATCTTCTTTCAAGACAATTTCCTATCTGCTAGCTCGTAAGCCAATGCGGAGATAAGAACAGAAGTGGCGATGGCAATGGCGATGATCTACTTCTTTTATTACTTCTGATAATATCACACAGGTTCATTGGCTACTATATTTGCAGGCTTTTAAATTGAATTTCCAGAATGAAAGCTCAATGAAAGGATATAACCCAAACACAGACGGACACATTTTGAAAGAAAAGAATAATACAACTAAAACAAAAATGGGTATCACAAGGTTTGTCATACACACATAATGGGAGTGGGCAGAGGGAAGGGCGAATGAGGAGGAGGTTGAACTTTCAAAGAGAAGGCACTGCAGTGGGTTGAGTTCATAGATGTAGGGTATTTTTCCAGAAGTTAGTGCATGTAGATTGTGGCCTTGCTCAAGTCAAATGTATCAGCCTTAGCAGCAACTCCGTGAGTCAATTTCTCAGACAGGACTAGATACCAAATACATTTATATCATGCTTCCATTGTAAAATCAGAAGATATCTTCCAGCCTTCCACTACAGTAATTTGGGCAGCCGCCAAGAAAAACATTAGAAGCTCTTTATGGAGCAGATTAAGGGCAACAGAAAGGGACAAAAGAATGAATTCAGGAAATTCAGGGACTGTTTGTTTGGTAATAAAGGACAAGTGATTAAATACCTTGCCTCAAAAGCTATCAACATGAGGGCAGCTCCACCACATGTGTGAATATGTACCCCGGTTCCCACATCCTTCCCCAGCAGTTAGGAGACATGGAAGGGTTCACATAACTTGAGAAGTGTGAGGGACCATAACTTAAGGGAAGCCTAAGTGCCACTGAAATAGTTTTAAAAGGAGCATAAGATTGCATCGTGAATCATGACTCTTCGAAGATGCCAAAATCATTTCCCCAAGGTTCACAGAGACCCTGGGACCTTCCAAAGAGAGAGAATAAATCTTCAGACGCTTGTCATCTCCCTCAGCTAGTCTTTCCTAACATTTGAGTGATGGAGTTGTAGGGGAGATTAGCTGAGTGAGATTATTAGTGATAATAGAAGAGGTAAGCCCAGTGGTAGAAGTGGTATCTTCTTCTTTCAGAAGGTCTTTAAGGCAGGCCCTCCATAGTTCTTCTTGACTGTTGGTCAGTTTGTGTGTTTCTGAACCACCAGAGCCTGCCAGACTGTTGTTGTTTTTTATGTAGAAAGTGTAGCTACTGGCTTTTAGAGCAATGAGATATTCAGCGAGATACCTGCATCTGCGATTAACCATTTAGATGTTACTTTAACTATGAAGCCAAAACTACATTTTATACAATCAGGAGAATCCCCTGCAAAATCTTTTCCAGGACTGTCCCAATTCAGACGGTAAATTAGCCAGCATATAGCCCTGCAGGTAATGCTGGATTCTGGCCGGTGGTGGACTTTGGGGCCTCAAATTTCAGCACCACCCTGTGCAACACCAAAATTTGGAGCCCCCACCTCTCACCTTCCATTCTACCTCATAGTTGCAACCCCCCCACCTCACCCCCGTAGTGCTCCTGAAGCTCTATGCCTAGTCTCACTCTCCTAAATCTACCTCTGCTTTAGCTCATATCAACCCCAGCTAGCATGGTCAATTGTCAGGGGAAATGGGAGCTGTAATCCAACACTGACTAGAGGAAAACCTCATTGTAAGTGATGGTCTGTGCACAGATGGTAGTGGGCACCATTTGGTGTGTGTGGGGGTAACTACCTTCCTGAGCATGAAAAACCACCTCCTTTATCAAGAAGAAAGCTAAGCTGAACTCTTTATTTCTATATTTTCAGCAAGAAGTTATATATTCTGGGCACATATTTAGCACTTACTTCTACTGATTATACAATCAACATATGTTTGGATGTAGGGAATGAGTGGGCATTTTTTTAAAAAGACTTTGGCTTTCAGCAACTAAGCGGAGGGAAAAAGTCTAAGGTCACTCATATTTGAAATTTGGAATGGAGAATCAAATTTGAATTCCCGAGGCTTACAGCTGCTAACCACAGCTGCATAACGAGCCATTGTTTGTTCCAAATAATATAGCAAACACACCAGAGTTTGCAATGTCAGACACAAACACACATGCATTTTGTTCCAAGTGATTTCTGAAATAAATTGCAAATGCCAGTGTTTGCCAAGAATCTCAATGCTCAAAAAAAACAAAACACGAAGGTAACAGGGTTCTATAGGGATTTTGATTGGCAAATATTAAGATGAATATATTTACAGGAATTGGAGTTTTGAGAGTAAACGATTATGCAATAATGTCATCATTACTGTGCAATCTGTGTGGCTACACTTTATGGACTTCAAAAGAGTCTGAAAGTATGTTACAAGTATGGTCAAATTTGAAGCTTTCCTTGTTGGGTCGAATTGCAGCTATAAAGATGAATGTATTGCCAAGAATGTTATTTTTGTTTCAATCATTGCAAATTTTGGACAAAATGGACTGTTTCAAGAAGTGGCAGAAAGACATTTCTAGATTTGTCTGGCAGGGCAAGAAGCCCAGAATAAAATTTAAAATATTAACTGACGCAAAGGAAAGAGGCGGATTTGCCCTGCCAGACCTTAAACTTTACTATGAATCAGCAGCATTCTGCTGGTTGAAAGATTGGCTGCTTCTTGAGAACACAGACATTTTGGACTTAGAAGGTTTTAATAACGTTTTTGGGTGGCATGCATATTTGTGGTACGACAAGGTTAAAGCACATAAAGCATTTAAAAACCATATTGTCAGGAAAGCATTGTTTAATGTCTGGATAAGATATAAAGACTTACTTGAAAATAAAACCCCAAGGTGGTTGTCACCAATGGAAGCAAAGGCTCAGAAAAAGCTCAATATGGAGCCCAAATGGCCGAAATATTGGGAAATTTTGGAACAAGAAGGAGACAAATTGAAATTGCAGAGTTTTGAGAAATTAAAAGATAAAGTGCGAGACTGGCTTCATTATTATCAAATAAGAGAGGCCTATAATTTGGACAAAAAAAATTGGCTCCAGGTGGAAAAATCAAAATTGGAAACAGAACTGTTAGATCCCAAAACTAAGATACTTTCAAGAATGTATAACTTGCTGTTAAAATGGAACACGCAGGATGAAACGGTTAAATCTGCTATGATTAAATGGGCACAAGATGTTGGACATAACATTAGGTTTGCTGACTGGGAACAGTTGTGGACCACTGGTATGAAATTTATGGCATGTAATGCCTTAAGAGAGAATATTATGAAAATGATATACAGGTGGTACATGACACCAGTCCAACATTTGCCCGATAATAAATGTTGGAAATGTAAACAAAATGAAGGTACATTCTTTCACCTTTGGTGGACGTGCCCAAAGATTAAGGCTTTCTGGGAGATGATCTATAATGAAATGAAAAAGGTATTTAAATATACCTTTCTGAAGAAACCAGAGGCCTTTCTCCTGGGCATAGTCGGCCAATTGGTGCCAAAAAAGGATAGAACTTTCTTCATGTATGCAACAACAGCAGCAAGAATACTTATTGCAAAGTATTGGAAGACACAAGATTTACCCACCCTGGAAGAGTGGCAGATGAAGGTGATGGACTATATGGAACTGGCGGAAATGACTGGCAGAATCCGAGACCAGGGAGAAGAGTCGGTGGAGGAAGATTGGAAGATATTTAAAGACTATTTACATAAACATTGTAAAATTAATGAATGTTAGAAGGATGTTGGAATGATGTTATGTGACTTTAGCAACAAAGTTAATAAGAATATGCAAAAATTGATTGATAATGGATGAAAATATATAGTTATAATATGTTAAGATATAGAGTTAAGATAAATGAAAGAGGGTAAGGATTTGCTGAATTGATTATGTAAATGGGAATACAAAAAGGGGAGGTGTGAGGAGGTCAAGGAAACAAGCAAATGAGTTGAAAGTTATCAAAAAATGGATTTGTTTTTAATTTTTTCTTACCTATCTGCTTTTTGTATTTTGTATTTTTTATTTTTATTTTTTATTTTTCCTTTTTTATGTATTTATGTATTTTTTTTATCTTTTCCTTTTCATATGCTTTCTTTTTATTCTGTAAACCTTTGTGTGTTTTTTTTGTAAAATCTTAATAAATATTTTATTTAAAAAAATGAAAGTATGTTACAAGGTGTCAAGGGAAAATTGCAGGAAGAGAATGCTGCTAGGCTCATTTCTCCTGTCCTGCTGCATCACCATTGTAGATGGCTACAATGCAGTACTGCAAATATCAGTTCAATAGTTGTCAGGTGACAGAAGGAATCAATAGAGTTCTGTCTGTACCTATAAAATTGCAGAATGGGCCTGCCTTCTCAGTTGGAGCAGCTATTTGTGTGGAAAGACGGAGTCCCCCCAACCCCAGGTGACCCCCAAGAGGAATAATGACTCAAGACAACATGCTATGGGATTAAAATTGGCCACAACTTTACCAAGTTTCAGATGTAGGGAGACCTTGGCTCAGGCATTGGGCGTTTATCCTTCCCAGTCCCCAGTCGGGGATCTGGGAGACATCAGGGTTGTCCAGAATGTTGTGGGGATTGGGCTGGCTCTGGAGAACATATGTTCAAGCAGAGAGCCCGTCCCCCGTTTTGCCGTCATTGGAGGGGAGAGCAGTGACAACCTCTCGGCATCTGGCCAATGCCTCCCCTCAAGACCCCTTTAACGGGGAACCCTGGGATCACCGCTGCACGGGGGGCGTGGGTCACCGCTTCAGCCCCCCCCCCCATTTAGGGAAGATAGACTAAAGGATTCCACCCAAGGCCTGAAACTGTCAAAGTTGTGACGTTTTGCTACGAGAAAGGCAAAACCTGCCAATGCAGGAAAATTCCTTTCTGGCCCTTCAACAGTGATCCTGACATAGCAGCGCCCGTGTACCTGTGGAGAAGAGGTTAATCTGCAAAAGAAGGCTTAACTGATGGAGGGCAGGGTGGGAGAAGCTCTGGAGCCAACTGATGCTTCGCAGGTAAGATTCATCTTTTGTTGTGTGAGCAGGATGGTCCCTCCCCCTACCTGGCCGATCCCCTGGCAACGCCTCACCAGCCAGGATTGGGCGATTGGCTGAGGTAGGCGGAGACCTCTAGGCATCCGGCCTGGGGAGGGCGAAGCCAACCCAAACTATCAGGAGCCGCACTGGGATTCAGGGGGCTGCGCGCGACCACACCAAAGGGGAGCGGTCATTGCTTGTGCACAGAAAGAACTGCTATTGGATTGCCTGCTTTGCCTTCAGACATGAAAAAAAAAGAATGTCCAAACTTTGCTGAACATCTGCATCTTCATGTGAAGTTTGTGAACCCCCCCTCCAGATTTATGGATTGTATCCAATAAAGTTGTATATGTCATGTAGGGACTTTTGCTTGTACTTCCCCTTCCTTTTGTTCCCACATGTTCCCATCCCTATCTGCTTTTTTGGGGTGGGGGTGGAGGAAATCCCAGAAGAGATTTGGGTGCTGTTTCCCCGGTTTCTTCACCACTTTCCTTCATAATCTGGTTTACCCATGATATTCCTCAAACATAGTCAGTACAGTATTCTGTCTCTTGAAGATGGGCAACTGAAGACACAAAGCGTGTTCTCCTTCATGGAGAGTACGTATTGCAGTGGGGGCCGCCAGGACACTCCAAAGTTGGGGGCGGGCTAATTGATCATTGGCCATTGATGTGATTGGGCTTCCCTTGTTGTTGGGAAGAAGTTAATGTTGCCATTTGTTGATTGACAGTCAGAAATGCTAAAACTCTTTGCACGAGGCTAGGGCTTCTTCTTTTCGCCCGTGCATCGGATTGCCCGTCCCCCCTCCCTATATTTAGGGTTGTTCGCTTTGACCTTGCTATGCCTGTCCTGGGGTTGTCTGCTCTTGGGGCAAGGGCCCGGTAGGAATTTTGTCCATCTGGCTGATTGGCTGAGGCCATTTGGTTTTTGCCTACTGCGTAGCAAATCGTCACAACTTGTAAGGTTGCGGTTAGGCATTGGTTTATGGTTTGGTTGGTTGAGGGGCATGGATTGGCTGTGCCTACCCCTCTAATGCTGCTGCAAGGGATTCCGTTAAAGGAATTGGGGGCTAACTATTGCTTGTCCACCCTGTCAAGGGGGCTCAGGCCACTGCAAGAGCTCCTGGCTGCATTTGGGGAGGGCTGAGGGCAGGTTCCCTGCTCCGTCACTACCCCCAAGTGTATTCCCCTTTTCTGACTTCCGCAGGCTTGCGGAATGTCAGTCTGTCCCCCATGGGGGGGCAGACAGTCGCAACCAATGCCTAAGCAACCACTCACATTTTTGTATTTTAATAAAGTTGTGGCCAAAATTATGCCAAAAACCTTAAACAAAAATTTCTGTGTGATGTGTGAGTTATTGGGGTGGCCCTGGGGACCTCGACAAGCAACACATGTCTTTGTGAACAAAATTCCCAGATTCAGTCTCTGGCATCTCTAGATAAAGGAATGATGGGTAATGAAACGGAGAAAGATAATCACTGGAGTCTTTGACTTTGCTATCAAAGTAGATAACACTGCCCTAGGCTGAATAATGGCTTTCATAAGTAAGTAAAGCATTGTCTTAAGTTCATATGATCTTTGTTTTGGTATAGTGTCCAGTATTGCATTCAAAGAAAATTTACCTACAGCTGGATATAAAAATACTGTGCTGCAATAGATCTGCTCATGTTAGCTGCAGGGGATTTTGCTGGGACCCAATGCATGGAAAACAAATAATGATGCACATTAAGGAACTACCAGTCCAAATTTTGCCATGGCCATTTGCTATATGCTATTAGCATAATTATTAATCCAGTCTGGACACAATGAACTTCCAAGTCTTTCTCAATGGCTAAATATAGCTGCCATCATAGTCAGCCAGAAGCAAAGGTTTCAAGTAGATTTGGAAATTCCTGATTGTGTAAATAAATTCCTCAAAGGAGTTCCACACATTCTTATCTAGGACTCACAGAGAACATTCACACAGGTTGTTAATTGAATGTCTGCCTCTCATGAGTGCTGGACATCCTGTTGAAAGTCTAGAGCTTATTGGGGAGGGGACTTTCCCTGAAGTGGAGGAAGTTAGTATAAACTTGTCCTAGAGTTGCCACACATTTAATCTGAAATAATTTTGGAATGGGTCAAAAAAAATCCAGAGGAGCAAAACAACTTTTGATAAGATTAGTGAAATTCTCCAGAGAGATTTTGTGCATCCCAACTAAAATTCTTACCTCCTCTTGACTTGTGGACCACATGTCCTTTAAAAATATCACCTAAAACTATTGCTTACTAGTGGTATATTTTCAGCCTCAAAATTTACATAAGAGGTCATTTGCTGTGATCAGCTATTTCTAGCTCAATGTCAGTCCAGGTGATAGCTGAGACAGCACTGGGGCTGAGAGATTCTTCTTGACATCCTGGGGTATTTTAATTGGCCAAGGTCACAAACTAGTCAACCCCTGCTCTCCTTAGCCTCTGGAAATGTCTCTAGCAATCACAACGGATCTTATACCTGCTTCTTCCCATTCTTTAGTTTAACTATTCCACCACTCATATGGTACACACACACACACATATTACATTACATTACACACAGACAGACACACACACACACACACTGACACGAGGAGGAAAGGACTTACATTGTGGTTTCGTTGGAATATATGTTGAAAGTTAGTTATAACTTACAGGTTAACAGAGTTCAACCCGATACAAATTTGTCCAACAATTGTCTAGCAATTATTATAGGACTATTTCAACATGGTGGAAATGAATTCCTCACTCAGAGTCTGAATATAAGAAGAGTCCTGCTGGGTCAGGGCAAAGATCCATCTCATCTGCTCTGGGATATGCTGTAGTTTTCCTGAATGATTCCTTGATTCCAGACTTTGATCCACAGATTGATTTTTTGGTTGGGTTACTGTTTGCTCCCATGAACTGATGGCATGAGACTATAAGGATCACCTTGCTGAATCAGACCAAAAGTCCAGTATTTTGTTTTCAGTTGCAACCAACTAGATGTCTCTGAAAGTTCACAAGCAAAGCATAAACTTTATGGACAAATGGAAGTGTCCAGAGGTTGGCAGTGGGGCTGACTTAAGAAGAAACCTAACAAAGGCATCACAAGGTCCTTCCTTTCCCCCAGTGTTAGCCAGTGCTGCCTAATTAGATGGTAGCAATGCAATTGTGCATGAAACCACCCCTTAGGTACACCAGCATTTTCAAGAAGAATTTGACATGTAGCTTGGCTTGCATGCACAGGTCATCTGACAGAAAATTCTAGGTAGTGCTCCTAGTTTGTTATAACCTTACAAAAGCAAAACCCTCCTGGCATATCTTGTAATACATATCTCTGGTTAGCAAGAGCAAATTCTGTTCCTAGGAGAAAGCAGAAGCTTTCCCTTTTCCTGTTTTGCTTGAATTGATTGGTTTTCAAGGCTGACTTTACATCGTCGAAGGGCCCTCAAGAAAGACCTCGTAACCATCTCATTCAAAAACACAGCTAACATAAACTCAAAACACTGCTAAAACTAATCAAACACGGGCAAGCAGCTAACAATAAAAGGTGCAGAGGAGTAGCAGCAAGGAGTACATATTATCAAGCCAACAGACCCCACAAACAAAGGCCCTGCAGAATAGGGATGTCGTAACCAATTTTTGTATGTCCAATAATGTGTTACACTGCTTGGGGGCTCTACAACCTGCTGCCAAGGCCTTGTCTTTAAAGACGAAATGTCGGTCTTCTACCTCGCTTGCTCAGAGCTATTTTCTGCACAAACACAAGCTGTTTTGGGGTGATAGCTAGAGAAAACAATGGGTTCCCTGCAGAGAAGGAAATAGATGGTGGGAAGGAAGATGAGCTTGAGCTCTTGGTACAGCAAACTAAATATGACATAATAGGCATCACTGAAACCTGGTGGGATAAGTCCCACGATTGGAATGTAATAATGGAGGGATACAATCTATTTCAGAGAAACAGACCAGACAAGAAAGGAGGAGGAGTGGCGTTATATGTCAGGGATGTGTATACCTGTGAAGAGATCCAAGATTTAGAACCTCAAAGCCAAAGTGAGAGCATTTGGGTCAAAATTAAGGGAGAGAAGAATAACAGTGACCTCATTGTGGGAGTTTACTATAGATCCCCAAGCCAAACGGAGGACATAGATGATGCCTTCCTGGAACAGATGGCCAAGCATGCAAAAGGAAGGGAGATAGTAGTAATGGGGGACTTCAATTACCCGGATATTTGTTGGATGTCAAACTCAGCCAAGAGCATAAGGTCAAACAGATTCCTCACTGGCCTTGCAGGCAACTTCATTGTCCAGAAAGTGGGAGAAGCTACAAGAGGAACAGCCATTTTAGATCTGGTCCTAACCAATGTTGATGACCTGGTTAGTGGGGTAGAAGTGGAAGGATCATTAGGCGCGAGTGATCATGCTCTTCTGAAGTTTACTATACAGCGGAAAGGAGCAGCCAAGCATACTAGGACTCAATTTCTCGACTTTAAGAAAGCCGACTTCATAAAACTTAGGGAAGTGCTGGGTGAGATCCCATGGACAGTAATACTAAAAGGAAAGGGAGTTCATGATGGCTGGGAGTTTGTTAAGAGGGAGATAGTAAAAGCACAACTTCAGGCAATACCAATGAGACGGAAACATGGAAGGTGCCTAAAGAAGCCAGGGTGGCTATCTAAAGAACTTTTAACTGAGTTAAGATTAAAAAAGGATGTGTACAAAAAATGGAAAAGGGGGGAAACCACCAAAGAGGAATTCAAACAAATAGCCAGCACGTGTAGACACAAAGTCAGAAAAGCTAAAGCACAGAATGAACTCAGGCTTGCTAGAGAGGTTAAAAGCAACAAAAAAGGCTTTTATGGGTATGTTCGTAGCAAAAGGAAGAACAAAGAAACAGTGGGGTCACTCAGAGGAGAAGATGGTGAAATGCAAACAGGGGACACAGAAAGGGCTGAACTCCTCAATGCCTTCTTTGCCTCAGTCTTCTCCGATAAAGAAAACAATGCCCGACCTGAAGAATTTGGAGCAAATGATTCAGCAGAGGAAACACAGCCCAGAATAACTAAGGAGATAGTACAAGAATACTTGGCTAGTCTAGATGTATTCAAGTCTCCAGGGCCAGATGAACTGCATCCAAGAGTATTAAAAGAACTGGCAGATGTGATTTCAGAACCACTGGCAGTCATCTTTGAGAATTCCTGGAGAACAGGCGAAGTCCCGGCAGACTGGAGGAGGGCAAATGTTGTCCCTATTTTCAAAAAGGGGAAAAGAGAGGACCCAAATAATTACCGCCCAGTCAGTCTGACATCAATACCAGGGAAGATTCTGGAGCAGATCATTAAGCAAACAGTCTGTGAGCACCTGGAAAGGAATGCTGTGATCACCAATAGTCAGCATGGATTTCTGAAAAATAAGTCATGTCAGACTAACCTGATCTCGTTTTTTGACAGAATTACAAGCCTGGTAGATGAAGGGAACGCAGTGGATGTAGCCTACCTTGATTTCAGCAAGGCATTTGACAAGGTGCCCCATGATATTCTTGTAAAGAAGCTGGTAAAATGCGGTCTTGACTATGCTACCACTCAGTGGATTTGTAACTGGCTGACTGACCGAACCCAAAGGGTGCTCATCAATGGTTCCTCTTCATCCTGGAGAAGAGTGACTAGTGGGGTGCCACAGGGTTCTGTCTTGGGCCCGGTCTTATTCAACATCTTTATCAACGACTTGGATGATGGACTCAAGGGCATCCTGATCAAATTTGCAGATGACACCAAACTGGGAGGGGTGGCTAACACCCCAGAGGACAGGAACACACTTCAAAACGACCTTGACAGATTAGAGAACTGGGCCAAAACAAACAAGATGAATTTTAACAGGGAGAAATGTAAAGTATTGCACTTGGGCAAAAAAAATGAGAGGCACAAATACAAGATGGGTGACACCTGGCTTGAGAGCACTACATGTGAAAAGGATCTAGGAGTCTTGGTTGACCACAAACTTGACATGAGCCAACAGTGTGACGCGGCAGCTAAAAAAGCCAATGCAATTCTGGGCTGCATCAATAGGAGTATAGCATCTAGATCAAGGGAAGTAATAGTGCCACTGTATTCTGCTCTGGTCAGACCTCACCTGGAGTACTGTGTCCAGTTCTGGGCACCACAGTTCAAGAAGGACATTGACAAACTGGAACGTGTCCAGAGGAGGGCAACCAAAATGGTCAAAGGCCTGGAAACGATGCCTTATGAGGAACGGCTAAGGGAGCTGGGCATGTTTAGCCTGGAGAAGAGGAGGTTAAGGGGTGATATGATAGCCATGTTCAAATATATAAAAGGATGTCACATAGAGGAGGGAGAAAGGTTGTTTTCTGCTGCTCCAGAGAAGCGGACACGGAGCAATGGATCCAAACTACAAGAAAGAAGATTCCACCTAAACATTAGGAAGAACTTCCTGACAGTAAGAGCTGTTCGACAGTGGAATTTGCTGCCAAGGAGTGTGGTGGAGTCTCCTTCTTTGGAGGTCTTTAAGCAGAGGCTTGACAACCATATGTCAGGAGTGCTCTGATGGTGTTTCCTGCTTGGCAGGGGGTTGGACTCGATGGCCCTTGTGGTCTCTTCCAACTCTATGATTCTAAGGAATATAAATCTACAGATTTACATTACACAAGGCAAATGTGTCGCACAGACACCATACAATCCCAGCTGTATGTTCCACAAATCTGAATTTGATCAGGGGGGCAAAGTGTTAAGTCAGCCCTCTATGTATAGATCCAGAATGTTGTTATGTGGAATCATGTGGAGGGGGGGAGCCCATCAAGGAATCTCTCTAATATTATTGAAACCCTTGCATTTCTAGGAATGTAGGTAGGATGTAGGCCACCATTTACACTATAGCCAAATCCATTCCATCAGGGGTAGCCTATCCCGTTTCTCCCACTGCCACCACCCTGTCTCCAAAGCCTCACTTACTGGGGTCACTCAGCAACAGCTTCCAACAAGATCAAATTGGGATCTCCTGGAACTCTCATGAGATTGTGACAAGAGCTTTTGCCACATGACCCTGGCAGTGGCAGGGGTGAGCAGGACTCTTGCAGGGGCACTGCCCCTCTGGATTTTGCCGTCTGAGGCAGCTGCTTCAGTTTGCCTCCTGCGTAGGCCAGCCCTGCATTCCACATGCCTTCTTGCTCACACCTACATATATCACAATCTCTCACTCCCATGAGATTTCCATTGTCCGTGGGAATAGGATGTTGGTAACGCACGTCATAGATTGGGGCAGTTTTCAATAGGTCGCCCACACATTCTGGATAACCCTGATGTCTCCCAGATCCCCGGCTGGGGACTGGGAAGGATAAATGCCCAATGCCTGAGCCAAGGTCTCCCTGCATCTGAAATTTAATAAAGTTGTGGCCAATTTTAATCCCATAGCCCATTGTCTCGAGTCTTTATTCTACTTGGGGGTCACCTGGGTTGGGGGGGACTCCGCCTGTCCACACAAAATGGTTGTCTTAGTTCTTCAGGAGACCTTAAGGAAGTTCTCTTGCTTTGTAATTCTAAAACCACACTGATGGACCACCATGGGATTCTAGGAAAGAAACTACACCACACAAAGACTGAAGTTGCCGCATACCTGTCACTGGCCATCAAGTTCCTGACTATTCTAAGCGATGTTGTGGCAGATGGCAACTGTCTTGCACTCAGAGGATTGGCATCCTCCGAAGAGTCCACAACACAAAGCTGTCTGACGACACCGTGCGCTGTCAAAGACCACGCAATGATCACAGGCTTTGATAAATAACATGTGAGATAGTGCTCATCAGTTCCATCTGGCAAATCCAGCTACAACGGCAGGTATTTAATGCTCGGCTGGGAAACTGCATTTATCAGATTCAAAACATGAGTTAGACAAACAAATTGTTCTTAAAAATATTAATTTATATTTTCTCTGAATATGAAACACGCCGCCTTCCCTTTGAAGGCATCTGCAAATGCAGGAAGAAAAACCCCAGGGATTTGGCTATCATGAGATAATCACTTTGGGAATTAAAAGGATTTGACTATATCATATGCCTAGAAAGGCCCCTGGGGCTTGATTACATCTTGATAACTGCACCCCTGCAGTGTCTAATTGCTTTTCTTTTAATACAAGACATGATTAATTGAATTAGATAATGATCTATCTTCCATTGCCCTATGTAAAAGTATACTTTCTGTTTGCACTTAGTTGATATAATCTTTTGGTAGCATTGCTTGAGTTTGCTAGAGACTCCACTAAAGAAGGCTTAAGCTGCTTTGCAAATGGTTTTCATTGCAGTTTTCTAGTTTATGGCTTCACAAGTAATAATTACCAACAATTAATTTTTGGGGGGAGCCCCCCATTTTGTTGCTTAGAGGAGGAGGAGCAGAGGATGCCACACATCATTTCAAGAGGATGCCACACATCTCCCCAACGCCAGATTCTTTGGTACTGTTAAATTCTCCCTTGCCATTGAAATGATCATTGAGAATTGGCAACACACATTATTATACATCATTTCATATCAGTACTAACTATGATACATATACTTCTACACAACTTTGTAAATATGTTCAGAAACGTTTATCTGAGCATACTGTTGTTTTATTCTGATTGTCATATAATGTAACTACAGTGGTACCTCTGGTTATGAACTTAATTCGTTCTGGAGGTTCGTTCTTAACCTGAAACCATTCTTAACTTGAGGTACCACTTTAGCTAATGGGGATTCCCATTGCCGCCACGCCGCTGGTGCATGATTTCTGTTCTCATTCTGAGGTAAAGTTCTTAACCCGAGGTACTACTTCTGGGTTAGCGGAGTCTGTATCCTGAAGTGTTTGTAACCCAAGGTGTTTGTAACCCGAGGTACCACTGTATTGTGGTCCTTGAGGTGTTGCACTCCTGAGCTGACAAAACCAGCATTTTGAATCAGGCCCAGAAACTGAGTGGCAGGCAGTTCAGTCAGGCCAGAATTGGGATTATATGCTCAAAAAGTCTTGCCCCAGTAAGCAACCTGGCTGCCAAATTCTGCACCAGCTGAAGTTTCTGAGGCAGCCCTGCAGATAGCACATTGCAGTAATCTAACCTAGTGGTTACCAGAGCACAGACAATAGGAGTTAGGCTATCCCTGTCCTGACAAGAGGACAGCTGGGTCATGATGCAAGGCACTCTGTTCCACCAAACCACCCGAGCTTCAAAAAAAAAAAAAAAGGATCCAGAAGTAGAAGAAGAGAAGAGTTTGGATTTGGTATCCCACTTTATCACTACCCGAAGGAGTCTCAAAGCGGCTAACATTCTCCTTTCCCTCCCCCCCCCCACAACAAACACTCTGTGAGGTGAGTGGGGCTGAGAGACTTCAGAGAAGGGTGAGTAACCCAAGGTCACCCAGCAGCTGCATGTGGAGGAGCAGGGACGCGAACCCGGTTCACCAGATTACGAATCTACCACTCTTAACCACTACAACACACTAGCCCCAAGCTGTGTAGCTGCTCCTACAGAGGGAATGTAACCTCTCACCCATCCAGTCTTGGGAACCAACCACTAACAGTGCCTCAGCCTTATCTAAATTAAGCTTCAGTTTGTTGGTTCTCATCCAGTCCATTACTGAGGCAACTGAGGTCCATTTCTGTCCCACCTGCAGATGTAAAGGAGAAAAAGGGCTATGTGACACCAGCATACTGCTGACAATGTATTCCAAAACTCTGAACGACCCCACTCAGCAGTTTCATGTAGCTGTTAAACAGCACAAGGGATAACCTCACACACTGAGGAACCCCACATTGAAGGCTTTATGGGACCATAGAGCACTCCCCAAGCACCACGCTCTGAAAATGACTATCAAAGTAGGACAAGAACCACCACAAAGTGGTGTTGTCCACTCCTAACTTGGACAGCTGCTCCAGAAAGGGGACCATGGTTGATAGTATTGAAAGCTTCTGAGAAGGTGAGGAGGATTAACAGGGACACATTTCCCCGGTCTCTCTCCTGACAGAGGTCATCATACAGGGAGACCCAAGCAGTTTCTGTGCTAAAACCAGTCCTAAACCGTGATTGAAATGGATCTTAATTTTCCCCTTCCCTCCAGGAACACCTGGACCTAGTTCATGACCACCTGCTCAAGAATGTTGCCTGAGAAAGGGAGATTGGCAACTTGATTGCAGTTACTTATATTTTCCAAATCCAGGGAGGGTTTCTTGAGTAGTTTTACCATTGCCTACTTCAAGCAGTCAGAGACCACTCCCTCTCACAGGTCCAGCCAGTAATCACTTCCTTGGTCCTCCCTGCTAGTTTTTATCAGCCAGGAAGGGCAAGGGTTCAGGTAAGATATCTGTTAAATATGTATGTCATGTTAAAATTAAATAAAGTATACCAAAAAATTAAAAAAAGTTTTCTTAGAAATGGGCTACTGAATATGACCTTCTGCAATATAATTCAGCTGAACCCTAATGTTGCAGTTTCAATATGGTATGCAAATGTGAAAAAAATAATATAAATGTTTTATAAACCTACCATAAAATATTTGTTTTTAAATAATAATCAAGGCTCAGCACTTCATACGCAAGGACTTTGCAGGTCCCTTTCGTCAGCTGGAAAGAAGGTAGGAAGCATAATATTTGCTTCTATGCGCAGCGAATAAATGCAGATAATATTGCAAATAAATTTCTGGAAAGGTGAAGGGGAATGTGTAAGTCATGGAGCCACAGCGACCCATTAAGTTGGCAGCTGGATTCATTTTTACAAGAGTGGAGTGGGACAAAATGGAATTATTTAAATTTTCCAAAACCATTGGGATTGTGTGCAATGGTAAACTACTATGTAGTTAAACTAATGTTAAACCGTCCAATCTATTGAGACAACACTGAAGGCAGGTAGGTGTTTCTTTGACATGATAAAAGACTGATGTGCCTAATGTTGGCAGGTATACCGCACGGAATGCAAAAGGGAGAGAAATCACACTGTGTTTGTGCAGTAATGCTATTTTGTGCCAATAGCCAGCCAATCATGTGTCACTGTGGTGGTCTTGGGGGTGTATAAACAAATTAGTTATAACTACCCAAATTACAACATTTCCCATTCTTCTTTCATATCCATAACCTAACCCTCTAAAGAATGTGTGCCGTATGTTAATAAAGAGGCTTACCCAGATGGAGATTCTCATTATCAGCATATCACACACCCTTGGACATATGTCCAAACATCTGTTTTCCGAGAAGTTAATGAACTCCCCCTAAATTTGTTTTCTCGTACATTTCCCACACTTTCCACATAAACTTCTTTGAGCTGTTACTCGCGTTTAATCACTTCTTCTTTTTCTTTTTCTACACTCACTTATGGCATTTCCTTAATTTCATGGAACTATTCTTTGAAGGAAGTGTCAATAAACATATCCCAAGGCTGTCGTGTCACGGGTCAGATCACTGGTCCATCTATCCCACTTATGTTTACATCAATTCACAATAGATTTCCAAGGTAGAGATCTATCCCAATTCTGGACAACCACGGGTTCCCCATCCTGGATGTACAGTTTCCCAAGATAGTGTCAGGATGCTGTCAGCAGGCCCAGGAAGCATAAAAACAAGGAAAAGTTTCTTACTGTCCTTTTTTTAATTTCAATCTTTACAGAGAGAGGCAATAGAACCCATCTTGGATAATGACATTGTCCCAGGTGAATCTCCACCCACCTTTCTCTCCCACTTCCTCATTTGTCACTTCTATGGTTGGTGCTAAGTGTCCTCTGTCTTTGAGCTCTTTGGTCTCCTACTTTTAAGGCTCGCCAGGTTCTGGGAGATGGAGGGTTTGGGATGCTTTCTAATGACACCATGTCAGCCAGCTGCTACTCCAGTCCTGCCTGCTCCTCCTCTCCTGTTATTTTCCAGCTTTCCCCCTCATCTTTCTCTGTGCTGTGACCTCCCACAAACCACTGTTGTAAATCTATACCGTCTTCCTCTTCCTCTTCTTCCTCCCTGGGAGGGTCAGGATGGGGAGGCGGTTTCCACCATTCCTCCTCTGCCCTGTCCTTGAGAGACCAAATCTCTTGGGAGACACACTAGCCTATTTATGAGTAATGACTCTCCCACTAATCAGAATGGCTGCTTTGAGTCCCATGAAGCTAAAAAACAGGTGTCTTTACAACTTGAGTAACCGGCTGCAGCGGTGTACTATGATAAAGTCTTTAGAGTGGAATATGGAAATTCTGCTTTGCGTGACCAGGCGGAAACACCTCCAGCCCCCAGGGATCATAAGGAAGGAATAAAGACTCTGACAACGTTATAGGGAATTAAAATTAGGCCACAACTTTATTAAACTTCCGAATGTAGGAAGACTTTGGCTTAGGCCTTGGGCGTGTATCCCTCCCAGCCCCCAGCCGGGGGGAACTGGGGCTCATCAGGGTAAATGGGATATGGGGGTGCTCTGTGAGACGTAAGTGAAACAGGCAGCCCAGCCCATATCCCTGCATGCAGGGTAGTTCACTGACAACCTTTCGGTGTACAGTGGTACCTCAGGTTAAGAACTTAATTCATTCTGGAGGTCCGTTCTTAACCTGAAACTGTTCTTAACCTGAGGTACCACTTTCGCTAATGGGGCCTCCTGCCGCCGCCGCACAATTTCTGTTCTCATCCTGAAGCAAAGTTCTTAACTCAAGGTACTATTTCTGGGTTAGGGGAGTCTGTAACCTGAAGCGTCTGTAACCTGAAGCATCTGTACCTGAGGTACCACTGTATGGCCAGTGACACCCATTATATATAACCCCTTTTAAGAGGGAACCCTGGAATCAACGCCGCAGGGGGGTGAGTCACCACTTCACGCCCCCCCCATTAAAGGGAAGAAAAGACTAAAGGATTCCACCCAAGGCCATAAACCACCAAAGCTGTGACAAATTGCTACGGGGAAGACAAAACCTGCCAATGCAGGAAAATTTCTTCCCGGTCCTTCAACAGCAACCAGTCAAAGACTGTAGCAGCGCCCGCTAAACAGGAAGAAAAAGTTAACTTGCAAACAAGAAAACATTACACTAAGGGAGGGTAGGGAGGGTGAATCTCCAGAGTCAACTGCCTGGCTACTGTCAGCTCCACCCCCTATTTATAAATGGGGCTGGCCCCACCTCCCAGCAAGAAACTTGACTACTGAGGCTGGGCGTGAACCTCCAAAAATTAACACTGAGAGGCAGGTCAGTCCCTGTTTGCCAGTAAGTTCCCTGGGAACTGTAGCATCACACGTGATCCTGCAAAGGGCACCCGCAATGTAAAGTGTGAGTGCTCATTGTCCAAAACATTTCTTTCCACATTCAGAGTAAGATCTAGAACTCTTACACAGATGAGAGCAATTACAAAGGTAAAGGGACCCCTGACCATGAGGTCCAGTCGTGACTGACTCTGGGGTTGCGGCGCTTATCTCGCTTTATTGGCTGAGGGAGCCGGCGTACAGCTTCCGGGTCATGTGGCCAGCATGACTAAGCCACTTCTGGCGAAACAGAGCAGCGCACGGAAACGCCGTTTATCTTCCCGCCGGAGCGGTACCTATTTATCTACTTGCACTTTGACTTGCTTTCGAATTGCTAGGTTGGCAGGAGCAGGGAACGAGCAACAGGAGCTCACCCCATCGCGGGGATTCGAACCACCGACCTTCTGATCAGCAAGTCCTAGGCTCTGTGGTTTAACCCACAGCACCACCCACGTCCCGCGGCTGTTGTAGCGGATGTAAAAGTTTTTTCCTGCTCCTTTGGAATATCAGCACCTACAATTCCTTTGTAAGAAAGCTTCTGGGTTTTTTACAAAGGTTTTTTTAAACATTTTTTTCAATTCATTATATATCATTTCCCAGAATGCTTTTATTACCTTACATGACCACCACATAGGATAAAAGGTACCTTCTTTCTTTTTACATTTACATCAGGTATTTGTACTTGTCTTATACATTTTTGCTAACTTACTGGGAGTCAAACACCACCAGTATATCATTTTCATATAATTTTCTTTCAGTGTACAACAAGCCAAGAATTTTAAGTCAGTTTTCCATAACCTTTGCCAAGAATTTTAAGTCAGTTTTCCATAAAGCCACTTCCGAGCTGGCAAGGAGGTGGGGTTGCGGGCTTCACGCCCCTCCCCCACACGTGCGGGGGCTGGCACCAGCCCCCGCGATAGTAAAGGGAATCCCTGTCCATCCCATTCCCAGGCCAGCCAATCGGCTGGTGTTGGGGGTGGGGCCTAGGCTATTTAACCCAGCTTCAGCCGAGGCCCCTCCTCTTTTCTTCCCTACAGCTGACCGTTTCCCCCCCCTCCCATCCCACCCTTTAGGCTAGGTTCCCTGACGTTGCTATGAACTATGGTTGGTCGCCGTCAAGGGGCCTGGTAGGAATTTTCCCAATTGGCAGATTGGCACCTGCCATTTGGTTTTCGCCTACCTCGTAGCAAACCGTCACAACTCCTAGGTATTGGTGGTTAGGCATTGGTGGGGGTACAGTTCTATTGTTATGCAAATGAAGGGGGGAGGAGCGCCATCACCTTCCCCCAAACAAGGGTAGTCCAGTAAAGGATTCCGGGGGGCGTGGCCTTGTCCTAAGCCTAAGGAGGTATGGGCCCACGGCACGCCCCCACGCGGTGACACCGGGGGGAGGTCCTAGTTGACGTGCCTCAACAGGACTCCTCCCACTGGTGATTAACCCTTCCGGCTTGTAGCCGGTTTTTAGATAGGACCAATGCCTAAGGCCAATACCGCTCAATTCCTGTAATCAATAAAGTTGTGGCCTAATTCGACCCATTAACCTGAATTCTTGTGTCCTGTGTCTTTATCTCTCTGGGGGGAGGCGGGAACTCACCACGCAACCTTTCCCAAGCTGAATGTTGAAAATTATGCCCTGCACCCGCAGTCTCCTGTTCACCTTTTGCCCTTGTATGTTTAGGCTTGAATATACTGCTGGCAACTGCAGTTCCATTTTCTTGAGGGAATGTGCAGCGCTGGCAGTGGAAACGTCCAGGATAGAAGGCACTTGGTTTTTTGAGAAGTTTGGCATTCTTCCTGCTTCGTGCTAAAGGCCTGCAAAGGCAGGATGTTGCCATGCTACTTTGAAAAGTGACAACTCTGAAATGTGAGAAACTTAAGATGCCATTAGTGTGAATGCGTCACGCTGAATAAAAGTGTGTTTAGGGGTGGGTGGGTATTACAGCCTTAAACGAGGGCTGATTTTGTGCTCTAACCAGTCTGTCAGTCAAGACAGAAAAACAAGACTTAATCATAATAAAAAAGATGGGTTTTACTGATGTATTAACCTCAATTAACATTTCATTTCTGGCTGAGGTTACTGCTCAAACTGACATGATTTTGATCTACGGGCAAATGCAGTGGTGCTAATAATTGCTGTAGGAAACAAAATAAGATGTGCAAGTGAGCTTACATAATGAGCACATTTCTTATGAGTTTTGTAGTGTTTAAAAGCATAATGGAGAATGGATATGGGTGAGCTATTCCTCTTTGCTTGCCTTATGAAAGTCCCAGATCACCACTAGATGACAAGGAATAAGTGTACCAGACTTCCAGAAAGACCTTGAGGCCCATGACTTTCCACAGGACTGGGAAAAGGAGGGAAACACCAGTCGTGGCTTATTGGTTCATTCCCCTCTTTCCTTTCATGTGAGCTTTTTGCTTTGTTCCTACTGTGGATAAAGGATGGGAGTTTCTTTCCAGGAATGCTTGTGGGCACGACCATCCTAGGATGTTTCCTTGCTTGTGACAAAATGCTCCACTGTCGCCCCAACACCCTATCCACCCATGCCATGCTGTTGTCTCCAAAAAAATTTACACATCACTTGGGAAGACAGGCGAACTAATGCCAGTGTACTGGAAGAAGCAAAGATCACCAGTGTTGAAGCAATGATTCTTCAACATCATCTTTGTTGAATTGGTTGTATGGATGCCTGATTATCATCTTCCAAAGCAACTACACTATTCCAAATCAACTGCACTAATGCCCTGTCGATCTCTACCTCATGTGGTGGGATTGTGGAAAGATGAAAAAGTTTTGGGATTTAATATATAATGAACTGAAGAACTTTTTAAGTGTACATTCCCGAAAAAACTGGAGGCTTTTTTATTAGGGATAATAGGGGAGGAAGTAAAAAAGAAGGACCATAAATTATTCCAATATGCTACAGTAGCAGCTAGGATCCTTGTGGCTTAAAAGTGGAAACTACAGGAGACCCCAACAGTAATGGAATGGCAGGCTAAACTTTTTGAGTATACAGAATTAGCCAAAATGACTTATAAAATTCGAGACCAAAAAGGGACAAAGTTTGAAGAAGAGTGGGGTAAATTTGTTGCATACATAAGAATTAACTGTAGAAGTTTAAAAACTGTAGCAGGGTTAACATAAATCCTGTGATGTATATAGAAGATGAATAAGAACCTGCAAGAGAGGATATATATTAAGAAAACCAAAGCAGGGAAGGAAGGAAGTCTGGGCATGAATATGCGCAGTGTAAATAAGATGACATAAAATGATGATTGTAAAAGGTTGTTTTATTTTTGTTTGTGAAAAACATATATATATATATAAACTACACTAATGCCCTCTGCTCAGAAATCTGGCTAGGCCTGATGGCCATATTTTGACACCAAGTGAAAACCTCACTTTTTACTCAGAAATTTTCCACATTAAGGATAGTTTAATATTTGGCTTGCTTGTGCTGTTTGTTAAGTGTTTTATATTGTATGCTATGACTATTGTGAATAGTTATGTTTTATGGATGTAAGAGTTCAAACACTGTTTTGCTTTATTTCTGTTTTCTTGTATCCTGGTCTGAGATCAACCACTATAGCAAGAATTTAAAATATTTTAATTAATAAACAAACCCGCATTAATGTTTTATGTTGGTATTGAGTAGGGATGCTGGGAGCCCCACTGAGAAATGCTTCTTATCTAACTGTACCTTTTTCTTTTTGTTTCCCTTCAAGTTCCCCAAATGTTTGCCTCAGCAGGAACCTCCATATTACCCTCATAATATTGCTTCAGGTGAAATTCAGTGGCAACTCTACTCTTAACAACTCCAGCCGAACTGCTCTGAATGATATAATGCCTAAGAGATTTGACTGTTATAGTGAAATTCATTGTGAACACCACAACTGGGATATAGCTTTTGATTTTCTTTTCTGCTGGGACATGATACTTAATCAAACATTCTCCTGATCCAGAACAAACCCTTTTAAAATGTGTTCCAGGAAATCCCAGGGCTCGCTAGAAACTTATCGAGAGTTATTCAATGAGAATATAGTGAATGATAACATTCTTTGAATGACAGCTTGCATTCACCACAATTGATCTTCCTTTGTAGTGTGCAGCCGCAAAAGAGTTTTGGGAGTGGTCCATGGCCAAATCCACACCACACAGTTAAAGCACTACAATACCACTTTAATAGTCATGGCTTTCCCCCAAAGAATTCTGGGAACTGTAGGTTGTTGAGGGTGCTGACTTCAAAGAGCTAGAGTTTCAAACCACAGTACAGCATAAAGGTAAAGGTAAAGGACCCCTGACAGTTAAGTCTAGTCGTGAATGACTCTGGGGTTGCAGCGCTCATCTTGCTTAACTGGCCAAGGGAGCTGGCGTTTGTCTGCAGACAGTTTTTCTGGGTCATGCGGCTAGCGTGACTAAGCCGCTTCTGGCGAAACCAAAGCAGCGCACGGAAACACCGTTTATCTTCCTGCCAGAGTGGTACCTATTTATCTACTTGCACCTTGACGTGCTTTCAAACTGCTAGGTTGGCAGGAGCTGGGACCGAGCAACGGGAGCTCACCCCGTCATGGGGATTCGAACCGCCGAACTTCTGATCTGCAAACCCAAGAGGCTCAGACCACAGCGCCACCCACGTCTCATTGGTACAGCATAGCACTATTGAAAACATTAGCACACAGCTGGATCTGACCAATGGCCTGGCAAGCCCAATTTCCAGTTTCCTCAATGCCCAATCAGGTGTTAATCCTAGTGTCCTTCCAACTGAAAAAAAAGTCTTGCTTCTAATGAGCTTTGTGCTTTTGTGTGGATTCGAACCCAGTTGCTCCCAGTCAAAGTCCCAAACTCCGTACAATACACTGGTATCATTTTGACAGGGAGACAGTGATGTGGCTTTCAATCCTGCTGCTTAAAGTCCTCTTCAGAGCACATCCACACTATAAAGTGTCAAAAAAAAAAAATTGCCGAGAATCAGACACAAACAGCACAGGAGAGAGATAAAGAGCTATTTTCTGTAGTAGCGATTGTCTATATAAGTGCTAGGCGCTAAAAGGATCCCCTACAGAGCTATAAGCCCAAGTCTTTATATTCTTTTCTCCAGCTTGGATTCATGTGCACAGCCAGACATGGATATTATACTTTCTGAAATGTCAGAACTTGAGAAGATTTAGCTCAGCCTGACAAGGCTAGCAGACAAACAGAGTTCAGATATCTCTTAACAAAAATGCTTGGTAATTGTACATCTCGGTTTTAAAGATGGGTGGGAAAGTGCCTTGTTTGGGTTGGCAAATGCTTAGAGATTGGCACATTTTAAAAAGCCAGTATGTATTTTTTATTCTTGGGATAGTTCCTGGAGATGTTCCTTTAGTCATTTAGTCGTGTCCGACTCTTCGTGACCCCATGGACCAGAGCACGCCAGGCACTCCTGTCTTCCACTGCCTCCCACAGTTTGATCAAACTCATGTTGGTAGTTTCGAGAACACTGTCCAACCATCTCGTCTTCTGTCGTCCCCTTCTCCTTGTGCCCTCCATCTTTCCCAACATCAGGGTCTTTTCCAGGGAGTCTTCTCTTCTCATGAGGTGGCCAAAGTATTGGAGCCTCAGCTTCAGGATCTGTCCTTCCAGTGAGCACTCAGGGCTGATTTCCTTCAGAATCGATAGGTTTGATCTTCTTGCAGTCCATGGGACTCTCAAGAGTCTCCTCCAGCACCATAATTCAAAAGCATCAATTCTTCGACGATCAGCCTTCTTTATGGTCCAGCTCTCACTTCCATACACCACTACTAGCATCACTTCTGGAGATAGCATGCAGTAAATAAAGATGTGCACAGCTCACCTGTTAAATCCACTCCACTTAACAGTGGGGAGGAGTTGTGGTGGACCACATGGCTACCAACTCCCCTCCTGGGACGGGGGACAGAGTCCCACATCACCCGGAGGCTCCCTGCCACGCCATCACCCAGCCAGCCAAGGGCACGAGCTGGAGAGCTTTCTCTCGGCTTGCTTCCTCAATCTCCCAACCTCCCTCCCTAATTTGCTGGTTTCGACATTGGGCTTGCTATGGTCACTGTTGAAGGGCCTGGTAGGAATTTTTCCACTTGGCAGATTGGCTTGGGCCATTTGGTTTTTGCCTACCTTGTAGCAATCATCACAACTTTGTAAGGTTTGGCGGTTAGGCATTGGTTGATCTTATGATGGGGGAGGTGAGGTTTGGCCATCACCTGCACCTCCAAACTTAAGGGTATTCCTTTAAAGGAATCTGGGAGTGTGGATCTTGTCTGAAGTCTGGGACTGGATTAGGGCCATGCCACGACCCCATCAGAAACCCTGGGGGAGCTTGCGTTGGTTTGCATCAACAGGGCTCCCCTTATTGGTGATTGACCCTTACCGGACTCCCTGCGTGACGGGCAGGAGTCAGATATAGTCAGGTCAATTCCAGTGCCTAAGCCAATGCCACTAACATTCTGTAACCAATAAAGTTGTGGCCAAATTTTGCCCAATAACATTAACCTAATATCCGTGTTCTTGTGTCTCATTCTTTGATGAGGGGGTGGTTTCGGGGTCTTGACACGCAAATTTGCTAATCTCAATATCTCAAAGATATTTGTCTTTTATATTTGTTCAACGACAGATAATGTTTGCCACCATATGGGAATAAGGGCATAAAGAGGTGTACAATCTAAAGCATGGGTTGTTGTTGCTTAGTTGTGTCTGACTCTTCATGACCCCATGGACCAGAGCACACCAGGCATTCCTGTCTTCCACTTCCTCCCACAGTTTGGTCAGTCTCATGCTGGTAGCTTCGAGAACACTGTCCAACCATCTCGTCCTCTGTCGTCCCCTTCTCCTTGTGCCCTCCATCTTTCCCAACATCAGGGTCTTTTCCAGGGAGTCTTCTCTTCTCATGAGGTGGCCAAAGTATTGGAGCCTCAGCTTCAGGATCTGTCCTTCCAGTGAGCACTCAGGGCTGATTTCCTTCAGAATAGACAGGTTTGATCTTCTTGCAGTCCATGGGACTCTCAAGAGTCTCCTCCAGCACCATAATTTAAAAGCATCAATTCTTCGGCGATCAGCCTTCTTTATGGTCCAGCTCTCACTTCTATACACCACTACTGGGAAAACCATAGCTTTAACTATACAGACCTTTGTCAGCAAGGTAGTATACAGCCCTACTGTATATTAGGGATGGGGAGCTTGTGGCCCTTCATATGTTGTTGGCTACAACTCCCACCATCTCTGACCATTGACCATGCTGGTCAGGGCTGATGGGAGTTGGAGTCTAGCATCAGGTTCTTAACGCCTGTGCTAGATGCATCATGAACTTTCTTTCCAACTATGTCATTATGCTTTAGGACTCAGGGTTAAAGTATTTCCCTTTTTCCCCCCATCAGGAAAAGACTGTAATTAACGGAGACACAAAATGGTCAAGTGGCCTAACACAGAATATTGAAAAGGTCATTGTAGTACAGGGATTGGGGTATTTATAGATCTCTCTGATTTCATATATATATTTCTGTGCACTTTTCAATATCTCAAAAAGCAACAGAGAAAACTGACAGCAAATTAATTCCAGCTCCCGATAACATATGCTAATGAGATTGGGAAAATAGCATCCAATTATACCACTCACTAGTTGTTTAAGAGGACACTGTCAAGTTATTTTTTCATGCGCCATCCCCTCAAAGTTGTCTTGGGAAACTTGTTCCTGAGGTCTGCTTCCTTGACATAAACTTTTCATTAGCTACTAGGATAAATTTCAACCCAGGAAAAAGTAGGACAACTCCCCCCCACCCAAAAAAATATTGCTTTTTGCCAGAATGGTCAGTTCAGTTCTCCGCTACAGACTTTTGAGGTTTTATGGACACAGCAATGAACTGCTTGACAGCCTGTTAAGGCTGAGTCAAAATTACTTTCTATGTGCATTTGTGAACATATTTGGCAACGTTGAAAAGTGAGCCCCTTGGAAATTACTTGGGCTATTGCTCACATATTCAGCCTTCATTCTGAAATGACTTCACATACACTGCCTTGATTCTGAATTGATTTCACATGCACTGCCTTGATTCTGAATTGACTTAGTTTTGCCCTTGGTGGTATCAGCACAAAGCCAAAATTGCCTGATTTCATGCAGTTGTGATTATGTGTTGACCCCAATTGGTTTGAATTACCCATTTGAGTAATGAAGACAGGAGAAAATTCCTAACAAGTTTGGGTGGGGTATGGCTGCAGCAGATAGCAGTAGCAGGTGGGGGCATCAGTGCATTAAGCAGTATTTTAAAAAGAGAGGAGGAAGAGGAAGCCATGCCCTCTTATGGGGGACTCACAGGGGCTTACGTTCTGCCAGATGAGCTGGGCTAAGGAGCTTGTCTAGTAGCTCAGGATCAGCAGGGAAAACCCAAGATATGTCAAATCCAAATTCCCTCATTCCAGCAGATCTCAGGTTTGATTCTCAGATTCCAGTTTCTGGGCCTTTCAATACATTTATATTTATCAGTAGTCTGTTTCCTTGGTTTAAAGTCCTCCCTGTATACCAAGTAGCTTCTTCTTCATATTGATTTTATCCGTAAAGATTTTGTCTTCCAGTGTGTAAACTGGCATGCTCTGTTAATTTGGGTCTTTACACTCCAGGATTAAAAGAACAACAAATAAACCCTGCTGTCTGCGCAGGCTGAAAACTCTGGTAAATGTTTTAAAGTTTTGAACTTTAATGACTTCATAGAAGGCTTAATATTTCAGGGGGATTTTGCACTGAAATTTCTATTGAGCCAAGCAAAAATGCCACTTCCTGTGATTTGTGTGGGGGAATACCTTTGGGACAACAGCTATTTCCAGAGGTTTTTTTCTTCCTTGACAGCAGCAAAGTGTTTTCATGTTTATTAATGCCGAAATAAATTCATTACATGAGGTGTGATGTAAGCTGTTTACTAATGTTTGAGCATCTTTGGAAGCCTGTGGTTTGCTTAGGAGGAAGTGCTACAGAAAGCAATCAACTTTTTTTTTTGGTACTGAAAGCATTCTTCCTTTGTGTCCTTGTGTTTACAGAGGATTTGTAGCAATCTGAGGTTTGGGGAAATGAAGTCTCTGAACTAATAAAATGCAATTGCCGTGTGCGATTTTTCAAAGAATCACGCTCCATGGGGTGAGCTGCATTTGTTGGGGACGGCACTGAAATTTGGCTCGCTCATCCAACTGCACACAATCCTTGAGCGGTGAATGTTGTCATCCCACATGACCCAGCAGAAGCCCCAATGATAAAAATAATGAACCTTGTTGTGAAAACAAGCATTTACATAGCTAATTCTTCCCTCCTGCTCTTCTGACGCCAGCTACAACTTACCCTGATATCACAATGCTCTGTTTCCTCACAGTCCGGATGGGGACCACTGGGGCTGGCTATTATATTGATATACCATCCACATCTGGTTTGAAGTCCATATCATGATATCTGTTTCATAATTTTTGACCTGGCAATGTATTGCAAATCATGATGTGTATATGTGCTATGCAACAACAACAACAAATTATTTATACCCCCCCCCCAATCTGGCTGGATTTCCCCAGCCACTCTGGGCGGCTCCCAGCAGAATATTAAAAACATGATAAAACATCAAACATTAAAAACCTCCCTAAACAAAGTTGCCTTCAGATGACTTCTTAAAGTCAGATAGTTTTTTATTTCCTTGACATCTGATGGGAGGGCATTCCACAGGGTGGGCGCCACCACCAAGAAGGCCCTCTGTCTGGTTGCCTGTAACATCACTTCTTGCAGTGAGGGAACCGCCAGAAGGTCCTCGGAGCTGGACCTCAGTTGACCTCAGGCTGGGGGTGGAGATGCTCCTTCAGGTATACTGGACCGAGGCCCTTTAGGGCTTTAAAGGTCAGCACCAACACTTTGCATTGTGCTTGGAAACATACATGAAGCCAATGTAGATCTTTCAGGACCAGTGTTATATGGTCTCCGCAGCCACTCCCAGTCACCAGTTTCTCAATGTGGGGAAAACCCGTGAAGCCAGCCAATGCTTCTCTTGATTCCTGCAGCCCCTGTTAACTCTGCCAGCTCAGCTCTCCCCTGCCTCCTGCAGGGGAGCAGCGAATCACAAGAGCAGGTGCTGGCAAAAATCACAATACAAAAATCACAAACCATGAAAGCAGCCAATGCCTCTACATATCTCCACCCTTATTTCGGACATCATGATATATTGGTATATTCAATGTTTAGCTGGTGATATATCACAATGTTGAAAACCAGATATCATCCAGTCCTCGTGACCAGTCTTTCTTTAGTCTATCCAAAGCAGCATACATGATTGATTCCTACATTTGTATGTTGATTTCTTTTTGTTGAAATCTGTAAACTGCTTTGAGACTTCTGGTGAATCTGCTCTGTTGACTCTGTTAAATCAACATTAAAAATAGCAGCAGTATAAAAATCAGAGCAATAAAATGTGAATTAGATGAAGCCTGAAACATAAAGCATATCCTTCAACATTTCTCTGAAGAAAATAGAGACGGCATATTCCATAATAATAATTATAATTATTATACCCCACCCATCTGACTGGATTGCCCCAGCCACTCTGGCCGGCTTCTAACACATATAAAAACACAATAAAACATTAAACATTATAAAATGTCACTATACAGGTCTGCCTTCAGATGTCTTCCAAAGGTTATATAGTTACTTATCTCATTGGCCTGGGCACCACCTAACTCCATACCCTCTAAAATTTCTCTGATGAAAATAGGGATGTCCTATGGAAAAGCAAGACATTCTGGGATCAAATCAGAAACCAGGATGGCTTCTGTTAATCCAGGACTGTCCCTGGAAAATAGGGTCACTTGGAGGGCCTGATGAAGGTCTTCAAATTATCTATGGCTAATTTCCAATTGAGCTGAGCTATTCTTGCAGCCAATTTATTTATTTCTAGGGGCTGTTCTTTGCTGCTGTAAAAGCTTTCAAAAGGGCTTTCATGATAACAACACAACATAATATTCTTTTCATTACAAAGGTGTATAACATAAACATGAATAAAATATGCAAGTTTTAAAAATGAAGAACAGAAATCTGAAGCAACACCACAACAAGACATGCTAACTGATTATGAGAAGAAACCTTTGTAAAGCTTAATAAAGAAGAGGGGGGAAGGAAGCGTAGTTATTTTTTTATAGCTACTGAACTGCCTGACAGAAAGTTATTTACATATTTTATAACCCTCTTCTGTCTTTTCTATTCTTCAGCACAACCAAAAATATATCCCTTTCCTGCCCCTCGTTTAAAGCTTCCCAGAAGCTCCTTATCTCACATCGCATTTAAAGGTTTCTCATAAATTCACTCCACTTCACTTTGCAGCCTCCCACTGCAAATGTATGATTGTCACTTTTCTACTTTTAAAAATCACACATTTATTGCCAAACATTTTCCACTCCACAGCTTTGCACTGATAAATTCAGCAGTCATGATTCAAAAACCCTTACTTTGGGTAATTTGTTATAGCCGCCTGAAACAGAGTTTATCCCTGGCACAGCTGGAAGTAAAGAAGTGAGCAAGGGGTTGCAGACAGAAGGAATCAAAACTATCTCCAACACTGTAAACTTTCACATAACTAAATCAACCAGCAAGAACAATAGCCCTGTACCACAAGACAGAGAAGGGAGGCTAGCAAACCAACTAACTTAGTCCTCTGTCAATATTTACCTCTGGTGAACCTCAGTACTGCCACCAAATGGATGTGTTATTCCCGGTTGTTCTTTCATTTGACTTAAGATTGTTGGACTTCTGATTAACTCAGGTTGAAGTTGCTTCAGGTTGAGCACTTTTGAGTTGCGCTCTGCGGCGACCCAGAAGTAACGGAATGTGTTACTTCTGGGTTTTGCCGCTCACGCATGCGCAGACGGTCAAAATGATGTCACACACAAGCACAAAAGTGGTGAATCGTGACCCGCGCACACGCAGACGTGGGTTGCGTTCACTTCAGGATGCAAATGGGGCTCCAGAACGGATCCCGTTCGTATTCAGAGGTACCACTGTATAACAAAAATATCAAAATGTTCTGTGTGTCAAAGCACAACACTGCTAAACAACCTTTTAATCTCCCGTTCTCAACTGTTCCCACATGATAAATGAACAAGTCTTTATCCTCTGTGACCTCCTTAATGACCCATCCAACTGACTGGATAGTGTGGCAAGTAGGGATCAAGGAGAAAATCAATTCAATTCACATTTTAATGTGAACTTACATAATGTCCTGGCTCTTGCTGGGTGAAGAACTGAAGCTCAGGTTTTGGTTTCTGCCAAAATCTTTAATGCTCAAATGAGTATAGTACGTAGGCAAGGCTGTGGGAAAATAAAATATGAATCCCTGTGGACTCATGGAGGGCCAATAAAAGAAAATGGCTTGGTGCCAAAACATGGGGCTTTGCACACCCTCTTGCAGGGAGGGAGCCCCAGTAGAGGAGATTAAGCTCACAAAAATTAAAGTGCAATATCCCTAAATAGCATTAGAGATTTAGGTTGTTAAAGCTTTTTATCTTGTTCAGCTGTACACAGCAGCTGACCTGTTTATACTCTTATAGCAATGAGCTGACCAGGCACTGTTAAGTAAATTTAAAATGCTTTCCTTGCAGATTCAAGGTCTCAGTCATGTATTGTTCCATGCAGCTGCGAGGAGAATACAGGCAAAATCCTGCTGGGTAGAAAGTACAGAATATAGTTCTAAACACATGCTCTAAGCTTGGGTGCAAGCTTACATGATCCCTCCTTCGTGGATTACATTATGCACAGAGAGAGAGAGAGACATTCTGCTTGATCTCTCCTTGGGATCTGTTCCTACATTTTCAGGACCCACAGCTTCTTACTCTTGTGGAGTCAACGGAGCCTATCCCAAACCACTGGGGTCCTTCCTGGGATCATCAGACTCTAGCTCTTTGAGTTCCTCCCACTCATCCTTCTGACCTGATCATCCTCTCTAGAACATTTCTCAAAAGATGAATGGTATTCAGCTATGTTTGAAATTAATGAACACGACTAAGCTGGGCCCATTAATATCAGTAGATCAAAGTTGAATACCACCCAGTATGCAGAACGAAACACAGCTATCCATCAAAATTCAAATTCTTCAAAATTTTGCAACGTTCTTCTTCCTTTTCTTTCAAATTCCACAACAACACTGGTCCTTCCTCGTTCACACACGTGAGCCCTACAATATTCCTGAATGGACTGGTCACCTACAATATTCCTGAATGGACTGGGAACCTACACTTTGCCCCCAATTGAAATGGGCTTCAAATCACATTTTGCTGAACACCCCTCAAAGCTTTCTCTTCAGTTAAGAACTCAGATGATGTAGGAAAGTCAGGAGTGGGGCAGGCCAAAGCCAAAGTTTATTATTAGATTTGTGAGGTCCATGCCTTTACACAAAATACCATAAAACATTATTAAAAGATAAACAATAAAATTATAAAAATAAGCTAAAATTCATGCCATGCTGTCCCAGCAAGGAAACTACCCAAAAAACCTCGCCATTCAGGAAAGAAGATACAGCAACAGGTTAGGAGAGCAATGGGAGGGACCTCACCATTTCCTCCAGGAACCATACCCTAGTTTTCATAGCCTTCACCACAAAGACCGCTACCACGTGAGAAATCCGTGGATCAGCGTCCACCAGTAAAAACTTTACTTGGTCCTCAGAGTTGGCTATTGATTTGGGAATAGTTTGTAACATCGCATCCCTGAAGGCCGAGTAGATGGGACAATACAACATGTAATGTGTGAGATCCTCTTTGGTTCTCATATGACAAGGACATATACGCTGCTCTACTGGGATTTTTGCATATCTGCCTGACAAATAGGCCGTAGGAATGGTTTGAAAACGGGCCATGGTGAAAGCTCTCCGAAGGGTGGGATTGGTGATATTCGCCAAATAATTGGCGCAGGTTTTGACTGTTTTCAGTCGGGGAAACCAGTGGGAGGACCCTGGGTTCTGTATTTTTGTGATATCTAACAGAGCGTCTCTCTCCAGGATCCATTCCCGAACTTTGTCCGGGCTCCACAGTTTGAGAATATTAAACTCTGGTAGGGTGTATCTAACCAGGATCTCAGATAGATTTTGACGCCAAGTGGTGTTCTTTTGAAGAGATACAAAGGCTTGTTTGGCCAATAAGGTGTTTGAAGTGTTTGCAAGGTTGATGTAAAATCGTAGGAATCTTAAGTGGGCCCTGGCAGACACAGAGGGTAATCCAACTTCCACCCTCAAGAAAGCTGCTGGTGTTCCTTGAGGAAGGCCTAGAATCCTCTTAAGGTAATAATTTTGCAAAATTTCAAGCTGTTCCAACAGCCTCTGGTTCCACCCCCAGAGTTCTATCCCATATAACATCTGGGGAATAGCTTTCCCAACAAAAGCTCTTAATGTCGGGATCACCAATTGTCCTCCCCGGGTATGGAAGAAACTAAGCAGGACACCAATTGTTCTTCGTGTTAGGATGGTTACAGCCTTAAAGTGGGCTAGCCAGCTAGATGTAGCCTGAAATGTAACACCCAGATATTTAAAAAAGGGGCACTGTTCAATCACATGTTCGTCTAAAGACCATCTAAAGGTGTGGCGAGCTCTAGTAAACACCACAATTTTTGTTTTGTCATAGTTTATCTTTAGTGAGTTATGGGAGCAGTAGGCTGCGATCCCCTCCAGCATGCTGCGTAAGCCTCTTCGAGTGAGTGCCATTAAAGCCATGTCATCGGCGTATAGCAATATATTCAAACGTTTACCTTCAATGGCTGGAGCCGATGACTTGTACTTTGCCATGTACTGAACAATACCGTTTATATAAAAGTTAAAAAGAAATGGGGCTAGCAGGCATCCCTGTTTGACCCCTTTCCCCAATGGCAGTGGGTCCGTAAGAGTTCCCAATGGCCCAGTTCTGATTTTGACTGTAGTATCTGTGTGTAACTCTCTGAGAATTTTTAAAAGTCGTCTATCAATATCCGTTTCATATAATTTTTTCCATAGTCTATCTCTACAGATTGAGTCAAAGGCAGATGTCAAGTCAACGAAGGCCACAAAGAGTCTGCTCTTATACGCTTTTGCATATTTAGCTACCAGGGTCTGTAGTACCATACAGTGACCTATCGTATTGTGGCCCTTTCTAAATCCTGCCTGTTCCTGGTTGAACAGTTTAGAATGGTCCGGAGTGGGGCAGGCGAGGACAAGGTTGTTGGAGATGCTGACGACAACCAGTTAGATTTGCAAATCCTCAGTCATTGATAAAATAGCAGACAGTGATCTCAATCATTGATCTCAAGTGCTGGTTCTTATGTAACCAAAACCACATACAAGAGGGGGATATCATGCTTGGAGAAGCCCCAAGGTTTGTGGAAGTACAACAAATCTTTGGGGAAGGGGGCAACCTCAAAGCAGACCAGAGAAGATTGAAGATGCCCAGTATCCATGCAATTCTAGCTGGTATTTGGAGAGGAAATAGGAAACTGGGTGAGGGGGCGGGATGGAGTATCCTGGGAAAAAATGTAGGGTTTCAACCATCCATTAATTGAAACACTTCATACTACAACATCTTATTTCAGGGCTCAGAATGGCAAGACAATACAGTCCTCCGTCTCTTGTTTTTTGTAAACAAGGCAACAAAAACCTGTTTCCGCAATGTGTTAATTAATAATCCACTAGAAATATTTCCTAATAGACAGATGAAGCAATACAATAGATTTTTAACTATTTACACAGACTCTACCTTGCTAGTGGCTTTTTCTCTTGAGGCTAGTAAGTGCTAGTTCCTAGTTTCCAAGCTCCAAGTGAACAAGTCGTTGTAGGCTAGTAAGTGCAGTGCCACAATTTAATGAAATAGCACACTGCTTTTTTCTTTCTTTTTTAATAATCTTGCCCAGCATGTCATGGTTATGTTGATTATGAGGAAGATTCTTTTATTAGCAAACACACTGGGAAGTCAGAATTAATTGCCATTGCCTGATTATAGTAATAATAAGGAATTATCTGCTCACTCATTTAAATCACACAAGGCAACCCAATTCAACTTACTAGCACTGTAGATCCTTTTAGCTCCTTCTCATATGTTGGTCTGATATTAGGAGCATGAAAAAATCAGATGGGGAGGACTAGTAATGTGTCTCTTTCTCACATGACCACAGTTTTCCTGGTCAGCTGATGGGAATTTTGAAATAAAGTATTTAAAGGGATGCAACCTGCCTGTGATCTGCCTGATAGTGATGAATTAGCCGTGTGCAACAAAGGTGAGAGGCCTCCTCATATGTGAGATAGCAATTTGATCTAATGTTCTTCGAAGCGTTATTACCATCCGAGGCTGGGCAAAATATCTCACCGATATCCCTTTCTGCAATTTAGCAACAACTCTAGTCACAGTTATCATATCTATCTTCCATAAATACTCCTCTGCTGAAAGTGGGTCATTCACCAGCCTAAAAAATAATATTCCCCCCACCCCATGAAACATTTGCAGTCTTCACAGCTGCCCTCACCTCCCAATAAAAATAATGACCCCATGGATCAGAGCACGCCAGGCACTTCTGGACCATTACTTTCAAGCAGGATAAAACAAAATAGACCAGAACCCCAAAACTTGAAGCAAATTTCACACAAGTTATAAGGGTTTGCCTTTCATTTCATTTATAACCCACCTCCACAGACCGAGAAACCAAAGCACTATCTAAAAAGTCTTTGCTAATGTAACCTATTGTTCGAAATAACAAAATATTTTGAATGTGAAACAGTCCTCCAGATGGTTTCCATAATGACCCAGTTCAAATTATGCTCCCCCCGGCCCCCCACATATGAAGGAAAGCAGAAACACACCTTTTTGACCTTTTGAACACTGGACATAAACAGTGTAATTTTCCAGTAGGGTGTAGATACAGAAGTTGTGTCCGATATCATTTTCACATGTGTTTATTCATGTCCCCATTTCATCCCATTTCCACATTAACCTATGATTTTTAAATGAAAAAAATCTATATAAACAACTTGTAGTGTGTGTGCATACTGTATATACAACAACAATGTATATATTTTAAAGCATTTTTTGCATCACTAAAATACACATTTTGTATTCATTCAGCATTTTATTTTATGTTTAGCCAAGAACTTTGTTGCAAAATTTGGAGAAATAATTATCCTCAGGATTTTGCACATCTATGTTCTGATCCATTTATGAATCTGGGAAGTGTTAATTAGTTAATGCTGGCTGGACCTAATAGGAGTCCTAGTCCAATATGTCTGGAGTGTACAAGGTTAGCGAAGGCTGATCTAGTGTCTTAAACAAAATGGAAAAGGCAACAAAAATCCATCACTCCATTCATTAATACTCATTCCACACAAAAACACAAAAAACCCCAAACCATTTCCATACCACCATGGTGCAGGAATGTTTACTGCTAGAGAGAAATGATCTTCAAAACTTATTAAACATTTCTTCCATTTAGCAACCCCAAGGCAACTTATATATTGAATTTTTCTCTCAGCAACCCATTTGTAATTAATTGAAAATGTATTATGTTATGTGCATTGGTTGATTACCTGACATGTACAGTGTCCCATCTCAAAATATAGAAGCAAAAAGAAACAAATGTTCTGCCCAAAATTCTTCATTGGGCAAGCTAAAGATCTCGATTTCCACACATGTATGCAACAGTGTTTTGCTTTTTCCAGACACTTATGGCACATAGAATAAATATGTAGGAGGGGACATCTGACATTATTTGTGGGTGAAGGCCACAACTTCATTGAAATCAAGGATCTGCAAAGGAAAAGTAGTGTGGGCCAGCTACATTGATGAAAGGGCAAAGAGAGTTTCCAATCCTTCTGCCTGATCACTATCAACTGTTCAGCACCCCTCATAGCCAATTGATTTACACTGCATATAGCACAGGCATGGCAAAGAAACATCCCCCACCCACTGTCCAGTATTCAGAGGGATGGACCCACCAGCACCCAATATATGCTCACTTCGACTTCCTCCATCAGGCTGGTGAGCAGTAATGGTGGCTTTTGTGAACAAGGATGTGGGTGGCTCTGTGTCTAAACCACTGAGCCTCTTGGGCTTGCTGATCAGAAGGTCGGTGGTTTGAATCCCTGCGATGGGGTGAGCTCCCATTGCTCTGTCCCAGCTCCTGCCAACTTAGCAGTTCAAAAGCACACCAGTGCAAGTAGATAAATAGGTACCACTATGGCAGGAAGGCAAACGGCATTTCTGTGCACTCTGGTTTCCATCGAGGTGTTCTGTTGTGCCAGAAGCAGTTTAGTCCTGCTGGCCACATGTCCTGGAAAGCTGTTTGTGGACAAACACCAGCTCCCTCATTCTGAAAGCAAGATGAGCGCCACAACCCCATAGTTGCCTTTGGGTGGACTTAACTGTCCAGGAGTCCTTTACCTTTTGTGAACAACTTTTACTTAGTTGGTACCCCTATGTGCCTTCCACGTGCACAATTTGTCATCTTAAATTCAATGATGGTACAGTAATCAAAAAATACTGAGAATAACAATAACCAGAACAATGGTAGCAACTTGATTTCTAGCTAACTGAGAGTCAGTTGCCTTTACATTCTCTCTGAAGAACAGCTCAGTGAATCCCTTCATTCCCTAGACATTGGCCATGGTGGCAGGGCCTGATTGGAGTTGATCAACATTTGGAGGGGCACAGGTTCCCCATCCCTGATGAATAAGGTATCAGTTCAGCAGTTGGGCAGGAGTGCCATTTGTAGGGTGCCCACTGGAAGCAGTCAGTGGAAGCCCCCTTCCAAAAAAGGGGGGCATTGTGGAAAAGGATCTGACATAGCCTGGGATACAGCAATCTTCTCTGGATCAGACCCAATAGTCTTGCCACACACACCTTCTGCCACGGCCATGAGCGACAGGACTGTATGTGCAGCAGTTGCATTGGTCTCCACAAAGCCCCACCAGTGGGAAGGAAGGAGTTTAAATGGTGCCCAAAGTGCCTTTTCTTATTAAGAAAGTTGCTAGTTATCTATACCTTCGGTATCATCAGAAACGAAGGAATATTGAGAGTCTGGTAATATGCATGTTATAAACTTCATCCTATACCCACTTACCTGTGAATGCTATTGAACTCAATGTGGGTTACTTCTGAGTAGATGTGTATAGAATGGCACTGCAGTTCAATCAATAAAAGAATTAACTCATAAGTAAGATGAGTGCCAATGAAAAATCTTTACTTGCTGCGGAGTCCAGTATATTACATACCGTGAACTAGGTCTCTGGGAGTATAGATTAATTGACGGCGGAGTTCAGGTTAGTGAATCACAGCCTGTACAGGCTGACATAATACAACCTTAAGGCCTCAGAATCCTCTATTTGTTTTTCCAAATTCTGTCCCCTCAGTGTAACACAATTGCTAATTTAGGCTACCATTTGCAAAGCTGTTTGCCTGTTCCTTGAGGTGCCATAGCTTAGCTTAAACGCAGAATTCTGAGATCAAAAACCTTATTATTAACAAGAAAACCTGCTGGTAAAGTGCCTGCTACAAACATTGAGCCCTTGATAAATAAAGAAGTAAAAACAGTTACAGGTGGAATCTACACACATATAAAAAAACGTGAAAATGTGTGTTTTTTAAAAAATGTTTTGAAAAATACAGTGGTACCTTGGGTTACATATGCTTCAGGTTACATACGCTTCAGGTTACACACTCCACTAACCCAGTAATAGTGCTTCAGGTTAAGAACTTTGCTTCAGGATGACAGCAGATATCGTGCTCCGGCAGCGCAGTGGTAGCAGGAGGCCCCATTAGCTAAAGTAGTGCTTCAGATTAAGAACAGTTTCAGGTTAAGTACAGACATCCGGAATGAATTAAGTACTTAACCCGAGGTATCACTGTATATTGAATTGGCCATAGCTCACCATCAGCATCTAGTGTCACATTGGTATAATGCACTTTACAACACACTTAAAACATCTTATTTGCAGCCGTATAGCTGAGTCCACTGTAGCAGTACAGCTGAAGTCAAAAACTGAATTATGCACCAAAACCTGCAAATTTCCCATTAAACACAACAAAAACTACATTACACATCTTTTTGTCCAGTGTGGTAGAATTTTGCCTGCTTCATGCTGTAAGGATCAATGCAAGTGACATTCCTGGAGTGAAGTGTTTGGTTCCTATTTCATCATGGAGGGCAGGCAGATAAGGCAATTGGTAAGGCAATAGTTGGGCACCTGGTGGTCATATAAGTACAATCCAAGCCCTGATCCTCTGTTCTCGATAAACCATAAATATTAACAAACTAGCAAATCAAATTTGATGGGAGGGAGGAGGGATGGAAAGGCAACTGCCATGGGTGGGGCTGTTAGTGTAATTTTATTTGGGTGTTAACTGCAGATAGAGGGCACCCGTCTCAGGAATCTGCCAGTGCTTTATGCCTAGAGAGACTTATGGGGTGTCCTTGAGGCCTGGCATGTACATGGTAGATGACTGCTCAGCAGCAGTGCCAGGGTACATGTATTGGGTTGTCACCAAAGGTTCTGCTGGCCAGGAGAGGTTTGATAGCTCCTCACCCGTTGTTGGGGAGCCCCATTCTGAGGCTAGAACACATGCCAAGTTAAACCCTCACCTGCCTGTCCTCCTTGAATTTGATTAATTGGCCTAAAGGTAGCTTGCAGTTCCTCCAACTTGTCATATTTTTAAAATCATTATAACCTTAAATTCTAGTACTTTCTCTGAGTCTTCATTCCAGGTGTGGAAGCCATGTGGGTTTGCCCTTAAATCCAGCCTGAATCCAATTTTTCACTCACCCCTAGTTCTTGTTTTGGGTAAATAAACCCCGCAAGTCCTTACACCTCCGCCCGCAACTCACATTTATTTCTCTTAGACTTCAAGCTGAGAAGGCCTTTTGCTTCTGCTTCTACAAATCATGCGCCAAACTCAGAAGCACCTCTAACTCCCTCAAATCCATTTTTCCAACCTTACGCAGAAGGGCAATTTAATTTCAATAGTCTGAAACAATTTGATAGCTTTTTATTCCTTAAATGATTCCCGGGGGCTATGACTGCAGAACCTATTAGCATTTTTGTGTGCCTGTATGGGAAGTTGTCTCTTGGGACACAAACTGATTATTAATAAAGGAGCTTGGAAAAATTGAACATGACGTTCAGCCACTCTGGTAAAGCAGAATTTTGTTAAGTGACAAGTGACATTAAAAGCCCTTGAGAGGCAGGTCTCATGTCAGGCTCAAGGGAGATTGTTTGGTATTGGAAGAAGAAAGTTTTACCTGTACGTGTAATTTTTAATTTCATTCTCCGGTGGAAAACAAGTGCATGGGGGTTAGGAAAGGAGGGCAGTCTGTTCCACAAACTGGTTATGTCAGTCTATGTAAATCTAGGCCAATTTACTCTTAATGGTCTCAATGAGAATAAATTGGCTGAAATTGAAGTTTGCAACTATAAACTTTGTTAGGCACTTGCCCCGTCTTCTTTTTTTTTCTTTTTCTAATCTGTTCTGCTTCCTTCCCATGCTCAGGTAGTGCTATCTGAAATACGGAGGTAGCCACTATCTAGGTCAGGTGTGGGAAACCTGCTGACCTTCAGATGATGCTGAAATTCAACTCCCATCAGCCTCAGCAAGCATGGCCAAAGGCCTGGGGTGATGAACATTGTTGTTCAGCAACATCTAGAGGGCCAAAGAAGATCCCCCAAATGTGAGTAGCATCACCTGCAATTGGGGTTACCACTTAGTTCACTGGTGAACTAGTGGTCCCATACGCTTAACACCAGTCTGGCACCAAGAAGTTTAGTTGATGAATTCTATCTTATCACTTTATCTCATGCCCAAGAAACCATTGCAGTAGGGAGGTTTGGGCTAGCTAGATGGCTGATCCCCCCACCCAACTCATAGCTAGCTTTTTAGTGATCTGATGTGGAAATTTGCCCTCCAGATGGAAGGCACAAGCCATGGGTGCAAGACAATATCATGGTTTCAGTATCAAATCTCCACCAGCAAACTGGAGCATGTCCAGATGAAGTAGTGAGGACTCTGGAGACCAGTTCCTCTAAAGAAAGGTGGAAGGAGATGGATGTTTATCTTGTAGAAAGCAAATATGGGAAGGGATGCCCTATAAGTGATAGGGAACATTTGTTTTCTCTTGTCCAGAAGGTAGGACCCAATCCAATGGGTTCAAATTACAAGAATGTGCTAAACTTCCTGGTTCTATGAGCTGTTTGACAGTGAGGCAAAAGGCCTTGGAAGGTGGTGGACTCCCTACTGTTGAAATTTTTGATCGCTCCATGGTAGTTTTTGCTTATGTGAATGGTGTCACAGACCCCCTTGAGTGGGTTATGAAGACCCCCTGGGCTCCACAGACCACCAATCATAGGAGCCAACTTCTAGGGGCCGTGGGGGCTTCAGCCCCCACAATAAAATATTTGAGGGGGCTGGGCCTCCACAAAGTTGATGGGCATTCCCATTCAAATGGTGTGTGTGCACTGTGTCATGTGACTGAATATGTGGGGTGGGACTTACCTGAGCCCCCACAATATTTTATTCAAGTTGGCACCCCTGCCACCCATTGAAAACCACTGCATACTGTAGAAAGAGTTTTTATTGCCTCAGGTCACAAGACAACTGTTTATGTTATATACATACAGTTAGGAGATGCTGGTTTATACACTATAAACTAACTAAACAAAGAAAAACTAGACCTGTCTGTAGGAAATGGAGTCTGCAATCAATCAGAAGAGTATAGTTAAACTGAAAGTTGGACTCAATTTGTAGGTATAAAGGTTGCTGGATGCAGCAGGCTATAAATCAGCCAGCACACTCACTCACACAGAATTCTCCCCTCTGGTGAGAAAAGTGGGGGAAACCATTGTGTGATGAGTCATGTCAATAGCTTGTGGCCTTCAGCTGTTTTCAGGAAGTCCACCACAGCTGGCCTTCTGACCCTCAACTCAAATCAGGTGAGGGGGAAGGCCAGCTTGAGACACGGACCCAAGCACAATTATTGCAATTGACACCAATATTTAAATTACACTAAGAGCCCCACCCATAGCAGTTGACTTTCCATCCCTCCTCCCTCCCATCAAATTTGATTGGCTAGTTTGTTTATATTTATGGTTCACTGAGGACAGAGGATCAGGGAAGTATAACTTGGATTATGTTTATGACCACCAGTAAAGGGTGTGTGTGTGGGGGGATATCACAGTGATTCTAAAACTCAAAGTTCAGAATAAAAAAGAGATAGAATAGAATGACAGCTGGGTTTAAGTGGGTTTCCAAAATTAACGACCTATTAAAACACCATATAGTTAGAGTCCATCTCCTCTCGTAAAGGGATGGTTTCAGTGTCTCAGCACAGAGACAGAATAGAGAATATACTTTAGAGCGAAATATATATCAGACATAAAGTTCATCCCCTTTCTATTGGCTGCAACTTTCTAGTGGTGTGTTCACATGGGCCCTGGATTTAACCTCTCCTGCAGAACAATTCTCTTGGAGAAATGAGGAACACCTTGTAAGTCAATGTAATAATTGTCCTTCTAAGCTAAGTCTGAACACACTTCTGACACCAAGATTTAAACACGTCATCTTTCAATGCCCTTTTCAGGTTCACCAGGTTATAGGGTACCAATGTGGTATATAATAAAATGAAAAAAATGGTTAAAATGACTTTTGTCAAAAAACCAGAAGCTTTCTTATTAGGAATTATAGGTACTGAGATTCCAAAGGACCAGAAAAGACTGTTTATGTACAGTGGTGCCTCGCAAGACGAAATTAATTCGTTCCGCGAGTCTTTTCGTCTTGCGCGGTTTTTCGTCTTGCGAAGCACGGTCCGTCACAACTGCACCTCTTCAAGCGGCTTTAAGAAAAAAGGAAACAAACTCGCAAGACGTTTTCGTCTTGCGAAGCAAGCCCATAGGGAAAATCGTCTTGCGAAGCAACTCAAAAAACGAAAAACTCTTTCGTCTTGCGAGTTTTTCGTCTTCCGAGGCATTCGTCTTGCGAGGTACCACTGTACGTGACAAAGCCACACGGATACTCCTAACTTAGAGATGGAAGGAAGAGACAACCCCGACCAGAGAAGAATGGCAAGCCAAGTTGATGGACTATGCTGAAGTGGCAAAATTAACTGGGAAGCTCAGAAATCAAGAAGACAAGAATGGGAAAAGTTCATAATTTATATACAGGATCATTGCAAGCAAGTTAAAACATTGGCAGGTTTTTAACCACATTTGTAATGTAATGGAATGTATGGGTAATTTAGAAAGACAAAAAAAATGGAGAAGTATTGCTATACAGTTGAAAATATTATCAATAGAACCCATGGAAGGGTTGGGGGCAAGTCAGGAGATTCAGGGTAATCTTGAAATTTGGTTTCTGAATTGGTCTTTGTTGTATGTTTATGTTTTTGAAAATCAAATAAAAATTATTTAGTAGTAGTAATAATAATAATAATAATAATAATAATAATAATAATAATACAGTGGTACCTCTGGTTATATACGCTTCAGGTTACATACGCTTCAGGTTACAGACTCCGCTAACCCAGAAATATTACCTCAGGTTAAGAACTTTGCTTCAGGATGAGAACAGAAATCGTGCATCAGCGGCGCGGCAGCAGCAGGAGGCCCCATTAGCTAAAGTGGTTCAGGTTAAGAACAGTTTCAGGTTAAGAATGGACCTCCAGAATGAATTAAGTTCTTAACCCGAGGTACCACTGTAATTCAGTTCTCCACAGAAATAAAAAATAAAAAATAGAGTTGTTTATGGATGAAAACTGAAAGCATCATAATTCACTTGCACAGCAGTTCCTATGCTTGAGATGGCTAAATAATCGTGACTTTAAAAACACAGATACTGTACATCTTTTTTTAAAAAAAACACACACACACCTTAAAATGAAAATTAAAACACTGCCTTGCAAATCTTAGTGTGCCCGTAGTGCCACTTTCAACAAGCTCTCTGCTGGCAAGAAGCAGAAAGGTTTTGACCATCTGAAGAGACAGAAAAGTAAGCAGGCCTGGAATTTCACACAGATGCTCACATGCACAGCTTTGTCTCTCTAGCCCCATGAACGCCATGCATCACTGCAGCTGGGAGAATGTGTGATACTTGTCCCATGCTAAACCGATATTTTCATTTGGCTCACTTTGAATAATGATGCGTATTCCCAGAAGAAGTGCCTGTAATTGCTTTTCAAGCAGGTTTCTCCCTTAAGGAAAAGTTGAATTTGTAGGCAGGAAAAGCCCTTAATAATTCTTTCAAGTTTGATACCGAATCTCCCCACCGGTGGAAGGCTCCTTTTGTTTTGAATTAATCGTTGAAAGCAAAATGTATTTCCCTTTCACTCCCCTCCAGAGTCTACAGATATGAAATCAATTTCCCAGGGTAGAATCTCTCTTGTTGGTAAACTTTTCCTTCTGCATCTCATCTTTCTTAGATGGGGTTTTCTAATACTTCTTATAATTCTATTCCTTTTCTTTCTTTTCTCTCCTCCCCCCCTTTATTTATTTATTTCGTTTATCTCCTACATAAATCCCTTTCTGAAAACCTGCTTCTGTGGGATTTAAAAATAAATGAGTAGCTTTATTTGTTGTGTTGCCAACAGAAGTCAGCTTTGTTTCCCTAACAGACTAGCAGAGGAATAAAGTCACAAGTCTGAACATCTGAAAGGCTGCAATGAATATTTAGTATCTTCCCATTACTGCAGGGAAAGTACATTTCGGGATTAATGGGAAACATAATTCTTCATCTCCTTGAAAGTGCCTCTTTGATTAAGTGCTCACTTTTCTCACTGCTGTCCAATCTGAAATATAAGCAAGGGGGTTCTCCCCACATCTCTTTTTGTGTGTGCTTTGCACAATACACAACTAACAAAACTCTGTTTCCCTTTATGCCGCTACTAGCTAGCAGTGTTACAAACCTGCTCTCAAATGCCTGCCAGCTGCCTGTTTCTCCCAATTGCATCTATTGCCCCTCTCTCGGAGAGGACATCACTGATTGGAAGGTCAAGAAAACTGAGGTGGCAGAAATTGCTCCTTCCTATGGAGGTCCGTATAGTAAAAGCTATGGTTTTCCCAGTAGTGATGTATGGAAGTGAAAGCTGGACCATAAAGAAGGCTGATCACCAAAGAATTGATGCTTTTGAATTGTGGTGCTGGAGGAGACTCTTGAGAGTCCCATGGACTGCAAGAAGATCAAACCTATCCATTCTGAAGGAAATCAGCCCTGAGTGCTCACTGGAAGGACAGATCCTGAAGCTGAGGCTCCAATACTTTGGCCACCTCATGAGAAGAGAAGACTCCCTGGAAAAGACCCTGGTGATGGGGAAGATGGAAGGCACAAGGAGAAGGGGATGACAGAGGACGAGATGGTTGGACAGTGTTCTTGAAGCTACCAGCATGAGTTTGACCAAACTGCGTGAGGCAGTGGAAGACAGGAGTGCCTAGCATGCTCTGGTCCATGGGGTCACGAAGAGTCGGACACGACTAAACTACAACAACAAATTCTAGTAGATCAGTGGTTCTCAAAGGGTGTGGTGCGCCACGCTGGCGTGGCAGGAGAGGATGGCAAGTTTGGCAGCAAGACCCAAGGAGAATCAAAGAAACATTTAAACATTTCATTGTATTATAACAGGGGTCAGCAAGGTTTACCTCGCCCGGGCCAGATCCTTATGTGTGCTGGATCGCGCGTGTGAGCAGGCGCGCCCACGATTTCCGGCGTCAGCGTCTGCGCAGTCGCGATTTCCGCCGCCCCGGAAGTGCCACACTGGTTTAGCGCAGCACACAGGGACACGTCAAGTGGGCAGCTCGGTTAGGGCGTGGCTCATGGGCCACTTAAATGACCCCCATGGGGCGCTTGTGGCCCATGGGCCTTAGGTTACCGCCCCCTGTATTACAGTATAAAAATATTTGTATTTTATTTGCAGAATATGGATAGATACATTTTCTTGAGAGCAAGATCATCACATGATACTGAGGACAATCCCAGTTTTCCAGAAAAGAAAAAAGAGTGCAATAGATTGTGCTAATTCATCTGATCTGGCTGTTTTGTTATTTTGTATTATTTTGTTTTATTATTTCATTAACACTGACGTTGACACTGCCATACACTGTCTCGGTGACTGAGATCGCAGGAAGGAGACAAATATTTTAGTAAAATATAGTAGCTCTTTCTTGATCTGGTCTTCAACTGCTTGTAGCATGATGTTCTGTTTGAAAGCTTAACCCAGAAGAGTGCAGTTGAATGACTGGCTGCACTGAGCAAATCTAAACTGTTTATGAACCAACTAAAATTATTCTCCTGGGTAATGCATGCTGATGTTCTTCAAATGTATCTAACTGCTCGTATGAGGGAAATAGGATATTTGTGTAAGCAGCTTCAATCAAAATGAATAGACATGCTTTCACTGTGGACTTCAGTAAATGAGTTTCATTTTTATCAAACAAAATGACAATTCTGCAACTTGGTGTGCCAGTTGTTTGCAGTGTACTGCTTGTATATTGAAAAATCAAGATGCAAATTAACCTAGTTTTATTTTCTTGTTCAGCTAAAATTCATAGAGCATCTCATTATCATATAACCAGAAAGTACAGAGCCCCTTTTCTCCTATATAAACCTTCACTTACGCCTCCAAATCAGCTCAAATAAAATCTTATTTTAAAATTGCTCAGAAAATAAAAGCATCTCAGTAAAGGAAATATTTGCATAAATTGGGGGGGGGTTCTTTCACATATGCCTGGTTTTGTTTTGTTTTTTGGTCATATAGTGTCTCTAATATAATGATCTCCTGCTGTGTGTTTGCTGAAATGAGATGTAACAAATAATGAGATGGAACATTGTTTATAATTTTTAATGCGCCTTTTTAATATGAGAAATACAAAATCACAGTATAAAAAAAATAGATGGGGAATGGGCTCTATCTTTCAGTTAAAACCTGTGAGTTGCTTGGATGGTTATCAACCATTCCTCAGTGAGAAAATCAGTTGTGGGGACTTTCCTTAAAGGCAGCTTTCCCACCGCCAACTGCAGCTAGTGGGAAAGAAAGCAACTGTCCTGTTACCAGGAACAATATATTGGTAAGTAGCTCTGCTGCAACAATTGCCTTCCAGGCAGGTTTAGAATTTCTCTGCCCATCATAAGCCCCTCAGTATTCCCTATTGGGTAATTCATTATCATTTGGCCTCTGTTGTCCATTTGGAAACTCAGTACAGTCATACTGTACCTCGTGTTGCGTTAGCTTCATGTTGCGTCTTTTCGGCTTGCGAACGTGGCAAACCCGGAAGTGTATTGTTAAGTTGTGGGTGAACATATCAGACGACACAGTGATTCTTCAAACAGCTCTTGCTTATTCACAGGCCAGAACAGACTGAACTGAAGGGTTCAGCCAGCCTGCTTATATAGAGCTCCAGTACAACGTAACTGTAACAACTTTCTGTAACTATCCAATCACTGAACGTCACTTTCGATCCCTTATTTGCATATGTGGACCTGAACTATCTACAGTATCCCCCTGCTGGCCCAGGGTGAGAACTTCAGTACATAACATGCATACTTCCAGGTTTCGCCGCATGTGTGCGCGCAGAAGTGTTTTGCATGCTTTGCACATGCACAGAAGCGGCTCTGTAGTTACAGACTTTTCAGGGTGCGAACGGCATCCCGGAATGGATTGAGTCCATAAATAGAGGTACCACTGAATGTTGATGACGTACCTCATCAGTGATTTTGTGAAGGCAAAACAAAAACCAGAAAGTCCCATGAACACTAAGCGTACAACGGAACAGTAAGCGTGCTAACCCATTAGTGACCATATACACATTTGAATTCCATTTTGTACTGCCTAGTTGATTGCATTTTGCATAAAATGAACCTTTACTAGTATAACAGCCTTAGTCAAGTATACCTGAAGGAGCGTCTCCACCCCCATTGTTCAGCCCGGACACTGAGGTCCAGCGCTGAGGGCCTTCTGGCAGTTCCCTTGCTGCGAGAAGCCAAGTTACAGGGAACCAGGCAGAGGGCCTTCTCGGTAGTGGCACCCGCCCTGTGGAATGCCCTTCCACCAGATGTCAAAGAGAAAAACAACTACCAGACTTTTAGAAGACATCTGAAGGCAGCCCTGTTTAGGGAAGCTTTTAATGTTTGATGGACTATTGTATTTTAATATTTTGTTGGAAGCTGCCCAGAGTGGCTGGGGAAACCCAGCCAGATGGGCGGGGTATAAATAAATAATAATAATAATAATAATAATAATAATAATAATAATAATAATAATTATTATTATTATTATTATATTACATAACTTGTCTGGTAGTACTAAATGCATGAATTCCATCAACATTTGCATTTTGTTGCCTTGATAGCCTTCTTTTTAAACGAGCTGCAGAATTTGTAGGATACAATTTTGTGGGTGATTTGAAGGCATAGGAGGTGATGTATCTATGCGCAGAACAGTAGCTCTCTGCTCCAAAACGTGCTTGCCTGGAACAGCCTTGCCTTGACAGGTTACAGCAGCAAGCTCCAAAGGATAAATAAAACAGGACTATGGTGGGAATGCTATTTTCTGCTGCAGAGATGGAGGTCTGCATTCAAGTATTGATTTATATGCCTAGAGGTTCCTCCAGGGTCATGCAGAACATGAAACAAGGTGTCGGAAGTGAAGTTCAACTCTTGCACGCTGCTCCCTTGGTGGTTACAATGAGGTGATGAGGGTCTCCTGAAGAGTAACTAGTAATGCGTTTTTTTGGGAGCTGGCGGCATTTCGCCCACTTCTTTTCCTTCATCTTGAAGAGTCAACAGGAATGTCAATTAAGGGGGAAAGGCAACGGAGTATGAAACATTTAGCTTTCTATCGGTGTCTCTCATACACACAAACACAAACTTACTTTACAACTGTCTAACCTCCTCACCTTTCCAATATTCACTGCTACTCTCACCTGCATTCAGCCCAGGGCTGAACGTTCCTCAGTGGGAACGTTCAGCAAGATGTCTCTCCCCAGTTTTGCTGTCCACAAATGGCGTGGGGAATTGGGGGAGGCTATTTTCATAGAAACATAGAATTGTACAGTCAAAAGGGACCCCGAGTGTTATCTAGTCCAACACCCTGCAATGCAGGATTTTTTTTTATCAATAATATTTATTATTTTTCATACAAAAGCATAACAAAAAAGAGAATCAACAATAATAAGAAAGAATGTGAAACATAAAATACTTCAAATTTCCCATATATCACCACATAAACCAAAACCTAATTAATTAATTAAAATCCATCTTCATAAACATATTACTTGACTTCCTCTAATCTCTTCCATCTGAATTCCTTGTAATTAAATGTAGCAGTTTTCAATATCATTATTTCATAAAACCGTATTACAGTCATAATCAAATTTCCTAACTTTTCTTATCGTACATTTTCTTATTTATTTATTTAATCCTAGGCCTAAATAGTTCTTTCAAGTGGTTACATATCTTTAATATTACAATATTTATTCAAATAGTATTTAAATTTCTTCTATTCTTCTTGGTGTTCCTCTTCGTTCTGGTAGCGGATTCTCCCGGTGAGATCAGCCAGCTCCATAAACTCCATCATCTTCATCTGCCATTCTTCTACCGTTGGTAGTTCCTGTGTTTTCCATTTTTTGGCTAATAAAATCCGTGCAGCAGTTGTGGCGTACAAAAATACTTTTACATCTTTTTTGGACAATTCAGAACCTGTTATTCCAAGGAGAAAGGCTTCTGGTTTCTCCTTCATGGAGAGCACGTGTTGCGGTGGGGTCTGCTGAGCCACCCCTCTGTTACCAGGCAGGGTCTCTAAAGATGGCCTGGGGCAGTGATTGGTTCACTGGGTTGCTGGGGTAAAAGTTATGTTGCAATTTTGGTGGGAGGGGTAAAATGTTTAAATACTCTGCATGCAGCCTGGAGCTTTCTCTTTGCTGTGTGCAACGGATCACCCGCCCACCCGCCCTTGAGTAAGGGGTTGTTGCATTGACCTTGCTATGCTTGTCATGGGGTCGTCTGCTGTTGGGGCAGGGGCTTGGTAGGAATTTTGTCCATCTGGCTGATTGGCTGGGCCATTTGGTTTTTGCCTACTGCGTAGCAAATCGTCACAACTTGTAAGGTTGGCGGTTAGGCATTGGTTATAAATTGGAGGAGGAGGGGTTAGGATAGGCTGGGCCTGCCCCTCCATGGTTGCTGCGGAAAGGGAATTCTGTTAAAGGAATCCTGGGGCTTGCCATCTTTTCGTCCAATCCCTGGAATGGGACTAGGGCCGGCAAGCCTTCGGGGAGCAGGCGGGTGAGAATTGAGGGTCTGTGACTCAGCTCCATTTCTCCCCGACTTGCTTTCCCCCGCACTGTCTTTCGGTGGTGCCCGGAAGTCAGTTCTGTCCCCAGGCGGGGGGACAGATAGTCTTAACCAATGCCTAAACAACCACTCACAGTTTTGTATTTAAATAAAGTATTTAAATAAAATATTTAAATAAAATTATGCCAAAAACCTTAAACAAAAATTAAGTGTGTGTTGTGAGTTATTTGGGGGGTGGCTTGGGGACCTCGACACGCAAATGTATATTTCATCATTTTTTAAAATTCATTATAAATTTTCCCCCAGAAGTCTTTTACAATGCAGGAATCTTTTGCCCAACATGGGGCTCGAACCCACAACCTTGAGATTAAGAGTTTCATGGTCTGCCACAATAAATAGATGGTGGGTGGCATTTGGCTTTCTGGATCCCAAGTTGTGCACAGCTGAGATAAGACCAAGAGGCTGTGAGGAGCCTGTCACATGACCCTTTCCTCTCTCTCTCTTTTTAATAATAATTTTATTAGTTTTCAATGACAATCCAATAATAGCCGCATCATAACAATACCAATTTATAACACAATTACAGTGGACGCTCGGGTTGCGAACCTGAGCTGTACGGGATGCACGTTCACAACCCACAGCGGCGCATCTGTGCAACTGTGGGTTGCGATTCAGCACTTCTGTGCATGCGCAACCGCCGAAACCCAGAAGTAACCTGTTCCAGTACTTCTGGGTTTCGGTGGTCCGTAACCCAAAAAAACGCAACCTGAAGCATCAGTAACCCGAGGTATGACTGTATTAATACCAATAATTCAAATAATGAATTCTATAATTTAGATAAAGTAGCCCCCGTGTGCTAGATTTGATGATTTGATGATTTTCTTTATTTCTGCGTTCCAAAATCTTATTAATTTCCATTACATTCCGGTCATAATAATCATCCCTTATACAACAACTGCAATATTAATAACTTCTATTTGTGTTGGTACATTAAATGATTTATAAAACTACAAGTTAGGCACTCAAACTATATCCTTGTTCTTCCTGTGTGTGACAATTATTCTGTCCGTGGTGTTTCTTCCTGTCCTTATAAGATGTTACGTCTTTCCTTCCCCCCGGTTGTTGCTATTTCCTCTTTCTCACAGCCCTGATTAATTTAAACAGTCAAAGCAACCAGAGGATCCGCTGCAACATGTGACCATCTATCTCTCATTTCAGACTTGCTTTGAGGTACCCTCTGCCATCCAGCTCAAAGGACCTCACCATTTTGAAGCTTGAATATGCCAACATAATATGGTTTGGGAATGGGGAAGAGAAATTGCCAGATTTAGGGAAAGCATTGAAGTCTATAATGAAGAGGGACACTACGGAAATATTCTGTTACATATATGAACAGAAACCATGCAGTAATGCCGATCACTTAAGAAAGAAGTCCTGAAGAAGTTTAATTCTGACCCAGCGTTTTATGCCTCACTCACAGGGTGACAGTGGTCAGAGCTAAAGTCCATCTTCATGTGATAATTTGAAAAATCACAGGATAGCTGACAGATCTCCTACATGTGTTATAATGGAGAGAAAACCCTTATCATGTGAATGTAGCGTCCATCAAAAGAAGACAAGCTGAAGCATGTGCTTCTTCCCTTGATAAGAACAATATGGAACAGCTGTGTGGATCAGCCTTGAGAGGGACTCAAAAGATATACTGTTGCTAAAAAAAATCTTTCATTTCAGCCTTGCAGACTCCCACTGAAGGTGAGAGGAAATAATGCAGTATCTTCTGAGATCAAGGGGGAAATCTCTTATTGATGGGAGACACTATTCTCTGTTCAAGTCTTGACTTGATCATCTTCCACACCTTTCTGCCACTGTCTTGGTAAGCAGTCTATCTGCCCGATCGTAGATATAAAGAGATAAGAGATATTAAAAATCTAAACTGGTTATTTTATTGTGGTAGCAGCCAGGTGTCTCTTTTTCTATAGTAAAAAGAGAACTTTCTCAGTCAGTCCCCAAACTATTTTCACATACTCAGAAAATAGTACAGGAAAATCGTTCTGCAGTTGGCTTCTGAACCCCATTCCAAGCCAAGATTTGGAACCTAAGGATGGTAGTGGGAGTACAAAGGCAGCTGATCTCTATACGATCGTCCTCACCAACCATGATTTTTTTCTGATATAAAAGTGGTGTGAAAACATAAGAAGATCCCATGTGATTCAGCATCCTGTTCTCAGACAAGTAGATGCCTATGGGAAGCCCACAAACAGAACTCGAGAGCACCAGTGCTCTTCCCACTTGTGATTCTCAGAGACTGGTATTATGAGGTAAAAAGGTAGAGGACCCCTGGATGGTTAAGTCCAGTCAAAGGTGACTAAGGGGTTGTGGAGCTCATCTCGCTTTCAGGCCGAGGGAGCTGGTGTTTGTCCACAGACAGCTTTCCGGGTCATGTGGCCAGCAGAACTAAACCACTTCTGGTGCAATGGGACACTGTGACAAAAACCAGAGCGCACAGAAACTCCGTTTGCCTTCCTGCCACAGCGGTACCTATTTATCTACTTGCACTGGCATGCTTTCAAACTGCTAGGTTGGCAGCAGCTGGGACAGAGCAACAGGAGCTCACCCTGTTGTGGGGATTTGAACCATCAACCTTCTGATTGGCAAGCTCAAGAGGCACAGTGGTTCAGACCGCAGCGCCACCCGTGTCCCGTCTGTCTCTGGCAGTGAAAGCAGAACATACCCACCACGGCTGTTAGCCACTTATCATATTCTAAAAGGAATGGAGGCTCTACAGAAAATAGAAGCTCCATATATGCAGCTATTGCCATCCCATATTGTCCCCACTGAATATAACCCTGCACCTCCATTCTGAAAGCGATAGAAATTTGGTGTCCCATGGAATACTAGACTCCTTACTTAACTAATGAAGTACAGTTCATTCTTGCATTTGTGTGAGAGGTCTAAGTAGTTTGGAAGTCACCCGCTCCCTTGTTGTGCTATTTATTTAATCAGAATGTTTAAAAGAATAAACATTTCCATAAAGTGTGAGAAGGATCATTAAGCATTGTGGAGTGTACACAATTGCTGTGCAAATAATTAAGGCAAATTCTTGAATGTTTTCGCCATTAGGGATGACGATAATTGCATTTGTTTCACAGTAAGCCATTGAAGAAAAAACAATCATGTATTTGATGGCACATTGAACAACGATGATATTTTAAATGAAATTTTAAGATATTTATAATGATATTTTAAGATTAAAAATCACATATTTATTACTAAAGGGCTTCATCCACCCACTGAAATCTATTACAATAATGGAAATAGCATCTGTCTACTGTTGAAGCATCCTTCTTAATGGTTTTATAAAGAGTTCTCAAAGTTTTCTAAAAACAGAATTAAAGTTGGTCTTTACTAAAAAAATTGATATATCAAAAGTTAATCTAAGTAGGTAATTTTCAGGTTGAATTTAAGGGCAAGATAACATGTAAGTTGCAAACTGTGGCAAGGACAACCATTTTTCTATCTTGCCTTGTTAACGGTCTGCAAGTGCCCACTATTTTTACTGCACTATGTAGAATAATTCTGGAGAATCTAGGAGGAATTATCCACCCTAATAATTATGTATCTCCATGAAACCTTTTATGCTCCATCCTAGACAACTACCGCCACAGGAACATGATGTCCACAGCTGTGTAGGAAGGGCTGGAAAAAATGGACACAGAAGACTGATATTGGGTTTAATTAGGCCACAACATTATTGATTACAGGAAAAGGTAGGTTTGGCTAAGGCATTTGGCATGTATCCAGAATCAGGTATCCCGCTTGCTAACTAATGGGAACCTAGTGTGTTGGACCCAGTGCTGGACAGTCACCTCCAACATGGATTGGGTGCCACAATCTCACACAGGCCACCACTGGGAGAGGTTATAGGCCCATCGATCCCCCTGTGCACTCCCAGACAGAGTCCTTCTCCTGGACCCTTCTAATGGGGTACCCATGACCATGGATCCAGTCCAATGCCTTATCCACCAAAGTTGTGGCTGTGGTGACAGAGGTAGGCAAAAACTCAAAAACTGGGCAATTTGCTTGCAGGAGAAAATTCCTCCCTGACCCCATATACCTCAACAATTTAACAATATTCAATGATTCAACGATTCAACAATATATTGAGGTTGAATCCTGACAAGACAGAAGTATACGGTTTTTGGGGGACAGGGGGCTGGCTGGTGTGGAGGACTCCCTGGTCCTGAATGGGGTAACTGTGCCCCTGAAGGACCAGGTGCGCAGCCTGGGAGTCATTTTGGACTCACAGCTGTCCATGGAGGCGCAGATCAATTCTGTATCCAGGGCAGCTGTCTACCAATTCCACCTGGTACGCAGGCTGAGACCCTACCTGCCCGCGGACTGTCTCGCCAGAGTGGTGCATGCTCTAGTTATCTCCCGCTTGGATTACTGCAATGCGCTCTACGTGGGGCTACCTTTGAAGGTGACCCGGAAACTACAACTAATCCAGAATGCGGCAGCTAGACTGGTGACTGGGGGCGGCCGCTGAGACCACATAACACCGGTCTTGAAAGACCTACATTGGCTCCCAGTACGTTTCTGTTCGGGTCAAGTTCGACCGGGGTCCGGCACACTTCCCTCTCGCAGCTCTGGTCTTCCCCCGGGACCTTTGACTCAGCAGAGCGTAAAACACAGCGGAAGTAGAAGCTTGAACGTTCTGTCGTGTGGTAGCAATAACTCAGGCTGACAGGCAGTGTCCTTATCTTTAAAGTCTTTATTCCTTAGCAAAACACAACAGCTATAAATTTCCTGCCTGGCGAGAGAGCCGACATCTCGCTTGCTCTCTCCTTGAAGCAAACACGCAGACTGAAAAACACACAGAGAAATCCACACCCCTTCCGTGTTCTATGCCCGCCCTCAGAATGTGAGGCGTCATCACTCAGAACTCTTAACCCTGTAAGTTCTGAGCCCCCTCAACAGTTTCTGAGCACAATTCAAAATGTTGGTGTTGATCTTTAAAGCCCTAAACGGCCTCGGCCCAGTATACCTGAAGGAGCGTCTCCATCCCCATCGTTCTGCCCGGACGCTGAGGTCCAGCGCCAAGGGCCTTCTGGCGGTTCCCTCATTGCGAGAAGCAAAGCTACAGGGAACCAGGCAGAGGGCCTTCTCGGTAGTGGTGCTCGCCCTGTGGAACGCCCTCCCATCAGATGTCAAAGCGATAAATAACTACCTGACATTCAGAAGACATCTTAAGGCAGCCCTGTTAAGGGAAGTTTTTAATGTGTGACATTTTAGTGTATTTTTTGTCTCTGCGGAAGCCACCTAGAGTGGCTGGGGAAACCCAGCCAGATGGGTGGGGTACAAATAATAAATTATTATTATTATTATTATTATTATTATTATTATTATTATATTATTATTATTATTATTATTATTATTATTATTTACGGTAACTGAGTAAACCATAGCAAGGTCCATGCACAACTTGCCCACTTGGCCACAGGCCCCTAACAAACTGGGTGCGTGGAAAATCCTGCGACAGTCAGTGAAGATGGTGGCCTGTACCTAGCTGCCCCCTTAAATAGACTAGGGACAGCCTGGCCACAGCCCCCATGGCCAGAGGTGGGCAGTACCAGGTTGCCATCTCCTCCCTCAGCCACACCAGAAGAGGATGGCCTTGCACCATGGCTGTACCATGCAGCAAATGGCGCCCCCTCCCTGAGTATCAAGTGAGCAGATATTATCAATGCCCGTCTCCAAAATTCCTCACCTGTCAATAGAGAAACAAATGTGTGAAAAGGGGAGATTTGCTCAGTCCTAAAGCATATAGGTTGTTAAGGACTGGACAAGGCCCCAAGTACACATCCATGAACCAAATCAAATGAAAAATATATCTTTCCCACTAAACTGGAACATGCTGAAACTATTTGATCTCCTAGGCAGAACTCTTGTGACATCTGGAGAACTGTGTGTTTAAAAACAGAATCAATTCAGTAAGTGAGTGTTGATCAGTCAAAGAATATGCTCACATGTAGGAACAACTTCTTCTTCTTCTTCTTCTTCTTCTTCTTCTTCTTCTTCTTCTTCTATTTATTTATACCCTGCCCATCTGGCTGGGTTTCCCCAGCCACCCTGGGAGGCTCTCAACAGAATATTAAAAACATTAAACATTAAAATCTTCCCTAAACAGGGCTGCCTTCAGGTGTTTTCTAGAAGTCAGATAGTTATTTATTTTCTTGACGGGAGGGCGCTACAGCCGAGAAGGCCCTCTGTCTGGTTGCCTGTAACCTCACTTCTCGCAGTGAGGGAACCGCCAGAAGGTCCAAGAAGTACAGAAGTGGTACAAAGAACTGGTGTAAGGAGTCCATTGTCATAAGGTGCACGCCACAGTGCACATGCCACAATTTCTTCTGGTCCACAACTGTTAAAGGTTCAAGTGCCCTCTCTTACTAAGGCACAGGAAGCTTTCTTGCATTCACCCATGAAGTCTACACTGACTGGCAGTCTCAGCTAGGGCCAGGGCCTTTTCAGTACTGGCCCCGACTTGGTGGAACGCTCTGTCACAAGAGACTAGGGCCCTGTGGGACTTGACATCTTTCTGCAGGGCCTGCAAGACACAGCTGTTCCTCCTGGCCTTTGGTTTGGACTCAGTCTGACCCTTATGTTTCCCTCCCCTTATGGTTTTGATCTATGGGCTACTTTTAAAATGAGGCTGTGTTTTAAATTGCATTTTAACCTGTATTTTAAATTGGTTCCCCCCCATTATGTTTTTACTGTAATTTTACTGGTGTTAGCTGCCCTGAGCCCAGCTCTGGCCGGGGAGGGCAGGGTATAAATAAAATTTATTATTACTATTATTAGTAGTAGTATTAGTAGTAGTATTAGAGTTTCCCAGTGGGATCTTTTCTGGGCCCTACCTGGAGGTGCTGAGGACTGAACCTTGGACCTTTCTCCTGCAAAGCCGATGCAGTGAAAATAGACTGAGAAAACAGCTGCAAGGATGCTGCTTGCCCCGAGCTGGAAAGATGATAAGATACCTACAAGGGCGGACTGGCAGATGCAATTATTGGACTATGCAGAGATGGCAAGATTGACTGGGAAAATCAGAAACCAGGAGGTTCAAAACTTCAACAGAGAATGGGACAAATATAGATTGTATTTGAAAGACCACTGTAAACACTTAAACTCTTTGGCAGGCTTTAACGAACTCTTGCAGTGATACATAGACTTTGGACATAATGGAGGACTGTAAACTAGATGGACTTATAATATGCAGTTGGAAAAGTTACTTAAAGAACCCATGGAGGGGAGGGGGAAAGTCCTAGGATTCGGAGGAATCTTGTGCAAAATTCTAATATTTGCAAAAACATTATTTGTGCGGATGAATTTGTAAAATCAAATAAAAATTTTAAAAAGGAAGGAAGAAAATAGGCTGAGAAAATGCTAAAAGTCTTTCAAAAAAATCCCCAGAGGATCTTTCACTTCTGTTGCAGTGCCCCTGAAAAAACGAGTCACAGCAGGGACTCTTGCTACCTTTAAATACTGCTAAAAACAATACGGCGAAACAGATTGTCTTTCCAACCCTGCTACTGCATGATTCCTTCTGCCGTTCTCCTTGCTTGCAAGAGCCGAAGCATAGAAGTTTAAGAAGGCATTGCAACCACCCGATGGCATGTCAGGCGACTGTACCTCTTTTTGCTCTATTACTCCCTGCACCACTGAAAGGAGCCGGCCCTAGCTTTTAAACACCTTCGAATAGGTACGACTGCGAAAGCGATTCACTTAGCAGCAGGGCAGCAATCTGAAGTGAGCAAAGTGCTCTGCAGCAGAGCAGCCATCAATTCGCACTTGGGAGCTACTGAGAATAGGATTACAGCCAACACTATATGTGTTCAATAGGATTAGGTTCCCCTGTTATCCACTCTAGAGCCGTGTCCTCACACTGAAATAGACATTTAGGAATGATCACTGTATGCAGAGTGGTGGGGGCTGGTGAAAGGGCACATGCACCAAAGCTGAATTGAGTGCTATATTTTTCCACTCACTAACAAGATCGTCTAACACATGCCAACATCTATAGTTAGATTTCTTCCTGTAATGTTCACTTCGGCTAGAAGGTTTGGGCTATTGTAGCTAAATGCTGATTGTTCGTGTTATGTACTGAAGTTCTCACCCTGGCCCAGCAGGGGGATACTGTAGATAGTTTTCACTCAGGTCTACATATGCAAATAGGGGATTGAAAGTGACTTTCAGTGATTGGCTAGTTACAGAAAGTTGCTACTGTAGCGTTGTAGTGGAGCTCTATATAAGCAGGCTGGCTGAACCCTTCAGTCCAGTTCTGTTCTGGCCTGTGAATAAACAAGAGCTGTTTTGAAGAATCGCTGTGTCGTCTGATATGTTCACCCACAACTTAACAGTTCTTATTTATTAAGGGTTTTTATTTTTAAAACAAGGTGGGGTTTTACTTGCTTTTTTAATGTTTATGCCTCTCTTGTTAAAGCATAAGCTTCAATGCATAAATCACAGCATAATTTTAAAACCCAAGAAACCCACACAATATAAATAGAAGCCCCCATGATATTACTGAAACCGGTGCTTGGTAAACAAAATACCCAAAGTAACATAGTCAAACTAGAACCAGAACAGTCCACCCATTAGCCATTGAAAGCCGAAGAAGAAGAAGAAGAAGAAGAAGAAGAAGAAGAAGAAGAAGAAGAAGAAGAAGAAGAAGAAGAAGGAAAGAGGTTTTTAAATTCACATTGGAAAGAGCCTGCCAGACTTCATATGGGATCTCCTTCAACAGCCATGGGGCCACTGCTGTGAAGGACCTGCTACATCTTTATAATATTTACACACTATGCTTTCTCCAAGCAGCTCAGTATATTTTGCCCCATTTCAGAACAGCCATGTGAGGTAGGCTGACGTATTGTCTAGGGGTGAGCAAACCGGGCAACTACCAGGGCCCCACACTTTAAGGGCTCCCCAATTATTGTACAAAAGCCTGCCCACCTCCTTTATAGTCAGCCAGTCTCAGTCTGCCTTGTAGCTGAGGCAACCCAGTCTGATGGGTGGGGTACAAATAAAAAAGTTGTTGTTGTTGCTTACCAGTGAACTGGCTCTCACCAATTGACCCTATCTCCTTTCTACCATGATATCATACAATATGCTTTTTAATGGTTTCGGCAGGGGGTATGTGTGACTGCTTTTATGTTTGAGCATCACATATGGCTATAAATATTTGTTTCTTTTTTATATAATATTTTTGTAAGAAATAAAATCACCATGCTGCAATTTGCATGGCTACTAACTGTGTGACTTGAATTTGTGTATTTACAGTGTAGCGTTGATATGATGTACCAAATAATAGTCTCCACTTCAGTTGACCACAATGATTATATTACGAATATGGTACTTTTATCCACACACTTTCTCATATATATGAGACTTCCCAAAACAACACAAGAACTAAAACAACAGACATCCTTTGAAATTTGCACTACTCCAACTTTTGCAGCTGAGTTCTCTGACCAAGTGACGTGTATATATGAGAAGTGTGCATATATTTACATGGGGACTTTTGTTTATCCATTATCCAATCCTGGACCTGCACAATCCTTCAGATATGTGCCCTATCTGGTGATGTCTGGGATCAAAACTGGGGTCTTCTGGATCCAAAGCTGCTCTGTCACTTTGGCCCTTGAGTTTCTACCTGGTCAGAGAAAAACACATGACCTCCAGGACAAGATGGGAAGAGTGAGGGCAGTTGTGTCCCAAGGTATCCTCAATTGCGTCTTCATTTCTCTCATTTTCCGCCGCACAGCGGGAATGTGTTGCGCTCTGGCCTCCCAGGCACACTTCCTCCCACCTTGGCGTGAGCGGGACAACATCCCGCATCACAGCGAGGTGTCCCGGCCATGTCACAGCACCGAGCACCCGATCAGGAGGCTCGGGGGGGTGGCCAGGAAGATTTAAACCCTGGCGCGACGCCATTTCGTTCCCTTTTGCCTTGTGCCGCTGTTCTCCCGCCCTCCCACCCCTTTTTTTCAGGTTTCGCTATTGGCCTTGCTTTGGACTTCGTTTGGTCGCCTGTTTTGAAATGGGGGACCAGGTAGGAATTTTTCCATTTGGTAGATTGGCATTGGCCGCTTGGTTTTCTCCTACCACTCAGCAATCGTCACAGTTTTGTAAGGTTTGGAATAGTGTGGGGGAGGGGAGGTGCGGACATCACCTGCCCTTCCATGCTCTAGGGTATTCTGTTAAAGGAATCTGGGGGTCTGGATCTTGTCCTAAGCCCGCGGAGGGGCTAGGGACATGCCACGACTCCAGCGGGAATCCAGGGGGGCTTGAGTCGGTTCACATCAGCAGGGCTCCCCCTTTGGGGTTTACCCTTACCAGACTTCCTGCAAAGTGGGCTGGAAGTCAGATATAGTCTTGTTTCCCAATGCCTAAGCCAATACCGCTCACATTCTGTAATCAATAAAGTTGTGGCCTAAATTACGCCCACTAAAGCTATGGTTTTCCCAGTAGTGATGTATGGAAGTGAGAGCTGGACCATAAAGAAGGCTGATCGCCGAAGAATTGATGCTTTTGAATTATGGCGCTGGAGGAGACTCTTGAGAGTCCCATGGACTGCAAGAAGATCAAACCTGTCCATTCTGAAGGAAATCAGCCCTGAGTGCTCACTGGAAGGACAGATCGTGAAGCTGAGGCTCCAATACTTTGGCCACCTCATGGGAAGAGAAGACTCCCTGGAAAAGACCCTGATGTTGGGAAAGATGGAGGGCACAAGGAGAAGGGGACGACAGAGGACGAGATGGTTGGACAGTGTTCTCGAAGCTACCAACATGAGTTTGACCAAACTGTGAGAGGCAGTGGAAGACAGGAGTGCCTGGTGTGCTCTGGTCCATGGGGTCACGAAGAGTTGGATATGACTAAATGACTAAACAACAACAAACATTAACTTTAATTACTGTGTCATCTTGTCTTTATTCTGGGGAGTGGGTTTGGGGGGGCCTTGAGGCGCAAGATAATGGAGTGACTGTTCCTTCCCCAAAGAACAAAGATAAGATGCTGGAATGGGGTAGCCTGTTGGAAAGCAAAAACACATCTTCCCACCCTTCCCCACTTGCCACCATATTCAATTATGTGTGCAAGAGGTTGGGGGATTGATTTTCCCTGAAAGCAACAGAATAGCTCAACCATGACAGCTCCCCTGATCTTCTGACTTATCTGCTGTGAAGCAGAATCAGAGCTTTAGTTGCTTATAACAGGTGAGAGTAGGAGGATAGAATGGACAGTTGAAGCACCAGAATGGGAGTCACAGTTCTGATTAATGACTTGCTGCCCTAGAGTTTTTTAAACCGTGGGTAGTGTCTTTGGATCAGGAGCTTTTGAAACCACAGGTAATGCCCCTGTGTCAAGAGTTTTCTACTCTAACAATGCAAGTTAGGTACCAAGATTAGCATAAGTCAGAATTTGAGGCTATTTTAAGCAAGTTATTCTTGTCCAATACCAAGGGAATTCATTCTGATCATACATAGGGATGCTGTGAGCAATCTGATGTTGTGAATTGCAGTACAAATGTACCAAATCCACACCTCGTAGACAAATGTGTGGACTGGAATACAGTTATCTAGCGGTTTTCACATTTCCCAAATGTTCCGACACTTTTCTCAGCTAAAAAAAAAAAGTTATCAGCATACATAGAAAAACGTGTACTTTCGGAGAAAGTATAAAAATACATATTTAAATACATTTGTGTTTGTGTGTGTGCACACATACACTTGTAGATTGATGCAAAATTGGATAAAATTGATTTATGAGTGAAGCCATGTAAGTGACCTAGAAAGAATATTGATTAATTCATGCATCCATGCATCCAAAATTTGAATTTTGTTAAAATCAGATATAATTTGTATGAGTGTGATATATTGAAAATTAATAAAAATTATTTAAAAATAATAATAATAATTCATGCATCCATAACCTTACCTGATATCCACATTAATCAGTTAGGCAATTGACTAACACGTTTTAGTGAGTGGTTACCTTTCTTTTAACTGATTAACACTTCAGTCCTAAACGTGTTCAATGATGCAATTAAATGTAAATATGAAGTCTCAGCATACATGCCTTTTTGAAACACTGATGGAAGTGTATGATAACGATTTAACAAAACAAGAACTTTTGTTGTAAGAAGGAAATAGTATATCATTTTACTTTTTGATTCCCCCATAACACACCATGGCATAATTCAAAATGGGTTGGTTTCTGAATATTCCAGGCTAGCACAAAATAATTTGATCTTAGACATAATGGGACTTCAATATGTGAGGCAATTATCAGGGTCTTGGAAGCAGCAACATGGTAAATTGTATAAGATTAGGACTTGGGGTGTGTGAAACTTTTTACCCCTACTTTCCTGCAGGCTGGCACTTCATATTAAGGATGTGTAGTTGCAAAGATGGAAATGTGGGTTTGCATTAGGCATACAAATCATTGTTCCTTGCATGTGCTGTATTATTTTTTTTTTTAATTATTATTATTATTATTATTATTATTATTATTATTATTATTATTATTATCATCTCATTGCTCAAAAGCACAGATACAGCGTGTTCTCCCTAAAATGAGAGCACATGTTGCGGTGGGGTCTGCCAAGCCAACCCTCTGTTGCCAGGCAGGTAAAAGTGAGCTGGTCTGGGGTAACGATTGGATGTCTGGGTTGCTGGGGCAAATTGCATGTTGCAGTGTGGTGGGTGAGATCACAGGCTTTAAATATTGAGGCACTCAGCTTTTGCTTTCTCTTTCGCTGAGTGCATCGGATCACTCGCCCGCCCTGTGTTCCAGTTGACCTTGCTATGCCTGTCATGGGGTCATTTGCCGTTGGGGCAGGGGCCTAGTAGGAATTTTGTCCATTTGGCTGATTGGCTGGTGCCATTTGGTTTTTGCCTACTACTTAGCAATTCGTCACAACTTGTAAGGTTGCAGTTAGGCATTGGTTATAAAAATTGGTTGGAGGAGGGGTAAGGATAGGCTGGGCCTGCCCCTCCAATGGTGGTGTGGAACGGAATTCCATTAAAGGAATCCAGGGGCTTGCCATGATTTTGTCCAATCCCTGAAATGGGATCAGGGCCGGCAAGCCCTGGGGAGCAGGTTGGGTGAGCAGTGAGGGCCTGTGACTCAGCTCCATTGCTCTCCAATATTGTTTTCCCTTCACTGGCTTCTGAGGGAGTTTGGAAGTCAGTTCTGTCCCAGGCGGGGGGACAGATAGTCTTAACCAATGCCTAAGCAACCACTCACAGATTATGTAATTTAATAAAATTGTGGCCAAAATTATGCCAAAAACCTTAAACAAAAATTATGTGTGAATTGTGAATTATTTTGAGGGGTGGCTTGGGGACCTCAACATGCAACTCTCAAACCAGTTCATTGCAGACCTGATTCAACAGCCCATTCCCGATGTTTTAAGGCCCTCACTCAATTGCACTTACTGCCTCAGTAATCCTTCCAGTAGAGATATAGGAACCCAACAGTATATGGGGAGAGTTTGAGTTTAAGCGATGGCAGCTTGCCTTCCAATGAATTCAGAGCTGAATGTACTTGTGACCTTCGTCATTTCAGCACTACTTTCCTCTTACCTACTGTGCCTTAACAATAACACATATGCCAAAGTAAGACCAGAAACAGAGACTTCCTGGTTCACAGCCCAATCTCTCTCTCTCTCTCTCTCTCTCTCTCTCTGACAGTAAGAGCTGTTCGACAGTGGAATTTGCTGCCAAGGAGTGTGGTGGAGTCTCCTTCTTTGGAGGCTTGACAACCATATGTCAGGAGTGCTCTGATGGTGTTTCCTGCTTGGCAGGGGGTTGGACTCGATGGCCCTTGTGGTCTCTTCCAACTCTATGATTCTATGATTCTCTCTCTCTCTCTCTCCTTTTAAATTTTCTATTTTACAATTTAGAGTACTCATTTATACATCCTTAAGATATCAATGATTGCCCTTCTTCTCTTTCCATGGGTCATTTTACATATCATAAATCCCTGCATATTTTACAAAAACTATACCATTCATAATTCCATTATTATACCCATCAAAACTTATTTACACAGTTGAATTTATCTTAATGCTGCCAGCGTTTTCAGCTGTACACAGTTATTCCCCATATATTCAATAAACCTTTTCCAATCTTCTCTAAACCTATGTTCTTCTTGCTCCCTTATTCCATATGTTAATTCTGCAAGCTGCACATATTCTGTCAACTTAAGTTGCCATTCTTCTTTGGTTGAGACCTCGCTTGTTTTCCATTCGGGAGTTAACACAGCCCAGTCTCTTAAATCACTCCACTATGTTATCTTCTGTAAATGGGTGGGGTATAAATAATAAGTTGTTGTTGTTGCTGCTGCTGCTGCTGCTTATGTTGTTGTTGCCAGTTCATCTGAAGTTTTTAGGTGGCATCTTCCCCTACATGCACACAAGTGGGAAGGTGGGAAGTATCTTCAAAAGAATTGAGGTTTATAGCAGGAGTCTAGATTCTAGACAACCTTATGTTCAGCTGTGTAGCTGGTCCTGCCAGCAATGGTGATCTTGCATAGTACCAGTGTGACCCAAAGAACCCTTCATGGTTGTTGGAAACTGCCAAAACATTTAGCTTGTAGCAATATCTACCATATTTTTTGCTCTATAAGACTCACTTTTTCCCTCCTAAAAAGTAAGGGGGAATGTATGTGTGTCTTATGGAGCGAATGCAGGCTGTGCAGCTATCCCAGAAGCCAGAACAGCAAGAAGGATTGCTGCTTTCACTGTGAAGCGATCCCTCTTGCTGTTCTGGCTTCTGAGATTCAGAATATTTTTTTTCTTGTTTTCCTCCTCCAAAAACTATGTGCGTCTTGTGGTCTGGTGCATCTTATAGAGCGAAAAATACGGTACATCCAACATTTTTATTCCAGGGGAACGGTTCTATGATACATAAAAGTTCAGTTGGTAGATCTGCAAGTCCAGATCTTTTTCAGCAGCTGAACAGATTTCTGTCTTGTGCTACTTTGCAAGGATTGACTGATGGCTGAAACCACTTGTCCAGCTCGGACAGGGAGTATGTTGTTGAGGCTTGCACTGAATTATTACACTCGATGACATTGTCAGGGCCATCATTAGGCCAGTAGCACAGAATATGGAGCAATTACAAGAAAAATGATGCTTTCCAGGTTCTCCCCTCACCTTGTAGTGTCACTGTATAAGAATTAATGGCAGGATAGGTAACTGAGACTGTCACTTTTCTCAGTTATCTGGTGAAACATTAACTATCCAGGGAAATTGTTTCTCTCTCTTTCTCTCTTCTCTCGCTTATGGCTCATTGTGCTGTAGACCAGAGCAGTGAAATATTATTAAGTGACTTGCTCATGGTGTGTGTGTGTGTGTGTGTGTTTTGGGGGTATTCCTAGGGAGATCCTAGGAAGAGGACTCCATAATTGCCTGAATTTCCCAATGATACTTGGAACTCTCTGAAACTGAAGACTTCCCCCTTCAGGTGTTCTCCTTTGTGTGATTTTAATCCCTATTAGATACACCCTCATTATGTGAGGCTCAAGAGCTGGGGTGCGTTCGTTGGCCTCACTTATTCCATGGCATCATTGTCACATGGCTCTGCCACCTTCCACACATTTGCCAACGGACGTCTGAAGCAGAGACACTGTTCTACACATGTAGGCACCTTCTTCAGTGGCTAGGACCTTCGTTGTACAGGGCATGGAGAGCCTCCATGCATTGAGAAGCCTCTCAATTCCACCTCTATCTTCTCAACCTGTGGAAGGTGACAGGGCTGGGTGACAGGGATGTGATAGAGGGGTCTCTCTCACACAATTCTACCATGTGAGGGATGGAATGACTGAGTAGAACTATAGAACTGAGTGTCATGTCATCAGCAAACTGATGGCCCCTGTATTCTAAATCTGCATGTGACCTTCTCCATGAGGTGAGGTCACCAAGCCCAGCTGTGTCCGAAGGAGAAAAGAAAAGGGATGTGTGCATCTGTTTGCCTTTAATGATAACATGGGCAAGTCCATTCCATTCCGTATTTGTCATATGCAGCACTCTTTCCATTCCACTGAAGTTCACCTTCTGCCCCCCCCCCAACAACATTTTGCTCTCCACTGTGGTGAAATTACACAACATACATAATTTACATAATTACTTACAAAATACGTTAACATTGCCATTTCATTATTCCACCCCATTCATTTCATTGTAAAGGGAACACAATGCAAATGGGGAGACATAACCTATTGTTTACAGACGGAAAATAACAACAACAGGGAATGCCACTTGTATTTAATGGCCTGTTTTGCATTTTGGACATGGGATAAAGAAATATTCTGATCCCATTTCTGTTTTCATCAGAATGCTCCAACATTCTGATAGCTGCTAACAGGAGAGACTGGTCTTAAGAGGCTATAGAGAAAAATTGTGGAACCTGTGGAGTTCAGTTTTTCAGGAAGTCCAAATATGAAGACAGGGGGGATTTAATATGATAAGTAGGCAGAATCAAGAATGTCCAATTTCTGCTTACAGTTTAACTACTAAGTCTTTGATCATCTTATTGACGTGGTCTTGGCAAGGGGCATCCATTAAGAGGTCTTTGAAAGTAATCCATAGCAAAAGGAATACAATATATTTACCATTTGGAATTATACTTTAAAGACCAGGAAACACAGATTTGCAAGGACTACACATCAATGCATTTGTAAAATATAAATTAGCTACCAGAGCCATACAATTGAAGCAAGAGGAAATGCTTCTTTAATTATCTTAAGCCCAGGGAAAGGCTACAGATAAATAATCTACTGAGCAAAATATGTGTCAAATTCAAAGTACAAGTTTTTTGTGTAGCTAAATTAAAAAATACATTTCAATGTGAGCTTTCTTTTTAATTTAAAAGTTATGAAAAAGAAACAATACAAAACAAGAGAGTAACATTATCACAAATTCAGAAGAAAAGGGAAATCTGATCTATGTATACAACATGCTACCGAATTGTCTTTCTTTAATAAAGTGTAACTGTTGAAATTAAATATAGGATTATAGCTTGAATTGAAGGGAAAGAAGTTATAAAGTCATGAATCTCACATTAAAAATTAACTTAACAGTCCTAGATCATAAACCAAGTCAGAATGAAGTTTTCTCATTCTGCCTCATTTTCAGATCTGTTAGGGAACACATACAAATTTCAGTTTCAAGATTTTTATTACACCACAGAAGCTGGAAATTTAGGGAGCAATCTTATATGCAAGAAGCTGACTGGGAAAGCAAACTGGTGTAAGTTAAGACAGTGTAAAGTTACACCAGATCCAATCCCTTTTCAGCAGTGAAGCTGCTATTGCTGCTGCTCTGCCTAAGCAATAGGGAAAGCAAGCCTTTAAAATAAGTGTTCTGTGTGAGATCACCAGGTTACATGATCAAGCTAAAGAGACATAGAATCCAGCCTAAGTCCCTCATTTCTGGTCCTGGTCCTGTTGTTAAGATCATCCTACTTATGTGTAGGACCCTGACAGAGACACATGCCTGACTGGCATGTTCTCTCCCTCCTGGTCGATCGTTCGGGAGCTTCAAAAGCTTTCTCCAGCCTAAACACCACAACAACTGATACCAAGAGGCATTAGCACAGTTAGGGACCCTGCAGAGTATTTGCAGTTTGAGTAACAAACTCCGTAGCACAGCATTTTGGCTAATCTACCTTTATTTACATATAATACATTCGGACTTAGCTTCTTCCTCTTTCTCATTAGACAGCAAAGAGAAAGAACAAAGAACAATAGTCCCACATCACAGAACACAGTAACATAAACATCCTGTCTCCGTCACTTCCACACTGTGGAATGAAAACATACACCATCATGTGATAGACAACAATCCCATGATTGCCAACACAGAGCAAGAATCCTAACACCTGCCAGACCCCTCAGCTCAGCTGGGATGATCAAGTTATGCAAACATACCTTTGGCTGAGCTGGGGGTGGGCGCCACTGCCATTGTAAGAGAACAAGGGAAGCATTCGTGGTGGAATTGCCCTTAGAGAGAGGTAAGCCAAAATTGTGTATAAAGTCAAAACACACTTTCCCTGAACCTTCGAAAGCAATCTCAAGTCTGCACACAACTTTCTAAAGCACTGAACACTCTCCCTGAACCTCCAAATACTCTACCAAGGTGAGTGCAATGGTGGACGGGATTGCCAACGCCCACCCTTGATGCCCACCCCATTTATATATTTTTTTCTGACCAAGCTGAGCCAAGCTGAATTTGCCCATGTTAAATGTGCATAAATTTTGAGTCAGCTGTACAGTCATACCTTGGTTGTCAAACGGAATCCATTCTGGAAGTCAGTTCGACTTCCGAAAATGTTCGACAACCAAGGCGCAGCTTCCGATTGGCTGCAGGAGCTTCCTGCACTCGATTGGAAGCCGCGGAAGCCGGTTTGGACGTTCGGGTTCCAAAGAACGTTCGCAAAGCAGAACACTCGCTTCCGGGTTTGTGGCAATTGGGAGCCAAAACGTTCGACTCGCAAGGCATTTGGGATCCAAAGTACGACTGTACTTGAAAGGATCTTTTAAATGGATCCTTTCCATAATAAGCCCCCTGGCTACTAAATAATTTTCAGTAAATCAATGATAAATTGAAAAATTTGGAGGGAAGCAAGTCTTATGATTATTTGTCCTGCTTTTTCAGTTCTTCTTCTTTATTTTTAAGGGAGAAAACACATGAAAAATGTTTTTTTGTTTTTGTTTCAAAAAAAGCTATTCAGCCCCTGCTGATTAATTCCCATCCAAACTCATAATGCTCTTTTAGTGACATCATAATTACCTCCAAAGTAACCATTTGTGATGGCTCAAACAGGAGGATTAGGAGCTAAAGGCAGGATTAAGCAGCAGGTATCAAACTCCTAAGAAGCAAAGACCCTGTTTTCATGCAAATGTGCCAAATATAAAATAGAGGGGGAGCGAGGAGGGAGTATAAAGAAGTTTTAAATAGTAAAATATGTTATAATAAACAACAGGACTCAATGTGGTTTCAGGAGGGCTATAGCTTTGCCCAAGATAAAAAACAAAACAAAACTGTAGCAGACTTTGATCATGCTGTTTTATTGCACTTGTATAATGCATCTTGCTTTTCCTGCCAAGGAAGTGATGATCTGAGACCATTTATTTTCTCAAGTTTGAAAGCTGGTGAGGCATGTTGGTCAAGCTGGGGTGGGTACAACAAGAGGCAGGAAGTCTCTGGTTCAGATTTCACCTCGGCCATGAACTTAATAGTTACAGTAGTGCCTTAGGACTGCTGCAATTATCTCAGCCTCCAATTTCCACCAGCAATATGGGGCTATTAATTGGTGACCCAATTTACACGTAGAATTGTAAGGATTATTCAAGTCTTTGCTGTATTAATGCTCTTGGACAAGCAACAGGCAGCTCTGTTCTTTAGCATTCACTCAAGCAGTGCGCCCTTTTGTTCCAACACAAGGGTCTAAAGGCTTCTATACGACCAATTGCACAGGGTTCCAGACTTGGTGATACCTTTTGCACAGCCACACTGAGCCTTGGGCTTGCTGATCGGAAGGTCAGTGGTTCGAATCCCCGTGACGGGGTGAGCTCCCATTGTTTGGTCCCAGCTCTTGCCAACCTAGCACTTTGAAAGCACGTCAAAGTGCAAGTAGATAAATAGGTACCACTCCGGCGGGAAGGTAAACAGCGTTTCTGGTTTCACCAGAAGCTGGCCACATGATCCGAAAAAACTGTCTGCGGACAAACGTCGGCTTCCTCGGCCAGTAAAGCAAGATGAGCGCCGCAACCCCACAGTCGTTCATGACTGGACTTAACTGTCAGAGGTCCTTTACCTTTACCTTTTTATGTGTAAAAGCTCTATGGGTATACATGTTTATGCTGTTTGTTTGAAGGCTGGGAGTGGCGCTAACTTGATATGTCCCAACTTTATGTTGAGTAACACGGGAGCGTTAACCCCTGAAGAAAGCATTATTATTTCAATTGAGCTGTGGCTTCAGGTAGGTTTCTCAAGAGCTTCCTCGTTCTTAGGAACAATACCATACCCTCCAACACATTGAGCCAACAAACTGGGACGCTGTCTTCCGTGGCTGGGCTCTTGCGCTTTCCCTACACATGAGATCACTGTTGGGATACTGCCAGGGAGATAAAGTCCATCTGAGCCCCCAAGCTCGGTGCCGGACGATCCATCGACCTCCCTTAGTCACGCAGTATCTAGCAATTATAGCGACACGAAGCCTCAAGAAAAGATAGCCACATTCTTGGACTTGTGCACACTCTATCAGCAGAATTCACACAACAGAAGTTGCACAGCATGAGAGCAGAACATGCATATTTACAGTTTATTAGGCGTTGGTCAGAACAAAGAAGGCATGACCGTCTGCTCCGACTGCTCAGGCAAAACAGCCAAAAACGAAAGGAACATACAACATAAACATCCTGTGAGACAGGAACTTACGCAGGCTGTTATACAAACATCCTGCTCCCTTTTAAGGTGGAACGGAAATATCCTAACATCCTCCCCCTTTCCGTGTAACCTGTAGTACCTGTGGTTCAACCCAATTGCAACCTTTGTGCGTAAACCTTCAGTTGTTCTCTGTTAACAACCTTAGACAACAGATCAGCAGGAATTTCATTTCCTGGCATGTAGGACACCTGAATGAGTCCTTTCTGAATACACTCTCTTGCACGATGTAGCTTAATCTGCAAGTACTTGGTTCTTTGCTTGCAACTCTCTGAGTTCAGCAAAGCCAAACAAGATCTATTGTCTTGATACACTTGTATAGGACATTTCACAGAAACCCCAATGTCCTTAAACAGTTGCATCAACCATTCACAATCCATGAGTGAAAATGACAGAGCATTGAGTTCTGCTTCACAGGAACTTAGGCTAACTGTTGTCTGCTTTTTGCACAACCAGTCAAACAGGCAGTGGTTGTACATGTAGCATACTCCAGAAGTGCTTGTACCATCCGTGGTGTCACTTCCAAAACTTGCATCTGCAAAGATTTCAAGACCTCCAGTCTTCTGACTGGTGAACCTCAGCCTGTAGTGCATAGTCCCTTTCAAATACCGGGCTATGCGCTTCAGAGCTTTCCAATCCTGAACAGTAGGATTGTTAGCATGTCTGCTCAGCAGGTTTGTGCTTACAGCAATGTCAGGTCTTGAACATCTAGCAATGAAATTCAACTTGCCTAGAATGCATCTGTATAGCGTTGTGTCAGAAAACGCTTCAGCAGTACTGTCTACCTGGTAACCTGTGACCATCGGTGTGTCTGCTGGGTTTGCATCAACCAAATTCAACCTGGTTAATACATCAGCAATTTTCTGTGTTTGGTGTACCAGAAAATTACCTGCTTGGTCTCTCTCCACCTGCAGAGAAAGATAGTTGGATACCTCACCAAGATCCTTCATGTCAAAGTGCTCCTTCAGTTGAGCTAGGGTGCTTTGGTAAAAAGCCTGATTCTTCCAAAACATCAGAAGATCATCAACAAAACATAAACAATACAGTTTGTTTTGCCCCTCCTCCTTGACAAACACACACGGATCAGCTTTGCCCTGGTGAAAACCTAGAGAAAGCAACGTTTCAGTGAGTTTTGTGTTCCAACACCTGGTACTCTGCTTGAGACCATATAAGGATTTCCGCAGTTTACAGACCATTCCCTTCTGTATCTGCATCCCGTCAGGTGGAAGCATGTACAGCTCCTCCCCCAAAATCCCGTACAAAAAAGCTGTATTTATGTCATGATGGGAAACATGCAGTTTCTCCTCCGCAGCGATCTTGAGCATCAGCCGAATGCTCTCATATTTGACCGTGGGTGAGTAGGTCTCGTGGTAATCCTGCCCTGGTACCTGTGAAAAACCTCTGGCAACCAATCTGGCTTTGTGTCTGACAACCTTGCCATTCTGGTCTGTCTTGGCCTTGAAGACCCATTTGCTGCCAACCAGTCTCATTCCTGGGACTGAGTTCCCAAGTTTGATTCCTGTTCAAGGAATCAACTTCAGCCTTCATGGCATTAAGCCAAGGCTCAGCATCTTTAGAGGTTAACTCCTGGACCTCTTTGAAGCTTGAAGGTTCCCACACCTTCTCTGAGCTACTAAGAACAGCAGTTGCCATCTTAGCAAACTCATCAGCAAATCTCTTTGGAGGTTTGCCTTTGGTCGCCCTTTCAGACCTGCGAACCAGACGCAAGTCTTCTGGACTCATCTCCTCCTTCTTAGGAGAAAAGTGACCAATGGTGAACAGTGGTTCTTCCAGTTCATTGTCAGACTCATCAGATGGTCTGACTGAGGCCTTTGCGCTCTTGTAGTCTGCTGTGTCATCACTGTCACTGACAGCAGCAGCAGCGCCGCCCACTGAACTGGAATCCGAACTCTGATCATCATCATCATCATCCTCAGTTTCCTCAGCTTTCTCAGCATGATCTGCTTTCTTCACATCACCTTCATCCTCCTCTGGGTAACTCTGGAAAATTCCCACATTTTCCCCCCACTTAGGATTGTACTCAACACTCCTTGTGAACTTTATGGATTTTGAGTTAGTCATCCATACCCTGTATGCACCTTTTTCGTACCCCATGAACAAACCATGTGCCCCACGCTTCCCAAGCTTGTTGCTTTGTGGGGTGTGTACCCACATGTCAGAACCAAAGATTCTCATGTGTTTGACATTAGGTTGCTTACCAAACATTTTCTCATAGGGAGTGCAGCCAATAGGTGATGACAGTCTCCTGTTAAAAGTATAAACAAAATTCGCCAAAGCCTCCCCCCAAAACTTCTCAGGGAGATTGGCATCATGCAACAAGGTTTTTATCCCTTGCAGCAACGTTTGATTTGCTCTCTCCGCAAGCCCATTCATCCATGGCGATCTAGGTGTTGACAAGTCATGCTGGATTCCCTTCTCAGTCAGGAAAGCTTCAAACTGCTGAGAAGTGAACTCCCCGCCTCGATCAGTAAACGGACAACCGATACGTTTACCGTGAGCATTCTCCAACCAAGCACAGAATGCCTTGAACTTAGGAAATGCTTGCGATTTCTGCTCGAGCATAAACACATGAATGTACCTGGAAAAAGAATCAATTAGAACCATGAAGTACCTTGCTCTTCCCAAAGAGGGCGCTAGAGGACCTACCAGGTCTGCATGAACTAGCTGGTAGGGTTTGGAAGCCTGCCTGCTAGACTCCTTGCCTTTTGGAGCAACCTTCACCTTGTTCTCTGCACAAGAGACACATTTCATGTGAAACTTACAAGGTTTGACGTCCAAACCTTCAACCAACTCAGGCATCTTGGCTAGCGCTTGCCAAGAGAGGTGACAAAATCTGCGATGTGCATCATGAATGCATCCTGCATGAAGAACCTTGTTAGTTTGTGCAACACAACAAGTATCAGCATTAGATATAACAGCATTGTCATCATAAGTTAGACTGAACAAACCATCCATCAACTTTGCATGCAAAATGTCCTCTTTGCCTTTTCTGATGACACAGACAGTCCTCTTGAAGGAAACCTCAAAACCACGCCCAGTCAGCTGTGGTACACTAATCAAATTGTCCGCAGCTCCTGGAACAAAAAGTACATCTTTGATGGTCGTATTCAGACTTGCAAGTTTCACAGTTCCAACTCCTGTAGCTTGCAAAGTCCTTCCATCAGCCAGCTGGACCTCTCCATCTTGAGGTGTGAAGGAGATAAACAGATGGCGGTCTTTGCTGAGATGGCACGTCGCCCCAGAGTCCACAATAAACCTGGCCTTCCCCTTCAAAGCAGATTTGCTGGCAAACAAAACCTTGTTTTCCACCAGCGTGGGCTTTTGCAGCTTGCCTTTAGCCTTTGGTGAAGCTGTGCCAGCAAACATAGCCGTGTTTTCCACTGGCGAGGGCTTTTGCAACTTGCCCCCCTGCTCCTGGCCATCAGACGTGCCTTTAGCCTTTGGTGAAGCTGTGCCAGCGAACAAAGCTTTGTTTTTCCCTGGCCTTCCACTCCCCTTCTGCTTCGGGCCATCTGCAGGCATCTTGCTCTGTTTACATCTGGTCTTCCGGCCTCTGCAAAGGCTCTGACCTTGGTTCTCACGAGAAACAGAGCTCTCAGCTGCCGACTCCTTGGCTCCCCCTGGAGGCTGGAATGCTGCCTGGGATGACGTGGCAGTCTTCTCCCCCTGCAGCTTGCAACCGGTGCCCTCAGCATCCCTGCATTCACTAGCATTCTGGGAAACAGCCAGGACCTCCGATGCATTCAAACCCTGGGCTGGGGTGATTGGCAGGTGGGCCTTTTTCAAAGCATCCCACATGTCATGTGCCGTCTTTATTTCCTCCAGAGAGACGGATAAGACTATAATATCAACGGCCCTCAAATTCTGGCCCTGCCATTTCTCTGTCCGAGGAACTGGAGTGGCTTGGGAGACAGTATGCCAGACTCCAAACTGACGCAGCAAACTCTCACACCATTTTGCCCAGCTCTGATAATTGTGCCGATTTAACTTAGGGCACTCAGAGGCCTCAGAAGCTTGGAAAATCTCCATTCCAGCTTTTTGCTTTAGCCGTGAGCCTTTATTGCGTTCTAAGACTTCTTATCTCGGCAGCCCATAAATCACGATGCCTCTGGCTCGGCTTCCAGGCCAATTAGTTTTGCCGGACATCAAAGACGTATTCCGCGGCAAACAGAAAAGCCTCTGCTTTCGCTTTTCCAACATACCTTTCAGCAGTCTGTTGCTGTCTTACTCTTCTGCAAGTGCCGTGAATCTGGGCCCATAACCTGTTGTTGGGATACTGCCAGGGAGATAAAGTCCATCTGAGCCCCCAAGCTCGGTGCCGGACGATCCATCGACCTCCCTTAGTCACGCAGTATCTAGCAATTATAGCGACACGAAGCCTCAAGAAAAGATAGCCACATTCTTGGACTTGTGCACACTCTATCAGCAGAATTCACACAACAGAAGTTGCACAGCATGAGAGCAGAACATGCATATTTACAGTTTATTAGGCGTTGGTCAGAACAAAGAAGGCATGACCGTCTGCTCCGACTGCTCAGGCAAAACAGCCAAAAACGAAAGGAACATACAACATAAACATCCTGTGAGACAGGAACTTACGCAGGCTGTTATACAAACATCCTGCTCCCTTTTAAGGTGGAACGGAAATATCCTAACAATCACAGCCCAGGAGGAGGAGGAGGAGAAGAAGAAGAGGAGGAGGAGGAGGAGTTTGGATTTGATATCCCATTTTATCACTACCCGAAGGAGTCTCAAAGTGGCTAACATTCTCCTTTCCCTTCCTCCCCCACAACAAACACTCTGTGAGGTGAGTGAGGCTGAGAGACTTCAGAGAAGTGTGACTAGCCCAAGGTCACCCAGCAGCTGCATGTGGAGGAGCAGGGAATCGAACCCGGTTCCCCAGAGTACAAGACTACTGCTCTTAACCACTACACCACACTGGCTCTTTTCAGGATGAAATCATGGCACGAGATCACAGCTAAAATGGCCACGAAAAGAAATGGAATGTCCTGGTTTTATCAGGACAGTTGAGGGGTATGCAATACCTAAAGAGAGTATTCACTTTCTTGCAACAAAGCAGAGCAGCTTTCTACTAATTCCAACAAATCGCAGGCACACCTAGCGGGACTAAACCACACCAGGCAACTCAGAGGGCAATTCAGATTGTTTCATTTTAGGCCTCTCAAGAAGCATGCAGTGCTTCACTTATTGACATACAGAAAGTGATATACGAGATATCCTTCAAAGATTCTAAAACATGATTGGTCAAGGAATTGTATCCATTGCACAGTCCAGATTCTATCATCTTCTCCTTTGGGTCTTCTATCAGATTGCATTTCTTCACTGCAGAATGTCTTCATCATTGTCAAGATCATGAGTAGGCAAACTAAGGCCCGGGGGCCAGATCCGGCCCAATCGCCGGGAATCAGAATGTTTTTACATGAGTAGAATGTGTGCTTTTATTTAAAATGTATCTCTGGGTTATTTGTGGGGCCTGCCGGGTGTTTTTACATAAGTAGAATGTGTGCTTTTATTTAAAATGTACATCTAGGTTATTTGTGGGGCCTGCCTGGTGTTTTTACATAAGTAGAATGTGTGCTTTTATTTAAAATGTACATCTGGGTTATTTGTGGGGCATAGGAATTCATTCATATTTCCCCTCCCCTCCAAATATAGTCCAGCCCCCCACAAGGTCTGAGGGACAGTGGACCGGCCCCCTGCTGAAAAGGTTTGCTGACCCCTGGTCATGAACATTCTACTTATAATAGTTATTCCATCCTTCCTCCTTCAGTGAGCTAAGGTTCCTGATCTCCTCCACTATGTATTGTATCCCTACAATGAGAGATATGGGCACCAGTTGAACTACATATTTCAAGCAATATTATACCGCTTTAAAGGATTTCCCCAAAGAATCTTGGGAACTGTAGTTTGTGAAAGTTGCTGAGAGTTGCTAATAAACTCCCTACTCCCCTCACAGAGCTACAATTTCCGGAGTGGTCTGTCACTCAAACCACCGCATTACACTAGCTGAATATAAACTTTTAGCTTCATTATATCTAGACCTAGGTACAGAGAAAGAGAATATCATAATTCTGACTAGTTTTCAAAAAGTTTTTTTCCCCCTCGTTTCCTCTGCTTCCTTATTTAAAATCAAATCCTTCACCCTTTGCTTTGTCTACAAGTGGAATGTTCACCAAGATTAATGTACACTCGCTTTGTCCTTTCTGTTCAGGCCCTTTCCTTTGTGACCACTGGGATTTGTATGTCAGAACCTGGACTCTTGCTTTTATATTATCTGATCTATTTTAAGGTTTATTCCGCTTGCTAAGCCTGCTGGGGCTTCCGTGGGCCAGAACTCCAACCTGTATTAACAGTGTAAATGAATGATCTGCTGAAGCAAGATTATAGCGTTTCCCTTCTGTGACATGCACAGTTGATCCCGAAGAACATGCTTTCGGTCATCAAACGTTTCCACCACAATCGCAGCTTCCCACTTTCTCTACAAATACTTCCTGAAGAGAAGCAATGAGATTTTCCTTCCTCAGTGTAAAGTTTCATTGAAGCAGCCATGGTTAATTACATACCTTCCGACATTTCTTTGATGAAAACAGGGGCATCCTATTCCATAATAAGATTAATATTTTTATTATTTATAACCCATCCAACATAATCATACATTGTATACTTACTTATCTCCTTGGCTCGGGGGTCACATAATTCCATACCTTCCAACATTTCTCCAATGAAAATACAGTGGTACCTCGGGTTACATATGCTTCAGGTTGCATACGCTTCAGGTTACAGACTCTGCTAACCCAGAAATAGTGCTTCAGGTTAAGAACTTTGCTTCAGGATGAGAACAGAAATCATGCTCCAGCAGCACAGCAGCAGCAGGAGGCCCCATTAGCTAAAGTGGTGCTTCAGGTTAAGAACGGTTTCAGGTTAAGTACAGACCTCCGGAACGAATTAAGTACTTAACCCGAGGTACCACTGTAGTGATCCCCTAAATAAAAGTGGGACATTCTGGGATCAAATCAGAAACCAGGATGGCTTTTGTAAATCCAAGACTGTCCCTAGAAAATAGGGACACTTGGAGGGTCAGTAATTACCGGCTCCACCACAACCCACCCCCCAAAAAATTAACATTTGGATCGTCTAATGTTTGCAATGTTAAATGTGCATGATTTGGTTGTCAGCCAAATGTATATAAATTAAGGGGATGGGGGTATTTCATTAAAAGTTTCTCAATGTCAAAAAGGGAAGCGCCTTTCAGTGGCCTCCTCTAAGTTTCTGTAAAAGGGGTGGCATTTGATTCATCAGTTAAAATCACCCCATGAACAGTATCGGAAGCATTTCATTCACTTTAAATAGTCATGACTAACTTAAGTGAGTCCTCTGATTAGGACTGTGTTGGATAGCTTCAAATGTACACCACTGATCCATATGTTAATAATCTTCATGTATAGTAGTACTTTCACCCATGGATTGTTTGCTAATGCAAAGTTAAGTAAATCATTAGGTCTTTTTAGATGCCAGGCAGCCAAGAGAAGCTTTTGCAAGAAGATGTTTATTATGATAACGTAACTTTCAACATGGCAGCTACAGTGCAGTACTTGCGGAACCTAATGAAAATTTAAGTGAATAAAATTCTTAAATGAGCAAAAAATCCCACACTTCAAACAATCAAATTGGATTAGATGATCCATTAAATGATTTTGTCTGCTATACAAATACATGAGCCATTGGTTTTGTGGTCTGCTGGCATACTTTACTGGGGAAACTAATGAACATGCTCTAAAAAGTTAATCAAATCTGAGTTATGGATGCTGTGCATAGCTGTGATTTTCCCAATCCAAAATCTGCACAATTTCTTTGCAGGTAAGTATCCCAAACAAGCAACAGAATTACTATGACTGGCTTCTCAACAAAAACAAAAGGAGTCTGTTTAATTGGGCAAACTGTTATGTAAATCAGCCAACTGCAATCATCATTCAGGTCTACATGGAGTATGGAATGGGGAATATGATGTTCTGTTGAACTAATGAGTAACAGCTATTACTTTGCTCAGAATGATTACTTTGTCTCTCATGTTCCCCACCCCAAAGCACAACCACAGGCAATGGCATGCATGCACTGTGCAACAATGGTTCAAACCTGCGTGGCTAAAACTGCTTTGCAAAAAAAGGTGTAAAACAAACACAGAATGTCTCTGTATGGAAAGAGGGAAAGGTCAGGAAAATAATGAGACGTGTTACATATATCATCAATTTCAGAGGTTCTTTCAATTTCTCTGTGGGAGTTTTTTCTATGCCATAGTTTTTTAGGTGTGTGTGTTTTAATAGTTTATATATGCAAAACACACAAGCAACAGTTAGGGTTTATCCAACAATTGGAACCGACCTTCATACACACACACACACACACACACACACAACCCTTTAGTTTAAGAAAGGTAAAGGTAAAGGTACCCCTGACTGTTATATTTCACGATGCCACCTGTCTGTGGCCATGTGAAATACAGTGTGGTGTCAGCCTTAGGAAAATATATGCTAGGAGAAGATATACATCTATTCTGCAGAAATAACGTACAGCATGGGGCTTGATTCTTTTATATGTGTTGTACACATAACACATTTTTAATATGATTAAAGTAGTTGTGTTATTTTTTTTAACCAACATTGTACAAAATAAGTGGGTGCTTGACACAAGAGATAGTTTGATGAGAGCAAAGCTCAATCAGGTCGGAAATGTGAAATTTCATGTATAAATCTGTTTAAAACAGATTCTTCTTCTGGAAACAAACCTGACAGATGGAGCATTCAGAAGGGGACTCAAGATAGGGGCAGATGGGCACTTAGACTAGTTTTTCTTTTATCACAGAGAGACACATGTCAGCATGAGGAAGAGGGAGAAGAGTAAATTGCAAATTTGTGCCTAGACATGCACAACATTGGCCTTTTGCAGCAGGGTGACTCTAGTTAAACAGGGCAGGTTGCAGACTGTGTATGTATGTGATTGGGGGTGGGGTTACATTCAGAAAATAGCAAAGGTAATAATAGGGAGAAGGGGAAAATGATTAACTGCCACCCCCACACTGTAATCTTGATGTGAATTGGGAGTAGCAGCTGCTTTTTACATTAATGTGAAGAGCTGGCAATCCCAATTTCCTGATTTCATTTACAGTGGTACCTTGGGTTAAGTACTTAATTCGTTCCGGGGGTCTGTACTTAACCTGAAACTGTTCTTAACCTGAAGTACCACTTTAGCTAATGGGGCCTCCTGCTGCTGCCGCGCCGCCGGAGCACGATTTCTGTTCTCATCCTGAAGCAAAGTTCTTAACCTGAAGCACTATTTCTGGGCCAGCAGAGTCTGTAACCTGAAGAATATGTAACCTGAAGCGTATGTAACCCGAGGTACCACTGTAGCTTATTTGCCTGAGCTGACTTCTCAAACTTCTAGATGTTTTCCCTACCCGTGCTGTGATGGTTGGACATCGGGAAGAGGTCAATCTGTGAGTGTGGGTGACAAGGGGAGAAGAAGTGGGATGGAGGGAGAGAGAAAAAGGCAGAGAAGAGAGAAATAATGGTTTGTTAGTTTCAGGCCCCTGCTGAAAGTTACTAGCGCTTCCACCTCTCACTCTGCCATCAAAATCTTCAGCTGCCAGCAGGGAGGGTTGCAATGTGTTATTTGCACTTTATGAAACAAGCCAAAACACAACGATACTTTGACATTATGTAGGCATCCACATGGCTGAGAATTCTACTCTAAGCAGACACAGATGCTGAAATGACTTCAGTTCCTGTGTATGTTTGTGGTCAGGAACAGAAATCAGTCAACCAAATATGATCAGTGTTCACTATTGATTTTCCCAATCCAGTTCATAAATGATTATGTATAGCTTAATCCGTAGAGCATGAAACTCTGAATCTCAGGGTTGTGTGTTTGAGCCCCACGTTGGGCAAAACATTCCTGCATTGCAGGTGTTATGTACTGAGCTGAATAGGATCCAAAATGCAGCAGTCTGATTGGTCCTAGAACAATAGGATCCAAAATGCAGCAGCCTGATTGGTCCTAGAACAATAGGATCCAAAATGCAGCAGCCTGATTGGTCCTAGAACAATAGGATCCAAAATGCAGCAGTCTGATTGGTCCTAGAACAATAGGATCCAAAATGCAGCAGTCTGATTGGTCCTAAAACAATAGGATTCAGAATGCAGCAGTCTGATTGGTCCTAGAACAATGCAGCAGTATGATTGGTATGCCGGCTCCCTCAGCCAATAAAGTGAGATGAGTGCCACAACCCCAGAGTCGTCCGCGACCGGACCTAATAGTCAGGGGTCCCTTTACTTTTACCATTAAAGGTCCCCTGGATGGTTAAGTCCAGTCAAAGGTCACTATGGGGTTGTGGCACTCATTTCATCTCATCATGATTTTAGGATGCATTTTAAATTGATTGTCTGACTTTATGTTAATGTGTTATACATTTGATGTTATCTGCTCTGAGCCCGGTTTTGGCTGGGGAGGGCGGGGTATAAATATAAATTATTATCATTATTATTATCTCTCAGACCAAGGGAGCCAGTGTTTGTCCGTGCCATGTGGCCAGCCTGACTAAACCTCTTCTGGTGCAACGGGACACCATGATGGAAACCAGAGCACGCGGAAACTTCACTTAGCTTCCCGCCACAGCGGTACCTATTTATCTACTGGCAATGGTGTAATTTTGAACTGCTAGGTTGGCAGGAGTTTGGACAGAGCAACAGGAGCTCACCCCTGTCATGGAAATTTGAACCGCTGACTTTCCAATCGGCAAGCCCAAGAGGCTCAGTGGTTCAGACCACAGTGCCACCCACATCCCTTTTACTGTATACCTCACTAACGATTCACAACAAATGTAATTGATTTGTAAGAAACACAACCTGAAAAAAGAGGCAATGCGCATACTTTTGTAAAGCAAGAAAATCTTTAATAAAAAACATTTTTTAAAAAAATGAAATGTGCAAAAAACAAAAAAGGAAAGGAAAGAGTTTTTTTCTTTTTTTCTTTTTTCTTTTGGAAATGTTTAGGGAACATCTAAACTTTCAGTCTTCACCGGCATGGTGAAAAGGTGCAATAGCAGCAAAGATGTACCTTTGCTAATTTGGAAAGTGTAGGTCAGCCCTCATATCAGAAGGCCTTCCCATGAAAGCAGCAAGCTTTAATCGGTTTAATCAGCAGAGTAATTGGTGGTACTAATTTTAATCAGTGGTGCCAAATTTTAATTGGCAAGTCAACGTTAAGGGCGCACTTGTTTATTTTTTTTTGAGAGTATTTTGGTTCTGTTATGTTAGTGTAGTAAGAACGAAAAAAGAAAATATCGAAATTGCCCTTTCAAATGGAATGGTTGAAGTGATGGGGATGCTTACAATTTGCTTGTTGAGGTTGTTCAATGGCTGAAGAGAAGAGAGTAAGTCTTATTTGTCCATCAGTTACTGTCCATAGAAATTCAGCTCTCCATGTCAGCAAGAACACCAGCAACAGGAATATGATGTTTGTGTGAGCATTTTAACAAAAAACAACAACAAAAAGTTAATATTTGCAGAAACAGCTCAGAGCCTCTTAGAGACAGAATGGGATATAAACTGTGCAAATAAATCCAATGTTGGTCAACTTAATTTCCTTTAGTAACAGAATGTCTATATGAAGATTTGGTTTCATGGGTGATAGCCAATGTAAGCCATTCTCAGAGTAGACCAACCTTAAGTACATTGGGCAGAATTCAAGGTCTTTGAAGATATGGGGGAGGGGTTTACATAACTGATATTTGCTGCTTTTAGAAGAATGATGGAATACAGATTGCAATTCTATCTATGTCTGCATCTATTAATAGACCAGTCCTAAGCAATTTTACTCAAATTTAAGTCCCCCTCAGTTCTATAAGTAGAACTAGATCTGTAGCCCAAGTTGTGCTAATTCTAACAATACATTGTTGCTAGCTTTGTAAATATCACATCTAATCCTACCCATTCTTTAGTTATCTCAAAGGGGTTTACAAAAAAAGAGGTAGTGTATAATTGCAAAAAATTACAACAGAACTATCAGTAGGTACAAATGGGAAGACAGGAACACCTTATGGAAGAACAACCACTGTGATCAGAGACAAATGCGACATGCCGTTATTTTAAAATGATATTTAAAGCATACCTGAGATTCAGCCTTGTATAGAATAAAAGGTTAGCACTTGTACTTAGCCATGTATTTTCTTTCACTTTTGGAATACAATTCCTCGAAATGTCAGTTACATCATTAGCATTTAAAACAGATGTCAGCTCTTTCCCTGATGGCATCCGAAGTTCTAAATGCTCCCTGGCACTTTTACATGGAAAAGAACATTTTTTTTATATAAAAAAACCCCTCTTTGCTTAAACCACACACACAGAGAGAAAGACTTTTATGACACCACAAAAAACCCATACTTTATTCCTGTTTCGATAGATAAATTTACAACGGAGTCAAGAAAAATAGACCCAACAGAGCCCTGCACATATTGGGACCAGTTTGCGTGACCAGGCAGCGACAGCCCCAGCCCCCAGGGATCATAAGGAAGGAATAAAGACTCTGATAATGTTATATGGAATTAAAATTAGGCCACAACTTTATTAAACTTCCAAATGTAGGAAGACCTTGGCTTAGGCCTTGGGCGTGTATCACTCTCAGCCCCCCAGCCAGGGGGAACTGGGGCTCATCAGGGTAAATGGGATATGGGGGTGCTCTGCGAGACGTAAGTGAAGCAGGCAGCCCAGCCCATATCCCCACACGCAGGGTAGCTCACTGGCAACCTTTCAGTGTATGGCCAGTGACACCCAATGTATATAACCCCTTTAAGAGGGGATCCTGGAATCACTGCCGCAGGGGGGTGAGTCACCACTTCACGCCCCCCCCCCATATAGGGAAGTAAAGGCTAAAGGATTCCACCCAAGGCCTTAACCGCCAAAGTTGTGATGAATTGCTATGGGGAAGACAAAACCTGCCAGTGGCGTAGCGTGGGGGGTGCCAGGGGTGCCGGCCGCACCGGGCGCAACATCTGGGGGGGGCGCGAGTCCAGAGGGCCCAGCCGCGTCGTGCCCTCGGCCCGCCCCTATTGTCAGAGCGGCCGGCCAGCCTCCGCCTGCTCCTACCTTGCCCACCCGAGGACTGCGGCAGCGCCCGCCCCCGTGGCCACCTACCCCCGCCTCGCCCATTGGCTTGCCTCCCTCGGCCCCGCCTCTCTCCGATGGCCGCGGGGGTGTCCTGCTCGGCGCCGGCGCCTTTTTTCAGGAGGTAGGGAGGCTGGACGGGGAGGTGGGGTCGGAAGCGGGCAGAGAAGGAGGGGAGCTCGTAGCCAAAAGGGCTGTACCGGCCGGCAAAGGGCCGGGGAAAGTTTGGAGAGGAGAAACGCACCGTCATGATTTCCCGGTGGAAGCGGCAGGATTAGGGATGGCGAAGCATAATTACGCACGAATTTCGCTGGGTGAGAGCTTCGGGGATTGATCGGCGGAAATGGGAATCAATTGGAATATGAGAAAGAGAGAGAGAGAGGGACCATCATTCATAGGCATAGATTTGTAGGGTTAGGGGGCGCAAATCCACGGGTTAGGGGGCGCAAATTACTTGCCTTGCCCCGGGTTAGGGGGCGCAAATTACTTGCCTTGCCCCGGGTGCTGACAACCCACGCTACGCCGCTGAAACCTGCCAATGCAGGGAAATTTCTTCCCGGTCCTTCAACAGGAAGCAGTCAAAGACCATAGTAGCACCTGCTAAATAGGAAGAAAAAGTTAACTTGCAAGCAAGAAACATTAAACAAAGGGAGGGTAGGGAGGGTGAATCTCCAGAGCCAACTGCCTGGCTACTGTTGGCTCCACCCCTTGTATATAAATGGGGCTGGCCCCACCTCCCAGCAAGAAACTTCATTACTGAGGCTGGACGTGAATCTCCAAAAATTAACACTGAGAGGCAAGCCAGCCCCTTTTTGCCAGTAAGTTCCCTGGGAACTGTAGCACCATGCGCAATCCTGCAAAGGGCACCCACAATGTAAACATAGCTGTCAACGTTTCCCTTTTTTTAAGGGAAATTCCCTTATTCTGAATAGGATTCCTCACAAGAAAAGGGAAAAGTTGACAGCTATGAATGTAAAGTGTGAGTGCTCATTGTGCACCCTGAAGGAAATGATCCGTAAGGCGTTCTACCGCAGAAACTTGCAGAATCGAGAGATCTCATGCTCCCAGACTGCATTCATATGCACAACCAGGTTCAGACCTTGCTTTGCCATCACTCTTGGGATTATTTGTTTGTGTGATCAGCTGGGGGTTCGCAGCTGCTTATTTTCCTCAGGCATCTTCTGAAGAGTCTTTGATTGCAGCCTAGGGCAAGGGCCGTCCAAATCTGCCATCATGCCAGCATCTGTAAAATAAAATAGGAAGAGAACAGCACTTCCTTCCTAAGTTTTGCATCATCCACTTCATAAAAATGCTGAACAGCCATTGATTCATTCTTTCTCTTCCCTCTGCCACACTATTGCCTAGTTGAAAGCAAAGCAGAAAACCAATGCTATGTTAAATTTTGAGCAACTGAAATAAAAAAATAAAATAAAACAGTAACCTGCCAGAGAGAAATAGAGTGAAGCCCATCAGTGATCCATGGAAGGCTGGATGAGGATAACAAACAATAAACTAAACACTCTGATAAATCTTTCCAATCTTTTCAGTGAGTTTATATTGTAAATTTGTCACCAAAGTTAATCAGATAACGAGCATGGCCATGCGATCTCTCATGCTTTACACTGTTTGAACGTGCTTCAATAATGATTTTCCCTGCCCTTTGTACCTGCTAAATGAATGATGAACAGATATTAAAGTGTGCCTTGGTGCCATTATTTATGTAGCCTGTTTCACATAATGCATGCTTAATTAAAAATCAGCAATGCAATTATGAAGCCAATGAAGGAAACAACAAAAGCCATTCAATGAGTAGCATTAAACAGTTAATTAGATTTTCTTCCCTTTCAGAAATAAAATAAAAGACCTTTATATCCATATTTAATGGTCCCTTTAGAAATTATAATGGCAGCATCTAACCACAGAAAATCATCAAGACCATCAGTTGTTGATATTATCTGGAAAAATTGTTTGATGCTTCTTTTTTCGGATATAACACTTTTCAGAATTAAGCTACAGTTAACAGACTTGGTTTCCTGCTACTTGAACACTTTCCTGTCATTAGCAAGAAGATAGTAGATTATAGTATGCTGTCATTGTGACAATGTGTGTTGTTGTCTAACTAGACTTATTGCTAATCAAGGTTAGCAAATCACGTGTGCAGGTTATTTTGAGGCCCACAAATGGATATCAGCATGGGGCAAGTGAAACTGAATAATCTGGGTAAATTTGGGACACCAACCCAATCAAAAACAAGCTTCAATTCATAATGTACAGATAAATTTGCTTTCATGTAAGTATTTTTCAGATTCATTAATAGATATTGGACCCCTCTAGAAATCAATATTCATTGCTAAATGAAGAGGAAGGGATACAGAACTCCCCAGTTTTATTTAACAGAAACTTTTGTTGCTAAAAGATCTGGAAGCAAGAAAATGGAGTTCAAAGAGAACTCATGGTCTAACAATTAAACAGAAGTAAACAAATATACTATTATTATTGCAGTGCAACAGGGACAAAGGACTCTTGGCTGAGTCACAAATTTTTGTTTAAGACCAAGTACATCATATGATACATTTCCCAGTGTATATTAGAATATTAAACCAGTCTTCAAAACCTAGACAGCTACTTGAAACTAAGCGTGGAGAATATATTGCATGTATAATGGAATGGCTTTCCAATTAAAGTGCCAGATGTTACTTATAGACTCCTCTGTGGTGAGTATTGTTGCTTTGAAAATCTGATCAGAGAGCTACTTCAATTGCATAAGGAGTCTCTGGATCTAAGGATCAGAAATTGTGGGACACCAGTAATTGGAGGTGAATACCACAGGGAATTAAAGGAGGCACAAGGGGTTCACAATTCACAACAAGCCGAGGTACGGACAAGCCCTTGTTCTCCAGCTGCTTTTCTTTCAGATTCTCTCTCACACACAACTAATTGCCTACTTGGCACATTTATTTCAGCCACCTTGCCCTTGGGCTCTGTGTTGCCCAACTTCTCTGTGTGCTGGTCAGGCTTCTTTTGAATCCTAAGGCCATCTCCTTCAATTCCAGGCAATCTTTCCACGTCCTCATAGAAGTCCAACCATTATCTGATCTTTCTTCTGTCCAATGGAACTTTCTGTGCCACCACATTAGCTCAGCCAGTAAGTACAGTGGTACCTCGGGTTAAGTACTTAATTCATTCCGGAGGTCCGTACTTAACCTGAAACTGTTCTTAACCTGAAGCACCACTTTAGCTAATGGGGCCTCCTGCTGCCGCCGCGCCGCCGGAGCACGATTTCTGTTCTCATCCTGAAGCAAAGTTCTTAACCTGAAGCACTATTTCTGGGTTAGCGGAGTCTGTAACCTGAAGCGTATGTAACCTGAAGTACCACTGTATCAGAGACTTCCCCCATCACAAGCACAAGGTCATTTCTTCTAAGAAGAGTGAGCAATCTTGGTTTATTAAATGGTATATTATCTTACATCATCTTCAGTGTCTCAGAAAGGTAACTCTATTGAGGGTTTATAGTATTAAGATGTATTCCCCCCCCAAAAAAATATTAGTTTTCTCTTATAACACATAGACAAAAACACAAAAGAAAAACATTACATTTGGCACAACGTAAAAACTTAACAACAATAAGAACACACAAAATAAAAGATTTTTTCTTAGTATTAAGATGTATTTAAATTTAGTTGATCAAGTGGCAAATGGGTCATCAATGACTGCTCCCCACATTAAATGGGGAGCGCCTCTTGCATGTTCATGCACAGCCCCCCCCCCAATCCCATATGGCTTCTGGCAGTACAGCCTGGATATGCCCCCCCCCCAGGCTGGACACCTGGAGATAGCCACCTACCTCTGCCAGTTACTCAATCCCAGCTGGGGAGGCATTGCCAGGAGAGAGTTGGCCAGGTAAGGGGAGGTATCACCCTGCCCACACAATAGTGGGCAGAACTTACCTGGGAGTTCTCAGTCGGCTTCAGAGCTTCTCCTACCCTGCCCTCCCTCAGTTAAGCCTTCTTTTGCAGGTTAATCTCTTCTTCACAGGTATGCGGGCACTCCTACGTTATGGTCGCTGTTGAAGGAATTTTCCTGCATTGGCAGGTTTTGCCTTCCCCATAGCAAAATGTCACAACTTTGGCGGTTTCAGGCCTTTAGTCTATCTTCCCTAAATGGGGAGGGGGTGTGAAGTGGTGACCCACCCCCCACCTGCAGCAACGATCTCAGGGTTCCCCGTTAAAGGGGCTGTTTTGAGGGGAGACATTGGCCATATGCCGTTAGGTTGTCATTGCTCTCCCCTGCAACGACGGCGAAACAGGGGGCGGGCTCTCTGCTTGAACGTATGTTCTCCAGAGCCAGCCCAATCCCCACACATTCTGGATAACCCTGATGTTCCCCAGATCCCGGGCCAATGCCTAAGCCAAGGTCTCCCTACATATGAAGTTTTAATAAAGTTGTGGCCAAATTTTAATCCCATAACACTTTGCCTTGAGTCATTATTCCACACGGGTGTCACCCAGGGTCGGGGGGGGGGTCTCAGCCTGTCTGCGCAGTTACAAACTTCTGTGAGCTCTATCCAGGTTGTAGAAGTCTCCCCGCTCCTTGTGATCTTCACTGAGGCAGCCCAAATTCCCTTTGTACGTAGCTCAGCTCATTTATTTGCTTGTGACTTTCTTCCATCATTCTACTCCCGCTCCTCCTCCTCTGTGCCTGGGCCCCATGAGACAGTGCTCAGACCAGGGGCACTGACTTGACCCCCACATTGAGGGGGCGCGGTCATGAAATGCATCATGGGGTGCTGCCTGGAGAGCAATGGCTGGGATGCACATAGGGCGATCTCCGTGCTTGCTCATCCCAGTCACAGCTGCCTGGAGGCAGCTGGGGCTGAGGCACACAAAGGGCATCCAAAGGCAGTGGGGGGGTGGCCCCCTCAATATTGGGTGAGCGCTGCCCCTTGCCCAAAAAAATATTGGGGGAGCTGAAGCCCCCTCTGCCCCCTATACCCGGAGCTGCTGGCTCAAACATTGCCCTTATATGTCCTGAAGGACAAGCTCAGCATCGTTATCTACTTCTGAGTGCAACTCCTCAGCTGTCAGCATCTACTTGAATCCCTCATAGCTCCCTTCAGTTAAGAGCTCTATTCTCTTAACCTGAAAATTTTGATATATCTACATCTACATCTACATCTACATCTACATCTACATCTACATCTACATCTACATCATCTACATCATCTATATCTATTTGTTGTTTAGTCGTTTAGTTGTGTCCGACTCTTTGTGACCCCATGGACCAGAGCACGCCAGGCACTTCTGTCTTCCACTGCCTCCCGCAGTTTGGTCAAACTCATGCTGGTAGCTTCGAAGACACTATCCAACCATCTCATCCTCTGTCACCCCCTTCTCCCTGTGCCCTCCATCTTTCCCAACATCAGGGTCTTTTCCAGGGAGTCTTCTCTTCCCATGAGGTGGCCAAAGTATTGGAGCCTCAGCTTCACGATCTGTCCTTCCAGTGAGCACTCAGGGCTGATTTCCTTCAGAATGGACAGGTTTGATCTTCTTGCAGTCCATGGGACTCTCAAGAGTCTCCTCCAGCACCATAATTCAAAAGCATCAATTCTTTGGCGATCAGCCTTCTTTATGGTCCAGCTTTCACGTCCATACATCACTATTGGGAAAACCATAGCTTTAACTACATTGACCTTTGTCGGCAAGGTGATGTCTCTGCTTTTTTTTTTTTTTTTTGGTCTCTATGTATTTTTTTCAGAATACATAGGAACAGATATAATGTAGGAATGGCTGTGCTGAGTAAGGCCATTGGTCCATCTCCTTCAGCATCCTTTCAGCCAACAGTTAGCAAGTGCAAAACCTTCTCCCTTGTTTCTGTAGATATTCTGACTTCAGTGGCATTGCATGTTCTGGAAACTTGAGTGTAAAAGCACTTATAGGGTTGAATCCAAGGTGGCAAGGTGATGTCTCTACTTTTTAAGATGCTGTCTAGGTTTGTCATTGAGGTTTGTCTAGGTTTGTCATCTATATCTATATCTATATCTATATCTATATCTATATATCTATATCTATATCTATCTATATCTATCTGCATGCTGTCATGTGTATAGTCATCGTAGACTAAAATTTAGTGGTCTGTTCACCATCTGTGTCCTGCCCATGACAATGGACTCATATAAGCTTCATGCCATCAAAGCTTTGTGCATAAGCAAATATATATGGCAGAGAAATTCTGTGTGCAATGTCGCAGATACAGTGTAGATGAAGGGCAAGTGTCAACCTAATGGTGGCTGTCATATTCTATGGCTGTCATATTCTACTCCCAGTATCAAGTAATTTCCACTTCGCTGGAGTTCTTCACTTGGCTATTCAGTTATTTTCACATGAAAATGACACCTTTACCTATACATAAATCCCAATTTTTAATTATCAAGCTGAACATTGACTTATGGTGACAGTAGCTCTTCAAGTGTTTATTTGAAAGCTGATTAGCTGTATAATTTTTTTTTGAAGAACCATTTTCTGCATCAGTTGACTAACTATGAACTGTCAGACTAACAATGAGATGCCTTTTTGTAACACACCCTAATTGCTAGGGGAACAAAGACCTGGTTTTTTATAGATAAATATGCCAGGGAGAAAAAGGGACTGAAACTTCCTATTTTTTCCTAAGAAGACTAATTATGTATATTAACATTGTTACTGTTTGGCAAACAGTAAAACTTTTAAAGTTTCTTTATTAGCTGTAATATATGGACAGATTCAAACCAGGGTACTGTTTTGATTTTCAGTGGTAAAGGGAAAGATCCACTGGTGGCAAGGAAACAGCAAGGTGCAAATAAATGATAATGGATAGTGTTCTCAGTCTGACTCATCTTGCGCAAATGGACAAGTGATAAGTGTATACGATATTTAGCAAAAGAAATTTATGACTCCTTAGTTTTAGGAATGAATGGATCAGTCTATTTATGTTACATGTTAGTTCCACATGTGTTCAATCATAACGCCATTCTGTCCTGTTTACTGTACAGTTGTTTGTTGTTGTTTTTGCACAAAAAATTTGAACTTAAGTTGCATGTGTTTTCTCTAAAATGTGTACTCTTGTATGCACTTTTCCTGAACACACATTCACACATTTAAGCATTTCCTACCTAAAACTGTTATGAGTTTGTGTGTGCCAGACCTCTATAATACCTGGGTCCAGTAAGTGTTAAAATATAAGCAAGGCTAGCTTCTGTAGGAAGGGACGCGGGTGGCGCTGTGGTCTAAACCACTGAGCCTCTTGGGCTTGCCGATCAGAAGGCTGGCAGTTCAAATCCCCACAACGGGGTGAGCTCCCGTTGCTCGGTCCCAGCTCCTGCCAACCTAGCAGTTTGAAAGCACACCAGTGCAAGTAGATAAATAGGTACCACTATGGCAGGAAGGTAAACAGCATTTCCATGCACTCTGGTTTCCATCACAGTGTTCTGTTGTTCCAGAAGCAGTTTAGTCCTCCTGGCCACATGACCCGGAAAAACTGTCTCCAGAGAAACGCCGGCTCCCTCGGCCTGTAAAGCTATATGAGCGCCACAACCCCGGAGTCGTCTGCAAGTGGACTTAACTGTCAGGGGTCCTTTACCTTTACTTCCTACAGAAGGAAGTAATTGCCTGGGTGATGGACTATTACGAAAACAAAGGGAAGAGGTTCTGTGTGAGATGGCAAATTGTTGGGGCCACCCTTCCAACTTGTAGATAGCAAGAAGGACAAAAGACAGAGTTCAAAGTTGAGTTTGGCTGTGATGTGACCTAGGCATAAAGCTGGAAAGCCGGAAAAGCAGAGTACAATGTTTGATTTCTGTTTGAATCCAAGACTGCAGCTATGAGGGTAGCAAAACCCTTTGGGGGTTTTAATGCTATGAACCCCTCCATCACAGGTTCAGGTTGTTTATACATGTAAATAATCCATATACCATAAAGACACCACAGTCTCCACTGTGCCTCATTTCCCAAAGGAAGCATAAACCTTGAGTAAGCACCTGGAATGCCAGGAATCTCACACCGCTCAGAGATTGGGCTGGCATGCAACAATATCCTTTTTGTGTCCATTTTCCTGGTAAAACACACATTTTCATATGGAATTTCATATGAAATTATATCACAAAATTCATGGAATGGTGCAGTCTAAATGATAACTGCATTCTGGGGACTGCCGATTGGGTCCCTTTTCTTAAAAGATATGAACCAAACAATACTCTCCCCTAGACTATAATGATTTTTACATTTTTCCTGATGGCTTGGAAATCTCAGTCTCCTGCCTCTGGAATACAATGCAATGCAGAACTAAGTTGGGAGGCTGACAATCCATACATGTCTGTGCCACTTTAGATTTTATGGGATATCTGAATCCAGTGAAGTAACTTCTGACTAAATATGTACAGGATTTGCCAATGCACATTTATATCTTCAAGCCTATATTTCTTTTGGGTTCTCTTCAAAGCAAGGCACACAACATTGCCAAGTCCGCTGCACCCTGATTTATTCCTTAAGTTGATGGTGTAAATGACCCCTAACAAACAGGCGAGTTGAAGATCACAAAAAACCCACAAATGCCCCCTTGAGTGGAGCTGTGTCTGCAATGATCATAAACGATTATTTCAGTTTATGTCAATCTACGTGCGTTAATGTTTGATGGAGACATAAAAACACACATGCAAAGTTCAAAAAGTACACCTTTGACAGCCAAATGTTTTATCAGCAGTATTAATTAATAGTTAACAACACCTCTGGGAAGGACAGTCTTGGATTTAGTACTTTGTTTTTGTTTATTTATGGGCATTTCCAGCTGGAGCTTCTAAAGTGCTTTTAATCAGAGTGAAATTTTGCAGCATAACAACATGCAGCAGCCATGGAACCATAAATAAAGGGGGGAATATGAGACTCGATGAATAACAAGCAGTTCTGGCAGCACAATGCAGTCAGGACACTGATCGGAGCCCTCTGCAGATATTCAAACCATGTACAGATAGTTGAATGAGAGGAGGGGGTAAGGAGTATGTCTACTGAACCCATCCCTAGGACATACAGTATTTTAAGTCCACACTCATACATTGCAACACACATGACCTCTGTATATGCAATATTAGCTCTGCGGTTGAATTCATGGGCACCCATTGGTCAGCAGGTATCAAACCCCTGCCCCCCCCAAAAAAACCTAGCAATGCCAACAGATGTAGTCTAAAGATCTAGGAGATGGTCTGTTCTCCAGCACACTACTTTTGAGGCAAAAATCAAACCTTGAGAACATTTGCACAGCACTGTCGAGGTTTATACATTGGTACCTCGAGTTACCCCCTTCATGGATCACTGCCTTGCCGTGGTGAAGGGGCTTGAATAACTCAGAGAAGCTATGAACTATGCCGAGCAGGGCACCCAAGATGAACAGGTCATAGTGGAGAGTTTTGACCAAAGATCAAACCTCTCCATTCTGAAGGAAATCAGCCCTGAGTGCTCACTGGAAGGACAGATCCTGAAGCTGAGACTCCAATACTTTGGCCACCTCATGAAAAGAGAAGACTCCCTGGAAAAGAACCTGATGTTGGGAAAGATGGAGGGCACAAGGAGAAGGGGATGACAGAGGATGAGATGGTTGGATGGTGTTCTTGAAGCTACCAGCATGAGTTTGACCAAACTGCGGGAGGCAGTGGAAGACAGGAGTGCCTGGCGTGCGCTGGTCCATGGGGTCACGAAGAGTCGGACACGACTAAATGACTAAACAACAGCAAACCCCGAGTTACAAACACCTCAGGTTAAAAACTCAGCTAACTTGGAAGAGTTACCTCGAGTTGAAAACTTTGCCCCAGGATGAGAACGGAAATTGTGTGCCTGCGGCGCAGCGACAGCAAGAGGCCCCATTAGCAAAAGCATGCCTCTAGTTAAGAACAGTTTCAGGTTAATAACGGACCTCTGGAACGCATTAAGTTTATAACTAGAGGTACCACGGTATATTTTTTTCTAGTTATGCCTTCCTCTTCCTGAAACTCGGTGATTTTTTTCTTCTTCTGTGATTATTGTTGGCATGGTTTAAAACACTGCATGAATTTTCATGGCCAGAATTAGCCCAAGGGATGTAGCTGCCACAGGGCAAAACAGAAAATAGACAACCAGCTCCAAAATTGTGCACAATATACATTTGTTGCTACAGGCAATCACCTGCAATAGCTGCATACAAAAGATGACTCCAATTATGACCTTTTAATAAACAAGTGTTGGCTAGTGCCAGCATAATACTATTCTCATTTAAGCAGAGCTGGCATTGTGACAGGGCTGATTCCAAAATGAAGGTGAAAAATCCTATGTGAGCAGTGAGGGGAAATAGTTATTTTACCACCTGAAATAGAAAAGGCTTCTTGACCTTCTTCCAGATAACTGTTCCAGAGATCACTTAAGGAACAGTGCCACCATGTTACCAAAGGACCAAGTGATGGTGGCACTCCTAGAAGCCATGCCATAAGACACCCATTAGGAAAAGGCAGATGGATACCAGGGACTCATATAAAAGGTAAAGGGACCCCTGACCATTAGGTTCAGTCGTGACCGACTCTGGGGTTGCAGCACTCATCTCGCTTTATTGGCCGAGGGAGCCAGTGTACAGCTTCCGGGTCATGTGGCCAGCATGACTAAGCCGCTTCTGACGAACCAGAGCAGAACACAGAAACACTGTTTACCTTCCCGCCAGAGTGGTACATATTTATCTACTTGCACTTTGATGTGCTTTCGAACTGCTAGGTTGGCAGGAGCAGGGACCGAGCAACGGGAGCTCACCCCGTTGCAGGGATTTGAACCACCGACCTTCTGATCGGCAAGTCCTAGGCTCTGTGGTTTAACCCACAGCACCACCTGCGTCCCTAGGGACTCATATACACAGCTGCAAATAAAGCATTTTAAATGTGTTGTAAAGTGCAATATACAAATGTGACACTAGATGGCAACAGTGAGTTATGCAAAATTCAATGTATTTTTCAAAACGGTTTTTTTTAAAAAAAGCATTTTCACATCTTTTTTTATATGTGTATAGATTCCACCCTGGATAGCAGGAAGGAATACTGGGGGGTGGGAGTAGCAACAAGAAAGAAAGTGGAAGCAGCTGGCAGCCTGTCAGGAGGCAGGGGCAGACTTTGGTCTTTGAAATTTCAGTGGTGCCCTGCGTGAGGCCAGAATTCAGTGCCTCTGTGCCTCTAACCTTCTGTTTTGCTCAATTCACTATGTCATAGTTGCAATACCCTGTGGGTGCCTCCTACGCTGCCCAGGGTGGCAGAACCAGTCACGCTACCCTGTATCTGCTTCTGCAGAAGGGTCGAGGGATGATGGGTGGGCAGGAAGTATGAATGAAAGAATCAGCAATTTCTCCCAGTTTCTCATTTTTTTCCAATCTTAAGTGCAGCTCTTCACATTTCTGTAGCAATCTGCGAGTTTCTTTTAAAAAAAACAAAAAAACAAAACCCTGATGCAATTTAGTGCAATTTTGTCTTAATAAACACAGTTTTGTTGGCGGTTTTGACTAATGTACACATTTTTGCAAGCAATGGGATGCTCTTTTGTATGTTATTTTCACTTCCATATTTGTTTTTAATGTACGCCTTCCTCTGTACACTGGTACCTCGGGTTACATACGCTTCAGGTTACATATGCTTGAGGTTACAGACTCCGCTAACCCAGAAATAGTGCTTCAGGTTAAGAACAGTTTCAGGTTAAATAAGGACCTCCGGAACAAATTAAGTACTTAACCCGAGGTACCACTGTATATGCAATTTTGTAAAGAATTTTTTGGTTGGAGAACTGCATGGCAAAATTCAAATATGTGGTTTTGGAAAGTGCAAATTTGATAGATTCAGCTTTAAATGCAAACTTACTTGACTTTCTCCCTCATTCCTGGCTGGAGATCCCTGATCCACCTTCACTCCCAGTCCATGACCTAAGGCAAAGGGTTTATGCTTCCTTATGAGGTGAGACCTGATGGGGACCAGTTAAAACCTGCCATTTTATATTACATGTTGTTTGCGTCTAAGAGAAGGAAAGATGGGAAACAAAGCATAGTTCATCACTTATATTTGTGCTACTGGGCATGATGGTTTTGAAAGCCTGTCTGATTTAAAGTAAATGTTCAAGTTGTTACTGATGTAGGTCAAACTAGACTTTCACCCATACTTCTCAACTACAACATTACAATGTCTGTAGCAGAGAAACATAAACGCAAGTCCCTTGCCCATGGCAAAACTACTTGATTTGAGGAGTGAATGCAGTGACAACTTGGCACCTACAGTTTCTGATGGTCTCATCCACATTCACTCACAGCACAGCATGATGGCAAAAAAATAGCATCCCAGTGAGCTTGTTGTTGTTGTTTAGTCGTTTAGTCGTGTCCGACTCTTCGTGGCCCCATTGACCAGAGCACGCCAGGCACTCCTGTCTTCCACTGCCTCCTGCAGTTTGGTCAAACCCATGCTGGTCGCTTCGAGAACACTGTCCAACCATCTCATCCTCTGTCATCCCCTTCTCCTTGTGCCCTCCATCTTTCCCAACATCAGGGTCTTTTCCAGGGAGTCTTCTCTTCTCATGAGGTGGCTAAAGTATTGGAGTCTCAGCTTCAGGATCTGTCCTTCCAGGGAGCACTCAGGGCTGATTTCCTTCAGAATGGACAGGTTTGATCTTCTTGCAGTCCATGGGACTCTCAAGAGTCTCCTCCAGCACCATAATTTAAAAGCATCAATTCTTCGGCGATCAGCCTTCTTTATGGTCCAGCTTTCACTTCCATACATCACTACTGGGGAAAACATAGCTTTTACTATACGGACCTTTGTTGGCAAGGTGATGTCTCTACTTTTTAAGATGTTGTCTAGGTTTGTGAGCTTACTGGGATGCTAATTCAGGTAAAACTGACAGCCCAATCTTACCCAAGTTTACTCAGAGATACATCTCACTATGTTCGATGAAGCCAATTCCCTAATGTGTGTGTTCAGGATTGCAGCCTGAGTTGTGCTAAGGTTAAATAAAATTTTCAGCGGTCTCTGTGTCAGTTTGCATTTCTTAGTGCAGAAAGTATTGATCTGACGCGTAGAGATCTTTCCTATTCTAATTAATTCAAGAGGGTTCTGGAAGCTTCTCTGTGTAAAAGAAGCAAGCAGAAGGTTCATGATGTCTGGGTTATTCCTTCAGAGAAGCTGAGTACAGCTGGCTTAAACTGGCTCTGTTATCTCTTTCTGTCAAGGTCATGCTGATGATAAAAGTAAGGCCAGAAGGAGCCTTGGGTTTACCTTTCTCTTTCTATCTCTTTTCCTTCTGGTGTGGTGTTCTGCACATAGTATGCTCAGTCGAAAGGTTTAGACTTATTGTAAGTTATTGTAAGTTTAAGTTAAGTCTGCTGCAACTGGATTTCTTCTGGACAGGACCAATCCTGAATGTACTGGATTTGTGACCATGATGCTCATTTGCCTTCAGTAGCAGTAAAGCTCTGCTGGATGAAATAGAATTGCCTGTGGTCTGTTTTTGGGAAGCCTGCAACGTGTTTAAGTTTTTACTCTGCTAACTATACGTCTGAGTTCTGCCCTGGATCAATGTGGAGTAGAATTCCATGACACTCAGAACAGTATTCTTTGGCTTCCCATTGAAACGTCCCAGATGCTTTGGTTGATCTGAAACCTGCAAATTAACTTGTAGATTTAATTCAGGATTAATCCCTTATCAAGACAATTAATGGATGCAGAAGTACACATCCACCCCCCAAAAAAAAACCATCACCATTTTTCGCCTTATTGGAATTCTTTTGAAGCCCCTCAAAATTCATCAGATGGAGAACTTTCAGATTAGCTTTCAATTTGGACATAATTTTTATGGCACTCACTTTCACTGCATGATAAATACATAGCTTATTTTTACTTTTGTTATAGGACCAACTTTACCTACATTGGCCTCCTATAGAATATGTACAACAGAAATACTATAGGAACCAACTCCTTTCATTTTTCACCATTTTTGCTTAAACTCTGAACTCCATTTCCCCACTTTCCATCGTTTCTGCTTGTCAGAGACAAACACCTCACAGTGGAAACTATAGAAATCAATATACCTGCATTTCATCTAAACTATACTTCCAGTTCGATACTGTACAACTGCTGAAGGCGCTTAAAGACTTTCTTAAAGAGGGCAAAACAATGATTTTGTGTGTGTCAAATGTTTTAAAATGCACATCACCAGAACTGAGTCCCAAACCTATTAAATCACTTTGGTTTCTGCCTGCTCCTTTTTAAAAAAATGTTTTTCATCTGTTTCTGGATCTCACTGCATGCAAATAAAACTACTCTTTTAATTGAATTTCAGTGGCTTGTGTGTTTTCTTTTTGACTTTAACATGATTATTCATTGCCAAATCCAGAACAAATACCTGAGTTATCATGTGCCCTTTTTCTTCTAAGTTGACAATAGCGTTTTGTACACTCATAGTGTAATGGTTATATGGGGTTGCTCGTGCATAAGTTGCCGCCACTCCTGGCTAGGTGGCCTGGTTAAACCTTTCCTGGCTGGACAGCCCTTCACTTCGTGGCTGTTCAGTCGCTGGCAGAATCTGACAGTGGGCGTTTCTTAAACCTTTTCCAACATAAAAGTTGCTTGATGCCCAGTCTCCTCCTACTCTCCCTGCGTGGAAGTCTTCTGCGCAGGGAGGGCGTGGGTAGCGGAGGACCTGTGCTCTCCCCGCTGGTGTCCAGTGAAGAGTCTCTGAGCCTGCTCTCTGCTTCCCCCATTGGTCCCCCTTCATCCCTGGTGTTGCGCTGATTTTCTTCCCCAACAGGAGACCTGCCTCTCTCCCTACTTGGCCCCTCTCCAGCATCGTCGTGGAGCCTCGCCTCCTCCTCTCATTCCGATGGCAGTTCCCTGACACATAGGTTAACATTTTCCTGGGGAAACCCAGCCTGGGGAAACCCAGCCAGGTATAAATAATAAATTATTATTATTATTATTTATGTGACATCTATACTATGCAAATTCAGTTAAACATGCATTTGCATCATTTTCTTGGAATCTTTGCTGACTCAGTTTGGCCAGTTCATAGAAATGAGGAACCACGTAAAGCAGCTTATACGAAAAAAACTGTAGAAAAAGTGCCACAGGCTCCCAGGCAAACCAATAGAAAACCACATGATGAAAAATGTAAGACCACACAGATATGTTCTGAAATAACTCAGCAGACATAAGTATGTAGAGTTTAGGGCTGATGTAAGATAATTTCTGAGAGACTGAGCTGCAAATCAGCTCAAATCTTAGCAGCAAGCCACCTTTGGTCATCCCCAGCCCCACATTTGCAAGGTGGGGACAATTTTACTGACCTCCCTCACAGGGTTTGTTTATTTATTTATTTTACTTACATATTAGGGCGGTTCATAAAAAACTTTTTTTTTAAAAAAAGTGCCTGCTCCAAAGGTCTTATCTTACTACACTAGGGATTATATAGCTATATCTGAAATTTCATTCATATCAGTTAATATCTTGACCCTCCTCCATGAAAATAGCTGTTTACAATGGCTGTTTCCCTATGTCGTGAAGGCTGAAATTTCAATTCAGTGGAGCAGGGTCAAGATATTAACTGATATGCATGAAACTGATAGGGGCCTCCTGGTCTCTCAGCGCAGCTTCCTCCAGCCTGCTCTCCTCAGTTCCTCCTGCTTGTTCCCAGAACACCTTGCCAAAAACACTATGTGCAAAAGGACAACATTTTTTTTCCTCTTTGTGACATCATGCTCATGTTGCCCTGGCAACCTCTCACTCAGTTACCAGCAGGGTCTATTGTCTTGTAGATGGTTTCTGTGATGGGTAAACAGGAAGGCAATCATCTCCCTCTGCCCCTTGGTTTGGCAGAAAAATAAGCTAAGCTTGTCAGCTCTGATTACATCCCCAGCATCCAGAAATCTAGAGGGGGAAATCTGGAACCCAAGGATCTGGGGCAGCCCTGTTCCCCTATTAACCCATAACAATATACTGCTCTTTGGGCAGACCTTAGAAAGGGAGTTTTGGTATTTTTTTCAGATAAGCGCAATAAGGATAAAATTGGTTAAAATTAACTGTAAAATCGGGGGGGGGAAACCTACTTAAAGTGCCCACTGAAATAAAAAAGGTCTTCACTGAATGCCAGAAGTTCAACTGATCCATATTAAAAATATAGTCCTTTACCTGTTCAAGTACCACCTGTCCTTGAGACAACAATGATGTGCAGAACCAAAAGTACATCTTCTATCTATCTATCTATTTATCTATCTATCTATTTATCTATCTATCGTCTGAAATAATGTGCATATTTTTAAGCCTTTTTGTGATCATCTTCAAAACTCTGCACAACACCCTGGCAGAGATTGGACAAATAAATAAATTAATCAATCACTTTAAGGTGGTAATTGCCTTGAATGTTTTCCTCATTTCTCTTCAGATATGTTGAGAAGCAGACAAAGAGTGCAGCATAAAAGAATGAATCACCTCATTAAATGGAACTCCTTAGTCTGAGAGAGTAGTACTGAGGACAAAGTAATGAAGAACAATTTACTGGAGCTTGGGGACACCCCTTGTCTCATATTAATAGCATACACATTTGTTTTACTCCAACTGCGGGGGCCTTTCTCCGTTGCTCTTTCTTCTTACATTCTCTCTTGTACTTTTTCGCACCTCCCCAAGTTTTCCTCCTGAGTCATTTGACCAAAGCAGAACTGTCAGGATTCAAATGTCTAGGGGGCATATATGCACTGTGTGAGTCATAGGAAAAGGGAATTTAAATGTTCTTGACATGCTGGCCAGCCCATATGGGTGCTTGTCTGGGGCACACCCGCTAAACCCGCCAACTGTTATTTTGTTTAACACAAAGAAAGGAAAACAGAAAGGAAAGCGTTTAAAAATGCAGACAACAAAATATTAGCTGAAATGTCATTTGCACTGCTTAAACTTCATGTATATTTGACCTGGGTGCAATTTTTCTTAGAGAAAACAGAAACTAAAACACAATTTACCCTACATACACACTTTCACGGGACGTGGGTGGCGCTGTGGGTTAAACCACAGAGCCTAGGACTTGCCGATTAGAAGGTTGGCAGTTCAAATCCCCGCGACGGGGTGAGCTCCCATTGCTCAGTCCCTGCTCCTGCCAACCTAGCAGTTCGAAAGCACGTCAAAGTGCAAGTAGATAAATAGGTACCACTCCTGCGGGAAGGTAAACGGCGTTTCTGTGTGCTGCTCTGGTTCACCAGAAGTGGCTTAGTCATGCTGGCCACATGACCTGGAAGCTGTATGCCAGCTCCCTCGGCCAATAAAGTGAGATGAGTGCCGCAACCCAAGAGTCGTCCGCGACTGGACCTAATGGTCAGGGGTCCCTTTACCTTTACACACTTTCATGGAACTGTAAGGATGGAGAGAATATGAAGATAACTTAGGTTGCCTTGCTTGGATATATCTGGGAATGGGTCCCACTTAATTCAGTAGATTTTACTTCTGTGTAGACATAGATAGGATTGCACTGCATTAAGGCAGCACCTTCTATATCCATATTCTTTCCTTTTGGCAAAAAACAAAAACAAAAAACACTGTTTTACAACAGCCAATTTTCTCCCATGTTGTCATACAAATCTATGTTTTCCAAGCATGACAGTCTTTCATGTCAATTTATTTGAGAACTGGCATCCGCTACAGAACAGACAACATGCCATCTCTTGGGTCAACAGAGCCACCAGCTTTCATCTCATTGGGTTGTAGCCAATCTTAGTCCTCCTCAGAATAGACCCATTGAAATTGATTGATCTAAGTTAGCCATGCCTATTAATTTCAGTGGGTCTACCCTCAGTAGAACTTACTATGGATATGACCCACAGAAGCTGCCATACTAGGCCAGGCTAATGGTCAACTTCTTTTTGCATCCCATCTGTGAGTATTTAAATTGTCAGACAAACTGTAAGTAGCAGTTATGGGAACCTATATGAGGGATAGCTGAAGATACTGATTTAAGTGGCCTTTGCAAGTGGAAATGAGTATGGCAATGCTGACCATACCACACAAGTTGTGGGCAGACTTTAAAAAAGCCTTGAACAGACACACTATGTGGGGAGCACATTTTACTGTGCCATAAATGTGTCAGACAGACATAAGTGCTGAACGGGTGTTGACCAGAGGAGGTCTGTGGAAGTGAGATGGCAATCAGGATCAACGCCAAGCAGTTTTCACTGAGGACAGAGTGCCAGGAAATCGAACGGAGGTAGCTGCCAAAATCTGGAAGCACTGAACGATATTTCCCCCAATGAATTCTGTTTCTTCTAAGGCCAGAGCCTCTGCTTTTGTCATCCTATTTGGGACAGTTGTGGGCAAGAAATCTTTCTTTGTGAAATACTCTCCATTTCTCCACTTATAGATAGTCCACAGCATCGGCAACTGTTGTGGTGCCCTCCAGATTTTGTTGGACCACAACTTTTATCCACCCCACCAACCAGCATAGCCAATGATCAATGATGGGAGCTGTTCATCAACATTTGGAGAGCATCAGTTTGGCTTTTCTGGTCTACATGTGGTTAAAACTCCTCCTGGTATGTACCACTTGAGATGAGGGCGGCATGGTTCCATTTTACATATATAACGTCCCAGGAAATAGCAAACTAGATGTCAGGAAGAAAGATCTGAGCCTCACATTATCCATGTACATGTGTGCAAGGATCCCCCTTCCCAAACCATGAGGGAGGATTAAAACATGTTAACTGAAATCAGCCCTGAGTGCTAACTGGAAGGACAGATCGTGAAGCTGAGGCTCCAATACTTTGGCCACCTCATGAGAAGAGAAGACTCCCTGGAAAAGACCCTGATGTTGGGAAAGATGGAGGGCACAAGGAGAAGGGGACGACAGAGGACGAGATGGTGGGACAGTGTTCTCGAAGCTACCAGCATGAGTTTGACTAAACTGTGGGAGGCAGTGGAAGACAGAAGTGCCTGGCGTGCTCTGGTCCATGGGGTCACAAAGAGTCGGACACGACTAAACAACTAAACAACAACAACAAACCCTCTCATACTCACACAGGCAGAGTGAAGTGTCCTGGAACAGATTTACCACAAGACCTGTAATGGTAACCCTGAGTGTGTCATGGTGCATTTGAGGAACTAGTCTGAAAAGTTTTTTTTTACATCACCTGAACAGCATAAGTTAATTTTATAACCTGCTTAACTATGCTATGTAAAAATTCTGTATACTAGTAATGCTTGTTATCTTGCTGAACAGGGAATTGAACTGACAGCATCATCTCAAGAGATGAGGATTTTACACAATCCATTATCCATTTGATTTGCTTCCAAATAACAGCTATGGAAATCCAATAAATCCCTCAGTTACTTTTTCTCTCTGTATAAGTCTTCCACTGTGCTCGCTGAAGTGATGAAATCCCTCTCTGTGTTCTGACAAAAGTCGCATTGCTGTAATGATAAAGGTCTGCTTAAGTGCGTGTGCTGACCTCCATATAGCCACATGACCTCTTTGCTGTCAGTCACACAGAAAGGTCTAGTATGTGGAGATGATTGAATTGTGTGACTTGATGCAACTTATGCCCCAGATTACAAGCTCTGCCCCAGAAGTCATGGATTTATCTATTCCCATACCTATTGTAGCAATGGTTCTAGACGGTAGGAATTTTCTCTTGTCTTTGTCTCTCTTTCAGAATACATTTGTTGTTTAGTCGTTTAGTCATTTCTGACTCTTCGTGACCCCACGGACCAGAGCACGCCAGGCACTCCTGTCTTCCACTGCCTCCCACAGCTTGGTCAAACTCATGTTAGTAGCTTCGAGAACACTGTCCCACCATCTCGTCCTCTGTCATTCCCTTCTCCTTGTGCCCTCAATCTTTCCCAGCATCAGGGTCTTCTCCGGGGAGTCTTCTCTTCTTGTGCGGTGGCCAAAGCATTGGAGCCTCAGCTTCAGGATCTGTCCTTCTAGTGAGCACTCAGGGCTGATTTCCTTGAATGTATAGGATTGATCTTCTTGCAGTCCATGGGACTCTCAAGAGTCTCCTCCAGCACCATAATTCAAAAGCATCAATTCTTCGGCGATCAGCCTTCTTTATGGTCCAGCTCTCACTTCCATACATCACTACTGGGAAAACCATAGCTTTAAGTATACGGACCTTTGTCGGCAAGGTGATGTCTCTGCTTTTTTTGTTTGTTTGTTTTTTGTCTATGTATTTTTTTCAGAATACATAGGAACAGATATAATGTAGGAATGGCTGTGCTGAGTAAGGCCATTGGTCCATCTCCTTCAGCATCCTTTCAGCCAACAGTCAGCAAGTGCAAAACCTTCTCCCTTGTTTCTGTAGATATTCTGACTTCAGTGGCATTGCATGTTCTGGAAACTTGAGTGTAAAAGAAGTTATGGGGTTGAATCCAACTAAGCTGTTACACAAACAACTCTTCCTCTCCTCCTCCCATGTGCCCCACCCTCACCCCCAGCACTTCCAAATCTGCTTGTAGGGGAAGCACAGGGGTGCATGTTGTGCAAGTCAACGTCATTCTGCTTGCACAATGACTTGGCTGTACAATGTAACAACCCATAACATTTTCACATTGGGAAGAATTCTGCACATCCACATTGCTGCTTTGCATGCTTGTTCATTGCTTGTGATGCTTCATATAAAATATTTTATGTCTTATTTATTTCTTGTGGGAGGGACTGCTTTTCAGCCAAGTCTCTTCAGTTCTGGTTTGGTGCAATGGGGCACACCTGAGTCATTTTATTACCAGGTACAGTCATTGCAAGTTTGATGTCTTCTGTTTCAGTGGAAAGGGAGAAGGCAATCTAGCTGTGGATTGAATGTTTTCTTCCTTTTAGCATGGGACCTGTGGAACATCAGAAATCTTAGCTTAGAATTTTGTGGCTAGGTTGCTCCAGTCTTCAACCTCATGACCAACTAAAAATTTAGCCAGGTCAGAAATTGGCTGTTGAATATATTTCTTACATATGCCAGTTTGATTTCAGGATATATATCAGGATATAGGAATGACATATATTTATATCAAAATGGGTGAATTTATGGCCGCTCACTGATCAGCCAATCAGCAGGAAGAAGGGGTGGGGGACTCCATACAAAGTTTATTTGTTTTTTATTAATGTGAGCTAATGTTTTCTTTGGCAACTCTGCACATTCTGAAGCATCAGGTTGTAAGCATGCAGCTGTATGCAAGCTTCTCTGTTTGTTCTGCTGAGGAACAGAAGATTCCTGCTGGGCTGGAGGTCTTATTCCAGAAGGTTAAGTCCTGTGTTGGTGGGGGAGAAAGACAGCTTTCACAAATCTGCCGGGAGTGTGGAGATATAATTCTTGTTCCTCACATACCACTATTACATCTAAAGTCTGTCTTTACTCAGATAAATTTCCTGTAGCAAAGTTTAAGCTTATTGCTTCCGTTGGGCGAGTTTTGAGTGGTCCAGGACTGAGTACCCAGGGGAAGAGAAGAAATTATAATCCTGGATTTACACTGCAGAAGAGGGTGTCTGGTGGAGGACAGTGGCCCAAAACAAGTTGTATGCTTCCTTTAATATTTTATTATCCATGTCAAATTAATTTAGAAAGGGGTGAATGACTTGGAAAAGCTTTTGGCGGGAGGAGCAAAATATTAAAAAATCACTCCCAAATTCCCCGTTTCATGACAGCTTGTTTACAGCTCGTGATACTTGAGACACTTCCTGTAGATTTGCATACTTGCAGGAGTCCAGAGTAAAAAGAAGGCAAAATGTGAAATGTTCTTATTTTTGTTTGATTAAATGTGACACATGAGGCTGAGAAGGATGACAGCAAAAGCTTTCAGAGTGGGAGAACAGAAGCGCTGCACTCATGTTGACACGTACCAGGAAAGATGTAAAAAACTTTTTCAAACCATGAGATTCTCTGGGAATTTCTCGGTGGTTCAATCTGTGCTCACTGATCAGCAGCCAATCAGGAAGAAGAGGGGGGGGGAGACTCCAGACAAAGTTTATCTGTTTTTTGTTAAATTTATATCCCACCCTTCCTCCAAAGAAACGCTTTTCCTGCTGCTCAACCCCCCATTCTCAGCTGTTCCTCCGTCATCTGAACAACACAAAAGGTGTTGCAAGGAGAGGCAAATTCCCTCCAACAATAATGGTGAAATCCCTGAAGGCTTTGGGGAAAGTTAAATAACAGCATGGGGCCAACTATCATGCGAATCGCAGGAGAGGGAAGATATTAACCAGCTGAGGAGATATACATGCGGCAAACTATATATAGCAAGTAAAGAGTGAATGAGTGCACTGATGTAGTAATTCTACATTGTTTGCCAGCGTTACCCATGCAGCTACCACAGAAAGCAAATAAAGAGCAAAATGTTTCTGCAGCCTTCATGCCTAATATTATATCCATGAACTATAACCTATTAATAAGCTTGAGATTAGCAAGCACAGTGAATGGACTCTTCCTCCGGAGATACAAATACCATTCCCTTCTTTGTAGTCTATTTAAGTCACGTCAGAGAGGCCAGAGGGGGTCAGAATACTATCTTCTGCCCATTCTCCTATCTTTGGTATTAAGCCAATTTGGATAATAACATATAAGTAACTGAGCTTTGATGTCTGTGAGTTGAGGTGACCTTAAACATCTCCATCCGTCTGTCCCATTTTATTATTACAGTAGCCGTTGTATCATCCCTCACGTGGAGAACCTGTAGATGTTTTCTCTTCAGTATATATAAAATACCCAATACACATATTAAAGGCTTACACAAAATATGTTACTACTCTTAATTTTTAATCTCCTGCTGTCAGAAAAGGAATTAGGTATTAAAAGAGTGACACACACCAGCAAATCACAGGGGAGACCATTTTCTGCTTGCTGTGGAGAAACTGATTAGGGAGGTTTTCCCCCCTCTTTCTCATAATATTAGAATTTGAGTTTATTCAATGAAGCTGAATGTTGGATGGCTTTGCACAGGCAAAAAAAGTACTTTGTCAGACAGTGCATAGTTAAACTGTGCTATTCGCTTCCACAGGACATAGTGATGCAAATACTAACCATAATGGCTATGTGCTTTATCTTCTCCTAAAATTCTTTTTTGTTCAATTTTACATAGTACATTTGGATTCAAACATTAATCATAACTATCAACATTTAGGATTCCCCAGATCCTTAGGCTTCCCTCCACCCCTCTATGGTTTCCATTATCAACTTTTTCTACTGCATCATATATTTTCTACATTTTCTTAAGAGAATCCATTTTCTTCTTTATAAGCGTTACTCAAATCCTGCCAAAGTTTTTACTTGTTTACAGTGTTCTCTTAGGTAAATTGTAATTTTCCCCCATTCCTTATTAAATCTTCCTGGTTTCTGGTTTTCCCAGTCATTTTTGCCATTTCAATGTAGTCCATCATCTTCATCAGCCCTTCGTCTCTGGTTGGGACTTTATCTTCTTTCCATCTCTGGGCCAGTAGTATCTGTGCTGCTGTTGTAACATACGTAAACAATAGTTTCTGCTCCTTTGGTATATCGGGTCCTCCCTTAAAGAGGGCACGTATTACAGGGAGGCCTGGAAAACTGACACCCTGTGTTGTGGGTGGGTATGATTGGTCAGCCACAACACCCGATTGGTAGGTCCCTCAAAGCTGGGTGCTATCTGGCCAATGGCACACAGCCCAAACAATTCAAGGGACCTATTTATGCCCATGCTTCCTCTTTCAGCGTGTGCATTCGGAACACCCGCACACCTCTCCCTACTTTTAGGGCTTTGCGCTTGACCTTGCTATGCCATTGTGTGTCATCTGTCGTTGGGACAGGCGCACGGCAGGAATTTTCTCCACTTGGCTGATTGGCTGTTGCCATTTAGGTTTTGCCTGCCGTGTAGCAAATCGTCACAACTTGTAAAGTTGTGGATAGGCTCTGGTTCAGGTGATAGGGATGGGAGAACGCTCTCGCCATCCCTATGTGAAGGGTATTCCATTAAAGGAATCCAGGGACTCAATGGTTTGGTCAACCCCTGTGAGGTGGTTATGCCCGTGCCTGAGTCCAGGGGAACATTTGGGTGGTGGAGATAGCCTGTTCCCGGCTTTCCGCTTATCCGGGTGTTCACCCTAGGCTGTCAGTGCTACCTGCAATGGTGCAGGGAGCTAGTCGAACCAGAGCCTATGCAACCAGTCACTTTCTGTAATCAATAAAGTTGTGGCCTAAATTCTGCCAAAAACCAAAATCAGAATTTTGAATCAAGTGTGAATTTATTTAGGGGGGGAGGTTTCTGGGTCTGAACACGCAACTCTGCATCTAAAATTCCTAGTAAAAAAGCTTCTTCTTTTATCACAAATGTTATTTTAAACACTCCCCCACCCCAACTCATTATATATCATTTCCCAGAATTCTTTTGTTATCTTGCACGTCCATCATATGTGGTAGAATGTGCCTTGCTTCTGTAATGGCTATGTTCTACAACCATTGTTAGAGGCAGCATGCCTGAATATCATTGAGATGAATGCTGTTGTACTCAAGTCCTTCTTGTGGGCTTCCTATGGCCATCTTGTTGGCCACGGTGAGAACAGAATGCTGGTCTAGATGTGGCCTTCTCTTGAACCAGCAGGGCTCCTCTTACGATGCATAATACCAAAGGCAACTCCCAATTTATTATCGCTGAAGGTAACCAGGGCTGTAGTGAAGAAAAGACAGGGTGTTTTGTGAGTTAAGTTTGGGTATGTATATATATTTTTAGGGCTGGAGTAACGACACCCTCTGCTGGAGAAGTACAGTGCTGTAAACTTGGAGTGGAAGAGTGTTGAGGCCACAGGAAACACAATTCTGAAGGAGAAAAATACATTTAGAAATCTGATTTTCCATGGCAAATTGTTTTTCGGATTGCTTTTGCTGTGATTCAGTAGATACAAAGGAAATTGCTGGAAGCAGCTTATGGTCTGTGGTCAACAGGCTTGAGTTCAAGAAGCAGAGCCCGTTGTGTGCGAGATGTCAAGTAATTAGGTCGGGAGAACTTAGACTAACAGGAAGGGGAGGAAAAATGTTGGTTGGCATCCGTCTGTCTGAGGAAACATGGAGGAGTGTGTCATGGGTGTGGGGTGAAGTCACCCTGTTGGAAGGTTACACTGCCTGCTATGGCTGTGAAGACTAATATGGGAGAGACATGTTTTGTTGGAGCTGGGGTAGATGAAGGCTTCTGGTTGTGTTGCTGCAGATGCACCATGACGTTTCTTCTTTCTGCAGTCCTCTCAGCAGTCATTCACCCTCTGGTCACTGCTGTGGATACACAACCTAACTGTCTGTCTCCAGGCGCTGTGGTAAAATGCAAGGGATTCCCACACATTGGTGTTGATGTTGCCAGCCTTCTGATTCTCCAGGACCTGCAGACTACAATTCCCCTCATCCCTGACCATTGGCCAAGCAGCCTGGGGTTGATGGGAGCTGGAGTCCAACAACATCTGGAGGGTCATAGGTTCTCCATCCCTATATTTAAGCAATTGTACTATCATTGTTCACGAAATTAAAAGACGCCTGCTTCTTGAGAGAAAAGCAATGACAAACCTAGACAGCATCTTAAAAAGCAGAGACATCACCTTGCCAACAAAGGTCTGTATAGTAAAAGCTATGGTTTTCCCAGTAGTCATGTATGGAAGTGAGAGCTGGACCATAAAGAAGGCTGATCGCTGAAGAATTGATGCTTTTGAATTATGGTGCTGGAGGAGACTCTTGAGAGTCCCATGGACTGCAAGAAGATCAAACCTATCCATTCTGAAGGAAATCAGCCCTGAGTGCTCACTGGAAGGACAGATCCTGAAGCTGAGGCTCCAATACTTCCTCAAGAGAAGAGAAGACTTCCTGGAAAAGACCCTGATGTTGGGAAAGATGGAGGGCACAAGGAGAAGGGGACGACAGAGGGTGAGATGGTTGGACAGTGTTCTCGAAGCTACCAGCATGAGTTTGACCAAACTGTGGGAGGCAGTGGAAGACAGGAGTGCCTGGCGTGCTCTGGTCCATGGGGTCAAGAAGAGTCAGACACGACTAAACGACAACGACCACAACAACAACATTGTTATTATTATTACTATTTGTCTCCACTTCCTTCTCTGTGTCTGTATTGGAGGCAGCTCTGCCTTGTGGTGGGGAAAGGAGCCTCATGTTGGTAAAATGAATCTGAGGTGTGTCAGTACAATATCAATCAGTTTTGATCAAAACCCACACCATAACACACTGAGAATTCATTTAAAAATTAGGTCAAATTTAATCATCCTTCATTTGACTCCTTACTTCGTCTCCTCGCCCAGTATGGCAAGAACTAAATGTTTCACTTGTAAATCAAAAGTTACACATTAAAACTTTCCAGAATTTCTTCTCTTGTGAGTCATGATAGGCCATTTCATCACTGAATGCTTTACTTAGGAACGGTTGCCAAGAAAATCTGCATCTTCATCTGCAGTTCCAAGAAAGATGACAACCATTTTCAGTAAATGACCAAGAACATGATACATATTTAAAATCCCTTTGCTTCTTATGTCCTTTTAGTTGACTACAATGTGACACGAAGAAGACATTAGGTTATTCTATTTTCTTCTCTTAAGTGTCAAGAGTTCATTAAAAAATAAAATAATGATTGACTCCAGAGGGGAACAGAGCCAAACTTTTTTTTTTTTTAAAGAAAAAGAATCAAGAAAATGTAGCAATTTATATATTTAAAGGTATACCAACTAGCAGTATAATACAGGGGTTATTGAAATTCAGAATAAATACTGAAATATTACCATGATAAAATGTACATTTTTTTGAACTACAGTCACTCTTGTACCTTAATTGTCAATAGTATTGCTACTGTTTGGGGTCTAAGTAATGACAATAAGCCTATGTACAGAACTCATCACCAGCATCACAGAACTGTAAGTGAATTTCACCCTAAAGCATAAAAATTAGAGCCTTCTCCTTGAAGAAACATCTGAAGAACTTGAGAAAAGCAAGTAGACACTGGTTACTATGGCTCCATACATTCCTAACGGATTCACAGCAAACATTAATGCATGTTGCTAATCAAGATGAGTTGTAGTGCCATCTTCTCACACAGTCCGTGTACACATTCCTAGCGTAAAATGCATCGAGGTCTGGGGTTTTTCCTCAATTCAAATGGTTGGACAGTGTTCTCGAAGCTACAAACATGAGCCTGACCAAACTGCAGGAGGCAGTGGAAGACAGAAGTGCCTGGCGTGCTCTGGTCCATGGGGTCACGAAGAGTCGGACACAACTAAATGACTAAACAACAACAAATAGAAATCTCAGTCAACTCTATCCATATTATCCTGGACTTTGGAGTTGGCAGATTTTTTTAAGCAGGTCTAGTGCAATGGGATTAATCAAGGTTTGATTTCTACCCACCTTTTGGTTTGCTTAACACTGCTCTTATCCATTGGGAATCTGGCGAAGAATCCATAGTTGTACCAGTGAGCAAATTGCCCATTTTATGGATGCAAAACGTAGTTGTTAAACCACTTCCCTGGAAACCGACTCATAGATTGTTCTTGGGACCTTTCATTAGGATCTTGATATTAGACACCAGACAATCTTCTAAATTATAGACACCTATAAAAGTAGCAACAAACTCTTCAGATCTGCACAGCATTACTCATCCATTGGGGAGGAGATAATTCACAGTAATGAAGAAAATTTCTACAGCTTTTCTGCAGGCTATGCTTCAGGGAAAGATAATACCTCCTGAGTCGTCTTGGACTATATGTTTCAAGAATAACAACTCATCTTGCACTTACAGTATCCATCCCCTTTGGGAATGGGGAAAGCATTGCAAAAATCTCTTTTGCAAACAGCATAAATTAGTGATTGTTTTTTTTACCCTCTGTGCTTTCAAGCAGCAGAACACACGTCTTCAGCTATCATCACAGTAACAAGGAAGTAAATAAGAATATCATCATTCCTAATAGAAACATTGTAGGACATTCTAGCAAATAAAATGAAACTTAAGTTCAAGTGGCACTGGGCTCATTTGTGAGATTCAGGTGCGATTCCTCTGTGGACTCTTGACAAGGATAAAGCTGTGATTTGATAGTTGCCCCCTCTAGTGAATCTGCCTTATGAGGAGAGGCTTGCAGTAACCAGAAGATTCAGTTCAGACTCAGTTTTGTGCTTTGTAAAGCAGCCAGATTCTGCTCAGACCAATGTGGAGCCTGGAGGGCTGAATTCACTTTGGTCCTTTCCCCAATCTCCATTCACTATCAGTAAGAAAATCAAAACAGTCATAACCTTTTCTCTTTTCACTCAGCTGGGTAAAATGCCCAGGCGTAGTAGCCCCTTCATAGCAAACAGATATATTCTGCCAAATTACAGGCAAACAGGTCCAGAGGGCTTGGGGCTGGACACCTCCAAAATGTGGGGTATTCTCCTCCCAAAGGAACACACACACACAGTCATAATTGGAGAAAAATTTCAGGCAAGGTTGTCCCTTCTGAGCGGACAAATCCTGGCAAATTGAAGAAAGATAGCTGTAGTGGTTTTCTTGCAAATGCCGATCTCTAGCTGCTGAGCCAATGCAGACAGGTGTAACATCCCACTGTTGGCTCAATCACAGATATGCCAGCATATATCCTCCATCTCAGCTCAGCCAGGGCCTAGCTGGCTGAGCCAAGCCTGGCAGAGCTTAAACCAGGATAAATCATGATTGGGGGGGGGGGCATTCTGGTGGTGCTGCGGTCTAAACCACTGAGCCTCTTGGGCTTGCCGATCAGAAGGTCGGTGGTTCGAATCCCTGTGATGGAGTGAGCTCCTGTTGCTCTCTCCCAGTTCCTGCCAACCTAGCAGTCTGAAAGCACGCCAGTGCAAGTAGATAAATAAGTACCCTTATTCTGGAATCCTGATTATTATTTTTTTACACACACAGTTCCGTTTGATGTTATATGCCATATTTATAATCAAATTCCTTCCATCCTTGCTTCTACAAATATAATTTAAACTAACATTCAGAGGAGGGATGCCGAATCATAAATGTAAAGAATAAAACTTTAAATAAACTGTAGGCTCCCCTCCCCCCTTTGTCTTTTGCACCGAATGAAGTCTTATCTCAAGTTCAAACCTTAACGTCCTTGCAGGTGGTTTGTTCCGCAGTTTGTGATCTCATCACTTCTAGCACGCGCCTGTACTTTAGTCCAATTAAGCTCTAATTAACAGGAGAACCCCTGCTTCTTAATGGCGGCACTGGAGGGTTTTCAGCAGGTGAAGTGCTTTTGCACTCAGCACCTCCTTGTCCCTCGCATTCTATGCTGGAGTGAGAGCCAGGTACCGAGACAAGCTGTGAATGAAGCCATGATAGTTACCCTCAATCATCCTTGTTTTTCCTTCGACAATGATCTCCCACTGTAGTGGGGGCTGCCTCAATTAAGGCAGAGCAGAACTGGAAGCCTGTTCCAGAATGGAATCTGGATCTTTACCGAATGGAGTCTTAGCTTTACAGAATCTTCTTGTGTATTGGATTGCCCTGAGTCTATCTGAAAGTAGGTCTCTGCAATGTGGTTGCTGTTACTCCTAATGATGGATTTGTTTGAGTCATTCTATATTTTGCTTTGTTGTGGAGACAACTTTTTAACCGTGCTTACTTTCTTTTTATTATAAGCTATTATGTTTCCTTGATGCCTTGAAAGCCATTTGGTTTAATAAAATGTTGAAACAAACAATTGTGCTTTGTTAGGGTCATGATTTTTGTGACTCTGTGACTGTGACATTTTACGGTTCTTCTGGGCCCTGCCCACTCATTCCTTCTTTACTCCTGGGGTAGGAATTTCATCAAAACTGGAAGATTACAATTAAAAATCTTCTTGGCGAATGAAGAGTGTATCAGCATTTCTGGTTGCAGAGGGAGAATAAACTTTATTATCAGATGCAAACTCTTTCCTTTCCTCCTTTCTTTTCATAATACAGATAATTTTCAAAGTATATAAGTAAGTACCCTGCAGAAAAGTTAATTGGAATTCTATTATGCATTGCATATGACATCCACTGCAAAAAAATAGAAGGGAAAAAAGTAGTTAATGCTTAAGAAGCTATTGTGTGCACCACAAGGGAAATTAATCCTATTAAGTCTGAACAGGTGAAGGAAAAAAAGTCCATCAGATGCCATTCTGGTTAAGTAGGTATATGGAGAAAAGGTTGTTTGGAATTATAAGCTTTGGGGCAGAAAGGAGATCAGTAGGAGTAGTATCCACTGAAGAAAATAAGCCCACACAGGCAAAGAAAAGAGAAATTGGGAGTAAAAAATAAATAGTAATGGGGAAATTGTAGCAGATAGTTTAGCTGGCATAGTAATGGGATTTTCTTGTACTTGCAGAGGAGATCAGATAATAAAAGAAGGATGAAGGAAAACTACAGGACTCTTTATTGTTGGGGAAGCAGCTGATTTGTTTCATGCTTTCCCAGGAAGCACCAGCTGCAGCAATGGTCCACCGGGCATGTGGGTTCTTGTACGCCTGTTGGCCATATAGAGACTTTATGCGGTGGCCCTAAGCATGACTTCCAGAGCCATGATGAGTGGTTTTTGTTGCCACAGGTGAATTGAATTGTCCCCTCTAATTTGTGTCTGATCATATGCTGTGTTTCTGTCAGGGTTTGGGTAATTGGTTTCCTCCCCTGTGGCTTAGCTAAGCAGGACAAAGGAAAAGGAGTCTTCTTACCAGTTAGAAACTTTAATAATCACAGCGAGAGAACAAAGAACACAGTAATGGCAGTGCTCCCAGTTAAGGATGACACCCCCTTACATCCCTATTAACCTACATCACTTCTACGTCTCGTAATCTGAGCTTGTCCTCTCTGTGCTTTCTGTTCCACCACTTTCTGAGCCCTTCTTGACCTTGGGCTGAGCGGAGGAATGCTGTCCAGAGACTGTGAATCTGTTAACCCTCTCCCTTCCAGTGTTTCATCTCCTGGCTGTTCACCATCCAGTATATCCCAGCTTCTGCCTTCTGAACTATGCCCCTCTGCAAACCACTGTTCCAAATCTATACTGTCCTCCTGCTCCTGGGAAAATTCAGGATCTGGATCAGGAGATTGGGAAATGGGGAGGCTCCCACCATTCCTCCTCAGTGCAGCCCTCTGCAGCACAGTTCCTGACAGTATCAGGACAATATCATATTAAATTATTCAAAAATAAAAAAAACTGACCAGGACACTAATTTCAGTAGTTAGTTTTCAAACTGACATGTCCCGTATTAGTTCATCTTATCTACATTGTCCCACTAGAATCCTTGGCACCATCCCCATGACACAGTGTGCACACCATTATCCCCTATATCACCCATGAAAGGTATCAGTAAATATCTCCCCCCCCCCATATCCACAACACATCCACTCTTCTGCTGTGTTCAGAGGTGCAAAAAGCCCCTCTCTGTGACTGAGTGCAGACAGGGTTGGTGTAAGGGATGCCGGTAATGATGTGGTCTAAACCACTGAGCCTCTTGGGCTTGCCAATCAGAAGGTCAGCGGTTTGAATCCCCGGGATGGGGTGAGCTCCCGTTGCTCGGTCCCAGCTTCTGCCAACCTAGCAGTTTGGAAGCACGCCAAAAAGTGCAAGTAGATAAATAGGTACCGCTCTGGTGGGAAGGTAAACAGTGTTTGCGTGTGCTGCTCGGGTTCGCCAGAAGCGGTTTAGCCACATGACCCGGAAAAACTGTCTGCGGACAAACGCCAGCTCCCTCGGCCTGTAAAGGGAGATGAGCGCTGCAACCCCAGAGTCGTCCGCAACTGGACTTAACTGTCAGGGGTCCTTTACCTTTACCTTTTAGGGTTTGTGTAGGTGCTCCTTTCCTCTTTGCAGTAGGGAAAGGGTATTATGTCTATACCATTTTGCAGTCCCGTCTCTTTTCCTACTCTTTTAGGCATGGCAGCTATTTGGAACTATGTCATGCCCCCACTGTAGTTATTCTTTTATTGGTGCCCATCACACTTTTTTCAAAATTCCAAATGTGTCTACTTGCCTCGAAAGTGACCTCTGAATCTGACCATGGTAGTCTCTGAATTATGTAAAACAACACAACAACAACAAATTCCCTTACTTTTGGGTGGACTCATTTTGCCTTCAAACTCTAGTTTGCTACTGGAGGAGATGATTGATAGGAGACTCATCATCTCTGTGAAAACTTTTTGCTTCCTGAGGATCTCTGGGGTGGTGCACCTTTACCTGTGGCCATGACCCTTGGACCATGACTTGATGAATTTAATATGGGGAGCAAGAGAGATAGAAACACACATACAGAGAGAGATCAAATTTAAGCCTGAAGCTTTATTTGTGATGGCTGAGTGGTTACAATGAATACAGAGAGTGTATGAGGAGATGAGCACTTGGGTAAAGAGATGAAATGATGCAGTTCAATAAGAATGCCTACTCTCTGGGTACTGTGCCATTGTCAATGGAGTCCATGTTTCAGGGGTTGACTTAAGAACTCCCCAGATTCCTGGACTCCTTGTTGAGGACTGCTGCCACTAATGCATAAATATGTAAGAATAAAAAAATAACAGATCAGTGAATTTGGATGCCATCTGGGGAACATACATGATTCCTAATAATCTGAAAGTATTAACAACTCATTATTGTAATTTATTCAGATAGTCAAAAAGACAAACAATTTATTTTTGCCGCCTGGAATACTTATTAGAAGCCTGCTTTGAAAGTGAGATTGCACACCTTATGGCATGCAGAATTAACATATTCTGCATTGAACTGGAAGTTACAATGTATATATTTTTTCTGTGTCAGATATTAGGGAGGTACCTCCTCAAGCACCAAAAATTTGGATAAGCCTTAACATTCTGAATAGAGGCTGAGGTTCATATTGCTGTACAGTCCATGCTATGCATGCAAAGTGTGCCAGGTTTAACCCTCTGGCATCTATGGACTGTCTGAAGCCCTGGAGCAAAGACAGTACAGAGCTAGTGGGATCAATTATCTGATGTGGTGTAAGGCAGGTTTCTATTGGATACTTAGGTGTGCAAAAATGGTATACATTGGCCCCATCCTCTCCATGTGCAGTCCTAGTTCCTCTGACCCTGCTAACAGCAACTCTATATTAGCTGCTGTTCAGAATCCATTTATCTTAGCATATAATAAAATTGTAAGGCTGTTGTCATGATGCAGTACTTGTGGCTGCCAGTAGGCGGCCACATAAAATGCAGCATGACAAGAGAACAGCAGGTGGGCAGCCCAGGCAGGCAGACAGAAGAACTGGTAAGGCAGGCTAGGACAGTGGGACAACTCCCCAGCAACCATCCTGTTCCGATGTCTCTGCCCACCTCACACCTTTCTCCCATTCATTTACACACACACACACACACACACACACACACGGCAGAAAGAGGAAAGTCTAAATTGCCTAGTACTGATCCTTTCAATCTCCACTGTCCAATGACCAGCACAGGGCAGCCTTTGCAAGCAACGTACTGCACCCATCCCACACAATAGCCAGAAAGGACCTATGGTGTTGGGAAGTTGAGAGAGGGACAGAACCCCACCTGTACCAGTCACTATAATGAGAGGGGTGTTGGTTTGGGGTGAACTGTGAAGGGAGGAAGAGGAAGAAGGAGTTTAGGGAGAGGCGCCAACTTCTGAGGGAGAAGTGGGGGCCTGACGTCATGCAGTGTGTGATGCTGCAAGCATTATGCCAAGATGTCAGGAGGAGCCAGGGGTGGAGTCAAATGTGGCAGCAGCGTGTCTTCAACAGCCATGGCTGCTCCTCCTCCTATTCCCACCTCTGCCCCTGAAGGAGCTGTCCACAGAAGCTGCCCTGCCCTTAACTTCATGCTTGGGTTCCTCTACCCCACTGAAAACATGGGACACTGTCGTCCATGAAGGGGACTTCATCCAGGACAGCTTTTCCTTGCTACTGAAGGCAAATGAGCATAATGGTCACTAATCCAGTGCATTCAGAACAGGCACAGTCCATAAAAATCCAGCTGCAGCACTTACAATAAAACTAACAAAAACTTATAATGAGACTAAACCTGAACACTATAGCATGCAGAACAGAACACCAGAACAAAGGAGATGGAAAGAGAAGGTAAGATCCAGGCCTCTGCTGGCTTATATTTATAGTCAACATGACCTTACTTGGAAGAGATAAGAGAACCAGTTCAAGCCAGCTGTACTCAGCTTCTCTGAAGGTATAACCCAAACAATCATGAAACTTCTTTCATACAGAGAAGCTTCCAGAAACTTCCAGAACCTTCTCGAATGTATTGGAATCGGAAAGATCTCTACACATCAGATCAATACTTTCTGCACTAAGAAATGCAAACTGACAGACACTCCCCTCCCCCAAAATATTGGATGCCCCCAATAAAGGGAGTGGTTTGGCAAGTGGGTGGGGTTAGAAATGGGTGGCAGATAGATGAGGTTGGCAAGCAACACAAGCAGGGGCACAATCCCTAGTTCTGCAATAATTGACCAAACTGCGGGAGGCAGTGGAAGATAGGAGTGCCTGGCGTGCTCTGGTCCATGGGATCACGAAGAGTCGGACACGACTAAACGACTAAACAACAACAACAACAAATTAAGGGGGCAACAAATAATAAAAATAATTTATTATTTATACCCCGCCCATCTGGCTGAGTTTCCCCAGCCACTCTGGGCGGCTTCCAATCGAGTGTTAAAAACAATACAGCAATAAATATTAAAAACTTCCCTAAACAGGGCTGCCTTCAGGTGTCTTTTAAAGATAAGTTAGCTGCTTATTTCCTTCACATCTGAAGGGAGGGCATTCCATAGGGCGGGCGCCACTACTGAGAACGCCCTCTGTCTGGTTCCCTGTAACCTCACTTCTCACAATGAGGGAACCGCCAGAAGGCCCTCGCCGCTGGATCTCAGTGTCCGGGCTGAACGATGGGGGTGGAGACACTCCTTCAGGTATACAGCTTATTGCAGGTGCATCATACTTTAATCTTTCATTGTGGCAGCATCAATCGGATGGAGAACCAGACAACTGCAGGGTCTCTTCTGATTATAAGTATTGCCCTATTTTCCATGCACAACTCTGCATCTCATACATTTTTACATCCATCTTTGATGTTGCTTTCCCAATATGGGCTGTTAAGGTTTACTCTCTTTCCTTTTCATTCATTCCTTGGGCATCTCTGAAACATCTGAGCATACCAGTGGTTTTACAAACGCACACACTGTAATTATCCAGCATCCCAGGTGTTCTCAACTTGATTGTTCAATATTAAAGTGTTAGGAGACCACCTACTGAAGTCCAAGCCTCTACATGAATAATGATGGAAAGAGATGTCACGGATGAAGAGGAAGAAAAATTGCAGGATGAGCTGAAATATTCCCGTCAGGTTCTACGCATTTGGTTTGTGTTGCTGCTTAAGCAATTTTGACATGATTTCAAATTCAGCAAATGGTTCAGGAGCTCATTGTCAAAGGAGGTCCTGGTCTAAAGCCATGTTCAAGGGGACATTGTAGGCAGGGGTGGCTGGTGCCCATTGAGACTGGCAGGGCAGAAAGCAGAGAAGTCAACTGAAAGTGGAGCTTGTGCCAATGGCAGGCAGAGTAATCTTTTCCTGGACAAGTTGCACAAGGGCAAAACTGAGACTAAGAAGGAGAAAGCTGCCAGCTAGGTCTGCCTCCTGGATTTGTTGCTCAGAAGGTTGATGGGCTTGGATGAATGGGCCCCTTTTTGACCCGGGGCAGGGGTACAATGTACCCTCTGCACCCCACTCTCCTGGGCTGAGGTTGGTGAGGCAGTGCCCCATTTGCCCTAACACAGCTGACTCCATTGCTGGTAGACCATCTAGTCTAACTAATGAGGAACTGACCCTAGACATATTGGCATTTTCCTCTTTGGAGTTCATAATGTGACTACAACTTTTAAAATGTTGATGCCCGTTTTATTTCACTCTGTGCTACTTTTATTTGATTTTATTCTCTCCCCCACTGGATAATGTGTTCTATGCACTTCTTATTTTCTTTCCTTAATGGTGATCATTGACCATAATAGTAAAGATTTGATTTCATCAAACAATTCAAGTGTAGTACCTCAGATTCTACCAATTTATCTTAGATTTCCTTTTTTTTTTTAAGAATGAATTGGCCGAACCAAAGAGCAAAAAAAAACAAACACTATTTTTCTGCAATATTACAAGTTACATGTTTTATCTGTCTTTCACCAACTACTCAAAAAACATTATCTAAAAATGTCATTGATATTGCAAATAAACAGAGAGCCATCTGGACCATTTTGAGAAAACCATTTTGAGAAAAAGGAGGGGGAAACTGGGATTGATTGTTTACTATATTATGTTCTCTCTTGTGCCTTGACAAGTCCAATAAATGGATTACCAAAAAAAAAAAAGCTCAATAAATTATTTTTAAAAGTGTAACATGCCAACACTCTGGTTTTAAGCACACACACATGTACTTTGTTCTACTAAATCTACACAGGGGAAACACCCAACTCATTAATCCATGTTTCAATACTGACTAATGGACCCTACAATTAATGATCTAGCTTAGCTCAATCAAGGAGTTGGAACAAAATCAAAGTTTTGAATTTAAAGTAAAAGACACCCAAGACTAAGGATGCCTACGCTTTAGTATAATGTCACTACAAAGTTTTCATTTATCCTATCTGGATGGATTCACTTTTTGAAAGCTTATACAATCATTTAGTTTTCATTTTTTTTACTCCCCCCACGCTTTTGACTGAAAACGCCTTTAGATAAAAATGTAACAAAAATTCATAGAGTACCTAATTGGATTCCTGATTAGCAAACATTTGATGTGTAGCCAAGTATATTTCCACTTGAATCTTTATATCTATCTACACAGTTGACACCATATATGAGAGTGAGGCATTTGAAAACTCTTTTTAAGCGTGTACTTAAATCTTTGCCATTAAAACCAAGGGGACTTAACATTGCTTAACTTTGGCTAGATTGACTTGAGTGCCAATTTTCTCTCTAAGCAATATAATTATTCCTTGCCCAAATGAGAGAGAGAGAGAGAGAGAGAGAGAGAGAGAGAGAGAAAACATGCCTTGGAAAAAGAAATGCAAGTTCACATTAAGAGATTTATTTTCCAAGAGGATATTGTTAAAAATATTACGGCCAACAATAAAAAAATGTGTGTGTATATGGAGATTCCCTATAGTCTCCATGACTAGAAGCTATTGGTAGGCCAACAGCTAATTCCTTTTTAGGTTGTGTACACAGTACTGGCATAAAACACAGCAGGATCATTTACACCCACACCCACACACACCCCACACAGCTTTTCAAATTGCAATTGCATGTCATACACACCATTACAGTTTTATGTGTTTCCGCTGTCTGTCCACATCTACTGCCTGTGTGAAGGGTGTGTGTGAAAGCATCACCTCAATTTCTGATTCCTGAACCATCCTTTATTCATTTTTCAATAGCCTAGGAAATCAAAATGGACATGATAGATACGATACCGTCCTACTGCCCTGCAAACACAACTAAAGTAATTTCAATAAGAAGTTATAATTGCTTTGTATTTTAGAAAGTGCTATGTCTGTTCATTTGTTTGTTTGCTATATATTCAGATGCCAAACCTGGCACAAAGGTTCTGGGCATGGGGGCAGGGCTCTTTGTCAATTTTGAATCAAGTTGGTGAACCCAAACATGACTTTGGTGTGACTTCGTCCTTTTTTGGGGAATAGGTTCGACCACCACTGAAGACATCATCGCCAAACTTAGTTATGAGGATTTTGTTGATGTTTGGATGCCAGGCACCATTTTAAAAACAAGATGGCAGACCAAGATGGCGGACCAAAACAATATCAGCATTGAGCACGTGACTCTACCTACAAGCTGACTGTTAGGAAAATTCCCGTGGTTCCTTCCTTGGAGTAGACTGCCGAAAGCCTCTAAGAAAAAAGGGGTCAAGTACACAAGGCTCAACAGAGATTTATTAATCAATAAGACAGCACTGAATGGTCAGCCACAGGGCTATTGCCACAAGCATGGTCTGACAACGGCACATTCCCTCAGGCTCTTCTTATATACTCCTCTTCTATCAGGTAAATACATGAAATCCTTGTGTCCATATCATTTACGCAACATTATTGGCTGAAGCAATGAATGAACAGCTTGTGGACAGTCTTCTAGCCTTCCAATTGGACACACCATAATTGGAGTTGTTTTCCACTTAGAAACCCCCGTTATCTTACTAAGGTGTCATCCTCAATCATTCCTTTTCAGGAGATTTTGGCTTGCATATTCTGTTACTTTCCCCTCCCAAACTTTTCCTTGGCAATTCTCCTTGTTTGTGCCAACTCCTTATCATTACATCCCAATATGTTTTCCTCCTCTTATCTGGCCAGCTATTAATCTGTTAAAGAATATAGTTGCTGAGGGCAAGGTTCTTGCTGCTTACATAAAGGTAAAGATAAAAGGTAAAGGATCCCTGGACTGTTAAGTCCAGTCAAATGTGACTATGGGGTTGTGTGTACATAAGCAACAGGTAAAGGGAAGGTAAAGGACTGACGTGCTTTCAAACTGCTAGGTTGGCAGGAACTGGGACAGTGCAATGGGAGCTCAGCCCATCAAGGGGATTTGAATCGCCGACCTTCTGATCAGCAACCCCAAGAGGCTCAGTGGTTTAGACCACATTGCTCTGTCTCAGCTCCTGCCAAACTAGCAGTTTGAAAGCACACCAGTGCAAGTAGATAAATAATTACCGCTGCAGCAGGAAGGTAAACACCATTTCCATGAGTTCTAGTTTCCGACACGGTGTCCCATTGTGCCAGAAGCAGTTTAGTAATGCTGGCCACAGAAAGCTGTCTGTGGACAAACACCGGTTCCCTTGGCCTGAAAGCGAGATGAGCGCCGCAACCCCATAGTCACCTTTCACTGGACATAACAATCCAGTGGTCCTTTACCTTTTACCTTTACCTGATGCTTATGTACACTGCTTTGGACAGGCAGTTCTAATTCCAAGCATAGACAGCAGTTTTGATTTCAAATCCTCCTATAATACAGTGGTACCTCGGGTTACATACGCTTCAGGTTACAGACTCCGCTAACCCAGAAATAGTACCTTGGGTTAAGAACTTTGCGTCAGGATGAGAACAGAAATCGCATAGCAGCAGCGGGAGGCCCCATTAGCTAAAGTGGTGCTTCAGATTAAGAACAGTTTCAGGTTAAGAACAGACCTCCGGAACGAATTAAGTATGTAACCAGAGGTACCACTGTATCCATATAATTATACATGTCCTATATATCTAATACACATATTTCTAACACTGACTCTCCATGGAATATAATAATATTATATCCATGTTAGCCCTCAAAACAGGTGAATTTGGATATAAACTCCTGAATTCAACAGTCAAATGATGATCAAAGTCAAATATGAACATTAAATTGAAAATTTTGAAATTGTGCTATATTTCAGTTCACTTCTAATGTCTGAGAACTAAAATTATGCACAGATGATTCTAAATGAAATGTCCATGTAATATTCTGTAGCCAATTTATTCGAGTAATTGTAGTTTCACTGCCTTAGGTACCCTTGAGCAAACTTTGAAATTGCAATTTCAAAAATATATGTATTTCATAATACACACAGAGACATGCAGATCCACAGCATAACTTTAGTTCCTCTGAGACAGAGAGAAGAAAAATGGGATTGTGTTACTTTTGTCAGTGCTTATAGAGGCATTTTATATTCTAGGATAATACAAAACCAAGCTCATTCAGGCATAAGTAAACTTAGTTAAGAAGCAGAGTTCTTTATTTTGCTTTGATCCCAGTTCAAAAGGCTCTGGTATGCAGCTCAAAGTGACTAGAAGAGACCCAGATTACACAGAGGCATTTTTCAGAGGCTTCATGGATGGTTAAAGTCCAGTCAAAGGAGACTATGGGGTTGTAGTGCTCATCTTGCTTTCAGGCCGAGGGAGCTGGCGTTTGGAGACAGCTTTCTGGGCCATGTGGCACTGTGGCATGCTCCTTGGTGGTCGGTTATAACAATAACAATAGCAACAACAATAACAACAACAATTTATTATTTATACCCCGCCCATCTGGCTGGGTTTCCCCAGCCACTCTGGGTGGCTTCCAGCATATACAGAAACATAATAAAATACCAAACATTAAAAACTTCCCTATGCAGGGCTGCCTTCAGATGTCTTCTAAAAGTCAGATAGTTGTTTATTTCCTTGACATCTGATGGAGGGCGTTCCACAGGGCGGGTGCAACTACTGAGAAGGCCCGCTGCCTGGTTTCCTGTAACTTCACTTCTCGCACTGAGGGAACCACCAGAAGGCCCTCGGCACTGTACCTCAGTGTCCGGGCTGAATGATGGGAGTGGAAGTGCTCCTTCAGGTATACTGGGCCAAGGTCGTTTAGGGCTTTAAAGGTCAGCACCAACACTTTGAATTGTGCTTGGAAACATACTGGGAGCCAAAGTAGGTCTTTCAGGACTGGTGTTATATGGTCTCGGCGGCCGCACCCAGTCACCAGTCTAGCTGCCGCATTCTGGATTATGCCGCCTCCTTGGTAGCCCCTATGGCACTACCCCAGTGGCTTTGAAGACACTCAAACTCAGGACGCAAGAGAGAAATGTGCTAAGAGGAAGGCATGCTTGGCAAATCCACACCCTGATCAGCTCCCGTTCGGAAACCAATGTCCCCACTGTGGAATGAAGTGTGGATCCAAAATTGGCCTCCATAGTCACTTATGGACTCATTGTTAAAACCGTGTTTATGGAAGACCATCTTACTCGGCTATGAGTGATCGCCAAAGAAGAAGAAGGAAGACCCCAGTGGCCTCTGAGCAAATAGGAGGCGCTGCTGGTTTCCTCCCACTGCTAGGAAGAAAATGGCAGGGGGTGTCCTCTGGGGTCTCCTGGGCTTTGCACCCATCTGGATTGATTCAGAGCAGGCCCCTTTGATCCCACGATGACATTTGGATGAGGTTGATTTGATTCCCCACCTTGTTCCCAATGTATATCTTCACTACTCACTTGCCTCCTGGTGGGAGCACACTATTTTGTGGTTCATCTCAGGTGCCAAAATGTCACCTGAGATGAACCACATCTCTGGCCAGCTCTGATTACTGCTCTTTTATCCAGGCAGGGTCAGAAGGTCAGGTGCCTTGTATTTTTACCAGTCCTGGCTAATCCAAAGGCCTTCTTGTTGTTGTTTAGTCATTTAGTCATGTCCGACTCTTCGTGATCCCATGGACCAGAGCACGCCAGGCACTCCTGTCTTCCACTGCCTCCCGCAGTTTGGTCCAACTCATGCTGGTAGATTCGAGAACACTGTCCAACCATCTCGTCCTCTGTCGTCCCCTTCTCCTTGTGCCCTCCATCTTTCCCAACATCAGGGTCTTTTCCAGGGGTCTTCTCTTCACATGAGGTGGCCAAAGTATTGGAGCCTCAGCTTCAGGATCTGTCCTTCCAGTGAGCACTCAGGGCTGATTTCCTTCAGAATGGATAGGTTGGATCTTCTTGCAGTCCATGGGACTCTCAAGAGTCTCCTCCAGCACCATAATTCAAAAGCATCAATTCTTCGGCGATCAGCCTTCTTTATGGTCCAGCTTTCACTTCCATACATCACTACTGGGAAAACCATAGCTTTTACTATACGGACCTTTGTTGGCAAGGTGATGTCTCTGCCTTTTAAGGCCTTATAGTGTCTGCCAATTGCAAGGGCTGGTGTTGCAAATCCTTATATATAGTGGTACCTCTGATTAAGAACTTAATTCGTTCTGGAGGTCCTTCTTAACCTGAAACTGTTCTTAACCTGAGGTAACACTTTAGCTAATGGGGCCTACCGCTGCTGCTGCGTCGCCACATGATTTCTGTTCTCATCCTGAAGCAAAGTTCTTAAGCCAAGGTACTATTTCTGGGTTAGCGGAGTCTGTAACCTGAAGCGTCTGTAACCTGAAGCATCTGTAACCCGAGGTACCACAGTATTCTCTCCTAGCAATAGTACCAGGTAAGCTATTCGGTGACATTGAAACCTCAGGCTATGAGCTTCGTCTTCAAACCAGTCACCCGGGATGGATAATTGGCAAGAACCCCAGCAACTACCCTTAGATATGTATTCCTTTATTCAGCTCTCAAAGTACCCATAACCAAGCAGATAAGAGGATTACTTCTTTCAAGATTGAATAAGAGCATATTTTCTCGAGCGGCACAGCTGAGTTTTTAATCTAATTTCTTTACAGCCGTCAGGTTGTTAATTGATAGTGATCAATTTCCCAAGTTGTAAGAAATATATTTACATTCCAAGGGTGTGAAATTTGAAATTCTCCCCCCCCCATATCTTGTTTGTATCACATACAAAGGAATCTTTCATGTCCATTAATTAAGAGGCAACTTCACATAACGATCCATCATATGACTTGACATTACCGATCGATATGTTTAAAGTGAACAACTAATTTAGAGGTAGCAACATTAACCTCATTTGAAAACTGCCACGTTCAGGGATATGTGTATTCCCTGCTGGTATAATTAAGAGTAAAGTTTCCATCTTTTGTTTTGGTACTTCTGGCTTTTAGATGTTAACTAAGCCATTAGACTGTTTATTAGTATATAAGGATAGCACAGGGCTGAATAATATCCTGGGCTGAATAGAGATATCTGACAAATTATATATTTCCAAATTCCTATACAAAGTGATCTGATCTGGACTTCTAAAACTAAGGCACAGGGTGACATAGCAATCCACCATATTTTCACTTCTCCAAATGTTTCACACAGTTGTTGGCAATTTAAGTGTTTTGGAATTTGCATTTAAGAAGTATTTGAACTGAAGCACACATTTACATGGATATTAGAACAGATGTTTAAATATTTTGAGAGGACCTTAGAAAAATAAATCACAATAGGGTTGTATGAGAGTAGACCTGTTGTAATTCATGAACCTTAGTCATGTCTACTCAATGGGTCTACTCGATAGAACTAGCATTGGATAGAACCATTCGTGTTTAGCTGAAGTCTTCCAGTTCAGTATTCATAGTGTGCTTGAACAAATCCAGAATCGAAGCAGATTGCTTTGAAGTGAATCAGGCTTTGACCAAGGTGAAGCAGAACTTCCGCAAAGACTCTTGAAGCAATTCAGGCTGCTCTGGGAAGCCTCCGTGTTGCCTCAGAGATTCAGAGGAAACAGAGAGTCTCACTGTTGGTTAAAAATAGTTTCATTTCCAGCAAGGGAATAACTTTACTGGGTCTCTTCCTTGTACTTCAAATCATGGTGCCTTTGGGAACGATGCAGAAGGGAGAACATTTCACTTGGTGTCAGCTGAGCAGAAAACAAAAATAAAGCCTCAAACTGTTTTTCATCACTCATAAGTCCCTAGCACTTCCACCTATTTTTCTGAAATTTTAAAGTTTACTTTTCTTGGGACCTCTCTAGGGATGGGTGAAGGTGTCAGTTTATGTTTCTCTCTGCTTCTCATTTTTCCAGACTTAAGTCCAGCTGTTCACATTTCTGCATCAGTCTGAAAATCTTTTAAAAGCCCTCATGGAAACTCATCATCACATCTCTCTTAATAGGCACATTTTTAATACCATTTTGTCCAATATATACATTTTTTGCAGGCGATTTCCCCTAACATAATATATTTTGCTATGTTATTTTCACCAATATATAACATTTTTTGCATACATTACTTGACAGGCATTGCATTGCAACAAAATGGCTGCACCTAGTGATCTGAACAGTAGTTTTATTTCACTCACTAAGGGATACAGTGCCTATTAGAGACATCAAATTATGTCAAACAGTATGTGACTTTTGTTCGGTTCCCCACATAAAGTATAATAGCTAAGAAACCTTGATATCCCCAAGTATTGGTTTCAGACCCAGTGTTATGTACTGAGTTGAATAGGATCCAAATGCAGCAGTCTGATTGGTCCTAGAACAATAGGATTCAGAATGCAGCAGTCTGATTGGTCCTAGAACAATGCAGCAGTATGATTGGTCTGCAGGAGCCACCCAATCCAGCTCTAGGTGGAAGTGAATCCACAACCTGATTGGCCTACAGGAGAATCCCAGAATTAGACAATCACGTGGGGCCCATTATGTAAATAATGTATATAAAGCAGACAACCTGGGGAACTTCCATTCCCCCTCACCACTATGAGCTGAATAAAGAGCATGAAATCCACTCTTGACTCTGAGTATATTTCACCCAAGAACCAAGCAATTTGTGCCCAATGAAGTTCTTGTCAAACTGATCCACTTCTCACAATGCTGTGCTGCTTTTGAGCTGAATCTTGCTTTTCATGTACAGCTTGCAAAAGGGACGTTGATCAGAAACATTTGGATCTGTCCATGCCTCGGATTTCATTTTTGTTCTCCCATAAACTATCAGCTCCAACTGCTGGCCTCTTCATCAACAGATTTAAAGCACGAGTTCCATGAGCATTTAAAACAAACATGCCTAGATGACACCTCTCCCTCTCTTTTTAAAGCACTTTGTTGGTGCAAATTGGCCGAGATGTTTCAGAGCTTTCTGATGGAGACAGACAACACAAGTTGATTATGATTTGTGGTGATGATGATTTCGGCAACAGTAAAAAGACTTGGATCCTGATTGCTTGGATCCATGATGTGAATATTAACTAGCATGCCTATTTCTATCATCTAGATTTTTAGCTTAGCTGCCTGAACATATGCTACTGTTTGTCAAACAGCTTGGAGCCAATTTGCGTTCGGAAAAATTCTAAAATGCACTGGCCACAATTCAACAGAGGTTAACACGTGCTTGATCTCACTAAGTTTAGGTGACAAACCATGCTTAGTTCCATGCTGGATTTTGCCCACTGAAAAAGTATAGCAGGCAACAATAATATTTTAGGGTTGGTTTAATTTTTATTTACAACTAGAAGTGTATAGGAGGGGTGGGAGAACAGAAAAATTATAAAGGACACATCATTATTGCTTGGGAAATAAAGTGATATCAAGTAGCTCATCTGGTTAGAGTGTGGTGCTGATAATGTCAACTACACACCCGATGCAATGATATTCACATCAACATGGCTCTAAACTGCAGTTTTGAGCGGGGACCATAAACAGCAAGCAAGCCAGCTTTGTATGTGAAGTGGAAGCAAACAATTCTTCCATATCAGCATAGTCTTACTGGTTAACAAAAAAAGATTTAAGGCATTTACTTCAGACTTCAAAATAACATGACAAAGCCCTTTAACTGATTTTGTTTAAAGACAACTATACCCTACTGATAAAATTATTCAGATCTCCTGGTGAAAACAGCATAGCTGTGTTTACAGATTACACATCCAGTGGTACCTCAGGTGAAGTATTTAATTCGTTCCAGAGGTCCGTTCTTAACCTGAAACTGTGCTTAACTTGAAGCACCACTTTAACTAATGGGGCCTCCTGCTGCTGCTGCGCCGCCGGAGCACGATTTCTGTTCTCATCCTGAGGCAAAGTTCTTAACCCGAGGTACTACTTCTGGGTTAGCGGAGTCTGTAACCTGAAGTGTATGTAACCTGAAGTGTATGTAACCCGAGGTACCACTGTACTAAACATGTGGTGTAGTATGAAGGCAGGCATTTTGAAAAAAACAAAAAGGACAAAATTAATGCAGGCATGTTCTGAATCCAGTTTACAACACTGCTCTGGTAACTTCCTGCACCTGGGAAGAACAGCCTCCCCTTAAATAACATTTACATTAAATTTATCCCCAAAACTGTTTACAGGAGCTTTCTGACATGCTTTACTTAAATACCTTGAAAGCAGCATTTAGCAACACACCGCCATCTGGAGCAGACTTTCATCCAACTCTGGGTTGAAATGTTTCAAAGACCCATCTGGTTTAGTGTCTCTGAAGTATATGCGGGAGACAGAGGATCTGTTTCTGGCAGTTGCACAGGAAACATAAAGTCAATTGGCACCTCTCGAATCTTAAACTCCTTATCTATGATAACATAAATTTTGGGAGGATTTCAGCAGTGTTTGTAACCTTAAGCCTTTTCCAAAATGAGAAGAATATCCAGAAGGCTTGCAGAACAGCAGTAAAAACAGCATCACTTTTAGTCTGCTAGTACTGCCTCTGTTTAATCAGTAAGTGCATCAAAATAATTTTAGCTAGACCTGAAACCAACATCTGTAAACCTTTGAAATGTACCGAAATCCCTAAAGATGCCTCTCAAGTTTAAAAATTCATAATTCGAAATTTTTAATGGGACATTTGAAATTGGGAGAGCTTTTGACTTGATGCCATCTTGTGGTTGTGAGGGAGGTGGGATATGAAGTCTCATAAGCTGGCAGCTGTCAAATCCTAAGTAAATAATACTGATGCATCATTTATCAAATACTACATCCTTTTGCATATAAGCTGTTATACACAGTAAAATATAAAATGTCATTGGATGTCAGTCATCATATAACTGTCAGACACTGAACAGCACTACAGAGCAATGAAACATGATCAAATCCTAGTCACATGTCACCTTTCAAATGAGTTTTCAATGGTTAACTATCAAATGCTTAAAGAAAACATCAAATGGTGTTCAATACAGATATCGACTATTTGACAAATATTTGGCAATGGTTTGGATATCTGGCAAACATTTTACATAAAAATTTGCTGAATAGAATTTTGCACACCGGGTTTGGTTTAACTGTACTTGAAACAGATTCAGTCAGAACAGGACGTACTTCGCTTTTCTCTCCAGTCAGTCCCCTTCTGTATTTTCTTTCTGCTCTTCTCCACCCCTTCCCCTAACTTTCCCCTAAAGTAAGCTTTGTCCTACACCAAGCACTTTCCTGAAGGTTCTCAAAAACCCACACAAAGTGCACCAACAACCCACAAGGATGGCACTTGGACCCAAAGACTTTGACATCTCCAGAGATTCTTCCTCAGGAAATGACTGTTCACCTCATGGCTGATAGGTCACTCTCATTTCAACTGTTTAGTCAAACCGACATTTTGCCCCTCACAAAATCCACACAATAACAATCATTTTTTCACTCTTTTCCCAAAGGGTATGGCATTGTTAACAAGTGGGCAAGTATCAGGGAAAGAGGAAGACATCCATGTTGTCAGGTCAACATAATTGGCATTCCCTCAGCAGGGAGATAGGTTCTGTTAAACATAATGTTTTGCACGTGGAAAACACCTTGCACTTGGATACTGGAATGTGCATTTGTTTTTGTTTGTTTCTTTGTTTTGTTTTTTGCATTTTCCTTTACAAACATTCATTTCTTTCGCTGTTTTTCTCTCCCCCCTCCCCATTAGCTCGGAATGTGCATTTGGATGTGCACCCCAGTATAAAGGAACTGTTGTCTCCATTACTTCAGGGACAATTGTTCTGTCACACCAGCCCAGGCAGCAGCCAATCAGTGTGGTGTAGTGGTTAAGAGCGATAGACTCGTAATCTGGTGAACCGGGTTCGCGTCTCCGCTCCTTCACATGCAGCTTCTGGGTGACCTTGGGCTAGCCACACTTCTCTGAAGTCTCTCAGCCCCACTCACCTCACAGAGTGTTTGTTGTGGGGGAGGAAGGGAAAGGAGAATGTTAGCCGCTTTGAGACTCCTTTGTGTAGTGATAAAGCGGGATATCAAATCCAAACTCTTCTTCTACAAACAGGGGTGCTGATTGAAAGACAGGTGGCTCCTCGTCCACCACAGCAACTTTCCCAGTATAAACCACATCTCACAAAAATGGGTGGAGCACTACTCTGCATGGCTCCAAGTGTCCTTGGCATAGCAGGAATGAGAGTTTGAGGGGCTGATTTTTTCGGGGGGGGGGGGAGAATGAGCTTCAGGTTGCTGACTCTGGATTGGATTATGAGATGTGAGTCTTTACCATGTATTTATTATTATCAATAGAGCATCCACAACTATAACCAGTCAAATCCAAGAGGAAAGGAAGCATTTATATGTAAAGGTAAAGGTACCCCTGCCCGTATGGGCCAGTCGTGTCCGACTCTAGGGTTGTGCGCCCATCTCACTTAAGAGGCCGGGGGCCAGCGCTGTCCGGAGACACTTCCAGGTCATGTGGCCAGTGTGACGAAGCTGCAGCTGGCGAGCCAGCACCAGTGCAGCACACGGAAACGCCGTTTACTTTCCCGCTATAAAGCGGTCCCTATTTATCTACTTGCACTTAGGGGTGCTTTCGAACTGCTAGGTGGGCAGGAGCTGGGACCGAAAGACGGGAGCTCACCCCGCCACAGGTGAGCGCCAAGAGGAAAGGAAGCATTTATATGTGCTTATATATAAAAAGACGTATCAGCCCCTTGAGTCTTTGTCAGTAGAGCATGCAGAAGAGTATGCACCACCTACATTGGGGGCACTTAGGAGTAGACATGTTTTCTTCCTCAAGTGCAGCATTTTAGTCTCCCACGAAAGCAAGTGGTATGGAAAAAAGTAAAAGATATGCATTGAGGGACAACATTTGGTTGGGATTAAGTATGTGTTGTCTAGGTTTGACAAACCTAGACAGCATCTTAAAAAGTAGAGACATCACCTTGCCAACAAAGGTCCGTATAGTAAAAGCTATGGTTTTCCCAGTAGTGATGTATGGAAGTGAAAGCTGGACCATAAAGAAGGCTGATCGCCGAAGAATTGATGCTTTTGAATTATGGTGCTGGAGGAGAGTCTTGAGAGTCCCATGGACTGCAAGAAGATCCAACCTATCCATTCTTAAGGAAATCAGCCCTGAGTGCTCACTGGAAGGACAGATCGTGAAGCTGAGGCTCCAATACTTCGGCCACCTCATGAGAAGAGAAGGCTCCCTGGAAAAGACCCTGATGTTGGGAAAGATGGAGGGCACAAGGAGAAGGGGACGACAGAGGACGAGATGGTTGGACAGTGTTCTCGAAGCTACCAGCATGAGTTGGACCAAACTGTGGGAGGCAGTGGAAGGCAGGAGTGCCTGGCGTTTTCTGGTCCATGGGGTCACGAAGAGTTGGACACGACTAAACGACTAAACAACAACAAAGTGTGTGTTGAGTGGATCCAGTGTCTGGAATAAGGTCCTTCATTTGAATTGGTTCTCAGCAGCTCCCATTTAACTGAGATGAAACGGACAGATTGCATTTCTCCTTTCCCAACAGTTTCTCTGAATGTCTCATTGTGTCTTTTCCACTAGTGGCCACCACTCAACCAAGCTGGATCTCCCATGCTTCAGTTGGCATGGCAACAGAAGTGAGACAGATAATTTAAAAAAGCAATACTTTTTAAAACACTGACCCTAGCATGGGGTGGGAGGGACATTTCCCACTTCAGACAGCAAAATGCCATGGACTGCCATTGCCCAATGATTCTGTAGTTGCATAGGACACATAGATGTCTTTCAACCCCCCTGGGGTTGCCACAATTTACAGGCTCTCCCACTCCCCCCACGCCTGAACTTACGCAGCCTCCCTGCCCTGATCATGACAGCCATTTTAATGATAAAGGTTCCACTGTAGACTTGAGCAAGAAAGGAATGACATGCATTTCATCACTTTCCCATGTTCGTGTAGGTAGCTTTCAAACATTGTCCTTGTTATTCAAAGAAACAATGTGACAGAATGAATTAATTACATCTTTGTTGGCAGATTTCTCTTCTCTTCCTGCTGGGTTACCGAATGCTAGCATGCTTAATTTGAAGGTGTTTTGTTCACCCCCCCTTTCTTATGTAGCACAAGTGATTTTTACCCTGTTTTAGCATATGTCTTACCTTTTCTTTCAACACAACACTTCCCCCCGCCCACATATGCATTTTCATTCCTAGCCCCAGTCTTTTCACATTATAACAACCTTGACATGAAACAATTGAAGGGCCAGTTTAAACAACAGTTCACTTTAGGCTGGGAATAAGAGCCGACCTGGTTCCTGGGGAGAAAAGAGCTTTTTTTTGCTCTTTGAATTAATCTACATCAAGTACACTTAAGGAGGATAGAAAAAAGACAGGGTGCATCTGAAACATTTGTATGTCAGTCGTATTTGTCTAGTCTATGTTTGTGCAAGAGTGCATACATATTCATGGAATACATCAAATGCATTTGTTTTTGACAAGCTAGGATGGCACCATAAAATAAATGGGTTGCGCTAAAACACTTGAAAATTTACTTTTCTCCACTTCTCCTGTGACAGGAAAAAAATATAGTAAAAATATTCCATTGACTTATCTACTTCAGTGATTACAACAAAGAGGGGGTATTGATTTCTCCCCCCTCCCTCCGAGACAATAGCATTTTGCATAAGGAAAAGCATTTCAAAGGCAAAGAGAAGCCATAGGCACCTGAGTCGCAGAGAGTTAAGTGTGTGTGTGTGTGTGTGTGTATTTCTTTATGTTTATTCTGCGTTAGTAAAGCCACATTTCATTCTGCAACCACAGATCTATCTTCCAGGCTGCTACTGAAAAACCCTCCAAGGCCAATTCGTGTGTGTGACTGAGCCAATGGAAGTCACACAGACACATTTTCCATCCTGTTTGTTGTCATGCATTCCTGTATAAGCAAAACTCCATACCCTAATTCTAGATTCAGGTAAATAGTCATGTTGGTCTGACGCAGTCGAAATATATATAAAAAATAGAAAATTGTCCAGTAGCACCTTAGAGACCAACTAAGTTTGCTCTTGGTATAAGTGTTTGTGTGCATGCAGACTTCTTCAGATACACTGAAACAGAAGTCACCAGACCCTTATATATAGTGGGAGGATGGGGTGGGGTTTTTCTCAGAAGGGTAGTAGCAGATGGGTGATTGACTCAATGGGTATGGTAAACCTGTTGACGACTGTTAATGACTGCAATTAGTCCTACAGGAAAAAGCAAGGGATAGTATGCAGATGATTAGCATATGTAATGAGACAGGAATCCAGTATCTCTGTTAAGGCCATGTGTCTCCATAGTTTTCACTTTAGTGATAAGTTGTAATTCAGCAACTTCTGCATGCACACGAAAGCTTATACCAAGAACCAACTTAGTTGGTCTCTAAGGTGCTACTAAGGGACGTGGGTGGCGCTGTGGGTAAACCACAGAGCCTAGGACTTGCCGATCAGAAGGTTGGTGTTTCGAATCCCCGCGACGGGGTGAGCTCCCGTTGCTCGGTCCCTGCTCGTGCCAACATAGCAGTTCGAAAGCATGTCAAAGTGCAAGTAGATAAATAGGTACCACTCCGGTGGGAAGGTAAACGGCGTTTCCATGCACTGCTCTGGTTCGCCAGAAGTGGCTTAGTCATGCTGGCCACATGACCCGGAAGCTGTACGCCGGCTCCCTTGGCCAATAAAGTGAGATGAGCGCCGCAACCCCAGAGTCGACTACAACTGGACCTAATGGTCAGGGTCCCTTTACCTTTACCTAAGGTGCTAGTGGACAATTTTTTTATATATTCCATACCCTGAATTCTTCATGCAAAAATGCCCCAAAGGCACCATTTCCCAAAGTGGGCAATACCATCCCCTGGGGGATGCTGGAACGATCCAGGGGGGATAGTAGCAACCTCGGGTACAATTGGGGGGCATTGAATAAAAATAAAGGGGTAGTGAAAGCATCAAGAAAGAAGAACAGAAAATTTTGAAAAAACCATTCGTACATGTTTTATCTGTGATGTAACGATCCTTCCTGACAGGTTAGATACCGCTGCAGGACAGCGGCAACACTTCCTGTGGATCTGGTGGTTGTGTTGGAGGTGACAGGTTTCCCCAGGCTTCTCAGCTTCACCAAGGCTCAGGAAGTGGATCACAGTTTGCTTGCCTATTTGGCCAATGGCAGGTGGGCTGCAGTGCTGGCCCCACTCCTTGGGCAGCTTGGACTACTACTTTGAGTAAACTTTGAGTAAACATGCATAGGATTGAGCTGCTTGTTAGCTTATTCTGTTGGGAAACTGTGTACGTGCAGCTACTCACACAGAGTCAATTAAGGTTTGGCAGAGAGCCAGAAGGCAATCTGAAGGAGTAAGTCTGCCTGGTGATAACAGAGACATGGAGATTGCTCCCTGATTGCTCAAGCTCTCTCAAGGGAGTGATAATTAATGGCCTACTAACTGTTAGCAGGGACGCGGGTGGTGCTGTGGGTTAAACCTCAGCGCCTAGGACTTGCCGATCGTATGGTCGGTGGTTCGAATCCCCGCGGCGGGGTGCACTCCCGTTGCTCGGTCCCAGCGCCTGCCAACCTAGCAGTTCGAAAGCACCCTCGGGTGCAAGTAGATAAATAGGGACCGCTTACTAGCGGGAAGGTAAACAGCGTTTCCGTGTGCGGCTCTGGCTCGCCAGAGCAGCAATGTCACGCTGGCCATGTGACCCGGAAGTGTCTCCGGACAGCGCTGGCCCCCGGCCTATAGAGTGAGATGGGCGCACAACCCTAGAGTCTGTCAAGACTGGCCCGTACGGGCAGGGGTACCTTTACCTTTACTAACTGTTAGTTCAGAGTTCAGTGTTTGAGTTCAGAGTTCTGTGTCAGTGTAGGAGTTGTGAGTCGTGTATAAGAGAGCTAGCAAAAGATCCGAGTTCTGTTCCTGTAAATAGTCCACTGTATAAACACCTAACTACAAGTTCCTGGTTCCTGCTTCGTCTATCCTGTCTGCAGCCAAGTCGCCAATTGTTTCCGTGGATTCTGCATTTACTCTGCTAGGTCTGGCTAAGGTCCTGCAATTAGTCAGAAAGTTGCGAAACACCAAATAGGTTTTGCCAATATATTCTTCAAGAAGTTGTAGGCAGAAATATAGATACATAAAAGAACACAAATTTGTCACTGCATCTTTCTGTTTGCTTAAATAATAAGGTGGCTCTGAATATTGTTCTTTTCCTGAAAAGGGGGTGGCGGGCCAAATAAGTTTGGGAACCTCTGTCCTAAGGTATGTTCAAGATCTTTCCATGTGCCTGCCATGCACATGGTAGAAGGAGAATGATCACATCACTAGACCTGAACCCCAAATACTAATGCAGCAGCTGGGCATGCCCTGTGATACATTTGGCACTAGTGCGAAAGACAATGCTTATGTGCCCAGATGTATGCATGTGGAGCTTCTACATAGGAGCAAGAACCCTCCTTGGCCAATCAGAGTTCCTGCTTCCAACAAGGAACCTTCCCCCCACTTTTTTCTTTTAATTACAGAGTGCAATGGTCCAGTATAAAGAAGAAACACCAACAGGAAGAAAAGTATAAAAATAAAAATTATTCCCATCAACCACATCTGTATAGAAGCTGTTGCTGGAGGTTCATAAATAAATGTGTCTCTTTTACATGGGCCACTAAGTGCTCTCAGTTTGTGTACCAATTTGCCTAAAGCACACCTTTATACAGTCAAACCTCAGTTCCCAAACACCTCCATTTTGGAACGTTTTTCCAAAATGCTGAAAACCCGGAAGTGTTTCAGTTTTTGAACGTTATTCCAAAGCCAAACATCCAACGTGGCTTCCACTTGAGTGCAGGAAGCTCCTGCTGTCAACTGGAAGTTGCACCTCGGTTGTCAAACATTTTGGAAGCCGAACAGGCTTCTGGAACGGACTGCGTTCAACAACCAAGGTCTGACTTTATATCAGTAGTCTTTCTTTGCTTCCAACGGTGTCTCTTCAGAAACTTAAAATGGTTACTCTAGTGGCAGTAAGTAAATGATCAACCAGTTCCCTGCCATATGGAACAAACCGTTTCTCTGTAAAGAGGTCTAAAAGGGCTAACTGCAAGGATGACATTACTGTGCCTTTTAAAATAAGGCCAATCTCACATAACACAGCATTCCTAAACAATTTGACTCAAGGACATTACCTCCACATATGCAGATATGTTCCTATATCTTGATATCCTCTACAGCACCTTTGTGAGGAATCCAGAACTGCATGTGATCATCTTTGTGAAGGTAAATATCATTTACAGATCCTTTTTGGAAAAGATATAAATTTGCATACACTGCAAAGAGGTAGAAGGGTAATATAAGCAGGGATAACTTAGATATTTATATCTGCAGCCCTGATTCACACTAAAGCAAGCACACGCATGTAGCGGGGTGGTGGTAAATAAACCAATAAAGCTCCAATATAGATAGATAGCTATTGAAATATTTGGAATATTTTTTTCTAATGCAAAAGAAGGGTCATCACAGTTTTTAATTCAGCACAACAAATCCTTCTTGGGCAGAGGCTGAAGATAACTCCAATATCCGGCATTTAGAGACTCAAGAGTCATTCAACATTATTAACAAGATGGATGGAATACAAATTAATCCATAATGTATCCCAAGGTATTCTTAAACATCTGTTGCTGTTTTTATTTCAGAAGTCAGGATCAGAGGTCTTTTTCTTTTTCTTTTGAGGAGGGGTGGGGGGAGAGAAAGCGAGAGACCATCTCTGAAGAATTACAGTGAGTCGGTGCACGCTGTACATTTAGGAATATTTCATGTCTGGTTCTTCAATCCTAAAATTGTGCTTCAGCCGAAAGAATCTGACTCTCTGCCAGATCCCCACAGGGATGTGGTTGGCTCAGATTCCTCACCATCGCAGTAGACAGGACAAGGAAAGTTGGTAGTGAAACAGCTTGCAAGACTAAAATGGGATTGATGCATGCACCACAATGAAACGATAGAGCCCCAGTCATACCAATTTAATGGGGGAATCATGTTTTGGGGAAGAACTTTTGTTAGAACTTTTCACACAGTATGGTTTTCTACTGGCAAGGAGGCCTTTTTTTCAAATGCAATCTAAATAATACACACTATACACCTTGGCTGCATAAGAATGGTTTTGCAGAACCTCTGTAATGTCACCTCTTGCTGGTACACTACCGCAACTCCCATTTCTTAGTGAAAATCAATTTGGTTCTAGCCTAACAGAACATGTAGGAAGAAACACCTCCTTTCCCCAGAAACATGGAGTCAAAAATTAATGCACCTTTCTCTTCCAAATTACCTTTTAAAAATTTATTTAGCTAGGTATATGTTGAAGTCGCCTGAGAAATTTGCTTCTCTTGAACTTCCATGGGCATTTCTCCTGAATGGGGACCTTTCTGAATTCACTCACTCTTAAACTCGGGTCTTATCAATTTGATCTTCACTTTAAAGTGTTTATGCCTCTGTGTCCTGCCAACAATCTTGGTTGGGAAGTGCGAAGAAGAGTCAAAAAGCCTCTCCTCTCCCACTCATAGTCAAGTCCAATAGCCTTCTCTCAGGCCATGGTTTTAAGTACAGCAGGGTGATTGGGAAGAGAGAAGAGGCATTCGGGGGGGGGGGGGAGAGATTTTAATAATTTTATAAGTTATGTGACTGTAGCTCAATTTGATCTTTTATGTCGTTTTTTATGTATTGTAACTTTGCAGTTATTTTTTATTGATTTAAAAGGTAAGGGTAAAGGGACCCCTGACCATTAGGTCCAGTCGTAACCGACTCTGGGGTTGCGGCGCTCATCTCGGTTTACTGACCAAGGGAGCCAGCGTACAGCTTCCGGGTCATGTGGCCAGCATGACTAAGCCGCTTCTGGCGAACCAGAGCAGCGCACAGAAACGCTGTTTACCTTCCCACTGGAGTGGTACCTATTTATCTACTTGCACTTTGACGTGCTTTCGAACTGCTAGGTTGGCAGGAGCAGGGACTGAGCAATGGGAGCACACCCCGTTGTGGGGATTCAAACCGCCAACCTTCTGATTGGCAAGTCCTAGGCTCTGTGGTTTAACCCACAGCACCACCCTCGTCCCTTTATTGATTTAGCAGGGATTTATTATAATTGTTGAGAGTGAATTTCTGTTTAATTATTATTTGTTGATATTTTGAGAGTTAATTTTATTCTGTCCTATTATATTCTAATGGATTATTGAATATTGATATAAGTTGCTTAAGTCACATTTTTTTATTATTATGGCTTATCTGTATTGGATCGGATTGTTGTAAGATTTGTGATCTTGTATATTTTGCTTATAAACCACCTTGTGTATAGCAATGTGAAAAGGCGAGATGAATTAAAAGTGAGATGAAATGAAGCAGACTAAAATTCCAGTGGAACGTAAAGTTTTGGTGAGAGGGAGCTGAAGGGGAAATGTCTAAAAAGAGCCACCTGTGCTGCTTGCTTCTTCTCCCTTCAAAATGTAGCCCACCTTGGCTATTAATAGAGTACAGTATTTTTGCACCCTCTGTGCCTAGCATCTCAATGGGATGGGTGTCTGCTTATGTACAAAAAAATATGTCTTCCTGTTATGTGCTAAATGTGGCTTCCGTGATCCTGTTTATGATGTGCAATTGTCAGGAATGTTGGCTCTCAACTCCAACTCCATCTGTGCTTATACTATACAGGATATACTGGATACTAATTATTTTGTCAGCTCTTTTCCACCGAGAGGCAAATAATTATTGGTTTCTTTGGTGTTTCCCATGATAATCCATTATTATAGCTTGAGGAACCCATTTGAAGTAGGCATATCACTGCAACATACACTTACTTAAGACGGTATAATTATAATTTCAAAACCCTTAATGTTCACATCTTATGGAGAGTGAAAAAAAGAGGCTTCTCTGTAATTAATAACAAATACAATGAGACCACTTTTTTAAGAGTTACTTTTAGTTCCGCAAAAAATGTGCTACCCTTCCATTACAGCTGTCTCTCCTCCCTTTCTCTCCATCAAGAGACTATTATATCACCACCTAGAAAAGGACACTATTCAGTCGATGAAAATAATGGGAGAGAGTCCAGACTTCCCCCTTAGTCACTCTCCATCCAGTTCCATGTCTTATGAGATGTGTTCTCAGAATAATCAGTGCCGTAGGTTTCCTCCACTGTCTTTGACAAAAAAAGTTGATTAAACTGGTATGATGAGCCTCACCTGCTTGCTTGCCATTCCAAAAGGATAAATATGCATTTGGGGAGTTAATAACTCTTGCTTGACAAATAGGAAGATGCAAGGTTGGACTTTGGTGATCTTTCATAATATAGCACCTTGTACGAGGCCAAAATTTGGTGCCCCCAAATGGATCTTCTCAGTTTTTGATCTTCTCAATTTTGCACCCCCTCAGCTCAGCACCTTGTGCAGGGGAACTGCCTCCACCACCCGAAATCCAGTATATACCAGACAAGACAATGAGGAAACCAAACACTAGGTTTCTTCCTTTTCATAGTCTTTCGATAACAGTGGTCCATTCACCATGGCTAAGGCATGCTGGCAAAGCATCTGATCTCTGCATGTCATGGCACCTCATCTGAAGAGATGAAGTGGAGATTGCCTACATGTGTGGACAAGTGCCTCTCTAATATGTGCTCCCTGCTTTTAGGACAAGACATGGTTTTCACATAGAGCAAAGGACCATGAGCAGGTGACAACCTTTTAGAAGAACCAAAAAGTGCAAGTAGATAAATAGGTACCACTCCGGCGGGAAGGTAAACGGCGTTTCCGTGTGCTGCTCTGGTTCACCAGAAGCAGCTTAGTCATGCTGGCCACATGACCCGGAAGCTGTCTGCAGACAAACGCCGGCTCCCTCGGCCAATAAAGCAAGATGAGCGCCGCAACCCCAGAGTCGGTCACGACTGGACCTAATGGTCAGGGGTCCCTTTACCTTTACCTAAAATGTTTTGAATGCCAATGTAGTGGTACCTTGGTTCTCAAACTTAATCCATTACTGGCTCAGTAATCTGCAGGGTATCAGATTTGAGGCATAGGTTGTGACAGACTGCCATGAAATCCAAATCTAATATGAGATTCAGCGGTACCTTGGTTCTCAAACATAATACTTTCCGGAAGTCTGTTCCAAAACCAAACCATTCCAAAACCAAGGCGTGCTTTCCCATAGAAAGTAATGAAAAATGGATTAATCTGTTCCAGACTTTTAAAAACAACCCCTAAAACAGCAATTTAACATGGATTTTACTATCTAACAAGACCATTGATCTATAAAATGAAAGCAATAATCAATGTACTGTACTATACAATAAATAAGACAATATTGTAGATGATAAAAATTAAAATTAATTTTTCTTCTGATGATAATCATTGTTTGGATGGGGGGCTTTTATCCATTTCCACAGTCACACAATCAAGCAATCAATCAGTAGCTGAACTGGGTTCCGCACAATCACAAAAACGAATTAACTGAAAAAAGCCTCAAAAACCAAAACGCAAAATAAATAGAATTAACAAAAGCATCAGATTTAATCCATTCTGGAAGTCCGTTTGACTTCCAAAATGTTTGGAAACCAAGGCGCAGCTTCTGATTGGTGCAGGCACCCCAGAAACAATAGCCAACAACCGCATCGAAAACTGGAACATTTACTTCCGGGTTTTCAGCGTTTGGGAACCAAGGCGTTTGAGTACCAAGACGTTTGAGAACCAAGGTACCACTGTTCACCTCCATACTTCCCATCTATGTTCTGCTGGTGTCCTTATATGCTACTGGGAAAATTGATATTGTAGCTTTGCACGAGAAAATTGATATTGTAGCTTTGCATGAGGAATGACCACAAATGTCCAGAGAGGCAACAGGTTTCTCATTCCTATCAAAGTGATATGTCTCAGGATGAAAGTCTGGGAGTTTAGTACACACCAAGGTTTACACATCTTGTTCTAGTGTGCACCATGAAAAAGATTCAACGAGCTATTTCTTATTCTTTTCTAAGTGCCACAATCAGGAGCTGCTTAGACAGTAGTGGGTCTAGGCTCGAACAAGCCCCCTGCATGCAGAGAGATAAACCTGAGCCATTGTGAGTTAGCACTTATTTTAGTTTTCCGATTTCCTGGGGAGGGGGAGAAGAGGGGAGAAAAGAGCTGTATTTTGGTAAGCTTACATGGCGATAACATTGTTTAAGGCACAATGCATTTTCTCATTTGTAATCATATTGCTTATTCATTATTAGGCTGTTCGTATTCAATCTAGGAAACGTTTCTTCTGTATTATTCCTTTGCACATCCCTCCTCCCCCCCACCTCCAAAAAAGCCTGCAAGGAATCTGTGGGGAGCAAATCCTTTTCAGCAAAAGACACAGATCATTATCATCCTCCTTACTTTCTTCTTATTGAATAGGCCAGAATGAAATGGTGACAGATTGCATTAATCTTGGGACATATTCCATTGCTTTCAAATTTAGTGAGCATATTCAGAAGGTGTGTTTTTTATTCAGACTAATACTATTCAAATCAAATCTGCTTCCATGTTTCTGTGTGGATGATGCATATTGTTTTGTCACTTTTCTCATTCTCTGCATAATCACAACCTACTGTTTGGCTTTCCTTTGTGTTCTGCTACCGGTAGTTTTATTCTTCTTTCTCAACTTTTAACTCTTAAGAGATGCATGCTCCCTAACAGCAGATAGTCTGTCTGCCCCAGCTCACTCCCACCAAACCCCCCCCCCCCTGACCATTCTGAATTATTGTTTTGGATTCTTGCTGCAAATGTTCTTCTGCATCCCAGCAACCTTATACATTGTTCCCCCACTAGAACAGATTTTGTTTAACTATGTACTACTATTTCAGAGAGGGACGGGGTTGGCCCTGTGGGTTAAACCACAGAGCCTAGGACTTGCCAATCAGAAGGTCGGCGGTTCAAATCCCTGCGACAGAGTGAGCTCCCGTTGCTCGGTCCCTGCTCCTGCCAACCTAGCAGTTGGAAAGCACGTCAAGTGCAAGTAGATAAATAGGTACCACTCCGGTGGGAAGGTAAACAGTGTTTCCGTGCGCCGCTCTGGTTCGCCAGAAGCGGCTTAGTCATGCTGGCCACATGACCTGGAAGCTGTACACCAGCTCCCTCGGCCAATAAAGCGAGATGAGCGCAGCAACCCCAGAGTCGGCCACAACTGGACCTAATGCTCAGGGTCCCTTTACATTTACTATTTCAGAAATTGGGTGAGTGGGGATTGTGCACTCTTAAAAAATAAATAAAAACACATTGTGCTTACAGTGCATCCATGAGCATTCATGTTTCTCTTTCATTAAAAAAGCCAGCGTTTGAAAATAGAGATGAGGGAAGAGGGAGAAGCTTATCATCCCCCAAAGTCCTAACTATTGCACATCTTTCTCCATTCAAATGACTGGATGATCCATTTGATATTTCCTCTTTTGTACAACACAGTTGCTTTACACAGTATCATGAATAAAGCACCACTGGGTCTCCTGTAACAGCTGGAAAATCGAATGCTTGTTCTTTTTTATCTGATAATAATTTTTATTAGTTTTTAATTACAACAATACAATAATAGCCTCATAATAACAATGCTAAATTAGAATACAATTACAAATCTAATGCTTGTTCTAAGACTTCATTAGACACACCTGTAAATATTGGATTTTCTACTGCAGAAGACCAAAAAAATCAGATGTTGGTGTCTTCTCTGGTTTCTTGTTCATCGCATAAAAATCCATTTCTCAAGAAGTGTTTTTCAGGGGCAAAAACATGCAGTAGATCTAGATTGTGTATGGACTATGCAATGCTTTTTTCCCCTAAAAATGTTTAGGGGTACTCTCATTTTGACTCAAGAAAATCACCATTTTATAGTTCAAATTGGGGAAAATAAATACAGTAAATGGACAAAAGTACAAAGATTCACAAAATGTTTAGGGGTATGTGTATCCCTGCGTCCCCCCAGAAGAAAAGCACTGGGACTATGTAAAAAACTAGACAAAACCCAAGTACTTTGTCACCACTGATTGATTCTATAATAAAATGTTGTGTGTACACAGCCTGTTAATTAGATTTTGGCCCCAGTTTACCCAACTATTCTTGCACCTTCTCTCATTATTCTGTTGTATGCACACAAATCATTTTCCTCTGATTTTTAAGTGCCTCCAGTAATTCCTCATATATTCTTGAATCTGATTGAAGGTAAGTTAGTTTAGAACCGAACTTGCCATTTTTAAATCACTGTGGACAGAGCTTCACAAAATATAAACAATCTATGACTCTGCTTTTTAGTTGCTTAACTTAATTTAAATTAGGGTGATGTTAGGTCTTAAAAATTGCATTTTGCAGTTGGCATTTCTATTTGGTCAGGTATGATGCTGTCGAAAGTTGGATAGGATTAAACTTTAAGATTTACCCTCAAATAATAGCTAATTGGAATCTCCTTGTATTTCTGAATAACAATCAGGGAATACTGTTGCCAATGGAATTTATACCCAAGTAAAAGTTCTTTTAATCCTGTGAAATCCTGTCCTCAGCTCTGCAAAGCTATAACTATCTTTCCTGTCACACTGAATGAAGGACATTATAATTGGGGTACGATTCTGATGTCTAAATTTTAGGCATTTTTTTTCCTGCTCAATTTTCATTTCTCAGATCAGACCTCAAAGTGACAACTCAATCTGTTGTGTGACTTGTCATTTTTCCAACTGAAAATATGTGGCCTGATCCTGCCTTGTGCATGTTAACTGAGTCCTCTGCTCACTTCAAAACAAAATTATTCTCAGCTGCATTGTCCCAAGACGCTAGTGAACAAAAGGCAAGAATAAAGCTTTCAGCTTTTTCAAAGGCTAACAACATTTGGATTTGAGTTACCCGTGTCTCTTTCCCTCCAGCCTAGATGGAACTGCCAATTTGGAACTGAACCTACTAGTAATTCAGTTGCATTTAGGAACTGTGAAGCTTATAAGAGATTTCAAAGTCCAATGCACCTATGTACAGATGATATTTCTGGCACTTTGTGGCTGATTTGATTTGAATTCAATGGAAATATTGGCTCTAGCTGAAAGGGTTGAGGAACATGACCATGGTATTCCTTGGAAAACAGTGATAATTTTCAGGTGTATTTATTTCCTCTCCCACCCATCCACCAAATCAGTGTAGCTCTTGCAATATCAGTCCAATACTACATTCCAACATCTTGAGTGTTCAGAGGAGGAGTCCAAAGTCAATGTGATGATAGAGAGCAGATGATATCTATGCAGAAGGTCCTAGGCATTTCTGGTTAGAAGGATCATGTGGTTCTCTGTCTGAGATCTCCTAGTCAATATAGACAGTACAAGGCTAGATGGACCAGATGGAGAATAAGGCAGGTTTGTTGTTCCATTGTCTTCATCCAGCAGTTTCCTCAGTGCTGAGTGGGGTTTCTCAGAGGATTTTTGATATTGCGTTTCAAGGACATTTTTATGGTAACTCTCATAGAACAGGGCCATTCTAGGACAATAGCGCTTCGGACCCCAGGGAACTTACCAGTTTGTATGGGCTGGCCTGCCTCTCAGTGTTATTCTTTGGAGGTTCACGCCCGCCTCAGTTAGTGTAAATTCCCTGGGGCCAGTCACATAAATAGGAGGTGGAGCTGGCAGCAGCCAGGCAGTGGGCACAGGAGCTTCACCCACCCACCCAACCCTCCCTTTGTTTAATGTTTCCTGTTTGCAGGTTAACCTTTTTTCTTCATGTTAGTGGGCGCTACTGTGGTCTTTTGACTGGTTGCTGTTGAAGAGCCGGGAAGAAAATTTCCTGCATCGGCAGGTCTTATCTTCCCCATAGCAATTCATCACAACTTTGGCGGTTTAAGGCCTTGGGTGGAATCCTTTAGTCTTTTCTTCCCTGAAATAGGAGGGGGGCATGAAGTGGTGACTTACCCCCCTGCAGCAGCGATTCCAGGGTCCCCTCTTAAAGGGGTTGTAATATGGGTGTCACTGGCCATACACTGAAAGGTTGTCAGTGAACTACCCTGCATGCTGGGAATTTGGGGTGGGCTGCCTGTGGAGGCAGTAAGAGATTTTACTTTCTCGGGCTCCATGATCACTGCAGATGGTGACAGCGGCCACGAAATTAAAAGACGCCTGCTTCTTGGGAGAAAAGCAATGACAAACCTAGACAGCATCTTAAAAAGCAGAGACATCACCTTGCCAACAAAGGTCCATATAGTTAAAGCTATGGTTTTCCCAGTAGAGATGTATGGAAGTGAGAGCTGGACCATAAAGAAGGCTGATCGCTGAAGAATTGATGCTTTTGAATTATGGTGCTGGAGGAGACTCTTGAGAGTCCCATGGACTGCAAGAAGATCAAACTTATCCATTCTGAAGGAAATCAGCCCTGAGTGCTCACTGGAAGGACAGATCGTGAAGCTGAGATTCCAATACTTTGGCCACCTCATGAGAAGAGAAGACTCCCTGGAAAAGACCCTGATGTTGGGAAAGATTGAGGGCACAAAGAGAAGGGGACGACAGAGGACAAGATGGTTGGATAGTGTTCTTGAAGCTACCAGCATGAGTCTGACCAAACTGTGGGAGGCAGTGGAAGATAGGAGTGCCTGGCATGCTCTGGTCCATGGGGTCACGAAGAGTCGGACACGACTAAACGACTAAACAACAACAACAACAGCCTGTGTACACATCTTGCAGAGTACCTCCATATACCATTTAACCTGAGGAGCCCCAGTTCCTGGGAGGGATACAGGCCTAATTCCTAAGCCAAGATCTTCCTACATTTGAAGTCTAATAAAGTTGTGGCCAAATTTTAATTCCATAACACGTTGTCAGAGTCATTATTACTTTCTGGTGGTTCCTGAGGGCTGGGGCGGTCACTGCCTGGTCACACAATAACAATATAAAACAACCAGAACATTTAGAAGCTACTACTCACGTAGGACTTGCCGATCAGAAGATCAGCAGTTCGAATCCCCGCGACGGGGTGAGCTCCCGTTCCTCGGTCCTAGCTCCTGTCAACCTGGGAGTTCGAAAGCACGTCAAAGTGCAAGTAGATAAATAGGTACTGCTCCAGCAGGAAGGTAAACAGCGTTTCCGTGTGCTGCTCTGGTTCACCAGAAGCGGCTTAGTCATGCTGGCCACATGACCTGGAAGCTGTACGCCGGCTCCCTCGGCCAATAAAGCGAGATGAGCGCAACTCCAGAGTCGGTCACGACTGGACCTAATCGTCAGGGGTCCCTTTACCTTTACCTTTACTCACCTTCCCACCAAACTGCTGGTTGTTTCTGTCCCATCAGCATCACTCCAATAGAGGTCATATATATCTAATTTTCTCATCACATACCATCCATACTCAGTGGACAAATGTGCTTTATATGTATCAGTCTGCAGACACAGAGCAATTAGAAAGCTACACTAGAAAAAAATATCCCTCTCTCTTTGGCCTGTGAACAAGCTGTTACCTGGCTTTTCATCCACCCTCTTGAAAATAAATCTGTATGACAATTCCAAACTGAAAAGAAAGGTCAGATCTTTAAAAGCTATGTTCATAATTGCCATTTGTTGCCCATTTTGTGTCCTTATCTGGATTTTGCCTAGGGCAGGTGGCCCTGTCACTGCATCCTATTATATGACAAGGTTCATTATAGTCCTCCAACTTCTTTGCACTCACCCATTTAATTAGCAGAGAACACAACTGTGCAAAGAAGAAAAGAGAGAATGAAGCAAGTCAGACAGATGGAGTCATTTGCCATCCTATTCCTGCTGCACAAATCATTATGTGAATTAATGACAATTTAAAACAAAAATAACTGGGCATTACTTTATTTTCAAAAGGGGTATTGGCTAAGGTTACCAGATGACCCCGGTTTCCAGGGATAGTCTCCGGATTTGCAAATCTGTTCCAGGGCAAATTCTGTCCCCGGAATGTCACCAGATTTGCAAATCTGTCCCCGGGAAATGTGGCAGCGGCAGCCTCAGCAGCCCGGAGCCAGCCTGGCAGTGCAGTTGGCTCTGGCTGGCTTCAGGAGCTGCTCGCCACATGCTGCTGTGGCGCCTGCCATTTTTCCTCACCAGAAGTCCCCATGTGATGTGCGCAACACTATCGAAGGGGAATCGGGGACGTCCGGCGGTACAGATCTCCTGCCCCCTTCCCCCTTTGTTTTGACTGATTGGGGGAGGCTTGGGAGTTGTGGGTGGGCGGCCGTTGCCCAGTTTTTTTAAAAAAACTCTGTGCATTTATGTTCCACAGGGTGCAAAAGAAGGACTTTGCACCTTTATACAATATGCATGTGTGCTTGGGCCCAGGATCTTTTGCTTCACCATCCCCACTACGGACTCCCTGTTGCTACTCGGCTAAAAAAAAAAAAAGTGTCCCCGGATTCATTGAAAAACAACAACTGGTAACCATATTCTAAATTAATTAAATAAAACCACTTAACCCACTGAAATATACATTTGAAAAATAATAATAAGAGGAGTGATGCCCATTGTTAGGCGAAGTAGCTAAAGTGATGATGTCATGTCCTCTGTTGTGACATGTCCCCTTGCTGAGTGACTTGGCTGAGAACTTTGGGCAGAGCAACTATTTGAATTTAATGATTTTATTTAGAGAGAGTGCTTTTGGTTGTCGACATAATGAAGGTTCAGTCGTCTCACTTGTAAGTAGAATCTCTTATTTTCCCCCTATTTCTTTAGCTATCCCTTAAGATTTAGACACATAGGGAACCAGGTCATGGTTAGATTAATTTTTGAAGATTGTCCTCAGGGCCCCCTTAGATGCTTTCAGGGAAATGGCTGGCAGTGCAGGGATAGAGAGTATCGAGGAAATCATCCGTTTTGTGACCTTCTTTCTTTTCTTTCCTAGATCCCGCTGTCTGTGCAGATTGCGAGAGCTGCTGGCCTCCTGTTGCCGTGCCACTAAAATCCATCCCCTGGACTGTATGAGGCAAGAAAGTGTAATCGTGGACGGGAGGAAAATTAAACTGAGAACCATCTATGTGAGGCCGAAGGACCAGGGGATGGATGCCACCAGTGATTCCACCAGTGGTGAGTGTTGATCTTTGTTCACGAAGAACAGGGAGGCCAGAGAGAATCTGGCTGGCTGGGGAGGGGGAGGCAGCTCCCTGATTTAAGAAGAGTTTAGGGATTGGATGAGGAAGGGAGAATAATGTGGGCCACTTGGAGATCCTTGCCGTAATAATAAATGGAAATATTAAGAATCTTTTCTGCTCTTTTCTCTTCCAGGCAGCGGCAACAGTGAGGCCAGCAGCTCAAGCTGAGCTCCCCCACCAAGGCCCAGTTCCCCCTTCCCCAATTAAATACTTTTTCAAATAAATACCTTCTAATAAAGGTTTTATTACAAATATGCTGGTCTTTGGTCATTTTTTTTATACCTGGGGGTTCTTTTCCCTAACAGTATGAAGGAATCCACAGTGGCAAGAATGTTTCTTGCCCAAAAATGAGAAGAAGAAGAAGAAGAAGAAGAAGAAGAAGAAGAAGAAGAAGAAGAAGAAGAAGAAGAAGAAGAAGAAGTCCCAGTGAAAGAGGAATGGATACAAAAACTTATGGAATATGCAGAAATGGCAAATCTTACTAGAAAAATAAGAAATCAAGATAACAAACTTTCTATATATTTTTATTAAAACAAGAGGGAGGAGAGTATCAAATAAAAGAATTTAAGGAATTATCAGGCAATTTAACAACATGGATACCACATCATCATTTGAACCAATTATTTAAGAATGACCGCTCCCTGCTTAAAACGGGGGGCGCCCTTTGCGTGGACGCACGCAGCCCCTAGATCTGGAGCGGCTCCAACAGCATAGGCTTGGCTTTGCCTTCCCTCAGGTGGGATATCTGGAGGTCTCCGCCTACCTCAGTCAGTTGTCCAATCCCACCTGGGGGAAGCGTTGCCAAGGAGACCAGGCCAGGTAGGGGAGGGATTACCTGCCCACACAATAGAGGGAGGATCTTACCTGGGAATCCTCACTTGGCTCCAGAGCTTCTCCCACCCTACCCACCCTCAGTTAATGTCTTATTTTGCAGGTTAACTTTTCTTCACAGGTTTTGCAGGTTAACTTTTCTTCACAGGTATACGGGTGCTGCTACGTTAAGGTTGCTGTTAAAGGGCCGGAAAGGAATTTCCCTGCATTGGCAGGTTTCGCCTTTCCCGTAGCAAAACGTCACAACTTTGGTGGTATCAGGCCTTGGGCGGAATCCTTTAGTCCATCTTCCTCTTTGCGGCGGCGATACCAGGGTTCCCCGTTAAAGGGGTTTCTGAAGGGAGGCTTTGACCATACGCCGAAAGGTCGTCATTGCTTTCCCCGGCAGCGGCGGCGTAACGGGGGCGGCTATCTCTGCTTGAACATATGTTCTCCAGAGCCGGCCCATCCCCCACACACACACACTGGATAACCCTGATGCTCCCTAGATCCCCGGCTGGGGACTGGGGAGGGATAACGCCCAATGCCTTAGCCAAGGTCTACCCACATTTGAAATTTAATAAAGTTGTGGCCAATTTAATCCCATAGCACGTTGTCTTGAGTCATTATTCCACATGACGGGGGGGGGGGACCGCGCGGGATCTGGGGACTCCGCCTGTCCATGTAAAGATAGGAAACGAGGGTTTGGGGAACAAATATCACAACTGGAGAGAAATCTGTTGGAATGTAATGTAAAAGTGCTGTCTAAAATGTATAAGACATTATTGGAATGGGACACAAGGGATGAGGAAGTAAATTCCTCAATGATATATTGGTCAATAGATATTCGTTATAATATAGATATGGAAGCATGGGTATAGGATGTCGATCAGGTCAACCAAAGGTCTGGTTAAAAAGGAACATTTTTGCCTGGTGCCTAAAGGTGTATAATGAAGGCACCAGACAAATTCCCTGGGGACAGCATTCCACAAGCGGGGAGCACCACAGTAAAGGCCCATTCGCATCTTGCCACCCTTCGGACCTCTTGTGGCCCCCCAGGCTGGTTCATATGGGGAGAGGCAGTTCTTAGATTCCTTAGGGTAGTGATAAAGTGGGGTATCAGATCCAAACTCTTCTTCTTCTTGAGGTGTAGTAGTCCTAAACCATTTAAGGCTTCATAGGTCAAAACCAGCACTTTGAATTGCGCCCGGAAACTAATTGGCAGCCCGTGCAGTTGGGCCAGGATTGGCGTTCTGTGCTGAAACCAGCTGAAGTTTCTGAACCATTGGGGTAATCTATGGTTGCCTGTATTCTTCCTTCTGTTTATATGATATTCAGTCAAAAATTAGTGATTATTTCTAAATTTTCTTGTATACATATTGTTATGATTTTGGTGGGGGTCAGTGTGGATGAAACCCACTGTGATCCTGGATCAGTGGAGGTAGAATGTATGAGAGGAAGCCTGTGGAACCATTTTGTTTGTCAAGGCCTTTGGTTAAGTACCCAGCGTCTTAAAAGACTGAGCTCCATCTTAAAATAATGGACTCAGATGCCAGGAAACAGAATAATGTTCATAAGTAGAGGGGGGTGTAAATATGTTTTTAAAAATTGCAAAGGGTGTTTAAGGAGATAACAGAAATCACTGGGTTAAAGTTGACCAAAAGTCCAGAGGTAGCATCATTATCAATTTACGATGGGGTGGAAGCTTCACAGGCTATGAAGGACTTGCTCACAAATTTATTGACAGCTGCATGAATTATGATAGCTAGGAAGTGGAAGGGGGAAGAAGAATATAAAAAATTAACATGTGCCATTGAGGTAAGATGGGAAATATGCAGGAGAAATGATTTTGATGAGATATGGAGGGTGTTTGTAGAATTTGTACTGTTAAAATGGAAAGGGGTCAAAGCATCGCAAAAGGTGTTGGAATTTTGAGAGGTTGGTTAGTTACAATGGAATGGAGGTGGTGAGGTGCACATTTTTATTCTTATTTATTTGTGATCATTACTTTGTGTCAAAAAATAAAAGAAAAAAGAAAGTACAGTGGTACCTTGGATTAAGAACTTAATTCGTTCTGGAGGTCCGTTCTTAACCTGAAACTGTTCTTAACCTGAGGTACCACATTAGCTAATGGGGCCTCCCGCTGCCGCTGCGCCGCCAGAGCACGATTTCTGTTCTCATCCTGAGGTAAAGTTGTTAACCTGAGGTACTATTTCTGGGTTACCGGAGTCTGTAACCTGAAGCGTCTGTAACCTGAAACCTATGTAACCCGAGGTACCACTGTATAAAATATAAATAAATGTATAAAATATAAATAATAGAATGAAATAATAATAATAATAATAATAATAATAATAATAATAATAGGCTCTGTTGTGACAAGTAGGTGGGCTTAGAGGCGGAGCTAGCTACTCTGACACCCGGAGCGGTGCACATGTTGTTTCACAGGGTGTGAAAGAAGGGCTTTGCACCTTTATACAATATTTATGTGTGCTTGGGCCCAGGGTCTTTTGCCTCACCATCCCCACTACTGAATCCCTGTTGCTACTCAGCTTCCCCCCCAAAAAAGTGTCCCCGGGTTCATTGAAAACAATCTGGTAAGCATAGTATTGGCACCTGTCAGCACTGCCCAAGGTCCCAGCTCACACAAGACCAACGCTGCTTCGTTCTTTAGTATAGAAATCTTTATTGAGGTTGTACGCCCCTCGTAGATCCAACTTGGTGAAGATCCGTCCCTTCCTCACCGTCGCGAGCAGGTCGTCAATCTTGGGCATGGGGAATGCCGTGGGCTTTGTCCTGGAATTGATGATTCTATAATCCACTATGAGCCTCCGTTCGGGCGTGTCCTTCTTCTTCACGAAAAACACGGGACTGCTCCCCACTGCTTTGGATTCCCGGATGAATCCCCGCTTCAAGTTGCGATCTAAGAACTCCCTGAGTTCTTGCATCTCGTCTTCAGACATGGAGTACAGTCTTCCAGTCGGCAGCGTCGCCCCCGGCAGGAGGTCAATCTTGCAGTCGTAGGGCCTGTGGGGAGGCAGCTTGTCCGCTTCCTTCTCACAGAAGACCTCCAAAAAGGCCTTGTACTTGTTGGGTACCGCTTGTACCATGCCTAGGTGTAGCTGCGGTTCATCCTCTTGCCCCTCTTCTTCCTGGCAGGTCTGGATGCAGTGTTCTGCGCAGTAGGAAGAGCAGAAGGTCAATTGCCGCTGGTACCATGCTAATACCGGACTGTGCCTATCCAGCCAACTCATGCCCAACACTATGGGCGTGTCCGACAGGTGGGTGACGTTGAAGCTGATGACTTCGCAGTGGTTCCCAATTTGCATCACCAGAGGCGGTGTTTGCTGTACCACCTCTCCTCCCAGTATCTTCCTGCCATCTACCGTGACGACATTTAGGGGTATCGTGGCTGGCAGGAGTGCTATGTGATGCTGCTTGACGAAGTCCACTCCTACAAAGTCTGCATTGCTACCAGAGTCAATGGTAATAGGGACCTCCAGGGTGAGCCCATCGGGCAGCTGGAGCGATGCGGTGAGTTGCACCACTGGTTTGGGTGGGAGGGGGTCTGTGGGCTGCAAAATCTCTGGGGGCTGCTTCACTGACTTGCCTGGTTGACCCCCAGTGCGGTTGTTTCCAACCAGGCTTCGTCGTTTCCCTGCAGCTGTTCGCCCTGCTGAATTGCTCCTTTTACAGTTGCTGAGGCTGCAGTGTGCTTCTGGATCCTCTGGGGACACTCTTCGGCCATGTGCAGTGCACTGTCGCAGATGTAACACTTCCTGCTCCCTCTAGGAGCCTTCGCCTTGACTGCTCCTGGTGTTTGGGCTCTGCTTGCTGTCTGAGCCCTGGCACCACCTATCTCAACACCTATCGGCTCTTCTCCCCTCCCCAGCGGAGGCGTGGATTGAGCGCGCTCTGTCTCTCTGGGTAGGAAGGGAGTTGTTCTGGCTAGCGTGTTTGCCCTACGTCCCTCCTCCCTGCTCCAAGGGCGGTCTTCCAAGCGCACCCCTATTGCGAGCGCCCTTTGGACTACTTCTGTGGTGCTTTTGGGCCTCTCTCCCCTTGCCAGCTCATCTTTCACGGCTCCATTCAGCCCCTCCCAGAACAGATCCCTGACGGCAGCGGAGTCCTTCTGCCAGCCCAGCACATTTACTAACCCAAAAAAGCGGGAGTGATATTGTCGCACCGTTGCTTTCCCCTGCCTCAGTCCATGCATTTCCCTTCTGGCCACATCCACATCTACCGTTGATTTAAAACAAGCGTCCATAGCTTCAATAAAAGTGCTTGAATCTTTGAGGGCGGGATCATTTTCACGCAATAAGGTCCGCAGCCACGACTTAGCTTCCCCATGCAGATGAGTGATTATGAAGCCCACTTTCTCCTCCTCATCTCTAAAGTCTTTCCGAAGCAAATTGAGCGCGAAAACTATGTCTGCTCTGAAGTTAGGATACTGCTGCAGGTTCCCGTCGAAGTGGGCTACTATGCTGCCCCCCCCCGTTTCCCGAGGCCAACTCCCTCCGGCTTGGCTCCTGGCTGCCCCTCCTTGCCCCAAAGGTCCCACCTGGCTTGCAGATCCCGGCAGAGCGCAGCTGTTTCTTCTTCCTTTTTCTTTGATGCGGCCAATTCTGCGTAAAGCGCTGAGACTGCATCCTGCAGTTGTGTCACCTTCTCCTCTGTAGTCATCTTTGCCTATCTTCGTGAGCTTGCAAAACACCAAGTTTTTGCCCCTCGCTGCGCCAACTCACGCTGCGAGGGTTGAATACTTTCGAAGGAGATGGAGCTTACTGTCAGCGCTGCCCAAGGTCCCAGCTCACACAAGACCAACGCTGCTTCGTTCTTTAGTATAGAAGTCTTTATTGAAGTTCAGTTTCACTTCCACACGCGCAGCGTGCAACGCTACGTCTTTAACCTTAGACTGCCGAAGCTCCATCTGAATCTCCTCCCCCCTGACACCAGTTTAAGATTCTAGCCTTACTCCACCTCTTCCTCTGTTCCTTCCTTCTCTGGGTCCGCCTGCTAGTCGGGGTCTCACCCTTCCTAGACTCCTCTGACGCTGAGTCCCCTGACTCTTCCCCCTCCCTCCTTCGGGCTTTAGGACCTGGCTCCCAATCCGGGTTTTCTGCTGTCCCGCGCTCCTGCACATTTGAACTTGGCACGCGCGCGCAGCCTCCCACTTTCCTTCTGACCGTTACACTTGTGTCACTGCTCCCTCCTTCGGGGAGGCTAGCTGTAACTGACCTCCCCTCCGTTTCCCCACTTTCCGATGGGGGCGTGGTCATCCCTGACTCATCTTCTCTCCCCGCTGGAGGAGAGGCTGGTCCTGACTCATGTGACTCTTCCCCCCCACTGCGCTCTGGTGGGGGAGCTGGTCCTGATCCTCCGCTGCTCCCTTGGGAGTCCCCGCTGGCCCCTTGCTTCTGGTGCGTCCCCCCTGGGACCCCCCTTGCCCTTACCATAGGCGCCCCCTTCTGGGAATCTTCTGATTCGCTGGAGAAGCTCATGGAATCTCTCGGGTCACTGTCATATTCCCCTACGCTCCCCTCGGATTCCTCTCCTCCGCTCTCTATTTGCTCTCTCCCCTGTGCTTCTGCTCCTGAGCCTCTGACAGCACACCGATTTTGTTATCCATTTCCATTGTATCACAAAGGTTTGGTTGGTTTCCTCCCCCCTCCTGCCCCCCGGAATGATTTGAAATGACAAAATGATAAAAAAGTAACTTTCTGATTTAAGAGTTTCAAGCAATGCACAATCATGACTTTGCAGAAAGAAGAACTATGAGTTCATAAGATTGATGGATATAAGAGCTCCTTCATGCTGGAGAATCTAATCCCATTACATTGAATGGATGTTATACATGCACATCAGTAAGAATATAGTCCACTAGTCATGCATTTGCAGAAAATTGGGCATTTCTATTCATCCTCAACAACCACATGCCCACCTTCAATGGGAAGCAAAATCATTAGCAACTTTTAGTATTTGGGTTTTATTCCTTGTTTATATTTTTCTCAGAATTCTGAAAGCAAACTGTTATTCCCCACTGCTCCTGGCTAAGGAATTTGGCACAATTGGTTTTTGATGATCAGAAACATAATCTTTTGTGTTTAAAAGTCCCCTAATTGTATAAAGTCACCCTGAGCCTCTGAGGCAGAAGAAATCTGTGAAAAGCTGGAGAACTAAAAATGGGGAACAGTGCAGTACAAATGAGTAAAAGCAACAGGAGAGGAACTCAGCAGATCACGGAAGCAAGGTCTTAAGGAGAAATACAGCAAACCGTGTTCTCCTTCATGGAGAGCACGTGTTGCGGTGGGGGCCGCCAGGACACTCCAAAGTTGGGGGTGGGCTAATTGATTGTTGGCCACTGATGCGATTGGGCTTCCCTTGTTGTTGGGAAGAAGTTAATGTTGCCATTTGTTGATTGACAGCCAGAAATGCTAAAACTCTTTGCACGAGGCTAGGGCTTCCTCTTTTCGCCCATGCATCGGATTGCCCCTCCCCCCTACCTAGAATTAGGGTTGTTCGCTTTGACCTTGCTATGCCTGTCATGGGGTCGTCTGCTCTTGGGGCAGGGGCCTGGTAGGAATTTTGTCCATCTGGCAGATTGGCTGGGGCCATTTGGTTTTTGCCTACTGCGTAGGAAATCGTCACAACTTGTAAGGTTGTGGTTAGGCATTGATTTATGGTTTGGTTGGTTGAGGGGCATGGATTGGCTGTGCATGCCCCTCTAATGCTGCTGCTGCAAGGGATTCCGTTAAAGGAATCAGGGGCTAACTATTGCTTGTCCACCCTCTCAAGGGGGCTCGGGCCATTGCAAGAGCTCCTGGTTGCATTTGGGGAGGGCTGAGGGCAGGTTCCCTGCTCCGTCGCAACCCCCAAGTGTATTCCCCTTTTCTGACTTTCGCAGGCGTGCGGAATGTCAGTCTGTCCCCCTCACATTTTTGTATTTTAATAAAGTTGTGGCCAAAATTATGTAAAAACCTTAAACAAAATTTCTGTGTGATGTGTGAGTTATTCGGGTGGCCCTAGTGACCTCGACACGCAACCCAGGCATTAACAAATTATGTTCAACTTTAAAAAAAAAACCAAAGCAAAACAAAACTCCTTCTTTCAGCTCTCATAAATAAACCTTCTGAATTTAACTTTATTAGAACGTCTCATTGTATTGCAACAGTAAGAAAGGATTTTTTTCCTGAGGCTCCCTCTTTTTACTCCCAAGCAAATGGCTGTGTTTATCATTGCTTAAATAAGAGAGCAATTGGGAAAATCAGCTTTGATTTTCTTTCTTTCTGTTTTCAGAGAGGGAAATGATTTGCTATCAACCTCAGCTGATTGCTTCAGTGATGGAGTAAATCAGAAGGCTCAGTTGTATTGGCACCAACAATCTCTTTCTCTGTCTGGATGGCCAATAAAGTGAAGCCAAGCAGTGGGGGAAAACCAGATCAGTGACAAATGAACTGAACAGATGAGTCCTAATGAATTCTTAGTTGAGAGGCCTTGTGCGTGCAATGGCAGGGGGCACTGAATTGTGAAAAGGCAAGTGGAACCCTTGAACCAACGAAATCAAGTAGCACTTCAGAACCGTTGATTGACTTGTGATGGTGGTAGCCCCTGATGACATTGCTTACAATGACTTTAGCCATAAAGAGGCAAGTTAGTACAACATAAGCAGTTATGAAAAAGAAAATAAGAGAGAAATAGAACCACAGCCCCTTCACATATAGCGTGTTCTCCCTAAATGAGAGCACGTGTTGCAGTGGCATCCACTGAGTCACCCCTCTGTTGCCAGGCAGGGTGATAAAATATCACCCATGGCATCTAATTGGTTGGCTGTGTTGCTGGGGGAATTTACTTGTTGCAAATTTGGTGGGAGGGACCGAACTGTTTAAATTCAGAGCACGCAGCTTGGTGCTATCTCTTTCGCTGCGTGAGCCGGATCACCCGCCCACCCGCCCTGAATTTGGAGGGCTTGCTTGACCTTGCTATGCCTGTCATGGGGTCGCCTGCCATTGGGGCAGGAGCCTGGTAGGAATTTTGTCCATCTGGCTGATTGGCTGGGCCATTTGGTTTTTGCCTACTGCGTAGCAAATCATCACAACTTGTAAGGTTGGCGGTTAGGCACTGGTTATCAATTGGTTGGTGGAGGGGTATGGATTGGCTGGGCCTGCCCCTCAAATGCTGGTGTGGAAGGGAATTCTGTTAAAGGAATCCAGGGGCTTGCCACGATTTTGTCCGAATCCCTGGAGAGGGGCTAGGGCCGGCAAGCCCCGGGAAGCATGCGGGGAGAGGTGAGGGCCTGTGACTCATCTCCATTGCTCCCCAATATTGTTTTCCCTTACTGGCATCCGATGGAGTTCGGATGTCAGTTCTGTCCCCAGGTGGGGGGGGGGACAGATAGTCTTAACCAGTGCCTAAGCAACCACTCATAGATATGTAATTTAATAAAGCTGTGGCCAAAATTATGCCAAAAAACCTTAAAGAAAAAATTATGTGTGAGTTGTGAGTTATTTGAGGGGTGGCTTGGGGACCTCGACATGCAAGTCAACCAAAAAGTAAAATCTGTTGTTGTTGCTTTTACTGCAGTGTTATTTGATCTCTCAAGTGCCAGAAAGTTGTAAAAGTGCAAACCCCCCCCCCGAAAAAAACCAACCCAAACAATTCTTGATGAAACAGCGAGAAAGGAAGGGTGCCCAGAAGCAAATTACCTGCATTTAAGTGACTTGGGAGCTTGGACCCCACTGGCAGCTAACTGACAGGTGCTTGGTCGGCATTTTCTGGCTTTGGCAATCATTAAGTCTCCCACTGACCCAGCCACTGTAGTCAGTTAAAATTCAGCCAGCCTGATCTATACACTAATTAGGCTGGAGGACCAGATTTTTAACCAGCCTAATGCTGGATTTTTGTACTCGGCAATCTGTCTGTGATGCTGACATGTATGATTGCCACCTTTTATGGCTGGAATGAAGCAGGCGAGGCTTTTCCCAATAACTCCATCCTTTGGCAGCAAAACATTTCTTTGACAATATCCGCTCTCTGCATACCAGGCTGGCGGTTAAAAACAACCCCCTGTGTTGCAACGAGAACCAGTCACAGAAATATAGATATAACACATAGGCTAATAACTGTTAAATCATATGTAATAGAATAAGGATATCATTCAAAAGGTAGAAATAAAACTATTGGAGTTCATATATACAATGTAAAAGACTAGTAGCACAGAACGTCAAGCCATGTGTTCAAGATAGGTGTCAGAGGTCAGTCACACAATAGTTATTCAAAGGTTTCAACAAAAGACTTCTCAAAAGTCTAAAAAGTAAGGTTTTCTCAAAGGTTATTCAAAAGTTCCAACAGAAGACATCCCAAAAGTCTCAAGGACAGTGTTTCTGGAATGATACTACTGTTTTGTGATAGTCTTCATCAGCTGAAAATACAATACAAAGCATACAACCAGTGAATGATAACAGAATTGAGCTACCCGCATACACATTGTATATTAAAGCAGAATATACAAAACAAAGTGTATAAAGAAAGTCTGTTACATTGTACATTGTATGTATGAACTCCAATGGATTTATTTCTACCTTTTCAATGATATCATTATTCTATTACATATGATTTAACCGTTATTAGCCTACGTGTTGTATCTATATTTCTGTGATAGGCTGCGGTTAAAGGCATTGGAAGGGGCTCAGTGCTCTGCTAAGAGGCAGAGGTTATTTTTATTTTTGGAGAATAAGTAAACCACAAATGGGGTGAAGGGTAAGGATATGCAGATGACACAACCTTGATGGCAGAAAGTGAGGAGGAATTAGAGAATCTTTTAATGAGGGTGAAAGAGGAGAGTGCAAAATATGGCCTGAAGCTCAACATCAAAAAAACTAAGATCATGGACACTGGTCCTATCACCTACTGTCAAATAGAAGGGGAAGAAATTGAGGCAGTGAGAGATTTTACTTTCTTGGGTTCCATGATCACTGCAGATGGTGACAGCAGTCACGAAATTAAAAGACGCCTGCTTCTTGGGAGAAAAGCAATAACAAACCTAGATAGCATCTTAAAAAGCAGAGACATCACCTTGCCAACAAAGGTCCGTATAGTTAAAGCTATAGTTTTCGCAGTAGTGCTGTATGGAAGTGAGAGCTGGACCATAAAGAAGGCTGATCACCGAAGATTTGATACTTTTGAATTATGGTGCTGGAGGAGACTCTTGAGAGTCCCATGGACTGTAAGAAGATCAAACCTATCCATTTTGAAGGAAATCAGCCCTGAGTGCTCACTGGAAGGACAAATCCTGAAGCTGAGGCTCGAATACTTTGGCCACCTCATGAGAAGAGAAGACTCCCTGGAAAAGACCCTGACGTTGGGAAAGATTGAGGGCACAAGGAGAAGGGGACGACAGAGGACGAGATGGTTGGACAGTGTTCTCGAAGCTACAAACATGAGTTAGACCAAACTGCGGGAGGCAGTGGAAGACAGGAGTGCCTGGCATGCTCTGGTCCATGGGGTCATGAAGAGTCGGACATGACTAAACGACTAAACAACAAGTCTTTATGAACCTTTTTGGAGAATTCTCAGTAAAAGCTCAGTCTTTTCACATGAATTCTTCAAAGCTTGAAAAGATCCAACCCATGGTAGCTCCTCCACCATTACCAGTCCTGTTGGCTGCCAGTTTCCATTTTTAGCGCTGGCCCCTTTCCCAGACTTATCACATGCAAGGTGGCAGCTGAGAACTCTGATTAAAGCTCTTCCTATGTTCCCTGCTCCTTGTAATGACGCTTGCAAGTATGATCAGACCCTCTATTGCCTGCAGAAGCTCTGGGAAATGTTTTCTGGTTTATGTTTTTTCCTGATAAATTAGTAATATGTAAATAAATAATCCACCACACTTCTCCAAGTTAGCAATAGAAAATACTAGCATCCTCAGATGTTTTGAGACAGCAGGGTGAAGAACTACTTAGAACATTTTGCTTAACTCTGGGAATGACAGGGCATGTTTTTAATGCCTCTAGGCCAATAGGCAAAAAGAAGTATTTATATATAAAACCCTAAGCACCCTAAAGTTTACTTTGGAAATGGAGTAGAATAAGTTATTTAGCCCTTGCTGCTATTTTGCCTTCTCACCTTCCTCTCACAATTGTAAGCTTGTGAAAGATCTGGTTCGGAGGAAGAAGCTTGGCTCAGTTTGTAATGACCGACTGAACTTTGAAGAAAGAGATTTTTTCTGAACCATCCTCACCTGTGCTTCCTAAATTCTTCTTCATAATGACAGTCGAGGAGAATGTTCTGAATATCAGAGATTTTTTAAAGTCCAGAATCATGCAATTCCAATAGTTATTATGCACAAGCTCTGCTTTGAATATTCCGTTAAGAAATGAGAAACAAATTCAGAGGTAACCTTGACAAAGAAAGAGAAATGTGGATTCAGGAGACAGCAGTAGATAGATGAAAAATTACACCAAACTAAAAAAAAAAAGGATACTATAACAACAGCAACAACAACAGGCTGGTTCACTAGTGTAAAAAACAATTATGAAACAATTATGAAATCCAAACATTATTAAATCCCCAATCCTGCCAAAGCATTAAAAACAACCATAATATCAATATACAATAAAACAAAGGATAACATTAAAAGAGTTTTAAAAACAACAACAATTAAATCAGGAAGTTCAGGTTCAGGGTACTGTTTGCCTAGACAAATGTATATTCAAGAGCTGATGGAACATCATTTTATTTTTATTTTTTAAAAAAATACTATTATTTTTCTTTATATATTACCCGCCCTTCACTCTAAGGTCCCAGGGCAGGTTACAACAATCTAAAATACAACATTGAATCATGATGAGACAGCTTGTAGTTTAGCAGGGAGGGCATTCCACATTGGAGCTAACTAGCAGTTTTCCCCCCAGCTGGAATTCGTTGGAATTCCATTCCAGCACCTCTTAGGTGGGCACCATTGTTGTTGTCATTGTAAGAGAATGGGGGAGGAATTCTGGCAACTCTTTTTCTAGAAAAATAGGACTGGTGCTAACAGCGATAAGGTCCATCTCTATGTTACCATGTGACAATAATCATGTTGAAATGTATGTCTGTTGAATATTAGTGCTTCAATTCATTGTGTTTCAAATGTGCAGGTGAAAAATGCTCTGTGGATGCAACAGGAAAGTACTCACATGCAGTACTTTCCAACATTGCCCCTGAAATTCGACTTGATGAACATAATTTAGAGGCTCCTTGTCAGGTAGAACATCTGAGAAATGTTGAGGCATTTCACTAAAAGACAAATGCAAAGTGGCTTTGGGTAAGCCTCCTCAGATGCAACAGAAGTACAGTGGTACCTCTGGTTACATACGCTTCAGGTTACAGACTCCGCTAACCCAGAAATAGTGCTTCAGGTTAAGAACTTTGCTTCAGGATGAGAACAGAAATCGTGCTCCAGCGGTGCGGTAGCAGCAGGAGGCCCCATTAGCTAAAGTGGTGCTTCAGGTTAAGAACAGTTTCAGGTTAAGTACAGACCTCCGGAACGGATTAAGTACTTAACCTGAGGTACCACTGTACTGGATGAAGCCAAAAGAGTTTCAACAACAAAAGTGACATTTGTCAAGTGGGCTGCAAAGATTTCTAGTTTGTTAGCAGATTTCGCCTGATCTGAGAAGTATTTGAAGGGGAGAGGGAACATTTGAGATATGAGGCAAGATAATAGAATTTCGAGGTCCAGAGAATTTCCTGAGATGCATTTTAGCTTCCCTTGCAATTTCCTTCATTGAAAAGAGTGGGAAACTCCGGTTGGATTCTGCCCTCCCAGAGTATTACTATAATGAAATTTTGAATAGTGGAGAAGCAATCCATGCAGACACTTTCACTGAGCACATTCATGCTAAAGATGGCACATGTTTCTTTGTTTAATTCTACAATTGTGTGGTTGCTTCATAATTACAGACAAGTTTTAATGTTCTGCAAATGTGTTTTATGAATGCAGCACAACCTCCCCCCCAAAAATCCCTGAAGCCACATTATTGCAATGCAATTAAAGCTCAAGAAATTAGCACATTGCTTTGGATGTCATTAGAAAGAAGAATGAGCAGGTTTGTGCCTGACTTTTTGCAGAGCTACATTAGAGAGGGGGAAATTGTTTAATGTTGCATGAACAAATGAAGATTTTTTTTTAGCAAGTTCTCATTCAGTAATCATAAGCTTTATTTTCTAAAGAGATGGTGGCATATTGTTCCCATTAACAGGGTGCTGGCTTCATATCAAAGCTTCTCAAAAGGCCTTACTGTACCATGGCTGAGACTAGGAAGAAGGGATAAACCTGGAAGTCCCCTTTGTTCTCTATTTCTGGCAACCTGCATGAACACTTGGAATATGAAATAGCCAATATCTCAGGGTACAGCCAGATGCCAATAAAAATAAGGGCAATAGCCAGATCTAGCAAAACATGGCCTGCAGATCATCACTGAGAAAGAGATGAATGGAAACACCTTTTCTGTGCAATGCCATTCCTCTGCCAAGTTGTGTAAACTGCTGTGAATGGTGACCTGACTGAAGGCAACAGGGTCTTACTTCCATTTATTTCAAGATAAAATTATGGAGCTGTGACCAATGAGGGCTTATTAGAATTAGATGCACATAGGAAACTACAGTGGTAAACTTGGTTGTCAAACGTCTCCATTGACCAACGTTTTGGTTTTTGAACGCCCAAAACCTGGAAGTAAACACTTTGCTTTTTAAACACTTTTCGGAAGTCTAACATGCTGTGCAGCTTCTGTTTTGAGTTTTCTGTTTTGAGATTTCCGTTCTGACTAACAGGAAGGATAAACAAGCAATGTTAATTTCTGTGGATGCGGAGAAAGCCTTTGATAATATTTCTTGGGAATTTATGTTAAAAAACTTAGAAGCGATGGATATGGGCCAATCTTTTCTAAATGGTATAAAAGCAATATATTCAGAACAAAGAGCAAAATTAATTGTCAATAATATAATAACGGAAAATATTGCAATAACCAAGGGTACAAGACAAGGGTGTCCTCTATCATTGTTACTATTCATATCGGTCCTGGAAGTCTTATTAAGTTCAATAAGAAACAATGAACAGATAAAAGGGGTATCGGTTGGCCGTAATCAATATAAAGTAAAGGCGTATGCTGATGACTTGGTTATAATGATAGAAGATCCTATAGAGAGTACTAAAGAAGTATTAAAAGAAATGGAAGAATTTGGACAGGTGGCAGGGTTTAAACTGAATTAGAAAAAACCAAAATAATGGTGAGAAACATAGACCAAGAAATTAGTGAAAGAATACAGCAACAGACAGAGATTGAGGTGGTAAAGAAAGTGAAATATTTAGGGATTGTATTGACTTCCAGGAATATTGATTTCTTTCAAAATAACTATGTACCAGTATGGAATAAAGTTAAACGAGATTTAGAGGTGTGGGGTAGAATGAAATTATCATTTTGGGGAAGAATTGCAACGATAAAGATGAGTGTGTTACCGAAAATGTTGTTTCTGTTCCAAGCAATTCCAATAATTAAAGGAGTAGCAATATTTAAAGAATCGCAAAAAGTAATTTCAAGATACATCTGGCAGGGCAAAAAGCAGAGAATAAAATTTAAGTTGTTAACAGATTTAAAAGAGGGGAGGCTTTGCCCTGCCAGATTTGAGGTTATACTATGAAGCATCATGTATATGTTGGTTGAAAGAATGGATGAAATTAGAAAAGACAGATTTGATAGATTTGGAAGGATATGATAATAGATTCGGTTGGCACGCATATTTATGGTACGAAAAGAAATGAGTGCATAAAGGTTTTGAAAATCATATTATTAGAGGATCTCTGATTGAGGTATGGGGTAGGTATAAAAACCTACTGGAACCAAAAATCCCACATTGGCTATCACCATTAGAGGTGATGAGTGTTAAAAAGATCAATATGACTAGGAGGTGGATAACATATGGGAGTTTAATCAAGAAAGAAGGAAGTACCGGTAAGTGGAAAATGAAACCATATGAAGAAGTGAAAGAACATATAAATGATTGGCTGCATTACTTTCAGATTAATGAAATGTTTAGAAAAGAGGTTGCAGAAAGAGGCTATTTTGAAAAAGAATCCAGGTTTCAACGAGAAGTATTGAATAATGAAGTTAAAAATTTATCTATGATGTATAAATTACTATTAGAATGGCATTTGAAGGATGAAGAGGTTAAATCAGTTATGATTCAATGGGCCAAAGATTTTGGACATAACATTCAATTTGATGATTGGATAAAATTATGGAAGGAAGGGATGAGATTTACAGCATGCACCACAATTAAAGAAAATGTTATGAAAATGATATATCGATGGTATATAACACCAGTCAAATTAAGTAAGATGTATAAAGTGAGTAATAAATAATAATAATAATAATAATAATAATAATAATAATAATAATAATTTATTTATACCCCGCCCATCTGGCTGGGCCTCCCCAGCCACTCTGGGCGGCTTCCGTAGAAACCAAAAATACAGTAAAATATCACATGTTAAAAACTTCCCTGAACAGGGCTGCCTTAAGATGTCTTCTGAATGTCAGGTAGTTGTTTATAGCTTTGACATCTGCTGGAAGGGCGTTCCACAGGGCGGGCGCCACTACCGAGAAGGCCCTTTGCCTGGTTCCCTGTAGCTTTGCTTCTCGCAATGAGGGAACCGCCAGAAGGCCCTCAGCGCTGGACCTCAGCGTCCAGGCAGAATGATGGGGGTGGAGACGCTCCTTCAGGTATACTGGACCAAGGCCGTTTAGGGCTTTAAAGGTCAGCACCAACACTTTGAATTGTGCTCGGAAACGTACTGGGAGCCAATGTAGGTCTTTCAAGACCGGTGTTATATGGTCTTGGCGGCTGCCCCCAGTCACCAGTCTAGCTGCCGCATTCTGGATTAGTTGTAGTTTCCGAGTCACCTTCAAAGGTAGCCCCACGTAGAGCGCATTGCAGTAGTCCAAGCGGGAGATAACCAGAGCATGCACCACTCTGGCGAGACAGTCCGCAGGCAGATAGGGTCTCAGCCTACGTACCAGATGGAGCTGGTAAACAGCTGCCCTGGACACAGATTTGACCTGTGCCTCCATGGACAGCTGTGAGTCCAAAATGACTCCCAGGCTGCGCACCTGGTCCTTCAGGGGCACAGTTACCCCATTCAGGACCAGGGAATCCTCCACACCTGCCCGTCTCCTGTCCCCCCAAAACAGTACTTCTGTTGGAAATGTAAGGAGAAAGAAGGGACTTTTTATCATATGTGGTGGGAATGTAAAAAAATGAAGTCCTTCTGGGAAATGATACATAATGAGATAAAGAAAATATTGAAATATACATTTGTTAAAAAACCAGAAGCATTCCTATTAGGAATTTTAGGTGGTGAGATAAAAAGGAAGGCTCAGAGGGTTTTTTTGTATGCAGTAACAGCCGCTAGAACTCTTGTGGCCCAGAAATGGAAACAAGAAGAAATGCCCACGATTGAAGAATGGAGAACGAAATTAATGGATTATGCAGAACTGGACAGATTAACAGGGAGGATTCGCAACTGACGGGACCAAAGATTCACTGAGGACTGGAACAAATTTACAGAATATATTAAAAATATCTGTGATAATGATATAACGTTTGTAAGTTTCCAAGAAGCTCTGTAAGAAGGTTTGGTAGAAATATTGTTTAAATAACATGGTAAAATAAGATATACATAGTGCAATATAAATGAAGAAATGTGAAGATTTGTAATAATTATGGAAAATTATCAGACTTGCTGATGGAAGTCTAAAAGAAAAAAGACGTGTGATGAATTCCGAATGTTTAATTGTGTTAGAAATTTGTTTTTATTGGAAAATTAATAAAAATTATATATATATATGAGATTTCCGTTTTAAAGCTTCTGTATTGAGTTTTTGGTTTTCGAACATTTGGGAAATTGAACAGTCTTCCGGAATGGATTACATTCGAAAACCTTTTGCATACAGACAAGAATTTGGGTTCATCCAAACTTCCTTTAGTGCTGTGTTGGAGACACAGTCCTGGGCTTTTGAGGTACAGGTCCATTTCTCCCCCCCTTTTTTTTTGTCCCAGTGCTTGTCCCAGAAAACCTACATTTTACTGCTGAATCAGAGCAAACGGCAATGGGATTCAGCTGTAAATCATGGGTTTTCCAAGGGAAAGCACAGGGACAAAAACAAAATGAAACCCTCTCAGATGTGGAGCTTCTAAGCAGAGACCTTGCCTGGAAAGTGCAGTGCAAAGGTATGGATGAGCCCTATAATTTAGCTACACCCCCTCCCCTATATACCCATACTAGAATTGTTGTGTTTGAAGGATACCAGCATATAGATGTTTTCCATCATTTTGCCCTCCACCGCAGTTCATTATCCTGGTTGAGCTTGCTGCTAAAACAACTATGTTTAATCTCTATTGAAATCAGTTGGCTTGGCTTTGCCCCCCACCCCCCTGCAAGAACTGAAGAATAGTTTAGAATAACTGTTTCTGATCACAGCAAATGCTCATTTTGTGTGTGCAGATCTATCTAGATCTATCTATGCATCTAGTTAAGAACTATCGTTCTTAACTAGATGCATAATTTTCCTTAGGCAGAAATAGCACAATATACCCATCTCAGACTCTTGTTACGAATTACTTCTAAAAGGATAAGATTTCTCCAAATATAAAGTAAAAGTAAAACATTACCAGAAATTTATATGATATAACAAAAACTAATTTGTATAAAAAAGGTGCCCCATAAAGGTCATTACTGCTCCCCTCTGGGGTCTGTGCCTTAGACGGCTGCCTGGTTGGTCCAATGATAGGACAAATCCTGGTCACGTAGTAAATCTCAGTATGCATTAAGGCCTTCTGTTCAACTGACCTGTCTACAAGTGTGGGGCCCGGAAAATTCCAGCAAATTCATCTCTGAAATCCAGACAACCAAAACGATGAAATTAATAATGAGACGTTGCATGCTAAGGCACCCAGCCACAAAGTTCCGAGGGCACACTGACACAGAGTATTTTGGTTTATGGGTTCAAATAGGCCACAACTTTATTGGTGACAGATGTGAGCAGTTGGCTTAGGCATTGGGGTGAATCCAGGCTATATCTTGACTCCTGCCTGTCTGCAGGGAGTCCACAGAAGGGTAAACCACCGATAGGGGGTGTCCTATGACTTACATCAGATAGTGGTACCCTGAGGGGTCCCTGTAGGGGCTGTGACATGGCCCTAGCCCACACCCAGGCTTAAGACAGTATTCACACCCTGGATCCCTTTAACAGGATACCCTTACTGAGGAGAGGCAGGTGAAGGCAACAACCTCCCCTCCAACCAACAAAGGCTTGCCCAATGCCTAACCTTACAAAAGTTGTGATAATTGCTACTAGGTAGGTGAAAACCAAATGGCTGGTGCCAAATTGTTGTAGTTGTTGTTTAGTCATTTAGTCGTGTCCGACTCTTCATGACCCCATGGACCAGAGCACGCCAGGCACTCCTGTCTTCTACTGCCTCCCGCAGTTTGGTCAAACTCATGCTGGTAGCTGGTAGGTTTGGCATGGGGATGTTGGAATCTCCGTTCGACTGAGCTACTCCTCCGGTCGAGCCTTTGGCATCTCCTCCGATGATAATTAACGAACTAAGCCTTTGATGAGGCTTCAGGCACGTTCACTCATTATGCAGAGTATCCAAGCAGCAGAAGGCCGAGAAATATGAGCTACATTGCAAAGAGTTTTATTTCTAACTACGCAGACAGAAAAGAATATACATGCTCTCTCTGTGAAAGTACAAAGAAACAGGAAACCAGTAATATCAACATCCATCTCCCGTGAGACTTCCAACAGTCTGGAATGTCTGGAATGTAAACAGAGTCTTGTGACTCCTAGCACTGCACAGTGGCATAAACAGAAACCTAACATCCTTCCCCTTTCTGTGAACACCACTGGGCAGTGGTGTTCCTTCTCAGACCTAGCTGCCAGACAGTGTAGTTTATGCTATTTCAAGGAGAATTAGCAGATTCCTTTGGGGACTGGCCTGAGAGGACATTTGGCATTAAGCACTAAGGCTGCATTCATGACCCACTTATCTGGGAGTTGTTGTTTAGTTGTTTTGTCGTGTCCGACTCTTCTTGAACCCATGGACCAGAGCACACAGGCACCCCTGTCTTCCTCTGCCTCCCACAGTTGGGTCAAACTCATGTTAGTAGCTTCGAGAACACTGACCAACCATTTCGTCCTCTGTCGTCCCCTTCTCCTTGTGCCCTCCATCTTTCCCAACATCAGGGTCTTTTCCAGGGAGTCTTCTCTTCTCATGAGGTGGCCAAAGTATTGGAGCCTCAGCTTCACGATCTGTCCTTCCAGTGAGCACTCAGGGCTGATTTCCTTAAGAATGGATAAGTTTGACCTTCTTGAAGTCCATGGGACTCTCAAGAGTCTCCTCCAGCACCATAATTCAAAAGCATCAATTCTTCAGCGATCAGCCTTCTTCATGGTCCAGCTCTCACTTCCATACACCACTACTGGGAAAACCATAGCTTTAACTATATGGACCTTTGTTGGCAAGGTGATGTCTCTGCTTTTTAAGATGCTGTCTAGGTTTGTCATTGCTTTTCTCCCAAGAAGCAGGCGTCTTTTAATTTTGCAGCTGCCAGTTAGCCAAGTTGAAAAAATTCCTGCCCAGTCCCAACAACATGGCGACCCACAATTGCCATAGCAAGGCCATATCAGAGCAAAGCATGAAAAGTGGGTGGGTGGGTAAGGTGATCCACTGCAGAGGCAGGAAGAGGATGCCAGCTGGCCGCTTTGGGATTAAATTGCCTGTGGCCATACCCACCCTGTCAGCTGATTGGCTGGGACTGTCCCCAGCAGGGGCAGAGGAAGGGGGGCGGTGGGGGTGGTCCTCCCCAGGTGTCATCACTGAGGGGGGTGACAAAATGCCGGGCGGCACTCACTGAGGAGTCTGCAGTGTGCCCGAGCCATGCATCTCTCCTGGGAGTGACGCAGTAGCTTGGGCTCCGCACTGCCCCAAATGATCCGCCCACCGCCTCTCCGTCAGCTGTAGGGCGGTTGAGTGGGCGGAGGCAGGCTGTCTCCTCAGAGGCACCACAGAGCGTCCTGCTCTTGCTAGCCCCACCCCGCAGGCGGCTGGACCCACTCCTGGGTGCAGGGCATGCACACACCGCCAGGGACCGAATCTGCTTGCTCCACCGCTGGTCCCCAGCACAGATAATGTGGCCGGCTGTGACATGGGGTATGTGTATGTGAGGCAGTGTACCTCCACCCCTATGCCAGAAAACTGTTGAGGCTCTGCTGACTGGCTGCAATGCCTCCCACCAGATAAAAGGTGAGCAGACTTCTGGAAATTTAACTGATTCTGTATGTGGGGAAACACATTGGCAATATTAAATCTGGATTAGTTATCTGGATTAGTTATCTTTATCGACCATAAAGAAGGCTGATCGCCGAAGAATTGATGCTTTTGAATTATGGTGCTGGAGGAGACTCTTGAGAGTCCCATGGACTGCAAGAAGATCTAACATATCCATTCTTAAGGAAATCAGCCCTGAGTGCTCACTGGAAGGACAGATCGTGAAGCTGAGGCTCCAATACTTTGGCCACCTCATGAGAAGAGAAGACTCCCTGGAAAAGACCCTGATGTTGGGAAAGATTGAGGGCACAAGGAGAAGGGGACATCAGAGGACGAGATGGTTGGACAGTGTTCTCGAAGCTACTAACATGAGTCTGACCAAACTGCGGGAGGCAGTGGAAGACAGGAGTGCCTGGTGTGCTCTGGTCCATGGGGTCACGAAGAGTCGGACACGACTAAACAACTAAACAGCAACAAGTTATCTGCCATGGCTGGTCACTTTGGAAAGGGGTGAAAGGTTGCTGGGATGGAATGAAAAAGAAAACATGACTGGGTGCCCTCGCCCAAAGGCGAATGGAGGAGACCAGCCATTGCCCCTCCCAGTTTTATTGGTGACTGCTAGATTTCTCATAAAGATGTTAATGAGCAATAATTCCTTTAAACTCACAGAAAGGGTATTTGTACTTGAGCGTTCAGTTCAGATTATTTTCCGAGACCTTTTTAATAGACTTCTGAATAATAACACCAGCTGTCTCTTCCCGCTACGGGTATCGAGGCAGACTTTCTTATATTTAGAAACGTTGGAGAATTAATGAGGACAAAAGACAGAAAGTGATTAGACAGATCCTGATGGGGTTTCAAAGCAATTAATTATTCCAAAAAAACAAGAAATAATTAAAATATGCTGCTTGCAAAACACCAATGAAATAGTGCATCTGTTTCTGACACTTTTGTCTCCCCTCACTTACACTTTTTGCTTGTTATTACCAACATCCCGGAACAAACCTACTCCATATACAATATGCACAATACTAATCTACCAAAAGGAGGGAGAGAAATTAAATATACCACATTCATTTTTAAAGTGATGGAGAAACTCTGCAGGAATTTTTTTATTAATGGAGGGTGCAACCCTTAGGCAAGAAGAATAGCATGCTATTGCCTCATAGCTTCAGTTGCTTGCAACCTCGGAGCCTGATCCTGCTGAAATTAAGCCTGTTGTTCTGTGGATTTTGGTAAGAAATGCCCACAGGCACACATACTGAAAATCTTCCAGCTAAAATCAGTGGTATGTTTGTGCTATTAGTAACTCACTGAGGTAAATCCAATATGGTGACCTAAACAGGGGGTATTCCCTGTTTCCTCGCAGCCATTATCAGCGAAGATAGAAATCAGCTTATTGCAGTGCACATTTGTATTAATTAAAAGGCACATTCACCAAAGGAATGCAGTTTAAGCATGAACAGTAATCATTGTAAAATAGTGGGAAGCAACCATCTGCAGTTACTGAATTCTAGATGAAGGCATTTGTAATCCTCCCCTTTGGAATTTATTAGCCTTGTGCAGGCACAATAACCACTCTAGTTTAGAAGAAGGTAATAGCAAACCTTCCCCTCGATGCCCATTAAATTCCCACAACTCCAGTCTCAGCACTTTAAGAAAAACATAGCTCTCATTCCCCGGAAGCGAAACCGAGGCAAAGCCCCTTTGCTGTTTTGGTAACATTTTCAAAGTTTTGCCTCTGGTTCCAGGAGCATCTATTTATGATGGGCTGGATCAGATGATACTTCTGTCTCATCTGGCCCATGCTTGGGCAGGGGGCAGAGTGAACCTGCTCCCCCCCAACTCATCCAGTATGTTTGCCTCTGGATTCCCTGGATATCCAAAGAAGTCTAAAATGTTCAAATACAGTGGTACCTCGGGTTAAGAACTTAATTCGTTCCAGAGGTCTGCTCTTAACCTGAAACTGTTCTAAACTTGAAGTACCACTTTAGCTAATGGGGCCTCCCGCTGACACCCCGCCACTGCCACACAATTTCTGTTCTCATCCTGAAGCAAAGTTCTTAACCCAAGGCACTATTTCTGGGTTAGCAGAGTCGGTAGCCTGAAGCGTCTGTAACCTGAAGTGTCTGTAACCCGAGGTACCACTGTACAGCCTTAGTCTAAGAATATAAATTAAAATGTGCACAGGCTGATTTTGCATAGTCTATTGGAATCATAAAATCCACTAATCATGAGATAAGGACCTGCACACACTGAAATTAGGCTGAGTAAAAATGGCCACTCATAATTCTCCACTATATTTGTGGGTGGCAAAATGTGTCTGTATTGGGAGGGGGTTTTCCATGAATATTTCCTGGGGGAAGGGCTGGATTCTCTAACAGTTCAAAAAAGAATATGGTATTGGTATGAAGTTGTAAAGAAGCAAATAAAAGTTTAAAGAAGGAGCACATCATTTGGGCATCCTTATACCGCTTTCTGAAAGTTGGATAGAAAACCCCCTGCATGCACCCCCGCAGAGCATTTTACAGAAAGTGTTTTCCTTTTCACAAAAGCAGGAGAAAAATGCTCCTCACATTTGCAGCGGGATGAAGAGTTTCATGAAATTAGGATAGGGGCCTCAGCACAGCACTGGTTTTAACCAACTTCTCAACAAACGTCGCTTACAAGCAAAAATGGCATGCCGTGCAAAAGCACTTGCTAAATAAATACGGAGTGTCTCCTTAATTGGCTCCTAGCTGAGAACAACACTGGAAAGAGGCTGTGATTATTATTATTTTTATCATTCAGAATTGCGTTTAGCATGTTTTGTGGTCCCTGTCTCATTCATCCTCCCAATTCTCTGCTGATTGCATCTGCTCTTTTTGTCAATATAGGGGAAAAAGGATACATTTACAGATGGAAAGAAAAAGGGAAATATCAAAACACAACCACCACTAATTGTGAAGAGGAGGAAGCGACTTGTGCCAGTGTCCATGTGCCAGGGGAGGGGGAAGGGGGCGCAGTGGGGGCGGTACGCCCCGGGTGTCACCACTGAGGGGGGGTGACAAAATGCCGGGCGGCACTCACAGTGGGGCCTGCAGTGTGCCCGAGCCAAACGGTCCGCATGCTGCCTCCCCCTCAGCTGTAGGGCGGCTGAGTGGGAGGAGGAAGGCAGATTCCTGAGAGGCCCCACAGAGCATCCTGCCTTGGCTCCTGGGTGCACGGCATGCGCGCCGCCCCAGGCACCCAATCGGCTTGCTCTACCACTGCCATGTGCCACAGACTCTGGCTGCTCCATGTGACACCAGCTGAGGTGTGTGCATATCCTATCCTTTTCTGCCAACATAGAGGGGAATTGTGCAACTGGGGAAGGGAGACAACTCTTAGGAACCAACTCATAGGAGCCAACTCTTAGCAACTATGTGGCCTTCGCCTCCCCTAAAACATTCGAGGGAGCTACGGCCCCCAAACTTGATAGGCATTGCCATTCAGATGGTGTGGAATATTAGAATTCCTGCTCCGTGACTGCAGTCATGGGATTGTTGTCTTTCACATGATGATGTATGTTTTGACTCCACAGAGTGGGAAGTGATAGAGACAGGATGTTTGTGTTACTGTGTTCCGTGAAGTGGGACTACTGTCCTTTGTTTTTTTCTCTTTGCTGTCTGATGCTAGAGAAAGCCACATGTGATCGATTATGCAGGGTGGGGCTTACCTGCCCCCCCAATATTTTATTCAAGTTGGTACTCCTGCTAGAGCTCATGCACAACTAAGAGCATAGAGGCATTTCCAAATGGTATGTTTGCTGGTTAGTACACATCCTACCGTAACTGCCCCATTTTCAGGCATGTGGCCACCTTAGGTATAATCCTTGGAGTTTGAACACATGCAAACATACCCTTTCCCCAAAATAAATTATCTTCACACTAGAACCACATTAATAATATTGAGGGTTTCTCTATTTAAAGGACTTGTGGATGGATAAGTCCAGTGAAAGGTGACTATGAAGTTGTGGCACTCATCTCGCTTTCAGGCTGAGGGAGCCGGTGTTTGTCCACAGACAGCTTTCCAGGTCATGTGGGCCAGCATGACTAAACTGCTTCTGGCACAACAGGACACCGTGACGGAAACCAGAGTGCACGGAAACACTGTTTACCTTCCTGCCACAGCGGTACCTATTTATCTACTTGCACTGGCATACTTTCAAACTGCTAGGTTGGCAGGAGCTGGGACCAAGCAACGGGAGCTCACCCCATTGTGGGGATTCGAACTGCTGACCTTCTGATCACAAGCCCAAGATGCTCAGTGGTTTAGACCACAGCGCCACCAGCATCCCAAGAGGGTTTATCTACATGTACTGTAGCTCTAAAATTATCAACCAGACATCATACTTTTTATGAATGGTTTCCAAATATCATTGTATTTATCTGCACGTAATCTGTGTCTAAAAGCAACCCATTCATATGTTGCTAGAGTTGTGATATCTTCTATCCATTGATTAGAGGAGGCCATGGCATTATCTTTCCAGTGAATTAATATCAGTCCTTTAGCAGAAGTAAGGGCATGGAGAGTCCATTTACGCTGACCCTTTGTCAAGCCCCGTATAGTTGTTATATAGTTTAAAATAATATTATCATCTGATGGTTTTAGATTTTCCCCCAAAATAGTAGTTATGCATCCTAGTAATTTTCTCCATAAATTTGTAAGTGTTGGACATTGAATAAACATATGTTTCAAACAAGCATTTTCCTTATAACATATTATGGGACTCCACTACACTTGAATGAATGAAACTTTATTTGCGTCAGCCATCGGCCATAGCAATAAAACACACACACACACACACACACACACACAGAAAGAGAAATAAAAATTATATAAAATACATTTTAGGGTTTTGAATCAATAGTCAAATAGTGGATCTTATTCTGATTGCCCCAGCTAAAAACCTTGCAGCCTTTGCTGTCATCTGCTCATCTTGATTTGCCAAGAGAAAGGACAATGCGGCAGTGGCTGGGCGACCTGGGATGGACAATAAAAGAGGGGTGATAATCTCATTCCTCAAGGCTTTATAAAGTGTGCGAGCCAGAAGGGCATGCGCCACCGATTAGGTACTGCCATCTCCACAGGGACATAAGCGTTTTTGGAGTGGAATCTGTTGGAATCATCCCTCAGGTACAGCCGAGGGCAATACATTCAATCTTGCGAGAGTAAAAGCGCACCTGTATTTTAGAATATAGACCACTGGTCCATGGAGTCACAAAGCGTCAGACATGATTAAACAACTAAACAACAACAACATTTTAGAATTGCTAGATTATGCAGACTACACATGTTTAGAAAGGGACAACCTACAACAAGGCCAATTTTACACAGTACATACAGATACCAATAAGCATGGCTGCTTTGGGCAGCCCCACTCCCTGCTCCCTCATTGCTGGAACACATGAACGATTGAGCTTATATCCACATAGAAAACTGGATCTCAAGCAGAAGAGTTGCAGCCTAGCTCTCTCCTTCATATAGTCAATTTCTATGGAGGAATTCAGTTTCCATGCGAGACTATTTTACCACTTGGAATATAACCCAGACCACACTGAGTAAGAACTTAGCCTAAGACAGCATCTTCGATTCAGTTACTTCCCTTTAAGCAGGTTTTGGGACCTGACCCTGGGGGGGGGGAATATGAATGCATATCTTTGATTTTATTTCATTGTTACAGTAGAAATTCACTGGATTAAAAAAATACGAAAAACAAATGAACAACTACCGGTATTTAAAGACATAATTATAGTTGGCTAAGAAATATAAGCAAGGTGAGAGCAATATAGGAGCTTTTTATTAGAAAAAGGCAAAGAAAACATGAACTGCAAGGCAGTAGATATTTTTATCTGTTGACTTTGCTGCTAAATCAAAAGTCAACAGTAACAAATCCCCCGGGCGCACTGTGTGGACCATGGCGATATTTCTTTTGCTCAAGCAGCAGGCCTAGTCCTTAATAATGAGAGAATTGTCTTTTGTAACCTGGCAAGTCAGGTACTGAAGAAAAATGCCTCAATATATATAAGGGTTGGGGAGGGAGGGAGGGAGGGAAGGAGGGAGAGATTTTCATTTTAAAAAGAAAAAAGAATATATGCCCTGCGATGCATTGCCGAGACAGTATGCTGGCAAACATTATCTTGATACCCATTATATTTTTGTATCCTTGGAAGAAAAGTGGGGCAGCTTGCAACGGGGGATTTGAGCCTGAGTGTAAGGGCGAAGGGTCAATAGGCAGTTCATTGCCTCACCCAAAACACTTGCAGCCTTGATATTCTGATTCCAATGTCATAATGATTTCGGCTGAAATTGTGAGTGTGTGGACTGAATAGGAACTGGGAACCAATACAGCAATTACTGAAAAAGTCGAGACTCCAAAACAATGTGTGCTATTAATTTCATTCTCCCAACGTACGTGTTTTTGTTTGGGGGGGTTGCTTTCAGATGGTAGACCCCCTCCCTTGCCCCACATAACCAACTTTTCAATTTGAGAGGAGGTTCCTAAGCAGCTGATGATGGTGATGGTGATGATGAAGATGAAGATGATTATGATGATAATATATTTATTCCCCAGCCACTCTGGGCAGCTCCCAACAGAATATTAAAAAGACGATAAAACATAAAATATTAAAAACTTCCCTAAACAGGGCTGCCTTCAGATGTCTTCTAAAAAGTCAGATAGTTGTTTATTTCCTTGACATCTGATGGAGGGCATTCCACAGGGTGGGTGCCACTACTGAGAAGGCCCTCTGTCTGACATGTAATGGATGAAGGGGGAAGTATTTTTTATTTTCTAAGAAAATATATAGATAGATAGCTTCTTTGATATGCCCAGTGCAGCAATTTCCATCCCAGTCACTGTCTCTTCATAATAAAAAACAGAAGTTAACTTTTTATGATAAATAATAGTAATAATAATACCTTTATTGTCATTGTACAACCTGTGTACAATGAAATTAAATGAGCCTCCCCCTCCACTCAATCTCTTATCAAACAACACACCACTTCGCAAGCCAATTGCCCTGTGTTATTTTCCGTTCAAAAGCCTAACAGCCCACAGATAGAAGCTATTTTTTAGCCTGTTGGTATGGCTGATCATGGGACGCTGGTGGCGCTGTGGGTTAAACCACAGAGCCTAGGACTTGCTCATCAGAAGGTCGGCGGTTCGAATCCCCGCGACGGGGTGCGCTTCTGTTGCTCGTTCCCAGCTCCTGCCAACCTAGCAGTTCGGAAGCACCTCAAAGTGCAAGTAGATAAATAGGTACTGCTCTGGCGGGAAGGTAAACGGTGTTTCGTGTGCTGCTCTGGTTCGCCAGAAGTGGCTTAGTCATGCTGGCCACATGACCCAGAAGCTGTACGCCAGCTCCCTCAGCCAATAAAGCGAGATGACCGCCACAACCCCAGAGTCGGCCATGACTGAACCTAATGGTCATGGGTCCCTTTACCTTTACCTTTTATGGCTGATTATACTTCTATATCTCCTGCCCGATGGTAGAAGATTAAAGAGGTGGTGGCTGGGGTGTGAGTCATCCCTGAGAATATAACATAGGTAAAATAATATGCACAAGCACAGAAACTGTCTACGAAGTGTCCAGTTGCACATTGAACCCCAAGTTGTATTGGGTATGGTTTGCTCATGGGATTGGATCCAAAGGAGATGGTTGGACTAGAAGTGTCTTTCAAGTCGTGGATAGTGTCCTTCGGCTTACAGAAGGTTTCTCTCCCTGAGAGCCAGTGTGGTGTAGTGGTTAAGAGCTGTGGACTCGTAATCTGGTGAACCGGGTACGCTTCCCCGCTCCTCCACATGCAGCTTTTGGGTGACCTTGGGCCAGTCACACTTTTCTGAAGTCTCTCAGCCCCACTCACCTCACAGAGTGTTTGTTGTGGGGGAGGAAGGGAAAGGAGAATGTTAGCAGCATTGAGACTCCTGAAGGGAAAGGCGGGATATCAAATCCAAACTACTCTTCTTCTTCTTCTTCTTCTTCTTCTTCTTCTTCTTCTTCTTCTTCTTCTTCTTCTGACCACACTTCAATCCAACCCATTGTCAAGAGTGATGGGCAAATTTTTATCCCCACTCCAATTTTTTCACCAAGTTCTTCACTTTCCCTTATAGGCATGAATGTCCTGCTCTTAAATGCTATGAGAAACTGTAAAGGAGCACATTCAGGTAAACCTGTTTCCTGCCCTTGGTGACTCCAATGACTGGAATCATTGGAGAAAGGAATGGCTGAAAAGTGCCTCCCCACCTTTGCAGCTGGTGCAGGAGTAACTAAGGTAAGGTAAAGGACCCTTGGGTGGTTAAATCCAGTTAAAGGTAACTATGGGGTTGTGGCGCTTATCTTGCTTTTCAGGCTGAGTGAGCCAGTGTTTGTCCACAGGCAGCTTTCCGGGTCACGTGGCCAGCAGGACTAAACCACTTCTAGCACAACGGGACACCGTGACGGAAATCAGAGTGCACAGAAACGCCATTTACCATCCTGCCACCTATTTATCTACTTGCACTGGCATGCTTTCGAACTGCTAAGTAGGCAGGAGCTGGGACAGAGCAACAGGAGCTCACCCCGTTGTGCAGATTCGAACCACCAACCTTCTGAACAGCAAACTCAAGAGGCTTGGTGGTTTAGACCACCCTGGGCTCCACCCACACAGGAGTACCTACAGAGCCTCTGTGGGCACCCTAGACAGGCCCCTGGATGAGCCACAAATCTGATACTGGGGCCCACAGTTCTGAAAGGCTTAAATTCTGGGTTACTTGATCAGAAACCCCAGCTTTCTGAATTCATTATAACTCACTAGGATTATAACCTCCACTAAAACAATTGTAATTGCTTTTTCTGTAAAGGGAGGGCAAGCCTAGGACTTGCCGATCAGAAGGTTGGTGGTTCGAATCCCTACGACGGGGTGAGCTCCCGTTGCTCAGTCCCTGCTCCTGCCAACCTAGCAGTTTAAAAGCACGTCAAAGTGCAAGTAGATAAATAGGTACCGCTCTGGCGGGAGGTAAACAGCGTTTCTGTGTGCTGCTCTGGTTCGCCAGAAGCGGCTCGGCTTAGTCATGCTGCCCACATGACCCGAAAGCTGTACGCCGGCTCCTTTGGCCAATAAAGCGAGATGAGTGCCACAACCCCAGAGTCATCCACGACTTCTCCTGGGCATGGTCGGCCAATTGGTGCTAATGAAGGACAGAACTTTCTTTATGTATGCTACAACAGCAGCAAGAATACTTATTGCAAAGCATTTGAAGACACAAGATTTACCCACGCTGGAAGAATGGCAGATGAAGGTGATGGATTATATGGAAGTGGCGGAAATGACTGGCAGAATCCGAGACCAGGGAGAAGAGTCGGTGGAGGAAGATTGGAAGAAATTCAAAGTTTATTTACAGAAGCATTGTAAGATTAATGAATGTTAGAATGATGTTGGAATGAATTTATGTGATTTTAGCAGAAATGTCACAAAGATTTAGAAAAAACAGACTGTTAATTGGTGAAAGGAGGGAAAGTAAACTTATATTAATATCAAGATAAATTTACAGGACAAAAATTTGAAAAGAGGGAAAGGATTTGCTGAAATGGATAACTGACTTAGAATACAAAAAAGGGAGGTGTGAGGAGTTCAGGGAAATAAGCTAATGAAAGAAAACAAATGGGAAGAGTTGCAGTATTTTTTCTTTGATTTTTCTTTTTGTTTAATGGATTTTAATTCTTTGCTTTTTTCTTTTTGATCTTTCTTTTTTCTTTTTTGTATTTCATCTTTTTTTTGTTTAAAAGGATGTTTTTCTTGATGTTTCATTTTGTACTTTTGAAAACTTTAATAAATATCTTATAAAAAAACAACAACAGAGTCATCCACGACTGGACCTAATGGTCAGGGGTCCCTTTACCTTTACCTTTAACCTTACACAGCCACGGCAGAGAATTCAGTGCATGTGCTTGAAATAATACCAAGGGAAGGCAATTTTACCCTTTTGATTCTGTATCAGCTCACATTTCTTTATGCATTTAAGGTCTAGTCTTGTACTCAGTCAATGAGAAATTATGACTTTCAGGGTACATGATTTGGCATAATATTTTTTTGTTTAAAAAAATGAAACATTGTCTTGCACAGAAGGAAACTCAAATACTTGCAAAACTTCTTATGCTGTCTATAGGACAAGGTAGCAAGAGACTTGTGAACAAGTTGCAATTACAGGTATCCTATGATTATCATGACCCTTGGTGTTCCTAGAGGTGTGAGTGACAAGATGAGAGACAACCTTCCCTTTTTGTGGTTTGACAGAATCCACAGGTATCTACTTTTCTTCTTTCAGTCAGTTTCTAATGGGAGAATTGCAGACAGGAGCTTACACACCATGACAACCAAAGGTTTCAAGTGACTAACTGTCGTCAGACTCAAACTGTCTTTTAGGATTCAAATAAAGCACAAAATAAATACTAACATAACAGCACTCTGATCCAAAGTGGAATGTCTAAAGCCAACAGGGCTTCATAATGCCTGTGTACTGGTAGAAGCAAAGTTCACTAGTGCTGAAGCAATGATTCTTCAACATCCACTTCGTTGGACTGGTCATGTTGTGCTGATGCCTGATTATCGTCTTCCAAAGCAACTACTCTATTCCAAGCCGAAAAATGGAAAGCATCATGCTGGTGGTCAACAAAAGAGGTTTAAAGACTCTCTCAAGGCAAATCTAAAAAAATGTAGTATAAACACCAACAACTGGGAAACACTGGCCTGTTGGAGAACAGCCTTTACCAAAGGTGTCATGGGCTTTGAAAATGCTCAAACTCAGGACGAAAGAGAGAAATGTGATAAGAGGAAGGCACGCTTGGCAAATCCTCACTGTGATCGACCTCCACCTGAAAACCTATGTCCCCACTGTGGAAGGATGTGTCGATCCAGAATTGGCCTACACAGTCACTTACGGACTCACTGTTAAGACCGTGTTCATGGAAGACAATCTTACTTGGCTACGAGGCCAAAGAAGATCACCAAAGAAGAAAGAAGAAGAAGAAATACAGAGCCATTTCAAAAACTTAAAATTCTAATAATCAGTAGGGAAAGAAGAGCCACACACTAGCAGTTAAATCTTTGGAAGGGGCTCTGTGGTCCAGTTTGTGTACAGTGCTCCCCATTGGGGGGGGGGCAATGTATATGCATACCCAAATATAAGCCACTCCATTCCTCGCTGCGCCTGGCTGCATACTGGTGGGGGGTGGGGAGCTACGCTGTGTTGCCGGTGGCCTTTCCCCTTCCTCGCTCTGTCCTTTCCTGGCCCTGGGGGAGAGGATGGGGGACTACACAGGGGGCAGTTGCTGCTTTGCCGCGCTCCCGGCACTGTTTGCCCCACACTCCTGGTTGCATACCATAAGGTCACAAATATAAGCCGCACTTTAACTTTTCACGGTTGGAATTTGGGAAAAAGGTGAGGCTTATATTCAGGCCAATATGGCAATAAAATCAAATAAAAACAGGATTAAGGGTTTTTCTGGGGATGGTGGAGGGTGTGCGTCCCATTGGTGTAGTGATGGGGCAAATGCTCTGTAGTGGGATGAGGACAAAATGGATGGGGGGGTCAAGGAGGGGTCAGTTGTGGGGAAGTGAGAAATGTCCCTATTTTCATCTGATGAATGTTGGAATGTTGGAGGGCATGGCTGCTAGCAGTTTCTGGTTCTCCTTTAACTTGCGAGAGCTTTGCTTTTCACTTGTTGCCTCAACATGTGCCATTTGTTGGGGCCTCTGCATCCTACAAAATATTGTGCTTACTTTTGAGTAGGAAGTGGTGGCAACCAAGCCATGCATCCTCACAGCCATATCCATATCACTCATTCCCTTGCTTTTGCCTCCCCCCCCGTTTCTTTCTCAGTCCTTAGCCTCTCTTCTCTTGCCATCCTTAGATCATCCACATCTGCTTGCCCTCCCTTTACAGAAAAAGCAATTAAAATTGTTTTAGTGGAGGTTATAATCCTAGTGAGATATAATGAATTCAGAAAGCTGGGGTTTCTGATCAAGTAACCCAGCGGAAAAGAAGGTGAACTCCTGGGTGTGTCATATCACATCCCCATTCACAGGTTTGCTACAGATTTGCAGATTCGGAACCTCAGTGGCCTTCTAAATCCTCTCTGATTACAAAAACAAAATCTCCCTTTTAGCCTATCATTGCAGCCTTTGGCCTGCAAGAAGCTCATATCTATAAGAGTCGCCAAGCATCAGAAATCAAACTGACTAAAGGGGACTTTGAAGAGATATTCCCAGTCTCCAGATCCAGCATGGGGGAAATGTTCACAAATGCCACAGGAAAACAGGTCCAGCGACACAAATAGAAAGAAAACAAGTATGTGTACACACACATACAGAGAGAGAATGTGCCTCTGTTCCCCTTGTGGGAGGGAAATGTTAATATAGGATCACTAAATTTTAGCTGCTCATTCGCAGTATCAGTAGAGCACAATTTATTTGAAAGTCAGCTCAACTTGCTTGAAAATGTCAAAGTCCTGTCCCTAAAGTGTGGGCACACTTTTCTTGCCCCATGAGATAACAGCAGTCTAAAAGAAATTCTGCACATAAAGGCCTCAGAGGTGACTTGTGAAAGGGCAAAGAAATTCATCAAAATTGAGGGAAAGCGTTCTGTCCTCTTTTTTTCCTTGGGAAAAAAAAAGTGAAATCTTGCATGACAAATTTAGTCTGCTTTATCCAGTGTAATTGAACAGGACTGTTCAAGTGGAACTCAATCGGCTAAAACGGCATGTCATATGGGTCAGAGAAGAAAGGGGAGGGGGAAGGCGGTCTGCGATGTATGGTGGGTGTTGGCATAAAATACGTAGCCATGCACTTCCAAGGTGAGCAGGTTCAAAATGAACTGAATCTGGCTGCAAATACCAAAGAAGTCATACCAGTTGTTAAATACTGCACAGTAATAAATAAATACCATTACATGCCCACTATCAAATGGTATCAAGTACCAAAGGATGTCAAATGCAAGCATCAAATAGTCAACAGATATCTAGAATATGCGGAGTAGTCAAAGATTACAGAGATAGCATCTGATATGAAAAAAATCATAGGGGATAATTATGGGAACAATTTTTTCAGTGCATATATTAGTCACCATGTCAGCTGCTCTGAGAAGACTGTATTTTAAATGGGGTAGATAAGAACAGGGCTATGTCACAAGGAGTGGGGACGATCGCACAGATAAACACACCTACTCAAATTCTTATATCCCACTGCAAGTGGGCTCTCATGCATCAATATTGCTTCCATACACTCTACATTTCCCTGGCAGCTACTTCTATCCATCCCCAAAGGGAACATCAGGGGGGGGCGGGGTGGACCTTGTAGTTTTCCTCCAATTTTTATTTATTTTTCCCTTTATGAAATATGCTTCCATTTCCCCACCTCGGAATCAGGACACTTTAGCATCTGGGTGGATAAGGATTTGAGCTTTCTTTATTGCTGAAAAGGGTGGTTAATAATGTGTCTGTTTTCTTCTTCTCATTTATCCAGCACTCTGCAGCCTCCCTGGGTGCTTGTGCTCCCTTATGGGGGGGGGGAATCCATGGGAGGAATGGCCATATGGTATCTTTCCCTGGGCTTTAATTTAAGTGGTAGTACCTGGTGAGGCAGCAGAGTGAATAACACTAATGAGATGATTTGTATAATGAAAGATAGGACACTTACAAACACCCATCACCTACCGGGGCCGGCCTGCCCATGAGGCAAGTTGAGGCAACTGCCTCAAACAGAGAAAGTCAGTGGATAAATAGTACTGGATTCCAGCGAGATCTCTGGAAAGAAAAATGAAATTCTCATGGATTCTGTTGTGGTTACAGTTTGTTTTCTCGTTAATTGAGAAAGCTACCCAGGCAGGTGCATTATGTGACCCACAAGAGCAGCAAAATAACCAAACTGTACAATGGTGATGGGATAAAATCAGGCCAAACCTTTATTGACAGCAGCAGGCAGGGCAAGGGTTGGTATGGCACTGGGTCCCAGGATCAGTTCATCATTCCACAAGCCCCATGTTGATGGAATGGATCCACTGAGTTTGGATCGCTCCAAACCTGCACGATGGCAGTTGGCCAGTGTTGAACCTTGCCGTGATGCAGGCCAAGCAAGCAAGGCCATACTAGGGTCAATTCTCCCCTCAGGCCCCTTATAGGGGGGGCCGCCATACTATGTTGATCCTGCCCAATGCCATTTATGCCCTCATACAAACAACATTATTCCACCTAACAACGGAAAGCCATAATTTCAATGAGGGAAAGGCAAAAAAAAACAAAAACCAACCAAATGTCAATCAGGTTGAGAGAAAAACATTCCTTTCTGGCCCTGCCAACCAGTAACCCTAAATTGCTCAGTGAAGGCTTTAACCCAGGCTTCCTCAGCCTCGGCCCTCCAGATGTTTTTGGCCTACAACTCCCATGATCCCTAGCTAGCAGGACCAGTGGTCAGGGCTGATGGGAATTGTAGTCTCAAAACATCTGGATGGCCGAGGTTGAGGAAGCCTTCTGTAACCCAAGGGTGGGCAGGCAGGAAGCTCCCAAAGTAAAATAGCTGTGAGATCCAGGGGGAGCAGCCTTTTATAGGCTTCCCCTCCCCTCTGCAGCAAGGGCTCATGGGACAGCTTTTTTTCCCATGAGCCCATGACAGTGAAGATGCTGGGCATAACCTTGCACAGCATTTTTCTGCAATCCATGGGCCACAGCGCCATCGGGCAAAGGTCTCCCATGCCTATTGGGCACGGAATGGGCCTTTTAAAAATGGGAGAAATATGGGCTACTATGCGGGCTGTGTGTACAGTGGTACCTTGGGTTAAGTACTTAATTTGTTCCGGAGGTCCGTTCTTAACCTGAAACTGTTCTTAACCTGAAGCACCACTTTAGCTAATGGGGCGTCCTGCTGCTGCCGTGTCGCTGGAACACGATTTCTGTTCTCATCCTGAAGCAAAGTTCTTAACCTGAAGCACTATTTCTGGGTTAGCAGAGTCTGTATGTAACCTGAAGCGTATGTAACCCGAGGTACCACTGTATATGCTTTCACACTGCTAGGTTGGCAGAAGCTGGGACAGAGCAACAGGTGCTCACTCCATCGTGAGGATTCGAACCGCCAGCCTGATCAGCAAACCCAAGAGGCTCAGTGGTTTAGACCACAGTACCCCCGCTCCCCTGCCAGTGCAAGTATATAAATATGTACCGCTGCGGTGGGAAGGTAAACAGCATTTCCGTGCGCTCTGGCTTCTGCCAAGGTGTTGCATTGCGCCAGAAGCAGTTTAGTCCTGCTGGCCACATGACCCGGAAAGCTGTCTGTGGACAAACGCCGGCTCCCTCGGCCTGAAAGCGAGATGAGCGCCACAACCCCATAGTCGCCTTTGACTGGACTTAACTGTCCAGGGCATGGGTAGGCAAACTAAGGCCCAGGGGCTGGATCCGGCCCCAGCACCTTCTAAATCTGGCCCACGGGTGGCCTGGGAATCAGCGTGCTTTTATAAGAGTAGAATGTGTCCTTTTATTTAAAATGCATCTTTGGGTTATTTGTGGGGCATAGAAATTAGTTCATTTCCCCCCCTTTCAAAATATAGTCCAGCCCCCCACAAGGTCTGAGGGACAGTGGCCCGGCCCCCTGCTGAAAAAGTTTGCTGACCCCTGGTCCAGGGGTCCTTTACCTTTTACACACACACATATATATAGTAGAAGACGACGAAATCAACATAAAAAAAATAGAAGGACAATAAGCCAACCCAACAGAATACAGCTACAATGAAAGACCCAGGCATTTTTTCTCATTTTGCTTATCATAAAGGCTATGGCAGTTTGTAAACTGTTCAAGAAGTCACTTGGGAAAAGGAGTTGCCGCCACCTGCTACCTCGCCTTGGGGATGGGACAGGATAGCTGGCAGCCAAGAGGGAAATCTGGGAAGGATTTTGAGCATTCAGAGGGGATGCTTGGAGGAGTTGAAATCTTTTCAAGGCAAACATACAGCTGCTTGCTCCTCTACAGTTATGAGTAACCATAAAGAAGCTAACCAAGGAGTGCACTATAGATGGGGAGGGAGGGTAATAAGATTCTTAGTGGCACGCAGACAAAAGTGTGAAAACACTTGGAACAATTTCACAGCGCCTCTGTTCACTTTGAGATACAGCTGTCATATTTGTAAGTGACGAAACAAGGACCATAAAAAAATATGCATGCATACATTTGGGTGATATTGAAAGCTTAAATTATAATTAGTTCTAAAAATGGCAGAAAATGCTCTAAAAAAATGAAGCTGTTCCCATAACCCCAACAGAGACTTACATATAAAATAGGAACATCTAACAAAATAAAAAAATAATTTAAAAACAATTAAACATTAATAGAATTAAAATTATATATATCAATATAATTATTAAAACATACAAATAGTTGTAATAAAAACAGCATAGCACCAGCCCTTTCATTAAAAGCACTCAGCTCCCAAAAGCCTGTTGGAAGAAGAAAGTCTTCACCTGCCAAAGGGGATTTCTTCTCAGCGCCAGCTGCCAGACAGTGTAAAAAGGTAAAGGCACCCCTGACCGTTAGATCCAGTCATGGACGACTCTGGGGTTGTGGTACTCATCTCGCTCTATAGACAAAGGGAGCCGGTGTTTGTCCGCAGACAGCTTCCGGGTCATGTGGCCAGCATGACTAAGCCGCTTCTGGCGAACCAGAGCAGTGCACGGAAACGCCGTTTAGCTTCCTCCCAGAGCGGTACCTATTTATCTACTTGCACTTTGATGTGCTTTTGAACTGTTAGGTTGGCAGGAGCAGGGACAGAGCAACGAGAGCTCACCCCATCGTGGAAATTTGAACCACCAACCTTTTGATCGGCAAGCCCTAGACTCAGAGGTTTTCAAGGAGATCCAGCAGATTCCTTTGGGGACTGGCTTGAGAGAATATTTGGCATTAAAGCTGCAGTCATGATCCACTTACCTGGGAGTAAGCCCCATTGAATTCAATAGGACTTACTTCTGTGTAGCTAAAGGACCCCTAGACGGCTAAGTCCACTCAAAGGCGACTATGGGGTTGTGGCACTCATCTTGCTTTCAGGCCGAGGAAGCCTGTGTTTGTCCACAGGCAGTTTTCTGGGTCACGTGGCCAGCATGACTAAACTGCTTCGGGCACAATGGGATACCGTGAGGGAAACCAGAGTGCACGGAAACACCGTTTACCTTCCTGCCACAGCGGTACCTATTTATCTACTTGCACTGCTAGGTTGGCAGGAGCTGGGATAGAGCAACAGGAACTCACCCCATTGTGGGGATTCGAACCAGCGACTTTCTGATTGGCAAGCCCAAGAGGCTCAGTGGTTTAGACCACAGCGCCACATGCCTCCCTAGTCTAGCTTCTCTAAGGCGGGTGTTTCAAAATCTGAGAGCAGCCGCTGAGAAGGTGTTGTTCCCCAAAAAGATCAGTGTGGATCATGCAAATAATAAAAAGGTGTCTGAGGTCCATCCACGTTTGGCATGGGGATGTTGGAATCTCCGGTCGACCGAGCTACTCCTCCGGTTGAGCCTTTGGCATCTCCTCCGACGATGATTAACGAACTAAGCCATTGATGAGGCTTCAGGCACGTTCACTCATTACGCAGAGTATCCAAACAGCAGAAGGATGAGAAATATGAGCTACATTGCTAAGAGTTTTATTTCTAACTATGCAGACAGAAAACAATATACATCCTCTCTCTGTGAAAGCAGAGAGCAACTGGTACAAAGAAACAGGAAACCAGTAATATCAACATCCGTCTCCCATCTCCCGTGAGACTTCCAACAGTCTGGAATGTCTGGAATGTAAACAGAGTCTTGTGACTCCAAGCACTGCACAGTGGCATAAACAGAAACCTAACATCCTTCCCCTTTCTGTGAACACCACTGGGCAGTGGTGTTCCTTCTCAGGCCCAGCTGCCAGACAGTGTAGTTCATGCTATTTCAAGGAGAATTAGCAGAGTCCTTTGGGGACTGGCCTGAGAGGACATTTGGCATTAAGCACTAAGGCTGCATTCATGACCCACTTACCTGGGAGTTGTTGTTTAGCTGTTTTGTCGTGTCCGACTCTTCTTGACCCCATGGACCAGAGCACACAGGCACTCCTGTCTTCCTCTGCCTCCCACAGTTTGGTCAAACTCATGTTAATAGCTTCGAGAACACTGTCCAACCATCTTGTCCTCTGCCATCCCCTTCTCTTTGTGCCCTCAATCTTTCCCAACATCAGGGTCTTTTCCAGGGAGTCTTCTCTTCGCATGAGGTGGCCAAAGTATTGGAGCCTCAGCTTCAGGATCTGTCCTTCCAGTGAGCACTCAGGGCTGATTTCCTTTGGAATGGATAGGTTTGATCTTCTTGCATTCCATGGGACTCTCAAGAGTCTCCTGCAGCACCATAATTCAAAAGCATCAATTCTTTGGCGATCAGCCTTCTTTATGGTCCAGCTCTCACCTGGGAGTATGGTCCCAGCTCTACCTGGGAGTAAGCCTCATCAAATTCAATAGGACTTACTTCTGGGTAGACATAGGAGTGCGCTGTTGGGCCGCTCCCATCCCTTCTGTAGACCCGCCTGTAGCTTCAGCCCTAGCTTCAGCAACTCTCCCACTGTGACTGCATACCGGGTCAAGGAGAGATAATTGTGTGGAAAGAAGGCCGATTTTAATGATGAAGCACATATTTTACTTAATAGTTTAGCAATTGCACATTTGTGTCTGCACATGTGGTCTACAGTTGTACAGAAGCTTAGATTTATAGAGGAAGTACCTAAAACAGAAAGCCAAGTTAAACAGATTTAACACTTGCTCTTTTCAACCAACCTGGAGCAATTAAATTTATTCAGTAATATAACAAAGTGCTAAGATCGAGCCTGAGCAACATTAGCAAGTAATTGAACACTGAAGGAAGAAATCTGATTTAAGCCAACAAACAGTGATTAATAAAAACATGTGCAGCATAATCAATGGGGCCAACTCCAACATAAGAGTGTCTAGGATTTCAGTCCATTTGATTCGCAAAATTGCGAATAAAGGCTCTGTTTAAACTCAAGGTGGAGAAGAATTTGGGAGAATTATGTTTTGAAGCCTCAGAATTTGAGCCTTAGCAACATCACTGCTTTCAACAACTGTTTGATATGATAGCTAAAATGAATATCTAAATGCAGTGGGGGGGTTTCTAAAAAAATGTTTAGGGGTACTCTCATTTTGACTCAAGAAAATCACCATTTTATATTTCAAATTGGGAAAAATAAATACACTAAATGGACAAAAGTACAGATTCACAAAATGTTTAGGGGTATTCGTATTCCTGCATCACCCCCCCCCCAAAAAAAAGCACTGTCTGAATGTATTGTACATTCATGGACCTTTGTCTAGTCCACCTAGATTGTGCTTATATTTTCATATAAGCAAATCCTTACATAGTTGCCAAAAACAGACATCTTGGGGTTTTTGCGCAAGATTGCGGTAGACATTGTGGGCACCACAATGTTGTTTGTTCTTGTGCTGCATTCATGCCTCAAAAAAGCACTTATTTCAGGGCAAGATAATGGTGCAGGTCATGTGACTCACCCAGGATTGTGTCCCAGAAGACACGCATTTGGGGTTTTTAATCTGAAAAAGTTGGACGATATGCAACCAAGCTGCCACCAGGTGTATTGATATCTGCTCTGGTTTCAATATGTGCAGTCCATGTAGGTACTGGAAAACTTTGAGCCTGTTTCTCAGGGCCTAGATTTTACGTAATTGTTTTACTTTGCTTCAAGACACACCCAGGGATCCCCAGTTTGGGGTGGATCAATGCAGTTAATAAACTAATCCCACTTTTCTGGCAGTTAGCTCCATTGAATTCAACAGGAATTATTTAGGAGTAGACATGGTTAACAATGCAGCCTAAGGTAGTCACAAGACCCAGCAGAATTGGCTTGTTCATATTGCCACCTTCACATGACCAAGCTATTCTATCCAATTGAAACAAGTGAATCCATTTTCCTTTCACACATGTAGATGAGTGATGAGTACAGTGGTACCTCGGAATTTGAACGTAATCCATTCTGGAAGACCGTTCGAGTTCAGAAACGTGTGAAAACTGAGGCACAGAGGACAGTCTGCAAATTTAATAGAGAAAATTGATAAAAATAACATATACACGCAGTGGAAGCTGTTTGACTTCTGAGGCATGTTCGAAAACGGAAGCATTTACTTCTGGGTTTATGGCGTTCAGTTCCGAAATGTTCATCAACGGAGACGTTCGAAAACCGAGGTACCACTGTACCACAGTCATATTTAGAACATTTGGTGCTCTTCCTACCGATATTAATTCTGTTGCATCTTTTGTTGTCGTTGTCTGTAGCCCTGAGAGGCTTTCCATTACATGATTTAACTCTAGCAGAGAACCTGCCCTCTTTTTGGTAGTAAGACAACTTTTTCTTTTCTTTTTTTTCTTTTCAAATAATCTTTATTAGTTTTTCAATTAGATACTCCACATACACATATTGTATTACATTTTACATTCATACTTGCTCTTCGGAGCTGATTTCCCTCCTTCCTTCTGGTTTTTTATATCACATATAATTTTATCGCATTATTTTCTTCCATTTTATATATTGTCATTCATTTTCCATATTTGTCCATAGTGAACCCATAAACAAATAAGACCTCATGTTTATACAATTCTTGTTGTCTGTCTGTATTCATTTACCACTACTTTTAGTTATATTAGTTTCCTTATACATTTTGCTTCTTATTATTTTCATTATCCATCACTTTTCTTAATCTTTCCCATTATGAGGTTTGTTTCCAATTCTACTGGTTTTACTATTTCATCTCATCTTTCCTATATACAACATAAATTTTTCCCATTCTTTTCGAAGACAACTTTTTCTTGTTGGTGACAAGCTTGTAATAGTTTCTAAATTCTTTGTGGCCATGTCTCTCCCAGTTAAAACATTTTGTTTCTATCCTATCAGGAACTTATGGTGGTAATCATGATTCTCCTTTTCCACATTTTATCCTCACAACACTGAGACATAGCCCAAGGTCACCCAGTAGTGGTTTTAACCCTGGTATCCCATATTCTAGTCCATTTAACATCTCTTCACATTCTGAAAGGAAGCCATAGAAGTTAATAAGTTTGAGTGGTGGGATAAGCTTTTTTTTAATATTCTAGGGTTGAAAGGTTATGGAGGGGACCTTGTTAACAGTTTTGTCTGACACTTTAAAGACTAACCAATTCAGGCTCTGAACCTATCTGAAAACCCACCCCAAAGGGAATGCGATACTTTGTTGTTGTTTAGTCGTTTAGTCGTGTCCGACTCTTCGTGACCCCATGGACCAGAGCACGCCAGGCACTCCTGTCTTCCACTGCCTCCTGCGGTTTGGTCAAACTCATGCTGGTAGCTTTGAGAACACTGTCCAACCATCTCGTCCTCTGTCGTCCCCTTCTCCTTGTGCCCTCCATCTTTCCCAACATCAGTGTCTTTTCCAGGGAGTCTTCTCTTCTCATGAGGTGGCCAAAGTATTGGAGCCTCAGCTTCACGATCTGTCCTTCCAGTGAGCACTCCGGGCTGATTTCCTTAAGAATGGATAGGTGTGAATGCGATACTAGGAAACATTAAAAGTGGCATCCCAATATCTCCCCATTTCATGACTGAAGTCATCATATTAACAGCTACTTTGGAATATTGCCAATATTTTGCCCGGATTGGGTTGCCTGTGGGAAATAATCAATAGCTGTGTGAGATATGGCGCACTCAGGTTAATGGTTTTGTACTGATCTTTCACAATGTAAATGGTGGCACTGCCCCCTACCATTTAGGCAAAATGGGGTGTGCAGAGAAAGGATATGTATAAGGCTGTCCGTTTGTGTGTTGTGCTTCAAAGAACATTTCCTGACTTCAGTTGATGTCATCAAGGGTAACTGTCAAAGTTTGAGTCCTTGGGCTATTATTATGTGGCAGGCCTGTTCAGCAGCAGTTGCTTGGTGACAGATTCTGAATATTTGTAAAAATGGAGCCTGGATCAGGTAGAGTCATTCTGATTGGTCTGAGAAAGAACAGGCTCTGATTGGCTGGAGTTTCTGGTCAACTGGGATAATTAAGTACCGTATTTTTCCATGTATAAGACTAGGCTTTTTTCCTAAAAAATAATGTCCAAAATTTGGGGGCATCTTATACACGGATAGATCCCCCCCCCACATTTTCTTAAATTGGGGTCCCCCAAAAAATATGGGGCGTCTTATACATGGGGGCATCTTATAGACAGAAAAATATGGTAACCATTTTTTGTTAGCTGGGAAGCAGTTGGGGGGGGGGGAATGGTTGCAGCAGCAGGTGGGGTGGAAGTTGGTTGATGAGGAAGGTGTGAAGCAAAGACCAGAGAAACCTGAGGGGAATCAGACCTAAATATTAAGCTATTCATCCCCAGTGCATTAACAATTATTTGCTGAGCAGAGTAAGGAAGCTGTTGGCTGTATTAGGTTGAAAGGCTGCCCAGGTCTTAACAAAAGGTTGCACCAGCAGATTAATTTTTTTAATAAAAATAATCAGCTAAACTGTCCAAGCAGTCAGAAGTACAACTGGGTGAGCTTTGGGGTCAGAAACAGATGCCCCAGTAGCTGTACCAGGTTGAGGGTGAATTTGGCTGGGGTGGAGAACTTGACTAGAAGTGAAAGCCCCTTAGAGGTTGGAGTAGCAACAGTACATCCATAGTCTTTCGAAACTATCAAGCATTTTTTAGTCCTCATTGTAAATATAAGCATTCCCTTATATTCATAATATGCTTAGATAAAGAACCCTAGCTAATATTTCATCCTGTTTCCAGTGATGGTGCCCATCTCACACCTAAGCCTCTTATCTCAAGCTACCAGGAGGCTTCAAAGGCATCATAAGGGAATGGTGGCTGGGTCATTTTGAGGGACTGAGTTATTGTGGCATGCAATCCCATAGACCACAAAATAAAAATGAAAGAAGCACAGATACCTAAGCTTTCATTTATACAGAGCCGGCTAGTAGAGGCTGTGGTTAGAAGAGGTTTGTCTTTAGGTAGAGACAGAGGTGGGAGCTGTTTCCCTATAAATGATCTGCCACTGGTCTGGTTCAGGATGTTGAGAATACAAAGATTAGATGGACTACGAAAGAATTTAAGGAAAAGAAGTCACTGAAGAACAGATGTAAAGGTGAATTAGATAACCAAGAGACGTGTGGTGAATGTGGTGGAAGTCTTTTATAATATTTTAACTAGGATTTAAATATTGTAATATTTGAGGTATGAATTTGGAATAATTGATTATGAAAAGAATATTTTCCTCTTCATTCTTTTTCTTGTTTCTTTCTTATATCTTTTGTCTTTCTTCTCTTCTAGTCTGCATTCTGGAAAATTGTGTAGACAAAATGTTTTTATGTATGGTTATGTATTATTTCTACAGTTGTACCTCGGGTTACATACGCTTCAGGTTACATACACTTCAGGTTACAGACTCCGCTAACCCAGAAATAGTGCTTCAGGTTAAGAACTTTGCTTCAGGATGAGAACAGAAATTGTGCAGCGGGGGCGCAGCGGCAGCAGGAGGCCCCATTAGCTAAAGTGGTGCATCAGGTTAAGAACAGTTTCAGGTTAAGAACGGACTTCCGGAACAAATTAAGTACTTAACCTGAGGTACCACTGTATTTCTTTTTTTTCCTATTCATTTTTTGTAACATTTAATAAAATAAATAAATACAACAGGATGTTGCCCTATTTCCACTGTTGAACTAAAAACCAGCTGGCCCAGCAACATCTGGGGAATGGGAGGTGACATTTTGTTTTGTTTTTTTTAAAAGATATTTATTAAAGTTTTCAAATTTAATACAATAAAAAAAGAATCAAAAAACAAAAAACAAAAAAGTTTAAAAACACATACAGTTCACAATACTTATTTTTCAATAACATATTTCCCTGACCTCCTCATACCTCCCCTTCTTGTATTCCAATTCAAATTGTTAGTTCAGCAAATCCTTATCCGTAATTTTTAACCTATTTCTATACCCCCCTTTTTCCCCCCATATCACTCAAAGCATTACAGCTAGAAACTCCTTAGATTCTATCCGACATCATTCAACATTCATTAATTTTACAATATTTCTGTAAATAGTCCTTAAATTTCTTCCAATCTTCTTCCGCTGACTCTTCTCCCTGGTCACGGATTCTGCCAGTCATTTCTGCCAATCCCATGCAGTCAATCATCTTCATCTGCCATTCTTCCAGTGTGGGTAGATCTTGCGTCTTCCAATACTTTGCAATAAGTGTCCTTGCTGCTGTCGTAGCATACATAAAGAGAGTTCTATCCTTCTTTGGCACCAATTGGCCGACCATGCCCAGGAGAAAGGCCTCTGGTTTCTTCAAGAAGGTATATTTAAATACCTTTTTCAATTCATTATAGATCATTTCCCAGAATGCCTTAATCTTAGGGCACGTCCACCAAAGGTGAAAGAATGTACCTTCATTTTCTTTGCATTTCCAATATTTATTATCGGGCAAATGGTAAATTTTTGCAAGCTTGACTGGGGTCATGTACCACCTGTATATCATTTTCATAATATTTTCTCTTAAGGCATTACATGCCGTAAATTTCATACCGGTGGTCCACAACTGTTCCCAGTCAGCAAACATAATGTTATGTCCAACATCTTGTGCCCATTTAATCATAGCAGATTTGACCGTCTCATCCTGAGTATTCCATTTCAACAGCAAGTTATACATCTTTGACAAAATCTTAGTTTTGGATTCTAACAGTTCTGTTTCCAATTTAGATTTTTCCACCTGGAAGCCGACTTTCTTATCTAAATTGTAAGCTTCCATTATCTGATAATAATGAAGCCAATCTCGCACTTTATCTTTTAATTTCTCAAAACTCTGCAGTTTCAGTCTATCTCCTTCTTGTTCCAAAATTTCCCAATATTTCGGCCATTTGGCCTCCATATTGAGCTTTTTCTGAGCTTTTGCTTCCATTGGTGACAACCACCTTGGGGTTTTATTCCCCAATAAGTCCTTATATCTAATCCAAACATTAAACAATGCTTTCCTGACAATATGGTTTTTGAATGCTTTATGTACTTTAACCTTGTCATACCACAAATATGCATGCCACCCAAAAACGTTGTTAAAACCTTCTAAATCCAAAATGTCTGTGTTCTCAAGAAGCAGCCAGTCTTTCAGCCAGCAGAACGCTGCTGATTCATAATAAAGTTTAAAGTCTGGCAGGGCAAATCCACCCCTTTCCTTTGCATCAATTAATATCTTAAATTTTATTCTGGGCTTCTTGCTCTGCCAGACAAATCTAGAAATATCTTTCTGCCACTTCTTGAAACAGTCCATCTTGTCCACAATTTGCAGTGTTTGAAACAAAAACAACATTCTAGGCAATACATTCATCTTTATGACTGCAATTCGACCCAACAAGGAAAGCTTCAAATTTGACCAAATTTCTAAATCGTTTTTCACTTCCATCCAACATTTTTCATAGTTGTCTTTAAACAAATTCCCATTTTTAGCTGTCATATTAATCCCCAGGTCTTTCACTTTCTTGACCACAGTCAAACCTGTTTCATTCTGAAACTTCTCTCTTTCAGTCAATGTTAAATTTTTCTCTAAAACCTTAGTTTTTAACTTGTTCAATTTGAATCCTGCCACCTGACCAAATTCTTGAATTAGTTCTAAAACTCTTTTAGTACTAGATTCTGGCTCCTGTAACGTCAAAACTAGGTCATCTGCAAATGCTCTCAGTTTATACTGTTTACCTCCAACCTGTATACCTTTAACCAACCGGTCCCTTCTAATCATGTTCAGCAGAACCTCCAGGACCGATATAAAAAGCAATGGGGAAATTGGGCACCCCTGTCGTGTCCCTTTTTCTATCTTAAATTGTTCCGTAACCACGTTATTTACAATTAATTTTGCCTTTTGTTCAGAATATATTGCACCTATACCATTCTCAAAACCTTGGCCTACCCCCATACCCTGTAAGTTCTTTTTCATAAAACTCCAAGAAATATTGTCAAAAGCTTTCTCCGCATCCACAAATATCAGGACTGCTTTAGTATTTATATTCACTTCTAGCTTTTCCAAAATGTCAATTATATTCCTCAGGTTATCAGATAGATGTCTTCCCGGTAGAAAGCTCGCTTGGTCCCTATGAATCTCTTCAATCAATACTTTTTTCAGTCTCTTAGCCAAAATATCAGCAAAAATTTTGTAATCCACATTTAATAAGGATATGGGACGGTAGTTCTTAAGTTGAGTCTTTTCAGTCTCCGTTTTCGGTATAAGTGTAATATAAGCCTCTTTCCACGATTCTGGTGCCCTTTTCCCTTCCAAAATTTCATTGCAGACTTCCTTCAAAGGTTGTAATAACCACTCTTTCAAAGATCTGTAATATCTGGAAGTCAGCCCATCCGGTCCTGGAGACTTGCCTAATTGCATATTTTGAATGGCCCCTTCTATCTCCTGGTCAGATATTTTACAATTCAACATTAGTTTACTTTCTTGTGAGATTTTTTGTAATCCATTTGTTTTCAAAAATCGGTCAATGTCCATTTCATTCTGTGGCCCTTGTGCATATAATTGTTTGAAGTACTTCTGGAAGCAATTTCTAATCTCAATTGGATTATGTATGTCTTTCCCTTCTACTTCCAAATTTGTAATGGTATTTAGTTTTTGCCTTTTTTTCAATTGCCAAGCCAATAGTTTCCCACATTTATTTGCTGATTCAAATGTCTTCTGTCTCATTTGTTTAATTTTCCATTCTATTTCCTGATTCATCAATTCCATATATTGTACTTGATATAATTTTATTTCTCTCAAGATCTCCTGGGACTTTGGCTTTACTCTCAGTTTTTTCTCCCCTTCTTTTATTTTCTCCAAAATTTTATCTTTTTTCTCATTTCGGCTTCTCTTCTTTATTGCGTTCTGTTGTATCAAAAACCCTCTCATCACAGCTTTACTTGCATCCCAGATTACTCTTTTTTCAACATTAGTAGTCATATTTATTTCAAAATAGTCTCTCAAAGTTTTTTGGGCCTTTTTATATACTTCTTCATCTCTAAATAGGGTGTCATTCATCCTCCATCTAAAGGAGCCGGTTGTTGTTTGCTTCATCTCCATCTTTACAGCGTTATGGTCTGAGCAAGTCTTAGGGCATGGGAGGTGACATTTTGGTTTTTGTCTCAGGCAACAAAATGTCTTGAGCCAGCCATCATGGCAATACAGAAACACAGGAAGGAAACAAAATCTGGGGAGGGAGTTTTGCACTGATATCTGAAATGAAGGAGGAACTAATACAAGCAAAGATTCAAGAACAAAGAGCTTCTCTAAATAGCCTTGTTGTGTATGTACTGTAGACAAAATGTGAAGTTGCCATGGCAGTGAAATATATTTGTATAATATCTACCCCCCACTTTTTTAAACTATATGTCACACAGCCAAGTTCAGTTGGGAAGGAAAGCACACTGAAACTATTAATGTGTTATTTATATCCAAATGCTTCTCACATTTCAGAATCACCATAATCTGAATGTTCATAAATATATATGGGAGCAGTATGCCATCTTGAACTCAGTGTTTCAGAAATATCCTTGTACAAATAAGAGACAGAAAACTGCAATGTTATCCCTTTTAGTGCCATGGCCTCTTTATATTATTCAGTAGTCAGTACTACACCACATAAATCATTTCCGCCTATGATTCATATTTATTTATGTTGATGTAAAATTCACATGTTCTCTGGATTCCTTTCCATAATTAAATTCTACAACAGAACCTCAAGTCTTGGCAGAAAAAAAGACTTTCATTTTAGCAAATCAAATAGGCATTTTGGGGAATAGCAAAATGTATTCATCTCATAAACTCAATAAGTTATTGGCGGAAAGGTGTAGTTCAGGAGTTCAATTCTCCCATGAAAAAGTGGCTGAGGAGATGCATACCCAAAGCAGGTGAGACCAAACCATACATACACTTTTGGACCCACCTGCAGTGACCCTTCCCAAAGGAGTATGGCTTAACCTATGAAGGTGAACAAACTGGACAGGACAATGATCTAGGATTTAAAATTAGGCCACAAATTGCTTGATTCCGGGTGTAGGTTGTACTTGGCTTAGGCCAGGGGTCAGCAAACTTTTTCAGCAAGGGGCCGGTCCACGGTCCCTCAGACCTTGAGGGGGCCGGACTATATTTTGAAAGGGAAAAAAATCACAATACAGTGGTACCTCGGGTTACAAACGCTTCAGGTTACATACGCTTCAGGTTACAGACTCCGCTAACCCAGAAATAGTACCTCAGGTTAAGAACTTTGCTTCAGGATGAGAACAGAAATCGCGCGGCGGCGGCACGGCAGCCGCGGGAGGCCCCATTAGCTAAGAACAGGTTAAGAACAGTTTCAGGTTAAGAACGGACCTCCAGAACGAATTAAGTACGTAACCAGAGGTATCACTGTAACTCCTATGCCCCACAAATAACCCAGAGATGCATTTTAAATAAAAGGACACATTCTACTCATGTAAACACACGCTGATTCCCAGACCATCCACGGGCCGGATTTTGAAGGTGATTGGGCCGGATCCGGCCCCCGGGCCTTAGTTTGCCTACCCATGGCTTAGGCATTGGGTGTATCTCCTTCACAGCCTCCCTGGTGGATGGCTAAAGCATGATAGGGTCAAGCCTAGGATTAAGGGTCCTCTGCAAAGCAATAGATCTACATGGAAAATACTCCCAAGCTGCTGAAGGAAACTCCATGGCCCGTCTGTTGCATGCCTTGGCTTTAAGGCAGAGACTTCTGACTAGGCCCCCTAAGTCCATTTTCTACATTGTACAGAATGGATTGCCAGATGAGATCGCTCCTACAGAGCAAAGACTATATAAAAGTTGGGGAGGGGGGAAATCACCTTCACAGGATATGGATCGACCACCACACAAAAGAAACAACAATCTGTTTCAGTTCACACACACAGCCCCCAAAAGATAAGATCATTAACATTGGTGTGGAGCGACTGGTGGACGAAGAGGAGTGCGGGGAGAGCGCACCACCCCCGGCAGCGCGATCCCAGTGGGGTGCCACCGCGGCTGCCCCCCCGCCCACACTGGGTGCCATGCCCTCACAGGTGGCGCGTCACGCCCCTGCGGGTGGTGCACCACGACCCCCAGGATGAGACCACTCCCCTGTGGGCGGTGCGCCACGCCCTCAGGATGCACACCAGCCCCTCTCCCACCTGGTCTCTGCCCCCCCAGTGCAGGAGCATGAAGCTCCGGCACTGTATGGAGCCTCATTTGTTTTTGTTTGTTTATTTGTATGCACATTTATTATACAGTGGTACCTCGGGTTACAAACTTAATCCGTTCCAGAGGTCCATTCTTAAACTGAAACTGTTCTTAACCTGAGGCGCGCTTTCGCTAATGGGGCCTTCTGCTGCCACTGCACCTCCACTGTGCGATTTCTTTCTTTCTTTCTTTCTTTCTCTCTTTTCATTTTATTTTATTCACATAATATACATTCTTTACCACAAACAACTCCAAAATAAGCAGACAACTCCAATCATATATAACAAAACCATAAGTCTCATGTTTTCATTTACACTGATCTCCTCTCTGATACCTTTACTTAATATTTCTTGCTGCTTTCTGCTTTCCTTATCGAATCTTTATAAAAATTTAAATCTCTTAAATACTGTATCAATCTTTAACCATTTCAATTAACTGCGATTTCAATTAAGCAATTTCTGTTCTCATCCTGGGGCAAAGTTCGCAACCTGAGGTAACTACTTCCAGGTTAGCGGAGTTTGTAACCCGAAGCTTTTGTAACCCGAGGTACCACTGCATTCAGTTTTCAATGGAGAGTATAGGGAACGATTAACTAAATAATAGTTCCAACTGTATGTACACATCATTGGCATTCTTTCCTCCTCTCACTTTTCAAGTACACATTTAGAGGTGAATTTGGAAGTTGTCTTACTGCAATTTTGGCTAATTTTCATTCTTTCAGCCACCAACAATTTTTCATTCTTTTGCCAGGGGCTTCTGTGCATAATTGTGCATAATTGTGCTTCTTCCCGTTTGAAGGCAAGAATGGTGATCATCTCTTTGCTTTGGTTTTGAATTAAGGAATACGGCATAGTACTGTGTGCATGAAATAACTGCAGATCTAAAGTGAATATGTAAATGAACCTCTTCCTTTAACAGAGATGTTTAATAGCATCAGTATCAAAGGTTGGATGCATAACACCAGCCATTATTTTCAGGAGCAGCTTGGATGCTCCTACAGTTTTGGTATTCAGCCATTTTGCGAAAGAAATATGCTTGTGCATCATTTGGCCTGACCAGATGGTGTGCAGAGACACATAATGGCCTCTGAAATCTTTCCTGTGGGATACTGATGCAATAAACCATAGATCAGATCTGGTTCTTTGTCTACCTAAACCTGTTAAATATGCCGTGTGTGTGTGTGTGTGTGTGTGTGTGTGTGTTATGTAAAGAATCAGAACTCATACCTTCAAATTTCTTTAACATCCGCTGCTAAGAACAAACAAATGAACAAAAAAACCCCTCATGTTTCACTCAACAGAGAGCAAAATTACAACAGAAAATCAGGATAAACACAACACTTGAGATCAGAGCCTAATGGAAGGAAAATATTTGTAGCTAAACTTGGCAACTTCTTGCTAAATGCTTGAGATTCTAGAAGCCTGCATTGCTCTGATTGTGTGGGCTTTGAAAAAAGATCATCAAGGGATCTGGCTTCAGAAGAGCTGGTCAGTCCATTGGAGAAATTTCTCTACTCCAAAATTTTTTGAAGTGTTGACGTCTTAGATTAATCTCTTTATGGATGAAGGTGTGGGTGCCTTTTTCACCTACTCTGTTCAGTCAAGAAATTGAGATTTGAAATCAGTTTGGTTGGTTCATTCCTTTCTGCTTAAATAGGTCATAAGTAGTAAAAAAAGGTAAAGGGACCCCAACCATTAGGTCCAGTCGTGGCCGACTCTGGGGTTGCGGCACTCATCTCGCTTTATTGGCTGAGGGAGCAAGCATACAGCTTCCGGGTCATGTGGACAGCATGACTAAGCCGCTTCTGGCGAACCAGAGCAGCGCACAGAAACGCCGTTTACCTTCCCGCTGGAGCGGTACCTATTTATCTACTTGCACTTTGATGTGCTTTTGAACTGCTAGGTGGACAGGAGCAGGGACCAAGCAACGGGAGCTCACCCTGTCACAGGGATTCGAACCGCCGACCTTCTGATCAGCAAGTCCTAGGCTCTGTGGTTTAACCCACAGCGCCACCCGCGTCCCTTCACCCGTCATAAGTAGTACACTACGTTTATTGTGGATTTCCAGGAAAGGGCAGGCAGAACAATTCATAGTGAATGCTCAGAGACTTCGTTTGTTATAGCTCATGTCTCCTCTTCAACATAGCATCTCTATTCCCTCACCAACCTCTGAACCCACTTTACAACTTTGTGAAGTAGATTAGGCTAAACTCGGCCAGATTATAATGGTACAATTGCATCAGCACCCATGCCAGTCTTTTAGTTCAGGGGAACATACCTGCCAAGTGCTCTGGAAAAATAATGGAACATCTCCTTTTTTCATGTGAGATTGTGGTGTCCATTTTGGTTGCAGTGACCTCGCACATTCTTGCACTGTGCTCTCACTCCAAGAAAGCATTTATTCCAGGGCCACAATCTAGGCCAGATTATAATGGTGCAATTGCATGCCAGTCCTTTAGTTCAGAGTACCAAGAAAAAAAGAGGACATCCATTTTTATTTTGCACAAGATCATGCTGGCCATTTTGGGTGCTATGATCTCGTGGACGCTTGCCCTGTAAAAGCACATTTTTTTCTGGGCCCCTATCTGGTGTGGTACCCAAAAACATGTGTTTGCCATCAACGCTCATGAAAGCTCTCATCTTCAAATGGAAATATTTCATTGAATCGAGCTTTTCGGTATCAGCGAAAGGAAATTATGTGAATAGTTTTGGTTCAGAACCAAGATGCAATTTTAGAACAATATATTTAAAAGTATTTAATTCAGTTTTCAGGAGAAAAGATCTTGCATAAGATATTTTATTTTCCCCTCCCCATATGTCTAATTCCAATGATTAATTCATTTTTATTATTTTTCTAGACCTTCACACTATGTATGTCTTTCAGTTTGCAATTGTTCCAGGAAGTCTGAATTAGATAGGTTCTCCTTAAAATGCGAGCTGAATTGCCTTTATTCCCCATACATGGCCCTGTCTTCATTCCAGGGTTTAGGGAGCAATGAAATACATCTCTCCTAAAATGGGGGACTCAAGAAGTGAGAGATCTCTTGGCCTTCATACCCATGAATTTGTGTGTGTATGTTTTATATGCTTTCAAAATGCAAGTAAAATTTATTTATCTGCTGTGGTGATTGACAGAGACCACATGTGCATTTTCAGAAATATGTAACCTGGAGACATTTAATAATAATAATAAAAACCAGAAGTCATTATGCTGTGAAAACATGTCATTACTGATGCTGACCTTTAAGTTCTGCTGTGCTACATTTTTGGATTAATCATATCATTGGCTGAATTCATGAACCAAGTTATACACTGATGATGAATAAGAGTGGATAGGTGCTTGACTTTTATTGGCAAAACTAAATTGTATTCAGGAAGGAATAGTTAGGATTTTAAAGGTGGGGTGATTAAGCTTAGCAAGGTAATTGTGTTCTTCCATGAGAACATGTGAGGCTCATTCTTGGACACCTTCCCTATAAAGAGCGGTGTGAAATAAGTCTGTATTCTCACCAGGGCTGTAGCAAGGTGGGTGCGGTAGGTGCGGGCCGCCCCGGGTGTCCCCACTGAGAGGGGTGACAAAATGTCGGGCGGCACCACTGCTGGGCCTGCAGCAATCCCGAGCCACAGGTCTCAGGTGTCTGTAGGCTCCACTCTGTCTGCCGGCTGCCTCCCCCCAGCTGTAGAGCAGCTGAGTCCGCACGGCATGCCCTGTCCCTATGGGTGCCGTGCCCCCCGTCCCATTCCTATAGGCGCCACCCCCACCCCTCCCTAAGGGTGCCACACACCATGCCCCAATGGGTGCCGTGCGCCCTGCCCCACCCCTATGGGCGGTTCGCCCCGCCCCTATGGGCGCGCTGCCCCAGGTGCCAGAGAGGCTTCCTCCGCCACTGAGTCTCGCTCCAAATTTCTTTGGCATATTCTTATCCCTGTTGCTCTCCTACACCCTTGTGCAAATTAATTGAAACAAACAATGTAGTTTATTCTACAAAACTCACATGTACATGTACAAAACTCACATATATGTACATTAGTAACGGATATGACCTCCACTATTTTAAAGCAGGGTTTGGCATGGAGTCTGCTAGTTTTGAACAGTCACTGTTGATTTTCGGATCCCTGTACCACACTTGAATCAGCGCAGGATACCTCTTTTCCAGCTCTGGAATAACCCTTTCATAGAACCTCAATATATTGTGGTGAGCGCATCATTCCTTCTTTTGGGTGCAGGCTTCCGACACCATCATGATCAACTGACTTTTCGTATTTGTTTTGAGTACAGGATTACGAGTAAGATAGAAAACATGTTTTGTTCTGATTAATTTGCACAAGGGTGTATGCCTCCAGCTCAACTGAAGACAGTGTGTACTCTCATTCAAGGAGCAACAGAGCTTTGTTCAACCTTGCATGTCTCTGTGCCAAGACAAAAATGTGGTGGGTTCTTATCTGAGAGATGTTGTTTGCAAATAATGCAGCCTTGACAGCCCACTCTGAGTTTCGGGGGCGGATAATACAGCATTATTGCCTGCCAGGGATGCAACAGTTATCCCTGTGGCTTTTTGAAAAATCAAAACAGTATTTGCTTGTATGGACGATAGTTTTAAATAAATTTCAGAACAGTTATTGTATTTTGAGAAAGAGAAAATACCCCCACACAAAGACAAATCTGTGATTTAATTGACAATATATTTCACAGTTGTTATTTTTTCCAATTGCACACAATAGTGGGAAGTTGCACAATAATCTGGTATTTTTGATAATAGCCAGCATCCTGTATAATAGTCTTCTAGCCAATCCTTAGGCACAGAACAAGAAAATGCAGTAGCAACCAGGTCAGCATTCAGATGGGGAACTAAAACGGCAGCCTGGTCAACATTTTGAATGGGGAAAGATGCACACAAACTGGGAAATGAATTAACATTGGAATAAGACACTCAGAAAATCCTGCCATTTCAAAAATTATATACCTTTCGTAGATCAATGTCTCAAACATGCAATTTCAAGTCTGGAGAGGCAAAAATAATGGCAGGAATAATATTGAAGGCTTATGCACATCAATAGTCCACACTTAGTTTCATGTCAAATGCGACAACCCTCTCCTCCTCATTTACAATTTTCTTAGGAAGGGATTTGACTGTTATTAAGGGACATGTTGTATATCTTTTATTTGCACTCCTGTGTCTTACAAGATCCCCACCCCCCACCCTCCCCCAAAACAGCCTAAAGCCAATTTCTTCAGCTGGGTCAAATCTCTTCAAAAAAAAGGTTGATCGATGTTACAGCTGAAAGCTCCTGAACAAAACAGTTGCTTGCTTGATTTTTCTGCCATTGCTTACCACAAAACATCCCTTGTAGCCTGAGCCTTGGCATGCCGGATCAAAGTCTGCCAAGGAAAGTCAAATTTGCAAATCCCCTAAAACAAATGGATTTGACAGTCATCCAGCCAAGGAAACTAGGAGCTCAAATTCAAAGAATCTCTTTCACCAATCCAGGAGCTTTAGAATTAAATTCAGGGTACACACCAGTGCACCCACATACTTGCTATAATTCAAACGGTGGGTTTTCTTTAGCCTTTCCAAAGCAGGAACATTTAAAAAATAAGCAACAGAAGCACAGAAAAACCAAAGCAATTGTATATTCATTAGGAATCCACACCTCCTTTTGTAATAACTTCATGCTCCTCACCAAGGCTGAGGGCCTTCTGGCGGTTCCCTCATTGCGAGAAGCAAAGCTACAGGGAACCAAGCAGAGGGCCTTCTCGGTAATGGTGCCCGCCCTGTGGAACTCCTTCCCATCAGATGTCAAAGAGATAAACAACTACCTGACATTTAGAAGACATCTGAAGGCAGCCCTGTTCAGGGAAGTTTTTAATGTGTGACATTTTAATGTATTTTTAATCTTGGCGCATCAAGGTCCCCAAGACACCCCCCCAAAGAAAAACACACATGTCACTTAATTTTTGTTTAAGGTTTTTGGCATAATTTTGGCCACAACTTTATTCAAATTACAGCAATGTGAATGGTTGCTTAGGCATTGGTAGCACTAACTGACCCCGCCTGGGGACAGCTCTGACATTCGCACCCCCTGTGAAGTCAGCAAGGGTAAGTCACCTGGGGAGAGAGACGGGACTGGGAACCATGCCTCACCTCTCCCCAGAATGCTCCCAGGGGCTTGCGTGGCCCTAGCCCCTTGCCAGGGGGTTTCGGACAAAAGCATGGGGAGCCCCTGGGTTCCTTTAATGGAAAACTCTTGAAGCAGCAGCTGCAGCAGCATTTTGGAGGGGCAGGCACAGCCGAATCCATACCCCTCCACCAACCAATTCCAAGACCAATGCCTAACCGCAAACCTTACAAGTTGTGACGATTTGCTACGCAGTAGGCAAAAACCAAGTGGCACACACTAATCAGCCAAATGGACAAAATTCCTACCAGGCCCCCGCTCCAAAGCAGACGACCCCATGACAGGCATAGCAAGGTCAAGCAAACAGCCTAAAATTAGGGAAGGGAGGGCGGGTGATCCGAAGTTCAAGGGCCAGTGGCAGAGGCCCAAATCCTGAAATGTTCTGTGATTGGACATCATGTATTGAATCAGAACACAGGGGCTCAGAATCCTTAGTCCAGACTCAAGCTCAGGCAGACAGACTGCTGAATACATAACAGGTCTAATCAGTTCTCTCTGTTATGTAAAGCTATTAGATTAACCCTCAGGTGGTAAGTGTCTAAAGATGGAGAGCTTGGACAAAACCTGCAAGGACCACTAGAAGGGCACAATGAGCCAACTCAGCACAAAAACGCATTTGCATGCCACCCAGTGTTGAGTGGCGGTGAGATGAGTTTGCCTTTCACCACAAGACCTATGGATCTTATATGCCTACAATACATTTACCACAGCTCCTTTGTCAGATCTATTTAAAGATTTGTAATAGTAACTCCTCCCTTAGCACCAGTGCCAGCCTTAGTGAAGCTTAGGCCACATCTTCTCTATACATTTAAAGTAGTAGCATACCATTTAAACAGTTACAGCTTTTCCGAGCACAATTCAAAGTGTTGATGCTGACCTTTAAAGCCCTAAACGGCCTCAGTCCAGTATACCTGAAGGAGCGTCTCCACCCCCATCATTCTGCCTGGACACTGAGGTCCAGTACCAAGGGCCTTCTGGCGGTTCCCTCGCTGTGAGAAGCCAAGTTACAGGGAACCAGGCAGAGGGCCTTCTCAGTGGTGGCACCCGCCCTGTGGAACACCCTCCCACTAGATGTCAAAGAGAAAAACATCTACCAGACTTTTAGAAGACATCTGAAGGCAGCCCTGTTTAGGGAAGCTTTTAATGTTTAATAGACTATTGTATATTAATATTCTGTTGGAAGCCGCCCAGAGTGGCTGGGGAAACCCAGCCAGATGGGTGGGGTATAAATAATATATTATTATTATTATTATTATTATTATTATTATTATTATTATTACAGCTTCCCCAAGGAATCATGGGAACTGTCATTTATTAAGAGTGCTGAGAGTTTTTAGGAGACCTCTGTTCCACTCAAAAATAAAGATGAGTTTTAGTCTGCAAAGTGGGTGGGGCATAATAGTTGTATGTGAGAGTGACAACAGAACAGGGGCAGATTTAGGGCTGTGCAAGTGGTGTGGAAGCACTGGGCAGTGAGCCAAGGAGGCACCATCTCAAAGCCCAGTGATTAAGGCACCCAGTTTTGGGAAGGAGGTGTGAGGGCCATGTGCCATAACCTGTTCCATTTAGCTTCCATCAAAGCTGTGAATAGTGGCACTGTTGTGGCATCCAGTGCGCTTCCACTGCGCTCGTCTGCTCTTCCCAGCTACAGCAGAGTATCTTGAGCAGCGGTGTGCCTGTGTGGAAGGAAAAACTCTCGTACAGCAGCTTCCTATTCTACGAAGCTTTATTGTACAGCAGCAAAACAATTCAGCCAGGAGAGAGCGAAGACATGATGCTTCTCCTGTCGCAGACGAAACAGAAAGTAAAAGCGTTCACAAAACAAAGTACACAACCCATATGGGAACACACAAACACACACACACACCGTGACAGGACGTCATTTCCCTTGAGCTGTTAACTCTGTAAGCTCTGGGTATCTTCACAGGCCAGGGGTATACAAGGGGGGGAGTACCCCGGGCACCATTCTGGGGTGTGTGAGAGACAAGATGGTGACATGTGCAGTCTGTATGGACATCACGTGTGGGCCGCCGGGCGGGCCGCCCCTCCCCTCGGCATCCCATACCGGCTGCTGGAGAGGGTTCATCCGCCACTTGTGAGGGCTCTAGCAAGGTCCTACAGTCCTCCCCCCTCCTTCCCAAAGCCTAGTTAGGACTTACCCACCTTTGAGAGCCAGCGTGGTGTAGTGGTTAAGAGCGATAGACTCGTAATCTGGGGAACCGGGTTCGCGTCTCCGCTCCTCCACATGCAGTTACTGGGTGACCTTGGGCTAGTCACACTTCTCTGAAGTCTCTCAGCCCCACTCACCTCACAGAGTGTTTGTTGTGGGGGAGGAAGGGAAAGGAGAATGTTCACCGCTTTGAGACTCCTTCGGGTAGTGATAAAGCAGGATATCAAATCCAAAATCTTCTCTTCTTCTTCTTTGGGGTGGCAGCATAAGCAATGTACTTCCATGGAAGTACAGGGGCAACAACCCATGGCCTGTCATTAGATGCCAACTTACATAATCATCAACCTTTATTACGGTCCAGAGAACCAAGAAATCGTTACAAAGCAATACACAATTCATGCAGCCTACCTCCAGGTTAAACAAGCATTTTGTTCAGAATATAGGGATCATTGGTTCTTGCAACCACCGATAAAAACTTTGCCACTGCTAATGTTACATGTGCAGCAAGAACAACAGAAAAACACACTTTGTTTTACCTGGAGGCGAAACAATATATGTGCTTATTTATGCTTCACTGTTTTCAAGCAAGAGGGTGGGTTAACATCCATACAAACCTGATTACACTATTTCCTGCCATTCATGTTTCGGTTTGGCATTTATAAGGGTAACCAACATGGGTAACCAACGTTTGCGTGTGTAGGTCCCCAAGCCACCCCTCAAAATAATTCACAAATCACACGTAATTTTAGTTTAAGGTTTGGGGCACTATTTTGGCCACAACTTTATTAAAATACAAAATTTGTGAGTGGTTGCTTAGACATTGGTTATGACTATCTGTCCCCCCGCCTGGGACAGAACTGATTGTCCGAACTCCATCGGAAGCCAGTGAAGGGAAAACAATGTTGGGGATCAGTTGAGCTGAGCGTCAGTCCCTCACCGCTCACCCAACCAGCTCCCCAAGGCTTGCCAGCTCTGGTCCCATTTCAGGGATTGGACGAAATCGTGGCAAGCCCCAGGATTCCTTTAATGGAATTCCCTTCCAGCACCATTGGAGGGGCAGGCACAGCCTATCCTGACCCCTCCACCACCATTTTTTATAACCAATGCCTAACCGCAACCTTACAAGTTGTGACGAATTGCTAAGTAGTAGGCAAAAACCAAGTGGCACCAGCCAATCAGCCAAATGGACAAAATTCCTACCGGGCCCCTGCCCCAAAAGCAGACGACCCCATGACAGGCAAAGCAAGGTCAACCGGAACACAGGGCGGGCGGGCGGGTGATCCGATGCACTCTGCGAAAGTGCCAATCGTTGCACCAGGCAATAACTATTAACCTGCCTGGCAACAGAGGGCTGGCCTGGCTGCCCACATCACAACACGTGCTCTCATTTTAGGGAGAACACGCTTTCTGTGATTGCAACTGAAACCCAACTTCACTTTCTTGGAAAGGGCTATCCTTCCTCATAAACTTGCCAAGAATGTGCATTACAATTCCAGATAGTAATTTGAAAATGAGCTTTACCACATATATGTTGCAAATGGCCAAGAAATTCGATCAATATAACAGCAAAAAGAGCTTCGCAGACATGATGCCAGTGATCGCAAGTCAGCAAAATAAATGTCCCACCGTTAGGTAGAATCAGGTGACCCACCTTGTGGTGGATTTTGGAGTACCATAAAAGGGGAAGCAGCAGTCAGTTTTATACTTATATATTGCCAGCATGGAGGGTGCCATTTGAATTTTCTGCCTGAGGCGCCAAAGTGTCAGGGGCCATCTTTGTCAAAAGCTCCACACAGTAATGGACTATATATCTAAGTGGTGAATAAATAGAGCTATTTCAGGGCTGCACTAACACATTCAACATAAAATGGATTATGTACTTTGAAAGAAAGTCCCAGATGAATCATATGGGGTAGGTGGGGACGTAAGATTACTCCTTCCCATCTGCTTGTTTGAAAACGTTAAGAAAACCACGGACCTGCCTTTCAACCACCTACTGTTCCACCAGTACAAAGAGAAGCAGACTGAAGGATGCTTGACACGTTACCTTTTTAAGATGCAGGATTATTCCCATAAGCCATTTGCTTTCCTTCAAAAGCTCTGTACGTGTCTGCCTTAAATGAATAATATATTCATTTGGCTGTCAGCCAGAGCTGGGGAAAGCAATATTCTGGTAGCTTCTCAGCTGTTCACAGATCTCCCTGGAGACTGGTCACTGGTAGGGCTCATTCAGACAAGACTTTGGCAAAGGATGGACTCACAGGACTTCACTCTAATATGCAGAGAAAGTGTTGAGGGCAATCCAGATGTTTGCTGAATAGCACCCAAAGGCATCTTCTTGGCCTTGGTTTCTGAATTCATTTCCATAGTAGCCTGTGGATGTAATGGACAAGGTGGTTGATTTTGACTCTAGAGACCTGGGTTCCTTTTTCTGCTCTTCCAAAAATCTCTAGGCTGCTTCTTGCCAGATCTCCCCCCTCCCTTGCTTATGAATACTAAAACTTGTTTGTGTTAGTACGGAGTACTATCTCTCTCTTTTTTCTTTACTTTATGCTGGCACCGACACTATTTTATATATATATATAAAATTTATTTTATTTTAAATATTATATATATATATATATATATATATATATATATATATATATATATACTGGTAATTAGTTTTCAAAAGTTTATGTACTTTACCACCAACAATTTATCCATTGATGTCCTACCCACCCCCTCTATGATGTTCTATAGGTAAAGGTAAAGGGACCCCTGACCATTAGGTCCAGTCATGACCGACTCTGGGGTGGCAGCACTCATCTCGCTTTATTGGCCAAGGGAGCCGGCGTACAGCTTCCGGGGCATGTGGCCAGGATGACTAAGCCGCTTCTGGCGAACCAGAGCAGCACATGGAAACGGCGTTTACCTTCCCGCCGGAGCGGTACCTATTTATCTACTTGCACTTTGACGTGCTTTTGAACTGCTAGGTTGGCAGGAGCAGGGACTGAGCAACGGGAGCTCACCCCGTCGCGGGGATTCGAACTGACGACCTTCTGATCAGCAAGTCCTAGGCTCTGTGGTTTAACCCACAGCGCCACCCGCGTCCCTATGATGTTCTATGTTTCTCCTTTAATGATGAATTCTTTTAACTTATATCACTCCATATGTACACCCTGAGATATTCCACAAAAGGTTTTGAATCCTCAAAGAACGATTCATCGTTTTGATCTCTCACCCACACCATTTTCATCAAGATATGGCTACTGGCGCCTCGGTCTCTACCCAAAGAAGCAATAGAGAATACCCAGTTGCCAAATAGATGGTACAAAATTTATATGTATATATGCTTTTAGCCCTGATTCCTTCTGAAGATAAACGTGCACAGCCATGGAGCTTGCTTGCATGTATTCATAAGAGGGGGCGGGGATTAAAATACATGTGTCATATCTGACACATGCACACCATTGGTTCTGTAGTTAGGCACTTGTATCAGAGTACAAGAGCTCCCATAAAAATTAAGTTTGTGAGTCCCTACCACTTCATACTGGCAGATTGGCGGATTATAGCACAATACGCTATGGGTTAAACCACAGAGCCTAGGACTTGCCAATCAGAAGGTCAGCAGTTCGAATCCCCGCGACAGGGTGAGCTCCCGTTGCTCGGTCCCTGCTCCTGCCAACCTAGCAGTTCGAAAGCACGTCAAAGTGCAAGTAGGTAAATAGGTACCACTCCGGCAGGAAGGTAAACAGAGTTTCCGTGCGCTGCTCTGGTTCGCCAGAAGCAGCTTAGTCATGCTGGCCACATGACCCTGAAGCTGTACGCCAGCTCCCTCGGCCAATAAAGCGAGATGAGCGCTGCCACCCCAGAGTCGGTCATGACTGGACCTAATGGTCAGGGGTCCCTTTACCTTTACCTTTACCAGAGTACAAGACCTCTCATAAAAATTAAGTTTGTGAGTACCTATCAATTCATACTGGCAGATTGGCAGATTATAGCACAATCCTATATTTGTCTACTCAGAAGTAAACACCCATTATCTTCCATGAGGCTTACTCCCAGGTAAGCAGGTACAGGATTGTAGCCTCAAGTTTCTTTCCGGTCTGTGACAGTTTTGTATGCATTCATGCATAAGCCCATTCCATCCTGTTTCCATGCCAATCAGCATTTTTTACTTCATTTATAAACCCCCCCACAAATCTTCATGCAAAGTTGTATCTAAATTTTCTTTTCTTTCTTTCTTTTTTAACTGTAGCAGAAATAACGAGGAAGATAGCTACACGGTTGAAACTCACAATCGTTTTAATCCTTTAATGGACCTCGCAGCCGACATAGAAGTGGAGGGGGTGAACTCGAAGGCAACGAATAATGCTAAGGCTAATGACAAAGAAGTGAGAGCCACCTCGAAGGGGGAGTCCGAGTTGGCCCTGGGCGACGGCATGGGATTCGATCATTTCCAATTAATAACCAGGACCCTGCGCTGCATCTTTAAGAGCATAAATGGGATCTCCATGCAGGTGAATAACCTTCACCAAAAGCTTGAGGCCCATTTGTTGGAGTTGCAGCTCAACCTCACTCTGCCTCCGAGGGATTTAAAGGGACAGAGGTGTACCTCCCCTGTTAGACATGAAAGTGGTTCTGGTGGTCACTTATTAAAAGCTCAATTGGACTCTCAATCTCTGATCCTACAACCAAACAAAATATGTCTAACTATATGCAGCAGTGACCCCTGGTCCCCAAGGTGGAATAATTCAAGAGATATCAAAGATCATCTAAGGCAACTCCTTCAGATTTGGCCTCCGCTAATAGATCTTAGTTCAGTGAAACTTTTGAACTACTACCATCGGTTCCAAAAAGTACTGCTCTCCTTCCAGTCACCAAAAATTCCTTCCTTACTGGTTAGGCGTAAAGCGTTTTTGGCCACCTGGGGCATCTTTCCAACGAGAGTCTTTCACGACACCAGGATTAAACCTCTTTTCCGTAATATCGTACAAAAAGGTACCCGCTCACCAGACTGGCGCGACATAGTCTTGAAATTCAAGCTGCCCACCCGGGAACCTCACCCTCCCTCTCAGCCCAAGCTACCTGGTTTATCTACTCCAGCAACAGAGAAGCATGAACAAAGCGGGCCCAGCCATCTGGCTGCTTTAGAGGAGAGGGACCTTATCTCATCCTATGGTGAGTTGCCATTAGAAGAACAGCAGGAAGTTATAAATAGGCTTGATATACTCAAGCAGCATCTTACACATGTACTTCAAGAGAAAAAAATCTCCTCAAAATCTGGTCATAGTAACCTACTAAATCAAAGGAACACAGTCACGAAGGGGCTAACACCCCAGAAATCCCTGCCAAATATTGGGCCTCCATTAACGGATGATATGGCAGCCTGCCTGGCGGAAGCTCCTCATACTCCGTCGCAACGCAGTCTCCCTTCACCTCTACTAATAGATCTGCAATCAACTACTTCGCCCTTCGTCTTAAAGAGCAAGGCGCCAAACACCCCCCATCTTGGAAATCTGTCAATGTCCTATTCATCTATGCCTGACCTGGAGTCTTCAATCAGTGCGGCCCACTCAGATGACTGTACATCCTCGTCCTTTGCCAGTCAACCTCTTTTGGCAGAACCTCATTTACCCACAACCTCTTCAAGCCAATACATAAACGTTAAGGAAGCCACTGTGCAAAGAGACAGCTCAGGTCTTATTGATGACCCTGTTGGACATATCAATCAAATTACCACCCCTTCGTCACCTCCGGCAACTTCACGCCTGGTGCTGTCTCAGACCCTTGGCAATGCCTCTCCCACCAGTAACCAGAGTAACTGACTAGCACATAGTCCCTCTTCAAACTGCTTTAATGTGCTATCCTGGAATGTGGCGGGATGGACGTCCAAACAGGATGGCGGGGATATGAAAGAGTTTTTAGCGAAATTCCAGATTATGGGTATACAAGAGACCTGGTGCCTAGAATCGTCACCCCCCCCATCCCTACCGGGCTATGACGCCTTTGTGATTCCTGCGTCCAAAACACATTTGTATGGGCGCCCTAGTGGTGGCCTGGTAACATTTGTTTCGCAGGAGCTTCAACTTAATATCTCTCCTCTCTTTTGGTTAGAGAGTAATTCCATTCAAACTTTACATATCACTAATAGCTCGGTTGGGGACTTCATATGTGTAAACTTGTACAATCCATCTACCTCCTCCCCTTCTCAATCAAATCAGTTTTGGGAGGATTTAAGATTTATCCTCGATAAATCGGTGGCTGAATTTCCAAAGTCAGAGATCCTTATAATGGGGGCCAGAATCGGAGCAGATATAGGCTCATTCACCCATAAGTCGCAATTATTCATAGAAGAAGAGTGGTTTCCTACGTGGAACTCACATGATAAGACCATCAATAGGGCTGGCATCATACTACTGGAGCTTACCATAAACTGCGGGCTGCACAGCTTGCATGGCACACCCAAAGACTGGTCCGGGGGATTCTATACTTTTCTAGGTTCGAGAGGGGCAAGCGTTATAGACTACATCTGGTCCTCCTCGGCATTTAATGATAAGGCATATTGCTTCAATGTGTTCAACAGAACCGAAAGTGTATCTAAATAGGGATGATTGTACATATTTTTCTCTATCTGAGTTTGCATTTGTAAATGTAATTTGTCCCAAAGTTCTACGGACATTTTATCAGCACAAAATCCAGAGAAATATAAAATGTGAAGCATAACTGTGTCCCAATCGGCACATTAGTCCAGGACGTATGGAGCGGGTCATCTTATATTGGAACTGGGAAATTCCTCATGTATTCCTAGCTGATTCTATAGCTTGTTTTTGGCAATTCCAAATCAGCATGGGCATGTATTTGAAGGAAGTGTGGCTGCCATATGGCAAACCTAAACCGTGGACACTGTGGACAGTTTTTGTCTCCTGGAAGTAGGAATAAAAGTATGTTGTTTTCTTTAGCTGGCTGGTGAAGGTTAGATGTTGGGGTGAGCACAAGGTTTTCCCTGGTGGAATTAGCTACAAATAATGCATCACATTTTCTTCCGTCTTGCCCTTGTGCCTTGCTGAACTTGAGTGGAATGTTCTTTAACATAACCTCACTTTTTCAGCAATTATGAAAAATAGATGAGACAGCATGTTCCAGCTTTTCTCAAATAAATTGGCCCGTGTTGTGCATGTCTTCGAAAGCTCAGTTGAGTGGGGTCACTCACAGCCTACCTGCCCAGATTTGCCATAGGTATCCAGCAGGATTTCTAATCAGGCATATAAATAAAATGTGAGGTGTAAATAACTTGGAGAGATCACCTTCTGCTGAGAAATCTCTAAATCTTTCGATATTAGCATGATGCTTTGCTGAGAATATAAGAAAATAATACATGTACATGGAATTTCTTGATGAAAAGAGGAAAACCTCTTATTAAGTATTGTCATGGTTTTTTCTTGTTTGCTTTTAAAGAGAGATTGCAGAGTTATACACTCAAACCCTTTCACACATGCATCCATGTGTATAATGTGGAAAGCAGGTCATGTCTAGCAACCTGGCCTCCATCAATGGTGCCTAACTGACCTTATCCCTTGATGTCTATATTTGCATATACGCAGAATCTCATAATCCCAACATACAGTGGTACCTCGGGTTACATATGCTTCAGGTTGCATACGCTTCAGGTTAAAACTCCGCTAACCCAGAAATAGTGCTTCAGGTTAAGAACTTTGCTTCAGGATAAGAACAGAAATCGGGCTCCAGCGGCGTGGCAGCAGCAGGAGGCCCCATTAGCTAAAGTGCTGCTTCAGGTTAAGAACAGACCTCCGGAACGAATTAAGTACTTAACCTGAGGTACCTCTGTATATAGTATTACATGGGGTGAGCCAGATACCTCTAATTCTTGGTTCCAGCAAGTGTTGAAATTCTAACCAAGGCTTCTCATATTTGGAATAGCCAAACCTGGTGAGGTGTAAGGAGAAAAAAGGAAGGGGCTCTGTCAGAGACTGCAAATGGGTGGGGCCCCTCCCTGAAAAGCCAGAGTTTATTTTTTTTCTTTTTAAAAATTATCTTTATTGAAAATTCTATTGCCTTACAAAACAAACAAATAAACAAGGAAAAAATAGTGTCTCCACTCTCTATGAATCGAGAGTCTTTTCAATAGTTTGTTTACATTCGGTAAACGGCGTTTCCATGCGCTCTGGTTTCCGTCACGGTGCCCTGTTGTGCCAGAAGTGGTTTAGTCATGCTGGCCACATGACCCGGGAAGCTGTCTGTGGACAAAGGCCAGCTCCCTCAGCCTGAAAGCGAGACGAGCGTCGCCTTTGACTGGACTTAACCGCCCAGGGGTCCTTTACCTCTTTTTTTACCTTTTTACATTCGGTACGAGACACCATTGCCATAGACATTGTGCAGTTGCGGAAACAGAGAGGAGAGAGACAGATCTTTCATCCTATTGCATAGTGTTTCTGCGGGGCATTTGTGTCAGCATCATGTGGGTAGGTCCTTTATTTATATATTGATTTATTTCTATTGAGTTTAGAGTGGAAAGGGGCAGTGATGTGACACAGAAGTAAAGCAGCAGGTTGGAGAGAGTCAAAGCAATGTTTGAGAGCAATGTTTGATTTCTCTTTTAATCCAAGGTCATGGCTATGGGAAAAACAAGATCCACTTGGGGTGTTGATGCTGTGAACCCCTCTGTGGCAATCACACAGGGTCCCCAGACGTTTCACCGTCTATTGATCCCTGTGCCACCACTTTATTTCTTGCTGCCACCACCCAGGCGCTACCTGGTAGAAAACTGAGTCCTGTCAGGTTTAAATTGGAACATAAACTTCTGTTTATTTATTACAGTTTAACAAGTGTGTGGCTTCATAAACAGTATCGGTCAGTTACAATCATGGGGTCCCTATCCAGACCTATAATTTCCACTACCTGTTCTCCCTCACTAAACCACCTCTCAGATATTTACTTGTCTTCCTAGCTCCTAACTGTTCCTGACTCAGCTTATTTCGCTACACTAACTCAACCTACCCACAGACTCTATCCCAATTCACTCCCACTCCAACCAACCACCCAACTCCCCAACGAACTCCCCTTTCTCCCCTCCCAGAGCTGGTTTTATAGTCCCTCTGACTCCACCCCTGGGTTCTGATTGGGTAACTTGTTTAACTATTTCACCTCCAGCACTCTCATATGTTAACAACACACCCTCCATCACAGGCTTAGGTTGCCTATATGTGTAAATAAACCATATATAATAAAGACAGCACAATCTCCATTTTGTCTCATTTTCAAAAGGAAACACAAAGGTTGGCTAGGCGCCTGGGACCCCTGAAATCTCACACTGCTCAGAGATTGGGGTGCAGTGCAATAATAGTGGACTTCTATGCATCCCTGTGTGGTGTGTGTTTACAATTCCAATTCATTTTGAAGTATTCTAGTAGACATTTGTTTTGGTAGCTGCGATGCCTTTTGCATAGATGAGTTTCTGGGTTTGTTTGTTTTACAATAGAATGTTGGTGTACAATACAGTTAACAACAGTCTTTATCTTGATGGTACAGTACAACTTTGAAACAGATGTGCGCTAACAAATATACAGCAAAAAGACAAAAACGGAAAATAAGAGGGAGCTGTAGTATTGTAATTCTATTGACTGATGTTTAATTATACATTTGTATTTCTCTTACAGTAGTTAGTGGAAATTGCTCTCTACTCTGTATTGGATGAAGAAAGATTTCAAGCCAGTCTTTAGAAAGTAATGAGAAAAAAAGTAAGGAAAGTAGAACCATCAACGAACTATTCACATCTTTCCTTTAACTTCCGTGGAGTTTGACTTCACCAAGAACTTTCTGATTCTAAATTACAGATTTCTTATTTGTCTCAGCACCAAATGCATGGAAATTATCAGTGAAATGCAGTGAAATTATCTGTTTTAATCACTAGATGGCACTGGACTTAGTTGTATCTGGGTGGTCAGGAGCTTTTCCTGGTGCTGATCTGTTCTTGTTGGAAAGAGATAATCCAATTATTGTCTAGCTTCCTGACCAAAGTGTCTTTTTACCCTCCAGGGTTACTGATCATGGCATTCGTAGAGGTGAGTCCGACGCAGCACCAGAATATACAGTACACTGTAGATGCAGAAGGGACGTGGGTGTCGCTGTGGTCTAAACAACTGAACCTAGGGCTTGCGGATCAGAAGGGCAGTGGTTCGAATCCCTGCGATGGGGAGAGCCAACCTAGCAGTTTGAAAGCACATCAAAGTGCAAGTAGATAAATAGGTACCGCTCCGGCGGGAAGGTAAATGGTGTTTCCGTGTGCTGCTCTGGTTTCGCCAGAAGCAGCTTAGTCATGCTGGCCCCACATGACCCGGAAAACTGTCTGCGGACAAACGTTGGCTCCCTCGGCCAGTAACTCAACTGTCAGGGGTCCTTTACCTTTATAGATGCAGACCGTGGGCTTGCATACCCTCCAACATTTCTCCACTGAAAATAGGGATGTCCTGTTCCATGACAATGATGATGTTGATAATAATAATAATAATAATAATAATAATACAGTGGTACCTCGGGTTAAGAACTTAATTCGTTCTGGGGGTCTGTTCTTAACCTGAAACTGTTCTTAACCTGAGGTACCACTTTAGCTAATGGGGCCTCCTGCTGCCGCCGCGCCACCGCCACACGATTTCTGTTCTCATCCTGAAACAAAGTTTTTAACCCGAGTTACTATTTCTGGGTTAGCGGAGTCTGTAACCTGAAGCGTCTGTAACCCGAAGCGTCTGTAACCCCGAGATACCACTGTAATAATAATGATTTTATTATTTACATGCTGCCCATCTGACTAGGTTGCCCCAGCTACTATGGATGGCTTACAACATATATAAAAACATTAAAGATTAAAAAGCTTCCCTATACAGGGCTGCCTTCAGATGTCTTCTAAAGATTGTATAGTTACTTATCTCCTTGGCTTGGCGGTCACATAGCTCCATACCCTCCAAAATTTCTCTGGTGAAAATAAGATGTCCTAAGGAAAAGTGGGACATTCTGGGATCAAATCACTTGGATGGTCTGGGCTCGGGCTATTTCAAGCCTCAGCACCAAGCAGGATTGCCTTCCCCACATATTGCCTGATATGAAAGGAGGGTGATCCTGTTTGGTCCAGTGACAAATGCAAATTCCCTACGGGAACCTCTTTTGCACACTTGTACCCAAACCTACTCAGTTTGGCTGCTCTTTCAAACCACTTAGCAGACAGCACTCAATGCTGGCTTTGAATACACATCTGATTAAAAATTGAGTATGTTCGCATTCTTCTGAGATGTCTACTGTCTAAGATTTTTCATGCAATTTTGGAAGAACTGCCCAGAAGCCATACGGTTCTGGATGCCACATAATAACAATAACAAAATAATAAAAATAAAAACAGCTACACAGAAGAAAATTTTCCTGGCACTTCAGCAGTAATAAATTTCCCCAGGTAATCTATTAAACCTGTTGTGATTTTTCCCCCTTTTTACTGCAGAAAGGCATATACACAGAAGGCTCTTGACACTGTTGCCCAAGGTTTTTGGGAAGAAATATAGCCGCTTAATAAAATGAATGATCTTTGAGGGAACAGAATTTTAAAGTTCAAATTTATATTTTCTAAAATGGATATAGTGCTAAAGGCTAATTCGTTCCCCACAAAGTCTGGTTCCGATAGTAGATGGAGAAATAGAAAACTGTAAAAAGTGGTGGGAGGAGGAGGAGACACTCAAGAATCATAGAGTACAACTCCAGGTAGATCATTTATATTATACCAGGCTGTAAACAAATAGATGTTTTGAAAATGATGAGTGCTATATAATATGCTAGCATTCAATATTAAACGTCCTTTTTATACTGGAAGCGTATATATAAGAGATTCCACTTAAAAGACGTGAAGGGGAGAGTCATTACTCCCTGCTCCCATATTTTTGGATCATAGCATTTCCCACGAGTAAAGGTAAAGGGACCCCTGACCATTAGGTCCAGTCATGACTGACTCTGGGGTTGCGACGCTCATCTCGCTTTACTTGCCGAGGGAGCCGGCGTACAGCTTCAGGGTCATGTGGCCATCATGACTAAGCCGCTTCTGGCAAACCAGAGCAGCACACGGAAATGCTGTTTACCTTCCCGCCGGAGCGGTATCTATTTATCTACTTGCACTTTGATGTGCTTTCAAACTGCTAGGTTAGCAGGAGCAGGAACCGAGCAATGGGAGCTCACCCCGTCGCAGGGATTCGAACTGCGACCTTCTGATCAGCAAGTCCTAGGCTCTGTGGTTTAACCCACAGCGCCACCCGCGTCCCTTCCCAAGATTACCTAGGCTATAACTACACATTTAGCAACAGACTCAGGGGTGCACATTTCGGGGACTTTATACCTGTATCCGATGCAGGGGCGGAGGAAGGGGTGTGTGGTGGGGGCGGTCAACCCAGGGCGTTACTACTGAGGGGGTGACAAAATGCCGGGTGGCACTCACCACGGGGCCTGCAGTGCGCCTGAGCCACGCATCTCTCCTGGGAGTGACGCAATGACTTGGGCACCCACAGACTCTGGGTTGCCCCCAACAGTCCACCCGCTGCCTTTCTCCCACAGCTGTAGAGTAGGGGGAGGCAGGCAGACTCCTCAGAGGCCCCATGGAGCGTCCTGCCCCGGCTCACCCCATCCCATGGGCAGCTGGCCCTGCCCCTGGGCACAGGGCACGCACACTGCCCCAGATGCCCCATCAGCTTGCTCCGCCGTGGATCTGATGATGTGGTAGGACTGAGACTGCTTTCTGGGAAGGGGAACAGTGAGGTCGATGTGACACAAACACACCAGATTAGCCAGTCCAGTGCTCCAGCTGGATAATTTACAGCATGGGACTTCTGCATCACCTAGCCTTTTATTCCCTTGGTAAACAGCAGTGACTCAAATGCTGGGAGGCAGGACCATGAGGCAACATGAGGCAATCACCTGGAGCAGCAGAAGTCCACAAAGCTGTGCCCTCTCAGGTACACTGCCTGGTTCAGAGATCTTGCAAGATTCCAGCAAGATGTCGCCTGAAGCTGGTTGTCAGGGACTGGGCAGAGGAGCAATGGTGGAGACCGCCTCCCCATCCTGACCCTTCCAGGGAGGAGGAAAAGGAAGACAGTATAGATTTACAACAGGGGTTTGAGGGAGGTCGCAGCTTAGAGGCAGATGAGGGGGAAAGTTGGGAAATCATGGGAGAACCAGAGCAACATCTGGCTGACACGTCATTAGAAAGCATCCCAGACCCTCCGTCTCCCAGAACCCGGCGAGCCTTAAAAGTAGGAGAGCAAAGAGCTCAAAGACAGAGGGCAAGTAGCAGCGCCCATAGTGGAGATGAAGAGAATGACAAATGAGGAAGTGGGAGAGGCAGAGTGGGTGGAGATTCACTTGGGACAATGCCATTATCCAAGAGGCTGGGTTCTATAGCCTCTCTCTGTAACGATTGGAACAAAAAAGGACGCTAAGAAGCTTTTCCTTGTCTTGATACTTTCCTGGGCAACCAGCTGGGAACTGCTGACAGCATCCTAACACTACTGCTGCTGCTGCTGCTGGCACTTTGCAGTTGTTGCCATGCAACACAAGTAAGGTAGGCTATAGCGGTGGAATGGGGCAGAGCGGCACTGGCATTAGGGCAGCAGTGTGGCTGGGTGGCAAATTCCCATTTCACCTGAAGCAGTGAAATGGGATGTGCCGCCACTGGTGGGAGGTCAGGTAAGTGCCTTTGTCCCTCCCCGCAGTTACTGGGCTTTGCTCTGGCAAAACGGCAAGTCTGCAGTAAATTCAATGGTGCAAAGGAAGAAATGTGTCAACAGAAGTCTAGTGTCCAGATCAAGGGACGTAATAGTCTCATTTGATTCTGCCTTGGTCAGACCACACCTGGAATACAGTGTCCAGTTCTGGGCACCACAATTTAAGAAGGATATTGACAAGCTGAAATGGGTGCAGAGGAGCAAGATGGCCAAGGGTCTGGAAACCAAGCCTGATGAGGAACGGTTGAAGGAGCTGGGTATTTTTAGCCCGGAAAGAGGAGACAGAGGAGATATGATAGCCAACCTCAAATATCTCAAGGGCTGTCACATGAAAGATGGAGCAAGCTTGTTTTCTCCTGCTCTGGAGGGGAGGACTTGAACCCATGGCTTCAAGTTATAAGAAAGGAGATTCCAACTAAACATCAGGAAGAACATTCTGACAATAAGAGCTGTTTGACAGTGGAACTTGGGATCTCGTGGACTCTCCTTCATTGGAGGTTTTTAAGCAGAGGTTGGATGGTCATCTGTCATGGATGCTTTAGCTGAGATTCCTGCAGGGGGTGGAGTAGATGACCCTTGGTGACCCTTCCAACTCTGCAGTTCTACGATTCTATGTAATGGGAATGTACATTGAGGGTGACAGAAAATGGTGCCAAGTTCAATGAGCGTATATTTTTGGCAACAAAGGAACTATGGGGAGCGTAGTCAAAGTGTGCTTCCGGTTCCCGTTCCTTTTGCCTGCAGTTTCAAGCTACGGCTTGAACCTGAACAATATATACGACATCAAGCCAAGGAAAAATTATTTGCCATGGGGATGGTGGTGCAAATTAGACCTTCAACCTGGAGGCATGGATCTAGAGGTCTCAGTCCTGTAAACTCTCTTCTGGAAGAACTCTTGCCAATATTGAATGTCATCTCCCACAGGAATTTTGGTTATGTTCATCTGGGATTGCTACAACACAGTACCTCTTCAATGCAATAAAAAAAAATGCTATTGCTACCCTCCCTACCTAGAAAGCAACCAATGACAAGCGTTTCAGTTTTGACACATTGTTAATTAAATATTGATTTGTTGGAGGACGAACCAAGCCATCAGTGGACTTTCCCCCCTAATTAGAATAATTACATTTCCACCTGCTCTATATGAACATAATTTAAGGAAGATAAATGTTAAATAAATCTAAATTATGTACCATATCGCTATTCACTCATGATTAACAAGTTAGAAATAGCCTAATAGCCACGGGCAAATGTTTTTAGTAACCTTGTGTTGCAGTTCTTTAAAAGGTTTTTTTTCCCTCCCCACTTGTCTTTTACATCCGTTGCTTACATGAAGAGGGTTAAGCAAATTAGAAGAAGGGGGGTGGGGCACATCCCTCTCTCACCTTGTCCCACCATCCATATCTTTGCATGACCATTTGAGGTGGACCAGCCATTGTGCATTAAACCTTTTCCTGCGGAAACTTGGAAACTTTTCAGCATCCTGGAACCCGGATCACGTGCCCTCAAGGTCTCCAGCCCCTCTAAGGTGAACAGCCTTTCTCACTATGGGAAGACCACATATCCAATTATCTTAATTTACTTTTCTACCTGAGAGCAGAAGGACATTAAAGGCACAAATAGGGCCAAATGTCCCTGCCTTCAAAGGACTAAAGTCACGAAATAGTCAAGTGTTGGAGAATCCAGAGTGTGGGGTCAAGGCACAAAGAAGCAATATTTCATGGTGAGGTCTCACTTTCATCACCATCTTGACTGTACAATCATCCCATGGTTGAACCCAGCAAAGTTTGAGCTTTGGCACATCAAGCACACACTGCTGCTACTGCCACCATCTTCCTGGTCCACCCCCTAAATAATTCATCTCTCATCTGTCAGACCATGTGATCCTCTCTTTTAACTCCTGCACTATTTTTCTACCATCCAAAGGATAATAGATGAACTTTGCAGCTAGCAAAAAAATAAGCAGTGGAGGCAGCAGTGGGTACTCCCGGGTAGGAAAGGATGAATCTTTCAGTTATGATTTCACTCAGTTTCTCATTACTCCAGTCTTAAAATCAGTTTGGCCAATTTGCTCATCAGTTTGTGATTGTGTGGAAAAAACAACAACAACAGCAACAACAACAACAACAGTGCAGGAAAATACACACACATTTTAATGTAAATTTTCCCCAATGTACACATTTTTCTGTGCATTGTTTGGTTGGAGAATTGCATTGCAGAATTTAGAAAAAGGGTGACTTTGGGAGGAAAGCTTCACTGCCACCTGTGTTTGCATTTTGGTCCCAGGAAGCAAAAATTAGGCAAGTCCACATGAACCAAATGAATTCCTTTCGCATCCCTGCTCCCTACAGAGCATTTGTTCCTACCAGGGCTGGTAGAATTTCTTAAGGGGATAACAGGTCCATATTTTTCGCTCTATAAGACGTACTTTTCCCCTCCTAAAAAGTAAGGGGGAATGTGTGTGCGTCTTATGGAGCGAATGCAGGCTGCGCGGCAATCCTTCTTGCTGTTCTGACTTCGCTCCACTGGAGAGGCGCTGCGCAGAGAGGGAGAGAATATTTTTTTCTTGTTCTCCTCCTCTAAAACTAGGTGCGTCTTATAGAGTGAAAAATACGGTAACTCAGGAGCTCTGATCTGATGTGCTGGCTGTGATCCTCCTTGGAAATAGGGACTCTTGCTTATTTAGCAATTTACTGATGCAGCAACTTGAGTTTTTTATCTGTACAAATTTGATTCTCCTCCCCTTCTGAATGTATTCAGATATCGTCATTTATTTACTTTTAAATGACTTTGTACCACTTGATACGCAACATATCCAAAGTGGTTTTCAGCGTTAGAAAAACAGCAATAAAACTATACTGCAACAATTTCAGTAATAATGCTAAATCTTGAGTAGATTACAGAACATGCAGTCAGTATTAACAATCAGGAAATGCCAAGGTAAACAAACAAGTTTTAAACATACCCAGAGATGGGGCATCCTAATGATCTTATTGTTATTCTACAATGCTGACATCAGTTACAATTCCCCATTTATAAGAAAGGAGAGGGAAATATCACAATGCTGTCTCATCACTTTTCTCAGTAATATGTCTAGAGCCACTTGTAGTCTGCAGAATTTTTAAAAGAGGGTTTTCCTTTTGTCATTCTAAGCGTGAAAACCACTGTTGCCCCAATCTGTATGAATTTTTCAGCACAAAGAAGCAGGCTTCTACATATATACTGTCGGATTTCAAGCCAGCAGAGCCAGCTTAGTCCAGAGGAATTTGGCCACCCTCCAGGTGCCCGGCTTGAATCCTTGTGACCTCCTGTCTGCGACTCCCGGCAAGATCAAGGGAGGTCTCTTCGGCGATCCTTTTCAAACGTGAAAAGAACACACCACTCCTCCCCCTCCCATCTCCGGGGGGGGGGGGATGAGACAGACAGAAATATATTTACATGTCTTTATTCCTGTCTTTCACCAGTACAGAGAAAACACGTCTGTACCCTCTGATTCACAACTGCAGAGAGAGAATAACTCCACCCATGTACTTCCAGTACAGGGTCATGTGCCACTGTGAGCTAACATCCGGCACTCAGTGCTCTGAATAGACTGTCCCTGGTTCCCACGGTTCAGTCCAATAACACCAGCTTCCTGTTTACCATTCCAGCCATCTGGTGCTCGCTTCTGCATTGCTCCTTTTTCGTAACATATACTACTTATATACTACATACTGTATATCCTTCTGGGAATCTACATTTAAACTCTTTCCTGGTCTCCTTGCTGGCCATAGTAGGACCAAATTGGCCAGTTAGCCCTGGTGATCATTTGATGTTTACTGATTGGGGCTCCTCCCCCCAAAAAATGACCCCTGAATTTTTGAATTTTATTGACATTGATGCTGCATTTACGTTGTATTTTATGCTGTTTTTATGCTGTTTTTAAGTCGCATTTTAAGCAATGTTTTATATTTGCTGTTAGCCACCCTGAGCTCGGTTTTTAAACCAGGAAGGGCAGGGTATAAATATTTATTTTTATTATTATTCTTACTTCCTGGATCAGGAATCATGTGTGTAAATCAGAAGCACATTTGGATGTGCATCCCAGTTGGGACAGGAATCGACTTTTCTTTCCTTTCTGACACTGAATTCCTTTCTGTTGGATGCACTTTGGATTCAAGGTAAAGGTAAAGGACCCCTGGATGGTTAAGTCCAGTCAAAGGTGACTATAGGGTTGCAGCACTTTCAGGCTGTGTGCTCTGGTTTCTGTCACGGTGTCCCGTTGTGCCAGAAGCAGTTTAGTCATGCTGGCCACATGATCTGGAAAGCTGTCTGCGGACAAACACTGGCTCCCTTGTCCTGAAAGTGAGATGAGCGCCGCAACTGGACTTAACTGTCCAGGGGTCTTTTACCTTTACCTGTATAAGCTTTTGTCTTTCTATCAGTTACCCAACAGTTTCGATAGAGACTTTGTGGCTCGGGTGGCGGTTAGGCATTGGATTCATGTGTGTCAAGGGCTAGGTGTGGCCATCGCCTATGCTATCTACCTTGGGTTATTCCATTAAAGGAATCTGGCGGTCATGTATTCCGTCCGATGCCTGCTTGGCGGGAGGCCATGGCACGACCCTCGGTGACATCAGGGGTGAGCCTATAGTTGGATGAGCATCAACAGGCTCCACCTACTGTTGAATAAACCCACCTCCTATAGTCATCCAATGCCTAAGCCAATACCTTTTCACTGCTGTAATCAATAAAGTTGTGGCCTTTTCTTGCCCATTAACCTTATATCACGTGTCCTTGTGTGTTTATTTCACATAGCGGGGGTCGGGCCCTCGATCCACAACTGAATAAATGAGGCAGTCTGTCAGCTAGCAAAGCCCAACCATATAGATATGGGACATGTTGCAACTAATAATCACTTGGATCCTTTCACAGAGACTAAGATCAAGCACTATTTATCCTGGAGATCACTTAGCAAACACAGTGCATGGCATCTCAGGCTTAACCTCAGCAACATTTCCAGATACACTCAGGTCAATATAAATAGCATCGGAGAGCCTTGGATGAAGTTGCCCTGCCAACGACTCTCAGCTAATCACTTCATTGCAGTGGAGCACTGCTCTTCATTCCAAATGGGAAATTAGATTTACCCTTTTGAAGTTTATTAATATCTTTAATCAAAGTCGGTCGGAATTGTTGTAAAGAGAAAAGTGTTTTCATTATTGCCAAAGCCAAATTAAACAAAACTGCTGTTCTGCCTTGGAGACGACAGTCTCCTGTCTCATGCTAGGCACAATTTTGTCTGCTGTCATCATGGAACTTACAGGAAGGATCATTTGATGTCAACGGCTGAATGATCATTGCAAAGGAATAAGCATAATATCTATCCACAATCAGGGAATTTTAGTTTTGTAACCTGAAGCGTAGTCAGGTTGTTGTTGTTTAGGCATTTAGTCATGTCCAACTCTTCATGACTCCAAGGACCAGAGCACGCCAGGCGCTTCTGTCTTCCACTGCCTCCCGCAATTTGGTCAGACTCATGTTTGTAGCTTCGAGAACACTGTCCAACCATCTCGTCCTCTGTCGTCCCCTTCTCCTTGTGCCCTCCATCTTTCCCAACATCAGGGTCTTTTCCAGGGAGTCTTCTCTTCTCATGAGGTGGCCAAAGTATTGGAGCCTCAGCTTCACGATCTGTCCTTCTAGTGAGCACTCAGGGCTGATTTCCTTAAGAATGGATACGTTTGATCTTCTTGCAGTCCATGGGACTCTCAAGAGTCTCCTCCAGCACCATAGTTCAAAAGCATCAATTCTTTGGCGATCAGCCTTCTTTATGGTCCAGCTCTCACTTCCATACATCACTACCGGGAAAACCATGGCTTTAACTATACGGACCTTTGTTGGCAAGGTGATGTCAGGTAGGATAGCCAAATATAAAGGAGAGCTATGCTCCTGAACTTGTAATATATAAGTAGGGAATCAGTCTTTTTTCTTCATTTCAGCATGACAAGTTGCATCTGCCCAAATGCCATATTTCATAATGTTATAGCAGACTTTGTTAGAGCAGACTTTGCCCATATTATTAACCAGGGCTTTTTTCAGCCAGAATTCGCCAGAACTCAGTTCCGGCACCTCTTTGTTGGGTGCCATTGTCATTATAACACAACAAGGGTGTTATAATGACACCCTTATAATGACAACAAGGGTGTTATAATGACACCCAAGGGTTCATGGTGAGTTCCAGCACCTCTTTTTCTAGAAAAAAAACAGCACTGCTATTAATCACAAATGAACAACTCAGGAGTAAATGGGCAAATCTAGTCACTTCAGCTTCTCCCAGTTTCTCGTTTTTCCACTCTGAAATTTAGTTCTCCACACAAGCTAAGCGTAAGTAGAGATTCAAATGTGAAACCAAAAGATGCCCTAAATTCTCAGTTTCATCAGCTCCATGTTTCTCACAAAGCAATTCCCCCAAATATAATGCTTTTTTTGTATACTATTTTAACTAATATTTGTGTTTTGGGGCACACTTTACCTTAGCACGTGTATTTTTGTACACATTATTTTGCCAGACAACTGCATTGCAAAATTTGGAGAAATGTGAATTTTGATGGATGAGTATGTTTCAATCTGCATATTGTTTTGGAAGCTGCAGATTAAAGAGGCTAACCTTTAAAGGTGAAGTAAATAGAATTTATCCTCCATCCCCAGGTGTGTATATAAGAATTTGGCGCCTAAGCCATCACACTGTATCCCTCATCCTAAAATTCTGCTTTGTGCTTAAATGTTACACTTAAGATTGAGCAATCAAACCCACCTCTTTTATCCTCACCAAATGCACCAAAATTCCTACCATGAGTATTTTTAAAAAGCCATTTGAACAGGTAGCCCCATCTAAAACGAAGTGAGTCCTTTTGCGAAACAGAAGTGATAGGATTTAACTGTCAACTTATATTAAGTGTCTTTGGAGAGAGGTCTGAAAGCTGAATGTGAGACGTATGTTTCATTTGAAAAATTTGTTGTGGCTTTTTTTGTATCATCTAGTCTCAGAAAAACAGGGCAATTTGTCATCATAGTTTCCCCTAAATCCTGAATTGGGACATTTTCTCCAATTGCCAATGCTCACAGCTTTGTGGCTTTTCCTTACTGTGTAAGAAAGTCTGTAAGAAATATCTGCTGGTCATCTAAAACAATTTTCACAACCCTTCTTGCAAAATAGCATCTCTCCAAACAGCAGGTGAGGTATCAAACCTGCGTTGGGACTGAAACACACCAGACTGCAAATGTTTGCTCACACCACACACATAGAAAACTAGAAGGTAAGGGAGAATGACTTTAGCCTAAACTCATCCCTGACATGCTATTTTCTGTGTGTAGTGTTTTCTGGAGGTATATTCAGTCATGTGAGCCCTCACCTGCAGTCAGAAGTACACAGTACAGCCCAGGTTTTGTACTTTGTCTGTTGTTTGTGAGAAAGAAGCCTGAAACATACATGGATGGTGGGAGAAATGTAAACTGAATTGCAGAAACCTAACAGTAAGAGATTAGACTGGTACCGTTTGAAACATGTTTTAGGCACCAGCTTAAAACCATGCTGTTCCCACAAGCCCTTCACTTGAAGGGTGATCCATATTGGAGTTCTGTGAATTGTGTGAACATGCTGGGTTTTATTGTGCGTTCTGTACAGTTCTGTTTGGTTTTATTTTGCATTTGGCTTCAATTTGGTATTCTGTTCACTGCAAATATAGGTCATGTGGAATTAAAAAAGAAAAAATATATAGTAAAATAATTTAAAAAGTCTGAATCAGGTGTCCAATAAAATGTGGCAATATGGAACGGTCCTCTTTAGGGGTCTAAGCCAGCCGTGTCCTCCACAAGAAAAATCCATTCCGTTCAGTGTCCCTTCCAACAAGTGTTCTCTGGCCACTGAGCATGCTCAGTTTTCATTGCCCTCTTTTGAATGCTGAAATGTTGGACGGTATGCACTGGTGCAACCCAGATTATGTCAGGGGAACAACCCACTTGTGGATCCAAACTTTGTCCGCTAGTTGAAGATAAATGTCATGTTATATCTGGTCATCCTGGTGCTTAATCCTGAAAACATGCCTGGCCATTCGGATAGACACAGAGTTACAGGGGACCAGGCAGAGGGCCTTCTCGGTAGTGGCACCCGCCCTGTGGAACGCCCTCCCTCCAGATGTCAAAGAGAAGAACAACTACCAGACTTTTAGAAGACATCTGAAGGCAGCCCTGTTTAGGGAAGCTTTTAATGTTTAACAGACTACTGTATTTTAATACTTTGTTGGAAGCCGCCCAGAGTGGCTGGGGAAACCCAGCCAGATAGGTGGGGTATAAATAATAAATTATTATTATTGTTGTTGTTGTTGTTGTTGTTGTTGTTGTTGTTAATACCTGAATGTGGTTGACAACAGAGCTTCTCTGGGGCAGTGTAAAACTGTGCTTGATTATGTGCATGTCATAAATGCTTCTTAGAGATACCAAATATATTATTTGGGTTTTTGGGGTGGGTGGGTGAATGTGTATAATTCTTAGGACAAAGCAAATCCCATGTCAGCTGCCAAGCAAATAAAATTGAGATTTCTTTTCATAAAATTGGTGACATAACCTCATCTCCCCGAGAAACGTTTGGTGTGTATAGCATTGCAAATTATTCATGGCAATTCAAGATACATGGGCTTGTACTGCCGGAGAAAGGATGTTGAGCTGACAGCGTACTTGGCTGTGAATTTTTGATGAGGCATTGCATAAATTTCCAAAGGAGATTACACAGCTACATCAATAAACAGCATTAAAAATCAAGTTTCTGAAAAGCCTGTGGAAGCCAATGAATGCTATTGATGCACCACAGAGAGCTGCACTTTTGCTTGCTCAAGCAGAGACTTATTTGAATTTTCTCTGTGCTTTCCTCCCAGGCTGAGTTGGAATATTGGGGTATCCACACAAAAGCTTCGCCAGTGGTGAGGAAGCAGACATAGAATCATAGAATCTTAAGAGTTGGAAGGGACACCAAGGGTCATCTAGTCCAACCCCCTGCAATGCAGGAACCATCTCTACACAAGGCCTGGTTTACAATGTATCGTATTAATTAATCATCTTTCCAGTGGTTTTAAGACAAGGCTGGATTAAGGGCTTTTTCCAACGACACACTGCTCCTACTAGGATTTTGCTTTGATAAAACAATGGGTTTAGGATTTATTATTGCTGCTATTATGACAAACCTAGACAGCATCTTAAAAAGCAGAGACATCACCTTGCTGACAAAGGTCCGTATAGTTAAAGCTATGGTTTTCCCAGTAGTCATGTATGGAAGTAAGAGCTGGACCATAAAGAAGGCTGATCACCAAAGAATTGATGCTTTTGAATTATGGTGCTGGAGGAGACTCTTGAGAGTCCCATGGACTGCAAGAAGATCAAACCTATCCATTCTGAAGGAAATCAGCCCTGAGTGCTGACAGATCGTGAAGTGGAGGCTCCAATACTTTGGCCACCTCATGAGAAGAGAAGACTCCCTGGAAAAGACCCTGATGTTGGGAAAGATGGAGGGCACAAGGAGAAGGGGACGACAGAGGACGAGATGGTGGGACAGTGTTCTCGAAGCTACCAGCATGAGTTGGACCAAACTGTGGGAGGCAGTGGAAGACAGGAGTGCCTGTGTGCTCTGGTCCATGGGGTCATGAAGAGTCGGGCAAGACTAAATGACTAAACGACAAATTGCTGCTATTGTTTTTGTCGCATCATCAATGCAAATTGTGCCTTATGGTATAACATGAGCAAAAGACAGATATTTGCCCTGAGCAGTTTACATTTTCAATCTTCAGATGGCATTCCCAGAACAAGCACGCTAGGCATATGTTCATCTCAAATCAGCTAGAGAATGAATACATACGTGCAGGAAACAAGGCCTGTCTCCAGTTGCAGAGGGGGAAAGGTGCTGAAAGCCGAAATCTCAGCAAGAAGTGATCTGACCATGACAAGGGACTGATGTCAGTATCCCCACACACACTTTCAGATGTTGCTCTTTCTGCCCAGTTGAGAAAACAAGGTCTACTGTGTGACCTGCCACATGCATTGGGTCAGTGACATGGTTGGCTGTTGAAGTCCCCCAGAACCAGTGGTCTGGGAGTCCTCTGCAATGACTCCAAGACCAGCTCTGTCAGGGATGCTGGGCAATGAGGTGGGTGGTGAATCTGAGGGCTGGCTGATAGGACAATTGCAATTCCCCAGATTGGAGAAAAGCACACGGCACAAACTGCTTGTGCTGTGTGCCCCTTACCAAGACTGTCCCACTTCCTACACCATACCTCCCCCTACGCTGATTTTTTGGGGGAAGATACTCTCCCCAGCTCCTCACTTCCCAGGCACATCCCTTGTATTAAAACAACAACAAAATCCCTGAATCTAAAACACTCAAGTTAAAAACAAAACAAAAAAATTGTGTTAATAATAACAGTAAGACCTGCTAAGCTATACCCCAACCCAAGAGTCCATTCAGCTTTTGTAGCTGCAATAAGCCTGAACCCACCCTTGTAGGCCAGGTAGAAGAGGCCTGCAAGGCAGGGAGCAGGTCCCCCAAGACTCACAGCCAATATGGTTTCCAACCTCCTCAGGTTAGGGGCACTGGAAAGGTGTGGTCTTCTTAAGTGCCTGATTACTCAGCCTGGAAGTTATGTGCTTCAAGGCTTCTTCCATCTAGTCTACGAATGAACCCCCGGCACCCTGGAATCTTGGGTCATGTAGTATTAGTTTTCAAGGGATATAATGTCTAAAGTAGAAGACCGAGGCTTTGTGGTGCTTCCTGAAGGCAGGGAAGAATGGAAGCCTTGCAGAAAGTCCTGACATGGGGCCTCAAAATAACTTTGGGAGGTGGGATTAAGGGTAGATGGTTTGTTCCTCCTGTAGCACTTCACTGATCTTCAAAGCAGCCCTGTGGAGCTGCTAACTTGCAAAGCAGAAACCATGGGATATCATAATCACATGCCTCCCATCTGTTGTCTTATTTGACCATAAGCTTCACAGGGTTTTGAAACCTCAGCTTCCTGGGTCGTATTTGATACTAGTCCTAATCAGAACAGACCCATATAAGTTAACAGATATGACTAACTTAGGTTCATTAATTTCAATGGGTCAACTCTGAGTCGGATTTAGTTGACCACAATTCATAAGATTGCAATTACCTTTGATCAGGGCATTGGCATCACATTTGTAGGTCATGATCCACCAATTCAACACCAATGAATGGAGGAAGAGGTAAGAGGAAACACAGCAGTTCATTGATATGAGTTAGCAGAATTATGACTTTTCAGTTGTTTAGATGTATTTTCTTTCTTTTCCTAACTATTTTTCTTCTATGTTTTCAAGACCCTTTTCAATCTGATCCTAACCAAGATTCACTTGTTTCATATTATCCTCTACCACATGGTGTAGAATTGAAGGCCAGGGTCAAAAGCTCCCCCCCCCTTTCATTCCCCAGTCGTAGCAATTTCAGCAACATGCCCACTTGGTATTTGATTGCTTAGGAGGGAAGAGGACCATGAAGAGGAAAGGGCTTCACAAACTCACACCATGTCATTCCAAGATTTTTCAGTATTTTCTCATTAAATCTTCAGCGAGTCGTCTGAAGTCCACAGCCTGTGACACTGCCGAAAGCTTGAGTACAAACAGAGAAGTAAACCATTTTATTGATTTCAATTTCATTAGAAATACAGTTTGCAGAGAACAGAACCCAAGTGGAAAACTGACAAATCAATTCTTTGCGAAGTTTATTTTTAAGCCAGAATGTTCTTGCCAAAGAAAGCAGCTATGCAGTGATACTTCTAAGTGACGCAACGTATTGATATTTTAATATATAAAAATTACCTAGCATGATGTAAAGCAATTTTATTAACCCTCACAATCAATACTATTAAGTAGGTTCTTTCAGGTTGCTTTAATCCGATATGACCTGATTTAGAGGTGATACCCTTACCAAACTTGTATTTGTCACTGGGTGCGAAATTCTGCGCACACATGAGTGCTGTGTGATAAGTTCTCCAGTTTGACACAGTAGCTGGGGCTATAGGTGCATTGCTCTTAAAGGTAAAGGGACCCCTGACCATTAGGTCCAGTTGTGACCGACCCTGGGGTTGCGGCACTCATCTCGCTTTACTGGCGAAGGGAGCCAGCGTACAGCTTCCGGGTCATGTGGCCAGCATGACTAAGCCGCTTCTGGCAAACCAGAGCAGCGCACGGAAATGCCATTTACCTTCCCGCTGGAGCGGTACCTATTTATCTACTTGCAGTTTGACGTGCTTTCAAACTGCTGGTTGGCAGGAGCAGGGACTGAGCAACGGGAACTCACCTCGTCGTGGGGATTCGAACCGCCGACCTTCTGATCGGCAAGTCCTAGGCTCTGTGGTTTAACCCACAGCACCACCGTGACCATTGCCCTTAGGAAAGTTTAGATCCCACATCCTTGGAATCCGCTGTATGGAAGGGATAAATGGAAGTTGGATTTAGTTACTCCATGTCTACTTCTTCTTCCCCATCTACCAGCTGATTGGACAATAGATTTTTTTAAAGGACTACTTTAAAGCAGTTACAGATGTTCTGCAGATGCACTGTGGGAATGCAGTTAGACTATCTAAGGCAGCAGGGTGAAGCCTCTGGTCCTCTAGATGTTGCAAGACTACAAGTCCCATCATTCCTGGTCATTGGTCATGCCAACTATGGCTGATGGGATCTGAGGTCAGACAGAATGTGTTCCTGCCTCTGTTCTAAGGGAACTACATATTTTTACCAGGTTTCTACCAAGATAGCACTGTTTCACTTCCCGTGTATTATGATAGTGGTTAACGTGAAACAAATGTTCATAGAGTTGGTAGAGTCTTTAATTTCCATATTGCTTAATACAGTGGTACCACTGGTTAAGAACTTAATTCATTCTGGAGGTCTGTTCTTAACCTGAAACTGTTCTTAACCTGAGGTACCACTTTAGCTAATGGGGCCTCCCACGGCAGCCACGCTGCCGCCACACGATTTCTGTTCTCATCCTGAAGCAAAGTTCTTAACCCGAGGTACTATTTCTGGGTTAGCGGAGTCTGTAACCTGAAGCATCTGTAACCCGAGGTACCACTGTATATTGAAAATATCTCTAAGCAGTGTATAGAAGACTGAAGCAACAGCAGTCAGTTTTAAACATTACAGAAATACGCAGTTACGTATAAAAACGTTACATTAATACAAAGTTACTAATATATAAAAAAGCAATTTCAATTCATTTTTTTCCTTCTGGCACACCCTCCCTCTCGGCCTCTCGGCCTCCGAATTCTTACCCAGGGTCCAAACAAACTGTCTGCTCACCCACAAAAGCCTCACAATGTTGCCATTCGAGTTTCAGAATCAGATTGTGACATGTGACATGTTAGAAACTGTCAAATGTTGACTGCCACATATCGGGTAAGGTCAAAGACTGACAGCTAACTCCATCTCAATTACCAAGTATGGCAAGAACTGCATGGCTGATACTGTCCAATACTGACTGCTATGTAGCACGCCAACTGCCCAATATTGCCAAATGTTAATTGGCAGACGTCGCATTCTGACAAATTCTGATTGGCACGGCATGACAGCTGTGAAGTGGTGTCAAATGCTCGATGCTACTTCAGAGTAATTGAATCTTAAATGCAGGTGCTGATGCTATTAAATGCAGGGGCCCAGCTGTGCAAAATGGCTCACCACTTTCCACTTTCCAGTGAAGTTGCCTTGTGTAAAAACACGTCTGCTTTGTGTGTGTGTGTGTGTATGGCATGATGTTTCTGTGACCTCTGTTGATGTTGGAGTGCAACTGTCAAAATCTGAGGCCTTGTCCTATTAGAATGGGAGACGAAAGATGAAGAGGTAAAATCTGTTATGATTAAATGGGCACAAGATGGAGGTCACAACATTATGATGGAAGAGTGGGTTAAATTATGGAAAACTGACTTAAAATTTACAGATTGTTCCCTATTGAAGGAGAATTACATGAAGATGATGTACAGATGGTACACAACACCAGTGCAGTTAGGGAAAATGTACAAAACTAGTTCAAATATATGTTGGAAGTGTAAGGAAAAGGAGGGGACATTTTATCTTATGTGGTGGGATTGTAAGGTAATTAAAAAAATTTGGGAAATGATATACAATGAATTGAAGAAAATGTTCCATTTAACATTTGTTTAAAAATCCGAGGCATTTTTGTTAGGGATTGTAGGGAAAGACCTGCCAAAAAAGTTGAAAAACATCTTCATGTATGCGACAACGGCTGGTAGCACAAGGATGGAAGACTGAAGAAACCCCAACTAAAGAATCAGGCAAGAAAAATTGACGGACTATGCAGAACTGGCAAAACTGACACATAAGCTACGGGACAAGGATAACTGTAACTTTAAAGATGAATGGGAACCTTTTACATTTAAAGATGCAACAAAGCGAACTGGACTCCTTGGCAGGTTTTGAATAAACATTCACAAACTTTTTATTGATAATAATCAGCTAAATAGTTTGAGGATCTATACAACTTTGTAACATGCAGTAAACAGCATTCTTAGAGATACCAAAGACTGGAACTGAGGGAAGTCGGGAGGGTGGGGGCAGGGGTGGGTGGGTTTTGTGTGGGAGGGGGGAGGGAGGAAAAATGGGGGGGAACAAGGATGATATGTTTTTGGATAATATGTCTTGTTATAATTTTGAATAAAAAAAATCTGAGGCCTTGTTTGGCACAGACAGCGATAGCTCAGGTGGTAGAGCATGAGACTCTTAATCTCAGTGTGGTGGGTTTGAGTTCACAATCTTTCACATTCGGTGAAAGATTCCTGCATTACAGTAGGGTTGGACTAGATGGTCCTCAGGGTCTCTTCCAACTCTACAAGCCTGTGATTCTGTGCTGTTGTAGTCTTGTTTAGTAGTAGTGGTGCAGCTTCTGAATTGGGGAGAGAGAGAATCACATTTAATATTTATAGTTGATGGTACTATTATTTCAATTCATATCCCACCCTCCCTATGGCAATCACATCAATAACAAAACCCAACAGCAGTTTTAAACCATTCTAAGAACAAGGTATCTGAAGAAGTGTGCATGCACACGAAAGCTTATACCTAGAACAAACTTAGTTGGTCTCTAAGGTGCTACTGGACAATTTCTTTTTAATTTTTATGTATTTCAACTGTGTCAGACCAACACGGCTCCCTACCTCATTTAAGAACAGTTCAAAATCCATCACATTCTCTCAGCCAATGATTTCAGGGTTGCCAGAAACAGTATCTTTCAGCCATCAAATGCCTGGTTAAATGCTTTAAAATTCCTCCTGAAAATCAGTAACGAGGAAGAGAGATATCTCACTAGGGAGGACATTAAACTAATTTAAGTTTACACAAGTGAGGGGTTATTTGTTGCTGTTGTTTTTAATCAGCTAAACTCTCCAAGCAGCTGAAGTACAACCTGAGATGTGTGTGGGTGTCAGGGCTGGGTTGTTCCCAGTAGCTGGGCTGGATTGTGGCGGGTCAATTTGACTGGGACTTAGGGGATTTGGCCTGAGGTGAAAGCAACAGCCTCTCCTGAATCCTTCAGAAACTGTCCTCCAGCCCATGTAAGACCCCAAAGGTATATATCACTATTGTCTCATTTACAAAACGGCCCTTTAATAAATATTTTTTTGCTTAACAGTGCATTACAGTGTAAATCCAGACCTCAATAAATCACCTCAGTGCATCTTTTGAGCTGAACAGGGATGCAAATCAGTTCTGGTTGCTGCATGTAACTTGGGACAATATTTTCCAGGAGAATTCTACGCACGTCCCCAGCACGCTTCTGAAATTTGCCTAAAATTACAATCAAGGTGACTTTGGTGGTTCCTGCTCGGACAAACATCCAAGGAATTTCGAAAGAAGCTAAGGGAGCTTTGGAAAGAGTAGCTACACTTCTTGGAGGAGTTGGAGTGGGGGAGAAATAGTCTCACTCATTCCCAGTAACTAACACAGAATTATTCAATGTGCACATGGTGATGAAATATTTGCTATATCAGGGAAAAGCACAGTATTTAAATATTAAAAAGAATACTGCCCCGTCCTTTTTTTTATTCCTTAATTTAAATTTGCATTTGCCATGCATCCCGTTTCCCCACCCTCACTGTTTCTAATTTTTAATTAGCTTAATTTAACTGGAATCTCTAGATAGGTCACAGCTCTCAAGTTTAATAAAAATGGAGTGAAACAGGCTTAATAGAAATTCATAAATTACCAATGTTCTTTGGAGTAATACATACATAATTTATTTTGGAACGATGCTCCCTGCATTTTACTGTATTTGAGTAACTAATTGTGTTGGATATAGTGTCCCTGTGTGAACATCTTTCAAGATGCCAAGCAGATCCTCACTTGGCCCTTGGGATAACACACACACACACACACACACACACACACCCCAGCAGCTATGGCTTTTTGATCTCCCCTTATCAACAGTTTTAATGACAAGAGAACGTTGTCTTGGACAAACTAGAAAATTAATAATTGCTTTGAACAGGCTCTGGATGGTAGCACTCTGAAAGAAGACGTTGTTCTGGAAACCATTTCCTTAATGCAATTTTAAAGTAAATTGAAATAACTATTGTATATTCATTATTAATCAAGATGAGCTGGATGAACGCTGCTTCCTTAGGCAGCGGTGGATGAAGCGAATGCTCAGGAGCTCAGAAAATCACCCCCTGTCTCCTGTTAACTGCACCAACAATGGGCTCGCTTAGTGCTCATTTTCTTACAGAATGACATGTCAGCAAGAAGCAGAGTGAGAATTAATGAGCCCTTCGTTGTGATGACTGAGCATTTAACTGAAAAAATGATGTGCCGCACTCCTACGCTTGGCAGCGAAGAGGTCCAAAGTTCAGCAAGTGTAAAGACGCTAAGAGTGAAGGTGGAACAACTTTATCAGTTGTCTTGCTGGCTTGCTGCAGGGAGGTATGTGAAACCCATCTGAGATAGGTCACCATCCTTGTTCTTATCTTCCCTAAAAATCCCTGCAGAAGATTCATCTGTGCCGGAGCCCCCAGATTTAATCAGTGAGAACTCTGCTGTAGGATGGTACTCAACTAAGTTTTACTCAGAGTAAACCCATTGAAATGAATGAACATAACTAAATTTGAGACATTAATTTCAAAATTTCAATGGATTGACCATGAGTAAAGCTTAGTTGGTTATCTATCTATCTATCTATCTATCATCTATCTATCTATCATCTATCATCTATCTATCTATCTATATGATGGAATACGTCCAGGGATAGAAACCTAACAGTTGAATTAGCTATCGGAAGGAAATAACCCTTGATGCCAGTAAATAATTAAGTCTTTGCTTCTCAAATAAGACTAGGGTTCCTTCTCTACAATGGTCAAAACACAAGGAGCCAATTTTCAGCTGCAAACACAAGGCAAAGAGAGAACCATTCATGAACAGCTTCTCAACACTAGTGTTCCAAGTCACTATAATCATGAAATTCTGGGGGACAGTGAGAAGACAACCAATTACTGCCTGATGAACTTGATCAATTGCATCCTATGTAATATTGATGTGTATTATTCTACCTGTGATAAACTTGCCAAATGTGGTTTACTGGGTTGTGCAGAATTGTGTGTGTCGGCCCTTGTCTATAGGAACGGCATATTGATCTGTAGCTTTCGTTTTCTTGTCAAAGCTAATTTCATCATTGTACTAAAATGTGCCCTATCGTGGGAGAATTTTAGAAAACCATCCCTCCCACTGTTATGAGTTCATAATGAAGTAATCAAAAGTCAAAATTTGTATCTGGAAACTGATACATAAAGAAAAATGATGGAACCCAAAGATGATGAATTATTGACGTGCTCATTGACACAGGTGGTTTTGTACAAAATATCAATGCAAACGGTTTGAGGGAGAGAAAAATCCATAGCCCTCAGAATAGTCGGCAAGCATTTCAGTCGGCAGAGCGGTAAGCCAACACTGTAGAGCTTTGTGTATTAGCATTTTTGTCTCTCACTAATCAGAGATATGGATTGAAACAGAGAAGCCATAATAATAATAATACAATAAGGGATCTTTTCTATGTTCAGAACCCCCAGTTTTGACATTTGGTTGCAATTCTTCCTAATGCATTCAGAACTATTTCAGTAGTAATACTAAATACCCCTCTCTCCATATCTCTCTCCACACACACACACACACACACACAGTTGTACAGTGGTACCTCAGGTTACATACGCTTCAGGTTACATACGCTTCAGGTTACAGACTCCGCTAACCCAGAAATAATGCTTCAGGTTAAGAACTTTGCTTCAGGATGAAAACAGAAATCGTGCTCCGGCAGCACGGCAGCAGCAGGGGGCCCCATTAGCTAAAGTGGTGCTTCAGGTTAAGAACACTTTCAGGTTAAGAACAGACCTCCGGAACGAATTAAGTACTTAACACGAGGTACCACTGTACCTTGGTTGTCAAACTTAATCCATTCCGGGAGTCCATTCAACTCCCAAAATGGTTTGAAAACCAAGGCGCAGCTTCCGATTGGCTGCAGGAGTTTCCTCAACTCAGTCGTAAGCCGTTGAAGCCGTGTTGGACATTCGGCTTCTGAAAAATGTTCACAAACAGGAATACTCATGTCCAGGTTTGTGGCGTTCGGGAGCCAAAACTTCCAAGTACCAAGACATTCAAGAACCAAGGTACGACTGTACTCTCTCTCTCGCTCACGCATTTATACATCGTTAAGGACTACTTTCTCCTAACGTCAGGGATAGCAGTAGCAGAATGTGAAAAGACAACAGTTGAAGCCACCTGCCTCACCCAGTTTAACAGAAGAGAAGGAAACTTCTTCCTCACATGACTGCCAGGGGTGCACCACCTCAACAAGCCCCTCTGCCACATTACTCTGCGCCTCACCACAGGTGTTTAGCTCCCAAAATATGGAAAATGATAAAACGGGCAAGAGTGATGCAAGAGAAGCTTTACTATTCCCTCACATGACTGGAATCACAATTAACGTCAAAATCAGTTGTCACCTTCGTAATGTCTTGTAGACCTCGAAGTGTGATGTCATCACATTCTGATTTCCACGAGGCACTTTATTTCTTTATTACCAATTTATCTAGTGGTTGTTGTTTTTTTAAAAAAAACACCCAATAACCTCAAGGTGGTTTAGGTAAAGGTAAAGGGACCCCTGACCATTAGGTCCAGTCGTGGCCGACTCTGGGGTTGCGGCGCTCATCTCGCTTTATTGGCCGAGGGAGCCGGCGTACAGCTTCCGGGTCATGTGGCCAGCATGACTAAGCCGCTTCTGGCGAACCAGAGCAGCACACAGAAACGCCGTTTACCTCCCGCCAGAGCGGTACCTATTTATCTACTTGCACTTTGACGTGCTTTCGAACTGCTAGGTTGGCAGGAGCAGGGACCGAGCAATGGGAGCTAACCCTGTCACCGGGATTTGAACCGCCGACCTTCTAATCGGCAAGTCCAAGGCTCTGTGGTTTAACCCACAGCGCCACCCACGTCCCTTCAAGGTGGTTTACAAAGAGATAAAACAGTAACATCGGGGTGGGGTGGGGATTACAACAATACTTTAAAACATTCAAAAAGTAAAAAAAAAACATAAAGTAAACCGGATTAAAATTCACCTTGACATTCTGAGCATCTTTCAAAGTATCCCAGCCTCTCAAGCATTATTGGCTGCTGATGTTGGGAAGTGGGGAAACGTGAACTGTTTTGACAATTCAATAAAGAGAGACAGGTTTTCTAGACTCACGTTTGCCAGTTTTAGCAGTGGTGGTGCTCCTGTCGCTGTAATGCCTAATTTGGCCCTATATAGCTTGCATATAGAAGGTGTAGAACGCAATCCTAGAGATTCACTGTGTTGAACTGAATGTTAACTTTTCCCCCCTACCCTAAACAAACAATATTTATCAGCTTCAGGCTTTTGCCTCAAATTGCAAATGCTGTGAAAAGTACTGGGAAGAAATCATATTCAGAGCATATTCCATTTCCGACTATTAGCTTCTTTAAGAGTACATTTCAAAAGATGAAAGATAAAATGCTATAGACTAATGGAAGGGGGGGAACAGTATATTTTTAAAATGTTATTTCTTTGTGACTAGGCCAAATATATATTAGTTTTAATCCCAGTGACAGGATTTTATGGGGAACAATAAAGGCGATAGAAAATAATGCTGATAACATCTCTTTGCATTAGCATGCGTTTTGTGCTGTGTGTTAGTGGAGAAGCGAAGGGAGGGGGTTGTTATTTGACCATTAAATTAATGGAGCCGATAAATGGAATTGTCACAGTGACACAAAGTGACAGTCTGGCTGTTTTTATCTGAGCCATTTTGAACATGACATTTCTAATGTACAGAATTACCTCCCTGGATAGCTGCATTTTATGATATGTGTGCTTTAGTTTAAAGTATAGTAAAAAAATATTTATTTATTCTTCAGGAAGGTAAGTGGAAATGCTGTTCCTCAAAAGCACAGAGGGAAACAGAAGTAGAGACTGAGGAATCCACACATCCTCCCCAAAATAGACATTTAATGCTTTTATGAAGCTTTTATGGAGCCCAGTCTGAGTGCCTGTGTTGGCTTCATGTAAAGGGAAAAGGTAAAAGACCTCTGGATGGTTAAGTCCAGTCAAAGGTGACTATGGGGTTGTGGTGCTCATCTAGCTTCAAGCTGAGGGAGCTGGCGTTTGTTCACAGACAACTTTCCAGGTCATGTGGCCAGCAGGACTAAACCACTTCTGGCACAACGGTACACCGTGATGGAAACCAGAGTGCACGGAAACTCTGTTTACCTTCCCGCCACAGCAGTACCTATTTATCTACTTGCACTGGTGTGCTTTCAGACTGCTAGGTTGGCAAGAGCTGGGACAAAGCAATGGGAGCTCACTCCGTCGTGGGGATTCGAACCGCCGACCTTTGAACCTTCTGATTGGCAAGCCCAAGAGGCTCACTGCTTTAGACCACATCACCACCCACTGCCCTTCATGAGAATGTTAGAAGAGCCTGATGGATTAGGCCAATGGCATGCCTCGTCCATCATTGTGTTCTCACCGTGGCCAAGCAGATGCATGTGGGAAGCCTGAAAGCTGAGCACGACAGCACTCTCTTCAGGTTTGGCCCTGGCCAAAGCACCCTCACCCAGAAGACAATGGACCCCACTTGGCCCCACTGGCCCTGGCGAGGTTATTGGATGATGTATAAGCCCTGCTGTGGTAGTATGGTAAGAAGTGGGTGTGGCGTTTGCCTCCAAGGTAGGTCATAAGGAAAGGGTTAAATGAGTGTGAAGTGATTGGCTAGTGGGAGTTAGAGGTAGAGTTGTGTGGGAGTCAGTTGAGAGTTGGGAGTTGGAGAAGGAAGAGGGAGGATAAGTCTGTGGGTTGGTCGTGTTGTGTTGTGAGACAGTGAGAGGAACTGTTAGGTGGAGTCAGATAGATAGTTGGGATAATCAGTTTAAAGTTGTTAGGAACATATAGGACAGTTAAGGAACTAAGATTAAGAAACTGACAAGAAAAATTAACTGAAACCATAAACTTGTTCATGCTTATACAAATAAACTTGATTATTTGTTAATGTTAACAACTGTCTGGACTCCGTGTGTACCCGAGAGAAACGGGTTGGTGGCAGCGAAGGAAGCAATCACAGTGGTGGCACAGGGATCAATAGACCGTCAAACGTCCGGGGACCCTGTGTGATCACCACATGGGCAGCAGCAATGCCAGGGCCAAACAGGAAATGGTGCCCGTGTGATGATGAGAAGGGTCACTACTGGTATGGAATTAAAATGATGGCTACTGTAGCTGACTGGTGCAGAATCCATCCTCAGTGTAACATTGGCCAAAACATGATGTTGCTGCATAATGACATTACGTGGGTCCTCTGTGTATTCTGAGGTACTTCACACAGTGGTCTCCTAGAGGTACCCAGGGTGCCTTTCAGCTCCAAGCAAAAATAACCAAAAAAAACCCAGTTATATACCTACCTAAGCACTGTGGGTTAAACCACAGAGCCTAGGACTTGCCGATCAGAAGGTCGGCGGTTCAAATCCCCGCAATGGGGTGAGCTCCCATTGCTCAGTCCCTGCTCCTGCCCACCTAGCAGTTTGAAAGCACATCAAAGTGCAAGTAGATAAAGAGGTACCGCTCCGGCGGGAAGGTAAACAGCGTTTCCGTGTGCTGCTCTGGTTCACCAGAAGCGGCTTAGTCATGCTGGCCACATGGAAGGGACCCCAAGGATCAGCTAGTCCAACCGCCTGCAAGGCAAGCATCTCAGCTAAAGCATCCATGACAGATGGCCTGCTGCATAAAAACCTCCAAGGAGAGTCTACAAGCTCTCCTTGGACCATCTGGGAACTGCAACTGTGAATCAAGTCTGTGGTTATCTGATGGGGAAGCAGCTGTCAGCTAGAACTGGCGGGGCAGTAGGTGGCAAGGCCAAAATCCAACACAGAACCAAAACTTCTCAAGTCAAATTTACTCAAATTTACTCATAAATTTGTTCTGTCCTGTTTCTGTATGAATCTGTGATTATTATTTTAAGAGCAGGAAAAATTGCATTTAAATAGGAATTTAAGTCCATAGTTTGATATTTTTCTCAAAAATGTGTGTGTGTGTGTGTGTGTGTGTGTGTGTGTGTGTGTGTGTGTATTCTCAAGGAAATATTGCTCTATCACAACATTCAGAGAAGTGTGAAATCTGATAGACAGCTAGATTCCCAACGCACGCTTTCGTGTGGGAGGTGTGGATTAGGTCAGCTTGTATTGGAATTCAGAAAGATTGTGTACTTCAAGCATCCCCTGCTTTAGACTACTTAAAATGCAGTGTTGTTCACTTGAAAACTGCAGCTGGTGGTCCATCTGTTGATTAAATGTGAATGGAAAAAACACTGGTTACACCAGTCCTGACCAACTGCCCTGGATGTCAAATCAAGGTGCTAGCTTGTCCTGACTTTGGAGACCCAACCTGGGTCAAGAACACCTAAGGGAGTAGCTGCTCTCCCAAGGTGCACCCAATGGCCTTGAAAGTTTAGGAGAGTCTCTGATGGTCGTCCCACCCTTTACTGTTATTGGAACACAGAGGGGCCTCCTTAGTTTTGACATCCAACATTTACATCTCTTCCAAGAGAACGTAGACCTTTTGCTTATCAGCTGAAAACAGTTTCCTTCTTTCAAGGATTTGCTCTCTTGGGTTTATTACGGCTGATGGTTGAGATCTTCCATTTCTAACTCTCCATTTAACAGACTGATTTTAAAATGGCTTAATATTATTTGAGTCTTCTGACTCATATTTTTGTTCATTGCTCTTTTTGGAAAAAAGGAAATTTTAAAAGCACTATTAAAAATGCACCCCCTTTTTCATATACAGTGGTACCTCGGGTTACATATGCTTCAGGTTACAGATTCCGCTAACCCAGAAATATTACCTTGGGTTAAGAACTTTGCTTCAGGATGAGAACAGAAATCGTGCTCTGGAGGCGCGGCGGCAAGCCCCATTAGCTAAAGTGGTGCTTCAGGTTAAGAACAATTTCAGGTTAAGAACAGACCTCCAGAATGAATTAAGTACTTAACCTGAGGTACCACTGTATGTGTGTGTGTGTGTGTGTGTGTGTGTGTGTGTGTGTGTATCCCACATTGGTTTGGTTCCTAAGTTTTCATTCCTGAGATAGCATGAGGAAAAATAATTATTAAAGCATTGATCAAAAACCATGCTATTTTGGCAGACTTATTGCCTTCATAAATATTTGAAGCAGGAAAAGAACAAACTTGCAACTTCCAAATTATCTCAAAATCTTAGAAACAGATGGGGGAAATGTACTGATAGACATATTTTTATATAAGAACCTAACATTTTATATAGAAATACATGTAGAAAATTCCAAGTTCATTTATTTTAAGGAAAACAATGTTAGGGTGGGCAACTGGGAAGCACAGGGGAATTTTTCATTGGGAATGATAGGAAGTGTAGTTTAACTTCCATTATTAAAAGTCCAATTTAGCTTGGGACCAGGATACCTGAATGATTGTGTCACCCCTTATCAGGAGGTCCATTCCACACAATGCAGGAATTGTGCCTTTAGTGTTCTGGCAGCCTCTGAATTACCCCTCCTGTAGAATATTAGGCACTGTCTCTGTTGCCTTCTTGCTGCCTATTGAATACTTTCCTCACCCAACATTGTTTTATCACTTGTTTGCCTCCCTGGGCTCCTTCAGGAGGAAGCACACATTAAACAGCAACCACCAGTTGCTTCAGACAACTTGTAAAGGCAAATGTTTTTGCCCAGGCTTCCCTGATCCATAAGATTAAATCTTGTTTTTAAATAATAATAATAATAATAATAATAATAATAATAATAATAATAATAATAATAATTTATTTATACCCCACCCATCTGGCTGGGCTTCTCCGGCCACTCTGGGCGGCTTCCAACAAAATATTAAAATACAGTAATCCATCAAAAAAGCTTCCCTAAACAGGGCTGCCTTCAGATGTCTTCTAAAAGTCTGGTAGTTGTTGTTCTCTTTGACATCTGATGGGAGGGCGTTCCACAGGGCGGGTGCCATTACCAAGAAGGCCCTCTGCCTGTTCCCCTGTAACTTGACTTCTCGCAGTGAGGGAACCACCAGAAGCCCCTTGGCGCTGGACCTCAGTGTCCCGGTAGAATGATGGGGGTGGAGACGCTCCTTCAGATATTCAGGACTGGGGCCATTTAGGGTTTTAAAGGTCAGCACCAACACTTTGAATTGTGCTCGGAAATGTGTGCAAATTTCCAGGCTGCTGTTCTTGTTTTTACATACTTTCATGCTACTGCTTTACTGGTTTTATTTTGTATTTCTGTTTTCATGATACTGTTTATACTTTCTATGCTGTGTACGCCGCTAGAGCTTTTAAAAACATTAAGAAGTTTATAAAGTATTGCAAATAATAATATAGTAATAATAAATTAGGAAGCCCTTTTGCAACTGGGGATGGACAGTTTAGTCTGTTACCAGTCCATCTCAGATTTACATGTGCTTATCCATAGATCTGTCCCATCCCATTTCCAGATTAATCTGCTTTAAATCCTCACCAATAAAAGAAACTCATATTTGAGTACTTATTTACACAGCAAATAACCCTTTGGGGTTCCGCAAGTGGCACACACCTCAAAACTGTGAATCCACCGTAAGAAGTGAAGGAAATTCTACACATAAGATGGTTCTTATCATGGCAGCAGTCTAGCACATTTAAGGGATAGGACTTCAATTTGCATTCTTTAGAGAGTTGTTTCACAAAGTCCCACACATGTGGAAACGCAGTCAAATGGGACAACTGTCAAGGTCTGTTTAATTTACAAGACTTTCGGCCTTGAGAGTGTCCCTTTCAGTTTCAAACAGCATTATCTTTCATTTTCCTAATTGGTAGTGCAGTAAAGGCTAAATGCAAAGTCAGGAAATTAATTTAGATATGATACCCTGGATCTCAATTTCTTTAATTTGGGCTGACATATTCAATTATGGGTCGCTCTATCAAAGGTGTTGGGCTTAAGGAATGTCACGGAAGAGGCTAATGATCAGTGCTTGCAAAGAATGAGCAGGGGAAGGGGGAATCTGGAAATATCGAAAGAGGGGGTGATGTTCCCCACTCCTCCATAATATCACCTTTTCCCTTGTAACAAGAGAAATGGAGAAAATTATGGCCCCATTATTTGAATGTAAGCAACACCTCACATTGTCCATCCCAGTGTAAGCATCTACATTCCATGCACCCTCTTTTAGTTCTCTTCACCACCAGCGAATGAGTGTATGGTCTTCAGCAAATTAAACTGAGCCTTAGTTCCTCACTTGTAAAAATTGAACAGTGACTAGGGATGCAATACATTAGGATTGTGAGGAGCAATTTCACTTGGGAAGGAGGTCTGCCGAAGAGGCTCTCAGGACCTCAGACCACCAGAAGTGGAAATTGCACAAACTTACCTGTCAGGGAACTGACATCAAAGATCAACGGAGAGGGAAGTCGCTCCAAGGATGCAGGGGAGGGAACCAGCAAGGAGAGAGGGAGAGCTTCACACTTCAAAACGACCTTGACAGATTAGAGAACTGGGCCAAAACAAACAAGATGAATTTTAACAGGGAGAAATGTAAAGTATTGCACTTGGGCAAAAAAAATGAGAGGCACAAATACAAGATGGGTGACACCTGGCTTGAGAGCACTACATGTGAAAAGGATCTAGGAGTCTTGGTTGACCACAAACTTGACATGAGCCAACAGTGTGACGCGGCAGCTAAAAAAGCCAATGCAATTCTGGGCTGCATCAATAGGAGTATCGCATCTAGATCAAGGGAAGTAATAGTGCCACTGTATTCTGCTCTGGTCAGACCTCACCTGGAGTACTGTGTCCAATTCTGGGCACCACAGTTCAAGAAGGACATTGACAAACTGGAACGTGTCCAGAGGAGGGCAACCAAAATGGTCAAAGGCCTGGAAACGATGCCTTATGAGGAACGGCTAAGGGAGCTGGGCATGTTTAGCCTGGAGAAGAGGAGGTTAAGGGGTGATATGATAGCCATGTTCAAATATATAAAAGGATGTCACATAGAGGAGGGAGAAAGGTTGTTTTCTGCTGCTCCAGAGAAGCGGACACGGAGCAATGGATCCAAACTACAAGAAAGAAGATTCCACCTAAACATTAGGAAGAACTTCCTGACAGTAAGAGCTGTTCGACAGTGGAATTTGCTGCCAAGGAGTGTGGTGGAGTCTCCTTCTTTGGAGGTCTTTAAGCAGAGGCTTGACAACCATATGTCAGGAGTGCTCTGATGGTGTTTCCTGCTTGGCAGGGGGTTGGACTCGATGGCCCTTGTGGTCTCTTCCAACTCTATGATTCTATGATTCTATGATTCCAAAATATAAGATAAAAAACAAATAAAATAAAACCTACATACAGCAACAGTGTTTTGTGTTTTGTAGGCTCCTGTAAGTAATCCCTGCCAGCCTACTCCCTAAAATATCACTGGTTCGCTCATTTCTATATATAGGGTGCCTACATTCGGCATGGACTGGTTGCATGGCCACATGTGCAAATGGCTTTAGATACCTATTAGGTCCATAAGTTAAAAGGGACGTGGGTGGCGCTGTGGGTTAAACCACAGAGCCTAGAACTTGCCAAGCAGAAGGTCAGCGGTTTGAATCCTCATTATGGGGTGAGCTCCCGTTGCTCGGTCCCTGCTCCTGCCAACCTAGCAGTTCGAAAGCACGTCAAAGTGCAAGTAGATAAATAAGTACCACTCTGGCAGGAAGGTAAATGGCGTTTCCCTGCGCTGCTCTGGTTCACCAGAAGCGGCTTAGTCATGCTGGCCACATGACCCGGAAGCTGTACGCCGGCTCCCTTGGCCAATAAAGCGAGATGAGTGCCGCAACCCCAGAGTCGTCACGACTGGACCTAATGGTCAGGGGTCCCTTTACTTTACCTAGGTCCATAAATTACCATATAGCATATATTCAATACCAAAAAAAAGCAACAATTTGTTGTTGAGAAAGGACAGCTGGACATATAAAGGGCCCCATTACCTTCAGTAGCCGAGGGCCTCATCAGACCTAAGTCCGGCCCTCGTTTCCAGTGCTGTTTCCTCTTCCTGAAAGCCATTTAATAATATGAGTGATGCACATCTGGGTTCCTGTGACCAAAGGACGGGATGGATTTGTGTCGTCCTTGGGAAGGAGTTCTTCACAATCCAGGGATTCTGAGGCTTTCAAGGAGAAACCGATGTTGTGGCAGCGTATGACTCTAGGGATACCTTCATAGGTATATTTAGCAAGCTCTCTTAGGATGTTTCCAACATTGAAGAATTGCACTGTTCAGCAGTAATGGGCTGCAATGCCAATACTCCTTTTCACCCAAGAGACAAAACTGCCTCTATTTGGGCACCACTTTTATACTCAAAGAGCACCTTGGTCTCAGCAGGATCAGACGGAATTCGTTTAGCAAAGTTTAATCCTGCAAAGAGAGGTGGAGACAGAAGTTTAAAATGGAAAGGAAGAACTCATTTTGCACTGAGCTTCGAAACCAAGAAAGTATTCCTTAAGGTACTTTTGGAACAATCTTTCTAAAACAGATTAAGAGGACTATTCAGGTTTTTGAGTTGAGTGCACACAACTTGCTAAGTGTGCTCACTATCATGGTCTTGCCACCCCACCTAAACTCAGATGATGGAGGCATAGTTTATGTACATGGTCTCCTCAAATGATCTTGAAGCCACAAATGGGAGGTTTTCCAGCCCCAGGCCATTTAGGGCTTTTTGCTCGGTATCTGAGGTGAAGCATTTAAATTAAAAACACAGGAAGCTGCCTTATGCTGGGTAGTATTCAACTAATTGGCTGCACTACACAAGGATTGGTGCTGTGGGTTAAACCACAGAGCCTAGGACTTGCCAATCAGAAGGTCGGTGGTTCGAATCCCCGCGATGGGGTGAGCTCACGTTGCTCGGTCCCTGCTCCTGCCCACCTAGCAGTTCGAAAGCACGTCAAAGTGCAAGTAGATAAATAGGTACCGCTCCAGCGGGAAGGTAAACGGCATTTCCGTGCACTGCTCTGGTTCGCCAGAAGCGGCTTAGTCATGCTGGCCACATGACCCGAAAGCTGTACGCTGGCTCCCTCGGCCAATAAAGTGAGATGAGCGCCGCAACCCCAGAGTCATCCGCGACTGGACCTAATGGTCAGGGGTCCCTTTACCTTTACACAAGGATTAGCATTAGTGCAGCAAGATTTCCTCTGTCCTTCACCTATTGTGTGCACCCAATGTTGTTTCCAGTTCAGATGCCCTAAGATTAAGGCTTTCTGGGAAATGATATATAATGAATTGAAAAAGGTATTTAAATATACCTTCTTGAAGAAACCAGAGGCCTTTCTCTTGGGCATGCTCGGCCAGTTGGTGTTAAAAAAGGATAGAACCTTCTTTATGTATGCTACAACAGCAGCAAGAATACTTATTGCAAAGTACTGGAAGATGCAAGATTTACCCACTCTGGAAGAATGGCAGATGAAGATGATCGACTGTATGGGATTGGCAGAAATGACTGGCAGAATCCGTGACCAGGGAGAAGAGTCGGCGGAAGAAGACTGGAAGAAATTTAAGGACTATTTACAGAAATATTGTAAAATTAAAGAATGTTGAATGATGTTGGATTGAAATTAAGGGGTTCCCAGCTGCAATGTTTTGAGATAAGGATTTGCGGAGAAAATAATTTGAATTGGAATACAAGAAGGGGAGGTATGAGGAGGTCAGGGAAATATGTCATTGAAAATTAAGTATTGTGAATTGTATGTGTTTTTAAACTTTTTCGCTTTTTTTTTCTTTTTGTTTGTATAAAATTGGAAACTTAATAAATATCTTTATAAAAAAACAACAACAATGTTGTTTCCAGTTCAGCTGCAGAGGGTTGGGGGAACAGACTGGGGAGAAGCAAGAGAAGGGGGAGAGAATGCTTCATTGCATTCAAAACACACGATACTGATTGAAGTAGGAGAAGGGTGCAGCGCACATTCACCATGTACCCACTGTGTACCCATCATGTCTCGCCCTAAGGCTGTCCACATGCTGAGTACCAGACTTGAGTAGGCAGTTTCCATGAGCTGGAAACCTCAGTGCTCAAGACTGGAACTTGCAATGATAGTTTATGCCAGGAACCTGCAGCTTGCTGTGTGTTATTGGACCCCAGCTCCCATCATCCTTGACAATTGGCTAGGGCTGATGGGAATTTGAATCCAACAACATCTGGAGGGTCACAGGTTTTTTGGACTACCCATGTCGGCAAGCTGTTCCAATTCAGACATGTTGGGTGCATTCACACGTGGGGACAATTGCATTTGTTTTCCTGGTTGTAATTCTAGCACTTCTGTCCCAGTTTCTGACATTCTTTTTACACTGCTTTGCATATTGCATTATGGAACTGTGATCGATATGCTGCCATGTTGTGCTAACTTTCATCCACACCAGTGGGTGTGGTGTGACACAGCGTCAGATGTCATCGGACATGTCACCACCCTTTATGTGCAAGTGTGCTTGTTTCCCCATGAGTCACCCATGAAAAATGCTAGTGGGAACTTCTTGTTGGGATACTGCCCAAAATATCATATCACCATTTTTGTTGGCCAAAAATTGGAAACTACAAGAAGTACCAAGAGTGGAGGAATGGCAGATGAAGATGATGGATTTTTGGGAGCTAGCCGACTTGACCGGAAGAGTCCATGACCAGAGGAAGGAGGAGCACCAAAAGGACTGGAAGAAATTCAAAGATTATTTAGCTAAATATGTTAAGATAACATAAATGGAACTACTTGCGAGTACCAAATAGGCCTAGGATTTAAAAATGTGATGTTGTAAAATACTATGTTAAAGTTAAAATGAAAAAAAGAAAGATGTAAATTGACCAAGTAAATTTTATGTGAAAACAGTTTTGGAAAACTGCTACAATGGATTATATGGAAACTCAGCTAGGGGGATTCGTGGAAGTCATTTAACAATGTTAAAAAAATGGAGTTATTATAGTTAGGATAAATGTTTGTTTGTTTGTTGTCTGATGTTCTTTTTTGTTTGATATAAAATTGGAAAATCAATTAACTTTTTTTTTAAAAAATCTCATCTCACCCTTTTTTGGGTTCATGAGAGTGCAAACAGGTTTTCTTCTGAAAGCAATTCATACAATCAATGAATTGTAGAGTTGGAAGGGACCGCAAGGGTCATCTAGTCCAACCCAATGCAGTGCAGGAATCTTTTGCTCATCAGCAGGGAACTATGCATTAAACGTCTACTAGATTCCATTAGATTTCCATTGGGTGGATTTTACATTGTGTGACAAACCACTTGAAAAGAGAGAATATGCTTCCAGAATGCAGCCGCTGTTTAACTCTGGCACATCTCTACAGTTAGGCTTTTGCTGGGTGACACACTGGGATCAGGCTGAGTGAGCATATGCTTTGAGCCTCCAAATAGAGCTTTTAGGAAAGTTACAAGTAGAACAAAGCCGGTTGCACATCTGAGAGCCGTCCAGCAATTCTATGCAACTTCAGAGCCATGCGGCACCTCACAATAACAGTAATTTAATATTTCACTCATTCAAATGAAAGGAAAGGGGGGGGGAGAAATCAAGCAGAGCTTCTACCCCTCAGAAATGCCTTTGTGCAGATTCTATTAAAAACCACAAAAACAATACTGTCGCGCAAGGCACCCCAAAGCACTTTTTGCCAAATGTCAGATTAAACTCATTAGCAGGAGAGTGACAAGGCACTCTCATGTGATTGCTCTTTCTTCACAATAAAGGTGAAAATTGCCAGGTCCTCACAGCTTTAAAATAAGAGTTGATTGAACTTAAATGACGGGATGGCTATGAATATTCATGAGCACTGGTGTGGCCTGTGTCAGGGTATGTTTATATGTGCACAGATTCCCTCAGTGTTGGTAGCTGGTTGCTGTGAGACCAGGTCACTTCCTGGAGTGGGGCACGTAGGCGGGCATTAATAATAATAATAACAATTATTATTATTATTATTATTATTATTATTATTATTATTATTATTATTATATCCCGCCCTCCCCAGCCGAATCCGGGCTCAGAGCAGCTAACAACAGTAAAAATAGCACAGTTTACATAAAATCACAGTCAATTAATTGAAATGCATTCTAAAATCAGTTCAGAATCAAATTAATGGCAACAATTGGGTCAGAGTTCTATGAGGATTACAGAAGGAGAGAGGGGGTCAGAATGTGCCTTGGCCAAAGGCCTGGTGGAACAGCTATGTCTTGCAGGCCCTGTGGAAAGATGTCAAGTCTCTCGGCCAATAAAGCGAGATGAGCGCTACAACTCCAGAGTCAGTCACGACTGGACCTAATGGTCAGGGGTCCCTTTACCTTTACCTTTAAGGTCCTCCGCAGGACATACCAGGAGAGGCAGTCCCATACGTATGAGGGTCCTAGGCCGCATAGGGCTTTAAAGGTTAAAACCAGCACTTTAAACCTGATCCTGTACTTCACCGGGAGCCAGTGCAGCTGGTATAGCACCGGGTGAATGTGATCCCACGGTGAAGACCCTGTAAGGAGTCTTGCTGTGGCATTCTGCACCCGCTGGAGTTTCTGGGTCAGTCTCAAGGGCAGCCCCATGTAGAGTGAGTTACAATAATCAAGCCTGGAGGTGACCGTTGCAAGGAGCCAACTGCTTAGCTTGGCGGAGATGAAAAAATGCCGCCTTTGTTATAGCTGCAATCTGCGCCTCCATAGAAAGTGAGGTGTCTAAGATTACTCCCAAACTCTTAACGGATGGTGCTGGCACTAATTGAGCCCCTGCAAGAGATAGGGGTTACCCCCCCCCCCAATCCCATATCGTCCGGACCCAGCCAAAGGGTCTGGCTGTCAAATGTGCTTGAACAAGTGCGAATGAGCAGGCAACGATTTCACAGATCATCTGCATTGCAGCATCATTAATCCAGATGGCCCTGGGAAGCATCAAAATCCCTTTGAATTATTATTAATAGTAGCTATAATAAACAAGGTTTCTGTTCCTGTATTGGTAAAGCAGATGAAAAGGCAGCAAAAAAATGGAGCAGAACTCAAAAGAGAAACATGGGTGCGGGGAGGTAACCAATCCCTTGGCAATGCAGAATACAGTGGTACCTCGGGTTAAGTACTTAATTCGTTCCGGAGGTCTGTTCTTAAGCTGAAACTGTTCTTAACCTGAAGCACCACTTTAGCTAATGGGGCCTCCTGCTTCCACTGCGCCGCCGGAGCACGATTTCTGTTCTCATCCTGAAGCAAAGTGCTTAACCTGAAGCACTATTTCTGGGTTAGTGGAGTCTGTAACCTGAAGCAGTGGCGTAGCATGGGTTGTCAGCACCCGGGGCAAGGCAAGTAATTTGCGCCCCCTAACCCGTGGATTTGTGCCCCCTAACCCGTGGATTTGCCCTAACCCCCAGATGTTGCGCCCGGTGCGGCCGGCCCCCCCTGAACCCCCCACGCTACGCCACTGCATAGATCCCATTTAGAGCAGGGTCCCCATAGATCCCCCTTTAGAACAGGGTCCTTATAGATCCCCCTTTACAGCAGGGTCCCCCATAGATCCCCCTATAGAGCAGGCCAGGGTCCCCATAGATCCCCCTATAGAGCAGGCCAGGGCAGGTCCCCCTCCACAGTGGGCGGTGACCCGGCAGCTCGGCACTGCAGTGAGAGAGAGTGAGTGAGCCAGGTAGGGGCAGAAAGCTGCGAGTGCGAGCGCGCAGTGGCGTAGCGTGGGTTTTCTGAGCTTGCACAGAGTGCTTTTCCTCCCTATGGGCAGAGCCAGCTTGCTCCTAAATACCTGAGCTCTATAGTTAGAGACTCACCATTTCCCCAGTTGGCTTGGCCCCCAATTTCTCTTACTATAGAATTTGGGGCTGGTGGTGGAGGAAATCATTATTCTTTCCCCTTGCTACCCCCCCCCCAAAGCATAAGAGAGGGACTCCCAAGAAGGTGAAGCAGGACTTCACCCCAGGGTATCTCGGAAGCCCTCGAGGCAGCGACGCTTCCACCCCCTGGAAACAGCAGGAAGGGAGAGCGCTCTTGTGCCCTGGTCCTGCTTTGAGTGCTTCTCATTGACGCGTCTGCTTGGCCACTCTAGATGGGCCCTTGTGGCCTTGATCCAGTAGCCGGGTCCTTCTTCGGAAAGAGCGAGCGCCTCCTAAGCATGTGCAGAGTGCCTCCCTCCGCCCCTGCCACACGGAGCTCAGCCTGCGCGTGGGCAGGCCCTTTGCGTCACGCGCGCTTGGCAATCCCCGGCACCTCTCCTCTCCTCTCTCTCTCCCTGGAGAAATGAAGCAGTGACCCGACAAGGAGTAACGAAGGATGGGCGTGTTTCGTCCCTGATCCGGATGAGATCAAGGCGCCGGCAACAGGAAGGAGGCGGGGGAGAAGCAGGAGCAGGCCAGCCGGGGCTGCTCCAGACCCCCCCCCCGATCTCTCCCATCGCCGCTGGAGGGGTCATGGAGGCACTGAGCCCGGGAGGCGGGTAGCCAGCCAGGGCGCACCTACCCAACCTCGCCGCGCCCAGACGCGCTGTTCTCTCCAGCTTCCTCCTGGCCAGGCCAGCGGCTCCACCTCTTCCTGGCATCTTCTCAGGACAGGATCGGGCATAATGTCCACTCCCACCGCAGTAAAGACACAGGTTCCCCTCCCGACGCCACGTCTTCTCCAAGAGGGAGAGGCGAAGTCGAGCAGTCATGAGCTGCGTTGGCTTGTCCGGCAACTCGGCTGTGGGCGTGGACCTGCTGGGAAAGACTGGAGCCAGGAGCCGGGGGTGCTGGCAGTCCCGGGACTGGTGACGGTCCTCCAACCGATCGTCTATCTGCAGGCTCCGCTGAATAAGGGCGTCCAGCGTGGTGGGACGATCCATCATGGCCAACTGGTCCAGTATCTCGTCCGACAGTCCCTCAAGATACTGGTCCCAAAGTGCAGAGTCATTCCAAGACAATTCTTGCGCCAACAGCCGAAATTCTGTGGTGTAGGCGGCGGCTGTGGACTTGTCCTGTCTCAGCCGACGAATCGCCCGATTGGCTTGGCTCTCCTTCAGAGGGTTGCCAAACGCAGTCTCCAAGTGGTTACAGAACCCCACATAGTCTGTTAGCAAAGGAGAGTCTTGCCGGAGCAGTGGCAAAGCCCACTTGGCCGCCTGGTCCTTTAACAAACTGATCAAAAAGTGCACCTTGGTGCGGTCGTCAGGGAAGTTTTGGGCTCGCCCCTCAATATACAACTTGGCCTGGGCGAGGAACATGGGAAAGCTGGCCAGGGCCCCATCAAATTTCTCTGGCAAGGCCATCCAACCGCTGCTGAAGCGCCGTAACCACATCGCTTAGCTGCTGAATGGTGTGGGTCAAGGCCTGGTTCTCCTGGGCCAATGCCACCAGCGCAGCTGCCTGGTCAGCCATGGCCTCTGGCTCTTCCCAAACGCACCCCAACGAAGGGGGAGTGCGGGTGTGGCAGGAGCAAACTGTGCTGGTCCCAGGGGGAGGTTACCGTGGAGCGAGGTCCAGGACCTGAGTCGAGGGTCAGCAGACGGTGCTCCACGGGCGAAGCGGGGTCCAGGGCAAGGAGCAGGGCAAGGACAGGAACTCTCGAGGAACAGGACAGGGTGCTGGCCGAAACAGCTCTTCAACGACATTGCTCCCGCAACCTGGGACCGGGCTGACTCGCCTTTATCTTCTCTGAGGCCAGGGGCGGTCCCGGCCCCCAGGAGATCCGCCTCTCCTGGCCTTAAGGCGAGCACTCCTCCTGGGAGAAACCAGTTTCCTCCGCCTCTCTGCCCTGAGCCTCTGCAGCTCAGGAGAGGCTGGAGGGTTAATGGACCCAGGGGGAGACTCACCTTCCCCTGACAGGGCTGGGAGAGGCGCACCTGCAGGCACTGTGTCTTCAATCACCTCCGGAGCCAGAGAGGATTCACCTGGTGCCTGCTCCTGAGGATCCGGCACAGGTGCAGGTGCTTCAGATCCAAGGCCCTGCCCCAGTTCAGCTGGCCCTGGAGGCGGGGACTCCTGTGCAGGCTGGGGTTCTTCCAGTTCAGCCTCTGAATTGGATTCCCAGGCCATCACAGTTGCATTATTTCCAGGTAAATGAAATGTTTAAAAAAGATATAAAAGAAAGTGGTTATGTAGAAAAAGATTCAAAGTTTCAAACAGATATAATAAACAATGAATGTAAAATTTTGTCAAAAATGTATAAGATATTGTTGGAATGGTATACGAAAGATGAAGAGGTTAAATCGGTAATGATACAATGGGCCAAAGACTTTGGGTATAATATTCAATTTGATGACTGGGAAAAACTGTGGAAAGAAAATTTAAAATTTACTGCATGTACGGCGTTGAAGGAAAATGTCATGAAAATGTTTTATAGATGGTACATTACACCAGTAAAACTAGCAAAAATGTATAAGACATGTAATAAGTGTTGGAAATGTAAAGAAAAAGAAGGAATGTTTTATCATATGTGGTGGGAATGTAAGAAAGTGAAAAGTTTCTGGGAAGCGATACACAATGAATTGAAAAAGATGTTAAAATATACTTTTGTAAAGAAACCAGAAGCCTTTCTTTTAGGGATTACAGGAAAGGAAATAAGAAGAAAGGATTGTAAACTTTTTCAGTATGCAGTTACAGCAGCAAGAATTTTATTGGCCCAGAAATGGAAACAAGAGGAAATACCAACGATACAAGAATGGAGAATGAAACTGACAGACTATGCGGAATTGGATAAACTAACTGGGAAAATTAGATACGTGCGAGACCAAAAGTTCATCGAAGACTGGGGAAAGTTTGTAGAATATCTGAAAAATGTATGTGATGTGCAAACAACGCTAGTGGGGTTTCAAGAAGCACTGTAAAAGTTGAGATGTATTGTTAAAGAGAAATAGAAGGGGGAGGGAAGACAAATGGCAATACAAATGAAGGAATGCGTACTGAAGAGATAAAGATGGATGATTGCCAGAGAAGCTGAAGGAAGTCCAAAAAGAGATAATTTGTTAAAACTCGGATAAAATTGTATAATTGTGTTGGAAAATTAATAAAAAATTATTTGGAAAAAAAAGGATCTTTTGTTTCACCATCCCAACTACGGGCTCCCTGTTGCTACTCAGCTTAAAAAAAAAAAGTGTCCCCGGATTCATTGAAAAAAACTTGGTAACCATATTCTAAATTAATTAAATAAAGCCACTTAACCCACTGAAATATACATTTGAAAAATAATAATAAGAGGAGTGATGCCCATTGTTAGGCAAGGTAGCTAGAGTGATGATGTCATGTCCTCCATTATGACACGTCCCCTGCTGTGTGACTTGGCTGAGAACTTTGGGCAGAGCAACTATTTGAATTTAATGATTTTATTTAGAGAGAGTGCTTTTGGTTGTCGACATAATGAAGGTTCAGTCGTCTCGCTTGTAAGTAGAATCTCTTATTTTCCCCCTATTTCTTTAGCTATCCCTTAAGATTTAGACACATAGGGAACCAGGTCGTGGTTAGATTAATTTTTAAAGATTGTCCTCAGGGCCCCCTTAGATGCTTTCAGGGAAATGGCTGGCAGTGCAGGGATAGAGAGTATTGAGGAAATAATTCGTTTCGTGACCTTCTTCCTTTTCTTTCCTAGATCCCGCTGTCTGCGCAGGTTTCGAGAGCTGCTGGCCTCCTGTTGCCGTGCCACTAAAATCCATCCCCTGGACTGTATGAGGCAAGAAAGTGTAATCGTGGACGGGAGGAAAATTAAACTGAGAACCATCTATGTGAGGCCGAAGGACCAGGGGATGGATGCCACCAGTGATTCCACCAGTGGTGAGTGTTGATCTTTGTTCACGAAGAACAGGGAGGCCAGAGAGAATCTGGCTGGCTGGGGGGGGGGGGAGGCAGCTCCCGGATTTAAGAAGAGTTTAGGGATTGGATGAGGAAGGGAGAATAATGTGGGCCACTTGGAGATCCTTGCAGTAATAATCTTTTCTGTTCTTTTCTCTTCCAGGCAGCGGCAACAGTGAGGCCAGCAGCTCTCCCCACCAAGGCCCAGTTTCCCCCTTCCCCAATTAATTTTTTTATTCTAATAAAGATTTTTATTGCAAATATGCTAGTCTTTGTTCATTTTTTAATCCCTGGCGGTTCTTTCCCCTAATAGCATAGGTGCATCTACAGCAGCAAGAATGTTTCTTGCCAAAAATGGAAAGAAGAAGAAGAAGTCCCAGTAAAAGAAGAAATGGATACAAAACTTTATGGAATATGCAGAAATGGCAAATCTTCCCAGAAAAATAAGAAATCAAGATAACAAACTTTTAAATTTTTTATTAAAACAAGAGGGAGGAGAGTATCAATTAAAAGAATTTAAGGAATTATCAGGCAATTAAACAACATGGACACCACACCATCATTTGAACCAATTATTTAAGAAAGATAGGATACGAGGGTTTGGGGAACAAATATCACAACTGGAGAGAAATCTGCTGGAATGTAATGTAAAAGTGCTGTCTAAAATGTATAAGACATTATTGGAATGGGACACAAAGGATGAGGAAGTAAATTCCTCAATGATACATGGGCAATAGATGGTTCGAATCCTCAGGATGGGGTGAGCTCCCGTTGCTCGGTCCCTACTCCTGCCAACCTAGCAGTTCGAAAGCACGTCAAAGTGCAAGTAGATAAATAGGTACTGCTCTGGCAGGAAGGTAAACGGCGTTTCTGTGTGCTGTTCTGGTTCGCCAGAAGCGGCTTAGTCATGATCCGGAAGCTGTATGCCGGCTCCCTCGGCCAATAAAGCGAGATGAGCGCTGCAACCCCAGAGTCGGTCACGACTGGACCTAATGGTCAGGTGTCCCTTTACCTTTACCTTTACCACTGTAGTTTATTGCAGACACAAGTAAACTTTAACTGCATTCAAAAGGTTGTTACTCTTTACCTTCTTAGTCTTATTTTTATCCTATCTCTAACTTTTCTACCTCCCTTCACACAAGAACCAACTGCACTAACTGTCTCTCTAATTCCAACTGCCTGCCAACTGCTTTTCCAACTGCCTTTCCCAACCAACCAACCCACTAAAACCAACCAACTACCCACACCCAAACCTCAGGCTAAGCCCTTTTATAAACAGGTAGGCTCTGCCTCCGGCTTTCCTATTGGTCTACATATTAACCCTTTCTCTCCCCCTGTACAGACATTTTCAAACAAACGGGCAAATGCCACACCAGCCACCGCTCCTGCTGGGAGCTCGCTGAGCTGACAGGGTAGACGCAGTGACCAGCCGGTGACCTCAATGAGGAGCGGCTGCCACAAGGACACAGTGATGTCCGCCTGGAGCCTCCTGTGCGATGCTGATAAGGTGGTTAGGGGGCACAATCTTTGCCTTCCCCGGGCACTGCCAACGCACACTGCACCGCTGTGTACAATTACACCAAGATTGCTTTTCTGCAGAGTTTTTTGGGGGGCTGGTGTCTGTATGATGATTAAATGGCACTAGCTGACTTTTCCTGTCTCCCCTGCCACTGTGTTATACCTGCTCTCTGTATTCTGGTTGCAAAGGAGGTAGCAGCATGTGGAGAAGGTGACAAAATGAATGGAGGCTGCCCTCAGCGTTTCTGCCCTGCTTTGTGTGGTCCAGCCTTGAGCCCTGACCCTGAAAAGAGGATCCAGAGCTGAACTGTTCTAGTTAGCCGGATGCTGAACTTCATGCCTAATAATCACTCTGAAACCATAAGGAGGGAGTTTAATGAACACATCTGTGTTGGCTACTGACCTTTAAGTTGAAAGGAAGGAAATTGGAGTCTTGACCTAAATGTCAAGGTCTATATGGTGAAGTCTACTCTCAAAATGCCATCTATATTAAGATCTCCTGCCTAGTCCTACTTGTTGGCAAATTACATGTTCCGTAATTCCCATCCCTGAAGCCCGACTCTCTTCTTCTCTCATTAAGACTCACAGAACTTCTCCATTCAGCTCTTGCCATCTTGAAAAAGCATCATTCTCCCTCCTTTCCCCTCCAACTACCAACATTTTACATCAGGTAGGAGTTCTCCAGATCTTGTTGATCTACAACTCCCATTATCTCTGGCCATTGTCTATACTTGCTAGGGCTGATGGGAGCTGTAATTCAGCAAACATGTGGAGGGCAAAGGTTTCTTACACCTGTTGTAAATCTATAACCCTTTTATTCTTTTCACCTCACGTAGTCTATTAAATAGGTTCTTGTCAATGACTGCTTTATAGTCCAACCCTAGGGAGGTTTACTCAGATGTAAGATCCTTTGAGTTAAATGGGCCTTACTCCCAGGTAAGTGCATATAGGAGTGCAGCTTTAGTGGCATGTGAACAAGGGCTCAGATGGCACATTATGTGCTGCAGTCAGTCCAATTATGGGAAGAAAGAAACTTGCTTGAATCAGACAATTGGTCCAGTGAGATAAGTATAATCTAAAATGAATGACAATGTCACTCCAGGGTTTCAGATAGGTGTGTTTCCTAACGCTACCTGTAGATGCCAGAAATTGAACCTAGGTCTTCTGCGTGCCAGACAGATGGTCTACCACTGAACTATGGCCTTTCATCAAGGGTAGGCTGGTCACTCACACATCACGAAAAGGAAAAGCATCTCCAAGAAAGAGGACAAAAGAAAACACAGTTTGCCTGAAATTTTCACATGCTGATTTACATTGTTAACACAATACCCAAAACACCGAGCAGCAAGAAACTCCAGTTGCTCCAAGCACTTTACAAAGCGTTTGGTTTCCTTGAAATGAAGGTCAGTTAAGATTGTTGTATCTTTAGAATGTATGGTTTTATTTACACATATAGGCAGCCTGAGCTTAGGATGGAGAGGTTTCCAGCATAAACACTCCCATAGATCTTGTTTTTCCATTAGGTTTTCAGGGGAGCCCCAAACTCCAGCTTATGTTCAACATATACCAAGACATCCTGTCTCTCCAGTATCTCTCTTTCACATATATATATGTATCTCATAACTTTCGCTATTCTTCTTCTACCTATCAGCCAGGTGAAGTTGTGGGGGACTGTGGAAACAACTCAGAGGTTAATAAGAAGAAAAACGATAAAAACAAGAAGATTGGAAGATGGGGCTTGTGAATATTAAAGCAGCAGAAATATGAGATGATTGGACCCTTACTGAACTCGAAGCATGGGTACCCCCAGCAAAATTTTAAAAAATTCGGCACAATATTTGGATTTTATGATATGTATTGGTATAATTCAGATTAACTAATGTGATATGATTGGATTGTTAAATGGAAAACTTAATAAAAATTATTTTTTTAAAAAAAGAAGTTGTGGGGTAAAGCCCACCCACTGGTGGAGGAAGGGGTGTGTGGTGGGTGCGGTCCACCCCGGGTGTCATCCCTGGGGGGGGGAGACTTGCCACGGACAGCGCCCCCCTGGGACATGGCTGGCGCCCTCCCCCTTGGGACGTTCGGTGTGGGCGGGTTGCGGCGCCCCACTGTGATGCTCCCCATGGGTAGCTCACCACGCCCCCTGGGAGCACGATATGTGCACTGCTCCGGGGGCCGGAGTAGCTAGCTCTGCTTCTGGTTTTTTTTTTTAAAGATATTTATTAAAGTTTTCAATTTTTTATACAAACAAAAAACAAACAAAAAGATTAAAAAAACACATATACCGTATTTTTCGCTCTATAACACGCACCCGACCATAACACGCATGTAGTTTTTAGAGGAGGAAAACAAGAAAAAAAATTATTCTAAACGAAACAGTGGATGTATGATTTTTGTGGTTCATGCTGTAGCCACAGACATGTGATCTGACAGCAATTTTGGAGTAGCCCAATGCAAAAATCCTGAGGATCCATGTGGATCCATGCTTTATAACCACGTTTTAAGTGGGGAGGGAAGGAAAAGCACTCAAGGGACAAGGAGCACGTGTGGGGTGGGTGGAGAAGGATGCTGCTAATAATGAAGAAGAGGGGTATAAGGTGAGAAGGCTCCTCTCCTCTCACGCTTTGCTCCTTTAAAGCAAGCAGGCTCTGCTTTTCTCCCTCCTCCCCGCTCATCCCCGGCTTAGCGAGCTGAAAAATTTTGCTGCTATTTAGCGAGCTGAGTGGGGAGGAGAGAAGGACAGAGAGCGTGCTTGCTTTAAAGGAACCAACCAGACAGGAGCCGCTTACACTCGTGTAAGCAGCTCCTCTCCTCTCCCACTTTGCTCCTTTGAAGCAAGCAGGCTCTCTGTCCCTCTCTCCTCCCCACTCAGCGGCTCTTCTCCCGCTTTGCTGTTTCAAAGCGAGCCACGGAGGAGGGAAGGAAGGGGAACCATGGATCCTCTGCTCACGACTGCAGCAGATCCCCCCCCCCGCCACCCGTAGGCATTCCCTCCATAACACGCACAGACATTTCCCCTTACTTTCTAGGAGGGAAAAAGTGAGTGTTATGGTGCAAAAAATACGGTAGTTCATAAAACCTACTTTTCAATAACAAATTTCTCTGACCTCCTCATACCTCCCCTTCTTGTATTCCATTTCAGATTATTTGTTCAGCAAATCCTTAACTTAAAGCATTACAGCTCATAATATCACCTTATTTTCTATCCAAACCCTTTTTTTCATCCATGTTCCTTTATATCATGACAGCTAGAAACCACTCAATTTCAATCCAACATCATTCAACATTCCTTAATTTTACAATATTTCTGTAAATAGTCCTTAAATTTTTTCCAGTCTTCTTCTGCTGACTCTTCTCCCTGGTCACGGATTCTGCTCGTCATTTCTGCCAATCCCATAAAGTCAATCAGTTTCATCTGCCATTCTTCCAGAGTGGGTAGATCTTGCGTCTTCCAATACTTTGCGATGAGTATTCTTGCTGCTGTTGTAGCATACATAAAAAAAGTTCTGTCCTTCTTTGGCACCACTTGGCCGGCCATGCCCAAGAGAAAGGCCTCTGGTTTCTTCAAGAAGGTATATTTAAATACCTTTTTCAATTCATTATAGATCATTTCCTAGCTCTGCTTCTGAGCCCACCTACTTGTTTCTTTGACAACAGAGCCTATTATTATTATTATTATTATTATTATTATTATTTCATTCTATTATTTATATTTTATACATTTATTTATATTTTATACAGTGGTACCTCGGGTTACAGACACTTCAGGTTACTGACTCCGCTAACCCAGAAATAGTACTTCGGGTTAAGAACTTTGCTTCAGGATGAGAACAGAAATCGCGTGGCGGCAGCGGGAGGCCCCAATAACTAAAGTGGAACTTCAGGTTAAGAACAGTTTCAGGTTAAGAACGGACCTCCAGAACGAATTAAGTTCTTAACCCGAGGTACCACTGTACACATGTGTACTAAGATGAAATATTGTCATCCAGCAGTCCTGATGTGATGGAGCATATTAGTGCTGTGCTGAAACCTGTCTTCCAATATGTGCATGCAAGGGCCATTGGTGAAGTGGTCCCCGGTACAGACTGCAATCACAGCAAGCCTGCTCATAATAGTTTCTGTCTGGCATTCTCTGGAGCGTTTTTGCAGAACCCACACCCACCCTATCATTTCTGAATAAATGTGCATAAACACATAGAAAGAGAACCAAGCAGACTGGTGATAAATGAGCCATCGAGATTGTATCCTGCCAGTTCTCTGGAGAAATATGTTAACCTTAAGACATATTTCGTTAAAAAAAATAAAATGGCAAAATGCAAACGTCTCTATCTCAAGGGAAGCTATAGTTAATATATACAGTGTGTGCAGTAATAGGATGCCTGAGCAACAGAAGGTCAACTACCTACAAACTTTCCTTCAGGCATACAAGGCAAGAGAGAAAAGTGTGTCGACTTTCAAGGTGAATGTACCTGTAGACTCATCTTGTTAGGGGAAGAAAGGAAAGAGACAGGAATGGAACCAAACCCTAAATGTGCATATTTCAGGCGAAGAGTCTGGTGCAATGACTAGAAGAAGAAGAAAACAACAACAGCCGTTTAATTTGTCGATTCTTTCAACAACCAGCCTTTCTCCTGTTATTGTTTTGAAATGGTAGGGCTGCAAACCCAAATTAAAAGCAAGAGATCCTGATATTTAAAAAACAAAGTGTTAAACATGTGAAGGGGACCAGCAGTTTTCAAATTTAGGAGCTTCAGGGAACAAGGGAATCCTGTGCTTTTGCCCTGGAAACCCTGAACATTACAGTGTGTTCCAGGAAACCCATTAAGTAAATGTGGGGCTCCAACTTGGTCTGTTGAGTAGAGCCATCACCCCATACAAAGTGAGAGTATACTCCAGAGTGTATCAGATGTTTCCGATTAGTTTCCAAGACCAATTCAAAGTGCTGGTTTTGACCTCTAAAGCGTTAGACGGCTCAGGACCACAATACTTCAAGAACCGCCTCTTTCCATTTGAACCTACCTGGTCCGGACCCTAAGATCATCTTCTGAGGCCCTCCTTTTGTGCCTCCTCCTTGAGAGGTCCCCATCTGTGGAATGCTCTCCCCAGGTGTTATGTATTGGGTTTAACACATTTTATATTGCAAGGTGCGTTCTAACCAATCGTATAAGCGTTGGTAGACGAACGTTCTGATGGCAAGTAAGCGTATGTACTTTCAACCATCAACTGTTAACGGTCAGTTCATGCTCGGGATTATTATTGTGTTGTCCAGTCAGTTTGGTTCTTGTGTTCCTCTGAGTGAGCTGCTGTCACTGACAAATGTTGAATAAACTTAATTGAGGAACTTATACTGCCTTGGGCTTCTGACTTTTTCCGAACATTTAACACCAGGGATGTTCTCCTGGCGCCTAAAGGTGTATAATGTTCCTTTTTAACCAGGCCTTTGGTTGACCTGATCAACATCCCATAATTTTTAAAATGTGGCTCCTTTTTTGGGGGGGGGTATTATTGGCTTATTGCTTTTGCTTTGTTTTATATACTGTGATCTTTTTATGTGAACCGCCCTGAGACCTCTGGGTATAGGGCGGTATATAAATTCAAATAATAATAATGATAATAATTTCCTCCTAGATATTAAGGAGATCCTGGCTTTGGTTCAAATGGGTCAAGATAGCCTAGGCTAGCCCCATGCAGTGGCGGAGGAAGGGGACATGGGGGTGGTGCGTCAGGGGTGCCAGCCTGGGGGGTGACATCGCCATGGGTGGGCACCTCCCCCTTGGGTTGTGCGCACATGTGATGTGCCACGCCCCCACATGTGGCATGCCATGGCCCCGCCACCCCGGGTACCAAAGCCCCTTCCTCCACAACTGGCCCCATGACTCACCTAGAGGGATCCAGGGCTATCAAAATGCAGCATAGTTGAGCAGTAAGAGATGTGGGAGTAAGAAGACACAAGCAACCACTGACCAATAACACTGTTGGGCAGCTTTGCACAAGGGCTTTCAAACAGCCCTGCACTGCACTTTGGCTGTGCATGCCTGTTCCCAGCAGGGAAACAAGCATGTCCAGCCAAACTGAGCAGGATTGAATCTTGCTGCCTGCAGGGGTGTGCTCATCCTGCACGTTCGCCACAGGGATTGTGCTTGGGAATAAGCCCTCAGCAGGCATGGAGCTTCCATTTCCCAGCTAGTGAACCGAGAGTGCAATACATGCCTTCGATTAACTCAGGACTCATTCTCAGGGAATCAGGAATTATTCTCTCTCTCTCTCTCTCTCTCTCTCTCTCTCTCTCTCTCTCTTCTTTTCTCTCCCTCCCCTTCTTTCTTCTTTCCCTCTTCTTTTGGTCCTTTTCTTTTTGATTTGCTAAGAAGAGACAAAGAGAAAAAAGTTAAATATGAAAATTTGACTAACTCAAAGTGATTTTTGTAATTTGTCAACTATTGCTAAAGAAGGTCAGTTGTAATGAACTGATGTATTAGTTACTGTGGATTTTTTTTGTTATTGTTGAATCTTAAATAAAAATTAAAAAAGGAATGAAACTCAGGGGAAACGTGCATCATTATCTGAGTCTGTAATCTGAGGCACTTTAAATGTTCATCATCCCACCAGTCTCTCCATTGGCCACAGAGGCATTGGGTTGCACCCCACATTGGGCTGGGGCATTGCACATATGTGCCATCATGTGTGCGACATGCTCGTGTGACATCATGCATGTCACACAACACGGATCAGAATGAGGCCGATAATGGGAGGAGGCTGCCGCTGCGAGACCTACCAAAGTCCACCACCGCTGCAAGGCCAGCCACTCAGCCCCATCCCAACAGACATGGGAGAGGCTGACACACCTCAGGCCTATAGAGTTGGTACCTATGTTTGGCCAACATTCTCTTTGCCACCCTCTGCCCCTCCAGCAGCCCTTCACCTTCTGTTTACTGAAGCAGCCATGTGGAAGGAAAGGAGAGGAAAGTTCCTATTTGCCTATTCACTAAAGCATGTTCTCCTTCATGGAGAGTACATGTTGCGGTGGGGTCTGACAGGCCACCCCCTCAGTTGCTGGGTGGGATCATTTAGATGACCATTGGCAGTGATTGGGCTGTTTGGGCTACTGGGCTAATTCTGATGTTGCCAATTTGTGGGATGGAACAAAGGTTTTATATACTGGGCATGCGACATTGAGAGTTCTCTTTCACTGCATGCATCGGATCACCCACCCACCCTCCCTAATTTAGGGCTCTTGTGTTTGACCTTGCTATGCCTGTCATGGGGTTGTCTGCTTTGGGGGCAGGGGCCTGGTAGGAATTTTGTCCATTTGGCAGATTGGCTGATGCCATTTGGGTTTTGCCTACTGCGTAGCAAATCGTCACAACTTGTAAGGTTGCGGTTAGGCATTGGTTAATTTTGGTTGGTGGAGGGATGTGGTTGGCAGTGCCTGCCCCTCCAATGCTGCTGCTGCAAGGGAATTCCGTTAAAGGAATCCAGGGGCTTGCCATGCTCTTGCCCAAACCCCTGGCAAGGGGCTAGGGCCACGCAAGAGCCCCTGGAAGCATTTGGGGAGAGGTGAGGGCCTGGGGCTCAGCTCCATTTTCTCCCCAATATTGTTTTCCCTTACTGGCTTTCGCTGGAATCAGGAAGCCAGTTCTGTCCCTGGACGGGGACAGATAGTCAGAACCAATGCCTAAGCAACCACTCACATTTATGTATTTTAATAAAGTTGTGGCCAAAATTATGCCAAAATTATGTGTGAATTGTGAATTATTTAGGGGTGGCTTGGGGACCTCGGCACGCGAACTAAAACGCCCCAAATGCTACAACATTTCCTCACAAGAGAGTTGAATCATATACAGCCTGATCCCCAGCAGCATTAAATTTAAGTTCTTGTATGGAGCTTTTCATTATATATTATCAGGAGGGAAACATTTAACTACGTGACCTCCCCAGCCCCTTTTAGTCTTCAGGGCTCTTCCTCCATATTCCCATTCTGCTGGAAATCTACATGCCGTCACAGTGAAACCTTGCAAAGAAAAGTAATAGCCTGAATAGCAGCATATAAGAGACAAGAAGATCTGCTGCATATATTGCTTGTCAGGCGGGGGAAAGGGGTTGGGGAGCGCAACTGTGTAGAATCCTTTTTGAACTGTGACATGTCTAGGGAGTGCAGGGGAAACCAGAATGATTGTGTTGATGTTAGAGAATGGATTGCTCATTAAGTCAAGGAAAATGGCACAGTTGGTTTGACTCTGAGGTCCTGCTGTCGAGGTTAGTAGTGAAAAGACCTCATTATATGGAACACCTGAATACATATTTTCTACAAGGAATGTCCCCCCCCCTTCCAACTCAGTTTGGTTCTGATTATTTTCTGCTTATTATCATATATGCCACAAACAATAAAGAATGCACAACAGTCTATCGAGGTGAATACGATAGCTTTCCCCGTGTACAGCTTTCCTAACAATAATGGCAAAATGCTTGATTTTTTTCCGTTCTTGTTTTTTGACACATATATCATTCCCGATGCCTTTGCCGATCATAAAATGTTACACTCCGCGAGTGGAAGTGAAATTAGGTAATAATAACAACAACAGCAGCTTTAACGGCAGGATCGTTTAAGCGCCTGGCAAAACGTTTTGAGAATAATGGAGTTTGTAAACCAGAGTGCTTTTCTAATTGTTATCTTGCTTAGCTCATGCTATGACAGATGCTCTTGTGAATATTTTGGTGGATGAAGTGCTATGCAATCATTTCTGAGGAGACATGATGGACACATTTTCCTTCCTGGCTTTTGAGGGGAGGTAGAGGAAGGAGAGCTAATTGCTGGAGCTCAGAGGAAATTTATCAGGGGACCTTGTTCTGAGCCAAAGCAGTTTGCTGGTGGGGCAGATCCACCATACCAGCTTCTGAGCAGGTGGGGACTGTTGCTTACTCACAGGGGAGAAGGACTAAGCACTGGGGAGATTGGTGCCGTTGCAAATGGACTGGCAGGAGTACCTGCTCCACTGGTGCATTTGCATCAGGGACCTCTCTGCTGCCCACTCCTTCACCGATAAGCAACAGCAACTCACCTCCCAGCTATGGATCCTAGGGGCTCTTCCTCTCCTCCTCCTCTTGGCTGTAGAAAAAGCATTGAGCTTTCCCTTTTCACTGTGTGCATCAGATCTCCCGCCCACCCTCCCTAAGTTAGGGCTTGTGAGTTTGACCTTGCTATGTCTGTCATGGGCTCACTTGCTTTTGGGGCAAGGGCCTGGTAGGAATTTTGTCCATTTGGCGGATTGGCTGGTGCCATTTGGTTTTTGCTTACTGCGTAGCAAATCGTCACAACTTGTAAGGTTGTGGTTAGGCATTGGTTAAAAATTGGTTGGTGGAGGGGCAAGGATTGGCTGGGCCTGGCCCTCCAATGCTGCTGCTGCAAGAGAATTCTGTTAAAGGAATCCAGGGGCTCACCATGTTCTTGTCCGAATCCCTGGCATTCGGGGAGAAGTGAATGTCTGGTGCCCAGCTCCATTCTCTTCCCAAAATGTTTACCCTTACTGACTTCCGCAGGCGTGCGGATGTCAGTTCTGTTCCTGGGTGGGGACAGATAGTCATAACCAATGCCCAAGCAACCACTCACATTATGTATTTTAATAAAGTTGTGGCCAAAATTATGCCAAAAACCTTAAACAAAATTATTGGTTTGAACTGTGTTTATTTAGGGGGGTGGCTTGGGGACCTCAACACACAAATCCCCCCTCCATTTCTCTCCCCACAAATACGGTGGAGAATTTCAAGAAGCCATTTGCACACAGCTCTACTAATGAGCACTGGAAGAAGTAATTCATGTATGAGCAGGAGTGCTTGGTGTGCTCTGGTCCAGGGGGTCATGAAGGGTTGGACACGACCAAACAACTAAACAATAACATGAGCAGGAAAGACACAACAATGATCATTGTCAAAACTCTGTTTATGTTTATTTCAAATGGTAATGATTTGTCAAAATAGTGTTTCCTAAAAAATACCTCCCTGTTATGTAACGTCTTGCAAAACCACATTTTAAAAAAGAAAACAAAGCACTTGGCTGGAGAACTATAAAATAAAACTTCAGTGTTTGTGATACCATGATTCCAACCGGTAGGCTATACTTGTTGAGCTTGTAATCTACCAAGCCAAATGTTGCCACTTTCTACAGGTGGTTGATGTGCATTATGTTTATGCTGCATGAATGATTAAAAAGTGGGTGCCAATCACCACCATACATGGCTGGTTGATAGGTTGCAAGTTGTGCATAGCAGATCTAAGTAATGGTGAGGTTGAGCAGAGCATTTGAAACTGGGGGAGTGTGAAAAGGTTTGTGTAGCTTTAGCAGCTGCCCACAGAAGATGAGGAGCTAGCAATCCACTCTTCAAGATAGAATAATTTACGCTTCGCTTGTTTTGAGAGCATAAGAGAAATGTTAGGCATGCACTTCTTGACCTGCCAGAGAAAAGCTTAATTAACTGCCTTGATAATCAGCTCTGACTCTGAAATCTTGCCTTAGTTTCATGATGATTTATATTATGTGCAGATGACAAGATTCAATTCTGCTTATCTCTAGATATTCCTACCCCTTGGATTATATTTGGGGGGGGGGGACTACGTTCTTAAATTTAAGAACACAGAATTAATATTCTTAGCTCTGTGTCAGGTAAAATGGATACAACTGACCCCATCCTTGGGTTTCAGTGTTTTATTCCTCGTACAGCATTCCATGCACTCCTAAAATTGGCTTCAGATTGCTTCAAAACACAATGAGAGGTGGGCATAAAGAACTCCAGGGATGAGAGACTATCACTGGAAATTGCTGCCCTCCCTGTTCGGCTGATGTAAACATTTTCTGGATTAAGAAGCCTTCCATCATCATGCAAGAGACCACTGAATACAACCCATCGACTTTCTATATATAAAAAGCAGCGTATAGTGTTTTAGAGTTCACATTGCCTAGCTCAGTGTTTCCCAAACTTGAGACTCCAGCGGTTTTGGAAATTACAATTCCCATCATCCCTGACCACTGGTTGTGGTAGCTGGGGATGATGGGAGTTGTAGTCCAAAAACAGCTGGTGACCCAAGTTTGGGAAAACACTTGGAGAAGATCACTTGGGAGGGTCAACCTGGGCTTAGAGTAGCCATGCTGGGCGGAGTGTCTCTTCTGGGTCTACTTTTGACTCTCCCAACAATTCTTTATGCCATGAATGGGCAGTCAACCTTGCACTTGGGGGTGGAAACTGCCATGCATTTTCCATTCCACCCCCCAACCTCACACATATAGAGATTTTAGGCCTCAAGCTATTTCCTTCCCTTTAACACTCACTCTTCTGAGAGAGGTTGCTCTCTGCTACCAACTGTTATTGTCAGAATGAGGGCAGCCAAGTAGCAATGATTTTTGCTGTGCATATGGGAGGGCAGGGAATGAGTTATAACACAAAAGCAGCCTTTTCCTGTGTATATCAGTTTTCCTGCCATCTGTAGAGGTCCTGCTTCTGTTCTGACAACCCAACAAGCCAGCTTTGAGGGTGAGGTTCGATGGTCCCTGCTATGCCTGCCTAGCTGCAGTGGCAGCTCTCCCAGAGCCACTAGGTGGCTGGGCTTAACCACAGTTTCAATTTCCCAGAATGCCTCAGGGGAATTCTGAATTTAAAAAGGTGTTAGGATTAAAAGAAAGGCAAGATTCAGCCACCCACTGCTGCTCTGAGTGCCAAGCCAGAGAAAGGAGAGTGTCAGAGGAGCCATCAGGGTGCACACAAAAACACACATTTGCTTGTTCAGACCCAGAGACATCCCCCCTAAATAAAGACACATTTGACTCAAATTTTAGTTTGGGTTTTTGGCAGAATTTAGGCCACAACTTTATTGGTTACTGAAAAGTGAGTGGTTGCATAGGCTCTGGTTTGACTAGCTCCCTACACCCTCGGAGGTAGCGCTGACCCAGAGCTCTATCATAGGTCAGCCAAGGGTGAACACCTGAGGAAGGTTAAAAGCCCAGGAACAGACTCTGTTCACACCCCAGATGCTCCCCTGGACTCAGGCACGGGCACAACCCCCTCAGGGGAGTTGAGCAAACCAAGTTGAGTCCCTGGATTCCTTTAACGGAATACCCTTCACATAGGGATGGCGAGACCGTTCTCCCATCCCTATCACATGAACCAGTGCCTATCCACAACCTTACAACTTGTGACGAATTGCTACACGGCAGGCGAAACCCAAATGGCCATAGCCAATCAGCCAAAAGGGGAAAATTCCTGCCATAGCCCTGTCCCAACAACAGACGACACACAACGGCATAGCAAGGTCAATCGCAAAATGCCCTAAATATAGGGAGAGGTGGGCGGGTGTTCCGATGCACGAACCGAAAGAGGAAGCTCTGGGTCACCTGCATAGGTATATATAGATCCCTCAATCTGTGTAAACAACTCCCCATTGGCCAAATTAAACCCAGCAACGAGGGACCTACCAATCGGGTGTTGTGGCTGTCCAATATACACACCCAGAACCAGGAAGTTGGTCTCCAGGTCTCACCGCAACACGTGCCCTCTTTTAGGGAGGACACAATATACCCCTGCCAACTATGCAAGAGTGCCATGTGTAAATATTGACAGCAGGTGCTCACATTTCACCCAACATAAAAATATGTGCAAAGAACTCTGAAGGAATTTAGCTGAAACTAAATTTACTAAACTTACCGAAACTCTTGGGTCTTTCCTTGAAACCTTCTGTTCCATCGCAGTTCCCCCTGCTCTCCTGCAGGTGAAATTGGGTGACATGCTAAATCTTCTGATCTGGCATGCATGTAGCTGCTCACTCCCTCAAGAGAAAAGGGAGGACATAGCAAGAAAAGCTTAAGGAATGCTCACTTTCACTTGCAGAAGAAAGGAAGGCTTCGGTTAAATAAATCCTGTAGAATGGACACGGCCGAGGCTTATTTGCTGATTGGAGAATGAAGGTCATTGGTTCAGGAGCCTAGTCAAGCATAGTCAGAAGGCAGGATTTGATTCACGGCAGTTTGAAATTCTGTATGGATTCCTTTTCGGTTTTATTTTTATAGCTCCTTGAATAATGTCAGAAAGGGGAGGGGGAGTAGCCTTCACTTTTATGGGTCTTATATATTTCTCCAAATGACACGAATCACAAGTGCCATAGCTATGATTAGAGGGAAGACTATGGGAGACAGGGTCATCATAAAGGATTTATAATGGTAGGCTGTATATTTCCCTGTCAGTGATGAATGCATGGCAAGCTGTAAAGCTGAATTAAGTTAAAATTGTGAAATGTCAGTTGAAGCAAAGGATTTCTTCTGGTGTCAGGACACATTTTAGGGGATATATATATATATATATATATATATATATATATACACATACATATATATATATATATGAATGAAACTGTTGACAAGTAAACATCATGGATATTATTTATCTAAAGTAGGGGTGGAAGACCTGTGGCTCTCTAGATGTTACTAGGCTACAACTTCCATTATCCACAACTACTGGCCATGATGGTTAAATGTGATGGTAAAGCTATGGTTTTCCAGTAGTGATGTATGGAAGTGAAAGCTGGACCATAAAGAAGGCTGATCGCCGAAAAATTGATGCTTTTGAATTATGGTGCTGGAGGAGACTCTTGAGAGTCCCATGGACTGCAAGAAGATCAAACCTACCCATTCTGAAGGAAATCAGCCCTGAGTGCTTACTGGAAGGACAGATCCTGAAGCTGAGACTACAATACTTTGGCCATCTCATGAGAAGAGAAGACTCCTTGGAAAAGACCCTGATGCTGGGAAAGATGGAGGGCACAAGGAGAAGAGGACGACAAAGGATGAGATGGTTGGATAATGTTCTCGAAGCTACCAGCATGAGTTTGACCAAACTGTGGGAGGCAGTGGAAGACAGAAGTGCCTGGCGTTCTCTGGTCCATGGGGTCACGAAGAGTCGGACACAACTAAACGACTAAACAACAACAACAACAAAAAACATCATGGATATTATTTATCTAAAGTAGGGATGGAGGACCTGTGGCTCTCTAGATGTTACTAGGCTACAACTTCCATTATCCACAACTACTGGCCATGATGGTTAAATGTGATGGGAGCTAGGAGTCCAATCACAACTGGAGCGCCACAGGCTTCTCATCTGTCATGCATCTCACGTACCTAGAGATGTAGTTGTTCTCCCCCACCCTGAAAAAGCATTTCAAAACTCATAATAATACATTGTATTTTCTTTGGTTGCGATACTTGAGCAAGAGCCCCAAACTGGTGTTAGATGAAAATGAGTGACAACTGAGAAAGATGTGTTCTCACTTCCGCCAACATGTCTACAGCCAGATGGATTGTCAGAAGAGCCCAGGTCACCTAATGCTGAAACGTGGGGGCAGGTTTGGGCCAGTCACAATGCTGTCTCTAAATACAGCTGTTTACTCCACCCCGACTCCCACCGCCATATAAATGTATGCTTGCTATTCACATGGGGAGAAAGAAAGGGTTACACATGATCACCAAAATGATGCTGAGCAAAGCAAGCAGACTGTAATTGACCCCTTGCTCCAGCTGTCTGGGACAGGTTGCACTCTCTATCTAATAATAATAATAATAATAATAATAATAATAATAATAATAATTATTTATATCCGGCCCATCTGGCTGGGTCTTCTCATATGATAATGATACAGTACCCAACTAAACAGTTCTGATAGTGCAGTGGTGGCCAAACTTGGCCCTCCAGCTGTTTTTGGACTACAACTCCCACCGTCCCTAGCTAACAGGACCAGTGGTCAGGGATGATGGGCATTGTAGTCCCCAAACAGCTGGAGGGCCAAGTTTGGCCATCACTGTGCTACTGCAAGGATGCTCAGATGCAGAGTGTAACTTCTTGGCCCTCTCTCTATGCCCCCTAAATCTGCTCTGGAGGGTTTGGAGGTTGTGTGGAAGGGGGAAGTACAGGAGAAGGAGAGGGCAGGGGAATTCCATTGCACAGGTAAAAGTGCTCACACTAGCAGAAATGTTTTGATGGATACATCCCAACAGCTCAGGTGGTTAGAGCGTGGTGCTGATAACACCAAGGTTGCAGGTTTCATCCCCGTATGGGACAGCTACATATTCCTGCATTGCAGGAGTTGGACTACATGATCCTCAGGATTCCTTCCAACTCTGCAATTCTATGATAAGAGATGAAAAGCACAGTAAGCACCCAAGCGATACTGAGAACCGCACCACCATCACTGACATGGCCCTACTTTGGTGGATTCCAGTTCTTGGTCATGTTTGCATGTGACAAAGAGAGAGAACTCAAAGGCTAGCACTGCAAATCTGATTCACTTGCCTTTTGTAACTTTAAGAGCAGCAGTGCATTTCAGTTCTAGAATATTTAAATATATTAATTCTATGATACTTTTAAGGTTAATCATACGAAGCGACAGATATCATTGAAATATTCATATTTCCCCTATTACTTATTTAGCAATGCAATCAAAGCAGTATGCAATTTGCCTCTTAACATGGTCTCCCAATCCAAAGCTGTTAATGACAATACAAAGTGTTGATTAGAATAGGCAGCTTTGGTTTTCTTTCCCTGTTTGCAACTGCTTAGTGCTTTAATGAGACATAATTGTATTATTATTAATACAGACACCAGCCATTCGTGAGCCCTAATAAAATTTTTAATGTGTTTGCAAATCATTTCCTGCGAAGATTCTTTGGGACTGCCAGCACATTAAGCTGGAAGTAAGCTGAGAAAAATCATGGCTGTGTTTTACTGCTAATTAATAATTGCTAATTAAATAGATTTATGCAGAGTTTTCTTCTTCAAAGCTAAGGCTGCAAAGCACGTTATTTTTCTAGAGATAAGAACTACAGCTTTCTCCAGAAAGAAAAGTAATTTCCATATATATGTGTATCTTCTCGGGCAAAGAGATACCAAAGAGAAAGGGCCTTGTCTTTCCCGACAATGGATATATAATGTGGTAGAGATGAGGGCTGTCAAAGTTTGGGCCAGGAAGGGTATCCATGTTGTGCAATAGCAAGCAAGTCTGAAGCTGAGTCTGAAAGGAAGATGCACATTGGAACAAAAGGAAACTCCCTTATACTTGTAGCCTTATTAGACTTTACCACCTGGTGGGGTCTGCGTTGCTTCCGGGAGGGAGAAAGGAAGTCAAATGACACCGAGGTTGATTCAGAGAAAGAGTTTATTCTGCTCTCCGGATAGTAGAAGGCACTTGCGTGGTCAGTTCACAGCAAGTCCAAAGAAATGAGAAATTTCATGCAGTATATATATCCTCCAGGCACCCTCTCCCTCCTTCCCCAGGAATCCAACCACGTCAGCTTATACACGTAAGTTGACATCCATGACCATAAACAGATATTCCTGTTCCGGCACTCTTGACCATAAAATGTTGTTCCTGTTCCTCTACTCTTATCTTGGGGCAGGAGGTCACCAACTCTAAGAACACTCCTGGCAAAAGGAGACAACAGGGCAGATAGATAGTCAAAGCTGGGGAGAAATATGGGAGAAATGTATGTTGAAATTGTCTTTAAGAATAAAAGAAAATTATTATAAATTAGTTTGGAGATGGTATTTAACACCAGTCAGATTAAATCAATTAAACAAGGAATATTTGGTGTTATGTTGGAGGGGGTGCCAGGAAGCAGGGAATTATGTTCATGTGTGGTGGGGGTGTAAATATGTACAATTTTGCTGGGAAAGGGTGTTTAAGGAAATAACAGAAATCACTGGGTTAAAGCTGAGTGAAAGTCCAGAGGTAGCATTATTATCGATCTATGATTGGGTGGAACAGTCGCAGGCTATGAAGGACTGCACGCATTATTATAGCAGGAAGTGGAAGGAGCAAGCAGAATATAAAATGGAAGAATGGCATAAAGAGGTGTGGGATATAGCTATTAATGATAAATTAACATGTGCCATTAAGGTAAGATGGGAAATATGCAGGATTTTGAGGAGATATGGAGGGTGTTTGCAGAATTTGTACTGTTAAAATGGAAAGGGGTCAAACCATCGCAAGAGGTGTTGGAATTTTGAGAGGTTGGATAGCTACAATGGAATGGTCTCAGTGGTGGGGTGCACATTTATATTCTTAATTATTTATGATTATCGGGACGCGGGTGGCGCTGTGGGTTAAACCACAGAGCCTAGGACTTGCCGATCAGAAGGTCGGCAGTTCGAATCCCCGCAACGGGGTGAGCTCCCGTTGCTTGGTCCCTGCTCCTGCCAACCTAGCAGTTTGAAAGCACATCAAAGTGCAAGTAGATAAATAGGTACCGCTCTGGCAGGAAGGTAAACGGCATTTCCATGCACTGCTCTGGTTCGCCAGAAGTGGCTTAGTCATGCTGGCCACATGACCCGGAAGCTGTACGCCGGCTCCCTCGGCCAATAAAGTGAGATGAGCGCCGCAAACCCAGAGTCAGTCACGACTGGACCTAATGGTCAGGGGTCCCTTTACCTTTACCTTACTTTGTCAAAATTATGTGTCTCTCTGTGTGTGTGTTCTCCACACCAGCATATGTCACATGGAGGATAGGAATGGGGAGAACATTTCCTCCTCCTCTTTCAATCCCAGAACTCATATTCATCTGATGGAACTGATCTGCAGTAGGATCAGAAAGGACCGAGGGGAGGGGACTTCTTTGCCAAATGCTTAATTAAGTTTGTCAATGCTTTTCTTATCCATGCTGACCAAATGGGACAAGCAGGTAGGCAAACAGGTTATAGGGAAAAAGACAGACGTATGTGGGTGTATGTATATAATCTGTACAGGCAGCCCTGCAAGAAATTCTACTGCCAAATTTCAACCTGGCATCGATTTAGAATGCTCTCCTCTGTCATCTAGAGTTGCCCTTTATGAAATCAACAAAGAAAAGTAAAGGGCAAGTGATTAAATTAATATGCAAAGTGCAGAGGGCAACATTCAGCTGGCATACTTAGGAAAAAATGGAGTTGACTCATGTTTGAACTGTAGAAAATTGCAGTCATGCATAGATGTCCAAACACCCTCAGGTTGAAGCTAAAATGGCAAGGGAAAACATAAAAGAAATCCATTCCGAACATCGACAAATTGCAGATTTTTTTATATACTTGAAAATTACTTTCTGGCAGACTAGAGTGTAATAAAATTATGCTGATGCTAAATTGGTCCAAATAATGACTGGAACATAAAAATCTATCTTCATCTATAATTTATCTATAATTTATATTTATATTGCCAACTGCCTATCAATGCTAGTTAATATAGTGCTGTCAAGAGTCTCAATGGGACTACTTTAAAGCTCGAATTCTTTTGATTTGATGTTAATACCCTGCAAAGGAATGACAGTTAACAAAGTGCTGCATGAGAGAGAACGTGACAATGAATATTACATGGAGATACAGGAACAGATACTCTTTCTGGTTGGAGAAATGCTTCTATAATAGTTCTTATCTAAACCTTGCAATGAATTGATGAAATACTTGTCATGATCCTGACCTCAAGACCCATGACTCAGACAGAGAGTGGGAGGATCCAGTCAAATCTATGACACATTTATTACCTACAAAAGAGAAAAACCCAGTCTCTGGAATTCAAGAATTGCAACCAGAACATAGCTGTCAACTTACAGATTTGAAAATAAGGGACCAGCAGCCTCGAAAATAAGGGATCAGCAGCCAAAAGAAGGGATTTTCCAGGGACAGGTATGCTCAACTTCTGAGCCCCTCTGAGCCAAAGGCAGAAAGCCCAGCCAGCAGCCAAATGAAGCCTCATCAATAAGGGACAGCAGCGGGACATGGCGCTGGGATAAGGGACTGTCCCACCAAATAAGGGACACTTGACAGCTATGAACTAGAATAATAGAAGAGGCTCTTCCAGAATCCCTCAGCTGAGGGTCCAAGTCCGACAACACCAGACTTGATCCCCAGTGCCCACTCATCAGTATACAGAGTTCACCAAGGTGGAAGTTCATGAAGATATGAACCAGTGCCTGGCTCCAACCTCCGTAATGATCTCCATTTCTCAGCTAAGGGGTAGCTCATGGGAGGGGAAGTTAGGTCCTGGAGAGATATATGGTGCAAGCTGCTTGCTACTTCCCAGTGACCTGCCATGATTCTGCAAGTCTTGTATCTGACCATCCATCTTTTCTAAATATTGGTACCTACAATTCCTAATAAGAAAGCTTCTGGAGCAGGGGTTTAATAAAAGTTATTTTAAACATTTTAAAAAATTCATTATATATCATTTCCCAAAATGTTTTTATTACTTCACACGACCACCACGTATGATAAAAGGTACCTTCTTTTTTTTTTTTTACATTTCCAGCAGGCATTTGTAGTTGTCTTATACATTTTTGCAAACTTAAAAGGTAAAAGGTAAAGGTACCCCTGCCCGTACGGGCCAGTCTTGCCAGACTCTGGGGTTGTGCGCCCATCTCACTCAAGAGGCCGGGGGCCAGCGCTGTCCGCAGACACTTCCGGGTCACGTGGCCAGCATGACAAGCTGCATCTGGCGAGCCAGCGCAGCACACAGAACGCCGTTTACCTTCCCGCTAGTAAGCGGTCCCTATTTATCTACTTGCACCCGGGAGTGCTTTCGAACTGCTAGGTTGGCAGGCACTGGGACTGAGCAACGGGAGCGCACCCCGTCGCGGGGATTCGAACCGCCGACCTTTCAATCGGCAAGTCCTAGGCACTGAGGCTTTAACCCACAGCGCCACCCGCGTCCCTTGCAAACTTATGAGGAGTCAAATACCACTGGTACATCATTCCAAAGGAGCAGAAAAGACTCTTTATGTATGCAGCAACAGCCGCTTGGATGCTACTAGCTCAGAGATAGAAAGAAGACAAAGTCCCTACCAGAGAGGAACGGCAAACCAAGCTGATGGACTACGCCGAAATGGCAAAACTGACCAGAAAACTCAGAAACCAAGAGGACAAAAACTTTAAGAAAGAATGGGGGGAAATTATAATTCATTTAGGAGACCACTGTAAGCAGATGAAAACATTAGCAGGATTATAATAACACTTGTAATGTAATAATCACTATGGATAATATGGACAGATATAAAATGGATTATGAAATAATATGCAGTTGAAAATATTGACAATAAGACCCATGGAGGGGATGGTGGGAAGTAAGTCTGGGGATTCAGAAAAATCTCTAAATATGGATATTTGCTTGGTATTGTTATAACTCTACGCTTGTAAAATCAAAGAAAATATTATTATTATTATTATTATTATTATTATTATTATTATTATTATTATTATTACAGGGGAAACTATGTTATGAAAAGCACTGATGCCAGCTCCAGCCAACTGCTCAGCCTCTGCCCCCTCAGTCTGGGGCCCAAGTCAGCACTGCTGGTGAAAAGGATTAAAACTCCCTCTCCCAATCCATATCATTGCTCTCCAATGGGTGCTTTTAACCAAAGGAAACCATATCTGTCTCCTGTTTCCTCCTTAAGTCCCCTTTCCACCCATATGAGAATTTTGATAATTGTGCACAGTGGGAGGTCAGAACACAACCAAGGAACCTTCATATGGAAACAGGTTTGCGGCAACAACAGCAAACGATTTTGGAGTACAAATTCTAATCGTCTTTGTCTGTTATTGAATCAGCGTTTTTCTGCACAGAAGTATTCAGAGCAGAGTTTGAAAACCTTTAAAAAATGTGAGTGATGCTAAGAATTAAAACGAAAACTGACTTAAAATTTACAGATTGGTCCCTATTGAAGGAGAATTACATAAAGATGATGTACAGATGGTACACAACACCAGTGGAGTTAGGGAAAATGTACAAAACTAGTTCAAATATATGTTGGAAGTGTAAGGAAAAGGAGGGGACATTTTATTTTATGTGGTGGGATTGTAAGGTAATTTTAAAAAATTGGGAAATGATATACTACAAATTGAAGAAAATGTTTCGTTTAACATTTGTTTAAAAACCTGAAGCATTTTTGTTAGGGATTGTAGGGAAAGATCTGCCCAAAAAGCTGAAAAAACATCTTCATGTATGTGACAACGGCCACGAGAGTTCTGGTAGCACAAGGATGGAAGACTGAAGAAACCCCAACTAAAGAATCATGGCAAGAAAAATTGATGGGCTATGCAGAACTGGCAAAACTGACATATAAGCTACGGGACAAGGATAACTGTGACTTTAAAGATTAATGGGAACCCTTTACAAAGTATTTGAAGACACAACAAAGCAAACTGGACTCCTTGGCTGGTTTTGAATAAACATTCACAAACTTTTTATTGATAATAATCAGCTAAATAGTTAGAGGATCTATACAACTTTGTAGCATGCAGTAAACAGCATTCTTAGAGAAATCAAAGACTGGAACTGAGGGAAGTCGGGGTGGGGGTGGGGGGTCTGTGGGGAGAGGGAGGGGAGGGAGGAAAAATGGGGGGGAATAAGGATGATATGTTTCTGGATAATATGTTTTGTTTTAATTTTGAATAAAAAGTTATTTAAAAAAGAATTAAGACGATTTACTAAGTAAACATCTAATTCAAGCAGCATTTCTATAAGTGAGGAGAAAACAAATGAACTCGATATATCTAATAAAAAGTTAACATGGATCTCAAACTCTCCCTGACAGACATTCAGAGTCATTGAGTTGCATTGTGGAATAATCCTCCATGCTCTTGTACAGAGAAACAGAGTGCTAATTAACATTGTGAACCTGCCGTGCATTTTTCTCCCTGTTGACAATGTGTTGTGCTGAAAAGGCCAATGAGTAATGTAGCAAGACTGCCGTACAGAAAAATAGATTATTACTGAGATGGATGGTAATGCTTATCGTCAGCAGCAACCGAGTTGAGGGAAGCCTCAGGTAAAGGCCAGATATAATGGGACCCCGTCTTTCAGCTATCTGGGCAGACAAAATGCCGATTGACTTTGAGCACAAATGTAAGGCCTTTTTCCCCGAAATGTCTTTTTTAAGATGCTGATGGGATTTTAAGAGTTCCGCGTGTTTCTGAAGACATATGGAAATGGGATGAATTACTAAGAGAGCAAAGGGGATAATAATTACTGTGATGGGATAATTACTGTGAGAAGCAGCCCAGTGTGTTGCAAAACTACAGCTTCCATAATTGCAGACTGCTGGGCATGCTGGCTAGGCTGATGGGGTTGGAGGTGATTTTCCACCTATAACCCTGAGAATGCTGGACTTATAAGTGGATTTTAATTCCATTCAGTTGTGAAACAAACTATGCACCCTTTGGCCAGTCACTACCTTTTTGTGTAACCAAGTAGATAGCGTTGTTGTGATCATAATCCCCATGTATGCTGCCCCAAGGTTCTTGGAAGAAGCGTTGAATAAAAATTTGATGAATAAGAAAAAGCACAAGATGGCTATTTTAGGACCCACCTTATATTTGTGATTCTAAGTTGCGTGTTGAGTTCCCCAAGCCACCCCCCAAATAACTCACAACACACACTTAATTTTTGTTTAAGGTTTTTGGCATAATTTTGGCCACAACTTTAAATACAAAACTGTGAGTGGTTGTTTAGGCATTGGTTAAGGCTATCTGTCCCCCTGCCTGGGGACAGAACTGACTTCCAGGCACCACCGAAAGACAGTGCGGGGGAAAGCAAGTCGGGGAGAAATGGAGCTGAGTCACAGACCCTCAATTCTCATCCGCATGCTCCCCGAAGGCCCTAGTCCCATTCCAGGGATTGGACGAAAAGATGGCAAGCCCCTGGATTCCTTTAACGGAATTCCCTTTCCGCAGCAACCATGGAGGGGCAGGCCCAGCCTATCCTAACCCCTCCTCCACCAATTTATAACCAATGCCTAACCGCCAACCTTACAAGTTGTGACGATTTGCTACGCAGTAGGCAAAAAGCAAATAGCCCAGCCAATCAGCCAGATGGACAAAATTCCTACCAGGCCCCTGCCCCAACGGCAGACGACCCCATGACAGGCATAGCAAGGTCAATGCAACAACCCCTTACTCAAGGACGGGTGGGCGGGTGATCTGTTGCACGCAGCAAAGAGAAAGCTCCAGGCTGCGTGCAGAGTATTTAAACATTTTACCCCTCCCACCAAAATTGCAACATAACTTTTACCCCAGCAACATTTGGGTTATGTTAGGAGCACCTGCTACTAAAACAGGAAAGAAAATGAATATTTCTGTTCTTAGCTCACAAACTTGTGGTTTGTGCTAACCTCAGAGCAGGAAAAGTACACTCCCTTTCAGCAGGTTATGACTACAGGTGGCCTAGCCCTAGACAACTATTGACTGCTCAGGGTGAATCCGTCTGTCTGCTTGGGGTGCAGCGATCGAACAATGAGAGTATATATTGTAGCGGGGGGGAAACAAATAAGTCAACTGAGTCAATGAGAAAAGTATAAACAATTGGTATTGGTTTCTGCTGACCCTTTCTCGGGGTACTGTTTAAAGAGAATGCCCCTTGTCCTGTCTAGCCATTATGCATACTCTTCAACAGCCCTGGGGAAAGTTGCATATTTCAACTGAATTTGTTATTTTCTTTGGCCAACATGCATGGGCTCTAAGAAATATGCCTTACACAACTTTTCCCCCTTGATCAGCCAAGCAGCAGGAAGAAGGGGGTGGGGCTTTTTTTCCTGCAATCTAGCCTCCCTTTCACCCATCTCAGCTGTTTCTCTCCCATGATTCTGATGGAAATTGTTCCCATGGTGCTGCTAATAAGCTTAGAAGAAACCTTTAGAGCACCATGTGGGTCAATCATCATGGGAATCGCGTGAGTAAAGATTTAACCAGCTGAGGAAGTGGTTACGCAGCAGGGAAAACAGGGCTGCAAGAGAAAGTGTGTGAAGAACCACTGATCCTACCCACTGACATTTCTTCCATCACTAAAAAATTAAAGGTAAAGGACCCCTGGATGGTTAAGTCCAGTCAAAGGCTACTATGGGGCTGCGGTGCTCATCTCACTTTCATGCCAAGGGAGCTGGCATTTGCCCACAGACAGCTTTCTGGGTCATGTGGCCAACAGGACTAAATCGCTTCTGGCGCAACAGAACACCATGACGGAAACCAGAGTGCATGGAAATGCTGTTTGCCTTCCCGCCACAGTGGTACCTATTTATCTACTTGCACTGGTGTGCTTTTGAACTGCTAGGTTGGCAGGAGCTGGGACAGAGCAATGGGAGCTCATGCCATCACGGGGATTCAAACTGCCAACCTTCTGATCGACAATCCAAGAGGCTCAGTGGTTTATACCACAGCACCACACATGTCCCTTAGTCTGCCACCACTACACCTACACCACTCCACAGCTGAAAGGTTACTCCAAGAGAATCCTGTTCTTGATACAGGGTCGTGGAGGAATCCTGTTGACATTGCCGAGGTCTTCTTAAGGCTGTAGGACTGGATGTTGGTAGGTCAGAAACACAGCAAATATGCATAATCCAAACCTTGACTGGGGAACATCATGATTCAACATCAGAGCTACAGCTGCTAGATATTGCAGAAGGCGCAGGTGGAGGGAAGTAAAATTATTTTGCCAGCCTGTACAAACTCAGTTGGCATATGAACATCCTTCAAAGTCTGCCGGGGATTATGCATGTTGGCCAAAGTATGTGCAAAATTAGATATGCACATTTGCCTGCCGGTGCCACAGAATGTACAAAATTCAGTTGATATATGCACATTTCCAAGGCTGCTGCATGCTGAGGCTTAACAAAGAAGCAGGACCAGCGTTGCATCTGCAACCCAATTAAGCTTGCTGGCTGGGCTGGCAGATGTGTGTGGTGGTGGCGATGGCAGAGCCATCAGACCTAGTACAGTGGTACCTCAGGTTAAGTACTTAATTCGTTCTGGAGGTCCGTTCTTAACCTGAAACTGTTCTTAACCTGAAGCACCACTTTAGCTAATGGGGCCTCCTGCTGCTGCCGCGCTGCCAGAGCACGATTTCTGTTCTCATCCTGAAGCAAAGTTCTTAACCCGAGGTACTATTTCTGGGTTAGTGGAGTCTGTAACCTGAAGCGTATGTAACCTTGAAGCGTATGCAACCCGAGGTACCACTGTAATGCCATTATGTGATAGCAGCAAGACCAGTTTGGGATCCAACAGATTGTAGACAGGCTTAGTCCTTCCCTGCCTGCAGAATGCCCCATTTCAAGGTTTTCTCCAGATTGCCACTGGCAGAAAACCCACTGGTAGCACTTTTACCCACCCACGTGTTCAATGGATGGCAGGGGGCAAATCTGCAGAGACAGAGTAATGCTGGTATCACTCTGCAAGTGGAGGCTGGCGGCAGCTGGCAGGGCCAGGTAGAGGGACCACTCTTCACAGACCAGCACCTTCACCCCACAACTCGGCACAAAGGAGGGCACGACTGCTCTGCCAATTTCTTCTATTGACAAAGAATTGCCAAGCAACTTAGCGAAAAAGGGAGAAATATGGGGAAAGAGGAAAGCAAGCAAGGGTGAGACCAACATTAGCAAAGAGGTACAACAGCCAGCAAAAAAGGCAGGCCATAACACTTTGGTTTATACTCTAAATGTTTGACTATTGATAATTCCTCACAATGGTTACTGCTAAGGAAAAGTAATTTTGTTAATGGCCTTCCTGTAATTAAAAAAAAAAAGGCTAAAAATTCTGTTTGGTATTACTGGAAATAAATGCTAATAAGATTTCATTTGGAAGCTGTTTCCTGACCTAGTTCTTTCTCATTAATTTACTCTTTACACATTACAGTGTTGTGTTATAGCTGTGTGTGTGTTTTGCAGTGTTTATCACCTCCACATTATAATCTGCTTTATGACAACAGCCATTATGCACTTCTATTTCTAGATCATTTAGTGTTTGTCCCACTTGACTGCATCAAAACTTACATCTGGATTACTTGCAACAAAGCTGGAGTTAAAAACTTGCAGCAGAAATATTCTGATGTGTCTGTCACAGGTATGCCCAAATTGTAGCAAAACTGGCTGAACTGAGTTTAAAGCCTCTTAATATCGCCTGCGTGCATCTAATGAATATTAGAGCTGTGCTGCGGAGTATTACAAGGAGAAATATCAGGCCCAGCATCAAGGAATGATCAGGTTGCATATTGGCCCAGAGAGCCCTAAGCTGCCCACGCTACCTTTCATCTCCCCCACCCCAATGGGCCCCAGATGCTTTTCAGTGGTGGCCATGGTGCCGCGTGTGAATAAGAGCCAAGTTCAGGCCTCATTCATGTGGCCTCCCATGACTTCAAGATACCCAAACTCTAATGTCCCAGCCCACACATCTAGGAAATGTTTTGATCTCTTAGACATATACTTTGGGTAGATCTGTGAGCTTAAGCATTGCATTGGTCACTTAAGATAGCAGCCAGCCACTATATATAAGAGTTGGTCTTAGCTCTGATCCAAACATGTTTTAATTTTGTGGCTGCTGTCACCATCTGCAGTGATCATGGAGCCCAAGAAAGTAAAATCTCTCACTGCCTCCATTTCTTCCCCTTCTATTTGCCAGGAGGTGATGGGCCCAGTGGCCATGATCTTCGTTTTTTTGATGTTGAGCTTCAAACCATATTTTGCGCTCTCCTCTTTCACCCTCATTAAAAGGTTCCATCCCCAATTAGAGTATGCCAAATGGAGGGCAGTGGTGGAGTCATCACCACCACAGATGTGGCGGAGCTATGGAAAAAGCATGCAGTAGCCACTCCTTCCCCCCCCATAATATTTATTATTTTCCATACATAAACATAGCAAAAAAGAAATTAACAATAATAGAGGGGGGAAAGAGAAATAGAAAAAAGAAAAAGAAAAAAAGAATATAGAACATAAAATAAAACAAATCATCACTACAATAACACTTAATTAATTAACATCCATCTTCATAAACATATTATTTGATGATATTAACCCTCTTTCTCTTGTATCCGTAAGTAATTTATACTTAATTCTCGTTTTTTCCCCCTGCCAGATAAATTTAGACAGGGCCTTCTGCCAGTCTTTGAAGCATTTAACATTATCAATAATGGGTAGAGTTTGAAACAAAAACAACATTTTCGGCCTCTTTATACAAATTCAAATTCTTCGCTGTTAAGTTCACACCCAAATATTTTACCTTCTTTGTAAATGCTAGGCCTGTTTTTTCTATGCAGTAGCCACTCCTGTTCTGGTTGGGGTAAGGAGACCATTGTCAGTGCTGTTCCAAGTCCCTGTCATCTGGCACTGGGCCTGAAGATAATATAATGCAGAGAAAGCAAAATTCACATTAAGAGGCACATCTAACATTGCTCCTGTCTTGCTGCACTGCAGTGATATTTACATACAATAAGAACAAGGTACATTCCCTATGCTCTCCATCCCTCCCAATTTAAACAGAAGGCAGAGGGGTTTCTCAGTCTTTATGTTTTCTAAATTTCTGCAGCAAACTGAACATTAAAAAAAAATTCCTCATGGAAATTCATCAACATTTTAGTGTGACCCCCCCAAAATGCATTTTTGTATGGAATTTTGACTAATATACATATTTTTGTCAGCAATTACCCCAAATATAATGCATCTCTGTGTACTATTGTCACTAATATAGTCATTCTTATGCCCACTTCCTCCTAATATATGTGTTTCAATGAACATTCTTTATGTGAAGAGCTTCATTGCAAAATTCTAAGAAGTGCGAATTTTGAAGAACAGCTGCATCCTAGTCCTCATATTGTTACAGAAATTGGGATGAAGTAGGTTCACTTTTCAATGCAAAATGAATCAAATTTCTCCCCATCCCTAGTTAGCAGTTGTTCCTATGTTCATGAGTCCACCTGGGGAGCCTTCTGGTACTTGCCTTCTCCCAGCTTAATGGCAAAACCTTCCCCCACCTCTCACTTGCCTAACTGGGCTTGAGGTTGGGAGAAGTGATGTTACCATCTAAAAAGAAAAAAAAGAAAGAACTTTAAGTCTAAAGGTAAAGGTAAAGGACCCCTGACAGTTAAGTCCAGTCATAGACAACACTGGGGTTGCGGTGCTCATCTCGCTTTACAGGCCGAGGGAGCCGGCGTTTGTCTGCAGACTGTTTTTCCGGGTCATGTGGCCAGCATGACTAAGCTGCTTCTGGCACAATGGAACACCAAAACCAGAGCAGCGCATGGAAACGCTGTTTACCTTCCTGCCAGAGCAGTACCTATTAATCTACTTGCACTTTTTGGTTTGCAGGAGCTGAGACAGAGCAACGGGAGCTTACTCAGTCATGGGGATTCAAACCGCCGACCTTCTGATCGGCAAGCCCAAGAGGCTCAGTGGTTAAGACCACAGCACCACCCGTGTCCCTCCAGTCCAAAGTCTATAGAGTGGTACCTCGGGTTAAGTACTTAATCGTTCCAGAGGTCAGTTCTTAACCTGAAACTGTTCTTAACCTGAAGCACCACTTTAGCTAATGGGGTCTCCAGCTGCTACCGCACCGCCGGAGCATGATTTCTGTTCTCATCCTGAAGCAAAGTTCTTAATCGAAGGCACTATTTCTGGGTTAGCGGAGTCTGTATTCTGAAGCGTATGTAACCCGGGGTACCACTGTAATTATCTAATTTCACCAATGATTTTGTTTTAATCGAACATAAATATCTAAAATGCATCACAAACTTTTACAAAATTAACTCCCATCATCCTTGACTTTAACCCAAGTTAATTAAAATGTGTGTGAGAGAGAACAGAAATGTAATGAAATGAGTGATACTTTTACATGAAATTATCAAATTACACCCAATATGGAATCTTGTGCTTTCAAATCACAACACATTGCAAAAAAATAACTCCATTTCCCAATGAATTTATTGTCAGTCTGCCTCTTCAACTCTTGCCAAATGTGTTAGTTTTGTCAAACAAGTAAGTGCCAGTCTCATATTAATGGGGTGTCATTATTATTTTTCCATTATAATGGGTAGAGATTCTTGCTGCTGATTTTATTTCTAAGATTTTAGGAGTGTAAAGATTCAGCATAGGGCAGAACAACATGCCACAACAAACACAAAGCTGCTGTAGTAGTGGACATCATCTCCCCAAGTGGTGAGGGCTCCTTCCCAAAGCTTAGTTAGTGCTTATTTGGGAAGAAGGAGGATGAAGTCTAGGACCCTTTCATAGCCCTGTTGTGGGCCTTGTTTTCTATATTTTGACCTTCTTAAAAAATTCTTATTTTCAAATTGCTATTACATTTACAGCTGTTCTGCACCTTTAAGCACTGATGCCTGTAATTCTCTGAACCTGTACTTGGAAGTAAGCTCTGATGAAATCTGGGACATCATTTCAGCGAGTATGCACAGGATCAGATTCTACAATGCACATTAAAAGCGGGATGACAGAAATTCACCTTTGTTTCTATTTGCATAATTTGAACCATTTTTAGAATCTTGATGAATGACAGTTGAGTATTTTGCACTCTGGCACTGTCTGCATTTACTCAGAAATGAGTTCAACTGAGCTTGCTCCCAAGCAAGTTTGCTAGGTTTGAAGCCTTATCTCATATCTATTTAAGGTAAAGGTAAAGGTACCCCTGCCCGTACGGGCCAGTCTTGACAGACTCTAGGGTTGTGCGCTCATCTCACTCTAGAGGCCGGGAGCCAGCGCTGTCCACAGACACTTCCGGGTCACGTGGCCAGCGTGACGAAGCTACCCTGGCGAGGCAGAGTCGCACACGGAAACGCCGTTTACCTTCCCGCTAGTAAGCGGTCCCTATTTATCTACTTGCACCCGGGGGTGCTTTCGAACTGCTAGGTTGGCAGGCGCTGGGACCGAGCAACGGGAGCGCACCCCGCCGCGGGGATTCGAACCGCCGACCATGCGATCGGCAAGTCCTAGGAGCTGAGGTTTTACCCACAGCGCCACCTTATTTACTCCAGCATAATTCTTACATTTTCAATCACAATTCAGAGTGTTGGTGTTGACCTTTAAATCCATTGACGGCTTTGGCCCTGTATACCCGAAAGAGCATCTGTTCCCCCATTGTTCAGACCAGACAATGAGGTCTAGCTCCAAACGACTTTCGGCAGTTCCCTTATTGTGAGACGTGATTTTACAGAGAACCAGGCAGAAGAAGCCTTCTTGGTAGTCACACTTGCCCTGTGGAATGCCCTTCCATCAGATGTCAAAGAGATAAATAATTATATGACCTTCCATATCTGAAGGTAGCCCTGTATCGGGAAGCTTTTAATGTATGATGTTCTGTTGTTGTTGTTGTTGTTGTTGTTGTTGTTGTTGTTGTTGTTGTTGTTGTTGTTGTGTTTTTGTATATTCTGTTGGAAGCTGCCCTGAGTGGCTGGGGCAACCCAGTCAGAGGGGTGGGATACAAAAATTATTATTATTATGAAGTTCAATGATACTTTCATAACCTCCAAAGGGGCTTTTTTCAACCAGAACTCACTAGAACTCAAATCTGGCACCTGTCAGGTGGGCACCATTGTCATTCTAAGAGAATGAGGGAAGTGTTCATGGTGAGTTCCTGCATCTCTTTTTCTAGAAAAATAGCACTGCCTTCCAGCATTCCTCAGATGAAAATGTCTCTACTTCATCTGAGGAATGTTTTGTGTCTTCTTCTTTGCCGATCACTCGTAGCCGAGGAAGACTATCTTCCATAAACATGGTTTTAACAATGAGTCCGTAAGTGACTGTGGAGGCCAATTCTGGATCCACACATCCTTCCACAGTGGGGACATTGGTTTCTGGGCGGGAGTTGATCACGGTGGGGATTTGCCAAGCATGCCTTCCTCTTAGCATGTTTGAGTGTCTTCAAAGCCTATGACACCTTTGGAAAAGGCTGTTCTCCAACTGGTGTTTCTCAGTTGTCAGTGTTTATACTACATTTTTAAAGATTTGCCTTAAGACAGTCTTTAAACCTCTTTTGTTGTCCACCAGCATTATGTTTTCCATTTTTAAGTTTGGAATAGAGTAGTTGCTTTGGAAGACGATAACCAGGCATCTGCACAACATGACCAGTCCAACAAAGTTGATGTTGAAGAATCATTGCTTCAGCACTGGTGATCTTTGCTTCTTCCAGTACATTGATGTTAGTTCGCCTATCTTCCCAAGTGATATGTAAAATTTTCCGGAGACACTGTTAATGGACTCTTTCGAGGAGTTGGAAATGGCGTTTATAAGTGTTTCACAAGCTTATAGCAAGGTTGGTAGTACAATAGCTTTGTAAACATGCATTTTGGTTTCCCTGCAAATGTCCTGGTCCTCAAACACTCTGCACTTCAATCGGGAGAAAGCTGCACTCGCAGAGCTCAGGCAATGTTGGATTTCGGCATCAATGTCAGCCCTTGTGGAAAGATAACTGCCCAGGTAGGAGAAGTGATTGACATTTTCCAACGTTACACCATTGAGTTGGATTTGTGTCGCTGCAGAGGGGTTATTTTGTACTACTTGGTGCAACACTTTGGTTTTTTGGACAGAATGAAGGAACAAGATGAGAGAAGCAATTTGGTTCAACAAGCCTGCTTCCTGAAGCTTTATCTCCTCTCAAACACCTTTCTCCCATCTTTTCTGAATCCTTCAATTAGTCCCCCTCCCCTAAAAAAAAGCTGTTTTGTATGAACTCATTATAATATACTTTCTTTAATAGCTTTATAAAATCAATTTACATACATTAACCATGGGAGCATAAGTAATAAACCCTTTAGCAATCTCAAGAGAGGAAAGTTGAACCACATAGTTCCTATTATTTTAATACAAGCTGTGCGGTTATGACCACCGCAGATCACTTTTAAAATGTAGGTTGTCGAGTAATTCTAACTATCAACCTGCTTACAATTAGATTATTTTAAGACAACAGAGAGATCTTGCTAATCATAGTGATTGCAATAGAGATTACTTTAAATCGCCACCGCCGTGATCTATAGGTATGCAAAGAGAACCTTTGGTGAAGAGCTTATTAATTGATTATCTCAGTAATTAAAGCATGGCTCTTGCTGCAAATCAAAATTAAAGGTACCCTAGAAGAAGAGGAAGGAGTTTAAAATGTACACAGTTTGCCTCTGAATGCAAACATAACATGACAAAACCTGAATGCCAACTGCATTATAATGAGCTTTTCCCTGAAATAGTAAAAATGAATGTGTTTTATGCAAGCAAATGTTTTATTTGCCACAGAGGCTTTGTTTTTGTTTTTTAAAAAAGACCTGCACTCTATCACTGACTCCCACAGTCTGCGTCTGGGAAAGCAGAACTGGGCAAACATGGCACATCTCCCTTCCAGTGTGTTGTTAATTCTGTTTGTTTGCTTCATTGCTGTCAGAAATGTATGTAGAGAGGGAAAGCAAGATTGCCCGGGTCAAACAGACATGCCTGAGAGAGCTGGGTCAGACAGCATCCTGGCACTGGGACCATATGAAGTGTTAACACAGTGCCCTCCAGCACATTCTTCCAAATGATGTTGCCTCTAAGCCGCCCTGGAATTGACCCAGCCAGTTGCAGCCTTGGAGGAGGACAGAAAATGAGTGAAGGCAAAAGATTGTTAGGTGAACATTTCCTCCAACTGCCCCGTTTACCACAAATAGACGTTGGAGGACTTGTCCATGGCAAATCACAATGCCTAGCTCGTTCTAGTTTTGCTCTTTGGGGAAATGCTGAGGTGGATGCCTTTTGAAAATGTTGTTGCCATGCAGAAACATGCTGTCAAGTTCATTCAAGTTTCAACTCCCTTCATCCAGAGGCGGAGCTAGCTGCTTCGGCACCCGGAGTGGAGCACATGCTGTGCACCCGGGGGCAGGGCCATGGGGGCAGGGCAAGTGTCCCAAGGGGAGGGGGCGCTGCGGCGAGCATTCCAGGGGGCAAGCCACCCATGGCGGGCTGCTTCCTGGGTGGAGGGGAGGGAGCCGTGCCCGTTTGCCAGCAGCCTTCCTCCCTTCCCTCTTCCTTTTGACAGCTAAGGGGAGGCTCCCCCCCCCCGAAGCAGCCCAGGAGCGGAGGGCAATGGTGCACTACCTGCCCGTGACTCCCAAGCCTCCTCTGAGCTGTCAAAATGAAGGGAGATGGGCGGAAGGCCATCGGCAAAGCAGCGCAGCTCTGCCACTTCCCCTGACGGCTCAGGGTAGACTTGGGAGTCGCGGGTGGTGGTGCATTGAATACCCCTCCTCAGTGATGACACCTGGGGCGAGCCGCTATTGTATAATCCGACCGGGTCCGGTACATTTCCACAGCCACCGAGTTCCTGGACTGTAGCAGAGCGTTGCAGCACGTGCTTGATGTGTGAGTGAAGAAAGAGTCCACACGCTGTCGTTCTTCCTAAACTAGACAGCTTTATTTACATCAGACAGATGAAACAACAAACGCTGGGTGAAATTATGGAAGGAAGGTTTAAAATTTACTGCATGCAATGCCCTAAAAGAAAATGTGATGAAAATGATGTATAGATGGTATATTACACCTGTCAAGTTAGCGAAAATGTATAAAATGTATAAATGCTGGAAATGTAAAGAAAAAGAGGGAACATTTTATCACATGTGGTGGGAATGTAAAAAGGTGAAATGCTTCTGGGAGATGATAAAAAATGAGTTGAAAAAAATGTTGAAATATACATTTATAAAGAAACCAGAAGCATTTCTATTGGGCATTGTGGGAAGTGACATAAATAGAAAGGAATGTAAGCTCTTTTTATATGCAACAGCAGCAGCAAGAATATTTTTGGCCCAAAAATGGAAGCAAGAAGAGTTACCGACAATTGAAGAATGGAGGATGAAGTTAATGGACTATGCAGAATTAGATAAACTAACAGGAAGGATTCGAAACCGGCAAGACCAGAAATTCACGGAAGACTGGAGTAAATTTAAGGACTATTTGAAAAGTAATTGTGAAGATCAGACAACGTTTGTAGGGTTGCAAGAAGTTTTGTGAGGAGTATTATTAGAAGTATTGTAAAAATGGACAAAGGGAGGATGATTTGTTAAGCGATGTAAAGGCAAAATAAAGTTAAGAAATGCATAAGAAGTGATTAAAACAGTGGATCATCAAAAGTGCTGATGTAAGTCTAAAAAGATTGTATAAGTGATAGGTTTTGTGGCACATTTTATAATTTATATGTTAAAATTAATTAAAAATATTATTTAAAAAAAGAAACAACAAACACTCCATCAGAGACAGCAGGCAGGGTGCTTCTCTGCCTCTCTCCGCTGAGAAGTGAAAGTAAACTCACAGGCAAAGAACTCAGCTTCCCGGATGCAGGAAGCTCATCCCCGGATGCAGGACACATAGAGTGTTAACCCTGTAAACAGCAAACCTCACAGCCGCCTCTACTGCCCCCCTTCCTCTACTCCTGCCTTTGCCAGGTCTCCAGACATTAAATTTATGAGTGAAGGGTGGAAGTGTCTCAACGCCCACAAAAAGGCTGAGACCTACCCCGACTGCCAGCTACATTTTCTCTGGAGCAGGTAGGAGCTACAACCTGACTCCCCTCCCTGACTCAGGTTTGTCTCTGAAGCAGCACCTCACAGAATTAATGGCTCCATTAGCGGAGATATCAATCGTGCATGGTACAGGGTTCTCCTTTCCAAGCAGCTTTCCCATAAAGGAACCTGAAGCAGGATCAGCACCTGCACTAGTTCAGCAGAGATGCCAATCCTTTGTAGTGCAGAGCACTCCATTCCAAAGGAAGAACTCTGCACTGCTGTTTGGTCCCAATTCATTTTGGTGCATAGTGTTCCTTCTCAGACAAGCTGCTTGCAAACAAAACCCCACAGAATTGATCCTCTTGCTCTCAGTTGAGAATGTGCGGGAGAGGAGGAGATGCAATGTGGCCCCCAGGTTGGCCCAAGGTGGGTCAACCTGATTTCAGAACCCCCAGATCTTGTCCAAAAGGGGAATGGGGATGCTGTGCATAGCCCTGTTTCTAATTTTTTAAAAATAACTTTTTATTCAAAATTAAAACAAAACATATTATCCAGAAACATATCATCCTTATTCCCCCCCATTTTTCCTCCCTCCCCTCCCTCTCCCCACAGAGACCCCCCACCCCCACCCCCGACTTCCCTCAGTTCCAGTCTTTGATTTCTCTAAAAATGCTGTTTTCTGCATGTTACAAAGTTGTATAGATCCTCAAACTATTTAGCTGATTATTATCAATAAAAAGTTTGTGAATGTTTATTCAAAACCAGCCAAGGAGTCCAGTTCGCTTTGTTGAATCAAATACTTTGTAAAGGGTTCCATTCATCTTTAAAGTCACAGTTATCCTTGTCCCGTAGCTTGTATGTCAGTTTTGCCAGTTCTGCATAGCCCATCAATTTTTCTAGCCATGATTCTTTAGTTGGGGTTTCTTCAGTCTTCCATCCTTGTGCTACCAGAACTCTCGCGGCCGTTGTCACATACATGAAGATGTTTTTCAGCTTTTCTGGCAGATCTTTCAACCCTGTTTCTAATGATGATGGGAACAGAGGGTTGGCTTTGTACTTGGAAGGGTGAGGGGAGCTATTGAAGAAACATGCCGTTTCAGCCAGAGTCCAGTGGTGGGGCTGAGCTCAAGATCTTGGAATTTTAGGGTGCAATCCAAACCCTGGCTGCTGTTCAGTGGGGTTAAAGGAGTGGCAGGGTCATGGCCCACATTCCTACCACAAACATCAACTGAAACAGTATGTAGGCAATGGGCAGGCAAATCACTGCGTAAGTGTGGAGCTGGGGCACTTACTGGGCCCATTGCTGTCCCATGACAGTGTTGGGGGCAGTTCAGATTCCAGTGGTTCAACTCCTTCCCACCCTGTTTTATGACCTTCCGCCATCTGCCTTCATTCAGCAGGTGGACAGAGAACTCTGGACTGGTGGAGGAATGCTGGAATCATTCCATAAGTAGAGAAACCCAGTCTACAGAGACCCAACCAGCACAACGGGATTGGGACTGCACCCTTAGGCCACAAGTGCATCCAACACATTTCAGATATACACATTAATAGGAAATGTTGCTGCTTACATTTGTTAGAAAAAAATATTCTGGCTTCTAGCCAATGTGTCTATCTTGTATCATCTATTTGGAAGATCTTGTTTCACAATCTGAACTGGAGATTAAAAAAATTCTGTAGAAAATGATATTTGATTAGTAGTAAGCCTTGCACACACGGGACACATGGGTGGCGCTGTGGGTTAAACCACAGAGCCTAGGGCTTGCCAATCAGAAGGTTGGCGGTTCAAATCCCCGCGTGGGGGTGAGCTCCCGTTGCTCGGTCCCTGCTCCTGCCAACCTAGCAGTTCGAAAGCACGTCAAAGTGCAAGTAGATAAATAGGTACCGCTCCGGCAGGAAGGTAAACGGTGTTTCCGTGCGCTCCTCTGGTTTGCCAGAAGTGGCTTAGTCATGCGGACAAATGCCAGCTCCCTCGGCCAATAAAGCGAGATGAGCGCCACAACCCCAGAGTCAGCCACGACTGGACCTAATGGTCAGGGGTCCCTTTACCTTTAAGCCTTGCAAGCTGTACAAGTTCATATTCTGAACCAGGTAAGCCATGAACTCTGGCAACATCTCTAGCAAGAGTAACAAAATTGAGCATCAACATGAATTGTACTTGTTGTCTTCTTTTAGTTGTGTCTATGCTAGCACTTGCAAAGAGGGGGAATTCTAAAAGCTCTACAAGAAAATATACACCAGCAGCATTAAAAAGACACAACAGAATGGATGATCCTGCCAGTTGTGGCTTGGGCTTTTATTTCCCCAAGCCTCCTGTACATGGTTTGGTGGATATTTATGAACCTATTGGCTTCCCTTTATGCTGTGGTTCTTGCATTGGCTCCTTTTCTCATCTATTCTTTTGTGGTCCAGGGTACAGAGAAAATAAAAAGTTATTGCTATCAACCTGACAGCCCATTTTGCACAGGGATACCATCCAGATATCCCAATGGTAGGAATCGTTGGCAGCTACTCTCCCCATAAAACACCCACAACAGTGTCTTCTACAGATGCGCTGCAAAACAACTTGGGGTCAATTTAGTTAGCAGTCGCTTATCAACCTCCCACAAACCAACCCAATAAATAGGGCAACTGCTGAAAGCATTAAGCATCACGTAATCTGGAATTCCTGCCATGTCTATGTTACAAGCTCCTAGAGCATGTTACTAAAATGACATCCACTATGGGCGGGAGGCAGTGGAAGACAGGAGTGCCTAGTGTGCTCTGGTCCATGGGGTCACGAAGAGTCAGACACGACTAAACAACAACAACATGAGCTAGTTGATACAGTTGGTGGCCTCTGCTTGATGGCCTTCAGGGATGGTTTCTAAACTGGCAATGGTTGTGTACAGCAGGGATGGGAAACCTGTGACATTTGCAATATTGCTGGACTACAGTTCCCATCATCCCTGACCATGGGCCATGCTGGCTGCAGCTGATGGGGGTTAAAGTCCCAAAACGGATCCCCATCAGAGGTGCCTCTATTCAGTTGCTGAGAACCACGAGTTGGTGGAGTGCTGTTGTACTTAGGACCTGTTTTGTGGCTTCCCTTGGGCATCTGGTTGGCCAACATGAGAACAAGATGCTGGACTAGATCCATCAGGCACTGCTCATATTCTTATATGTTGTCACCTTCAGATGAGTTGGTGGAGAGACAGTCTGCACTAGCACGGCACTTGTTCAAGCTGCTGTGACTGCACACATTGTGATGGACACATCGTGAATCCCTGGTAGAATACTAGTTCCTACAATCTGAACCTCCATGTCTGGCTGTATGATAAGTCTACTGATGACCATGTCTACACCCAAAAGCCATTGACTGAGGTTTGGTAGCCTTCTCTGGTGTCCTGTCTCTGCAATTCCTTTCCCATCTTTGTACTCATTTTCTTGAAAACCTTTCTATTTCTCCATGCATAAATGTGGTTTTATGCTGAAATTTTATTTTTTCATTCTGTTCTGTTCTACATTTTAATGTGTTCTATATATGAATTATAGTTTTTAATTATGAACTTAGGAAGCAGTATCATACTGAGTTCAGACCATTGGTGTATCTAGCTGAGTTTGGCAGTGGTGCCCTAGAATTCCAGTAGGGGTCATTCCCAACCTGACCTGCAGATGCCCAGGATTGGACCTGTGACTTTCTGAATGCTACAAGTGGCCCCTGTGATTTTGCTTCTTATTGTAGAATTTATGAGCTGTTCTGAAGAGTGCCCCTCCCGCCCAAAAGACTGTAAATAAACAGGCACATAAATAAATATTGGCTGCTCAGTATTTCAGAAATTGTTCTTTTTTCAAAGGAAGTGTTTATTGTCTTAAGGATACAGATTATCCTTGCCAATCAGTTGTCAACATTTTAGCTGATTAACCATCTGCCGTGAAGTGATTAATTGAATAGTTAATTAAATTTAAACAAATTTGTCTCCTACCCAAAACTCATTAGATGTGCATTTTATTTATTTCAAATATTTGCTATCTACCCTTTCCAAAAAGTTCCAGGTTGGATGCAATCAGAAAAATAATAATAATTCATAATATTTTTTAAAGCATGAAATATCAATCCAAAGTGAAACAAAGGAACATAAGCTATGGAAAGGAAAACTCACATTAAGCCACCCCCCCCCAAAAAAAAAATGTTTGAAAAAGTGTGCCTTGGTGCATCAAACAAAATGTTATTCCACATACCAGCACACCTTCAACCTCTGAGGGTAGTGAAATTGCTAACAGAGCCTTCCCAATGAACACATCTTCCAGTTTGGTCTGTATGGGAGGAGTCAGTCTTCCAGTTATGTGAGACCCAAACCATTTAGGGATTTATACGTTAAAGACAAGGGATGCGGGTGGTGCTGTGGGTTAAACCACAGAACCTAGGGCTTGCCAATCAGAAGGTCAGCAGTTTGAATCCCTGCGACGGGCTGAGCTCCCGTTGCTTGGTCCCAGCTCCTGCCAACCTAGCAGTTTGAAAGCACGTCAAAGTGCAAGTAGATAAATAGGTAGGAAGGTAAACGGTGTTTCGGTGTGCTGCTCTGGTTCGCCAGAAGCAGCTTAATCATGCTGGCCACATGGCCTGGAAACTGTATGCCTTCTCCCTGGGCCAATAAAGCGAGATGAGCGCCACAACCTCAGAGTCATCTGCGACTGGACCTAATGGTCAGGGGTCCCTTTACCTTTATGTTAAAGACAAGAGCTTGAATTGGGCTGGAAACCATTAAGCAACCAGTGCAGTCCTCTAAGAACAGGCGTTGCATGAGCCCTCCCAGTCATGTCTGTAAGTATTTTGGCAACTGCATTCTTCCCCTGTTACAGCTTCTGAAATTCGTTCATTTTCCACCAAAAAATATAGTCTGGCCCCCCACAAGGTCTGAGGGACAGTAGACCGCCCCCTGCTGTAAAAGTTTGCTGACCCGTGTTAAGGGAATCCCTTAATATTGCACATTACAGTAGTCCAGACAGGAGATGACCAGTGTGTGGATTGTGACTGGCAAGTCCTGTCCCTCCAAGAAGGGCTAGAAAAGTGCAAGATAACCTACAATTTCAGAAGCACAGGCTGCCACCCATCGTAGGACACCTCATACCAATTCCCTCATATTTCCCAATTATATCAATTGCCTCAGAATAGAGTAGGCACACTAACCCCACCTTTCCTTGACCTAAAGAAAGTCAACACTCTCGATAAAGCAAGTTAAACTACAAACACAATTATTCCAGTAGGCTACCAACCAGGGTGGGAGGGGGCTTCCCAAGTGTTTTGTTCTAGCTCCATGTTGGACAAAAATCATGGATGTGTCTGAGGGGGAAACATGTTTTCTTTGAACATGTTTATTCCTTTGGGGTGGTGGACCCGGAAAAGCTAAGAGAGGCAGAGGGGTTGACGGATAAGACCTATAAGGATGCTACAGTTGTCTTCCAGTGTGGTCAGTGTGGTGTAGTGGTTAATGTTAGGATATTTCCGTTCCACCTTAAAAGGGAGCAGGATGTTTGTGTCACAGCCTGCGTATTTCCTGTCTCACAGGATGTTTATGTTGTTCGTTCCTTTCACTCCTTGTTGTCTGAGCAGACCGAAGCAGACGGTCATGGTTAAGAGTGATAGACTCGTAATCTGGGGAACCGGGTTCGCGTCTCCACTCCTCCACATGCAGCTGCTGGGTGACCTTAGGCTAGTCACACTTCTCTGAAGTCTCTCAGCCCCACTCACCTCACAGAGTGTTTATTGTGGGGGAGAAAGGGAAAAGAGAATGTTAGCCGCTTTGAGACTCCTTCGGGTAGTGATGAAGCGGGATATCAAATCCAAACTCTTCTTCTTCTTCTTCGACTCAGGACCATTTTAAACATATCCGGCGCCATGGTGCAAAGCTCACTCCACAGTTTTTTAGGGAGGACAGTACTGCCGGTGGGGCTGGAGGAGTGGGCAGTGGCTGGAGGGCGGCTCCTCTGACGGGGAAGAGGTGGAGGCTGGACGCGGCACCTCCCAGCTCAGCTGGCCGCTTCGTGCTGCAGTGGCCACGGCAGATGGAGGCTCTGGGCGCAGTGCTGCTTCGGTGCGGAATGGCGGAGGCACGCGAGGGCTGTGAGCTGATGCTGGGAGGTGCCACGTCCAGCCTCTGCCTCTTCGCTGGAGTCCTCCAGAACTTGGTGCCCTGGCGCCCTGCGCCACTAGCCTCTATGGGTAAGATGCCCCTGCTTCCATTCCTGTGGTATTAGCTCCCTTACTGTCAGGGAGAATGGAAGTCTTTGGGAAGGAGCATGTTGCTGTGAATCGTACCCTTAAGAGGGAGCCATTCCTTGGTGGATGAACAGCTCTGTAGTCTCAATGCATGGCTGAGGCAATGGTGTCAGGAAGAGAGGGCTGGGTTTCTTAGGCATTGGGGAACGTTCTGGGACAAGCCAGGCTATACAGAAGAGATGGAAATGAATCCAAAGAATACTATTCCAGCCCTTCCTACTCCACTAAGTAGCATTTGGCCTCAGGGATTGAAATGGACCTTTACTGCTTAATCACCACCAGCTTTAGTTGATTAAATTACAATGTAATCCTATATATGGCTTCTCAGAAGTAAACCCTACTGAGCTCAATGTGGCTTTCTCCCACATAAATGGGAATCGTATTGCAGCTTTACCGGTTGAAGTTTGTTGTTCTAATAAGGATTAATGATTTGTGATGCTAGGCTCTGAGCTCAGCACTTATACTGCATTTTAAAAATTGTGACTTCCATTTTCTGTCTCCTCCACTACAGGAAGGGTGGGGGGTTGTTCCCAAGAGTATCTGAAAATTGCTCCCAGATTGTCATTGAGTGATTTACAGAAATAGCCTTTGATTACACTCCCAGTCACTTTTATAGTTTACAGGCTATCAGATTGGACTTGGAGGGGGGGGGAATAAAATAAATGTGTCAGTTGTGGACAATCAGATAATTGGTACAGTTTGTCCCAGGAAAAAAAAGTCTATTTCTTTTTAGAGATCTTTGGCAAGGTGAAAAATATCAATACTGTAAATCACATTTCAATTGGGAATATGATGGCCTTAAAAGATCTGTTAAGCTGTAGCAAAATGTTTATTTGACTCTATTGCTATTCATTTTCTATTATGAGGGCAAAATTGTAATGCACTGTCAGAGTAAGATCCTGAGTTGCTTCGTGGAAAGGGTATGAGTAGGGGCTTCCTTCAACAATTTACCCTGAATCCTCCAGTTCAGTCATTCTCTTGACTGACTATACCCTTTACATTATAGAGCAGTGGATGCAGACTCATCCCCTTCATCTTGCATCTAAAGTAAGGTTACCAGATTTTTTCCCAAAGAATCTGGGGACACCATTATATTTTTTTTTTAAAAGAGAAAAAACGTTATTAAAAAAGTATTTTTTTAAAAAAATAATTAAGAAGTAATATCTTCTCTTCTGTGGTCTCCTCTATCGCGCAGCCTTCCTCTGGGCCCTGGCCTGATTGAGCGCTGGCCAATGTGGAGTAGGCTCAGGTCGGGCCTGGGCTCGGCCACGTGTTCTTGCCCTCCCAGTACTCTTCTACCTCTCTTCTTCAGCGGCGGCAGCAGCAGTGGTGCGGCAAGGTCGGGGCTCCCCTCTTTTTTCTCCTTCCTTTTTCTCTCTCTTCCTTCTCCTTCTCCTCTCCTGTTTCTCCCTGCATCGGTTCCATGGTTTATACTGGCCCTGGAGCACCGCTGGGCAGTCGGTTGGGTGGCTGGGCACTCTTCCTCCTGGCTCAATTTCGGTCGCACAGGGGTGGTCAGTGGTTCCCCCAGTTGACGCGCCAGGCGTCCCTGGTTCCCCCTCGGCAGCAGCAGTGGCAGCAGCAGTCTCAGTAGCCTGGAGCCACCCTGGTAGTGCAGTTGGCTCTGGCTGGCTTCAGGAGCTGCTTGCTGCTCGCTGCCGTGGTGCCCGCCATTTTGCCTCGCTGGAAGTGTCTTGATGTGTCTTATGCCGCTGAACCAATCACAAAACATTCATTCCCTACTAATAAATCTACAACACTTAAAATATAAATCTGGGGACATTAAATGAAATCCAGGGACATTCCGGGGACGGATTTGTCCGGGGACAGATTTGTAAATCCGGGGACTGTCCCCAGGAAACAGGGACGTCTGGTAACCATAATCTAAAGGAACGTACGGAAACGAATACCACACACAGAGACCTATATGTACAATACCCTGAATAGCATAATTCTCCCCTTTTTATATTTTATATTATATTATATATTATATTTAAATATTTTATATTTAGGGAAAGCATTCACCCAAATCGAGTAATCACATACACAGCTCTATCAGTGGAGGGCTGATATCACATGCCGCTCTAGCTATGGGGGAAGAGGTAAAGGTAAAGGACCCCTGGCCGGTTAAGTCCAGTCAAAGGCGACTTTGGGGTTGTGGCGCTTATCTCACTTTCAGGCTGAGGGAGCCAGTGTTTGTCCAAAGGCCACTTTCCGGGTTATGTGATTAAACAGCTTCTGGTGCAACAGAACACTGTGACAGAAACCAGAGCGCACGGAAATGCCATTTACCTTCCTGCCACAACAGTACCCATTTATCTACTTGTACTGGCGTGCTTTCAAGCTGCTAGGTTGGCAGAGGCTGGGACAGAGCAATGGGAGTTCACCCCGTCACAGGGATTCGAACCACCAACCTTCTGATCAGGAAACCCAAGAAGCTCAGTGGTTTAGACCACAGTGCCACCCGCATCCGTGTGGGGGAAGAATCTTCTGCCAAGCAAATGGATTACAGCAAAAGCAGCCCATGTGGTACCCTCAAGATGCTGTTGGACTACAACTCTCAACATCCCTGATAATTGGACATGATGAGGGGGGCTGATGGGAGTTGTAGTCAAGACCATCAGGAGGGATACCCCTCCATTGCAAGAGGGGTATGTGTCTATATTCTGAAGTGGGTCCTTCAACAAAGCCCAGTTTGGACAATACCCCTCATGTGATTACAATCATGTGGGGAGTGAGGTTGCGTTTCCTAACCCTCTGTCACATCTTTGGAAACCATTCCCCAGACCCCAGACCCCAGACCAACACCCCTCATGTGTTGTAAAGTTAACTTTTTCAAGGAACAGTTTAATTAAGAGTGTAGGTTCCCCTGACAGTAATTTATGTTGCCAGAAATACCATTAGGAAACGGGCCCTTGCCATTTATGAAGCAACTGCAAAGCCTTGCCTTTGGTTGTCCTTTGAATCATGCTCAGTATAATAAAATATTAGGAAATGACACAAATATGTAGATGATAGATGGATAGATAGATATAGATATAGATATAGATATAGATATAGATATAGATATAGATATAGATATAGATATAGATAAATGGCAGAAAAGTTCAGCAGGCAGTAGTTGAGCACATGGCCTCTCAAAATTTTCCCTCCTCTTTGAGGGCAGAGAAATCACCACATTTCCTCAGAGGGAGGAAAGGGTCTTCAATAGTTTATTGGGCATGGGGTTCACGATTAACAGTGGCACTAGCACAGCTTATTTCTTTTGCGTGTTCAGACCTTTAAACCTCCCCCTTAAATAAATTCAGACAAGACTCAGATTTTGGTTTGGCTTTTGGCAGAATTTAGGCCACAACTTTACTGATTACAGCAAGTGAGTGGTTGTATAGGCTCTGCTTCGACTAGCTCCCCGCACTGTTGCAGGTAGCGCTGACCCAGGGCACCAGCATAGGTCAGCCTAGGGTGAATACCCGGATAGGCAGAAAGCCGGGAACAGGCTATGTCCACCACCCAGATGTCCCCCTGGACTCAGGCATGGACACAACCCCCTCACAGGGTTGACCAAACCATTGAGTCCCTGGATTCCTTTAACGGAATACCCTTCACATAGGGGTGGCGAGAGCGTTCCCCCATCCCTATCACCTGAATCAGAGCATATCCACAACCTTACAAGTTGTGATGATTTGCTATGCAGCAGGAGAAACCCAAATGGCACCAGCCAATCAGCCAAGTGGGGAAAATTCCTGCCGTGCCCCTGTCCCAACGACAGACACATGACGGCATAGCAAGGTCAAGTGCACAGCCCTAAAAGTAGGGAGAGGTGGGCAGGTGTTCCGATGCATGCACTGAAAGAGGAAGCTCTGGGTCACGTGCATGGGTATATATAGGTCCCTTGATCCATTTAGCCTGCGTCCCATTGGCCTGATTAAACCCTGCATCAAGGGGCCTACCAATTGGGTGTTGTGGCTATCCAATCATACCCACCCACAACAAAGGGTTTGGTTGCTAGGTCTCACCTGTGCCCTCTTTAAGGGAGGACCCGATTTCCCTAAAGGTTTATTTTTATTTGCAGGTCCTGCTGCTAGTTCTCCAAGCAGCAGCAGTAGCAACTATGTTGGCAAACCTGGCCACCATTTTGCAATCTCCACAATGCCTCAAATCTAGAATCATTCCAAGCCGCTGTGTGTATGTGTGCATGGGAGAAGGGTGACAGTTACGGCCCCAAAATGGTGGGGAACATCTAGAGAAAATATTTATGGAGTGGCCCTTTTTGGGGGTGAGAATGAATGACGAAAATCTCAGAAATTTTCTCACTAAAATGTCTTCCAAGACATTTCAGCTTAGCTCATTGTTGAACACACAGCTCATTTGACTGACTCATTTTTCTGCCAGCAAAATGTAAAAGTAATGGTGCATTCAGTTGGGTGAAGCAGCCCCCAATTTCAACACTTTCTGTGGGGTTTCTGCAATATAAACATTATTTCCTTTAAACAGATGTGGCATGATGAATTAGCTGGCTGAGAGCAGAGGCAATTTGCATGGTGTCATCTGGTTGTGACCAAAAGCTATATTTTCAGTTTAGGAAGATTCTAGCAGGAAACTGATAAACTGACAGTTGAAAATCAACTTGGCTGTAATGATTGCACTGGCTGTGATTCAAAAGAGTGTGTCAGTGCTGAAGGTTCTTTTTTCCCCTTTTTTGTCTAGACGTATTATTTCTACACAGCCAGTATTTTTCAGCCAATTCTATATACTTTACCAATTTTATGCTTTAGCAGGTTGCTGCAGTGCAAACGATCTTTTTTCAAAAATTGAAACCCACTCAAACTTCCCTGACACAAGGTAACAGCACAGCCAAACGGGTAAGCTAAACGAGCTAATTTCTCCTTTACGTTCCCTCTCCCAAGCCTCATGCAGAATTTCAGAAATGAACATCGCGCTTTGCTCATTTCAATATTTTTCAGAGCTAAGTTTTGTGAACCTGATGTTCTGGGCCCGAAGGAGGACGTGTTAAGAACTCTTAAGCACTAAAATTCCAACTACATTTTCTTCTCGTTGCGGTTATACGTTTTTTGGCAGCAAATGAACTGAGTGTGCTGCAGCCAACATTGTCCCTGTAGCATATTCCTTTACACAGTTTACCTGAGTGATGGACTCTGAACTTGCCAGTTGCTGGCTCGGGCGCTCCAATCTTTCCTTTCATGATTTGGGAAGAGTGGAGGGAGGCTGGATTGATACAGAACTTGTTCCCAAAGTCTTGTTCTTTCAGCTGGGGCCAGGAAAAAACAAAAAAACCACAGCTGTGAGCAGTGGTACATATCACAAGCAACGTAAGCATGGGAATTGCCCTTTTACCTGGGCAGGAGGGCAACTGTGGGCCTTTTGTTCTGATATAAAACCACCTTGCCAACTTATTAAAGGAACCAAGAGGTGTTAAGGACAAGTGACGGAGGGCATTTGGATGTGGGATGAGTTGTTGTGAACAATACGCGGTTGCATGTACAGGGAAGTATTGAAGTAGATCAGGTTTGTCAAGGCTCTGATGGGCAGCCAACCATGGCTTTGGGGCTTCAGCTGGCTTGGTGCATTAGATGACAGGCAGCAGTGTTTTAGCTCTTGTTGTAGTGGGACATGATTCTCAGCAAGACGATTCTTCTTGCCTATGCAGATTTTGTTGAATGGTTTCTTTAAATGTAAAGGTTCATCATTGTTCCACCCGATGTGTATGTCTTTAAGGGGCCAGAGCAAGGGCCAGAGCAAGATAACGAGACCCAGCTTTACAGCTGTGAAACATAGCAGGTGCTGCTGAGTTGTATTTGATTAAGGTGTGTCAGCATTTGGGTGTAGTATATAAGGAGCAGCACCTAGCTCTCCCATTACCCTGGGTGATGGGTTGGTGGTTGGGTCTGGTTTGGTTGTTAATGTATTTAGTGTAAAAGGAGTTTTTGTTTTTCTTATTAAAACCTTGTTTTAACTTGTTTAAGTTATTTTTGAGTCCTTTCTTTTTAATGCATGGTCTCCCCAGCAAGCTCTCTGCAGCGCTACCATACTGCAAACAGCCAACATCTTTAAGCTTAAATTGCAAGGGAGCGGTTTCTTGTAGCCACTGCAGGCCCTTCAAGTGTCCCTATTTTCCAGGGACAGTCCCAGATTTACAGAAGCTGTCCCGGTTTCTGATTTGATCCTAGAATGTTCCACTTTTCCTTAGGACATTCCTATTTTCATTGGAGAAATGTTGGAGGGTATGGAGTTATGCAGTGCTTTTTTCTAAAAAAAATGTTTAGGGGTACTCTCACTTTGTAGAAAATCACCATTTTATAGTTCAAATCTGGGAAAATAAATACAGTAAATGGACAAAAGTACAAAGATTCACAAAATGTTTAGGGGTATGTGTACACCTGCGTCCCCCCAGAAAAAAAGCACTGGAGTTATGCAACCCCGAGCCAACATAAGCAATGACACAACCTTTAGAAGACATCTGAAGGCAGCTCTATATAGGGAAGGTTTTTTAATGTTAATTTTTAAAAATGTTTTTATGTATGTTGGAAGCAGCCAAGAGTGGCTGGGGCAACCCAGTCAGATGGGTGGGATATTATTCTTATTCTTATTCTTCTTATTATTGAAAAGGATGTCCCTATTTTCATTGGATAAATGTTGGAGAGTATGTTACCATTCTATCGCTGACTAACGTGATGTTATCAACTCAGATCCAAACCTGTGCTGTTCATCTAGAAAAAATGATTTGCACATTTGGCTGAAATCCTATACTCATTTACAAGAGTGTAAATTGAATTTAAAGAGAAAAAACCCCTCAGTCAATACAGTGAAAATTATTTTAATCCCCGCCCCAATAATAAAGCTGCTCCAAGTATCTCCCTGCATGCATGCATGCTTGCACACACAAACACACGCGCATCCTTGCAGAGAATGAAAAGTCTTGCTAGAGTAGGAGTAGGAAAGCCTGTCCTGGCCTGACTGCACTGGCTGCCAATTACTTTCTGGGCCCAATTCAAAGTGCTGGATATATGTGTGTGTACAGGGGAGTATGAAGGGGGGCGGAGGGGGCAGGCTGCCCTGGGCACTGCCCTGGGGGGGGTGACAAGATGGCCCGCTGCCTCCCACCAGCTGTAGAGCGGCGGAGGGCACGCATGCACACAGTCAGTGTGGGTGCCGCTCGTGCCACGTCCGCACGACATCTGTACGGGCTGCCGCACGTGCATGGTCCGCATGCGCACGGCATCCGTACGGGCGTCTGTACAGGCTACCACTTGCGTGGTGACCATATGGGCTGCCACATATTCGCAGTCCGTACGGGCATTGCTCATGTGTCACCGGGCAGTTCGCCCTGCCCCTCGGCATCCCACCCAGGGTGACGGAGGGTTCCTCCACCACTGTGTGTGTGTGTGTGTGTGTGTGTGAGAGAGAGAGAGAGAGAGAGAGAGAGAGGAGAAGAAGAAGAAGAAGAAGAAGAAGAAGAAGAAGAAGAAGAAGAAGAAGAGAAGAAGAGAAGAAGAAGAAGAGTTTGGATTTGATATCCTGCTTTATCACTACCCGAAGGAGGCTCAAAGCGGCTAACATTCTCTTTTCCCTTCCTCCCCCACAACAAACACTCTGTGAGGTGAGTGGGGCTGAGAGACTTCAGAGAAGTGTGACTTGCCCAAAGTCACCCAGCAGCTGCATGTGGGGGAGCGGAGACGCGAACCCAGTTCCCCAGATTACGAGACTACCGCTCTTAACCACTACACCACACTGGCTCTAAGAGATTTCTTAGTTTACAAAAATACTTGGATTGTCTCTTTTTTCAAGTTGCGTTTTCTACAGATCAGTTTCTTTTGTTGTGAGACATTAATGTTACATACAGTGTTAGGAAGAAAAGAGGGGCAGGGGGAATGGTGAGTGGGGTAGGGTCATGTGGCAATGCTTCTATTCTTCTATTTATTGTATGTGTGGGGTTTTGTGTCAGCGTCACTTCATACAAGAAATATGCAAAATAACTAAGCAAGTATTAGAAGTCACCCCAGAGCTGGTCCTACTAAATATCTTCCAAGATAATAATGCCCACACACATCATAAAGAGCTCATAAGCCGCCTACTCGCAACAGCCCGAAGCATCAGAGCCAGACACCGGAGAGACCTGTCAGGAGTAAGTATGGACCAATGGTACCAAATAGTATGGGAAACAGCCTTATTAGAAAAACTGACTAACCAATAAACTGAAACTGAGACAAATAGAAGAAGACGCCTTCACCCTGGTATGGTTCCCCTTTATCACATACACAGCCCAACAAGACAACAACAAGAACCTGCTGACAGCATACAAATCAATCTGGCTAACCTGATCCAAAAACACACATACACATACCCCACTCACACACAAAATCAATTCTCACTTGTTGTTGTTGTTGCTTAGTCGTTTAGTCGTGTCCGACTCTTCGTGACCCCATGGACCAGAGCATGCCAGGCACCTCTGTCCTCCACTACTTCCCGCAGTTTGGTCAAACTCATGCTGGTAACCTCAAAAACACTATCCAACCATCTCGTCCTCTGTCGCCCCCTTCTCCTTGTGCCCTCCATCTTTCCCAGCATCAGTGTCTTCTCCAGGGAGTCTTCTCTTCTCATGAGGTGGCCAAAGTACTGGAGCCTCAGCTTCACGATCTGTCCTTCCAGTGAGCACTCAGGGCTGATTTCCTTAAGAATGGATGCGTTTGATCTTCTTGCAGTCCATGGGACTCTCAAGAGTCTCCTCCAGCACCATAATTCAAAAGCATCAATTCTTCGGCGATCAGCCTTCTTTATGGTCCAGCTCTCACTTCCATACATCACTACTGGGAAAACCATGGCTTTAACTATACGGACCTTTGTTGGCAAGGTGACGTCTCTACTTCTCAAGATGCTGTCTAGGCCTGTCATTGCCCTTCTCCCACGAAGCTGGTGTCTTTTAATTTCGTGGCTGCTGTCACCATCTGCAGTGATCATGGAGCCCAAGAAAGTAAAATCTCTCACTGCCTCCATTTCTTCCCCTTCTATTTGCCAGGAGGTGATGGGACCAAAGACAACCAACCACACCTTAGGCCACCCCCAACCTCTCTCACCACCAAGGAAATACAGTACAACAAGCGAATAGTAAGGGAACCCACACAAAGTGCTGGTTTTGACCTATAGAGCCTTAAATGGTTCAGGACTGCAATACCTCAAGGACCACCTCTCCCCATATGAACCAACCTGGACCCTGCAATCATCATCTGAGGCCCTTCTTTGTGTGCCTCCTCCATGAGAAGTCTGGAGGGCGACAATATGAGAACAGGCCTTTTCTGCAGTGGCTCTCCAGAGAGGCTCACCTAGTGCCTTTGTTACATATTTTTAGGCACCGGGCAAAAACATTTCTTGTTATGTACTGAAGTTCTCACCCTGGGCCAGCAGGGGGATACTGTAGCTAGTTCAGGTCCACATATGCAAATAAGGGATTGAAAGTGACATTCAGTGATTGGATAGTTACAGAAAATGGTTACTGTTGCGTTCTAGTGGAGCTCTATATAAGCAGGCTGGCTGAACCCTTCAGTTCAGTTCTGTTCTGGCCTGTGAATAAACAAGAGCTGTTGAAGAATTGCTGTGTCGCCTGATATGTTCACCCACAACTTAACATTTCTCTTCTCACAGGTCTTTGCCTAATTAAGCAATCTATGGACTTTTAAACTGTGTGGGAGTGTGTTGTTTTGTTTATTACTATGTAATGCATTTTTTGTTTTTGTTTTATATTGCAAACCACCCTGTGTAGGGTTGCCATATTTTGAAGAGCAAAAACAGAGGACACATTTGCCGACTTCTTGAAGCTACCAGCATGAGTTTGACCAAACTGCGGGAGGCAGTGGAAGACAGGAGTGCCTGGCGTGCTCTGGTCCATGGGGTCCCGAAGAGTCAGACACGAATAAACGACTAAACTACAACAACTTTTAGCTATGGATCACTACGATGACTCTACCCATTAAACTATTTCTTGCTTCATTTTCTTTTTTGTGTCTTATCTTACTCCGTGCAATTGTAATTTTGTACTTTTTAATTTTTCAATAAAGAATATAAAATAAAAAAGTTTGAGTATGTCTGGGTTTGGTTTTTTTAAAAAAGTAATACCAAAATTTGCATCCGAGTAAACATGCATAGGTTTTTGGACAGCAACAACATCATATACTGTTTTCTTGATGAAGTACTCACATACAATTACTAAGATGCAGCAAACTATGATCGATTGCTACTGCATTGCATCTCTTTCCGATGTACTTTTCATATCAGTAGCTTTATGGCTGCAGTATCTTTTTCTTTGTTTATTGTCAAAACACATTTTGTTGCCTTTGGCAATGCAGAACCCAAGCTTGCTTCGCTTTTATCCATCAGCAGTTTAATTTTTTTTTTATTCTTGGTCATGATGTACGATGCCGAAAAACACAGCTTGAATTTCAAATATTATATTAAAGCTTCACAGATTGTTGGGGGGAGGGAACCTAATTTGTTAAATTCAAAGGGTGGCCATGAGAGACGTTGTGCAGGAATAAATATGGAATGCATGATTCTATTATTAAGCAGCCTAAATATACCTATATATCTATATACCCCTGTAAGCGCACAATTTAGGTTTCAAAGGGAATTAGTAATGACTTGGGATAGGAAAATATAAATACGTATGATTAGAATGTATTGGTTTTTTGTGTTTTTGCCTGTCTCGGTTTGTATTGGGAAGAAATTTCCTGGAATATTTCCTGTAAACTCAAATTTAGTAATTAAAATATTGCTGCAGCAGAAGTATATGGCAATTTGCAAAGGCATACTGATTTGAATAGAACATGCTGCAATTTCCGTGCAAATGCAGAAGCACATAAGAAGAAAACGTTAGAGCCGAGTCAATCCTAATCAAAGTTCCCCATAAAATGTTTTCTGCAATATTGGAAAATCCCGTACTTTTTGGAAATGTTTACTCATTTGCTTACGTTGCTCTCAGTGACGCCATGACATAGGCAAATGTTTATCTCTATTAAACCATTATATTCACCATATGAACCTTGACTGGCTAGGATAACCTAAGCAGTTAATCTTGGAAAGAAGCAGCAGCAGCAGAGAGCAAAAACCAACACCACTGAATCAGCAATACCCAAGGGAAATAAGGTTTCCAAACAGATTGAGGGAGAAGCGGAAACAACAACCTTGAATAATTGCACCATTTATTTATTTTCAAGAAAAGTATCTACCTCACCAATCTGCGACCTGGGAATGAGGACTGAGAAATATTTGATGCATCTGTAAAAACCACATACACAAAAAACCACATGCAATTATAAATCCCAGTATGATTAATAACTTTTTCAATGAGTCATTGTCTTGCAGCAAAGACAAGATTTTCAAAAAGTTCTGCATTGTGCATCAATACACAATATCAATGCCTATTGGTACCAAACTGGCACCTTCACTGTATTCCTTTTGGTGCCTGCTTAAAATATTCTTGTTTACACAAGTCTATCCAGATACTTAGAAATGCTGGTGTGGATTTTAATCAGCTTTAGTATTTTAATTTATTGTATGTTTTGATGTATTGTAATTTTTCCTGGTTCTATGGGTTTTTTCCATTTTCTAAATCACTTTGAGGGTTTTTTATTTAAAAAAAATTAAGTGATATATAAATTTTATGAAATAAATACTAATAAATGATAAGGTCTACAGTATTGATAAAATAATCAATGTTTGCAATTGCAGTTTAATCTTCTTGTTCCAAGTTCTTCTTTTATTTCCAGTTGGCCTAGGAGGCAGAAGTAACATTTCAATGAGGGAAGGTTCAGATAATGTTACTATTCGAGCCAGAGGCCGTCAAGGGACGACAGTTCTAGGTGGATCAAAGCTAGGTACCATATGGTGTTCATAAAGCAGGTAGATGAAGAAAACAGGATGGTCAGATGCTGCATTTGTGGAGGAGAGGAGGCTCTGATGGGAGCCAAGGCAAACAGACTGAAACCATGGATAAGAAAATGGTAAGCAAAGCAACCAGAAGACAGGCAAAGTAACATGTAGGAAATCAGAAACTTCTCCAGATCTTCTGCATGCAGAAGGGATAGTGAGACAGTGCAGCTAACCCACCTGTGATGTTGTCCATGCCCCTGGCTCCATCCACTTGTCACAGACAGCGCACAGACAGATGTTGCACTGCATAGGTATGCATCAGGAGGGCAAGGCCAGTGACATATGAGACATCAGGGGCTGATGGGAGTCCAACAGCAGATGGAGAACCTCTCCATTGGCTACCTCTGGTGTAGAGTAATGCTAGAGTAAGCCAGCCACCAGCCAGCTGACCAGCAGTGGTGGACTTTGGGCTCTCAAATTTCAGCAGCACCCTGTGTGATGCTAAAATCTGGTACCCCCCAACTCCCATGCTCCATTCTATATCATTGTTGTGTTCACTGCACTTATCCAGGCTTCGTGTTTCCTTCAGGAATGAAGCAAAGTGGTGATGATAAATTTACACATATTTACAACCTGAGCCTACGATGGACAGCTTCACAGCATTAAGACCTCAAAGGGTCTTGTTTCTCCCATAGCCACATCTATCAGACATTGCTCATAAACGTTGCTCTCAAGCATTGTTCTGACTTTCTCTCCAGCTTGCTGTTTTACTTCGCTATCACATCGTTACAACTTTCAACTCTGGCTTTGTCCTTCTAAATTCAGGTAGGTAGCCATGTTGGGTTGCCACAGTCAAAATAAATTAAAAAATTGACCAGTAGCACCTGGACAATTATACCCAGTTTGTTATGGGTATAAGCTTTCGTGTGCATGCACACCTCTTCAGATACACTAAAAAAGAAATCACCAGACACTTATATATAGTGGGAGGGTGGGGTGGGGTCTTTCTCAGGAGGGTAGTAGGAGATGGGTGATGGACTCAATGGGTATGGTAAACCTGTTGACGACTGTTAATGGCTGCAATTAGTCCTACAGGAAAAAGCAAGGGTAGCATGCAGAGGACCAAAAATAGCTTTAGCATATGCAATGAGACAAGAAATCAATATCTCTATTTAGATCAGGTCTCTCCATAGTTTTCAGTTTAGTAATAAGCTGTAATTCCGCAATTTCTCTTTCAAGTCTATTTCTGAAATTCTTTTGTAATAAGACAGCTGCTTTGAGATCCTGTATTGAATGTCCTGGGAGATTGAAATGTTCTCCTACTGGCTTCTCTGTCTTGTGATTCCTGATGTCAGATTTATGTCCATTTATCCTTTGGTGTAGGGTTTGACCTGTTTGTCCAATGTAGAGAGCTTATCCTTCTAAGTAACTATGAACTGGGGAAGCATCTTTTGTTTGCTTCCCTTATTGGCCCACCACCCAGGCTATCACCACAGGAAGCTAGCCTGGCTTATATTTTAACACTTGCTGGAGGATCTCACACACAACCTACTTCCGCCACCACCACCCTCAACTCATAACAATAGGTGCATTTTCAGCGAATTAGTACATCACATTTGCTGCTGTGCTCTCCCCTTCTGTAGGCACATGTGAGACAAAAGGCAGCTGTGATCTTTCCAGCAGAAGTTCAGACAAGCACAGCTGTATTTCCCTTTGTGCTGTATCAGCTAGATCTGAATGTTGATTAGTTTAAGCATTTTGTGATTAATGGCTTCCAACCCTCTATCCTGTATTTGGAGGTTAAAACAAACCATTTTTTTGTTTTTGTTTTTAAGTTATATTCTCCTTGTCAATGGTCTAGCAGGATGCACATGGACATTTGTTCATGAATGTATATGTGGTTTCCTGTTTGAAGGAAATAGGTTTGATTTTGGATCACTGATCAGATTCAGGTCAATAATAATATCGTCCTTCAAATCAGAAAAGGAATGTATGCAGTTGAAAACAATCATGGCCAGTTTGCCCCTACACCCAGAAAGAAGACTCAAGACACCACGTTATGTGCTTTTAAAAAAGTTGTATTTATTAAAGTTTAAGAAATAGAGGATCTGCCAAATAGCAAAACACATAAATGAGGATGGGGTGTGTGTGTCAATGATTACATATTTCCCTCACCCTTGTTCATGTAAACCTACACCTTATTTTCTCCCCAGTGAAGGATGGAAAGAAACTCTCCCTCCTTGCTAAGTGAGCCTTATGTAAGTGAAGCCCAAGCTGTGCACGCAGGCCCCATTCTCCAACATTCACCACGGTGCACAGACCCCAAGGGGACCCCCAAGTACCCCCAAGCCTTAGATAGGGAGCAATAGCCTGTTGCCACATCAAATGCTTTGGGGGGGGGGGTCCTGGAGGGAAGCTTCCCTACCAGAGTTGGCTAAAATCCAATTCCACAGACTTTCTGAATATGGACAATTTGGTTTGTAATTCCTCAAAGTTGTCACATTAATGCATATAACATTTTGTCCCCAACACTTTGCATCACTGTTCTTCTTTGAGGGTGTGGGGACAAATCTCTCTCTCTCTCTCTCTCTCTCTCTCTCTCTCTCTCTCTCTCGGTAATTTCCATACAGCCAAAGTGACACATAGCACTAAAAGATAATCATATATTCTTTCATCGCTAAGGGCTGCCACCATTGAGAATTCTGCAAGGAAAGAATAGATATTGATGAAACATCTGCAAGTACATGGCTGGCACATTCATCTTTGATCCCTCTACATCTTATTTTATCATAATGCAGAAGATAACACTTGTAGAACATCCACAAGGTTGTTGTTTTTTGTCTATATATCATACAGATTACAAACATCATCAGTGCTCCCACTGGTGATGTTAGGCATGTCTTTTCTCTTCTTGTTTTAACTATGTTATTCTGCATATAAATGTGTGTGTTTTTCTGTTCCAGCATATATTCAGAGCTCCACAGCACTTTAGTTTCCAATCACAACAATCGAATACTACCAGTATGTTTCTCCCTGTCCACATTTATATAGATCTGATCTGCCTGAAAACATGGAGCAACAGTGATGTCTTCTTCTTCTTTGGTGATTCCTTGTAGCCAAGTAAGATTGTCTTCCATAAACATGGTTTTAACAGTGAGTCTGTAAGTGACTGGGGAGGCCAATTCTGGATCCACATGTCCTTCCACAGTGGGGACATAGGTTTCCAGGCAGAAGTTGATCACGGTGAGGGTTTGCCAAATGTGCCTTCCTCTTAGCTTGTTTCTCCCTTTTGTCCTGAGTTCAAGTATCTTCAAAGTCCAAGACACTTTTGGTAAAGGCTGTTCTCCAACTGGAGTTCTCACAGGCCAGTATTTCCCAGTTGTCAATGTTTATACTACATTTTTTTAGGTTTGCCTTGAAAGTATCTTTGAACCTCTTTTGTTGACTACCAGCATTACGCTTACCATTTTTAAGTTCGGAATAGAGTAGTTGCTTTAGGAGACGATAATCAGGCATCCGCACAACATGACCAGTCCAACAAAGTTGATATTGAAGAATCATTGCTTCAACACTGGTGATCTTTCCTTCTTCCAGTACACTGGCATTGATTCTCCTGTCTTCCCAAGTGATGTGTAAAAATTTTCGGAGACACTGTTGGTGGAATCTTTCGAGGAGTTAAGAGATGGAGCAGTGATGTGAAAACTGGCTAACCTAAGAATATGGGAATTTGGAAAAAGTAGTTCCCTGTGTACACGATCATATCTCAAAAAAGGAGACAGAAGGCTGGGCTCCTAAAGATTAGGAATAATTCAATCCCGCTCGCGTTCCAGACCAGGATTGAATTATCTGTTGAGGAAATTTTCTGATTACTGTTCTGGAAATGGTTTATCCATTAATTATGAAAAATCTAAAATTTTAGTCTTTGAAAGAAGATTCTCCCAGTCTAAATGGGTGCTGGATGGCCATAACCTTGAACAGGTAAAATACTTCAGTTACCTAGGGCTCACATTCCATCATACAGGATCTTGAAAGCACCATTGGCAAACCTCCCTTCAAAAGGCGGAGATTACAAAGCTAGCCATACATAGATTCTTCTACACAAAGGGCGGCAAATATGTTCCAGCAGCCTTAAGGGTTTTCAACGCAAAGCCCGTTTCCCAACTCCTGTATGCAGCAAATGTCTGCCATAATGGGGACCTGCCAAAGCTAGATGGCTTTCAGGCAAAATTTATACGATCTCTGCTGCAGGTACCTAACTGCGTCCCCAACTCCGTACTTCTGTTGGAAGCTGGTGAATGCCCAATTTCAGCTAGAGTGTGGTGGGCTGCCCTAAAACATTGGCTCAGGATTTCAGTGATTAATTTAGGGAAGGGTCTGTACCAACATTTGACCAATGAGGAATTTGTCAGCAAATGGCAGAAAACCATGGCTTAAAAAGCCACCTCTATTGGTCTGTCTCCCCCCCAACTGTATTACCTGGGTTATGAAGGTGCCCAAAAGGTTTTAAAGCAAAGATTATGGGACAATGCACACAGCGACTTGTGATCTCGATCACACGCAGTCTGTAGTCCGCTGGCAGCAGGAGTTCAATATGGGTATGTCTTTGAGTTAACATCTTACATCAAAAACCTGACAGTACCTAACTATCGAAGGCTTTTCACTAAAGCCAGACTAAATGTCTTCCCCTCTGCAGTGCTGGATGGTAGGTTGAGAGGAATTCCCAACCAGGACAGACTTTGCTCATGTGCTCAAGACATCGATTCCATAAATCATATTTTGTTGCATTGTACGAAGTATGAGCAGACCAGGGGTGAATTGATACTACCTCTGCTGGTGCCTTTCCCGGGAAAATCAGAGGCTCACTATGTCAGGTTCCTACTGGAAGACCGGACAAAAGCTAGAACGTTGGCAGTGGCAAAGTTTCTATTGGTGGTTGCAAGAACAAATGAGCCCTATATTCTAAACGAAATGATTAATTAACCTGGAGGTAGGCTGTATGAACTGTGTATTGATTTGTAATGTTTTGTTGGGTCTCTGGACCATAATAAAGATAGTTGTAGCTGTTAGGAATTTATAGTCTGCTTACTATTGTTTACTGCATCCCACTCACCTTTTTGCTTGGGGCTTTCTATGAAATGGTAATGTTTCTGGGATTGCCCTGTGTCTATCGGCTATAACAGATTGCATCAGAGAATCCCAGTGCAAGCTTTCTTCATTCCTTAGGTGGACACGACTGCTCTTATCTTAGCATGCATGAGGGGAATAAGGGCAAAACCAGGCATATTTGAAGCCTTCCTGTTCAGAGGCACAGAGAATACCAGATGCATTTAATCTGATGGCTTAATTATTCAAGGGACACTTCTCACTGTGCACTGTTTTGTGGTGATAGCAAATACCTTTTATACAGCTCTTTTTAACAAGAGTTCAGAATGCTTCACATAATCTGATTGTAAACCTTATGACAATCTTGTAAAGCGGGTTGATATTATTATCCCATCTGGCAGGTGGAGCCCAGAAAGAGCCTATTACAACCTTTTGACTAGGACTTTCAGCTCCGTAATTAAGTCAAGCAGCTGTACATGTATGTGTACGTGTGTGTGCATGTCTACACACACATGCGCGCACACACACAGAGAGAGAGAGAGAGAGAGAGAGAGAGAGAGAGAGAACTTGACCGAGGCTATCCTTTAATACCGTGAACGTGTTTTCTGCCATCTTTATGAAATCCTAAACTTTGGGCTTAATAGTGTCCGCAATAATGAAGATTGCTCTCATTTTAAAATACCTATATGTTATCTCCAGAGATGATGCAACATATCTGGCTGCATAATGCTTCAGCATCTATGCTGCCAAGTACTGTGAAATACTTTCAGGAGGTCCCTAAAAAGATCAGCACCGAACCAGCCAACGAAGAGATTTAAATTCCCTCTGACAACTGCAAAGTAAAGTACGCTGGAAGGAATGATTTAAAGCACTTACACCTTGAAGGTTTCTAAATTAACTGTAACCATTCGTGTAAAATAAATAAATAAAAGGGAGTTTGGTATGTCACAGGGTGGGAACAGTTCATTGAAAAACATTGCACAGTTTTCAGCTTTGATCTAAGAATGGGAGGGTGGGGGGAGGAGTGGAAGTATTCCTAAATTGTGGATGACCCTGAGCTAAATGGGAGTGGAGGGTGGGTGACTCGCTGCGGGACGATGACGACTGAGGAGGAGGCGGAGCTGGAGCCGCAGCATTAAGCTGCTTAACACGCCCCCCGGAGACACCTGGTTGGCTGCCTCCGGTGGGCGTGGGCACCAGCCAGGTGAGGAGGGGCGGGGGCTAAGGCCCCCGGCCAGGGGCGGAGCTCGGGCTCCCGCCCACAACCACTCCCCTCTCTTCCAGGGAGGAGAGTCTTTGTTGGGATCACATGGATGGAAAGGTAGATAATGAATATCCCTACAAGCTTGTCTTGTCTGACTGAGTAAAGACTATGAACGTTAACAGATCACAGAATTATAGAACATAGAGTTGGAAGGAGCCATGATGGTTATCTAGTCCAACCCCCCCTGCAATGCAGGAATCTTTCACCCAATGTGGAGTTCGAACCCACGACCTTGAGATTAAGACTCTCATGCTCTACTGACTGAGCTATCCAGCCTCAAAGCCTATGGCACCCGGTATTTCCAGGAGGTCTCCCATCTGTGTACTAACCCCATGTGCTAAGGTAAAGGGGACCCCTGACCATTAGGTCCAGTCATGACCGACTCTGGGGTTGCGGGGTTTATCTCGCTTTATTGACCGAGGGAGCCAATGTACAGCTTCCGGGTCATGTGGCCAGCATGACTAAGCTGCTTCTGGCGAACCAGAGCAGCACACAGAAACGCTGTTTACCTTCCCGCCGGAGCAGTACCTATTTATCTACTTGCACTGGTGTGCTTTCAAACTGCTAGGTTGGCAGGAGCAGGGACCGAGCAACGGGAGCTCACCCCATCGCAGGGATTCGAACCACCGACCTTCTGATCGGCAAGTCCTAGGCTCTGTGGTTTAACCCACAGCGCCACCCGTGTCCCTTAACCCTATGTGGTAACTCTGCTTTAAAAAGAGGAGAAAATGAACACAAGGATTCATACATGCTACTACTTGCAACCCCCCCATATGTCATAGTTGCTGCTGCTGTAGGACATAATCCAGTGCCAGCAGCAAATCTATATTTCACCAAGAATCAGTTTCCTTATGATGGCGCTTAGATTTGTTAACATTTTGAGTTTGTGTTGTAATTACATTGCGCAACGATGGCACATTGAGCATGATAATGGAAAGGTATTAATTACACCTCCACCTCCTCCTCTTTGCCAGACATTCCCTATTATTCTGATGGCCATTTCCACCTTTCTGAGCAGTGGCGCTACAGATTTAGGGCATTTATCTGAAACATAGTAATTAATCCAAATGGTTAATCTGTGTGTCAGCTAATAGTCTAGCGGAAAGTGCACATTATTCCCCCATTCAAAGTGCTGAGCAGCTTGTTACTGTGTCTGGTGCCAGTTTGCTTTGTGCTCGAATGCTTAGCGTTGGCTTCCTAGCCTAGATCCTGCTGGGCTGCTGCTTAAAAGGTCCAACTAATGTGCATTCTTCCCAATTTGGTGAAATGACTTAATTGCACAACAAAACCAGTTTTAGAGCGAAAGACCTATGACAATAGTTTGAAAACATACTGCTTTGATCAGGACACAAATGAAATAAACAGTGATGGATATTTTGGGGGTCCCTCATCCACTGAATTACTCAGTGTGTGGTGACAGGGCTACTGAATGGGTAAAAGCAGGAGTAGGCAACCTAAGGCCCAGGGGCTGGATGAGACCCAATTGCCTTTTCAACCCTGCCTGCAGACAGTCCAGGAATCAGCGTGTTTTTACATGAGTAAAATGTGTGCTTTTATTTCAAATGCATCTCTGGGTTATTTGTGGGGCATAGGAAATTGTTCAATTTTCCACCAAAAAATATAGTCCAGCCCACCACATTTTCTGAGGGACGGTGGACCGGCCCATGGCTGAAAAAGGTTGCTGACCCCTGGGTAAAAGTAAAGGGAATCCCACTAAATAGATCCATGGGAAGGTGCTTCAGTCCATATGCCCAGACAGGGGCTGAGGGACATAGCACTCCCCAACACAGCAAGACTGTGGGGGTTGCTCCTATTCGATGTATGTCATAGGTCAACCACAAATCAGGCTGGACCCCTGCTCAGAGGCAGATTTTGGAAAGCATGACTGATTCAGTCACACAAGGAATGGGGCCTTGGGGGGCACCACAGGGGGTGCCACAACTATGTTGTAGAATGGGAGGCGAGAGGCGGGGGCACCTAATTTTGATGTCACACAGGGCGCCACTGAAATCTGAGAGTCCAAAGTCCGCCACTGCCCTGGTATCACTGAAGCAAGCAGGCCAGAGGAGATGGTGGCTACGCTTTTTGCCAAGCCAAAACTCACATACAGTGGTACCTCGGGTTAAGAACTTAATTTATTCTGGAGGTCCGTTCTTAACCTGAAACTGTTCTTAACCCGAGGTACCACTTTAGCTAATGAGGCCTCCCGCTGCCACCGCACAATTTCTGTTCTCATCCTGAAGCAAAGTTCTTAACCTGAGGTACTATTTCTGGGTTAGCGGAGTCTGTAACCTGAAGCGTCTGTCACCTGAAGCATCTGTAACCCGAGGTACTGCTATAAAGTTTGGGTCTAATTTGGATCTAAGAATGTTGTCTGCGGTCCTTGGTTTTTCTGATATGGCTGGATGGGGGCAGGTTAATGGCACCTGGATATGCAACTAGGATCATCCCTCTTACCTACAAATGAGCTCTAGGCATGTGCATATGTAGGTGCAGAGTGCTCTGTGTAATATGGCCAGCATGAGCTTTGGTGGCAGGGGGGTGGCGCTGTGGTCTTAACCACTAAGCCTCTGGGTGCTTGCCAATCAAAAGATCGTGGTTCAAATACCCATGATGGCATGAGCTCCCGTTGCTCTGTCCCAGCTCCTGCCAAACTAGCAGTTTGAAAGCACGCCAGTGCAAGGAGATAAATAGGTACCGCTCCAGCGGGAAGGTAAACTGCGTTTCCATGCGCTCTGGTTTCCGTCACGGTGTTCTGTTGTGCCAGAAGCGGTTTAGTCCTTCTGGCTACATGACCCAGAAAGCTGTCTGTGGACTAACGCCAGCTCCCTTGGCCTGAAAGCAAGATGAGCGCCACAACCCCATAGTCACCTTTGACTGGACTTAACCATCCAGGGGTCCTTTGCTTTATTTTATTTTTTATGCATGTAGCATAGCTCCTCAGCTTCCACTCCTTATTCCTTTAATACATGAGGGGGTTCAAGTGAACCTCTCTTTATTTCTTCTCTTTGTTCATTACTCTTGATAGTGTATTGTTGTCCCCCCACATCTCAACCCTAGCACAACAGCTTTTGTTATCTCACTTGTTCCTCTAAGTACTTTCTTGTTGTTGTTGTTTAGTCGTTTAGTCGTGTCCGACTCTTCGTGACCCCATGGACCAGAGCACGCCAGGCACTCCTGTCTTCCATTGCCTCCCGCAGTTTTGTCAAACTCATGTTGGTAGCTTCGAGAAGACTGTCCAGGCATCTCATCCTCTGTCGTCCCCTTCTCCTTGTGCCCTCCATCTTTCCCAACATCAGGGTCTTTCCCAGGGAGTCTTCTCTTCTCACGAGGTGGCCAAAGTATTGGAGCCTCAGCTTCACGATCTGTCCTTCCAGTGAGCACTCAGGGCTGATTTCCTTCAGAATGGATAGGTTTGATCTTCTTGCAGTCCATGGGACTTTCAAGAGTCTACTCCAGCACCATAATTCTTGTGCAAATGCTTTCCCCTTAAAATGTTTACAGTAGAAAGAAAGGACTGTAAAAGAACAAACACATAATTTTTTTTTTCCATTGCATCAGTGACATCATTCAACAAGCAACATAGCGCTCTATCTGCTGGCAGCTTGAGTTAACTCAGTTCTCTTTACAGAACTCCATTAACGTTCTATTACCAGGCAGGTGTTCTCTGAATATTATTCTTCCTGGAGAGATGCATTATTAAGAAAAAGTGATTACATTTGTTGATGAATTTGCAAGTCTGTTTCCTGTCTGGTCAATTTATGGGAAGTAGTAATGTAGTATTGCAGTGTTCTTTTCTTTTTAAAAATGTGATGTTATTGTCGACATGGTTCAGCATCTAGCAAAAATAAAATTGTCATTTTTTAAAAAAGGAGATTTATTTAAATCTAGAGTATGACTCTAAATGGAGAAGAGAAGAAAGCAAATAGGGTGTTTCATAACTGATTGGGGAAAGTGTGGGGGGGGTTGCGGGGAGTGGAGGGGAAGGGCATAATTTAACCACAGGACTTTGAAATCTTATTTCAGCTTCGGAATGCAGATCCCAGCTGTGTGCATGCACATGAAGTCTTCTTGGAAAAAGCAGTAGTTGTGCCAATCTACTGTTTGGTGGGGGAAAGGGGGCAAGCATGACTCAATACAGCCCCCTACTCCTTTCCCCCAAGGGGGCTGATGGGGACAGTTCCACCTCTTAAGAATTCCACCTGTTAACTTGCAGATGGGTTAGGAAAACAGGGTTGCACATACAGTAAAGGTAAAGGAACCCCTGACCATTAGGTCCAGTCATGACCGACGCTGGGGTTGCGGTGCTCATCTCGCTTTATTGGCCGAGGGAGCCGGCATACAGCTTCCAGGTCATGTGGCCAGCATGACTAAGCTGCTTCTGGCGAACCAGAGCAGCGCACGGAAACGCCGTTTACCTTCCCACCAGAGTGGTACCTATTTATCTTCTTGCACTTTGACATGCTTTTGAACTGCTAGGTTGGCAGGAGCAGGGACTGAGCAACAGGAGCTCATCCCGTCGCGGGGATTTGAACTGCCGACCTTCTGATTGGCAAGTCCTAGGTTCTGTGGTTTAACCCACAGCGCCACCCGCGTCCCATACACATACAGTAGCTTCCTTCAAATCTGGTTCATCATTCAGCTAGGGATGTATTATGTGTGGAAGTGTCTTCCTGTACATGGATACCTTCAGATGGAACAGGGTACAGAGAACTAGGTTGACATCATGTGCTTATCTCCCTCAACTGAAGTCAACAAGACTTTAAATTCGCTTTGCTTTTTTGCTGAATTATGCACTTGCCTTTTAATAACCACCATCTCTTTTTACTTTTCCTCTTTTTTGAGGAGGGAAGGAATCTGCAAATCTTATAGAATAAGCACTGGCGGAGGAAGAGGAGTGGGGGAGAGCACACCGTCCCTGGCATCGCGATCCGGGTAGGGTGCCATCGTGGCTGCCCCCCCGCCCATGCTGGGCGCTCGCCCCCAGGACGCATGCCACGCCCCTGCGGATGGCGCACCATGCCCCCGGAATGCATGCCCCGCCTCTGCAGGTGGCGTGCCCCACCCCCAGAACGCACGCCATATTGATGTTTCGCAACCATAACCTGATGCAGGATCTTAGCCAGACCCAGTTGAATACAGCAGAGCATATGCAGACTTCCAGAAGCAGTCAGTTGCAGGCAGGTAGGATGAAGCAGGAACAAGACGCTGCTACCAGTAACTTGGTTACTTAGAGGTGTTTATTATTTACAGCAGACTCACAAGTCACTATATACAGGATACAGACACGGATCTTAACTCTCTCACTGAACAAACTTCAAACGACTCTCAGAACACTGACCAAACAACTAACAAACAAGGAAGGTCATGAGTCACCATGCCTATGTGGTGACCTCGATCAATAGCAGAGTTGTATCCAAGGCTCCATTTCTCTAGGCAGAATAACTCCCTCTGCTCAGTCTTCTTGACCTTCGGCCAACTCCTTAATTGCTTCTGTGGGAAGCTGCATCAGATTGCACGTAGTCAAAAATCCCAGGACGCACGCCAGCCCCGCCCCCGCCTGCTCTCCCCCCTCCCCCCCCCCCCAGTGCCAGAGCATGAAGCTCCGCCACTGACAATAAGAGAACAAGAAGAATGTACGTTTAAAGAAGGCTGGGAAATGTTTACTGAATATATGGGTGAAAACTGTGTTGATTTAAAAACGCTGGTAGCATTAAGATAAATTCAACAGTGTAAATGAGTTTTGATGCATGTAACAATGGATTACTGAATGGTTTAGTTAATGTAAAATATGCAGGGGTGTATGGCATGTGAAAGGAACCGTGGAAAGAGAAGGGAAGTCATTGATTTAAGGTTATCTAAATGAATATTTTGAAACGTAAATTTAAAAAAATTAATAAAAATTATATTAAAAAAGGAATGTGCAAATCAGTTCATCGTGCATACAGCCATATATGCAGATCCCTCATTGCATGGTATCTAAACTGCATGGTGTAAGCATGTAGGTTGCGCACCCATTCATACATGCCAGGAAAGGATATGAGCCCTCTTCAGATATGATAACTCTACACATGAGCTAGGGTTGGGGGCATACAAGATAGATGCATCCCTGATATCTTCACGAAGAGCACATATGTCTGTAGGGGTAGTGCCTTCAGGTATAGAGCTATATGCATTAAGGCTACACTTGACCCAGAGCTTAGTGCAATTTGGGTCCTGTGGAAGCCATCACATGTAGAACTGTACCCAGGAAGGTCCAGTCACAACAGGTCTTCAAGTTATTTGCATGGACCCCGGTGGGCAGGCCTACTCAGCATGTCCCTGGTCTCACTGCTGTTGAGCATGTGCAGAGTGTGCATTCAACATGCCAGGAGAGTGTCCCAATGGAACAGAAAAACACCAAACAGTTCTAGGTGGGGTCAGTCCCTTTACTGACAGTATGATGCAGTTCCACAGCTTATAGGTAACATACACTTGCAAAATACAGTCTTTCCAGCAGCATAAAGTCTTCTTGCAGTGTTCCAACACAGACTAGGCTCTGGCCAAGGGCAAACTTCCTTCACACACCAGTGTATTTATATTTTAGACTGTGCTGAGTCACTCTCACATGCTTGCCCTTTCTTGTCCTTTTTTCTCTGCATGCATAAACCCTTATACATTAACACTCGGCTCCTCTGTAGAGCAACACAGCAACTATAGTAGCTGAAGACAACTTTGGTTGTTGAATGGTAGTAAGGGTGGAGTCTCAGAAAGCCACCCTCAAGATACAAGAACATTGCATTGTTTTGGTTTGAGATACTAAATCTCACCAGTATTAGTTGACATCTTCTGCAGAGATTCCAATTTCTTCTCCGTACTTGGGCTGTATATTAAGGCACATTTTTGGCATTATTTGAAAGCTCCCCATCTTTGCTGCAGAAGTGGAAGCGATTTGGGGGCTTCTCCATTGAATTCTTCTAGCCACAAGTAGCCTTTCCAGTTTTGTCAGTGCTGAAGTTCAGCATTTTCCTGACAGGGACTTCATGATGGTGACCCATCTGTTCCATAAACAAGCCATCTCTATCATTGAAAAATTGTATCCTCGAATGATCACCTATTAAATCCATGTCAACTTGTTGCACAAGGATAGCTCTATATCTTTCCAGGATATGAATGAGAGGGCACTATGTAACCTTAGGCAAGACCCTTAAATATACAATGATGCAGAGTTAGTTCTGTGTGATCTCACTTTGCTATTCACCATAAAACAATGGCATTAGACATCTGTCTTCTATGCTGTGCTGACAGTCCTGTTTGCAGTGACTAATAGGACCATTTCAAATTGATGTGCATGAGATACTCTTTATTGCCTTGGGTGAAATCCACTGATAGAACATTTAAGTGAAAAACGGGGAACGTAATAATGGTTTGGTGAGCAGGCCTATGCCAGATGGCCTCCAATAGTCAGATGGAGGGGTGGGGGTGGATGCTGAATGATTCTCAGGGATATTTCCAAGAAAGAAAGGAGCAAAATTCAGATTATAGATGCTGATCTTTGGAGATGCATTTGAAGATATAGTAGAATGGTCCACGGATGTATCGGCTTGGAAGTGTGAGAAATCTCTGGCCGCAGATTACAGATGTATTGCTCTTGGCTACACTTCAGCACTGCCATTGTAGATTGTGACAGGATGGTATTGCAGCTAACAGCTCAGAAATGATGAGGGTTACACTCTCCTATAAAAAGTAATGCTGTGATGAACTCTGCCACACGCTTTCTCAAAGGTTTTCTCCCTCATTCTCAAGGTACTTGAGAACTGGGGTTAGTAGGACATTTTTAGCTTATCTTGCTATTGCAAGGTAGCCACAGGTACAGCCAAGGCCAGCACATCTATGAGGCAAAGTGAGGCAACCACCTCAGATGTCATGATCCACAGGAGCAGCTGATCCAAATGTACATCTTTATTCCCTGTCTTGTTCCAGATGTAGATCTTCATTCTCCCATTCTTCCTTGGTGAGAAGAGAGGCACCATTTTGTGATTCACCTCAGGTGCCAAAAATGTCTTGGGCCTGTTCTTGGAGCAGCATCTGTTTTTCTTTTCATTTGTTATAAGAGGGGGGGGGACTGCTTCTTTTCCCTTATCCAAGGGAGCAGAAAATAATAGATGCCAACTAGAGTCTATTGAGAAGCAAAGTAGCTAGTAAGCCTGATCTTTATTAACTGTTGCAACAGGGTCTCCACTCACCGCACGCAGGAGGGAGGAGAAAACCCAGAACAATGGTGTGCAAGCCCTTATATAGATTTTTGAAGTTGCCCACCCTGTAGCCCAAGACCCCCCTCCCCCCCAAAAAAATCATACATACACCATAGAAGGAGGCGGTCTACAGCAGAGGAGGCGGTCTACAGCAGAAATCCTGTTTGCCAGGATACCTATTAATGGTCACTGATTGCATTACCTGGGGCAGCCTGGCCATTCATTTGTGATGGTTAATAGTTTAGTTCCTGAATCCAGGTCACAGGCTCACCCTATTCATACACAAATACGCCCTTAAGACAAGATTTGTAAGCAAAAGACAATGGGGAGTCTTTCCCCATTTCCTCCCTTACTGCAGAGGAATATTTGAGGTCACTGGGAGAGTCAAAATGGCTTCAGGGCTGCTCTCCTGTTCTATTTCAGACACGTGGTTTATATAGTTACGCATGCGTTTGCCTTGGACATTTATGAACATTTATTTTATACTTGAGACCTTCGAATTCTTATAACACATTCAACACCTCTCCTGCACTCCACAACTTCCCCAGGTGTCTATGCTTCCTGACCTGAAAAAGCTGCATGAAAAGCTGTGGGAACTGCTACCTCACAAGGTCTTCTCCTGGCCTTTTATTGAAGCGTGTGGACCTAGGAAGGCTTTGGAGTGCAGAAGGTTGTTTGCAGAATAAAAAAAAAGGGCATGCACAAACACACCTCAGCTACCTCATGAAAGCACACGATAAACACTGCAATGCACCCATGAGAATTTAACCAAAATGTTCTTCCACTTTTAAATGTTATTTTGTTTCTTAACTCCCATCAGCTCCCAACTGCCAGTTTGATTTCCAAATGCCATGCATGTCTTCTACCTACCTATCTTTGTAACAAACCACCCTACTGCTCTGACTTCTGGTCTCTTTGCTTATCCCCAACCCTGGAGCCTTAATTCCTCTGAGGTTGACTGCAGGATAAGTATCAACTGAGGACATATGACAACACTCAACATATACAGGATCACACTGGTATTTGTTTAAAACTTGGCTGCACGACCAACGCCACCATCTCTATTAACTTCACCAGAAGTAATTCATTCTCATCAAGATCAAAAGGTCTTTACACATCTAAGAGGAGCTGGTGCGCAGAGAGTCTAAGATTAAATCAGATCTCCCCATTCTAGTTTCTTCTTTGAGAAATGTTTCAAAATCATTCATTTATACTCTTTTTAAAAAGATCACAATGTCATGGGTTCTGAAGACCTTTGGGCTTTGCTTTGCTTTTGCTAATACAAGGTTTTCTGCATGAAGAATGTTGCTAATCAAAGCAATTATCAGCTAACCGGAAACTCGCTGAAGTTTTATCACCTTGCTCCTAAACAAGCTAATAAATAACGTTGTGAATTTCAAAGTTTCAGCTTACCTCACCATCCCTAAATATGTTATTAACTGGGACACTGGAAAGTAACCATGAAATCTTGTTTGGGCTAACCCTTTATGAACCAGTATTTCAGGGATAATGGTGGCAAAATTATCTACTTCTATTATTAAAATAGATCTACTTCTATTATTAAATATTATTATTAGATATTAAAATATCTACTTCTATTATTAAAATAGGGACGCGGGTGGCGCTGTGGGTAAAAGCCTCAGCGCCTAGGGCCTGCCGATCGAAAGGTCGGCGGTTCGAATCCCCGCGGCGGGGTGCGCTCCCGTTGCTCGGTCCCAGCGCCTGCCAACCTAGCAGTTCAAAAGCACCCCTGGGTGCAAGTAGATAAATAGGGACCGCTTACTGGAGGGAAGGTAAACGGCATTCCGTGTGCGGCTCTGGCTCGCCAGAGCAGCGATGTCACGCTGGCCACGTGACCCGGAAGTGTCTCCGGACAGCGCTGGCCCCCGGCCTCTTGAGTGAGATGGGCACACAACCCTAGAGTCTGTCAAGACTGGCCCGTACGGGCAGGGGTACCTTTACCTTTTATTATTAAAATGCTTACCTCAACCTTCCTCCAGGGAGCCCTCCTACACTTGTTTTATGCTCACATAAACACTGTGAGGTAAATTCATTTAAGAGGTAAGGACTGACCCAAGGTGAGGTGCAGAGCTGCGCAAGGATGTGAAACAAAGTCTCCCTAGCCAAAGTTTCACTCTCTGTCTCCTCCACCACACCTGGTGGGTATGCAGTTCTACACAACCCTCCCCAATAATTGGCCCTGAGATGAGTTAACAAGCAAAATGGTTACGAAGGACCATAGATTGCACTGGTAGACATTTCAAAGTGTTTTATCACATGGTGTTTTCTTTTCAATATGGAATCATTTGATTTGAATCTTGCAGAAGCAGGTTAGAAGCTTAGTGAAGCCAGCAGACCTGGCAGAGTGGCAGTAGTGGGGTGATGATGATAATGATAATGAATGATAATAATAATAATAATAATAATAATAATAATAATAATAATAATAATAATATTTATTATTCATACCCTGCCCATCTGGCTAGGCTTTCCCAGCCACTCTGGGTGGCTTCCAACAAAATATTAAAAATACAATAAAACATCAAACATTTAAAAACTTCCCTAAACAGGGCTGCCTTCAAATATCTTCTAAAAGTCACATAGTTGTTTGTTTCCTTGACATCTGAAGGGAGGGTGTTCCAAAGGGCGGGCACCACTACCGAGGAGGCCCTCTGCCTGGTTCCCTGCAACCTCACTTCTCGCAGTTAGGGAACTGCCAGAAGGCCCTCACCACTGAAAGAAGAAGAAGAAGAAGAAGGAGGAGGAGGAGGAGGAGGAGGAGGAGGAGGAGGAGGAGGAGGAGGAGGAGAAGTGTGCCTCTTTCAACACTGGGGAAAGTCAACAGTTCTGAACTCATGGAGGGATCAGACTCACTCTTACCTAAGTGGGTTAGTGGTGCTGGTCAGAAGGTGACTCCTACCCACTATTTTTTTGCCTAAAAAAATGTTTAGGTGTGCTCTCATTTTCCTACTCATATTGAAATACTGCCCCTCAATGAGGCCATACTTAGATTCACAAAATGTTTAGGGGTATGCATACCCCTGCATCTCCCCGGAAAAAAAGCACTGCTACTACCATACCAGTTACATCATTTGTTGAAGATCTCCTTTTTAAAAATTGGAATAAAGCTGTGGCTCCAGTTTGGGAGCTGTCAAAAGTTAGGCGAGAATCTACTGGTAGATTCTGGATGCTTTGCTGATCAGCAAGGACGTCTGTCCCCCAACTGTTTAACAATAGCAATTACCAAGTTAGGTTCATTAATTCAGTTCAGGGGACAAGGATGCAGCTGACCCCAGGAGCAGAGCCCTTCTGTGAGATGTTGTTTTATTTGTGTAACAGTCTCCCATACGTATCGCTGATGCAGAAGCGCATCTGGGTGGACTGCAATGCTAATTCAAGATTTCTTGGATTGGGCGAATTCAACTTCCAATGGAACCAGAGAAGTGCATTTGTATTCAGAGTGACCAGTTCTCATGTGCAGCCAGCTGCCTATGGCCATTGCTAAATTGTGGCTACTGTGCTCGCTAACCCCTTAAGGCGCAAATCATTGACCACCACAGGGGTGCATGGGGAATAATGTGGCTTGTTAATATATGATCAGCCAGTGGGGTAATTGCTCCAGAACTGTGTGCTGCTTCGAAGACAAAAGCATTGGATGACTCCCAAATAAACGCTGAACAGCATCAGCAGGCGCTATATTTACAAGAAGCACTGTAATTGGACATACTTTCCATTTCCCCCAGGATCAATTAAGTAAAAAACATCAAAAAGTGTGCTGGCTTTAATTAGCCAGTTATTCAGCATGTTTTTGTCATTAAGTTGCTCTATAGCCCGCGTTCTAATCACAATCATAATGGTGAAGTAAATTAAGTTATAGAAATTGACCAGGCTTAATAAGCAATTTCAAAGCAACCTGAATTGAACTTGAAGCCGGTGGGTCAACGGCTTATGACATGTCTTGTCACTAGAGATTCATGTCAATCACTCCTCACCTCCATTGAAACCAAGACAGTAGAACTGGGAATTAAAAGATGATAATGGGGCTCTCAGATTAATCATTTGAAAATCAAGTTTAGTCTAAGAAGACTTATGAGTAAATTGAAAATGCTCAGGAGCAGGGGCGCCTTCGCCACCCCCGAAACATACTTTCAAAATTCAAAAGGCTGTAGCTGGAATCTTTGCTTAATGGTTTATTCTTTGTTAGTTAGTACATTGGTCTTGATTCAGATGTTCCTAATAGGCTGTTGAATTGCCAAGCACATTCAGAAGCAAATATAATATAGTTGACTTTATTGGAACTGCATGATACCTGAGAGAAATATTGATGTGGAAAAATCCCACACTAATCAGCAATTACTTGTTTCCATATTTATGATATTTTTGTAACAGACTGCTTGCGTTTTGCAATTGTGGATGTTAGGTCTGTGTACAGTCAACTTTTGTAGGGTGTGTGTGTGACTCCGCTGCTTACACAAAAACAACATCGGACAGTGTGTAAATATGACATGCACACTTTCTGTTGGGACATCATAAGTGTTAAATTGTGGGTGAACATATCAGATGACACAGCGATTCTTCAAACAGCTCTTGTTTATTCACAGGCCAGAACAGAACTGAACTGAAGGGTTCAGTCAGCCTGCTTATATAGAGCTCCAGTACAATGTAACTGTAACAATTTTCTAAAACTATCCAATAACTGAACGTCACTTTCTATCCCTTATTTGCATAACTATCTACAGTATCCCCCTGCTGGCCCAGGGTGAGAACTTCAGTACATAACAATAAGGAATGGCAAATTCTACAGAGGCACAGAATCTTTGCTTTGCCTGTTATCTCATTTAGAGGAAGCTGTGTGAAGTGGATGCGTGCTCATGAAAGCATCTCACTAAGCTTCACAGCCCTGATGCAAAAGAAGTGCTATCAGTGATGGCAGTTCTCTGTTGTATGCTCTGGAACATAAAGGTAAAGGTAAAGGGACACCTGACCATTAGGTCCAGTCATGACCGACTCTGGGGTTGCAGCGCTCATCTCGCTTTATTGGCCAAGGGAGCCGGCGTACAGCTTCCGGGTCTTGTGGCCAGCATGACTAAGCCACTTCTGGCGAACCAGAGCAGCGCACGGAAACACCGTTTACCTTCCCGCCGGAGCGGTGCCTATTTATCTACTTGCACTTTCGAACATGCTTTTGAACTGCTAGGTTGGCAGGAGCAGGGACTGAGCAACGGGAGCTCACCCTGTCACGGGGATTTGAACCGCTGATTGGCAAGTCCAAGGCTCTGTGGTTTAACCCACAGCGCCACCCACGTCCCTGCTCTGGAAGATACCTACATCTAAAACAAACAAATTTCATAAAGAGATGGTAGTTGCAAAAAAAGTCAGCACATGAGAGAAGGTGGCCATGTGATTTGTACTTCAAATGTACTTTACTAGGATTGGTTCCCAGAGGCTGATTGAAGAGTTCCATGCACACACACCCACCCAAAAATCCATTAGATATTACCTTCTCGATTTACTAGTGCCTTCCAAGTAACAATTAGGAATGTCCAAGAACAATAATACTTAAAGTTCAATTAGGAATCCATGCTGGTAGGAAGATTAAATATTTACTAAAATAACAACAGCCTTTCAAGTAATGGTTGAAACTTCATTACTCAAATACATTTTTGAACAGCTATTTTCTGCCTCACTTCACTGTAATTGCAAAATGTAATAGGGGCTGTAAATGTTTCACGGCATAGAATAACACAGATCTCTTAGGTTAAAGGACAGTGGCTGAAATGTGATAAATAATTTTCAACAGGTGTGATCATTGCTCCATCTTCCCCCTTTATAGCATCTTTTTGTTGAAAAAGGCCACTCAAAGACATAACAAGCAATGCTTTGTCTGACTTTCTTGCTCTCTTAAGTGGACTTTCTTGCTCTCTTACGTGTCTGTTTTCATTGTTCCTTTTTTTAAAAAAAATCCACAATATTTACTTTAATTTTCTATTGTTGGATATCATGGCAGCTAACAAATAATAATAATATATAGCATTAAACATTAAAAAGGGGAGAGAAAGTGTTACATAAGTCTTCAGGAAAAAGCTGTATAGGACAATACATTTAAGCACAATCCCAATTAAGATCACAGGCTTTGTCTAGGTGGTTAGATCTCCTAATGAGCTGAGCAAGAGGCTCTGGTGCATTTCAGAAGGGGTGTTACATGTGAGAGGCCACCACTAAAAAGGCCACTATTAGCTACAGAACTGGTTGCCTTCACAAAGCCCAAAACCCTATTAGTTTCTTGATTGGGAAAGGTTGGTGAAGCAGGGGACAGAATCCATGCCCTTTCTCAACTGATCAGAAGGATTTGGTGCTTAAAAAACAGATCCAGATGCACAGTCCTGCCTATTCATTAGCAGTGAGATTCTAAGGATTAAATTAGGAATTCCCAAAGGGACAATTTACACAAACCGCTATCTCTTTGGAATGCATATATGGAAGCGTCATTTCATATGCATATAGCTACTAAAGAGCTTTCTAAGGCTAAATACTATACATCTCTACTCAGAAGTGAATCCTGTTTTAGTTTGAGCTAGACTGCAGGTGCTTAAAGTTGTTTGTTTTTTTAAAAAAAAAAAGATAGTATAACAGCTTTTAAATGGATCCCTAGGGGAATGCTGTCAGGAGTTGAGGAGTGTCCAGTTCAAAATGAAATGTTTATTTGTTGAAAAGGAGGCTTTATGAAAGGTAGCGGGGAATAGGATGGCCATTTAATGACATAAAAGCAATATAGATTAGAAGATGTATGTCAGAGACACTGGAAGGAGCAACAGTGTTTAGGGATTCATACAGCAATGTTTGAAGCTTCCAAGCTGAAATGTGTGAGAGGGAGTCCTCACATATTATAGATACAATTGGCAGAATAGAAACCAAGTGGAATGGAGAACAGTGGAACAGTTATCACCTGATACAAACCCTATAGGAAGTGTGTACTGCAGGTATTGTTGCACTGTACATCAAAGAGGACATAGATGTTGAAGTAAAGAGTAGCAAAAACACAGCTAGGAAGTTCAAATCATATATATGACTGACACACTTCTTTGGAAATGAAACCATTGTCCAGACTTTAACATTAAAAAATTTTACTTGCAGAAACTTATAGATGAATCAAAACATAATATTTGCAGCCAGATGTGTCACCAAGAATGGGCTTATGGTCTCCTCTTCTTCTAACTTCCAAACAACTGTATTTTCCTCTCTTTCCAGAGCTCAGCCTTTTGTATCTCAGTTAGGCCTGTGAGAGATTTCCACTTTTACCTTCTCCTGCAACTTTGCTTTTTTTCCTTCAAGAAGTCAAGCAGCACTCTAGAGCATTATACAACTTAGCAGTGCTCACAGTGGATTCTAAAACACAGCCATCTGGCTTCACATAAAATGGAGTCTGTCCTTCACTAGATACCTCCCATGTGACCAACGTTAGTTCATTCTTCTTCTTCTTCTTCTTCTTCTTCTTCTTCTTCTTCTTCTTCTTGCCATACACAACCTTGTTTGGAGCCAGTGTGGTGTAGTGGTTAAGAGCGGTAGACTCGTAATCTGGTGAACCGGGTTCGCATCTCCGCTCCTCCACATGCAGCTGCTGGGTGACCTTGGACTAGTCACACTTCTCTGAAGTCTCTCAGCCTCACTCACTTCACAGAGTGTTTGTTGTGGGGGAGGAAGGGAAAGGAGAATGTTAGCTGCTTTGAGACTCCTTCGGGTAGTGAACTCAAATCCAAACTCCTCCTCCTCCTCTTCTTCTTCTTCTTCTTCTTCTTCTTCTTCTTCTTCTTCTTCTTCTTCTTCTTCTTCTTCCTGCAGTTGAATGATTCCAACGAGAGTGTGCTGGGAGCTCGAATTCCCATTTTAAAGTGAGATGGTTTTAAACAATGTTAAGTGTTAACCTGAGCCTCATCAATTGTAACAGAAGATACAATCAGGAAGGGAAATTAGCTCCCAAGATGAAACCCATTTGCCCCCTCACTTCTAAGGGGCGGGAGAATTGTACATTGAAGTGCTCATCTTACCTTCTGTTTGTCACACTGCTTTCCCATTGGAAAACCCGCAGTTCAGTGCTGAACTGAAGCAAATAACAATCAAGTTTTCTTGGGATTGCCATTTGTTCTGATTTTATCACTAAGCAGCAGGTTTGCTGGGGGTCCTGGGGGGGGAGCATAAATCCCCAGGAAATACTTGGGGTGTATGAAATGTCACCCACCACCAATGACACTGTTACTTCAAGCATTGTTGATAGCAGTGGGCCTCTCCCCCTCTCGTGGAGTTTTGAAGATACAACCTCATCTCTCTGGGAAACATACCTCTACAGTGACTTACACGGGGGAAATAGGTGTGGGAAAAATACTTAGGAAAGGCTAAAGTGGGGAAAAGGTTGCCCCAAGGATCATTAGTAGTGGTGGTTAATTTGGGGGGATGTGATGTGTATTAACCAAGCAGCTGGCATAATAATAATAATAATAATAATAATAATAATAATAATAATAATACATTTAATAATAATAATAATAATAATAATAATAATAATAATAATAATAAAAAATTAATTTAATAATAATAATAATAATAATAATAATAATACATTTATATAATAATAATAATAATAATAATAATAATAATAATAATAATACATTTATATAATAATAATAATAATAATAATAATAATAATAATAATAATAATAATAATTTATTATTTGTACCCTGCCCATCTGGCTGGGTTTCCCCAGCCACTCTGGGCGGCTTCCAAAGAGACAAAAAATACACTAAAATGCCACACATTAAAAACTTCCCTGAACAGGGCTGCCTTAAGATGTCTTCTGAATGTTTTTCTCTTTGACATCTGGTGGGAGGGGGTTCCACAGGGCAGACGCCACTACCGAGAAGGCCCTCTGCCTGGTTCCCTGTAGCTTTGCTTCTCGCAGTGAGGGAACCGCCAGAAGGCCCTCGGCGCTGGACCTCAGCGTCCGGGCAGAATGATGGGGTGGAGACGCTCCTTCAGGTAACTGGGCCGAGGCCGTTTAGGGCTTTAAAGTGGAAGTGCGGTAGTGGAAAAGAAGAGTATGGGTCCCAAGAAAAATCTGGGGTGAGGGAAATGGCACCCTCACAGTAAAGACCCTGTTACTTCAAGGCTCATCCATTTCGTTGTTGTAGTGGGTGGGTGGGTGGGTGGTTGGTTGTAAGTCATCCTGAGCAAAAAAAAGAAAAAAAGTGACTAACAAATTTAATAACTAATAAAAATTATAATAACGATAATGACAGCTCAACATTGTTTACCTTGACTGGGAGATGCCCTCCAGGATTTCAGGCAGATGTCTTCCCGAACCCTACCTAGAGATGTCTGGGTTGGAAGCTGGGACATTCTGAATGCACAGCAGATGCCATATCACTGAGCTTTGACACTTCCACTAGATCAGGGGTCAGGAAACGTTTTCAGCAGGGGGCCAGTACACTGTCCCTCAGACCTTGTGGGGGGCCAGATTATATTTTTGAAAAAAGAATGAACGAATTCCTATGCCCTACAAATAATCCAGAGATGCATTTTAAATAAAAGCACTCATTCTACTCATGTAAAAACACCAGGCAGGCCCCACAAATAACCCAGAGATGCATTTTAAATAAAAGGACACATTTTACTCATGTAAAAACATGCTGATTCCTGGACCGTCCACGGGCCGGATTGAGAAGGCGATTGGCCTGAATCCAGCCCCCAGGCCTTAGTTTGCCTACCCATGCACTAGATGTTGTTCCCAAAGGTTCAGTGTAACCAAGTTCCCCAGAAAGGAAGCAAATTGTGACAAATTAATATTAAAAATGCAAATTGGAAGATAATAATGCTAGAACAAAAAGAAACAATAAGGAAACCTTACATTCAAAGCCATGTCAAGCTTGTCTACATTTTAGCTTGATATATAAATATCTGCATGATGACACACTGTTAGAAATGCCAAAAAGAACCACATCACGTTTCTGGTGGCATCTGTATTGATTTTATTACCAAATTGCTGCAACCTGACAGCTGACGAATGGTTGAAAACACACTCCGTTGACTCCCTTCACTTATCTCTTGGCTTTTAAAATCCTCTTGCTATTTAACATCCCACTCAATAATGTCCTCAGTGTGAAAAGCCAGGGTGTACATTAATGGGCTTCCAGATGAAAGAAATCTATAAAATTAATTACTTATAGAATGGGACTTAAAAAGTTAAGTGTAAATCTAATTTTTGCTTCCAGGTTTGTATTTCAGTCAGTACTATTAAAGGGCTCCATCCATAACAGGTATACTGGCATTTGCTCTGCTCTTTCCCCTAGCGAAATGGGAAAGATTTACAATTTTTCTTGTTAGGGGAAGTTCTTAATCAAAGAGTCATTCTGCAAGATAATAGACTTGAGCTCACTTGGATGTAAACAAGTGAGCTAGAAAAGAACAAAGGAGAATAGATCAAAGGTTCTCAACATCTCTTTCTCTCTGTAGATGATATAGATATAGATATAGATATAGATATAGATATAGATGATATAGATATAGATAGATATAGATATAGATATAGATATAGATATAGATATAGATATAGATACCCTATAAGCCTGAAACCAAAGTATTGGTTGGTTAGTTCAAATCAATACAGTGGTAGCTCAGGTTACATATGCTTCAGGTTACATACTCTTCTAACCCAGAAATAGTGCTTCAGGTTAAGAACTTTGCTTCAGGTTGAGAACAGAAAACGTGCTCCGGCGGCACGGCAGCAGCAGGAGGCCCCATTAGCTAAAGTGGTGCTTCAGGTTAAGAACAGTTTCAGGTTAAGTACGGACCTCCAGAACGAATTAAGTACTTAACCCGAGGTACCACTGTATGTGAAATGTAGTCCTGCTAATACCACTCATTGCTTCTTAGGGGTGCCAGATAACAAAAGTTTCCGACAGAGTTAGTGTCAGGGACTGTGCTGAGGAGGGCTACAATAAGGAGGCATGGTGGGAGCCGCCACCTCCCCCTGATCCGGAATCTTCCCAGGAGCAAGAGGACAGTATAGATTTAGAACAGTGGTTTGCAGAGGGACATAGTTCAGAAGGCAGAAGCTGGGAAATCCTGGATGGGGAACAGCTAGGAGAAGAAACACTGGAAGAGAGAGGGTTAACAGATTCACAGTCTCTGGACAGCATTCCTCCCCCCTCCCCCCCCCGGTCTTGAAGACCTCAGAAAGTCTCCAAGCAAAAAGCACAGAGAGTACAAGCTCAGGTTACAAGACGTAGGAATGACGTAGATTAATAGGGATGGAAATGGGAGCACTGCCATTCTAGAGAGATGTGCTCTGTTGTCTCTCACTGTGATTATTAAAGATTCTAACTGGTAAGAAGACTCCTTTTCCTTTGTTCTCCTTATCTACTGCCACAGGGGAGGAAGTCGATTCCCTAAAGCCTGACAGTTAGGGATGGGAGAGAAATTCCATTCAGTTCTCTCCTAAAGCTAAATCTATCAAATTTACACTTTCTACAACAATAGGAGAACTGAAACACAGCCATCTTTTGAAATTCACATTTCTCTGAATTTTGTAATTCAGTATGCAAAACAGCCAAAGTTCACTAAAATTCATATATTGGGGGAAGTGTGCATGCATTGAATATATTAGTGAAAATAAACTACATAAATTAATTGTGTGGGGAGAAATGTGTTTGGGGCGGGGGGAAATGTGTACATTTGTCAAAACTTCATCCCAAAATGTGCTTATTAAGAGAAATTAGGTGCACCCTGCCCTGAAAACTTCACAGTAAAGTGGAAAGTTTGCACAAAATGAGAATGTGTGCACTTCACAGGGAACTGAGTGTGTAGGAAACCTAAATACTCCCTCTTTTTAGACTTTTGCAGAACTCATCCCACTGCCACCAAGCATTCAAAACATGAGCAACTTGCCTTCCATTACTGGGGCTCTTATCCCTGTCTCCAACTTCCCAAGCCAATATCCTATGAAGTGTGCAACTAGTTGCTAGTTTAGGAGTGCTGTGTCCTTGTATGATTGTGATTGATTGATTGATTGATTGATTGATCAATCAATCGATCAATTGATTTGGGAGGAAATATTTCTATACTGCTGTTAAAAAAAAAGCCATTCACAGCTGTCAGGAATGAGCCAGCTCCCAGTGAAGGTTGGCAGCCAACTGAAGAAAGCAGCCAGGAACAGAGAAGGTTAACTTTTATGCAGGAAAAACAGCAGAGAGAGCTAACTCCCCCACCCCTTGGAATGCCGGTTGATAAGGGAACGACTGCGAGCGGGCTGGAACCCAGCCAAAGCTCTCGGGAAGTTCACTCAGGTGGGAACAGAAACGGAAGTAGTCTGTCAGACTGGGGAGAGGTTGGAGCTGATCCAATCTCTCCTAAGAGTTGGGTAAGGGGTGGGCTGTTAGACCAGAAACAAAGCAAGAGACACAAGGTTTGAAAATTCAGTTTCTTCTGTAGAACCTGGAAACAGTCTTCCGAAGGGTCATCTTGATTGTTGAAGCCGGAGGCTATGTTACAGCCATCCGGAGCTATCTGTTTTTGCAATAAATCTTCCTTTTTAATTAAGGACGCTTACTGTGTTATCAGGGACGTGTGTGGTGCTGTGGGTAAAAGCCTCAGCACCTAGGGCTTGCCGATCGAAAGGTCGGCGGTTCGAATCCCCGCGGCGGGGTGCGCTCCCATTGCTTGGTCCCAGCGCCTGCCAACCTAGCAGTTCGAAAGCACCCCCAGGTGCAAGTAGATAAATAGGGACCGCTTACTGGCGGGAAGGTAAACGGCGTTTCCGTGTGCTGCGCTGGCTCGCCAGATGCAGCTTTGTCACGCTGGCCACGTGACCTGGAAGTGTCTGCGGACAGCGCTGGCTCCCGGCCTCTTAAGTGAGATGGGTGCACAACCCCAGAGTCTGTCAAGACTGGCCCGTACGGGCAGGGGTACCTTTACCTTTACCTTTACTGTGTTATCAAGTCGGGATCTTGGATGCATGACAACAGCAACAGAACATAAAACCATACAATAAGAACCATATAAAAAGTGAAAATTAATGTCAGTTCACTATTGTGGAAAGATGTGTTCTTAATTGCTTGCATAGGCCCAATGGAATGGTGTTGTTTTTAGCAGGCATTGAAATATCAACAGAAGGTGCCTTCTGAATCTCCCTTGGTATATTATTCCACAGTACTGGGCTGGTGCAGAGGGTTACTGGCAGATTAGGTGGATTATTGTGGCATGATTGGTTGCCTCCATATATCCATGTTGCAAAGATTGGAGCTGTTGATTCTCCAACCCAACTCCACCAGCTATAGTGACACACTTCATAGGGTATTAGCTTTGGAAGATGGAGAGAGGAACTTGGGTTTGTTGTCTGCTTTTATCCCTTTAATCCTCCCCCACCCCGAGACATAGGATGTAGCAGAAATTCCTGAAGCATGGTGCTTTTATATCTGCAACACAATGGAAATGTGAGAGTAGGATGGTTCTGTCCATCATGCAAGCCATTCCCCCACCCCTGAGAATTAGTCTGATCTTTCTTACTGGATGATATTTCAATATGGTGTATGATCTGAAGGGTGCTATCTCAAAAATGTATTGTGCTGCTGTAAAATTGTTGTTGGATTCTTTTTGGACACCATCCTTGGAAACCCTGTGGAAATGAGACATAGGAATCTTTAATTCAAGTAAAAATAGCCAGCATATCTGAGCCAACAACACTTGATCATATTTTAGGAGAAAGAAGGAAGAGGGTCAGCTCAACAGAAGGCTGGTGCTCCTGGCTTTCTTCAGAATCTCATATTCCACATATTGATATGATACGATAATCTTTATTGCCACTGTCCCATACAGAACAACAAAATTGAAAAAATCTACATCAGACATTCAAAAACCCACAAACCTGCTATCCCAGCCTGGCTAGCCCCTAAAAACTCTGATATCTTTCTTGTATGATGATGAAGATGATAATAGTATAAAAAGGTAAAGGACCCCTGGATGGTTAAGTCCAGTCAAACTTGACTAAATAATAACAATAACAACAACAACAACAACAATAATAATAATGCAAAAAGCATGCCAGACAATAAGGAATTCAATTTCATTCTCCAAGAGGAAAAAATAGCACAATATGGGTGAACAAGCTTGGTTTGATGACTACATACTTGCAGCACAGTGTATATAACATAAAGTACTCTCATTATGCAGTGGGACTAATTTGAATTACTATCTCTTCTTCCTGATGGGTAGCAAGAAACACATGCAGTGACATTTACAAGAATATTGCAATGGCCTCATCAGTATGATACTAGAGTACATTAACTACCCTATCAGCTATTGAAGGAATGGCTTGAAAGTCTGGCTGTTTCAATCAAATGAGACGTACCATTTATTTACATCTGACTGTTTCAGTATGTGCTTTAAAAGCCTCCCAGGTTATTGGACAGCTGATTTTAGAGTGCAGACATTCACACACACAAAATGGAGCTTTTCTGTTGCTGCAAGCCTAGTAAGCTGCCTTGTTTTGATCCAGACCAGAGAAGTAGCTCTCCAGAGTTTCAGACTTAATCCTACCTGGAGACTGGACATGGAGCCTTCTGCTCTAAGGCAGGGGCAAGCAACTACCGGTATGTTGGTGGGAGAATGAATGAGCAATGCTCCTATTTAAACATTTTAAATGGTTTTTTAAGCAAATACAAATATAGGAACCATTCAATACTTGTCCGAAAGCTAATGGTGCTTGTTCTGTCCCTTGGCTTTAGACATGAGCGTACACATTCTTGTCTCTTGCTTTTCCGGCAACCAGTGAGAAAGCAAAACAATGGCTAGGTTGTGTGCTGAGTACAGGTCAACACAAATCTGGCACAAATTGACTGGCATGATGTAAGCAACTTTGAACCTTGGCCGAAAGAGATGTAATAGTTTAAACAGCTGGAGTTTCAGTCACCAAACTCTACATTCATGTTGATAGGAACAAATAGATCTGGAGGAAAACAAAATCCACCTTAAATAATACCAGTGTCTATCACAACTGGTCTTATATTAAAATAATATGCATTTGCTCCTGTGTGAGAGATGAGAAGGAGAAGAAGAAGAAGAAGAAGAAGAGTTTGGATTTGATATCCCTCTTTATCACTACCCGAAGCAGTCTCAAAGCGGATAACATTCTCCTTTCCCTTCCTCCCCCACCACAAACACTCTGTGAGGTGAGTGGGGCTGAGAGACTTCAAAGAAGTGTTACTAGCCCAAGGTCACCCTGCAGCTGCATGTGGAGGAGCGGAGACGCGAACCCGGTTCCCCAGATTGCGAGTCTATCGCTCTTAACCACTACACCACACTGGCTACTCTTGATGAAATAGCATCTGCTACTCACAAATTTTGTAAGTCCTTATTGTATCAAAATAGTTATTAATAGTTAATTTAAATCTCTTGCCCAAATAGATTATTGGAAGGGTGAGTATGTGTGTATCCATCAATCATGTTTCATAATCAATTAATATAATTGGCTAACCAAATAAACATTACAACTATGCCAATTTATATACACCGTGCATTTTAGTTCACACTGTTTTGCTAGATGATGATTCTAAAATGTCCTAGAGACTGCCATCAGAACCAGAGAATCAGAGTGATGCTGAATTAAATGATGTAGCATGTAAGAACATGCTCTTGAATATATACTCAAGGCTTAGAACAAAACTAGAGCTATTAAAAAATTCCCTGGCATATTTTTGTTCTCTCTCTCTCTCCTTTTTTTTTTTTAACCAGGCTTATGTTTATGGAAGAAATAACAATCCAGTAATTTGCAAGTGTTTTTATATTCAGGTATAATTGCTTTTCTGTTATATCAGTTGTGCAAAATTTGTGACTTTGGCAGATGTTGAGATAAATTATTGGATGATAAGCTAGAACAGCAGATGATTAAAGCATATTAATTCTGCAGTACACATTTGCAATAAAAACCAATGAGAGTTAAAAAGACAGGTGGTTTTTAATAATAAAAAGGTAAAAGGAATTAAATCTTCCAGTGCTAATTACGAGAGGCTGGGCTTTAAAGAACTCTGCATAATGGAAGCATTGAGCAAATGTTCAAGAGAACTCAAGGATATTAGAAAATGTGGGTTGCATCTCATAGTGGAACTTAATTAATATGTTTGCTGTTGTGGATCTTTACCTTCACTGTGGACCAGAATTGTGGGTTTTCATAAATAATGTTTAGAAGATACCTTGGCATTTGAAAAAGTTCATATTTCTGTGCAAGCCGTTAGCAATGGCCAGTGGTCTAACAGAAGTCGTCATCTTGGGGAAATGCAGCAAATTCTCTCTGTGTGTAAACAGGAAGGGGGCAGAATGTGTACTGTTATTTAACATCTATCTTGCTTTTCTTTGAACGTAATGAACTCGGGGGAAACGCAAAGTATAAATCCTCTCAACATGAAATAATTTACCACGAGAAAGCCAATAAAAAAGCATATTGTCATTATTCACTTTTCTTGCTGCTGCTGTTTAATTTTTGTACTGGTTTTTCACAAAGATCACTTGAAACAACAACTTTTAAGCCCCAAATTGTAAATTTCTAAACATGTTAATGGCAAAGAAGTCAAAGCAGAACATTTAAATCCTTTGTTTGTTGTTATTGTTGTTGTTTAGTCGTTTAGTCGTGTCCGACTCTTCGTGACCCCATGGACCAGAGCACGCCAGGCACTTCTGTCTTCCACTGCCTCCCGCAGTTTAGTAAAACTCATGCTGGTAGCTTCGAGAACATTATCCAACCATCTTGTCCTCTGCCGTCCCCTTCTCCTTGTGCCCTCCATCTTTCCCAACATCTTTCCCATCTTTCCCATAGCTGGGGTTCAAATGAACCCTAACAAAACCTTTGTGTCAGCCTTCCACAATTTCATGTGCCATGATAAGGTGCAATTGGTCATGCAGTATTTCAGTGTTCACCTCTTTAATTTAGTGACAAAAAGGTGCTTTTACTGTTACAGCTTTGAGGGTCAATTCTACCCTTATTTGGAATAACCAAGAAAAGCAAAAACTGAATCACTAATTGAGGTGCTAGGATTCAAAATGCATTACAAACTGCTGTTTTAAAGTCCTTTGTTACTCACCATGTTGACAGGTACTTAGCTCTGTCCCATGATAGATGCAAGAAAGAAATGTGGAAGGTGAGAACCCCCTTCCCAATATTTTTTGTAGTGCATTATGGACAAATCATTTGCTTCCTTTGACATCTCAAAAAAATGGTGTTGAGGGTCAATACCAACCGACAGTTTTTGTTTTTTAAATCTTCACAAACCTGAATTGTTCAAACACTTATTCCTAATTCTAACCTTGCTTATGACCCAAACAAACTGGAGTTTTTTCTCTCCCATCATAGCTGTCATTTTGCACAAAACATACTAAGCCGGCTTTGGGGGTTGCCGACACCCCTGCTGAATCTGCGAGTGTTTGCAAGCTGACTGTGTCGTCAACTTCAGTGGGTAGCCAGACTTAATGACAATTTTTACTCAAGCAGTTTTTAGCTTATCACTGTTCTCTGCTCATGGAAAGATTTGTGAATTATGATGTTGAGGGTTGCCTGGGGCACAGTGTCGTTGGCCTTCTTTCAAAGAATTTTTTTTAATCCTCAAATTTCAATGCTGAACCACCAAGGTGAGAGATAAGCTTGTCCCTGGGAAAGATCGGTGGGATACACATATCAACACTTTCCCACAATGCTTTGTGCTACGTGAAAATGTTACAACTGATGACCAATTAATTAATCCAAAGGAAGATTTCCAATGAAGCAATATATGGCATCTAAGCCCTCAAAATACGGCTTCTTGTTGTCGTGTTGCAATGTCAAAATACCATATTTATGATGCAGACATATGTGGGAGGGAGGAAGAAGGGGACCCAGGACCTCAAAACCTAAACCAGACAGTGGCTGAGAAATTAACAACGTATTTTACAGGGTTCTGATAGCTAATTCAGTGGCCAGAAGCACACCAGGGTAAAGATATGAAGAAAAACTGGAACCTGGTTGCTACATTGGGAGGGAGACTCTAAAAATTTGCCCAGTCCCCACATTTATTATGCTATTTTTGTGATATACTAATGACATGCGAAAAGTTGATATACGTGTTTGAATAACGTTATTCTTGTTTGCGTGCTGAGGTCCCCCAAAACACCCTTACCCCAATAACTCACACATCACACATGTTTAAGGTTTTTGGCATAAATTTTGGCCCCAACTTTATTAACATACAAATTGTGAGTGGTTGCTTAGGCATTGGTTATGACTATCTGCCCCCCCCCCCGCCTTGGGGACAGCACTGACTCCCAGATTCCAGCGAAAGCCAGTGTGGAGGAACAAGATCAGGGATAACTGGAGCTGCGGCACAGACCCTCAGCTTCTCCCCACATGCTCCTAGGGGCTTACACGGCCGAAACCTGATTCCAGGGGTTTGGACGAAAGGATGGTAAGCCCCTGAATTCCTTTAACGGAATTCCCGTGCAGCAGCAGCATTGGAGGGGCAGGCACAGCCAATCCATACCCCTCCACCAACCAATTTAAACCAATGCCTAACCGCCAACCTTACAAGTTGTGACGAATTGCTACGCAGTAGGCAAAACCCAAAAGGCACACACTAATCAGCCCAATGGAAAAATTCCTACCAGGCCCCCGCACCAATGCGGACGACCCCATGACAGGCATAACAAGGTCAAAGCGCAAGCCCAACAAGTGAGGGCGGGCAGGAGATCCAATGTCCACAGCGAAAGAGAAAGTAGCCTGCTGTGGACCCTGCTTAAATATCCTCTGATCCCACCCCTAAATTGGCAACATCAAATTTGCCCCAGCAACACCATCCACCAACCATGATCGGGCCCCTTAATTCCAACTTGCCTATTTACCACAGGGTGCTTTGACCGGTCCCATCCGCAACACGTGCTCTCCTTTAGTGAGAACACGCTTTATAAAACCCAATAATAATAAAAACCAAGAGCATTTTGGGTTTTTGAACAAAACTGAGATTAGTCAGTTATATACCGAAGAAAGATAGGACAACGATTGTCTTGTCTTCAATGCACAACGATGCAGCTAGCTCATGCCATAGTTGGAATCACGTGGCGGCCATCATTTACTTTAAGAAAACTAAATGTCTTGTAGACACTTGTGACTGGTGGCAGGGTCGTACACATACATACACTTCAAAATGCATGATCAATTGGGGCATGTTTCTTGCAAATGTGACGGATAGTGCCTGTTTAAATACTTGAATGTTGCAAAGCTCAGTCATTCAAGATGGTGTAAACATCCCTCTATCCACTAGACCCACAATGTAGCATTGATCAGACGCTGGGCTAAGGATACACAAATACAGTGGTATCTCTGGTTAAGAACTTAATTTGTTCTGGAGGTCCATTCTTAACTGTAACTGTTCTTAACCTGAGGTACCACTTTAGTTAATGGGGCCTCCTGCTGCCGCTGCACAATTTCTGTTCTCATCCTGAGGTAAAGTTCTTAACCTGAGGTACTCTTTCTGGGTTAGCAGAGTCTGTAACCTGAAGCGTCTGTAACCTGAAGCATCTGTAACCCGAAGTACCACTGTAGCCTTCTTACCAGGAACATCAAGAGGGGCTGCATCAGAACTGCCATTGCTGACACCAAGAAAAGGGGTAGATGTCATTCCTGCAGTCAGTATTGTTGCACTAGTGACAGGCAAAGATCATACTTTTTTTTTTAAAGATATTTATTGAGGTTTTACAAAGACATAGGTTTACAAAATAAAAAAGGTCATATCAAGAGGAAAAGATACAAAAAAGAGAACATAGAAAAATGCATAAAAAAGAAAAAATAAGAATAAAAATACAAAATACAAAAGACAAATAACTAAAAAAGAATTAAAAACAAATCAGTTCTTTAAACTCATTAACTTATTTCCTTGGCCTCCTCACACCTCCCCTTTTTGTATTCCCATTTAAATAATCAAATCAGCAAATCCTTACCCTCTTTCATTTATCTTAACTCTGTATCTTAACATATTATAACTCTATATTTTCATCCATTATCAATTCATTTTTGCATATTCTTATTAACTTTGTTGCTAATGCCACTTATTTTCAATCCAACATCATTTTAACATTCATTAATTTTACAATATTTCTGAAGATAGTCTTTAAATTTCTTCCAGTCTTCCTCCACCAACTCTTCTCCCAGGTCTCGGATTCTGCCAGTCATTTCCGCCCATTCCATATAGTCCATCACCTTCATCTGCCACTCTTCCAAGGTGGGTAGGTCTTGTGTCTTCCAATACTTTGCAATAAGTATTCTTGTTGCTGTTGTTGCATACATAAAGAAAGTTCTATCCTTCTTTGGCACCAATTGGCCGACTATGCCCAGGAGGAAGGCCTCTGGTTTCTTCAGAAAGGTATATTTAAATACCTTTTTCATTTCATTATAGATCATCTCCCAGAAAGCCTTGATCTTTGGGCACGTCCACCAAAGGTGAAAGAATGTACCTTCATTTTCTTTACATTTCCAACATTTATTATCGGGCAAATGATAGATTTTTGCGAGCTTGACTGGTGTCATGTACCACCTGTATATCATTTTCATAATATTCGACAGGCAAAGATCATACTAAGCAATGCAAGCTAAGCATTAGTTTCTACTTTGAGGTGCAAAGCTAATTAACAGTTCAGGTTGCATTCAGAGAACCCTGGCTGCAAACTGGGCTCATTTAGGAAGTGTTGCTTGGCAACCGAGTAGAATTCCTTCAGCCTGGGTTTCTTGCATATAAAGAGGCTATGTCCAGTATACGTTGTTGTGCTCTTCTTTTCTGACAGAATCGGGGCCTGATCCATTTTGTTTCTTCTTATCTGTTTGCGACTCAGTGAGTAAAGCTTGCCCAAGCACTTTGCTCTCTGGGTTCAGTCTGCTTTATCCAGGCACTTTTACCAACAGGCAGAAGGACAGAAAATCCTTGCATGGATGTACTTTGTGTAACCATTTTGACTGTCATGCTCATGCAGTTGTGAAATGTGCTGGTGCGCAGGTGGCAAAGATAGCATGTGCTACAGCTGCAAGGTCTGTGACATTTGTTGCTGCTGCTTCTGGCAATTGTTCGCTCATGATCATTGCATCATTATATTTTTGTAGCTGTTAAAATTACACTTTGTTGTTGTTTAGTCGTTTAGTCGTGTCCGATTTTTCGTGACCCCATGGACCAGAGCACGCCAGGCACTCCTGTCTTCCACTGCCTCCCGCAGTTTAGTCCAACTCATGTTGGTAGCTTCGAGAACACTGTCCAACCATCACGTCCTCTGTCATCCCCTTCTCCTTGTGCCCTCCATCTTTCCCAACATCAGGGTCTTTTCCAGGGAGTCTTCTCTTCTCATGAGGTGGCCAAAGTATTGGAGCCTCACCTTCAGGATCTGTCCTTCCAGTGAGCACTCAGGGCTGATTTCCTTAAGAATGGATGGGTTTGATCTTCTTGCAGTCCATGGGACTCTCAAGAGTCTCCTCCAGCACCATAATTCAAAAGCATCAATTCTTTGGCGATCAGCCTTCTTTATGGTCCAGCTCTCACTTCCATACATCACTACTGGGAAAACCATAGCTTTAACTATACGGACCTTTGTTGGCAAGGTGATGTCTCTGCTTTTTAAGATGTTGTCTAGGTTTGTCATTGCTTTTCTCCCAATAAGCAGGCGTCTTTTAATTTCGTGGCTGCTGTCAACATCTGCAGTGATCATGGAGCCCAAGAAAATTACACTATATGTGTGCTAATGGCACAATAGTTTTATGTTTAAAAAACTATGAGCTCAGTTAGATCCCACTGAGCAAAGGAAGTCTCAGTAAAGGAATGTTTTGTTTTGTTTCTGGAACTTGCAAGTGGTTTTATACTTAACTGGTATATAATTTTGTTTGGTTTTCTTTAAGTATGTTTGGCTCCAATACTCTATTGGTTCAATCATTTCCTTCCATATTGACAGAGATTTGAACAGTTGATAGAACAGTGACATTTTATAGCCTTTATGGAAACATAGCTTCCTAATTTACAAAATGTGATTATTGTGATCATCATCATCCTCTATGTGACAGATAGCTCTTTAGATATTTGAAGGTGGCTATCATATCTCCTCTCAGTCTCCTCTTTTCTAGGCTAAACATACCCAACTCCCTCAACTGTTCTTCATATGGCTTGGTTTCCAGACCTTTTATCATCATGGTTGCCCTCCTCGGGAACTGTTCCAGCTATTTAGCAGTTTGTTAACATTTCTCAGTCTGTACTTGAAAATGAACACACACACAGAGAGAGAGAGAGAGAGAGAGAGAGAGAGAGAGAGAGAGAGAGAGAGAGAGAATTCACAATTCAGCACTGAATTGAGTCATTAGCAATGCCATTTATTTAATGACAGCATTATTCTAGCCAAATACCAGGGTCTCTCATATTTGTTCCTTCTTTTTCTCACATTGTTTGAAAATATGAGCTGTGCAGTATCAAAACAGCCCTTGACTTTTCATAGCTACACATGAGAGCAAAATAAGTAATAGCATATCCTTAAGTAGTTCTAGTAGCTGACAGGAGTCTTTTTCAACGCCGCAGAATGGTATTCTTGGAAATCAGTTGAAGGGCCCTATTCTGCTATGTGATTGTTCAATGAATTCAAGAAATATAATGTGCAGAAAAAGTAAGTGAGGCTCAAAAATGACCTCATGAATCCTTTCAGGGAAGAGAGAATAAGAAAAGGATAGGAAGGCGGCTCTAAAGAGTGATAATTAATCTGGCAGGTAACGTGTCTTGAGATGAAAGCAAATGTTAACAGTTAAAAAAACACAGGAGACATTAGAAACTTCTTACAGATAGAATACAACAGGTTGACAATCTAAGAAAATCCTTGCCTTTCTTGAGTATTATCACCTCCTTATTAATGGACTCAACTGAAACATAGTCTTTAAAATATTGTTGGCAAAAAAAAATTGCAAAATGCAGCAAAGGATTTGCTGTATTACCTGAACATATAAAATTGGACTATTCAAGGGTGAAAGCAGCCTATTTCTCAGACCAAGAAGAGTCCCTGCGTGTTAAAAAAATAATAACAATACTGCCCATTAAAAAGTTGTGATATAGATACAATAAACAAACAAATAAATCTATATTAGGATGACGATAAAACAACTGAATTCAGAAGTCTGTTGCGATGCTCATCCAGACTCCACAGAACTTGAGACAGACAATTGGTATAAGTGGGCATGTTTCTGACAATTCTCCATACATACAGTGTCTGCCATTTTTTATCAACCAAGAGGGGCAAACATACAGAGCACAAGTACAGACTGATCCAGGTACTTTGTTCACATCCTCGATCCTTGATAACTGAAATTCATCCAACACAACAGGACCAGGCAGTGCTCTGGATACCCCTTGAGATTCATCTGATGTAACAGCAGAGTCAAGATCCCAGTGGATGCAAGCAATTTTATCTTCAAATGCTTTGCAAGGAAGTCACAGTGAGCTATTGTCAGTTCTACCACTTCCTTCACGCAAAGCGTGTACTCCCTAAAACGAGAGCACGTGTTGCGGTGGGGTCTGCCAGGCCAACCCTCTGTTGCCAGGCAGGTTAATGGTGATTGCCTGAAGCAACGATTGGATGACCGGGTTGCTGGGGCAAATTGCATGTTGCAAATTGGGTGGGTGGGACCAAGGGCTTTAAATATTGGGACACTCTGCTTTTGCTTTATCTTTCGCTGAGTGCATCGGATCACCCGCCTGCCCGCGCTGTGTTCCGGTTGACCTTGCTATGCCTGTCATGGGGTCGCCTGCCATTGGGGCAGGGGCCTAGTAGGCATTTTGTCCATTTGGCTGATTGGGTGGTGCCATTTGGTTTTTGCCTACTACTTAGCAATTCGTCACAACTTGTAAGGTTGCGGTTAGGCATTGGTTATAAAAATTGGTGGAGGAGGGGTCAGGATAGGCTGTGCCTGCCCCTCCAATGGTGGTGTGGAAGGGAATTCCATTAAAGGAATCCTGGGGCTTGCCACGATTTCGTCCAATCTCTGAAATGGGACCAGGGCTGGCAAGCCTTGGGGAGCTGGTTGGGTGAGCGCTGAGGGACTGTCGCTCAGCTCAACTGATCCCCAACATTGTTTTCCCTTCACTGGCTTCCAAGGGAGTTCGGAAAGTCAGTTCTGTCCCAGGTGGTGGGACAGATAGTCATAACCAATGCCTAAGCAACCACTCACAGATTATGTATTTTAATAAAGTTGTGGCCAAAATTATGCCAAAAACCTTAAACAAAAATTACGTGTGATTTGTGAATTGTGAATTATTTTTGAGGGGTGGCTTGGGGACCCCCACACTTCCCAGAATAGCTCTGCTGGACAATACAATGAGGAAACAATGGAGACAGCAAAGTCTGCCTTCCTTGTTTCCTCGCCCTAACCCACTGTAAATAAGCTGGCAGGGATCTACTAAAGTTGTTGATGCCAAAGTTGCTGAGCTTTTCTTAGGAATCCGAAGTTCTTGAGCAAATCAAACTTGTCGAGCTTTCTTATTTATTTATTTATTTATTTATTTATTTATTTATTTATTGGGGGGTCCCCACGATCTACCGCAATCTACCACAGACCCCCCCCCCGTGATCTACCAGTAGATTGTGATCTACCTGTTGGACATCCCTGCTCTAGACTATACCAGGAAGCCAAGCAGGCTCTATAAAGGAGCAGTGGGTGTTCAGAGGCAATCTTGTCAATGGGCCAAGCCATCCAGTTGTTCCAAAGGTTGACCAGGGCTTCAATAAGAATACCAGTCATATCATCTGAAAAATCCCTAGAGCCATCTGGAAACCCATTGTATCCATCACCGTCCAAGATAGGACCATCCTAATAGGTCCTTCGCCTCTGCAGAGAGGTGCTTTTTTAGGTGCTTGGAAGCATCCCTAGATGGATTTCTGATTCCCCTCTGCCCTTGAACAACTGACCTTCATATCACATCACAAAACCTCTTTTGAAAGCCTTCTTTGTATCAAAATACCACTTAGCCTGGCATGGTGATGGTGGTTTGAAAAAAGGACAAGCCTCAGGACCTCAATAGCGTGTTGGACTTTGTTGTGAAGTTCTTTGAATCCTATTCCATATAAAACAGAAGTAGGAACAGGTGGGAATAAACCCCTTTTACTATAGAGTGGTACCTCGGGTTAAGAACTTAATTCGTTCTGGAGGTCTGCTCTTAACCTGAAACTGTTCTTAACCTGAAGCACCACTTTAGCTAGTGGGGCCTCCTGTTGCCACGGCGCCGCTGCTGCATGATTTCTGTTCTCATCTTTAAGCAAAGTTCTTAACCTGAGGTAATATTTCTGGGTTAGCAGAGTCTGTAACCTGAAGCGTATGTAACCTGAAGCATATGTAATCCGAGGTACCACTGTACATGTATTTTTTCCCTCTCACCTCAGAAAATTCAGAAAACCTATATAAAATATGCAGGGATTTATGTTATGAGAAATGAACCATGGAAAGAGAAGAAGGGAAGTTATTTTAAGGTTGTTTAAATGAATACTCTTAAATTGTAAAACAGAAAATTTAACAAAAAATATAGAGAGAAAAAAGAAAATTCAGATAACCCAGGAAATAAAATACGGGATGCGACTTTGAATACAGTAATTGAAAAGACTGGTAAATTCTAGAGGAAATAAATATCAGGGTTAATGGCAACACTGAAAAGGGAAACTGGTTTTGTGATTCCCCCCCCCCCATGCTTTTACTGATTTTTTTGTTCTTAATGAGAAAAATACTAAGGGAAAGATTAGTCAATTATCAAAGAACAATGAAAAATGTGAAGATGAGTGTTCAGTATTATAGCCCAGAGCTGCCATTGCACATGAGGAAAACAAAGTACCTCATTTATGAACTTGGCATAAAGAATAATGTTTGTGAGTCATAATTAATGGAATTTTCTGGAACTGACGTTTTGTTGCTTTATGGGCCAGCAACTTGTAGGTGATCACAACATTACATGTGTTAAAACCTGTTTCATGATTTAGAAGAAATTAACATTTCACACAGACTTCATGGCCTTTTACCCATCTAGACCTTTTGTCTTGCTCCAGTGAATGGTAAGGAAAAGGACAAAAGAATAATGGCACTTATATCTGAAGTGGATATATTGTGAAATCCTTAATATGGTTATAATTCTCCATGCTGCTAAATTAGCATATTAGCATTCCTAAAATAATCCACTGAACCGATCCATTGTATTTGTATAATTATCTTCTTTTGCTTCTCTGGAGTTAATATTTAAAAACTGACACTGTGCATCCTGAAATGAATCCATTCATCAACTTAAGAGCATGCCATTGCCACAGAAACAAGCAGAGAAACACTGGGAGAAATTGTTGCACAACTGCCATAAGAGGCTTACCACTATCTGGGTTCAAATATTCCCCACTCCCACAAATCAGAAGGCCCAAGCTCCTACTCTGTTATTACTAAAAATGGAAAACAAAAAGACTGACGTGATTAATATGAAAAGGAATGAAGTTTATTGATTCTAATCATGGCAGCAACAAAACAGAGCTGTTGATGGATGGCAGGAAAGAGAGCAAAAAAAGTTACAAAACTTTGCAAATTGCAGAAATTGATTAATCTCATGCAAATAAAGACGGTGACTATGATAACCCAAAATGAAGAATTTGAGTTCATTAGAACAGGGTTTGCCCACTTCTTCTTCTCCTTCTCCTCCTTCCTGAAATAATTTCTATTTGGTTTTACAAATATAGAATTATAAAAATACAAGATACATATCCATACATAAAGATCTTTCCGAATCTCTGGCATTCCCACCTTCCCCTCCATGGCTCCTACTGCCAACACTTTCAGCTGCATATTATTCAATAGTCCATATTTTATAGCACTCCATTGACTCCATAGTATTTGCTACATTACAAGTGTTATTGCAACCCTGCTAACATTTTCATCTGCTTACAGTGGTCTCCAGGATAAATTATAATTTTTTCCACACTCTCTGTTACAGTTTTGGTCTTCTTGGTTCCTGAGCTTCCTGGTCAGTTTTGCCATTTCAGCATAATCCATCAGTTTAATTAGCCATTCTTCTCTGGTTGGGGCTTTATCTTCTTTCTATATCTGGGCTAATAGCATCTGTGTGGCTGTCGTCGGGTACATAAAAAGTATTTTCTGCTCTTTTGGAACGTCAACACCTACAATTCCTAATAAAAAAAGCCTCTGGTTTTGTTTGTTTTTTCAACTCATTATATATCATATCCCAGAATGACCAGTTCAAGTTTTTAGGTGGGTTACCTATTTAAGTGGTACCTATGGATCCACTTGCACTTTGACGTGCTTTCAAACTGCAAGGTTGGCAGGAGCTGGGACGGAGCAACGGGATCTCACCCCGTCGCGGAGATTCGAACCGCTGACCTTCTGATTGGCAAGCCCAGAGCCTCAGTGGTTTACACCACAGCACCACTCGCTTAAATATAATTTTATTGTTATTATTTATTAAAGTTGTATATTGCCCTATACCCATCAATCTAAGGGTAGTTCACAACATAAAAGCTTTCAAAAAGAAAAAAAGGGTAAGGAAAAGGCCTTGGACAACTGACAATGAACCATCGACCCAAAGATACTAGATTAAGCATGTTAGGTCTACATTTGCTCATCAGTTTAACAATGAGGTCTAGAAACGTATCTTAAGAAATAGAAAATTACTGTTTAGGTTGACAAGAACTTTGCCTCTGGGCCCTTTAGAGGTCCCCATCCATTTATGGTTAATCACTTTCCTATTTGTGAAAGGGGGTCCTCCATAAATGAAGGAGGCAGATAGTCAATGGCTGGGCATTTATTTGAATGAAACATTTAAATGTAGCTAATTAGCTCATTGACCTTTACATTAACAATTATATTTCACACTGTGCCGTGCACTGCTGCTCTGATGTGGATTATGTAGTGCTTAATTGAATCTACAACCAGTAGGCTATCAAAGATTTCTTAGTAATTCAAGTATTATGAGTCCATAAAAGAGAGGAAATGGTGTAAGTTTTAGCTATGAGTTAGGCTTTGCTTGTTTTGAGTTGTGGGTGGTTGAGCCCAGGAAGTGTAGCCCTAGAGTAGGTTTTCAGGATTATCAGTCTACAGATGAAGTTGTTGTTGTTGTTAGAATTTATATATCGCCCTATACCTGGGGGTCTCAGGGCGGTTCACATAACAAAATCAAGATATATAACCACAGAATAAAATCAAGATATAAAACCACAAAATAGTTCTGGTTATGAAGTCTGCCTGGAGAGAACTTGGAATTACTAATTTGACATTCACCTTTTGAATCTCAGAATGAAGATGTTCACACACAAATTCAAAAATTGAGAATCTGTATGAGATACTTTCTTCTCTCCAAAGGACATTTTAGATTTTAGGCTTTGAGAATCTTGTTCTATTGGAATTACTATTTTTGTATTACATTATTCAAATACACACATAACAATTATTTCAAATTAATAAGGGTAATATTAATAAGTCAAGAGATACAACTCTTTGAAGGTGTCAGTTTAATCAGCTCTGCTATTTTCTTATTGTTTCATTCTTCAGTGCTATGTTGGGCTTTCTCATCCATAAACAACTTCTAAGTGCATGCATGATATTTAATATGTATGATATTCAATTTTATTCTTTTTCACCTTGTATTCTAGATATCCCAAAGCCATAATGGAATCGAATAGAGAAGTTTATCCAGTACCATCTGCTCTTCATTTAAGAATTGTCCTTCAAATACTTTCATTCTTATTTTGAATATGACCATCAATAGTATTGGTGATCTATATTATGTTCCCTGAATTTTTCATTAGTCAATGTTTGTTTTATAAATATGGTTTATTTTATGAGGTACTGAATGCTATTTCCTGCTTATCACGTTTGAAGTGAATCTTCTACATAGGTTACATTAATGCTCAAGCCATTTTCCATTTAATTATGGGATACATTTGGTATATGAGTCAATGACAATAGCTCTGAAGCAATGCGTATTTTATCTGTGGGAGTCTATTCTTTGGCCAAACCAAAGTAAGTTTCCAAAAGCAGTAAATATTTTATCTTTTTTCTCAGATAGGTCCAGGGGTGGTCTTCATTATTTCCAAACACAGATCTGGTGAATGGTGCCACAATTAATGCATATTTATAATAAAGTACCATATCATTGGGGGACGCGGGTGGCGCTGTGGGTAAAAGCCTCAGCACCTAGGGCTTGCCGATCGAAAGGTCGGCGGTTCGAATCCCTGCGGCGGGGTGCACTCCTGTTATTCGGTCCCAGCGCCTGCCAACCGAGCAGTTCGAAAGCACTCCCGGGTGCAAGTAGATAAATAGGGACCGCTTACTAGCGGGAAGGTAAACGGCGTTTCCGTGTGCGGCTCTGGCTCGCCAGAGCAGCGATGTCACGCTGGCCACGTGACCCGGAAGTGTCTCCGGACAGCGCTGGCCCCCGGCCTCTTGAGTGAGATGGGCGCACAACCCTAGAGTCTATCAAGACTGGCCCGTACTGGCAGGGGTACCTTTACCTTTACCTTTACCGTATCATTGTGTTAAGATTTTTTCTATTTTGATTTGATTGCACTTGGTGCAGACGGTGAAATGATTGTAATCATGATTATATAATATCTGGTACATTTACTGCATTTTCCGGTTTTTACAAAATTGAATACGAAATTAGGTTGGATTCCAGCATATACTAGATATAAGCCAGCCTTTTTTTGTCTTAGAAAATTATTTTCTGAATGAAATTGAATGAATGAGAAGCTGTTAAAATATTTCACCTTCCCCTAAGAGTACCAACCCCTCACATTTTGTTGTGATGGAGGCCATTTCACTCTGCCCTACTAGAGTTCTCTATTGGTATTTTCCTTCTCAACAAATATAATAGCTACAGATTGAGAAGTCAATGTGTCATCTCAGTGCCCTATTGGGGAACAAGCAAATCTACAAGGAAGCTATGTTGAGAGAACTGTTCATATATTTTAAGCCTCTCAGGAAGCAGGTGGTTGGCCAGTTATCATCTCATGGAAATCCTGGCACTTCTTTTGATTGCTGTTTGTCATATTCAGCATGGAAATAGGTCCTCGCTAGGCCTTATTTCTGTCAGCCTTTGAAAATAACACCCTGGCAACCTGCAGTTGGTGCTTCACCAGCCAAAGCGTTATTCCTGTGCCACACTCTCAGAAGTGAAACATATGGGTCCCTATAATTTGCTAGGCAGATAGGATCTACCAAAAAGGAGCAATATAAAATGTGCAAAATACCTGTCTGTATAAGTCATGGAATGCTGGGTTGGAACCAGGCTAAGGAAGCAATCCTATAAACCAGAAGACAATGTAAAGGAAACTGAGCATAAACAAGCATATAGTACACCAGGTCCAAGCACTCAGAACCAGGGCTGCTGGTGGTTGAGTCAATCTAAGCCTGGCAGAGAGGAAACAATCCTTTAAAATAATGTGTGATTTGCGTGGCAAGGCACCCAAACCAGCCCCTCGCTATAATAAAATTCACACTGACACAGAATTTTGGTTTAAGGCTACTGGGCAAAATTTTAGGCCACAACATTATTGATTACAGAAACATGAGCGGTATTGGCTTAAAGGTAAAGGGACCCCTGACCATTAGGTCCAGTCGTGACCAACTCTGGGGTTGCGGCGCTCATCTCGCTGTATTGGCCAAGGGAGCCGGCGTACAGCTTCCGGGTCATGTGGCCAGCATGACTAAGCTGCTTCTGGCGAACCAGAGCAGCACACGGAAATGCTGTTTACCTTCCTGCCGGAGTGGTACCTATTTATCTACTTGCACTTTGACGTGCTTTCGAACTGCTAGGTTGGCAGGAGCAGGGACCGAGCAACGGGAGCTCACCCCGTCGCGGGGATTCGAACCGCCGACCTTCTGATCGGCAAGTCCTAGGCTCTGTGGTTTAACCCACAGCGCCACCCGTGGCTTAGGCATTGGCAAAGGACTATATCAGACTCCTGCCCTCTTTGCAGGAAGCCAGTAAGGGTAAACCACCCAAAGAGGAAGCCACACCAGGTGAACCCACCTGTTGCTCTCCTTGGTGTCCCCAGAGGCTTGGCATGGCCCCAGCCCCTCAAGCAGACTTCCGACAGGATCTAGGCCCTGGATTCCTTTAACGGAATACCCCTGTTCAATGGAGAGGCAGGCGATGGCTGACCTCCCCTCCCCCACAAATCCATGAGCCAATGCCTAACCGCCAAACCTTACAAAGTTGTAACGATTGCTAAGAGATAGGTGAAAACCAAGTGGCCAGTGCCAATCTGCCAAATGGAAAAATTCCCACCTGGCCCCCGTCCCAAGACAGGCAACCAACCGAAGTCCAAAGCAAGACCAGAGGACATCTAAAATAAAGGACGCGTGGGCGGGTGTTTGGCAGAGTGAAGCAGGTGCCTGCCACGCGTCACGCTGCCACTTTTATATCCCCCCACGATCACCCCACACAAAAGCGATTGGCCAAGAAGCCAGGGTGATCGTGGTGCCACCCTGGCATGACGGCATTACTCTGCCCACACCAGGGGAGGAGGAACCAGTCTGGGGGCCTGCCCGCAACCAGGGCCATCCTTAAAGATGATCCCACTTACACTACCCTTCTTGTTGGCTTAACTTATACCAGGTTGCCAAGTCATATGACCAAGGTGAATGGGCTTAGTACCCAGCCTATATCTCCTGTCTCTGGTCACACCACTGGAACTCTTTTTCAGGGTTTATGGTGGCCAAACTGAGCTGGGATGGGGAATATATGCTAAGCCAAAAATGATGAAGTTAATTTGGCATAGCCTAGGTGTGCCAGGAACCTCCTGGCTGAGTCACAGATCTTTGGGTCCTAACCCCCCTCATCCTACAGAAATCAAGGAGACTTAACAAACCATGATTTAATTTCCCCATCCATTTCAGTGGGACCCACATGCAGCTAACTCATAACCTCCAAAGTTTTTACCTTAAAATCTGGGGGAAATCTCCTGCAAGAGTCATGTGACCTGTGTGAGATCACGGGGCTGCCAAATGCATGGGATTGCAATCTCGTGTGATATCACATAGCCCCAAAACATGTGTTTTGCTCCGTGATCGCACATTTTAAAATTTTTTCAGATGCCCCAATTTTATCAGAGCAGTTGATGGGTATGCTAATTTAGTTTGGATCCCACCTCTTTTAACAATTTTTTTTTTTACTTCAACAAACTATTCTTATAATTAGGAGAAGGGAGTACATGACTAACTGTACTCTTCGTTGTAAAATTAATCTAAAGAAACATTTAAGCCCTGAAAAGCCCTGCTGAGACAAAACTGCTCTGCTCTTTTTATTGAATTTATCAGCAAGATACAAAGGTAAAATGAAAACCAAAGAAAGCGCTAGATCAACCTAAATCAACGGCAGAATTAGACTGATCCTTGAAATTCATAAGAGGTAACTGAGGTATAATGAAAAATCACAAGAAACAGGTAACTGTGCGGTATAATGTATATAACAGATAAAGTACAGTGAGAATACTTAGAAGTCTTTTTACATGTTTGCAGCACTTTTTATTTACAAATGTGTGAATAATCTTTGCATTAACAAAATGCTTAATGTTGAGGAATTACATAATTGCGTAAGTTTTTTCTCTCTTCTTTTTTTCCTTGATTTTTATACACTTATTTCATGTTTTTCTTTTCTTTCTTTCTTTCTTTCTTTCTTTCTTTCTTTCGTTTTAAGCTAGTAATGGCAAATACTGTATGGATGTATTCATTTTAACTCAATAAAGACTGACAAAAATAAAAATAAAAAATAAACCTAAATCAAACAAAGTTTTTAGATTTAAAATCCATATATTATTACCAAAGGGGAGAGGGAGTTATTGTGTAACTTCAACAATATTATTACAAATGTACTTATCCAAATGCATCTTTTCAAGAGATTGATGGGTTGAGGTGGAGATTAGGAAAAGGTGGGTCATGATTTAATGATAAATAAATAACAAATAAAGTGACACCAAACAACATAGAAGACATCAGGCTTCACCAAGTCTCTAAGAGAAGTAAGGTCCATAGTTGAGTCTACTAGTCTTGCAGGTGTCACAGTATCCAAAATACGCCAAGTGACATATTTGTGAGGAACCTTGTTATTACCTTCACCACTCCCACCCCCCAGATTAAGCAAACTGTATGTTTTTTAAATGTACATTTGTTCTTTTCTCTAGAAAAATTGCTGAAGAATAAAATATTGGGAGGAGGGAGAATTCCACACACCTCTTGTAGGAAGATAAAACCCCATATTATTATAATTAAAAAAAATCGAAATGGTTAAGCATATTTGATGTTGAATAATTTTTTATTATCCCGTAGACAAATAACTTTGCTAACTTTTGCTTTCCCCCCCCTTTTCAGTTACAAAATAAAGGAAAACATTAAAGTGAGCTGGTATTAAAACTGAATCTTGTTAACTGTTTAACTGTCGAGAATATTGATTTTATAAAAACTTCTTCGCTTGTCTTTAGCGCTAAAAGCGACTCAAGGACAAGGACACATGGCAATAATGTGCTCGTCACAAACTTGAACGATCTGATTATCTTATTAAATATGGCTAGATTCCCACATCCTTTTCATATGCTGGTTGTAAAGCAAAGGATCATTAATTCTGGCAATGTCAATGTGTTCTTATCGCACGAGTGTAAACCCATGTTTTTAAACCCATGTTTAGATTTGGCACAGAGAGTGCACTCAGATGCCAGTAAGTAGAATTTTCACAATATTTTCTGCAGCTACATTTGAGAATAGAGGTTGATAGCTGTTGCTCATATTGAGCTGAATGCAATTATTTCACTCATTCTTCCTGAGAAAATTGACAACCACAATGTGAGTGGAGAAATAGATACTGTGGATCAAATTATAAAATAATGCTAGCACAAGCAACTAGCCTTTGCCTCACTTTCCTCCATCTGTGCTCACCATGCCCCTCAGATGAGCTTGGGGGAGGGGTCGGGAGAACCCCAGAACAGTATGTGGAGGGAGGAGAGTGGAGATTGTTCCATCTGACAAGCGGAAACACTTGCAGAGATGGGAAATTGTCTTATCACAACCTTGAATGCCACCCAAAGAATCCAACACTTTAAAATAATATACAGTGGTACCTTGGGTTGCAGACGCTTCAGCTTACAGACGTTTCAGGTTACAGACTCTGCTAACCCAGAAATAGTACCTCGGGTTAAGAACTTTGCTTCAGGATGAGAACAGAAATCGTGCGGCGGTGGCGGCGTGGTGGCAGCGGGAGGCTCCATTAGCTAAAGTGGTACCTCAGATGAAGAACAGTTTCAGGTTAAGAACGGACCTCCAGAACGAATTAAGTTCTTAACCCGAGGTACCACTGTATTAACAAGGCTAGACAAATAACACAATCGGTACCAGTACATTTATGAATACCTCTCTCTTTGCTCTGGTAATATGCAATTTCACATGGGATACACTAGAATGTGCTGCAAAGCCTGGCACCCAAATACATGAGCTGGGATCGCAAATGGCAAGAATGTTGCCATCAATGATGCTGGGGATTTTATCAGAACCTGTTTCATTGCCAAAAAGAATTCCGACTCCGCATGCGTAATGTTCTAAGGCTGCTTTGTGCTATATCAGGGGTCAGCAAACTTTTTCAGCAGGGGGCCGGTCCATTGTCCCTCAGACCTTGTAGGGGGCCGGACTATATTTTTTGGGGAGGAAATGAACGAATTCCTTGGCCCCAAATATAACCGAGGGATGCATTTTAAATAAAAGCACACATTCTACTCATGTAAAAACACCAGGCAGGCCCCACAAATAACCGAGAGGTGCATTTTAAATAAAAGGGCACATTCTACTCATGTAAAAACATGCTGATTCCTGGACCGTCCACGGACCAGATTGAGAAGGTGATTGGGCCAGATCCGGCCCCCGGGCCTTAGTTTGCCTACCCATGTGCTTATCAGCACCATGGTCTTTCCAACCCAGCTAGCCAGTTTAGTTTTGTTGTGTACCACCCAATGAATCCCACACAATCAATGGCTTTAGTTTTAGCTTGAATTTGGCAAGTTATGGAAGCAAATGGGAGAGTGCTTAACAACCTGTGAGATTTTACAGAAGCCATTTATTTTACCTTCAGGCTGTTTTGGCCAGTATGTCAGCTGGTTCTTTATCCATTCCATACCAAATTACTTTCCAGTTAAGAAGTCCTTATCTCTTCTTTCAAGGCATTCTTGTTTCTGATAGGTGTAATTAAGTTTTTACTCCATCTTCTCAGCATTTGTCAGATGAAAGGTTTGTTGCTTGCATAGTGACTTTGCCCCAAATCAAGTTTTGTTTCAAAAACCTTTGAATGTCCCCATTTCCCCTGGCATCCATATATCTAACAAATGTTTCTTAATTCTAGCATAAGATGAACATATCTAAGCAACTATATAGATTCCTTCATTCTCACTACAGTATTCAGGAACTTTGCTATTTTCAGTCATTATTCTTTTTGAATTGCCATTATCTTGATTCCTAAAATATTGCATTTATTTTAATAATAATAATAATAATAATAATAATAATAATAATAATAATTTTATTTAAATCCAGCCTTCCCCGGCCAGGGCCAGGCTCAGGGCGGCTAACACTGAATATAAATTACAATAAAACATAATAGAAAAAAGGAAAAAGAAATTAATTAAAATATGGCTTAAAATACAGCTTAAAATGCAGCCTAATTTTGGTAGTAGCCCATAAATCAAGACCATAAAGGGAGGAAACATCAGATATTCACCCGAGCCAGCTATCCATGCTGGTCCTGCATGGGCCAGCAAAAAAGCCAAGGGAAAATTTATATACCAAATCCCACATAAGGGGTCAGAGTGAGTCCAAGCCAAAGACCAGGCAAAACAGCTCCATCTTACAGGCCCTGCGGAAAGATGTCAAATCCTGCAGGGCCCTGGTCTTCTGTGACAGAGTGTTCCACCAAGTTGGGGCTAGTACTGAAAAGGCCCTGGCCCTAGTTGAGACCAATCTAACCACCTTGCGACTTGGGACCTCCAAAGTGTTGTTATTTGTGGACCTTAAGGTCCTCCACGGGGCATACCAGGAGAGGCGGTCCCATAGGTATGAGGGTCCTAGGCTGCATAGGGCTTTAAAGGTCAAAACCAGCACCTTAAACCTGACCCTGTACTCCACTGGGAGCCAGTGCAGCTGGTAAAGCACTGGATGAATGTGATCCTGTGGCAAGGACCCCGTAAGGAGCCTTGCCACTGCATTCTGCACCCGCTGGAGTTTCTGGGTCAGCTTCAAGGGCAGCCCCACGTAGAGCAAGTTACAATAATCAAGCCTGGAGGTGACCGTCACATGGATCACTGTGGCCAGATCAGGGCGAGACAGGTAAGGGACCAACTGCTTAATACGGCAGAGATGAAAAAATGCCACCAATTTTAACAAATTGTAGACACCGCTTACTCATCAGAAAACCTCTATACTAACTTTCCACACACATTACAAGAGCTGTTGCTTTTATGCTCCAAATGAATGACTTTTTAGGGGTGTGCAATGGGGAATAATGTCATGCACTTGGAATGATTCTTGTTTCCTCAAGGACATTTGCTCATTTTTGTATTCCCGTTTATTTTTCGTTCTCACTGATTTCTTGGGAGACCAGATACTCTTCCCCTATTAAGTTTTTAACTTTTTTAAGAAAACCCTCTGCCACTCTCCTAAAAAATAAAATAAAATAAAAATCCTTCATAGCTTTCTGGTGCTCTGCAGGCAGCCTTTGGGCCAGCTATACTTGTTGGAAAGCCTATCAGAGGATGTCCTGATACAAGACTGCAAACAAGCGTTCCAGGAGACTCAAGGACCCACAAGCCAACAGAAAGCTCATGCAACACAATGATTAAAAGCTAGAACACATACCTTTCAGTCACTTCATAATGATTACACCCATATATACTCCAGGTTTCCTAAAGTACGGTAACCAGCACACAAACAGTTACATATACAGTATAAAAATACGTATAAAATTATGCTGCGGAAATATTGTACACCATGGGGCTTGACACAAGCAGCTCAAGAATAAGTGGACACTTGATATAAAAGGCTGTGCAATGAAAGCCAAGGTCAGTCAGGTCAGAGCCTCCAAATTCTGCACATAAATCTGTTTAAAATAGATTCTTTCTTCATCCCTAAACAGAATTGAATAATATGATGAGCTGTGTGTTACGTGTAATGGCAAACCAAGCATAGAACTTTATCCTACGGGCAACACATTTTCTTCCTTCAAAGAGGAAACAAAACAGGCTGCTGTTTTATATTCCTCGACATTCCTTCAATAGCCAATGTGTGATTGGTGATTTCTGGGTAGAAGAAGAGCATGTCATAGAAATGGCTGGATAGACACTTTGGCTAGAATGTGACTGAACTGAATATGGGATAGTTATAGTGCCAATCAGTTTTTCTCAACTCTCTTTTGCCTTTTACCTCCCCATGAAGCCTAGCTGCCCGACTAGGGAATCTTAAAAATATATATTAAAAAATTCATTAAGTTGCATTGAATACATATCTTCTCACCCAGGAGTCATTTTCACCTGTGAATTTGGCCCATGATGAATGATGAATTTTGCAATTCATTGCAAAACCAAATGCACATCCCTTATGATTTTCCCATCTTCAGCAACAGGAGGATATTTGGTTTAATTAATGCCCTCACTTGGGAGAAAGTCTGATTGTACTCATTATGACTGGGCTGCAGAAGAAAAGTCATCAATGGTTGATGCATTAATTATTATAACTCACTTCCAGAATGCATATTTTCATGTTATCTACTATGTATATATGTACTATTGTCTTATTCCTGGCACCACTACCATGTGCTTACATCCTAGCAAGGCTGAGGGGTTGACCAACCAATAAGGGAGCAAACTTTGCTCAGAAAGAAGGGAGCTATCCAACAGGGAGCTGAATTTAGATGAGGTGTGGCATCAGCAGTGACTAGGCATCAACTGAAGAGCTTTATGGATGGCACTGCTGCCTCCAAACTTCCTGAAGCATCATCGTGGCTCTCATCTAGAGCATGAACTGGGTCTGATTTCTTCTTCTAAGTTCTAAAAAGGAGGCCTCATGGTGCCTTCTGCTTCCTGGTCTCTACCTGGTCCCACTGCCACCTCTGGTGCTTAGGGTGGTTTTGGTGGAGGTGAAAGTAGAACCAGGCAAACTATGTTGGACTCTCTGAATATGTAGTGTTCTGTAAGTGGGAGAATTTCCTGGGTGGTCAAGTTCCACAAGTGGAAAATTTTGTCTCAGTTGATATCCTGTAGCCATCAGCATGTTCTTCTCTGAGGTAGGGATGAGGGAGGCAGTGGTGGACTGTGGGGGTCTCAAATTTTAGCAGTGCCCTGCATGATGCCAAAATTCGGTACCCCTCACCTCTCACCTTCCATTCTACATCATAGTTTTGGCATCCCCTGCAGTGTCCCCAAGGCTCCACGGCCAGTGTGACTGAACTGGTTGTGCTCCCCTAAATCCACCTCTGAGGGAACCATTTGGTTTAGTTCACATTTTAGTGCAACCCTACTTTAATGTGCATTTCCTGAAACACTATGTAAGCCAAAATGTAGCTTTCCTGTACACCTCTGAATTTTGTGATGAAGTTTCCCAGCCTCAAAGTGTTGCAAAAAATTAACTGTTGGGGAAGTGTATGCATAAAAATGCATGCATTGTTGAAAATAACATACACCATGCATTACATTGCTTGCAAATTGTTTATATTAAGAGAACTGTTTGCAAAATTTGTATACTAGCACAAACACATATTAAAATGCTGGTGAATTTCTGTGATGGCTTTTAAAAAAATGCAAACTGATATGGGAATGTGGCGAACTGAATTTAATATTAAAATAAAGATAACAGAGGAGTTGAAATTGACAGATACACCCAACCCTACTCTGAGAAGTTCTCATCTAGTTCTAGCAGAGAAATCTGGTGAGGCAAAACACCTGTAATGTGCTTTTTGTTTGGTTATTATATTTGCAATGAATATCCCAACTTACTTATAATGAGTGGGAAGAAGAATCTCTTGAGGGCTCAGCTCATTGACCTCTGAAAGTGTACTTTATCATAAGTGCTGCCCAAAGTTGTATTAAGAAAAGTTGGGTTTATACTAATGAAAGTAAATGACACAGTAAGAACACGCTGACACTATTAAACTTAATGATCCATCTTATCACCGATAGCAACTGGCACATCACGAGGTAATTGTCATATTTAGCAAAATCATGATAATATGAGACAACAGTGTTATAGTAACTGACTATGCTTAGGAGCCTTATTTTAACATATTGGTATCTGGGATTGCAATATAATTTACATACATATTTTTGGTATATTGTAGAACAGAGCCAAAAAGAAAAAAAAAAGCTTTATTAGAACTGAAAATACTCAATGACTGTTGTGAAAAGCTCAGGTGTTACTTGCAAGATTTCTGTTTGTTCTTGTTCTCTGATGGGGTGATACTCGCACTTAACTAGTGTTGGACCAAAAGTTCTTTAAAAACAAACAACAACAACAAAACAACCCTAAAACTTTTGGCTCAGTAATCTGCAGGGTTATCAGATTTGAGGCATAGGTTGTGACAGACTGCCATGAAATCCAAATCTAATATGAAATTACAGTGGTACCTTCACACATGACTCAAATTTTGGTTTTGGTTTTTGGCAGAATTTAGGCCACAACTTTATTGATTACAGAAAGTGACTGGTTGCATAGGCTCTGGTTTGACTAGCTCCCCGCCAAGCAGGTAGCGCTGACCCAGGGTTCCAGCATAGGTCAGCTAAGGATGAACACCTGGGCAAGCAGAAAGCCAGGAACAGGCTAACTCCGCCACCCAAATATCTCCCTGGACTCAGGCACGGGCACAACCCCCTCTCGGGTTGACCAAACCATCGAGTCCCTGGATTCCTTTAACAGAATACCCTTCACATAGGGATGGCGAGAGCGTTCCTTGTCACCTGAACCAGAACCTATCCGCAACCTTACAAGTTGTGACGATTTGCTACGCAGCAGGCGAAACCCAAATGGCCACAGCCAATCAGCCAAGTGGGGAAAATTCCTGCCATGCCCCTGTCCCAATGACAGACGACACACGATGGCATAGCAAGGTCAAGCACAAGCCCTAAAAGTAGGGAGAGGTGGGCGGGTGTTCTGAATGCACGCGCCGAAAGAGGAAGCTCTGGGTCATGTGCATGGGCATAAATAGGTCCCTCAAACCATTTAGACTGCGTCCCATTGGCCAAATTGCACCCAGCTTCGAGGGACCTACCAATCAGGTGTTGTGGCTGACCAATAGTAGCCACCCACAACACAGGGTGTCGGTTTTCCAAGTCTCACCCCAATACGTGTCCTCTTTAAGAGAGGACCCAATTTCCTGAGCATGCCAATGCCTCCCTCTTTTATTTCTCAGTGGCCCCACTTTAGCAAACTCTTGCTGGCACCCACGAATAGTTTGCTATTACATGGAGTGATAACGGCATGTATTGCAACCCTTTGACGGGGCCATAGATATGATAGGCATTGCCCTTGCTCAGTGATAGCTTTTATTGGTCCATTATATGACTGCAAGGAGGAAAAGCAGCGGAGGAAAGAAAGAGGGAAAGAGGAAATATCAGTAAGATTTAAGGTTAAAGCAAATTAATTCTTAATCAGTTTCCTCTCCATAAACTCTCTAAAATAATTATCCATAAATTCATGTGAAAATGTAGCTTTATTGCAAAAGAAAAGAAAAGAAAAGGTGGGGGTATATCAGTTGCAGAGAATATAATAAACTGGGCAAGTCTGCTCATTCATTCTGATTAGCTGAGTTCTGCTATGCCCAAAGTAAAGAGAGAAAAGGTAAATGCTTTTGAGAATGCTAAATCTGAGCTCAGTAAAAGGAGGATGTCGTGTTCAAATATGATATTCACAAATGGGGTTATCCAAAGGTACAGACACTTGGGCCTTATGAGAATGAAAGGAACAGAGATGCATTTGACCTGATTTCTTTTAAGTTTTGCCTGTCAATGGCCCAGCCTAATACAGACATTTTCTGGCTTTAATTAGATAGCTGGATGAATCATGAAATTGACTGACAAGAGCTGTAGGGCTCTGTTCCGCCCTTTTGACCATCTTTCGATTTGTGCAGTTGAACTATGAGACACCCTTGACAAGAAAGGCCGATGTGAAATTACATTCTTGCGCCGAGTTCCAGGTTTCAACAAAACAACTGCAGCAAAAACAAGACTTTCAGTACAAACTAAAAGGCCACCGTAAGCTGTCACCTACAATCCAAAAAAAGGGAATAGCTCAGACATTGTAGATCAGGGAAGCATTTGCAGAAGAGATGTTTGCAAATGTGAGTGTGCCTGCATGAATTTAAAAGAACAAAAGCAAAAGAACAGAAACCCACTGTGAGCAGGCATCTGTCTTGATTCTGCTAACCTAATCCCCTGACACTTCATGACTAAACCCCGAGGAGCAAAGAACTCCCCAGGGAGTCCAGGTAGGGCAAGAGGCTTGTTGACCTCTACTAAACCCATGTTTTCTACCTCAATGAGAGTGAGGCCTGAGATGGAACTTTTCCCAGTTCAGATCCAACATTTTGCCCACTCTTCCTCATTCTACACTCCTTCCACCCACATTGGTAGGCATGGTGATGAGAGAATGAGCCTTCTCATTCGTGGTCTCCCATTTTTGGGATGCTCTTGTCAGGGAAGTCTGTTTGACACCAACCTTGTCATCTTTCAGTACCAGGCAAATACATGTTTGTTTTTTTGGGCATTAGGGCAGCACCAGTAATATGATATTGTACCATTAAATCTGCTTTTAATTTTATGAAGTTTTCTTGTTACACACACACACACAGTTTTATCATTTAAATTAGTCATTTTACATCCTTAAGATATCAATGACTTCCCTTCTTCTCTTTCCATGGTTCATTTTACATATTATAAATCCCTGCATATTTTACAAAAACTATATGCTGGTGGAGCTGTGGGTTAAACCACAGAGCCTAGGACTTGCTGATCAGAAGGTCAGTGGTTTGAATCCCCGCGACGGGATGAGCTCCCGTTGCTCAGTCCCTGCTCCTGCCAACCTAGCAGTTCAAAAGCACATCAAAGTGCAAGTAGATAAATAGGTACCATTCTGGCAGGAAGGTAAATGGCGTTTCCGTGCGCTGCTCTGGTTTCGCCACATGCTGGCCACATGACCCAGAAGCTGTCTGCAGATAAACCCTGGCTCCCTCGGCCAGTAAAGCGAGATGAGCGCTGCAACCCCAGAGTCGTCCGTGACTGGACTTAATGGTCAGGGGTGCCTTTACCTTTACTTATACCATTCAATATTCCATTATTGCCTCTATCAAAACTTGTCTACAGTGTTGAATTTATCTTAAGGCTTTCAACGTTTTCAGCTTTATACAATTATTTCCCATATACAGTGGTACCTTGGGTTACATACGCTTCAGGTTACATACGCTTCAGGTTACAGACTCCGCTAACCCAGAAATAGTGCTTCAGGTTAAGAACTTTGCTTCAGGATGAGAACAGAAATTGTGCTCCGGCGGAGCGGCGGCAGCAGGAGGCCCCATTAGCTAAAGTGGTGCTTCAGGTTAAGAACAGTTTCAGGTTAAGAATGGACTTCCGGAACGAATTAAGTACTTAACCTGAGGTACCACTGTATTCAATAAACTTTTCCCAATCTTCTCTAAACGTATGTTCTTCTTGTTCTTCTTTTATATGTTGTCTGCAAGCTGCACAGATTCTGTCAACTTAAGTTGCCATTCTTCTTTAGTTGGGACCTCACTTGTTTTCCATTTTGGGACTAACAAAACACTGGCTGCAGTAGTAGCATACATAAATAACTTTTTAAAAAAAGTTGTATCATATTTCTTTGACTTTGATTTTAAATCACGTTCAGAGGGGTTTTTTTAGTGGAACACGATATATAAATTGAATAAATCTAAACCCTGCGGAACTGCCAGATGATGTAATAGAGGGCTTGGTAAGCTCACAGCCTTAGGATATAACAATTACGGACTCCATAACCTACTGCTGCTTGCTTTGGTTGCATTAATCTCAGGATTCTCTGCATCGGAAGTGAAGAACTCTCCCCTGTGACTTCCATGACTTGGTGGATACATGGTTTCAACAACGCAGACCCATATCATCATAGAGGATCACATACAAATGACTGTGTGTATTAGACCATGTTGTACATCAGATTTCTCATTCAAAGCACAGATAGCGTATAAAATCACTGAAGCATTAGCTAAAACCACCACCTATACTAGAGGGACTAAAATAACAAGACCTTAAAAGATATTTGAGAGCAGAAAACTTTTAGCTCAATGTGGAAGACAATAACATGGATGTCATGCAAACTTCCCTGGTGATAGCATTCTGTACCTAAGTGGAGACCATTTTCCTCATGACCACTCTCCAAACCTCCAAATCATAATTGTGCAACATCTGCAAACATCTATATGAAATGGGCTTCATTCCACATCATTGTTCTCATTCAAAGCAGAGACATCACAGTATAATGCAGCTTTTATTGATTGTCACATATACTGTACATAGTTGTCACTGTTTTCCTGCAGGACTGGCAATTGTATTGCCTAACCAGCTGCCAGTGTGTGATATTTAACTACATCTTTGCTGTTCTGGATTTCACACTGGGAGCAAGAGACGTGGGAGGTTTTTATATCATGGTTCAGGAAAACAGTTCAGCTGCAGTGTCCAGAATAAAATTAAAGTGAGGGGAGGGGGTCATAGAAAGATAACAGATATTAAACTCTAATAATGATTAATATAACAGACAATATCTTCTGCTATGCTACATATATTCTTGTTGCAATGAAACACATGAGAATGGCCTAATGGAAATGGACTGTAATAGTTTTCAGCCAGTATGTAAGATGACATATTATAAATTCATCTTCCTATTAACTCAGTAAACTTTTTACATCTAAAGATTAATAATTAGGAGGAAAAAATAGAAATGGAGGTAATTTATTTGCTCTTTTTCAGCACTGACATTTTTCACCTTAATGAGCACTTAATATGTAAATTATACTGTGCACTTTTTAAAAACAGTAGAATGCTCTGGCTCCTTCTTATTATTCACATTGAAATTAGCTGCAATTATGATGCAATTTCACACTCTCCATCTGTGTTCTTTTGATCCATATAATAGTGACATTGCTAATGATTGTGTGTGCCTCATAATATCTTCAGAGATTGACTAGACCATTCATGTCATGTTCTTTCAGCTCAATACAGTAGTGCACTGACAAGTATGCGTGAAATGTTTTGAAGTATCATGGGTTCCATCTACTAGGACATCAATTCAGTTAACATGGGAAGCTAGCTCTGCAGATAGCTCACCACAATTTGCTTGAATTTTCAGTCCATGTCCGCTGGGTAGATTGTCTTCACCAGCCGGAAAGCTCCAGGTGTCTCATTGTGACAAGACAAATCTCTCTACTTTACAGGAGAGTTCCACTGGAGTGTATGTAAAGGCTAGATATTATTATTAATCATTATTTGGATTTCTTGCCCATCTTTTCACCTGAAGGTGATGAGACAAGTTACAAGAATATCAACATTCAATATTAAAATCAGTTAAAGCAATTTGCAATCAGAAGAATATATGCTGGGTGATAAAAATGTGTCAGGTGTCAAAGACCAGGTTAAACATTTAGGATGAGAGAAAGGCAGAGGGTAGGAGGAAACTCTGAAGGCTTCAGAGAGTGCAGAGAGCAAGGCACAAAACCAACCTTAAGAGCTGAACTGCCCAAGAGGAACCCACCTGAAAACTTGCACTAGTCTGGGATATGATATATAATGAGTTGAAAAAAATGTTCAAACTAACTTTTATAAAAATAAACAAATCCAGAGGCTTTTTTTATTAGGAATTCTAGGTGCTGACATTCCAAAAGAGCAGAAAAGACTTTTTATGTACGCAACGACAGCCACACAGATGCTATTAGCCCAGATATGGAAAGAAGATAAAGTCCCAACCAGAGAAGAATGGCTAATTAAACTGATGGATTATGCTGAAATGGCAAAACTGACCGGGAAGCTCAGGAACCAAGAAGACCAAAACTTTAACTGAGTGGGGGAAATTTATAATTTATCTTGCAGGCCACTGTAAGCAGGTGAAAACATTAGCATGATTGCAACAACACTTGTGATGTACCAAATACTATGGATAAAATGGAGTGATATAAAATATGGACAACTGAATAATATGCAGTTGAAAGGGTTGGGAATAGGACCCATGGAGGGGAAACTTGCACTGGTGTTGGTTCAGATGAGCACACACCAGAACTGTTGAAAGGCAGAGCCTTCTGGATGGCTTTCAATGGCAAATTAATCTGTGGGAATTGAGTCGTGCAAAGCACTAGTGATGTATGGAAGTGAGAGCTGGACCATCAAGAAGGCTGATCACCGAAGAATTGATGCTTTTGAATTATGGTGCTGGAGGAGACTCTTGAAGAGTCCCATGGACTGCAAGAAGATCCAACCTATCCATTCTGAAGGAAATCAGCCCTGAGTGCTCACTGGAAGGACAGATCGTGAAGCTGAGGCTCCAAGACTTTGGCCACCTCATGAGAAGAGAAGACTCCCTGGAAAAGACCCTGATGTTGGGAAAGACAGAGGGCACAAGGAGAAGGGGACGACAGAGGACGAGATGGTTGGTCAGCGTTCTCGAAGCTACAAACATGAGTCTAACCAAATTGCGGGAGGCAGTGGAAGACAGGAGTGCCTGGCATGCTCTGGTCCATGGGGTCATGAAGAGTCGGACATGACTAAACAACAGCAACAACAAAAATCACTTCCATTATGCTGTCACTTCTCATATCAGCTTCTCTCTGAAGTGGAGGAGGAGGGGAAAGAGTCACCCCCCCTTCTCCCCAGCAGTTTTAGTAGGAGAGAGAGAAGAGAATGCTGCACAGCCTGCGCAGGAGTTACCTAGCCATGAGATAGTGGAAGAAGAGGGGAAAGGGAGGGAACAGCCAGGAGACCTCCCTAGAGAGCCTGGGTGACCCCCTCCTCACCTTCGGCTCATAGCTCTCTCCGTATTAGAGAACAGAGGATGCAGAGGATGGACCTTCCTGTTGGTGCCCAGGACGTTGCTGAGGACGAAAGGTGAAGGGCTCAGAGTAGCCAACAACTCTCTTTGTGGAGAGACATGGATTCTTGCCTTGCAGCCAGATGACTGAATAAAAAGACTATAAAATACAAACTGCTTGTGATTCTTGCTTATGAAGTTACCGGGGTAGGAGAGGACTCTCCATGCCTGACAAGAAGCCGATATAGAAAATATATGTTTTGTTGCAGCTGGGGCAGATGAAGACATCCAGTTGTGCTGCTGCAGATGCACCACTGTGTTTCTTCTGTCTACGTTCCTCCAGATAGTCATTCCTCCTCTGGTCACTGCTATAGATACATGACCTGACTGTCTCTAGGCTAGGGTTCCCCGATGTCCCCGTTTCCCAGGGACAGTCCCTGGATTTGTGATTAAGTCCCTGGACAAATTCCACCCCCAGAATGTCATCTAATGTACCCCGGAAACGCAGCAGTGGCAGTCTCAGCAGCCCAGAGCAGTTGGCTCTGGCTGGCTTCAGGAGCTGCTCAGAAGTCCCCATATGATGGTGGTGCAGGGGCTCTAAGGTGCAGCTTCCGGGCTGCCTCCACCTTCCCTGACCCCAGCAACTAAGCTGTGAAAGGAGGCTTCATGCTGCCTATCGGAGCAGTCTCCCAACTCCTATTTGCGTGCAAGCAGGAGCTGGGCGGGGATCTCTCAGCTGCGAAGGGAGGCTTCACACTGCGTATCAGAGCTTGTGTGCAAGCAGGAGGGGGCAGGGATCTCTCAATTAGCCAACAGGAAGCCTCCCTTCCCTGCTGAGGGATCCCCACCCCCTGCTGCTTGCACGCAAGTAGGAATGGGATTGGGGCTGCTCCGATGGGAAGGGAGGCATCGAGCTGCCCAAACCTTGCCACTGCCTCTCTTGGCCTTCCTTCTCCGCCTTCCATGCCTGACCACCACAGAAGAACCAACAATTCAGGGGATGCCCAGGCTCAGGAGAAAGGAGATAGAAGTCTCAGAGGAAGGGGAAACATGGTGGTTGAGGTCAAGGTGGCGGCAGCCCCTCTGCCACCACCGTCACTGCAGCATCAACGTCCCAAACGTGTAGTGTTTAATTAATTAAAGTGTCCCCAGATTCAGTCTAAAAAATCTGGTAACCTAACTCTAGGCACTGCAACCAACTGCACATGGACAAATTGGACCTTTAGTGTGGCAGCATGTTTTTCAAGCGCCACCTGATTACACATCAGACAGACACAGCCTCTATTGTCTTTTTTCTACTCATTGAATACATTCCTTTTTCAACAAGCATTTAACATGGAGTTGTCCATCCCTGGGTACATTCAGATGTGGACAATTATTCTTGTTAGTTTTTCCTGATTGTTATAATGGCAACGGCACTCACTTGAGAAGTGCCCAAACTGAGTTCCTGTGACTTCTAGTTTAAAAAAAGCCCTGCTGGTTTTAATGCTAGCACTTCTGTCCTGGTTTCCAACATTCCTTGCATTTTTTTCATTTATTTATGATTTTTTTTTAAAAAAAAATCTATATCTTAAAAATATCAAAGCAGTTTACAGAATAAAAACATGAAACATAAAAACATAAAGCCATCAAGTAAAAACAAAAAACAGTTTAAAAGAGATGTCAGTAACCATCGTGGAAGTACTCTTAATTGCCTGCATAGGCCAGAAAAGTTTTCAGAAGGCATTTAAAAGTTGGAAAGTCCAAATTTAATAGGTTCATATTAAAATGAAAACTGAATAAACATCTCCTCCATCCCTGGGTTTTTATCTCATGTCACATTTTGTTTGTTTCTTATACAATTTCAGCTAAAATGTACAAATGGTTTGGATTTTCTCTACCTAAGGGTTAAGAACGAGAAACGAAAACTCTGAAGTTGCCCCAACTGCTTTTTCTTGCAAGATTCAATTAAAGTCCTTGTCACATAAATCACAATGAATTTGGATGTCAAAACACTAGATTACAAGGTTGAAAATGGAAATAAAAGCATAATGAGTGGTTGCAGCAGGTTATTCCTACACTTTGAAACTTCCTGCCCAATAAATGTTCTGTTTCAAGGCAGAGGACCTTGAAAACCGGGGGACAAGCTGTGCTTCTTTCATAGCTTTCTCCTGACTCCTAGCTTCCAGGTCAGGAAGAAGTTGAAAGAAAAGGAGCTACAAATATGGGCAGATTGGAAATGGCATTTCGAAATCAAGAGATTCTGCATGCCTATGATTTACAACTTTGTATTGCAAATTGCAAAAACAGAGAGGTGCTGTTTAGACAAACTCCAAATATGTGCCGGGGGGCCACTAGGGGCGCATTGGAAGATGGCTGACAATACCATCTCTCCGACCCACACGGGGTAATTAAGAGGCTGTTATGGGAGTATGCAGCCTCCCTTGTTGCCCCAAGGGAATGGGGAACACTGCCCTTGCCTGCTGTGCCCATAAATCACCCCCAAATTTGAAAGAAGGGGGTGAGGGCCCTAGGCAGAATGCCCCCGTGTGGACCTCAGCTCTCCTGGACGCTGTCTCTGATAGTGCACTAGCTGCAGCAATTTGGAATAATTAATTACAAAAGAAGCAAATGCACATATTTCAAGTGAAGAAGGGGAGTGAAGACTGCTAATTTAAGTGACCTCTGTGAAAGAAAACGACGGGTTGGAGCAACAGGAATATTTTATGATGAAGATACATCAAAAGCTGGGTATGTCGGCAACAGGACTGAATGGGGGGGGAACCTTTTTTACTTTTCTTCTATGTGATTTACCAAGAACCCCTCCTCATTAGAACCATCGATTTAACTGACCCAAGCAGGAAGATTAAGGTCTGCGTGGAAATAAATTTTAACCAAAAGTATGCTTTATGGAGGTCGAGAAGGAATAAGAGCTTTTGGAATGGCGCAGCAATTAATTCAGAGTCACCATCTTGCCAAAGGATTTATAGCCGGGAGGAGGAACGGACTTGTTTTCAGACTGCATTCCTGGTGAATCTCCTCAGAGGTTTGAGGAAGGAGGCAGATCGGTGAAGATGAATGACGCTAAGACTGTTTTGATGTATGGAAGTGATGTTATATGGAAAACGTCTGGATATGGCTACTGGATAAAAAAATATCCATGCAGGATTACAAACTGTTTTAACCAGCTTGTGGAGACTATCAGAGGTCACAAAGAGAAAGGAAAAATATATGAAAATAACAACAAGAAATGTGGAAAAACAATAAGAAAGGACTGGATAGTACTGTGAACATCATATGGTTAGATTTGTGGACATTAAAACAGCAGCAAGAAGCAAGAAGTTGATTGGATCCCCTTCGGAACTTGCAATATGGGTACCCCCAACAAAAATTTAAAATTCGGCTGTGTAATTTGGAATTTATGTAATTTGGTTTGATTTGATATGATTGGTCGGTTAATAAAAAAAATTCTTAAAAAAAAAACACAACTCCAAATATGTGCCAGCGGTGTTCTACAGGTTTATCAGGGCTTTTCCGAGCCTCATATTTCCATGGCTTTGTTTTTGAAGGTTGGGGTACTCTCTGGAATTGTATTTGATGCAGCCTGAAGTGCTAAAGCAAGAAAGAGAAATAAACAAGCCCTATGTTCACACGGAGATGCTCTGTGGATCTGATCTGAATTGCAATTGTGTGTAAAAGGAGAAAGGTAAACATAGTTTGAAGTGAAAATGCAGTTGGAGCTTTGCTCCTTTTGGGAATGTGGTCTGAAGGATTTGGTCAGAAGTTTCATAGATGGGTGTTGATGGAGGTGAGGCTCGTGGAACTATCAAAGTGTTCTCAGTGGGGATTTGCCATAAGAGCAACAACAGAGAATGGATGAGTAAATTGTGCTTTCTAGGGATGTGAACCAAATTTGGATTAATACTAAACTGAATTGGGCTGATTTGTTCATTGTTCATTTAGCTTCAAGTTGCTAAAATGCAGATCATGTTGTTCCAAACCGATGTGTAGTGATTTGTGCCGATTCAAAACAGCTTGCGTGTTAAGATCCCAAGACCTCCCCCAATAAGTAAAAACACAATTGACACGGAATTTAGTGTTATTGGCATAATTTTGGCCACAACTTTATGGATTACAGATCGTGAGTGGTTTGCTTAGGCATTGGTTCCCAACTAGCTGCACCTGACCTCAGCAGGGCAGCACTGATGCCTGGACTCCGGCAGACGTCAGTAAGGGAAAACATCCTGGGGGAGCATTGGACCAGGCTCAGACTCAAGCTCACCCCAAATGCTCCCAGGGGCTCTGGCATGGCCCTAAGCCCTGGAAGGGGATTGGACAAAAGCAAGGCGAGCCCCTGGATTCCTTTAATGGAATACCCTTTCGCGGATTGGAGGGGCAGGTGTGACAACCTCCCCTCCACACTGAACCAATGCCTAACCTCCAAGCCTTACAAGGTTGTGACGATTTGCTATGCAGCAGGCGAAACCCAAGTGGCACCAGCCAATCAGCCAAATGAGAAAATTCCTACCGGGCCCCTGTCCCAAAAGCAGATGACCCACAACGGCATAGCAAGGTCATAAAGGTAAAGCGGACCCCTGACCATTAGGTCCAGTCACGGACGACTCTGGGGTTGCAGCGCTCATCTCGCTTTACTGACCAAGGGAGCCGGCGTACAGCTTCCGGGTCATGTGGCCAGCATGACTAAGCTGCTTCTGGCGAACCAGAGCAGCACACAGAAACGCTGTTTACCCTAAATAAAGGGTGGGTTCGTGATCCCGTGCACGAGGCAAAAAAGAGCAAGCTCAACTCAACGCACAGTGGTATATATGGGTCACTCAGTTAATGCATGAAATGATCCCATTAGCCAGATTTACCCCAGCAACTGAGGGACCACCAATTGGGTTGTTGTGGCTATCCAATCACTCCCACACACAACAGCAGTGAGGTCAGTCCTGATGATCTCACCGCAACACGTGTTCTCTGGGAGGAGAACACGATTTCTCAGAAAGCTGGTCAGTCTGATCCAAGCACTTGCAATTATTAATTATAACAACATATAACAACATAAGGGAGAGGAGGGGGGGGGAGAGAAGCAGGGAGTGATCCCACCCCAACCAACACTTTCCAGCTGTAATTTTTTAAAAATGCTATTTTTCAAAAAAAGCAAAAAAAAAACAACAACCCAAAACAAAACACATTTTCAATGCCACTAGCATGAAACCCCCTGGAGCTCACATTCTGGAATTTGGTAGGGTTAATCCTATGCAGGGACCAGCACATGTCCCAATTTTCTTCCCTTATGTAAAAAAACAACAACAAGAAAGCTATGGTTGTTTGGTTTTTAAATACAAGTCAACAGGCTTTCCAGAAATGTGTATTTCTGGCTTGTGGCTGGGATTCAAATCCAGGGCAGGGCAGATTGAGTCTGATCAGTCCAGATTGAATCAGGTCTGATCAAAATTTACAAATTAGGGCCATGGCGGGGTCACCATGCACAGCCTAAGTGTTTTCTATTCAGCCTCTTCAAATGAAGCTTGCAAACTTTGATGACTTCCTCACCAGTGACTCCTAGTCACATAGAATCATAGAATCATAGAATCATAGAGTTGGAAGAGACCACAAGGGCCATCGAGTCCAACCCCCTGCCAAGCAGGAAACACCATCAGAGCACTCCTGACATATGGTTGTCAAGCCTCTGCTTAAAGACCTCCAAAGAAGGAGACTCCACCACACTCCTTGGCAGCAAATTCCACTGTCAAACAGCTCTTACTGTCAGGAAGTTCTTCCTAATGTTTAGGTGGAATCTTCTTTCCTGCAGTTTGGATCCATTGCTCCATGTCCGCTTCTCTGGAGCAGCAGAAAACAACCTTTCTCCCTCCTCTATGTGACATCCTTTTATATATTTGAACATGGCTATCATATCACCCCTTAACCTCCTCTTCTCCAGGCTAAACATGCCCAGCTCCCTTAGCCATTCCTCATAAGGCATCGTTTCCAGGCCTTTGACCATTTTGGTTGCCCTCCTCTGGACACGTTCCAGTTTGTCAGTGTCCTTCTTGAACTGTGGTGCCCAGAACTGGACACAGTACTCCAGGTGAGGTCTGACCAGAGCAGAATACAGTGGCACTATTACTTCCCTTGATCTAGATGCTATACTCCTATTGATGCAGCCCAGAATTGCATTGGCTTTTTTAGCTGCCGCGTCACACTGTTGGCTCTAAAGTACATGTTGTTATGCTCTAAAGACTGGGGTGGAAATAGATTTAGATAAGCTGTTGCTAGAGTGGCATACAAAAGATGAAGAAGTTAAATCAGTAAAGATACAATGGGCACAAGATATTGGGCATAATATTCAGTTTTCATCTTGGGAAAAGTTATGGGGGAAGATTTAAAATTTACAGTGTGCTGTGCGTTGAAGGAGAACTATATGAAAATGATGTACCAATGGTACTTAACACCTATAAAATTAGCAAGCATATAACTGCTTCAAATGTATGTTGGACATGTAAGGAGAAGGAAGGCAGGTTCTAACACATGTGCTGGACGTGCAAGACAGCAAAAGTATTATGGGAAATGATTTATAATGAATTAAAAAATGCTTAAAATAACATTTGTAAAACAAAAACAAAAAACAGAAGTATTTCTATTAGGAATCTTAGGTGCAGAGATATCAAAAGAGTAGAAATTATTATTAACGTACGCAACAACAGCAGCGCGGATACTACCAGCCCAGAGACGGAAAGAAGATGAAGTCCCAACCAGAGACAAATGGCTGATGAAGATGATGGACTATCCTAAAATCAGAAACCAGGAAGAGAAGAGCTTTAAGAAGGAATGGGGGGGGGGGATTTATAATGTATTTAATAGAACACTGTAAACAACTAAAAACTTTGGCAGAATTTGAGTAATACTTGTAATGTATTAAAAAATATGGTAAAAATGGACTATATATTTTTTTAAGAAAGTAAAAAAGAGAGGCAGTTGAAAAAAAGATTGACAATAGTAACCATGGAAGGGCTGAGGACAGTCGAAGGATTCAGGGAATCCTAAATGATGATGTTGGTGTTTAATGTTCGAATTTTAATTTGCAATGTGAAATAAAAAAAATGACAAAAAAAGGAAATAGATTTCACCCAAGTACATAGATTCAACACACCTTTAAAATACATTTAGAAATAGTCTGCATTGGGCTTCCTCAACCTCAGGCCTCCAGATGTTTTGAGACTACAATTCCCATCATCCCTGACCACTGGTCCTGCTAGCTAGGGATCATGGGAGTTGTAGGCTAAAAACATCTGGAGGGCCGAGGTGTAGGAAGCCTGGTCTACATGCTATACCAGAGTTGTTTTCCCCCATGTCAGCAATGAATCTAACTGCCAAATGGATGTTAACGTATTCTTGTGAAGGCGAGACAGGAGGTGGCCTAGAAGCCAAACATCCCATTAAGAGGCTGTCCTCCCTGTGAGGACATTGAAAAATCCTTGCCCGAAGACAAATCATAATTAAGCCATGAGATACCTGCTCATTTGGCTCAGGCAATTTAAGGGTTGTCAGGGCTTTCAAGTTATGTAAGCAGTTAAGTGTCTCTGTGAACAAGGCTGCCGATCCCCATGGACTCTGAAAAGTCATATTAAATTGGTATCTTTCTATTTCAGCTTTTAAAAGTCTCTTCTAGGTGAGAAATAAATTAAATTCAAAAATGTTTCCTTGTCAGGACACTGCTTCAGAAATGACCTAGTGTTGCAGTCTCAGCTCGACTGCGGTGCCGAAAACTTGTTATATCGATGCCGTTCGCCTAGTTCTGTCATTTAAATGTTGTCATTAGGCTGTGATAGATGAGAAGAGATTCTCAATACACTTTTCTGTTGCTTTCTATTCTTCTTTTTTTATTTGGAGGGGGGGAAATACTTTTTTCCCATGCAGAGAAAGAATAAAGCACAGTGCATAATGAAGAATCAAATGATAAAAACATGCCATTCCAATGGTAATAGTTTACAATATGTGCTTCAATTTGAAATACATGCATCCCATTTTTTTCTGCTAAGCTCTTGGAGTATACAATGGCGAGTTATTTGGTAAGTTTTCACTTTCTCTACTATATAGGAAATGTTCCCTAACATTCAGAAATAGAGGCAGTGATAATACTAGTGATTTCCTCCAAATATTTTTGGACCACTGTTCGCATCAGCCCCGGCAGAGCCGGATTTAGGTTTGATGAGGCCCTAAGCGACTGAAGGTAATGGGGCCCTTTATATCCCCAGCTGTCCTTTGTCAACAACAAATTTTTGCTGTTTTTCTGTGTTGAATATATGCTATATGGTAATTTATGGACCTAAAAAGGTAAAGGTAAAGGGACCTCTGACCATTAGGTCCAGTCGCGAACAACTCTGGGGTTGCGGCACTCATCTCGATTTATTGGCCAAGGGAGCCAGCGTACAGCTTCCGGGTCATGTGGCCAGCATGTCTAAGCCGCTTCTGGCAAACCAGAGAAGCACACGGAAACACCGTTTACATTCCTGCCAGAGCAGTATCTATTTATCTACTTGCACTTTGATGTGCTTTCGAACTGCTAGGTTAGCAGGAGCAGGGACCAAGCAATGGGAGCTCACCCCGTCGCGGGGATTTGAACCGCCAACCTTCTGATCAGCAACCCCTAGGCTCTGTGGTTTAACCCACAGCACTACCCACGTCCCATTTATGAACCTAATAGGTATCTAAAGCCATTTGCACATGCAGAATGTAGGCACCCTATATATAGAAATGAGAAAACCAGTGATATTTTAGGGAGCAGGCTAGCAGGTGGGGCCCATTACTTACATCATAGGAGCCTACATAACACAATACACTGTTGCTGTATGTAGGTTTTATTTTATTCATGTTTTATCTTATATTTTGGAAATGTACATCCAGGGTTTTTTTCCTTTAATTTTTTTTGAGGGGGGCAAGAGAGTGGGGCCCTAAGCTATAGCTTGTTTAGCTTTTATGTAAATCTGGCACTGAGCCCCAGTCAGCATGGCCAATGGCTATGGATGATGGAGCCCAACAAGGTATGATGGACAACACTTTGGGTCCTCTATAATGGAGTTCTACTGAAATTAGTAGAACGTGATTTTGGATAAGCGTGCATATTAAGAGTCTACTCCATAATTTTTTTATGTATATTGGTTCCCATACAGCTTTAGCTGCTACTGAAACTTTTGCTAACCAGTTCTCTGGTCACTGAAAAAGATAATAAAATATTTTTATCAAGGTTGTCAAGTCAATAAACTCTCTTCATCCATTTTGCCCAAGCCTGCATGGAGTTCGGCTTCACCATCAGCCTGACAAAGACCAACATATTGGGTCAGGATGTTGCCAGCACTGGTGACTGATGTAGGAGATCTATCATTTCCAAGCACACATACATCAAAGGTCTAATCTTCAATAGACTAGAAAATACTGCTTTTTAGAAACAAACAAACCAATACACAAACTTGTTTAAATAGCATTTGCTGAGATTACATTTTTTGCTGCTTTGAAATAATCTCATAGAGACTGAGATTCCCTCCCTGTCCCTCCTAGATGATACCCCTGCTCTCTTCTTTCCACCCCTCCTCTGCTACAAAGTATTACATATCATAGATATGGCTGCTGGGATATTGTTAGCTATGGCTGAAGTGGACTGTGCGCTTTGTCCCAAACTGGAAACACAATCCTATTGTTTAACTACAAGTAGGCTTACTAGTGTATTGGGGACGCAGGTGGCGCTGTGGGTTAAACCACAGAGCCTAGGACTTGCCGATCAGAAGGTCGGCAATTCGAATCCCTGCAATGGGGTGAGCTCCCGTTGCTCGGTCCCAGCTCCTGCCAACCTAGCAGTTCAAAAGCATGTCAAAGTGCAAGTAGATAAATAGGTACCGCTCCGGCGGGAAGGTAAACAGCGTTTCCATGTGCTGCTCTGGTTCGTCAGAGGCAACTTAGTCATGCTGGCCACATGACCCAGAAGCTGTATGCCAGCTCCCTCGGCCAATAAAGTGAGATGAGCGCCACAACCCCAGAGTCACCTGCGACTGGACCTAATGGTCAGGGGTCCCTTTACCTTTTACCTAGGCTTACTAGTCCTGACAAGATATTGGATCTTAGACTCTGTCTGTTCAGGGTAAAGAGGGGAAGACAATACATCTGTTATTTTAGTAGATTTGAGTGATATTTCCGGGTATCTAAAGAAAAAGGCAAACATTAATGCATTCTTTGGGAAAATAAAGATGTAGGAAACTGTTCCTTGAAAACACCAACAAGGCATTTGTCTACCTCAGGGAAATGAAGCGGGGGGGGGGGGGGCAGAATGAAAGCCATTTTGCTCCCAAAGCAGTACTTCGCCCAAGATCTTCAAATGCCTCTTTGAAGAAGGAAAGTTTGAGATGCCGAGCTCTGCTGGCAACGGAGGCACATTCTCAAGATAAATGAAAACTCTATTTGAAACGACTTGTGGTGGAAGTAAGGGAAGTTGCCTGCCATAATAGGTTGCAGAACGCTGAATGCTTTAACAATACATGTGGGCAGCCCTGAACACAGTGGGCAGCCTCTTATTGCTTTCTCGCCTTACCAGAAGAGCCTGAATGGAAGAAGACTCTAAATCTCATTTCAGTGTTGGCAGACAACAATTTAGGATGCTTTTGAGGGTGTCATACCAAACAGCAATCCTAACAAGTTTGGGTTACACTTTAGAAAAGTGGCCAAAAAATCTTTTCACCACCTTCTGTTCACAGTTGTCCTTATTTACTAAAATGACTTCTCAGTTTTGCAAACTCTGACTAGACCAGGAAAAGAAGGAAGATTGAGTAACTTTAGGATGGTGTTGCTTTTTGATCTTGTGTTTCCTTTATCTACCTATCCATCTCACTACCTACTGTTTACCTCATGGTTACCTCATGGAAATTTGGACTGTAATCTCTTTGAGTGTAGGGACCCTCTGCTTTCCTTACTCTTTCAAATTCTAAGTATCCATACTGATGAGTTGAAGCAGTAGTCCATAAAGCATAGCCACAGTCAAGGGTACTTTTATCTTTACCTTTACTTATTACTCGGCCTACTCCATAATGATTTCCTCTTACAGGATGCTAACTTCACAGTCAATCAAACAAATGTGGCAATTCTGACAAAAGAACAGATTATATGGCAGCACCTTTTCTAAGGAAAGATAAAAGGTAAAGGTAAAGGGACCCCTGACCATTAGGTCCAGTCGTGGCCGACTCTGGGGTTGCAGCGCTCATCTTGCTTTATCGGCCGAGGGAGCCGGCGTACAGCTTCCGGGTTACGTGGCCAGCATGACTAAGCCGCTTCTGGTGAACCAGAGCAGCGCACAGAAACGCCGTTTACCTTCCCGCCGCAGCGGTACCTATTTATCTACTTGCACTTTGACGTGCTTTCGAACTGCTAGGTTGGCAGGAGCTGGGACTGAAAAACAGGAGCTCACCCCGTCACGGGGATTCGAACTGCTGACCTTCTGATCGGCAAGTCCTAGGCTCTGTGGTTTAACGCACAGCGCCACCAGATAGAAGTAGCCAAAAGAAGAAGGGTCAAATACCAAACTTGGTTCAGATGGCAAACTTCCAGAATAGAAACTTCCAACCCTAATCCTGCAGAAAGCCATCTAATTAGATTTTAATTTGATCCTGACTTGTTTTTAGGAGGTAATTTAATTATTGTTTGATTTTATACCAATGTTATACAGTGGTACCTCGGGTTACATACATTTCATTTTACAGACTCCGCTTACCCAGAAATATTACCTCAGGTTAAGAACTTTGCTTCAGAATGAGAACAGAAATTGTGCTCCGGTGGCGCGGCAGCAGCAGGAGGCTCCATTAGCTAAAGTGGTGCTTCAGGTTAAGAACAGTTTCAGGTTAAGAATGGACCTCCAGAACGAATTAAGTACTTAACCCAAGGTACTACTGTATATTTGATGTTAGCCGCTCTGAGTCCAGTCTCGGCCGGGGAGGGCGGGATACAAATAAAAGATTTGTTGTTGTTGTTTAGTCGTTTAGTCGTGTCCGACTCTTCGTGACCCCATGGACCACTATTATTATTAAATAAAAAATCCTGGAATTTGTCAGTGTAAATATAGTCTAAACCATCTATACCATCAAAGAATAAGCTTTCAAAAGCTCTAATTTATCCTTTTGTCCCAATGTGTTTTGACCAACATGTCAAGCATCTGTGACACAATAATGTTACCTTATGCACACAGTGGGTGAGTCAGCTGGAGAGCCAAAGCCACATCTCCATTGTTCAGGAAACAAAACCTATGCCAGGCGATGTGTGGGCTGGCCCACTGACTGTGACCTGTCTTGTTTCCCATTTTGACAAGTTCTTGCTAGCAACTGTCTTGTAGACCATTCAAAAAAGCTCTGCTGGACCAGAGACTGCAATGCAGCTGACAATGACCGCTCCCCACATTAAACGGGGGGTGCCCTTTGCATGGACACAAGCAGCCCCTGGACCATGTGCGGCTCCATCAGCATAGGCTTGGCTTTGCCTTCCCTCAGGTGGGATACCTGGAGGTCTCCGCCTACCTCAGTCAGTTGCCCAATCCCGCCTGGGGAAGCGTTGCCAAGGTGACCAGGCCAGGTAGGGGATGGACTACCTGCCCACACAATAGAGGGAGGATCTTACCTGGGAATCTTCAGTTGGCTCCAGAGCGTCTCCCACCCTACCCACCCTCAGTTAAGACTTATTTTGCAGGTTAACCTTTTCTTCACAGGTATGTGGGCGCTGCTACGTCAAGGTCACTGTTGAAGGGCCGGAAAGGAATTCCCCTGCATTGGCAGGTTTTGCCTTTCCCATAGCAAAACGTCACAACTTTGGCGGTATCAGGCCTTAGGCGGAATCCTTTAGTTTATCTTCATGAATGGGGGGGGGGCGTGCAGCGGTGACCCACGCCCCCTTCCTCTTTGCAGCGGCGATACCAGGGTTCCCCATTAAAGGGTTTTTTGAGGGGAGGCTTTGACCGTACGCCGAGAGGTCGTCATTGCCCTCCTCTGCAATAGCGGTGTAACGGGGGCGGCTATCTCTGCTTGAACAAATGTTCTCCAGAGCCGGCCCATCCCCCCCCCCACTGGATAACCCTAATGTTCCCCAGATCCCCAGCTGGGGACTGGGGAGGGATGAACGCCCAATGCCTGAGCCAAGGTCTACCCACATCTGAAATATAATAAAGTTGTGGCCAATTTAATCCCATAGCACGTTGTCTTGAGTCATTATTCCACATGGGGGGGCACCCAGGCTTTGGGGGACTCCGCCTGTCCACGCAAAGTAAACCTTCTTCCCCGTCCACACTGTCACATTATAGATATGGCAGTGTGCTCTAAAACTGGTGTCTGATCAGCTTAGGACAGAGACTTACACCATTTGCATTCTAGTCATCATGTTGCCTTCTTTATTGTCTGCAGCTCATTAAAGTAACAAAAGTCTGGTTGGGCTGTACAGTGCCAGAGAGGTCTCCTGGAGTTGACTGTGTTCACGTCCCACTTCGTCTCACTGTTCTGCAAAGACTCTCCTCCCTGGAAGAGAGGGGAGTGGTTGTGGGCGGGAGCCCGAGCTCCGCCCCTCCTCACCTAGCTGGCGCCCACGCCCACCGGAGGCAGCCAACCAGGTGTCTCCGGGGGGCGTGTTTAGCAGCTTAATGCTGCGGCTCCAGCTCCGCCTCCTCCTCAGTCGTCGTCGTCCCGCAGCGAGTCACCCACCCTCCACTCCCATTTAGCTCAGGGTCTAGGTTTTTTGGCCTTGCTATGGACCTTAGGTTGGTCGCCCCGGTTGTCTGGGGGGCCTGGTAGGAATTTTTCCATTTGGCATTAGGCTTTTTGGTTTTTTCGCCTACCTCGTAGCAATCGTCACAACTTTTGTGGTATTGGTGGGTAGGTTAGGCATTGGATTCATGTGTGTCAAGGGCTAGGTGTGGCCATCGCCTATGCTATCTACCGTGGGTTATTCCGTTAAAGTAATCCGGCGGTCGTGTATTCCGTCCGATGCCTGCTTGGCGGGAGGCCATGGCACGACCCTCGGTGACATCAGGGGTGAGCCTATAGTTGGATTAGGATCAACAGGCTCCACCTACTGTTGAATAAACCCACCTCCTATAGTCATCCAATGCCTAAGCCAATACCTTTTCACTGCAGTAATCAATAAAGTTGTGGCCTTTTCTTGCCCATTAACCTTATATCACGTGTCCTTGTGTGTTTATTTCACATAGCGGGGGTCGGGCCCTCGATCCACAATGAGTTCAAAGCCTTGACAGGTTCACCTGCTCTTTCCACTGGCAAATTCCCCGGAGCGTTCATATATCCCTGGAATTCCAAAAGTCTCCAGCAGTAGACCATCCTAATTGGTCCTCGATCCTTGTATGGCAAAACTGCCACCAGGAATCCAAGCAATGAAAGCAGCTCAGTTGTAGTGCCAGTTTTGAAGGCCCTGAATTTCTGTGTTATGCACACATAATTTTAATTTTCCTTTCAAGCCAGTCTTCTTCCTAAATTGATAAATATGTAGCCTGAGATGGAAACAGGACAGTCTGAGCACTCCAATTCATTTGCCAGGTATGCAAACAGAAAAGAGTAGAACTAGGTGAAAGACAACACATGGAGATCTGCAACACATGGCGATTGTTGAAACTCATCCTGAATCATAATTATTGCCTAATTAAAAGGTTATTGTATACTCTTAGAGGGACGCTGGTGGTGCTGTGGGTAAAACCTCAGCGCCTAGGAATTGCCGATCGCATGGTCGGCGGTTCGAATCCCCGTGGCGGGGTGCGCTCCCGTCGTTCGGTCCCAGCGCCTGCCAACCTAGCAGTTCGAAAGCACCCCCGGGTGCAAGTAGATAAGTAGGGACCGCTTACCAGCGGGAAGGTAAACGGCGTTCCGTGTGCTGCGCTGGCTCGCCAGATGCAGCTTGTCACGCTGGCCACGTGACCCGGAAGTGTCTGCGGACAGCGCTGGCTCCCGGCCTCTAGAGTGAGATGAGCGCACAACCCTAGAGTCTGGCAAGACTGGCCCGTACGGGCAGGGGTACCTTTACCTTTACCTTTATACTCTTAGAAGGTTGTAGAATCTTGGAAGGGGCATGAAATGATGAAGTGATTCCACATGTCTTAATTTGCTAGTTTGCTAGTGAGGGGCAAAGAAGACTGAATAGGTTTTGGACTCCCTGAAGCTAGGCTTTGCTTCTCCCTCTCCTTAACATTTTCCGGTTTCCCACAATGTGATTGAAAGGCTGGAGCTGATGTAATGGTCATGTGCAAGAGCTTAGAGCAAGAACAACAACAACAATAATAATAATAAAAACAGCATTCCAGTTTCCAGAGCTCCAGCCGTGGTGTTAACTTTCAAATTATTGATTGAAATATAAAGGAATGCACATTTTCAAACGTTAATGTAATCCTTAAATGACAGCTTTCAACTTACATAAAAGCTTTGTACTTAAAGACAACTTTTGAAGCTGAATTATTGTTTTTTCTTCTTAAAATGCTTCAAATATGACAGACTGTCAAAATATATCAACATACGTCACTGCATGCCAATTTCAATGGAAAGTAAGATGACTGCCATTGAATATTTAAACAGAAAACAACAATGCATTAATTTCCATTTTTATTCAGACAATTTCTAGCTGGGTGCATTCTCGTTTGCATAATTCCACAATGGCATTTATAATTCTTATTCAGATGTTACGTTCTGTTTGGTTAAGATATACTTTTTTTTGAAAAAAAGAAAGAAAACGTTCTGTTGCATTTAAAACTTTGACAGCATCAATAAGCACATTATTCTGAGAAGTCAACAGTAATCTTGAGTCCAAATTAAGTTATGCCTTTTTTCTGCTGGTTTACATTTACAAGGAATCCACAGTGCGTGTAGATCCTATGTGGCCAATATACAGCACTATTGCTCTGACTGGTATGTAATCATGTAACCTCTTAAATCCTCTGCATTTTGTCTTTTCTTTTTTTTCAGTCAACACTGGGTTGGTCTGGGTTGCTTCTAGCGAGCCAATGTGCAAATATATGGAGAAAAATAAGATTGAAGGACAATTTGTCAACATTATTTGAAAAGGGAAACACATCCATTACATAGCCTGTTTATTAATTCTTGGTCACATTTATAACACACAAGTATCTGAGGGAGGCAGGTATAAGATTGTCTCTTTATTCTCAGAACAATGTGGTGAGGAACATTAGGCTGGGAGGTTAGCCCTGTTCTGGGCATCAAACTCATGGATTTATGAATTCTGTTGATGGGGAGAGCTTGGCTGAGTGAACCCTTTGCCTGTACCAGTCCTTTCCTCTTCAGTGTCCATGCATTTGGGGGCATAGCTGTCAACTTACAGATTTGAAAATAAGGGACCAGCAGCCTCGAAAATAAGGGATCAGAAGCCAAAATAAGGGATTTTAGACTACCAGCTGAAATACGAAGTTAAAAGGGACCAGAAAATTTGGGAGAGCAGCGCCGGTTTTTAGCCCTTCGTTTCCAGAGGTTGCTACTCAAGACACCAGCTGATGAAACATTGCAATTAAATAACGACAAGCAGCAACCACTTTTCACACAAAACAAAGTGCAAGCTATGCTGCTGCTGCTGCAGTTCTGTATCTTTTCTCTCATGCTCCATCTGCAGCTCTCAGTTCCATCAGGTGGGGCGGGAGGAAGGGGGGGGGAAATAGCGCCCGAAGTAAACCCGCAGATCAGACCATCTATGCTAGTCTACCACTACAAATCTATGGGAGAAGCGCTTGCGGTCCTTCCTCCACTTTCCCCCTCTATGGTTAGCCCTTGGAACACCTGCCCGTGCCTCTGCCTCCTCTCTCTGAACTGCTTTCTCTATGGTTGCCCTCGCTCTCCTCTCAAGGCTCCTCAGTCCCGGTGGGGAGGGGCTCCTGGGGGCCGAGGCTGGTGAGAGGAGGCCGGAGGGGGGCAGGCCAGGCAGCCAAGCAACACAGTTGGAGCCTCCCTCCTCCCTGGCCGGCAGGGAGGGAGGGAGAGGAGCTGCTTCCTTTGAAACCCGGGAAATTTAAGGGACATCATCAATAAGGGACAGCAGGGGGACACAGCGCTGGGATAAGGGACTTTCCCACCAAATAAGGGACGGTTGACAGCTATGTTTGGGGAACCATGTGCAGAGGAGAGCCGGCTCTCTGTGCAGATGCTCCTCTACTCACCCTGTGATTTACTCCATGCACAAAACTTCATATGTGGGAGAAGGTTCAAAAAATACCACTTCTTTTCCTACACACACAAGCAGTCTGAAGTGGTACAGTCCAAAATTATACTGCCTCATTCTGCTTAATGTGCAGAACGAAATCAATGAGGTCCAACATACAGCACAAATACTCTTCTTCTAGCACATGCTTTTGTTTTTCTTGTCTTTCTTGGTTGGAGTTTCCTGAAGTCAGGGATGCTGGAGGAATTTAATTTTTCTGAATTCTATTATGAGCTGCCCTGCCCTGCCCATCCCAGACCCATTTGTATATCAGAACTCAATGATCTATTGATTTTAGCATTTCTTGAATGTTCAATGCAGCTCTATACTCAAACAAGTGAAATTTCTCTTATTCTTATTATTTTGAAAGATTTTAAAATAAAAATGTATCTTCATGCAGATTTCATTTAAAAAATTATCAGTGTGCATATGGCCAGCAATGGAATGGAAGGTGGTTTGATTTTCAAATGAATGAAGAGCTGCAAAGTGAGACAAACTGGAAATACATTGCTGCTTCCATGTTATCTGCATACTGGTCAACTTGCTTCCACAGGAAATAATAATAATAATAATAATAATAATAATAATAATAATAATAATAATAATAATAATTATTATTTATACCCCGCCCATCTGGCTGAGTTTCCCCAGCCACTCTGGGTGGCTCCCAATCAAGTGTTAAAACAGTACAGCGTTAAATATTAAAAACTTCCCTGAACAGGGCTGCCTTCAGATGTCTTTTAAAGATAGGATAGCTGCTTATTTCCTTCACATCTGAAGGGAGGGGTGTTCCACAGGGTGGGCACCACTACCGAGAAGGCCCTCTGTCTGGTACCCTGTAACCTCACTTCTCGCAATGAGGGAACCGCCAGAAGGCCCTCGGCGCTGGATCTCAGTGTCCGGGCTGAACGATGGGGGTGGAGACGCTCCTTCCGGTATCATGGATAAAAATGCAGCTTAAATTTTTAAAAAACATTTCAAAGTATGTGAAGTACAAATTACTTTTAACTAGTAATAGAGTTGATTTTAATATTACTATTCTATGGCACTAGAAGATGTGTATTTTGTCTTCGGTTTTCAGTTGTTCAGTTGTAAAAACTGTTGTTATTGCCTGGTTCAGAATACAAATTTAGTAGCCTCACAAAGCAGCCCAGCATTCTCATTTGGGCCATGTTTGTCCCACCCCCACAGTTGTGGATGAAACTGAAAACTGAGCTAGAGAAGAACTGAACTGCCACCTCCTCTGAACCACCCAACTACCTTGGCTGTATGGGTTGGCTTTCCTGCCTTACCTCTTGAGTCCAGATAGGTGTTCAGCAAGGAAAAAAAGAGCAGGTGTCTGGCAAGGCTGCCAAAGCATTTAACTCATTTGGAGAGAGAGAAATAGTCAAAAGCCAATGTTTGCAATCCGAAATTTCGGAGGAGAAAACAGATTTCAAACATTATTACCCTGTCATCGTTTAAATTAGTCTCCAGCTGATATCCATCACTGGGTTTCTGCTGTTTATTTATTTATTTAGCATTTTTTGAATATAGCATTCTTCCTACACAGGCGGGGGAAATGCAAAAGACTCTTAACAATTCAAGAGGATTGAAATGACATATCACATTTTAAATGGGTGCTTTGCCAGATGGTGTTATGAAATGCTGCGTTCAAACATGTTTGGTTTTACACCTGCCAATTCCCAGTGCTTGTCAAAAAGACAGGGGTGGGGTGTGGGGAGCAAAGAGCAAAGCAAAATATGGCACACACACAAAAAAAAAAACCAAAGGAAATTTGCTGTGACAAGAGGGGATCGTTCATGATGGTCAACTTCTTGGTGCAAACAAAATACCGTATTTTCCCATGTATTAGATACCCCCAGGTATAAGATGCCCCCTATTTCGAGGGACTCAAATTTAAGAAAATGGGGGGAGATGACTCAGAGCTGTTGAGCTTTTTTAGGGGGGATTGTCACTAAACGCTCACCTGCATGCATCCAAAACTCCACTTCCTGTCTGTCCCCTCACCTGCAGAAGTTGACAATCGCCCACCCTCTTACCGCTGTGTCAGCCAATCAACACCGGTCATTGACGCAGCAACCAATAAAAAGCTCAATAGCCACTAACAGCCACGGCAGCAACCAATCAAACGCCCACCCTATGCACTATCCATGTATAAGACGAGCCCCACTTTTAAGCATAATTTTTAAAGAAAAGAAAGCTAGACTTATACACGGAAAAGTATGGTAAGTAAAGCTAAAGGGACCCCTGACCATTAGGTCCAGTCGTGGCCAACTCTGGGGTTGCGGCGCTCATCTCGCTTTATTGGCCGAGGGAGCTGGCGTACAGCTTCTAGGTCATGTGGCCAGCATGACTAAGCCGCTTCTGGAAACCAGAACAGCGCACGGAAACACTGTTTACCTTCCCGCTGGAGCGGTACCTATTTATCTACTTGCACTTTGACGTGCTTTCGAACTGCTAGGTGGGCAGGAGCTGGGACCAAACAATGGGAGCTCACCCCGTCACGGGGATTCGAACCACCGACCTTCTGATCAGCAAGTCCTAGGCTCTGTGGTTTAACCCACAGTGCCAGCCGCGTCTCAAGTACATGGGTAGATAAGTCTACAAAGCCCTGGACACGAGGACATAATGTAGATTTTAACCACTGGGGGAAACTTTGGAAAAGTGATTTGAAATTTACAGCATGTTGTTCTTTGAAGGAGAACTACTTGAAAATGATTTACAGATGGAATTTAACTCCGAGTAGGCTTGCTAAGATGTATAAGACTGAATCGGATAAGCGTTGGAGATGCAATGAGGTTGAGGGTATGTTCTTTCACATGTGGTGGACTTTTAAAAGGGTAAAAGAGTATTGGGAAATAATCTATAATGATTGAAAAAAAGGTTTAAAAGTACCTTTCAAAAAAAAACCACACCCAGAGTCCTTTTTGTTGGGGATAATTCAGATGGAAATTCCCAGGTGTAAAAAAAGGTTATTTTTGTATGCCACTACTGTGGCTTGTGTTTTGTTAGTCCAAAAATGGGAAATGAGTGAGGTCCGAACTAAAGAAGAGTGGCAACTCAAGTTGACAGAATATGTGAAGCTTGCAGACTTAACATATAGAATAAGAGAATAAGAAGAACATATGTTTAGAGAAGATTGGAAAACATTTATTCAATAACATTGGGGGGGGGATTGTGTACACTTGAAAATGTTGGCAGTGTTAAGATAAACGCAACAGTGTAAAAAAGTTTTGACGGATGCCAGAATGGAATATGGAATGGTTGAGTTTTTGTAAAATATGCAGGGATTTATGATATGCAAAATGAACCATGAAGAGAGAAGAAGGGGAGTCGTTGATATCTTAAGGATGTTTAAATGAGTATTTTAAATTGTAAAACAGAAAATTTAATAAAAATTATTTTAAAAGCCCGGGACACAAATTTTCACAGCCCTCTGTCAGCTATGGTGGCTCATGTACCAGAAGAAATGTATTTAGCATTAACTCTGGAAGAATATCCTCAATTCTGATGAAACTAAGCCTAGAACAAATTATCCATTAGGAGGCTATTGTTTTCTGCCACCTGTGCTCTCTGTCTCTTCTCTCCCTGTAGGGCCCACACTGAAAATTGGAGCTCTGGTGTATCTGGGGTGTCTCATTCTTCTCTTTCTGCCAAAAGCTTGTCACTCTGGCAGGCTCTGCAATGTGTCCCTCTGATAGATCGCTGATGGTGCCAACATTCCTGTGTCCACTGCCATTATCTCTGCCTCTTCTGGTGCCAGGTCACTCTGGGGTATTCAATGAAAGCAGAAGTCCTGTAATAGTTGGAGTCCTTGCCAGCTCAATATCCTTTCCTTCCCTGCTTATTTCCCTGGCTAAACATTGCTGCCTATTTCCACAAGAGATATGTTGATGGCTTCTGTGCACCTCATGAGAGAAATATCTATTGTGCTCACATTCCTCTTCACATCACTCACCTCAATTAAGAAGGAGATTGTCCTTATACCTCTACGCTTCTTCACTGGGAGACCTATCTGCTCTGATTATGGTTATGATGGTGAGGAGAGGGACCAGCCATTGTGACTTCATGTTGAAGATGCATAACAAAACCATCTGTCTTTGTTCCATCGCTCAACTGCCAACAATGACTATCACAAAAAAACCCAAAGCAGATTACAATGGTAAAAATTAGATAAAATGTACAATAACTGTCACTGAAATTCTACTTAATATTGATCCAGAGCAGAACTCCAACGTATAGTTAGCAGAGTAAAACTTAAACACATTGCAGGATCCCTCCAAAAGTAGACCAGAGGCATTTGTATTTCATCCAGCAGAACTTTACTGCTACTGAAGGCAAATGGGCATAATGGTCACAAATCCAATACGTCCAGGATTGGCACTGGCCATAAGAAATCCAGTTGCAGCAGACTTAACTTAAACTTACAATAAATCGTGTCCTCCAAATCATGGAGAGCCATGTGTTGCGGTGAGATCACCAAACTGCCTTCTTGTTGCTGGGGCGGGCCCATTTGGATGACCTCCGTGCCTCATTGGTCGCCCCTTTGTTACTGGGGCAGATTTCTGTTGGTTGGGGTTTGATTGGCACATAAGGGGCTATTTAAGGGCTGCACATAGCGAAGTACTTCCTATTTCGCATTGTGCAGCGGATCTCCTGCCCTCCCTCCCTATAATTTTAGGTTGTGTTTTTGACCTTGCTATGTCTGTCTAAGGGTCGTCTGTTTTTGGAGCAGGGGCCTGGTAGGAATTTTGCCACTTGGCTGATTGGCTGGTGCCACTTGGTTTTTGCATACCGTGTCGCAAATCGTCACAACTTTGTAAGGTTGGCGATTAGGTATTGGTTCATTCTTTGGTGGAGGGGATTATGGACTGGCTGTGCCTGCCCCTCAATTTTGTTGCTGCTGCTAGGGAATTCCGTTAAAGGAATCCAGGGGCTGGATTCACTCTGTCCAATCCCCTCTCAGGGGTAGGGCCATGCCAGAGTCCCTGGGATCATCTGGGGTGAACTAAGAGGCAGAAATCCCTTTCTGTTTTCCCTTACTGACCTCTGGAGGTTCCAGTTGTCAGTCCTGTTCCTGCCAGTGCAGGTTCAGGTAGTCTGAACCAATGCCTAAGCAACCACTCACATGCTGTAAACAATAAAGTTGTGGCCAAATTAATGCCAAAAATCCTAAACAAATATTCTGTTTCCTGTGTGATTTATTTTGGAGGGGATTTGGGGGTCTTCACACGCAACTTATAATCAGTCTAAACCTTAACGCTAAGCATACTATGTGCAGAACACCTTACCAGAAGGAAAAGAGATAGAAAGAGAAAAGTGAAACCCAGGCTCCTTCTGGCCTCTTATTATAGTCAGCATGACCTTGACAGAAAGAGATAACAGAGCCAGCTTAAGCCAGCTCTACTCAGCTTCTCTGAAGGAATAACCCAAACATCATGAACCTTCTGCTTGTTTCTTTCAACAGAGAAGCTTCCAGAACCCTCTTGAATTAATTAGAAAAGAAAGACCTCTACACATCAGATCAATACTTTCTGCACTAAGAAATGCAAACTTTCAATAACAGCATAAAAAGTTTAAAACAAGAAAGTTAAAAGTAAAATTCAAAAGGGGAGACTTGTCCCAGAGCTACAATTCCCTTTGACAAACGACAGTTCCCAAGATTCTTTGGGGGAAGCCATGACTGTTAAAGTGGCATAAGAGTGTTTCAAATGTATGTTTGGTTATGATCTGCATTTTCCAGTGGCTGTGTCCATGCTGTGAAAAAGCCCTTTCCAGGAATATACAAGCGACCACATCTCTTGCTTCATTTCAGAAGTCATTTAAAATGTTGTTGTTGCTGCTGCTACTGCTGCTACTGCTGTTGTTACTATTTGCGTAGCGAGTTGCCACCCCCTCCCAGGAAGAAATAAAGACACAGGACACCAGCAATTAAGGTTAATGGGCGAAATAGGCCACAACTTTATTGATTACAGGAATGAGCGGTATTGGCTTAGGCATTGGCCCTATCGACTAGCCGGCTTCAGCCCGATTGCATGAAGACCGGAAAGGGTTAACCACCAATAGAGGGAGCCCTGCTGAGGCACGTCAACTAGGAACTCCCCCGGAGTCACCGCTTGGGGGTGTGCCTTGGGTCCACACCTCCATAGGCTTCGGACAAGGCAACGCCTCCCGGGAGTCCTTTATCGGACTACCCTTTTCTTCCCTCCCCCCTCTCATCCACTTAACCCTCCCTTGCCAATGCCTAACCGCCAATGCTGTGGAGTTGTGACGAGTTGCTACGAGGTAGGCGAAAAACCAATTGGCTGTATATGCCAATTACCAATTGGAAAAAAATCCTACCAGGCCCCAAGGCGACCAACCGAAGTCCATAGCAAGTCAGGGAGCCTACCTAAAGGAAGGGAGGGTGGGAAATTGAAACAGCTGGCTGGCGCGGATGCAAAGAGGGTGAGCCTCGGCCGCGCCAGCCCTAAATAGGGCAAGCCACGCCTCTTTTCCCAGCCAGCCAATTGGCTGGCTGAGAGTGTGACGCGGCTGAGGATCCCCCTGCTCTTGCAGGGGCTGGAACAGCCCCCATGCACGTGGGGTGGGCGTGAAGCCCGCAACCCCACCTCCTCCCAAGCTCGGAAGTGGCTTAATAGAAGAACATAATAAGAGTCTAGCATCCTGTTCTCACAGTGGCCAACCCGCCCTATAACAATTAAAGCACAATATTAAAAACAGTTTAAAACAACTTACAGTCACAAAATAAGGTGGCTCCTCAAAATATATGTCTCAGGTGTCAAAAGTCAGGGTAAAGAGGTGCATCTTCAGCAAAACCTGGATACTAAAGGTGCCAGACCCACCTTGCCCAGTAATCTTGTTTTCTCTTTTGAGCTTGGCATTTTTAATCCAGGAACAAGATGTTTAGGCTACATTTTAGTTGAGGGGGTGCAGGTTCCACTGGCCTCAGAGGATATGGCAAATTCTCCCTCCAAATATTACCTGGAAGTGCAAGAAAGTGGAAGCCAACCTGTTTATTGCTGCTTCTCAAAATGTGCAAAGTTGCCCCAGGTTGTTAGAATGCTGAGTACATATTTTACAAAGTGGCTCCGGGCTTCTGTTTATTACAGCATTTGCTCGGTACTCTAAATCTCGCTTTAGATTCCCACAGAGATGGCTCATTGACTCGCAGTGCAAAGCTAAGCTTTTTTGTTTCTTTGCCATCAATGCACGATGATGCCATTTACAAAGATTCATAAAATATAATGGCCCTGATTAGCTGCCTGCCTGAATAACTCATGTGAATGCACCTCACACATTACAAAAAGGAGAGAAGTTTTTAACAGTACACTCTTAATTTTTATACACAGGAAAATCAGAAATGTGTCCAAAATGCTAGTATATCTCAGATGAGTAGCTTTGATTTTAGTCAAATATATCGCCCCCGCTCTGCTTCAAAGACATAGGGTGGTGCTGAAGTTTCAGAATTTCAGAAGAAGAGGAACAAATAATAATAATGATAATGGACTGCCTAGAAGTGATGTAATACACCATTAGCCTTTGTTAAGGAATGAAACTGTTCAGCTGTTTTGTGGTTGGCTCTTAGATGAAAAATGGCTACTTTCTGAACTTCTTGCCAAGAGGTTCCAAGAGGCGGCACAGCAGGCCAGCCCAGGAAATGAGAATCCAACGGGAAAAGTGAAACTTGAAACTTGACAAAGTTCTGCTGCCCTTCTGATTCGTCAAGAGTTTAAGAAGGGAGTGTGTGCATATGCGAAGCAGGTGAAAGCAGAGTTGGTGTTAAGGAGTTGTTGGGGTATTCCAGAGATGGAGAAAAAGCTAGAAATCAGGAGATGCTAAGAGAGAGAACACAAAGGAATCACTGCTGAAAGCAAGATGGCTAGATACCCACTCTGGAAGAATGGCAGATGAAGGTGATTGACTACATGGGTTTGGCAGAGATGACGAGCAGAATCCGAAACCAGGGAAGAGAAGCAGCGGAAGAAGAATGGAAAAAATTTAAGGACTATTTAAAGAAATATTACAAAATTAATGAAAGTTAGAATGATGTTGGACTAGAAAGTAAACGGTTATTATTAGTAATGGTTAAGACAAGGAGAATAAGGAAGATTAAATTAAAGTTAAATTAAAATAAGGGAAGATTTGCTGAATAATTGATTAGAATTTGGAATACAGAAAAGGGAGGCATGAGGAAGTCGGGGAAGAAAGGCATAAGAAAATAAGATATGAAATTGTACTTGTTTTTTGTTGTGTTTTTGTTTTTGTTTGTTTATGTATTTGTTGTGTTTATTGTAATGTTAAGTCATGTTTTTGTGGTTATAAAAACTTCTTAATAAAAATATTTTTTAAAAAAATGAAAGCAAGATGGCTAGAAAGTGCTCTGCCAATGGACAAGAAAGCCACTTCCAACGTAGAAGGAGGTGGGGTTGCGGGCTTCACCCTCCCACCATGCGCGCGGGGCTGGCTCTCAGCCTCCGCGCAATTGAGGGAATCCCGATCGCATCATCGGCTGGCCTAGGGTGTGTGGCCTGCTCCATTTAACGCAGGCACAGCCGGGGATCTCCCTCTTTTCCCGCCTATCAGCTGTTCCTGTTTCCCACCCTCCAGCCCTTTAAGGTTTTTTCATCTTTGACCTTGCTATGGACCTCTGTTGGTCGCCGTTAAGGGCCCTGGTAGGAATTTTTCCACTTGGCAAATTGGCACCAGCCACTTGGTTTTCCGCCTACCTTGTAGCAAATCGTCACAACTTCCTTGGTATTGGCGGTTAGACATTGGTATTGGTATTGTTATGTAGATGGAAGGGGGGGAGGAAGCGCCATCACCTCCCCCGCATATTGAAGGGTAGTCTGCTAAAGGATTCCGGGGGGCGTGGCTCTGTCCAAAGGAGGTGAGGGCCTAAGGCATGCCCCCAAGTGGTGACCCCGGGGGAGTTCCTAGTTGACGTGCATCAGCAGGACTCCCCTTACTGGTGGTTAACCCTTCCCGGACTTCAAGCGAACAGGCTGAAGCCGGATAGTCGGTTAGGACCAATGCCTAAGCCAATATCGCTCATCACCTGTAACCAATAAAGTTGTGGCCATATTTAGCCCATTAACCTTAAATATCTGTGTCATGTGTCTTTATTTCCACTGGGTGGAGGAGGGAACTCACCACGCAATTCCTCTTGTGCGCTATCAGCCTACTTAACTAGGAATGAGTGAATCAGTCTGTTTCCATCCTGACTTGCTTAGGATCCCTTTCTCTCGCCACCTACCACCAAGCCAAGGAGGCACAAAATCGACAAGATCCGTAATTGAGAGGATCCATTGTGGGGCACCAAGTCTTGGCCTCGCACAGGGTGCCATATTACCAAAGATTACCAAAGCCTGCCCCTGGTAGCTGCTTCTCTTCCTCATCACCACTGTTACTTCCAGCTCTGTTTTGGCTTCATTCCTCTTTACCTGGCCTGGTGGCAATGAGATGCTGTTCACTCATCCACCCATCCACTTCCCCTGGACCCAGTGTGGTGCTAGCAGGTGGTAGAAAGAGAAATGAAGAACCAACTTCTGTCACCACCACTCAGCAGGAAGTGTTTGTGCTCCTTGTCACTGCTGAATGGGGCCAAAAGAGAAAGTGTGGGGAAAGGCAGCAACAGAAGGCTAACAAGTGAAGCTATGGTCACCTTTGTAGTTATTTGGGTTGGGTGGATTCAATGGGGCCCTGGCAGTAGTATGCGATTCAGCAGATATCCAGTAATTATTTCCTTTAACTCTTCCCCCCTAATTCCTTTGAGCCAGATCTAAAAATTAGATTATTTAAATATGATTATCCATTTCCTGGTCTTTTTTTAACGAGGTGTTAACATCACACATCATATCATGAATATACACCAAGGACAAGTTATAAAATTCCGATTAAAACCATTAGCCACATCTTTACCTCTATTTGACTGCCGTAAGAGAAAGCTCACCTTCCTTTCAAAGTTCATCCTAATGATATAAGATATCCATGTAGAAAAGAGGGGAAATGACTTTCTGTGCCTGCTGAAGTGCTTAGATTAGTGCCATCTCTGTGTTTATTAGGCCTATTATTTGAAAGGTTAGAGAAAACATGAGCCCCACCGAGAATTCAACGCTGCACAGCATCCTACAAAACGCACACAATAACCCAGGTTACAATCTGCTGTTCTGAGCTGAATTATTTGAGAAATATGCCATTCAGCCATAATAATGGCTCAGCATGCTAGATGTTATTCCAAGAAAAGAATACATACATGGGAATGATTGCAATTACCTGATTTATGGATTCCGCTGTTATGCGGTGTCTTCACATTATATTTCCAGCTTCACAAGCACAAACTCTTCCACCCTGGGGCTCTTGTGTTGAAGTCAGTAGGGATTTTTGCAAAGGTACTCAAGTAAAATTTCATCATGCAACATGTTGGAACAGATTGTTTTGCTAAGGACATTTACAGCATAGGGAAATATCCAGCAATACATAATAGCCTACTAGTTGGATAGAGACAAACACTTTACCTCACATTTACTACACATTTTTTCTTCATGAGTGGCAAGTTTTTCCTTGACAGAACAGTGTCAAGAAGTTTGCATCCCAAAATAAAGAGACAGATAGATTCCTTCAGTTCTGTTATTGTTTGACATTCCAATATCCACTGGCTTTTACCCTGGTTGAATCCTGTTAGGAAACACAGATTAAAAAATTTCAGTAGTAGATTAGATGTAAAAAAAAATCAAAACACTAACATTTTAAAATATCCCCTCAAAACAATATTCCCAATTTTTAACAGTATAAAAAGAAATTATCTTTTTTAAAACAAACAAAAACCACACACACACATTTCACCATTTGAAAATTGTACAAATTCCATGAGAAATTGATTGATTGAACAATTAGGGAGATTTGATTTGTTTTTTCAAATTTTTTATGCATAAATCTGTATTTTGGAAGAATAATCAGTTCTGAGAAGGCTAGTTCTCTTCTAGAAACCATACCCTGCAGAATGGAATCCTTAAATCTGGGTGAGACTCTGATAGCAGAAGTTTCAATTAACATCTTTACTAAAATACACCACACATAATGGAAAAAAAAGGATTGATTTTTGGCTAGTAACGGGTAAGGACAGCAAAAGAGGAAGCAGAAAGATGTATGTGCACATAAACCAACGTTTCTCAGACTTGGGTCTCCGGCTGTGGTTAGACTACAACTCCCATCATCCCTAGCTAGTGGGACCAGTGGTCAAGGATGATGGGAGTTGTAGTCCAACCACAGGTAGATACCTCAAGCACTCATTTGAGTTATTAGGATGGGAATGGGAAAATTGTGAGCTGCGCCTGCCCTTTCTGGGTGCTGTTGGTCTTGCTTTGGGGGGGGGGACTTTGGGAGGTCTATCAACTTCTGGAGAGTTTCAGTCCTTACCTATTTTTGCTTTGGGAATACTTTTAATACTTGGCATTAGCATGTTCAATTGGCCCTCCTTTACAAATAACGTAAAACATTCTCATACAGGGGGGAAAATTGCATGATCAGAGACTTTACTTTTCTTACATTTGAGTTCATTGCTTCCTGTTGTTTTTGCAAAGAGAAAATAACGAGAGAGGCATTTATAGGAACTTGATTTACTGTAGATGTAAAATTTCCTAGCAGTGCTTCAGGCTAAAGTGATATCTGGAGTTGGTGATAAAACTTTAAGTAAAATGACATAATTAAAACATTAGTGAAGGATGAATAAAAGATATACGCACCCATCCCTATGCATTCAGCTGGATGGTGCTACAGCTGTAGTGTACCTAACAGACATATGAGCTGACAAAATAAGATGTAAATTCTGTCTTGCTGCATAAATGATCGAATTAAATCTTCGAAGCAGGATTTACCGGCAAGACATTGAAATCAATCTCTTTAAAAGGCATTTTAAGGACATAAACAAGTGTTGTAGATACCCTGGGCAAAATTAAACATAAAAATGTATTGCCTTTGAGGCAGAACAAAATAGTTTCTTGCAGTGAACAATACGGCAGTGTCTCAGCATGAGCCTAAAATTCTATTTCAGAAAGAAGCTTGGAAACATACACAGAGAGAGAGACCAAAAATGCATTCCTAAGAAGCTTCAACTCATTATAATAGGGATTCAGAGTTGAAGATGCACATGGCATAGATGAATTGCGCTCACCAAGACTGAGATAGGGATGGATTTGACCCACTCTTCTCTTCTGGAATGCAATGGGGGGGTAAAGACCAGTGGTATGACCAGTGATTTTTTTTCCAGGGGGCACTCAAACGTACACAGTACCAGCACCTCCTTTTTGCTGTTAAAAAGTGTGACACTTTCTGTAAAGTGTGTTCTCCATAATAGAGAGCACGTGTTGCGGTGGGGGCCAAAAAGCCCCCCGCCCCACCTGTTGTTGGGCAAATTGGCCACATGCTGTGATTGGGCTAGGAGTGTTGCTGGGGAGAATGTTATGTTGCTAAAGTGTGTGAGGGGTCAGAGGTCTTAAATACAGGGCTCACAGCCTGGGGCCTTCTCTTGGGCTGCATGCACCGGATCACCCGCCCACCCTCCCTGAAAAGGGGATGTTCATTGTCCTCTGACCTTGCTATGCCTGTCACATGGGGTCATCTGCTTTGGGGCAGGGGCCTGGTAGGAATTTTGTCCATTTGGCTGATTGGCTGTTGCCATTTGGTTTTTGCCTACTGCGTAGCAAATCGTCACAACTTGTAAGGTTGGCGGGTAGGCATTGGTTAAAATTGGTTGGTGGAGGGATAAGTGCCTACCCCTCCAATGGTGGTGCGGAAAGGGAATTCCGTTAAAGGAATCCAGGGGCTTGCCATTCTTTTCATCCTTGTCCCTGGCAACGGACTTGAGCCGTGCAAGCCACCAGGAGCATGAGGGTGAGAAGTGAGGGACTGAGGCCCAGTTTCATTTTCTCCCCCAAAATTGTTTCCCTCACTGGCTTCCGCTGGAATCCGGAAGTCAGTTCTGTCCCTGGGGCAAGGACAGATAGTCATAACCAGTGCCTAAGCAACCACTCACGTGTGTGTATTTAAATAAAGTTGTGGCCAAATTCATGCCAAAAACCTTAAACAAAAATTGATGTGTGAAGTGTGAGTTACTGGGGTGGCCTGGGGGACCTTGACGTGCAACAGCTTCAGGTTCAGTACCGACACTCATTTTTCATGGGGGAGGGAGCACTGGACATAGGACCAAGGATCAACCAGGAGCAAGGAAAGATCACATTTATATGGAAGCACCACTTCCTTCAGGGACAAGGGTGGCGCTGTGGGTTAAACCACAGAGCCTAGGACTTGCTGATCAGAAGGTCGGCGGTTCGAATCCCCACAACGGGGTGAACTCCCGTTGCTCAGTCCCTGCTCCTGCCAACCTAGCAGTTCGAAAGCACGTCAAAGTGCAAGTAGATAAATAGGTACCACTCTGGTGGGAAGGTAAATGGTGTTTCCGTGCACTGCTCTAGTTTGCCAGAAGTGGCTTAGTCATGCTGGCCACATGACCCAGAAGCTGTACGCCGGTTCCCTCGGCCAATAAAGCGAGATGAGCGCCGCAACCCCAGAGTCGGTCACGACTAGACCTAATGGTCAGGGGTCCCTTCACCCTTTACCACTTCCTTCTCATTCCTTTTTCCCCCAAGCATTGAACCCCACCCATTCATCCTAAATCCCAACATGTGAGATTAGCTTGTTTGAGGACTGAGGAAGGTTTGAGGGATGTGTGAAGGTACCACAATCGGTTTTGAGGAACAACTTCTTTTCTTCTCCTCCTCCGCATTTGAGAAAGACTTGAATATGATGAAGTGATGGGATTTGGTCTGATTCGCTGACTGATTTCATGTTCTGGTCCCACTTTCAAGGGATCCTAAAAGTCATCTCGTCCAACCCCCTGCAATGCAGGAATCTCAACATGCGGTCTCCCACCCAATTTGAAACCATACTGGACCCTGCTTAGCTTTGCAAATGTGCCAGCAGTTTTATGGCCGCTAGGAGGAATATTAAGCTAGACTGAGATATCCAAATGTTGAAGAGTTGCTTGTGCAGTCTACTTCTTACCACTAGTCAGTTTGATGTGATATAGGAAGGGAGATAGCCTTGAGCCCTAATGGCTTCATTCTTTCTCAGGCTTTCCAGGTAGAAACTCTTACTTTTGAAAATGCACTTTTTGTGTCCTAAAAGAAGGTGAAGCAGATCTAGAATGTTGACATTTACCAGAAAACAAGCTGTGACTGTGAAGTCTGTTTGAGAAATGAATGACTACTTTTTTTTTAAAGAGATGCTGCAATATATGAATAATTTAGTCCTGCTTTGATTGTCATCTATTGTGCTTCGACCCCCGGGTCTCATTTTTGCTGTTGTGTTGTTTTTGGCACCCCAAAGAAAGCAAGCAGAAAACTTTCTCTTCCTCTGACAAAGTGGAAATTGTGGCATCTGCCTCTGAACTGAAGTTCAAAAGATGGGGGTAGTGTGATAGCTCCTGATATGCCACTCTCCATCATTGGAAACTGCTATCCAGTCAGATAGCAGCCTTATTTGCAACAAGCTTCATTATTTCACCACCTGGATTGTATACATGTTGTTGGTTTTTTTAAAAAAAACAACTTGCTTCTTAAATGCAGCCTTTCTGCCTTTCATTTAATGAAGCCAAGAAATGGCAACACAGAGGAAAAAACAGCTGAATGCACATAATCATCCCAGAACTTCACACTGCGATATATTATTTTGATGCTGTACAGCAGCTGTACTATATTTAGTTTTAATGTCTTGGAAACAGCATGGATTTGGCATTATGCATGTGCCCGTCCGCATAAGAAAGCATTTTTTCATTTTCTATAATTTTCTGTTTTCTGCAGCCAGCTTGGTGAAGTCTTGCTCATTTGCACACACACAAACACACACCCATGTTTGCCTTTCAACAGTCTGGTGAGTTCCCCCCTATTTCAAATATTCTGCTCAGTCTTATTTTATTTTACCTGGAATACGTTCAAGAAGTCCAATGAACAGGGGAAAATAGAAACCTGCTGATAACATGTGAATCTATGAAGAGAAAAGGGTGAACTTTCAAGAAGAGGGGGTTAATGTTTTGTACTCATTTAACTGCCCACCCGGTGGATATCTAACCAACAGCAGACTTTCTTATGGTGCACTGATAAAGAGCTCAGCCAGGGAGCATTAAAATCAATGCGAGTTTTACCATGATAGAAATATTTCTGTAGATGTTTTGATTTCCCACACAGCATTGCTTTTCCAGGATATTTCCCCATATATTCTGTGGTGGTTTTATTTTATTTTTTCAGTTGTACATGCGTTAAAAATTTAAGCTGCCCATAGGTAAACTTGATGCCTCGATGAATAAGGCAAAATTGTGCCAGCACATAATGTGAATAGTGTGCTATGTGCAAGGAAATGCAGTGCAGACATGTTTCAAGATGGTTATATAGTTAAAGGGATGTGTGCCAGATTCTAAAAAAGAAGTAGCCAACTTACTATTGCCCCAATCCAGTGTCAAGCTTCAGGGAATCAGCTTCCTCCCCCGTGGCAGTAGATAAACAGAACAAAGAAAAAGGAGTCTTCTTACCAGTTAGAAACTTTATTAATCACAGCAAGAGAACAAAGAACCCATCTCCTAGGAATGACCATACTCCCAATTAAGAATTCCACCCCCTTCTGTCCCTATTAATCCACGTCACTGCTACGTCTTGTAATCTGAGTTTGTACCCTCTGTGCTTTCTGTTCTGCCGCTTTCTGAGCTCTCTGTGACTTTGGAGAAGCAGGGTGAGTGCTCTGTGAATCTGTTAACCCTCTACCTTCCAGTGTTTCTTCTCCTAGCTGTTCCCCATCCAGTACTTCCCAGCTTCTGCCTTCTGAACCATGCCCCTCTGCAAACCACTATTCCGAATCTATACTGTCCTCCTGCTCCTGGGAAGATTCAAGATTCAGGATCCGGATCAGGGGGAGGGGGTGGGGGAGGCTCCCACTATTTCTCCTCAGTGCAGACCTCCTCAGCATGGTCGCTGACATCCAGTCAGGGAGATTTGTGATCACAACTGATGCGGAAAAGAGCCCTTTCCAGGTAGTCTTAAAGCTCATGCCTGGAAGACTATCAGTGGGGTCATAAATGTTGATGATGTAACCCCTTCACTTTTGACTTTCCTGGGGATTGTATGGATTGTATGTGTGTTACAGTATTGCCCAAATACCTACTTGCAATGCAAAATATTCCTACTCGGCCACAAATACAGTGACCAGGTAAATTCACGTTGTGTACTGGGAGGGCAGTCTGGGTGCCATTTTCCAAAGGAGGAGGAGAATGTGCGTGGCAGGGCCAAAATTACCCTCAGCCTGCTCTTTCCCTAAACTGGAAAATCCAGCTCTGGGAGATTGAAAGTGGCTTCTTGCCAATCTTCTGGTCTACTCCATAAATACACTCTTGCCCAGACCACTTTTAGAACTAGGTGGAAGAGTGGCATACTTTTTGCAGTCCCTCTTCACAGAATGGGGCGAGGTAACTTCCATTACAGCAGTTTAAACCTGTAATGTTACATGCCCTAAAGTTACATGAGACACATTAAGTTTTCTGACATTGTGAACAGAACGCTAAAATTAATTGCAACAGGGCATTAAGTTTTAATGGGATCTATGATTTCTCCGTGAAACAATGTTGTGCTAAGGTTCTGAAATGCCCTTCCTCCCTTTTCTGACTAAATCAGAAATATTTTGCTCCTGAAACGACAATCAAAAGGTAGCGTTCACACAAAACTTGGGAGATTTCAGAGTATGTGTGTGTGTTTTTGAAGATGTTTAATTTATAAAGATACTGAGTCAAAAAGTTTTGGTGACAGAAAGAAAACACATATATTTTAAATGCAATAACTGTGAGATGGTGTAAACTTGCATATAGGGATGGATTGCAGGCTTGTCATTATTAGGGCTGTTGTTATGTGGAGACAGACCTAAGTAATAGCTCGTTTTTATAATTCCAGAGATAACAAATCAGACATTGCTATTGGTGCTTCTTCCCAGTATGTCTTGGTGCAACACGATACCTCCATGGCACCTAAAAGAGCATCATTTGAATGTCATCACCTCCCATACTCTGCCTTAAGTTTCTTGCCAGACACAGAGTCATGGCATTACCATCAGCCAGGCATTCACCACAGCATAATTTTACCTACCATCTAGCTTGATTTGAGCAACTGCTTTGTGGAGGGAGAAAGCAGAATAAAAATAAATACAGGGTTTTTTCCCAACTATTCAGCACAGAAAACGTGAAATACTAACTGCTGCTGCATGTCAGTTGTCAAATAATCTTTAGTACTGACTTTCACATGGTGGAAGGTATGGTATGAAAACTCAGCTGTCAGATGCTGAGTGATAATCTATGACATTTGGAAGACAAACAATGAAGAAGAAGGCAAACTGCTTGCACCCTTAAATATTCTCCAATCTGCCATCAACATTTGCAGAAGGGGTTTCCTTGGGACAGATTTGTTTCTGTGCTAAACCAAAGTACTACACTAGTGAGTTATAATGTTATAAATGTGTTATAAAAATGTGACACCAGTGGGTGCTGTACAGCAGTCCATGGAAAATTGCATTGAGAGCTATATAACTTTTTTTTCTTAGTGGTTTTTTGTTTTGTTTTTTTAGATTGTTGTAGATCCAGCCCATGTCAGAAGTCTACAGAATCAATTCTCCTCCGTCCAGTGTGAAATAGAGAATAATGTATGGACACTGATGTAGCTCCTGTATATCACCATCACTGATGAAATGCTAAGGTGTCTCCAGCAATATAAAGTCAGAAAATAGATATTAGTGTAAAGATATAAAAATAGTAACTTTTAAAATCTGGGCTCATTATTTTTGATATCCCCCCCCCTTTCACTTAGAATTTTACACCCCTCTCTGGGTTGTCTTGAGCAACCCTGAACAGCTGATCATACCTTTCAAACTTCCCTTTCCTGTTGCAAAAAAAGGCCTCTAACTGCAAGCTATTTAACGTCCCTGACACAGACTGGTATCTTCTTCCCCCCTTACAATAAAGGGAAAATAAATCTGAAAATGGTCTAGCCACCTATCAAGAAGAGGTGGTGACAGCTGAGAAAAAGAAAAAGAAAAAGTTCTGAAAACATTTCTTATCTGTCATTTCATTCCTGTCCACACTTGGATGCTATTTCAAAGACTATATTTAGAATTTAATTGGGGATTTGGGAAAAAGTGAGGATGGGAGGCAAACATTGAAAAGCAGTTTTGTAGATTTTAATCAAGAGAGTTAGCAAAGAAATTCTCTTGAGCTGATTCTCGTTTCCCCAGTTAGAAAAATGTGTGCCTCAACAAATGTAAAGTTTGAACAGGATGATAACCATACACCAATCTCCTTTTAGGGTGCAAGGGCTGCACTGGCTGATGGTCAACCATCAGAGGAGAGAAGCATGATAGCACTGGGCATGGTGGCATTGTGGTCTAAACCACTGAGCCTCTTGGGCTTGCCGATCGGAAGGTCAGCGGTTCGAATCCCCGTGACAGAGTGAGCTCCCATTGCTCTGTCCCAGTTCCTGCCAACATAGCAGTTCGAAAGCACACCAGTGCAAGTAGATAAATAGGTACCGCTGCAGTGCGAAGATAAACAGCGTTTCCGTGCATTCTGGCTTCCGTCACAGTGTAACATTGCACTAGAAGCGGTTTAGTCCTGCTGGCCACCTGGAAAGCTGTCTGTGGACAAACACCGGTTCCCTTGGCCTGAAAGAGAGATGAGCACCACAACCCCATAGTCGCCTTTGACTGGACTTAACCATCCAGGGGTCCTTTACCTTTTACTGGGCATGGCCAAAGCAAAAGGAAACATTGCCAACGTTTCCACATGTCACATACAGACATTCACAAAAACATCCAGGCAGGCAGCAGACCCACAGACCCACATCCAGATAGGCTGGCAGGCACACATACACACATATACATAGCTGGGGTGGGGTGGGATTTCCTTCCCAATCACAGAAGAGAACCTGTTTCTCTCAACAAAGCCCTGTGACAGAGATACAGTGGTACCTCAAGTTAAGGACTTAATTCGTTCCGGAGGTCCGTACTTAACCTGAAACTGTTCTTAACCTGAAGCACCACTTTAGCTAATGGGGCCTCCTGCTGCTGCCGCGCTGCCGGAGCACAATTTCTGTTCTTATCCTGAAGCAAAGTTCTTAACCCGAGGTACTATTTCTGGGTTAGTGGAGTCTGTAACCTGAAGCGTATATAACCTGAAGCGTATGTAATCCGAGGTACCATTGTATAAAGCACACTCTGAAAGACAGAGAGAGGACTTTCTCTCCCCATCACAATATTGAAATGGGATGAGAGTTTTCTCAATTGAAGCCAAGGCCTCACAATTTTATTCTTGTATAGGAGTCAGCAAGGCTTACTGGGATCACTCCCACGGAGATCCTCCGTAGGCTGGGCCAGTGCAGCGCAACGCCGGAAATTGCTTCTGCGCATGTCTGCGGATCCGGAAATCACTTCTGCACATGCCCAGACACCGAAAATCGCACCTGCGCAGAAGCAATTTCCAGCATCTGGGCATGTGCAGAAGTGATTTCCAGAGCTGCAGAAGAGAGTCTGCGCGCCACGCTGTGCCGGTTTAGCTCAGTGCATGGGGACTCGCCAAGTGGGCGGCTTGGTTTGGGGGCAGCTCATGAGCCGGTTAAATGACCCTCATGGACCGCTTCTGGCCCATGGGCCTTAGGTTACTGACCTCAGTTGCGTGGCGAGTTCCCGCCTCTCCCAGTGGAAATAAAGACACATGACACAGATATTTAAGGTTAATGGGCTAAATATGGCCACAACTTTATTGGTTACAGGTGATGAGCGGTATTGGCTTAGGCATTGGTCCTAACCGACTATCCGGCTTCAGCCTGTTCGCTTGAAATCCGGGAAGGGTTAACCACCAGTAAGGGGAGTCCTGCTGATGCACGTCAACTAGGAACTCCCCCGGGGTCACTGCTTGGGGGCGTGCCTTAGGCCCTCACCTCCTTTGGACAGGGCCACGCCCCCCGGAATCCTTTATCGGACTACCCTTCAATATGCGGGGGAGGTGATGGCGCTTCCTCTCCCCTTCCATCTACATAACAATACCAATACCAATGTCTAACCGCCAACACCAAGGAAGTTGTGACGATTTGCTACAAGGTAGGCGAAAAATCAAGTGGCTGGTGCCAATTTGCCAAGTGGAAAAATTCCTACCAGGGCCCTTAACGGCGACCAACTGAGGTCCATAGCAAGGTCAAAGATGAAAAAACCCTAAAGGGTGGGAGGGTGGGAAACTGGAGCAGCTGGAAGCAGCAAAGAGGGAGATCCCAGGTCGCCCCTGCGTTAAATGGAGGAGGCCACACACCCCAGGCCAGCCAATGATGCGATCGGGATTCCCTCAATCGCGCGGAGGCTGAGAGCTAGCCCCCGCGCGCATGGTGTGAGGGTGAAGCCCGCAAGCCCACCTCCTTCTACATCGTAAGTGGCTTTGTGGGTTGGGTAGTCAGGTCATGCTTGATGTGGGATACTTTGACTATTCTCCTAATGATATAGGTGCTGGTGCGTTTTTAGTGCTTTTTGAAATACTAGTGTCCTTGGGAAACGGGTGGTGCTGTCATCTAAACCACTGAGCCTCTTGGGCTTGCCGATCAGAAGGTCAGCGGTTCGAATCCCCATGGCAGACTGAGCTCCCGTTGCTCTGTTCCAGCTCCTGCCAATCTAGCAGTTCAAAAGCACGTCAAAGTGCAAGTAGATAAATAGGTACCACTCCGGTGGGAAGGTAAACTGCATTTCCGTGCATTCTGGTTTCCGTCATGGTGCTCCATTGCGCCAGAAGCGGTTTAGTCCTGTTGGCCACATGACACAGAAAGCTGTCTGTGGACAAACGGTGGCTCCCTCGGCCTGAAAGCAAGATGAGCACCACAACCCTATAGTCGCCTTTGACTGGACATAACTCTCCAGGGTACCCTTAACTTCAACTTCAACTTAATTGGCCTCCCATATGGACTGATGAGGGTAACATTCAATTGGCCATGTGATTAAAGAAGCTTGCTGTCCCTGATGTAATGGGTTCTTTGTTTCTGGTCCATGTTATTGGCAGCGGTACACTTGCCTTCCTTTCTTTATTATAGCCTGCCCTTCACCAAATGGTTTCAGGGCGTGTTACAACAATATGGCAACTAAAATAAGTAGAATGTACAATTAAAGTAATAGCATCAAACTACAGAAGCAGCCACTTACTTGCCGTGTTCATTAAATGCAATGGGTCTATTCTGAGGAAGTTAGCTTAGTGCCCCATGTAAATATACACATTTTATAGGCTGTGTCTCATCTCTGAACTGTCCTGAGAGTGTCAAACAACGGAAATCCTTCCAGAGAACATATTGCGGATTGTGAGCATGTTTGTTGGTTTCCTCAAGAGACCTGCCTGCTTACTGACTCTACGGGTCAGTAAGTGTTCTCAGCCTGGGGTGGGGGGGTGATTTTGGGTCTATAAATATGCACCAAAGGAATGACACAAATTTGCAAACTCAACAGTTTGGACAGTAAGTTGTGCCAAGACTTCCTCTGCTACAACAGCCCCTGAAGCACATAAAAACTATCATAGGGCAGTTGCACATTAGCCCAAGCCAGTGTGGTGTAGTGGTTAAGAGCGGTGGACTCGTAATCTGGTGAACCGGGTTCGCTTCCCTGCTCCTCCACATGCAGCTGCTGGGTGACCTTGGGCGAGTCACACTTCTCTGAAGTCTCTCAGCCCCACTCATCTCATAGAGTTTTTGTTGTGGGGGAGGAAGGGTAATGAGATTGTTAGCTGCTTTAAGACTCCTTTGGGTAGTGATAAAGCAGGATATCAAATCCAAACTCTTCTTCTTCTTCTGGTCCAGGAAATCAAGTGTGCTTGGTTGGAGAGTCCTATGCTGCTGGATTGATCTGCTTTAAAGTTGGCCCATCTGTGGCTCCCACTCACCCAAGCCACTTGGCACTGATTACTTTTCTGTGTGTGCTTGGCTAGAGGTCTTCCTACTGCTTACCACCCGCCTGCCTGAATAGTGGCACCTCCCTGTCTTTTTTGCTCTTCCTTTGGCCCCATAATTTTCTCCCCTTGGAGAACGATGCCCATATTTGAACAGGTTCTCTTGGCAGCTGTCAATCTGATTGCCTCCATATCATTCTAGGTGTGGGGAAGCCCAGCTATTAGGAAGCAGAAGGAAGAGCATCCACCATCCAAGCAATCAAAAGAGCCATCAGATAGCTGTAATTCATCATCAGGCCTGAGCAGCATTCAGACTGACAGCTTCGTGTGCCAAAGGCTAGATACCCAGTGCCAGCCCCCTAAACTGCCCAGCCCTAGGAAAGATAAATTCTAATCATCTGCACATTAGGTGACTCACTGTTATTTGCCAGTGCTAAAATCAGAGTAAATGAAAGCTTTTATTAAAATTAAAGCAATTTACTTTGCCATCTGCCTCCTTTTTCTGTGAGATTCTTTAAAGGAGTCATTGGTACAACTTTTTAACGTCCATCTGCCGCAAGCAAAATCACGAAGCATGCAGAAATTCTCTTCTCCGTGGGGGTGGAGATGGCTATCATAATTAATATCCAGCCTAAGGGCATCTGTAGTGTCTTTGTTTGGCTGTACACAAAAACACAACAATTTCAAGACGAGATCCTGAACATTACAAGGAAATACTTAGGGTGCTAATACTTAGGGTTCAAATCCCCGCAACGGGGTGAGCTCCCGTTGCTCGGTCCCTGCTCCTGCCAACCTAGCGGTTCGAAAGCATGTCAAAGTGCAAGTAGATAAATAGGTACTGCTCCGACGGGAAGGTAAACGGCGTTTCCATGCGCTGCTCTGGTTCTCCAGAAGCGGCTTAGTCATGCTGGCTACATGACCCGGAAGCTGTACGCCGGCTCCCTTGGCCAATAAAGCGAGATGAGCGCCGCAACCCCAGAGTCGGCCACAACTGGACCTAATAGTCAGGGGTCCCTTTACCTTTACCTTACTTAGGGTGCTGTTTACAGACCATCACCATCTCAGCAGTTGGTAGCCAAATGAAGGAAGCACAATAGGCATTCATATTTTGAGAGTCAGCATTCCCCCTTAATATGTGGGAATGTTGGGGGTGGCAGGAGAGGATATATTGTTTATTAATATCCTTCCTAACTTGCGCAAGCAAGTTCCTTTATATAGCAGAGTGCATTCCCCTTCACACAGCAGAAAACGAGTTTCAAACTCGTGTGAGTTTCGTAAGACAATACGCAATTCAATCTGGCTTGTCCAGATTGAAATGTGTTCTAATATTTCCCTGGTAAGACCCCTTGATTCCCTCCTAAAAGAATAAAGACACCACAGTCTTATTCACAAGAAATAAAAAGAAAGTTTACTCATGATCAGGCAGAGCAGAGTGTGATCCGTGAAGGCAGGCTCAAGGCTTAAAGTTACAAGCATATACAAACAGGTTTACCCCATATGTGGATTGACCTAATGACTGCAGTTAGCAGTCTGGGATGTTCGCAGGACGAAAGGAAGAGGGAAAAGAGAGAGAGTGGCAGCATGCCTTGGCCTTTTACCAGGTCTGGAAAGGTCACGCCCACCCACTAGTCACACACAAGGAAGGATGCCAGACCAGGAGGAACAGGAAGTTTTGACTGGCTGGACCAAACATTCCCTTGCATGTCCACTCTAGCAAAACAAGGAATGTTGTATTTGACTGCTCTCAATGGATTACAACCCACATAATAAACAACATCATCATCATGGTGCACCTGCAGCAGCACAGCTGGACACCTTTATCTGCCCCACCTGCAATAAAACAGGTCTCTCCCATATTGGTCTCTACAGCCACAGCAGGCACCGTAACTCTCCAACAATCATTCTTAATCCAGCAACAACAGATTGTTTATATATATAAAAGTTCCCCTTCTTTCTTTAAGAAATCAAGATGCAAGGGATATAAAGGATATGCATTTTTTTCTGACAACTGAAGATAGATTTACACTTGGCTATGTCTCACAAAGGTTGTACCTGACACTCAGCAGCCTCCTCATCTGATCTGAGGTGTTCTGTGGAAAACACTTTCATCATGTTGTAAAGCAGTGGAAAGTGTTCCTACACTGAGTGCATGAGCACATGAAATGGTTGCTTTTGGGATGTTGAATCCATTCTAAATTTCTGTAATGTAGCCTATTATTTCTTAAGTAACCCGAATACCTACTAGACCAATTTGCACCACAATAGCCAGCCTCCACTCAAGGCTCTATGGGAAATGGTGTGTAAGAAATCAACTGAATAAATGAAGGCAATGGCATTATTCAGATTACATCATAAATAATAAGTGGAGAAAGTTGCTTAATATAAATGAAACAGCACATAATCTGATCCTGTTAACCCTGCCTCCTTCATTTCTCTCTCTCCTTTTTCTGTTGTCTCCCCAATTCAAATGAGGAATCACCTTCCAGAACAGTGATTTCAAACCACATTCTCAGAAATCTTGAGCTTCCTCGATCTTGAGGAACTGCTTGTTGAGAAAATCAGTGACGGTAGCTAGCTGATGCACTCTAAGGTCCAATCTGCACAGTTTATATAAAACAGTATCATACTACTTCAAACAGTCATTGTTTCCTCCCAAGAACTGTGAGAACAGATACTTGTTAAGGGTGCTTCAAGTTAGGAGACCCTGTTTTTGACACAGAGTTAAATTCCCAAAGTTCCCTGGGAGGCCTGTAGCAGTATAGTGCCCAGGTTTGGTTTTTAACTGTTATTAGGGACCTCTCCATATCAGGTTGTGTGAGAAGAATCTAGTCAATCCTGCCCATTTTCAAGACATGCACTTTTGTTGGGAGCTAGTGGCAATTAAGGTGGGGAGGTTGTGTGTCATCGTCAGCCCTCAGCTTTTCACAGTGGAACACAGCCTGTGTTTGATCCAGCCTGCAGAGTCAACCTCCGAAAGAGCCCTGAAGTCTTACAGAGTGTTCCGCACAAAGATGAGCCATAGCCCTCCTACCAGCACAGCAGTTGTGCCAGGCTGAGCCTGAGGCAGCACAGCTGGTAGCATGGAAACAAAGAAGGCCTGTCTTGGCTATTCTCTCTCCTCTCAATGCAAGGAACTGCCACAGCAATGCTTTTCATTAAAGGCTGCTTCACACTGCAGAATTCTTCCAGTTGGCTATATACATAACAGTGTGAAGAAAGGCCAGATTATGCATCAGGAGCCAAGAGCCATCTCTGAGGCTATGTCTATGCCCACTGGGCAGCCATTATTTTAGAAATGGCTTCTAGTTCCTACCTGTGCAATCCGTTCCATATTCATCTGTCTCTATGCTGTGAAGCCTAGACAAACACAGTCCCAGGTAGATCACTGGGCCAAATCACAGACCATAACCTCCTGTTTCAAAACCCCCATAGTTCTGTGTTTGTATATGATTGGCCACAGCGTTAATCTCTTCCCTTCTTTTGGGAAGTCATTTAGTAAAAATAAATAATAGATTCTTTAGTCTGTATACTGCTTATTTTCCATTTCTTTGTTTGGTCTGTGCACCTTTTCTTCACATTCTCTCCACCAGCTCTTTTTAGAGCCTAACTAAGAGTACTTTTTTTTTACAATTAATGGTCCCTCCTGTCTTGCTCATTAGCATCACTAGGAAGCAGTTGGTTAACAGCCCTGCTCTTCACCGCCTTCAACAGCCCAGAGATTAGCCAGCTGGGATGATGTCCCCATCATCATGATTGCTATAATGGCACTTAAACTGGTGACTGGCTTCCACTCAGGTATACTGCAAGGCCTAGGATATTGAAAGTGCTGATTATCCACAGCTAAGCCTTTTCGTATGCTGTGTGGTGTTATTTATAACAGTAGGGATCCAACTGCATAAACTGGGCCTCTTGTCAGACTGTTGATTGTGTACAAAGGGCTGAACCAAATGACCAATGTCTTTCAAGCTGCCAAAGTAATCAGCCATTTGTTTCAATTTGGAACTAGGCAGTCATAGCAACTGGCTTGATCTACAGTTGATAGTAACTGACCTTGTTCCATGTATGATATTCCAGTCCTCTGTAAAGCACAAAGGAGGTGACAAAATACTATCACAGGGAGAGAGAGAGAGAGAGAGAGAGAGAGAGATTGGAAACTGAAAGGGAAGGTGAACTAACCCAATGTATGCTGTGTTTGGGCTGATTTTTTTTTTCTAAATGTCTGATTGATTTTGAAATTATTTCTTACGTGTATCCTGCTCTTCGGCGTCTAATTGACATCTCCAGGGTGGCTTACAAATGCTGATGGCAAGTTGTAAAGTGCTTATTAAGGGGGAGGGGAAATCCATGATAGTGCATGGCTAAGTCACCCTAGATGTCACAGAAGGTCAATGGCTCTGGCTCCCATTCATTGTGCTGATTTTAGAGGAGGCTAGGACAGTCAAGGACGTAGAAGTAGCCAGCACCTAGGAAAAGAATAAGCTGGGGTCTGAGAAGTCAGCAGGCTAGGAGAAATAATGGACCTGGAATAGAGACCTGAGCAATCACATCATGTCCTGTTCACAACGCATGCGGGCAGATGAACATTCGGAGTCTCTTAGGCAGCCTAGCAGCTGAGCATCTGAGTTTCAGGACCTTGGATAGCTCCTGTCAGCGCTGCCCAAGGTCCCAGCTCACACAAGACCAACGCTGCTTCTTCCTCAAGTAAAAAAGTCTTTATTGAAGTTCAGTTTCATTTCCAGACGTGCAGCGCGCAACGCTACGTCTATGCCTTAGACCGTAGAAGTCCCATCTGAATCTCCTCCCCCCTGACACCAGCTTAAGATTCTAGCCTTACTCCACCTCTTCCTCTGTTCCTTCTTTCTCTGGGTCCTCCTGCTAGTCGGAGTCTCAGCCCTCCTCGATTCCTCTGACGCTGAGTCCCCTGACTCTTCTCCCCCCCTCCTTCGGGCTTTAGGACCTGGCTCCCAATCCGGGTTTTCTGCTGTCCCGCGCTCCTCCACATTTGAACTTGGCGCGCGCGCGCAGCCTCCCACCTTCCTTCTGACCGTTACACTTGTGTCACTGCTCCCTCTTTCGGGGAGGCTAGCTGGACCTGGCCTTCTCTCTGTTTCCCCACTTCCCGATGGGGGCGTGGTCACCCCTGACTCATCTTCTCTCCCCGCTGGAGGAGAAGCTGGTCCTGACTCATGTGACTCTTCCCCCCCCACTGTGCTCTGGTGGGGGAACTGGTCCTGATCCTCCGCTACTCCCTTGGGAGTCCCCTCTGGTCCCTTGTTTATGGAGCGTCCCCCCTGGGACCCCTCTCGCCCTTACCATAGGCGCCCCCTCCTGGGAATCTTCTGATTCGCTGGAGAAGCTCATGGAATCTCTTGGGTCACTGTCATATTCCCCTACGCTCCCCTCTGATTCCTCTCCTCCGCTCTCTATTTGCTCTCTCCCCTGCTCTTCTGCTCCTGAGCCTCTGACAGCTCCAATCAGATAACTCTTTCCAATGAGATCTATCATTCAATGGAAGCAACATAACCCTCTTATTCCTGAAGAGTGTAGATTCTTAACATTGCAAATCTTTTTTTTTTTTTTTAAGTATTTGGCCTAGAGCCTAGCACTCTGCCACTTTTCAGTCAGCTCCCACTTTCTGTGTTGCCCATAGCACGCAGCGGGTTCTGGGGAACATTAGGGTACTAGATATGCAGGGGGCAATTCATCAGGGGAGTCAGCCTCAGAGGAAACCCAGCCAGATGGATGGGGTATAAATATCATCATCATCATCATCATCATCATCATCATCATCATCATTCTGGGATTCTAGTCCAGAAGCTTGGATGAGGCATTCCAACTGGCTCAGGTTTGGTGTCGATGTCTGACTATGAGTTTAACACTTTTGTGGCTTGCACTGGTGGTTCACCTGATCTACCTGGCTTGTTCTCTTCTGTGTTCCAACTACTGCTTGGGTTTGAGTTCATGACGTATCAGAGGGTAGTAAGTTGCTGCAAAGATAAGCTCAGTTTTCTATACAGTAGGAAATATATAACAATTCTTTTTGAAATTCAATTGAATGTTGACCTATTTGGCAGGGAGATGGTGTGTGGGTGTGGGTGTGTGTACACACACACACACACACACACAATATTAAAAAGAAGGAGGGAACAGTCCAGGAGATTGAGGGAAAGATGAAGAAGGCCGGATCAAGAAAACTAAAAAATAGAAATCAGAAGCGTACATGGTGAGCAGCTGCTAAGGTGACAAAGACAGATGTTCACATATTGATTGGAAGTAACTAGCCAAATCTTTGGTTGCAGGTCCCTGCATCTCTAAAAATGGTACAGAGGACCCATGGACAGAAAACATAATCAGAAGAGAATTAGGGATAGGGTGCTCAGCTGGAGAAGATAATTAGGTAATGAATGTTTAATTATATAACTGAAGAGACAAGGGTGCAGGTATATTAAATAAGAATCCATTTAATTGATTCACATCTTTTGAAAGGAGGTATAACAGGAGAAAGAAGCAAATTCATGGGCAATTAATGGCTCCCCATTGTTTTATAAGAACCTAGACATAAGCATGATTGTACTGCAAAGGGGAAATTGAAATCTTTTCTGTGGCAGTGACTGGCCGGCTGAATTAAAACCAAGATACAGATAACGGGTCATTGAAACAAAAGGAGTTGAGTCCATGAGACTGCATCATCTGTGAAAAGCTAGGTTTGTGTTTACGTTTCCTTTTTGCCCCATTCAGAGACTATATCATGAATGGAGAAACAGTATCTATTTTGAATGAGGCTCTGGAATGAAAATTTAGGCAGTGTTCTGTAGTTACTTTAATGAGGAGCTGAGTGAAAAAGACAAGAGTATTGTGAAGATTATAATAATTCATGTGCACCAGACTAGCATGGTAAAACACTACACAATAAACAAATATATGTGGATTTAAATTTATACATTCACTTTAATAAGATCTTTCTCTTTAAAAAAATGTTTATGCAAGTTTTGCAAGAGTATATTGGTGCATTTGCATTAAACTTGCTGCTTTTCTAAATTGATCCTTGCAGGTGAGTTGCTAACATTGCTTACCAAGAACTTCATTATTTTGGGCAAATGGGATAGCCAAAGGAAACACAATGGTGTATGTGTGTGCTTGAAGCAAAATAGGTAAAAATCTCCCAGAGGGTCACCTTCAGTGTGAATTGGCGTGAATCTCCCTCAAATTCAAGATGAGGCAATGAATCCAAATTTCATTGTTAATCAGCCATCTTATTGTGCCTCAAGTTCCCATTCTTGAAGAGGGAAAAAGATAACCATAAATCAATAGTTCTTATTGGTAGGAGGAATGCAATGGCCCAGGACCTGTTCCCTTAGGCTTGTCATATGCCAACAGCAATATATATTCAACTATAAATTGCCTCTTCATTATTGTTTCACATATAGTCTTTCACAATCAGACCTTCTTCTGGTGTTATCTACCAGCTTGCATAGTAGACAGCATGCCTTCTCTTAGAAGAATTGTGAATCTGTCTGTAACTTTCTCTGAATTTGCAATGTGCATTTTTATGGAATGCCAGAGACATACCAAAGGATGGAGGTCATTGCAAAAATATACATAGGAGTATCTGAAAGGAATATACAAAATAAAGGTGGCCTCTGTGTTATTAAAGAATATATGAGTAGACTTCCTTTGAGGGTTTCTGAATTCATGAGCAATGGTGTCAACAAATGAAAAGAGAATTGTGTTTTTACAGCAAAAATCTATGTTGAGCTTTCTGAACATCCTGGATAGAATGAGGTTATGATGTTAAAATGGTGTTCAAAAACTATATCCTGGAGACCTTACACAATTGTTGTCAGTGATGCCGAAAGTACAGTGATGATTATGAAGATGACTCTGATGTTATATAAGACTGATGTTATACTATAGTTAAATGAAGCTCATCACTAGAATTTAGTTGGGACTGGCTAGAGTGGGACTTAAGTCAGATATTGGTTGCATTATTTGATATGGTTTACAGGACAACTTACTAAGATCTTCTTGATGAAATAGTGTCCATCATGGCTTATGAGCAAGATAAGAACATCTGTTTGTTAGGAAACGCCAAGGGCAACACCTCTCCCCCAACACAGTGCCGCCTGGGATGATTTATCCATCCTGTGTCCCAGCACGCTGATGTGACCCCTATCCAAGGACATGAGCACACAACACTAGCAGAGTCCAAACAGAAGCTGAGCCTTGAGGTGTGACATCTAAGCCTAATTTCTTATGTATAAAATCACATGTACAGAACAAAGAAAACATGGCTCCTCTCTCTCTTTTTACCTTGGAGAGAAGGGAAAAACTAAAGCAATAGGATACGGAAACGCGTATCTGAACTTCCGTTCCCATGACATCCAACACTGTGGAATGTAAACACAGACATGTGACAACAACAATCACATGTCTGCAGCACAGAGGAATGAAATTCCCAACACTGTTTTCAGCTAAAGGATGTCCTAAAGGTAAAGGTAAAGACCCCTGACCATTAGGTCCAGTCGTAACCGACTCTGGGGTTGTGGCGCTCATCTCGCTTTATTGGTCGAGGGAGCTGGCATACAGCTTCCGGGTCATGTGGCCAGCATGACTAAACTGCTTCTGGTGAACCAGAGCAGTGCATGGAAACACCGTTTACCTTCCCTCCGGAGCAGTACCTATTTATCTACTTGCACTTTGACATGCTTTCGAACTGCTAGGTTGGCAGGAGCAGGGACCGAGCGACAGGAGCTCACCCCGTGGCGGGGATTCGAACTGTCAACCTTCTGATTGGCAAATCGTAGGCTCTGTGGTTTAGACCACAGTGCCACCCGCATCCTAGATAGCTGTTTAATAGCAATAGTTGGATCCAGCACTTTAAGTGCTAAAACGCACACTTTAAACACCCAGATGACACATGGCCATTTTCTTTCTCTCTGAAAAGATGGAAACACTGGCTTTTTCCAAAGAAGAATTGGACCAATTGCCTACATAGATACTGGTCTCCAGAGACGGGCATACATGTTATTTATAGGCCACTATGTTATTTGCCTAGAGGAGGGAAATACCACTTTGGACAGAGAACCATTGGCCCTTGGAATTGCAGGCAGAGCTTGGTGTAGGCCAGGCACATCCAACAGGTAGCTTGTGATCTACTGTTAGATCACTGGACATCTGTGGTAGATCCCAAAGAAGCTCAACAACTTTGGCTCCCCTAAAAAAAGGTCAACAACTTTTGAGGGGGTGAGTAGATCGCATTCTCTTGGGAGTTGGCCACCTCTGGTGTAGGCCAAGGGTAGTCAATATGGCTGGGCTATGTCTGGGGTTTGACAGGAGTTGGACTCCAAACAACATTTTGTGGACATCATGTTGGCTACCCTTGATGTAGTCTATTACATGTCACGGGAGATGGGAGAGTACTTACAGAAAGTGTACAATAGACTTAATCTAAGTCAAGCTGAGGAAATTTCCCTTACACAAGCCGAGTGACTGTGCAGTTCAGTTGCTTCCAAGTTTCCAAAACTTTTCCAAGTTGTGTCCTAAGGGCTAGTCATGGACTCCACAGTTAATCGGAACCTTAATACCCACCTTCTATGAACTCCTGGAAACATTCTTCAAGTCTTGACTTTAAAAATAAATGAAATTTCAAGGGGGGAATTCAAAGCAAAACCAAAACATGTACTTTTCTTTTACATGTAAACAAAACTAAAAATACTGTGTCAGTTCACACTTAGTTCTAGACCCAATTTAAAAAAGCAACAGTGAGACCCAGCAGGTTTATTTGGTTCTCAACACAGATTTAGCTTGCCTCTGAAAACATAGCCCAGATTCCTTAGCAATACACTGAAGTTCTTTGGCAGACATGAATGGTACCTTGGTGGATGAGTAGATATGGATGGAGTTGCCTGGGGGGTTAAACATGTGAGAATCAGACCCAGAATATGTTGTCCTTTACAAGTCAAAACTAGCATCATGAATTGTGTATGGAAGACAATAAGGAAGCATTATGGACCCCGGAGAACTGTTAGATTATCATTTTAAGAGTCTTCTGCTACATGTTCTTTTTGCAGCAGAGCTTTGATAATGATTATCATCTCAATAGACTAGTCTCAAAGAATACACATGAATAAAGTTGCAATCCTTGGAAGGGAAAAAAAGTTCTTCTCATTACAGCTTGTTTCCTGCTGACAATACATATTTTTTTAACATAACATAGATATTATGTAAATTAATCCAAGACAGGCTGCTGGAGATCTAGAAGGCTTCATGCAATTAAATATACATGGGCTATTTTGAAGTTTAATTAGTGTTAAACTTCTTGTAGGTAGCAGAAATGAAGTTCATCCACTTGGCAGGATTTTAAATTCGTAACTGCTGAAGAAAAATAATGGCTGTCGCTATAATTGTTACTGCTTTGGGAAAGCAAAGTGAACATCTAATACACAGAAAAAGAATGATGAGGGGAAGTGGGCATGCAAAGGAGATTATAATGTTGTGTGGGAAATGTTACAAAAATGGAAGGGAAAAGAATCAGAATTTCTGGGCACAACTTACAGTGTCCTCTGGATCAGCTGAGAATTTACTCAGAAGCCTAGTGCCATTGTAGTGAACTTGTTTGAAGAGTTAAAAGTGAGGGTTGCAGTATTAGCCTTGTCAGGTTCTGGTATTATTCTATAGATGCTTCCAAGTCATCTTTGGGTGATTGCTCATTGTGTTCTTGAGCTGTGGCTTCCCTGAGCAACTTGGTTTGAGACAGCCTCTTCCACCTTGGACTTGGGGCCATTGACTCTTTGTCTAGCTCTCAAGCCTAGCTCTCACTTATGGCACAGCACTGACAGGCCCATGCTACTAGCTGCTGTACTGGCAAAGAAGCCTACAGGATAAAGTGAATTGATTGCTGCATTATGGCAACATTGTGGCCATTTGCCCTGCAAGAGGCAAAGTGAACCCAATGGGGATGTCATGTAAGGCAGCTCCAAAGGCTATTGCTGCAGCTCCTTTGCATTTTCAGTTGATAATAATAATAATAATAATAATAATAATAATAATAATAATAATAATTTTTATTTATGCCCCACCCTCCCCAACCAAGGCTGGGCTCAGGGCGGCTAACAAGCAATAATAAAAACAAATTGAATGAATACAACTTAAAAACAAGATTAAAATACAACATTAAAATATTGAAACATTAAAATATTAAAATGCAGCCTCATCACAAGAGGAGAAGGAAAAAGAAAGAGGGGCAGGGAATCAAATTGACTCCAAGCCAAAGGCCAGGTGGAACAACTCTGTCTTACAGGCCCTGTGGAAAGAAATCAGATCCTGCAGGGCCCTGGTCTCATGAGAAAGAGCGTTCCACCAGGCCAAAGCCAGTGTTGAAAAGGCCCTGGCTCTGGTTAAAGCTATTCTAACTTCTTTAGGGCCCAGGACCACTAGGGTGTTGCTATTTATGGACCTTAAGGTCCTCCATAGGGCATACCAGGAGAGGCAGTTATGTGCTGTGTCAGGATCAGATGAAGAATGGGACAAAATTAGGTACTTAGAGGTTATGTTGGGGCAATTATTGGGCATAAGAGAACAATACTGTGGGGCTTCTTTAACTGTTGACAACATGGCATGGAAGGAATAATGATAAGATATTGGAGCAGGGTGGTTACAGCACAACCATCTCCTGTTATAAGGGATCAGGTATTCATGAGAACTGATGTAGCTCACTGCTGGAGCAGAAATTGAAACCCTGGTCATCTCCAGGTTGCAAGATAGCTATATGAAATCCTACAATGCTGATGCTGATCATTGTAGATAATTCTAAGTTAGGTGGACCAATAGATTGACTCAGTAAAATACATACTTCATTTTTTTTTCATATGATAATGTAGGAAATAGTAACTTCTTAAAGATGTTTCAAGCTGCTATGAAGACCTGACGTTCAAAGCATGTGTTATAAATTAAATGAATAATAATAAGGTTGTGGGTTGAGGGATTGAAGATATCTCATCAATGCACTGTCCTCAGTAAAACCAATGACAGCTGCAGTTAAACTCAGGGCTGCTTCATATACTCTTAAGATCCTCCATACAAAGTGACCCTCACACCGAGATGCCGCTAATGCAATTCCAGTGAATATTTGCTGCTCCTGGAAGCAAGAGAGAGAAGAGGGGTCATGTGTGATTTTCTTCTCCAACCGAAGTGGCAGGATGCAGCAATGGGCAGCCATTAATTCGCAACTCACGCCACAACTCTCTGCAGGCGACGGACATTTGTACAGCAGATCTGCAAAAAGTCAACAGACAGCACACAGGAGTGTTGTTGTCTTGATGAACAGAAATGAAAGCTGGCACAGGGGAAATAACACAGCGGGGTAGTTGAGTGACCTGAGCCATCGTGGAGGGAAAGGGAGAGACTGTGGAAGACCCGTGTACAGAGAGAGAAAGCTCCTCTGCTGGACTGTAAATAAAGAATTTATTGAAGAAGGCTCAGCACACTTTGCAGCTCACGTATAAAATTTGTGCAATCAGCGATTTCCTAAAACACCTTAATTAAACACTCCCTGTGACGGCAGTCTCATAAATTTTAAAGAAGAAACACCAAGCCACAAAGAAGTGCCAAGACTTTCTGCTGGATTTTCACAATGACGCACACAAGCTTCTTTATCATTTAACCTTTACTAGTCCCTTGTCACACAAGCTTTTATACCAATCTATATAAACACATGAGAAGTAACCGGCTGTGTTCTTAGACAAATAAGATATACTATTCATAGTATCAAATTGTAAATTTCCACAGAAGTAACTCATAAAGTTCAACAGATGAACAAAGCAGAAGACCCAGTGAATCAGATCATTCTACAGTCAGTTCATGCATAAGGTCCATCCGTGTAATGGTGTCCATTCCACCTGTCTGTTCATAAAGTCCAAACCATCCACATGAAAGGTTGTCCCAGTTCCACAAAATCCTTTCACAAAGTCTAAGACAAGGATTTCCAGAATACTGGCCTTGTTTCACCATCCTGGGGTTCATCAGTAGTTAAAGCTCATATGTGATATTACAGGACAGTGGATCTTATGGCATAGTAGTAGCTTGTCTTAGACAAGCTACCGTGGTAGCTTGGTAATCCTATCATGGAATTGCATTTGCAATGAAGTGGGGGTAACAAATGTTAAATAGAAAATGAAATTATGTGAGTATATGTTTAAGTGTGCATTCACAGTACACTTTCCAGCTACATATAAAAACACTATAATTCTAGTGTGCCCCTAACTTCTCTCTAAGGGTGACATAACCCATTTTAAAAGCAGAAGGAAAAGGGAGCAACCACTTTGCCCCGGGGGGGGGGGGAGAGATGGTGAATTCTTCTTCTGCTTTCCAATACTGAGAAAGCGAAACCTAAGGGCTGAATCTTATCTTCCGCTATTGTTTGGGAATGTTCACTTTTATTTTCACTCCTCAGCTCCTGGAAATATATGTTTCCATTTATTTGTGGTACTTCACCTCATATTTCCCTTATGAATTGTGTTGGGGGTGGAAAACTCATTTAATTCCTCTCCTCATATCCTGTTCCTTTGGTACTGGGTTTCCTCTCAATCCCGCAGTGAGCTAATTACCTCGGCCTTCAATCTTTTATCACTTTGCTTTTACACACTTACAGAACTTCATATTGTTTTTAGTCACTCCCTGGACAGTAATTTCCCTTTTATTTTATTGTATTTTTTCCCATGGTGGCAATATAAGATATCTAAATTAGCTCTTCTTCTCTCTTATTAATTTTGGGGAGGAAATGTTCTATTAATTTGCTGAGACCCTGGTATCCATCTGCAAGACTTTATTGTTTCAATGCCTTCTCATTTTGGGAGGGTCTGTAGAAAGGAAAAGATTAATTAGAAATTTGATGTGTCCTCTGTTCAATAAAATATCAAGTCTTAGGCTGAAGAGAGATGCCAGGATTTCACCCCGCTTCTTCTGCAGAGAATTGAAGGAAGTTGAAAATGCTGTTCAGGGTGTGACCTTTTATCCCACTTTGGCCTCTTGTATAAGGGTTCTAAGGTTTTCCCCATTGTTTAAAAAACCTACAGAACCTGCTTGACCTACGGCAATAGCAGGACAAAAAGGAAGAATACATAATATGGCTGCAAGAATACTAAGCGAGATTATGCCAGCATGTCACCACCTTCCTCGATTCCTAGTCCTTTTCTGGGCTTAATGCAAGGTGCTGGTTTGGGTTCTTAAGTCTTCATGGCTTGGGACCTCAGTATCTGCCCTGCAGTCATCATCTAGGCATGTTTGCTCAGAAGCTCCACTGAATTCTGTGGGACTTGTACTCAAGCAAGTGTGCATCAAATTGCAGTCTGTGAACCCTGAAAGTCCTAGTTAAAGTCTCACCTTGACCATGAGCTCACTGTTCGCAGGGCAAGTGTGGGCAAGCCATTATTCCCTGAGCTTCAAGCTTGCAACTATAATAAGAGGGTGCTACCTCGGATTATAGGGCTGCTCCAAAATTACTGAGGTAATCTGTGTGCTTTGTACACTCAGGAAGATTGTTCCATTAATAACAATAAGATGCTAGATGCAGTGTTTCTCAAACTAAGGTCTCCAGCTGTTGTTGGACGACAACTCCCATCATCCATGACCACTGGTCCTGCTAGCTTGGAATGATGGGAGTTGTGGTCCAACAACATCTGGAGACCAGAAGTAGCAGCAGAAGTAGTCATCATAGCGCTGGGGAGGAGAATGTTCATCTACACAGACAGGAGTAATTCAGTTTTACGAGCAAACCAGAGGTTAAACTAACCCCTTTCCAGCCCCGAGAGGAGCGTGGGGAGCGTTCACACGACACACCTACACATTGCAGCCAACACACTAATGTGTCATGACACACAGTTTGGAAAGCTCTGATTTAACATGTCAGGTTTTGCAATTGTCAGGCACTTAGCCCCAGGGGCTAAGAAGGGCCCATTGCTGGCCTTGCTACCTTGTTGTTGTTTACTTGTTTAGTCGTGTCCGACTCTTTGTGACCCCATGGACCTGAGCACACCAGGCACTCCTGTCTTCCACTGCCTCCCGCAGTTTGGTCAAACTCATGCTGGTAGCTTCGAGAACACTGTCCAACCATCTCGTCCTCTGTCGTCCCCTTCTCCTTGTGCCCTCCATCTTTCCCAACACCAGGGTCTTTTCCAGGGAGTCTTCTCTTCTCATGGGGGGGGGGTAAAGTATTGGAGCCTCAGCTTCAGGATCTGTCCTTCCAGCAAGCACTCAGGGCTGATTTCCTTAAGAATGGATAGGTTTGATCTTCTTGCAGTCCATGGGACTCTCAAGAGTCTCCTCCAGCACCATAATTCAAAAGCATCAATTCTTCGGCGATCAGCCTTCTTTATGGTCCAATTTTCACTTCCATACATCACTACTGGGAAAACCATAGCTTTAACTATACAGACCTTTGTTGGCAAGGTGATGTCTGTGCTTTTTAAGATGCTGTCTAGGTTTGTCATTGCTTTTCTCCCAAGAAGCAGGCATCTTTTAATTTTGCGGCTGCTGTCACCATCTGCAGTGATCATGGAGCCCAAGAAAGTAAAATCTCTCACTGCCTCCATTTCTTCCCCTTCTATTTGCCAGGAGGTGATGGGACCAGTGGCCATGATCTTCGTTTTTTTGATGTTGAGCTTCAGACCATATTTTGCACTCTCCTCTTTCACCCTCATTAAAAGATTCTTTAATTCGTCCTCACTTTCTGCCATCAAAGTTGTGTCATCTGCATATCTGAGGTTGTTGATATTTCTTCCGGCAATCTTAATTCCGGCTATGGATTCATCCAACCCAGCCTTCCGCATGATGAATTCTGCATATAAGTTAAATAAGCAGGGAGACAATATACAGCCTTGTCGTACTCCTTTCACAATTTTGAACCAATCAGTTGTTCCATATCCAGTTCTAACTGTAGCTTCTTGTCCCACATAGAGATTTCTCAGGAGACAGATGAGGTGATCAGGCACTCCCATTTCTTTAAGAACTTGCCATAGTTTGCTGTGGTCGACACAGTCAAAGGCTTTTGAATAGTCAATGAAGCAGAAGTAGATGTCTTTCTGGAACTCTCTAGATTTCTCCATAATCCAGTGCATGTTTGCAATTTGGTCTCTGGTTCCTCTCCCTCTTCTAAATCCAGCTTGCACTTCTGGGAGTGCTCAGTCCACATACTGCTTGAGCCTTCCTTGTAGAATTTTAAGCATAACCTTGCTACCTATAGCTCTTTAAATGACGCTTCTCTGAATAATTGCTGACCCCTGCTTTAATTCAACTCTAATGCAGAATGATCCCCTATGCCACAGTGTAGCATGGCTAAGGGTTAATCTGAATTTGAGGAGTACTTTTAATTTCCTTCATGGAAAACTGAGCTTTACAGAAATCCCACTCATTGTAGTTACATAATTTGGTCCTCACGGAGCGAGCAAACTTTTTTACCCGAGGGCAATATGTCATTGGCAAACAACAGAAGGTTCTGCATTTTAATTAACAGTGTGATCTTTCCCTGCTGCCTTTTTTCACACATTGCGTGTGCCTCTGTGTTTTTCTTCATGATGAAAAGAGAGGAAAAAAATCAGCTGCATTTCGCAACTGGAGTTTCCACTCTGTTTCCTATTCTGTTTTCATTATCTTTGACTTATATATGCATCTTTATTTATTTATCTGCTTATTGTCTAAAAAAACCCCAACCATACTGAGATGTACATCTTGTCAGCAGGAAAAGTGAAGCTACTTCATCGCTCATTAATAAAGAAGGAACACTAATACCAAAGCCTTTAGAACAGAGCTGCTTTTTAGTGGAAATCAGAGGATAGGAGAGATAGAGCCTTTTTAAAAAACATGAGGTGCAACACATGATACACTGAAGAACGTGCAGATATTAAGCATTTAATGTGGGTGCTCTCAATGAGAAAAGAAATTGCTGTAATGCTGTAAAAGGTAGAGGTAAAGGGACCCCTGACCATTAGGTCCACTCGTGGCCGACTCTGGGGTTGCGGCGCTCATCTCGCTTTATTGGCCGAGGGAGCCGGCATACAGCTTCCGAGTGATGTGGCCAGCATGACTAAGCCGCTTCTGGCGAACCAGAGCAGCACACGGAAACGCCATTTACCTTCCCGCCGGAGCGGTACCTATTTAGCTACTTGCACTTTGATGTGCTTTCGAACTGCTAGGTGGGCAGGAGCTGGGACTGAGCAATGGGAGCTCACCCCATCGCGGGGATTCGAACTGCTGACCTTCTGATCAGCAAGTCCTACGCTCTGTGGTTTAACCCACAGTGCCACCCGCATCCCTGCTGTAATGCTGAGGGCTGGTTAAATTTAAGAAAAGGGCAGCCATTTACCTGAAGAATCACCACACCCTCTCCAGATTGTTTCTGTTCCACTGCAATTCATTTTACAACAATGGCGACGTTATTTTGTCTTGCTGTCCACAGTGCTGAAATTACATCATCATTGCATTATTCAACCCCATTCATTTCAATGTAAAGGGAGCACGATGAAGAAGAAGGGTACTCAACTATGTACCACTTGCAGACTGAAAGCAACAACAACTACTACTACAGATCATATTCACTGGATTGATTTCCATTCCAGACATGGGGCATACAAGCAAACTTATGCCATTTCCACTCTCATTTCCATGTTTATTAATGTCAAACCATAGTCTATCAAGTTGCTGTTAAATTTTCCCTCCTGTCTGCAGAAGTATCAGGATGCTGTCAGTGGCTTTTGGCTGGTTGCCCAGGAAAGTATAAAAACAAGGAAACGTTTCTTACCATCCTTTTTTTTATTTCAATCTTTACAGAGAGAGGCTATAGAACCCAGCCTCTTGGATAATAGTGTTGTCCCAAGTGAATCTCCACACCCCGTCTCTCCCACTTCCTCATTCATCACTTCTACAGGTGCTGCTACATGCCCTCTGTCTTTGAGCTCTTTGCTCTCCTACTTTTAAGGCTCACCGGGTTCTGGGAGATGGAGGGTCTGGGGTGCTTTCTAATGATCCTGTGTCAGCCAGCTGCTACTGCTGCTGCTGCTCCTCTCCCATTATTAGTCAACTTTCCCCCTCATCTCCCTCTGAGCTGTGACCTCCCTCAAACCACTGTGGTAAATCTATACTGTCTTCCTCTTCCCTGGAAGGGTCAGGATGGGGAGGTGGTCTCCACCATTCTTCCCCTGCCCAGTCCCTGACAGGAAGGGAGATGTTTCACAAGCACACCTGTGACTGCTCAACACTGCACTGGAGTTCTACTGTAAGCAGCAAACATCACACAATACACATTTTGCCACTCATTATTATTATTACACATGAAACCAGCTACAAGGAACCAGGCAGAGGGCCTTCTCGGTAGTGGCGCCTGCCCTATGGAACACCCTCCCATCAGATGTCAAAGAGATAAACAACTACCTGACATTTAGAAGACATCTGAAGGCAGCCATGTTAAAGGAAGTTTTTAATGTGTGACATTCATTAATTTTATAATAAATGATTTTAGTGTGTTGTGTTGTTGTACTGTTGTACTGTTTTATTGTTGTTAGCAGCCCTGAGCCCGGCTTCGGCTGGGGAGGGCGGGATATAAATAAAATTTATTATTATTATCATTATTATTATTTATTATGTATTTTAATCTTTGTTGGAAGCTGCCCAGAGTGGCTGGGGAAACCCAGCCAGATGGGCGGGGTACAAATAATAAATTACTACTACTACTACTACTACTACACAGCCGCACCCCATTTGTTAACAATTCATTATTGTGTCTGAGCATGAGGTATGTGAGCCGGCAACAAAGTGTGAAGTCCCGATGGACAAAGTTGGGGGCAGTGGCAGAGGTGGCAGTAGTGCCAGCCATTTGAGTTCACCCCTGCCATGCTAAAATGCCCCTTTTTTCCCATTGCAGGGAGGATAAGCGATGGCACACACTCTAAAGCTGGCAGCATGAACAGCGGAACAAGTGGCACAGCAATGCCTGGGAGCATTCTGAGTTGACCATAGATCCCAACGATGCCGTCTGCCTCCATTGCAGGAAGATCGCAACACATAACACCACAAGCAGCTTTAAATTGGGCAGCTCCCAGAGTGCTTTGTACTGAAAAAGTCTTTCCCCCAACACACTTGAGAGGGGTCCAGCCTCAATCTTTTGGTAGGTGCACACAGGGGAGGAGGAAGGGGCGTGCAGTGGGGGCAGGGTGCCCTGGGTGTCACCACTGAGGGGGGTGACAAAATGCAGGGCAGCACTCACTGCAGGGCCTGCAGCGTGCCCGAGCCACACGTCTCTCCTGGGAGTGAGGCGTTGGCTTGGGCACCTGCAGGTTCTGTGCTTCCCCAAATGGTCCACCCACTGCCTCCCCCTCAGTTGTAGGGTGGCTGAGTGGGAGGAGGCAGGCAGACTCCTCGGAGGTCCCGTGGAGCATCCTGCCCCAGCTGGCCCCGCCCCCTCAGGCAGCTGGCCCCGCCCCTGGACGCAGGGCACACGTACTGCCCCAGGCACCCAATTGGCTTGCTCCACTGCTAGGTGCACACCCCTAATACAGACTCATTTACATATCTGGCAAAATGAGATCCAGCTAATGAGGTCACCAAGTCTGTACTTATGGACTTGGAAGTTCACACTTCAGAGGACTCCCTCACTCATGAGACATTTCCCACCTCAGTTATAAGGAGGACATTATGACCTCCAAATTATTCTTGAGTTTAGAGTTTAATCTGAGCCAGTGAAGAATTTCCCTCCAATCTTCCCGGTATTCTCATTGCCTTCTGCCCCACTTATGGAAATGTTGAAGCAAGCAATGGTACTCCAGCACCTGCAGAAAGCCATGGAAAAAGAGGGATCTTGTTTTCCCCTTTCCTCTCTGGAACCCGAATTGAGGATTGTGAGCATGTGCCTTTAAAATAAATGGGGGGGGGGAGCGCTGTAAGAATATCTCGATTTCCCGGCATTGTCCTGATGCGTTCATTTAGCAGCAGTGTCATAAAAAAAAAACCAAAAAACCTGAACCAAGACGAAGCCAATTGCACTCAGCAGCCTGTAAATTCAGTCTTTTGGCATTTGAAAATGAGCTGTGATGCATGGGAATATGCTGTCAAATGAATCTGGATCACAACAGACCCCAGAGAAGGTAGTGTTCACACTTTGGGAGGAAAGATAACCAGGAGAGGAATATGACAGGCAGCACTGTTAGGCCATCCAGAGAAGCACACCCTGGTGCTGTACAAATCATCCACAAGACAGGAAGAAATTAAAACAGAAGGAAGCCTTCTCCATTTGTGTGTGGTACTGACATTTGTGGTGTTGAGAACCTTTTCAGAAACCACCATCTGCTCCTATTTATATGTTAATTTGGGGGGCATGTTTAAAAAACTGGCTTAAAAAAAAACCCTCCTCCATCTTCTTCCTTCGATGAAAAAACTGGCATCTAAGCAGGTGCTTGTAGGGTGGTGAGGGCACCCTAGTTAAAGCCGTTTTGGCATATTCTTAATGAAGCTTCTTTGGTAATTATCTGAAGTACTTATTAAAGAACAAAACAAGAAGAGAACCCAAGAGAGGGGGCTGGAGAAATAGAGAACAGGAGCCTGTACACTCCGGAGGTCCGTTCTTAACCTGAAACTGTTCTTAACCTGAAGCACCACTTTAGCTAATGCGTCCTCCTCCGGCTGCCGCGCCACGGGAGCACAATTTCTGTTCTCATCCTGGAGCAAAGTTCTTAACCCTAAGTACTATTTCTGGGTTAGCAGAGTCCTAAAGCGTCTGTAACCTGTAACCTGCTCATAAGGGTGTGGAGAACTTTGAGGGGTCATTTTTGCTCAGCCCTAATTGAAAGGCAAAATGAAGATTCTTTAAATTCACTTGCCCCTGAAGTCATTAAATAGTCAACCTCTCATTTTGTGGGTGGCAAATGGCCCCTTCAAAAGGGTGCTGTTTGGCTCGGCTTGAGTATGATCCCAGAGGATATTATTATTATTATTATTATTATTATTATTATTATTATTATTATTATCATCATCATCATCATCATTATTATCATTATTATTATTATTATAAATTAAATTTATATACCATCCTTCATCCAAATATTGCAGGGAGGTTTACAGTATAAAAGAATGACTAAACTTTGGTTATTAGTATTATTCACTAGTAAGGTAGGTAAAGGAAAAGGACCCCTGGATGGTTAAGGCCAGTCAAAGGCGACTATGGGGTTGTGGCACTCATCTCGCTTTCAGGCCGAGGGAGCCGGCGTTTGTCCACAGACAGCTTTCCGGGTCATGTGTCCAGCAGGACTAAACTGCTTCTGGTGCAACAGAAACACCGTGATGGAAACCAGAGCACATGGAAACGCTGTTTACCTTCTCACCGCAGTGGTACCCATTTATCTACTTGCACTGGCATGCTTTTGAACTGCTAGGTTGGTAGGAGCTGGGACAGAGCAACAGGAACTCACCCCATCTCAGGGATTCAAACCACAAACCTTCTGATTGGGAAGCCCAAGAGGCTCAGTGGTTTAGATTACAGTGCCACCCGCTTAGTGCACAGTGTGATAGGGTGTTGCTGCTCACCTGACCTCTTGTTGTTCATGTTGATGCTGCTTACTGGGAGATAAGGGGCAAAGGGTGTCTGACAGAAACACAGGTTTAGCCCCAGCAGTGTGTTTGCGCCATTGCAGCCTTACTGCTGCCTCTCTGCTCTCTTTTACCTCCCAGTATGCAGCAGCAGCAACACAACTGACCAGAGTCAGGTGACCAGAGATGTCCCGCCATGCTTTCCACTACTTTATTATTTTTCATGACTGGCATCATGAAACTCTCCAGCTGTTAATAAAGTCAATGCATTTTTCTGTTGTTCTGATACTGCCAAGTCCTGCTTACCAGATCCAGATGAGATGCTGGCATTTTGAAAACAAAACAAAAATGATAGACCAGAAGGGAGGAAGAAACCCACTAAATTATCTGGGTTTCCCCCCTAAATGCCATGTCTGAGTTTCACAGATAAGTCAATTCCACAACCAGCAACACCAGTTCCACAATGCAGAAGAGAACCAATAATCAGCAGGAAATATAATAATAAATAGTGCTGTTCTCTATGCACTAAAGGACGTAAAATAAGAATTCTGCTGCAAATTATGAATGACAGGGGGAAAGAAACCAGCCCTGTAACTCAATTTGCAAGAATATACAACCCACATGCAATTTAATTGTGACCGAACCAAAAAAGAAGAAGCAAACTAAACAACCTTGCAAAGTGTATAAACAAAATATATTAACTTTAGTAAGGAGAAACTACTATTCAATATTGTATTTTCATTATTAAAATACTTCAGTTTTAAAATCCCTAGCTTTTTCAGCTTGCCTGCAGTGTAACAATAGCCATGAAGGTATTTAAGTAAATGTACGGAACTCCTTTCTCCATCAATGTTCTAAGATGGCGTATGAAAAGTACCCTGAAAAGGAGGCTCCACAGAGGATACATAACAATGACTCTTTTAATATGAAACAGTTTCTGCAGGGAACAAAGCTTGAAGCTCGTCGCTGCTTGTAACACAGAAGTGAAACAAAACTTCGTGCTGCCCAAGAGTCCACTCAGCAGTTCGTGGGATGGCAAGCCAGGAGGGCCAATCCACCCACACTCTTTGGGTTTTGTGCCAATATATTTGCATACACAAGCAATGTGTGCTGGTCCCGTGGGTTAGCCGAGAGGCGAGGTCCAAGTCCGGTCCATGGTCAAAGGTGCAACATGGAGGCAGTCTGTAGTAGCTGAAGCTGGGTGCAGGGCAGGGAGTCAGGTGAAGTCAGGAACAGGCGTGCAAGCAGGGAGCCAGGGCAGGTCAAGAGCTTGGGCAGGAAAGCAGGACAGGGTTCAGACAGGAACTAGCAACCAACAATGTTGCTCCCGCAACTTGGGACTGGGGCTGGCCGGCTTTTATCTGCCCTGAGCCATGGGGTTGCCCCAATCCTCTGGTGACTTGCCTCTCCTGGCCTGGAGGCGAGCACTCCTCCTGCGGGAACTTAGTTCCCTCCACCTCTCTGCCCTGAGCCTCTGCAGCTCAGGAGAGGCTGGAGGGTCACCGGACCCGGAGGCAACCTCAGCTTCCTCTGATGGGGCTGAGGGTGGAGCACCTGCAGGCAATGGGTCCTCCATCACCTCAGGAGCCAGAGCAGACTCAGCTGATGCCTGCACCTGAGGATCCAGCACAGGTGAGGGCCCTTCAGGTTCATGCCCCAGCCCCAGCTCAGCTGGTTCTGGAGGCGGAGAATCCTGTGCAGGCTGGGATCCCTCAGGATCAGCATCCGAGTCCAAATCCCAGGCCATCACACAATGTTTATTTTGCCCCTTTAGCCCTCTTCAGACATTTGCAAAGGAATATGGGATGACTCAAATCGAGGAGCGACATGCGCCCAAGCCGTTCTCCCAATAAACCCGCATGCACTGGTGGTACCCATCCTGCCCCAACTTTCCCATGTCTAGGGGCTTCATGACTGGTTGCACTTTGAAGCCTCCCTCCAATCAAGAACCCTGTATTATCCAAATTCCAAATTCCATTCATCACTTAAAAGCCTGTTTCATGTATTTCCACTTATCACAAGGCTGTGGCAGAACAGGGCACATCTGGTGTGTGTGGTTCCCTTACCAATTCCTTTTAAATGCCTGAAGATAACTTATGGGTGAAACAAGAGGCAGAAATACAAGGTGTGACCAGAAAGTTCAATGAATGGTCACAGAAACCGGACAGTGAGAAATATTTGAACATATATACCTTACAGGCCTTCAAAATAGGCCCCCTCTGATACAATGCATCGTTGACAACCTTCATAGAACTATTGGAAACTTCTGGAGAAGTCATTTTTCCATACTGCTTTCAGTTCCCTCGTCACAGCAGCTTGGACGTGTGAATTGTTGGAAAATCTGTGCCCTTTCAGTGCAGATTTCAGTTTTGGAAAAAGACAGAAATCCGGTGGGGCCAGATCAGGAGAATATGGAGGGTGGGACAATCCAGTAACATCAGGGACAATTTCACTTGGAATATGCAATTCTTCCGCCACCATTTGGATGGACAAACACTGATCCCGCATCGATAACTCACGAACTCTGTTGACATTTGCCGCTGTTCTGCTCATCAATACTCTGCCAGACTGAGGGTCATCTACTGTGTTTCAAGTTACAGTTTCATCTCCGTACACAATTGTGAGCATTTCGTGGGTTTCTGATGCCGAATGTATGTTCAAATATTTATTGCTGTCCGATTTCTGTGACCATTCACCGAACTTTCCAGTCACACCTTGTATATAGGATCACAAACAATAAGGCCCTTATTATTTAAGTGATACTGCCAAGATACCTCTGAGCCACAAAGATTAGCCATTTCATATACTCAGTAGTTGGCTTAGATTAATAACTTTTTTCATCTGTGGGTGGATCCAGAAATCTGCACAGCTCCCTTGCATAAAGATTATCATCCATGCTGTTTTGCCCACCTAGGTTCAGGGAATGGCCTGGCAAGGCACAAACACAGCATGGTTGTTCATACTTTTGCAAGCTTGTAGACCGTGGCATTGACCATACATATTCCTTGCGTTATCACAAGTCTGTCCCTTGCAATTATGAATGTCAACAGCACACTTCTGAAGAATGCTGATGACTGTTTCACACAAGCTTTCTCCAGCATGGCTGTCAATTGGTGCAAAGCACAAAAAAACCCCACACCTTTGCTTCTCTAATCAAGCAGGAACAAAAAACAATGCATAGCTAATCTGTATGAGAAATATTGGGTGTAGAGTCGACAATAAGAAAACTATTACTATGCCTTTTTAATCTCCAGAAGCTCACTTGGTGACTTTGGGCCAGTCACTGACTCTCAGCCTAATCTACTTTACAAAGTTGTTGTGAGAATAACATGGAGAAGATGAGCTAGAATATTGTGTAAGCTGCCTTGGGTTCCTAGGAGGAAAAAGGGTAGGGTTTTCCCTGTATTTGAAAAGAGTGCAAGAATATTTCTTGGAATATTTCTCTAGGCAGGAGATTCCAAAAAGTTGGTGTCACCACAGAAAAAGCCCTGTTCTGTGCTCATCTCACATTAGGAAAAGTATGTGATGCAAGGTGTCATCTCCAGATTTCAAATTATGTGGAGAAACATATAGGAGTGTGTAGGAGTTCCTCCACTCCTTTTTATTGTGTGTTCATGATTATTTGTGTTCATGCTGGTATCAGGGCAGTTTCCACTTTTCTTGGTGTTTATGCTTGCAAACGTTTTGGATCAGACATACTGCTTCAGTTCCAATCACTGCATGTCCTGTAACTTCCCACTGAAATCCTATAACATTTTATTCCACAAATGGGGGAGCTGCTTCTGTTGCACTATAGTGCAAGAGTATCTGCCCAGAAGGCAATAATGTGATTCTTTCTTTTTCTTCTTCTTTGGTGATCACTCTTCAACAGTGGTGATCTTTGCTTCTTCCAGTACACTGATACTGGTTTGCCTGTCTTCCCAAGTGATGTGTAAAAAAAATTTTCGGAGACACCGTTGATGGAATCTTTTGAGGAGTTGGAGATGGTTTTATAAGTGGTCCATTGTTTCGCAAGCATATAGTAATGTTGGTAGTGTAATAGCTTCGTAAACAAGCATTTTGGTTTGCCTGCGAATGTCCCAGTCCTCAAACACTCTGCACTTCAGTTGGGAGAAAGCCGCACTTGCAGAGCTCAGGCGATGCTGGATTTCGGCATCAATGTTGGCCCTTGTGGAAAGATAACTGCCTAGATAGGAGAAGTGATTGATCTTTTCCAACGTTACACCATTGAGTTGGATTTGTGGCGCTGCAAAGGGTTTATTTTGTACTTGTTGGTGCAGCACTTTGGTTTTTTGGATGTTGAGTGATAACATTAGGCTTGCATCACACACAAAAACCGCACAAATAAAGCAGAATGGTGTGTGGATGGCCCAATGTAAATCCACCATTAGTGCATTATTATTCCCTCAATGACATTTTGTAGAAGACATACACAAATGTCGTCCATTTTCTGTTCAATGGTTATGGTTTTTAACCACTTCTTGGCACAAGAAACTCATACCTAGCAAGGGCCCTTGAAATGGGTGACTGTAGTAATTCTTAATCTACCAAAGAGTTGTACAAGGATTACACACAACTATTTCACATCATTTCTCTTTAGCAGGCTAAGACTCTGCCATGGCCCTTTTACTCTGAAGTCACGCAGAAGGCTATATTTCACCAGGGCAACTTTATATATCACAGCACTGCAACAACAAGAGAAGCCACAACTGGTGAAGTTTTCCCTTCAAGCAAAATGTTGAAAGCGCAATATCCACCTCAGATTTGAACCCCTGGAGTTCTACAGCAGTTAATGGAAGCCTCCTGGGGAACTCAGCATAAACAGTGGGGATGTGCAGAACTGTCTTGAAGCACCATACTAGACCAATTGAAATTATTTCCCCTTCACAGAGATTTCATCAGATGTTCTTGCCCAGTGATGTGCTGTGCTAAATCTACCCTACTCACATTGAAAGCTGTTCTCCGTACTTTCAAGTTTGGCTTTTGGTTTTGAGAATAAAAGATGTGTGTCATCTCCTCCCTTCCAGTCCCCTCCTTGCTAGGGAAAACACACTCTTACCTATGCAAATACAGTGGTACCTCGGGTTACATACGCTTCAGGTTACATACGCTATAGGATACAGACTCCACTAACCCAGAAATAGTACCTCGGGTTAAGAACTTTACTTCAGGATGAGAACAGAAATTGCGCAGCGGCGGCGCGGCAGCAGCAGGAGGCCCCATTAGCTAAAGTGGTGCTTCAGGTTAAGAACAGTTTCAGGTTAAGAACGGACCTCCAGAACGAATTAAGTACGTAACCAGAGGTACCACTGTACTGAAAATGACACTCCTGCGCATGTCAGACATATCATTTTCAGCAGAGCCAAGCAGGAGTTGACTAGCATCTTCTCCACCACTGGTTACCCCCTCCCTTTCTGCAGAGGTGTTTTTGCTATTCATTCCCTTATACCGCAAAGGCTTTAAAGCAGCTTGCAGCAACGCAAATAAGTCCAATATAGAAATTGCATACTCCAGAGTGCAATAAAAATTGATGCTGCACCAGTTTCCAACACTGATGAAGGAGGTGCTGACTGGCAGTGAGGGCTAGTGGGACAATGGGACAAACCCCACTAGATCTGGTAGGGAACAGGAAAGAGCCGACAGCAGGGAGGGTTGCCCCATGCTACACCAAACTGTAATGTGATCATTTTTAACCTGCTTCTTATCTCGGTGCATTCATTGTTCCTAGGCTACCCACTCATCTACACATCCTTATCTAGTTTTAGGTGCTAGGCAAAGGCTTTTCTTTTTTCATGGGCTTTTGGCCCTTAATCTGAAAGTTAATGATGGCCTTGTTTAGTGGGACAGAGGGACGCGGGTGATGCTGTGGGTTAAACCACAGAGCCTAGGACTTGCCAATCAGAAGGTCAGTGGTTCGAATCCCCGCGACGGGGTGAGCTCCCGTTGCTCGGTCCCTGCTCCTGCCCACCTAGCAGTTCGAAAGCACATCAAAGTGCAAGTAGATAAATAGGTACCGCTCCGGCGGGAAGGTAAACGGCGTTTCCGTGCGCTGCTCTGGTTCGCCAGAAGTGGCTTATTCATGCTGGCCACATGACCCGGAAGCTGTACGCCGGCTCCCTCAGCCAATAAAGCGAGATGAGTGCCGCAAACCCAGAGTCAGCCATGACTAGACCTAATGGTCAGGGGTCCCTTTACCTTTACCTTAGTGGGACAGAACTTGCAGCCCTGCCTTTGTAACTGTGTTTCTTTCTTAGTTTTTACCTGAATTGTTGTGTTTTTTGGTTTTTATTGTTCCTGGTTTTTATAGGTATTGATGTAATCTTTGCTATCTCTGTAAGAAAAGGACTACCAAATGCAATACACAACAATAGCATGGGTCCATAGGAGCCAATTCCTAGGGGCAGAGGTGTGTCCCCCCATAAAATATTTGAAGAGGCCAGGTCCCCCCAAAGTTGATGGGCACTGCCATTCAAATGGTGTTGGTGTGCCATGTCATGTGGCTGATTATGTGGGGCTGCCCCCCACCCCGCTCCCCTATCTTTTATCCAAGTTGTCACCCCTGCATGGGTCTATAGCCAAAGAGCAATCCCATCTCATGTCCCCCCTTCCTTTTCCACGCAACTTGAGAAAGCCTTGCAAAGCCACGTTCTGCATTCAAAGTCATTCTTCATAACAAAGTCATTCTTCTGCTCCCCGAAAAATAGTAGAAAAGAAAGCAGGAAGGCTACCTCCTCTCTTTTTCATTTCAGAAGTTGGAGGGTGGGAATTTCAGGGTGGGGAATGCAAATTGAGGGGGGAGAAGACAAACTTTGCAGCAGTCATTTGAGCCTGGGCTGAAGGTTACTGTATTTTTATTGCTCTAGGACGACCCGGAGTTATGATGTTCCTGCACAGTAGCAGCCAATTATGTGTGCACAGAGAAATGCAGAGCGCGAGGACGGCATGTTCCTGTGTCCCCATTATCACATCTTATGTGTGGAGAGCAGGGTAACATGACCCAGGCTTGCTGTTTTTGACTGTTCTTCTGCAAATCTAGTTCCGCCCTCAAACTTGCAGTGTGAATACTTTGAATGGGTTAGTCCTGACAACTGCCCTCACAGTTTAGCCTTGGGTGTGTGGATTTCTCAGTCCTTTCAGCATATTAAACTGTCTATTTGGGTAAGAAGAGGTCTGTTTGTATTAGAATAGCTGGCTGGCCCTGCTCCGGCACCGAGAATGATATATAATAAGAATCTAAGTCTAAAGGGTATGGTCAGTGAGATAAAAGTCAGAATACTGAAAAGGTCAGAATAATAATCCACATCATTACTATTCACGTTTCAAATACCTGGTACCAAGATTATGGGGGCAGTGGAGAATTTAATGAAATGACCCCATTAATATTCCATCCTCATATCACAATTTAATGGTCCTTTCCTTTCTGGGATTGTAAGGTGGCCCTGATAAGTTTCTCAAGAATGACTCTAGAGCTTTTGAGCCTAGGGAGTAGAACTCCAGGAGTTCGTACTTAACTTCTAAAATAATGATCCGTATAAAACTAAAAATACTTCTTCCAGGATTTCCACCACATGATTTCTTTAGGAGGCTTTGAGATAGCTATTGAAAGTCTTCTTACTTCCTGGTACCAGATGACATGGTTTGTAACAAAACTAGGCTGCGATCCTATGCACAGTTTCCTGGGGGCCAGCCCCACTGAAGGCAGCAGGACCTACTTCTGCATAGGATCGCTCTGATGATCCACTTACTGCATTCTATCATGCACTGAGCTTCCATTGAAATTAACCCCCCCACACACACACACAGGGTTACTTAAAGGGGCCGGGTAAATGTGTATCTTCAAAGATGCAACCCCCCCACCCCCACCTATATTCTGAATGGCACAGTCCATGAAATTGTAGGGAAGTGTATAGATGCCAGAAGAGAATATATTTATCAGATATTATCCTTCCTTCCTCATGTTTGCGAGTTCAGCAGAGTGCATCCCTTTGCAGTTTAAAGGGGATGCTTAGATGGCCTAGTTTTAGCCTTTTAGCTTAAGCAATTAAGGCAGACTGGATTCTCCCAGTATTTCCCCCTTTTCTCCCCCTTAAAACAATAATCGCATAAATCAGGTACAGTGGTACCTCTGGTTAAGAACTTAATTTGTTCCGGAGGTCCGTTCTTAACCTGAAACTGTTCTTAACCTGAGGTACCACTTTAGCTAATGGGGACTCCCGCTGCCACCACGCCACCGCCACGCAATTTCTGTTCTCACCCTGAAGTAAAGTTCTTAACCCGAGGTACTACTTCTGGGTTAGTGGAGTCTGTAACCTGAAGCATTTGTAACCCAAAGCGTTTGTAACCTGAGTTACCACTGTAAAGGGTAAAAATAACGTTTACAGTACTCACTCGTAATACTTGTTGAAGAGTAACAGATACAGCAGTTTTGTTCTGGCAGGCTTAAAATGGAAACTCAGTTACAAAGACATACAGTCATACCTCGGGTTGAATGTGCTTCGAGATGAGCGGGTTCGAGTTGCGCTCCGCGGCAACCCGGAAGTAACGGAGCGCGTTACTTCCAGGTTTCGCCACTTGCGCTTGCGCAGATGCTCAAAATGATGTCATGCGCATGCGCAGAAGTGCCGAAACGTGGCACGCGCAGACGCGCGGACACGGGTTACGTTTGCTTCTAGAAGCGAACAGGGTTCTGGAACGGATCCCGTTCGCATCTAGAGGTACCACTGTATTTAGTTTATTTTAAGATGGTGTCTGAACTATGGAGCTCAGACAGGCAGAGATGCTCTACGCTGCTGGAAGGTGGTCAAAGAGCAAAGAGAAAGTGCCCTGGCCAGGTGAGGAGACTGCATGTATGGATATGTCCTCCTCCTAACAGGGCATTGTGAGTGTCACTCAGAATCTTCTCTAGGACTGAGCTTCCGCTCCTATCATGTGCCGATCTAGCAAACATGAATTGTTGGGTTGACTGCATTATAAATATACCACACGAAATAATCGTACCACGTGATCCCCACATTTAAATGTTTTGCTTCCATGCCACTGAGAACATGCTCCTGTTGTAAGGGCTCTGCTCACATTCTCTTCTCCACCAACATTGACTGGATAAGGCAAAATTCAATAATAGAATTGAATCTGAGATATGCCATTTTCTTCCTTAAGGTTAAAAAGATTTACCAGCTAGGTGGTTCTGCTGTATTGCTGTGTTTGTTTAAATCATATAAATTGTACCACACGGAAGGCCAGGGGTATATTTAGCATGATGTAGCGCGACGCAGGCAAGATTGCTGAAAGTACATTTTGAAGTAGTTAGTGCCCAGGAACAATTACATATAATAGTGTGAAATTATGGTTGTTTGTTCAACCTAATACCACCAGGCTTCAAGGTTTGTTTGCTGGTGTCATACACGCATACTCCACCTTTGCAATTTGCTGCATTCATCTTAATTGAAATGAATCTGATGTACTTCTTCAATATAACAGCCACCCAACCACCAAAAGTACACAAAGAAATTGATTTCCTAGAGAGCTTTTAACTCCTAGCAGGCTGCTAACAGCAATATGAACATAAAATGTAAGATTTTGTGCACTTGAGAGAAATCCCCATAAGATTTTGTTTCCTAATTTTTACAACAGAGTTGATTGACGTAGAACAGAATATGGCTAATGAAAATGTGGGGAAGAAATGCCATTAAGATTAAATACAAATCAAGGACATCACTCCCAGGTTCCTGCCCCAAAAAACACACACACAAAAATTGCTAACAGAAGAACACCCCATTGAGAGTTGAAGAGAACTGCATTTTGGGAAATGACATATAATGAAAAGAAAACAATGTTTAAAATAACTTTTATATAAAAAAACAACAACCCAGAAGCTTTCTTATTAGGAATTGTAGGTACTGACATCCCAAAGCAACAGAAAAGACTTCTCATGTATGCTACAACAGCCATACAGATGTTTCAAGTCCAGAGATGGGAAGAAGACAAAGTTTCTACCAGAGAGAAATGGCAAATCAAGCTGTTGGACTATGCTGAAATGGCAAAACTGACTGGAAGGCTCAGGAACCAATAAGACCTAAACTTCAATAAAGAATGGGGGAAAATTATAATTTATCTATGATACCACTTTAAACAGATGAAAACACTAGCTGTATTTTAATGACACTTGTAATGTAGCGAATATCATGGACAAGATGGAAAAAAAATCTAAGGAATGTTGGAGAGTATGGATTTTATACAGAGATGGGAATGCGGAAAATGTCTATAGGCTTACATACAGAATGTATAGAATATAGGCTTGCATACAGAGGGACACGGGTGGCGCTGTGGTCTAAACCACTGAGCCTCTTGGGCTTGCCAATCGGAAGGTCGGTGCTTCGAATCACCATGACAGAGTGAGCTCCCGTTGCTCTGTCCCAGCTCCTGCCAACCTAGCAGTTCGAAAGCACACCAGTGCAAGTAGATAAATAGGTACCGCTGCGGCGGGGAAGGTAAACGGCATTTCCGTGCACTCTGGTTTCCGTCACAGTGTCCCGTTGTGCCAGAAGCGGTTTAGTTATGCTGGCCACATGACCCAGAAAACTGTCTATGGACAAACACTGGCTCCCTCGGCCTGAAAGTGAGATGAGCGCCGCAACCCACTAGTCACCTTTGACTGGACTTAACCGTTCAGGGGTCCTTTACCTATGAGCAGAACTCCATTCATGAGTCACTCCCACTAGAGAAAGAGATTCGTTGGTTCATCTTTCTCTCTGTCACTTTAAAGGTGCTCTAGAGGGATTATTCAGAAATGCAATTGAGGTGGTGCTGTGCGAGGGCTGCAGGAGAAAGAGGGAACTGGCTAAATTTCACACACACACACACACACACACACACACACACACACACACCAATCTTCTGTGACAGACTCTGCTGGATTCAGGTACTTCATTGAACAGAAGAAGCCAACCCAATATTTTCCTTTGGAAAATTGGAATTTCTAAAACTCCCAGGAGATAATTAGAAGTGAAATCTCCGTTACTGTATCCCAATTCATTGAAAGTGCTCATTTTCATAATAATCTATTAATGTTATGGATGGCATAAAGCATGCTGTAAAAGAAAGGTCAGGCTAGTTGTTTTTACCTTATTCTGCCATAATGTAATATATCATGAAGAGGCGAAATAGTTCTGCAAAAGCTCTCCTATCAGAACTCAGGCAAGTATGAAATCACCTAAAAGGTTAAGCACCATCTACTTGACACTTACAATGGCATGTAAATAAGGCTGCATGCACGCACAATACCTCTAAAAACTATTCAAAGTACATCCCCCCCCCAAGAATTCTGGGCAGAGTCAGACACCCTCCGGATTGCCAGTTGCTAGGGAAGAACTATGGGAGAGGACTGTTCCTTCTTGCCCTGCTTGTGGACTTTCCAGGGGCAACTGGTTTGGTGCTGTGTGAAACAGAACCCTGGAATAGTCTGATCTAGCAGGTCTCTAGGCTATTGGGCAACTACAATGCGCTCTACATGAGGCTACGTGGGGACCCAGAAACTAATCCAGAATGTGGCAGCTAGACTGGTGACTGGGAGTGTCCACCGAGACCATATAACACCAGTCCTGAAAGACAACATTGGCTCCCGGTACGTTTCCGAGCACAATTCAAAGTGTTGGTGCTGACCTTTAAAGCCCTAAACGGCCTTGGTCCAGTATACCTGAAGGAGCATCTCCACCCCCATCATTCAGCCTGGAAGTTGAGGTCCACCTCTGAGGGCCTTCTGGCAGTTCCCTCACTGCAAGAAGTGAGGTTACAGGGAATCAGGCAGAGGGCATTCTCGGCAGTGGCACCCGCCCTGTGGAACACCCTCCCACCAGATGTCAAGGGAATAAACAACTATCTGACTTTTAGAAGACATCTGAAGACAGCCCTGTTTAGGGAAGTTTTTAATGTTTGATGTTTTATTGTGTTTATAATATTCTGTTGTGAGCCACCCAAAGTGGCTGGGAGAATCCAGGCAGATGGCTGGGGTATAAATAATAAATAAATTATTACTATTACTATTACTATTACTATTACTACTATTACTATTACTATTACTATTACTATTACTACTATTACTATTACTATTATTATATTGGGGCAAGCTCAGAACTTGAACCCCTTACTTGGTAGAAGATTCTAAGAATAGACAATGCTTTAAAAATACAGCCTAAGTTTGGATTTGAAAGTCCAAATTTGAAATTGCTGCATTTAACATTTGGCTAAATGACTGTGTTACAGATCCATATTGAGATATTTCAGTCTTACATTAAAGGGCTCTATTGCTACATTGTTAAGTGATTATTAAGGCATCGTGGTTTTGTTGTTTATTTTGTTGGGATTAACAGTCTTATTTATTTTGTGATATACATAATTATTTAGTTATGATAATAATGAATAAATGGGGGGGGGTATTTTTTTAAAAAAAGAGCTTCCTTCAAACACCCATTGAGGAAAATTGGTCGGGAATCCATTGTTTGAGTGAGTAGTGTTGTTGCCACTGAAAGTGAGGAAGGGAAGAAACAACACAAGAGAGACGGATTAAGCGCCACCTATTTGTGTCGATGCTTGTTGTCTTTGTCCATGGAGTTTTCTTGGCAGGGATACTGGAGTGGCTTGCCGGTTCCTGCTCCAGGTGGATCACATTTGGTCAAAACTCTCCACCATGACCTGACTCTTGAGAGTCCCATTCTGAAGGAAATCAGCCCTGAGTGCTCACTGGAAGGACAGATCCTGAAGCTGAGACACCAATACTTTGGCCACCTCATGAGAAGAGAAGACTCCCTGGAAAAGACCCTGATGTTGGGAAAGATGAAGGGCACAAGGAGAAGGGGACGACAGAAGATGAGGTGCTTGGGCAGTGTTCTCGAAGCTACCAGCATGAGTTTGACCAAACTGTGGGAGGCAGTGGAAGACAGGAGTGCCTGGCGTGCTCTGGTCCATGGGGTCACAAAGAGTCGGACACGACTAAAGGACTAATCAACAACAACAACATTTGTGTTGATGTTAGAGTTTGACTGAAAGATCTGAGACGAATCCGCCCAGTGTCTCCAGCTCTCACTAAAAGAAAATGGTGCTTGTAACCGACTGATGAGGAGTCACAGAGCAATGCAAGGATGCAACATGCGAAAAGGAAAGCCAAAACATGTCACCAATTAATTGGGGTCCTTTAAAAAAAATCACCCGTAAACTTTTTAATTGATTCACTGCAACGACTGATTAATTAAAAGCTGTGTCCCTATGTGACTCTTCACATGGGGTTCATTTTCCAGTTCTGCAAGTTGCAGAGCAACTCATTTCATGTTGAAAGGGAGGTGGAAGGTGAGAAAAATGAAATTGTCCAAGCAGAAGCTTATGAACTAGTTTTTGGAGGGGGAAGGAAAGCACAATCTGAAGAACTTTAAATCAGTTGAGTGTAATTACCAGAGGAGATTAGCATAGGAAGGAAATTGCAGAGACATCAGGCACATCTGCCTGTGCCCCCTCTTTAATTTTCCAGATGACATAGTTACCAGGAGTAGGGTTGTAGATTTTCCAGTTTCCCAGTGAGAGGGGGCTCAGGGAGGGGCTTAAGGGAAACTCTTCTCTTTATATATATATGTTGTTGTTGTTTAGTCATCTCTGACTCTTCATAACCCCATGGACCAGAGCACGCCAGGCACTCCTGTCTTCCACTGCCTCCCACAGCTTGGTCAAACTCATGCTGGTAGCTTCTATGACACTGTCCCACCATCTCGTCCTCTGTCGTCCCCTTCTCCTTGTGCCCTCCATCTTTCCCAACATCAGGGTCTTTACCAGGGAGTCTTCTCTTCTCATGAGGTGGCCAAAGTATTGGAGCCTCAGCTTCACGATCTGTCCTTCCAGTGAGCACTCAGGGCTGATTTCCTTCAGAATGGATAGGTTTGATCTTCTTGCAGTCCATGCGACTCTCAAGAGTCTCCTCCAGCACCATAATTCAAAAGCATCAATTCTTCGCCGATCAGCCTTCTTTATGGTCCAGTTCTCACTTCCATACATCACTACTGGGAAATATATATATATATTTCTACATCGATTTCTTTGGAAGCAAAAATACTTCACTGCAACGGAAGCTGCTCCATTAGGGCACATGGGATAGAGTCCCACAAGCTTTGGCCAGCTCCCACCTGCCTGCCTTCTTGCAACTGATCATGGCCTGCCAGCTTCCTCCTCCTTATTCTCCATGTTGTGTTTGTGGAACTCAGCAGAGAAGAGGATTTAAACAAAAGTATAATTAGTTGCTTCTTCCTGTCATTGACTGCAGAGGCAGCTTTGGGGAGCGTGACCGGTTTGGTCACACGGGGCGTGGAGCTTCAGGGACACCACAAGAGTGATGTAGAATGGCAGGCGAGAGGCGGGGGCACTGAATTTTGACATCACACAGCCTGGACTACTGCAATGCGGTCTATGTAGGGCTACCTTTGAAGGTGACCCAGAAACTACAACTAATCCAGGATGCGGCAGATAGACTGGTGACTAGGATTGACCGCTGAGACCATATAACACCGGTCCTGAAAGACCTACATTGGCTCCCAGTATGTTTCCAAGCACAATTCAAAGTGTTGGTGCTGACCTTTAAAGCCCTAAATGGCCTTGGCCCAGTGTACCTGAAGGAGCGTCTCCACCCCCATCGTTCAGCCCAGACACTGAGGTCCAGCTCCGAGTTCCCTCACTGCGAGAAGTGAGGTTACAGGGAACCAGGCAGAGGGCCTTCTCGGTAGTGGTGCCGTCCCTGTGGAATGTTCTCCCATCCGGTGTCAAGGAAATAAACAACTATCTAACTTTTAGAAGACATCTGAAGGCAGCCCTGTTTAGGGAAGTTTTTAATGTTTTATGTTTTATTGTGTTTTTCATATTCTATTGGAAGCCACCCAGAGTGGCTGGGGAAACCCAGCCAGATGGGCATGGTATAAAATTATTATTATTATTATTTAGGGTGCTGTTGAAATTTGAGACCACAAGGTCCACCATTTGGCTGTGGCTCTACCTACTGCCTGGTCTCCTTGCCTTCACCACAGGCAGAGGTAGACGAGGTCTCAGGGCATTGTATGCAATGCAAAATGACCGCCAGGCTGTTAACACAAGGAAATCCTCAGTATGAGAAGAAAACCCTTTCTACTCATGCTGCCCAACCCTCCAGCCCCAATAAACTCTTAGAGAATTTCCACACATACACACAATACTGTTGGATGAAATGGTGCCTCAAATTTTGCTGCCGGCAGGTAATAATTTCAGGGGGGCATTTTCACTCAGCTCTACTTTTGAAACCACTTTTTTCCCCTTTTTTTTTGGGGGGGGGGACACAAATGCAGATCTCTAACTATTACATCGCTAACACCGCCGCTGCCTATGTGTGGAACGGTTTTTTCACACCAGTACAAATATATGGCAGACATTCCCATTTTGCCTGCCAGAGTTCTTTTTATAACGTTCCTTTGGGATACAACCTACGGTTCAGAACAGCTTTCACTGAGGAGAAAGAACTGCTCAGTGGATAGCAAGCTAGCCCTTGACTCTATTCAGCTTTTGCTTCATCCTCCCCCCCCCCAAAAAAAAGAGGCCTTTCATTGCTGCGAGTCCATTTTTTAACCCCTGTGGTCAATACGGATCCTGAGTTCTTTTTCTTTTCACAGTCTTTAATTGAACTCTCCCTCCAGGATTGTGAAGTTAGCAATACTATTGCAGTCTTTAAAGCTGGAGAAAGGAAAAATGTCAGAGTTGTGATTTCAAGTTTTAAAACTGGGAAATTGGGTAACTGAGCACTGCTACTGTAGGCCTTGAAACGGAGGAGGAAGGAGTTAAATAAAATGCACAGGTGAAGGTACACATCGCTCTAATTGCTTTGCTGAACATTGTTGGGCTGAAAAACGAGCTTAATGTTAAGCCAAGTGCCTGCATGTTTTTGTTTCAATTAGAGGATCGTATGATGTCACATCTGCACAAAGAATTTAAGCTGTGTCGGCTGTCTTTCCTAGTTCTCTGCTGCATCATTAAAATGGGAACAACACATCTCACATACTTGACAGCCAAAACTTCTTTAACAGGGCACTTTGCCTTCCTGTTCAATCTAATACAGTGGTACCTCGGGTTACATACGCTTCAGGTTACAGACGCTTCAGGTTACAGACTCTGCTAACCCAGAAATAGTACCTCGGGTTAAGAACTTTGCTTCAGAATGAGAACAGAAATCGTGCTCTGGTGGTGCGGCAGCAGCAGGAGGCCCCATTAGCTAAAGTGGTGCTTCAGGTTAAGAACAGTTTCAGGTTAAGAACGTACCTCCAGAACGAATTAAGTACTTAACCCGAGATACCACTGTAGACATTTACTCAGTGCGCCTAGGATTGTCAGGCAGGGGCGTACGAAGGGGGGGCAGAGGGGTTGAGCTACCCGGGTACCACTCGTGGGGGGTGACAAGATAGCCCGCTGCCGCTCAGCTGTAGAGTGGCCGAGGGCACGCATGCAGTTATATGGGTGCCGCCCGCATGGCATCCGTATGGGCTGCCTCTCACACGGCGACTGTAGGGGCTGCCATGCATGTGCAGTCCGTACGGGATGCCACAATTTGGGCTCTGAGCATCTGTGCCTGAAGAATCCTGCATGCTTTGCAAATACAAGCATTCTGCTTAAATTGTCAGGCTGGTATCATTTGTACCCAATTCTGATTCTCCAGCTCACTGACAGAGTCAATGAAAACATAGTATTGTCCACATTCCATTGATACATGAAACTGTCCCTAGTATTCACAGGAAAACACATTTTTCATGAAATTTCTTTGATTGTATACCAAATAATTCCACCAAGACCTTGTTTAGTCTTACTCTCTGTTCTCCCAGAGGATGAGTAAGATCCGCTATCTTGTAAGAACATGGTTCTGTTCCTTTGGGCAGTGGTTCCAGTGGAAATAGCCCAGCATTGGAATTATAGCTCCATTTTTTTTTACACTGGCTGCCTTGTGGAGTGAAGTCTGGGTTTGTTCATTGCAAGAAAAAACTGACATCAAAAAAGCAACCTTACTAGATACCTAATCAAGTCTGACTGATCTGAGATCACCTGGTGACCCCAATTGACTTATTTCACTTGCCCCAGTATTAGGGGTGGACTTCAAAATATCAATTTGCCTTTTGAAAAAGAATCTTATATTTATACTTAGCTTTATTGTTGCTGGGTTTTCTTTTATTGTTTGGGGATATAATTGTCAAGTAACCCTTTTATTTTCTTTATAAATGAATTTTTGAAACTTTTTTTTAAAATTCAGATTGTATGTGAAATATTGTATGTGAGGAATAAATGTTGTTTTGTTAAAGGGTGGGGAGTTTTTCCTCCCTTTTTTGGGGGGGGGGTATATTTTGAAACTAAAAAAAATTAAAAGAAGGAAAGCTCAGACAAGAATGCATCTTTCAGCTGGTTCATAACTTCTATGTTTCTTATTAAGGAATACAGCTTTAAATGGAAGCTTTTATTTATGACACAAACAGAACTTTCAGATCACAATGAAGACAACACTGCTGTTCATTCATTTCATCCTTTACTTATTTAATCAGTTTATACTCTGCTTTGTTGACCTGTAGGTCTCCAATGCAAGTTTCAATGGTACCAAAAGAAATCCGATTCAAGGTTAAACAACTCTAAAAACTTCATTTTGATGGACAAAAGAAGAGTGAATTTACGGGGGGGGGGGGACTACAAAAATATCAGACATTCAAAGAAAACTTCAGAGCTGGCATCACCATTAGAGTAAATGAGGCCATTTATTCTGACAGCACATAATGGAAGCAGTGACAATACTTTTGCCCTCCACCGCAAGCCACCCTGTTCCTTCTCTCTGGTTGCAACAGCCATTAAAAAATTGAATTATCACAACATATAACTCCCTATTACATAGCCATAATATTTATTTACATTATTTTTTCCCCATCTGGTTTTATTCCCCTTCTCCTGGTCTTGTATTTCTGATAATATATCATATTTCCTTGACAATAGTGAGTTATATTTAAACATATTTGTTCCAATTTTGTTAATTGCTTATGCATGCCTTTAGTTCTTTAAATATGAATAAAGCAACATCTGATTTCCAAAACCTCCATTATCGGTTATTTGAGGGGTTTTCTGCACTTAGCTTTTATAGTGGTATAGTTACTGTTTGATCCACTGTTTTAAACCTTTATACGGAATTCCAGGGCAAGTCCCTGACCTCAGCTGCCCTTTTCATTGTGCAATTTAAACATACCATATTTTTCGCTCTATAAGACTCACTTTTCCCCTCCTAAAAAAGTAAGGGGAAATGTGTTTGCATCTTATGGAGTGAATACAGGCGGGAGGCTCAGCTCAGCGCTCCCTTTAAAGAGCTACATGGAGCGTGTGTGCGGCTCTTGGGGGCTTTTCCCCGAAGTGGGAGAAGGGCAGCCCATCAGTCCCTTCTGCCTCCTCAGGGAAAAGCCCCCAAGAGCCACAAACACGCTCCACGCAGCTCTTTTAAGGGAGTGCTGAGCAAAGCCTGTGTGCATCCCAGGCTCTGCTCAGAGCTCCCTTTCATGAGCCACGTGGAGCGTGTGTGTGGCGCTTGCAGGCTTTTCCCCAAGGAAGGACCTGTATGATGTCCCCAAATTTCAGCCGGTTACCACTTAGGCATTAATGGGGACATCCCTGGGCTCATGACCATCTAAGCCCTTGCTATTACATCCGTGACTGCATTTGGTTTATGAATTTCACATTTCCCTAATCTCCATATCCATGATTTTTATTTTATTGAGAGCCCTGCATATTCCAATGCCTAATGGATATTTGCTGGTTGAATCATCGAGTCATTGCATTAATAATGCAGCTTGAAATTATCAACCAAATAGGAATTGCCAAACTGCCATTCTTAAATTCTCCCCCCTCCCCCCGGGTGTCTCTAAATATTCTGCGAAATTCTGAGTCCAAAATAATTCGATCAGCTATGAAGTTTTAATTCTTGTAGTTGGGATACTTGGTGGATTATTATCAATACATTCTTTAAATATAGTCAAATATGAAATTGTCAACAATAACATATTAGGCAAAATAGTCATCTTGCTATCCATCCATGAGAATATCCCCTGTGCCCATTTCCTCATGTCAGAGTTCATTTTATTAATGATTAAATCAAAATTACTATCATAACATCTAGAAGATTTTGTGATATCGAGATTCTCAAACATCACATTCCAATAGATTTCTATTTTGCATGTGCCTTATTTGTTATTGTTATTGTTCTTCCAAATTAAGCCCTAATGTTCTGGACTTTGTTGGATAAATGCCCAAAGTGCTGAATTTTTGTAGGATATCCATTAAGCTAGTAATCAAGCGCCACGGGTTCTATAATGTAAAAACTATATCATCAGCATATGTATATAGCTTAGAGCTCATTCCTCTTGACTGAATTCCTACAACCCCTACACCACTTTAATCCATTATTGCCATATTTGTATATGAAGATTAAACAAAAGTGAAGATAAAAGACAGATTTGTCGCACCCTTCTATATAATTCATTATTTTATTGAAAATACACAACTAGCACTAATCATTTCCTTTAAAAAGATGGACATACTCTCACACACACTGATGTCTTGAAAAAAAATCCTAATTCCAGTGTATCTTAACATTCTTCTGCCCATTGCTCCCCCAATTTGACACCATTCAGGTGGAACAGCAATTAATCTACCAGAAGGCGAGCTTTATTCAATCAAGTCATCACTGACTTATGGAGTCACTAAGTGATAAACATGCATGTACCGTATTTTTCCGTGTAAAAGACTGGGGGGGGGGGGGTTACCAAAAAAACAGGTTTAAAATTGGGGCTCGTCTTATACACGGGCAGTGTTGAGGGGTGTTTTCTTAATTTGGAGTCCCCCAGAATAGAGGCATCTAATACATGGGGGCATCTTATACATGGAATAATACGGTAAGTGAAGTACCCATCATTCTTCTTGGGCTCTTCCTATAGTTTCATGACATCAACAAAAGGACTTTCTCCTCCTTCTTCTCCTTCTCCTCCTCCTCCTTCTTCATCATCTTCTTCTCCTCTTCCTCCTCCTCCTCCTCCTTTACGAATTAGTGGTACAATCATATTGTGCCTCAACATTTTTATTATTATTTTCAAAGTTGTTTTTAAATATATCAGCAAATCTCAACAGCTGCAGACTAATTATGTGAAGGTTAAAATAAATCAGATAAAAATAATCCCTTTGCTTCAGATGAACTAGAAGAGATTATTGGACTAAGGATGCTTAATTGATACGATTTATAGATGTTTATTGTGCTTGATCTTTGAAAGACATGCATGAGATATGCAGCTAAATACCAGTCAAGCAAAGAATTGGAGGACTGATTTCCCAGTTAATCTTAATTCCTTAGCCCCATACAGGAAAACAATCTTCAATGGAGAGCTGAGACAAAGAAGATGCATGATATTTGAATGCTTTTGGAAGCTCTTTTGAGATACTTCCTAATTTACTAAATGTATGGAATGTCAAATACAATCTGTATTTTAAGTAATGACACTTAGGTTTAGTTAACACACCACTACAATCACATGCCCCTGACCAGTGCTTTTTTTCTGGGGGTACGCGGGGGTACGCATACCGCTAAACATTTTGTGAATCTAACGGGAGAAAAAACGGCTACCGCCATTGCAACAGAACTGACGATTCACCGTGCTAGAGAAGAAACTACAAATTGAATTTCCTATCATGGTGTTTCCTGAGTCTCAGATGGAAGTGAGCGTTTAATGTGTGAAGTAGGAATTGTAATCTAGCATGGTGATTGGTCAGTTTCATTGTTACCACCTCTGATGGCGGCTTCATTTCCAGGAAGAATTGGGAAGAAGTTAGTGCACACAACCTCATGCCAATGTGGAAGTTACTGTGAGCTGTCAGCTGTGTAATATGAGGTAATGCATGTTCTTTGTATTTTTGTCCATTTACCGTATTTATTTTCCCCGATTTGAACTATCAAATGGTGGTTTTCTTGACTCAGAATGAGAGTACTCCTAAACATATATATATATATATATATATATATATATATATATATATATGCACTGCCCCTGACTTACACGATCCATCTGCTACAAAAAAAAAGGCAAGGACTAATTGCAAGAGTAGGTCCTAGCCTACCAAGGTAAGCTGAAAGACACTGTCATACTCTGCTGTGTGTAAGATTTACTTGCTTGGACCCAGGGCTGGTGCTATCATTTGGCCAAGTAACCAACCACTTGTGTCACAGACCTTGGCATGCCTGAATTTGACACTTTTAAGAGACTTAAATTTCAACCCCACAATCCACAAGACTATTCAAAATTATTTGTATGCTAAAACATTTTCTTTTGCATCTGAAAAAGATAACCAATGAAGGTTGTCCCACTAAAGGAGAATCACGTTTCAATCTCCATTCCTTCCATATTATCAAATTTCATGTTAGGGGAGGTTAATCATGTCTTCTAGTGCCTTGTTGTCCATTTTCTGATAAGGGAGTGAATACATAAAGTATCGAGCTCTATCATTTTCCTCTTTTAACCTTGGGACCTGGTCTGAGCCATGTAAAATCAGAAGGATCTTGTGTAAGTGAGCAGAGTCTTTAAACCCTTTTAGGTTGGCCATCACTATATCTCTTTCTTTCTTGACTCTATAAAGCATTTTATGAAGTAGCTGAGGTCTCATGTTTGCATAAATAAAATTTAGTAGTTAGATGTCTCCTACCACTTCAGATAAACATCCTAATATGGAAGTTAAGCTACCACAGGATGTTGGTGAACCAGATTGACTCCTCTAATGGATAGGTATTTATCTAAAATCTGCCTTACATTATACATTACACTATACACCTTTATATACAATTTCATGAAGGTGGTGTGGTGGCTACCTTTGTGGTGGTGTGGTGTGGTGGCTACCTTTTAACCACAGGTAATTGATGCTTGGAGCAGCTTTGAAATTGAAGCCATAAATAGCCTTCGGAGTGACAAGATTTGATAATGTGCTATTCCTCCCAGGGAATGGTGGCTGCCATGTGTCCATTTGGCCAACCATATTTTTTTTCCAAACAGTGTCCCTGGTACAACATGACATCACACCCCATTACTGCCTGCACGTTAAATTGGCTATTGTGCTTTAAATAGAGGGTGGGTGTGGGAAAACAAGGCAGCCTTCAAATCAGCTCAAGTTATGTTCTGAGCCACACTTTAGTCTGGAAAGTGTGGATTGGGTGAATTTCTCAAGCACTCCAGCTATTTGTTGTTGTTTAGTCGTTTAGTCGTGTCCGACTCTTCGTGACCCCATGGACCAGAGCACGCCAGGCACTCCTGTCTTCCACTGCCTCCCGCAGTTTGGTGAAACTAATGTTAGTAGCTTCAAGAACACTATCCAACCATCTCGTCCTCTGTCGCCCCCTTCTCCTTGTGCCCTCAATATTTCCCAACATCAGGTTCTTTTCCAGGGAGTCTTCTCTTCTCATGAGGTGGCCAAAGTATGGGAGTCTCAGCTTCAGGATCTCTCCTTCCAGTGAGCACTCAGGGCTGATTTCCTTCAGAATGGATAGGTTTGATCTTCTTGCAGTCCATGGGACTCTCAAGAGTCTCCTCCAGCACCATAATTCAAAAGCATCAATTTTTCGGTGATCAGCCTTCTTTATGGTCCAGCTCTCACTTCCATACATCACTACTGGGAAAGCCATAGCTTTAACTATACGGCAAGGTGATGTCTCTGCTTTTTAAGATGCTGTCTAGGTTTGCCATTGCTTTTCTCCCAAGAAGCAGGCGTCTTTTAATTTCGTGGCTGCTGTCACCATCTGCAGTGACCATGGAGCCCAAGAAAGTAAAATCTCTCACTGCCTCCATTTCTTCCCCTTCTATTTGCCAGGAGTGATCTTCATCAAGGTCATTTGCTGGGATCTCAGAAAACATGTGGGGTTATCTGCAAACAGCTTTTCCATAAGGAAACTCTGACTTAATGTACCTTCTTGTAACATAGACTTACCAAGTATGCAAGACACAGAACACTGTGAAAGTAACTCATGGCATCTGCTTATCTACTGCTGGCATTTCTTGTTACAAATGATCCACCTATTCACTGACCCCTCTGGAACATAACACTGTTCACCTAACCATTCCCTTTTCATCCACGTAGCACTTTAGGGAACAGATTATAGTGCAATAAAAAAACCTGGCATTTTACCTCCGTCCATGGGATTCTTGTTATGTTTGTAGTAAAGGACTTTCTTTATATACGGGTCAGCAGGTTCAGATTTGTACATTTGAGTAAGGCCTTTAGTCTCTGTACTACTACTTAGCACTACCCTCATGGTATTAAAATGACATTTCAAAGCCAAACTGGATGGCTGTTTTCGATTCTTGTTAACTTTGCTCTGACTCACTATACTGCAGACTTCTAAACGTTATCATTTCTACGGGAAGTCCTGTTTTTTTTTTCCTTTTTCTTGTTATACTCTGATGCAGGAATCTAAAAGGTGTGGCAATGTGTTTGTCCAATTAGATAAGAGACCCAAACCATTGTTTGGAAGAGTTACTACCATTGACATCAGAAGTGTGATTATTATTCCTCACAAGTGCATTTCCATGACTTCCCATTGTATCACTAGATGTGTATATTTCTTTTCTTTTTCCTTTAGAACTGACCAAACATTGTTAAAAAAGCACACACACCTCCTCAGAAGCAATTATTGTTAAGGTATTCATAAGGAGCTCTGAGACGTAACCTTTCCTTTTCCTCTCCTCTTAACAACTCTGCTCAAGTTGTAAAGTACTCCAGCAAGATTTCACAAAGCAAATTGCCAAATCCTCTATTCATAGCTATAGCCTCACTTCTGTCATGCTTAAGATTGACACCTGGTGCTCCCCGGTTGGAATATGTGTGCATTGTGTAAGCCAATCTAATCTTTGATTTTATTATTACATTGAAAATGGTTTATCTTCCTCTGAAAGTTTCCATTGGGTTTTTGCCACATGCGCCATTACACTGAAGTCATCTTCTTTTCTTGCCCACAGTGGTGGTTTATAAAAGCTGAACAAAAGCATCATTTCAGGAGGCCTTGCCCTTGCCTTTGCGTATGAGAGAGGACACTCTTTCCATCAGTTCAATGAAAGGCCTCTTTTGTTGACGCCATTTTCTCTCACTTCCTTGTAAAGAATAGGCCCTGGCTTCAGAAAAGGAGAAAATATGGAGATGGTTGCCAGGTGAAGGGAATCAACAACACCCTCCTTTATTTAGGTGTTGGTTGGAGGTGAGGAGGGTGGGGTGGGGAGAATGATATGAATGTCTAGACTGAGTCATTCACATTGAAGCAGCCTGACCTCATCATGTCCACATAAGACGGGGTGGTGAACCTAAGGCTTTCCAGGTGACATTGGATCCAACTCCAATCAGATCCAACCAGCATGGTCAATGGTCAGAAATGATGGAAGCTGTAGTTCAACACTATCTGAAGGCCACAGGCTCCTTAGCCCTGAAGTAAGTTCAGGTAATGTCTGAGCACAAAAGTGAGATTACCAGAGGAGGATGGTTTACCTGCAGGAGCCCCTAATGTGTATCTTTTTAGCTGGTCAATTTGGTGCAAGGAAGTTTGGCTTGTCCTAGATTTCCTCACTCTTGCATCAAGGCATCTGTTGATTATAACTTTCTCCCCCCCCCCCCCCAATAGAGTCATGTCTTCTTGGAGAATTATTCAAGGAAATGTTCACGGAATTTCATCAAAATTCAATGAAGCTGAAAAAATATATCTATGAATAGCATTGGCTATAAATAAAATAACTGGAATTTATATTCTCGTCCAGGACATGTGCTACTTTTTCACTGACTGTTTTTCCAGTTATCAACTGCAGTCTTTCTGTACTTGATGCATTTCCATAGTATTTTGCGAAATGCTTTTTTATATAACAACCATAATAGCTGTCATTAGCAGTTCCTTCTTTCTTGCAAGTATTGTATTTCATTATCCTTGATAATGATAAGCATCTCGTTAGAGATAATGCAGAACAAAAGCTGGGGCATATGCTTAGACAAATTATGAGTAATTCTCTGTATAGGCTGGAGGAGATATAACTGAGGCACTAGTTGAGTTATGGCATATAAACTGTAAGTAGCTCCAGAACATTCTGGGCACACAGCTCATTTTTAGCAGGCTAGAAGATATTGCCTCCACATCTCAGAATGATTATACTGGCCAAACAGTCTCAATGGGGTAAATAACTACTCACACTTGTAGGGTCCATCACATGCCAGTAGACATTCTCCTTGAATTTCTCAAGGAGAAATTGAATGTGTTTAATAGAATGGTTTCTAAAGAATGTCTAGTGATAACTCAACATCTCAATGCATATGATTGCCATCTATTAATCTGGCAAATTATTTAAATGCATCAATGGTAAAAAAAATCATTGGAAAATTCAGGAACAAAGTTTAATTTCCGTCAGGGCTCAGAGTCTGTTTCTCACTCACATATAGCCTGTTTCTTACTCGCATACGAAGTAAAAATAGATTATGTGCCACTGAGCAGTTATAAAGTGCATTTCTGCACCAATGGGTGACTATAGAAACTTTCCACATATCAGAGATTATGACAGATCAGAGGGGAATACTTCTAGAGAGACTTGAGGCTTGGCAATATTTTCTAGAAATTAGGCACTAAATAGGGAATAATTGGGGGCATGGCATGGGTGTTTATTATTTTTTAAGTGTTAAATACAGAATCGGAAAAGAGGTCACTGATGCCTGATGGTTATTATGGCCGATTCCCTTATATTGCACAACTGTATAGACGTGACCATGCAATGCAGATTCCTTTGTATCGGGGTAACCAAGGAGGTTCCCGCTATATGTTGCTCGGTTGCAGCTCTCACCATTTCTGACCATTGTCTAGGCCAACAGAGGTTTATGGAAGCTGTAATTCAACAACATCTGGATGGCACCTATAGTATGAATGCTGTGAACCTATACATCGTAGGCTCAGGTTGTCTATGTGTGCAAATGAACCATATATCATAAAGACACTGCAGTCTCCACTGTGTCTCATTTTCCAAAAGAAAATACAGAACCTGGATAAGCACACCTGGAACTGCTTATAGATTGGGGTGCCGTGTAACACTGTGTATCTTGTCCAGACTGCAAGGGTTATACATGGAGTTTATCAGATGCCAACTCAACAAAATTGTGTGTTTGGCTATGCTGAGAGATATTAAGTGGCCCAGAGTCACTCAACGAGCTTGGTGGCTAACTGGGGATTTGAGTCCAGGTCCTGCTAGGCAAAACCTAACACTGTGCTGCTTAAAATCTGTTCACTGTTATTGATTATGCCAGACTTTAACAACTTTAAAAAGGAGGACTGGCAAGATCAGAAAATGTTTGTTGCATTGCATGAACCAAAATGATCAGAGAAGTAAATGTTGATTGTCTGTCCTAGGAAAGGTGCCATAGTTTGAAGCTTTGGTTTTGGCAACAACAAATCCAGTGTTGGCCATAAAGAGCATTGGCAATCTTCAGAAGCTGGGTGCAGAAGTCCCTTGTACTAGCCCAGTTAATAAAAGAAGCCTGAAATACATCTTGCATGTAAGTGACTCCTAAAGTTTTATCCTTTCATTTTTCAGAGTTATCTAGCAAGAAACCTCATTCTAATTGGTATCATTGTACTTACTCTTTTGCTTAATTGATTCATTTTTTCCGCATCCCTCCTGAGCACACTTGGAGCTTACACATCACTTAAAAGGCATTTGGAAATTTAATTAGCCAAACTTAATTTTAGAAATTACACTCTGATATCATCAGGTCATTTCCTTAATCCTGTTCACACCAGGATACTAGACCCGAAGTATCAATTAGTTACTGCCTTCTATTCTTACCATGTTTGCTTTACGATTGTGGCAAGATGATAACAGCAGAAAAAAATATGGGCAAAGATCATGATCTCGTTTTAAAGAAACATGCAATAATTTCTAGAGCTGGTTTATCAGATTCTACCTGTTAGCTATTCCCAGGATGCTCAGCAAAGGATGCCAGCAACTGAATCACATTAAAAAAAATAAATTGGCAAATTGAAAGGTATAAATTATTTTTTCAAACAATGGTCCAGTTTTCCTTTAAACTGGAAAGCATGGCCTATTCTAGAAAGATGAGTATTTAGTCCTTTAAAGGACATGCCTTCAATTAAAGAGATATGCTGTCAGCAGAAATCTTCCTTAAATGATAAGGAAAGAGATGTCAAGGGAAATTATTCTAAAGGAAGAAATACTGCTAAGAAAAACCCCTGAGACACAATTGCTGAATACAACAAAAATGGGTGCTTGTGCATTGAGCAAAACAGTCAGATGGGGCCAAAATCATCACCCAGTTGCGCAAAACTTTTATTCCCTCAATGAAAATGGAAGGTGATTTTCTGCTACTTTCTTGTGGAGGGGAGAAATAAGGCCCAGCAGCCTGGTCATTTATCCCAGTTCTGGGCACAGAGCCATCCACTGCCATTGGCCAGTTGGCACCGCACCCAGAGGAACACCCACCAATTCCTGCCACTACTGGCCAATTTGGTGGCAGGAGGACATTCTGGCCTTCAATAGAGGGCCCGGGGCCTGCGCAAAAAGGGGCCAAACTTCTCCAAAAATTCCAGGTGAGGAAGGGCACTTACATTACTTTACTTTATGGAGTGATCTAAGGTTTTCCTTTTATTTTCCTTGTGGGTTTTTTTAACCACTCACATTAGCGTAATGTTCTCTCTGTGGTTCTCTGTCAGCTGCACTTTCTGAAATGTCTTGGACACAACATGTGATTTGATGTAACATGGAACTGACGCTAACTTATTCTGGAGAGTGCAGCTGGTAAGACATTCAATGATTCATTTATTTTTAAGTAAAAACAAAAAACTATCCTTTTTTGGGGGGAATCTTTGGCCTCTTTGTAAGTAAGATAAGTGGCATATATCCCCCCCCTCACATGTTCCCCACCCACCCAACAAATAGTTGGGAAAAAATTTTCTTTGTAATTTTCAGCTCATCTTTAGAAAACACAGTTTCTGACTTCCGGTTTCCGGATTCCTTAATGGCACAGCTCCCACAATAGTGGAGACCATTAGCGAAGACAAACAAGGATGATTTGAGGGTAATTATCTTTGCAAGTTCCCCTCACAGCCCCCGATGAGATAGTCTTGATACCTGCCTTTCATTCCGACATGGAGGTACGAGGTAGGGAGACGCTGAGCGCAAAAGCACTTTGCTTCTTGGTAACCCTCCAATGCTGCCATTAAGAGCAGCAGTTCTTCTGTTCATTAAGATATTAATTAGGATTAATGCACAGACATGTGTTGGTAATGATGGAACAAGATTAAGGACTGCTCTCTAGGTTTGGAATTGCCCAGAAAAGATATTAGATTGTTTTTGTATGCCACAACTGCAGCAGGAATTTTGTTAGCCAAAAACTGGAAACTACAAGAAATACCAACAGTGGAGGAATGGCAGATGAAGATAATGGACTTTCTGGAGCTGGCTGACGTGACTGGAAGAATCCGTGAACAGAAAGAGGAGGAGCATCAAGAAGAATGGAAGAAATCCAAGGACTATCTAGCTAGACATTCTAATATAACATAAGTAGAACTACTGGGAAGTACCAAATTGGCCTAGGAGTAAAATATGTTGAATTGTATAAGATTCTGGATTGAAGATATTATGAAAAGAAAGAAAGATGTTAATTGAATAAGTTAATTTTATTTGAAAGTGGATATTGGAAAACTGCTACAATGAGTTCTATGGACACTCAGTTAGGGAGGATTCGAGGAAGTCATTCAACAATGACAATTAAACTGGAATTCTAACAGTTAGGATACATGATTGTTTGTTTGTCTTTTTAATATTGTAATGTTTTTCTTTTATGTTTGTTATAAATTTGGAAAACCAATAAAAAAAATTTTGGGGGAAGAAAGATTAAGGACTGCCGAATTGAAACAGCCACAAGGTCATACAGGTTTAAATTGGAAGAAGACTTCATTCGAGCAACAAGATGGTATGTGTTGGGGAGGGGGAGGCAATCACTTCATTATAAATCATTTGTTACATAAATGACTTGGCAACCCCCCCCCCGAGAATGCAAAAAATAAATAAAGCAAGTGAAGAAGAAAGGAGATGGGAGTACAGGTATGAATTATAATGAAAAACAGGACTGTATGAGGAAAATATTAATGTTTGGAATAATTATTAAAAGGGCTTGGAGCCTCTGTGGAGTTAAATTTTTTTTACTTGCCTCCTCATGGAGGGGAAAAGGGACTGGAATTTGAAGACTCGTTGGGGCTCTGGCAGGGCCCCAGATCACTCTTCTATGAATAATTATAATTAATTGCTTCAACTGGACATGGAGGGGAGAACTTAGAGGCCCGCGAGGGCTTTTGCAGGACATTGGGTGACTCCCTGCTTGAAATCGAAAGTGGAATTTTACAGCTGCATCAGAAGAGTGGAGAACAAAGAGAGAGACCTCTTCAGAGTAACTCCGAGTCAACAGAGCCGTAAGGCACAAAGGAGATCAAGAATAATGAATATGGACATAATATTTGATAAAGAATTAAAGGAACGATTGATGCAAAGTAAAACCTCACACAGGAAGAAGAAAGGAGAACTTCACTTGTGAAATTACGAATTATTATATGTGTTAATGTGAACTGAAGTTAATTATTGTAACTGTGGTATAAGGGTTTTTATCAAGAATGGATTGTATTTGGTTTGAGCAATAGTCTGGAGGGAATCTAGACCTTGAAGTACAACACATGGGAAGCCACATCAAATTTATAATTGGCTATGTAATTGATTTGTTTGTGAATTGGTATTGGTATTATGATAATATGGCACATATTGGATTTTTGTAACTGAAAATTAATAAAAAATATTTTACAGAAAGAAAGAAATTGTGTGCGTTTGTATGGCCTTTCCTGTCCTTTCCAGAAAATCACTGTGCTGCGTGAAAAGGGGTCTAGAAGTTTTTTCAATATATTAAATAAAACTGCTTAACCCACTAAAATATATATTTAAAAAATGAATATTAAGGGGAGCTATGCCCATTGTTAAGCAAGGTAACTAAAGTAATGGTGTCATGTCCTCGGTTGTGACCTATCCCCCTGCTGAGTGACTTGGCTGGGGACTTTGGGAAGAGCAACCATTTGCGGTTACTTCAGGCAAGAGGTGAAAGCAAATATGTTTTCCAGCGCTTTGAAGAAACTTTCTTCCTCTCAGGTGTAAGTAGGATTCCTAATTCTTTTGGCATCTTTTGCTATTTTTCAAGATTTAGAAACATTGGGAACTATGTCATGGTTAGATTCAGTGCTTTCCCCCCTCTTTTTAAGAAAAATAGATGCCAGTACTCACCATGAAGTAATTACAATAAGAGCCACACTTTTAACATGGGGGGGAGGTGTCGATACTACCTATCCTTGAGTAAAAGGTAAAGGGACCCCTGACCATTAGGTCCAGTCGTGGCCAACTCTGGGGTTGCGGTGCTAATCTTGCTTTATTGGCCAAGGGAGCCGGCGTACAGCTTCTGGGTCATGTGGCCAGCATGACTAAGCCACTTCTGGCGAACCAGAGCAGTGCACGGAAACGCCGTTTACTTTCCCGCCGGAGCGGTACCTATTTATCTACTTGCACTTTGACATGCTTTCAAACTGCTAGGTTGGCAGGAGCAGGGACCAAGCAACGGGAGCTCACCCCGTCGCAGGGATTCGAACCGCTGACCTTCTGATCGGCAAGTCCTAGGCTCTGTGGTTTAACCCACAGTGCCACCCGCATCCTACCCTTGAGTACCCCCCAGAAAAAGCACTGGTTAGATTATTTTTAAAAGATTGTCCTCAGGGCCCCCTTAGATGCTTTGAGGGAAATGACTTGCATTCTCTCCTGTGGGCATCATCACAAGAAGGGCATCTCCCAGCTTTGGAGGGTCTTTTGACAAGATGCCATCTTCCGTGGGTCCATATCCTTGCTGCCAGGTGCCCCCAATGCTGCGCAGAGATGGAGAGTATCAAGGAAATAACTACAATCCATTTCCTGACCTTCTCCCTTCCCTTCCCTAGATTTCAAAGGCTGTGCAGGCCAAAAAACCATGCCCTGGTCTATAAGGAGGAGGAGGACGATTTAGTAATTGTGAACCATAAAAGGGAAGTAGTCGTGAAAATCAGATTAATCCATGTTCAACCCTTCAAGGCTCAGGGGATGGATAATCCCCAGACCAAGGTAAGAGATCACCTGTGTTCATGAGGAACAGTGAGGCCAGAGAGAATCTGGCTTGCTGGGGAGGAAGGAGGCAGGTCAGGTCACTGATTCCAGAAGACTTCAGGGACATCCCTTTTGAAGAAAATAGAGAACCATTTCTCTTTAATTCTGTCCTTTTCCATTATGGTGTAGTGCCCACTGCAGTCTCTCGGATTTGCAGGTGTGCCCATGGGTTCAAAGGGTTGGCAACCCAAGTTAGACTGCTGGACTAGGACTGGGGGACCAGGGTTCAAATCCCCCCTCACCCATAGAACTGAATGGGTGGCCTTGGGTGCTCACTGCCTCTAGGCCTACCTTACAGAGCTGTTGTGAGGATGGGTTGAGGGGAGGAGACTCACGTAAGCCACCCTGAGATCCTTACAGGGAAAAGGAGATATCAATGGAATAATAAATGCATAGTGAATGAAAAAAAATAAGAATCTTTTCTTTTTTCTTTCAGGCAAAAACAATAGGCAGCAGCAATAGGAAGGCCAGCGTCTCCAGCCCAGCTCCCCTCCAAAAAGACCCCCTTCCTCACAATCCCAAATATACAAATAAATAAATAGATAAGTTACACCTCCTTGTGACTTGGATACATTTTTCTTTGATTCTAATAAAGGTCCTATTACAAACATGCTACTCCTGGATCGTGATTTTATCCTTGTCACTTGCCCAAAAATGGAAAGAAGAATACGTCCCAGTGAAAGAAGAATGGATACAAAAACTGATGGTACAGTGGTGCCTCGCAAGACGAAATTAATTCGTTCCGCAAGTTTTTTCTTCTTGCGAGTTTTTCGTCTTGCGAAGCACGGTTTCCCATAGGAATGCATTGAAAATCAATTAATGCGTTCCTATGGAGACCGCTTGCCAGGCTGGCGGTGCAGAGAAGGGCTTTTCTCCCCACCGCAAGCCTTCAGGACAGGTACGGGAACAGAGGGGAAGGCGCGCAGCGCTTCTCCTCTGTTCCCGGGGCTTGCGGTGGGAGGAGGGTTTTTCCTCCCCACCGCCAACATTCAGAACAGCGTTCTGAATGTTGGCGGTGGGAAGGAAAACCCTCCTCCCACCGCAAGTCTTCAGGACAGCCATCCGAAGGCTGGCGCGGGGAGAAGGTCTCTCCGCCCCACCGCCAGCCTTCGGAGGAGCCTTCCGAAGGCTGCCGGTGGGGCGGAGAGACCTCCTCCCGCCGCCAGCCTTCGGAGCAGCCTTCCGAAGGCTGCCGGTGGGGCGGAGAGACCTCCTCCCGCCGCCAGCCTTCGGAGCAGCCTTCCGAAGGCTGGCGGTGGGGCGGAGAGACCTCCTCCCGCCGCCAGCCTTCGGAGCAGCCTTCCGAAGGCTGCCGGTGGGGCAGAGAGACCTCCTCCCGCCGCCAGCCTTCGGAGCAGCATTCCGAAGGCTGGCAGCGGGAGGAGGTCTCTCCGCCCCACCGCCAGCCTTCGTAGGAGGTCCGAGGACAGTGGGGAAGACGCGCTGCGCTTCCCCGCTGTCCTGGAGATTTCCCTATGGGCTTTCGTCTTGCGAAGGAAGCCCATAGGGAAATTCGTTTTGCGAAGCGCCTCCAAAAACGGAAAACCCTTTCGTCTAGCGGGTTTTTCATCTTGCGAGGCGTTCGTCTTGCGGGGCACCACTGTATATGCAGAATTGGCAAAACTTATTGGAAAAATAAGAAAGCAAGAGAACAATCTTTTATAAAATAATAGAATTGGTTTATAAACAGATAAGAACACTGGCAGGGTTATTGTAATAACCTGCAATTTTATAAGAGTATGTATTTATCAGAAGGTCGGCTGTTCGAATCCCCGTGACGGGGTGAGCTCCATCAAAGTGCAAGTAGATAAATAGGTACCGCTGTGGCGGGAAGGTAAACGGTGTTTCCGTGTGCTGCTCTGGTTCGCCAGAAGCGGCTTAGTCATGCTGGCCACATGACTCGGAAGCTGTATGCCGGCTCCCTCGGCCAATAAAGCGAGATGAGCGCCGCAACCCCAGAGTCAGTCACGACTGGACCTAATGGTCAGGGGTCCATCTACTTTTATATATTTAAAGTAGATAATAAATGAGTAAATTAAGTTAATTTGGAATATTCAGAAAATGTAAAACATAAATTTAAGGAACCGCAGAAAGAGGGGGAAGGAAGTCGAGTTTTGAAATGTTAAAAAGATTGTAAAATTATTAAAATGTATAAAATTGAAAATCATCAATAATAAAAAAGGAATGAGGCACAACAGAGACTGCAGAGTCTTTTTGATGTATGGTTTATTAACACATGTATACAGCCCGGCTCTGGGATGGAGAGGTGTGCAGAATTACATCTCACAGGGGGGTTGTTCCCTACAGCAAAGCAGTATTGGACTCCAAGACATCTCCGTGCCTCTGTCCCAGCCTTCCTTTGACCAACCTGCCAAGTTGGTTCTGACCTTCAGCCTCCATACAGAGGTCTTCTAATTTCCGCCTCCTTGTTCCCATAACACCTTGCCCAAAAACCTCTTTGTAAAAGGACAACTTTTTACCAGTGTGACATCACACCCACATTGCCCTGGCAACTGGCTCCTCAGTGACCCTTTTGTCTTGTAGATCATCATGATCACCATCATCATTTTATCTGTATGCCGCCTTTCCATAGTTCAAACTATGCCCAAGGCGGCTTACAACATGACAAGATTTGCATAATTACAAACAGAACAGAAGTCATAAACAATACATACAACACATCAGAAAGCACACAACCAAATGGGAACAATTTCCACGTAAATCATAAGATATAAAGCTAAAGATTCAACGATAATATCAATAACAGCAACAGCTCTCTCAACCCCCTGGAAACAATACTCCAGCCCAAGAATCTGTTCAACAGCTTCAGCTTTTTTTAGCTGGAGTCAGTCAGCACTCTACTCTCCCAGGCAAAGATGGGAAATGGCCAGCAAGGCAGGGTGCAGATCTTCCAGAGCTCACAGCCAAGATGGTCTCATTTAAAACAACATAGATGAAATTAAAAAACCATTTAAAAGCAGCTGCAGTCCTTGTGAAGCCTGTCAAGCTCCACCCCAAGCCAGGTGGAGAGAGAATTAGATGCCTTTTTGTGATGGGTTAAAGGCAGGGCCATCATCTTCCTCTGTCCCTCTGTTTGTCAGAAAAACAAGGTCAGCCTCTCACCTTACCTAAATTCTCAAAACTCTGATTAGACCTCAGCACCCAAGAATTTAGAGTGGGGAATCTGGTTTCCAGGGATCTGGGGGATCCCTGTTCCCCCACTAACACATCACACCATGCAGATGGGAATCTGGTTTTGGGGGATCCCTGTTCCCCCACTAACACATCACACCATGCAGACGGGAATCTGGTTTCCAGGGATCAGGGGGATCCCTGTTCCCCCACTAACACATCACACCATGCAGACCAAAGCTCAGCCAAATGCCGCAATAAACTTCTCCGGGAAATTCATGAGCACAAGAATACATATATGAGGTATCCCGTGCACAGAAATACATATATTTGTGAAAATAAAATGGAACGTATTAAGGAAAATTGCTAGAATGTGTACATCAGGCAAAAATGAACCAGCCCATCTCATTGGTACTTCCAAAGCAATAATAGCAGAGACTTTGGCATAGGAGATCATTGTGAAGAATTTTGTGGATTTGAAAGCACTGTCGTTAATGTTGTGGTATTATTTTTCGGGAAGGAAATTGGCACTGTTCAAGATCGCTGCTCCTTGCATGGGAAGTTGATTCGTAAGCAAATAAGGAAATTATTGCAGGACTTGGTTCCAAACGTGACTTTTGCATATTCTCCATCATCCCTAGTCTTTAATGTCACGTGCACAAGATTACACCTGTGTATACTTGGTGGATCAGGTGGATTTCTGGTTGGTTGGGTGGGTTATTCGAAATTGCAATACCTTCCACATGGATGCGAAAGCTGCCGCAAAATCCCTCCTCCAGGTATTTGGTCACCTCCGTGTTAGGATATGTGTGCAGCAGGAGTAACATGGCTGCAAGAAAAACTGGGGAGGGGGCTAGGGAGAAAAACGTGTGATTTTCAGGCACGTCAGCTGGGACAGAGCAACGGGAGCTCACCCCGTCGCAGGGATTCGAACCACCGACCTTCTGATCAGCAAGTCCTAGGCTCTGTGGTTTAACCCACAGCGCCACCCGCGTCCCTTAGATTTTACCATGAGCGCCTTGGCCTGCTCCAAGCGCTGCCTTAAATGGGCAATAGTTGCGTCCCTCTTGTCCCTTCCCTAGTGACCAAGAAGAGGAATATCCGTTAGAAGAGGAATAATCAGGGGATGAGGGAAAGAAAGGACTCACCTGACGCCCTGAGGAGAGAGCTGAATGCTTGATGGTGGTCGCAAGGCTCCCAGATGCGGTGGGAGAGCCGACCAATGTTGCCTTCTTGCCTCCAGCAGAAACACATGGTGTGGAGGCACACTTCCTCCCTGAAGAGAGCCTCCTCTTCTTAATCTTTTTAGCCACCTGCACAGCTCAGCTAGGAGCACCCCTTGCTGTGCCCTTACATGTGGGAGGTGGAGAAATGACCCCTTGTTGTTCAGTTGTGCTAGCAGGTGGCATGATGGTGCTGATATTGTTGTTACTATTACTCTTATCCATATTATTATCTTAATAAGGAAAAGGACTGGAAAAAATTAGATACAGTGATACAGCAAAGAGTTAGAAGAAAGAGCCTCAGAGCCGCAGAATCTAAGCCTGCGCTTAGGGAAAGCTGTGAATATAAAACAGATACTGTGACCATCTGAGTGTGTGCGCATTCTTAGAACCAAGCCAATGGAAGCCTCCTAGGTGGGGTGGGGGGGATTCTTTAAAGGGGCACACCATACCCAGGCCCAACAAGCATAGTAAATTGCAGAACCTAAAGATTCCATGCTGGCGCAGCAGAGACGAGATGACTGTGAAACAATTCAGATATAAATTGTGCAGGCAGAACTGTAGAGTTGGAAGGGACCCCAAGGATCATCCAGTCCAACCCCCCGCAATGCAGAAATATCCCACTACCCCACCATAAGGATCAAACATGCAACCGTGGCCCTATTAGTATTATGTTTTAACCAGCTGAGCTGACCAGGCACTGGTCCACACCTGGAATACTGTGTCCAATTCTGGGCACCAAAATTTAAGGAGGATGTTGAAGGAATTGGGTATGTTTATTTTTTATATATATAAAATATTTATTGAAGTTTTACAAAAAGCAGAAAAATACCGAATAAAAAAAAACAAGAGGAAAAAAAGAAGAAAAATACAAAAAATACACAAATACATAAAGAAAAAAGATACAAAACACAGAAAAAGTGAATAGAAAAAATTAAAAACAAATCAATTTTTTCATATCTTGAATTTCGTTTGCTTATTTCCCTGACCTCCTCACACCTCCCTTTTTTGTATTCCCGTTCACATAGTTAGTTCAGCAAATCCATACCCTCTTTCATTTATCTTAACTCTATATCTCAACATATTATAACTATATATTTTCATCCGTTATCAGTCCATTTTTACATTTTCTTATTAACCTTGTTGCTAAGGCCGCTTAATTTCAATCCAGCATCATTTTAGCATTCATTAATTTTACAATATTTCTGCAAATAGTCTTTGAATTTCTTCCAATCTTCTTCCACCGACTCTTCTCCCTGGTCTCGGATTCTGCCAGTCATTTCCGCCAGTTCCATATAGTCCATCACCTTCATCTGCCACTCTTCCAGGGTGGGTAAATCTTGTGTCTTCCAATACTTTGCAATGAGTATTCTTGCTGCTGTTGTAGCATACGTGAAAAAAGTTCTATCCTTCTTTGGCACCACTTGGCCGACTATGCCCAGGAGGAAGGCCTCTGGTTTCTTCAGGAAGGTATATTTAAATACCTTTTTCATTTCATTATAGATCATCTCCCAGAAAGCCTTAATCTTTGGGCACGTCCACCAAAGGTGAAAGAATGTACCTTCATTTTCTTTACATTTCCAACATTTATTATCGGGCAAATGATAAATTTTTGCAAGCTTGACTGGTGTCATGTACCACCTGTATATCATTTTCATAATATTCTCTCTTAGGGCATTACATGCCGTAAATTTCATACCTGTGGTCCACAACTGTTCCCAGTCAGCAAACATAATGTTATGTCCAACATCTTGTGCCCATTTAATCATAGCAGATTTAACCGTTTCATCCTGAGTGTTCCATTTTAACAGCAAGTTATGCATTCTTGAAAGTATCTTTGTTTTAGGATCTAACAGTTCTGTTTCCAATTTTGATTTTTCTACCTGGAAGCCAATTTTTTTGTCCAAATTATAAGCCTCCCTTATTTGATAATAGTGAAGCCAGTCTCACACTTTATCTTTTAATTTCTCAAAACTCTGCAATTTCAATTTGTCTCCTTCTTGTTCCAAAATTTCCCAATATTTCGGCCATTTGGCCTCCATATTGAGCTTTTTCTGAGCCTTTGCTTCCATCGGTGACAACCACCTTGGGGTTTTATTTTCAAGTAAGTCTTTATATCTTATCCAGACATTAAACAATGCTTTCCTGACAATATGGTTTTTAAATGCTTTGTGTGCTTTGACCTTGTCATACCACAAATATGCATGCCACCCAAAAACATTATTAAAGCCTTCTAAATCCAAAATGTCTGTGTTCTCAAGAAGCAGCCATTCTTTCAACCAGCAGAATGCTGCTGATTCATAATAGAGTTTAAGGTCTGGCAGGACAAACCCACCTCTTTCCTTTACATCAGTTAGTATTTTAAATTTTATTCTGGGCTTCTTGCCCTGCCAGACAAATCTAGAAATGTCTCTCTGCCACTTCTTGAAACAGTCCATTTTGTCCAAAATTTGCAATGATTGAAACAAAAATAACATTCTTGGCAATACATTCATCTTTATAGCAGCAATTCGACCCAACAAGGAAAGCTTCAAGTTTGACCATATTTCTAAGTCCTTTTTCACTTCTGACCAACATTTCTCATAATTGTCTTTAAATAGGTTTAAGTTCTTAGCAGTCATATTAACCCCCAGGTATTTTACTTTTTTAACCAATGTTAAACCTGTCTCCTTCTGAAACCTCTCTTTCTCAAACGGTGTTAAGTTTTTCTCAAGAACTTTAGTTTTTAACTTGTTCAACTTAAATCCTGCCACATGACCAAATTCTTGAATCAATTCTAATACTCTTTTAGTACTAGATTCTGGTTCCTGTAACGTCAGTACTAAGTCATCTGCAAAAGCTTTCAATTTGTACTGTTTGGCTCTGACCTATATACCTTTAATCAGACGGTCCCTTCTGATCATATTTAGCAAAACCTCCAGGACCGAAATAAAAAGCAATGGGGAAATTGGGCAGCCTTGTCGCGTCCCTTTCTCTATCTTAAATTCCTCTGTCACCATATTGTTAACTATTAGTTTAGCCTTTTGTTCTGAGTAAATTGCACTTATACCATTTTCAAACCCTTGACCAACCCCCATCCCCTGAAGATTTTTCTTCATGAAACTCCAAGAAATATTATCAAAGGCTTTCTCCGCATCTACAAAAATTAAGGCTGCTTTAGTATTAATGTTCACTTACAACTTCTCCAAAATGTTAATTATATTCCTCGTGTTGTCAGATAAGTGTCTACCTGGGAGAAAGCCAGCTTGGTCTTTAGGAATTGGGTATGTTTAGTCTGGAAAAGAGGAGACTGAGAAGAGATCTGATAGCCATCTTCAAGTATCTTAAGGGCTGTCACATGGAAGAGATTTATAGTCTTTTTATTACAGTATCATTTTGCGAGCACAAACAGGCGACTCTCTGCAAGGATAGCAGTTGCCCACTCTAACTCCTCCCCACGTCAGCAGCAAGAAACACACCAATGAGATATCCCTCCTTCTTTGCATCTCCTTTGTTCTCTGACATGCTCAGACCTCCAAGTTCAGGGTGAGGGAAGGGGTTCCCCCCATTCTTGGTTGATGTATCGCCCAGCTGCTCCCTCCCTTCTGGTTGCCTAGCTACTATCTCAAAGCTGGCTAGCTCCTCTCTCAACTGTGCAGCTTCTGCCTCTGTCTGTCTCTCTTCTTCTGGAAACTCTGGGAATGGGGGAGGGGGTATTTCCCCTCCTCTTCTGTTAGGAGCTGATCTCCCTGTGACTGCATTCCCCAATCTTCCAATCCAGACCAGCCCCTGACACAACAGCAACCATCACTGCAGCTTATGCAGTGATGCAGGGAGAGGCAATGAGGTTGTTGTTGTTGTTTAGTCGTTTAGTCGTGTCCGACTCTTCATGACCCCAAGGACCAGAGCACGCCAGGCACTCCTGTCTTCCACTGCCTCCCGCAGTTTGGTCAAACTCATACTGGTAGCTTCAAGAACACTGTCCAACCATCTCGTCCTCTGTTGTCCCCTTCTTCCTGTGCCCTCCATCTTTCCCAACATCAGGGTCTTTTCCAGGGAGTCTTCTCTTCTCATGAGGTGGCCAAAGTATCAGAGCCTCAGCTTCACGATCTGTCCTTCCAGTGAGCATTCAGGGCTGATTTCCTTCAGAATGGATAGGTTTGATCTTCTTGCAGTCCATGGGACTCTCAAGAGTCTCCTCCAACACCATAATTCAAAAGCATCAATTCTTCGGCGATCAGCCTTCTTTATGGTCCAGCTCTCACTTCCATACATCACAATGAGGTCAGCATGGTGCAAATGCACTGGCAGAGCCCATCTGGCACCCCTGCTAGAGCATTTTCACCATTCTAAACTCTCTGCTGTCTCACCCTGCCCTGATAGGTCACAGTGACACCAGTGATTGGAGGTTAGGTAAGCCCCCATCATTTACTGCTAACTGTGTGGTCATTTGGACCTGAGCTTCACCACTGGCTCCAGTCACTTTACCTTTTGCTTGGAAGAAGATGCTTTCAGGCATTTCTTGTCTCTTTTCAAAATCTGCCCCTGCTCCATTGTTGATTTGCCTTGGAAATTCAAGGGCCGGTCTTGATTTCCTGCTGTGTTTTGCCATAAATATTGCTGACACTTCTTCATTGCACTTTCTTTAAAAGCAAGTTAATATTTCAAAGAATTAATTAATAGCTGCATCATTTCACAGCCCCATTATAAAGTATGCTAATGGACTAGACACACTCTTAATGGTTCAAGATTGGCTGCGGAATGCAGCAGTGGAATTTTAACAGGAGAGTTCTAGGCTGAGATAATTTAAGTGAATGGACTATCGGCTGCTGACATAATTTATTGAAAGGGTTGGCAGGTATGTTATGTCGCACCTGGAATAGATACATGCTGGCCAAAAAAGCACAATTTAGTAGAATCATGGGAGTGAAGAAATACTATAGGGTGCCAACTTCTCTATTATTTTCATTGTTCAGTTCACCATTTTCCCCAAGCTCTCAGAGGAAGCATATTTCTGGATTAGTAGACCTGTCCAATTGTAGGATGGCTGAAGTATTAAAGGCTCCCTTGAGTAGGCAGGAAGCAGAATGCACCTTATAAGAATTCCTGATATAGCAATATAAGAATCCTTCACTTTAAGGTTGCCTTCTCCACGGAATGAAGAACTAGGTTGCACTATTTTTGCATCTGTTAGACAAATGAGAAGACCTTTGAAGTTTACTTGGTACAGGTTTTGAAGGCTGAAATCCTAACTAGGCCACTCATTTTTAAGATGAAGTAAGGCACCCTGAATATTGTGAGATTCACATCTGAGTAAGAATATGTAAACCCCTCTGAGTTTGATTTGAATTTGACTTTAGCCAAAATCCGGCAAAAACATGCAAATACGAGAAATGTTGTTAGCCTTACTGAAAAGCTTTATGTTGTCAACAGTATTTTTTAATTGTGGGATTTCTAGTTAACAAACATTACAGGTACATTGAACAAAGTACAGTAATTTATTTTGATTGTTTCATATAGTTGGCAGAGTTCTGGGGAACATTGTAAGTACTGCTATAATATGTATTGCCCCACCCTCACATCCCAGTTACCTGATCCACTAAAAAGTGAATTGTGACTAACTTGACTCACCAATTTCAATGGAACCTAAGTAAAATGAACTAGCTGGAATGAGTATTGCCTCCTTATACCCTAAAACTATATCGCTCAAAGATAGTGTTTCTCATCCAACTGCATTTAGTCACACTTGTTCTACTGGGGGCGGTGGGAAGTCTCACTGATTTCAATGAAACTAAAGTACAACTAAAACAAAAAACAAAAACTGAGCTGAATTGAGGAGATTCCCCTTGTTGGAAACTTGGGCCACAGGGTGGGCAGTTTCAAAAGTCTATACAGTCATACCTCATGTTACGTTTGCTTCGTGTTACGTTCTTTCAGGTTACGCCCCATGGTGACCCAGAAGTACCAGAAAGGGTTACTTCCGGGTTTCGCCGCTCACGCATGCGCAGAAGCGCTAAAGCACACTTCGCGCATGCACACAAGCACCAAATCGCACCATGCACATGCACAGATATGGCGCTTCAGGTTGCGCTCTTTTCATTTTGCGAACGGGCCTCCGGAACGGATCCCGTTCACAACCAGATGTACCACTATGTTAGGGCTTGCACAACACTGTCCAGTTCCTTGAATAAAGATCAGGCTTACTAGCCACTTTGCTTCTCAATATACTCTGGCTGGCCTTTGTTATTTTCTCCTGCCGATAGGGGACCCACTTAAGGACTCTATACAGGCTCTGGAATGCCCCATAAGGGAAAGGGAGCAGTTTTTCTTATAACAATGTTAACCCAGCATATATGGTTTTCTGCCTGAAGGTTTCTCTATGATTAAAGAGCCTCGGTGTTTTATACTTGTAGCTCTGGCTCTGGCAGCAGAGCTAGGCTTGTCTATTTCAGACTGAAATAACAGATGAAATCTAAGGGAGGCCACCCTCCTTGTTGTCAGAGGACAAGGATTGTATCTGTAAATGGCCTAAGTAAATAAATCAAAATGTAAGAAGAAGAGAGGGAGAAATGTCCACAGATAGGAAGTTGTGTTATACCATTGTTATTTCCCCTTTTGAAACAAAGCTAATGTGTAGAGTCTGAAAGTTGTCTGTGCTTATTTTGTTCACCTTGAGGCCACAGATGTCTGTTGTTTGATTTAAGATGCTTGGTGAGCGATCTGTCTGACAGATCTGGCCTGTTACTAAAATTGCTGCTGAACAAACAACAGGAAAACACCCTCTCTCTCCTGCACATTGTCATTAGATTGCTTTTAAAGCTGCCTGTGTCTTTCCTTTCCCTTCCACTCTCAGCGAGGGAGCAAGATGACGCAAATGTGATTGTTTCAAATCATTCTAAGAAATAAAATAGTTTTTTAAAGGGGTGGGGAGAGAGAGCTGATGTAATGGATCAACCCATGGATTGATCTACGTATATCAACACACTTCTCATTTCTCATAGGTTAAGTTCAGATGCTGCTCATTGTGAGCTAGGCTGTTCAGAGTGTTATAAGAATTTTAAGGTCTTGGATATATAATAAATGTTCATAAATGTACCAAGCAAACACGTACATAAATATATAAACCACATGTCTGAAGCAGCACAAGAAGACAGTCCTGAAGCCATTTTGACTCCCAAGCTGACCAAATGTTTCTCTGGAAGGAAGGAGGAGGTGAAAAAAACCTTCCTTGTTACAGGAATTGGGTAATCACCATTTCAAAGGAATGGGCAGACTACCAGGAAAGGCAATCAGATAAGGCATTATCAGATAACCTGGCAGACAGGAAAAACAACAACTTTCAAATTTCTGTTGTAGACCACCATTTTCTGTGATGTAGGTATGATGTTGTGGGGGGTGGTCTTGGTTTACACCCCTTCTGTGATGTATGTATGATGTATGGAGGGGTGGTCTTGACCTCCAGGGCAGGGAATTTAAAATGTCTATATAAGGGCAGGCACACCTTTGTTCTGGGTCCTCCTCCGTCCTCCTGCGTGTGAGGGCAGCACCCTGTTGCAACAGCTTTAATAAAGATCAGGCTTACTAGCTGCTTTGCTTCTCAATATTCTCTGGTTGGCCTTTGTTATTTTCTCCTACCAATAGGGAACCCACTTAAGGACTCTATATGTGCTCTTGGATACCCCATAAGGGAAGAAGGGCAGATTTTGTTTACAACAAGAGGTACAAGGTCCATGTGATTGTGCAGCAGCAAAAAAGGAAGATGGGAAGGACAGTTAATTTAACAATTATTACAGGGTGACTACAGGTCTGAATAAAAGGGATGTGGGTGGCGCTGTGGGTTAAACAACAGAGCCTAGGACTTCCCGATCAGAAGGTCGGCGGTTCGAATCCCCGTGACGGGGTGAGCTCCTGTTGCTCGGTCCCTGCTCCTGCCCACCTAGCAGTTCAAAAACATGTCAAAGTGCAAGTAGATAAATAGGTACCGCTCCGGCGGGAAGGTAAATGGCGTTTCTGTGCGCTGCTCTGGTTCGCCAGAAGCAGCTTAGTCATGCTGGCCACATGACCCGGAAGCTGTACGCCGGCTCCCTCGGCCAATAAAGCAAGATGAGCGCCGCAACCCCAGAGTCGGTCACGACTGGACCTAATGGCCAGGGGTCCTTTACAGGTCTGAATAGCAATTAAATTTTAACTAGGGTAATTCTGAACTGGACAAGGAAGAGATGAAGAACCAACTGTACTAACTCTGCTTATTGACTTCCTCCCACATGAACTACCAAAAACGTGCTCATGCACACACACTAATCAATGGTGGCTTGGATAGAGTTTTCCCTTAGGCATTTCAGACAGAGGATATTTTGATAAAGCTTTATTTTGCTATTCAGTAAGATGGCCTCCCCAAATTCTCCACCCTGTTTCTGGGTGGTGACACTTGGGAGGGGGGAATTCAATGAATATTCTTGGAGGTGGAAGGATTTTCACCGAAAGCTCTCTTCTGGGGTTTGGCTCATCTGATGTTGAATGAAATCCCACTGTTTGTTCTTACCAGTGAATAAAGAAATCAGTGAGCTAAGACAAGGTGACTGGAAGCATCAGGGGCCAAGCCCATGACCTCATTCAATTATATAAAAATTAAGCAATCTTAAAACTGGCTCCACAGCTGCAACCTGAATTCATGGATGGCAGAACTGGGGAGACTGAATAATCTCCAGGGAAGCATTGAAATGGGAAAGTTCAGGAGGAGCTACAGAAAGGTTTATTCATTGGGTGGGATTCAGCAAATGCATTACAAATGCCCAAATGTTGGACAATTGTTGAAATTATGGAAAGTATAAAATAAAAATTGAAATGTGTGTGAGATGGACTGAACAAGTGAAGGCTGGAATGTGAAGGTTTTACAGTACAGTGGTACCTCAGGTTAAGTACTTAATTCATTCCGGAGGTCCGTACTTAACCTGAAACTGTTCTTAACCTGAAGCACCACTTTAGTTAATGGGGCCTCCTGCTGCTGCCACACTGCCGGAGCGTGATTTCTGTTCTCATTCTGAAGCAAAGTTCTTAACCTGAAGCACTATTTCTGGGTTAGCAGAGTCTGTAACCTGAAGCATATGTAACCCGAGGTACCACTGTATTTGCAAGAGAACCATGAGAGAGGGATGGAACTACGCAGACGCAGGAGCTGTTGCTCTAACTACTGGGGTCAAATGAAGCAGGGAAAGATAAGAAAGTTGCTATGCCTTGTGATTAATCCAGTTTTTTTAAAAAAGGTAAAGGCCCCCTGGACAGTTAAGTCCACTCAAAGGAGACTATGGGGTTGCGGCGCTCATCTCTCTTTCAGGCCAACAGAGCCAGTGTTTGTCCATGGACAGCTTTCCGGGTCACGTGGCCAGCATGACTAAACCGCTTCTGGTGCAACGGGACACCGTGATGGAAGCCAGAGAGCACAGAAATGCCTTTACACCTTCCTGCCAAAGCGGTACCTATTTATCTACTTGAACTGGTGTGTTTTTGAACTTCTAGGTTGGCAGGAGCTGGGACAGAGTGATGGAGATTCCCCGTCATGGGGATTCGAACTGTCAACCTTTTGATCGGAAAGCTCAAGAGGCTCAGTGGTTTAGACCACAGCACCAACCGTGTCACAACACCAACAGTACTTCCTTTGAGAGACCCAAAGTCCAGTTTGCTCCTCTGAGTATTTTGGCAAAGAAATCATGTTCACAACCAAACAACAAGCAAAGCAGTTACATAGTTAATGTTTCTGCAGCGAGTTACTAAGAATCATGTACCCATTAACCTTTGTGGACCTATAATTAAGACAAGAGTCCTTTGAGAGCTACTAACCTATTTGTCTTTATTTGTCTTAGTTATCTTCAAGGAAACGAAAGGTGGAATTCAGTGTCGGACTGTTACAAACATTCTGCCTGGGTAAGCATTACTGCACTGTTCTGGAGGTTTTCCTGACCTGCTGAACCAGTCTGGGGGTTATGGAAGGGATACGGGGGGGAGAGGGGAAAGCCTTATTGTGCAAGTATAATTCATGTATTGGAGAAATATTGGGGTTCAAGCCCAATATCCTGGGATGCTTGGAATGGCCAATAGAATTCAGACACCAATTGTCCATGGAACAGGATGTCTGCTTCGGCATTGAAAGCCTGGTGTGACAAAACCGCAAGTTGTTGAGGCGTGGCGCACCAAATATGAAAACAACACAAGCATTTATACACTTACAAGCAAAGAAAAGCAAAGGGTTAGTTACGTACACCCATAGAGGACAATACTGTCTTCTACAGGGTGAGTCTTTGAAAAGAGGCCCGGTGGAACATGTGTACTCTGTATCCACGGGGCCTCTTTTAAAGGACTCACCCTGTACTAGCTTCTAAGGGATGTAAGTGGCACTGTGGTCTAAACCACTGAGCCTCTTGGGATTGCCTGTCAGAAGGTCGGCAGTTTGAATCTCCACGATGGGGTGAGCTACTGTCGCTCTGTCCCAGCTCCTGCCAACCTAGCAGTTCAAAAGCCTGCCAGTGCAAGTAGATAAATGGGCACCACTGGGGCGGGAAAGGTAAACAGCGTTTCCATGCCCTCTGGTTTCCATCACAGTGTTTCTGTTGTGCCAGAAGCGGTTTAGTCATGCCGGCCACATGACCTGGAATACTATCTGTGGACAAATGCTGGCTCCCTCAGCCTGAAAGCAAGATGAGCGCCACAACCTCATAGTCACCTTTGACTTAACTGCCCAGGGGTCCTTTACCTTTACTGTTGGTGCATTGGGGAGAAAGACGGGGGTCCAAATTCTACAATAATGCAGTACTTTTACTAGGACCAACCAAAGAGTCACAAACCTGGACAAACTTTCAATTATCCTAGGTCTCTTCATCAGGCTGGCTGTGGGAGGGTGGATAATGGCTCTGGTTTCCCATCAAGGCCCGAGATATTATCTCTACCAAGCTCTGAGTTACTGACCACCTGTAGCCCTCTTGGCACTGAATGCCTGCCCTGCGTGCTGGAGTCTTGGAGAAAAATCAGCTCTCTTCCCCAGCAAAGGAAAGCTGCAAAAATTATGGGAAGCCTTAATCATTTCAGCAAAATTCAGTCTGTGGCATATCTCAGAGCAGTACATGTGAAAAGGATCTAGGAGTCTTGGTTGACCACAAACTAGACATGAGCCAACAGTGTGACGCGGCAGCTAAAAAAGCCAATGCAATTCTGGGCTGCATCAATAGGAGTATAGCATCTAGATCAAGGGAAGTAATAGTGCCACTGTATTCTGCTCTGGTCAGACCTCACCTGGAGTACTGTGTCCAGTTCTGGGCACCACAGTTCAAGAAGGACACTGACAAACTGGAACGTGTCCAGAGGAGGGCAACCAAAATGGTCAAAGGCCTGGAAACGATGCCTTATGAGGAACGGCTAAGGGAGCTGGGCATGTTTAGCCTGGAGAAGAGGAGGTTAAGGGGTGATATGATAGCCATGTTCAAATATATTAGAGGATGTCACATAGAGGAGGGAGAAAGGTTGTTTTCTGCTGCTCCAGAGAAGCGGACACGGAGCAATGGTTCCAAACTACAAGAAAGAAGATTCCACCTAAACATTAGGAAGAACTTCCTGACAGTAAGAGCTGTTCGACAGTGGAATTTGCTGCCAAGGAGTATGGTGGAGTCTCCTTCTTTGGAGGTCTTTAAGCAGAGGCTTGACAACCATATGTCAGGAGTGCTCTGATGGTGTTTCCTGCTTGGCAGGGGGTTGGACTCGATGGCCCTTGTGGTCTCTTCCAACTCTATGATTCTATGATTCAGTTTTATGACAGTAACCACGACAAAGGCTTCATTACTGCTGACTCCAGTTAAGAGAATGCACAATGAGACTCGTTAAATTAGTTGAATGTGTTTGGACAGCTAATATCTTTGCAAGTCTATTATCTGCCTTGACTACAACACTACAGACTGTGATAAAATTAATTCTTCACAGCTTAACAATGATTACCTCACTTAGAAATATAATTACCTACTGTTGTGGTTTTCTGCCGCCCTTATTTTGAATACCATTGTGTAGCAATTTGCTTTCGTGTTCTCCATTTAAACCTTTCCTGTTCTCCATGCCATATTTTGATATTTCAAATGTTGTTAATCAGAGTTTTGTTGTAGGGGTTTTGTGTCATATATTATGCAAAAGGGCATTTTGCCGTGCGTTCTTCACCTTATTTTGTTCTATGCATGTTTACTCAGATCGGAGGTAAGCCCTTCTGTATTCAGTGGGATTTATTCAAAGATTAACATGCATAGCATTGCATACAAAGAAAAAAAAGCATGACCACGTTGCCTGGGGAGATTGGGGGTCGTAGTCTAAAACATCTTGAGCTTGGAGAAGGCTGATTTAGGGGCTCCAGAAATAACAAAGAGTGTTGATCATGCATGCTAGTTATTATCTCTCAACCTGACCTACCTCACAGGGTTTTTGTGAGCATAAAATGAGGGTGGAGACACACACTCTGCCTTGAGCTTCTTGGAATATAAATCTAATTAAGAAAACAAATACATAAATGAAATAGCATACCTCACAGGTATGAGGAGAAAATAATTCATGCGTAACACGCTGGATTTATGGCAGGAAAAGTGGAGACATGAGACAGAAAAGAGACATATTGGGAAATATTAAAAAATGCTCTAACCCCTCTTTTCAAGCTGCTCATATTTTGATTTCAGTCAAGTATATCTATACTGACATCCACTAACCGTGACATTCCCTGGTCCCCCCACCCACCTCCTAAAGAGGATCTCATAGAGATAGCATCTTCCCTGCTTTATCTTTGGATACACCAATGGAATGATTGTTGTGGTCCAGAACCTCTTTCTATCAGATGCGTTGGCGAGGCAGTGGTACCCACGGCAGTATGAACGCCCATAGGGAACGCCCTGCCTTCAGATGTCAAGGAGATAAAGAGCTACACAACTTTTAAAAGACATCTGAAGGCATCCCCGCGTACGGAAGTTTTAAATGTTTTATGTTTTATGGTGTTTTTATATATGCTGTGTTGTAAGAATTCTAAGCACCCAAATATAAAATAAATGTTCATAAATGTACAAGCAAAACACATAACACAAGTATATAAACCACATGTCCGAAATAGTACAGGAGAGCAATCCTGAAGCCATTTTGATTCTCCCAAATTGACCTCAAATATTTCTCTGTAAGGAGGTAGGAAATGGGAAAGTCTCTCCATTGTCTTTTGCTTACCTGTCTTAAGGGTGTATCTGTGTATGAATAGGGTGAGCCTGTGACCTGGATTCAGGAACTAAAGTATTTGACATCACAAAAGAATGGCCAGGCTGCCCTGGTGAAGCAATCAGTGACCATTATCAGATATCCTGGCAAACAGGATTTCTGCTGTAGACCACCTCCTCTGCTGTAGACAGCCTCCTTCTGTGATGTGTGCATGATGTTTTGGGGGGTGGTCTTGGGCTACAGCATGGGCAACTTCAAAAGTCTATATAAGGGCTTGCGCACCATTGTTCAGAGTTCTCCTTCTTCCTGCCCATCGAGAGCAAGGACCCTGTTGCAGCAGTACTTTTCTGTTGCAATAAAGATCAGGCTTACTAGCTGCTTTGCTTCTCAATATACTCTGGTTGGCCTCTGTTATTTTCTCATACTGATAGGGAACCCACTTAAGGACTCTATAAGGGCTCTTGGATACCCCACAAGGGAAAAGGAACAGGGTTTTCCCCCCCTTATAACAGTTTTAAGTCTCCCAGAATGGCTGGGACAACCCAGCCTGATGGGCAGGGTATAAATAATAAAACTAGTAGTAGTAGTAGTAGTAGTAGTAGTAGTAGTAGTAGTAGTATGCTCCACCTAATTGTGTCTGAGTGGTCTCCAGCATAGCACATGTGAAGGCTTCACATATTATTTTTTCAAAATTAGATTTTTCTTCAGTCACATAAAACATGATCAGAAGAATTTATGGCTGTCCGCTCTGCATTTATCCTGCTAGATGAAAACAAACTAGTTTTCAAGGCAGGCCTCTGATCTCACAGCAATCTGTCACCCTCCTTCTAGTGCCAGCCCCATGCTCCAAAATCCCTGTTATCTTAAGCTGTAGGGCTGTTTTCTAGCTCGGTTACTGATTCAACTCCTCACAGCATGACATGTTGGGCTGGACAGCTCAATAATCAATTCAATGAGAAAATCTGACTACTGTTGGAGTGCAGTCGCAGTTGCTTTGCTGACTCCCTGCACGCTACTGATGCTTTGATTAACTGCCACACTGATATCCAGTGTGTTTGAGGGCATTGTGTGCTGGACCTCAGCAAGCAAAACCTGCATCCAAATCCTTGGCCAAGTTATGGACCTCATAAGGGTGACCTTGGGCAAGCTACTATCTCGCAACCTACCCTACCTCATAGGGTTTTTGTGAGGATAAAATGAGTAGGACTTTGGATGCCATTTTCAGCCTCTTGGAGGAAGAGCAGGATAAAAAAATATGAGAGAGGGAGAGAGAGAGAGGGAGAGATCTTCTCTGAGTTCTCCTTAACACAAACACATTCTTCTAGATTTGCTGCTACAGATCATACCAAGGATGGTATCCAACGCCTCTTGTACCAATACCAATTACAAGATTTTCAGGTGACTTAAGGGACGCGGGTGGCGCTGTGGGTAAAAGCCTCAGCGCCTAGGGCTTGCCGATCAAAAGGTCGGCGGTTCGAATCCCCGCGGCGGGGTGCGCTCCCATTGCTCGGTCCCAGCGCCTGCCAACCTAGCAGTTCGAAAGCACCCCCAGGTGCAAGTAGATAAATAGGGACCGCTTACTGGCGGGAAGGTAAACGGCGTTTCCGTGTGCTGCGCTGGCTCGCCAGATGCAGCTTTGTCACGCTGGCCACGTGACCCGGAAGTGTCTCCGGACAGCGCTGGCCCCTGGCCTCTTAAGTGAGATGGGCGCACAACCCTAGAGTCTGTCAAGACTGGCCCGTACGGGCAGGGGTACCTTTATGAAGATGGACAAGAGGCACTTAAGAGATTGTCTCTTTAGGTCCATTGCAGAAAGGGATCTAACCATGATGGCTTCTACCAAGAGTTCGCCATGGTTCCCACTTATTAAAATGGAGTTACCTGTCAAAGCTCCCACTTGCCGTGCTTAGAATCGCTTTCACAATCCAATCGATGCCCTTGGCGGTGTTGGATGGACGCTACGGCAAAGTACATTATGAAGAGAGACTTTGTCTGTGTGGGCATCCCTGTGTGGAGGACCTGTGCCACTATTTATTGCAGTGCCTGTTATATATAGATCCAAGAGACCGATTCATAAAACCCGTTTCCGAATGGAACTCACTTGAATAGGGTGGAAAAGGTGAAATGGCTGCTGAGTGATACTGATGACTTTGTAACTTATAAAGTAGCACTCTATGTGTTGGAAGCTAAGAAGATCAGGAGGAAAGAACTAGATAAAATAGCGGTCAACTGCAAAGGGGATTCGGATATTTAATTTGGCACATTTTACTAGAGAATCTTCTGCTATTCTATTTTATGCAACAAAAAATCTTAGTAGTTGTGACCATGGTTTATATTGTATGTGTGTTGCCTGATGATTTTTATAGTTATTGCTGTTTTTCCTTTTGTTATTTTTCTGAATGATGCCATGACCTATGGCTAGTGCAATAAAATTCTATGATGATGATGATGATACAGAACATACCCGTGTTACTCCTATACTTTGGAAAAACCTGTCTTTGTAAGAGTTGCACACCGCAAAAATATATTATAAACCCAATTCAAAGGGACAGGCAATGAACCCAATGCAAATTTTGATAGATCATTTTGATGGTCACATCTCAATTCCCACATTATAAATTTCCTGTATGGGTATGATGCTGTTCCTTCATGTGAAAATGTAAATCAGGATGCTGATTGCTTTTGTGAACTAGGGTTGCCACCCGTCCTGTATAATATGAGATCGTCCCATATTTCAATGTAAAATGCTATGTCCTGTCTTGATTCAATAGGGGATGCAGTTTGTCCTTTATTTGCTTCTTCTTCTTCTTTGGCGATCATTTGTGGCCGAGTAAGATTGTCTTCCATGGACACAATTTTAACAGTGAGTCTGTAAGTGACTGTGGAGGCCAATTCTGGATCCACATGTCCTTCCACAGTGGGAATGTAGGTTTCCAGGCAGGAGTTGATCACGATGCGGGTTTGCCAAATGTGCCTTCCTCTTAGCGTGTCTCTCCCTTTCGTCCTGAGTTCAAGCATCTTCAAAGTCCATGACTTGGCTGCTCTCCAAGTGCAGTGCTCGCAGGCCAGTGTTTCCCAGTTGTCTGTGTTTATACTACCTTTCTTTAGATTTGCTTTGAGAGTCTTTAAACCTCTTTTGTTGACCACCAGCATTACACTTTCCATTTTTAAGTTCAGAATAGAGTAGTTGCTTTGGAAGAAGATAACCAGGCATCCGAACAACATGGGTGTTGTGTTATCATGGAATAATAGAATTGCAGAGTTGGAAGAAAGCCTGTGGGTCATCTAGACCAACCCCCTACAATGCAGGAATCTCAACTAGATCATTCATGACTGATGGACATCCAACCTCTGCTTAAAAGCCTTCTATGAAGGAGAGTCCACCTCTCGTGGGGAACCTGTTCCACTGTTGAACAGCTCTTATGGTCAGAAAGGTCGTGTGGTGTAGTGGTTAAGACCGGTAGACTCGTAATCTGGTGAACCAGGTTCACGTCCCCGCTCCTCCACATGCAGCTGCTGGGTGACCTTGGGCCAGTCACACTTCTCTGAAGTATCTCAGCCTCCCTCACTTCACAGATTGTTTGTTGTGGGGGATGAAGGGAAAGGAGATTGTTAGCCGCTTTGAGACTCCCTAGGGTAGTGATAAAGTGGGATTCAAATCCAAATTCCTCCTCCTCCTCCTCCTCCTCCTCCTCCTCCTCCTCCTCTTCTTCTTTAAAGCCCTAAACGGCCTCGGCCCAGTATTCCTGAAGGAGCGTCTCCACCCCCATCGTTCTACTCGGACGCTGAGGTCCAGCGCCAAGGGCCTTCTGGCGGTTCCCTCATTGCGAGAAGCAAAGCTACAGAGAACCAGGCAGAGGGCCTTCTCGGTAGTGGCGCCCGCCCTGTGGAACACCCTCCCATCAGATGTCAAAGCGATAAACAACTACCTGACATTCAGAAGACATCTTAAGGCAGCCCTGTTCAGGGAAGTTTTTAATGTGTGACATTTTAGTGTATTTTTGGTCTCTGTGGAAGCCACCCAGAGTAGCTGGGGAAACCCAGCCAGATGGGCGGGGTACAAATAAATTATTATTATTATTATTATTATTATTATTATTATTATTATTATTATTCCAAGCAAGTTTGGGAATGTGATATCAGGTTAGGGGTCTTCCAGACTTCATTTTTTGCCATGTTTCTAGGCACAGGTCCAAGCTTTAAAGCTCTGTGTCTGAGCATTGTTGTTTTTTGTCCTGGCTCTTTCTCTAGGAAAATCTGTTTTACCGCTGAATCAGAGCAAATGGGTTTTCTGCAGACTGCAATTTGCTCCGATTCAGCAGTAAAATGTGGGTTTTCCTGAGGAAAGCATCGGGACCAAAACAAAAACAAAACCATGCTTGGACACAGAGCTTTATATCATGGACCTCTGCCTGGAAAGTGCAGCAGAAAAGGAAATATGGATAAGCCTTTAGTGTCCTACAAAAAGTGGACCAAATAAATTCCATTCTGATCCCTGCTGGGGGAGGAGAGCTGGCAAAGGCTGCAGCTGATGCTGAAGGCTATTAAGGGGTGGAGTCACAATCTAGTCTCCTTTCATCGGCTTTTGGATATTTCACTGATTGGCTGAGGAAGGAAGGAAGCTGCAAGAGCTCCCACACCATCAAGCAGGGCCCACAGATGACCAGTTCCTCCTGTGGGAAGTTATCAGTCAATTAATGATCATCTGTGTTCATAGAGAGATATGCTCCTTGACTGCTTCCATGGTTATAAAACTGCTTTGCCACTGTAATCATCAACTGCCCATCTGTACAATCAGTGCACACACATAGCAGTTGAAGTCACAGAATATTTAAGAGGGGGGAAATGGCTTGAGCAAAATAAAGTCTTTATATGCTCAAACAGACAGCATTCTAAGGTATTAGAATGGCCTTTTTTTTCTTTACATACTTTCCCATTCCTTTATTTGCACACAGTCCAGATGGTACCACTCATCATGTCAAAAGATAATGGGCTTAATTTAGCTCTCCTACACTGACAGCTTAATACATCTGATGACACCACAAAGCTGAGAATATTGCTCAGTGCATTGTTTTTTGAAGTGTTAGCCCAGAAAGGTGAGACAAAAGGCACTAAAAATTGGTTTACACTGATTGATGTTCATTCAGATCCTTAATGTGTTCATCCATTTGGTGTTATGTGGAGCAATTAAATCTAATATTTGCGCAAGATTGGATTGTTATTTAAACTTCACCTGAAAGTCCCACTTGAGGACTCAGAATAGGAAGCCATCATAATGCATTTGCTTTTCCCCCCCTTTCCCCCTTAAACATATCAAATATCTCTTTGCTATGGAAGGCATTCTCTATGCACCAATAATTTATTTAATCATGTTCCAGATATATTTAAAGTGTGTTCAGGTTTTTAAATAACCAAAGTATGTATTTAGCGTTTTTAGCACTTCTTAAGGATGAACCCAATGGCTTGGAATTTTCATCTGTTCTGGCAGTATAGCTTTATATTATACCAAAGAATTTCATCTTTGGGGCTATGAGATGATGGTAATACATACTGGTCTCATGAACTGGGCATAAGTAGTAGTATTTGAAGGATCAAGGTGGGCATATTCAGGGCTGACATAACCAATTCCGTAGTCTGTATTGGTCAGCAGATCCAAGGGTGGAGCTAAATGGAGAGGATGAAATGCCCCAGACCAATTATAATTCTGAACATACTGAGTGAAGGAGTGGGTTTCTGTGCAGTCAGTCTGAAACGGGACTCAAAATCCCCATTTTTCCTCTCCAAGGGAGCATTTCTAAAATGCATTAACTTGAGCTCTTGAGTCAATGTATAAACAGAAACCCAGCTGTATAAACAAGTGCTCAAAGCCCTCTCCTTTATCAGTCCGTGACAGCAATGGATGGCCTTGCCAGTTCCGAGTGGAGCAGGGATGGCACATCTGGGTCTTATCTTACACACTGATGCACAGACCTTGTCAGGTCTGACAAGAGACCCGGGAACAGCGCCAGGAGTGCTCTTAGAGTTTGTGACCTTCTTGCCCCAAGGTAAGAGTATAGGAACAGGAACAACCTTTTATGGTCAAGAGTAACGGAACAGGAACATCTGTTTATGGTCATGGATGTCAACTTACGTGTATAAGCTGATGTGGTAGATTCCTGGGGAAAGGGGGGAGAGGGTGCCTGGAGGATATATATACTGTATGCAATTTCTCTTGCTTTTGTACTTGCAGTGAACCGATTCACGCAGTGCCTTCTGTTATCAGGAAACCAGAATAAACTCTTTCTCTGAACCAAACCTCAGTGTCATCTGACTTCCTTCCTCCCGTCCGGGAGCAACGCAGACCCCACCAATCGGTATAGTCTAATAAGGCTACATGAGCAGTAGACATAAACCCTTTGCAGGCTCCCATTCAGCTTAGTAAAATCCTGGCACATGAGAGGAAGGTAGAATTCAGCGGCCAGGTTGCTCACCAGAACAAGACGGTTTGAGCATATTACACCAATCCTGGTCTGACTGCACTGGCTGCCAATTAGTTTCCGGGCCAAATTGAAAGTGCTGCTTTTGACTTATAAAGCCTTAAAAGGCTCAGGACCGCAACACCTCAAGGACCACCTCTTTACATATGAACCTACCCAGACCTTGAGATCATCTTCTGAGGCCCTCCTTTGTGTGCCTCCTCCTGGAGAGGTCCAGAGGGCGGCAACACGAGAATGGGCCTTCTCTGCAGTGGCTCCCCGTCTGTGGAGTGCTCTCCCCATGAAAGTTTGCCTGGCGCCTTCATTATCCACCTTTAGGCACCAGGAAAAAACGTTCCTTTTTAACCAGGCCTTTGGTTGACCTGATTGACATCCTATACCCTTTTAAAATGTGGCTTTTTGGGGGGGAGGGGGTTATTGGGTTATTGTTCTTATTTTATATATTGTGATTTTTTTCATGTTCACCTTTAAAACCCTTCATGGCCTAGGACCCTTGTACCTATGGGACCGCCTCTCCCGGTATGTCCCACGGAGAGCCTTAAGGTCCATAAATAGCAACACCCTAGAGGTCCCAGGCCCTAAGGAAGTTAGATTAGCTTCAAGCAGAGCCAGGGCCTTTTCAACACTGGCTCCGGCCTGATGGAACGCTCTGTCTCATGAGCCTAGGGCCCTGCAGGATCTGATTTCTTTCCGCAGGGCCTGTAAGACAGAGTTGTTCCGCCTGGCCTTTGGCTTGGAGCCAATTTGATTCCCTCCCCCTCTTTCCCCCCCCCCCTTTTTCCTTTCTCCTCCTGTGATGAGGCTGCATTTTAATATTTTAATGTTTCAATATTTTAATTGTTGCATTTTAATCTTGTTTTTAAGTTGTATTCATTCAACTTGTTTTTATTATTGCTTGTTAGCTGCCCTGAGCCTGGCCTTGGCTGGGGAGGGTGGGGTATAAGTAAAATTTATTGTTATTATTATTTTTATGTTGTTGTTGTTGTTGTTGTTGTTGTTGGGACAGCCCCATGGTTGTCATGGTGGCCATGCAGTCCTAAATTGCCTCAGAGCCAGCTGCCTTGGCATGGATGTTGAAGTCTCCCAGAACCAGCAGTCCAGGAGTTCTCAAAACCGCCTCCAAGACCAGCTCTGTTAGCTCAGGCAGGGAGACTGCTGGGCAGCGAGGCGGGCAGTAAACCAGCAGAATCCCTAATCTGCCCTGATTGCCCAACGTCAGGAACACACACTCTAGATTCCCCTCCCCCCCACACAACAGGACAGAGAGCCTGGAAACAGAGAGAGAATCTCTATAGACCACAGCAACTCCCTCCCCCCCCCACCAACCCTCAAGTCTGGCCTGATGATGCACTGAGTACCCAGGTGGGCACAGCTGGGTGAGACCGACTCCACCCTGTTCACCCACCCAGGTTTCAGTAATACATGCCAGATCAGCCGCCTCATCAGATCATGGATGAGGGAGATTTTATTCTGGGCCGACCTGGCATTCAACAGCAGCAGTCGCAGACCTCAGGGCTGGTTGATATGACAAAGCCTCTCCTCCTCCCGGAGGGGAGGGATTGTGAGCGGGAGCCGATTCCTGCGTCACACAGGGGCCGTTCTGACTCCTGCCCTGACATCATCGCTGGCGTGCCACGCCTCCCAGTCGGGCACCCAATTGGGTGACACTGCGGGGGCATGGTTTAGCCACTCAAATGCTGCCGCACCAGCTCTCCCCGCCATTGCACGCAGTTAAGCATTGGAGTGTGTTGTTGGTGTATGGAAGGGCAAGGTGTGGCCATCGCCTACCCCTTCACTTATGGGTATTCCGTTAAAGGAATCCGGCGGTCGTGGATCCTATCCGATGCCTGTGTGGTGGGGGGCCATGGCACGACCCCCGGTGACATCAGGGGAGAGCTTATAGTTGTATTTGCATCAACAGGCTCCCCCTACTGGTGGTTAACCCCTCGTCAGACTCACCCCTCTCCGTGTGGGTGGAGTCAAATTTGGTGTTGTCCAGTGCCTAAGCCAATACCTTCTCACATGCTGTATTCAATAAAGTTGTGGCCTTTTCTAGCCCATTAACCTAATATACTGTGTCCACGTGTCTTTATTATTCCCAAGCGGGGGGGCGGGTCCTCGAATCACAACCACAATTCCCCAGGTTCGAGGAAGGGCTGGCACATGGCATGGTCACGAACTGCTTGTGCCATGTGCCCCTTACCCACACCATACTTCCCTCTCGCCCTGCTTTCCCTCACTCCTAATATGATGTTCATCCTGGGAAAAGTGCTTAGAGTTTTTATATGAATTATGACAACTGGATCCCTGAAAATAAAGATGTATAAAAATAACATTGTGACCCTACTTGAAACTTACGTCTTGAACTCTAGAAAAGCTGTGAATGCACAACAATAGGTTGAAAGCAGGAAGAGAAGAAATGAAAAGATTTTTAAAGTCTGAACTTTCTCCAGATGTTCATTGTGGGTTGAAATGAATGCAGAGAAAATACTAACTTAACACAATAGGGGCAATTCTGAGGATCAAGAGGGGTTGCAGGTGGAGGAGTAAATCTGGATCCTTGATCAAGATATAAAGCTGATGAAATGGCAGAAGAAAACTGAAGGGCCGTTTCATATGCAAAATAGAGCCATTACATAATCTTACAATGCACATAACAGCCAAGGAGAAATATTGTGATGCTGTTGCTCTCCGTAGAAATCATACAAACTCAGATCTGAAATAAAAATATGTATGCCTGATGTATGCCTGAGATTTGTGAATTTTGATTCAGATTAACCTGATCCACACCTTGAAGACTAATTTGCAAATGGAAGTATATCTGTTCGTTAGATTTCACACATTTCTGTAACACAGTTCTTGGCTCAAAATTTTTTTACATGCTGTGTAAATATATTTTACATACAGAATTTTACAAACAGAATTTACATACTGTGAAATATATAGAAAGACTTTAGAGTGCTTTCCAGAAAATAAAATCTAAATTAGTCCTATAAAATACCAATAAAAACAAATGTTAACAACAAAATACACAGACACCATTAGCAGCTGGATGTGCATGCATACTTTGTCCATTCCCTCCCTCCCACCCCCTCTGAACGGCCCCTGGCAACCCATGCTACAGCACTGGTTTTATATATACACTTTTAGTTAAAATGAAATGCTAAAATTACTCAGGTAGGCTTGCTTTAAAATAAAAAAAAGTTTATCTGGTGCCAGAAACCATATAGCAAAGTCAGCTGCCTAAAATGAATGATGGAGGGAGGGAGGGCACTAAAGAATGGGTGCTGCCACAATAAGGCATCAAAAGTATAATGGGAATTATGGTGTAGTGGCAAAAGTCCTCATTCTGCATATCTAAGGAATCCAAGGGGCACATATGCATAAAAAAAAGCAGATTAATGTGGAAACAGAACAGAGTGGATGTGAATACATACAAAAATAACTCAGACTAGAAACAGACTGGTTTGTCCATCATGAAATAATCATGACATAGAAGCTTACATGTTGTACACCTGTTCAGGCTTCTAACAGCCAAGCATGCCGCTATCTGGGATACTGCATCCCATTTCCCAAATCCTCTGATTTTTCCATTTTCCTTTTCCAAGTAACACTCAACATTACATGGCTACTAACCATGTTGTGATATCATTGGACTGAGCTTTGTTTTTTTGGGTTACCCACTTTCCATTTTTGAAAAATTGCACTTCTACAAACCATTTGATTCCTCCATATATGTTCTAGTTTTTCAGTGGCCTTGTTTTGACTCTGTCTATCCCCATCAGCCTCCAGTAATATCTGAGGACGCAGGTGGCACTGTGGTCTAAACCACTGAGCCTCTTGGGCTTGCCGATCAGAAGGTAGGCGATTCGTATCCCTGCAACAGTGTGAGCTCCCGTTGCTCTGTCCCATCTCCTGCCAACCTCGCAGTTCAAAAGCATGCCAGTGCAAGTAGATAAATAGGTACTGCTGTGGCAGGAAGGTAAACAGCATTTCCATGCGCTCTGGTTTCCATCACAGTGTCCCATTGCACCAGAAGCAGTTTAGTCATGCTGGCCACATGACTCGGAAAGCTGTCTGTGGACAAACACTGGCTCCCTTGGCCTGAAAGTGAGATGAGCGCCGCAACCCCATAGTCACCTTTGTCTGGACTTAACCATCCAGGGGCTCTTTACCTTTTTTTACCTAATATCTGAGGAATGTATGTTAGTAGATTTCACTGAATCCTGGGTGCCAAACCAAACTGGGCCGATTTGGGGTTGATTTGGCTGGATTAAGTTGAGGCAGCTGTGAGCCACCTTGGGTCAGATCGGGTCTACCTGGAGCAACCTGGCGCTGTCAAAATGGTGGGAGGGGGCAGTCTGAAGCATTGGGTTGAACCTGAATCATATTGGGGGCACAGTTTTGCTGAAATCAACATGCTTTTTATGCAAATCAATTTAAATGAATAGCTATCATGGACTCAATTATCTTGTTTGAAACCCAAACATATTTGGAGAAGGACACTCGGAATACAATCGGCATTCAAAAAGACATTCAGCCCCAAAATCCCTCAGTTCCTCATTCCAAAATCATGCACTTAAAATGAAAATCTGCAAAGCACTTTTAATAATTCTTCCCCAAAGACTGTCCTCAATGGCTTGAGTGGCTAGACTTGGATTATACAGAAACCATTGAGATTTGGACTTGTTAATTCCAAAGGTAGGTGCTCACAATGGGGAACAGAAAATCCGCACTGAAAGGGGGGATTAAAGAAATGAAGAGAAAGGATCATGCCCCAAAGGGGAAAGGAATATATCTGCCTGAATTTATAGGTATTATGCCAAATCCCACTCTTGGGCTTCCCCAGAAATCTCGCACTACAATAATGTGATGAATGCAGTGCAGAGCTTCAGAAAATGTGCCTGCAAAATTGCTTGAAAGAACAGGAACACGGAGGAGGAAAGGTCATTAGGTAATAGGTAATAACTATTTGGAAAAATAGGGACGCGGGTGGAGCTGTGGGTTAAACCACAGAGCCTAGGACTTGCCGATCAGAAGGTTGGCGGTTCGAATCCCCACAACGGGGTGAGCTCCCGTTGCTCGGTCCCTGCTCCTGCCAACCTAGCAGTTCGAAAGCATGTCAAAGTGCAAGTAGATAAATAGGTACCGCTCCAGCGGGAAGGTAAACGGCGTTTCCGTGTGCTGCTCTGGTTCGCCAGAAGCGGCTTAGTCATGCTGGCCACATGACCTGGAAGCTGTACGCCAGCTCCCTCGGCCAATAAAGCACCGCAACCCCAGAGTCGGTCATGACTGGACCTAATGGTCAGGTGTCCCTTTACCTTTACCTTATTTGGAAAAATAGCTGATGCTGCGAAATAACACCATCTGCATGGTGCTTCTACAGCCACTCCCTCATGCTGGGGATCTTTTGATTAACTTGCCTCTTGCAAAGAGGACATCCAAACACAAGATATTGACATTCTTACAGGGATGCCCCCTGTTGTCTGAATCAGCCTCAGGTCTGTTTTCCCAAAGCTCAGAAAAACCTTCAAGCCTCTTTGGGTCTGGAGTACTTACTTTGCCCATCCTCACACCTTTGTGTAGCTAGCTTTCAAGTTCAGAACGGGACTGCTTATTCTTACCAATACAGGAATGTTATAAGAAAAAATGGCTCCCTTTCCCTTATGGGGTATTCCAGAGCCCATATAGAGCCCTTAAGTGGGTTCCCTATCCTAGAAGAAAAATAACAGAGGCCAACCAGAGAATATTGAGAAGCAAAGCGGCTAGTATGCCTGATCTTTATCAAAAGAAATAAACTGTTGCAACATGGTTCCCACTCACCACACGCAGGAAGGAGGAGAACCCCAAACAATGGTGCACAAGCCCCTATATAGACTTTTGAAATTGCCTACCCTGTAGCCCAAGACCACCACCCCAAAAAAAAAATCATACATACATCACAGAAGGAGACGGTCTCCAGCAGAAATTTGAGTGTTGCTTCTCTCCTGTCTGCCAGGATACCTGATAATGCCTTAATTGATGGCATTTTCTGGGTAGCCTGGTCATTCCTTTGAGATGGTAAATACTTAGTTCCTGAATCTCTTACACATATTGATAGTGTGCTCAGCTGAACAGATACTTGCCAGACTGTATTTGAAAAGGGAGGTGTAAGCCCCTACAGTCAAAAGACAATTGGGGAGCTTTTCCCCTTGCCTTCCTCCTTGCAGAGAAATTTTTGAGGTCAATTTGGGAGAGTCAAAATGGCTTCAGGATTGTTCTCCTGTACTATTTCGGACACGTGGTTTATATACTTACATATGAGACCTTAGGATTCTTATAACAGGAACAATGTGCAAGCAGCAGGAATAATAGACATAGTGGATAAATTGGCAGCAAGAGAACATGATGGAAGTAGAGGTAGCCACAAAAACTGGCCAGGTCCTACTTTTCTGAACTTGTTACAGAAACATTCAGCACACTTCCTACCATGGGAACCAGAAACTTGATTTGAGGCTTAGGATCTCAGGTATTTTGTGTGTGTGTTTTGTTTTTGTTTGCTTGTTTTGGTCCAGTTTGTGGAACCCTAAGAGGTCTGGAGAATTGATGCTTTTGAATTATGGTGCTGGAGGAGACTCTTGAGAATCCCATGGACTGCAAGAAGATCAAACGTATCCATTCTTCAGGAAATCAGCCCTGAGTGCTCACTGGAAGGACAGATCGTGAAGCTGAGACGCCAATACTTTGGCCACCTCATGAGAAGAGAAGACTCCCTGGAAAAGACCCTGATGTTGGGAAAGATGGAGGGCACAAGGAGAAGGGGACGACAGAGGACGAGATGGTTGGACGGTGTTCTCGAAGCTACAAACATGAGTCTGACCAAACTGCAGGAGGCAGTGGAAGACAGGAGTGCCTGGCGTGCTCTGGTCCATGTGGTCACGAAGAGTCGGAGACGACCAACCGACTAAACAACAACAACTACAAGAGGTCTGGATACACACCATTTCCAGAACATTAAGCTAAGTTCTAGACTTCATTCTTTTCATATAATAAAACTTAAAGTACTGAGGGACAACAATTAAGGTCAAATAATGAAGAAAGACATTGTGGCTTCTATTTCCCCCCCATAGACCTGTTGAGTAGCTGACATTGCCATCCTGCTGGCTTGTCAACCGGCTGGCTGCTGTTATCCTCTAGGTGCCCTGTGCACCTGTTTACAATTTTCCTCTCACATCTATCATTGCAGCTTTATCAGGAAAGAACATTTTCTACCTGGCATTTCCCCCCTTTTTTATTGAGGGAGGGGAAACACTCGCAAAAAGTTGAGCCCAATCCAAAACACTGCGAAGCTTCTTTCACTGACACCAACGTTTGTTGGAGTAGGTCCATTGGTGATCTTGCTGTTTTAGCTAATTAATCCTCTTTATTAGCTACTCCCCAGGTTTCGGTTCTCTTCCTCGTCACTTCATGCCACTGCACATTATTCTTTTCTTTTCAGTATTAATTGTTTCTGAGCAGGTCCGTCCTAGAGCGCTTTAAGATTAAATTTCTCCTCCTTCATTCTCTCTGCTTCTGAGGACAGGGAATTGGGATGTGCCAGGTGTAGACCAGGTCAATTAAAAAACAAATCTGTGCTAACTGATGGATAAGCTTTCAGTGTTTTTAAAAAAGAAGAAGAATCACAGGCAACAATACCAGATGTCTGGGGAAAATTGCCACTCACTAAATATTCTTCCTACTAGTTAGGCTTTGACATGCCTGCATACACACACACACACACACACACACACACAATTATACAGAGTGAGAGAGAATTAGGCACTTTTGCCCTTGAAGAATTGTACAATTATATCACACTATTCTATTTGTTTTATGTTTTGTTTTGAATTATGTTTTTTTTTTTGAATTATGGTGCTGGAGGAGACTCTTGAAAGTCCCATGGACTGCAAGAAGATCAAACGTATCCATTCTTAAGGAAATCAGCCCTGAGTGCTCACTGGAAGGACAGATCCTGAAGCTGAGGCTCCAATACTTTGGCCACCTCATGAGAAGAGAAGACTCCCTGGAAAAGACCCTGATGTTGGGAAAGATGGAGGGCACAAGGAGAAGGGAATGGCAGAGGATGAGATGGTTAGACAGTGTTCTTGAAGCTACAAACATGAGTCTGACCAAACTGCGGGAGGCAGTGGAAGACAGGAGTGCCTGGTGTGCTCTGGTCCAGGGGGTCATGAAGAGTCGGACACGACTAAACAACAATTCTTTTTGTGTTGTTGGGAATAGATATTTCATAGCTGAGACCTAAGCCTTGTTCACCAGTATATACATATTGTTGCAATAATTCTCTATGGATATGTAAAATGACCTCTCAGGGCCACATTCTGCAAACTGAGTCAATTTGTGAGCCCATGCACTAAATCCTGTTCCTGGAGCCTTTACCCCCCCCCCCCAAGAAATGAGACATAACAACAATATATGGGTTTAAATTAGGCCACAACTTTATTGAAAATTCAGATGTAGGAACCTTAGCTTAGGCCTTGCAAGGCATCCCTCTCAACCCAACAGGGGCTGAGGATGTGCAGAGCAGTCAGGTGCAGTGAGAGAGGACTGTAAACCGTGAACTTACACATCTTGCTCTCCCACCTGACCAAAGCCAGGAGTTTGACCTATTTGCCGCCACTCTAGGGCTAGTGACTCCCACAATCTACCCTTTAAGGGGCCCTGCAATGCCGCCACGTGGGGGTGCATGAAGATGTCACCCTCCCATCTCAAAGATAGACTGTAGGATACTGACTGAAATATACTTGGAGTCAAGAATGGATTTCATGCTCTTTATTCAGCTCATAGTAGTGAGGAGGAATGGAAGTTCCCCCAGAATGTCTGCCTTATATACATTATTTACACAATGGGCCCCATGTGATGGGCTGATTCCGGGATTCTCCTGTAGGCTAATCAGGTTGTTGATTCCCTTCCACCTGGAGCTGGATTGGGTGGTTCCTGTGGACCAATCAGACTGCTGCATTCTGGATCCTATTGTTCTAGAACCAATCAGACTACTGCATTCTGAATCTTATTGTTCTAGGACCAATTAGACTGCTGCATTCTGAATCCTATTGTTCTAGGACCAATCATACTGCTGCCTTTTGGATCCTATTCAACTCAGTACATAACACTGACCAAGGCCATAACCGCCAAAGTTGTGACAAATTGCTACAGGGAAGGCAAAAACTGCCAATGCAGGGAAATTCCTTCCCGATTCTGAATGCAGCAACCATCTTACGGCCATAGCAGCGCCTGCTGACCTGTAAAGCAAGAGGTTAGCCTATAAAAGAAGACCATGTTATATCTAAGGGAGGATTGGGTGGATGAATCTGGAAGGAAGCCAAGTGAGTCTGGGCTGAAGGGCTTTCCCCCTGACCCTTGCCCCACCCCCAGCCAGCAGCCCATTGTCCTGCCGAGATGGGGGCGGGCGTCGGCCACTCTGTAGCAACGTGGGTGGCAATTAGCCAGGAATGGGTAGTGGCCAGAGACATCGTTGAGATAACCTTCCTATCTCTACTACCATGTTTTTGAACCTTGTAGAGCAACCCAAGTTCTAGGAGAAAACCAACTAGCCTTGTTAAGGTATCTTGTGTTGTGGAACCCACCTCTTTTTCTGAATTTATACTGTCCTGTCCTGGATGAAACGGTTTCATCTGTTTTTATATAAAATCGTGAATTATTATATTGCTGTAACCCACTCTGGGACCTTAAGGTGAAGGTGAACAAGCAATCTTATAAATCAAAGAAATAACCTGCCTTTCCAGTGCCATCCTGGGCTCATGCCAGCAAAGCAGAATGAATGTGTGTTTTTGAGGGAGGGGGGAGCTGGTTCTTTTCCCATTGGAAACAATGGGAAGAAAGCTCATTCCAGGGCTTGTGTAGTTTTTCTGCAGTTCTGGGATAACTGACATTTATTATGTATACATACATACATACATACATACATGTTGTTGTTGTTTAGTCGTTTAGTCGTGTCCGACTCTTCATGACCCCATGGACCAGAGCACGCCAGGCACTCCTGTCTTCCACTGCCTCCCACAGTTTGGTCACACTCATGCTGGTAGCTTCGACAACACTATCCAACCATCTCGTCCTCTGTCGTCCCCTTCTCCTTGTGCCCTCCATCTTTCCCAGCATCAGGGTCTTTTCCAGGGAGTCTTCTCTTCTCGTGAGGTGGCCAAAGTCTTGGAGCCTCAGCTTCAGGATCTGTCCTTCCAGTGAGCACTCAGGGCTGATTTCATTCAGAATGGATAGGTTGGATCTTCTTGCAGTCCATGGGACTCTTAAGAGTCTCCTCCAGCACCATAATTCAAAAGCATCAATTCTTCGGCGATCAGCCTTCTTTATGGTCCAGCTCTCACTTCCATACATCACTACTGGGAAAACCATAGCTTTTACTATACGGACCTTTGTTGGCAAGGTGATGTCTCTACTTTTTACATGAATAGTTTATAACCCCGGTCCACATTCCCGTGTTCCTATTCTATTTGTTCAGATTATTTTCTTGTGAGGAGCATAAGAGCTGAGCAGAGTGTTTAAGTCATACTTTTTGGGGGGCAGGAATCCCCTCTTGCCCCTAAATCAATTCAACCCATGCTTCTATTTTTATCTTCTTCAGATTAATAACTTCGCAGCTTCCATGGAACCACATGGTATTATTTACTGCACACAGTCGTGTTTGGATGAAGAAAGACCGGTTCCAGGTATGCAGACATTTAGGCCAGGAAAGAGAGAAGTTAATTGAAGGCGATAAAAAAGTACTGACAATTGGCTGCTGGATCTCAGAGGAAAACAACTCGGAAAACAGCAAAAAGCCTATTCTTTGCAGTATTGATCTCTGGTACAATGCACAGTCACAAGTCACCACCAGTATTCCCTTCTCTTATTGTCAAATCTTGGGATGTAATTTAGAGTTGACGTACAAAGAAAAACTGTGTGTTCAGTTGCTGGATCCCGCTCTTTGTGTCTGATGCATAATTACTTGTGGCAGCTTGAATTCCACTACATCATATGCTCTCATACTGTGGAGAATAATACGCCACATCAGCTATGACTAGACTAGTTTAGTTCCCTGATAGCAGTTGTGCCTGTGGTGGAATGAGACAAGGACTTGTTTCTGAACAGTTTGGACTAGGGTACAGTCCAAAATACCAAGAAATCATGTCTTATATTCACAGTTCTTAAAAATAATGCTACGTCATGTTATTTTTTTCTCTATTCAGTTTCAAACAATTTCAGACTTGCTATCAAGATGGTGGTTTAAAAGTCACCAGCTTGCACAGGGGCCCTTGTGACAGTAACAGAACTGGCCACATTGCAGTTTCTCATTGGGTCTGTGCTTGCACACAGCCTCTAGCATTCCTCAGATGAAAATGGGGACATTTCTCACTCCCCACTCCCACCCCCCACAAATGACCCTCCTCACTCCACCCGCTTTTTGGTCATTCCTGCCCTCCCCACAGAGAAGAAGAAGAAGAGTTTGGATTTGATATCCCGCCTTTCACTCCCCTTCAGGAGTCTCAAAGCGGCTAACATTCTCCTTTCCCTTCCTCCCCCACAACAAACACTCTGCGAGGTGAGTGGGGCTGAGAGACTTCAAAGAAGTGTGACTGGCCCAAGGTCACCCAGCAGCTGCATGTGGACGCAAACCCGGTTCCCCAGATTACGAGACTACCACTCTTAACCACTACACCACACTGAGCATTTCCTATCAGAAAAACGATGAGTGCCACCACCACTTCAACAATGGGATACAGTTGTCAAGGTTCAGGGAATCCTATCCCTCCCCTGGTGGCAGCCAAAATAAACACAAAGAGTCCTTACCACATGATTTAGTCAGTCTACACACAGAGAGATAAAGGAATGTAGTCATTATTCAATGGTAGTGTTGCTCTGAGTTAAGCCCAACCCCATCCGTCTCTCTTATCCTACACCATCCCTGTGCCGGCTGATCTGGGCTTTCGGCCTCTGAGCTTTCTGTTCTACTACTCTTAGTGCACACCTAGTTCTGGGAAAGGAAGGCTCAGGGAGGCTCAGGAATGCTCTCCAGAGACACTAAATCTGTCAGCTATCTCTCCCCTGGTGTTTCTTCTTCCTGCTGCTCCTCCTCCAATATTTCCCAGCTTCTCCCCTCTGTAGCCTCTGAACTATGACCTTCTGCAAACCACTGTTCTAAATCTATACTGTCCTCCTGTTCTCGGGAAGGTTCAGGAGAAGGGGGGTGGCTCCCACCATTACTCCTCAGTCCAGCCCCTGACAACAGCACACACACCTCCCACCATCCTGAGAAAACTCCTTAACTCCTATTTTACAGTAGGTTTACAAAAAGAAGAAAAGCCACACCAATAAAGAAGTTTTAGAAGGGGTCAAGATTAGATGAGGATGCACACAACATTTTAAAAAAAATCATTGTGCTCCACTCCTCTGCCTGCTCTTCAGAGCCGGTGCATCATGTGGGGTTGGGCCTTGGTGCCTCCTCCTCCTTGCCCATTCTTCAGAAGCCACTACAAGCCGGCCAAGAGAGGAGGCTGACAGCAGTGGTCATGGAGAGACCATGGAAACACAACAGAATCATCCAATTAAAAGCACAATAAAATATCAAACATTAAAAACTTCCCTAAACAGGGCTGCCTTCAGATGTCTTCTGAATGTCAGGTAGTTGTTTATTTCCTTGACATCTGATGTGAGGGTGTTCCACCGGGTGGGTGCCACTACCGAGAAGGACCTCTGTCTGGTTCCCTGTAATCTCACTTCTTGCAGTGAGGGAACTGTCATAGAATAGAATAGAATCATAGAATCATAGAGTTGGAAGAGACCACAAGGGCCATCGAGTCCAACCCCCTGCCAAGCAGGAAACACCATCAGAGCACTCCTGACATATGGTTGTCAAGCCTCTGCTTAAAGACCTCCAAAGAAGGAGACTCCACCACACTCCTTGGCAGCAAATTCCACTGTCGAACAGCTCTTACTGTCAGGAAGTTCTTCCTAATGTTTAGGTGGAATCTTCTTTCCTGCAGTTTGGATCCATTGCTCCGTGTCCGCTTCTCTGGAGCAGCAGAAAACAACCTTTCTCCCTCCTCTATGTGACATCCTTTTATATATTTGAACATGGCTATCATATCACCCCTTAACCTCCTTTTCTCCAGGCTAAACATGCCCAGCTCCCTTAGCCGTTCCTCATAAGGCATCGTTTCCAGGCCTTTGACCATTTTGGTTGCCCTCTTCTGGACACGTTCCAGTTTGTCAGTGTCGTTCTTGAACTGTGGCGCCCAGAACTGGACACAGTACTCCAGGTGAGGTCTGACCAGAGCAGAATACAGTGGCACTATTACTTCCCTTGATCTAGATGCTATACTCCTATTGATGCAGCCCAGAATTGCATTGGCTTTTTTAGCTGCCGCGTCACACTGTTGGCTCATGTCAAGTTTGTGGTCAACCAAGACTCCTAGATCCTTTTCACATGTACTGCTCTCAAGCCGGGTGTCACCCATCTTGTATTTGTGCCTCTCATTTTTTTTGCTCAAGTGCAATACTTTACATTTTTCCCTGTTAAAATTCATCTTGTTTGTTTTGGCCCAGTTCTCCAATCTGTCAAGGTCGTTTTGAAGTGTGATCCTGTCCTCTGGGGTGTTAGCCACCCCTCCCAGTTTGGTGTCATCTGCAAATTTGATCAGGATGCCCTTGGGTCCATCATCCAAGTCGTTGATAAAGATGTTGAATAAGACCGGGCCCAAGACAGAACCCTGTGGCACCCCACTAGTCACTCTTCTCCAGGATGAAGAGGAACCATTGATGAGCACCCTTTGGGTTCGGTCAGTCAGCCAGTTACAAATCCACTGAGTGGTAGCAAAGTCAAGACCGCATTTTACCAGCTTCTTTACAAGAATATCATGGGGCACCTTGTCAAATGCCTTGCTGAAATCAAGGTAGGCTACATCCACTGCGTTCCCTTCATCTACCAGGCTTGTAATTCTGTCAAAAAACGAGATCAGGTTAGTCTGACATGACTTATTTTTCAGAAATCCATGCTGACTATTGGTGATCACAGCATTCCTTTCTAGGTGCTCACAGACTGTTTGCTTAATGATCTGCTCCAGGATCTTCCCAGGTATTGATGTCAGACTGACTGGGCGGTAATTATTTGGGTCCTCTCTTTTCCCCTTTTTGAAAAGAAGGCCTTTGGAGCTGGACCTCCAAGGGGGTGGAGACACTCCTTCAGGTATACAGGACCGAGGCCACTTAGTGCTTTGAAGGTCAGCACCAACACTTTGAATTGTGCTTGGAAATGTACTGGGAGCCAATGTAGGTCTTTCAGGTATTATATGGTCGCTAGCTGCCTCATTCTGGATTAGTTGTACTTTCTGGGTCACTTTCAAAGGTAGTCCCACATAGAGTGCATTGCTGTAGTCCAAGTGGGAGATAACTAGAGCATGCACCACTCTGGTGAGACAGTCAACGGGCAGGTAGACAGATGGTACTAGATGGTAGACAGCTGCCCTGGACACAGAATTGACCTGCCTTGCTACCAACACATCTCAGGACCAACACTGGCTCATCTTCCTTCTTGAGCTTAGTAGCAGCAGCAGTGAAAAGGGAAATGGGGTCATTTTGGGATCTAATCATAAGCTGGGATGGCTTTCATAATTCTGGGACTGTTCCTGGAAAATTGGGGCACTTGGAGGGTATGCTTGCAACTAAATACAATAAATCAAATTGAGCCACAGAACACAGCTGGTGGGAGAGGAGAGATTCGGTCAAGTAATATTGAACAGTAACACCTAAGAGATTACTTGGTCAGCAGCTTCTGGGTGGGAGAAGTGAAAATGTGGTATTTCAGCAGAAAAGACCTGTAATTCTTCTCAATGTTCATTCCTGCATGGTGCATGTTGGACTGAATGCCTGACCTGGACATAGAAAAACGGTGAAATATAACAGTGAATCCTGACTGACAATGCTGCCTAGGCATGATTTCTTCAGTTAGCTTGCTAGACAGATATAACCCTGTCATTCAAGACAATGTTTTGCTGCAGGGTCGATAATGTCTTTGATGCCGCAATGGTTCATAGGATCTAGACATAAGAACCAAACTTCCGAGTTTAGTTATAATGAGCTTGGCAAATATCCAGCCTCCTTTGCACTTCTTTTATGATAACTCTTATTAATGTCAAAATGCTCCCTGCTTCAAAAGTGGAGAACTTGCTATGGATTTCAAAGAAGAAGAAAAACACCCAAATGTTCAGTTCCCAAAGGGAGCAAACACTTGGAGATGTTTCCCCCTAGTGAGTCACGATTAATCTGAGATCTATACTTACATTAGAAGTTCAAACAACACATTTGCTCAAATGAGCTATTTCATTTCTTAGATCTTCATGAGAAAGAAATAAAGACATAACTGACATGATAGCAGTTGAAAAGCTTTCTATACCCTAAAGATAAGCAAGTTTAATCCTCTGTTTTTTCCCCTTTCCACATGAGAAATGCAAAACAGATTTCCAGTGCTTGTGAAATCAGTTTTCAATTTGTTTTTTAAAAGCCATTTTGCTCATGGAATTGAGATCATACCAAACCAGTGTCAGATTTACACTGCCCTCTTTCAGTCTCCTTTGCCTTGGCCATGGGTACACAAGTGCACTACAATCACAGAGGAGATCTAATTTCTGGAGAATGGACCATGCACTGTTATAGAAAAGTCTTGCTTTTCGAAAAGCAGAACCATAAACCTGTAATGAACTGTAAGAATGCCTAGTTTATCCACCTGCTATGAAGAAGGGCCCATCAACCCTACAAGCTAGGGTCTGGGGAGAAGTGTAAACTTGGATGAGCAGCTTTTAAGCTTTGTCCTCTCAGTTAATCTTTTCTGTATTGATTCATCTAATGAGGAACCCAATGTTAATCTGTCAGGGAATCTTTGTGCGTGACAATTGATCATTTTGGTTCCCATTTCCTAAACCTTTTCCAAGTCTATAATATACTTTTGTAGCAACTAGAACTATGCACAGTAGAGAGAGGGGGGGAGGTAAAGGTAAGGGACCCCTGGATGGTTAAGTCCAGTCAAAGGCGACTATGGGGTTGCAGTGCTCATCTCTTTTTCAGGCTGAGGGAGCCGGCGTTTGTCCACAGACAGCTTTCTGGGTAATGTGGCCAGCAGGACTAAACCACTTCTGGCACAACGGGATACCATGATGGAAACCAGAGTGCAGAGAAATGCCATTTACCTTCCCGCCGCAGCGCTACCTATTTATCTGCTTGCACTGGCGTGCTGTCGAACTGCTAGGTTGGCAGGAGCTGGGACAGAGCAACAGGAGCTCACCCCATCATGGAGATTGTAACTGTCGACCTTCTGATCAGCAAGTCTTTGAGGCTCAGTGGTTTAGACCACAGTGCCACCCACGTCCAAGTATAGTCACATTTTTAGCATCATTATGATATCGGCAGTTTTGTTTACAATCTCTTTCCTAATGATCCTTAGCATAGAGTTTGCTCATTTTTTTGCACCCGATACACATCATTAGTGGGGTCAAGTAGGGCAAGGTTGTATGTGAATTAAGCATACATGAGAATCTAATGCTATATGCAGTAGTTCCGGGGCAGCTGTTCAGGGTTCCTTAGTCAATGGACAGCAGTTCCTTGGAAACAGTTCCCTTGACAGAATAAAGTTTCAAAATGATAATTCTATCATGGACCTGCAGTTTGTACCACATAAAGATCTGCACTATTTATGTGCTACTGAGCCAAGCTTGGGTCCAACTTACCTGCGGCACTGCCTTGCCCATATATACCTGCCCAATATTTATATTCATCTGGACAGGAGCTTTCCATGGTGCCACAGGATGTTCACTTTGCTTCTACAATAAATAGGGTGTTTAGTGAGTCTGCACCTAGGTTGATGAACTCCTTGCCCATTAATATCAAGTAAGCACCACCAATACTTTGTTCCAAATGCCAGCTTAAAACCCTTTTGTTTACACATATTTTTCCTTATGCATAGCTCAATTCATTGGCTGCTGTGCATCACTGCCCAGATGTTAAGTACTTTTGTGCTGTTTTATGGATGCCTTATGTTCTTCAGCTATATACTTTGTTTATTGTGTGGTATACAACCCTATAATACAAATAAGTTTCTCTGTGGCCTTTTTAGCTTAACCGTTGCCTCACAGGAACAAAGAATGAAACCTAGAATGAGCGTAGCATTTTCTTGCGGTTGTTTGTTGTTTAGTCGTGTCCGACTCTTTGTGACCCCATGGACCAGAGCACGCCAGGCACTCCTGTCTTCCACTGCCTCCCGCAGTTTGGTCAAACTCATGCTGGTAGCTTCGAGAACACTGTCCAACCATCTCGTCCTCTGTCGTCCCCTTCTCCTTGTGTGGGGAAGCTGCCAGTTTTCCCCAGACTCACTCAGAACATTAGGACAACTGGAGAGAAAAAAGAAGATGCAAATTGGAGCTGCCTTCAGGACATTTGCTCCCAGTATCTTGACAGTAGAGAAAGGGAGTTTTTAAATGAAGATGCCATGATCCCTGCTGCTTGCCAACATCAAGCCCCACTGAACCTCGTAAGGAATGTTGCACTCCACTTGTTGTTGTTGTTGTTGTTTAGTCATTTAGTCATGTCCGACTCTTCGTGACCCCATGGACCAGAGCACGCCAGGCACTCCTGTCTTCCACTGCCTCCCGCAGTTTGGTCAAACTCATGCTGGTAGCTTCGACAACACTGTCCAACCATCTCGTCCTCTGTCGTCCCCTTCTCCTTGTGCCCTCCATCTTTCCCAGCATCAGGGTCTTTTCCAGGGAGTCTTCTCTTCTCATGAGGTGGCCAAAGTATTGGAGCCTCAGCTTCAGGATCTGTCCTTCCAGTGAGCACTCAGGGCTGATTTCCTTCAGAATGGATAGGTTTGATCTTCTTGCAGTCCATGGGACTCTCAAGAGTCTCCTCCAGCACTCCACTATTTGGAGCCAAAAGTTCATTTCTGAGAATGCCTGACTCAGTTCTACAGCTCCCCTGAAAGACAAGCTACTCATCAGTCTCAGTCCATCCCAAAATGGTGCCTTGTCAGTCAATGAAAAGAAACAGTTAGATCCAGCGGCTTGGCTTGAACCTTTCCCAGCCAGAATCCTCTGTCATCTGAAGGGGTTCCATGGCTGGCAGATATGCAGGGTTTCCTCAGCAGATGAGTTAGTGTGGAAATAATCCTCTGCACCAAGAAATTCTGAAAGTGCTTAATGTAATAAACCAGCTGCTTGGCCGCTCCTTCACACATTGTTATATAAACATGCCAGGTGATTAATTCAGTTTTTATTCTTGATAGAAACGAGCGACAAGCTTTCATAATTTATTTCCTGTTTTATGTTAGCTTAGCACAGTGCAGCGGTAATTGCTATTAATACTGAATTAGAAATTAACTGTTGATTGTACGTATAGAAATAGGCTCTCTGCTCTGCATCATCTGTTGGTAACAGTGTGACCAATACTTATATGAAAAGCAAGGCTGCAAAATAATCGAGATTGTTATTTTTGCTTCTTGTTTCTCACAGGGATGCGAGACATCTGTTTGCAAAGATAATGGCACTCATAATTACTTGCTTCACAACTTCAGATAACTAGATGGTCAAAAGCATCTGTTACGCTATTTTGGGTACTTTAAGCTGTCCCCAGGGAAACTGAGGCCTACTTCTCACCAGAGAGGGTGACAGATTTTGCAAAAATCTAGCATGATGTAATGCTCTGCCTTGTTTGCTTGCTCAAGATTGTTTGTGAGCCGATCAGGCTGCTAGTGACTGTTAGGTTACCAGATTTTTTCAATGAATCCGGGGACACCTTAATTAATTAAATACTACACATTCAGGACGTTGAAACTACAGTGATGGCGGTGGCAGAGGGGCGCAGCTGCCTTAACCTCAACTGGCATGTTTCCCCTTCCTCTGAGACTTCTATCTCCTTTCTCCATGAGCCTGGACAGCCCCTGAGTTGTTGGTTCTTTGGTGGTGGTCGTGCATGGAAGGTGGAGAAGGAGGGCCGAGAGCGGTGGCGGCGACGAAGTTTGGGCAGCACGATGCCTCCCTTCCCATCGGAGCAGCCCCAATCCCATTCCTACTTGTGTGCAAGCAGGAGGGGTGGGGATCCCTCACCTGGGAAGGAAGGCTTCCTGTTGGCTAATTGAGAGATCCCTGCCCCCTCCTGCTTGCACACAAGCTTTGATAGGCAGCATGAAACCTCCCTTCACAGCTGAGAGATCCCCGCCCTGCTCCTGCTTGCATGCAAGTACGAGTTGGGAGGCTGCTCCAATAGGCAGCATGAAGCCTCCCTTCACAGCTTAGTTGCTGGGGTCAGAGAAGGTGGAGGCAGCCCGGAAGCTGCATCTTAGAGCCCCTGCACCACCATCATTTGGGGACTTCTGAGCATCTCCTGAAGTCAGCCAGAGCCAACTGCTCTGGGATGCTGAGACTGCCGCTGCTGTGTTTCCCGGGGACATTAAATGAAATCCGGGGACATTCCGGGGATGGAATTTGTCCGGGGACTTATTCACAAATCCGGGGACTGTTCCTGGGAAACAGGGACATCTGGTAACCCTAATTTAGCGGTACAGACTTTTTGTAGCAGACAAAAATAACCAAAAGAATTGCAACTTGTTGAATGAATCCATTAGAATCGTGCAACTCAGTTCCTTGTTAGATCTGTAGTGCTGCTGAAATGCATATTCCCTTGAACTCCCTTTTACTGAGGTTGCTAATGATAGCCATTAGCATTGATTATTATCATCCTTATCCGTCTCCTGCCTATATAGCTGTTCTCTCCATTGCATGACATGATGGGGGCAAGGGGAGGGGGTAATATTGCTTAACGGTATTAAGTCCTTCTCAAGAGATTTGCTTTTTCTTTCAGTGGTTGCTACTAGCTGGAAGGGAGGTCATTTGGCAGAGTGGGAAGGGGGGGCTGGATCCACATTGATCTTCTAAACGTTATTAAATAAAACGTTCTAGAACTCTTAATGCCAGTTTTCCCTTGCGGGTGGCTTTCTGCTCTGCAGCGACCTCTGGTGTCACATTTTAATAATGCATTTTTAACATTATAAGTAATGAGTGTAGATCTGCCCTAGGAAAGTTATGGGGAGGTGGGGGACTTTAAACTAAGCCTGAGGGAAGCTGCTGTTTGCCTATACAGTGGTACCTCGGGTTAAGTACTTAATTCATTCCAGAGGTCCGTACTTAACCTGAAACTGTTCTTAACCTGAAGCACCACTTTAGCTAATGGGGCCTCCTGCTGCTGACGCGCCGCCGGAGCACGATTTCTGTTCTTATCCTGAAGCAAAGTTCTTAACCTGAAGCACTATTTCTGGGTTAGCGGAGTCTGTAACCTGAAGCGGATGTAACCTGAGGTACCACTGTACTAGAAAAGAGAGAAGGGGAGCAGGAGGCAGAAGACTCAGGTGAGGGAATAGAAAAGTGAAAGGGAAGGAGGAAAGTGAAAGCAGAGCCAAGTTGTTGCTAGGATTAGACTGAAGGTCTGGAGGCAAGAAAAAGCTGAGGGAGGGAGGCAAACAATTTGCCAGCACAATCCCATGCACGTTTACTTAAAATCCCATTATTTCCAAAGAGTCTTACTCCCAGATGTATTTGCATAGCTTTGTGCCCCAGAGGCTGAGGAGGATCAAAAACATTTTGTAGAATTGTAGGCAACAAATCTAAATGTGCTGTTAAAATCCTAAAGAAAGAGGATGGATGCGTCATTGTGTCTAGCAATGATGCATGTAGCAATCAGGTGAATTTCCCTGGCAAATGTACCCAGCGGGGACTTTTTGTGGGGCAGGACCTTCCAGAAGAACTTTGAGACACTCTTCCATTTCTGCAGGAGATCCTGCTGTGTTTTAAAAGCCAAGATCAGCCAGAACCATCACACAGTGCAAACCCCATGCTGGTGAAGCACAGCATACACTTTTTTAAAAATTAAAATATATGGCAGCACCTCCAGGTAATCATTCACTGAAATATCATGTGAAGACACAAAAAGTAACTCTTTCACGGGCTCTTTCCATTCACAGTTACCTGTTGCTGGATATAGCCTGCTTCTGGAATGAGAACAGAAATCCAAGCACTGTTAATTCAGGCTAGATTTACATATGCAGCAAAATAGGGTATAAAATAAACTGTAGTACTGAATGTGAGGGATGTTGTTGTTGTTGTTTAGTCGTTTAGTTGTGTCCGACTCTTCGTGACCTCATGGACCAGAGCACACCAGGCACTCCTGTCTTCCACTACCTCCCGCAGTTTGGTCAAACTCATGCTAGTAGCTTCGAGAACACTATCCAACCATCTCGTCCTCTGTCATCCCCTTCTCCTTGTGCCCTCCATCTTTCCCAACATCAGGGTATTTTCCAGGGAGTCTTCTCTTCCCATGAGGTGGCCAAAGTACTGGAGCCTCAGCTTCATGATCTGTCCTTCCAGTGAGCACTCAGGGCTGATTTCCTTCAGAATGGATAGGTTTGATCTATCTATCTTTCTTGCGGTAGCAGATTGCAAAGGAAATTCAGTTGTGACAGTCAAGCCATTGTTTAAGGAGGTTTGTCTATCTTGAAAAGTCTTGTCATGGAGAGTCCATGGGACTCTCAAGAGTCTCCTCCAGCACCATAATTCAAAAGCATCAATTCTTCGGCGATCAGCCTTCTTTATGGTCTAGCTCTCACTTCCATACATCACTACTGGGAAAACCATAGCTTTAACTATACGGACCTTTGTTGGCAAGGTGATGTCTCTGCTTTTTAAGATGCTGTCTAGGTTTGTCATTGCTTTTCTCCCAAGAAGCAGGCGTCTTTTAATTTTGTGGCTGCTGTCACCATCTGCAGTGATTATGGAGCCCAAGAAAGTAAAATCTCTCACTGCCTCCATTTATTCCCTTTCTATTTGCCAGGAGGTGATGGGACCAGTGGCCATGATCTTCGTTTTTTTGATGTTGAGCTTCAAACCATATTTTGCGCTCTCCTCTTTCACCCTCATTAAAAGGATCACTGTACAAATAGAAAGCTAGCACTTAAGAGAGATGGGATGCAATCTAGCTCTCTCCCCACTGTGCTATTTTACTGCTTGCAGGGTTGTTTGTTTGTTTGTTTGTTTGTTTGCTTGCTTGCTTGCTTGCTTGCTTGTGTAAGCGAATGCTGGGTCTCAGGACCAGCCAATGACATTTTGGCACCTGAGGCAAACCACAAAATGAGATCCCCCATCAGGGAAGAAGGGGTGAGTGAAGATCCACATTATGATCATAGGAGAAAAGAAAGATCTACATTGGGATCTGCTGTCCCTGCGGATCCTGCTGCCTAAGGGATCTACCTCCCCCTGCCTGCATATTGTTAAGACATTTATCTTAGTCATCTTAGACTAAGATGGACATAATAACTGATAAAGACATAAAAGAACAATTGATTAAAATTAATACCTCACACAGGAAGAAGAAAGGAGAACTTTGCTAGCGAACTTCTAAATTACTAAATGTATTAATACGAATTGAAGTTAAATCATTGGAGCTGTGGTATAAGGGATTTTATCAAGATTGAATTGTAATTGGATTGAGCAATAGTTTGGAAGCAGAATTAAAGGGAATTAGTAGACCTTGAAGCCCAGCATAGGGGGGACGAGGACCTAAATTTTATAATTGGCTATGTGATTGATTTGTATTTGAACTGTAATTTGGTATTGATATAATAAGGCTTACATTGGATTTATGTAACTGAAAACTAATAAAAATTATTTTACATAAAAAAGACAGTTATGCTTTTCTAGTTATGCTTTTCTTAGTAAGACATTCTGACATTTAAATCAAGAAGGTGGACAACTGTGGGGAAAATGAATATAGCACACACAAGTCACAGAGGTTTCAGCAAATTGCTGTGTTGGCGGATGTGCCCCTGGCTCAGTGAAAAGTTGGCAGTGGCAGCTGGTTCCACTAGAACTGATGGGACCACAAAGAAGTCACCGGGACATGGTCAATGAGAGGTCATGGGAGAATGGCCAACTTCTGTTTTTTTCTCCATCCTTCTGCCTTCCAAAGGTACTGTAGACACTTAAGCATTGCTGAGCACCTAAGACTCTATCTTGGTTCAGAAGTGGTCTCTGCTGTCACAAGAAAGGAGATTCCGACAAAACATCAGGAAAACTTTCTGACAGTTTGACAGTGGAACGGTCTCCTTCAGGAGGTTGTGGACTCTCCTTCCTCAGAGGTGTTTAAGCAGAGGTTGCTTGACCATCTATCATGGATGCTTTAGTTGAGATTCTTTCATTGAAAGGAGTTGAACTAGATGACCCTTGGGGTCCCATCCAACTCTACAATTCTATGATTCTATGAATTTCTAGTGTGGATTCATACCACAATAAACTGAAGAGAACAACTGCCTTGGTGAAGACTGTAGGATGATATTTGGTGAGAGAGGGACAGAGAGAGTACGAAACTGTTGGTTCCCATGGACCTCTCAGACCATAGTACTCTTCTGGATAAACTGTCTGGGTTGGGAGGGAGAGGTGCTGCATTGTAATGGCTTCACTCTTACTTGAATGGTCATTTCCAGAAGATGGTGCTGGTGAATTATTGTTCTGCCCCATGGTAGCTGTGTGGTCCCAAGGGCTCTATTTTACATGAAACTGGTGGGAGACATCACCTAGAGATATGGATTGAGATTATCACCAATAGGTAAGGTAAAGGTAAAGGACTCCTAGTTTTCCTCCTCTAAAAATTGGGTGCGTCTTATGGTCGGGTGCGTCTTATGGAGTGAAAAATACGGTATATTATATATTTGGACCTGCCTTTGAAGATGGTCTGGAAGCTCCAGTTGGCTCAAAACAGGAGAGTGAGATTCTGAACAGGGACTTGTAGCAATACCAGCATATTATACAAGTCTGTGGTGACTTCCAGTTGATTCCGGGCCAAATTTAATTAGCTGATATAAACACCAAAGCAGTAAATGTCTTAGGATCAAGATACCTGAAGGACTGTGTGACCATTTCCGTGGTGGTACCTCAGTTATGGAACGTTCTCCTGAGGGAGACTTGCCTGGTACCTAAGGTAGGACCTTTTCAGTTCCTTTTTATTATCCAATGGTCATTTAAGGGCATATTAGTTTCTTGAAATACATTTCCTTTTTCCCCTCCACCCCTTTTTCTGGCTGGTCTTTTTGTACTGGTTTTGACTTTATGCTGCCTTGTGGTCCATGGAATCCAGCTTTATGTTGCTTTTATGTTGCTTTTGTGCTGGTCTGTATTTCTTTTGTATTTTTTTTACTGATTGTTCTCATTGTACATTTAACCGCAGGCTGCCACACAAATCACGTAACATCCAATTACAGCTTTAATTGCACAATGAGTGTGAAAGTATATAATGTAGAATAATTACAGCACATCTTTATAATGGGACATATATAAACGGTCCTGAACTTGGAACATTTCCCATTCTGGATAGAATACTGAGGACAAAGGCTCTGCAAACATGACTTCATCTGCATATAACAAACACCTGAATGTTTATCACCATTATTAAAATCAAGCCTCTCTTTTGCATATAATGATCATCAATACATGCCAAAAGACTGGTTAAAAATAGGGTGTTAGAGAATCCAAGAGTTTAAGAGAACATATTATTTCAGCACTGGTAGCTTGCAAATTAGCAGGGATTCTTTAAAGAAAACTTTAATGTAACTACTACTGCTAGTTGTATAACTAATGGAACATTAGGTACAAGCTATTTGGAAAAACAGTATGATGATATCCCATTATTATGATCTGTTTTTCCCTTTATTAAAGCGCTCACACATTTAAAGGGTACTTTTTTAATGACAATTTCTAGGAGACATTAATTCTAGGGGACATTAATCTTATTATTGTTGTTGTTATTATATTATTTTTTCATCTTCCTTAATAATAAGAAACCAAAACCATAATTCACCGGGCAGCATAAACGGCAATTTCAGAATTTGTTCTATCATTGCTATTTTTGCATGCACAAAGATTCTGCAGCAATAGAAAAAGATATCAAATATAATGAACAATATTAGATATTATTAAGAAAAAAAGCAGGTCAAGTTATATTTGTTATGGCAGTTTCATACAACCTTAAACCCCTGTTTTGTTGAGGAGTGGTAAGCTTTTGTAAGAATATGTTCATCTGTTGTATTCAGGGTAGCAGGAGATTGTATGGTAATTTCTGAACTGTCAAGTTTGTTAAATCTAGCAAGGTTTACAAAACACAATACCTGAAATGGTTCAGCCCTTATCTGGCAAATAAGTCCTCAGTGTCCAGCTCTACCAGACACAAGGTCCCATTACAGGGATTTAGTTTCCCCAAAATTTTCACAGCTGACTCAGTCATATGGAGTTTTCAGACATTTTGTCTTGCCCGCAGAACTGCAGTCATGACAGGTTTGGGGAAGGTTGGGCAGGGATCGTTCAGACAGAAGTACCCTCTGGGAGTTTAGATATTAGGGGCTGACATTTGAATAACACTGCATATAATAATGGATATAGTATGCAATATTTTTTCCCCCTCTTTAGCAAAGCTTCCTTCTTAGTTCAGGAAAGCGACTCCTCTATACTTCCCCCACTTCCCTTGTTGTTTCAAATGTTTGTTTCTCATCTATATTTTCTGCACCAACATCAACAGAATGTTAGCAATGGAAGGAGGCAATTGAATTACTATTGGAACCCACAACTATCTGGGCTAGGAAGACTAAACTTTGCTATCTGGCATAGGTCTTTATAGATCTTTATGCTATATAACCATCAGCTTTTTCACAGAGGACTCATGCCTTCAAAGAACAAGAAGGCATTAATACAAGTTATAGACAAGACGTCAGGTTTGACATTTGGTCTAGTTTCTACTAACAACCTGTCAAAATGGAGGAGATATTAAGTCTGTTTACAGCAGCCAGGCTTGTTAGTGTGTTGCATTCTGTAAATATCTTGATAGATGATCAGATTAGGTCCATGCATCCTCAGAGCAGATAAATGCTATTAACAAGATGTGCTATGAGGAATGTAACAGTAATTTTGTTGTCCTCTCATTTATTAATAGGCGCAGAGATTGTTTTCGACGCATGGAAGAAAAATAGCACCTCACTTCCATAATCTGCTTTTGTAGTCACCGTGTTCTGGGCTTATTATGCAGCACAGCATACAGTATCAAAGAACTGCAAAGCCAAAAGAGGCCTGAAGAACAGGGCCAACCCAAGGCATTTTTGTACCTATCAGGGCTGGACTTCAGTAGCCGGGAGCCATGCATCAAGACTGGGTCATTGGCAGTCATCTGGGGCAAGGTAGGAGCCTGAAGTAGCCAAACAATAGGCCAAAACCCACGAGACAAACCAGGAGGTAGAGTCCAGAGATAAAAGTCAGTACCAAACAACAAACTGTAAGTTGGGACTGAAAATCAATTTAGAATGTAAGACTGTGTCAGCACCAAGAGAGATATTGTTGCCTCTTTTACTCCTTCATCACCAGCAGGATCTAATAGCCCACCTGGGTGGAAGGAGTCAACCCAAGACCTGAAGATACTTAACCAAGAACCACACTGGGAAGCTGTACACAGACCCAACCACTTCTGATATTTTATCATCATTATCATCATCATCATTTCTTATCCACTCTTCTCCATGAGTGTCCTGGCTCCTACTGGATGAAGAAATAAAACTCGGATTATGGTTTCTGCCAAAAAAAAACCCCTAATCTTCAAATCCATAAAGTATTTAAGCAAGGCGAGGGTCTTTGAACTGGGAAGGTACATGGGAACTCCTTCTGGACCCATTTATTTGGTCTGGCATCTCTTGTGTCCTAGGGGATGAGGGAGCAGATAGGACTGGCATGGAGCTGAGCTTCACATTTCACATCTTCACTATAGGTGAGGAGCCAGTGGGAGGGGAGGATCCAGCAGAGCTGGAGGCAGGGACGTGGATGGCATGGACAGACATAGTGATTACCTGCTGCATTTCTCCCTGGGATTAGACTTTCCACTCGCTGCATCCTCCCTAGGTAAATCTGATGTCTCATGGTGCCTAAATGCAGCCCAGCTCACTGGGATCTTCAACCTCCAACTCCTTGAGCTCTTCTCACCCCTCCATGATGTCTCCAGAGACAGCACAAACACAGACATTTCTTTGAGAAGAAATAAAAGTAGTATAAAAGAAATAAAAGTAAATACAACATTTAATTCTTCTCAAAACAATGTGTGCGAGATTTAAGGGGGAGAAAAGGGGTAATACCAGGAAAATCTAGTCTGCCTTAAAGCATCCTGGCTTATTGTTTCTAGAATGTTAAATAAACCTAGTCTTAGCTTCCAGGTTTAAGCTGCAAGAGATACTCTGCAGAGCTCAGTAACACGGTCAAGAAAGGATGATAACTAAATAATATATCCTCTCCTAGTGTTGAAATCCGTTCCAACTATTAGCACAGGGCACAATCCACCAGGGGTTTCTCCTGTGAAAGGTGGATTAAAATGAACAAGATCTGCATGAATGCGCAATCTGCACATTTTAAAATTGATTCATCGGTTAGTCTGTTGCCTTCAAGCATTACTTGGGAGCCTACAGAAAGATCTCTCTGATCCTTATTGGAAGTGAAATAATGGTCTAAATGGGCTGGAGTCTGATTCCAAAGGGTTGTTCATTCTTTTGTGCACTATAATGGATGTTCCTTGTGTACTAATAGATCCCATTTGTACTTTGAGTTTCCTTAACTGAATTGACACATTTATAACTGAAGGATATTGTATGTCATAATAGTACGAGGCTCTTCATTTAAGCCTGATGTGCCATTGCAAAGAATGAATTGTTGCCTCTATTACCTCCTTGCCTTTCAGCTTGCTCTCTTTGATCAACTTATACGAGTACATTGGCTGTAACAAATAAAATGAGGCTAATGAGCCAAAATGGCTTCAGTGATTGATTTGTAATATAGTTCTCAACATTCCAGAAAAGAAAAGAAAAGAAATGGAGGTCTTTTTTGCCGTCATCTCACAGAAGCCCAGATTAAACTTGGAGAATGGCAATCTGACAGATAAACAAAAGGAACTGAAGCACAAAATATGTCTAGTGCTTTCGGTTGCAAAATGACTCCCTTAAGCAGCAGGTGGTGGTGGTGGTGTTTTTGTGATGTGAATTGGCTTCAGAGAATGCCCATCCTCTGAGATCAGTTCTTCCTCCCTTCAACCATGAACATTATTTTTTCCAGTGCAGTACCGAATCGATTTTTTTTGGTACAGGAGGCAGTGACGGAGCTTCATGTTTTGGGACTACAATTCCCGTCATCCCTGACCACTGGTCCTGTTAGCTAGGGATGATGGGAGTTGTAGTCCCAAAACATCTGGAGGGACAAGTTTCGCCATGCCTGGTCTAAGATATAAAATAAATGTTCATAAATGTACCAGGCAAACACACGCACACACACTGTATACACCACATGTCTGAAACAGTATAGGAAAACAGTCCTAAAGCCATTTTGACTCTTTCAGTGACCTCAAATATTCCTCTGCAATTTGGATGCACAGCCCATGGGACCACAAGGAACATCTAGTCCAACCCCCTGCAAGGCAAGAATTTTTCATGGAATGTGGAGCTCAAACCTACGGACCTGAGATTAAGTCTCACTGAGTGAAGTATCCCTGTCATAAATCCACATTAATTTGCACACAAAAAATATTTAAACATATATGGACTTAAATACACCTGTGCGCAAATTAATTGAAACAAAGCATGTTTTCTATCTTACTTGTAATCCTGTACTCAAAACAAACACGGAAATTCAGTTGATCATTATGGTGTTGGAAGCCTGCAGCCAATAGAAGGAATGATGTGCTCACCACAATATATTGAGGTTCTACGTAAGAGAGTTACAGTTGTACCTTGGGTTACAGACGCTTCAGGTTACAGACGCTTCAGGTTACACACTCTGTTAACCCAGAAATAATACCTCAGGTTAAGAACTTTGCTTCAGGATGAGAACAGAAATCGTTGCATGACGGCAGTGGGAGGCCCCATTAGCTAAAGTGGTACCTCAGGTTAAGAACAGTTTCAGGTTAAGAACAGACCTCCAGAATGAATTAAGTTATTAACCCGAGGTACCACTGTATTCCAGAGCTGGAAAAGAGGTATCCTGACAGTACTGGGATATTGCAGCAGGACGTAGCCCCCTGTCACACATCGAAAGTGGTGAAGAAATTCATGACAGAGCAGCAAATACAGGTACTTGATTGGCCAGGGAATTCCCCAGACATAAATCCCATTGAGAATTTGTAGGCTATATGCAAAAGTCGCCTCTGAGCTGTAGACTGTACAACTATGGAGAAGCTCATTCAGGTGCTGATTCAAGTGTGGTACAGGGATCCAAAAATCAACAGTGACTGTTCAAAACTAGTAGACTCCATGCCAAACCATGTTCAAATGCTGCTTAAAAATAGCAGAGGTCATATCCGTTATTAATGTACGTATATGTGAGTTTTGTACATATATATGTGAGTTTTGTACAATAAACAACATTGTTTGTTTCAGTTAATTTACACAAAGGTGTATGTTAATGTTTTCTCACAAAATATATATTTAGAGCCATATTTTATCTCATTCCAAGGGTGATTTTGTCCCTCCCTTTCCTTAAGAGGAAAAAGGCAAGACTCAGCTTGGGTGGAAAATGTGCCTATAGAAGGTGACCCCAATCTCCATCTTTCCACAGCACAGCACCCCACCCCTTATCCCAGTGATGTGGTAAGGAATTAGCCTGTTGCCAGTTAGGAGGCTGAGCAGAATTTTTTGGGTGTCCCTAAAAGTCAATGGGAACACAAATTTTCATCTAGCCTCTTTGTCTACAAGTGATGTCATTACTTTTCTCCTGAATTTGAGCTAATGAATCACAGATACTGTTGGTTACATTGAGGTAACAACTATATAGCTATATAACAAGTTCATAGAATCAATTGATTGTAGCTTTCTCACATTCACAGTGGATCAAACGTTTAATTAGGAACCTTCACTGATATAATTTGTCAGTTTAAATCAAGCAGCTTAACATTCTGTATATGAGACTTATTTATTTCTTAACTTGAAAACCCAGGACTGGATAAATGTGGCATTTCAAATGCAAACACCATTTATAGTTTTTTTTTTTTTTTATGCTTCCAGATCAGGGGGGGAAATGTGGTGTTGTCTAGTTTCCAGCACAATATCACCTTGTTAACAAAAGTAGCTGAGAGGTTTATTGCTTCGGAATGTATACTGCGACTAATTGGGAGACTTTATAAAACTTTTGCCTCATTAGAATATCTATGGCATAAGTAGCAGCAATTTTAGGAGCCAGTCAGAAATGAGATGTTACATTGCTGTTTCCTTAGTTTTAAGACTAAGCTTTTCTAAATGGTTTTATTTAATTGACCTGGGAGGGGAACTGGCTGATAACTCTCCTTGTAAATTGCCTGCCATTAAAAAGAAAAGTACAAAGAGAGGTTGGTTTCAAGGTGGCCCTGCCTTATTTTTTCACACACCAACACATACATGCACACGCACACACACACACACACACACACAGCGATTTTGTGCTTGTTGTTGCAAGCATCTCACCTGTCCTATAGGTAGGGATTTGTGATAAATTTAATTCAGTTCACCTTTAAAAGTGAATCTACCTGATTTGAACTTTCCAGAACAGAAACACAGCTATCCTTCAAAACCTGCACTTCTCTGAATTTTGCAATGCTGGTGAGTTCGTACCAAAATGTTTATACTGTGCTAAAGAGTATCTGAACTAAGATACAAAAATGCATTGTATCAGGGAGAATTGCTTTGCAATAATAATAATAATAATAATAATAATAATAATAATAATAATAATAATTTTTAAAATGTGCATATTGGGCAAAACTGCAGACAAGCACTGAACATTATGAGAAATTGGCAGTAAAATGCTGATGGATTTTCATGTGGATTTTTTTTAAAAAATCACAAACTGATGTGGAAATGTGGAGAACTGAATTACAATCTGAAAAAGGGGAAACTTAGAGAAACTGAAATTGACAGAATCAACCATCCTTAGTTATAATCACCCTGACCTTGATTTTCAGTACTATCCAACTGGGCTAGATAACCCTTGGGTTACCTTCCAACTCTTAGATACTATGAACTGTATAGATTCTATGGCTCAAATCAGATATTCAGTACCAAAAGTGGAATTCCGAATTCTGTGCTTGTCACTGATATGCGAAGCAAATGTAGCAAAAAGCATTGTATATAAAAAAACTTCTTCCGTACATTGCTTTTCCTTTGCGATCCTTCCCCTTAGGTTACATTTCTCCTAGTTGGTATTCTTAGCTATGCTTTCTGGTGAAGTGTTTTGAGGGGGGCAGAATGACTAAAGGGTAGGGTTGCCATATTTCAACCACTGAAAATCTCATCAGAAAAGTTGTTGAGGTTTTTTTGGGGGCAAAGTTGTTTTGTGATTTCTACCCGGACACTGCCTCCAACTGCAGTATTCCGGATATGTCCAGGAAATGTTTAAACGCCTACAGGAACTATTAAGCACCCTTCTCCCTACCACTGCTTTTCCCAGGCAAGGTCCATGCCCCTTTGTGCATATCAGCGGCAAATAAAGGGCTGGAAATCCCATGTTGACTCTTGGCAACCTCCTGATCTGACCTGCAATGGAAAGCAAAACAGAATTTGGTAGGAATCATAGAAATGTAAAGTTGGAAGGGACTGGGAGTGGCCACCAAGACCATATAAGGGGAAGGCAGCTCAGATCAGCAGCGTGATTAGCTGAGATCATTCTAAGGAGAAATGGGGTTTTCTGGGATCAAATCAGAAACTGAGATGGCTTCTGTATCTCCAAGACCACCCCTGGAAAATAGGGACACTTGGAGGGTCTGCAGTATCCATCCGGATGCAGTAGACTTGAGCTCCAGCCCCCAAACCGTTATTCCCCAAATAGCCCTTTGGTGACTTTTGGCCCAAATTCAAAAAAAAAAAAAAACTTTTGGCCCAAATTCAAGTTGGGTGTGCATGCCCTCATCTCAACCATCTTCACCTTTCTCTGCCCAATCAACTGGTGAAGCTTACTTACGCTCTGTTTACAGCATCTCATTCAAAAGAGATGGCAGTAACTTTCTACATTTACAAAGCTTCAGAGTTACATTTTATACATTGCCTTCAAAATATGCAACCTGATCAGTAAGAAAACTCACCGCACTTCATTCATTTGGCTCCTAAATATGCTATATATGTGAGTGGGCAATTAAATGAAAAGGGTTTGAATTTATGCAGTTATTTGCAATATGTGCGGCCTATGTATTTATGAAGCTATTCACAAAGACATCATTCAGAAGATATAATTGCAAATAAATACTGCCTTTCCTACGTACCCAACCTTCCTCTCTGGAGTAGAAATAATTTTAGTGGGATTATGTTATATTTTAGCAATTTGCTTGGATGGAACAGTTCTTTCTCTTGGGTCTACATTTTCTGTAATAGATAGGCCGGCCATGCCATAATTTTCTGCACAGCCCTTGTTTTCTTGACAATATCATAATGTTTCCATATTTCCAACAGAAATATATATATATATTGTAATTGAAGGAGGAGTGGTGCTGGCATTATGAACTTTTTGGAAACTGTGCTCCCCCACCCCACCCCCGCTTCTGTCTGCCTTTTCAAAATGACTTACACAAATCTTGGGACCCTTTTAAATTATTCAGCAGATTTGAGTTGTAATAGTTCATTAATTCTCTTACTGGGAAAGCTGAAGTTTCAGAGCACCAGAGATCTATCCCGTAAAATGTATATCTGCATTTTAAGCATCAAACTTGCTTTATTTTCTGGAAAGCCAACTCCTTGACAATGATGGTTAAACAAATCTCCTTGAAGCTGTCGGTTTAAGCAAGTTGTCCTGTGATGGCTGTGTCAGTAGAGCATGAGACTCTTAGGTGGAATCTGTACACATATAAAAAAAAGCTATGAAAATTATTTTATTTAAAACATTTTGAAAAATATATTGAATTTGCCATAGCTCACCATCACCATATAGTGTCATGTTGGTATATTGCACTTTACAACACACTTAAAACATTTTATTTGCAGCTGTATAGCTGACTCCTTAATCTCAGGATCATGGGTTCAAGCTGGGCAAAAGAGTTTGGACTAAATATTATTATTATTAATAATAATATGCTTATATGCCACCCAGCTGGACGGGTTTCCCCAGCCACTCTGGATGGCTCCCAACAGAATATTAAAAACACGATAAAACATCAAACATTAAAATCTTCCCTAAACAGGGCTGCCTTCAGATGTCTTCTACAAGTCAGATAGTTGTTTCCTTGGCATCTGATGGGAGGGCGTTCCACAGGGTGGGCGCCACTACTGAGAAGGCCCTCAGCCTGGTTCAATGTAACCTCACTTCTCACAGTGAAGGAACCGCCAGAAGGCCCTCGGCGTTGGACCTCAGTGTCCGGGCTAAACAATGGGGGTGGAGACGCTCCTTCAGGTATACTGGACCGAGGCCATTTAGGGCTTTAAAGGTCAGCACCAAAATTTTGAATTGTGCTTGGAAACATACTGGGAGCCAATGTAGGTCTTTCAGGATTGGTGTTATGTGGTCTCAGCAGCCACTTCCAGTCACCAGTCTAGCTGCTGCATTCTGGATTAATTGTAGTTTCCAGGTCACCTTCAAAGGTAGCCCCATGTAGAGCACATTGCAGTAGTCCAAGTGGGAGATAACTAGAGCACTCTGGCGAGACGGTCCACGGGCAGGGAGGGTCTCAGCCGGTGTACCAGATGGAGCTGGTAAACAGCTGCCCTGGACACAGAATTGACCTGCGCCTCCATGGACAGCTGTGAGTCCAAAACGACTCCCAGGCTGCGCACCTGGTCTTTCAGGGACACAGTTACCCCATTCAGGACCAGGGAGTCCTCCACACCCACCCGCCCCAGTCCCCAAGACAGTAGTTCTGTCTTGTCAGGATTCAACCTCAATCTGTTAGTCGCCATCCATTCTCCAACCGCCTCCAGGCACTCACACAGGACCTTCACCGCCTCCACTGGTTCTGATTTAAAATAGATGTAGAGCTGGGTATCATCCGCATACTGATGAACACCCAGCCCCACAAAAAGGCATTTGGAGTCTAACAATTCTTAGCTTCCTGTACTGATTATATAAAAAGGGGAAAAAAGCTGATCCTGGTAAAAGCAATGCCACTGAAAAATCAATTTGTTCCTTCACAGGGACCTTTAGTTCAGCATGTAATTTTTTTGTTTCACTCTAGAAGGCTTTGTGGTAAATCGATGGAGTAAGATTAACCACCACCACACTAATACAACAATTAACAATTAGTTGAATCTTTTTATGGCATTCTGCATCTACTATTACTATTATTTATTACATTTAAGAAGGGACTCCAATCCAATCAAGATTCCTACTGGAAGAAGAGTGAGAAGCAGTTTGGGATGATTTCCCCTTTACCCTGCCATACTCTTATAAATGGTCTGCCAAGCCACCCTGCAGCTTCTTGGGGGACACAGGAGCCTGGATGGGGAAGGAAGAATAAGTTAAAATCTCCTTGCCACATTCTGCTCATGGTTAGCCTGAATCTGACCCAATAACACGCATAGGCTGATTTTCCACCACAATGATCTTCCAAGGGGTTTACTGTCATATTCTTCAATGTCAATTCCATCACCTAATCCCAATTAATGAATAACATCAGAAAAGGAAGGGGGTGAGAAAGAAAAGCACTCCAAATTTATTCTAACCCGATAAAGGTACGGCATATGCCACGATCCTATCACACCCTACTTCCACAAAAGACTGCCAAAGGTCTGTCAAATGAAGATAAGTGATTTATGTGAAATATAAACCGATTAGACTATTAGGAAGGGATCACACACTGCTTCCACACAGGGGCAGGCGGACGTCATGCTGGTCTACCTCGTTCTCAAAGCCGAACCAATTTGTGTTGTTCAAACTCAGAGTTAAGCACTGTAATCTACTTAGGCCTGAAACAGATTGAAGTCTTCATAGTCTACATAATTAACATTCCTTTCTCAACAATTAACATATTGGAAGGGGTTAGCTGACTGAGTTGTGCCTGTGTTTTGCAGAGCAGTGTTTTGACATTGGATTCTCAAAACTTTAAGGCTCAGAATAAAAGTATGACATGTGAAAGGCAATTAGAGTATGCTTCATTTATCTTGTAAAGCACAGCGGAAGGCTCACGGCTGGGAAGGATTAAAAATAGATGGCACCAGCTAATATATGTTGTGTGCAACCTTGCATTTATCCGCTGCGATGCTGTGGATTTGTGTTACATTTGAATCTTTTTTGCCAAACAATTAGGGCAACGGAGTGGTATTATCTGCAATTTCAAGAAATGCATATATATTCTTTTCCCTTTCTCTGTGCTTTATTAAAACTCCTGGCAGATCCATTGTTAGAAACCAACCTGCAGTTACACACTGAATTTCTTAAATTGTCAGGAGAAGGTCAAGGATGTGTGCGAACACTGCCATTCGCATTAGCTAGAGGGCTATCAGATTATTTTTGTCTCTCTGTGCGTGCCTCTTCCTCCTCAGTTCTGGTGAATGGCAGAGGACACATTGGAGTAACTGGCAAGTTTAATACAATGGCCAATGGCAAATCCTCTTGAAAGGTACTCAGATGTCAGGAAGCCATTGATTTGAGGGATGGGCTGGAGAGATAAGGAATGAATGGATGTACTGTCCGAAAGATCCCTTCAAGAAGTACACTTTGATTTCCAAAAATGTACATGGGGCCTGATTTAAACATGGCACTGTATGAATAAACGAAATACTCTTGCTGGGTCCAATGCAGCTGGTGACTCATATAAATCGGGTCAGAGTTCCTATGGATGCGTACATGTCATACTCATAATAATGTAAAAGGTAAAGGTACCCCTGCCCGTACGGGCCAGTCTTGACAGACTCTAGGGTTGTGCGCCCATCTCACTTAAGAGGCCGGGGGCCAGCGCTGTCCACAGACACTTCCGGGTCACGTGGCCAGCGTGACAAGCTGCATCTGGCGAGCCAGCGCAGCACACGGAAATGCTGTTTACCTTCCCGCTAGTAAGCGGTCGCTATTTATCTACTTGCACCTGGGGGTGCTTTCAAACTGCTAGGTTGGCAGGCGCTGGGACCGAGCAACGGGAGTGCACCCCGCCACAGGGATTTGAACCGCCGACCTGACGATTGGCAGGTCCTAGGTGCTGAGGTTTTACCCACAGCGCCACCCGCGTCCCTTCATAATAATGTGGCTGCATTTTAATATTTTAATGTTTCAATATTTTAATGTTGTATTTTAATCTTGTTTTGAAGTTGTATTCATTCAACTTGTTTTTATTATTGCTTGTTAGCCGCACTGAGCCCGGCCTTGGCTGGGGAGGGTGGGGTATAAATAAAAAGATATTATTATTATTATTATTATTATTATTATTATTATTATTATTATTGGTGTGGAACATGGAGCCTGGGATGTGCAGATGCAGGCAACAGATATTAACAGTGCCGCAGCTATGCCCTATCTGAAGTGCTTGCAGTTTCAGCATGTGCCTCCAGAATTCTCTCTTCTTTTGCCTTCTTACCTCAACCGAGGAAACTTGAGGGGAGAGCTCTTCCTCTGTCCTCTGCATTGCACTTAAGAAGGGAGATAAGGACATATCCATTGGCTTCCCTTCCCCAACAATGATGGAAGGGAATGATATGTGCAGAGGCAAAGGAGCAAACAGCCATGTGGTAGTACAGAGGGGGCTATTACTATACTGCCCTACCCAACATCTTATCTTCCAGTTTGTGTTTGGAACATTTCATCATCTAGACATATTCTATCACCCCCAAATCATCTGAACATTCCTGAAGATCTGAAGTCAGTGCTCCCCAGCAAAAAATACTTTTCAACAATGGAAGAAGTTGGCCCTGTCTATTCCAAATTTCCAATAAGTCCTGGGTCTCTAACTTATCAGGGACCCCAATTTGTGCCCCTGCATGGGCCGGGGGGGGGGGGGAAGCAAGATTCTCAGAATATTTCAGCTTCACCTATAGGGATCAGAACAAGTCTGCCCCAGATAGCCAATCAACCCTGGTTAGCCTTCCAGGGGTGGGTCCAAGGAATAGGCGCAGAAAAGCTATCTCCTTTCTTCTTAGAAAGCCAGAGGAGAGTTAAATACCAAGTTGTCTACATGTTTAATGTGTAATCTGTTAGGTAAAAAGGTAAAGGACTCCTGGACGGTCACGTCCAGTCAAAGGCAACTATTGGGTTGCAGTGCTCATCTCGCTTTCAGGCTGAGGGAGCGGGCGTTTGTCCACAGACAGCTTTCCGGGTCATGTGGCCAGAAGGACTAAACCACTTTTGGTGCAACGGGACACTGCGACAGAAGCCAGAGTACACGGAAACGTTGTTTACCTTCCTGCTGCAGTGGTACCTATTTATGTACTTGCACTGGTGTGTTTTCGAACTGCTAGGTTGGCAGGAAATGGGACAGAGCAATGGGAGCTCAGCCCGTTGTGGGGATTCGAACCGCCGACCTTCCGATTGGCAAGTCCAAGAGGCTTAGTGGTTTAGACTACGGCGCCACCGTCGTCCCTGTTATCTATTAAAGTGAATGCAATGTGTTAGCACCCGACTGTCTTGAGAAGCAATACAGTGCACCTCTGGGAATGAAGTCAAACTCCTGGAGAATCACAGCACCTTCTGTGGCCGGAGAGACTGGTAACTTCTAACTACTGCTCCTCCACATTGTTTTTTCGGTGTTAGCAGCACCAAAGTGACCTCTCCAGGCTACAAGCCTGGGCAGCGTGTGTGGAAGTTCTGGGCTGCCCAGATGACAAGACTCTCCTCTCAGCTTGCTGGTGTGGTCCAAAGGAAAGCAAAGCAAAGCACCAGTTTGGCTGCAGGAGTTGAGTTTCTGGAAGGAGGCATACTTCTTCTTTGGCGATCACTCATAGCTGAGTAAGATTGTCTTCCATAAACACAGTTTAAACAGTGGGTCCGTAAATGACTGTGGAGGCCAGTTAGGGATCCACACGTCCTTCCACAGCGGGGACATAGGTTTCTGGGTAGTAGCTGATGATGATGAGGGTTTGCCAAGCGTGCCTTCCTCTTAGCACTTTTCTCCCTTTCATCCTGAGTTCGAGTGTCTTCAAAGCCCATGACACTTTTGGTAAAGGCTGTTCTCCAATAGGAGTGCTCGCAGGCCAGTGTTTCCCAGTTGTCAGTGTTTATACTACCTTTTTTTAGATTTGCCTTGAGACAGTCTTTAAACCTCTTTTGTTGACCACCAGCATTACACTTTCCATTTTGAAGTTCGGAATAGAGTCATTGCTTTGGAAGATGATCATCAGGCATCCACACAACATGATCAGTCCAATGAAGTGGATGTTGAAGAATCATTGCTTCGACACTGGGGATATTTGCTTCTTCCAGTACACTAGCATTAGTTCGTCTGTCTTTCCAGGTGATGTGTAAAAGATTTTGGAGACACCATTGATTGAATCTTTCAAGGAGGTGGAGGTGGTGTTTATAAGTGATCCATGTTTCACAAGCATACGGTAAAGTTGGTAGTACAATAGCTTTGTAAACAAACATTTTGGTTTCCCTGCGAATGTCCCAGTCCTCAAACATTTTGCACTTCAATTGGGAGAAAGCTGCACTCGTATATGCCATCCAATTCCACTCTAAAGTGTTCTTTAAATGAGGCAGAAAATGGAATCCTCTCTCATGGCGGGAGTCAAACTTTGAGAAACTGGAGTACAGGTTTCAGCGCAGCACTAATACAAAGTCACTCAGAGCACTCTCTTGGCCATGTCTTCCATGACAAGACTTGTGGTGATTTCAACCATGCGCAAGTAAGAAGCAGGAGAAAAACGAGGGCAGGATGCTGGTGAAGTAGAAATAAAGATGGGAACAGAAGGCTTAAAAATGCTTAAGTGCAGGAGCCTTGGCAAAAATGTCACTGCTTTGGTGGTCTAGCAAAGGCTTTGAAGAAGCTGGGGACAGAATTGAAGGACAAGGAAGGAGTGGGAAGAGCAAAAGCAAAATAGAACAGAACAAAAGAATGAAGGAGGCAGTGCTATGGCGCAGCTGAGCTTGTACAGCACAGAGAAAAAAGAGGAGAATAAAAGCTTGGGAGGTGACATGTAACTGGGACAGAGAGTCCCAAAATACAGCGCTCCATGTTTGAAGCTGATATGGAAAGAAGCAGAGAGACATAAGAGAGAATGGCATGAGACCAGCAATGGAAGAGGAAGATTGTTTTAGTGAAAGAACATGGAACTCACAGAGGAGGAGAGAGATTGCAAGAGGAAATGGAATGTGCTGTCATCTAAAGGACACGAGAATGGATCAGAGCAGGAATACCATGGTACAGCCCCAACCCCAGTTCATTTGTTTTCAAAATACCTAAGTGGAGTCCATCTTCGATTTACTACCCCTTCTTTGTTTTCTGAACTTTTTGTGTGAGAGAAGACGCTTTGGAGTAAACTCTGAATATATTTATTTTTGAAAGAGCGTGTTAAAAATGGTAGCATTTCCTAACTTATATGACCTTTCATGAGAATATCACGACACCTTTGTTAAAATATTTTTAACTGAACAGATTTTAATCAGTTGGGTTATTTAATAAAGGGCAAAAAGAGATCTAATTTAACTTTTGATATTAGAATGGAACTGATAATGTCAAAATGACAAATATTCAGCCACTTTTTAAATGCTTTATTTCCCCCCTTTAAAGGTTACAATTTCAGTAATGCCACATGTCAACAGAAGAATCAGCATCGATGACAACCTTAGCTCAGGGACACAGGTGCCATAAGCACTATGTATTTAAAGCAGTACCATACTACTTTAAACAGTCAAGGCTTCCCCCAAGCAATCCTGGGAACTGTAGTTTGTCACGGATGCTAAGAGTTGTACGGATGCCTGATGATCGTCTTCCAAATCAACGACTCTATTCCAAACTTAAAAATGGAAAGCGTAATGCTGGTGGTCAACAAAAGAGGTTTAAAGACTGTCTCAAGGCAAATCTAAAAAAAGGTAGTATAAACACGGACAACTGGGAAACACTGACCTGTGAGTGCTCCAGTTGGAGAACAGCCTTTACCAAAGGTGTCATGGGCTTTGAAGACACTCAAACTCAGGACGCAAGAGAGAAATGTACTAAGATGAAGGCACGCTTGGCAAATCCACACCATGATCAACTCCCGCCTGGAAACCAATGTCCCCACTGTGGAAGGACATGTGGATCCAGAATTGGCCTCCACAGTCACTTACGGACTCATTGTTAAAACCATGTTGATGGAAGACAATCTTACTTGGCTACGAGTGATCGCCAAAGAAGAAGGAGGATATCTCTATTTTCTTCATAGAGCTACACTTCTAGAGTTCCCTGGGAAGAGGAATTGATTGCTAAACTACTCTGAAAGTTGTAACCTGTGAAGGGGGGGTCTCCTGACAACTCTCGGTACTGTTAACGAACTTCCATTCCCAAGAATCTTTGTGGGAATCTGTAGCTGTTTAAGTGGCATTCATATGCTGTAAATGTATAGTGCAAATTGGTCCACAGAGTGGAATTCTAAGAAGGAATCTGGGTTCAACAGAAAATTTAGGGGAAGAGGGAGAAAGTCTTTCTCTTTCTCAAATGCTCCAAACACATAGCTCTAAAATTGTGACATCACTTAAATCATTTTATATTCTCACCTGTTTTTTTCCAACGGAGAGGAAAAAATCATTACACAAAATGAATTATGTGAACAAAGCATAATAAAAACGGTACAAGAGCAGTAAGTAACCTTAACCAAATAGAATAGAAACTTCGTGTTTTATTTCAGCTTCGGCAAGCTATACATTTTAAGTGTACAAACTAAGTTGTACCTTTTGATTTTACCCACCTGTGAAAAATTCTTTTTCAACAAACAGGGAGCAAGGGAGCACATAGTCCCAGGTTTGCATTTCTCTGCACTCTGCAAGTAAATAGGATCACTTTACACAGAACATTAAGATTTGATGCATGCTTTTCAGAGATAGGTTCCCCTGCTTTCAGTGGTGAGTCCTTGTTTCATGTAAGGAAACACAGGAAGAATTGCAGCCAACATCCCAGATCCTACTGAATCTCTGACACGCCTAAGGGTGTGTAACAAACACCAAAGCCCCTTCAGAACTGCTTCTCCATCAGGTAGAAATGAGCAAAGCACATTTCTTGGGCTAATAATCCAAAAGAATAGGCAATAGAACATTCCTCTAGAGGTAGCACAAAGGTATGAGTATTAGCATCTGCTAGCCATGTATTTCCTGGGGTTGTCTAATCCAGTGGTTCCCAATTAGCTAATTCCTGAGGACTCCCTGTTTTTCAAAAGCCAAGCAATGGACCCCCTACTTTGGAAAATTTTGATAACTCTATGGTAGGAGCATCTCCACCCCCACCGTTCTGCCCAGACACTGAGGTCCTGCTCCGAGGGCCTTCTGGCGGTTCCCTCAGTGTGAGAAGTGAGGTTACAAGAAACCAGGCAGAGGGCCTTCTCTGTTGTGGTGCCCGCCCTGTGGAACGCCCTCCCATCAGATGTCAAGGAAATAAACAACTATCTGACTTGTAGAAGACATCTGAAGGCAGCCCTGTTTAGGGAAGTTTTTAATGTTTGATATTTGATCGTGTTTTTAATATTCTGTTGGGAACCTCCCATAGTGGCTGGGAAAACCCAGCCAGATGGGTGGGGTATAAATAAATTATTATTATTATTATTATTATTATTATTATTATTATTATTATTAACCTCTGCAACTGCTAGGTTTGCAGGAGCTGAGGCAGAACAATGGAAGCTCACACCGTCGCGGGGATTCAAACTGCCCACCTTCCGATGGGCAAGCTCAGCAGGCTCCGTGGTTTGATCAGCTGCTCTGTTTCCGCTCAGCGTCAGGGGAAGGTTAGAAGACATCTGAAGGCAGTTCTGCTGAGCAAAGTTTTTAATGTTTGATCGTGTTTTTAATATTCTGTTGGGAGCTGCACAGAGTGGCTGGGGAAACCCAGCCAGGTGGGCAGGGTATAAAATTATTATTATTATTATTATTATTATTATTATTATTATTATTATTACATAATTCAACTAATTGTTATTTATTGTATCAGTGTGGTGGTGGTTAAGCTTACTCTATACATTTACCCCAAAGCCATCTAGAGTAAAACAAAAAATTTACATGCTGAACTAAAGGACCCCGTGAAGGAACAAGTTGATTTTTTTTTCAGTGGCATTGCTTTTACCAGGATCAGCTTTGTATTTTATGATTAGTACAGGAAGTTGTGAATTGTTAGACTCCAAATGCCTTTTTACCCAACTTCCCATGGCCCATGCCAACAGGTCATTTCTCAGAGAAAGAAGACTGCTTTCTGTTCTCCTCTGATCCCACTTGACAGCTCTGCTTTACCACAAAGGTAAATGCGGAAGAGCTAAAAATCTATATGAAAAGCTTGATGGTATGCAGTATATATTGATTGTGTTAATCTGACCAGAAAGACTCTGGAGAGCAGATTACACTGTCTCTGCATGATTAATTTACTGTACTTCTGCTAGTCTGTAGCACCCAAGAAGGACTTTAAACAGACAATGATAAATGGAAGGGAAACCACAGAAGATTCATTTTGTCCTAGAAGTTTGAAACTTCCCTTTTGAGTGAATTAAAATGTACAAATATCTACTTCTGCTTTCCACTATATTTATCATTCTTAAAGGTTGTTTCTCATGTTATATTTTCCAGACACAGAATGGCTTCTTGTGAATCTTTTTGGGATTTGAATTCATGCACAAATGACAAACACACACAGCTGGCCTCTCAGTTCATCTTGAAGCAGCATTTAAGCATAATAGAGACCGTGAACACTGTGAAACTGTCCTGGCCAAGCATACAGCCCTACTTGAGGAAGTCTTCACACCTAGCTCCTCTTGCTGCAGCCAGTTCATCATCATCATCAAACCATTTAATGGCATCACATAAGGTAAAGGTGAAGAGACCCCTGACTGTTAGGTCCAGTCATGACCGACTCTGGGATTGTGGCGCTCATCTTGCTTTATTGGCTGAGGGAGCCAGCATACAGCTTCTGGGTCATGTGGACAGCATGACTAAGCCGCTTCTGGGGAACCAGAGCAGTGCGCGGAAACGCTGTTTACCTTCCCATCAGAGCGGTACCTATTTATCTACTTGCACTTTGATGTGCTTTCGAACTGCTAGGTTGGCAGGAGCTGGGACCGAGCAACGGGAGCTCACCCCGCCACGGGGATTTGAACCGCTGACCTTCTGATCAGCAAGTCCTAGGCTCTGTGGTTTAACCCACAGTGCCACCCGTGTCCCTTAATGGCATCACATACAAACATCCAAAACAAAGCTGCAGCCAGTTGCATGACTCGTTGCTGTCATCAGACACAGGAATCAAGGAACCAAGCTTTCCAACAGCAAACTGGTGAATCTTCCAAACAAACAACAACAAAAATCACCTAACCACCTGCCCATACTGATGGCCACCAGTCTGGATGGTTTTAAACAAGGTTTAGTCAAATGGCTATCAACTACAACTAGTCACTTGGCCTATGCTCCAGGCCCACTGTCAGAGGCAGTATACCTCTCAGTACCAGTTGCTCAGAGTCACAAGTAGGGTAAGTGTCCTTGCTTAGGGGCTTCTCAAAGCCATCTATTTGGCCACTATGAGAACATAACGCTGGACTAGATGGTCCACTGGCCTGAGCCAGCAGGTGTCAGGGACTGGGCAGAGCAGGAATGGAGGAGACTGTTAGAATTCCTGCTCCATGATTGCAGTCATGGGATTTTTGTCTTTCACATGACGGTATATGTATATGTATATGTATATGTATATGTGACGGAGACAGGATGTTTGTGTTACTGTGTTCTGTGAAGTGGGACTGTTGTCCTTTGTCTTTTTGTCTTTGCTGTCTGCTGCTAGAGCGAGAGGGAGTCATGTTGCAGTGCTCCGTGTGTGTTTATATGTAAATAAAGTAGATTAGCCAAAATGCTGAGTTGCTGAGGTCTGTCATGCAAGGTGCGCAAACTCTGCGGACCCCTAAGTGTGCCGATGTCTGTTGGCATTGGTCGCTGTGATGTTTGGGCTGAAGAAAGCTTTTGAAGCTCCCGAACAAATGTCCAGGAGGGAGGGAACATGCCAGTCGGGCATGTGTCTCTGCCAGGGTCCTACTCGAGTGTAGGCTAAACTCCTGACAGAGACTGCCTCCCCAGCCTGACCCTTCCAGAGAAGAAGAAGAAAGTTCAGAATTACAACAGGGGGTTGAGGGAGATCACAGCTCAGAGGCAGATGAGGGGGAAAGCTGGGAAATAATGGGAGAGGAAGAAGCAGCAGCAGCCCTGGGGGGTGGGGACAGCTGATGGACACAGTGTCTTTAGAATGCATTTCAGACCCACCCCCCCTCTCCCAGAACCTGGCGAGCATTGAAAGTAGGAGAGCAGGGAGCTCAGAGGCAAAGGACACTTGGTAAGAGCCAGTGTGGTGTAGTGGTTAAGAGCGGTAGTCTCATAATCTGGGGAACCGGGTTCGCGTCTCCGCTCCTCCACATGCAGCTGCTGGGTGACCTTGGGCCAGTCACACGTCTTTGAAGTCTCTCAGCCCCACTCACCTCACAGAGTGTTTGTTGTGGGGGAGGAAGGGAAAGGAGAATGTTAGCCGCTTTGAGACTCCTTAAAGGGAGTGAAAGGCGGGATATCAAATCCAAACTCTTCTTCTTCTTCTTCCTTGTCTTATCCATTCCTGGTGACCTGCCGGTATCCACTGCTGCCGGACACCAGGCCTTGTCCTATGCTGTTGTGTCTTTAATCTCTTTGCGTGTGTCCAATGAACAAGGCAGAATAACATATACAAAGGGCGGAAAGTGTAAGGTTCTGGTCAGCCTGGGAAAGGAATGCTATCATGAGATAACTGCATTCTGACCAAGTACAGTGAAGACTGCTTGACAAATACCAGAAACAAATGAACAAAGCTGGGAGTTCATTTGAAGTACTTTATCATGCTACTGTGAAATAAGAAGATCACACATGAAAGGCCTTCATGCAGTGAGGAGAATGGGGTCAGGGAGGAATCCATCATTTTTGTTGTATATAATTGATTTCAGGATAGGGGAGAACACCCATTCCAATCAGAAAATGGGTTTCTTGGTAATGTTGCAGAAATCCATCTCTAGTATCTCTGGCATTCTGTTACTTAACCAACGTTGTTCATACCACCTCTCTGCCATGCTGTCATTTTGGAAGTCCAACTCCCCCCCCCAAAAAAATACTTTTTTTCTTGTCAGTTCTATGTGTCAAAAGCGTGGTTTGATCATCTTTTCATAAACCTGTCATATTATCCCATCTACTTCTTGCAGTGCAAGCGTGCAACATACCGAGGGTATGGGGAAATCTGTGAACACTTAAAAGAATTCTCAGAATACTGATGTTTAACAGACAAGATCTTACTTTCAACAGCATCCCCATACAAGTATTTAAATGGTGGAACAAGAGGACTTATGGTGCTTTGAGCCAAGTAGTGAAGTGGAAATGTATCCATCGGGAATGTAATCAAATAACCTTAAAGCTTCTTCCAAATATCAAATAGCCACTTTATCCGAGTCTTGGCTTTGCTCTCCTTCGATGCATTAATTACTGAATGTGCGAAACAATATGACGGAAAGCACCATTAACCTTACACAACGGAGTGCTGGGTGTACAAAACATAGTTATCAGAAGGGCTGTAAAAATCTCCTGACATTGTTATCTCTCTTTATCTCGGAAATACCGAAACAGTGAGATGTACAGAAAAGCAATTTCACACGCTGTTTGCTTTCTTCATTGTTAATTTTTCATTAATGTTCCTTAAAGCTTCCCATTGTAGGTACAGTGGGATAAACCCCTTTCAGGAATGTGTGGAATGATTCCATTAGGAGTTTGGGTCTAATTAAACACATAGGCTCACTTTTTATAATTTTAGAGTCTATCAGCCTGCCCTTGGGTTGTGTAGGAGAGACAATTAAATAAATGTGGGTTGTATAATTTCACATTGGTAGCTTGTGGAATGGTATCTCTTGGATTTTTAAAAATCTTATTCAATTAAACCGATTCTTAAAGAAATTAAAGAAACATTTCTTTAATTTCTTTAAGTACATTCTTAAATGTACTACTTGAAGAATCTTAGCATTCATAGCCATGCACAGTCATATATGCATTGTGTTATATGTGAAGACCCATGAGCATATGTAATCTCTAGCGCTGAGCCAAACATTCATTCATTTGGGGAGTGCAATTTTGGAGAGGGGAAGACATAGACGGATGCATCTCTTGGGGGAGGGTAAATTCTACAATTTTTCAGGAGGTAAGAGTTCTTACCATTAAGAGAAGGGTCAGCCGTGGAGGCTGGTCCGTTAGGATGAATGGGGCATTTCCCACAGCCAGGCACCACTTGCCTGCCTTCTTATTTATAACAACCTGATGTCACTGATGGTCTATAGAATTCAGCAGAGAGGACTTTGGGGACAAAACCAGAGCAGGTTGGCTCTGTCTGTCATTGGCTATGGCTCCACCAACAATAAGCTCTACATTTGGTCCTACCAGTCCTAACGGGTACCAAACACCACTGGGAAGCAATAGAGCATTCTAGACATGCTTTCTATTTCCCTGCTGTTTCATAGAAGCTGTCAGACCCTTGGTCCTTCTACCTCAATATTGTCTCTTCTGACTGGCATTATCACTCTAGAATTTTAGGCAACCCTATCTATCTAAACGGCCTTGGCCCTGTATACCTGAAGGAGCATCTCCACCCCCATCATCCATCCTGGACACGGAGGTCCAGCTCCAAGGGCCTTCTGGCGGTTCCCTCACTGCAAGAAGTGAGGTTACAGGGAACCAGGCAGAGGGCCTTCTCAGTAGTGGCACCCGCCCTGTGGAACGCCCTCCCAGCAGATGTCAAGGCAATAAACAAGAATTTTATTTTTAAAAGACAACTGAAGGTGGCCCTGTTTAGGGAAGTTTTTAATGTCTGATGCTGTATTGTTTTTAATATTCAGTTGGAAGCCGCTCAGAGTGGCTGGGGAAACCCAGCAAGATGAGCGGGGTATAAATAAATAAATTTATTATTATTATTATTATGATGATGATGATGATGATGCCAGGACCTGAAGCCTTCTGCATTCTTCTTTCGCCTGGAACATGGGGCAACCATCTTTCCCACGCTAAGAACTCCTTGGGAACAAAGGCCTGTCATGACATAGCGTCATTCCTACTGGGTCACTCTAAGGAAAAGAAGATTGATAGGTTGCAGCAGCTCTGCCGCTGTATGAACCGTCAGCAAAGACTAGATCAGAGCTCTCTGCTGACTCAACTCCTGATGGGAAGCCCCACTCCCATGCCCACCTAACAATGGGTAGATTGCATTCTCCCCCTGAAAATGCCCCCAAATTCTCCACTTTCAAGAGCATCCAAATGGTCCAGTGAAAGTTGCCAATGATCCCAGTTCCTAACAGGCCCACTGAGGCAAAAATAATCCTTGAATCTTTATCCTCCTATCAGAAGGTATACCCCTTATACTTCAGGATAAGGAAATGCCTCCCTGGGGTTCTAAGTCAGAGGTAAAACTGCAGAAATATGGAGAAATCACATAAGAGCCCATAATCCTCTTGGCCTAGGGACTCAGGTGATGCCAAAAAACCAATCCCATACCACCACCAGAATAAATCTCCCAGATCTGCTTGTCTGCCTTCACGCAGTTCAGCTTCAGGTTTTTATCCAAAGGTGGGTCCCAAAAATAGAATAGAATTTAGCCATAAAGCAAAGTGGCGTGTAGGCACAGCCAATTTCTTTTCATCCAGCCTACTTCATGGTGCTTTAGTGAGGATAAAATGGGGAAAACAGAAGATAGGCACTGTATCTTAGTTTCTTGGATAAAAGGGAAAATGCACACGTGATAACAGTGGCACTACAATTAATAAATCAGCTGACTTGTTATATGAATTGGTCCAGCTTATAATGAATTCAACACCATTTCCAAAAAATGTTGTTCTTCATCCTGACATTTTGTGTGTATTATTAATATTCACCAAATCAAGCACCCAAACCAGCTGCTTTGTAGCTGCTTACTGTCAACAGTAACGCGGGTGGGGACGCGGGTGGCGCTGTGGGTTTAAACCACAGAGCCTAGGACTTGCCAATCAGAAGGTCGGCGGTTCGAATCCCCGCGACGGGGTGAGCTCCCATTGCTCGGTCCCTGCTCTTGCCAACCTAGCAGTTCGAAAGCACATCAAAGTGCAAGTAGATAAATAGGTACTGCTCCAGCGGGAAGGTAAACAGCGTTTCCGTGCGCTACTCTGGTTTGCCAGAAGTGGCTTAGTCATGCTGGCCACATGACCTGGAAGCTGTACACTGGCTCTCTCGGCCAATAAAGCGAGATGAGCGTCGCAACCCCAGAGTCGGTCACAACTGGACCTAATGGTCAGGGGTCCCTTTACCTTTACTATCAACAGTACTCTTGTTGATGGCTGTGAACTCTGACTAGATCACCAAACCAAGCAGCTGTTTGTTGTCCCTTGCAAATCTTATATGCGTTTCCTCTTCTCCTCCATTTCCCCTTCTTATAATGAACCTATCCTTTTGGAAGCAAGGGCTGCTCACAAATAAAATAAAGGTTTCTGCAGATCCAGTGTAAGCCCAGGGTTTGCAGAAGTAGGTTTTTTAACAAAGAAAAATGGAGAAACTTTACATTTTCTATGAAAAGAGACTAGAGATGGACTGTGCATTCACTCTATCTGTAAACTGTTGGCATTCAATCTGTTAGGAGCTGCCTGAGACAATGAGGTTGCTGTCAGTTTTCAGATGTGTTGGATGAGCAAGAATCCCAGGCTATGACTGTGGCTGGTTCTCTTTATTCTAAGGGGAAGCTAAACCTTTCAGATTCTTTGAGCCTCGCAATACAGTGGTACCTTGGGTTAAGTACTTAATTCGTTCTGGAGGTCCATACATAACCTGAAACTGTTCTTAACCTGAAGCACCACTTTAGCTAATGGGGCCTCCTGCACAATTTCTGTTCTCATCCTGAAGCAAAGTTCTTAACCTGAAGCACTATTTCTGGGCTAGCAGAGTCTGTAACCTGAAGTGTATGTAACCTGAAGCGTATGTAACCCGAGGTACCACTGTACTTCCACATCATTGGCAGCTAGTATTTGACATCCCAGTAAGTCAGTTTGAAGATAGCAGGAATTAAAGCATAGGGGTTGCCCAAAGTTGGTTGTATGAAATACTTTGAAACCACATGCAGCAGCAGCAACTTAAGGTCAAACAGCACCGGGGTATAAAAAATTGCCTTGGAAACTCTTTGATGAAGGGTGGTTTAGAAATCACTAAAATGAATTAAGCCTAGGTTGGCTTGTCACAAATGTTATTAAATAGTGAGTTAAGCTCTGGTCCCCTAAAAGTAGTGTGAGCCTACACGAGGAGGCCATCAATGGCATCAATTCTAGGGAACAGCTGCAAAACATTATTATGGATCCCACTTGTCCCCATCTAAAGCTATTTCTTGTTCTCATGTGTGTGTGGTGGTGGGAGGTTGGCTGGGCAGTTGAGTCAAAAAGCAGTTCTGTCATCGCTGTTGCTATGGAGTGAGGTTCAGGGCAGCTGAAAGCAAATTGTGATTTGGAAGTGGGAGGAGAAACATGCTAATGCAAATGTGTGCGGAGCCATCAGTGCACACAGGCCAACATTATGAGCATAGCTGTCAACCGTCCCTTATTTGGCGGGAAACTCCCTTATCCCAGCGCTGTGTCCCACTGCTGTCCCTTATTGATGATGTCGCTTAAATTTCCTGGGTTTCAAAGGAAGCAGCTCCTTTCCCTCCCTCCCTGCTGGCCAGGGAGGAGGGAGGCTCCAACTGTGTTGCTTGGCTGAGTTGCTCACCCAATAAGGAGTCTAAGAACAACTGGGGGGGTGGAGATTGCATGCCTTGTGCCCATCAAATCGGCCGCGTTGCCTGGGGACTCGCCTTTGCTCAGCGCTTCCCAGCGGAGAGGTGACGGTGGTTTTCCTTGCTGCATCCCCTTTGCCGGGTTGCTGCGCTGTGGGAACCACCGCTTGAGGCTTCGTTTGGCTGCTGGCTGGGCTTTCTGCCTTTGGCTTGGAGGGGCTCAGAAGTTGAACATACCTGTGCTCCGAAAATCCCTTATTTTGGCTGCTGATCCCTTATTTTCAAGGCTGCTGGTCCCTTATTTTCAAATCCGCAAGTTGACAGCTATGATTATGAGCTGGGAAAGAATTATCAGGAAACTGAGGATCTTTTTTTGTCCAGATTCACAGAGAAAGCTTGTAAATACCATGCTATTTTCAAATCAAGCGGAGGGGAATTAGTCTACATGAGGGGTCAACAAACTTTTTCAGCAGGGTGCAGGTCCACCATCCCTCAGACCTTGTGGGGGGCTGGGCTATATTTTTTTTTGGGGGGGTGGACAAATTCCTTTGCCCCACAAATAACCCAGAGATGCATTTTAATTAAAAGTACACATTCTAGTCATGTAAAAACACGCTGATTCCCGGACCATCCGTGGGCCGGATTTAGAAGGTGATTGGGCTGGATCCGGCCCCCAGGCCTTAGTTTGCCTACCCATGGTTTACACTGACATTGTAGAGATGTGTGCAGTCTCAGTACTTCATTGCCCCTCTTCTGATATTTCTTGTTTCACACTGGACTACTTCACCCAGTAGGCTTCTTTGTAAGTATGACAAAAAGTAAACTCAGCAACACAGCTTACTATAAATACATTGGGTTTGATGATGCCCTATTTTTGCAATTCTTCCTAGGCTTGATCATTTATCATAATTACCATCTTGGAGAAGACCCTGCCACAAATGAATGAAAGTGATACTTTATTTTCAGAAAACTAAAACTAAATATTTTCTAAGGGGGTTAGTTTAACTCTAACCATTTACCAAGGAGAAACAGATTATCTCTCTACCAGTGCTTATTTCCTAATAGCATTGAGCAGGGTTCCCCTTTCCTATGCATTTATTAAACCTTTTCCCCAGATCCCTATTTTACAGATCAGGATACATTTTGCCAGGCACACTGTGGTGCACCTCACCTTTAACATAAACATGAACCCCTCCCATGCTTTACATAGCACAATATCTTCATGAGGACTCCGGTCTATGGATTACTTGTGATCTTTAGCCATCTTCATGTGGTCAAATGCTGCCTGCAGTAATCACATGAGGATGGACCTACATCAATTAGTGCCCTAATTCTTTCCCCCCTATAATTTTTATTACCGTAAATTTTCTGTTTTACATTGGTACCTCGGTTTTTGAGCGTCTTGGAAGCCCAACATTCCGTTTTTTGAACGCCGAAAACCCAGAAGTAAATTCTTCCGTTTTCAAACGCACCTCGGAAGTCAAATGGCTTCTACTTCGTTGTTTGTTTGTTTTTCAATTTTCTCCATTGACTTTGTAGAGCGCCCTTTGCTGCTCGGTTGTCAAACGTTTTGGAAGTCGAAAAGGTCTTTTGGAATGGATTACGTTCGACAACTCAAGTATCACTGTATTCATTTAAAGGTAAAGGGACCCCTGACCATTAGGTCCAGTTGTGGCCGACTCTGGGGTTGCGGCACTCATCTCGCTTTATTGGCCGAGGGAGCCGGTGTGCAGCTTCCGGGTCATGTGGCCAGCATGACTAAGCCGCTTCTGGTGAACCAGAGCAGCACATGGAAACATTGTTTCCCTTCCCGCCAGAGCGGTACCTATTTATCTACTTGCACTTTGACGTGCTTTCAAACTGCTAAGTTGGCAGGAGCTGGGACCGAGCAATGGGAGCTCACCCCGTCACGGGGATTCAAACTGCTGACCTTCTGATCGGCAACTCCTAGGCTCTGTGGTTTCACCCACAGTGCCACCCGCATCCCATTTGTATTCATTTAGACCTTAAAATATCAATGACTTCCCTTCTTCTCTTTCCATGGTTCATTTTGCATAACATAAATCCCTGCATATTTTACATAAACGAAACCATTCAGTATTCCATTATTACATCCATCAAAACTTATTTACACTGTTGAATTTATCTTAATGCTGCCTACGTTTTCAAATATACACAATTTTCCTCCATATATTCAATGACAATTTTCCAATCTTCTCTAAACATACGTTCTTCTTGTTCTCTTATTCTATATGTTAGGTCCGCAATCTGCGTATATTCCATCAGTTTAAGTTGTCATTCTTCTTTAGCTGGGACTTCACTTCTTTTTCCATTTTGGGGCTAACAAAACACGAGCCGCAGTAGTGGCATACGTAAATAACCTTTTAGTGCCCTAATTCTGCCCCTTGGTTGTCAGAGTTTACCAATCTGTGGTGGGCAAAAAGAATGATGATGATGTTGGCACACTTGCTCCGTGGCCCTTCTCACAGGATTACTGCACAGCATCAGACCATTTTGTGAGCATGGCATCTAAATTGTGGTCATGGAGAGTAATGAACCGGAGTTAGGATATGCCTGTATGTAAGATGCAGAGGGGACTCAAATTGTTGGTAATGCAGCAGATATAACACTGAGGGCCAAATAGCCCTGTGTTGGCATTTTCCATTCCACCTTAAGGAACAGGCATGAGATTGTTGCATGTCACATGTCTGTTTACACTCCAGCACAGTATGCTGGGAACTTCCTTTTGTGTATAGCTTTTGCTTTTGCTGTTCTCTCCAAGACAACATGAGAGCGAGACGACATGTTTCTTTGTTCTGATTTATGCTTAATAAATCTGTAGCTGTAGCATGACTTCATACGCCTCACGCCTACTTCTGTGTGCGCAGTACACTCTGCTAATTGCGTGCCCTGGCTTCTGAAGTCCAGGTCGCTGAATGGAGATGTCCGAGCTGGGGTTGCCAGCTTGCCTCTTGGCCCTCTGCATGTCGACAGATTTATCCTTGTGTACATGGCTATTCACATGGAGGCATATGGTTCATGCTGATATTCTGGACTTCCGTACAATGTTCATAAATAATTTCATCCAGTAGAATTAGAGGGGAAAGTGCATGAATGAGAAGTATAACACAGTGGTCTTCAATAGCTCCAAGCAGGCCTTCCTAAGGGATTACATTTTACATTCATTTGACAACAAATGACAAACTCTGTTAGTGTTTTCTGGATCTCGATATGCTCCGAACATACCTTGTCTATGGCTGGATTGAGTTACCCAGGAAACAACTTTAAAGGAAAGGCAGATAGCTGTCAGGTATTACGAAAGTTTGCTGCTCAAAAAAATAAATCCCAACCAAAACTGGTCATTGTGGTAATCAAGATTTTTGCACTCCCAGCTTCTTCCAGACTTCATGGCAAATAAAGAGGTAAGACACAGGTTTGGGATGTTAAATAGTCAGTAAAGTTGTGGTCCATTTTAATAGGATATGTGACAAGCAAACCTAGATTTAATTTATTTAAATGATTTCTAAACTACCCTTCATCAAAGAGATCCCAGGACTTTTTGTTTTACACACTGATACAAGTAAAACACCAAAAATTGTAATTAACAAATATGAAAATTAAAAACCAAACAAAATTAAGCCATTTAAAACAATCTAGATAATTAAAACAATCACAGCAAGAATCAAATCAGAGAGCAAAAGAGTGTGAGAAAGTATCACTCTGCACTCTGATTTAAAGTTTTATCTTCATGCCATATCTCAGTAAGGACTATTTCTACAGGGCAGGGGTAGCAAGGCTGGATTTTAATGGTGCAGTTGGAGCAATTGCACTGGGGCCCATGCCAGCAGGGGGACAGATGCTAAGATTTCTTTAAAAAAATAAATAAAAAGTAATCCTCTAGCACTCCTATAAGTAAAGTTATGAAGCAAAATGTGCAGGGACCCTTCTAAGTGATTTCTGTGAGATGCAACAGTCTGGCCACACCCTCAATCCATTGTTTTCAGCCAATGCGTAAAGGCAGAGCAGCGACTGGAGATTGCATTGTTTGGACATCAGGTGATACAAATCACTAGGCTTTTAAAGAGCTGCTGTTTTCTCTTCTCGACACAATTCTTTTCTTCCTGACAATCAGGATGCATATTTCACGTGATGGATTCCTCTGAAATCAGGTACACCCGTTAAGCTATTTCCTGCAAATGCTACTACACACTGGGTGGGTGGGTGTTAAAGAACCCTCCCAGGGCCATTTTGTTTGTGTTTTACTGTGAAATATCAAGTATGGAAGTCTCAGTCAAAGCATGGGGGGGGGGCTGGCAACAAGTTTCTCTTGCAGGGGCAGCAAGACTACAAGAATGACAAACAATGGGAACATCCTGCCATCAGATGTCAAGGAGATAAAGAACTACAGAATGTTTAGAAGACATCTTAAGGCAGCACTGTATCATTTTTAATGTTTGATGTTTTATTATGTTTTATATTTTGTTGGAAGCTGCTCAGAGTGGCTGAGGAAACCAAGCCAGAGGAGTGGGGTATTATTATTATTATTATTATTATTATTATTATTATTATTCAATCACAGGGCTACGATTCCCAAAGTGGTTGAATAATCAATCCCTCTTCTCATGAAACTCTGATAACCGTAGCTCTTTGAGGAGACTAGGTAAAGGTAAAGGAACCCCTGACCATTAGGTCCATTCGTGACCGACTCGGGTTGCGGCGCTCATCTCGCTTTATTGGCCAAGGGAGCCGGCGTACAGCTTCCGGGTCATGTGGCCAGCATGACTAAGCCGCTTCTGGCTAACCAGAGCAGTGCACGGAAACACCATTTACCTTCCTGCTGGAGCAGTACCTATTTATCTACTTGTACTTTGACGTGCTTTTGAACTGCTAGGTTGGCAGGAGCAGGGACCGAGCAATGGGAGCTCACCCCGTCGCGGGGATTCGAACCACCGACCTTCTGATCAGCAAGCCCTAGGCTCTGTGGTTTAACCCACAGCGCCATCTGAGGAGACTAGAGGTCTCTTAACAACTCCCAGCTCCCTTATAAGGATTTGGGGGGAAGCCCATTACTGTATAACGCAGATGGGGACTTAGGATCATTTGTGTCTCCGCTTCTTACACCTTATATCCTATGGAAGAATATGGAAGTTATTTTTATAAAGTTTGTTTTTATAAACTTTCTCCATCTGTGTTTACATAAAAGAGTATGCACTAAATCAGGAAAGAAAGTTTTCAGAAAACCTTTCCAAAGCAGTTCACTCACAGTCACTTTTCAATCATTTACCACCCCTGTACTTTCACTAATTAGCTAGGCTGCTTTACCAGAGAAGCAAATGTCAAAGGCGCTAATGACAAAACTCCTACACAACTCTCATAAAAAGAGGGCGGTCTGACCCAGTTTAATTACATCAAAAGTATTATTCACATTATTTACTTCTTTGAGCCATTCCTACGAGATAGTCAACCATAATGAGAATGTCAAAAAAATTGCAGCAAAACCAAATATGCATCTACAATCAACAAGGGTCTGCATACTAAGGCCCAAAGGCCGGATCAGGCCCAATTGCTTTCAGGATCCGGCCCACGGACTGTCCGTGGATCGGCATGGGGATTCTGTTCATTTGGGCTGCGCCATTTCCCCCCTACGCTATTCTATTCCCCTCTCCCTCACACACCCCATGGTGGCACCTCCTCCCTCCCTCCTCCCGGCTACTCCCTGCCCTGCCTAGAGAAGGAAGGGGGCTGGGCTGTGCTGGCTAGGCACCATTTTAAGCAGCCCCTCTCTGGAGCCAGCCCTTTCGCACTTCTCATCTTCCCTCCTCAGTTGCTTCCGCTGCCCTGGTGCTCCTGTGAGCCAGAGAGTGGAGTGGACAAGCTCACTTTGTCCAGGTACGCAGGCTGAGACCCTTCCTGCCTGCGGACTGTCTTGCCAGAGTGGTGCATGCTCTAGTTATCTCCCTCTTGGACTACTGCAATGCACTCTACGTGGGGCTACCTTTGAAGGTGACCCGGAAACTGCAATTAATCCAGAATGCGGCAGCTAGACTGGTGACTGGGAGTGGCCGCCGGGACCACATAACTCCGGTCCTGAGAGATCTGCATTGGCTCCCAGTACGTTTACGAGCACAATTCAAAGTGTTGGTGATGACCTTTAAAGCCCTAAACGGCCTCGGTCCAGTATACCTGAAGGAGCGTCTCCACCCCCATCGTTCAGCCTGGACACTGAGATCCAGTGCCGAGGGCCTTCTGGCGGTTCCCTCATTGCGAGAAGTGAGGTTACAGGGACCAGACAGAGGGCCTTCTCCGTAGTGGCACCCGCCCTGTGGAACGCCCTCCCTTCAGATGTGAAGGAAATAAGCAGCTATCTTCTTTTTAAAAGACATCTGAAGGCAGCCCTGTTTAGGGAAGTTTTTAATATTTAATGCTGTGTTGTTTTTAACACTTGATTGGAAGCCGCCCAGAGTGGCTGGGGAAACTCAGCCAGATGGGTGGGGTATAAATAAATTATTATTATTATTATTATTATTATTATTATTATTATTTGCCCACCCATGAGAAGCAGCGGCAGCTGCAGCCGCAGGGAAGGTAAACACAGTGGCTGGGGCTGGGTGTGTGTGTGGAGAGGAGGACTACTTGCCCTCCTCGCCTCTTCTTCCCCTCTTCCCCCATGCCACTTCTTTGGCCCACCACAAGATCTGAGGGACAGTGGACTGCCTGCGGCTAAAACATTTTGCTGACCCCTGATCTACAACTATCACCATTCAAAAAAATCAGGTGCTGAGGAATATAAGGTAAGAAAGGTATATGATCCAGCATTAACAGCTGGGGAATGAAAGGCATGCTACAATTGATGCCTCCTAGATAACAAGGAGGAGAGCATTCTACCGAACTATTTCCATGTTGCCATCAGAAGGAAGTCTGCTAGTCTCAGCAGAACCAACAAGACCTCCATTGATCAAAAAGGTCTACACAAGAGTAGTTGAGTCACCAGGTAACCTGGACTCAAGTAGATCCAGGCTTTATAAGTTAACACATTGGGGTTTTGTTTTTTAAAAAATGTTTAACTCAAGAAAATCACCATTTTATAGTTCAAATCGGGGAAAATAAATACAGTAAATGGACAAAAGTACAGTGGTACCTTGGTTCTCAAATGCCTTGGTACTCAAACAACTTGGAACCCAAACACTGCAAACCTGGAAGTAAGGGTTCTGGTTTGCAAACATTTTTCAGAAGCCGAACGTGCTCCATTTTGCGTGTTACGCTTCCAATTTGAGTGCCACACTTCCGTTTTGAGTGTTACGCTGCGGTCTGTTTTTGCTATTTATTTTGTTTTTGTGGCTCTTTTTTGTTTTGTTTTTGTGACTGTGTGAAACCCAGTTCAACTACTGATGGATTGATTGTGTGACTGCGGTACATTGTTTATTGCTTTCATTTTATGGATCAACGGTCTCATTAGATAGTAAAATCCATGTTAAATTGCTGTTTTAGGGGTTGTTTTTAAAAGTCTGGCACGGATTAATCCGTTTTGCTTTACTTTCTGTGGGAAAGTGTGCCTTGGTTTTGGAATGCTTTGGTTTAGGAATGGATTCCTGGAACGGATTAAGTTTGAGAACCAATGTACCACTGTACAAAGAACATGCATTACCTCATATTACACAGCTGACAGCTCACAGTAACTTCCACATTGGCATGAGGTTGTGTGCACTAACATCTTCCTGATTCCTCTGCTTGCTGTTGGTGTCTGTCGCCAGATGTCATTAGTAATTCTCCTACTCTTTTGAAATACTGCCCCTCCATGAGGGCAAACTTTCGTCAGTAAAAGACCACACATCCACATTCTACACTGCTTCACACATTAAACGCTCACTTCCATCTGAGACTCAGGAAACACCATGACAGGAAACGAGGCCGCCATCAGGGGTAGCAATGGAACCGACGACTTCAATGGAACTGACGATTTGCCGTGCTAGGGGAGAAGCTAAAATTTTCAATGTTTTTAGTTTCTTCTCCCATTAGATTCACAAAATGTTTAGGGGTATGCGTACTCTTGCATCCCCCCAGAAAAAAACCACTGGGTTAACATGATCTTGAATGTGGCTTGGTAATTAATGGGCAGCTAGTGCAGTTCTTTTAGAACTAGTGTGGTATTTGTGTGACTAGCTGCTCTACACTTTACCTTAGCCATTGCAGTTGCGGAACCTGGCCTAAAGGCCTGGCATGAAGCACATTACAATTATTCGCATGTGAGGTTATCAGTTCATGAATCACAGTTGCCAAGCTATCCCTCTCCAGGCAAGGAGGCATAGTTGACATAGCAACAGAACTTGGTAGAAAGCACTCCTTGCCACAGAGGGCACTTGGGCCTTTAATGTCCTTTTGGAAGAGCACCATCAAAGTACTTATCTGCTGTTTCAGAAGAAGTGCAACCCCATTCGGATCAGGCACGTTTCCCAATTCCCAGACCTGGGGACCATTCATCTGCAGAATCTCCATCTCATCAGGGTTCTGTCTCAGTTTATTGGCTGTCATCCAACCTATGACTGCTTTGGGACATGGACTTGGGCCATGCATGACCTCTCATTCAAACGTTACAGAAATTCATCTGAGAATATCAGCATATTGCTAATGCCTGGCCTCAGATCAGATCTCCTGATAACCACTCCCAGTGCTTTCATGTTGCTGTTGTTGTTTAGTCGTTTAGTCGTGTCCGACTCTTCATGACCCCATGGACCAGAGCACGCCAGGCACTCCTGTCTTCCACTGCCTCCCGCAGTTTGGTCAAACTCATGCTGGTAGCTTCGAGAACACTGTCCAACCATCTCGTCCTCTGTCGTCCCCTTCTCCTTGTGCCCTCCATCTGTCCCAACATCAGGGTCTTTTCCAGGGAGTCTTCTCTTCCCATGAGGTGGCCAAAGTATTGGAGCCTCAGCTTCATGATCTGTCCTTCCAGTGAGCACTCAGGGCTGATTTCCTTCAGAATGGATAGTTTGGATCTTCTTGCAGTCCATGGGACTCTCAAGAGTCTCCTCCAGCACCATAATTCAAAAGCATCCATTCTTCGGCGATCAGCCTTCTTTATGATCCAGCTCTCACTTCCATACATCACTACTGGGGAAACCATAGCTTTTACTATACGGACCTTTGTTGGCAAAGGTCTCTGCTTTTTATATAGATGTTAAATAGCACTGAGGACAAGATGGTACTCTGCAGCACCTAACGTCATACCTGCCAGGGTGCCAAGGTGTGTGCCGACGTCATAAGAAAGAGTGGCTCAATGGAAGCAGAGTGGTCATACAACCTACTTCTCTCTCACTCACACAGACACACACACACAGATATAATTACTTCCAATTCAAAGAGCCCTCACCACTCTTTCTTTTCATTTTCAATTTACATTTCAATGTGTCACACATGCTGGCACCATTACATCGGGGCTGTAGGTGGCAAGACTAAAGAGGCTGTCTCATCAGCAACCTTGTTTTTATTTTGCATTTAGCAATGGCTAATGTTTATTTCAGTGATCCTAAAAAGACCACAAGAGGCATTCATATATATGACAGGTGTCATTAGCCTGACATCTACAAAAAGGTGGAGTGACAGATGAGGCTAATTTATTGCGTTTAAATATATCGTGTTTAAAACATGGAAAAGGAAACAAGCCTTCGTTGTATTCCTGTGAACTGTCCAATGCAATTGGAGAGAAGGGTGATCCATGACATTTCAAGGCGGGGAGGGGACTTTGAAAATTGTTAGGAGGGTTAAAAGGATACAAGTGAAGGCTCACATAAATAAGCAAATGCATTATTTTCTTAGGTCAGCCATGGGCAAACTCGGCCCTCCAGATATTTGGGGACTATGACTCCCACCATCCCTGACCATTGGTCCTGTTAGCTAGGGATGATGGGAGTTGTAGTCTCAAAACATCTGGAGGGCTGAGTTTGCCTATGCTTGTCTTAAAACGTAAAGGTAAAGGACCCTTGACAGTTAAGTCCAGTCGCAGACGACTCGGTGTTTGCAGTGCTCATCTCGCTTTACAGGCCGAGGGAGCTGGCATTTGTCTGCAGACAGTTTTTCTGGGTCGTGTGGCCAGCATGACTAAGCTGCTTCCGGCGCAATGGAACACCAAAACCAGAGCAGTGCATGGAAACACCGTTTACCTTCCTTTTGAAGTGGTACCTATTTATCTACTTGCACTTTTTGGATGTGCTTTCGAACTGCAGGGTTGGCAGGAGCTGGGACAGAGCAACGGGAGCTCACCCCGTCATGGGGATTCGAACTGCCGACCTTCTGACTGGCAAGCCCAAGAGGCTCAGTGGTTTAGACCACAGTGCCACCTGTGTCCCTTCATGCCTGTCTTAGGTGGTACCATCTCTTTGTCCCTTGCCTCTTTACCTCCCTCCCATTCACATACACAGCCCATTCATATTACTAACACATCAGTCATCATCATTAGATGCAAAACATGTGTGTGCTCACATTCTAATACTGTGATAGCACTGTTGTTGTTCAGTCGTTTAGTCATGTCCGACTCTTCGTGACCCCATGGACCAGAGCACGCCAGGCACTCCTGTCTTCCACTGCCTCCCGCAGTTTGGTCAGACTCATGTTTGTAGCTTCGAGAACACTGTCCAACCATCTTGTCCTCTGTCGTCCCCTTCTCCTTGTGCCCTCCATCTTTCCCAACATCAGGGTCTTTCCCAGGGAGTCTTCTCTTCTCATGAGGTGGCCAAAGTATTGGAGCCTCAGCTTCATGATCTTTCCTTCCAGTGAGCACTCAGGGCTAATTTCCTTAAGAATGGATGCGTTTGATCTTCTTGCAGTCCATGGGACTCTCAAGAGTCTCCTCCAGCACCATAATTCAAAAGCATCAATTCTTTGGCGATCAGCTTTCTTTATGATCCAGCTCTCACTTCCGTACATCACATGGCTTTAACTATACGGACCTTTGTTGGCAAGGTGATGTCTCTGCTTTTTAAGATGCTGTCTAGGTTTGCCATCGCCTTTCTCCCAAGGAGCAGTCGTCTTTTAATTTCGTGGCTGCTGTCACCATCTGCAGTGATCATGGAGCCCAAGAAAGTAAAATCTCTCACTGCCTCCATTTCTTCCCCTTCTATTTGCCAGGAGGTGATGGGCCCAGTGACCATGATCTTCGTTTTTTTGATGTTGAGCTTCAGACCATATTTTGCGCTCTCCTCTTTCACCCTCAATAAAAGGTTCTTTAATTCCTCCTCACTTTCTGCCATCAAAGTTGTGTCATCTGCATATCTGAGGTTGTTGATATTTCTTCCGGCAATCTTAATTCCGGCTTGGGATTCATCCAGCCCAGCCTTTTGCATGATGAATTCTGCATATAAGTTAAATAAGCAGGGGGACAATATACAGCCTTGCCGTACTCATTTCCCAATTTTGAACCAGTCATTTGTTCCATATCCAGTTCTAACTGTAGCTTCTTATCCCACATAGAGATTTCTCAGGCGACAGATGAGGTGATCAGGCACTCCCATTTCTTTAAGAACTTGCCATAGTTTGCTGTGGTCGACACAGTCAAAGGCTTTTGCATAGTCAATGAAGCAGAAGTAGATGTCTTTCTGGAACTCTCTAGCTTTCTGCATAATCCAGCGCATGTTTGCAATTTGGTCTCTGGTTCCTCTGCCCCTTCGAAATCCAGCTTGCACTTCTGGGAGTTCTTTTTTTTTTTTAATGATATTTATTAAAAATTTTCCATTATCCAAAAAAGTCAAAGAAAAACACAAAAACACAAATAAAAAACAAAACAAACAAAAAAGATTTAAAAACACATAAAATTCAAACCCCTCACTTTCAATGACATATTTCCTTGACTTCCCCCCACCTCCCCCTCTTGTATTCCAGTTCAAATTGTTAGCTCAACAAGTTCTTATCCCCAATTCTTAACCTTTTTACATTTCAGTCATTTTAAAAAACCAATTTTAACTTTTAAACTTTTGACTTATAAATTTATAATTTATAACTTATAAACATCAATAATTACATATCTATTCTCATACTTAAAACCTTTCCCCCCCCCTAAAGTCGACCTAAGTTCCCTTCCACGATTTCCCCAATTCTCATACATATAACCAAACAAAATAAAAACAAAGCAAATTATAATTATGCCCCCTTTGGATTCCCAAACTCCACCCCCCCTTTCCCGGTTTTAATCCCCAACAAATGTCCATCAGTCTTAGTCTACTTTCAGCCTGGGGATCTCACGTCCGAGGCTCTCAATTCTCTCTCAGTTCCTCTCTGCCGGCTTTTTGGATAATCCTTAGTGTTAAACACCAAATCTCGGAGAAGCTGTAGTCCAATAAAGTCCATATTTCTTCCAGCCAGGCCTCCACACTCAAAATTGGAGCCTAAGTCTTGTTTCTTACTCTTTTTAAATCCAAATGTCCCAGAAGCTCCAACTTCCATTTTAATCAGATTTGTAATCCATAGGTCTTCAGATCTCCACACAAGAAGATCTCTCCATTCTTCAATCTCCAATTCAAACCAAATTTTCACCATCAAGCTCTTATCTTCCTTTACAGCCATCATGCCAGGCCTCTGGCTCTCCTTTGCCCTCTGTACAATTACAGCTCCTCCTTCCTCTTTCTCAGGAACACCATATATCTCTTTCTTCCCACTCTCAAAACTCTCCAGTTTCTCTTCTTGTTCAGCTGCATGAACTTCCTGTGTCGATTCCTTGTCAGATTCAATGACTTTGTTTACTGTTAAGTCCAGAGTTGTAACATTTGTAGCCAAAACATCAATTTGGCCTTGTAACTTTCCCAAGAGAACAAAGACTCTGTCCAGTTCAGCTTGAATTTCCCCTCCTTCAGCCATTCTTGTAATGTCCCAGAACCCCCTCTAGAGGAGGGGGAGTTCTGGGAGTTCTGGTCCACATACTGCTTAAGCCTGCCTCGTAGAATTTTAAGCATAACCTTGCTAGCGTGTGAAATGAGTGCAATTGTGCGGTAGTTGGAGCATTCTTTGGCACTGCCCTTCTTTGGGATCTTCTCCAATCCTCTGGCCACTGCTGAGTTTTCCAAATTTGCTGGCATATTGAGTGTAGCACCTTAACAGCATCATCGTTTAAAATTTTAAATAGTTCAGCTGGAATATCATCACTTCCACTGGCCTTGTTATTAGCAGTGCTTTCTAAGGCCCATTTGACTTCACTCTCCTGGATGTCTGGCTCAAGGTCAGCAACCACACTACCTGGGGTGTACGAGCCATCCATATCTTTCTGGTATAATTCCTCTGTGTATTCTTGCCACCTCTTCTTGATGTCTTCTGCTTCTGTTAGGTCCTTTCCACTTTTGTCTTTTATTATGGTAATCTTTGTATGAAATGTTCCTTTCATATCTCCAATTTTCTTGAACAGATCTCTGGTTTTTCCCATTCTGTTGTTTTCCTCTATTTCTTTGCATTGATCGTTTAAGAAGGCCTTCTTGTCTCTCCTTGCTATTTTTTGAAAATCTGAATTCAATTTCCTGTATCTTTCACTATCTCCCTCGCATTTTGCTTGCCTTCTCTCCCCCGCTATTTGTAAGGCCTTGTTGGACAGCCACTTTGCTTTCTTGCATTTCCTTTTCATTGGGATGGTTTTAGTTGCTGCCTCCTGTATACTGTTACGAGCCTCCTTCCATAGTTCTTCAGGCACTCTGTCCACCAAATCTAAATCCTTAAACCTGTTCCTCACTTCCACTGTGTATTCATAAGGGATTTGACTTAGATTGTATCTTACCGGCCCAGTGGTTTTTCCTACTTTCTTCAGTTTAAGCTTGAATTTTGCTATAAGAAGCTGATGATCTGAGCCACAGTCAGCTCCAGGTCTTGTTTTTGCTGACTGTATAGAGCTTCTCCATCTTTGGCTGCAGAGAATATAATCAATCTGATTTCAATGCTGCCCATCTGGTGATGTCCATGTGTAGAGTCGTCTCTTGTGTTGTTGGAAAAGAGTGTTTGTGATGACCAGCTTGTTCTCTTGGCAGAACTCTATTAGCCTTTGCCCTGCTTCGTTTTGAACTCCAAGGCCAAACTTGCCAGTTGTTCCTTTTATCTCTTGACTCCCTACTTTAGCATTCCAATCCCCTATAATGAGAAGAACATCCTTCTTTGGTGTCATTTATATAAGGTGTTGTAAGTCTTCATAGAATTGGTTAATTTCAGTTTCTTCAGCACTAGTGGTTGGTGCATAAACTTGGATTACTGTGATGTTAAAAGGTCTTCCTTGGATTCGTTTAAGAAGGCTTTCTTGTCTCTCCTTGCTATTTTTTGAAAATCTGCATTCAATTTCCTGTATCTTTCACTATCTCCCTCGCAGTTCACTGATGCCCAGGATGTCAATATTTATTCTTGCCATCTCATTTTTGACCACATCCAACTTACCCAGGTTCATGGTTCTTACATTCCAGGTTCCTATGCAATATTTTTCTTTACAACATTGGACTTTGCTTTCGCTTCCAGGCATATCCGCAACTGAGCATCCTTTCGGCTTTGGCCCAGCCGCTTCATCAGCTCTGGATCTACTTGTACTTGTCCTCCGCTCTTCCTTAGTAGCATGTTGGACGCCTTCCAAGCTGAGGGGCTCATCTTCCAGTGTCATAACTTTGATATGCCTGTTGCCTTTGTCCATGGAGTTTTCTTGGCAGGGATACTGGAGTGGCTTGCCGGTTCCTGCTCCAGGTGGATCACGTTTGGTCAAAACTCTCCACTATGACCTATCCATCTTGGGTGGCCCTGCACGGCATAGCTCATAGCTTCTCTGAGTTATTCAAGCCCCTTCGCCACGGCAAGGCAGTGGTCCATGAAGGGATAGCACTGTACACAGCAGAAAAGGGAGGAAGCAGTACTATTGGTCCCTGCTCCGACATCATGCTAAATGAGTAGCCTTATCCCTGACACTGACACATTGAGGATAGATGACTGTAGTTGGGAAGCCCATACATAGGTTTCCAATGTCAGATCCCCTTCTCCAAGATTAGACTTTTCTCTCCTTAGAGATATTTAATGCTTTTTATGGTGCCTCCAAGGGACCATAACACTGCAGGACCAATTGATATTTTATTCTGTTCATAGAACTGCAGAATTGTATTTTTTAAAAAAATATATATATATTCAAAATTATAACAAGACATATTATCCAAAAACATATCATCCTTGTTTCCCCCCCATTTTTCCTCCCTCCCCCTCCCACACAAATCCCACCCACCCCCACCCCACCCTCCGACTTCCCTCAGTTCCAGTCTTTGATTTCTCTAAAAATGCTGTTTTCTGCATGTTACAAAGTTGTATAGATCCTCAAACTATTTAGCTGATTATTATCAATAAAAGGTTTGTGAATGTTTAATCAAAACCTGCCAAGGAGTCCAGTTCGCTTTGTTGTGTCTTCAGATACTTTGTAAAGGGTTCCCATTCATCTTTAAAGTCACAGTTATCCTTGTCCCATAGCTTATATGTCAGTTTTGCCAGTTCTGCATAGTCCATCAATTTTTCTTGCCATGATTCTTTAGTTGGGATTTCTTCAGTCTTCCATCCTTGTGCTACCAGATCTCTTGTGGCTGTTGTCGCATACATGAAGATGTTTTTCAACCTTTTTGGCATGTCTTTCCCTGCAGAATTGTAGAGCTGGAAGGGAACCCAAGGATCATCTAGTCCAACCCCATGAATCTTACTAAAGTATCCACATCAGTTGGTCATCCAACCTCTGTTCAGAAACCTCCAGTGAAGGAGAGGCCACCACCTTTGGAGGAACTCTGTTCCACTGCCGAACAGCTCTTACTGTCTGAAAGTTCTCCCCTATGATGGGTAGCCACCTTGAGGTGCTTTATTTATATCCAAATAAGCTCTACCAATATATTCTCCTTTTGTACTTTCTACACTTTGCCTGACCTGGATCTTTCAAGACCTTTGCAGTACTCACGGGTGATCGTTCTGCACTAAGTTATTAAACTTTAGCAAAAAAATAAAATATTGCAGATATATATCAACTTACTTCTAGAAGTTAGGCTAGAAAGCTGTAATGAAAAAAGCAAGCCGAACTGGAAAGGCTTAATAAAAAGGAATTCAATCAAGACAGTGAGGAGCTTTCGATAGACTCCTGATCAACCCCCCCACCCCCACCCCATACACACACATAACAAACCTTTGACCCTGGTTGCAATCATGTGGATAGTTGGTCAGCATTAAGCAGGAAAACAAAATCTGAAGCGATTGTCCAGCAGTGTTCACCATCACCTGATTTAGACTCATTTTTTCAGGACTTTAGTTCTGTACTCCATCTATCCTCCAAACCACCCCACAATTTAATAAGTACCAGAAGTGTGCAGTGTAATTAACCAGTAACTTGGGCCATGAATCTTACTTAGTAGGGTCATACACATAGTGTGGAATTCAAAGTTGTGCTATGATGAACATTCTGTCTGCACAAGGTTGTCTGCACAGCTTGCCTGGTGGAATAAGAGCTCCTTCTCTTCCCCCTTTGCACTGATCTAGGGATTCTCCCTACCCCCCCCCAGGTCAGTTTCAGGCATGGGGGCACTTAGGGGAAGGAAAAGGGGATGTCCTTGCAAAGGGGCTTGTAAGGTGGATCATGTGGGATATTTAAAGTGCAGTCAAACCATTCATAAATTTGCTAGGTTCAAAAAAGGTAAAGTACCCCTGGACGGTTAAGTCAAGTCAAAGGCAACTACAGGGTTGCTGTGCTCATCTCGCTTTCAGGACAAGGGAGCCGGCGTTTGTCCACAGACAGCTTTCTGGGTCATGTGGCCAGCAGGACTAAACTGCTTCTGGTGCAATGGGACACTGTGATGGAAACCAGAGCACACAGAAACGCCACTTACCTTCCCACTGGTACATGGTAGGTGTTCATATAAGGAACATACAAACAGCCTTATCCAAATGAGCTGGGCAAAATTTCAACTGGGATGTTTCAAACCTATTCCTATCTCAGGGGAATTCCCTAAACTAAGTATCAGGAAAAAAGTTGCACACACATACACATACATCACATTATTATTGATAAGAGTATAACCTGACTAATTCCATACCAGCACAACTCCCCCTTTAGATGAACACTTCACATCACAAGAAGATATATCATGTACATTTCAAACTCCAGTCTTTGTAAATAGATACAGAGAACAATTGGTCTTTTGGGTGGGGTGGTGGACTAGCAAAGCGTATAAACTAATTTGCTGCACCAATGCTTGTAATTAATGACTTCTCGGTCTTCTCAGACCATACGTAGCACGCTACTCCTGTAATTTCCCCAGGTCATTTGTAATACATTGCTTTGGAGGCAATGAAAATGCATGTGTTATTGCAGTTGTTTTCTCTACAGCAGAAACTGGGAGCCTGGATTTTTATTGGATGTTCTACATCTTGCCAATGAGGAAAACAAACAACAACAACAACAACAACCAAACCAGGAAGAAAACTAAGTGTGTGGTCTAAAGTACAATTAAACAAAAGTTGGTTGCAAGACTGAGAATGCAATGAGCAAAGGAGGCTCCTGAGATGGATTGTGTGGGATGTAATCTGCTGGGAGCATTCAAGTACAACATTCCTTGTTCTGCTACAGTGGACATGCAAGGGAATGTTTGGTCCAGCCAGTCAAAGCTTCCTGTTCCTCCTGGCCTGGAGCAATCTTCCTTGCATGCGACTAGTGGGTGGGCGTGACCTTTCCAGACCTGGTAAAAGGCCAAGTCACGCTGCTACCTTTCTCTCTTCAATCTTCCTTTTCATCCTGCAAACTTCCTGGACTGCTAGCCTGCAGTCACTAGGTCAACTCCCATATGGGGCAAACCTATTTGTACATGTTTGTCACTTTAAGCCTAAAGCCTGCCTTCAGGGATCACACTGTGCTCATAAGTAAAACTACTCTTTTGTTACTTATGAATAAGACTGTGGTGTCTTTATTCTTTTAGGAGGGAATCAAAAGGGGATCTTACTAGGAACACACAATTCAATCTGAGCTAGATTGAATTGTGTAATAGTAAATGGCTCAGATGAGTCAGCAACTTGTTTTCTGCTGCGTAAGAAGGGGAATGCACTCTGCTAAGTGAAGAAACTTGCTAGCGCAAGTTAGGAAGGATATTAACAATATAACCCCTCCTGCCACCCTCAACATTCCCACAGATTGAAGGATCATGACCCTGATGCAGAGATACTGATACACAATAAGGTGCTAGGTAGGACCAGTGAGCCACAGGGACAATGGCTTGCCACCACAATTCAGGGGGCCATTGCCATGTGATGTGCTCATGTCACATTTACACGCCAGACAATGTGCTGACGTGTCAACCACAAACCACATGGCTTGAACATGTGATGTGGATATGTCAACATGGGATATCGAAGGTTTCCAGCCCCCTCCTTGAAAATTTAGGTGGGTCCCAGGGTCCCTTGCCCCCCACTAGCTAGCACCCCTGGTTAGCCACATGTGACAAGCTGGAGCACTGGTATGAGAATTAGATGGATATTCACATCCTCGTCACAAGATGGATCCAAAATCATATCTCGACCCACATTGTAGAATACTTATGTTCTTGGCATGCTTTTCCTCATAAGGGAATGTCTAGTGATGGCCTTCCTTGTGTAACTAAAAAATTCCTTACAAAATCTTGCATTTTTGCAGCAAAAGGAGAGTTTAGAAAATCCACATAGGGAGGAAACCTAAAGGATACAGGTCTTCTGCATCTTCCAATATCTTCCACAGGATTGAGTTACGTATTGTCCAAGCTGAGCCATAGGAGTTCTTCTGACTGGCAAGAAGCTTTAATAGTGAGGTTGCCACTCTCTATTAAATGTTATAAGTTTTCTCCCTTAATGCATGTGCCTTTGAAAGCTTTCGGAAATAAAATAATACCAAGATTGCTTTGAACCCTTTATAAATATATTCTCTGAAACTAGCTTGTTTGGATTTTTATTTTATTTTTACAGTCAGATGCCTCTCACCGTGAGGCTATGCCACGATATTTATGCCGCACCAGCTGAAATAGCCTTATAAGACACTTCGGTGCGTCTCAGGAAGGAGGGGGGGAAATCCACTCCAGAAGAATTCAATCAATTCCTGGGAGAACTTTGTGATGTGAGGAAATAATTGAGTGCTTGACATCTAACTTTATAGGTCAAAGCTTGAAAAGGCAATATCTCAGCAATAAACTGAGATAAAATTGTGGGATTTCTGTTTGGGAGGTAGACTGGTGGTTCCATGAAATAGATTGAATCTGTGACCTGGATTGCAGAAAGTGCTTAATTTCTGTATAAGCAGAAAACAACTACCTCTTGGCACATTCTTTCAAATGGTATAGCTAACATTGGTTGCCAGGTAGAAAGCCCAACTTGATTAGTGGTGTGGCAAAAATCCATGATTTGTACAGTCATACCTGGGAAGTCGAACAGAATCCGTTCTAGAAGTCCGTTCGACTTCCAAAGCGTTCAGAAACCAAAGTGTGGCTTCTGATTGGCTGCAGGAAGCTCCTGCAGCCAATCAGAAGTTGCAGAATCCCTGTCAGACGTTCGGGTTCCAAAGAACATTCGCAAACCAGAACACTCAGGGAAGCTTTTAATGTTTAATAAACTATTGTAGTTTAATATTCTGTTGGAAGCCGCCCAGAGTGGCTGGGAAAACCCAGCCAGATGGGCGGGGTATAAATAAATAAATAAATAAATAAATAAATAAATAAATAAATAAATAAATATATATTATTATTATTATTATTATTATTATTATTATTATTATTATTCCGGGTTTGCAGTGTTCAGGAGTCAAAACATCTGAGTACCAAGGTGTTCTGGATCCAATGTACGACTGTATTTCCAAGAATGGAAATCGTGCTGAAAAATGTCACACATATTGCGACTGTTTTACAAGCTGTTACAGTAGAGCCATAAACCCTTGGGGTGGGGGGGTGGGGACATAGAGAAAGCACTTGCCTGTTTCTTAGGATGTTTTGCAATTCTTTCGATTGCACAGACTGAATCTGGATGATCAATAGCATGCTGATCAGCAATCAAATAGGGAACTTTGATTAGTGCAAGCTAGACTGGATGGATGAATAATATTTAACCTGATTTCGCTTTTAGAAGGGCATGCACTGCATACTAGTTAAACCCAATAGGTGAACAATGGATAACAAGTCTGCATTGCAGTTTAAACGAGAAATTATGATGAGGAATACCAACTATCTTAATCCAGCCTTGTTAGAGGGGTGTTTCGATTGCAATTTGGTACACTGAGCCTGGGCATCTGCACAATACTCTCTTTTTTTATCGACAATGATTCCCTTTAATATCAAGGACAATTTGTATCTAGTGAAAAAGATGTTGCTGACCTTCTCTACAAAGGATGGAGATGGAGAAGAGAACCCCAAATCAGATTATATTTGAGCAAAGTGATATATTTCTGACTTACCCCCTTTGTATCTACAGTGCATGTCACATGCAATTTAACTGATCCAGGTGCCTATTACTGCTTTCCATGGTTGTTTGTCTCTAATGGTTGCAGTGTAACCCTTTTAATCCACCCTTTGCTTCATCAGCATTCCCAAAGATTATGAGCTTCCTGTCTTGCATTCCACCTGAAAGCCAGGCTTAACGGTTTGTCGACTGCAGTCTGAGCAAAAGTGTTGGTAGGCATTGCTGTGAACCTGTGGCTAGAAAGAGATGGGTGGATGGGCTTTTATACTTTTCTGGATTGTGAGGGGGTCTGTAAGTAATACTGCCATGTCAGAAAAAGTTAATAGACACCATTTGGATGACTTTGACATATTTTTAAAAAGCTAGAATACAACAAAGTCTGTGCTGGAAAGATCCCTTCTCAATTGACTTAACTGGAATAAATTACCAGTTTAGGCCCTTCTGCTCTACAAATTACAAACCAGGCAAATAACGTCAAAGCTGAGAATTGCAGCTTTGAATGGTGTTATGTACTGAGTTGAATAGGATCCAAAATGCAGCAGTCTGATTGGTCCTAGAACAATAGGATCCAAAATGCAGCAGTCTGATTGGTCCTAGAACAATAGGATTCAGAATGCAGCAGTCTGATTGGTCCTAGAACAATGCAGCAGTATGATTGGTCCGCAGGAGCCACCCAATCCAGCTCCAGGTGGAAGAGAATCCACAACCTGATTGGCCTACAGGAGAATCCCGGAATTAGCCAATCACATGCAGCCCATTGTGTAAATGATGTATATAAAGCAGATATTGTGGGGGAACTTCCATTCCTCCTCACCACTATGAGCTGAATAAAGAGCATGAAATCCACTCTCAACTCTGAGTCTATTTCAGATGTAGAGAGCCCCAGGTTCTTATTCTCTGGCATGTCCCAATATAAAGGATCAGGTATCAAGTGATGGGAACACCCTCCCATCAGATGTCAAGGAAATAAACAATTATCTGACTTTTAGAAGACATCTGAAGGCAGTCCTGTTTAAGGAAGTTTTTAATGTTTAATGTTTTATTGTGTTTCTAATATTCTGTTGGGAGCTGCTCAGAGTGGCTGGGGGCGGGTTAAATAATAAATTGTTGTTGTTTTAGTAGTATCTCTCTCTGCCCAAGACCCAGAGAGCAATTGCCAGTCAACGCAGACAGTACTGGATTAGCTTGACGTGGTATACAGACAGCTTCTACATTCTCCAGGGCCCCCCTCACCTAATCTTCTCCCCAAAAGCCAGTTTTCCATGAGCAGGAAGTTTCTTTTTCAGAGGCAGGTTTAAACCTTCAGTTCTGCACCTTTGTATTGATGAAACCCCGCTCTGAAGCTTTCCCCATGTGAATGTGCCTGCGCGTATAAACACACCTGCAATTTCAGCCACTCCAAAGCATTTGATCTCCTTCAAAATATATTTTGAATTTCCTGAAAGGATCTTTGTGTTGTGGAAATTGGATGTGCTTTTTCAACCATGAGTTTTGATACATTTCCCGTCGACTCACTTCTCAATCTTTATTGCCATTATGCTGTGACTCAGATTATGAACAAGATCCAAATGAAGGTGTGTGTGTGGGGGGGGAGTACAACTGACTCCTCCCAAATTTTAGTCAAGTCATGGCTAGAGACCAGTGAATCTGTCGATTTCAGTTTCTCATTTTTCCACTCTGAGAAATCCTCTTTTAAAAATTCCTCGTGGAAACGTCACCCACATTTTAGTGTGAATTTCTTCTAATGTATACATTTCTGTATGCAGTTTTGCCAAGTATGCACAATGTTGCAATGCAGTACTCCCTAAAATAACACATTTGAGTTAGTTGGTTTTTGCCCCAATATATACCTTTTCTTTTCTTTTCTTGGTACATGTTACTTGGCTGGAGAACGGCATAGAAAAATTATGAGATCTGAACATTTCAAGAGACAGCTTTGTCTTGGTTCTTATTGTTTGGGAAAGCATGTTCTCCTTCATGGAGAGCACGTGTTGCGGTGGGGGCCGCCAGGACACTCCAAAGTTGTGGGGTGGGCTAGTTGATCGTTGGCCACTGATGCGATTGGGTTTCCCTTGTTGTTAGGAAGAAGTTAATGTTGCCATTTGTTGATTGACAGCCAGAAATGCTAAAACTCTTTGCACGAGGCTAGGGCTTCCTCTTTTCGCCCGTGCATCGGATTGCCCGTCCCCCCTCCCTATATTTAGGGTTGTTCGCTTTGACCTTGCTATGCCTGTCATGGGGTCGTCTGCTCTTGGGCCAGGGGCCCGGTAAGAATTTTGTCCATCTGACTGATTGGCTGGGGCCATTTGGTTTTTGCCTACTGTGTAGAAATTGTCACAACTTGTAAGGTTGCGATTAGGCATTGGTTTATGGTTTGGTTGGTTGAGGGGCATGGATGGGCTGTGCCTGCCCCTCTAATGCTGCTGCTGCAAGGGATTCCATTAAAGGAATCAGGGGCTAACTATTGCTTGTGCAATAGTCAAGGGGCTCGGGCCATGCAAGAGCTCCTGGTTGCATTTGGGGAGGGCTGAGGGCAGGTTCCCTGCTCCATCGCTACCCCCAAGTGTATTCCCCTTTTCTGACTTTCGCAGGCTGAATGTCAGTCTGTCCCCCATGGTGGGGGCAGATAGTCGCAACCAATGCCTAAGCAACAACTCACATTTTTGTATTTTAATAAAGTTGTGGCCAAAATTATGCCAAAATCCTTAAGCAAAAATTTCTGTGTGATGTGTGAGTTATTGGGGTGGCCCTGGGGACCTCGACACGCAAAGTGTAAATTAGGTAGGCTTCTTTTAAATGCAGACGGAATCAAAGTTCTCCTGTAGCCTTCGAAAACCAAAAGGAAAGTGGACTGGGCCTCCTCCACGATGCAAGCTTTGTCCCTGATTGCCTTCATTTGTGACCTTCACCAAAAAGCATATGAAACACTTTAGATCTTCGCCCAAGGAAATGCTCCTAATGCACTGGGTTGCTGCGACCTGTTCCCTGTGCTTAATGAAATCTGAGTTCAAGTGTAGGCAGTACATTGTTGTTATACAAAGGGAGCCAAGTAATTGCTTGAAAGAAAGCGATAAAATGAGTCATAATTGTGCTGTCTTTCACTATGGCTTGTCATAACTGATTGGATTAATGGGCTAGTCAATAGCTACAGGCAAAGCAGGTAATTTCAAACATACATCAACAGTGAACTAAGAAAGATTATGCACTTGACATAAACAGAAATGCTGACATATACAGTTGGCCCAAGTGATAATTATGGGGGTGGCTTTTTGCATCAGGATTAGCATACATCTATATTTCTGTTACCCATGGTTATGAAATAAGGAAATAACAGTGTCTTTTCTTTCTTACTTCATCACTGTTGGTTCCAAGAATAAAAACGTTATATAAAGAAGAATTCCTGGATGGCAAGATCTAGGTTTGGGGCTAGTAAAGTTAAAGCTATGGTTTTCCCAGTAGTGATGTATGAAAGTGAGAGCTGGACCACAAAGAAGGCTGATCGCCAAAGAATGGATGCTTTTGAATTATGGTGCTGAAGGAGACTCTTGAGAGTCCCATGGACTGCAAGTAGATCAAACCTATCCATTCTGAAGGAAATCAGCCCTGAGTGCTCACCGGAAGGGCAGATCCTGAAGCTGAGGCTCCAGTCCTTTGGCCACCTCATGAGAAGAGAAGACTCCCTGGAAAATACCCTGATGTTGGGAAAGATGGAGGGCACAAGGAGAAGGGGACGACAGAGGATGAGATGGTTGGATAGTGTTCTCGAAGCTACCAGCATGAGTTTGACCAAACTGCGGGAGGCAGTGGAAGACAGGAGTGCCTGGTGTTCTCTGGTCCATGGGGTCATGAAGAGTCGGACACGACTAAACAACTAAACAACAACAACAACACTTTCTGGTCAGCAGAGAATTAAAATCACAAAAATATGCAGCAAAGTAAAGCACAGAAATTTAGGCTGTTAGACCTTTGAAATATGCCCTTGAGTGTTTCAGAGCTTCCCTCTTCCCTCATGGAATAGATCATGATACCAGAGGAGACCCAAGATCCTCCAAGATTTCACCCTAGCCTGTACTGGGCCTGTATCTTTGGTTTACATTGTTGTGTTGCCATGTTCAGAGAAGTCTAAAATCTGACAGATAACAAAGTTCCAATTGCACATTATTGAGCATCCTTCCACATATATTAGGGTGTGGTGCTGATAATGCCAAGGTGATGGGTGGGACCCCCATTCAGGCCTGCTGCATATTCCTGCACTGCAGGGGGGTTGGACTAGATGATCATCGGTGTCCCTTCCAAGGTGTGCAATAATTAATAACAATCCCACATTGGTGTTTCTAGAATACTTCTGGACAAGTATGATTTAGAAATGAAAAGATGACAGTTCATTGTTCCCACAGGGAAGTGAGGAGTGACCTCTTCAACAGCAGAACATTATATATATATATATATATATATATATATATATATATATATATATATATATGGAATGACCAAATTAATTCAGTTTCTCTCAAAAGGTTATTTGAGAGTCGATTTATGAGATGCTGACCAATATCTGAATATGCTGGAATGATAACTTTTAAGTCACTAGGTGATCTTAAGCAGTTCTTGTTTTTCTTTATAAAATGTTTAGGGGTACTCTCATTTTCCTAAAAAGGTAAAGGTAAAGTAATGGTAAAATTTGTATTATTTACTTATCACATGTATAAAAGGTAAAGGTACCCCTGACAATTAGGTCCAGTCGTGGACGACTCTGGGGTTGCACGCTCATCTCGCTTTACTGGCCGAGGGAGCCAGCGTACAGCTTCTGGGTCATGTGGCCAGCATGACTAAGCCGCTTCTGGCAAACCAGAGCAGCAAACGGAAACCTATTTATCTACTTGCCCTTTGACGAGCTTTCAAACTGCTGGGTGGGCAGAAGCTGGGACCGAACAACGGGAGCTCACCCCATCGCAGGGATTCGAACCGCTGACCTTCTGATCAGCAAGCCCTAGGCTCTGTGGTTTAGACCACAGCGCCACCCGCGTCCCTCTCATTTTCCTACTCATATTGAAATACTGCCCCTCAATGAGGCCCAACTTAGATTCACAAAATGTTTAGGGGTATGCATACCCCTGTGTCCCTCCCAGAAAAAAAGCACTGGTTTTAGGCAAGTGACTCTTTCTCAGCCTCAATTCATCCCATCTGCAATATGGTGAATAATACTTGCCTTATATGATGGGGTGAGCATTGCAAGTAGATAATATTCCTGAAACACTTTTCACACTTGAAGCCCGTGTGGTATAGCAATTAGTGTTGGACTAGGATCTGGGAGACCAAGGTTCAAATTCCCACTTAGCCATGAAGCTCACTGGGTGATCATGAGCCAATCACGGCCTCTCGGCTTAACCTATCTCATAGGGTTGTTGTTTAAATGAGAAGGCCACCTCGAACTTCTGGGAAATAAAGGTGAGCTGTACATATGATGGGACGCAGGTGGCGCTGTGGGTTAAACCACAGAGCCTAGAGCTTGTCGATCAGAAGGTCGGTGGTTTGAATCCCTGCGACGGGGTGAGCTCCTGTTGTTCGGTCCCTGCTCCTGCCAACCTAGCAGCTCGAAAGCACGTCAAAGTGCAAGTAGATAAATAGGTACCGCTCCGACGGGAAGGTAAACGCTGTTTCCGTGCGCTGCTCTGGTTCGCCAGAAGCGGCTTAGTCATGCTGGCCACATGACCCAGAAGCTGTACGCTGGCTCCCTCGGCCAATAAAGCGAGATGAGCACCGCAACCCCAGAGTCGGTTACGACTGGACCTAATGGTCAGGGGCCCCTTTACCTTTTATACATGTGATAAGCAAATAATACAAATGCTACCATTAATATTCTCAATGAGATTTCTAATCCGTCTTAACTACAAGCACTTGTTTTATAAAATTCTCTTGAAACGGTGGGGTGGGGAGATGAAATCCAGTATGTGCTGCACCTGTGAAAGATTGGCTTCCATGGAACTTTGCAAAGCAGCAAATTACTTGAGAGGTGATTTATCAGACTATGTGATCAAGGCATTAGGTTTCTTGGTTGGCTTCAGTAAATCTCTAGCTCTGTGACTTTGGATTGTTTCTCTGACCGCACGCCCAGATGAGAGGTGCTTAATTCAATTACAGTGACAACCTGATTTACTCTTAACATTCCACTTTTAACACCTCCAAAGTAAAATGTCCTAAACACACAATCATACAAACAGCAGACAACTGCCCATCATTCTAAGGGACAAAATTATTCAACAAGGCCTCTCTCATCTTGTTATGGGTAACTCCAAGCCAGGCATAGTAATAATAATAATAATAATAATAATTTATTATTTATACCCCACCCATCTGGCTGGGCCTCCCCAGCAACTCTGGGCGGCTTCCATAAAAACCAAAAATACAGTAAAATATCACACGTTAAAAACTTCCCTGAACAGGGCTGCCTTCAGATGTCTTCTGAATGTCAGGTAGTTGTTTATCTCTTTGACATCTGCTGGAAGGGCATTCCACAGGGCAGGCGCCACTACCGAGAAGGCCCTCTGCCTGGTTCCCTGTAGCTTTGCTTCTCGCAATGAGGGAACCGCCAGAAGGCCCTCGGCGCTGGACCTCAGCGTCCGGGCAGAATGATGGGGGTGGAGACGCTCCTTCAGGTATACTGGACCGAGGCCGTTTAGGGCTTTAAAGGTCAGCACCAACACTTTGAATTGTGCTCGGAAACGTACTGGGAGCCAATGTAGGTCTTTCAAGACCGGTGTTATATGGTCTCGGCGGCCGCCCCCAGTCACCAGTCTAGCTGCTGCATTCTGGATTAGTTGTAGTTTCCGAGTCACCTTCAAAGGTAGCCCCACGTAGAGCGCATTGCAGTAATCCAAGCGGGAGATAACCAGAGCATGCACCACTCTGGCGAGACAGTCCGCAGGCAGATAGGGTCTCAGCCTACGTACCAGATGGAGCTGGTAAACAGCTGCCCTGGACACAGATTTGACCTGTGCCTCCATGGACAGCTGTGAGTCCAAAATGACTCCCAGGCTGCGCACCTGGTCCTTCAGGGGCACAGTTACCCCATTCAGGACCAGGGAATCCTCCACACCTGCCCGCCTCCTGTCCCCCAAAAACAGTACTTCTGTCTTGTCAGGATTCAACCTCAATCTGTTAGCCGCCATCCATCCTCCAACCGCCTCCAGACACTCACACAGGACCTTCACCGCCCTCACTGGTTCTGATTTAAAAGAGAGGTAGAGCTGGGTATCATCCGCATACTGATGAACACCCAGCCCAAACCTCCTGATGATCTCTCCCAGCGGCTGTTCCCATCATCCCTGACCACTGGTCCTGTTAGCTAAGGATCATGGGAGTTGTAGTCCCAAAACATCTGGAGGGCCGAGTTTGCCTATGCCTGCTCCAAGCTCTTCCTACATCTAACAAGTCTTTAACAGTATGGAAAACACCACAATCAGTTAAAGTGAAGCATAGCCTCTGCAACCAAATTACACCCACCCACCCATTATTGAATTTGGGGAGAAGGTAATTTTCTGATCAATAAATACTTTTTCAAACTCTTCTCAATCTGCATCTGTTATTGAGCTACACAAAACTTTCACATGCATTCTTATATTAAGAGCACTTATGCCCGAAGGTGGATAAGCAAACTTCTCAAGGGTAGGATTGTCTGATTTATTAGCCTTAATAATTAGCTTTCCCCATTCACTTAATAGCACAGCAGTCTTTTTAATGTGTGGGTGTTACACACATTACAAAGAGTGTGCTTAAAAATTTGCACTGCCAACAGCTTGGCAAGACTTGTTGGAAGAACCCAGTTAGGGATCAAAAATCTTTCCTCTGAAAACCATAAGAGCCTTCTAAGGAACTTCAGACAACAGTAACAAGAGAGGCCTATCCCCACCCCGATCCCAATAACTTCTCTTTACTAATTATTATACCACATCAGTGCCTCCAATCCTGCAGATGCAATTAGCCTAATGTACAAAGCCAGTCATTCTTAAGTTGGGTAGACAGGGGGGCTGCCATTTCCCCCTTTGTCATCCTTAATGATGATACCTTGCATTTAGCCACAATTACTCGAAAAATGCTTTCGCCTCAACAGCCACATATTGATCTATTTATTCTCAGTCTGCTCATTTGCTAGAGAGCTAAATTGCCTCTGTACTGAGAAATGTAAATGAAGTGACCTGAGATATTTACAGATTGCATCACCTCATAAAGAAGAAGGGGGCAGGAAAAGAGAAAATGCTTCCTCTTTGGGGGCTGTACAACATGCCAGAAGGGCATTTATGCAAGAAGTCTAAATTGTGTAAATTTACTCAAGAATGCTAAATCCTTAACATTTATATCAGTACCTAAAAGAACCAGCAAGTCTACTTCCAATGGGTTACTGGTTTGCTTCAACAAAACATGCCTCTCCTGTCTCAGTCTCTACAGCCACAGCAGGCGCTGTAACTCTCCAAAGGTTTGATTAACCCCCAAAGACCCATTCCTCTATTGCTTCCTGAGATAAACAGATGTCAACGGGTTTGCTTATTAGATTCAAACATTCTAGAGCTATGGGTAAATCTACAGGGAAGGTGAGAGCTGGACCATAAAGAAGGCTGATCGCCGAAGAATTGATGCTTTTGAATTATGGTGCTGGAGGAGACTCTTGAGAGTCCCATGGACTGCAAGAAGATCAAACCTATCCATTTTGAAGGAAATCAGCCCTGAGTGCTCACTGGAAGGACAGATCCTGAAGCTGAGACTCCAATACTTTGGCCACCTCATGAGAAGAGAAGACTCCCTGGAAAAGACCCTGATGCTGGGAAAGATTGAGGGCACAAGGAGAAGGTGACGACAGAGGACGAGATGGTTGGACAGTGTTCTTGAAGCTACCAGCATGAGTTTGACCAAACTGCAGGAGGCAGTGGAAGACAGGAGTGCCTGGCGTGCTCTGGTTCATGGGGTCACGAAGAGTCGGACACGACTAAATGACTAAACAACAACACTGGGAAGGTGTTAACCTTATTCACTCTTGTTTTACTAAATAATAGGATAAATACTTTTCTTTTTGTCACCGGAAACCCACTAAACAACCCACAAAAGGTCTCGGTTATGTCATAGAACAGCCAAGTAGTAACCCAGCTTTTTTTCTTAAAGCAACAAAGTATTTTTTTCCATTTTGCAGGGGTCACCTTAAATTATCCGTGTGACATAAGGAGTTTGAGAGAATACTCTGTGAGTTCCAAGGAAAACAACTGGAATTTCTCACCGGGGTGTTGGCACATCCCTAAGTTGTAACCTGTCTAAAGAGAAAGGTGGAACAAATTTGGACCTTCCTCTCAAGGCCTGGCCAAGCTGGCCTGACAGGAGCAAAACTTTTGCTCTGAATCTGTAGAAAGTGTTATGCTTACACCTGCAGTTAACAAAGATATAGAGACAGGTGGAATATGCAGGTCATGTCTGGATCAGATGCTGACAAGACAAATATCTGAGCTAAATTTGGGAAGGCCAAGGAGGCTTAGAAAAGGAGGTTAAAGATCATGGCTTTGTTCCATATTTTACAGAGATTTGCTCTTTAACCCAGACACTTGAAGGCATTTTATGCAGGTGTCATGTAGGTAGCAGCTAAAATAGTAATATAAGGTTTCTGTGAGGCCAACCTTTGTAAGCACAGGGGATGGGGAAAGGTGGGGTGACAGAAAGGGGGAACAAAAAAGCAAAAGGTAAGTGAATAAGAATATCTGACACAATTAGCTCCAGTTGTGTCAACAGAGGACAAGGCTTTGAAGAGCTCCTCTCTAGACAAAGACAACAGGGACAACAGAATAGTTCATCTGTTTCATTGGTGACGCCTCACCTTGGCCCAGCAGGAAAAGATCCAAGACTCAGTTCTGCTTGAAGATCCAACAACTATCCATTCTTCTTTGCTGAAGTTGTAATTTCAGTTGCTAAGAGCCATCTTTGAAACATGATTACCGGTATAGCCCATGCTATGGTTGAAGCCTTCCATGCATTTGATTTCAACTCTTGTATGTATCGTAGCCGCGAGGGCACCTGCATTGCTTTACACACAATAAAACTTAGCTGTACCTTTTTCTTTTGTGTTTTGGATGTCTAGCCCTTCTTATTTTGTCATTAAATTGCTGGTAAACTCTCATGCTGAGCTGCATTAGTACTTGCACTTTCTCAGGTGAAACATCAGAGGTGGGGAAAGCCATCTATATCTATATCGATATCGATATCGATATCGATATCGATATCGATATCGATATATGAGTTTCTGAAAGGAGTTTAGCAAATATGCAATCCTCTCAATGATATAAAGCAATCTCTGACAGGACAGGTGCGTTCAAAGCCAAATTCCTGGGATTCACTAGTAAGGGTTACCAGGGCTGTTTTTTCCATCCAGAACATAGCGGAACTGTGTGGGCACCATTGCCATTATAAGAGAACAAGGGAGTTCATGGTGAGTTCTAGCATCATGGTGAGTTCCAGCATCTCTTTAGCACTGAGTGTTACAGTGCAAGTGTTGACTTCATTCAAGGCAGGGCTCAGACTGAATACAGTAAGAGAGCAGAGCTCTGATGTTGCTTCAGTTACAGACTCTGTGGTGTAAACCACTGAGCCTCTTGGACTTGCCGATCAGAAGGTTGATGGTTCAAATCCACGTAATGAGGTGAGTTCCCATTGCTCTGTCCCAGCTCCTGCCAACCTAGCAGTTTGAAAGCATGCCAGTGCAAGTAGAGAAATAGGTACCACTGTGACGGGAAGGTAAACTGCATTTCTGTGAGCTCTGCCTTCTGTCACGGTGTTGCGTTATGCCAGATGCCGTTTAGTCATGCTGGCCGCATGACCTGGAAAGCTATCTGTGGACAAACATCGGCTCCCTCAGCCTGAAAAATGCAGCAACCCCATAGTCGCCTTTGACTGGACTTAACCGTCCAGGGGCCCTTTACCTTACCTTACTCCTGGGGCTTATATAGGAGCAGCGAATTTGTCTCATTTAAAGGTGGTATGAAATCCATTGAAAGGTGTCTTTTAAGTTCAGGGAAGCAGCCTCCTCCAGAAGTGTTTTGCTCTGATGGAGTGGTCATTGCAATGGGGTCTCTGTAATAGAGTCTTCTGGTAGTATGAAATCCATGAGCAGGACATTTCTTCTGGGTCTGGGTCTGCATGCAATTCCCCTTCAGAGTCCACCATCTCATCCCCTGAAGAGGAGGAAACTGATCTCAATCGTGACAGTAAGAAACTACCTGTAGATCTAACACACCTATTTTCCATGCCCTGATAGTTTGTGGGTTTTTTAATTGAGATGAACAGAATTTCCAGGTTTCATAATAACAGTGCTGAAAAAGCCAACTGTGTCAACTACGCAACCTCTCTTGTTGTCATATAATTCATCTCGGACGATGTGGCGAAAAGATCTTATGTGAGCCCAAGAGGAAAACTTTCCCACTTGCCCTACTGATACAGCTCACGTGTGGTCCTCTCTGGGGTAGGTTCACCTAGATAAAGCCAACATTTGATGACTGAAATTCAAGTGATGATGACTTGCATGAGTGAATAAGTCATTTACTGGTTCTGGCAAGAATTGATGTCATTTGTTTTACTAGAAATAGTCAAGCAGAGCAAGATAGAGAGACAATGGCAGGCATCAAAGGTGCTCACAAGGGGTCGACTGAAAGCTTGAACCAACAGCAACAATTGTTCCAAAGAAGGAATGTTTGCTGTAATAACAGATGCTTTAAAGAACAAGAAACATTTGTTGGTAGACAATATGAATGCTTGCACTTCGGGGTGTGTGTCATTTTCCCTCTTCCATCTCTCTAAACTCTCAAGCCAATTTCTAGCTGAATTGCCTGAAGCCAATTCAGCAAGTTCTAGAACTGATGAGGACAGGGTCATAACTATTACCCTGATTACTGCCATTCTGAAATGGCTGCAAGTCATGTCATCTCTTCCCTTTTCTCTTCATCTTCCCTCCCTCTTTGCTTTCTATTTTCCCTTTAAAAGTTGCCTCCTTACAGTATTCAAACTATTTTTTTTTCCTATGAAAAATGCATTCACCAGCCTCGGCCCAGTATACCAGGAGTGTCTCCATCCCCATCATTCTGCCCGGACACTGAGGTCCAGCTCTGAGGGCCTTCTGGTTGTTCTCTAACTATGAGAAGCAAAGTTACAGGGAACCAGGCAGAGGGCCTTCTTGGTAGTGGCGCCCATCCTGTGGAATGCCCTCCCATCAGACGTCAAGGAAATAAACAACTACAGTGGTGCCTCGCAAGACGAAAATAATCCGTTCCGCGAGTCTCTTCGTCTAGCGGTTTTTTCGTCTTGCGAAGCAACCCTATTAGCGGATTAGCGGATTAGCGCTATTAGCGGTTTAGCGGCTATTAAAGGCTTAGCGGCTTAGCGGCTAAAAGGCTATTAGCGGCTTAGCGGCTTAGAAAAAGGGGGGGAAAGCGAAAAAAATCGCAAGACTCGCAAGACGTTTTTGTCTTGCGAAGCAAGCCCATAGGGAAATTCGTCTTGCGAAGCGCATCAAAAAACGGAAAACCCTTTCGTCTAGCGGGTTTTTCATCTTGCGAGGCATTCGTCTTGCGGGGCACCACTGTATCTGACTTTTAGAAGACACCTGAAGGCAGCCCTGTTTAGGGAAGTTTTTAATGTTTGATGTTTTTATTGTGTTTTTAATATTCTGTTTGGAGCTGCCCAGAGTGGGGTATTATTATTATTATTATTATTATTATTATTATTATTATTATTATTATCATCATCATCACCATCATCATCACCATTATTTTGTGTGGGGGTGGCATTTCCCATGTGAAATTGCCCATCTGAATCTGCTTTTCAGCCCTTGAGGAAAACTTGCAGGGAACCCTATCACCTCCTTCCACAAGTGGAAAATCAGCTTTCGGGAGCTGGTTTTGAATGGGAAAATCACTAGGGTAGAAGCGTGAAGCAGCCTCCAGTCCCTCAACTAAACTAGCACTCCCCTATCACTGCTTTTTCCATTAAGAAAACAATCTTCGGAGATTGCCACACTGTGTTGTGACATCTAGTTTGGCTTTTTATCCTACCTTTGAATGCCTAGGTTTTGAGTAGCACCCAATGTAACTCTGAGCAGACATCTACTCATGCAATAGGACTTCCTCACCCTCTCCTCCTCCCTGTGGTCCACTCCCAACTCCATCTGCCTCCAAAATCTCTTCTGAAAGGCTGGGGAAATCTTTGGGGTGGCTTTTGGAGGGGAGCAGAGAGAAACCAGAAGTCCCATTGCTGAATCAGATTACTATTGTACAAGTGGGTTTTTGCTGCCTAAGCAGGCAGACATCACTGGATCCTACTTTATGCCTTTCACTGAGGGAAAGAAAAAGAAAAAGCTTAAGAGAATCTTATGGTTAAAAGCAAGAAATATTTTATTGTGCTTTTAATGTTCTGTTGGAAGCAGCCTAGAGTGGCTGGGGAGG